>NC_037348.1:23870327-33047685 GCF_002263795.3 Bos taurus | reverse complement strand
ATAATGTTTGGTGAAGGAGTAAACCAGGAGAGGCAGGGAAGGAAGGAGGGAAGGCATCCTTGGGAACCAGGAAGCAGGGCTCAGGCCCACGGAGAGCCACCCTGGGGCTCTGCAGCACCCGCTCTCAGGGACCCACCCGGGCTTGCCTCCTGGAGCCAGGCTTGGAAGGAAGGCAGTCCCTGATACCGGCTGGGCACCTACATGGCCAGCTCGTGCATCTCTTGTCTCCTTTTATCTTCCCAGCAGCCTGGCTGGAAGATGTGATCCCATTTTATGGATGAGAGGAGTGAGGCTCAGAGACTTGACTTTCCCAGGTCGCAGAGCCGGTGGGTAGGGGAGGCATATGCAGACACCCACCTCTCTGCCTGCTGCCAGGAACCCCGCCACTCCAGAGCCCACTGCCAGAGCTGGTGGCCTGTGCGGGTATGTGAGTGTCAGTGAGCGGGAGTGCATGTGGGTGTAAGTGCCAGTGATATGTAAGTGTGTCAGAGACTAAGTGCAATATGTACAGGTGAAAGCATATGTGTGTGTGTATAAGTGCAAGTATGCAAAGGAGTGAGAACACATGCGAGTGTGTATGTGAGTGTGTCAACAAGAGGGAGAAGAGTCTGGGTGTGAGATGTATGAGTGTAATTGCCCAGCCTAGTGGGATCAGACCCTCTGTGTGCATGGCCCCCCACTGCCCCCAACCCGTCCCATGCTGCCCCCACTCTGGCTGATGGTTTGACTTTTTCTCCCACAGCCTCCTGCCTCACAGGCCTGAGGCCCCGAGCCCACAGGCAAAGAGAGAGATCGCCAGGCCCCCTCCCAGTTACACTCCCTACAAGCCCACCTGACCTGAGGTAAGACGCTGCTCTGGCCTGGGAGGTGCGGTGGGCCATGTGGGTGGATGTGGTGTCCCTGAGGGAAGGCTGTGGGAGGCCATTGCGGGGGTTCCATCTCCCACCTCGGCCTGAACTCAATCCAGGAGGGTTGCTGTGGCTGTGGGTGTCCCACTAGTCCAGGCTGCGGCAGGGCACCGCAGCCAGCTCAGAAGCCTGGGGCATTCTGAGCGACACGTTTTCCTGGACCTGCCGGCTGTCGGTTCCCGTGTGGCGTGGGAGGTCTCTCGTGGTGAGATGAAGGGCTCTGTCCTTGGTCCTTCCATGTTGACCAGAGCAGTGCTGCTGACCGGTCACACGGGTGGGAACGTTGACGAGCGTCAGGGTCCAGGAGACTGTCAGAGCGGCACTGGCACCGATTGGTGGATTCACGGGCCAGTCCAAGCAGTCCTGACACCTTGCAAGGCAGAGAGGTCAGCCTCCGCGCATGTTGGTGGACGCGCTGTGGACACAGGCAGCCAGCAGTCACTTGGCTGTCTGTGTAGCAGGCATCGATGGCCCTTGGACCTAATCATAGGGAGCAGGACACCACAGCACTGAGGTGGACGATGCAGCCCCCCATCTGGTCCTGTATAGGGAATGTGCGAGAACCAAGCAGCAAGTCCCGAAGAGGTGCTGTGATGGCGGGGGGGAGAAGAGGGACCTGGTGTGTTGCCTCGCTAGACTTGCCTGTGACCTTGAACAAGTGACTTCCACTCTTTTTCTGGCTAATGCTTTGTTCTGACAGCCTCCGTGACCCATGAGAAGGTCTGCAAACAGAAGGCGCGCTGGGGGAGGGCTGGGGCAGTAGGTTGGGCTGGAACGTTAACCCAGTTTTTCAGAGGAAAGAGACCTAGCGGCCCCTTCTCCTGAAGGTTGGGTGAACAGTTGTGATATGGCTGAGGTCAGCTGATGCCGTCCTCCCCTTCAGGAAGCTCAGGGTTTGGCAGGGAGCAGACAGCAGGATCTCCTTCCCGGGCCCTCCTCGTTTTGGAGTCCAGTTACCTCCATCAAGATATTCCTGCTAATCAGTCACCCTGGGTGGAATGAGCAGCTAATTAGCCTCCAGTTTAACCTGTAATTGCTGCTGGGAGATGGGGAGAGAGCAGGTGGTCCGGATTCTCTGCAAGGCAGCCTGGGGTGATGGGAGGGCTGGGGGCAGGGGCGGCAGGGAGGTGGTGGCTGGGCCCTGCCCCTACCCTCGTGGCGGGGGAGCACCGCAGCCCCCTCCACCACCCCCACTGCCCCCCCCAACTCTGCAGGCACAAGTATGAGCACCGGAAGCTCAGTGTGCAGGGAGTCGGGAACTAACGCAGAGTGGAGGCACCTTCTCGGCTAGGCTGGAGGCCCTGAAGGAGGGTGCCCGAGCTGAGCCTCGAAGGCTGTAGGATTCATTAAAATGTTCTATTTTTCTGATAAGTAAAGAAGTCTGTGTGTTCTCCATAGAAAATGTGAGCACTTGGGTGTTTGCCCGTCAGTCTTTTACAAAATATGTATTATATATCATAATTGGGATCAAACTGTACTTACTGTTTTCTAACCTGCCTTTTGCATTTAATACTACGCCAAGATCATTTCCCCACCATTAAATACTGCTCTGGAATGTGATTTTTAATGGCAGTGTAATGTTCCAGCCTGTATGTGCCATTGCGTGTTTAACCAATTCTCTGTGGTAGGTTTTGATGTTTTTCCTTGGTGTGTCATCTGCGTGAACAAGATAATGTATGTGGAGCTGTGATGGGTGGAAAAGATTCAGGGGAGGAGGGGAGGGCCCAGGCTAAGCAGAGGTTTAGAGGTGGAGACTTGGGATATTTGTGGATGAGGTGCCCAGGATGTGGTGGGGGGCATGCAGGCTGGTCACCGAAGCCTTTGAGGCCTGCTGACGAGTTGAGACTCGACTCAGCCAAACCCTGGAGGGAGCCCAGGTCCTTCTTTGCTGTCTTCTGCCTCCTCCTGCCTGTTCTTCCAGTGCTCCTGTGGTCTGAGGGGAGGGGGCGGGTTGATGGGTAGGGGAAGGGCAGGTGAAGTTGGGGGTCCCGGATGCCATAGCCCTTGACTTCTCACTTCCTGGTGGGGTTGATGGCATTTAAATCAAGCCTCTCTCTCTGTGGCCAGCCCTGCCCAGGTCTCCTTGCAGGAGGGCGCACACCCCCGCTCTGGATACTTACTGACTCCTGAATCAGTGCTACTGGTCACACAGGCCTCCCTTCTGCCCTACCTAGGGGAAGTGGGAGGTGACCCATGACCTTGGAGAGCCACGGAAGGAGGCTGGGGGTAGGTGTCTCTTCCAGAAAGCCTCCCTGACCTCTAGGCCCATCTGGTGGCCCCTCCCAGCCTGTCCCTCCCTATGCACATGTGTTCACCCAGTAATACTCACATGCTGGGCGGATGACCCATGGGTGTGGCTCCTGGGATAATCTTTGCTTGCAGCTCCCAGGCTCCTCTCTAGTTCCTGCGCATGGGCATAGCTGAGGGCAGATTCTTAACTACTCCTTTTGTTCCATGTTCACATCGCAGACATTTCCTCAGTGCGACTGTTTGGGGCTGTTTGGTAGGGACCCAGGGATGAGCTGGTCATGGCCCTGATCCTCAAGGAGCGCACAGGCCATGGAGGGGGGCCGGCGGGTGAAGGTGGCCCTTTGGATTATGCTCACTCTGGGGTCAGATTGCCTGGAATCCATCCCAGCTCTGCCTCTCACTAATGATGCAAATTCAGGCTATTTACTTACACTCTCCGGCCTCAGTCTCTCTTCCAGTAAACATGGAATGTAACAGCATTGACTTTGTGTAGATTAAGTTGGTTGGTACACATAAGAGCTTAGAGCAACGTCTGGCACATAGTAAATGCTCAGTTAAGTGTAGTCGTCCGCTGTAGTACAGTGTGACCGAGGATAAAAGAGAGGGTGGTGGGGAGATGTGCATCAAGAGTCAGGCTCTGGGAAGCGAATAGACGTGGTTCACCCCCCATCTGGGTGCCCTGTCATCCTTGAACCCTCAGCCATCTGCCACCCTTTTGTGGGTGGTGAGGGGGGATGGAGCAGGCACGCCAAAGGGAAAGGTTTGAGGCCTTCCCACAGGCCTTCATATTCTTAGGTGGGGGTCTGTGGTGTCTGTGCAAATTGGCAGGGGGCAGCTGCCACTTCTGTCTCTGCCGCCTTGGATGCTGGCACTGTTGGGGATGGGGTGCCCCGGGGTGTTTGGCTTTGTCTGTCTTTGTTTCTGGTCCATAGTTTTCATAGGTTTCAGGAGAAGGAGGTGGTGGGAAAGCAAAATTAAAATTCTTCTTTGAGAAGTTAACAACTCCAATTAAAGGATTCTTATTTGTGAGATGCCTCAGAGGCCTTTTCAATCAAGAGGCTCTTCTGAATAAATAAAGTGCTTGAGCTGGGCTTGGAGAGAGACGGAATGGACCTGAGCTGCAGGCAAGAGAGTGGGGGACACTGAAGATGGCGCCCCACAGCCTTGAGAATGATGGCTGTGTGTGATGGGGTGGGTGCACCTCCTTCCCGTCAACAGTGGGGGTGGGGTTGGCATGGGAAGGGCAAAGAGCAGGGAACTGTCTTTACTTCCACCTCTAGCCTTTAAGCCCCTCTGGCTCCAGCCTGAACCCTACATCCTGGTGCCTTCTACGGGAACCCTCTGTCATCGTCTCTCAGCCAGGATGGAACTGGGAGGAGGCTGGGGTGTGGTGATGACAGTTCGTAACCGTGAACATGGCCTGAGCTTGTGCTCAGAGCACATAGTCTGCATAGAGCGCAGTACCTCTTGGCTTCTGAGACCTAGGCTCACTGGTGACATGCTGGGTGGTGTTTTGTAGCTGTTGGGTGGGCGTGTCCACCTGCCTTCCAGCCTGGACCCTGGGCTCGGTGCTACCCCACGATATCCTGGGAGACTGGGTCTGTCCTGCTTGGAGCTGAATGTCTGCTGGGTGGCCCAGGAGAGCTGCCTCCTCGGATCCTGCCGAGATAAGCCAACCAACCTCCTGGAGTGTCTGGAATGTGAAAGCCTCTATTACCTGAGCCCCACTTACAGATAAGGAGAGTAGTGAAGTGACCCCTAGATGCAGAGAGGGGTTTTTGCTAAAAGAGGCTTCTCTTCCCATGGCCCCCGGGGCTCTCCAGGTGACTGAGCTAAGACGAGCTGGAGGAGACACGGGGCAAGCCTCTCCCTTCAGTGGGCAGCCCAGACCTTTGCTCCAGGCCCCACAGGGTCCGCCTCCGGGAGTTGTCAAGGTCATTCGAGAGACCCTTCACAGTGGGCCCTCAGTCCAGGCGGTGAGGAGGGTGGTGGGAGGGTTTCTACCCACACCTGCTTCCCTGCCCTCCCCCTACGTGTCCTACTTTTCGGGAGCCATCGCAGCGAGGCTGTCTGTGTCAACACTGGAAAGGAAATGGCAACCCACTCCAGTATTCCTGCCTGGAGAATCCAATGGACAGAGGAGCCTGGCAGGCTACAGTCCATGGGGTCACAAGAGTCAGACACAGCTTAGCAACTAAAGGACCACTGAGAGACCAGAAAAGCTAAGACAGAGGAGATACCATGTAACTTTGACTAAAGAAACATACAATCCCAACCCTTTGTTGTTTCAAACTCTTAGGATTCTGGGAAACCAGTGTTTACTTTCAGTGCCCCCTAGATCTAGGCTGTGATGTGCTATCAACAGAGTTTGTACTTGTCAGCTGTATTCACTGATGCAGCTTTGTTGTTTAAATTTTGTTTTGCTATCTTTTATCCCAAACTGTTGAGATCTCCAGAAGACTCTTGAATCTAAGTTTACTCTCCACATAAAAAAATAGTTCATTTCACATATAACTTGATTTCCTCTCCTGTGAGGGGATTAATGCCAAACTGGTATACTTCCCACTAGGACATGAGAACTAAAAAAATCAGGATCATATATCATTCCCTAGAGATATAGACTATTTCAGTGGGTCTGCTCAGTTGTGTCTGACTCTTGTGCAACCCCATGGACTGTAGCCCACCAGGCTCCTCTGTCCACGGGATTTCTCTGGCAAAAATATTGGAATGGATTGCCATTCCCTTCTCCAGGGGATATTCCTGACCCAGGGATCAAACCCACGTCTCCTGAGGCTCCTGCATTGGCAGGCGGATTCTTTACCACTGATCCAACTGGGAAGACCTAGACTATTTCAAAGTGATAAGCAAAACCATTAAGATTCTGACCTACTCATTAATACAAAGAAGAGTGTATACACACGTACACACACACATACATTTTCTTTAGTGAATAAGCTTTCAGAAAAGAAGAAAAATCTTAAGATTACATCTTGCTTACAGAGATGTGCAGGTGCTTTCACTGTAATTCTCACAGTTCAACTTCCCAAAGGAACAGCAATTATATTTTCTTCCCCTATGAAAGAACACAAGACAAATGTAATAAAACTTCTGCACTAAAGCCCCATTGAAATAAGCCACTCAATCAAAACTAAGGGCATGTATAAAGTGTTCTTAATTGTATTTCATTTCCATCTTCAGTCAGGAAGCCTTCAAAAAACGGTCATTGTGTCAAGGCATATTAATATACTCACATAATTTCATTTAAATACTGGGTTGGCCAAAACATTCATTTTTCTCTGTAAGATGGCTCTAATAGTCCTTAGTTGTCTTTAATTTCATTAGGAACACTTTTGTTAGACTGTATTAAGACAGCTGTCATATCAGTGTGCATTAAAAAAAAATAACCAAAATTGGTGAATTTTTGTGTAGCCATGTTAACAATAAAAAATGGAAGAAAAAAGGCAACATTTTCAGCATATCATGCTTTATATATTTTATTATTTCAAGAAAGGTAAAAATGCAACTGAGAAGCAAAACAAGATTTGTGCAGTGTATGGAGAAGGTGCTGTGATTAATTGAATGTGTCAAAAGTGGTTTGTGAAGTTTTGTGCTCAAATTTCTAGCTGGACAATGTTCCGTGATCCAGTAGATCAGTTAGTTGATAGCAATCAAATCGAGATATTGAGAACAATCTACATTATACCATACAGAGATAACCAACATACTCCAATATCCAAACCAGCTTAGTTATGTTAATCATTTTGATGTTTGGGTTCCACATAAGTTAAGCAAAAAGAATCTTCTTGTCTCTGCATGTGATTCTCTTCTTAAATGTAACAAAAATCCCATTTTAAAAAACAAATTGTGACAGGTGATATAAAGGGGATGCTGTACAATAATGTGGAACAGAAGAGATCATGCGGCAAGGGAAAAGAACCCATTAACAACACCAAAGACCAGTCTTCAGCCAAAGAAGGCGATATTGGGTGATACGGTGGAATGGGAAGGGAGTCCTCTATAATAAGCTTCTTTCAGAAAACCAAATGATTAATTCCAACAAGGCTCCCAATTAGACCAACTGAAGACAACACTCGATGAAAAGTGTCCTGAATTAGTCAACAGAAAACACACAATCTTCCATCAGGATAATGCAAGATTGCATGTTTGATGACTAAGGCAAAAACTGTTATATCTTGGCTGGGAAGTTCTGACTCATCTGCCATATTCACCAGACACTGCTGCTTCAGATGTCCTTTCAATTTGGTCTTTACAATGTTTGCTTCAGGGAAAATTTTTTAATTCCTTGGAAGACTGTAAAAAGCACCTAGAACAGTTCTCTGCTCAAAAAGATTAAAAGTTTTGAGAATATGGGATTATGAAGTTGCCTGGAAAATGGAAGAAGGTAATGGAACAAAATGGTAAATACATTATTAAATAAACTTCCTGGTGAAAATGAGAAATGTGTCTTTTACTTTAAAAATACTGAAGAAATTCTTTGGCCAAACTATTTTTTTTAATATTAAAGAAAAATTTAAATAAATGCACTGATCAACTTGAGTGAGTCTACAAACGAGGGTCCTAAGGTCATACTCATTCATTTGAGGCTGCTTGTGCCCTACAAAGGCAGAGGTGAGTAACTGTAACAAAGACAATACAGATCACAAGACATCTCTGGCCCCTGTCGATTTCTTTTTCATGCTGTTACACATTCTGAAATAAATTTTCATGACCACATAATAATCCAGGGGTATCTGAAATTCTATCCCCCTGTCTATTTGATCAAGTCTATGACTAAATTATATTAGTACATCATCAACAATATGAATTACTTCAAGCAGATGTTGTGTTTTGTTTGTTTGTTTAACTTACAGAGAATTTTTTATAGTCTCTGGGTGAAGTTGTTGAATCAAAGGATGTCACTATGTTTATTGATTTGTTTATAAGTTTTATTAAATAAAAATACTTATTTACTATTAAAATTCAAAAAGCATTCCAGACAAAATAAAGCTATTTCCAATCCAACTGCCCAGAGATCATCACTTCTAGCACTGTGATAAATATCCTTTCCTGATTTTATATTTGTTTGTTTTTGAAACACATACATGTAAAAAAAAATGAACACTATTTAAATGTTCACTATTTTGGGGGGAGTTAGATAAACAGTGATACATCCAGGCTAAGGATCTTTCCAATCCAGGGATTCAGCCTGTGTCTCTTGCATCTCCTGCACTGACAGGTGAGTTTTTACCACTAGCATCACCTAGGAAGCCCTGAAGGAATACTCTACAACTGATAATAGTAACAATAGGAGGCCACAGTACTTGACAGGAAAAGACTGCTAACATATATACTGATTGATGAAAAAAGCAAGTTAATATATGTTTTCACCCAGCGTTAGATAAGTACAATCCTTTGTTTTACTGGTAGCTGGATCACTTGTGAGTGTATCCTCAAGCAGCATATTGCTTACTTTTGCTTGTTTGGGACCTTGGTTAAAACAGAGACTACTGAGAGGGTAACAGGCAGGAAGGCCAGGGGTCTCCAAACGGAGGAAATGGCCTGCAAGCGTCAGACATTTTTATCTCTCTTAAGTAGCAGGAGGAAACAAACTAGCGATATTTCTTTTCTTCTCTATACCAATTTAAAAGGAGGTTTCTCTTAAAATACTGTGTTGCCATAATGACACCTGGTTTCACCTGAAGTTAACTATTCTCAAACCTAGAGATAACCAATGCCTTTTTCTTATGGAAATGTTGTCTTAAGCTATGCTAATGTGCTATGCATTTACCCCAAACGGTCTTCAAGCTGGTTCTGCTTCATGGCTCAGAATCTACCTGACAAACCAGTATGTTATACTCAGATATTGTTCCCCTAATCTATATAAATGAAACTATTTGTATGGTAATCTGTCCTTCTACAAGATTCAAGTTAATCATTTTATGGCCCAGGATGAACCATTTGGTGCCAAGATTATCCCAAAATGCATCTTATGGGTGAGGGGCCTGGTGCCATTCTGAGTTTTAAGACATTCCTTTCTTTCATTAACAGACTGCTAGTGACTATATAACATCCAGCTGAAGACTAGCAGGGGGGTACTCTTTCTGCCCTCTTCTGATGCCTATGTCAGAAGCTTTCTCTATCTCCTTTATACTTTAATAAAACTTTATTACACAAAATCTCTGAGCAGTCAAGCCTCATCTCTGGCCCCGGATTGAATTCTTCTCCTCTGGGGGCCAAGAATCCCGGGGTCTTTTCGTTCAACAACAACCTTTCTCTACATACGTATGTGTATATTCTTATGTGACTTGCTTTTCTTTGAACAATGCTGTTTATCTGAAATAAAATCATGTTGATGAGCCAAATTGTCCTTCATTCATTTTAACAACTGTACACAACATAATAGTTAAATTAAACATCTTTGAATCTCCTTTTTCCAGGAAAAGAAAAAAGAAAATTAAAAAATAATTATATGGCCAAATATTTCTTGAATATGATGTCAAAACCACAGGTAACAAATGAAAAACACAAACTGGACTCCATCAAAATTAAACTTTTCCACATCAAAGAGTACTATCAATAGAGTGAAAAGCCAAGGCATGCAGTGGGAGAAAATATCTGTAAATCACATACCAAATAAGGGGTTAATATTCAGAACAGATACAGAATTTCTACAACCCAACAATAATGACAAAAAAAATCACCCCAATTCAAAAAGTGGGCAAGGACTTGAATAGACATTTTTCCAAAGAGGATATACAAATGTCAATAAGCACAAAGAAACAGGCTTAACATTACTAATCATTAGGGAAATGCAAATCAAACCCACAGGGAGATATCACTTCACACTTATTAGGATGGCCATTATTAAAAACAAACAAACAAAAAAATAACAAGTGTTGGTCAGGATGTGAAGATATTAGAACCCTTGGGAACAGCTGATGGAAATATAAAATAATTTTTTCAATCACTATGGAAAACAGTTACTCAAAACATTAAATATAGAGTTACAACATGATTCAGCAATTCCACTTCTGGGTATACCCCAAAGAACTGAAATCAGGGACTCACACAGATATTTGCACATGCATATTCACAGCAGCATTATTTCAGCCAAAGATGAAATCAACCTAAGTGTCCATTCACTGATGAGTGGGAAGCTATCACGTGGTAAATATATACAATGGGATATTTTTCAGCCTTAAAAAGTAAGGAGATTCTAGGACTTCTCTGATGGTCCACTGGTTAAAAATCTGCCTTACAATGCAGGGGACACAGATTCAGTCCCTGGTGGGGGAACTAAGATCCCACATGCCGCAAGTCAGCTAAATCAGCACACTACAACTACTGAGTCCATGTGCTCTAGGGCTGGTGTGCCACAACAAGAGAAACCCACATACCACATACTACAGCTAGAGAAAGCCCGCATGCTGCAACAAAGGTCTGGGGTGGCCAAAATGAAAAAAAAATTAAAAAAATTTTTTTAAAGTAAGACAATTCTGACACATGCTATGACACATAGATAAACCACAAAGATAGTATGCTAACTGAAATACGCCAGTCACAAAAGGATATGTATGATTCTGTTAGGGGAAGCACACTGATTGAAACTGCCCACCCTGGCCAGGCACCATAATAACTATTTGCATGAGTTGTTTTATGACAGGAGATCCTGATAAGGAATACGGAACTAATAAGCCACCACCAACTGGAAGAGTCCAGGAAAGGTCTAAAGGAGACACTGCGTGTCTGTCCACTTCCCAGAATCCCTCTCACTAGCATCCATCTTGGCTGAGCGATGTGTGCGCCACCAGGAAAGACGCTGAATTAGAATGATTGGCCAAAGGCCACCTGGAAACTAATCCCATCACCATAAAACCCGAGTCTGAGAGCCACGCAGCAGAGCAGTTCTCCTGGATTCCCTTACCCTACTGCTCTCCACCCGGGTGCCCTTTCCCAATAAAATCTCTTGCTTTGTCAGCACATGTGTCTCCTTGGACAATTCATTTCCAAGCGTTAGACAAGAGCCCAGTTTCGGGCCCTGGAAGGGGTCCCTCTACCTGCAACAAATGGCGACTCTGGCGGGGACTCTTCTTCACTGAGACTGACATCCTGACCACTCGGGGTACTCAGGGGCCAGCTTGCCTGCCAATGGACCAGACCCAGTGGCCGCAACTGGTACCCTTTTGTCCCTGGTCTCCTCCTGATGCGGATAACTGGCCAGAGTGCCCTGACCAGTAAGGAACAAGAAACTTTATTGACCTCTCTCCCCTTCCCTCTCTCTTTCCTCTCCTTAACCCTTCCTATCCTTCCCCATTTTTCTAGTCCCCCGGTCCTGGACCCAGGAATCTGGTCGAAGGGCCCTCAGCCTGAGCTGAGGATTGGAGACTGATCACCTCCTCTTGGCAGATAACTCGAATTCTGATTCTGTCTGGTCTGATTTCTGGTAGGGCCAAGTTTCTGTCCTCCCTTCTCTGGAGGCCCAGGGGTAAAGTCCCATAATGCCTGGGTATCTGCAGGTGGCAGGAGACGTCTGTAAGGCCACCCCTTTTATCCCCCTCTCCCGCCTCCTCCCTCTTCTTTCAACCTGGCTTCCTTTCCTCCCTTTGAAATTTTTGAAGACCTGAGATATTTTCCTTTATCTGAAGTTCTGTGTCTCTATAGGAGGTTTACTGAGAGACTATATTCTTGTATTTAAGGGAGTGTCTGATGAGGACTTTCAGGTTTATATGTGCGTGTTTTAATTCTGTGTTCTGTGTTGTGTTTTTTGATGGCCATTTTGCTTTGTCTGGCCACCATTTGGTTTAGACCTGCCGCCATTTTGTTAGAACTCGATTTTCTTTCCCTGTGCCTTGAGACCAGGGCTCTCAGGAACACTTATCTAGATCATCTCTAACTCCTGAAACTAAGGAAAAGGGGGAAAAGACTTTAAAATTTTTATTTATTTCAACTTTTTTTTTTATATAAATTAGTAAAGTTTATATTGTAGTATCAAATTCATGACTAAACTTAGAAAATGAAGCTAGGTCTTGCACTGTCTGTCTAAATATGTCATGGTATGTCTTTGTCTCTGGGTAATATTTTTGAAGTTAATTTGTAAATGAGCTCTATTTAATTGGCTTAAAAAAAGGTAAGTGCTTACAAATCAAATAATTCTAAATTAAACAATAAATTCCAGGTTCATGTGAACTGGGAAATATTCAGTATTAAATACCTGATATTAATGTTTGTTTGTTGACCTATCTAATATAGACATATCTTAGAGTAATTAACATTAAGTAGAATATTTTCATTGTATGTAGGTTTAATATAAGTTAAATATTATATCTGTTACAAGTTTGTCAACAAGGAAATTACCTCAAGTGAAGAAACTTCTAAAAAAATGTAAATGAGATATGAGCTTTTATATAAACTCTATTAAAAATAATTATTCTTTAGAAATATCTAAGATAGTCTCTCCAGATTGGTGTAACTTAAATTTCTAAGGGTTGTGCTAAGTGTGGTAAGTGTTGGAAGTCTATTGAATAGTTAGGTCATTTTCAAATAAAATAAGATTTTGAAACATTTACTACTAAACACTAATTTCCTTTTACAGAGAAACTAAAGAGATTTGGGACTATAAATGAATAATGTTTGGTGCCATCATAAAATGTTCTAAGGAAAAAAGGGTTTTAGAAATTATCACTGGTATTTATGCTCACCAATCTATAAAATGCTAATATAAAAGTTAGTTCTTGGTTGCTAGAGCAAAGTAGGAAGTGTGTTTTCAGTTAAAAAAAAAAAGGTATGAAAAATACTAAAAAGAGTTATGCATGATCAGGATTTTCTAAAATGGGATTACAATTAGTTAGATACATTGATTTTGTTGGGAATGACAGCCATAAGAAAACTGGTTAAAGCCAATTAGGTCCAAGATGGCAGAGCTGACTCTCACTAGTCCTTGAGCCTTGGTATTTACGCCCATTGTGACACATCAACAAGCTAAATGATACACCCATCAACGTTGACTAAATCTGACCAAATATTCTAAACGCGTTTAATTGATCTTTTTGATAAAACTTCCTAAATCGAATTCTTTTGAAGTTCTTTTGACCTCTAGCTAACTTTGGGGTGCTTCAGAAGGCCCCTGAAACATCCCAAAGAGAGATATTAAACTGTGTTTATTTGGTTGGTTAAATTACATGAAAAAGATCATCAAATGAGTAATAAATCCGCTCATGTTATAATGTGGTAAAATTACTAATACAGATATCCTAGAAATTATATGGAGTTCTTAACATTCTGATATGTCCTGGTATTCTAATGGAAAACCTGATGACTTTACAAAAGTTAACAAAAGGACTGAATGAACCAGCGAATATGCTTATAACTTTTATGGTTTCTATCTGAAAAATTACAGGTTTGAATCAGGTTTTCAGGGAGTAGGGAAAACCTTCCTCTCAAACTAATTATGACAATACTTTGGTAAAATTAAACGTTATAAACAAAACAATTATATTTTCTATTTGACTCCTCCAAAAATTGGAAATTCTTAGGTTTCCAGTAAGTTTATCAAATGAGTTAGGAAGGTTATCTCACAAGTACAAAAATCTCAAGAAATTTTTGAGACCTTAAAAAGGGAAGAATTCAGCTAGATTTGTTAGGCAAAATCTGTGATAAGCCTTTGGTGTGAGTTTCCCAGCCCCGCTTTATTTTAAAAGTTCAGTCTGAGGTTCTATAAATGTTTCAGCAAAATATGATCAAGTGTGGTTATATAAATCATCAGACCAAAATTAATGAAAACAGACCTATTTTGTAAACAAGCTAGTCTTAATTTGGTTATATTTGATTAAAATGAGGGTAACTTTAGGGAGAAAAAGATGTTTCAATAAATGTTAAATCCCAGTTTTTTAACAGAAGTCTGTATGTAGTAAGACTCATTTCTTGGATAGTTCTTTGCTGTTATGTGATATTAATGTAAAATTGAATTGAATTCTTAAAGAATATCCTAAGTTTGTTTCTGAAGCTTATCTCAGTAATCTATCTTTGGATGAAGATCAGATGCCTCATGACCTGCAACCAGGACTGGAAAAAGACATAATTTAAGGGACTGTCTCCAACCTGGATGGAAGGACTTTTTTATCATCAGGATACACTACACTACACCAGGATGAGAAGACGACGACATCAGAGGTAGACAGCTTGCCCAAGATGCTGGACCTGATTCGTTTGATCATTTATGTTTTCTTGACTTCTTAGACCTTTGCATATAAGTCAAATGCTTTTCTATCATAGGCCTGATTCTATGCTAGTTTTAGAAATCAATTTAATTGTTGGGTTTGTGGCAGATTACCTGTGTCTAGTTCTGGATTACCTTTGTAAATTTCTCTAATACAAGACTCTAACTGGTTGGTCCTGAGAAAATTTACTTTAAAAAAAATTATAGTCATATTCAGGTCACTGTGATATTACTAGTGGGATCCCCTCACCGGGCCAATTAATAATGTCAGCTCTGACTCTGGCCATAAATTTGAGCTTTTTTCTATTACTCAAGCTCAATCAGAGCAACAAGAAAAGTTTCAGCAAAGGAGGAAAACTCTCCCACAATTATGGGATGAATTTATATAGATAACACCAGGCTATGGTAATTTAGGTTTAAAGTCTCCTCTGTATTGGAAACAATTAAATCATACTAAGGACAATCAGTGTAGTAACACTAGAAAACTGGGCTATGTGCCTTATAGACAGTGCCAATATATAATTTCCCTGGAAGATAAAGATTCTACAGAGCAGACTAAGTCAGATGACCTGAGATCTACTGTGCTACATCTAATGGAAGTTCTTAAGTCTTACTTGGGACTTTACTAATACTGCTGGCTATGTTATTTGTATTTCACCTGTTTTACAAAACTGCTGTTTCTTACACTGTCAAATTTGTGTCTGAGGCCTCTAATAATATATAGTCCCATATGAGATCGATAATGGTAACAGTGTAACTCTAGATATGGGAAGAAGCAACAAGAGGGAATATTTTCCTGGACCAAGAGGCTAGTAAGACAAGTGGTCCAGAGAATTTTGGATACTATTTTATGGCCTAGTCCAGTAACAGCACATTGAGTGGCCTATCAACAGAATCTTTGCCAAACCTGAGAATGGACATTCTCAGCACCATGGGATAAAATGGTCATGAAATGCCCCCTTCAAAATCATGGTCTAGTTTATGAGCAAAAAGGGGCTCTGCCAACTGAAGACTGACACTTGCCATCTACACCTACAAAGATTAAATCATGACCACTGCAACTGCTGACTTTCAATGCTCCTGAAAGGAGTTCAGGGTGAAAATCAGGAATGATACACTCTGTACTCTGGGAAAAACTGGCAGAACAGGCCTTCAGATAGTTAGATCTTTTCAGGAGAAGATTTTATGAGTCCAAATTCTTGCATCTTCTCATACCTAGAGAAACACTGATGTCATTAACGGCGAAATCTGCTTTGGCTATTAAGGAAAAGTTTATAATTAAAAGTCAAAATAGAGTAGCTATGGTTCAGATATCCTGGGAAATAACTAGGTGATGCTATGGGTGTACTATAGACCTTGTATTGCTAAACACTTGAGTTTTCTGAGTCCTGGCAGGCTTGGATGCCACCATTCTCAAAACAATGTCTTCTGGAAGCTAGTAACTGCAACCTTACTTTTTATAAAACTGGCAACTGGCTACTTGGCTAGTTGCCTAGTTTTTCAGGCCTATTCTAAAAAGAAATGAGATTTATTTTGTCTACTAAATTCCAGTTATCACTCCTCCAAATACTTCTAATTGGGTCTGTTACACCAAAATGGCAGACCAAGGGATTGAGATTTTAATCATACAAGGCTCAGATCTAGGACTTGGAACTCAGGAATACTTTCAAGTCAGTGTCTATTCTCCAAGCTGAGGCAGTCCTATGCTCCATTTTGACAGGAAATTATCATAATCATAGTTGCCTCATTCCCTAAATTAAAACTGAACAGAACTCTGTGGGGCTCTGGAGTAGAGATCTGTTCTGTGTTCTCCATTTCTTGTCTGTAGGATATAGGCTTCATTCAGCCTCCTTGACCTTCCCTGAGTTCCAAAGGGTGGATTCAAACAATTGCTAATCAGGGAAGGGAGGAGATACAGAAACAGGAGAAACAAAGTTTGGTACAGCCTCCAGACAGAGTCCTGGTTCCTACTCAAAGAAATATGAATACCAATGTCTTTGAGTTTTTCTACAGAACTGGAGCCCCCACCCAGGTGGAGGATGGTAACCTCAGACTGAACACAAGATTGCTGGAGCACAGCTCTGTTCCCTCACCAGCAACCAATCAAAAAGGGTCACAAATCCTGCAACCCTCACCCCAAATGTTGCCTTCTGTTTCCGGGGACCAGAGATGACCATCCTGTTAGGTCTCCTGTTTGCCCCTGTCTATTTCATCTCTGAGAGGGGCCAACAGTTTCAAACTAAATTGCTGTTATTACAAGACTGAATGTTGGTTTCAGGCAAAAAAATACCTTGACTTAGATCTGGTACAGAGAGACTTCTGCTCTGCTAGGCAGGCCTATGCCCATGCACAGCAGGAAGAAGTTACAGAAGAAAGAGACCTCCGCCCCAATTCCCAAGAAGTATCTTGAGTATGGAGTCTCTAAGGGGGGAGTTGTTAGGGGAAGCACACTGATTGAAACTGCCCACCCTGGCCAGGCACCATAGTAACCATTTGCATGAGTTGTTTTACAACAGGAGATCCTGATAAGGAATACGGAACTAATAAGCCACCACCAACTGGAAGAGTCTGGGAAAAGTCTAAAGGAGACACCGCGTGTCCGTCCACTTCCCAGAATCCCTCTCACTAGCATCCATCTTGGCTGAGCAATGTGTGCGCCACCAGGCAAGACTGAATTAGAACGATTGGCCAAAGGCCACCTGGAAACTAATCCCATCACCATAAAACCCGAGACTGAGAGCCACGCAGCAGAGCAGTTCTCCTGGGTTCCCTTACCCTACTGCTCTCCACCCGGGTGCCCTTTCCCAATAAAATCTCTTGCTTTGTCAGCACATGTGTCTCCTCGGACAATTCATTTCCAAGCGTTAGACAAGAGCCCAGTTTCGGGCCCTGAAAGGGGTCCCTCTTCCTGCAACAATTCCATTTATATGAGGTATGTTAAGTTCATAGAGACAGAAAGTAGGATGGCTTTTGCCAGGGGATGGGGTAAGACATATTATGACAATCTATCTCCAGAACTTTTCTCATTTTGCAAAACTGAAAGTCTGAGCACACTAAATAATAACTCTCCATTCTCTGTCAGCAAATCATTGACAGTGGTTTCCTCCCAGGAAAAAAAAAGAATTCTGGGAGTGCCTGATGGAAACATAGTTCTACATTTTTTGAATTTTCTATAATAAAAATGCACCAATGAGTTACTTTTAAAATACAATTTTTGAAAAAGCTAAAACCATTATTTACAGAGAAAAAAAGAAAAGAAAAGACCACAGCCAAAATGTTTTGCCGAATGAATTCTGAAAAACCTTAAGCAAACAAGCAAGTTGCAGTAATAGGAAACTGAAAGCTTTCCAGTTAGTGAAAACCAGCTAAACAAACTGATACCCAAACCAAACACAGAGATCACATAAACAAACGTGAATTAAATCTGTGCTTGGCCAGCGACATGGTGGGGGGGCGGGGAGCGGGGGTAGGGGAGGGGTCCACGGGGCGAAGGGGCGGGGCTGAGGCGCTCAGGTCGACCGCGCTGGTGGCTCCCGGTGGGTTTGGGCACTGTGCAGGTGCCCTGCAGGATGGGCGCTCAGGCCACGCCTGGGCCACGCCTAGGCCCGCAGGAGGCTCAGAGGCCCGCGGGCAGCGGGGTGCGGGCCGCCGCAGGCCCCGAAGCCAGACACCTCCGGAGCCGCGTGGCACTGAGCAGCGGACTGGATGAGGGGAGGCCCACGGAACGGGGCCGGGCCTGGAGAGATCCAGGGTGGGAGGGCGGCGAGACCTCCGCGCCCCTCACCCCAACCCCCAGGACCCGCAGGCACGCACGGCAGGCCGCTAGGGGTCCCGGAAGCCCTCCGGGCCCCCGGGCCCGGCCAGGCGGTTGCTGGCCGTGGTGGGTGGCGGTGTTCAGGGGCGTGGCGGCGTCGGCAGGCAGGAGTCCGGTCGCCGGTCGTGCGGCTCGAGAACAGCGCGCGCCCCGTGGAAGGTGCGGCCGTCTTGCCCGACCGGCAGGACAGAGCGAAAGGGAGGCGCAGCGCAGGGCTTTCAGGGAGCCCAGAGGCAGCCGCCTCCGTCTACGACCATACCACCGTGAACGCGCCCGATCTCCTCTGATCTCGGAAGCTGAGCAGGGTCGGGCCTAGTTAGTACTTGGATGGGAGACCGCCGGAGAATACCGGGTGCTGTAGGCTTTTGGCCTCCCCTGTTCTTTAGCCCCCGTACCCCCGGCATGGCTGTCTCCGCAAGCCCCACCTGCCGCTGGCCCCTCGCACCCCACCGCGCTCAGAGCCGGCGTTACTCAAAGGCACCTGCGTCCCAAATCTTCGGCGCCCGCAGCCCCAGCCCCTCCCGGGGTGGGTGGCCGGGGCCCCGACTCCCGCTGCAGACCTGGGTTGCCTCCGGGCGGCCCGCGAGCCCCTCCGCATTCGGCTTCCAGGAAACCAGAGGACCTGCGGGTCTCCGTCTGGGGCTCCCTTGGCATGCCGCAGGCCATCCCCGGGGCTGCACCAGCCCCAGCCCCAGCCCCAGCCCCAGCCTCGCAGGCGATCGCGCGTGCTCTCGCGCGCCCGCGCACACACACAGATACTTGTGCACAGATGGTGCATGTATCTTGTTGAATTATAGTTTTGGTGGATATATGCCTGGGAGTGGGACTGCTGAATAATATGGCAGTTCTATTTTTAGTTTTTTGAGGAACCTCCATACTCTTTTCCATAGTCACTGTAACCAACTCACATTCCTACTAACAGTAGAGGAGACTTCCCTTTTCTCCACATCCTCTCCAGCATTTGTTATTTACAGACTTTTTAATGAGGACCATTCTGAACTAATGTGAAGTGGTACCTCCTTGTAGTTTTGAGTTGGTTTCTCCAATAATTAGTGATGTTGAGCAAGAGGACCTGTTTAAAATGCAGATCCAATTCTATCACCTCCCTGCTAAACACTGCTCTTGTATTTTCCCGTCATATTTAACATACGACCAAATCCCTTCATTGCTTGGTTCCTTTCTTCTCTGATTTCTTTTCACTGTAATGCCCTTTGCACTCTTTGGGTTACATCCCATAGGGCATTTTTCATTTCTTGAATGTACTAAGTTTCCCTTGTCACATAGCCTTCCAAGATACTGTTGTACCTGCCTGAAATTCTTCTTGCGTCTTACCCTAGTCGGTTCAACCTATGGATCTCAACTCAATTATTACTCTGAAAACCCTTCTCTGACACCCAGGTTTGGTCAGGAAAGAGTCCTCTATATACGTTCTCAAAGTATCTGCCCATTATTTATCATTAGATTAGTCTCAGTGAAAGCAGGAACTGTGTGTCTTCTTATCTCAGCATTCTATTTCCAGAAACCTATTACATGCCTACGAGCTCATTGTAGATGCTCAATATTTATTCAGTATGTGAAAGACAGAAAAGTTCTTTGAAGCCTCAACTTTTCCCTCGGCTCAGCACTTTTGATCTCTTTGTATCTTTGTCAATTCAATTCTTTTCTTTATTCGGTTGAGGTGCACCCTATATTCAAGGCACAACCTAAGGCATTAAAAAATATCAATAAACATAGGTTCTTGCTTTCAAGGAACCCGTACAACAGATTTCTATCATTGAGGGTTTTTAAAATGCTCTAGAACCATGTGAACTTCTGGTATTTTCCACTTTCATTTCAAAGAAAGATCATTTTACTTATATAGCAAAGGTTGAAACCTTCAAACTTTTAGTCCAATACTTATATCTTTAGCATTTCAGGCAATGCTTGTGGTTCCCTCTGTAGGTGTGTGGCTCTTCCAGAAATGTGAAGATCTTCCATAGTCCTCAGACTTTTGTGTGATTTGGAATCATCAAGAAAGTTTCCAGTTATAGGTTCCAGACCACCACCTCAGTCAGTAGCTAATGGAGTGCATTCCAGGAATATGCATTTTTCAGCAGCATCACTGGTGATTCTGTTGCTACAGACTCAATGCAGGGGGCAGGGCCTGGACTGTCCACTGGGTCTGATGTGGAATGGAAAGAAGGGCTTCCCCACCACTGTTTATAGCCCTGTGACTAGAAACGGTCCCCAAACAAGAATCAGACAAACAAGTTAATCCCAGACTGTAGTCAATGAGATGAAGGAACTAAGCAACTGGTTGAGATAGAGCCAAGGGGAAAGGTTGCTCTTTTTTTCTCCACCTCTACTCCTTTCTTCCTTGATGCCTTAGTGATTCATAATGGAGATCTGAAATAAAGTTGACAATATTCATAGTTGTTGAATAAAGATTTTGCATTTAACCAACTCTAAAAAAAATGAAGAAAGTTTCACCTGCCACATGTTTCTTTAAAATAGTCCATTGCTTTTCAATTCTGGGTTTTCTCCATTGCCTAGTTCAAGTAGCCTTAATAGTAAAAGTAAAATAAAACTAAATAAAGATTCAAATATACCAACAAAGGAAACCTTCCGTTTCTTAAATCATCTTTCCACTTAGTAGAACACGAGATCTTTTCTTTGTATTTTGACTAGGGAATTAGCAGTATCGTGGCTCAGATGGGAAGGAATCTGCCTGCAGGAGACTCGGGTTTGATCCCTGGGTCGGGAAGATCCCCTGGAGAAGGGAATGGTGACCCACACCAGTATTCTTGCCTGGGAAATTCCACAGACAGAGGAGCCTGACGGGCCACAGTCCATGAGTGGCGTAAAAGTTGGCCACAACTTAGCAACTAAGAACAGAAGTATTTCCAAGGGCCACATTCAAGGGATTTGGAACTCTTGCTTGACTCCCTCATGTTGACCATGTTGACTAGGCAGCAGACAGCAGCTGAGTCATCTGTACAATTAAAAAATAATATCTCATTCTGTTCTATACTTCCTGTACTGTAGGAAGAGACTGTACAGAGCAAATGTCTGGACTTGTACAGGACTTTTGGTGCTTTAGAGGATTACAGTTGTAGCACCATCAATGACCGCCAGAGTTCGCAGGATGGCTGCCCTCAAAGTCTGAGTCCAGACATGTCCAGTATTTTAGGGTATATCAGATGAGTAGGAGTGCATTTACCCTTCACTATGTCTCCATAGAAAGTTGCTTTGGGTTTGGAGGTACACACACACACACACACAAAACAGTCACGCACACACACACACACAACCCCACCGCCGCCGAGAAAGGTCAAGAGCCGGAGACCACAGGTAAGGGAGACGGAGAAAGAGGGAGAGAGAGAGACAGACAGCAAGAGGACCACACAGACTTCCAAACCCCCGGCCGCCACACCCTGTCCCCTCCATTCTGGGTTCCCCCCGGCCCCCAGTCGACCAGACCCCACCGTCGCCCACCGACACACTCACACGCACACTCTCCCGCACTCACCCTCTGGCCTGGGGGCGGGGGCTGGGTCTCGCCGTAGGTGGCCAAGCCGAAGGGGACCTTTGAGACCTCGGATGCGAGGAAGTCCGGGGGTCCCCACGGGTGATTGCCAGCCCCAGGGCACTGCGTCCAGCCGGGGCCCGCCGGCCCAAGGCTGACGCCCCCTCCCTTAGGGAAGCTGCTTCTGCCGCACGGCCTCTCTCTGAGGTGTGTCACGGTCTGTGCCAGTGTGTCTATCTCGGAGCGGATGCCATCCCCTGTCCCCTGTCCGTCTCCCGCTCTCCGTCTCTCTGTCAGTCGCTCGGTGTCTCCCTCTCTCTGTCTCTCCCTCCCCGTGTGTGCCTGCGCGCTCGTGTCTGTCTGTCTGTCTGTCTCTGTCTGCATCTGCCTCGCGCCGTCTTGGGAGTGTGTCTCTGAACCTTCATCTCTTTCTGTCTCTGTCTCTCCTGACCCCCGGCCTCCCACGGGTGCTATGGCTGTGGCCCTGGCTGCCGCGCTTGCGCCGGCCGGCTGTCTCCCGTGGCGTGGGTGCCTGCGAGTGTCTGTGTGTCTGTCCGTGTGCCTGCACGTCGCTCGTCTGCTCCCTCCGGAAGGTCCTGTGCTTGGAGGGCGGCGTGGGGGCAAGGGGGGCCTCGGGAGGGCGAAGGGGCGGGGCGGGGCGGACGAGCTCTTGGTTCACCGCGCTGGTGGCTCCAGGTGGCTTTGGGCACCGGGCAGGTGCCGGGCAGGATGGGCGCTCAGGGCCACGGCTGGGCTGCGCACAGGCCCGCAGGAGGCTCAGAGGACCGCGGGCCCCAGCGGGCCCCGAAGCCAGAGAGCTCCGGGGCCACGTGGCCCTGAGCAGCGAAGGCCTTGGTGGGGGGGTGGGGGGGGGGGGTGGGGGGGGGGGGAGGCGGGGCGGGGAGGGGGGAGAGGTGGCGGAGGGGGGCGGCGGCCTCCGAGCGGGGCCGGGCCTGGAGGGTCCCAGGGTGGGAGAGCGCCAAGACCTCCGCCCCGCCTCACCCCTCCGCGCCCCTCACCCCACCCCACCCCACCCCACCCCACCCCACGCCCGATCCGCCGCAGGCATGCCGGGCCGGCTGCTCCGGGTCCAGGGTCCCGGGTCCCGGAAGCCCCGTGGTCCCCCGGGCCGGGCCAGGCGGGTGCTGGCCGGGGGTGGCGGTGTGCGGGGGGCGGAGCGGCGTCGGCCGGCCGGCCGGCCACACGGCCGCCGGGACTCCGGTCGCGGGTCGTGCAGCTCAAGTGCAGCGCGCGCTCCGTGGAGAGCTGCGGCCGGCTGGGCCGAGCGGCAGGTCGGAGCGAAAGGCAGGCGCAGCGCAGGGCTCTTAGGGCGCCCGGCGGCAGCCGCCCCCGTCTACGGCCATACCACCCTGAAGGCGCCCGATCTCGTCTGATCTCGGAAGCTAAGCAGGGTCTGGCCTAGTTAGTACTTGGATGGGAGACCGCATGGGAATACCGCGTGCTGTAGGCTTTTTGCCTCCCCTCGCCCCCGGCATCCCCACCCACCCCCCACCCCCAGCCCTCCGCGGCGTTACTGGCGCCGCAAGCCCCACCTGCCGCTGGCCCCTCGCACCCCACCGCACTCACAGCCGCAGGCGCCCGTGAAGGCAGCGGCGACCCGACTCTTGGGCCCCCGCACCCCCAGCCCCTCCTGGGGCTGGGTGGCCGGGGCAACTGACTCCCGCTGCAGACCTGGGTTGCCTCCGCGCGGCCCGCGAGCCCCTCCGCATTTGGCTTCCAGGAAACCAGACGACCGTCCCGCGGGTCTCCGTCTGGGGCTCCTTGGCGTGCCTCAGGCAATCCCAGGGGGCTGCACCAGTTCCAGCCCCAGCCCCAGCCCCACCCCCACCCCACCCACCGTCCCGCGGGTCTCCGTCTGGGGCTCCCTTGCGTGCCTCAGGCAATCCCAGGGGCTGCCACCAGCTCCAGCCCCAGCCCCAGCCCCACCCCACCCACCCCACCCCCATCCTCGCCAGCGAACGCCCGAGCTCGCGCGCACCGCGCGCACACACAGATATATGTGCACAGACGGTGCATGTATCTTGTTCAGTTATAATTTTGGTGGATATATGCCTGGGAGTGGGACTGCTGAATATGGTACTTCTAGTTTTAGTTCCTTTAGGAACCTCCATACTCTTTTCCATAGTGGCTCTACCAACTCACATTCCTACTAACGGTGGAGGCGAGTTCCCTTTTCTCCACATCCTCTCCAGCATTTGTTATCTACAGACTTTTCCATGAGGACCATTCTGACTAATGTGAAGTGGAACCTCGTTGTAGTTTGGAGTTGAGTCTGTCCAATCATGAGTGATGTGGAGCAAGATGACCTTTTTAAAATGCAGATGCAATTCTATCACCTCCCTGCTCCAACTGCTCTTGTATTTTCCCATCATAGTGAAGATATGACCAAATCCCTTCATTGCTTGGTCCCCCCTTTCTTCTCTGATTTCTTTTCACTGGAATGCCCTCTGCACTCTTTTGGTTCCATCCCATAGGGCATTTTTCATTTCTTGAATGTACTAAGGTTCCCTTGTCACGTAGCCTTCCAAGATGCTATTTTACCTGCCTGAAATTCTTCCTGCATCTCAACCCTGGTTTACGTTGGTTCAACCTATGGATCTCAACTCAATTATTAGTCTGAAAAGCCTTCTCTGACACCCAGTTTTTTGTGAGGGAAGAGGCCCCTATAGAAGTTCTCAAAGTATCTGCCTGTTATTTATTATTAGATTAGTCTCAGTGAAAGAAGGAACTGTGTTTCTTCTTCTCTCAGCATTCTATTTCCGGAAACATATTGCATGCCTACTAGCTCATAGTAGGTGCTCAATATTTATTCAGTGTGTGAAAGACAGAAAAGTTCTGCGAAGCCTCAACTTTTCACTTGGCTCAGCACTTTGGATCTCTTTGTATCTTTGTCGATGCAGTTCTTTTCTTTCTTCTGTTGATGTGCACACTATATTCAAGGGACGATCTAAGGCATGAAGACATATCAATAAATGTAGGTTCTTGCTTTCCAGGAACTCATACATCAGATTTCTATAATTCAGGGTTTTTTTTAATGCTCTAGAACAATGTGAACTTTTAGTATTATCCATTTTCATTTCAAAGAAAGATCATTTTACTTACATAGCAAAGGTGGAGACCTTCCAACTTTCAGTCCAATACTTATACCTTTACCATTTCAGGCAAGCCTTGTGGTTCCTTCTGGAGGTGTGCGGCTCTTCCAGAAATGTGAAGATCTTCCATAGTCTTCAGACTTTGGTGTGATTTGGAATCATCAAGAAAGTTTCCAGGTATAGGTTCCAGACCACCCCCTCAAAGAGTCAGTAGTGAATGGAGCGGATTCCAGCAATATGCATTGTTAACCAGCATCACTGGTGATTCTGTTGCTACAGACTCAATGCAGTGGGCAGGGCCTGGACTGCCCACTGGGTCTGATGTGGAATGGAAAGAAGGGCTTTCCCCCTCCACTGTTTCTAGCCCTGTGACTAGAAACGGTCCCCAAACAAAAATCAGACAAACAAGATTATCCCAGATCGTAGTCCATGAGATGAAGGAACTAAGCAGTTGGTTGAGATGGAGCCAAGGGAAAAGGTTGCTCTTTTTTTCTCCACCTCTACTCCTTTCTTCCTTGATGCCTTAGCGATTCATCATGGAGATTTGAAATAAAGTTCACAAGAGTCATATTTGTTGAATAAAGATTTTGCATTGAACCAACTCTAAAAAATGAAGAAAGTTTCACCTGCCACATGTTTCTTTTAAAAAGTCAATTGCTTTTCAACTCTGGGGTTTCTCCATTGCCTTGTTCAAGTAGCCTTAATCGTAAAAATAAAATAAAACTAAATAAAGATTCAAATATACCAACAAAGGAAAGCTTCCGTTTCTTAAATCATCTTTCCACTTAGTAGAACACTAGCTCTTTTCTTTGTATTTTGACTAGGCAATTAGTTGTATTGTGGCTCAGATGGGAAGGCATCCACCTGCAGGAGACTCAGGTTTGATCCCTGGGTCGGGAAGATCCCCTGGAGAAAGAAATGGCAAACCACTCCAGTATTCTTGACTGGGAAATGCCACGGACAGAGGAGCCTGACTGGCCACAGTCCATGGGTAGCATAAAAGTTGGGCACAACTGAGCAACTAAGAACAGAAGTATTTCCAAGGACCACATTCAAGAGATTTGGAACTCTTGCTTGACTCCCTCATGTTGACCATGTTGACTAGGCAGCAGATAGCAGCTGATTCTTCTGTACAATTAACAAAGAATGTGTCATTCTGTTCTATACTTTTCTGTACTGTAGGAAGAGACTGTACAGAGCAGATGTCTGGACTTGTACAGGACTTTTGGTCCTTTAGAGGATTACAGTTGCACCATCAATGCTTGCCAGAGGTGGCAGGAAGGCGGCCCTGAAAGTTTGAGTCCAGACATGTCCAGTGTTTTAGGATATATCAGATGAGTAAGAATGCATTTACCCTTCACTATGTCTCCATAGAAAGTTGCTTTGGGTTTGGAGGTACACACACACACACACACACACACACACACACCCTGCCGCCGAGACAGGTCAAGAGCTAGAAACCACAGGTAAGGGAGACGGAGAAAGAGGGAGAGAGAGACAGCAAGAGGACACGCAAGCTTCCCAACCCCCGGCCTCCACACCCTCCCCCCTCCACTCTGGGTATCCACCCGGCCCCAAGTCGACCCGACCTCACCCTCACCCACCGACACACTCACACACACTCTCACACACTCACCCTCTGGCCTGGGGGTGGGGGCTGGGTCTCGCCTTAGGTAGCCAGGCCAAAGGGGACCTTTGAGACCTCGGCTTCAAGGAAGTCTTGGGGTCCCCACGGGTGACCGCCAGCCCCAGGGCACCGCGTCCAGCCAGGCCCGGCCCAAAGCTGACGCCCCCTCCCTTGGGGAAGCTGCTTCTTCCGCGTGGCCTTCCTCTGAGGTGCGTCACGGGCTGTGCCAGTGTGTCTGTCTCAGATCCGATGCCATCCTCTCTCCCCTGTCTCCTGTTTGCTGTCTCTCTGTCGCTCGCTCTGTGTCTCCCTCTGTCTCTGCCTCCGTGTGTGTGTGTGTGTGTGCGCGCACGCGCACGCGTCTGTCTGTCTGTCTATCTGTATCTCCCTCTCACAGTCCTGGAGTCTATCTCTGAACTTTCATCTCTTTCTGCCTCTGTCTCTCCTGACACCCGGCGGCCCGTCCGTTCCTCTGGCCCCGGCCTCTCACAGGTGCTATGGCTCTGGCTGATGAGGTTGCGACGGCGGGCTGTCCACTGTCTGTGTGTCTGTCCGTGTGCCTGCCTGTCGCTCGTCTGCTCTCGCAGGAAGGTTGTGTGCTTGTCCGGCGGCGTGGGGGAAAGGTGGGGGCCTCAGTAGGGCGAAGGGGCGGGGCTGAGGCGCTCGGGTGGACCGCGCCTCCGTGGCTCCCGGTGGGTTTGGGCACCGGGCAGGTGTCGGGCAGGATGGGCGCTCAGGGCCCTGGCTGGGCTGCGCCTAGGCCCACAGGAGGCTCAGAGGCCCGAGGGCCGCGGGGGTCGGGCGGCGGCAGGGCCGAAAGCCAGACACCTCCGGGCCGCGTGGCCCTGGGCAGCGAACGGGATCGAGGGAGGCCCGGCTCGCCGAGCGCGGCCGGGCCTGGAGAGGCCCGGGGTGGAGGGCGCCAAGACCTCCGCGCCCCTCAGCCCACCCCCCAGGCCCCGTGCGCACGCACGCCTGGCATGCCGCTGGGGGTCCCGGAAGCCCTCCGGGCTGCCGAACCTGGCCAGGCGTTTGCTGGCCGCGGGGTGGCAGTGTTCGGGGGCATGGCGGCATTGGCTGGCGGAGTCTGGTCGCGGGTCGTTCGGCTCAAGTACAGCGCACACCCCCATGGTGAGGTGCGGCCTGCTGGCCCGACCGGCAGGTCAGAGCGAAAGGGAGGCACAGCGCAGGGCTTTTAGGGCGCCCGGCGGCAGCCGCCTCCTTCTACGGCCATACCACCCTGAACGCGCCTGATCTCATCTGATCTCAAGGGCTCACATTTGATGGTGGTCTTGTCATCTCCTACCTCTTTCTCGTAAAGCTGGCAGCTGAGGGAATGAGGTAAGTGTAAAATTGAATAACAATAGACTGTGTGGAATCTGTGAATGTGGAGCTCTGTGAATCCGTAGGTCTAAGGAGAGACTGGCAGCTGCCGACGTGGAGTATCTGTCCCCATGACCACGTTTACGTCATCAAATGTGCCATTGACCGCCCTCCCCCTACCCCGGGTGGCAGGGACCCCCACGTGGCAGCCCCCAGGCTCGCTCTCTCTGGCTCATCCACCCTCTAGAAGTTTCCCCAGACCCTCAGTAGGAGTGGGCACTGCTGCGGGTGTGCGTTGTGTGTCCTCGTGCCCCATGTGACGTTGCACGACTAACCGCACTCTGTGTTTGCACCCTTCCTCCCGCGCTCATGGGACCAGGCAGCGTGGTGGGAACACAGGGGCTGGATTCTGCTACAGTCAGGACTTGCTCCTGATGTGCTTCAGGGTGAGTACAGGCCGGCTGGTCCTGCGGGGGCACGGAGCCCACGCCCCAGGGAGTGGAGGGTCAGTGGGTCTCCGGAGGTTAGCCTGGGAGAACCCTCACAGCAGAGAACGTGACCTTGGTGCCCCACTGCCGCCGGAGTGGTCAGAGCATGGCCAAGGCCCCTCGCATAGGGACGCATGGGTATCCCTCCCACAGCGCCAGTGCTGCCGGCCATGCCCTGCGTGCACGTTCTCGGAGGGAACAGGGCCCAGAGCGTCAGGGTTCACGAGGCTGCCCTGCCCTGGGCCTCTCCGTGCGGAGGCCAGTGTTTCACACGGAGGTGCACCGGCATCTGGGGCTCGGCTGCTGCTAAGGGGCCACCCTCCCTTGCAGGTGCTGCTCTGGGTGGTCCTCTGGTGGGTCCGGCCCTGGGGCCCAGCCCTGCTCGAGCAACTCTGAGGGCAGGAGGCTGTCTGCTCTGTCCTGTTCACATCTCAGCTAGAAAGCTGGATTGGGCTTTTGAGGTTTTTTTTACCAGCAGCTTTTAGCTATATGTCAGAATAAAGTCAGCCACAGAGTTCTCTCCTTGATCTGCTTGGCCCTCCATGTTTCTCTGAATTCTCAAAGCAGCTGAAGCCCCAAAGGGGGTGGGGGGTGGGGGTGTCAGGAGGGGCAGGGGCTGGGGCACCAGCTGCCAACCCAGGACTGACTTTTCTGTGTGTGTGTTTCCAGTTTACCTGCACGAATTCTCCAGATGTTTATACAGCAGCCAGTATACAACAAAGACTACATTTTGAACTCGATGGAATCTTTACTCTGTTAATACTTGTTACATGGACCCGAAGATATTACAGGGTTTTTAATTAGTGAAAAATTCATGAATACCATAGAGAAAATATTTTAGAATTTAATGTTTCTGATATTTATGGAAACTTATGACTTCATTTATATAATTCCTTCCTTTTTCTTGTATATTCAGGCTATGAATATCCTTTCAGATCAATTTCATGTTCTGATACCTGATTTCAGTCTTTCAAATGAATGTACTGTAGTGCTTGTCTGTATAAATCCTATGAACAAACACAGGGCTTTTGTAAATGATGCATTTATTGTAATTATTCTTGTTTAATTTTTCAATGTTAAACCATGAGAGAAGGGGTTTTCCTGCGATTGTAAAATCATCATGACACGGTGTGCTTTATTATCCTTCCAGAATGTAACCAAGCTCTCCAACAATCACTCTGAAATAAGAAAACTTAATTTCAACCAATTGTTGTTGGATGTTAACGACTGGCCTAAACTGTACTTTTTCTAGCAAGAAATGCTTTTTGTCCACAGCGTGAAGTGATTTAAAAGTACTGGGTGTTAAATGTGAGCTTCTAATGAAATTTGGGCTGAAAGGATGCCTAGAAGAAGACTGAAAATCTCTCCTGTAACCCAGTCTCTGTGGACCTGGATCCCTCCTCTCCGGTGAGACTCTTTGGGGACCAATCTCGATGCCCTGCACCCGCTGCAGAGCCATCGAGCTGGACAGTGAAGGTGCCACTTCCCAGACAGACAGGGTAGTGTAGCTCTGACAAAGGCCTTATTTTTATGGAAATCATCTTTTTACATGATTGTAAACATGTTTAAAGAATGGACCTAGGCGTACATTTTTAGATTGTGATGACATAGCCATTCTGGATTGTATAAGTAGCAAATGTAATTTTTACTTTTTCAGCGGCACATTAAAAAAGCCAGCAAGAGATGCGTTCAGGTCACAGTGTGATATTTATTATGCAGCTGGTATCTTGGTAGACAGAGACAGCATGTTTCTTTACATGTGGGTTCCGCCTTTAATTTACTTGTACAATTCATTGTTATCATTCTATTTTCCTATTAATCTTTTGTGAACTTCCCGAATATGTGACAAAGTATGTACAGTCTACTTTTGAACTATTTTTATCACAGTATTATTTATTGCTTTCTTTCAATAAAGTACTGAAGCAAAATTTCCCAGGGCCAATAAAGAGTGCCGAGGGTAAGCTGTACTCTCACTGAGAACAGACCAGAGCTGGTAATGGGAGCCCGTGTCATCACACGGACATTCTGTTAAGAGAAATGGACGGATGCAATGGAAAGGCCAGAAGGCGGAAGCATAGGTGTCCCTAGAGGACGACCGACGGTGTGTTCATGCCCTTGGCTCCGGAGACAAGAGGCTCCATCACTTCAGCATCTGCGGGGACAGGGCCCCTCTGCTGCTGAGGTGGGCCGGCCAAGGGTGGGAACAAAGTTCAGGTGTCGAGGCTCGCCATCGGTCACAGGGTGGGGTGTCCGAGGGCAACCTTGACGGGGATCCAAATGATGCACCCTAGTCCAGCATCAGGTCCTCCCCAGCATCAGACCCTAGTCCAGCATCAGACCCCAGTCCAGCGTCACGGCCCTAGGCCAGCATCAGGCCCTCCCCTACCCTCAAACCCTCCCCCCACCTCCGACCCTTCCCCAGTATCAGGCCCCCCACCTCCAGTATGAGGTGTGGCAGCCCTACTTGTCTGATACTCCTGAGCACACTCAGGCAGCCCCAGAGCAGCAGGACAATAGCTCTGGCAGGAGGTGCATCTTTAGGAATCACCTGCGGAGCAGCAGCAGCTGGGCTTTGTTTCAGGTCAAGGAGAGACAAAGAAAAGGCACTTGTGCAGGAGGCAGTGGAGGCTGTGGGCACGTTCCCCCAGCTCTGCTTCCTCCCCGTAGGGGCTTTGCTCTCCTGCTCTCTCACAGGCCCCAGGGTGGTGTCCTTCCAGATTCACGGTCTCCTTGATATCTCAAGCCCAAGTCCTGAGTTGTGTCCCAGTCCGGCGTGGCAGAGGGCTGGGAACACCCAAGCTCAAGGGCTGAAAGGATTCCAGGGGGACAGCCGGGCCCCAGCAAGTGGCAGGGCAGGGGATGAGGGTGGCCGCCTACAGAGGGCCCCGGAGCAGCACTGGAAGGAGAGCAGTGATGCCTTAGCTCACTCGGGGACGCTGCCCGGCCTGGCACTCAGAGATGTTACTGCCAGCAGCTCTGGGGATACAGGAAGCCTGGTGAGTGACACCACGCCACCCAGGCCGTGTGGTGGGCACTGCTGACCATGTCCTCGGTTTTCATTCTGGTTCCAACTGTCCCTCCAAGGGCTGATGGGCTCCTCTTCCGAACGGCACAGACATTTTCTTTCTGTGGGTGAACGCATCCCTTGTTTCTGTTGGCGCTGTTGTCGCTCATCGTGTGTTTTCCTCTTTACAACCTGTGCTTGCTGCTCTTCCAGTTTAACTTAGGAGCAGCCCTCATTTTCTGCATTTCTAGTTGTCAGCATTCACTGGGGCTTTCCAGGTGGCGCTAGGGGTAAAGATCCTGCCTGCCAATGCAATAGATAATGAGAGATGTGGGTTCGATCCCTGGGTTGAGAAGATGCCCTGGAAGAGAGCATGGCAACCCACTCCAGTCTTCTTGCCTGGAGAATCCCATGGACAGAGGAGCTAGTGGGCTACAGTTCCTGGGGTCGCAGAGTCAGACACGACTGAAACAGGTTAGCACACACTCAGGTTTTAGTTCAGTCGCTCAGTTGTGTCCGACTCTTGTCACTCCTTGGATTGCAGCACTCCAGGCTTTCCTGTCCTTCACTATCTCCTGGAGTTTGCTCCAACTCATGTCCATTGAATCATCATGCCATAGAGCCATCTCATTCCTGTTTCATCCACGAGAGAGGTGGCTAGGGCTCGGCAAAGTGTCTGGTCCCACTGGGTGGGTGTGAACCTGCCCTAACCGCTCCCTAACCACGTGACTGTCACTGTGTCCTCCTCTGTAAATCGGGAGGGGGCAGCACCTGCTTGGTAAGGGGCACACACAGCATCTGGTACATAATCAATGCACCATCCATCTCAGCATTGTATTTACTACTAATAGGGATAGCATTTAATAATCTGCTCCTTTTTCTCTCTTGTCACTTAACTGTGCTCCAGACCACATCTGCTTTACTTACCCCTGTAAATCCCACACCCAGCACAAACGAGACTCAACACATTTGTGGCTGAAGAGGCAGGAACATACGCTGTCCTCAAGGAGAGGAAGCTGAGTGATATGGGGGCCTGATGATAACCCTGTGTGATGAGGGGACCCCAGGAGGACCTGTGTGGCTGTCGGGTGGGGTGGGGGGCATGGGCAGAACCCCTGATGAGCTCCTGGGGATGGGGAAGGTGGCAGGAAGGAGGGCGGGCTGTTCCTTGTGGGGTGTCCACAGATTGTACCTCACCCCTCACTGAGGAGCACTTAGGCCGTTTCCAAACACATGTCACTGTTAGGATGAAACAATCATCGCCCAGCTCCTACTCAATCAATTTCGTAGAATATGTTTCTAGCACTGGAGTACAATCATCTGCTTTATTCATTCCATGCTCCGTTCATCCACCCATCCAGCCAGCCATCTGTTCATCCATCCACCACTCACTAATCAATCCATCCATTCACTCTTAATTCATCCATCCATCCAACCATCCACTCATTAACTCAGCCGATCATCTCAGACCCATTGAGAAGACAGACGCCTCCTCCACTCCTGCTCCCAGGAGGACCCCCAGCGTGATTGACAGGAGCCTCGTGGGGACGACAGGGGAGACACAGAAGGGAGATGCCTGCAGGCCCTCCTCCCTCTGAACGGTGAAGCACCCACCTGGTCCTAACGCCTCCTTGCTGGGGTGTTCAGGCCGGCCCTTTTCCTTCTTGCGAAACAAGCGGCTGATGGAGGACTTGATGCCCTTCTTCTTTGGGGCTTTGTGCAGCGAGCCCTGGCTGCTGGTGCTGCTGCTGGGGTTATTCCCGGGGCTGTCCTGAGAGCCTGTGGAGCTTCGGGGAGAGAAAACGACCTTTAACTGGCACCCTTGTGCAAACACACACCCCTCCACAAGAGCTACTGATAGAAACGGGCACCCAGCAGCACCCGCGCCTCAACCTCGCAGCTGACAGTTGGAGTCTCCTTCACCGACCACACTCCACACGAGCAATGCAGGCTCCCAGCGTCAGACAACTGCACCGGGAAGCTGAGATTCTCTGCCTCGAGCTCTCCCGCGAGGAGGGCTTGACTCCAGGCCAGCTGGTGCAGAGGGCGCTCTGACCCTCCCTTAGGGTCGCTGCTCGGCAGGTGATGATGCTCCAGGAGAAGACGAGCTCCCCTGCTCTGGGTAGGTCCCCCGCCTCCCACAGGGTAACCGTGCCCGGCCGTGGCAGGAGAGCGACGGTCACCGTGCAGGGCTGCTGGTCAGGTGAACACACATGCCCCCCATTGAGTGCTGCCTGGCTCAGGATGGGAGCTCAGCAAGTAGTGTTCTGAACGAGGACAGTGTCAGTCACAGGAGGGGACAGAGTCTCCTGAGAGGAGACCCCTGCAGAAAAGGGAGGGACCCTCAAGAGCGAACCCGAGAGGCACGGGGCCGTCACTGTCAGGAACGTGCCCCAGGCCGGGCAGACCTCTACCAAGAGCAGGAAGAAAGCTCCCACAGGAGTCAATCTGTAGAGATGGACGTTTTCTAAAATCACTGAGGTCACTGAGCTCTTCTTCCCCAGCACCTGAAGTTCACCACTAAACACAGGCACCGAACTCAGTGGTATTCCTTTAAAATCATCCTTGCAACTCTTTCAAGACAAGAGGCGCAGGGCTCCTGAAACTGACGACGCACACACAGGTCGCTTACTTGTGGGCGTCCCTGAGGTCCTCATGGGTGGCTGTGCGCAGCGCCCCCGTGCGCAGGCGGCCCAGCCGAAGGGACCGTGGCCAGGCGAGGGTCGAGGTTTCACATTTGATGGCGGTCTTGTCATCTCCTACCTCTTCCTGTATAGCTGGCAGCTGAGGGAGTGAGGTAAGTGTCAAATTGGCTAACAATAGACTGTTCTGAAAAAGGCAATCACACAGGCTTTACATTATAACCAGAAACTTATTTGAAGATCTATTAGCTATGCTTTCCCCCAAGTACAAAAAAACCCTTGTTATAGCTTAATGCCATCGTAAAGGACTGTCTTGTTCAAAAAAAGGGGGGCTATGGGGCACCGAGAGCATCTGACTGAGTGCAGAGACCCCGGACAGGAGCCTCCCTGCAGCCGGCCTCAGCCCTCCCTGGAATCCAGCGACCAGATGGCCCTGCGGGGCAGGACAGCAGAGCGATGCTGGCACCGTGAATCCTGCACAGCATGAACTGCCCTGATGAAAGGACTGTGCTCATCGCCAGATGCTACTCAGAAGCACCACAGCTAGAGTACAAAACCTCTCAGCAAAGCCGTCCAGACCTTTCTGTTTGAAGGAGAAAAAGACACAGCTTGTGCCACCATCCAAGATCATTTGGAGTGATGATGCAGGTTACTGGAACCCATGACAACAAGAGAAACACAGAAAAGGTACCTAACCCCTCCACGTGAACACCATGTGCCTGGATCGTATTTCTCGGTAACATACAGACTGGGGACTACCCACTGAAGTACTTACACGCAGTTCAAGTGTCATTCGCTCACAGTGGATTCCATAAGGCGCCCCCAGGTCTTCACTAAGAGATGATCTTGTATCACCCTAGAGCGGTGGGAGGTTCAAAAAGGAGGAGATATATGGGTACCTATGGCTGATTCCTGTTGAGGTTTGACAGAAAAGAAAATTCTGTAAAGCAATTACCTTTCAATTAAAAAATAAACTAATTAAAAAAAAGAAGAAGAAGATGATCTCTCTTGGACACCCAGCGTTTCTGCTGGTCCTGGGTGTGAGGAAAGGAAAGACAGTGTGGGAACAGATTAACCCTGCAGGGTCCAAACAGGTCTCACTGATACATTTCGGTGTGTGGTTAAACCAGGGGAGGTTTTAGGAAACATGCATGGCATGTATTGTTATAAACAATGAGTGTGTTGTTTTGACCAACTAACCTGTGCCTTTTTGGTGGGATTCTGTAAGGAATACTGATCCCGTGCAGCCCCACAGGAGCTTGGTGACAGCAAGGGAACTTAGTGCAAAATACAGCTGAACTCATTTAAGAGCAGCTGGATAAACTGGGCTCCCTCCCCTGAGCTCTAACAAGAACCCTCAGACAACAGAAGGCTACAAAGGCTAGAAATTTTCCACATGGAACTGAACAGGGATCAATCTCAAAGTCAAGTAAAAATAAGCATTTATAAAAATCAGAAAACAACAACGAACAGAGCAGGGAAGTGACACACCTGGGTTGACTATGGACTCAGTGGAGACAAACACCTGCCTCAGAGTCAGGGCCCAGGCCAGCCCCTTCTCCTGGGCCTCCTCCTGAGGAAGGCCTCTGGGTCTGGGCCTGGCTGCCCTCCCCCAGGATGGGAGCTGCCCCACTGGTGCCACATGTGGCTAGGAAGGGCAGTGCCTTGTCCTCGCTGAACAGGAGGGCAAAGCAGGCCACAGAGCAGGCGAGCGGCACACCCAGGTGACCAAACCCAGGGGGACAGCGCTGCTCTGCTGTGCTCAGCAGAAGGGCTCCCGGGCACTGAGTTGCCTGAACTGGAGTACCGCCACCCCAGTCCTGCGGGAAGGCCCAGGAGTGCTCGGTCAGCGGGCTGGGAGCAGGAGAGGGACAAGGAAGGCCAGCCCTTGGGGCACTGGACTCCAACAACAGGGGCTCATCCAAGTGACCCGAGGGGAGAGGCAGAGAGCTCCCTCCTGATGCTCCCTCCATCAGGGATGCCGTGATGGACACGAGAGCCTCTAGAGGAAAGCGGGCTGGACAGCACCATGGTTAAGTGTCCAGGCTCTGATCAGACCAGTCCGCACCACGCTGCTGGGTGTGAGAGCCTGGGCAGGGTGCCCGGCCTCGCTAAGCCTCAGTGTCTATGTCTGCTGAATGGGGATAGCAGCAGCCTGGACCTCACCTGGGGATGAGATGACAGACTCGGAAAGCACGTGCCCGGCACACAGAGTCTCCTGCACACTGCTACCCACCATCATTAAATTGGCTTCCCGCAAATCTAACATCTATGGCTCTGATTCAGTCATTTCTTACATGAAAACACTAAGCAGAAATTCCATGGTGGTCCAAAGGTTAAGACTTGGCACTTTCACTGCCGGCACACTGGTCTGATCCCTGCTTGGGGAACTAAGATCCCATAAGCTGTGCAGCATGGCCAAAAACATAAGTACAGAAATTTTTAGAAATAATAAATAATACTATGTCTATTATAAACAAGCATGAGATGATCAGAAGGCAAACAAGTGGGAGAAAGGCAAATTGTTACAATTGTCCCAACGAATGACCTATTTCCAACAGAACCATCAGCACATTTTAAGTGGTGGGTGAGTTTCATCACTTCCATTAAAACGTCAATTATTCACCAGGACATAACTACACAGTGTTCATTCACGTTAAACGATAAGGACTCTTCAATACTTCACAGAGAAACAAAGGCCTGCTAAATTACTAAATAGTTTACCTTTCGATGCTGCTTCCTTAAATCACTAGGCTGATAGATGCATGCAAAGAAATGAAGAGAAACCAGATTCATTGCGACTTTGAAGCTAAAACTTCAAGAATCCGTAGAGGCAAATACAGTAAAGCAAAAATGATGGCAAACATGTAAGTGACATGAAGATTTAGAGAACATGTGACTGGAAACAGAACATTTTTTTTTGACCACAGAAGTTAAATAAGCTATTCAAGATTTACTTAGAGAAACACTATAAATTATTACTCAGGAAGATACCATTCTATTACAACATCATGATTTATTAAAGCATAGCATTCTGTACAACAAAGGGCCTTAACAGGTGTCTATTCTCAGCCAAATCTCTCTAAAAGTTAGTTTCTCTTAATCAAAAACATGTTATACTTTAAATTATTTATTTAACTGATGAGGAAGTTACCATAATATCTATTTTAACACTGAACAAATCTAACCACCTATTGGACATTAATGTAAAATCCTGACACAGAATTTGATTTAAAACTTCTCACAATAAATTCATTAAAGCAAGTTCCCTGTGAAAATATGTAAGAATGAAAGCTAGCATAATAGCAGGTGCAGTTTTTACATTTTATTAACAATAGAAGATACTTTTTTTAACGAGTCTAATAGAGACACAGAAACTATGCAAACATAATTATTATAAGTCAAGAATAAAGAAGGCAGAAGGGTAAGATAAACATATCTAGTGTACAGTGTACATATATCTCAGTTGTCATACATTTTGAATGAAGCAGTAATGAAAACCACCTGAATACATACACTGAAAGGTCAGGAGGCAAAGTGTAATGGTTGGGAAGCCACAGAACAATTATTTATTAACAATTAAAGAATGCCTCCAATACCTCCAGATAAAGCTATTTAAACCAGCCTATTATGAATACTGATAAGCTATAATATCACACACAAAAAAATCAGGAAACACTCACTCTGGGGACAGGAAATAGGAGGTGGTCAAGGGAATGGTAATTTTTATTAGAAAGAAAGATTTTTATAGACCTACTTTTATCTAAACTATGTGTATTTATTTGATTCTGACTATGTGAAACCTTAAGACAACAGATCTCCACCACTGCCCGCCCCCGCCCCACCCCTGGAAACGCAGCATGGTGCCTGATCCATAAAAGTTCAGAAATGTTATAACAACAAGACAGAGGGCGGCGTTTTCATATCACCATTACACTCATGCTACAGATAACAATGCTTCCTCTGCTACAAATGCTACCTGATCCTTTTAAAACAAGTTATTTACTATGCTTGGAATATCTGCATGCTTAACGAAGTAAAAAATAAAATGTTCAAAATTTTTCTTGTACTTAAGCAAAATACCTAATTTTATACAATTTAAACACAACTTTTCACTTTAGTAATAGAAACAATGAAACTATTTCACTTCTGACATTTAACAATTATTAATATAAAGACTTCAAACTCCCCAAGACATGCACTACAACCATAGTATAGATTCTGTCATCAATATGATGGTCTTGCATCTTACGTATTATGTTTGTACTTTAAGTCTTATTTACCAAAATAAAAACAGGTTAAGATAATGAACAGGCAGTTCATACAAAAAGAATACAAACAGCCGATAACAACACTGCCATAGCAACCTCGTTTGTAATGAAAGAAACACACTTTTAAAATATAAGGTACTACTTTTAACCTATATTGGCAATGATTAATTTTTTTTTTTTTTAAAGATCCTATCTACAGATGACCAAGTCTGTAGGTTGACGGGGGGTGGGGGTGGTGAGAGAATGATCAAACATATAACACTAACTGGAAATATAAATTATGCAGCCTTTTTGGAGAAAAATTGGGCAATACTTATTGAGGCTCTAAATATATTTAATTCCTTTGGACATAATTAAACATGTACTTCAAAATGTGGCTACGAGGATATTCAATAAACCACTGCTTACAGTAAAAACTGCAGACATTCAAAATGCCTAGCAGAGAGGACAGAATGAGTCAGCTATGGCATACCTTCCTCACAGCAGGCAGTGGGCCTCCCCTAGGTATCACTCCCCCAGACTCTGCCTTAGGCTTCTTCCTTACCAAGAGTTCCCTTTCCACAGAAGCCAAGAGTGTCAAGTTCAGCTTTCTCAGTGACCTGATCGGGGTCACCAGAAACTTTGTGGAAATTTTCTGGGGGCTCACTAACAAAACTGAGATGTGAGAGGCAAAATAGGCTTTTCTGCCTTTCAGATGCATGAGGGAGACCAGCCTAGAGCAAAACAAATAAGCTAAGATGGAGGCAAAAAAAAGGCCCTAATGGCAACTTTAAATTGTTTGTTTTGTGACACAATAAATGTCCTTGGTTACTAAGCCAGGTTGAACCGTAATACCTATGGTCAATTGCATCTTGATAGTAGCTGGAAAACAGAATACTTAAGCAGCACTAAAAGTTATGCTACACCAGTGTAGTTATGGACCTCAGATGTAGAGTCAAGAGAAAACTTAAATATATTTATGTTCTATTAAAAAAAAAAGAGTAAGTATATTAATAGGGAATCATTCACTAAGAAAAAGATCTGGGAAGATACTCCATGTTTAAGGATAGGTACCTCTAAAATAGTTATCTCTGAAAAATAGGAATTTGAACATTCTCTATTTTGTGTATTCCGTTTTATCACTTTAAGACTCTACCATCAATTTCTATTTTTAGTTTTTATCAAATCCAATGTGATTTTGGGGAGGAAGAAGAGGCAAACATGTATTCTAGTCACGAATCTTGATCTGGGAGTCTGCTTTTTTAATAGGAAAAGTTGTTTCTTCTTTTTAAAAATGTTTTGTGAAACAAAATTTGATACTCTCAGGCATTTATTTTTTAGTGAATACAGAAGACTACAGTTTTCACTTCCCTTTGTTACTCAGAAAATCATATCATGACTTTGTACCATTTCTTATTGAAATCTCTTCTGTAAAGCAAAAACAGTCCCAAAATGGATCTTCAGGGGTCATAGGAACTGCAGATGATATTAAATCATTAAAGGTGAGAATAGTAAACTGCCTCTGGGTTGCTTTAGAATCATCTTGAGATGTAACATTCTGATGTCTAGATCCATTGGGTTTCCTAAGAGCTACTGCAACAAAATGGTGCTCATCTATTTTGCTTTCCTCAAATGCCCATTCTTTTTCTTCTTCTCCATCCAAAAATAAACGTGTTTCTTTATAAACTTGGCCTATATCCAGGTTTAACGGGGATATATCGAATTCAAGCCGTTGCAATTCAAATCCTAATCCAACACCTATTGCTTTTATGAAGCTTTCTTTCAGTGCCCAATTCCTATAAAACATATCCAGCTGAGTCCATTCATCCTTAAAGCTTCTGATTGTTTCCCATTCTTTGTCAGTAAACTTTCTTTTCATAATATGAAAAAATTCTGGAATTGAACCACGACCTGGAAAACTAGTCTTCCTTATATCAATTCCAACTTGTAGCTCAGATTCTGCAGCAAGTACAGCATAGTCTCCTTGATGAGAGATGTTAAAGTTGAAATTGGGGTAAGGATTCAATGAGTCTTTTGCAAGAACTGGTTTTCCTTTTGCAGTTCTTTGCAAACGAATATTATTCCAAGGTATATTCAATTTCTCTGCAACTAATTTCCTTATCATCAGACGACCAGCCAGGGCGGCCTTAGCGTCCTGGGCGAAGACGAACTGGCCAATGCGTTCCTTCTCCTCGGGCTGGATCGATCGCACAGCTAGCAGCCATTCGACGCGGTTCGGCAGCCACGTGCCACAGGGAAAGGCCCAGCGCACGCCCTCCATCGCCGGCAGCACGCAGAGTCGCCAGGCGAGGAGAACCATCCACCGAAGGCCTCGCCGCCGCCCCGGGATCGATGGCGCAGACGCGGGCGGAGCCCCTCCCAGCTGCCCCGGCGCCGCGCGAGGGGCGGGGCGCCGTGTGCGTCCGCAGGACCTGGGTCACAGGGGGCAGGGCGCCGCGTCCAAGATACTTTTTTAATGAGTCTAATAGACACATTAACTGTGCAAAAGCTGATGAGATTTACAGTCTTAAATACAAGCACCAACACAGAAAGGATATTGTGTCAGTTCAGTTCAGTTCAGTTGCTCAGTCGTGTCCGACTCTTTGTGACCCCATGAATCGCAGCACGCCAGGCCTCCCTGTCCATCATCAACTCCTGGAGTTCACCCAGACTCACGTCCATCAAGTCAGTGATGCCATCCAGCCATCTCATCCTCTCGTCCCCTTCTCCTCCTGCCCCTAATCCCTCCCAGCATCAGAGTCTTTTCCAATGAGTCAAATCTTCGCATGAGGTGGCCAAAGTACTGGGGTTTCAGCTTTAGCATCAGTCCTTCAAATGAACACCCAGGACTGATCTCCTTTAGAATGGACTGGTTGGATCTCCTTGCAGTCCAAGGGACTCACTCTCAAGAGTCTTCTCCAACACCACAGCTAAAAAGCATCAATTCTTCAGCGCTCAGCTTTCCTCATGGTCCAACTTTCATATCAATACATGACAACTGGAAAAACCATAGCCTTGACTAGTTGGACCTTTGTTGGCAAAGTAATGTCTCTGCTTTTTAATACGCTATCTAGTATGGTCATAACTTTCCTTCCAAGGAGTAAGCGTCTTTTAATTTCATGGCTGCAATCATCATCTGCAGTGATTTTGGAGCCCCCAAAAATAAAGTCTGACACTGTTTCCCCATCTATTTCCCATGAAGTGATGGGACCAGATGCCATGATCTTAGTTTTCTGAATGGTGAGCTTTAAGCCAACTGTTTCACTCTCCTCTTTCACTTTCATCAAAAGGCTTTCTAGTTCCTCTTCACTTTCTGCCATAAGGGTGGTGTCATCTGCATATCTAAAAGCCCATTAATTCTATACTTAAGAGGATCATTTCTTTTTGTAAGCACAATCTCATTTATGAATTACACATGATATGTAGTTTAGGATCCATCTACATTATGCTTATAACTGCGTGCTGCTCCTGCTAAGTCGCTTCAGTTGTGTCCGACTCTGTGCGACCCCATGGACTGCAGCCTACCAGGTTCCTGGTCCATGGGATTTTCCAGGCAAGAGTCCTGGAGTGGGTTGCCATTGCCTTCTCCTGTAACTGCATAGTGATACACCAATTCAACTTACTGCTATGGGGGAAGAACACCATTTAATGAGACATGAAGACAAAGCACAAACCCGACTAAGGGGACACATGCTGTGCATCACAGCACGGCTATGACGAGAGCAAGTGGGGGGACGGGGAAGGGGAGATGGATGGGTAAACTACAGCCTTGGGGGCTGGGGGGGGGGGTCTGGATTGATGACGACTAAGCAGACAACAGGATGAGATAGGAAATCAAAACCAATGATGAAAGCAGAAACACTGTCAGAGAACTTCAACAGCAAGGAAAACATACAGAACTGTTCTTTTACAAATATTCGGAAAGAAATCAAGCATGGAAACCACAGAGAAATTGTCAAAGAATTTTAAATATCAACTAATTAGCCAATGATGCAAATTATAAAAACAGTGTGTCAAAAGACCACAAAATGGACTAGTTACCACTTCACAGGCTGCTAAAATGATTCATAGTTAATTTAATTATAAGCTGACTAACAATGCAGCTAACATGAAATGGGTGGTAACAGAAAAAAGAGATAATACAAGTCCAATTACAAAGCAGAGTGCTGTACACGTGATTTCATGGGGTAAATAGCAATGCACTCACAAAACCTAAGCTAAACACGCAAGAAAGCTGGAACATGTGCTTTAGAGCCACACACTCTGTCACCAAAAACCCTAGGCCCTAGGTCATCATCCCAGTTTTAGACTCGGAAAAGTGAGGCAGCCCGTCTTCCCTGGGGCCCTGGGGCACTGGGCTTTTAACCTGGTTTCACATGCAGAGCTGGCCTGAGCACGTGGCCAGGTCCATCAGCAAGCAGACCAGTGTAGATTCTTGGTTTTGTTCCCACCGCATGCCCTGCACCCTGCAGCCAGGCATCCCCAATGGAAAATGTGCTGCACTGCTCTCACACGCCAGGAGAGCTGCCTATGGTTACTTTCACAAAGCTGTCTGCTCCCTGAGAACAGAAACTTCCCTGCAGCTGCTGTGCCCAGCACAGGCCAGGCCCAATGTTACAGAGGCAGGCTCTGGCTGAGTTCACGATGACGTGCTAAGGCGGTGGTCCAAATATCAAGAGTAATTTGTCACTGTGCCATTGTGGAATGCTTAAAAACTAGGCAATTTAAAAAATTTTAGACCTCTGAGCATAGCAAATGTACCTGATTATCTTCTGGGTAAAAAGAAAAAAACCAAAAAACAAACAAAGAAAAGAAAACCAGTATCCTGGGGGAAGGATGTGGCAGGGAGGAGGCAGACACATACCAGAGTCATGATGCCCAGTTGGTCTCCCTCCTGGGCTGGGCTGTGCTGCCTCCTTTGGGGCTTGGACTGCCCACTGCGGGGCGAGCAGGAGCTGGCACATGAGGAGGCGGGATGCAGGTTGAGGGAGCTCACTGATTTAAAACGACGGAGGCTGCCTAAGCTACCCATGCCCTCCCTGCTCTCAGTCTCCTTGGCCCGCTGCTCGTGTTCTCCTTCTCTTCTTTGATCAACCTAAAATAGAATAAAACCCGCCACCTGCCTTTGTCAGCAGAGGAACGTGTCTGGACAACAAATTTGGGCTAGCGTTCTGTGTCATGATTAGCAAATTCCAGAAACAGCTGCTCAATTAACATCTCAGCCAAAAGGTTCTACTTTTCCTCTTTTGAATATTCTCAAACTTAGAATAACTTAGCGTTGAGTCTTACAAACTGCCCCTGATCATTCACACTTGATTTCACTTATTTACTCTAACATTCTGAAGGGGCCCTGGTGGCGACTCTCTCCCTGTGAGGAGATACCTGAAGTTGACAACATTTACCTTTCCTGCTCTCAGGGCAGAGATGCACATCAGTACCTCAAGTCTTTTCCACTGGGAATCAGGAACTCTGTAGGCATGTAATAAGCTTCTGGATATAGAATGCTGAGAGAAGAAGACACACAGTTCCTGCTTTCACTGAGACTAATCTAATGATAAATAACAGGCAGATACTGTGAGAACTTATATAGGGAACTCTTCCCTCACCAAAAACTGGGTGTCAGAGAAGGCTTTTCAGAGTCATAATTGAGTTGAGATCCATAGGTTGAACCAACGTACACCAGGGTTGAGGCGCAGGAGAATTTCAGGCAGGTAAAATAGCATCTTGGAAGGCTATGTGACAAGGGAAACTTTGTACATTCAAGAAATGAACAATGCCCTAGGGAAGGAACCAAAAGAGTGCAGAGGGCACTCCAGGGGAAAGAAATCAGAGAAGAAAGTGGGGACCAAGCAATGAAGGGATTTGGTCATATATGAAATATGATGGGAAAATACAAGAGCAGTTTTAGCAGGGAGGTGGTAGAGTTGGATCTGCGTTGTGAAAAGGTCATCTTGCTCAACATCACTAAGGACTGGAGAGACTCAACTCCAAACTACAACGAGGTACCGAGGTACCGCTTCACATTAGTCAGAACGGTCCTCGTGGCAAAGGCTGTCAATAACAAAGGCTGCAGAGGATGTGCAGAAAAGGGAACTCTCCTCCACTGTTGGTAGGACTGTGAGTTGGTACAGCCACTGTGGAAAAGAGTATGGAGGTTCCTCAAGAAACTAAAACTAGAAGTACCATATTATTCAGCAGTCCCACTCGCAGGCATATAGCCACCAAAAGTATAACTCAACAAGATACACACACCGTCTGTGCAGATGTATCTGTGTGTGCCCGCGCGGGGGCGCGCGCGAGCACGCGCAATCGCCTGCGAGGCCGGGGTGGGGCTGGCGCTGGGGCTGGGGCTGGAGCTGGTGCAGCCCCCCTCCCCCCGGGATTGCCTGAGGCCTGCCAAGGGAGCCCCAGACAGAGACCCGAGGGACGGTCCTCTGGTTTCCTGGAAGCCGAATGCGGAGGGGCTCGCGGGCCGCCCGGAGGCAACCCAGGTCTGCAGCGGGAGGCGGGGCCCCGGCCAGCCCCCCACCCCCGCACCCTGCCCCCTTACCCACCCTGGAGGGGCTGGGGCTGCGGAGGCCCAAGAGTTGCGACGGGAGGGCGGGCGCTAAAGGAGAGGGGAGGCAAAAAGCCTACAGCACCCGGTATTCCCAGGCGGTCTCCCATCCAAGTACTAACCAGGCCCGACCCTGCTTAGCTTCCGAGATCAGACGAGATCGGGCGCGTTCAGGGTGGTATGGCCGTAGACGGGGGCGGCTGCCGCCGGGCGCCCTAAGAGCCCTGCGCTGCGCCTGCCTTTCGCTCCGACCTGCCGCTCGGCCCAGCCGGCCGCAGCTCTCCACGGAGCGCGCGCTGCACTTGAGCTGCACGACCCGCGACCGGAGTCCCGGCGGCCGTGCGGCCGGCCGACGCCGCTCCGCCCCCCGCACACCGCCACCCCCGGCCAGCACCCGCCTGGCCCGGCCCGGGGGACCACGGGGCTTCCGGGACCCGGGACCCTGGACCCGGAGCAGCCGGCCCGGCATGCCTGCGGCGGATCGGGCGTGGGGTGGGGTGGGGTGGGGTGGGGTGGGGTGAGGGGCGCGGAGGGGTGAGGCGGGGCGGAGGTCTTGGCGCTCTCCCACCCTGGGACCCTCCAGGCCCGGCCCCGCTCGGAGGCCGCCGCCCCCCTCCGCCACCTCTCCCCCCTCCCCGCCCCGCCTCCCCCCCACCCCCCCCACCCCCCCCCCCACCCCCCCACCAAGGCCTTCGCTGCTCAGGGCCACGTGGCCCCGGAGCTCTCTGGCTTCGGGGCCCGCTGGGGCCCGCGGTCCTCTGAGCCTCCTGCGGGCCTGTGCGCAGCCCAGCCGTGGCCCTGAGCGCCCATCCTGCCCGGCACCTGCCCGGTGCCCAAAGCCACCTGGAGCCACCAGCGCGGTGAACCAAGAGCTCGTCCGCCCCGCCCCGCCCCTTCGCCCTCCCGAGGCCCCCCTTGCCCCCACGCCGCCCTCCAAGCACAGGACCTTCCGGAGGGAGCAGACGAGCGACGTGCAGGCACACGGACAGACACACAGACACTCGCAGGCACCCACGCCACGGGAGACAGCCGGCCGGCGCAAGCGCGGCAGCCAGGGCCACAGCCATAGCACCCGTGGGAGGCCGGGGGTCAGGAGAGACAGAGACAGAAAGAGATGAAGGTTCCGAGACAGACTGGAAGACAGCGAGAGGGAGATACAGACAGACAGACACGAAATACACACACACCTACACACACACCTACACACACACACACACACACACACAGGGTGTGGTCCTTGGAAATACTTCTGTTCTTAGTTGCTCAGTTGTGTCCAACTTTTATGCGACCAATGGACTGCAGCCTACCAGGCTCCTCCGTTCATGGGACTTTCCAGACAAGAGTACTGGAGTGGGCTGCCATTGCCTTTTCCTGTAACTGCATCAGTTCAGTTCAGTTCAGTCGCTCAGTCATGTCCGACTCTTTGCGACCCCATGAATCGCAGCACACCAGGCCTCCCCGTCCATCACCAACTCCCGGAGTTCACCCAGACTCACGTCCATCGAGTCAGTGATGCTATCCAGCCATCTCATCCTCTGTCGTCCCCTTCTCCTCTTGCCCCCAATCCCTCCCAGCATGAGAGTCTTTTCCAATGAGTCAACTCTTCGCATGAGGTGGCCAAAGTACTGGAGTTTCAGCTTTAGCACCATTCCTTCCAAAGAAATCCCAGGGCTGATCTCCTTCAGAATGGACTGGTTGGATCTCCTTGCAGTCCAAGGGACTCTCAAGAGTCTTCTCCAACACCACACTTCAAAGGCATCAATTCTTCAGCGCTCAGCCTTCTTCACAGTCCAACTCTCACATCCATACATGACCACAGGAAAAACCATAGCCTTGACTAGACCAACTTTTGTTGGCAAAGTAACTGCATAGTGATGCACTAATTCAAACTTACTGCTATGGGGGAAAACACCATTTAATGAGACATGAAGACAAAACACAAACCCGACTAAGGAGACACACGCTGTGGACCACAGCAGTGCTATGACCAGATCAAGTGGGGGGATGGGGGAGGGGACATGGATGGGTAAACTACAGCCTCGGGGGCGCGGGGGTTGGGGGGGGTCTGGACTGATGACAACTAAGCAGAGAACAGGATGCAACAGGAAATCAAAATCAATGATGAAAGCAAACACACCGCCAAAGAACTACAATAGCAAAGAAAACATATAGAACTGTTCTTTTACAAATACTCGGAAAGAAATCAAGCATCAAACCACAGAGAAATCGTCAAAGAATTTTAAATATCAACTAATTAGCCAATGATGCAAATTATAAAAAACAGTGTGTCAAAAGACCACAAAATGGACTAGTTACCACTTCACAGGCTGCTAAAATGATTCATAGTTAATTTAATTATAAGCTGACTAACAATGCAGCTAACATGAAATGGGTGGTAACAGAAAAAAGAGATAATACAAGTCCAGTTACAAAGCAGAATGTTGTACACATGATTTCATGGGGTAAATAGCAATGCACTCACAAAACCTAAGCTAAACACGCAAGAAAGCTGGAACATGTGCTTTAGAGCCGCACACTCTGTCACCAAAAGCCCTAGGTCGTCATCCCAGTTTTAGATCCAGAAAAGTGAGGCAGCCCGATGTCCTCCCTGGGGCCGTGGGCTTTTAACCTGGTTTCACACACAGAGCTGGACTGAGCGCATGGCCAGGTCCATCAGCAAGCAGACCAGTGTAGATTCTTGGTTTTGTTCCCACCGCATGCCCTGCACCCTGCAGCCAGGCATCCCCAATGGAAAATGTGCTGCACTGCTCTCACACGCCAGGAGAGCTGCCTATGGTTACTTTCACAAAGCTGTCTGCTCCCTGAGAACAGAAACTTCCCTGCAGCTGCTGTGCCCAGCACAGGCCAGGCCCAATGTTACAGAGGCAGGCTCTGGCTGAGTTCATGATGACGTGCTAAGCCGGTGGTTCAAATAGCAAGACTAATTTGTTACTGAGACATTGTGGAATGATTAAAGACTAGGCAGTTTAAAAAACTTTAGACCTCTGAGCATAGCAAATGTACCTGATTTTCTTCTGGGTAAAAAGAGAAAAAACAAACAAAAAAGAAAACCAGTGTGCTCAGGGAGAGATGCGGCAGGGAGGAGGCAGACATATACCAGTGTCATGATGCCCAGTGGGTCTCCCTCCTGGGCTGGGCTGTGCTGCCTCCTTCGGGGCTTGGTGTGCCCACTGCTGGGTGGGCAGGAGCCGGCACATGAGGAGGCGGGATGCAGGTTGAGGGAGCTCACTGATTTAAAATGACGGAGGTATGTGAGACAGCAAAAGAAACACAGATGTATAGAACAGTCTTTTGGACTCTTTGGGAGAGGGAGAGGGTGGGATGATTTGGGAGAATGGCATTGAAACATGTGTAATACCATAAAAGAAACGAATCGCCAGTCCAGGTTCGATGTGGGATACAGGATGCCTGGGGCTGGTGTATGGGATGACCCAGATTGGGGAGGGAGGTGGGAGAGGGGTTCAGGATGGGGAGCACATGTACACCCGTGGCGGATTCTGTTGATGTATGGCAAAACCAATACAATATTGTAAAGGAATTAGCCTCCAATTAAAATAAATAAATTTTAATTAAAACAATTAATAAAATACAATGAAAAACTAAAACATTGCCGGGGTCCAGCCCTGGCTGATCCAGGGTATTCGAAGGAGAGACGGCGTAGGCGAAAATCAGGAAACAACTGCTTAATTAAACATTAATTAAGGATATAAAGAGTAATAGAATGAGGATAGCTCAGTGAGAAAATTCAGTGGAGAAAAGCAGCTGAAATAAGGATAGCTCAGTAGGAAAATTCAGTGAAGAAAAGAGGCTGAGTAGCTTGGTTTACTCGGGAGACCAATAAAACTTCAAGACAAGAAGTTTGCACCACTTACGTAGGCCGCAGGCGTCCTTCCGTTCTCCCGAAGGAGAGGAGACACTGAGGCCTCCCAGGTCGGATATTAGAAGCCCAGGCATAGTTAGCAAGCATGGCGGGTTCCACGCTCCAGATGGAGACTCAGCCAGAATTTGGGAGAGAGAGCGACATGGGGAGACCAAGTTTGGGTGAACAAGGCCTACACTTTATTTTCCAAAGTAGTTTTTATACCTTAAGTTATGCATAGAGGATAATGGGGGAAGGGGTAGAGTCATGCAGCAAGCCAGGCTTTCTTCCTGCAAACTTCGCTGCTCCGCAGACACTCAGGGCTCATCCCCAGCAGCTGGAAAACTCCCGTATGTGGGGAAGGCAGTGTTGACGCGAGGGTGTGGAGCTGACTAGGACAGGATTGGCTGTCTGGGGTTGGGGCGTCCAGGGTCCCCCTGGAGCCCACTCTCAGGTCCCACGGCGGGACCTGCACCTGCTCTGCTTTCCCCTTGGCACCCCACCTCCCCTTCGGCCCGTGCCTGCTCTGACCTCCCTCTCCCGCGTGAAGTCCGTGGATCACAATCACCGGTCTGCCTGGAACACTGTCTGCACTGCTCTCATTGTTTTTAAAGGTGTCTCAAACAACCCGCAGCAGAAAGGGCTCGGACCCACACCTCGGAGCTGAGCACCACTGGTGTCTCCCATTAAAGCAGAGGTGAGCGTGTTACCAGACTCTGGGCTAACAGGCCCAGCACAGTGCCTCAGGCCCTGAGCACTAAGGCCTGGGCCTGCAGTTGCCAGGAGCTCACGTCAAGCAGTGGCCTTGGCTTGAGAGGCAGGGTTGGCCCCGGCGGCGTTGACTGTGAAGCCAGCGTGCACTGCAGGGACTGCCCTAGGGGGCTGTGCTCGAGTGCTTGTCCCTGGGAAGAGGGTGGTGCCGTTCACGTGCAGGGAGTCCCTAAACCTGGCGAGGACAGGGCCCTTCCTCCCCAAGGACAGGACACCGCCATACGTCGTGCAGAGTGGCCAGCGGCCCGACCACCAGCTCACGCCTGCTCGCGGGTCACACTTGCTGCTCTGCTCGGGGGTTTTGCGAAGGAACACTGTGTTGCATAGGAGATTGGAAGGTCAGGGAATCTCCCGGAGCCGACACCTGTCTTCCCTGCCTGTCTCCCTTCCCTCCTGACAGGAACTGTTCCCTTCTCTCCTCCACTGTCCACCCAAGGGTCATGGGGCCAGAACACCACTGGGAATCTGGGTAGGGGGTACGACACAGTCCCACTGTGGACTGCGGACCCTCGAGGGTCCTCTGAGGGCCACAGAGGCCTCCGGGTTGGGTCGCCACCCAACCATCACCTCCCAGTCCCCTCGCGGGATGCAGCCTCCATCTCTTTCCCCCTCATCACCCGAAGCTCTATCCCCCCCGGAGAAGGTCTCAGAGACAAGGTGACCAATTCCTCTGGGAGGCCCACTAAATATGCTGTGCCTGCCCTGCCTGTGAGCCAGGTTTTCAGTCCCCACTCCCTTTCTCCTGAGCCAGCATAGTGCCCCCCACCCAGCCCACAGTGCCCGCAAGCCCCACTCCGAAGCCCCACCTGTGCTGCTACATCACTGCCGTGACCCCTCGAGAGCTGCCTCCTGGAGACACCCCTCCCTCGCACCAGCCGCTGTGGCCCACTGTCTTCAGAGCACAGCGGGCCCTCCTGCCCCGCGGCTGCTTCCTCTTCTCGTCTCTCACACTCACTGACACACAGGGGACTGGTGACCAGGCCCCAGGTTTCTCCATCTGAGCCCCCCAACCATGCCAGGCCTCGGGTCCTGGCACCAGGGCCCTCCTCATTACCCAAAAACCCCCAAGAGCAGGAGGCCATGTCCACCTCCTCTTTCTCCACTGTCTACACAGTCTGCCTCACACTCACCTTGTCCACCCCGGGAGCAGGGGTTCCCCACTTCTGACAGCACCAGCCTCTCACCTTGGGGGAGCTCTACCAGCAAGTCCAGCCATGTCCCCTCCATATTGCAGGGCACGTGCTCTCCTTGAACTCCACCCACTGTGGTTTCGGACTCCACCTGCCAGTTTCTGGCTCTGCCTTTGTCTCAAATGATATCCCCTTACTCTAGAAGAAGGCTGGGTTGGGGCCCTGGACTGTGAGGATCCCCTAAGTACACAAACACAGAAATATGCGTATGGGCTCCAAACTGTCTCCTAAGTCAGGCTTCAAGCAGTAGTCGATTTCCTACAGATGAATGAATGTCACCAGTTAAGCACTTAATGACCTTTGCTAAAGTTTGTCTCTCACTTGTGACCATTTTCCGTGAAGAAGCCAAAGAAACATTTAAATACTTAATAAGAATTACCACCCCTCGAACAATGAGGAAGAAAAAATCAGGATGCTCAGTAATCTGCTCGCCTCATTCACAAGCCAGGTGATTCCTCCCACCGCAGTCAACGGCAAGTCATGTCTCAGTCTCCATTCATGTAAAAAAGACTACAGGTCATTAACCTTCTGCGACTCTTCCGAAACATCAGTGTCACAGTCTGTCAGGCCCCTCAAATGAATACACCCAAATATCAACTGGTCGCCCCACACTTCCAAATCTCTGCCTGTGGTTTTGAGTGTTGTCAATACTGTGACTACCACTCCATGGTACCAAGTTTGACCCTAAGGAACGATGCTTGTCTCTTCCCTCTCGCTGGTCACGAAGCTACAGGCTCCTTGAGGTGCGACCATGAGCAACACCCAGTCATACTGTCCACACACCAGACAGGCCCTTGTCACACTCGACAGCGCTGAGGGGAGCTGCCCGGGGAGCAGCCTACCCATAGTGGAAGGGAGCCCCTCGCACTCTCATCTGGTCCAGTTCAGCTCTCAGGGTTTCCAGGTTTAGAATCAGCTGGTCCTACGAAACAGCAAATGACACAGCCTGCACCGCTTGCTTTCCTGATGTAAAATGACTTGCACCAAAATGTGCAGAACAGGTTATGTGAGTAGGTATCCACTCCGAACATTTTAATTCTGAGAAAATGTTCTCTAGGAGTCCCTAGAAAATATAAACACTCAGAACAATATTCACCCATAAACCACAATGAGGAGGAAGTTCCATCTCAGGTGCAGAAAAGGTTTCTCTGGAGGAAACATGGCAAGCCATTAACAACGATGAAGTCTGTAGAGAGAAGCTCGACTTCAGGCGGGGGTTCGGGTCAGGGGGACACAACTCACTCTATTGCCCTCACTCCTCTCATTGCTTTAAACGGTCTCCATGGAGCTCACCTGCATTCCTGGGCATTCCTCACATTCATTCCTCTACAGCCCACTTCACTTCCTTATGGGGTAAAACAAGGCAAACGGGCCAAGTTTCCGAGTCACTCGACTCAACCTGGCAGCTCTGTGCTGTCGGCCATGGCAGTCACTCGCCTCGTGCAGCCCCTGAGCACGTGAGACAGGCTGGTGCAACACTAGATGTGGAAATCACACAGAAGATTTCAAGACTCACAGTGAAAGAAGGATGTCAAGTAGCCCATTGGGTTTTAGGAAATTTTTGATTGTGTAGGTGGCTCGTATTATCTTTCTGACGCACAGCACAGTCCACGTGAAGGGCTCACGCTTTGTCTCAGCTTTCAGGTGAATCCCAGAAAGGACTACTCAGAATTCTGAACCACACATAATGGCCACACACTCTAAATTCAACTATAATGCAAACACATTCAGTGTTCAAAACCAGAAATGCTATACGTGTTACAGCAGTGGATTAGCCATAAGGAAAATGGAACTTGACTTCTGCTAAGCATCTGCTCAAACTCATGTCCATTGAGTTGGTGATGCCATCCAACCATCTCATCCTCTGTCATCCACTCTCTTCCTGCCTTCAATCTTTCCCAGCATCAGGGTCTTTTCCAATATGAAAATTCATATTAAAAAACTGGAAATAATTACCTCAAGCATTTTTTAAATGTAATAACAAAGTTGGCAAGGCTGTGTTTTATAAAATGAGCATCAATTTCAAGGTTTAAAAAGCTGTTTTAGAATCTACTGTATAAAAGAAATGGAGAGAAGAATGATCTAGTTGAGATTGGCTTTGTGTTAAAAATTGCTGAGATTAATTGATGGGTCATGGGTATTTATTATACTACTCCATCCACTTTTGTGCATGTTTGAAATTTTCCATTGTAATACATTTAAAAACAGTTTATTTTCTGTTAGAACAGAGTCTTCTCCAGCAACACAATTCGAAAGCATCAGTTCTTCAGGGCTCAGCCTTCTTTATGGTCCAATTCTCACACCCATCACGTGACTACTGGAAAACCATAGCTTTGGACTATATGGATCTTTGTTGGCAAAGTGATGTCTCTACTTTTCAATATGCTGTCTATGTTTGTCATAGCTTTCCAAGGAGCAAGCATTTTTTAATCTCATGGCTGCAGTCACCGTCTGCAGTGATTTTTGAGCCCAAGGAAATAAAACCTGTCACAGCTTCCACAATAAGGCATCGGCATTCAAAGATTTTTAAAGCAAAACAAAAGTTGACTTTGAATTGGCTTAGTCATAAACAGCATCCTGATCTCAACGCCTCTGACAGCAGTTCTGAAAGTAAGGAAGAGCACCCCTGATCGGGAGCCATTGAGCTCTCTGCCTAACTGGGAGGCGCCTCACCACAGGTCTCACAATGGAGTCAGAACCACTGCCCCCTGAGCCCTGTCTTGAGGCTCTGCAGTCCAGGCCCAAGAACACAGGATAGTGGGGACAGTACTGACACGTGAGGCTGGACCTGGGATCCCCACTCCATTTCTGAATGGTCTGTATCTCCGTGTGGCCAACCTTTCCAGGAAACCTCTCTCAGGACTCGGTGATGCGAGCCTCCACCATCACCCTTTCCTGACGTTCCCTCTGTCGCAGCGCAACTACGGTTCTCCTCTTGCCTAGGAGCAGCCATTCTACACAAACACCGAGTCTGGGCCAGCAGTTTGGCATGTGGGACTCAAGCGCCACGTCCGAGGCAAGCAGGCTCCACACCTGGGCACCATGCCTTCAGTTTCATGGGCCCCGGGCTGGCACCGTCAGGTTTGTTTGAGGGACAGTCCTGAGGTCCACCTGTATTCCAAGCAGCTCCCCGGACTGGCTGGTCAGAGCAACAAACAGCCTCTTTGAATGTGGGGACGCCCTGGCCCCTGCCCACCGCCTATGGGCGACCACCTCTGGCCCTGCTCCCGAGGAGGTGGTGCCCCGATCAGCAGATGGGGCCACACACACACACACACTCCGTGGCAGCGACGGGAGCGCGGCGGAGAAAGGCAGCGCTGGCCCCCGCCCAAGCCGCGTCTCCCGCCCAGAAGCTGCCTCCCCGTCAGCACAGGCACCCGCTGCAGCTCCTTGTTCTTCTCCTCCAGTTGGGCCTCCATCTGGCGCAGCCTATCCTCGATGCTGCCCTGTCGCTCTCCCGCCCGTCGGCCAAGAACACCGTCAACTCCGCTTGCAACGACCCTGTCCTGACGACACGCGGGCTGTGACCGCAGGGGCGGCAAGCGGGCCATGCTCTGTGCGGACCACGGGCCCCGGGTTCGCGGGGCTCACGGAGGGTTCTGGTGACCCGCTCATGAGAGGAGACGTGCTCCACCCCCCACCCCACCCCACGCACCCCCCCGCCCCCCGCCCCGGGCCCCACACCCCGGCCCCTGCGCTCCCTCCTCGGATTGCCTGTGGCGAGCCAGCGCAGGCAGCAGGCAGCAGCAAGCGCGAGGTACAAGTTCTACCTTCTTAGGCTGGGAAGGAAGTTCGAACTGTTTAGCCTCCTGACTGGTAGAGCTTCCGAAAGACAAAAGGTCGGACTACAAGGCCAACCGCGGACGGACAGCAGAGATGCCAGGGGAGAGGAGAAATCAAGCCTGGAGAGGAAGATCACAGGCAGAAGGGCGCCCCCTGGCGGCTGTTAATGACCCTGCTCTGGGAGGGTCTGCGAGCACCGGACACCGGCGGCCGCCCGCGACCTTATGGCCCCTCAGCCGCTCACTGAGCTCCGCGCAACGCTCCCGACAGCTGCGCCAGCACAGACCCGGCCCGACTCTCCATGCCCAGCCAGTGCCCACCGGCAGAGCGGGGCAACACCTTTCCCGCCAGAAGGACGGGGTGGCTGGCTGGTTGGCAGTGGGGACGATGCCCCCAGCAGCGCCACATCCCAGGGACGCAGCCTCTCACCCGCGGGCTCCCGGGGATGGCGAGCAGGGAGTGGGGCCCCAGGTCTGCACGTGCCCCACTGTGACTTCTTCAACAAGTGTATGGATAGACTTAAAACTGTTCATTACAGAGCTTTCTGGCCATCTCTTAAACGAGAATGGGATTTTCTAGGTCTCTATCCCTGCTAAGATTTGAATTGCTGACTGAAACTCTGAGCAGCAGTGACTCGGAGCTGAAGCGTCCTGGGGACACACCAGAACAAAACTGGAGGAAAATTAACGGAGACATGACACAGAAGTGGAGGCTGCCTGACAACTCAGGGAGCGCTCCCATCTCAGACAGGGCAGCACGACCCCCGTGTCTTCGGTCCTGTGTGGACTGAACAGCACGGGCAGGGGCGCAGTGGACAGCAGGGGAACAGGCGCTCCCTGCGCCTGCCCCCCAGGGACCAGAAGAGCACCTTGGAGAGCGCGGCCACCCTCTGTGCCTGCTCCGCCTCCACCTCCGGCAGTGTCTCGCCTTCCGCAGCGTCTGCTGCAGCTTTTCTACCAGCTCCAGGCGCTCCTGCAACTGCGGTTCTTATCCTCTGTCTACAAAGGGAGAGCAGAGGATCAAAACAGGCCGAGAGGTGTAGCCACTGTCGCTTTAAGTAAGTTGAGACAAAACCTAAATGCATGTGGTCTACTGGATTCGTTCTGTTTCCGAAGCTGCGTTAGGGTAAATTTTCTCTGTGTTCCTGGGCTTGGTCTCAGTGAGCAGAACACCTGCCCGAGTATTTGCTTTTCCTAAACCTTCCCCAAGGATGTCTTAAAAAAAAAAAAAAAAGTTCTTATATATTAAAGATCAGTTTTCTGTAGAATCTTACTCATTGACAAGTTAAGGGAAGAAGGGTTCAGTACGGATCCTTCTTAAAACATCACGAGAATCATCATTTAGAGGGAACCCTACTGACCGTAGATGGCCACGGGCGTGTAAGCCAAATATGGCTTTCATCTCCTCTGAAATACAGACCTGATAAGAAAGTGCCTGGTGAAATGCCAGTCAACTAATATTTGTAAATGCACGATTATTCTTTTAACAGATCTTCTTACTCTGAAAAACTTCAATGTAGAACATTTAGACAGATTCTTTTTTAAAAAAGAAAAAAATTAAAGTATCTATAAGCTCAGGTTCCTGAGAGGTTAGCATTTGTTTCTAAGCAGCTTTTCTTACATTTTCTGTGTGTGTATTACTCTATGTACGTACACAAACAATATGCTATGGCTTTAAAACCCGCAGAAAACAATAGCATATGGGACATAGTATTTTCTGAATCTGCCTTTACAGCCATTATTTTGTATATCGTAATGCTCTTAATTAGCAATTGCCCCATCATACATTTCCAATGGCTTTCTAGTATTTTATCTTTGTGGTGGGGACAATGATACACTTTGGGCACGCACCAGACTGACTCACTTGTTTTGGAAGAAGCCAGATTTGGTTTTCCTGGTTAAATCCTGATTATTTGAGACCACTCGGGAACAGGAGTGAGTAAGGCTCACCAAACCACAGGAAAGTACAAAACCCTAGTCAGACCGGACCTCTAACCCTGCCTTTTGTCACAGTGACCTCAGTTCCCAACAGGCAGCCAGCTGCCGTGAAGTTCCCCGCTGCTCTCTGCTCTTTCGGTAAAAACTCTAACAAGCCAACAGATTCATGTTCAAGTAAAACAAGAGTCAGGAATGGAATTCCACAAAATGGTTAAACCAAGTCCCAAATAATTCAAACCTGTAAGTTGCAGTCACCCCCAATTTTTTTAAAATGTATTTCCTTCCAGTACAGCTGGTTTTACCATGATGTATATCCACACTTTTGAATGCAATATTTTAGGGTCATAAGAACTTTACACTGGGACTTGATTTCCAACGTGGGAGTCACATGAAAAGATCTTTACCTTCCTTCCTCAGTAATTCACTACTATAAAAGTCAGACACAGTTCATAAAGGCCATTACCTGTCGATGCTTAGAATCCTTATTTGCAATTTCATTTTCAAGTTTATCATTGACGTCGTCCTAAGTTTCAAATCAAACATAAACTTAACATCCTCAAAATAAAAGTCCTAGACATGGCAGTTTTCTCGGACGTGAGCAAAAATGCGCCTACCTGAAATGTCGCATTTGCCACGATTGGCACTCATCTGTCTAAACGTTCTGTCCAGCCACTCGGTTTACCAAGCTTCTTTTCTACATAATAAACCCAAACAGCAAACAACAAGTATCCTAAACTACCCTGTTATTGCAAGAATTCCAGGAGGGAAGGTATCTGGCATGAAGTCAGGACCTCTGTCTGCTACACCATACAGGCGGGCTTGACCCAGAGCAGGGAGGGACCCTCAACAGATCCAACAGGGAGCTCTGAGGCTCGTTTCCTCGAGTAAAAGTTTGGAAAAGTCTCATGCAATTTCCTCAGAATTTAAGTAAGGATACTAATGAGTGGAAACAAAGTCAAATTGTACACAACTGGGAGCAGCCTTCTCAAGCCTAGTTCTTTCCAAAGCAGAGTTACACCACATGTATGAAACGCTCAAACCAGGACCAGAACTTGCTGCTGGTGCAACTCCTGTCCGCCACTTCAAAATCCATTTCAGGTCCCTCCTGGTCACTAAGTAACCAATGTGGGCAAAGTCCTAACGTTAAAAGTGAAAGGTCTTAAAAACGCTTTCTCTAGAATTCTATACGTATGAAACTCTGACACCTAATCTCCTCCTGTTGCCAAAGAGTAGTGTGAATAAGTTATACAAACCTGTGCAAATATTTCTGTTTTGAGTTCTCACACAGAATTATTCACACCAAGCTACTAAACAAGTACACCTGCTGTACCACATGTTGGAGGGGTTCTCTCTGAGACGGTCTCATGGGGGAGGGGGGGCAGGGTGGGCACTGTCTCTCTGAGCACAGAGGAGAGGCACGGCTCACAGGTGGAGGCCGGAGCCCCCAGCACTCTTCTGTTTTCACAGTGACCGCTAGGGAGTTTCTCATAAATCACGACACCCGCAGACACGACCGCCAGAAACATCACGATTCCACATGGTTACACAGTTTGGGCCTGAGGATCTGAGGGTGAGCAAATGCCACTTGACTTGTCTGACCGCCGGTATCACTGTCACACATCCCTTCAAGGAGCGGAACCTCAGAAAACTCGAGAAGATGGCCAGGCAAGCTGCCTCAGCAGAGCCCACACAGCATGCTCCCATCTCTCCGAGAGAACAGGCTCCACAGGTGTCACCAGACTCGCCTGAGTGAATCAGAAGCAAATTTCAGCATCATCAGGAACACATTCGACAGGCAGTTGCGGGGGGCGGGGGGCGGGGATGAACCGGGAGACTCGGGTTGACATATATACAGCACTGATACTACACATAAAGTCAACGAGTGAGGACCTAGTGTACAGCACAGGGAAGTCTGCTCAGTGCTCTGTGGTGAAGCAAATGGGCAGGAAATCTAAAAGAGAGACAGACACGTAAATAGATAGATAGATAGATAGATGACTGATTCACGTTGCTGTACAGCAGAAATTGACACAGCAGTGTAAAGCAACTATACGCCAATAAATGAATGAATGGATGAATGAATTTTTTTAAAAAAGGAACACAGTGGGCCCCCTAGAACTTGTGGAAAGGAGGAGTCCACACCCAGGGTGCGGCACAGCGTCAGGGCTGCCCTCATGTTGGTCCACTGCCAACGGACCGCCTGGACCAGGCCTCTTCTACCCCAGAGACCTCGACGCGGAGGCAGGGAGGCAGCCAGTTGTGGTCTGTCCAGTGCTCTGCTCTTACTCACGCAGCCATCCAAGGCTGAGATCCCCGGGAGAACAAGAAACCCACATTCCACCTCAGGACAACAGACACAGCCGCCGTCACTCACTCTGCGGACATCCCGCTGCAGTTTCCTGTTCACGTCCTCGGACTTCAGGAAGTCCTTCCTGGCTGTGTCCAGGTCCTCCTCCAGCTCTGTCACGTGGGCAGAGAGGGCTGCCAGGCGCTCCTTCATCTGGCTCTACTCCCATGACTGCCTCTCTATGATTTCCTGGAGCTTGATCACCTTAGCCAGGTCTTCCTCATGGCTTAGAGAACTGTTGGAGGGTCGCTAAGGGGGAAAGGAAACCTTACACAGCCTGGTTTTGGGAGGGAGGGAACACAGTACCTCCCAGCAATCGGTGAGGTCAAAACTGCCTTCTGTGCTCTGGGAGCTCACAGGACCCTCACGGCCACTCAGACCTACATGGTGCATCGGTGAGAGGTCCCAACACCCCTGCATAAAATGGATGGTAAGACGAGAACCCGACAGAGAGCGAGACCAAGTACTTGCCTTTCCATTGGCGCTTGGCATGTTTTCTTGCTCGTGATGTACATCAAGCACCCTGTCCATTAGTATTTTTCCCCTGTTATTCTCCTCTGTAAGAATCATCTGCTAAAACCAAAAAATTGAATCACAGTAAAGAAGTAAAGACAGCAAAACTCCCACTGGAAAAAACTCAACTCTAAACTGAAAACACAACATAAAAAGAAAATACATGGTGATGCTATCCATCCCGAATACCACCAGGTGATCAGAGTCAGAATTTGTCTTCTTCTGGACAAAGGGGTACTTAAGAGATCCTGCAGCTCTGAGCCACAAGTCTAGTTTCAGTTCAGTTCAGTTCAGTTGTTCAGTCATGTGTGACTCTTTGCAAACCCCATGAATCACAGCACACCAGGCCTCCCTGTCCATCACCAACTCCCGGAGTTCACTCAGACTCACGTCCATCAAGTCAGTGATGCCATCCAGCCATCTCATCCTCTGTCGTCCCCTTCTCCTCCTGCCCCCAATCCCTCCCAGCATCAGAGTCTTTTCCAATGAGTCAACTCTTCGCATGAGGTGGCCAAAGTACTGGAATTTCAACTTTAGCATCATTCCTTCCAAAGAAATCCCAGGGCTGATCTCCTTCAGAATGGACTGGTTGGATCTCCTTGCAGTCCAAGGGACTCTCAAGAGTCTTCTCCAACACCACACTTCAAAAGCATCAATTCTTCGGCGCTCAGCCTTCTTCACAGTCCAACTCTCCACACCATACATGATCACAGGAAAAACCATAGCCTTGACTAGACGAACCTTTGTTGGCAAAGTAATGTCTCTGCTTTTCAATATGCTATCTAGGTTGGTCATAACTTTCCTTCCAAGGAGTAAGCGTCTTTTAATTTCATGGCTGCAGTCACCATCTGTAGTGATTTTGGAGCCCAGAAAAATAAAGTCTGACACTGTTTCCACTGTTTCCCCATCTATTTCCCATGAAGTGGTGGGACTGGATGCCATGATCTTCGTTTTCTGAATGTTCAGCTTTAAGCCAACTTTTTCACTCTCCACTTTCACTTTCATCAAGAGGCTTTTGAGTTCCTCTTCACTTTCTGCCATAAGGGTGGTGTCATCTGCATATCTGAGGTTATTGATATTTCTCCCGGCAATCTTGATTCCAGCTTGTGTTTCTTCCAGTCCAGTGTTTCTCATGACGTACTCTGCATATAAGTTAAATAAACAGGGTGACAATATACAGCCTTGACGAACTCCTTTTCCTATTTGGAACCAGTCTGTTGTTCCATGTCCAGTTCTAACTGTTGCTTCCTGACCTGCATACAAATTTCTCAAGAGGCAAGATCAGGTGGTCTGGTATTCCCATCTCTTTCAGAATTTTCCACAGTTTATTGTGATCCACACGTCAAAGGCTTTAGCTGCAATCCAAGATTTCAAACAAAAGGGAAGCCCAGTGAGGGAGCTGGAGACTGAGAGGGCCGCTCCTTCCCTCGGGGCATCTGAAGCAAAGCCCAACTCTGCGAAAGAAAAGGCAGGAAAAAGTCAAGCAGAGGGGGCTGGCTAACACAGCTCTAGAGGGTTCCTTGGCTGTGGAGACAAAAAATCGAGCGCGAGGCCTGATGAGTCAGTCCAGATGTCCAGAAAACGTACCAACACTCTGCCAAACGGCTGAGCGCTGAGCATCAGTCACCTCGTGGTGCTCAGGAGACAGACGGTGGGCTTCAGGACCTGCCGAGAATGGGGGGCCCTGGAAGCACCCCCGGCTTCCAGAGCGAGACGCCGGAAAGCTCCCTGGTGGTCGGGGAAGAAGGTGAGACTGAGCTCACAAGGACCCCCAGCCTCAAGTCCCTCAGGCCCTGAGTGAACAGATAGCTCTGTCCCCACTGGAGATCTGCGTCTGAGGAAACGCTGGAGAAGGCAGCATCACTCAGAACCTCTAGGGTTTTCCAAACATAGTGTCCAACATGCAACCTAAAAAGCAAAAAGAGGGTGTAACAACAAACAGGACCAAGAGAAAAAGGAACTGAACCAGATGCAGAGGTATCAGATGTATATCAGCGTATCAGAGGTATGCTACAGGTATCAGATGCAAACGTCACCTGTTCAAAAATATACTTGACAAAGGAAAAATTTCTGAGAATCAAAACTGACTCTAGAACTTTACAATAACAGTGACTGAATTTAAGAACTCAGTCTGTGGGCTTAACATGAGATTGGATGCAGCTGAAGAGAGGATCAGTGAACTGAAGGATGGATTGGTTAAAAACATATATATAAGAGGGAAAAAGTATAGAATATATTAAAGGAGCCTGTTTGTTAAACTACATTGTTAAAAACTATAAAATGGGGACCCTCATGGTGGAGAAAAAGACAGAAAGGGGAATAAGAAATGCCTCCAGGGGTTGAAACTAAAAGAGCCTCTTAATGAAAGTGAAAGGGGAGAGTGAAAAAGTGGCATAAAACTCAACATTCAAAAAATGAAGATCATGGCATCCGGCCCCATCACTTCATGGCAAATAAATGGGAAAACAGTGGAAACAGTGACAGACTTTATTTCTTGGGCTCCAAAATTACTGCAGATGGTGAAATTAAAAGATGCTTGCTTCTTGGAAGGAAAACCTATGACAAACCTAGACAGCATATTAAAAAGCAGAGACATACTCTGCCAACAAAGGTTCATTTAGTCAAAGCTATGGTTTTTCCAGTAGTCATGTATGGATGTGAGAGTTGGCCCATGAAGAAGGGAAGAACACCAAAAGAATCAATGCTTCTAAACTGGGGAGTTGGAGAAGACTCTTGAGAGCCCCATGGACTTACTAGGAGATCCAATCAGTCAATCCTAATGCAAATCAGTCCTGAATATTCATTGGAAAGACTGATGCTGAAGCTCCAATACTTTGGCCACCTGATGCGAAGAACTGACTCATTGGTAAAGAACCTGATGATGGGGAAGACTGAAGGCAGGAGGGAAGGGGACGACAGAGGAACGAGCCTGGTTGGATGGCATCAACCGACTCAGTGGACATGAGCTTGAGCAAGCTCCGGGAGTTGGTGATGGACAGGGAAGCCTGGCGTGCTGCAGTCCATGGGGTTGCAACGGCATGGGTCAGACACGGAGCGACTGAACTGACTGACAGGGACAGTGCCAAGAGTTGGTTCAAGAATCAGACCATTGAGTCAAAAATGAAAACCACACATTGGTTTTCAGCAGCTCTGCGGGTGCCTAAGGCAAGAAGAAAATGTTCAAGTGCTCAGAGGGAAAAAGGTGTGGCTTTAATGGCACAATACTGAGAGCTGACTTTCCAAGAACAAGGAAATCAGAAGATAATGGACTGGCATCTGTAAAATGCTGAAAAACAAATAACCACCAACCTGGAATTCTATACCCAACACAAACACTCTCAAAGGGAAAGCAAAATAGAGACTTTTAGGGCAAATGGAAATGAGACACTTATCACCCACAGACATGAACTAAAAAAATATTAAGGCAGTGCTTTGGGAAAAAGAAAAGTAGTCTCTGACGGAAATATAAAAAACAAGTCAAGACCAACAATGAGGTAACTTTGAGGATAAATCTTAACTCTACAAAACAATGATGTTAACGCCAAAAATATATCAAACAATTTAAAGTATAACAGTGACAAGGTGGAAACAGTCTTGTCGGGGAGGCAGTAAAAGTACTAAGTTAGACTTGAATGTAAAACACACGCTGTGTCTGCGAATGTGCACCCACAACCTGACAGAGGAGCACAGAAACTAGAGAAACACTTCATACTTCTAAAAGAAAGGCAAGAGCAAAGAACACAGACTAGGTAGACAAACAGAAATCACACAGCAACATGGTGTCTACACACTGAAATATCAACATTATAAACAGAGCCAAATACTGTCATTAAAAGATAAAGTGTCCAACTGATTAAAATGAAAACTATATACTATTCATAGAGGTATATGTTAAGATGGAAGGTATTTTAGACAGGTGAAAGTAAAAGATATCCAGGCCAACAAGGACAGAAAACTGACATGGCAATATCACTGTCAAATAGTGTCTAAAGAAAGAAGCATTACTAGCGATAAAAAGGAGCATCTCATACTGATACAAGTTCAGTCTAGCAAGAAGATGAGGATTCTAAATTTGAATGTACCTAATAACATAACCTCAAAATATTCAATATATAAAAACTGACAGGAAATAGAAAAGGAGTAACAGCCGAGTTCATAATCCCAGTGGGAGACGTTAAAGACACATCTCTCGTGGAACTGGGCTCCCTGGTACGTAGTCACCTGCAGCCATGAAGTACCTGAAATGTGGCTGGCTCTACAATGAGATGCGCTGCAAGCCTGAAACACACACTGGATTTTAAAGACTTAGCATGAAAAAAAGAACGTGAAATATTTCATTAGGTTTTATCATGTTGATTACACACTGAAATGATATATTTGTGTGTTAAAATAAAATATATTACAGGTAATTTCACCTACTTCTGCTTTTATTCAACGTGGCTACCGGAATCTGAATTACATGAGTGACAAACCTGATGTAACTGATACACATGGAACATTGCATCCCACTGATACATATTATTTTCAAGAGCCCAAGGAACATATAACAAAAAGAATATATATTGGGCCATTAGGAAAGCACAAATTATTTCAAAGGACTGAAATAATGCAGGGTATGCTTAGGGACTGCAAATGGGCTGACAGTTTATGGGCCCTCAAACTTCACCCGCACGTGGTGATGAATCCTAGGAGGCAGGCACTCTGGGAGAGGTCAGGCCAGGAAGGAAATGGGCTCCCGTGCTGCGAGGACAGGGAGAAGCAGCAGGCAGTCTAGGAAACCAGGAAACAGGCCTCACCAGACGTGGCACCTGCTGGTGATCTTGGGACTCCCAGCCTCCAGGCCTACAAGAAACAACTTTCTGTTTCTTTACCAGCTAGTCTACGGGATTTATAACAGTAGCCCAAAAAGACAAAGACAGGGTTCTTTGATAGTGAAGGACAGGGGAAGACTGGCGTGCTGGCAGTTCATGCGTCACAAAGAGTCCAACATGACTGTATCAAATGATCACCTCCACCACCACCACCTGATCTGAAACGGAACTCATCCCTTAGGCTATTTAGTCTGTTTAGCACAGGCCAAAATGACTTGTATATTTTTATTTCTCCAAAAGTGCCCCTTGATAGCATTTTACAGCCTGTACATAATAATATGAATACTTAGAAGCCCCTAAATAAACAGAAGTAAATACTTTAAAAGAAAAAAAAAACAAAAACAAAAAACTAAGTACTGGAAAATTACTGTTATTTAAATAAATACATAAGATGAAACATATTCTAGGAATAAACTTTACTGATTTTAAAACTGTAAAATAAACATTATTCTGAAAACTCAAGCTATATTTCAACAGACCAACTCTTTTCAGGCATTAAATATTACTTTCTCAAAGAATTATTTAACACACATTTTTTAAAAAGTGTTCTTGGCAAAAAATAGTTGGTGTAAAGCATTTTAAAATCCAAGCAGTGAATTCCTGTTTTCAGCAAGGACATTCATTTTAAATATTTTAAAAATACTTTACATAAGCCCACTTTTCTTCAAATCAGGGACTGAAATACATGCAATTTACTTTAAACCCAACTGGGTATCTGGAAACAATGTGATCAACTACCTGAAACATTTTTCAAAATGTTTGAAAGTTTCATTAATATGAGGAATGACTACAAAAGAAACCGCACTGATATTCAAGTGAAACATATATTCAAATATTACATTTTCCAAGACACCTGAGGAGGCTACCTCAAGGATAACTCATTGCTTAATACATTTTAAAAACCTCTCATTAGAAATTATCATCAAAAAGTTGACAAGCATTCTTTTAGGCATGCTCCAGTAACAGTAAATCTTACTCAGTTATGTATGGAATATCACTTCAATAGGAATTCAATAGCTCTAGTGCTCAGTTTACAAGTCTGTATAAAATTCCTCTGAAGTAAAAATCCTGAATGAAAACTAATATTAAAATTCTAGTGTTTGAGTTTCATTAATATGAGGTACCCAGAGCAGTCAAATTCATAGAGAAATAAAGTAGAACAATGTTTGCCAAAGGCCAAGGAGACAGGGAGGAATGGAGAACTGCAGAATTTCAGTTTGGAAAGATGAAACTTCTCTCTTTACTTCAAAGATACCATGACAGAGGATTTTTACAAGATGAAATACTGACTCTTTCAAAGAGCAAGACAGTCCCTGCTGCTGCTGCTGCTAAGTTGCTTCAGTTGTGTCTGACTCTGTGCGACCCCAGAGACGGCAGCACACCAGGCTCCCCCGTCCCTGGGATTCTCCAGGCAGAACACGGGAGTGGGTTGCCATTTCCTTCTCCAATGCATGAAAGGGAAAAGTGAAAGTGAAGTTGCTCAGTCAGTGACCGACTCTTAGTGACTCCATGGACTGCAGCCTACCAGGCTGCCGGGGTCCAGCCCCAGCTGATCCAGGGTATTCAAAGGAGAGACGCCTAGGCGACTATTTATATTGCTAATTAGAGATATAAAGAATAATAGAATGAGGATAGCTCAGTTAGGAAAATTCAGTGGAGAAAAGAGGCCTGAGTAGCTTGGTTTACGCGGGAGACCAACAAAACTTCAAGACAAGAAGTTCTGCACCACTTACGTAGGCCGAAGGCGCCCTCTTGAATAGCGGAAAGTGCTCACCCTAGACACCTTCTCGAGTGGGTCTTAGAAGCCCAGGCATAATTAGTAAGCATGGTGGGTTCCGAGCTCCAGATGGAGCTTCAGCCAGAATGTGAAAAGAATTGACATGGGGAGACCAAGCGCTGGTGAGCAAGGCCCGTAGCTTTATTTTCAACAGGGGCTTATATACCCTAATTTACACATAGAGGATAATAGGGGATGCAAAGTCAGCAGTCTTTGATTCTTATCAAAATCCAGGGTTTCTTTCCTGCAATTTATCGTATACAAATGTTTTAGGTGATTATACATCATCTTCTGGCCAGAAGGCATACTAACATTTTATGACTCTTGACAAGGACTTATCAACAAAGACTTATTTCTCTAAGAGATATTATTTTAAGGTTTGGCGCCAATCTTCCAAAGATAAATTGCATTCCTATAGGGTGGATATGTAATGGGTTTACAACAAAGGAAAGAATTTATTCCTTAAGGGTCTAAGTTACTAACACCAAGGCCACTACTTATTTTTTCTACATACCCACTATTAATTAATACACATTCAAGGATACAATTCAGGGGATGTGAAAACTTGGCAAACAAGCATTGACTCATCAATGAAATCCTTTACTAGTCTTATTCTGACAGTTTCTAATTCTCTGAGAGGCTCTAAGCTATTTGAATATCTTAAGCTTCCCGTGCCTCTCAAGGCTGGGAGACTGTAAACAATCGTATGCATAGCTGTAGGAGTCCGGGTAAACTTGTCAGGCGAGCTAGAGAGCCATCTGAGGGGTTTGGATTTAAACACTCCTAATTGCCCAGGAACTTTATTAATTGGAGCTGTAAGTTAACTCTTTGACAGAGAGAGCGAGATGGTGGTGGGGGACAGCCCCCAGTAAAGTCAGAGGTGAGAGCACAAAGCAATAAAGTAGGCAGACTCTGGTTTTTTGGGGGAAGATACTCGAGAATATCTGGGGAGACTCCCGAGGCTCGATCCCGCCTTTGCGTATGCCGAGCCTCCTTCCTCATGACCTTTGTCACGAGTGGAATGCCTCACCGGCTCCCGGCACCAGGCTCCTCCATCCATGGGACCTTCCAGGCAAGAGCACTGGAGTGGGGTGCCACTGCCTTCTCCGAGACAGTCCCTATTCATTGTAAAAACTGTTTCAAAGAACACGAGGAAAAGACCTCACTTTATGAAGTTATTACATCCTTGACACCAAAAAGGAAAAATACGTGGCAAGAAAAGAAAAACTATTTAATATCACAGTCTATATCTCTCATGAGTATAGACACAAAAATCTTAAATAAAACATAAGAACTGGAATGTGAGATATGAACTTGGCCTTGCCTGCAGCAACAGGATTTCTACAAAGAATACATAAGAGAATTTACACACAATTAGGAGCTAAGCAGAAGAGTTTCAGAGGGCAATGCTCAATATAAGGTCAATATAATAAAAATCAGTGGCATTCTTGTAGACCAGCAATAACCAACTGAAAAATTGTAACAGAGAAAAGATCTCATTCACAATTGAAACAAACACTGTAAAGTACCTAGGAACAAATTAATGAATACATACATAAAGAAACAAAAAGATACTAAAACTCAGTATCACAAAGATAGAAATTTTCCCTGGATTCATTTAAAACCTAAAACAATTTCAAACAAAATACAAACTGTTTCTCATGAAGAAATTATTCTAAAATTCAAACAGAAGAGTGCCAGAAACAGTTAAATAATTTTGAAGAAGCATAAGGTAGAGGAAATGTGGGATTGAAACAAGGTTGTTCAAACAGAGCAGTAAATAAGACAGCCTAAAAATGGAACTTGTATATTACAGCAATGCATTACTATTCAGGATGGTCTATTTGATAAATGGTGCAAAAAGCACCATTCATATGAAAAACTAAAATTGTTACTCATAACATAGATAAAAAATGAGTTTCGAGAGATTAGAGCCATGAATTTAAAAATCAAATTTAAAAAACTGCTGGAAAAAACGGCAGACCATTTTTATGATTTTTAGAGGTAGGGAGGCATTTCTTAAAACACAAAAGGCAACGAAAACACAAAGTGAAAAGATAAGCTAGAGAGCAGGATGTCTGCAATGCAAGTAACTGACGAAGAATTAAAACAAGAATAACAACAAAAAGGCAAATAACCTGACAGAGCGGAAGACAAAGGCAACAAACCAGGCAAATCACACCAAGAGAAACTCCAAACAGCCAGTAAACATATGAAAACACCGAGGCACAAGGGAAATAAAAGTAAACATCAAGACAGGCTTGAGATATTGTTTCAAAGGTTGACAAAAACTTAAAAGCCTGAGAACACCAAGATGGGGAGAAATGGGGAATTCCAACTCTATACTGACAGTGTAAATTAAAATAAACCACTTGAGTTTGAAGATGCCTATATGTTAAATGCCCATGACTACACTTTTGGGTATACACCCCATGAACATTCTTGGTCATGTACAAGGAAGGTAGGTATACACACAGTAAACACTTGGAACTCTATGTCCATCAGCAAAAATAATGAGTAAATGAATTAAAGTATATTTGTCCATTAAATCTCTCTACTGCAGTTAAAATGAACAAGTTAGTGTACACATACTGTCGTGTATATTCTCAATAACTTAAACATGGCATTTGCTAAAGTTTGGTACTGAATGGTTTTAAAAAAAGTTTATGTATGTATGTCTGTGTGTAAAATAACAGTTAACAGCAGCAACAAAAAATGAAAAACAGAGTAACAGAACATTCGAGCACTTATTATACAGAAGGCACTCTTCTAACTGCATGTAGATGCCTAAAAACAGTCCTAGGAGACAGATTCTACTACTATTTCTATCTAACATGATTACTCTTTTATTACTATGAGATTCTATTACTCATTCTACAGATGAGGAATTGAAGTGGAAGAGGTGAAGTTGATCTAAAGCTATAAAAAACTAGTAAATAATTAGAGTGAGATATGAAGCCAGGATTCCTGACCCAGACTTTATACCTTAATAACTACGTTAGTTATTATACCATTTTCTATTCTTTTTAAGATGTTGGAAATCCAACATTATTTCTTGTAAGTTGGAAATAAAAACACTTATAGAACTCTATAACTTTAAAGAAATGAATACATGCACAGGTTTTTATATAGCTCAAACTGGTTCTAAAGATGCTAAAGATTTTAGGAATGTTTTGAAAATAGTGGCATCCCAACTACTCTAATTTACTAATTTACATGTTTGAGGTCTGGTATTTTTCAGATCATTATTTCAGAGCCAAACATTATTTTTTTTTTATAGTCTAAGATAATATATAATTTGGCAATCGTAGAAACCTTACATGGTGAAGCACATGATGTAATTCAATCATCTCTTTCTCATTAGAGGCAAAATTTGATTACATAGCTTCAGGACTGAAAACTCAACTTCAGGACTGAAAACTCATATTAAGAGTTTTTTAATAAGCAATTCTATCAAGAAATGTAATAAAATTTCAATTATTCATTTTTTCTGGTCTCTCAATTATAGGTTGGTTTTTTAAAAAGCCAGTAAGCTAATATTTATAATATTATATATAACTTATAATAATTAAATGTAATTTTGTGTAGAATTATTTATACCACAAAAATAAAAAAGGAAGTGGCATTTTCAGTCATCAAGTATTTACGAGAATTGACTATGTGCTAATTACACACTCCTTGTTTCCAGTAAAATTGGAACGTTTCTTAAAATGTCTTTTCTTCTCAATCTACACATTCCCATTCTCAATGCCATCATCTACTAACCTATAGAACATGCTTTGAAAAAATATGAAAAAGATGTTCTTGCATTTAAAGAGTTCAGTATTAGGGGAAAGAGACAAGTAAACAGACGTTATCTATAATGCATAAGTACTTTAATGAAGTGAGCAAGTCACTTAACATTTTCTAAGCCTCAAATGAGATAGATGTTTAAGAACTCTAAATTACAGAGGGAACTTGAATAAACCATCTCTAAAGTCCCTCTCTAGATCTAAAATTCCTATGATTATCTGATCTCTTTAAATTAAAAGGTAAATCACAAAATATTCAGTATGCAAAAAAGAAAAACTAACACCAACTAAAAGATGAAACTGTTTGTACAAATGCATTCTAATTTTTTTCAAAACTGTTAAAACTCCCGTTCTAAGTATCAGTAAAATTTCCACAGACACTGTCTTTTAATCAACATCTTCCCCTCAAACCTGCAGACTTCTAAGTAATCCACAAGCAACTATTTTGTGATAACAGAAGTAAAGTGCTTTTAAGCTCATGGCTTGGACTCACGAAAGTCATCTTTTAAAAGGAAGATGTTAACAGAAACGTGTGTGTGACATTCTTACTACAATAAATTTGTTCATTAACTTCACTTCAAAATTTTAATGTTCAGGTTTTTCATGAAGAGTTAAAAAATAAAAAACAGCTAAGATTAGCTCTTTTTCACTGTTAAATATTTTGAAATTTAGAACAAGGTTTCCCTTACCTGATATGGACATGGAATGCGATATTCTCTGCAGCGTTCTTGTATCCACGTTGCTTCCCAGATGCCGTGGTAAGCTTACTCATAAAAGTAGCATCCAATTACAACCATGAGCTGGTACGAGATACAGAGTGCTGAAAACACCAATCTGGATCATAAACTTCACCAGTTTATCCTGGTTCTCGGAATCTCAACTCGCATTCTAAATATAATGCCGGCTAAAAGGAGTGAAACCCCAACTACCACATACAGGCAGAGGGTGCAAGAAAAAAATAACTCAAGGCATCAACATCGTAGAGGCCAACAAATCACATGCCACTGATAGTGTCCACCTTCAATTTTATTCATCGCTAAAAGGATGATGGTCAGCGTTCCAGGGATGCCCCATGCACTGGCATGAAACAGCAAGAATTTCTTCTCAATAGCTTCACTACCCCACTTTGGCACAGCTGCCAAGAACCACGTGATGGTAAGATCACCCATCAAATGCTGTAAAAAAAAAAAATAGAGTATCATAAGGAGCATGATACAGGCTTTATGAGATCCTTGGGTCACTGTGGAAGCCTGATACTGTGCAGAGCTGGACGCACTGCAGGCGACTCGGTCCTCAAGCAAAAAACCCAATAAAGAAAATTAATGACTGCATCATGTAGCAGTGGCATAAATTATAATGGGTCTTTCAGGATAACAGAATCTTATCACATCAATCAAAAAAGTTAAAAAAGTAAACAACGTGGCAGAGAGGGCAAATGACTGAAATCAATCCTATGAAATACAGAGCAAATGAAAGCTCTTCTCTCCTAAAGTACATATTTGGACAAGGAGGTGAACAATCACGCACTTGCAAAAAGTAACAGCCAAGATCAGGATCAATTTTCAACTCTCGGGGACACCAAAAGCCATAGTCCCTCTGCACTGCCACTGAGGCTCCTTCAGAAGGATCGCAGCTAAATTCAGGTCCACCAGCCGAGGATACAGCTCACCACAATCTGGAAACCTAAAAACACAAGACAAGAATCATTTACTTATTGGGAACCTAATGATTTGGATTTTTACATTTAGCAGTTGTGGCTTATTTATGCTTATGTCCTTGGAGAACATTATGATATGTCGAAGAAATAATGCAAATATCCTGCTTGTGGGTCATACAATGAGATATTGCACAGTTTGGCAAAAAAAACAAAAAATGTATACTTAATTTTGTTTTGGCTTCAAAGATATTACTCTTTATTAAAACAGGCACAGCCATTAATAGAGTAATTAATACTATTTATTTAGGACACAGAGTTTACAGTAAGATTTCAAACTATAAATAAGTATATATAAAACATACATAAATAAAAAGCTCCAGTAGAATAGTAGCTAAAAGTTTTTTTTTAACGTTTAATTACAAGATAGTCCTCAATTTACCCTAGACTCAAATAGAACTTTCTTTAAAATAAGAGGTAAAAATCTTCCCTAGAACAAGATGGCAGAGGAGTCGGTGGACATGGGGTACATCTCTCTCCAAGGATACATCAGGAATACACCTTTAGAGACAGAAGTGCATGCAGAACAGCAGCTAACGGCAGACAAGAGTACCTGACCAGTGGAAAAGAATATATAGAACCACGCAAAACTCGGTAGGACGAAGGAACTACGGGAAAAACAGGAGTGTTAGAAGGACTGGACCTGCCCTCGGCGGGTGGGGGAACTGAGGCAGGGGTCCAATCCCCGCATGGGGCAATTGTTTGAGTCAGAGGAGAATCATTTAAGGCTGAGAGTGAAACAGCTGATCTGTGGCAGCCTAAATGAATGAGAATTAGACAGTCCTTGCCGCAGCCATACATACCCCAGACAGGGGCACAGGTCCCCTGGAAGGCGCAGCAGCTGGGAGCTGGAGTTTAGGGATTGTGGGGCAATCCGAGAGTGAGGGTTGCTATTGACTGCAGAGAGATGGATTGCGGGGATGTGAGGGAGGAAAAGCCAGGCAGCCACAGAAGCAAGGCGATACTGCTGAGTCACGGGAGCCACCACCATAGCCTCTCTCTCCCCACATGCCACAATAGAGAGGCTGGCCCATCGAACGCTACAGAGTAGACCCCACCCAGGGTGCCATTTTAAGTGCCAGAGGCGCCAACCTATACAGTAGGATCTCAGCCAGGAGGGCCCTCTATGTGCCTGACACACCGAACAAGAGAGAAGGACCCCAAGCAAGGTAAGCCTCTAAGTGCCTGAACAGGCGGAAGCTACAGATTGGCCTTTTGATCGCCAGCTTACAAGAGGCTGGAAAAAAGACTCTGACAGGGACATAACTTCTGCAGCGGAAGGCAGTCCGTGTCCTTGCATACTTGGCACTGCCAGGGTCCTGCAAGCCAAGCAGCTGCGCCACTTCATGCTCAACTCGCACTGGGGCAGAGCTGCCAATAGGCAAAAAAAAGTCTTACGTCTACACCCACAGGGTTGCTTCAGTCATGTGCAGCTCTTTGCTGCCCTGTAAACTGTGGGCTGCCAGGCATCTCTGTCAGGGAGGAGGGGGTTCTCCAGGCAAGAATACTGGAGCGTACTGGTCAATACTGGTTGCCATACCCTTCTAGAGCACTGTACTTCCTGCTGCCCTAGCAGCCAACTCCCATGAGTACCTGGTGCTGCCAGAACCCCTGCGCCCCAAGCAGCTGCACCACCTCCACACCTGGCCCTCACAGGGGCAAACCCCAAGCCCTCCAGGGCAGCCCCGGGAGCAAACCCCAGTGGATGCCCCACATGTATATGTGGAAATGAAACCGCAATTAAACCCCAGGGGCAGTGTGGCTAAGGAAGAAGACCCAAAGCCTTACCACCAGCTGCATAAGCTGCAGATTAAATCCACACGATCAACTAGGAAGACTCTGTCTCTATGGAATAAATAAAAGGTCACTGAGAGCTCCCACAAAAGAACACTCACTAGTTCTGACAGCTGTGGACACTGGAGGCAAGAACACACAGGAGTAGGACCAGATTAGAATCTGAGCTGCCCCACAGCAGGTCCAGAGACCAGCAGTGTTGGAGGGCATCCGAGGGCGGTAAAGTGGACTATGACTCCCAGCGAGGGCAAGGATGCTGACAGCAATGACTCAAGAAAAACATTTATTATTCTTATTTTTTGACTTGTTCTGTAGATTCTTTTTTCTTTTTTCCCCCCGCTCTGTTGTAGCTGTCAATTTTACTGGCACTATGAAATCCAATTAAGCTTTTGAGCTTTATTTTTTCTAGTCACATTTTTTTTACTGTTATAAACCTCTGCCTCTACATTGGGCTTCTGCAATTCTGTGGAGTTTTCCTCTTTTTTTTCTTTTCTCTCTTTTAAATTTTTTAAACCTATTTTTATTTTTTCTATATTTATTCCTTTGTTTGCTTTTCCTATGGTTCTTTTCCCCTTGCAGTTAATCTTTAACACATAAAAATCTTCTTTATCTAACTTTGCATGTCTATTCTTTGTTTCTTTCTCTCCTTTCCTCTCAACATGGTTGTTAGTTTTAGTTTCAATGCTTTATTCCCCAGGTGGCACTTTGCTTTAGTTTTGTTTTCCAGTTTGTGCTTTGGCTAGTTTTGTTCTGGTAGATATAATTTTGGGTTTCTTTTGTTCACTGGGTCAATCTATTGTACTTTATTTTTGTTGGACTTTTTTGATTTTGCCTATGGGTGTATATGGAGAAGGCAATGGCACCCCACTCCAGTACTCTTGCCTGGAAAATCCCATGGGCGGAGGAGCCTGGTGGGCTCCTGTCTATGGGGTCGCACAGAGTCGGACACGACTGAAGTGACTTAGCAGCATGGGTGTATATGTGTATGTGTATATTCAGTCACACTTTTTAATGTTGTTATAAACCTCTGCCTCTACATTGGGCTTTTGCAGTTCTGTAGAGTTTTCCTTTTTTCTTTCTTCTTCCATTTTTTTTCTTTTCTCCTCTTTATAATTTTAATTTTTTAAAAACCTATTGTATTTTTTGTATATTTATCCCTTTCTTTGCTTTTCCTACTGTTTTTTTTCCTCTTGCAATTAATCTTTAATGTGCATAAATCTTCATCTATCTCTATTTAAATTTGCATGTCCATTCTTTCTTTTCTTTCCTTCCTTTCCTCTCAACATATTTGTTAGTTTTGTTTTCATTGCTCTATTCCCCACTTGGCACATTGCTTTAGTTTTGTTTTCCAGTTTGTGCTTTAGTTAGTTTTGTTCTTAACTGGTAAATATAATTTTTTATTTCCTTTGTCTGCCGGATTAATCTACTGTGCTTTATTTTTGTTGGACTGTTTTGACTTTGCTCATGGGTGTATATGTATATGTGTATATTCCATTATTTTAACTATTATTTGCCTGATTTTGTAATTGCCATTTGTCTGGGGTTCATCTTTGGTTTCTCATTTTTGGATATTTGTTTTAATCTCACTTAATGCCATAACAAACCACTTGTGGAATCTTTGTTTCTGACCAGAGATCAAGTCCCAGACCTTTGGAGTAGGGACACTGACTCCAAGACCCTAGACTACCAGAGAACTAACTGTAGGGAGTATCCAACAGTGAGAACTCACAAAAGGAAACCACTTGAACACAAGACCCAGCACCACCCAACCACCAGTAGCACCCTGTGCAGGACGCCTCATCTAAACAACAAACAAAACAAAAATACAAACTCAATCATCAGCAGACAGGATTACCACCTCACTCAGCCTTACCCATGAGAGGAAACGCAAACAAACAAACAAACACTCAGCACAAATCTCACTCCACACAAAGCTTACACAACCACTGGACCAGCCTTAGGAGGGCAGAAACCAAAAGAAAGAATTCAACCTTCTTTAAGGAAAGAATTCAACTTTGCTTGAAGCCTGGGAAACGGAGACTTCAAACACAACAAGTTAAGAAAAAATTATGAAAAGGCAGAGAAATACTACACAAATGAAGAAGCAAACTGGAAACACAGAATTCGAAATAAATGAAGAGGAAACAGACAAACTACCTGAAAAACAATTCAGAATAAGGAGAGTAAAGACGATCAAAAACCTTGAAAACAAAATGGAGAAAATGCAAGAATCAATTAACAAAGACCTAGAAGAATTAAAAGAATGAAAAGAACTGAGCATAGTCTCAGAGACCTCTGGGACAACAGCAAATGCACCAACATTCAAATTATAGGGGCCCCAGAAGAATGAGAGAAAAAGAAAGGGTATGAGAAAAATTTTGAGAGATTATAGTTGAAAACTTCCCCAACGTGGAAAAGGAAATAGTCAATCAAGTCCAAGAGGCTCACAGAGTCCCATACAGGATAAACTCAAGGAGAAACACGCCAAGACACACACTAATCAAAGTAACAAAGACTAAACACAAAGAAAGAATATTCAAAGCAGCAAGGGAGAAGCAACAAGTAACATAAAAGGGAAACCCCATACACTCAACAGCTATCTTTCAGCAGAAACTCTGCAGGCCAGAAGGGAATGGCAGGATATATTTCAAGTACTAAAAGGAAAAATCTACAACCAAGATTACTGTACCTGGCAAGGATCTCATTCAAAATTGATGGAAAAATAAAAAGCTTTTCAGACAGGCAAAAGTTAAGAGAATTCAGTACCACCAAACCAGCTTTACAACAAATGTTAAAAGAAACTTATACAGTCAAGAAATATAACAGAAGAAAAAGATCCAAAAAATCAACCCCAAACAATTAAGAAATGGCAATAGGAACATATATAGCAATAATTACTTTAAATGTAAATGGATTAAATGCTCCACCCAAAAGACACAGACTGGCTGAATGGATACAAAAGCAAGACCCATATATATGCTGTCTACAAGAAACCCACTTTAGACCTAAAGACACATATAGACTGAAAGTGAGAGGATGGAAAAATATATTGCATGCAAGTGGGAAGTAAAAGAAAGCTGGAGTAGCAATCCTCATATCAGACAAAGCAGACCTTAAAATAAAGAAAAGTACAAGAGATAAGAAAGGACACTACATAATGATCAAGGGATCAGTCCAAAAGGAAGACATAACAATTATAAATATCTATGCACCCAACATAGGAACACCTCGATACATAAGACAAACACTAACAGACATAAAAGGAGAAATTGACAGGAACACAATAATAGTAAGAGACTTTAACACCCCACTCACACCAATGGACAGATCATCAAAACAGAAAATAAATAAGGAAACACAAGTCTTAAATGACACATTAGATGAGATGGATCTCACTGATATCTTCAGGACATTCCATCCAAATGCAGAAGACTACACCTTCCTCCCAAGGGCACATGGAACATTCTCCAGGCTAGACCACATTTTAGGTCACAAATCAAACCTCAGTAAATTTAAGAAAATTGAAATCGTATCAAGCATCTTCTCCGACCACAATGCTGTGAGACTAGATATCAATTACAAGAAAAAAAACTGTAAGAAACACAAACATATGGAGATTAAACAACATGTTTCTAAACCACCAACAGGTTACTGAAGAAGATAAAAGGGAAACAAAAAAAATTCCTAGAAACGAATGACAATGAAAACATGACAACTCAAAACCTATGGGATGCAGCAAAAACAGCTCTAAGAGGGAAGTTTATGACAATACAATCCTACCTCAAGAAACAAGAAAAACATGGAATAGACAACCTAACTTTACACCTAAAACAACTGAAGAAAAAAGAAAAGCCCCGAAATTAGTAGAAAGAAAGAAATCACAAAGATACAAGCAGAAATAAATGAAAAAGAAATGAAAAGAAACAATAATAAAGATTAATAAAACTAAAAGCTGGCTCTTTGAGAAGATAAAATTGACAAACCTTTAGCCAGATTCATCAAGAAAAAGAGAGAGAAGAATCAAATCAACAAAATTAGAAATGAAAAGGAGAGGTTACCTCAGACAATGCAGAAATACAAAGGATTATGAGACTATTATGAACAACTATGGTAATAAAATGGATAACCTGGAAGAAATTGACAGATTTTTAGAAAACTTCTATCTTCCAAGACTGAACTAGGAAGAAATAGAAATTATGAACAACCCAACTGCAAGCACTGAAATTGAAGCTGTAATCAAAAATCTCCCAAAAAACAAAAGCCCAGGACCAGATGGCTTCAAAGGAGAATTCTATCAAATATTTAGAGAACATCTAATACCTATCCTTCTAAAACTGTTTTAAAAATTGCAGAGGAAGGAACACTTCCAAACTCATACTACAAGGCCACCATCAACCTGATACTAAAACCAGACAAAGACAACATAAAAAAAACTCCAGGCCAATATCACTGATGAACAGAGATGCAAAGATCCTCAACAAAACTTTAGCTAACAGAATTCAGCAACACATCAAAAAGCTCATACACCATGATCAAGTTGGGTTTATAACAGGAATGCAAGGATTCTTCAATATATGCAAATCAATCAATGTGATACACCATATTAACACATTGAAAAAAAGATCATATCATCTCAATGGATGCAGAGAAAGACTTTGACAAAATTTAGCACCCATTTATGATTAAAACTCTTCAAAAATGGGCACAGAACGAACCTTCCTCAACATAGTAAAGAGCATATATGATAAGTCTACAGCAAACATTATTCTCAACGGTGAAAAACGGAAAGCATTCCCCCTAAGATCAGGAACAAGAAAAGGGTGTCCACTTCCACCACTATTATTCAACATAGTTCTGGAAGTCCTAGCTATAGTAATCAGAGAAGAAAAAGAAATAAAAGGAATTCAGATCAGAAAAGAAGAAGTAAACTCTCACTGTTTGCAGATGACATGATATTTTACATACCTAAAGACAGTATCAGAAATGACTAGAGCTAATCAGTGAATTTAGCAAAGTTGCAGGATACAAAATCAAAAACAGAAATCACTTGCATTTCCATATACTAACAATGAAAAATCATAAAGAGAAATTAAGGAATCAATCCCATTCACCATTGTAACAAAAAAATTAAATATCTAGGAATAAACTCACCTAAGGAGACAAAAGAACTGTACACAGAAAAGTATAAGACACTGATGAAAGAAATCAAAGACGACACAAACAGATGGAGAGACATTCCATGTTTCTGGGTAGAAAAAATCAATATTGTGAAATGACTATACTACCAAACGCAATCTACAGATTCACCGCGATCCCTATCAAATTACCAATGGCATTTTTTCACAGAACTAGAATAAAAAATTTCACAATCCATATGGAAACAGAAAAGATCCCAAATAGCCAGTCTTGAGAAAGAATGGAGTTGGAGGAATCAACCTTCCTGACTTCAGATTATATTACAAAGCTACAGTCATCAAGATAGTATGGTACTGGCACAAAAATAGAAATATAGACCAATGGAAAAAGATAGAAAGCCCAGAAATAAACCCATGCACCTATGGCTACCTTATTTTTGACAAAGGAGGCAAGAATTTACAATGGGGCAAAGACAGGCTCTTCAATAAATGGTGCTGGGAAAACTGGACAGCTACATGTAAAACAACGAAATTAGAACACTTCCTAACACCTACACAAAGATAAACTCAAAATGGATTAAAGACCTAAATGTAAGACCAGAAACTACAGAACTCTTAAGAGGAAAACACAGGCAGAACACTCGATGACATAAATCAAAGCAAGATCCTCTATGACCCACCTCCTAGAGTAATGGAAATAAAAACAAAAGTAAACAAGTGGGACCTGATTAAACTTGAAAGCTTTTGCACAGCAAAGGAAACGATAAGCAAGGTGAAAAGACAGCCCTCAGAATGGGAGAAAATAATAGCAAATGAAACAACTGACAAAGGATTAATTTCCAAAATATACAAGCAGCTCATATAACTCAATGCCAGAAAAACAAACAACCCAACCAAAAAGTAGGAAAAAGACCTAAAGAGACATTTCTCCAAAGAAGACATACAGATGGCTAACAAACACATGAAAAGATGCTCAACACTGCTCATTATTCAGTTCAGTTCAGTTCAGTCGCTCAGTCATGTCCGACTCTTTGCAACCCCATGAATCGCAGCACGCCAGGCCTCCCTGTCCATCACCAACTCCTGGAGTTCACTCAGACTCAAGTCCATCGAGTCAGTGATGCCATTCAGCCATCTCATCCTCTGCCGTCCCCTTCTCCTCCTAGAGAAATGCAAATCAAAACTACAATGAGATATCACCTCACAGCGGTCAGAATGGCCATCATCAAAAAATCTACAATCAATAAATGCTAGAGAGGGTGTGGAGGAAAGGGAATGCTCTTGCACTGTTGATGGGAATGTAAACTGATACAGCCACTATGGAAGATGGTATGGAGATTCCTTAAAAAACTAGGAATAAAACCACTATATGACCCAGCAATCACACTCCTAGGCATATACCCTGAGGAAACCAAAGTTGAAAAAGACCCATGTATCCCACTGTTCACTGCAGCACTATTTACAATATGTAGAATATGGACGCAACCTAGATGTCCATTGACAGATAAATGGATAAAGAAATTGTGGTACATTTACACAATGAAATATTACTCAGCCATCAAAAGGAAGGCATTTGAGTCAGTTCTGATGAGGTGGATGAACCTAGAACCTATTATTATACATAGTGAAGTGAGTCAGAAAGAGAAAGCTAAATATTATATTCTAATGCATATTATGTGTAATCTAGAAAAATAGTACTGAAGATTTATTTATAGGGCAACAATGGAGAAACAGACATAGAGAAGAAACTTATGGACACAGGGAGAGGGTAGGAGAGGATGAGACATTCTTCACCACCTCAAATGCTATTTTATTATGCCTGTGTTAGAGCCCAAGAAATCTGAATTTTGACAATTTTCCAGACTTGAGAAAGCATCACACGAACAGTACAGAAAAAACAGGGACGTGCTGCAGACATTCTCACATGATCAGAAGTACTGTTCTCATGAACTTCCTGCATTTTCAGTTTTCTTGGCAGCATCAGTTTCTAAGCCTTCAGACTCCCATCAACTAAATATTCAGTAGTTACATGGGTCAAATAGTTTCCAAGACAACTGTCACTGATATTAAATTTGCCAAATACATGTATAAGCTTATACTGAAGCTGATTAATACAAACCATTTTCTTCACAAGGCTTGGATTATAAAGCCAAATGACAGAAAAACTGCACAGAGGCATTTATTAGAACTCTGCAGTAAGGCAGGGCTTTAAGAGAAAAACACCTAAAAAACACTCTATCCTTGAGTCCAAAAGAAGGCACAAACTTATAAACACAATACAAGATACAGCAGCATGATGTATGAAGCAATCAAAATTATGAAAGACTTCATGTCAGTCCCTCAACACAGGATTTTTTAATCAGTATTTGCCAGTACTGGCAGTACAACAATCAGTATTCTAACAAAAAATGTAAGCAAATGCACAGAGGTTCGAACAGGGTGTGTTTAGTACTGCTGGGGCATGAAAAGTACATGAACTGTAAGCACAAGAGGTAAGCACTTTCAGAAATATGTGTGTGCATGTGTTTGCATAAACACTGATATAAACATATCAATGGATATATCTGTACATCCAACTGCCAATTCACCATATACACACTCCTTACTTTTTAATCCTTCTAAAACCAAACTCTTGATTTCCACTCCTTAGTTTCTCCATTTTCACAAATGGTAATCCCATTCTTCTAGTTGCTCAGGCCGAAACCCTTGGGATCCTCCTTGAAACTGCTTCTGTCATATCCACCTCACAACCTATCAGCACTTCTTGTCATTCGACTTCACAACGTATCTAGAATCTGACCTCCACAGCGTCCACCCAGTTTGAGCTATTAGTACCTCATCCTTGGATTTCTGGAGTGGCTTCCAGTTCATCTCCATTTGTACACAAGAACAAGAGTGATCCTTTAAAGACATGCTACCCCTGTGCTCATGACCATGTCTCTTCTGCTCAAAATCTCACTCACTCAGAATCAAATCCAAATTCCATAAAGGAGCTCTAAACACACCCCCAACCCCAGTGCTTTCTGATTGTATTTCCTTCCTTTCTCCCTTACTCACATGGCTCTAGCCTCTGTGGTGTCCCTGTTGTTTTGTGAATATAACCAGCACGCTTCCACTTCAGAGCCTCTGCACTTGCTGCTCTGCTTCTTCTGCCTGGACTGATCTTCCCTAGATATCTGTATCATTTGTTCTCACATTTCATTCATTTCCCTGTCACAGTGTCTCCTTATTAAAAAGGACTTCCCTAATGTCTCCATACTATATCACTATCACCTAACTATTCTTTCTTATTGACATTCATTGCCACATGATGTCTATTTACCTGGTAAGTCGATTCAGTCATGTCCGACTCTGTGCGACCCCAGAGGTGACAGCCCACCAGGCTCCCCCGTCCCTGGGATTCTCCAGGCAAGAACACTGGAGTGGGTTGCCATTTCCTTCTCCAATGCATGAAAGTGAAAAGTGAAAGTGAAGTCACTCAGTCGTGTCCGACTCTTAGTGACCCCATGGACTGCAGCCTACCAGGCTCCTCCGTCCATGGGATTTTCCAGGCAAGAGTACTGGAGTGGGTTGCCATTGCCTTCTCTGGTCGAGCACATGGAAGACATCCAATTAATATTTTTTTTTAATTTTAAACTTTACATAATTGTATTAGTTTTGCCAAATATCAAAATGAATCCGCCACAGGTATACATGTGTTCCCCATCCTGAACCCTCCTCCCTCCTCCCTCCCCATACCATCCCTCTGGGTTGTCCCAGTGCACCAGCCCCAAGCATCCAGTATCGTGCATCAAACCTGGACTGGCATCTCATTTCATACATGATATTTTACATGTTTCAATGCCATTCTCCCAAATCTTCCCACCCTCTCCCTCTCCCATAGAGTCCGTAAGACTGTTCTATACATCAGTGTCTCTTTTGCTGTCTCGTACACAGGGTTATTGTTACCATCTTTCTAAATTCCATATATATGCATTAGTACACTGTATAGGTGTTTTTCCTTCTGGCTTACTTCACTCTGTATAATAGGTTCCAGCTTCATCCACCTCATTAGAACTGATTCAAATGTTTTCTTTTTAATGGCTGAGTAATACTCCATTGTGTATATGTACCACAGCTTTCTTATCCATTCATCTGCTGATGGACATCTAGGTTGCTTCCATGTCCTGGCTATTATAAACAGTGCTGCGATGAACATTGGGGTACACGTGTCTCTTTCCCTTCTGGTTTCCTCAGTGTGTATACCCAGCAGTGGGATTGCTGGATCATAAGGCAGTTCTATTTCCAGCTTTTTAAGGAATCTCCACACTGTTCTCCATAGTGGCTGTACTAGTTTGCATTCCCACCAACAGTGTAAGAGGGTTCCCTTTTCTCCACACCCTCTCCAGCATTTATTATTTGTAGACTTTTGGATCACAGCCATTCTGACTGGTGTGAAATGGTACCTCATAGTGGTTTTGATTTGCATTTCTCTGATAATGAGTGATGTGGAGCATCTTTTCATGTGTTTGTTAGCCCTCTGTATGTCTTCTTTGGAGAAATGTCTGTACTAATATTTGCTGAATGGATGACTGTTGACTAAATATATTCATAGAGCCCTTACCCAATTTAACGGCTTCCCTGGTGGCTTAACTGGTAAAGAACCTGCCTGCTAATGCAGGAGATGCAAGAGACGTGGGTTTGATCTTGGGGTCGGAAAGATCCTCTGGAGAAGGAAATGGCAACCCACTCCAATATTCTTGCCTGGAAAATTCCATGCATGGACAGAGGAGCCTGGTGGGCTATAGATATAGTCCATGGGGTCTCAAAGAGTTGTACATGACTAAGCACTCACCCCACATACAAGTTAATTAGAAAGATGACTAGAAGGAATATGGAAGACATTTGAGCTGTACAAAATTGAGAGCAGAGATATGTGATGAGCCATAACTAAAACCAGATAAGGCAGTGAGAATGAGACAGCTATGAAATGAGTTAAATAAAAGCAATAGTATCTACAGCTGACTGGATGTGGGAGCTTAGGTCAATGAAGGAGGAATATGCCTTATAGGAATTTTAAAAAAAATGAGCAAGGAGTAAAATCAATTTTAGACATGTTGAAGCTGAGGTACTTGAGACAAATTCAGGCTAGGATATCCAATGGCTGCTTGTTAGGCAGATTTGGAACTTACCAGGATGCCAAGGCTATAGATTTGGATTTAGGAGTCATCAGCATGTGAGTAACAGTTAAAATCAGTGAGATGAAATTATCCAGGGGAAACATATAGAATCAAAAAGAACAGAAACAGATTGCTAGGAAGCACCAGGAAGAAGAAGAAGGTGCAAGAAAGGAAATTGAGAAGGACTGGGCTGAGATGTAGCAAACCACAATAGTTTGCACAAAATGCCAAAGTGATTTTCATTAAAGGAGGACAGACTGAGGTTGAGGGGAGTAAGGGTCTAATATGGAATAAAGGTGAAATGAAATATAGGTATGAAGTGAGTGACATAGATTTGGCATAAGTGCTGAGGAGAATGAATAGAAACTCTCCTGTTGACCACACTGGAAATTGACTAAAGACAAAGAGCAAATAGAGTGGCTATGGTTTAAAATGTCTATCAATAGGAGAACGGATAAGCAAAATACAGTAATCTATACAATGGAAGACAAAAAAAAGGAAAGAACTATTAATAAACACAAAAACATTAATGAGTCTTGAAAATAGAGCAAAGAAGAGCAATCTTAACTCAGGCAAAATAAGAGTTATACAACGTATGACTTCATTTGTATGAAGTTCTAGAATACACCAAGTAATTATCTAGGAAGGATGCTAAACAGTAGTTGCTTCCAGAGGATGGTATAGACATGGGCTGACTAGCAAGGTGCATGAGAGCATGAGGTAATGGTAATGATCCAGTTCTACACCCTTCTAAGGATGTGACTCTCTAAGCTGCAGGTTTTTTATCAAAATTCAGGTGCTATCTTTAGATTTGTGCATTTCCCTGTAAAGTTTTAAACAGGAAAAAAAAAAAAAAACTATAGACAAATGTTTAGGGAAGGACCTGATAAAATATTTGTGAGGACAATAACTGTTGTCTCTAATTTATTTTGAAATACACTCAAAGAATAATGTAGATTAGTGGATCAATAGAGGGATGGACAGATGTGATAAAGTAAATATAATAAAACAATGATAGAATCTGGACTGTAGTAAAAAAAAAAAAAAAGGAGTTGCTATGGTTTAAATAATTAAATATGCAGCATAATTAATTTGTAAGAAATTAGTTGAATTGGTCCAGCTAGAGAGCTGAACAAGCACAGTAGACGGAATAAGTTGAAATTGTTAGCAAAAGTACTATTTTATGTGACAGACAACAAAGCTTAACCTAAGTAAGAAAAGAAATGAGATCAGGAAGGGAGCTATCAGGAAAGGTGAGAGCAAACCCCACAACTGTAGGGTATCCATAAAACTGGAGAACAGGTGCAGTACGAACAAGGATATGAGAGATGTGGAAGAAAGAAAGGTTATTGTGAAAGATCAGTTTGTCAGAACTTAAGTAAGAATTCAGAGGTAGGCAATTCCAGGCAAAATAGTGAGGACATAAAACAGATTTAATACTATCAAAACAGAGATCATAATATTTCTATAACTGTACATAATCTATTAAAATAAAAAGACCATTAAACAATAGAAGTTAGACACAAAACATAAAATAGGATTCCTGCCGAGGTAATTCATAACTGTTGTTATAAATACTAATAAACTTAGATTTCTAAAAGAGGAGCTATAAATATTATAAGGTTTTGGGGAGACAGTGGATGAATGGTTTGATGGGTCTAGACAAGAGAGTATGTCAAATAGGTGGAAAATAGAGTAGACAAATAAAGCAAATTATCAGTGAACTGACTATAAGTAACTAATGCATGTTTTAAGATTCTCCATCTATCAAATGACAGTAACAATGTAGGCTTTTTACCTATCTCCAAGGGCTACTGACGGTTGACTCATTGGAAAAGACTCAGATGCTGGGAGGGATTGGGGGCAGGAGGAGAAGGGGACAACAGAGGATGAGATGGCTGGATGGCATCACCGACTCGATGGAGGTGAGTTTGAGTGAACTCCAGGAGCTGGTGATGGACAAGGAGGCCTGGCATGCTGCGATTCATGGGGTAGCAAAGAGTCAGACATGACTGAGCGACTGAACTGAACTGAAGGGCTATTGACAGATGATAAATAAAATTAATTTTAAACATGAAGGAAAAAAAAGTGTTCTGTGCAGCACTGCCCATAATAGCAAACCCTTGGAAATAACTTAAATGACCATCAGTAGAAGATGGCTAAATAACTACAGATAGTAATATTAACACAATTGGCCATTACACAGCAATTAAGAGGAAAGAACCAGACTAACAAATATAAACAACAAATACAGATATAAACACAGATACATAAACATTATATATTTATATATATATGAAACATAAAAAAGTATATAATGTTGCTTATGGATTTGTTTGTAATGTATAGTAAGAGTATAAAAACAAACATAAGAAGAATTAACAACAAATTCAACATAATGATTATCTCATCTCTGGGGAGAAAAGAAGGAAATGAAATCAAGATGGATACTAATGAAGGAATCTTCAACTCTTCCTGTACTGTTTTATTTCTTTAAAAAAGAAATCTGGGGCATTCCCTGGTGGTCTGATGGTTAGGACTTGGTATTCTCACTGTCTGGGTCCCAGGTTCCATCCTTAATTGGGGGAACTAAGATCCTGCAAGCCATGGGGGATCTTGGGTGTGGCCAAGAAAAAAAATCTGAAGCAAACACTGCAAAATATTATTGGACAAAGCTAGATAGTAAGAGTTTTATAGGTATTCATCTATGCTTTATCCTTGAAACATTTAAGAAAACAAAAAAGGCACAACGTTATAGTATAAAAAATGCAGTATTACTACCATACACATTATTACTAACAATTATGTTCTCTTATACAAATCTACTGGAGAAGGCAATGGCACCCCCACTCCAGTACTCTTGCCTAGAAAATCCCATGGACGGAGGAGCCTGGTAGGCTACAGTCCATGGGATCGCTAAGAGTCTGATACGACTGAGCAACTTCACTTTCACTTTTCACTTTCATGCATTGGAGAAGGAAATGGCAACCCACTCCAGTGTTCTTGCCTGGAGAATCCCAGGGACAGGGGAGCCTGGTAGGCTACCGTCTATGGGGTCACACAGAGTCAGACACAACTGAAGTGACTTAGCATAGCATACAAATCTATAAGACTGTCAGGTAAATATCCTCAAACCTTTAGGAAATGCTTACAATCTATATATTGGAAGTGATCTGAAAAGTATCTGACATTTTCTGGGTCTGGGTATGTTAATACATGACAGTAAAACAGAACCAAGGGACTTTCCTGGCAGTCCAGTGGTTGATTCCGTGCTTCCAGTGCAGAGGCCATGGGTTCTATCTCTGATCAGGGAACTAAGATCCCACATGTTGCATGGTCAAAAAAAAAAAATTGAAAAAAAAAAAAAAAAGAAAGAAAAATAGAAATGACAGAACTACTATAGTCATTAACACTGAAATCATAAGATATTCAAGTCCCATTAAATCATTAAAGATATTTAATAATGAGGCAACAAATGATTATGTTCTCTATATCTTCTTTTATAAATGGCATTACTTTTATAACCGGGGGTGGGGGGGTGGGGGGGTGGGGACTATAAGGGAAAGATATCAACAATCAATATCTTGACTATGTTTTTCTTAATTATTTTAAAAATTTCTTCATAGAAATGTTTTTTTCCACCTTTTTCATTTCATTCCAAATTCCTAAGGAAATGAACAGCTCTGAGGCATGAAACTTCTGTTCAAAATTAAAAGTAATATATACACTTTGAAAAGTTCTTAAAAACTGATGAACTAGAAGACAAATAATTTTAAATATGCTGCAAGAGAAGCAATGGTTCATGAAAAATCTATGATTTTCACACCTACTGCATTCCATATCTTCAGGCCAAGGAACACCAAACAGCTCCATGAGCTTCGAACACTCACTGTGAGCCCCTGACAAAGTCTACGGCAGGGAAGTGTGACACGACCGTATTCCTCACAGATAGGAGCACAGAGTGCACAGGGAGATGGCCGGAAACCCTGAGAGCAGTCCAAATTCACCACAGGGCGGAATGGCCAGGAAAAAGTTCAAATCAGATCATTAGATGGACAGTTGTATACATGTCAAAGTTTTCTTCATATATAATATGGCAATATTCTTGTTTTTTCTGTTTCAGAAGATTTCTGAAGGCAATTAAAATTTTCTGAAGGTAAATTTTTGTTTTTTTTCCAACAAAACCCTCTTCACCCTACCCCTAGAGATTCTGATTTGGTTAAATATGAGGTGTATTGCAGAATCTATATGGATATTTTCATTATTACAGGTGATATTAATGAAAAGGCCTGGCTGAGAACAAAACATAACAATACAGTCCATTTTACACAGAAAAATCCACAAAAGATAAATGCATCAAATGCTCAGAAACCTGATTACTGCTTGGTAATGGGAGTACAAGAGATTTCAATTTTGTTTTTCTTATGTACTTCAATTTCTGTATTTTGTTAACTAACATGTATCAATAGGAGAGGAGGATGAAAAATGAAAGGAAAGGGTAGGAGAGGAAGAGGAGTCGTTATACACAGTAGTACATATTTTGAGGTGGGAGGTAAAGGAAGAGGTATCACTTTGGTCTCATATTTTCCTGTTCTTTTTACATTAAAAGAAAAATTTAAAAACATACACTAGAGTTCTTTGAACTCTGAAATCACATGATGTAAACAGAGCTAACACTGTAAGCTGATATTAAGAAACAGAAAAAATAGTGGCCCCAAACAAAGCCATACTAAAGTTATCATCATAACCATAGGAATAGATCAATTATCCCAAGAAATGTACATCTGGGCTTATGACTACCAAATATTTTTTTCACCACGTTTATGTAACCAGTTTCAGAGTCATTGCTGATTTTTAACTAATAACATATTCTCGCCACAAGGCCTTTCCACTAAGACTCAATCAATTTATTTCTACATTGATATAAAACATTTTCCAGAAGACTTCTATACACAACGCAGTCACAAAAACCAAGAGTCACTTAGAGAAACTGGTGTTAAAAGAAGTCAACTGTATAAGATATGTGATAACTGATACATAACTATATGTGACAATCACTTTATCAATTATCACTATCACTATATATAATATATATAAAATAACACTACATATTATATATATACCCTATACATAATAAATATAACATATACTATATATAATAACATATAAGAAACTATATGCAACCAGCACTTCCAAGCATGAAGAAATAATTTTAAATTAATAACTTTAAATTAAATCAATGTTCCCATCAAGAACAACTTCAAAATACAGGAAAAGTTTTAAAGTATCTATTGAAGGCTACTAGAGAACTACTGAAGGAAAAGAACTAGACAGACCAGGAATCGGAGAGCAGGGAAGCATGCAGAGGTGGCCTGATAAGTGCGGCCACTTCTCCAAGGAGGTATCTGTTGAACCTGGGTGTAAGGCAAGAGACTGAGAAGCAAGTTTTGCCCAGGCTGATGCTAGAGAACCAAGAAACCAGCAGGGCTCTGGTAGTTGTGCAAGACCATATATAACTGAATCACCTTGCTGTACCCCCTGAAACTAATACAACACAGTTAATAGATGATGCTCCAATATAAAATAAAAATTAGAAGAAAAAAAAAGACTACAGACAAAATTCAAAACAAAAGTGACAGATGGCTGAACAGGGAAGTTCCTCGTTTGAGCCCTTCAAGATATTTGAAAATTCTGGAGATGCACAGGGCAGGAGGTTAAAAAGCTAAGCACAAAGCCTCTGAAAAGCAGAGTGGAGATTTTGGCAGTGTTATCAGTATGAGGAAACATAAATTAGAGGCTCAAGTCCAGCTAGGGGAAATGAGCATAATTCACTCGCAGCTGGATGCCCCTCCCCTGAGTGACCACACTTGAGCAGTGGGGGCAAATGACAGGGAGGCAGAGACCGATCAAAACTGAAACCCAGCCTCAACTCAGCTCAGTCCCAAGACTGTACATGAGAAATATGTTGGAGAAAATAAAAGATGAAGGATTCCAGAAAATTGCAATCTATCATAAGAAGGGCCAAATGGAAATTCTGTAAGTAAAAGACATAAATGATGACATTAAGAGCTCATTAGATATACCAGAAGAAAGAACTGACAAAATGGAAAACAAGGCAATAGAAAATATCCAAACCAGAAGTACACAGACCAAAACCTACTGAAAAATACAGAAAAAAGCATAATAAATGTGTAAAACACGTGAAAATGTTTAGGATATACATAACTGGAACCCCAAAAGAGGGAAGAAAGAATGAACAGAGGGCAATATATAAGAAGATGATGGTCAAGAATTTGTCAAAACTGATTAAAGACAACCCATTTTCAAAAAGTTATGCAAATCCTCAGAAGAATATATACAAAAAATACACCTAAGCATATCACATTTAAACTGTGCGGAAAAAAAAAAGAAAAATATCGTAAAAGCAACCAGTGTGGGGAGGGAAGATAACTTACCTTCAACAGAACAACTACTGCTGGACTTTGGAATGCTAGAAACAACAGAATGACTTAAAGAGCTAAGAGAAAACTGCTCACCATAATACTATGGTCAGCAGAAATACCCTTTAATAAGTGAAGGCAAAGTAAACATATTTTCAGATAGGCAAAAACAGAAAAATTACTGGCCCAAAACTACACTAAAAGATAAAAGTAAGATGAAAATTCAAAAGGAATTAAAAGCCACAAAAGAGGTGAACATGTGGGAAAACAGAAATGAATGTTCTCTTTAAAAACAAAAAATAATGCCTTAAAAGATATATAAAATACAAAATAATTAAGTGATAATACTTTTGCCACCTGATGGGAAGAACTAACTCACTGGGAAAGACGTTGATGCTGGGAAAGACTGAGGCGGGAGGAGAAGGGGACGACAGAGAATGAGATGGTTGGATGGCATCACCGACTAAATGGACAGGAGTTTGAGCAAGCTCTGGGAGTTGGTGATGGACAGGGAGGCCTGGCATGCTACAGTGCATAGGGTTGCAAAGAGTCGGACACGGCTGAGTGACTGACCTGAACTGAAGCAAAAAATGTGCATATGAATGTTCATAACAGAGTAGTATTGTTATTCATAATAACCATAAAGAGCAAAATAAAGCAAAAGCAAGCACAGGAAAGGAAATAACAAAGAAGAGAAGCCAATGACACTGAAATCAGAAAATCAAATTTTTTTTAAAAATCACTCAACCCAAGAGCTGGTTCTTTGAAAACTTCAGTACAATTGATAAGGTTCTAGTACGAATGATTTAAAAAGACAGAGAAACACAACTTAACCAATATCAAGAATGAAAAGAGGGTATCACTAGAGACTGTACCAACATTAAAAATATAATAAGGAAGGACTTCCCTAGTGGCCCAGTGGTTAAGAATCTGCCTGCAATGCAGGGGACACAGGTTCAATCCGCTGGTCCAGGAAATTCCCTCATGCTTCAGAGTGACATGCCCATGTGTCACAACTACTGAAGCCCACACACTCTGCAGCCCAGGCTCTGCAACAAGAGAAGCCACCACAATGAAAAGCCTAAAACAAAGAGTAGCCCCCACACTCCGCAACTAGGGAAAGACTGCACGCAGCAATGAAAACCCAGCACAGCAACACTAACTTTCACTTTCCAATAAAAATGTTAAAAATATATAAGTTATATATTACAACAACTCTATGCATGTAAACCAGACAATTTAGATGAAGTAGACCAATTCCTCAGAAGTCAGACTACACAACTCACCCCAAGATGAAACTGATAATCTGAACAGTCCTATAACTATTCAACAAATTGAATTGTAGTTTAAATTCTCCTGAAAAAAGATATTCAGGCCTGATGCTTTTCATTGGTAAAATCTAACAATTTTAAAAGAATACCATTCTACACAATTCTTCCAGAAACAGCAGAGAACTAATCCCGAACAAATTCTATGAAGTCCGGATTACTTAATATTCAGTTCAGTTTAGTTGTTCAGTCGTGTCCAATTCTTTGAGACCCTGTGGATTGGCAGCAAGCCAGGTATCCCTGTCCATCAGCAACACCCAGAGTTTACTCCCAAACTCATGTCCATTTGAGTTGCTGATCCGCCATCCAACTATCTCATCCTCTGCCGTACCCTTTCTCCTCCTGCCTTTAATCTTTCTCAGTATCAGAGTCTTTTCAAATGCGTCAGTTCTTGCCCATCAGGTGGCCAAAGTATTGTGGTTTCAGCTTCAAACATCAGTCCTTCCAGTGAATATTCAGGACTGATTTCCTTTAGGATGGACTGTTTGGATCTCCTTGCCAGTCCAAGGGACTCTCAAGAGTCTTCTCCAACACCACAGTTCAAAAGCATCAATTCTTCGGCACTCAGCTTTCTTTATAGTTCAACTCTGGGCATCCATACATGACTACTGGAAAAAACCACAGCTGATTGATAGATGGACCTTTGTTGGCAAGTAATGTCTCTGCTTTTTAATATGCCATCTAGGATGGTCATACTCTTTTTCTTTCAAGGAGTAACTGTCTTTTAATTTCATGGCTGCAGTCACCGATCTGCAGTGATTTTGGAGCCCCCCAAAATAAAAGCATGTCACTGTTTCCACTGTTTCCCATCTATTGCCATGAAGTGATAAGACAGATGCCATGATCGTTATTTTATTTTCTGAATGTTGAAATGATCTGAATAAGAAAATGATCTTATTTTCTGAATGTTGAGCCTCAAGCCAACTTTTTCAGTCTCCTGTTTCACTTTCATCAGGAGGCTCTTTAGTTCTTCTTCACTTTCTGCCATACAGATGGTATCATCTGCATATCTGAGGCTATTAATATTTCTCCCAGCAACCTTGATTCCAGCTTGTGCTTCCTCCAGCCCAGCGTTTCTCATGATGTACTCTGCATAGAAGTTAAATAAGCAGGGTGACAATATACAGCCTTGACGTACTCCTTTTCCTATTTGGAACCAGTCTGTTGTTCCATGTCCAGTTCTAACTGTTGTTTCCTGACCTGCATACAAATTTCTCAAGAGGCAGGTCAGGTGATCTGGTATTCCCATCTCTTTAAAGATTTTTCAGAGTTTGTTGTGATTCACACAGTCAAAGGCTTTGGCATAGTCAATAAAGCAGAAATAGATGTTTTTCTAGAACTCTCTTGCTTTTTCAATGATCCAACGGATGCTGGTAATTTGATCTCTGGTTCTTCTGCCTTTTCTAAAACCAGCTTGAACATCAGGAAGTTCATGGTTCACATACTGCTGAAGCCTGGCTTGGAGAATTTTGAGCATTAGTTTACTAGCCTTTGAGATGAGTGCTGATGAAAACTGACCTTTTCCAGTTCTGTGGCCACTGCTGAGTTTTCCAAATTTGCTGATATATTGAGTGCAGCACTTTCACAGCATCATCTTTCAGGATTTGAAATAGCTCAAATGGGATTCCATCACCTCCACTAGCTTTGTTCATAGTGATGCTTCCTAAGGCCCACTTGACTTTGCATTCCAGGATGTCTGGCGCTATGTGAGTGACCATACCATCGTGATTATCTGGGTTGTGATTATCTGATCTTTTTTGTATAGTTCTTCTGTATATTCTCGCCACCACTTCTTAATGTCTTCTGCTGCTGTTAGGTCCATACCATTTCTGTCCTTTATGAAGCCAAACAATCTTGCTATTCCAAAGAATAGCAAGGAGAGATAAGAAAGCCTTCCTCAGTGATCAGTGCAAAGAAATAGAGGAAAACAATAGAATGGGACACACTAGAGATCTCTTCAAGAAAATTAGAGATACCAAGGGAACATTTCATGCCAAGATGGGATCAATAAAGGGCAGAAATGGTATGGACCTAACAGAAGATATTAAGAAAAGGTGGCAAGAATACACAGAAGAACTCTTTAATATTAAAGCAAAACAAAAGTGTGTTAGTCGCTCAGTCATATCTGACTCTTTGCGATCTCGTGGACTATAGCCCGACAGTCTCCTCTGTCCATGGAAAGCTCCAGGCAAGAATACTGGAGTGGGGTGCCATTCCCTTCTCCAGGGGATCTTCCTGACCCAGGGATTGAACCTGTGTCTCCTGCATTGCAGGCAGATTCTTTACTGTCTGAGTCACCAAGAAAGCCCAACAAAGATAATACAAAAGATGAAAACTATAGATTAATACCACCCCCTTAAAAAATGCAAATATCCTTCATAAAATAGTAGGAAATCAAGTCCAAAAATATATTAAAAGTATTACACAACACCACAACTTAGTAGGATAGTCCAACATCAATGTAATCCACCAAATCAACAGGCTAACATAACAAAGAGAAAAGTCACACAATCATACCAAATGATGCAGAAATAGCATTCATGATTTTAAAAGTTTTCAGCAAACTATAGAAAGTAACTTCTTCAACTTGATAAAGTATATTTACAAAAACCCTATAGTAAACATCATACTTTGTGGTGAAACACTGGATTTCTATCTTCAATGTTGGATACAAGGGAAGAATGCCTAGTCCCACCACTCATATTCAGCAGAGTACTAGAAGTCCCATCAGCACAAAACAAGAAAAGGAAATAAAAAGTGTAGCGATTGGAAAAAGAAAACTGTCCCTATTTGCATGTGACATTACTGTCTACATAGAACATCCTAAGGAATCTCAAAAAAACATTTTTAAATTAGTAACAACAACAAAAAACTAATAAAATAGTCCTAGAATGAGTAAGTTCAACAAGTTTGCAGAATATAAGAAAAACATACCTAAAAATTTAATTTCTGTATACAATTGTGTTTTTATATATAATGAACATGTAGAAACAAAGTTAAAACAATACATTTATAATCACATTTATTTTTTAACAAAGAAACACCTGGGTATATACTTAACATATGTATCTTGTGTGCCGAAAACTATAAAATGCTGATGTAATCAAGGAAGATATAAATAAATGAACAGATACATGTTTTATTAGTTTGCTAGGGCTGTTATAACAAAGTCCCTCAAACTGAGTGGCTTAACCAACAGAAATTGATTGTGTCACATTTCTGGAAGCTAAAAGTCTGAGATCAAGGTGCTAGCAGAACCATACTCCCTCTAAAGGTGATAGGGAAAGATATGTTCCAGGTATCTTTCTTAGTTTCTAGTAGCTCCTTGCCTTGTGGCAGCACAAACCTAACCTTCACACAGCATTCTCTCCATGCTTCTACACGTATCTTCCCTCTATGTGTACCTGTGTCCAAAATTACCTTTTACAAGGACACCTGTCATATTGGAACAGGAGTCCCTCACTGCTTCAGTATAAATCTGTCTTAACTAATAACATTTAGAATGACCCCATTTTCAAATAAGGTCACATTCTGAGGTACTGGAGGTTAGGGCTTATTAGGGGGACTCAAGGGACTCCCCTGATGGCTCAGACAGTAAAGGATCTGCCTGCAATGTGGGAGACCCAGGTGCAATCCCTGGATCGGGAAGATTCCCCTGGACAAGGGAATGGTTACCCACTCCATTATTCTTCCCTGGAGAGAATTCCATGGACAGAGGAGCCTGACGGGCTACAGTCCATGGAGTCACAGAGAGTCAGGTATGACCAAGCGGCTAACACTTTCACTTTTCAGGGGGACTCAGGTCAATCCATAACAACACTGTTTATGGATTAGAGATTCAACATCTGACCTCTAAATTTAATAACATTTGTCTGTCAAAATGGCAGTACTACTTTTACTAGTTAATGACAAGCTATCTAGATTTTATATGGAAAAAATAGAATATAATGAAACAATTTTGAAAAAAAAAAGTGGGAAAACTCTTATAATCCAATTTTAAGATTTTACTGGTTTCAGTTCAGATCAGTTCACTTCAGTCGCTCTCGTGGTGTCCATCTTTGTGAACCACATGAATTTGCCCGCACGCTCAGGCCTCCTGTCCATCACCAACTCCCGGAAGTTCATCAAATCTCACATCATCGAGTCAGGTGGATGCCTATCCAGCCATCTCAATCCTCTTGTTGCCCTTCTCCTCCTTGCCCCTAACCCTTCCCGAGGCATCAAGAGTCTTTTTCCCTAATGAGTCAGAATCTTCACATGAGGTGGCCAAAGTATTGGAGTTACAGCTTTAGCATCATTCCTTCCAAAGAACACCCAGGACTGATCTCCTTTAGAATGGACTGGTTGCATCTCCTTGCAGTCCAAGGGACTCTCAAGAGTCTTCTCCAACAGCACAGTTCAAAAGCATCAATTCTTTGGCGCTCCAAAAATCAAGACACTGTGGTATTGGTGGTGAAATAGGCACAAAGATCAACAAGACAGAAGAGACAACCCAAATATAAATCTATACAAGGACAGATAACTGATTTTTAAGGAAGAAGCAAAAGCAGTTCAATGGTGGAAGGATAGATAGCCTTCCCAACAAATGGTGCTTAAGCTATTGGATATTCACAGGCAAAAAAATGAAACTCACTTGATACAAATTAACTCAAAATTGATCATAGATTTAAATGTGAGACACATAAAGCTATAAAACTTCAGAGAATTTGCAGACCCACTGAAGAATTCTTAGAAACGACACCAAAAATGCAGTCCCTAAAAGGAAAAAAACTTGGTAAACTGGACTTTGTTAAAATTTAAGACTTCTAGTCTCCTAGACTTTGTTAAAAGGCTGAAAAAGTAAGCTACAGACTAGAATAAACTATTTACAAACTATATTTCCAACAAAGGATTTGTATCTAGAATCTATAAAGAACTCTCAAAGCTCAAAAGTAAAAAGCAATTCAACTGAAAATGAACAATAGACATGAACAGACATTTTATCAAAGAAGATACATGAATGGCACATGAAGATGTTCAATATTATTAGTCATAAGGGAAATGCAAATTGAAATCATGTAAGATATCACATCATCTGAGAAAAGCTGAATAAAAAACAGTGAAAATACCAAACGGTGGTAAGAATGCTGAGAACATACGTCTCTCATACACTGCTGGTAGAATGTAAAATGGTAGAACTTCTATGGAAAATAGCTGAGTAGTTTCTTAAAAATTCAAATACATGCTTATCCTGCAACCCAGCAATCACACTCCTGGGCATTTATTTACATGAAAGGAAAATTTACGTCTGCACAGAAACCTGTACATGAATGTTCAGAGCGGCTTTACTTGCAATAGCAAAAAGCTGGAAACAACTCAGTATCCTTCAGTGGACGATTAAACAAACTGCAGAACATCTCTGTAACGGAATACTTCTCAGCAATTAAAAACAGTCACTACTGGTACATGAAGCAACTTGGATGGGTCTCAAGGTATTATGCTAAACGAAAAAAGTCAATCTCAAAAGATTATACACTGTATGAATCTATTTATATAACATTCTTGACAAAATTATAGGGACAGAGAACAAATTAGTGGTTGCCTGGGAACAGGAAAGAGTGGTAGGGAGAAAGGAAGCACAAGAAAGATGTGGTGATAAAAACAGTTCTGTATCATTTTGGGGTTTTGTTTTCTTTTTGCCACACTGGGGGTCTTGTGGGATCTCAGTTCCCCAACCAGGGATCTGAACTCGTGCCCCCTGCAGTGGAAGCACAGAATCCTAACCACTGGATTGCCAGGGAATTTCCACAGTATCTTAACCAAAGTGATGGCTCCATGAACTTATACATGTGATACAAATGCAAAGACAATAAAAATACATGGACATGTGCATATACAGACACAAAAATGAGTACATGTAAAAACGGGTGAAATATGATAACGGGCTAAAGAGTATACCTATGATAACTTTCCTTTTTTTTTTTTTTTAGATCACCTGTGCCTTTAAAACTTTTTATTTATTTATTTGGCTGTGCTGGGTCTTCACTGCTGAGTGCAGGCTTTCTCTAGCTGCAGTGAGTGGGGGCTACTCTCTAGTTGCAGTGTGCGGGCTTCTCATTGCAGCAGCTTCTCTTGTTGCAGGACACAGACTCTAGGGAATAGAGGCTTCAGTAGTTGTGGTACCTGGGCTCAGCTGTCCCGAAGCATGTGGGATCTTCCTGGATCAGGGATCAAACTGGTGCCCCCAGTATCAAACTGGCAGGAGGATTCTTAACCACTTGACCACTAGGGAAGTCCAAGGTCCCAGTTTCGATACTAATGGCTACATAAGATAGCAAGGCACAGTTCCCCAGCCCCCCGCCCCCAGTGAAACTAGCTACAGTATATAGAATTTCTACACTCCTTTAATTTCCTGAGCTGCTGCTGTTGCTAAGTTGCTTCAGTCGTGTCCAACCCTGTGCGACCCCATAGATGGCAGCTCACCAGACTCCCCTGTCCCTGGGATTCTCCAGGCAAGAACACTGGAGTGGGTTGCCATTTCCTTCTCCAATGCATGAAAGTGAAAAGTGAAAGTGAAGTCGCTCAGTCGTGTCTGACTCTTGGCCAGCCCATGGCCTGCAGCCTACCAGGCTCCTTCCATCCATGGGATTTTCCAGGCAAGAGTACTGGAGTGGGTTGCCATTGCCTTCTCCCTGTGAGTCTATAACTATTTTCAAGTTTAGGGATTCCCTGGTGGTCCAGTGGTTAAGAATCCACCTTGTAATGCAAGGGACACCAGTTCAATCCCTGGTCTGGGAAGATCCCACATGCCACATGGCAACTGAGCCAGTGGGCCACAACTTGTGAGCCCGAGCTCTGGAGCCTGCAAGTTGCAACTATTAAGCCCACGCTCCATGACTACTGAAGCCTATGCACTTTCGAGCCTGTGCCCTGAAACAAGAGAAGCCCCTGCAACGGAGAAGCTCTTAAACCACAACTAGAGAAAGACTGTGCACAGCAACAAAGACCCAGTGCCACCAAAAAAAAAAAAAAATTCAAAGCTTAAAAATGCATTATATTCACATGCTGATGTATGTATAGACATCATACATACAAGCATATGTATGCCTTAAGTAAGTCTCAAACTTGCTTAGTCCTCAACTATACAATACCAACTAATCTGATATTGATATGTTACCATGTTAGTAAAACCTGCATTTGTGAGCCCCATCATGAATTATAAAACTGACTTGAATCACCATTTTGTGCTGTTTGCACTGAGTATAAGGCTTTAAGTGTATGCTTCTGTCACTCACTAGCTCTAAGTATCTTGTGCTGTGGCTCAGCTAGCATTGATGGACACTCACTACAGGCTGGGCAGTGCTGTAAGTGCTTCACACACCTAACTTAATCTTCTCAACAATCCCATAAGGCAGGTACTATCATTAGTCATACCATTTGATAATAAATGTGAAGAAAAGAAGACACAGAAAGCTAAGTAGCTCGCCGAAGATCACAGAGCTACAAAGACAGTCCCAAGAGTTCAACCTTGGCATTCTTGTCCAGAGCCCTTGAGCTTATTAACCAGTTTGTTCTCTGTAACCTCTCTAAATTTCAGCTTTTCCTCTATAAAATGGTGTTAATATATATAGAAGTATTAAGGAGATCAAACCAGTCCAGTCAATCCTAAAGGGAATCAACCCTGAATATTCACTGCAAGGACTGATGCTGAAGCTCCAATACTTTGGCCACCTGATGTGAAGAGCCGACTCACTAGAAAAGACCCTGATGCTGGGAAAGACTGAGGGCAGGAGGACAAGGAGATGACAGAGGATGAGATGACTGGATGGCATCACAGACTCAATGGAGATGAGTTTGGAGAAGGACAGGGAAGCCTGGCATGCTGCAGTCCATGGGGTTGCAAAGAATCGGACACAACTTAGCAACTGAACAACAACAACATATACAAATAAGAATATATAAAATAGGATACAGCTCCTAGTAAATGATAGCTTAAAAATTGAGATTAGGAAAAGAGCTACAAATTAATAAAGCTGCAGAAGGCCTATTTGATGGGCACCAGGAACCCTGCTCAATTCCCTGTGCTCAACTACCAAGTGAAAAAGTCAATTGTCAACTGGAATGGTGTTTTTAAAAAGCAAAATAAAACATGCATTAAAATCTAAATCACAATTCTGAGTGAAGGAAACCAGACATAAAAAAGTAGATGCTATATGTACATTCATATAAAACTCTTAAAATGAACACACTAATCCACAGTGACAGAAAGCAGATCAGTGGTTGCTTCCACAGGGAGTCACCTCAGAGGGGTGGACTACAATGGGCACAGGGAAGCTTTTGCAGCGTAGTAGTGTCAGTTGCCTGGAGAATCCCAGGGACGGGGAAGCCTGGTGGGCTGCCGTCGATGGGGTCGCACAGAGTCGGACATGACTGAAGCGACCTAGCAGCAGCAGCAGTGTTAGTCGCTCAGTAGTGTTGGACTCTGTGCGACCCCACGGACTGTGGCCCACCAGGCTCCTCTGTCCATGGGATTCTCCACGCAAAAATACTGGAGTGGATTGCCATTCCCTTCTCCAGAGGATCTTCCCAATCCAGGAATCGAACCTGGGTCTCCTGCATTGCAGGCAGATTCTTTAGTGTCTGAGCCACAGGGAAGATCCCTAGGAAGCTTTTGAGGTGATGGAAATGTATGATATCTTGATAGTGATGATGGTTTCACAGATATATACTTCTGTCAAAACTCAAGCTGAACACTGTTCAATGGGTACAGTTAACTGTATACAAATCATACCTCAATACAATTATGTCAAAACAAAAAACATTAATATTTTTCAAATAAGCAAACTGCCCTGATTAGAACTCTTCACAATTTTTAACTTCATCAAAGTAAAAATTAAATGTTAGCCAGCATACTGCCAAGTTGAGAATATATATAAGGAACACAGACTATCAAAGCTCTATAAAGGAGGAAAAAAGAATCTTCAGCTGATAAAGTTTTTAGAAGATTCTTACTGAGTACTCCCCTAAGCAGCAGCACTTTTATTCACTAAATTAAGACCAGGGTATATGAAGTTTACAAACTCAAAAATAACTTTCTAATATTAAATTTCTGGTTTCTTCAACAAAGGTGCAAGACAGGGAACCTTCTATTTTTTGTTCAAATTCAAATCAACCAAGCCTTTGTGCTCCTATTCTCTTTCTTCTTTGAAATTTCCATTCCTGTTACCATAGGAACCTGCTAGCTGACAAGCCTTCAAGCATAGCAACAGCCCAAGCTTAGCAAGGAGTGTGAAAGGGGAACAGAGTCAAAGGCCAAAATTTGACTCGTGAGATTCAGAATTCCAATCTCTGTCACTCTACAAAGGGTCTGAGAACCACAGAAACTGTATCCTACTGGGTTTGGGAATATTATGACTAAATTTACTAAATGTGAAACCAAATGTGGAACGGCCTTGAAAATTCAAAAATGGTATTCATTCTATTTTAGATCCAAATTAGAGTAAGAAATTATTTTAAACAATTTTTTAGAATAATTTTAAGTGACGTAAAATAAGACCTTTGAAAACGTTTTTGTAAGAATAAAATTCTAAAGAGAAAAGGTCTAAAACTTTAAGAATTACTTTATATAGAATATATAAAAAATTCTGTTTGTAAAATACCTTTAGTCCCATAGATTTGCTTTTCTTTTACAAATTTATTTTGTTAATGTCTTATGACAGCATATTAAATACTTTCCAATATTAGTTCAGTGAGCTAGTTTGCAGAAATATGACTTTATCACAGGAGTATATTTATCTTAAGTCAAAGGGGAGCTCCTGGAGCAGCCCATAAAATCTGACTTTTCTTCAGGAAGTACTTTTAACATTTCAAGTATCATGAATGGTTGTGAATTATAGTCTGACTCAAAAGATAAAACTTTACAAACCAAATTCATCACAATTAATACTTTACAATAAGCATTTTAAGGCATTCTTTTAAAGTGATCTAAAATGCAAGATAATCAATTAAAATTTTAAAAGCTTATTTTTTCTTCAAGTCAGAAATCACTAAATGCAATTAATTCTCCACTACTTGTGTATTTTCCACACTTTTCGATTCAGAAGTTTCCTAATTCCTGGCTGCTTTCCCTATCACACAATAGGCTCTTCAATCCACTTCACCAGGCTGTTGTTTGCTTAGGGAAAACCACCGTAATAATACTAACCCAAATAGAAGATAATAAGTCAGTCTGCTGGATAATGCACGTATCCTAAAAATATAAGCCATGAGTTTAAAGAATAAATACAATCAAAGAAATTTCATTTCCTCAAATGCCTATCCACAAAATGTTAATCACGGGTACAAAGAGGTATTAAATTATAGTATCCTCTTAAAAACAAAACAACAGAAAACTCTGTCTTTCAAGGTCAATTCAAACATCATCTGCAACTGATCCTTTCCACACATGATCCTTTTCTTTCTCTTTGAATCCTCTCAGCACTATATGCCTATTTATGGCATTTACCAAGTTCTTCCTTAAGTTTCAGTCATTCAGATAAAAACATATTTAATAAAAGTTACTAAGTCTTAGACACTGCAACTGGGAGCTAGACAAAAAAGGACAGCTGGGATTTTTAAAAATAAAGTTTCTGTACTAATTTTACTATTTTAAAAATACAATGTGTTTCTTACAAAAAAAAAAAACCAGAAAACACAAACATTAAATGAAAAACACAGAAAACACAATAAACTGTGCTAATTCAAGAACAATCACTGTTGGTCTTGACAAAAATCTTTCCAGATCACTTACACTACATGAACATGAATACACTTCTTTTCTTCAACAAAAACAGGATGATACCATATATAGTATTTTATTATCTCTTCCTATTTTTTTCCTATTAATTAATGTATCAGATTTGGCTTCCCTGGTGGCTCAGTAGTAAAGAATCCACCTGCCAAGCAGGAGACTCTGGTTCAATCCCTGGCTCAGGGAGATTCCCTGGAGGAGGAAATGGCAAAGCCACTCCAGTATTCTTGCCTGGGAAATCCCACTGACAGAGAAGCCTGGAGGGATCCATCAAGTATAACCATTAGAATTTGACAGGCAAAGATGGAGATGAGATGATTATTTAGGCAGAAAGAGAATGAGAGGTCTAGAGATAAGAAAGCGGGTTTGTTTTAGTCCTTCACTTTACTATACTACTTACAAGTGTAAACACATACTGTTGAAAGCTTCAAGTCACTTTGACCTTTCCCTGCTCCAAAAAAAAAAAAAAAGGGCCAAGTAAAACACTGGTGTTCACAGAAAAGTGGTATCTCTGGTACTCCTGTCAGGACTACCATTACTAACCCCAACAAACTCACAGCTACTTACAATTCCAGGAGATCATGTGCTTGGGTACAGCTCTACAACTCACAACACGACTACCACCACCTCTTCCAGAATTCAGTTTATGAAGTTCATTAACTCACTCAAACATTTATTTAGCAGTTATTATATGTTAGGAACTATGTTACCTGCTGGCCCTACAAAGATGAATAAGGACCTCAATAGCAAGTTCTGCTTTCAAAAGCAAATGTCCTGCAGTAGGACCTGAACTAAAAAATGAGGACAAGTTCGTACCCAATACAATGGCTATTATTCCAAAACAAAACCCCAGAAAATAACTAGTGTTGGTGAGGATACAGAGATACTGGAACCCTTGTGCATCACTAGCAAAAATGTAAAATGGAGGAGCTGCTACACAAAACAGTTCGGAGGGTCCTCAAAAAATTAAACAGAATTATCATGCTATCCTAAAATTTCACTTCTGAAAATAACAAAAAAAAAATTTAAAGCAAAAACTGGAACAAATATGTATACGTCTGTATTCACAGCAGCTATATTCATAACAGACAAAAAGTGGAAGGAACTCAAGTGTCTGATGAATGAATGATTAAATGAAACACTGGGCATAAATATACAATGAAATATTATTCAGTCTTAAAAAGGAAGGAAATTCTGACACTTGTTACGACATGGATGAATCTTGAAGACTTTGTGCAAAGTTAAATAAGCCAATCACAAAAGGACAAATATTTTGTGATTTCACTTAAATGAGGTACTGGAGTAGTCAAATTCAGAGAGAAAGAAAAAAAGTAGAATGGTGGTTGCCAAAGGTTGAGGGGAGGGGAGAACAGGGAATTAGTGTTTAATAGGTAGTGTTTCAGTTTCAGAAGCTGAAAAAGTAAAGGAGAGTGGTAATGACTTACCAAGGTGACTGTACTTAATGCCACTGAACTGCACACTTACAAATGACTGGAATGGGGGAATTCCTTGGTGGTCTCATGGTTAGGACTCTGAACTTTCACTGCCGGGGACTGGGTTGAATCCCTGGTTGAGGAATTAAGATCCCACAAACTGCATGGCATGCCAAAAAGCAAACAAGAAAAGATTCAAATGGTAAATTTTATGTTATATATATTTTGCGTACATGCACGCTAAGTCACTTCAGTCATGTCCAACTCTTTGCAACACTATGGATTGTAGCCTGTCACACTCCACTGTCCATTGGATTCTCCAGGTAAGAATACTGGATTGGGAAGCCATGCCTTCCCTCCAGGGGATCTCCCCGACTCTAGGCTCGAACCCACATCTCCTGCATTGGCAGGCGGTTTCTTTACCACTAGTCCAACATGTATATTTTGCCACAATTAAAAAAAAAAAATTCTGAGGAATATTATCTGTAAGTACTACTATGAAATAGCCAGGATATTGAGAGGGTAACAGGCAGGAAGGCCAGGGGTCTCCAAATAGAGGAAATAGCCTGCAACTGTCAGACATTTTTATCTCTCTTAAGCGGCAGGAGGAAACAAACTAGCAATATTTTTTCCTTCTCTATACAAATTTAAAGGGAGGTTTCTCTTAAAATATTGTGTTGCCATAATGACACCCGGTTTCGCCTGAAGTTAGCTATTCTCGAGTCTAGAGATAACCAATGCCTTTTTCTTATGGAAATGTTTGTCTTAAGCTATGCTAATGTACTATGCCTTTACCCCAAAACTCTGTCTCCAAGTCGGTTCCGCCTCTTGGCCCAGAACCTACTTGACAAACCAGTATGGATATTGTTCCCCTAATCTATGTAAATGAAACTATTTGTATGGTGGTCTGCCCTTCTTCAAGATTCAAGTTAATCATTTTATGGCCCAGGATGAACCATTTATCCCAAAATGCATCTTATGGGTGAGGGGCCTGGTGCCATTCTGAATTTTAAGATATTCCTTTCTTTCATTAACAGACTGCTAGTGACTATATAACATCCAGCTAAAGACTAGCAGGGGGGTACTCTTTCTGCCCCCTTCTGATGCCTATGTCAGAAGCTTTCTCTATCTCCTTTATACTTCAATAAAACTTTATTACACAAAAGCTCTGAGCGTTCAAGCCTCGTCTCTGGCCCCGGATTGAATTCTTCTCCTCCGGGGGCCAAGAATCCTGGTGTATTCGCGTGATTCAGCAACAACCTTTCAATATGTTAAGTAAAAAAACAAGGTAGAGAAAACAAACAGTATGACACTATATCAAAAGAGCATGGAAGAATATATAGCTATACACAGATATTATATAGACATTTTCTACAATTACTATAACTTTTAATGGAAGGATAAACAAAAAGCTCTAAAAAAACAACTACCCCCAAGGGAAGGAAAGAATAAGGTTAGGATTCAGCTGGTACAGAATCCACCTGCAGACTCCGGTTCAATTCCTGGGTCGGGAAGATCCCTTGGAGAAAGGATAGGCTATCCACTCCAGTATTCACGGCCTTCCCTGGTGGCTCAGACAGTAAATAATTTGCCTGGAATTCGGGAGACCTGAGTTCGATCCCTGGGTTGGGAAGATCCCCTGAAGGAGGGCATGACTACCCACTCCAGTATTCTTGCCTGGAGAATCCCCATGGACACAGGAGCCTAACAGGCTACAGTCCATTGGGTCTCAAAGAGTCAGACACGAATGAGTGACTAAGCACAAGCACAGTCCAGAAACTAGACTCCTCTGAATGTATCTTGTCGTATATATCAAGTTTTTTAAACATGATTATAAAATAAATTTAAACAAAAAAAATGTTTAAGTCATTCCTCAAAATCAAAATGAAAAACAAACCTAAACTGTGTATTGAGTTACACCAAACAGAGGAGTGCTTAACTCTAAAACACAGCAATCTTACTGCACATCCTTGCTGAAATACATCCTAAGGACGTAAGAAATACAAAGAAACCTTACAGTGCTTTCAGTAATGATACTGATATTATCCTGAAATCATGTAATGTCTGCATATCATAAGGTTTCAGTATGAGAAGAAACAAAAATTCTAAAATATTAAATAAAAACTCTCCAATATTATTTAATTACAAGTTATCAGTACAAACTCATGCCGAACTTTCTTTTTTAAAAAAAGTATTTCCTAGCTCCATTCTTGAAGAGACCTATAATTGCCAAGAAAATGCACTGGTCATAACACCCTCTTCCAACAACACAAGAGAAGACTCTATACATGGACATCACCAGATGGTCAAGACCTGCCGGGAGCCGGCATAGTGCATATTGAGTGCATATTGAGTGTATATTGCATATTGCATATTGCATATTGAGTGCAGCACTTTCCACAGCATCATCTTTCAGGATCTGGAATAGCTCAACTGGAATTCTATCACTGCTGGGAGCCAGTGAGGAACTCCGCCCATGACAAAGGTCATGAGGAAGGAGGCTCGGCATACGCAAAGGCGGGATTGAGCTTCAGGAGTCCCCCTGGAAATTCTCGAGCATCTACCCCCAAAACCAGAGTCTGCCTACTTTCTGCTTTGTGCTTTCACCTACACCTCTGACTTTACGGGGGGCTGTCCCCCACTACCTCTCTCTGAAAAAAGTTAGCTTACAGCTCCAGTTAATAATTCCTGGGTGTGACAGTGTTTAACCTACAAACTCCTTTGGAAATCCTCTAGCCTGCCTGAATAGGTTTTTCTGGCCACACGTGATTGTTCAGAGCCTCCCAACTGTGAGAGGCAGGAGATGTTCTAAACTGTCTAAACACAGATTCTTTTGAGTAGTTGAAAGATTGATTAGAAATTGTATTGGTGAAGGGATTTTCACTTGTTGGGCCAATGTTTGCTTCTAAGTTTCCATATCCCTTACCTGCTGTGTCCCTGGCAGTGTATTGATTAATATAATTGGTGTAAGTAGTAACTTTAATGTTTGTAACTGGGACCCTTGAGTTAATTCTTTTTCTTGTTATAGCCCACCACACCTTTGCTCTGTAGGAATGCAACTTTATCTAATGCTTTTGGAGGGTGGCTCCTGACCAATCACCTTTAGAGAAAAAAATAAGTTTTCTGAAGAAAAGGTCTTAAAATGTTAACAGGCCTCCGGGCCAGAAGATGATGCAAATCACCTAAGCTTTTGCATATGATAAGCTTGCAGGAAGAAAGCCTGGCTTGCTTCAAGACTCTACCCCTTCCCCCATTATCCTCTATGCATAACTTAAGGTATAAAAACTACTTTGGAAAATAAAGTGCGGGCCTTGTTCACCGAAACTTGGTCTCACCATGTCGTTCTTTCTCTTAACTTCTGGCTGAATTATTCAGCCTCTTTTCTCTACTGAATTTCCTCACTGAGCTATCTTCATTCTATTACTCTTTATATCCTTAATTAACATTTAATTAAGCAATTGTTTCCTGATCTTCGCCTACGCCGTCTCTCCTTCGAATACCCTGGATCAGCCGGGGCTGGTCCCCGGCAAACACCGAAATCAGATTGATTATATTCTTTGCAGCCAAAGATGGAGAAGCTCTATACAGTCAGCAAAAACAAGACCAGGAGCTGACTGTGGCTCAGACCATGAACTCCTTATTGCCATTTTCAGACTGAAATTGAAGAAAGTAGGGAAAACCACTAGACCATTCAGGTATGACCTAAATCAAATCCCTTATGATTATACAGTGGAAGTGGGAAATAGATTGAAGGGCCTAGATCTGATAGATAGAGTGCCTGATGAACTATGGAATGAGGTTTGTGACATTGTACAGGAGACAGGGATCAAGACCATCCCATGGAAAAGAAATGCAAAAAAGCAAAATGGCTGTCTGGGGAGACCTTACAAATAGCTGTGAAAAGAAGAGAAGCGAAAAGCAAAGGAGCAAAGGAAAAATATAAACATCTGAATGCAGAGTTCTAAAGAATAGTAAGAAGAGATAAGAAAGCCTTCTTCAGCGATCAATGCAAAGAAATAGAGGAAAACAACAGAATGGGAAAGACTAGGGATCTCTTCAAGAAAATCAGAGATACCAAAGGAACATTTCATGCAAAGATGGGCTTGATAAAGGACAGAAATGGTATGGACCTAACAGAAGCAGAAGATATTAAGAAGAGATGGCAAGAATACACAGAAGAACTGTACAAAAAAGATCTTCATGACCCAGATAATCACGAAGGTGTGATCACTGACCTGCAGCCAGACATCCTGGAATGTGAAGTCAAGTGGGCTTTAGAAAGCATCACTACGAACAAAGCTAGGGGAAGTGATGGAATTCCAAATCCTGAAAGATGATGCTGTGAAAATGCTGCACTCAATATGCCAGCAAATTTGGAAAACTCAGCAGTGGCCACAGGACGGGAAAAGGTCAATTTTCATTCCAATCCCAAAGAAAGGCAATGCCAAAGAATGCTCAAACTACCGCACAAATGCACTCATCTCACAGGCTAGTAAAGTAATGCTCAAAATTCTCCAAGCCAGGCTTCAGCAATATGTGAACCGTGAACTTCCTGATGTTCAAGCTGGTTTTAGAAAAGGCAGAGGAACCAGAGATCAAATTGCCAACATCTGCTGCATCATGGAAAAAGCAAGAGAGTTCCAGAAAAGCATCTATTTCTGCTTTATTGACTATGCCAAAGCCTTTGACTGTGTGGATCACAATAAACTGTGGAAAATTCTGAATGAGATGGGAATACCAGACCACCTGATCTGCCTCTTGAGAAATCGGTATGCAGGTCAGGAAGCAACAGTTAGAACTGGACATGGAACAACAAACTGGTTCCAAATAGGAAAAGGAGTACATCAAGGCTGTATATTGTCACCCTGCTTATTTAACTTATATGCAGAGTACATCATGAGAAACGCTGGACTAGAAGAAACACAAGCTGGAATCAAGATTGCCGGAAGAAATATCAATAACCTCAGATATGCAGATGACACCACCCTTATGGCAGAAAGTGAAGAGGAACTCAAAAGCCTCTTGATGAAAGTGAAAGTGGAGAGTGAAAAAGTTGGCTTAAAGCTCGACATTCAGAAAACGAAGATCATGGCATTCAGTCCCATCACTTCAGGGGAAATAGATGAGGAAACAGTGGAAACAGTGTCAGACTTTATTTTTCTGGGCTCCAAAATCATTACAGATAGTGACTGCAGCCATGAAATTAAAAAAACGCTTACTCCTTGGAAGGAAAGTTATGACCAACCTAGATAGCATATTCAAAAGCAGAGACATTACTTTGCCAACAAAGGTCCGTCTAGTCAAGGCTATGGTTTTTCCTGTGGTCATGTATGGATGTGAGAGTTGGACTGTGAAGAAGGCTGAGCGCCAAAGTATCGATGCTTTTGAACTGTGGTGTTGGAGAAGACTCTTGAGAGTCCCTTGGACTGAAAGGAGATCCAACCAGTCCATTCTGAAGGAGATCAGCCCTGAGATTTCTTTGGAAGGAATGATGCTAAAGCTGAAACTTCAGTACTTTGGCCACCTCATGCGAAGAGTTGACTCATTGGAAAACACTCTGATGCTAGGAGGGATTGGGGGCAAGAGGAGAAGGGGACGACAGAGGATGAGATGGCTGGATGGCATCACTGACTCGATGGACGTGAGTCTGAGTGAACTCCGGGAGTTGGTGATGGACAGGGAGGCCTGGCGTGCTGCGATTCATGGGGTCTCAAAGAGTCGGACACGACTGAGCAACTGATCTGATCTGATCTGATGAATTAGTAACCTAGTATCAATAAGCATAGCACCCAGATAGCAGTTTGCAAAAATCCGTGAAAATTCTTTCCAACTAAAAGGAACCAGCACTCCCAAAAGAAAGTGATAATTCAAGTGCTGAGGCAGAATTTTACGAAATGAGGTTGGATCATACCAGAAAGCAAGGAAGCTATCACAAACCACTAGGGTAGTATCGAAAACACTTAGGAGCTATCTTGAAGAGGTGCTCACCACCAAAAACAGAACAGACTGAGCCACAACAAAGTAATAACTGCAATGGACTGAAACACATAAAGTATGGTAGAAATCCATGAGTTCATGAAAATACTTGAAAGGAGAACAATGGTATTTGAAAGAAGAAAGATCTCATTAGTCACTTTTGAAAGATTCTTGTGAATCAATTTATTATCCTAAAAACTAACAAAGAAGAACAGTTGCATATTTACTGTCTTTTTTATATAAAATAAACATAAGAGTAACTCAACAGTCCACTAATCAAAATGAGGAAGTTTCTGTTTTATAAAGTATTCTAACTGAGAAATGAAGAATTACAAAATATCACCATTTTCAGTTCAGTTCTGTCGCTCAGTTTTGTCCGACTCTTTGCAACCCCATGAATCGCAGCACGCCAGGCCTCCCTGTCCATCACCAGCTCCCAGAGTTCACTGAGACTCACGTCCACCGAGTCAGTGATGCCAACCAGCCATCTCATCCTCTGTTGTCCCCTTCTCCTCCTGCCCTCAATCCCTCCCAGCATCAGAGTGTTTTCCAATGAGTCAACTCTTCGCATGAGGTGGCCAAAGTACTGGAGTTTCAGCTTTAGCACCATTCCTTCCAAAGAAATCCCAGGGCTGATCTCCTTCAGAATGGACTGGTTAGATCTCCTTGCAGTCCAAGGGACTCTCAAGAGTCTTCTCCAACACCACAGTTCAAAAGCATCGATACTTTGGCACTTAGCCTTCTTCACAGGCCAACTCTCACGTCCATACATGACCACAGGAAAAACTATAGCCTTGACTAGACGGACCTTTGTTGGCAAAGTAATGTCTCTGCTTTTGAATATGCTGTCTAGGTTGGTCATAACTTTCCTTCCAAGGAGTAAGCGTCTTTTAATTTCATGGCTGCAGTCACCGTCTATAGTGATTTTGGAGACCCCAAAAATAAAGTCTGACACTGTTTCCACTGTTTCCCCATCTATTTCCCATGAAGTGATGGGACCAGATGCCATGATCTTTGTTTTCTGAATGTTGAGCTTTAAGCCAACTTTTCCACTCTCCACTTTCACTTTCATCGAGAGGCTTTTGAGTTCCTCTTCACTTTCTGCCATAAGGGTGGTGTCATCTGCATATCTGAGGTTATTGATATTTCTCCCAGCAATCTTGATTCCAGCTTGTGTTTCTTCCAGTCCAGCGTTTCTCATGATGTACTCTGCATATAAGTTAAATAAGCAGGGTGACAATATACAGCCTTGATGTACTCCTTTTCCTATTTGGAACCAGTCTGTTGTTCCATGTCCAGTTCTAACTGTTGCTTCCTGACCTGCATACAAATTTCTCAAGAGGCATCACCATTTTACAAACCCCTAATAAAATTCTTGACCTAGGGAAACATCGACGGCTGCTAAAATTATACAGAGTAACAAGCAGATATTACAGGGCCTTGGAACTATTCTTTCAAAACAAAAACAGACAGAGGAACATGGTCAAAAGCATCACAGGGATGCAAACAGCAAAATAAAGTCTGAGACAATCTGCAGGGCAAGTGTGTTACGAGAAAAAAGGAAGATGGGAAAGGGAAGGAGAAACTATAAATTAGGAAGCATATCAGTTCAGTTCAGTAGCTCAGTCATGTCCAACTCTTTGTGATCCCATGAACTGCAGCATGCCAGGCCTCGCTGCCCATCACCAACTCCCAGAGTCTACCCAAATCCATATCGATCGAGTCAATAATGTCATCCAACCACCTCATCCTTTGCCGTCCCCTTCTCCTCCTGCCCTCAATCTGTCCCAGCACCAGGGTCTTTTCCAATGAGTCAGCTCTTCGCATCAGGTGGCCAAAGTATTGGAGTTTCAACTTCAACATCAGTCCGTCCAATGAACACCTAGGACTGATCTCCTTTAGAATGGACTGGTTCCATCTCCTTGCAGTCCAAGGGACTCTCAAGAACCTTCTCCAACACCACAGTTCAAAAGCATCAATTCTTCAGTGCCCAGCTTTCTTTATAGGCCAACTCTCACATCTATACATGACCACTGGAAAAACCATAGCCTTCACTAGACAGACCTTTGTTAGCAAAGTAATGTCTCTGCTTTTTAATACGCTGTGTAAGTTGGTCATAACTTTCCTTCCAAGGAGTAAGCATATTTTAATTTCATGGCAGCAATCACTATCTGTAGTGATTCTGGAGCCCCCAAAAATAAAGTCAGCCACTGTTTCCACTGCGTCCCCATCTCTCTGCCATGAAGTGATGGGACCGGATGCCATGATCTTCGTTTTCTACATGGTGACCTTTAAGCCAACTTTTTCACTCTCCTCTTTCACGTTCATCAAGAGGCTCTTTAATTCTTCTTCACGTTATGCCATAAGGGTGGTGTCATCTGCATATCTGAGGTTATTGATATTTCTCCCGGCAATCTTGATTGCAGCTTGTGCTTCTTCCAGCCCAGCGTTTCTCATGATGTACTCTGCATAGAAGTTAAACAAGCAGGGTGACAATGTACAGCCTTGACGTACTCCTTTTCCTATTTGGAACCAGTCTGTTGTTCCATGTCCAGTTCTTCCTGACCTGCATACAGGTTTCTCAAGCGGCAGGTGAGGTGGTCGGGTATTCCCATACCTTTCAGAATTTTCCACAGTTTATTGTGATCCACACAGTCAAAGGCTTTAGCGCAGTCAATAAAGCAGAAATAGATGTTTTGCTGGAACTCTCTTCCATTTTCCATGATCCAGCGGATGTTGGCAATTTGATCTCTCGTTCTTCTGCCTTGTCTAAAACCAGCTTGAACATCTGGAAGTTCCCTTTCCACGTATTGCTGAAGCCTGGCTTGGAGAATTTTAAGCATTACTTAATTGCCAACATCCACTGGATCATGGAAAAAGCAAGAGAGTTCCAGAAAAACATCTATTTCTGCTTTATTGATGATGCCAAAGCCTTTGACTGTGTCGACCACAATAAACTGTGGAAAATTCTGAAAGAGATGGGAATACCAGACCACCTGACCTGCCTCTTGAGAAGTCTGTATGCAGGTCAGGAAGCAACAGTTAGAACTGGACATGGAACAACAGACTGGTTCCAAATAGGAAAAGGAGTACGTCAAGGCTGTATGTTGTCACCCTGCTTATTTAACTTCTATGCAGAGTAGATCATGAGAATCGTTGGGCTGGAAGAAGTACAAGCTGCAATCAAGACTGCCGGGAGAAATATCAATAACCTCAGATACGCAGATGACACCACCCTTATGGCAGGAAAGTGAAGAAGAACTAAAAAGCCTCTTGATGAAAGTAAAAGAGGAGAGTGAAAAAGTTGGCTTAAAGCTCAACATTCAGAAAACGAAGATCATGGCATCCGGTCCCATCACTTCATGGCAGAGAGATGGGGACATGGTGGAAACAGTGTCAGACTTTATTTTTCTGGGCTCCAAAATCACTGCAGATGGTGATTGCAGCCATGAAATTAAGAAACGCTTACTCCTTGGAAGGAAAGTTATGACTAACCTAGATAGCATATTGAAAAGCAGAGATACTACTTTGCCAACAAAGGTCCGTCTAGTCAAGGCTATGGTTTTCCCAGTGGTCATGTATGGATGTGAGAGTTGGACTGTGAAGAAAGCTGAGTGCTGAAGAATTGATGCTTTTGAACTGTGGTGTTGGAGAAGACTCTTGAGAGTCCCTTGGACTGCAAGGAGATGCAACCAGCCCATCCTAAAGGAGATCAGTCCCGGGTGTTCAATGGAGGGACTGATGCTGAAGCTGAAACTCCAATATTTTGGCCACCTCATGCGAAGAGTTGACTCATTGGAAAAGACTCTGATGCTGGGAGGGATTGGGGGCTGGAGGGGAAGGGGACGACAGAGGATGAGATGGCTGGATGGCATCACCGACTCGATGAACATGAGTCTGAGTGAACTCCGGGAGTTGGTGATGGACAGGGAGGCCTGGCGTGCTGCGATTCATGGGGTTGCAAAGAGTCGGATGCGACTGAGCGACTGAACTGAACTGAACTGGAGCGTGAGATGAGTGGAATTGTGTGGTAGTTTGAGCATCCTTTGCCTTTGTCTTTCTTTGGGATTGGAATGAAAACTGACCTTTTCTGGTCCTGTGGCCACTGCTGAGTGTTCCATATTTGCTGGCATATCGAGTGCCGCACTTTCACAGCGTCATCTTTTAGGATTTGAAATAGCTCAACTGGAATTCCATCCCCTCCACTAGCTTTGTTCGTAGTGATGCTTCCTAAGGCCCACTTGACTTGACATTCCAGGATGCCTGGCTCTAGGTGAGTGATCACACGATCGTGAGTACCTGGGTCATGAAGATCTTTTTTGGACAGTTCTGTGTATTCTTGCCACCTCTTAGTATCCTCTGCTTCTGTTAGGTCCCTACTATTTCTGTCCTTTATTGAGCCCATCTTTGCATGAAATGTTCCCTTGGTATCTCTAATTTTCTTGAAGAGATCTCTAGTCTTTCCCATTCTATTGTTTTCCTCTATCTCTTTGCACTGATCGCTGAGGAAGGCTTTCTTATCTCTCTTTGCTATTGTTTGGAACTCTGCATTCAAATGGGGATATCTTTCCTTTACTCCTTTGCTTTTCCTTCCCGTCTTTTCACAGCTATTTGTAAGGCCTCCTCAGACAGCCATTTTGCTTTTTTGCATTTCTTTTTCTTGGGGATGGTCTTGATTCCTGTCTCCTGTACAATGTGAATTGTACATTGGAGACAACTGTACTGTACCGTGTACTTGGCCACTGAGACAGTTCAAAACAGTGTGCCAAACTCAGGAATGAGCAATCTTGTTTCTATCAAAAGCCACAATACTCAGGGAAAAGACAGACATCAAGTTAAGAACTTAAGAAAAATTTAACGTGTGTGTTTGTGTATAAATGCACGTTTTGTAAAGAGAAATAAACATACTAACATACTAACAAGGATCTTTTCTCCAATTTAATAAATGGACATTCACCCCATTTATTTGAACATGTTCCAATTTCAATCGAAGTATTGAGGAGGAATTCTCTCTACCCAATGAAAGAACACCCAACTTGTTGATTGTGAACAATAAGAAGCCAATTTGAAATAACCCAAATTCTGCAATTTCTCTCCTGGCATCCTTAGCTCAATACCATATATTATTTCATTCGAAGCACTCATTTTGATTTCACCAAACATCAGTACAGGAATGAACCCAAGGCAGGCTTGAAGCCTGGGTCTGCTGAAAGATGCTTTACCTAGGAAATGTCTTTCAACTCACCCAGTCCCACAAAGAACACTCAAGAATGTGCTGGGGTTACCTGCTCCAATTATTTGCTCCCACTAAAAGCTGGCAAGCTGATCCAAAGTTCCTGGATCAGAGACAGGAGGGTGTCATCAGCAGACAAGTCCTTGTAAGGATCTAAGAATCCTTACTTCTATTTGCAAGTGTGCTCTGTTGATTGCTGAATTTCCATATCCTTTGCTATTACAGAAACTTTACACTCTCCGACTGTCAGGAGACTCTGTCAGTGGCATCACTGGCCTGATATGACAACCAAGCCAACTATCCCCGACATCACTTCATATCACCAGAGCTTTCTCTTACACATCTAGGTGCTCTCCCTAGAAGGAGTGAAATTCAAAAAGATGCAGTCTCACTGCCAGCAAAATGTCTAGCCTATATGGGCATGTTTGAAGAGAGGACAGAGACAGCTCACCATGCCACCATTATGAAAGCCCCAGGAGCCCACAATGAGAGATGCAAATTCATATGAAACAAATACATCGTCTTTCTAGTACTTTCTCTCTAGGGTCACTTAGAAATGACATTTGGAATAGAAGTAACACTTCTGGACCATCTATTCTGCATCATGCATTGTGCTAGCTACTTAAATCTCTCATTTAATCCTAATAGCCATTCAAAGTATTTTTGTTATTAGTGCCTTTTCACAAATGATTTTCACAAAGATGTTGAAGTGAAGTGACTCAGTCGTGTCTGACTCTTTGCGACCCCATGGACTGTAGCCTACCAGGCTCCTCTGTCCATGGGCTTTTCCAGGCAAGAGGACTGGAGTGGGTTTCCTTCTCCAGATCACAGAGATGTTAGGTGACTTAATTTCAAAGTCTGAAAGCTACTACGTGAAAGAGGCAAAAGTTAAACCCAAATCAGTATATAAATCTTTATGACTTATTTCTGACAACTCTATTTGCTTTCCAAAGGAATTATACTGACTTAAAATGATACCAGAACCAAAGATAGTCCTCCTTCATTTTTTTTGGTGAGAGAACTGGGTAGTTTTAACACCCAACAGGGACTACCATGCAAGGAACCAAATTCCTATATTAAACCAATACCCATTTTCATATACCCACTCTAACAGTCTATACCAAATCTCTCCTTACCAGTTAGACTGTGTGTAGTCAGTGGAAGAGCAGAAATATTTTATTCAACCTCTACAATATTTTCAAGTATTTGGACTATACAATTTGCCCTCTACGTTTCAAAATCTATGAATAATCATCTTTCTACAAAATTTCCCAGATTTAGGCTAGTTTACTTGGAAGTATTAAATCTTTGAATTTTACAATAAAATGAAGATTCTAAAACAAGTAGTATTCGATTTGCTGAAAGCACTGTAACAAAGACTTAAAGACTAAAATTAAAACAACAACAACAACAACTTTAAATTCTATGTACTATGTAGCTACATTAATCTTAGAATATGAGAAAACGGTAAAAGCTATCACTTTAACAGAACTTACTCCAAAAGTACTGTGCCAAATACTTTATAAATGCTTCATTTTGTATGAACACTTCATTTTGTATCTTCCAAAGTGTTAACTCTATTTTACAAGCAAAGTGACAATGGTAAGAAAATCCAAGTAACTTGACCAAAGTAATACAGGTAGAAAGTGGTAGCTGCTGCTGCAGTTTATACAATTCCAAAGCTTTTACCTCTTGTTGTCACAGTTTACTGCCCCCTAATTCCTATCTGGTAAACATATCTTTGTCCACAATTCTAAAACCACTGTCAAAACACATACAAAATTATTTAAACCTATTATTAACTGTATCCATTAATTTGTCATAGCTTCTAAAGTAAAATAATTAAAAAGTGCCTAAAGATGGTAACAACAACCCTGTATGCGAGACAGCAAAAGAGACACAGATGTATAGAACAGTTTTTTGGACTCTGTGGGAGAGGGAGGGGGGATGATTTGGGAAAATGGCATTAAAACATGTATAATATCATATAAGAAACGAATCGCCAGTCCGGGTTCGATGCGGGATACAGGAAGCTTGGGGCTGGTGCACTGGGATGACCCAGAGGGATGGTATGGGGAGGGAGGTGGGAGGGGGATTCAGGATGGGGAACACGTGTATACCCGTGATGGATGCATGTTGATGTATGGCAAAACCAATACAATATTGTAAAGTAAAAAATAATAATAATAAAATAAATAAATAAATAAATAAAAAGTGCCTAAAGAATTATCATTAGAAAAATTCAAGTTAAGGCAACAGATTTTCATGACGTATTGAGAGGTCAAGAACAGATAATTCACACAACAAAACCTCTATCACTGCTTGGGAGTTACTGTTCTTAAATTGATGTAAAGATAGTAAGACCAGGATACCATCTTAAGTATTTAAGAGAATGTAAAATACTGTAAACCCACCAGCCTCAAGGTTGAACCAAAGCACCCATTTTCAAAATCATGTTACCTTCAATATTTACTAAGTGAATTATGAATATTATTATTATAGTCTGCTCTTTAAAGTCTTATTATCAAATAACAGAAAAGATGTAACCATAACTTGGACAATTTAAACTTCTGAAAAGCTATTACTTCCCCAGTTCCAATGTTTCAAAGTTCTTCATAAAAGAATAATATCTGAAAACTAAGATAAGTAACATCCCCCAAACATGAAATCTTCAATTTATCAGAGTCTGAGCCTAAATACATAACTTTTTAATGTACAAGATGCAGTTAAAAATAACATGTTAGTTGTTCCTGGTGTTTATCAAACACATTCATTAGACTGATTAAAAGGGCAATACAAGAATAATTTTCTACGATATGCCAAATAATAGATGAAGTCTTACCTCCATTGCTAAAACTACCATCTGTTGGTCATAGTGATTCAGAAGATTGGGCATGAAGGCAGTGTTATAAGGCAAATCCTGGCACACCCTCAAGGTAATAGGCTCAAAGAAAATAAACTGTGCCCACCGGTTTGGCCCACAAACATAGTCAAGGGCCACAGTTAAAAGATGATCCAACTCATAGCCACGCTTTCTCGATTGAATGGGATTCAGATGATCAGGCCTACTCAATATGTATTTTAGATCTTTGTACACCTACAGGTCTCAGCTTGAAAGTACTTCTTCTATCTTACTGTTAAGTTCTTCAAACAGAATTACTCTGCACCGTCAGAGGTTTGTTAGCTTGGTCTCACAAAAGGCATTTGTTTTTGGTTTCACAATATGGGAAAATGACATCATCTTGCCTCTTCTTTTCATTTTCTTACATCGGGTACCATGTGGCCAACGTGTCAAGTTGATCAACCACATTCCCAAACAACAGGTTCCATCTTAGGAGAAGAGCTATTTCTTCCTTTGACTGAAGTATCTGAAAAATAATTGAAAAAAAATTGGGTGAAATTAGCAATTTCCTCTTAAAATATTGCAAGCTTGATATTAAAACTTTGATTAGCTCAGTAAAGTTGCAGGATACAAAATCAGTATACAAAAATCAGTTGTGCTTCTACAAACTAACAATCAGGTACTAGAAAGAGAAATTTTAACATACTGCCTTTGGGACTTTCTGGTGGTCCAGTGATTAAAACTGCACACATCCACTGATGAGCTCCAGTGCACTCCCTGGTGGAGAACTAAAATTCCAAGTGCCAGGTGTGTGGCTAACAACAACAAAAATCACAAACTTTGACTGCCTTACAGAGAAAATACATGGATATTTCAGAAAAAATACGACAGTTTCTCTACCTTCTCATTCTTGCTATAGATATACAAGAGAATCCATAAACAGCATTTAAAGGAAAGCACTATTTCTTCCCTCAGTTGTTTATATAACATATAGTTTAATTTCCCATCTACAGTGGTAGTTTTTCATTTGTCACAAGACATAATTGATCCATTTTGAAAAACTTGCATGCTGTTGTCCTAAATTTTATTTAAATATCTGCCACACTTAATAACAAGTTATTTAAATGTTATTATATATGTTTTAATCATTACATGATTCAGCAGATGGTATCTGTGAAAGGTGTAAACTATAAAGAAATCAAAAGATATGGATTGAAGCCTCTTTCCAACTATGTGAATCACTTAACTTCTCTGAGCTCAGAATTTTCCTTTCTAAAAATTGCACCTCCCTATCAAAGATGTATGAGTGAATTATAAAATAATGCACTCTATAAAAGGTAAAGCAACATCAAACTTTAGGTAGTTTTATTACTGAATGACAGCAGATACAAAGACTTACTTCTATCAACCAATACTGAACTGGCAAACAGAAGATTCTAAAAGTAGTATCAGGACATTTTCCCAACAATGCTTCATCCTTTTAGATAGTGCAAAAATTCAGTACAGAAAACGTTTGACCAACAAATGCTTCATTATACAGAGTCAGGCTGCAGAGAAGAGTCAACTCTAGAAAGTTACAGCATGGAATATGAATGATTTCCAGTGAAGAGTTTCTACCAAGTTTCAGAGTTGGATTTGACACTGCCTTTCCTGGGGGCTTCCCTGGGGGCTCAGACGGTAAAGAATCCGCCTGCAATGCTAGAGACCTGGGTTCGATCCCTGGGTTGGGAAGATTCCCTGGAGGAGGAAATGGCAACCCACTCCAGTATTCTTGCCTGGAGAATGCCATGGACAGAGGAGCCTGGCAGGCTACGGTCCGTGGGGTCGCAGAGAGTTGGATGCAACTTTCACATTCACTTTTTTTTCTAGGGACAAAAATATGCATCTCTTTTGGGGCTGGAAGGGTAGGTAAGAGTGGAAGGCAGGATTGGTAGGAAAAAAGCGTATTCTAAAACTATCATACTTCCATTTGGTTTTGTAATGATGTTAAGTCTGCTTTTACTTTATTTTTGCTTCACAGATGTCAAATATTTCTGTTTGAAGTACACAACCTCAGCTGGGAAAACATGAGAAAGTCAGGTTCAGAAATTCTCAGAGACCCAGGTTAACAGGACAACTCAAATAGATATTAGGGCCTGTGACAGAGAACTTGAACCGTCTTGGCTAAAGCAGAGAAAGAAACTGTCCTTTGCGCACTACCAATGACAGGGCCCTCTGCATCCCAGGCTTTCATTACTGGGCAGAAAAAACTATTTGGAGAAAGTCAAGCCATGGCTGAATCTTCCCAATTTCTCCCCCAAGCATATGGTCTTGAGTAGAAGAAGAGAAAAGTAAAGTCTACAACCTTAGGAATTAGAGACACCAAAGTTACAAGCAACCTCTGCCCCAAACGTTTCATCTCTCTAATACGGAAATCTCTAAACCAGAAATATTTGTTAAAGCTTCTTGGCCTGCCATATTTTTTCCTCCTTCAAGCTGGGCCCAGAAATGTGATGTCTGGCTATGGAAAAGAGATATTAAACACAGTCATGTATATTTAAGCTTAATTATCATGCAGCATGGTAACAATTATGCATATCATTAAATGTGTCAAATAAGCCCTGAACGCTTTATTTGGCTACAGTATCAAACATCCATAGAAGTTCCATGTTTGTAGTTTGCTCCTTATGCAGCATGTTCATCTGCTTGCAACTTAGAAAAAAATTAAAGGGAACATTGCTTCCTACTGAATATGTGTATAACAATGAGAATTTCAAATTTTTCATTTAGACTATTATTCAAGCTGTATGGGTTCTAAATTGACGGTTCAAAGAAGATGACCACACAAAACTTGAGGAAGAAACAAAGTAATATTGAGTTTTTTAAACTAGGTGAGAAACCCCCTTATACTTCTGTCTACTCTATTTTACTTGGTTTTCCCTCAGTTATTCCTTTTGCCTCATTTACAAACAATACTTCTCACAGACTTACAAAAGTGCTTTCCTTTATGTACTTTAACATTCAAATTTCCATATATCCAAACATTTTTGTAAAATTATTGTTAGGCTGGGATAGGATAAAACCTTAATACATTAAGACTGTAGTTTATGATTATTAAGATAAATAAGAAAAAACAGTAGAATGCCATGAGACAAGAAGAAAAATAGGAACACTAAAAATATTAAGGAATTCATATTTCTTCCAAATTAGAGGTTCCCTAATTTTAATGTGCAGTAGATTCATAGAAACCCCACGGGTCTAAGAAATCCGAACCTCTGGAAAATGAATGATATACATGCATTCTAACAATTATCTCTGTACTGTTACAAGTGATCTATAAGTCATATTTTGAGAAATGCTATCCTAAAATAGAATAACTTAAAACAGTACAGGATATTTGCACATAATTATGTGCTTAGCAAAAGTAATATATACAATGAATTTTTTAAAAAGCAGATAAAGAATACTACCTTAATAGAAAAATCGAAAAAGGACATAAATTTACAAATGGCCAACAAACATATGAAAAGATACTCAACTTTACTAATAAAAACATACAAACATGATATTTAACATTTTTGCCAATCAGATGAGCAAAGTAAGAATAACAGAACACAGTATAGGAGAGGGTGCAGAAAAAGGAATATATTCAACATTCCAACACTTGGAAGTACTTTCTTTTGGTTTTTTTTTTTTTGGCTGTCCCACACGGCTTGCAGAATCTTAGTTCCCCAAACAAGGACTGAACCCGGGCCAGAGTAGTGGAGTGTCTAACCACTAGACCGCCAGGAAATTCTCCATTTTCAAATACTACTGGAGGAAAAGCAAACTAGTTGGTATTTCAAAAAAAAAAAAATAGCTATGGACATCAAAAGCCCTTAAAATGTATATAATTTGATTCAGCAGACCTATTCTACAATTTATGCTAAGAAAGTAAACACAAGTACACATGATGTATAACTGAAATGTTAGTACAAAAACCCAGAGACAATCTGAAAGTCTGCCAATAAGGAATTGGTTAAACTAAGGTACAACCAACATATAATACACTAACTAAAAATGATGAGCAGGATCTGTATATACTGACTTCAAAAGACAGTAACAATACAAAAACTGAAAAATAAAATTTTAAATGGTTTACAAAACAGCATATAGTCTCCCACTTCTGTCAAAAATATACATACACGGAACAGAATAAAATTACCTGAACTGTTTAAAAATACAATATTATAGGGACTTCCCTGGCAATCCAGTGATTAGGACTCCACACTTCTATGTCAGGGAGCTCGCATTTCATCACTGGTCAGGGAATTAAGGTCCCACAAGCTGCAAAGCGTGGTCAAAAAACAAAAACAAAACAAAAAAGTAGTAAAGTATTATAAATGCTGCAATGTTATTTTAAAGTCTGTCGCATGTTATTTATGTATGGGAACATTAAGTGCTAAATCTATGAATGTGTGCTGACAATACTACTACTTGAATCAATGATTTACTGGCTGTTGATTAAATAACAAGCCAAGGGACACAAAAATACCCTACTACAGGTAGCAAGAAAAGCAAAAAAAAAAAAATGATGATAAATTTAGAATGGGTCAAAAATTGGTTTTGAATACTGAAAAAAATCAGATCACCTCTCAGCTGAACCAAATATTATGCACATTAAAAAAAAAAAAAACTTTTGATATATATTCTAAGTTGCTTTTCAATAACATAATGAAATGAATGCTTCTAATCAGGATCACGTGAGTATGCATAGCAACAGTCCTTTTTCCTAAGAGAACCATCCTCGAAGAAGCTGTAAGTTTCAGAGAGGACACAGAAGATTGAGGAAACCAGGAAATACTGACCAAATACAGCAACTGATCACATAAAGGTTAAAAGATTTTTTCCATTCTTTTTGATATTATATCTTTTACCACAGCAATCTGCAGAATCTCAGTTGAATAAAGCGAATTGGTGGATTAACTGGAGGGAACAGTCTCAGGCATCAAGGACCAGTAAAAAGTGAGGGGTCTGGCAACAGTTTTTCATGCCCTAACCCTGAGCGAAGACATTCACTTCTTTACAGAGCAATATATGTGGAAAACTAATTTCCAATTAAGTGACCTGATGACTATTTCATCAGAAAACAAAAAGGACTAGATACATTTAACCCTACATTTTAATTTTTATCAATGTGTAACATCAGAAATCTGATATTCCCCAATTTACCAGTTCTCTTTTGATGATAAAAAGTTCAGTTCAGTCGCTCAGTCATGTCCAACTCTTTGCAACCCCGTAAATCACAGCAAGCCAGGACTCCCTGTCCATCACCAACTCCAAGAGTTTACCCAAACTCATATCCATTGAGTTGGTGATGCCATCCAGCCACCTCATCCTCTGTCATCCCCTTCTCCTCCTGACCCCAATCCCTCCCAGAATCAGGGTCTTTTCCAGAGTCAATTCTTCGCATGAGGTAGCCAAAGTATTGGAGTTTCAGCTTCAACATCAGTCTTTCCAATGAACACCCAGGACTGACCTCCTTTAGGATGGACTGGTTGGATCTCCTTGCAGTCCAATGGACTCTGAAGACTCTTCTCCAACACCACAGTTCAAAAGCATCAATTCTTCAGTGCTCAGCTTTCTTCACAGCCCAACTCTCACATCCATACATGACCACAGGAAAAACCATAGCCTTGAATAGACGGACCTTCGTTGGCAAAGTAATATCTCTGGTTTTTAATATAGTATCTAGGTTGGTCATAAATTTTCTTCCAAGGAGTAAGCGTCTTTTCATTTCATGGCTAAAATCACCATCTGCAATGATTCTGGAGCCCCCCAAAATAAAGTCTGATACTGTTTCCCCATCTATTTCCCATGAAGTGATGGGACCAGATGCCATGATCTTCGTTTTCTGCATGTTGAGCTTTAAGCCAACTTTTTCACTCTCCTCTTGCACGTTCATCAAGAGGCTCTTTAATTCTTCTTCACTTTCTGCCATAAAGGTGGTGTCATCTGCATATCTGAGGTTATTGATATTTCTCCTGGCAATCTTAATTTCAGCTTGTGCTTCCTCCAGCCCAGCGTTTCTCATGATGTACTCTGCATATAAATTAAATAAGCAGGGTGACAATATACAGCTTTGACGTATTCCTTTTCCTATTTGGAACCAGTCTGTTGTTCCATGTCCAGTTCTGTTTAATTTTTATCAATGTGTAACATCAGGAATCTGATATTCCCCAATTTACCAGTTCCCTTTTGATGTTAAAAAGTAAAAGCCCCGAAAATAAGTTGAGTATTTGTCCTGAAGAGCAGCAATAAAGGGCATGCAATCTTGGAAGACTGTCTTCAGAGGCTGGCTACAAAGCCAGACCCAAAGAACTCAGGTGGGAAAAGCAAGAGATGGCAACTGTGAAGAGGAAAGAAAGCCGGCAGAATCCCAGAAGAGACAATGACAAAAGTGGGCCCTGGGGGCTTGTCAGCAAGGCCCTGCAACAAAAGATACTAGCAATTCTATTCCAATTCACACTTTCTGTACAGAAAGTGATTCCTTTCATCTTTCTCAGCTTAGATTTACTTATCTGGACACACTATACATATACATAGCATTTTGCGTTTCCAATTCACAAATTAAAGGTTGCCTCAAACACACTGGCTACAATGGGAACCGGAGGATATTCTTTTGTCTTCTTTCAGAGTTTTCCAAGACTGCATTATAAGGATTAGCACTCACTACCTCTGAAGCTTCTTCTCTCAAGGAAATCATCATCTTGTAAGAGAGCAAAGTACACACTGAGAGCATATCACTGCTCAAAGTGCTAGATTCCTTTTCCTAAAACTCATGTGGGTTTTGGCCTTTTGTTTTCCATATCGTGTTTAAAAAATAAATTCATTCTCAGGATACTGTTTTCTGGTTGCTAAAGCATCAGTTCAGTTCAGTCGCTAAGTCGTGTCCGACTCTTTGCGACCCCATGAATCGCAGCACACCAGGCCTCCCTGTCCATCACCAACTCCCGGAGTTCACCCAGACTCATGTCCATCAAGTCAGTGATGCCATCCAGCCATCTCATCCTCTGTCATCCCCTTCTCCTCCTGCCCCCAATCTCTCACAGCATCAGAGTCTTTTCCAATGATTTAATTCTTCACATGAGGTGGCCAAAGTACTGGAATTTCAGCTTTAGCATCATTCCTTCCAAAGAAATCCCAGGGCTGATCTCTGCTCCATATTTAATTCATCGGAGAAGGCAATGGCAACCCACTCCAGTACTCTTGCCTGGAAAATCCCATGGGCGGAGGAGCTCGCACAGAGTTGGAAATGACTGAAGCGATTTAGCAGCAGCATATTTAATTCATAGGGCCTAGATTCTTACAAATCTCTAGGTATCACTTTGCTACATTATCTCATTTTTAAAGTCCGTCTAGTCATCTACTGATTACAAAAGACAATCTAATCTTCCAGTGTGCTGAGTGATGGGGCTTAAAAAAATACAGGAAAAACAAATAAAGTTCAAAACTAAAATGAATAGTAGGCATCAAAATCCAGTCCATCTTACAACTTATATATACTTTTAATTCTAGAGACAGCAGAAGCAGAAGATCTTTTAAAACTAAAACCGGAAAGTTAAAAGATGGCCAGAAGTGAAGTGGAGTCTCTCAGTCGTTTCCGACTCTTTGTGACCCCATGGACTGTAGCCTACCAGGCCTCTCTGTCCATGGGATTTTCCAGGCAATAGTACTGGAGTGGGTTGCCATTTCTTTCTCCAGGGGATCTTCCCAACCCAGGGATTGAACCCAGGTCTCCCACATTGTAGGCAGACACTTAACCATCTGAGCCACCAGGGAAGTCCTAAAAGATGGCCAGAGTCTGGACTTTAAAAAAAAAAAAACAAAACAGGTTGAAATTCCAGCCTCGTTTCCCTGTTCCATTAAAATGTGTTCAGGAAATGCTCTAATATCAAGCTCCTGATTTTTTTTCCCCTTTAGCATGGTTGCATGTTTTAACTATAAAATTAGTTTAATGAGATAAACTTTGAGGACCAGGATTTTTTTTTTTAGGCCTACTAGCCTAGTTGTTTGGAGAAGGCAATGGCACCCCACTCCAGTACCCTTGCCTGGAAGATCCCGTGGATGGAGGAACCTGGTAGGCTGCAGTCCATGGGGTTGCACAGAGTCAGACATGACTGAAGTGACTTAGCAGGAGCAGCAGCAGCCTAGTTGTTTTTTCTTAAACTTCATTCACAGCGAATTCCTTGGATCCCCCAAAACTGTTGCTAGTTCTCAGCGTAACAAATTGTAACTCAAAGACAGATTCATCATTTCTGATGCAACAGTCAGTTAAAACTAATTTCTACTCAAAGAGGAGCTGGTACTCTTCAAACATTCATTCCTAACCTTCTGGAAATGCCATTATTAAAAACCTTCACTTCTTTCCTTAAGACGCTGCAACCCTTCTTCTCCCAAATCTATACTGAACAATTCCTCTCATACATATTTCAAAGTTTTGCTTTTCATTTGCACTACTGCTCTTTTTGTGGGCAGCTGCAGCTTTAAATGTCTCTAATTCTAGAGATTTAGAGGTTAAAAAATGCTTGAGGCCAACACTGCTCTTCCCTGTGAAAGAAGGTAAAGATGCAGTAAGAACTGTTTCCTAGCACATGTCTCCTGAAGAAAATAAAAGTCAACAGCAGTCTAACATCAACAAACTAACATGCTCAGAATAAGTTTTCAGTATGAAATCTCACAGTTTTACTAACACTTATGAAATTTAAGTCGGGGAGAGAGATGTTTTGCCTGTCAAGTGGGCAACAGAGGACTTACAGTGAGTTTAAAACCCCCTCTCTTTGCCCAGTGATGACACGCTCACAACACTGTACTATACAAACAAAGAACGTGCACTTTACTATTTAGCTTCCCCGGAGAAGGCAATGGCACCCCACTCCAGTACTCTTGCCTGGAGAATCCCATGGACTGAGGAGCCTGGTGCACTGCAGTCCATGGGATCGCCAAGAGTCGGACACGACTGAACGACTTCACTTTCACTTTTCACTTTTACGCATTGGAGAAGGAAATGGCAACCCACTCCAGTGTTCTTTCCTGGAGAATCCCAGGAATGCGGTAGCCTTGTGGGCTGCTGTCTATGGGGTCGCATAGAGTCGGACACAACTGAAGCGACTTGGTGGCAGCAGCAACAAGTCTCCCTACTTCAAATATCTCAATCGTGGCTGGGATCTCTCTAGAAAAATCCACCTGAATGTTCAAAGCACAAAATAAAGGTCAGAGGAATACAGTACCTAAGATGAAAAAAGGGATCAAAGAACCTAAAGTCCTTTCTTCCTCTATTAGTAGGGCACTGGTAGATTTAGGAGAGATGTAGAGGCAGGGAATATTAGTGGAAGAGAAAAAGAAAAAAGAAAAAATGGAGGAGGAGGAAAGAGAAGGTAAGACGATAGGCTTTACTAATTGTTGAGGTCCTTTAACGGACCAGACCCTGGTGGTCCAGAGTCGACGATAAGAAAGTAAAGGAGAGAAAGAGGCTGATATTCCTTGGTTTACGCAGAAAGCCAAGAAAGCCCCTGGCACGGGGCTCGCTCAGTTCATGGAGGCCTCAGGCTCCCTCTCGATGCGGTGAAGGCACACAGCGCCTTCTCAAGAGGGTCTTAGAAGCCTGGGCAGAAAAGTGAATTCAGAGGGCTTCTGTGCTCCAAAGAAATAGCCTGATAGAGAAAAAGAAAGACATGGGGATCAGAGCTCTGATGGAGCAAAGGTGTTTTAATTAACATGGTGTGGGCATATAGACTGTCTTACAAGGTAGTTATTCTCAGCAAAGATAAAGATTAAAATTCCAGACTTATAAAACATAGGCGATCCATATTAAAGAGAGAGAGAGAGTTGTAAACAATCACTTTTACTGTATGGTTCACAAGAAGGAGAGGGTACTTATCTCCGTATAGAAAATCTAATGAAGGAAATGCCTGGATTCCTCAGCCCCCGGGAGACGCTTGAGGATTTAGGAATTAATAAGGAACAGAGAATTTCTGACAGATCCAAAACAGCACACAGGAAGCCTCCTGTTAAATGCTTCCTGAAAACTAATTACCTTATTTTCCTGACAGTTTCAAAGCATTTGTGGGGAGGGGAGTAGAGGAGGAACCTCTTATTTCACTAAATAAAAGGCAACACTGTAAGAAGAACTGCATCTCAATTATCTTTTATTTTCAGCTACATCCTTGCAAGCCTGCCCACTTAAACTTTTACATCACTTTCCTATCTTATTACCTCTATGTTGTGGTTTGGTACTTCAAACAAACACTTTTTTTTTCCCCTTCTTCTTATGGAGGAAAAAGATGGTATTGATTTGCTTAAAAGTATGGATGGGTAAAAAAAAAAAAAAAAAAGGACAGCGGGAAATCATTATCTTGAGGAGTAAATGGTTCTTAATAACAGAACTACGGATTTATCCGTCCCTTTGACTGTTAGCATGCCACTGAAGGCTTCAGAAGGCTCAAAAGGGAGGTTAACATCCCCCTTGTCAAGTGTTTGTTTCCTTGCTCCTGCGGTATTGGCTTTGCCAAGTAACCCAATTCCCGTATATAAACATTACAGGTCTCTCCAAACTACTTCTATAAAATAAGATATGGTTTGACCAATCTTATAGAGCAGTCATTTATTTCTATAGCTGCTGGTCTGCTCTGTCTGCCTACATTCAGAAGGGAACAAAAATTCAAAATTTCATTTATTCTGGGCCCAAAACCAGACCTTTTGTCCTTCCTAGATATTTTGCAACTTCGAGTTGACTCCTCTGCCTAAATTAGTGGCATATGTTTTTGTTAAGAAAAAAGAAGAAAGAAAGAAAGAAAAAACCACCCCTTATTCTCTTATTGAGGAAGGCAACTAATTCTGAAAAAGGCCTCTAGGAAGATGTTAAAATGTCTTGAAATGTTTAACAGAACCTTATTTCAGAGGCTATGGATGAACCTCCCCGAGGTACCCCAGGGCAAACACACGGAGAGTCCAAGGGGGCAGAGGGGAAAGCCTCGAGGAGGAATATGCAGACTTTGCAAAACTGACGGGAGGGAGGAGAGGGGACAACTTTCAGGACTAGAAACAGGAAGCAGTCCAGATGCTGCGATGCTGCCTGCACCCCCGCACCCAGCCCTCCGTGCATCGTCCTCCCCGCCAGCAGCTGCATGCTCCACCCACAGCCCCCAGTGGCCCGGGAGTGCCACACGCCCCTGCGGCGCCAACCAAGCCCCAGGGCTGGGCTGAGGGCGGCGTGCAGGGAGCGTGGGCCCCACTCGACCAGGTTGCTGGGCGCAGATTCGGGACCGAGAGGGTTAATCCAGTCCGCGCACACAGTCCGCCCAGCCCCAAACCCGGGCTCCCCTGCCGGCCCGCCACCCACCCCGAGAAAGCCCGGAGACACCCCTCCACAGCACAGCGCCCAAGGCTTTTGTTTTGTCAGAGACGAGAATAACGATCCTTGAGGAGGAGGTGCCGCAGCTGCTCGTGGCTCTTTGGCACAGGCTTACACCGAGGAGCGGGCAGCCGCGGCGGCACCTCCTAAGTCCCCACTCTCAAGTCCTTTTCCCGCTGAGCAGGACGGGAAGGGGCCTGCACGACCCGGGGCTCACCTCACACCTCGGGGCTGGGCTCCCGGGGGGCTGCGGTACCGGCCGGGGGCAGCCAAAGGTCCCTCAGGTAAACGGAGCCAGCGAGGACCACCAGCGTGGACCACCAGCGTGCGCCTCCGAGCGACCGAGAGCTTTCGCGATGGCCGCGACACATGCGCACGCATGTACGGCGCAGGCGCACTGCGCACGCTCGCCCGAGCGCTCCTATTTTGAGCCCAGCTTCTGGATACCCGTCTGCAGGTTTCGTTGCACTTTACCTCGCGCCGAGGCTGATGCCTGGCCCTGTCCTGCTCCAACGGAGTCGTTCTGCGCTCTGGAAGCTTTTCTTAAATGCCCTCAGTCCCCTTTGCAAAGCTCTCCCTCCCTTCCCTGCTGAGACAATGCAGCGACTCTCATCACTCAAGCCTGGAACGCTATTATTGAGAGACCACCAAAACCTGTTTGAGAACCAGCGTGCCCCCTGGGAACCCGGGGATTGGAATTGATTAAGAGGTGGGTGCTGAGAGTGGTACTGGGTGCAGATAGAAGTAGTCAGCTTTCATATTGCAGAGCTCCAGGCTGAAGCAGCAGAGCAGATACCCTCTTTACCGACACCCACTTTAGTCAGCAGGTGGGGCTTGAGGTTATTGGTGGCATTCCTCATCTTCTGTTCTTTGGGAAATGTTTCTTCTCTCTTTTTCTTCATAAGTGATTTTATTTTTTTCTCCATAAGCTATTCTAGAACTTAAAGATTCCTTAGAAATCATCTAAACCTAACCTCTCATTATTCAGACGCGGAAAAGAACGGTCCAGAAAGGTTAAAAAGACTTAGCCAAAGCCAGGCAGGGTTTTAAGGGCTGAGTCTGGATTCACTCATTCCAAGCCAAAGCTGTTACCATTGCCTCTATCATTTTACCTACCTTCCTTTCTCTTCCTTTCCCTCCCTTTTCAACCTAGACTTCACAGCCATCATTTTGTTCTATGGTAGCACACAGGACTTGAAGAAATACTTTGATCTTGTAGCATAGTATGACTGTACTTAACGTTCTTCAACTGTACACTTGGTTAAAATGGTGTATTTTAGTATAATCTTCTCTCTGAATCTTTGCCACCCCATGTTAGGAGACTGACCAAAAACAGCTATATAATCTGTGGTTTGTCCAAACCCTTGGGACACATCTCTGTGGCATCTTTAATTATAGGCAACTACTTTATACAAAGAAAAGTGGAAGTGTTAGTCCCTCAGTCGTGTCCGACTCTTTGTGATCCAATGGACTGTAGCCCACCAGGTTCCTCTGTCCATGGACTTCTCCAGGCAAGAATACTGGAGTGGGTTGCCATTCCCTTCTCCAGGGGATCTTCCCGACCCAGGGATGGAACCCAGGTCTCCTGCATTGCAGCCAGATTCTTTACTGTTTGAGCCACCAGTGAAACAATCTGTTTTAAAGATGCTCCCTAAATGATAATAAATACTGAGCTTAGACAGTCATAAATATCGTTTGATGTCAGAAGATGAGCTATGCGAATTGCACCATAAAAGGGATCTGAAATGACATTTTCAATGTCGTTAATAAATACTAATGCAGTAATACTTTTTCTTTTTTTAAATAACATTGATCCATAGGCTGATTCTTATCAAGTCATTGTGTCTTGTGGAGCCAACACTGCCTCTACTGAAGGTGAGTGAGTGAAGCAGCTAAGAGCATTTATGAAAAGCAGTATAGACCTGCTTCGGGTACTTCTAGATCCCTTGTACCTTCAGATCCTCTAGAGATGTGCTGCTCTCACAGTTTTATGCAATTTACACATGGTCTTGTGAAAACTGTCAGGCATAGAACATATCTTGGCTCCTAGTGGGAGGTGGGAATGATGTAGAAATTATCGTTGAATGTATCAACATGATCACATCTCAGAAATAGACCACTGAGTGAACGAAGCGAACTACAAAGTATGTAAATTATGATAGCTCTTTAAAACAGTCACACTGTTTACAAGGCCAAACATGTATATATAATAAGCATAAAAAGTGGACAAGTAGGCAGCACACTAAATTTTATGACAGTGGATGCCTCTAGGCAGGCAGGGTGGGAAATGAGATCTGGGCAGCATGTAAAAGAGGCTTCAACTCTTAATCACACACATGAAGCAAAATGTTAACATTTTAAAAAATCTCTGCAGGGAGAAAAGGGTGTTTCTTAGGCAAGTCTGTAAACTTTTCTTTATGGTTGAAATGTTCCCTTTAAAAATAATGTTGAGGGGCTTCCCTGGTGGTCCAGTAACTAAGATTCCACCCTCCCAATGCAGAGGACCTAGGTTAAATCCCTGGTCTGGGAACTAGTGCAAGACAGGGAAGCCTGGAGTGCAGCAGTTGATGGGGTTTCAGAGTCACACACGACTTAGCGACTGAAGACCAACTGGGAACTAGATCCCACAAACTGCAACTAAAGATCCAAGATCTTGTGTGCTGCAACTAAGATCCAGTGCAGCCAAATAAATATTTTTAAAAGGAATTTAAAAAAATTTTAAATGAAAGTAATGTTAAATTTTCGAGGACATTGAGCCAATGTGCTCACCGTGAACACAATGTGAAGGGCTGAACAAGGAGAGGTCCAGAGGATGCTAGTTGAGAGGATCAATGAAAGGGACCTTATTTTCAGGGATAAAAATATTCAGATCTAACAGGGATAAAGTGTCGGGCTCTCTTTAATCCCATCTTTCTTTCATTCAATGTTATAACCACCAATAGAAAGTCTTTAGGGCTTCCCTGGTAGCTCAGGAACTTCACCGAGACCCAACACTCTCCCAGGGAGTTGTTAAAACGGGTCTCTTTCTGGATGAACCCATTTTGAAACCATCCATGTTAACCGGTAATACATGGTAATTTAGTATTGCATCTACTTACCTCCCCCAGGCCTCCACCCCTGCAAAAGTCTTTGTTTATTCATTTTACGTACAACCTGATCATAAAACATACAACCATACTTAAAACCACTGGGATGGAATTCAGACAACATAAGTTTCGATTTGGCCACTTACTGATCCTTTGTCAACTCTAAAGAAAGCAGCAACTATGAGCTTTACTTTTCATTTTCTTTTTAAACGGGAGATATATGAATGCTGCCTATTTCAAAACAATGAAACAATATAAACATAGGGTTTACATTTATTTACCTTGGAAGAGAGTACATTTTTTATGTATTTTAGAGAACGTGCGATAATGAGAAAAGTCTTCTTTTTTGAATTTGGTTAGCTGCTGCCCATAAGAACTGTTTTACACTTCCCAGATGTCCCTTCTGAAATGTTGTTTTTCTCTAGCATTAGTTTATAGTTCTATACCAGTAGTTATTTCTACATTGTACTTTCAAATCCTCATTAGATTTCTTTTTTTTTTTTTTTTATTCTTGCATTCTCACTCTGCCTCTCATTACATGGTAGATGCTTCATAAATTTCATTAATGAAATTAGACCAGATCAGAAAATTTCCCAAATTTGGAGTTATCCTTATTCAGGCATGCCATCTGCTGGTTCCCTGGTGTATCTGTTAGTCGGCCTGAATTCCTTAATCCAATAAATTACAATTCATGTTGAAGCATTGCTGAGTTTGTGTGTTGGGCAATTTTCCCACGTTCTTTCCCTTCCTGTGTGCAGGTGCTATTCTTTCATTGAACCTCTCCAGAATTGTTTTTCCTGCAACCTTCTTTTACCTGTTGGCCACTCTAAAAACCCGGAGAAATGGAGTTTACGTTTCAGAACCCCGGAGTGACCAGAACGATATAACTGGGCGTGCTCAGTAGGTTGGCCTGATTTGGACAATACTTACAGCTTGAATGGGGGCATTTAATGCTGTTTGTTTCAGGATTGGTTGTATATTCGTCCTAGCACTCTATTGAGAGATGGCAGCCTTTCCCACCCTCTGGGCCCTCCCACTTTTCCATTCTGTCCCTGTGCCCAAATTTGGAGCCAGCCCGCCAGGATCTCCCAGCCAATCAAGAGACCACACATTGTTGCCTAAGAGACCCCGGATGCCAGGGAAAAGATTTATAGGTAGTGATTGGCCTACTGGAAGGGGTGGGAGCTAGACGGAGTCACAGAAACAGGAGCTATGGCAACACCAGCGCTAGAGGCTTGAGGAGAAAGACTTGAAGAGAAAGACTTAAAGAGGTGAGAGCAGTGATCACTGCATGAAAAAGATGGAGACTCCTTTGAGAGCTCTTCTCTCAGGTCCTCCTGGGCTTCTCATGAGCCTTGGTAGTGACCCCAGGAATTACATTTTGCTCTGTATTAGCAGTTAAATGACCAGGTGCATCATATATATGAAATTAACAACCAACAAATAATTACCTCGATGCTTATCAAAGCACTAGGTCTTTGCATTGTCTTATAGTTTCTCTTTGTTTCCACCTAGTTGAATATAAGATGAATTCATATTTAAATCTAGATCAGATCACATCAGATCAGTCACTCAGTTGTGTGCGATTCTTTGCGACCCCATGAATCTCAGCACGCCAGGCCTTCCTGTCCATCACCAACTCCCGGAGTTCACTGAGACTCACATCCATCGAGTCAGTGATGCCATTCAGCCATCTCATCCTCTGTCGTCCCCTTCTCCTCTTGCCCCCAATCCCTCCCAGCATCAGAGTCCTTTCCAATGAGTCAACTCTTCACATGAGGTGGCCAAGGTACTGGACTTTCAGCTTTAGCATCATTCCTTCCAAAGAAATCCCAGGGCTGATCTCCTTCAGAATGGACTGGTTGGATCTCCTTGCAGTCCAAGGGACTCTCAAGAGTCTTCTCCAACACCACAGTTCAAAAGCATCAATTCTTCGGTGCTCAGCCTTCTTCACAGTCCAACTCTCACATCCGTACCCTATTTCCTGATCATTTCCTGGTAATCTCTATTTCCTTCTCTGATGATACTGCAGCGTACAATGGGTGAGCTGTGTGTTAGTGGAGAAACTCAACCGTGTTCTGCTCTGTAAACACCAAATAAAAACCCAATTATCCTGAGTCTAACCCCAGTGCTCGGTTCCTAATGTTGAGTTGTACCTTCTTTGCCACTAGCTTTAATCCTTAAACCACTCACCTCCACTGTTGTGTTCATTCATTCCACTGATTGAGACAAGGTTTTATTGAGCACCTACTGTGCACTACTGAGTTTAGGATTCAGGTGAGCACATTCAGAAAACCACATTAGCAGAGAAGCACCAGTTTTGTACCACATTCTCTGATCTGAAGTTCAGTGTGTCTGTACAGATAGTGCATGAAGGGAGAGGAAGGAGGATGAACCAAAAAGGTAAATTCATGGTGTACCTAGACTAGCATGCTAAGGATTCTGTAGCCATTATCGAGTCTCTGAAGGTTTTTGAGCTGAAAAATGACTAACAGACCTTTTAAAAAATACTTCCCTGAATAGAGTAGTGGTTAGCCAAAGTTGGGGAGGAGGGAAGTGTGGAGATATTGATCAAAGGGTACAAACCTTCAGTTATAAAAGGAATAAGTTCTAGAGACCTTAAGTACAGCATGGTGACTATGTGGTGATGGTGGTGGTAGTTTAGTCGCTAAGTTGTGTCCCACTTTTGCAACCCCATGGACTGTAGCCCACCAGGTTCCTCTGTCCATGGGATTCTCCAGGCAAGAATACTGGAGTGGGTTGCCATTTACTTCTTCAGGGGATCTTCCTGCCCAGGGATCATGGTGACTATTGTTAATAATAATATATTATATACTTGAAATTTGCTAGAAGAGTAGATCTCAAGGGTAATCACACACACAGAAGCACACACATGCACACACACGCACACATGCACACACACACGGTGACTATGGGAGGTGATGGATATGTTACATAGTTTGATTGTGGTAAGCATCCCACAATGTGTACATATACTAAAACATCACCTTAAATATATACATTTTTTTGTTAAAAAAACCCTCTTGTAGTAGACTGTAATCTCCATTATAGTCAAGACTTGTCTTTATACCTGTAATACAGACCTAATAAGTCTTTAGTGAAGTTGTGCAATGGTGACAGTGTGAAGAATGGCTTTGAAGATGGGATTGGAGGTGTGTTACCACTGGAACTTTACCAGAGGACCTATCCTTGCCTTTAAGCATGACACTAGAAGCACACACTGGGGGTAAGGGCCAGAAGCCCTTTTTCTTCCCCTTTATCCAAAGAAAAATTAAAGGGGAACATGCAAGGACAGCCATTAAGGGGGAAAGAGGTCATGAAAAAACAACAGCAAGGTTTGTATGTAGAAGGAGGGAAGGCAACTTGCTTTGTCTTGTAATTTTTTTGTATGTTGTATGAAAGCGTCTGAGTGGTCTATACTGTGATCCAGTGTGGACATGCAGATATGCACACTGCCCATCTTCTAGAGTGGACAGAGGAAAAAACTGTAAAAGGATAATGACAAAAACCAGGGCAGGATACCTCCATTTGCCTGCTTCAGGAAGACTATTACCAAGAGGGCTCTTTTGCTCAGCCAGGCCCATCTCCTGAAAACCAAACTTTATTCAAATTGATTTGAAAAAAAGAGCCTAATTCAAATGATTTGTAGCTCTGAAGAACCAGGAAGGAAAAAAACAAAAACAAACAAACAAAAAAACATGCAAAACCTTAGGGAGGACCTGGAAAAGCTGCTTTGTCTTAATCAGAAATTGGGCTTAGAATCAGTCAGATTGTTTTCTACTTAAACTGGGAAAAGAGAGTTTCTGAGCTTACAACAGAAGTTTTTAACCTGGTATAAGCAAAATATAATGTTAATATGCGGAGAAGGCAATGGCACCCCACTCCAGTACTTTGCCTGGAAAATCCCATGGATGGAGGAGCTTGGTAGGCTTCAGTCCATGGGGTCACTAAGAGTCGGACACGACTGAGCGACTTCCCTTTCACTTTTCATTTTCATGCATTGGAGAAGGAAATGGCAACCCATTCCAGTGTTCTTGCCTGGAGAATCCCAGGGACGGGGGAGCCTGGTGGCTGCCGTCTGTGGGATCACACAGAGTCGGACACGACTGAAGTGACTTAGCAGCAGCAGCAGCAATGTTAATATGAATTTTTCTAGGGAGAAGATTCATAGTTTTCATCATACCCTCAAAGAGTTTTATAGCCCTGAAAAAAATAAAATAAAAGATTGAAAACAATTGGTTTAAGGAATTCCCTGGCAGTCCAGAGGTTAGGATTCTGTATGTTCATTGCCGAGGGCCAGGGTCAATCCCTGGTTGGGGACTAAGATTCTGCAAGCCGAGTGGCTTAGCCTAAACAGATAAATAAAAATTAAAACACACACACACACACACACACACAACTTCAATCAATTTAAATAGAAGAAATGTCAAACATGAATAAATAGCAATAAAAAAGGAAATATGTGATTTTTAACTGAGCAGATCTAGACTCAGTGACCATGCTTTATATATTTGCCTGCTCATGTGTATTTTTATAGCAGCCAATTAATAATACTGTAATGAAATCATTTCTTACATCTTTGCAACTTAGCTGTTAGGAGCTAAGAATGTGAGGGCTCATCTGAACCTCCTTTATTTCCCCTTATTCCAGTGGAGTGGTATCAGCAGGCAACTGCAGGAAGACATTATCTATGGTTTAAAACCCTGAGGTTTTAAAACTATTGGCTTTCTCTGCAGCTCTAATTTAAACCTGAGAGGGAATATTACATGTCAAGTGAGAGTCACAAAATTTCAGATCTAGCATTTGGGGGAATCCTCTGTAAGTCCAAAACTAACGGTTAATTTAAAAAAAAAAATTTGTTTTTATTTATTTGGCTGTGCCAGGTCTTAGTTGTGGCATGTGGATCAAAATATTGTCTGGGTGAATTCCCTGGTGGTCCAGGGGACCTGGGTTCTATCCCTGGTCAGGGAACTACATCCCACATGCCCTAACAAAGACCTGGCTCAGCCAGATAAATAAATAAAAATAAATATTTTTAAAAAATTGTCTTATATTTGTTGCTATAATTTTTGGAGCCCTGGGTCAGGCAGGCAAATCCTGTGCAGGCTCCAACTCAGCACCGCTGCTTTGGATCTGAAACATACCTTCAGAGAGGAAGAAGGCACAAACAAACAGAAACACTGAAGCTATATACTGAAAATGCCATCCATCTGCTTTAAATATTTTTTACCTTAAAATATTTTGTTGTGCCCCCTTCAAGGACAGGCTTTGAAGAACTCTGGAAATAACAGGAAGTTCTAAGAAAGTCTGTGGTGATGCTATTTTTTTTTTAACACTTTATTTTGTGTTGGAGTATAACCAATTAACAGTGTTGTGGTAGTTTCACATGAACAATGAAGGGTCTCACCCATACATATACATGTATCCATTCTCCCCCAGCCAGGCTGCCATTGAGCACAGTTCCTTGTGCTATATCATGGGTCCCTGTTGGTTATCCATTTTAAGTATAGCAGTGTGTACCTGTCCAAGTCAATCCTAAAGGAGATCAGTTCTGAATATTCATTGGAAGGACTGATGCTGAAGCTGAAGCTCCAGTTCTTTGGCCACTCGATGCGAAGAGCCCACACATTAGAAAAGACCCTGATGCTGGGAAAGATTGAAGGCAGGAGGAGAAGGGGATGCCAGAGGACGAGGTGGTTAGATGGCATAACTGACTCAATGGACATGAGTTTGAGTAACCTCCGGGAGATGGGAAAGGACAGGGAAGCCTGGCATGCTGCAGTCCATAGGGTTAGTCGGACATGACTGAGTGACTACTTGCAAAAAGTTTCAAAGCTAGTAAGTTTTAGAGCCAGGATCCAAACTGTGTCATGTAAAAAGTTTTGGTTGCAAACAACAGAAATAGATTCTAGCTAATGTGTGTGTGCTGTGTGCTTAGTCGCTCAGTTGTTTCCATGGCTCCTCCGTCCATGGGGATTCTCCAGCCAAGAATGCTGGAGTGGGTTACCATGCCCTCCTCCAAGGACTCTTCCCAACCCAGGGATCGAATCCAGGTCTCCCGCACTGCAGGCAGATTCCTTACCATCTGAGCCACCAGGGATTCCCCTACAAGAAGGGTCTTCTAGCTAATGTAGGTGAAATTTATTGAAGGCTATCAGGTGGCTCACAAAATGGATAAGAAAGGACATGCATGCATGCTAAGTTGCTTCAGTTGTGTCTGATTCTTTGTGACCCTGGGGACCATAGCCCACCAGGGTCCTCTGTCCAAGGGATTCTCCAGGCAAGAATACTGGAGTGGGCTGCCATGGCCTCCTCCAGTGGATCTTCCTGGCCCAGGGATCAAACCTGCATCTCCTATGTCTCCAGAATTGGCAGGCAGATTCTTTACCACTAGCACCACCAAGGAAGCCCCTCCAAGAAGAGTCTAAGAACAGCTTAACAGTCTACTCAGAGCATCTATGGTACTTTGAATGATCACCTTGGCTGTAAAGCAAGGATAAGCCAGCATCAGTTACCTGGCCTAGCTTAGTCTTATGACTGGGCAAGGGGAGGCCACCTTGATTAACCAACCCAGCAGACCCTAAACACTGAGGGAAAAGTAATCCCTCATGGAAATTAGAGTGCTTTAATCCAATGAAGACATACACAGGGACTTCCCTGGCTGTCCAATGGTTAGAATTGGATCATAAAGAAGGTTGAGCGTTGAAGAATCGATGCTTTTTAATTGTGGTACTGGAGAAGACCTTTGAGACTCCCTTGGACAGCAAGGAGATCAAATGAGTCAATCCTAAAGGAAATCAACCCTGAATATTCATTGGGAGGACTGATGCTGCAGCTGAAGCTCCAAAACTTTGGCCACCTGATGCAAAGAGCCGACTCCTTGGAAAAGACCCTGATGCTGGGAAAGATTGAAGGCAGGAGGAGAAGGGAGGCAAGAGAGGATGAGATGGTTGGATGGCATCACCAACTCAATGGACATGAGTCTGAGCAAACTTGGAGATAGTGAAGGACAGGGAAGCCTGGTGTACTTCAGTCCATGGGGTTGCAAAGAGTTGGACACAACTTAGTGACTGAACAACAGCAGTCATGGTTAAGACTCAACATTTCCAATACAAGGGATGTGAGTTCATCTCCGGTGGGAGAACTGAGATCCCACATGCTGTGAGGCCACAAAAATGAAGGCAGACATATACAGTACTGGGTGTACTGTATATTTTCCCCAGTGTATTTTTCTCAATAAACCCAAATCTGTCCATATATAAATTCTTGGCCTTGTCCATTGTACTATTCTACTTCTTAAATATGGTAGCAAGCTAGAGCCCTTGTTAGCTAGATGTCAGAAAGTTAGCAGAGGAAGAAGGAGGTCACAAGGGACAAAATGGAGTAGATCAGATTGCACAGTGATTTTATAAATACTTCTTTCTGACCAATATGGTATGTTCTTAGCTAAGAGTGATTCTGATTTTTTCCGCTTGGTCCAATGAAAATCAAACAGAGTTAAACAGACCTGGGTCTGATTCTCTGTTTCACCACCTACTGTCTGTATAACTCGGGGCAAAGCAAAGTGAGCCTCATTTTCTTCATCTGTAAAATAAGCTAAAACCCACCACCTTACCATATTGTTATGGGTTTAATTGAGCAAACCTGTTAAGTGCCTGACATATAAAATACTCCCAGTAAATGTCACTCTCCCCCTAGTCCCTGTCCCAGTGTACTGAAAAAGATTATATGGTGTTACCATTTTTAGTGAGTTTAGTTTAGTTTAGTTAGTTTAAACAAACTATAGTTTAGTTTAGTTTAGAATAACTGGATATTCTTCTGTAAGAAAAACTATATCTTCAGAAGAAATGAATCATAGTTTTTCTTACAGAAGAATATCCAGTTATTTCATGATGGCATTTGCACCTCCAAAAAACACAAATGGTCCCAAAATGCAGACAAAGATGAGTACCTGGACACCCCTAAACCATCAGCTTTTGAATGACCGGGTGAGTAATAAGAACTATTGTCTTAGTTGAAATCATACTTTGAAGGAAAAAAAAGCATTAAAATTTTGGTAATCAAAACATGAAAAGGAATTGCTTAGGATTGTATAGGGGATACAAAAAAAATGAAGGATTTCTTCAAAAATTTTAATTGAAAAAAACTGAAATACATTTAGAACAAAAATAAAGAAAACTTCAATTGAGCCCCAGTTACATGGCCAGAGTTGGCAAGAGAGACAAAGTTCCTGCTTAGAAAGAAAGATCTTAGGGACTTCCCTGGTGGTCCAGTGGCTAAGACTCTTTGCTCCCAGGGCTGGGGCCCAGGTTCTATCACTGGCCAGGAAATTCAGTCCCACATACTGCAACTAAAGACCTTGTGTGCTGCAACTAAGACCCAGCACAGCCAAATAAATTAATAAACATTTTTTAAAGATTTAGGAGATGAGAAGGAGGAGTGTCTACCAGCTCCCCTTCACCTCCATATCCAACTGGTTTTCAGGTTCTGTGAGTCTTCCTCCGAGGTCTCTTCATCCAGACCCCTTTTCTCCTTTGACTTGTGCACATCCAGCTCCACATTCTCAGTTCACACACTCACCCCCCTTTGCCTGGCACATTGCAGTAACCCCTCAGCTGGTTTCACTGTCTCTAATCCATCCTCTATTCTGGTCCCAGAATGATCTTTCTAAAATACCAAACTAATCCTATGAAGCAAAAGCGATAACAGACTGCTCCAAAGAATAAATTCCACCCTACCCACCGTGCATAGCACTGAGGACCCCTTCATGTGTGTTAGTCACTGAGTCATGTCCAACTCTTGGAGACCCCATGGACTATAGCTGGCCAGGCTCCTCTGTCTGTGGGATTCTCAGGCAAGAGTACTGGAGTAGGTTGCCATGACCTCCTCCAAGGGATCTTCATGACCCACGGATCGAACCCAGTGTCCTTTATATCACCTGCATTAGCAAGTGAGTTTTCTTTTTTTAATTTATTTGGTTGCAATTTTGTTGAAGCATGTGAACCCTTAGTTGAAGCATGTGGGATCTAGTTCCCTGACCAGAAATCAAACCCAGGCCCCCTGCATTGGGAGCATGGAGTCTTAGCCCCTGGACCACCAGGAAGTCCCAGCAGGTGAGTTCTTTAACACTGGCTCCACCTGGGAAGCCTGAATAGCTTTTGTCAAATTTTATGAGAATTTCTAGGGAATTCCCTGGTGGCCCAGTGGCTCAGAGTCTGTGCTCCCAATGCAGGGGGCTGGGTTCCATCTGTGTTCAGGAAACTAGATCCCACATGCCGCAAGAGTTTGCATGCTGCAGCTAAAGAACCCACATGGCACCACTAAGACCCAGTGCAGTCAAATAAATAAAAATGTTTAAAAATTTCATGATTATTTCTAGATGAGCAATGATAAGAGAAATAACAATTTCTGTTAGAAATGATATTTATTTTGTTGTTCAGAACTCCCATTTTATCACCCCCCTGCCATTTTTAGTTTGGTTTAGTTAGGTTCTAGTTTGGAGTAAAACTATTTTCAAAAATCTTAGCCTGCCATATGTAAAATAGATAGGCAATGGGAATTTGCTGCATGGCTCAGGAAACTCACACAGGGGCACTGTATCAACCTAGAGGGGTGGGGTGGGGAGAGAGAGGGGCTGCCAAGTCACTTCAGTCGTGTCCGACTCTGTGCGACCCCGTAGACGGCAGCCCAACAGGCTCCCCTGTCCCTGGGATTCTCCAGGCAAGAACACTGGAGTGGGTTGCCATTTCCTTCTCCAATGCGTGAAAGTGAAGTTGCTCAGTCGTGTTCGACTCTTCGCGACCCCATGGACTGCAGCCTACCAGGCTCCTCCGTCCATGGGATTCTCCAGGCAAGAGTACTGGAGTGGGGTGCCATCGCCTTCTCCGAGACAGAGGGAGGGAGGTTCAAAAGGGAGGGGATATATGCATACCTATGGCTGATTCATGTTGAGGTTTGATAGAAAACAACAAAATTCTGTCAAGCAAAATCCTTCAATAAAAAAACAATTAAAATAAAAAAAACTGTCAAATCACTATGTTGTACACCTGAAACTAACATCATATTGTATGTCAATTATAATTCAATAAAAATTAAATATAATACAAATTAAAAAAATCTTGGCCCGTGTATATACCCATATGTAAATGAATGTATCAGTACTTAGACACACACATGGAATTTGCATATGTATACAGCAAACTGATAATAGTGTGTGCACATGTGCTCAGTCTTGTCTGGACTCTTTGCAACTCCACAGACTCTAGGCCTCCAGGCTCCTCTGTCCGTGGAATTTTCCAGGCAAGAATATTAGAGTGGGTTTGCCCATGCCCTCCTCAGGGAATCTTCCCATCCCAGGGATTAAACCCACGTCTTCTTATGTCTCCTGCATTGGCAGGTGGGTTCTTTACTGGTTGAGCCACCAGAGAAGCCCAGCTATCAATAGTGGTTTCCCCTAAAATGTTGGACAACATGGAAGAGTGGGAGGGAAGTCTGTTGGAAGAGAGAGTTTTGTTTTTTACTGTATACAGTGCAATGATATTTAATAATTTTAAAACAGATATAAGTAAAGCGAGCAAAGAACAGTAATGCTGAGACTTGAAAAACACAGGTTCCAGATCAGCTATACTAAATAATCTCCTGCTTGACTTTCAGTGAGTCTCTTATGCCTCTGATCTTTACTACCTGCCTTTGGAAATTGAGTGGCTTGGATCAGATGACCTCAAAGGCCCCTTCCAGGTCTAACATTCTGACACTTGTGAAGGGGTTAAAAATAGATACCTAAATTACAGCTGGGCACACCGTGTCCATACGATACCTTCAAGGGCTTTTCTACACTTCTACAACAGGGCATTTGCCAGTGATCAGCGTAATTTTGAGGTCCTCTTTTTTGTTTTGGCCACACTGCACAGCATATGGGATTTAGTTTGCTGGCCAGGGATAGAAACCCAGGCACCCTGCATTGCAAGCGTGGAGTCTTAAACACTGTACCACTAGGGAAGTCCCTGGTTTTTGTTTTAATTTTGCCTTTTTTCTATTCTGTAGTAAAATGAAAAATATGAAACTGTCTCAGTCTAAAATAAACCTCATAGGAGTTTAACTTCACAAGAGGCTTTAAGCAGAGAGATTTAATTCAAATGTAGATGCCAAAATTATAGCATCCTCAGATTACAAGATAATTCAGGACTTGTGAAAACGTTGAGAGGAGGAATGTTTTATAAGTATGTATTTCTTTGCTGTCTAGTGTAGGTTTTTTTTTTTTCCATCTAGTGTTTTAATTGAAAGTGATGAACATTTCTTTTTTTTTTTTAATATGGTTCACACATGTAGTACAGTACACATGTAGTTAAAAGGGTGTTCTGAGAAAAAGCACCTAACCACCATCCATCGGTCATAATTTAGGAGCCCCAAAATGTCTGATGCCTCCATGGTAATGATGTCACATGGTGAAATATGCAAACCACAGTGTCCAACACACTAAAATAACAACCATGGGATTTTGACTTAACAGCAGGCTCTGAATAAACTGTGATGTGAGTAAACTGTGATGTAAACCAACTGCAACATTCTGCAAGGAAAGATGATTCTCTCTAATGTTTTCCACTTGAAGTGATACTATTTCCGGGCTCTTTTTTTATTTTAATTGAAGTATGGCTGATTTACAATGTTGTGTTAGTTTCAAGTGTACAGCAAAGGGATTCAATTATACATATCTATTCTTTTTCAGATTCTTTCCCTTATGGGTGATTACACAATATTGAGTAGTGTATGTACTATAAGTAGGTCCTTGTTGGTTATTTATTTTATATATAACAGTTTGTATATGTTAATCCCAAACTCCCAATTTATCCTTCCAACCCTCTTCCAGCTTTTTAAGATCAAAAATCTGATTGCAAAGCCTTGGAATGAAGACTTGCTCCCAACCAGAGACTGTAAGATTCTGAGTCTGCCTGAGGGCCTGACAGTTAAATAATTTGTTCCAAATTATACTCCTTGTCAAGGGTAGAGTCAGAACCAGATCTGAGTTTGTCTAGTGTTTCTCTTTCTGCCCCTCATGCCTATCAGTTCCCACCTGACTCTAATCGCCTTTTGGTGAAGAGCTGGATTTGCTTGGACTCTGCTTAGACTTGGTCATTGGCCCTCTAAAGACCCTATCTCCTACCCTCTTTATTTGATTTTATTATCACTGACTGACTTTATTTATTATTTATTTATTTAAATATTTATTTTATTTATTTGTTTGACTGCACTGGGTCTTCATGATGGCATGCAGGATCTCTAGATGCCGGCGTGTGGAATCTTTTTTAGTTGCAGCAAGTGGAATCTAGTTCCCTGACCAGAGATGGAACTCCGGCCCCTACATAGGGAGTTTTGGAGTCTTAGCCACTAGACCACCAGGGAAGTCCCCCTGCCACTTTCTTGCTGACTCTCCACACCCCTTCAAGTCGGTGCCCCTTTCTTTCTGATGCCTTCTGTTGTCATTGGACACCATGATGGTCCTCCCAACCTCCTTTTGAAAGGAGGTTGTCATCCTGGACCTAATTGTTATTTTTCCCACTGTCAGGTCAAACCATGGGCAGCAATTCATTGAGAATGTAGGGCTTGAGGTTCTGAATAAGGAAGATCAAGGTTGGGGGTCAGAATAGAAAGACCATGGTTCTAGCAGGTTTTCCTAGGTGTTAGTGATAAAGAATCTGCCTGTCAATGCAGGACATGCAAGAGAGTGTGGTTTGATCCCTGGGTCAGGGAGATTCCCCTGAGAGTGGGAAATGGCAACCCAGTCCATATTCTTGCCTGGGAAAATCCCATGGACAGAGGAGCCTGGCAGGCTACAGTCCATGGGGTCTCCAAGACTTGGACATAACGAAGCACAAGAGATGGGAATACCAGACCACCTGATCTGCCTCTTGAGAAATTTGTATGAAGGCCAGGAAGCAACAGTTAGAATGGACATGGAACAACAGACTGGCTTCGCAAATAGGAAAAGGATTCGTCAAGGCTGTATATTGTCACCCTGTTTTATTTAACTTATGTGCAGAGTACATCATGAGAAATTGCTGGACTGGAAGAAACACAAGCTGGAATCAAGATTGCCCAGCGAGATAATATCAATAACCTCAGTATGCAGATGACACCACCCTTTTGGCAGAAAGTGAAGAGGGAACTCAAAAAGCCTCTTGATGAAAGTGAAAGAGGAGAGTGAAAAAGTTGGCTTAAAGCCCTCCCTCAGCACTGCAGAAATGCAAGATCATGGCATTCCGGTCCCCAATCAACTTCATGGGAAATAGATGGGGAAAACAGTGGAAAACCAGTGTCAGACTTTATTTATCTGGGCTCCAAAATCACTGCAGATGATGACTGCAGCCATGAATTTAAAAGACGCTTACTCCTTGGAAGGAAAGTTATGACCAACCTAGATAGCATATTCAAAAGCAGAGACATTACTTTGCCAACAAAGGTTCATCTAGTCAAGGCTATGGTTTTTCCTGTGCTAATGTATGGATGTGAGAGTTGGACTGTGAAAAAGGCTGAGCGCCAAAGAATTCATGCTTTTGAACTGTGGTGTTGGAGAAGGCTCTTGAGAGTCTCTTGGACTGCAAGGAGATCAACCAATCCATTCTGAGGAGATTCATCCCTGGGATTTTTGGAAGGGAATGTATAGCTGAGCTGAAACTCCAAGTCCTTTGGCCACCTCATTCGCGAAGGGGGGCGGGTTTGGCTCATTGGAAAGGACTCTGATGCTGGGAGGGATTGGGGGCAAGAGGAGAAGGGGACGACAGAGGATGAGATGGCTGAATGGCATCACTGACTCGATGGATGTGAGTCTCAGTGAACTCCGGGAGTTGGTGATGGACAGGGAGGCCTGGCGTGCTGCAATTCATGGGGTCACAAAGAGTCAGACATGACTGAGTGACTGATCTGATCTGATCTGAAAGCACGCTTGCACCACATGGCTTTTTAGTGAGGAACCAAGTATATTATTCAGCTGAACATACAGTCTGGAACCAATGATTTTTTCTTTATACATCTATAAGATAACCCTTTGAGCCTCTGCTTATCGTCTCTAAAACCAAAAGATCCTAAGATTCCTTTTAGCCCTAAAATTCTATAACATCTGAATCTCTTGTTGTTGTTCATCAGCAGGTTGTTTTGTTGAGAGCTTCCCCTGGAACCTGTGGATGAACATAAGGGAAAGTAAGTGTAAATCTACCTGGAAAGGGAAAATGAGACAGAATCATCTGGCGGCAAGTAGCGAATCCTAGAAAGTCCAGGTGGAGCATGGGCTGCAAGTGGAGGAGGAGTTGAGAAGAGTGAGACCAGTGTGTGCCAGAAAAATTGCTGGTGCCCGAGACTGCGGAAGGGGAAATCAGATGGCTTGAATAGGACTCTTGTTTAGATCACAAGCGAAAGGTTCAGGAAATGTCGCTGAATCCGTGGATTTTATCTCTTTTTTTTTTTTGTTATTCTTTATTTTTCTTGGCTGCACTGAGTCTTCATTGGTGCACGAGGGCTTTCTCTAGTTGCAGCGAGTGGAGGCTGGGTGAAAATCTGCCTCTTCCGTACCCCACTCACCAACGTCGCAGAAAAACCACCGTGGCTTCCCAGCGCCATCTCGCTTAAGACTCGCATCAAGCCGCTTATCCCCGCTAGCAGCGTCCTCAGGTAGCACAGTCCCCCCACGTCACCAGGGCCTTCAAGGCATTGGGTGGTACCGCATCGCCGCTCGAAAAGGCCAGCTCCTGGCTACCCACTTGAATAGGCCTGGACTGTTCCACAACCAGCTTCCCACCGCGGGGAAATCACTCTGTTCCCCGCGTCTCTCCCTTCGCAGCTAGGAAACACTGCCCGAAGGTTTCCCCGCACGCCTCCCTCCTCGTGTAGCCCCTTCTACTTTGCCATCCGATCTGACAGGAGGGTCGACTCCCCTGCTTTGGTCGGAAGGGTTTCCCGACCTTATAGCCGGTCCCCTGTCTTTACCCTCAGGATGAGGCCCGGCTCTCAAGCGCACTAGACCACTTTGCCACTACCGTGGGCCTCGTGGGTGGTTCTCACAATTCCGAGGACTGTGTGGTCCAACCTCCCACTGCCGACTCTTTCTACCCGGGCCCTCTGATAAAGCAACCCGATGCCCGGACACTCTCTCCCAGAGCACAGGGCGTCGCGTCTCTCCCTCCGACGTCACCTGCCCGTTCCCTCCCAGGCTGTCCCTCCCTAGTCCGCTCTGCCCTCCTGGCCCGCCCTAGGCCTGCAACTACTGCAGTCTAGATCACGCAATCAGGACGAGGTTTGCTATGTAAGATTCCATTCCTTCGCGCTCGCCCAGGGTCTCTGCGCTCCACTCACGAACGCAACAAAGTCCCCCCTGAGTCGGTTCCAACACTACAAAGCGCCCTCGACGGCACAAGCGACGGCCCCCCGTCCACTCCCTCTACTGCTCCCCCGGGGACATCTCAGAGAGGCACTGGCACCGCCTGGTTATCCATTGGCCTCCCTCCACACGCCCACCCACACGCGGCGAGGTTCGCCCCCTTACTGCTCCCCTCGCTCCCCCAGCCATACTGCTGCTGCAAGGGCTCAACATCTCGCGACTCCCCCGGGGCTGTCCACCCAGCGTTCTGAAATCAACGCACAGGCCACACCTCGGTTACGCGTGCGCCGCTCCACCTGTTCGGAGATGAGGGCCGCTCTTGCACCCCTGCTCACCTTCTCCACCATCCGCCAGAAGTCCCACCAGTTCTCCCAGTGAGTCCCCCCGGAGCACCCCGGGGGTCCTCCTCCCTCCTACCGCCAGCTTTGCTCACCCACCTGGGCTAATCGTCACCTGATAAGCCAATCTCCCACTCGACAGAAGAACGCCCCCCAGCAGAGGGCATCCCCCCTTTTCGTCACAATCGCCGCTCGATGCTCGGGAACCCCAGGTTTCCTGCCCCTTCATACCCCGCGGTTCGATACCAGCCGCCCTCGAAGAGACCCTCCATGACCCCATACGGGCACGTGCTCCCAATCGAGTCCTCCAGAGCTGCAGCCCTCACCTCACTGCAACCGGTGGCTCGTTGCTGCCGAGCAACATACGACCGCGCTCTCCCTCACCACTAGCCCGCAGGGACGAGCCCGACTTCCCCTCGGCGCCTTTCAGCCCTTGCCTCACCCCATACCAGCCCCAGTGACCTGCTTCCACCCTGACCTCCAGCTCAGGGGGCCTCCCGTCCCGCTGTCTACCATACGTTGATGGAAACTGCTCCGAACCACCTCGGGACGCCCCCTTCTTCCAGTGTTCCGTCACCCCGGCCCGCTGCTCCCGCCTGCTTACGCTGTCACCATGCTGCCACGCTCGAGCACAACAAACCCACAGGGACTACCCCTGCTCCCGAGATTCCCCCAGTCATCGAGAGATGCCAAGGGCCTTCTGGTTGCTCACCTCCTGCATCCTCGGCTCCCACCGCGTAGTAACACTTACCTCCGCCGGACCCCATCAGCTCCTCACGGCGGCATAACCGCCATCACGTAGGTTGAATCTCCCCTTGAGTCCACCCAGCCAGGTGTGTGACGCACTCTCCAAGAGATACAGGCTCCGCTACCGTCCGTCCACCCGCGACTCAGGCGGCATCTCGTTACTCCACGCAGCGCGGCCTCGTCTTCATTTTGCTTCCATTCGACGATCGCAATCCCTCAGTCCTACGTGTACTCCTGCCCGGCACGTGCGTCGTCAAGAATGCACGGAGAGGCTCTCCCTTCTCTGTCCCCTCCACCCCGCCTGCCTCTGGAGTACTCCCCCCATGTCGGGCCCCGGCCTGGCCACGCTAGGTAACTCATTGCGTCTATCTCGGGACCACACAGTCCAAGACTGGAGGTCTCATTCTCGGCACTGACAGTCACCTCCGAGAGCAAATCTCTTATGTAGCCTTTCCTTCGCAACTCGAATGAGAAGCCAGAGGAGGATTTCTGGCGCATCCTCTGCCTGGGCCACACACAAACGGCAGCCTGACATTCCCCGCCTGCTGAAATCGTCATCCATCGACGGGATATTGCGTCGTACCCGGTAATCACTACAGAGGAAAAAACCGCTTGCCACGCGTGTGCTCCCCCCTTGACATCTCTACGCTTCCCGTCAAGATCGATAGCCCTTATCTCCCCGCTATCGTAAGCGCGCCTTCAGGAAGATATGTTTCTCTCATCACTTTGTGTGTATGGGGATACACTTGCCCCGTATGGTCCGCACAAGTTGGCCTACTTGGCATAACCCCTTGGACCATCTATCGCGCACCCTCCCACCTCAACAACTGTCTCTCCCTCCCACATCACCGCTAAACTCTTTCCGGTCCTCCCCCCGTCTCCCTCTGAGTTAGGAACCTCGTCCCACCCTTTCTGAGTGATCCTCTTCCCGTGCTACACCGTGGCCCCCCCCCCAACCCGCGGCCCTTTCCTGTCCTCCCAGTTTCTCTTCTGCTTCCGGTCCTCTCGGCTCCTTTCCCCCACCCCCCGGGGCCCTTGCTCCTCCCTTAGCTCTACTCTCTTCCTGTCCTCTCTTCATCCACTCTGTACCACCTATACCGTCTCTCACGGGTGCCCTCTCCCCTCGATCCACTGGACATGACGCGGTCGACTCCCCCTGTGCCTTTCGTGCTTCATGACGCCACCGGGGTTACGCCTGCACCTCGTCCCTCCCACCGGTCTCCGCCATCTTCTTATGGTATTTAAGGGCCGTGCTTACCTGTCTACGTAATACATTCCAGCCACGTCTCGTCCCCCTTATGTGTGTCCCGTCCCTCCCATCCATGTGACTCTCTCCTCTCTCTCGTGCGCGTTCACGTTTTCCTACACTTCGCTTATGCCTGAGCCTCCCCCTTCCCCTCCGAACATGCTCTATGTGCCCCCGCGCCTCTCTCCCCTGAGGTACAGAACCTCCGATTGCCTCCCCTTTGTCCCTGCCTTCCCGGTACTAGTCCTGCCCTCTCCGATTTCTCCACGCCTGCATGAGTGCAGCTCTCAACACGACAGCGCGGGCACGTTTTATTCCCTCGTGCATCGTTCTCGTGACTAAACCCAAACTTACTAAGGTGGTTACTTGCCTAACATGCATCGCCTCCGACAATCCGCGCGCGGGGTTCCCATCCTTCTTCTCCCCCGGGTACAGGTCCTCTTGTATCGTAGCGTACCCACTGCTACGGCGCTGTGATCTCTTATTTCTGCACCCCCGGGCAACCCACGTCTTACCGCCGACGCCCAGTGTCGCGAACCTACTTCACTCTGGCTCTGTCCCAATCTGCTGTGGACCCTGCGCCTCGGCCAACACCCGGGGTCCAGCCTTCCCCGACAATCCCAAGTAGGCATTCGCCTCCCCTGCACCCCTCTGGTACGGTGTCATCCTGCCCTCAACACACACACACTGGGAGATCCCCTCCTTCCTCTCGCCTGGCTACGAACGGCCCTCCTTCATACTCCAAACCTTGGCAACATTATTTCCACGCCCAGTGGAGTCCCGAGAGGCCCCTCACCCGCACCTACACCCACTGGGCCTCGGCTCCCTCTGCTCTCGAGCCACATGAGAAAGCCCACCTGAGGTCACCCCTGCTGCCCCAACCCCAAGAGTCGAGCGTGTAACCCCGCAGCGGCTCCATCCCAATGCCTCCGGGGCCCGTGGTCCGTAATAGCCCCCCTACGCAGTTATTACCCCTCCCTCTCACGCCCATAGTCGCCACGTCTCGATGGCCACCCAGAATCGCACTCACCCTTGTGGTCCGGCAGAGCAATGGCACCGCCGCGCGGCCTCCACGCTGCTGCTCCCCCCTGCCCACTCGCCGCCATGGAGACCCTCCCGACTTCCCTGGCGCCGCCCCTCCACGACCCATCGACTTACTCCAAAAGGAAGCTCTTCTATGCATCTCGACACCTACCCATCCCCGGCCACCTGTCTCCGGCCGGCCTGCTCCCTGATACGTACTCTACAACTCCGTGTAGGACAACCCCGCACACCACGACGACGACCCGGGGCGCCGCTCTGAGAACAATACCTCCCTTTTGCCCGACGAGTCTCGCTGCTCCCGTCATCTCGAGCACGATGAGGCCAAGTATTCGTGCTCCTGCAATCCCTAGCGATCCAACTCTCGCCGACCTCTTTCGCCCAAACGCCTCCCAGGAGGCTTGACTACCCTTGAGTCCACCCAGTGAGCTCCAACAAAGGATACCCTGGCGCCTTCCACTGCCGGACGTTGCCCGAGCAGTGCAGATCGTCGGGCTTCTATTGCGTGCCCTGCGCAGCTCCAGAGAACTCGTTCTGTTCCTTCTCGCCCGGTGGTCCGCTGTTGCGAGGAATGCAGACCCCCGACGAATCCATCCTGTCGTCCACCTTGGCAGCATGGAACATTTCCGTTTGACTTTTTTTGGACCATACAGATGTCCTAAATACGAGGCCTCCTGGGTCCTATTCGGGGACCTTCCTGGCAGTCCACTCTCCGTGAGGCCTGAGCAAACGTCCCCATTCTGGCACGGCTGCCTTCACCTTCGGCTACACTAGAATGCGAAGAAATTGGAATCTTGCCTGGGCCACACAAGAGCGCCAGGCGCCCTGCACACCCCGGTCCGCGGGTTAACCCTTCGGCCAGTATATTGGGTCTCCTGCCTGGTATACTCGACTCTAATAAACCACGTGCGCTCATCCCTGCCCATCTCCCTGGCCAAAGATGCATATTGGCCCTTTGGTCCCCGCTATCAACGGTTTTTGCGCCGGGTCAGGAGACACGTTGCCCTCTCTACGCGTCACTTAGAAGGTTGGTAGGGTTCGATCAAGGGCGCGAGGCGTAGCTTGGCCTAGCGCCGTTAGGAATCGGCGACCTGTTGGGGCGGACAAAAGTTCCCTCGGGTCTGGAGAAAATTCTACCCCGGTGTAGCGTCGGCCCTCGAAGAGCGTAGACTAGTGGACACCCCGAGGTCTTGGGCGCGGCCACCGGGCGCTTGCCATTGCGGGCTGCCCTCCTCTGACCCTATCTTTCCTCCCCTCTGATGCTGGAACAAGGCGCAGGGCGGTCGGACCCCGCTGTTGTCTGGAAGGCGGTTCCCGAACCTTCCGGTTCGCCACCTCGAGGGATTAGCGGTCTACATTCAAGAAGACATTCCAGAGCGTGGCCTCGTGGGTGGTTTCCCTCCACATTCGGCCGCTAGGCACCTGCCCGATTTCCCGCCTCCCGCTGGCCCTCTTGATAAGAACCCGATTGCCCGGACACCTCTTCCGACACTCGCGCCCCGTGCCTGGGGAACCTGCAGTTCAATGGCTCACTGACCCAGGGGACAGATTTCCTCCACCTGCACCTGTGCCAGTCGCTTGCGGCTTTTCTGCAGAGAAACTCACTCCAAGCGCCCAGGCCCTTTTTCCAAACATTGCCTGAAGTTCGTGCTGATCAAGCGATCCCGCCTCTCAGCCCCCCGGGACCCCTATCCTCAGCAGAGCGCCCGAAGGTTCGGGGAGTACTTCCGATGCCTCCACACCTTCCCCGAGCGAGGCCCTCCGCGACTCTCCAAGTGTCCTACGTCTGCTACCGGGAACGAACCAATCGCAGCCGCACTGTGGCTCCTGCAGCCTGGGAGCTCATGAATATCCCACGGTATAGTCTGCGAGGTGCGCGCTGCCCTGCAAGGTTCCTCCTGTTGGGTTCGCCTGGATCAACCCACTCAACCTGAGTAGTGAGCCGTCCGCCTCTTCACTCCAGAGGCGATGACCCCGCAAGGGGCCCACGGACTGGCTCCCGTAGAGGCCCCTGCTGCCCACCTCTCCAGGTTTCCCTCTGCGCTTCTCCTCCCTGAGCCAGCATCTAGCGCCATGACACCAGAATACCCCCAGCGGCGCTCTGTAATGTGTTGTCCATCGCTGCCACACAGTCGAGGAAACCCAGGGTTATCCTCCTGCCATCAACCCGGGAAACGCCTCGAGGATGCACCCTCCTCCTCAAATCGGTCTCGAGGGGCGCGAGCATTGACAGGGTCCCCATAGCTCGGATGGCTCGGGAGCGGAGAGGTGGCAAACCTTCGCTTCGCCTGCGCCACTCACCGCCCAATCGCAAATTGGTGGGAGTACCTCGCCCACTTGGGTTCCATGGCGCCCCGTGTTGTCTGCGCTGCTCCACCCGAGTAAGGACTTAAACTGTGACAGCTCCATCCGAGGCCGCTCCCGTGAAGGGCGTACGCCCAGTGCTGGAGTTGCGTGAAGCATGAAACCCTCGTGGCCATCACCTCATTGGCCTCGCCTGCCGCACAGTTCCTGTGCGTACTGTGTCTGCCGGCAACACCTGCCTGAACTGATTCTCCCCCGTCATTGGTCCACGACCCGCAGTATCCCGGCAGGCCTGTACGGCGGTGCGTCCTGTCAGTGCTGTAGTCCGCACAAGGATGCCACTGGTGACCGCGACTTGCTGTCTGACAGTTCTTTTTCCTGTGTTTCTGTCTCCGGGCTGGGGAGTCGTGCACTGAAGGTGGTCCTTGTGGTTGGTGGTGTTGGTTTACAGCGCGGCCTTACCGGCGGCGGCGTGGGCCCTCTACGCCCGTCACGGTGTTTCCTCTCTCATCACTGCGGCTGGTGCCCCCACACAGGTAACAATTCGGCGTTTGGTGCCTCATACTCCACCCGCTGCGTCATCTCGTACGCTACCCGCCAGCCCCAGATGCGCCAGTGAGGCCTCCGTGTCAATCCGGGGAGCAGCCGGCACGCGGGAACACTCAGAGCCACGTCGACCCACCTGCTGTTTTGCCGGTGCCATGCTTACCACCCTGCCAACTGCTACCGAGTCGACAAAACCCTCGAAGCTCCAGGCATGTTGGATCATTCTGATCTTATTCCTTGTTGCTTCTGTATGGCCACCTCATCCCTACAGCGCTCGCCTGCTCATTTACCCACCCAGTCCAACCCGCATAAGACTACGGAATCTTCTCGGACAATTCCTCTGTCTGAAACCGCTCTCAACCGCCCACCGACTGAAGATCAAGGTCCACCCCGCTAACGCTCCTCTTACAAATTCCGCAGAATCAAATAACTAGTGCAATGCCTTTCTACCCGAAAGCCCTCTCTCTCCGTTAAGTGTACCTCAAACATAACCATGGCCATTTCTACAAGCCAAGACAAAAAGCTTTGAAAATTTGTTGGAGACAATAGAACCAAATAGTCCAGCAATCTGCAAGAAACAAAAGTGGAGCTGGAGGCATTAGCTCCTGAATTTTTCAAGCATATGGTACAAGCTAACGCCATCAAAACATCAGGTGTGACTAAACCACTATTATAGATCAGTGATATGAGACAGGAATAGACAAGCCCAGGAAATATCCACCCACCTATATAAGTTCCATGTATGACCAGGAGGCAAGAGTTGTGATGGAGAAAAGATCAAGTCTCTTGAATAATTTGGAAAACTGGATTGCTACTGTTAAATAATGAAATTAGTTAGAATTCTCTAGTGCCATGGAAAAATAAACTCAAAATGTGATTTAGACAATGTCGAAATGGGAGCTATAACAAAAGGGAAACATGGGCAGAAACATCTTTGCATAAATAAGTGGTGTTTTTGTATTTTTCCTAATGCTAATGTATAATCACTTAGTATGTCGACTCAGGCAACCCCATAGACGCAGCCACCAGGTCCCGTCCCTGGGATTTCTCCAGGCAAGAACACTGGAGTGGTCATCATTTCCTTCTCCATCCCATTCCTAGAGTAAGAATAAAAAGAAAAATAAAAAAATGGGAACTAATTAAGCTAAAAAGGCTTTTGTTACCACCATGGAAACCATCAACAAAAACAAGACTACTGCAAAATTAAGAAGTATTTGAAAAATCACGTGACTAAAGAATAAACTTACCAAAATTGCAAGCAACTCTATATTCGCTTAATTAAAATAAAAATAAAGAAAAAAAGCTAAACATACTCACGAGGAGAAGAAAAAATGCCGATTGGCATTTCAGGACTCTCTTGCACATTTTGTAAATAGTGACTGTGTAACAGCTGAGATCATATTATAGCACTGCACATGATTGTCATGAGTTCTGGCTTGGTCAAGGTTGTGGTGTGGGTATCCATATGTGAGCTCCACCTAGAAAGTGGCAGCATTTTACTGCTTCTGCTTTATTGACTACACTAAAGCCTTTGAATGGGGTGATCACAACAGACTGAACATTCTTAAGAGAGGGAATACCAGACCACATTAACTGCCTCCTGAGAAACCTGTATGCAGGTCAAGAAGTAACAGAACCAGATAAGGAACAACGGACTGGTTAAAATTTGGAAAAGGAGAACATCAAGATTGTATTTTGTGACCCTGCTTATTTAACTTCTATGCAGAGTACATCATGTGACATACCTGGATGGAGGAAGCACAAGCTGGAATCAAGATTACCAGGAGAAATAGCAATAACCTCAGATATGCAGATGACACCACTCTCATGGCAGAAAATGAAGAGGAACTAGAGAGACTCTTGATGAAGGTGAAAGAGGAGAGTGAAAAAGCTGGCTTAAAACTCAACATTCGAAAAATGAAGATCATGGCATTCATGGCAAATAGACGAGGAAACAATGGAAACAGTGATAGACTATTTTCTTGGGCTCCAAAATCACTCCAGATGGTGACTGCAGCCATGAAATTAAAAGACACTTGTTCCTTGGAAGAAAAGCTATGACCAACGTAGACAGCACATTAGAAAGCAGAGATATTACTTTGCTGACAAAGGTCCGTCTAGTCAAAGCTATGGTTTTTCCAGTAGTCATGTATGGATGTGAGAGTTGGACCATAAAGAAAGCTGAGTAAAAAATCAATGCTTTTGAACTGTGGTGTTGGAAAAGACTCTTGAGAATCCCTTGGAACAATGAGATCCAATCAGTCCATTGTTAAGGAGATCAGTCCTGGGTGTTCATTGGAAGGACTGACGTTGAAGCTGAAACTCCAATACTTTGGCCACCTCATGCGAAGAGTTGACTCATTGGAAAAGACTCTGATGCTGGGAGGATTGGGGCAGGAGAGAAGGGGACGACAGAGGATGAGATGGCTGGATGGCATCGCCGACTCAATGGACTGGATTTGAGCAAGCTCCGGGAGTTGGTGATGGGCAGGGAGGCCTGGCGTGCTGCAGTCTGTGGTGCAAAGAGTCGGACATGACTGAGTAGCTGGACTGACTGACAGGGGTCACTTTCTCGGTCCTGGTCTCCCGACTGGGCCTGTTCCCTCTACAGGCTGCACTGTGACTGGGGTCTGGGGGGAGCCTCACATCTGGTACTGGGGCTCTCTTGTGTTGGTCTGACAGTGTTTGATCCCCACTGCCTTTCTGGTTGTCCCTGAAGTCTCACCCCACTTTGGGGAGATAGCTTCTGGGCTTTATTTGGGCCATCGTGTGGTTAGGAGACCCTGGATAGCCCCTATTATGACCCAAACTGAGGCTGATCAGAAGAGGGAGCCGGACCCATGTCTGCTATTCCCCTGTGTCTGCGTACAGGGTCCCCTGGAATGGCCTCCGTGTGCCAGAAGCTGCCTGGGGTGAGTTGCCCCCATGTTAGGTGAGTGATGCTGGTTCGGGGTAAACGGCACAGGTCAAGCCCATAGAGATACTTGGGGCTTCTCATCTAAGGCAGCACCTCACAGAGGGCTGGGTCTCAGAGGGTCCAGGTCTCCTGGATCCTACTCCTTGTAGGGTCTTTGATTTCTGTCTCTCTTCTTCTCCGCTTTGGCCCACATCTATTTATCTCTTAGAAAGACCTGTCTCCTCCAGATCACAGCCATTCCATGTCCAGATGATGGTAATGCAGCATCCCATCCACTCCCTGCAGCAGATTTCAACCAGGTGCGCGCAGAATTCATCAGGCAGAGTTCATGGCCCAAGGTAGGTAGAGTCCAGGAGTCCAAGACCAGCCTGAAGGAGCTGCAGAAGGACTATTACCCTCATCCCCTGATTAGATTCCTTGGGGTCCAGGTATCTCAGGGGGGATTTGAGGTAGGAGACAGATAGCCCCATGAGTGGAATCAGTGTGGCCGCTCTCTCCTGACTCTTTCTAGGAAAGTTCCCTTAAAGTAAAATCCCATGAATGAACCCTGGGCTAGGTGCTTGTGGTCCTTGGAAGTGGGTGGTGCCCCTACCAGAGGGTGTGGACAAAGGGCAGACCTCTGCGCCTGTTTTCTCAGCTGGAGAAGGGAGAATGGTAGTACAACCCACCGTGCCAAGCTGTTGGAGGATCAGCTGGAGTGCTCATGGGCCCACCAAGAGTCAGGCTTTTCACATAGTAGGCACTCAACAAATTCCAGTCATAGATATCAATGTTGTTATTAGCAGGGCTGTGGAATGTTCTAGGATGAGAACAGGACCCTCCCAGCTCCTGTGTGCAACTAGAGACCAGAGGTAAGAGGGGCAGGGCTGGAGCCTGCCACAACTTCCACCTCCAGTCCCCACCCCCAAACTTCAGGCCCTGAGTTTCCCATGACCTGAGGAGGAGCTGTGGGTGTGGTGGGAGAAAGGTGTTTTTTTTTTTTCCCCCAATTTACGTGTTACCTATTATATATTTATACCTACTTTATTCTATCAAATATTTGAGAAGGCTTCCAAGCATACTAAGAGACATAATCCAGGGCAGGAAAAATAGGATGCAATAGGAAGAAAAGGCTCTGGGCGCATTAGATGGTGGACACACTGGGTCTGAGGCCACCTGTGCCTGCCTGCCTCAAGAACTTCCAGTGTCTCCTCCTCGCCTGAGTACCAGCCACAGTTTCCTGTGCCTGGATTCTTGGCTCTCAGCCCTGAGACCAGCTCAGCCTTTTGGGGTTGCCCTATGCCCACCTCATCAGTGGCTCCTGAGCTGCTCAGAGGCAGGACAGAGTCTTCCCTGCCACCTTCCCAGTGCTTCCTGGGCTCCTGAGGGATGGAAGTCTCCATAAAGTGGGGCAGGGAAGGAAGGTTAAAGGGATGTTCAGCAGTCACAGAGGATGGGATCTCCAGTTTGCAGAATCTTGCTTATACTCAGCCATGTCCAGCCCCGTGAGGCAGCCTGTGAAATAGGACACCATCAGCATACCAATTACAGAGTGATGCTTTCTAAGTGCCCGCTATGTGCCTGGCGCTGTTCTAGGCATTTTACAAATCTTTATTTATTTAATCCTCACCACAACCCATGAGGCTGTTTCACGGAAGAAGAAATGAAAACAGAAAGGTTAAGTAACTTGCCCAATGTAACACAACTCATAAGTGGCCAAATGGGGATTTGAACTCAGGCGCTCTGGATTCAAGAGAAAGGGGTGGGGCCCACTGTTTATTATACTTCCATTATATTCCAAGCATTTGACCCAGCCTGTGGGCTGGTGAGGGAGTAATGTGACACTCATATTACCCATGAAAAACAGGGCCTCAGAGAAGATGAGGCCTGCAAGGCCACGTAGCTGGGAGGCAGTAGACAAGATAGGTTCCTATTAGCTCTGTCTGATCCTCTAGAGCCACCGCTGGACGTGCCTCCCTGGAGGCTGAAAGGAAGGGGCCAGAGTGAGGTGGTGAGGGCTGTAGAAAGCCCAGCTCCAGACACGGCCATCACTCAGGCCCTGGCCCTCAGTGAGGCTTTGGTCTCTGGCCTGGCGGGAAGCTAGGAAGACTCTGAGGGTCAGGACTCAGGCAGGCCCCAGTGCCGCCTACCTGCCCTGAGCTTGTGGGGCTGTGGCGTGGCTGTGATGAATGGGCTCCTGGCAGGTTGAACATTAATCATACTGCTGGTGGCGGGAGAAGGCAGCTGCCTGAAATGCTTGCACTGTGGGGAATCTATCCCCACCAGGCCTGGCTGGACTGGGATGGGGAAGGGCAGTCAGGGGTAGAGGGGAAGTGGGCCTAGTCTGAGGGAGGAGAAACAGCCTTGACCCCAGGAGTCATTTCTGAAGAGGCTCAGTCTGAAGGGCCCCCTCATTTCCCCCCCATTTGTGTATCTTCTTTGGAGAAATGTCTATTCAAGTCCTTTGCTCACTTTTTGATTGGATTATTTGGTTTTTGATGTTGAGTTCTGGGAATTCTTTAGATATTAACCCTTTACCAGATATGTAATATGCAAGTGTTTTCTCCTGTTCAGTAGGCTGCCCTTTCACTTTGCTTCCTTTGACATGCAGAAGTTTTTAAGTTTGATGTAGCCTCATATGTCTATTTTCGCTTCTGTTGCCTGTGCATTTGGTGTTATATTCAAGAAATCACTGCCAGGTCCAATGTCATACAGCTTTCCCCTTATGTTTTCCTCTTAGAGTTTCATAGTTTCAGGGCTTACATTTAGATTTTTAATCCATTTTGAGTTAATTTTTGTATATGGTGTACCTTTAAGGGTCCAACCTCATTTTTTTTTTTTTTGTAAGTGGATATCCAGGTGGCTCAGGTGGTAAAGAATCGCCTGAAATGCAGGAGTCCTGGGTTTGGTCCTCGGGTCATTCCCCCTGGAGAAGGGAATGGCTACCCACTTCAGTATTCTTGCCTGGAGAATCCCATGGACAGAGGAGCCTGATGGGCTATGTTCTGTGGAGTCACAAAGTGTTGGACATGACTGAGCAACTAACACTTTCACTTTTCATCCAGAAACTTAAGGCAGGATGAATTAAGTTTCTGCAAGCTAATTCTTTCCTGTGCAATATCTATATATCCAGGTCCATCAGACCCACGTCCTTTCTACCTGGGGGATGGCTGTTGCCCTGGCCATGAGTCCCTCCTCCTCACCTCTTTGGGCTCTGCTGTACCCAGGCCCAGTTAGGCAGGGCAGGTACCCACAGCCCCACTGGGGTGGTGTGGGTCCCTTCAGGGATGCAGGCTTCTTCCCCACCCATCTTCAGGGCTGCTGGGGCCTCTGGGTGAATTCTGGGGCTCTGTGATGGGACAGATATGGGTGTAGTGTACTCAGGAGAAATGGACAGGATCAGAGACACAAGGAGTCCACAGCAGATACTGGTTTGTGGGAAGAAGGTCCCCGGTTGGGGGGGCATTTAGGGCCTTGGCCTCATTCTGCCCCAATCTTCTGATGACTTAGATGAAGGCACACAGTCCCACATTTGCCAGCAAAAGGCGGTTCTCACTTTGGATCCTCAGCTGATGGAAGCTCTGGGCTAAAAACCCACCAAACCAAATGGAATCTCAGAGATAGAAGAATGAAGTTCTGAACCTGGGCACAATGACTAGAGGATGGGTATAGGAAGGGGACAGGGTGCTTTCACACACATTGTAGTAGTGCCATCCTGCTGGAGCCGGCTCACACACCGCCTCTCGTTGGCACACGGTCGGGAATTTTGCTAGCCAGTGGTTCAGCACAGGCATCCCAGGTGTCCTGGCTTCCCCAGGCTTGGTCGTGTAGGCTCCACCTCTGATAAGGCTGCCCATGGAGCCACCAGCTTTCTGTGTGACCCAGGCACGCCTTTTCCCCTCCCTGGGCCTCAGTTTCTTTATCTGAAAAATGACCATTGTTTCCTTCCCTTAGGGGAATTTTGAGAGTTCAGCAAGATGATGGCTGCAAGTCTCTCTGTGGGGAGTCAGTTGTGCTCAGAGTGGACTGTGATCCCAAGGTTCCCAAAGACCATGAGTCCACTCCCTGCCCTGTGTAGATGGGGAATCTGATACCCCCAAGATCACACGGCTGATCCAGGACTCAGACTCCAGTCACTGAATTCCCCATCCAGGGCTCTTTGTCCTGCTTAGGTCCTGGCACAAGAAATCAGTTAAGTCCAGTGAGGCCTGCCTCTGGACTGGGTACACCCAAATCAGCTTCAGACACTGAGGAGGAGCCCCACTATCTGGAGGGGGGTGGTCATGAGGGTGAGTCCTCCTACCCTGACCCTCTACCATGGCTTATGTGACCAGTGGGAGGACAGAGAGGAGGCCAGAGTGCCATCTCAGGCTCTCCTAGGGTAGGTGGTAAGTGGGTCCACGTGCCATCTGGGAAGCACCTGCTGTGGGCTGGGTGGAGACCTGCCAGGCTAGGATGTGGGGTGGAAATGGACCAGTCCCTGGCCATGAGGCTGGAGCCTGGCCCACTGGGCCTCTGGCCAAGGGAGACTGTGGGTTTCTTCCCGGCCCTTGGGAGCTCATGGCCCTTTCTCATTATAGAATGGTGGCTTCATATGCCTCACTCCATTCACTCCTCACAGTAGCCCATGAGGTGGGAGCCAGCCTGCCTCAGCCCCACTTCACTGATGGTGCAGCTGAGTTCAGAGAGGTGAGCTTGAAGCTAGCAAGTGGCTCTGACTGGCTGGTGAGCTTCAGCTCTCAGTTTCCCCATCCAAACTTGAGAACTCGGATGGGTGTGTTTGGGGGAATGTTTGACTTCAGATGTATCTTCTACTAAGGATGCTAAGTGACAGAGTCTGAAGATTTGACAAGTCCAAGAAAGGAGCCTGATGGCGGTGTGTAGACCAGCAAACCCCAGGCCGAGAGAATTAGAATTAGGTTTTTGGAAATCATCATACTCTCCTCACCCAACCCACCCTCCCTGGGAGGGGGCTTGCCGGTTGCTCTGGGCCTTCTCCAACGACCCCCTAAGACGGGTCCGAGCCGGCAGCCACTGGGGACGTGTGTCTGGCTGTGTGTATGTGTGCACAGGCATGTATTGGGGTGAGGGGTGTGCCTGGAGGGAGCCAGAGCAGTCGAGCAGACTTCGTGGCCCCTGGGCAAGAGGAGGGCACCGTCCCCGCCCGGCTCCGGCTCTGGGGGCAGTGAGTGGGAGAAGCCCTGGGTAAGGGTGTGTGCCCACTATATATAGCTGCTCAGACACGCACACCCAGCTATTTCGGTGTTCTTCCTCCTACTGAGGCAGGGGGAGGGGCCAGAAAGTAGTCCATCTAAAAATATAACCCGGGGAAAATATCACAGCGCCAGAGCCTGAGAGAGATCCGTCTCGTTCTCTCGCCTCCCGCCCCCGCGCCCCGACTTACCTCACAGCCGCCTCGGCTCCCTCAGGAACCTTCAAGATATGGCCGCCTCTCCAACCCATGCCGCCTTCCCCTCGTGCCCGCTAGGTGGGGCTGGGGACCTGCCCCCATTTCACAGGTGAAGAGACGGAGGCCTGGAGAGGGCTGGCTTCAGTGGGGCCACAGGCTCCCGGCCCGGGCACTTTCCGCTGATGGCCCCTTGGGGTGATCGCGTGTCCCCAGCGGCTTCTCGCCCTGTTGGCCCTTGGGCTTGGGTGGCAGGTTTGGGCTTGGCTCGGCCGTCTCTTGCTGTAACATCTCCTTCCGCACCTCAGTGTCCTCGGCTCCAGCGGGGAGAATGGTACCCGGTACCTGGGCGGGGGTGGGGAGAGGTGCAGGTGAAGCCTGTGACCCAGTGCAGTGAGTCAGGCCCTATTGTTGTTGTTGCTGCTGTTATTGTTGGAGTTGTTCAGTCGCTAAGTCCTGTTGGACTGTTTGCCACCCCATGGACTGCAGCCCACCAGGTTTCCTTGTCCTTCACAATCTCCTAGTTTGCTCAAACTCATGTTCATGGAGTGGGTGATGCCATCCAACCATCTCATCCTCTGTCATCCCCTTCTCTTCCTGCTTTCAATCTTTCCCAGCATCAGGGTCTTTTTCAATGAGTCGGCTCTTCAAGTCAGGTGGCAGAAGTATTGGAGCTTCAGCCTCAGCATCAGTCCTTCCAATGAACATTTAGGGTTGATTTCCTTTAGGAAATCAGGTTGGTTTGCTCTTCTTGCAGTCCAAGGGACTCTCAAGAGTCTTCTCCAGCACCACAGTTTGAAAGCATCAGTTCTTTAGCACTCAGCCTTCTTTATGATCCAACTCTCACATAGGTACATCACTACTGTATTACGATTGCCTTTTTCCTGCGCCAAGTCCCTTTTTCCCCCAGTCCTAGAGTCATCTCAGCCCCATTTCCTGAGGCTTTGCTGGGTACTGTGTAGTTTACAAAATGACATTATCCCTGGGTGCTTCCTGAGAGCGGAATGGCTCTTATCAGGTCTGCATCCCTGTGCCCAGTAGGAAGCTGGCCTGCCCACCCCAGGCTTCAGTAGCTGAAGGCTGTCTTATATAAATTTACTGAGTAAGGCGGGGCCAGTCCAAGGGTGATTAAGCACCTGCCTCAGGCTGGGCCCCTGCTACCCTGGGCAGGTCAGACAGGTCAAGTGGGGTGGGGTGTTACCACCCCCTTACGATGATAGGAATCTGGAGCTCAGAGAGGGAAAGCCATAGTCCCTGCGTCCCTTAAACAGAGGCTGCCTGACTCCCAGGGTATCCCAAGTCTCTGGATTACTGGGGCCCCTCACCTCCCTGTCTCCCCTTCTGTGGATGGCAGGAGCCTCTGGGGGTATCCCTGTGAAGGTTCAGCTCCCACCCCACGCTCCTTCCTGGTGTTTTATGTTGTCTTGCTGGCCCTTGCTGTGCAAGGGGTCCAAGGCTTCAGTGGCTGGGAGAGCACGTCCCTGGGTTTAATGAACACGTGCTGGCTGGATGCCTATGTGATGGTTCAGTGTGAAAATGTCAGCCTATCTGAAAGTGGAGGGACTACTGAACCCCACATACTCATCAGGGAGCGTGGACTCAGGACCAGACTGGTTTCCTCTGTACCCACCCACTCCCCGCCACCACTGGGTTATTTTGACATCGTATAATTTTATCCATAAATGTTTCAGGGTATATCTCTAAAAGGTAAGGACTCTTTAAAAAACATAACCATAATGCCATTGAAAGAAAGTGAAAGTATTAGTCACTTAGTCGTGTCTGACTCTGCGACCCCATGGACTGTAGCCTGCCAGGCTCCTCTGTCCGTGGGATTTTCCGGGCAAGAATACTGGAGTGGGCAGCTGTTCCTTTCTCCAGGGGATCTTCTCCACCCAGGAATCAAGCCCAGGTCTCCCGCATTGCAGGCAGATTCCTTACCATCTGAGCCACCAGGGAAGCCATAACCATACCTTGAAAATCTAATGTTAGTCGGCACTTGGTTTTTATTACCTGATTCGCTCTTCAAAAAAGCCCTGAGGCAGGAGTTAGCATTGCCATTTTATAGGTGAGGAAACTTGGGGCTCAGAGAGATTTGGTAACTGGATTTAGGTCACACAGCTGGTAAGTGACCAAGAAGGAACTTGAACCCAGGATACCTGACTACAAAGCCCATGCTCAGTCCACTGTTTTTCTACCAGGCAGGGCCCAAGTCTGCTCACAGCCATTCCCAAAGGGTTACTGATTCTTGTGGCCCTAGTAGGGATCTGGGCATATTTTTGTTGGGAACTGTCTAGTTCCTGGCAATGCCAGAGTCCAGCGCAGGTGGACTCGGTAGCATGGGTGCTACTCAGAGAGCAGACTGCAAGGAGTTCAGGCCACACCAGGGCCAGGAGTGAGCTGTTTCCTCTGGCCAGCGCTGAGCTTTACGGGGGCATTAACGAGCCATTTAAAAAGCGCTGACAATACACTTTGCGTCTCCTATTTAAGAGGTACTAAAAAATAAGCACCTTTTCAGGGAGGAAACGGCAGCATGTCTGGGTAAGATATGCCCGTGGTGTCACCTACGCACATGTCACACTGCAGGTGTTGGTTTGGGTAGCAGCAGGCTCCCAGCGTCACCCTCCCTGGGTGGCCACGGAGGGTGGCACGTCCTGGGCGAGCAGGTGTGTTTGTCAGTATCTCCGGCTCTTCAGGGGAAGGAGGAGGGTGGGTCTGAAGCTTTGAGGGTGTTAGATGTCAGCTGAGTGGGAGTAGGGGTCGTGGGTAGAAGGCAGAGGATGGTACCTGCTCCAGAATGTCCATTTCACAGATGGAGAAGCTAAGGCTCAGATGGGCTGAGAAGTCCAAAGTCACACATCCTAAGACGTGCTCCTAGCAGTTCTCAATCCCCCAAGCCCAGGGGAATACTATACCCACAGTGGGTACTCCTGTATCTCTCTCCTCCCTTGTTGTCCCACCTCAAAACAGACATTCTCAGAGCCCGAGACAGGCCCAGACTCTTGCGCTGCTTCACCACAACCTTGATCCTGCCTCTCTAGGCCTTAGTATCCAGTTCTGTAAAATGGGGAGAGTAATGATGCTGAGGGACTTCCCTGGTAGCTCAACTGGTAAAGAATCCTCCCACAATGTAGGAGACCCCAGTTCAATTCCTGGGTCAGGACGATTCCCCTGGAAAAGGGACAGGCTACCCACTCCAGTATTGAAGGGCTTCCCTGGTGGCTTAGATGGTAAAGAATCTGCCTACAATGAGGGAGACCTGGGTTCGACCCTGGATTGGGAAGATCCCCTGGAGGAGGGCATGGCAGCCCAGTCTGGTATTCTTACCTGAAGAATCCCATGGATAGAAGAACCTGGCAGGCTACAGTCCATGGGGTCACAAAGAATTAGACACGACCGAGTGACTAGCACACAGCACAGTGTGGCAATGATGCTGAGATGGGATGAGGGAAGTAGGACATTTCATAGTTTGTTGGGGTGACCCCTTACCTCCTCGAAATGCCCTCAGCAGTCCTTACCTCCTCCGTGAAATGCCCTCATCTGACACAGGGGCTGTGACAGTCTACCGGTGCGTGCCCTGAGCCAGGACTTTCTTCTCCTCCCTCCTCCTTCTCTTCCTTCTTTCCTTCCATGAGTATTTCTTAAGTACCTACCACAAACCAAGCACCGTCATGGGCACTGGGGACACAAGAGTGAACAAACAGGAATACTGTCAAGCAAAGCAAAACAATAAAGTGTCTGGCTGCTTTCTGAACTTTATAGTTGAACGGAGGAAACTAAAGCTAAATAAAGAATCACAGCACTGTTGTAAGGCCACCGCACACACACTAGCAAGGGGCGGGGATGCAGTGCTGTGAGAGGGTTTAAGAGGGGATGGATCAGGTCTGGAGGTCAAGGAGGGCTTCACCGAGGGGGTGACACATGAGCTAGGCACTGCAGGATGAACAGGAGAGCTGAGAGCGTGGGCGGTGGTGGCTGGAGGGATGAGGGCAACAAGCAGAGGGCATGGCATGTGAACTGAGAAGGATGAGAAAACACTGGGGAGGCATGGTGGGAGGTGTGGCTGAAGCGGGCTGGGCCAGGCCTCTGTGAGGTCCACGAAGATTTTTTTTAAATATTTATAGTTTATTTATTTGGCTGCGCTGGGTCTTAGATCTTAGTTCTTTGTTGTGGCATGCTGGATCTAGTTCCCTGACCAGGAATCAAACCCGGGCCCCCTGCATTGGGAGCTTGAAATCTTAGCCACTGACCACCAGGGAAGTCCCCAAGAAGGGGTTTAAGTTGGAATGAGGAGAGTTATACACTTAGATTTGTGGTATGAACAGATTTCTAGCTGTTATGTGGCTAAATGGCCTGAATTTGAGTCAAGAATAGATGGGAGAGGTAGGAGGTGAAGGTTGAGCATCCAGGTGGCTTGGACCAGGGTGGTGGTCTGGGGTGCCCACTGGCTGGCTGTCCTCCTCCATTATTCCTTCTGGGTCAGCTGGCCCAGGAAAGTCCCCGCAAGTGTCAGGGAGGAGCAGTGCTCTAGGACTTGTCATCCAGCAGGGAGTTGAGGTGGATGCCTCTGGAGATGGGTCTGTCTCCTTCCTTCCCAAGGAGGTGGGGAGAACCTTCTGAGGTCAGGCATGAGAGGGGGTCATGGTGCAGGGCCCATTGACCAGGGGCGCACCCTCTCTGAAATGCAACTCCAGAGGCAGCCGGGGTGTGAGAGTATGAACCCGTGGAAGGCGTGACATCTGCCTTGTCTCTACTTTGAGATCTAACCTAGGGAGGAGCGGTTGCCCAAGAGGGGAAGGGAGCGAGAGAAAAAAAAAAAAAAAGGCTCGCTTTACTTAATTATGACTGATTGTGACAGCTTGCATCTTTAGTCTGAAAAGTATCTATGGAGTAAGGACTGGTTTTCTCAATCGGGATAATTATGTTAATTAAAATGCTTTCTTTATAGCAGTTCTGATTAATAAAAACAGTTCCACTGCTCTCTTTAAACACTCTAACCTTCTGTTGCATGGGGAAAGAGGCCCTTTCTCAGCGATTTATGGTTCTTCACGCAGATTCCAAGAGGCAACCTGCTGCCGGGTGGCCCGGTGGCAGGCCCTTTGCTCACACACATGTGGGGATGGATGTGGGGAGAGGGCGGGAGAGTGGACCTTGCAGGCGGCTGGGCTGGCCATTAGGTGGGGATGATGGGGGCCCCGTGCTGCTGAGTATCCCGGAGAATAAAAACACCACTTATTTCTCTAATTGCTGTTTATTTCCTCTGGAAAACATAGGGATAATTGATGAGCTCCCAATTAAGAAAAATTACATATTGGGGAAAGAGGTGCTTGGACCAGGAGTGGTTCTCGAATTGAGGGGTGAGCTGAGGGGTGACCCCCATCCTGGCCTTGGTGGGTGGGAGTGGGGAGAGTATGGAAGGGGGGTGAGCTGGAGGGTAAGGGGCAGGGGGAGGGTCCCGAATGAGATGGGGGTGGTTGTTGATGTGCAAGGATGAGAGATGAAGTGAAAAAGGGACAGAGGACGAGAAGGAAGAGGGGGAGGTGGGGGTGACACCTGTCTCTCACCCCAGGGAAGCTGAGCTGGAAGGGAGTGAGATAGGACCAGGAGAGCAGAGGTGAGGCATCAAGGCTGAGAGACAGCAAGGCCAGGCTCAGAGTCACACAGCACGTCTGTGGAGGACCCCAGCCCAGAACTCAGATTTCTGCCATCAAGGGCCCCTTCTCATTCCTCTGTGATCAGGATCACAAAGGCTGTCAGTGGCAGAATCTGCCCCAGTGGCCCATGTGTACACGTGTTTGTGGACTGCGCTGGGAGCCGGCCCACTGGGGACACTGGAGATACTGTCCTTCTAGGCGGGGCTCAGACCCTGCTGGCGGCTCTCTGGCCCCCTTGCCCTTCTGTGGAAAGAGCATGGGCTATATAACCTGGCCCATGACTCCGCTGCCCAGAGGAGGGCTGAGGACAGAGTAGGGACCCTCTGTGGCCATTCCCGCCGAGACCCAGCCATGACTGGGGTAGGCTGGTCCCCACATGGCCCAGCCAAGCCCTGGATGTGCAGTGGGGTCTGAGCGACACTGAGGAGGGCCTGTCTTGGGGCCTGTCTGCTGGGGTTCCCTTCCCACAGGGCAGCCTGGTGCCAGAGGAGCTGCGATTGCCCCAGCCTCCCAGGGCTGCCCCTGCCTTTGCCAACACACTGGCTATGGTAGAAATCAGCTCAGTCCTGCCTCACCTCTCCTGTCTCTCCCCCTATTATCCTGGGGCTGTCCCCTTCCCAAGAGGGAATGTGTTTTCAAAGATAGGATGATTTCCCTGCCCCCCCCCCCCCCCCCGACCCAGGACGTGGTATGCTAATGGAGGGGTCTCAGGCACTGTGAGCCATGGCGGGGGTGCCCCTTCTGGGCAGGAACACCCCCTCGCCTCTGTAGACACAGCTGGCTCCTGCCTAAGTGTGGTGGCCCCACAGGCCTGCTGGGACCTGGGCCTGCCACCCCCACCTCAGCCTGCCTAGGGGGCTGCCCCCCTCTCACCTCCACTGTATTTACGTGTCTATTTTATGATTTCAATTTTTAATGCCTCTGCTCTTTGAAGACGCTTAATGCTTTCGAGTGGAACATTTCCTTCCAGGACCTGAGCGCAGATTGAGGACAGAGCAATAAATCAACTAATAACTGGAACCTCATTTTCTGCTCCACGGCAGAGAGTTAACCCCTGCCTCGCTGCGCTCCTCTCGCTCCTCTCAGAAGCAGGCAGCTTCAGGCAGGCGGGCGAGGAGGGCTGGCGCGCTGAGCCTGGCCCCCTGCAGCTCGCTGCTCAGACTTTCCTGCTGCTCCCCTCTTCTCCTCTCTTCTCCCAGGTCTGCTTCTGGCCTCTGTTTCCTCTCTTTCTCTTCTGTCTTCTCTTCATTTCTGTTATTTCTGTCCTGTTCAAAGCAAGCAGAAATAGAAATGTCTGGAATCAGAGGTTGTGGAGGGGACCCCGGGATGGTGTGAAAAAGCATTCGTTGGGAGCTTTCTAGGCTTGGGCACTAGTCTAGTTTTGTCCTGACTTGCTGTGTGACCTAAAAGGAGTGTCCGACCCTCTCTGAGCCCCCAGGTTCCACCAATATAAATAAATCTCACCATAGGGACCAAGCAGGATTTGGTTTTAATATCTAGGATAGACTTGACACCAGGGGTGGGCAGTGTCTGTGACTGCCCCACCCATGGTGACTTGGGGAGAGGAGAGATGAGAGACTCCTGGGCAATGGGACTGGTAGAGATGGATCTTCATGCCTTTGTGTGCATGAGTGTGCACGTGTTCACTAATGCCTGCATCCGTATGGAAGTCTGTGTGAGAGTATTTATGTATGTGTCCTGGCCTCCAGGGTCATGAGGCCCCACCACTGTTCACCTGGGATGGCTTCTGATCCTCTGCAGGACTTGTGAGAGCACCTACAGCGGGGAACGCACATCTGCATTGCGAGGCTGAATGGTACAGGCGGAGGTTAGGCACACCGACTCTGCCTGGGTGCAATTCTGGCTTTGTCATTTAGTGCTGTGTGACCTTGGATAGGTCACTGAACCTCTCTGAGCTTCAGTTCCCCAATCTGTAAAACAGAGATAAAACAGTGCTTCCCTCATAACTTTGTTGTACAGATTAAATGGGTTAGTTGCCTATAAAGTGCCTGGTACATATTAAGTGCAGTGTATTGATAAATGTTTGCTGTCGTAATTGTTTAACACACACACACAGAACACACTCTCGTCCCCCAACCCACTGACCATGAGATACCAGTGATGCAGTCGGCACATGTGCCCAGACCCACGTGCCTCCAACACCCAGTGGGTACCACAGCCTGCAAGGGGGGAGGAGCCCAGCACCTATCAAAGCAGCCTGGGGCGGCTTCCTGGAGGAGGTGGTGCCGGTGCTGGGGTCCAGGTAGATACTAGGGGTCCAGATACATGGGTGGACCTGAGCACCTGTTGGGCCAGGGCAGGAAGAATATTTGGAGAGTCCCAGGGCCCAGATGGCTATGCTTACATTGATTCTAGGGAAGCAGGGCGGGGAAGGACAAACATTTAGTAGGCACCAACTGCCTGCAGAGATCTTGTACATGTTACCTCTCTGTGGAGATGAGGAAACTGCATCTGAACCCTGAGATGTAACTCGCCCCAGGTCACCCGAACTGCGGCAGAGGCAGGATTTGAATAGGTGTCCGTTTAATCCTGAAGCGCTACTCCACTTGTGGCTCCAGTTCCAATGCTGCAAGACTGGAGAAAAGCAGCCGGTCCACACCATCTCCCTACAGTGTCCTACTCCACTGGACACCAGCGGTGACAGGAGGTCACTGCCTTTCAGGACAGTTCATGCCCTTTTCACAGGGTTCCACTCACTCTAACCACGGTGTTCAGCCTCAGCCCAACTCCAGTTGCTCTACGTCATCCCTCACGCACCCCGCACCCCTTGAGCCCCGCCCTGCCTGGTGGGCCCACACAGAGCAGGCTGCACCATTTCCTCCCTGTGTTCCACGGACGTGGGAAAGTAATGGGAAGTGCCCTTCAGTGAGTGCCTGCAGCGTACCGGATGTGGTACATGGCACCGTGGCCTTCCACCTGTGGCCACGGTCGCCCTGTAGAACAGGCTTGTACCCCGCCCTAGGCGTTGTGTGTCCCACACAGCCAGGCCCCTCAGTGGCATCCAGGGCAACCCGGAATAGTGCTCAGCCTGGAGTGTTCAGTTTCCAAGAGTATTTAAACAGATGAGTGTACCAGGTTATAATTTTAGCCCATTATAGCTGATGTCTTCTCAGGGCCATAAAACAGCAAACTTTTACCGCTGGAAGCAGCTTCCAGCAAGATGTGGGGGAATTATCCTGTCGTCGAGTCATCGGGGTGTCAGTTACTGTTTTGGGGAGAGTGGATCATGTGGATATTTATAGGCACGTGCACCTTTCCCCATGCACAGGCGAGCCAGCCTCATCAGGGGAGAGAGGATGCTGCCGGGGGCACAGAGACCGGGGAGCTCTCGCTCATTCACTTGACAAGCACGACTGAGCGCCTACTATGCGCCAGGTACTGATGCACAAACTCCCTCTGGCTGGCGGGAAAAGAAGACACGAACAAAATAACAGCACACAGGGGATCTGAAATCGCTGATGGTGCAGTGATGGGGTGAATAGGGACACCTGTGGGGTGGGGCCCAGGCCCCTCTCAGGTGAGGCTGCACCTGTGTGAGGCCCCGAGTGTGAAAGAGGCAGCTGTGTGGTAGGAGGAGGGGGATCTCACATGAGGGTGTTGGCCTGGTACCCTGGCTATGCGGAGGAACTGCGATGTTTTCCAAGGGGGTGATGACCAGCTAGCTCCTGATGGGTTAAGCCGGAGAGTGACAGATCTGATTTATGATTTTTAAAGAGCTTTCTGGCTGTTGTAGGAGGGTAAGGCAGAGAAGTGATGGAGGCTTGGGCCAAGGTGGTAGCCATGGAGATGGAGAGAGGAAGATGATTTTAGACCATCGTGGAGGCAGAACTAAGAGTTGGAAGAATTCCCTGGTCCAGTGGTTAAGGACTCCATACTCTCACTGCAGAGGACCCCAGTTCAATCCCTGGTTGGGGAACTAAGATCCGACAACACATGTGGTGTCCCCCCCCCCCCAAAAAAAAGAACTGGGAGAAAGACATGATGGAAGCAAGGGGTCTCCTTGATTCATGACTTGAGCCACTGTGGCCATTTTCTGAGATGGGGAGGACCAGATGAGGTTTGAGATCGGGAGTCAGATGGGAGTTTCGTTTTGATTACCTCCGGAAGCAGAAATGTCCACTGATAGCTGGGTCCACAGGGCTGGAGATCAGGGAGAGACTGAGCAGGGGGTGGAGATCCGGGGGCCAATGGCTGTAGGTGGAGTTTGTGGACAAAGGCACAGATCGCCCAGGAAGAGATCTGGATGGTGGAGAGAGAGGACCCAGGTCTGGGGCCTAGGCTCCTGCATGGAGAGTGGGTGGAGGTGAAAGAGTCAGCATAGGAGGCTGACAGGGCACACCCCAGGAGAGCAAGGAAAGCCAGGATGGTGGCATCTCAGAAGCCAAATAAAAGTCGCTCAGTCGTGTCCAACTCTTTGCGACCCCGTGGACTATCTAGTCCATGGAATTCTCCAGGCCAGGATACTGGAGTGGGTAGCCTTTCCCTTCTCCAGGGGATCTTCCCAACCCAGGGATTGAACCCAGGTCTCTGGCATTGCAGGAGAATTCTTTACCAGCTGAGCCACGAGGGAAGCCCCAGAAGCCAAGAGGGGGTTCCAAACAGAAGGACGAAAACAGCCATGGTTGAGGATGCTGTGAGGGTGGGTAAGATGGAGACACTGTTGCTTTTGACAATAGGAGGCCAGGATGGGAAGAGAGAAGTGTCATGAAGGGGTGAATGCATCCAACTTCAAGTAGGTTGAAGATGGCTGGAGAGAGAAGGGAGAAAGAGCGTAGTTGGCTTTTCCTAGAAATGTTGTGAAGAGGGAAAAACAGTGGATGGAGTGGGGGCTGGAGAGGGGAGAGTCACAGGAAAATTCAAAGAATGTTTAGGTGAGTCCCGGATACCCCTCCACCGGACTGCCCTCAGTGGTAATGTTCTGTGTAGCTCTAATACACAGCAAATATCAAACCTGGTCACTGACATTGGTCAAGTCATAGATCTCATTCAGATTTCCCAGTCGTATGTGTATGTGAGTGTATGAGCGCGCATCAGTTACATGTTAATTGTGTAACTGATGAGTTACACGTTGTAACGTTACACATTACAGTTCAATGTGTAATTGCACTGCATGTGTAGTTTGGTAACCACCATCACAGTCAAGATTCAGACTGTTCCATCACCATGAGGCTCCCTGGGCTACCCCACGCCTCCCCACGGTCCCTCCCCTGCAGCTCCCACTACTTTATCCTCCGTCTCTGTAGTTTTGTTACTTTGTGAGTGTTGTATAAATGGAATCATACACTACAGAATCGTCTGAGATTGAATTTTTTAAAAACTCAGCATAATTAAGAAAGGGGTTTTTAAAGGACAAGAGATAGCAGAACATGACTGCTGATGGGGGAGGATGGTGGATCCAATAGATGATAAGATGGGTGATGCCAGGAGACATTGTAGTGGTGGGAGCCAAATTCCTGGGACCAGAAGTAATGGGCTCAGAGTCCAAGAGGAGCAATGGACCCTTGACAGGCAGCATGGCCCCTCCGCAGGCAGGAAGAGGGGATACAGGCAGAAGAAAGTGGGCTTCTGGAATCTGCAGTGGGCAGGGAGGGAGTTCACATCTGGTGCTTTATGACAGGTCAGACAGAGCTGGGAGGTACGGGGCAAGTGGGGACGGGGAGACATGGTCATGTTGGAGAGCAGGAAGTGAGCCAGCCCATGACTGAGCTGGGACTGCTGGGCAGTGCTGGGACCACTCTAGGTCTGAGATTTTGAGCTCACAGAGGGGACGGTGTGCATGGCAGGCTCATTTTCTCCAAGCACATTTGACTTTTCAGTGTTAGGTGCCCAGAAGGTGCTAGTTGGATTTCTCCAGATACAGGTTTCATGAAAGTACTGCCAAAGGAGAGAGGCAGGCAATGCGTTTGAGGGATTTATTATACTGATGGATCGTGGAGCTCAAACTAGACAAAGAGGGTGAGGACAGAAGAGCAGTGAGAGAAAGAGGGAGGTGTGAAGATCTCAGGGTGATGAGAGACTGGTGGCAAGAGGGCTAAGAAGAGGCACAGGTGGGCTGGGCAAGGAGGCTTGACTGGAAGCTGTGTTGGAGACAAGGGCCTGGCTGTGGCCCAGGATGGGAGCTGGCAGACATGGAGGCCAAAGGTCACTGGAGGCAGGAGATCTGGGAACAGGGAACCACAGCGTTGGTCATCCCTAGCGTGGGGAGGTCACCTAAAGGGTGACAAGGGCTGAGGCTCAGAGGAAGATGGGAGCCTCTCAGCGGATGAGGAGAAGTGGCCAGGAAGGTGGAAGGAGGAGATGGTGGAGGCAGTCTGACAGGGTAAGCATCCAAGGGGCAGGAAAATTCTAGGTGGGAGAGGTTTGGAGCTGAGGTCTGGAAGGGGCTCAGAGGAGTAGGGAGCACTTCAGCCTGCAGATAGATGGTCTAGCAGAAGCCATCTATAAATGTCATTGTATGCCCATCCCCCAGATGGGAAAACAGAGGCCTGAGAGGTTAAGCAAGTTCAGAAATGATGGGTTCTGTGGAAGCTTGGCTGAAGCCTCCTTGAAAGTTAGTGCGGTGGTGAAGAAGGCAGGTTCAGGAGCTAGCATGCTGCCTAGAATTGAGTTCTTCTGCCTCCTCCTACCAATAAGCTGCTTTTTAAACCTCCCTGGGCCTTGCTTCATTTGTGAAATGGAGCTAATAACAGTATATATTCCACAGGTGGTCATGAGGATTGAGTGAGTTAATACGTGCATCCTATGAGTCCTGGAGCCAACCTTGTTAATATTAAGGGAAACTGAGGCTCAGAGCGAGAAACTTGCTTGTCCAGTCCCAGGGGTCCCTGGCATCCCTGCCAGATCCCCTCCCCCTGCTCCAGGCACATCCTACCCACTGCACTGCCTCACTTCCCCCAAACACATGGTTCTGTCAGGGTCAGCCTGGATGCTCCAGCAGCCCTAGAAGGAAGCAGGGTGAGGGCCTCGTTCCCATTTGGCAGATGGGGAAACTGAGGCAGGATGGCATCTTTTCTCTAGGTGCATTCTGGAGCACCCAGGGAGGGTAGGCTCTGTATTATCAGCCAGTCTTTCCTGTGGGAGGGACACCGAGGTGACATAGACACTGTTCCAGTCCCCATGCCACAGTGTCACAGGGGAGGCAGGACAAAACCATGAGCCAAGGAAGTAGCATTAAACAATGGAATACACAGCAAGAAATGCTTGCTCCAGGTGACAGGGATGTGGGGCTGGAGGATCTCAGAAGGGGAAAGAAAGCTCTGGTGACTGCGGTGGTGAAGGAGGAGCAAGGGGCGGGGCTGGGATTTGAAGGGTGCTATGAGTTTAGAGAGAGGGGGCCTTCTCAGGGAGAGAGAGGAGAGGAGCTGTGAGCAAAAGCCCAGAGCAGGGGTGGGGAGGAGGCTTCTGCTAGAGGAGAAGAGGCGGAGGGTGAGGCCTTGCAGGCCGGCTCCCACGATGTCTCAATCTTCTCCAAGACTGGTGAACCAGATGTCCCTGAGGCTTGTGAACAGATGCCAACAGCGGGAAATTGGCCAGTGGATTCTCTGTGGCCCAGCACGCCTGAAGCCGCCAAGAGCTGAGGCAGAGGGGCCTGCAGGCCGGAGTGGGGGCTCTTGGCCCCTGGGGGTGCGCTGGGCCAGCCAGCGGTGCAAAACGGGGCTAGCCTTGGCCGCTCCTTGACCCTCCCGGGCGGGCTGTGGGGGGTGTCACGGCCCTGTGAAGTCTTCTTCAGCGAAACAGAAGCCAGCGCTGGGAGTGATGCGATGGAGGTGAAGGCTCTTAGCTCCCTGGCAGAGACACCCTGCAGAAACCCGAGGCACGTCAGAAAGCAGAGTTTTGGGAGAAGCTTTGATTTAGAGAACAAGGTTTTGGCATCAAACTGCGATCAGAGAACAGCGGCAGCCTGCCACGCCGTGAAACTGAGCACCATAAACCTCATTAATCTGAGGCCTCCGTGTTCAAAGCGACGCCTAATTAGAAAGAGCCGAGACTCTTCACCAGGCTGGGTGGCCCATTGTTCCTGCTGGACAAGTCACACCAGGTGACTTCAAAGCCCACTCCTTCTGTCCCTCCGCCGTGCAGCGCCAATTAGCCAGCATTTAGAGCGGGCCACCCTGGCTGGTGAGCTTGGCTGTGCTCACGCTCCATTTGGTGCCAGAGCTGGGGGCCTCCGCGCCGTTCTCTAGCTCCTGGGGTAACAGAGCCAAGCCAAGTGCCAGGCGCAGGTGGGAGTGTGGTGCAGTCTGCCGGTGCTCAGAGCCTGGGAGGAGCTGGAGAACGCCACACTCTCACTTCCCATCCTTCAGCTGCCTTCTCCGGAGGCCCCAGGAGAGGGCCTAGGATGTCTACCCCGAGGTCACACTTGGTCTGGGGACACCCTGTGAGATCTTGCTGGGTGGTCTGATCCGCATGAACTCTGGGTCCCCAAGGGGATGCAATATCCCGCCTTCCCTGGTTTTCACCCCCACCCCACACTGTGCCAAGGGCCTTGCATATAGTAGGTGCTCAGTAAGGGTCTGTGGGCCAGGGTAGCGCCTCCTTGAGCCAGATGCTGTGAGGGGCTGGTGACTGTACCAGGACGCAGTAGGCAGCCAGTGTTGCTTGGAAGCCTCTGTTTAGAGTTGGGCTAGGCTTTCAGCAGTGTTCCATTTTCAGTCTGGAACACCTGGGTCCTGGGAAACCATGGGTTTTTCTCTGCCTTTCAGGATGTTGAACTGCAGTTGAATCTAGAGGCAGGGGAGGCACAGAAGGAAGACTCAGGGTCATGAGCCTGAAAGAGCCCAGGACTGGCACTGGGGACTCCAGGATTCCAGACCTGTCGTCGGCACTGACTGGCTACCTTGTGCTTTTGAGCAGGTTGTTTACCTTCTCTCAGCCTCAGTTTCCAAATCTGGGGACGGGAATGATAGCTCTTTCCTCCAGCACTCTGGACTTCATACAGTGAGGTCAGATGGGGGACTAAGTGTGAACCTGCCCCAGCATCTGTTCAGAGTGCAGGGGGGAGATGGGGATACTCCTGGCTTTGCTTGTACAGCTCTAGAGGCTGGGTGCTCATCACCTTTTGAGGCTGCCTTTTAAATCGCTGGATAGTTGCAGTTATTAGAATGGTCATTATATTAATTTCCTAGGGCTGCCATAACAAAGTACCATAAACCTAGTGGATTAAAACAACAGAAACTTATTTTCTGAGTTCTGAGAATTGGACTATAAAGAAAGCTGAGCGCCGAAGAATTGATGCTTTTGAACTGTGGTGTTGGGGAAGATTCTTGAGAGTCCCTTGGACTGCAAGGAGATCCAACCAGTCCATCCTAAAGCAGATCAGTCCTGGGTGTTCATTGGAAGGACTGATGTTGAAGCTGAAACTCCAATACTTTGGCCACCTGATGTTAAGAGCTGACTCATTTGAAAAGACTCTGGTGCTGGGAAAGATTGAGGGCAGAAGAAGGGGACGACAGAGGATGAGATGGTTGGATGGCATCACCGACTCAATGGACATGGGTTTGTGTGGACTCCGGGAGTTGGTGATGGACAGGGAGGCCTGGCGTGCTGCGGTTCATGGGGTTGCAAAGAGTCGGACATGACTGAGCGACTGAACTGAACTGAGAGGCTAGAAGTCTGAAATCAAGGTGTTGGCAGGGCTCTGCTCCCTCTGGAGTTTCTAGGGATGGAAATTTCTTGTTTCTTCCAGCTTTTCATGGTTGTTTGGCATTGCTTGGCTTGTAGAAAAATCATTCCACTCTCTACATCCATCTTCACAGGGCATTCTTCCTGTTTGTGGGTCTGTGTCCAAAATTCCCTCCTCTCATAAAGACACCAGTCACTGGGCAAGATCCTACCATAATAAAGCATGACCTCATCTTAGCTAATTACGTCTGCAGTGGCTAATTACCCTGTTTCCAGATAAAGCCATGTTCTGAGGTTCCAGGTTGACATGAATCTGGGACACAATTCAACCAGGACCTTCATTTTCCTTCTCCTGAACCCACCCCTGTGACCCTACCCCAGAGATTCTCCCCTGTCCAGCCGCAGCTCTGTCAGCCTTCCAGGCTCTTGTCTGCTCTTCCAGGACACCTGTTGGTGTTGCAGACATGTTTCTGGGAAAGTGTCCATCTTGCCTCCCCGGGTTTGGCGTCCCTCCCCCTGCTCTCCTCGTCTTTAGACATGGAACTCCCATTGCTGCACTCCAGGACACAGCCCAGGTCCCACCAATTAGCAGCCGCTTTGATGTATAATACTATAAACCCCTTCACCTCATTATAGGAAATTTCTTTTGAATGGCCTTTAAAAACCGTCTCATTACACAGGGAGAACTGTAATTATGTTGCATGAGAAGGAGGTTCTGGATGAGCTGGTGCCCAGCACTGTCAGAACCGCCCAGCAGGGTTCACCGCTGGCTGGTTTGGCCACTAGGGGTGAGCTCTTCCTTTCCCCCATTTAATCCTTTCTGGTCCCTTTTCTTCTGGGATCTGGGCACCCTTGTCTCCGTTGGTGGCCTCAGGGGGTCAGAGCCTCCCATGGAGAGAGCAGAGCTGCAGAGTGGCCAGGCCTCAGGGGGTCAGAGCCTCCCATGGAGAGAGCAGAGCTGCAGAGTGGCCAGGCCTCAGGGGGTCAGAGCCTCCCATGGAGAGAGCAGAGCTGCAGAGTGGCCAGGCCTCAGGGGGTCAGAGCCTCCCATGGAGAGAGCAGAGCTGCAGAGTGGCCAGGCCTCAGGGGGTCAGAGCCTCCCATGGAGAGAGCAGAGCTGCAGAGTGGCCAGGCCTCAGGGGGTCAGAGCCTCCCATGGAGAGAGCAGAGCTGCAGAGTGGCCAGGGCTGGGGGAGGCAGCTTTGGGTGTGTACCTTGTGCTCAGAGCGTCCCCCAGCCATTTTCAGGAGCTTCCCAGCTTTTCTCGAGCCTACCCTCCAGGAGGTTGATGGAACTTGCCTTGTGGTCCAAGAAAATCACAGTGGAATGGGACCCTCAGGGTCAATAGCAGGGCAGGACCCTGCCCTCAGCCATTCACCCAGTCCTCCTCAGCAGCCTCCTGAGAGGGGCTCCAGCCTTCCTGGGACCATCTTCCTGGGATGAAGTTTTCTCCAGCCCTTGGGGGATTTCTTCTGTGTCTGGCTAAAACCCCTTCTGCTGATGTTGACCTGATTTTAAGCCCCTCTCTTCCTGGCTGTGTGATGGTGGGCAAGTCACATGACCTTTCTGAGCTAAATTTCTTCACCTGCAGAATGGTCAGCACTGTTTCTGCTTCAGGGTGTGGTGAGATGGGCATGGCTGCCCATGTGGATGCCTGGCGTTGGTGTGTAGTGGGGAGTGAATCCTCACTGCTTCCCTCCCCAGAAGAGGCTGCGTGGGGGCTTCTCTCTCTCTCCTCTGCTTAATGCCAGACGGAGTGGTCACCCTGCTGACTTAAAGAGCGGCTCTGCGCATCGCTCAGTGGTCCTGGTGGGGGTGGCTCTCCTCTCTCATACACCTCCAGCCTGGGGCGGGGGGGTGTGTGTGCACGTTGAGGGGTGGTTTCAGGGATGCTTTCTTCCCCCTTTCACCACTCGTCCAGCCTCACCCTGCCCTGAGGTTGGCACCATGTTGGAGGAGCTGCAGTGGGAGGGGAGGAGAGACCATTAGGGTGCCCTTCACTGGAGATGCCCGCCCCCAAAGAGCTTTTGTGTCAGCCTGAACTTTTCAGTTCTCAGCTTTCTGGGAGTCTCTCAGGACCGCCTTGGTCCCCACTGACTAGTTAGGTGGGCCACGGCCGGGAGATGGCGGCATGCGGAAATGTCAGTGGCGTCGTGGAGCCTGGCACCGTGGCTCTCTGGGGAGGGGGCCTGCTGCACCAGTGTTAGGACATCTTTGAAGAGACCAAATTCCCTCCCCTGATAGGCCTGGCGATCAGGAGTTGGGGGGCAGAGTCTGTGTGTGGAGGCCCCTGAGTGCCAGGACAGGGCTCCTGGGGTTTAGTGACAGTTGCCCGAGACCCTCCCTGCACCACTTGCCTAGCCTCTGTCACACACTGCATCTCAGCACAGACACTGTCCTCCAGGGAGTCTGTCTCCAGGATCCCTAAGCCCTCCCAGTCTAGGCTAGGCGGCCCCCTCAGCATCCTGGACTGCCAACCACAGAGTGCTTACTCCACGCGCCGGTGCACCACCCAGGACCTCGGGGGCCCTGAACAGGCAAGCGTGCAGGAATGTTACTGTGTGGTCCTCTCTGCCGGTAGTCGCCCAGGGAACAGAGCTGGGTTTATTCACTTTGGTATCCCCAGCACCCAAGAAGTGCCCAGAGCCTGGTGTAGGTTTGCTCAATGATTGACTGACAGGAGGGTTGGACCTTGTAGCTAGGTCTCCTTCATCAGACCAGTGCATCCTGGGGGCAGGGATCATGCCTGCCGCCCCCTCTCCTTTCAGAAGGGCACAACTGGCTAAGGAGCAGGAAGAGCTGGACTCACAGCACACACTTGGCCCTGCTTGCTGCCGGCCCTCCACCTTGCTCACCGGGTCTCCACCCTGTCTCCTAGGGGTGCCGACCTTCACCTGCAGGAGCAGTGATGGGAGCAGAGGGCTGCCTCTGTAGGGGTTCCCTGGGCCCGGGGGGTCCAGGAGTGCTTCCTGTGTGAAGTGGGACTTGATCAAGATGAGATCTGGAAAGAGAGATGATGAAGAAGGAAGATGTGAAAGTGTGACTGGACGGCCTGCTGGCAGGAAGACAGGAATCTGAATTTGGGGGAGGACCCACGTAGGAGGATGTTGAAAGGATCAGGGAGATGCTGATCCCCGATGCTGGGCACAGATGCCATTTACTCCCTGCCCTGCCAGCACTTCCAGGAGAGTTCACATTGATCTAATTCCATGATTTGAGTCCTGAGAACCCTGTGTGTGAGACCCAATCATACGTAGCCACTGCTCGCCTTGAACCCAGGTCAAGTTGTCCTGAGCCTGGGTGCTGTGGGGGGTGTGCCCCGTGGAGGGCTGACCTGCCTTAGGCTGCTGTGGGTGGGGCCAGGCTCAGAGACCTGCCAGAGCCCAACACTGAGAAGGCACAGTCAGAGGGGTGAACTTGGATTATTTTTTCATCTCTGTGTATCCTGGAGCATCAGATGTGGGCACATGCCTGCCCACTGCTTGCTGCCTGCTGAGATGGTTTGCCGTGAGAATGCCCAGCCCCTGGCACAGTCTCAACAGCTGCAGGTCCTGCCCTGCTGTGTCCCTCACTGTGCTGTTCCCTGCAGGGTATCTGCATGGTGTCTTGGCATAGCTGCAGTCATGGGCACCAGCCAGGGAGGCAGAATTCTGCCTTTCTGGGTGTCTGTGCCTGCCAAGTCCTCTTCTGAGACTCCAGATATGGCTTTTGGAACTGGCTGAGGAAGCTGGGAGGGTGGACTCTCTGATTGGCTCTGGGGTGATGGGCCTCAGGGGGGATTCCTATTTATCGGGCATCTAACTAGGCCCAGACTCTGGGTATACAGGGCTGAGCAAGGCAGCTCTGGCCCCTTCCCTTGTGAAGCTCACAGCTTTTGTTGGAGGGGGGGACAGATAATAAACAAGTAAACAAACACATAGATGTATAATTGCAAATTGTGACAAGTGGTACAAGAGAATAATAGAGAATGCGGAGATGCGGAAGGCTCCAGGCTCCCTGAGACAGGGTAATCCGGGAGGGCTTCTTTAGGAGGTGTCTCATCCCTTAATTGGATGGATGAAGAGGAGTGGGCTGTGTGCAAGGATCGGGGAAGAGCATTCCATGCTGGTGGGAGCTGGGGGGGACCTTGGTGTGTTGAGAAGCTGGGAGGAAACTTACGGGGTAGGAGAAAGAAAGCTGGAGGAGGTGGGTCAGGGCAGGTGGGCAGGGGTGGGTCAGGCAGAGTCTGTGGACCATGGCCAGGAGGGTGGGCAGGTTTTGTTCTAAGAGAAAGTGGAAGCTGCTGGAGGGTTTTAAGCAGGAAAAGGACATAATCTAATTTACTGGCTGCCAGCAGATGGGGAGCAGAGGGGAGAGGCACAAGGGCAAAGGGTGGAGCCCAGCAGACAGTGATGGGCTTGCCTGGGATGGAGGTGCAGAGAGGAGTTTGGACTGGAGATACGTTGAGCACTCATGCTGGCTGGGATGTGGTGAGAGTTGGGGAGGAGTCACAGGGGCTCCCACGTTTCTGGAATGCACAGCTGGGTGGATGGTGGAGACATTCACAGAAGCAATAGCTCAAGAGCAGGGGGAGCAGACTTGGAGGAAGATGCAGGACGAGGGGTTTGTGGGACACCCTGAGGGAGATGGCAAGGATGTCAGGATCGTCGTGGTACCAGCCAGGTGACTGACATCTTATCATCCCCATCTTACAGATGAATGATCTGAAACTCAGAAAGCCACACAGCTGGTAGTACTCAGGGCCAGGATAGGAACCCAGAGCCATCACCTCTAGAGGGGACCCCCACCCTTGCCTAGTCTTGTGTTCGAGAAGGGCAGTGCTTTACCCAAAAGGATGAGTCAGCCTGGGTGGGCAGGTTGTCTCCCCGCACTGCCACCTTGGTCTCCCCTGGGGCCAGGTCTGCGTTCAGATGCACACTCCCGCCTAGTGTCACACTGTAGTCTTGTGGGCCAGGAGGCCTCAGCTGCCCTGGGAAGGGTGGGGGCAGCTCACCCCTGTGGCCCCATTATGCCAGGGAGGATCTGGAAAAGTTCTTCAATTGTTCAGCCTGAGAAGATGTCCAAAATTAACCTTGAGTTAGGGCTTTCTGAGGACAGAGGAGCCCAGGACAGGGTGGCTCCATGATGCTTCGCTGCCTCCTGCTGCCCGCCTGGATGTGGGAGGGGGTTTGGGGTTTGCCTGACCCCCATCTGCTGGGGCCCCTCCTCTGATGGCTGGGTGGGGGGCCACTGAGAGAAGGGAAGGCCTTTGGCAGCCAGAGGGCCAGGTAAAAAAGTTCTGGACCAGGATGGAAATCCCGGGGTTGCCATTCACCCTCAGTGACCTCAGCGTCCTCACCTGGATAGGGAGCCCAGTGAGTGGATAAGACCAGGGGTCTTTCCCCACAAGCATCCTAGGATCGCCACCATCTGAGGTCAGAGTGGCAAAACATACCAAGGGCTTGGGTTGTGGGGCTGTGGTCAGGGGACAAAACTGGTCAGGGGGCCTAGAAAACATGGCCAGGGTGATGGAAGCAGGTCTGGGGTGTGTGGGGTACATCTTTAGACAGAAGCCAGTGGCATAGGGCAAAGGGGTGAGGAGGGTGTGAACAGAGGGGCAAAAGGCCAGGGACACACACTGAGCCCACAGGCCCCTGCCCCCTCCCCACTGGGGATGAGCCAATTTATTCAATGGAAGATTATCAGCAGCTTTTCTACAGGAAAATGGGAGTCTGATAGTCCTCACTAGGGCAAGCTATGACACTGGTCTCTGGTGGTGACTGCCTGCAGTGGCTGGTTTCTGGTTCAAGGCTCAGCGTAACCAGGGTTGGGCCCAGTGTGTGTCCAGGGTCAGGACTCAGATTGTTTCTCTAGGGAGAACCCTGCTGGGGTGGCTTTGGTACCCACCTTATCCATACTTCCTCTGAGCTTTCAGTGCTCATCTCCTCCATGGGGCATGCTATTTACTTGTCCATAGCTGATGTCACCCACTCTGGGCTTTGATATGAGAAAACCCAAAACCCTGGCCAGGAATCTGATCACAGTTCCTCCAGAACTTGCCACTACTGGACACTATATGGTGTGATTATTCTGCCACTTTGTAGATAAGAAAAGTGGAACTCAAAGAGGTAAAGCAACATCCTGGAGTCAGCCAGCTAGTTAAATGGTGGAGCCAGGATAGAACTCTGTTCTTTCCCCTCTTTCCCTCAGCATCCCTTCCTGGTCCAGAGAAGGGGCCTCAGCAGAGCTTTTCCTGCCCAGGCTTCCCATGGAATCTTATTCTCTTTTCCATCTAGATTGGGGGTGTAAGTTCAGCCTTTCTCAGGCTGAAGCTCCCTGTATAAGTCAGTTGGGCCTGAGGATAAATGAGGGGACCCTTCTCCAAGGTCCAAGGCATGCAGGCAGGCCTGTCCTCATTGGGCCTGGGAGTGGGTAGCGTCTGCTGGGTCCCCTAAAGACCAAGAGTTTGACTTTGGTCTTTGTTGGAGGATAAAGGAGTGTGGCAATCCCAGTGGAGGCATTTGGACATCATGGTCCTGGATTTGAGAGCTTCAGAAGGTCCTTCCCAGCGCCTCTGACGTCACTCCTGCAAGCATTTTCTCCTGGAAGTGGTGCAGAGAGGGCCATCTCACCTCCTGGATGCCTGGACACTGCATGCTGCAGGCCAGAGAGGAGAAGACACTTCTACTAAGTGATAGTATGTTAGTAGAGAAGAGGGACCAGAACCCCAGGACCCCACCTCCACTGTCAATATTCCTAGGTGTTTCTGCTTTCAGGCTCAAAGCCACTATGGCAATTGGACACTCATGAGCCCACAAAGGCATCAATTCTAATAGTGGAACTCCGAACACTGTACCAGCTGTTTTTTTGTGGGCTTCCCTGACCTGTCTGCTAGGCTCAGACTTTTCTCAGTGATAAGAATCCACCTATTTATGAATCATTTGGAATATTTCATGGGGGGAAGTGGTCCATAACTTGAATGAGGTCCCAGGAAGGTATTTAAGAGGGTGTCAGCAGGTAGTCACACTGTCATGGGGGTAGCAGCTCCTCGCATGGCTTATCTGTGCTCTGTGTAAACCACAGTAGGTTTGTGAGATGGACAGGATCAGCTCTTTTCCCAGCTGGGGAACCTGAAACTCAGTGAATGAAGTAAAATGATGAGCCTAGAGTTTATCAGCCTATTCTCACCCACATCCAATCCAAAGTCAGTGGATTTCCACAAGTTCCCTCTGTGTGCCCAGACTGTGGCAGAGAAAGGAGAGAGGGAGATAGTTCCTTGCCCTCAGGTTGCTGCTGAGAGAATGAGATTTAAGTCAGAGAAGTAAAAGGGAGCAAGAACTACTGACCTAGGGCCCAGTGCTGTGTGCACAGATCACGGCCATGCCAGGAGTTCAGGAGAGATCAATTAAGCTGGAGCAGTAAGGGAAAGCTAGGAGAAGTTTATATAGGATGAGGGAGTTGGGAAAAGCAGACATATCTAAGAGTGTGTGTGTGTGTGTGAGAGAGAGAGGTGGGGGTGACAGGTGGTGGCCTGGAAGGAAGGCAGTGGCTGGGAGCTGTCCAGTGTGCTGAACAAAACAGCACTGGTAGGACCTGTCTGAAGCTCTTCCTGGAGGCTCGGAGTGCCCTTTCTCTTGTGTGAGCCTCAGTTTGCTCCCCTAGACAATGGGAGTACCGATATCTAAGTCATAGCCTTGTTGAGAGGTTAAAGAAAGACCACAGAGGATTATGTTGAGCATGGAGCCTGCGTCTAGTTGATACAGGCATTGGGAGGGGTTGCTTGTCTAGGGTGTTTCCACTCCCTTTCCGTGTCCCCCAGCCTTCAGGCCTGGGCATCTTACAGATGGGGCAGCTGGGGAGTAGAGTGGGAAAGACACGTGTGCCAAGAAACACAGTATATCAATAGAGGAGGGGGACCATAACCTCAGAGCCCTACCCCCCACTGCCGGTATTCTTAGATGGTGCCTCTCCCTGGTTCAAAGCCTTATGGAAACCAAACACCTCTGGGAACTCAAAGGAATTATGCTCTAATAGTGGGAGTCTAGGCACTGTGAGACCTGTTCCCTTGGGCCTTCCTGACCATCCCTTCCCATCCCCTGCTACTAGTTTTAGTCCACAGGTGGTCTTGTTCTATCTTTGGGCTGAGTTTCATCTCTCTTTAACCACACCCTTTGCCCCCTACCCCAGCCTCATAAAAAAGTCCTTCTCAAGCCCTTTTGGCAACATCAGGTCACCAGGGAGATGGATGTTTCAGGCAGGGTTGGGGTGAGGCAGAGGGCTGCTGGAAGCCACCATGAGAGGTCTCCTTCACCGTCCCCTGCCTCTCAGCTCCTCATCTTCTCAAACTGCCAGACCATCTGAGTCCTGGTTGTGGACAGCTTGAAGCCACTGGGAGGGGAGCCAGGAAAACTTCACCCCCCAAAGGCCTCTCCCAGGCCTACTGATTGTGCTTGAGACACCTTCCAACTTCAGCCCCATGAGCCTTTTAGCCTTTGGCATCTCCTTGTTTGTTAGAAATAGTCCTAGGTGTGAGTACCAGCTTGGCCATTCCCATCTGTGACCTTGGGCAAGGGACATAATCTCCCGGAACCTGTTTCCTCATCAAGTGGCAACAATAATACCTACTGCCTAGCATCATAGTGCAGTTTACCTGCCCTGCCTCTTCAGAACAGAGAACTTCTGGAAGCTGGCATGTAGGTGAGATTGGTCCTGTGGGAGATGGTTAGGCTGAAGTGGCAGGTAGAGGCCGTACTCATCACCAGTGTTTTAAACACTGGGAGGGCCAAACTGAGCTGCCACCATGGTCATTGCATAACCTCTGATCTTGCTGCATCTGACCTGGCTCTGGAAGTTTCCCTCCCCCACCCCCTCCCCCCACCCAACTCACTTGGAGTTATGCTGACAACATGGGGCAACTCGCAGACCTTGGCATCTTGCCTACCGACCTCCCTCCAGCTGGCCCAAGGCTCAGACCTCAGTCAACCCTCCACCAGCTGGTCCAGCCAAAGGGAGGCTAGGAGGGGGTGGGCTTGGCCTCAGCTCCACCTCAATCTCTCTGGGAACAAAGTGTTCACGCTTGGGCCTAGCACCAAGTGAGCACCCCAGATACTTAAGGCATTATTATTACTAGTAGTAGTTACAGCAGTAAGAAGAGGAGGAGGAGTATACAGTCCTATTTCACAGAAAAGCCAGGTGAGACCCGGAGCAGTTGAAAAGCCACCTCCTTTGCGAAGCCTTCCAGGTTCTGCCCCTCCTCCCAGAAGTGGCTCTTCCTTCCTTCTGACTTGTGTCAGTTTCTCTCCAATGCTCTTGTTGGTTGGGCGGGGCCTGGCTTCTGAGGTGGGCAGGGTGAGTTGGCGGAGCAGCTCACAAGGCTTGGGGGTCATGAGGAGGCCTGGGGCCCACGAGGCCCATTTTCCCTGGGACTCTCCCCTTGGGTGGACCCCCCTCCCTGCCGCCCTCACTCCCCTCCCCTGGCCCCCCTGCCTGCTGAATTATTAAGGAGTGCTAATGCGTGTGGTGAGAGCAGGGGCCTCTGCTGCCCCAGCAACCTTGGCCTCTGGGGCATCCTCACGTCTGCTCCACAGGGTGTCTCCACGTCCCCCCGCTGCTGTCCTGCTTTCTCTCAGCCCCTTACCCACTGCGTCCAGTGGGCAGAATTCTGACCTCCTTCCACTGCTACCAGCTGGTTAGCTGTAAAGTGCAATAAAAGTGAACTGAGCAAGAGTGCATGCGAGGCACTGCAGATGCTATGAGGACTAGAGAGGCTCCACCGCCGGGGACAGGAGGGCCAGTCATCTGTGCACACCTATGTGTGTGCATCCGGGCACTGGGCAGTGCTCTCCTGACCTGACTGGCCACTGAGAGGTGAGGTCTGCCTCAGTTTACCCATGAGGAGAGGAGGGCCCAGGGCAGTGGGGAGCCTGCTGGCGACAGCTCAGAGTGGATGGACTGGCTTGAGGAACTGAGAGGGAAGAGCCATTCCTGAGCTGACTCAGGGGCTCCCTTCAGTGGCAGGGAGAATCCAGAGGCATGTAGCCTGCTCTGGGCTTTTCCCATGCCTGGGCCCTTGGGAGCCCACACCCCAGGGAGGTTCTCAGTCCCCTAGGGGCACAGGGCAGCCTGAGGCTACTGGGTGGGGCACCCACTAGGGCGGTCATGAGGCCTGTTTCTCCCTGCTGGGGTTCCCTGCCCTCTGCCCCTCCCCTAGAGCTCAGACACCTTAGGGGACCCAGCTCAGCTCTGGGTCCTCCTGATGGGCCCACTCTGACCCCTGACCCCCACCCTCTGGCCCTGCCTGCGTGCTGCTTCCTCTCCTTGGGTGGGGCTGATGGTCATTCCTCACCTGTGCCTCTGCCGCCCTGTCCCCAGCCTTTACCCACAGAGATCAGCACCCTCCACCGTGAACTTCCCTTCTTCCCCTCATACTTTCTGGCTTCCCACCCCACCTCGAAGGAAGAGGTGCTTTCACTCCAGACTGAGGCCCCTCCCTGCTCCCGCCCATGATCCCCCTTCACCCACCATTGGGCTTCCCTTCTCCACAGCTCCTGTCTGGCATCTGGCCCACTTCCTTCCCCATCTCCGGAGGCTATCTGGGTCTCCCAGCCCATGGGCATCCCCAATCACTCCTGCAGTCTCCGGGGCTATAGCAGAGGCCCTGTGGCCCCACTCACTAATGGAGACTGACAGTAGCCTGGACTTCCGCCCGCTCCATGGGGCCATGGAACTTCCTGGGCAGCACTTCTGGGCCTCAGTTTCCCCTCTGTTGAGTGAGGCGTAACAATGCTTAGAACAAAGCAGGCATTCCACAAGTTCTTGTTGAATGAACGAACTAAGGAACTGCTAACAGTAATCCCTGAACTGTCCCCCGGGCTTCCCAGGTGGCGCTAGTGATAAAGAACCCGCCGGCCAAAGCAGGAGATGTAAGAGACGTGGGTTCAATCCCTGGGTCGGGAAGATCCCCTGGAGGAGAACATGGCAACCCACTCCAGTATTCTTGCCTGGAGAATGCCATGGACAGAGGAGCCTGGCGGGCTACAGTCCACAGGGTCGCAAAGAGTTAGATGCAACTTAGCATGCTTGCACAATCTGTCCCCTCACCTGAAGGCTGTGCAGATCAAAGGAACTAGTGGATTTAAAGGACTTTACAAAGTTGAATGCTGGGAAAGACTGAAGGCGGGAGGAGAAGGGGATGACAGAGGATGAGATGGTTGGATGGCATCACCGACTCAATGGACATGAGTTGGTGAAACTCATGGGCAGAGACTCATGTTTCACCAACTCATAAACTCTGGGAGTTGGTGATGGACAGGGAGGCCTGGCGTGCTGCAGGCCATGGGGTCACAAAGAGTCGGACACAACTGAGCAACTGAACTGAACTGAATTGACAAAGTTGGACAGTGTTGTTTGGACATGAGCACCCATGATGTTCAGCAGGATATCGCTGCTCCACACCCAGCTACTCATTTGACCCTTTCCTCTCCCCGCACAGGTCAGCCATGCCCCTCTTGACACGTAAGGCCCTTCCTGGCCTGAGCACCTCCAGGGCCTCAGTACTGGGCCAGGAACCCAGTACTAAGTCCCACCGCTATGCTTCTCTGACCTGGCCGAGCCCTGCCTTGTGCCCTGGCCAGCCTGCAGATGGTCTGGCTGCCATTGCAGACTCATGTTCTGGAATGTCTGGCTTCCTAGCTCAGCTTCCCTGGTGCTGAATGTGTTTCCACGAGTGATGCCCTTCCATGGACCCATTCCATGCCTGGTCCTGGCTTCCTCCAGCCCTAGTCTGCACATCTAGCAAGAGTCCTGAGTGCCAGTCATGTGGGTGAGAGGGCTTGGGGAGGATGGGAAGGCGGAAATACTCTCCAGTTCAGAGGGAACCCCTGAAGGTGAAGGGCCCACGTGTGAACCACCACTGGAAGCTGGCACAGCCCAGAAACCCAGGAGGTGGGGTTCTGGCTGTAGGAGATACCCAAGGGGGGGCGGTCAGGGAGGGTTTCCTGGCGGAGGGAGTGGTGTCCCGCGGGGGCCAGTGAGAATGAGAAGGAGGGGATGAAGAGGTCCTCACAGTGGGCAGAATGGGGTGGAGGGGGTGATGCCCTGCGGGGGCCAGTGAGGATGAGAAGGAGGGGATGAAGAGGTCCTCACAGTGGACAGAATGGGGCAGAGGGGGTGATGCCCCATGGTGGGTGGTGAGGATGAGAAGGAGCGGATGAAGAGGAGGTCCTCACAGTGGGCAGAATGGGGCGGAGAGGGTGATGCCCTGCGGGGGCCAGTGAGGATGAGAAGAAGGGGATGAAGAGGTCCTCACAGTGGACAGAATGGGGAGGAGGGGGTGATGCCCCGTGGGGGCCAGTGAGGATGAGGCGGAGGGGAGGAAGAGGAGGTCCTCACCAGTGGGCAGAACAGCGTGAGCAGAATTGTCCTGGGTGCCCATTTTGTGCCAGGCTGGGCGCCAGTCATCCTCCCCACAGCACAGCCTTCGGGTGAGTATTATTAGCTCCATCTAGCAGACGGGGAAACAGAGGTTCAGAGGGGCTCAGGGACTCACCCAGGGTCACCTGCTGTCATGGAGGATTGTCTGGCCTCGACCCCACATCTAGCATCTTTTCAGACTCCTTAGTGGAGGGAGAGTCTGGGGAGGAGGGGGTGGGGTGCTGGCACCCGCCACAAGCTTCGCATAGCTGGTGACTGTGACTTTCCCGGGAGTAGGTGTGGGGTGGGGGGCGGCTTTCCTAGCTGGGCCTATTCTTTCCTTCCCCCACCGCCGTGGGAGAGCCCTCACGATGAGAGGTTCCCACCGCGCCCCCCTCCCTGGAGAGGCCGGCAGTTTGCCTTTTCAGAGGATAATTCCCTATTATCCAGAGATATTTAGCCTAATAGAAGCCGACAGATCATTCAGGGCAGTAATGTACTCCAGCTTCCAGCGTTTAGTTTCCTTGGCCTGAACTCCCAGATTAAAGGCTCCTTGCCCGCGACTGCCCCACAACGATGCCTGTGACCTTGACTGCAGTGATGCGGTAGGTTTCTCCCACCCTCCTTCCCTCTCCCTCCTTTGCTGGCTTCCTGCTCCCTCCCTTTCTCTCTCTCTCTTAAGGAAAAAAAAAAAAACAGGAGGGGTAATTTTCTTCTTAAATATTCAGTTGAGAGGCTGTTGCTAAACCCTGCATACTCTGGGGACAAGACCAATTGTGCTCGGCTGCCAGCGGGACCCGGGAACACCTGGCTAGCCCAGAATGCTCCTCCAGACGCATGGGGCCGGCAGGAATGCTGTACTTGCTGGGCGGTCGGGGCAGGTGGACCCTCCAGCCTGGCATGGGCAAACAGAAGCTGGGCTGAGGGCCTTGCCCAGGGACAGACTGGCCCCTCTCTTTCTCTGCCCACCTCCTTGACCCAGGGATCTGACCTGACACCCTCACTGATGGGGTGCTCCCAGGATGGGAGTTTTCTTCTGCTCCTTGGACCTGGGCATCCTGCAGAGGACCTAGGGAAGACTAGTAGCTAAATTGGAGCAGCAGATGGCTGCAGAGGTGGCACTTGGGGGCTTTTCATTGATCAAGATTGGGGCTTCTGTAGTTGCCTCCTTCTGGCCCCTGCAGAGTCCGCTTGTCAGTTCGTCTGTCCCTGCTGATCTCTGTCTTGTCTTTGTCTTGTCTTCTCTCTCTGCCACCACTGCCCCCCTTTCATCTGCTCACCAGGCTGCCTATTTGAGCTTCCTTGCACTTCTGTGGAGGCAGCAGGGAGCCTGGGAAAGCACAGGGTATTTAGAACCAGCCAGTCCTGGATTCAAATCCTGGCTCTAGAACTTACAGGCTGTTTCTGTTCAATTTAGTATTTTGAATTTGAGCAAATTCTTAATCTCTCTGAGCCTTCATTCCATCACCTGTAAAGTGAGATGCTGCTCCTTGGCTCACAAGAGTAGCCGGGGGTTCGATGTATGATGTGGCATGGGGTGGTACTGAAGGTGTCAGCTTTCCTGCCTCGGTGGTCCCAGTCTCCCCACTCACTGACACCGTCACATCTCCTGCCCAGATGCCCTCTCTCTGACCCTCTGGCTTGGAAAAGGGAAGGTGTTCTGGAGGGATACCTGGTAAGGTGGACTCTGGTTCTCCTGTCTCAAGCTGCCTGTGTAGGTGTGAGGTGAAGAATAAGGCTGAGCAGGAGGGACACTTCCCCTTGAGTTCATTTCCTGGGCAAAGCCTAGTGTCTGGTCCTCAATCTGGTCTGAAGGAACCAACCTAAGGGGCTGTGCCAGGACCATAGGGGAGTGAGAGGAAAGGGGTGGGGAGCAGGACACGTGTAACCTGGGAGGAGACACCTTCTGGCCTGGGACTCCATTCCAAGGTCTTTTGTGGGGGTGCACAAAGAGAGCCTCTAACCTTCAGGGATAGGGAGTCTTGAACGGACAGGAGCCCTGGTTGGAGGGGAGATTCCTGCTCCCTCCTCTGCAGCAGGAGTGGTGGGATGACCACTGGAATTCAGGAGGGGAAGGCCCCTCAGTCTGGGCTGACGTGCTGTTGGACCTCAGGCTAGTGCCATTCCCTCTCTGGGCCTCAGTTTCCACGTCTGCTAAATGGGGTTAATCATCCTTTGTGCCTCTGGGATGGGCAGAAGATCGAGTTAGAGAATAGATGGGAATGTTTGGTGATCTATAATGTAGTAATAATAATAATAATAACTATTATTCTGGGCATTATCTTGCCTTCCCTTCACTCTCTGTAACACCTTCTTTGATCCACATAATCTAGTCCTGATTCACATGTGAATAGAATTAAAGAACCCCATGGCTGAAAGCAACCCCCACATTTAGTGCAATCCCTATCCAGCATATATGTTCTCCAGACCTCTGCTTGCATGCCCCCAGGGACAGAGAGGTCACTACTCTTCGTGCTGAAGAGAGATCTCTCTTCCTGGAATCTTCTCACTGGGCCTAGCACTGCTTTTTGGGCCCATAAATGCCAATGCCAGGGGCCTGAAGTCCTGACCAGGCCCTCGAGGCTTCCCCGGGGAACATGGGGCTCAGGCCCACCTCTTCCTGTCAAGCCCCTGTGCACAGACCTCACTTTATCCAAAATCATCTCGACAGGTACACTGATGACGGAGCATGGCTGCACCATCTCCAGAGTTGGAGTGGTTGGCTTACCCAGGCCCTGCGAGTCCTGGCCACCAGGATCCACAGACGCCACAACTCCCTGGCCGTTCTTGGAGCTACTCACAGAACTCCGCCAGAGCCTAGTAACCCTCTCTTGTCCACTTTGGCCCCTTCCTGGCTAAGTAGAGGGCTTTGAACAGGGGATCCTGACTACTTAATTGACCCTTTCAGGCTACCCTTCGAAGCTCCATCCTAGTCTCTGAAGTTGAAAGTCACTCAGTCATGTCCGACTCTTTGTGAGTCGGACTGTAGTCCACCAGGCTCCTCTGTCCATGGGACTCTCCAGACAAGAATTCTGGAGTGGGTTGCCATGCCCTTCCCCAGAGGATCTTCCCGACCCTGGGCTCAAACCCGGGTCTCCGGCCTTGCAGGCAGATTCTTTACTAACTGAGCCACTGGGGAAGCCCACATCCTAGTCTCTAGTCTCTGGCAAAAAAGGTTGTTCCAGGAAGGGCCAAGGACCAACCCTGCTGATGCTGGTGAGATTCCATCCCAGGGGCCAGTCCTCCTCACTATCCCACGTTCTTGGACGTGGTTATATAGCTAACCACTGAGAAGTCCAGCCCATAGTTTTCTGTCTCATGGACAAGGATGTATGAGGGCCTCACTTTTGGCTGGCTGGAGTGCATGTCACTCTTTTGAGCAGCCAAGAGAGGACGTGCAGTTATCCCACAAGACTCTTTGGTCATGAGATTCGGACACTTACCATCGTCTTTCCTTGCATTCTCGGCAGCACTTCCAGAATCTTGATTGGGATAGATGTAAGTTTACCTGTCTAAGCTTAAATTGATTTCTTTAGCCCCTTTTTAAACAAAAGGGGAAAGGTGCTAATATTTATAAATGTCAGTTCTTGACATATATCACTTCACTGAGTCTTCATCACAACGTTGAATGGGAGGATTGTGGGATCTGAGCCTTGAGAAGCAAAGGAACTAACTCAGGGTCCCATAGTGGGCCGGGGGTGAAACGGAGACTTAAACCCAGGATGGTCTTACCCTCAAACTCATGCTTTTCCCAGATGCTGCGCCCTGCCTCCCCAGTCCCATGCCCCATGCTAGAACTTCTCAGGTTCAGCCAGCATATTCTTTAAAACCTGCTCTGGACCAGCCCCTCTACACCCTCCCCCATCCTGCCCTGTCCTGTCTTTTTGGATAATCTTGTCTCCTGCCAGCCTGAGGGTGGGATCCAATCTCTTCCCCGCCCTGTGTGCCACATGCAGGACCAGAGAACACAGCAGGGGCTTGGAAAAAAAGATGCACCCTGGGGTGTGTGAGACTCAGTGTGTGTGGGGTGGCGGTCTTCATGGTGGCTCATCTGCTGTTATTTTTTAACGGTTATTTAAAATTTTTTCGTGGGGGGTCTGGTGGTAAAAGCAGTTTGTGTCCGTGGTAGAAGATCTAGGAGTCATCCTTGATTCCTTTTTCTTACCCCCACCTCCTCACATCCAACTCATCAACCAACTGCTGATGAGCTGTGTTTGTAACAGCATATATCCTCAATCTGTCTAGTCCCTCCCTCACCCTGGCTCAAGGCACATCTCCCTGTCTTGGGCAAGTGCCAGAGCCAGCCCACGGGTCCCCTGCTCCTGGGCCTGCTCCCCTTCAATCCAGTCTCCAGTCGGCAGCCCAGAGGAACTTTTCACGACTAGCAAGACGTCCCAGCACTTCCCAGGTGACTCTTCATTGCACTAGGGATGAAGGCCGAAGCTTTATCTTGGCCTTCAGGGCCCAGCCTCCCTCTGTGGCCTCCTTTCCACAGTTGCCCCACCTCTGCCCGTCTCATTCTAGGAGCCAAACAGCTTGTTGCTCCTCAGAAACACCAGTCTCCTTCCCCACTCTGTTCGTTGCCCTGTTCCTGCTGCTCTAGATTGCTGCTGCTAAGTCGCTTCAGTCGTGTCCGACTCTGTGCAACCCCATAGATGGAAGCCCACCAGGCTCCCCCATTCTTGCTGCTCTAGGTTGACTGAGTTCTTATTGTCCAGATGTAAATTCAGATGTGGCCTCTGCAGAAAGGCCTCCTCGGATCGTCCCACTCGAGGGACCCTTGAGCCCCATCCCAGGCGCTCTCTCTCATGTGCCCAGGCTTATCTTCATCGCACTTGTCACTCTTTGGAACTATCTTGTTTCTTTATTTGCTTATCGTCTGTACCCCCCATCCCTGTGAGGGGCACCCCAATTAATCTCCAGCACCTATAATATAGTTGGTACATAGTAAGTGCTCGTAAGTATCTGGTGACAGAGAATGAAAAATAACAGAAAAATGTAAAGGAGAAATAGAAACACCACTGTGGATATGGTAGCAGTTAGTAACATAATCATCATTGTGTGTGGTAGTGTATAAGCTGAATATCAGCGGATATTTTAATTATACGCACACATGAGAGACACACAGGGCTTCCCAGGTCCTGCTAGTGGTAAAGAACCCGCCTGCCAATGCAGGAGACTTAAGAGAAAAGGGTTCGGTCCCTGGGTGGGGAAAATGCCCTGGAGGAGGGCATGGCAACCCACTCCAGTGTTCTTGCCTGGAGAATCCATGGGCAGAGAAGCCTGGAGGGCTACGGTCCACAGGGTTGCAAAGAGTAGGACACGACTGAAGCGACTTAGCAAACACGGTAGACACATGTTCGTGTGGGTTGTATGCACGCATAGGCACGTGGACGCACACGCTCCCCTGTTCAGTACCAGTGTGACCCCTGATGAGGTCTTTTACCTTTTGGGTGGCCTCGGTTGTTCCACTTGTGGAACAGGGCTGCCTGGGGCTGGAGGCAGAGGCCTGGATGACTTGGCCTTTCGAGGTCAGCCCTGGCCAGCGACAGTATGCCGCAGCAGCTCGGGCTCTGAAGTCTGTCTGCTGGCCTGCTGTGTTGTGCCGAGGGCTCTGGGAGGTGTTTATTGAAGTCCACTCGCACGCAGGGCCGCTCCTCGCTGCCCTCTGAGGTGAGGATCTCACCCAGGCAGGAGGGAAGAGTCCGGGGTCAGGAAATTGGCAGGAAAGCCTGGAGACATGAGCTTGGCTGCCAGGGGCTAGATTGCGTTCACAGTCTCTTGGATGTATCAGTAGCTTTAATTTTGAATAGGTTTTCATCTTTGTGTTTGTGCTTGTTTTGTAAAGAATTTTTGGTACAATATTTTATTTCTGGAACTTTTTTCTTTCAACTGCTACAAGAAAGAATTTCCATGCAATTAGAAAGGGAGGCCACACACGCACATACACGTGTGTGCTTGCACACATACACCTGTGTTTCTGCTGCTCCAAGTCAGCAGCTCTTCCCTCCCTGTCACCTTGCCCTCCTCCTGTGAAGACAACGCTGAAGGCTTGTAGAAATGTGGGAAGTAGAAGTGACCCTTGACCTCTGTGCCCTAGTTTCCTGATCAAAAAAAATGAGTATCAACTTCTCCCTCTTACAGCTATTGTAGAGATCACATGAGCCCACGTTTGTAAGGCACTTAGAATGTATCTGTTAAATAAGATGAGTTAATAAATAAAAAGGAGAGGACAAAAGTTAACGTCCCCATCATGGCACAAAGAAACAGCTGTGGAAGTCTGTCCATAGAGTCAGAAATCAAGAGTTCAAGCCCTATTCGAGCCCTCCCTCCCCATGTGGCCAGGGCTGTGGGTGGCTTATTGAAGCCTCAGCTCCTCCATCTCTGGAATGGGTATGAACTCTGGATGTCATTATGCTGCAGTGCAGGCTGGGATAACAGATATAAGTGGGCTCAGTGAGCACAGGGTGCTGTACACCACTGCAACCCCACCCCACCCTCATCCGTTTTCTGTTTTCTTGTTCAATATTGTTAGGTAAACATTGCTCTGTGCTGCTACTAGCCTCTGTGTTTATCATTTTTAGTGGTTGTATAATATTCCATCAAACAGCGGTGTCATGATGCACTGCGTCATCTCTATTGTGGGATGTTTAGGCAGCCTCCAGCATTTTGCTGTTATTAATAACCCTGCAGTGAACAGCTCTGTGCCCAGAGCACTTCCTCTCTGATGAATGATTTCCCCAGCTATATTCTTTGGGGCTGCTTGACTAGGGGCCTGAGAGATGGGCCAGCAGCAGTGGCTGGGAGAGATGATCCCTTCAAAGGTGGCCTGATTCCCTGTCCTGGGAGCAGTAGCACGGTTTGTGGGATAGCAAGACTCTGTGTGACGGGCCTGATCAGGATGGGAGAACATGAGCCCAATATGGGAAGGGCAGTGGGCGCTATCGAGAGCTGGGGCTAGGAGTCCGAAGAGTTAGGTTCTAGATTTTGCCTTTGCCACTCTCTGTGTGACCTTGGGCAAATCCTATCTCCTCTCTGGACCTCAGTTGTCTCTGGGTACTGTGACCAGGGGGGCTTCCTCAATGGCTCAGAGGGAAAGACTCTGCCTGCAATGCAGGAGCCGCAGGATACGCGCGTTCTACCCCTGGGTTGGGAAGATCCCCTGGGTTAGGAAATGGCAACCCACTCCTGTATTCTTACCTGGAAAATTCCATGGACAGAAGAGCTGAGCAGGCTATAGTCCATGGGGTCACAAAGAGTCCAACACCACTGAGCATGCATAGCACTGGGGCCAGGGGCTAGGCAAGGGTTGGTCCAGAGATGTACTATCGAATATGGTAGCAGCTAGCCACATGTGACTATTTAGATTTAAATATAAATGAATAACAGAGAAGGCAATGGCTCCCCACTCCAGTACTCTTGCCTAGAAAATCCCATGGACGGAGGAGCCTGGTAGGCTACAGTCCATGGGATCGCTAAGAGTCGGACACGACTGAGCGACTTCACTTTCACTTTTCACTTTCATGCATTGGAGAAGGAAATGGCAACCCACTCCAGTGTTCTTGCCTGGAGAATCCCAGGGACGGGGGAGCCTGGTAGGCTACCGTCTATGGGGTCACACAGAGTCGGACACGACTGAAGTGACTTAGCATCAGATCAGATCAGTTGCTCAGTCATGTCCGACTCTTTACGACCCCATGAATCGCAGCACGCCAGGACTCCCTGTCCATCACCAACTCCCGGAGTTCACTGAGACTCACGTCTATCGAGTCAGTGATGCCATCCAGCCATCTCATCCTCTGCCGTCCCCTTCTCCTCCTGCCCCCAATCCCTCCCAGCATCAGAGTCTTTTCCAATGAGTCAACTCTTCGAATGAGGTGGCCAGAGTACTGGAGTTGCAGCTTTAGCATCATTCTTTCCAAAGAAATCCCAGGGCTGATCTCCTTCAGAATGAACTGGTTGGATCTCCTTGTAGTCCAAGGGACTCTCAAGAGTCTTCTCCAACACCACAGTTCAAAAGCATCAATTCTTCGGTGCTCAGCCTTCTTCACAGTCCAACTCTCACATCCATACATGACCACAGGAAAAACCATAGCCTTGACTAAACGAACCTTTGTTGGCAAAGTAATGTCTCTGCTTTTGAATATGCTATCTAGGTTGGTCATAACTTTCCTTCCAAGGAGTAAGCGTCTTTTAATTTCATGGCTGCAGTCACCATCTGCAGTGATTTTGGAGCCCAGAAAAATAAAGTCTGACACTGTTTCCACTATTTCCCCATCTATTTCCCATGAAGTGGTGGGACCGGATGCCATGATCTTCGTTTTCTGAATGTTGAGCTTTAACCCAACTTTTTCACTCTCCACTTTCACTTTCATCAAGAGGCTTTTGAGTTCCTCTTCACTTTCTGCCATAAGGGTGGTGTCATCTGCATATCTGAGGTTATTGATATTTCTCCCGGCAATCTTGATTCCAGTTTGTGTTTCTTCCAGCCCAGCGTTTCTCATGATGTACTCTGCATATAAGTTAAATAAACAGGGTGACAATATACAGCCTTGACGAACTCCTTTTCCTATTTGGAACCAGTCTGTTGTTCCATGTCCAGTTCTAACTGTTGCTTCCTGATCTGCATACAAATTTCTCAAGAGGCAGATCAGGTGGTCTGGTATTCCCATCTCTTTCAGAATTTTCCACAGTTTATTGTGATCCACACAGTCAAAGGCACTTAGCATAGCATAGCATAAATGAATAAAAGGAAAGAAAACTCAGATTCTTAGTGTCAGTATCCACATTTCAACATGCACATGTGGCTGGCAGCTATCATATCAGGCAGCACAGGTATCGAACACACCCATCGTTGCAGAAAGCTCAATTCCACTGCACCGGTCTAGAGACGTTTCTGGAGACCCAGCCAGCCGAGTGTCTGTGACGCAGGATCTCAGTTGTTGTGCCTTTTTTATGGAGCCAAGAAGCAAGCCAGTATCCCTTAGATCAGAGGACTCACGAAGGGATAAAGGGGCTTAGTGACTTTCCAATGGCCAGGACTGCAGGCAGTGTCCTGAGTCTGAAATATCTCCACCCTTTGTCCCTCCCCAAAGGTGCCACTTGGCCTCAGAGAAGCTGGGGAAGACTGTGTTTATCACCCCCTTGAGGGGTGGCCCCCCCAAGCTGGATCAGTGCCCAAAGGAGGCTGGTGTGAAGGCAGAGTAGATGGTTTCTGCTTCTTCAGATGGGAAGGCACTCAGAGGCGCTACATTGTTCTCTGCCCATGCCTGGAACACCACCATTCATTCCCTTAGGTTGAGCATTGTCCTCTCTAGAATTCTTTTAGAAGTCCCATGTGCCAAGTCACTTCAATCTGACTCTTCAATCAGACTTGCAATGTCTGACTCTTTGTGACCCCATGGACTGTAGCCCACCAGGCTCCTCTGTCCATGGGATACTCCAGGCAAGAACACTGGAGTGGATTGCCATGCCGTCTTCCAGGGGATTTTCCCGACCCAGGGATTGAACCCTTGTCTCTTATGTCTCCTGCATTGGCCGGTGGGTTCTTTACCACTAGTGCTACCTGGGAAGCCCATAGAATACTGGAGTAAGTTACCATTCCCTTCTCCAGGGGATCTTCCTGACCCAGGGATTGAACCTGGGTCTCCTGCATTGCAGGCAGATTCTTTATCATCTGAGCCACCAGGGAAGCCACTTAGAAGTCCAGACCAGTGATCAAAGAAGATAGCTGCCTCACTCACCTTTGTCCTGTTCTGGCTGCCTCAGGCCCTGGGCCCGGTTCTGGGCACTCACTGGAAGAGGAACTGTGAGAAATAAGCCCATAGTCTTGAGGGGGATGCTCCCCTGCCCTCCACCTGCCACCAGGCACATACACTCTGGCAACAGCACATGGACTCCAGCCATGCCTGCACGCCCCTCCCCCACCCTCCCTTCTCTTCAGAGGGAAGGGCTCCTACAGATGCTCTTCTGCAGCCTGGAGGTACTCCAGGTGAGGGTGCAGTAAAGGGGTAAGTGGCAACATACAAGGGGTGAGGAAGTGAAGATAGACTTGGCTGACTCCGGCCTCACCTTGGTAAAGGTGTGACCACTGTCTGCCTGATGCCCTGTGCCCCGATGTCCCCCATGTGAACCATACTGCTCATTCTTGCTTTTCCTCTTTTCTAGGGACTCCACAGCCATGTCCTGGTTGCACTGAGCCTGCCTCCTGCCAGCATTTTGGGGCTCTGTCCCTGCCCAGCTCCTGGACCCACTCCCCAGCCTATTCCTCACCCCAGCCTGCACCGAAGTGACTCCTCAAGCTTCAGGACTCAGTGGGGCACAGTGGCAGTCACGGTAGGTGTCACACCCACCCTGCCCATTCCCTGGCTCCTGGGAATGCCTTAGCCTTCTACATCTCTGGAACTGGAAGGATATCTTTCTGAACACTGTGTCTGTGAGGATCCCTTTGGTTGCAAGTAACAAAAATCTTATTCCAATAAAATGAGATTATCAACTCATGACACTGAAGTGTCTAGGGGTAAGTTGGGCTTCAGGCAGGGCTTGATCCAGTCGCTTCAACAATGTGACCAGGACTGTTTTCTGTCTGTAATTCTCTGCTTCTCTTTTTTTGGTGATGGCTCCCCTCCTAGTAGCTTTTCACATGATGTAATCATAAGATGTGCCAGCAGTTTCCGGGGCTACTGGCTACCAGGTTGAAATCTGGGGTCTCGGCTAGAGACACAACCTGCTTTTCTGATAGAACAAATAAAAGTCCTGGAGTTGGGACTTGGGATTTGTAGTCCCAGGTGACTGTAAATCTCTTGGGCCCTATTGACAGGGTTAAGATAATCCTGATCCTTTAACTGGGTACACAGGAAATGAGGGTGGGCTGGGGTAAGGGTCTGTCCTTCCTTAACCATGTGACCAGGAATGAGAGAGAAGCTTCCTTTGAGAAGCTCAAAGGAATCTCAGAGTCCTGCTGGCAGAAAGGAGATGCCTCTGACTGGGGAAGACAAATAATAAATGATTACTAAAGATGGAGTCTGCCCCATCCTCTTTTTCAAGGCCTAGTTTAGATCCCTCCTGCTCTAGGAAACCTTTGCTGACTGCTTCCGCCAATGGTCATTTCCTTTAGTTCATGCTCAAGCTCCGCCCTTTTTATAGATGGAAAGACCAAGGTTTGGTGTGCATTTCCTTATGAATACTCTGTTGGTTATGACCTTAGTGCCGAAATGTGTTGCTCTCTTTGTCTTGGCTGCTAGGAAGCTCATAGCTGGTTTGTGGCCCCTTTCTGATAAGTGCTTGGGTTGCTGTGGCATGTAGTTGCTCAGTAGCCTTGGCTTTGGCTTCCTCTTCTTCTCTTGCACATCTTTCCCTTGTTCTGATTTCTTCTGTTATTTTTCAGCTTGTGCTGTTCTTAGCAACCTCAAACTCTTTTAGAAGGAGGTGGGGTATAAATAACCAAGAGTGGCTGTAAATGAAGCATTCAGCACTGACTGTATCCAAATTCTAGGCCTTTTCCTTTCTAGAGGTAGTTGGGAGGAGGGTCTCCCTATGCCCAGGGCCAAGCCTGTCCTCAGGGAGACACCAAAGCCTGACCACAGTAGCCCCAGTATACTGTCCATCTTGCCCTCTGTGGGTTGAGAATGGCATTGTTCTGCTTCCCATCTCCTTCCCTCCCAACTCCCCCATCTTATCAGAAGCTAATGAAAGAGGCTGGGAAACCCAATCCTCTGGTAATTAAATTTACTTAACGGGTATTCAAGTGGAGTAATGAGAAGTTTAATGCAGTGATTAGATTTTTCTTTAATTAATTAAAATGAGAACCATGTGTCTTTCCAGCAAACCAACTTGACCCTCTGCTTGGGAGTAGCAGGCAGAGGGAGTGGAGGGTTTGGCTGGGTGGGTGGGAGTGCTGAGGGGCGCGGGCAGCCTCCTGCCAAACTCTGACACGCACTCAGGTCAGTCCCTGATTCAGCTCCCATTTCTGAGCCCTGTGAGTGCCAAACCTGGGTTAGACATGAGTCACCCAGGGCCGAGGGATCTGGCAGTCCCCACGCCCAGCTAAAAACTGATTCCGGATGGAGGTTTCAGAGGAGGGTCAACAAGATTGACTTCAAGCAAGGAACACAAAGGAGGATTTCAGGCACTGTGACAGGAGGAACTGTTTGGGTGGCACATCTTGTTGCCACGTACCAGCCAACACCTTTGCCTGCATGTTCAGCCAGACTGGATTTACCTCCACTGGCACTGGATCATCTAGGCTAATAGAGTGGGGACAGTGGGGTGGCTAATAGAAAAACCAGAGCTAACCCGAAACGACTTCTCCTTGGCTTGGGAACGCATTCAGGCCAGAAGGCTGACTGTCCTTGCTGTGTTTCTGAGGGCCAGTTAGGGATGCAAGGAAGCACTTCCCACCTTGAACCCCTTCTGTGGGAGTCAGGTGGTGGCTGGGCACAGTGAGTATGGGTTGCCTCCACTCCATGGCTGCCTGGAGTGGAGCATAGGTCAGGCCTTGCCTGGGTAGAGCGTGGGCAGGGTGGGGACTCAAGACAGGCCCCAGAACTCCAGGGGCAGGAGAAGTTATTTTCAAAGCAGGGGGTAAGGCTGGGAGAAGTCCTGAGCCCTTCATGGTAGAGGGCAGAAAACTTCCTTTACTGTACCCTGATCCCAGCCCCGCACTGAGCCCTGATCCCAGAAGACTGAACCCTGACCCCAGCCCCGCAGTGAGCCCGGATCCCAGAAGACTGAACTTTGACCCCAGCCCCACTGAGCCCTGATCCTGGACAGACTGAACCCTGATCCCAGCCCCGCGCTGAGCCCTGATCCCAGAAGACTGAACCCTGACCCCAGCCCCACTGAGCCCTGATCCCAGACAGACTGAATCGTGGTCCCACACTGAGCTCTGCCCCCAGCCCCACGTGGAACCCAGCACTGTCATGAATATTCAGTAGAGCAACAGGTGCTGGGGTGGGAGGGGTGAATGGTCGTGCTTGTTCATCCCCACTGCGAGCTCTGCTGCCTGTGGGCAGGACTCTCGTGCCAGACCCCACACTCTGCAACGGCCAAGATGAATCAGATGTAGTTCCTGCCCACGGGGCTGGTGGGGGAAGTGACAAGCAAACAGTGACAGCCGAGTGATTAGAGTTGAGGTGGGCCTCACTTAGAGAGTTCTTCTGGCAGCAAGTGGGCGGGGGCAGTGCTGTAGGTGGGCCAGTGGGGAGGCTAAGATGGGGTCCCTGTGAGCGATGAGGAGGATGGCACCCATGGGGGTCATGTGGGTTCCTGGGGGTGAGTGATTGTCCCCCACTCCCAGAGCTGGCTGAGACTCCCCCAGGTCCTCCTCAGCTCCTGGTGAACCAAAGGGCTCACCTATGAGGCAGGTTGCTGGTGCGCTGGGCCCCAGGGTAATAATGTTATTTGCAAGGAAAGCATATTTATTCATCTCATAGAAGAGAAAATGGAACTGTGCAGGGACTTGCCTAGTGGCACTCAGCCTGAAGTAGCCCAGTGGGGCATGACCCCCGGTCTTACCTGCCTCCTGGCCCACCCATCGCTGTTTCTGCTGTTCCCAGGAGTGAACTTGCCCTGGGAGGATGGAGCTCCACTTCTTTCAGCTTCTCCACCCACAACTGAGTGAATACACCCTGGGCTCTGACTGGGGCCGTGGGCCTTGGAGTAGGTGGTGTGAGGAGGCCCTTGGCTAGTTAGGGGACTAACCCAGGAAGGAGCGTCTTCTGCTTCCTTCATCCCCGACCCTCCTCTCTCTGAATCCCATCCCTCTGGGTTTCCATACCTCCTTGCCATCACCCTTGGCCCATTTCCCTCCTTCCACGGCTCAGCCCCTTCTGAATAACCAGGCCTAGAGAAACCACCCAACCTGTCACCTACCCCCCACATGGGGAGATTGAGGCCCCGAGAGGGGTAGAGACCTGCTCAACATCGTGAGGCTCTGCCTTTCACATCTCTTTAAGAAAGAAGAGAGTCTGAAATCACATTGTCTGGAGTTTGTACTTTAAACACAAGGCTAGTATTTGAGTACTTTTGCTGGGCTGGGGGGCCTTGAGGGGCATATGCCCACACCAGTTCTCATCACAAAGGCCGATGCCCCCGGCGAGCCGCTCTGTCTCCTCCAGCACGGTGCCCCCACCAGATGTGTTCCCCTGCCTCCCCAGGTTCAAGGTGCTGCAAACCACCGTCTTGTTTAATTCTCTCACCAGTCCTGGAAGTTGCATGATTTTCTATAGGTGAGGGCACCGAGGTGGGGAACTAGGCCACTGTCACGAGCTGACAGTGGAGGTGGATCTGCCTGACAGGTTCCAGTCCTAGGCAGTCCACGTGCTTCAGATTGCCCCCTCCTTGCTGTGGGCAGCTGCTCCCTCCAAGGGCCCCAGCATCTCGCACCCCCACATCCACTGCTGCTTCCCTACTTATCTTGTTTTCCAGCCAAAACCAGTGACTCTTCCCCAGAGCTCTCCACACTTGCCCACCTCCAGCCCTTGCTTAAGCTGTTCCAGCCCCCTGGAGTTCCCTTCCCTGCTCCATCTGCCCAGATCCCCCTTCGTCTTTTGAGGCTGGGCCCAGATGCCACTTCACAGAGACCCCTGTCTGCTTTGTCCTGATCGGAAGCCAGGCCCCTGCTCCTCTGAGCACCATCCCACTGTCCCCCTCTCTGGCTCCTGGCTTCCATGTGTCTGACTCACAGCACGTGGAGGGCAGAGCAGTCTCCTGGCCCCTGGCTTCCCTGGCCCGTGACCCCTAAGGGCCTGGCTCACAGTAGGTGTGCAGGGAGTCGCTTGGGTCCTCGCCCCGGGAGGGGCTGCACCTCCACAAACCATGCCATTCCTCAGCAGTCCCAGGTCCGCTGGCCTCCAGCTGAGCTGGTCCCAGCTCTCCCCACTGGGGAGACCAGCTGCTTCCTTTAGCACTGGATGGTTGATGTTGGGAGCTGGCTTGTTGCCCCAGCAGACTTCCCTGTGTACACTTACCCACCCAGGTTCTGGGGGCAGGAACAAGGCAAACCCCCATCTCACCCACCTACCAACTCGGGACTCCTAGGCAAGTCTGGGAGCCTGGAAGGTATAGGTCCTGGGTGCTGAGTGCTGGCAGAGGGCCTCACGCATGCTCTGTCTGGCACCGCCACTCACTGGCTCTGTTGATTGCTGGTGGTGTGACTTTGAGCAAGTTGGTTAACCCGTCTGTGCCTCAGATTCCTCATGCATTAAATAAGGTGATGGCAGACCTTCCTAGGGTTGTTGTGAGGATCGAAGGAGTCGATACAGAGTAAAGCATACAGCACAGCCCCGACACAGACACACACATGCTCCCTGGATGCTGGCTGTCACCGTTGCCGGGAGAGTGGAAGCAGGGTGTGGGGGAGTGTTCAGGGAGAGTTTCCAGAAGGTGGCGATACGTGAGGAGCCACCTGAAAGATGAAACGTGGAAGGCAGGAAAGGACGCTGCGGGAAGACGGAACTGCAGGGACCAAGGCTTGGTGTGGGGACCTGAAAGGGAGTGTGGGAGACCCAGGGCTGGCGGCGCACAAGGGCGGTGTCCCGGACTTCAGCTGCCGCCTGGGGAGTTTGGACTTTGTCTCACAGCCACTGAGCGGCTGTGGATGGGGCATTTTTTTTTCTTTTTCTTTCTTAACCACAAAAGCAATATCTGCTCATGTAAAAACTGAAACAATACAGAAGTGCGTCCTGTTAAGAAATATCCTTCTTTGCCCTTAAATCTCATTCTGCCGAGGTCCCACTGTTGTTGATCTGGTGTGCTTCCTTCTAGAACTTTTTCTGTGCCTTTATAAACATGTTTATTGTGTGTTATCTTTAAAAAAAGAAAAGGAATGAATCATATTATGTGCATTATTCTACAACTTCCATTTTTCATTTCCCAGTGTGCTGTGGGCATCTGTCAGTGTCACGGAATACAGATCTCCCGTGTTCTTTTTAATCGTTGCCTAATATTCCATTGTTTGGCCGTAACGAAATTTATGTAACTAGGCCTGGGTTGATGGATATTTAGGTTGCCTTCAATTTTTCACTCTTGCAAATAATGCTTCAGTGAACATCCTCGTATATATATCTTGGCTAACACATGTAAGCCTTTCTGTAGGATAGGCTTCTAGGCGTGGAGTTGCCCTGGCGCAGGGTATGCTTATTAAATTTTAATAGGTACTGTCACATTGCTCTTCCAAAAGGTTGGACTAGTTTTTGCTCCCACCCTTGATATCTGCGGGGAGCCATTTCCCCAGTTGCCCTCCACACTGAACATTATCAAGCTTTTTAATTTTCGCCAGTCCAGGAAAACATCTCACTGTGGTTTCAACACACTTTCTTTCTCCCCAGCGAGGCTGAGCAGCTTTTCATGTGGTTATTGGCCATTTGTATTTTCTTCTCTGTGAATTGACTGTTCATATCCGCTGCCTATTTTTCTTTTCTTTCTGCCTTTTTCTTATGGGTATGAAGGAGCTTTTAGTATATTAGGGATTTTAAAACTTTTGTCTGTTATGTGTGTTGGATATATTTCCCCTAGTCTGCCATTTATCTTTTTAACTTTGTTTATGGTATCTCCAGCCATAGAGAAGCTTTAGATCTTTATTCAGGCAAATCTGTCAGGCTTCTCTTTAGGGCTTTATGTGAAACTCAGAAGTTTTCAGAGAAGGCAATGGCAACCCACTCCAGTACTCTTGCCTGGAAAATCCCATGGACAGAGGAGCCTGGTAGGCTGCAGTCCATGGGGTCACTAGAAATCAGACAGGACTGAGCGACTACACTTTCACTTTTCACTTTCATGCGTTGGAGAAGGAAATGGCAACCCACTCCAGTATTCTTGCCTGGAGAATCCCAGGGACGGGGGAGCCTGGTGGGCTGCTGTCTATGGGGTCGCACAGAGTCGGACACGACTGAAGCGACTTAGTAGCAGCAGCAGCAGCAGAAGTTTTACATCCTGCTTGATTAGGCTTCCTGGGAGGGTTTTAAGTGGCGTGCGGGTGAGGTAAAACTTGCGACTGGGAAAAGTCATTCTGGTTGCCACTGTGTGGAGGGTGGGTGGAGTGGGAACTGCACGCTGGCTGGGGTGCGGGTGAGGGAGAACTGGGAGAAGATGCGATTGAGAAATATTCAGGCATTGGCTGACCATGGTGAGGGAACGTGAGGGTGAAGAGGGGAAGAAGGGACTCATGAGTGATGTCTGGGTATTTGGCTGGGGACCACGTGGCTGATGCCGCCACCAGCCTGAGTTAAGGATGGGAGAGGAAGGGAAATGTGTGCACATGAACGTGAGTGCTCCCCTTGGCAGGGACACATGTGCACACGAGTACACACATGACAGGGACACATGTGTACACGAGTACACACATGACAGGGGCACGTGTGCAATTAGTACACACATGACAGGGACACATGTGCACATGAGTATACACACGACAGGGACACATGTGCACACGAGTACATACATGACAGGGACATATGGGCACATGAGTATACACATGATGGGCACATGTACACACATGACAGGGGCACATGTGCAACGAGCACACACATGACAGGGACACATGTGCACACGAGTACATACATGACAGGGACACATGTGCACATGAGTACACACATGACAGGGACACATGTGCACACGAGTACACACATGACGGGCACATGTACACACGAGTACACACATGACAGGGGCACATGTGCAATGAGTACACACATGACAGGGACACATGTGCACATGAGTATACACACGACAGGGACACATGTGCACACGAGTATACACACATGTATACATGTGTACACGTGAGTACATGCATGCCCATGTACATGGTTGGAAGCTCTGAAGATGGGCATATCTGTGCTCTGGCTCCATGGCAGGCAATAGGGGGGTGGTGTCTGCTTTTTGTGGAGTTTTTGTTCTCTACCAAGTACTGTACAAGGCAAAACGCATACACACACACACACACACTCACACGTGCTCTGTAATCTCTATTGTCATATGAAATACACTTTATAGGTAAGGAGCCAGTCTCTGTGTAAGTAATTCACTCAAAGTCACAGAGCTAGGGGCAGAAAGTGGATTTTTTTGACAACTTGGATCCGACCACACACAGACAGAATTCCTGTCAGTGGCACTGAGGAGCCTTTCATTCAAGTCTAACCTGACCAACCCAGCTTCATCAGGGACTCTTAGGATGAGTGCTACAGCCTGACTGCCTGGGTTTGAAACGTAGCCCCATTCCAAATAAGGCAAGTTACTACCCCTCTCTGTGCCTTGGTTTCCCCACCCTGAAGATGCAGGCAGTGGGACTTTCTGGTGATCCAGTGGCTAAGACTCCATACTCCCAATGCAGGGGGGCCCAGGTTCGATCCCTGGCCAGGGAACTAGATCCCACATGCTTCAACTAAAGATACCACATGTCACAACAAAGATTGGAGACCCCACATGCTGCAACTAAGACCTGGTACAGCCAAATAAATAAATATTTTTTAAAATTAATAAAAGAAACGCAGACAGTGACAGTCTGCATCTCCTGGGGTGCTGGTGGGCACTGAATGTGTCAGCGAGTGGGAAGTACCTAGCACAGCGAGGGCTGAGCTCTCGGGGAGGCTGACTGTGGTGACGGTGACGAGATGGGGGTGTCCGTGCCCTTTACCCTCTCCCACCCCCCACCCTCCCTCTGCCTGCCATCTCTCTCCTGTGTGCCAGCTCTCCCTCCATCCCCCACAGGAACGTCTCTTATTTGCCTTTGAAACTTCATCCTCTGTTTTCAGCCCCCAAACCCTTAGCAGACAGTGAATTAAAGCCCAGTCAGTCAGCAAAAACCATTCAGGGGAAAACGATTCATGTTGTGCCCAGGGAATCCTCCCCCAAGCAGTTCTAGTCAGGCATTTTCCATGAGCCAGTGCATCCATCCCAACATTGCCTGGGTCCCTGGGTACCAGACCATAATGTCCAAGCCTGAAACCCCTTCGTCCCTGAGTGGGGATGTCCGAGTGTACTTTCGAGCCAGGGGGCTGAGCTAACCCCGCCTCAGCCAAATCTCTACTCTCACCACAAGCCATCACTGGAGCCCTGACCCCAGGATGAGTAATTCTCAGCATCATTGGTCAGGAAACTTGCCTCCAGGAAACAAAAGGAGAAAGCGCAGCACATTCTGGGCATGGTTCCTTAGCGCTAGCATGTCTAAGCAAATCCTGTGGCCATCAGGGCCGGGGCAAGGTATGCAAACTGGGTTAAAACCTCAGGTCTGCACCCAATTTAAATTTTCTCCTAAGCCAAAAAGCTCACCGAAATCACCGAACTTATCATTATGAATTTCTCATCATCAAAATAAGCCCCCAAGTAAATAAACACTTGTGGTAAAGAATGGAGCAGTTCTTGCCTGTTTCTTTGTAGGTTTAGTTTTCAGTTATACTGTATCAGTCACACCCTTTTATTCTTAACCAAAAGGATGGCAAAACTCGCTTAAGTTTTTCCCAGAGACCAGCTACACCAAAAACTGCAGGCCCCCAACCCGAAAGCCTCCAAGAGAGGATTCTTCACGACTGCTCCTTTGGAAGCCCCCAGTCCCCAGGTCCCCAGGTTCCACAGAGCCTGCCTTTGCTCCAGGGGCTTCTTCACTTTAAACAACCCCACCCCTACCTCTGACCCAAGTCCCCACCCCCAGCCCACCCCAGCATCTCCGTAGGGTGCCACGCAGTGCTGCAGTTTTCATCTACCCTGGCGTCAGTTCAAAACTACGGGCCTTTGGATGCACACATTCAAGTACTGACACCAGCACCCAGCACTCATTCTCAAGAAGAGTCTTTTTACTGGCCTCAAAGAAGCTGCATTGCACCAATTTGGGGTGAGTGTGAGTAGCAGAGGCAGTGTATTTTACGGCAGCCAAATCTCACTTCTTGGAAAAGGCAAGAAGTCACAGGGACCCTATATAAACTAAGGGATTTCCCCCCAGGTCCTCTACCGGCCTCCTGCTGTCATCCTGAAGGGCTGCCTCCTCCCCCGTTCCCTGTGTTGTCCCATAGGAGTACACACTATTTAAGGTGATAATTGCCAAAGTAGAGTTCCAATAAGTTCAAAACATAAATCTACAGTTAAACCTGTGGCCCACTGTTGCTTGTGGCTTCAGGGCCCTGGTTGAGTTTTCCTGCGCTTTCCCCCACCCCAAATTGTCCATCCAGGACAAATCAGCTTGAAGTTCAGGGGACTTTCTGGGAGCTGGTCCCAGGCCTGAGTCAGCGATAAAACTCAAGATGTACCAGCCTTTATTCTAAAGTCAAGTTCAAGTCTTCGAACGTGGGCCAAGGCCCTCACTGTTGCAAAGATGCTCCCAGTTGACTCGGCTCCCACCTCCCTTCACCAGGTGGGGACTGTCCTGTTAGTGGATCCTGTGGAACTGCCCCCCTTTCCCTTGTAAACATAGGGAACCCTTCAACTTGGGAACTGAAGTCATATCTCTCACGGGAATCCTAGTTATTTTGGGGATCCTATTGTTCTGTCACCCAGAAAGCTATCCAAACCTGTTCTTAAACCATATGCCCCCATGTGGCTGGTGGGGGTGTGGGGAAGGTGGTGAAGTGCTGCCCTAAAAAGCTCTCTCTGAACTCTCAGTGATTTAATGCCATAGTCCCAACCTTTCTGGCACCAGGGACCAGTTTCATGGAAAACAATTTTCCCACCGGGGTGAGGGTGGGGGAAGGTTTGGGAATGATCCAAGCTCATTACACTTACTGTGCACTTTCTTTCTGTTGTTATTCCATCAGCTCCAACTCAGATCACCAGGCATTAGATCCTGGAGGTTGGGGACTCCTGATTCAATGTGACAAGGCTCCCTTCTTTTACCATATGAATTCACATTACATGACCAATGTGGGAAGTGGAGAGGGTGGCAGAAGCTGGTCCATTTAGTCACACAGGGACCCAGGCTGAAGCTCAACCATGTGGCAGCTGCCCCCTGGAACTCACAGCCTTCTTTGGCCACAGTGGCAAAGGAGGGGAAATGGTAGAGGTGCACACGGGCTCCTAAATGCATTGGCGCAGAGGTGACACACCATTTTTGTTCACAGCCCACTGGCTAGAACTTCTCATATGGTCTCAACTCCCTGCAAACGGGCCGAGGAAATGTGGGGACATTTTGTTGGGGAGAGGGCATGGAGGAAATGTGCCAGACATTCAGTGAGCAGTGAGAAGTGAAGTCTGGACAAAGGGTTTTTATGTTATGGGATGTTCTCAGAGCGATGTTTCTGAATTCCTGAGGCCATGACTTCCTGTTCATTCTCTCCGCCTGGGGAGGCCTTGAGTGTGTGGGAGGGAGTGGTGGGAAAAGCTTTGAGGAAGAGTCCCTGTAAAGGAATAAGCCCTTTGGCAGGCCTGGGCCCTTCACGGCCAGGCTCCAGGTTTGACTCAACCTCACCCCACTTGTCCCTATTGGTTGCTTGCAATATCAACATAAAATGAATTTTTTAGGAGGTGAAGTAGAATCGAGAGTGAGAATGAATTCACCTTTGGAGGGGAAATATCCAAGAGGTAGCATCTAGGAGCCTCTGTGTCTTTGTTTGGGCTATGTAACAAAATACCAGAGAAACTGGGTGCTTATAAACAACTATAGTTGACGTCTTACAGTCTGCAGGCTGGAAGTCCAAGATCAAGGTGCTGGCAGACTCAGCGTCTGGTGAGGGCTGGCCTCCTGGTTCATAGATGCCCTCTTCTCACCACGTGTCCATATGGCACAAGGGGCAAGAGAGCTCTCGGGGGTCTCTTCTATAAGGGCACTAATCCTGTTTACGAGAGCTCCACTCTCATGACCTAATCACCTCCCCAAAGCTGCACCTCCAGATACCACCACATTGGGGATTAGGGTTCAACTATGAATTTTGAAAGGGACACAGATATTCAGTCTATGCCACGCTGAACTGAGTTGTCTTTCTTCCACATTTTCATTCCTTCAGCAAATGTGACCGCTATGGACCATGTTCTTGTATTGATCATGACTCCAGACTCTTGACTCCAGCGCACCAGAGACTGAAGCTCTGCTCAGCGCCTTGTTAGCTCTGAGTTAATTACTTCTGTCTACCTCTGTTTTCTCCTCTTTAAAGTGGGGATAGCATCTGACTCTCTTAGGGCGGTTGTCAGGATTAAATGAGTTAGTATTTGTCAAGCACTCAGAATAGTGCTGGGCGTATGATCAGGACTTTGTAAATGCATCAGCATCATCACCATTATCCAGTACCAGGTACCGTTCCAGATATTGCAGGAGTAGATCTCACGGTCCCTGCTCTCACATATGATGGGAGAAATGGAAAATAAACAGAATTAAATCAAGATGTACTTTCAGATAGTGATGGTACTAAAACAAGTCAGGTACATTAAAAAAAAATCACTCATCTTCATGAGTCAGTAGGGAAATGCAAATCAAAATGACAATGAGAGTTAAAGCAATTCTACAAATGCCCCCCAAAAACTTGGATTTGATAGCCACCCCCTCCAAAAAAATGAGATACCACTGCTTATCTCTAACATTGACTTTTACAAAGTTGACAATGGTAACTGCTGGTGAGGGTACAGAGTGACTGAAACTCTCGTATGTCGCCAGTGGGAATGAAAAATGGCACAGTCACTTTGGAAAAAAGTCTGGCTATTTTTTATAAAGTTAAAAATATGCTTACTGTATGACCGGGGAATCCTACTGCTGGGTATTTTCCCAAGAGAAATAACAACTTATGTTCATGAAACACTTGTATGTGAATATTTATAGTGGTTTTATTCATAATCACCCCAAATTGGAAAAAATCCAAATGTCCTTCAGCTGGTGAATGGATAAACAATTGAATACTACTCAGCAATAAAAAAAGAATGAAATTCTGGTACAAGAAACAACACAGATAAATCTCAAATGCATTATTTGATAAATGAACAAAGCCAGACTCAGAAGGTTACATATGGGTGATTCCATTTGTATGAGATTTTGGAAAAGGCAAAACTATAGAGACAGAAAGCAGATCAGTGGTTATGAGAGGCAGGGATAGGGGGAGTTGACTACAAAGGGGACAACTCATGGAGACTTTCAGATATGGATGGTTAATAGAATTGTTTTTTATCTTAATTGCAGTAGTGGTAACAAGCTATATACAGCTATCGAAGCTCAGAACTGTGCACTAAAAAGTGTAAAGTTTGTTCCAGTTTTATTTAGAAATAATCAATATACATCACTGTAGACATTTAAGGTGTACAGTACTATGGTTTAATTTACATATATTGTGAAATGATTACCGCCCAATATCCATCATCTCATATAGATATATAGAAAGAAAAGAAAGAAGAAAAAAGGTTTTCTTCTTGTAATAAGAACTCTGAGGATCTACTTTCTTAGTAACTTTCGTGTGTAACAGAGTGCTAACTATAGTCATCATGCTGTGCTTATCCCTGGCACGTACTTATCTTATAACTGGACGTTTGTACCTCTTGACCCTGCTGTGCCGTGCTAAGTTGCTTTAGGCGTGTCCGACTTTGTGCAACCCCATGGACTGTAGCCCACCAGGCTCCCCTGTCCATGGGGCTCTCCAGGCAAACTGGAGTGGGTTGCCATTTCCTCCAGGGGATCTTCCCAACCCAGGGATCGAACCAGAGTCTCTTAAGTCTCCTCCATTGGCATGCAGGCTCTTTACCACTAGTGCCACCTGGGAAGCCCTTTTGACCCCCTTCCTGCAATTCCTTCTCCACCCACCCTCTGGCTCTGGTAACCATAAGTCTGATCTCTTTTCCTAAGAGTTTAGTTTTTTATTTCTATTTTTTTAGATTCTGCAATACAGTATTTGTCTTTGAGTTATTTCACTCAGCATAATGCCTTCAAGGTCCATCCATGTTGTCACAAATGGATTTCCTTATTTTTTCTGACTGAATAATTTTATCATATAGATGTATATGTATATATCTCATACCTTCTTCATTCATTCATTCACTGATGGACACTTATGTTGTCTCCACATGCTGGCTGCTGTAAATAATGCTGCAGTGAACACAGAAGTGCATCTATCTTTTTGAGATAGTGTTTTCATTTCCTTTGGCCATATACCCAGAAGTGGAATTGCTGAATCACATGGTAGTTCTATTTTTAATTTTTTGAGGACCCTCCGTAATGTTTTCCATAGGCGGCACCAATTTCCATTCCCACCAACAGTGCATAAGGATTCCCCTTTCTCCACATCCTCACTAGAATTCTTTATCTAAAAAAGGGTAAATTTTACTGCAAGTAAATTGTACCTCAATTAACCTGACTGGAAATAAAGCTCGCCGTGGGATTGTTGAGATAGGGAACACCGAATGACACGTTAGTCACTCAGAGTAGTGTGACTCGGGGAAGGAACGGTTCCTGTGCAGCGTGGTCAAGGAAGGCTGTCTGAGGAGGTGCCTTGAGCTGAACCTGGCTGAGGGGGAGCGAGGCCTGTGTGGAGCTGGAGTGGGGTGTGCTGCAGGGCGGGCCTTGCAGCTGGAGCTGAGGGAGGGAGGAGAGGGCGGGAGACAGGTCAGGGGCCTCGACTCTCCTCCAGGCATGATGGAATCCCCTGGGGGGCATGGACAGAGGGTTACTGAAACACAGGTGTGGGTGAGTGGTCCAGGGAGGAGAAAGGAGGGAACATGGCAGCTGGGGGCCATGTGTGAGGAGGAATGGTGAAAATGAGGGGAGTGTGGGTCAGGAGCCTCATACAGGAGGGAGAGGCCAGTTGGCCAGAGGCCCAGCAGCTGGGGCAGGAGGACTGGCCTGGCGAGTGGGGATCCTGGCAGAGAGTATTGTGTGCAATGGTGGGGCAGAGGCCAGCCATGCTGGGGTGAGGTGCTAGGGGTGAGGACATGTAGTTGAAGCTTCCAGGAGGCAGGGGAAAGGGTTGCTGGGTGGCAGAGGGAATCTTAGAGAGAATGAGGTAGAACTGTCTATGTGTGTGTGTGTGTGTGTGTGTGTGTGTGTGTGTGTGTGGTGAACAAAACTTGCCGAGGTGGGCCTGACCTATTGAAGACAGTGTGAGATGATGAAAAGTGAGGGGTTTGGACAAGGCCTCAAATGCCAGACCTGGGGGGCTATTCGAGGGAGCCAGGAGATAGCAGGGAGACAGGTGGCAGAAGGCCCCTCGCTGAAGTGGGAGGCAGCACTGAGCCCCCGGGGGCAGAGGGTCAGGATCTGCTCGGGGGCGGGGGGCGCATGCTGAGCTGGGCACCCCCAGGTTGCAGAGGCCCAGTGTTTGTCCGCACTCACCTCCCTGCTCTTCCCCGCAGTGCATGCTGGGACCGAGACGGACGGGCCGCAGCTCCCCCTGCCACGCCCCCGGCCCCCAGAGGCCCGGCTGTTTGCCTCCCGGAGCCGTCTGACCCAGGTAGGGGGAGATGGAGGTAGGCTCTCCCTCGTTGTGTCTCTGCAGTGGGTGGGAGGACTCTAAGAGTAGGGTCCTCGGGCACTGGGTGGATGAGCCCCTGTTTGGACGATTGGGGGGGGTGGGCACATGGCGTGGGGTTTGAAGCCCCCAGGCCCCCTCAGGGCCTCCTGGGGAGGAGTTCCAGACCTCCAAGAGGCAGGCCGCCTCAGCAGCAACGCCTGCAAACCAGGCCTCATCCCCGAGACACGGAGAGGCCCCCGTGTGGCTCCCACATATCGCTGTCTGCAGCTGGTTAAGGATCCTTCGTGGTACACACCTGCCAAGCTCTTTCAGCGGTGGGAGCTTTTGCCTATGAGGTTTCTCATCCATTGCTGTCACTGGCTTTTCCCTGCCGGCGCTGCCGTCTTCACTCGCCTGGTGTGTGTGCTTCTGTGAGTGGGGGCTCTTACTCTGGAAGGTCCCTGCTGTCTACAGGACACCCCCAGGGCAGAGGCGCTGTTTCTGGCACCGAGAAGAGCCCTGCTCACTTTTAATCCCTTTTAATCCCTCTGCGTTGGGCCCGAGAGAGGACATTTCTCGGTTGCTCCTGGGTGCCCCAGTAGAGGCTTTCTGCTTGGGGTCAAGAGCTGGGATGCGGTGGGAGCTAGGCTTGCCAGAAAAAATACAAGATGTCCAGCTCAATGTGAACTTCAGAAAGACAACAGATCATTTTTCATCGTAAGTATGTCCCAAATATTGCATGGGACCTGTGATTTTATTGATTCAATGTGGCGATGTTAATGGGAGCTGAAACCCCAGCCCCCTCTTCCTCTGTTCAGTCCCCGCTTTGCTGGGCTCATGTTGGCACCCTCAGAGCAGCTGTGTCCATGGCCTACAGAGGGAGCCCTGGAGCCAGGGGCGGTCAAGCCTGCTCAGGCCACAGTAAATAGATCCTGCAAGCCATCCCTGGGGCAGAGACCTGGGGGTCCCGCTAGAGGCTGCAGGGCTGGCTGTGAAGGGTGCTCTTGGGGTCCTTGTTTTCCCCCTTCTGGCTCTCTGACAGCAGAATTCAGGCTGAGGGGGTCACTGCGCAGGGTCGGCTGGGCCTTTGTGCCTGTGAACGGAGCTGTGAGACAGGTGTGGAGCTGTGAGAGGAACCAGGAATAGAAAATTGTTTCGTGAGCTTGGAACCCAGAGTGCTGGGGTTTGGGGATGGAGGTGGGTGGGATAACAGGGATGAGGCAGGGCCAGATAATGAGGGCTTAGAATGTCCTAATTCTGCATCCTTCAGCACTGGGGAGACAAGGGATGTGTTTTCTCCTCAGGTGGAATAATTTTTCCAACTATTAAGGTCATATGTTCCCTATATCTACCTATTGATCTAAGAATGTAGATAGATTATTTTTTAAGATTTTTTTAATGTGGACCATTTTTAAAGTCTTTATTGAATTTGTTACAGTATTCTTTCTACTTTATGGCTGTGAGGCATGGGGATCTTAGCTCCCTGACCAGGGATCAAACCCACATCCCCTGAATTGGAAGGCAAAGTCTTAGCCACTGGACCACCAGGGAAGTCCCTGTAGAAGTATCTAAAGTATGCAGTTCACGCTCTTCCCAAAATCTCTTCCTTGCCAAGGCTAGCCCCTGCTGACTAGTTCCATATATCATATCCTTCCAGATTTGTTTCTATGTGCTTAGAAACATATTTTAAAAGGAAAAACTATAGTTATACTGCCCTGTCGCTTGATTTCTCACTTAATATTATTGTACAGATCATTCTAGTGTTCTTCCCTTCCTTTTACGCCCATTGTATGGATAGTCTTTAAGTTATGTTATCAATTATTAATCCTGTCCGGGGCCATTTAGATTGTCTCTGGTGTTTGGTTATTTATAAACTTCACTCAGGGAAACTCCCAGTTCCTACATCTGTGTGCACTTGTGCTACGGGTCCTTTGAGGGTGTTTCTGGAAGTGGACTGCCTGGGTCAGAAGGCACGCACATTTCCAGGTTTGACCCACAGGCCAGATCAACTTCCAGAAACTTGTGCTGACTTGTCACATACAAGACACCCTTGCCAGCCTGACACTTAAATCCGGGCCAACCTGGTAGGTAAAGCTGATTGATTTTACATTTCTTTGATCACCAATGAGATTGGGCATATTCGTGTGTGTTCTTTGGCCATTTCAGTTTGTTTGCCTGTTTATCAAGTGCTTATTCATGTCAGATCCTCAGCTTATTCGTCTATTCATCTGTCCCTTTATTCAGTAAGCATTAATTGAGCATCTACCACGTGTTGGATACTGTTTTGTTTAGGGACCTAACAGTGAACAAAATTAACAAAACAAAATCCCTGCTCCGTGGAACTTAAGCTCTTGTGAAGGAGAGACAGCCAAGGAAAAACAGATAATCAAGTGAAATCTAGTGTGTGTATGAGTGCTAAGTGCTAATGAGAAGAAAAGCGAGCAGGGTGGGGATGAGAAGTGTTGGGACACTTGGTTATGGCAGTCAGGAAGGCCTCGCTGGGAGACGGCAGTAAAGAAAAGACCTGTAGGAGGCGAGAGAATGAGTCATACAGATGTCTGGGTCCCTGAGTTAGGGGTAGGCCTGGCCTGTTCAGGGCCCGGGGAGAAGGCCAGTGTGGCTGGAACAGGGTGAGGGAGGGAGAGAGTGGAGTGTGCGACCAGAGAGGGATCAAGAGCCAGACCTCACAGGGCCTGGTGGGCACCCTAAGGCCTGGGCTTTTCCTCGGAATGAAGTGGGGAAATCAGGGAGACATGGAAGGTTCTGACTAATGGTATGACACAATCTGAATTTCATTTTAGCCAGATCGCTCCGGCTACTGAAGGGGGCTAGAATGGATGCAGGCAGATCAGGCGGTAGACGGTTGTGATGATCCAGGGAAGAGATGGTGGGGTTTGGACTAGGGGGTCTTGATGGAAGTGGGAAGAAGTGAAAAGGTTCTGAGTATATGTTAATGGTAGAGCCAATAGGATTTGCTGGCAGATTGGATGAGGTGGTGTGTGTGTGTATGTGAGAGAGAGAGAGAGCCAAAGATTACTGTCTTAGTCATTTTAAGCTGCCATAATCAAATACCATAGGCTGGGTGGCTTAAACAACACACATTTATTTCTCACACTTCTTTAGACTGGGAAGTCCAAGATCAAGGTGCTGGCAGACACAGTTCTTGGCGAGGACCCTCTACTTGGCTTGTGGATGACTACCATCTCACTGTATGCTCATGTGATTTTTTTGTGTGCACACGGAGAGACTGAGCCCTGGTGTCTCTTCCTCTTCTTATAAGGTTACCAATCCCATCATGAGGGCCCCACCTTCATGACCTCATCTAACCCACATCACATCCCACCTCCAAACGCCATCACATTTGGAGTTGGGGTTCCAAAGTACGAATTTTGGGAGACACAAACATTGAATCCATAACAGTGATTCCAAAGGTTTTGGCCCAAGTAGGGAGAAGGATGGGACTGCTGCCATCCACAGAGCAGAGTGAGTTGATTAAGAGTGGGTTTGATGTAGGGGAGGAGAGGAGCTCGGCTATGGACGGGACCAGCTACATGATGTATGGGAGCCAGAGCTAAATGAAATGTATGGCTTTTTGTTTAAAAAATAATATTAAGAATTTCAAAGTTCTGAGAGTAGAGCATTAAACTAAGCCTGGGACCTTGCTGAGTGTGGGGCTTGGTACACCGCCCAGGTGGGCCCCGGCTGTGGAGAGGTAGAGTGTGAGATGCTAGTAGACATCTAAGTAGAAATGGACATGAGGGTGAAGTTCAGGGCCCAGGTCTGAACTGGAGATACAAATACATGGTCATCAGCATAAAGCTATGAAATTGGATAAGAGCATGAAGGGAGTAAGTATAGGTGCAAAGGGCTTCCCTCGTAGCTCAGCTGGTAAAGAATCTGCCTGCAGTGCAGGAGACCCTGGTTTGATTCCCGGGTTGGGAAGATCCTCTGGAGAAGCGATAGACTGCCCACTCCAGTATTCTTGGGCTTCTCTGGTGGCTCAGATGGTAAAGAATCCACCTGCAATGTGGGAGACCAGATTCGATCCCTGAGTTGGGAAGATCCCTTGGAGGGGGGCATGGAAACCCACTCCAGTATTCCTGCCTGGAGAATCCCCATGGCAGAGAAGCCTGGCAGGCTGCAGTCCCTGGGGTCGCAAAGAGTGGGACCCAACCGAGCGACTAAATGCAGCACAGAGGTACAAAAGAGAAGGACCAGAGGCCCGGTCCTGGAGCCTCCTTTGGTCTGAAGTGAGGGAGCTGAGGAGGCACCGAAAAGATGACTGGGAAGGTGCAATGAGTGAGGTGGAAGAAAGCCAGGTATGCTATCCTGGAAGCCAAGGGCGAGGCATGTTTCAAGCATGAGGTCGAGTACAATGCAGACTGAGCATTGATCATGCATTAGCCGTGGGGAGGTCACAGGCAACCTTGTTTGGTGGGAGAGTGTGTGAAATGCATCTTATTGACCTGCAAGAGCAAATTGATTTATAAGAGGATGAGAGATTTAACCCTTTACCTGCCATATGTTGCAAATTTTTTTCACAGTTTTGTGGCTGTTTTTTGGTCATTTCAATTTATAGAGCTTTTTTAAAAACCCCTTAAAAGTTTGAAATGGTCCTGCGGTCAAGTCCATCACTATTTTCCTTTAGAGTTTCTGGCATTACCCACCGAAAAGTTTTGAAAAGTTGTCTTATGTTGTTTTCTACTTCTTTATGATATATAAGGGGCTTCTCAGGTGGCGCTAGTGGTAAAGAACCCACCTGCCAATGCAGGAGATGTAAGAGATGCATGTTTGATCCCTGGGTCGGGAAGATCCCCTGGAGGAGGAGATGGCAACCCACTCAAGTATTCTTGCCTGGAGGATCTCATGGACAGAGCTCTCATGGCGGGCTACAGTCAACAGGGTTGCAAAGAGTCAGTTACTACTGAAGCGACTGAGCATGCAGCACGCATAATATTTAAAAATATTTAAATTTCTGGTTCATTCAGAATGTTTCTATGGGTGTGGTTTGAGGATAGCTATCTAAGCAGTTTCCCTCCAAATGACTAGCCGGTTGTTTGGACACTGTTTACTGAGTGAGCTGTCCTTTCTCTTTGCTCTGAAGCTCCTTTCCCATCATCTGAAAAGTGTCCCCACAATCTCATGTCTGTCCAGGCCTTGCTGTTTGATTCCATTGATCATGGCCTGGGGAAAGATGGTAGGGGGTTCAGAGAATAGACTTGGCCATTGATTAGGGGTAGAGTGTGAGGAGGTGAGAGGTGTGGAAGGAAGAAGCAAAGGGAAGTTGGAGATGGTGGGAGCTCTGAAGGGTGGAGGGCCTCCTGTGTGCTGTTACAGTCCTGCAAGGCTGGTATTCTATAAACCCATCTATAGATGAGGCAACTGAGGCTCACTGAGGTTTCATCACGTGTCCAGTGGCATCAACTCTAAGGAGGTGGAGAAAGCCTGGGAGGCAGCTCCGATGCCTGAGTTCTGTCCATCCCATGACAGGGGAGGTGAGACAGAGTGGGTTTCAGGAAGGCTGGAAGGGCTCCAGGCACAAAATATCCTCCCCCCCCAACCCCCCCCCCAGCATCCCCCGTCTGCCATTTGGCTGGGTCTTGAAGGTTTTCCCATTTCAAAGAGCAACCTGTTAAAACCAAAATACTCCTGGCACGGAATCACATGTTAAGTTCTCAGCTAACGTCTTAATTATCAGCTAACACCTCTGCAGGGATTAACTGACAGTCAGCTGAGGACACTGAATGGGGGCCTGTTGCATGTGTATGTGGGCTGGGGAAGGCCAGGAGAGGGGAAGGGGGAAGGCGGAGGGGACAGGTACCTAGAAATTCACAGCTTTTTCCTGGAAGAGGTGGCTCAGATGGTAAAGCGTCTGCCTGTAGTGTGAGAGACCTGGGTTCTATCCCTGGGTTGGGAAGATCCCCTGGAGAAGGAAATGGCAACCCACTCCAGTACTCTTGCCTGGAAAATTCCGTGGACTGAGGAGCCTAGCAGGCTACAGTCCATGGGGTCGCAAAGAGTCGGACACGACTGAGCAACTTCACTAAGGAGAGGGGAAGGGGGGGGGAGGGGGAAGGCAGAGGGGACAGTTACCTAGGAATTCACAGCTTTTTCCTGGAAGAGAGGGAGGTAGAGCTGGATCCTTGTGGAGAGGGGAAGGGATGAGGAGGAGCAAGGGAGCAAGCTCTGCTGGGCTGGGGAGGGGAAGGGATGGGCATGGCAGCTTCGCCATGGAAGCCTGGGGCTGGGGCTCCTAGAGGACCTGGTGTCTACTAGACACATGCTGTGTCCTGGACACAGAGGAGCTTGTCACCTGCTCAGTCTTGGTCTTGAGAAGGTCAAGAAATCAGCCACCATGAGCCACCTTGGGCACCAGCTGCCAACAGTCACTCAGAGCTGAGCTCTGTCTCAGACACCCAGACACGGTGTCTGTCACCCAGGCCTGAGGAATGGGGGAGGTGAAAGGCTGATGCTGCTGGAACCTCCTCCGTATCTTTGAGCGTCAGTCTGCCCCGAGGGTCAGGGCTCCATGTGGGACAAGGTCCGGGCTCCATGTGTGAGGAGGGTCAGGGCTCAATTTGTAACTAGTGTCGGGGCTCCGTGTGTGACCAGGGTTGGTGCTCCTTGTGTAAGGAGGGCTGGGACTCCATTTGTGTAGAGGCTTCAGCACGTGATGACGGTCAGCTTGGAGTGTGACCATGGTCAGAGTGCAGTTTGTGATCAAGGTCAGGGCTCCATGTGTGAGGAGGCTCAGGGGTCAGCTTTTAGTGAGGGGCCGTGCTCGGCGTGTGACCAGGGTTGGTGCTCCTTGTGTGAGGAGGGTGGGGGGTCCCTGTGTGACCAGGATCAGAACTCCATGCATGAGGAAAGCCACGGTTCAATGTGTGACCCGAGTCAGGGCTCCATTTGTGGCCAGAGTCTGGTTTCTCCACTTGAAGAATGTCGGGGCTCAGTGTGAGAGGAGGGCCGAAGCTCAGTGTATGACCAGGGTTGGTGCCCCTTGTGTGAGGAGGGTGGGGGATCCCTGTGTGCGAGGGGGGTCGAGGCTCAGCGTGTGAACAGGCTTCAGGCTCAGAGCGTGAGGAGAGTTATGGGACCAGGGCCTGGGCTTCGTGTGGGAGGACAGTTGGGGCTCCTTGTATGAACAGCGTGGGCACACAGTGTGTGACCAGGCTCAAGGTCACTGTCTGAACAGGGTTAGGAGGACCTTCTCTCCCCCTTTATCACTCTGAACCGTGGGGCGGTGATCTGCATCTCTGGGGGATATTTGTGTCTAAGTGTGACCGGCTGTCCTGCGCGTTCATCACTGTGTTGAACTTTGACTCGGCCTTCCTGGGACTCCGGGGCTGAGAGTAGCTTCTCCCTCATCCCCCCTGTTCCTCCCTGTCTTGTCCCTTCTCTCCCCTCCCCTCCCTCCCCTCCCCTCCTCTCCTCTGCTAGCCCTGGCCTCGCACCCAGGTGCTGCCGACAGACCCCGAGACACCCAGACACCCTTCCATCTCGAGGATGACCCAGGTCCTGGGCAACCTGCAGTTGGGCCCACTCCAGCTCTTCCCTCCTTCTCACCTGCACACCCTCCCTAAGGTGTTCCAGGGCTCAGCTGGGGAGAGAGCCTCACGGAAGGGGACAGATAGTGATGAAGTCAGACTTCACTGAGCTTGGTGCCCAAGAACAGGCCTGAGAGAGACTCCAGAACGGTGTCCTATGGGAGCGAAGGCTGGGGGTCTCTGGAGGTGCCAGGCATGGGGACTGTCAGTGAGTTAAGGGGTGGCTGGGAGGTATGAGGGGTCAGAGGGAGGAGGCCTTCATGGCCACCTGAAGCCTTCTTTAGCAGTTCAAACCTACTGTAGGAATGCTTGGAATGGAAAATAGACCCAGTCATTCATTCAGCAAATGGGCACCTAGTCATCTAGACTAGGCACATCTGAACTGAACAAGAGGTAGGTTCCTGCCCTCTGGGAGCTGACAATTTACAGGGAGGCCGTGACTGAAGGAGCAGTAAACGGCCTCACCCCGGCCTCTCCTCTTGTTCACCCAGTCAGTGGCTCCCAGGGTGTCTTCACAAACACAGGGGCTCATGGGGCTAGTGCCAGGAACCTGCTGCCCTTGAGGGACCTGAAGGGGAAGCTGAGAGAGAGGGCTCCTTTCTGCTGATGGATGGTTCTAGAAGGAAGGATGACCAAGATGAGGAGAAAGTGAGTGTGAGAGGAAGGGGTGAAAGGCTTCTGAAGAAAGGAGCCCCCATACTCTGCGGCCTGCCCTGGGCCTGAGAAAGGAGATGGACCTCTCAGGCACTGTGGCCACCCGTCCCATTTTGCCCAGGGCTGTCCAGTTTAGCACTTCTCAGTCCGGGGATCGTTGGTCATTCCATACCAGAAGGCCATTCTACAAGAGGCTCAGCTTCTGCCCCTGGCAACCTACGTGTCCAGGCCTCTGAGGGCTGGACATCTAGGTCATGGTGCTGGCCATGCCTGGGACTTGTGGGAAGTAACTGTGGGCTCCTGGGGGTGGTGCTGACAGAGGAGAGAGGAGCAAGGGGCTCACCACAGTGCCCAGATCTGGCGGCTAGGCTTGAATCTGAGGCCTGGGCAGGACACAGTGGCAGAAATGCCCATGCTTTTGTGTCCAACTTCCTCTGTCCACCAGAGGCTGGTTACCAGCGGCCCTGATCATCCTGCGCTGGCTTGGGAGGCTTGGCTTCAAAGTTCTGCCTCCAGCTTGTCGTGTGACCCTACTTCAGTCAACCCTGAACCTGGGCCTCAGGGGTCCTTGCCTGAGTTACTGGACCAGGGCCCTCTGAGGGAGGTTGTGTGAAACATGAAATGTCGCCTGCGTTCAAATGCTGCCATGGTCACTGTTGTGGCTCAAGTGCCTGCCTGTGGAATGCCAGCTCTGGGGACCACTGAGGGGCTGGCCTCAGGTAGGGCTGACTCCCCATTCTTGCAGAGGAGACAGATGTATAAACTAGAAGTTGAAAACTGGAGGCCCCAGCCAGGGATGTGGCTGATGGATATGTTTTGTTCCATTTTAAACCATTTGTTTTTTCTCATTGAGATATAATTCGCATACCATAAAACGGGCCACTTTAAAGTGTACAATTCAGTCTTTTTTAGTATAGTCATAAGATTATGCAACCATCATCACTAATTCCGGAGCATTTTCCTCACCCCAAAAGGAAACCCTGTACCCATTAGCAGTCATTCCTCCTGTCTCCACCCAGCAAGCCCTGGCAACCACTAAGCTTCTGTCTGTCTCTATGGATTTGCCTATTCTGGACATTTGATATAAATAGAATCATACAAGAGATGGCTTTCTGTGACTAGCTTCTTGCCCATAACTGAATGGTTTCAGTTGATCCATGTTGTAGTGCGTGTCGGTATTTCAACCCCTTTTATGGCCCAATAATACTCCAGTCTGCAGATATTCCATATTTTGTTTATTCATTCGCTCATGGACATTTAGGTATTTCCACCTGGGGGCAATTAGGAATACTAGCACTGTGGACATCTGTGTCATAGACTTTGTGGGAACATGTTTTCCATTCTCTTGGGTTTCTCGCAGGAGTGGAATCACTGGGCCATAAAGTGACCTGGTGTTGATGCCTTAGGCAGGCCACGAGCTCTCCCCTTCTCGAGTCTTAACCCAGCTCCTGACTGCATGACTTACACCCCTTTACTCACTGTCATTTCCCCTCTGGTCCCTGTAGGCATCTAGGCTTCCAGCCCTTGCTACAGGACAGTGATGGAGAGACGCAGGGGCTGTAGGAGCCAGGGAAGCCTCCTCACCTAGGGAGGACTCCGGAGGGCTTCCTGGAGGAGATGCCACCTGAGTTTAGTTTAAGCTGAGTGGACCTTTTTTTTAGGGAAAAGGAGTGAGGAAGAGTGCTCCCTGTGGGAAGCAAAAGTCTGGAGTTTTGAAGCCCCCTCCCCTTTCTCTCCTTTGTTGGCTGAGCCTTCGTGAGGTAGGGGATGGATGAGAACTCCAGGGAGCAGCAGAAGGGCCCACTCTTCTTCCTCTAGTGTGTACCTCCCCTCCATCTTCTCTTTCTCATTCTTCTCTGTTCTCTGTTTTCGTTTTCCTTTCTGTCTTTTCTGTTTGTTCAGGGAGCTGAAACAGTTTGATGGACTGAGAGGAGAAGGGGAAAGATGAGGGAGTGAGATGAGCCAGACAGTCTTAAGCCCCTACAGAGAGAGCTGGGGGTGGGGAGTGCGTGGGCAAAAGGATCTGTCCCTTTCTGAGCTAGGGACAGAGGCTGAGAACTTAGGACAGAGGTGACCCTGAGCCAGGACACCCTGTGTCCCAAATGGCATTCCTCAGGGGCGGGTGAGAGGGGGGCTGGGCCCCACCAGGCTGGAACCAGGCCCGCAGGCAAGGCAAACCGAGGGGCCCAGATTCAGAGCTGCACGCACATCTTCCCAGGTTTCTGCTCCACTACCTAATGGGTAATTATACCCTGACATGCATGGAGCAAAGAAGGGATTTTCTGTGAAGCAAAATCTCCCGTGAAATATTCAGGCCATGCTGGGCTTCGCTTCCCAGCCACCTAATCGCTGCTGCTTGGCTGGGCCACAGCTTGAGAGGCCACATGAGCCTGGAAGGCCACATGGGGCTTTTTATTTCCTTCTCTACAGGGAGAGGTTTCCATGGACTAGGAAGAAGCTTGGTGTTGCGCCTAAGACAGGCTGCGTGCGTGTGTGTCTGTGGTGTGCATGGAGTGTGTTTGCCTGTTTAGCCTCTGCACATTCATTGGTGAACCTGGTCGTGCATGTGTGTTCTGAGTGTGTGTGCTTACACACGCCTGTGTCTGAGATGCACCCTGGCACGGACAGTGCGTTTCACACCACTGTCTGGATTGTCCCTGAAGGTGCTTCTCTGCTGTGCCCTGTTCTCTGATTCCAGGCTGGCTGCCTAGGAGACCCTCTTGGTGGGTGGAAGTCCACCCTGTGTGTGACTTCTGTCTGTGACCCACCTTGGGAGTCTTCAGGGTCTTGGGATTGCACTGAAAGCCTTGAAGTCCTCCCAAGCTCAGGGGCTCAGAGGTGGCAGCTGGTGCGCCGCACATGAGTCAAGCTTTGCCTCTCTTTTCTCTGGCTTATTGTCTGTTTGGAGTTCTGAGTGGGGCCACAGGGGAGCACCTTTGCTTCTGAGAGTTCGTTGAACTGGGACACGTCTGTCTCTTTGTTCGGGCCCCTGAGCCTCTAACCCTCGTCTCACTTGTCTCCTCTGGCCCATGAAGCCTCTGTGTTTGCACTGAAGGGCACCCTTCTAAAGCCTTGCTTTTGCGCTTCAGTCACTCCTCCATATTGCACAAGGTAGGCAGGATTAGAATTATTGTACCCATTTGGCAGATGAAGGAACTGAGGTCTGGAGAGGCAAAAGGACATACCTAAAGTTGCCTAGTGAACCCAGGCTTCAAGCAAGATCATTAACTTCTCCTCCTTGTGTATGAACCCTTTACCTGCAGCTTTGGCCCTGGTCCTTGGTAAAGGAGACCCTGCTCAGAGGAAACGGGCCCTGGTTTCATGAATGAATCAAACTGAAGGGTGTTCCCTTCTCCACATGGAGTTCTCCTCCTCTCTGTCATCATTCAATGTTGTCAGCCCTGGATATCTCAAATCAACAGGAAGGGACGCAAGAGGCAATAATATTGATGTCCAACATTGATATTTCCTTATTGTGGCTGTAATTAGCAATTCTTCCACGGCTGAGGCTCAGTCTGGCAGGCAAGTGGAGGAGCTCTGGCTTATTTATGTCAGCCAGTTAATGTCACACTGACATGGCTGATGTTGTGGGGGGGGTCTGAGGTAGGGAGAAGGAGAAGGGGGGCTGAGCAGAAGGTCGACAGCTCTTCTCTCCTCCCCAGGCACTTGTTCTCCTTGAGCACAGACTGTTAGAGTACTCCTTATCCTGTGTATCCCAAGACAGTTCATTTTCCAGGTTGCCCCCTTCACCCCATGGCCCCTCGCCCCTCCCTGTCCTACCAGGACGGCTAGGAGGATATAGTGGCTTACACCTCCTGGGAAATTAATGTATCCATTTGGCAGATGAGGAAACTGAGGCCCAGAGAGGCTAAAAAGACATGCCTGAAGTTGCACAGTGAACCTGGGCTTCAAGCAAGATCACCAGCTTCTCCTCCCTGTATGTGAACCCTTTACCTATAGCTTCAGCCTAATGTCTTCACAGCTCAGGAAGCCTCCAGGAGGACTTCCCAGGTAGCCAGAGGTGGGAGACCAGCTCCTCAGCCCTCTGCCCTTCTCCTCCAGGTGGAAAAATGCCCCCTACTTCCACCCCGAGCCTTGCCACACTCAGATCTGCATCTCCCTGTTTATGCTGGCCTCCTAGGCAAGGCGTGCACCACCCCTTCCTGCAGGGCCTGGCACACTTCCTCTCATCTATGTATGTCACACAAGGGCTGACGTGAGGACTCCCAGACCCCTAGGAACCTCCTTATCCATCCGCTGACACCATCCCCTCTTTACCTCCCTCAGGGTCCCTCTGCCCAGATCTCTTTAGATCCTTTGCTTCCTTGAGCAGAAAAAGCCACACCAAACATCCTCTGAACAGATTGATTTCCTCAGCCCTAGACATCTCTCCAACTCCATTGCTGCCAGCCTGCCCATTCTCTGCATGCCTAGTCTGCATGCATGCTCAGTTGTGTCCGACTCTTGTGACCCCATGGACTGTAGCTCACCAGGCTTCTCCGTCCATGGGATTTGCCAGGCAAGAGTACCGGAGTGGGTTGCCATCTAACTAATGATGAAACAAACAATAGTGGCTGTTCTTGTTCCTTGGGTACTTATTCTGTTCCAGGCACTGTTAAAAGCAGCTTGTAAGCATTTGATCCTCATAGGAACCCTATGGAATAAATACACATAGCATCCCCATTTTACAGATGAGGAAAACTGAGATGCAAGGCAATTAAGCTAGCTGCCCAAGATCACGGCTTGCTAAGTGGTGGACAGCATGAACCAGGATGCGTGGCTCCCAAGCCACCCTCTCCTGCTTCGAGTTTTAGCCCATCAAGTCATTTCCTCTACCTGCATCTCTACTTCATGAGCTCCTAGGGCAGGCAGGGGCAATAGCTTCCTTGGCCCTGCAGCAGGTGCTCATAGTCGGCAAACGAGGGTAGTGGTGGCAACAACACGCTCTTCTGAACTCTGCGTCGTGCAGATGGCTCCCCTCCAAGGCTCTCTGGTGCTCCCAAGGGCACTGTGCACTCTCTGAGGATGGAGCTTCCTACATCGTATGCCCTGCTGGTGGTGTCTGCTGAGTGAGGGACCAGTGTCTGACTGCAAGACTCCCTAAAGTAATCTGCCCCCCTCGAAAGAGACCTTCAAAGCTGTGTCTCAGCTTATGCTGGGCCTTGGCAAGGATGTTCACATGCTCGCATTGTCCATTCATTTATTCAATAAATACTTGCTGGGTCCTGGGTACTGAATGCCAGGCCCTTTGGAGGGCCTTAAGCATGCTGAGTGCAGGTCCCAGCCATGCCCTGGGGTGCCCACAGCCTGGTCAGGACAAGAGCTTAGGCACATCTGACCAGTGCAAGGTGAAACTTGTCCCATGGAGGCAGTGCCAGAGCGTCATGGGGGTATAAGCACATTGAGGCACGAAGGCTGCACAGAGGAGGAAACATTTGAAAAGAGTCATTAAGGAGAGGGAAGCATTTCACAGAGAGGGAAGGTCATCACAGCAAAGGAACAGCCTGTGTGGAGGCTGTGAGCCTGAGAGAGCAGGGCAGATTCAGGAAAAGGCGAGGAGTTCAATTACAAAATACCGAGTGGGCCTGGCTGTGGAGACGGAGGAGGGCTCGCTGTTGGAAGGAGGGGTGCACGCTGTCTCCCCTGCAGATGCTGGGGAGATGTACGGCAGGGCACGTGAGGACGGAGGCCAGGGCTTCTGCAGATGGTCCCAGCCTCAGGGTGGCTCAGCGTTTCTCCTTTCCGTCCTGGTGCAGGGTGAGGCGTGGACTGGGTCAGCATCCAGGGGTGGTGGTGCACACAGGCGTGGTGAGGGGATGGAGGGTGTGTATGAGGACAAAGGATCCCCTGACCATGCTGGGAGGTCGCCTCGGGCTCAGGAACTAGGTGCTCTGGGCTGCGGCTGGCCTGGAGGGTGCCCATGACCATGGAGGCATCCACCCTTGTACATCTCCAGACCTCCCAGCAGCCCCTCCAGGCTGGTCAGTCCTAATGGGCAGAAGGGAGACTGAGGCCCGACAGTGGCAGGCCACACCCAGGGTTTCAAACAAGCAGTAGGTGAGCATAGCGTTTCTCTCACCCTTCAGCATCACTGACTCAATGAACATGAGTTTGAGGAAACTCTGGGAGATGGTGAAGGACGGAGTGCTGCAGTCTGTGGGGTGGCAAAGAGTTGGACATGACTGAGCGACTGAACAGCAACAACACGCTTCAGCGGGATGTTGGGGTTCTTGGCAAGGACAGACACCCCAGCTCTCAGGGTTCAGGATGGAGCCAGGGTGGCCCTCAGGATGGAGCCTTGTTTGGTGCAGAGAAGGCCTGGCTGGAGAGGAGGACAGACACCCCAGCTCTCAGGGTTCAGGATGGAGCCAGGGTGGCCTCCTTGTTTGGCACAGAGAAGGCCTGGCTGGAGAGGAGGTGATGCAGGGCCTGTGGAGGTCAGAGGTCAGGTAGGGAGCCTAGAATGTGGCCAAGGAGGAGGCCTCTGTCTCGAGTCTTACCATGGAAAGGGTTTCAAGGATTTAGCTTGAGCCCCTAGTAGCCTCTGGGGAAAATTTCTCTCACAGGCCTCAGGGGGCCCAGCATAGCCAGGAGGGAACCAAACATATCCTTGGTGGGTCTACGGGTTTACCAGCTCATGCTTGAGTGTACAGCCTGCTTCTGTGTGTACACTCAGGTCTCTGTGTACATCATGTGTGTGTGTCTGAAGGAGTGTGACCCTGGCAGGATAATTCTGTGTATGTGTGCACCAGTGCCCCCGGCCACAACCAGCAGCCCCCCACGACCCTCATCCTCACTCCCGAGCCAGAAAGCTCCCCAACCCGCGGGGGCTGGGTCTAGGAGGCCTGGGGGCAGCTCTGCCCTCCCCCTCACAAGGCCCGCCCCTTCACAAGGCCCTCCCCCTCACAAGGCCCGCCCCCTCACAAGGCCCGCCCCCTCACAAGGCCCTTCCCCTCACAAGGCCCTCCCCCTCACAAGGCCCTCCCCCTCACAAGGCCCTTCCCCTCACAAGGCCCTCCCCCTCACAAGGCCCTTCCCCTCACAAGGCCCTTCCCCTCACAAGGCCCGCCCCTTCACGAGTCCCTCCCCCTCACAAGGCCCGCCCCTTCACGAGGCCCTTCCCCTCACAAGGCCCGCCCCTTCACGAGTCCCTCCCCCTCACAAGGCCCTCCCCTTCACGAGTCCCTCCCCCTCACAAGGCCCGCCCCCTCACAAGGCCCTCCCCCTCACAAGGCCCTCCCCCTCACAAGGCCCTCCCCCTCACAAGGCCCGCCCCTTCACAAGGCCCTCCCCCTCACAAGGCCTGCCCCCAGATACTAAGGTCCAATCCCTTGGGGACAGGCACTGTGGGTAGGCGTGGCATCAAGGGGACAGCTCAGACTGGGAGGGGCCATCTAGCTCTTTTTTGTGTTTGCTCCCTCCCCACCCATCTCTAAGCGCCTGTCACGGGCTCCTGACAGGTAGGTACCTGCCCGCTGCCGCTTGTACAGACCCCATGACGAGGAGCTCACTGCCTTCTAGGGCAGCATCCGTGGGACCTGTGGGACACCACCCAGAAAGGAAGGCCAGAGGGTGGCGTGGAGGCTCAGCTCTGACCACCCAAGGCCTGGGCCCTCCCTCAACAGCCGGGCCTGGGGCGCCAGCAGCTCCCGGGGGCAAGGTCAGGCCGGAGTCTTCTGGGCCTTTCACCTTGTTGTCAAGAGCATATTTTAGCTATTAGTGACAGAGCAAGGGATTTGGGGAGGATTTCTCTCTCATTTCCCAGAGCTTTCAACAAGCTTCCTCCCTTCCCACCCCTCCGCCTGCCAGAGCTGAGAATAATACACACACACACACACACACCACAGACACACACACATACACACACACACACGCTCATACCCGGTGTTCCTGTGTGGCAGGGCGAGAGGGAGAGAAATCTGGGTCAGTCTCCTAGGGAGAGCTCCGTGGCATCTCCCCACCTTCCCCAGCAGATGCTCAGCTCTGCAAACTCAAGACTGTGGTCTGAAGGCCGAGGCCTGTCTCAGTCCTGCCCCAGAGGCCCTGTGGGCCTTCCCTGGGCCTCCCTGCCAGGTGACCTCATGTTCTAGCCTCCGTGTTTCCCTGGCCAGGCCCCGGGACTCACATTCATTTTTGCCAGCCTCTGCTGATTGCATGGAGGGTGGCAGAAGCTCTCCCATCTCCCACTGACTCTCCAGCTTCAGCCCCTGGGGTCTGGGGATGAGGGGAGGAGTGGTTCGGGGAGGCCTGGCTGGAGCTGGGGCTCATCTAATAGCAACCCCATGTAGGGGGCTTCCGAGGTAACTAGTGGTAAAGAATCCACATGCCAATGCAGGAGACACAAGAAACTTGGGTTCAATCCCTGGGTTGGGAAGCTCCCCTGGAGAAGGGAATGGCAACCACGCAATGAAGTCTTGCATGGAGAATTCCATGGACAGAGGACCCTGGCAGGCTACAGTCCGGGGTGTCACAAAGAGTCAGACACAACTGAGGATGCACGCAACCCCATGTAGAGAATGCCTGACACAGGAGGGACCCTAGTGGTAGAATTTGGGGCAATTTGCAGGATCTGGAGTCTGAGTAGGATGCCTCAGGGGTAGAAAGGAGTTTCCAAGAGAAAGTGGACAGAGAAACAGCCAAGAATATTACTGCCGTTTCAGGATGGACTCAGCTAGTCAATGTCTGAGACAGGACCTAAGTTGCCACACCCTTTGAGCTCAGAGAGACATTCTTGGGACTAGGTGCAGAGTGATGGAGGGGGATTTCCTGTTCAGCTGGGAAAACTGGATCCTGGGAATTGCCGTGGTGTAAGTCACCCAGGGACTCGGGACACCTTCTCCCCGCTCCACCCCTGGAGACACCAAGGCCGCTTCCTCCTTAGTGCACCCAGCACACAGTTCTCAGGTGACCCGGGAGATTTTTCCTTCCTTCTGCCAAGGCATGACCACTGGGTCCTCAGCGCCTGCCCAAGAATATCTGTTGAGTGAAAGGATAGACAGTTGATTTGATTTAGGCTAGATGGAGGAAGGACTTCCTAATGCCACTGAGTCAGCCTTAGCCTCCAGATGTGATGCATACACAGGTGAGACATTCGAAAGGGCTGTCAGGTGGAAGGAGGGACCCCAGCCACCCCCAGCTTCCCGCTGAGGCCAGTTCCTAACCTACCAGGTGTGGGGAGAGAGCAAGCGGCCTGCCTGCAGGGGCTTCAGCTCATCTAAGAGCCTCCAGGCCCAGAGCCTGCTACACTGCTTGTCTTTTTCAGAGTGTACACGTGTGTCCCACGTGGGCTTCCTAGGTGCAGCTAGTGTTAAAGAACTCGCCTGCCAATGCAGGAGACATAAGAGATGCGGGTTCCAGCCCTGGGTTGGAAAGATCCCCTGGAGGAGGGCATGGCAACCCACTGCAGTATTCTTGCTTGGAGAATCCCATGAGCAGATGAACCTACAGTCCATGGGCTTTGAAAGAGTCGGACATGACTGAAGCCATTGAGCGCACATGCACACATGTGTCCCATGTGGGGGCTGGCTGTTGAAATGCTGGTGTCACTGGTGTTGTTGTATTGGATGTGTATGCACAGGACGGCTCAGGAGTTGCTTCATGGACTTAGAACCTCTTTTGAAATATGGAACCAGAGACCATCCATCTTTAGGAGCTCCAGGAGTTGTGTTTGAGGCCACAGAGAGGGTGGTCGGCCTCCCTTGACTCACCAGCCCCTTGTGGAGTGAAGCCTCCCAGGCAGGGGGACTCAGGGGAACACTGGCCTGGCTGTGAGAGGAGTTAAGGAGAGTCAGGAAAGAGAGGATGGAGTGCAGGGGGTGTTGAGAGGTAGAGGTGAGAGCAGGGTCATGCACGGCCTCTTCAGATGGGCCCCAGAGCAGGACTGTTTTTTTTTTTTTCTCTCAGACTGGGGTCCCTGTGGCCTCATCTAGGCTCCTGGACTACTTGCCCCCTCCTTGAGAAACTGTGAGAGGAGTTTCCTCCTCCTTCATTCCCAAGGGCCCCAGCCAGTCCCATCTCTCTTCCTTTCTTTCCACGCCGGAGCCCATCCTTCCTTTGCTCCCTGTGGCCCTGGCCAGGCCAAGCCGCAAGCACATGTTCAGGACCCCTCAGGGTGGGGCGCTGGGGGCAAGCTCAGCTCCCTCCTGGAGGGCCTGAGCTGGCAGCACACCATCTGTTTGCAAAGCTGACTGACTCAGCGCGTGCACTGGAGCCCCCAGAGCCCTGCGAGCTAGGTGCACACGCCTGCTCACACATGTGAGTCCTCTCGGATCAATAGGGTAAGGAACTGGAAAAGGTATAATTCAATCTGCCAGCCCGGTTAATAGTTATCGTGCTGGAAGTAGCTTCTGGTCCTCCGTGGCCTTCTTCCTCTCACCTCCATTCAGATGCCCAAGCAGGATCCGGCTGGGAGGAGAGCTGGGCAGCGTGCCGTGTCCCGGGTCAAAATGACCCATGAAGACTGAGGCAGAATCTGGGACAACCTCTCCCTGTCCAGAGCCATTAGCCCTTGGAGTGTCTACAGGAACCTCTGGGTCAGCATGTACAGATGGAAATTGAGCCCCAGTGAAGGTAGAGGGCCAACTCGTGCCCGGGTGTGGTGAGGGCTGCCCTGTGCCAGCTTGCTCAGCCCGCTTCAGGAAGGGCAGGAGGAAGAAAGGAGCAGAGGGTGGGGAAGTCAGCCAGGGAGGGGGTGCAGGATCTAGAGAGGTGTGAAGATGTGACCACCAGCTCACCTGGCAAACGATGTCTAAGCCCCTGGGCCAGGGAAGGGCTTGTCTCCACCCTGCCCTCAGGGATGGAGGCCCAGCTGGGAACGGACAGTGACCTGCACTGTGTCTCATTCGGATTCTCGTACAGCCTGGCAGGGAGGACACTGTTATCCCCATTTCACAGATGCACACACTGAGGCCCAAAGGAAGCCTTCCCAAGACCTATGGATAAGGAGGGGCAGTGCCTGCCCATAGGGGACAGAGACCTGCCCGTGGTAAGGGGTCTCCCACAGGTTAACACTCTCAGCAAAGCGGGCTTTGCTTCACGCCTTGAGGCAGAGCTGGGACCAGCTCCTCTGAGAGAGGCAGACACTTGTCTTTAGGACACTGGACTCCCCAGTTGGTGCCTTTTGCTGGCCAAGAACTTCCTCTGCAAGTCTGACCACAGTCACTCATGTTTTAACTTCACCCCACCACTTGTGGGTCCCTATGCCTTCTTGGTTCTAGGTGAGTGTCGGGGTATGCACCCTGCCTCCTGCAGCCTGGCCACCCCTCAGGGCAAGGGGTGAAGCTGATCACCTCCCCCACCCTCTGTTTTCCTAGCTGGGCCTGTTTGAGAATCAGCTCACCTTTGCCCAGCATTGCCATTCTTATCACAGCCTCTGCCCATCTCATTTCTATTAAACTCATTTGCCATCTGAAGGGCTTCATTTTCCACTCTGTTGCCTGTAATCACCCCCCCAACCCATCCCCATCTCCCCAATCCCCCCCTGCAGTGCCCAGAGTGGTGGTGAGCAGGCAGCCAGGCTTGGGCACAGCTCAGAGCCCCCCATCTTCCCCCCTGCCTGTTTTGGGAAGAGACTTGTGCTCTGGGCAGCATTTCACCCCTTCCTCTGTGAGTCTTCCTGCTCTCAGACCAGGTGCCCTGTTTAGTTGAGAACTAGGGGGCAGACTCTTCAGCCCCTGAGGGCTTTTCACCCCTCACTCTCAATTTTTTTCCCCTAGCCAGGCTAGGAAGACCTGGACATCTTCACCTTGAAATCTGATGCTCAAGGCCCAGGTGTTTCTTATTATGTGCCCCCCTCCCAACAAGCTTCACATTTACCCTCATCCCAAGAGAAGCTGATCTTAGATGGGTGAGCAGGAAAGCAAGATGGTTTTTATTTTTTATTTATTTATTTTTTTAGCAAGATGGTTTTTAACTTATTCATACTAAGGTGTGAGTGACTGATAGCAGTTTATCCTGCCTATGGTATTTGGATTTGAACAGAAGAGCATTACAGTAATTGTATTAATAATAATAGCAATAATAATCACTAACACTCAATTTTTACTGTGGGTCAGGCACTATTGTTAACACTGTATGAGTATTAAAAAGCAGTATAAAGCCATTTATTAATAATTAATCTACGGACCCAAATGAATTTCTTGTTGGTAGGAAGAAAAGGGAACAGTGTTGAGGGGCAGGAGGAGAATGAGGGAGTGGGAGCAAACCTCTCCCGCCTCCAAACCCCCATCCAGTTGTACAGAGAAGTACCAGTGCATCTCCACTGCACAGGGATTACCTCCCACTCAGTACACGGAAGAGAGTCCAGTTGTCTGCACTGCAGACTGTGTCAGGCATTCACCTGGGGTCACCTTGCAAGGGCAAGAGAGTCTCCTTTGCTCCCTGGGGGCTCCGGGTTCTCCCAGGAGATGCTGGGAGGCTGGTGCTCCAGGGTTGGCAGCCTTCCCCCAGGAACCTCAGAGCACCCCTTAGAAGGGCCCTTGGTGCCTAGGGTCATCACAAGGGCCCCCTGAGAAGCCAAATGCAACGTCCTTTATGGTCTCTGAACCCCTCCACGTCTCCCATGGCTCCACTCTTGACTCTACTGTAGGCTGCACGTGCCCCAGAGCCCATCTATAAGCTGGACTTTTTAACATGAGCTTCAGACAAACCCTATAAGGTGAGTGGAGCTGGGACAGGATCCCCATTCTGTAGGTGGGGGGACAGAGGCTCTGAGAAGAGAAACTTACTTTGAGGACTCCTCCTATCTAGAAGGATGCCCTGATGAGCTCTGCAGTGAGGGGCGAGGAGAGCTGACTGCATTCTGACAGAGACCTCGCCACTTTCAACAGACGAGCGTGAGATGGTGGTGACATTTCAGTCCTTACCCCTCTCCCTCTCTACCAGGCGGTCTCCTGTTTCTCCCAGGCACGCCCTCCCCTATTGGAGGAGGCTGAGCTCTTGCTCCCAGGCTACCTCCTCACCTTACTCCAGCCTTTCTTGCCTGCAAGCTTTCAAGGTCAGATTGCCTGGTAATTCAGTAATTGATCTAGGAGACTTCCATTATAAATCTCCCAGCCGTGGCCAGCTTTTCCCATATACCCAGCTACTACGCCCCACAGCCCATTCTATCCAGCTTACCCTGGTGATGACCACTCATGTGTTCCTCCAGGGGAAGACAGCCGATCATCCTCTGTTTCCCCCCTTTCCCCCAGCCCCCTGCCAACAACACTGCTGTGGGCAGGGCCCCAGGGGCTCTGAATTTAGACAGAAGTGACATGGTTCTGAACTGACCTCAACCATCAAATGCTGTATGGTCTTAAACAAACCACTTCCCCTCTCTGAGCCTCCGTGGCCACACCTGGAAATGGATCTGGTCAGATGGCTTTGAGGATCTAGTGTGACAAAGTGTGGGAGCTGGCAGGGTAGCCACTGTGATGAGGGCTCCCTTGGGACCCAGACTTGCGGATCCTCAGGTTGAAGGAGACCAGAGTAGGGCATGATTGCCCCTGCTTCTCTCAGCAATCAGGGAAGACTTCTCAGAGGAGGTCCATTTGGGCTGGGCCCTGAAGGATGACCAGACTCTCCTATATTTGGGGGTGGGTACAGCAATGGATGGTGTTCTGGGGCCCTCCACAGAGGCTTGACCAACCTGTGGCCTTTGGATTTCTTACTTGGAAATCTGACCACAGTAAGCCCACATTATATATACCCTTCTGTGGTGGCTCAGATGGTAAAGAATCCACTTTGCAACGCAAGAGACTTGAGTTTGATCCCTGGGTTGGGAAGATCCCCTGGAGAAGGGAACAGCTAACCACGTCAGTATTCTTGCCTGGAGAGTTCCATGGACAGAGGAACCTGGTACAGTCCATGGGGTCACATAGAGTTGGACACGACTGAGCAACTAACACATTTTTTCACTTTTTCATTCCCTTCAGTGGCTCCCTGATGCTCTTTGGCTAAAGTCCCCACTCCCTCGGGAAGCTTCAGAGGCCTGGCAAGATCTAGTCCCTGCCAGCTTCACATACCCGAGCCGGTGTCTCCAGCTTTGATGAATTTTTTAAACATTTATTTATTTTTGGCTGTGCTGGGTCTTCGTTGCAGCACGCAGGCGTTCTCTAGGTGGGAGCTACTCCTCGTTGAGGTGCGCAGGCTTGTCATTGCAGTGGCCTCTCTTGTTGCAGAGCACAGGCATTAGGTGCACAGGCTTAGTTCCCCCCCACCCACATGTGGGATCTTCCTAGACCAGGGATTGAACCCGTGTTCCCTGCATTGGTGGCAGATTCTTAACCACCAGACCACCAGGGAAATCTCCTTTGATGAATTTTTTAAAAAATTCCGTACAGGCTTTAACCTGTGCACCAACTGCTCCCTAATTTGACTCTATGACCACAGTAAAATTTGACTCTGTGACCAAGTAAAACCCCTACTCCCTTCCAGGGCCTACTTACTCCCCCACCCCTAGAGCCTGCCCCTTCTTTCTCAGAGTCTCAGACCCTCACACCGAGTCCCCACGTTTGGACTCAGCGCATACGTGCCCAGCGCTTCCCAGGTGGCGCTAGTGGTAAAGAATCTACCTGCCACTGCAAGAGACACGAGACACAGATTTGATCTCTGGGTGGGGAAGATCCCCTAGAGACGGAAATGACAACCCACTCTAGTATTCTTGCCTGGGAAATCCCACGGACAGAGGAGCCTGGTGGAGGAGCCCCAGTCCATGGGGGTCACAAAGAGTCGGACATGACTGAGCATGCACGCACGCACGCACGTATGCCCATCTTAAAGTGGCCATCAGGTGACCAGTCATCCCGGTTTACCTGGGACCGAGGCATTTCCAGGATGCAGAAGTTTTAGTGCCAAAAGCAGGACAGTCCCAGACACATCACGATGGTTGATCTCACTGATTCCCCTCCAGCCGTTGCCACGAAGCCCACCTGTTTTCTTATCCTCGCCACCCTTCTGTTGGAAGACACTCATTCATTGAATGAATGAATGAGGGGATGCACTCGGACCTGAGCAAGCTTCTCCTCCTCTCTGGCCTCAGTTTCTTATATACATCATGAGGGGATCTCCCAGACCTTGTGCACACAAACACAGCAAATTGGAGAGAAGGGGCAGTGCCCAGCTCAGTGAGGGGCTGTGCGTGCACTGGACCCCAGGGTGGGCAGAGGTGACAGTGGTCTGGCAGTAGGGTGGGCCAGCATGGCTGGGGATGAGCCAAGTGTCCGAGCCCTCACCTTCCTAGATGTCCTGCCATTACCGGAGGGCCATTTCTGGGCCAGGCTGTTGGTCCAGACCCAGGGTTGGGGGTGACCAGAATGCTGACACCGACTGCCAAGCTTCACTCCCCTCCCACCCCCGGGGAACAGATGGCCCAAGCTTGGGCGGGCGGCAGAGATGGGGACTGGCATTTGTGTATGTGTGTGGTTTTTAAAAAATCTGACACATTTTTGTCACGTCTTGGTGCATCAGAACAGTAAAGGAGGCGGGAGTGTGAAGAATGTTTTAACTCGCAACTTTGTAACAGTTCCAGATTCTCTAGGCCTCCTCCCCCTCCCCCAAGCCCCTGCGGAGGAGCCTCAAAGCCCATCTGTTCCTGGATCCCTGCTCCCGACTCCCCACAGCACCCCCCATCCATCTACTCATCTATCTATCCATCCATCCACCTATCCATCCATCCATCCATCCTTCCCTCCTCCCTTTGCTCCATCAGCCGAGAGGGAGAATCAGAGAAAGCAGCTTGATACTCCAAGAGACCCTGAGCAGGGAGGCAGGAGCCCTATTTCAGGGCTAACTTGACCTCAGACTTGCTGTGTGAACTTGTGCGGTTTCTGATCCTCTCTAGGCCCCACCTGTGTGCACCTGAGGGTCAGGTGCACCCCCTTTGGGTGTCCTGACTCTGACACTCATAGACATGTGTATGACATAGGGAGAGAGATTAGAGATGAAAAGATACAGGAAGGCAAGTTTTGCGTTTAGAGCTTCCAGGAGGATGGCCCCACAGTGGCAGAGGGAACCACGTACATGAAGCCAGACTAAGCGGGTCCCAACCTTCACTCCCCTCAGGTTTGGGGCCTGGGTCCCCCACTTGACTCCCACTGCACCTAACCCACCCAGGGTGGATCTTTGAAGGTGACCTAGGGCTGACAGAGGTCTGGAAAGCTGCTCCGAGTCAGGTGGGGATCCAGGCAGTACCAGCGACCTAGACATCCCTGTGCCGCCCCGCTGTGCTTGTCTAGTCCTGCAGGGCCCTGGAAAAGGAAGCAGCGTGGGTGCCAGGCCCTGGAAGGTTTGCTTCTCAGCCGCCAGCCCTGCTGTCCCCAAGCCTGCCTGGCACTAGCTTCCGTTTCATTAGCCATGAAAATGCCAACTGGCCTGGAAAACTAGGAGTCCACACAGGAGGCTGGTAGGAGCTGCTCTGGGCATGGGGAACAGCTAGACACACGAGCAGACAGCGCCCTGGGGCAGCTTAGCCATGGCAAGGGCCCAAGCCTTGGTTCCTCATTCCACAGCTCCGAGACCAGCAGGCGTGCTGTGGCTTGGGAGGGGGTGGGGGCAAGTAGCTGGAGCACGGCTGCTAGGACCAAGGAAACCCTCTCCAGGTCATCCTGCTTCCTGCAATCCTCCACACCCGACATGGAAATCCTAACGTCCACGGCATGGGGAGCAAAGGCAGAGGGAAGGGGAGGCAGGGGAGCTCCCTCTGACCCTGTTTGACCAGCCCACTCTGTTCTGCCTTGAAGGTTGAAAGACAGAATTCAAAGCCTGCATCAGATCACAGAATTCCCATTCTCGGGGCCGAAGCAGCTCCTGAACATTGCCCCCACCTGCCTGCATCCTGGGTAGGGCTTAGCACCCCCAAAGAGTCCCTATAGGATGTGGTCTTGTTTGCTCAGGAGGGTAGGTTGTGGCCAAGGCAGCCGAATAAACCAACACTGACCACACTGAGGCCTAGGCCCGGGACCCCAAGGCCCAGCTGAGTCAGCGCCGTGCGCATCTCACCATATGGGCATAGGGCGGCTGGGCGGGGAGGAGCTGGGGTTGCCATGAGAACCCGCACGCTGGCATTTCCTCTTTTGGGGAGGCTGAACCATACTTTGCAGGCGGTGTAGGCTTCTGAATCCCATTTTTTTCTGTGTTTTTTAGGAAGGGAAAAAGGGCAGGGGAAGGGGGTGGGAAAGGCAAGGAGGGAGAGATGGAGTAAGACAGAGGCAGCAGCAAGAGGGTGGGAGCTCCTGCGGACGGTTGATCAGGGTTCTGTGTCCTGCAGAGCTCGTCCCTGGGCCACAGGAGGCCTGGCGTGCCCTCCGACCCCCTGTGCAGGCCTTGGGTAAACCTTGTCCTTAAAACATGGAACCCTGTGCCCGGCTCGAGTTTTCAAGTCAACTCTTTGGCCCTTTCTGGGTTCCTCACCCTTATCCCTGTCTGCTAAGCCTTCCCCTGTGGACAGGTACACTGGGGCAGACATGGGCAGAAGACTCAGGCCCCACTCCTGGTCAGGGGCAGGCATCCGTCTAACCTGAGTGCATCACAGACTCCTTGGGTGGTGGTGGACTCCACACTGCCTGGTCAGGTGTGGAGGGCTGCCTGGAGAACAGGAAATGGTGCAGAGGCAGGAGGTGGGAGATTAGGCTTGGGAGGGTTGGGGGAGCTGAAAGGAGAGGATGGTTTCCACCCACCCATCTGATCAGGGAGTGAGGGGTGAGTGTGTTAATACAGGCTTTGGGGACCTGGCTGTGAATCCAGATCCATCTCTTCTTGCCTGTAGTACCTCTGCCGAGTGAGCCTTCTTGAGCCTCAGTTTCCTCATTCTGTAAAATGGGCTCATAATCCCTCCCCTGTAGGATTTGTGTGATGTGCAAATAGCCCAGGGGCTAGAGCAGATCTCATTAAAGGCAGCTGCCACTGGTGTGGTCATTCTGGACGTGATCCCTGGCATTCACTGGGGACACAGGGATGAGTTCGTATGGTCCCGACTCTGGAGGAGGGACTGCCCCAAGCAGAGGCCTGACCCAGTGTGGCCATGCTGTGGAGAAGCAGCACTGTATTGAGGGGCTCTCTGGATCAAGAAGAGTGGGCTGGCAGGAAGAGGCTGTGTTGTTGTTCAGCCGCTCAGTCATGTCCAACTCTTTGTGACCCCATGGACTGTAGCACGCTAGGCTTCCCTGCCCTTCACTATCTCTTGGAGCTTGCTCAAGCTCATGTCCATTGAGTCGGTAATGCCATCCAAGCATCTCATCCTCTGTCATCCCCTTCTCCTCCTTCCTTCAATCTTTCCCAGCAGTAGGATCTTTTCCAATGAGTCGGCTCTTCACATCAGGGAGCCAAAGTATTGGAGCTTCAGCATCAGTCCTTCCAATGAATATTCAGGGTTGATTTCCTTTAGAATTGATTCATTTAAAAAAGAAGCTGGGATGGCAACTTGAAGAAGAGGTTGGGGCTGGGGTAGAACGGGGCCACATGGGCAGTTCTAAAGTAGGACCATTGCCTCCGCTGAATCTGCAGCTCTCCCCCAACTCCTCTTCCTGGAAGCCCTGCCTGGCATGTCTGGGCAGCCAGGCTTCCTTCTTGGAAAGCCACCTCCAGACCTTTGGAAAATGGGGCTACTGAACAAGGAGGCCAGCACAGTGACTCCAGCTCCACCAGCACCTTCTGATGTGTGATGCTGGGAAAGCCTCTCCCCTTTGACTGTAAATGCAGTCACAGAGTTCTCCTTCACTCCCCCAGGGGCTGAGAAGGGCCCTGTAAGATGATGGAGCAAACTTCCTTTAGGATGTGTCTAGAGGAAACAGGACAATAGACATGACTTTAAGTAAACTCTGGGAGATAGTGAAGGACAGTGAAGCCTGCCTGCTGCAGTCCATGGGGTCAGACACAAGTGAGAGACTGAACAACAACAACAATAACAAGAGAAATCAGAGCAGGGAAGCCTGCCTTTATTCCTGTTGAGGAGGTAGGAAGGGCAGGGATAGAGGGTGAAGCGGCCTCAGCCCTGTATGTTGCCTCCAGTAATAATGGAGCCCAAGTAGCAGGTCCTACCATGTGCCAAGATCTTTGCATCTCATTTCATTCTTACGGTATCTAGGGAAGTAGCATTATTCCCACTTGACAGTTGAGAAGATTGAGGCTCAGAGAAGGAGAATATCTTGCCCAAGTTCGCCCAGCTAGGGTAGCAGAACCAGGATTAGAATCCAGGTCTGCCTAACTCTGGACTGTATCCATGACCTCCCCAAACTTCTCGCTTCTGACCTCCACCAGCCCTCACAGACTGAAAGACCCTAATCTGGCCATTCCAACGGGCCACTCAGAAGGGTTACAGGGACACTACACTCAGTGGAATGGAAAATGAGGAGACCTGGATGCTGAGCAGTGGGCCCCCATCCCCACTGACTGGAGTCTGACCATCCCTAGCCAGCCTGGCAGACGCAGAACCCCAGCTTAGGAAGAGTGTGGTCTTGGCATCAGGTATATAGAGATTGAGTGAACTACTTACTCTGGTTCCCCAGCAGGTTACTGAACCTCACTAAGCCTCTGTTTCCTCATCTAGAAAACTGGTCCAGAGCAGCACTGTATCAGTCAGGCTAGGTAGGTTTTGCTGCAATAACAAACAGCCTTAAAAATCTCAGAGACTTAAGATATCTTAGTTGCATTTCTTGTGCAACTGGAACTGGAGGCGAGAGAGTCCATTCTTAACTGTCACTCAGGACACCAGGCTGAAGGAGCTTTCCCCATTTCAACACGTGTGCCCACGATACCATAGCAATGGGAAGAGGCATGGCCCAGCTGGGGCACTGGCTCTGACGCTCCCTCCAAAGCCAAATGGGTAATTTCCACTAACAGTTCATTGGTCAAAGCAAGTCACATGGCCATGTCCGTCTTCAAAGGCAACAGGGAAGTCCAATGCCTTACTACATGCCTGAAAGAAGAAAACTGAGATCTTAGCAAACATTCCTTACTGATGACCCTGTCCCCCAAGGATGCCAGGAGCATACAATATGCTACAGGGGATGGAGACCCTGGCAAACAGAAGGTGCCTAGTTAGTGTTAGCTGTCTTCCTCTGCACTTCCAACTCCTAGGGAATCAACCCCCTTTCCTTTCCTGGCCATCTCCTCTGATGTCATCAGGGCTGACGGACAGTCCCTGCCTTGAAGATGAAGACCTTTGCTTCCAGGACAGAGCAGAGGGGTGTCTTCTCCAGGGCATATGGCGTGCCTCTTAACACATGAAAAAAAAAAAAAATCAGGAGATAACAGTAATACCTTGACTTTATTAAGGGCTTCATAAGACCTAGATCAAATTACATCTCCTACAATCGAATAGTAAATTCAATTCTGTTCAACAAATGTTGCATTTGACATGGAGAAGGCCTGGGGTGGTCTGGGTGGCCCACCAAGCCAAGGACCCCTCCTCTCACTCAGCACCTTCCCTCATTACACAGAAAGGTGCCACCCTCCCTGGCTGGAGGCCCTAGAGTCCAAGGCCTGGGGCAAGGCGGGGACAGTAGGCATACAGAGTGACTTAGGACTTGGGCTTGAGTCCTAAGTCACATAAGTCACAGCCACATAAGGCTGTGTGATCTTACGCAAGTCCCTTTCTCATTTTGGCTCAGTCTCTTCCAATGAAGGGATTGACTTAGGTCCCAACCCCTACCTCTGACATCCGGTTTCTGAGAGCTTCTCTACCAACCAGCGTTTCCCCCTATACTGGGGAAAGAGCTGGCTTTTCCTTCCCCTTCTCCTCACCCTATATTCACTGAGCAAGTCAGACCCTGCCCTACCCTGCAGTAGCTCACAGTCAGAGGGAGAGACAGGCAGGTAAGCGGGCAAAGACCAGGTGGTGTGACAGAGGCACACTCCCTCCAGGGAGTCTCATTGGTTACCAATCATGGCACAAACCAGACAGGCTATAGGTTGAGCCTGATTTCTTGTCCTCTCCTCCCAGATCCTGGCATTGACCACTGCTGGGCTGGGAGAAATCCAGGAGGACTCCCTGATAAAAGAGGCATTGGAGCTGGACCTCAAACCACTCAGCTGGAGCAGGTTCTAGGTAGAGAACAGCAGGAACATGGCTTAGAGGTGGGGTGCGTCTGGTGTGGATGTGAGTGACAGATGTCATCTGGAGTATACATTTGCATGGAGAAATGTGATTTCCCCATGTTCTAGCAACACACACACACACACAATTTCCCCAGCTGCTGCCACAGGCAAGAGCTGTTGGGGCTGATCAGAAAGACAGAAGAGCTGTCAGCCAAGATTTCATAGTTCAGAGCAGGGATGCTGCTGGAAGGCCCAGACAGGTTTCTGAATCTCCAGGGACTGTGGGAAGGGACCCCCTTCTACCCAGTGAATCAATAACAGCAACAAGAATACTAGTAATTCTTTGGTTCATATTACTGTGAATGAAGCTCTTGAGTATTCATTGTCTTATTCAGTCCTCACAGTGGCTTTTTGAAGGATGGTTTGTCCCACTGAGTCCCTGATTCACAGAGAAAACAAAAGTTTTGGCCAAAGCTGGTTGGTCCGTGAGGTGTGCTCATGCCCTTTGACCCCATGATGTATATACTGCCTGCTTTTCAGAAGCCATGTGGGCCTTTACCAGGGAAACGGTTCCTTGGTGAGTAGAGGGAGCAGGGTTCTGTCGTGAATGGGAAATGGGTTCTAGGTGTCTTGTTCTGAGGAGTTTCTTGACTTCTTGGACTTGAAAGGTCTCTCAAGGTTTGCTGGTCTCCCAAGGACTCTCTCCCAAGGCTACCCTTGCTCAGCCTTCAGTTGAGAGTCCCTGAGGGCTTGACCGAACCCGGAGATCCAAAGATACCAAGCCCCAAACTATTGCAAACCCTCTTTCCTTTGAAACAAGACTGCAGCAAAAGTTGATGGGTGAAGGGGTCTGCCCTGACCATGCCCCAGAATCTACATTTCCACTAGCTGGAATTGCTTACCCATCAAAGACTTCCCACTGCCTATGTGTTTGCTCTTCATTTGAAGCTGTTTGGCAAGTGTAACTTCCAGGATGTCAGACTGTGAGGTTGGCATGTGTATCAGAATCGTGGTTTATTAAGTCCAAGCAGGACCTAAGGAAGCCTGAACACCTGGCACAATGTGGTACTTTCTTGGTAGGAATGGACTCTTATCAATCACACTTGATACAAATGCAGGTTTTTATCATTTGGCGTTAAGAGGAACGGTGACCACTTTTTCCCAGTTTAGGTTGCCAGACGCTCTGGGTGTGCCCTGGGCCACGTGATGCTCAGATTCCTCCGGTTTCCTGGGCCAGCAACCTCCTCATTTGCATTTTTAGGTCAGCTTGGTTTCTTTTGCTGCTTAACTTTCAATACCAGCCTGCAAATGATCAGAGAGAAGGTGTCAGCTGCCTCCTTAGAGCTCGCATGTAGTGCTCTGAACACCATTCAGTCAGACCTCTGCCATTCATTCATTTATTCAAAAAGTGTTCCTTGAATGTCAGTGCTAGGAATACACAGTGAAAGGGGCAGTGAACTCCCAGCTATTTTTCACAAATGTAGGACTCTTTCTATCCCCCAATTCAAATTTCCATTAAAAGTGGCCTCTGTATGTACCCAGATGCATGAATCTTCCATAGCTACTTTTTTTTTCCAATCAGGATTTTTTTTTCATTTTTAATGAAAAAATTTTATCTAGTTGTACTGGGTCTTAGTTGCTATGTATGTGGGATCTAGTTCTCTGACCAGGGATCAAACCCAGGCTCCCTGCATTAGGAGTTCAGAGTCTTATCCACTGGACTACCAGGGAAGTCCCTCCAATCAGGATTTTTCTTCTCCCCATTTCTCTCTTGTCTGACCCTTACCTTTGGAGCCAAATTCACTCTAGACCTAGCCTCTAAAATGATAACTTCTCCATTAACACAGGCTCAGGGGTGGTTGGGAGAGCCACCAGCTTCCACACCATTCCACACAGAGCCACCTGTCCATTCCAGCACCCAGGGTGGACCCTCCAACACTTATTCCAATCCTTGTTCAATCATCTGTTGGCCATGCATGGCCTCTCCCCTCTGTAACTACCACATAGGATTCCCTTACTGCCCCGGCAAGCCTTCAGCCACCCATCTCATCCCATCCCCATCCTGAGACTTCTCCACCTTCAGATTCAGCTCCCAGGCTGAACCTGGACTGGCCCCACCATGAGGCAACTCCTGTCTGTCCTTTTCCCATTGTGCTGGCCCCCAGAAGAGGAGGAACTGGTGGCCTCTAGGACACAGGTACAGGGCTGGACCCAGCCCCATCCTCCAGGGTCTGCTGAGCTGACTCACCCTGTTCAACCCAGACAAACCTGCGGAGTCCAGGCCGCCCCCTGCCGGATGCCCAGGGTTGCTATGACGACCCTCTGCCTGTCTTCCCTGCGTGGAGACAATCGAAAAATAAAAGCAAAGACTGTTTTATTCTGTGTCCCACCTGGGAGCCATTTAAGCCTCTCCACTCCTTTTGACACGTAATAATTTTTTTTTCCCGCTTTTAAGATTATCCTGAAATTTTACTTCCTTCTCTTCCCCCTCACTTCAAAACCCCGTGGCAGAGTCTCAGAGAGCCTCAGGCCTTAAAGACATACAAACACACATGCGTGTACATGCTGTGCACATGCTTACACACCATGGAAACATTAAACTGGCCTCCCTGGTGCTTGTCAATCAACAGCAAAGCCCCAGGGACCAGGACTCCTCCACCTCACATTGCGCATCACTTTACAGTTGGCAAAGCCCCTATCTCATGTGGGAGCCACACAGGTGGTATTTTCACACTCTCCATTGTTTTTCTTTTTCTTTAGTATATTTATTACAAAATATATTCAATGTATAACATTGTTTTTAGAAATAATTTGTCCATTTATTTGTTTATGCAATCAATTTTAAACTATCTTTGTGTGTGTGTCCAGTCATGTTTGACTCTTCACCACCCCATGGACTGTAGCCCACCAGGCTCCACTGTCCATGGGATTTCTCCAGGCAAAAGTACTGAACTGGGTTGCCGTTTCCTTCTCCAAGGGATCTTCCTGACCCAGGGATTGAACCCATGTCTCTTGCGTCTCCTGTATTGTCAGGCATATTCTTTACTACCGTGTGTGAATTATGTGTGAATTACTGTGTGTGAATTATTTACTACTGCATGTGAATTCTGGAGATATAATTCATATATTATAAAATTCACCCATCTAAAGTATACAATTAAATATCTTTTAGTATTGCATACAGTTGGGCAACCATCACAACAAACTAAATTTAGAACATCTTTGACCCTCCCCCCCCCGCCTACCAAAAGAAACCACAAATCTGTTGACTCCCTTTGACACCCCTGTCTCTCACCAATAACTAATCTAATTTCTGGCTTTGTAGATTTGCCTGTTTTGGATATTTTAAATAAATTGTCAACCTCCATTTTTCATGTGAGAAGACCGAGACTTGGGATCTTAGGTCCATTGACCAGTGTTACCTGGTGGTTGATTAGGGCTGGAACTAAGGCTTCTTGACAGTCTAGTTTTATTTTTCTGTCATCGACCTCCTGGGATGATAGAGTTGGGGTGGTGGTGGAAGGATGCCCCCCTTTTATCCTCCCCACTCTCCCTTTAGTAGAGTGGTTTCGCTTGCCTGGTCATGAGCAGTCTTGGGAATTGCTCTTCTCTGAGGGGCAGCCTGTGGGAGCCCAGGCCAGGTCCAGGGTCCACCTGGGCACATGGATTCCAAGGTCCCCTCAGTGCACTCTGGCTCCCTTGGCTTCTGTTTTCCGCTGGAGACCTTCCCCAGCCACGTCTGGACCCCAGCTGAGCAGGCTCTCCACCCTGACCCCAGGGCTACAGTCCACTGGCCCAGCCTCTCTCTGCACCCTCGTCCCCACTTGGAACCCTTCTCTCCTTTCCCCAGTGTGCCCCGGGGCTTTGCTCTCACGGTACCACCCTTTCTTACCATGATTTCCGTCTCTGATCGCTCCATCTGCCTTAACCGTCCATCTGTGTGAACACACGCATTACCATTGGTCCCACACGTGCATCTCACGTCAACTAGACGTTTTTTTCACGAAGCCCTCTCTCTTACCGAAGACTGGATGTGTGCATTGAACACAGCATCGCCACCTATCATGTTTATTTTGAAGTCATGAACATTTACACGAGCCACACGTTAGCTTAGAACATTCCCATTGACATGTACATCTGTGTTGCTATTTAAACACATTTATGTTGGACGGCCAAGGAGGGCCGCGGGTTTGCAGATAACACAGGCTGCTCTCCTATATTACTGCCAGCTCTGATCCAAACAGCCTTTCTTAGCTTGCAGGACTGATCGTCATTCCTTGGATGAGTCTTAAAGGCACTGTCCCTAAGTTTGGACTTGAGGGTGCACAGATCAGGACCCACAATAACACATACAGAGCTGAAGGCCTCCTGGCCTTAACAGGGGTGCCCCAGGGTGTGTGTGTGCAAGATTCTGATGGCTGCTGGGGTGTGTACCAGCAGGTTTGTGGCCCAGGCCAGGGTTCCTGTTGTCCCCTCCTTGAGTCTTTTGGCCACAGGGAGCAGATTAGAATCCCAGAGGAGCAGGGGCCTGCCTGTGTTCTCCAGCCTTGGAGAAGAGGATGAGCAAAGGGACCCTTGGGAAGGAGGCATGCATCGCTCAGCATGGTCCTGGGGGCCCTCGGCCCCAGTTCCTGTGTTGCTACCTGGAGCTCAGCCTCTCCAGTCTCCCCCACTTAGCAGGGTCTCTGAGGTCCAGAGAGGGCAGGTCAGAGGCTGAGCCAGGCTTGGTCTGGAGGTCTGTACCCCTTAGCCTCAGGAATCAGACTGGGGTCAGGATCAGGCCAGGTCATTCTCTGATTAGAACTTCTGTCTAATGTTTTCTTGGCAACAGCAATCAGCATGGAGTAGAGTCCAGCTTTGGAATGAGAACATAGACAAATGTGGTTTCAAATCTTGATTCTCCCACTACCAGCCATCTGGAGGGCAACAGGGGGTTGCAGCTGGCAGAATGAACATGGGCATGGTTGTATGGGGGGATATTCCACTCTACTGGTCCAGCTCTGTGGCCTTGGCCTAGTGACTTCCCTGTGAGCCTCAGTTTTCCCCTCTGTAAAATGGGCTCGGTAATATATCCGCCTCATTGGTTCATTGCATGCGAAAGGTCTACCACAGTACCTGGCACGCAGCAAGTGCTCCTTAAATGCCAGCTCTGTGTTTAGTGTTAGTACTGTAATTACTGTTGTATCTGGGTGGTCTTGGGGCTCAGTCTCCTCATCTGTAAAATGGGATTAACGATCCTACTGAGGGCCCCAGTTGCCCACCTGATGCCAAAGTTCTACCCCTTACTACCCTTTTCCTCCCACTGCTGTGTGACTTCCCTGTCTTTCCCATATACCCCGGAACAGAGCCCAGAGAGGGAGAGGAAAGAAGGAGACAAGGAAATAAATATCTCAGCGTCCACCTGTCAGTTAGCAATGGTGGCGTCAGTTTTCATAGAGAAGGGGAATCTGCAAAGTAGTCAAAAAAATATTTCCTCTGTGACTCCAGCAGCCCAGCTGTTCTTTTTCAGGAAAAGTGCTGAGGGCTGAAAATAAAGGAACAATGATAGAAAGACACAAGGAAAGAGGGGAGGGGGGGGATGGAAGGGAGTGGTAGGCGAAACAGATAAAGGAGAGAGGGCTTGGGGCATGGCAGCAGAGAGGGGACCGAGGCTTGGCCAGTGCCTGTCTCAGGCTGCCTGGAATGGCCTTCAGCGAGGCTGTCATCGCCCCAGCACAGGCTCTAATGGAAGAAGCCGTCTCTGATCTCTAACACTGGGATTTTTTTGTGAGTCTTCCTGCTCAATTTCAGGGAGCCCCTTGGGCCCCTTGGCCTTTTAGAAAAGGACACATCTCATCAATGAGTTAAACATTGCCCTCAGTGCTGAGGAGGAAGGACTTGAAGAAGAATTCCCAGGCCCCTACTCAGCCTCTGATCATATTCTGACTCTGACCTCATTCTGGGCAGTTGTGGCTACTCCATGGGCCTTGTGTACACCTTGTCCAACCTTTACACCTTTGCACCTACTGTTCCTTCCTCCTAGAATGTCTGTCCCATTCTCTAAAGGTCAGGATCCTACCACTTCTGAAAGACTGCCTCGTCCAGGGAGACCCCTGGGATTTCCTCCCTTCCCTGGGGTTCTTCTCTCCTCCCTTCCTGCTCTGATCACTGATCATCTTGTGTCAGACCCTCTCGTGAGCTGGGCCTGCCTCTCCACTGGCTTGTGCCCTGGCAGACAAACTGGAACCCTTTCAGCTCTGGCTTCTTAGTGCCTTCTGTGGGGGGCAAGACAGCACAGGGGGCATAGCAGAGGCCTGGTCTGGGAGGCTCCAGGGGCCTTGATTCTCAGCCAGGCGCCCACCTGGCCCTAGACTCCCACGAGGGAGGCTACAAGAGAACCGTTCCTCCCAGCTTCAGCATTAGTACCTGTAAAATAGGCAGTTAGACAAATGAATTCCAGGTCCCCCACCACACACCCAACCAGCTGAGAGCCTTCCCCAGTCTTCACACTATGCTGGAATGTTCCCCGGGTGCCACTTCCTTCCCTATGACCTTGGGTAAATTACTGTGCTTCTCTGTGCCTCTGTGTCTTCACCTGTAAGACAGAGACTCTCTCAGAGCACCTTCCTCTTGGAGCTGTTGAGAGTGGGAAATAAGTGAATGCCTAGATTACAGGAGGGCCCTGGTACCTGGCACAGAGTAAACGCCCAGGAAGTATTAGGCATTTCTGTTTTTCTCCACCATCTGTGGTGGGGCCTGCCTCTCTTTTGGGCCTCATTTAGAGGAGCACATCGTACCTGGCTGCCTGCCAATCCCAGCCCCATCTCTTGTGACTGTCAAAGTCCCTGCCCTTCCTGGGTGCCCCTGAGGACAGAGAAGAGTCAGAGACCCCAGGGAGGACACCCGATGCTTGAACCGCAGGCGGTGGGGATGGAGACGGAGAAGGGTCATGGCAGCTCAGCATGGGGAGATATCTGAGCCAGGGGCTGACCCTCAGACCCTGCCCTGAATGTAGGTTTTACTGGTCTTTCCAGGAGAGATGGCCCGCTGGGCTCTGCTCTGGTCCACCGGGGTGTGGGGGAAACTGCAGGTTTCTGCCTGGGCTCCATGTGCTCAGAGCCGTGTGACCTGTATTGGGAGCGCTGAGAGAGAGGTGAGAGGCGGGAAGGAGTCCTTGACCTCTCCATGGATTGTGAGTTGCAGCCCAGTCTGCTCCCCCAGGCTCCTGTTTCCTCATTCCTGCCCCCGACTCAGCTCTCTTGGTTGCCATGACAACAGGGCGCTGGGAAGCAGGACTCCTTATGGGGACAGAACCAGAGTTTGCCAGCATGTATACCAGGGGTGGAGGTTGGGGTGTGCCGTTGTGTACACGTGTGCTGGGTCCGCCGGCACACTGGCATGTGCTGGAGTAGCGGTGGGGGCCATGTGTTTGGGTGGGGTCCCTGGTTCACACACGCTTCCCTGACGTGTAGCTGAAGCAGAGACAGGAACCAGCTGTGCCTTAACTGACTACGGAGGGCGTAGGTACATTTGCCCCTCCAGGAGATGGGTGTCCGCCCCGTCACACCCCCAAGGCCCTTCTGGTGTCACTGTCCCCTCCATGAAGCAGGCAGGCTTGGCAGAATCCCCAATCTGCAGATGGGGAAACTGAGGCTTGCTCAGGCACTCATGCGTCAGCCATGCTGAGGCTCTTCTGGGGCCTCCTGGCTCCTGCAGCAGAGGAAGTGTCGGGGGAGGCCTTTGGGATCCTGTGCTCCTGGGATCCACTGAGGAGGACAGGCTAATGTCCGCCACGAGGGGAGAATTAGCAGCAAGATGTTGAACTATTCTTCTCTTCACTCTCCATTTCCCAGAGCTAATTGATGGCTAAGGGAGGGCTGCTGGCCTTTCTAAAGTGGGTCTGGAGCCTGCTCTCTAGGGGGACCGGGAAGCTGTGTAGTGAGCGCAGGTGTGGGCAAAGCCAGGGAGGCAGCTGGAGGGACCAACCTGCCGGGGGATGGGAGGGCCTGAAATTGTTCACGGCGCTTCCCACACTTCAGACGCTCGCTGGCATTTATCTTTAGCCATGAGCTGTGCAGGTACCCCTCCACCCCAACACACTCCTCCAGCATGTTAACTAAATGTGGAGCTGTCCCTGCCAAGTTCAAGGGTGGGGAGAGAGCGCTGGGCACTGGCGGGATGTGTGGTGATGAGTACCACCCCCACCTGCTGCTTGGGCTGCCTCTGGGGAGTGAGGCAGTGAGACAGAGCAGGCCTCGGGGTCAACCCTCCGCTCAGCCCTGTGGACCCCTCAGTCCCCTGAGTTGGGAAGTGTTGCGGGGGGGAGAAGGAGGCTCCCCACTAGCCAGTTTTAGGGGATGTGCTTATGCAAGGAGTGTCTGGGTGTGCCAAGAGGGGGGGGTCCACAAGTCTGTGAGTCACTGGGAAATTTCCTGAGGGCACACCAGGCCTCTCTTCCCACTTGCCTGATGAGCACCACGACAATGCAGGTATTTATGGCTGGTTTTCACACCCCAGCAGGTGGTGTGAACACACTGCATCTGAGTGTATGAGCCCATGCTTTGGTTCAGTGTGGGGGCCCCCCTTTGTCTGGGGCCTTCTAGATGTCTCCACCTCAGGCTGCCCTGAGCCACATCATTTATCCCTTGGAAAAGATTCCAACTGGAGTGTCCTCCTTCCATTCCCAAACCTCTGTGACTGTCAGCAGGGCCAGACCTGGCTGCTATTCCTGGCTCCACTGACTAGGACAAGTCACTTCCTGTTTCTGAGCCTCAGTTTCCCCATCTGTGAAATGGGCACAGTAGTGCCCTCTGTACATGTTGCTGAAGGAATTGAGGGTACCGTCCAGCATTGTGTCCACCAGCTTCAGGAGTGACCAGTGAGAAGTCAACCAGGCCTCAGCCGTGCTTTGGGGCCCCTCTCCTGTGCTGGGTTCTTTCTTGCCCTCCTGGTGTCATTCATATGTCTATCAGTGCCACCCTCATTTCACTGGTTATAGAAATGCCATATTAGGTAGCAGGCCCGGAAGGGGCAGATAGGTACTCAGGTCTGCTTTTGGAACTCCTGGAACCAGGGTGCGCCCCTCACTCATCTGCCCTTCAGGCTCTTGTCAGCCAGTTGGGGGAGGTGGGCTTCTAGGACAACATGGGCAGAGAGGGGATTGAGAGGGTGGACATGATCTAGGTGTAGACCACAGTTTGCTCCTCTCCAGCACAGCTGGAAATCCTGAATGGGGACTTGGGTTTTCCATCTGTGGACTGACGGGGCTTTGAAAATGGGGAGATGCAGAAAAGTCCTGTTCAGGTCACTTAACCCTGACATACGTGACCGAAATGACACATCACGTTCAACAATGACACAAACAGATTTGCAACATAGCACTGTTATAATAATGATGATGATAAGACCATAGCACAAAAAACTGGATACACACACAGAGCAGACATTGCCGCACCAACTAGACTCATGATCACAGCGGTGCACTCTCTTGAAGGCCGATCGTGGCGCTGGGTCCTATTCCAGGGCTCTGAATGGGTTATGTCATTAAATCCTCACAATACTTTGGAGCAGGTGAAAGGACTTGCCTAAGTGCTCTGCCCAGAGGGCTCCTTGTTCCAGAAGGTTATCCCACTCATCACACTCACCCATATCCCTGTTTGCAGATACATCATCCGCTTGCCCAATCTCATACTAGAGGGAGAGGAGACAAGAGGGCAAAAGGCCCAGGGGTCTTGCCGTGGGTGGTCCAGACTCTCAGAAAGGATGCCTGGGTTTCTCACATCCCTGCCTGTGATCTTCCTCTGGTCCTAGCTGCCTCTGGGCCAGAGCTGTGGCTCCTCTTGGGATGGAAACACTCAACCATGGAGCTTGGGGTGCATCCTCCCAGGGGCCCAGCCTCCCTGACGTCAGTGCTATGACTGGTGGACAGCACACTCAAGAATGGCAGGAAAGGGGGTGCAGCTCACGTCACCAGGAGAGACCCGAGGAGGTGCCATGGACCTGAGGCTCCTGTCCTCCCTATGTGTCCACCCTCCAGCCTTCCGCAACGAGCCTCTCTTCCCCTCCGTGTAACCTGACGATTGCTGATAGTCCAGCAGTCCTTATCAAGGTCTGACCTAGCTAAGGGAGGAGAGAGGGTCCTTCTCACCTTCAAGGGTTGCCCAGCCCTCAGTCCTACCCCCAGGGCCCTGTGTTTCCCCTGACCCCCTGGACAGCCCTATTCTCCCCCACCGATCCAGACCAGGCAACCTCCCTACTCTCCACTCCTCAGCTCCCAGCGCCATCCAAGGGGCATGGTCAGGTCCACCTGTCACTGGCCCAGGAGTCTGGCCTGCCTTTCTCTCCCTGACCCTCTGAGAGAAGGAGAGTAAGCCAGAGAGATGGAGAGAGAGACAGAGATAGAGCGACAGACCCTCTAGCGGTCAAGGAGGGACCAGTGTGGATCTCCAGGAGCCATGAGGGGCTGACCTGATCAACCCACCCCCCCCAAAAGTGCACACCAGCCTGTAACCACTCTATGCACCTTCTATATGCTCTGCCTTTTTAGTTTGGTGCAGACTTTGAAACCAGATAGACATGTTCCAGCTCCCCCACATCTGACTTTTGTGATCCTGGGCAAAAGATGTTCCCTCTCCTGGCAGGGGTAGGGAGAGGTGTCCTTAGGTTCTGAGTGAGCACCCAGCCCCAAGAGCCGTCCCTCCAAAATGTCTCCATTCCTCTCTGTCCAGGCCAACTGGCTGTCATCCCACTGGGCAGGTGGTAGGTAGATAAGCAGGTGCCTGGGGCTGGGAGTCCTCAGGCAGGAGGAGTGCTCCTGGGAACCCCACACCACAATGGCTGTCAGAGTGTTCACATCCCAACAGTCACAGCACAGTGCCCAGCAGCCAGTGTGACAGTTCAAGCCTCCCACTTCCTCCAGGGCTGAGCCCAGCAGGTGTGGGAAGAGGCAGGAGGGCCTGGCTCTAGGCATCAGTATTGACTTGCTGTGTGACCTTGGGCAGTGATGATGCCTCTATGCATCTGCAAAGAAGGCCATGGTGGGACAGAGCAGTCCTGCACCAGATAAGGGGTGCAGAGGGGACCCCTGGAGGAGAGGCCCAGCCCAAAGCATAACTGATAGAAACTATCAGGATTCCTTTCTTTCCCCCAGAAGAAGGAAACCACAGACAGAAGGAATGCTTTCCTGGGGGTATTTCTGCTGCTGGAAGCCAAGCCCAGGTGTCAGGCCTGCCCTTAGCTCCCTGTGTGGTCTCATGCAGGTTATGGAGGGGGATCTGGCTGCCTCTCCTGGGCACCCTCCCTAGGCCCAGGAAGGAGGCCCTCTTGTCTTGTGTGGCCCTTCGCAGAGCTGACCACAACATGGGTACCCAAGTGCCCCACTCAGGCTGACTGGCTGCACCCCCTGGAGGAAAGCATTCTAGAGACCACAGGTCTCCCAGCCTGAGAGACAGTGAGGTTCAAGCTCTTTATCATCCAGGAGCCAAAATGCTTGCCTTCCCAACCTCCCTCCTACCCTCCCACTCCCCTCTCCACCCCGAGGTCTCTCTCTCTCTCTCTGGCTCCAGAGTATCCCCCATCTTCTTCCTCTGTTCCCTGGGGCGGGGATGCCCTGTGTGTGGTGGAGCCTGGGGTGGCCAAGCCCTGGCAGCTGGACTCCTTTCCCCTCCTCAGCTGTCTCTCTCTTCCTCCTAATGTCCTGCAGGCCTTAAATGAAGCATAAACAGAGCCTGGCAGAGGGAAGCCTCATTAGGCCTGATCTAATTAGAAGCCCCTGTGAGGGTGGGGGTGGACGAGGGAGGTAGAGGGGGCTCCTATGCACACCCAGAGTATCACATACATATGCTCCTAGGATCCTCCTCACAATCCTCCAAGACAGGCATGGCTAGACCCAGGTAGTGTGAATGGGAAGTGGCCCAGAGAGGGTGGGTGACTTGTCCGAGGTCACACAGCCAGCAGGTGGCTCTCCTGTGATGTGAACCCTGCGTGTCTGGCCCTAGCATCCGGTTCTTCCCAGTAACCCCAGTCAGCCTCAGTGTGTCAGACTGTGCAGGACCTCAGAGTTCTGGCTCCTCTGTGCCCTCTGGACATTTGGTCCAGCCTCTGCTTGTACATTGCAGTGAGGGGAGTTCACAGCCCGTTTGGGGCTCTTTACGTCTGTGGGCCTCCTCTCTTTCCCAGGACCACCTGACTCCACAGTGGGTCAGGATGCTGGATGGGGGCAGGGAGGGGGCGGCCAGTCTCTCCTCCTCTCTCTCCACACCCACCGTCATCCATCTTCCCTCTGCAATCAGGGAGGCCATTGGGGGAGCCCACACGATGCCAAGCGGCAGGCTGCCCCTTCGTTAGTCTTAGCTAACAAGCTGTTATGGGTGCGACATGACACCTGCTTTCTTCTTTATAACTTCAATAATTTATGGGCATATTAGCGGCCAGGCGCTGCCCTGGGTCCCAGCCAGACGGGACGGGGTGGCGATACAGCCGGGTTCCTCTGCTGATATTTACTCTCTCCCACCATCAATTATTAAGACGCTCTCCTTCATTTTTGCACATAATTACATGCACCGTTATGGTTCGTACTCGCCTGCTCTTAATCCCTCTGGAGAGGGGCCCTGCCTGCCCAATAGGGCTGAGCTGGCATGGGGACCCAGCTGGTTAGAGAACCCAGCACGCGGACACTGTCCCTACCTGGTAGAGAGATGGTGGCGGCCTCAGCCCCCCAGCCCCTTCTCAGCTGAGCTGGAACCGCCTTGGTCATTGTTGGCTTCCATGGGGTCGGCTGTCTGTCCCCACTGCCCCAGGGCCCTGCCTTTGCCCCTGGTGTTCTCTGTTGGAGTCCCATCCCCCACCTTCTGTCTGCCGGTTGACCCCTTACGTTTTGGAATTCAGCTCAGCTATCACCACCTCCTGGTTATCTATCCCGCCTCCCTAGCCCCTGCTCTGTGTGTGCACGACACCCCATGCGTCCCTCACCTCAGTCTAGATGGCGCTGTGCTGTCCTGTGCAGGAGATCATGGGCTCTGGTGCACAGAGAAAGCTGTAGCATTAACTGAGGATATGAATGGGAGAATGGACGGATGAATGCCTTCACCTGTTTCACCATTAATGAGCCCATTGAAGCAACTGTCCCTCCCTCTCCTCCAGGAAACCTGTCCTGATTGCCCCAGCCACACACATCTCTCTCTCCTCCCAACTCCTCCAGACCTTCCTGGTCGGGGCCAGGATCCCCAGAGGGCAATGAGGCCTGGACCCTTCCCATCTATGCCCCTAACACCAAACAGAGGGCAGGTCAAGGGTGGAGGGAGGACAAATCCTGATAATCCCAGTTCTACTGTGTGGTCTGGGGAAGTTGCTCACCCCCTTGATTATATGGGGATGATAGTTCCTACCTTCCTGGGTTGTGGTTGAGGCTTGCATGAGCTAATTTAGGAAAGCACCTAATATAGGGCCCAGCATATTGTAGGTGTTCAAGCAATATTCCTTAACTTCAACAATTGTCTGTGAATGAAGTCTGTGCAAAATTGAACGGAACTGAATTGTGTTGAATGGAACCATATTCTTCACACCTCCTTTTGTCCATGTGCATACATGTGTGCTTAGTCACATCCGACTCTTTGCAACTCCATGGACTGTGGTCTGCTAGGGGGACTCTGCTTATGGAATTTTCCAGGCAAGGATACTGGAGTGGGTCGCCATTTCCTACTCCAGGGAATCTTCCTGACCCAGGGATTGAACCTGCATCTCCTGCATTGGCAGGTGGCTTCTTTACCACTGTGCCACCTGGGAAGCCCCCTCTTATCCACACCTCCTTGTTTTTAGTCTCTCCTAGCCAGCCCCAGACTTGGTTCATGGGGGCTTCTGCAAATATTTCAGATTGACTAATCAAGACTTTCCCAACATCTCAATCCACACCTAGGAAGGGGGAGGCAGAGGGCAAGTCTCTCCCAAGCTACAGAACAGACTGAGGCCTGAGAGGTAATGTGGCCTCCCTCCGTTTAGTGACAAAGTGAGGAACCAAGTCCTGGTGTCCCACTGGACTCCAGGAAAATCTCCCTGAGGACCTTGTGCCTCAGTGTTCCCCTCTGTAAGATGACAGAATAATAGAATGGACCCCATGGGGTTGTGGAAAGGATTCAGTGAGTGACTTAGATCCACTGTGCTCATGGTAAGTGGTCAGTATGGGGTTCAGGCCAACTCTACACCTCCCTTGGCTTCCTCCCTGGAGGTAACACTCCCCTGGAGTCAGACTTGATCATCCTTATGTGTGTGTTTATGCTTTTAAAAATATATAGAGGTATCCATACATCACTTACAGGGTTTGGGGCTTGTTTTTAAACCTTCTATAAGTGGTACCATCTTTGATTTCTTTCCTCAACATTGTGTTTGTGAGCGTACCCACACTGACACATGTGGCTCTAGCTTGTCCACTTTGAACGCTGCATAGTATTCCACTCATGGTATACCACACTCTGTTCATGCCTGCTACCTGTAATGGGCCTTCAGGGGATTCCCGATTCTTCACTATTACAAACACTGCCCTTAGGATCATTCTTGTGCTTGTCTTCTGTGAAGTGCTTCTCCAGGCTGTATACCCAGGAGGGGATTGTTGGGTCACAGAACGTGCATCTCCTCAACTGTATTAGATAACCACCTGGTTGCTGTGTCATCCTTCACCTCGATTGGCAGCAGGCACTTTTCCTGCATTATCTCAATGCCCCCAGCCATATTGGGAGGAAGGAATTTGTATGCCCACTTGACAGATGAAGCATGTATTAGTTATCTCCACTTGCTGCATAACAAATCATTCCAAAACACAGAGGTTTAAAACAACAAATAATTTATTTTCTCACAGTTTCTGTAGGTCAAGAATCCAGGTGAGCCTTAGTTGGGTACCTCTGGCTCAAGGTCTCTCACACACAAGGATACAATCTCTCACAAGGATACAATGTCCGCCAGAGCATCAGTCATCTCAAGGTTGGACTTGGGGAGGGTCTGCTTTCAAGCTTACTTGTGTGGCTATTGGCAAGTCTCAGGCCCTCCTGGAGTGTTAGGTTAGAGACATCAGTTTCATTCCATTTACACTTCTCAGCAGGACAGCTATAACATGGCAGCTGGCCTTTTTCATAGTGAATAAGCAAGTGATGGACAGAGGGTACCCAAGATGGAAGCCACAGTCTTTCTGTAACCTAATCTCAGAAGTGACATCCCATCCCTTCGGCCATATTCTGTTCACTAGAAGTGGGTCAGTTAGTCCAGCCCACAATCAAGGGGAGGAGACTGCACAAGGACTGGGGAATACCAGAATACAGGGACCATTGGGGGACATTAGGAGCTGCCTATCACAGGGCAGCTGAAGCTCACAGAAGCAAAGTGACTTGCCCAGGATCACACAGCGATTAGAGACAGAGCCAGGACCAGAACTCAAGGCTGCCTGGCTCTGGGGCTGGATGTCTTCCGAGCTGCCATGCTGCCTTTGGCTTAAGTTAATAACAGGTTCCGACTTAAGTTAATAAACAAGTCTCCTGCACAACAGAACTCAAGACAAGTGCTTAATAAATGGATTTGCTAATAGTGCTGTCTGTTTACACACATTAGCTCGAGTTCCCCCTGACATGATCCGTGGGGACAGCCAAGCCCAGGCTCTTGGGAGAAGTCGCTCTGCCAAGCCTGGAGCCTAGATTCCCAAAGAGCCAGGGAGTGCCCCTTTATACAAACTACTTTTTATATTTGCTTTTTGTTTTTGCTCTCAATTTAATCATTTGGATATCGTGTGTGTGTGTTTGTGTGTGTGTGTGTTTAATGGAGTGCATGGCTTCCCTGTGTTCTCAAGGAGAGCTAACTTCAAGGTCAGGAACATGAGTTATTCCCCTGGAGGGACTTCAGGGTGGACTGACGAGCCCCTTCACCGACTGGCCTCAGACAGATTTCCTGCATCTCAGTCATTATGGATGCAGCAGCCAGGCGCCAAGCTCAGCAGACTGAGGAGGGGCAGTCCCAGGACCTCATCCCTGCCGTGGGCTCCTGCCGTGGGCTGCTGTGGGCTCCCCAGGAGGCTTTGGCCTCCCCCAATTCTCAGTGCAATTCCAACTAGTGGAGGCTGCTGCCCACATTGTTTCTAGATAAGTGAATGTCGCCGATGCTGGAATATTTCCAAAGGAGGTGTGGGTTATGGAGGCCCCTGAGATGAGGGGAGGTGAGAATTGGGGATTCAAGAGTATCCATGCCCACCCCGCTCCATGCCTTGGCCCCCTTCTCCAGAGGAACCCATGGCTTCTTCCTGATGAATGGATTTCAGTTGAGTGTAATTTGCACACCCCAGACTCTCTGGAATCCGGGCTTCAGGCTCTCTGAGGAAACTGGAGGAGACACAAGATCAATCTCTGCTTTCAGGGTGTTCCTGATTCTCGGAGAATAAGGAACTCGGCCCAGGCTTCTCCTGATGGGAATGTGAAAGGAACCTTAGGGTAGACCAGTCTTTACAGAGGATGGGCTGAAGGGTCAGGAGGAAGGTAGGCCCCTGTCTTTACAGAGGACGTGCTGCAGGGTCAGGAGGCAAAGCACAGCCATAACAGTATGTATAATAACTATCAAAAGTACCTAAATTTATCAACCACCTACTGAGTGCCAGGCCCAGCGGCAAGTACAGGGTGTGCATTCAGTCCTCCGTATCCACAGGTTGCATCCACAGACTCAGAAGGCCAGCTGTAAGGGACTTGGACGTCTGCGGATTTGGGTATCTGCGTATTGTCATGAGATCCTCACACCAGCCCATGAAATGGTCCTACTGATCCGCCCAGTCTTACAGAGGAGGGACTGAGGCTTAGAGAGGTGCCCAAGGATACAAAGGCCAGCTCAGAGAAGGAGACAGAGGGGCTCAGAGCAGGCTTCTGGAAGGAGGGGGCCACATAGTGCCCTGCCTTGGAAGGGGAGTGGGTGAAAGGATTCAAGGAAATGGTCTCAGGTCTAAGGATCTAGGAAAGCTGTTAATGATAAATAAGAGGATGCCCCAAGGAAGGGAGGGTGGGCTTTTCACATTCCTGCCCTTGGAGTCTTGGCCTCAGCCTCTACCCACGGTGGGTGTCCCTCCGTGTCAGCCAGCACATCTCCTCATCCAACAGAGCCAGCCACTGTATAAATAAGTTCCCTGCGTGCCAGCTGCCCCAGGCAGGACAGAGAGCTAGGGCGCACCTGGACAAGTGACCTTGAGTAAGTCCTTTCCCTTTTAGGTACCTCAGCCAGATCTTCTGTTACGTGTCTAGGTGGGACCCTGGAGTCCCCGAGTCCCTTCTGGCTCTTAGGGAAGGGCTGAGGAGAGAGCAGGAAGGTCTTAGCCCTGGTCCCAGCTCCGGGCCTACCTCCTAAAGAGAACTTTCCTGCCAGCCCCCTCAGGTGTCACCCCATCCCTCACCCCCTCCATAGCTGCTCCAGCACAGGGCTCTGACCTATGGATTTTCTGCCACTTCCTGATCCACTTCTCTCCAGCCTGAGTCTTCAGGACTTCATTACACCAGCAGCCTTGGCAATCCCAACATGGAAGGCTTTCTAGGTGGCTCCTGGAGGCTACAGGGCCCCCTACCTTCTGGGCTTCAGCCTTCCAGGGACTCAGGGTCGTCTTTCAAGGAGCCCCCTCTTACAGCTTCATTCCACTCTTCCCATAGAACCCCTCAAACTTAGAGACCCCCCCAGGTCAACTCCTTATTGCGTAATTGGGGAGACGTGCACCCAGAGAGGGCGATGACTCCCTCCAAGGTGACACAGCAAATGAATGAGTGCTCAGAATCAAATTTGTGGCCTCAAATGGGATACAGTGTCCACCTGCTCCACAGGGACCTCCGGCTAGGAGCTGGCTCCAAACCACTTCCCCAGCCCTGCTTCATGCCCAGTGCCACTTGCCCAGCCCCCACCTGCCTCCCCAGCTCCTGGTCTCCTCCGTTTTTCTTACTAATTAGAGGTCTCAGCAATGACTCCACTGTCCCAGCCATTTTAGAGCTGTCATTAATTTCAAGTGCCTTCAGAAATAATCATCATCGTAAAACCCTGAGAGCTGCTGGGATGCAAGTGGGCAGGACCAGCACAAAGCAGGCGTGCTGGCAGACCAATATGTGCCACCCATTCCTGCCTGTGCCACGGGGGACTAGGTCCTGTCTGCTCAGCTTCCCAGAGTGGGGAGAGCAGAGCTTGTGCTCTGACATCACACACACAAAGCTTCAAAGCCCAGCTCTACTTCTTATACAGAATAAACCTGGTCAAGTGACCAGCCCTCCCAGAGCCTGTTTTTTCATCTGTACAATGGGGATAGCAATCTCCATCTTGAAGTGAGATAAAGTACAGCAGACCCTGGGTCACAGTAGGAGCTCTATAAATGTTAGAGGCCCTGCCCCTCCTCCTGAGTCCCCTGACAAATCCCCAGCTTCTCCACTTTGCTGGGAGCACTCAGGCATCAGCAGGCTGACCCCTTCCAGCCATCAATTCCTGCGTGACTTGGACTTGCCAAGTTTTCACCCCGAAGCTGAGATCTGCTGTGTGCCCACCCGTAAGATATGCTGTCTCAGGCCTGCTCTTGGGAGCTCCTAGCCTGAGGACAGAGAGGGAGGAGACTGGACTCATGCCTCTAAGGGCATTTTAGCCAGAGGAGGAGAGGAATAGAAGCAAATGGTCTTAGTGTGGTCTTGCAATGCAGGTGGGAACCAGGGATAGGGCATGCCAAGCAGGTGGGCCAGTAAGGACCAAGGCTTGGAGGTGCGGGTGAACACTGTTCAGCTAAAGCTACAGGGCATGGTCTCTGGGCCTTCCTAATCCACATTCTTCCTGGTCTTGGTCCTTAAGAGGACTGTGTTGGGGATCACCCCACGAGATAGGAGCGGAAAGATACCTGTTCCCAGTGACAGTCCCCCTACCCCATAGGGTCTCTGGTGACAAAGCCAGGGGTGTGTACTCTCACCAGGTCCAGGCTAGACCTTCAATAATGTCTTTTTCTAAATACTTCCCCCCAGAGCCTCCCCTTCCTCATCATTTCCACTGGTGAAATAAGATAAGGACTGCTGGGAGGGGTCAGTTCTTTGAGCGAAACGGAGGGGTAAAAGGCTTGGATACTGTTCACGTGGAGAACTAAGACTTTGGGGGCAGTTTCTCCGAGATATACAGCACTTTCTTCGTCCCTGCTGCCTCCAAGGTTTAGAGGGACAATTGTGGGCCCCAGAAGACCTCATCCCAGGACACCAACTTTCTCAGCCAGTACCTGCGGGGTGGGGCGGGAGCGGTGGGCTCTCCCCCATTTCCCCGTCGAGATCACTGAGGCGGGGAGCAGGTGAGTCGGGGGCGGATAGAAGCCTTGGCCGCGCGGTGTCTGCGTCAGTCGCCGCACCAGGAATAGCCCCCGCCCCCGCCCCCGCCCCGCAGCGGGTCTGAGCGCCCGCCGGGTGCCTGGCAGAGCCTTTACGCAGGAGCTAGAGCGCGTCTATTCCTGTCGGGCTTGTGGGAGGAGGCGGCGCGGGAGGCGGGAGCTCGCGGGTAACTCACAAACAGCCGAGGTGGGGGAGCTGGGGAGCCTGGGACAGGGGTCCAGGCGGCACAGAGTCGAGGGGCCGGGGAGTCGCCTGCTGGGCTGTTGAAGGGAAGGCGGCGACTCATGTGTCGCTTCCTCTCTTCCCCTCCCGCCTTTTGTAGGTCCCTCTGCCGAGCCTGCCCCCTGCTGGTTTACTCGGAGCCCCGGAAGGCGATTCAGATTCCCTTTCCGGGCTTCACTAGCTGTTCGTCCGCACGGAAATGACAGAACCTCTCTGAGCCTGGGTTTCCTTCTTTATGTCACAGGGGGAACCACAGCGCCTCCTCCCAGGGTTGTTGGAGGATGAATGCAGAGTGCACAGCACAGCGTCCTCACTTGCTAGGAGGGGCTTCAGCTAGGCTTAGGATTTGGATGGACACGGAATACAGCAGATCGTTCTGCAGACAGGACTGCAGAGCTGTGGTGTGGCCGTGAGCCTGAGAAGGACCCAAACTCTGTTTAGCTAGAACAGGTCTGTGCAACTCTCTGGGCTGTGTGTGAGGCTGAACAGTGGAGAAGCAAGATGGTGCTGGGAGTAGGGGGACACTGGTGGCCCTACCGTGCTAGACAGGTAATTGCAGTGAATGTCAGGATCTATGGGGAAGGAGGTGAGGTCCCAAGGGTCGTAGCCCACTCTACAGGCTTTCCCTAGACACTTCCACCAGCCGATTCTCTGTATCTGCCGGTCGAGGAGGACCTGGATCTTTGAGGAGTGGTCCCATTCCTTGGGCCTATTCGAGAATGCGCCTCAACTCAGGATCCCCTGGACCTTTGGGGAGCAGTACGGGGAACAGCCAAGACAAGCCTGAGGCTCGGCGTTGCCCTCTGCTGGTCTTTGGGTGCAGTGCCCGCGGCCCAGCGGTCTGCTGCCCTCTGCTGGACAGGAAGACAGGCTGGGCGGGGACCCAGGCTGCAAAAGAGGGCGCGAGACCTAGCTCCTCGTAGAGCCGCGGGGCTAGAGCGCCTTCTCCCGGGTCTCCCAGAGCTTCCCGGCCGCCAGGATGTAGGTTCTCCGGGGATGCGCAGACAATTCCGAGAAGAGGGGACAAGGCGCAGGCAGGACTGAGGCTCCTGGCCTGATCCTTCCCACGCCGTCCTCCAAACAACCCTGGTCTGGGGGAACCTTGCGGGTTCACGTGCGTGTGTCGGTTCCCCATGGCAGTGTGCAATGACCCCAGTGAACACGTGTGAACACACTCACGCGCTCCCAAGTACACGCAAGTAGCCACACGCGAGGGTGCGCACACATACCCAAGAGGACCACAGATGGGACTCCCCGGGGCCCGCTGGCCTGGACCGTGAGGGGCGCGGCCGTATGCTGGGCTGGAGCACGGGGACGCTGCCCGCCTCCGCAACTCCCCCCCCCCCCAACCCCCGTCCCCCAGCCCAAGGCTGACGCGTCCCTAGCTCGCTCCCCCTTGCCAGTTTCGCTGCCCCATCCAAGCAGGGCGGTGGTCGGGGCGCTCCTCGCTCTCCGCCCCCTTCTCTGAAAGGAGCCGAGCTCCCCACCTTACCTCCCCCCTCCCTAGGTTTTGCGGCCGCGCCTTCTCCTCCCCCGCCCGGCTCCCGCCGCTCACTCTCTCCCTCCCTCGGTCCCTCCTCCCTCCCTGGCTCGCTCCTCGCTGCTCGCGCTCCCTCCCCGCGCCGCGGCAGAGCGCGGAGCCCGGGCGGGAGCCGGCGCGGGAGCCGGAGCGGGCGGCCGGCAACAGCGCAGGCGGCGGCGGCGGCGGGTCGTGGTCCCGGTCCCGGAGCGCGCGGAGTCCCCACCCGCGCCGCTCCGGCTCCTCTCCAGACGCGGGGCTCCTAGCAGCATGCGCGGCCGCTGCCCGCCGGCCTCAGCCCTGGCCCCGGCCCCGCTGCGGAGCGCGCCCGGCCTCGACCCCGGCCCCAGCGGCAGAGGTGGCGGCGGCGGCGGCGGCTCCAGGCCAGCCCGGGGCGCAGAACTAGACTCGTAGAGCCCGCGTCGCGCGTTCTGAGCGCACCCGCCCTTCCGCCCGCGGGGGCCGCGGCCTCCCGCCACCCCACTGCCGGGCCCTTGCCCGGCCCCGGCTTGGCTCCCGCCCGCGTGGGGCAGACAGACGGACGGCTAGCCCCGCGAGGGCGCGCGGACTGCCGGGCGGAGGTGTCGGGCAAGGAGGAGGAGACGGAGGAGGGGGCTGGGCAGGGGCTGGGGCCCGGCAAGGAAGACATGCGATTGGTGACCGAGCCGAGCGGACGGACGGCGCGCCCGAAATGCAGGTGAGCCCGGCGGCCGAGGCCCAGCCCCGAGTAGGCAGCCCCGCGGCGAGCGCCCCTGGGGGCCGCCGTCGGCCCGGGCTGTGCCCTCTTGGGTCTGTGGGGCACCCTGGCGTCTCCCAGACCCGCTTCGGGGTCTCAGATCTGACCGCCCCCCTGAAGCCTCAGAAATGAAGCTTTCCCGCTCCTCCCACCGCAACAGATTCCAGGTTGGCTAGCTGGGACCCCGGAGCTGGGGAGGGGTCCCCGTCCTGCTCGTCCTCTGACCCTCCTCCCATCCTGAGCACTGGGCGTCCTGGCAGGTAAGCCCCCTGCTCAGCATTGGGTGACTGCCTCTTACCATAGACCCCAGACACCCCCAGGCAGCCCAAATCTGCTCCAGGCACCCCTGTGGATGCCGGTGGATGCAGGTCAGGGACCAGGTTTCTTCACGGGTACGGGGCTGGGCGCCTCCTGGCTCCCCTAATGGTTAGGAGCAGCCCCTTTCCAGCTCCTGCCCGTGAGGGGGAGGAGAGGGGAAACCGGGGGTTAGAGGAATGGAGGAGAGGGAGTTGGGGTTGAGGGGGACCCAGGAACCATTGAGGAGCCTCCCCTTTGTCTTCAGCCCCAGCTTCTCACTTCCCCCCTGCCCCACTTTTCATTCTGAAGCACAGCTGGTGGCAGGTAGGACCCGGCTGAGAAGGAAGGGGACTCCTTCTCTCTCCCCACCTCTGTAAGGTGGGCTGTGGGCTTCCTACTCCCCTGGCACCTCCAGGCGGATCCCGCGTAGAAGAGGGGTGGGGCCAGGCCCAGTGGGCAGTCCCCTCCTGTCTCTTGCCCTGAGTCTCAGCCCAGCTCCATCTAGCCCTGGTTGTACCGGCATCTCCTCTTTGTTCTCAAAGGTCCTGGGGTTGGGGTAGGGGAGTTGGGGCATCTGGGAGGTTGGCAGCAGCTCTGCCTTGGAGGGTGGAAGGGCAGGAAGCCCTGAGGTGGGGGCAGTACCATCTGGGCAAGCCCCTTCTCTGCCAGCCGGCCCTCCCTCAGCCCTCCTGTGCTCTCGGGGCCGGAGGGTGCGCAGCCCTGCCTGGCCCGTGGCTCCGGCTCAGCCCTGCTGGTCATTGTGCCGATGGCTTCAGCACCGGTGCCTCCCATGCCCAGGGAGCAATAAGCCCGGGCATCCAGGCTTCCCCACACCCAGCGAGGAGTGCTGTGCGGGAAGGGAGGGTCAGCTGCTCCCAGACCCTTTGTCCTTGTGTGGCCAGGAGGGGCAGAGTGCTCACACCTCTGGGAAGGCACCAGTACCCAGTCTGCTGGGACAGCTCTTGCCTGCCCTTCCTGCCTTCTCCCCATGGCCTGAGGTGGGAGGCAGGGATTAGGGGGCAGGAGGGAGAGGCCAAGAACTCCTCGGAACCCAGAGAGGGGCGCTGGGCAGCACCCAGCGGCCCCTCCTGGAAGGAGGCTTAGCAAAGGCGAGGGCGGTCCCCTTGTGGTATTCTTGTTGTCTCCGCCCACTCTCCCACTCCCTGCCAGTTTAAGTGTAAGGTGGGCTTTGGGTAGGGCTTGGTCAAGGCGGCAGTACTCCCCCGTGCCTGGAGTTAGAGTGGGTTCCCAGTGCAAGGGGCCAGGTTTGGGGGGATGGCTGGGTGCTCAGGGCCAAGGCATCATAGTCTGTGGGCCGAGGGCAATAGAGAGACCACCCTACCCTTGCAGTAATCTTCTTTGATCCTAGAGATCAGTTTCTCCATCCCCTGCCTCTGAGTACCCATTTTTCCTATATTAGATATTATTTCCTAAGACCCAAATTCCAGCAGGATACCAAAAAAAAAAAAAAGTCTTGTGAGGGTGGGTCATTTTTCAGCATAAAGCCAGACAGGATGCCTGGTACCAGTGATGGTTCATCTGGTCTGCTCTCTGGGTGCCACCAAAGCAAATGGTGAGCAGGGTCTGGAGGGTGGGGAAATTCATTCCTGCTGAGAAATGAGACAGTGCAGTGATTTGCACAGGGTCCCGAGGAAGTGTGAGGCAGTGTGTCAGACATGGGGTTGAGGAAGTGGGTCCTATGGGGCTAGAGAAGGGCCAGGGAGGCCATAGGTGTGTGGTTTCAGAGCCAGAGCCTTGGTTTTGCTGGCTGGGGTCTCTTAGTTTAGCTCTCCTCAGGGACCTCCTGCCTCCTGATGGCTACCTACTGATGGCTCTCTGTCCCATTCTCAACAGTCCCTTTACATATCCCCCCATCACCTGGCTTGCTTCAGCATTTCTACCTAGAAGGTCTTCTCTTCTCCTGGCTCCTCCTCTAGGAAGCCTCCCTGACTGCTCCCCGTCACTGACCCTCTTCCCCCAGTCACCCACAGTACCTGGTTTGCATCTAATATTGTACCAATTCATCCATACATTTATTCTGCACATCCCGGTTGAGATGCCTGCTCTGCCCTGGACTAGACCCTCCCATGGCCCCCATGGATTGCCTTGAACACTCCAGGCAATCCTGTACCCAGCCCCAGGGCTCCCCTGCCTGGCCTCTAGGATAGGGAAGATTCTGGGAAGCACCAGGGAGCAGCTGGTTCTGGTGGCTAAAACCACCTGGAGGAGACACAGTATCTTCAGCCTGTGGATGGCAGAGGTGGAGGACATCAAGGATGCCCCAGGCAGGGTTGGGGAGGCCCCGGCAGGGTATTCAGTAGTACACATGGGTACTCAGAGAAGGATGGGATTTGTTCCTGGGGGGCTGCGGCAGTCAGGGCTCCTCTAGGAAGACAGAGGGGCTGGGTATCTCTTGAGGCAATAGAAGATTTGGCAGAGACATAAAGAGCAGGATTCTAGAACCAGGGACTGTTTTTTGGTAGAAAGAGTGTGGGAAGGCAAGTTCATTTCCAAATGCATTTGAAGCATGCTGCCCTTTGTTTCTGTGTTGAGTGACTATCCTTGGGCTCTGTGGACCCAGTAGAGCTGTTCTGACAACAGTCCTCTCCTCGTGTGCATTCAGTTCCTTCAATGTCATTTTATCGTGAGTGAGGCTGTTGAGTTTGGTCCCTGGAAGCAGATGCCTGGGTTCAAATCTCAGCTCTCCCACTGCCTACCTCTGTGACTCTGAGCAAGTTATTGATACTTAATCTTTTGGGCCTTGGCCTCCTTATCCATAAAGTGAGGATAACAGAGGGCCATTATGAAAACTGTGTGTTCATATGTGCAAAGCATTTAGAAGAGTACACAGTAAATTCTCCAGAACTGCTATTACTCCTAGTATCAGTGATGTACTCTCTGTCTTAGCCTTGTAGGTGGTACAGAGATTTGATTTTATAGCTAAGAAAAAATGGAGGGCCAGAGAGGCAGAATGACTTTCCCCCAAATCCCCAGCTTACAAGCATGGGGCTCAATCTAGAATGCCTTCTTCCTGACCTCTGGTCTGGGACTCTTGCTCACTGGTGCAGGCATGGCCTGTTAATTAGTTAATATATTTAGTATTACTACTACTACTAATATAATGAATATCATGACCCTCCTCCCAACCTGAACACCAGCACTTTAATAGCAATATACATCTACTGTGTGTTTCTTCTCCCTCATCCCTTGGCAACCACTACCCTAAATGATCTATTTAGTATTCCCTTACCTTTTAAAAATCATAGTTTAATATAGAGAAATTGTTCCGTTTTAGTTATTTTTGAACTCTGTAAAAGGAACAGGAAACTGTGCCATCCTCTGGAATTTGCTTTTAAGAAAAAACATTGAAGAACAATGTTGTATGCCTAAGCTTCATCTATATTGTTGCAAATAATGATAGGTGTAGTTCATTCATTTTCACTGGTGCATAATGTTCTGTTATTTGCATTTATTCTTCAGTATATTATCCTTCTTCTATTAACGGGCATGTGGGCTGTTTCCCTTTTTGCTCTTACAAACAATACCACGGTGAACTTTCTGGTCCCTTCCCTGAGACAACATGCAGAGCATCTCTGGGGGCACACAGCTAGGAGCAGAATTGCTGGACTACACGTCGTGTTCACTGTCAGCTTCACTAGGAAATGTGCCACAGCGCTTCCCAAATTGGTTGGGCCATTAATGCCTCCCCCAGCAGGAGATGAGTATCCCCATTATTCCCCACACTCACCCACACTCGATATGGCCAGACATCTTAAAAAAAATCTTTTATTTATTTTTGGCTGCGCCGGGTCTTCATTGCTTTTGTGCAGGCTTTTCTCTGGTTGTGGTGAGTGGGGGCTACTCTTCGTTGCGGCGCGAGGGCTTCTCACTCTGGTGCTTCTCTTGTTGCAGAGCACAGGCCTTCTTACAGGGACGTCCCAGACATCTTGAATTTGACTGACTGAATGAGTGTAGAATGATTTTATGTTGTGGCCTTGATTTGCATTTCTGAAATTCACAGTTTCTAGTGTATGAAATGGGGGTTGAGATAGGCAACCGCCAGTGGGTAATGGATGCTCACTAAGCAGTCATTCCCTGTGCACCTCAGTTTTCCCAGGTATTGAGATGTTGTCCATACAAACCCCAAGCTCAGGGATGGGGAAGAACAGTCAGGGAGTTCTCCCCAGTGGGTGAGAATGAAGGAGGAACAGGGAGCGCTCAAGTCCCTGCAGATTTAGAGCCAAAGGAATCCTAGCAGCACTGTGTTCACCCACCGGATGGGCAGGGTGGTCCCAGCTTGGGAGGTAGAGGGAGAGTTTGCTTCATCATTTTAACAATGCAGAGCCCCCTGATAAACCCCTGGCACCTGGTGTGGGGCTTGGCCTGGCTGAGTGCTCAGTAAGAGTTTGGTGACCCGAGGAGTGAACTCATGTATCTGTGTTCCTCCGTTCCCACCTCCTTGGAAAGTCCTCCCTGATTGCCCCTGCCCACTGAGCAAGTGAGGGCTGGCTGAACAAGGTGGCTCCTGGGCATTTGCAAGGCCCCCAAGCCCCTGCCTGCCCTCAGGGGCTGAGCCACGCGGGGCCGGCAAGCTAATTTGGAGCGGCTCCCTCTACCAGCCTGGTGCACCAACAATTGATTCCGCACCGCTTTCCCCGCCTGGGCCCGGGCCCCTGGAGCTGGTTAGAGACGAGCGATGGGGCTGGCGGAATAATTATGCCTATTTCATGTGACACCCAAATTGATTGCCGCCAGGGTGACATTACCAGGGCATTGTTCCTCATCTCCAACCTCTTATTACATGTTATTAGGGTGTGTGGTGTGTGTGTGTTTTTCTATTTTTTCCCATTTCGGGGAATTAATCTCTCTCTACCACCTCCTCTGCTTCCCTCTGCAGGGAACCTGCTCATGGCTCTGGGAGTGGAGTGGGTGGGGGCCTGGGCAGCAGGCTCCCTCTGTCTGGTCCAGCATGGGGCTGCAGATGAGGCTGGGGACCTGGCCATGTCAGCTCTCTTGACTAGGGTGGAAGGTGGGGGTATCTCAGAGCTAAGAGGGGCTGCTGAAGTGTGGGCCCAGCAGAGAAGACTTCTACAGTGTCTCTGGTCCACAGTCTCTGCTTGCATACCTCTCATGACAGTCTGCTCACTCATTATCTCTCGAGGCACATCTTCCAGGCTGAGCCTTCTGATCTTCCATTTGATTCGTTGTACTGAGCTGAATGGGGCTTCCCTGGTGGCTCAGAGGTAGAGAATCTGCCTGCGATGCAGAAGCCACAGGAGACAGGGGTTCGATTTCTGGATTGGGAAGATCCCCTGGACGAGGGCATGGCAACCCACTCCAGTGTTCTTTTCTGGAGAATCCCCATGGACAGAGGAACCTGGTGGGCTACAGTCCATAGGGTCACAATGAGTCAGACATGACTGAAGTAACCTAGTGCTCATGCACTGAACTGAATGGGCCTCCTCTGTGACTCCATGCAGGGTCTTGGCTCTGCCTTATGGGCCTGCACTGGGCCCTTTGCACCCTCTGCTTTGCAACCTGAGAGATTTGCAGAGATGCCCAGGCCCTCCCAAGTTTGGGCTTCTCGTGAACACACAGCCAGGTGATGGCATCAGTTGTGACTAGGCAGAACTTGATACTGAAATTAGTATATATACTGGGTTGGGAAAATAGACTTTGGCAAGAGGTTGGCCAAGATTCAGTTGAACAGAGAGGGCTTTGAACAGTCAGTGCCAAGACAAGGCAAGGGTTTTTATTTATAGTTTGCCTGTCCCATGTTATAAATACCTCACTGGACCTTGGTTTGTGATGTATTAGGGGGTGGTTTTTAAGTCTTTTCCAGGGCAGAATAAACGAAAACCTTCAAATGTCCCTGACGGCCACACCATGAATGGAGAGGCTAAGGTGTTGGGGAGAGAAGGTGGCCGCTGTTAGGAGGCCGGGCCTCTTCCCTAATCCCAACCGCGAGGTGCTGTAAGTCACTGATGCTCTCAGGCCTCAGTTTCCTCACTTGAGTGATGGTCTCTAGAGTTGTCATGCCTCTTGAATTAGACAAGCTCAGAGACCTTTGCCAGGTGAATTAATGGCCTGGAGCCTCAGTTTCCTCATCAGTAAAATGGGGCTTATGGTACTTCCATCATAGGGTATGTGATGAGGGTTGGTGGGTCAGTCTGCAAAGCATTTAGTTAATGTGCTGCATATAAATGTCTCTTCCCTTCCTTCTCCTCAAATTCTCTGCCCCCAGCCCTGTGAGAGCAGTTTCACCCCTGCCCTTCCCTTTTCTAAATGAGGAGTTTAGGGCCCCAAGACATAAAGCCACTTGCCTGCGACTGTGTAGCTCAGCAGCCCTGAACCTGATTTGGAGAGAGGCAGTATATGAGAATGGTCAGGACCAACAGAACCTCTTTGTGACCTTGAGCGAGTTACACAGCTTCCTTGGGCTTCTGTCTTTTCCATCTGCACAATGGGAACAATAATGGGACCTACCTCAGCAGGTTGTGGTGAGGGAAAGTTAATTTTCATAGGTAGAGTACGTGGAATAATACCCAGCACACCAAAAGCCCTCTCCTAGGGTTTTTCTAGTCGTCATCATCATCATCATCATCATTTTTATGAGGTCTCTGACCCTCAGACCCCACAATTAGATCCACCACTTCCCTCCACTCCCCCGTCTCCACCCTGGGTTTCTCAGGCTGTGACCTGCCCACTCTCTCAAACCCAAGGCTGGTGACCCTCCCAGGGAGGGACTGGCTGATTTTCAGACCTCCAATGCCTGAAATGCGCCAGCCTGAGAAGTTCCCAAGGTAGATGAGCCTCCAAGACTGGAGCACTGGGAGAGGGCCCTGGGTGCCCCACAAAGCCGGCTTGGAGGAGGAGGGCGGCGTTGAGGGGAGGTGAGGCAGGTGTGTCTGCTAAGCACCTCCCAAGGGGCCCCTGGCCTGGGTGGTGGAGGGGGCCCAAGTCCTTCAGGGGCACCTTCCTGTCCCTGAAGGTCTGAGTGGGCATCCAGGCCTGGAGAGAGATGGGAAGGGAGGTTTGGGGGTGAATGACCTGCACTTTCCTTGAGCCCCATCAGGCTGCCACATGGGTGCTTGCCTGCCCCTCCTCAATTCTGGGGTAGCACCGGGCCAACCGGGAGTGCTGTCCACTCAGGCAGGCCCGCAGCAGACAACACGGACGCTTCCCAGAGTCAGTGGTTCCCTCCTGCCTCCCCCAGGCCAGCTCTCTCACCTCGGAACAACCCTGTGGAAGGACAGGCAGAGTCCAGAGTGGTCCAGGACTCACCCAAGACCACACGGTAGGGCAGGTTGCCCTGGCCAGAGACCCGGCTAGGGACCTGTGAGCCCAGGACCGTTTGCCCACCCAGAAGTGGCCCTGCCTCACCCTGGCTCCTCCCCACCCAGCCAGCAGCTCCAGGATGGCAAAGCCTATATATAGAAGCCTTTAAACACTAAGATGCTCTGACAATTAAAATTCATAATTTATCCCACAAATGGCCTGGGGTTGCGAGCTGGCCGGAAGGTTGGCAGCTCTCGAGACCAGCTGTGCTTGGAGGGGTAGGTGATGGGGTGGGCAGGAGCGTCCCTCCCTTAGGTGGCACAGTGTTTGCCCAGGGCCGTACAGGGGCAGCTGCCCTAGCAAATGGGCGGGCAGCCACACTGTGTCCAGGCAGCACCCTCCAGCCCAGCCGTGGCTGAGAGGCCAGGTGAGCAACTTTGGGAGCGTACCTGGGAGATGGGGCTGGTGGCAGTGGCGGGAGGAGAGACTACAGGCCCAGACACCCACACAGGCCACCCAGGTGCCTGCACACGCGCGCACACACACACACGCACACGCACACACACATACACACACACACACACGCACGCACACACACACACACACACACATCCTGGGAGCCCAGCAACTCTGCTGGAACCAAGAGCTAGAGGAAAATAAAGAATTACACATGACAAAGGACATGACCTCAATTTTCTTTCAGGTTGATTTTTCTCTCCCAGGGGGGTGGCAGCTGAAAGAGGAGAGGGAGAGGGAAAGGGTGGGCTGACCAGCCCCAGAGGAGACAGATGGACGGATGCACAGCTGAGGTTCAGCTGCCTGCCCGCCAGCCTCAGTCGTCCCGATTTCTCCTGCCAGAACTCAGCCTGGGTGCTCACCCCTCCTCTCAGAGTTTCCTGTGTCCCCACCCCCCTGTGCCGGGAGGCAACCCTTGCCCTCCCTTGGCTCTCAGCAGAGCCCTGCAGGATTAGACTGGCCAGGGAAGACCAAGTTCCCCCCATTAGCAGCTCACACCTTAAGCCATTATCAGCCATTCACACCTCAGCAGGGATTAGCCCTGGAAAGGCAGAATGGAGGATCTTTAAAAGGAGTCCAGGGACCTGGGTCAGGATTTGGGGTAGGAGAGAAGCAATTAGGAGCCCTCAGATGCTCTCAAAGGTTCCAGGACATCAGTCGCCTCCACCCTGCACATCTTTGCCCTCACCGTTCTCTTGGCTGAAAATGCCACCCTTTCTGCTCCGCGCTTGGCCGGTAGAAATGTGTCTGGGTTTCAGCCTGACACCTCCTCCCTGAGGCCTCTATAAAGAGCCGAGACCAGGAGTTGGGAGCTGTCCTGGGAAGCTGGCCCAGCAGCTGTGGTGGGGGCAGGAGGCCCTCTGTCCCTTGAAGCTGGGCCTGGCACTCCTGAGCTGTATCAGCCTCAGCCCTGCACTGTGGACTGTCCATCTGGGGGACCCAGAAGTGGGGGGGGGCAGCAGAAGCTCCAGCAGAGGGAGAAAGGGACAGAGGTCAGCACACCAGCAGGGTCTGGTGTGGGGGCACCCAAGATCCAGAGGGACCCCCTCCTCCTGGAAGTGATCCCTTCTTCCTGGGGACTTGCAAAGAGCAGCTTGGCGTGAAACACCCCTGAGCTGGATTCTGAAGGCTGAGCGGGAGACCTCCAGGCATAGGCAGATGGTTTACCACTGCTGTGGGACAAGACTCCAGGATGGTGCGGCCCTCAGGGGCTTTCCAGACGGGCCTCACTGCAGCCCCACTTTACCCTACTTTGAGCCACGTGGTCATGGCTGCCTCTGAACAGGCACACTTACCACAAACGTGCTCTATCATTTCATGACATGGATCCAGCTACTCTGTCCTGGAGCTGAAAGCAAAGAAGGGACTTCAGAGAGGCAGGGATTTGGGGACAGGGCAAGTCACAAAGAAGCTAGACCTTGACCTGCCTCCAACCTTCGGTGACCCTGCCTAAGTCCCTTTCTGAGTAACTGACCCACCTCAAGGTGTGGTGGTGGGAACAGGATGTGCTCATGGCCCAGGACTTTTGACCAGGTGGCGCTAGTGGTAAAGACATTGACATTGACATTGAAGTCGCTCGGTCGTGTCCAACTCTTTGCAACCCCATGGACTGTAGCCTACCAGGCTCCTCCGTCCATGGAATTCTCCAGGCAAGAGTACTGGAGCGGGTTGCCATTTCCTTCTCCAGGAGATCTTCCCGATCCAGGGATCAAACCTGGGTCTCCAGCATTGCAGGCAGACGCTTTACTGTCTGAGCCACCAGGGAAGAACCTGCCTGCTAATGCTGCAGACGTAAGATATGCAGGTTTGATCCCCAGGTGGGGAAGATCCCCTGGAGGAGGGCATGGCAACCCACTCCAGTACTCTTGCCTGGACAATATGTGGACAGAGGAGCCTGGCAGGCTACAGTCCATGAAGTTGCACCGAGTCGGACATGACTTAGCACGCACGCAGGAAAGGGGAGTAGAGCTGAGTGGGGCCCAAGGCAGACTCTCTGAAGCCCTCAGTTTCCTGTCCCAGGTCTGTCTCCCTCCTCCCTCCCGCTGCAGACCCAGCCTGAGAAACGCAGGGTGGCAGGACAAGACAAGACGGTACAAAACAGCCTCATTCCGCAGTGAGGGAGCAACCTGTCACAGCTGCCCCGGGTCACACAGCCAGGCTGAGGACCCAGGGGGCCACGCATCCTGGGGAGGCAGTGGGCGCCTCCGTGGTGAGGGATCTCATGTCTGCATGTGCTGGGGATTTCCCTGCGGTCCCTGAGGAACACTGAGTGGGAACACCATGAAATATTGATACCGTAAACCAAAAATAACTGAACCTTCCCTCCTTGCTGCAGTCGACCCCAAATTCGGTGAGATTGTAGCATAGACAGTGGCAGCAGGCAAAGGAGAATGGTATGGTGGGGAAACACTGAAAAAATTCAGTGTGTTCAACATACCATTTTCTGAAAGTTGTCTGATTTAAGGGGCAAGGTCATACCCCACTGGGTTAGCGGGTAAAATGGACGAGACCCAGATTTGATCCCTGGGTCGGGAAGATCCCCACTCCAGTATTCTTGCCTGGGATATCCCAGGGCCAGAGGAGCCCGGCGGGTTACAGTCTATGGAGTTGCAAAGGGTCTAACACAACTGAGTGACTAAGCACACGACACATGGACACAGATGTACCTGTATTCAGCTACCTAAGTTCTAGTGCCTTCCCTCGGCCTGGCACTGCTGGGACACGCCCCTCCTCCTCTGGCTCTGGCCTGGCCTGTGTGTCTGAAAGAAGTCCTGTTTCACATGGTAACTTGGCACAGGCAGCCTGACCCGCAGGAACAGGAGGCTCTGCTGCCTCCTGGCTTTGGAGCCGAGTTAAAGTCAGATGTATTCCCTTTTGGAAGCCTCCACCTTTCTCATTTGTAAAATGGACAAGAAATATCTCTTTGAACGCTGGGTGAGGGTTTCTAAGACGGTGTGGATAAAGCCTAAACCTGGCCTGTAGCAGGTGGCCTGCAGCTGCTAGTACCACCCCTTCCCTAAGTGCGGGCGTCTGATCATTTTCCATGGGTCGGGCTGGGTGTGTGGTCGTGGCATGCCCACACCCCCAAGGGCCTCAGATGCTGCCTTAGGAGACAGAATGACCCCTGACCTCCCTCAGGGGTTTTCCAAGCCCACCCATGGGTCATCCCATGCCTCTTCAGTCTCCATCAGCTGCTCCCTCCAACCCTAAGCCCCAGGATGTGTGCTTAGTTGCTCACTTGTGTTTGACTCGCTGCAACCCCATGGACTGCAGCCCGCCAGTCTCCTTTGTCCATGCAGATTCTCCAGGCAAGAATACTCGAGTGGGTTGCCATGCCCTCCTCCAGGGGATCTTCCCCACCCAGGAATCAAATGGGGTCTCCTGCACTGCAGGTGGATTCTTTACCAGCTGAGCTAGCAGGGAGCCCCAGGGAAACAGCCCCAATGGGAGGCCCCAGCTAGGGATGCCACCTTCAGATAGATCCTTCCAGCCCCTATAGAGCTGCATTTTGGGGTCTGAGGCCCTACTGCTCTTCATTCCCTACATGGGTTTGAAGATGTTGTTGACTTTCTAGCTGGAGAAGATCCAACTTCTGTGAGGGAACCCTGGCATCCACCCCTCGCCCCCCACCCCCGTGCTGCACAGCTGGGGAAAAGGCAGAGAGGGGAGGAGTCCTCCAGGACACTCAGTGGAGTGGCTGGTGTGGGGAGCAAGAGAGCCGGGGCACATCTGCCCCCGACGTGAGTGGCAGGCGGCCCTCTACAGCACAGTTCTGATGGCGCGGCTGCCCCTACCGCTCTGGGGTTGGGAGGACACAGACAGGCTGCTGTGGGCTCTGTGCGCTGTGGCCCAGGCATGGCTCTCCTCTGTCTGCCCACCTGCCAGCCTTCCATGTTCATTTCCTTTGTATTTATTGGGCCAATTTTTAAACTCTTGCCCTTGTGGGAAGCCCTTCAGGGGGCAAGGATCCAAAATAAAACACTGATTAAAATATATAAAACACTTCTCCTGGGCCGCTGCAGGAGTAACCAGCAGGATTGATGGTGCCAGGGCAGACGGGAGCAGCATGTTGCTCACTCAGCAGGTTTGGTGACCCCCTCAGACACCAGCCTGTCAGCATCCCTTGATGACAGGGACCCCGCAGGGGTGTTAGATGGGGAGACCAGGCCCAGTGTGCTGTGCCAGCGTGGGAAGCCGTCTTAGCCCCTCTAGGCCTCAGTGTCCCCAACTTCCAGGACAGTCACACATAAAAGGTGAGGGAAGAGGCAATTCGGAGGATTTGTCTTTCTGGAACTGTCCATTCCTTTGTGGGTGTAGCTGCTGGGCCTGCCACCCAGAGCAATGCTGACCTGCTTTTTACCAACATTTGAATCCCCCAGGTGTCTCTTTGCTCAGTGGACCCGCTCCAGGGTCAGCCTCATCAGAGTGACTTCAACCCCTGCAAAAACTCTCTCATGCACACACACTTCCTTCCAGAGAACATTCAGTGAATCTTTTCCGTGCCACACCTTGGCCTGAGGCTGTAGACACACCATCTTCCCACACGCACCTTACTGTCTTAGCAGGTGGGACAAATGCACCCGTGAGGGTTTGACCCAGTGTTAAACATATGACACAGGAGAGGTGTCAAGTGCTGAAGCTTTGTAGCATATTTCCCTCTTGGCCCAGGTCACTAGGAAGCTCCAACCTTTTACCATTACACAGGATTTTGTGGCATTCTTTCTTGACTGGCTTGCCTCCTTTAGCTTTATCTTCTTATCATCTTGTAATATCATTTTACTGGCCATTGGCTAAATCATTTTTAGAATGAGATGTGTTATACATCAGTTACATAATGTCATTACTGATAAATATAAGGTGCTTCAGAGTTGTGGGCAAGAGATGATTTTTGATTGAGTAGATCAAGGATGGCTTCATGGAGGAGATGGCCTTTGGGGTGGATGTCACAAAGGCTGCTGGGGCTGCGAGGCTGGGAGAGATCTCCAAAAGGAGCTGGCTTAGAGGCAGGAATGCACAGGATGAGGCTGGGATGCCTGGGTGGCTTCACTGGGGGGAATGGTGGAAGAAGAGGGAGATGCATAGGTTGAGACAAGGCGGTGGGGTCTTCAGTGCTGGATTCTTGTCTGTATGAGGGTCTTACCAACATCTCAACGGACCCTGTGCACTCACTGCCCCAATTCTCATTCTTTGGCATCCTCTCCAGCAGCCCCCACCCCCACCCCCCCCCCCCAACCAGCCCAGCCTGAGCCGGGTGCTAAAAGTCCTATTTACCTCTCCCGGTCCCCAGGCTCACACCACGCCAGCCCCAGCTGCCATCCCAATTATTTATTGATCGTCTGCCAGGATGTTTGCTTTTCTGGTGGGTCATTGGAGCGTGTGTGACTGTGGAAAATGGCCTGATGGGAGTGGGTGGGAGAGGCCAAACCGCAGAAAACTCTGGAGAGAGAATGAGAGCGGATGAGGGAAGTGGGGGTGGTGGACAAAGCCCTTGAGAATAACAAAACCTTGCAGATTTCGTAACATGTCGGTGACACCAGGAACCCTCTCTGGCTAATCGGTCACTTAGTCGATCAACAACTAGGGAGCACCTATCAGTCCTGGGAGACCCTGGAGCACTGGGAAGTGGGTGGTGTCACTGAAGTCTGACAGAGCAGAGTCCTGGTCCCCAGTCTACCTCCTCAGCTGGCTGGGTGTCCTGGGGCAGCCGCAAGCTCTCCAAGCCCCAGCTGCCTTAAGTGTTGAAGTGTGGGTGACAGAACCTGTAGCTTTAGAAGTGGAGGCTGTGGGCAGGCGTGGGGAGGAGCTTGGAGGGATGGGAGAGGGCCCTGAGCGGTGGCAGAGGGATGGGATCCTCTCTGCCGGAGCATCCCCTTCCTGCCAGAGCATCCCCTTCCTGCAGTGAGGCCCCCTCGGGGTCGTGGGTGTGGGCTGTGTGGATGCCAGCAGAGCCCCAAGGGTTCCAGGCTGGGTGGGATGGATCTTCACCCCATGAACAAAAGGGCTTCGGCTTGGACTCCAGAGACCATCTGGTCTAACCTCTTGTTCAGGGAGTTCCAGACTAGTCCTCCCAACCCCCTAAGTACTCCACTGGGCCAATTTCCCATGGAGTGGAACATTGGAGGAGGGAGGAGCATTCTGGGCAAAAGTGGGAGCAAATGGCCTCTGAACTCATGAGGAGAGAGTAATTGTGTCTAGGGGGTGAGTTCCTGCACACCCCTCACTCACACCACCTGCAGCCTGTCCTCAAGCGGATCTCCCTAGTCACCACCACCCAAGTCCCCACATTCCTCGGGACCCAACTGTAAGAAGCCTCCCATCCCCAGTGCTACAATGTGGGGCTGCCTGTGCCTTTCTGGGCCCTGGGGGTCTGACTGCTCCCCCATCAGACAGGACCCTGGTACTCAGAAGACAGTGATTGGAACCTGGAGAGACAGACAGATGAAGCCTGGTTGGGGGTGGGGTGTGTTCTTTGGAGGGAAGTACACTTCCAACTGGGCATCAGAAAAAGCTTCTCAGAGCAGTGGACTCAGTTAGGCCTTGAAAATGGGGTTTCCACAGGTGAGGGAGGGGCATTCCTGGAGGAAAGAAGAGCAGGATCCTGAGCTCAGGAGCCTGGGTGGGTCACCATGGGGACCTGGAGGACTGTGAGAGTTGCAGAGGTTCCATGGGGAGGCCTCAGGGCTGGGTCCTGGCTTTCTGAAAGGGGGTGCCCTCCACTGATCCAGAAACCCCATGGGGAGCAGACTCGTAGACACTGGCAGGAACCACTGGGTATGCTGTTTGCCCAGGGTTCTTGGCTTTGGGGTCAGCACATTGTTGATAGGGAGGGGGTCATGGTCTCTGTGCTGGGAAATGCTCAGGCTGAAGGCCAAGAGGGTGGACCCCAGTAGCCTCAAAAGCCCTTTCCCAACTGGGTCCCACATGTGCTGCTCTGTTGGCCATTCCTAGAGGGCTCAGCCTTTGAGCCCCTTTGATCCCCTCTCTGAGCCCTGAGGGCAGCTCAGCAGGTCTAGCTTTATCCCTGATGAGCACCAGGGGAAGCTGAAGCTCAGGGTGCCAGGTGGGGGGTGGGATGCATGCTGGGAGTCCCATTGCCTATAAATGTAAAATGAAAAGGAGGTGGATACAGCCTAGGGTGCCAATTCCAGGATCACCAGAAGTGACCTCACCCCTTCCATGAAGCCACTGGATCCCAGGGATGTAGGACAGTCCTTTAGAAGGGCTCTGGGCAGGGTAAGGGGCAAGGAGGAATCAGCAGGAGTTCCTCTGGCCTGGGTATCTGGACCTCACTGTGTTGACAACCCCGACAGGTGTCATATGCCACTCTGGACCCCTGCGTCTCTCTCTGGGTCAGGGACATCCTGACGGGGCAGGAGGGCACAGGGGCACACAGGGCTCCGGGCAGGGGACCAACGAACACTGTCTTCTAACCACCTCCTCTGTCCTGTGCTTTCTCCTGGCCGCAGGTGAGTGAGAGGATGCTGGCGGGGGGCGCAAGGAGCATGCCCAGCCCCCTCCTGGCCTGCTGGCAGCCCATCCTCCTGCTGGTGCTGGGCTCGGTGCTGTCAGGCTCGGCCACGGGCTGCCCGCCCCGCTGCGAGTGCTCCGCCCAGGACCGCGCGGTGCTCTGCCACCGGAAGCGCTTCGTGGCGGTGCCGGAAGGCATCCCCACCGAGACCCGCCTGCTGGACCTGGGCAAGAACCGCATCAAAACGCTCAACCAGGACGAGTTCGCCAGCTTCCCGCACTTGGAGGAGCTGGAGCTCAATGAGAACATCGTGAGCGCCGTGGAGCCCGGCGCCTTCAACAACCTCTTCAACCTCCGGACGCTGGGGCTCCGCAGCAACCGCCTGAAGCTCATCCCCCTGGGTGTATTCACCGGCCTCAGTAACCTGACCAAGCTGGACATCAGCGAGAACAAGATCGTCATCCTGCTGGACTACATGTTCCAGGACCTGTACAACCTCAAGTCGCTGGAGGTTGGCGACAACGACCTCGTCTACATCTCCCACCGAGCCTTCAGCGGCCTCAATAGCCTGGAGCAGCTGACGCTGGAGAAATGCAATCTGACCTCCATCCCCACCGAGGCGCTGTCCCACCTGCACGGTCTCATCGTCCTGCGGCTGCGGCACCTCAACATCAACGCCATCCGGGACTATTCCTTCAAGAGGCTGTACCGCCTCAAGGTGTTGGAGATCTCGCACTGGCCCTACCTGGACACCATGACTCCCAACTGTCTCTACGGCCTCAACCTGACGTCCCTGTCCATCACGCACTGCAACCTGACCGCTGTGCCCTACCTGGCCGTGCGCCACCTGGTCTATCTCCGCTTCCTCAACCTCTCCTACAACCCCATCAGCACCATCGAGGGCTCCATGTTGCATGAGCTGCTCAGGCTGCAGGAGATCCAGCTGGTGGGCGGGCAGCTGGCCGTGGTGGAGCCCTATGCCTTCCGCGGCCTCAACTACCTGCGCGTGCTCAACGTCTCCGGAAACCAGCTGACCACGCTGGAGGAGTCGGCTTTCCACTCGGTGGGCAACCTGGAGACCCTCATCCTGGACTCCAACCCGCTGGCCTGCGACTGCCGGCTCCTGTGGGTGTTCCGGCGCCGCTGGCGGCTCAACTTCAACCGGCAGCAGCCCACGTGTGCCACGCCCGAGTTCGTCCAGGGCAAGGAGTTCAAGGACTTCCCCGACGTGCTCCTGCCCAATTACTTCACCTGCCGCCGCGCCCGCATCCGGGACCGCAAGGCCCAGCAGGTGTTCGTGGACGAGGGCCACACGGTGCAGTTCGTGTGCCGGGCGGATGGGGACCCGCCGCCCGCCATCCTCTGGCTCTCGCCGCGCAAGCACCTGGTCTCGGCCAAGAGCAACGGGCGGCTCACGGTCTTCCCCGACGGCACGCTGGAGGTGCGCTACGCCCAGGTACAGGACAACGGCACGTACCTGTGCATCGCGGCCAACGCGGGCGGCAACGACTCCATGCCTGCCCACCTGCATGTGCGCAGCTACTCGCCGGATTGGCCCCATCAGCCCAACAAGACCTTCGCCTTCATCTCCAACCAGCCGGGCGAGGGAGAGGCCAACAGCACCCGCGCCACCGTGCCTTTCCCCTTCGACATCAAGACCCTCATCATCGCCACCACCATGGGCTTCATCTCCTTCCTGGGCGTCGTCCTCTTCTGTCTGGTGCTGCTGTTTCTCTGGAGCCGGGGCAAGGGCAACACAAAGCACAACATCGAGATTGAGTATGTGCCCCGCAAGTCGGACGCAGGCATCAGCTCCGCTGACGCGCCTCGCAAGTTCAACATGAAGATGATCTGAGGATGGGGCGGGGGTGCAGGGACCCCAGGGCGCGCTGGGCAGGGGGAGGGGCCTGGCCGCCCTCCGCGGGCTCCCCAGTCCTTCCCACCTCCTCCTGACCCCTCTGCACACACACTTTTTCTCCCTCCCACCCCGTCCCCTGCTGCCCCCGCCGGCCCTCACCGCCTGCCCTCTTCCTACCAGGACCTCAGAAGTCCAGGCCTGGGGACCCCACCTACACAGGGGCACTCGTTGACAGACTGGAGTCAGAAGCTGACAAACCAACATGCGGCACAGTCAATAGTTCAATAAAAAAAAGTTACGAACTTCCTCTGTAACTTGGGTTTCAATAATTATGGATTTTTATGAAAACTTGAAATAATAAAAAGAGAAAAAAAAAAGCTATTTCCTATAGCTAGTCGGAATGCAAACTTTTGACGTCCTGATTGCTCCAGGGCCCTCTTCCAACTCAGTTTCTTGTTTTTTCTCTTCCTCCTCCTCCTCTTCCTCCTTTCTCTTCTCTTCCCCTGTGGGGAGGGATCACTCAGGAAAACAGGGAAGGAGGTTCCAGCCCCACCCGCCTGCCTGCCCACCCTGCCAGGGTGGTCACCAGGAGCAGGTTGGGTGGTGGATCTGGGCCCAGCTCTGGGCTGGCTGTTTGCAGAGAGCGGGTGGAGGGGACAGGGCTGCCCAGTGGGGATGAGGGCCTGTCTGCCGAGCTGCCAGGCAGCACTACTGCCAGGGGGCAGGGGGGCCTGGCTCGGGTGTGGCTGAGACTCTGGACAGGGGCTGGGGTCCTCTGGAGGATACCGCAGTCAGTGGAGAGAGCCGGGCGCCGAGGCCTAACTCTGGTCCCAGCTCTATTGCCAACTTGCTATGTGGCCTCGAACAGGTCATCAACCCTCTCTGGGCCTCAGCCTCCACATCTGTATAAATGGAAACGCTACTCCCCGCCCTGCCTACCTCACAGGGCTGTTGTGAGGAATTGATGAGATGATGTATGTGAAACACTTTGTAACCTGTAAAGCGCTGTGCACATGTGTGGGTGACTGTTCTCATTATGGTCATTATTATTATCTCATTATTATGGGGGGCAGGGCTTCTAAGCGATCTCCATGGGGTCAGGGTTGGGGGCATGCCAGGGGTGGGCCACCTCCATGGGCTTCCAGAGGATTTTCCCAGGACGGCTGCCCAGCAGTGACCACAAGCTTTGCCTGGATGGCTGGGGCTCTAGACCCCCGTGGGAGTACTAAGCCCATGAGCATCATCACTTCCACCCACTCTGGTGTCCGGTCCCCAGAAGCCCCTTGCAACTGACCTGGACCTATCCAGGGACTGGGAACACCATCTCTTTCCAAGCCTTCTTTCCATAAGCATTTATCAAATGCCTGCTTATGCCACTTCTCATGTAGAGCACCCAGGCTTTGAGGCTGGAGAAGGCAGTTCTAGGGCTGTCCTAAGGACTGCCTGGACCCAGGTCACCACCCAAGTCTTGCCTCATCTTCCACCAGGCTTTACTCTGAGCTTACCCTGGGCTTTGAAGGGTTCCCAGTTTGGGATTGGGATCCACCTGCATGTGAGCTGACCAGGAGAGTCAGAAGTGCCCTGTTCATTCACACCAAACCAAGGTGCTCCAACCTCATCTCTGGAAAGGGATGTTCTTGGAGACAGAAGTGCGAAGAGCCAGGCAGGTCACCTTGTAACTTTCCCAGAATCCATGGGCTCGAGAAGCTGGGGCAGTAGCTCCTCCTGCAGACCACGTGCTCACCCCCCGACCTCTGTTGGACAGGGAGGGGCCCCAGGTTCAGAGATGATTGCCTTCACCCCTCCAAGTTTCCCCTTTCTCCTCAGGTACTCCTTGGATTCCGCCCCATGGTAGGCTCAGGGCGACCCTGCTGCCGATTAACCCTCGGACTAGGGGAGAATCCAGCAACGCAGGAACCCATAGGCACAGGTTTAGCTGAACTTGGGGGTGAGGGGAAGCAATAGACAAGTCAGCCTTCTACAACAAGACACTTCTAGAATGCAGCTCCTCCAGTCAGAGCTCCTCCTGGGTTCACCCCCTGCCCCACCACCAAGCTGGCATGAACTAGGTCGCAGCATGCCTGGTGAAAGTGAAGGTGAAAGTTGTTCAGCTGTGTCCGACTCTTTACAACCCCATGGACTGGAGCCTGCCAGGCTCCTCTGTCCATGGAATTCTCCAGGCAAGAATACTGGAGTGGGTAGCCATTCCCTTCTCCAGGGCATCTTCCCAACCCAGGGATTGAACCCAGGTCTCCTGCATTGCAGGCATATTCTTTATCATCTGAGCCACCAGGGAAGCCCAAGGGTATGCCTAGCAACTTCTAAACCAAGCCTCTGGTGGGATGGCAGGGTGAGCAGAGTCTGGCATGGAGGCAACACTTGGTCACTCATTCATTCAATTTATAGACATTCCCAAAAGCCAGCTCTGCTCCAGGCTCCCAGCCAGTGTGGTCTTTGTACACTGTCCACATCTCCCAACCACCACCCTAGACTGTCCCTGGCTCTGGGGAAGCCTCAAGCCCTCTGAACTGTGGTTTTATCCCTGAGAAGAAATAGGATCCTCTCTATATATAGGATCCTAGGATGTTGGTGCGGAAAAGGTGGCTGGTTCTTGGGGGACCTGGGGCAGCCTAGACTAGTGATGATAAGACTCTGAGGTTTGAGGTCAGATCTGAGTTTGAGGTCCTATTCTAGCACTTACTAGCTGTTTGGATTGTTTCTTAACCCCTCTGAGCCTCTTGGTCTTCTCATCTGTAGCATAAAGACAATCTTACACAGGTCATTAGGAGGTGAAATGAGGGAGCATAGGTATATTTGTTGAGTGATGTAGTGCCTGTGCTGTGGTAGGTTGCTTCAGTCGTGTCCAACTCTTTGGAACCCCATGGACTCTAGCCTGCCAGGCTCATTTGTCCATGGGAAATCTCCAGGCAAGAATACTGGAGTGGGTTGCCATGCCCTCCTCCAGGGGATCTTCCCAACCCAGGGATCAAACCTGGGTCTCCTGCATCTCCTGCATTGGCTGGTTGGTTGTTTACCACTAGCGCCACCTATGTAGTGCCTGGCACTCAGTAAACCCACTGCCAATGGTGGGGATGATCATTACTGTTGAGTCCAACTCTGCTGATGAGCCAGGACCAGAGAAAGTGGGAGCTTGGCCAAAGTCACACAGCTTCTCAGTAACAGGACCAGTGCTGGAAGTTCTAGAGCTGCAGACTTCTAAGCCTGGCTCAGGGCTTCTCAGGACCAGGCCTGGCAACCCCCATCTGGCAGGAGACAACTTTGGGGAAGCCAAGGGGAGGGAGACGAGTCGTTGAACATGGTGGGCAGCATGTATGCAACAAGAGGCCATTGGTCTCACATGAGGCTCAAGAACCCAGGAGCCTTATCCATCTCGAGAGAGAGACCAGAGTGCAGGCTCTCCGTCACCCCAGCCCTGATTCCCTGGTGGACACTATCCTCACGCAGAAGGCAGCCAGGGGATGGTTACTTAACCCATCTGGGGTTCCGGGATCCCTGGGGCCTCACGAGGTTCTGGTAAGAGCAGGGCTAATGTCTTGGCTATTGGGAAGGAACTGGACCCCTGAGGAAATTCAGGACATGGGAAAATTGTGAGGTTGTTTTCAGATGGGGGAGAGAGTCAGTTCAGGGGAATGTGAGCACTCTGGGTCGAGGGACTGGGTTGGCCCAAGCAAAGGAACCTGGACACTGGTAAAAGTCCACGCTGGGAGCTCGGCAACCTAGGCTTAGGCATGGCCCTTCCTGAACCATGGGACCTTCACCTAAAGAAGACTGAACTCAACTGCTGAAAATCCTGAGATTTTAGGTGGAATAGCATGGAATGTCAGGCTGGAGGGATTACTTTCTCCATGACCTGACAGCCTCCGACAGAAAAAGAGTAGGAATGGATACCACTCACTGCATGGTCCTAGTCTGCCTCAGACCCAGTGGGGGTGTGGGCTCAGAGTGTCCTTTCTCATCAAGTCCTATAGGATACTTGCTGCTCTCCTCACGTTTCACCCTGGGTCCAAGCTACTGGGGAAAAGGGAAGATACTGAATCCTGAGAGTTTAGCCTGCTTCCCAGAAGACCAAGACCAGAGACAGCTTCCAGCAAGAGACAGCATACCATAAAGATAAGAGGTGGTAAGACTGGGAGCCTCCCCTTGGACAAGCAAGTGGACTGGGCCAAGGATAGCATTGAGCAGGGTGAGTATTTGAGGGAGCAGCAAAAGCTATGCCCCACCCAATCCCAACCCCAGTGTACCCCTTAGAGATGGAAAATAACCTGCCTAGAATCATGCAGCAGAGTGGTGTTTGGGGCATGGACTTTGGAGTCAGGCAGACCTTGGTTCAAGCACCATCTCAGGTGTGGCACCTGTGTGGTGTACAATAGTGACCACTTTTATCAGCATGATGTCATTATGGACAGGCAGAGAAGTGGTGGTTGAACTACTGTGTGGGGAACACAATGGGGATTCCAAAGAGCTGGAACTCCAGTGGGGTTGGGGTAGAAACCAAACCTGGTCATATCCTCTGATCTGCCACTGGAGGCTTAGGGCCCCATGTGAGGGGGGTGGTAGCAGACTCTAAGCTCTCACCCCTGACTTCCCAGGATAGAAAAAGAGTGGCCAGAGGAGCAGTATAGACCCTGGGCAGCTATTAAAGAGGCCCAGGGGACCTTGAGCCTGGAACTCAGGGCCTGAAGTCATGGGTCGTGAGGTCCCAGGAGCAAGGTCAGAGCAGACCAACTGGAGTGAAGTGATTTATTGGGGCCTTCACAGAACCTGCTTCCACGGTCTATCAGCTTTACTGCAGCTCTCCCCCATTTGGTGTCCCCTGATGACATGATAGCCTGTACAGGGCTGAAAGTCATCCTCAGCTCCCATTCCAAAATCCAGCTTCAGCTGCCTTCATAATCTTCCTTGCTAGGATCTCTGATCTCTTCATTCATGGCTCCAGAGGGGGAAAAAAAAATCTGATTGGTCAGTGGCCAGCCAATGCCTCAGCGGCCTCTGAGTCAGGTGCTCATCTGCTGTCCAATCAACTGCTGCCAGGGAGCTCCACCCATCCAGACCGAATCTGGGTAAAAACCATACAGAAAGCGCTAAAGGACTGTATCAGTTATCTGTTGTTGCTCTCCAAAACCAAGCAACCATTCATTTGTTCCCAGCTTCATAAGCTGGGCAGGTTTGGTCAGGACCGCTCATCTCTGCTCTGCCTGGTGTTAGCTAGGAAACCCCGACTGGGGCTGAAAGATCCAGGGTGGTTTCTGGCCATGTCTGTTGTCTCATCTGGGGAGGCTAGGAGGACCGGAGGCTGGCAGGCTTCTCTCTTTCCACACGGTCTCTCCAGTAGGCTAGCTGGACTTCCTTGTGGTAGCTTAGTGCTCCAGGAGGGCTAAATGGAAGGTGCTGGGTCTCTTGAGGCCTAGGCCAGAAGTCCCACAGCTTCACCTTTACTGCATTCCATTGGTTAAGGCAAGGCCCACCTAGATTCAGGGGTGGGAGGTGCTGCAGAGTCACATGGTGAAAGGGCATGCTGGATGCGAGGGTCAATGTAGCCACCGATGGAAGTCATCCTCCCCAGGAACCTCCATGGAAAACGGTGCCTTTTCCCTTTCAGGAACCACTCACTGGTGCACAGATCTCTCTACAAGTTTACCCAGGAGCAGGGGACTTAGGGGGCTTCCCTGGGTAGTTCAGCAGTAAAGAATCTGCCTGCAAGGCAGGAGACACAGGAGACGCAGGTTTGATCGCTGGATTGGGAAGATCTCCTGGAAGAGGGCATGGCAACCCACTCTGGTGTCCATAGAGAATCCCATGGACAGAGGAGCTTGGTGTGCTACAGTCCATAGGATCACAAAGAGTCGGACATGACTGAAGCAACTGAGCACAGGGGGCTTAGTGATGGCTACAGACCTATAGATGGATCTACAGCTGGTAAGTAGGAGCCAGGACTTGAGCCTAAGTTTGCTGCCCCTGGTGGGTTGTGCTTTCAAACAGAAGCAGGTGGCGGGGACACCAGTGGTAATACAGCAATCATAGTAAGAGCTGTTGTTTCTCAAGGCCTGTGCCAGGCACCAGGTCAGACATTTTACCCACATTTCTTATTTTATCCTTTCATGAGAATGTTCCCATGTGCTGCCTTTTGGATGAGAACACTGAGGCTCAAGGAGGAAAAGCGGTCCTGGGGTTTACCACCAGGTAGGTGACAAAGCCGGGATTCATACTCAAGTACTCAAGGGCACAAGTACTTCATGGCAAAAGAAAGCAGGTCTCTACTTTGAGCCACTCTAGACTCAGGCTTCTCATCTGTGAAGTGGGTACAGTCCCATCGCCTCCTCCAGCCCCTTTCCTTTGTGGGATAGGAATGATTTGTGAGGGAGAGTGTGCTTTGGCACAGGTGGGTGAGTACATGGGAGGGGGTCACGATCAAAGCTTCTGCTGATCAGTTCTGCCTTCTGGCTCCCAGTCAACTAGACATCTCTGTGGGCTCCTGAGATGAGAGCATGATACATAAGGCCCAGCAATTTGGCCCTGGTACCTGCCAGGCAACTGGAGACTACAGGGCAGGAGTCTGAGATAAGTGGCCATGTAGCTAAGCCCTGGCTCTGACTGCCTCAGGGAACTGATTGCTTAGCCTTTAAAGGGATTTACAGACTCCTCATAAACCTATTATGGCTCATTCTATACTCCAGCCCAGGCCAGGTGATTTCTGGGTCTGGGAAGGCTAGGCTGAGGACTTGAGGGCCATGGAGACTGAGGGATGCTCCAGGGTCTCAGCCCCAGCCCCCTCCTCTCCCAGTTCCTTCACACCCCAACCCCTGTGCCAAGTCATGCCCTGGACGTGACCCCAGCAAGAACAGAGCATGGCTGTCCCTGTACCTCCCACCAGCTCCACTCTGGCCCTACCCCCTCACTCCCAGTCTGGGCTGAGACACACCACGATGGAGACAGCCGGGCCTGGGAATGGAGTGACAGGGTGCTCTGGGGGAACAGAGGAGGGGGAAGAAGCTGGAGATAAAGCTGGAAGCAGAGGAAAGAGAAAGCCAGGCAGGTGAGAGGACTGCTGACCCTCTCAATGGTCCTTCACTCCTAGTGTCCAGAGCTGAGCCCAGAGCAGTGATCAGCATGACCGTCTCCCTGTTTGATGATCAGAAACACGAGTCTCAGAGAGCCTTAGCCATTGTGCAGAGTTGCACAGCTAAGAAGTGGCATCTCACAAGGCACAGTGTGTGCTCCCATTTTGCAGATGAGCAAACTGAGGTTCAGAGATGGGGAATGACAGGTCCAAGGTCACAAAATGAGTCAGTAGTAGCACCAGCTCTGACTCAGCTGAGCTGGAGGGTGGCAACCACCGTAGCATCCAGAAAGCTTTACCCATGGGAAGCACAAGGTCAGGCTGGCCCCAGGGGCACCCAGCACCAGAGGAGGGGGGCAGCTGGAGGCTGTAACTTTCACTCTCCAACCAGCAGAGATTTACATAGCTCATTAAAAAAATACAGCATCGTAAAGAGGAGAGACACAGGCACAGTAAACCCTCTCCCTTTCCATCGCCTGCCAGCTCTGGAGCCTCTTTCGGGTCACGCCAAGGGCACAGGGAGTAGCCCCATCTGGGAAGGGGTGTGCGGCTGCCCTGGGCAGCATGGAGCTGGGTTAGAGTGAGGCTTTCTGTGTGTCTGTCTGCTGGGCTCTGTCCAGTGCCCAGCACTGGGAGGGGAAGACTTGCACCAGTCCCTGGGCCGACCCTCCCAAGTGCCTGAGAGAGGACAATACCAGCTGGGTCTCCCCACTTCTTTCCAGCTTCAGGGTTCCCCCCAGAACTCAGCGGTTTCCCCTGTCTCACTTCCCTGCCCCCACACTGCTGCTGAGGCGAAGCAGAGTTACAGCCCTCTAGCACAACGACATTTACTGCCTAGCCCTGCGCCTGGGCCCATAAATCCCCCTGGCCATGCGCCATACCGACTGCGCAGTCACCTGGAACAGAGGCCCATGGGGCCTGCTGGCCCCTCCACTTGCCCTGACCCTGGCCACCTCAGGCCCACTTACCCAGTCCCCCCAGCCTTCCTCAGGTGCCTCTCAGTCTGGAGCTGGGACAGCCAAGGCCCCCAGAGGCCCAGCCATCAGAGCACCCATTCCCCACACATACTCTGGAGATCAACTGAAGTCCTCCTTGGGGAGCCTACCAGTCTCTTGCCACTTGGGGAGCGCCCCTGTCCATCTGCGTCACCTTCCTTTCTGCACAGCTAGGGTTGGACCAGATGGGCCCCCAGAGCTTATCTAGGCAGGACAGCCCAGGAGGAGTGGGACAAGACCCTCTGCCAGAGAGTCTAGGCGGACCACAGAAGGACTGGTGGAAGTCTCTGCCACCCGAAGTGCCAGGCAGGGCTGCCTGGTCGGCCACTGGCTGGCACCTGGCTGGCCAGGAGCCAGGAGAACAGCTGTTTCCTTTGTCCTGCAGGGCAGCTGGAAGGGACAGGGACATGGCAAGGTTGATGGGCTCCTGCAGTTGCCCAGAGGTAGAAAGGACTGCTGGAAGGGTGCGCTAGATGGGAGATTGTTCTGAGGTGAGGCAGAGGGCTGAAGAGGCCATGATGGACTCCCAGGTCCTAGCTGGCCCCCAGCCCTCCTCCCAAAAAAGGAAGTTCCCCAAACACACTGGCAGGCAGGGGAGGATGGGGCAGGGAGGTGGCTGAGGGAATAACACCTGTAAACACCCCACAGCTGTGGAGTCCGGAGTCCCACAGGCAGTGGGGACCTAAGGGAAGGTTACCATTCCTGTAAAGAGAGCAAGCAGGGGAGAGAAAAGGTAGGTCCCAGCTTTTCGAGGGTCCCAAGGCCCTCAGCTCCAGGCCCCCATGGCTTAGTTTTAGAAAAATCTGCTTTGAACACTTCACAGCTGCCCTTGAAGCCTTCCCTGCACCAGGGGCAGAAGCCCTGACCCTGGTGACTCTCCATGTTCCTGGGGCAGGGAGGGCAGACTTGAGCGTGCGGGGCTGGGGAAGCTGCGGTGGGTGTTCTGTAGGGCGCCATGGGGCAGTGGGGAGCTACTGTGGGCGCTTGAGCACGAGAGTGACACGACGTCTCAGAGCCTATGGAGGAAAGATTTGAGGCATGGGAGATGCACACTTCTCTGCCACACACGTGCACACACGCACACGCACTCCAGTGGGCACACGTGCACACGGCAGAGCTCACATTTATACAGACCCATACACTCTCCTACACAGGCAGCAATTTACGTGTCCACACACAAGCCTTTCCCCTGAAGCAAGCAGACACCCTCAGTGTACACTCTGGTACTGATAATAGCTGTTCACACTGGTATACCACACTGGCTCCTCTCACCCGAGCACTCACACGAACGCACACATCTACAGGACAGCCCCCTCCCGCAGCTCACAGGTGCACCCTGGCCGAGCCTCCACCAATCAAGCTCTGACTATCTGGGTCCTCCCGAGGGTCCACGCCCCCCTCCCGCCGCTTCCCTCCTTCATGGGATCACAGGGCACTCAGACCCGCTCGGTGCTCAAGGCTCCCGCACCCTGCACACACACGTGAGCCCGCGCACACACGTGCACGTGCGGAAAGCAGCCCAGAGCCTCGCTCCCACCCTCGGAGCCGGGCCGGCCAATGAGAGCGCACCGGGAGCTGTCTCCTAGGCGACCAGCTTAGGACTGGGAGGGGCCGTCCGCGAGGAGCTTGGCCGAGGGACCCTCCCTTTATCCCCACCCCCCACTTCGGACCCTTGTGCCCGGACCCTCTTCGTTACAGGGTTAGAAGGCAGGACTAGACTGAGGGCAGGAATGGTAGGGGCTCCTCAGAGGCACCCAGATACCGAGCCCAAGAGAAACCGCAGTGGTGCTTGGCCACCTGGATAGGAGCGGCAGGCCAGCATCCTGGCCAGAAGTGCCTTGTGGGACTCAGCCCGGGAGGTTTGTGAAGGGACCTGGCTCAAAGACTCTGGGGGAGCTTTTAGGACCCAGTATGGTTACCTCGCTCCAGAGGGTTCCCAAGAGCTTGCATTGACCTCCTTTTCCTGAAATGCACAAGTTCCTTCCCCTCCAGACCTCCCCAAATGTTCTTCCCACTGCTTAAGAAGCTCCCTATCCCCCTACCCTTCTCTAATCATGTATGCTTGCACGCGCGCACACACACACACACACACACACACACACACACACACGCCCACTTTTTTTCCCCTGGCAACCTTTGGCTCATATAGGTCACTTCCCCAAACAGTCCTTTGCTCATCACCATTGCTGAATCCCCAGTTCTGAATCAATCCCCTGGCCTAGGGCCTGCCAGCACTGGGATTAGGCAAAATCATACCCTGGATATTTGAATCACATTGAAACACAAAGCATACCAAGAGGTGAAGGCTGGTCACAGTGGCAAGTGTAGGATGTTAAGAGCATGAGATCTGGCGCCAGACGACCTGGGTCTAAATCTTGGCTCTGCCACATGCCAGCTGTGTGCCTTTGGGCAGGTTGCCCATGTAACTTGTGAGGATTGAATTAGATCATGCCTGCAAAGCACTTCAAATGGTGTCTGGCATGGAGTGAGTGACCAGTGAGTGTTTGCTTCTACTGTTATTATTCTTATGGACTCCCCAATATATATATTGGCACCTTCTCGACTCAGCTTCCAGCCCCCAACCTTCATTCAGGACATTCAGAACAAGCATGGGGCCATGGACTAGGAGACTCACAGATGGTGAGCTATGCAGGGCTTGTCCCTGACACACAGCCAGACCCATTCCAATACCGGGTGCCCTGCCCAAGAGGGAGACTTGTTCCATCAGGATAGAAATTAAGAGCCCATGGTGACAACCAATCATAGTTGTCTTTCCCGATTGTATAGACAAGCTCAGCTCTCTCCCTCTCTCTGTTTAGGAACATTAAAAACAAGGATAGGTACTTCCCTGGTGGTCCAGTGATTAAGACTTCGCCTTCCAATGCAGAGGTTGTGAGTTTGATCCCTGGTTGGGGAGCTTAGATATCACATGCAGCCAAAAAATCAAAAAGCATTAAAAAACAGAAGCAATATTGTAACAAATTCAATAAAGACTTTAAAAATGGTCCACATTAAAAAAAAAAAAAAAAGCATGTTTTCTAATGGGCCTTGTAGTGAGGTTCTGCAGGCCTTTCACCTTCTCCAGCTTGTGGCCCACCTCCTGCTCACTCTGGGTCAGGCCTGTGCTTCTCAGCCTTGGAGAGAGCTGCCAAGAGAGCTGCTCATTCCACCTGCTGGAAGGGATGGTTCCCCATCAGGGAGGTCTCTGTCCAAGGAAGGGGCTTCGCTCAGGACCCCACCATCACTTTTATATCTTGTTGCCAAGATCTTGGCTCTCTGTGCACTGATGCCAAACAGGAACACGGAGACAGATTATGGGGGAGAAGGAAAAAGTGGCTTTATTACTTTGACAGGCAAAGGGGGAACACAGTAGACTCACACCTCAAGACTTATACCCCTCTCCTTGGTGAGTCAGGAAAAGTTATATAATCAAGCAGGAGTATGTGATAAGGATCAAGGCAGTAACAGTCTTGCATTCTTCTTTCTTCTGCAGTTTCAATAGGGTGGGGTTGCTAATAGGATTAGGGTGTGTGCAGGGTCCCAGGTTTTCCAGTAGTCGTGTATGGATATGAGAGTTGGACCATAAAGAAGGCTGAGCACTAAAGAACTGATGTTTTTGAACTGTGATGCTGGAGAAGACCCTTGAGAGTCCCTTGGACTGCAAGAAGATCAAACCAGTCAATCCTAAAGGAAATCAGTCCTGAATATTCGTTGGAAGGACTGATGCTAAGGCTGAAGTTCCAATCCTTTGGCCCTTGATGTGAAGGGCCAACTCGATGGAAAAGACCCTGATGCTGGGCAAGATTGAGAGGAGGAGGAGAAGGGGCAACAGATGGTTGGATGGCATCACTGACTCAATGGACATGAGTCTGAGCAAACTCCAGGAGATGGTGAAGGACAGGGAAGCCTGGTGTGCTGCAGTCCATGGGGTAGCAAAGAGTTGGACACGACTGAGCAACTAAACAACAACAAGGATCCTGGACGGACTGTCACCTAATGTTGATGAGCCTCTGCTTCAGGTGGTTTCATTGCTGTTCCTCGATTGATTAGCAACTGCTCTTCCCTTTGGAACTCAGAGAAGGTCATGGAAACTGCTGGAGTCTTGTCTACAAAGAATGGGGGACAAAAAGGTCTCATGCCCAGGAGTCCCATGGGGCCCTTCTTGGCATCTGTCCCACACTCATTGGTCCAGGATTGTTCATGCCTACAGCCATTCTGAAATCTCACTTCTGCTGTGTCTTCTTGGGCCTCCCTCCCTGTTCTGGGCCAGGTCCTTGCCCAGCTTAGCCATCCCTTGCTTCCTGTCTGATCCTGACCACTTGGTTTCCCCTCTCTGGGTTTCACACACCCCATCTAGAAAATGGAGTCATAATTCTTGCTGTTGAGCACTCTCTCTCTTCCGCATTCTCAACATATTCATTGAGCACCTCCTCTCACCAGGCACTGGGCTAGGCACCAGGAATGTTCGGAGGAAAGTTCCTGCCCAGCTTAGAATCTGATGGGGGAGCAGACTCCAGCCAGCCAATCACTCATATAATACATATTTTAAAATTGTGATCAGAGCAACAGGGACCAGACATTATGAGGACTCACATGGAATGGGGTAGGGTGAGCTGGTTCACAAAGCACTCTGCAGCCTGTGTGACAACAGCCACAGTGGTGATGAGAGCAGTCACAGCTTCAGCTACCGTGAGTGTCCTCTGTGAATCCCTGGGTCTCAGATCTCCCACAGTAACTCAGGGCCTGAGCCCCAGTGGGATTGTTTTCAAGTGGTCAGCCCCCCTCCTCTCATGCTTTGTCCCTGCTCTGGGGGAGGGCAAGCAGCAGCCCCCCCACTCCCTATTGCAGCAAGACCTCCACTCTGCCCTGCTCTGCATAACTGGCTTCCGGCGAGATGCATTGGAAGTGGTTTGGCACACCCAGTTTTATGTCTCCTCTCCACACTAATCAGTCAGGCAGCCTGGGGCACAACACCGCACTTCCCCTTAGAACAGTGATAATCATTCCCACTTTACAGGGGTGCTGGGAAGCTTGGAGACAAAACCCACGGAAAGTACCTGCTTGTGGCATGTGCCCAGTAGGTGCCAGCTGCTGCCCTTGCCTGGGCCTCCAGGGTGGATCCATGGAGGCTGCAGGGGGGTGGAGGGCTCTTGGGCTGGGGTATCCAGTTTGAGTGCAATGAACAGAAGTCCGTTTAAAGATGTTCTTTAACAAGGGGGTTGCCATCAGGATTGCCATAAGGGAGTCTAATAAAGGAGTTGCCGTAAGGGAAATTCATCACAGGAAACCGCTTCTCTCTCCTCTTGGCTCAGCCTCAGGCTGCACAGTGGCTCAGGTCACCTGCTCCTTGCTCTGCTGCCCAACCAGGGGGTGTCTGACTGAGCACAGCTCCCTTAAGAGGGCAACCTCAGCTCTCCATGGCCACTCACTCAGCCTTTGCGTTCAATTCTAAATTCCCAAGAGAGCCTATGATGGGCCAGGATTACATGCGGTGTCCACCGTTGGTCCAATCAGCTGAGGTGGGGCCAGAAGATAGGGAAGGCCACCTCTTTTAGGCTATGGGCGGGGTGGGGTCTGTAAGTAAGAGTGTGAGTGCAGTGAAATGGTGACTTTCTCTAGATCAGTGTGGTTCTCAACCCTGGCTGCACACTGAAATCACCAGGGGACCTTTAAAAACTAAAAGCAACTAAACTGCTATTTAACTCCCACTCTCAGGGACTTCCTTGGTGGCCCAGTGGTTAAGAATTTGCCTTCCAACGTGTTCAGTCCCTGGTCGGGGAACTAAGATCCCACGTTCCACAGGAGCAACTATATCCACATCCTCTGGAGCCCACGTCCAGCTGGAGAAAAGACTGTACACTGAAGCGAAAATCCCATGAGCCACGACTAAGACCCAATGCAGCCAAGTAAATAAATAAATACTAAAAAAAAAAAAAAAAGAAGAAAGAAGAAACACATCCTGCTCTCAGAGATCCTGACTTCATTGGTCTGGGTGCTGCCTGAGTAATACGATTCTCGAGTTCCCCAGGGGATTCTCATGTGCAGCCAGCATGCAGACCACCACTCACAAGACTTCCCAGGGTGGGTCCACACCATGGTGTCATCTATCCCTCTACTTTGGTCTCATTTTAGACCAGGTGAGACATGTACCCTGCGTGGCCTAAATCAGTGCTTCCCAAGTCATCCTCCAGATAAGACGAAGTCAGAATTCTGATTCCCAGACCCAGTCAAGCCATACTGAATCCAAATGTCTGGGATGGTGCTCTGTTGATTCTTGTCACCAGTCAAGTTGGGAGCACTGGGCTGAATGGTAATATACCACCTACCCATGCTCCTGACATGCCATCATGGTTGGGGGGAGGGCGTGGAAATCAGCTTAAGTGCAATGAAAACTTGCATGTAGCAAAAGGGAAGTAGAAAAAGGCTTTCAGTCCCACGCTGCACAGTTGTCATCAGTTGATGCCGACCCGTGTCCTCTGGAGAGAAGTAGGTGATGGGAGCAGGCCTGATGTTCGGCAGGAAGTTAGAAGACAGCAGTGAGAGCCCCTTCAGCTAAACATCCGATGGCCACCTAATCCCACCAAGCAATTTACCAGCCTTGCCCCAAATGTGCCCCCATCAGTACTCCAAAATAGATGGAGAGCTGCAAGAATTCCCCACTGGCCGACTGGCAGGACTTTCCCTGTAGCACATGCTCACACTTCACACTATCGTGTACTAAAGTAACCTTTGGTGGCCACTGAACTCATTAACTGCTCATAGATATTACATGAATACATATATCTGAGACTGAATTATGGGAAGGACATGCACAGTAGAGCATCTTGTTATATAACCTGCAGTTGTCAATCAATGACTCCCTGGATTATGCAAATGACCTTGCCTTAAAAACTCTATACCCAGGCCCTCCAGGGCCATTTTCTCCCCTGGCCTGGCCCGTCTCTCTCTTGAAGTGTTCTCTCTGTTCTTTCTTTCCTTGTCTTCAGTAAACTTTCTTGCAACAGGTAAGACCTCAGATTCTTCTTTGTGTCCTTACCAAGAACTGAGGCCCATGGGAGAAGGAGTCTCCAGACCTCTCTGCTAACACTGATGCCCCAAATTTCTGTGCTCAAAGAATGGAGTGGATTTCAATTGTTCTGTCTGCTTTGTGTGAGGTGCCTACACCCCCAACCATGTGGTGTGACTAGGAACTTCTGTCTTCTTATGGACCCGCCCCCTGGACATGGCCCAGCTTAGCAGAGGGTATCAACACAAGCTGGGCCAATCTGTACCCAACCCACAGCTCCTTGCTGGTGTGAGTGGACAAGAATTTGGCATTTGCCCCAAGTGTGGCTAATCAGAACCCTTCCTTAGGATATTTGAATTTGAGAACTAGAGAATGCCAATATTGGTTTTTCTCTGGAGTTGAGGCTCATAAATGTGAGCCTGGGAGCTACCAGGAGCCATATGTCCAAGACACAGAGGATGCCGAGAGCAGAGGCAAGCTAGAGGGAGTGTTCTTGATTCTGCTTTTCTCTGTGGTCCCTTGAGCCTGGCTCTCAGTGGTCCCCACGTCTGGATCCCGATAACTATAATAATTAGCAGCTTTGCTACCACATGCTGTGGACTACTGATCTCCCCTTCATGCTTTCTTAGCTAATCCCACACTTTACCTGAGGGTGTGTTTCTTGCCACAAGTCCAAGGCTCAATCTTGTCTTAGGGCCTGTTTCAGGAGATTTCGGCCCTTTCCCCCCAAAAGTATACTTTGAATGTCGGGTTACAGAGAAATGGGAAGAAGCACAAATGCACAATGAAATGACAGGCTTCCCTACTCTGAGCTGAAAACCACGTGTCTGTGTCTATCTTTACCAGGAGCTAGGAGGTCTCCCATCTCTGTTCGCCTCCATATATCGCTCTTTTCTCTTCCTCATTCTCGGTAACCAAGCTTTCCCCTCACTCATCAGCTTGCTCTTAGCTGAGCTTGACCACCCACTCCGAGATGGTAGCCCTTGCCTGGAGCCAACACAATCTCCAGTCTCAGTTCCCTGCTGCTAACCTAATCTCTGTGCCCCGATTTCAAATTCCCATGAGACACACTGTGATTGGCCACATTTTAGTCAGGTGACCTCAACCTGGCCCAATCAGCTGGGGCTTGGGGCAGGTTGCTGTGGGAACAAGGACCCACCCTCATTCACCAGATCCAAGATATACCATCTCTGGAATTCTGGGACAGGAGGGAGATCACTTTTGGATAACCTTAAATGAAGCTGCACCATCTCCCTGAGAGCGTGCTCCTCAGCAAGTCAAGAAGAGGATGGGAGTTTCAACCAGGGAGTCAGCTGATTCTGCCAGCAGGGCCTAGTAGCTGGCAAGAAGGGACAAGCCAGGTGACCCTCATCCTCACCCTTGAGGCAGCAGCTGCAGGCCTGTTTTGCATCCTGTCCAGATATTTCCAGTAAATAAACATTGACGCTTTCGATATCATGTTAATTTCACAGGCGGCTGCTCTGCTGACAGTTTCCACACTCCGCCAGCGCCTCTTGTCAGTTTTATACTCACAGGCAGACGCCAGTCCCTCTTGCAGGCCACCCAACATACAGACAATAAAAACAAATGGCTCAGAAAGCCCTGATGGAGTGACAGGAAACAGCATAAGTGCCTAGGCTGGGGAGAGCAGCCCTGTGCAGGGTCCTAAAGTTGACCAGGGCAAGGCCACAGGGCTTAGAAACCTACAAGTGTAATCTTGGTCAAATCTCTCCACTTTTCTGGACCACTGGTTTCGAGCCTGTGAAAGGAGTTAATATGCAGCCCTGCTTCTCTGGGATCTTGACTGAGAGTCTTGAGCAACCTCTGACTCTTAAAGACCCATCTTAAACTTCCAAGGGAATCCAGTCCACATGATGGCTATTCCTTGGATTTGACCTTCAGCACAACCCCTGGAGGCATTTGAATTGAGACTTATTCCCACTCTGCAGGGCTTCCCAGGTGGCGCTAGTAGCAAAGAACTCACCTGCCAAAGCAGGAGATGGTTCGATCCCTGAGTCAGGAAGATCCCCTGGAGGAGGAAATGGCAACCCACTCCAGTATTCTTGCTTGGAAAATCCCATGGGCAGAGGAGCCTGGTGGGCTAAGGTCCATAGGGTTGCAAAGAGTCAGACACGACTGAAGCTACTTAGCATGCATGCCCATTCTGCAGATGGGATAACTGAGGTCTAAGGCAGGGCAGTGGTAGAGCCAAGACAGCAACTGGGGTTCTTGCTCCAGCTGCTCTGACAGCTGTCAGCCACAGCCCTAGTTCTAGGGCCCTAGTTCTACAGGGATGGTGGAAACCAGAGACTTCTGCTTTGTCCCAAGCCGAACTGAGCCAGTCCCTGGAAGCATTTAGGTTTCTTCCTAATATTCATAATCATGAGGTCTCATGCATATGCATAATTCATTCCTATTACAGGCTAAGCTGAAGGGTAGGGTCCTCCTGTACTCTAGGACCCTGCCATCAGCCTGAGTTCCTAGACCTCTTTCAGGGGGCCCACCAATAGCCCCACCTTTCCTCTTGCCAGCGCACACTGGGAGCTGAAGAGGGCAGCTGGCCAGGGGACTCATTCTGGGTGCCACGATGACTCCCTTCTTCCTCTGGCTGCTGCTGTGGCTGCTTCCGTACCCTTCTGTCAGGTGGGAAGAAACCCTTGCCTCACCTGACCCAGTCCTACCACACACACCCCCACCACATTCTTAAGGTCTAGGTTGAAGCCTAAGAAGGAGCAGGCTGAGGCTAGGTCACAAGCTATTACAGTGATAGCCTGCCTCCTTGTCTACCATCCACTCCCTGAATGGAGGCTTCATTGGCCAGAAGGATCATTGCAGCCCCAGGGTGGTGACAGGGGGCAGGAGGAGACTTCTTGGCCTTCTAGATGGCTGTCTAGGGAGGCTCACGTGGCGGTCTTCTCTGGGAGCAGGGCTCTGAGGCCCACGTGGCAGCTCACACCCGCACACTCCTGGCGCCTGCTTCTGCTCAATAAAGACTCGTTAATGGACTAAAGTGAATTAGAGTCATTAACACTGTTATCAGAGGCAGGCAGAGGTCGGCGCCTGCCCTCCAGGCCCAGATCACAGTTTGGGGACATTGGGCAAGAGAACGCTTCAGTCACGACCTTCACCTGTAAATTGGGGCATAGATGCCCCCTCAGATGACCTCTGTCATCCACAGACCAAGATTCCCAAGCTCCTGAGGACAGCATTTGAGGCTGCCTGAACTCCCTGCCTGCCTTCAGCCCAGATTTGTGTGCGCGCACGCGTATGAGTCGCTCAGTTGTGTCTCACTCTTTGCGACCCCATGGACTGTAGCCTGCCACACTCCTCTGTTCATGGGATTCTCCGGGCAAGAATACTGGAGTGGGTAATCATCCCCTTCTCCAGGGGATCTTCCCAACCCAGGGACTGAACCCTAGTCTCCCGCATTGCAGGCAGATTCTTTACTGTCTGAGCCACAAAGGAAGCATGTACAACTGGCACACATCCCTTATTCCCTTCACACACTGGGCACCAACCTGTCACCAGCCTTCACACAGGCTGCTCCCTCTGACTAAAAACTCAACTCTACTTTCCCCCTAGCCCTGTGCCAGGGTGCTAAACTCCTGAGCAGCCCTCAAAGCCCTGTGCCAATGTTACTGCCTCCAGGAAGTCTTACCTGACCATCCCCACCCCGGGCTGCATTGGGTGGTCTCTCTCTGAGGCCACCTAAAGGAACCACCCAAAAGGGAGGTTACATTTTGGACAAATTTAAAAGGAGCCCCGCTTTCCCCATGAGGCATTGTCCTGGAGGGCTTGTTCCTCAGCAAGTCAAGAAGAGAACAGAGGTCTGGACGGGGGCGCAGGTTCCGGCTGTCATCCGCAGTATAGTTATCTGTGTACATGTCTGTCTCCTCCACCAGGCTACCATCCTCTTGAGTAAGGCCTAGTCAGCGCTGTCTGGCCCAGGGCTTTGTACACCTTCAGTTGGGTTTCCAGAAGAGGCAACAAGGGGTGGCTCCCAGTACTTCCTCCAGCATCCTTTCTTCAAAGGGCGTTCAAGAAGCAGGAAGGGCACGACCTTCCTCCAATTCCTTTCCCCCACCCCTCACACCTGCCAGTCTCTATTCTGCCCCTTCAGAGTCATTTAAATTTCACAGATTTTCCCTCCTTAATTACGGCCCATGTAACAAGTAAAGGAAGGAGGGAGGGAGAGAAGGAAGGAAAGCCAGAAGCTGCCAAGTTCTTGCTTCCACATCCCAGGAGCTCTGAGCCTGGACAAAGGTGGTGGGTGGGAGAGAGGGTGCTGTGGGTGGGAGAGAGGGTGCGGTGGGGGGAGGCCTGCAGACTGGAGACCGGTTCTCACTCTGGTAGTTACTGACCCCCTCCTCTCCCCTGGCTCCAACATGAGCTGCACTAGGGCCTCTCCAGGCCAGAGGCCTTCTTGGCCACATCATGCAGGTAAGAGCAGTCTAAACAGCTCCTGGTGATGGAATTGTCTCCTAAATGAGGAGGATCAGTTATGACTGCTGTTCACTGAGGGCCTTCTGTACGCCAGGCACTCTGTTCAACCCCTCCTCTGGTGCTCACAGCAGCCTGCACCATCAGCCAGTCTACAGAGTGGGAAACAGAGGCCCAGGAAAATGAAGCAATGCCCTGCTGGGAAGTGGGTCTGATTTCAAAGTCCACACTTTCCATGAAACAGTGCTATTTCCCACACAAGCGAGCCTACCTGCTCTGAGGAATGGCTTGAGCATCTCTTGGGGACATCAGGTCACTGTCTCTGCTGCCTCAGCAAGGGCCACACGCCACTTTCTTTTTTCTCTCTGGGTTATATATGGGCAAGGAGAGCCACCAATATCCTTGCCCCTTTCTCACTGCACATGCTGGGTGGATGGAGATGGTCAGGAGCAATTTGATCATAAGGAATATAAAAGGTAAGCACAAAGGAGCCAAAAACAAATCCATCCAAACCCAGTTTTATCTGAAGCATGAAAGTCCTTTCATGGCCAGGTTCTGGTTTCTGATCTGTCAAAGCCACAGCATCCTGCCTGGGGTGGGCAGAACCTCATTTCTGCTGGGCCTACTTTTGTGGGCTCTGGGTCACCTTGCCTGCCACTGACAGGCTCCCTGGAGAAGAATTGAACCTGGAAGAAGGCATAACCCCAACCCCAGCCGCCCCAGGCCAAAGCTGATCCCCTCTCTCCTGCAAGAGCTTGTCCCGTAGAGGAATCTGGACTTCTTTGATTTAAGGGGTGGGGGAGTCTCACCCGCCTCTCCTGCCCTCAAAGCTCTTGGCGGCAGGAGTGGACAGGGTTGTGTTGACCGCTACAAGGGTGGACGAAGCAGCGCGCTGCTCCGCATGTGTCTTTCCTGCCTTCACCCCCAACCTACGGCCCCATGTTCAGCCGTGTAGTGGGTTATATAGGAAAAGGCACATCTCTGCCCTTGGGGGCAGCCAGGCCAGTTGGTGGGCAGCATCCAGGGTAGGAACAAAAGGCGGTGGTGTAAGGTTTGGCAACATATTGATTCATTCATTCATTCATCCATTCATTCATTCACCAAATTCTTGTTGAACACGAACCGTGTGCCAGGCAGTGCTCCTATTGTTGTGGGCACTGGGGACACAGTGAAGAGCAAAACTGATAGAAGTTCCTGCCATGTCAATCTTATAGTCTAGTGTAAACATTTTCTGTAAACGGCTAGAAGTAAATATTTTATGCTTTGTGGGCCACATACAGCCTCTGTTGCATATTTGTCTTTGTTTGCTTTCTTACAGTCCTTTAAGAATGTAACATTCTTGGCTCATGAGCTACACAGAGACAGGTTACTGGCTGAATTTGGCCCATGGGCCATAGTTTGCCAGTCCTTGGTCTGGTGTAACACTGTCCAGTAGAAAAATAATGTGCGTCACATGCGTAAGTAAAAACTTTTAGTAGCTGCATTTTAAAAAGAAAAATGAAACAGGTGAAATTTATTTTAATAGTATAGTTATTTAAGCAAATATACCCATTATATCGGATTTCCCTGGTGGTTCAGTGGTAAAGAACCTGTCTGCAATGCAGAAGACTCAGATTCGATCCCTAGATTGGGAAGATCCCCTGGAGAAGGAAATGGCAACCCACTCGAGTATTCCTGCCTGGAGAATCCCATGGACAGAGGAGTCTGGTGGGCTACAGTCCATAGGGTCACAAAAGAGTTGGGACATGATTTAGTCACTAAACAACACCAACATTCATAACGTTATCATTTCAATATGTAATCAATATTTGTTTAATTGATTAGATACTCTACATTCTTTTTCATACTAAGCTTTCAACCTCTGGTCTGTAGTTTATACTGATAGCATATCTCAATTTAGACTCTGCATCTCAAGTGATCAAACAGCCACATGTGGCCACCAGATTGGATAACATGAAGTTCTATAGGAGAAATAGACAATGAACTAGGTAAATAAGGAAAATACGCCACATATTTACAGGTGAAAAGTGCCATGGAGGAAAATAAAGCAGGGAAGTTAGAGAGGAAGGACAGGTTAGGAGTCCCTTGAGTAACTGGGCTGCTCCTAAGTCTGGGAATTTTACTCACACCAAGGCTCTTGTAATTCTCAGGGAAGCAGGAAGTAGGAGGCCGTCTGCAGAACTGTCAAATCTTATCAGCAGACAAGAACTAAGAGGTATCATCATGCCCAACTCTTGGCCTCGACAGATGGCCGTCCAGCTCCTGCTCACTCACTATGCTGATGGGAAGCTCACTGGTGCCCTAAACAGCCTGTTCTTCCCAGCTGGGTTCTCTGATTTCACTCTTCCCCCTCTTCTTGACTTTGTACCCTGAGTGATATTTTTAAAAAGAATATATTTCCATGTTAACATTCTTCAGTGGCTCCCCATCACTCTTAAGGTAAAGTCCAGAGTCCTTATGGTGGTTATACCAAAATATGCTTTTTACAATATAACGACAAAATATCAAACTAGTACTGACTTAAACATAAAGAAATGTGATGGTTTACTCACTCAGTCGTGTCTGACTCTTGTGATCCCATGGACTGTAGCCCACTAGCCCACCAGGCTCCTATAGGCAAGAATACTGGAGTGGGTTGCCATTTCCTTCTCCAATAAAGAAATGTGCTGGCTCACAAAACCTGAAGTCTAGGGGTAGGTGGGCCTTGTCTCAACTCTTCATTGACCAGAACTGGTCACACAGTCCTCCCAGAGCCAATCGTTGGTAAGGAAATCAAATGACGACTCCATTCCCTTGAGCTGAGTTCAGTGTCTCAAATCGCATTGCCAGTGCAAGAATGGGGAAGGTGTTGTCAAGCTCCGTCATCTACTATAGGCCTCGCGAGATGGGTCCAGCTCAAGCCTCCAGTTTATCCCACCATGCCCTACCCCACACCCTGTGGTTCAGCCAGCTCTGGCCCACCAAAGTGCTACTTTTGTCTGTTAGTCTTCACATAGGCTGTTCCTTCTGCTTGGAATGCTTTTCCCATTCTTGGCCTCCCTACCTTCGTCTGGCTACGTGTCCTCTAAGCCTCCAGCCAGATTCCGTGTCTATGGGAAGACTATGCCAAAGGTGCTCAGTAAATACATCTTCTTTTTTTAAAGAATAATTTATTTATTTGCGGCTGTACTCGGTCTTCATTGCTGTGTGTGGGCTTTCTCTAATTGCAGAGAGTGATTCTTGAATAGGACTGTCTTTGGGCACCTCTCAGTGCAGAGCTGTGGTGAGCCTGGCTACAGAGTGGGTCCGCATGTCACCAGGACCTTCCAGGGAAAGACCCAGGTTCAAATGCCAGATCTGCCTCCTCTGACCTTGGGCATGACCTTGGACAGGACTTCTTGGGACCTGAGTTGGGTTTGGGGGTGGTGGGTAGATGGGAGTGTTGGGAGCTAGGGCAGGGAAGCGCTGGGTAGCCGAGGGCCACCTGCTGCCCTCTGTCATGGCAGGATCTTTGATGCCCACTGAGCTCATGTAAGGCCAGGCCTCCTCAGCGGAGAGCGCTCTGAGCCTCTAAGAGAGTGGGAGGCAGGAACAAAGCAGGATTGAAATTCCATCAGGCACTCACTGAGCCTGGTCCCTGGAGCCTCTGCGCCTTTGTTCCATTTAATCAATATGTAATTAAACTGAAATCCCAGCTTAAGAATTTCCAGCGGTGCTAAGACCGGGCTTTCCGAGGGGCTGGTGGAGCTGAGGCTCCTGAGTCCTCCAGCTGTGAGCCCCTTACCAACCTGGCCCGCTCCCACCCTGCCAGGCCTCAAGGTCACCTTCCCCAGCCGCTCGGCAGCCTTCCTACATGCTTTCCGGGAGAGGTCGTGGGACATCTGAAGGGCAAGGTAGTGGGTAGCACTGCCCTCTCTCACCCCCTGGGCCATCAGGGTCCTGGTTACCCTCGCCTCACAGCAGGGAGACTGAGGACGGGGAGGCCTTAACAGACCCAGGCCTCAAGCTTGGCCTTCCCCAGCCGCCCATCTCCTGTCTCCTCTGTCTTCTGAGTGACCCAGACTCGGGCTCTGACACCCTTAGCTGCTGTGTGCTGAGCACCTACTATGTGCTGGATACTATCCTGATGTCCTTATGTGAGTCAGCCCATTTCATCCTCAAAACAGTCCCACGATAATAAGAACTTCCTATATAGTGCAGGGAACTCTAATCAATACACTGTAATGACCCACATGGGAAAAGAATCTTAAGAAAGAGTGGATACATGCATATGTATAACTGATTCATTTTGCTGTACACCTGAAGCTAACACAACATTGTTGATCAACTCTGCTGTTGTTCAGTTGCTAAGTCGTGTCTGACTCTGTGATCCCATGGACTGCAGCTCGCCAGGCCTCCCTGTCCCTCACTATCTCCCCAGGTTCGTGTCCATTGAGTCGGTGGTATTATCCAACCATCTCATCCTCTGCCGCCCTCTTCTCCTTTTGCCTATACTATACTTCAGTAAAAGTTAATGAAACCCAGCCTCCATTTTAAGATGAGGGACTCCAGGCACAGAGCACCAGTGTCAGCAGCTAATTCGTGGCAGAGAGAGGATTTGAACCCACAACGCTCGCTCCAGAGCCTTAAGCACTAAGGGCCTTGATGTTGGGACCTGGCTGCTAAGAGCTTCCTTGAGGAGCACGGACTCATCACCAGCAGCGGCAGGACCTCTGGGCCCCTCCTGGGCAGACCCCACATCTGCTGAAACAGCTGTTCCACAAGCCCAGAGTTTGCTCTTAGGTGAGAGACTGAAACTCCTTCTGGGCCTGTCACACTCAACACCTTGGAGTCCCCAGTCCTCTTGCACAGACTACTCTGTGTTCAGGGATGTCCAGAGACCTGTCCTTGGACCAGCATTGGCCGACAGGCATATAACACCATAGTCAAGAGCCACAGTTAAGGCACATATGAAATTTAAAATTTCTAGTAGCTACATTAAAGAACAAGAATTGGGTGAAATGAATTTTAGAATATATTTAACCCAATGTGTCTAATGTATTATCATTTCAATGTGCAATCAGTATTACAAATTATTGAGCTATTTTACATTCTTTTATGGTTCCAAGTTTCTGAAATCTGATATGTAGTTTCTGCTTACAGCCGAACTCAACTTAGACCAGCTGCATCTCAAGGGTGAAGTGGTCACATATGGCTGATGGCCCCTGGGCTAGATGGTGTAGCCATGGACAGTCACACCCTGTGACCTGGTAAAATGCTATGAGAGGGACTTTCCTGGCCGTCCAGTGGCTAAAGCTCTGTGCTTCCAATGCAGGGGGCACAGGTTTGATCCCTGGTCAGGGAACTAGGATCCTACGTAAATGCGGCACAGCCAAAAAAAAAAAAAAGCTATGAGAAAGGGAAGATGGGATTCCTACTCTGAGGGCACCTTGAGCTCACTCAAGCAAGGGGAGCTGTGGGAGAAAAACCTCAGGGAGGAATATTGGGTAACAAATACATCCTCCCTCCTTTAGGGATTATCTGGGGAAAGAGAGGGGTCAGACCCTGGGAAAGTGGACCTTGGGAGTCCAGGCAGGTAAGGGAGGTGGAGGAGTGTTACTAGGCAAGAGAAGCCAGACTCCAGCCACAACTCCATCCTTTGCTCCCTCCTCTTCCTGTATCCTCAGCAGCTACTACTCCTAGACCTGGGGTCTCCCGGGGGGTGGAGAAAAGAGAGCTAAACCAGAGTCTGTCTCCCCAGAGAGGTGGGGAGCCCCAGGGCCAGCCAGCAGAAAGTAGCTGCTCCCTAGAGCCCAGCCTCTCTCTCCTGCCCCTTCCCCCTCGGCAGGGAGGAAGAGACTCGTCACTTGCTCAGTGGAGTCTCTCCTCATTCCCCCTGGCAATTACACCACTGCCATAGTTCCCCTTAGAGAGAACAGCCCATGGTCACATCTCCAGCAGGCCAGGCCCAACTCAGTGGCCCTGTGCCTGAGAAAGCAGAGGCTGTATTGTCCAAACTAATCAGTGCTGGGTCTTCAGAGGTGTTGGGAGTTCACAGCCAGCACCATAAGCATCTGTGGTAACACCCCATCCTCTCACTTGAGCCAGGGAGAATGGTTCCCAGACATGTGTCAGGGAGGAAGGGTCAACGAGGCCTCCAAAGTTGGGGGGCTCCGCATCCTGGACTCTTGGAATCTTTCACTCCTTAGAATTGTCATATATCTTAGATTCTTCCAGTTTGGGTGTTGCAAAGATGCTTGGAATGAAAGTCTAGAAGAACATGGGTCCCTTAGAAGTGGCTTGTTGGAAGAACTCATAACTGAGTTGGACTTAGGAGCTTCCTGTGTCTATCTCCCTGCCCTCACCCTGCCCTAAGTGTGGCAGAATTTGTCTGAGGTAATTTGCCCTGCGCCATGCCAGGCTTCCCAGGTGGCACTAGTGGTAAAGAAACCACTTGCCAATGCAGGACATGTAAGAGGTGCAGGTTTGACCCCTGGGTCGGAAAGATCCCCTGGAGGAGGGGACTCCAGTATTCTTGCCTGGAGAACCCCATGGACAGAGGAGCCTGGTGGGCTACAATCTATAGGGTCACCAAGAGTCGGACACGACTGAAGTGACTCAGCACTCAAGCACACGCGTGTGCCATCCCAGAGTTTTCCTCCAGATGGACCATAACTGGGACCTATTTCTTTCACATGTCTTTAACACATACTTCTGTGAATGTCTGGACCCTTGACCCTGCGGATCTGGAATGTTCTGGTAAAGCTCTGCTCCTGCTCGTAACCCAGCTCCCAGACTTCCTTCAGCTGGGCTGGCTGCCTCCCCGCCCGCAGCCTACATCCCGCTGCCTACCCTCCTGGCCTCTGATCTTAGGTCCTTGGTGCGCTCGTTCCTTAGGAAGGCCCTGGGGGTGGTTCTTGCCATTCCTCTTATCCAGGCAGGGCGGCTCCAGAGAACCCCAGCAACTGGACAGACTGTCTCACTGCTGTCCCAGAGGAAGAGGCCTTAGGGGCGGTGAGGACCTTCAATTGGGCCTCAGAAGAAACTGGCAACCCAGGCACCCAGCTCCCTAAGAGAGAAGGGGGCACGGCTGGCAGGACAGCTTCTCTGACCCTCTGCTCCCCACCAACCCAGGCTCCTAAATCTAGCTCTGGGTCCATGAAGGGACTGTTTCCTCCTCCTGAAAGCTGGATAAGAAGCCCTGCAGGGAGCCATCTGGAACTAAGCCGGCTGAGATGGCTCCAGTTCCAGAGTAACAGGGAGCATTACGAACTGATGAAGCATCAGGGGGCTTTAGAGAGGCGGGGCTACTGAGGCCAGAGGAGAGTTTAGATGGAGGAGCGAGGCGGGCGAGGCCAGTCCAGCCAACCCTGGGGTTTCTGAGCTGGCATGTCTGTCCAGTGTCACCTCCACACCCTCAATTAATGTAGTGAGTTAGTGGCAGAGCCAGGGCTAGAATGGGTCCTGGCTGGAGGGAAAGGTGTGGAGGGAGCTCACCCAGGTGGAGAAGAGCCAAAGGGAATGGACCTGGGCAGATAACTGGGAGGCTTATGCTCCTAGTAAAGATGGATGGACAGGCTGGATGTATCCTCTGGTCCTGCTTGGATGTGGACATCCCTGGTAGACTTGGTCAGGGGACCCAGGACCACAGCCTGAACACAGCTTTGCCCATGAGGGCGGCTGGGGGCTGTGCCCAGGAATAGCAGCTGGGACAGCAAAGGTAGGTGGGCAGAAGGGTCTGGCCAGGCCACTTTGAGCTTCTCTAGCCAAAACCCCAGTGGAGATGCCAAAACAGCCTTGAAATCATAGAAGAGATTTTGGAAAGGATGCTATCTTTGGAAGCACCCAGAATCTTGCTCAGAGCATAGGAGGTGCTCAGTATGCTGGATATGAAGTTAAATCTGTGAGCAGAATGGGAGCCCAGTGGGCACCGTGTGCAGAATGGACGAGTGGGCTGTGCAGTCAGATGCGACTATGACACTGCTTGAAATGACCAGTCCCCCGCTAAGCTGGCCTGGCCTGGACCATACCTTTTCTGGGCAGGGTGAGCAGGCTTCAGCCAGCCCCAAGGCTGAGTGTATGATGGTGCAGACCTATCCTTCTTCATTGGAGCCACAAGACGGCTGCGCTGGGGCCAAAATAAACCTCCTTCCTGGGGGCGTCCCCACAGGCTGCTCCCCTCCTTCCTCTCTCCAAGCCAGTTGCTGCCAACCTTTAAGAATGATCTACAGGCCGCGTGTGGAGAAAGGGCAAGTTGAGATTGAAGACAAGGCTAAGAAAATGTGACGATGGTTCAGCTCCCTGGGGACAGGCAAGAGCTGGCGACTGGCTCGGGGGCGTGATGGGCATGGTGATTAAAGTCTTCCCTAACCTCCTCCCTCAGGGCCAGTGAGGCTCACACCAATGCCTTCCCCTCAGTCTCTCTGGACCCCTCCTTGGAGGGGGTTGCCAAGGGACGATGGGAAGATTCCACCCCTGTTTTCTGACCCAGCCCTGCCCCGTGGGGCACCCTGCCTCTCAGCTCTTAACTCGTGGCCTTGCTCCACTTTCCTGACCAGGGCATGGTAGAAGAAGAGTTGAGAGAACAGGGCTGGTCAGTGGACGCACTGTTGGGATTTGGGGGCCAGGAGAGGTCTGGGAGGCACCAGGAGGTGCAAAGCTTTGCTCAGAACCCTAGGGCCTTAAGCACATCAGTTCACAGCTGGAAACCAGCTCTTTACCAGCTCTGAGATTCCCCAGTGGCAGCCATTCAGACTCACCATACAACTGCTGCTGAACTTTTATACTATCTCTGCTGTTGTCCTAATATTCTCTAGGCCAACTTACATTTTACTTGGATAAGTTTGTTTTAAAAGAAACCTTTCTATTAGTAACTTAAGAGAAAATTCAGTCTCAGTTTTCATAAACAGAAGGTAAGTATGAAACCAAATGCCATGAAAATGATAAAAATGAAAATGATGAGGGAAAAAAAGCTAGACATAAAAGGCAGGAGTCCTTGAGTCTGAGGCCTGTCATTTTGGGTTTAAAAGGAGAGATTGCCCAAAGCTAGAGGTGTTGAAGGCTTATCAGTACCACCTGAAGGTCTTCCCGGTGTTGCCAGAAGGCTTTTGAAACTCACTGAAAGTAGAATGGCCTTCTTATCCAGCGACAATTTGATGACACGATGACATGTCCTGTGTGACACCAAATCCTCTCCCTCCCACCAGTCATCACCGGGTCCCTCTGCATAGATTCACCAGGTCTGAACCCCGGACCGAGACTATTTCAGCAGTCTCCTGATGGAATCCCTGCTTCTACTCTTGCCTCTTTTGCCCTCAGCAGCCAGGGGACCCGCCCACAACAGCAGGATTTGTTAAAACACACGGCAGGTCCTGTCGTTCCTCTCGCCAGAGCCTTCCCCTTTACCCAAGCAAAAGCCGAAGTCCCTACCTTGGAGTCCCACACCAAGGTCATGGGTGCGAGGCCTGTACCAAGGCGACAGACCTGGAGCTAGAACCAAAGTCATCTCCGGAACTGACTGAGCTCCATAGTAACCATTGCCAAGACCCACCCTGATTCTTACTGGCCGGCTCCCTGACCCCATACTAGGTAAAAATACACACCCTAGGGCTTCCCAGGTGGCTCAGTGGTAAAGAATCCACCTGTCAATGCAGGAGACACAGGAGATGCAGGTTTGATCCCTGAGTGGGGAAGATCCCCCGGAGGAGGAAATGGCAACCCACTCCAGTGTTCTTGCCTGGGAAATCCCATGGACAGAGGAGCCTGGCGGGCTGCAGTCCGGGGGCTGCAGTCTAGTAGCTCTGACCATACTGAGCGACCAAGCACTCACGTACCCACTCTAACCAATCACCTAATGCCACCTTTCCAGCAGGACTGTTCTTTGTCTTGAGACTGTAAAAATTGGCTACTGACCCACAAAAGGGGTCCCTCTCCCTTGAGCCAGTCTGCTGTTCTAACCGAAGGCTCTCCTGGGTCTGTTGGGTAGTCGGCCCACTGTGCTTGCAGCGGCCATGTTATCTTTGCTCTTTGTTCTTAACTCACTCCTCTCTGCAATACTCTGTGTCTGGAAATTCTTTTCTAGCCCACACACAGACCACCACGACCCTACCATGACGATGTGATCCTTCACGACTCCTCCAACCAGCCCTCCAACAGCTCCCTCCATCCCAGCTGCCTAGGCGGCCTGAGCACTCACTCTTCCCTAGGTCTGATTTACCTTTCCCAGAATCTATACGACTGCCTTGTTACCTCCTTCAGATCTTGCTCCGATGTCACCTTCTCAGCATGGTCCTCCCTGGCTACCCCAAAATTGTAGGCCCACCACCCACACAGCCGCTGATACTTTCTGTTCTTTTTCCCTGATATATTTTTCTCCTTAACATTTGTCAGCATCTCACAGACTGTCTCCTTTTCTTTTTTTTCTGGTTTATCAACTGTGTTCCCTCCTTTCCTGCCTCTCCCCCTTCAGAGCACAAACGTCATAAAGGAAGGGACATTTTTTTTCTTAGTTCCCTGATCAGGGATAGAACCCATGGGCCCTGAAGCTGAAGTGCATAGCCTTAACCACGGGACTGTTAGGAAATTCCCAAGGCAGGGATTTTTGTATTTTGTTCACTATTGTATCCTCAGTTCCTAGAAAGGGCTCTGTAAACTTTGTCGAATGAAAAAAGGACTCTTATCCTTTCACCAGCCACGAAAAGGAGAATGGGATGTTCACTAGTCCCATTTTACAGATGAGAAAACTAAGGCCAAGGTCACAAGCCAGTAAGTAGCAGAGTCAGGATCTGAAGCCACACTTCAAACTTTGTGCTCCTTTAAAAATGGTATTTTATTGTGTGCTCAGTTGCTAAGTCGTGTCCAACTCTCTGTGACCCCATGGACTGTAGCCTACCAGGCTCCTCTGTCCATGGAATTTTCCAGACAAGAAAACTGGAGTGGGTTGCCATGTCCTCCTTGAGGGAATCTCCCAGACCCAGGGACTGAACCGTGTCTCCTGCACTGACAGGCAGGTTCTTTACCACCAGCACCACCTGGGAAGCCCAGGCATTTCATTCAGGCTCCTCATATTCAAGTGATCAAGACCTTAGCCTGGCGTCACACCAGACTTAATAATAGGACATATCTGGCATCTTCATTTCTACACCTGAAAACAATCACAGACTCAACGTGGAGGCTGCATGGTGACTGGCCCTGGCCCCCCGGCCCCGGCCTCTTCCTGCTCACCTAGCAGCTCCTTCAGGCCACATACTTTCTCTCCCAGCCTGCGCCTCATGTCCTCCACACCTGAATCCACTTCCCAAGGCTCCTGCCACTTGGAGGGTATGACCTTGCAGACCCCAAGACTGCCTCGTTATGGAGCTAGGCGGCTTCCTTCTGGCACAAAGGCCTCTTCCCTGAAATTGCAAAGGACGAATTGCACAAATGCTCCAATAATCACGGTAAGCCAGTCATCATTGTTTCCATGATTCACGTGTTCTCATGGCAGCCTGCAGGAAGCAGCTTCCTTGGGCTGGTAGTGGGGAAGGCGTTCTCTCCATCCCAGCCAGATCTTCCAGGAAGTGACTAAGCCCTTGTCCCGAGCTCCCAGAGCACGGCCAGCACCCTCACTCCCTCAAGAGCTGGTCCTGAGCATCTTCTGGATGCCACACTGGTGCCAGGCCCCAGTCCCTGCCCTCCCAGGACTCACAGCCTAGTGGCCAACTGAGGAGGGAACTAGAAGCCTTGAGAGCCCACTGATGTGGCCGAGGAGGACATGGAAGCCAGAGGGGCCCCCGCCCAGGAATACAGTCTGTCTCCTGGGGGAAGTGGGGAGCCCTGCAGTAAGGAGTAAGATCAGAACACGAGCTTTGCTTTTGTCCTTTCTCCCTCGGGGATCCAGTCCCAGCTGGCACTCACTGTATCCATGACTGTCATAGGCTGGTTTCCCCAGAAGCAGTCACTGAGACAGGCATTTGAGTCCAAGCTGATCCCAGGAAGGGAGGAGGAAGAGAAGGGCAGTGGGATGGAACAGAGAAGGAGATCAGTGCCAGTGTGGGGGACTGATGTGGGCATCGGGGAGTCTAGTCTGCCTGGGGACCAGGGGACTTGACAGGGACTGCAAGAAGCACACTGCAGTGATGTCTTATTGTGAGGGTGTGCATGCTAAGTCGCTTCAGTCGTGTCCGACTCTGTGTGACCCCATGGGCTGTAGCCCACCAGGCTCCTCTGTCCGTGGGAGTCTCCAGGCAAACATACTGGGGTGGGTTGCCATGCCTTTCTCCAGGGAATCTTCTTTACCCAGGGATCGAGCTCGCATCTCTTACATCTCCTGCATTGACAGGCGGCTTCTTTACCACTAGCGCCACCTGGGAAGCCTGTGAAGATAAGGAGCTGGAATATTATCCACCTCTCACGCCCCCACAGGGCCAGGCTGGGAAGGCCAAGAAAGAGGGGGAGGTTGGCTGTGCAGCGTATTGAGCAATCCTAGGCCCCTGATTACAGAATAAACATCCGGCAAGAAGCGAGAGAAATTCTGGTGAATCTGCAAGGGTCAGTGCCTCCTGCCTGGGACACTGGGAGGAGTTCCTGGAGAAGAGAGGCCATGGGTGAGAAGAGAGGCTCCATGGAGGGGGAGCCTCCGCCCAGTCTTTCTGGCTCTGTCTCACCATTGGCCTGGGGGAAGGCTAGGGTCTAAACTCCTGTCCCTGGGAACCCCTGAGGAGAGGTTAAGCAGCTTCCCTCCCAGCCCTGCCCCCAACCCGGCCTGCTGGCCCAGGTGGAGGCTCAGATGTCAGCAGGAAGGAGAGGAGGGACAGTCGTCTGTAAATGTCAGAAGGGCAGAGCAGCTTCCTGGATTCGGTTGGGGGCAGGGCTGGAGAAGGGAGAGAGAGAATGGTGGGGGTGGGAGGGGGTCTCCTTTGTTCCTACTCTATCCCCATCAGAGCCCCCTGTAATTATTCCAGGAACCCCAGAGTGGCCAGGGTCACTTCCCTGTTTTATGGGTGAGGGAAAATTAATCCAGACTCCCCTCCTTGCGGTGGAACCATGGGCACCAGTGGGTTAATGGACTTGTCTTCCAGACTCATAGACACTGAGAGTTTCTGGTGGCTTGCGGCATCCTTGGAACAGGGCTCCGAAAGTGCCTGTCCCCAGGGCGCCTCCCACATGTGCATCTGCTCTGACCCTCCCACTCAGAAAGCCTGACCTCTCCCCAGGGTGAGTGCTCCCGGCTGGGTGTTCCCACCCACATCCCTCAGTGAGGAAGCTCATCACACTCATGGGGCAGGTGCAGAGAACATTCCCCCCGACTCTGGGGCATATCTCTGTGCCTGGGGCCTCCCTGGCAAGCACCCCTTAAATGCTGTGGACCAGCCCCAGAGAGAAGGGTGGGAAGAGGGGCTTGAGGGTGGACTGTCAGCTGAACCCATAGGCCTTGTCATGATGCAAGGAGTGACTCCTACTGCTCTGTCCATGTGTTGCAGGAAGGGGTACCCCTTCCAGGGCCTGACACTGGGCTCTTGTTTAACACTCGGAAATGAATTGTCTGAGGAGACACATGTGCTGACAAAGCAAGAGATTTTATTGGGAAAGGGCACCCGGGTAGAGAGCAGCAGGGTAAGGGAACCCAGGAGAATAGCTCTGTCACATGGCTTGCAGTCTCGGGTTTTATGGTGATGGAATTAGTTCCTAGGTTGTCTTTAGCCAATCATTCTGACTCAGAGTCCTTTCTGGGGGTGCACACCTTGTTCAGCCAAGATGGATGCCAGTGAGAAGGATTCTGGGAGGTGGTTGGACATGTGGTGTCTCCTTTTGACCTTTCCCAAACTCTTCTGATTGGTGGAGGCTTATTAGTTCCATGTTCCTTACCAGGACCTCCTGCTGTAAAACAGCTCATGCAAATGGTTACTATGGTGCCTGGCCAGGGTGGGTGGTTTCAGTCAGTGTGCTTCCCCTAACATGTTCTTCCCCATGGCAGGGAGGGGGGTCAGGGAGGGGGTCACCCTAAACCCAGGTAAGAGGGACTCCTGCTGTGAGCCTTGCACCTTAGAGTGCTCTGGCCTGAACTTCCTATCATGAGGGGCTTCTTCCGGGGACCCCCACCTTCTAAGAGGGCACCATGCCACTGATGGTCATGCTTAAGGCCTGAGGAAAGTCCAGGGGGCTGTGTTCAGGGAATGGGGTGCAAACAGAGCTAGGCCTTGCAGCTTGGGGTGTCTGTCCCCACATATGTGAGGCAAGGGCAGAGGGCAGAGTGAGGGCAGGAGGGGCCGGAGGCTGGGGCCAGCTCCTCCCAAGAATGCTATACTTGAACCTGGCCTTTCAGGTTCCCTGAAGGAGTATTTGTCAAGGTAGGAGCCTAAAACATGTTTTATTTAACAGTTAGCTTGATTTATAATGTAAATATCTAGACATATAGTACACGGGCTTCCATTTTTACCACTGCCTCAGACCCCACAAATGTTAGGAGTGGGCCTGGAGCTGGAGGCTGGGGTATTCCACTCAATTCTCTGCACTCTGAGATGGCATCTATCAGCACTGTGGGCCGAGGCCGCCACCTCCACCTCCAGGCCGAGGTGTGACCATGGGCATAGCTGTGAGCAGGCACCAGATTACAGAGTTCCCAAGCTGGTAGAGATTTGAGTTCAGTAATCAAGTCCCCATTGTACAGATGGCAAAACTGAGGCCTAGAGGGTGCCACGGACTTGCCAATGATGCACACAAGGCTCGTGAGAATGCACACATGTGTGCAAGCACAGGGTGCCATGTACATCGGTGGGGGTGCACACACACGATTGCAAGTATACACAAGGGCAGGCATTGGTGTATGGGTGGCTTGGTGGATATTTTTCTTCTCTTCATTTTTTCTGTACCAGGGAAGATCCATCATTTCCTTTTCCTGTAATGATGTTGACCTGATTAAAATTTTTATTGGATTTCACAAAATAATTTCATATACAACATTCCCTGGGGGCTTTGCTGGAGGAGGCAATGGCAGAGGATGGCAGAGAACGAGGGGCTGGAGGAGAGGGGGTGCTAATATGAGAAGAGAGAGCGACAAGTAGATTTAGAAAGAGGCTGAGTTGGAATATATTTCATGTGCCGCTGAAATGACCGGCGGGAGTCAGGCGGGGCAGAAGGGAGATTAAAAGCTGTGCCTTTTCTGTGCTCGTGGGAAGCTGCAAGGGGGAACATTGATGTGGGCCAGCCATGGGAGGATGTCCAATGGCCTGAGACCTTGCGGCAGGCAGAAAGGAGGCTGCAGGGACAGAAGATGGATGCTCACACACCCTCTCCCCTAGCCCGCCTCCCCAGCCTGAGGCAGAGAGGAGAGGACCACACCACAGGCTGCAGGGACAGAAGATGGATGCTCATACACCCTCTCCCCTACCCCACCTCCCCAGCCCAAGGCTCTGGCCCTGGGAATGCTGGGTATGTCAGAGTCTGCAGGGACATTGGGATTCCAAGGCCAAAGTCAAGTGAGCTTCCAGATGGCAGGTGTGGGGCAGCCCCCTACTTGGTGTAGTGGGCACATGCTGGCCTGCAGGGTCCACCTTAGCCTGTCCTGGTCACCTACTGTCTGAGTGACCTCAGGGGAGTCTTAACCTCCTGAGACTCAGTTCTCTCACTTAGGAGGTGGAGGGGTGCTGGGGGAATTCAAGGAGAGAATGGATGCGAAAGTTCAGCCCAAGAGATTGCCCAGCCAAGGCAGCTGCTCCTCCTTACTGCTGCTGTCTATTCACTCTCCTTCATTCTACAAAACTCTCATTCATGCTAATTACCCTCTGACAGGCACCGGGGATGGAGCAGTGAAAAGTGACTGACCTTTTGGGGTTTACATTCTAGAGGGGAGACTAGTCTAGTCTTAGCCACTCAGTTGTGTTTGACTCTTTGTGACCCCATGACTACAGCCCACCAGGCTCCTGTGTCCGTGGAATTCTCCAGGCAAGAATACTGGAGTGGGTTTCCATTTCCTTCTCCAAGAGGGGAGACTCACACCCAACAAAATAAGAAAGAAAAATAAATTGTATTTCCGATGATGATAGGTGCTATGGAAAAAATAATCAGGAACTTGGGGGTTCTGGGGAGGGGTTGTGGTTTAAATAAGTGGTCAAGGAAGGCCTTGTTGAGAAGGTGGCCCTTGGATAGAGAGGCAAAGGAGGTGGGGGAGAGAGTCGTGTGGGCCCTGAGCTAGGAGACTATCAGATCCAGAGAATAGTAAGTGCAAAGGCCCTGAGGTGGGAGCGTGTCTGGCAAGGGGAGGGGCATCAAAGGACCCAGCACAGTGGAGGCAGAGTGAGTTGAGGGGGAGAGAGGAAAATGTGAGGTCAGAGAGGGGATGGGGCCGAGTCAGTAAGCCCGTGTAGGACACGTGGAGACGTGGGCTTTCTCTCTGGTGTGGTGGGAGCCGTGGTGAGTACGTCAGATGTGTGAGGCGGTGAGTGGGGGGCTTGTCATCTCTCTTCCTGGACCCAGTGGGTGGGATACCTGCTCCTCACACAAGAGAGAGATGAGCCAGAGCCACTGACTCTCCTCAGAAAATGCCCAGAAGGAAGTGCAGCCTATGACAAGGAAAGATGGGGATGGGGGAGGCCAAGGGAGCCCCAGCCCCTCTGCAGGCCCCTCTGCCTCAGGGCCGCCTCTCCCTGCCCTGCGCTCTAGCTTCACATTCCCAGCGCCCTTCGTATCCTGGACACCCAGACTGTCAGTTACAACTGTGGTTTTTGTTTGTACGATATCAACAAGAAGAGGAATGCTGTAGATTCGATATATGAGAATGAACATCTACACAAATGGCCAGAGTGCCAGGCAGATGCTGGGCAGATGCCGGGTTGGGAGCCCCACTGAGGGGAGAGCCTCACTGCAGCAGACGCAGCAGAAAGCACCCACGACAGAGAGGAGGACATAACCCACCTATGGGAGCCATGGCCAGCGCAGGGCAGAGGCCTGGAGACCTGGGGCCCTCTGAGAGGGACAAGGCCCGCTCCAGTTTAACTCAGCCTGCTTCCTCTGAGTGCTATGCTGGGGGCAGTGCCAGCCCTGGGGGAGGTGGCCTGGACAAAGTTGAGTTTGGGGTCGCGGTATTTGGGCGGGGAGGAAGGAGGACTGAAGTCCAGCCTGTGTTCCGCTCGTCAAGCCCAGCAGCTCCGGGTGGGGTTGTGTCCACCAGAGGAAGGAAGTCTCCTTTTAGGGCACAAATGCACTTTATGGGCCCACAGGGGCCACCCCAAGGACCCTGCCTTGGCTCAACTGAGTCCCTGCCCCATGCAGGGTGGACGGCACCAGGGCTGGGCGGTGGGGGCAGAGGGGTGGTCAGGATGCAGAGGTGGTGTGAGACGGGTCAGTAAAGAAGAAACCTCTGCTCAGAATGTACTGACAGGTATCAGACCAGGAATGCCAGGGGAGCTCATCCAGTCTGTACATCCTCAAGAAGGCAGACGCCCGGAAGGGTGGGGAAGCCTGGGTACCAGCTAAGGGGCTCTCCTGGGTACTAGCTAAGGGGCTCTCTGGAGAGGTTCTCAGCAGGACCTAATGAGGGAATCAGATGATTATTTTAGTGCAAATCTCTGCCTCTTGGGTGGAGGCTGAATGGGAGGGGCCAAGAGGACTAATGAGGCATCCCAGAGAGAGATGGGGTACCTGAGGGGGTGCAGTATAGACCCACTGGGTGGAGCCAGGTTGAGCCAGGTCAGATCAGGTGAGGGTGCTGTAGGCCAGGGACGAGATGGGTAGCTCTCTGGAGCAGAGCAGATCTGAGGGGGAGGGATCCACTCTTTCCTACCTGCCAACATTTCTGGAGCCAGGTTTAAACCGAGGCCTTCTCAGCCCCAAAGCCCTGGCTTCCTCTAACCATGGCTGCCTGCTGCCTTCTCACCCATCCCTTCCTTATCTCTGCCTGTCCCCCCACCTACTTGCCCAGGTCCCCAAATGGAAATCCCTGGAGAAGGGGTCAGCCGAAAGGGCTTTGCCAAGCAGAGTTATTTTTACTTGGTGCCCAGATATTTTAAAAAAATAGGCAAAGCCCATGGGGTTCCCTGCCTTCTAAGGTCTCACTAAACCCAGGATGGGGGGCACGGACCAGGCTGGCTGGCCCAAATATTTGTTGCGTTGCCGGGTAACCACCAGTTGGCCCTGCAAGCTGGCATCTGTGGAACCGAGGACTTGGAAGGAAAGTCGCACAGCCGCTCAGGGCCTGGAATCAGAAACGTCAGTGAAGTCAGGAAGCGCCCCACATGTCTCCTGCGGGGAGCGCTTATCCTCAGGAAACTGCCCCCCAGGAGACAGGAGGCGTGAGATGGGATTAGTGGCTTCCCAGGGAGACCCACTCCACATGAGGCAGTTCACAAATGAGCTCACACGGCTCTGCTGTGGGGCACAAACGGGGGAGGCCGGCTCACTGCCCCAGCCCCTCGGCCCTGGCTTCTCCCTGTCTTGCTCTGGGTCGCTGCCATGGGCATCTACAGGTGTATTAGTTGTTTCTATGGGGATCTGCTCAGCCTGTGTCCAGGGACCCTTGAGCCAGAGACAAGCACACACAGAAACAGAGGAGGCAATTCCCTCTACAGTGAAGTTGGAGGGGCTCTGGGAGGGCCCACCAACACCCACACTTCTGTCCTCTGGCCTGCCAGAAATTCCACCATCAGGTACGGGACTTCCCTAAGTAAGAGATGGGAAGGACATTGGAGGTGGGCCAGGATATCTTAATGCAGGGCAGCAATCTCAACCGTAATAGCCCAGGCCCAGACAGCATCCAGCTCCGGCTTGCACACCCTGAGGAATGGGAAGTTCACCACCTCAAGAAGCAGTTTGTCATCTTGAAGACAGCAGTGACTGAAAGTTCCTGAACCTGGGCCTGGCTCTTCCTCTGGGGAAAGGCAGAGGCTATGGGAGAGGTTACTTTGCCAACAAAGGTCTGTCTAGTCAAGGCTATGGTTTTTCCAGTGGTCATGTATGGATGTGAGAGTTGGACTGTGAAGAAAGCGGAGAGCTGAAAATTGATGCTTTTGAACTGTGGTGTTGGAGAAGACTCTTGAGAGTCCCTTGGACTGCAAGGACATCCAACCAGTCCATCCTAAAGGAGATCAGTCCTGGATGTTCGTTGGAAGGACTGATGCTGAAGCTGAAACTCCAGTACTTTGGCCACCTCATGTGAAGAGTTGACTCATTGGAAAAGACCCTGATGCTGGGAGGGATTGAGGGCAGGAGGAGAAGGGGACGACAGAGGATGAGATGGCTGGATGGCATCACCGACTCCATGGACATGAGTTTGAGTGAACTCCGGGAGTTGGTGATGGACAGGGAGGCCTGGCGTGCTGCGATTCATGGGGTCGCGAAGAGTCAGACACGACTGAGTGACTGAACTGAACTGAACTGAGCTGATGGGAGAGAATGCTGTTCACATGTGAGGCTGTGATGATCCCAGGTGGTCTTCCCTCCTGTCCTGGGAGCCCCTGAGACTTCCAAAGGTGGGCTTGATGTGCAAGCTCTGGAAAACAGTATGACAATGTAAAAAAACAAGGCATCCATCTATACATCCCAAGCCATAGCAAGTAGGTGTGTGGCAGGGAGCAGCAGCCAGCTGAGTCTGTATGCACTCCAGTCCCAACACCCCAGCTGGGAGCGACATCAGTGGCCTTGCTTCTCTGAGCCTGTTTCCTCCTCTGTAGAATGGGCATGACACCAGTCCTGCAGGGGACTCTGGAACTGGGAGATGAGGTGGTTGTCTCCCTCCCAATGCCCTGGCTCTGACCCAGACATGCCCTGTTTCCTCTGCATCAAAACCCTCTCCTAGCTCTGTTCCCATCCTCCTTCTTCCTTCCTCTACTTGCTGATAAAATCCTCCACAAGTGGTTTGTGTGAGCCAGTTTCCTGAGGCCTGGCCAGCTGCCCTCCGCCCACCTTCGCTGCTCAGCTAAGGCCCCAGTCTCCACCCCTAAAGCCTCATCCTGACTCTCCTCCCCCGCCGCTTCCTCTTCACAGTGGTAGACACAGCTGATGCCATCTTCCTCCACACGTTCCTTCCATGCAGTTGTCCTGGGGCTGCAGCTGCCTGCTCCCCCGCCCACTCCCCCTCTTCTGCCTTGGTAGTGAGGACAAAGATCTGTCTTAGAAGGGTGCTTCTCAAGCCCTGTCTTCTAAAATCTTGTTTGTATGTCAAACAGGCACTTGAAAAGATGCCGAACATCACTAATTATTAGAGAAATGCAAATCAAAACTACAATGAGGTATAACATCACACCGGTCAGAATGGAAATCATCAAAAAAACCCTACAAACAATAAATGCTGAAGAGGCTGTGGGGGGAAGGAAACCCTCTTGCACTCCTGGTGGGAATGTAAATTCATACAGCCACTGTGGAGAACAGTATGAAGATTCCTTAAAAAAAAAAAATAGAAGTACCATATGACCCAGCAATCCCATTACTGGGCGTATACCCTGAGAAAACTATAATTCAAAATGACACATGTACCCCGATATTCTTTGCAGCACTGTTTACAATAACCAGGACATGGATACAACCTAAACATCCAATGACAGATGAATGGATAAAGAAGATGCAGTACATATATACAATGGAATATTACTCAGCCATATAAGGGAATGAAATTGGGTCATTTGGAGAGAGGAGGCTGGAACCAGAGCCTATTATACAGACTGAAGTTAAGTCAGAAAGAAAGAGACAGATATCATATATTAATCCATATATGTGGAATCTAGAAAGATGGTACAGATGAACCTATTTGCAGGGTAAGAACAGAGACACAGACATAGAGAATGGGCATGTGGACATGGGGGGAAAGGGTAGGTAGGGTGAACTGGGAGACTGGGATTGACACATGCTCTATGTAAAATAGACAGCTAGCGGGAAGCGGCGTGTAGCACAGGGAGCTCAGCCCGGTGCTCTGTGATGACCTAGAGGCGGGGATGGGGGAATGGAAGTTCCAAGAGAGAGGGGATGTAAGTATACATATAGCTGATTCACTTCACTGTATAGCAGAAATTAATACAACATTGTAAAGCAATTACGAAAAGTGGAGTGAAAGTCCTTTAATCGTATCTGACTCTTTGCGACCCCATGGACTGTAGCCCACCAGGCACCTGTGTCCATGGAATTCTCCAGGCCAGAATACTGGAGTGGGTAGTCGTTCCCTTCTCCAGGGGATCTTTCCAACCCAGGCATCGAACAAACCCAGGTGTCCCACAGTGCAGGCAGATTCTTTACCATCTGAGCCACCAGGGAAGCCCAATTATACTCCAATAAAAAAAATAATATAATAAATAAATTAAAATCTGGTTTGTTCTTCCCTATGGCACCCCACTCCAGTACTCTTGCCTGGAAAATCCCATGGACGGAGGAGCCTGGTAGGCTGCAGTCCATGGGGTTGCTACAGTCGGACACGACTGAGCAACTTCACTTTCACTGTTCACTTTCATGCGTTGGAGAAGGAAATGGCAACCCACTCCAGTGATCTTGCCTGGAGAATCCCAGGGACAGGGAAGCCTGGTGGGCTGCCGTCTATGGGGTCGCACAGAGTCAGACATGACTGAAGCGACTTGGCAGCAGCAGTAGCAGCCTGCCTCTAGCAGCATGGGACACATGTGATTGTGTGCTCATTGTACAGAAAGAGGCAGGAACACAGTACAACCTAGAGAACCCAGGTCTTTGAGGTTTAAATCCCACTGCTGTTTGCTGGATGTACCACCTTGAGCAAGTTTTTAACTTCTCTGGATTTCAGGCTCCTTGGTCCTAAAACAAGGAGGAAGCTTATGGTGATAAACCATATCCTACTCATGGGTTGTTGAGGATTAAACGAGTAAAAGCGCTTAATCCAGGGCCTGGCTCCTCTTGAGGGCTTGGCAGTTGTTGGCCTTTTCCTGGGGCAGCGGCCCCATGAGGAAGAGGCTGAGCTCTGCCAGGCCCCAGGCAAAGCTGGCAGCATCCACCCCACCGCAATGGCCCGGGCAGCACAATGTGTAGGTAGGGCTGAGAGCTGCAGGTCTGAGCTCCAGCCTCCACCCTGGACTGGGCAGCCCTGGGACCCAAGTGAGCAGGCAAAGTGCTGAGCTGGTCTGAGGTGGAGGGCAGACTCAGCAGTTCTGGCCTCAGGATGGGATGAATGGCCTGCAGTTGATGAGGGACTGCCTTAAAATGGAGGTTTCTTGTGTCTGTAATTACTCCCTACCTCAAAGCCTCCTTAGCTTTAAAGGGCCAAGGCTCCATTAGCATTTGTGGAAAGGAAGTCCAGGGTCATCCCGCCCACTTTCTATCAGAGCTAAATAGTGGTGCCTCCCTGTTCCTTATCCAGATGGCTGCTGCAGTCCCTTTTGCCCTACAAAGTGCACGTCTTTGTTTTTCAGAAGCCAGGTGACTCAGGGCTCTGCAGTCACTGGGTGTCATGGCTTCCCCACCAAGTACCCAGAAACCAGTAGTCAGTTCAGTTCAGTCGCTCAGTCGTGTCCGACTCTCTGCGACCCCATGAATTGCAGCACACCAGGCCTCCCTGTCCATCACCAACTCCTGGAGTTCACCCAAACTCATGTCCATCGGGTCGGTGATGCCATCCAGCCATCTCATCCTCTGTCGTCCCCTTCTCCTCCTGCCTCCAATCCCTCCCAGCATCAGAGCCTTTTCCAATGAGTCAACTCTTAGCGTGAGGTGGCCAAAATATTGGAGTTTCAGCTTTAGCATCATTCCTTCCAAAGAACACCTAGGACTGATCTCCTTTAGAATGGACTGGTTGGATCTCCTTGCAGTCCAAGGGACTCTCAAGAGTCTTCTCCAACACCACAGTTCAAATCCTGCCCAAGTTCTTCCTAAGCTCATAGAGGTGAGGAAACTTACATCCATAGTCTCAGTGAGTCTTCACAAACCTCCCCCTCCCCAGTTTCCAACTCCTTGTATGTCAGGTTGGCAAAAACAGACTTATCCATAGAAAGTGCTAGTTGCCCGGTTGGAATCATATGCAGTACCCCACGTATCTTCTGGAAACGGTCTCTGATTTTCCCTGGAGGAACATCCCCCTTCCCACTCTCTATCCTTAGAGTAAGGCTGACCCTTCCCCAACCCCAGATGCCCACGTGACCTTTGTGTGGCCAATGAGAAGGCCACATGCTTCTGATCACTGAGATTGGTTCAGCCTTGGGCACATGACTCAAGTTAAACCAGTGAGGCTGCATTCTAGACTTTAATTGAAACTGATAGGAAGAAACTCCGATTCTCCGGAACTTAGAGCTGGGAGGGTATCTATCACACTGGAGCTTCCAGGAGCTTTAAAAGCAAAACAGACAGTTTAAGCCAACACTAAGGAGAGAGAAACAATTTTCTCATGATAGTATTTGAGCTTCTGGCTCCAGCTATGCCTGAAGTCCATACCCCTGAATTTCTTGGTTACATTAGCCAATAAATTCCTTCTCTATTTTTTTTTTCTTTTGCTTAACCAGTTGGAATTGAGTTAATGTTATTGTTGTTTAGTCGTTAAGTAATGTTCGAGTCTTTTGCAACCCCATGGACTACAGCCTGTCAGGCTCCTCTGTCCGTGGGATTTCCCAAGCAAGAACACTGGAATGGATTGCCATTTCCTACTCCTGGGGATCTTCCTGACCCCAGGATGGAACTCGTGTCTCCTGCATTGCCAGGTGGATTCTCAACTGCTAAGCTACCAGGAAAGCTGAGTTAATGTTATTTGTACCCAAAAGAGTCTTGGCTAATTCAAGAATAAAAATGTTGAAAGGAGAGGGACAGAGTCCTGTGGCACAGCTGTAGTGACATCCATCTGGGCTGACAGCAATCCTTGAGTCAGTAATCCAGGAGCTGTCAGGGTCGACTGTTTGATCAGCCAGTTATAGACCATGCCCTGTATTCCAGCCTCAGGGTACCATCTTGGCCTCACCAACATCAGGTGCAGAGCTTTATAGGCACCTATAGGCACCCTGTGCCCTAGTGCCCTGTTAGGAAAAAAGATTTGGTTACTTTGCCCTGACTTATTTTTTGTGAACAACCTAGAGCTGTTTCAGGGTCCCTAAATATCCTTTGTGAAGATTTCTTAGAGGGTTGGGCTGGAACCAGTGTCAGGCTTACAGACAACACTCAGCAGCTGCAGAGGGGCTCTCTCTGGAGACCCAAGCCAGCCTGGGAGGCCCATCCTCCAGCCCTGGAAAAGTGGGCAGAGGCAACAGGATCTGACAGCCCAGACTCGGAGGAAAGGGAAGCAGAAGGGGGAGCGGGCAGGAAAAGAAAGGGCTACTTCAAAGCTCATAAAATCACAGTGAGTTGGACTGCCCAAGACGAGCGCTGGCTGCTTCCTAAATTATGCAGATGTGTGCAAATTTTATGCAAATTAGCCACACAAAGGTGGCAGGGGCACTTGCTGACAGCCTGGCTCTGGAGCCTTCTCAGTCAGTCAGCCTCAGTCTCGTTCAGGGAGCTGAGCAGAGGAGCTGTCACCCGCCAGGCAGCAAGAAGGGAGGGGACAGGATCTGCCTTATCCCAGCTTCCTGCCAACTTCCTCTCTGGGGGACCACCCCCCCCCAGGGTCGGCCCTCTACCCTACTCTCTGCATCTGGCTTCTGGCCTGGACTGTTAGCTCAGAGATAACCATGATGGCTGGGCCTTTCTGGTCACCTGGTCCAGCCACTCCCTTCCCGTTAAACTGATGAGGAAACAGAGGTCCAGACTAGGAAAGGGACCTTCCCTGTCCCTCGAGAAGCTATTGATTAACTCAGTAGTCTGATCCACGCACCCACCACCTCCCAGAAGAGTTGGTTGAGCATGGTCAAGGTAGGCAGCCGTCTATTTAACTTCCTACCCCACCTCAGACTTCAAATATTTTTCTTAACTGTCGCAGTACTAAGATTCTACTGTTTGTGCTCTAGGTCTTTGGGATGCGGTCAGTCATCACAGAACTTGGGGCTAGAAGCTGGCAAAGTCTGGTCCCCACAGTGGGGATGCTGGACTTCAAGCACCAGATGATCCAACTGCTTGTAAATCTGTGCTGGGCCCCCTTATTCTCTGAGAGGTAGAAACTCCTTGGAGATTATTCCAGACCTGGGTTTCCTAGCCCCACCCTGGCAGCCGCCTGGACTGCCTGCATCTTCATCTTTTCCTATTCTTCCTATCTTCTAATCACATTGAGAAAATAATCACAAAAATGACTCATCTTTGTTGAGCAGTTGCTTTGTGTCAGGCATCGTTATAAGAAATTGGGATCCTTGCAACAACTCTCTGGGTTAGAATTTATTATTATTCCCATTTCAGAGATTAGGGTACTATGGTGCAGGAAGGCAAAGTCAGTTGTTCATGGATGTACATCCAATAAACGATGAGGTAAGAGGGTTACCCAGGTGTGTCTGGCTCCAGGATGCACACTTAGGAGACCTGCTCAATGCTGTCTCCCTTCTCCTCCAGGAAGTCTGCCCTGCTTGTGTGATGCTAAAGCCATCTGCCAATGTCAGGGCCTCATTCATTGATGGATCCAGGCCTTGGGCTGCTTCCAGAAGCCCGGAAGCCCCAGAGTCCAAACTCTGTGGCTCTGCCTGCAATGTATCTACCAGGGCTGGTAAGAGCTCTCTGAGGGGGGATGGCAGGGCTCCCCTCTTCTGTTCCCACCAGGGCACATCCCTCTGTGGTCAGGCACAGAGTTGGGCACCCCCTCAGCCTGAAGAGCTTTTCCAGCACTCAACACACGGATACCCAGTTCTTCATGTTGGACCCTCCCTCCCTGGCCGGAACCACTGGACAAAAAAAAAAAAAGAGAGACAGAGAAATTTATCCTTGTATTCTCTTGTTTCCTCACCTCCTGCTCCCAAGGCATGAGCCAGCTCTCCAGTTCTTTGTCCCCTGGACCCCAGAGATTCTCAAAGACCATCCCTACTTAAGCCTCCCAGAATGCTTTGCTTTCTCCGGGATGGAGAGTGGAGTCCAGCTGGAGGTGCTAGGAAGGCCCTTAGGGATGCTCAGGTCCAGCTCAGGGTAAGACAGATGGGGATGCTGAGTCACAGTAGAGATGGGGTCCTAACTGGGATTCCCAGACTCCTTCCTGTGCCCCAGGTGCTCTGTAGAGACTATGTCTTAATCCACAAAGTTCGAACCTCTTTGGGAACCGCAGATGCTTCTGAGAATCTGAAGAAAGCTCTAAATCCTGCCCTAACACAGAGATAGGAAAGGACAAGTAAGGAAGGCCCTAGCTTTTCATCCTCAGCCAACAAATCTCCAGCCATGCTGCTTGCCCTTTGACCCCAAACCTAGCCTCGGACCCAAAGCCTGAGCAAACCTGAGCTTTGCCTGACTCCCCAGGTGCCTGTGCAGATTCTAGGGCCTGCTTCTCAGCCATGTGATGCCACAATGGAATGAGCTCAGGCAGCTTGTGCGAGTCTTCTGGTGACCCTGCTCTTCCCAGGAGAGGCCCTAGTCCATCTGTCACCACTGACCACTTACCTGCAAGGCCCAGGTGGCCGGAGACCTGTGGGGCTCCAGACCTGGCATCATCTGGTGGGGGAGCCCAAAGGCCAAAGGGAGGCAGCCAGGGAAGATGGATGGACTTGTGCTGCGCAGTCAGGGAAAGTGGCTGTGTGGCCTGGGGCAAGCCACCTCACCTGAGCTGCAGTATCTGTGTCTGTAAATGAAATCCCCGCTACCACACAGGACTGAACTAAAATAGACCCTGATGCTGGGAAAGATTGAGGGAAGGAGGAGGAGTGGGTGACAGAGGATGGGATGGCTGGATGGCATCACTGACTCAATGAGCATGAGTGTGAGCAAACTCCGGGAGATAGTGAAGGACAGGGAAGCCTGGTGTGCTGCAGTCCACGGGGTCGCAAAGTGTCAGACACAACTTACTGACTGAACAGCAACAAGCATCCAAATTTCCCAGCACAGAGCCTCGCATACAGCAAACATTCAGAGAAAGTAAACTCCCAGCTCCGTACCCTGGCTCGTGACCTTGAATGGTGGTCTCATCAAGTCCTGGTCAAGCCCAAGCTCCCTTCTGAGAATTTTGCTTTGCAGCCATCAGTGACCTCTCCACTCCAGCCTCCTCCCACAGCATATTCGTGTTTCCCCTTATGGGACTGTCTTGGGTGAGAACCAGAGAGGATGGGTATTCTGTAACGGGCAGCATTCTTAACCCCACCACTGCCGTCTCACTGCCTGAAATGCCGTCCTACAGGCCTCTGTTCTTGGGCTCAGCATTCAGCTTCTCCCAGCAGAGGGAGCATGCCTTCGGCCCTTCCTACTCAGGGACCATTATGGATCAGACATTTTCCTTTGGCTGAGTGCGCCCCATGTACCTCGGGACTGGGAAAAGGTCTCAACCAGGCCATGAGAGCAGGATCATCAAGGATATTACCAGCATCCCTCTTTGTAATAGTGAAAAATCAGAAACAACCCAAATGCCCATATATAGGGGAGTTGCTAGGCCAGCTAAGACCCATCCTTTGTAAGAAATACCTGGAAGCAGTTGAGATGTCCCAAGCTTACGGGGGAAAAAGTAAATTCCAGGATAAGATGTATCTAGTAGGATCCTGGTTATATTGTAAAACAGCCTCTCATCTGTGCACATGTAGGTATTTTGTGTGTAAGTATAATATGTAAGAGAAGGCCTGCAAGCTACATGTCAAACTGTTACCAATGGTGAACAGTAGAGGATGCTCTGTAGGAAAGAAGCCTCCTGTGTGATATGCTTGTGCACTGTGAGTTTTTGTGGTGAAAATGTATTCATGTATTCCTATCACTAGAATACATGTTTAAATATTTTTAAGATCGTAAGAGCATCTGGGGTGGCTCAGATGGTAAAGAATCTGCCTGTAATGTAGGAGACTTGGGTTTGACCCTTGGGTCAGGAAGATTCCCTGGAGGAGGGCATGGCAACCCACTCCAGTATTCTTGCCTGGAGAATTCCATGGACAGGGGAACCTGGCGGGCTGCAGCCCATGGGGTCACAAAGAGTCGGGAATGACTGAGTGACTAACCCTTTCAGCTTCCCTGGTGGCTCAGAAAGTAAAGAATCTGCCTGCAATGTGGGAGACCCAGGTTCGATCCCTAGGTCAGGAAGGTCCCCTGGAGAAGGGAATGGCTACCCCTCCAGTATTCTTACCTAAAAAATTCCATAGACAGAGGAGTCCAGTGGGCTATAGTCCATGGGGTCAAAAAAAGTGGGACATGACTGAGCGACTAACACAAGACTATAAAATTAAAACACACACACACACACACACATATTTCAAAAGGCTGGGCAGGGTAAGGAGGCCCTGCCTTAGCTTCCCTGGCACCAGACGGGCCCCTACCTGGCTCCACTCTGACACCCCAGCAGTCCTGCTCCCCTCACCCACTCATCACAGCCAAGCTCATTAGCTCTCTCTGCTAATCCTGGTTTTGACCTCAGAGTCTGAGAAACATCAGCTGTCTTTTCACAACTTCCCATCAGCCCTGCTCTGTGGCCATCCCTCACCGCTGATCCGACTCAGATCCCACCAGCTTTACATTTTCCAGCCACGCAGGGAAGAAGTCATGAACCTGGGACAAGCTGTGGTGAGGCCCAAGAGTTGTGGTCTCTTTAGAGCCCATGGAAACATCCTCTTCGCAGAATAATGGAGCCTTGAGTCTGTCATACTTTGAGAAGGAAAGAGCCCGAGCTTGAGCTTTGTCCTGTGCCTGGGGACACTGGGAGAGATAAAGGAGGAAGAGAAGACCTAGCTCTGCACTTAGGGAGCCCCTGTCTGGGGAGCCCTGCAGGGTCCCCTTGAGCACCAAGCAGCAATGAAGCTCAATAACTGACCAGTCTTCTCGCCTTTCAGATAGGGTAACTGAGGCTCAGGGAGGGAAAATTTCTTGCCCAGCACAAGCCCCAGAGTAAGTCTCTGCACAGAGGCTCATCCCTGAGGCTTGGCCTTTGTGTGTCCTTCCCTACCAGCTTTCAGTGGCAGGGAAGTTGAGAGCCCCCAGCAAGAAGCTGACACGGCAGAAGCAGCGAGACCCACAAGACCAGGGGCACGACAGGAGCACATGCAGCTGGGCCGTGGCCCAGGGAAAATATTGACTTTCTGGCTAATAAAGCCCAATTCCATGAAAGCTACAACTCCAGACTGAGAAAATCCATCAGTGTTTCATAAATATTTGAAAGTGTCCGATTGATTATCATCCTGAGATGGTCGCATCCTCGGGTCTGAGGCTGGTCAGGGATGGGAGGCCCAGCTCTTGGCATTGCATGAAAGCCCCCCGGATCTCTTAGTCATCCATTCAGAAGATGCTTGTGTTTGTATTTGCTTCTGAAAGTAAGTGAAACCCTGAAAGGACACACGGGAAACTGAAAGCCAGGCCTGCAGAGCAGCAGGCGGGAGGGAAGGTTTTTACCCCATGTTATAACTTTTACTTTTTTATTTTTGAAACATATGAATGCTTTTTTTCCAAAATAATAAATTAAAATGTTAAACTGCTCCTGGGGCCATTATTTCCCTAGTCCTGAATAGATGCAGTAAAGAAGATGAAAGTGTAATTGTGCTGCTGCTGCTGCTAAGTCGCTTCAGTTGTGTCCGACTCTGTGTGACCCCATAGACGGCAGCCCACCAGGCTCCCCCGTCCCTGGGATTCTCCAGGCAAGAACACTGGAGTGGGTTGCCATTTCCTTCTCCAATGCATGAAAGTGAAAAGTGAAAGTGAAGTCGCTCAGTCGTGTCCGACCCTCAGCGACCCCATGGACTCCAGCCTTCCCGGCTCCTCCATCCATGGGATTTTCCAGGCAAGAGTACTGGAGTGGGGTGCCATTGCCTTCTCCGAATTGTGCAGTTGTGTCCAACTCTTTGGGACCCCATGGACTGTAGCCCTCTGGGCTCCTCTGTCCTTGGAATTCTCCAGGCAAGAATACGAGAGTGTGTAGTCATTCCCTGCTCCAGGGTATCTTCCCGACCTAGGGATGGAAATTGGACCTCCTGCATTGCCCGCAGATTCTTTACCATCTGAGCCACCAGGGAAGCCCGGTAGAGAAGATCAGAAGGTACAATCATGGACCTCCCTAGGGGCAGTTGGCTGTGGGCAGGGGGAGAACCAGCTGCCACATGGGTTTCTCCATCAGCTCTAGGCTTGCGATCGTGCAGCTTCTGTCACCCTGTGGGCCAGCCAGCTCCAGAAGGCACAGAGCTCAGGTGAGCCTGAATGTTTAGGGAGATGCTGTCTGTACTGCAGACGCGAGCAACACAGGGTGGTACAAGCGCACTTGTGACCCAAGCGTCCTGGGGCCGTGCTCTCTGGACTTCCTGCCCCCAACTCACGCCACTGAGCTGGTCTTCAGTGGCCAAGGGTTGCTGCCTCAATCATGCAATAAAGCATGGGAGCTGAACAGGCCCTCAGGGGCCATCCAGTCCTCTAGCATCCACTCCTACTGATTTTACGGATGCACAAACTGAGGCCCGAGAGGAGGGTGTTGTCCAGTGTCACAGGGCACACAGTGACAGGGCTGGACCTCAAACCTAGACAAGTTATGGCCTGTAAGCCAAACTTCATTCAACAATGTATGGCAAAATCCCCTTTACCCTTGTATCCTTGGCTATGCAGGGGGTGGTCACTTGGCTATAGCCTCTCCTTCCCAGAGTTCTGCCCACAGTCAAGGAGGCTGGAGACAGACCTTGTCCAGTGTCCCTTGAGTCCAACTAGGTGTTCCTGAAGCACAGAGTTCTCTCGGCAGCCTCAGGCCAGCTGCCTCTCCCCAGCAGATCCTAGACCCTCAGGCCTCTGCCCCAGCAGAGCCCACCAGCCTGACAAAAATGAGGAGAGTTCCCGCCTCTTCCAGGGCAGTTCTCAGTCAGTCCGAGGCCCCAAAGAAGCCCCCAGGGGTACAGTGAGTACAATTCCTGCTGTAGGAGCACAAAGACCGAGGGCCCGGCAGTGGGGTGGAGGAGAATTTGCTGCTGAGGAAGGCGGAGCCAGGCCTCAGGACGCTGCCACTCACCACTTTAGCTGGGGTCCCCTCCCTTTCCTCACACTGATGCACCTGGACATACACACATGTGTGCACACAGGCGTGCAAGCATGTTTTACAAGTACACACAGGGACAAGCAAAATATGTGCACCTGAGTGTATTTGTCCCCCCGCCACACATGCGCACACACACACGTGCACACATACATGGACAAGCAGAGAGGGACAGCAGAACTTGGAGTCACAGGGGACTGGGGTTGGGCCCAGGGTGGTCTGAGGCTAAACGGCCAGGCAGACCTCCATCAACCCCTCACAGGGAGGCCAGAGACCAGGCAGGGTTGGGGGCTCTGGCAAACCAGGGTCTCCCACCTCCGAACTTGGGTTCCCTGCCCTGCCCCCCAGGTTTCTCAGGAAGAGGGGGACAGGGGAAGGGAGGGGCCTGGTGACATTGCCTCCAGCACAGTCATATGCTCACACTCCCTTACACTCCATGGTGTGAGTGTGTGGGTGTGAGCCGGAGTCAGAGGGCCTCCTTAGGACATCGTTCTGTACGACTTAGTTCCTGCAGCCTGGGCCTGCCTGGCAGAGATAGAGACCCCCTTGCTGCCCGGCCCAGCCCCGACCTGCCTTCTGTCTTTTCTGTCCTCCTCACCCACCCCAGCCAACCACCTTCTCCTTCTCTACCCTCCTGCTCTCACCTGTCACCTCTCTCATCTCTGGGCTGAGCTCCATGGGTTCTCCCGGGTTCCTACACTCCCTCTCCCAACAAATTTCCCAGCTCACAGACACTTGGTTGGAGCAGATCCTAAGGGAGGTAGAGGGTAAGGTGGGGCTGCCTCTGATGCAGCTGGGCTGAGACTCCTTCTTGTTTAATTCTCTCCACAAATTGTGGTTGGAACTTTTATCCTTGTTATTAGTGATGGGGGGAGGGGCAGTCTGTCAGAGTCTGAGCTGAGAGTCACACGTGTGTGCACACACTTTCTCTCCTCACTTTTCTCACTCCGTGGACCATTTGGCTTCCCAGTGGTCTTGAGTGTTATCTCTATGCACCCCAGACACAAGTCCCAGACCCATGCTTCTTGCAGACTCCGCATTTTGGGAAATGAACTCCATCCACCAGCTCCCTTTGACTCCTTCTCCCTTCCCCTGGAAATCTACGTGCTGTCTGCCTTTGGGATCCCCTTAACCCCTTCTTCCCTATCTGTCCTTAATGCCACAGCCCCTTCTCAAGCCACCGTCATCCCTTACTAGGAAGTCTTCAACCACCCCTCCAACTTACTCCCCCACCCTAGCCAAGCAGGGAGATATTTCAAGATTGCAAGATCATTTCCTCTTTCCTTAGAATCTTATAACTCTTTGCAACTCCCTAGGGTGGCCTGCGGCACCTGTGCCCAGGCCAGTTCATATTACGTCCCCCCAGCTCCCTGCTCACCAGCCACAGTGGCTTCCTGCCCCAGGGCCTTTGCCCATGCTGTTCCCTCCACCTAGAATGCTCTCCTCCCCACTCAGTACTCAGAAAACTCTCACTTCTGGGCCTCAATTCAAACAGGCCTTTCCTTTTCCCTAAAATAAACCCTTCCTGAACCCACAATCTGAAGCAAGTCTCTCTTCTCCACTCCCATTGCACACTGTGCGTTTCCTTTAGAGCGGTTAGCCCAGCCTGTTACTATGCACTTATCCATGCATCGAGTTGTCTAGTATCTGTCCCACACACTGCGTCTGTATTTTCTCACCACTAGAGCACCATCGATGCCTGGCACAAGTATATGCTCAAGAAACATGTGTTGGATGAGTAAATGGTGAGCAGGTGGTTAGACCCTCCTTAGCCAGGGAAGCAGGAGAGTGGGCACCCTCAAACAAAGGGAGTCAGGCAGAGGAGGAGCCTGGGTCTGACAAACGAAGGACCTGGCCTAACCTGGATTAGAGTGGGGGGAGCAGTGATAAGAGCCCCTTCAAGTCGTCCTGAAGGGAATGGGGAAGGCTGGCCTGCGGGTCCTTGGGCCTGGGTAGAGGCGTGTGCACGTGTGGAAAGAGGGCTATATGTGGTAGTTGTTGCACGGGAAGAGGGGGAGTGGGCCTCGTTGCTGCAGATTTGTATTCCTGCTGACTTTTATTTCAAGCCTTGTTTATTTCTCCTTAAAACGTGGCTGCTATGCCAAGAGTCGTACTCGAATTAGCTGCGAGTGTGTAATTTTGCAGCTATTACCCGGGTGTTTCTGTGACTTGGGTAATAACGAGGGAAATATAAACAAACAGCAGCAAACACAGTTTAGCAAGGAAGCCTCTGAGCTCCATGTTTCAGTTTCGAGGTGGAACCAGTCTTATCCCTTCCCTGGCCCCCTTCCAAATACCCTCTGAGCATGTCAGGCTCAGGGACCAGGGAGTGGGAAGCCTGAGGGTCCCAGAATCCACTTTCCCTTGCCCCACCCCACACCTCAGGTAAACAGATCCATCCCCAGAGGCACAGTGCCCCCCCAGTAACCAGGGCCCCCTCTTATTCCCCCTGCACAAAAGCAAACAAAGGCCCGGCCTAATTATGTGATATTTCCCTTCTCTGGTGGCTAATGGCACCAGAGCCTGTGTGACATTTCGCTCTCTTTCCTCTATTATTCTTGCTTATTATCTGGCTGCTGCCTGCCGGAGGCTCTGGGCTGCGGCTGGCACTCATGCCTACCCCCACCCATCCCTCCTTCTCTTGGGTTCTGTCCCTTTTCCCCTCCCTCACAGCCCTCCTCCATCTCCCAAGAAGGACGAAGCTTGTCCCTGATCCTCGAGGCTTCCTCTGAGGGAACTGGGACCCAGCAGAGGTCTGGGCTGGGCTGGGAATTGCTCCAGGCTCCTTGAGGTGGACAGGCCCTCAGGACACCTGTGTCTTCCCTCAGCTCAGCTGTTGCCTCGGAGGCCTCCCCCTGTGTCCCAGCCACCTCTGTGGTACCAAGTTCCCCTCTGTATCACAAAGGTGGGTCTTAATCCCCTAAGGATCTTCCTGCTCTCCTATCTGAAGGTAAATACCTAAGGGGGTGAGGGGTCAGTGGTGAGTGACCGAGTGATGGAGGGATATGCAGGGGGGTGAGTTTGCTGGAGGAGGGGGTGGGCTTGGGTCGGGACAGAAGAGGAGAAGCTGAGAATCCTCAATTTCAACAAACAGTTGGGCCTCAATTTCAACAAACTCAGTCGCTGAAAACACCAACTTTTGGTGTGTATTTTTTTTCCCCCCAAGTAATCTTCACTTTAAAAAAAATGCAAGAAAGAAAACAAAAATATAAAACTCCTCCCTGTCTCCCTTAGAGGCAACCCTTATGAACAGTTTGCTGTGTATCACTGCTGATTTTCCCCCCAGGTGAATCTACTCTATGTATTTTACACACAGACTAAAAAAAAAAAAAAAAAAAAAAATGGGGTCGTGGCATAAATATTGACGAGTCACTTGTTTTTTTCCCTCACCAATATATCATGGACATCATCCAGGTCAGTATGTATGGATCGACCTCATTTCTTAATGGCCACAGGGTGTCCCATTGTAAGGCCGAACCACCATTTATACTTCCAGCCTCGCATCAATGGGCATCTGGGTGGCCTCCAGTTTGGGGCTGTATCTGTTCTTTAGTACTGTAAATAATGGCCTCCTGACAACCCCAAAGCTGAGCTGTGCTCATGAGTCTGAGTCAGCTGGGCAGCCCTGGTCTGGGCCAGGCTAGGCTGATTCCCAAGAGTTCACTGGGGCATCTGCAGTCAGCTGGAGGGGGCTGGCTGCTCCAGGATGGCCTCGTCTGAGATGATTTTCTTCTCTTCCATGTGGTCTCTCATCCTGCAGGAAACTAGGCTAGACTTGTCCTCATGTTGGTAGCAGACGTCCAAGAGAACAAGTGGGAGCACACAAGGGCTCCTGAGGCCAGCACTTGGAACTGGCACATGGTCACTTCCTCTACATTCCATTGGCCAAATCTAGTCAGAGGCCAGTCTGGATTCAAGGGGTTGAGAAATCAATTCCATCTCTTGCTGGAAAGAGCTGCAAAGTGACTTTGGAAAAGGATACAGGGAAGTATGGGGCATTGGGGCCATTTTTGTAATTGGTCTACCAAAGAGGCTTTACAAGCAATTCTGTGATGACGCCTTTGTACCTCCTTCTTTCTGCTCCATCGGGCTGGTATTTTCTGCAAATGCCAAATGGTGGTAGGGGTCTCACATTTTCCAGGGAGGGCATTAGTAACTGCAAAGTTGCCCTCCAAAAGGTTTTACCAATGTCTACTCCCACCAACTTTCAAGGCAGATAAATTGGAAGAGAGATGGAGAACATTTACAGACCCTTCACTACAAGGTCTGTTACTGACACTTGTCCACCTCTGAATTTCAGGGCAAAATAAATAATAATGATTATTGTAGAAGACTTCTGAGTCTTCTAAGACTTCTATAGACTTCTAAGACTTCTTTAGACTAAGAAGTCTTCTAAGACTTCTATAACAGGGCCTGACCAGGTGGTAATCCCACTCCCCTGCCTCTAGCCCCAGCAGCCTGGCCTTTCCCAAACTCAAGCCTTATATTAAGGTCTTTAATCTGTATTGAGAGTAATTTTTATGTATAGTGCAAGTAAAGGGTCCAACTTCATTCTTTTGTGTATGGATATTTCAGTTGTCCCAGCATCATTTCTTGAAAAGACTATTATTTCCCCCATTGAGTTGTCTTGGTTCCTTTGTTGAAAATTTACTGACTATAAGTGCGAGGCTTTGTTTTTGAGCTCTCATTTCTATTCCATTAATCTATACGTCTGTTCTTATGCCAGCACCCCAATGTATTGATTGCTCTAGCTTTATAGTGAATTTTGAAATTGGGATGTATGAGTCTGCCAACTTTGTTCTTTATCAAGATTATTTTAGCTATTCTAGGTCCCTTGCATTTTGAAAATAGACGTATTTTAACAGACAAATTTTAGAGCAATTTTAGATTCACAGCAAAATAGAAATTTCCCATATAACTCCTGCGCTCACATATGCACAGCCTCCCCCGTGATCAACATCTCACATCAGAGAAGTACATTTGCTACAACTGAGGAACCTACACTGATGCATCAGCATCAGTCAGAGTCCACAGTTTACATTAGGGTTTACTCTTGCTGTTTTACATTCTATAGGTTTAGATAAATGTATAATGACCTGTATCCACCATTACAGCATCGTACAGAGAGGTTCACTACTCTGAAATCCTTTGTGCTTCACCTACTCATCCCTTCCTCCCTCCAACCGCTAAAATGCATTGATATTTGTTGCTGTCTCCATGTGTTTATTCTTTCGGCATGACTCTTGACAACCCCATGGACTGGAGCCCGCCAGGCTCCTGTATTCATGGGGATTCTCCAGGCAAGAAAAGCGGAGTGGGTTGCCATGTCCCCCTCCAGGGGATCTTCCCAACCCAGGGATCGAACCCAGGTCTCCCACATTGCAGGCGGATTCTTTACTGTCTGAGCCACCAGGGAAGCCCTGTTGTCGCCATATTTTTGCCTTTTCCTAACTGCCGTGTTAGGACTGACTCATGGGAAAAGTCCCTGATGCTGGGAAAGATTGAGGGCAGAAGGAGAAGAGGGCGTCAGAGGATGAGATGGCTGGATGGCATCACTGATGCAATGGACATGAACTTGAGCAAATTTCAGGAGATGGTGAGGGACAGGGAGGCCTGGTGTGCTGCAGTCCATGAAGTAACAGAGTCGGACGTGACTGGGTGACTGAACAATTGTCATATAGTTGGAGTTATACAGTATGTAGCTTTTTTAGATTGGCTTCTTTTACCCAGTAATATTCATTTTAATTTCCTCCATGTCTTTTCATAGCTTGATAGCTCATTTCTTTTTAGCCTTGAATAATATTCCATTATCTGAATGTACCATGGTTTGTTTATCCATTTACCTACTGACTAACATTTTGGTTGATTACAACTTTTGGCAATTATGAATAAAGCTGATATAAACCATACATGATATAAACCATATAAACACATGGAAAGTTTCCATGTGGATATAAATTTTCAACTCCTCAGGGTAAATACCAAGGAACATAGTTTCTGGATCATATGGTAAGACTATGCTTAGTTTTGTAAGAAACTGCCAAATTGTCTTCCAAAGTGGCTGTACTATTTTGTATTCCCACCAGCAGTCCTTTGCATTTTCATGTAAATTTTAGGATCAGTTGGTCCAATTTCTGCAGGAAAAAAAAAGCTAACTGAGATTTTGATATGGATTTATTGAATCTATACGTCAATTTAAGGAGTATTGCAACCTTAATAATATTCAGGCTCCCAATCCATGAACATTGGATGTCTTCCTATTACTTCAGTCTTTAATTTCTTTCAGAAATACTTTGTAGTTTTGAGGGTACAAATCTCATACCTCCTTGGTTAAGTTTATTCCTAAAGTGTATTATTCTTTTTGATGCTATTGTAAATGAAACTGCTTTCCTAATTTCATTTTTCACTGCTATGTATAGGACTACAATTGGTTTTTGTATATTGATCTTATACCCTGTTCTCTTCATTGTTTAGTCTAACATTTCCCAAATATAACCCACCAGGGGAACTCCTGTTTCAAGTAACATTGATCAGAGTCTCCCAGGACTAATATTCCTCAGGACGCTTTTGGGAACATAAACCCAGGCCTTCGTAATTACTTTGTATTTTCCCCAGTGACCCACTCGGCTGCAATATATGTTTTAAGGCCTTTGCTCAAGCTGCACCCTCTACATGCAGCGTCCTCACCACTAGTCTGCTTGGAAAACTCCTGCGTCTACCTCCGAAGCCCACTCAATCTCTCCTGCTCCTTCCTACACGCCCACCTCTCCTCCGCACCTTTGTACCCCCAGAGACCACCGTTTCATACTGGTTTCTCCTTGCCTGTCTACACATCTTTCTCCCTCTGGGGCTCTTAGTGCTTTAAGCCCGAGGCTCAGAGCCGGCAGTAGGGTGTTCATGACCTGCAAAGGTTGACTGAAGGGATGACAAGAGGTGAGAGGCAAGTATAGAGCCCCTGTCTGCTCCCTCTCCGTTCTGTCCCTCTGCCGATCCCTCTCTCATGCTCTGTGGTTTCCTCTCAGCCCCATTCCAGGTCTAGTACAAACCTGGGTCTGCTCCTGCCCAGTTCAGCCCTCTTGTTTAAATCCATACTCAAGGCTAAGCATCCAGTTGCCATTTGACCTGATGTCACCTGTCCTTCCAGCCAGAAGAAGGAACTTAACTGGGAGGGCTCAAGAGGCTTGCTCTCCTGTGTCTAGCAGTCACAGACCTGGGGGCTTTGGTTCTGTGAGCCTGCCTAGCCCCAAGGGTCTAGAGGGACACAAAGGGCATGGAAGGTGTCTCCCACATCCACCAGAGAGAAGTGGGGTTCAGTGCGCACCGAAGTTAGACGCCCTAAGACACAGGGGACAGTAATGTGCAGGCCACACACCTGGGACACAACTCTCATGGGGTATGTGTGCCAAATCCCCTCTCACAGCTGGTTTAGTAACCAGCCTGCTGCATGCTGTCACTTCACTTGTGTCTGACTCTTTGCAACCCCATGGACTGTAGCCTGCCAGACTCCTCTGTATGGAATTTTTCCAGGCAAGAATACTGGAGTGGGTTGCCACGCCCTCCTCCAGGGGATCTTCCCTACCCAAGGATTGAATCTCATGTCTCCTGCATTGGCAGGCAGGTTCTTTACCATTGGCGCCACCTGGGAAGTCCTGGGAACGAGCCTGGGGAGGACATCAGGCCATCAGGGCATTGACCATCCCTTCTTCTCCAGCCAGGCCAGGCTCTTCCCTATCCTCCCCACTTCAATCCTATTCCTCCTTCTAGGACCCTTCTGCCAGAGCCTGTCCTGATGAGCCTTCCCCAAACACACAGGCCCTCTGTCTGGCCCAGACCATGAGATTCTGGAAGACAGAGCTCAGCTCTTTGCAGCCTCCCCCCAATCCTGGCCTCTATGCTAGTACCCTGGACATTTAGGGGTTATTGGTGGGATTGAATTCGCACAACCAGTGATGAGAGACAGTATTTATTTTAGAGTGTGCTCCCTGTGTGTCAGACAGAAAAGTCTTTATGTGCATCATCTCCATAACCATGTGAGGTTGGGACCACTATTATCTCCATCTTGCAGGAGCAATGGAGGCTCAGCCCTTGGCAGTCATCTGCCCAAGATCTCAGCCATGACTCAGTTATGGAGTCTGTGTACTCAACCCTGGACCACACCACCTTGGCACGGCCCATTTCAATCCCAGAATGCACTGGGCCAGCATGAGCGGTCATGAGGACTGCTCCTGGGAGGCCACCTAGTAGGAGGGATAAGAGGACCAATTAGGTAAGACAATCTTCAAGTCCCCCTGCCCTTGAACCCTTATGATCCTGGCATACAGTGGGTGCTCAATAAATATTGACCAGTGAAAAACAGCATGAATGAAACCTGAAGGGCTGAAGCTATGTGGTCTCAAGCCTGCAATGCAGATGTGGCGTCCAGCGGTGCCTGGAGGGTGGGGCCCTGACCCGGGCAGCCTGTGCCTTTGCTGACCTTTTAGGGAAGGACACCGGCTGGCTGAGCAAGCTTCCCCAGTCCTGCTCTGTCAGATGGGCCCCAGCCAGCCAGCTGGGGAGTTTGGCAGCCACCGAGGCTGGCCTCACTATCTCTGCTGGCTCCTTGGGGAGGGAGCCCTTATCAGTGAACACTTGCTTCTGAAAGCCCTAATTGCCAAGCATGGGCCCATCAAAGGGGCTGAAAGGCAAGCCACCCCCACCCCACTTCTCCCCAGCAGCACGGCTGGCTCCCCACAATGGCTGGCTGGCGGGTGTATATTTTAAAATATCTAAATGCAGCTGAAAATAAAAATTATTTACACTCCCCAACCAAGCTGGCAGGCCGCTTTAAAGTGTGCGCTGACGGTGTCTCTCCCTCCTCGTCTCTCCCTTGCTGATAAAGGGCCATAAACAAGGCTGACACATTTATAATAACCTTTTTCTTCCTCTCCTTCCTCCCTCTCCTGGGCTCCCGTCTCGGCCTCTCACTCACACGCTATGAGGTATAATTTTTTATTATTCTGCCATTAGCAGAGAATAGAGAGTTTGATGGTGGGGTGGTGGGGGGAATAAAACGTCAAATCATTTAGAAAGAGAGGGCAAAAAAACAAGCCGGCGACTTTTATTTTTCCACGTCAACAGCGGCTGTTGGGATGTCACCGTCACATACAAGGCTTGGAAATTTATTTTTCCGTATCTTCCTCACCTCCGTTTTATTTCCCATTTTCCTTCTCAAGGGGTCAGAGCCAAGTCCACTGGGGCTGACTGGGTTTTTCCACCAGGTTGCTGACGGAGCCTGGGCCCAAGTGGTAGACGGCGCGAACCTCCCCAGATGTGACACAGAGGCACCGCCGCGTCTCTGCCCCGGGGGTCCAGGCATGTCTGGTTAGCAGGTGTGGACGCTGCAGTCTGCAAGCATCTGTTTCTAGGAGGAAGAGCGAGGGCAGCCAGGGGTCTTTGGCACGGCTCAGCCTTATAAGCATGGAGGGGAGAGGCTGTGCGCAGAGGCTGGAGGCACTAATGGCACAAAGCCGGGAGTCCCAGGAGCCGGTACCAAGGCTGGGCACAGCTGGGGTTAAGAGGTCCATAGGTCCCTATAGACCCACCCAGTAGCACCTTGGCACCAATAAGGAACAGGCACTGGGCACAGGATGTGCCTTCCCATGGGAGGTATGGGCAGAAGGGTGTGGTGGGTATCCCCTTGGTGGGAAGTTAGGGGGTTGTAGGCTATGGTGTTGAGCAAAGAATGTAAGAGGACTGTGAGTACAGGTGAGAAACCGCAGAATCTGTCCAAGCTTATGGTCCTGCCTGGGCAGAGGAAAGTTATTCCCTTTGTGGTGACCGGCAAACACCCAGACTGGTGGGTGGTGTGACTAGGGAAGCTGGTGTTCCATATTAAAGGGATCTTTCTAAAGAATCTAGATTAAGGAAGTGATAGAGAACCCATGGTGGCTCAGTATTAAAGAATCCACCTGTCAATGCAGGAGATGCAGGAGACGTGGATTTGATCCCTGGGTTGGGAAGATCCCTGGAGGAGGAAATGGCAACCAGCTACAGTCTTCTTGCCTGGGAAATCCCATGGACAGAGGAGCCTGGCATATTGCAGCCCATAGGGTGGCAAAGAGTCAGACCTGACTGAGCACACATAGAGAAGCCTTGGGTTCTTCAGAACCAGTTGCTACATTGAAGATGTTTCCTGATGGTCCTGGAGCTGGGACCATGAGCCAAGCCCTCTTGTTCACATAGATGCTGGCCAGGAGGATATGCTCCCCACCTGGACTGAAATCTACCCTGGATCCAGCTGCGCTCCATTTGCGGCCTGTAACGCAGGGCCTGTCAGGCACTGGTGGAGATGGGGCTGCCCCCTAAAGTGTGCCCTCTCTGGGATGTGACAGTGGAGGGGAGAAGGCTGGCTCTCTCAGGAGGAGTTCCCCAAACCTGGCTCTCAGAAGGGAGGCCCAAGGCCACCACTGCTCTCATCAAGACCTGCTCCACACCACAAGCTCTGGGGGCCCTGGGGCTCCTGGAGGAACATAGTGCATTGGGGCCACCAAGAGGAGGGCAGGGAATGTTCAGGGTCCTCACCTTGCAGCTCCAGTCCATCATAGATGTGTATCTTTAGTATGACAACATTCCGACAGATGACAAGAAAGCATCTGGACGAAGGGAGCCTGCTGCTATTTCTTACAAAGGCATCCTATGACCTAACGGTGGTGCAGACAGTATGCCAGGCTGGGAAACGGTGAGCCAAGAGCAGAGGTGGGACTCAGAGATGTCCAGGGACTGTAAACAGCGCACGCCTAGCTCTTCCTGGAATGAAAGGGCCAGCTGGGGCTGGAGGGGCAGGCCTTGCACATAGTACAGAACCTCTCATGACCGATAGACATGTGTGCACACACACATTGGCCCAGGTGAGATATCTAACTAAGGTGGCTGCAGAGAGGTGTGAAGTGGCCAGTGGGCACAGAGCCTGCCCTTCTCCCGCAGAACACAGCTGTCCCTCTGTTGCAAGACTGGCTCACTCCCACTCAGCCCTTTATGGGGGTTAAGGTGCCAGGAAGCAGCCAGTGGTCAACTCGTTATTTGGTTGGATGGCATCACTGACTCAATGGGCATGAATTTGAGCAAACTCAGGGAGATAGTGAAGGACAGGGAAGCTTGGCGTGCTGCAGTCCATGGGGTCACAAAGAGTCAGACACAACTTAGTGACTGAAAAAGAACAACAGCAATAAGAACAACTCGTTATCAGACCCTGCCCTCCGGACCTCTGCCCATTCCCTGGACAGATGAAGACCCCAGTGGTGGGTTGACTTCGCAGGGCGCTGGAGATGGAGGATGTGACACTGTGTGGTCTCTCCCATTCCCTGGGTGGCCACAGGGAGGAGACGTGGCCACGGGGAGGAGACTCTTTCTCCCCTGTCCCCCTCCTCCACCCTCTCTGTGCAACATTCTTTCTTCTCACCATCAAAGGGACATCTGTCTCTCTGTGGGAGGGAGCGACCAGCATCCTCAGAACACACTCTGGGCTTTGATGTCCAGATCAGCCAACTTGGCCAGGCCAGCAGAAGCCAGCAGCAGCCCCTCCTCCCTGGCTCCACTGCCCCAGGGCCCTTCCAGCATCTCTCCCCCCACCCCCTGCACCCCCGTACCTCCGCTCTCTCCTCAGAGCTCCTCCATCTCCCTTCTCTCTGCATCTGCCCAGCTCTGCCCCCACCTCAGTCCTGGGCCCAAGACCTCCACCTCTGCCTGGCATCTTGATCTGAATGGAGGTTCCCAGCATGCTCTGGCCTTGTGGTCTCGTGCCCCAAGGGCTGCCCCTTGCCCTTGCCCAAGACCCCCACTGGACCCCAGCTCATGCTTGAGTGTATGAATGTGTATGTAGTATCTGCTGGCCTCCCACCCCCAAGACAGGGAGACCCTCAAAGTCAGGGCCTGGCTCTTCTTCCTCCTTAGCTGGGTACCCGCAGTGTAAGGCTTTGTTTGTTTTCTTGCTGTGAACCGGCAAAGCAGGCCAGAGCCAGATGCCAGTGAATGACTAAGTGGTGAAGAACCTTACAAAGTCTTAGAAGATACCGGAGCAGGTGGAGGAAAGCGGATGGAACCCCTGACAGCTCAGGATGGGACCCCTGGGATGCAGTCCAGGCCCGAGGGCCACATGAATATACCACATGCATATAGACACATGTACAGGCTCACACATATATGCAGAAATACACATGGCACACGTGCATACTCATATATGCATGTCACACATAGAGCAGCAGCACACGCTCTTCGCACACACACACAGACACACCACACACACCACATACACACACAGCCCTGGCTGCCCTTCAGATACAAACTGAAGCGAGGTGCAGGCCCTCCTCGCTTTTGCCTACAAGCTCCTCCCCATTCATGAGCCATAAGGCCAAGAGAGACCCCTCGCCCTGCTCCACTCTACCTCCTCTGGTTTGCTCCCCAGCTGGTACTGAGTCAGCAGCCCCTCCCATTCCAGTGCACCCCTCTGCTCCAGGCCACCCTGCCCTTCTATGCTGACTCCTCTTTTCAAGGCCCAAGAAGCACAGTGGACAGGGGCAGAGCATGGGGGATGGTGGGGCAGGGAGGTGAACAGGGATATTATTTCCATTTCACAGACCAGTGAGGATCCAGCCAGGCAGATGGATCTTCTGTTTGTACTCATCGCAGACCAGGCTTCTTTCAACTGAAGGGAAAACCCAGGATCCCTGAATCCAGACCCTCTCCAGGGTGCAGATGCAGTCCTCGGGGGCTGGAGAGGATTGGAAAAGGCAGAGATGGAGAGTGAGGCTCCTCCAGGAGGAGGTAACAGCTTGAGCCAAGGCTAGCGGGTGGGAAAGCGCAGGTTACAATGACACCTGCACTCCTCCACACGAGGAGTGAAGGGAAGAGGTTTGGAAAGGCTGGCTGGAACTCTGGCCTGGGGTCCTGGGGCCAAGCTGAGGAGAGGGACCCCCTCCTGGCCTTCCTGACATCCTAGGCCTTCAGGAGAGAATCCTGCTAAAAACCTGACAACCCCACTCTTGCCCCCCGCCCCACCACCAAGGCCTCAGAGTCAAGGCAGTAGGAGCCCTTTTAGAGCAGAGGCAGATTGGGCTGCTCCTGATGGATGTTCCCAGGTGCTGTCTGGGACCCTGTGGTTGCCCTGCAGGTGTGGCCCAAGCAGACGACCCTCCTGAGAAGGGTGGCAGTTCCCAGTTACCACATGCTTTTGCTCAGGGACATCCATGAACTGGGTTTGATTTTATTATTTGAGGCTTGGTCATCGGCCATCCACAATTCACTTTTTCAATGACAAATGTGACTTAGGAGGGTCCCTGGAATGAGCACAGGAGAAGAGATGGGTCTGGCTCTCTGGCTTGTCCACAGACTAGTTGTGAACCCAAGGTGGTGTCCAGGAGGGGTGTGTCGGCCCTTCTGGATCCTCATTGGCTGAGATTGCTTGTGCAGCTGAGGCGGGGGGCGGGGGTGGTCCTAAGTCAGACTCCAAGGAACAGGTTGGTCAGAGGATGCTTTGGGACTCCAGCCTGTATGTTTTATGTTTGTATATCGTTTCTTTATTGTTATCACTGATGTTTTATTTGTTCCCCTTGTCAGCATCTGACAACGTCCAGGTCAGGGGATTCTGCAGATGAAATGCTCCAAGCACAGTATTTTATCCTACAGTGAGTTGAACTGTTGACACATTTATGTTGCTACTCCACACATACATTGACACGTGTGTGTGTGTGTACAGGCATCTGTATGTGAGAAGGAGGCAAGGCATGGCCAGCCCCCTGCTCGTGCTATGTCTTCGCTGATAAAGACTCCAGGAGAGGAGGAGGACCCGGAAAGGAGTGGCCTAGGAGATCAGTGAACAAGGCAGGTGGAAGGAGCAAGGTAAGGGGGTCGGCTACAGCCAGCAAAGGGCAGCAGGGCTGAGCTGAATCCTGAGGGAGGAGGTGTGGGTGTTGTCCTCTGGCACTCAGAGTCTGGGCCAGGACTCACATGACCTCATGCCCTCTCAGGGCCTTGGGCCCCTTTTCTGAGGATAAGGCAGGCAGTGGTGTGGCCCTAGAACTCCAGCTCTAGAGGCCCAGATTGCATGGCAGGCCGTGCTGGCTCCCCTGTGAGGCAGGAGCTCCTGGGCTCTGAGAACGGGGCTCTGCAGATAGGCAGGTAGTGGGGGTGGGGGGTGGTAGTGCCCAGGCCAACTGGGCAGCAAATGAGGCAGGGAGGCCATAAATCCCCTTTTAGGAAACAAGCCCCGCCCGGCTCCGTGACAGCCACTTAATTTAACCACTGCTGTCACAACAGCTTTGTGGGCCTGCTTGCCTGGGCTCATGGGATTTATGGCCCCAGAGAGACCTTCTTATGTTTCAGGCACTGACTGAATGCCTAGCCCCACCCCCGGCCCTGGCCAGACCCAGGGTCAGAGCAAGAAACCCTGGCAGCAAGGGTGCTGCAGGCAACAGCAGCCCCTCCATCCTCTCCCTGGGCACCCTCAGCCTCCCATTCCACTCTTAGACAAGTCCCTCCTGCTAGTGAACAAGACCGAGGGTCTCATAGACAGGGGTACAGATGGAAGGTACTGCCAAGTTCCTGTCCCTGAATCCAGGGGAGTCTTTCCCACCTGCTCTGAGGATACTCAGTGGGCCCTTGTGGGCCCCGCCCCCCACCCACCACTCCCTCGCCTGCCTATGCCTCTTCAGTTTAATAGGGGCCTCCTAGGGGGCATTTCCCGCCCATACCAGGTCAGTGGGCAGGGCGTTCATTGACTGCGCCACAGGCCTGGGTCCCAGGTCTGCCTCCTTTAGCATCCAAATGAAGTTCCTCTAGGTCTGGTAATCAGGCTGGATTACCTGGGTAATCTCTGTGCTTTGTGGCTCTGCGCCTGCTTCTAAATGAGGTGTGATGATGTCTCCTGACCTTGGGAGCCACCCCAGAGAAAACAGGAATACTGCTCCTCTCCCCTGAGTCCACACAGACTCCCTACGGGGTTCCCTGCTCATCCTAAGGAGCCACAGGACGTCCTCTGGTGTTCCTACTGCTGGTCTGAATCCCAGATGAATGAGATCCCTTACAGCCAGTATCAGCCACAAGGCTGGGCCATACAGACCTTGGAACCAAGCAAGCCTGAGTTTAAATCCCAGCCCTGTCAGTTCCTTGCTATGTGACCTTGGGCAAGGTGCTTGACCTCTCCGAGCCTGTTTTCTCACTTGTGAAATGGTGATATATAGGACTGCTGGGGGATTCTGTAAGGTTGTTGGTGTTTAGTCACTAAGTCATGTTTGACTCTTTGCAATCCCATGGACTGCAGCACATCAGGCTTCCCTGTCCTTCACTGTATCTCAGAGTTTGCTCAAATACATGTCCATTGAGCTGATGATGCCATCCAACCATCTCATCCTCTGTTACCCTCCTTCTCCTGCCCTCAATCTTTCCCAGCATCAAGGTTTTTCCAATGAGTCAGTTCTTTGCATCAGGTGGCCACAAGTATTGGAGCTTCAGCTTTAGCATCAGTCCTTCCAGTGAATATTCAGGACTGATTTCCTTTAGGATTGATTGGTTTGGTCTCCTTGCTGTCCAAGGGATGCTCAGGAGTCTTCTCCAGAACCATAGTTCAAAAACATCAATTCTGCAGCATTTGCGGCCCAGGGTTGTCTGATTACAGGTGCTCAGTGAACATTGCTCCCTTCTATGTCTGACAGAGCTGCTGGGTGGGCTGCCTCTCAGTGGAGTGAGACCTAAGCCAGGGGAAGCAGCCATGCCTCAGCCCTACTTTCCTCCTGGAGCCAGGCTGGCAGGATGGGCTTTGCCATTTGCCAGAAAGGGGCAGCCCTCCCAGCTTGGGTGGAAGAAACGGGAAGGGCTAGAGCTGTGCTGGCTACCAGTTCCCCTCTTAGACCTGGTTGGGTTGGGTCAGGGCCTTCTTCCAGGAAGCTGAGCCCTGCTGGCCTCTTGTTGTCCACCCTCCCACCAAGCTCAGAAGCTTGGCCTGTCAAGGCTGATATAGACGACTGGGGTGGCCTGATGTGACTTTCTGATCCTGCGAAGGCCACTCCATCCAGCTTTCTCTGGCCCTGGGCCCTGACCCCTACAATCCCAAGTCAACCCAAGAACTTGAGTCAGCAGAGCCGTCAGAGACCTTGCATCCCCGTGCCTATCTCGTGGATGGGAAGTTGAGGCCCGCAGCAATCCTCCTCGGGTCTGACACCAGTGCAGGCTGGTCACATCTGCTGCCCAGGCTTGCTGCCTGCCCCACCAGAGGCTGAGCCCCTGCAGGTAGGGACCTGGGCTCTCTTTCAGCCACTTCTCCATCTGTCAGGTAGACTGTTTCCCGATGTGCCCAGCCCTGGGTAAGCTGCTGAGGGAGCCAAAGGAAGGCATGGGCAGAGTCCCATCCTGACTCCAGTGAGGCAGGCGGCCTCCACCCCCAGGGCAGCCTGAGGAGCACGGCCAGGCCTGGGCCACAGTTGGGCTGGAGGAGCCAGAGGATGAGCACCCACATTCAGCCTCCTGGAAGAGGCAGAGAAACAAATGGGATCAGAGAAGCAAGGAGTCCACAGCTGGAGGGAGGCCTGATGTTTTTCATGTGGAGCCTCCCATGGTTGAGAAGCAAAATATACTGGATCCATTTCACAGATGAAGCCACTGAGATTTGCAGGGGTGAGAAGCTTACTTAAAGTCACACAGCGGGGGACGGGGGGCTGCGGGAAGGAGCAGAAATGAGGCAGGGGACTTGCCCTCCTTGCTTTCATAGCGCAGGGGCCTAGGAGCTTTGGGAGTGATTCAGGGTCACAATAGGGCCCCTGGCAGGTGGCTGGCCTCCACCCCAACAACTCTAGGAGGCCAAGAAGGAGGGGCCACCCAGCCCCTCTAATAGATTTCTCTTTGATCATGTTTTTGTGACCTTTGTAAGAGGCAATTTAAATTCTAATTGTCCTGTGCATACCAGAGGAATCAATTAGAGACAAGAGCAGCTAACTGTGCAGCTGGGAGGTGGGAGTGGATGGAGGGTAAGTTCAGGGCAGGAGGGACAGGGTGGGGACAGGTGCCCCACACTCCCAAGGTCTGCCAGGCAGCCTCCAGCCTCTCCTCCCAGTCTGAGGTGGAGGGGTTTGGGGTCCATAGTAAGGGAGGGGACTCCACGGGGCCAGGGTAGAGAGCTGAGTGGGAGGCCTCCAGCCCCACAGGCCACGCCCTCCTAGGCCTCTAGGCCCACCCACGGCCCGGCGAGCAGCTCTCCTTTCCTGGGAAGCTGTCACTCAGGTCCACCCCAGCAGCACCTCCCTTCCACCCCCTCTGCCAACCCTGCTCACCCTCACGGAGTCAGGGCTGAGCCTCCCAGCCAGCTGTGTGCTCTGTTCTGAGCCCTGTGTACCCTGCCTGGGTCTATCCTGGTTGGGAACTGGAAATGTGAGCCCTGAAGGGGGCAGCTGTTATTCAGTCACCCAGTCGTGTCCAACTCTTTGTGATGCTATCGACTGCAGCACCCCAAGCTTCCCTGTCCTTCCCCATCTCCCAGGGCTTGCTCAAATTCGTGTCCATTGAGTCGGTGATTCCATCCAGCCATCTCATCCCCTGTCGTCCCCTTCTCCTCATGCCTTCAATCTTTCCAGCATCAGGGTCTTTTCCAGTGAGTCGACCTCGCCCTGAGCCAGCACCGCTGTGCATATACACACCTGGGGACACGCCTACCACAGAACTCTCTGGGAAGTGTGGTGTTCAGAGCTGGGTGTTGGGGATCGGGTGGTCCTCCCCCTGCTCTCCGATGCGGGAGCACTGCTTCGTTCAATCCAGAGTGTTTACTGAACAGAGTTCCTCAGCCTGGCCTTCAAGGTGCTCGCTGATGACACCTCTTGGGCCCCTCAGCCAGGCAGTACCCTTGGACCCTGGGTCCCTAGAGCTTGGTCACACCTCCACTCACACTTTTCTCCAGTGCAGAAAAGCCTCAGACTTCTCCAGTCCCATCCTTTCAGAGCCTCAGGGTCATCTATAAGATGGGGATGATAAATGTTACATAGTTATATATGATCCTCTTATGAGGCTGAAATGAGACAGTGTCTGTAAAGTCCCAGAACAGCTCCTGGCACACAATAGTTGCTCAATAAATGGTATTTGTTACAAACATCCACCAATCCCCCAGTAAGTTTACCTGGTCTTCTTTCCCCCAGTGAAGCCCACACACATGTGTTAGGATGGTCTCTGCCCAGGCAGTGGAGCCCCCAGAGAGCAGGATTATGGCATTTTACTCCCTGTGTCACCGTGCCCAGGACAGAGTAAACACCAGTTGTCACTGAGTGTGCTGGCCCCTCAGGGCCTGAATACAGGCCTCCCTCAAGGGTTGTGATCTTGTCACAGTGTTGGCCAAGTATGCACCAACAGGCAAAATGAGCACAGTGACCAACCAAATATAGCGCCTGCCCACCGCCAGGCACCAAGCACTTAACAGGGATTAATTCGTGTTAATCCTTGGAACCCTTACCCTGGGTGTTGTTCAGTTGCTCAGTTGTGTCCGACTCTTTGCAACCCCATGGACTGCAGCATGCCAGGCTTCCCGGTCCTTCACCATCTCCAGAAGCTTGCTCAGACTCATGTCCATCGAGTCAGTGATGCCATCCAACCATCTTGTCCTCTGTTGTCCCCTTCTCCTCCTGCCCCTCAATCTTGCCCAGCATCAGGGTCTTTTCCAATGAGTCACCTCTTTCTATCAGGTGGCGAAAGTATTGGGGGTAAGTGCTATTATCATCTTCATTTTACAGATGAGGAGACTGAGGCCCAGAGAGGTGAGGTAACTTGCCTCTAACTGCACAGCTGGGATGAGCAGCCCCGGGATTTGAATTCCAGGCGGTCAGATTCTAGAGTCAAGGACCCATCAGCCACGCTGGACGCACCAAGGGAACATAATGCTCCATCTGTGGGATGTGGACCAAGTTGAGCTAAGTGGGTCACAGTCACACTGAGATGGAAAACGGCAGCACAGCTGGGATAATAAGAAACTCCTTTCAAGGCTGCTCTGTTCCTCAGGACCCAGAGAGTCCTGTGGCAACTGGAGAGTTCCAGGGACCTCTGAGGCTCCTGATAGCACAGTGGTTCCTGTGAGAATGCTGCCAGTGGCTCCTTGAAGGTGACTTTAGGTCTTTCAGCTTCTTCAGCTGTCCCACCAAAATCTTCCAGTATTCACGCATAAGCCGTGAACCCCAGCAAACCCGAGCTTTCCTGGGCCTGCACAATGGACCTGGTTTATTTTGCTTTCATTACTAGAGGCCCCGCCATTTTTGGAGTACTGAACTCCTTCTCCTCCGCTCCCATCCTTGGGAACAGAAGGGGCAACTGGAACAAGAAGAGGCCAGTAAACTTGCTCCCTCAGACCAACCAGGGTCTGCGTATGACCAGGGTCGCAGCTCCTTGTGTGAAGGTCCGGGCCTTCTGTGTCACCAGGGCCAGGGCTTCATGTGTGATAAGGTCAGGGCTCCATGGGTGACTAGGGTCAGGACTCTGGGTGTGGGGAGGGCTGGGGCTCTGACTGTGAGGAGGCTCAGGGGTCACCCCATGAGGAGGCTCAGGGCTCGGTGTGTGACCAGGATCACAGCTCCTTGTGTGGGGAAGGTCTGGGCTCAGCATGTGATGAGGGTCCAGGCTTTGTGTATGAGGAGAATCTGGGTTCACTTTGTGAGGAAGGTCAGGGCTCAGTATGTTTCCATGGTCAGGCTCTTCGTGTGACCAGATTTAGGGATCGGTGTGTAACTATGGTCAGGACTCCATGTGTGGGGGGTGCTCTGTTTGTTTCCAGGGTTGGGCCTCAGTGTGTGACCAGGGTCAGGGCTCCATGTTTGAGGAGGGTGGAGGGTGGAGGGTCCATTTGTTACCAGGACTGGAGCTCCAGGTTGGGGGCTCCATCTGTGAGGAGGTTCATGGCTCAGTATGTTTTCAGAATCCAGCTCAGTGTGACCAGACTGGGGGCTTAGTGTGTGACCAGGGTTGGGGCTCAATACGTGAGGAGGGTCAGGGCTCAGTCAGCGACCAAGGTGGTGGCTTTACAAGTGACCAGGGTCGAGGCACAGTCTGTTTCCAAGCTCAGGGCTCCGAGGGTTGGAACTCAGTATGTGACTGGGGTCAGATTCAGTCAGGAGTCTCTCATTCTCAAATACACTTCCCTTTCCGTGTTTGATAAGGCTGGGCATGAGACCTGGCTCCTGGATTTCTCTGGGCGGATCAGGTATGGATGCCAGGCTCCTAATGCCCCCGTGGCTTGAATGGAGCGTTGCCTTTCCCCACCAGCCTCCTGGCTGTCGTGCCTATAGTAACCAAGCAGGGTAGGGCACCTTGGCTCCTGCTCCTGCTCCTCCGATTGTTTCCCACCTTTATATAGGCTGGCAGCCTTTGTTCTCCGAGGCCCTAGGAGTCGAGATGCAGGAGGAAGCTGCAAGGCAGGGAGGTGGAGGACCAAGTGGCTCCTTAGGGATCTGGAGAAGAAATATTTATTTAGTCAGGGAGCTGTCAAGGTCTAGGAGTACGAATCCATGACAGTTTCTGGTCCCAGACCTGCCCCTGCCTCGCCATGCAATGCTGGGCTTCTTCCCTGTCATATCTGAGCCCCCAAACCCCCACTGTGATCAGAAAGAAGAGGCTAAACTGGCTGGCCCCAGTGACCTTCCTGCTGCATCTTCCTGAGAGGTGAGGGGCAGGGGATGGTCGGCACTGCTGCGTGGATGGGGAGGGAGCTGGGAGCCGGGGCGGGAGCTGGGAGCCCGACAGGGCGGGAGCTGGCGGGCACCAGGCATGGCTGCCTGTGTTCTAGCCCTGCTCTCTGCGAGGACAAGGCTGTGAAATGTAAGTAAAACCCAAGGCTAATTTCCTCGGTCAGAAGGAGGAGGCACAGCAGCGTTTTCAAACCCTAATTAAACCCGCTCGGGCGGTGTAACACCAAAATCAGTTCCAAGATCAATATTGCTATTCATTTAGAAGTGTAACGAGGTTAGAGAGGTGAGCAAAGGAAATAATTAACTCATTTGCAGCCTTTTTAAACAGAAACAGTCATTTCAATCTCCAGGGTAATTAGCTATGCTCTGTCCATCAATCATGACCGAGGCCATTATTTGAAGTATTTGATTAATCAAGAGGGAGGGGATTAAGGCAGACCCCTGCCTGTCATATAGCCCCTCCTGGTCAGGGATGACCCCTGGGTAAGTATGAGGAATCCTTCTCAGAGGGCAGGGCCCACCACACCTTGAGGCAGATTGAGTTGGTGAGATGGCAGCTCCGTCTCTGGTCAGCCTGATGCAAGAGGACAAGCCTCACCCTGGACTTGGAAGTGCTGGGAGCCAGGAGGCCCAGGTTCTGATCTAGACACTGCCTTGACTTGCTGAGTGACCCCTCCAACATGACCCTTCCACCTTCTGGGCCTTAGCTCCTATCTCCCTCTGTCTTGGGTTGGGTCGGAGGCCAATTGTATTAGCCAGAAACTCACTGGTTCCAAGTACCCAGGAGCCTCTGGCCACTGGGGGGCAGCAGAGCCCCAGGGACCCCTGAGCCCAAAGGCTGGGCTGTCCAGAAGTGGGAGGCAGCTGAGCTGGAGCTCTTCCCTTTGGCAGCCTGGGTTCTGGCTGATGTTGACGGAGAAGTCTGGTCTACTAGCCACACCCCAGGCCTCATGGCAGCCTGAAGATGCAGGTCTTTGTGATTATTCTCCCCATTTAGCAGACGAAGAACTGAGGCCTCAGAAAAGGTCAGGACCAACCCAGGACCACACAGGGAGGATTTGGCCCTCACACCCAGGGCCTGAAACTCAGAGGGGACACAGCAAGGGGAGAGGAGGACAAAGAGGACCTGGACTGTTCTCTCTCTTGTTCTAACAGCCCTGACTTACACACCTTCACTGGTCAAAAGGGTCCTCCAAGACCACCGGCCTGTCCTGCTCACATTACAGACGAGGGAAACTGAGGCCCAGAGAGAGGTAGGAGCGCTCAGGAGAAAGACGGTGACCACTCCGTGGGGGAAAAAGCTGTAAGATAGCCAAGCACAGGGCTCGGGAGCCTAGCAGAGTTACTGAGTTAAGTCTAGGCTATCAGGGCACGCTTCCTGAAAGAGGTGACCTTTGAGCAGAATCGGAGTAAAAGGCAGATAAGAGCACCCCCAGGCAGGGAGAGAAGAGTAAGAAGAGCCTGAGTAGGTGGTAAACTTGGCAGGGCTGGAGCCCAGGTTAAACAGGCTACTGCAGGACACTGGGGAGGTGATAAGGGACCGGGCCTAGAGTCAACCATGAGTATGAGCAGAGGAGTCTGGAAGGGAGGCGGGACACTGGGGACTCTGAGGGTGGGGGTGGTTGTGAGCACAATGCCCTGCGCACGGCGTGTGCTCACTCTGAAACAGCTGTGCTGAGCACTGGGCATGCCTGTGGGTGGACAGTACACCCAAGAAGCTCACTTTGGTACTGTCCTCACTCCCGAGGGTCCGGCTGAGAGAGATGGAGCCTCTGGGAAGGCTGGATGCAGGGAGTGGGCCTGTTACTAAAGGGTTGTGGGGTTGGGGGAAAGACAATGAGGATAAAAAGGACAGTGAGAGGCGATAGGGGCCAGGACCTCACTGACTTCCTTCTCAAGCCAGCACGAGGCAGCGTCGCGGGACCCTCACTGCCCTACACCACACCACCGCTATCATCATGGGAGAAACCTCTTCTTGCATGCCCCCAACTCTGGGAAGCTCACCACTTCAGACAGCTCTGAGAGGGAGAAATTCTCTTTGGCTCCTAAGTCTACTCTGTTCTGTATAATTGTTAGCTCCGTACCTGGGGTGCCCTGAGAGTTCTGCCTGAGGGTCTTCTCAGGACATCCCCTGGCTCCTGGGGTCTCAGTACCCAGTCCCTCAAGCAGGCGGAGAGTACTGACTGAAAATCTGTCAGTTAGCAACCCAGAAAGGCCAGGGGGATTGGCTGCATTGCTCAGCTGGCCCGGGATTTGAGGGGAGCCTTCCAGCCCTTGGCACTGTCCCCACAGGTTGGGGGAGGGAAGAAGGATGAGAATGGGGAAGCAGAAAGAGGAGAAGGAAAAGAGGGGAGAAAGGAGGACCAGGATGGGACCAGGAGCTTGGTTGCTAGGGACAACAGCAAGGCATTCAGAGATGAAACCAGATGCAGAGGAGGGTGGCAGGAAGAGAGGAGCTGGGGTCCGCTGGTACATCCAGGGCTTGGGGGTAAGTGTTGCCCAGGCAGCAAGGACCCCAGGAGGCCCAGGTGTGTGTGGAGGCTCCTGGTGGAGGTTCCTCAGTGGCTGCTCTGACCCCAACCCGCCCCGAGGCAGGCATTCGGGGTGGAAGCCAGGGTGGGGAGGGCTGGGCCTGCCATATTCGGAATCTCCCCGCACTTGCTTTCACTCTCGGGGCTACAGTTTGTCTGGGACTCCAGAGTTCAAGCAGTCACCAAGGCTGGGGCTGGAGCAGGGCTGGGCGGGAATACGTAATACAGCACTGCAGCCTTGCCCAGGGCCCCTGGGACCTGCTGGGGCACCAGCCTGCCCTCGCCTCCTCCCTGACTCTAACCAGGGAAGGAACAGCTGCAGAAAAAGCACAAGCTGAAGGCTCCAGACTTCTGAGGCTTTGGGATACTCTCAGCCCCTCTAGGGGCTTCGTGTTCTGTGTTTATAAAATGAGGCAAATAACCTTGCCCTTAAATGTGTTTATCGACAGTTGAGTCTATACCCATGTGAACATTCCTTGTTAAAATTTGCTGTTTTTGTTGTTTAGTCACCCAGTCATGTCTGACTCTTTGTAACCCCGTGGACTTAGTAGCCCGCCAAGCTCCTCTGTCCATGGGATTTCCCAGGCAAGAATACCAGAGTAGGTTGCCATCTCCTTCTCCAGGGAATCTTCTGGACCCAGGGGTCAAACCCACATCTCCTGCACTGCATGCAGATTCTTTACCACTGAGCCCCCAGCGCATACACATGTGAACATTCCTTGTTAAGATAAGAAATAAATGGAGAAAAACTGATAAAAGGAAGGAAAGTCACATTTACGTTGCATTTTACTCTGTGCCACAGAGGAATTTATATTCTCATTTTCCAGATCAATAAACTGAGGCTCAGAGAGACCTGGTTAGTGAGAGCGCTGGGAACTAAACATAAAACTGGGAGACTCCAAAGCCCTCCCACCTCTCACTGTTGCTGCCACCAGGACCTCTCTGATGCCACCATTAGGGTAACCCCCCAGGCCAAAACTATCTCTGACATTCACGTCTGGTCTCCAAACTCCAGCTTCCACAGCGTCAGCCGCTGCTCACCCTGCCTTGCCTCCTCTCCCGAACCTGCCTGCAGGGTAAAGCATGCTCCTCCCCCAGATTGGAGGCCCCAGCCCACCATCCAGTCCAATCAGCTCCCCTTGTCCCTGCCACACCCCCATATCCCGGCCTGTTTGCTTCCTGTCTGTCCTGTTGCTACTACTGTTGCATAACAAACCACCCCAAGATGCAGTGGTGTAAACCACTGACTATTTCATTATGTTCAAGGATTCTGTAGATCAGACATTCAGACCAGATAGGGAAGGGACAGCTTGTATCTGGTCTGGGTGGTCTGGGGCCTCAGTGGCTGGGGGTGACAACATCTGGGGTCTGGAATCATCCAGAGGCTCAGCAACTCACATGTCTGACAGCAACTCACATGTCTGACAATCGATACTGACTGGGCTGGGAGCTAGGCTGAGGCTATTGACCGCAACACCCACATGGGGCCCATTCACATGGCCTGGGCATCTTCACAGCATGGTGGCCTCAGTCCCAGTAAGACTTCTGACACGATAGCTTGGAGCTCCAAGAGTGAATGTCCCAGCAGACACAGTGGCAGCTGGATTGCATCTTAACCCACCCTCAGAAGTCCCAGAGTGTGACTTCTGCTGTACTCTATTGGTCAGAGCAGTCACCAGCCTGCCTAGGTTTAAGAGGAGGGACACAGACCCCTGACCCCAGGAACAGGTGGCCAGGCCACACTGCAGAAGAGCCTGTGGGGTGGGGGAGATTGTGTGGCCATCTTCAGAAAACACAAGCTGCTGCATTGCCTCTCTGGCATTGCTGTCATGAGTTCCCTTCCTCTCTGAGCCTGGTCTTCTCGGTGTCCAGCTACTGCTTTGTCTTCTCCAGAAACCCCACCTAGACTAGCAGCTACAGCTCCCACATCCTGAGGATGGAGCCACAGCTACATGTTTGCCTCCAAAGGGGCATCTGGTCTCCCTTGCTCTTCCCTGGTTCTCTGGCTCCTTCTCTTCTCTTGGCCACGAACTCACCCATGTTTTCCAGAGCGAGTTCCAACATCATCTCCTGAGGATGCTCCTGGGACCTCAGCTCCCCAACAGGACCTGCATTCATGTCTTTTTGCTGACGACCACTCCCTTTATTTCCAGCTCCAGCTTTCCCCCAGAGGGCCAGGTACCCTCACCTACCTACCAATTACACGGTCTCCACCTCGCTTTACACTCAGTACGGCCCAAGCTGGCCTCCCCCAGACCCCCTCCTCCCCCACAAAGGGCAGCCCAGATACCTGTCCCTCAAGCCAGGAGCCCCTCTCCCTGGGACCCTCAGCCAATCCAAATCCAGGTCCTCTCAGCTTAACTCGCAGGCCAGCGACTCCTCTCCACAGGACTCTTCCCTGAATGCTGGTACCTGCTTCCTCCCTGAGTGTTTCTGGCCTCCAAGTTTGCTCCCCTCCAGTACACTCCCCAAGCAAGCTCTTCCAACGTGAAAAACTGACCTTGCTACTTCCCACTGAAAACTCTTCCAAGGCTTCCCAAAACGTTCAGGACCAAATCCCAGGTCCTTGCCAACACATGCAGGCTTCAGCAGCTGTTTGAATTCTTCCCTCCTCTCTAGTTTCAGCCATCACCACCCGCCTTCCCCCTCGCACCTGTGTTTGGGGTGCCAGTCCCCTGGACCCACTGCATTATGCTTCCTGGCCTTTACAAAGCCGCTCCCTGGAACTGGAATATCTCTCCATGGCCCTAACCTGGGGAAGATCTGTTTATTCTCACAGTGCTGTCCAACAGAACTTTCTGTGAGGAAGGAAATATCCTGTCTCTGCACTGTCCAATACAGTAGCCACTTGAACGTGGCCAGTGCTAAGGAGAAAACATTTTTAAATTGTATTCACCTTCAGTTAGGGCTTCCCAGCTGGTGCAGTGGTAAAAAAATCCACTTGCCAATGCAGGAGATGAAAGAGACATAGTTTTGGTCCCTGGGTTAGGAAGATCCCCTGGAGTAGGAAAGGACAACCCACTCCAGTACTCTTGCCTGGAAAATTCCATGGACAGAGGAGCCTAGTGGGCTATAATCCATGAGGTTGTAAAGAGTCAGACATGACTGTGCTCACGTGCATGAATCTTAAGTCAATGAAATACACAGGCCACACGTGGCCAGTGGCTATCATTGGTTAGTGCTGCTTAAAGATGTCACCTCTTTCAGGAAGTGCTCCCTGACCTCCCAAGCTTGTACTAGATGCCCATCTACTATGCTCCCATGGTGCTCTGTTCTCTAAAGTTGGTCTCTTTATCTCTCTGCCTGACCTGTGAGTTCCTTGAGGAGCTGCATCTTATTCATCATAGTATTCCCAATGCCTGGCTCTTACTCCTTACTCAATAACTGCAGAGTAAATGAATTTTCTAGATCCAGATCTGGGCAGAGGATAGACCTTACATAAAGACCAAATCCAAAATGAGTCTGCTGTAGATCCCGAGTAAATGAGAGCGTGTATGGGTGTGTAAGTTTGCACGCAGGCGTGGGTGTAGGCCCACCTGACCTTGGCAGGACCTGGGCAGGCTCCTAGCCAGCAGGGGATGGTTATCTCACACACAGATGCTGGTGTGCTGGGCTGGACAGGAAGTGTGCCTCTGAATTGGCCTTTGTGAAAATCAAGCCCTGTTTTCATCCTTGTTTCTAAGATGCTTCATCTGCATTGCAGATGAATCTTTGGGGAGTTGAAACAGAAAAGCTTCCAGTTTTCTGTGTGGGACCACCTGCACTCTCAGCTCTTTATTCTATAAACAAGGCCCTTGCAGGCACAGGGGAATTTGCCATTTAAATGATCCTTCACCTCCTGAGTCCAAGATTTGTTTCTTGGTTTATGGGGCTCTTGTTAAAGTTTTGATATTGGATTTTCTTCAGAAAGAGCCCTGGGCTTCCTTTTTTTTCCCACATGCCACTCCCTTCCCATCCACTCCACCCTCCTCTAGAACCATCCACACCTCTGGCTGGGATGGGTTCTTCTACCTCACCACGCCAGAGTCAGGTTCTGAGCTAAAGGGAGGAAACAGGCATGGTTCCTGCTGTTTAGGAGTTTGCTAGCAAAAGAGGGAGCTATTTGTCTTTCTCTTCTGCCCTCAATTCCCTACAATCTCCTTTAAAAGGCAGAACTTCAGAAATCTGGACAAGTTCTCAGAGGCCTGATCTCTCGCCCCCATTGCACAGACAGAGAGACTGAGGTCTGGGGAATGGGCTGGACTTGGCCACAGCGGAACAGAGGGAAGGGGACCGTGAGTCCTTAGGCATCCTTGGCCTGGGATTCTGGCTGCATCCCCCCACCCCACCACCACCTCCCACCCCACCCCACCCCCCACACACACAACCACTTTCGTCCACCTGGGCTGCCGCACTGGGGCTCCATGCCTCTCTCTCCTTGGCACAGGCTGCTGATGAACTGCCCCAGCTGCGGCCGTGCTCTCCAAGGAGGACACTTATTTAAAAAGTAGTGGGAGACCTCACCCTTTGCAAAGCAGTAAACAGTTCTCCAACAAGGAGCGCAGTAATTACCAAGCCAGGCAGCGGGTGCCTCTATTACTGTTATTGTGCTATGAGTCTCTTAAAATGGCAATGAAAGGGCGTGTCGAGATCTTGCAGCCTGCAGTGGGACCCCCACAGAGGAGTGAGGCGCAGCTACTGCAGCAAAGTACATGACTCAGCCAGAGCTTTCTGGAAAACTGAAGGGCTGGCAGTAGGTTGGGCAGAGGGTGTCAGTCACTGTTTCTGTGGCCGGGATGAGTCCCTCCCACGCTCCATGCCCTCTCCATGCCTTGGGGTGGGGAGAAGGACAGACTGCTCGTGCCCTCTGTAAGATGTAAAGGGTGCCCCGGGTCCTCTTCTCCCTGTAATAGGCCCCTCACCTGTGAGGCAAGCCCCGGTCGCTGAAGGCTCCAGCTGCGCAAGGAGACCTTGTTGCTCCAGATGGCTCCGCTAGCTTTGTCCCCAAATTAGTCCTCCCCTGCATGGCCCTACAGGCTTCCCGGGTGATGCTAGTTGTAAAGAATCTGCCTGCCAACGCAGGAGCTGCTGGAGACACGGGTTCAATCTCTGGGTCGGGCAGATCCCCTGAAGAAGGAAATGGCAGCCCACCCCAATATTCTTGCGGGGATAACCCCACGGACAGAGAAGATTGGCGGGCTGCAGTCCATGGGGTCGCAAAGAGTCAGACACGACTGAGCGCACACACACACTTGGCCCTGCCTTCCTTAAAAGCTGAGAAGCCAAAATCAGAACGCTAGTGAAGCTCAAGAGGGGCCAGTGGCTTCATTTGCTTTAACAACGAGAGCCCTGGATGAGGCATTTTCCAGTCCCCGTCAGATATCAGGAAGGGTCTCCCAGCACCCAGACACAGTGTGGCACCAGGAGAGAGATCCGTGAAGAGCAAGCTTGGGAAACCCACTGGGCAGGATTTAAAGGCTCTGGGAAGTTATACAACAAAGTCTCTGTTTAGCATGGTGTTTCTCAAGTTTACCTGACCATATCTTTTTCAGGGTAACACCTTTGAATCAGCTGAAAGTTACATCTGTCTGCCCGTAACAGAGACTCAAGCATAACGGCCTAAATAAATTAGTTGTGTCTTTTACTGCTGCATAACTGGAGGCTGGCCGTCCAGGGCTGGTATGGTGGCTCCACATGTCATCAGTGTCCCGGGCTCCTTCTCTCTTTTGGTGTCTTCCTCAGCACTGCTTCTGTCTTCCATGCCACCTCATGGTCAATCATGGCTGCTGGGCTCCCTTGTGTATGCATTCCAGGCAGGAAGCAAGGAGGAGGGAAGGGAGGAATCTGCATACTCTTTATCCATGTCTCTATTACACAACTTTCCCAGGAGTCCCACTCCACAGTTCTCCTGCCTTGTATCTCATTGACCACTTCTGACTGCAAGGGAAGCTGGGACCTAGTCTTTCAGGTAGATTCATTGGCCCCCAGGAGAGAATAAGCAGGCTGTTACTAGAGCAGAAACGGGGAGACGAGTACTGGGTGGACAAATGCAATCTTGTCACTACTTCTTTGTCTCTCTGTGTGCTAGGAACCAGTTGGAGTCTGGAAGAGCTGCGTCCAATCCCTCTTTCCTGCCTGTGTTTACAGGCTGTGTGACCTTGGATAAGCTTCTTCTCTCAGCCTGTATTCTTGTCTTTAAAGTAGGGATTATTATAAGGACCAAAGATATGAGGTATATACTGGCATTTTTATAGACTCTGAAATGTTACAGAAACGAAAGGCAGTCTTGTTTTATTTGTTCCTCTAGGTAGCCTCTGGAAGCAGGCAGGGCAATTCTTATCTCTCCATTTGACTGAAGAAGAAATTAAAGCTCAGAGATATGAACTGACTTCCATAAAGAGGAAATCTGAGCCGTGTCTTTGTTAATAGACTGAACCTTGATCCCCTGAGCCTGAGCCCTGAACGCTCTTATCGACCAAGCCTTGATCCTGACATAAGTTTAAGTTTTGATCTTAATTTTAGATGACCCTTAATGCTGGTTATAGACTGAACCTTGATCCCCACTTGAGTCTAAGCCCTGATCTTGATCTCTGAGCCCTAATAAACAGAGGACCTTGTCAACCATCTGGCCGTTTCCAAAGATGTCCCCTGGGCTCCAGAGGATTGAATAAGGACAATGCTTATTCCCAGGCCTGGAGAACCATCATCCCAGAAAACCAGGGTTTCTCACATGTCTCCCAGGTTTATCCAGATCTTACAAACCAGGAGATAGAACAAACCGTACCTGCAGGCCCCAAGGAGAGAGCTGAGCAGTTGTCCAGAAAAACAGGAGAAGAACAGGGCCTGCTGCCCTCTAGTAATTTTCCCAGCCCAGACAGCTGTAATGGGGAAAGTATTGAAATTTAAATCAGAGCCCGGTAACCCCTCTGCCCGCCTGCCACCCGCTGCTGCTGCCACCGCCGCTGCGGTAATCTCAGGCTGGCTATCTCCTCCTGGGGAGAACGACAAACCAACTCAGGGATAGTGATAAATTTTCAATTTTATTTTAAAATATACCAGATGGAAGATTTTATTGGAGCCATAAATATGTCAAGAGCAATGTTGGTGTGTGATGGGCGATGCCCCCTCCTTGGGGCCTCTCTCTCTGTTTAGAAATTCCATCAGATTCTTAATAAGAGGCTCCAGTTCGACTGCAGCAAAATAGTCTCTATATTAAAGCAATTGAATTTCCATTTGCCAGACATCTTGTGCTTTAAGCTTCCAGGTTCCAGGGGTGTGGGGTTGCTAAGCCGATTCTAAATGAACCTACACTAATAACTGCACAGCACGCTGGGGGCTGTGAAAAGAGTGGGAGGGAGGGGAGGCGGGGAAGGGGAGGGGAGGGGAGGGGGCACCACCAATCACAGACTTGGGATAGGGCATGGAGGGACTACCTTCACCTCTTCAGATTCAGAGCCAGCCGGGCATGAATACCGCCCAATGACTGAAGGAACACTCCCTCTCTTCACCAAGGAGAGACTCAAGTCCAGAAAGAAGAGCGATGTGGCTGAATGCTGGCCCCTCTTCTCCTATCATTGTTTTCTTTGCTGTCTTGGTTGGTCTGATATTAAATTGGCCTTTTGGGGGGACGCAGGGGTGGCAAGGTGGCCTGGGGCTTGTTGGGAGTAGGGCTGGGAGGAGACCTGGCTCTTCTCCCTCCAAACTCTCCAAGCACAGGAAAGTGTATTCCTCCAGGGGGATTTCCTCGTGTGCTCTCGCCTTCGCTCTCTCCCCATCCCCCATCACCCCGCCCCAACCCTGGCAGCTGGTCTCTCCTCCATCAAGTCACTCTTTGCTGTCACAGAGACCCTAACCCTTAACTGAGCCTCAAAGCATCTGGAATGGGAGAACAGCTCAGGTCACAGACTCAAGGACATCAGAGGTCAGAGGATCCAAAGAAGGGAAAAATGAGGCTCAGAGAGGGGACACGGAATACAATTCCTCTAGAACAATCCAGGAGTGATGCCTACCCACAACCTTTCTACTTCATCCTGCTCCAGCCAGCTTGAGCCAGGGGTCTAGGTAACACCTGCCCGGGTCCACGCAGCTCCAGATAACATCCAGGCAGTGAGAAAGAGCCTCAGATAGATACCACCTTTGTCAAAGGCAAGCTGCCTACCCTCACTGAGGTTCTTGTCTCAAAAATGAGTACACACTTCTGGGTCCCAAAGCAAACAAGAATAACAGACACAGTGCTACTTATACCTCGAAGTATCCAAGAGCTTAAATGACATAATTCATAAAAATCGTTTGGCTTAATGCTGGCCCCTAGCATTACAGCTCCCAAAATGTTAGCTATTATTATTCCTTGGTTATTATTATTATTATTACTTCCCTGGATGTTTCTAGTGGGTTTTATGCGCCCCTTGGATCCATGTCCTCCCAAGTTGTCTGACACAGGATTCTATACACAGGAGCTGCTCCATGTCAAGTTAAATTGTTGAGACTGTTCCTTCCATTGGGCTAAGACATGGACTCTAGAGGCAGTCAGAGCAGATTCAAATCCTGGTTTTTCATTTTCTTGATCTGCATGCTCAGTGTCTACTTTGAGCCTCAATTTCTTTATCTGTGAAACGGCTTAGTAATGCTTTTCCTGCCTTCCTTTCAAGGACCAGACCTAGAGAATCTTCCCTTAAACTGCACTCTTTCCGCTTCCCCCAGCCTGTCTTGTCACCTGAGTCTTTCTCAGCGCCCCACATGTCTGAGCCCCGAGGGGGTCCCGAGAGAGGCAGGGCTGGGGGCGGCTCTCACCACTGCCATATCTTCCCCACCCTAACCTGACTGTGCATGTCCAAGATGCTGTGTGCTGCCCTTCAGGGCCCCGCTGCTGAAGATGGACTCCTGGCCGATAACATGGCAGTGACCCTCCTCGTTTTACATGAGATGCTGCTGCAACAGATCTGATAATGCAGCTGGATGGCATGGACACATGGGATCCAGTAACTGGGACCACGGCCAACCCCACCATGGGGGCAACCCCACTGGATGCTGACTAAATTCTCACTTACGGGGACAGTGGTTCTATCTTCTGAATGTGGAAATGTGCTTCTCTTTCAAGAGAAGGTCATAGCTTTCATCAGAGGGTTTCTAGAGCCCAAGACTGTTTAGAACCAGGAGTTTAGTTTCCCACCCAGGGTCTGCCGCCTACCCCACCCCACACACTCTCAGCTGGTGGGGAAAAGATGTAGGAAGAGAATGAACACACGCCTGAAAGCACGTGTATCCCAACCCTTGGCAAGCCTTGGACAGGATTGCAAGGGCTGCCTGACACCAAAAGACCCACGAGGTGAAACCTACAGGTGCTCGGGAAGGGCTGAGTCTGAGTCTTCACAGCCTTGGACAAGCTCCTGTTCCTCTGCGACGTCACCCCACTGACCCCCAAAGTCAATGCTGGCTCTGTTGTCCTCTACTCCGGTGGTCCCCCCTTCTCTAGGGAGGGGCGTCTGATGGCCCAGTGCTCCATGGTGAAGGCCATTCCATCCCATTGACCTAGCAACAACTGAATAGAGTGAAGCTTTGCAGAAAGCTCACCAAATCCCAGGCTCAATGGCACCTGCTCACGGACCTCAGTCTTCATCATCTTCCAGTTTAGAAGTGGAGAAAGTGAGCCCCAGGGAAGTCAGATGATCTGTCTAGCGTTGATGTCACATAGCCAGGATGTGGGGGGCTGCCTGGGATGGAGAGCAGCAGAAGGGCCTATGGGTGTGCTGACTGCCAGGCCCCTCCTGGAAGCCATCTCTTCAGAAGCTGCAGTCCTGTGGGAGGCCAGGACACTTAGTAAGCTGAGGCTCCCTGAGTCGAGGCACAAGCTCAGGATTACACAGCCGACAGGACAGAGGTGAGGCTCCAGCCTAAGTGTTGGAAGACTTCGCTTCCTGGTCCCCAAACAAACGAACACATGGTTACCCTGCTTTGGGATGTACTGTAATCTACACACTCATCCATTCGTTTGTTCCACAAGTGTTCATTAAGCACCTACACTGTATTTAGATATTAAGTACTGGGGACGGATTTGATGTTGATCAAGACAAACAAAAGTCCCTGCCTTTTTGGAGCTTATATTTTAATGAAGGACAAAGAGGAAAACAATATAAATAAGTTAATTACAAAGTGTCAGAAGGTGATAAATCTGTGAAATGCAACAGAGCAGGGTCAGGAGGGTGGGGAGGGCTGGGAGGAGGCAGTTTGAAGTCAAGTGGTCAGGGCAGGCCTTGGTGAGAAGGTAGAAATCAAGAACAGACCTGAAGCAGCTTATGAAGTGAGCCAACAATGAGGACCATGGGGAAGGGGGATGGCAGAGGAATGGTCACCTGTGCCAAGGCCCTGAAGTGGCAGGGGGCCTGATGTACTTGAAGACAGCAGGGAGGTCAGTGTGGCTGGGACAGAGCAAACTGGGGATGAGTGGTAGTAAGGTGGGAAAGGCGATCGAGGGATATCATTAGACCTTGGCATTAAAATTGTCATTGGAAGGTGGGCCTTCATGGGTTAATCTGAAGATTTCCACCAGTGATGGAGTTGTGGGCTCCTGACAGCCACATGTGGCAGCCAGCTGGGAGCAGAATGGGAGTTGGGGCGTGATCCCTCATCTCCCCTGGGGCCCCCTCTCAACCTTTCCCTTCCCCCAGCTCTGCTTATGATATGTCCCCAGGGGGGCCTGGTCAGCTGGGGTGGCAGAGGAAGTTTGGTGCCTCCCGGGGAGCTTTCCTCAGCCTAGGAGGGGTTAGGTGTGAGCCCTCGAGGGCTTGGCTGTTACTAGGCCCTGCAGGAGTACCAAAAACCATTAGCCGACAGACAAAATGCTCTGGAGGCCCAGGAAGCCCTCCGTGGAAGGCTGCAGCTAGGTTTGTTTGGAATTTAATGAAGGGCCCAAAGCCCAGCATATCACTGAATGCTGCATACTCCTCATACTCTACCCCTGCCGCCCCCACCAGGCCTTCAGATTATCTGACCCCGGCCCGAGGAAACACAAGCCCAGGGAAGGAAAGGGCTTGTCTGTGGCCACACTGCCCTGGAGTTCGGAAGCCCAGCTCAGGCTACCCTAGTAATCCAGACAGGGCAGCTACAGCCCAGAGGAGGCTGCTACCTGCAGCCCAGGCAAGACAGCGTGTGCAGAGTGGGAAGTGGACATCACCCTGCAGGTAAGGCTGAAACCAGTGGGTCCTTGGGTTGAGTGTCTCCCCATCTGCTTACCAGCTGTGTGACCCTGGAGAAGTGTCTAAACATTCCTGGGCCCCCGGTCTTCTATTTGTAATACGAACATGGTCATACTTCTCTCTCAAGATTGCTATGAGGGGGAATCCCCTGGTGGTCCAGTGGCTGAGACTGTGCTCCCACCGCAGGGGGGCCGGGTTTGAGCCCTGGTCAGGGATCTAGATCCAGCATGCCACAAATAACAGTTCACGTGTCAATACTTAAGATTCCCCATGCCGCAGCTAAGACCCAGCACAGCCAAAAAAAAAAAAGATTTCTGTGAGAGTGTCAGGGAGTATGGTCTTGTCGCCTCCCCAGAAGCAGCCCAGGCAACATCAGATGCTGCAGCGAGTTCTGGAGCCAGACGTCCTGGCTTCCCACCCCCCTGGCTTGGTCACTTACTAGCTGTGTGGCCTTGAGTAAATTTCTTAACGTCTCTGTGCCTCATTTTCCCAGCTGCAAAATGGAATTAATAATAGCCTCCTTACAGTGGATTGCTGGGAAGATAAATGAATTCATCTATTTAAAGCACTTAGGCTAATGCCTGGCACAGGGTATGTGTTAAGCCTGATCGCAGCACAACTCCAGAGGGCGCCTTTCACATGCACATAAAGTACAGCTCACAGCGTCCCCACCCTGATTATTTTGTCTTCTTCCTACTGCCTGCCCTCCCTCGAGTGAGAGTGGGTGAATGGAGGCTGCCAGGCTGCCCCGTGGGCCAGGTCCCCAGGGCAGACCCTTGCCGGCTCATCCCGACCATCGATCGGCCAGCCACCCGTGCAGGCAGCAAACCAGATGGGCACTTTTAACAGCTTTTTAATGTGATGGAGCTCACTGAGCTTAGAGAGTGGGGGCATGTCAGGAGAGGCAGGGGAAGCTTTCAAGGTCAGCCAGCGTCAGCCTGACCTTGAAGCTGCGTCCCCTCCTGGGGAACAGCCCAGCCAGCTCCGGGAACTGCCAAGCCCAAGGCTGTCGAGACTGGGACCCTGGGAGTTTCTCATCTGTCAAGGAGGCCCCAGGGGGCCTGAGCTGGAGAAAAGTATTAAAAAAAAAAAAAAACAAAGCAGCAACGAAGAGGCGTTAAATGGATTAAAGAGGCAGGTGGCTGGGGAACTAGGGGCAAAGACATGTGAGGGAGAGGAGCCACGGAGCCCTCTGCCCAAGGTTCCGATGTTGGCTTCCACTTCTTCTGTCACACGCCAGGAAAGTCCCCCAAGCAGAAGAGGCTGGCAAGATAAATGACTTCCCCTTCATCTCATCGCCTTCTCACAGTCTCCTCAGCAGGACAGCTCTGCTTGCTTTGTCTTGCAGATTAATAAAAATAAGGGTCGGCTCCCTGAGAGATGGCTCAATTATCAGCTCCCCCCACAGAGCACCTGGCTCCCTGAGGGCAGGAATCGGGTGGCCCCCGCCCTTGCAAAGTGGGGCCACTCGCCAGGCCATCCTGCTCCCTTCCCAAGGCCTGCACACTCCCTAGAGAGGGCAGGCATTCTCCAGAGACAGCTTAGCACCTTCACTGGGCGTCCCCGAAGGCCTGTCTGGGCAAGATGAGACCTTGGCCGTTCCCAGCTGCTGCTTGGAATCAGGTCCTTGGCCATTGGCCTCAACTCCCCCACGTGCCCTGAGCATCTTACAGCTCGTGTAGTACTTCTGCTCCTGTTGTTAGCCTTGTAAGGCGGTGGCTGTCACAAGTCCACTTTACACACAAGCAAACTGAGGCACAGGGGGTTGGGACAATTTGGTAGAGTTGCTAAGCCAGTGGACAGGGGAGAGGGGAGTTGAAATTCAAATCCGAGGGTTGGTTCCCAGGCCTGAACACAGCCCTCTCAGTGGTGGGTCAGGTTCCCAGGGACCCCAGAGAGAGCAAGGGCAGGGGTGGCCCCCTCCCAACTTCCTTCTGCCCAGAGTCTGGGCTGTGGCCAGGGTACCGTGGGGAAGGAGGGCCAGGCCCCTTCCAAAGAGATGTCATGGGAAACTCAGGGCTTCAGACATCCCTGGGTGTCCACCCCACTCCAGCAAAGCCCAAAGGGATGAGGGGATTTCAGGCCCCACGGAAGGCTCCCTGAGCTGGGAACCAGGCAACCCCGTTCATGCCCCAGCTCTGCTCTAGACTAGGAGAGGCCTTGAACGGGGGAATCTCTGTCCTTGGTTCCCCCATCTGTGAAATAGAAGGTGAGGAGTGTGGACTAGAAGATCCCTCTGGCTCACACACAGAGGATCTGCTCTCTACTCACTCTAAATGGCCTAGGTGGAGGAGCTGAGCCCACTGCCCACAGCGTAGGAATTCAGCACAGGGACTGGGGGTGGGAATTCAGGGACTAGGGTCCTGGCAACAGGCTGTAAGCCATCTGCAGAACCCAAACTTTCCCACAGATACAGCCCAGCCCCCAAGAGCGGGCCCCACAGTTCCCACTGCAGCCCTTCCAAGAGGAAACCGCAATGCGTGCAGAAGCCCGGCAGAAAATAAACAGAAAGCAATGTCCCTAGGACCTTGAGGCCCTGGGCCCAGCCTGAGGCAGCCCAACGGAAGGCAGCCACGCCAGAGTAGATTCCCGCTGAACCTGTCTGGACTAGCCTCCCCGCCCTCCCACCCCCACCACCACCACTGAGGGAGGAGTCACTGCCTCCCTGCCCCCTGCTCGACTGTAAAATGCTCTGCTTCCCACTGTGAGCCAGGGGCTGAGAGAACAGACTGTGTACCAGGAGATGGAGTCAGCCTGGTGCTCACTCACTGGATGGGGCAAGTCTCATCCCTCCCTAGGTCTCACTGTTCCCATCTGAACAATGGGCGCAGCACATCAGCTGCTTTCTAAAGCCGTTCCTGAATGCTCAGTATTTGATCCTAGAAGCTGGCACAGGGAAGTCGGCTAAGAAGGGAGAATAGAGGGGTCTGCCTGAGGGACTCTATCGGGAGGGCCCTGCATGGGCACTTAATCTAGGCCTCCCCGTCCACATCCTGTTGTGTAGATAAAGAGACCAAGGCTTTCCCGGGCCAGCCACACCGAGATGGAGTTGGGAGTCCCGGCTCCAAGGTTCTGAGCCCAAGGCCTTGAGGAGATTCTGGCAGGCCCTGTCAAGCAGAGGGCAGGCTGGGTGGTGGGCAGAGCAGTGGGGTGTGGACTGGTTTGTCCCCGTCCTCTTCTGCCCCTCCCCCCAGCTTTTCTCCCAGGGCCTGGCCTCTGGCGGGGCTTCTGTGAAGTGGAGGAGGAAATGAAGGGGACAGGAAGTCAGCTGACCTGCAGGACATATTCCCCAGGGATGGGGTTGGGTGAGCAAAGGATGTGGGGGCATCTCTCTTCCCAAGCGGAGACAGAGCCCCCAGTCCTGCCCCCGACTTCTGCCACCCCCCACTACTTGTCACTGCCCGGGTCATCCCTGGCCCTCCAAAGGACATTCACAAGCAGCCTTCTGAGTAACAGAGTCCCAGCCGAAGTCCCTCAAGTGGACAGCTCTCTCATTCCTGAGCCATCCTGTCATGGAGGACAGTCATTCCCATTTGACCACAGGAGACACCAGACTCGGCTATTTCACAGAGTTGGTGAGGCTCCAGCCTTCAAACTCCAAGTTCAGGTCTGAATCTACGCAGAAGGTACCTGCTTCAGCACCCAGCCCAGGTCCAGCAGACACAGAGAAGTTCTGCCAGCATCACTCCTGCCTGGGCTCAGATCTTTCCAGGGCCTGTCTTTCTGCCTGTCTCCACCCCCTCTCTCCCACCCCCCTCCCCAGATCCCTGAAAGTCTCCTTCTTGGGACTTTCATAGGACACAGGTGCACAGCACCCTAGGGAGGCTGCGGGCTGTGGCTCCTATTTCTAGCTGAAGTTCCTGCTGCCCTGGAGTCAGGGCCTACAGCAGCCCTCAAGGCCTCGTGGACACAGGGTGGCATGGTCACACAGCCACAGAACTTGGAGCTAAGAGCCCTTCTCCTTGCTGAGCAGGCTAAAGCCTTAATCCCCTTACACAAAGCCCGCTGAATCCTTCCTGGGGCGAAGGCGGTGGGGGCACAAATTGGCTTATTCCACTGATGCGGAGAGGCTTGCTGCCATGAGGACCAGCGGTTGCATCCCTGCACGTGGCTGCAGGCTCCCTCTCGCCAGCACACACATCCCTCACTCCCCGTTACCCACCCCCAGCCCCTGCACCCAGGCCTCCAGGGACCCTTGCAGTCAGGAATATGGAGATTCCACACTGGTGTTTTTCCCTCCTTCCAGGACAGCTGTCTGGGGATGGACAGGTCTGAGATGCTAAGTTCATAAACTGACCTGATGGTTTAGCCTAGGGATGGGTATCTGATAGGAACTGCTGAGGAAGACACAGTCCAAGAGTAACATATACACTGAAAATACACACTTCCCGGAAAATGGTGACATGGGGGATGCTTCTCTTCAGTCCCTTCACCCGCTTTCCATAGCCCTATGCAGGAGCCTTCCTGGTCAGAAGAAAAATGTTTAGCAAACTCTTTTCCAATAAAATTTCAGACCAGCCGGAGCTACAGTAGCCTCAAAGGAAGAGACAGCAACTGATGGAAATTTAGGCATTCTCAAAGGAGATAATTTTTAAGAGAGAGAGAGAATTTGGATCAGTAATCTTTTCTGGTATTCTTAAAAGCCCAAGGTTTATGTTTCTACCCATGTATGTGAGTGAGGGCAAGACAGTGTTGGTATCCACAGAGGGAGCCAGGCAGTGCCGTGGAAACATAGGTCCACACAAAGACTTGTACAGGAAGATCCATAGCAGGTTCATTCATAATAATGAATGAAATAACCCCAAACTAGGAACAACCCCAATGTCCATCAACACTGGATAGACCGTGGTACATTGATACAGTGGAATACTACTCAGCCGTCTAAAGGAATGAACTGCTGATGAGTGTAAGCACATGGATGAATTGCAGTCATTACGCTGAATTTGAAAGCAGCCAGGCACCAATGAGGAGAACTGCATGATTCCACTGGTATGAAAAGCCATAATGGGTTTGGTGATAGCAATCAGAAGACTGGTCACCTCAGGGCGGAAGAGGGGGTGACAGGAAGGAGGCATGAGAGAACTTTCTGGAGTGATGTGACAGAAGCATTCTGTATCTTGATTGGGGTGGTGGGTGTATGTATGTGGACAACTGTCAAGGGTACAATGGTACCCTTAAGGCTGTATAAAGATTTTATCTCAATAAATGACTATGTAAATAATAATACAAGCATACCAATTAACATTTAGTCAGTTAAATCTTTATTTGAAATAATTGTAAATGTACAGCAAAGTTGTAAGACCAAGCCAAAGAACTCCCATTTATCCTTCGCCCAAATTCTTTAACAATTAACATTTACATTTATCCCACCATTCTCTCTGTATGTATATATACATATTATTATAATTGCAATATATATACAAGTATACACAAATATGGGCTTCCCTGTGGCTCAGCAGTAAAGAATCCGCCTGCATTACAGGAGACACAGGAGATGTGGGTTTGATCCCTGGGTTGGGACGGTCCCCTGGAGGAGGGCATGGCAACCTGCTCCAGTATTCTTCTCTGGAGAATCCCATGGACAGAGGAGCCCTGTGGGCTACAGTCCATAGGTTTGCAAAGAGTTGGACACCAATGAAGGGATTGAACATGCACTCATACACATATACGGGTTTTTTTCTGAGCCATTTGAGAGTAGCCTGCCTAATCATTTTGACATTCATCCACGTAGTTGCATGTATCAGCAATTCATTGTTTTTTATGGCTCATAGTGTTTCATTGTATCAAAGTACCAAAGTTTACCCATTGTTGATGGACATTAGGGTTGTTCCTAGCTTTTGGTTAAGCCTGCCATGAATATTACCTCCCAAAAGTTCAGTGCATAGTTCCCAAGAACAAGGATATGTTCTTGTTTCTGTTATCAGAATTGGAATATTAACATTAATAGAATATTACCTAATCTATAGACCTTCTTATTAAAATTTTGCTATTTGTCCCAATAATGTCTTCTATTAAAAAAATTTTTTTTTTTTCTGATCCAGGATTGGATCCAAGATCACAAGTTGCATTTACTTGTCATGTCTTTTTAGGATCACTTGATTTGGAATAATTCCTCAGCCTTTCTTTGTCTTTCATGAGCTTGACATTTCTGAAGAGTACAGGCTGGTTATTTTAATGAATGTTCTCCACTTTGGGCTTGTCTGGTGTTTCCTCATGATTAGATTCAGGTTATTAATTTTTGGCAAGACTGTCACAGAAGTGACATTATGTTCTTCTTGGCACATCATCTCAGGAGGTATCTGTTGTCTTTGTTCTATTCCTAGTGATACCAACTTGGGTTGCTGGTTAAAGGAAGGTCTACTGCCAAAGAATTATGACTTTTCCAATTGTATTTAACAAGTATTTTGGGGAGAATCACCTGAAGACTATGAACATCCTGTGTATCAAACTTTACATCCACTGATTTTAGTGTCCATTGATAATTCTTGCCTGAATCAATTATTACTATGATGATGGCTAAATGTGATTTTCTAATCCCATAATTTCCTCTTTATTTATTAGTTCAAGTGCTATTATAAGGAAGAGCTTCCCCCTCCATGTATTTATTTATATTCATTACATTATATGTGTATCAACTCATGAATTCTTATTTTATTCACTGGGTCATGATTCTTTCCTATCACTGTTTATTTTGACACTTCCATGGTCCCAGATTTGGCTGCTGGGAGCCCCTTCAAACTGGCACCTGTGTCCTTTTGACATTTCCTAATTTTTTTCTGAGCATTTCCTCACTTTCAGACTCAGCATGTATTTGCCCAGGAATCAGCCATCTGTCAAGGAGCCCTTGTTTATTTCAGCAGAGAATGGTCCAGGAAGTAGAATATCCATAACCATATCTATTCTAGTCAAAGCTATGGTTTTTCCAGTAGTCATTGGACTACTGGAAAGTAGAGAGTTGGACTATAAAGAAAGCTGAGCGCCGAAGAATTGATGCTTTTGAATGAATGTGTTGGAGAAAACTCTTGAGAGTCCCTTGGACAGTAAGGAGATCCAACCAGTTCATCCTAAAGGAAATGAGTCCTGAATATTCACTGGAAGGACTGATGCTGAAGCTGAAACTCCAATACTTTGGCCACCTGATGCAAAGAACTGACTCATTTGAAAAGACCCTGATGCTGGGAAAGATTGAAGGCAGAAGATTGAAGGAGAAGGGGACGGCAGAGGATAAGATGGTTGGATGGCATCATCAACTCAATGGACACGAGTTTGAGCAAGCTCCAGGAGTTGGTGAAGGACAGGGAAGCCTGGCATGCTGCAGTCCATGGAGTTGCAAAGAGTTGGACATGACTGAGCGACTGAACAACAACAGCCACTCTGAAAAGCAAAACTGCTAACTTGAGTCTGATATTTTTGCAGCCCTTTCTCGTCCTTTGTCTGGGTGTGCTGTGCTGTCCTGTTCTGTGCTTAGTCGCTCAGTTGTATTCAACTTCTTGCGATCCCATGGGCTGTAGCCTGCCAGGCTTCTCTGTCCATGGGGATTCTCCAGGCATGCCCTCCTCCAGGGGATCTTTCCAGCCCAGGGATTGAACCCAGGTCTTGAATGGCAGGCGGATTCTTTACCGCCTGAGCCACCAGGGAAGCCTTGTCTGGGAGTATGTAGTCAAAATACTGTGTTCAAAACTTTCTTAAATTATGCTTTTTTTCTCTTTCAGCATACATACATGAATACATACAGTTAGGCTTGTTTGTGTATGTATTTCATTTTAGGAATTTCCCTCATCTTTTATTATTGTTGCTGTTGTTGTTGTTATTATTATTTGAGTACATAAAGCTTTAACATGGTTCCAAAAATCAATTCTAGTCCAAAAAGTTATGCTGAGAGCAATACTTATAGCCCTCCCACCCCATTCCCACCCAACCTCGGAGGGTAGCTGATCCCATTAGTTTACCCTTCCTGTATTTCTTTTTGAAAAATCAGTCATATAAAATTTCTTACTTCTCTTTCTTTCTGTCGTGAAAATTTACATGCTATAGGTATATTTTTGACTTTGAGTTTTTCATTTAACATCATATCCAGGGATCACTCTGTATCAGTTTATGGAGATTGTCCTCAGTTTAAAAAAGTTTGCTTGTTTACTGAAAGTAATATACACACAGAAAATGGTGTTAGAAGTTAGGGATTTCTTTTTTTTAATTAATTAATTTATTTTAATTGGAGGATAATTACTTCACACTACTGTGATGGTTTTTGCCATACATCAACGTGAATCAGCCACGGTGCACATGTGTCCCCCACCCTTAACCCCCTCCATCTTCCTCCCCAGAACTTAGGGACTTCTGGGGTACTGGTTACCAGGGTGGCGGTGGGGGTTCACTTGATTAAGTTTTGCCCGGTTTGAATGCTGTATGTAAGTGGGTTCACATAATGTTTACTCTTTGGTACCTGCTTCTTTTGCTTAGCATTGTTTGTCACATTTATCTACCTGTTTCTATGCAGCTGTCATGTGTCCATTCATATTGCTGTTCAGAATTGCACTGTATAAATATGTTAGAATATTTTTATTCATTGTATTGTTAGTGGGCATTTGGGAATTTCCAGGTTGCTTTTTGCTTTATGGCTAGTGCTGCTGTGAACATTCTAGTACCTAGAATGTGTTTGGAACATAGGGGCAGAGTTGCTGAGTTATCAGGTATGCACGTGTTCAGCTTTAGCAGATGCTGTTAAACACTTTTGTAAAGTGCTGCTGCTGTACCAGTTTACATTCCTGCCAGTCATGTGTAAGAGTTCCAGTTGTTCAATTCTGTTCCCAGTTCTACTAACATGTGGGTTTTCTTCCTCACACCAAGCAATTCTGTGACACCAGCTGGGCCATCCATAATTCAACTCAGTTCTGACACTATCTCCTGGAGATAGCATCAGATCCCCAGGGGTTAAGGGCTGAGTCCTACAAGACTGCTCCTACCACCCAATCTCAAGTTCAGCACTTCCGAAATGCTGACTACAGACTGGAGGAGGTTGCAGTGCCCCTTCCTTGGTTTGATTAATTTTCTAGAGCAGCTTACAGAACTCAAAAAACATTTGTGTTGTCCAGTTTCTAAGTCACGGCAGACTCTTTGCAACCCCATGGATTGTAGCCCACTAGGCTCCTCTGTCCATGGTATTCTCCAGGCAAGAATACTGGAGTGGGTTGCCATACCTTCCTCCGGGAGATCTTCCTGACCCAGGGATTGAACCCTACTCTCCTGTGTCTCTTGCATTGCAGGCAGATTCTTTACCTACTGAGCCACCAGGGAAGCCCCCCCAAACATTTACTAACTAGATTATTGGTTCATAGTGAAAAGATTTAACTCAGGAACAGCCAGAGGGAGAGAGAGAAAGGGTAAGGCGATATGGGGGAGCGTGTAGGACTAGCGTGTTCTGTGAGCACTGCTCTCCCTGCACCTCTACATGTCCGCCATACAGAAGCTCCCTAAATACAGTCCTTTTGGGTTTTTATGGAGATTTCATGACACTGGCCCAGTTGGTTAAATCTCTAGCCATTGGCGATTGAACCTAATCTGTAGCCTCTTTCCTCTCTCTGGAGGTCGGGGATTGGAGAGGGCAATAAGGGTGGAGAATGGGACTGAAAAGTCCAACTCTCTAATTACGTGTGGTTGCTTCCTCTGGTCACCAGCCCCCATCCTTCGGTGATCCCAGGCACTTTCCTAAGGTCACTTCAATAACATAACAGAAAACACCTGTATTCTTCTCATCCTGTGAAGTTCCAAGGATTGGAGAACTCTGTGCCAAGACAGGACAAAGATTAAATATATATTACTTATTAAAAATCATAATATCACACTCACCAACATCAAACAAAGAGCATGTCTCCCCTTTATCACCACCAAACTGGCCTTCTGTGAGAAGCAGCATGGTATAGTGAAGGGGCTCTGGCCTTGAAATCGAAGACCTGGCTCTGCCAACCCTAATTAGCTGAGTTGTGTGATCTTGACTTATCTAAGCCTTAGCTTTCTTCTCTGTACAATGGGAATAATGGCCCTCGTCCTGCTTTTGGGACAGACACCAACTGGCATCAGAAGTGGTGGAGTCTCCAGGCCGCTTTTGCCCAAGCCTGGCTCCCTACTTCCTGGGCACCGGCTGTACATGAGACAGAGATACACTCACCCACATGCCAGTCCTATGCCTGCTCCTGTCCTGGGTCATTTTCTTCCTTCAGTGGGATCTTGTGGATTCCTCCACCAGAAAGCTTCCCTGATCACCTCCATCTTTCTTCTTTATAACAGAGAGCCTAGACCGGAAAGAGCAAGGCTTGAACCCATTTGCCTTTGGCTGGCTCCACTGCTTGAGATCTAAGGCTGGTTTCCAGACACAGGGCTGGGGACCTGGGGACAGCTTGCAGCATCTCTGGGGCACTTTGCAAACTGCTGCTTTTTGGTGCAGTGCTAGAGGAGGCCATCCGAATGTGGCATCAGAGGAGGAATAGACAAGTTTTCTTCGCATTCTTAGAGCGGCCAAAGACAGATGCAGGCAACTGCCACATGCCTTTGTGTCAGTGAAGAAAACAGAACATCCGCAAGCAGGACCCCCAAATCCCCCCAGAGAGCCCGCAGGAGGGGTGTGTTCCCACCCTTCTATTCCTCAGCTCACCTGTATGTTCCAACCTGGGCCAGACTTAGATTTAGAAGCTCTGCCCCTTGTCATCTGTAAGGAGGGACTGAGCATGGCACTGTGCAGGCCCTAAGTGGGGTTCTGAAGTGTGCCCTTGCCACAGATGCAGAAGGCCTTGTGGGGAAGCTGAAATACAGACACAAACAACTGGAAACTATGTTCCAGCAGAGGCCCAGATGGCCTTTAACTAGAAAAGTGAAAGTGAAGTCGCCCAGCCATGTCTGACTCTTTGCAACCCCATGGACTGTAGCCCACCAGGCTCCTCAGTCCATGGAATTTTCCAGGCAAGAGTACTGGAGTGGGTTGCCATTTCCTTCTCCAGGGGATCTTCCCAACCCAGGGATTGAACCTGGGTCTCCTGCATTGCAGGCAGACGCTTTACTGTCTGAGCCACCAGGGAAGTCCCAAAACTAGAAGGTGGATGGCTAATGAGGGTCAGCTAAGAGAGAGGAAAGGAGCTCCAGGCCCAGGTTACAGCCTCAGTGCAGACACAGGGCTGGGACCTGGGCATGAATATGGGATGAATGTTGAAAGCAGATGGTGGTTATACCACCAAGGGCCTTGAAAACCTGGCTGATGAGGTGAGATCTTATCCCATGGGTAACGGCCAGGGAGATCTGCAAGGAGATCAAACCAGTCACCCCTAAAGGAAATCAATCCTGAATATGCACTGGAAGGACCGATGCTGAAGTTGAAGGTCCAGTCCTCTGGCCACCTGATGAGACGAGCCAGCTCATTAGAAAAGACCCTGATACTTGGAAAGATTGAAGGCAAAAGGAGAATGAGGCAGCAGAGGATGAGATGGTAGGATGGCATCACTGACTCAATGGACATGAATCTGAGTCAACTGGGAGATAGCGGAGGACAGCCCAGCGTGCTGCAGTCCATGTGGTCACAAAGAGTCAGACATGACTGAACAATAGCAAAAAGGCCAGGAAGCTACTGGTGCTTTTGAGGGGGTGGGTATGGGGTGACAAAATCAGAGGTGATCACACATGCTCACCTGTGGAAGGCCCTGAGCCAACAGTCTTCCCAACTTGCTTCCACCATTTGAACGCCCTTCCTTAGGAACACAAAGACTTTTCTGGCACTAAGAGGCCCTGCTAAAGGAAAAACTAGATATCAGTGCAAACTTTGATGTGATTAGCTACTCAGCCTGTGCTCCTTAGACAGCTATGATTCCAGAGGCCAGGTCCAGACTGTGTGTTTGTGAGACTTGTTGTTGTTCAGGCACTCACTTGTTTAGTCACTCGATGACTGACTCATTGTTCAGTCATTTCCAACTCTTTGTGACCCCACGGACTGCAGCGTGCCAGGCTTCCCTGTCCTTCACCATCTCCCTGAGTTTGTGAGGCTGGGCGAAGGAAGTCTTTGTTAATCATCAGCCAGTGCGAGTCAGCATGCTCAATGTTCTCTGTTCAATATCTCACTGTTTGTAACAACTCTAGTAGAAAGGGATTAGTCCTATTTCACAGATAAAGAAACTGAGGTCTGGGGCAGGCTAGATTATTCAGGCAGTGAGTCTGTCCACACAGCCTGACCCTGTGATGATGCCCCGGGCAAGGTATGTGTGACTCCCTCCTCCACAAGTCTGGTGTGGAGGGAAGTCTGGGCCTAGTGCCTACTTGGTCCCAGGAGTACAGTCCCAGGGCCTCCAAATGCCCTTCCCCAAAGAGCTGCCCTGGTGATCTCCCCAGCTGAGTGCGCCTGCCCAGAGGTGCAGGGTTGCAGCCTTTTCACAGCACAACCCAAGATGTCAACAGGAAGAGGGAAATTGTGTTCAAATGAGACACAATCTTCTTGATGTCCCTGGGGTCCTCCCCCGAAGGGAGCACTTTCTGCAGTGTTTTATGCTTTTAAAAAATGCTGCCACATAATTCTTCCAACTGCCAAGTTTGTGAAACAATATTCTCAGCACTGTCTTCAAATAGCGGACACTGGGTGTCATTTCACTCAAAGGGCTGGATTCTCTGGCAACTCGTTCAACAAGCTCTTAAATATCTGCTATGGTTGATGTATGGCAAAAACCATCACAATATTGTCAAGTAATTATCCTACAATTATAAGAAATAATTTTTTTAAAAGAAAGCCTATATAGCAAGGAAAAAAAAAAACTCTGCTATGGGCCTAGCACCATGCTAGGATTTGAAACTCCATCTGGGTGTGCCATGGTCAGAGGGGAAGATGGATACTCTACAGGGTTAGAACAGTAGCAACAGAGGCCTGGGGTGAGCCATGATTAGCTCTTCAGTGATGGGCTGGGTAAGGTGGGAGGAAGGATTCAGGGCCCTCGTGGGGGATTCAGACAGGTAGGTGGCCTGGACCAGGCCTTCAAGGAACATGGTTTTCTAGGACGGAGATAAAGCGTGACAATGGAGAAGGGAATTGTGGTCTAAAGACTGGCTTGAGTAGAGAGGAGAGGACAAAGGACTAGGAGGTGTGGGAAAGTGAGACGGCCCTTGCGGATGGGCTGTGGGAGACAGCCTGTCCGGCAGCAGCGCCCCTCCCAACGCCCTGCCTGAGTTCCCTTCACTCACAGCCTTACTCACAACCTTTATAGACTCTTGTGGTTTCCCACACAACCAAGCTGTTTCACAATTCTGAGCCTTCGCTCGCATTGTCCCCTCTTCCTAGGATGCCCCCATCCTCTTCCTCTTCTTCCTCTAAAGACACTGATGCTCAGCCTGGTCTTCACCTCCTCACAAACCTCAAACTGAGAGCTGTGCCTCCTTGGGCCCCATCCCTCCCTGGTCACGGGGTTATTTGTTTTCTCATCTGTCTCCCTCCCTGGATGGTGAGTGACTTTGGGGAAGGAGTTGGGTGTTGGCCCCATAATGAGTCATGAGTGGAGCGATGGGAAACGAAAGAGCTGGGAAAATTCACAGCATCGATGATGTAGCTGTGTCCATATTCAAGCTTCAGTTTGTTCTGCCACCATGTAAAAGTCATCTATTTTTCATCAAAAGAGAAAATGAAATCAGAGAACCATCAATTCCTCTAATCTGTTTTCCTAAGCAGCGTTTAGACTCTGCCGTGGTATCTAGGGGGTCCTAAGGGACCATGACACTTTAGGCATTCCCCGTCTATGTGTGAAGCCACCTCTTCTCTGAAGCCCCGTCCTGGATGGTCCGGTCACAGATCTCTAAGCCACAGCTGGTCACCTCATGGAACCCAAGGGCCTTGGAGCTTCCTCTTATCTTCACATCTTTCAGTGAGACCCAGCATTCCCCAAACCCCGTCCCTGCTCTCTCTCCTCTAGCTCTCCACTTTCAGTTTCTCGGTTTCTTCCACAACTTTGACTCCACAGACCAGCTACATGTTCTTCTGAAACCTCCACCTCATTTTCCAAAATGGTAGCCCCAGGCCCACACAGATATGTTCTGTTTTGCCTACAGTATCTTTCTTTTCGCCACACTGCATGGCATGTGGAACTTCCCTGACCAGGGATCGAACCCCACCCCCTGTAGTGTAAGAGAGGAGTCTTAACCACTGGACCACCAGAGAAGTCCTTGCTGCGGTATCTTTTAAAAAGTTTAAATTAGTCGTTAAACATTTGAAAATCAACAGATTTGCATAAGTGAACTCATTTTACAATAATTTTTCAAGCTGTACACTTAGAATTCATGCACTTTTCTATATGTATACTTCAATTAAAAATGTTGTTTTACTCTGCAGATTTCATATTCAAAATCCTGATTCCCATTTTTTCTTGAACACTTGGTAGGTCTGCCCTGCTGGATCTTTATTCTACACGAGCTCTGGCTGGCAGCTTCCTCCTTCACCAAAAACATCACTTCCCCCATTTTCCCATAGTCTCCACCACTTCATTCCACTCACAGCCACTTTCCTCATTCGTGTTCCTGCCCCTAGGCTTGGCATTCGAGCCCGCCCTCTTTGTGTGTTTTTATTTCTCACTGCCTCCTGTATGTTCTGTGGGTACCTCAAACTCAGCATGTCATGATTGAACCCACATCCTTTCCCCCTGTGCCCTAAACCTCTCCCAGTCCTAAACGATGAATCACAGCCCACCCAGTCACCTGAGGCAAAGGCCTGGCCATCTCTGGGACTCCTGCCTCTCTCTCATCCTACTAACAATTCATCAACAACTCTCATGATTCTGGAACCTGCCTGGGCCAAGCCTCTGTCATCCTTGGCTGGGACCACAGGGGTTAATGTGCATGGATCTTCCTGCCTCCACTCCTGCCCCTCAAGTCTGCTGAGCCCTTTGCAGCCAGAAGGGTCTTTAAAATACAACATGACCATGTCACTTCCCGCTTAGACCTTTTCTGATGGCTTCTTTTTTTGGGGGAAAAATCTAAACTCCTTATAAGGAAAAAAATCCAAACCCTACAAGGGCCTAGAACCAGGGTCTGTCTCTTCCAGCCTTTTCCCACGCCCTCCCCTATTTTCTCTCCATACCATACATTCTCACCATATTTCAGCTCATTACCTTCCGTATTTTTTTAGTTTTTTTAAGTAAGAGATATGATCTTTATATAGTAAACTGTATACATCTTATGTTACAGCCTGACAGATTTTTTTCTCCAATTTTTTTCATTGTGATAAAATACATAAAAATTACTATATTAAGCATTTTAAGCATATAGTTAGTTCTGTGGTATTAAATACATTGCTGTATAACCATCACTACACCCATCTCCATAACTCTTTCATCAAGTACAACTGAAACTCTACGCACATTAAACAAGAACTCCCCATTTCCCTGTCCTTCCAGCCCCTGGCAACCACCGTCTACTTTCCATCTCTATGCTTTCGACTACTCCAGGTACTTCATACAAGTGGACTCATACGGTACTTGCCCTTCTTTTTCACTCAGCATGTCCTCAAGTTTCATCCGTGTTGTAGCACACTGCAGAATTTCCTTTCTTTTTAAGGTGGAATAAAAGTCCCCATAAGTGTGACCGTGGTTTGCTTATTCATTCATCAGGCAATGGACACTTGGGTTGCTTCTATGGTTTCAGCTTCACTGATTTTTACATATGTAAACAGCTATGTAATCACTACTCAGCCTGAGGCCCAGAACATTTTGGTACCCGAGGAGTCTCTTCATGTTCTTTTGAGGCAAACCTACCACTCCTGTTATTCAAACAACTTTACCGTAGATTAGCTTTGCCTGTTTTTGACTTTCATATACGTGAAAGCATACAGTCTGTATCCTTTTCTGTCTGAAATGTTTGCTCAATGTTTTGTCTGTGAAATTCACCCGTGTTGTTATGTGTATTAGCAGTTCATTCTCATTGCCATGTAGTATTCCACTGAATAAATATGATACTATTTATGCATTCCACTGTTAATGGGAATTTGGGTACTGTTATGGAATGAATTGTGTCCTGCCAAAATTCATGAATTGAATCCCTAACTACCAACGTGACTGTATTTGGAATTTGGGCCTTTAAGGAGGTTATTAGGGTTAAAAGAGATCACCAGGGTGGGGCCCTAAACCAACAGGACTGGTGTCCTTATAAGAAGAGGGAGAAGAAGTGGAAAGGAAAGGCCAGGTGAGAACAAGAAGGCGGTAGTCTGTAAGCAGGAGAGAGAGGGCTCATCAGAAACCAAGCCCACTGGTACCTTGATCTTGGACTTCCAGCCTCTGGGACTCTGTGAAAATACATTTCTGTTGTTAAAGTCACCCCGTCCATGGTATTCTGTTACGGCACCCTGATTAGCCTTATACAAGTAATTTCTAATTAGGATCCATTACAAACAAAACTACTTAAATATTGTTCTACATGTAGAACGTATAGACCGATATTTGGTAGACATAGGCACTTCCAGTGCGTCCCCTGCATGTGAACCTCCAAGGTGCAAATTTTCAGAGATGTCAGTGTGTTTGCGTGTCCAGCCAAGCAAGTCAGTTCATGCGTCTGCTGCCTGTTGGCACGTGCACGCACCCTCTAGAAGCGGCCATGCTCTTGTGTACTTTACTGTGCAGTTCTGTACAGAGCGGGCTTCCCTGGTGGCCCAGTGGTAAAGAATCCACCTGCCAATGCAGGAGACAAGGGTTTGATCCCTGGTCTGGGAAGATCCCCTGGAGAAGGAAATGGCAACTCACTCCAGTATTCTTGCCTGGAAAATCCCATGGACAGAGGAGCCTGGTGGGCTACAGTCCATGGGGTGGCAAGAGTCAGAGGCAACTTAGCGTCTAAACAACAACAGCTGGATAGAGTACAGTAGTACTCTACCGTCTCCCGCCTCCTCTTGCTGCTCTATCCAGGAACTCTTCTTTGCCTGTACACTTGATTCCTGACTGACCCTGCATGCCAGCTACTGTATTACTACTGTCCTTTTCAAGGTACTGTAGTGTAAGATTAAACATGTTTTCTTTATTTTTGGTTTGTTGGCTTTTTATCTATTATTTGTGTGAAAAGTATTACAACCCCATTATAGTACAGTGGCATATAGCTGATTGTGCTGGTTGAGTACCTAGGCCAACTTTGCTGGACTTATGAACAAATTGGACTTAACGAACATGTTCTTGGAAAGGAACGTGTTTGTATGTAGGGGACTTACTGTAATTTGGTTGAATATGTTTTCACAAGTGGGTAACAGAGTAGATGCATTGGTAAAAAGAAAGAGAGGAAGAAAGAAAAGAGGGACGGAGGGAAGAAAGGAGGGAGGGAAAAAAGAAAGGAGGGAGGGAAGGAGGGTGGAGGGAAAGAAGGAAGGAAGCAAAGGAGGAAAGAAAAAGAAAGAGAGCTTATTTTTCTCACAAAACCACATTAAAACCAGGAAGTCAGGATACTATAATACTACCAACTAATCTATGGATTCAGTTTCAACAATTATCCCAATACTGTCTTTTATATCAAAAAAGGTCCAGTCCATGATCACACATTGCATTTTTGTTATCAAGTATCTTTCGCCTCTTTCAGTCTGAGACAGTCTCTCAATCTTTCATGACTTTGACACTTGTGAAGATTACAGTCTGGTTATTTTGTAGAATGTCTCTCAATGTGAGTTTACCTGATATTATTCACCTTTGGCAGGAATGTCACAGAAGTCATGCTCTGTTCTTCCCTGTGTATCCTGATGAGTGGCACCTGGTCAATTTGTCCCATTACTGGCAACATTAACTCTTAACACTTGGTTAAGATGGCATCTGCCAGGCTTCTCCACTGTTAAATTAATTAATAAGAACAACAAGTAAATATTTTGTGAAGAGTTTGAGATTATGTAAATATTCTGTTCCTCATGATAATTTCACCCGATAATTTTAACATCCATGAATGAGTCTTGCCCACATCAAATGTTTCTACAATGGCTGCAAAATCTGGTTTTTCTAATTCTATTATTCCCTCTACATTTATTAGTTGGCATTCTGCTCTAAGGAGGAGGCTTCTCTTCTCCCCATTTGTTTACTGATTTATTTCTTTACCTGAATACAGTCTGATGGACTGTAATCAGTATTTATTTTGATGCTCAAATTGTCCCAGATCTGGGAATTTGGAGTGCTTCAAATTGATTTCTGTGTCCTTTAAAATTCTTTTAAAATTTTTTTTTAAAAATTGTGGTAAAACACACATAAAATCAAATGTATCCTCTTAGATATTTTAGTGTAAAATTCATTGGCGTTAAGGGCATTTGCATTGTTGTGCCACTAATCATCACCATGCATCTCCAGAACTGTTTTTTTAATTGCTGTTCCTTTTTTAAAAATGTATTTGTTTTTGGCTGCACTGGGTCTTTGTGGGGTGCATGGGCTCTGCGTTGCTGCGCACAGGCTTTCTCTAGTTGTGGTGTGCTGGCTTCTCACTGTGGCAGCTTCTCTTATCGTGAAGCACAGGCTCTAGGGCCCACGGGCTCGGTAGCTGTGGCTCGCAGGCTCTAGACATGGGCTCAGTAGTTGTGGTTCATTGGCTTAGTTGACCTGCAGCATTTGGAATCTTAGTTCCTGGACCAGGGACTGAACCTGTGTTCCCTACATTGGCAGGCAGATTCTTAGCCACTGGACCACCAGGGAAGTCCCCCAAACTCCATCTTATAAAATTGAAACTCTGTCCTCATTAAACAATAACTCCCTTTTTCCCACTCTCTCAGCCTCTGGAAACCACCATTCTCCTATTTCTTTGACTCTGACTACTCTAGGCACCTCTTATAAATGAAATAATACAGTATCTGTCCTTTTATGACTGACTTATTTCACTTAACACCGTGTCTTTAAGGTCCATCCATGCTATCGCATGTGTCAGAGTTTCCTTCCTTTTTAAGGCTGAATAATACCCCACCATATGTATGACCACATTTTGTTTATCCATCCACTCATCAATGGGACGTTTGAGTTACTTTCACCTTTAGGCTATTGTGAATAATGTTGCTATGAACGTAAGTGTACAAATATTTCTTTGAGTCCCCTTCTTTCAATGCTTTTGAGTATATACCAGAAGTGAGATTTCTGGATCTTATGGTAACTCTATTTTCAATTTTTTGAGGAATCACCATGCTGTGTTCCATAACAGCTACATGGACAGTCCAAAAGTGTTACAATTTCTTTACATTCTTGCCAATACTTGCTATTTTTGTTTTTTCATAGTAGTCATCCTAATCCCAGTGGGACAGACTCTCATTGTCGTTTTGATTTGCATTTCTCTAATGATTAGTGACACTGAGCATCTTTTCAGGTACCTGTTGGACATTTGTGTATCTTCTTTGGAGCAAATCTATTCAGGTTGTTTGCCTATATTTTAATTGGATTGTCTGTTTTGTAGTTGTTGAGTGTAGGAGTTCTTTATATATTCTGGATATTATCTCATTTCCTTTTGACACGTCCCCATCATTCTTTGAGTGTTTTCCAACTGAAACTGTAAGATGTTTCAGCTGTTTAACTATTTCCCCTGACTCACCCTTGGGAGTAGCCATTTCTCCAAGGAGCCCTGGTTTCTTTTAGCGGAGAATGGCGTTAAGAAGCATATCTGGTTTCCAGGTTTGCTCATTGCTCTTTTGGGGAGGGAGGGGGTTGCTGTTTCCAGGCCCTGTCAGTGGCCAGAGCTAGAGAATATTTGCATGTGTGTACTTCAATCCCAAAGAAAGGCAATGCCAAAGAATGCTCAAACTACCGCACAATTGCACTCATCTCACACGCTAGTAAAGTAATGCTCAAAATTCTCCAAGCCAGGCTTCAGCAATATGTGAACTGTGAACTTTCTGATGTTCAAGCTGGTTTTAGAAAAGGCAGAGGAACCAGAGATCAAATTGCCAACATCCGCTGGATCATGAAAAAAGCAAGAGAGTTCCAGAAAAACATCTATTTCTGCTTTATTGACTATGCCAAAGCCTTTGACTGTGTGGATCACAATAAACTGTGGAAAATTCTGAAAGAGAAGGGAATACCAGACCACCTGATCTGCCTCTTGAGAAATTTGTATGCAGGTCAGGAAGCAACAGTTAGAACTGGACATGGAACAACAGACTGGTTCCAAATAGGAAAAGGAATACGTCAAGGTTGTATATTGTCACCCTGCTTATTTAACTTATATGCAGAGTACATCATGAGAAACGCTGGACTGGAAGAAGCACAAGCTGGAATCAAGACTGCTGGGAGAAATATCAATAACCTCAGATATGCAGATGACACCACCCTTATGGCAGAAAGTGAAGAGGAACTCAAAAGCCTCTTGATGAAAGTGAAAGTGGAGAGTGAAAAAGTTGGCTTAAAGCTCAACATTCAGAAAATGAAGATGATGGCATCTGGTCCATCACTTTATGGGAAATAGATGGGGAAACAGTGGAAACAGTGTCAAACTTTATTTTTTGGGGCTCCAAAAATCACTGCAGATGGTGACTGCAGCCATGAAATTAAAAGACGCTTACTCCTTGGAAGGAAAGTTATGACCAACCTAGATAGCATATTCAAAAGCAGAGACATTACTTTGCCAACAAAGGTTCGTCTAGTCAAGGCTATGGTTTTTCCTGTGGTCATGTATGGATGTGAGAGTTGGACTGTGAAGAAGGCTGAGCGCCGAAGAATTGATGCTTTTGAACTGTGGTATTGGAGAAGACTCTTGAGAGTCCCTTGGACTGCAAGGAGATCCAACCAGTCCATTCTGAAGGAGATCAGCCCTGGGATTTCTTTGGAAGGAATGATGCTAAAGCTGAAACTCCAGTACTTTGGCCACCTCATGCAAAGAGTTGACTCATTGGAAAAGACTCTGATGTTGGGAGGGATTGGGGGCAGGAGGAGAAGGGGATGGCTGGATAGCATCACTGACTCGATGGACGTGAGTCTGAGTGAACTCTGGGAGTTGGTGATGGACAGGGAGGCCTGGCGTGCTGCAATTCATGGGGTGGCAAAGAGTCGGACATGACTGAGCAACTGAACTGAACTGAACTTACATTTATATTTATTTCTGTATCCATATATTAAAAACTGTAAGTCATATCAATAACTCTATTTCTAATCCACCACTGGAGTCATTCTAGCTTCTTCCCGTTTCATATTTGCAACTTCCTTCTCCAACAGCAAGAAATCTGCCTCTACCATACTCAGTATGTTAAACCTATTGCTCAGTCCCTCTGTGTATAGCCAATCTCCTGACCCCAGTGGCTGCCACTTCACTTGGCCAACTCAGGGTTGCTTCACCCCAACCTCCCTGCTGCCTTCAACAAGTATTATGAAAGGGGTAGGGGCCCTAATGGCCTTTTGAGTGAATTATTCAATTATTCAGGAAGGAAGGAAGCAAGTGAGTAAGGACAGTGCCGGGTTTTAACTACTGGGTGGACAGCTTCTGTGCATTTCTGCCCTGTGTAATTAGCTGAAAACTCGGGGACTTGCCTTTAATGGCCCGCAGGGCTGTGACTTCACCTGTGTGTCACTGTTCCTGGGAGGCTCCTGGGCTGGCCCCTGGGGCAGGGCTGCCCACCAGACTGTGATGACCCAGTCTGCTCTGGCTCTGCTCTTGTAAGGCTGGATGAATGCTGGCAGCTGCTGGAGGTGGCGATGCTGCCCTGGGCCCACCTAACAGTTGAACCCTACCCAGAGCCCCTGGACCTGGTAGGGTCAAGCATGTTGCTGGGGCCTTGGGCCTCCCCCAACCAGCTAGGGGAACCTGCCCTGGGAGATCAGGTTAGAAACTGGAAGAGATTTATAATTGATACAGAAGCTCTTATCTGAGCACAGCCTCTTCACTATATTCACCATTCCCCACTTCCACGCATTTAAGCTTCACTTATAGGTCCAAATTGTTTATAGGTTCCACTTTCATCCCAGCCACCAGAATGTAGAAGGTTTTGCCTGCCATTGTACCCAGCCTTTCCACTGACACGGCGACCTGGTAAGAGGATGCGTGCTAAGTGGCTTCAGTCGTGTCCAACTCTTTGCGATCCTGTGGACTTTAACCTGCAAGGCGCCTCTGTCCATGGGATTCTCCAGGCAAGAATACCAGAGTGGGTTGTCATGCCCTTCTCCAGGGGATCTTCCTGATCCAGGGATTGAACCCACATCTCCTGCATCTCCTGTATTGGCAGGCGGGGTCTTTACCACTAGCGCCACCTGAGAAGCCTGGGAAGGAGGGTGCACCTCTGTCCAAAAGAAGCCCTGCTCAGGCCCACCCCTAGGTTTCAGTCATTCTTGGCAGCCAGGCAAACTCATGCCCAGCCTGCCTCTCAGTGCAGGGAGGCCACAGGCATGAGAGCTCACTGAGACCTACCTTGTGCAATGCCTTCAGGGTGCAAGGGGAAGAACCCTCACCCTCAGGGAACTCACCACAGTCCATTGGATGTCACAGAGCCCCACCCAGTCAGGAAGCAGAAGCCCTGCCCTGCTCACCCAGAGATGCCCTGCCAGGGACTAGGGCTGAGGGAGCAACACCCTAAGAGTGCTGAAAGCAGAGAAGGTGAGGATGATAGAAAATCGGGCAGAGAGTCCCTAGAAAGGCAGATCAGGCTTTCCAACAGATGATTGAGGCACGTTTAAACAGGCCTGAACCTCAAAAGCAGAGACATTACTTTGCCAACAAACGTCCGTCTAGTCAAGTCTATGGTTTTTCCAGTGGTCATGTATGGATGTGAGAGTTGGACTGTGAAGAAAGCTGAGTGCCGAAGAATTGATGCTTTTGAACTGTGGTATTGGAGAAGACTCTTGAGAGTCCCTTGGACTGCAAGGACATCCAACCAGTCCATCCTAAAAGAGATCAGTCCTGGGTGTTCTTTGGAAGAACTGATGCTGAAGCTGAAACTCCAGTACTTTGGCCACCTCATGCGAAGAGTTGACTCATTGGAAAAGACTCTGATGCTGGGAGGGATTGGGGGCAGGAGGAGAAGGGGACGACAGAGGATGAGATGGTTGGATGGCATCACCGACTCAATGGACATGAGTTTGGGTGAACTCCGGGAGTTGGTGATGGACAGGGAGGCCTGGTGTGCTGCAATTCATGGGGTCACAAAGAGTCGGACATGACTGAGTGACTGAACTGAACTGAACTGAACCTTATATAATTTGGGGGCCCTGAAAGAAAAATAATACAAAATTATGACCCAGAATTGATACAGAATCTTGGAAGATGTCCTGAATCTTGAGCCTCCTTGGCTGACTTGGAAACCTCCCCTGGCTACCAGATCATCCTTACCTAGAGATTCCTGACTGTCCAGGACTCTCCGGGCCTCATCTCCTCAGGAAGACTTTCAGAGCTGCCTAAGGACCTGCCTCTCTATTCAGAGTGTGTGGTTCTGTTCATTTTTCTCTCACCCTTTCTACAGTTCTTAAGGGCAGGTACTATGTCTTCCTTGGGCTTCCCAGATGGCTCAATGTTAAAGAATCCACCTGCCAATGCAGGAGACACAGGAAATGCAGATGCAATCCCTGAGTCAGGAAGATCCCCTGGAGGAGGTCATGGTAACCCACTCCAGTATTCTTGCCTGGGAAATTCTACAAACAGAAGAGCCTGGCAGGTTATCGTCCATGGGGGCATTAAGAGTCAGACACGACTGAGCATGCATGCACTTGGCACTGTGTCTTCCTTGCATTGTCTCTAGTAGAAAGCAAGTGCTTAATAAGCATTACTAGAACAAATAGAAGAAAGGAAAGAAGTAACAAGATTTTGTTAAGGGGGAGAGATATTTTTATTTATTTATTTTTAAAGTATTTAACTTATTTGTCATTTTTGGCTGCTCTGGGTCTTCACTGCTATGTGCTTGCAGGCCTTCTCTAGTTGCCGCGTGCGGGCTACTCTTCTCTTGTTGCGGAGCACAGGCTTTCGGCACACGGGCTCAGTAGTTGTGGTGTATGGGCTTAGTTGCTGCTAGGCACGTGGGATCTTAGTTTCCCGATCAGAGATCTGGACCGTATCTCCTGCATTGGAAGGCATATTCTTAACCACTGGATCACCAGAGAGGTCCTAAGGGGAAAGATATTTTAAACTTTAATTATGTGCCAGGCAACTTGCATATGCTATTCTGTTCAAATAATCCCAACAACCCAGTCTCCCTACCTTATAGATAGGGAAATCAAGATTTGGGGAGGGAAACTGCTTGTCTGACTTGCCCAGATAGTAAATGAAGGGGCCTAGATTCCAAAGCACATGTTCTGTCCCCTTGTGGGTAATACAAGGGAATGGAGTCTCAGGCAAGAAAGAGAAGCTGGCAGAACCACAGTCTACCAGAAAGGAGACTAACTCAGGGCCAGAAAGGGAAGAATGGGAACCAGGTGGGAAGTGGGGATGGGAGTAGGTATGGAACACACACTCAAGAAAAAAGCAAGAAGACAATTGGAATCCAGCCAGGGAACTCTCCTAGAAAAATATGACCCCCTATGGCTCTGGAGTGACTGAGGTCAATTCAATTCTGAAAACTTGAACCAACATTTCCTGAGTGGCTGCCACGTATATGGGCCTGAGCTGGGTGCTGGGCCAGCAGACTGATGTTTCCCCAGAGAGCTTGAGTAAACCTCTGTCATACTCAGCAGAGGCCATCAGCAGCCACAGGAGGAGGTCTTGTATGTTCAAAGGTGGTGTGACTGTGTGATCCTGTCTGGTCCTGGAGTAGCTTCCTATCAGAAGAGGCAGAGAGGAGGGAGGCCTATGGAACTGGGAAGTGAGTGCACAGCACTCTACAGTCTACAAAGCACATCAGTGTGTATAGTTGTCTCCAAGAGCACCAGGTAAGGAAGTAGAAACAACTGTATCCCCTGCATGGTGCGGTGCACAGGGCTTGGCAGGCGGAAGCTTGTCTTTGGTAAGTTAACACATGGGCCATAGAGACCAGGAAGCAGCTCCTCCCTGCAGGAGGAGCTCTTGCTCAAACTCACGTCCATTGAGTTGGTGATGCCATCCAACCATCTCATCCTCTGTCACCCCCTTCTCCTCCTACCCTCAATCTTTCCCAGTATCAGGGTCTTTTCCAATGAGTCGGCGCTTCACATCAAGTGGCCAGAGTATTGGAGCTTCAGCTTCACCATCAGTCCTTCCAATGAATATGCAGGGTTGATTTCCTTTAGGACTGACTGGTTTGATCTCCTTACTGTCCAAGGGACTCTCAAGAGTATTCTCCAGACTTATGCAGGGTCAGATGAAGACCTTTATTTACGGGACCTGAGCCTGGAGAAAATAATAAAATGCACCCCCTCCTCCACTTACAAATTACAAATTAAAATAAAGCTAATCCTAAATCATCCAACCAGTCCATTCTAAAGATCAGCCCTGGGTGTTCTTTGGAAGGAATGATGCTAAAGCTGAAACTCCAGTACTTTGGCCACCTAATGCGAAGAGCTGACTCATTGGAAAAGATCCTGATACTGGGAAGGATTGGGGGCAGGAGGAAGAGGGGACGACAGAGGATGAGATGGCTGGATGGCATCACCGACTCGATGGACGTGAGTTTGAGTGAACTCCGGGAGATGGTGATGGACAGGGAGGCCTGGCGTGCTGCGATTCATGGGGTTGCAAAGAGTCAGACACGACTAACCGACTGAACTGAACTGAACTGAATCCTAAATCACAAAATAAGAGTAAGAAGTCCTGCCATGGTCTGAGTTCTTCCACTATGACTCTACAATGATTTTTCAAAAATGGATAATTTCTCCAAAACTTCTCGTCTGGGGCATGCCCTGCTTTGCTGGTGCCAAGGCACACACAAGGCCTGGCCCATCCAGCCCGAGCTTGGCCACTCCACCTCTTACTGACTCCAGTGTGAATTCCTGGAGACAGGACCTTGGAGATGCAGACTGATGTCCAGCTGAGGGGTCCAGGAGCCTGGATTTAGACATGACATCATCACTCAGCAATCATGCACATTCCAATCGATCAGCCGCTGAATCTCTGTGACCTTTGGATTCCTTATCTGAATACCAGACTCTAATAGCTACATTGTGGGGCTGGACAGGAGGGAAAATGAAATGAGGAATGCAAGGGCCTAGCGCAGGATCTTGGGCACCGTGCATGCTCAGGGAGTACCCTTAGATTTCTGCAGTTCTAGTCAGAACGCTGGTGGCTCAGATGGTAAAGAATCTGCCTGTAATGCCAGAGGCCTAGGTTAGATCCCTGAGTCGGGAAGATCCCCTAGAGAAGAGAATGGCTACCCACTCCATTGTTCTTGCCTGGAGAATCATGGACAGAGGAGCGTGGTGGGCCACAGTCCTTGGGGTTGCAGAGTTGGACATGGCTGAGCAACTAACACACGCACTCAGAAGCAGACCTTGGCTGTGATGGAGCAGAACGTGGAAACCAACTGCGCTAGAGCGGGTAGGATGGCAGGGCCTGCCTGTGAGCCAGGGTCTTTCCCACACCTGACCTCACCAGATGGCTCAGCCTTAACTCCTGGCCTAAGACCGGCCTTCAGTCCCTGGGCCTGCCTCTCTCTCCTCCAGGCCACACGGAAGGGATTAGTCAGGAAGTGTGCACAATGGGCTTATTGTTATTACGGTTATAGCTTTGGATCTGGAGAATTCCAGGGGTGGGGCGAGAGTGCTGAGGGTTACTCAAGATGTTAGGGTAGATTTTTTCCGAGGGACGCAGAGTGGGAGGTGAGCTTTGAGTGGGCTGTCCGAAGGGAAGCCCTCCCTAACCTTCCCCTCCTCCGTTCTCCTGACCTATGCCCCCTCCACCTGCGTGACCCCACACCCCCCCAACCTTCCTCCACATTTCCCCTGCCTTTGCCCACCCCTGGGCCTTCACACCCTCTGTCTGTTGGAGGATTGCCCAACAGAAAATACACTCTGCCTGTAACCACCCCGAACAGGAAGTGTCTGGGAATTTGTGTCCCCCAAGTATTGGCCATGTAGAAGTATCAATACCCTAGCTCTCTTTGCCCCTGACTGGGACAACGCTGAGGTTGTCTCATGGGAATGGGCCAAAGTCACCCTCTGTGCAACTTCCGCTAAATTGATAGTCTCGGTCGGCTTCTTTCTCTTTGCTTCCCTGTCCCACTTCCCTATTCCTCTGCTCTGCGTATCTCCTCGAGAACTTCCTGCTAAATCACTTTCACAAAGATCCATCACTCAGTAGGCCTCGGGGGAACACAGGCCCAGGCCCAGTGGAGGAGGAATCTGGGAGAGGTCTGTCACATGTATGACTGGCTTCTGGGAGTTGTGTGTGATGTGTGTGTTCAGCTCACCTCTGTCCTTGCAGAGGGGCCTCACTGGCCTGTCCCCTCTGTAGCCCTGGAGAGGATGGAGGTGCTGACTAAACCTTCTGCTGGCAGAGAGTAGGCACTTAACGTACACCCTTTGGGGTCAAGGTTGGGATTTTCGGTCACTTCCTTTTTCAGCAGAGCAGGTCTGTGAGGATCTGGGAGCCCCCGCTTGTGGCATGGAGCCGAGCACACCCATTCCACAGGTGTGAGGCCAGCCTTAGGGAGGTGGGCCGGGCACGGGGAACTCCGTCTTTTGGAGGTCCTTCTCAAATCCTTGGCTCCTGTCCCAGAACTCCCACTTTGTGGGGAAGAAAGGGATAAATTGTGTTCTAGGTGCCCAGCAACCAAAGGCAAAGTGGCTGAGTGGAGGTCATGAATAGTGCGAACAGGGAATCAAGAGGGCAGGCGCATGCCTGGAGCCTGAGCCGAGCGCTGAGACAATAAACACAGTTGCGACAGAGAAGGACACTCCCCACACCAACACACACCACACAAAGGCCTACGGGAGGGGAGCCTGCTGGCAGTGAGGGCAGAGGCAGGGCAGAGCAGTTAGAGGCTGCCCAATAAAGCCACCCTCTGAACAAAAGCGAGATCCTTGATGTTCTGAATCCTCACCAGCACCCCAACAGAGAGGGTTGGGCAGGATGGCCTGGGAGGTGGGTAGGTAGGGTTTCTAGACATAAGACACAGCTAAATCTGAATCTCAGAGAGACAAGATAGTTTTCGTATAAGCTTGTCCTCAACATTGCATAGGATGTACTTACACTAAAAAGTTATTCGTTGTTCATTTGAGATTTAAATTTAACTGGGTGTCCTGTATTCATTAAGCAATATTTTCCCCCTGAAATCTAGCAACCCTAGTGGGGAACATCAAGGTTGAAGAACCAGGATGTTTCTCCCAGCAGCCGGCCAGTTCTGGGGGACAGGTGCACTGGCTTTGAATTTCAGAAGGGCTGTCCTGGGAGAGAGTCAGAATCAGAAGATGGAAACAATTGTCGTCTGAAATAGCATTTGTATGGCTTGTTCTAGAAGAGACTAAGTGGCTGAGAGAAGACACAGTGCTGGTTACAGATCTGGTACCTGCTCCCATGAAACCTCGAGCCTCTGTGCCTTGGTCTCCCTGTAAGAAATAAAAACTTAAAGTGGTCCATTTTCAAGGACAGCTAGCCCAGAGTGACAGCTTGCTGATATAATAGCCATTAGGGTACTTGCATGGGAAAATTCCAGACAAAAGGAGAATGGAATGCCTAGGATTTTGGCACGGACTCATTCTATTGGTGAATTCAAAACATAAGAATGGGAAGAAGTGTGCAGGGAGAATAGTAAATCCAGGTGACATTCAAGAAGATTGTTAACCCTTTGTTCTCAGCCAATGAGGAGCTGGGGGAGGGACTTGCATGCCGACTGAAGAACCCATTGTAAGGGACTCTGGGTGTGCCTGCCCACAAGACACCCCATTTGCAACACTGTCCTTAAAGCCTTGCTTCCCGCTGCACCTCATGCCTCTAAGTCCATTCTCTGGGTTTGGGTCGGGGAGTTTTATTTTCCACATCCCCATCTGTGTTCTCCGTGGACGTGCCTTCTATCCCAATCAGCCTGGCAGACCACATCAGCCTCTTTTTGTCCTTAATCCTTTTTTCTTCAGCATGACTGCTCTGAGTTGGATGCAGAAGCCACTATGTCTCCCTGGTTGGCCCGCCTGTGGATGAGGGAGTCGAGACGGTGAAGTGGAGCCTTGAGACCATGCCCACAGGACTCACCAGGCTGCCCAGAAACGGCCCTGCCAGGCTCTTGCTCCATCTAGCCCTGCATCTGGTACTGGGTAGCCCTGGGCCCCTGCCTGGAGGAGAGATGCTTCTGAATGGTCACTGGTTTCAGGCTTCAGCTCCAGTGGAGGCTGAGGCCCTTCACCTCTGTCCTGGACACCTCTGCCAGCTTAGCCTTCTTGAAGAGGGCAAAGCCTAAGAATAGATGCCCAATTCAGGCCTTGCTGGACAGAACGTGCAGCCATCTGGAGCCCAGGCCCAGGGCTAGAAGGATACTTGTGGGCCATTCACACCTACCCCTCCCCACTATGCACAGGGGAACCAAGGCCCTGAAAGTGAAAGGCGTTTGTCCAAGGTCAGTGCAGGACTCCAGGCCAAGCAGGGCTCACAGCCCCTGCTCAGTGCTCAGCAAGCTGCCACACATGACCCAAGTCTTGGCATCAACCCACATATACTGGGCTATGAACACGTACACCCCCAGTAACCCGAGACATGTCCCAGTCTCTGTGGCTTCATTGTCCCCACACACACATGAGCAAAGGAGGCTCCCAGAACTGCAGATATGTGCCTGAAGCTGGGCAGTGGCAGGGCAGTGTTCAGCCCCAGGCCCTCACCTGCAAGGGGCTCCCCAGGTGGCGCCAGTGGTAAAGAACCCATCTGCTAATGCAGGAGATATAAGAGATGCAGGTTCAATCCCTGGGTTGGGAAGATCCCCTGGAGTAGGTCATGGCAACCCACTCCAGTATTCTTGCCTGGAGAATCCCCATGGACAGAGGAGCCTGGTGGGCTACGGTCCATAGAGTCACAATTCGTCAGACACGACTGAAGCAACTTAGTACGCACTCTCCCCACCTGCAAATTGGCTGTTCCCTCCATCCTCTGCTCTGTTTGTCTGTTCACCGAGCTCTCTTCTGCCGCTTTTCCCAGGGCCTCCCTGGTTTCTCCTTAGAAACCCTTCTTTCACCTTTGCCCCTCTTAGGTCCTCCCCCACTGCGCCTCCCTGCAGACCCACCTTCCACCCCAGCACTCCTGGCATTTGCACAGATCTCTCGAGTTTACAAAGCCCGCCCCAGGGTATTATGTCACGCTGGTGGCCCCAGCTGAGACTCCAGACCCAGGGAGCACCTGTGCCTCTCAGGCAATTACCCCGGAGAGGCCAGAAGGAGCCCCCATGTGCACAGGGTTCCCGGTAAAATGTCCGGCTGTTCCCCAGCAAATGGAAACAGGCTCTGAGCCAACTCGGCTGCGGTGGGAAGGATCCTGGGAATGCAGGCTTCTGAGGCTGCAGCTCAGGGCCTCTCTCTGCTTGCGAGCATCATCCCCACTTCTCAGCCCCTGCACAGGGAACTGAAGAATGCCCTGCTCATCACCACCCCGGGAGCTGCAGACTGGGAGTCCAGCTGCCGGTCCTCATGCCTCCCCGTCCCACATTCCCGTGAGGCCAGACAGGCAGCCCTTGACTGCTCCTTGTCCCCACCTCCGCACACATCTATCTGTGCCAGCTCCAAGGGGCCCCGGCCAAGGACTCCTGACTGGCACGGCAGAAATGAGGTCCTCTTAGTAAGTCTTTCCTTGTCAAGCTTTCTCTAATTCTCCAGGGACCCCTGGGCCCAGAGCAGAGGGGCTTTTCACCAAGTTCTGGCTCACAGACTGCCCTGGACTTTGAGTCAAAAGACCTAAAGTGAAGTACCGGCTCTGCTGCTTTTGAGCTGTAATTTGGCAGGGCTGCCAGGTACAGCTGCGCAGGTTGTATAGTGCCTGGTGATTCACAGCGGGGTTCAGAGACGAGGCAGCAGGTGCATCACCTGGGAGCTTGTTAGAAACAGAAGCTGGGGCCGCCCCTCAGAGTGACGGGATCAAGATCTGTTTTCACAAGATCCCCGGGTGATTCAAACATTGAAGTCTGAGAATCACTGATGGATAACGCTCCTGGAAAACACCGCGCACACAGGCTGTGGAGTGAGTGACAGCCCTGGAGCCCTGCGACATGCTGGCTGGGCTCGGGCAAACCTTCTCTGGGTCTCATTTCCTGGTCTGCCAAATGGAGCCTAAAAACACCTCTGTCTCAGAGTTGTTGTGTAACTCAATAGAATGAGGACAGAGCCTTAAGGGGGCTGGTCCCCAAGGCGGGGGCTCGTGTGGGCACCCCTGCCTCTCCTGGGAGGTGAGCTTGGGAATGCTCACCACAATGAGGGCTTTTAGGAAAAATGTGATTTTTAGGTTGAGGAGTTAGAAAGGATTTTTGAGACTCCTCTGCTCAAGCAGATACCCAATGATCGCTCAGCAATTTTACAGATGATTAAACCGAGGAAAGAGAGGTGAAACAGCAAAACCTGATGGTCAGTGGCTGAGCTGAGATTGGAGCCTGGGGCCTTTTTCATTTTGCTGCTGCATAAGCCCAGGCAGTCTCCTAAAGTTGTTCTTGCAATCTATCCGTCTCTGCCTGTCCTCAGCACCTCATGGAGATAAACTGGAGGGAGCTGGATACAATTTGCATCTTTTAAATAGAGAATACCTAAGCAAATAAAATGGATAGCTCTGTATCACACTTAGACAGGGGAATGTCAGGATAGGTGAGACCATGCAAGGAGGGTTTCAGCACCCATGTTCTAGCCACTTGTAATGTTGCAGGGCAGTGCGCTGGGCCCTGTGGCACACGACGAACAAGACACCTCACTAGTCCTCACCTTTCACTCAGTCTGGAAAGGACACGTGACACAAGCATCAGGAAAACTAGCAGTCAGTATGAGGCCTTGGGTGCCAAGTCTACCAACTTTCCGTGTTATTAGAGGAGTTTTGAGAAGGATGAGACATCATTGGGTGGAGCAGACATGGAAGACTCTAGAAGATGCTGGACTGGAAAGGCCTGAAGGCAGAGGATTAGATGGAAAGGAACAGAGAGCAGTAAGTGCAAAGGTGCACATTTGCAAGGTGTATTTAAAGGACGGGGGGTGGCTTGATTCATCTCAGTCTGTTCCGGCTGCTACAGCCAAATACTGGAGACTGGGTGGCTTATAGAAGTTTATTCTCAAGGCTGGGAAGCCCAAGATTAAGGAAAGGATAGGTTCAGTGGCTGGTGAGGGCCTACTTCCTGTTCATAGATGGTGTCTTCTTGCTGTGTCCTCACACAGTGAAGAGGCAAGAGAACTCTGGCTCTCTAGGACCCCTTTTATAAGAACACTGACCCTATCCTTGAGGACTCCTCCTTCACACCTAATCATCTCCCAGTGGCCTTACTTTCAAATATCATCACGTTGGGGGTTGGGATTTCAATATATAACAAGCATTCAGATCATAGCAAGAAGTCAGCAAACTTTTTCTGCAGAAGGGTATTTCTGATCTAGGGGCAGGATAAAAGATGGGGCTGAAAAGTCTGGGTGGGGGATGGTACTCACATGATGCTGGGCACGAAATACCAGGTTAAAGAATCTGGTGTTTTTCCAAACCTGTGTCAGAGGTAGGAAAGCATAATATTCAGACCTCCTGAAACTGGATCCCTCTTCCAAGACACCTTCTTCCTGGACAAGTGACTCCCAAGATCCCAGGAAGAGGACCCATAATTATGCCTTTCACTGAAAGCGGTGGGACCAAGTGAGGGAGGAAAGGTTTGGGGGATAAAACTGAGAGTCTGAGATACCTAAGAATCCTCTAAGTGGTTCAGTTAAATCACTGAGGTTATTGAATATTTGACTCTGGAGCTCAGAGCTGAAGATGGAGATAGTATTTGCATTCTGGGAAGAAGCAAGCCCATCTGGGAAAGGAACGTTGGGAGAGAAGAGATCACAGCTTAGGACAGAGCGCTGAGGTGGTTCTATTCTGCAGATCAGCTGAGGACCAGGAGAGCCTGTAGAGGCAGGAAGAAAACAGCAGACTGTGATGCCCAGAAGCCAGGAGGAGAGGGTGACTGAAGAGGGGAGTGGCATCTGTGTCCAGTGCTACTGAGAGCTTGGGAGGACAAGACAAGAAAGTGTTTGGGGACCTGGTGACGTGGGGGTCTCTGATGACCTCACAAGAGCCGATCAGTGAGGAGGTGGGCGTAGGAGTCAGAGAGAACGGAGGTGACGCAAACCATTCTTTGGGAACGTTCTCACCTTTGCAAAACAGCGGAAATTAAGCATTAGTCATAGGGAAGTATGAGGGATGGAACTAAATCCACACACTTTCTGTGAGTGCCCACTCTGTCCTAGGCACAGTGCCAGGCACAGGGATACAAAGGTGGGAAGAGACAGGCCCAAATAACCACACTCCAATATGATCAGCATCCAAATAAAGCGCATACAGCAAGCGGTATTGGCAAGAGGAATGTTGGACCCACAGATTCTGTGTCTGGGGATCAGAAAAAGCATCGCAGAGTGGGCTCTAGCTGACCTGATCCTTACAGATGAGGAAGATGGAGGAAGAAAAGGTTTGCCAAGCTGCGGGAAAATTTTCAAAGGGACAGAGTTCAGAAAAAACAGGGAGAGTTTGGGGACCAACAAGTGGCCGGATCTGGCCTGATGGGGGTGGTGATGGTGGATCACAGGGAGTGGCAGGGAATGCCTTAGAAAAATAAGCTGGCCATGACAGAATAGGCCTCCACATCTTGCTAAAGAGACTGAAGTCCGTAAAAAGGAAAAATGGGAGGAAAAATACATTGGTTCATCTGCTGTGTGCCAGGCACAGAGCTACAACCTTATACGTTTTCAACATGGATTTTGCAATATAAGACAGACCAAATCCTGGTTTGCAAGGTATAGTGACCTTGCATCCTTTAACCCAGCAAGTCTCAGTTTCACATGTAACAGGTCAAGGATAATGCTTATCATATGGAATTATTGCAAGGCTTAAATGAGATAATAAAATAAAAGCCACTACCAAAATGATAATTTACAATAGAGTGATATTGGCAAGATTAGACTTGCATTTTAGAAAGGTTGTTCTTGCAGTGGTGGGCAGGACAGAAGAAGGTCTGCTGGGGAGGGGACAGATGGGCGGCAGGAGGGACTAAGGCCAGTGAAGAGCTACTGTAGAATTATTAATAATTAATCAAGAAGAAAAACAAAACAATGAGCTATTGAGGGAGCTCAGAAGAGAGCCGAACGCTGAGTACCTTACAGAAACTTGGCCTGGGGATGGTGAGAAGGACCACTTCATAGGAGGTTCCATGGCTGAATGAGGGGGGTTCCTGTGAATGAAGGGATGCAGGGGGACAGTGAGGGAGCAAGGTAAAGAATGAGGAAGAGGGATGGAGAATGACAGGCTTTTCTAGCTTGAGTGGGCGGTGGAGTTCTTAACTGAGTTGGCAGATGCAGGAGAAAATGTGGGTTTGGGGAGACTATTTAATTTTGGACAAATTGAGTTTGAAGATTCTACAGAATGCCAGATGGAGAAGGCCTGAGGGAGCTGGAAATAGAGATCAGGAACTCCAGCAAGGAGGGGCCTGGAGATTCAGATCTGAGCCGTTGACATGCAGGGGGGAAAGCCTGGCTCCTGGAGAGAGAGGACCAAGGTCCAGATGGCATCTAAGCAGTAGCGATTTTGGAAGGTCCCTAAGAACCCAGTTTTTAGATCAGGTGGGAATAATTTAAGACATAGCTCATACAGAACGTTGGTTTGTTCAAAACTACAGGTGCTTCAGTTATTTTGATCTAGACCCAGAGACTCAGAGCTAGAAGGGACCACCTCATCTTTTGTTTATTCACACCTTTTAGGGCCAGGCAATGTGAATGAATAAAAGGAGACAGAAGAAATCTGCTGCCTGAGAGTAGACTGCCCACTAGGAGAGGTAGAAGGAAGAATGGAATCAGAAAGTCAGAGTAGCACAGTGAAGACCCAGTCCTATCCGCAGGCTTCACCATGAACCGCCCTGGGTTTTAGTGGAGAGATGGTCTGGAGATGTTGCAAGGTGATATAGAAGTGGCTTGGTTGGGAATAACAGAATGGGGGTCTTTGTGGTACCCCTCCCCCCAAATGTTCATCCACTTTGGAATTGTGGTATGTCGACAGCTGATTAAAGTCCCCATTTTACAGATGAGAAAACGGAGTCTCCAAGCGATTCAAGAGACCAATGCTAAAGGGTGGCTGCAGTGGGTGTGAACCCAGGTTTCCTGGCTCCATCCAGGTCATGTATGGCCACCTGAGCTGAGGGAAGGTGGGAAACAGGACCAGAGGTGCCTGGGGACTGAGACCCACAAGGTGGGGATGGGGAGAGAGGCACACCACTTCAAGTTCAAGCTGCTAGTTTTGCAGAGTGTAAAATTACTGCCCAAGTCCCAGAGAATAAACAGAGTTAACACCCCATTAAATACAATGGACTTTCAACGTGAGCTTGAGACGTGCCCAGATTGAAACTAGCTGAGCAGGAGCTGGCCCGTGAGTAAAATGTATCACAGGCATTGCCTTAACATTTCCAAAACAGAAAAACCCAGTGTGGGGAGAAGAAAGCGCCAGCAGCAGCTCTGCAGGCTTGGGGCTGAGAATCCGGTAATGAAGTCTTTCTGGAAGGTAAGAAAGGGCTGTGTGCTGCATGCTATTTTTAAACCTGCTGGAGCAGCACGTGTATCCTGCCCCGCGCACTTTCTCCAGCAGAGGAGGGGCCCCAGGGAATGCAGCCAGGAATTTAGATGCTATTTATTGTATTTCCTTTTATCAGTCAAATGATTTTCCTATTTCCCACATAGATAAAGATCTTCTGCTTACCGCTCCAGCTTGTTGACCTTGTCAGGACTGCTGTGCAGTCTGGAAATTGGTCCCAGAGAGAAGGGCATTGTTGTGAGGGGTTTGTTTGGTGGTTGGGTTTTTCTTCTCCCAACAGGGAGGAGATCCGTTTACCAAAAAAAAAAAAATTAAAAACCTGCCAAAATACAATAAGTGATTGTTTTGTGCCTTTTTGCAAAACTTCAAAGTTGTCCAAGCAGTGCCACTTGCCAGCCTCCCTCTGACCCCCACCTGAGTATCTCCACCCTATCTTTCACCATCACACACACACACACACACACACACACACACACACACACTGCAGCAGTTTCTCCACCCTATCTTTCACCATCACTCACACACACACACACACACACACTGCAGCAGCAAGCCTGACCACACACACACACACACACACACACACACACACACACACAAGCAGCAAGCCTGACCACACACACACACACACACACACACACACACACACTGCAGCAGCAAGCCTGACCACACACACACACACACACACACACACACACACACACACACACACACACACACACACACACACTGCAGCAGCAAGCCTGACCCTGGGCCGCTGCTGAGCCGCTGTCTTGGCAAGCGGTGGAGCAGAGGGGGCGGCAGCTCGCTCTTAGCTTGTAAGCTGAGCCAGTCTCTCTGAGGTGCCAGCCCCTAGGAGATGCCAGCATGCCTGAGTGGGAGCAGTAACAACTTCCCCTCGGCTGGCAACCTCGGAGCCAGCAAGGCCTCCAGAAGCCGCATTCTCAGGCGAGGGAGTGGCCGCAGGGCTGCTCTGCAGCGGGGAGGTCTCCTCCTAGGCCGGCCGCCCTCTTGATCTGGCCTGGCCCAGGCCTGCCGGCCAGGTTCGGGGACCGGAGCCGGCCCGGCTGTTCCTCACCTTCTCAGGGATGGGACCAGCGGATGCTGCTGGAGCCTCGAGTTTTATTATTATAAATCCTCTCCATTTTCGGCTCTTTCTTAACCCCCAAACGTAAAGAGGGCCAGCTCGACGGAGGGAGTGCAGCCCCTCGCAGACCCAGCGTTTGGACGGCGAGGAGCTGCCGGCGGCCTCCTCACCCGCCAGGGTCCGCGGTGGATTCTGACCGCCGCCCGCTTTCCGGAGGCCCTGGGTTCTTCTCCACCGTCGTGGTGCTTCCGGGCCGGGACAGCAGAGGGCGCTGGCTCTCCTGACAGCACATGTGTCACTGCGGCTCCCGCATCTGGAACCCGGTTCCACCACTCTCTTACGAAATTCTGCTGGCCCGGGATCTGTCTGTGAGACGCGCTGGCACCGAGTGAGCATGCACACACATCCAGAACTCCACTTTCTCATTAGCGCTATTTCTCCCTCAAGAGCACTTGTGGAATGCGGGGAATTTGTCTTGCCAAGGCGGCCAGCGCCTCTGAATCTGGGGCTTGGTCAGGCCTGGGTGGAATGTTCCGAGGGACCACCTCTGGTCTGAAGCCTTTGCCCTGCCCTCCCACGTGGGGTGAAAAAGAAAACAGAGGAGCGGGGACCACCCAGATCTTTCCCCTGAGGGGAAGAAAGCAAAAAATGTTTGGCCTTGACCTTCCACGCCTCCCTCCCAAAGAGAGCAAGTGCCCACATTTCCAGGTTCTTGAGAAACAAGATGTAATTCTAAGAAAGCATCTTCCTAAATTACAAGCGATTGGAAATGCCAATGCGGTATGCAACATGGAGTCCGGAAAGGAGACACTGGACAGAGGAGGGAAGGGCTGGAGCCAGGAAAGGGACCTGGTTTCTATTCGAAGACGGCTCCCTAGACTTCCGAAAGCTGCATGCATTTAAATGTCCACATTTCCCCTGCAGAAGCCAGTAATCTGTACTTCTCTTGGCCAAACAGCACATCAGTCTAATACGGTGTGGGAGAAATATGTTACTTTCTTTTTATGAACCGAATGTTAACACCACCGAGAATCAATATTTATATCCAGGAACACAATGACCTGGCTTGTTTTGTGCTGCTGTAGTTTTAAGAAAGGGTCGTTTGGAAGCAGCTGAGAGGATCCCCCCACCCCCACCCTCTTCCTGCCCAGAAAGGCCGACCTACTAAGGCAAAGCAGCTAGGGGCTCAGGCATCTAAAGGTTTTCAGCCTCTGTTCCTTCCCTTCCTGCCCCTGCTGCCCTCTGTCTCTTGGGAATTGCAAGAGGAAGCCAGAACGCAGCAAGTGGGGCAGGAATCTGCAGTGAGCTCCAGGACGTGAGGTAGCATCCTGTCTGCTGTGGGGACAGTCAGTGAGGGCCCCAGTGAGGGGGAAGAGGGTCAGGCTCACGTCCTGGCGCTTCCTACTGCATAGCAGTGTAGGAGAGGATCCAGCTTAACATAAATTCTTAGACAGGAGATTTCTGGGGGTTCGGGGTGAGATGATACATTCTTTCATACTGGTAATATTTTTTTTTTTTTGGCTAGGCAGTTACCCTCATCTGAGACAGCTATTGTGATGGAGATGGAAGCCAAGTCTCCCCTCCTCAAAATGCTGTCTATTCTTCCAGAGGCTTTTGGGAAACTGCATTGAGACCCTTAGGCTGGTTTTCTCCTTGGTGCTGGTTTTATTTTACTGCCTTTTAGAAGCTTCTGGGCCTGCAGCCTGCTCCTTGCAGGTAAAATCCTTACCTAATTATAAAAACAAAACCAACCAAACAAAGCCTTTCCCCCTTTCCCAGAAGATTTAAATTTGCCTGCATCAGAGCATCTAAGATTATGAGAGTCCTCTTCATCTCGTGGACTGAATTGGAGAGCAGTTCCTCGTTTGGCAGAGCAAGCAGCCCTATTTCATTTTCACATTAGATGCTGAAGGTTACCACTTTTAACAATAGCACTTGTCTCTCTCATTAAATGCCTGGAGCTCATTATGGTATAACCTGCAGAAAAGTCTTTACTGCTTTAATAGGCATGATCTTTAGAAAAGATCCTTTGGCTTATGTATAAGATCAAGACATGATTAATCTTGGCCCCATTTAGCTATGGGTCAGGTTTTCAAGCTACAGTGAAGCTCCTTCTTTCCATGATCACAATTTATAATTTTCTGTAATCTATAGCCCTTTCTCCCGTGTTGTTAGCATGTTTAGTTGCTGCAGTTCACTTGGTCTGTCCTGTTTTCATCCTGTTCTAAGAAATGAGTAAATATCCCAATCATATTTGCTATAAAATCAGCCACGATAAACAAATGTTATTTCACGGTAAGCACTCGGATGTTTAGCATCTTCTTTACAGACGCAAGCTTCCCTGATAGCTCAGCTGGTAAAGAATCCGCCTGCAATGCAGGAGACCCTGGTTCAGTTTTGCTGGTGAAGGGATAGGCTACTCAGTCCAGTATTCTTGGGCTTCCCTTGTGGCTCAGCTGGTAAAGAATCTGCCTGCAATGAGGGAGACCTGAGTTGGAGACCTGGGTTCGATCCCTGGGTTGGGAAAATCCCCTGGAGAAGGGACCTGCTACCCACTCCAGTATTCTGGCCTGGAGAATTCCAAGGACTGTATAGTCCATGGGGTCACAAAGAGTCGGACACGACTGAGTGACTTTCACTTCATTTTACAGATGCAAAGCTCCCCTTGCAGAAATCCCACACAAGAAACCTATGCAAGTTAAGTGATCAGACAACAAAGAATCTGCCTGTGATGCAGGAGACCCAGGTTCAATCTTTGGGTTGGGAAGATCCCTCTGAGAAGGGAATGGCTACCCACTCCAGCATTCTTGCCTGGAACATTCCATGGGCAGAGGAGCCTGGTGGGCACAGTCCATGAGGTCTCAAAGAGTGGGACAAAACTGAGTGACTAACACTTTCTGAGTTTACAGATACAAAGCTCCTCCTGCAGAAATCCCATGCAAAAAACCTATGTAAGTTAAATGCTCTGAACATCTTTAAAGATACTGCCTGATTTAGGCCAACAGAAAAGTTGCAGCTGGGTCCAGATGCTATTTCTGGTTTCAAGGACAAGGACAAGAGAACAGTCAAAGTTGGTGATAGGGTCAAGGATCCAACAGTGACATTTTTAGCCAGGATGGTAGAGGTTGGCGGGATATGTTTGCCTGCAGAGCAGCACCAGGATCAGCGAGGAAAAGGTTAACACAAAAAGCCTCCTTGGGGGTCTTTAGTAAGTATCACCCCAAGTCCAGACCTATCTTTTAAGCGTTAGAATTGTCAGTATAGATGCTTACTTAACACCTACTCTCTTGCATCTCAAATGAAGATGCCCACAAGGATATCTGACTTCTAGCCACTCCCACCTGCCCTTGTCTGCTCCTGCTCCAGGCCACCCTTCTCAAAAAGTGGTTTGAAGCCAGAGATCCATCTACAGCTGCTTTCTCTTCCTCCCTCCTCTCACCTCTAGCCCATCGCTCTTCCTGTTTAAATAGCTTTGTTCTACCCTCTTCTCCCCTCGGTCTTTTCTGCCTCAGCCTCTGTCGGAGCTCCTACCATCTCTCACAGCCACAGCTGCCCTCCCTATTCAGTGCTTGCTTTCTGCAACTCACTCTTTAGAGAGCAGCCAGGAGAATCGTCGAAAACCACATGCTGGATTGTATCATTTCCCTTTTTGAAGGCTTCAGTGGATTTCCCCTGCACTTCATACCCAAGATCCTTCCGTGGGTCAACAAGACCTCATGCGGTCTAGCTCCTCTCTTCCTCTTGCTACTCTTCCCCTGGTTCTCTCTGCCCCATTCCCTTGATTCTCAATCAGTGCCTCTAAAACACACAAAAGGCTGCCCATCATGTTTTCTTCCTGATTCTACCTATATCCTACTGGTTTTTCAAGTCTCATCTTAAGTGTCACTTCCTTGGAGAGGCCTTGGTCCCTCTTCCCTGCCCAGATGCTCTCGCGTCCCACCACTCTTCATGCATTTGATCCCAAATAGTAATAACCTATCTGTTTAGCTTTGTTTATCGCGTTTCTTCCAATAGACAGAAAGCTCCATGAAGGCAAGAACTGTGTCCATAAGGCTGTATTCCTCAAGTTTGCCACAGAGAGTAATCAATATCATTTTAACAAATGAATGAAACTCAACTGTAATAGGGACAACTGCTTAAGGGATTTATGTTTCCTTCCTGGTGAATCTGCCTGGTCAGATCACGTTACCCCCAAATTCCTCCTTGAGAGGATTCATCATTGTGGGTTGACAGAAACCAAGCCCAATTCCCAAATGTTTCTCCAATCTGCTCCTTTACTACCTCCAGTACAGGCTCTTCTTGCTTCTTGACCTGAGTTTTTTTTTTTTCTTTAGAATTTTATTTACTTATTTATTTTTTGCTGTGCTGAGTCTTCATTGCTGCTCAAGCTTTTTCTCTAGTTGCAGCGAGCAGGGGCTATTATTCTCTAGATGCCATACGTGGGCTTCTCACTGTGGAGGCTTCTCTGTGGCATGCAGGCTCTAGAGCACAGGCTCAATAGTTGTGGTGCACGGGCTTAGTTACTCCGCATCATGTGGGATCTTTCTGGATCAAGGATCAAACCCATGTCTTTTGCATTGGCAGGCGGATTCTCTACCATTGAGCTGCCAGGGAAGTCTTTGACCTGAGTTTTTTGACAGTCTCATAACCAGTCTGTCTTCATACTGTCTTGAATTCAGGAATCTGACTAGGACTCAGAACTGCAAGCATGGATGGGGAAAAAGATTACATCTTGATTTTCAGAAACCTCTAACTGGAAATTTGCACTTTCTTTGATTATAAATGTTGGCATAAGCCCCAGCAGTACTGGCAGGACCTATGACTTTGGTACCAACAGAATCACAGATATTTTTACATCACATTACTGCTGTTGCAAATGTTGAAATATCATTTATGATCAATACTACTTTAAAATTATGGTAGTTATTAGACCTGTTGCTAGATTATGTTATTTAATTCTTTAGTAGTAAACACAGACATTCCTGTTGACTTTTTCATATTAATATTATTTAATAATAATATTAATATTTTGATAGCTATTTTTCAATATAGTTATTTTCCTCTTGGTAAAGCTATGCATTTTATTTTCTGCACTTGAAAACATCATTTTGAGAAGGCTTCACAGACTTCACCAGACTGCGGAAAGTGTTCATGACAGAAAAAATGTTAAGAACCTCTGGTCTAGTTTTTCTTCATCTCATATCTCTACCATGCAAAAACAGCCTTAATGCCTTCCCCCTGGCTGCAACGTAAAAGCTAAATTCCTTCATATGGCACTCAAGGCCCATTTAGAGCCATATTCAAAAAAACCTTCCTATCTTCATTTTTTTAATCAATACTCTGGATACAACACATGTTCCCAACCTGCTGAATCACTGGAGTACACCAAAAATGCACGCGTATCTCCAGGTCTATTTTTAGCTTCTCTTAAAGAGCTATTTTTTTTAAAGGCCTACCTCAAAATGTTACCCTGGTAAAACCCTCTTTTGACCTCTCCCAAGCACAACCACTGAATCCTTCCTTTGTATTTTTAGGAACACTTTGCTTACAGTGATTTGATAATTTGGGCTTCCCTGGTAGCTCAGCTGGTAAAGAATCCTCCTGTAATGCAGGAGACCCTGGTTCTATTCCTGGGTCAGGAAGATCCCTTGGAGAAGGGATAGGCTACCCACTCCAGTATGCTTGGGCTTCCTCAGTGGCTCAGTCAGTAAAGAATCTGTCTGCAATGTGGGAGACCTGGGTTCGATCCCTGGCTTGGGAAGATACCCTGGAGGAGAGCATGGCAATCCATTCCAATATTTTTGCCTGGAGAATCCCCGTGGACAAAGGAGCCTGGTGGGCTGCAGTCCATAGGTCACAAAGAATCAGACACGACTGAGCAACTAAGCCCAGCACATTTGCTAATTTATCAGATCTTATGTTTCTTTTGTGTTACATTGTGAACTTCTTGAGGCAAGAGATGTCCTCAACTTTACACCCCAAACACATAGTAAGTACTTGCTTGAAAATGTTTGAATGAATGAATATATGTAAAATACTCATTCTCCCTAGGGATGAGTAAAATCCATAATGAACATGTTAGTCTGTCCTTCTAAACAAGAACTTCTTTTAAAAAAGCCTTTTATACTATATTACAGTATCAACAACATTGTGATAGTTTCAGGTGGACAGCAAAGGGACTCAGCCATACATATACATGTATCCATTCTCCCCCAAGCTCCCCTTCTATCCAGCCTGCCTCATAACATTGAGCAGAAGGAACTTCTTTTGATTCATGTAAGTCCACTTGAAAAATCCACCAGCCCAAGAAAAATAGTCACTGCCTGGACCCAGCTGCCTTTGGTTAATTTCTGTCCTTGAAGACAGCGGAAGCACCTCTAGCAGGAACCCATTTGCTGATTCCATAAACCTTTTGGCTGTATCACTGATGTCTTCTCATATTTCCCTTCTTTGACTGATGCCAAATATATTTTCATATAGTCTCCTTCAAGCAGACGCTTTCTATTACTTGCCCAGGATTTTCTAACCATCAGGTTATGGCATGATTTTCATATCCTAGAACATTCAGCTGCTTTATGCCAATCTTAAACAAATACAGATGGATGGTTTAAAAAATTCTTTTCCTAAGGAGCTTGAAAAATTAAAAAGGAGACCATTCCTTAATTTCATAGTTCAGCGAACAGCTTGAGTAACCAGATCTACGTGTGTGTGCACAGGCACCGAGGATAGAATGTTAGCAGCCCTGACCTGAAGTGGGAATCCCACGGAACCATAGACTTTTAAGAGCTGAAAGGAATCTTTTTAACTAATAGCAGAGAGATGTGTCTTGCCCAGGGGTTGATCTGGTGGCTGAATCTCAAATTTAGCAACTCCAAACACAGAATTCTGACTCTTTTCCTCCACAACGCTTCACCCCTAACTGTACGCCATCTCAGACAGTGGCACCTGTCTACTAACCGGTTGCTCAAACCCTTCAGAAGTCATTCTCCACATGAAGCCCCTCAGCAACTTCTGTTCATTATACTTCCAAAATACATTTGGAATTCATCAGCAGGCCCCACCGCCTCCATGCTAGGCTAAGCTGCTGTCACCTGGGTCCCTGGGCCAACCTTCTAACCGACCTTTTTGATTCCTCTCTTGCCTCCTCATAATTCCCTTCATAGCAGCCAGAGTGCTGCTATTTTTTAAAATATTCTGCTATTCTATTCTTTAAAAACAGAAACCAGATCTTGTCACTTACTTTCATCGAACACTTCATGCTATACTTATGATACAATTTAAATTTTTATCACATTTTACAAGGTATTATTTGTATGCTATATAATCTCATTATTGCTTACCAACTTCAAAGCCCCTATACCTCTCCGTCTCCTGTCAGTCTCATAAAATATCTCTAAGATAGTATGGCTACAGTGGAATGTGGAGTCAGAATGATCTGGGTATAAATCCTTTCTTCGCCTCTTCCCAGTTGTAACACCTGCAAGTTGCTTAGCAGCTTTGAGCCTTAATTTACTTACCTGGAAAATGGTATAATAGTCCTACTCTATAAAGTTGTGGTTCAAATTAAATGTGTGTGTGTGCTTGGTCGTGTCTAATTCCTTGCGACCCCAAAGAATGAATTAAATGATATATATATATATAAAATTTATATAAAAACTAGCTTGACTTATAGTAAGTGTCTAATTCTTCTTCCCTCTTGAGTCTTTCATAAATTATAATAGCTAAATTTAGGTGTCTGTTCTATGACAGGTACTAAATATCTTACATGGATTAATCCACATGAAAACTGTACACTATAGAGACTTCCTTGGTGTCCAGTGGTTAAGAATACATCTTCCAAGGCAGGGGATGCAGGTTTCGATCCCTGGTCAGGAAACTAAGACTCTGCCTGCTGTAGGGCAACTAAGCCCCCACCTTTCAACTAGAGAGCCTGCACACTCTAAAGCCTGTGCTCTGTAGCAAGAGAAGCCTGTGCACGCGCTACTAGGGAAAACCCATGCACCACAGTGAAGAGCCATGTGCTTCAGTGGAGGTCCAGCGCAGCCAATAAAAAACAAAACCAAACCAACAAAGCCAAACAACCCCACCCCCACACTGTACACAATGGAAACTATAAATATCCCTGTGTTACAGACTGAGCCGCAGACTGGTTTAAGCAACTCACCTTAGGTCACACAAGCAGAAAAATGGAGCCCAAACTCCAACCCAGCAGTTCAATCTGATTTTAGAGGTAGTGAAACAATCATTGACTATCTTTATTGTGACCCCACAGTACGAAATACATTTCACATTGTAACCCATCACATGTGTCTGCTCTAAAGTGGAAACAAGTTTCACAAAATAATATTTACTCTTACTAGGCTTCCCTTGTGGCTTAGAGGTTAAAAGTGTCTGCCTGCAATGCGGGAGACCTGGGTTCGATCCCTGGGTCGGGAAGGTCCCCTGGAGAAGGAAATGGCAACCCACTCCAGTATTCTTGCCTGGAGAATCCCATGGAGGGAGGAGCCTGGTGGGCTACAGTCCACGGGGTTGCAAAGAGTCGGACACGACTGAGTGACTTCACTTTCATATGCAGTGCATTCTTCAATTTAATGAAAAAAGGTTTTGATCATCTTATTGATTTAATGACCTGTTAATGAGTCAAAAGCATACTTTGAAGAAGTATTGTCTAAATTACAATAATCCAACTACTTTCACCTTTCAGCTACCTCAACTGCTGCTAGAAAACTTTGATGGTTAACAGTATAGACTTTATATTTCATTTACATTTCAGAGAAAGCCCTTATTAGTTAAGATGCTGATCCCACAAGACTTAATTTCCCATTGCAAACTCTTGCAATTATGGAAAAATCAGCTCTTGTCAGGTGAGATTCAAGCAATACACTATCCAAAAAGTATTTACCACCATTAAAACTCTTAATTACAGGCTGCCCTGTGTTAGAACTATTTATGCAGATATCTGTTCTTCCCACTGGACTGTCATGCCAAGGGCAGAAATATATTTTATAAATACTTCTGTAGTTCCAAACAGTGAACTGACATGAAACGGAAAACAGAAATAAAGAACTGGCTCTGGTGTTCGAGACTCAGACAAAAGGCTACTTCTATATCCACTGTCTTATATATTCTTATCTAAACATCTAAGGCATTTTCTTCCCATCCCAGTAGTTCCAACTGGTTTACAAAAATCCTTCTATCTGGGCAATTTGCATTGACCCTGCTCTTAGTTTCCCATTGCCATCCTTATCTCACAGCTCCTCCTCCTTTCTGCATTTTTCTAGGCTAAAAGAACTGACATTTATGCTTCTGGCAGACGATCCTCCCTATGGACCACGTTCCCCCAGCACTAAACTGAAATGGTTTCTGGGTAAGAGGAAGTACATTAACATTTTTACTTGATCTTTTAAATTCTCAATCCTCATCTTTTTTGTGAGCTAGGGTATGAACTAGTGTTTATTTGTATAGATATTTTAAAATATATTTTTAAGCACTGGCTATGTGTAAGCATGTAAATAAATAAAACAAAGACAAGGTCCTTGACTTGGAACCCTCAGTTGCAAGGCAGGAAATTTAGAGGGCAGGAAGTAGCTATGAGCTTTTCTGCCAAGCAATACTTCAATCTCCCCACCCGTAGGGAAAGATTATCCTGTTGTTGTTTTAATCCAGCAGATGCTGAACAGTTAGAGAAAGGGAACAAACAACTAGAGGAAACACTGCCACCTGTTTATGCTGACTTTTACCAGACAAGACTGGCCACCAGCTGTTGAGAGGTAAGGGATGAACTAAGGTGGCAAGAGGAAAATGCTAACTCTGGTTGAATTTGGTTGTCAGCTTTTTGGCTGTTTAAGTTGGGGGAAGTACCAAGGAAGTACATGGTCATTCACGATGGCCAAGAGGCAAAGACAGGATAATACATCTTGCTCACTAGCAGAGCAGGGCTGGCCTTAGAGTCTGGGCTGGCCTATGCATACATACAGTCACATATGAGTCATGTAACTAACTCAGTTGCCTGCTTGGTATTTATTTTCTCCTTCCTTACTGACTAAAACCTGTATATTATTGGAGGCAGTAATGTCCGAGGAAAGGTGATAATCCTTGGCCTCCCATAGCCAGCTGTTGTCACATGACTGCATTCTGGAAGCGTTGTGTGGTTTCTAGGAAGACTCTTTAAAGGGTGCTGACTCAGCTGAGTTTGCCCATTTTGTCCTTGGCCTTTTTCTTCCTTTAAGCTGCCAGGAATTTCAAATGATGGCTGATGGTCAAGTGGCTGTTTTTGACAATGAAGTGACCTTGAGAAAGGAACCTTCTTGTGGTGCAGACAGGAGCCCCTATACTGGTCTTGGATTGCCTACATTTGGAATACTTTTCAGTGAAACAGATGTGTCTTATTTAAGCTTTTGCTGATTTGAGTTTCTGTTAAACATAGTCAAGTCTGACCCTGAGTTGCCTCAATAATTCCTGGCATTCATTTAAGATTCTTTATAGCCTCCAAAGTACAGTCAATTCATCACCCAATTCTATCTTTCTGACAAGTGTAAGAGAGCTGAGGCATGTCAGATGAGGAAACTGGGAACAAAGCAAGTCTCGCCCAATGCCACATAACTAGCTTACTCAGAGGGCAGCAGGCTTTGGAAGCCAGGAGAGCTCACCCTTAGAATTTAAAAAGCATGCTGAAGTAGGCGACAAATTTCCTTTAAGACAGATTTTGACTAATGAAGTAGTGTTACTTTTGAAGGCAAGTATTTAAGGAAAATTTCTCTCTTTAGTCAAAAGGAAGACTGTCTTTAGGCCTCCTATCAAGGGGGCTGAAGTCACTGACTTTAAGAACATGAGACTTCTTTCAAGTTGCCTCCAGAATACTACTGCTACATTAGAATGAATTATAGTTCACTGTATTCTTATAGCATACATTAGGAGAACTGAACCCTCAAACAGGCTAAGACACATTTTGAATAAGCAATTAATAAAATGAATGTTACCATTTTAAAAGTGTAACAGACAATGATTAATGTAGAGTTGACAAAGTCTTTAAGATAAGAAGGCAATGCAGGTAAAACTGAATCGAGTAGATTCAACATAGAAAAGTTTTTAATGAGGCAAACATCAAGCAAGCATATCGACTTCTTTAAAAAACAAAGAAAATCTAAAAGTTTAATTACAAAAACACTTGTACAGAAAACTTGGCATTTCAACAGTTTCAAACACACGTATACATTTTTTTCCTAAAATTTCATTCTGTCAGAATCTGTCTCATTTTCCTCAGCTGCTCTTTGTGTTTTAATAAAAAGAAAGAAATCTGTAACACTGAATAGGCAACAACTTATTTCTTGAGAAGAACATATTAGTGCAATAATATCTACAAGTTTACTGGGAAATGTGAATTCGGTATTGTGTTAGCCTCTGAGCTCACTTACTACCTTCCTGGCTGGGCACAGAGGAGAGAGCAGGTAAGACAGACCTGCTTCCCGGAACCTTCTTGTTTTGTGGCAGTTGAATTCCAGCCACCAGTGAGTCAGGTGTAGCTGCTGGAGGGGCCAGCATGTCAGACGCAGGTTGCTATTTTGTGAAAATGCTTTCAAACTGCCAGCTTTCTTGAGATCTCATGCATTCCCGATTACGGATGTCTCTCAAGTCAGTGTCAGGTATCTATCCAGACGAAGGAGAAGGATGAGCTCTGGCCCTATTACAGCGTTCCCTGGTGCACAGCACTGCTAATAATGCTGTGCAAAACTAACACAAAGGCGAGACAGAGAGAAATATGAGGAGGAAGAAAGGAGACAAAGTATTTGGCAGAAGGCAGACACAAACTCCAGAACTGGCTTGGCTGTCCTCCTGCCACAGACAGTGCATTCCAGCTTGGACTGAGCAGGCAGGGTGTCTGAGAGAAGAGCTAGGAATGGCCAGTGAGAGTAGGAAAACACAGAAGAGCAGGTGAGTTGGCAGGTTTATAGAGATAATGATGGGCTCTTATTCTCAAAGACGGCCAGGGTGGTATATGTATGGGCTTCAGTACATGAAAATTTGATGTGTGTTCATGTAAGAACTTTTAACAAGGTTGTTTTTTTGCTGTTGTTTTGTTTCCTTTGGGTTAAGAAAGAAATCAGGGGAGGAGATGCTGAGAAGACAGGAGGGTTGCAGCAACATGATGGGGGTGTCTGGCTTGCACCCTGGCCTGTGAGCATACTGTGAGGGGGCCACACTTCCACCTGCCCTTGGTGGCATGGTGCCTGGACAGTGGGCTCAGTGTGCCCTGCTTTGGTTCCAAAGATCTCAGCTGCAACCGCCAGCCTTGTGCTCCACAGCATCAACACATAACACAACAAAACCAAACCCTGAGATGAAAATCAGAAACCTCTCTTCCCTTTTGCTGTGTATTTTTTTTTTCAATCACAAGAAGGGAGAGGGAAGGAAAGCCTGTCCCTTTGATACAGACTCTGCAGTTATGATTAGAGAAGAAAGACAAAGGATGGAGAATTCCTCTGTGTTCTCCTCTGTCAGCTGGCAGTATTCTGATGACATTTCCGCCATCCATATCCATAACTCGGTACACCTCAAGCACACAGGGATTTCCCCTGTTTTCACTTATAAGAAACTTTAGGATCTTTCTCCTACCAAGTGAGAAACTACTTTTCTTGTTCTTTCCTGTTTACCAGTGACCTTTCTCTCAGCAAAAATATTGCACAAGTCACTGCCAACAGATGGGAACAGAAGAGCCTTGCTGGGGCCGGGACGCAGGGTACGTGCAGGAGCAGTGCTTAGAAAACAGCAGGCAGTACCAAGGGGGGAGGAAAGAGTGCTCTCCTTCAGGGCAGCAATCACAAAGCCTCCACTACAAGGGCTGGCACCCACTGAGCGCTGTGTGGGGTATGAGACACAGCCTCGCTCCACAGGACACTGTCAACAAGAAGCTCCTTTCTTTGGAGTCACAGCAGGACAATGATGGGAGAAGATTGGGCCTGTCCAATGAGAGAAACTCTCCTTCAGAGCCCTGCTGAGCAACAAAGCCCAGAGGTCAGAAAATGGAGACATCTAACTTGGTGGGGTGAAGAAAATATAAAAAAATTAACCCCCAAAAGCATTAAAAAAGAAGTGACAGCTAGGTAGGAAAACCACTGATAAAAACCACAGAGCCAGTGATAAGACAGTCCAATCTGAATGAAGCAGAACAATGAGAAGGCTTCCTTTCTGCTGCAGAAGGTGCCTGTCTCAGGGGTGTCTAGTCAGCAGAATATACGCAGACCCACTTGAACAGAAGTATAGATGATAGGAGACTGAAGACTTGTACATGGTCAAAGCTTCACAAGGACAATTCCATAGGAAGTTCACATACATGTTCCTTTTGCTGCTCCCTCACATGGCTTCCTGGGGTGAAGGCATGTACCTCATAACTGACGGTTCTTTCACAAGCAGAATAATCTGTACGCCTTCTCTGCCTCCACTCAACTCAAATTTCCACGGATGGCTTCTCATTCTGAACAAGTGAAACCACTTACAGAACATCCTGGAGCTCTAAGACCTGTAGAACTGGGAGAAAAAAAACAAATGAAAAAAGATACCAAAAAGGTAAGCACAGATCAGAAAGGGTTCAGACTTTGAAAATACTGCGATGCTCTATCTTCAAAAGGGTTAAGGTGAGTAGCAGGGTGTATGTAAACCAAGGAGCTCATAAAACTGCCAGCAGCCAACCTCACTAAGGCATTTTAGACATTTCAACGACAAACGTGGCCCCGCTCCAGTTCAGCCACAATGGGGAGGTTGGAAAATTGCCAGCCAAACACAGAAAACCAAGTATCAGGGACAAATTCGATGATGAAAAATGAGTACTTTGGTCCTGGTCAATCAAACCAACTTTCTTCAAGTATAAATCTAAGGCTCCCTGCATGTGTAGGGAAGTACTGTGTGCATAAGATGAATAAATCCTTACATGAATAAAAATGCAATAACATAAAAAAGTTGTTTTCTTTCCAGTCCTCAAATAGGTAACTATTTATCATTTGGTTCAACTGAAATCAAGCAACATATGGCTTTTGATATATACAGTAGTCACCTCTCCATGTGAAATCACCCCCATGGCTTCCTCCCAGCTCCACTTTTTCTAAGTATAAGTTAGCCACAAAGAAAGAAGACAACTGGAGTAATTCTTCCATTGTATATCTATAAAAAATAATTATAAAATGGCTGAACAAAAATTTACATTATAATTGCTGGATTGTAATTTTTTCTTAATTACCCCCCATTTATCTTACTGCTTTCATTCTAAGATTTTCAGTGCTCTCCCTTGACACCCATCCCTACCCCCTTGTATCAATGTTCTAGAAACTCAATTGCATTTAGATACATGTGTTCTAGTTCTAGAATCTGCACTTGCCTACTTAGGTATTTTTAGGCAAGACATCTCACCTCTCTGGGACTCAGTTTCTTTGTATGTACAATGATGGGATTTCTAAAGACCTCTTCCAGCTCTAACATGCTGCTCTAAAAACCATAGACCATTCGCTTCCTTTCACTTGCTGGCTCCTGACAAAGGAAGAAAACTTTGCCAAGCCCATGTCAGAGTAATTAATTGCACCATGAATGCTGGGGACATCAGGCCTAGTTGTCTGTACATATTTGTATAATGAAGCCAAGCTAGAATTAATCATAGTCTTTATAACTGTTTCATTTGACAGTTTCAGAGGGTGTGGAGAGCTAACCATTCTTAGTTATGTTTACATGGCTAGATTGTAAAAATCTGTAGTAACAAAACCGTTCACATTTTCAGCTACTCTTTCTTTTAAGGGCAAAGTATTTGTAGGTTAAAATCAAGGATAATGATAATGTTCTAGGTTTTCAAAGACACCTCAGAAAGCAGATATGACAGTTTATATCCTTAAGATGGGTAAAGCTTTAGAAAAGTCTTACTGGCCAAATGCTCAAAACGGAAAACCATTTTTGGCTCAAAACTCACAACAACTGCCCTTTACCTATGTGAGGAGACAGCACGTTATCAGTTACCGTGTTCTTCCACAGTCCTCCACACTGTTTCTCCCAGCTCTTTCTTTTCAAGCCTACCAGAGTGCTAATTGAAAACACTGTGTGAAAATGCGAAGGGTGATGAGCTCCTGAAAATCCCAGGCCTAGATTTACAAGCTGTTTCCTTCATAAACAGCAGCAGTAATGCCATTTCTTTATTCTGTAGGGAGTCCAGTCATCTCTTAGAAGTATGGTCTGTTCCATCTGGCTACTCACTAGAAGGACAGTAATCCTTTCCCCCATCAGAGCACGACTCGGATAAAGTATGATGAATTGCCCTGTACCGTTACTATTGGAGCCCGTGGCCAAGAAGGATAGAAACGACTGCCTTTGTCTCTGCAGGCAGACACGACCTCATTAGATAAAGAATTATAGGCGTTATTTATTCTTGCACATGTTGCTCAAGGTCAAGACCATGTTAGAATATGAACATGTATATGAGTATGCTCATTTACCTGTAGGACAAATAAAGATATAAACCCATGACCAGCCTTGCTAAGAAGTGTATCCTGCCATCCACTCGTGTTTTAGGATCCATATATGGCCATTCACTGTATGGTCCAACCCTAAGATTTCCACATAGTTCATATGTCTGCAGGGATGGAACAATTTAATTGACAGACCAAAGGGCTGTCAATTGTGGAATGAAAAACTAAAGGGTACTCCATCTCTAGGAATCTGAGTGAAAGAATACCAGTTCCATTTAAGAAATGATACTGATGACTGACCATTAGTACCAAAAAGTTTATAAAGGCAGGCCCCCTTTAGAAATGTATTTTTTCTCTTCTAAAAGGATGTAAAACATATTACAAGTCATTTATTGAATGTATTTTTTAAAAGTTTATTTTCTCATTTCTCTCCTTTCACTTATTGAGAGTTTATATATTTTTTAATATATTCAATCAAGGCATTAACTGTTTCACTGTAAGTTTAGCCCACATTAACATTTAACACACAACTGTTACTCTGATACTGAGTGGTGAATGAAAAGCTTACTGACATAGGCTTGTACACATACAATGTCTCATTGACTATTGTGAATTATCGTTAAATTTACAGGGAAAAGGAAGCTTAACAATTAAGTGATACTTATTTTGTCCAATGTGTTCTTTGGGGGGTTATTTCCTTTAAATTTCTCACTCAACCTTCAAAACCCTTTGGGAAACTAATACCTAAGAATACAACTTAATAAGTGACAAAGCTAGAATTGAGATCCAACCACAAAAATCATGCTCTTTCTATTAAGCCACATGGAGGTATGCATGAGGAAAAACTATCTTGATTCAGTTTTCCAACACTATTTTCTACATTTAGCAACCAAGCAACAGGAATCTTAAGCCTCCAACTCACTTATTCAATGTCATTCCAGGATTTAGTAGTATTAATAAAGTCTAATGCCATCTTAGTTTTGATGATGTGCTAGCATGTACGAATCAAGTCAGTGAGCACTCACCATTCCCTAACGATCAAGCCTGTTCACAACTTCTCGAACTGTAGCTATGAAGTTTTCATTGTCTTGGGGATTAGCTAAAATAATACTGTGCAGTCTGTTCATATAGGAGTCGATAGTGTCCACTGTAGGTGTCTCTCCACTTCCTGAAGTGAGATAAGAGAAAGTAATATTCCCCATTCAGTTCAATAGTAACACAGATCAGTGATTCCACAGCAAAATAAACTTGATTCTAATGGGGTCTGCTCCACAGAGAAGATTTTAATTTCAGAGGAGAGACTTTTAGACCTCAAAGAAATGAAATTCATCCACATACTCTAAATAAACAGATGGACTATTATTGCTACACAGCATATAAGAGTAGTTGCATAAAACAGGTTAAAGACTCTCTTAGATCTGCTGTGACGATTTTCAACATGAAAACATATATAAGAAATACTAGTATTTATTTTCCTTCCCATTAAGACAATATCACAAAGCCAGCACACTTATATCAGAAAAGTGCTCTGGGGGAACAGGTGATGTGGGAGAGGGGATCAAGAAATAAAAACGTCCAGTGATGAAATAAATTAAGTCACGGGGGTGGAGTGACAGTATTGTACTACATGTTTGAAAGCTGCCAAGAAAGTGTATCTTAAAGGTTCTCATCACAAGAAGAAAAATTTGTTTGCAACTTTGTATGGTGGTACAGGTTTCCCAGGTAGCACTAGCGGTAAAGAACCCACCTACCAATGCAGGAGAGGTAAGAGTTCAATCCCTGGGTTGTGAAGATCCCCTGGAGGAGAGCATGGCAACCCACTCCAGTATTCTTGTCTGGGAAATCCCATGGACAGAGGAACTTGGAGGGCTACAGCCCACAGGGTTGCAAAGAGTAGGACACACCTGAAGTGACTTGGCGTGCATACACGCGTGGAGGCACATGGTAACTAGACTTGCAGTGATCATTTCACAGCGTTTACAGATACAGAATCATTATGTTGTACACTGGAAATTAACAGTGTTATACATCAATTATAGCACAATTGAAAAAAAAAGAAAAGCACTCCACTGAGGATTTATTACACAGTTTCAACTATTCTGAAAATCAAATTAAACTTAATAGAAAGTAGATTATGTTAAAATATAATTGAAGGAAAATTTAACTGAGCAGAGTCTGAAATTTTGGATTATTTTAACCAATGGGCTGTGCTGTGCTTAGTGGCTCAGTCCTGTCTGATTCTTGGCGACTGAATGGACTAGAGCCCACCAGATTCCTCTGTCCGTGGGGATTCTCCAGGCAAGAGTACTGGAGTGGGTCGCCATGCCCTCCTCCAGATTTTAACCAATACTGAGATTCTATTACATGACCTACAGAAAACTCTGAGGAAACGACCTCGTTGTTTATTGGTCTTCCCCTTGAAGGGAGACTTCAGCCTCACCACACCAACGCCAACATATGCAGCACCTCCCCATCCCCCACTGCTTTACACGACTCAGGTGGGGATGATGTTACCAGGCAAGGGCATGCTGGCGAAGCTGCTGGTCAGCACCTGCCGCAGCGTCTCCAAGTGCTGCTGCAAGACGGTGTTGCGGCTGCGCTCCTGGATCACGTCCACCTCCAGCTTCTCCACCGCTGTGCGCATGCTCTCCACGTGCTTTTGCAGCGCCGCGTTCCTCTCCTCAAATTCCATGTTGGATTTGCGAAGCTGACGGAGCTCTGCCTCCCGAGCTGAGGACGCAAGCCCCCCAAAACACAGATAACACAGTGTCTCTGAGGAGTCCCAGTGACTCTTCTAGAAGTTCTGCTTAGCTATCTCTAATTAGCTACCCCTCCTCCTGTCCCTAGTCTTATTATGGCCTTTCAGATAGCAATTTCAGCAATAAAACGCCTGGCTCTCCAGAGTTATTTTAATTCTTAAAGCTGGTCATATTCTATACTTAACACTGCAAGGAACAGCTGCAATTCCCAGTGTTTGTTTGTTTGGTCTGTTTAAAGCTGTGCTATGAGAAGCCTGAGGGGTTTCACAGGGGGATCCTGGGAGATTGGGCAAGCACAGCTGTGGGTCCAAAGCTTATTGTAGTGGGGTCAGCTTTGCTCTTATTTATTTTATATTTTGGACATCCATGCAAGCTTTCATTTGTACAAAGGGTTCTTGGCTAACAGCCTGAAAGCAACTGAATTAGTGATGTATATTTATTTCTTCTGATTCAGAGACTAAAGCTACTTTGACAACACTGGCTGAGCTTTCCTCCATTGGTTTCTGAGTAGCTATTTTTAATAGAGAGTGAAATAGAAGCAGCTTCCTTCTTCCAGACCAGTCCCAGGGTCGGGAATATCACTACCATTGCTTTTGAGCAATTAATTTCTCCTGACAACTAAATCCCCTGTCACAGATGTGAGGAACGCAATACGATCCTTTGGTAATCACCTTTGCTGTGGTTCAGGAATTCCTCTGTAAATATAGGGATGTCAAAAACAGATCGTTCCTTTACTTCTGCTTCTTTCTGTGAATCAAGAGTAACAAAACAGTCAATTCTTAAACTAAATTAAACAGTAGTGCCTGCAGCCACAATGGTCATGTTTTCCTTAATGAAATAGTAAGATGAGCAGCAATCAGTCAGTCTAGGTGAGGCTGTGAAGAAAATGTATTCACCTTTCCTTTGGAACCAAACTTTCACAGAGCTCAAGCATGTTAAGTATTCAGCTCTCTCAGGTGACAACTGCTGTGCAATGAGAAACCTTAAAACAAACCTACATAAACTTCCCTAATGGAGATGGTGGAAACCATTTCTTAGCTCTCTGCTCTGAATAGTCAACAGTGTACAAGGGAGAAAGTGACTGAGGTAGGTATCAGTCGCTTCAGTTCAGTTGCTCAGTCATGTCTGACTCTTTGCAACCCCATGGACTGCGGCATGCTAGGCCTCCCTGTCCATCACTGGCTCCTGGAGCTTGCTCAAACGCATGTCCATTAAGTCGGTGATGCCATCCAACCATCTTATCCCCTGTTGTCCCCTCCTCCTCCCACCTTCAATCTTTCCCAGCATCAGGGACTTTTCAAATGAGTCAGTTCTTCACATCAGGTGGCCAAAGTATTGGAGCTTCAGCATCAGTCCTTCCAATGAATATTCAGGACTGATTTCCTTTAGGATGGACTGGTTGGATCTCCTTGCTGTCCAAGGGACTCTCAAGAGTCCTCTCCAACACCACAATTCTAGGTTGGTCATAACTTTTCATCTAAGAGGTAGGTATAGAGAAATAATTTCTGGGTGATTTTTCCATTGCTTCTGTTGGTTATGCATATAAAGTGCTCTCTGAGATAGGATGATTCAATCTAACTTTGCAGAGTGGACAATAAGAATTTTAAGCAGAGATCTGCCAGCCACAAGCAATAATAACGGTATTCCATTAGGACGTCTACTTATTTACAAGGGCAGCCTATAATGGGGATCTTTCAGACTTTCTTCGGACACAGCAAAAACAAACAAAACCAAAAAGTCAGTAATAACTAGGCTCTAAATATGAGAATGCCAAGGATTATGTGAGAGAAAAAATAATAAACCTAAAATTAATTCACCAATAAGCCATTAAAAATAAGTCTCACAAAACCACTGCAAAACATATTCCACAATGATCTTTGTGAATAAAGTCAATATTTCAAAATGCTTTAGCAGCAATTTCTACAATGAATTTAAAGTTGAAAGTATTAAGAATATAAATTATAAGTGTCTTGGCAGTATTTAAAATCTTGCATAATATAAGATGGTAAAGAAAACAGTGGGAAATGAGTACTGAAGAAATTGCTAGTGAAATCTGAGGATTTCAAAACCTTTATAACATAATGAACAGTTTAAAAAGTCTAGAAATCATTCCTATAAAAACACATTTAGTGCCAGAGATAGAATGTATATTTCCTACTCTTGCCACCACTGGTCTTTTATCTTTGAACACAAATATGATTTGGTGCCCAGCAGAAAGGCTAAGCAGTTAACAGCCTATGAGAGAACTCTGACAGCCAAGCTCCTGTTTTCATATTGGTGCCTGCCTTGTTATGGAGGGCTGGGCTATGTGAACTGCCTGCCAAGGGCAGCTCATTAAGAGAGACATCTTGGATGGAAGTGTGAAAAACTATGTATTTACCTGAAGAAACTTTCAGAGCACTTAATTTTTACCCTTTTACCTCTTAAAGAAATAAAGTGAAGTTTTCCAGAATGATTTAGAAACAAACAACAGAATTATCACTGAAGGCCCCAGTTTCAACAGGCAAAACTCTGCCTCTAGCCAGTTCTTCAGTTCAGTTGAGTCGCTCAGTCGTGTCCGACTCTTTGTGACCCCATGAATTGCAGCACACCAGGCCTTCCTGTCCATCACCATCTCCTGGAGTTCACTCAAACTCATGTCCATCGAGTCGGTGATGCCATCCAGCCATCTCATCCTCTGTCGTCTGCTTTTCCTCCTGCCCCTAATCCCTTCCAGCATCAGAGTCTTTTCCAATGAGTCAGCTCTTCGCATCAGGTGGCCAAAGTACTGGAGTTTCAGCTTTAGCATCATTCCTTCCAAAGAACACCCAGGGCTGATCTCCTTTAGAATGGACTGGTTGGATCTCCTTGCAGTCCAAGGGACTCTCAAGAGTCTTCTCCAACACCACAGTTCAAAAGCATCAATTCTTCAGCACTCAACTTTCTTCACAGTCCAACTCTCACATCCATACATGACCACTGGAAAAACCATAGCCTTGACTAAACAGACCTTTGTTGGCAAAGTAATGTCTCTGCTTTTGAATATGCTGTCTAGGTTGGTCGTAACTTTTCTTCCAAGGAGTAAGCGTCTTTTAATTTCATGGCTGCAGTCACCATCTGCAGTGATTTTGGAGCCCAGAAAAATGAAGTCTGACACTGTTTCCACTGTTTTCCCATCTATTTCCCATGAAGTGATGGGACCAGATGCCATCATCTTCATTTTCTGAATGTTGAGCTTTAAGCCAACTTTTTCACTCTCCTCTTTCACTTTCATCAAGAGGCTTTTTAGTTCCTCTTCACTTTCTGCAATAAGGGTGGTGTCATCTGCATATCTGAGGTTATTGATATTTCTCCCAGCAATCTTGATTCCAGCTTGTGCTTCTTCCAGCCCAGCGTTTCTCATGATGTACTCTGCATAGAAGTTAAATAAGCAGGGTGACAATATACAGCCTTGACGCACTCCTTTTCCTATTTGGAACCAGTCTGTTGTTCCATGTCCAGTTCTAACTGTTGCTTCCTGACCTGCATACAGGTTTCTCAAGAGGCAGGTCAGGTGGTCTGGTATTCCCATCTCTTTCAGAATTTTCCACAGTTTATTGTGATCCACACAGTCAAAGGCTTTGACATAGTCAATAAAGCAGAAATAGATGTTTTTCTGGAACTCTCTGGTCAGGAGGGGCGGCAGTGAGGAGATACCCCTCGTCCAAGGTAAGGAGCAGTGGCTGCACTTTGCTGGAGCAGCTGTGAAGAGATACCCCACGTCCAAGGTAAGAGAAACCCAAGTAAGACGGTAGCCAGTTCTTGGTGGATTTCAAAGAGAATTAATGTATGGGTAAGAAAGACTGGTTCCAGAAGAGATCTTAGATATATTTCACAGTGGCTTTCTCTCAACTCTGCTGGCTTACCATATGCTTTAACTCTGTTACTGTACAAGACATAACAGATGTAAGTCCACAAATGACTTTAGATAAAGGCTTATAATTTTATCATCCCATCCTGCTCAGTCTCTTACTTAACTGTACTGGCTTGCTGCTGCTGCTGCTGCTGCTAAGTCGCTTCAGTCGTGTGAGATCAATTTACTTAGCTATAGGTCTGAATATATGCCAGTCAGATGGGTTGGTGTGGATGCCTGGCTCCCATTACCATGGTACCAAGAGCCCTCTCCAAGGCTTAGATTCTGCTCAGACAGGTAATTCTGTTTTCTTCCTTGCCAGAGCAGTCCAGACCAAGCTAACTACGTAAGGGCAGAGGATAGCACCACATAAGTGCATTAACACACTGCCTCTTGGTACAGATTCTTAAGAGTACAAAATAAGAAACACCACAGCAATTAAATGAAACTGTTCAGTCTCTGAAGGGCCAAGAGAGAAATTCTGTTTAACTGAAGAGTCGTCATAAAAACCATCAGCACTCTTCCATTACTGAGTACGTTACTCGGCATTGGAGGGGATACTCTTGGGGGCTCAGATATACTTAAGCTGCTCCAAGGATCACTCAAGGGATTAAAATCATAAGGATTTCATTACCTCGTCATTGAAGGGGTCTAATTTGTTCACGTTGAGTGTCATTTTGTCATTTTTCATAAATTAAAGGAGAAACAAAATTATTGTTTCTATCTTAGTCCCCACATGAGATTTAGACACTTTCTTGAGAGTAAAACTAGCCGACTCCTGGGTCTAGGAGGCTGGCTTCTGATTTGAGAGGAGCAAGAATACTCTTCACTTTGGTTTTCATTCTATATATTGAGTGGAGGGTAAGAGAACAGAGGCCTTTTGAACTGAAACTATTTTGCTGTGATCTAGGCTCAGGGCCAGAATCTCATGAAGTGATATGCTTCTCTCAAGTGCCCTTTACTTTAAGGAATGCTCTCAATATTGTGTACCAGGCTGAAGTGCCCCACTGCTATGCAGAATGGCTTGAATGGCTTTCAGGTCAGCATTTCTTGAGCTCTAACAGGGCTCCCCAGTATCTACCTTGGTAACCATGTCTTAGGAATCTAAGTTCCATTAAGGAATACAATAGGTTTCTTTACTACATATATACAAATCAAATCATTTCTGTCTCAAGTGGCAACAAATTTTGCTGACACCACAGGCAGCCAGGCCCATTTTAACTTGCAACACTGTTTATTCCATATAGTGTGCGGGCACTGCCAAGAGACCTTAATAAGCCTGGGCTACAGACGCCTGGGTTTCAGTCACAATTCTGCCTCTAATCAATTCCGTAAGTGATTCTGGGACATTCTCTCCTTTCTTAGGCAAGTCATTTTCCTCACTGGCAAAGAGGGGGTCAGGTGAGAGGATTTCTGAGGTCTTAGTAATTTTGATGTGAGCTTGAAAACTGTTTTATGGCATTTGCCATTTTATTCCTAATAGGATAAGAAAAAGGAAATAAGCATGCATTTAGAAATGTGATGTTTCAGGCACGTTGCAAGATACTTGCTCTTTTATTAACTTCCTCATAACTCAGCTCAGGCCACTTTATCCAAAGATATATATGTATATATATGAAATGCCCCCACAAAACCTAAGTCATCTTTAAGGTACGATTCAGTTGCTCCTTTCCATGGGGCTTCTGTGGATTTTTTTTCCCACTCATAGTGCTTTCTTATTTTCCTTAACTCTTATTATACTAAGAGGTTATGTGTGGCTGTGTTTAAAAACTGTCAAACCAGTTTTTAAAATTGCAACTGTTTTGAAATTACCTAATTTAGTAAGCTATTATTCAATGAAAAAAAAAACTGATAAAGTGAGTGACATTAATTGAGTCAACAACCTTACTAAGAGAGCTTTATCCTGACCTGGGCATACAACAGACAGGCTTATAAAGCCTAGTGTATATGTACTTGAGAAACTACTGCTGGCTTTCCACCTACTCCTTCCTTTTCTTTGGTTTCACATGTGTCTAATCCTGAAACAGGAAAATCACAAAGAGAGTTATTCCTTTTCATATACTGCAGAAATTCCTATCATACTAAAATAACATTTTATTAAAATGCTTAATTTCGCAAATCAGCAGCAGCAGCTTCTACGACCGACCAAGTCTACTAAATCTTTTCTGATTGCAACTATTAACTTTATTAGAGGCAAAAAATGCCATGGTTTGGCCAGCAAAATCCATGTTGATGAACGGAGTCAGTCAGTCACTGACTAGAAAATGTGAGATCTAAGATTTTACTGTCGATACTCTGTTTTGTAACTATTAAGGATACAGAAGCTATAAAAGATGCTTAATAGGGAAAAAAAGAAGTTTAGAAAATTTGTGATATTGGTGGGCAATAAGTAATTAAACAAGTATCTGGCAGTATAGAAAACTTATAACACAATTCAATTATGATTTAAAACATATAGTGTACATACAGTTTCTCAAGCAAAAAAAATTTCATCCTAATTGGAACACAGAGATGTCATATATAACTACATTTATATGGAGAAGGCAATGGCACCCCACTCCAGTACTCTTGCCTGGAAAATCCCATGGACAGAGGAGCCTGGGGGGCTTGTGGTACATGGGGTCGCTAGGAGTCGGACATGACTGAGCGACTTCACTTTCACTTTTCGGTTTTATGCATTGGAGAAGGAAACGGCAACCCACTCCAGTGTTCTTGTCTGGAGAATCCCAGGGACGGTGGAGCCTGGTGGGCTGCCGTCTATGGGGTCACACAGAGTCGGACACGACTGAAGCGACTTAGCAGTAGCAGCAGCAGCATATAGGATTTATATGAAAAATAAAATGTTCATATTTACCATGCTTCTCACTTTATAATTCATGGATGGTGATAAATCTATTTGAATTGTGAATCTAAAAGTTTTCTCTATATTTTGAAGGTAACCAATACCAAATTAGGTATGAGAACTACAACTCCACGATAAATAAGTCATTATTTTGAAGAAATGATTTCCTTGATTTAGTGAAAAACCCAGGGCATGCAAAAGAGTGCATCAGAAAATTCTTTTTGTGTAAGTTTCCATTGTTATTTCAACAAATGGGTTTTGTATAAAAACAAATGAGTATTTGTGGAATAACTCCTCCATATAAGAACATAACGCAAGATGGTATGTGGATGGGTACAGAATGGAAGCTAGACCACACATGCCTTCAAAGAAATTATAATCCAAGAGTGTTAATGACAGAAGCACTTGAGTAATTCTGGCACCTTAGCCAGACCAGCTAAGTGCATAACAGACATAAAGAGAACTGTGAGGTTTAAAGGAAGTTGGAGGAAACAGGAAAAGCTTGAAGGAGAAAAATGGAACTTGAAATAGGATTTGATGGATGACTAGAATTTAGAGGCAAAATTGAAGGATAGGAGAGGGTGATACAAAAATGAGTGAGGGAAAGAAAGTATTCTCATGAAAGGAAGAATATGAGCACAGACATGAGGCAGGAAAGGATGGGGCACTTAGAGAACAGTCAGTATTTTTTAAGTACAAAAGATATATATGGACAGTTTGGGAGTCTGGAATGGACACGTACATACTGCTATATTTAAAACAGATAACCAAAAAGGAACTACTATATGGCACATGGAACTCTGCTCAGTGGGTGGCAGCCTGGAGGGGAGGGGTGTTTGGGGGGAGAATGGACACAAGTATATGTAGGGCTGAGTCTCCTCCGCTGTTCACCTGAAACTGTCACAACATTGTTATTCAGCTATGCCTTAATACAAAATAAAAAGCTTAACAAAAGAGACAGATATAGGAGTTAGGTTATTTGGAAAGGGAAATTGGCACTTAATTACAGAAAACCCTGGTTGCTGAGTTTGAATGTGATTTGGTAAGCAATGAGGAGTCACTGAACATTTTCATGCATGAAAATACCACACATTTTATTTTCGTACAATCATATATTAACCATAGGCTAGTCGGACACGACTGAGCGACTGAACTGAACTGAAGTATATATTTAAAGTTCTCTATGCAACACAGCCAACACACATAAGCCTCAATCCTATACAGGGACACAGATCAAAATGCTATTGCTGAAACTGAACCAAATGGAGGGGAAAAGACCAGTAAACAAATATGTGCCAGGGAAGAAAGGAGGCATAGAAATCAAGATATTGTCACTTGTGCTCTGCAGATGCTGTAAGTTGAACAGTGCATTTTAACTAAATGCTGGATTTCCTAAATAACAACTTTCTGAGAGTCACAATATAGTATCTGGTGATGATAATTATGGTCAAGTTATAGCTATTAGTTGGTCCCCATTTCTATACATCACTCCAGATTCCAGCCATCTTCAGCATTTAAAGCCAGTAAAATTCTTGTACCATAAGAAAGGACTAGAGTTAGGGGCCTTAGTTCAAGAACAGACTCATGACATAAGTGTCTGCCATATGCTAAGAATCCTTAAGCTAAAAGGCAACTACCTCAATCCTAATTACAGGATAGAAAATGCTCTGCCATTCATTAAAAAACAGTCCAATAGCATTTCAAACAGCATCATCATTATATACATATATCACATGAACACACAACACACAATGGAGACAGAAAGTTAATTACCTCATGATCATGAGTGGCCTGTCGGGCTGCATCTAAAAATATGAAAGAACAAGAACATTAAGCTGAAAAACAAAACAAAATTCAAAAAAACGTAAGGAAATGACTGTGCCAAAATACAGAAACTGCTGGTATATGTGGGTTCTCAAAACATATCATATTTTCTCTAATAGCTTTATTAATCAGTCAACAAGAGTTAAAGGGAACCCCGTCTTATAGGTTATGTAATTAGATGGAAGAGAAAGAGCAGACACAGTCCTCACCTTTAAGGAGAACAGGGTGGGGAGTGGACAGGAAACACATGCCAAAGGCTGTTTGCACAACATTACAGTTTAGCAGGCAAGATGCCCAAATGCAGAGAAGACGCAATGGCTAAGGAATGACAGGCTGTTATGAGTGGGGCTTCTTTCTTTGGCAGTGTTCCCTGAAAAAGGGGAACTTTAGCAATACTTTAACAGTGTGATGAACAATTTTACAGAAAACAAAAGATCCATGGAGACCAGGATCTTCTGTATCTTGTTTACCTTTGCATCCTTAATGCCTAGGTGAGATCCTGATATGTAATAGGAAGTGTCCAACATATTTTTTGAATACATGCAAACAAGAATGAGTGAATTAAAAAGATTAATCACTGGAAGCGGGGAGAAATGATCACATGAAAGGCTTAGAGGTGTTAGTGAAAGTGTTAGTTGCTCAGTCGTGTTCAACTCTTTGCAACCCCATGGACTGTAGCCTGCCAGGCTCCTCTGTCCATGGGATTCTCTAGGCAAGAATACTGGAGTGGGTTGCCATTCCCTTCTCCAGGGGACTTTCCCTACCCAGGGATCAAATCCAGGTCTTCTGCATTGCAGAGAAATGCCTAAAGTGGAAATAGAAGAAAAAGCACAGGCAACTAAAAGGGGCCTTGGAGTACAAGTCAAACTGTTGATCCTGGATATGGAAACCCAACTGAAATTTCTAAATGAGAGCAGTGTGATTTTAATAAATGTTGAAGATGATGCTTTAAGTGAATCTAGTATAATAGAGAAATGATAGAAACATATCTTTTATCTTTATTGCTCTAATAGTAGGCTTTATGACACTACATCATGCAAAACAAACTACAAATATATTTGATTCTGGTTCTGATACCTTGCCTATGAGATTTGCCTTTCTGACGGTCCTGGGTTTTCCTGCTGAAAACCTTGTAGGCCTCAGTCTTCTGATACTGCTCCAGTTCCTTCATGTAACGCTCCTTATCTCTGTCTGCCTCATCAAGGTAGCGCTAGGAAAGAAATGTGGAATTATTTTCAAGAACTAGATCTTACTGAGGTACAATACTAAAGAACTTTTTGAAGAAAACAAAAGATAATTAGAACATGGAAAGAAAAGTAAAAGTGGAATAAGCTTTGAGCATTTAAAAAAAAAGTCATGTGAAAAAAATATCTCAATTATAAAAGAAAAAGGCAATTTTGACTTTTTAGACTATAGCCTTTTTTAACTTACTGAAGACAAGTTCTATTGAGGTCATTCTCATAAAAAATTCACGAGAAGATTATGGTTCTTCCTCTAATCCTATAGATAGAAGTACACATGGCCACTAGAGTCCTCAACACACCACATAGGCACACTTAAATCTTCCCAGGGGAGAGGATGGAATATTACTCTGTTTCTTTATCCCCAACCCATTCTGAGGTGATGATCTCATACATCAATTCGCCTTTTAAGAGCCAGGAGAGAGGAGACACAAAGAACATAAAAAAGAATGACCTCATCCTATGGACCTAAAATGGACTACTATGAGAGAGCCTGTATCTACATGCCTTGTGCTATTAATTATTTAAACAAAGTTCATTGATCTACTAGGATCATTTTGTTTAATGCCTTGTACTTTTCATTCATCAATTAGGTTTACGAAATAGAGTATAAAAATACTGCTTCTAAATGAACACAAACTAGAGGCAGAAATTATGTTAATAGCCTTGTCCCACACAAAAGCCAGATATAGAGGACGCCCTGGCCAAATCTGGGAAAATTTAAGTATCATATTTACTTAGTAATAATTTATAAACCATTGGGAAAAAGAGAGATTCATATGCCTATACCAATAGTAAATAAATAATAAACAAATACATAAATGGAGAGAGGAAGAGGGCTCTTGCTTAGAATGCTAAGGGTCAACCAGCACATGTGAATTGAGTGCTAGAGTTGGAAAATCATCATTTTGCAATCATCATGGTAAAGATTAGATCAAGGAGAAGTTATTAATGACTGCTAAATCTAGGGAAAATTCTGAAATGGAACAGACTATTTGCATGTTCTTAAAATGTCTCTGCAAAGACTGCTTCTTAATTATAAGGGAAAGTGAAAAACTTTACTGAGTGAGCAAAATTAACATTACCAACAAGAAATAAATGACATTGTGTGCCTGCATATGCGATACCGTGAGAAGGGCCAACACCATCTATGCAGTTTTCTGACCAAGAATGCATGACCTCAATCTAATCATGAGGAAACATTAGACAAATATAAAATGAGGAATGTTCTGTTAAGAGTAAACAAAAAAGAGGGGGAGGAAGAGAGAGAGATGGTATTCTTAAAAAAATATCAATGTCATAAAAGACAAAGAAAGGTTGTGGAAATATACTGGATTAAAGGACTCTAGAGATTTGACTGCTAAACACAGAACCTGAACCCTGGAGTGGAATCTGAACTGGAGGGGGAATGTTACAGAGGAACGATGTTAGGTCAACTGATGGAACTGGAGTACAGATGGTAAGTTAGACAGAAGTATTGTGTTCATATAAAAGTATGAGGTTGCTAACTGTGGTTAAGTGAGAGAATGTGTCTAAGGAAATTCACACTGAAATATTTAAGGGTAAGGGGCCACGATATATGTAACTTACATGAAAAAATTCAGAAAAAAATTGTGTGTGTTTGTGTGTGTGAGTGTGAAACACAGAGAGAAAGAAAGAGCACATGCCCAATCTTGCCCAGGAGAGTATGTTGTGTTAATAATACATGAATCTGAGTAAGGGTATTTGGGCATTCTTTGCTTGTACTATTCTATGCCTGTAACTTTTTGTACATTTGAAAAAATATTTTCAAATAAAAATTTAAGAACAAATACTTGCCTTAACTAGTTATCACTGTATTATCTGAAAAATTTTAAACAATGATCATATATTAATTTTGAAATAAAAAAATTAAAAAAGAGAAAAGAGTAATTACTATGTACAGCTCATGATCTCTGTCTAGCCCTTTATACATTACAGCTAAAACAATGGATGATATACAGTTTTCTATTAGCTTGCTACCACAAACATGGAGCTTCAAGTTGCAACTCAATCTGATCTCTTTGAAATTTTTTTGAATTCAGTTAATTTCCAAGAGTGTTTTTCAATTTGGTTTAATTTGTTTGGAATCCTTTTTCAGGAGTGTAGGACATAAAAAGAATTACAGATTTACTTCAGATGCTGAGGATGCTGGGAACTTTTAACCCCAAACCACTCTAACATCATTACCATCACGCTACTTTTGTGGCGCTTCAGTCAGTTTGTGGCTATCTTGTCCTTAATTCTGCTCAGATCTCTCTAACAGATGGATTTGTTTCAGTTTGGCAATAGGGTTAATTTTTGTCTTGGAGGGGAGAGAATTCAAATAGTTCTTGCTTTATTTTCCATAGTAGGTTAAATTTACCAGAACTCCAGTTAAAAAAATTTATTAAAGCAGTTAAATCTTTTTCTTCAAATTCTTATGTGAACAGCAGAATTTTATCAAAATTCTCATTTAACTCAGGACTTTTCATTTAACTCAGCAGGATAAATCATGTCAATAGATTTCTTAATAATGAACTACTTTTTACATAAGTCTTTTTGAACTCAGAGTATAAAGCCAATAAAAGTAGAGCCACTTTGGTTGAGGTTGCTCACATGCCTGCAGCAGACCCTGAAAGAGTATAAAAACTACTATGCTAAATAAAAGGACTAGGAAGGACCCTGCTATTCTGGTCTCCTAGGTATCATGACAAAAGTGAAGAATTAAGAGTCCATTCTCTTTGCTTTTCTGACAAAAATTATTTTTGAGACAAAATCAAAACCAAGCAAAGGATCAGGAATAGGAACAATTACCTGTTTTTCCTCCGGAGGAAGTTTACTCCATTCATTGCCTAACATCCTTGTAATTTCTGGAAATGGGACTTCTGGTCTCTTTGCTCGAAGCTGTTCTCGACGCTCATTCATGAACCGAACATATCCTGTAAGAGGGGATTTGGGTGCATTGCTGTCTCGAAGAGGTTTCTTTCTCTTTCTTCCTTTGGACCAACCTCCTCGTTTACTTCTTTGCTGCAAAACAAGTCAAAATTAAAAAAACCCAAATCAAATTACAACAACAAAAATTTTCCTAATAACGCAACAATGAACACTGACAAACAAAACAGGATTAAGTGCATTTTCCCACCATTAAGGCCCTGCATAGTCAAAGCTGTCCAAATCTGTTATAGAACAAAAGACTGCAATGCAGTCTGCAGGAAGGGACTCCAGATGGTTCACCTGCAGACCTTTTTATGTACCACGCTACACACTGTTTCACTAAGGGGCCATTTTAGCGCTAATCCCAACAGATAAGAATAAGGAGTACCAGGGCTTTCCTGGTGACCCAGTAGTTAAGAATTCGCCTTGCAACGCGGGGGACACCAGTTGGATCTCCGGTCTGGGAGGAGGAGCCCATGCACCACAGCTACTGAGCCTGTGTTCTGGAACTTGTGAGCTGCAACTACTGAGACCATGTGCTGCAACTACTGAAGCCTGCGTGCCCCGAGCCTGTGCTTGCAACAAGAGATGCCGCTGCAATGAAAAGCCCATGAGCTGCAACTAGAGAGTAGGCCCTGCTCTCTGGCAACCAGAGAAAAGCCTGAGCATAGCAGTGAAGAAGCAGCACAGCCAAAAAAAAAAAAGTGAATATTAAAAAAACAAAACAAAAGGGTAAGGTACCCCTACCATAATCACATAAATAAGCTCTGGCCGTCATATGCACTTAACAAAGCCTGACTCCTGCCAGGGGAATATTCTAGACGAGAAAGGCAGCACATACATAGCACTGTGCCAGGGCAGCCGACACTGCTACAGTAGATCAGATCAGAACAAGATGCTGTCACATGCACTTGTGACAACAAAAGAAGAGACAAGCTGTAGCACTGGGATCAAAATCATTATGAGGGTCTTTCTCACTGATATCATTCAAAAATCAGTTTATTTCCCACAGCAGGTAGCACTATAGAATTTAATTTAAGACTTAGAAAAATTTAGTAACTATAATATATCCAGAATGAAGACAAGTTCTTTGGCTTGATTTATTTCTTAAGATGTTTATTTTATAAATCAGAGGTTTTATATGTTATTAAATCAAAAGATGAAATAACTGCTCCCCACTGCCCCCCCACCCCCGCAAAGTATAAAGGACTGAAGTACCACTAATGTTTACCACATTTTTTTTCTTTGTTCTTTTAAACAAGATAAAAGGTACTTTTGCTTCATAATTTTACAAATACATATAGCCTATCAGTTAATAAAGGTTTATGGATACAAGCATTTTTATTTCAGAGAAGGGAAAGATAGTTAGAATGAGATGAAAATATCCTAATATCAATTACCATACCATAACTCCTTCAAATATATATACAATGGTACAATAATTCAGCACTGGGCAAATGGTATATTTGGTAACAGTTTTTGTTTTGTAACCCGAGTAACATTTAACATTAAAGCTACTAAGGATTTAAGATGTTTAAGAAGCTTTAAGCACTCATTATGAGGCTTCTCAGGTGGTGCAGTGGTAAAGAATCTGCCTGCCAACCTGTAGGAGATACAAGAGACCCAGGTTTGATTCATGGGTCAGGAAAATTCCTTGGCATAGGAAATGACGACCCACTCCAGTATTCTTGCTTGAAAAATCCCATGGACAGAGGAGTCGGGGGCACTGCAGTCCACGGGGCTGCAAAGAGTTGGACATGACTGAGTGACTGAGTACACAATACACACAAGCATTCATCATAATTTTTAAGAATGCCAATGTAGAAAGAATCAACTTTTTCAAAATGAGAATAAAGACAAAAATCAGTGGTGGTACTCTTCTTTGGCTTAAAAAAAAAGTACCTTAAAACACAGACAATGTAATCAGTCATTTGTGAGGAACACTGGAAGTCCAACAAGGGCATTAATGCCCTTGTGTGAATTAGAAAAAGATGCCTTCTATGGGCGGAGAAGGCAATGGCAACCCACTCCAGTACTCTTGCCTGGAAAATCCCATGGGTGGAGGAGCCTGGTAGGCTGCAGACCATGGGGTCGCTAGGAGTCGGACATGACTGAGCGACTTCACTTTCACTTTTCACTTTCATGCACTGGAGAAGGAAATGGCAACCCACACCAGTGTTCTTGCCTGGAGAATCCCAGGGATGGGGGAGCCTGGTGGGCTGCCGTGTATGGGGTCGCACAGAGTCGGACACGACTGAAGCGACTTAGCAGCAGCAGCAGCCTTCTATGGGAGAGAGAATGACCTGGCAAGTCTTGTGGACCCTTTGGGCACATATGCTGCAGGTGAGCAGTACGTGGTCTTGAGTAAGGGCATGTAGACTCCTCATTAATTACTTATTTAATTTAATCATTCAACTCATTCCGTAAGCATTTGAGCATCTAATCTGATGCAGGTATAAATTTTCTTGGCAGGGGATAAAGAAGAGTCTACTTGTCTTTATATCATTAAAAACATTAATACGGTTCTATGTAAAAAAAGAAATATAAAACAGAATATTCTGCAGAATGGAAGGCCAGAGGATGAACACTTCAATCAACTCCCTTGCTGACTGCTTCTTTAGAAGCCTCAGAGACCAGTAACAAGAGGAGATGCTTCAGCTCACCTCATCTTCATGCCTCTGTTCATTGCCTTCTGCTGTATTTGAAGATTCATTCTGAAGCAGCTGACCTTGGGAGAGATCCTCTACAAATTCTGGATTATTGGTGGATGACGTGGCTCCACTACTATATGGAGCCTCTGGGTGGGTTAACCTGCAGAATGATCGGCAGAGTGGAGAAGTTTAGTATCAGCAGCATCGAAAGCTCCTACTTATCAAGGTTCAAGACACATTTCACTGCCAGCAAAATCACATGCCAGCCCTTGAATTAATTCCCCACCTCATTCTGTATAAATGTAAATAAACCATATCTCCATAGCAATTATAGAATACTTTTAAAAAGGTTTCAATGCTTGATTGGACTAGCTCAGTTCCGAGAAGAAGTCTCCTACTAAAAACAACTATAATCTTTCTCCTGCAAATTACCTCTCTCCTCAATGTAGACTTTACATTTTAGCTCTGAGCATGCAGCTGACTTTTATGTACTACTTTTCATGTACCTCCAATGTGATAAATGGAAAATAGTATTAATGGAAAAGAATAGGAATGGGAGTTGTAGAGGCAGTTTGCCCCCCTATCACAAAACAGCGAGTTCATTAAAGGCACAAGAAATTTCTCTTACAGTACATTCCATAGGCTATTCCTTCTGTAGGATTATAGTGTTTGTTGACAATGAGATCATCTAAGAACAGTATTATCAAGTTCAGAAATTCAGCTATAAACATTAATAAGTTAGAGATACACACTTTCTGTTCCTACCATTCTGTTTCAGATGAGTCATCAAATCTCATCTTTCTGAAAAGTGGATACAAGGTACAGATGATGGTTGGATCTCAGATAGAGTTACACCCTAACTAAACATTTAGATAAAGGAATGGAAATAAAGGTAACATCATATGCTAGGGAGTTTGGGGTTTGTGGCAGGTAGCGGGGAAGGTGGAGGAAGATGTATAAGAGAGCAATATTCAGTCATTATTCTGGAAGAATGTACACTTTATAGAGTTATAGAAAATACTAACAAGTAGTGAAACAGAGGTCTATAAAATATGCCACAAAGGTACAGTAGAAGGGATGAGGACTTTTACATATATGGAGAGAATGTTTAAGAAAAATTTTACAGAGGAGGACTTAAAAGGTGAATAGGCATTCATTAGGTAAACAACGGATTGTAAACACGTAAATATTGACTATCACCCATCAGGCTCCTCTGTCCATGGAATCCTCCAGGCAAGAATGCTGGAAGGGGTAGCCATTTCCTTCTCCAGGGGCTCTTCCTGACCCAGGGATCTAATCTGGGTCCCTGCATTGCAGGCAAATGCTTTACCATCTGAGTTGCCAGAGAAGCCCTAGGTAAACAATATTATCACAGGTAGAAAGAACAGGGTATAATAGGAGAAAGGAGAACTTTTCAGGAGGCTACTGCAAAAAACTGAGTGAGAGACCGGGGCAAGCGGAAGAACAGGGAAGAGAAAGCTAAAAGGGATAATTAAGAGGCAAAATGATAGAATGTATATAAATAGTGAGGGAAAAAGAAGAGTCAAAGGTAATTCTGTTATCCATGTTAAATTACTGAAGTTGACAACTGTACTATTACAGTTATTAACCGAATATCCCTATTCTTAGGAAATTCAGAAATATGTACTGAAGTATGTGGGATACTTCATGGGAATAAAAACCATGATATCTGCAAAAAAAAAAAAAAAAAAGAAACTCCTTGCTCAGTACTGCTTCAGTGTGAGTTTCATATGTTTATAGATTTTAGGATCCAGGGGAGGGAGGAATTCTTATTTAGACTGCTTGGGGCAGAAAACTTCCTGAAACCAACTTCACATTTCAAAGAAGGATGAAATAATACTCATGTCTATTTCATAGTGGCTGCCATGAGATAGTCTCACATCACTGCTGATTGACCCCTGTCTTCTCTGAAAACTACCAGTTTAGGAGCGTTGCTAGTGCAAGGCAATTCCTGTTTTGTGAAAATATTTGAGATGAACTCTGGGCCTGCAGTTTGGCCTGGTAACTTTCATATTTTCCTCCTTCTGGACAGCAGTTATTATCAAAGTATTTCTTTCCAGTTTAGAGACAGGCCACCTTCTTTACCTGTGTAATTAATGCCAACTCTTTTAAGTTATTCCTATAATGAATCATTATTATTTTTTGTCTCTGACCACATCCCATACAAAAAAAAAAAAAAAAAGGTAATTCTGAGGTTTCTAGATTGGGTGATAATGTACTATTAACCAAGGTAACAACTGGAGAGTGTGTGTGTACACATGTGTGTAAGATACATTAAGATGGATGAGTTAAGACAGATGAGAAAATGATAAGTTTGAAACATAATTCCTGGCATAATTAAGTGGAGCTGTCCTATAGACAACTGGACACATGTTCTGAGAGAACAGAAGTGAAGAAAAAGGCAGGAGACGTTTCAGGAGGCATCAGTTCATGGAAATACTGGGAAGTGTTAGGTATTTCTCCAGAAAGACAGTGAGAAGAAAAGCCACGATAGAACTCTGTTGGAACAATATTTTAAGATCAAGTGTTACACGAGCTGAGAAAGACTAAGGAAGGTATGAAGAGATCTAAGAAATAAGAGAGAAAACTGTTACAGAGGTCAAGGTGAGAAGACTTTTGAGAAGGGGTTTTACACAAGCAAAGTTGCAGATGTCACATAAGATAGGCTAAAAAGTATCAGCTAAATTTGAAGATCTGAAGGAGTTCAACTGTACACCCTGTACTTGAAGGGAGTACAGTTTTAGTGGAGTTATGGGAATAAAAACCAGATTACAGTGGGCTGAGAAATGAATGAAAGCAGATGCAGACTGTCCTGGAAAGGAAAGAAATTTTATTTTTCCTGATCCTTTCCAGAAAAAATAGAAGATTTAAACTAGGAGGTTCCTACATTTTTGAGGTTCTCTGAAAAATGGTAAATAAGAGAAGTTATTAACTCAATGCTAATCATGTTCTCTGAAAAAGAGTTGCTATCAGAGATTCAGTTTGATCTTGGCAGGTTTGTCTTCCAAATATTTCAATCATTTTGGATATCATATGATGTCTTTTTCTTTCACTGTCATTCTTCATTTTAACTGTGCCATCAGATTTTAAGTTACTAACTCTTGCAATTCTTATTTTAATAAAATATGAAAACTAGGTTTGGGAACAAGTACCCATGCCCTGAGTGCCTTGACTGAAATGAACAGGAATCAGAGGGAGTAGTCAAAAGTGTCAAATGCTTAGAGATGACAAATTGAATGTAGACTGGAAAAAAAAAAAAGGCTCTTTAGTTCCAATGAATGAACTGTCCAAGCTCTTAGCTAAAGCCAACAACCCTTCCATTTGTGCCCTGGATCGAACACCCACTGGCCTACTCAAAACCAGGTTTTCAGCAATTCTGCCCTCTCTGGCATCACCAATTATTTCCTCTGTACTAGATCAGCCTAATCAGCAAACAAATATGGTATTATTAGTCTCATCTGGAAAAAAACACAAAACTTTCTTGATTTCACTTCATTTTTCTCCCTTCCTTTATGGAATTGTTTATACAGAAGCCCCCAACCCAGGGGTGATACGTTCCAAGATCCCCAGTGGATGAGCAGATAGTTCTGAATCCTGTTTTCTGTTCATGTTCTCCACCCAGATTCAATGCCTTTCTTAACTAAGCACTTATCACACACTGTGGCCACAGCTCTTGCAGTTTGACACTTGATTTGCAAAAATGGCACAAATTTCTTTTTCCTTCTTCACAATTTCACAGAAGATTCATTCTTAACAAAGATCTCAGTAACCTCAGCATATTATTATTTTTTTTTCTTTCCTTATTAAGTCAAGAACTCTCACATTTTCACTTAAAGAAAGCACATTATGGCTTCTCTTTGGCATATCTGAATTGACAGCACCACTACTTTTGCTCTTTGCAGCAATTATTAAGTAAAATAAATGTTACTTGAACACAAGCACTGAGATACTGTGACAGTCAATCTGATAACAGAGGCAACCACCAAGTGACTAACAGGTGGGATACATGGGACAAAGTGATGATTCATGTCCCAGGCAGGACACAGGTGGGACAGTGTGAGATTTTATCATACTATTCAGAATAGTGGGCACTTTAAAACTTATGAACTGTTTATTTCTAAAATTTTCCATTTAGTATTTTCCAACTGTGGCTGATCATGGTAGGTAACAGAACCCATGGAAAGTGAAACCATGGATGAGGGGCACTTACTGACTTTTAGTTGTTTGTATTGGGAAGAACTGTTTATAGTTATTGACTTTGTCTTCCTTCATTCTATCTTAAACCCAACCCAAAGGAGAAAAATGTTTACAACTCTTGTCAAGATCACCAATGACCTCCATGCTAAATCCAATGTCATTTCTCAGACCTCATCTTACCTGATCTTCCAGAAGTATTTGACATAGTTCATCTCTTCCTTTCCCTTGAAGTACATTTTTTACCTGCTTCCCAGGACTCTGCACATTCCTGGTTTTTCTGATACCTTTTTAGGTACCCCCTTGAGTCTTCTTTGCTGACTCTTCCTCTTCTCCCTGACTTGTAAATGCTGGAATCTCCCCAAGTTCAAGTGTCAGGTCTCCTCTCTTTTCTCCCTACACAGTGCTCATTCGTCTGATGATCTCAACCAGTTTCATGGCCTTAAGTGTCAGCTGTAATATGCTGATCAACTCCAAAGTTTCTTTTTTCAACCTAGATAGCCTGGAACTTTAGAGCTCTGTGTCAAGCTGCCTATCGGACATCTCTGCTTGGATATCTAATAAGCATCTCAATTTTAAAATCTCCAAAACCGATCTAACACTCCCTCCTCCACCTGCTCAGTGTGTGCCATCTATTGTAACGGCAATTCTGTCCCCTCAGGTTGCTTAAGCCAAAGTTTTGGAGCTTGTCTTTGACTGCTTTTTTCTCCTTTCTCACATCTCATCTGGTCTTTCAGGTTTGGTTTATCTTCAAAATATATCTAGAATTCTACACTTTTCACCACTCCCCATTCCTATAACCCTTGAAACCCACTCTAATGAGGTTTTTTCCCTACTACTCTGCCAAAAATACTGTTGTCACTAGTGAAGTCCTTTGAGTCATCTCTCGAGTTATTTTAGAACACAGAGTGGTCTCCTGCTTCAGTCCCTGCTCCCTTCAACTCTTTTCTCTATATATCAGCCACAGGGATACTATTTAAAAATGTCAGATCACATCATTTTGTGCAAAACCTCCTCACACTTTCACACCTCACTCAGAGGGACAGTTAAAGTGATTACTCTGACCCACAGGCTCCTACAGGATCTAGTCCCTTGCTACTCAAAGTGCTGGCCTCACACCCGTGGCACTGGTATCATCTGGGAACTTAATAGGATGTAGAATCTCTGGTCTTAACTCAGACTTTCTGACTCAGCATTTGTATTTTAATAAGATGTCTAGGCAATTCATAAGTGCATTAAAGTTTGAGAAACATGCTGATGAAGCCTATTACCCCTCCCCCTGGTATACTCTGCTCCAGTCATACTGGCCTCTTGGCTATTTCTGAAAGGAAGAAACACTCCTACCTCAAGGCTTTCCCACTCACTACTTCCCTCTGCCTGGAATACTCTTTGCCCATAATGCAGGTAGTTACTTTACTTTCTTGAGGTTTTTATTCAAGTCACTTGTAAAGCCTTTCTGGGCCATCTTATCTAGAACGGCACCCCGAGCCCTTCCTGTTCCCCTTCCCGACTTTATTTTTTAATCCATAGTTCTTATCAATGTATTATGCAGCTCACTTCTTTATACTTTCTATTGTCTGACTTCCCCAGTAGAACAGGGGTTAGAATTTTTGTAATTTTTGTATGTTTTGGTTATTCTGCTTAATATTTAGCACCTAGAATGGTGCCTGGCACACTCAGCTGACACTCAGAACATTTTTACTGTACAAACTGGATTCAGCAAGTAGGCAGCTTTTAGCAAAGTCTTGGAGAACAGTTTCATCTGAATAGAGTCAGATGGCAGATATTAATGAGTAAAGAATGTCAGGGAAGGAAACAGAATTATAAAGAGTAGTCTATTTTTAAAGAACTCTAAAGGATATTAAAATAATTCATCTTAGGGATTAGCTAGCACTTCAATCTATTAGTGAATACATTTCTTCCTTGGCAAATAACGTCTAAATAGAAAAGATAAACATTCAAGCGGAACAGAGATTGTCAATGGAAGAGGGACTATTGCTATTAGCCCTTTTCTATATTTCTTCATATATGTGCCCAAAAATACCAAAGAAAGGAGTTGGGGTGTTGGGGGTGGTGTGTGCTGGGAGGAAGAGAAGTAAGCTAGAGCTCCTAGGCATCCTGAATAAAGAACCATAACTAAAAATCTGATCTTAAAAAAATCTGATGTTTGGGGAAAAAATTATTTTAATATTTGTGGCAATTCAGACAGAAAATGAATTTGCTTTTCGCAGCTAGCCCTGTGGCAGGTATTTCCTTAATGGTGATCATGCAGCTAGGAGTCCTGTTTCCTAGATCCCACAGTACTGCTGTTCCAGTTCACAGGAACGAGCATTGCAAATGATGGCTGAATGCAGATATTAAAGCAGTTTACAACAGCTCCCATTCTCTTGGCAAAGCATAACAAATGTACCTTCTATTTTTATGATATAAGACGACCTCTTTAGCACCTTATACGTTATCAGAATCTGTTTTGAAGCCTAAGCAGAGGCCCAGTGTCCCAAAGCAGCTGCTTACCCAGTTGAAGCCAGATCATTACTCTCCTTGGAGCCATCTTCATCTGCAAAAAGGGGAGGCAGAGTGGAACTAGTCATCAAGGTTTCCATCTCTCTGGAAGGAAGAGAAAAAAAAAAAAAAAAAAGGCTTAATTATTTCCAGTTCAAGTTGCACATATTTAAGAGCCAGCCTTCCTTAACCTTTATCACATCAGCAGCAGAAGAGAAACTGACCTAAATATTTTCTTGACTTGGACACATCAATTTAAACTTTATGGTTAATGGGCTTTTAACCCTGATCTTACCAACTGACCAGGGTAAAATCAGATTTTAAAAATCAGGACACAGTTTGGAAAATTCCTTTTTGTTCATTCAGAATATCTTCAAAACTATTCTGTATTTTCTGTAAAAATCATTAAGCAGAGTAAACTCAGAAGCACTGCAACCCTGAGCAAGCTATTCAACCTCTTTGAGATACAATTTCACCATCTTAGACACAGACCAAATTGCTGACTTAACCCACAGGGTTATTGTGAAGGATTAAACTGAAAGTGCTTCATAAATAGAGAAAGGCTAAGATGGTAAGTGCTTTGAGTATTATTAAACAAAGAAAGGTATTGTTATTACAACATTATGAGTTCTCAGTCCCAGATGAATCATCCTTAGATTAAATGGTGACAAACTGAGCCTTCCAAAAGGAAATAATGCAAAGGAAGTGGAGGATGGAAGGCATACTGATGTGGTTCAAAATCAAAAAACCACACTTCCAGGTCAGAAATATGCTCCACATCACCGTGATGACCAGCAGTGGAAATGGCACGCACCTGGACACAGGAAATAACTAAGCTTAACTGAAGAGAGCAAATAAATCACAAGAATTTGAGGTTATCGGACTGAAAGGATAAAAGGACAAAGAGAGTAATTTCATTTAGCATATCGCTATACAGAAAGATTTTTCCCTTTCAAGGCTTAACACCAAGGGCTTCACTCCACAGAGCTAAAAGCAGAAGCCTCCCATTCACCGTGAAAGTGATATTCAAACAAAACATTCAACAGTGAACCCAAACATCAGACACTTAAGTGGAACTGCAAACTACTCAAGAAAAAAAAGTGCCTTCATCAACTGGGAGAAGGAGAAGCCGGTTCTGAGCACTCACTCGGGAGCCCCCTCGGCAGTTCTGTCAGGTGCTGCTGCTAAGGAGACCTAGTGGGACAGCAACTGTAAGGAAAGCTCAGAGCCCAAGCAGAGCGAGGATCCAGCCCACCAAGGTGGCAACATGAAGAAAATGCTCATGACACCGATGCCATATTCTGAAGCTCAATATCATAATTTACTTCCAAAATGATAACACTGATGATTTATTTCTTATTCTTACTTATTTTCTTGTTTTCATTTCTTTGTTACTTAGCAGACCAAATTCCATAAATAGCTTAATGTGAAAAAATGCATCTCTGTATATTCACCACTCATTATAGTGTGGGTAGAGCATGGAAGGCAAAGAGGAACTTCCCACTCAACCACAGAGTAAGGAGTTTGTTCCATGTGCAGGGATCTTGCTAACGCGTTTCAATTCCTTCAAGAGAAGGGGGCTTACAAGGGGCTCTAACAAATAGTGCACAGTTCCATTCATTCTAGGATAATCTTGACACAAGTGCGCTTATGTTTTAATTCACATTATGCACAGACTAGATGAGAATCCAGGCTTTAAGGGCTGTTAACATCACCTTATACCAATATTCATTTTACCAAGAGAAAATTAATCAATTAGATGCCATACAGCCTAATTATAAACCACAAACAAACATTCAAATAACCAGGCATATATCCACAAACCTCAAAAGAACTCATTTAACTGGCTTCTTTCTAAAAGTCTCCTTAGAAGTAAAGGACTTCTCAAGAGCCTCAAGATTTAGCATTTGAAGCTCTTGACATCCCATCTAAACCTAAGAAGATATATTATCTGGTGGGGGACAAATGAAGTGTCTTTTTTTTTTTATGTGGATCATTTTTAAAGTCATTATTTTTTTGTTACACTACTGTTTCTGTTCTATGTTTTGGTTTGGTTTTTTAGTCATGAGGCATTTGGGATCCTAGCCTGACCAGGGGTCAAATCCACATCTCCTGCATTGTCTTAATCACCGGACTGCCAGGGAAGTCCCTGAGGTGTCTTCTCATTCACTATGCCAACGTGATCCTCTTAGAATGTTTCCCAGATATCTTCAGTCATTTTTGAAATATGGGGAGGCAGCTGGACAACATAACCTTAACAACACATAAACAGACCATATAAACAAAGGAAGTTCAGAGAACACACATTTCTTGTTGTTGTTGCTTTTTTCCTCCCTCTTAAGTGTGTTTTACTCAACCCATATGGTTTCAGATATAGTTTTTCTAGTGTTACTGAACAGTCAGGTCCCTAAGAAATGAGTGAGTAATAAAGTGGGTGGAAGGTTAAGGGGCCAAAATCAACAAAAGAAGGAAATGAGGAAAAAGTCCAGTGAAACTCAAAGGCCTCTAAACTAGTCCAGTAAGTTGGAAAATAAAATGATTCCCGAGAATTGGCTGAGATCCTGTAAGAATCTGCTTTCATATGGTCCATGAGGGGGTGATTCAAACTGAATCACAGTTACCAAGCCATTGATGGCCAAAAGCCCTTCAGTGTAGCATCTGTGCCTGATAACGTCCCAGTACAGGGGTTGTACTGAACTCGGAAATTCTATGCAAAGCACTTAAGCTGTGTAATGAATACTGCTCTGGAAGGGGAAAGAAGAGAAATACGCACAAAGGCAAGGCAATATACAAGTTTGGTTTTCCACTTCATTTTACAGAAACAAGTATATCATGCAGATGTTTTCTTGCAGAAGGGATTCATCCACAGAAGGATTCCACCTGGAGGCTTCAAAAATATATTACCTTGGGGCTGACACTTTGACTGTGGCTTTGGAAATGAAAAAATCCCTTCTAGTACTAATACTAATACTCACTGGAAAAAACAAAAAGCCTGATGTATAAAACAGAGTGCCAATTTAAGATATTTTAATAGCAATCACAAAAATTTTAACACAAATTACATTAAGCCACTAATCATACTCAGAACATGTCTTTGGTCAATATAGGGCCAGAATAAAGGAACTCAGGTACAGCTTAAGAAATGTTCTTCAACTAAGCTTTTTCTACTAATAGTAGCCTTTCCCAACAAAAGAATGATCTCACCAATGAGACTACATTATTCTGAATATGCTGGACAATGCTGGAAGGATAATTTGTACTTGTGTTTTCTGGAGTTGGCTCTTTGCAAGTGCTCTTTCCCTACTTCGCATACGTTAATCCCACTTCATCAAGCCCTCTCATGGAGACACATCATAGTCCTTCCCTACCACACCGGCCCCAACTGTACACACATCAGAGTTGAGAGGTGGGATTCTGCCTTCATTTCCCCATACTACAACCCTTATGTAAAATGTCCAGTTCCCTTAAAAGTCATGTTACTTGGCTATACTAGTCTCTGATCATTACCTCCTGTCACTGCAGTTCTACAATGTGCATGAGCGTGCATGCTTAATTGGGTCTGACTCTTGTGATGTCATGGACTGTAGCCCACCAGGCTCCTCTGTCCATGGAATTCTCCAGGCAATAATACTGGAGTGGGTAGCCATTCCCTTCTCCAGAGGATCTTCCTAATCCAGGGATGGCAGGTGGATTTTTTTGCCACTTCGCCACCTGGGAAGCCCCATTCTACTACAACTGACCTTTAACCTCACAAACCTCTATTTGTTGACTCTTAATTTTCCCTACTCTGTGTAGCTTAGATTCTATAGCTTCACTTCAATTTTTTTTTTTTTTTTGCCAACACTCAATTTCTTTGCCATGTTATTCTTCTATACCCTAGATGTAGATCAACTCTGAATTTTACCAGAGAGATCACACCAGGCTATCCTAAAGGAAATCAAACCTGAATATTCATTGGAAGGAATATTCCTTCCAATATTCCTTCTGAAGGAAGGAATGCTGAAGCTTTGGCTGCCTGATGTGAAGAGCTGACTCACTAGAAAAGACCCTGGAAAGACTGGAAAAGATGCTGGGAAAGACTGAAGGCAAAAGGAGAAGGGGGTGGCAGAGGATGAGATGGTTAGACAGTATTATCAACTCAATGGACATGAATTTGAGCAAACTCTGGTAGTAGTGGAGGGCAGAGGAGCCTGGCATGCTACAGTCCATGCAGTCACAAAGAGTCAGACATGACTTAGCAACTGAAAAACAGCAACATTCAAACAACATACATTACATCCTTGTAACTTATTTATTTTATACCTAGTAGTTTGTATCTCTTAGTCCCCTCAGCCTATTTTAGCCCTTCCTCCTATTTTAGCCCTTCCCACCCATTCCTCTCCTCTACTAAAACTAGTTGATCAGTAGCTGTCAGTCTATTTCTGTTTTGTTATATTCACTTATTTAAAAAATTCCTCATATAAGTGAAAACATACAGTGTTTGTCTTTCTCTGTTTTATTTTATTAAGCATAACATCCTCCAGGTCCATCCATATTGTTGCAAATGGCAATTGTATTTTTAAAAGACTGAGTAATATTCCTTTGTATACATACCATATCTTCTTTATCCATTCATTTTTTGATGAACATTTAGGATGCTTCCATATCCTGGCTATTATAAATAATGCTGCTATGAATGTTGGGGTGCATATATCTTTTCAAATAGTGTTTTTGTTTTCTTTAAATAAATACCCAGAAGTGGAACTGCTGGGTTGTATGGTAGTTCTATTTTTAGTTTTTGAGAAACCTGTATTACTGTTTTCTATAGTGACTATACCAATTTACATTCCTACCAATGGTGGGCTAGGGTTCTCTCTTCTCCACATCCTGTCAACATATTATTTCTTGCCTTTCTGACAAATGTGAGATGATATCTCATTGTAGTTTTGATTTGCAGTACCCTGATGACTAGTGATGTTGAGCATCTTTTCAATGTGCCTGTTGGCCATCTGTATGTCTTCTCTGGAAAAATGCTTATTTAGGTCCTCTGTTCATTTTTAAATTTGTTTTTTTTTTTTTATTGAGTTGTATGAGTTCTTTATATATTTTGGATATCAACCCCTTATCAAACATATCATCTGCAGATATCTTCTTCCATTTATTCAGTAGGTTGCCTTCTGTTTTGTTGATGGTTTTCTTTCCTGTGCAAAAGCTTTTAAGCTTGATTAGGTTTCACTTGTTGATTTTTTGTTTCCCACTTTTGTTTCCCTTGCATGAGGAGACAGATTCAAAAAAACATCACTAAGACCAATGTCAAAGAGTCCACTGCCTATGTTTTCTTCTAGGAGTTTTATAGTTTCAGGTCTTATATTTAGGTCTTTAATCCATTTGAGTTTATTTTTGTACACATTGTGAAAGAATGTTCTAATTTCATTCTTTTACATGTAGCTGTCCAGTTTACTGAGGAGCCTGTCTTTCCCCCATTATATATTCTTGCCTCCCTTGTCACAGACTAATTGTCCATATGTGTGTGGGTTTATCTGTGGGCTATTTTGTTCCATTGATCTGTGTGTCTGTTTCTGTGCCAGTACCATATTGCTTTGATTACTGAAGTTTTGTAGTATAGTCTGAAGTCAAACAGCATGATCCTCCAGCTTTGTTCTTTTTTCTCAAGACTGCTTTGGCTGTTCAGGGTCTTTTGTGGTTCAATATAAATTTTAGAATTATTTATTCTAGTTCTGTTACAAATGTCATCAGTATTTTAATAGGAATTACATTAAATCTGTAGACTGTTTTGGGTAGTATGGTCATTTTAACAATCCCTGGTGGCTCAGTGGGTACAGAGTTTTGCCCGTAATGCAGGAGATCCAGGTTCAATCCCTGGGAGGGGGAAGATCCCCTGGAGAATGGCAACCCACTCCAGTGTTCTTGCCTGGAGAACCCCAGGGACGGGGTTTGTATCCTTGTGGGCTGCCATCTATGGGGTCGCACAGAGTCAGACATGACTGAAGCGACTTAGCAACAGCAGCAGCAGTTTCCTTTATAAACATTTTACAGTTTTAGGAATATAAGTCTTTCACTTCCTTGATTAAATTTATTTCTAGATATTTTATTCTTTTTGATGTCATTATAAATAGCAATTCTTTTTGACTTCTCTTTCTGAAGTTTATGACTGTTAGTTGCTCAGTCATGTCTGACTCTGCAACCCCATGGGCTGTAGCCTGCCAGGCTCCTCTGTCCATAGAATTTTCCAGGCAACAATACTGGAGTGGGTTGCCATTCACTTAGCCAGAGGATCTTCCTGATCTAGGGATTGAACCTGGGTCTCCCACATTGCAGGCAGCTTCTTTACTGTCTGAACCACCAGTGTAGAGAAACACAATAGATTTCAGTATATTAATACTGTATCCTGCACTTAACTGAATTCACTTATTAGTTCTAATAGGTTTTTTTTTTTTTTTTGGTGGGGTTGTTAGGGTTTTCTACATATCGTATCATGTCATCTGACAGTTTTACTTCTTCTTTTACAGTTTGGATGTCTTTTCTTTTTCTTGTCTGACTGCTGTGGCTAGGGCTTCCAATATAAGTTAATTAGAAATGGCCAGAGTGGGCCTCCTTGTCTGTTCCTGATCACAGAGGAAAAGCTTTCAACATTTCACCACCGAGTATGATACTAGCTGTGGGTTTGTCATAAATGGCTTTTATTATGCTGAGGTACGTTCCCTCCATACTCACTTTGTTTAGAGTTCTTATCATGAATTTTTAAATGATTTTACTGAGATTTTGAGATGATCATGTGATCTTCATCCTTCATTTTGTTAATATGGGGAAACATACTGACTGGTTTGTAAATACTGAACCATCTCTGCATTCTTAGAATAAATCTCATTTGATCATGATGGTTTGCTAATATTTTGTTGAGGATTTTACCATCTATGTTCATCAAGAATATTGATTGGCCTGTAACTTTCTTTTTTTGCAATATCTCTGTCTGGCTTGGGTATCAGGGCAATGCTGGCCTTGTAGAATGAGTTTGAGAGTATTCCCTCCCTTTCAATTTTGTGGAACAGTTTGAGATGGATAGACATTAACTCTTCTTTAGATGTTTTATAGAATTTCCCTGTGATGCCATCTGGTCTTGGACTTTTATTTGTTGAGTTTTTAATTACTGATTCAATTTCAGTACCAGAAATCAGTCTGTTCAGATTTTCTACTTCTTCCTAATTCAGTCTTAGAATCTACCTATTTCTTTGAGGTTGTCCAGTTTGTCACTGTATTCATTGTATTGTTCATAGTATTCTCCTATGGCTGTTTGTATTTCTGTAATATCAGTTGTAACTTTTCCTTTTTCAGTTCTAATTTTGTTGATTTGGGTCCCCTCTTTTTCTTCCTTAATGAGTCTGGCTAAAGGTTTATCAATTGTATCTTTTCAAAAAGCCAGATCATAGTTTCATTGATCTTTTCTCTCTTTTTTTCCTGGTATTTTTACTGTGATTTTTTCTTATTTCCTTCCTTCTGCTCATTTTGGGCTTTGTTCTTCTGTTTCTAATTCTTCTAGATGGAGAGTTAGGTTGTTTATTTGAGATTTTTCTTATTTCTTGAGGTAGGCCTTGAATTGCTATAAACATCCCTCTTAGAAATGCTTTTGCTGAGTCCCATAGATTTTGGAAAGTTGTATTTCTGTTTTCATTTGTCTCAAGGTATTTTTGAATTTCTTCTTTGATTTCTTCATTGACTCATTGGTTTTTTAGTAGCATGTTGTTTAGTCTCCTCCTATGCAGAGGATCAGCATCACTAAGACCCATGTTGTTCAAGGGTCAATTGTATATTAAGTTCAATTGCTTTTCTATATACTAGCAATGTATAAGTTGAAACTTGAAATTAAAAACATGTTACCATTTATATTAGCATCCTCCCAAATGAAGTACTTATGTATAAATCTTACAAAATATTTTACAAGACCTCTATAAGGAAAACTACAAAACTCAGATGAAAGATATCAAAGAAGGACTAAATAAATGGAAAAATATTCCATGTTCATGATAGGAAGACTCAAAATTGTAAAGATGTCAGTTCTACCCAGCTTGAGCTACAGATTACTCAATCCCAATACAAATCCCAGCAAGTGATTTTGTGAATAAAAATAAAATGATGCTAAAATTTATATGGAGAGGCAAAAGACTCAGAATAGCCAAGTCAATATTGAAGGAGAACAACAAAGTTGAAGGACTGACCCCACTCAACTTCAAGACTTCCTATTAAGCTACAATAATCAAGACAGTGTATACTGGTGAAAGAAAAGACAAATTACTGAAACAGAATAGAAATCCTGGATAGAAATAAATGTATATAGTCAACTGATCTTTGACAAAAGAGCAAACGCAAAACAATGAAATAAAGATAGTATTTTCAATAAATGGTGCTGGAACAATGGGCATCCATGTACAAACCTCCCCCCACAAAACAACAACAACAAAACTTGACACAGACCTTATTTATACCTTTCACAAGTATTAACTTAAAATGAATCATAAACCTAAATGTAAAATGCAAAACTATAAATGAAAAATCTTTGCTCCATGAAAGACAATGCCAAAAGAATAAGACAAGCCACAGCCTTCAGGAAGTCTATCTATTTGCTGAAGATACATCTGATAAAGACATTTATCCAAAATATACAAAGAACTCTTAAAACTCAACAATAAGGAAAAGAGCACCCCAAGTAAAATATAAACAAAAGATTTGAACAGACTCCTCACCAGTGCCTATGTACAGATGGCAAGCAGCATATGAAAAGATATTTAATATCATGTCAGTAGGGAATTGAAAATGAAAACGAGATACCACTACACATTTATAGAACAGTTAAGATCTAAAACAGTGTCAAACACCAGATACTGGCCAGGATATGGAACAACAGGACCTCTAATTCATTGCTGGTGGAAATGAATGCAGAATGATACAGCCACTTTGGAAAACCATTTGGTAGTTTCTTACAAAACTACTCATACTCTTACTGGCAACTGTGTTCCTTGGTATTTACCTAAAGGAGTTAAAAATGTATTCCATACGAAAAACTTGCATGTGGGTGTTTATAGCAGATTTATTCATAATGTCAAAATTTGGACACCACTTTCAGTAGGTGTACCACAGATCTGTACCACAGATAAACTGTGGTACACCTAGATAATGGAATATTATTCAGTGCCAAAAAGAAATGTTACTAAGCCAAGAAAGGACATGGAGAAAACCTAAATGTATAATACAAAGTTAAAGAAGTCAATATGAAAAGGCTACATAGTGTATAATTCCAATCACACTACATTCTGGATAGGGTAAAACTACAAAGACAGTAAAAAGGAGGAGTGGTGGGAGGGGTTGGAGGGAGGCAGGAGTGAAAAAGCAGAACACAGAGGATTTTTAGGGCTGTGAAACTATTCTACATATTAGAATGATAGATGTTGTGTCATACATTTGTCAAATCCCACAGAAGGTACAACACCATGAGTGAAACCTAAACTATGGAGTTGGGTAATGATAAGGGTCAAGGCAGGCTGTTATTAACTGTAACTGGCTGTTACTGTTACTGACTGTAACACAGGTACCACTCTGGTAGGGGATGTTGAGAGTGGGGAAAGTTGTACACATATGGGGACATGGAGTATATGGGAACTCTGTAAGATAACGTTCATTAATTTAAAAATTAATTTAATTATACAGTTTATTGTAAGATAGCCCTGAGGCTGCAGAATAAATACAACTGATTTTTATATGCAGACAGTTAGTTTAGCTAGGGCAAGTGAAAGAATGAAGGCTTACTACAAAACCATCTGCCAGCTGTGAACATTTAGCTAAGAACACTCAGCAGGCTGTGGGCATTAATCAATATGTTTTACAGAGGAAGTAAGAACACTGGTTAATCCCACCAGGCACTTAACTGGGGTTCAGTTAAGTGAAATTCAGTTAAGAACTCGCTCACTGTAGGTTTTGATGTGGGAGATGAGGGGGCAAAAGATAAGGTCAGGTAATTTGGGAGTAATTAAATACTTACTTTTTGGGGGTGGGTAGGTTAGGGGATATAATTAGAGTTTGAGGCTCAGGGTTGTTAAATAACTAATAAGTACATACAGGTGTGTGTTTGGCTGGGTATTGGATGGAGTGGGCAGAAAATGTGGCTCTCTACTCCTAGAATCTTGAGTCCAGGCTCTTATAACTATGATTATCATTAATTTTTTTAAAAAGGTAGTAGGCTAGTCTAGGAACTAAATAATAGAGAAACCATTCACTCAACAACTATTCATTCATTGAACAAGTATTTTTTTATTTTTGGTATCTAACATTCTAGGCACTTTATATGTGCTGGGGATACAGCAGTAGGCAAAACGGGCAAAAATTCCCACCCTTATAGAGCTTAGTATAGTGGAACACAGACGAAAAACAAGATAAAGTAAAATGAAAAATGTTACATAGTGAAAAGTACAAAGTAAAAAAAGAGAGCAAAGAAAGAGGCCAGGAAGAGTTCAACGGAAGAGAATTCTAGAATTTTAAATAGAGGCCAGGAAAAGTCTTCACTGCGGTAATCTCAGGGGAAAGACCTAAAGGAGAGGAAGGAGAGAGCTATGTATGTGTGTGAGGACAGAGTGGTCCAGGCAGGAGGAACACAAGCAAAGGTGTACACTTCGTATGACTGAAGGAGGCAGCAAAGCCGGCTGGACTGAACTAGGGGCACACACTGTAGGTGAGGCTGACTGCTATAGGGGATCAGACCACATACAGCTTTGTAACTCATAGTAAAGACAGGCATTTACTCTGAGATGGTGAAGACACTAAAAAGTTCTGAGCAGATAAGGGATGGAATCAACCGTTTTTATAAGATTGCCATGGCTGCAGTTTTGAGAACAGAATGAAAGTTGAAGAGGATCAAGGATAGAAGGTGATCACTTAGGAATCTATTGCAATAATCCCTCTAAAAAATGGTGGATTGGATCACAGTGATGATAGTGGAGGCGATGAGAAGTGGTCAGATTCTTGATATATATTGAAGGTAGAGCCAATTTCTCAGTTCAGAATAAGAAACAGAATCTATCTACTATGCCCTGCATTTATTTCAGCTGTAGTTTTATAACCTATTTAGTGATAAAGGGTGGCTTTTCCAATGGCTCAGTAGTAAAGAATCTGCCTGCCATGTAGGAGATACAGGAGATGTAGGTTTGATCCTTGGGTCAGGAAGATCCCCTGGAGGAGGAACTGGCAACCCACCCCAGTATTCTTGCCTGGAGAATCCCCTGGACAGGGCAGCCTGGCGAGCTACATGGGGTCACAAAGAATCAGACACGACTGAGCACAGCACACATACTGACAATATATTAATTTTTTTGGGGGGGTGCTCTTTTTAAGGTAAGTGCTTGTAGAATTCATATTTCAACAGCAAACATTTGTTGAGTATCTTTACTGTGTAACTAAGATTGTGCCTGGTATCAAGTGGTGTGTAGCTACGCTTTACAGAATTTTACAGTCTGTTGTTCTCCTTGGTCTAGAGACACTGTTCTCAGACAACATGATAAGTGGAAAGAAGAGGCCAGGGTTAGAAACAAACATAAATTTTCTACTGTTGTTTATGATTTTTTGAAGCAAAAGTTTTGCAGAGTTTTGAATTAGATATTTTCTAAAAAATATAAGCACTAGATCATCAAAAGAAACCGAGCATGGTTTAGATTTCTTTCTAGACAGTCTGATCCCTGTACATGCATTTTTTTTCCCCTCAATGAAATCTTGATGGAGATGTATTACCATTAGGACACAAAATATGGTGTGAAAAGAAAACAACCTGAAACATCTAGACACAGTGTTTTGTATCACAGGTTAAAGCACATTGATAATATGGAGAAAATTAAAAAAAACCATTTTCCTCTGCCAAAGCAAATTTGTTATTTTACAAGGAGGGTGTTGTCTTTCGAGGTCATAGTCCACGTATTTGGTTTCTTTTTCCTGGTGCCTAATGGTCCCAAGTTGCCCTTCCATTACAGTCTATTCAAGCACTGCTTTTATTATTAGTAAACAAAGAGATAACTGCCCAAGTAAGAAACTTCTGGACCAGTGCTGGAACTAAGAGTTAAAGTAACCCAATAAAACTTGGCACTACTTCCTTAGTGTACTTTCCCAAACAATATCCTGGGACACTGGGGTACTATGGAAAGTACAAGGTGTATATGAGGTAGAGGAGGGGTGAGAGGGACGTAGATAGAGGAGGGCAATGACAGGACAGGCATACTCATCTAGGAAGCCATATGAGGTATATATTTTTACTCACTTCTTGGTGATACCCTCATAGAGGGTATATCAGATTAGAGGAATTTTATGTTTATCAAGAGGGAAATGAGTTTAAAAAAAGCTGAAAAGCAATGCTTTTCACAGTTTATTATATCTCACTGTTATGTGCCAAAGACACAGAGGTAAATAAGATCAAGAAGAAATTCTTGTCCTTTCATGGTTTATAATCTAGTGAGGCACAGAAGGGCAAATGGTAAGAAAAATGCAAAGGCTGTAGTAGCTGAAGTGTGTAAAGTTATTTATTTATTTAAATATATGACAAAACAGGAAAGAAATATAGATGAATTGAATAGATGGGGTGACCACCTAAGACAACCACTGATAATCGTAATGAACTCACCGAAAATTGAGATCTGAAGGAAACAGAAACTACTAATTGAGTAAAACCTGGGAAGAAACACTCAGCTTGGGGTACTTTCATGTTTGGAATCCAGAGTCATATTAAGGAAACAGATAGTATTCCTTTCTAGCTCTAAAACAAAATTATTCCAGCCTGGCGTCTGAGGAAAGCTATATATGAGAAAGCAGAAGCAACAAAAGTCTTCAGTACCTACTGACCCAAACAAAAACTCAGCAGTTAACAGTTCTAGGGCAAGGGTCCTTACAGGCCCAAAGAACACTGCTTTTTTATTTTGTTATGTTTTCCACTGCTTCTTCAGCTCTAATTTGCAGCTGTGAAACAACACTGCAGAGAAGAGATGGAAAGAATGCTCCTTTCTGTTACAATCAATAATTCCAAACCTTTTATTCTTTTAAAGCTGATGAATACTAAAAGTAAAAGATGAAAGGAAAGTCAGAGATCACTTATAAAAACTATAGTATAATAAGAGGAAACAGATCCCATCAAAGTGTTCATTTGAATCAACTTCAGTTTAATCGGTTTAATCTAATACAAATTAAATTCTCTTTCTAGGAAGAATTCCTAAAAGAAAAAACAGAAGCTTTAGGTAGTAGGGAAGTTTTCTTCAGTCAAAAAGTGAAGACAAAAATAACAAAAAAAACCCCAGGAGCTGCCATGAGTCAAAGCAGTTAATGGTCTTCACTACTTTGAACAATAAAATAAAATTCACAGTTTTCCTCACAAAACAAATAGGCACAATTGCAGTCTAACAGGACAAATTAACTGAAAGAGAATATTTAAAACTCAGATTTTGCTATATTTTCCTTTTGAAATTCACAGTTTTCCCTAGAAAACAAAAAGGCATAATTGCGGTTTAACAGAACAGTTTAAATGAGAGAAAACTTAAAACTCTGAAATATTGTGCTACGTTTTGCTTCTGAATCCTAAAGCTGATAATGCTCAAGACTTCAGAAAGTAAATCAAATAGCCACAGAATTCAAACGACACATTGAAAGCTCTAGAAGAGCAGTTTCCCAAGAACATTTTTCCCTTAAATACTTTGCCTAATTTGAAAATACTCTACCCAATATGAAAAGGTTTCCGCCCTTCATACACTGAGCCTCCAGGCTCTAAAGCTACCAATCAAGTGCTTAGATGTTATCTTTCCCATTTACAAGCTACAGATTTTGTTTCCCTTGTTTCCAGGTAAAACAAAAACAAGTTTAAAACCTATTAGCAGTGGTGTAACTCTGAGGGGTAACCAGACTAATCAAATCACCTCCAGATTCTTAGTGTCTGAGTGAGTGTGTATTTACTAAAATCTGACAAAATTTGTATTTCCAGAGTTGCCTACTGCTGTTCAAGGCTCGCTTAGTCCAGTAAGGCAGGACTGTGTCCAGGAAATAAGAATTTGTTTTGCTCTTCTTTCTACGTTAACCAGAGATCAAACTGCCAACATCCGCTGGACCATCGAAAAAGCAAGAGAGTTCCAGAAAAACATCTATTTCTGTTTTACTGACTATGCCAAAGCCTTTGTGTGGATCACAATAAACTGTGGAAAATTCTTTAAGAGATGGGAATCCCAGACCATCTGACCTGCCTCTTGAGAAATCTTTATGTAGGTCAGGAAGCAACAGTTAGAACTGGACATGGAACAACAGACTGGTTCCAAATAGGAAAAGGAGTACGTCAAGGCTGTATATTGTCACCCTGCTTATTTAACTTATATGCAAAGTACATCATGAGAAACGCTGGGCTAGAGGAAGCAGAAGCTGGAATCAGGATTGCCGGGAGAAATATCAATAACCTCAGATATGCAGATGACACCACCCTTATGGCAGAAAGAGAAGAGGAACTCAAAAGCCTCTTGATGAAAGTGAAAGTGGAGAGTGAAAAAGTTGGCTTAAAGCTCAACATTCAGAAAACGAAGATCATGGCATCCGGTCCCATCACTTCATGGCAAATAGATGGGGAAATAGTGGAAACAGTGGCTGACTTTATTTTTCTAGGCTCCAAAATCACTGCAGATGGTGATTGCAGCCATGAAATTAAAAGCTTACTCCTTGGAAGGAAAGTTATGACCAACCTAGACAGCATTTTCAAAAGCAGAGACATTACTTTGCCAACAAAGGTCCGTCTAGTCAAGGCTATGGTTTTTCCTGTGGTCATGTATGGATTTAAGAGTTGGACTATAAAGAAAGCTGAGCGCCGAAGAATTGGTGCTTTTGAACTGTGGTGGTGAAGACTCTTGAGAGTCCCTTGGACTGCAAGGAGATCCAACCAGTCCATCCTAAAGGAAATCAGTCCTGAATGTTCATTGGAAGGACTGATGTTGAAGCTGAAACTCCAATACTTTGGCCACCTGATGTGAAAAACTAATTTACTTGAAAAGACCTTGATGCTGGGAAAGATTGAAGGAGGGAGGTGAAGGGGACGACAGAGGATTAGATGGTTGGATGGCATCACGGACTCAATGGACATGAGTTTGAGTAAACTCCAGGAGTTGGTGAGGGACAGGGAGGCCTGGCGTGCTGCAGTCCATGGGGTCGCAAAGAGTTGGACATGACTGAGCAACTGAACTGAATTAAACTGAACTTTGTTCACTTATCTGTGTTAGCAAGTACTTCTGCGGAGAACAGAAATCCACTACAGGACCAAGTAGAGGCATTTCTGCTTGCAATACTCTCATATGTAAAATGGTGCTAATAATACCCTCCCTATTTAACTCAAAAAGATATTGTGTGGATCAAATATTATGTTATCTGCAAATAATAAAATTTAAAAGCTATTTTTTGCTAATTATGATATATGCTAATTATGAAATATTTATGAGAAAGCATATTACACAGGTTATAGTTACATCAAAAGAACAGATACATAAGAAAAAAGATTGAAAGGAAACATAATCAGTGCTCAAAGTAATAATATTAGGATGGTGAAATTATGAGTAATTACTTTTCAATCTTTGTTTTCACTCCCTAATATTCAGTAATATGGTTGTGTTATTTAAAAGAAAGTACCATGAAAAATCAGACCTTTTCAACTTAAATTTAAATTTCACATGCAATATACTTTCTATGAATATATTTTATAAAAAGAAAGTATATTTATAAATGTTCAGTTCAGTTCAGTCCCTTAGTCGTGTCCGACTCTGCGACCCCATGAGCCACAACACGCCAGGCCTCCCTGTCTATCACCAACTCCCGGAGTTCACCTAAACCCATGTCCATCGAGTCTGTGATGCCATCCAACCATCTCATCCTCTGTTGTCCCCTTTTCCTCCTGCCTTCGATCTTTCCCAGCATCAGGGTCTTTTAAATTAGTCAGTTCTTACTATCAGGTGGCGAAAGTATTGGAGTTTCAGCTTCAACATAAGTCCTTCCAATGAACACCCAGGAGTGATCTCCTTTAGGATGGACTGGTCAGATCTCCTTGCAGTCCAAGGGACTCTTCAGAGTCTTCTCCAACACCACAGTTCAAAGGCATCAATTCTTCATTCAGTGCTCAGCTTTTTTTATAGTCCAACTCTCACATCCATACATAACCACGGGAAAAACCATAGCCTTGATTAGATGGATCTTTGTTGGCAAAGTAATGTTTATAAAAAGTTCTTCACTATACAATGAACTAAAATTCCCTTTGACCAGACTCTTTACACTCTCTTCTCCAGAAAATATACTAGCTTATTGTTGAAGGGAGCCTTAGAGATAATTTCTAGTGATATATTCATTCTTTCTCTCAAATGAGAATGAGTGCTTCAGGGCAGAGAAGAGTAAAAATGTCTAGCAAGAAGAGTATGAGAGCACAGTTTATAAACTTTGCATTTTATATTAAAAAATTCATTTAAATTCTGCATTCAATTTTATAAAACAATGTTTACCTTAATGCAAGAATGAATATTTAAAACTGAAGGAGACCAGGAAAAAGCATCGTGTTCTCTTCAAAACAATAGTATATTTCCCTATGAGTGCATTACCTCATAGTACAGATTAGGTTCACCTTCCTGACAGATACCTGACAACTTCTGATATTGAGAAAAACAAAAGTGCTGACTTTCTACTCCTTCTCTACGACACAGCAATAGAATGAGTAAATCCTATTTTTCGCTAGAACTATACAGTTAATTTATATCCTGTTAATCTTTCAGATAAAATTACATGATAATATACTGCAATTACCATAGAAAAGTCTCATTTAATAATGGGAAAATAAACCATGACCACCAACTTAATATGGCTTGGCATTTCCTTAAAAGATTTAATTCTGAAAACTACGATACATGTGAGGTTGACAAATATACATTATGATGTCACTGGTAGGAAAAAGTAACAAGCTCTTATGAGTAAATAGTCATTTTATTTCTTGCTAATGTATCTTGAGATATACCTCAAGTATGGTATACTTGATTCATTTCTAATTCTATTGTCATCCCTTTTCCTTCAGAAATTTGACTCCAAATCTGGCTGACATGAAAAAGCTCATCATTACAATGTTTTTCCATGGAAGCATTTTCTCTGGAGGCATTTATTCTTATTACAAAGCCTTTCCAAATATCTAATTTGACTCTTGGTGTTTAGCAACACTAGAATATTTAAAAGACAAAATTGGTAACTTAAAATCAAGATGTACCAATGTGAGCTATGAGGAAAGAAGACAATCTCCATTTTCTACAACAAATTCACGTAAATTTGGGGGGAGGAAGAACCAAAGCACCTCAGATATTTTATAAAGGATTATGTGCTATATCAACTTATACAAACTACAAGGAGGTAATCTGAAGCATCAGGAAGAGCTCTGAACTGAAGTCAGGAAGTCTGATTCTGAGTTTAGGCATGTCACCAACTAGCTGTGTCTTCTGGGATCACTAAACCATTCTGGCCTAAGTTTCTTCATCTTAAGGGCAAGATCAATTCTAAATTTGTCTAGATGTCAAACCATGAACAGAACACCATGAAACAATACCTTTAATTAAATGATATGAACTAGAAACAATTTTACAAACAGAAAATAGAAATATATTGAAAGTTCAATATAAACTCATAACCATGAATATACATGTATACAAACAAACACAGAGTTCTCTAAGCAAAGGATGCACTTCTGTAATGTTTACTTGCTATCTGGGAGGGAGTCATGGTTAATATGGCTCTGAAATCAGACTGCCTAAATTCAAATCCCATCTTTTATTTTTTAGTTCTGGAACCTGGGTAAGTTAGTTAATATCTCTGAACCTAAGTTTTCTCATCTGTAAATGAGGATAGTAATAGTAGCTATAATGCGAGTTATCTGAAGAGTCAATCTATGTAAAGCAGGTAGTATGGTGTCCCATGTGGTGCTAGTGGGAAAGAACCTGCCTGCCAATCCAGGAGATATAAGAGACATGGGTTCAATCCCCAGGTCGGGAAGATCCCCTGGAAGAGGAAATGGCAACCCACTCTAGTACTCCTGCCTGGAGAATCCCATGGACAAAGGAGCCTGGTAGGCTACAGTCCATAGGGTCGCACAGAGTTGGATGTGACTGAAGCAACTTAGCACACATGCATGTGTGGTATCCATCCCATAGTAAGAGCCTAATAACAATAAAGACAGGGCTTCCCAGGTGGCTCAGCAGTAAAAAGTCTGCCTGCCAGCGCAGGAGACATGGGTTTGATCCCTGGTCCAGGAAGTTTCCACACGCTGCAGAGCAACTAAGCCCGTGAAAATGACTGTTGAGCTTGGGCTCTAGAACCTGGGAACTGCTAGTACTGAAGCAGGTGCACCCTGGAGCTCGTGCTCTGTGACTAGAGAAGTCCGCAGTGAGATCATGCAATGAGAAGCCCGCACACCGCAACAAGGAGTAGCCCCTGTGCACCGCAACTAGAGAAAAGCCGGGCAGCAATGAAGACCCAGCAGAGCCAAAAATAAATAAATAAAATAATAAAAAATAAAACCCAATGATGACAGCAGTAATACTAGCAAACATATACTCAGTTTTTACTAAGTATCAGCCAATATTCTAAGAGTTTACTTGTATTACCCCAGTTAATCCTCACAACTATCACGAGATAGATACTATCCTTAGCTTCAATTTTACAGTGAACAAACTGATCCATAGAAAGGTTAAGTAATGTGCCCAAGTTAACTGTGAGAGTCAATATTACAGCTATTTACAAATCTTTTTAGTTCTCCTTTTGGAAACATAGTAAGATTATACTTCCTCATGACCTCTGAAATTCGGTAAGGCTGATGGGAATGCATAGGGTTACGTCATAGTGGCACATGATACTTCTGGGCACAAAGTTCAAGTCCAAAAGCAAGTTTCCATGTTATTGGTGTTATTGTTCAGTCACCAAGTCATGTCCGACTCTTTGCTACCCCATGAACTGCAGCACATCAGGCTTCACTGTCCTTCACTATCTTCCTGAGTTTGCTCAAACTCATTCCATTGGGTCAGTGATGCCATCCAACCATCTCATCCTCTGTCGCCCCCTTCTCCTCTTGCCCTCAATCCTTCCCAGCATCAGGGTCTTTTCCAGTGAACTGGCTCTTTGCATCAGGTGGCCAAAGTATTGAAGCTCCAGTTTAAGCATCAGTCCTTCCAATGAATATTCAATATTCCATGTTTCCCTCCCCCTATTATAGTGATCATGCAAGTATATATTGTACTGGAGTTTACATCAACCCAGATGCCAAAGTGTATAAAAACAGCATAGCTGCCCCCTCCCCAACTCCCCTACCCTGCACACTTTTGGACAAATATCATGACTGAGAAAAAAACCCACTGAGATTTTTGTGATGGTATTGTTACCATAGCAATAACCAAGTATCCTGATAGTAAAGTTCAGATTTAATACCATCATAATTATCTACTTATTTACAGCTAATGCTGAAAGCTTAATTAAATTACAGGAGAAAATTGTACAATTCTATACATTTCTTTTTTGGGGGAATGTGAACAAACGAAAGTTAAATATTGTCTAATTTAGTATACAATTGAAGAATTATTAGTCTAAATATCTTCATGACCTTGGGATAGGCAAAGTCTTCTTGAAGAAGAAATAAAAAGCACTAACCACAAAAGAGAAAAATGATAAACTGAACTAAAATTAAGAATGTCTGTTCATCAAAGTCCATGAGTTAAAAAGTAAGCCACAGACTAGGAAATTATAGTTGTAACACACACAATTTCCTAAAGACGCATATTCAGAATGTGTAAAGAACAAATCAGCAAGATAAAGACAAATGACTCAATTAAAAAAAAAAAGGCTAAAGATAAAAAAAGCACTTCCTAAAAGAGACAATCCAAATGATCAATAATCATAGAAAAAGAAATACTACAACACATTTAATGACTAAAATAAAAAATACTGACAATACACAGTGTTGGCAAGGAGGAGCAGGAACTGAAATTCTTGTCATGTTGCTAGTGGGAGTTTAAAGGTGCACAGTCTGGAAAACTCCTTGGCAATAACTGCTAAAATAAACCTATTCTATGAACCAGCAATCCATTCCTAGTAACATATCTTGAAGATGAGTGCAGATGTCTACCAAAAGACACATAAAGACTGTTCATAGCACCATTATTAACAATCTCAAAGTGCAACCAATCCATCAACAGTGGATTGGACATCAACATGTCCATCAACAGTGGCTTAGTTACATTCTAATATATTCCTACAGTGACATCAGTGGAATAGTACACAGACTGAACTACTGCTACGTGTAGCATGGATAAACCTCATAGATACAATGATGAGCAAAAGAAGCCAGACCCACAAAAGTAAATATTCTGTGAATCTATTTATGAAATGTTTAAGTATAGGGAAAACTATTCTCTGGTGGCAAAAATCAGAATAGTGGTTATCTATAACAGGGGGAGAGAGGGTACTGACTAAAGAGCCTCCTGAAGTGCTGGAAATAGTCACAGGTGCATATATACATAAACATTCACCGACTTGTACATTTAAGATTTGTGCACTTACTGTATATACTGCAGTTTAAAAAAGTGAAAAGAAAAGAGAAACATTGGCCACTGGTTTAGGTAAGAATTCAAAGATTAGAAAATCTCATAAAGGTCACTGGATCCAACCACACATCCAAGGTTTGGCTCCCAAACTGAGAATCTCTCTTAGGGATGTCTACTCCCATTTCTGAATAGTCTGACCACTAGAAAATTTTTCTTAATAGTGAACTCCAAACTTGTCCCCAAGAAGTGTCCATCTTTAGATTTTCATTCTACTCTTTGAGGGATATATAGAAGTGTGCTCCCTTTCCTAAATCACATCCCCTCAGTTATTCCATGGTGGCTCAGTCGGTGAAGAATCCACTTGCAGTGCAGGAGATGCAGGTTTGATCCCTGGGTCAGGAAGATCCCCTGGAAAAGGGCATGTCAACCCACTCCAGTATTCTTGCCTGGAGAATCTCACGGACTGAGGAGCCTGGCAGGCTACAGTCCGTGGGGACATGACTGGAGCAACTGAGCACAAACACATGCAAGTTATTCCAAGGCTTATCTAATGACTGTTTAGATTCCTTTCAGCTCTAAAAATTCTAGAAACCTCTATTTTTACTTGTCCACATTCCTTTCATTTACCTCTTTTGCTGCATCTCTGTTGAACTTTACTCTTTCAACCAAAGTATTCTAATGTTATGCATCAACTTAAGTAGATAACCAACTTGTAGCTTTTTACTCAAAATATGAATTTTAAATCACATCAATATTTACAGTGTATAGCTGGCCACATCTGTGTGCTCATGAGAGAAGAAAAAGATATCTCTCAATGCTTAACATATTAGCATATCACAGCTCCTCATGAAAGATGCCTAACTCACTTGGATTTGGAGAGTATTTACCATCAAATGTTTAGACTAGGAAGATGAGAAGTGTATTTCTTAGACAAAAAAATTAGTCAAGTCAGTGGTGACTATTTTGATCTATCCATTTGGAATAAAGATGAATATATGAAAGCACTGTTAGGCCTAAAGCACACCAGACTTCATGAACAAACATAAAAGTACTTCCTAACCTCAAAGAACCAACTGGACAATTAATTCATAGAACTGTATATTTTAAGGCATTGAAAAGCCTCTATAGTGTCAAAGTTTAGGAGATAAATGTAAAACCAGAATGAGATTTTTCTCACACTCAAGATTTCTAGTATTACTCATACTATGCAGGTCTTCTGTTTAAAAAGCCAAACACTAACACTTTGCCTATACAATCATTTCATATCAATGGTTGCTCTTTTACTCTCACAACCTCATATTCTTACTGTGTTGTCCTTTATTGCACAGATTAGAACAATAATCAAGGACTTCTCTGGCGGTCCAGTGGTTGACTCCGCTTCCACTGCATGGGCCATGGTTTGATCCCTGGTCAGGGAACTAAGATTCTGCATACTGTGTAAAAGCCAGAATCAAGATTATCTACAGATAGATTATCTGCAACATGAATTATGCAAAGATAAAATGTATTTATTTAATGATTCTGGGGAATTTCTGAGACAGGATATGAAGTAATAATGAGAAGGAAAGCTTAGTAATTACTGTAATCTGAGAAATTCTTGCATTGGCTGTGCTTTCCAAGAGAAATGGTGCCATGAAATTGATGATTTTATGGAGCTAACACAGAAACACGGGCAGATTAAATGCCTGAAGACAGTGAAGGTCAACTACTATCAGACTGAACCAGGGAAATCTTATACACAACTAGAGATTCTCATTAGCAACAATGAACTGAAGGCTTATACTACACACTTCTAAATGATGCACTGATTTATAAAGTAGAAAACTAAATGGAGGGTACGCAATGACTTCAGCATTTGAGTCAAACTATCAAACTTTTCTCAACTCCTCTGGAACTCCCAGCCTTCTCTTTTTATTCATCTAACACGTGGCACCACTTTGAGTTGTAAATTTTCTATGTAAGTGTCTTCTCCATGGAAGACATCATGCTCTGGATATCCTTCTAGCTTCTTCAAATATTTCAGTTCTCTTACCATCATTTTAACCTCTTTTACAATAATGACTGTTCTTTTTTCCATCAGATATAAATATACTCTATTCCTAAGAAAGAAAAAAAAACCTCACAATAGAACCCTTCATTAATTCCTATCTTCCCTTCTAAGCAACTGCCCATTCATTTACCTTTTCTTCATAACCAAACTACAAAGATTATTCTAGCCACTGCCACTACCCACTCAATCTGAAATACACAGTAATCTGGTTTCTATCCCTAACTTACTCTACTGACTATTCCCTGATATCCAGTCATCTCTAATTGCTAATTTCAATGAACACTTTTTAACTGTCCATCTATTTTGTTGCTAACTGGCATTTGATATTGTTAATGACTCTTCTTCCACTGTTTCCTGTCTACCTCTCTTTATTTCCCCATCTCTTTAGCCATTTCTTCAGACATGGCTTTCTCTCTCTCTTTCTTTCTCTCTCTCTCACTCTGTGTGTTTTCCTAGTGATCTCTTTCAGTACCTGTGTTTTAATAACCTGTGTGTTTAATAAAAATTTCAGGCCTGTATCTTATATGGCAAAGAAGATTATCTTCCTTTGGTGTGCCAGAGGCAACTCACACTTTATACATATAAAACTGAATCCATAATCTTTTCCTCAAAGTCTATTCCATCTCCTATGTTTTCTATGTCAGTTGAGGGTGCTCTACTCGTCACTCAGCCCAAAAACCTGGGTGTCCTTTCCAGCATTTCCCTTGCCTTTACCAAAGCCTAGTTGATCCTGTCTATGATCCCATGATTACTGTCTCGGTGAAAGCCTTTATTTTTCTTGGCCTGAATACTCTTAACAACCTCCTGCCTGTTGTTCCTGCCTCCAATCTGTTTCCAGACAGCTGCCAGTGATCTTTCTAAAATACAAATCTAATCATGCATATTATTCCTTGTATAAAATCATTCAAGAGATGACCCACCTGTCTTTGGGTGATTTTTTTTTTTTAATTCTCTGTTTAAAAGCATAAAAATTATGCTTGTCTGTATGCTCAAAGTCTGAATGTCTTGCAGTAAAGATATGTTATTTTATTATTAGAATAAACAATAAAACTTGGTAGTGAATGACCACCTTTAAACTAGTTTGGGAATCAGAAAAAGGAATCTTGATATGTTTAAATGAACTAGAACACAAAAAGTATAACTAAAAAGAATATATTAAAAAAACTAAAGTCTTCTCTATGTTGAATTCTTTTCTTTGGCACCCTCTATTTGTTCTCACATGAAACATCTTACAAATTTATCCCTTGAGGGAATAAAATTCAGCTGACTTGCCAATTAAGATTAACATATAGATAACAAGTGCTCAGTTAAAAAAACGCAGTCCTGACCTTCTTTTCTCTTTTAAGTACAGGCATACTTTGTTTTATTGCAATTTGCAGATACTATGTTTTTTTTTTAACAAATTGGTGGTTTGACCTTGTGTCCAACAAGTCTACCAGTGTCATTTTCCCAACAGCATTTGCTCATTTTGTGTCTCTGGGTCACATTCTGGTAATTCTTGCAATATTTAAAGCTTTTCCATTATTATTGTATCTGTTATGGTGATCTGTGATGTCCGATGTTACTGTTGCAAAAAAGATTATAACTTGCTGAAGGTTCAGATGGTAGTTGGAATTTTTTAGCAATATTTTAAAATTAAGGTATTATTATTTTTTTAGATAATACTATTGCACACTTTAGTCAACAGACTACAATACAGAATAAACATAACTTTTATATGCACTGGGAAACTGAAAAATCTGTGTGCCTAGCTTTGTTGCAATTATCATAATATTGTGCTGGTCTAGAACCAAACCTGCAGCATCTCTGAGGTATTCCTGTAGATCAAATAGCCTATGTTCAAGAAATAAATAATAAAAAATAATAAAAATCCTTTAAAGAAAGGAGATGAAATAAATTAGTATCATAAGATTTAATGCTCAATATACATAACTACTTATGATGGAGCTTTCTATTAATTTTTGAACTAGGAAGATTATTTTCGATTGTATCGTATTTAAATATATGCTTGAGGTCTTGAAATCAATAGGTTATCAGAGTAATTCCTAGTCTTTCCTATAACCCTTTAAATTACAGTATCTATGTTCTTTCCTACAATGTATTTCTGTTGTAATCAACCTCAAAACCTTTTGAGAGCAAATGCCATTCACCAGTTTTATACATGCATTACCAAGTAAGGCAGGAGAAACTGTTAAACCAACTGAGATCCCACGATGCCAGTTAAATTTTTCCTTCTTTCTAGGCTCCTCAAACATGACAACACTATTGACACAATTGTAGTAAAGTAGGTTCTAAGTTTGGGGTGATGTGATTTGCTTCAAAGACAAAGAGAGCAGAGTGCAAACAGATTATTATAGGTCAGAGCACAGTAAGTTCAGAGCTACAGCTACAATTTATTTCTTATTATGTGTATTTATTAAGTATTGAAACGATATAACATGTAACCCAGGCAAGAGTTGGACCCACCAGGTTAAACATGCCTTCCCTACCTGCTAAGAGGGCACAGTTTGAAAAAAAGAGAACAATTTAGTTACCAATTTAATACTCAGGAGGAAAAAAGCTCAATCATTACACTGTATTCACTGCTTTCTAGAACAGTTCATAAAATGCCGCACTACTGAACTTAAATACACTTAACCTATTTGAAAAATAGTGTTCTGAATTTGAAATCTTTGAACTCAAGCTTCCTACTAGATGATGATCAATTGTTAGCTAACAGGATATTGTTCTTGATATGTAAAAATGACTGCTGTTTCACCATTGGTGAAAGATTTTCTAATGTTTAAAAACAAGGATGCAGTTATTCCAATTCATCCTTAGTCTTCAATCTAGCACCCCTGAAGCGCAATATTTATCTACAGGGCATCACTCTAAGGTAAGGTACAAACAGAGATCAATTCCAATCCTGGACACCAGAATTATTTTTACTACATGATCGAATTAAGCTACAAACAGAAATTGAGTTGTTATTTCTAATGTGATAAGGTTTTACTCAGCCAAGTAAACATTAAACTCTGCAGAATGGAATACAACTCTATGGATGGTGACACAGACATAGAAGATAAAGACTGTAAACAGTATATCTACCCTTCTCTTTACCATTGAGAATGCTTTCTAGACAAGATTGCTAAACAAGAGAAGATAAATAATTACTAAAGGCTGACAGCTAGAAAGATATAGTTGACCCAAGTCTTTCTTGGTACAGTAAAGGAATCTATACACTATCTTCAGTATCATGTACTGCTAGAGAAAGATTTTAATTAAACACGGGGGAGAAGAAATTGGCCAATTAGAATTCTGCAAGTAGTTTGTTTTGCCAGGAAATTAATGGCTAGAGCTGACACTGTCTTTCTGGCAAAATAAAGCTGCTCTTTCCCCTTTCAAGAAATAAACATAAAAACTACTCTACTACATTTATTTAATATAGTCTCTAAATTGGCAATTAGCTGGAGAAGACTGTTTTCACATATGGCAGAGTTCCCTGTACTTAAAGGCTCCTCACCACTTCTATACCCAGAATGCACCATATTTACACACTGCTATAGTACTACAGAAAGAATTTCAATATTCCTCGTATTTTTTCACTAGCTCTAGAGTCAGTGATTTACATTTCAAAAACCAAAGAAAGAACCTGCAATAGCAACCAGAGGATTATGAAATTCACAAACTTACTTAGTCATACCTGTCAGCAGACATTTATACATTCTTATGACTTATAAACTCCCAATCGACCTGAGAACAGCTATGAATGTCTAGTAAATCCACAAATATCAATAACTAGATGAGGCTTTTAAAAAGTATTGCATTAAGAATAATTTTGTTAAAGGCAAAATTAATAATAGCAATAGTAATATGATGATGTGAGAAACCAGGCACTCAAAATTCTCATTCTTCTTGTTTTACTCCCTTTCCCCATCATCGCCCTGAACCTGCCAGAATGCATAAGGAACATTCATCACGCTTTTTTCAGTTTATGGGAGAATTCTGAGTATGGTACTAAGACTTTAGAAATAAATAAGAATACTTCATTTACTATACATTAAGAAATAAAAGTCCCTGAAACATTTTTTTTTAAACTATAGTTGACTTACAGTGGTGAGTTAGTTTCAGGTATATAAAACATTTTCTTTTGAAATGAAATTTATGCCTAAAATTGCTAGTAAACATTTTTTTCATGTGTTTCAAGAAATTCTAGTGGCCAAAAGCTCTTACAAATTGTTGGACTTCTTAAAAATAGATATATTTTTAAAAAAAGAAAAAAACAATTGTTGGACTTATAATGTTATATCAAACACACAATTAAATATTTCATTTTACAGAAATTAGCTTAAAACAATTAAATTTTTAATTAAAAATTAGGTTTAAGATGAAGGAAAAAACACAAGCTAAGAAAATGTAGAATACTTTGTAATAGCAAATCACAATAGCTCTGTATATCTTATAAAACATGTATGAAGACATTCGTATTGTGAAATGTGGCCATTTTTGCTTTATTGTGATTAAAAGGCATGTCATATACTTACTGTGGTAGCATATGGCATATTTACATGCCTAAAATAGCTAATAACCTTTATACAAACAATGCTGTCAATCTCTGCAGTAAGCAAATGTAATCAGACCACCTTTCCTTTGTAGGGCTCTAATGTTAAAAAAAAAAAAAAAAAGGAATTCTAGAAAAGACAAGTTGTTTAGCCAAGACTGCCACCAAGAATACTCTGCCAACAGTTTCCAAGAGCTCCGACCTAAGAAATGCAGGCAGGTGTATTCCTCTGTGGGGGCTTAAATGAAATCTGCCCACAACTGCGAGTTTAGCTTAGCACATAAAATATACATCACTGAGAGGACAGGCTGATCATCAGAAACTGTCTCCAGGCATTACAATGATTACATGGTGCCTTTCTCTGAGAGTAATTCTGAAGAAATAAAGTATTAAACCAGAGAAAATAAATAATCCCTCCATGCTCCTAGGGTACAGGGCACACCTATGAAACGGTTCCTGACCTGTAGAGTTTGCCTAAGGTGGCATGCTATCTTTTCTCATTCATCTTGTATTTACCAAATGTGTAACATATACCAGGCACTTAGTTAAGACACCAGGACTACAACAGTGAACAGTCTCTGCTTTCACAAAAATTATGGTGTGAGGTAAAAGATTAAGCACATATAATTTTAAATTGTGAAAACTGCTAGGAAGGGAAAGAACAGAATGCTATAGAAAAGCAGTGGGAGATGTCACTTAGACAGAGGACCACTCTGAAGAAGTAAAGTGAGAACTGAATGTTAAGTAGGTACATTCCACACTGAGGAACTAGGACTTGAGTGAGAACTTGGTGCTTTGGCAGAAGTGAAAGAAGGCTAGAGGGGGCTGGAGTAAAGTGATCAGGAGAGCGCAGCAAGGATAAGCCAATCCTGCACAGATGTGGGATTATCTTAAACATTTGGGTTTTCACCAATGTAAGAGCAAGGCTTTTAGGAATTCCAAGGAGCAGCATGATATGATACTTATGCTTTTCAAAGGATCATTCTAACTTCTATGTAAAGAATGGACTGACAAATAGTAACAATGAATCTAGGAAGTTACTGTTGGGAAGTCACTGCAACAGTCTACCACAGCATGATGGTGGCTTAAAACAAGATATGGCTGTGAAGATGTATCATATAGAGTAGATTTGATATATTTAGGAGGTAGAGTTAAGAGAATTTTGTAGTGGTCTGCATGATGTGCGTGTGTGGTAGTGAGAACTCTCAAGAATGATACCAAGATGTCCAACTGAGCTATCAGCAGATATATACGGAGATGAGATTTATAGAAATAGGAATACTGGAGATGTAGAATTAGGAAAAAGATCAAGAGTTTAATATTGAGTGTATACTTTTCCTGATTGGTATTGCTAGAGGTCTATACATTTTACTGACCTTTTCAAAGACCGACCTCTTGGCTTTGCAGATATTTCCTATTGTGTACTTGTTTTCTGTTTAATTAATTGCTACTTTTAAATAATTCCCTTCTTCTACTTACTTTGGGTTTAATTTGCTATTCTTTTCTGGATTTCCTGAAAATGATATTTAGATCACTAGTTTTTGAGTTTTTTCTCTTTTAATATAGGCATATAGGGCTATAAATTTTCCCATCAAGTATAGCTTTTTTCCCATCAAGTATAGCACATTCACATGTATTTTGATATATTGTATTTTCATTACTATTCTCTTGAGAATACGTTCTAATTGTGCTTTATTTTTTGATCTAGTGGGTCATTCAGAAATGTATTTTGGGGGGAGTTTGCTAGATACTATTTTATAATCCATTTCTTACTGAATCAAACTATGTTCAGATAACAGTCTGGATGAGATTTGTTAAGACTTGCTTTATGGTCTATCATAAGATCTATTTTGTTACAAGTCCCATGTGAACTTGAAAAAATATTTTTTGAAGCTATATTACTAGAATTAGATATATACAGATTTATATTCTCACATTTTCCCTGGTAGGATGACTCTTCCATAATTATGAAATATTCTTCCTTATTTCTAGTTATTCTTGTAGTCTATTATGTATAGAGGGTGTAGTCCTCTGCTACTGCTGCTGCTAAGTCGCTTCAGTCGTGTCTGACTCTGTGTGACCCCATAGGGAATACTATTTGAGAGCCTGGGCTGTTTTACAGGTCCTTTCTTCCTTGGAGGGACCAGAATTTTAATGCTTGCTTGTCAACATCATGAGATGAAAAAAAATTTCACTCTTTCTTTTTAGGGGTTAGCTTGCTAGCTTCTGCTCTTCACAAAATCACTTCTAGATGCTTCCCTTCCCTACTAAGATCTTGACCCCTCAGTCTTGGCCACTGGGGATCACTAAACTCCAATTTTTATGTACTCAGCCCCATGAGAATACTGGCTTCTCTGCTTATAGCAGAAATCCTCTGCTCAGTTTCACAGGTTCTTGTTCTGTACTATACATTAAGCAAATTCTTGAACAGGAAAAGAGAAGCATAGAACGTAAGTGTGCTTCTTTGAAGTTCCCTTGGCTTCATGATTTTGATGGCTGCCTCAGTAGGTCTCTGATGCTTTCATTATTCTTTTTAAAAAATTTGTTCTCTCATGTTGTTCTCAGCAAAAGCATTAATCTGCAGCAACCTAGAACCTCAGCTCAAGGAGCAGAAGTCATAGCATGGGCTCTCAATCAAAAATCTACTGCATATTAGCTGTGTGACCTTGGCAAGTTATTTGACTCAAGTATTTAAACATTCTGAGCTTCAATTTTCTCTTATGTAAATGAAAATAACACCATCTCATAAATGTTGTGAGGATGTGAAGATTAAAATGTCTATAAAATGTCTACTAACAAAAACACTTTAATGAGGGCATGCAATGTGCCAGACACTTTATATAGATTAAATAACTTAATGTAGATATAGTTACTATCTCCAGTTTCTTTTTTAAGATCACATACTAGTAAGTGATGGAGCTAGGATCTGACTTTAAAGCAGGTTTCTTACTAATTACTCAATACTTCTGTAATATTGCTTTAGTATTGTGCCTGATACCAGTATATGCTCAATGAATGTCAGTTATTATGACACAGAAAATACAAATGCTTCAGAAATACATGAATCACATAAAATTTTCTATTTTTTCTTGATTTCTCCTTTTTTTCATTTTGGCATAAACATTCTTAGAGCATCTTTTAACATATTTTAAAAGAAGCTATTGTGAAAAATTAATGTCTAATAGCCTATTGAATGAATAGGTAATAATTTGCTTAACCATTATTCTATTTTTGGGTATCTAGAAGGTTTCCAGTTTTTAAAAACAGTATAGATATCAGTGCCATTAACATTTTGTCCCTTTCACTATTTTCTTTATTTGAAGTATTTTCTCAGAATAAAATCCTATCAGTGGAAATTTGGCTCAAGACTGTGAACCTATTATTATTGCTGACACAATAGCTATATTGCTTTTGCAAAGAGCTGAAGTAATTGTGGTATCACTGGCAATAAAAATGCAAGGTTTGTGTTAAGAGAATAGGAATTAAAGTTATGAAGTACAGGAATGAAGGAAGTGTGGAGATGGCATGAGAAAGGAAATATAAATTTTGAGGCTAAGAAATGAAAGTGGAGTATCTGGATACCATTTTGGGGGATGCAGGGGTATTAGTTTCACTTAAAGGATTAGGAATAGAAAAAAAGGGCTGGGCTTTGTTGAAAATCCCAAATACTCATCTGGGATACAGATAAATATTGTTTGGGTATAACTTACAGATAGACTATCTGATACACTAGGGTTCAACCTGGTCTTTAGTATCACGTCTTATTCTAATCTATCACTAAATATTTAGGAATTTGGTGTGTGGATCTTTATTGTTTTAAAATACACAAAGAAATTATCTCTTTTAAGGATAGCATATTAAATTATAAAAATTATAAATTACAAAACAAGCACAGAGATTGTTGTTTCTACTTAGTTCAGTCAATTTAGCAAAGTGTACTAGGAAGCAGGTGGCTGATATTCTAGGGTCCACTGTGTCACTGTATTTGGTATGTAATTCTGAGCCTTAATTGCCTTATCTATATGTTGGAGTATTTTATCTGATTAAAGCTGAGCATTTGAACATGGCATCTCGTTTTATATTCCTGATCCTAAATCTGTCTAGTAAGCATATCATACTGAATAAAAATGAAAAAAACTCTCTTCCTTTGCTATCATGTACTATGCTTTTGAGTATCTCACTAACCTTGTTATCAATTTTGAAGTTATTATTTCAAAAGTTACTCTGGGCCTCTTTGAGGGCCAATAAACAAATAAAATGAAAAAAACCTTTTCTGCTAACTGCTTCATTACATACATATGTAAGTAAGTGCTTGATTGGCCAAGTTCCCTTTCAAATTTCATTTCCAGTTTCTATTAGCCCCCAGTAAATTTTAGTAATGACTCTAGGAGATCACAGATTTTGAGAATAATAAGTGGCTGCATTCAAATCCTGTCTCTTTCACTTACAGGTCAAGTGACCCTGGGCAAGTGAACTAGCCTCTATCTTCTCATATGCAACATGAAGTTGGTTAATACCTAAAACACCAAATTATGAGAATTAAGTTAGTTGAATGGGAATTGGAATTATAGCTAAATTTGGTTTAAATGTGAATACCATTTAAGAAATAAGCAGAACACCACTGAGTAACAGTAGTTTTGAGCTAATTCAAATTAGGGGCTGGTTTGATTCCTAGGGTCCTTAAAAATCCATATTCTTTAAGGAAGCTATACCAGATGAGGGAGCAAATATAAAGGCTTTGAATTCCTTCATGCTCCCACAGATGACAATTCCATAATAAAGAAACACTATAATGGAAGCAATAATCAAAGAGAAGAATAATTTTATGCCTATCCAATTAGCCAAGAATTTTTGCTGGTGAAATTGTGGTTAAGACAACACACTTGTATATCAAAAATTAGTGACATCAAAAATTAGTATAACTTTTTAGAGAAATAATACAGCCTATTGTATCAAGAACTATAAATACTCATACTCTGAATATGAACAATTTCACTCCTAAGATCTTATTCTAAAAAAATAATTCAAATAAAGAAAACAACTATGGTTTTATTTAATAGTGCCTGGCACATAAAAGGTACTCAAGCATTTCTTCAAATGAATACCTTCATATGTACCAACTTCTCCAAATCATTGCCCTTGGTTCCTTTCCACTATGATTTAACTATTTTTCATCATATAGGGATAGTTTTAGAATCAAATTCTAATATTTCTGTCGAGTCTCTGTTCTCCTATCTTCTCCAGTAACTTCATTGTTGATTGCTATCAGACTCCCTATGATACTTTCCCCCTCTGAACTAAGCTGACCTTCACACTGAAACCAGGATGACCACGTACCACATCCTTGACCCTATCAAGAAAAAAATCTGAAGCTTCCTTTAAGTTCCTAAAATGCTGTTCTCCCTTGTCAACACCCTTCTAGTCTAACCATTCACCTCACTGCCTGCTTCATAAGAAACATGATAGCCAGAAACCTATCCATCCTCACCTGATCTGCACCTAGACACTTACATTTCCCTCTAGAATATGAGAATTATCACATCCTTATAATCCTAGTGGCTCAGAAAGTAAAGAATCTGACTGCAATGCAGGAGAACCAAGTTCAGTCCCTGGGTTGGGAAGACCCCCTGGAGAAGGGAATGGCTACCCACTCCAGTAGTCTTGCCTGGAGAATTCCATGGACAGAGGGGTTGCAAAGAGTTGGACACAACTGAGCAACTTTCACTACTACTTCTTTGTTCTAGTCCCATCCCAAAATCCAGAATCTTCAAGTTTAGGTATATCCCTCTCTTTAAAGGTATAATTCACATTCCATAAAATTCACCCCTTCAGTATACAGTTCAGTGGTTTAGTATTGGGTTTGCCAAAAAAGCTCATTCTGGTTTTTTTGTATCATCTTACTGGAAAATCTGAACCAACTTTCAGGCTGGCCCAATATATTTGTATACAAGGTATTTTAGTATCATGGTTATGTTGTGCAACCATCACAGAACATTTTCATCATTCCCTCAAAGAAACTCCATACACATTAGCAGTCATTCTCCATCCGCAGTTCCTGGCACACTAATATATTAACTTTCTGTCTCTATGGTTTTGCCTGTTTTAGGCATTGCATATAAATGGAATCATATGTGGCTTTTTGTGTCTAGCTTCTTTCCCTTTAGTGTAATATTTTAAAGATTCATCCATTTTATAGCATGTACCAATGCTCCATTCCTTTTCATTGATGAATAATAGTCCACTGTATGACTACATTGCATTTTGCTTATTTATTCATCAATTGATAAACATTTGGTTTTGTTTCTATTTTTTGGCTCTTACAAATAAATGCTGCTAGGAACATCTGGGGGAAAGATGTGAACCCATTTCTAATTCTCTTGGGTATATAACTAGGAGTGGAATTGCAAGGTAAGCATCTCTTGATATCTAAATCTATTCTGTTTCTGAGTTCAGACAGCCTGGGATATCTCTCAAAATGCAAGCTACTCTACAATGAGTCCCCACCCCACCTTCACTGAAACACCTTCAGTCTTCAAAATCTGTACATATTAATTACAACTTAGTTCTTTCCAATTAAATTGAGGATAGGTTCTTTCCAATTAAATTGAGTTCTCATAGGTCTCATCATATAGCTATAAGATTATTGATGTATATATAAACATATATATAATATATATTAATATATATATATATTAAACAATGGGTATAAGTAGTGGACAAAAGTTATTGATCAGTTTCATCTACCCCAATTGCCAATTCAACTCCACAAATATTTACTGAATACTTATGATGTGCATGGCCAGGTAGGACAGTAGACACAGACAGTAATATCGTATAGCCTGCAAACTTTTATAACCATTCATGAACTCTACATATGACAATGTTAGGTGGTTAGAATAGGAAACAGGAGTCCAGAATGGTGGTGGCTAAAAGACAAGGAAGGGAAAAGCCTGCGAAAATAGAACAAAGGAAGGTCCGAGGACCAGAGTGAGGACCTCAGGTAGAACAAACAACATTCCTGGCCAGCCCAATTTACATAGGGCAGGCCCAGGGGGAGAGAAAACATATAAAAAGAGGAGCCAAAGGGCCAGGGGTCTCTCCACTGCCCGCCCCCTGACACCCCCACAGGCGTGCACTTTCTCTCTCACTCTCCCCCGCACGCTGGGGCGCTCTTCTCTTCCCATTTTTGGGTCGACATGCCCTCACGCCTAGAGGATGGATTTTCCTGTTATTATCTAAATAAAATAGAGCTGTAACACGGAGTTGTAACACTGATTTGTCTAAGAGCTATAACACGGTCTGGTCTGCCCAAGACCCGAGAGCTGTGACATGCTGAGGGCTTTAATGTCCGTCACTCCAAATCTTTGTTGCAACTAGACAGAACCGAGGAGTATACACTCGCCTGACACCTATGGTGCTGTGACTCGGATTTAACCCGGCTGTAACAACCTCAGAACCGCAAGGAAGAGGCCAAGCACAGCAGGAGCCCAGCGGAACAAGAAAACCCAGCGCAAGGAAAGTGACAAGAGGCCCATACTGCTGGAAACCAGGACAGTAAAAAACGAACTCTGCAGAAAGCTCACGAGGCTCAGTCTCAGATTCCAGAAGACCTCTGGTTAAGGCAGGAGATCCTTGCTCCTATGGCTGGAGGGACATATGCCTAATGAAATCTTAATTCTTTTACAATTTCTCGTTTCTTGTTTCCTCGAACCACGACCCCCCCCCCCGCCCCCCAACCCCGCAAACCGGCGGGCGGAAGTGGGCACAATCCCGGGACTCTGGAGGGGCTACTCCTTAGCATGTTCCAAAGGCACTATCTGCTGAGCCCCAGTAGCTGTTACCCAAGCCAGTGGGGTTCTTCTGTCCTTACTCTTCTTTGTACCAAGGATTAGGCCAATGAAAACTGTGAGCACCAGTCAGATATTTAGCAAATTTTCCAGCAGGCTATGAAGGGGATTCATTGGCACGTTTTTCCCATTGCTTTTTCCTCCTGTCCTTCAGCTCTCTCTCCTGGGACTTGAGCCGGACCAAAACCCAGGATGCCTGGCTTCAGGACTTTCTAATGAAGCTGGGGCTCTGATGTCTCATTGCAGAAATTCAGTGAGAGACAAAGCTATAGGTAAGAGGTAGATTTGTTAGGATTCAGAGAGAAGCGCCCACTCTACAGGGTATGGGCCATGGAATGTGGCCTGGCTAGGTTTTGCGAGCGGGGTGAATTCATATGCTAATGAGTGGGAGGATCTTACCAGCCATTGGGGAACCACCCACTCCTCTGTCTTCTGACAGTGCCTTAGAGCTGTCCTGCCACCTCTGGGTGTCTTTTGGCTACAGATTGGGGATTAAGGTTTACTTGAATTTGACTTGTCATCTTGGACCCGATTGATTTTAATCGGTTTACGTTATGCCCTTGTGCTGTCATTCTTTCAAAGGTTGTGCTCTGCACCCTTCCCTCCTGTTTCACGCTCTTCTCCTCAGCCCCATTCGGGCCCACAGTGTCACCTCTACAATCCTATGGAGGGACAACCAGAAAACAGCTGGCCCTGGGGAGGGAAATACTGTATAATATCCAATCCCTCTGCCCTTCATCTTCCATGTTTCCTACAACATGTTCAACATCGACATCTCTCAGTGAACCCGCTAGGGCGGGCGACAGGCACACAGTGCCTGCTAGAAGTCCATCAGTTGGCATCCCTTCAAAGGCAATTGGGCTTCCAGGGATAATGTGTGCCACTTTGGGAGTTAGCCCTGGGCCGTTTGGGCCCAAACCCTTACCAACCTTCTCCTAAAGTTACAAATATACCCCTGGATCAAATCTTCACTCCACTTTTATGGAACACTTGGTCTGTTGCCTCTAAACAAATTTGTTCTTAAGCCAATTACCAACTCCTACAATCAGGACCCTGCCCCCTTGTAGGCAACATTGCTCCACCCAGCCTACTATTAAAATACCTTAATGTCCCTAACAGGGCCAGATAACCCACTCCTTTGTCACTCTTTCTGTTATTAACTAAAGTGGGTCTATGACAACGAAATGTTTACCATTGGAGACACCCTAACCTGCTCTTATGGAGGACTAGGGAAAGAAATCAGTGATTTACAATCCCTTAGAGTAAGAAGATAAGGCTTATGACTGTTACACTGTTTCCCAGTCTCAGGGCACAGGCTTGGATTGCTTTACATCATGATATCTATTTCCATCCATGGTGGACAAACCAGCAATGAGTTAAGATTACAACCCCTTAATCCCACCCAGCACTGGTCACGCTGGAGATCTTGGGGATGCCCAACTCCAGTCCAGGGGTCCCAGGAGGTCAACCTGCCTTGACCTGCCTAGGGATCTGGTCCTTGAAAGGTTGTCACGCCTCAACCTGCTTGGGGATCCACCAGTTCAGGGGTCCCAGGAGGTCGTCACGTCTCGACCTGTCCAGGGACCCAATTCTCGGGAGGCTGTCACACCTTGACCGGCCCGGGGATTCGATCTCTTGGAGGCTGTCATGCCTTAGCCTGCCTCGGGATCTGCACCCTGACCCGGGGACGCCTGGCTCTCAGGTTGCAACAGTACTGGGTAGGATAAGCTTCAGAAAGACTCACCCCTAAGAAAGTCCACCCATGGAAACAGAAGGAAGCCTATTACTTGTGGGACTGTGCCCAGTCTCAGCAATAACTCAGGAGCCCAATGAGAACCCCATTGCCTTTCTGGAAAAGCTAAAAGAGGCCCTCCAAAAGTTTACCAATCTGGACTTAGACTCTTACCAGGGACAGGTGATTTTAAAGGACAAATTCCTGTCCCAATGTGCACCGGATATCAGAATTAAGTTACAACAGCTACAGCAGCAGTACCCTGCTTCCTCTTTAGATGAGATGGTCCAGACAGCCACCAACACCTTTTATAACAGAGAACAGGAGAAGAAGGCCAAGGCCCAAGAGAGGGAGAGAAGGAAAGAGACAAGGCATGCCCAGATGCTGGCCACCCTCCAGAGAAGCCCTATGGCAAACCCCGAGTCCTTGAAGGACAAGGCACTAGGCAAATGCCTAATCTGTAGACAGGCGGGTCATTGGACCAAAGAGTGTCCAAACTGTGACAAGTCTCCTAAAATGGCTTGCTACAAATGCCATCAACTGGGACATAGGGCGGCACTCTGCCCTTGGGACCCAAGAGCCTCAAGGTCAAGCGCCAAGCCTACCCTTATGATGGTTCAACAGGACTGAAGTGGCCCACTCCAGCCATCCCACCTGCCACAGATAACCATCACGGGGCTGGAGCCAAGGGTGCAACTGGATGTGGCAGATAGGTCTGAGAATTTCTTGGTTGACACAGGGCCTACCTACTCTGTCTTGATCTCCTATTCCGGAGCCTTCTCCTCCCAAACCTGTACCATTTTGCATGCTACAGGAAAAACAACTACTAAAAGATTCACCCGAGCACTTCTTTGTTGCTGGGATGGACAAATATTTTCCCACCAGTTTCTGGTGGTCCCTGAGTGTCCTACTCCCTTAATGGGAAGAGATACACTCACTAAACTGGGGACCATCCTTGTGATGGTCCTAGGTCCTAAGCTTTTCAACCCCTATAGTTCTACAGCTCCTGGTTACTACTGAAGAACCCATTACACCTTCTCCAATAGAGAGGGACCAAAAACTATGGGAAGACAAAATTAACCCCCAGGTGTGGGACCAGGGAACTCCTGGACAAGCCCACCAAGTTGAACTGGTCATCATTGTCCTCTGAGATCCCACTCGGTTTCCTAACCAGAAACAATATCCCCTCAGGAGAGAGGCTCAGGAGGGACTACAGCCTTTAATAAATAAATTCTTTGTTTGTGGGCTATTGGTCCCCACCAGTTTGCCATGTAACACCCCAATCCTCTCAGTAAAGAAAAAGGACAGAACCTGGTGAATGGTTCAAGATCTCAGGATCATAAATGAAGCTGTAGTCCCCCTCCATCCCACAGTATCCAATCCCTATGTAATCTTGGGAGAAATCCCACCCAGTGCCAAGTGGTTTACAGTCTTGGATCGCAAAGATGCATTTTTTTTGCATACCACTGGCTAAAGAATCCCAGTATCTTTTTGTCTTTGAGTGGAAGGCCCCAGGAGAAAAACACCAACAGATGACTTGGACAGTACTACCTCAGAGGTTCAGAGATAGCCCCCACCTGTTTAGACAGGCCCTTAGCCAGGATCTCCTAGATCTGGACCTAGGACCTAATGGGAAAATATTACAATACGTGGATGACCTACAAATCTTCTCTCCAGATGAGAAAAATGCCCAACAACATGCAATTCAGGTTCTAAACTTTTTGGCAGAAAGGGAATATAAAGTCTCCCATGTTAAGGCACAGATGGTCGAAACAAAGGTCACTTACCTGGGAGTTCAGATTACACATGGGTCCAGGAGGCTATCTTCTGATTGGGTACAAGGAATCGAAAACACGACTTGAAAACAATTGTGAGCTTTCCTGGGGCTAACTGGGTATTGTAGAATCTGAATACCCAACTATGGTCCAATTGCCCAGCCCTTAATATGAAAGCTTAAAGGGATGATAAGATTCAATCAAACTGATGTGGGGAACTCCTCAAAAGAAGGCAGAGGCTACACTAAAATAAGCCTTAACTCAGGCACCTGCCTTGAGGTTGCCAGACCCAGAAAAAGCATTCCAACTTTATGTCCATGAAAGAGATGGAACAGCCTTGGGAGTATTAACTCAAAGGTTGGGATCTGAGCCCCAGCCTGTAGCTTACTTATCCAAGAGGCTTGATCCAACCACACGAGGCTGGCCCCCCTGCCTTTGAAATCTTGCAGCTATTGCAATCATGATAGAAGATGCTTTAAAACTCTCCTTTGGGGGCAAACTATTTTTACCAGCCACCAAGTAAAACAACTCCTAAATGGGAAAGGCCATATATGGATGTCTGATCAAAGAATCCTCAGATATCAAGTAATGCTGATGGAAAACCCAGGCCTCACTATATCCCCTTGCGAGGTTCTTAACCCAGCCACCCTCCTGCCTACCCCCGAGGGCTCTCTCCCCTTTCACTCTTGTCTAGAAACCTTGGACCACTGGACAAAAGCCCGAGCAGGATTGTCAGAAGATCTTCTGACCAATCCTGAGGAAATCTGATACACTGATGGAAGCGGCTTTGTCTTGGATGGAAAAAAGAGCCAGATATGCAGTAGTCTCCAATTTTGAGATCATAGAGGCTAAACCTCTGCCACCAGGTACTTCAGCCCAATTAGCTGAGCTCATAGCCCTGACTTGAGCTTTAGAGCTGGGAAAAGGAAGAAGAGTAGCCATTTACACTGACTCCCAAGTATGCCTTTCTGGTGCTACATGCACATGCTGCTATCTGGAAAGAAAGGGGCCACTTGACCACCCGAGGGTCCCCAATCAAATATGGTGATCAAATTCTTAGACTCTTGGAGGCAGTCCATCTGCCTACTAAGGTTTCAGTCTCCCACTGTAAAAGACACCAAAAAGGGAGCACGGAAGTGGCACAAGGGAACCAAGCAGCTGATCAGGCAGCTAAGAGAGCAGCAGTACAGAACAATGACCTAATAGGGGTTGCCACCTTAGTTCCACAGATAATTTGCCAGAAACTCCTTCATATACTGAAGGTAAGACTCTTAAAGCTAAGAGTGAGGGCTTTCAAGAAGATCATGTGGGGTGGTTCCAAAAGAAGGGACTCTTTTTTATGCCTGGAAACCTCCAATGGAAGTTGGTTAACTCCTTACATGCCACCACTCATGTAGGAGAAAAGGCCCTCCAAAGATGACTAGAAAGGTCCTTCAGAGGAACAGGCTTCCAAACAACTATAAGACAAGTGGTCTCCTCTTGTCCCACTTGCCAAGTAAACAACTCCCAAGGAGCTCGAAGACCCCAGCTGGCCCAGCCCGTCCATCAACGTGGGGCCTACCCAGGAGAGGACTGGCAGATGGACTTCACCCAGATGCTAGTTTCTCAAGGGTATAAATACCCATTAGTCATGATAAATACATTCACAGGATGGACTGAAGGCTTTCCTACCCGGACTGAGAAGGCTGAGGAGGTGGTAAAAAGAACTGCTCCATGAAATCATTCCAAGATTTGGTCTGCCCAGGTCATTACAAAGTGACAATGGGACATCATTTACTTCTAAGGTCACCCAAGGGGTCTCGAAAGCACTGGGCATTACTTATTATTTCCATTGTGCCTGGAGGCCTCAGTCTTCAGGAAAAGTAGAAAGAGCCAACCAATTCTTAAAATCAGTGATAAAAAAGATAACCCAGACCTCCCTGGGATGGAAAGAGGCTTTACCAATAGCTCTCCTCCGAACCCACACTGCCCCTAAGGAACAGGTTGGTCTTAGTCCTTATGAGATGCTATATGGGAGACCTTTTGTTTATCTCAATGACCTCTTCCTAGATCCAGAGGTTCAGACCCTCCAGTCTTACACCATGGCCATTGGGCAATTCCAACAGGATATACACTTGTGGGGTATGAACAGGACCCAAAAGATTCTAAGGAGTCACCACTATATGCTCCAGGGACTCAAGTCCTAATTAAAGTCTGGAAAGATGGGTCCCCAAAGGCTCAACTTCAGCCCACATGGAAGGGCCCCTACTCTGTAATACTTTCTACCCCCACAGCAGTCAAGGTACCAGGACAAGACTCCTGGATTCACTACTCATGAGTTAAGCTGTGGAAGAAAACAGAAGAGGACACTTGATACACCTGTGAGCCCCTGGGAGATCTCAGATACCTATTCAGGACTATCAATGAGTGCCATTCTAATGAGCACCCCCAAAATCTGGTTTCTGGGGATAAGATTTCTCAGGAGAGCTCTAAAGAGCCAACAAAGCTTGACAAAGATTGTACTCCAAAACAGACACGAGATAGATCTTCTGATTCCTGAACAAGGAGGGACTTAAGCCATCCTGGCGATGTGAATTTGGAATTGGCTAATGCCCCACTAGTCCTTGTTATGCCATATTGATGCTGCTTATGATTGTTCCATGTAGTGTCAATTGTCTAATCTGTTTTGTCCCTACCCAGGTCAACAAGCTACAACATGCAGTGCCAGTTCAACAAAGACATAAAACTACAGCTGACCACGGAAAATATCACTCACCCTTAGATGGACATCGCTATAAGGACTCTGAGGCCTGAGACTAGCAAGAGGGGGAGGCCCAATACCCCTTGCCATCCCAGTTCAGCAGGAAGTAGCCAGAAAGACCTCGACACCCCTATTCCCAAAGAATTGGGCCTCCCATCTCTTAAGGGGGGAATGTTAGGTAGGTAGAATAGGAAACAGGAGTCCAGAATGGTGGTGGCTAAAAGACAAGGAAGGGAAAAGCCCGCAAAAATAGAACAAAGGAATGTCTGAGGACCAGAGTGAGGACCTCAGGTAGAACAAACAACACTTCTGGCCAGCCCAATTTACATAGGGCAGGCCCAGGGGGAGGAAAAACGTATAAAAAGAGGAGCCAAAGGGCTGGGGGTCTCTCTCTCTCCCGCTTGCGCACTTTCTCGCTCTCTCTCCCACGCGGTGGGACGCGCTTCTCTTTGCGTCTTTGTGTTGACATGCCCTCATGCCTTGAGGATGGATTTTCCTGTTATTATCTAAATAAAATAGAGCTGTAACACGGAGCTGTAACACTGATTTGTCTAAGAGCTATAACACGGTCTGGTCTGCCCAAGACCCGAGAGCTGTGACATGCCGAGGGCTTTAATGTCCGTCACTCCAAATCTTTGTTGCAACGAGACAGAAGCGAGGAGTATACACTCGCCTGACAACAATAACAACAACAGAAATACACAACAACAATATCAGTCATACTGGATTTTAAATGCCGCAAGAAAAGTACAAAATGCTCTGAAGGGTCAACAGACACAGCACATATAGTTGGGAAAACAGAAGTACTAGAGGACAGACATCAGAAAATAATTTTTGAAGCTGAAGGTGGTACTTGAGAAAGGGCCAAAGAAAGTGGCATTCTGATAGATAGATAAGGATTTTCCTAGGAAAAGACAAAGGTTTCACACAATGAATAGTATGAACCAAGATAGAAAAGGTTGGGTACAAGATACATCCACCTCCCCCGCCTCCCCCGCCCCAGAGACCAATTTAGTTGGGAATGTGTAGATGGGTAACAAGAGAAGACTCCTGAATGTTAGGCTTAATATTTAAATAGGTTTAGAAGACTGATTCAAAAAGTCTTCCTTTAACAATTCAAATTAGTGATTCTTTAACCTTTTCTAGAAACTCTTCTGTTTATTATCTAAAATAATCACGGAAATTAGTGATTTCTTCTGCAAAGAACAAAAAGTAAAATCTTGACAGCTAAGTGGGCATGCTTAGATTACTCAGATTGGGAAAGGCTGAATTTGAATAATCCTAGCACCGCATCCCCATACTTCTGGGAATAAGGCTTACAACAGTCATGCAGGCATATCCCAATAGCTAGAATGAAGCAAACCGGGGGGTAAAATAATAGCATTCATTAAGCTCCTAATGGGCTTCCCATGTCTGGTGGCTCAGACATAAAGACTCTGCAATGCAGGAGACCTGGGTTCAATCCCTGGGTCAGGAAGATTCTCTGGAGAAGGGAATGGCTACCCACTCCAGTATTTTTGCCTGGAGAATTCCATGGACAGAGAAGCCTGGTGGGCTACAGTCCATGGGGTGACAAAGAGTTAGACGCGGCTGAGCGACAAACACTTTCACTGTTTTTTAAGCTCCTAACAACAGGCATTCTGCCAGGTGATTTACATAAAATAACCCCATTTAGGTTTCTGACAAGTGAGGCTCAGAGAGCTTAAATAAATTGTTCAAGGTTACCAAGCTAGTAAGAAGCTCAGCTAGTAAAATGTAGACATCACTTTTGAACCCAGGCCTATCTGATCCCCTATTTTCCCCACTGTTCACTTTTGTTTGTACCACACAAAGGAGGTTAGAATGGTAGGGTTGTGATGCATGCATCGATGAAAAGGGTTGAATATTTAACACAGGGACTTTTACTGGTCTGGAGAAAAATTCAACTGAAATATTAAAGACTGGGTTTAGAATGCTTAGAGATCAAGACCGAAAGAGATCAAGTTTAGGGCTGTTTCTTGATTCAGTTTGAACAATGATCACACTACAGAGCTTATTTAGGAATATCAAGGGAGCAAAATTCCAGTTTTGATTTGGAGTATACCTGCCTCTTGAGAAACCTGTATGCAGGTCAGGAAGCAACAGATGTAAGTGGACATGGAACAACAGACTGGTTCCAAATAAGAAAAAGAGTACGTCAAGGCTGTATATTGTCACCCTGCTTATTTAACTTCTATGCAGAGTACATCATGAGAAACGTTGGGCTGGAGGAAGCACAAGCAGGAATCAAGATTGCCAGGAGAAATATCAATAACCTCAGATATGCAGATGACACCACCCTTTGGAAGAAAGTGAAGAAGAACTAAAAAGCCTCTTGATGAAAGTGAAAGTGGAGAGTGAAAAAGTTGGCTTAAAGCTCAACATTCAGAAAACGAAGATCATGGCATCCAGTCCCATCACTTCATGGGAAATAGATGGGGAAACAGTGGAAACAGTGTCAGACTTTATTTTTCTGGGCTCCAAAATCACTGCAGATGGTGACTGCAGCCATGAAATTAAAAGAGGCTTACTCCTTGGAAGGAAAGTTATGACTAATCTAGACAGCATATTAAAAAGCAGAGACATTACTTTGCCAACAAAGGTCCGTCTAGTCAAGGCTATGGTTTTTCCAGTGGTCATATATGGATGTGAGAGTTGGACTGTGAAGAAAGCTGAGTTCTGAAGAATTGATGCTTTTGAACTGTGGTGTTGGAGAAGACTCTTGAGGAGTCCCTTGCACTGCAAGGAGATCCAACCTGTCCATCTTAAAGGAGATCAGTCCTGGGTGTTCATTGGAAGGACTGATGCTGAAGCTGAAACTCCAATCCTTTGGCCACCTGATGTGAAGAGCTGACTCACTGGAAAAGACCCTGATGCTGGAAAAGTGAAGGCAGGAGGAGAAGGGGACGACAGAGGATAAGATGGTTGGATGGCATCATCGACTCAATGGACATGCGTTTGGGTGGACTCCGGGAGTTGGTGATGGATAGGGAGGCCTGGCATGCTGCGGTTCATGGGGTCACAAAGAGTCAGACATGACTGAACTGAACTGATACTCCAAGAGAATATGGATATTTGTGTGTATTCACTGATGTATTTCAAGATCCTAAAACAGAGACTATTACATAGTAAGCACTCAATAAACTTTTCTTGAAATAATGAAAGGTCATGAAAGGGGTATTCTCATTTGAATACTCTTGATGGCCCTGAGATGACAGCAGAACAGCAGGTTTAAGGACCATTCATGTTATTAGCATATTCCTTTTCAACTCAATGGCAAAAACAAGGAACTATCAAAACAACAAATATACCAAAAAGCAATAGTTGTAAAACAAGAGCATGATTTTACAAAGAAAGGTAGACAAAAGAATGAAAAGATCCTTTTGCATTAGAGATAGCATCTAGCTCTTCCTGGATAATTAAACTTCAGTGAGACAGAATCCAGAATTTTGACCTACTGTTTTATTTCAAACTGCTATGAGCAGTATATCTAATGACTGCTTTTTGAAAAAGAAAATGGTTATCTAATCTAAATATTATGAAAAAATGGACAATCTCTTTTTTCTTGATGGCAAGTAATGGAATGAAATTCATTTACTTAAAGAAGCCACAGAATACACCTACAAAAGTCTTTATTTTTCTAATTTTGATAATGTTTCTATTAGAACATGCAAAGAAAACTGCAACAAAGAACTGTAAGGAAAAAAAAAAAGCCTTTGGAAGACAGCAAACTACTCTACAAAAACACTTTTAAAGAGAATAAAAGCAGGTTCCATGAACTTCCCTCTATTTTCCACAAGGTTTTCTAATATTTCTTCTTTGATGGAACCAATGAATAACTGCCACTTATCACAAAACATCTTCTTTCAGATATGTGCTTTATAAATTGCTTTCTTCTGAACAGACAATTCTTTAAGTTGCTCAAGTCTCTCAGCTGCAACAATTTTTCTTATTTCTATTATACTGCATTTCTTCCATGGAATGGTATAAAGACCAACTTTAAAAACTCCTTTGCTTTCCAAAGATAGTTTCCTAAAGGCACTACTACTGTATTTCAATCAATATTTTAACTTACTTTTTCTCTATTTCATCTAATTCCACAAGTTTTACTCACTTCAATAGTTCTTAATGCTGTAGTTTAATAGTTTGTCAGGAGTCTCATATAATATTTTCTTCTATAGTACACTAACAGAAGATAATGAACATGTTTTTCTAATCAATTAATTAATACTTGCTTGAGGCAGTCTACATGTTCCTAACCTTTTATTAATAGTAACACAGACATAAATAGGTCCTGTCTTTTCAGCTTTTGCAGAAACTCTGTAGTCCTTGAAAAGGTAATTCACTGATTTTTGGGTCTTAGCTTTTTTGTCTTTATGTCTATAAAAGGTCAAAACATATCTTTTTCCTTATTGTGACATTTAAGTTTTACAGTTGTTTGAACATTTTAGTGTAAATCAGATTTTCTAATAAACTCTAAACAAAAAGCTTTTGAAAAGAACTAGAATCAAAACAATTGCAAATTCTGAGGGTAGATTAGGTGAGAACCCTAAAGGAAAAAAAATACAAAAGCTTTATTCTTTTAAATATTCTTGAAAGACATTACAGTTCACTTGATAGATATTCTAAAATTACTAATGCTGTTGAGATTTTATAATCACCAAATAGATTGATCCTTTCAGTACCCTCACCACCCACTAAGTATTGTGGTACTTGAAAACAAGCCAAGAAATCAAACTGGTAAGTGTTTATTACTTAACAGGTAGTTTCTTACAAAACACCGAGAATATAGGAAAATAGAACATTTTGGTACATATTTTTTGTCCTTTATGAGCCAAATTTCCCCCCTACTTAAAATCTGAGCTGAATTTCAGGATCCGTGCACCATGCCTTAAAACCACAAAGTGTAGACACCATTTTTATATCGATGCTGGGTGCGTGTGCATGCATATGCATGCTAAATCGCTCAGGTGTGTTAGACTCTCTGCGACCCCATGGACCTTGGCCTGCCCAGACTTCTCTGTTCATGGGATTTCCCAGGCAAGAATACTGGAGTGGTTTGCCATTTCCTACTCCAGGGGATCTTCCTGACTCAGGGATGGGACCCACGTCTCTTACAGGTTCTGTCCTCTGCCTGAAAACAACTTCCTCAGCTTTAAAAATTCTTATATGTAACTTACATGAAACATCTGTGAAAGTCGCACTGTAGTACATTTCCCCCCTTTGTAATTTAATTAAATCGATTTTTAAAGCTGAGGAAGTTGTTTTCAGGCACAGGGCAGAACCTGCACCCTAAAAGCAACAGGTCTAAGGATTTAAGACACCAATCACATCAGTTAGGGTAACATCTGTTAATTGGGTATATTTTCACTCTTGTGAAAATGCTTCATAGTTTACGTAAAATATCGAGTCCTGTAATAAACAACCTCTTTAAGAAGAGCTATAGAGTTTCTGTGGCACGTCAAGGCAAAGAATACCGCTATACCATACTCTTAAGTCAAGGTTGGACTTGAGTTGGGGAGCAGGGTGGGCAATTCATGAGTCACACCGGAAAGCATGTCATCTTGCTCAGTCAGATGGGTAGAAAATTTTAACAAGACGTTTCGAATTCTTTGAAAAATGCATTAAGAAAATTCTATTGGGGAAAAAATTTTCACCTTACACATGGAATCAAAACTCACATAAATTCTGACTGGAGTCTGGTGATCAGCACAACTGGAATAACCTAATTTTTTCACATAAGACACAATCCCAAAGCTTTAAGATACTGTCTATGCATATGGCACCAAGCATCACCTTTTCAAGCTCTCGCCGGCACGGGAAATGGGTTGGACACCCCAACCTATCACCCTACCCCCACAGGAAGTGAGTTATGTTCCCCCCCTCCCCCAGGAGGGCCTTCCTCCCCTCCCCCAACCGGAAGTGAGGCGCCCCCATTCAGTCGGCCTCAAACTGAGGCAAACCAGTAATAGCAAAAGAGGGGTGATCTTCAAGGGGTAAAGGGTACCTCCACTGTGGCCACCCGCAAGCTCGCCTTGCTTACTGACCTGCTGACGATAGGGGTAGACAGGGGCCCGAGGCCTAAAGAAAGTCCCTGGCACACAGGACAATTCCCTGAGCCCCTCTCAACCGCCTTCACTCTTCTCACTCCGTCGTCTCACAGCTTGACAAAAATTCCTCCGCAGTACTTTATATTAATGTCTTTTCTTTCCCTTTACCTAATTTCTTAACTGCCTTCCATAGGTAACTTCTTTAATCGTTGCATTTAAAATTTTTCCAGTGAGGAGAAAAATGAAATATTATTCCCCATACCTTCAGAAAAATGAAGGGATTATTTTGTTCAAAGGCGGCGAAGGACTACGTGATTACGTAAGGTGAGACTTATTTTCGCGGAGGTTTCTGGGAGTTGTAGTTTTTAAAATTAAGGCCTGCAGAAATATTGGGCTTAAATTGGTGATTACTGTGTGCTGGAGTCCTTGAAGATACATATTCTGTATTCGATGGTAGGCTGACCTAGGGGCCTGAGGCTCCAAATGAGCCAGTACTTCGTTCCCCTTTTCCGCTTAAACGTAATTGAACTAAAATTTCCCTTCACGCCAGACGAAGGTCCTGGTTGTCCCTCCCTCTTCCCTTGGCCACGCCCCCTCGGCCAATCAGACGTGCTCTAGGTCTCTCCCGGGAGGCAGGAACGCGAGAGGTGGGGCCTCACGGTGACTCCTCCCGCGGGGCTGAGGAGGGACTGGGAGAGAGCCGGTGTGCGCGCGCGCGCGTGTTCGCTCCAGGAGCGCGGCGGCGAGTGCGCGCGCGGGGAGGCGGCGCGCGAGGCTAGGAGGAGGCGGGCTGGCTGGTGGGCCGGGCGGGCGGCGGGCGGCCGGGAGCGCGCGGTGGACTCGGCGGCGGCTAGTAGTTAGTTAGTTGTTGTTAGTCAGTGTCAGTTGCTCGGCGGCGGCGCCGGCGGTCACCAGGAAGGGTACGGGACGGTCGGCGAAGGTGGTCACCGCGACGGCGTGTGAGCCCCTCAGGTAACGGGGGCAGGGTTGTCCGCGTCCCCTTCGATCCCTTCTGTCCTCTCGCGCCGGCTTGTGGGACTAGGGTCGCCGACGGGTAAGGGGGATGACCTGGGGGAATCCGGGCGGGGCGGCGCAGGGTCTGGGTGGCGCCGCCGCGGGGGCTTAGGCGGCTTGTGCCTCTGGCCCGGCGCGGGCTCTCCGGCCACGGCCACCCCCGCGCCCCGCCGTCCCTGGGGCCCGTCGGCGCCTCGCGCCCCCTGCCTCCCCCGCTCCCGCCCCCTCCCTCGCTGGCTGCGGTGGCGGCGGCCCCGGTGGCTCGGCGCCCCCCAGAGGAGGGAAAGTTGGGACCTGGCGGCGGGGGACGCCCCCGAGCGCAGCTGGAAGGCTGCTGGGGAAAGTGAAGCCTGGAGGAGGTGTACGCGGTGAGGCTAGGGCAGGAAGGACGCCTCTCGTTCCTGCGAAGTCTGCAGGGACATCCCCATCCACCTCCAAACCCGAGGATCCGGCGCAGCCTGGCCAACAGCGCCAGGGCGAAACCCGGTGGCTCTTTGCCTGCTCACTTCGCTCTGCGGTTTGTGAGCCCCCCTAACGTGCGGGTTTGCTTGGTTATTTGGGGGTTTTGAGTGGTTCGTGAGGTCAGTCTTGTATCTCCTTTGCCCTTTGATTCGTTCATTCTTGTAACTTTTCTTTCCCCCCACGATGAGGACTTGCCGTCTGAGCCCCTTTTCTACCCTCTCCCAATCGCCTGCACCATCCGTCTGAGAGCTTGATTTCTTTCTTTTTTTTTTTTCGCCCTTTGACTACATGAAAGACTGCTGAGAGCAACAGGAAAGAGGAGCCCTCCCACCATTAAATGTTACTTTTTTGCAGTCCGCTGTGTTTTTAAGATCCTCGTTTAGGAATCGGAGAGCTATGGAATGGAGTTACTGGAAGGCTGGCGTTGAGGGGATAGGAAAGGAGCTAAAGGAAAACTATGATTTCATTTCTGTTGGCCTTGTTATAGAAAACTCAATACATTTTTCTCTGTGTCTGTTAAATATGGTAAGATTATATATGAAAGTCTGATTTTGGGTCATTGTATGGTGTTGTCATCAGCTTTTCACCTGAATTGGGATTGCCTTGAGGATTCTGTGTTGGGGCCTACCTCTTGACTTTTATTCAGCCACAACGTCTTTTTTTTTCTTTTTTCCTTGATAAATGGAATGATGTGGTAATGTGTATAGTCGGAGAACCCATATTGCTCTCTGCAGTGTAGAAGTGAAAACCATGAATTACCCACAGGGGTAAAACTTTCTGTGAGCAATCTTGAATACTTGCTTCATGATGGCTTCTCCTGTAATCTCAGAGCACTTCTAGATAGCTCAGTTCACTGACTACCTTAATTACTTTCTGAAGTGCCTGCTTCTCTTTGGTGACTCGTTTAGTAAACTATAATGGCATGTATGGTACATTTTCTTGGCTTCAGAATGGGAGTTGTAGCCTCTGCCCAGAGATGAACAGTTAACAATGGAAGCAGAATTCATACGATTACTATGTGTTTTGGCTATGACCAACTCGCAAACTATGTGAAAAAACAAACATCTTTCCATAACTGTCAGAAGGGAAGAGGGGGAAATATTTTATCATGTCTTTATTTTTGGAGACTCTAACATGACTATATTAATGTGGGGAAAATGTCAAAGTATCTTCTATAAGCCTTTTTGATATGTGGTTCTCTTCTTCACCTCTGACCCTCCATTTAGGGTTTGACCTTTATGTTTGGCTGTGCTCCAGGATGAGAAGAAAAGTATTTTGGTGAAAGGAAAAGATAAGATTGCTTTGAACTATTATGTTACTGTGACTATTCATTTTACCCAGTGATAGTACAGAGAAACCTCCTCCATAATTTTTGTACCCCATTAACATTCAGTCAAAATTTATTTTTAAGAGTTTACCACGAGGCCCATAAAGAAATAATGCCACTTCATAACTGTTCCTGACAATCATGTTTAAAAATATGTTCCTGGAATGTGTTATATGTGTTCTCATATAAACATTTATCTTTGTACATTTATGATAATGTAAATATTTAAGTCTGAGAGCTTAAAAACTTTTATTTGCTTATTTGCATACATGTTTTTCAACATCTAGCAGTGCCAACCATATTTGCCAAATAAGCATCAGCCATAAATTCATGCTTTGGCACATTTCATATAATAACTCTTCTAAATTGCTCTATGGTGAAGCATCATGAGATTAGCATTTGCTTCATGAGAGAGATTTGTTGTTGTTTTTAACTGTAATGATGTTCTGTTTAAGTGGAACAGGTGCTGGGCTCTAGCTGTTTGTGTTGAAACCTGCCAAATCATACTCTTTTGTTGGATGGGTTATTTGAGTAATTTAGGAACCAAACTGTGGCCCCTGGCATGCCAAGTTGAGTTCAAGGCTCCATATCACTGCTGCAAATTCCTGTTTTCACTGTAAGAGGTGTGTATGATGAGCCCTATTTTCTTATTACTCTTCTCTTTACTGTAATTCCTGCTTCCTAGCATCATTCTGATCCTTTCATTACTGGAGCTCTTGGAAAAAAATCTAGGTTCCTTCTTTGCTGATTTGTTTTCCTTGGAGAAATTTTAGTAACTTTCAGGCCAGGAATAGATAGTTCACATTTGTTCAGCAAATATTTTGAGTGCCTTTTAAGTGGTAGGCATGGTGGAAATCCCTGAGTATATGTAGAATGATATACCTTTTTGCAAGGAGCATATAGTTTAGCAGAAGAAGATAGCTGATAACCAATAATTATAATGTGGAGTGATATATAACAGGTGTAAGTGAATTCCTTTGGATAGAAACACAGAGGAGGATGGGTACTTGGGAGCCTTGGGAGGGGAGTGTCCTGAAATGCATCTCAGTGAGTTACCTCAGCTAATCTTCAGAAATAGACAGGGCTAGGTTCAGAAAAAGAGAAAGGACATTCTAGACCAGTGCTGTTCTGTAAAAATATAATAATGTAAGTCACAAATGTAATTCATATGTGTATTTTAAAATTTCCTATTAACCCCATTAAAAAGTAAAAGGTGAAATTAATAATATATTTTATTTAATTTGATATATATAAAATATTTCAATCTGTAATCAATATAAAAAGTATTATTGAGATATTTGACGTTCTCTTTTTCAAACTAAGTTTTCAGAATCTGGTATGTATTTTACCCTTACACCATATCTCAGTTTGGTCTAGCCTTGTTAAAGTATTCAATAGGCACATGTGGACAACAGAGTGTAGAACAGGGGATGAAAAAGTGTTAAGGAGTTAAATCACTGAATGCCTTATGAAACAAGCTAAGGGGCTTTAACTTTATTCTGAAGGCTGTCCATGGGGTCGCTAAGAGTCCGACTTGACTGAGCGGGTTCACTTTCACTTTTCACTTTCATGCATTGGAGAAGGAAATGGCAACCCACTCCAGTGTTCTTGCCTGGAGAATCCCAGGGATGGTGGAGCCTGGTGGGCTGCTGTCTGTGGGGTCGCACAGAGTCAGACACAACTGAAGTGACTTAGCAGCGGCAGCAGCAGCAGCAGCAGTGAGGATTTAGTTGGGTGGAGGGAGTCAGGGAATTATGCTGTGAAGAACCATATTTGTATTCTGGGCAGTGAGGTGAATGCTGGATTAGAGAAGGGCAAAACTAGAAGCAGAACCAGTTAGGAAGCCATTCCTGGTGAGAAATGATGAGAGAGATAGAAGAGGGGTGTATGTGTAACAGGTTTAGGAAGTATTATCAACAGGATAGGGTAAATAATCAGATTATAGAGTTGAGCAAGATTGACAGTTTAACATGATTCCCACGTTTCTGTTGTGAGCTACTGAATGGGGCAGACAACTAAGAGAAGCCAGCCATCTGTGCCAGATAGACCAAAGTTGAAAAAGGAGACTATGAGAGATTTGTCACGGAAGCTGAGGGAGAAGAGTATTTCAAGGACTAGGAGTGGAGAATACTGTATCTCGCCATGCAAAGGCCAAGTGAGATAAAAATGGGGAAAAAAGCCCTTAAGACCTGATGATTAAGTCATTTGTTACTTCAGTTGGAGCAGGTAGCTACATTGTAATGCTTTCTGGGTGAGGGGGTTGAAGAGCCAATGACAACTAGAAATGTAGCTAATTGTGAGAGATATAGTGTTTTCAACAGAGGACTGAACAAATAGTATAGGTGAAGGAGATGCAAGGGATTTTAGAAAAGTTTACTCTCTCCCCCCTTTTTAAAATAAGATTTGGGGCGTATTTATTTGGGCTTGTAATGAACCAATGTAGAGGAGAAATTAAAGTGGGGTGGGGAGGAGAGAGATGGGGGGCAGAGGTGATTGATGGTGCCAGGATTTGGGAAGCAATAGTAAGGGATGGGATCCAAAGCATAGGTAGAGAAGTTGGCCTTGATTTTCCTTCTTCGTTGAGCATGAGGAAAAGAGATGAAATTGGAGGCAGTGTAAACAAGTTTCTAAATGATGGGGACAGGAGGGAGAATGAGTTGATGTGTCTTCTAACATTTTTGAGTACCTGCCTAGAATGAGGGAGAGCATGATAAAATAGGGGTTCTTAAAAAAGCATGTCAATAATATAATAGCTTAATAGCTTTCAAGGGAATGGGAAAGAAATAGATACATGACTAGGATAATGAAAAAGAATTGTTAGGCAGCATAGAGGGCCCATTTGAGGTTCTAGACCTCAGATTTGTAGGGATTCCAGTTTGCATGGTTTGATTTTTCTCCAGCACTGATCACTCTGGGTATAACTGAAGAAACTCACAAGAGCTCTAAAGGTAGGTACTGTTATTCTCCTTGATGGTGAGATAACAACTGAGGTTCAAACCCTGGTGATTCAGTTCGAGAGCCCAGGCTGTTATGCACAGCTTTGTGCAGATGCCTGCTTGGTAGAGATACCTGAAGGGCAGTCGGCTGAGCAAATTAATGATGTTAAAAGGCTGTGACTGGAGTGAACTGTGGAGTCCAGGTTGGATCATGAGCAGAAATCATAGAAGAGGTGATTCAACTGGGAGAAATTGGGAGCTAGAGGTCAGTGTGAAGCCAAAGAGCTAGTGAGGAGGGAGCAAAAATATTAGCTTTTGTTTATGGCGTACCTACTACTATGTGTTATATACTTTAATGCCTTATTTCTCATTCTAACAAAAGTGTTATTAACCTTAACATCCATCCCTTTGTCATTCTTCTTGAATGAAGAAACCAAGGATTTAGAAAGGTTAAATCACATGTCTAGAGACACACTCTCAAGTGATAGAACCAAGATCTGAGCCTATTCTTTGCTCTCCAAACCATAGTCCTCTCTAGTGAGGAGTAAGAGAAAATGCAGTAATGATGCAAAGTGGTAGAGCAACACTGGGATATTAAATTTAGGACTTCAAAGGTGTATCATTCATTTATCCAGTGTTTGTTTAGCATTAAGTGTGCTGAACATTGTTCTAGGTGCAGAGGTTATAGTAGTGAACCAAACGGACAAAAATCCATGCCCTGATGGACTTTACTTTCTGGAGAGAAAGACAGACATTAAACAAAATAAGTAACTTGTTATACAGTATTAGAAGGTGATGGATAAGTGCTGTAGAGAAAAATAGAGCAGGCAAGCAGGACAGGTATGCCAATGGGTATGTGCACTTTTAAAAGGATGTCTGGGAAGGACTTGGTGAGGAGTAAGCAGAGAATTTAAGAAGGAGGTAAGGGGGCACATTAGGTGGAAGAAACAGTTTTTTGCGTTGGCCCTGAGGCAGAAGTGTACTTCGTATATTCCAGAACACTAGGAGGGCGTTGTGCCTGGACTGGAGTGAATAGAAGAGTAACAGTGAATAGAATGGAAGAGTAGAAAGTGGTTTAGTTCAAGAAATAACTGGGTCCAGACTACATAGAGCCTGTAGAACACTGGAAGGGCTTGGGTGTTTACTTTTTGAGATAGAAACCATTACAGGATTTTAAGCAAAATGACATGGTCAGATTTATGCTTTTAAAACTCCACTCCAGCTACTGTGTTAAAAGCGTTCTAAAACAGTGAAGAGTAAAAGCAAGAAGATCAGTTAGGAGGCTCTCTTTAAAAATCTATTTGAGAGTTAGTGGTGTCTTACATTAGGAAACTGATAAGAAATGATTGGATTTGGATATATTTTTAACTTTTTATTTTGAAATAATTTTAGATTTATAGAGGAGTTGCGTAGATAATGCATAGAGTTCCTTAATGTCTCAGCATTATTGACATTTTGGACTAAATAAACCTGTGTTGTGGGGGTTGTCCTGTGCTATATAGGATGTTAGACAGATCCCTGGCCTCTGTCCATAGGTGGCAGTACCATCCCCCTGTTGTAACAATCAAAAATGTCTTTGGACATTACCAAATGCCCCCTATGGGGCAAAATTGCTCCTATTAAAAATCATTGCCATATACCCTTCACCTTTTTCCGCCTAATATTAATATCTTACATAACCACAGTACATTTGTCAAGCTAAGAAGTTAATATTGGTACAGTGCTTCTGCCAAGCTGCAGACTTTGTGTTTCACCAGTTTTTCCACTAATATCCTTTTTCCATTGCATTATCCAAACCAGGATACTACATTGGTTTTAGTTGTCGAGTCTCCTTTGTCTCTTCTAATGCATGAGTTTCTTGGTTTTTCCTTACCTTTTATGACCTTGATACTTTTGAGTACTGGTCAAGTATTTTTATAGGATGTTCCTCAGTTTAGATTTTCTGATATCTTCTCATGATTAGTTACAGAATTTTGAGGAAGAACACCACAGAGTAAAGTTCCCTTGTTAATATACCTTCTTATCAACATGGCATCACTGGGCGATCACTTAGGTAAGGTAGTTTTTGCCAGATTTTTGCATTAGAAAGTCATTATTTTCCCCCTTCCATACACTGGTCGTTAGAAGCAAGTCATTAAATTCAGCTTACACTCAAGGGGAGGGGAATTAAGCTCTACTTCCTGGAGGGAGATGTATCAAAGAATTTATGGACATATATTAAAACCACCACAGTAATTGGTAAATATTTTGAGGGAGATACTTTGAGCTTTTGCCAGTATCCTGTTTCTGCTACTTTTAGCATTCACCAATAATCTTGCCTGTAGTAATTATTGCTGTGATGTTCTAAATGTACTGTTTATTTTCCCTCATTCTTACTGCATTTACTGATTGGAATTCTTCTGTAAGGAAGGTTTGTTCCTTCTCTATCTTTTTATCTATCTAATCATATCAGTTCTAATTCATGGATACTTTATTCTTAGGGTTATAATTCAATTGGTATCATTATTTCTTTTATTGCCCAAATTATTCCAGCTTTGCCCATTGGGAGCTCTTTTAGTTGACTTCTGTGTCCTTTTGATACGCTCCTGTCCTTTGTATGTGTACGTGTTACGCTTCTTTATTCTCTGGCACTACTAGATGTTTCAGGCTTATCTTGTATCTTTCCTCCTCAGCCCTAGACTCATTTCTTTTCACCAAACTCTCATTCCTTTTATTGGAGAATGGTATTTTGAGGTCAAGATCTGGATGCTAGGTGTGCTTGTTGTTAATGGGATATCACTTCTGCTAGATGCTCTCTGTGGACAGAGCTAGGAAATATACGTATGCTTACTAATCTGTGTATCCACACATACCTCTATTTATTTCTGTGTGTAAAATGTATCTCTGACCCTAACTAGGTATGTTTTGATCGAACAGGGTTTGCTGATGAATGTGGAATGTGAAAAGAGAGACATCAAGGATGACTCTAAAGTTTTTGGCTTAAGCAACAGGAAGGGTGGAGTTGTCATTTTCAGAGACGGGAAGACTATGAGCAGAGCAGGTTTCTGGGTAGAATTCAAGAGTTCCGTTCCAGACTGGCTACATTTTTGAGTTGTCTAATAGACATGCTAATTGAAATGTCAAGTCAGCAACTGAACAAATGAATCTATAGTTCAGAGGAGGGTGATGATCTAGGTTGTATACATTTAGAAATTATCAGTATAGATGAGATCACCTGAGTTGAGTGTAGTTAGAAAAGAGATTCAAGGACTGACCACAGGGCATCCCAGTTAGAGAGATGAGGAGGAATAGTTCTGTAAAATGGTAAGGATTGGGGTGGGACTTTAGGATGGATTTCATATCTGTTATTAATAAACAGTTTGTCAGTACCTATTATTTGCAAGGCACTGAGCTGTTTCAGGAGTTAGCATTGAGCCATAAATTTATAATCTAGGATGAGACAAATTACAGACTGAAAAAGAAAATAGCAGTGGAAGGCAAATACCAGATAATGGTTCAAATACATACTAAAAAAGCTAGTTAGAGGATATAGGCATCAGAAAAAATAAACTCAAGCATGTGCCAGCTACATATAAACACTGATATAAATATGTACCAGATAAGAAGCTTGTCAAGGTTTCAAGCACGCACTAGCAATTATCAAAACGGAGAATCTCTTCTGCATGTTGATCTTGGTTTCTTAAGTTGCTTCTGCTCTTGGTCCCCTGTCATTTTAAGGCCTCAGGTTAGTAATTGTGCCTTTAGTCATAGCTATCAATTAAGCAAGTGAACTGGTTAGGAGAGTTTCTGTTACACTTGACTTTTTAACTTTTATCTCTCTACCACCTTTCCAGAATCAATGGGATTAGACTTCAGACTGTTTAAAAATTTGTTTCAGTGTAAAATCAAGCAGAAGTGGCCTTCATCTTCTGTGAACATGTGACACTTTTGACTGCTGCTTTCATGGATCGTCTTCAGTTCAGTTCAATTGCTCAGTCGTGTCCGACTCTTTGCGGCCCCATGGACTGCAGCACCCCAAGCCTCTCTGTCCATCACAAACAGAGGTTACTCAAACTCATGTCCATTGAGTCGGTGATGCATCCAACCATCTCGTCCTCTGTTGTCCCCTCTCCTCCCTCCTTTAATCTTTCCCAGCATCAGGGTCTTTTCCAATGAGTTGATCTTCATATCAGGTGGCCAAAGTATTGCATTTTCAGCTTAAGCATCAGTCCTTCCAATGAATATTCAGGACTGATTTCCTTTAGGATGGACTGGTTGGATCTCCATGCTGGCCAGGGAAATCAAGAGTCTTCTCCAATACCACAGTTCAAAAGCATCAATTCTTTGGCGCTCAGCTTTCTTTATAGTCCAACTCTCAACATCCATACATGAGTACTGGAAAAACCATAGCTTTGACTAGATGGACCTTTGTTGGCAAAGTCATGTCTCTGCTTTTTAATATGCTGTCTAGGTTGGTCATAACTTTTCTTCCAAGAAGCAAGCATCTTTTAATTTCATGGCTGCAGTCACCATCTGCAGTGATTTTGGAGCCCCCAAAAATAAAGTCTCTCACTGTTTCCATTGTTTCCCCATCTCTTTGCCATGAAGTGATGGGACCAGATGCCATGATCTTAGTTTTCTGAATGTTGAGTTTTAAGCCAACTTTTTCACTCTCCTCTTTCACTTTCTTTTTTTAAAAAAATTATTATTATTATTTTTTTACTTTACAATATTGTATTGGTTTTGCCATACATCAACATGCATCCGCCACGGGTGTACACGTATTCCCCATCTTGAACCCCCCTCCCACCTCCCTCCCCATACCATCCCTCTGGGTCATCCCAGTGCACCAGCCCCAAGCTTCCTGTATCCTGTGTCAAACCTGGACTGGCAATTCGTTTCTTATATGATGTTATACATGTTTTAATGCCATTCTCCCAAATCATCCCCCCCCCTTCCCCCAGAGTCCAAAAGACTGCTCTATACATCTATGTCTCTTTTGCTGTCTCACATACAGGGTTGTCGTTACCATCTTTCTAAATTCCATATATATGCATTAGTATACTGTATTGGTGTTTTTCTTTCTGGCTTACTTCACTATGTATAATAGGCTCCAGTTTCATCTACCTCATTAGAACTGATTCAAATGTATTCTTTTTAATGGCTGAGTAATACTCCATTGTGTATATGTACCACAACTTTCTTATCCATTCATCTGCTAATGGACATCTAGGTTGCTTCCATGTCCTGGCTATCATAAACAGTGCTGCTATAAACATTGGGGTACACGTGTCTCTTTCCCTTCTGGTTTCCTCGGTGTGTATGCCCAGCAGTGGGATTGCTGGGTCGTGTGGCACTTTCATCAAGAAGCTCTTTAGTTCTTCTTCACTTTCTTCCAAAGGATGGTGTCATCTGCATATCTGAGGTTATTGATATTTCTCCTGGCAATCTTGATTCCTGCTTGTGCTTCATCCAGCCCAGCATTTCTCATGATATACTCTGCCTATAAGTTAAATAAGAAAGGTGACAATATACAGCTTTGACATACTCCTTTCCCAATTTGGAACCACCTGGACATGTCCACAGTTTATTGTGATCCACACAGTGAAAGGCTTTGGCATAGTCAATAAAGCAGAAATAGATGTTTTTCTTGAACTCTCTTGTTTTTCGATGATCCAGTGGATGTTGGCAATTTATTGTGGATCACAATAAACTGTGGAAAATTCTGAAAGAGATGGGAATACCAGACCACCTGACCTGCCTCTTGAGAAACCTATTTGCAGGTCAGGAAGCAACAGTTAGAACTGGACATGGAACAACAGACTGGTTCCAAATAGGAAAAGGAGTACGTCAAGGCTGTATAGTGTCACCCTGCTTATTTAACTTCTATGCAGAGTACATCACGAGAAACGCTGGGCTGGAAGAAGCACAAGCTGGAATCAAGATTGCCGGGAGAAATACCAATAACCTCAGATATGCAGATGACACCACCCTTATGGCAGAAAGTGAAGAGGAACTCAAAAGCCTCTTGATGAAAGTGAAAGAGGAGAGTGAAAAAGTTGGCTTAAAGCTCAACATTCAGAAAACAAAGATCATGGCATCCGGTCCCATCACTTCATGGGAAATAGATGGGGAAACAGTGGAAACAGTGTCAGACTTCATTTTTCTAGGCTCCAAAATCACTGCAGATGGTGACTGCAGCCATGAAATTAAAAGACGCTTACTCTTTGGAAGAAAAGTTATGGCCAACCTAGATAGCATATTCAAAAGCAGAGACATTACTTTGCCAACAAAGGTTCGTCTAGTCAAGGCTATGGTTTTTCCAGTGGTCATGTATGGATGTGAGAGTTGGACTGTGAAGAAAGCTGAGCGCCGAGGAATTGGTGCTTCTGAACTGTGGAGTTGGAGAAGACTCTTGAGAGTCCCTTGGACTGCAAGGAGATCCAACCAGTCCATTCTGAAGGAGATCAGCCCTGTGATTTCTTTGGAAGGACTGATGCTGAAGCGGAAACTCCAGTACTTTGGCCACGTCATGCGAAGAGTTGCCTCATTGGAAAAGACTCTGATGCTGGGAGGGATTAGGGGCAGGAGGAGAAGGGGATGACAGAGGATGAGATGGCTGGATGGCATCACTGACTCGATGGACATGAGTCTGAGTGAACTCCGGGAATTGGTGATGGACAGGGAGGCCTGGCATGCTGCGATTCATGGGGTCACAAGGAGTCGGACACGACTGAGCAACTGAACTGAACTGAACTGGACATGTCCACTCATGTCCAGTTGCTTTTTTACCTGAAAACAGATTTCTCAGGAGGTAGGTCAGGTGATCTGGTATTCCCAACTCTTGAAGAATTTTCCATAGTTTGTTGTGATTCACACAGTCAAAAGCTTTTATGTAGTCAATGAAGCAGAAGTAGATGTTTTACTGGAACTCTCTTGCTTTTTCAGTGATCCAGAAGATGTTGGCAATTTGATTTCTGGTTCCTCTGCCTTTTCTAAATCCTTGAGCATCTGGAAGTTCACAGTTCACATACTGTTGAAGCCTGGCTTGGAAAATTTTGGGCATACTTTACTAACATGTGAGATGAGTACAGTTTTGCGGTAGTTTGAACATTCTTTGTCATTTGCCTTTCTTTGGGATCGGAATGAAAACTGACCTTTTCCAGTCCTGTGGTCACTGCTGAGTTTTCCAAATGTGCTGGCATATTGAGTAAAGCACTTTCACGGCATCATCTTTTAGGATTTGAAATAGCTCAGCTGGAATTCCATCACCTCCTCTAACTTTGTTCGTAGTGATGCTTCCTAAGGCCACTTGACTTCGCATTCTAGGATGTCTGGCTCTAGGTGAGTGATCACACCGTTGTGATTATCTGGGTTGTGAAGATCTTTTTTATATAGATCTTCTGTGTATTCTTGCCATGTCTTCTTAATATCTTCTGCTTCTGTTAGATCCATACCATTTCTGTCCTTTATTGTGCCCATCTTTGCATGAAATGTTCCCTTGGTATCTTTAATTTTCTTGAAGAGATCTCTAGTCTTTCCCATTCTATTGTTTTCCTCTATTTCTTTGCATTGATCACTGAGGAAGGCTTTCTTATCTCTCCTTGCTATTCTTTGGAACTCTGCATTCAAGTGGGTATATCTTTCCTTTTCTTCTTTGCCTTTTGCTTCTCTTCTTTTCACAGCTATTTGTAAGGCCTCCTCAGACAACCATTTTGCCTTTTTGCATTTCTTTTTCTTGGGGATGGTCTTGATCCCTGTCTCCTGTACAATGTCACGAACCTCTGTCCATAGTTTTTCAGGCACTCTATCTATCAGATCTAGTCCCTTAAATCTATTTGTCACTTCCACTATAATCACAAGGGATTTGATTTAGGGCGTATATGAATGGTCTAGTGGTTTTCCCTACTTTCTTCAATTTCAGTCTGAATTTGGCAATAAGGAGGTCATGATCTGAGTCATGGTCAGCTCCAGGTCTTGTTTTTGCTGACTGTATAGGGCTTCTCCATCTTTTGCTGCAAACAATATAATCAGTCTGTTTTTGGTATTGACCAGCTGATGATATCTATGTGCAGAGTCTTCTCTGGTGGTGTTGGAAGAGGGTGTTTGCTATGACCAGTGCATTCTCTTGGCAGTACTCTATTAGCCTTTGCCCTGCTTTATTCTGTACTGTAAGGCCAAATTTGTCTGTTACTGCAGATATTTCTTAGACACTCACATTTGTCATTTTATTAAATTCATATCCAAATGTGATCATGGAACTTTAAAAGTAATTTAAATGTGTAACATAGTAAACCTAGGTTTAAGTAAAATATTTTAATTTTAGCTCTGTTGCACTAAAAATGGATAGGTTTCATTGCCAGCCATTAAAAGGTGATATGGCATGAGACATGCAGATGTATTTACTCAGTAGTAGTTTTTCGATCACTCTCTAGGACCTGTAAGAGAAATGAGGGGTATATCTACGTTAGAAACATAAGGGGCAAAAAGATCACAGGATTCCATTCTCAATTCTGCCACTGAATGGTTGGCAAAGCTGTTAACTATTTGTATGTACAGTATGTTGTATTTATTAATTGTGGAAAGCTTTATTCTATTCATATGCTGAATAAAAAGAGACTCTGCCTTGAGTGTAAAGACTATGTCTTATTAGCACAATGCCTAGCATGAAATGGATACTCAGATGGTTGTTGAATGAAGGAGTTACATAAAATACTTGACTGTTACATTAAGACATAAAGAGTTATTTAGCTTGCTCAAGTAACCTTAAGGTATTAAAAACTTTGTGTAATTCAGATTTAGGGCAAAGTAAAATAACTGTGTGTTAACATTCTCATTTTAGCCTAAGCCAAACAAACAATGGACTTCCCTGGTGGCTCAGATAGTAAAGAATCTGCCTGCAATGCAGGAGACCAGGGTTCCATCCCTGGAGGAGGGCATGGTTCAGATGATGAAGAATCTGCCTGTGATGTGGGAGACTCAGGTTCAATCCCTGGGTTGGGAAAATCCCCTGGAGAAGGAATGACAACTCACTCCAGTATTCTTACCTGGAGAATTCCACGGACAGAGGAGCCTGGCAGACTACAGTCCATGGGGTCACAAAGAATCATGACATGACTGATTGACTAAGACTTTCACTTTCAAACAAACAATACTACTCTTAAAAACATGATCCTTATCTTTCAAGTAATTCATAATCCTGTCCTCTATGAGTAGTCAAGAATTCTATTCAGGAATCAGGCTGCCTGAATTTGAATCTTGGCTCAACTGATTACTATCCATGGGATCTGAAGTTGGTTTAACTGTGCTTCAGTTTCCTCATTTGTAAAATGGGAATAATAATATAACTACTTGATGGAATTGTGAAGTGAGATAACAATATGTAGGAAGCACATGTTTGATATATAGTATTCAATTAATTTTAACTGTTATTCTAAAAATGTTGAGAGACTAATATTTTAAAATTTTGCATTTTCTAGAAAATAATGTTTGCTGAGTGATAGCTAAAGGGAAAATAAAAAAAAAACTCTGTGAACAAGAAAAGAAGACTGATGGAAAATAAACTTATAGTAATGTGTTGAAACTATGAAAGATAGGTTTTCTACTTTTTGCTACGTCTATTTTTCCCCTCTTCATTTGCTTAGCAGATTTTTATTAACTATTTTACTATAAGACACTGGGCTTTCATGAGCATATTACTTTTTAAGAGTCAACATTGCATTGTGGTTAAGAACATGAATTCTGGACCCAGATTGCCTGAGATTGAATCATCTTGGGGAAATTACTCTCTATGCCTGAGTGTTCTCATCTGTGAAATTGGGATATTGATGGTACCTACCTCAGAGAGTTCATGAGCTAATAATTGAACAGTGTTTAAAATAATGCATGGGGTGTAGTAAATGTCTTGTGTTGTTGAATAAAATAAAGAATGGTAGAAATATAACATTTGAAAATTAATGAAAGATTTTAGCTTTATAGGTTCATCCATACTCAGTAGACTATTTGTTTTCTTATAGTTGAGGAAAGTTTTCCTCTTAATCCCCTGGGTCTGCCTCCATGGTAGAGAAGCAGGAAAACAGTTTTCTTGTAAATCCTTTATATGATAGGAGCACTTTTCATAGTTTAGAATTAGGTTCCCCCCCACCCCCACCAATAATTTTCATAAGAGATTGAGTTACTTTTGTTATTACAAGACAAGATGCCGTGATGTACCTCTTAAATATTTTGAAATAATGAGTTGAATATTTCAAATGCCGAGAAACTGCCTTCTTCCCAGGTGTGAAACAATTTTTATAGATTTTATTTGGGTATGAAGTAGGAGTAATTGTGGGAGTTTGTGTGAAAGATTTAAGGCATTGGAGAAGCAATAAAATGTATTTTCCTGATGTCAGTTCTCTCTTTGACTTGAAAAATTGTTTTTGCAGCAATATCCCTTGACTGTTTTTCAGCATTTGCCTTTGAGGACTGGCTGCATTCACAATGTTAAACCTCACAACTAAATACTTCAGATGGACTGCCATTTCTTAATTCAGCTATGGTCCTGACCTGAAGTTAAAAGAGGTTGTTGGCTTCCAGATTCAATGAGGAAGTTAATAATAAGGAGAGAAGAGGATCCTGTAGTTTGACGATCTTTTTATTCTGTATAGATTAAGACAAAGTTTACATTGTTTCTTATATACCCCTTTCCTCACATATGTTGCTTGTGGAATGATAGCATCAGTGAATATGTAAATTATGCTATCAGCAGTCTAGAAATAATATGGTAGTTCCTAATTTAGGAAGTTGAACTTTAATTATTGACTTAGATTTTATTTCACATGTAAATGTTTATTAAACACGCAAATAAAGTTTGAATTCTATTATAAATGCAACTTGTAGTTCTGTTGTCAGTTTTGCATTCCAAAAGTCTATTAAAAAAACTCATCATCTAGAAAAGGGAGTGTTTTATAATGTTTTGTAAAAGGCAAAAAAAAAAAAAGCTGCATGAATGTTAATCCTCTCTTCTCTTATCTCCTATAGGACCACATGGTCTGGGTTTTTATGAACTAGCTCTCTGACTAGGAAACTCAATCCTACTATACGGATTTCCCTCTAATTTTCTCTCTCTTGGCTTCAGATTTGAAGTAGAGTTTGGTATTATCTATTACAGATTATCTATTATCTATACATCTTTAAATTTTATGATAAAAAAGTTAGCTTTTAAAAACAACAGTTTCAGATATACAACCTTATAATTTGATATCTATATATACTACAGAGTGATCACCATCACAAGTCTAGTTCCGTTCATTACCATTCAATTGACTCCCTTCACCCACTTCCTTTACCCACCCCTTAACCCCTTTCCCCTCTGTTCTCTATATTTTTGAGTTTGTTTTGTTATATTTTGTTTATTTTTTTGTTTTCTTAGATTCCACGTATGAGTGAAATCATATAGTATTTTTCTTTTTTCGTCTAACTTATTTCACTTGGTATAATACCTTTGTGGTCTATCCATGTTGTCACAAATGGCAGGATTCCATTTTTTTCCATGGTGAGTTAATAGTCCATTTTATATGTATTTGTGCTGTATCTTTATTCATTCATCAGTGGACAGTTGTTTCCATATATTGGCTACTGTGAATAGTACAGCAGTGAAGTGTATACAGTAGTACAGCAGTACCTGGCTGTGTGTATATATATATCTTTTCAATTAGTGTTTTTATGTCTGTCGGTGGGGAATAGCTGAGTCATACAGTAGTAGTATTAAGTTGTTTTTGTTTTTGTTTTCAGAAATCTCCATAATGTTCTCCACAGTGGGTCCACCAATTTACAGTCCCATTAGCATAGTACAAGGATTCCCTTTTCTCCACATCCTGTCCAACATTTGTTGTTTCTTGTCTTTTCAATGACAGCCATTTTAACAGATGTGAAATAATATCTCATTGTGGTTTTTGATTTGCATTTTCCTCACAGTGATGTTGAACATCTTTCTGTTTGCCTATTGGCCGTCTGTATGTCTTCTTTGGAAAAATGTAGTCAGATCCTCCTCCCATTTTTAAATCAGGCTTTTATTGGTTTGTTGTTGTTGTTCTTGTGTGAGTTCATTATATATGTTTTGGATATTAACCTCTTTTTGGATATGTGATTTGCAAATATCTTTCCCCATTCAGTAAGTTTCCTTTTTGTTTTGACGATGGTTTCCTAAAAGCAGAAGCTTTTTTAGATTGAATTCCCACTTGTTTATTTTTTCTTTTGTTTCCTTTGCCTTTGGAGTCAGAACACGTAAAATATTGCTAAGACTGGTATCAGTGAAGTTGCTGTTTTTGTTTTCTTCTAGAAATTTTATGATTTCAGGTCTCACATTCAAGCCTTTAATCCTATTTTGAGTTAATTTTTGTGTCTGATATAGGATAGTGGTCTTGTTTCATTCTTTTGCATGTGACTGTTCAGTTTTCCCAGTACTGTTTATTGAAGAGACTGTCCTTTCTCCACTGTATGTTCTTTACTCCCTTATCATAAATTAATTTCCCTATGTGTGAGTTTTTTCTGGTTTCTTAATTCTGTTCTGTTGATCTGTGTGTACGTTTTTGTGCCAGTACCATACCGTTTTGATTACTAAAGCCTTGTAACATAGTTTGAAATCAAGGAGCATGAGATTTCCAGCTTAGTTTTTTCTCAGTGTTATTTGACTATTTGTGATTTTTTTTGTGTTTCCATGCAAATTTTAGAATTATTTGCTTTCGTTCACTGAAATGTGCTGTTGAAATTTTGATAGGGATTGTATTGAATTTGTAGATTGCTTTGGAGGATTAAAAAGAACATTTTAACAATATCTGTTCTTTAAATCTATGAATACAGAATATCTTTCCTCTGTGTGTGTGTGTGTGTGTCTTCTTCAGTTTTTTTCTCTATGTCTTATATTTTTCATTGTACAGGTGTTTCACCTCCTGGTTAAATTTATTTCTGGGTATTTTATTCTTTTTGATTCTGTTGTAAATGAGATCATTTCCTTCATTTCTCTTTCTTATAATTTGTTATTAGTGTATAGAAATGTCACAGATTTCTGTGTATTGATCTTGTATCCTTTGACTTTACGGAACTTATTTATTAGTTCTACATGTTTTTACGTGGATTCTTAGGGTTTTTTGTATATAGTATCATGTCATCTACCAAATAGTGATAGTTTTACTTCTTCCTTTCTACTTTGGATGACTTATATTTCTTTTTCTTGCCTAATTGCTATGGCTAGAACTTCCACTTTTAATTTATTTTTCTTGCCTAATTGCTATAGCTAGGACTTTGGCCACCCGATGCAAAGAGCTGACTCCTTGGAAAAGACTCTGATGCTGGGGAAGGTTGAGGGCAGGAGGAGACGGGGATGACAGAGAATGAGATGATTGGATGGCATCACTGACTCAATGAACATGAGTTTAAACTCCAGAAGATGGTGAAGGACAGGGAAGCCTGGCATGCTGCAGTCCACAGGGTTGCAAAGAGTAGACACGATTGAGTGACTGAATAACAAAAACTTCTGATACTATGTTGAATAAAAGTGGCAAGAGTAGGCATCCGTGTCTTGTTCCTGGCCTTAGAGGAGAAGCTTTCATCTTTTCACCATTGAGTAGGATATTAGCGTGGCTTTGTCATATATGGCCTTTGTTGTGTGGAAGTAAATTCCCTCTATGTTGAGAGTTTTTTTTTAATCATAAATAGATCTATTGAGATGATCATATGATCTTTATCCTTCATTTTGTTAATGTATCATGTTGATTGATTTTGTATATGTCCAAGCATCTTTGCATCTCTAGACTAAATCCCACTTAACCATGGTATAGGATCCTTTTAATGTATTGTTGGATTCAGTTTGCTAGTATTTTGTAGCATATTTTTGCATCTATGTTAATCAAGGATACTGGCCTTTAATTTTCTTTTTTTTTTTCTTTCTTTTTTTATATTGTTGTTGTCTTTGGTTTTGGTATCATAGTAATGCTGGCTTTGTAAAATGAGTTTGGAAGGTTTTCCTCCTATTCAGTTTTATTTGGATAGTTTGGGAAGGGTAGTCTTCTTTGAATATTTTATAGAGTTTACCAGTGAAGCTGCCTGGTCTTGGACTTTTGTTTGTTGGGAGATTTTTGATTACTGTTACAATTTTCTTGTTAGTAACTGATCCATTCAGATATTATAATTCTTTATGATTCATGCTTGGAAGATTATGTTTCTAGGAATTTATCATGTCTTCTAGTTGTCCCATTTGTGGACATTGTTCATAGTAGTCTCCTATGATCCTTTGTATTTTGTGTTATCAGCTGTAACTTCTCTTTTATCTCTGATTTAATTTGAATTCTGTCTTGAGTTCTTGGTTAGTCTTGCAAAAGGTTTGTTGATATTGCTTATCTTTTCTAAGAACCACTTTTTAGTTTCATTGATATTAAAAATTTTTTATTCTATTTCATTTATTTCTTTTTTTTCCATTACCAAAATCATTTTTATTTAATATTTGTATTCAAAGTAAGAAAACTACTTTTATAGAATACTTTTTTTTCATTTTGTAACAAAAGCATTTTGGTTTCAAAACTTGTCTGTCCAATTTAAGTACATGATTGTGGCAACTCAGTACTAGTGTTCTTCAAACTTTTCTTTTACATTTAGAGGATTTACATAATCTGAATTACAGTTAAATTCTGCATATTGATTCATTTGGAAAATGTGTAGCTATTTGTATTATGAAGAGTTTCCACTTGAACATAAATTCTTGTACATGTCTTGCTAGATCACAAATAAGCTTTTCCTTTCTTTGGTGCTACAAATTCCACTTCTTCAAATGCAGTGTCATATTGATAAATTATGTAAACTACACAGCCATTTTTTCTGTCTTAGATTATTGAACATTTGGTAAGCATGTTTTTTGTTCAAGAAAATTTTCAATTAACAGTACAGTAAATCTTTATAGCATTTGTACATAACACAACCAGCAAAAATTGGCAGAGAACACAAGATCATTAAATTCATTATTTCATTTATTTCTAAACTGATCTTTATTATTTCATTCCTTCCACTGATTTTGAGCTGCATTTGTTCTTTTTCTAGTTCCTTTAGGTGTGAAGTTAGATTGTTGATTTATTTTGTTGTTGATTTGTTTCTTGAGGTAAATCTGTATTGCTATAAACTTTTCTCTTAGAACTGCTTTTGCTGCATCCCATAGATTTTGATATATCAGGTTTCTGTTTTCATTTATCTCTAGGTATTTTTTTTATTTCTTCTTTGATTCCTTTGTGACCCATTGGTTGTTCAGTTGTGAGTTCTTTAATCTCCATGTTTTTGTGTTTTTTTCCCTTTTTTTTTTTCTTGTGATTGTGTTCTAGTTTCATAGCACTATAATCAGAGAAGGTGCTTGACATGATTTCAGTCTTCTTGAATTTAGTGAGATTTGGTTTGTGACCTGATATGTGATCTGTCCTGGAGAACGTTCCCATGTGCTTTTGAGAATTTGTATTCTGCTTTTGGATGCAGTGTTCTATGTCCATTAAGCAAATCTGGTTTAATATATCATTTAGTTTCATTGTTTTCTTATTGATTTTCTTTCTGGATGGTCTATGCAGTGATGTAAGTAGAGTGCTAAGTTCTCTAGTATAATTATATTGCCTTCAGTTTCTCTCTAAGTTCATTAATATTTGCTTTATATATATCATGGTGCTTCTGTGTTATGTGCATATATATTTATAAATGTTGTATCTTCTTGCTAAATTAACCCCCATCATTATTATGTAATGCTCTTCTTTGTCTTTTATTGAAATATTAGTTTTGAAATCTATTTTGTCAGAAAGTATAGCTACTCCAGCTTTCTTTTCACTCCTATTAGCCAAGGAATATCTTTTTCAACCCTTCACTTTCAGTCTCTATGTGTCTTTTCTTCTGAAGTGACTCTGGTAGGCTACATATAGATGGGTCTTGTTTTTTCATCCATTCAGCCACTCTTTGTCTTTTGATTGACAAATTTAGTCCATTTACTTTTAAAGTAATTATTGATGGATATGTACTTATTGCCATTTTGTTAAATGTTCTGTAGTTGGTTTTATAGTTCTTCTTAGCTCCTTTCTTCTCTTCTGTCTTCTTTTGTGTTTTGGTGGTTTTCTTTAGTATTTTATTATTCTTTTTTCATGTTCTTTTGTGTGTGTACTATACTTTTTTGTGTGTGTGTGGTTGCTGAAAATTTCACATATGACATCCTAGGTAAGTAGCAGCCAGTTTTAGCAAGGCTTTGGAATTTGTTCCAGTTTATCTTTTTACCCCTTCCCTCTGATGTTTTATACTTTTGATGATACATTTTCTATCTTATTTTATACATCCCTTAAGATTATAAGTTTTACTCTTGCTACTTGTCTTTTAACTTTCATGCTTGCTTTATAAGTGATTAATTAACCATTTTTATTATGTATTTGGCCTTTTCCAGTGAGATTTTTACTTTCATGTGTTTTCTCATTATTGATTATTTCCAAATCTTTTCAGGTTAAAGAAGTCTTTTAAATATTTCTTTTAGGGCTGGTTTAGTGATGATGATTCCTTTAGCTTTTGCTTATCTAGGAAACCCTTGATCTCTCCTTCAATTCTGAATAATAACCTTATTGGGTAGACAATTTTGGTTGGAAATTTTTCCTTTTCAGCACTTTGAATATGTCATGCTACTTCCTTCTGGTTGAAGGAAGTTTTTACTGAAAAATCTGCTAAAAATCTTATGGCATTTCCCTCATATATAGCAAGTTGTTTTTCTCTTGCTGCTTGTAGGATTCTCTCTCTATCCTTAACTTTTGCCATTTTAATTGTAATGTATCTTTGTGTGTGTCTCTTTGGCTTGAGCTTATTTGGAACTCTCTGGCCTTGCTGAACCTGAATGTCTATTTCTTTCCTCAGATTAGGGATATTTTCAGTCACTCTTTCTTCAAATAATTTTTGGGGCCTTTTCTTTGTCTCTTCTTCTAGGAGTTGAAGATTAACAAATGTATCTCCCTCACCTATGGGCAATGGACTTTATTGTTTTTTCACAGGTTTTCAGGTCTAGTCAATTTATGGATGAGCCATTTAAGACTATGTTTTCTGTTCTGTAGTTTTCCTGGGCATATTCTCTGTTAATTTTCAAAGCCAGGTCTTTGCAGGACCTAGGAGTTGGTTTGCTTGATATGGAGCTTGAATCTCTTGCTCCTGAGGGAAATGATTTGTTCCTTGATGATCCCTCCCAATTGTGAATCACTGAGTGTGGGGTGTGGGTTTTTTCTTTGGTGAGACTGTGTCTCTATCTATCTTCACAATCTCTTGCTGTTCTTTTATCCTTTGTTGAGGAGGTTCTGTTTATCCAGTTTTTAGGTCCCTTTCTGTTGGAATTATTCCATATGTAGCTATAGATTTGTTGTGTTCATCAGAGGAGGAGAGTTTAGGATCTTCCTACATCTCCACCTTCAACCCTGTCAATGTAGAAAAAATTGGGAAAATATAGAATAAGTGAAAAAGAGGAAATCTGTTACTCTACCATCCAGGGACAACTGGTACTAATAATTTGTTGCCTCACCCCACCTCCTTTGTTGTGCATGTATTACTTTTCAACATACCTAATTGACATCATACTGTTTATTGTAGAGGTATCATTAATGTATCAGATTAGTCAGTGCAGTAATCTGGTCATGCTGTGAGAAGCAGGCAGGGCTAAGACTGGCTGAGGAGACAGTACATTCATGCTCTATAGGAGGTTCTTTTCATTTAGAGGAATTGGTGTATTTCTCTTTTTCATATTGCTAAACTAAATTTGAATAACTTTACAAGCATGTTTGAAGCATCTCTACCTTTTATAATTTTATATCCTTTTTTTTTCTGATAACATTTTCCCATATCAGAAAATCCTATATCTATATCCCCCTCCCTTTTGAACCTCCCTCCCATCTCCCTTCCTATCCCACCTCTCCAGGTTGATACAGAGCCCCTGTTTGAGTTTCCCAAGTCATACAGCAAATTCCCATTGGCTATCTATTTTACATATGGTAATGTAAGTTTCCATGTTACTCTCTCCATACATTTCACCCTCTCCTCCTGTCTCCCCATGTCCATAAGTCTTCAATATAAAAAAATTTTGAGCTGTTTTAGTCTTGTTTTTCTTACTAAGTCTTCAAATTCCAGTTTATATTTTCCACTTACGGCACATCAATTCAGACTAGCCATGTTTCAAGTGCTCTGTAGCCACATGTGGCTAGTTTTAGCACAGTCCTAGAGCATATAATTTTCTCCATAAGATGTGATAAAATAGCACTTTCCAGGTACTCTACAAGAGAAGAAAGCAGCAAAGCAAGGTTGCACTATGGATGTTGAGCTCTCATTTTGGTGTCTCGTGAAATTTTAAAACTTTGTCTCAATAAAATTACACATTCTTTTATTTATGGATCTTCATGTTACACATGCTAAGTTGCTTCAGTTGTGTCTGACTCTTTGTGACCTTGTTGACTAGCCCACCAGGCTCTTCTCTCCATGGGATTCTCCTGGCAAGAATACTGGAATGAGTTGCTGTACCCATTTTTAGGGGATCTTCTCAACCCAGGGATCAAACCTGTGTCTCTTAAGTCTCCTGCATTGGTAGGCTGGCTGTTTACCACTAGTGCCACTTAGGAAGCCCTCGTGTTACACAATAATGCTAAATTTGTAGTCGTCCAAAGGTTTGCTAGGTATAATACTTGAAGTTAATTCTCAGATAGTCAATAAAATCAATTCCTACTAAGGGTTTTGGATAACAAAGAGTTTGCAAGAGTTTAAGTCCTGAAGAGAAATAAATTTTTATTAATCATGTACAGAAAACCTTTATGAAGTCAGGAACAAAGACATATAAACATTTATGTATTACATATGCACATGTAACTTATATATCTGTGTACACACACATACATATATATTTATCATAATTCTTATCATTACTTTTAAGGAACAGTAGCAATTAAAATCATTCTTTTCTTTCTAAAGTGAATTTGTGACATGGTAAGAAAGATGTGGCATGATTAGAGGTTAGTGGTATAAATTGAATGTATAAAGTAGAATATTAAAAATGCTTTGCTTTTAATTTGTGATCATAGGAAAAAAATTTCTTAACATCTATAAGCTTTTATTTTGTTCTGTAAAAATGGAGATAAGATTTTAATGTGGAGGCTGCTTTTTTTTCTCAATCTGATTTTTATTAACAAGTTGGATGAAGGAAACCTAGAGGGATATACCTTATGCATTTACAAATGAATATTGAATAAATACACTAAATATTGAATTCAAAAGTTGAATATATGTACAAGAACTTTCTAAACTGAGAGTCCTACAAATGGAAGCTACTGAACTTGGTTTGTATTATTTCTTCTTATTTAAGGTATTTACTGGAATGTGAGAAGTATAATAATATTTGCCTTGTACAAACCATAGATAGGACTCTCTGTTGTGGTTGTATTTTTCCTTACCATTAATATTTTATCAGATTTTATCTTAAACATTAGATATATGTCTAAAATCTAGGGATTCCCTGGTGGCTCAGGGGTAAAGAATCCGCTTGCCAGTGCAGGAGACACAGGTCTGATCCCTGTCTGCAAAGATCCCACATGCTATGAAGCAACTAGGCCCAGGCGCCACAGCTACTGAGTCTGTTGTCTAGAGCCTGGGATCTGCAACTACTGAAGTCCACACACCTTGAGCCCATGCTCTGCAACAAGAGAATCCACTGCCGTGAGAAGCCCACGCACTGCAACCAGAGAGTAGCTCCCTCTTGCCACAGCTAGCAAAAAGCCCACACAGCAGTGAAGACCCAGCACATCCCCCCACCAAAAAAGGTCTAGCACTTAAGCATCTTTACATCTGTTCATAGTATATATGCAGTTAGAAATTTTGTTGTTATTGTGAGATGGACATGACTTTTTACTGTACCCAGTCTTAAAGCTCATCCTGATCGAGACAAATGCAAGCTCATTGGATGCCAAAATTGTTTTGGAAGCAAAGTAGCAATATATAAACTTTCTGTAATTGCACACTTACTCGGTCATCTGTAGCAACTGAAAATTTGGCTATTTCCCATTTTTAGGGTACATTTCCCCATTTTTAGAGATATTTCTCATTCTTAGGATGTATTCATTTTTTCCTGTTAGGAATGAAGTAAGCAAGCCGCATGTGAGATAGCATGTGTAGTGTGACATATGCCTTGTTGTTTCCTGGGTGTGAGTGAGGAACTTTAGGGAGAAATTGAATGTTGGCAGTGTATGAGGACACTGAACTAAACGATACTGTCTGAAAGTAGTTGGCACACTTTTCTGTTTTTATTATACTCCACTTCTACCTTCACCTCAAACCTTTGAGTATCTTTGAATATTTGGAACAGAAAGATAACCCAATCATACTTGATTTTTTCCCCTCCTTTTTCTTTTTTAAATTTTATTTTTAAACTTTACAATATTGTATTAGTTTTGCCAAATATCGAAATGAATCCTCCACAGGTATACCTGTGTTCCCCATCCTGAACCCTCCTCCCTCCTCCCTCCCCATACCCTCCCTCTGGGTTGTCCCAGTGTACCAGCCCCAAGCATCCAGTATCGTGCATCGAACCTGGACTGGCGACTCGTTTCATACATGATATTATACATGTTTCAATGCCATTCTCCCAAATCTCCCCACCCTCTCCCTCTCCCACAGAGTCCATAAGACACTCTCAGTGTCCCTTTTGCTGTCTCATACACAGGGTTATTGTTACCATCTTTCTAAATTCCATATATATGCGTTAGTATACTGTATTGGTGTTTTTCTTTCTGGCTTACTTCACTCTGTATAATAGGTTCCAGTTTCATCCATCTCATTAGAACTGATTCAAATGTATTCTTTTTAATGGCTGAATAATACTTCATTGTGTATATGTACCACAGCTTTCTTATCCATTCATCTGCTGATGGGCATCTAGATTGCTTCCATGTCCTGGCTATTATAAACAGTGCTGCGATGAACATTGGGGTACACGTGTCTCTTTCCCTTCTGGTTTCCTCAGTGTATATGCCCAGCAGTGGGATTGCTGGATCATAAGGCAGTTCTATTTCCAGTTTTTTAAGGAATCTCCACACTGTTCTCCATAGTGGCTGTACTAGTTTGCATTCCCACCAACAGTGTAAGAGGGTTCCCTTTTCTGCACACCCTCTCCAGCATTTATTGCTTGTAGACTTTTGGATCGCAGCCATTCTGACTGGCGTGAAATGGTACCTCATAGTGTTATTAAGAGGTATATGCAGTGATAGTGTAGACCACTTGGCCAAATGAAAAATGAGTGATCTGTTGATTAAATGAAATGATTTGCTTCAGTACAAGGCAGGGAAGAGATACTTGCTCCTTCTCTTCCCTTGTTGATCTTTTCCCCCTAATGGCTAGAAGTGCATTTTTAAAGCAATTCTGATATGCAAAATTCTCTGCTTATTTCTATTCCATTCTAAATTTTACTCTTTGGTACCATGCTCTGGCACATGGGAAAGAGAGTTGAAATCTTGTCCTTTTTCTTTGATTTCATTTCTTATGTATCTTGCATCTGCTCATTCTTAGCTTAGAAAATACTAATAATAATTGGTTAAAATAAGAAGTTCATTTCATGACTGCTTGTTGTAATCTAGTCCTGAATAGTTTTTTTTTTTTTTTTTTTAATTAGGCCCTTAAAAATTCCAATCTAGATCAGCAAAATTTCCCAATAACAGTAAACTGGCATATTTAATATATACCAAATTGTAGCTCATGCATTTGACAATATGCTCTGCATTAAGTTTTGGTTCTTTGATGCTAGTGTCTGGCTGATGGAAGTTCAAATGAATAATAATCTATGAAAAATTAAAAAAATATGTTCCTTGCTGATTTGGGAATGTAGTTGAGCCATTAGCTACAACTTTTGCATTGAGTTTTTAAAGAAGCAGAAAAGGAAAATGATTTTAGTTTCATGAACTAGTTCTTTTCAAACCCTTAGCAGTTATTTTATGACTAGAGCAGATTGACTCTCATGGTGATATTTCCATTTCTGGTCTTTAGATATCATTTCTGAGAAGATATTGAAAGAGTAAGAAGACAATATATTCTTAGGGTTTAGCGCTACAGTTGAACCCCTGCTTGAATTGACAGCAGATTGAACTGTTCAGAGGAAAAGAAATGGTATGTATATATAGCAAGACTTTTCTCTAGGGAAGAAAAAAGAGATGCTCATTTTTATAAGGTGATTATTTTGGAGACAGTAGTTTGCAGTTTGAGGATATCTGTAAAGCACATTTATAATAAATGAATTACAGGTTATATATGAAAGCAGTTTTTATAGTGTCTAACCTAGTTCTGGGCTTCCCTGGTACCTCAGCTGGTGAAAAATCCACCTGCAATGCATGAGACCCCGGTTCAATTCCTGGGTTGGGAAAATCCCCTGGAGAAGGGATAGGCTACCCACTCCAGTATTCATGGACTTCCCTGGTGGCTCTGATGGTAAAGAATATGCCTGCAATGCGGGGAGACTTGTGTTCAGTCCCTAGGTTGGGAAGATCCCCTGGAGGAGGGCATGGCAACCCACTCCAGTATTCTTGCCTGGAGAATCCCCATGGACAAAGGAGCCTGGCAGGCTACAGTCCATTGGGGCGCAAAGAGTCAGACATGAGACTGAGTGACTAAGCACAACCTAGTTCCAGTACCTATTCTAAGGTATTTTTAAATACGTCAAATATTTTGAAAATAGTATAGGATTTCTTTCTCTGATCTACTCCTTTTAGAGTTTAATTTTTCCAAGTTCTTGCCACTTATTATATAATGTAAGTATTTTGTTGGGTCTAAATGTTATTTCACATTTCTCCTTAAGAAGACATGCAGATGGCCAAAAAGCACATGAAAAGATGTTCAAGATTGCTAATTTGTAAAGAAATACAAATCAAACCTACAATAAAGCATCACTTCACACCAGTCAGAATGGTCATCTTTAAAAAGTCAACAAACAATAAATGCTGGAGAGGGTGTGTGTAGAAAAGGGAACCTTCCTACACTGTTGGTGGCAATGTAAATTGGTACAGCCACTACAGAGAACAGTATGGAGGTTCCTTAAAAAACTAAAAACAGAGCTACCGTATGATCCTGCAGTCCCACTCCTGGGTATATATCTGTAGAAAACCATACTTTGAAAAGATACATGCACCCCAGTGTTCATTGTAATGCTCTTTACAATAGCCAAGACATGGAAGCAACCTAAATGTCTGTCAACAGATGAATAGATAAAGATGCAGTACATATATACAATGGAATATTACTCAGTCATAAAGAAGAATGAAATAATGCCATTTGCAGCAACATGGATAGACCTAGAGATTATCGTGCTAAGTGAAGTAACTCAAGGTATAAGTTACTTCACTTAGCACGATAATCTCTAGGTCTATCCATGTTGCTGCAAATGGCATTATTTCATTCTTCTTTATGACTGAGTAATATTCCATCATATATATGTACTGCATCTTTATCTGAAGTAACTTAGCATAGCAAAGGCGATACAAGTGAACTTATTTACAAAACAGAAACAAATGCACAGACAAAGAAAACAACCTTATGGCTGCCAAAGAGGGAAAGTGAGGGGAGGGATAAATTAGGAGGGTAGGATTAACATACATACTACTGAGTATAAAATAATCAACAGGAACCTACTATATAGCACAGGGAACTCCACTCAATATTCTGCAATAACCTATATGGGAAAAGAATAAAACATATGTGTATATACAACTAAATTGCTTTACTGAACACCTGAAACTAATACAACATTGTAAAATCAACTATATTCCAACACAAAACAAAAATTATATTAAAAATGCTATGTTATTTATTCTGACTATTCAAATAAGATTGCTTCTTTCTGTAGGAATATTAAGGACAAAATACCTAGTATTGGATGTTTATCTGGTTTTAGAGACAGTTTGGGAGAAGGCAATGGTACCCCACTCCAGTACTGTTGCCTGGAAAATCCCATGGATGGAGGAGCCTGGTAGGCTGTAGTCCATGGGGTCGCTAAGAGTCAGACACGACTGAGCAACTTCACTTTCACTTTCCGCTTTCATGCATCGGAGAAGGAAATGGCAACCCACTCCAGTGTTCTTGCCTGGAGAACCCCATGGACGGAGAAGCCTGGTAGGCTGCAGTCCATGGGGTCGCATAGAGTCGGACACGACTGAAGCGACTTAGCAGCAGCAGCAGCAGCAGCAGCAGCAGCAGAGACAGTTTAGAAATTTTTAAAAATTAAACAATAGATGAATATCTCAGAAGAAATTAAGTGATGCTGCAATATATATAGAAAAATGAGCCAAATTCCTCCTGCATGTCTCTCCCTTTCTTTATTTGCCACCTAAGGTAACCACTGCAGTGTTTAATATCCAGATCTTCTATTCTGTGTGTGTGTGCAGTCTTATTTTGTCTCTATATTTTTAACATATCTCATACATTGTTCTGTGTTCTGTCCTCTAGGTCAATAAGGAATATCTTTTTCATGTCAGTACATATAGTTTTGAGTTATTCTTTAACTGCTACACAGTATTCCTTAGCACTGAGTAGTAGTTTAAGTTTATTACATTTTAAAAAAATTAAAAATAGTGCTCTTGGAATAGACCCATTATGCACAAGCTTAGAGCTTTTAATCTGCAAATGGTGAAAACCATTATATTTCTCTATTTTTGTTTTCTATGTATGCAGAACACATTAAGTTTTTTTTTTTTAAATCAGAATTGTGAGAGGAAGCAAAAATTGATTAATCCATAGATGGATTATTTCAACTTCTTTTTAAAAATGCCTGGATTGTGTCATACTGTTTTAGGTACATGATTTAATGTCATTGAAACTGAGTTAGACTTGCGTCACTGAGTTCCCACATGGGGTTGAGAAGAACAAAAAAGATTACAGTTTTTCTGCAGTGAGACAGGATGGATAAAAGCAGCTTATATCTAAGCTATACACATCTTCACTGATGAATGTGACCAGAAAGCCCATCCATGAAGGTAGGAACCCTGTATTTTCCTGTTTAGTGTTAGATCCCCAGCACCTCCATAGCATGATAAAACACGAAGATGTATGAATGAGTGAATGAGTGCATAAATGCCACATATATGAAGCATGTTAGTCTTTGAGCCATGAGTTGAAAATAACCGGGCAGTTAGGGCTGCAGAGATTGGCCTTGAATTGAATTGGTATTAACACATCTATCATGCTGAGCACTTAAGCTTTTTAGTAAATTATCAGAAATTTGAGTTATTTTTGCTCTCCTACTATGCTTAACTTTCTTTTATAAGTATTGCTTCTGTTTTTTCATGTGGATTAGCATTATCTAACTTATTACCTAAGTTAGTTTTACTTAGGTAAACTTTGGCCAAACCGTTCAAAATAAACAGTCATGATGAGTAGTTTTTGGTGTGTCTCCCACCAGTAGTTCCTATTTTAATTTTCCTTGTATCAGTTTGAACACTGTTACTAACATTGTTAAGATATGGCAGAACTTAGGATTCTTTGCTAGTGATTTCCTTTTTCTATTTTGGGAACAGGTTCTAAAAAGAGATAAACAACCCAAGCTTCTGTGCCTTTGTCCTTTCCTTTTCTCTCTTCAGGAACTTGTAGGTGGGCACTGTTTTCCTAGCCTGAGGCAGAAACAGTGCCATCCAACTACATTGCTTTCATTTCAAGTTGGCATCAGCTTTGGCAGTAGTGCAGTAGTTTGGCCTGGTATTCTTAAGTTGTAGTTGAAAAGATTCCAGCATTCCTGCTATTCAAAGTAAATAGTGCCCCCTTACATCTTTTCCTCACATTTTTTTTCTTCCACTGAGAATTTAGGATGGTGCCAGCACCTTTTCCTCTTGTATTTGGAGTTGACCTTTATAGGTCCATTTAGACCCATATTTCTGTGACACTAGGAAATGAGCTCCATGATTGTGAGACCTCTTGTTCACAGGTGTATTCCAGCACTTAGAATACTGCCTGGATAGTATGTGAACAACCCTACCCAGAAGACTGAGTGACTCTTTAATGCATAGAGCTTTTCAGAGCAAGGGATTGTGTTCCTATTCTTTTTGTGAAGCTTTGTTCATTCCTTATGGTCCAGCAATAGCATAATAGGGCTGGGCTGCCTCATAACCAATGCCATTTGCTGGGCTACTAAGAAAATTGCTATCGCTCAGCTTATCCAAGGATAAGGGGAGAGGTTCTAAATGAAGTTTTCTTCTGGGCCCTTGGACTTGGAATCCAAGGTCCCTGTGACATTAAACTAAATTCCTGGTGGAAGATTTTAGGGAGCCAGCTTTTTGGATGTATCCACAGAAGCAGAAGTTATTTTTTCGATTGCGCCATCAACTTGGTTGTTCAGCGTTTCTGGAATTACCCAGCGTACCTGTCTACTTGGTCATGTCCTAGCAAAACTGAGAAGCAGTTTATTTTTGTGTTTAAGAACTAAGGATCTGGAGCCAGACCTCCTTATTGGAATCTTGCACTGTCATTTCTCTTGTGTGCTGCTGCTGCTGCTGCTGCTGCTAAGTGGCTTCAGTCATGTCCGACTCTGTGCAGCCCCATAGACGGCAGCCCACCAGGCTCCTCCTCAGCCCACCTGGGATTCTCCAGGCAAGAACACTGGAGTGGGTTGCCATTTCCTTCTCCAATGCATGAAAGTGAAAGGTGAAAGTGAAGATGCTCAGTCGTGTCCAAGAGACCCCATGGAATGCAGCCCACCAGGCTCCTCCGCCCATGGGATTTTCCAGGCAAGAGTATTGGAGTGGGGTGCCATTGCCTTCTCTTATGTGTAATCTTTAGCAAATTACTTATTTTGTGTCTCAGTTACCTTATCTGTAAAATGGGAATAAAATAGTACCTAATTCATAATGTCATTTGAGGATTAATATAGGCAAAGGGCTTAGAACTTAGCCTGGTATATAGCACCACTGTTCAATAAACTTTAATATTTACTTATCTGATGCCGAGAAAAATTCATACCTATTTTACTCATATTCATTCTGATGTGCTTTCCTAAAAAGGGTGAGAAGGCACAGAGGTGCAGCTGATGTTCTGAGAATCTCATTCAGGAGGTGTGTGGAGGTGTGTGGGGGTGGTGTCTTGAGCAAATGATGGCACATAGCATCAGCTTCTGATGCCCTTGTCCATCAGCATGTGTAAGGTGGAAAACAGAACCTTTGATCTAGAGAGCTCTAATTATCCCCACAGTAGGCCATGCTCAATTTGACAGTGTCATGATTTTTAATATTTGAAAGTTCCAGAATTGCTACTCTGGGATGTAACCCTTTTCTACCTCCCTCGTGCTTTTGCTTATACAGTTGAGTGAATATGATGCTCTGCTTCCCACACAGATACCCAAATAGCTCAGACTGCTGAAATATTGGGTATCTTACTGTCAGCACATAACTTATATTACTGGATGTTTGAAATTTTCACTGTTAACCTGGGTCTGAATTTCAGCTCTGCTAGGCTTCAGGGTTTTTTGGTTAGTTTTGTTTGTCAAATAGGATAAAAGTATCCAACCTCATAGGATTGTTGTGAGAGTTAATGATGAATAGAAAACACTTAACATAGTGTGCATACTGGTATGGAGTAAGTCTCAAATATTAATTGCAAAATTAATATCTATCAACATCATCACTGTGGTTTTGGTTCCATGTTTCAAATCAGCAGTGAAATGCACACTCGCACCAATCATTTCTGCTTGAAATTGAGAGACTAAATGAAATGTAGCAGCTCTCTGGTTGATATGTACTGTAACCTTGCTTTTACAGTCAAGATTGTACTGCCCTCAAGGGTGTATCGATACATACAGGGATTCTAGAATATGGTAACCCTGAGAGTTGCCTTTCCTGGTCCTATGTTCCAGAGCTCCTTTCTGCCCAAATATCATAGCCCATATTTCCATTACACACTCCACTTGATGGCTTCTCCATTAAAATTGCAGTAATGTGATTTGTATTTTGTCCCTGAATTGAGGCCAGAATTAGGAAGTACATCCAGTGCTTTTGGTAGCAAATTTCTGTAATGGCCTATGAGATAATTACTTTGATAATAACACATTTTTTATGTATAAGCACCAGTTTATTAAATGTTGTTTACCACTTATCATCCTAGATTTGCTACAATTCTTTTTCTTTAATTTGAAAAACATCCCTGTGTAATGAGTGATATTATCTCCCATTTACAAATAAGAAAATGGTGTCTCAAAAAGGTTAAACAGTTTGTCTTGAGATTGCACAGCTATTTAGTGAGGCAGAGTTGATTCAGTCCACAAATTATTTTTTTTCCTCCAGAGGTAGAAATTTGAATCTTAAAAATGAGGGTCAAAATTTCTCCTATAGAAGCTTATAAATGGTATGGCTAAATAAAAATAGTAGGTAAAAGAAAGTAAATGGGTAGAAAGAAGGTGTGAAGAAGGTTGATATTGTGTTGATATTAAGTTGATATTGTGGATCAGTTATCAAAGATAAGAAGCAGAAAGCATCACTAAAGCACTTTTCGTATTGAAATACTTAGAAGGCAGTTATCTTGTCCGATGGAGAATTTTTTTATTTTGATAGTGTCACATTTTTAACTTGGAGATTCAGAATTAAAACTTCAAAATAGATCTAGAACAGAGGGTAAAAATAATATCAGTGGAAAGGAGAATGTGGAACTAGAAATATTATGTGTATTTAACAGAAAATCGAGGGTTTGCCTAGTGGTCTGGTGGTTAAGAATCTACCTGCCAATGCAGGGAACTTGTGTTTGATCTCTGGTCCAGGAAGATCCCACATGCCCTGGAGCAACTAAGCCAGTGCAGCACAATTACTGAGCCAGCGCTGTAGAGCCTGTGAGCGGCAACTGCTGAGCCTGCGTACTGCAGCTTCTGAAGCCTGTGTGCCTAGAGTCTGTACTCCACGACAAGAGACGCCCACATTCCGCAACTAGAGAGTAGCCCCCGTTTGCCACAACTAGAGAAAGCCCGCATGCAGCAACAAAGACCCAGTGCAGCTAAAAATCAGTAAATAATAAATAAAATAAATCTTTTCTAAAAGAGAAAAGTGATCAATATAAGATGTGTCTAGATAAAGATATATGAGCTAAGTGGGGGTTTAATGTAGATATGGTTCCGAGAAGGCAAATTGCAAACATTCTTTGATTCAGGGAGAGAAGATTTCAGATAAACATTCTGGAGTTTGTTGCCATAGTACTAAATTATATCTTTCTAGAAATGAGATCCCAATGTGAAGTTTCTGTCTTTTATTTGGAATTTGTTTTAAATAGGGGGCAAGGAGGTAAGCACTGATTACTGCAACTATATGAAGAGGTATTTGTGATACACTTAAGGGTTCAGAAGTGAATTTCATTAGCTGTATGTTAGTATGTCATATCTGTCACTCTGAGGCTTTAGCTTTTACTCAGAAGGCCCACCTTACTCATTTAACATTTTCCTGTGTTAAACCCCAGCAAGAGGCTCAAATTGTGCAACTTCAATTTACTTCTCTCCAGCTGCATATACTTAAGATGCATGAAATATACCCACTTGCTAACATTCACTTCCGGGGGATAAACTGGCCTTATCTCCCCCTTTCCCATCAACAAGCTATTTTCTGGCTTCTGGGTTTGTCAGAGAAGTGCTTGTCTACATAGCCGCTCTGGCACCAGAATACTGAGGTCACTTTTGATTCATCAATCCTCATCTTTGAATCTTGCCTCAAGTCTCATAGTTGTTCCTTTGGAATGTGTAGATTGTCCCTTTCTCTTAATCACTACTAGTTGAATTTTTCCTTTTTTCCCAGTGAAGTTAATTGTTTTCTGATTTTCAAGGATTCCCATAAGGCTCCCCAAGTAATTTTTGAAAGACATCTTTTTGGATAGTGTCCTTTCTTTGCCTTAGTTGTTTCATCTTAAGTTTTGCTGCTAGAGTATGTCACTGGAGAGTTAGCTCCCTATTTGAACTGTAAGTTTTAGTTCTGTTAGAGGAGGAGACCACAGGCATTGACATTAGTCAGAGGTGGCATAAGAGGAGTTGAAAACTTCAGCTACTAACAGTAATAAAATCACTTCCTTTATGTTATTGTTTTGAATTTGAACAACGAAGTCATCTGTTTTGCATGAAACCAAAGGTAAGATATGTTTGAAGACAAGTATGTGTAGCTTATCATGAGGGAATTTCTACCTTACAAAATTGTTTTTGGAGCAAGCTAAGTGTATTTACACCTCGGCAATGAATATCCAGTTATCTGAGAGGATGGTAAAGTATATGATCATTTTATTTTAAAAGCATTAATGTACGTAGGGACTGTCATACAGTGTGAAGTAAGTCAGAAAGAGAAAAAAAATAACACATATAGATATGGAATCTAGAAAAATGGCATAGATTATTTGCAAAGTAGAAATAGAGACACAGACATATAGACGTCAAGCGGGGGAAGGGCCAGTGGGATGAATTAGGAGATTGGAATTGACATATATACACTATTGATACTATGTGTAAAATAGATAATTAGTGAGAACCTACTGAGGAGCACAGGGAACTCTACTTAGAGTTGTGGTGACCTAATGGGAAGGAAATCCAAGGAAGAGAGGACATATGTATGTATGGCCAATTCACTTTGTTGTATAGCAGAAACTAACATGACTTTGTAAAATGACTATATTCCAATAAAAATTAATTTAAAAAACTGAAAAAAGTGTTGATGTGTGTTTGTTTTCAAGAAAAAAGGTACGTCAAGGCTGTATATTGTCACCCTGTTTATTTAACTTATATGCAGAGTACATCATGAGAAATGCTGGACTGGAAGAAACACAAGCTGGAATCAAGATTGCTGGGAGAAATATCAATAACCTCAGATATGCAGATGACACCACCCTTATGGCGAAAGTGAAGAGGAACTCAAAAGCCTCGTGATGAAACTGAAAGTGGAGAGTGAAAAAGTTGGCTTAAAGCTCAACATTCAGAGAACTAAGATCATGGCATCCGGTCCCATCACTTCATGGGAAATAGATGGGGAAACAGTGTAAACAGTGTCAGACTTCATTTTTCTGGGCTCCAAAATCACTACAGATGGTGACTGCAGCCATGAAATTAAAAGACGCTTACTCCTTGGAAGGAAAGTTATGCCCAACCTAGATAGCATATTCAAAAGCAGAGACATTACTTTGCCAACAAAGGTTCGTCTAGTCAAGGCTTTGGTTTTTCCTGTGGTCATGTATGGATGTGAGAGTTGGACTGTGAAGAAGGCTGAGCACCGAAGAATTGATGCTTTTGAACTGTGGTGTTGGAGAAGACATAACCAGTCCATTCTGAAGGAGATCAGCCCTGGGATTTCTTTGGAAGGAATGATGCTAAAGCTGCAACTCCAGTACTTTGGCCACCTCATGCGAAGAGTTGCCTCATTGGAAAAGACTCTGATGCTGGGAGGGATTGGGGGCAAGAGGAGAAGGGGACGAGAGAGGATGAGATGGCTGGATGGCATCACTGACTCGATGGACATGAGTCTGAGTGAACTCTGGGAGTTGGTGATGGACAGGGAGGCCTGGCGTGCTGCGATTCACGGGGTCGCAAAGAGTCGGACATGACTGAGCGACTGATCTGATCTGATCTGATTAATTTAAGGGGTCAATGTCTTTGTAGAATAGATTACGAAGAATATTATCAGGACTTAATGGCAGTCTTCTTGTTGGAAATACTAAAAAGAAGAAGATAATTTTTGATGGCGGCTTAGCTTATGTTGAGAACATAGCAGCAATTTAGAAGTACATTAGGAATGTTTACTGGAGAAGGCAGTGGCAACCCACTCCAGTACTCTTGCCTGGAAAATCCCATGGGTGGAGGAGCCTGGTAGGCTGCGGTCCATGGGGTGGCTAAGAGTCAGACACGACTGAGCGACTTCACTTTCACTTTTCACTTTCATGCATTGGAGAAGGAAATGGCAACCCACTCCAGTGTTCTTGCCTGGAGAATCCCAGGGACGAGGGAGCCTGGTGGGCTGCCGTCTATGGGATCGCACAGAGTTGGACATGACTGAAGCGACTTAGCAGCAGCAGCAGCAGGAATGTTTACTAATTTATATGTCAGTACTCTTACCTGGAAAATCCCATGGATGGAGGAGCCTCATAGGCTACAGTCCATGGGGTCTCGAAGAGTCAGACATGACTGAGCCACTTCACTTTTCACTTTCACGCATTGGAGAAGGAAATGGCAACCCACTACAGTGTTCTTGCTTGGAGAATCCCAGGGACGGGGGGCCTGGTGGGCTGCCGTCTATGGGGTCGCACGGAGTCAGACATGACTGAAGTGACTTAGCAGAGGCAGCGGCAACATGTCTGCAGTTTGTTCAGAGTCAACAAGTTGACTATGTCTTGTTCAGGTAGGATTCTTTAAACATTGTTGGTAAAAGACTCTTTCCTCACCACTGACTTCCAGTATCTATATTGTGCAACAAACTATACATTAGGTATTGCATTAACTAGGCACTGAGTTCAGTAGGAATCAAAGCGGTATAGTGGAAAAGTAGTCCTGCAGATGGTCCGACATGAAAAATGACTAACTATAGACATGAGGAAAGCTACGCTTCTCTCTTGGCTTTGGTTTCCACTTTGTAGTATAAGAATTAAACCGAGGACCCTTCTAGTGCTGAATCTTTAATTTTTGTGGTGCCATTCAAATCCCTTTTGAGGTAATTTCTTGTTTTGAGGTAATTTCTTAGAGAGGAGGTGTTTGATTTTTGCCTTTTCTGTTATCTCAAAGCCAGCCTAAATGTTCTGGGGTTTTGGAACTTTTTCCCCCTCTGACTGAAGTTATGTGACCTACACAGATACTGAAACTGAGCTGTGGACCATAGTATTAGCTTTGTGTTACCAACAGCATTTTAGCAACAGAGCAGGATTGTTCCCAAACTAAAAATCTATTATAATTCAAATGTTGATATAGAAGGGCTTCAAACACTTTGTTTTACATAGAACCATCCTTTAGAATATCTGGGATGCTCGTTCTAATAATAACTGCAATATAATGAGGTAGTTAAGAGCATGGATGCTGGAGCCATACTTCCTGGCCTGACATCTGGCTCTGGCTCTGGCTCTTGCTCATTTTGTGACCTTGAGCAAGTTTAATGATAGTTACCTACCTAATGGGTTTTATGAGGAATATATGCCTGACCTATGGTCCTATATATGTTTAGCTGCTATTGTATATTATTTGTTACATTCCAGAGGTTAAGCCCTCCTATGATATCTCCTTTAATCATCATCATAATCCCATGAAAGTAGCATCATATTTATCCTCATGCAGAGATGGAGGCTGGCTCAGAGAGGTTAAGTAGCTTGCATCATATAGGAAATAGTTGCTAGTCATGAAACTAGTGGGTCTTTCTGACTCATTCCAAAACCTAGCCTCCTTCCTTATTTATATATACTCCACTACGCCCAGTCTTTTGAAAATTCTAAATGCCGTTTATTACTCACTGGACTTTGACTTCAGAAGGCAGTTTGGTGAAACCAGAGGCCCAGATAGCATCTGAATGCCTCTTCTATCACTAGGAAAAAATGATGTGTTTTTTAGGCCTCAGGGTTTTCTGTGAATAGTTTTCATACAATGTGATTTGGGTTTTTTGGTGTTTTTTTTTGGTCCATCTGCTCTGCAGACTGAGGCAGTACCAGTACCCAGTCCCAGATAGTCTTCCTATGACAGTGATCTTGGGGAGTGTCAGGGCTGGATTAGAATGGCAACCCACTCCAGTATTCTTGCCTGGAGAATCCCGTGGATGGAGGAGCCTGGTAGGCTATAGTCCATGGGGTCTCAAAGAGTCAGACACGACTGAGCGACTTCACTTTCTTTGCTGGGTCTGGATCCTTAACTGAGGAGAGTGAAAATTGAAACATAGAAAAATAATGGCAGTGAAGGCAACAGCCTGAGCTTCACATAACTTTCTCTTTATTCACCAGATATTTATTGAATATCTAAGTGTCTGACATTTTAATCTGGGGTTTAGCTCTTGGATTTTTCACTTGAAAACTTAAAAATGGCTTTACAGTAAGACAGTATCATTGAAAATTTAACACCAGTTATTCTGTTTGCAAAACTTTAAAGTGTGTTTGTTTTAACTACATATAGCCATTTTTCCCCCTTGAAAATCCTTTAGCAGAAACAATGGCTCACAAATTGGCTTCTGTCATTATTAATTTCCTAGAACAAATACCATACTTACTGCTGAGTAATAGTAATTAGGGTGGTGCTGGGTGTAGACGTTTTGTGTTTTGCCTTTTGAGTCTGAGAAGATTTTAGATTCATCTGAGTTGCTGAGTCAACTCTGCTTTGGTTCAGTATTTCAGAACAGTATCTTATACAAATGAGTTTCCACATAGTATAAATATTAAAGAGTCAGTTGCATCTAAGACATCCTACAAGTACAGTGTTGCTTTCGTCTTCTTGACAAGTAAATTGCAGAGATAATGGTGAGAGAATTTTATTCAGTTTATTTTGAAAAAGTTTCTGGTAGAGGTAATTTTGTTTTTTTCTGCAAAAGGCTAGAAAGTAAAAATTTTAGGTTTTGTGGGCCATATGATCTCTGTCACAATTCATGTCTCTGTTCAACTCTAGATCATAAGTAGCCATGGCAACACATAACTTTCAATAAAACTTTATTTATGTAGTCCTGTTTTAATACTCTGAATAGATCTGGTGGAGGGTCCAATGAAGACACTTATTTGATGAAAACAGTTTGTTTAAGCTTTTGGCAAAGTTGGCTGCCAACTTATAAAGGAGTCACAATAGTGTTTATATAGAAATAAAAGCAGTGTTTTGAAATATCATAGCTACTAAGGACCAGTCTCACAGGAATTCTCTTTCCAAAATGGCATAATTTTGTTCTCAGTAAATGCTTATAAAAGAGTCTTGCATAATATATTATTAATTTGGAAGCTATTACTTTTTCAGCTACATGTGCAGATTTTTAGTTTTATTTAAAAATGATAAATGGAAAATTCAATACCATTCAAGAGAGGAGAACTACTCAATACTTAAGTAGATATTTGCCAAACACATTTTGGGTTGAATTTCTATTTTTAACTGACATACTGACTTAAGTTTGCCAAAACCTGATTGCATTTGGAAGGAAAATGGCATTGTTGCTATTTTCTCTGCACGAGAACTTCTAAAACAGGCAGCTGGCAGCAGGGAATAGTGAAGGAGAGGGCAAAAATATAATACTTTATGAGCTTGGGTTTTTTTTTTTTTCTTCAGAATGCAATTTCAAGTCTAGTTAGGTTGTATTTTCTTTTACTTTGATCTTTAGAGTTCCTAATTTATTTGCTACATTCCATATCCCCCTGAGGTAAATAAAGGAAATCCCATGTTATTACAATTAGAATGAGTTCACTGACATATCTTTATCATTTTGTTAGAATTTAACCTTCTGATTCAAGTTGACTAATATTTTTATTTTTGATCTGTATTTTACAATGTTTAATTCTAAGTATGTCCCCTTCAGTGAGTAGTAATTCTGTTTTAGAACAAGAGTAATGGACTTAAGGTGTACCAAATGGCTTAGAAAACGTTTTATAATAGTAATTTTACAATGGCTACATTTAGACCTTAATAAGTAGATAGCATATGGGCTTCCCAGGTGGCTCAGTGGTAAAGAATCTGCCTGCCAGTGCAGGAGATGCAGGAGACAGGTTCAATCCCTGAGTCAGAAAGATCCCCTGGAGGAGGAAATGGCAACCCACTCCTATGTTCCTTCCTAGAAAATCCCATGGACAGAGGAACCCGGCAGGCTGCAGTCCATGGGTTCACAAGAGTTGGACATAACTTTGTGACTGAGCATTCTTACAAGCGGACAGAATAGGTTAAATAGATTGGCCAAAGTCATTCTGAAAAGAAAAATGACACTCGAATGAGTATTTTATCTTAGATCACATTTTGTGCTTTTATTAGAACCGTTGATTTGGTAAAAGCCCTCCACTTAGCATTATTATAAAAACTATTTTGAATACGGGGTTGCAATAGACTTGGGGTGTGTCACCTGTGTCAACCTATAGCTGGGTGTAGTTTTGGATGGTGTTTTGTTTGAAGCTTCTGTTTTACACTGTTGACTTTGGAATGCCATGCAGCCCTAGTCTGAATCCCTAGTAGGAAAGTTTTGAACAGGGTTCTGAAGAGCATAGTTATCGGATTTTGATGTATCTTTTAGCAGTTATCCTTTCTGAAAGCATCAAAGAAACATGGAATTGGATGATGCGAGTTTTAACTCGCATTTATTCCAAAGGCAGATATTTCCTACTGCAGTGTGGGTGTCACTCTCTATTTAAAATAATGATACAAACTGGTTTCATACTTCAACTTTTTGATCATTCAGAAGCTATTGTAGGAATGCATTTTCCAAATAGATACAAAGAGTATTTTTAGTGAAGTTCTTTTTATAGCAGAATTATGAATATTCATAAAAGGTTCAGTTTTTGGTCAGATTGACCCATCAAGCCTTATATGGGAAAGCTTCCATGTGTATTTAATTTCAGTTGGATTCTCTTTTAAGAATCTAATTACCACATTCTACATGTGTTTAAACCTGTCAGGTTAATAGGAAATATACTGAAGATTCTTAGATAACAAACCAAAATACAAGAAGGGGAAAAAACTTCAGCTGTACATCTTAATGGAGTGGATTGAATCCTGTTCTGCAGAAAGAACACAAAACTGGGAATTAATAATTATTTTAATACCTATTAATATAATATGCTAAACTAATTCACTAGTTTGAGAATTGAAATACCTTTTAAGAAGTTTCGTAGAGATGTGCATAAAGGAGCAAGCCTAATTTAGACTTGGTGTGGGTTAGGGGAGGAATGTGTTTCGGGGTCCAAAAGGAGGGATGTCAAGAAATTATTTCTAAGAGAGAACATGAGCTCAATGTAGCCACCCTGGCAGGGAAAAAGTGTTCTATGAAGAAAAATAGAATGCCCTCAGGTGTGTAGGCATGACCTACAAAACGAAGCAGGGCAAAGGCTAACAGAGTTTTGCCAAGAGAATTCACTGGTCATAGCAAACACCCTCTTCCAACAACACAAGAGATGACTCTACACATGGACATCACCAGATGGTCAATACCGAAATCAGATTGATTATATTCTTTGGAGCCGAAGATGGAGAAGCTCTATACAGTCAGCAAAAACAAGACTGGGAGCTGACTGTGGCTCAGATCATGAATTCCTTATTGCCAAATTCAGACTTAAATTGAAGAAAGTAAGGAAAACCACTAGACCATGCAGGTATGACCTAAATCAAATCCCTTATGATTATATAGTGGAAGTGACAAATAGATTCAAAGGATTATATCTGATAGAGTGCCTGAAGAACTATGGGCAGAGGTTCATAACATTGTACAGGAGGCAGTGATTAAAATCATCCCCAAGGAAAAAAATGCAAAAAGGCAAAATGGTTGTCTGAGGAGGCACGTGTACCCCAATGTTCATCGCAGCACTGTTTATAATAGCCAGGACATGGAAGCAACGTAGATGTCCATCAGCAGATGAATGGATAAGAAAGCTGTGGTACATATACACAATGGAGTATTACTCAGCCATTAAAAAGAATACATTTGAATCAGTTCTAATGAGGTGGATGAAACTGGAGCCTATTATACAGAGTGAAGTAAGCCAGAAGGAAAAACATCAATACAGTATACTAATGCATATATATGGAATTTAGAAAGATGGTAACAATAACCCGGTGTACGAGACAGCAAAAGAGATACTGATGTATAGAACAGTCTTATGGACTCTGTGGGAGAGGGAGAGGGTGGGAAGATTTGGGAGAATGACATTGAAACATGTAAAATATCATGTAAGAAATGAGTTGCCAGTCCAGGTTCGATGCACGATACTGGATGCTTGGGGCTAGTGCACTGGGACGACCCAGAGGGATGGTATGGGGAGGGAGGAGGGAGGAGGGTTCAGGATGGGGAACACATGTATACCTGCAGTGGATTCATTTTGATATTTAGCAAAACTAATACAATTATGTAAAGTTTTAAAAATAAAATAAAATTAAAAAAAAACAAATAGCTGAGAAAAAAAGAGAAGCAAAAGGCAAGGGAGAAAAGGAAAGATATATCCATTTGAATGCAGAATTCCAAAGAATAGCAAGGAGAGATAAGAAAGCCTTCCTAAGTGATCAGTGCAAAGAAATAGAGGAAAACAATAGAATGGGAAAGACTAGAGATCTCTTCAAGAAAATTAGAGATACCAAGGGAACATCTCATGCAAAGATGGGCACAATTAAGAACAGAAATGGTATGGACCTAACAGAAGCAGAAGATACTAAGAAAGTGGCAAGAAGACACAGAAGATTTATACAAAATAGTATAAATTTATACAAAATTTGTATAAATTGTATAAATTTATACAAAATAGTATAAATTACTGACCCAGATAACCACGATGGTGTTTTCACTCACCTAGAGCCTTAGGAAGCATCACTACAAACAAAGCTAGTGGAGGTGATGGAATTCCAGCTGAACTATTTCAAATCCTAAAAGATGATGCTGTGACAGTGCTGCACTCAATATGCCAGGAAATTTGGAAAACTCAACAGTGGCCACAGGACTGGAAAAGGTCAGTTTTATTCCAATCCCAAAGAAAGACAATGCCAAAGAATGTTCAAACTACCACAAGATTGCAGTACCTCAAAATTGCATCCATCTCACACACTAGCAAAGTAATCCTCAAAATTCTCCAAACTAGGCTTCAATGGTATGTGAAGTGAGAATTTCCAGATGTTGAAGCTGGATTTAGAAAAGGCAGAGGAACCAGAGATCAAATTGCCAATATCTGTTAGATTATCGAAAAAGCAAGAGAATTCCAGAAAAACACCTACTTCTGCTTCGTTGACTATGTGAAAGCCTTTGACTGTGTGGATCACAACAAACTGGAAGATTCTTAAAGAGATGAGAATACCAGATCACCTTGCCTGCCTCCTGAGAAATCTATATGCAGGTCAAGAAGCAACAGTTGGAACTGGGCAGGAAATAATGGGCTGGTTCCAAATCGGGAAAAGAGTATGTCAAGGCTGTATATTGTCACCCTGCCTATTTAACTTATATCATGTGAAATGCCGGGCTGGATGAAGCATAAGCTGGAATCAAGATTGCTGGGAGAAATATCAGTAACTTCAGATATGCAGATGTCACTACCCTTATGGCAGAAAGCAAAGAGGAACTAAAGAGCTTCTTGATGAAGGTGAAAGAGCAGAGTGAAAAAGCTGGCTTAAAACTCAACATTCAAAAAACTAATATCATGGCATCTGGTTCCATCACTTCATGGCGAATAGATGGGGAAACAGTGGAAACAGTGAGAGACTTTATTTTCTTGGGCTCCAAAATCACTGCAGATAATGATTGCTGCTATGAAATTAAAAGACACCTGCTCCTTGGAAGAAAAGCTATACAACCCTAGACAGCATATTAAAAAGACATTACTTTGCTGACAAAAGTCCGTCTAGTCAAAGCTATGGTTTTCCCAGCAGTCACGTATGGATGTGAGAGTTGGACCATGAAGAAAGCTGAGTGCCAAAGAATTGATGCTTTTGAATTGTGGTGTTGGAGAAGACTCTTGAGAGTCCCTTGGACTTCAAGGAGATCCAACCAGTCCATCCTAAAGGAAATCAGTCCTGAATATTCATTGGAAGGACTGATGCTGAAGCTGAAGCTCCAGGACTTTGGCCACCTGATAGGAAGAGCTGACTCATTAGAAAAGACCCTGATTGAAGGTAGGAGAAGGGGATAACAGAGGGTGAAATGGTTGGATGACATCACCGATTCAATGGACATGAGTTTGAGCAAGCTCTGGGAGTTGGTGATGGTCTGGGAAGCCTGACATGCTGCAGTCCATCCATGGGGTCGCAAAGAGTCACATGACTGAGCGACTGAACTGAACTGAACTGATGGAGATATGAGAATAGTTGAACACTGGGAATCTGTATTCATTCATCAGGTATGGTGGTAAACGAGGAAGTGGAAAGTAGTGTGGTAAAGGATGAGGTTGAAAAAGATTGTTGGGCTTCAAATATTAAGGGCCTCATTTCCTAGGCAATAGTATCAGAACTTTGCCTTGACTGTGGCAAGGAGTCCTTGAAGGAAGCTTAGATTAATATCTTTTTTGATTTATTAGCTGTGTGTATTACCACTCTTACCCACTAATGTGTTAAAACAACAACAACAAAGGAAGGTGGAGTCTAGTTTGAAAACTCTGTTTGTTATTTCTGTTGTTATTACATTCAGTTCAGTTCAGTTCAGTCACTCAGTCGTGTCCGACTCATTGCGACTCCATGAATCACAGCACGCCAAGCCTCCCTGTCCATCACCAACTCCCGGAGTTCACTCAGACTCACGTCCATCGAGTCAGTGATGCCATCCAGCCATCTCATCCTCTGTCGTCCCCTTCTCCTCCTGCCCCAATCCCTCCTAGCATCAGAGTCTTTTCCAATGAGTCAGCTCTTCGCATGAGGTGGCCAAAGTATTGGAGTTGCAGCTTTAGCATCATTCCTTCCAAAGAAATCCCAGGGCTGATCTCCTTCAGAATGGACTGGTTGGATCTCCTTGCAGTCCAAGGGACTCTCAAGAGTCTTCTCTAACACCACAGTTTAAAAGCATCAATTCTTCGGTGCTCAGCTTTCTTCACAGTCCAACTCTCACATCCATACATGACCACTGGAAAAACCATAGCCTTGACTAGACGGACCTTTGTTGGCAAAGTAATGTCTCTGCTTTTGAATATGCTGTCTAGTTTGGTCATAACTTTGCTTCCAAGGAGTAAGCGTCTTTTAATTTCATGACTGTGTAGGAAGTTAAAAAAATTTTTGTTAAATTTTTTATTGTATCCAAGGGCAGAGAAAATATGAAGGTTATCTTATAGCTCTGAGACTAGAAGTTTAAAATTCTTGGCTCCGATTCTGGTTTCAGTACTAATTTTGGCAAAGCATTTAATCTCTTTTGGTCTCACATCCAGGTCAGTTAAAATTAGATTCTTGGACCCTTGTTTTTGCCCTGATTCTTTTTATGTAGGTAGGGGTGGGGATAGAGGTGGGTGCTTATGAAGAAAGCAGGCAAACAAGCTAATTGCCATCAATAATGGCTAAATGAGTGATTCTGAAGTTATTCCATCTAGGGCATTTTGGCAGAAAATACCAGAGCCGTAGGACATTGTAATTGGAAAGGATGATTTCCTGGTGGTTGAATTTCAGGCATTCTGTGACCTTATTAGAAAATGAAGATCTTAGTACCTCACAAGTGAAGTCTTAAAGTTCCCCTTTTTCTATCAGACAAATGAAGAAAGTAATAACTTGCATCTGCCTTATTCCCAGGATGAACTAAATGTGTAAGAGAAAGATGAAGTTTTTGGTAATATCAGGTTCAGTTCTTCTTTACTGTTCTATCACCCATTGTCTCATTCTTTGCGGACCAGTTATCATCTCATGTTGAGTTGGTCTGCTTGTTCCCATTATCTCCCAACTGCAGCCCCAGATTGTTGCTGTGTTATTAATCTTCATTTTTAAAAAACTTTGATCGGAGTATAGTTGATTTACAGTGTTATATTAGTTTCAGGTATATAGCAAAGTGAATCAGTTATATTAATACATATACATATATCCACTCTTTAGATTCTTTCCTCATATAGGTCATTACAGAATATTCAATAGCATTCCCTGTGCTATACAGTAGGTCCTTATTAATTATCTATTTTATATATAGTAGTAAGTATATGTCATTCTGAATCTCCCAACTTATCCTCTCCTTCCCTTAGTCTCCTTAAAACATGATTTTTCATCATATTATTCCCATAATTTAAAAATCTACATAACTTTGTTTTTGGTCTGTTTGAGTTCCATAGAATCTCTGTAATTGTCTCTGTGAATGGGGAGAGGAAAGCTTGGGATGTGCTGAGGAATGGATTCTGACCTAATAAAACAAATCATATTTTTAATTTGTATTGTTTAAATAAAACTTTTTTATTTGACAAATGTCCTTAAATCTAAAATTACCTAATACAGAAGACCCTCAAAGAAGTTTTGTGTGTTTGGAGGTAGATAGTCTTAGGTTGGTGAACATGGTGTCCCAAGGTTTCCGGCAATACCCCTATCCATTTGCCTTTTGTAATAGTAGGGGGAATGCCTGTCTTTGACAGAAAAAGAACTGTTACTTAATAATAGTTGAGGGGCATCCCTGGTGACTCAGTGATAAAGAATCTGCGTGCCAATGTGGGAGACTTGAATTTAATTCCTAGTCCAGAAAGATACCACATGCCACTAGACAGCTTAGCCCATGCGCCACAATTACTGAGCCTCTGCTCTCAAGCCTGGGAGCTGCAAATACTGAAGGCTGCACACCCTAGAGTCCATGCTTCACAGCAAGGAAGCCACTGCAGTGAGAAGCTCTAGCACTGCAACTAGAGAGGAGCCCCCACTTGCCGTAACTAGAGAAAAACCTGTGTAGTAGCAAAGACCCAGCACAGCCAAATGCATAAAATTATAAAGAAAATAGTTTTCTCTTATCTCTTTGACATCCATACTGTGTATCAACACATGACAAACAGAACAAGGATATAAAGAAAATTTGTCTTTAAAAATGAATTATGTCCTAACTCCTAAACTCTTACTTATCAGCACTATCACTTAGTACTCACAGGATTACTGTGTTGCTGAAGTGGTAATTCTAACTGACTGGCAGAATTCAGGTACACCAGTGGCATGATGCAACCATCAGTCAGATGGTTGATGAGCTTCCCAGCCTGTATTTCTGATGGCTAGGGCAGACCCTGCCATTGACCAGCACTAACTCCAAGGCCAGTTCTGATTTGTGTTTGCTGGAGGAAAGGGAAGGCCTACCCTTGAAAAATCAGGGTGTCAAAAAATAAAGCAAAGGCCACTGGGGCTAAAAAACAAAACCAAACAAAAAGCTGAGTTTATTCACTTGCCAGGCAAGGAAATAGAATAAAGAAATTCACTGAGGGGTTTCCCTGGTGGTACAGTGGCTAAGACTCCATCCTCCCAATGTAGGGGGCCTGGGTTCAATCCCTGGTCAGGGAACTAGATCCTACGTGCTACAATTAAGAGTTTGCATGATGCAACTAGATACCCTGCATGCTGCAGAAAGATGGAAGATCCCACGTGCCACCTAGCACAGCCTAAACAAGCAAACTCATAAATAAAATACACACTCAAAGAAATTCATTGAGTCATTGTAGAGGAAGAAAAGTCTGGTGGTGGTTTTTTGTTTGTTTGTTTTGTTTTTAGATGGGTGGTAGTTCTGAGGATTGAAAACTAGCATTTTGCACAGATCTGCATATGGTTGGTTAAAACAGGACCCGTTGTTGTGACCAACATACTGTTTTGATGTCTCCTGGGTGTGGGCTGAGGTAAATGGAAACCTTTCCCTTTTCTAAGAGTTTCTAATACCCTGTTTCAAAGCCAATTAAATCTTTTATGAAGGTTCTAGACCAAACCAACCCTCTTAGAGGTCCCTACTGGTGTGTCTGGAGAAGGCAATGGCACCTCACTCCAGTACTTTTGCCTAGAAAATCCCATGGATGGAGGAGCCTGGTAGGCTGCAGTCCATGGGGTCCCTAGAGTCGGACACGACTGAACGACTTCACTTTAACTTTTCACTTTCATGCATTGGAGAAGGAAATGGCAACCCACTCCAGTGTTCTTGCCTGGAGAATCCCAGGGACAGGATTGGGCTGCTGTCTATGGGGTCGCACAGAGTTGGACACGACTGAAGCGACTTAGCAGCTGGTGACCATGGAGAATGCTAACTCCGGGAACTGTCAGAAGGATTGATAGATTTTTGCTACTTGTGGGAAGGCCTTACTGTGGATGCCCCTAGATCTTTGAGGTTCCATTTGAAATACATGGATACTCAGCTACTTTTATTTCTTTGGGGAAAATGTGTGTATTACTTCAGATTCTCAGCAGTATTACAGGCTGCCTTTTCCTTCTTTCCTGTTTTCTAACTGAACAGTTAATTCATTGCTAATATAACTTGTAACCCACAGGAGAGGGCTGCAGTACTTTTGGGAAAGGCCTGGTTAAGCAGTTATATCCCTTTAGAAACAGATCAAGAAAAGACAGTCTCAGCTGGCCTACTGTTGTTTCTTGAAGATCAAGGAAAGATGAAGGGGGGAAAGCAAAATCCTTCGAGTTGCACACAGACCATCTCAGCAAATATGTTTTGCTTGGCTAAGGACATGTTGATGACCTCTTTTCTATGACTGGTATGTAAATGAATTAACAGAATTCTCCTTGGTAGCAGAGATCCAGGATCTTTTTGTAGTTTGACCCAGATTTGGTCTTCAGGATCGTTTAACAACATTTCAAATGTTTCTTGATTTATTTGCTTTCTAGTTGAGTTTTTGACATGTCTCTTTTCTAAGGCCAAGAAGAATTGGCAGTGTGATTTTTAAAAGGATTTATTTCAGCAAATAGGTATGCAATGGTATTAGCAACCCAAAACCCACTAAGACATAAAAGGTTATTGTTACAAATTTTTATGCACAGTGGAGTTAAAAATGTAGTTTAGAATGTCAGCAGAAGGAAAGATTTTGTTATTTTCTAACAACTTTAAAATGCAACAAATAACATACTATAATTAAACCCTATATACTAAACTCTAATTAAATGTGGTTTGTAAGGTAAATAATAGCTTGAAATAGCAAGATTCCTGGATTTTGTACTCTATGGAAGAAGCAAGAATTTCATTTAGAACCATTTCATTTAGCCTTTGATTATAATTTGCACTGTCTGTGCAGATCAAAGAAAGGTAAGTCACCTTTTGTAGTTTGCTAAAGAAATGAGACACTGCTTAAAACTGTTATGTGGCTGATCTTTTGGAAACTGTGATAGGATCTACAAATTTTTGCTTGATTTTTCTGAGATATATGCATAGTGTTGTTATAAGAAATCAGTACAATCCTTAGAAGTTTATAGTTTTAGGAAATAAGACAGGTAAGCAAATTTTCTTCTCAAACTCATATGTAAAATAGTAGCATATTCAAGTTATAGGCTGGCTGTCTGGTGTAGTGGGGAGAGGAGGTCACCCTTGGTCTCAGCGTGTCCAACTATAGGCATTGGTGTGCTAGGAAAAATATACCACATGCAGTCTTTCTGTGTGCAAGCTCAGCAAGTTTTATTAGGTTAAGTAAAGAAATTGGGCTCTAAGATGATTTTTGAATCAGCAGGTGATAAATAAGATGTGGGAGATTATTCTAGGTATTCACAAACAAGATGAAAGAGTAGTAAATCATACAGTTTTTGTTAAAGGTGTGATTTATTTAAAATGAAAAGATAGGAAAGTAACTTGTGTAACAGATTTTTGAAAAATACTTTTCAGATGGCTTCATCCCTGTGAAGGATCCCTATGCTTTTCAGAAAATTCAAATTGCATTGTATTATAAGGTATCCTTGTTTCACCAGGGTTCTTCTATATCAAAACAACTCTTAACATTTTTCATTTTGCTGATTAAACAGTATATTCAATTCACAAAACCAGTAGAAACAGAAAAGTTGATCCTGAAGAGTATGCTCTGGAATGTAGAAGGATTGAAAATCCCTCTGTTCAGGATAAGGGAAAGTGGCATTTGGATGTAAGGAGACAGGTGATACTTCTTAGGGCACAGTATGAGGAGACTTCTCTCAGGGAAGTTATATTTTGAGGTGTTTGTTTTTTAATAAAGAACTTTACCAGCAGGTACTGTTTATGTACCTGCAAGGAGATCAAACCAGTCTATCCTAAAGGAGATCAGTCCTGAATATTCATTGGAAGAACTGATGCTGAAGCTGAAGCTCCAGTACTTTGGCCACCTGATGCAAAGAGCTGACTCATTGAAAAAGACCCCGATGCTGGGAAGGATTGAAGGCAGAAAGAGAAGGGGATGACAGAGGATGAGATGTTTGGAGGGCATCACTGACTCGATGGACATGAGTTTGAGCTAGCTCTCGGAGTTGGTGATGGACAGGGAAGCCTGGAGTGCTGAAGTCCATGGGGTCGCAAAGAGTTGGACACGACTGAGCGACTGAACTGTTTACGTGAGAACAAACTTGGGAGGCAAGTCAGCTCTTTTCCCTTAGTTTTCTTTTTCTTCCCCATTTTCACTTTTCATCTTCATTTAGAGGAACCATTCACTGTTCATCAGACATGTGTTATGTGCATTTGTTAGGTATATAGTAACTTTATACATATCAATTTATTTAGGGTCATTTTTGGGGAAGAGAGATATGCAAAACAGCTGCCTTTTGAAATATTTATTTTATTTTTGGCTGTGCTGGAGGACTTCTCTAGTTGCTGCGAGTGGAGGCTACTCTCTAGTTGTGGTGTGAGGGCTTGTCATTGAGGGGCTTCTCGCTGCAGAGCACAGTCTCTAGGGTGTGCAGGCTTCAGTAGTTGCAGCACTAGAGTGCATGCTCGCTAGTTGAGGTGTGCGGGCTGTTGTTCCATGGCATGTGGAATCTTCCCAGACCAGGGTCAAACCTGTGTCTCCCTCATTGGCAGGTAGATTCTTAACCACTGGACCACCAGGGAAGTCCTAGAATTTCTTGACAGAAGATTCTAAAGGTGTAAAAAATTATATTCTCTTACTTGATTTTTCGCCCTTCAGCATTCTGCTATGTCTGCATCTAAGTGTTTGTAAGTTGTTTAAAAATTCCTTTTTATTAATTTATTTATTTATATCAAAGTGAATTTAATGAAAACAGAATTTTGTGACAACCCTTAAGCTGACTGGAAACACTGTTGATTTCCTAAATCAGGGTTGGAAATATAATTACAAAGTTGTTATTTTCCTTAGGTATTTTGATAGTTGCATCTATTGGGATAGTGGTCATCGTCTTGACTTCATCCATTTAGGAGAGCTAATATACCATGGGACTTAAGTGCTAAGTTGATCTACTTTAATTCATTGAGTTCATCTGGTCAGGCAGTGGGGTATAGCAGCCAGCACAGAGCCTGTGTAATAGTGGTTTGAATCTTTACTCTGCTACTTACTAGCTGACCTTGACAAGATTATTTCTAGCAGAGATTCATCATTAGTAAAGTAGGGATGATTATCTGCCTTGCAAGGTGGTTGTGAAAATTAACAATCTATGTAAATCACATTGTATTGTCTCATATATTATTTATAGTTACTCCATAAGTGGTACAGTTACTATTACTTAACCTATTCATCGTGTACATTTGCTGTTTGAGTTCATATGGTTGTGCTAATATCCAAGATAAATTTACATGGTTGTTTCAAATTAGAATTAGTAAGACTTCAAAAGCTTTTATTAAATTAAAATTAGTATTTGTTTTCTCTTTCCTTGTTTCTAATTTAATAATTGAATGTCAGGCTGGTCTTCCTTGATTTGTTCTAAATATTACATGATGCTTCTTGTTTGAGATTTTGTTACCTTCTAGAATTTTTCATTAGCAGTTGTGTATGTAGAACAGCGTTATTTTACTAAAAATTAACATTAGATTAATAGGACAATGTAGAAATTAGATAATTAAGCTTCTCTTTTAGAAAATGTGGTTATTATTCTTCTCTCCATTATTATGTTAATACTTAAATTTTATAGCCCTCTGAAACTCCCTATAGTATGACTGAAAGATGATTTTACTACTAGAAAGTAAGTGGCCTAAAATGATTGGGGTATCAGTATTTAAAGTTCAAATTTCTTATTAAAGTTACATATTCATCCTTCTTTCAGCTATACATCTCCCTTATGGATTTTTTAAAGATTCTGTTACTACCTTAATAGTGTTCTGAGTAACTTGACTTTAATGTGATGTGTATTTTATTGATGACTTTCAAAATAATTATCATATATAATTGAATATTTAATTATTAAATTAGAAAGATAACTTAAAATTTGATTTTACATGCTCAGTGAATTCCTGTGATTAGAAAATTCTCTCATGATGTTCTATTTTTAATTAATATACCAAGTAAAACTAATTGGAAGTATCTGAAGCCCCCGGCAAAGTCTGTAATTAGACATGTGATTCATAATTAACTGACTTTTCTTATTCTTGCCTTTTCCTCTCCATTTGAATTAATTACTTGTGTTCTTCCTTAGTGCTACCTGTCTTCCTGTTCAAGATACTGATTAGAATTCGGTGATCACGGTTTGTCGTATTTTTATAGATAGATCATTTTATAAGAACTTTGTTTAGTAATGTAAAAAAAAAACACAACCCTGAATCATATGCACTATGAAGTATTACATTGAAGATTTTTGCCCACATTGTCAAATTAAGTGTTTATTTTTATCAGTGGCTGAAAGCAAGCATAGAAAATAGGCAGACCTGACAACTTTTCCTATCTTATACTTAAGGACCTGGGTTTTTCTTGTCAATCTGATTACTGTCTGCATAAGTTTGATGACATACCCATTGGTCTTGGGTCATTGAGTAGAGCTGGTTATTAATTAATTCATTATTTTAGTAAAGAATTAACAGTTTGTTAAAGGTCTACCGTATGCTTTGGATACAAGGCTTTGTATACAAGGAAGCAAGAGTGATAAAAGTATTTATTGGTCACTACAACACAGGCATCAGCCAATCAAGATGGCCATAGCACTAGATTCAGGGTTTTGAAGGACCCCTCCGTTCTTTACACTGTATCAGGCTTTGCTGCTTTTGTTGCTGAGTTGGAGTGGTGGTGGTGGTGATGATAGTAGAGAGACGGGGCCATCAGCAGTTATCTTAGAGTTGGTGACGTTTAGGGCAGTGACTGTTTGCCAGACCATATTACAGAAGTATTTCAGCACAACCCTTAAGGCTACAGTGGTGCGAACCAGCTGAATATTAGCTCTGCCAGGGTGTGCTCAGTCTCTGACTATAGGCTAAGAGTTAATACCCAATTTGAGAAGTATGTAATGAAAATATGTAGACAGTACATAGGGGAAGGATTGCTTGAGTCTTTTTGGGGAAAAGTAGTGAAGACTTCTCTGGTGACTAGAAATTTGCCCAAGTCAGATTCAAGGAGGAGATTCTAACCAAGCTGAGGGGAAAATAGCACTTACAAAGGTAGAGTGTGAGAGACAGTGGAAGATTCAGACATTAACGAGTAGGAAAAATGGAAGATGAAGATGTCTCTAACCCTTGATTCTTAAGTTTGTTGAATATTTGTATACCGCATTTGTATCTTTGAAATTGATCCATTATTGGTAAAGAACTGCTAGACTATTTGATATTTAGCTTCTTCAACTATATCTAAATTATTTTCGGTGTAGGGAAAGAAGGGAGAATAGGAATTTGTTACAGTTGGGGGCTACACCAAGCATTGATAGAGCAAGAGTGCAATGAAAAAACTCTGCTGATTCATTGAGAGGCTTCTAATGAGCAAACACAAATTCAGACAGATTGAGGTTGGTGGGTTTTTTAATGACATAAAACTATTGCCCATGAGGCTTTTTGGCTGACATCATGAAACTAATTTTGCTTAATGACTGTGGAGGCCTACAAATTCCAATGTGCAGAAAAGGAAGTAAATTACTGGCCTGTCAGATTCCTGTTGCCTGTCATCTTTTATCTGAATAGGAGCTTTTGTTTCCAGACTGTCAGGAGCAAGTATGTGGACCCCCTTCAATGCTGTATTGGTATATGCTTGAATAATTCAATTCAAGAGTCATCTAAATATAGCAAATCTACAACAGTGAGTGGGTGTATCTTCTTATACTTGCATAATTTAGGGAATATATCCATGGATATCTCTTCATGTTTCTGAGAGCTCTTGAAATATGTCAAGGATTTGTAGTGGTGTAAGTTCTGCTTTTGTTGTCAGAGCTCATGACTCATACCTATGAAATATAATGAACTTATATGGACAGCAGAGTAAACATTTGCTGTATGACTGTTCAACTCAATGAATGATTTGAAAGCACCACTATGTGCTAAGAATTGTGAAGAATACAAAGGTGAACTACTGGCATTTTTCTGGGTATCAAATTATGTGATTTTTCTCCCTAAAGCTATATTTAGCAAAAATGACTGTCTTGATGATGATGTGTGTGTAGTGTTACAACAAAGGCTACAATAAAGGTTTGAGATACTGGTAAATATTAATAGATTATTTATTTCAAGGAAGATTTTGAAATGATAGTTTATTTATGGCTTCATTTTTGTAGCGTTTTCAATCAATGTTACTTATTTTCTCTCCACTTTCTATTACTCTGAATAATTAGAATGAGTAGTTTCAGTGAAATGTATATTATATTCCAATATCAATTCAAAAAGTATATAGATAGCATCTACTGGGCCCTAGGTATGGAGTGAGCTATTCAAAATTTGCTTATCCATGGAATAAAATTACTCAGTAGAAAGGAAGCTAAAATAATTAAAAAGTGAAAACTTTCAGTTCTTTGGGTGTGCTTGCTGCTGCTGCTAAGTCGCTTCAGTCGTGTCCAACTCTGTGCGACCCCAGAGACAGCAGCCCACCAGGCTTCCCCGTCTCTGGGATTCTCCAGGCAAGAACACTGGAGTGGGTTGCCATTTCCTTCTCCAATGCATGAAAGTGAAAAGTGAAAGTGAAGTTGCTCAGTCATGTCCGACTCTAGCGACCCCATGGACTGTAGCCCACCAGGCTCCTCTGTCCATGGGATTTTCCAGGCAAAAGTACTGGAGTGGGATGCCATTGCCTTCTCCGTTGGGTGTGCTTAACGTTATGAAAATGACAGATTCAACCTTAAATGCACAGAATTTGTATTTGGTTTAGCAGGTATGTTGTATTTCTTGTTGTTGTTTACAAAGGCTAATGGAAAACTTTAAGAAGGTATAGACTGTCTACTTTTTGAAAACTGATTACCTTAACCAACATACTACATCTGTGATTTTTTGTAACTTATTTCACTTTTTGGGTAGCTCAGTTTCTTTAGAAATTAACAACATTATATATGCCATCATTTGGCTAGAACCATATCTAGGGAAACAAAAAAATAGTGAGAATATTTGCCGTAACAAATTGCTCCTTTTGTACCTTTGGTCATTCCATTTCCACTTCCTTTAATGCCCTCTTTTCCTGTGTCCTTTAACATCTTATTCAAAGGCTTTCTCAAAACCTTAGCTAACATTTCCCTTAATATTTTATTCTTTGGAATTTCTATAACATTTTGTTTGTTACACCTTTGGGGATATTTATTTTTTACTTTTTTGAATGAACCTGACCTATGTTTTCTATAGAATTATAAACTTTTTGAAAGTGTCATGAATGTTGAATTGGGCCATGAAAGATGGTAGGAATTTGGATAGGTGGAGAAAAGAGGATTTGTCCACAGAAGGAAATAGCATAAACCAAGGTCCTCAGGACAAAAAGAACAAGATACTTTTTCAGGAATGTTGAGTAGGTTTATTTGCTTGGTATGGAGGATATGTGAATATTGTAGGAAGAGATGAAGCTGAGAAAATAGAAATGACCCTTGATGCTGAGCTGGTCAATTATGGTTATCAGTAGCTTATTTTGGTCAATTTGACTGTTAGGGCTCAGTGGAGAGTTGGAGGAAAGCATATTTACTCTACTATACCTCTCTTTTATTTTCAAATTACTCCACAGAAGAAAAGGGAGCCAGTGTTGTGATGGAATGTAAAGTGCTTGAGTTTAGGAGATGGGAGGCCAGGAAGACTGGGCACTTCCTTTGTAACATGCTGCAGAGGAAAGATGATGTTAGGGCTTCCTTCTAGTTGTAATGTACTGTGATACCATGGCACACTTGGAAATTTGGATTAGAGCTGCCACTGTGACCTGTTTTACCTGGTTATGAATTGTTTAGTTCAGAGGTTAGCAAAATTTTTTCTGTAAAGGGTGAGATAGTAAATATTTTGAGTTTTATGGCTACATACTGTCTCCATTGCATAGTCCTTTTTTTTTTTTTTTTTTTAAACTGACTTAAAAATGTAAAAATCATTGTCAGGGGCCAGATAAAAATAGGAATGGACTGGATTTGGCTGCCAGGCCGTAGTTTAGCCCTTGATTTTGTTAACTGGGGCAATTATTACTTAAGGTTTCTAAAATTTAGAAACCAAGACCAGCTTGGTGATAGGGTTTTTCCATTTGCCTGTATTTTTATAGAATACTTATAATTTTGGGCTTCCCTAGTGGCTCAAACACTAGAGTCCGCCTCCAAGGCAAGAAACTTGGGTTCTATCCCTGGGTCAGGAAGATCCCCGGGAGGAGGGAATGACAGCCCACTCCAGTATTCTTGCCTGGAGAATTCCATGGACAGGGGAGCCTTGTGGGCTATAGTCCATGGGATCGCATAGAGTCTTACATGACTGAGCGACTAACACACACACACATACACACAGTTATAACATATTTTCTAAAGATCAGGAAGCCAATACTCATCGAAAATTGTTTATTCATTTTCTTGCATCTTGATAATTTTGTGTTTCAGATTATGTCCTTCATTTCTAAGTGCCGTGAAAGCTCCCTGATGTCTCAAATATTTTATTCATTTTTTGATTAATTCCTAGATATTTCTTGTGTTATATCTTTGATGTCTAAGACTATTTTATTCTGATATTTAATAGCTATATCTTGATAAATACACATTGCTCTAGCACTTCTTAATGATTATTAGTATAAATAATGTAGTATTTGTATTTTATTTTAAACTATGAACAATTTAGTGTTTTTTGGATATAACGTATAATAAGTCCAAAGATCAAACTTGAGAAAGCAATATATTATACAGGTGTAACTAAGCATAATGATTTAATCCCTGTGCCCATTGGTTTAAAATTGTTTTTGAATCAGACTCTCTTTTATGTTTGCCCCAGTTTTTTTGCTTCATATGTATTCCCTGTAGTAGAGTAGGCATCTTAGATCTTTCTGACGTGAGAAGGTAGTACACTTTTTCGTGTTTAACTCCTGTCCCCACTATCTTGAATTGCCATGCTCTGTGACAAATATTTCCTATTAGATCCTTCCCTATTGATTATAGCTTATAAGTTATATCATTGTATGTTTCTATTTGATTAACCTAATACTCCTGGTTCTTTTTGTTTAATGCTATCTTCATTGCCACATTTATCTCTTTCGGTGTTTCATTTATATTTTTCTGCTATATTGGGCTCCAAAATCACTGCAGATGGTGATTGCAGCCATGAAATTAAAAGACGCTTACTCCTTGGAAGGAAAGTTATGACCAACCTAGATAGCATATTGAAAAGCAGAGACATTACTTTGCCAACAAAGGTCCATCTAGTCAAGGCTATGGTTTTTCCAGTGGTCATGTATGGATGTGAGAGTTGGACTGTGAAGAAGGCTGAGCACCGAAGAATTGATGCTTTTGAACTGTGGTGTTGGAGAAGACTCCTGAGAGTCCCTTGGACTGCAAGGAGATCCAACCAGTCCATTCTGAAGGAGATCAGCCCTGGGATTTCTTTGGAAGGAATGATGCTAAAGCTGAAACTCCAGTACTTTGGCCACCTCATGAGAAGAGTTGACTCATTGGAAAAGACCCTGATGCTGGGAGGGATTGGGGGCAGGAGGAGAAGGGGACAACAGAGGATGAGATGGCTGGATGGCATCACTGACTCGATGGACGTGAGTTTGAGTGAACTCTGGGAGTTGGTGATGGACAGGGAGGCCTGGCGTGCTGCGATTCATAGGGTTGCAAAGAGTCGGACACAACTGAGCAACTGAACTGAACTGAACTATTAATGTTATAAGTATAAACACTGTAGTGATTTTTATATTTGTAAAAGCTTTTAATTGTTTAAATAAATGATTAAATAATAAAAAACTTAATGAATATTTATCAATGCATATAACATTATAATATTCATAAATATAATTAAAATACATAAATTCAAAGCAATACGTGTCAATATTAAATATTATGGAAGTTTTAAGCTTATTTTCAGAAAGACTAGGTAAATAAATAATCATTAATGCATACAATTCTTAGAAATAGTCATGACCTAACTGTCATTTGCTGGTGTAAAGGTGATAAACAGATGTGGCTTGCAGATTGTTGATGCTTGTACTTTCATTGGCACATCTAACTGAACCTTGGGAAAACAGCACCCAGGTTCAGAAGCATAACTGTAGCCACACAGACTGCTGTATGTACATGGAGGCATGCAGTCAATACTGAATGGATAAATTAATAAATCCTCAGACTGATTCTAGGTTTCAGACTTTGGTTCTCCATAAAATGCCATTAACATAAACATAAAAGTACATACTTACTCGGAGCATTTTGAAAGTACAAAACATATGGAAAAACTTGAATTACCTATAATCTTTATGTAAAGTACTACTGACATCATGCTGCTGCTGCTGCTGCTAAGTAGCTTCAGTCGTGTCCGACTCTGTGTGACCCCATAGATGGCAGCTCACCAGGCTCCCCCGTCCCCGGGATTCTCCAGGCAAGAGCACTGGAGTGGGTAGTTCTAGTCTTTTTCTGTGCTCATGTATGCATTATACATAATTCAAATTACTCAGTAGATGAACATTTTCCTGTCATGAAGCATTTTCTAATTTTATTTTAAAAATCAACTTTAGTAAGCTATGATTAATGTGCGGTATAGTTTGATGAGTGTTAACTAATGTATATATCTCTATGGTCACCACGACAATCAAAACATAGAACATTGCCATCAATGTTTCTCTTAAACACCTTTGTAGTTAGTTCTTTCAACAACATTGCTACTGTAACAACTGGCCTGCTTTCTGTTGCTATGGATTAGTTGTGTCTGTTCTAGAATTGCATATACAGAAAAATTGAACAGATAATAAAGTTCACACAGTTTCCTCTACTAGTCATTAAGCATTTATGATACATAATTTTAATGATTGCTTATTCTAACTTATTAAACAATCAGTTGAACATTTAGTTTGTTTCCACTTCTTTACAGTCATAAATGTGCTATGATATAAATATTTGTTTGGATTTTTTATTATTTAGGACAGAGTTCTAAAAGAAAAAGTTACTAGATCAAATGGTTTTAACTTTTAAAGGCTCTTGTGCATTGCAAAATTGCTTTCCAGGGAAGATTTTACCTATTTACACTGCCACAAACTGTGTGCAAAGATGCCCATTATATGGCATCATTGTATTATTATAATTATGTAATTGTATTACATTATCATTAGTGGCTGTCAGTATAGTGGTAGATTATGCAGCCATGAAATTAAAAGACGCTTACTCCTTGGAAGGAAAGTATTACCAACCTAGATAGTATATTGAAAAGCAAAGACATTACTTTGCCAACAAAAGTCCGTCTAGTCAAGGCTATGGTTTTTCCAGTGGTCATGTATGGATGTGAGAGCTGGACTGTGAAGAAAGCTGAGCAACGAAGAATTGATGCTTTTGAACTGTGGTGTTGGAGAAGACTCTTGAGAGTCCCTTGGACTGCAAGGAGATCCAACCAGTCCATCCTAAAGGAGGTCAGTCCTGGGTGTTCATTGGAAGGACTGATGCTGAAGCTGAAACTCCAATACTTTGGCCACCTCATGAGAAGAGTTGACTCATTGGAAAAGACCCTGATGCTGGGAGGGATTGGGGCCAGGAGGAGAAGGGGATGACAGAGGTTGAGATGTCTGGATGGCATCACCAACTCGATGGACATGAGTCTGAGTGAACTCCAGGAGATGGTGATGGACAGGGAGGCCTGGCGTGCTATGATTCATGGGGTTGCAAAGAGTCGGACATGACTGAGCGACTGAACTGAACTGAACTGAACTGATGCTATAGTAACAGTCCTCCAAATCTCAGTGGTTTAATACAACAAAGTTTATTTTTTGCTCGTGCTACATGTCTAACACATATCAACAATGTCTTCTCTCTTTCTCTTTGGAGTCATTTAGTGAACCATCCTAATCAGAGCTCCATCTTGTTACCTGGGTAGGCCTTCCAATTGTGTACTGGTTCCTGAAACTTGTGGACTTCCCTGGTGGCTCAAACAGTAAAGCGTCTGTCTACAATGTGGGAGACCTGGGTTCAATCCCTGGGTCGAGAAGTTCCCTAGAGAAGGAAATGGCAACCCACTCCAGTACTCTTGCCTAGAAAATCCCATGGACGGAGGAGCCTGGTGTCCATGGGGTCGCAAAGAGTCGGACACGACTGAGCGACTTCACTTTCTTTCCTGAAACTTATGCTTGATAGTATCTCATATGTCTATGTACATTTTAGTGGCTAAAGCAAGTCACATAGCCCAAACAGAGATGAAACAGAGCAGTGAAGTGCAATTCTACTGTGAGTCTCAGAAGGAGGAGAACTGGAACAGCACTAATGACTAACATCTTATTTTACAAACAACTCTAATTTTATTGATGAAAGATGATATCTCAATTTGATTTCCTTGGCCAATATAGATGAGTTTTCATAGTTTATTAGCCATTTGTTTCATATACTCTTCCCTTTTAAGTTTTATAAACACATGCTGTTGGTTTACTTTTTCATTTTCAGATATTTTGAGTACTGTCATTTTTGTGAGGATGGGAGGTCATAATGGTGATTTTATAGGGAGTGCAGACTTTTAGAAAATGCCTTTTCTTTTGAAAACTTGAACAGGTAAAAGAAAAATGTTCCTCTTGATTCCCCTCACCCCTTGTTAATATATGTTTTGATACTCTTTTTTTTTTAATTTCAAGAGTTTTCAAAATGTTAAATAATTATAGATAATAGAAAGTTTAGCAGAATTAATATCCTTGACAGTCTACAGGTTTCTAAAGAACAACTTGAACATAAAATTTGAACAGTCAAGTTAGGTTTCTCCTCTTGAAAATATTAAGTTCTCTACTCAGATTTAGTCATATTGACTTATCGTTTTCCTTTTTTTTCAATTCAGGTGTCTGCCTAAACTGGAACTTATGCTATAAATATTTTTCTGTGGATTTTTCTGAAAACCCAAGGTGAGATATTTTATGAATACACTTGTCTTTTAAAATGTATTTATAATGAGAAATAATTGTTTCTGAAAAATTTAAGGCTTTATAAATTTAATGTCTTTTCCTCTGAGTTTTAATAGGAAGCAAATACTATTTATTATAAAGCTATATATATAGCATGCTTACTTTTAATTTGTAGGACATTTGATTGATATGAAAGGAGCTGGTTCTAGTGATTAAAATAGTTTTGAGTGAATTTTGACTTTGTTTTTCATACTCAAAGATGTGGTTCACACAGCTGTTCTCTGACACACACTTGAGAAAGATATTTGCATTATAATCTGATATTCTTAAAGGCAAACCTTTAATTAGTTAAGGCATAGATTACAATATCTGGTAACTACTTTAATAGTTCTGTTATTAAGAGTTTTCTACCACTCTGTTCTCTTGGAGCTGATTATTTTCTTTAGTTCCCACTGTTTGGGGGGGGCTTATAAAATAAGGATATATCCTTTAGTATGTTAGTGTTTGATTTCTGTGGCTGGTGTTCTACTCCAACAATAATATCAAAGCCCTTTTCCTTTTCTTATGTGTCTTGGCTCAAATCTTCTTCATCTTTTGATTTTTTAAAATATACCATTATAAGCCTGTCATCTGGTCTTTCCACCTTGAATCCAGCTCCACCCTAAGCCATTCTTGTCACACTTATAAGGGTGCTTTTTCTAAAAGATAAATGTCATCATATTAGTCCATGACTCAGAGTACTGAAGGATATCTTCAGTACTCTGAGTAATGTAAATATCCTTTATATTGTTTAAAGGATATTTTACAAACTCCTTTACAAAGCAGTATATTCTGCTTTTATCCATTTTTCATTTCACTGGTTCTCTGAGAATGTTGGAAACTAACATTTAAAAAAAACAGCTTTACTGAGAAATAATTTACATATCATAAAATTCACTTGTTTATTTAAATTTGGTATTTAATTAAATTTACAGAGTTATGCAACTATCATCTCAGTCTAATTTTAGAATATGTTCATTACTCCAAAGAGAAATCAGTACTCATTAGCAGTCACTTCTCATTCCTCCCTCTACTCAGTCCCAGGCAACTACTAATCTACTTTCTCTGTGGGGCTGCCTATTCTGGACATTTCGTATAAATGAAATCGTACAATGTGTAGTCTTCTGTGACTTACTTCTTCATCTAGCATAAAGTTTTCACGGTTCATCCATGGTTCATTCATCATGAACCAGTCCTTCTTTCCTTTTTATGGCTGAATAATATTCTATTATATGTGTCAGGGATTTAGCTGACTTAAGAGAGAGAGACAGAGGGAGAGGTGGGGTTGAGGGTAGGGGTAGTACTGAGCTTCCAAGTGTCAAGAGTAGCTGGTTAAAAACAACATTCCAAAATGAAAGTGATGGTCTAGCATTTATTCACTTACTGAGATAGTATAAGCAAGAGGCTACACCTGAGAAAGTACAGGTCCTCTCACTGAGGAGAATCAGTATGGGGGTGGGGGAGTGGCGAGGGGAGTCCTCTCACAGCTGAGGGAGCACTAAACAAAAAGTTCCTGCAGTTTTATGGACCCACGGCTATTTGGAGGCTGAGATGGAAGGACTGGAGTGGAAAAGTATTGAGTCAGAGTAGAGAAAAAGTATCTCTAATGTTTCCTTCCTAATATGAAGATCGCAGAAGAAGCACCTCAGCTGCAGGCCACAGATTAAAGAAACTTCTGGAAGAATATACCTGGGCTAGGGATGCAGCTGTGCTAAAGAGCATGGTCAACCTGGGGGTCTGCATCCTTGACCGCAACTTTCTTCAGAGACTGCAGTGTGTTGGCTGTGCACCAAACCTGGTGAGGGAAGGGCAGGTTTCCCATGTGAGGTCTGCTGGGGCCTTCGTAGTAATTTTTGGCTGGGTTGGAAAAGTCACAGGTGGATTTCTTGGTCAGGAGCTGTACTCTGCAATATGTATATACCATATTTCTTCATCAGTTGGTGAACATTTAGATTGTTTCTACATTTTGGTTATGAATATTTTGCTATGAACAGTTGTGTATAAGTTTTTGTGTGTACATGTTTTCATTTCTCTCAGTTATATACCTAAGAATGGAATTGTTGGGTCGTTTGGTAAATCCATGTCTAGTATTTTGAGGAACTGCCAAATAGTTTTCCAAGGAGACCGTTTCACTTCACATTCCCACCAGCAGTACATGATTTGTTTTGCCATATCATCACCAACATTTGTTATTGTCCTCTTTTTTTTTAAATTACAGCTATTCTAATGGTTGTCAACCACTCATTGTGATTTTGATTTGTACCTCCCTAATGGCTGGTGATGCTGAATATCTTTCCTTGTGCTTAACGGCCATTTGTATATCTTTTTTTGAGAAAGGCCTATGCAAATGCTTTGCCCATTTAAAAATTAGGTTATTCTTTGATTGTAAGAGTTCTTTATATATCCTGGATAAAGTCACTTATGAAATATATGATTTGCAAATATTTTCTCCCCTTCTGTGAGTTGTCATTTCCCTTTCTCAGTATTGTTCTTTGAAGCACAAAGATTTTATATTTATCTGTTTCTATCGCTTATGATTTTGGTGTTTTATCTAAGAAATCCATGGTAATGGAGATTAATTTGTATTTTCTTTCAAATATGAGTTTTACTGTTGTAGATCTTAAATTTAGATCTGTGTTTTATTTTGAGTTAATTTTTATATGTGATGTGAAGTAGAGGCTCAACTTCATTCTTTTGCATGTTCAGATACCGAGTTGTCCTAGGCCATTGAATTAGCATGGTGCCCTTAATGAATATCGTGCTCATGTTCAGTCATGTCTGACTCTTTGAGACCCCATGGAGTAGGAGAGTAGGCCACCTGCATCCTCTGTCCATGGAATTTTTCCAGGCAAGCACACTGGAGCAGGTTGCCATTTCCTACTCCAGGGGATCTTCCAGACCCCGGGGATCTTCTGGACCCAGGAGTCAAACCTGCGTCTCTTGTGTTTCCTTCATTAGCAAGCATATTCTTTACCACTAGTGTCACCTGGGAAGCTATTTCTGGACTTTCAAATACATTCCATTGATTTATACATCTTCTCTTGTGCTAGTACCACATTGTCTGATTACTATAGATTTTGTAGTATTTAATTCACAATACTCCTATTTTGAATTCTCCTATTTTGTTCTTATTCAAGATTATTTTGGCTCTTCCCCTCCTGTGAGGCATGAAGAAGTTGCTTGCCAGAACATAAAGTATTTTGAGAGCATCTTTTTCCCTTCCCTCCAAGTAAATTGAAAAACAGGTACATGGTCAGAAATTCAGATAGTACCAAAGGATTTACAGTGAAAAATAAGTCTTTCTTTCACCTTAGATCCTCTGTCCCTCTCTTCAGAAGAAAGTACCGTTAGTAGTTTATTAGCTTTCAAATTGTTTTTGCAAATATATATATAAAATTTAAAATATCTTATGGAATTCATTTTAATCTGTGAAAATGTACTGTTCTACTTCTTGATTTTTCAACTTATTTCCATATCTTGGAAATCTTTCTGCATACTTAGATCTACTTCATTTGTGTTCACAGCTGCAGGATATTTTGTGTATGAGTATAGTGTCAATGATGTAACCAACATTTAGATAAGTTCCCGTCTTTACTTCCCTAAAAGCCATGTTTAAAGAATAAATTCTACCTTAAAAAAAAAAAAATCATTGTTGTTGTTCAGTCACTCAGTTGTGTCTGACCCATTGCAATCCCATGGACTGCAGTATGCCAGGCTTCCCTGTGCTTCACTATCTCCCGGAGTTTGCTCAAACTCATGTCCATTGAGTTTGTGATGCCATCCAGCCATCTCATCCTCTGCTGCCCCCTTCTCCTTTTGCCTTCAACCTTTCCCATCATCAGGGTCTTTTCCAATGAGTCAGCTCTTTGCATCAGGTAGCCAAAGTATTGGAGTTGCATCTTCAGCATCAGTCCTTCAGTGAATATTCAGGGTTGATTTCCTTTAGGACTGACTGATCTGATCTCCTTGCAATCCAAGGGACTCTCAAGAGTCTTCTCCAACAGCACAGTTGAAAAGCATCAGTTCTTTAGAGCTCAGCCTTCTTTATAGTCCAGCTCTCACATCTGTACATGACTATTGGAAAAACCTTAGCTTTGACTCAAAGGACCTTTATCGACCGAGTGATATCTCTGCTTTTTAATATGCTAAAAAAATCATTATAGTACCTTAATTCTGTGCCTTAATTTTGGATTTATACTGTATACACACACACATTGAACAAAGTGATAATATATGTATACTTAAACTGAGTTGTCTTTAAAACATAAAGACATCTTTAATGTTTGAACCTGATAACCTTAGTTATCACACTATTTATTTCTGGGATTGAGTGATAAAAAATTCAGTCTTCAGGTGTTTGCTAATTTGAACACTGATGCAAGAAACATTCCTATACATGACTCTTATAATAGTTCATGTGCAAGAGATTCTCCTGCACTATGTAATTATGAATGGAGTTGCTGGGTTATATGGTACTAAATGTTAAAGGGATAATCCAAAATTTATTTCCAAAGTGATTGCCCCATTTTATCCTTCTACCATTAGTGTGTAACAGATCCTGTTGTTTTACAGTCTCTACAATACTTGGTGTTTTTAGACTTTAAAATTTTGCTAGCTGAATGATCTAAAATAAAATTAATTGTGATCTTTTAAAAAACTTTTAAAAATTAGGTATAGTTTTCAGTGTTACAGTAAAACATATAGATCTAAAATATATAGTTCAGTGAGTTTTGACAAATGCATATACCTGTATAATCCATACCCCTATGAAAATTTAGAATATTTTTTCTTACTGCTTCAGTTTCCTCAGACTCCTTCCTTGATATTCTTTTCCCTTACCACAGTGAACCACTATTCTGATTTCTGTCACTTTTTTTTAAAAGAATCATCTGTTTTCACCATCACAAAGTTCTTTCCTCCCATTCTCTCTTTTTAGTGTCTTTTAAAAAATTTGTGGCTCAATATACATAACATAAAATTTATCATCTTAACCATTTTTAAGTATACAGTTCAGTGGTTTTAAATGCTTTCGTGTTGTGCAGCAATCACCACCATCTATCCCCATAAATCTTTTCTTTTTAATTTTTAAAAATTAATTACTTTATTTGGCTACCTCAGGTCTTAGTTGTAGACTCTCTAGTCGTAGTTCACAGGCTTAGTAGTTGCAGTGCCCTTGGGCTTAGTTGTTCCGTGGAATGTGGGATCCTGATTCCCCGACCAGGGATCGAACCTATGTCCCCTGCATTGCAACTACTGGACCACTGGGGGAGTCCCCCCCGCCATAACTCTTTTCATCTTGTGGAGCAAACTCTGTCGACAATAAACAACAAATCCCCATTTTCCTTTCCCTCCAGTCCCGGGCAACCAAGATGGGACTCCTTGGTTCAACCAAAATGGGACCTCAATAATGCTTTCTGTCTTTATGACTCTGACTACTCAAAGTACTTCATGTAAATGGAATCATACAGTAATTTGTCTTTTTGTGACTGGCTTATTTCACTTAGCATAATGTCCTCGAGGCTTATCCATGTTGCAGTATATTTTTGCTTCCTTTACAAAGCTGAATAATACTCTGTTATATGTATATATCATATTTTGCTTATCCATTCACCTGTTAATAAATACTTGGGTTGCGTCCATGTTTTTGCTATTATGAAAAATGCTCCTGTGAACTTTGGTGTACCAATATCTCTTTGTGATCCTGCTTTCAGTTCTTTTGGGTTTATATTCAGAAGTGGAATTGCTGGATCATATGGTAATTCTATATTTTTTTCATTTTTGAGGAATCACCATATTGTTTTCCATAGCAGAAATACCATTTGAGATTCCCCTGAACAATGCACAAAGGTTCCAGTTTCTCTACATTTTGCCTAAAATTGTTTGCTGTTTTTTTTCATAGTAGCTATTCTGTCGGGTGTGAGATGGTATCTTGTGGTTTGGATTTGCATTTCTCTAATGACTGGATCATCGAAAAAGCAAGAGAGTTCCAGAAAAACATCTATTTCTGCATTATTGACTATGCCAAAGCCTTTGACTGTGTGGATCACAATAAACTGTGGAAAATTCTGAAAGAGATGGGAATCCCAGACCACTTGACTTGCCTCTTGAGAAATCTGTATGCAGATCAGGAAGCAACAATTAGAACTGGATGTGGAACAACAGACCGGTTCCAAATAGGAAAAGGAGTATGTCAAGGCTGTATATTGTCACCCTGCTTATTTAACTTATATGCAGAGTACATCATGAAAAACGCTGGGCTGGAGGAAGCACAAGCTGGAATCAAGATTGCCAGGAGAAATATCAATAACCTCAGATATGCAGATGACACCACCCTTATGGCAGAAAGTGAAGAAGAACTAAAGAGCCTCTCAATGAAAGTGAAAGAGGAGAGTGAAAAAGTTGGCCTAAAGCTCAACATTCAGAAAACGAAGATCATGGCATCTGGTCCCATCACTTCATGGCAAATAGATAGGGAAACAGTGGAAACAGTGTCAGACTTTATTTTTTTGGGCTCCAAAATCACTGTAGATAGTGATTGTAGCCATGAAATTAAAAGATGCTTACTCCTTGGAAGGAAAGTTATGCCCAACCTAGATAGCATATTCAAAAGCAGAGACATTACTTTGCCAACAAAGGTTCGTCTAGTCAAGGCTATGGTTTTTCCAGTAGTCATGTATGGATGTGTGACTATAAACAAAGCTGAGTGCTAAAGAATTGATGCTTTTGAACTGTATTGTTGGGGAAGACTCTTGAGAGTCCCTTGGACTGCAAGGAGATCCAACCAGTCCGTCCTAAAGGAGATTAGTCCTGGGTGTTCAATGGAAGGACTAATGTTGAAGCTGAAACTCTAATACTTTGGTCACCTGATATGAAGAGCTGACTCATTTGAAAAGCCCCTGATGCTGGGAAAGATTGAGGGCAGGAGGAGAAGGGGACGACAGAGGATGAGATGGTTGGATGGCATCACCGACTCAATGGACATGGGTTTGGGTAGGCTCTGGCAGTTGGTGATGGACAGGGAGGCCTGGCAGGCTGCAGTTCATGGGGTCGCAAAGAGTTGGACACCACTGAGCGACTGAACTGAACTGAATGATTAGTGATACTGAGCATCTTTTCCTGTGCTTATTGACCATTCATAAAGCTTCTTGGGGAAATGTTGATTTAAGTCCTTAGCTCATTTTTGAGTAGGGTTATTTGTTTTTTTGTTGTTGGGTTTTAGGAGTTCTCTATATATTTTGAATATTATTCTCTCATCATATATGTGATCTGCAAATATTTTCTTCCATTCTGTGGCTTATCTTTTTATTCCATGAATAGTATCTTTGTATGTACAAAGTTTAAAACTATTCATGAATCCAGTTTGTCTGTTTCATCTTTTATTATCTGTGCCTTTCGTGTCATATTCACGAAATCATTGCCAAATCCAGTGTTGTGAAGCTTTTGCTCTATGTTTTTGCCTAAGAGAAACGTCTTACTTTTAGGCATATTTTTCAGGTCTTACAATTTGATGTTTGATCCATTTTAGGTTAACTTTTGTATTTAGTATTACTTTAGGGTTTACCTTCATTCTTTTGCATGTGAATTACCAGTTTTCCCAGTACCATTTGTTAAAGAGATTTTTTCCTCATTGAATTGCTTTGATGACTTTGTTCTCATCAAAAATTGGTTGACTATACATGTATATGTCTGTTCCATTGATACATTTTTTTTCTTTTTGTTGATAACATGCTATTTTGATTAGAGTAGATTTTTAAGTTTTGAAGTCAAGTAGAGTAAGTTCTCTAATTTTCTTTTTCTTAAAAATTTGTTTTGGCTCTTCTAGGCTCTTTATTTTTCCTTTAAATATTAAAATCCACTGAAATTTAGGTTTTAAGATCAGCTTTTCATTTTCTAAAAAAAACATTTATAGATTTTACTTCACACTATTTATTCCACAGATCAAATTGAAGTGAGTAGACATCTTAACATTTTAAAATTAAATCTTGAATTTCTCAAGAGCTATGATTTTTTTTTTAGTTTTCAGTGTATACATCTTTTATTTTGTTTTTTTTTTTGTTATTGTAGTGACATTTTAAATGTTTTGTTTTGAGTTATTCATCACTAGCATATAAAAATAGAATTTAATTTTGTATATTGGCCTTTGTTAAGTAGCTTTTTTTCTTAAGATTTTCCAGGCTTCAGGATGTAATTGTGATAGGTATATAATCAAAGACAGTTTTACCTCTTCCCCTCATTCTGTCAGTTTTCCCTTGCCTTATTTTACACACTGGAACCTCCCGTACAACTTTTAATACTTGAATTAAAAGTTAATACTCTCATCACTTGAGATGAGAGTAGACATCCTTGGCTTTAAGGAGAAAATTGTCAGTCATTCATAATGACATTATCCTTGGATTGAATAGCCCTTTCTGTTCCTCATTTGCTGAAAGGTTTTTTCTTTTTTTTAAATCATAGTGGTTGATGTTGAATTTTAATTGAGGTCACAAAGGATTTTTAAAAGAAGGTATAATTGTGACTCTCATACAGATATAAAATGAACACTTGTCAAGTATTTTATTTAACTCACTAATGAGGAAACTGGTAAGATCTTTAAATCAGTTCAAAGGGAAATTTGAAGAACTGTTTATTTATATGTAGTAAGGAATGCTGAAATAAAATTTTCAAATAGGTGCAAAAATTAGTCTATCTCCTGGGCAATTATCAATTGTAATCCACTGGCCATAACTAATTTGCTCTGTTGTACACAAGAATAGTTCACATTATCATCAATTTTCTACATTTTATCAAATTGAAAAATTTCTCAAAGGCATTGAAAGATGGAGGTAATGAATGTGTGAGTTCAAGAGAACACTCATTAGGTTTTTTTTTAAATTATTTGTTTGGTTTGGGTCCATTTCAAAGCTTTTCACTGTTTTTCATGACACAGGGCCTTGCTTTGAAAATCTATAATCCTTTGTGATGAATAGTTTTTTGTACATGTCTTGGTTATATGTTTGTGTTCTGCCATGAAATGCCTCTTTATTGTCGCTTGCTCATTTTTTTGGCGATGTTCCAAATGTGTTTGTATGTGTATGCTACTGCTTTATGTGTTGTTGATAATAGTGCATTATAAGTTGTGTGTATTGTGAATACTTTATGCTAGTTTATAAGTTGTATTTTTACTTTCTTGAAGGTATTTTTTGATGAACAGCAGTTCTTAATATAGTGAAATCTTTCCTTACTGATGTCAAATGATAGTCATCTTTTCCACTGAGTTTTGTAAAGTTGCTTTTGATGTTTAAATTCTTGCCATTGATTTTTCATATGGTATGATGTTAGGATCAAATATCCCCCTTTAAAAAAAATGGATGTTATGTACTGAATATATCATTCCCCCTGCTCCAAATCTGTATGCTGAAGCCCTGACCCCCAATGTGTGGTATGTGGAGATGGGACCTTTGGAAGATAGTAAAGTTAGATGATGTCTTGTAGGTGGGGCCTTGCTCCAGTGAGGTTAGTGTTTTTATAAGACTTGCTGCTATCTGCAAGCCATAAAGAGAGATCTCACCAGAGCCTGACCCTTTTGGCACCCTAGTTACAGACCTCCAGCCTCCAGAACTGTAAGAAAGTATTTCTGTTGAAGTCATCATGTCTACATTATTTTGTAATGGTACCTCGAACAGACCAAAACATCTTGTTTTACATTTACTCCTTAGTACTTGATATTTTACACTGTCAGACAATGCTTATGTAGGAGAGCATCGGGTTTATGTCCTGATGATATCAGGGCAGGAGTTAGAGAGCTCCAGGCACTCTGGGGTTGGAGTCAGTCACTCCTAACACCATATAGTATAACTTTGGGTCACTTCTTTACATTTTTCTCTTGAGGAAGAGATTTGTGTAGGAGGAGAGGGTGATGTGAAGAAACATCCAGGGCGGATTAGTGTGTATCCAGCTACTTTTCTCAGCTTCTATTTTTCTGAGGACCGGAGACCAGAGTTGTCCCACAGATGGGACCACGTTGTGTGCACATAGGTATTGGGACCCAAGAAAAGCAAAAATTGAACTTTTCGGTAGTTCTTCTGTTTTGTTATCCCATGGTTTTGGTGGGTTGCCTCTTGCCTCAGGCCAAAACCATCATTCCACACATAACAATTCAAAATGGGTCCTTGTCATCCCAGGTGTTTTTTATAGGTTTCTCCATTTTTTCCTGTGTAACTTCTCTAAGGCCTGATCTCCTGAAAGAGATTTTGAGTCAGCGATTTTGCTGACTCAGCATCTCAGCAGGAATTGGAAGCAGTATAAACTTTTCTTGGTCTTCTTAGGCTTCCTTTGCATAATTACAGGTAACTTTAATCTGACCAAGTAGGTTAGTAGGTTCAGGATTCCTCGGTTCAATTCAGTCGCTCAGTCATGTCTGACTTTTTGTGACCCCGTGGACTGCAGCACACCAGGCCTCCCTGTCAATCACCAACTCCTGGAGCTTGCTCAAACTCATGTCCATCGAGTTGGTGTTGCCATCCAACCATCTCGTCTTCTGTTGTCCCCTTCTCCTCCTGCCTTCAATCAGGATTCCTCAGTTGTCTGCAAACCTTCTTGCCATATCTGAAGCCCTCTAAAGAGGCTGTATAGAGGTATAGGCTGATTGTAACAGAATCTTTTTGACCATCCAGTCGTGTTTCACTGAATTTTTGCCCAGCCAGAGTTGGCTTTTTGGATCGGCAGAGCCAAAATGTCCTTTAGGTGGTGTGAGTTGCTCAGTTCTAAGAAGGTCTCTTACTTAACATGGCTATCCTTCTGCTAAGTAATATTGCTTTAAATTCTAACTCTGGATAGTCATTCTTACCCAAAATGGCCCATGAATTTTAAAGTATTTAATTGTATCTCTCATGTAATTTGTATTCTGTTTATAATGAGTATATTAATATTAAAATGTTTTAAATTACTTACATCAAAGGGATTTGTTGCTCCAGGAGAATATGCTATATTTATCCTGTTGTTTTTCTTACGGCCTGCTCTACCTCTCTGCCCACTCCAAATGATTAGTCTACTACGTCATGCTATCTTCCATTACAAATTCCTGTGTTGTCCTTATTTTCCTTCTTTCTCTGTGCTTCCAGGGGAGAGGCAGGACCTGTTTCTTATTTGTTTTTGTATGCTTAGCCCTGGCATACGTCCTGCCAGATTTGCCATGAAGTAGGTGCTCTATAATTATTGAAGTACTTAGAATTCATAACAGGAGTTGCATCGTATGGGGAGAAGTATGTACTCATAATCGTGGTGGGTCCTTATTTTGCAGCATTGAAATAAATGGTATGCGCGGAATTTTGTAAGGGAGAACAGGACCAAAAGATACTTACTTGTAAGCTATGTCCAAAGGTTTTGATAGGGGTCTTTGAAGAATCTTAGGCAGGAGATTAACCTGACTAATATTTTATTTTAAAGAGATGATTTTGAGCATAGTATGGAAGATATATTGATATGGAGATACTGTTTGAAAGGTAGTCCAGGCAGGATGTAACTGATGAAGGGTGGACTTTAGGGAAGTTTAGCAGGTAGAATCTATAGAACTTGAAAACGGATATTATCAGCTGTTGCTTGAGGGAGGCAGGGTGAAGGAGAGGAAGAGATTAGGGATGACTCCTGTGTTGGGCAGTTTACTAGATAGTAGTACTCTTTATTCCCAGTGCATGTCCAGGTATAGGAAGAACTTGAGTAGGGATGGATAAGATGTTGAAATAGTTTAGTTTGAGATTTCTCTGTGATATTCAGGTAGAGATGTACAGATCTGTCTAGTTCTTGGAGAGAGGTGGGGGCTTGAGAAAGAGAGAGGTTTCGGGGTTAATAAATTTTCAGTTGAAGACATTGAGGACAGAACCCTTGGGCCTATCTAGTTTTAGTGGACAAGTACAGAAAAAGGCCCTGGGAAGGAGATCAAGGAGAAACCAGGTGTTAACAAAGGATTTTTCAGTAACATACTTGGCTTCCTCTCTTCCTGGAGACCAGATTTTCCTCCCAGTAACCTCTGTTTGATCTTTGTCTTCAGACCTTTTCTTACTTTGAACATTCTCTGCTGGGCGAGACTGTAGATGAAAATAATTTTACTTTTGAATCCAGCAATTTTCTGGAGCCTTTATATTTCCTTAAATTCTGCCTGAAAACAGAATACTTTCTTTAGCTCATCTTTCTAACTGTACCTTTTACTGTGTGTACGTACAAAAGAAACCAGTTGACACTTTGAACTTTCTGCTTGGAAATTACCTTAGCTAGAAGAACAGTTCCTTACCATCATTTTCTGCTTTTTAACTTAGCATAGGCAACAGTTTTGCTAAATTTTCTGCTGCTTTGTAACAAGGATCTCTCTTCTTTCCTCTGGCTTCTGAGAGCACTTTATTCACTCTCCTTTAAGGCTTCTCCAATAGCCTCCTCAAGGAGATTCTTAGGGCCCTTCCAGGTTGTGTCTGCCACCAAATCTCAAAGCCAGTGTCACATGCTTTATGTTTTTATATGTCAACAGGCTAGTTGCAGGTACCGAATTCTGTTCTGGTAACTATCACTGTTTAACCAACCACCCGAAATGTAACCCAGAACCTGCATTACTTTCCCTTCCCTAGCCTTAGAAGCCTCTCAATGTCATATCCACCACACTCTGTTGGTTGCAAAAAAGTTAAGTGCCACCTTGGATTTAAGGAGAAGGGAATTAGGCTCTACATCTTCATTTTATTAAAAAAAAAAAAAAATTTTTTTTTTTTGGCTGCACCGCACAGCATGAGGAATCTTAGTTCCCCAACCAGGGATTGAATCTGTGCCCTGTGCAGTAGAAGCGAGGAGTCTTAATCACTGCGCAGCCAGGGAAGTCCCAGGCTCTACTTCTTTATAGGGAAGTGGCATGTTTACATCATAGAAAAGCATGTGAAATGGGAGATATTTTTGTAGTGTATTCGGGAAATACAGTTTGCCACAGATGGATAAAATATGTAGGATTACAAAGGAAAGCAATTATATGAACATATTATTACCAAGAGCTTTCTAGTGACTTAATGGTAATGAACCCGTCTGCCAACGCAGGAGATGTGGGTTTGACCTCTGGATTGGGAAGATGCTTGGAGAAGCAGATGGCTAATCCAGTATTCTTGGCCTGGGAAATCCCTTGGACGGAGGACCTGGCAGGCTACAGGCCACGGGGTCACAAAAGAGTCGGACACAGCTTAGCAACTAAAGAACAATAGCAACCATTACCAAATGAATTGTGTAGAGTAATATGTGCTTGTTTAACATACTACACACGATATAGTGAAAGTGAAGTGAAGTGAAGTCGCTCAGTCGTGTCCAACTCTTCGCGACCCTGTGGACTGTAGCCTACAGTATGGACAGCTTCTCCATCCATGGGATTTGATAGGGGAAGGCTCATAGTAATTTAGTAAATTTATAAATACAGTATATATTAGTAATTTTAGAGGTTGTAGAAAATAAAGAAGTGATTTATTTTGCCCCCCAAGTTCTTGAGTCTTCTGAATTCTATCCACAGACCCTACAAACTCTAGGTTAAGAACCCTGGGATTAATATAATGGTGTCAGCAGAAGACATGTTGCTGTGGACCAGGGAGTGAATTTGCTTGAGGGCAAAGGCTAAAGGGAGGACACATAGGGTAAGTTCCATATAGTAGCTTTATTTACCTTTTAAGCTAAAGGTTTTATTGTTTTTTAGGAATACAAAAAATGTGTTTTTGTAATGAGGGAAAGACACTAAGAAAGTGAAGAGAGAAAATTGAATACTATAAAATTTAAAAGATTTCTGAGAAGGCAAGAAAGGGTGTGGTCTAGGGGTTACATGAAAGCATTAGTCTTGGACAGAAGGAGAGGCAAAAGGAAAGGAGTTACGGATGTTTGTAGGTGTTGTTCTTTATCAGGTCATCTGACACTGAGAAAAATATGGGTAAAATAAATTCAACACCAGAGCAAGGGAGGCCAAAGCACACCTCAGAAAGACGGTTACAGCAGAGATCCTGGAAAATATGAAAAATGTTGGAGAGGAAGAAAAAGTAAAATAGAAAAAGTGAAATAGAGACAGAAAAAAAGTAACTTATAATGCAATTGATAACTTCAGAAGACAAACTTTGCCTAGTTTACAGTCTTCTTTAGTGTTTTCCATAGGCCAGTTCTCTTTACCATGGATATGGATACAGAGAAAGGTAGAATGAGAATAAAATGCAGTTTTATATTTTGATATCTGCTTGTTTACGGTTAACTTTAAGTGTCTTGTTTAGTATATATAATTAATATTTGAAATGCCTTTGACACAAAATGACATGAAAGCTTAGAAGCTTCTTTTTCATAGCTTTTTGAGGCTGATTTTTAAAAATTTGTTTATTTTTTAATTATGCTCTTTTATTTTTAATTGAAGGATAATTGCTTTGCAATGTTGTGTTACCTTCTGCCAAACATCAGCATGAATCAGCTATAAGTATACACGTATCCCCTCTCTCTTGAACTTCCCTCTCACCCCTATCCTACCCCTTAGGTTGTCACAGAGCACCAGGTTGAGCTCCCTGTGTTATGTAGCAACTTCCTGCTAGCTTTCTATTTTATATATGGTAATATATATGTTTCAGTGCTACTCTCAATTCATCCCACCCTCTCCTTCCCCTGCTGTGTCCATAAGTCCATTTTATATGTCTGCATCTCTATTCCTGCCCTGAAAATGGTTCATCAGTACCATTTTTCTAGATTCCATATATATGTGTTAATATACGAAATTTGGTTTATCTCTTTCACTCTGTGCAACAGGTTTTAGGTTCATCCACCTCATTAGAACTGACTCAAATTAATTCCGTTTAATGGCCAAATAATATTCCATTTAATCTGTTCACCTGTCAGTGGACATCTAGGTTGTTTCCGTGTCCTAGCTATTGTAAATAGTGCTGCAGTGAACATTGGGGTACCTGTGTCTTTTTCAGTTCTGGTTTTCTTAAGGTATATGCGCAGTATACTCTGGAATTGCTGAGTCATGTGATAGTTTTATTCCTATTTATTTTAAGGAATCTCCATACTGTTCTCCACAGTGGCTGTATCAATTTACATTCCCACCAGCAGTACAAGAGGGTTCCCTTTTCTCCACATCCTTTTCAGTATGTATTGTTTGTAGATTTTTTGATGGCCATTCTGACCAGTGTGAGTTTTGATTTGCATTTCTCTAATAATGAGTGATGTTAAGCATCTTTTCATGTGTCTGTTGGGCATCTGTATGTCTTTGGAGAAATGTCTGTTTAGGTCTTTTGCTCACTTTTTGATTGGGTCATTTGTTTTTCTGATACTGAGCTGCATGAGCTCCTTGTATATTTTAGAGATTAATCCTTTGTCAGTTGCTTCATTTGCAATTATTTTCTCCCATTCTAAGGGTTGTCTTTTCATCTTGTTTATAGTTTCCTTTGCTGTGGAAAAGCTTTTAAGTTTAATTAGGTCCCATTTGTTTGTTTTTGTTTTTATTTCCATTACCCTAGGAGGTGGGTCAAAGAGGATCTTGCTGCAATTTATGTCAAACAGTGTTCTGCCTATGTTTTCCTTTAAGAGCTTTATAGTTCCTGACCTTATATTTAGGTCTTTAATCCATTTTGAATTTATTTTTGTGTATGGTGTTAGGAAATGTTCTGATTTCATTCTTTTACATATAGCTGTCCAGTGGGGTTGGTATTGAAAAGAAGTATGTGTGTTTGCTGCTTCCATGCTTACAGCTGGATGGAAATTGGCCTCAAAAGGTCTCTGGTTTTCTTTGTCATTAGCCAACAGATGCTTGCTACAGTGTATTGCTCAGAGTTCTTTATTTAATGTGAGGGCAATGCATCTCTGTTCAATAAGAAAAGCTGTGCAACACGATAGCTCATTTGTGGATAAGAAATATCTGCCTTTAGCCACACATTGATCCTTCACTAAATGATTTTTCTTTTTTTTTCACTAGCTTCTTATCCAATATGTGGTTGATTTACCTATCTTCTCATTGCTTTGACTTTTCTAGTAAGTTGATCCTGAATTTAGTATGTCATTCTTAAGGGGCGCACATTTTTTTTCTGTCGAAGAATTACTTCAGATCTTCTCTAAAACATTTAAAAAAATAAAATTTCCGGTCAGGAGTATATATCATAAAAACACTTAGGTTTCTAGGCACAAATATCCATGGTCAGTTCAGTTCAGTTCAGTCGCTCAGTCGTGTCCGACTCTTTGCCACCCCATGAATCGCAGCACGCCAGGCCTCCCTGTCCATCACCAACTCCTGGAGTTCACTCAGACTCACGTCCATCGAGTCAATGATGCCATCCAGCCATCTCATCCTCTGTTGTCCCCTTCTCCTCCTGCCCCCAATCCCTCCCAGCGTCAGAGTCTTTTCCAATGAGGCAACTCTTTGCATGAGGTGGCCAAAGTGCTGGAGTTTCAGCTTTAGCATCATTCCTTCCAAAGAAATCCCAGGGCTGATCTCCTTCAGAATGGACTGGTTGGATGTCCTTGCAGTCCAAGGGACTCTCAAGAGTCTTCTCCAACACCACAGTTCAAAAGCATCAGTTCTTTGGCACTCAGCCTTCTTCACAGTCCAACTCTCACATCCATTCATGACCACAGGAAAAACCATAGCCTTGACTAGACGAACCTTTGTTGGCAAAGTAATGTCTCTGCTTTTGAATATGCTATCTAGGTTGCTCATAACTTTCCTTGCAAGGAGTAAGCAAATTTGCCATATTACATATAATATATACAATATTGTTAAATATTGTATACATTATATATATACTTTACCATATAAGATATTTCTTAAATGTTTATATTTATGTTTAATATTATAAATATGATATATATACATAAATATATATCAATATACATACGTATGTATTTACCAAAATTGTGATAAAGTCCAAGCTTTCTCTACAGCCCCCATCTTCCCATAGCAATTGCCCTTTGGCTACCTTTCAGACTTAGGGTGGGCTTCCCAGGTGGCTCTAGTGATGAAGAACCCAGTGTAAGAGACATAAAAGACACTGGTTCGATCCCTGGTTTGGGAAGATCCCCTGGAGGAGGGCACAGCAACCCTCTCCAGTATTCTTACCTGGAGATTCCCATGGACAGAGGAGCCTGGCGGGCTATAGTCCATAGGGTCACAAAGAATCAGACATGACTGGAGCAACTTAGCGCTTAGTTTAGGGTTGCACATACCTACATGAGGACCTGTCCTGGAAATGGACTCTGTCATTTGAGCTAGGAGTTCTGGGATTCCAGGTCAGTTGAAAGTAGTCTGTTAGGGTGAGACCCAGTAAGGTAACACTTCCTTTTGGCCCTTTTCTCTGCTCATTGCATGGAGAGAGATGTGTGTGGCCACACAAGGGCCAAATCCTATTGCCTTGTTCTAAAGGCAGTAGTGAATTTAATGATCTTTTAATAAATCTAGTAGACTTGATTGCCTCCAAGTTTATTCCTTCCTTTTGTTGTATGGCCAGGGGATTTCTTTAAAACCAAAATCATTATCACATCCCTGCTTGAAACTTTTTAGTGCTTCACACTTTTATTGAGATAAAGGCTGAACTCCTAACATGGCTTCAACATTGTTGAAGATCCTTTGTGCCCTGTTCTGGTCATTGCTTACTTTCACTGTTAGTGAGCTCTGTTGTTGCCCTGACAAACACGTCCTCTTTTTTACTTATGCAACTTTGCATATGCTATAGGTCTGTCCTACTCCCCTTTCCTCATGAACAATCTCTAGTATATTTACCAAACTCCTGTGCTAAGTCACTTCAGTTGTGTCTAGCTCTTTGCAACCCTAAGGACTGTAGCCCATCAGGCTCCTCTGTCCATGGGATTCTCCAGGCAAGAATACTGAAGTGGGTTGCCATGCTCTCCTCCAGGGGATCTTCCCAACCCAAGGATCAAACCCACATCTCTTGTGTCTCCTGCATTGGCAGGTGGGTTCTTTATCACTAGCACCACCTGGGAAGTCCCTACTCATCCTGTAAGTCTCTGTTAAAATATAGTCTGACAAGCCTTTCTTCACTTCCCAAGGAAGAATTCAGTCCTTCCCCTTCTATATTTCTGTTGTGATTTGTACACATTACTTTTATAGTACTTGTTGCCTTATGTAATAATTGCTTTTCTGTAAGCCATGCCCTCTGCTTCTAAAGGCAGGAGCTAATTTGATTCAGCATGCTATTTCCTGTACTAATAGTGTGTAGTACACAATAAGTGCTTAATAAATGTGTGCTGAATGAAGACTGTAATTAGTGGAACACATTGTGAATAGCTCTGGAGGACTGTGTTTGCAGTAAACTGCATAATGAAGGTGATTGAGAAATGGAGTATTTCAATAATTGATCATACTGCATAACAGTCAATTTCAAATGATCGATTTTAGATAATTTTAAGGCAGAACAAAATGGACTGTACAGAGTTTATCTGTATTAATCCATAAGATGTTTCAGCATGATCTTTCTGAATCGTGTGATCACAATTCCTAGCTATGTGTCTAGCTAAGAAAGCTATGGGAGTCAGTATTATCTGTACTGTTGCTTTTTCACAAGCTGGGGCCTTGTTTTTTCAATTGAATCTCTAACACATTTACTTAATGGTTTGTCTACCTAAAAAATATACTATAAAATTAGCACTAGGGTAAAAGGGATTCAAAATTGTGTTATTATCAAATGTAGTTTTAAAATTGCTCAGAAGACAGACAAGCAACATACCTTAGGGTGTAAGCACAATCTCAGTTTATCAGAAGGCTTACTCTTCTACATTCAGACCGTGCCTTTTGGATGACAGTCCTTGATGGGTCCAAGTGAAATGTTATGAACTAAGCTAAGCAGTTAATTCGATGGTAGTCTCTGGCCATAACTACTTCAAGTGCTTGATCCCCACCCAAATTATGTATTCTTCTCTCACTCATGGGAAAATAGTGTGAGTGATTGCTGCTCATTTGTATATTAATTTAATGGTTCTCTTTTCTCACTCACCCAAAAAGCAGTATTGCCAGTTATTAGTTGCAAAACTCAGAAATTACTTTGACGCACATGGTCCTTTATTTTCACATCTTTGAAAGTGGTTTTGAGCAGAAACCTGTTTGGAGCCCAGCTAACATGTTCTTATTTGCACAAGCGATCTGAAAACCATCATGAAGACTGAGCTCTGACCTCCTCCATTGCTGTGCCATGTCCTCTTTTAAACCTAGAAATCTTCCTTCAGAGCTTGATCCTTTTAAAAGCAAGAATTTGGAATATCAAGCAAATTTATATATTTTTAACAACGTTCAGAAACATGTAAATGTGATTGTTATTTAGATGCTGTATTTTCAATTGGCTCATCTCCATTGAGCCCTTTTAATCAGTTTCCCAGCCTGTCTGTCCCTTCAGCTGCATAGTAATGCAATATTTGTAACATGATTATTTTGCAGATGTGAATCATCTTTAAATACAAGAGTTGATTGACCTAAGGGGTAACTACAAAATCTTACATAAAATAAAGAACAATTTATAGGATTGCTTAAGTAATTTTTAAGAATGTGAGTATTGGAGTCATTAATGATAGAAACAACATACTGCTTGATTATGATAAAATATTCAGCAACTCACTAACCCAGCTGTCCTGTTTAAATAATCTATGAACAAACAGAATAAAAATTATTCTTGGTGCTGTGCCCTAGACCAGTATCTACTGAGGTTTTAGCTTGGGAAATATGTCAAAAAATTTGTCTTTGATTTGAGTATTTTAATGTTAAAAGGCTGATTCTGTTAAGTAGAGAATGGAAACATTTATGTCTTTGTAGTATGACTTTAAACATAATTATTAACTGAATACGACAGTGTGATTGCTTGCTAAGACAGTTTTTTCTGTTAGTCAAGTTATGAGTAAGAAAGACTCAGTCTCTGTTTTAAGAGAAGCAGTATTCAGTGTCCCAGGTTTTACACATGGTTCCATCACTAACTCACTGGCTGACTTTGGTGCTTTGGATTTTCTCATGAGCCAGATTAACCACCTCATAGTGAAGATCAATTAGATCTGGTTTGTGAAAGGGCTCTATAAAACACATGCCACCTTTAGTAGTTAAGTAAGATTTTAGCCCCTTTTCTGCCTGCTTTTTAACTTCAGGCTGGTAATTCAAACTCCCTGAGCTTCTGTTTCTTTATAGGTAAAATACAAGAGTTTGGCCAGTATATTCTGGAGGAGTACTATTTACATTGTATTCATCACTTACAACCTATAATTTATAATAATCTCTCTCTCTCTCTCTCTTTTTTTAACATGTGCTTGCCCCTGTTCATTTAATGGATATTGTGATTACCCTGTAAGACTGGATTCCTTTAATCTTCACCTGTTACATTTCAGTTAATCTTCCTCTCAATCTTGTGAAAGTAGGTGATATTCTCATTTTACTGATAAGGAAAACTGAGGTTCAGTTTAGTGTTAGAGATGGGATTCCAGTTTCTGATGCCAGTGTTCTTTTTTTTTACTAGCATGTGGCTTAGTGAGGATTCTTTGCCACATACATCATCTAAAGCGAGCTTTTGATCTCCATTATTTTTCTATTCTTGTTTCTCAAAATGAATAGAGCCTTACCAAAGTGCTTTTATAGAGAGATGTGCCTATTCAATAGCGGTAAGCATAATTTGGCAATTTTTACATTATAGCACCATACAAAAAGTCTTGTTGGCGTTATACAACAGTGCAGTGTTATCTGGGAATCCTTCAGTGCTGGAAAATATAGTTTGTCCTTCAAATAAGATGGGTTCTATTTTAATACATGTATTTTATTTTTAAGACATAGCATTGTTTAATATTATGATGCTTGTAAACTTATATCTGTGCTTTCTGTAGAAGGAAAACGGTTGATTTAATTACTTATGAAATGTTTTTGTTTTTAAAATCCTAATTTGTGATTCTAGAAAGAACATTACCCCATGGCAAATTTCTCTAAAATTTCTATTTTAGGTGGGTTATGTTTTATCATATCCATTGTTTATATGTAAATTTTAAAAAGTTCTCTGAACTATCTGAAATAAGTAGATCTGGCAGGAATTAGGAAAAGCATGTCCAGAAACATTCATTTCTGTCTAGAGTTCATTTATGAGTTCTATGTTTTAACATGCCAGCACTAGATATTGATCTTACTTGGAGCCTTATTGCACTTGCTGCTGCTGCTGCTGCTGCTAAGTCGCTTCAGTCATGTCCGATTCTGTGCGACCCCATAGATGGCAGCCCACCAGGCTCCCCCGTCCCTGGGATTCTCCAGGCAAGAACACTGGAGTGGGTTGCCATTTCCTTCTCCAATGCATGAAAGTGAACAGTGAAAGTGAAGTTGGTGACTGAAACACTGATTCAGCTAGGACTCTGATGTTGATCCTTTCTGATTGAGAAACCTTTGCCCTTGGGACGTTCCTTAACTCATGTTTCTCTTCATTTTGTATTGAAAGTTTCTGGGTGGTCATTACTAGTCCAAAAGAGAATTCCTATGAATAGCTCATTGGTCACAGTTTTATTTTTATCTTCCCAACTGATGACTTTGAAATGACTGTGGCATTTTGAGGAGACCTTATCTGTTGCCATTCTTAACCCTATTCGTGAAACTCTAGTCACATCAGCCTTCTTTTCTGTTCTATAAAGTCAGTCTAGCTTCAGGGACTTCTGCAGTTATCCCACTGTGGGGAATGGTTTTCCTTCAGACTTGTGTGGCTTTATCTTTCTTTTCATTTAAGTCTCAGCTTAAATGTTCCTTCCTCAAAAAGGTTTTCCTTAACAACTCACTGAAAATTAGTGTTTCTCTAACACTATTAAATGGCTTTGTTTTTTTCTTAGTACCTAATGACTAGCTGATATTTATTTCTTGTGTATCTCCTCTGATGGGGACATAGATATTCTGTTTTGTTTAATGCTGTATCCACAGCACCTGGAACAGTGTCTGCCGTAGTAGTTATTCCAGTAAATATTTTTTGAATGACCAAATGAATGCTTTTTCTATTGGCTATTTATAAAATTTTTTAAAAAACATTTTCCTCTTTTTTTTTTTTGGTAATCAGGAAGGTGCTAATTATTTTTGCCATTAGTGTTTTTTTGCAATTAATGTTTCTGTACATTTGATGTTTTTCACTTCCTATGCTGTTCTGTTCCCTAGTTAAATTCTTTCAGAAAGGAGAAAGCCTTTTAATTTTCAAACTCTGAGATATGACTATTTCGATTTATCTACTGCTTGTGAGGTGGGTGTCTGAGCTGGTGCAGCCTAGTCACAAAAGCAATTAACAGATAGGAAAATTGGCTCTTAACAGCTGCTTCAGTCCTGCTTGAGTTGGCCTCTCCCCCAAGGGACTGTCACTGTCAACCTAGCAAAATGAAATTGCCTTCCCATAAACATTTTTTTTTCCCCAGGATTTTAGAACAGAAATAAATTCTTGCTTTATAAAATGAGTTAAAATGTGTCAACAGAATAGAACAGAGTAATGACCTGCTGGTGCAATTTGGATTCTGAGGCATGGCAGCAACATTTATTTTCAGAAGAGTTGACATTGAAACTGTAGCACTTTTAGTTCTATTGAAATGACTTTATTATGCCAAAAAGGTAGATTTAGTAACTTATTTATTGATGTTGGTGAAGAAAGAGACAATTCTATAAAATATAATTTTTAGCCCTCAATGCTTTGGTTTGTGGCATAGTTTTTGAGTCGTTACTCCTTCATTTAACTCTGTGGAAAGGACCAGGTTTTATAAAGACTACAACTTGGTTTCCTTTCCAGTTCACTCTTCTACTCTTAATTCATTCAGTATGGATTCCATTTGATCATTATAGACCTTAACCATTGTTATGTGCTGTAACCAATGTATCCTTTTAAAAATGGATTTAAATGGGTTTTATATTAACAATATGCCAGTTCTGGGCTTTATATTGACATAAGCCTCAATGTTGGCAAATGTGACATTGGTTTCTTTTGATTCTTTTTGATAACTCTTATTTGATATGATTTCCAATCTGAGCTAGTTGTGAAGTGTACTCCCCTTGAAAGTTGTCCTCTAATAATACTCCCTTTCTTTCATTCCTGTTATACCACTGGCCTCTTATGAAGCTAAAAGTATGTGTCATTAAACTCTGCTCTCATATTTTATTAAAAAATAAGAGAAGATTCTCCTATAGTGAGGGTATTATCTTAGTTTTTAAGTGAATAAGATGTGCTTTTGTTATGTTGATGTGCCAGTTCATGGTGTACCTTTTGGTGACTTTAGGATGGGGCCTGCTCACCAGAAACATCAACCATATAATTAGTGGGTTGGGACTTTGGGCCAATCTGACACCAAGATGGGCACTATAAAGGACAGAAATGGTATGGACCTAACAAGAAGATGTTAAGAAGAGGTGGCAAGAATACACAGAAGAACTATACAAAAAAGATCTTCATGACTCAGATAATCAGCATGGTGTGATCACTCAACTAGAGCCAGACATCCTGGAATGCAAAGTCAAATGGGCCTTAGGAAGCATCACTACAAACAAAGTTAGTGGAGGTGATGGAATTCCACTTGAACTATTTCAAATCCTAAAAGATAATGCTGTGAAAGTGTTGCACTCAATACGCCAGCAAATTTGGAAAACTCAGCAGTGGCCACAGGACTGGAAAAGGTCAGTTTTCATTGCAATCCCAAAGAAATAATGTCAAAGAATGTTCAAACTACCACAAAATTGCACTCATCTCACACACTAGCAAAGTAATGCTCAAAATTCTCCAAGCCAGGTTTCAACAGTACGTGAATCGAGAACTTCCAGATGTTCAAGTTAGATTTAGAAAAGGCAGAAGAACCAGAGATCAAATTGCCAACATCCATTGGCTCATAGAAAAAGCAAGAGAGTTCCAGAAAAATATCTACTTCTGCTTTATTGCCTACATGAAAGCCTTTGACTGTGTGGATCACAACAAACTTTGGAAAAGTCTTCAAGAGATGGGAATATCAGACCACCTTACCTGCCTCCTGAGAAATCTGGATGCAGGTCAAGAAGCAACAGTTAGAACTGGACATGGAACAATGGACTGGTTCCAAATTGGGAAAAGAGTATGTTAAGGATGTATGTTGTCATCTTGCTTATTTAACTTATATGCGGAGTACATCATGAGAAATGTTGGGCTGGATGAAGCACAAGCTGGAATCAAGATTGCCGGGAGAAATATCAATAACCTCAGATATGCAGATGATACCATTCTTATGACAGAAAGCAAAGAGGAACTAAAGAACCTCTTGATGAAAGTTAAAGAGGAGAGTGAAAAAGCTGGCTTAAAACTCAACATTCAACAAACTAAGATCATGGCATCCAGTCCTATCACTTCATGGCAAACAGATGGGGAAACAGTGGAAATAGTGACAGACTTTATTTTTGGGGGACTCCAAAATTACTGCAGATGATGACTGCAGCCATTAAATTAAAAGATGTTTGCTCCTTGGAAGAAAAGCTATGACCAACCTAGACAGAATATTAAAAAGCAGAGACATTACTTTGCTGACAAAGGTCCATCTAGTTAAAAGCTATGGTTTTTCCAGTAGTCATGTAAGGATGTGAGAGTTGGACCATAAAGAAAGCTGAGTGCTGAAGAATTGATGCTTTTAAACTGTGGCGTTGGAGAAGACTCTTGAGAGTCCCTTGGACCCAAGGAGATCAATCCAGTCAATCCTAAAGGAAATCAGTCCTGAATATTCATTGGAAGGACTGATTTTGAAACTGAAACTCCAGTACTTTGGCCACCTGATATGAAGAATCAACTCAGTGGAAAAGACCCTAATGCTGGGAAAGATTGAAGGCAGAAAGAGAAGGGAATGACAGAGGATGAGATGGTTGGATGCCATCACCAACTCAATGGACATGAGTTTGAGCAAGCTCCGGGAGTTGGTGAACGACAGGGAAACCTGGTGTGCTATAGTCCATGGGGTTGCAAAGAGTCAGACACAACTGAGCGACTGAAGTGACACCAAAGCTCAGTGGAGAATGTTGATTGGTGAACACAGTGATGTGTTGGGCGGATGATGCACCCTGACTCATAGGGAGATGGCTTGGAAGCCCCTTTTCAGGGCCATCTTAGAGCTTTCCCTGTGTGTATTATTTATAATAAAACTATAATAATAAGTATAATGCTTTCCTGAGTTTTGTCAGTTGTCTTAGCAAGTTATCAAACTGAGGCACTCATAGGAATCTCTGAGTATGTGGCAAGTTGATTAGAAATGCAGATAGCCTGGAGATCCCTGAAGAGTGGCTGGCATCTAAAGTAAGTGCAGTCGTATTTGGTTAATGCCCTTTGGTTTGTGTATACCAGACTAACTCTGAGTGGTTAGTGCTGAAATAAAATTACAGTACACTAATTTAAGGTTGAAACAGAACAGTGAGTGGTACATTTGTTACAGTTAATGAACCAATGTTGATAGATTATTATAAACTAAAGCCCAAAGTTTGCATTAGGATTCACTCTTTATGTTGTACACCTTCATGGGTTTTGACAAATTCATAATGTCATTGGTCTACCATTATCGTAGACCCATGGCAAATAAAATATTGCCTGCCAAATAAGCTGTTAACATTTTAGCCAATAAATATACAGATTATAGAATCATGGTAATTGAGACTCCTGTGACTCCCTCCCAGTCTCATCCCTCTCCCTGTCTCAGAAGTAATCAGTTTTATGAATTTGGTATTTTTCAAATCTAAGCATGTTTTTATAGTTTACTAAGTATTTGTGTATCATACTTTATGGGATTTTTACAAGTTTTTAAATTTCACATTAACAACACTATGTATATTACACCTATTTCATCAACTTGTTTATTTCAAAACTCAGCATTGTGTTTGCAATTTATAGGATTTTATTTTTACTATAGGAAAGAATATTTCTTTAATTAAAGAGTCATTTAATGTTAAATAATTTGTTAACAGTTATAATTTTATATTGGTTTCCTGTATTAGTATAAATAGACAGTACTGACCTGTACATTAAATTTTTCAACCCTCCAGAGGTTTACTGACTTGAATCTAAAAAAGCTTTTTTTTGGGGTGTGTGTGTGTGTGTGTGTGGCTCTTAGAATTCAAACACAAATGACATTATATCATTGATATCATGTTCTGCAGCTACCCTGTTAAAAATACTCAACAGAAGCCAGAAAGACTTAATTATTTAAAGTGAACTGCTAATTGAAGATCCTACCTTTTGTAGATTTCTTTCTGGTGACTCTTTTTTTTGTTTGTTTGTTTTTTAATGAAGAATATAAGATCTTAGTTCCCTAACCTCGGATAAAATCAGCACACCCTCAGTGAAAGTCCCTTTGGGGACTCTGTTTATTGTGTGTTTCCTTTACTATGGGCTTCCCGGGTCTCAGTGGAAAAGAATCCACCTGCCATTGCAGGAGGTGGGGTTTGATCCCTGGGTCAGAAAGATACCCTGGAGAAGGAATGGCATCCCACTTCAGTTTTCTTGCTTGGGAAATCCCATGGACAGAGAAGCCTGGTGAGATATAGTTCATGATGCAGCAAAAGAGTTGGACATGACTTAGCAACCAAACAGCACAACTGTAATTATCAGTTCTAAAAGAGAACACTGTTTCTAGGATAAATCAGAAGATCCCTACAATTCAAGGTAGAGGTAAAGCTATAGCTTCCTCCCCCAGCTTGAGGAAAGTTACTTTATTTTGTTTGGTGAATGTACAGTTGAACCTAATTATTTATGCTGATGTATGCAGCAAGTTTCATCTAGTCAAAGCAGAAGCTGTCAGATCTTCGTAGAATTTTCTGTGACCTAAATTAAATCTGCGTTACACAGGACTGCAGTCTTTAGAGAAAGCTGTTCCCATTGTCTGCTGTGTTAGTTGTGCACACTAACCTGTCACTGTTGATTTGGTTATTGTTGCTCATTTTGCATCCTTTGGTGTATAGTTTGAGTTCAGTAGCAGAAAAAAGCTTGAACTTACATTGTTTTGTACATTTGAAAAATAGTGATATCCCTCTTCCTCAAGATCATTTATTATAGGTTCCAGAAAGCTATATAATTGCACTTCCAATCCAGATTGTTTTTTTATTGACTTCCTGAAGAATCTATTATATTGTAAAGCATCATTGGCAGATTCAGTTGTAATTTAATAAGAATAGACCAATATGCTAAGGGAAGTGATTTTTCAAAAGTTCTTGCTCAATTCCATTGCATGAAATGCTAAAATAGTTTCCTCTTCTTTGTTCATTTCTCAGATGAAGTGTGCTTCAGATTTTTTCTTCGTACTCCTTCTATTTAAGACTGTGTTTATATGGGTGCTATACCAATAAAGAGGTACTGAGAAGTGACTTTTTCCTACTGTATTTTCTAAAGTTTATGTGATGCCATGGTTTTAGATGTTATTTCATTCACAGGATTTGGTCTATGGTAAATATTTTGTAACATGATTTCTATGACAAATGTGTAAATTAAAAATTGAGTTTGTATAGATTCCCATTGCTGGATTTATAGTGTTTGGAATGTTATCTTCAGGGTCTTTTATGGTCAGTATTGTACTCAGATTAATCTTGGGATGTTATAGACCTAGTAATTTCAGACAAATCATCAAATTCTCAGTTTGGTCATATAGTTACTTTAGATTATTGACTATAATCCTAATGATTATAGTTTCTTGATTTTTAAAAAAAATCAATATTTACTGAATTTTTTCTAAAATATGTGAAATATTCTTGGCTCCTTTTAAAATGAAAGATGTTAATTTTGTATAATTGTACTTAGAACAGTTTTTGTTTACATGGAACTCTTATGATTATACTGGCCCAGTTGAGTTTATTTGGATTTTCTTTACTCCCCTATCTCTTTCCCAGCATTTAGGAGAAGAATAATGCTTCTCATGCTGGCATCCCAAGGACTAGACCTGTATCTTGATTGGTTATTTTGTTGTCTTTATCCCACTTATGTCCCTGTCTCTACTCATTTAGCTTCCTTTCATAAGCACCCATTCTAAGGTAGTTAGCATGGGGTCGCACAGAGTCGGACATGACTGAAGTGACTTAGCATAGCATAGCATAGCATACATCTTTGGATATTTCTGTATCTTTAGAAAATACATAGTGTTTTCTGTGTATAAATTTATAATTTTTATAAATGACACTGGGCTATATATCTCATTTTATTGTTTTTTTCTGTTTTCTTCTTTTTTCAAAGTTTAAACTTTTTATATTGTTTTAAAAAAATTCAGCCTTTCATTTAAATGATCTATCCTTGTGTTGCATATAATTCTGATTCCTTACCTCTGATTGTTGTGCTCTATCATGTGCACACTCTTATCCATGTATACTATGTATCCATCTTACTTACACTCACCTATTGATGTTTATAGTTTATAAAATGTGTTGAAAGCATTCATGATATATTTGCTTTTTGATCCAACAATTTTATTTAAAATACTTTATCCTAAAAAAACTACCAAAGCTGTGCAAGAAGGTATATATTCAGGGATATTTGGTATATATGAGGATATAAAAGTGTGTACAAAGATATTTATGATATTATAAATTTAGAACAACAAAATTTAGAAACAACCTAAATATTCAAAGTAGAAAATTGAATATACTGTGGTCTGTATCTATAATAGGATGCTATATGAAAATTAGGAATGCTTTACCAGATAATAATAGTAAATGATAAAGGCTGAGTATAAATTTTAGGTATAGTCTGATCCCAGTTGCTCATGCAGTTATTCAGCCATTCACTCACAAATAGTGACAGTCCAGATATTGTTTTAGAATGTAGAGGTAGAGTGCCATGTGTGTGTGTGGCGGGGCGGGGGGCGGGGGGGGGGCGCGGGGGGTGGCGATGGGGCGGGCAGGGGTGTGTGTGTCACAAAACAGATTCTTTCTTTGCTGTCATAGAATTTGCAGTTTAGTCAGGAGAGACAGAACCATAAACAAAAAATTTGTCAGTTGGCGATAGTGCTTTGGAGAAAAATATAACAGGGTTAATGGTAAATAGGAAATACCAAGGAAAAAGAGAAGGAATTTTGCTACTTTATATAAGGTAAGTTAAGGAAGTCTCTGAAAAGTGACATTTTAAAAAAATTTTATTTGTTTTAGTTTTGGCTGTGCTCAGTCTTCATTGCTGCTTGGGCTTTTCATTATTTGCAGCAAGCAGGGGCCACTCTCTAGTTTCATTGCTCAGGCTTCTCATTGCGGTGGCTTCTCTTGCGGAGCCCAGGGACTCTAGTAGGCTTCAGTAGTTGAGGTGCTTAGGCTTAGTTCTCTGAAGTATGTGAGATCTTCCTGGACCTAGGATTGAACCCACGTTTCCTGCACTGGCAGGCGATTCTTTACCACTGAGCCACCAGGGAAGCCCCTCTGAAAAGTGGCATTTGAATAGAGACCTAAAGAAAGCTAAGGAGAGAGAAAGCAATGTTTTATCTGGGCCGGGGGGTCAGGGGGGAAATGTTCTTGATGAAGGGAACTGCAGGTCCAAAGACTTCAGGCAGAGATATGTATGTGTTCCAGCAAGAGCTTAGAGGTCAGTAGCTGAGTCAGATAAAGTGAAAGTGAAAGTCACTCAGTTGTGTCCAACTCTTTGCAACCCCATGGACTATATAGTCCATGGAATTCTCCAGGCCAGAATACTGGAGTGGGTAGTCGTTCCCTTCTTCAGGGGATCTTCCCAACCCAAGTATTGAACCCAGGTCTCCCGCACTGCGGGCAGATTCTTTACCAGCTGAGCCACAAGGGAGGTCCTGAGTCCGATAGACCAAGGGATACAGTGTGTAGGAAATAAGGTAAGAGAAGTAAAGATTGGGGATGAAAATGGAGGGCCATTAGAGTTATCTTATAGGTCATTATAAGCACTTTGGCCTTTATGATTCTAAGACGAGAAGTCATTGTAGGATTTTGAGCGGAGAAATGAAATTTGATTGACTTTTAAAATCATTTTGGCTGTTTTGTGTAGAATAGACTGGAGAGGAACAGTACTGGGAAAATGGAGTTAAGAGGCTATTGTAATAACCCGGACAACAGATGATAGTAGTTTGGACCAATGATGAGAAGAGGTTTGATTCTGGATTTGTAATGTACACCCACAAACACCTTTTTGAAAAAATAACTGTGTATGTGTTGATATACTAATATATATTTAATTATCTCTGATGGAGTTACTGATGACTTTTTCTTTATACACGTCTGTGCTTTTCAAATTTTCTGTAACTATTTTATTTATTTTTAATTTTATTTATATATATTTTTTATTGTGCTGGATCTTAGTTGCTGCGCAGACTTTTCTTTAGTTGCAGAGAGTGGGGCTACTCTCTCGTCGTGGTTTCCAGGCTTCTCATTGCGGTGGCTTCTCTTGCTGTGTAACGGGCTCTAGGCAAGTGGGCTTCAGTAGCTGTGGCTCCTGGGCTCTAGAGCATGGGCTTAGTTGTTCCACAGCATGTAGAATATTCCCAGATCGGAGATCAAACCTGTGTCTCCTGCATTGGCAGGCGGATTCTCGAAGAATCCAGGGGACAGAAGAGACTCGGGTTCAATCCCTGGGTCAGGGAGATCCCCTGGAGGAGGAACTGACAACCCACTCCAGTATTATTGCCTGGAGAATCCCACGAACAGAGGAGCCTGGTGGGCCCACAGGGTTGCAAAAAGTCGAACACAACTGAGCACACACATACACACACACCAGGGAAGCCCCACTATTACTTTTAAAATCAGAGAAAAAAAGTTTAAAGCTACTTTTGTTTTTATTGTGTTTTTTCCCTGATTACACACATTTAAAAGTATTACACACATTTAAAAATTTGAGTTGTATTTTTTTCCTTTTTGTGTTTGCCATTCCCTTCTGTCTGGTGATTCAGACAGTGAGCAGGCCCAGCCCTTAAATTAGAACCAGGATGTTAGTTAACTGACTAGTGAAATTGATTGAGGAAGGAAATTACAACTTTTTTCAAGCCTGGGCAGACTGTAGTCAGCATTTCCCCTGTCATCCTTGTTTTCCTTTGTGAAGTAAACTCTTAGAAGACTGCTTTATTACAGTTTTTATAAATTTGGTGTGGCCGGGGTACATTTTTACTTATATGTTCTGCTGTTTTTACATCATCACTGATGCAGAGTAACCCAGTGACAAAAAACTGCAGTGTCAGTCAACAGGATGGTCACATCTAGGTCATCCTAGCTAATGAGTGTGAGTTGTGTTGCTGATTTCCTGAAAATTATTTGTACAAATCGTTAGAATGCACTGTGAGTTTTCTCCTCTGACTTATCTTTCTGATTTGCTTGATTATATCAAATATTAGAACACTTGAAAACCAATTTACTGTAAACTAGGTAAGAGTTGTACTGATCTAGAACATGCTGATTGGCAGAGAGAAAAAAAAGACTGGAATTCAGTCTTGGTTATAACTGAGTTTGTTTTTTTAACTGAAGTATAGTTGATTTACAGTGTTGTGTTAATTTCTGCTATATAGCAAAGTGATTCTGTTTACATATACATATATATTCTCTTTTTATATTCTTTTCCATTATGCTTCCATTATGATTCCATGTGGTTCATCACAGGATATTGAATATAGTTCTCTGTGCTGTACAGTAGGCCCTTGTTGTTTATCTATTCTATATGTAATAGCTTACATCTGCTAGCCTTAACCTCCTACTCTATCCCGCACTCACCCACCTTCCCCTTGGCACCCCCCGGTCTGTTCTCTATGTCCATGAATCTGTTTCTGTTTCGTAGATGGGTTCATTCGTGTCATATTTTAGATTCCACGTATAAATAATATCATATGGTATGTGTCTTTCCCTTTCTGACTTCTCTTAGTATGACAGTCTCTAGTTGCATGGTTGAGTTCTTAAATGGTAAATCAATAAAACTCTTATTACCTGGAGGCATAACTTGAGTTTTGTATTGCAGGAAATAGTAGCCCTTGCTTTGTTGCTTTTTTCTCCCTTGCTCTGATTGGCAATGTTTAGTCCTCTAAAATTACCTGGAAAATGGAGATTTTGGATTTTTGATCCGAGGAGCAAGTATCTATCCAGATGATGCAAGGAGCACAGTGGCCATGATAAAAGTCTATTTTGCTTTGTATTTTGGTTTGAAATCACTAGTAAATTGCAAATATGTAATGGCACTTGTTTTAAAAATGGCAAAATTACTTCATGGCCTGTTGGCTATACTTTAATAAAAAATAAGTATGTTTTTTTTTTCTTCTTTATAGAAAGAGAAATATCTTACATTTTAGATATGAAGAAATTTAATCTATGAACTACTGTTTTTGTAGTCTGGAAAACCATCTATACCTCCTAGATCTTTGTATATCTATTAAGCAACTTGATGGTAAATATTTTGCTATATCTGACTTTTTTTTTTTTTGTCTAATGGGCATGTTGGTTTTTTGGTTAAGTTTTCCAATGACCTACAACTGGTATTCTTCTTGTTCCCTAAATGTTTAAGTGAGAATAATTCCTTTGCTTCAAAAACACCGATCTTGCCTAGTTTATGGTTTCTGAATTTCTTAATTACTTTTCTATGAATTTTGTGTGGTACTGTGGACAGAAAATAGTCTGCTATCATTCAGACCCCCATGAATCCCAGCTCTGCCACTGAATAGCTCTCAGAGCCTTAGTTTCCTCATCAGTAAAACTATAATATAGATTGTCATATGTTGCTAGCTTTGTGCCTAGTGTGGTAATACGTAGCCAGTAAATATTATTTATTCTGTTTTCTTTATTTATGTTTTTAATTTGGCTCCTGTATTAACTAAAACCTTTGGTGGTTTTGTTACAACATTAGAAAGTTTTTGTACAGAATACTGTACAAAAGAATGTCAGTTACTAAATTTGGTCTGAATGATGTTAGATCTTTAACCCAGGTGTTGCTTTTTTTCATTCTTTTTAAAGATGTTTAATGTGCAGTTTTGTAGTATATTTAAAACATGTAATTGTGCCAGATACCCTGCAAGTTCTCTGTGCTAGAAACTTTTTAAACATTGTTTCTAATCCCCACAACTGTATAAGGTTTATACACTATTTTTTTCATTGAAGAGAAAGCTTAGGCTCATACTTGGAAAAGTTTTTAAAATGTGTTTGTAATAATGGGCCTATCATTATGGATTAAAATCCATATGGTTTATTGTAAACTGATCTTCTGTTATTGGAAAGTGAAACTTCCATTATTAAACTAGAGTCATTTCCACTGGACTGCAGGGTAGTAGTTGTCCAGAAGCTGTTAGTTGTGGTATTAAAATGTCCTTGAAGTCATTGTGAACTGTTGGAGGGCTCGCTTCTTCTCCCATAAAGAAAAGGAAAGAAAGAGAAGTCTCTCAGTTATGTCCAACTCTTTGCGACCCCATGGACTGTAGCCTACCAGGCTTCTCTGTCCATGGGATTTTCCAGGAAAGAGTACTGGAGTGGGTTGCCATTTCCTTCTTTTCCCATAACATGTTTATCAATTAATTCTTTTTTTAAGATTTTATTGAAATATAGTTGATTTACAAAGTTTAAATTTCTGCTCTACAATAAAGTAACTCAGTAATATACATATATATACACATATGTTCTTTTTTGTATTCTTTTCCAGTATGACTTATCATTGATACTGAATATACAGTAGGACTTTGTTGTTTATCCATCCTATATATAATAGTTTGCATCTGCTAATCAACTCCTAGTCCTTTCCTTCCCCACCTCGCTCCTCCTTGGCAACCACAAGTCTGTCCTCTATATTTGAGAGTCTGTTTTTGTTGGTAGGTATGTTCATTTGTGTTGTATTTTAAATTCCACATGTAAGTGATATTACATGGTATTTTTCTTTTTTTTTTTTTACTTGATGTAGTATGATAATCTCTAGTTGCATCTATGTTGCTGCAAATGGCATTATTTCATTATTTTTAATGTCTGAGTAATATTCCATTGTATATATGTACCACATCTTCTTTATCCATTTATCTATCAGTGGACATTTAAGTTTTTTCCATATCTTGGCTATTGTAAATAGTGCTACTATGGACATAGAGGTGCATGTATCTTTTCAAATTAGACTTTTCTCTGGATATATGTCCAGGAGTGGAATTGTTGGATCATATGGCAACTCTGCTTTTAGTTTTTTGCGGAATCTCTACATACTGGTTTCCAGAGTGGCTATACCAATTTACATTCCCACCAGCGGTGTTAGAGGGTTCCCTTTTCTCCATATCTTCTCTAGCATTTATTATTGGTAGACTTTTTAATGATGGCCATTCTGACTGGTGTGAGGTGGTACCCCATTGTTGTTTTGATTTGCATTTCTGTAATAATTAGTGACAGTGAGCATCTTTCCATGTGCCTAATGGCCATCTGTATGTCCTCTTTGGAGAAATGTCTACTTGGGGCTTCTGCCTATTTTTCAACTGGGTTGTTTGTTTGTTTTGGAGGGATTGTTATTGAATTATAGAAGCTGTTTGTATATTTTGGAAATTTAGCCCCTGTCTGCTACATCCTTTGCAGATATTTTCTCCTAGTCTGTAGGTTGTCTTTTCATTTTGTTTATGGTTTCCTTTGCTGTGCAAAAGCTTCCAAGTTTGATTAGGTCCCATTTGTTTATTTTTGCTTTTATTCCTGTTGCCTTGGCAGACCTAAGAAAATACTGGTTTTGCCTATGTTTTCATATAGGATTTACATATGGTCTCATATTTATGTCTTAAAGCATTTGGCTCTGTTTTTGTGTATGGTGTGAGGATGTGTCCCGGCTTCATTGGTTTACATGTGCCTGTTCAGCTTTCCCAGTTACACTTGCTAAAGAGATTGTCTTTGTCTTTGCCCCACTGTATATGCCTCTTTTGTTGATGATTGATTGTTCATAGGTGTGTCAATTAATTCTTAAATCTTCAGAGTGTAAATATCTTCTTAATTATCATTTTAACCTTTGACTTTTGTAGTAACATTATGTTTTTCCCACTTAAAACATATTCTTTTTAATGATTCCGATTATATCAAAAAGAATATCTAGTGTATTTTATTAAAGTTGGTATAGTGGTTTAGTTTTTCAGGATTAACATAAAACAATTCAATCATAATTGATATTTAATTTTTTCTTGTTAAATAGGAATATTTAATTATGGCCTTAGTGTATTTTGTAGTTTTTGACATAATGTTCCATTTATGTTTAAAACTGGTCAGTTGTTAAACATATTTGTATAAGTTATAAAAAGGAACTTGTTTAATGATTATCTGCCTCTTATTTACAAAGACTGTGAGTGTAAAAGAAATACAGACATACTTTGAATACATTAGAGCCAAGTTTGAGTTTTTATCTTATTGGCATAGGAATTTATAATGATTCATTGGGTTGTTTCTTTATTTAACTGACTGGTTTTAATTTAGATGTACCCTTTTCCCAATATTGATTTACTTAATTTAGAATAGTAATCTTATGAGTGCAGGGAATAGTTTAACATCCAAATACTTGATTTTATAGTTATTAAAAGATCATTAAGCTATTCACCATTGTGTTGATAATCATTTGGGAATACATTTTAGTAGAAAATCTTTGGTTCTTATTTCTAAAATTTGGTTGCTTATTTTTGGCCTTAATGATATTATTAATTTCTGTGGAAAACAGTGAGCCCTATCAGAAGTATTTGGATTTTTGTTGCATGTTTTGAAAGTTTACTTTAAGTGATAGTTGAATATCATTGTTATTGTGAAAGACATTCTTGGATGTAGTTTGTTGTTAAATACGTTTACTTGAGGTAAAGAATCGTAGCACCCACTGGGATTATTTTGCTTACTAAAAATTTTCTGAGAATTTTTAAAATATAGTGTACATAAAGTAGTTTATCTTCTGTCTACCTCTATCAAGAACTCATTTGTCACTGATAATTTTTTAAGTACATCCCAAATGACAAGCTACTTCCTAAACAGAATAATATCAAGAATATAGACTATGAATGATTCTATATTTTGGGGTAAATGAGATCAGTTCCAGAGCCATCTTACTGTCTTAGAGAGTTGTCTTTCTACCATTACTAGGCAATTGGACTGGGAGCCAAGAATGATTTTTTTCCTTCTAGAGTGCCACCAGAAAATTTCTATGATGAGGGAAATTCCCTGTTTTCAGACAATGCTGTCATCAGATGGAAAATACAAATTGAAATAAAGAGAGAAGGAGTCTCAAAACAAAGCTTTCTAGCCCTGTGTTTCACTTATACCAGGAGGAAATGTAGATTAATTTTCATTCTAATGAAGAGAGTATAACTTTGTTTCAAAATGGTTCTGGCATTTATGTTTTTATTGGAAATACTTTGTGTCCTTCCTTTTATTTCTCTTAATTTAAAAGTTCTGTGTTTACTCATCTGTTGGAAAGATTGTTAAGACCAAAAGTAAGACCCAGAATATTGTAGTTTTTTATCACAAGAGAATAGTTGAAAGTGTTTGTTATCAATATTTTAGAGTCCCTTTATCAAAGTTAATAGGCCACTAAAGATGAAGTTCATTATATCAGTCTCTAAAATCCAAAGATGAATCTGGGTGGGAGTAAGGCAGGGAAACAGGAGAAGGATGCTTAGATAGACGACTGAAATGGCTTAGCAGATGGGGAGATTTTAACTCTTATAGTCTGTGGAGAATATTTTGAGATCATATTTCTCTTAACATTTAGAACATTTAATAGACAAATTTCTAACTGTATAGTATTAGATTTCTAAACTGTAGAAGTTAGATGCAGTCTATGGTTATAGTTTATTTTGGAAAAATTACAGTTATCTCCAGTTCTCTGTCCTATTTATACTATTATCTTCTATTTGTACCTATTTTTAAATCTTAATCCATTCTTCATAATGACTTCAGCTTCAAGTAACTTAACATTTATGTTGATTATATTCATATCAAAGAATCTTGGTCACTAAAAGGGAGAGAGATTTTTAAAAAGCAGTGAGAAAGATGTAGTTGGATTTCCAGATCCCAATTAGAAAAATCATCTTTAACTTATAAGCCAAGAAAATTTCATCTGTATATTGTTGAAGGAAAATAGATCTAAAGACCTCACGAACATCTTTTTAAAATCACTTCCAAAATAGAAAGGTGGGATTTCCACTTGAGAACTTTAATTAGCCCAGAGAATGTAGAATTTACAAGGAGTTTAACTGCTTCTGGCTTTTCTGTGGCCCTGTCACTGCTCATTTATCCTCTCAATATAAAAGCGCGTGACAACTCAGCTCCACCTGTTTGCTGAGGTTGCACTAACGCAAGGGTTTTCCGAATGTATTCTAGATGGGGTATTTTTTCCTCTTTTTTTTTTTTTTTTCATATTCAGATTTTACTCTACATAGAACTTAGGAACTGAATTCAATTTAATATATCACTGCTCTGCACCAAATCGCCTTGTAAACTCTAATGGGACAAATATTTTGAGATTCTTCTACATGGATTATGGGTACAATATTAGAAATTATTTTTAGACAGTATGGAAAATGCACTGTGGATCAGTTTAATAATGCCTTTACTCAGCAAACATTTATTGAGCTCATATTCCATACCCAGGTACTAGGAGTATAGACATAAATAAGATGTGATTCCTGCCCTCGAGGAGGTCATTGTCTGCCTCTGAAGTCTTAAATTTTGACACAAAGAAATAAGAGACTCAACTAGCTCGTCTCCTGGATGTGAAAAATAATGAACGGCAGCGGCAAAGCACAAGTTGTTGGATGTTGCTGTTCTGTTTTATTTAGTCTAGAAAAACCTGGAAAATAAAATTCTAGTAAACAGTGGCGGGTTTTGCCATGATTATTAAATGTTTGGTAAACATTTCCCCAAGGCCTGCTATGTGCAAGCATCAATAGAAAATGTATGAGATAAAGTGTTTTATTCTAAATGAGGACAATGGAAGAGAAAGTTACATATACAAATAATTACAATATGGTAGGAGTGGACAGTTTATTACCAAATTTTTTATTTATTAAATAAAACTGATTTATTAAATCAGTTTATTACCAAATGATTTCTCTTGGTTGCGATGACAGTAGGGAATAAGGAGAGACTAAGATCAAGAGATCAGAAGTCACTACTGACTGAAGGAGGCAACCATTCTTACCTTGGAGAATCTTTCTAAAGCTGTTTCTTGTTTTTATATCATATGTCACCAATGTCAGTGACAATTACCAAGAGAAAAACCAAAATATATCATAAAACACAACAATATTTTTGTTACAAAGATGCATTTTGGTTATCATAATAAAACCTCATATTTTGGCCTTGCTTTGGAGTTGACCCTTTAAAGATGCTTTCTATTGGGAGCAACTTCCTATTTTGCAAATAAGAAAAATGAAGAAAGAAAGAATAAAGCACCATCTCTAGTGATATTGCTAAAAATGACAATCAGTTTGCTTGGCTCTAATTGGGTACATCTGTAAATTTGGTGTTAGCAGGCCCAGAATGTTAGGACAGATTGTCGCGTGGAGTAGAACAGCTATTTGAGAGGATTTAATGATGGACCATATTAGAAAACAGAGGTCTACAGGAGGTACACATCTGATATTTTTATTTTATTTCTCAGCTAGCTGAAGTGCTTGGTTTTACCTTTTCTTATTCTTTAAAACATCTTAAGAAACAATGAAACTCTTCAAAGAACCTTTTATCTCTGTGCTGTAGGTCTGTTTATTAGCTGAAGTCTGTTCGTTGGAAGGACTGATGCTGAGGCTGAAACTCCAATACTTTGGCCACCTCATGCGAAGAGTTGACTCATTGGAAAAGACCCTGATGCTGGGAGGGATTGGGGGCAGGAGGAGAAGGGGATGACAGAGGATGAGATGGCTGGATAGCATCACTGACTTGATGCACATGAGTTTGGGTGAACTCCGGGAGTTAGTGATGGACAAGGAGGCCTGGTGTGCTGCGAATCATGGGGTCGCAAAGAGTCGGACATGACTGAGCAACTGAACTGAACTGATTAGCTGAAGTATTCTTTTCCTTTAGTATCATGAGCTGCTCCCAGATTCTAGGTATTCATCAAAGATTTCCTATTTGGCAGTGACAGCCAGTTTTGATTCCCTTTGCTTTCTTTAATTTAGAATCTTTCAAAGTTAGTTATTAATATTAACTCTTCAATTGTCAGAGATAATAGTTTTAGTTACTAAGTGTAAACTTAATTTTCCTATTTGAGATTTTCTTTTTTATACTCCTTTTGAAATTGAAGTGTTTTTAGAATGCTTAAAAGATTCAAAGTCTTGAGCTTTATACTCAAGTGGTACTTGGGTATACTTTTTTTGTTTGTTGTTAACTGTGTTTGGGGCAAACTATTGCTCACTTTGTGTGTGCTAAAATTTCACCTGTTATAGGCCAAGAATAATTTCTCACCTTTTCTCTAAGAAGAGTTTGAAAGGTAAGACTAATTTATTTGCAATGATAAAGTTCCATTACTATTAGGTCATTAGATCAGAGTGGCTATTAAATTTCAAAGCATTATCATAGTGATTATGATTACTGTTGCAGCTGGAGACAGTCTTCTCTAGAACGTATTAGGCTGTTAGTCTCAGTCTAGCACAAGGTTTGGCAAAGCTTTATTTTGAATTAAGATTTATAGTTTTGCCATTATTGAAGATTTTATAGAATATGGACTGCATTGTTAGGAGGTATCAGCTCTGACTAACTGGCAGTGACTACCCAGAGTATCAGTTAACATTTAGGAGGCTTCCAGGGGACATTTGGCGGAGAAGGCAGTGGCAACCCACTCCAGTACTCTTGCCTGGAAAATCCCATGGACGGAGGAGCCTGGTAGGCTGCAGTCCATGGGGTCGCACAGAGTCGGACACGAGTGAAGCGACTTAGCAGCAGCAGCAGGGGACATTTGGAAAAAAGTGGTCAGTTTAGTTCCATCACTCAGTCATGTCTAACTCTTTGCGACCCTATGGACTGCAGCATCCCAGGCTTCCCTGTCCATCACCAGCTCCCAGAGTTTACTCAAACTCATGTCCATTGAGTCGGTGATGCCATCCAATTGTCTCATCCTCTGTCATCCCCTTCTCCTGCCTTCAGTCTTTCCCAGCATCAAGGTCTTTTCCAGTGGGTCAGTTCTTCACATCAAGTGGCCAAAGTATTGGAGCTTCAGCTTCACCATCAGTCCTTCCAATGAATATTCAGGACTGATTTCCTTTAGGATTGACTGGTTTGATCTCCTTGCAGTCCACGGAACTCTCAAGAGTCTTCTTCAACACCACAGTTCAAAAGTATCAATTCTTCGGCACTCAGCTTTCTTTATGGACCAACTCTCACATCCATCCATGACTACTGGAAAAACCATAGCTTTGATTAGACGGACCTTTGTCAGCAAAGTAATGTCTCTGCTTTTTAATATGCTGTCTAGATTAGTCATAGCTTTTCTTCCAAGGAGCAAACATCTTTTAATTTCATGGTTACAGTCACCATCTGCAGTGATTTTGGAGCCCAAGAAAAAAAGTCTGTCACTGTTTCCATTGTTTCCCCATCTATTTGCCATGAAGTGATGGAACTGGATGCCATGATCTTAGTTTTTTGAATGTTGAGTTTTAAGCTTTTTGACTCTCCTCTTTTGCTTTCATCAAAAGGCTCTTTAGTTCTTCTTCACTTTCTGCCATAAGGGTGGTATCATGTGCATATTTGAGGTTATTGATATTTCTCCCTGCAATCTTGATTCCACCTTGTGCTTCATCCAGCCCAGCGTTTCACATGATGTACTCTTCATATAAGTTAAATAAGCAGGGTTAACAATTAGGAGGCTTCCAGGGGACATTTGGAAAGGAGTGGTAGGATCTCATAATGTCTGATACGATCACACGTTGGGAAGAGAGGGAGTGGGAGTTGTGTTAGCTATCCCATATGTTAGTCAAATCTATAAATGGTGGCTTAGAGTAGATATTTGTGTGTGTATTTGTCACTCAGTCATGTCCAACTGTTTATGACCCCATGGACTATAACCCCCAGGCTTCTCTATGGAATTCTCCAGGCGAGAATACTAGAGTGGGTTGCCATTCCCTTCTGCAGGGAATCTTCCCAACGCAGGACTCAAACCCTAGTCTTTGCACTGCAGCAGATTCTTTACCATCTGAGCCACCAGGGAAACCCCACTTAAAAACTAATATGAGTTATTTTTACCATATCCCTTACCATATCCCTTAGAAAATCATCCTCTCTTTGTTGAAATACCTCCAATGAGGAACTCCCTGCCTGCTTGAGATCCCATTCTGTTGTTGCACAGCTCTGCAATGTCGTATTTCTTCCAATCCAGTTATTGCTCTGTGTATTGGATATTCCTAAAAACCTGATTCAAAGGGTTTCAGGCAAGGACAAATTATGAGGGGTTTTTTTGTGTTTTTTTTTTTTTTGTATCATTTATCAACCTTTTTTTTGGGGGGGGGCATTTTAAAAACTTTTCATTTCAAATTGGTAAGCATTCACAAGTTGTCAAAGTAGTACAGAATTCTTGTGTATTCTTCACCTAATTTTCTCCAATGGTTGCTGCTGCTGCTGCTGCTGAGTCACTTCAGTCATGTCTGACTCTGTGCGACCCCATAGACCGCAGCCCACCAGGCTCCCCCCCGTCCCTGGGATTCTCCAGTCAAGAACACTGGAGTGGGTTGCCATTTCCTTCTCCAATGCATGAAAGTGAAAAGTGAAAGTGAAGTCGCTCCATTGTGTCCGACTCAGCGACCACATGGACTGCAGCCTACCAGGCTCCTCCGTCCATGGGATTTTCCAGGCAACAGTACTGGAGTGGGTTGCCATTGCCTTCTCCGTTCCCCAATGGTAACTTCCTACAAAACTATAGTACTATAGCAAAACCAGGAAATTGATATCTATACAATCCATAGACTTTATTCAGATTTCATCAGTTTTACACGCATTTCTCTATGTGTATATCCGGTTCTGTGCAATTTTGTCTTGTGTAGCTTTGTCTAACTACCACTGTAGCCCCAGTATAGAACTGTTCCATAAGCACAAAGAGCTCCCTCATACTACCACTTTATAGCTACACCCAGTCCTCTCCACCATCCCTAGTTCTGGGCCAGTGCTAATCTGCTGTCCCCCTCTGAAATTTTGTATTTCAAGAATTTTATGTAAATGGCATATAGTATATAACCTTTGAGATTGACTTTTTTCACCCAGCCTAATTCCCCTGAGGTTATATCCAAGTTGTCACATGCCTCACTAGGTAACCCAGTTTTTAAAATTACTATTGATGTCTTCTTAGGGCCACAATAAATATTTGTCTATATGTATGATGTTTGAAATATGATTAATTTAAACTTGTAGAGCTATTAAGGCTTCCCAAATGGCTCTAGTGGTAAAAAAGCCCATCTGCTAATACAGGAGACATAAAATGATGTGGGTTCGATTCCTGGGGTGGGAAGATCCCCTGGAGGAGGACATGGCAACCTACTCCAGTATTCTTGCCATGGAAATCTCATGAACAAAGGAGCCCCACAGGCTACAGTCCATAGGGTTACAAAGAGCCAACACAACTGAAGCAACTTAACACACACAACTTAACACACACACATACACATGTACAGGTAGCTGTTAAATTCAAATTCAGTTGTTGCACAGTTGTTGTTGTTCAGTTGCTAAGTCATGTCTGATTCTTTGTGACCCCAAGGACTGCATCATGCCAGGCTCCCCTGTACTGCACTATCTCCCAGAGTTTGCTCAAATTTATGTCCATTGAGTTGGTGATACTATCTAACTGTCTTGTCCTCTGCTTCCCCCTTCTCCTTTTGCCTTCAGTCTTTCCCAACATCAGGATCTTTTCCAAAGAGTCTGCTCTATGCATCAGGTGCCAAATATTACAGCTTCAGCTTCAGCATTAGTCCTTCCAATGAATATTTAGGGTTGATTTCCCTTAGTATTGACTGGTTTGATCTTGAAGTCCAGGGAACTCTCAAGAGTCTTTTCCAGCACCACCATTAGAAAGCATCAATTCTTTGGCACTCAGTCTTCTTTATGGTCCAACTCTTACATGCATACATGACAACTGGAAAAACCATAGCTCTGACTTACTAGACCTTTGTTGGCCAAATGATGTCTCTGCTTTTTAATAGGCCATCTAGGTTTATCATAGCTTTCTTTCCAAGGAGCAAGAGCCTTTTAATTTCATGGCTGTAGTCACTGTATGCAGTGATATTGGAGCTCAAGAAAATAAAATCTGTTACATCATACATGTGAAATTTCAACTTTCACTATTTATTGTTAAACTGTTAGGGCTAGTAAGGAGTGCACGACTGTCAGGAGACACCATTCCTCTGACAGTGTTTAACCAGCCCTAGTACCACATGTTCATATTTAACCTTTTACTGCCACTTCTTCTGTGGCTAGGGGCTCTCTACCTGAGTGGGTGATTATGTGGATGAAATGAGACGTAGAACTCAAAAAATATAAAATTGAAGCATGACAGTTATATACGTTAGAAATTGAAAATATACTTAAATTTCTCACCTAAAGTTGTCTATTTTTTTATGTGCATCAAGTAAGCTTTAGTTATTACTATTAAAAATAAAAGTTTCCAGTGCACATTGCTGTGCATCTTTCTTTTTTACTAAGGTATCTTGAACATTTTCCGTATCTGTCACACGGTTTTAGTAGTTCCTTTGCTGTGTACACGCACTGTTCTTTCACTTATTTAGTCACTCTTCACTGAATGCCTGCTGTGCCCAAGGCGCCATGCTGGGGCAATTGTGATGAATAATACATGAAACTCACATTTTAGAGGGAAGACAGACATTAATAATGATTAATTTCTCAATTGATTACTTGATTAGGAATGTAATATGCACTAGGAAAAAGCAGTATGGAAAGCCAAGTCCATGCCTGTCAGAGGGACTTAACCAGGTCTGGGAACCAAGGAGGATCTCTCAGATAATATAACTTTTGAGCTAAGATCTAAGGATGGCTATGTATGATAAGGACATGACTAATGAAGGAGTATGAGTAGACATTAGTGTATTTATCATTTAATTAAAATAAAAAGAAAAGCCATAAAACTATTGGATGTGTGAATACGTATGTTCATAGAGGAAAACAAAACTGGTAAAATATATCTCAAACTGTTAATACTGTGGAGGTATTACAGGTACCATTTTTTTTTAACAGAAAATTTTTAAGAGAAGCATTAGCTTTACTGAAAAATTGAGAAAATGGCATAGAGTTCCCATGTACCCTACCCTCCACCACCAAAACACACACATGCACACGCACGCACACACAAACACACTTTCCCCTATTAACATCTTACAATAGTATGGGACATTCGTTCCAATTAATAAACCAGTATTGATACATTATTTTTCCCTACCCAGTGTTCAGTCAGGTTTTCTTAATTTTTACCTAATATACTTTTTCTGTTGCAGGAGCCCATCCAGGGTGCCACAGTATGTTTAGTTTTCACTTCTCTTTAGACTATCGGCTGCAGACAGTTTCTCAGACTTCATTTTCGATGTTCTTGACAGTTCTGAGGTATACTGGTATTTTGTAGAATGTCCCTCAGTTGGGATTAATCTGAGGTTTTTCCCATGATCTTACTGCAGTATAGGTTTTTGGGAGGAGACCAACAGAGATAAAGTGCCATTCTTGTCACATCGTATCAAAAGTACATACCATGAGTGTGATTCAACCCTGTTGATGTTACCCTTGATCACCTGGCTGAAGTAGTGTTTGTCAGGTTTCTCCGCAGTAAAGTTATTTTGCCCCTCTCCTTTCCACGTACTGCTTTTTACAAGGAAGTCTCTGTGCACAGCCTACACTTAGAGTCAGAGTTATGCTTTACTTCCTTGAGGGAAGAGTATCTACATAAATTACTTGGAATTCTTCTGCACAGAAGATTTATCTTTTCTCCTCCATTTGTTTATATATTCAATCGTGAGTATGAACTCATGGAGATATATCTTATGCTTTGGGTTTTAATCTAATACTACTTTATTTTATTGCCGAAATTGTTCAAGCTTTGAACCATTAAATTGGCTTTCAATTGCCTCTTGTGTGCCCCTTGGACATAGCCCCATTAACACAGTTTTGTTTATTTTCTAGGCACTTCCTTATTTTATGACACTGCAAGATGTTTCAGGCATTCTTATGTATTTTCTGTCACAGAATTAGAATCAGCCGTTTTTCCAAGGAGGCGTGCTTCCTTTTATTGGAGACTGGTGTTAGAAACCAGGTTTGGGTGCTATCTTACTTTTCTCTTAATATTTTTTTTCCCTACTCTGGTTTTCTCTTTATCTCTTTTTTTCGCCCATAAAACCTTTGATAAAATAAGTATGAATTCTACCATGGCAAATTAGATTGGCTCATTAAATATCTATTTCCAACTGCCTTCTCCCTCCCTTCCTTCTCCTTTAGACATCTTTCAGCCAGGGTTGGCCATGTGACACAGGGCTGGACAGGGGAGATGTAAGTACAAACATCCTGGGAAGGACTTTGTTTGCAAAACTGAAGCTCAGCACCTGAAGGGAGATATCTTTGGGCCCTTCAGCCGTCTTCCTGTCAGGAAAATGGAACCAGTGCCTGGGTGTTGAGCATGAACGTGAAAACAAATGCTAGGGAATGTAAGATAAGTAGAAGGAACCTTGTTCTATGATGTCATGGCTGACTTAGGGTTGAACTATCCCTGGTCTGCCCAGCTCCAGACTACTTGTTACCTGAAAGAAATTAAACTCCTGTGTGTTTTCCCTATCGTCATTTGGTTTGCCTGTAATTGCTACAGCTAAGCACACAGTCTTAGGCGATTCACATATCAACTTAGTTGACAAAATTATTATTTATTCAACATATTTGTTGAGGACCTACCACATGTAAGCCCCCATATATGGGGTGAAAAGAAAAGAGTTTTGTTGACATTATCCTGGTTCCCACTGAACCCAAGTTTAATAATGGTATGTAGAATAGGATAATTATGCCAGTAACTATGATGAAAGATGGAATATAGTAATATTTGTTATTTACTTGGTCACAGTTACTCATTGTCACTTTCAGTTCAGATCAGTCACTCAGTCGTGTCCGACTCTTTGCGACTCCATGAATCGCAGCACACCCGACCTCCCTGTCTATCACCATCTCCCGGAGTTCACTCAGACTCACGTCCATCGAGTCGGTGATGCCATCCAGCCATCTCATCCTCTGTCGTCCCCTTCTCCTCCTGCCCCCAATCCCTCCCAGCATCAGAGTCTTTTCCAATGAGTCAACTCTTCGCATGAGGTGGCCAAAGTACTGGAGTTTCAGCTTCAGCATCAGTTCTTCCAAAGAACACCCAGGACTGATCTCCTTTAGAATGGACTGGTTGGATCTCCTTGCAGTCCAAGGGACTCTCAAGAGTCTTCTTCAACACCACAGTTCAAAAGCATCAATTCTTCGGCACTCAGCTTTCTTCACAGTCCAACTCTCACATCTATACATGACCACTGGAAAAACCATAGCCTTGACTAGATGGACCTTTGTTTTATCTTAATTCTGTTCCTTGTATCTGCAAATGGTTTCACAGTTTACCTAGTTCCAAGACAGAAACAAGGATAGTCCTAGTCTCTTTCTTTTCTCTAACTCTCCATACCCATTTGGTAACCACAGGCTGTTTTCTTACCTTTTAAATACTTTTTGTCCCATTTTTTAAATTCCTTTGCTCCTCTGTTAGTTCTGAACCTCATACATTTCTGTCACACAGGTTATTATGACCCGTCATACCTAGCTGCCGTGTCCCCAGTTCACTTTGCAGTAGGGGTGGACGTGGCCCAGTGGGTGAGCTTTGTCCGGTTAGAGGCGGGAGAGCTGCTATGGGGGTACCACTGAGAGGGAGAGGGAGGCCAAGAAGCACCAGCATTTGTCCTCCTGATGTCAGAGAGTAGAGGAAATGGCCCTGTAGGTGGTAATGAAGCTCCTGCACTTCTGGCCTGCCAATTTTTACCAAGTCATCCGTGAGGGTTGGCTGCATGCCCATTTGAACAGGTGGGCCAGCTAGGGCTGCCCCACTAGAATCCAGGATTTCACATACACACACACACACACACACACACACACACACACACCTATGGCTCCTTCACCCTAGTACAGGGAACATTCAGTGCCCCATTCTGGGACCAGAGATGCTGGCCTCCATCCACCCACACGCCAGACATATGCTAGTGGACAGTGCAGACCTCAGCCTGGCTGCAGTCCAGGTCCCTGCAGTGCCCTCCCAGGTTGTAACAGGGGCAGGGCAGGCTGCATCCCTTGTTTGACCATTACCATGAGACCCTTAGTGGGGTGGCTAGATGTCCTGTTCTAACAGCCAGGATCTGGGTGATCCTCCCAGTAGAATGTGGTAAGAGCCGGATCTCAGCCTTCTCCTCAGGGCTGGTGAGTGAACTGGGTGTCCAGGACAGGCTGAGGGCTCTGTGGGCACCAAGGCTGCCCACTGGCTGGGCCCAGGCCTTGGAACATCAATAAACCTCTCCCCTACCCTCACCTGTGTGACTTAATGGCAGCAATAGTCTCCATGGGTCACAGGCAGTTCCATGGAGGCCTCAGCAACTGCCATATGGACACTGCCATTGAGGTAACAGCTTCAACCAGCTTCACGCTTTCCATTCAAGTTTCAAAAATTGGTATAGCTTAAATCAGTTGTCTACCCCTAAGAGGTGGCCAGAAGTCAGATGTAAGTTGCAAGGACATTGCATGTCATTACTTCAGGTCCACCTCTGTGGTTGGGGATATTCACAAAGAAGGGTAATTGTTGTAAGTTGAGAATTAACCTGATTGGTGTTTTCTATCTTGCCCTTTCTTGTCAGAACAGAAAGCAGCATTTGTTTGGGTGGAGCTTAACAGGAACCTAAAGACCTGACCTCAAGAACAAAGGCTCTGATACCAGAAGTTTGCAACAACTAACCACACCCCTCCCTCACCTTGCCTATAAAAGGGCATTGTGGACCACTTTCAGGAAGTTCTGGAGTTTTTTAAGGCAAGAGCCACTCGTGGCTCTGCAGTAAACTCTTCTGTGCTCCAAACTCTGATGTTTTGGTTTTGTTTGGCTTCACTGTGCATTGGACACATGGACTTGGGTTCAGTAACAATTTCTCCCCATACCACTGGCAAAGGAGTCTTTCCAAAAGGCATATAAAGTCTTGTTTCTGTCTTCAGTAAAATCATTTGTACAGTCTCTAGGTTAAATTTCAAATTTTTTTTCCCCTTGAAAGCCCTTTGGGATCTGACTTTGCCTGGCTGTCCATTTTCATCTTACGGCAGTGACCCAAACACAAAGGACACACCACCCACTGACTTCATCCTACACTTGTGACTAGTTCTGTCTTTAGTTTTCTTTGTCTTTATCTCAGAACATTAGTTCAAGCGGGAATTCTCATTATCTTTAATGCAGACCCCAGTTCAGTCCCTGTGTCGGGAAGATCTCCTGGAGAAGGAAATGGCAACCCACTCCAGTATTCTTGCCTGGAAAATCCCATGGACTGAGGAGCCTGGTAGGCTGCAGTCAGTCCGTGGGGTCGCAAAGAGTCGGACACGACTGAGTGACTTCACTTTCACTTTCTTTCTTTAATGCCTTTAGTTCTTTAAGACTCAGAGCTGATGTTTTAGAAGACCTTCTCTAATTCTCCCTCATCCCTCTCAAAAATCCCTGTAGTCATCCTGTGTTATCACATTACTGGCTGTTATACTTGAAATACCTCTTGAATTCATCTACTTTCCATCACCATTACCACCACTTTGTTTGTTCTAGACTACCATCATCATAACCTATTTCAGTGTTCTCTCAGATCAACTTTGGTAATTTGTAAAATAACATTCTCTGCCCAATATCCAGTGATTTTTTCAGACTCCATATCTGATCATTATAGCCATGTGCTTAAAACTCCTTCCCTGATTTCCTAATGATCTAGGCTACGAAGTAAGTCCTAATGTCTCCTGTAGTGTACTGTATAGACCGGTTTCTGCAAACCTACTTCTCTAGCCTCACTTGTTTTCATTCTTTAAATACACTTTGCTCCCTTTCATCTTAGGGTCACACATGTCATTCTCTTATCTGAAACATTTGTCACTTAGATCTCAGCCTTCCAATCTCGGTACTTTCTCAGGATATCTCCACCCAGCTCTGTGTCAGATTCCTTTTTTATGTGTTTCACCTACTCTGCCTTTTGCACAAACTTGTAGAATTGAGCAAGATGGGGAGCATATAGTTGCATTTAATTTTCAACAATGATTATAGTTCCTTTCTTTATTCTGCATCCACCCTTCTAGAAACCTTCATTCCTTCTGTACAGACTACTCATTTCCCTTGTGTTGTGTCTGGACTTCATGATCAATTCCTTAAATATGGCTCTTGTCGGAACTCAAGGTTCTTTTGCAGCTCTTTTACAGCCTGACCCATTTTTTCTCTCCAGTTTTTTACTTTTGGTTTATTCTGTTTTTCGTGTTTTGGTAAGAAACTCGTAAAGAAAGTTAGCAGTTGTTTGCTTGGTTCAGAGTAATACAAGCTCTACTTAAATGGGTGCTGTGAACAAGCTAGAGACATTACACGGAATGACTCAGCCTGCATTCTGTTTCTCACTACGGTGACCCCCAGTACAGTTATAACTTTGTGTGATTTCGTGAACTGCTGTCAGACATTCAGATTTGATCATGATTTAAACATACATTGCAAAATCATGGACTCGAGAGTTGAAAGAGGCTTTAGGGGTCATTTAGTTTTAGACCAACCACCTCTCTATTCAATGTCATTTGGTTTCTGAGTGTTCTTTCCTACCCATATACAAGAGATTGTCTTTTATACAGTGAACTGAAACCTGCCTTAGTGACCATCCACCAGCTTTACTTCTTAGCAGTGTTTGTGGTGTGACAACTCATGTGTCTAAAGACAGCCATCATGTCCTCTGTAAGTAGTTTTTCTCCAGGAAGAATAACCCCAGTTCCTCTTGTATCATGGCTTTAAAATTCTTTTATCATCTTATTTGAATTTATAAAATTTTTATTTTTGAGTGTTTTAGACTATTTACTACTCTATCTACTTCCCATTTGGAGAAGGAACTGGCTACCCACTCCATTATTCTTGCCTGGAGAATCCCATGGACAGAGGAGCCTAGCGGGCTACAGTCCACGGGGTTGCAAAGAATCAGACACAACTGAGTGACTAATTTTCAACTTCCCATTAGTGTAAATAATAAAGGTGATTGCAAATAAAACACGTTGATAGGTATTTATGGCAAATGCAAAATATACACAAATGCAAATGAGTTGAGAAAACCTACTAAATACAGTTTGGTGTTCAGCTTACAGATCAGAAAAAACACTTTATCCAAACTTCTTTTGGTGGATTAAATGGGGAGTGGAGACAGAGAACATTTGAGTGATAGAAACTGGTATAGGTGATGATTTGTCTGATGTATGATCACTTCTTTAGCTATATTATACCATTATATTTGCATATCATTGTCATTTTCAATCTGTGACCAGTTGCTCAGTTTCATAAATACAGTGTATCCAACATTTAGCCACACCAGGCATGTAGACTGTTGTTTTTCTAGAACTGAAAAGGTGTGTGTAGGAGGGAGTTGTTTGTTTATTTGTTTCCCTTGCTGAAAAACTCCCTTTCTATCATGAATTATAATTTGTGCCTTAACATGTCATTCCTCCTGTCTGTGCAGAGATACGGATTTACCAGTTGCTGCCTGAATTAGGAGCATCAAAAGTAGGATGGCAGCTGAACTTCCTGTGAACTGTACAGCCCTGAGGATAATTTGTCAGGGATTTCTCTTTAACTTTTCCTTTATCTTACTCTAGGATAAAACTCCCCACAGATGAGAGAATACACATTCACCTTGGTAATGACACAAACTTGCACCTTTCTGGTCTTTTGCCACTCAAGTGCTAAAATATTAATATCCAATGAAAATTATAAAATGACTTTATAGCTAATTATTTTATTTCTAGCAAAAGAAAGAAACATTCTCCTCCTCTTACATGATGTTTGTGTTTTTACTTGTATCCCTAATCTCAGACATTTCAAACCGAATTGATATCTTTCTTAAGTATAGTTTTTTTTTGGATGATTTTTTGGTTTTGATTTTTAAACAGTAAAACTTTTATATGATATCATCTCATTGACTGGACTTTAAGCAGAAGTTTTAGTGTTAATAGCATCTCTTCCAGTAATTCAACTTTTTTTTTTCTTTTCTCTCATTCTAATATTTGTTGAGTTGTATATGATCAGAAAAGGTCTTTGTGTAACATAAACAGGCATTTAATTAAGGGGTAATGTCTATGGTACCAGGGTATGTGAAGTGAAACAGAGATGCTTAATCAGCCACAAAAGCTATTTACTGCTTCGTAAACTTCAGTGTCATAAATATTATTACTGTTTTAGGACCTCAGAAAAGCAGTGAAATATCAAAACTGATTTTCTTCTCTACTATTAAAGTAGTAAAGGTATTCCTCTTAATAGAACTTTGTAATGAAGCTAATATTTGATAAAAGCATACATACTTGAAATTTTTAAGAAGGGATTTAAATACAAATGAGGGATATGTTGAAAATGAAGCAGGAAGAAAAAGGTTTTATCTCCAAAGCCTGAAATTATGTTGAGGATTAAGTCACATAATATTGCCATGTATTTGTTGAACACCTACTGTGGGGCTTGGGCTAATGGATAGTTTGTATATATTATCTTTAATCTTTACACCAATCTTGTAAACTAGGTTGGTTCCAATTTTAGAATGAGGACATGGAAGTGCAAAGACATTATCACACAGGTGTGTCTGATTATACCTGTACTCTCCATTACTTCAAACTGTTTTTAAGATGAAAGCTTATATTAAAATAGTTACTTTTTAACTTTAATTCTGCTAAATACCCAATAGTATACCCAAGAAGTTAAAAGCTGTGCAGTGTTAATTCTTAAACTTTTAACTTTTTATTGTTCCATATTCAACATTTATTAAGCAGCTACTATTTTCCTAACACTTGCTAAAGTATTATCAGAGCTGTAACCAAGTAAGAAGACTCAGTCTTCCCCCCTCAGAGTTTAGAAATGGATAAATAGTTCACCCTTATATATACAAAATTTCAAAGTGGAATCAAAGAGAGCAAGGTTCTTTTCTTCTGTGTTTTGTGACTGTTTGCTGGACCCCTCCAAAGTGTCCATCTTGAGGAAGGAGCTCCTAGTTTTGTTAAAATGCCTTGATAGACAGGAAATTGTGTGCAGTGAGAACCTGGAGAGGTAATTAGTAGAAGACCTCCTCAAGCAGCAAAGTTTTGTTTGTTTGTTTTTTGGTCTACTTATATTCCCACCAGCAGAGTAGGAGTAAATTTATTTCCCCACATGGGTTACAATGAACTTTTTTTTCTTTTGCTTTTTAACACTTTATTTCAACATAGCTATACTTACAGAAATATACTCATGGGCTAATAGAATGCAATTTGACTTAACCAACACAATTGGGATCCAAAACCTGGTACTTGGTTTGCTTCAAAGGAAAAAAGGATTTAGTCATAATTCAGATTTAACAAATTATCTGATTCTTGGTTTGAGTAGATTTGGAATCTACATGTAATATTAATTAGATCAGATAGCTTTTATATTTTCACATGTATTCAGTGGACTTTTGAGCTACAGACTGTGGGCCCAGGATCTTGTATGAGCCCTGACCATGTTAAGAACAGGACAAATCCTGACATTATGTACAGAGTTCTGCCTCCTCCCCTCCCCTCCCCCAGCTCCTGCTCTGTGGCGATGAATTTTTTTTAAACTGGAAGATAATCGCTTTACAGTGTTGTATTAGTTTCTGCTGTGCAACAGTATCAATCAGCTATAAGTATACATATATCCCCTCCCTCTCGAACCTCCCTCCCACCCCTTCCATCCCACTCCTCTAGATTGTCACAGAGCACTGTGCTAAGCTCCCTGTGTTATACAGCAGCTTCCCACTGTCTGGCCTCCCTGGTAGCTCAGCTGGTAAAGAATCCCCTGCAATGCAGGAGATCCCGGTTCTTTTCCTGGGTCAGGAAGATCCTATGGAGATGGGATGGGCTAGGTTGCCCACTTCAATATACTTAGGCTTCCCTGGTGGTTCATACAGTAAACAAGACCTGGGTTTGGTCCCTGGGTTGGGAAGGTCCCCTGGAGAAAAGTATTCTTGCCTGGAGAATTCCATGGATGGCAGGCTATAGTCCATGGGGTCGGAAAGAGTCTGACTTTTGCTTTCATTTTCCCACTAGCTATCTATTTTACACATGGTAGTGTATATATGTTAGTTGCTACTCTCTCAATTCATGCTACCTTCTCCTCCCCTCACTGTGTCTACAAGTCTGTTTCTGTGTCTGCATCTCTATTCCAGGCAAGAGAGGTTTTACAGAAAGATTGTTGTTTTTGAGCCAAGACAAAGGAAACCTGGTTAGTACCAAATCTAAAGGAGAGCTTTTGTTAAGATTCTTACATTTTATTAATCCAAATGTTTATATCTATCAATTGCTTATACTACTCTTACTTTGTGGTTTACTGTGATTCTGTAGATCATTTATTCCAGTAATGTTTTCAAAAGGACCCCGCATTCTTTGTAAAAATACCAGCAATAGAAGTTAAAAAATTTAGATTATTGATGTTTAGGAAAATTTCCCAGTCATTGTGTCCAGTCCCCTCATACTGCACACAAAGAAGCCAAGGCCCAAATAAGCTGTGATGTGCTCAGTGTCAGGTACTGTAAGCTTCGGATCTGGGACTGGGCTTGGCTTATAGTCGTGGTTTCCATCCTCAAGGTCTTGTTGAAAAATGCCTGAAGGTTAGTAGTGGTTTAATACTTTAAAATAGTTTATATATATTTTTTATTGTTTTTCTTCATTGGCCTAGGGAGAGAAGTAATTGAAGAAACAGGAAGTAATGGAACTATTCATGAAGGAATATGGACAATAATTTATTTAGGTAAAGCATGTGGAATCTTTACTTCAGAAAGTTCATCTTTCTAAAGTGGTGTCATTTAATTTCTGAAGATAGTTATGTACATGCCATCTTTATAGTATATAATATAGTCTGACAGTGGTGAATTGACTAAAAAGCCTTATTGTGCGAGATAATAGTGGCAGTAGAACTTGTAAACTCAGATTTATTCACACATTCTTCCTTTAACTGGCCTTTTAACTGAAGTGAAATTGATGGGAAAAGCATGAAGTTATAGAGTTTGGAATTGGGTTGCTTTTGGTTGACTGTGATTATCATAATGTATTTCACCCTTGAAACTGAGCCTTGGATGACAGAGGAAGTCAGCTAAGACAAGAAAATGCCAGAGAGACAAAATAACCTTCAGCTAGTCTATAAAAAAGAGTGATTAAGCAGTTCAAAATGTAAATGCCAAATTCTATCACACAGCCATTTCCTGGGATTTTAAATGATCATAACTATTCTTTTTCTGAATCCGGGTGCACTTCAGTTCTGAATGGCGTAAGAAAGTATTCGGGGTCTACTGTCAGCTTCCTTCTAATCGCCTTACCCAGGAGATAGAATGTTCAGATATAGCCAACTAATTTCTGAAAAACAATGCACATGATGTAAGAGCAAAAGGATAAAAGATGTCCTTAGAATTTCCATAGTTAAATCCAAGGGAGGATTTAGACTTTTGAAGTATTTAAGAGGTCTCATTGATGCCATCACTTATGCCTTTAATCTCTGCCTGACTAGTTATTCCTTCTTCACTTTTTCTTAAAAATACTCCAAAGCAGTTCAGGACCAGAAAGAGAAAATGACTGAGCAACAACGCACATGTTAACTGCAGTTACAATTAAAGCAAAGCAGATGGTGTCATGCGTTTTACTCATCTATTATACTGGTGTATATATGTTTGCTGGTGAGAATAGCCTACAGTGTATATAAAAATTTCTAAGTCCCTTTCATGTTCTAAAATTCTTACAAAGAACCTCATCTGTTGCACAGTTCTGAGTCCTTCCATTTTCCATTTTATACTGCCCTATCAGTCATATTAATTTCCAGAAAACCCTATATTAATTATCAATTTCTTTATCTTTTAGTGGCCCCTCACTTATATGTAATTGGGTACAAATCTGGTTTTATCCTCCTTTCCTACCCTCTTTACAAATCTTCCCCTCCAGCCAGTTTTGTTTATTTAACATCCTTCAGTCCTGCTGTGTGTACAGCATAGTTTCATCCCCCAAATGAAATTTTGTAAAGTGATTTAATTTCTCTGGAGTTTAGTATCTTCATCCTTACGAAAGAAATGACGGACTTAATGAACTTAGACTTGTTTAGTGATTTCTAGTTTGCATACAGTTTTTCCATATATTGTAATTTCTTCTTTACAGTAACCCTTTAGATTAATGAGCACAGAAATTATATACATGTGCAAATAAGAAACCCCAAGTCCAAGTAGATTAAGTGATTTATATGACCATTCTCAACTTTTTAATCTCAGAAAATACCATTTATAATAGACTCTCCTGAAAGGAGATACTCATGTAATTAAGAAAATACAAACAGAAAACTATACACCATTGATTTTTTTTAAAAAGCAAGTTGAAGAAGATCTAAATAAATGGAGAAGTACTCTGTGTTCATGGATCGGAAGATTCAATATTGTTAAATAACCATTTTTTTTTACAGTTGATCTATAAATATGTGACCCCAATCAAAACCCTACCAAGCTGTCTTATAAATATCAACATACTAATTCTAAAGTTTTAATGGAAAACAAAAGACCTGGTATAGCCAACACAGAACTGAAAATGAACAGAGTTGGAGTACTCACACTAGCTGATTTCAGGACTTAATGTAAGGCTACAATAATCAAGACAATGGTATGGGCAAAAGAGTAGACATATAGAATAATAAAACAGAAAGGAAATAAAAAATAAATCCACACAAGTATCAGATCAGATCAGATCAGATCAGTCGCTCAGTCATGTCCGACTCTTTGCGACTCCATGAATCGCAGCACGCCAGGCCTCCCTGTCCATCACCAACTCCCAGAGTTCACTCAGACTCATGTCCATCGAGTCAGTGATGCCATCCAGCCATCTCATCCTCTCTCGTCCCCTTCTCCTCTTGCCCCCAATCCCTCCCAGCATCAGAGTCTTTTCCAATGAGTCAACTCTTTGCATGAGGTGGCCAAAGTACTGGAGTTGCAGCTTTAGCATCATTCCTTCCAAAGAAATCCCAGGGCTGATCTCCTTTAGGATGGACTGGTTGGATCTCCTTGCAGTCCAAGGGACTCTCAAGAGTCTTCTCCAACACCACAGTTCAAAAGCATCAATTCTTCGGTGCTCAGCCTTCTTTACAGTCCAACTCTCACATCCATACATGACCACAGGAAAAACCATAGCCTTGACTAGACAAACCTTTGTTGGCAAAGTAATGTCTCTGCTTTTGAATATGCTATCTAGGTTGGTCATAACTTTGCTTCCAAGGAGTAAGTGTCTTTTAATTTCATGACTGCAGTCACCATCTGCAGTGATTTTGGAGCCCAGAAAAATGAAGTCTGACACTGTTTCCACTGTTTCCCCATCTATTTCCCATGAAGTGATGGGACCGGATGCCATGATCTTTGTTTTCTGAATGTTGAGCTTTAAGCCAACTTTTTCACTCTCCACTTTCACCTTCATCAAGAGTCTTTTTAGTTCCTCTTCACTTTCTGCCATAAGGGTGGTGTCACTGCATATCTGAGGTTATTGATATTTCTCCCAGCAATCTTGATTCCAGCTTGTGTTTCTTCCAGTCCAGCGTTTCTTATGATGTACTCTGCATAGTCAACTGATTTTTGCCATGAAAGCAAAGACAACTCAGTGTAGAAAGGATAGTCTCGTCAATAAATGGTGCTGGAACAGTTGGATATCCATATGAAAAAGAAGTGAACTCAGACACAGACCTTACAATTCATACAATAATTAACTCAGAATGGATCATAGACCTAAATGCAAAATGAAAAACTATAACAGTTATTAAAGAAAATATACGAGAAAATCTGTATGACCTTGGGTTCGGCAGTGTGTTTTAAAACGCATTAGTAATACATTTCATGCAAGAAAAAAGTAGATAAGGGGCATATTTAAAATAGAAAACTGTTCAGTGAAAGACATGAATGAAAAAAATGAAAAGATAAGCCAGTGATGGGGAGAAAGTATTTGCAAAACACTTCCAATAAAGAATTTGTATCCAAAATATATAAAGAAGTCTTAAAACTCAACAGTAAGAAAATAATCAACTTTATTTAAAAATGAGCAAACATTTTGAAGAGATACTTCATCAAAGAAGATATACAGGTGGCAAATAAGCATATAATAAGATGTCCCGCATCATGTCATTAGAGAACTGCAAGTTGCAACAATACTGAGATTTCATTATATATGATATCATATTATTACATATTATTACATTATATATCTGTTAGAATGGTTAAAATCCAAAACACCGGCAAAACCAGATTGTGGCAAGGATGTGGAGCATTAAAAACTTCATTCATTGCTAGTGGGAATGCAAAATGATACAGCTACTTTGGAAAACAGTTTGACAGTTTCTTACAAAACTAAGAGTGGCTTACCATCCAAAATCAGCAAGCACGCTCCCAGATATTTACCCAACTAATTTGAAAACTTATATCCACCAAACCTGCACACAAACATTTACAGCAGCTTTATTTATAATCTCCTCAAATGGGAAGCAACCAAGATGTCCTTCAGGATGTGAATGGATAAACACCCATACAATGCAATGTTATTCAGTGATAGAAAGAATAAAGATATAAGGCCATGAAAAGGCATAGATAAATATTAAATGCATATTGCTCAGTTTAAAAGCTGAAAATGCCACGTACCATGTGAGTTCAGTTATATAGCATTCTGGAAAAAAGTTTAAAAAAAAGAGTGAGTGAAAACATCAGTAGTTGCCAGAAGCCTGGGGGAGCAGGCAGTTGTGGAAAAATGAAGCACAGGGGCTTTTTTAGGGCACTACAACTATTTTGTATGATAGTCTAAGGGTGAATATAAGATATTAAGCATTTGCCAAAATCTACAGAACTTTACAACAGAAAGAGTGGACCTTAACATATACAAAAATTTTAAAACTCACTTAAAACCTCAAGGATTCCATGATTAAATATAAAATGTGACAAAATTGCAAATAAATGAAACAATATTACTGAAGGGAGTGGAAGAATAAAGTGCTACCCTATGTAACTTTGGAAATGAGTGGAACTTTTAGGACTAAAACACAAAAAGAACTATATACATAAGCACTGTACTTTAGTTGATAAAGTTCTATTACACAGAAGGTGGGATATGGAGTAAGAATTCTGAAACTGATATACATGAGTTGGAAGTCAGGATTCTCACTGTCATAGTATACAGGTAAGTAAGGAGAAAAGGCTAGAACCATCCATGTGGTAATGGATTAGAGCTGGGGACAATATGAGTTCATGTTTAACTTAACATAGATACAGATGGTTACAGATGGTTACAGTCCGTCTAGTCAAGGCTATGGTTTTTCCTGTGGTCATGTATGGATGTGAGAGTTGGACTGTGAAGAAGGCTGAGCGCCGAAGAATTGATGCTTTTGAACTGTGGTGTTGGAGAAGACTCTTGAGAGTCCCTTGGACTGCAAGGAGATCCAACCAGTCCATTCTGAAGGAGATCAGCCCTGGGATTTCTTTGGAAGGAATGATGCTAAAGCTGCAACTCCAGTACTTTGGCCACCTCATGCGAAGAGTTGCCTCATTGGAAAAGACTCTGATGCTGGGAGGGATTGGGGGCAAGAGGAGAAGGGGACCAGAGAGGATGAGATGGCTGGATGGCATCACTGACTCGATGGACATGAGTCTGAGTGAACTCCGGGAGTTGGTGATGGACAGGGAGGCCTGGTGTGCTGCGATTCATGGGGTCGCAAAGAGTCGGACACGACTGAGCGACCGAACTGAACTGAACTGATACAGGCATACCTTGTTTTATTGCAGTTCACAGATATTCCATTTTTTACGAATTGAAGGTTTGTGGCAACCTTGCATAAAGCAAGTCTGTAGGTACCACTTTTCCAACAGTGTTTGCTCATTTTGTGTCTCTGTGTTATTCATACATTATGGTAATTCTTGATGTATTTCAAATCTTAACACCAGAAAAAAGATGATGATTCCCTGAAGGCCTAGATGATGGTTAGCATTTTTTAGCAGTAAAAGTATTTTTTAAAATTAAGGTATGTACATTATTTTTTAGATATGATACTTTTGTGCACTTAATAGAATCAGGGTAGTTAAGCATAACTTTTAAGTGCATGGCAAACCAAAAAAAAAAAAAAAAATGGTGACTTTGTTGCAATATTTGTTTTCCTGTAGTGATCTGAAACTAAACCTCAATGTCTCTGAGGTATGCCTGTAGGTATTTGTATATGTATATGTATATAGATAGATGTAGATCTATATCTAATTGCTCTGTCAGCTGAGAGGGCCTAGAAGCAATGAAACCCCAGTAGCACTGACCACACCTAGTGCGCAGACTTTGGTTTCTAATACCATTCTCCATTAAGAGGAATCAGGGCTTTTTGGAGACGTGGTTGACTCTCCCATTGGGGTAGGAAATATACAGGGTGAGTCTAGAGCATGTTGTAGTGGCACAAAAAACAAAAAAAACAAAAACATAACAGCAGGAGTATACCAAAGGGACAAAAGAGCCAACTGCAAGATCTTCCAATGACCAAAGCTGTAACAGTTTGAGCAACAAAATAAAGTAGTATTAGGTTAAAACCCCAAGTGTAAAGCAAATATATCAATGTCTCCATAGCAATATAAGCAAATGGTTAATGTTGACCTTGAAGAAAACTAGACAATCCCCCAAAGAAGAATTCTAAATAATTTGTTTAGCCTTCCCACCCTCAGTGAAGTGGGACGTAACTCCCCACTGCTTAAGTTGAGCTGCTCATAGTGACTTTTCCCCAAAGAACACAGTATGGAAAGGATGACATTATAGAGTCCAAACCTGACAAAATGTAATGCCAGGTGATCATGGTTAACATGAACAATGATAAATCATGTTGATAGTAAGTACCCCTGATAGGGTATCATACAAATGACACTTTGGTTTTCCTCTCTCAAATACTTTATCTCAGTCTAACCGTGAGAAATCAAGTCACACAGAATATCTGACAAGCGATCTTCAAAACTGTAGAGTTCATTGTAGGAGGTTGACTGGTGATGTTCCTCAAAAGATGTGTCCGTGTCCTAAGCTGCAGAACCTGTGAATGTGATTTTGTTCGGTGAAAGAGTCTTTGCAGATGTATTTAAGTAAGGAATTTGAGATGAGATCATCCCAGATTATCTGGGCAGATTATAAATCAAATGACGTGTCCTAATAAGACACAGAGGAAAAGACACACATAGACCAGAAAATAAAGAGGCAGAGACTTTAAGTGAGTCACCCACAAACTGAGGGATGGCTTTAAGCCACAAGAAGGTAGAAGAGGCATGGAATGATTTTTCCTGAAGGCCTTCAGAGAGTTTGGCCCTGCTGAGACCTTGATTTCAGGATTTATTTAGTTGCTCAGTTGTATCCGACTCTTTTACAAGCCCATGGACTCTACTTCACCAGGCTGTTCTGTTCATGGGATTCTCCAGGCAAGAATACTGGAGTGGGTTGCCACTTAGGGCTTATGGCCTGTAAAACTATAAGAGAACAAATTCCTCTTTTTTTAAGATGTTAAGTTTGTGTTAATTTGTTATAGCAGTCACAGGAAACTAATACAGTCATCAAAGACAAGAAAAGTTTGAGAAGTTGTCACAACCAAGAATAGCCTAAGGAGGCATAACTACTTAAATGTAATATGATGTCTTGGATGGGATCCTGGAACAGAAAATGGATAGCAGGAAAACCGAGAATATCCAAATAAAGTACAGACTTTAGCTAATAATATCCATATTGGTTTGCTAATTTTGACAAGTGTCCCTTAGTAATATAGGGTATTAATAAGGGAAACTGCGTGGAGGACACATGAGAACTCCACTGTCTTCACAACTTCTCTATACATTAAAGCTGTCCTAAAATAAACAATGTATTTAGAAAGAAAGAAAAAGGAAGAGGCAACTTTCCAGGGAATACAATGAACCCAGAATGTTCTACTCCCAGAACAAGTGTTTCCTTACTGTTGTAATTATGTGCTGGGGGAAGTTTGCCTATTAACAGGACTCCTCTATTTCTTAAACAGAGCATGTAGTCAGCCTTGCTATTCAAGGTAGATGAGGCTACTGGGGAAACAGACCTATCCAGCTACAGAGGGAATCGGTGCAAGTCACCCGTTCTAAATAAAGTAGCCCTCTGGCTTTCTTATTGCTGTCCTTTTCTTCCTGAATAATTCAATCTGGGAGTCATGAGACAGGACCTGGGAAGGTAGGTGTTTGTGCTAGGGCTTCTTGAAGAAATGGCTGATTCTAGGGCTACTGTAGAGAAAGAACATAACAAGATATGCTGGACACATCATCCTGTGCCAGAAAGTAAGGAATTGCTCACAGAGTGAGGGGTTGTAACTAAAGGATACAGAGGTCACCTTCAAGTGGCACTTGCTGGCTGGTCTTGAAACACAATGAACATCAAAATAATAATCCTTATCAAATTATAGCCTATTGAATAAAATAGAAATTTGTAGTGATGGAATAAATTAATGGAGAGAAGAAATGGAAATACAGAAATAGAAATACTGAAATACTGTGATTTTTTTATTCCCCCAAAATTGCTGAAAATGTTCATTCTCTCTTATGTTGCTAATTCATATGTAATCACAAGTAAACCAACAATACATCTTTGTTCCATATTTGTCTGGTTTAAAATTAGCTGCATAATTTCTAGATAGCTAGAATTTCTGACAGCAGTACAGTTGTTAAACTATTTTAAAATGGCTGAGTTTTCCTAAAAACTTTAAATTGAAAACCTAAAACAATAAAAATAACTGCCTCCTTGGAGACCATGTGTTTAATAGTACCTTAAAATTGTAAACTGTAGTGCTTATGTTCTTTGGATGATTGAAGTACCTGGAATATAGTAGGTTCGATAACTAGTTGCTGTGAAATGAATGTTGAATAATCTAAAAAGATTGGAAAAGACTGGCATTAATTTCTCATTGAGAAAAAAGAAATGTCTTTCCCATATTATTCAGTTCTTATTTTCTACTCAGTGGAGAATTTGGAATGTGATACAAATGAAAGGTACTCATGTTAATCTTGAATTGAAATCACACAGAGGGAAAAAACCTAATCATTAAATAGCAAGATCAATTTCATTTTCTTTGCCACAATTTTTTAAAAATGTAGCATGCAGCATAGCTGCAGTTCTCACTGCCCATTTTAAAAGAGACTTTTAAAATCTATTACCATTTAAAAACCTCTGTTACTAAGTCTATGATGCTGTCAGGGGCTGGTACCAAACTAGAGAGTGATTGACATGGCATATTACCTAGTTTACTTTCTTAGGTCATAGGAGAAATCCTTTCTAGCTCATAGATTTTTTTTTTTTTTACATTGTTATATCCCTGTGGCTGCCAGGAAAATAGAAAATCCTATTTATAGCAGAATTCCTTCTTTGCAACTGGTTTTCTTTTTCCTCAAGTCATCCTCCCCAGCCCAACTCAAAGTCAGTATTATGAAAAGATTGGTGTATCTGAGCTTGTAAGATCTGAAATATCTCTGCAGTCAGTCCATCCAGGTAAACAAATACCTTGGTTATAGGAAATGACAGTAATGTCATGTAATAATTTCCTGTAGGAGCTGAAATATAGGAAATTTTTTTCCTATAGGAGCTGAAATATAGGAAAATGTGAAGCAGTATCACTGAGACTTTTGAGGTAAAAATGTAATATATTTCTTCTTTTTTTTCATCCAATCCTCAGATTTCACGTGCCTACAGATTTTAAAGAGTTGCTGAGACATTGCACTAAGAGAATCCCCTGTGAGAAATATTTTCACCTGCTTGACCAGGACTATTGACCGAGTGATTGATTTCCTCCAAGGAGAATGAGCTGTTATGTTAGCTGAAGTGACAAATGCTTTGGGGACATAGCATTCACAGATTTTAGTAACACATTCCTTTTCTGTGTGGCTAACAGAAGTTTGGAGAAGGCAATGGCACCCCACTCCAGTACTCTTGCCTGGAAAATCCCATGGGCGGAGGAGCCTGGTAGGCTGCAGTCCATGGGGTCGCTAAGAGTCGGACACAACTGAGCAACTTCACTTTCGCTTTTCACCTTCATGCATTGGAGAAGGCAATGGCACCCCCACTCCAGTACTCTTGCCTGGAGAATCCCAGGGACGGAGGAGCCTGGTGGGCTGTCGTCTCTGGGGTCATACAGAGTCGGACACGACTGAAGTGACTTAGCAACAGAAGTTTATAAGAGCATACATTTTTAATTGCAGCTTAGAGTGAGTTTGAAATTAGAACTTTTACTTCACTTACCATTTGAAGCAGTGGAAAATGTTGATTTTAAGTGCTACTGTGAAATATGTGCTTTTTTCCTATGAATGGCAGAAGTACTTCTCCATAACATCCATTAAGTCAGCTACTCCAAAGAGCATCCACATTCTGCGTGTATCCTGAGAATTTTAAGACACACAAGTCATACTAGACTCTTCCAAATTCAATTTGATATCCTAACTGGGTATGACAGTGGAACATAGTCTAGACCTTTCAAATCTGCATTTTTTACAGCTGATTACTTCTAATTAAGTCCAATTTTGTCCATTTTAGACTAGGCTGGAATTTTTGTCTTTGGTGTCAGAATTTTTATCTTTGGTGTCAGAATATACTTCTCCAATGGTTGGTCTCCTGGCGCATTCTCTCTACAGCAGTACCTGAGTGAGCAGTACCTGGTACTTATGCCAAAGTTCAATGTGTGTGTGTGTATGTAGGTCCATTCCTCCCTCTCTTCCTCTCTTTCCCTCCCTGCATTCCTTCCTTCCTTCCTTCCTTCTTCTTTTTATATTTTCCTTGTTTCTCAATGGGTCATTTACACTTCCCTCTCCCTATCCTCACCCTCCTTTTAATTTTTTTTATTGTGCTAAAATACATTTAGCATAAAATGTACCATCTTAACCATCTTAGGTATACAAGTAACATTAAGTGCATTCGTAATATTGATGAACCATCACCATCACCCAACTCTGTAACTCTTTCCATTTTGTAAAGCTGAGACTCTTTACCCAGTAAATAATAACTCCCCATTCACCTTCCCTCACCCAGCCTCTGTCAACCATCTTTCCATTGCTTTCCAGTTCTATATAACTGGAATACAGTATTTGTCTTTTTGTGACTGGCTTATTTTACTTAGAGGAATCTCTTCAAGATTTACCCATGTTGTAACATGTTGCAGAATACCCTTCCTTTTAAAGAATGAATGCTATTCCATTGTATGTAAATACCTCATTTTATTTATGCATTCACCTGTCAGTGGATGCTTAGGCTGCCTTCTCATTTTCTCTTTTATTAGTAGCGTTGATATGAGTGAGTGTACAAATACCTTCTCAAGACCTTGCTTTCAATTTTTGGGGGTATGTACCCAGAAGAGGAATTGCTGGATAATATTCTATTTTAATTTTTGTGGAACCATACTGTTTTCCACAGCAGCTCATATCATTTTAAGTTCCCACCAGTAGTGCCAAGGGTTCCATTTGCTCTACGTCCTCACCAACACTTGTTACTTCCGATTTGTGTTTTCAATAGCAACCATCCTAATGAATGTGAGGTGGTGTCTCACTGTAGTTTTGGTTTATTTTCATTTCCTAAATAAACAGTGGTGTTTAATTTCTCATGTGTGTATTGGCCATTTATATACCTTTGGAAAAATGTATTCAAGTTCTTAGCCCATTTTTGAACCGAGTTGTTTGGTTTTGTTGAATTTTGAGAGTTCTCTATATATTCTGGAGATTAATCCTTTATCAAGTACATGATATGCACATATGCAGGTACTTTCTTCCACTCAGAGGGTTGTCTTTTAACTCTGTGGGTAGTGTTTTGATGCACAAAATTTAAAAATTTTCACAAAGTCCAATTTGTTTATTTTTCCTTTGGTTGCCTGTGCCTTTGTTGTTATATCAAGAAATCACTGCAGGATCCAGCGCTGTGAAACCTCTGCCCTATCTTCTACAAGTTTTATGTTTTTAGGTTTTACATTTAGATCTTTGGTCCATTTTGAGTTAATTTTTGTATACGGTGTTAGATAAGGGTTGAACGTTATTCTTTTGCATGATGGATATCCAGTTTTACCAGCATCATTTGTTGAAAAGACTGTTGCTTCCCCATTGAATAGTCTTGGCACCCTTGTCAAAAATTGTTTAACCGTGTATACAAAGGTTTATATTTATTGTGTTCCATTGGTCTTTTTGTCTTTTTTAATGCTAGTGCCATACTAGCATTGTCATAAATTTTAAAACCACGATGTATAAGCTTTGTTCTTCTTTATTCAAGATTGTTTTGGCTCTTCAGAGTCCCTTGAGAACTCATATGAATTTTAGGATGACTTTTTCTATTTCTGCAAAAATATTATTTGAAATATTGATAGAGATTGCACTGAATCTATAGATTGCTTTGGGTAGAATGGACATCTTAACACAACTAACTTTTCCAACCCATTAAGATGGGATGTGTTTCCATTTATTGAGTTATTGCTTATTTTCATTCAGTGATTTTTTTTTTTTTTTTTTTGGTAGTTTTCAGTGTACAGGTGTTTCATCTCTTTGGTTAATTCCTATTTTATTCCTTTTGATATTATTGTAAATGGAATTGGTTTTGTTTTTTCTTTTCAGATTGTCCATTGTTAGTTTATAGAAATGCAATTGATTTTTGTGTGTGTGTATGTGTTGCCTTTTACTTCTTTCTCTTGGCTAAATTACTGTTAAGTAGAACTTCCAGTACTGTGTTGAATAGAAGTGGCAAAAGCTGACATCTTTCATTTATTCCTGATCTTAGAGGAAAAACTTTCAGTATTTCACCATTTAGTATGTTGTTCCCTGTGAAGTTTTTTGTATATTGCTTTTGTCATGCTGAGATTAATTTCCTTCTGTTTTTTGTTTGTTGAGTGTTTTTACCAAGAAAGAATGTTGAATTTTGTCACTCCTTTTTCTACATTGATTAAGATCATATGGTTTTTTTCCCCTTCATTCTATTAATGAGCCTCCCACCCCATGGCTCAGCAGGTAAAGAATCCACATCAATCACTTGTCATATGTTGAATGGTTCTTATGTTCTAGGAATAAATCTAACTTGGTCAAGATGTATCATCTGATTAATATGAATTTGGTTTGCTATTTTGTGGAGGATTTTTGTTTCAGTGTTCTTTTAAGAGAGATTGGTTTGCCATTTTCTTTTTTGTAGTGCCTTTGTCTGGCTTTGGTATTATGGTACTGCTGACTTCATAGATGAAGTTAGGAAGTATTCCCTCTAATTTGATTTTTGGGAAAATTTTGAAAAGGACTAGTATTAGTTCTTATTTAAAAGTTTGGTTGATTTCACTGGTGAAGCCATCAGGCATAAGGCTTTTCTTTGGGGAGAAGTTTTAAATTACTTATTCAATTTCTTTACTGTAGGTCTACTCATTTTTTCTATTTCTTTGTGATTCAGTTTTGGTAGGTTTTATGTTTCTAGGAATTTGTCCATTTCAGGTATGTTATCTAATTTGTTCACAGTACTTTTTTATAATCCCTTTTATTTCTGTAGAATTGGTACTAATGTCCCTACTTCCACCTCCCACCCCATGGCTCAGCAGATAAAGAATCCACCTTCAATGCAGGAGACACAGGAGATGCCGGTTCAATTCCTGGGTCAGGAAGATCCCCTGGAGAAGGAAATGGCAACCCACTCCAGTATTCTTGCCTGGAAAATCTCATGGACAGAGGAGCCTTGTAGGCTACAATCCATGCAGTCCCAAAGAGTTGGACATGACTGACAACTATCTACAGTGTCCCCCCTTCCGTTTCTGATTTTAGTAATTTGAGTCTTCTCTCTTTTTCCTTTGTTCATCTAGCTAAATGTTTGTCAGTTTTGTTGATCTTTTTAAAGAACTAGCTTTTGGGTTCATTGATTTTTCTTTTTTTCTCTACTTCATTTATCTCTGCTCTAACCCTTATTATTTCCTTCCTTCTGCTAGATTTAGTTTTAGTTCTTTTTTTTTAAGTTAAGTTATAAAGTTGTTAATTTGAGATCTTTTCTATTTTTAAATATAAGCATTTATAGCTATAAAATTTCCTTGCATTCCATGAGTTTGGATATGTTATGCTTTCATTTTCATTCATCTCTAAGGGTATTCTAATTTTCCATGTGATTTTTTTTTCTTTGATCCACTGGTTGTTGAAGTGTGTGTTGTTTACTTTCCACAAATTTGTGGATTTTCCAGTTTTACTTTTGTTGTTGGTTTTTAACTTCATTTGTGGCCTAAAGTATGGTCTCTTCTGGAAAATGTCCAAGATACACTTGAGAAGAATCTGTATGTATATTCTGTTATTGTTGGTTAGAGCATTTGGTATTTGTCTGTGAGATGTAGTTGGTTTATTGTGTTAAATCTTCTATTTCCTTACTTACCTTCTGTCTGGTTGCTCCTGTCCATTATTATGAGTGGGATATTGAAATTTCCAACTATTATTATGTAATGTCTATTTCACCTTTGAATTTTGTCATTTTTTTCTTCATATATTTTGACAGGTGTTTAACATTCATAATTTGTATCTTTCCACTGTATCGAACCTTTGATTAAATATAATATGCTCTTTTTTAAGAGAAAATAGTATTTTAAAAAGCAATGAATCTTTAAGTTAATATACTTCTTCCTCCATCTGTAAAGTTAGATATTTTAAATAGTTCATTCTAAATGTATCACTTATAACTCTTATTTGTACAAACATTGACAAATAATTTATTGTTTATATCAAGTACTTCAAAATTCTTATTGGAGAAGTATTCACTGTTGAAGTTTTAGCTGATAAAGGTATTTTTGCAGATAAAAGAGGAAGAAAAACATTGTGTTTCTCCCTGTTTAAAAATAAGAATCAAAGTTGTTGAAACTGGGTGAATGTAGCTGTAAAACATAAGCTCATTCTCACTGTTTTAACATTTTGCTTTCTTTTTAAAATAGATGTTCCTCCTGTAGACATAACTGTACAGTAAGAAGTCTGACCCACTGTTGGAGTTTTTCAGTTCTGTTTATGACCTAATGATGCTTCATGCAGTGCTGTGCTGGAATTTAGTGGCCTACAATCTTGATGAAGTTTTTTTTTTTTTGTATTAAGATGAGTCAGTTTTCAGCATTAAATAATTCCGTGTTAACCTACACAGAGAATAGTTTCTGCTTAAATGAATCAGGAAATGGTAAGCCTTTAATAATAAGCTTAAGGTATTTGAATGTTTGAAAAGTGAGAGTTAATTAAACAGACTTGACAGAAGATTATATTTTTCTTCAAAGCAGCTGTTGTCTCCAAATCCAATAAAAGTGAAGATGCAACAGTTCTTACTATAATATTCCAAGGAGACTTCATTGACTTAGTACTGTCGTTTTTCTCTTCTTCAAAACTGACCACTGTTTTTTTGTTATGTTTATGCAATGCTTATTATAATGTAATGTTCTTTTATATGAGGAAATATACAGCTTAATAAAAACCTGGAAAACAGGCCATTGAGGTTATAATTTATTAGAAATAGTTCTCACCACCAATGTTGTCTGTGTGTATGAGCTATAAGGTCACCTTGAGGGGTATTCTTTATAAGCTCAATCAGGGTTATTAAAGCCAGAGGAAAATTAATATTCAGTGCTTCTACTGTTTTATGTCTCACTTGACTTAACTTAGAAGTGCTTTAGGACCTTGGCCTACTTTAGTACTATTCATTTGTTGGTAGTAATTATTAATTGATGCATTGGGATTTGATGTCATCTGTTCTTGTTAACTAGTTTATTTTGTTTTTCATATCCTGCTTTGTGTGTATTATAGAATTGCATTGAGACACCAATTTTATTTTTATAAAGCCTTCTTCCTTTAATAGGTATAAATGTAAAGTACAGTTATTAGTTTACTTCCCTATAGTCATGAAAGAAGCAGGGCCAAGTCCAGAATCTCATCTACCCTTGGACTAATGCCCAGTATCCATACTAGATATTGATAGTGTTTAATTTTTAATCGATACTATTGGTGTGCTGGATGGTGTATCACACTGCATGTATTACATAAGAATTGTAAGTTTCCTCTCAAAACTTCACAGAACCACTTTTATAATGCATATGTTTATAGTGTTTTATATATTTTAGTATACATTCATATTATTTATATTTACTTTGTCCTCAAAACAGCCCTGGGAAATAAACATTATTATTTAGGTAAGCTGAGGTTCGTCATGATTGAATGTTTTGCTTGTACAGAAATTCAGTTCTCTTCTTGACTCCTTGTTAATCCTCTGTTTGGTTCTCTATGGAGAAAGCAATAATTATAAAATATTTCATGATTATAGATGTCAAGCTGCTATAATACTAATAATCCCTTTTTGGTATAGCACTGGTTATTTTTAGAACACTTTAATTATATTACTTAACAAAAAAAGAAAATTAGGAAAGCAGAGTTTGTGTTATGATACTTGCCACTGTTTCCTTTATTAGACTCATTCGTTCATTAAATACAAAGAACCTATCTCTGTGCCAGGTACTGGATTGGTTGCTAAAGTACAAAAATAGTTTCTACCCTCAAGGAGATCAGGATATTAAGACACTGTTGGATGACCCACCAGCCATGGAGAACGCGATATTCTCACATGGCAAATGTGATGCTGAGGGCACTGAAAAAAGCCTTTGTTTTTCTTATTAAAGAGGTAGAAGTGTGACTGACACTATCCTTTTTCTTGCCTTGAATGCAGAAGTAATACCTACATGTACAGCAAACAACTTTGAAGCAACAAATCAACACAATTAATGGAGCAAAAGGAAAGAGCCTTGGTCTTTTTAAAAAAATTTTATTTTATATTGGGGTATAGTTAGTTTATAATCCACAATATATATTTTTAAAAACCATTATACAACTTAATAGAAAAGCAAACAAACAACCCAATCAGAAAATGGGGAGATCTGATTAGACTTTTTTCCAAAAAAGATATTTGAATGGCCAAGTACAGGAAAAGGTGCTCACTAATCATCAGGGAAATGCAAACCAAAACCATAGTAAAACATCACCCACACCTGTTAGCCATTACCAAAAACCAAGAAATGGCAAGTGTTGGCAAGAACATGGAGAAACTGCATCCGTGGAAAACAGTATGGCAATTCCTCAAAAAATTAAATCTAAAATTATCATATAACCCAGCAGTTCCACTTCTTGGTGTTTATCCAAAGGAAACAAAATCACTATTTTGAAAATATATCTGCATCCCAATGTTCAATGCAGCATCACTTACAACAGCCAAGATTGTTGTAATGGAGACAAGAGATGAAGAGGTTTTTTTTTTTGAAGTGACATGTATACAATTAAATATTATTCAATAACAGAAAGAAGGAAATCCTGTCATTTGTAACAGTATGAATGGATCTTCAGGGTATTATACTAAGTGAAGTCAGACAAAGACAAATACCAATACTGTATGATCTCACGTACATGTGAAATCTGAAAAAAAAAAAAAGATAAAACCAAAGCCGTAGGTACAGAGAGGAGATTGATGGTAGCCAGAGGCAGTGGGTAAAATGTGTAAAGGAAGTCAAAAGCTACAAATTTCCAATTATAAAATAAATAACTCATGGGTATGTAATATACAGAATGGTGATTATAGTTCAGATCAGATCAGATCAGTCGCTCAGTTGTGTCCGACTCTTTGCGACCCCATGAATCGCAGCACGCCAGGCCTCCCTGTCCATCACCAAGACCCGGAGTTCACTCAGACTCACGTCCCTCGAGTCAGTGATGCCATCCAGCCATCTCATCCTCTCTCGTCCCCTTCTCCTCTTGCCCCCAATCCCTCCCAGCATCAGAGTCTTTTCCAATGAGTCAACTCTTCACATGAGGTGGCCAAAATACTGGAGCTTCAGCTTTAGCATCATTCCTTCCAAAGAAATCCCAGGGCTGATCTCCTTCAGAATGGACTGGTTGGATCTCCTTGCAGTCCAAGGGACTCTCAAGAGTCTTCTCCAACACCACAGTTCAAAAGCATCAATTCTTCGGTGCTCAGCCTTCTTCACAGTCCAACTCTCACATCCATACATGACCACAGGAAAAACCATAGCCTTGACTAGATGAACCTTTGTTGGCAAAGTAATGTCTCTGCTTTTGAATATGCTGTCTAGGTTGGTCATAACTTTCCTTCCAAGGAGTAAGCTTCTTTTAATTTCATGGCTGCAGTCAGCATCTGTAGTGATTTTGGAGCCCAGAAAAATAAAGTCTGACACTGTTTCCACTGTTTCCTCATCTATTTCCCATGAAGTGATGGGACCAGATGCCATCATCTTAGTTTTCTGAATGTTGAGCTTTAAGCCAACTTTTTCACTCTCCTCTTTCACTTTCATCAAGAGGCTTTTGAGTTCCTCTTCACTTTCTGCCATAAAGGTGGTGTCATCTGCATATCTGAGGTTATTGATATTTCTCCTGACAATCTTAATTCCAGCTTGTGTTTCTTCCAGTCCAGCATTTCTCATGATGTACTCTGCATATAAGTTAAATAAACAGGGTGACAATATACAGCCTTGACGTACTCCTTTTCCTATTTGGAACCAGTCTGTTGTTCCATGTCCAGTTCTAACTGTTGCTTCCTGACCTGCATACAAATTTCTCAAGAGGCAGATCAGGTGGTCTGGTATTCCCATCTCTTTAAGAATTTTCCACAGTTTATTGTGATCCACACAGTCAAAGGCTTTGGCATAGTCAATAAAGCAGAAATAGATGTTTTTCTGGAACTCTCTTGCTTTTTCCATGATCCAGTGGATGTTGGCAATTTGATCTCTGGTTCCTCTGCCTTAATATTACTCAATTTGAAAGTTGCTAAGAGATTTTTTTCAACCAGTTATCTTTTATTGGGTGTTAATTCTCTATTAGTCCATGAAAGGATTCGGGGTGCCCGGCAGGTATCATGGTCAGGTATGCTGAGTGTGCCTTCTTCCGTGGTATTCTCTTGGCTGCTCTTGTTTAAGAGCCTTGTAAGAACAGCCACAGTTGAAAAGCATGTAAGCTGCCAGCACCATAGAAAGGCCAGTGACACTCCCATTCTTCATGTTGAAATACTTGTTGTAATACTGGTAATAACCTCTTTGCAATATTCCAGCAATGCCTTTAGGGATAAAATCTCACATTAGTATCCAGCTTGGCAGCTCCCTTAATTTGACATCTAGGAGTTTCTTCTCCTTTAGTGGTACAGCTCACGCCATCTTGGAGTCCTGGCTGTCTGCTCCAGTAGGAACTCTTCCCTGTTGAGCAAGGTTTAAGGCACACACAACAAAAGGCCTTTCCACATTCTTCATAGGCTTTCTCACCACTGTGAAGTCTCTGATGCAGAAAAGGAGATGAATGTTTTCCAGATACAAATGTTTTTCTGTCACTGATTATTTTATAACTTGAATCCAAATCTGTATTCCAGCTTCTTGTTTCTTCCCCCACAACGATCCAGGGGTCTTTTCCTTGCTCCAATACCACAATTATGTCTGGTTTAGAAATGAAATGGCCCAGTGAGGCCAAGTTACTATAGTTCTCCATCATCCCATTTTGGTATGGTTTCTTCTGAAGAGGGTCAAATTCCTACTCATCAAGAAAGAACTGTGTAACCAATATCCCTAAATGTTACTGGCCCACAGGCCATGGTTTTAGATCTACAAGAGCTGATCAGTCCTCAGAATTCCTTTACCAGAAAAAACACAGAGTCCAGAAAACCCAGACTGTCCCTTACAGACTCAGGCTGTCTCTGACACAGTTGTTTCCATGGCAACCTACTTATTTCTTGCTTAGATGAATGCTACTCACAAGCCACTGGCAGCAAGGAGCAGGAAAAAACCTGAAGTGAAAATCACCTGTTCCGGTGTAGGAAGTGCCATCTCAGAGCCTTTGTCTTTGATAAACATCTTGAGCCTCTGTACCAACCCTTGACTACCTATCTCTAAACTTCTTACATGGGGGGAAAAAATCAATGCCCTATTTGTTTAAGTCACACATAAGTCAAGTTGTCAATTGTTCAGTCCCTAAGTCATGTTCAACTCTTTGCGATCACATAGATGGTGGCATGCCAGGCTCCTCTGTCCTTCACTATCTCCTGCTCAGGTTCATGCCCATTGAGTTGGTGATGCTGTCTAACCATTACATCCTCTGCTCCCGCTTCTCCTCCTGCCCTCAATCTTTCCCAGCATCATGGTCTTTTCCAGTGAGTCAGCTCTTCATATCAGGTGGCCAAAGGATTGGAGCTTCAGCTTCAGAATTGTCCTTCCAATGAATATTCAGCATTGATTTCCTTTAGGATTAACTGGTTTGATCTCTTTGCAGAGCAAGGGACTCTCAAGAATCTTCTCTAGCCCCACAGTTCGAAAGCATCAATTCTTTGGCACTCAGCCTTCTTTATGGTCCAACTCTCACATCTTTACATGACTACTGGAAAAACCATAACTTTGAATATATGGACCTTTGTCAGCAGTGATGTCTCTGGTTTTTAATATGCTATCTAGGTTTGTCATAGCTTTCTGTCCAAGGAGGAAGTGTCTTTTAATTTCTATTCACTTACAAATTCACTCCTTCCCTCCCTCCCTTTCCTTTTCTTCTCTCCCTCTCCCCTCCTCCTCTCCGCAACCCTCACATTTTTTTTTTTAACTTTCCTTTAATGGATGTTTAACACGTACACAGTACACAGTAATACAATGAATTCCCATCACCACCCAGCCATAATAGTTGTCAATATTTGACTAATCTTGTAAATTCCCACACTTTCTCTGTTAATAATTAGAACTTAAGGAATTCTGTAACAAAAGTATGTGAAAATACTGTTGGAAACACAGACAAGACTAACTAACTTGCCCTGAGGTGGAGGGAGAGGCTTATCAGGAGAGACTTCACATAGGAAGTAACATCAGCATAAAACTTAAGGGCAAGAAGAAAATGGAAGAAAGAAGATTGCTTAAAAAAATTTATAAAGGGCCTTTATGATACAGTCAAATAATGGGAAATAAATTGGTGTGGCTAGAATACAGTTTATTAGAGAAGAGTGTCAGTACGTGAGTCTAAAAAGATGATTTGGTGCCAAGTCATAAAACAACATACATACCATACCAAGAATTCTCAAGCTCATCTTACAGGTACCAGGAAATGAAGAGTGTAATTAGGTTTGGAAAAATAACACTGACAGTAATATCACCTGTGATTCTGGGGTAGAAAATAGAGGAGACAGTAAACTTTACCAATGGTCCAAATGATAGAAAGGGCTTCCCTGGTGACTCAGACAGTAAAGAATCCATCTGCAATGGGGAAGCCCTGGGTTCGATCCCTAGGTTGGGAAGACTCCCTGGAGGAAGGTATGGGAACCCACTCCAGTATTCTTCCTTGGAGAATCCCATGGACAGAAGAGCCTGGCAGGCTGCAGACCATGGGGTCACACAGAATCGGACACAACTGAGCAACTAAACACAACAAATGATAGAAAGGCATTTAGTGATAATTGTAGTGGACTTGGGCAGGGGAGATAACTTTACAAGGTATTTCAGAGGAAGAATTAACATTATTTGGTCCCTGGATAAGACATGGAAAAGAGAGTCAAAGTCATCATGACTTGAGGAGATAAGATGGTGCCATTATTGGAGAAGTAATATAGCAAAAGACAGGATTAAGCAAAGTGCAGAAGATGAGGTTGGTCTTTGAAGTCTGAAGTGCTGATAGAACATTCATTATCCAGGGGTCCCAAAGGAAATATAGGCCTGAACCTTAGGAAAGTTTCAAACCAGAGGGTCCCATAACTTGTCTTTTCTGCTACATATTGCATTTGTCACATGTTCATATGTGTGTATGTTTACACACACATATATGTGGATATATATTCACATTTGATCCTCATTATTTATGGATTCCATCTTTGCAAATTCATCTGCTTGCTCAGATTTATTTAAACTCCCAAATCAATATTTGTGCTGCCTTCACAACCATTTGCAAACATAGGCAGAGTGACAAAAAAATTGAAATGCCTGATGTTTACATTCTCCGCTGAGGTTGACATCTTGCCCTCTTGTTTCAACTCTCATACTATAAAGAAGCATCTTTTTTGCCATCTCCTTCATGCCATGTTTTTCACATTTTTAATGCTTTCTTGGTAGGTGATTTCACTGATTAACTTGGCCTCTGGGTTTTGTGCGGAAGTACTGTGTAGTGTGCCTAAGCACAAGAAAGTTGTGATGTTACTAATGGTGAAAATATGTGTGTTAGATAAGTTTTGTTCAGTCATGAGCTATACTCTTGGCCATGAGCTCGATTTTAATGAATCAACAGTATAAAGTAAAGTATCTCTAAACAAGTACACATTAAAAGAAGTTACATATTGATGGGTTGATAAAATGTTGTAAGCAGAGGCTTGTAGAAACTTAACCCTGTTTTCCATTTCCTAGAAGCGATGAAAGTATAGCATTCACCAGTTCATTGTTTGCAAAAACTTTATAGAACATAACTACTGCACATAGCAAGAATCAACTGTCTGGGTGTAAATCTGCTACTCTTTTATGAATAATCCTTGCATGTGTACAGTTCAGATATTAGTCCCAATTGGTGCTTGAGATTATGATCCCAAGAAATATGTATCTCTCTTTTCCTGTTAAAAAAATAAATCCGTATCAGACAAAAACAGTTTGCTTTTGCAGATGGATGATTCCATATTCCCTCAGCCAGTAGGTTTTTCATAAAATGGAATATTGCCTAAACATAGGTGACACTGACTGACAGAATCTAAATGATCCTCTACAGCACACTTGGGCATAACATGTTTATCAACATCATACTGGTAGGCTGCCAGTTTCTTTTATAGTGGTGCTTTCTCTTTAGCAAACCAGCAACATTTTCAGTCCCTATTCTCTTAGAGAAATTTATTTTTACAGTGGTAGCCATGTGTGTGGGGATTTCATAATCCAAGACTAGTGTTTGTGCATTCATATCTGTCAATTTGCTTAAATACAACAGCCCAAAAGAATTTTTTAACCTTTCATTCATGAATGTTAGTTCATATCAGTAGGGGTGTTTTAAAATGACAGGTATGATGTGAGAGTGAGAATCATCCATATCATCTGATACAACATCAGCGTTATGTTGCAAATTCACATTCACCTTTGTGTCTCTCTTTTTAAATTGTTTGCAAAGCTGAAAGCAGGGAATTCGCATTTACAGTCAAGGACAAGAAAACATACAACTCCATGCAAATGAATTTTAAGCTCCCAAATACTTCTGTGCTTGTTTACATAAATCTGTTTTCTAATCACCTTTCCTCTTGGTATAGAAGATGTGCCTGGGGTTGTTATTACCTTATTTATACAGATATACTGTCAAGTATATAAAGGAACCAATCAGATGTCCACTTCGAGATGCTTCAGTTTAGGGTGGCTGGTTTACTTGTTCTATTTATTCTTCTAATGTGATCCTCTTCTGACTGTTGTGTGGTTTTTCTAGTTATTGTATTAGGATGAGTCTACCTGTTTTGATTGCAAGCAGTAGATTTTGTGTCTTGAAGTACAGTTCAGAAATAACAGCATTTCTTTCTCTTCTTATTCTTGGTAGATAACCTTAGTTTTTATTCTTCATATGAGTCTACCTCATGAATCTGTTCTTCTTCTGTATTATAACTAGTGTATTTAAGTTTCAGGATTGATATTCTTGAATTCTGCATTCAGAAAGCAGGGTATTTACAGTTGAATTCCTCTGTGAATTGATGTTGAGCTTTCTATATTTTCATTTTCCACTGCTGATTTGAAGCAACCTAGTGTTCCAATATTAATGATTATTTAAGGAGATTGACTAGCCCTTGAACTAACTGAAAGAAAGTCTCTGTTACCTTGTTCCAATTTCAGTGAACTATTGTGCTATATAGAGATATGTTATAATTTCAGGGTTTTATGTAGCGTTCTTCAGTACATGGTAACCAAATGGGAATACCTTCTCAGACTTACAAAAATGCAAGAGATTAACTAAAAGATGAAAATATCTTTCTCAATATCTCCCTAATTGAAGTACAGGATAGTATCTATAAATGGCAATTAAATCATATAGTTCCAGAGAAAACTGTTTAAAAATATTTGGTGATTTATTGGTTGTGTCTCTAAATCATTTTATATTGATGGCTACATTCGTGAGTTTGTATTAGCTGTTTATTATCCTCCAGTCTTTTCTTACATGTGTCTCCTTTAATGTGTCCATCTCCATCTCTGTTTTACTCACTCAAATACTTTAATTTTTTTTCTTCAACAATCTGGGAACAGTCTCTCCTCGTATCCCCAGAACAAGCCTTTTTTCTAAAGAAGTACTGAAATAGATCTAGTTGCCCTTCTCACTGGCTTTGTATGTATAAATTATTTGCTGTTTGTTGTTAGTTTGCTTAGTTTCAGTTCCGTTTAACAAAAATCTCCTGAGTGCTTGTCGTGATGATGTGTGAGCTTAGTGAGGTAGGAAAATGTACTCTGGAGGCTTCCCAGAGGAGGTGATCCTGGACCTGAATCTGGAAGAACAAGTAAGAATTTCCTATTCGTGGAAGGAGCGTAAGTTTATATTGGCTAAGAGAACAGCATGAAGTTTGACAAGTAGTTCAGCATGGCTGTAGTGTGATGAAGTGGGAGATAGGAAATGAAGATGAAGAGATAGGCTTGAGCCAGGTCATGGAGGGCTTTATGCGTCATACGTGGGCATTTGTTTTGTGGGTGAACTTGGACTTTATCCTTATCCTGTGAATAATAGCTTTTGAAGAGTTTGACAGGCGTGGCAGGACTTTCATTTTAGAGTGATCGTTTTGATGGGAATATGGTAAATGAGTTTGAGGTAGGGTAAGAGTGCATGCATAGAGGAGAGTACACCAGATAGATTACTGATGCAGTCATATTGAGAGACAATGCCCTGGATTTGGATACCATTAATAGAGGTGAAGTTGAGGACATAGACAAGAAAAGTGTTTAGAGTAGAAATGAATCAGACATTTAAAGTAATTGGTGAAATGTAAGATTACTGTCAGACTTTGATTTGAGTGTCTAAGTGGCTGTGGTGCTGTTAATAACCATAGCAGGGAATTTAAAGAAGGAATAGATGTTAGGAAAAGTTTTTGATGTATTGTACCTATGGTACTTTCAAGTGGAAGCATATAGAAAGCAGAATATAGGCATCTGATGCTCAGATGAAGGGTTAGGATTAGAGATATTCATCTGGGGATCCTTTCAGTCCCGGCTGAAGCACAGAGAATGTGGGTAGATATGAAGTAGGCAAAAAGCTGAGCCCTAAAGGGAAAGGAATGGAGAAGAAAATGGCAACCCACTCCAGTATTTCTGCCTGGAAAATCCCATGGACAGAGGGGCCTGGCGGGCTACAATCCAAAGGATCGCAAAGAGTCAGAAAGACTGAGCAGCTAAACAAGAAAGGGAAAAGAGAAAGAGGAACCCAAGGCAGAAACTGAGCAGGAAAAACTCTGTCTTTGCTTGAAAAGAGAACACAGGACAGCTTTATCCTTTTGTATCCTTGGTAAAACCTTGAATAATATAGATACTTTGTAAATGTTTGCTAGTTATTTTATTTAGCTGGAAAGCATCTCATTTACTTTGAGATTTTATTTTATCTTTTATCCAGTTCCATGACTTGACAAGAAATATTTTAAAATTTATATCATTTCATGAGCACCTACTGTGTACCTTGCTTCTGCTGCTGTGCTGTGCTCAGTCATATCCAACTCTTTGCGACCCCGTGAACTGTAGCCCAACTATAATGCCAGACTCCTCTATCCATGGGATTTTTCAGGTAAGAATACTGGAGTAGGTTGTCATTTCCTCCTCCAGGGGATATACCTAGGCACTGTGTTAAGTATTTAATGTATGTTATTGGATTTTATCCTTCAAATAATCCTACAAGGGTAGGTTTAATTATTTTTCCATTTTGTTTTGAAGAACCTGAGAATAAGAAAGATTTAGTGCCTTTGTCAACTTTTTCACGTGTCATCTAACTCCAGATTTCATTTTTTTAACCATCAATGATGATCTATTATGTGTTTAGGCCAAAAGATCATTTGAAAGTCTCCTATTCTGGTTCCATTGTGATAATTATTCTGACCCAAAGGCACTGATTTATACTAAATTCTGCCTTGTCAGTCTTATGTAGATTAGTATGGTAGTTGGACATGTCTTTGTTCCTGAGTGCAATACGGCTTTACCTAATTCTTTTTATCTTTCTGGGGCACTATTTCTTCATTAGTATTAGCAGTTTGCATTAGATGACTGCTAAATTGCTTAAGGTTGTAAAATCCTTTAAGTCCATTATTTTGAAAAATTTAAAAACAGAGGTTGCTTAACATCTACTAACATATTTTAGAACTCTATAGGATAATTACTGTGTTTCATGACTCAACTAAAATTAAATGTAAAATATGATGCATGTATGTGCCTTTTTCTGGGCATGCAATTCGTAGCTTTCATCAGATTCTCATAGTTGTGTATAATACCTCACCATTCACCCTTCACGCAAAAGATTAAGACATATAGCTCTAGAAGCATCTGTGCATACTGCTTTGTGCAATCCTATCCTGACTAGTTAAGTCCTCTTTAACAAAGTATTGTTATTCATTGAAAGTAATGTTTGAGGTAGGGTTACTTTTTTAAGGGCTTCCCAAGTGGCTCAGACAGTAAGGAACTGCCCACAGTATGAGAGACTTGGGATTTTTCTTAAGGCTATTTAAACCTATAGTATTTTCTAAAGTAAAACACCTCTTGGATATTTTATCTATTAAAAAAAGTCCATTAAATAGAATGAGTATTGTGGTAAGTACTGCCTTATGGTAAATTTTAAAATGCTCAATTTTAAAGTGTGAGTCAAATGACCTTCACTAACACACATTTCCCAAGTCGCATCATCCTGTAGGAAAAGAATACTTGAGGCCCATTCCTAAGGAAAGAAAAGGAAGCAATGACATAATGCCTAGAGTTCGTGCCAGTTAAATTGGGTTTGTACTTTTTCTTTTCTTAATGTAACACGTTTATTCTGATCTTGAGTCTCTCTCTTTCTTTTCAGTCTCTTGCTTTATTCTAGCAGCAGATTTTATAATTGTAAACTCTGCCTTGGTGTGGAAGAGACAGAGATTAATAAGACATGCCCCTTTCTAGGTATTTGTCATATCTGTGAATATGAACAACAGAATGATAAAAAGCTAGATAAAAGTCACATTTCCAGATAAGAAGCTTGAGAGGTCTGGTAAATTGCTCAAGGTAAAAAGCTAGTATGTAGTCAGACTGGAATTCAAATTCAGATTTGTTGACTCCAAACCCCATTTGCCTTCCATTTTGTCACACTGCTCCTCATTTTATTTAGGTTTGGTTATACAACTGCTTGTAACTGAAGTGGAGGGATCAGGGCCCCATATATTTAATTTAATAAATATTTCTGATAAAGTAAAAGGAGAGGAAACATTCTCTATTCCCCTAAAGTTTAGGAAATTAGAGAAGGAAAATAATATTTGTACAGCACTTAGTATGTGCCAGGTACTGATATAGGGTCTTAACATGAGCTAGATCAGTTAACATGAGCTATTTCAGAATAGCCAGGTGACATACTTGGTACTATCTCTGTTTTAAAGAAAAAGGAAGAGGCCGAAGCTCAGAGAAATAAATTGCCCTGAATCACATAGCTAGTAAGTAACAAAAGCAGAATTTAAACTCTTTATAGTGAAAGGTTAGATAGGGTTTACATCATACCTATTGACTTAAAATTGAATGTCACACAAATCAAGTGAATAGCTGGACAGTTTGATCTAAGCTCCTTTTGCGATTTGTGTCATTTGTCAGTTCAGTTCAGTTCAGTTCAGTTCAGTCACTCAGTCATGTCCAACTCTTTGCACCCCACAAACTGCAGCACTCCGGGCTTCCCTGTCCATCACCAGTTTCTGGAGCTTGCTCAAACTCATGTCCATCGAGTCAGTGATGCCATCCAACAATCTCATCCTCTGTCATTCCCTTCTCCTGCCTTTAATCTTTCCCAGCATCAGGGTCTTTTCTAATGAGTCAGCTCTTTGCATCAGGTGGCCAAAGTATTAGAGCTTCAGCTTCAGCATCAGTCCTTCCAATGAATATTCAGGACTGATTTCCTTTAGGATGGACTGGTTGTATCTCCTTGAGAGTCCAAGGACTCTCAAGAGTCTTCTCCAACACCACAATTTAAAAGCATCAATTCTTCAGTGCTCAACTTTCTTTATCGTCTAGCGCTCACATCCACACATGACTACTGCAAAAACTATAGCTTTGACTATATAGACCTTTGTCGGCAAAGTAATGTCTCTGAGGCTTTTTAACATGTTGTCTAGGTTGGTCATAGCTTTTCTTCCAAGGAGCAAGCGTCTTTTAATTTCATGGCTACACTCACCATCTGCAGTGATTTTGGAGCCCAAGAAAATAAAGTCTCTCACTGTTTCCATTGTTTCCCCATCTCTTTGCTGTGAACTGATGGGAATGGATGCCATGATCTTCGTTTGTTGAATGTTGAGTTTTAAGCCAGGTTTTTCACTCTCCTCTCACTTTCTTCAAGAGGCTCTTTAGTTCCTCTTCGCTTTCTCCCATGAGTGGTGTCATCTGCATATCTGAGGTTATTGAAACTTCTCCTGGCAAAATAAAAAAGTGCCATTTGTAAACATTCTTAATTGGACTGTTAACAGTTAAGTCATCTTCACCAAAGTAATATTTACATTTTCTTAATAAGCTTTCCATTTAACTTTCCATTCCAGTTTGTAAAGGTAATTGTCTAAACTGTGGTGAAGACAGTTTAAATTCACAAAACAGTGAACGGCATCACATGATAGAAGGGATTTTGAGGTAAGAGTCTGATCTGTGTCCTTCCTGCTCCCAAATTTCCTACTGACTTGTGTCATCTACCAGTCTCTTAGTCTACTTTTGGACTCGTTCTGTGAAATGAGAGGGTTGAGTTAATTGTTCCTTAAGTCTCTTACAACTATGAAATTATCCCAAGAGTAAATAGATTTTTTAATGTGCTTCATATGTAAATATCAGTGCATTTTTAGAGATGAGACGTCTTTAGAGATCATCGAACTGAATCCTCCCATATGATAGATACAGAAACTGAGAACCTTACGTTTGTATGACACTTTAAACATCCAAAAGTTTCACCTAGCTTAATCTCATACAAGCTTCACCACAATCTTGTATCATTATTGTACAAAAGAGCAATTGAATTGGTCTAGGGTCACATAGCTGACAGAGAAGGCAATGGCACCCCACTCCAGTACTCTTGCCTGGAAAATCCCATGGACGGAGGAGCCTGGTAGGCCGCAGTCCATGGTGTAGCTAAGAGTCGGACACGACTGAATGACTGACTTCACTTTCACTTTTCACTTTCATGCATTGGAGAAGGAAATGGCAACCCACTCCAGTGTTCTTGCCTGGAGAAACCCAGGGACGGGGGAGCCTGGTGGGCTGCCGTCTATGGGGTCGCACAGAGTCGGACACTACTGAAGCGACTTAGCAGTGGCAGCAGCAGCATGGCAGAACGAACACAACATTGTAAAGCAATTATCCTCCAATTAAAAATAAATGTAAAAAATAGTAAAAAATGTCATATTGATGGAATTATATGATATACAACCTTTGAGACTGGCTATTTTCACTTAGCATGACGCCCTTGAGATACACCCAATTATACTGTGTTCATTCGTTTTTATTGCTGATTTAGTATTTCATAGTATTGATGTACCACAATTTGTTTAACCATCCATTGTAGGACATTTTAGTTGCTTCCAGTTTGAGTCTGTTGCTAATTAAGGTAATTATTGATATGTTAGGACCTAAATCTGACATTTAAGTTTTTGTATTCTGTTTGTTTCTTCTTTTCCGTTTTTCTTTTTCCTGTTTTTGTGTGCATTAGTTGAATACTTTTTAGGGTGCCATGTTGACCCACTGTAGTGTTTTGTATAACTTTTTCATCATTGCTCTAGCCATTACATTGCATAATTATAACACACCACAGTCTCCTGTACCATGCTACTACTGGCACTGCTGCATTTTAGTACTGCAAGCAAAGCGTAGAATCCTTGCCTGCCCTCGGTCCCTTTATTCTCCCTCATTTAATTGACTTAATATTTTCATATATAAGTTGTATTATTTATAGGTATATATTATATGCACGTGTACATAATTTTATATCTACTTGTTTTAAATATTTTCTTTAATACATTGTGAGCCATATCAGACAGTATTATAATCTTTGCCTAAGCAATCAGACATAATTTGGAAGAAAGAGAAGAAGAACTATTATTCGTAGTATAACTAGTATCCATAGTTTTATTCTTTTGGCCTTCTTCCTGATGTTTCAAGATGTCATCTTTTTCATTTCCTTTCAATTTAGAGAACTTTCTTTATCCATTCTTTTAGGGCAAGTCAGCTAGCAATAAATTCTCTTAGCTTTCCTTTACCTAAGAATATCTTGATTTTTCTCTTCATTCCTCAATGAAATTTTTCTGGAGAAAAAATTCTGGGTTGACAGTTCTTTTTCTTTCAGCCCTTAAAAAAGATGGTGCCAGTTCCTTTTGGCCTCTATGGCTTCTTATGAGAAATCCACTGATAGTCAAATTGGTTTTTCCTGTAGGTGAAAGTTCTTTTCTGTCTTGCTGCTTTCAAGATTTTTTTTTATTGTGTTTAGTTTTCAGAAGTTTGACTATGATATGTCTTGGTGTGGATTTCTCTGAGTTCACTCTGTTTGAAGTTTGTTCAGCTTCTTGAATCTATAGGTTTATGTCTTTTGCCGATTTGGGGAAGATTTTTCAACCATATTTTTTCAGCCCTGCTCTTTTTCTCCTCACTTCCAAGACTGTGATGACTTGAATATTTGAACTTTTGGTATAATTTCATGGTTCCCTGAAGCTCTGTTCATTTGCATTCAGTCTATGTCCTTTATGTTATTTAGGATGGGTAACTTCTATTGTTTTATCTTTTTATTTATTTTTTTATTATTTTATTATTATTATTTTTTTTTGTAGCCCTATTCAGAATCCTGGGTATTAATCCAGAGAGTATAGCCTGTCTAATTGCACTGGTGTTGTGCCTATACTAGACGGATATGGCTGGAGGCCAGCAGAATGAGACTTTCAATTATGTTGGAAATTGAGCTTTAGAACTGAAGAACTATGGAGTCTCAACTTTTTTTTTTTTTTTTTCCAATGGTGAAAAATTGAAAGCATTTCCTCTAAAGTCAGGAACAAGACAAGGGTGCCCACTTTCACCATTACTATTCAACATAGTTTTGGAAGTTTTGGCCACAGCAATCAGAGCAGAAAAAGAAATAAAAGGAATCCAAATTGGAAAAGAAGAAGTAAAACTCTCACTGTTTGCAGATGACATGATCCTCTACATAGAAAACCCTAAAGACTCCACCAGAAAATTACTAGAACTAATCAATGATTATAGTAAAGTTGCAGGATATAAAATCAACACACAGAAATCCCTTGCATTCCTATACACTAATAATGAGAAAACAGAAAGAGAAATTAAGGAAACAATTCCATTCACCATTGCAACAGAAAGAATAAAATACTTAGGAATATATCTATCTAAAGAAACTAAAGACCTATATATAGAAAACTATAAAACACTGGTGAAAGAAATCAAAGAGGACACTAATAGATGGAGAAATATACCATGTTCATGGATTGGAAGAATCAATATAGTGAAAATGAGTATACTACCCAAAGCAATTTGTAGATTCAATGCAATCCCTATCAAGCTACCAACAGTATTCTTCACAGAGCTAGAACAAATAATTTCACAATTTGTATGGAAATACAAAAAACCTCGAATAGCCAAAGCAATCTTGAGAAAGAAAAATGGAACTGGAGGAATCAACCTACCTGACTTCAGGCTCTACTACAAAGCCACAGTTATCAAGACAGTATGGTACTGGCACAAAGACAGAAATATAGATCAATGGAACAAAATAGAAAGCCCAGAGATAAATCCACGCACATATGGACAGCTTATCTTTGACAAAGGAGGCAAGAATATACAGTGGATTAAAGACAATCTCTTTAACAAGTGGTGCTGGGAAATCTGGTCAACCACTTGTAAAAGAATGAAACTAGAACACTTTCTAACACCATATACAAAAATAAACTCAAAATGGATTAAAGATCTCAACGTAAGACCAGAAACTATAAAACTCCTAGAGGAGAACATAGGCAAAACACTCTCTGACGTACATCACAGCAGGATCCTCTATGACCCACCTCCCAGAATATTGGAAATAAAAGCAAAAATAAACAAATGGGACCTAATTAAACTTAAAAGCTTCTGCACATCAAAGGAAACTATTAGCAAGGTGAAAAAAAAAATGTTTTATCTTTTTAAAAAATTTATTTATTTTAATTGGAGGCTAATTCCAATTGTTTTATTTTTTAGTTACTGATTTTTTTTTCTTCTATCCTCTCCATTCTCTTGTTTAGCCCATCTATTGAATTTTTAATTTCAATTATTATAATTTCAGTTCTGTAATTTTCTTTGTATCTTCTATTTTTAATAATAATTTTATTCTTTGTATTTCTTTGCTAAAATACCTTCTGTTTCTTAGACTTTCTATTTTTTATTTATTTCCAGTATGTTAGTCTCACTGAGTGGTTTTCAGTTAAAACCTGGACATTTATGTCATGAGACTTTACATTTTATTTCAGTTGAGCAGGCCTCTTTTGATACTACACTGACAGGATATTGCCAGCTAGAAATGTAAGTGCAGGGTACCACTTATCCTCCACTGACATTTGGGAGAAGACTGCTGTTATGTTTTAGTGGGAGTGGAAGTTCCAGCTCCCCACTAGGTCCTTAATGATGCTAACCCTGCTGGGTAGATATCTAAGAGGACATTGTTGGGTTTTATGGTAAGTTTTGTTCAACTTTGAAAGAAGGTGTCAAGCTTTTTTAAAGTGATGGTAAAATTTTACATACCTGCAAGTAATGTCTGAACATTTTATCCTATAGAACTTTCTGAAATAATGAAAACGTTTTATATCAGCACTGTCCAGTACTGTAACCACTAGCCACATGTGGTTGTTGAGCAGGTAAAATATGGCTAGTACATTTCAGGAAGTTAATTTTTTTTTAAATTTTATTCAGTTTATCAATTGAAATTTAAATGACTATACGTGCCTATTGTATTAGAGGGTACATGAATGCAGCTCTACATCTTCACCAGTATTTAGGCATCACAGCTCTATATCCTTACCAGTATATCAGAATTTCTAAATTTAGCCATTTAATGAGTATGAACTGGTATCTTGTGGTTTTTTATCATTTAATGTAATTACTAGCCACTTAGTATTTCTAATGATGTTTTTAAAACAGCAGAAGGTTTAAATTTTGATAGAGTATGGTTTATGAGCTGAAGTAAAGAATGGTTTACTATTTCCATATTTCTTTTTTTATATGGTTCATGCTTTTGAATTTTTACCTATCCTAAAGTAGTAAAAAAAAATGTCCCTGTTTTCTTCTTGAAGTTTTGTAGTTTTATATTCTACTCTTAGGTTTATGATGTATTTTCATTTAGTCTTTTTACATATACAAAATCTTGTCACATAGAAGAAAAATTCATTTTTATTCCATATGAATATCCAGTTGTTTCAGCAACATTTGTTGAAATTTTTTCTTCCTGCATTGAGTTACCATGGCACTTTTAAAAATTAATTGACCGAGTATTTTATAGTCTATTTTTGGATTTTCTGTTCAGTTCCAGTTTTCTATGTGTTATCATTAGGCTTTTACCAAACTGTGTGGATTGTTGCAATGTACCAAACTATATACCAAACTATGTGGATGTTAACTCCAGAAATCAGATATTGTAAGTGTTCCTACTTTGTTCTTCATTTTTGGTTTTCATGTCTTATTTAATTCCACTGTGATAAGAGAATGTACTATGTATAGTTTCTTTTTTCTTTTTTTTAATTTGTTAAGACTTACTCCTGGTTCAGCAGGTGGGCTCTCCTGGTAAGTATTTCATGGGCAGTATAAAAGGTTTTATTTTGTTGCTGTTGATTGGAATGTTCTGTGAACACCAGTTCAGTTGAGAGTGCTGCTCAGGTCTTTGCTGGACTCTCAGTGTACCTGTTCCTTTCAGGTGCTGAGCGAGGAGTACTGATGTCTCCAACTGTCTGGGTGCTTGTTTGTTTCGCCCTCAGGTCTATAAGTTTCTGTTCTGGTATTATGTACATGCTGCTGCTGCTGCATTTAGATTTATGCCATCTTCCAAGTGAAGTGATCCCTTGATCATTATGAAATCTCTCTCATTATCTCTGATGCTGTTTTTTTTTTTTTTAAACTTTACAATATTGTATTAGTTTTGCCAAATATCGAAATGAATCTGCCACAGGTATACCTGTGTTCCCCATCCTGAACCGCCTCCCTCCTCCCTCCCCATACCCTCCCTCTGGGTCATCCCAGTGCACCAGCCCCAAGCATCCAGTATCGTGCATCGAACCTGGACTTCCATCTTCTCTGATATAAATGTGGCTATTTCTTAAGATTTTTGGTTTGCATGGTATATTTTCTATCCTATTATTTTTAAACTATTTCCTTATTTTAGTGTGAGACTCTCAGTGTATATTTGGTCTTGCTTTTTTCATGTCTTTTTATTGGAGAATTTAGATAATTTACATTTAATGTATTTATTAATGTGGTTGGGTTTAAATCGACCATCTTTCCATTTGTTTTTAATAGCCATTTTTTAAATTAATTATACTTTTGGAATCCATTTAATTTTCTCTATTGTTTTATTCCTTTATTTTTTCTTCTCTTTATTTTCTTATTTTAGTAGTTGCTCTAGGATTTATAATATGCCTGTTATTCCATTCTACTATCAAATAACTTTATACCACTTTTTAAAAACAATGTAATACATTTAAGAGAGTATTCTTCCTTTGTCTCACAGTCATCTTTTACTCTCTGAACTTCATTTTGGATAGATTATATTACTCTTCAAGTTCACTGATTTTTTTTTTTTTCTCTGCCGTGAGTGCTTATTTTATCCAGTGAAATATATATATATATATATATATATAAAACCAGTCCATCTTAAAGGAAATCAGTCCTGGGTGTTCATTGGAAGGACTGATGCTAAAGCTGAAACTCCAATACTTTGGCCACCTCATGCGAAGAGCTGACTCATTTGAAAAGACCCAGATGCTGGGAGGGATTGGGGGCAGGAGGAGAAGGGGACGACAGAGGATGAGATGGCTGGATGGCATCACCGACTTGATGGACGTGAGTTTGGGTGAACTCTGGGAGTTGGTGATGGACAGGGAGGCATGGTGTGCTGCGATTCATGGGGTCACAAAGAGTCAGACACAACTGAGCAACTGAACTGAACTGAACTGATATATATATATATAAGCTCTAGAAGTTCTCGTTAGGTATTTTTTAAAATATTTTTAAAATACTTCACTTCTCTCTTCACCATGTTCCTATTTTCATTTATATGGTGCACACTCATAATGCCCTTTAAAAGTGTCTTTACCTGTTAATTCTATCGTGTCTGTCATTTCTGATCTGTTGTGTTGACAGGTACTTTTCTGGTTATGGGCAACATTCTCTTACTTCTTTGTGTGTCCAATAATTTCTAATTGAATGTCATATATTTGTGAATTTTACATGTTGAGTTTTTTATTTTTGCGGTATTCCTTTAAAGTGTATTAGATTTTTTCCTAGTAGGCATTTTAAATTGCTTATTCATTTGATCTTCCTAGGCTTCCAAGCTTCTTTCAGGAGTAACTTTTATTCTAGGACACTTTTCCCCCTGTTTCTGTGTGTGGGCCCTCTGGGGTCATTTTAAATAGCCTGGCATATTCAGTGAGGTTCATCCCCTTTTGCTGGAGGGGAACATGTTGAAATTTTGGCCCTGTGTCAGCTCTGAGAATTTTTTGTTTTAGAACTCCCTGGTAGCTTTTTTTCCTTAGAAGTTCTTCTTGGCTGGTCTCAAGAAATTTTACCCTTCTCATGTACAGGTTTTTATACAGCTAAATATTCAAGGGAACCCTCATTTAAATGACTGGAACTCTTTCCCTGCTCTCTGGAACTCTACTCCACAAATTCTAGCTTCCTTGACCTCCTGGTACTGTTTTCTCTGTCTCCTCAAGTCAGTAAGATTGCCAGGGTCTATTTTGGTTCTTTCTGCTGTACTGGAGTTGCTTCCTGGCTGAGAGCCTTGGATGATGGTAGGGCTTGCCTTCTTTACTTCCCTTTTCTCAGGGACCGTAGTCCCACACTGACTGTGTCTGAAAATAGTCCCCTCCTGTACTTTATACGGTGTTCTAGTCTTTTTCAGTGGGAGGATTATTCTGGACTGTACCTACTCAAGGCCTCAAAAGCAGAAGTTGAATCATTTTAGAATTAGTTTTAATGCTAAAACAGTTTATAAAATTCTGAAACTCTCAAACAATTATTTTTTATATAACAACATTTTATTCACTTCTCAGTATTATTATAAATGATATTGTATCAACTGTTGAAACTGTTAATTATTTTTCAATTCATAGATTCCACTGCACACTTTAAATCAGAAGCTGACCCAAAGAAAATGATTTTTCATGCCTAATAAATTTCATAAATCAGGAAAGTGGATTTTTGGGTATATAAAAATTCTCTCATTATTATGGCATAGTCATTTTAAATATAAGTTTATTACTTAATATTTCACTAGAAACATGAAAGACTATTATACTGGGAGATAAGGACTAAAATGAACCATTTGATTTAGTATTTTAAAATGTAAATCCTATCATTTTAGAGCATAATCGTGTATTTTATATCAGGAACTGGCAAATGTTATCTGGGAAAGGCCAGATAGTATGTTTTAGACTTTGTGGGCCATACAGTCCTTGTTGCAACAATTCAGCTCTCCCTTTGCAGTACAAAAGCAGCCAGAGATGATACATTTTTAAATGTGCTGGTTGTGTTCTGATAAAACTTTATCTATAGAAAATAAAATTTGAATTTCATGCAATTTTTACACCTCAAAATATTTTTATTCTTTTGATCTTTTTTCCCAGCTATTTTAAAATGTAAAAACTACATTCTTGCCTTGCAGGTCATGCATAAACAGGTGGCTGGTCAGACTTGGCCCCTGACTCATAGTTTGACAGTCGCTATGATATACGATTAGAAAGCTCCCAGGTAAGCTGCAGGATACCTGTTGGACTGTTATATTTTAATTCTTAGTAATACTTTTATTTAAACATTCTCTACTGTTAAAGAGCAAAGTAAATAAGATGGCACAGTACTGACCCTGTAAGGCTTTGATAGATTTTTTAATGGCAAACATTATACCAGTGGTTCCTTAGTTAATGGAGAATTTGGGCTAATGCCTAAGTTACCATACTCTCAAACTGGCACCTTTTCTCTTTTAAATTATGCAAGATTAAATTCTCAAGAGTCTTCTCCAACACCACAGTTCAAAAGCATCAATTCTTCGGCACTCAGCTTTCTTTACAGTCCAACTCTCACATCCATACATGACTACCGCAAAAACCATAGCCTTGACTAGATGGACCTTTGTTGGCAAAGTGATGTCTCTGCTTTTTAATATGCTATCTAGGTTGGGCATAACTTTTCTTCCAAGGAGTAAGCATCTTTTTATTTCATGGCTGCAATCACCATCTAAAGTGATTTTGGAGCCCAGAAAAGTAAAGTCTGCCACTGTTTCCACTGTTTCTCCATCTATTTGCCATGAAGTGATGGGACCAGATGCCATGATCTTTGTTTTCTGAATGTTGAGCTTTAAGTCAACTTTTTCACTCTCCTCTTTCACTTTCATTGAGAGGCTCTTTAGTTCTTCTTCACTTTCTGCCATAAGGGTGGTGTCATCTGCATGTCTGAGGTTATTGATATTTCTCCCAGCAATCTTGATTCCAGCTTGTGCTTCATCCTGCGCAGCATTTCTCATGATGTACTCTGCATATAAGTTAAATAAGCAGGGTGACACTATACAGCCTTGACATACTCCTTTTCCTATTTGGAACCAGTCTGTTGTTCCATGTCCAGTTCTGTTGCTTCCTGACCTGCATATAGATTTCTCAGGAGGCAGGTCAGGTGACCTGGTATTCCCATCTCTTTCAAAATTTTCCACAGTTTATTGTGATCCACACAGTCAAAGGCTTTGGCATAGTCAATAAAGCAGAAATAGATGTTTTTTCTGGAACTCTCTTGCTTTTTCGATGATCCAGTGGATATTTGCAATTTGATCTCTGGTTCCTCTGCCTTTTCTAAAACCAGGTTGAATATCTGGAAGTTCACAGTTCATATTGTTGAAGCCTGGCTTGGAGAATTTTGAACATAACTTTGCTAGCGTGTATGATGAGTGCAGTTGTGTGGTAGTTTGAGCATTCTTTGGCATTGTCTTTCTTTGGGATTAGAATGAAAACACCTTTTCCAGTCCTGTGGCCACTGCTGAGTTTTCCAAATTTGCTGGCATATTGAGTGCAGCACTTTCACAGCATCATCTTTCAGGATTTGAAATAGCTCAACTGGAATTCCATCCCCTCCACTAGCTTTGTTCGTAGTGATGCTTCCTAAGGCCCGCTTGACTACACATTCCAGGATGTCTGGCCCTAGGTGAGTGATCACACCATCATGATTATCTTGGTCTTGAAGATCTGTTTTGTATAGTTCTTCTGTGTATTCTTCTTGTATATCTTCTGCTTCTGTTAGGTCCATACCATTTCTGTCTTTTATTGACTCCATCTTTGCATGAAATGTTCCCTTGGTGTCTCTAATTTTCTTGAAGAGATCTCTAGTCTTTCCCATTCTATTGTTTTCCTCTATTTCTTTGCATTGATCACTGAGGAAGGCTTTCTTATTTCTCCTTGCTATTCTTTGGAACTCTGCATTCAAATGGGTATATCTTTCTTTTTCTCCTTTGCTTTTGGCTTCTCTTCTTTTCACAGCTATTTGTAAGGCCTCCTCAGACAGCCAGTTTGCTTTTTTGCATTTCTTTTTCTTGGGGATGGTCTTGCTCTCTGTCTCCTGTACAGTGTCATGAACCTCCATCCATAGTTCACCAGGCACTCTGTTTCTCAGATCTAATTCCTTAAATCTATTTCTCATTTCCACTGTATAATCATTAGGGATTTGATTTAGGTCATACCTGAATGGTCTAGTCATTTTCCCTCCTCAGATCTAGGGATTTTTCTTCTTACTTCCTAGTTTTGAGAATATACTTTTCCCTTCATTACCTTTGCTTCTGTATTGTCTTCCACATATCCCTGTTAGCCAGTTAGAATGCAAAATACATTTAAAGCATAATCTCTTTTTTCCACCTAATGTAGCTTAGCATGCTGGTCCAGTCGCCTCTTAGAGTACTCAGAGTTTTTCTAATATGTACAGCAGTATTGATACATGCAGTGTATGATTTTTTTCAGTTTTATATATACAATTATCCCTTGAATGATTGAAAGCAAAAGTAACAGTCGCTCAGTTGTGTCTGACTCTTTGCGACCCTATGGACTGTACCCTGTCAGGCTTCTCTGTCCATGGGATTCTCCAGGCAAGAATACCAGAGTGGGTAGCCATTTCCTTCTCCAGGGGATCTTTGCGATCGAGGGATCAAACATGGGTCTCCTGCATTGCACACAGATTCTTTACTGTCTGAGCCACCAGGGAATCCTGTGAATGATTAAGAGTATTTTCCTTCATTAGTGTTTATAATTGAAGTTGTTCTTTAGCAGTGTGCAAACCCAGTGCTGTCAAAGTTCTAGAAGAGAATTTAGGTATATGCTGCTGTTGCCTCAGTGAGTGCATAGTAACATAGCTCTATATACATTCAGGGAATACTTTTCATGTCTACATGTCTTCATGAAATTTTCCCAACACTCTGGTACATCATCCAGGGGAGGGGAAAGCAGGCAATTCATTTCATTTTCCATGCAAAGAGAGAATAATCTTTTTACTCAATTATAAAATAAGGATTGGTTCTGAAAGAAGCTTTGAAGTAATAGAAAATTGTCTTCCAAAGAGAATTCATGTAGTTAGTTAAAAAAAAAATAGGTTAAGAATTTTTAGTAATTGTTATTTTATTGTTGTTGTTACATAGGAGTCAATAGTTTTAAAATATGGCCAATTTTCACATGTGTTTTGAGGGATATGGTACTTAAGAGGTTTTTCTCAAAAATTCCTATTTCATTATTTTGATAATTTAGAAACTTTTTCCCATGAACATCATAAGCTTATTCCTGTCTTACAACATGTATGTCTTCCTATGTCTGGAAAATTCGCCTCCTAAATTTTTCCACATCTGGCTCATTTCAACCTGAGGATCATGTCTCCTGAGGGCCTTCCTTTATACACTGTCTCAAACGGCACCTCCACCTTCCCAGCCTCTAACATCCAGTTTTATTTTCTTCGATGTATTTATCACCATCTGAAATTAGTTTGTTCATTTACTGACTTGTCTCTTTCTGTATTAAAATGTTGGCTCTCTGAGAGGAGAGATCTTGCCTTCTCTATTGTCTGTCTATCTCTACTACTTAGAACATTTCCTTTCATATAGTAGGCCTTAAGTATAATTTATGTGGTTGGAAGAATGAATAAATGAAAGGATGCCTAAGGTGTGATTTGTAGAAATATCTGATAGGGTAATGTGTATAGTGAATCACCAAGAAGGAATACGAGTAACTTTACCCAAATTTATTTCACTATATAGAACTACTTTTTCTTTAAGCATTTAGCTGTATCAGACTTCCACAGAAGACATTTTGGAAATGTGACTGATGTACTGATATATTAATTTTTTTCTTTTTATATTATAATAATATCGAAGTTATATGCAAATTGTAAGAATGATACAGATAATTTTTCCTGAATCACTTGAGAGTAAGTTGCTGATGTTATACTGCATCACCACTGAATACTCTAGAGTACATTTCCTACAAAGACATTCTGCCACATGATCAGGATAAAATAATCACAATCAGGAATTCAATTGGTTGTTTGGTTACTACCATCTAACCTACAACCTACAATTGGTTGATTGGTTACTACTATCTAACGTACAACCCTATTCAACTCATACCAGTTGTTCTGGAATTCAGTGGTGAACATCCCTAGAAAGGAGAGAGGCACAGAGTAGGCACCCTCAAAATTAGCATGTCTTTCCTTTCAAATCTTTGGCTGATTACTTAAGTTCACATGTGGAGGAGACTCCATAGGGCCTAGTGGAAGGTTATAGCAGACATGAGAAGTTTTTGAGGGGATATTTCAAATTTAAAGTTTGAGTTCTACCAAACACATCAGAATAAAGCATTCAGAAAAAGACTATTTCAAGGGATGCAGGGTAGATTATAAAAGGATAATAGATCACTGCATTAGGAAAGAGTAAGGCGATGTAGGTTCTCATTTCAGTTTTGTCACTAACCAACACTTACCCATGGGAAATCACTTAACTTCTCTCTCACAAAGTACTTTTCTAGGTTATCACTATTTGTATGTCTGTAAGTTCAATTTCTTTTCATATTCAAATTTCAAAATAAAATAGGCATTGATTGCATTTTTCCTCTTTAAAAACTCATAGTGGAAAAAAGAATAACTGATTTTGCCACTGTTTTTGTGATACTGGGCTTTGAGCAAACTCTGGTAAACAGTGAAAGAGGAGGCTGGCATCTTGCAGTTCATGGGGTTGTGGAGAGTCGGACATGACTTTAGTGATATATGTATATTTCTTGGTAATTTTTTGGTAATTTCTTGGTAATATTTCTCCTACATGACACTCATCATTGTTATACACCACTTGAAGTGATAGATATAAACACTGTAAGAATATTGGATATTGTTTTCATCATGAATAACCCAGTTAGAGTTAGATATTGTTTGATGTTGCACAAAAGTGTCCTTTTTTAAAATGTGCCTTTGTTGTATTAAAATCTCTTGAAAGATTCAATTCTACAGTATGTAAGCTCAATCTGGAATCATTTAAAAGTTTTCACATTATCTTTTTCTTTCTTAACTCTTCTAGTTATTTTCCTTGTATTTAGTGTTATAGAAAAAGCAAATGAGGAGTTGGGCCTGTTTAAACATACATGTAATTAGTGCTCAAGAGTCAGAAATAGATAGGAATTTATTATTTTAATCTTAAGTGATATTTTGTATGCCAAATTATAAGTATATTTTATACTTAAACCTAAAGTAAAACTGCAAAGTGGCTATAGAAATTTTTGTAATTGGAGATAAATACTTTCATATTTGAGAGAGGCTGTATCAAAATTGGATATTGTTACTTAGAATTGAATTTTTATGAAGGTGAAGTAGATTTTATGTTTCATATTCTTTTATTTGTAGCCAAAAATAGAAATATATGAAGACAATCAAATGAAGTCTTAGAAAGCTTCAAATGCATCAGTACTAGTTTGATTCATATAAGTTGCTTCATTCTTGGGTATGTCATGGATAGTTCTTGAGTGTGTAAGATTCTATCCATGTCACTTCCTAAGTAAGGAAGTTACTTCTTAAACAAATAAGTCCAATTTTAACTATTGAGTAAGGGTAAAATTAAGAATATCCTAAATGAAAGAAAATGTCCAATATATTTAAAACTAGTTTACTTCTCCAGTTTAGCTCTATTTTGTGCTGTTCTCTTGCAGTAAACACCACTATCTTCAGAAAATAAGGAATGAGAAGCAAGGAAGAAAGGACATTCATTCATCTTGGAAGGACCCAAAGCACTTTGAGATATAAAGGAATGTAATTATAGCTGCTAAAACCACCTTTGTCACCGAAATGGATGAAGTACTTCAAATTTAAATGGTAACCAGAATTCTCATGTTTCCACCAAGAACTTTAGATCACTTGAAAGGATTTTTTTTTAACTTTAAATATTTACCTTAATAAATAGCAAAGTGCAGATAGCTGATAATTTTATAACTTATTTAGCATAGTTAGGATTTTATTTTCTCTTTTAATGCTTGGCTCTGATATTAGCCAAAAGAATTGTTGTTTTTTCCCCCAGGTTATCAACTTCTTAACATAGAAACAGATAAGCCTATTTGAGTAAGAATATGGCATAGTATTAGTATACTTACAGGTCTGTCCTTTGCCAAATATTTTTTCCTTTCATAAAAGCAACTCGGGCAACATAAATGGTAGTATTCTATCACATGTGAAAGTGTTTTATAATCTTATTTTCTGAACTTTATTTCATATTGTTTTTTTAGTTTCCTTATGTGACATCTGGTCTCTTGATCTTTTTCCTTTCATATCTGACATCTTATTTTAATTTAATCTTTATTTTATCCTCTCCCCCTCCTTCTCAGGAATTTAGGGTTATAAAAGACACCAGGTTTTAAGTATTCTGTCATTTAAAAAAAAGACACAAGGATCCAAAATTGAAAAGGAGAGAGAAGTTTGAAAAAATTATAGAATTATTTCTTATTGTGAAATCACAGTGATTGTTACATTTTAAGTAGAGTGGAAAGCAATTATAGAAGGACTTAAAATTCTTTGTCAGTCTTCTCAAATCTCCTTGATCTTAGGCCAAAATTGTTTCAACACATGTTTTGTAAAAACTCAAATGTTTGCAACTTTAATGGCATCCTAGTGAACAATTAGAACTTTTATTCATTGGAAAAGTCTATTAATTTGGTTTTGAGGGATAACCATTTGTTTACTTGAGTCATTGTGTCTTGGTAGTGAATGAATGCAGTTGAGTAAAACTAGGTCCTTACTTTGAAATCAGAACATGTGAAAAATCAAATACAGTCCTAATCAATGACTAATCCTAATGATTCTAAGGAATGTAGGACCTATTATTTCAGGAAAATGATTTATATTGGTAAGTGTAACCCAGGATAAGTAGTATGTAAGGAATGTTCCCTGTACTAACATTAACCTGGATAGGAAATACCTTAACATTAATTTTTTTCTTTTTAATTATCCAATTATTGGTTAAACTTCTACTTATGGCATAGTTAGGAATTTCCATATGCTTGTCACTATCTCCCAGCATTTAGCATTTTAAAATATTGAACAAATTCTTTCTAGTCCTCAACTATTAAAAAATTATACAAAGTTGAAGAAAGTAGCTTTTGAAACATAGCAAAACTTAAGTGCTGAATATCCAGTTATGCAAAAAACTAGTACATACAAAGTCACTGGGGAATTCCCTGGAGGTCCAGTCTTAGGACTCAGCACTTTCACTGCCCTGAGCCTGGGTTCTATCCCTGGTCAAGGACCCAAGATCCCGCAAGCCACGTGGTACAGCTAAAAAAAAAAAGAATGTCAGCAAACTTCCATGTCTTCTCCAATAATGATCTAAGTTTTCTTTATCCATTTGATTGTATCTGATTCTATAACCTCGTATAACCACAGCTTCATTAATGAACCCAAAACAAACAATATTGTCAAAATTTTTATTGTGATACATTTACCACTCCTTACCAAACATTTATTTCCATTTAAATTCATCCCTCAGTGATTTGGAGGGCTTCCCTGGTGGCTCAGATGGTCATGAATCTGCCTATAATCCAGGAGACCCGAGCTCGATCCCTGGGTGGAGAAGATTCACTGGAGAAGGAAATGGCAACCCATTCCAGTATTCATGCCTGGAGTATTCCATGGACAGACGAGCCTGCTGGGGTACAGTCCATGGGATCGCAAAGAGTTGGATACGACTGAGCGACTAACACTCCCTTTCACAGTGATTTTTGGTAACCATGGATAGGATCATTGAAATCCACAGGGAGTGGCTTTTTCTAATCATTAATTTCTACTTTTTTCACTACCAAATTTGTTTTTTAGGGTCATAATATTAACAAGGATCAAATTAAATTAGAACTTGACCTCTCTAGTGATAATGAACTCGCTCAGTCGTGTCCAACTTTTTGCAACCCCATGAACAGTAGCCAACCAAGCTCCTCTGTCCATGGGATTTTCCAGGCAAGAATACTGGAGTACGTTGCCATTTCCTTCTCCAGGGGATCTTCCTGACCCAGGGATCAAACCCAGGCCTCCCGCATTGTAGGCAGACGCTTTACCGTCTGAGCCACCAGGGAAGGCAAAATAAAAATATTGACTTTATTTTCCCATCAAGTCCAATTCAGAAGTTATGTAATTCACATATATGAGACTACCTGAATTACATATTACTTATTTTTTCAGGTCCCATCTAAGCTGAGTGCCTCCAGAATCCCAAATCTATTGTGGCTTTTGATGAGGGAATGGAATCAGGCTTCTGACTGTGCAGCTGACAGAATTTCTAAATTAGAAATTCACATTTCTAACTGTACAAACTATCATGGCCACCCTGAATAGGCTAAAATTTAAAAGATAATGTTCTAGCTATGTTAAAGTTGAATCGAACACCCAGTTTTATCTAAGTTCATTAGCTTAAAATTATGATTCTTGGGAATAGAGTATATTCTTGCAGATGGTAAGACCACTGCAAATAATGTATCTATAAAGGATCTTAAACTCATAAAGCTTAATAGGCTCCATTTAGGAAAACTGTCCTTATGGAGGGAAGCCTAGCTATAATTTGCCCAGACAAATAGGAATTTAACATAATAGTAATTAATGTGTACTGAGTGATTACTATATGCGAAGCATTGGGATTAGTGTTTAATATGCATTATCTGAGGCTTCACCACTCTATTTGACATAGGTCATATTATTAAATATCTCCATCTTACATTTGAGGAAACACATTCTCAGGGAAGTTATTTAAATTGCCCTGCATCAAGTTGCTAGTTCAACGTAGAGTCAGCTCCATAACCTAAACTCTTAACCAGGAGTTTAACCAGGAGTTTATTCTAGTTTATAAACATTCAATACTTCAAAACTTCAACTTGTTAAAATTTTTATTTACCCAGTGGCAGATAAGGAGAGGTCTTATTATTAGCAGCATTCTCATTTCAGTTTTGTGAAATTATGTTCCCTTAATATACTATTTTTCTTTTGCAACATCAGTTTTATTCTGTCAGTGATTTCTCATTGTTCTGATTATGTTCTTAAAGTAGTAGTTATTATTTAATAGAAAAGATACTTGAAGATGATATCATTAGACCCACATTTATCTGAGATAGAGACAGAGGACAGAGAAGGGAAAAATAGCTGAGGAAAAAGTGCAAAACTGGCCTGTTTACTCAGCTGTCCTCCCTTAAAGTCTTATGTGCCTTTCTCTTTATCCTAAGAAAATTCTTCATTTTTTTCAGTCTCAGTAACTGATACTGTTACTAAAAACAAAAATAGTAGTGAATTTGGAGACCAGTTCATCTTGAATTTTTATTTTATATTGGAGCATAGTTTATTAACAGTATAATTTCAGGTGTACAGCAAAGTGATTCAGTTACACATATACATGTATCTGTTCTTTTTCAGGTTATTTTCCCATTTATGTTATTACAGAATATTGATCAGAGTTTCCTGTGCTATAGTACATCCTTGTTGGTTATCTATTTCAATATAGTAGTGGCATACATTTTCTGTTAAATTCATATATCAGATCAGTCGCTCAGTCGTGTCCGACTCTTTGCAACCCCATGACAGCACGCCAGGTGTCCCTGTCCATCACCAACTCCGGGAGTTCACTCAGACTCACATCCATGGAGTCAGTGATGCCATCCAGCCATCTCATCCTCTGTCATCCCCTTCTCCTCCTGCCCCCAATCCCTCCCAGCATCAGAGTCTTTTCCAATGAGTCAACTCTTTGCATGAGATAGCCAAAGTATTGGAGTTTCAGCTTCAGCATCAGTCCTTCCAATGAACACCCAGGACTGATCTCCTTTAGAATGGATTGGTTGGATCTCCTTGCAGTCCAAGGGACTCTCAAGAGTTTACTCCAACACCACACAGTTCAAAAACATCAATTCTTCGGTGCTCACAGTCCAACTCTCACATCCATACATGACCACAGGAAAAACCATAGCCTTGACTAGACAGATCTTTGTGGCAAAGTAATGTCTCTGCTTTTTAATATGCTGTCTAGGTTGGTCATAACTTTCCTTCCAAGGAGTAAGCATCTTTTAATTTCATGGCTGCAATCACCATCTAAAGTGATTTTGGAGCCCAAAAAATTAAAATCTGACACTGTTTCCACTGTTTCCCCATCTATTTCCCATGAAGTGATGGGACCAGATGCCATGGTCTTCGTTTTCTGAATGTTGAGCTTTAAGCCAACTTTTTCACTCTCCTCTTTCACTTTCATCAAGAGGCTTTTGAGTTCCTCTTCACTTTCTGCCATCAGGGTGGTGTCATCTGCATATCTGAGGTTATTGAAATTTCTTCCAGCAATCTTGATTCCAGCTTGTGCTTCTTCCAGCCCAGCGTTTCTCATGATGTACTCTGCGTAGAAGTTAAATAAGCAGGGTGACACTATACAGCCTTGACGTACTCCTTTTCCTATTTGGAACCAGTCTGTTGTTCCATGTCCAGTTCTAACTGTTGCTTCCTGACCAGCATATAGGTTTCTCAAGAGGCAGGTCAGGTGGTCTGGTATGCCCATCTCTTTCAGAATTTTCCACAGTTTATTGTGATCCACACAGGCAATGGCTTTGGCATAGTCAATAAAGCATAAATCAGTTCTCTGTAAATTGATGTATAGGCTTAAGTCAACTCCTAAAATCCTGGCAAAAATTTTTAAATTTATGTGGAGTGGAAAGGCAAAGAAATTTGAACAGCTAAAATGACTTTGAAAAAGAAGGAAGATGGAAGGAACCACTCTACCCGATTGCAAAATTTATATGGCCACAGTACTCAGGACTGGTATTAGCAGTAGGATAGACATATAAATCAGTAACAGAATAGATAACCCAGAAATAGCCCTACACAAGTATAGCCGGCTGATTTTGTTTTTTTTAACGAAAGTATAAAGGTAATTCAATGGAGAATGGACTATCTTTTTATCAAATAATGCAAGAGCAACATGGCACTAGTGGTAAAGAATCCTCCTGTCTTATACAGGAGACAAAAGAGAGGCGGGTTCATCCCTGGGTCAGAAAGATCTCCTTTAGTAGGAAATGGCACCCCACTCCAGTATTCTTGCCTGGAAAATTCCATAGGCAGAGGAGCCTTGTGGGCTACAGTCCATGGGGCTGCAAAGAGTTGGACATGACTGAGCAACTGAGCACAATTGAAAATTCATAGAAAAGAAAAAAAAGCCTAATTCTCACCTAAATTCTCAGCCTAAATTCTCACCTTATACAAAAATTAACTTAAAGTGAATCATAGATTTAAATGTAAAACTAGAAAACTTTTTAGAAGTTTTATGTAGGAGAAAATCTGTTTTTGTTTTTTTGTTTTTAATTGGGGGGAAATTGCTTTTCAATGTTGTGTTGGTTTCTGCCATACAACACAAATCAGCTATAATTATGCATATATCACCTCCCTCTTGAGTTTATCCCTCTCCTCCTCCATCCCATCCCTCTAGGTCATCACAGAGCACCAGGATGGGCTCCCTGTGAGAAAATCTTTAGGATCTGGAGGTTAGTGAAGAATAGTTAGGACAGCAAAGCACAACCATAAAAGAAAGAAAAATGGATAAGTCAGACTTGATCAAAATTTAAAACTCTTGCTCTGTAGAAGACCTCGTTAAAAGGATGAGAAGACAAAAGTCATATGTAGAATACTTAAGGACCCGCAAAACTCAACAGTTAAAACAATCAATTCAAAAATGGGCAAAAGACATGAAAACTTCACCAAAGAGGATATAGTCTTAATAGCATTGGCAGAGAAGCGCATTGAAGATATTCAATATCACTTGCTATTAGGGAAATGAAAATTAATGCCATGATGAGTTATCACTGTATACCTGTTAGAATAGCCAAGATAAAAAATAATAACAGTGCTTAATACTGATGAGGATACAAAGAAACTAGATCTTTCATATTATTACTAGTAGGAATATAAAACAGAACAGACACTGGAAAATAATTCGATAGTTTATTTTAAAAAATGTACACTTACCACATGACCTAGCAATCCCACTGTTGGGGATTACACCCAGTAAAGTGAGAACTTAGGTTCACACAAAAACATGTACCTTATTGTTCATACCAGCTTTATTTGTAATAGCCATGGATTGTACCAGCCAACATGTCTACAATATGTAAATGGCTAAACAAACTGTGGTACATCCGTACTATGGAGTACAATAATAGCAATAAAAAGGAATGATCTACTGATACATATCACAGCTTGGATGGATCTCAAGGACATAAGGCCACATGATGTGTGTGTGATTCCATTTATATGACATTCTTAAAATGACACAATCATGATGATGGAGAACAGACATTTGTTGCCATGGATTTGGGAAGGTTGGGTGTGACTATAAAGAGGTAGCACCAAGGGATATCTTTGCAGTGATGGAATAGTTTGTATCTTAATTGTGATGATAGCTAGAGTAATCCACATGTGTCATGGAATGACATTGAATATACATACATTGTACCCATGTCAGTTTCCTGGTCTTGATATTGTTTTATATTTATATAAGATGTGACTACTGGGGCAAACTTTCAAGGGTAAATGGGGCTTCTCTGTACAGTCTTTGCAACTTCTGATAACTCTTTTGTTTCAAAATAAAAAGTTAAAAAAATAACCCTATTTTAATTAATATGTATGGTCCAGAAAATTCAGTCCTGTAAAATGCAACATTATGCTGCTGCTGCTGCTGCTGCAGCTAAGTCACTTCAGTCAGGTCCGACTCTTTGCGACCCCATAGATGTTATGCTACTTGTGAATTAATGAAATGACTAGGGTGAGCTACACTAGAACCTGGTTAGAAGCTCTGAGGGTGCGGCTTTGAGCTCCAGATCTACCCCCACCCCCAACCTCCCCATCCCATCTGGTGGCAGTTGTCTGCTTTGGTTTTAATATTGCCAAGGGCATTTCTAGGTCTTATGGCTGGCTGGTGGACTCCCAGGACAATCCCATTGATTCAAAGAATCTCCCAGTTAACAACTGTTTCATGAGCCACATCTAGGCAGATTGATCCAAGAAAGTACTAGGGGTGCTGAGATCTACCCTCCTGCTTCCTTGGGTTCCTGGGAGGGATTGCTGGCTATTTTTTACCAAGTTCTCTCTCCCCTGCATTGTGTCGTACTACCATCCCTCTTCCACCCTAGGAACTGTAAACAGCCTTATTTGAGAACAAGGGTTGAATCAACTGTTACAGCCAAGTGCATATTATCCAAACATGTGTATGATAAAATGTTCCCCTTTTTGTAACAGTTTTCGGTCCAAGGTTTAGTGTATCTTATGTTTCTGAGATTTTGTTTATGAAGAATATTTCATGTCCTTTGTAAAAAGCTGTTGATCCAAGGTTCCAATAATTTGAGGAAAAGTAAAAGAAGAACCAGAAAAGTTATGTTATCCTTGCTTTCTAAACTAAAGGGCATAAAATTCGAAGTGATCCTGCGGATTCTTTTGGAAAGAATATTAAGCGATCAGCTGGGTTATACCTCTACCTTATAGTGGGACGAACAACATATCTGACTGATGGAGTAATTTCATGCCATTTTACATACTGACTTCATTCATTCATTTCATTACATATTTACTTGGGGAAAATAATATTTGCAATAGATAAAAAATTTTAATTTACTTTGTGCTAACATTAAGTTTAAGTGATTTGTGTATATTATCTCTTTCTTGGCTGTAAATATATCACTATGGAGGGTACCTGGGATACAAAGAAGAGCAGATGCAGGTGCCGGCATCTGTCTCTCTAACAGAGCAGACAAACATGTAAGTAGCAGTGTTCAGAGATTAATGGGAATATGAGGACAGAGCTGTGACAGTGCTTTTTCTGTTTGGGAAGGGTGAGGAAAGACTTCACAAAGCACAAATGAATCCTACTGCTGAATGTTACTGGTTAACAGGATTTTACTGCCAAGGAACAAGCTAGAGGAAAAGAGTATTCCTGTTTTAGGCGAAAGGAATAACATGTACAGAGATATACTTACCTCCTTTACAGGAAAAAAGGACATAGACTTTTAAAGTTGAAGAGTTTATCCAAGTTATTTTATTTTGACATCCTTACTTGATATAAAATTAAATGGAAGCTCTTGAAGGCAAATCTATTTATCCAGTATTTCTCAGAAATTACAGTATCACTTGAAATATTCTTTCAAACTATGTAGTTCAAAATGCATTTTGATCAGATATTACTCTATTCCACAAAAGAAGGTTCTTCCTTGTGTTTTCTTTGTTTAGAAATCTGCTTTACTTTCAAGCTAAAATGTAGCTAGGTATTATTTCTATTTCTCTTAAAATCTTTTATTATTAAAAATTCTAAGAATTCAGAAAAATTCAGAATAATATTAAAAACATTGTTATCTTACCACCAAGAATTAATTGAATGCCAACATTTTCCCATTTTTTTTAAAGAAATAAAACAATTTAGGAACAATTGAAATCCTCTTTGTATCTTTCTCCAATCTTATTCTTGTCATCCTTTTCTGGAGAAAATGCTGTGAGGTTGGTGAATATATATTCCTATGTATGTACCCATAAACAACAAGAAATGTAAATAATGATATACTAGATGTACTTTTTCCATCTTTCATGATGTGTGATATTCATTTAAATGCATTTTTTCATATGAACTCAAAATAAAACATAGCACAGGTGAGGTGGCAACAAACTATAGTCAATAGTAGAGATTTCTCATGCCTCTCCTGCCTTCCAAGATGCCCTACACTCTGTCTATGGAGTGTGTTTCTTTAGATAAACCTTCTTTCACTTAAAAAAAAAAAATAGTGGGGATTTGCTGTTGTGTTGTGACTTTGTCCTCCTGTGTTCTCTTCTTGATACCTAAAATACCACTGTTTTCTAGTTAATTCTGCATCGTGTTTTGGGAGAATGTAATTCTTTCATTCTTTAGGTTTTCAAATGTAGTTTTAAAGACTTTTGTTGGGAAAAAGTTATTTCTGTGGGCTTATATCTCTCACATTAGCTCTTTTAATTCTTTACTACTGAGATCATTGTAGCAGAAATACTCTGTAGTAGAGTCAGATGATCAAGAAATGACTATACCATGTGGTAGAAAGTCTCCCTTCACACATGTTTTGCTGGCAAGACAACAATACTGGGTAGTAAGAAGTCAGTCATGATGTGTGGGAAGAGTTAGCCTCTGAAAATGCCATGACAAGACTATCCAGAAAGAGGATGTTTATCTGAACTTCTAAAAGAGCTTAGAAGTCCTTTCACCAAGGACCTTGCCATGGCATAAGGGATAGAGGAAGGGATAGAAATCTTATTGTGAAAGAAAGGATTGCTGTGGGTGTTGAGAACACATTCTTTACCCTTTGATTCTTTGTACCAAATGTAATTAGCAGTAAATGTTTTAAGTTAATGACAATCAGCTAGAATACCACTAAACATATGTGGCAGTTGAAGAGCATGATAAATACAAAGCATCTCCTTGTTTCTGTTACTCACCTTCTCATAAGGGTGAGAAACTAGAAATCTGCACAAATGCTTGTACTAGGCAAGCCAGTTAGTCCTAACCTCACTGGTGTTTTAATTCTGAATTAACGGTCCCCAAGCAGTAGCAACAGAATAATGGGGCGGGGGCGGGGGGGTGGGGTGGGGTGGGGGGGGATTAGTTTTTATCATTCCAGCTTGTACATTTTGAAGATTAACAATTCTGGCACATGGTCACAGGAGAGCTTATCTAAAAATACCAAATTGTAGGAATGAAAGGAAACACTCATTCCCTAAGAAACTCATTCTTCTTGGAGTCAGGCCCAGCTTTTGTTTCCTTCTGTTGGTTTAACATATATAGAAAGGAAAACATGAAACATTCTGGTACTTTAGAACTCTCTGATGTTAAATAATGAGCCATTGTATAACCAGTGCTAGAGTACAGGTGAGTTTCACATGGGGAATGTTTAAAAGGAAACAAGATGCAGATGTTGTGTGTGTGTGTGTGTGTGTGTGTGTGTGTATGATCAATTGATTTTTTACAAGGTTAAGAAGTAGTCCAATGAAGAAAGATTAATCTTTCCAACAAATGATACTGGAACAGTACAAACAAAGACAAAAAAACCCCAAAAGCCCTTACCTCATAACTAAACATAGGCCTTGAAGATAAATGAAAGAGAGGAGATGGTAAGAGATTCACTGTATAGAAATGAAGTAATAAAACTCCCATGAGAATAGAAATATCTAAATGGTAGAAGGAATAATTGGAAGACAGTTTAATCTTTTGAGTGAGAAGCATTACGTATTGTAGGAAATGTGTATATGTTATAGCTAAATATTCATTTAACCCACTAGCTTATTAAGCATGCTACTATTCACAGAGCAATCTAACTGTGTTAGATTGGAGGGGTATTATAAAGACCCTTTGAGGGACTCATATATAAACAATAACAGAACATGATAAGTGCTATCATAGTGGTGCCAGGGAAGCTCAGAGGAAGGGACTGGGTAATATGTATTCTCATCCTGAATGGGCTTCCTTTGCTAACCCACTGAGCGCTGAGTACACTGAAGAATGTTAGTTGATCCACTGTCCTTCTGAGCACTTTGGGAAATTGTTCATTTGATAGCTAAAATCCAATAAGGGATCTCTTCCATCCGGTGCAATTTGAATCATGATAATTACCTCAGGCTGAAAGAATAGACAAAGTGAAGGAATCTGACGTGGTTTCCCTTTATTCTTCCTTTGAACTGTCATCACTTTTAAGTGGGTAGTCTTTCTCTTGCCTCTAGTTCTGTACAATGTCTATCACCCAAGGAAAGCAGCAAAGGAATTTTTTAAAGACTGCCAAAACTCTATAGAAATGAAAGAATGCCTTTTTTTTTTTTAACGTAAAGAAGTCTCTGTGATACTCTATGCACAGACAAAAGGGGAGTTGAAGTTGCATGTGATCACTTTGGCCAGCCTTTTGTGGATTTTCTAATGCACATTCTCATCTCTCTTTGAAGATTGCAACTTGTACTCACACTTTCCTGAAAGCAAGTACTACTTTTATTCTCCCCTAGTCTCTGTCACATAACAAGAGCGTTGGTGGAAATTGCTTTTCCATAAAAAGAACTGTGCCACCTACTCTTCAAATGCCACTGATTAAGAAAATCATTGATTGATTTTCCCTAGGGAATAAATTAGGCTATCCCCTGAGAGTGGAAAAAATAAATAATGGGATATAAAGAATGAAGTTTGCTGTGTGTTATGGGGAAAATGTTTATGCAGTTGCCATGGAAATACCATGTAGGCATTTAGACCAGAAGCTTATGATATCTCTGTATTTGCCAAATATAAATCAGATATGAGTTGCATTCATTCTTTTTCTTGGCTCACATTTAGTCTGACATGTGTGGTTATGTAAAATATGCTCCTGCTTTAGCATATTTGCTTAATATTTGCAGGAAACGTATAATACAAGGGGCTGCCATGTTTTAAGATCGTATAATTAAGGCATAGAAATAAAACTAAGGGAAGCAATTCTCAGCAAATGATTCCTAAAAACAAATAGTAGCAATCAGAGTGCTTGAGGCTGGATTTTCCTGTGACATTCATAATTAACAGAGCTAATTAATTTTTTCTTAATGAAACATTCACAATATTGGACCTGATTAGTGCTAGCTAATTGTTTGTGAGTAATGTCAGATGCCAAAAATGCACAACTTGAGACTTTATTCTTATTTTAATGTATGTGATTTCATTTCACAAGTGGAATAAAACACAACAGCCAGTGTTTCTGAATTATTACACTTTTCTGTCACACAACATCAGTTAGCCTTCAATTTCATGCCTTATAAGGGAGGCATGATAGAAATCTAGAGAGGGCATATATGTATTTTGAAGATACAGAGAATTTGATACAAGTTTTCAGTGCTTGAACTTTTTTTTTAACTAATTCCAAAGATAATACAGACAATGCAAACTGTACCAGAAGCCACTGCCTCTTATGAGGCACACAAAGCAGAACAATAGGAAAACCTAAAAATGATTAGAATATGCTTCATTCATGGAAAATGGGGTGTTACCCAATTAATTCTAATAACTCATCTTTTATGTCAATTTTGCTACCCATTTCATAGCCCATAAGTTTATTATTTCCTCACTTAGATTTCCTCTAAGATATCATGTGCTTTGTAAGCAGATAGCCGAGAGGCCTAATGTCTTATTAAAACAGTAATTGCTTATATGGTCCAATAAATATAGTAGTAGTACTTTAATGAAGCCAAATAGTTGCACAGGTGGAGCAATAGGAAAGGGCTAATCAGGCAAAGTTTTTCAGAGGAAGTAAGTTTTGAGTCAAAATTTAAAGATCTTTCTGAGGGCATTTTAGCAATATATATCAACAATTTTTTAAATATGTATATATACACCTGTAAAATTTAAGGAGAAAAGATGTTTGCAAAGATTTAATTAGAAGTATATTAGTCTCTCTCTCTCTCTGTGTATATATATGTACACACACACACGTATTGGCTGCATTGTGTACAGCATGCTGTGGGATCTTAGTTCCCCCATCAGGGGTTGAACCCATGCCCCCTACAGTGAAAACACAGAATCTTAACCTCTGGACCACCAGGGAAGTGTCCCCCAAAATATTTTCTAATTTCTTCTGAATATTCCTCTTTGAATCATAGATTGTTTAGACAGTTTCCAGGTATTTGGATATTTTCCTATTATCCTTCTGTTTCTAATTTCTATTTTTTATGGGCAGGGAACATTCTTGATTTCTATTCTTTTAAATTTCTTAAGATTTCTTTCATGACCTAGGATATGGTATATCTTGGTAAATGTTTCATATAAACAGAATGTATATGCTGCCTTTGTTGGAAAATATCTATAAATGTCAGTTAGATTCAATTGGTTGATGGCCTTGTTTAGGTCTTCTGTGTCATTGCTGTTTGTTCACTGTTGTTTACTGAGAGAGAAATGCTGAGATTACCAAATGTAATTGTAATTTATCTGTTTGTTTTTCCTTTCAGATCTGTCAGGTTTTGCTTCATGCATTTTGAATCTCTCTTGTTAGGTGCATACACATTTAAAATTGCTATGTCTTCTTGGAGAATTGACATTTTTTAGTATATAAGGTTACTCTTCATTCTTGTTAATTTTCTTTACCCTGAAGTCTACTTTGATAATATAACCACTCCAGCTTTATGTTTATTAGTGGCTTCATGTCTATCTATCTTAAAAAAAAATAAAAGTTTAATCTACCCGTAAAATTATATTTGAATTGTGTTTCTTGTAAATACCAAATAATTGAGTCATGATTTTCCAGATCCATTCTGATAATCTCTTAAATGTGTATACTATTTGCGTTTAATGTAATTGACATATTTTTATTTCGTTTATTTGTTTTTGGCTGCACTGAGTCTTGGTTACTGTGTATGGGCTTTCTCTAGTTGCAGTGAGTGGGGACTACTGTGTAGTTGCTGTGCGTGGGCTTCTAACTGGCAGCTTCTCTTGTTGCAGAGCACAGGCTCTAGAGCACAGGCTCAGTAGTTGCGGTGTATGGGATTAGTTGCTCCACAGCATGTGGAATCTTCCCCAACTAGGAATCAAACCTGTGTCCCCTGCATTGGCAGGTGGATTTTTATCCACTGTACCACCAGGAAAGTCCTTCTTGTTGCTCTTGTTATTGTTCAGTCAGTCATGTCCAACTCTTTGTGACCCCATGGACTGCAAGCAAGCTAAGCTTCCCTGTCCTTCACTATCTCCCAGAGTTTGCTCAAACTCATGTCCATTGAGTTTGTGATGCCATCCAACCATCTTTCTTCTGTCGCCCCCTTTTCCTCCTGCCCTAATCTTTTCCAGCATCAGGGTCTTTTCCAATGAGTCGGCTCTTTCCATCAGGTGGACAGAGTATTGGCATTTCAACTTCAGTATCAGTCTTTCCGATGATTATTCAAGATTGATTTCTTCTAGGATTGACTGGTTTGATCTCCTTGCAGTCCAAGGGACTGTCAAGAGTCTTCTTCAACACCACACTTCAAAAGCATTAATTCGTGGTCCTTCAGCCTCCTTTATGGTCCAATTTTCACATCTGTACATGACTAGTGGGAAAACCATAGCTTTGACTAGATGGACCTTTCTCAGCAAAGTGATGTCTCTGCTTTTTAATATGCTATCTAGGTTTGTCATAGCTTTTCTTCCAAGGAGCAAGCATCTTTTAATTTCATGGTTGCAGTCACCATCTGCAGTGATTTTGGAGCCCAAGAAAATAAAGTCTGTCACTGTTTCCATTATTTCCCAATATATTTGCCTTGAAGTGACAGGACTGGATGCCATGATCTTCATTTCTTGAGTGTTAAGTTTTAAGCCAACTTTTTAACTTACCTCTTTCACCTTCATCAAGAGGCTCCTTAGTTCCTCTTCACTTTCTGCCATAAGGGTGGTGTCATCTGCATATCTGAGGTTATTGATATTTCTCCCAGCAATCTTGATTCCAGCTTGTGCTTCATCCAGCCCGGCATTTTGCATGATGTACTTACTCTGTGTATAAGTTAAATAAGCAGGGTGGCAATATACGGCCTTGACGTACTCCTTTCCCAATTTTGAACCAGTCCATTTTTCCATGTCCAGTTCTGTTGCTTCTTGACCTGCATACAGATTTCTCAGGAGGCAGGTAAGGTAGTTTGATATTCTCATCTTTCAGAATTTTCCAGTTTATTGTGATCCACACAGTCAAAGGCTTTAGTGTAGTCAGTGAAGCAGAATTAGATGTTTTTTGGAATTCTCTTGCTTTTTCTATGATCCAATGGATGTTGGCAATTTGATCTCTGGTTCCTCTGCCTTTTCTAAATCCATCTTGTACATCTGGAAGTTCTTGTTTCATTACTGTTGAAGCCTAGCTAGGGAAGTCCTAATTGACATATTTGAATTTAGGTGTACTATTTATTTTCTGTTTGTTATCTCTGTTTTTTTAATATTGTTTTCTCTTTCCTAACTAATTTGAACATTTTCTGTTTTTCTGTTTAACTTACCTATTATGTGTTTTGCTCTATATCTTTGTAGACACTCTTTTAAGGATTACAATGTACATACTAAACTTGTACAATCTACTAAGAACCAGTATTTTACTATTTCAAGTAAAATGTAGAAATCTTATAACCATAAAAATGACTTCATCTTTGCCCCCTTTAGGTTATGTTTCTTATATATTACACTACATGCATTGAAAACTCTATCAAACCATATAATTTTTTGCTTTCAGATGTCAAACATAAGGAATTCAAGAGGAAAGAATAGTCTGTTATGTTTATCTAGATATTTACAGTTTCTGTTCCTCATTCTTTATTCCTAATCTTCCAAACTTCCTACTGATAGCTTCTCTCTGAACAACAGAAAAAGCAATTATTTTATAGCATGTCTGCTGGCAACCTTTTCTCTTGTTCTCATTCATCTAAAGCATCTATATGTGACCTTTACACCTGAAGGACATTTTTGTTGAATGTAGAATCCTTAGTTGATAGTTCAGTTCCTTCAAGGCTTTAAAAATAATGTGTTACTTCCTGTCACTATTCTCTGCTGTTTCTGGTGAGAAATCGTAAGTCATTCTGGTTGATTCCCTAAAAGTATTGTTTTTCTTTGGCTAGTTTCTACTTTTGTTTCTTAGTTTTCATCAAGTGTGATTATGATATCCTGGGTTTAGATATCTTTGTGCTTATCCTTTACTAAGTTCACTGGGCTTTTTAAATCTGTAGCTTTGTGTCTTTTGCCAAACTTGAGAGATTTTCAGACATTATTTCTTCTCCTGTATTTTTAGCACCATATTCTTTTTTTTTTTTTTACAATTCAAAAATTAAAAAAAAAAAAATTAAATAGAGGATAATTGTTTCACAATGTTGTTTGGTTTCACAGTGCTATACGACAATGTGAATCAGCCATAAGTATACATATGTCCCCTCCCTCCTGAACCTCCCTCCCAACTCCCACCACATCCCACCCTCTAGGTTATCACAGAGCACTCGACTGAGTTCCCTGTAGCACCATGCTCTTTTTTCTTTCCTTCTGAGCCTCCAGTAACATTGATGATAGGCCTTTGGTTATTTTTGGTCTCTGGAACTGTCCTCTTTTTCTTTTTTGTTAGCTCAAATTTATTTCTGTCATTCAGATTGTATAATTTTTATTAACTCCTCAAATTCACTGACTTTTTCCTTTATCATTGGCTATTGAGCCTTCCCAGTGTATTTTTGCATTTAAAATGTTGTATTTTTCAATTCCAAAATTTCCATTTAGTTTTTCTTCATATCTTCTATCTCTTTTCTGTGACTTTCTAACTTTCCATTTGATTCAAGAGTTTTTACTATTGTATGTATTTCACAAGTATTTTTTAATGGGTAATTAAATGTCTTTGTCAGGTAACTTTACCGTCTATGTCATCTTGACACTGGCATCTGTTGATTGTCTTTTCCTATGGGGTTCTTCATATGCCAGGTAATTTTGAATATCATGAACATTTTGAATAGTATGAGTCTCTGGACCCTCAGTTATTAATATGTTCAACCAATCTGCTGTTTTTACAACACGCACTTGCCTACAGGTTCTGATACCTGATGCATGACAGGATTTTTATTGTTTTCCCTCTTCTTCCTCCCTCCCTAGACACTTGGCTTTCAGTTTCTCTGGTCTGCTAATTCACTTCATTCTCTCACAAGTATTTATTTAGTACTCACAGTGTGCTGAGCATGGTTCTAGGCACTGAGAATTCATCCAGGAATAAAACAGACAAAAATGCCCATCTTCATGGAACATATATTCTAGCAGAGGGAAATAAACATCAACAATGAGCCTAATTAGTAAGTTGCATTACACATTATTAGCTGTTAAGTAGGTGTTAATGTTTTATGGACCAAAGTATAGTATGATAGATTGGAAGTAGTAGACAGGTCATGGAAATTTTAAATACATTAGTAAGGATAGGACTCATTGACGAGGGAATATTTGAGCAAGAAAAATGTGTATGTCCAACCAAAAGCTCTGTTAAGAGTAATTATATAGGAAACTAAACAGAACAATGTTTATATGATTACTGATTATTTATCCCTCAAGTTATTTGCTCTTGTATTTCTCAAGTGAAATAAAAGATAATTTTTTTGTAATGCAACTATAATCAATTTCTTCTTGTAATTTCTAAATCTTTTTTACTGTGTGTGTCCTCTTTAGGCAAGACCCAGAATGGTCTTAATAACTCTAATAAGAGGCATCAGAATTTTTTTCTTATTCATATATTTATTTTTATTGAGGTAAAATTGACATAACATAAAATTAACCATTTTAAAGTCATAATTCAATAGCATTTAATACATTCACAAGGTTGTATAACCACCACCTCTGTCAAGATTCAAAACATTTTCATCAGCCCAAAAGGAAATCCCTTATCCATTAAGCAATCATTCCTTATTCGCCCTCTTCGCCCAGCCCCTGTCAACTCCTAATCTGCTTTCTATCTATATGGTTTTAACTATTCTTGGTATTTCACATGAATGTACTAATATATGTGATCTTTTATATGTGACTTCTTTTACTTAGCATAATGTTTTTGAATTTCAACTACATCTGTAGCATGTATCAATGCTTCATTCATTTTTATGGCTGAATAATATTCCATTGTACATTATGTTCTGGGGATTCCCAGGTGATGCTAGTGGTAAAGAACCCACCTGCCAATGCAGGAGACATAAGAGACTCAGGTCCGATTCCTGGGTCATGAAGATCCCCTGGAGAAGGAAATGGCAACCCACTCCAGTATTATTGCCTGGAGAATTCCCATGGACAGAGAAGCCTGGTAGGCTGCAGTCCATAGGGTTGCAAAGAATCAGACATGACTGAAGCGACTTAGCATGCACTTATTTTTGTTCTGTTTATTCATCCTGCGTTTTGTTTATTCATTCGTCAATGGACACTTGCGTTGATTCTACATTTTGGCTATTGAACATAATGCCGCTGTTAACATTCACATTCAAATACAACATTCATATTTGTTTGAGTCCCTTTTCTCAGTTCTTTGGGGTATATACACAGCAGTAGAATTACTGGGCAGTATGATAATTCTATTTTTAAATTTTGAGGAATCACCACACTGCTTTCCATAGTAGCTGTACCATTTTACATTCCTGTCAGAAATTTACAAGATCCATATGCTCACCAATTCTTGGTTGTTGCTTTTTTTTTGGTCTTTATGATTATGGCCATGTTAGTGGATTTAAGTGATATCTCAGGGTTTTGATTTGCATTTTACTTATAACTAATGATTCTGAGTATCTTTTTGTTTACTTTTTTGCCATTTCTATATCATTTTTGGAGAAATGTATTCAAGTCCTTTGCTCATTTTTTAATTGAGTTGCTTTTCTTTTTGCTATTGTGTTGTGAGAGTTCTTTATATATCCTAAATACAAATCTTTTATTAGATATGTGATTTGTAAATATTTTCTCCCATTCTGTAGTTTTTTTTCATTTTCTTGATAGTGTCTTTTGATGCACAGAAGATTTTAAATTTTTTTCTTTTATTTCTTACATTTTTTGGTATCATATCTAAGTATCCATTATCAAAGTCAAAATAATGAAACTTTCCCCATGTTTTCTTCTAAAAGCTTTATAGTTTTAGTGCTTGCATTTAGATTGTTGATCCATTTTGAATTAATTTCTGTATATGATGTGAGGTAGGGGTCCAACTTCATTCTTTTACATGTTGATATTAGTTTTACCAGCACTGTTTGTTAAAGAAACTATTATTTAGCCCATTGAATGATCTTGGCACACTTGTCAAAACTCAGTTGACTTCCAATGTATGGGTTTATTTCTGAACTCCTAATCCTGTTCCATTTGTCTGTTCTTATGCCAGTACCACACTATGTTGATTACTGTAGCTTTGTAATAAGTTTTGAACTGGAGAAGTGTGAATCTTTCCATTTTTTTCCATCCGAGTGTCTTGGTTATTCAGAGTCTCTTGAGATTCCATATGAATTTTATGAATAACTTGTCAATTTCTTTTTTTTCTCTCTCTTTTTTATTTATTTATTTATTTTTAAATTTTATTTTATTTTTAAACTTTACATAATTGTATTAGTTTTGCCAAATATCAAAATGAATCCACCACAGGTATACATGTGTTCCCCATCCTGAACCCTCCTCCCTCCTCCCTCCCCATACCATCCCTCTGGGTCGTCCCAGTGCACCAGCCCCAAGCATCCAGCATGGTGCATGGACCCTGGACTGGCGACTCATTTCATACATGATATTATATATGTTTCAATGTCATTCTCCCAAATCTTCCCACCCTCTCCCTCTCCCACAGAGTCCATAAGACTGTTCTATACATCAGTGTCTCTTTTGTTGTCTCGTACATCGGGTTATTGTTACCATCTTTCTAAATTCCATATATATGCGTTAGTATACTGTATTTATGTTTTTCCTTCTGGCTTACTTCATTCTATATAATAGCCTCCAGTTTCATCCACCTCATTAGAACTGATTCAAATGTATTCTTTTTAATGTCTGAGTAATACTCCATTGTGTATATGTACCACAGCTTTCTTATCCATTCATCTGCTGATGGACAACTAGGTTGCTTCCATGTACTGGCTATTATAAACAGTGCTGCGATGAACACTGGGGTACACGTGTCTCTTTCCCTTCTGGTTTCCTCAGTGTGTATGCCCAGCAGTGGGATTGCTGGATCATAAGGCAGTTCTATTTCCAGTTTTTTAAGGAATCTCCACACTGTTCTCCATAGTGGCTGTACTAGTTTGCATTCCCACCAACAGTGTAAGAGGGTTCCCTTTTCTCCACACCCTCTCCAGCATTTATTATTTGTAGACTTTTGGATCGCAGCCATTCTGACTGGTGTGAAATGGTACCTCATAGTGGTTTTGATTTGCATTTCTCTGATAATGAGTGATGTTGAGCATCTTTTCATGTGTTTGTTAGCCATCTGTATGGAGATGTCTTCTCCATCTTTGGAGAAATGTCTATTTAGTTCTTTGGCCCATTTTTTGATTGGGTCATTTATTTTTCTGGAGTTGAGCTGTAGGAGTTGCTTGTATATTTTTGAGATTAGTTGTTTGTCAGTTGCTTCATTTGCTATTATTTTCTCCCATTCTGAAGGCTGTCTTTTCACCTTGCTAATAGTTTCCTTTGATGTGCAGTCAATTTCTAAATAAGGGAAACAGGTTTTGATGGGGATTGCATTGAATCACAAGATCAACTTTGAGAATACTGATATCTTAACAATATTAAGTTTTCCAGTCCATGAACATGGAATGCTTTTTTATTTATTTAGGTTTCCTTTAATTTCTTTCATTAATGTTTTGTAGTTTTTAGTGCACAATCTTGCACTTCCTTGATTTTCTTCCTATTTTATTCTTTTTCATTCTATTGTAAATGGAATTGTTTCCTTGATCTCATTTTCATGCTCATTTTTAGTGTTAGAAATACAAGTGATTTTTTGGTGTAGATCTTGTATCTTGAAACTGCCAAATTCTTTTATTAGTTCTCATGGTTGTGTGTGTGTGTCTATTCTTTAGGATTTTCTACCTGTAAGATCTTGTTCTCTGTGAGTTATATGTCATTTACTGTGTCTTTCACTCCCACTGTTAAGATATTAAAGTTCCCGAGACTTCCTTCGTTGTCCGGTGCCTAAGACTCCATATTCCCAATGCAGGGGGGCCCAGGTTCAATCCCTGGTCATGGAACTAGATCCCACATGCCACAACAAAGAGTTTACGTGATGCAACTAAAGATCCTGCATGGCACAACTAAGCAAAAATAAGATACTAGAGTTCCAGTTATTCTACATTCTCTCCAGCATTTGGTGTTATTACACTGTATCGCTTTTGCCATTCCAGTGAGCTTGTGGTGGTATTTTATTGAAATTTTAATTTGCTTTTCACTGGTGACTAATGACATTGAACACTTTTCCATATGTTTCTTGGCCGTAGAATTTGTTTTTGAAAATCAGTGTCAGATAATTTAAGATGTTATTGTTAAATTGACTATTAGTATTGATGTAGGTCTAATTTCGGAGAAGGCAATGGCACCCCACTCCAGTACTCTTGCCTGGAAAATCCCATGGACGGAGGAGCCTGGTAGGCTGCAGTCCATGGGGTCGCTAAGAGTTGGACACGACTGAGCGACTTCACTTTCACTTTTCACTTTCATGCATTGGAGCAGGAAATGGCAACCTACTCCAGTGTTCTTGCCTGGAGAATCCCAGAGACGGGGGAGCCTGGTGAGCTGCTGTCTATGGGGTCGCACAGAGTCAGACACGGCTGATGTGACTTAGCAGCAGCAGCAGCAGGTCTAACTTTACAGTAAAGATTTGAGAAATTAAGTCCTATTATGTAATATATATGAACATTAATAACTTCTGGACATTTAAACATTTTACAGAACAAGGAAAAAATAATTTTCCTTTATTGTTTATATGTGAATAATCTTAGCTATGATTGGGCATGGGTTAACACTTTTTAAAGAATTCAGTTAATATTACTTATTAAGTGGTATGTTATGCCAAGTGGCATACTTGTGCTTCTGAATGATACACATAAATGATAGAAATATGCACATTTACTTGTGCATCACTGTAAATGTGCAAATGGACATCACTGTGTTTGGCTAATATATCTGAAAATGGAGTTGTCTCCAGCTGCTCGCTGTAATTTGGGTTTGATTGTTTTATGCATTAGAGACACTAAAGTTGGTTTAATTTGTGGGTGCCACAGCTTTCTAGTTTTTCATTGCCTGCAATTTCAAAGTACTCATCTGCTTCTCACAAAATACTTAAATGAGTACAGACAGAAACATATAACCAGGTTGCCACTATTAAAAGCTGCTGTTTTTTACTCTGAGATATTGAAATGTAGGAATGAAGAATGGCTCAGAAACCTTGTAATAGCTTAGAGAGTTATCCTTTGAAAAGAAATGCATTGAAATAAGAACATTAAAAGAGCCCAGGGGTACAATAAAATGTGGTAGGAACACTCTCTAAATCCCACAGTCTTAGTTTGGAATATCTGGAAATGATCGTAAACTCCTATGAACAATTTTGTGACTTTGGGTATTAAATTTGTCATTTGTAAGATTTTAGCATATGAAGGGAAATCTATTTTACTTGCTCTCTTTTCTAATGCCATGGGGTTTTGTCTGCTTACTTATAAATATATTTAGAAGAGCATAAATACATTTATTAGTCGTTTGCTATTTGTCTTGCATGTTGCTAGTCTCTCTTCTTACATTATCTCTAATCTTTACCAAAATCATGTAAATTCAATTTATAGATGGGAAACTAAGGCTCAAAAATTTGTTTCTTGCCTAAAGTTACAGACCACAGTAAGTGATAATTCTAATCCTAAAGCCTGTAGTTTTCCTACCATACCGATGGTTCTTACCCCAACCCAGTTAAAATGGCATTTCTGTTGTTAGATTTTAATATGTTTGAACAGCTCCTCCAGATTAATAATGTTCATCAGGGGTTAGAAAACACTGGATAATGCCCTGTGCTTACTGTTAAGAGACCATACTTCAGTAGAAGAGAAAATATAGAAAAAAACATCTTCCTTTAAAATGGACAATATTGTCCATTTATCTGTGCCAAAACATATCTGTTCAAAACTTCCAGTACATGGTGGTACACTGAGAACATGCTAAAGCCTCCCTTTGATACTTTTTATTCCTAATAGTTTTCCCTCCTTCCTCCTCCAAAAAATGCACAGTACTGATCAAACACAACTGTGAAAGGAAAACAAAAAGCAAAATTGGCAAAAACCCATGAAAAAACCTTGAAAATGGAATGGAAATGCAGATGAGGAAACACACACAGAAGTGGAATACTGTAAAAGATGTGTGATTTTAAGGCTGTGTTATGTCTAGCTTGCTGGACAAGCAAACATATGGATCTACCTATCCCAGCCTTTATTTCTCCTTGGTGTGTATGGTGCAAAACCAGACAATGTGGGTGCTTTAAAAGCCAAAGCAGGGACTTGTCTGGTGGTCCAGTGGCTAAGAATACACTCTGCAGTGCAGGGGATGCTGCTTTGATACCTGGTCCAGGAACTAAGATCCCACATGCCACGGAGCAGCTAAGCTAGCACACCACAACTACTGAAACCCACTGGCTCTGCAGCATGTGTACAACTTCAGAGTCTACGCACTGCAGTGAAAGAACCAGCAGGACGCAGTGAAGATCCTGTGTGTCACATCTAAGACCCAATACAGGCAAATAAAGAAATAAAACATTTTTTAAAAATCAAAGGAATTCCCCAGTGTTGTCAATATCCAGAAAGCATAGGTAGCATATTAACTATCCATATTCACTACCCAGTGAAATATTTTGCCTTTCCCCAGAAAAAATGCTTCTGTAATCACATCAGTCACAGATTAACAAGATATCTCTAAATCTTAAACAAAGATGATCCCACAACTCAATATCACAAAATATTTAAAGAAAACTAATACCATGACAGAAGGTTCCAAACTATAAAATGGAAGACCTAATACCCAGGGAATCAGAGTTAATAGAGCACAACAGAACTTTAGAATAAATATATTCTGAGAGACATACAAGATGATATTACATTTATTAGAAAAGAAAAAAATTTTTTAGAATCTTCCCCTTTTTAAAAATTAATTTGTTTTTTATTGAAGAATAATTACAGAATTTTGCTATTTTCTGTAAATTTTAAAGCTTTTTGAAGTTAAAAAGAGTTTAAAAAGATCATAAAATTGGGAAGAAAAAGAATAGATAGGGAGGCGTAGAGTCATCAATCAGAGAAGGCAATTGCAACCCACTCCAGTACTCTTGCCTGGCAAATCCCATGGATGGAGGAGACTGGTAGGCTGTAGTCCATGGGGTCGCTAGGAGTCGGACACGACTGAGTGACTTCACTTTCACTTTTCACTTTCATGCATTGGAGAAGGAAATGGCAACCCATTCCAGTGTTATTGCGTGGAGAATCCCAGGGAAGGGGAGCCTGGTGGGCTGCTGTCTCTGGGGTCGCACAGAGTCGGACACGACTGAAGCGACTTAGTAGCAGTAGCAGCAGCAGCAGAGTCATCCATTCGTCTCCATAAATGCTTAGAGAGATGTGTGGAATAACATTCAATTAATGTTAGCACTTTTCCTTTCTGAGTAATGGGATATTGGTTGGTTTGTTGCTTACTATTTTGTACTTTTGTATTACTAAACTTTTTATGGATGCATGTTTCATTCCATAAAAATTAAGTCACTTGGATAAATTAAATTAATGAATTAAATAATTGACTTAAAGATTAAAAGAGAAATGATAAAACAATTCAAAGAAGATAAAGGTTCAAATTAATAAGAGTGAAATAAAAAATCAGCATGTTGTTGATTGATTAAAACATCAATAACATAGATTAATCTTCATAAGTCTGGAAAAGAAAAGATACTAATCAATATTAGAAATTAAAAAATAAGCACAACTGAAAAAAAAATAAGCACAACTGAAGATACAGAGATTTGTAAAGTGGTAAGAACTCTGTATGAATGTGTATTAACGAAATGTGAAAGCCAAGATTCAGTGGGTAATTTTTCAGAAATATGACTTATTCAAACTATCACATGAAATGGTAAAAACCTTGAGTTAACTAATAATTATGAGAAGGAATTGAAAAAAAAATTTAAAGATTTGTCCCTACAATGGCCAAAGTTTTACAGGTGAGTTCTAGGAAACTTTTAAAGACTTTCTATATAATCTTGCATGATGTATAAAAAGATAGGACCCTACCTAGTTGGTTTCTTGATGCTCATGTGACACTAATACCCAAATGAAACAGGGAGGACACAGAAAAAAGAGAGAGCAAGAAGTCAGGGGGCAGGGGAGGTGGTGAGAGGAATGAAAAACTACAGCTCTATCTTATTTCTAGAGATAGGACTAAAAAAACATAAATAAGATATTAAAATGCTGACTTGTTTACTTAGTATTTACACTAATAATGCAAAGATGGATCAGCACTGTAAAATCTATCTATATAACTTAGTTAGTTATTAGAGGAGAAAACTATGCAGTCGTCTCAGTAGCGCCCCTAAGAAGCATTCAGTAAAATGCAGAAGTGTGGTTTTGGCATAGGGAAAGACAACTATATCAACAACAGAGTAAGGATTCTGAGACAGACCCATATCTGTCTCAGGTATCTGTATATCTCCCAATTTAAATGTAGAATAAATGTGATACTTTAAATCAGTATATAAAGAATGGACTGTTCAATAAATGGTGTGCATTTAGGAAAATATATGAAATTTTTCACACCATTCACAAAAATAAGAATTAAATGTAATAAAATTTTAAATATAAGAAATACTTTGCAAATGTTAGAAAAAAGTGTTTGTGACCATGAGGTAGGGAAGGCCTTAAAATCAGCTATCAAGATCAAAAACCATTTTTAAAAAATAGATGGCTCACTTAGATATAGCAAAATAAAAACTTCTCTATGACAAAAGAACCTTTAAACAAATTAAGAAGCTAAATGCCAGACTTAAAAAATATTTCAAATGGATAAAAAAGCACAGTAATATATTCATAATACAAAAAAGGGAGGAAGAAATAGAAAAATGGACAAAGAATATGATCAGGGAATTAAAAGAAAAGAAAATACCTAATAAAACATTGGGAAAGATGTTCAATCTAATACCCAGGGAAATGCAAGTTTTAAAGATAATAAAATTGTTTTTATCTACTGGATTGGCAGAAGTTTTGTTTTTTTTTTTTTAATTGGTGTGTCCAGTGGTGGCAGGTATGTGGAGAAAAGGATATTCTCTTAGTAATTGTGGGTTTGTAAAATTGGAGAGTCATTATCTAGAAGAATTTGGCAGTATTTTGTGTACCGTTTAAAATTCATAAAAAAAATTCTGAAATGCATTCTTATTTAATCCTGAGGCTGGTACTTTGTCCTTATTTTACCTATCAAGAATGAACTCAAAGAGAGGACATGTGGTATGGTTGGAACTCTTACCCAAGTTTCCTGATACCAGTGCAGTGTTCTGTGTAGTCCATGATGAGGTGAAGGAATAGCATGAGCCAAAGTTTGGAGGTAGGTCAATCCAGTCATGGCTGGGGCATGCAGTCATACATGATTAAAGGATAGTTGAAGAAAATGCACTGAGAGATGGGACTGAAAATGTAAGATGAGTTGAAATCATGAAAAGCTTTGAATATCTTAACAAAGGAGTTAGGTTTTGTTCCATGAAAACTGAGGATCTCACCTAAGGTTTTAGAGCATTGACTAATAACAGTGTAAAGAGTGACTTACTTCACTTAGTTTGGTAATTGCGAGGTCTACCCATGTTGCTGCAAATGACATTACTTCATTATTTTTATAACCGAGTAATATTCCATTGCATGCTATGCATGCTAAGTCGCTTCAGTTGTGTCTGACTCTATGCGACCCCATGGACAGCAGCCCACCAGGCTCCTCTGTCCACAGGATTGTCCAGGTAAGAATATTGGAGTAGGTTGCCATTTCCTTCTGCAATATTCCATTATATATAAGTATATCTATCTTCTTTATCAATTCATCTGTCGATGGACATTTAGGTTGCTTCCATGTCTTGGCTGTTGTAAATAGTCCTGCAGTGAACATTGGGGTGCATGTATCTCTTTAAATTTGAGTTTTCTCTGGATATATACCTAGAAGTGAGATCCTGGACCATACAACTCTATTTTTAGCTTTTTAAGGAACCTCCATAGTGTTCTCCATAGTGACTGTACCAATTTACATTCTTACCAACAATGTAGAAATGTTCCTTTTATTCCACACCTTTTCCAGCATTTACTGTTTGGGAACTTTTTAATGATGGCCTCTCTGACTGGTATGAGATGATCTTCATTGTAGTTTTGATTTACATTTCTCTAATAATTAGCATTATTGAGCATCTTTTCATGTGCCTCTTGGCCATCTGTGTGTCTTCTTTAGAGAAAGGTCTAGTTAGATCTTATGTTTATTTTTTGATTGGGTTGTTTGTTTTATGATATTGAGCTGTATGAGCTTTTTGTATATTTTGGAAATTAATCCCATGTCAATTGCAATCTTTGCAAGTATTTCTCCCATTGTATATAGTTTCCTTTGTTGTGCAAAGGTTTCAAGTTTAATTAGGTCCCATCCATTTATTTGTATTTCTATTACTCTAGGAGGTAAATCCAAAAAGATATTGCTGTGATTTGTGTCAAAGAGTGTTCAGCCTGTGTATTCCTCTGAGAGTTTTATAGTATCTAGTCTTAAATTTAGGGCTTTAATTCATTCTGAATTTATTTTTGTATATGATGTTAGAGAATATTCTAATTTCATTCTTTTACATGTGGCTGTCTAGTTTTCCCAGCACCACTTATTAAAGAAACTGTCTTTTCTCCACTGTAAATTCTTGCCTCCTTTGTTGTAGATTAATTGACCACAGTTGTGTGGCTTTATTTCTGGTCTTTCTATCCTGTTTTATTGATTTATATGTCTGTTTTTTGGCCAGTGCTATACTGTTTTGATTACTATAGCTTTGTCATATAGTCAAAGAGTCTGAAGTCAGAGAGTCTGATTCCTCCAGATCCATTTTTCTTTCTCAAGATTGCTTTAGCTATTCAGGGTCTTTTGTGATTCCATACAAATTTTAAAATTACTAAAAGGATCAGACACCGTGATCAAGTGGGATTTATCTAAATGATGCAAAGACTTTGTTAGTATCCACAAATCAATCAGTGTGATACACCACATTAAGAAATTGAAGAATAAAAGTCATGTGATCATCTCAGGAGATGCAGAAAAAGCTTTTGATAAAGTTCAACATCCATTTATGATAGAAACTCTCCAGAAAGTGGGCATAGAGGGAACCTCCCTCAGTGTAAGGCCATAATAACAAACCTAGAGCTAACATTGTACTCTATGGTGAAAAGCTGAAACTAGTTCCTCTAAGATCAGAAATAAGACAAGAAGATGCCCACTCTCACCACTTTTATTCAACATAGTATCGTAAGTCCTAGCCACAGCAATCAGAGAAGAAAAAGAAAAGGAATCCAAATTGGAAAAGAAAACTGTCACTGGTCACAGATGACATGATATTATATATCAGATCAGATCAGATCAGTCGCTCAGTCGTGTCCGACTCTTTGCGAACCCATGAATCGCAGCATGCCAGGCCTCCCTGTCCATCACCAACTCCTGGAGTTCACTCAGACTCATGTCCATCGAGTCAGTGATGCCATCCAGCCATCTCATCCTCTGTCGTCCCCTTCCTCTCTTGCCCCCAATCCCTCCCAGCATCAGAGTCTTTTCCAATGAGTCAACTCTTCACATGAGGTGGCCAGAGTACTGGAGTTTCAGCTTTAGCATCATTCCTTCCAAAGAACACCCAGGACTGATCTCCTTTAGGATGGACTGGTTGGATCTCCTTGCAGTCCAAGGGACTCTCAAGAGTCTTCTCCAACACCACAGTTCAAAAGCATCAATTCTTCGGTGCTCAGCCTTCTTCACAGTCCAACTCTCACATCCATACATGACCACAGGAAAAACCATAGCCTTGACTAGACGAACCTTTGTTGGCAAAGTAATGTCTCTGCTTTTGAATATGCTATCTAGGTTGGTCATAAAGCCTAAAGATGCCACCAGGAAACTATAGAGCTCATAAATTAATTTGGTAAAGTTGCAGGATACAAAACTAATACACAGAAATCTGTTGCATTTCTATACACTAACAACAAAAAATAGAGAAATTAAAGAAACAGTCCCATTTACCATCACATTAAAGAGAATAAAATACCTAGGAATAAACCTACCTAAGGAGGCAAAAGACTTGTACTCTGAAAACTATAAGACACTGGTGAAAGAAATGGAAGACAACACAAACAGATGGAAAGATATACTGTGTTCCTGAATTAGAAGAATCAATGTTGGTAAAATGACTGTACTACTCAAGGCAGTGTTCAGATTCAGTGCAATCTGTGTCAAATTACCAATGGCATTTTTCACAGAACTAGAATAAAAAATTTTTTAATTTGTATGAAAAGGGTACTTTTTTGCGGAGTTTTGTTGTGGAAGGTAATACAGGAGTGCTGAAGTACCTAGAGGGAGACATAAATACAGGGAAGGTTGTTTTTTAAAATGAATGGGATTGGACTTCCCTAGTGATCCAGTGGTTAAGAATCCCCGTTGCAATGCAGAGGACACCGGTTCAATTCTTGGTTTGGGGTGATCTCACGTGCCGTGGGGCAACTAAGCCCACACACCACAGCTACTGAAGTCAGAGCACCCCAGAGTTCACGCTCCACAGCAAGAGAAGCCACCACCATGAGAAGCCAGTGTGCACTGCAACTAGAGAGTAGCCCCCATTTGCCGCAACTAGAGAAAAGTCAACATGCAGCAACAAAGACCCAGTGCAGCCAAAATAAATAAATAAAATAAAAATGTAAAAATAAAATGAGTGGGATTGAGGCACATCCGTATGCCAGTGGGAATTATCTGGACTGAAGAAATTGACGATATTGAGAAGAGAAAAGATACTGCAGTAACAATCCTTGAGAAGTCACAAGTGGGTGAGATTCTGACCACAAGCGGAAGGGTTGGCTTTAACGAGGGACACAAATCCTTTTTCCTTTATTAGGGCAGTGAAGGTAACTGTGTGAAGTCAGATTGGTAGAATTAAAGGGAAGATGAGATAAAATTCATCTATTTGGATCTATTTTCCCCCTCAAGTGACTTCCCTGGTGGCTCAGACGGTAAAGCGTCTTGCCTAAAATACAGGAGATTCGGGTTCAGTCCCTGGGTTGGGAAGATCTCCTGGAGAAGGAAATGGCAACCCACTCCAGTGTTCTTGCCTGGAAAATCCCATGGACGGAGGAACCTGGTAGGCTACCGTCCATGGGGTTGCAAAGAGTCAGACACTACTGAGCGACTTCACTTACACTTTCATTCTCCCCTCAAGCATGAGGCAAGGTCATCAGTAGTAAGGGACTTGGGAAAGGGGGAAAGGGAAGTCAGAGATTTGAGGAGACAAGAAAATTGTGAAATAGCTATCTCAAACTGGCAAAGTAGGTATATAGAAAGAACTGATTTAGATTCTGTTTCTGACAGTGTTAAGTCCCCATTTGAGACTTGTAGTAATACAGTAATACATTTTAAGTGAAAGCAGTCAACAAAGTTGTATGACTTTTCTCTGGTAGTCATCTACTCAGGCTAAGAGGGTTGATAGAGGAAAGAAAGGACTAGAGAGTGTTGCAAAGTTGAAAGCATAATTGTTCATGGAATTTATTCTGAGTAAGAGAGAAGTAAGAATATTGGTTACAACAAAAGGGCAATGATTTTGTATCTTGGTGAGATCCAAGAATTGTTGGAGTAAAGATCTACATTTTGAGCAAACATACCAGGTGAGATATGAGTCATGTGGACTGTGGGCCACTCTTGAAGAAGCATTTACAATAGTTTTGAGTCATAATGGTTGTTAGAGAAAATATCTGTTTTTGTTCAAATTACATAATATATCAATTTAAACACAGGCAGAGATGCTTGTAAGACAGTGAATATATACATGTGTGTAGGAAGACATTAATCATTGATACCTTAGAAGGGAGTAGATTAATGGTCAGAGAAAATGAGTGTAACAATTGTTTTATTATACATTTAGCTTTTAAAATATATTGTAAAATTAAACATCTGTTACATTGTATCTGCATGCATTTGAATTTTTCTTGTAAAGTAATTAAATTGTTCAAATAGTTAACTTCCATTTATTTCTGAAATTTTGAATCTACTTGTATATTTACAATATTTTACCCACATTTGAAAATAAAATTATGCTCTAAAATTTTGTTACTGCAAGAAAATTCTGAATTTTAGTTTAATTTGGGCATTTTTTCAAACTGAAGATGCTGTCTTTAATTCCCTTTGTTAGCCTAATTATGCACTTGCAAATTGTTCTCAGTAAAACTTGGCCTTTAGTTTTAGCTGCCTCCCTTTACTTAGGAAGCTAGTGCAGTTTTCCTTTATTAAACTGAATCAGCACCTGTCTTGGAAGACTTGATGAAAAGTAGACTTAGTAGTCTAAACAACTGGAATTCTCTTTTATTGAAGTGCACATACTTTATTTCTGAGCTTTGGTGGAAGAAATGTCATGAAATTTGTGATGGGTATTGGAATATTTAAAAATATCAAATTTATATTACAAGAAAGGTTAAATGATTTTCCCCAAATCTATTCTTTGTTAACTACAACTATTTTATGCTGAATTTGTGGGCATTTTTTCCCCAAGTGCCTTATGTCATTATATATTTACTGTAATTATTATATGCCTTTGAACAGATGCGTTATTAATATGTGCACTGTTGAATGCTTTTTCTAACAGCTTCAGTCAACTGCCAAATGTTATTAATGGCCAGAACTAGGCTGGGCTATAAGAATACAAACAAAATACAAAATGAGGTCCCAGATGTTAGGACGCCTTTTAGATGTTTACATTTTGCCCACAGTTTTGCTATTCACTTCTCAGTAGTACTACATGTTGTAAACCAAATTATACTTCTTATTTTATAAATATATTTGACACTTTGCTATTTCTGTGTTTTTGCTGTACTGTTTCTTTTCTACCTTATTTCCAATTCTGTGTCATTTTTCCTCATTAACACTCATCTCAAATGCTATCACCTACATGATAAGTACTTCCTTCATCCAATAAATACACTATAGTGTCACTTATGTTTGCCCTGTTTTAAATATTAATATATTATATATTATTCTGCCCCTTGCTTGAAATTAGCTCTTCGAAAGTAGTGTCTTATTTTACTGCTCTTTGTATATACCATGTCGTACCTAGCATATAATAGTCAGAAAATATTATACATTGAATTAAAAAATCAGAAATAGCTATAAAAAATAACATATGGGACAAAAGTGGTCAGGAGTCAAATACCTCTGATCATGAGAGAAGTGATCAATGTTGAGTTACTGGAGAGGATAGCACTTGAGTTGAGCCTCATACCTGAGGACCCTAAAGTAAAATCAATCAGAGCAGGTGCTATGGGAATGATAAATTCCATTTAAAATGGCAGTTTCTATAAATTGAATTAATATTGGGAGATTTGATAGTCTTTGACTTTCCCTGATTACAGTAGAATTACGACTTCTTCCATTTTATGAATGATATAGCCTTTTTACATAGTGAGTATACTGGAAACAAAATCATATCTAGTCCAGAAAATCCTCATACCTGTTCTTAGAGTAAGGATGTCTCTATGGGTGATAACTAGCCATCCTGTGAAAGGCCATAAATCCCAGTGAAGTCATCTGTCTAATATTCCTTTCAAATACATTTGGGACTCTGGAGATTGTTTCCATTCCCAGAGGCTTGGCAGCTGATCTCTACTGAATACTGCAGACTCTCTCAGAATGTTTTTGTTGGGGACTTGGCTGGTTTAGAATGAGGAAGTAGGTTCTGGAGAGCTGCTGGAATGAGAATCACTGAAATAGTCTGATAAAAGGCTGAGCTTTCTATGGCCAGTACATCCTAAGTGATAGAGAAGCCACGTAGATAGTGCCCTCTGGCAGAACCATGTCTCCTGGACAAGAGTAAAGCTGGTTTTGACTGTCAAATGGGTCATCTAAAACCACAGCCATCTTATCCTTTAGTGCCCAGGACCCTCAGTACCTGTAGGGGCTCATGAAAATGTTTTAAAGTCTTTTGAAATCCAAATGAACAAAATGTTTTAAGACCCTATTGCTGGCAAAGATTGAAGGCAAAAGGAGAAGGGGGCGGCAGAAGATCAGATGGTCATATAGCAACACCAACCCAGTGAACATGAGCAAACTCTGGGAGGTAGTGAAGGACAGGGAAGGCTGGTATGCTGCAGTCCATGGGGTTGCAAAGAGTCACTCATGACAGTGATTGAACATACACACATTAATACATTTGTCTTCATACCAAAAGGGCAATAAATATAATTTTTCATTTTTTTATGGAGGAAGGGCCATGAAGATAAACTGTTCTGGGCCCATAAAATTCATAGTGCAGCATTGCCTGAGATGTACCCCCTTCCCAAGTTTGGTGCTAGACTGCAAAAAAGCAGCAGCTTTGGCCAGATACGTGGTATTTTAATCTACTTCTTTATCTCTGCATCTTAGTGTCTTCATCTGTCTAATGAGGAGTAATGAGGATCAAGCATACTGTGAGGGTCTTGCAGGTCAAACTATTCACTGAAGTCCTGCACCAGAAGTTCTGGAAAAGTTAAAGGCCAAAGCAGGCTATCTAACATGATCTTATTATGAATTCAGGTCCTGTGAGAACCTGTGGACACAGAACAGACCTGGTAACCACCCTATATTTTTTGAGTCCGGTTAGAAGTACAAGTTCAAAATGATAAAAGCATGATTAGAATGCAACTGGTAAAAAATTAGAGGTAGTAAAGTGTCTTGTGTAAGTACTCAGTAAAAATGAATGGATAAAATAAAATGTATATAAAATATTTGCCTATTTTCTTAAGAGAAATCTGCATTTACCAGAAAAAATATTAACCTGTGGGATTTTTTTCTTACTTATGCTCTACAGAACAATAGCAGAAAACATTTTAGAGGTGGTTGTATCTAAACTATTTAAATCTTGGGACTTCCTGACAGTCCAGCACTTGAGACTCTGTTTCCAATGTAGAGGCTGTGGGTTTGATCCCTGATTAGGGACTAAGATCCCCCTGTCATGTGGAGGGGCCAAAAAAAAGTACTTAAATCTCATTTCTACAAATTGTAAGCTTTTGAAGATTGTTGTTGTTGTTCAGTTGCTAAGTCATGTCCAACTCTTTGCAACTCCGTGGACTGCAGCACACCAGGCTCCCCTGTCTTTCACTATCTCCTAGAGTTTGCTCAAACATCATGTCCATAGAGTCTGTGATGCCATCCAACCATCTCATCCTCTGTCACCCCCTTCTCCTCCTGCCCTCAATCTTTCCTAGCATCAGGGTCTTTTTCAATGAGTCCGTTCTTCACATCAGATAGCCAAAGTATTGGAGCCTCAACTTCAGCATCAGTCCTTCCAATGAATATTCAGGGTTGGTTTCCTTTAGGATTGACTGGTTTGATCTCCTTGCTGTCCAAGGGACTCTCAAGAGTCTTCTCCAGCACCACAATTTGAAAGCATCAATACTTGAGCATTCAGCCTTCTTTATGATACATTTCTCACATCCATACATGACTACTAGAAAAACCATGGCTTTGACTGGATGGACCTTTGTTGGCAAAGTGATGTGTCTGCTTTTTAATACACTGTCTAGGTTTGTCATAGCTTTTCTTTCAAGGAGCAAATGTCTTTTAATTTCATGGCTGCAGTCACTGTCTACAGTGATTTTGGAGCCCAAGGGAAAAAAAATCTGCCACTGTTTCCACTTTTCTACCATTTATTTGCCATGAAATGATGGGACCGGATGCCATGATATTTGTTTTTTGAATGTTGAGTTTTAAGGCAGCTTTTTCACTCTCCTCTTTCACCTTTATCAGGAGGCTCTTTAGTTTCTCTTCACTTTCTGCGATTAGAGTAGTATCATCTGCATATCTAGGGTTGTTGATATTTCTCCCAGCAATCTTGATTCCAGCTTGTGATTCATCCAGGCTGGCATTTCACCTGATGTACTTTGGTGCTAGTGGTAAAGGACTCAGATTTTACAGGAAATGTAAGAGACACAAGTTTGATCTCTGGGTCAGGAAGATCCCCTGGAGGAGAGCATGGCAACCCACTCCAGTATTCTTGCCTGGAGAACCCCACGGACAGAGGAGCCTGGAGGGCTATAGTCCATAGGGTGGCAAAGAGTCAGACACTACTGAAGTGACTTAACACACATGCACTCTGTGTATAAGTTAAATAAGCATTGTAACAATATACAGCTTTGACATACTCCTTTCCCAATTTGGAACCAGTCCATTTTTCCATGTCTAACTCTAATTGTTGCTTCTTGACCTGCATACAGATTTCTCAGGAGACAGGTAAGGTGGTCTGGTATACCCATCTTTTTAACAATTTTCCACAATTTGTTGTGATCCACACAGTCAAAGGCTTTAGTGTAGTCAGTGAAGCAGTAGATGTTTTTCTGGAATACCCTTGCTTTTTCCATGATCCAGCAGTTGGCAATTTGATCTCTGGTTCATCTGCCTTTTCTAAATCCAGCTTGTACATGTGAAATTTCTCAGTTCATGTACTGCTGAAGCCTAGCTTGAAGGATTTTGAGCATTAACTTGCTACCAAGTGAAATGAGCACAGTTGTACAGTAGTTTGAACATTCTTTGTCATTCCTTTCTTTGAGATTGGAATGAAAACTGACCTTTTCCGGTCCTGTGGCCATTGCTGAGTTCTCCAAATTTGCTGGTATATTGAGTGCAGCACTTTGACAAATCATCTTTTAGGACTTGAAATAGCTCAGCTGGAATTCCATCACTTCCACTAGGTTTATTCATACTAATGCCTCCTAAGGCCCACTTGACTTCACACTCCCAGGATGTCTGGCTCTAGGTGAGTGACCATACCATCACTGTTATCCTGGTTTTTAAGACCTTTTTTGTATAGTTCTGTGTATTCTTGCCACTGCTTTTTAATCTCTTCTGCTTCTGTTGGGTCCTTGCCATTTCTGTCCTTTATTGTGCCCATCTTTGCATGAAATGTTCCCTTGGTATCTCCAGTTTTCTTGAAGAGATCTCTAGTCTTTCCCATTCTATTGGTTTCCTGTATTTCTTTGCATTGTTCACTTAAGAAGCCTTTCTTAGATCTTCTTCTTGTACTTTGGAATCTGCATTCAACTGGGTATATTTTTCCCTTTCTCTTTTGCTTTTCACTTCTCAGTATTTGTAAGGCCTCCTCAGCCAACCACTTTGCCTTCTTACATTTCTTTTTCTTTGGGCTGGTTTTGGTCTTCTTTGTAGCCAAAGATGGAGACACTCTATACAGTCAGCAAAACAAAACCTGGAGCTGACTGTGGCTCAGATCATGAGCTCCTTAGTGAAAAATTCAGGCTTCAATTGAAGAAAGTAGGGAAAGCCATAGGCCATTCAGGTATGACCTAAATCTGAAGATTAAGCCCAGAATAAAACTGTTATTTTCTGTTTATTTTATAAAGTTTTATCATTTTCTGTCTAATCCAAAATGTGTGCTGTAGTAAGATATTAGAACAATATTTCTCTAACTTCTACGTCTGGTGTCTCTATGTTGTTCATTTTTTAGATTTTGGTGGAAAATGGTCAATGCCTATTTGATGTTCCTCCTATAGTAAATGGGCCTCTGTATCAGTTACACTACTCCAACCTCCTTATTTGCTTACAGATAGCGTACTGATAGAAAACAGGATGATTTAATGGATGCCTACAAAATGTATGATTAGAAAGGTTAATTTGCTGAAAAACAGGTATTACAGAATGACAAAGAATTTACTTTTAGATTGCCTTGGGTTTTTTTTCCCAGTCTAGTCTTTTGATGTGCATCAGAAACACCTCTGCTACCTTTTTTAAAAAAGTAAAAATATTTTGGTGCCATCTCAGACCTGCTGGTTTAGGAACTATGAGGATGTAACCCATGCATCTGTATTTTGAAAAAGATCCCCGACTCTCGTGGCAGGCGCTGAGGGTTGAGCACTTCTGAAGTATAGTCAAATAGAAAGAAGCGTAGGCTTCAGACTTAGATCTGAGCCCATAGTCCAGGTACACCACAGTCTAGGTGTGTGAGCCAGGACCCAGGTCTATGACCGAATTCCTTAACCTCTCAGAGTTCCCGTATCTGTAGGACTGGAATGCTAATACTTTAATAAGGTAGATGTGAGGCTTAAAGGAGATAATAAAATTTCTTGACAGTAAGTGATAGCTGGTATTGTTATGCTAATTAGTCTGAGTTTTCCTCAGTTTTCCTCTTGACTTATGAAGAGTGAGGTTTTTCTCACAGTAGTTCTTTTTCTGCATCCAAAAAATATTTATGCAGAATGTCCTCCAGCTATCTTTTAATTAGACAGATTTACTTTGGGCTTTGCACTTTCCTCCAAGCTTGCATTTGGACTACTTAGAAAAATAATAGAGAAAATAGGTAGCATGTTGGCTTTTAGCTTCCTTACCATCCTCTGGAGTAGCTTATTATTTTGGATCTAGTTTCAAAGTTATTCAGTGTCTTATTTTAAAAATAGGAATATTGGCTTATCTTGAACTTGGGACATAACCTTGTTAGTTCCAAAGTCTTTAGAACAATGGGTTTTTGTTAATGAAATAACATGTGGATGCCTAATTCTTTGTATTGGCAACTCTGTCATCATATGTTTATATGGTTAATCTCTGTAGATCTGTAAATGATAAGTTTCAGATTTCTTTTGAAGCATCTCAGGTAAATTTAACTGGTAATGTAATGGTAGAAAAACTCCAGAGGAAAAGAGAAGAGGAAAGAGACCATCCTGTTCTGGATAATGGTCTTTCTGCATGTATGCTATGCTATGCTAAGTCACTTCAGGCATGTCCGACTCTCTGCGACCCCATAGACGGCAGCCCACCACGCTCCCCAATCCCTGGGATTCTCCAGGCAAGAACACTGGAGTGGGTTGCCATTTCCTTCTCCAATGCATGAAAGGGAAAAGTGAAAGTGAAGTCGCTCAGTCGTGTCCAACCCTCAGCGACCCCATGGACTGCAGCCTTCCAGGCTCCTCCATCTATGGGATTTTCCAGGCGAGAGTACTGGAGTGGGGTGCCATTGCCTTCTCCATCTGCATGTATAATATCACCCATATATTTTATTTTCAGTTGTCACAAACTTGACAGAATTAAGGGAAAGTATTGATTTCTCATTTTGTTTCATAGTTCAGGATTGATCAAATACTCAGAGCACAAGGCTAAGCTTGAATATTTAATTTACACAAACTTTGCCTAGGATTGAACAAGACTATGACTAGCTGCCTTCTCTCGTGAAATGTACATCGCAGTGCCTTCTAGCAAGGGGCTCCCCCTTTAATTACTTTGTTGGCTTCATCATATATAGAAAACTGAGTATATTAAAAGTTATTTTGAATTTAAGAATTGCAAGTGCTGTAGATTACATACCATCATGCTTGGTGTAGCCTTCCTACTTGTTTTATTTCTAGGATTGCCATTAAGAGTAGTTTTCTGTTCACTATTTCATTTTGTGTGTGTGTGTGTGTGTGAATCTCTGCTGAGATTCCACCATTGTATATTTTTGAACCACAATACCATTTAGGAATATCTAATACCACCCTATTGTTAGACAAGGAAATGCAGAAGCTACAGCAGATGAGAATATGAATAGACAAAAACCGTTTTAACCACCTGATACATTCAGAGATCTAAACAATCATCATAGTATAACACCAGTCAATGAAACATTAAGTTGTCTACTATGTGTAGGCTTTGTGTGAACATAAAGAAGTGGACTGTCTCTGAGAACAATGTAGTTGGGGAAAATATCCAGAGATCCATAAATGTAATTGCAAGGTAATTCCACATACCAAGCTCTTAACAGGGGTCATGTAGTATAATATAATGCTTGAGAAGATAAGCTTTGAAACCAGATTGCCTGGGCTGAAATCCCAGCTCCTCTACTAACTGTGTGACCCTGGTCAAGGACTCAAAAGTGCTTCATCGGTAAAGAGGAGATAGTAATCTGAAGTATGGAGAGTTTTGAGACCCAAATTAAGAAATGTGGCTTTGATAACATTGAGAAACAGGAATTCATGGTAATTTTTTGAACAGACAGGTTACATGATGAAATTAATTGAAGAACATTATTTTAATGAGTGTATATAGATGGGGTGAGAAGGCCTGGAGGCAGACAGCAGCTGGGAGAATGCCAGAACATTGTAAACATGAAAGGTGCAATTGCAGAAGTGGAAATAGGTGGGAAAGACCAGAAATCACTGTGGAGGAAAAAACAACCAGATTTCATGATGGATTTGATGTGTTTTTAAATACCCCTCTCCCTACAAATGGCATAATTCAGCAAAAGCCTAGAAAATGCTGGTGTAGCAGCTCAGTGGAAATCTCCTGTAAGTGTTGGCGGAAATTATAAACTCTGGGGACTCCAGCTGGTAATGTGTGCATTCACTTACAGCTTCCTTTGCCCCTTTATACACTCGAGCACAACAGGAAATATTGGCTTATCCATTTAGGACCTGTCTCTATAGGAGATGCTTACTGAACTGAACACATTTGTTTAGAACTAATTGACCTTTCTAAAGCAGTATTTTTTTAAGAGCTTACTCAAATTAGACAGACTTTAACCATCTGATAAGTCAGAGACAAATCAGTCCTCTTTTAAGCAAAGCCAACAATCCTGTTAAAGGAGAAAAGCAGCAAAGATGGAAGGTATCATCAGACAAAAGAATGCTGTATTAGTGAAACTGGTCAATCACAAAAATTTTATTATAATTTGAACATTGAATTTATTACTAATCTTTTCTTATTTTTATGGTATTATCTGGGTGATGCAGTCTTTTTTTTCAGTCTTTTTTGTTACAGGATATAAGAATGTTAGATTTATGAGATTATAAAGTAGAAGAATCTGGAATCAGAAATAACATAATGTCTTGCTATCTCTAAGGTAAGGTAAGGTGAAGTCAGTCGCTCAATCATGTCCGACTCTTTGCGACCCCACGGACTGTAGCCTGCCAGGCTCTTCCATCCATGGGATTTTCCAGGCAAGAGTACTGGAGTGGGTTGCCATTTCCTTCTCCAGAGGATCTTCCCAACCCAGGGATTGAACCCAGGTCTCCCACATTGTAGGCAGACACTTTACCATCTGAGCCACCAGGTATCTCTGACTGGATTTATTTTTCTTCAATTAGAGAGATTCTTGAAGTTAAAGTAGAAAAAAAAACCAATATTCCATCTAATTTTTAAGCTTTTTGAGGATTTTGACTCAGATATTTTTTATTTTGATGCTTAATAAAGAATAACCCTGATAAAAAGTAAGAATGTTGGTTTAAGAGAATTCCCTTAAATTATACTCAAAGCCATGAATTTTTGACTCAGAGGCAGCCTTTCTTGTTGTCCCATGTGAGTACTCTATAAACATAACAATTGTAAATTGAAAGTTTTTAAAAATCTCTCAATTGAGGCTGTTGTTTTTCCCCTTTAACACATTGTGGTCTGGTCAGTTACCTCAAGCTAGTTGTTTTTAACTATGTGACAGATCTCCTGTTTTCAGTGAGGAGAAGGATCCATAAGTAATTTTAAGTTTTTGTTTCTGTAACAGGACATTGGTAATTTTATTTTATGACCAGTCAGTTCCTTAATGGGTTTAATTGTGTTCTCTCTGTAATCAGATGCATTTTACTCTTCCCACTAATCTTATTCGTTTGGGTTGTGGCTAGATGTGTAAAAAAAAAAGTCTATTTTTATGAGATCTTTTGTCTTGACAAATGAACTCATAAATCCTTTCAGTTAGCAATGGTATTAGAGACCACTATTGAAAGAGAAAATTGCATTTTGTAGGGTAATATGCAGGTCACCTGCCACTATAGTTAAATCAAGGAAAACCTTGAATTTAGGTGAGGACAGCTATTGCTTATAAATGCATTTCATTCCTGCAGGTCATATCGTGGCTCTTTGGCCCTTATCACTTTAACGTAAAATCTTGACTAGGCATGTGCTATTGTTTAGACTTGGATGTTTGCTAAGATGAGTGAGTGAAAAGTGAGAGATGAAACTAAGCTCTTACCAGGTAGGAAACAAAAAGTGGAATAATGACTTTAAAATTTGCTGCAAAAGTGCTCTTAGCAAGTGAAGCAAAAGCTACTGTTCACAATTTACAAAATCACATTATGGAAATGCATAAAAATGCTTATTTTTTCAGAAAGTATTGTTGGCCCTAGGCTAATTTCTACCTCTTTAGCTTTGAACATAATTTAGTCATTATTGGATTAATTATAATTAAGATAATTGCTTCTCAAGCTTTCATGAACATTCTGACCTTTTAAATCACTGATTTAGGAGGTCTGGAGTGGGGCCTAAGAGTCTGCATTTCTAACAAGCCAACGTGCATGCATGCATGCCAAGTTGCTTCACTCATATCCAACTCTGTGCAGCCCTATGGACTATAACCTGCCAGGCTCCTCTGTCCATGGGATTCTCCAGGCAAGACTACTGGAGTGGATTGCCAAGCCTTCCTCCAGGGAATCTTCCCAATCCAGGTATCGAACCTGAGTTTCTTACATCCCCTGTATTGGCAGGCAGGTTCTTTACCACTAGTGTTACCTGGGAAACCTCAACAAGCCAACAAGTGATACCAGTGCTGCAGGTTACTGGACCATACTTTGAGATATGGTTTTTTAGTCACTAAGTCATGTCCAACTCTTTCGCAACCCCATGGACTATAGCCTGCCAGGCTCCTCTGTCCATGGGATTTCCTAGGCAAGAATACTGGAGTGGGTTGCCATTTCCTTCTCCAGGGGATCTTCCCAAACCAGGGATCAAACCCATGTCTCCTACATTGGCAGATGGATTCTTTACTGCTGAGCCACGTGGGAAGGAGGAGTCTAAACAATTATTTTTATTACCTTGTGGCTTCTATCATCTTCCTGTGTTTGCCTCCTTTTGGCCTATAAGATCTAGCTGTTTGGGGGACTTCTTTGGTGGTCCAGTGGTTAAGACTCCGTGCTGCCCCCACAGGGAGCATGGGTTCAATCCCTGGTCGGGGAACTAAGATCCAGGCATGCTGTGCAGCACTGCCAAAAGAAAAAAAATTAAAGCATTAAAAAAAAAAAGATAAGCTGTTTGCTGTTTATTTGACCACTTCAAACTATTTCAGAATGCTTAATGATCCTATGAGAAAAACAACTGCATCTGGAAGATACGTGCCTTTATTAATGGAAAGTCCATGCTTTGTCTCAGGCCATAGTGGTCTTTTGTTATTTCGTCTTGTAAAAAATTGAATCACTGAGAGGAGTCAACTAACAAAGATCTTTCCATTTAATTATGGTTATATGAAGAGGGCATGGGTCTTAGAGAGGGATCTGGACTGTGTGACCTTGGTCAGATTACTTAATTCATTAGTCTGTAAAATGAAAATCCTTACCTACATAAGGTCATTGTCATGGTTAGTGATAAGCAATAATGTAAATGAAGTACCTGGTATAATACCTATGGTATGGTTAGCATTTAATAATAAGCATCCCAGTCACTGAATGGGATGAGAAAAGCATTGAAAGCCATTTAATTTTCCCCTGGAGAAGGAAATGGTAACCTACTCCAGTATTCTTGCCTGGAGAATTCTATGGCCAGTGGAGCTGAGCAGGCTGCAGTTCATGGGGTCACAAAGAGTTGGACATGACTGAGCGACTAAACAATAATTTTCTTTACATCCAGGATTTCATTAGCAATGTAGCTAACATGGAGGGGGAAAAAAAACCTGAACTGTTTTCTGTTAAGGAAAATTAAAGGTTAAAATTATGTTTTAAAAAATTTTTGTTTCTGTTTTGCTTTATGTTTTTAAAAAGATAACTCATTTGATTTCTTTGGGAGACTTGGAGTCAAACCACTTTTCTGAATGACCATTAGATCCCTATGATTCAGAGAAGAAATAAAATTTTAGATTCTCAACCTATTTTGAATAAGAGAATTAATCCCATTCTCTCCTGACTTGTCTGAATTTTTGAGGCCAAGATATGCCCACATGGTGGCATTCTCAAGGACTCTTCTGTGTCCTTTTCCTCAGTATAGTAGCAAGGAGAATCATCAGGAACAACACAGCTGGCATCTTGAGGAAAATGACATAAAATTGGCATTGCACACTAAGCCTGGAAAAGCCAACATTTGTTCAGTTACTAATCTTTCTAGGCAGGGCCTTTGATTTGGCCCAGAACTACTTCAGCTTACCATAGAAGTATTTTTATTTGCTGCCAAATTTCCTCACTAACCTTAGTCTGAAACACAAGCATGTAGGCTATACTGGGGTGTTTTTTTTTTTTCTTCTTCATTTTGATTCCCTTTCCTCATTCACATTAGCTGGTTTCCTTATCCTAGGCATGAAATGTTTGCCCAGTTAGGTGCTTCATAACACAGATTCTTTCTAACAGCACATGTTCCAGGATAACCCATTAGCTATGTTATATAATTGGGAACTCTAGGTTGGGGTATTCATCTGAAAGAAAATACTCTCTCAGTACCCCTGGGCTTAGATCTGTGCTATCATTTGTTTCACTTCAAAGCTAATTGAAATCAGCCAGCCTATGTTTCAAAATATCTACACATATTACCAACCATCTGGCTGCTCACAAATGATGAAGACATTTAATATAAAACCTGGTTAATGCACTAGCCTCTCACCTCTGGAGAACAAATCTTGCCTAGGACACACGTAGTCCTACTTTAGTATTGGTCTGCAATAGAGGGCGGTCATTTGGGTCCCCAAACTCATAACAATTTGATGTAATCCCTCCCAGGTGACTGACCATGTGATAGACTTTCAGAATTATCTTTGTTGGAATCATTCAGAGGTGCAGTGACAGAGCAGAAGGTTTATGTAGAGCCATCAGAGCAGGAATATCTAGAGTACACTGCATGTGGGTAAAGGGCGTATGAGACTTTTTTAAGTAACTTGATGTAGTTCTTTTCTTTTATGAAAGTGATGTTGAGTGAAATACACTTGTAGTAGATAATCTACTTGTAGTAGATAATCTTGTAGTAGAAAATTTGGAATATATACATTTTCATTTGACATTTTGTATTATTAGTCTTTCAATCTTTTTTGTTAGATTTATATGCATTGTTTTTAGCAAAACTGGGATTATCCTGTATGTAAATAGTCTTTTTAAAACTAGTTATGTTTTATAGATACTTTTCAATGTCTTTAAGTAACGATCTCTATTTCATTAACTGTATAATATTCTGTCATATTGCCATGCTATCTTAAGTTACTAACCTCCAAAATTATGGGATATTTAAGTTGTCTCTCATTTCCCTATCAGAAATAACTCTGTACTGAACATCCTGTAGAAATTAATGTGCATGGAAATTAATAATTGAGCATAGCATTGCCTTCCTGTAGATAAATTCTTAGAAATTGCAAGATCAAAACACATGTAAGGATTTAATGTGCTTATTTGTTTTTAATCTTTATTTCTTTGTATATTTGCAGATGTTTTACATATGCCTTATCACCCTTGAAAAGACCTCCACTTTTGGGGGGTGTTTGGAAGGCCCATGGCCCAGGGCATGTGTAATCTTAGTTCTCCAATCAGGGATCAAACCCATGCCCCCTGCAAAGGAAGCATGGAGTCTTAGCCACTTGGACCACCAGTGAAGTCCTTAGACTTGTATATTTTTTGCACTCTTCTTAGGTAGTGTGTAGAATACTCCACAGTTTAACCAACAGCTAAGTTGGTTTTGTTTTTTGTTTTTACATTTTAGAGCAATGCAATAGATGATTTATTGATTTCTTAATGTTTAATTTGAATTTATAGGAATTTTAGTGAGGTAACCTAGCCTATTGACAACACCATAATTATTTTTGCTGCAATGTCTCAAATAAATTTCTTATATATATATATAACACTTATCAACTCTAGTCATAAATTAATAAAAGTGAAGTATTCCTTATTCAAGGAACACGTTCTTAGTTCAGTTTAGTTCAGTTCAGTCGCTCAGTCGTGTCCAACTCTTTGCGACCCCATGAATCGCAGCACGCCAGGCCTCCCTGTCCATCACCAACTCCCGGAGTTTACTCAGACTCACGTCCATTGAGTTAGTGATGCCATCCAGACATCTCATCCTCTGCCATCCCCTTTTCCTCTTGCCCCCAATCCCTCCCAGCATCAGAGTCTTTACCAATGAGTCAACTCTTCGCATGAGGTAGCCAAAGTACTGGAGTTTCAGCTTTAGCATCATTCCTTCCAAAGAAATCCCAGGGCTGATCTCCTTCAGAATGGACTGGTTGGATCTCCTTGCAGTCCAAGGGACTCTCAAGAGTCTTCTCCAACACCACAGTTCAAAAGCATCAATTCTTCGGTGCTCAGCCTTCTTCACAGTCCAACTCTCACATCCATACATGACCACTGGAAAAACCATAGCCTTGACTAGACGAACCTTTATTGGCAAAGTAATGTCTCTGCTTTTGAATATGCTATCTAGGTTGGTCATAACTTTCCTTCCAAGGAATAAGTGTCTTTTAATTTCATGGCTGCAGTCAGCATCTGTAGTGATTTTGGAGCCCAGAAAAATAAAGTCTGACACTGTTTCCACTGTTTCCCCATCTATTTCCCATGAAGTGATGGGACCGGATGCCATGATCTTCGTTTTCTGAATGTTGAGCTTTAAGCCAACTTTTTACTCTCCATTTTTACTTTCATCAAGAGGCTTTTGAGTTCCTCTTCACTTTCTGCCATAAGGGTGGTGTCATCTGCATATCTGAGGTGATTGATATTTCTCCCGGCAATCTTGATTCCAGCTTGTGTTTCTTCCAGTCCAACGTTTCTCATGATGTACTCTGCATATAAGTTAAATAAGCAGGGTGACAATATACAGCCTTGACGAACTCCTTTTCCTATTTGGAACCAGTCTGTTCTATGTCCAGTTCTAACTGTTGCTTCCTGACCTGCATACAAATTTCTCAAGAGGCAGATCAAGTGGTCTGGTATTCCCATCTCTTTCAGAATTTTCCACAGTTTATTGTGATCCACACAGTCAAAGGCTTTGGCATAGTCAGTAAAGCAGAAATAGATGTTTTTCTGGAACTCTCTTGCTTTTTTATGATCCAGTGGATGTTGGCAATTTGATCTCTGGTTCCTCTGCCTTTTCTAAAACCAGCTTGAACATCAGGAAGTTCACAGTTCACATATTGCTAAAGCCTGGTTTGGAGAATTTTGAGCATTACTTTACTAGCGTGTGAGATGAGTGCAATTGTGCAGTAGTTTGAGCATTCTTTGGCATTGCCTTTCTTTGGGATTGGAATGAAAACTGACCTTTTCCAGTCCTGTGGCCACTGCTGAGTTTTCCAGATTTGCTGGCATATTGAGTGCAGCACTTTCACAGCATCATCTTTCAGGATTTGGAATAGCTCCACTGGAATTCCATCACCTCCACTAGCTTTGTTCGTAGTGATGCTTTCTAAGGCCCACTTGACTTCACATTCCAGGATGTCTGGCTCTAGGTCAGTGATCACACCATCGTGATTATCTGGGTCATGAAGATCTTTTTTGTACAGTTCTTCTGTGTATTCTTGCCATCTCTTCTTAATATCTTCTGCTTCTGTTAGGTCCATACCATTTCTGTCCTTTATCGAGCCCATCTTTGCATGAAATGTTCCTTTGGTATCTCTGATTTTCTTGAAGAGATCCCTAGTCTTTCCCATTCTGTTGTTTTCCTCTATTTCTTTACATTGATCGCCGAAGAAGGCTTTCTTATCTCTTCTTGCTATTCTTTGGAACTCTGCATTCAGATGTTTATATCTTTCCTTTTCTCCTTTGCTTTTTGCTTCTCTTCTTTTCACAGCTATTTGTAAGGCCTCCCCAGGCAGCCATTTTGCTTTTTTGCAATTCTTTTCCATGGGGATGGTCTTGATCCCTGTCTCCTGTACAATGTCACGAACCTCATTCCATAGTTCATCCGGCACTCTATCTATTAGATCTAGGCCCTTAAATCTATTTCTCACTTCCACTGTATAATCATAAGGGATTTGATTTAGGTCATACCTGAATGGTGTAGTGGTTTTCCCTACTTTCTTCAATTTCAGTCTGAATTTGGCAATAAGGAGTTCATGGTCTGAGCCACAGTCAGCTCCTGGTCTTGTTTTTGCTGACTGTATAGAGCTTCTCCATCTTTGGCTGCAAAGAATATAATCAATCTGATTTCGGTGTTGACCATCTGGTGATGTCCATGTATAGAGTCTTCTCTTGTGTTGTTGGAAGAGGGTGTTATGACCAGTGCATTTTCTTGGCAAAACTCTATTAGTCTTTGCCCTGCTTCATTCCGTATTCCAAGGCCAAATTTGCCTGTTACTCCAGGTGTTTCTTGACTTCTACTTTTGCATTCCAGTCCCCTATAATGAAAAGGACATCTTTTTTGGGTGTTAGTTCTAAAAGGTCTTGTAGGTCTTCATAGAACCGTTCAACTTCAGCTTCTTCAGCGTTACTGGTTGGGGCATAGACTTGGATTACTGTGATATTGAATGGTTTGCCTTGGAAACGAACAGAGATCATTCTGTTGTTTTTGAGATTGCATCCAAGTACTGCATTTCAGACTCTTTTGTTGACCATGATGGCCACTCCATTTCTTCTGAGGGATTCCTGCCCGCAGTAGTAGATATAATGGTCATCTGAGTTAAATTCACCCATTCCAGTCCATTTCAGTTCGCTGATTCCTAGAATGTCGACATTCACTCTTGCCATCTCTTGTTTGACCGCTTCCAATCTGCCTTGATTCATGGACCTGACATTCCAGGTTCCTATGCAATATTGCTCTTTATAGCATCGGACCTTGCTTCTATCACCAGTCACATCCACAGCTGGGTATTCTTTTTGCTTTGGCTCCATCCCTTCATTCTTTCTGGAGTTATTTCTCCACTGATCTCCAGTAGCATATTGGGCACCTACTGACCTGGGGAGTTTCTCTTTCAGTATCTTATCATTTTGCCTTTTCATACTGTTCATGGGGTTCTCAAGGCAAGAATACTGAAGTGGTTTGCCATTCCCTTCTCCAGTGGACCACATTCTGTCAGATCTCTCCACCATGACCTGCCCGTCTTGGGTTGCCCCATGGGCATGGCTTAGTTTCATTGAGTTAGACAAGGCTGTGGTCCTAGTGTGATTAGATTGACTAGTTTTCTGTGAGTATGGTTTCAGTGTGTCTGCCCTCTGATGCCCTCTTGCAACACCTACCGTCTTACTTGGGTTTCTCTTACCTTGGGCATGGGGTATCTCTTCACGGCTACTCCAGCAAAGCACAGCCATTGCTCCTTACCTTGGACGAGGGGTATCTCCTCACCGCCGCCCTTCCTGACCTTACCTTTCCTTAAATAGCTTAGAATGCCCTATACTTCTTTTTCCATACTACCCTCAGAAATAACCCATACTCACTTGGAGAAGAGAGACAAGGAGCTGCACAACTAAGTCCCTTTCAACTAGGGACTAAATGCAGTCTGTGCAGTGCAAAATGGATGGCAGTGATGCAGACAGAGAAAGACCTGAATCCCTTATGGTCTGGTATACCAGAAAAGAGAAAATGGGAAACTGGGAATGCAAAAGAGAAAGTGGATTGTAAGGGAAAGAGCCAGACAGATCTCCAGATTTTTATCTGCTTACATCTCTGATTGACCTCTGAACCATACATGCCTAGAACAGACTCAGCTCAGCCCAACTAAGGGCTTCCCAGGTGGCACTAGTGGTAAAGAACCCACTTGCCAGTGCAGTAGACCTAAGAGATGCAGGTTCGATCCCTGGGTCAAGAAGATCCCCTGGAGGAGAGCATGGCGATCCACTCCAGTATTCTTGCCTATAGAATCCCCATGGACAGGGGAGCCTGGCAGGCTACAGTCCATAGGGTCACTAAGAGTCAGACATGACTTAAGCAACTTAGCACACAGCACACAGCCCAACAAAATGAAAAGATCTCCTACACTAGAAGAAGTGTTTACAGTTAGAGATTAACCCCCCACAAATTTTTTTTAAATCACTAAAACAAAGAAATACTAGAGAAAAATAACAGACTTGATGTGTGTTAGTTGCTCAGTCGTGTCTTTGTGACCCCACGGACTGTAGCCCACCAGGCTCCTGTGTCCATGGAATTCTCCAGGCAAGAATACTGGAGTGGGTTGCCATTCCCTTCTCCAAAGGATCTTTCCAACCCAGGGATCAAACTGGGTCTCCTACATTGCAGGGGGATTCTTTACTGTCTGAGCCACCAGGGAAGCCGATGTATGTACATAACATACAAAGTGCCAAGAAAATAAAATACATTCTCAGTTGAAAAGATGATCTGTTGTTTCCAACATCAAGATGAACCAAGTATTGGAATTAGTATACAAGGGTTTCAAGACAGCTATTATAACTATTATCAATGAAGTGAAACAAAATGTGCTTTCGGTGCATGAAAATCTCAACAGAGGTTGGCAGTAAAACAGAAACAAAAAAAAAGACCAAATGGAAGTTCTGGAAATGAAAAGCAGTTGAGTGGACATGACAGAGGAAAGAGTAAGTGATCTCAAATCAATCAATATTAATTATCTGAGGGAAAAAAAAAAAGAAAGCTTTAGGGGAAATGAACAAAGCCTCAAAGGTCTGTTGGCTGGTATTTAATATTTGGCTTCTCATCAGAAATCATTGCAGACAGAAAGAGTAGGATAGCATCTGGAAAAAAATGAACAGTCAACCTAGAATTCTATACCTAGCGAAAATATTATTCAAGAATGAAGGATGAACTTATTGTGGTGATCATTTTGCAATTATATACTTTATTCAAATATCAAATTACACTGTACACTTGAAACTAGCATTATGTAAATTATACATCAATTTAATAAGAGTGAAAAAGAATATATTTTTTAGATAAAAGAAAACAGAGAAGTTGCTACCAAGAGACCTGCTCCACAAGAAATGCTAAAGAAAGTTCTTTAAGCTGGAGATAATAATTCTAGATGGAAGCATGAACAATTCAGTAAAGAATAAGAACTCAGACATTCTAAATATATGGGCAATATTTCGTTTCTCTGAACTCCCAGAATTCTTTATCTATAAATCTTGGGATGCTACTTCCCATTTTCTATATTTCTGTATTTTGTCATCTTATCTGCATATTTCAATTCCCCTAAAAAATAGGCTAATTTTGAAGTCGGTGGAAGCGGGGATCATTTTTAACTTTATCTTAGGTCCCCTAGTCTGACTTTTGCATATCTTGTTATTTATTTTCCTTTTTCAAAAGCAATGGTAGAGCGTCATTCCATTTAATGAAGGATTCCAGTTGATTGGATTTCAGTCTTTTCTGATTGCAAACATATTGCTTTGGAAATACGTTCAGCTTAGGGAATTGTGATCTCTCAAAATTTACTTTATCTGACAAAATAATTTCCTTTTTTTTTTAGACTCATAGTTTATGTGTTTCTTTAAAAAGTTTCTCAGTTGATAGACAAAAAAGATTATTTTTGCTTACACTAACCTCTAGGAGATACTACATGGGTCCTATGTATGGGATGTTGTGTATAATCAAACAACACAAATAACTCAATGGGGTTTTGAAAAGAGCTAGAAATGTTCTTGGATTAGATGTTTCTCATAAAAAGCCAGATGCATAATATTAAGTCCAAATTCATTGAAGACCATTTCCCAGGACCTTGTGGATAATATTGCCCTAGGTTGTTGCTTGTAGATGATCTATATACAAATATAGAGTTTAGAGAAGGGAGCAGATAATGAAAATACCCCTTGTTTGGCTTCTGCCAAAGAGTAGCAGACTTTCAGAGTTGGGAATAAATAAATTTAACCGGATTCTTTCATGAGTCTTAGATATTCTTGTATCGTGTATTATTGAGTTCAAGTGAAATCAACATATTTTACATGATGAAATTATAATTGACATTTATATTTTTAAAATTTAGGAGCCTGATTTATCTTTTTGCCCAAACTTAGGGCTATGTCACTTCCCCATGGCAAGTAACTAAAGGCAAGGCCAATTTTTAATTTTCTCAAAAGGAGATTTGAATCCAAAGTACTTGAACAAGTAGTCATCTGAGGCCCACATTTCTACCAAATATTCAGGAGATCATTGACTCTAAAGACATTATTAAAAGTAGGAGAAGTAATGAATACGGAATCTTAGAGACGGAAAAGCCTGGGCTGAAGTTCCAGCTCAACCACCTAATAGCTCTAATGATGTAACCTTGGAGGGATGTTCCCTTTCCCCAAGCCTGTTTCTTCAGTCATAAAAATGGAAATAAGAATTCTTTGTTCATATGTTTATTTTGAAAATTCAGTGGTTATACGTTTTGGTTCCCATTACTTCTTCACACTGAATACTTATTAGTTGCTTTCCCCTTATTCAATCATAAGAAAACATGAGAAAAAGGTGTTTGCTCCCACTTATAAAAGGTGTTTACACCCACTAGGATAAGGTACTCAATAATTATTAATGAATAAATGCTTTATGAAGGATTATTTTTTAATAATTATCAGTGTTTAAGATAAATTATGATCAAATATGTTTATAATAATTCCTAGTAAATAGTGATTACAGCAATGGCAAGTTATTACATTATTTTGCTTGACATTTGTATGCTGAGATGAATGTTTTTGCTGTTACTAAATCAACATCATTTAGCCAAAGTTGAATTTACCCCCATGGTACCTTACTGGAGCCATAGTACCTGCACTGCCCAGAATTTCATCCATATTTAATGTTGTATGGTACATTAAGCCATAGTATTTCTTTATCTGTGTAATATTCTTAAAACTTTGCTGCAGGTTCATTTTTAAAATCTATTGTTTTGAAACATTTTATTAGATAAATTAAGCTTCCATGCCTTGAGAAGCAATGAACTGTAGTACAGGGATCAGCAATTTAATGTATAAGGTTCAGGTCATAATAAGTTAAGCTTTGCCACCCACATAGTCTCTATTGCAACTGCTCAGCTCTGCCTTGGTATCAGAAAAACAGCTGCAGACAATATGTAAATTAAGGGTATGCCTATGTTCCAATAAAATTTTATTTAAAAAAAACAGGTGGCAGACCAGATTTGACCCATGGGCCATAGTTTGTTAATTCCTACTGTAACAAAATAGTCTGCAGGTAGAAAACCCAGGAGGGAATCTATCTCTGACATGAATTGGCTGAGTGTTGATAACAAACCAAATCCATTTAATTTCCTTGTGAATTCCTGTTTCTTAGTAAAATTAAAAGGTGAGACTATGGTAATCTGTCTTTCTATCTTTAACTTTCTTATCTTTTATCATCAAAAGTTTTCTGGTATGTAAGGCACCTTTGCCTGAAGGATAAAAAAAAAAAAAAACTAAAGATAAAAAATCAATGCTGAGTCATGACATTATACTGGATGTATAAACTGGATTTAAAACAAATTATACACATATTTCTTCTTTACTTCCCTGGTGGCTCAGATAGTAAAAGCGTCTGCCTACAATACGGGAGACCTGGGTTCAATCCCTGGGTCTGGAAGATCCCCTGGAGAAGGAAATGGCAACCCACTCCAGTACTCTTGCCTGAAAAATCCCATGAACAGAGGAGCCAACCTTACAGTCTGTGAGAACAAACCAATGACATCTATATAATTATAGAAGCTTTAATGCTCATTTCTTGTGTATAGCACATGGAAACTATCAGTTGCATGTATTGAATAGATTTTATAAAAATAATTACATTATACTGCCTTAGTGTAATATAAGAAGTAGTAAACAAATAGATGATTTAAAAAAAAAAAAAACCACTGAATAACACCCAGCACTTAGCCTATATGGTATCTGTTGCATCTAATAGTTACTGATTTTTATCCCCAGTTTCCAGGGGAAATTAAAGTTCAGAAACATAAAAAAACTTACCCAAGAACACATAGCTAGGTTAACTGTCAGAGCTGGGATTGATCCCAGTGCATCAGTTTTCTATTACTGCTCTAAGAAACTGCAGTGGACTTACTGGTTTAAAACAACACTCGTTTATGGTGGCTCAGACGGTAAAGAATCTGCCTGCAATTCGGGAGACCCAGGTTCGATCCCTGGGTTGGGAAGATCCCCTGTAGAAGGAAATAGCAAGCCACTCCAGTATTCTTCCCTGGAGAATTCCATGGACTGAGGAGCCTGGCGGGCTACAGTCCATGGGGTTGCAAAAAGTCGGACATGACTGAGCAACTATGCAACAACAACAGTGTATTATCTTAACAGTTCTGGAGATCAGAGGTCTAAAATTAGTCTCAGTGGTTTAGAATCATGTTTTTGTCAGGGTTGCATTCCTTTTGAAGGAGAGTTCTCTACCTTTTCCAGCTTTTTTTTTTTTTTAGCATAATTGCTTTACAGTGTTGTGTTAGTTACTGCTGTACAACAAAGTGAGTCAGTTATATGTATACATATATCCCCTCCCTCTTGGACTTCCCTCCCGCTCCCCATCCCACCTACAGAGCACCAAGCCGAGCTCCCTGTGTTACGCAGCAGCTTCTCACTAGCTATCTGTTTTACACATAGTGGCACTAGTGGTAAAGAACCTGCCTGCCAATGTAGGAGACATAAGAGACGTGGGTTCAGTCCCTGGGTTGGGAAGATCCCCTGGAGGAGGGCATAAGAACCCACTCCACTGTCCTTGCCTGGAGAATCCCATGGACAGAGGAGCCTGGTGGGCTGTGGTCCACAGGGTCACAGAGTGTGAGTATATATATGTCAGTCCTCTTCTCCCAGTTTACCCCGCCACTCCCCTTCCCGCTCTGTGTCTGCACGTCTGTTCTCCACATCTGTGTCTCTATTCCTGCCCTGCAAACAGGCTCATCTATACCAGCTTTCTAGATTTCATACATATGCTTTAATCTACAATATTTGTTTTTCTCTTTCTGATTTCACTCTGTATGACAGACTCTACATCCGTCCACATCACTACAAATAAAGGTTGCCTGCATTCCTTGCCTTATAGCCCATTTCCTTCTTCAAAGCCATCAGTGGATGGTCAGGTCTTTGTCTTACCATATCATTCAGTCTAACCTTTTTACCGCTCTCCTTCACTTTTTTCTTTTTTTTTCTTGATAAACTTTGTATTTTTAATTAGAGAATAATTACTTTACAATGTTGTGATGGTTTCTGCCATACATCAACAAGAATCAGCCATAGGTACACAAACGTCCCCTCCCTCCCACCTCCCTCCCCATCCCACCCCTCTGGGTTGTCACAGAGCACCAACTTTGGGTTCTATGTGTCATACAGCTAATTCTCATTGGCTATCTTTTTTACATTTGGTAATGTATATGTTTCAATGCTATTCTCTCGAATCATCCCACCCTCTCCTTCCCCCAAACTGTGTCCAAAAATCTGTCCTTTATGTCTGTCTCCTTTGCTGCCCTGCAAGTAGAGTCATTAGTACTATCTTTCTAGTACTAGATTCCATATATATGCATGAATATGTGATATTTGTCTTTCTCTTTCTGACTTACTTCCCTCTGTATAATAGGCTCTGGGTTCATCCACCTCATTGGAACTGATTCAAATGCATTCCTTTTTATAGCTGAGTAATATTCCATTGTGTATATGTACCACAACCTCTTTATCCATTCATCTGTTGATGGCTGTCTAGGTTGCTTCCATGACCTAGAGCTTCTGTCAGCATTGGGGTATATGTGTCTTTTTCAGTTATGGTTTCCTCAGGGTATATGTCCAGTAGAGGAATTGCTGGGTCATATGGGAGTTTTATTCCTAGTTTTTTAAGGAATCTCCATACTGTTCTCTATAGAAGTGAAGTTGCTCAGTCATGTCCATCTCTTTGTGACCCCATGGACTGTAGTCTACCATGCTCCTCCATCCATGGGATTTTCCAAGCAAGAGTACTGGAGTGGGTTACCATTTCCTTCTCCAGGAAGTGAAAGTGAAAGTGAAGTTGTGTCCGACTCTTTGCAACCCCATGGACTATAGCCTACCAGGTTTCTCTGTCCATGGGATTTTCCAAGCAAGGATACTGGAGTGGGTTGCTATTTCCTTCTCCAGAGGATCTTCCCAACCCAGGGATCGAACCTGGGTCTCCCACATTGTAGGCAGACGCTTTACCATCTGAGCCACCAGGGAAGACTATATCAATTTGTATTCCTACCAACAGTGCAGGAGGGGTTCCCTTTTTTCCATACCCTCTCCAGCATTTATTGTCTGTAGACTTTCACATCAGTAAGAATGGCTATCTCCTTCACACTTTTAAGGACCCTTGTCATTACTTTGGCTCACCCAGACATCCTGAATAATCTCTTCTCAAGATCGTGATGTAATCACATCTGCATAGACCCTTTTGATATATAAAGTAACATTGTCACAGGTTCTGGGGATTAGGCTGATTGGGTATCTTAGCAAGGCCATTATTCTGCCTACCACACCCAATGAAGAAAAAATTTTTCAAATAATTCCGCTTTGTCCTCTCAGTATCCCACAGAAAGAGAATGAGTTATTGTCATCTCTTTGGACAGATAAAGGATCCTGAGGCAGAAGTAATATGTGACTTTGCTGCAGTTTTATAACTAGTTAGCCTGCAGGGTATGGGGGGAGAGAGTATCTTTTAAGTCCCAATACAGAAGGCTTTCTACTGGATCATACATCCATAACATTTTTATCAGTATTAGGCATTTGATGCTAATATAGGTAAATTGCTTCCATGTCTCTAGATAATCAAACTTGAATTCAACCCAAATTAGACTTGATTCAATGCCCTTGCCATCTGTTAGCTTGTTTGATAGCTTCTGGTAAAAAAAAAAAAAAAAACGGGGTTGGGGGGGAATGCATCTTTTCCTAAAGAATAAAGAAATATGCTAAGGATAAAATGGATTCAGACGTTTGGCTTTTATTGGATACTTTGAAAAATCTCTTTGCTAGTGTTTAGACTCAATGTTTAAGGGTTTATGGAAGTCTTGAACTTTCTATATCATCTCATATATATGTCACAAATAAGTTTTTAAATATTAAAAAAGATAAAAGGGTTGTCATACAATACAGTTTTTCTTTGAAAAAACTGACTTCAATTTAAGTAGTTGAATCTGTACTGTAAATTTACTTGCTACTAGGTAGACACCTAATTCTTATTTTCAACAATAGTAGCAATAGAGAGGAGATAGTATTTTGAAAATGAGTAACAATTAAATGGAACCCTTTACAGAAACTTTGTTTTATAACTGCTATGTGAATGGCAATGGAGGAGGTAAAGGACATGTGTTATTTGATAATTGCTTATGAGTTGGTTTTTTAGGCTATTTCTTCAGTTTTTCATCAATCAGTTAATTCTCACAGTTAGATGTTTCTGTTTTTTCAAAACCAAATATTTTCACATATTTTACACATTAGACTTCAACTATTCCATAATCCATCATTTTTTATTGTTTTATTTATTTATTTTTGTTGTTATTCTAAATAGCACTTTGATTTTTGAGCCATTTTCCTAGCTTTTCTCCTTGGGCAGGAAGGACGATGCTTTTCTTCTGTACTATTACCTGGAACTCATGGATCTCCTAGTTAACATAAGCAGTTTAACTAATAAAGCAGGAAGGAAGGATGGACACAGTAGTTAACAGTGACTGATAATCTTCACCTTGAGGAGAAGCTACTGATCTGGCCAATGTAAGTCCCATGGAAACAATACTGAGAAGGGGGATATCATTTTCCCAGAGCTGCTGGTGGCTCTTGCTAAGGGAGTGGCCAAGTACAGAGTGGAATGGGATATGCTGGAATCAAAAACTAGTAAAGTGTTTCATTGGTTATCAAGGAATATAGAAACAGCATGATTTAATAGAATCATATGGGACATTGATGTGAGTCAGGACTGGGTTCATTTCTCACAGCTTACTACTAAAGAGCTGTGCAGCACTGAGCAAGGAACTTAATCTCTTCAATCCCTCACTTCATTTATTAAAATGGTCATTGCTGCCCCTCAAGGTTATTGTATGAATTAGGGATATGACATATATAGTATTAGTAGTAGCCCAGTAAATAGGCACTAAAGGATAAAAAACAGTAGATTGCAGTTGGTGGGCTGAGTCAGAAGAGTTTGCCTCAGGTTGGCTTTTTCTCACCAACTCTGGCTAGAAAGTCTCAGGGGATAGAACTGCGCTCAGAGCCTTGCCCCTCATTTCAGAGTAGCACATCATTTGCAGCCCAGCCTGGTCCCAGGCAGGCCTGCACTGAGCCTGGGCTGACGGGGAGCACTGTGAGAGTCCTGAAAGGAAAACTGAAAGCATAACTGGAAATGGAAAACGTAGTACTTCTTGTCAGAAACCCTCTGTCATCCTTCTACATTCTCCTCTAGTACCCACTGCACTGCCCTGGGTCTGTCTGTTATGGACCCCTGTTGTGGAAGAAAGGACTCCCTTCTGTCTAGCCAATCAATCAAACAACACCCTTCTGGAAAACAAAGTCTCATTTAAAAATTTTAAACTTAAAAAAAAAAAAGTATGTGCCATCATATATAAACTCAAATTATTTTATTTTACTGCTACACTAATTTAGTTGTGGAAAATTTCCATGCTTATAGTTAACCTTTAATTAAGTCTTTTTTTTTTTTTAAGCATTAGAGATATCTATGCCCTTGATTTTTTTTTTTTTAATTAAAAGATCTTTTTAAGAGCAATTTTTGGTTTCCGGCAAAATTGCGCAGAAAGTAAGGAGAGTTCACAAATACCTGCTCTCTATACATGAACACATCCTCCCCCACCAAGACCTCACACTAATGTGGTACGTGCATTACAATCAATGAACCAATACTGATACATCATTGTCAGCCAAAGCCCAGTGTTTACATTAGGATTCATCCTTTGTACTGTGCATTCTATAGATTGTGACAATCTACCATTAAACAGAACAGTTTCACTGCCCTGAAATTCCGCTGTGCTCCACCTGTTCATACTTCTCTCCCCCAAAACCCCTGGCAACCACTAATCTTTTTACTGTCTCCATAGTTTTGCCTTTTCCAGAATATCATACACTGGTTGGAATCATATATCAGTATAAAATATTTTCAGATTGACTTTTTTTACTTAATAATGTGCATTTAAGATTCTTACATTATCTTCATGGCTTGCCAGCTCATTTATAAATGGAATAAATGGAATAAATGGAATAATATTCCATTTTATCAATGTACCACAGTTTATCCATTCACCTTTTGAAAAATATCTTGATTGCTTTCAAATGTTAACAATTATAAATAAAGCCACGATAAACATTTGTGTGCACGTTTTGTTGGATGTAAATTTTCAACTCTTTGGGGTAAACATCAAGAAGGACGATTGCTCAACATATGATTCTGAGCATCTTTTCACATACTTATTTGTTATCTGTATATCTTCTTTGGTGACTTATGTGTCTCTTCAGATCTTTTGCCCATTTTTTAGTTGAGTTGTTTGTTTTCTTACTGTTGTATTTCAAGAGTTCTTTGGACAGCAGTTCTTTTTCAGATCTATCTCTTGCAAATGTTTTCTTCCATTATGTGGCTCATCTTTTCATTCTCTTGACATTGTTTTTCACTGAACAAATATTTTTAATATAATAAATTCCAATTTATCAATTTTTCCTTTCATGGATCGTGCCTGTGGTGTAGTATTTTAAAAATTCATTACTAAACCCAAGGTCATCTAGATTTTTCCTGTGTTATCTTTGTCCAGATCCCCTCCCTCCCTTTCTTCTTCCTTCCTTCCTTTTCTTTCATATGGATTTCTGGTTGTTTCAGTATCGTTTGTGGAAATGACTGTATTTTCTCCATTGAATTGCATTTGCTTCTTGGTCAAAGACTGCTTTACTGTATTTTTATGGATCTATTTCTGGACTCTCTCTTGTGTTCCACAAATTCATTTGTTCTTTCACCAGTAACACACTATCTTGGTTATTGTAGCTTTATGTTGTTGTTGTTGGTGGTGGTGTTCAGTTGCCCAGTTGTGTCTGACTCTTTGCTACCCCGTGGACTGCAGCACACCAGTCTTCCCTGTCCCTCACCATCTCCCGAAGTCTGCCCAAGTTCATGTCCATTGTATCAGTGATGCCATCCAGCCATCTCATCCTCTGATGCCCTCTTCTTCTGCCCTCAATCTTTCCCAGCATCAGAAACTTTTCCAATGAGTCAGCTGTTGACATCAGATGATAAATTACTGGAGTTTCAGCTTCAGCATCAGTCCTTCCATTGAGTATTCAGGACTGATTTCCTTTAGGATTGACTGGTTTGACCTCCTTGCTGTCCAAGGGACTCTCAGGAGTCTTCTCCAGCACCATAGCTCGAAGGCATCAATTCTTTGATGCCTTTATAGTTAGTGTTAAAGATGGGTAGTGTTAATCCTCTGATTTTCTTCTTCAAACTTGTGTTGCTTTTCTGAGTTGTGCTCTTGATTTTAATTCCATAGACTATGTTATGTAGGTCTGGAATAAAACTTCATCATAACATTCTACCTTAGCTACATATCCAAGGAGCAGTGTACATTATTTTCTTATGTACTATTTTTCCCAGATTTTTATCATCCCCATATTTTGTATTACTCTAAAACCTGCTATTCAAAGAATGGTCTGTGTCTCCTAACCTACTAAATCAGAATCTGAATTTTATAAGACACACCAGTTCTTGGAAAGCACGTAAAGTTTAAGAAGCCCTACTGAAAAAAAAAAACAAAACAAGCTTTATCTAACTGTGAATATGACATAGTAGCTTCACATTTTACAATTTGAAAGTCCCCTCATGATTCAAAAAGTACATTCAGGATATAGAAGGTTTTTGTTTCTTCATTTATTTTGAGAGTCTGCTCATTTCAGATCTACTGCTCAGCCAATTAAAAGACAACAGATAAACTAACATTCTGAATATTGTCTTTTCATTATTTTGGGGTTTATCATTGGGAAAAGCTAATTCAGTCTGTTTTTACACTGATATATTGATAGAACTTCTCCAAGGAATTCCAGGCACCTTGGAGGTAGCTTGCCATATTGTTTGTTGTTCAGTCACTAAGTCATGTCTAATTCTTTGTGACTCCACAGACTGCAGCATGCCGGGCTTTCCTGTCCTTCACCATCTCCCAGAGCTTGCCCAAACTCATGTGCATTGATTGAGTCTGTAATACCATCAACCATCTCATCCTCTGTTGCTCGCTTCTCCTCCTACCTTCAGTCTTTACCAGCATCAGGTGGTAAAGAATTGAGTCCGCTCTTTGCATTAGGTGGCCAAAGTATTGAAGCTTCAGCTTCAGCATCAGTCCTTCCAATGAAAATTCAGGGTTGATTTCCTTTAGGATTGACTGGTTTGATCTCCTTGCAGTCCAAAGGATTCTCAAGAGTCTTCTCTAGCACCACAGTTCAAAATTATCAATTCTTTGGCTCTCAGCCTTCTTTGGGGTCTAACTCTCACATCTGTACATGACTACTGGAAAAACCATGTAGATCTTTGTTGGCAAAGTGATATCTCTGCTTTTTAATGTGCTATCTAGCTTTGCCATAATTTTTCTTCCAAGGAGCAAGCATATTTTAATTTCATAGCTGCAGTCACTGTCCACAGTAATTTTGTAGCCCAAGAAAATAAAATATGTCACTGTTTCCACTTTTTCCCCGTCTATTTGCTGTGAAGTGATGGGACCAGATGCCATGATCTTAGTTTTTTGAATGTTGAGTTTTAAGCCAGCTTTTTCACTCTCCTCTTTCACCTTCATTAAAAGGCTCTTGAGTTCCTCTTCACTTTCTACCATTAGAGTGGTATCATCTGCATATCTGAGGCTGTTACTATTTCTTCCAGCCATCTTGATTCCAGCTTGTGATTCATCCAGCCTAGCATTTCTCATGATGTATTCTGCGTATAAGTTAAATAAGCAGGCTGACAATATACAGCCTTGATGTACTTGTTTACCAATTTGGAACCAGCCTGTTATTCCATGTCTGGTTTTAACTGTTGCTTTTTGACCTGCATACAGATTTCTCAGGAGGCCAGTAAGGTGGTCTGGTGTTCCCACCTCTTTAAGAATTTTCCACAGTTCATTGTGATCCACACAGTCAAAGGCTTTAGTGTAGGCAGTGAACCAGAAGTAGATGTTTTTCTGTAATTCTCTTGCTTTTTCTGTGATCCAATGAATGTTGGCAATTTGATCTCTGATTGCCATGTAGCCAGAGGCATAAATGATACTTCAGAGTCTTATCTTAAAGAAGAAGCAGAAGTAGAATCCCCAACCCAGTATTAGATGTCAGACTTAGTCCCTGGTGGCTCAGTCAGTAAAGAATCTGCCTGCAACGTAGAAGACAGCCTTTAGTGTGGGAGATTCAGTCCCTGGTCCATGAAGATCCCCTGGAGAAGAAAATGGCAACCCACTCCAGTATTCTTGGAAAATCCCATGGACAGTGGAGCCAGAGGGCTACAGTCTGTGGGGTTGTGGGAGTCAGACAGAATTCAGCTACTAAACCACCACACCACCACTGAAACCACACCAGCTGCCTTTATGTATCTGACTTATTTTGTCACACTCGGTATTTACTTTAGACCTGATTTTGTTCCAAATCAAGTTAAGCTTTAATATTAATGAAGTCATAGGTATACCGTAAACAACAAAATTCTGTAAAGCAATTATCTTTCAATTAAAAAATAAATAAAATCAGAAAATAAAGAAAATAAAAAATATTAATGCAGTCTTCTAGTTGCTGCTGCTGCTGCTAAGTTGCTTCAGTCATGTCTGACTCTGTGCAACCCCATAGATGGAAGCCCACCAGGCTCCGCCGTCCCTGGGATTCTCCAGGCAAGAACACTGGAGTGGGTTGCCATTTCTTTCTCCAATGCATGAAAGTGAAAAGTGAAACTGAAGTCGCTCAGTCATGCCCGACTCTTAGTGACCCCATGGACTGCAGCCTACCAGGCTCCTCCGTCCATGGGATTTTCCAGGCAAGAGTACTGGAGTGGGGTGCCGTTGCCTTCTCCAAGTCTTCTAGTTAGAGGTAGGTAAAATGAAAGCGGGTGCTTAGTTTCACCCTAAGCTATTAATACCTCTATGTTCAAGAAGCATTGTGTTTTCTGCCTTTTTGCTTGGATTTGATTTATGGGGTAATTGTGCTCTTCATAATTTAACAATAGACTTTTGGAGTTGTCCAAAGTCATCTTAGTTTCTACCTGCTGCTGCTAAGTCACGTCAGTCGTGTCCGACTCTCTGTGACCCCATAGACGGCAGCACACCAGGCTCCCATCCCTGGGATTCTCCAGGCAAGAACACTGGAGTGGGTTGCCATTTCTTTCTCCAATGCATGAAAGTGAAAAGTGAAACTGAAGTCGCTCAGTCATGCCCGACTCTTAGCGACCCCATGGACTGCAGCCTACCAGGCTCCTCCGTCCATGGGATTTTCCAGGCAAGAGTACTGGAGTGGGGTGCCGTTGCCTTCTCCAAGTCTTCTAGTTAGAGGTAGGTAAAATGAAAGCGGGTGCTTAGTTTCACCCTAAGCTATTAATACCTCTATGTTCAAGAAGCATTGTGTTTTCTGCCTTTTTGCTTGGATTTGATTTATGGGGTAATTGTGCTCTTCATAATTTAACAATAGACTTTTGGAGTTGTCCAAAGTCATCTTAGTTTCTACCTGCTGCTGCTAAGTCACGTCAGTCGTGTCCGACTCTCTGTGACCCCATAGAGGGCAGCACACCAGGCTCCCATCCCTGGGATTCTCCAGGCAAGAATACTGGAGTGGGTTGCCATTTCCTTCTCCAGTTCATGAAAGTGAAAAGTGAAAGTGAAGTCACACAGTCGTGTCTGACTCTTCACGACCCCATGGACTGTAGCCTACCAGGCTCCTCTGTCCATGGGATTTCCCAGGCAAGAGTACTGGAGTAGGTTGCCATTGCCTTCTCCGAGTTTCTACCTAGGTTGGTATAAATCATTGCTTTCTCTCCATTTAGGCAGAATTCTGATTTTTCTAATGTATTTCCTAAGTATTTGGACTAGGAATTGTGATTGGTTTTAATATCTTGTCTTCTTCAGTTTGTCTTGTCTCAGAACACAAGACTCTTAAGTTCTCTTAAGAACTTATTTATCTGCTGAACACTCTACCAAAATATTCTCCTATTTTAGGGGGGAAAAGTAGAACCAAAATTTGAAAACTAACAGAAATTACCAAAATTATTAATTAAAATAATAGAAAAGATTTTAATTACTGAATCATTGCACAGAAACCTCTTGATAAAAATGTTCATGTTATTTTGGACTCTTAATTATGTCTAAATTAATTAAATTCTGCTTGAATAATTAATTATTTCTACTTCTCACTTTTAGGCAAGAGCCCAGGGAAAGGAATAAAATTTAAATGGTCTTTGCCATTAGGAAGGCTTTTGTAGTCTATTACTTATAAATTTTGTTGTTTCTATTTTTGGTTTACCCTCCCCATGAATTCTTTGGGGTAATATTCTGGTTTTAAGCAATTACCTTGCCCTACACCATAAACAAATATAGATTTCCCAAAATTCTGTCTTCTAGGCTTATTTATAAGGTAAAGTATATTGTGTTTAATTTTAAAGGTATGTCCTAAGATCACAGTGTCTACCATAATCTCAGAATTCCCCAAATATATTCATATTTAGACTTCTCTTCATTTAGGTTTCCCTTCATGTTGATTTTTTAAAGAGCAAACCAAAATTCTCCCTGCTATTTGTTATTATTTGGGGAGGGAACTAACATTTGTCAGTGCTTGCTGTGAACCACGTGACATACATGTGTCACAGTACTCCCCTTTTCTTCAAAGTCTAGGTTTTTTCTGTGCTTTGCTGCTTCCTTACCTGATAAGCCTCTCAGGTTTTAGTGCCATCAGCAAATCAGGAACTAGTCTCTGTCTCTAAATCTAGAAAGATTTTGGGTATTTGCTACCATTAGAATATATTTGGAATTATGGTGATCCAAGATAATATATATGGGCTTACCTGGTGGCTCAGAGGTTAAAGCGACTACCTGCAATGCGGGAGACCTGGGTTCGATCCCTGGATCGGGAAGATCCCCTGGAGAAGGAAATGGCAACCCACTCCAGTATTCTTGCCTGGAGAATCTCATGGACGGAGGAGCCTGGTAGGCTACAGTCCACGGGGTCGCAAAGAGTTGGACACGACTGAGTGACTTCACTTCACTTCACTTCAAGATAATATAAAAGGAAAGAGTGATGAGTAAGAAGAATTAAGAAAACAAATAGCCTTTAGGAGTTGTTTCTCTAACAAAAATTTTACCAAATCATACTTTGAGACCTCCCAATAGATTATATCTTTCTCTCCAATGCTAACAATATTTACCAAAAACCAGAGCATGGAAATGGCATGTAGGGTTTTCGTTTGCACTGTTTTATTCCCTGACCTAGCAATGCTACGTTTTTCACTACCACACAGACAAAGTGGGGGGAAAGGTAGTTGGCTCAGGAGCTTCATTTGATCTATCTCTCACCTGTTTGTCCACTTAACAAATGACACTGATAAGCTTATAAAATTTTCTCTTTAGTAGAAAAGTGGTAGATCCAATATTTAGCTGACTCTTGCCTACAGAGGTCAAATAGTTTATAGAGGAATAGCAGGGCTCATAGGCTGCTTAGCATGAAATATCGGGTGATCTAGAGGGAACTGCAAGAATGATGGTATTGCTGCTGCAAATAATTGCAGGAGACGCTTGTGAGTATTGCACAGTAAATCTGCACCTTCCGTGTGTACTCATTTAAGGGGAAGCATCCTCCGGATGGAGCATCAGCAACACATGTCTAATAGGTGCATTCATTTTAATATGCTCATTCATCGAATAGGCCTGATGAATTAGTACATGTCACCATCTGGTACTTAGTGAGGCTATTCATTTTTAAAATGTTGAAATTGCAGGGAATGGTGCACACCAATTAAAATCCTTTTAACTGGATTGTGTTAGTATAAAGTATATGTGTAGGAAGACTTCATTGGAATTCAGAATGCATCTAAGGGTGTACACATCAGCCTGAAGTCAATTAGAACAAAGGAAGTCAAGAGAGGGGAACTTCAAGAAGAGCTATCTGTTCTTTTTCTGAATGTGTCTACTCATCTGTTGGTTTCTCTCTGTTTTTTGGTCTTCCAGGCATGCAGTTTTCTTGATTGTCCTCCCACCTTTCTTTTTTTGTTTGCTTATTTTTGGCTGCACTTGGTCCTCACTGCTGCACTGGCTTTTCTCTAGTTGCTGAGAGCTGGAGCCATCTCTAGCTGCAGTGTGCAGGCTTCTCACCGTGGTGGCTTCTCTTGTTGTGAAGCACAGGCTCTAGAGTGTGCTTCAGTAGTTGTGGCACATTGGCTCAGTCAGTAATTGTGGCTCCCAGGCTCTAGAGCACAGGCTGAATCGTTGTGGCACACGGGCCTAGTTGCTCCAAGGCACTTAGTTGCTCAGAGATGGAACCCGTGTCTCCTGCATTCGCAGGTGGATTCTTCACCACTGAGCCACCAGGAAGTCCCTTCCCACCTTTTCTTTATTTTGGGTTCCCTTTCTTTCTCTCTCTCATGCTCCATTTTATCCCCCTTTTTTAATGCTGTTGTTCCCCATTTCCTCATCCTTTCCCCATCCCATTATTCTTCAGTTATGCATTAAAACAAAAGCATTGGATGAATAACTATGTAGTGATTCAATAAAACCTAAGCTCTCTATGCAGAGTGTATCATGAGAAACGCTGGGCTGGAAGAAGCACAAGCTGGAATCAAGATTGCCAGGAGAAATATCAATAACCTCAGATATGCAGATGACACCACCCTTACGGCAGAAAGTGAAAAGGAACTAAGAAGCCTCTTGATGATGGAGGAGAGTGAAAAAGTTGGCTTAAAGCTCAACATTCCCATCACTTCATGGGAAATAGATGGGGAAACAGTGGAAACAGTGTCAGACTTTATTTTTCTGGGCTGCAAAATCACTGTAGATGGTGACTGCAGCCATGAAATTAAAAGACGCTTACTCCTTGGAAGGAAAGTTATGACCAACATAGATAGCACATGCAAAAGCAGAGACATTACTTTGCCAACAAAGGTCCGTCTACTCAAGGCTGTGGTTTTTCCAGTAGTCATGTATGGATGTGAGAGTTGGACTGTGAAGAAAGCTGAGCGCTGAAGAATTGATGCTTTTGAACTGTGGTGTTGGAGAAGACTCTTAAGAGTCCCTTGGACTGCAAGGAGAGCCAATCAGTCCATTCTAAAGGAGATCAGCCCTGGGATTTCTTTGGAAGGAATGATGCTAAAGCTGAAACTCCAGTACTTTGGCCACCTCATGCGAAGAGTTGACTCATTGGAAAAGACTCTGATGTTGGGAGGGGTTGAGGGGAGGAGGAGAAGGGGACGACAGAGGATGAGATGGCTGGATGGCATCACCGATTCGATGGACATGAGTTTGAGTGAACTCCGGGAGTTGGTGATGGACAGGGAGGCCTGGTGTGCTGCAATTCATGGGGTCACAAAGAGTTGGACATGACTGAGCGACTGAACTGACTGAACTGAACTGAAGCTCTGTATGTCCTAGAACTATAATGAGTTCTAGTTGGCCAAATTTTTCTGGATAACTGTGAGTTTGAGCTCTTTAAATATTAAAGGGTTTTTAGTTACAATTATCATTTGGTGCTTATGTGACCTACATTTGTACTGCAAGGAGATCAAACCAGTCAATCCTAAAGGAAATCAACCCTGAATATTCACTGGAAGGACTAATGCTGAATCTGAAGCTCCAATACTATGCCCCACCTGATGTGAAGAACTAACTCATTGGAAAAGACCCCGATTCTGGGAAAGATTGAGGGCAGGAGAAGAAGGGGAAGACAGAGGATGAGATGGTTGGATGGACATGAGTTTGGACATGAGTTTGAGCAAGCTCCAGGAGATGGTGAAGGACAGAGAAGCCTGGCATGCTGCAGTCCATGGGTCGCTAAGAATCAGGCATGACTGAGCAACTGAACAATGATGACAAAACTAAGATTTGGGGTGCTTTTCCTTTCTTCTATCTTTGTTTATTCTCCAAGTTTTCTATAATGGTATTTATTTTATAATTGAATAAATAAACTTGTAAATAATAAAACCATTTATATAAAAATCTTTCTAAAATATATTTTAAACTTCTGCTGTTTTCTTCCCTTTTTAAATACAGGATACCAAACATAGCTTAACATTTTCTTGATATCTTGGTATAATTAGTATCAGTGTCAATCACATTGCTGTTCTGGAAAATATGGTGATGCTGTTAAGGGATATAGGGGCTTGTTTGCCCCACCCTGAAATGCTGTTTGAGTTCTTAAATTTGGAGGGGGCGTTATTATTATTATTTTGCTGTCAGTAGTCACTTGTCACTTGACACTTCTGTCTGAATTCTTCTGTCCCCTTATAAGTTATCTTGATCTCTGAAACCAGATAATAAAGCATCATTTATTCATCTGTTCAAGAAATATAAAGTTCCAAAACTATGTAAGAAATGTCTCCTGTCTTCAAGGAGCTAAGTGTAGTGAGAGAGAGAGAGAGAGAAAGTTGTATTCAAACAGTCATAAATACCATAGAATGGGAAATTTGAGGAGGAAACAGTTAATGCTTTAAGAGGATGATCCACAACTTCACAGGGGAGTTGGCATCAAAAGTTTTGTAGAATTTTTGAACAGTTGTTATATGGTAGACATATAGAAGATGATTTTTTTAAAGGGTAAGACAGTATCTGATCCCAGAAGAGCATTATACTCTAAGTTCAAATAGATTGTATAGACATCTGAGAACCAGTCATGATTTTATGAAGAAATCGGTAAAGTGGTAAAGATTTGTTTTTTAGAGGAATTAGGAGACAACAGAATACCATCTCAGTATTTCAAAGAGGGAATAAAATCCAGCACTTAACCTGGCATTGATTGTATACCATATGAGAAGGACGAGGAGAGGGGTCAAGTTGACCTAGCATAAATGCCTATGGAAGTTGTGATACCATTCATTGTTACAGTGCTCAGAAAAAGATGGAGCATATTTTGGAGGAAAGACAACTAATTTTGTTTAGAGTGGTGTAACCGATAGTTGGAAGCTGAAGTCTGAAAATTCAGAGCACAAGAATAAGAAGTGGAGATTCTGGGAAGATACTGCACTCTTATATGTTTGGGAATAGACAAGATTACAGAAGAGATGATTAGAAAGAAAGTCTTTTGTAAAGAGTGATAATGGAAGGGGCATCTTTTTGAAAGTGCAGTGGGGTACGCATATCTCCATTCAAATAAATTAACATTGTTATCTCAGTGAATTCATAGTAAAGTGGACAGGGAGTGTACAAATCAAGGGCAACGTGAGAGAGATAGTTATACTTCACCACTCATAAGTAGAGCATTCATTATTATTTCTGTACAAAAATACTGGCTTGAGTTGATCAAGTTAAATTTGTGTGCAAACAGAAGAGTCTAGAAGTGAGACCTGAAGGTTCTTTCCTACTTTTTGTCTGGTTTTCAACTTTGCCCTGAATAGGTAATCTTGCCAGATTAACTATGTCCATAGAAAAGAGTTGTTTCTTATAATATGTGAGAAATATTTTTAATTGTTTGAGGTTGTTGAAGGACTGATAAAGAATCCACCTGCAATGCATGAGACCTGGGTTCAATCCCTGGGTTGGGAAGATCCCCTGGAGAAGAGAAAGGCTATTCACTCCAGTATTCTAGCCTAGAAAATTCCATGGACTGTATATAGTCCATGGGGTTGCAAAGAGTTGGACACAACTGAGCGACTTTCACTTTCACTTTCAAGGACTCTGACTACAAGTCATTTCTTTCATTGTTAACTTTGTTTGAATGGGGAATTTACTGGTGGTCCAGTGGTTAGGATTTAAGTGCTGTCACTGCTGTGGGCCCAGGGGTTCAATTCCTGGTCAGGGAACTAAGATCCCACAAGCTGTGTGGCATGGCAAAAAAAAAAAAAATTAATGATTTAAATTGGCACTTTAACTAAAACTTGCATTTATATAATTTTGAATTGGTAGTAAATTTTAGAAACAATTTAAAAGATATTCATGTTATCAAACATCATGTTCATTGTGTTGTATGTGTCTGTGAATCAATGTATGTACAAGTGATCTGTATACAGGAAAAAGACTTGGAAGGGTATATAGTAAGCTTTTTGGTTTGGGGTTTTGTTTGTTTGCGTATCTGTATTTTCTGATTGCTTTCATTATATAAGGAATTAAGTTACTTCTCATTAAAAAAAAAAGGATAAAGGCCAGGAAGCCTAGGGAGTTTGACAACTTGTATAAATTTATATCTAATTAGTAATGGCCTTTAGCTTTGTTCACTTACATCTCTGAAAGTTCAGTTGATTGGTAGATTGTTATGATAGGAATGGAAATGCTACCCAATACTCTGGCAACCACAAGGACCAGGAGCCCAATACCTGTTAAGGAATGGCTGGCATTCTACCTGTCACTTTACATCCTGAGAAGCATTGGCTGTCTGTAGTGGTCCAGTGTTACACACCACAGGCATGTATGTTCACTGATAAGGAGATTAAAGACCTAGAATACTTTTGAGAGCAGTTTAGCTTTTCTTCTTTCTGATTGTGATCCTCTTAATATATATATTAACATCTAACAAACACCCTAGAGTCTAAGCTTCTGTTGTTTTCTTGAGACCAGCCCTGGAGGAAACCTGTTGGCATATGTTCATGCCCACCTGGACAATGTGAATCTTCTGATCACAGTTGACATCCTTCATGATTCATCTCTGGTCTGTCTCATCACTTCACTTCCTAAGCCCAAGTTTTATTTTTCTGCCTTTTATCTATGGTAAAATAAAGGTAACCAGAAAATTGTCACTTTGCCTTTCTCTTTCCTTCCCACATCTATGTCAGCATCCTGAATCTTTTGTATTACTCTCACTAAAACGTTTGCACTCAACATTTGGAGTAAGATTTATATAAGAAAATAGCAATTAAAGTATTTTTAATGAAAAAATTTTAGATATGGACTAGTTGGCTTTAGGCTGTTATTTTCATTCAAACATCAGTTTTCTCATTTTCCACAGTTGAAGTAGTACAACTGTTGCTAACTTCACTGTCTACACTTCTCAGTGTGCCCCTGGGAAAGTCAGCCTGGGTCTTCATCTAGGGAGACCCCAGAGTCATCTTAAGTCACTGTCCCTCTCTCCTAATGTCCTGCTGGCTGATATGTACTGTGTATTTGGCCTCTCATATTAGCCCCTGCCCATTAATGCCAACTGCCCACATTAGTTTGGGGCCTTACCTGGTATGGTATTACGAAAGTTGAAGCAACCACATTTCCTCCAACCTTACCTCTTATCAGTATATCCTTTCCATATCCACCTGAGTTCTTAAAGCATAGTAATATTGTATTACTCTATTGCTCGGCAACTCCTTCCTGATAAAATCTGAGAGCATCTCTTGAAAATAATGCAAAACACAGGTCCAAAATAGGATGCTAAAGTTTCTTTGCAAATCAGTTGATTCAGAACTTGGGAGTGCATTTTCCTTGTAGAAATACTACATGGTAGGTTTACAAAATAGCCAAAACTTTCAACTAAAGCATCCATAATTGAAGCCTCCCAGTTTAGTTAACAGTGTTTCCACCTGGAATGTCAAGATGCAGTCCAAATATGTGTAGAAGGTATGGAGGAGGTCATTTCCCTTCCTATCCTCCGTTGGACATAGAGATTTAATAAAGGAAGAGATTTAATAAATAAAGGAAGAAAGAACTAATATTTATTAAGTGCTTATTATTTATCAGTCTCTGTTAGGCACTTTACATATTTTATCTTTTTTGAGACACAGTTGACATTTAACATTGTGTAAATTTAAGGTATGCAGTGTGTTGATTTGATACATTTATATATTACAATATGATTACCACCATAGCATACCATAGAATTAGCTCACCCCACTATCACATCATATAATTATCATTTTTTGTGTGTGTGGTAGAACATTTAAGACCTAGTCTCTTAGCAACTTTTAAGTATGTAATACAGTATTGTTGTCTATAATCAGTATGCTCTGAATTAGACGCCCCCAAAACTTACTTATCTTCTAAGTATGACTACATCTCCCAATTCTCCTATCCTTCAGTCCCTGATAACCACCATTTGGGTTTCCCAGCTAGCTCAGTGGTTTAAAAAAAAAAAAAATCCACCTGCCACTCAGGAGATGCAGGTTTGATCCCTGGGTCAGGAAGATCCCCTGGAGAAGGAAATGGCAACCCACTGCAGTATTCTCACCTGGGAAATCCTATGGACAGAAGAGCCTGGCGAGTTATAGCCTGGCGAGTTATAGTCCATGGGTCACAAAAGAGTCAGACATGACTTAGTGACTAAACAGCAGCAGCAACCACCATTTTACTCTGTTTCTATGAGATTGGGTTTTTAGGGTTTTTTTAGATTGTACATGTAAGTGATATAGTACTTGTCTTTTCTGTCTGACTTATCCCACTTAGCATAACACCTCAAGGTCTATCCATGTTGTCACAAATGGCAGGATTCCTTCCTTCTCATGGCTGAGTAATATGTTGTATGTACAACATCTTCTTTGGTTATTCATCCACTGATGGTCTTGTAAGTTGTTTCCATTTCTTGTCTATTGTAAATAATGCTGCAGTAAATGTGAGAGTACAGGTATCTTTTTAGTGAATTGTTTTCATTTCCTTTGGATGTATACCCAAGAAGTGGAATTGCTGGATCATATTTGCAGTCCTATTTTTTTTAATTTTGAGGAACCTCCATACTATTTTGCATAGCGGCCTAACCAACTTACATTCCCATCAGTGGTGCACAGGAATTCCCTTTTTCCACATCCTCATCAATACTTTTTTATCTCTTGTCTTCTTAATGATAGCCATAACAGATGTGAGATGATATCTCACTGTGGTTTTGATTTGCATTTCCTGATGACTAGTGATGCTGAGCATCTTTTCATATACTGGCTGGTCATTTGGATGTCTTCTTGGAAAAACGTCTGTTCAGTTCTTCTGCCTATTTTTACATCATATTTTTTATCTTTCTGTTATTGAGTGTATGAGTTCTTTATATATTTAGATATTAACCCCTTGGGCTTCCCAGATGGCGCTAGTGGTACAAAACCCACCTGGTAAAGTGGGTAATCTGGGTAAAGAATCAATGCAGGAGACCCAGGAGACGTGGGTGTGACCCCTGGGTCAGGAAGAGCCTCTGGAGGAGGGCATGGCAACCCACTCTGGTATTCTTGCCTGGAGAATCCCCTGGACAGAGGAGCCTAACAGGCTACAGTCCACAGGGTCACAAAGAGTTGGACATGACTGAAGTGACCTAGCACACACCCAAGCATTAACCCCTTATCCAGTATATTGTTTGCATATATTTTCTCCCATTCTGTAACTTCTTTTTTCATTTTATTGATTTTTGCTGTACAGAAGCTTGTTAGTGTGATGTAGCTCCACTTGTCAATTTTTGCTTTTGTGGCTTGTACTTTTGATATCATATCCAAAAACTGTTCCCAAGACCAGTGTCAAAGAGCTTTTTCCCTGTGTTTTCTTCTAGAAGTTTAACAGTTTCAGATCTTATGTTCAAGACTTTAATCCATTTTGAATTGATTTTTGTGTGTTGTCTAAGATGGGGGTCCAGTTTCATTCTTTGGCATGTGGCTGTCCAGTTTTCCCAGCACTATCTATTGACGAGACTGTCCTTTCTCCATTGTGTTATTCTTAGCTCCTTTGTTATAAACTAATTGGCTATATATTCCTGGGCTTATTTCAGGGCTCTCTGTCCCATTTGTCTATATGTCTGATTTTACTGTTTTACTTACTATAGCTTTGCAGTATACTTTGAAATTGAAACACATGATGCCCCCGCCTTTTTCTTTCTCAGGATTGCTTTGGCTATTCAGGGTCTTTTGTGTTTCCATACAAATTTTAGGGATCTTTTTTTTTTTATTTCTGTGAAAAGAAAATGCCATTAGAATTTTAACAGGGACTACATTGAGTCAAAAGGTAAGAGATTAAATTGTTATTTTGAAATCAGTTGTGTTTCTACACACTATCAATGAAATATATGAAAAATAAAACAATCCCATTTATGATGGTATCAAAGACAATAAAATACCTAGGAGTAATTTTAACCAAGTGAAAGTGAAAGATTTATACAATGAAAACAATATTTTGTTGAAAGAAATTGAAGACAACACAAATGGAAAAATATTCTGTTTGTGGATTAGAAGAATTAATATTGTTAAAATGTCCTTACTACCCAAAGCCATCTATAGATTCAGTACAATTCATTTTAATGACAATTCTATGGGGTAGGTGATTATTATACTCCTTTAGCACATGCTTAGCAAGTTAATAATGTAAATGAGATCAGAAAAGGAATGATTACCTGACATAAGAGAATATTGTTTTTAAGCACTGCTTTTCAAACTTCAATAACTTATAGGCTCCTTTTAACTGATTTTAAAGCTACAGTCTTTTAGTATTGATGTACATTATTATAATTTTACTTAAATATGAACAAATATAAAATTAGGTATAAATTCTTTATGCTTATATTTCTTATGTAGCTATAAACTAAAACATTTAAAAGTGAGGTACCCCAAGAAAAAAGCCTGTAAAACTAATGAAATTCAAATTAACAACACTATTTTTGTACAATAGATATTGTGGTGAAACAATTGCTGCTGACAAGTGAATACAGAGCTGCCTGCAACCCCACTGATTTTTTTTTGGCACCTTTCATTACCATTGGCTCTCTTCTTCTGCCACACTTCTTTCCAGAATATTGAAAATTCAAGGCTGGTACAAAGTGCAGTGACTGCACTATGATGTCATTTCGGTCTTTACTTAGTGGAACTGTGTCATTTACATATTAAGTAAACCTCTTCTTTTCTCCTTATTCCTAACAATCAAAGTAGTGTGCTTGATACAAGCTCAGGTTAGAAAAACAAATATATATGTGTATTTGTAATACTGTTACAAATCATGATGCTGTGCTTAGTTAATAAGTGGCCATTGTAGTGTTCCATTCTATGTTTACTTTAGATTGTAAACTTTGGTTTCAGTTCAATAGAGGGTCTGTTTTGGAGTACTCATCAGTTCAGTTCAGTTCAGTCGCTCAGTCGTGTCCAACTCTTTGCGACCCCATGAATCACAGCACGCCAGGCCTCCTTGTCCATCACCATCTCCCAGAGTTTACTCAAACTCTCAACCATCGAGTCGGTGATGCCATCCAGCCATCTCATCCTCTGTCGTCCCCTTCTCCTCCTCCCCTCAACCCCTCCCAACATCAGAGTCTTTTCCAATGAGTCAACTCTTCGCATGAGGTGGCCAAAGTACTGGAATTTCAGCTTTAGCATCATTCCTTCCAAAGAACACCCAGGACCGATCTCCTTTAGAATGGACTGGTTGGCTCTCCTTGCAGTCCAAGGGACTCTCAAGAGTCTTCTCCAACACCACAGTTCAAAAGCATCAATTCTTCAGCGCTCAGCTTTGTTCACAGTCCAACTCTCACATCCATACATGACCACTGGAAAAACTATTGCCTTGACTAGATGGACCTTTGTTGGCAAAATAATGTCTCTGCTTTTCAACATGCTATCTATGTTGGTCATAACTTTCCTTCCAAGGAGTAAGCGTCTTTTAATTTCATGGCTGCAATCACCATCTGCAGTGATTTTGGAGCCCCCAAAAAGAAAGTCTGACACTGTTTCCACTGTTTCCCCATCTATTTCCCATGAAGTGATGGGACCAGATGCCATGATCTTCTGAATGTTGAGCTCACACACCCTTGAAAATACATCCTGGATCCCAGGTTGATACTCTTCATGTATTTTAAGCCATTATTTATTTATGTGGTGTTCAGTCGCTAAGTTGTGTCTGACTCTGCGACCCCATGGACTGCAGCACGCCAGACCTCCCTGTCCCTCACCATCTCCTGGAGTTTGCCCAAGTTCATATCCATTTAATCAGTGGTTCATATCCATTTAATCAGTGATGCCATCCAACCATCTCATCCTCTGCCACCCTCTTCTTCTGCCTTCAGTCTTTCCCAGCATCAGAGTCTTTTCCAGTGGGCTTCAGCTTCAGCATCAGTCCTTCCAATGCATATTCAGGGTTGATTTTCCTTAGGATTGACTGGTTTCTTATATATTTATTAGAATAATCCTCCAAATACTTGTAACAGGAAAGACTGTTAAGCTAATTTATTATGATATCTCTATGATAACTCTTTGAAAGCAATAAATTTATATTTCTATAAAGTATTGTATAACTCAGACTTTCATTAATTTAGAAGTACTTTTTCTCTTTAGAATTTCTAGTTATAAATGTCTTATGGAATGTACTGTTACTCTGTTCTGTAACTGGGAAGGTAAATTTTAGTTTGACTAGAAAAAGAATGCCTCCTACCAAATTTTTACGTCATGCAAGACAATAAAGAATAAAGCCTCCGGAAATGGTGAAGCATGATAACAAAGGACATTATCGCTTCCCCTGATTATGTTGCTGTAAGCATTCAAGTGGGATTTCTCTCAAAATAATCGGCTCTTTCTTGGGTCTCTTTCCTTCCCAACCTCTTTCTCCCCTCCTTTTCTTCTTTCTCTTACCTTTGACTCTTTCACTTCCTCATTTTCCCTCTTTCTTATTCCCTTCTTTCAAACATGAAATCACCTATCTTTTCACATCTCAATTAGTCTACAGTCTCGCTTTCTTCATTTGACAGTTGACAACAGTGGAGAAGAATACAGTAAGGTTCTTCTAACAGCGTCTCACCAATTGCTCTCAATCAGCCACTTCCTAGGCCCTTCCAAATAAGGATGGTTCCTGACTCAGGCTGGTCTAGATGAAAGAGCATACTTAATTTGCCTCAGAATATTCACTCCAATACTCTGAAGTACAAAAAGAAAAAAAAAGCACCACCTTTGGGGCAGCCCAGGTAGCTATTTGGCTCTTAGTTTTACACCTAACTTGCTCTTCAGTGAGTACATGGACCCTGCAATCTCAGGAGTGAGCTGGGGATGGTGGGGTGTGCCTACTTCTAACACTGCTTTGCTCAAGATGGAATTCCACTATGATAAGCAGTGCTGCTGTTGAGTGAGCTGTTTTTCAGGCACCACCGTGCTTACATTTAAAGCAGCCTCCAGATACCATACGTAGCTGAACTCCACCATTATACGTGCATGCATTCATCCATTCTGGCTCTGCACGTTAGCTGTGTGACCTTGGACAAGTCTCAGTTTCTTTATCAGTGAAGTGGGGCTATACATATCAGAGAGTTTTATGAGAATTAAGAGTTTTCATGGGTAAAGAGCTTTAAATGGTGCCTGGCATTAACTGGCTAAAATTGCTTTCATTCAGGAAGCACTTATTTAGTATCTGCTATATTCCAAACAATCCAAGAGATCTAGAGATGAAAAAGACACAGCCCTGCCTTCTGGGGACCTATATAATATAACATGGTCTTACAATAAAGATATTTAGGGAGTTAGGTAAAGCTTCATCACAGGTAAATTTTGAACTGGGTCTTGAAGGGTAACCAGACTCTTGCCAAATGGAACGGCATTAGAGAATATACATTCCAAGCAGAGGGAATCATTTGTGAGTAGAGTAAAACTGAAAAATACTATGGAGTCCTTGGCTGTTATTAGATAACATTTTCACCTGCTCTCTGATGCCTACCTTCTTACATAGGGGTCTGAAGTGGGTTCAGTGAACATCTTGGAAATTATAATCTTATAACTAGCTGTTACCTAATTTATAATAATAATAATTATTTAACTGGTTCATCAAAGAATTTGAACTGAAAAAACATGTCGGGGCCTTAGCAGTGCCTCTTCACAGTGACGCATCTGCTGTTGCACAATCCTTATCCTGAGATGACCACCATGTGACAGGAACAGTAAATTGTTAGAAAAAAACTGGTGGTTAGAACAACTGGAAGTGGGTGGTCTTCCTCCTTTCAGCAGAGCTTTTTAGTTAAGGTTTCTAAATGAAGTAGGTCTTACCTTGGTTTCTTCTTTAGACAGAAGAACCTTAAGTCTTAAGATCTTGCCTGTTCTTATCATTAGCAAAGAACTGTGTTTTTTTTCCCCCTTTGGTCAAATCTCAAATTAAGAAGGTTCCTTTTATTCATGGAATTTCCATTTATGTGCCCAATTCAAGCTGTGTTTTATCTCCTACAAAGCCTCTTCCTGCAGCTTTGCTTTCACTTCCTCTCCCCACCCTTGTAGTCATGTACTGAAGGGTTTGGCAGCTGGTTGAGGTATCCGTCAGCATTTTTCACTGTGGAAGGAGAAAAGGTTGGAAACAGTTACGTGGGGATACTTGTCACATTTTCCTTTCCTTTTTTATTTAAGTGACCCACTCGTTCCATTACAAAAGCCTAATGAGAACCTTGGCTTGTAAATTTTACTTTAGTAGCCTGGAGCTGGACTACAGTAATGTGTTGGATGACATATAAGCAATAGTTTCTCAGTGAAGAGTATCCTTAAAAGCCCATGTGAAACAGTGAGAATTCTTGATTCTGCCCCTTTGACAGTATGACAGGTTTTATGAAGAGCGATAATGGGCTCTGGGAGTCACAGGATTGGGGAAGGAGCTGAGCAGTCCATTCTCCATCCTCATTTATTAACAGATTCTCCTTGGATGCCTTTAGGACATACTCTGCTTATGGTATTTAATATACCACCAGCACGCTCTCACCTTCTTCACTGACTTGGAAATTGCATCTAGCTTGAGGAGCTCTGACTCTTTCTGTGGGCCTGTCTATTCCAACTTTGAGATCCTGTGTGGATTTGGCTGTCTTGTATCAAATCTGCTTGAAACAGTTGGACTATAAGCAAACTAATTATATCATTGACTGTATAGCAGTAGAGAGAGTAAAAAACAGTATAGATTCTTTAAAAGCTGTCATGACTAGACGTGAAATAAGCTACCCGTGAACAGCTTCATCTATAGCCTGAAGGGTTTTGGCCTTGAAAACTGTCAAATATTAAATCAGATTTTAGATCGTGGAATCCTGGCTAGCTCCTAGGGGCAACTTCAGCCATTACACTTTGTCACCGAGCATTTCATCTGCAGGATTTGCTTTGAGATTATAAGGGAGGTGGAGACCAATGAGTTTTTCCTTATCCAACGTTCCATTTGATGCTCCATAGCTGACCTGTTTTGGCAAACAAATAGAAGACACCAGGGTAGACTGTCATATATCCTTGCTTAAGTGCCTCAGGAGACACATTTTTTATTTCTCAAGCATGACTTTGGTGGCTAGAGTTTCCCATTTTGGAGGTGTCAGTGTTGAGCAGACAAAGCTGCTAGTTATTGATTGCCATTGAAGTCATTTCAAAGGCAGTAAAGCCCAAGGACTGCTCTTTGGATAGAGCTACAACTGGTGTAGCTTCTCTTTCTAAGAGCCTGTTATAAGTTAAAATAGTTTTGACAGTGTCTTTAAGTGCACATCTTTGTCTCCAAACATAATTAGTGTTGAAAAATGAAACCCTCATAGTTAAGGCTTTGTGACTTAGACAGCAGCTCCATCTGCTGCTTGCTAAAGGTGTTTGCTTGGTTCATCTCTTGGTTTTATAAGATTGAATACAGACGGACACAGAACTTAGAATGCCAAACCCAAGGCTTCAGTTTTATTGATGGGTTTCTATTGCACACAGCACTGACATAAGCTGATTGTGTTCCTGGTGAACCTCATTTGTCTATCCTGTTGATAATGTGATAGCTGCTAATCAACTCAGCAGCATCTCTTGACTGAATTGACTTATGTGCACTCAAAATAGAGAATTATTTTTACTGTCTACCAGCCTTAGAAAAAGCAAATATACTCTACTACTTACAAAGAGAAAATTTAATCCCTCTCTTTCATCAGTGGGTTTAACTTGGTTAACAAGATATTAGGCTGGGATGCCTTATTCTTTGTCATCAGTACCACATAGGCTAAGTAGACAGGAATTTTTTTTTTTTTTTAAGATTCTTGATAACTGAAAGGAACTTCCACAAACTGCTAATAGAAGTCACTTCTGAATAATAGGATTATGCATGATTTCATTTTCTTTATGCTTTTCTGAGTTTTCACAGTGAGCATACATAAGAAAAGAGCAAATATTTTATATTACAAAAGAAAAAAGTAATTTAAAACCAGAACATCCTATAGGTAGCTATAGCCTTGAGTTGCTGTTCTCAGTCTTTCTCATTCATTTGTGTGGCCTTTTCTGGGCTTCAGTTTCCCTTGTCAATAAAAGAGAAGAATTGAACTAAGGGCCTGCTCAATTTTAACATTCTAAGGTTTGTAATTATTAATATCTACCCCCTTTTTTTTCTCTTTTCAGCCTCTCACACTCCCCTGTGTCTGTTTCCAGTATTTGTAGTCAACATGATCTAGTTTTTGCCATATTTAAATAAGGAAATCCTTTCAAGACCCCCTCCCCCATACTCCCAGCTCTTTCTTTCTTCTACCTCCCACTTAAACTTTGCCAAAAAGTTATCTAAAATTACTCTCTCTCATCCCTCTTCGACTCACCACAGTCTGCTTTCCATCCCTGCCACTGCACCAGAATAATCTGGGCTGAGATCACCAGTGAGCTCACAGTGCCAAGTGCAGTAGGCACATTCAAGTTCTCATTCTCTGTTACCTCTCAGCAGCATTTGAAGTACACACAATGAAATCTCATCTGGCTTCTATATCATTACACTTAGGGCTGTTATTTTTGAGTTTACTTTGGGGGATATCCTCTTCTCCCTGGTTCACCTGCCAAGGCTACCTCCCAAGCTCACTCTGTTTTCTTTTTGGCCTAGCTATTCCTGTCTTAGTAGATCCCAAACAGAAGAGAACAGCAGAATTCCCTTGTGTCCCAGACTTCTAAATTCAACTGCTTGGTCTGTAGTATGCAGGCTAACAAAATATGGATCGTAATCTTCCCTCCAAATGTTACACCTCCTCCAGAATCATCAGTCTCAATAAATGGCCCCACAAATCACTTGAATGCATAAACCTAAATCCTCAATGTCTAAAATCCAGGGTTTCATCATATACCTTTATCCACTTTCCCTGAAGCTACATCCTCATACAGATCCTTGCCATATCTTATTTTGCCCACAACTGCCCTTTAAATAGTCTCCTGGCCTCTTGTACTGTTCTCCCCTAGTCCATTCCCTATACAGCAGCCAGAACTGTCTTTTATTTTTTTAAGTCAGATTTATTGAGGTTTGATTTATATATAGTAAAATTGCCTTTTTTAAGTATACAGTTCTATGAGTTGTGACAAATGCATGCAAGCATATAACCACCACCGTACAATATTTGGATTGTTTTCAGTTTTTACCTGTCAACCTTTGCATACTGTGTTTAGTGTAAACACAAGTTTTCATACCTGGAATGTAATTGCTGGGTTACCTGGGAAGTTTATGTTTAACTTTATAAGAAACTGCCAAACTGGTTTCTGAAGTGACTGAACTATTAGCATTCCCACTAGCACTGGGTAAGAATCTCAATTGCTCCATATCACATCCTCCTTAACCCCAGTTTTTGGTTTTAACTTATTTTAATTATTCCAATAGATGTATGGCAGTACTTACTGTAGTTTTAATTTGTATTTCTGTATGACTAATGATATTTAACGTCTTTCCCTTGTTTATATGCAATCCCTTTACCTTTGGTGGAGTATCTGCTCAAATCTTTTGCATTTATTTTTATTGGATTTATTTTTCTTGAATTTTGAAAGTTCTTCGTATATTCTGGATACAAAGTTCTTTGTTAAATATGAACATTGCAAAAAATTTCTTATCTGTGGCTTGTCTTTTCATTCTCTTATCAATCAGTACCTTTGTCAAAACAATTTTAGTAAACACTAAATTATCAGTTTTTTCGCTATGGATCATGCATTTAGTGTGGTATCTAAGAACTCTTCTTATCCCAAAGTTGCAAAGAATTTTTCCTGTATTTGCTTTCAAAAGTTCTGTAGCTTTACATTTTATACTTAGATCTGTGATCCCTTTTGAATTCATTTTTGTGTATGAGGTGTGACTATGGATTAAGGTTCATTTTTTTGCCTATGGATATCCAGTTTTTCTAGCACATTTGTTGAAAGGTATCCTTTTCATTTTATCAAAAATCAATTAACTATATTTGTGTGGATCTATTTCTGGTCTCAGTTCTCTTCTATGTCTGTTCTGATCTATATCCAGGATCAGTAACCTTTTTCTTTAAAGAACCAAATCATAAATATTTTAGGTTTTACAGGTGAAAAAGCAGAAACCAAGATATTGTTATGTAAACACTTGTATAACAAGAAAGAAAATACATTTCCATGAATTTCATTACAGAATTCAAAATGCAAAAATTGAGGATAGTTTTTTTTTTGTAAGACAGCTCTACTTAAGAAGAAGAATGGAATTCTGTTTCAGGAGAGGGATAAATAGTTTGTGCTAAGATCAACAATGATTAATTTTGCTTCGTTCAGGTTCAGAATTAGTGTTTCCTGTCATCAAAGCTGATTACAAATATTTATTTATTGATGCATATCTGTAATGAAATTTCACATATTTTTATCTTTGAAAATGCTTTTCATACAAGTGATTCATGTGGCAGTGGAAATGAAATTTATGGAGTGCTGAAAAGTACTGCAAAATGATGAGGGTGCTACATGGTCTGTCATAACTACTCAGTTCTCCATTGTAGCACAGAAACCACCATCAGTACAGTTCAGTCCAGTCACTCAATCGTGTCTGACTCTTTGCAACCCCATGGACTGAAGCACGCCAGGCTTCCCTATCCATCACCAACTCCCACAGGTTGTTCAAACTCATGGCCATCGAGTCTGTGATGCCATCCAACCATCTCATCCTCTGTCATCCCCTTCTCCTGCCTTCAGTCTTTCCCAGCATCAGGGTCTTTTCTAATGAGTCAGTTCTTCACATCAGGTGGCCAAATATTGAAGCTTCAGCATCAGTCCTTCCAATGAATATTAAGGACTGATTTCCTTTAGGATTGATTGATTTGATTTCCTTGCAGTCCAAGGGACTCTCAAGAGTCTTCTCAAATGCCACGGTTCAAAAGCACCAATTCTTTGGCGCTCAGCTTTCTTTATGGTCCAGGTCTCACATCATACATGACTACTGGAAAAACCATAGCTTTGACTAGATGGACATTTGTTGGCAAAGTAATATGCTTTTTATATGCTTTTTAATACTGTCTAGGTTGGTCATAGCTTTTCTTCCAAGGAGCAAAGGTCTTTTAATTTCATGGCTGCAGTCACTATCTGCAGTGATTTTGAAGCCCAAGAAAATAAAGTCTGTCACTGTTTCCATTGTTTCCCCGTCTATTTGCCGTGAAGTGATGGGACATGCCATGATCTTCATTTTTTTGAATGTTAAGTTTTAAGCCAGCTTTTTCACTCTCCTCTTTCACTTTCATCAAGAGGCTCTTTAGTTCCTCTTCACTTTCTGCCATAAGGGTAGACAATATGCAAACAATTGGACCTGGCTATGTGCCAATAAAACTTCATTTATGGGCACTGAAATCTGAATTTCATTTAATTTTGACTTGTCACAAAATAATACTTTTAATTTTTTTCAACCATTTAACAATTTTAAAAACATCTTTAGCTTATGAACATACAAAAACATGCAATAGACTATATTTGCCCTATGGGTTGTAATTTGTTTATCCCATTTCTCTCATGTATACATATTTCTATCCTTTTGCCAGTTCTACCTTGTCAGGATTACTATAGCTTAAGAGTCTTTTTTTTTTTTTTAAGTAATTTTAAAATGTTTATTTACTGAATGACAGTTATTTTATACTACATTGATGGGCCTCTAAAATAATTCTATTAAACAGCTATGAAAAATTGTATAACCATTAAGGTACCATATACATTAAAGGAAAATTTACTTTTTCTATGGATCATATGAACATTAAAATAACATTAGCAGAATAATTATTTTGCTACATATTCACAAATTTTATCAGTTATTTAGCATATTTATTGTTCATATTTGGTCACTGATATTTTTCTGTATAATGTAGTTTTAGTATATTTTTTGTAATATTTTCAAAAAATTAGCTATAATACCACAAAGTTGCATCTTATGGTTAATAAACTTAAAGCTGTTGATATCCTTAATTGACTCTTCTCTATAATCATAGCATTTTTAATTGAGAAAATATTCTTCCTACAGATGCTGATATATGTGGTAAGCTCAAAGCAAATTCCTCAACAAAGGAGGAAATTCTCAATTCTAATTTTATTTTGAAATTAGTAAATGTTTCAGGTCAGATACCTTCATAGTTTCTGACTTTCTTCCTCCATTCAGAGTACTGTTCTTTTTTTTTTTTTTTTAACTTTACAATATTGTATTGGTTTTGCCATATTAAAATTTTAAAATCCAGTAATATGAGTCCTGCAACTTTGTTCTTTTCTGAAATTATTTCTGGCTATTTTAGTTTCTTGGCCTTGCTATATACATTTTAGAATCAACTTGATGATTTCTACAAAAAATCCTCTCAGATTTTGGTTGGAATTACGTTGAATCTGCAGAGCAACTTGGGGAGAATTGACATCTTAATTACACTGAGAGAACTTGATATATTTCTCTATTTATTTAGGTCTTTGATCTCTTTAATCAGTTTTTTAGTTTTTTGCATATAGATTTTACACATACTATATTAGACTCATACCTAAGTATTTCAGGTTTTTTGGTCAAAGCTGTCTTTTTAAAATATAGATTATGTCATCTTGTTTCCTTGTTTGAAACCCTTTGGTGGGTTCCCACTGCCCTTAGGAAACTCTATACTTTAAAGGACTATAAAAGACCCCACATGATGTGGACCCTGCTCTCTTTTTCAGCCTAATTTTATGCCATTCTTCCCCTTGCTCAAAATGTTTCAGTCTAAGAATAGCAAGAAATGGTTTTATCAACTAAAGTATATAACTTTTAGAACATTTGAAAGAGTAAATTAATACTTTCAAACAAACACTTGAAAAATATATTTTAACTTTATTGAAAAAAGACATTCCATGATCTCCAGCAAAGAATGAACTTAGATTTTGGCCAAGTCATTGGACTCTCTGTGTGGAATTCTTTGATCTTTGTCTGCATTTCTTCCACTGAGGCAGAGTGCTCTGTGAGTGTTGTTTACAAGGGATGTAGCTTTGTATATATTAGCTAAAGAAAATGTTCTTTCCTTTCTTATAAATGTGCTGAAACTTGACGAAAGGCTGTGTTTCTGACAAACCAAAGACACTGGTCACTGTCATTGTCCATGAATGAAGATAAACTTTCCAGCTATTAAAATAGTTCTTACATGTACATGCCCACTGCCAGCTTTATTATAATATCCAAAGTGGAAACATAAGATTGTAGTGGGAAGGTCTGTAGCACTGTGCCAAAGCGAGAGACAAGAGAGAGAGAGAGCCACAAGATTTTTTTTTTTTTAAGATAAGCCTCAAACTAGCACATTTAATCAACCAGTATTTATCCAGCTCCTTGCTATTGTTGTTACTAAGTCGTGTCTTAACTCTCTGCGAGCCCATGGAACGTAGCCCACTAGGCTCCTCTGTCCATGGAATTTCCCAGGAAGAATACTGGAGTGGGTTGCCATTTCTTCTTCTCCAGGGGATCTTCCTGACCCAGGGATCAAACCTGTGTCTCCTGTTTTGGCAGGCAGATTCTTTACCACTGAACCACCAGGGAAGCCCATCCAACTCCTTACATTAGACATATAGAAATGAATAAGATATAGCCCAGGCTTTAAAAAGTTCAAAAACCAGTGAGAAAATAGACAATTAAAAGTGAAAGTGCTTGTTCATGGAGATGTGTCTAAGTGACTTTGATGGTACCAAGGAGAAATGAGTAGCCCAGTGGGATTTAGAGTTTGAAAAGACTAGTTGATTTTTTAAGGCATAAGGCTAGAAGGGAGGCAAGGACTATATCCTAAATACCTAAGAGGCTTGTATTTCATCCTGTAACTCAGAGGTTCCAACACCTCAGTGTACATAGAATTACCTGGAGACCTTGTTTAAAGATCAGATTCCTGGACTCTTCTGTAAAAGACTGACTTTGGGTGTTTCCCCAGGTGGTTCTTACCCATCTAGCAACCCCTATCTGACATTTTTGGAGCCAATGCATTAGGTAATATTGAACCACAGAATAGTTCAGCTAGGTAATATGGTGATCATATTAAAATTATAGGAAAAAAAATCTGATAGTAGTAGAGAATGGTGGAGTCACTTGAGAATTCACTAAATGCAAATTCTGATGCAGTAGGACTGGGATTGGACTTTAGATACTACATTTCTAACAGCCTTCAAGATGATGCTGATACTGCTCTACTAAGGACCACAGTTTGAGTAACAAAGGTAGAGAGGTTAGATTGGGATGGCGTGAGGCTACTGGCATGGAGATCAGTTAACAACCTATTGCAGGAACCTAGGCAAAAGATGGTGAGTATGTGAACTACCAGCAGTGTCTGGTAATAGGAAGGAGTGCCAGTGAAATGTAATAGATAAAGTTGGCAAGACTAATTTACAAAAGGCTTTAGGGTGTGTAGTTAGGCGTGAGGGGAAAGGTGTCAAGAATGATCTGAAGGTTGAAGCTTAGCTATCTAGGTAGATGATAGTGACAGTAGCTGAATTAGGATAAAGACAGGGGCAGAAGGTGGCCTGGAGGGTAGAGGAGGGCTGGCTAGAGTATAAAAGCATCTCAACAGTTGAGAAAATAGGTGGCCAAACAATTAGTCCTGGATGCATTGTGTTTGAGGAGTCTACGAGGTATCCAAACATAAAGGGTAGGCAGAAGAAGAGGAACCCACCATGAACTAAGAAGTTTTAGGTTGGAGGATAACAGAAAGAATGGTTTCATTTCCAAGAGGGGAAGCTCACAGTATCACTGTCACAGAGACATCAAATGAAATATTATATATACTTGGTTCAGTGAGAATGCATAAAATTATGGCTTAAAAACTAGCATTTCAAAATGCTAATTAACTAAAGAGAACTCATAAAGTGCCCAAATTGGTTTATTTCTCAGTCTTTTGATTTAAGGAAAGTTGGAGCCAATATTTTCTAATTATTCATCAAAATAAACTTCATAGTACCTTTTCCATTCAGATCTTCTTCTTCTCTCCCCCTTCTGCCATCAGGTTGATCACACTTAGAAGAGCTGCTAAGGAACACAGGGGAGGTGAAGACTAACAGATGAAAGTTTTGCCATGCACTGAAAGGAGAGCATTGTCTGTGAAGTTCTATTTTTAAAAATGTCTGCTTGTAATACCTTTACTGAACACGTTTGGAAACCTGGTGAATGCAAGAACTGCTTTAAACCTAAAAGTTTACACCAGCTACCCCCAGACCCTGAGAAGGCACCCATCACCCATGGCAACAAAACTAATGCCAACCATAGTAACAACCACCGTATCAGGAACACTGGAAACTTCCGGCCTCCTGTGGCTAAAAAACCCACTATCGCTGTGAAGCCCACTATGATGGTGGCAGATGGGCAAAGTGTGTGTGGTGAGCTTAGTATACAAGAACACTGTGAGAATAAACCTGTCGTCATAGGATGGAACCGAAACAGGATGGCCCTGAATCAGAAACCACTTAATAATAATAATGAAGATGATGTTGAAGGATTTAGCCATGTCCCTAAGCCTTATGGGAATAACGATAGTGCAAAGAAGATTTCAAATAACAATAATGGACTAACTGAGGTGTTAAAGGAGATAGCAGGCTTGGATACCACCCCTCAAATAAAAGAAAATGAGACTAACTCCAGAGAGACATTCTTAGGAAGAATAAATGATTGCTATAAACGATCCCTGGAAAGAAAGCTTCCACCAAGTTGCATGATGGGCGGGATGAAGGATACTCAGGGCAAGCACGTTATTCTGAGTGGGAGCACAGAAGTGATCAGTAATGAAGGGGGTCGATTCTGTTACCCAGAGTTTTCTAGTGGTGAAGAGAGTGAGGAAGATGTGCTTTTGAGTAACATGGAGGAGGAGCATGAGAGCTGGGATGAGAGTGATGAAGAACTGCTGGCCATGGAGATTCGCATGAGAGGGCAGCCTCGCTTTGCCAACTTTCGGGCAAACACTTTGTCTCCTGTGCGATTCTTTGTGGACAAAAAATGGAATACCGTCCCCCTGCGAAATAAATCTCTGCAAAGAATCTGTGCTGTAGACTATGATGACAGTTATGATGAAATCCTGAATGGTTATGAAGAGAATTCTGTGGTCTCCTACGGACCAGGAAGCACTCAGAGCATGGTGTCATCCGACTCCACATCCCCAGATTCCTCTTTAACAGAAGAGTCACGTTCTGAGACAGCCAGCAGTTTATCCCAGAAGATCTGTAATGGGGGAATTGCTCCTGGTAACCCGGGAGATTCTAAGGACATGAAGCAAAGTGAGCCCAATTATGAAGGCCTCTCTGGTAATGATCAGGAGAAGGACTCCTCACAAGCCTCTAAAAGCTCGGTAAAAGTTCCAGAGACACACAAAGCAGTCCTTGCTCTCCGATTAGAAGAGAAGGATGGCAAGATTGCTGTACAGACTGAGAAGCCAGAAAGTAAAGCCTCTACAGATATTGCTGGGCAAGCGGTAACCATAAACCTTGTTCCTGTGGAAGAGCAAGCAAAGCCCTACCGAGTTGTGAATCTGGAACAGCCTTTGTGCAAGCCGTATACTGTCGTGGATGTGTCAGCAGCCATGGCCAGTGAGCACCTTGAGGGCCATGCTAACAGTCCCAAGACTAAAAGTTCATCTTCTACTCCAAACTCTCCGGTGACATCACCTGCATTGACATCAGGACACATAAGTGCCCATTTCCAAAAATCCAGTGCCATCCGCTACCAGGAAGTATGGACTTCCAGCACCAGTCCACGACAGAAGATACCTAAGGTTGAATTAATCAGCAGTGGGACTGGACCAAATGTCCCTCCAAGGAAAATCTGTCACAAATCAGCACCTACTTCACCCACAGCTACAAATGTTTCCTCCAAAACCATCCCTGTGAAGTCACCCAATTTGTCTGAAATAAAATTTAACAGTTATAACAATGCCGGTATGCCACCTTTTCCAATTATCATTCATGATGAGCCAACTTATGCTCGGAGTTCCAAAAATGCTATCAAAGTTCCCATTGTAATCAATCCAAATGCGTATGACAATCTAGCCATTTACAAGAGTTTTCTCGGAACCAGTGGAGAACTTTCAGTGAAGGAGAAAACCACAAGTGTAATAAGCCACACTTACGAAGAAATAGAGACTGAAAGCAAAGCGTCTGATAACGCTACTAGCAAACCCACTGAATGTCCCCAAGCTAAAGCGTTTTCAAACAGCACAGAGCGTAAAAGGGGCTCAGTGGCTCAGAAGGTTCAGGAGTTTAACAGCTGTCTTAACAGAAGTCAGTCTTCACCACAGAGAAGCTACAGTTCCAACCACAGCTCCCCAGCAAAGCTCCAGAGAACCACTCAAGAACCTGTGGCCAAAACAGAAAGCACTCAGGAGCCTCAGGTGGTGGGCGGTGGCAGTAGCACCCGAGAGAAAGCGAGCACCGTGCTTTCTCAGATGGTGGCTTCTATCCAGCCCCCACAGTCTCCTCCAGAAACGCCCCAGTCTGGCCCTAAAGCTTGCAGTGTGGAAGAGCTTTATGCAGTTCCTCCCGATGCCAGTGCTGCCAAGACTACACCCAAGGGTACACCGGTGCGCCCCAAATCTCTCTTCATGTCCCAGCCCAGCGCTGAGGCTGAAGCACCTCAGACCACAGAAAGTCCTACCACCAAAGCACAGAAAGATCCACTCACAAAGCCAGTCACCACCCCTCCCTCCAAATTAGTGACGAACCCCCAAAGCGATCCACCAGCCCCTTTTCCCCCACCACGCTCGACTTCGTCCCCTTACCATGCGAGTAACCTTTTGCAGAGGCATTTCACCAACTGGACCAAGCCAACCAGCCCGACCAGGTCAACGGAAGCTGAATCAGTTTTGCACTCTGAAGGCAGCAGGCGGGCAGCTGACGCAAAACCTAAACGCTGGATCTCATTTAAAAGTTTCTTCCGCCGTCGGAAAACAGACGAGGAGGATGACAAAGAGAAAGACCGGGAGAAAGGGAAACTGGTGGGCCTGGATGGCACAGTCATCCACATGCTGCCACCTCCTCCAGTTCAGCGCCATCGCTGGTTCACAGAGGCAAAAGGAGACTCCAGCGAGAAGCCAGCCATTGTCTTCATGTACAGGTGCGACCCTGCCCAAGGCCAGCTCAGCATGGATCAGGGCAAAGCCAGGGCAGAGCAGTCAGCAGTCACAGAGAAGGGGGGAGCAGAGGAGGGGTCACTACAGGACTCAGAGAAGAAGAAAAGGAGTCATTCATCTCCATCACAGATTCCTAAGAAAATTCTCAGGTATGTAAAATCTACTTGTGGAATATAGGAATTTTTTAAAACATATTTTCAGTTGCTGAGTTTTTTGCCATCTTTAAGGTTGTATGAGAGCTATTTTTGTTTTGTAAATAGCACTCAGTGGCCATCATCTATCTTTATAACTGCATTCCAAGAGTAGAATATTATTAAAATGATCGTATTGCACTGGACAAGTTTTATGGCCCTGGATCTTTAGCTAAAGTAGCCTGCTGCATTCTGGTAAATGCAGAGGAACTTTAACATAGACAAACAAATTTGTAACACTTTACTAGCAATAAATAGTATGTTTTGAAATGCTATGGTAGTATGAGGAAGAAATAAGATCAAATGAATAAATGGTGATACTGTTCTTTACTTCACTTTAAGTGAAGTCAAACTCTTTAAGCAATTTTTTTTTTTTTTGGCTTTCACTAAGGTGTTATGTCTATATGGATTATTTTTTAGGGGAATATTTGTTGTTTTTACTTCTATCTCTTTCTGTCCTATTTCATGTGTCATGGAAAGGTTGGGGAAATGGCAAGCAGTTTATACTTTTTTAACATGTAGGCGAAATAAGAGAAGTTAGTTATTAAGATTGAGACCAAGTGGTATAACTCTCAATCCAACTAGGCAAACTGCACACGCATACCCATTATCTAAGCATCAGTTTGCTTTAATACTTGAATACCTGTCTGTTGATCACCTACCCTTTATAAGTCATATCCCAAATATTTATATCAAATCCTTGTAATAGCCCTATAAGCTGAAAATCAGAGAAATTAAGAATTGGCCAGATTCACACAGCTAGTAATTGTCAGAGCTAGAATTCAAACCTTGATCTGTCTCACTCTACAACTTTTATTCTTCCTATAATGTTGCATTGTTAATGTACATAGAATCAAACAAAATGTTTATACTTTCACTTGTAATCACTCACATAAACATTTATGTTTAGGAAGTGTACGGTTTTTTTCTTTCTCATTTGTATTTTAAGCAAACTTAATGTACTTTCCAATGAGAACAAGGACTGTTAAAGGGGATGATTTCCTTGTATCCCCTGCCCTTTTTACTCTTACAAAGATACGCCCTGAGTATTCCATTCATCTGATTCTGAGTCTTCCTGCCTCTTGATTTACAGTGAGCCTTCTCTCCCAGGTCTGGCCTTCTCTCAGCAAAGACAGAAAACTCTGGTTCAGGACAGAGTCTCTCATCAGCTTTTCTTTAGAAAAATGTAAATAAAAATCAGCCCTTAATGCCTTCATTTCTTCTAGCAAAATGCCAGGAAATTTTATATATATTCTTTGCTAAATAAGCTTTTTATACATGCCTGCAACTAGTTGTCAAAATGCTAAGAAGTTACTATTTTCCTTAAATCCATGCAATAACAAAGCAAGTAGAATAGTGGTAATACATCCCTGGGAAAAATAGTCTTGTCATTGGTAGCTGAAAGTAGATGATAGAATATTGTACTCCAGTAGTAATAAAACACATGTATTGCAGGTTGCTCTTTCATTTAGAAAAGAAGCAATTTAAACAGTACATGGCTGGAGTTACCTATGACAGAATGGCAGATGGTTCATGAAAATCAATAAATGTCTTTACTCCTCATTAAGTATGGTTGTGGTGTGTTTATCCACATCCTGGAAGGCAGAGTCAAGGAATAATTTGGCTTCTGTTCAGTGAAATGAGATTCTCTACTTTAGCTGCATGGCCACTGTATGTGGGGGTGAGGGTAGCCTGGACCCTTGGCATGGCAGACCTCTTGCTAAACAGCTTATATTGTCAAAGGTTTACTTGCATATAGGCCAATCATAACTTCTACAATGTATTAGTTCTTTAAAGGTAGCATCCATTTATCCAAAAGATACAGTGCATTTATCTCACGGGTTGTCAGATTTGACCATATATCTCAATAACTGGAGGACTATTGAAACATAAATTGCTGGGCCAGGCCCCCAGAGTTTTTTGATTTGATAGGTCTGAGTTGGGTCCTTCTAACAAATTCCCAAGTGATGATGATGATACTAATCCTGGGGCCATACTTTGAGAACCACTGGTCTTCCTCCCATTTTCAAGATATGTACTATATTTTAAATAAAGGAATTTTGAGGCATTAAGCTTTTCTTAGAGGCACACTGGAATTTTCACATTTCATAATGTCCCAGACTAAGTAGAAAAAGAGGTATTAGTGTTAAACAGGTTTTTTTAAAAAAAACTTTTTGGAGAGTTTAAAACTTGAATACTCATGTTGAAAAATATACACCATATGCTTTTTCAGTAATTATTTCATTTACTTGGATACACCATTAGTATTTACTTGAAGCAACTTTGAGAGGAAAAACATTACTGTCAAATGTCAACATTTGTGTTTCCAGCTTGATGGCAATGTGATCATTAAATTACCATCCCACGGCTGGGAACACATTGCTGGAAGAAATGAAAATGCAAGTTTTTCTATAAGTAAATGAAGATTCCAAATCTAAATGGTACATAAAGAATGAAAAATACTGTACCAAAGGCCAAACCCTAGGCTCTGAAAGATGAAAGACTTTGTAGAGCCTTGCATTATGAGTTGAGGTTTTTTACTAAGTTCATTTATTTGACTGTTCAAGGCACATAAATTGAATGTCTTAACTGTGCTGTCTATGTGCCATAGGGATAAACAGGGGTAAAGATTACCACACTGCTGAAACAGTGGGCATGGGTTTGACTTCAGCTTCAGCTGTCTGTCTGGACTTTCAGTCTGTAATTAATTTGGGGATATAATAGTAACATGTAAAAGACTTAGCACAGGGTCTGGCACATAGTAGGTGCTTAAAAATATTACTAGACCCTCTGCCCTCACTGTGATAAGTGCTAACCAATGTATGCTCAGAATGGCACAGAAGCACAAAAAACAGAGTGATTAAATCAGCTTAAAAGACATGAAGTCAGCTTCTCAGAAATGAAATACAAACCAGATATTAAATGACAAATGAGATTTTGCCAGGTGGCTGACGAAGACACTGTAGGCAAAGGAACAGTATATGCAAAGTCACAGAGATGATGATGGCAACAGAAGCAGGACAGGTGCCTGGAAACGAATAATGAATAAAGCAGTGGTTCTTCAGGTGTGGTGCGTGCAAGGTCAAATAGTGACCATGAAAAAGTCACCATTTTCATAATAATACCAAGACATTATTTGTCTTTTTCACTATGTTGGCATTTGCACTGAAGATGCAAAAACAATAATGGGTAAAACTGCTTACACCTGTGCGAATCAAAACCATGGCACCATGTGGTACCAGTAGTTTTAGAAAAACAAACATCAGTTTTACTTAAGAATGTCCTTGATGAAGTAGCACATCGTATTAAATCTCAACCCTTGAGTATGTATCTGTTAAGAAATTCTGTGTGATAAAATGAAAAGTACACAGAAAGTACTTGTGCTGCATACCAGAGTATGGTCGTCTCGAGGAAAACCATTTGCTAAATAGTTGGAGTTTCAAAATTTGAATTACAAAGCTGAACTAGCCTCTTTTTTATGGACCATCTTAAAAGAACAAGTGGCAGACCAGCTGTGGTTTTTCAGAATTGGGTGTTTGGCAGATATTTTCTTAAGAATGAGCACAGTGAGCCTATTACTTCAAGGAAAACAACTGACAGTATTTCTCATCCATGATAAAATTCATGCTTTCACACAAAAATAAGGATTTTTGAAAACTTGTATCTGCTACCATGACAGCCTCATAATACTTAAGCATTTTTTTCTGATGAGATTGCTGGTGGCATTAGCAAAAAAGATTTTTTTAATTATATAATGAAATGTGTCAACATTTGGAAGATCCACATAACTCAGTGAACCAATTACTTCCAAATGATCCCATTTAGGATGTTACAGAATTATGCATGAGTAAAAGATCCATTGAAACTGCAAGTTAAACCAATGAATTTAATGTAACTGAGTACAAAAAGTTCACTGATACGGTTTGAGATTCCGTATTGCAAGTAACTTTTAAGAAACTACCACTTAAGCAAGGTCTGGTATAGTACCAAAGAAGAATATCCAAGATTATCTAGATGACTATTAATACTCCCTTGCCACCTACATACATGGATGTGACCAGATATTTTTCATATACTTCAACCAGAGCAACATATCAGAGCAGATTGAATGCAGAGGCATATACGAGAATTCAGTGGTCTTCTATAAAGCCATAATATTAAAGAGGTTTGGAAAAAAATATTATTTTGGTTAATAAAGGTTTACTGTTTTTAAATGAATTAATCATTTTTTAATTTTTCAGTTTTAATTTCTAATAAAATAAATGTCAATAGCTATAATCCACATAAACAAAGAGCCCTTACAGTTGTCAATAACTTTTAAGAGAACCAAAAGTTTGAGAACTGCCAAGAAAGACTGTGAAGAGCCTTGCATACTACATTGAAATGTTTGGCCTTTATGTTATAGATTTTGCAGCAGAAACAGCTTTCAAGGGGGAAGTAGTGTGATCTAAAAACTCTTCTGGCAGTAGTATTACAGATGAATCGGAAGTAGAAGATGTTGGTGACAGCAATACCAGTCAAATTTTGGCTCAAGAATGTATCCATAGTCATCATTTCTATCCAGCTAGTCTGGATCAAGAGAAATTAATTTAGTGGTTAGTCAGGTCTGTGACCAGGTGGGAATTTCTCCATTATAGTTTTTAGAAGCACTAGCTTACCTACCATCTCTGCAACCCTTTGGTGTCCATAGCATGTCCATAATATTGTGTAGTGAGAAAAATGAATCACTGAAGTCAGACAAAGATTTGAATTCGAATTGTGCCAATTGTAATTGCGTGACTTTTGACTTCACATCTCTGAGCTGAAGTTCCCCAGCATGTACCATAGTGATGATAATACCTACCTTAAAGAGACATCACGAGGACTAAATAAGTATCTGTAATACAATACCTAGCAATATCAGTTGACTTCTTTACAAATTATGCTTAGGATATCAGAATTTAAGATAATTTTTGCTTAATGTTTTTCCCCAGCATTTGTTCTTAGAATAAATAGCCAAGTGCTCTTTCTTAAATGTAAGCCCGGTCATATCCCCATACCGAAGGCCCTGTATATGTGACCTCTGTCTACCTGATTAATCTTACTTGCCCTCTTCCTCATGTGCCTCTGGTTATTCTGGCTTTCTTTCTGAGCGTCTTGTTTAAAATGTTGACTGTGAAATAGTTACCTCAGTACCACCTTTAATGGAGGACCACTTTTAATCCCAAATTTATTTACATCTCTCCATCTCTGCTTCTACCACTTTTAATGGAGACCATAAATAAAATAGTTCCTTTTGGTTTCTTTCTTGCTTGCTTGCTTGCTTTCTTTGGCCACACTGCACAACCTGTGGGATCTTAGTTCTCCAACCAAAGTTGAACCCGGGCCCTCAGCAGTGACCGCACGAGTCCTAACCAGTCCCTGAACCACTAGGGAATGCCCCTTATTTTAAACTTTTTATGAAAGAAAATTCTAAACACATACAAAGGTAGATAGATTCATAAAATGAACCACCACTTACCCTAAAACCACACTTCAACAGTTATCAATTTATGGCCAATCTTGTTTCACCCAGACCTCATCCCATTCCCCCCATTATTTTGAAGTAAATACTAGGCATCATTTCATTTGTAAGTATTTCAATATGTATCTCTAAAAGATAAAGGGTTTTTTTTCTCCTTGTAACCATGTGTCAAAAGAATTCCTTAAACTTTAGCAGTTAACCCCTAGCTAAACATCCTCTGTATCAAGATTTTAAATATTATGTACATTCTTTTGACTCCTACATTTATATCTCCATTTCTGATCGCTTCCCCTATGATTCATGTGAAAGTTAAAGTCACTCAGTCGTGTCTGACTCTTTGCAACTCCCTGCATTATTACAGTCCATGGAATTTTCCAGGCCAGAATACTGGAGTGGGTAGCCTTTCCCTTCTCCAGGGGATTTTCCCAGCCTACAGCTATCCATTTGATATCTCCAGTTAAAGAACTGGACATCTCAAATGAAATGTGTCCAAAACAGAACTCTTGATTTTTCCCTACAAATCTATTCTACCCCAAGCCTTGCCTTGCTAAACGGTCCCACCATCCATCTAGTTGCCCAGATTAGAAAACTAGGAGTCATTTTTTATTCTTCTCTTCCCCTCATCCCCTACGTTGACTCAACCTCCAAAACATATCACAAATCTATTTACTTCTCTCCATCTCTGCTTCTACCACGCTTCTCCAAGCCACCATTTTCTCTCACCTGGCCTACTGAAGTGTTTTCTTAATTGATCTACCTGCCTAATCTCTCGCCCCTTTTAATATAATTTCTCTGGAACAGCCATGTATTCTTTTTTTTTTCTTTTTTTTAAAATATATTTATTAGAGGATAATTGCTTTACAATATTATGTTGGTTTCTGTATATCAACATGAATCAGTCACAGGTATACATACGTCCCCTCCCTCCTGACTCCCACCCTATCTCACCCCTTCAGGTTGTCACAGAGCACAGAGTTTGAGCTCCCTGCATCATACAGCAAATTCCCACTGTTTATCTGCTTTACATATAGTAACGTATATGTATCAGTGCTACTCTATCTAGTTGTCCCACCCTCTCCTTCCCCACTGTGTGCACAAGTCTGTTCCCTATGTCTTCATCTCCATTGCTGCCCTGCAAATAGGTTAATCATTACCATCTTTCTAGATTCCAGGTATATGCATTAATATATGATATTTATCTTTCTCTTTCTGACTTATTCCACTCTGTATAATAGTCTCTAGGTTCATCCACCTCATTAGTACTGACTAAATGCATTCCTTTTTATGGCTGAGTAATATTCCTTAGTATATATTTTTTAAATGCAAATCGCATTGTTTCAACACAGTGAAAGAAGTCCCTACATAATCTGACCTCTAACTACTGGTATAACCTGTCTCTTATTCACCACATTGCTCATGAACTTCTCCCAATAGCAGTTTTCTTTCTGTTCTTCAAACATGCCAAGCCTAATTCCCTTTTTATCAGCTGTTCACTCTGTGTGGTATGCTTCTTTCAGATCTTGGCATGGCTGGTTCCTTGTCATTCAGCTCTCAATTTAAATGTCAGTCCTTCAGAAAATTCTTCACTGGCTACTCAGTCATAAAAAACTTCCCCCACCCTCAGTCACGCCCAATTGCATCACATCATCTTTTTTTATTTTAGATTTATTCACGTGTTTATCACTTTAAAAAACTTTTCCATCTTTATTTCATTCTTCCTTTCTGGATTCAATTTACTTCCTCCCTAGGAATCCCCTTTTAGTAGTCTTTTCCATAAACTGGTTATAAGTTCTTGATTATTGACTGAAATTGTTATTTATTCCCATGATTGGTAGACAGTATCTATTGCCAGTCACATACATGTTTTTAAAAATTTAGCTCAAGGGACTTTCCTGGTGGTTCCGTTGTTAAGACTCTGTGCTTCCACTGCAGGGGTTGTTTGTTGCTGTTGTTTAGTTGCTAAGTCACATCCAACTCTGCGACCCCATGGACTGTAGCCCACTGAGCTCCTCTGTCCATGGAATTTCCCAAGCAGGAATACTGGAGTGGGTAGCCATTCCCTTCTCCAGGGGATCTTCCTGACCCAGGGATCAAACCTGCGTCTCCTACTTGGCAGGCAGATTCTTTACCACTGTGCCACCTGAAAAGTCCCCTACTGCACAGAGTACAGGTTCAGTCCCTGGTTGGGGAACTAAGATTCTGTGCTGCTAAGAGTCCATACCGTGCTGCTCAGCCCATGAAAGAAACAAAAATTAGCTTAAAATTTTCCTTTCCAATCAATTAGAAAACCAATCAACGACTAAGAAAATAACTGTAACTTGCCTAAAATAACTATAACACTCTCAACTGAAGTTAAGGATATCATTTGCCCCCTGAAATGGCCTCTTGAACTTTTGTTACTGAGCTCAAGCTTGCTCTGCTTGTTGCATGCGGGGCCATTGAATCCAAGAAACGAGGTGCTGAAGCAAGGAATACAGCTTTATTTGGAAAGTTGGCTGACCGAGAAGATGGAAGACTAATGCCTCAAAATAACCATCTTGTCGGGGTCTGGGTTCCAGGTTCTTTTATTGATCAAAGATGGAGGGAGATAAGGAAACAAAAAGACCATTTGATTCTTGCAGATATCTCCTAGGATGGCAAACCTTAGGCAGGGGGATGTGTTAGTTTCTTGCAGTCATTTACAGGTAGCCAGGGTCAAATGATCTCCCTGTAAGCTAAAAAAGACACTTTAGTTTAAGGGTCAGACAGAGGGAACAGGGTTCACTGAAGCAGGCCATTATGTATGATTATAATAACAAAAGTGGTAAAAAAGAAAAAAAAAAAGGGTTAAAGTCAAAGAAACAAATCCAGCATCAGTTCACTTCAGTTCAGTTCAGAGTTCAGTTCAGTTCAGTTCGTGTCCGACTCTTTGCGACCCCATGAATCACAGCACACCAGGCCTCCCTGTCCATCACCAACTCCCGGAGTTCACTCAGACTCACGTCCATCGAGTCAGTGATGCCATCCAGCCATCTCATCCTCTGTCGTCCCCTTCTCCTCCTGCCCCCAATCCCTCCCAGCATCAGAGTCTTTTCCAATGAGTCAACTCTTCACATGAGGTGGCCAAAGTACTGGAGTTTCAGCTTTAGCATCATTCCTTCCAAAGAAATCCCAGGGCTGCAAACCCAGCATAAAAGAGTCAGAATTGACTCTTCCCTGTTACACTTTGATTAACCTTTCTAGCTCCACCAGCCCTGAACATCATGTTCCTAATTAGCAAACACCCCTATCATGTACTCTTGGATACCATATAAGTCCAGTTTCTCTGGGAGTCCCAGAACCAGTTCAGGAATCCAGCTCTGCCTCGTATTGCTGGGATTCTATCCAAACTGCAGCAGCTTCCATTTTGGAAAAGCAGATTAGGTTTGGCACACCTTTGCTCTCCTAGAAATGCTAGTCATCTATATACACCTTCTTATACCCTTCCAAGACCTTTTTGACCTTCTTAGAGTCCTTAGAATTCAGCTATATTCCTCAATAATGCAGGAGTCAATCCTTAGAGCCCCTCTAATCCACTCCAAGGTTCAGGGGTATAGATCAGGAATTGGCAAACTATGAACTGTGGGCCACAGCCAACCTTCTGTTTCTATAAATGAACTTTGATTGAAAAACAGCCACACTCATTTTTTTACATATCTACAGCTGCTTTCGTACCATAATAGCAGGGGTGTGTGTGTGTGTGTGTGTGTGTGTGTGTTAGCTGCTCAGTCATATCCGACTCTTTGCAACCCCATGCACTGTGTAGCTCGCCAGGCTCCTTTGTCCATGGAATTTTCTAGGCAAGAATACTAGAGTGGGTTGCCATTTCCTTCTCCAAAAGCAGGGTTGAATAGTTGCAAAAGGCACACATGGACTGTAAAGTCTAAACTATTTACTATTTGACCCTTCATAGCAAACTTTTCTGACCCCTGGACTAAACTATAATATCTGATTTGTCTGTAGTCATCAGGCATGCTGGTGGCCTGTTGGCCATTCTGGCCAAATGCTAGACATGTTTGCTGCTCACTAAAGTAACCAGGGTCTGAGTCTCTTAATATACATATGTGTATGCACATGGAGTATGGACAGAGAAGTTCAAATACTTCCTAGATTATGATACAATGTGATGTCCTTCTCTGGAAAGTTCAGCTAGAAGCTTGATTTTTTTTTTTTTTTTATGTTTATGCTCCAGTTATCTCTCTCTCTCTTTTGATATGGGCAATCTTTTTTTTTTAAAAATTTAAAACACTTTTTTAAATTGAAGAATAGTTGATTTACATTGTATTAGTTTCAGGTGTGTTCCAGTTATGTCTTAATTTCCATTATCTCTTCTCTTTGCTAAGAGAACTTGTCAAAGTCATCTTTTCCTGCTTAGGACCAAACTGGCCTTGAAGACCAAGTTCCTATTTCTCATAAAGAAAAAAACTGGAGACAGAAGCTGAAAGTAATTGCTTGTTCTCCTGATCATGTTCTTTGCTCCAAAGAAACTTCTGAACTATCAGCATTTATAAAAATCACATCTGCATTTGCTGACCTATTGTTCCTGAAGTTTAAATGAGTTCATGAAGTCCTTACTATTGAATTTTTCAATAATCCTCTTTTAGAGAAAATGGATGAATATCTCATTTTATTGTAATCAAAGAATGATACAAGATGGTTGTGGGGTGGTCTTCAGAGAGCTTTATGTTCCTTTCCCTTTGGGGAGGTGATTAAAAATCCAGAGAATTAAATTGACTTGTTTTGAGTCTCATAATGAATGTTGTCCAAAGTGAAGACTCAAACTGAGAATTCCCCTGTTTGTCAGGTCAGCTTTGTTTCCTTGTTCGCCTAATGAATCTGAAGTCAAATACCAGTATCTTATTATATAATTCTCAATTTTCATTCATGTTATCTCAGTTGTCCCAGTATCTCTGACAGTGCACTCTTCCTATGTTATTGGAAACTGAAAACAGAGAGGCTCATTGATAGTCCCAGGACTACCCTGCAAGGTGGCAGAGCCAGACTGACTTCAGAGATTTTTGGCCTCTGAGTACCTTTTGTGCACTCTTTGGGTGGTTATTGAGTCTGTTGGAGTCTATCATGTCCTTTATAAAGTCAGCCTGAGTGCAGGAAGGCATGCTGTGACCACTGAGGGCCACAGTGAGGTGTACTGATGCACTGACTTCAAGCAGTCTTGGAGTACTGAACATTGGCACAGTTGTTCACTCTCTTCAGAGCTCTTCATGTGAATTTCCCAGTTAATATATACTCCTGTAAATGTCACTACACCCATTTTATAGATGAATAATGGGAGACAGGGACAGACTAGCACCGGTGGCAGAGCTGAAATTAAATCTGAGTTTCTAATTTCTCGGCCTTTATTCGGACCTCTAGGCCAGTTTTCAGTCAGTGATTACTTAATATAACTGCAGTCGAGTATTGATTAGAGTCATCAGGTGATATTTAAAGGTTTAATTCCAGGACAAGCAGTTTATCCTCATATGGTGCCTTTATAATGGTGATTTGTTAGTAGCAGGATGAAGGACTTGCCTGAAAAAAGGCAAAGTGATGATAGTGGAGCACGCTGATCAGCTCCCCAGAGCAACTCCTAGTTATCATGGAGTGAAACAGCATCAGGAATCAGCCACTGGCCTTTTCGTGCTGCTGGTGCATGGAGAAGCTCCATTCTTCACCAGGGAAGATACCCTGTTCCTCTGCCTTCCAAACTGTGGAGAGGAACCCCCTCCCTTTGGATGCTCCTCGCTGGAACCTGTCCCAGTCCTGTCCTCCATAGTGATACTGGCAGAAATTTTTCTGGGAGCCGTGTGGATACAGATCCTGGTGCCATTCTCTGGTGCCTTGCTGCCCAGACCTCAGCTGATTGGGTTTATTTAACACCCATTTACTGAGTGCTTTCTGGGATCCTCAGTCCTTGCTGCCTTAGCTTGGGCTCCATAACAACACCCCACAGACAGTTAACTTAAACAGCAAAGATTTATTTTCTCACAGTTCTAGAGGCCAGGAGTCCAAGATTAAGGTTCTAGCTGATTTGGTTTCTGGTGAGGGCTCTCTTTCTGACTTGATGACTACTTTCTCACTGTGTCCTCCCTTTCCTCCTTAATAGGTACAGAGAGAGAAACCAAACTCTCTGGTGCCTCTTCTTAAAAGGACACAAAGCCTCTCTAACAGGGTTAGGGTACCCTATCCTTATGACCTCATTTAATATTAATTATTTCCTTAGAGGCTCTCAACTCAAACTGCAGCCACACCAAGGTTTAGGGTTTTCACATATGAATTTGGAGGAGATACAAGCAGTTTATAACATCTGCCATAGGTGTTCATGGAAGGAAGGGTCCTCATGGACAATAAGACATCATGGGTAATTGAGATTTGAATAGTCTCAATGACTGGCTGAGTTTGGAATAGATGGAAAGAAGAAGGGAGGCAGCTCTAAGAGGGGAAAGCAGGTACACAGAGATAAAGAATATGGTGTGTCCAATGTACGATGTCAATACATTGTCTGAAGTTGAAGGATTGGGTCTCAGAAAGTTTGAAATAAAGATGAAAACATATGTTGCAACCTCATAGTGAAGGGCTTTGAAGTCCTACAGGTGGTCTGGACCTGACCGCAACACCTGACCACAGGACCTATGGCTGATGTAGAACAGAGGAATAGCAGAATGAAAGAGAGATTTTAAGAAGAGTGCCCTGCAGGGTGAATAGAAAGTACAGGTGCTGTGGTCTGTCTGGGAGCAGCTTTTTCAGCCAAAGGGGCCTGGCTTTTGTGTTCACCTCTGACCTCTGTTTCTGTTTTTGTTTTTACCTCTGTTAATGTGAAGAACTGAGATAGTGCTGCATGTTGGGAGACTTGACTTACTGCTGGTGTCACAGATGCCATTTCCTGTTTTCAGAGTGGTCTTCAGCCAACCAGGCCTTCTAATAAAAATCAGAAATGTCATACTAGACCATATCCTCATTTCCTAACATGTTGCAAATTTGTATAATTGTACTCTAAGAATAAACCTCAAAAGGTAAGGATTGGTCCCAAAGCACTCCCTCCCTTTTTTAATAGCCTGTTATGAATCTCTCACCTGTGACTACTTAAATTATTTTATTTCCCCTGTTCAGCCATATCACTTCTGAGCAATGATGCTCCTTTACTAAAAATTTTCCTCCTCACTTCTTACATTTCACTCCATTTATACTTAATTTCCTGATCCTCTCTGCAGAGAGAGAGGCAGTGAAAAACAGCTTCTCAAATTGTGGCCCTAGGACCAACTGCTCAGAATCATGTGGGGTGTTTGTATAAATGCAGATTTCTGGGTCAAACCCCAGAGCTGTAAAATTGGTCCCTTGTGGTTCAGTTCAGTTCAGTTCAGTCGCTCAGTCATGTCCGACTCTTTGCAACCCCATGAACTGCAGCACGCCAGGCCTCCCTGTCCATCACCAACTCCCGGAGTTCACTCAGACTCACGTCCATCGAGTCAGTGATGCCATCCAGCCATCTCATCCTCTGTCGTCCCCTTCTCCTCCTGCCCCCAATCCCTCCCAGCATCAGAATCTTTACCAATGAGTCAACTCTTCGCATGAGGTGGCCAAAGTACTGGAGTTTCAGCTTCAGCATCATTCCCTCCAAAGAAATCCCAGGGCTGATCTCCTTCAGAATGGACTGGTTGGATCTCCTTGCAGTCCAAGGGACTCTCAAGAGTCTTCTCCAACACCACAGTTCAAAAGCATCAATTCTTCGGCGCTCAGCCTTCTTCACAGTCCAACTCGTGGGAGGCCGAAAATCTACATCTTTAACAACCAGTTCTTAGGCATGTTAATAACAATCGGCATAGTATGTTAGAACATAGGCTTTGAAGTTACTCAGACCTGGATTTGAATCCTGCTTTCACCACTAATTCCCTGGTGGCTCAGTGGTAAAGAACCCACTGGAGATGTGGGTTCCATCCCTGGGTCGCAAAGATCCCCTGGAGAAGGAAAGGGTAACCCAGTGTTCTTGCCTGGAGAATCCCCATGGACAGAGGAGCCTGGCAGGCTACAGTCCATGGGGTCAAAAGTCAGACACGACTGAGCGATTTTCACTTCCATTTTTCACCACTTATTAGCTCTGTCATTTGGATCTGGGACAAGTTACTTGAGCTCTGCTTCTTAGTTTCCTCATTTGTAAACTGAGAGGCAGAATTTGTTTAGAGCACAGACTAGAGATGAAGTGTCAGGTTTGAACCTCAGCTCCACCAGGTGCTAGCTGTGTTATCTGAGGCAGATAACTAAATCACTCTTGGCTTAATATTTCTTCATTTGTAAAACAGAAATAATCACCTGTATGACTTAAAAGGATTGATGTTAAGTGTTAGAAAGGAGGGCAAGGGAAGGGATTTTTATATCCCCGGAGTACATTTGGCAATATGTGGAGACTATTTGGTTGTCACAACTGGGGAAGCAGAGAGTGACTCCAATACCTACGGGATAGAGAGAGGGTAAGAGATGTTAGTGTGACCCTACTATGCATAGGACAGCCCTCCACTACAAAGAACTATTTGGACAGAATATCAGCAGTGCCACTTTGAGAAACATGGCTTAGATAGGGACATAGTAAGTACTGTGTAAGTTTTGGCTGCTCTTATCATTCGCTGTTTTGAGAATAACAACTCTTACTCAAAGGATTACTGTAGGAGATACACATTTTAAGCCCACAGTATCTAGCAGTCAGCAGGTGTAGACATTAGTGGTAGGGGTTAATATTAGGAAGCCAAATATCTATAAACACAGTCTTTCACACACTAGAACAGCTCCCATTAAAAAAAATCTTTTTGCCATGTAAATAATAACTTTGTTTAGAATGTTTCAAAAGAACGCAGCTGTAATCATTAACACCCCACGTTTCAATGATAGCTTCTTTCTCTTCAAAACCCTTTTATCTCTTCATAATCAAGCATTTATTGTTGAATCTTCACAGTGCACCAGGCTTACCTACTAGTACCAGTATGGTAGCAAGAACACGTTAGAGTTGCATAGTATTGAATTCAGATCCTGACTCTGTCACCTGAGTGCACACATAACCATTTTGGTGGTGGTGTTAAGTCGCTAAGTCATGTCCAACTCTCTACCCTATCCCAAGACAGTTCATTTCACTTTTTTCAATCTCAGTTTCCCCATGTGTAAAGTGAGAAATAATCACTTTTACCTCTTGAGGTGTTCCTGTGAGTTAAACTGAAAAGTGTGCAGCTTGTGCTGTGTAGCGTTGGAGTAGGGCCCGAGAAGTGCTGGTTCCCTTTCCCTCCCGACATCCATCCTGCTAGTGAGCCAGCTGTGTTCTGGAGAGTGTAGGGTACATAATCATCTCACTCCTCCGACTCAAAGGGCAAATGGGCAGTTGAGGGAGATAAGAGGAAATTGGGAAAATGTACAGTGACTTGCTTCTGCAGTGCTTCTGAGCATGTGGGAAAAGTCCAGGACCCAAAGATGACTGTTCCATATCCTCCTTCGGTTAGTCCTGTTGAGGGGCCTGTGGATATTTTCTTCTAACACTTTGCCTCCCCAGGAAACAAACATCAATATCCAACCCCCTTCTTTAGAAGTGAGCTAAGGCCAAATGGTGATGCTGCAAAGCTCCTACCACACCTCTGTTGTTGAGAAAGGCAGCCCTATTTTATTATGCTCTTCTGAGATTAATTTCTCTCTTCCGTTAATTTGTACAGGTGCCATTCTGACTTTGTATTTCATAGGAATTTAAAACTGTAATTTTTCTTACTATTATGAAGGTGACAGTGATGTACTGTGGCCTATGTTCTTATCTACTTTGCTGTCTTACAGTCTGGTGCCTTGAAGACACTTTTAATTTGCTATTCACATTTGTTAAAGGAAAAAAAAGGTGAAACTGTGCAGTGTCTGGAAATTAGAGTCTATTTAAGACCTTGCACATGGCTGCCAGTCTTCCCCATCCCAAGATCTAGCCACTTTATTCACACCAGGAGTTACCTTCGTCTGACCAGACTAGGTTGGACATATTAGCAAGAATTCATCAGATCTCAGTTAAAGGTTAATCTCAGTTCAAGATAAGAAGTTTGAAGTTTTTCAGTTAAAGACTACAGAAGGCTTAGTAGAAAATTGGAGACACTAAGATAGTGATCAATGGATACAACACTTTTCTACCTGAGAATGCCAGTAATTGGGAAGTGTAGCAAAATCAAGTTGGTGACCTGAAAACTAAGATAAGATTGAGAAATGTCATATTGGTGGGGGGTCCTAGAGGTAGAAAGACAGGAAGAAATGGAGTCCCCCCCACCTCTTTCAATAGATAAAGAGTATGGGATTCAATAACTTTAAACTTTCCTCCTCGTGTCGATTCACTTCCCATTTCTGCAAAGGTCCATCATCCCCAGCAACTCCAGAAATAAGCAGCTTTGGAAACCAGTAGTAAAACTACAAAATGCTGTTTCTGATGTGCTTTGATCTGATTTTTAGGGGTATAAAGAGGTTGTAAAAATCACACATTTCCTTATTGGCTGTCTTGGGCAACTAAAGACAGATACAGCTACTGAAGAGAGCTGGCAAATGGGAATCGAGGATACCATTTGCCCCAAAAGGCAGATGGTCTCTACAGAAATCTGATTTCATTTACTGTCCCTTCTGAAGCTGAATGAAGGTGGTTGAATTTGAAGATAAAGTTGAACTGAAATTGTGGAAATACTTGGATATATAAAGGCCTTTAATCTGTTCTAATGTGCCATTTGATTTGCCTTTTTAAAAAGTATATTCAGACATTAACAGAATTTCTACAAAAATCTGTCTTGAACAAACTTGCCGGGGGAAAAAAAAAAGGATTATTTCATCTGATGGTGTAATGATTAATCCTACCACCTGGGTAAGCCAAGTGAGCTTCCCGCAGGAGATTGCTTCTGCAGCTTTGAATTATGTATGAATATTGCAGACTGATGAATCCCTTACCAAGGGATTCATTTGTATTACAGACAAATCTGTAACAATGTTACCATTTCCTTTGAACACTTTAAGTTCATCCTCCACTTTGAGAAAGTGAGATGTGTCTTTGTGGAGATTGCAACATGATTTTTTTAAGTGTCAGGTCAGACATTGTTATTGCTGTTCAGGAGCTCAGTCCTGTCAGACTCTACAACCCCATGGACTGCAGCACACCAGGCTTCCCTGTCCTTCACTATCTCCCAGAGTTTGCTCAAATTCATGTCCATTGAGTCAGTGATGCTATCCAGCCATCTCATCCTCTGTCATCCCCTTCTCCTCCTGCCCCCAATCCCTCCCAGCATCAGAGTCTTTTCCAATGAGTCAACTCTTCACATGACACCTCATGTGTACTGGAGTTTCAGCTTTAACATCAGTCCTTCCAAAGAAATCCCAGGGCTGATCTCCTTCAGAATGGACTGGTTGGATCTCCTTGCAGTCCAGGGGTCTCTCAAGAGTCTTCTCCAACACCACAGTTCAAAAGCATCAATTCTTCGGCGCTCAGCCTTCTTCACAGTCTAACTCTCACATCCATACATGACTACTGGAAAAACCATAGCTTTGACTAGATGGATCTTTGTCGGCAAAGTGATGTCTCTGCTTTTTAATACACTATCTAGGCTTGTCATAGCTTTTCTTCCAAGGAGCAAGCATCTTTTAATTTCATGGCTGCAGTAATTTTGGAGCCCAAGAAAATAAAATCTGTCACTGCTTCTACTTTTTCCCCATCTATTTGCAATGAAATATTGGGACTGGATGCCATGATCTTAGTCAGCATGTTGAGTTTTAAGCCAGTTTTTTCACTCTCATCTTTCACCCTCATCAAGAGACTCTTTAGTTCCTCTTTACTTTCTGCCATGAGAGTGGTATCATCTGCGTATCTGAAATTGTTGATATTTCTGCTGGCAATCTTGATTCCAGCTTGTGAGTCATCCAGCCCAGCATTTCACATGATGTATTCTGCATATAAGTTAAATAAACAAAGTGACTATATCCAGACATTACCAAATCTCAGTTGAAAACTAGTCATTATTGAAAAGTTGGTCAGAGTTTGAGGTACAAGGAAATGTGTGTTATCTTCCATCCTGAAAGTGAAACAAATGCTGAGGGTCCAGTAAAAGAGCAGGCAGAGGCAGGGTTTGACCCAGCCTGGTGATCAAGGGTCTAGATGTCAACACCACAGTTACTGCAGACACCCTCTGTTGCATTAGAGAGCTAGGGATTTTCAACAGGAATTTAAATAGCAGGAATAGGAAAGCCTTAACTTCCTTTCTGTGGGCCATTGATCAGGTAATATTTCTGTTTTATAATAATGAATATCAACTTGTACTCATCCTGAAAAAAATCTAGTTACCTTCATCATTATTTGCTACTTTCAAGACATACTAAGATATACTCTATTAGAAATCCTAGTAGATTTCTTATGATATCATTTTAAAGAATTTTTTTACCGTCTATCTCATGGATGAAATGGGGGAAATTTTCATTTTTTTCTTTATCTCCCTCCTGATGTTAGCATCTGGTTTACACAGATCAAAGTAATAGGGAAACAGAACCTGGGTTCTCCGATTCCTGTTCTGGTATTTTCTCCATTACATTGAACATTTCCCAGTGAAATGTCAGTGGTGAACCACTTTGTTGGGAGAAAAAAACCTGTATTCGAAAAGCATCATATTACTATTTTCAAGGGTTTCCTGATTTTATATCTAAATTTGAAACATTTAAAAAATCAATGGTCAAAAATTATATTCCCTTATAACATTAATGTGCCTAAGATAAATTAAGTATAAAATTTTACTTCCTTTTTTCTTGCTGAACAATTTGTCCATTTATACATAGTGACTGACTCCAGGATTCTTGCCTGGAAAATCCCATGGATAGGGGAGCCTGGCGGGCTATAGTCCATAGAGTCGTAAAGAGTCAAACACAAATGACGTGACTTAGCACACGTGCGCACACATAGTGACTGAATCACCTCCTCTAATGCTGTTCTTGATTCTTTTCATTTTTTAGTCACAGCATGTTATCACATCTAAGCTTGAACTCTCAAAACTCTCCCTTTCCCTTTTTTTCTCTCTTTTACCATTTTTGTCAAGCATCAAGACATGACGTATCATTGATGCATTTTTAAAATTCTTCCTCTTAGACACTGTTCTCACTGTAGATGTAGATTAAATGTCTTAACATCCATTTCTAAATCTATGTGATTTAACTTTCACCAGCTCCTTGCACAATTCTTTATAGTTGACAGTTGATTTAATTGGTGATTTAATATACCAGTGCACTTATTTAAAATGTGCTTGTGAAAACTGACCTTTGTGTAGAATATAGGTTGTGCTGCTCAAGTTCTCAAAGAGTTAATAAAACTAGTGTTCACTTTGCTTAGCTTCCTGAAGGTAATTTGGCTCATTTCCCAGACCAAACCCCTAAGGTAAAGGTCAAAGTGCAATGGATTATATTAAGGTGCAGAATTCGAGCCTCTTATATCTTGCCCAACTTGTAGTCCTCCAGAACTCAGTGGGAGCTATGGTTCATCAGAGCTTCAGAACATGATTAACAGACTGAAGAAGGCCCTGTAGAATTTCCTTTAATGGGGAGTTGTATGAGTGAGTACAGTGGGTGAGTCTTTAATATTTCTTGCTTTTTAGCATCTGTATTGTGTTTTGAGAACCCTTTTTGAGTACAGAGCCATGTTTCATGTATGTGGAAACAGGCCCAGGGAATTCCTCATGGTTTAATAGCAGTAACTCTTGTAGTTTTTACAATAGGCTTAATAGAAATAGCCCATTCCCTGGGAGGAAAATAGACAAGCAAAGGTGGAGTCGTGGCTTTTTAACTGGGCTTCACCAGTCATTCTTGACAAATGGAAAAGAGAGATTGGGGAAAGAAAGAAAAAAGGCAAGAGCAAGGCTGCAGAGATTAGGAACCTAAAAACACCTTTCTAGAAAGCTCTCAAGTTGACTCTAGAGTAAGAAGAGAGTGTCTGGAGGTTTAATGTTTTTCCTGTCAAAGGGGGATGATATATTTTAATCATTTTATCGCTTTGAAGTTAAAAATGGCTTATATTAACTGTTGCCCAGAGATCATTTCCCCCCTCCTGAAGTGTGTTGATAACTACTCAGTGACCTACAATCTTGATACTCAGTGACATCTGGAGAAGGAAATGGCAACCCACTCCAGTTTTCTTTCCTGGAGAATCCCATGGATAGAGGAGCCTGACAGGCTATACAGTCCATGGGGTCACAAGAGTCGGACACGACTTAGCAACTAAACCACCACCACCAAGTGACATCTGAGAGTGACTCAGAAGTGTCACTTTGCTTTTCTTCACTAATGTATGCAAATAGAGCCCCCTTGCCATCTTGATTTTATGACTCTCCATAGTATGCTCCATACTGGCTTTGTTTTGGGTTGATAACCTATGGCAGCCCATTAGGTTAATAAGAGGCAGCATGCTTTACCATTTAGCTCCTCTTTACATGCACCCTCCTGTTAGCTGTTAGTGAACCAAAGTCTTCCCACCTCACCCCATCTCCAGGAGCCAGATCCCATAATGGTACCTCCCACTCATTGCTTACTCGCAGGATAGAGAGACCTCTATGTCTGCCAGCTTTGGAAGAGTACTTTTGAAGTTGTATATCCAGCAGACTTCCCTGGAAAAGGAAATGGCAACCCACTCCAGAATTCTTGCCAGGAAGATCACTGAACAGAGGAGCCTGGCAAGCTGCAGTCCATGAGGTTGCAAAGAGTCAGACATGACTGAGTGACCACACACAATTTATCCGGTAGACTTAAAGGCTTATTTTCCTGTATATGCATAATTTCCATAATGAAAGATTGACAAGAAAGTGCTCTTCCTTCATCTCTACTCCTTCAAGTCCATAGGTGATATATGTTCTAATGACACATGATCAAACCAAGTACCTCTTTTAAAGAAACTTGTAAATGTCACCATGACTCACTGCCATTTGAAATTCCAGAAATAACATGTAACAGAGTATAAGATATGTCCTTTCTTTCTTTCTCTTTGCCCATTAAAAAGAAAAAACAGGAAGAAAAGCTGGGGAGTATGTGACAGTCTAAGAATACTTTTAGTAGAACCAGAAACTATTAAATGTGCCTGATTTTGAATTTGTTCCATTGACCAGCCCAATGAGATTTTCTAACTAGGACAGTTTTCTCCACCAGCATTTAATAACCATTCCATCCCCTTGTACTTTATAGCAACAGAGTTGACAGTTCGGATAGGCTAGGATGTGGGGAAGACTAGAAGAGCTAGCTATAAGCGAATGAGCAAGCAGCAGAGAAACAAGATTGGAGAAACAAAAAGCATTATAGATGACCATCCTCTGGTATGTGGCCAGTGGCACGCTTCAGATTCATGTTAGTAGACAAGAGCTAGAGAACAGACCTTTCTTTTCCATTTGCCTTGCCTGCTGCATGCATACAGGCAAAGGTTGATGCATCAGTGTCCTCCTGGCAAAAAGGCTTCCTGGCCTCAGTTTACAGAATATAATTGCTTAACTTCCTTATTTAAATCTCAGCTTTATTCCTGATCCTTTACTAAATAGTTTCACAAATACTTTAGTGTGGAATAAAATAAATACTATAAAGTATTTCATATTTGTTATAGTATTATAGCACAGTCCACCCTATTAATTTGTGTGTTCCATATTCGTGGATTCAACCAACTACAGGTTTGAAAATATTACAGGGAAAAAATTTCAGAAATTTCCAAAAATCAAAAATTGATTTTGCCATGCACTGGTAACTATTTACATGGCATTTGCATTGTCTTTACAGCTATTTGCATCACATTTACATTGTATTGGGTATTGGAAGTAATCGTGGGGTGATTTAATATATATATGGAATGGTGTATTTGTATATAATACAAATACTGCAGCCATGTTATATAAAGGACTTGAGCATCTGTGGGTTTTGATTTCCTGTGGAGAGTCCTAGAACCCGTCCCCTGAAGATACATACCAAGGGATGACAGTACTATAGTATGGTAAACATAGTAAATATGTTAAATACTTTCTTAAATACTTGAGTATATTTGTCTTCAACTAGTTAAGCATTCATTTCCCTCTATCCCCATTATTGCTAACCTCCTATGTACAAGAAGTTCCCTTCCTTACCTGTTATTCTCAAACTTCCCTCTGAGCCTACTATACCTCCCCCACCAAGCTGAATTCTCAGTTAGTATGAATCAGGATAGATAGACATATCAGCCTGCGTAAAAGACTGCCTTATCTTCAGATAAGTATGTTGGGGCTTATAACCCATTGCTGTGACTATAGGGCCAGTTATTTACATTTATGGCAAGTATGTGCCTTCCATAAGTCTAAATCTTAGTAGAGACCTTTGAAGCCAGTGTGGTGATGGTCTGATCTGTTTCAGTCACGTGACCCACGAAGTGACAGAGGATTTTTCTCCTCGGGATCCAAGAACTGTTGCTGTGAAGCAAGATGGCGGGGGCTGCACTTCAGTCACACCAGCATTGCACCTACCTGAACTGGAAAGAGAAGAGGAAAAAGAAGACATTTCAGATCCTATCGACCTGAATCCCTGTAGTGCAACATACAGCAATTTAGGTAAGTGCAAATGTCATATAAGTAGTATTTAAACTTTGCCTTTTTATGTACTAGCCAAATGCCATTATTTCCCTAGCGAGATGATTTTTATTGTTTCATGGTGTGAAAGTTGGAAATTGGAGTTATAAATTTTAACTTACATCTGAAAAAGTCATGTATTTAATATGTACTAGGCATGTATTAAACACATTACTATGAGTTCTGTGTCATGCACTAAGAGTTTAACATGGTCCCTGCCATGAGAGACTCACCTGGCGGGAAAGAGATAAGTTAATGACTTCAGTATAATAGGATAAGTGCAGTGATAGAGAATACACACAGAATATTTTTTGTATTACATTGAGGAGGGTGTCAAAAGATGCCTTCCTGGAGATATTCCTTATTGAGCTCATTGACAGAGGCAAAGAAGAGTGTTCCAACCAGAGGCAGCAACATGAGCAAAAAGCAAGGAGATGTGAAACAGCTTGGAACATGTGGACATCACAGCCATTTAGCGTAGCTGAAGTGTGCACTGGAGAGTTAGACAAGGTCATGCATTTCAGGCTAAAACCTAGGTTTTTTGGGTTTTGGCTGTTTGTGGTATTGAATTATTAAAAGGTTTTAAACAGAGGAATGACATGACTAGATTTGTGTTTTAGAACATCCACTGCAGTCTGCCATGTGAGGATGGATTAGAGGTGAATTATTTGGTAGCAGAAAATCTGGTAGTTGGGTACTATTGCAGGACCACAGAAAAGGATGAGAAAGAAAGGCCTCAACTAAGATAATGAGAAGGGGAACAGTGGACAGATTTAAGAGATATTTGAGAGGTAAAATACCTTGGTAGTTACCTGGATGTGAGTGATATAAAGAATCTATAATATATCCCAGATTTCTTACTTGGTGCTGGTGGACTCAAAGAGGTAAGATCCCAATTATTGGAGGTGTTTAGGCAGAGCCTGAGGGATCATCTTTCAGAGATGCAGTGAAGGAGAATCCTGCACTACAAACAGGGTTGAACTAAATTATCTCTAATGTACCTGTTAATGCAAAGATTCTTCCACTTTGAAATCATCTTCACTCTTCTTTCTTGAGTGCCCAGTGACTTCTGATCACACTTTCTCCCTTCCTTGAGTGTCACAGAGTTTCCTTCCTTCTGAAAAGCAAAGCTTGGGGCTGGACAAGGATTTCTTAGTCCTCTTCTCCCATGAAGTCAGGAGAGATGAGTAGCATGAGCTCGACTGCCACATGCATGGCACTAGTAAGATTCTTATGGACTACTGGCCAATTCTTCTGTCTAGTTTCTCACCTCCTTTCTTTGTCTTTTTTCTCTAGCAGGTTCTTGTAAGGAAAAATCATTCTAAGATCAGCTAGTGTACTTGGAAATAAGGGCATCTTAACTGGAGAAGGAAATGGCAACCCACTCCAGTGTTCTTGCCTGGAGAATCCCAGGGACAGGTGAGCCTGGTGGGCTGCCGTCTATGGGGTCGCACAGAGTCGGACACGACTGAGGCGACTTAGCAGCAGCAGCAGCAGCAGCAAGAAGACCAAAAGGTTAGATAAAACTAGGAGAAATGCTTTACTGTGTCCTTTTGGGAAACTCAAATCATAACAATCCACATGCAGCTGAAAACACATTCCATAAGGAGAAGACTTCCATTCTAAGTTCCCAAAGTATTCTGTGATTTGTGGTTGGGGGAGAGTACACCCTTGCAGTTTACCCAAGCAACCATCTTGGATACCATCTTCTAGTGGGAATAGATTTTATAGTCACAGAGCTTATTGAACTTTTCCCATTCTTTTACATTTTATGAAACATTAAAAAATGAGAATTTTATTTTTTATTTACTATATACTCTCAGCGTATATATCAGAAATTACATTTCAGACATTCTTACTGCACCAAAATTTCTTTCATGATGTCCTCAGTAGATATATGCAAACTTTTACTAATTGTGTGTTATCTGATGGAATCTTTTCTTTAAAAATATCCATTAGCCTGCATCAGTTAAAGTTAACTATTTTATCTTATTATCTTCTCAGTTATATAGATTTTTAGAAAAATAGAGCATTACTTTCATGAATATGCCAAGTGCCTTACATATATTAACTCATTTAATCCTCACAACAACCTTGGGAATTATTATCTCCATTTTTCAGATGAAGAAAGTACATCAGAGTACATTACCCAAAGTCACAGAACCAGTAAGGACTGAATCAAGATTGGAACCCAGTTTGTCTATATTACTAGACTAAAATGAGTATAAACACTAAATTCTTGAAAGATACTGAAAGGCTGCAAGTGTTTCCATTTTTAAGTCATCCACTTTGAGAGACAAACTTTAAGACATTTTTGTAAAAGATTTGATTAGAGTACAAAAATACTAAGTTACAGATGCCCCATCAGAAAAATAACTTTCTTTCTACCTGTTGCTTTACTTTTAAAAGCATGTGATGCTTATAAAATGTTGCCTAGCCTTCCTTAAGTGGCAATGCTTGACTCCATAGGATATGGTACATGGCTTTACTATGTAAGTACAATAATAACTGAATAATAGATAGAGTTGGCTCCATCAGTTCTACAAACTGGTAGGGTTTTTGTTGTTGTTGTGTTGGTATTGCTAGTTTTCCTAATGGAACAGTATTTTAGGTGGCATCTGGAACGTACCTTTTTTAATATTTTCAATAAATCATTTGCATGAAGTTTTAAACTATCCCTTGGAGTAATTTCTTAGGATTTGATGCCTTGGTAGCTTAAAAAAAAAAAAAAAAGAAGTTATGTGTTTTAAGACCAAAAGGAAACAAAACCTCTTAATGTAATAACTTCACATCCTTTTAAAGATTCTAGAATCACTCCACAAACACATTCTTTCTTTCTTGTTTTTTCATTTTTTCTTAGTCTTCTTCTTTAAAAAAAAAAAAAAAGAATCAGAGAACATATGATCTGATGTAAGAAACTGACAGAGGGAAGTTAAGGATTACTGTAATGTTTCGTTATGGAATTTATTTCTGAAAACTGCATTGTTAAAAGTAGGCTTAGGAAGCAGTGTTATGCTTTATTTTTTTTTTTTTCTTAGTAGGAAAAAACATAGGTTTGGGGGAATCAGACAAGTTTGGGTTCTTATGACAGCTGTATCACTGCCTGCCTGCATGACTGTGGGTCAGTTATTTACCATTCTTGAGCTTCAATTTCCTCATCTGACATGAGAGAATTAGTAGCATCTGCTTTGTAGGGCTGATGGCAAAAGAAGTGCTTGGTTCATAGAAGAGCTTAATAATTGTCAAGTTCCCTTATTTCTACCCCAAAATATACTGCTGCTTTCATTTGTCAATGTGTTTGATGTGCTAGCCAGAAAATGTAGAATAAAGTAGAAATAATCTTAAATGTTTATTAGAAATGTTGACTAAATGGAGCAACAAAATGTAAGTCCAAAAAGCTGTGAGCTGCTTGTGCAACTGATGACGGATAGAGTGAAACGTAGTGAGGAGACAGGACCCCCGAGGTGGCCAGCGGGGGCCAGAGGAGATATGACAGATAACAGCGATGGACTGTGGCAGGCCTGGTGCCCCAGGTCTGCTCGTTGTGGCAAAACAGAGGGCCATGGCAGAAGAGAAGGGAAAATATCTCAACACATCCCTTATATGTGGAATCTGAAAAGAAATGGTACAAATGAACTTATTTACAAAACAGAAACAGACTTAGAGAATGAGCTTAGGGTTGCCAGAGGGTGGGCATGAATGGGGGAAATGGTCATTTGGGAGTCTGGAATGGACACGTACACATGCTGTACTTAGAGTGGATAACGAACAAGGACCTACTGTATAACACATGGACTCTACTCAGTGTTATTTGGCAGCCTGGATGGGAGGGAGTTTGGGGGAGAATGGATACATGTATATATATGGGTGAGCCCCTTTGCTATACTCAAAAAGCTTAAAAATAACAAAAGGGACATGGTTTGAACTTGTTCTGTACTTCTCACATTTCTTAGATAGTTCGGAAAACTAATAAATCAAAAAACAACAACAGCAACAAAAAACAACTGGACTGGAATAGGCCTTGATTGTTGTTGTTGATGTTTAGTCACTAAGTCATGTCCAACTCTTTTGTGACCCCATGGACTGTGGCCCACCACGCTCCTCTGTCCATGGGATTTCCCAGGCAAGACTACTAGAGTGGGTTGCCATTTCCTTCTCCAGGGTATCTTCCTGACCCAGGGATTGAACCCATGTCTCCTGCATTGGCAGGCAGATTCTTTAGCACTGAGTCACCTGGGAAGCCCAGGCCCTGATTACCTTACTTCAGAAGTAGACCTCCCCCTAGACCTCCACCCTTGGGACAGCTTCCTTTCTCCACGGTGGTACAACAAGAACTGTTGTGCTTCAACCATTCCTACAAAACGCTACTGACTTATGCAAACCATTCATTTGTTTTTTTTATCTCAGAGATCCTTCTCCAGGGTTAATTCAGCTGCCTTTTTTTCTCCATAACATAAATAAAAGCAAAGTTTATTTTGTTTATAACTGGGTTAATTATTAGATTTTAGAGCTTTACTGTACAGTATGGTAGCCCCTAGCCACAGATGGCTATTTAAAATTAAATTCATTAAAATATAGATAAAAAGTCAGTTCCTCAGTGTCACTAACAACATTTCCAGTGCTCAGTAGCCACATGTGGCTAGTAATTACTGTATTCAGCATGCGGATACAGAACGTGTTTATCATCACAGGAAGTTTGACTGGACAGCACTGATTTAAAGAATTTGTTATTTGGTGGATTTGTATTGTGTTCTGCAGGCACAAAAATCATGATTGGCTTTTGTGCACTCGACAGGTCCTTAGGAAGGTTGCCCCTTGCAAAGTGATGGTTTTCCTCTGGGCGATGGTGACGTGAAATCACCAAACACCCTGACCTATAATACCTTAATACCCCAAGCTGAATTTAGCAGGGTATCTGCCATTCAAAATGATTTCCTGAAGAAGTGATAGAAAGTTTTTTTTAATCAGACCTTCAACATTTCCACCATGTTTCTTATGTCTATCTCAAAGTGTCTAGAAGAATTATCACTATATTTTTATGTGGCGCACTTGGCTTCTTTATCAGCCCACTAAAATCAGGAGCTTGTAATGACTTCTACTCTGCTGGAAATTAGTTGGTGACTTTGCTCTCCTTCACTCACTTTGTAACTAAGTACTCTAGACATTACTTTTTTAGAGAGATCTTTCCAGTCTCCCTTTACTGGACAGAGTTTTGGCCTGTTCCTCCTTCTTTATGCCTACAACCTAACATGTTATCTAAAACACATAGAAGGTGCTAAGAACACGTTTGAATGAATGTGTCAAAAATGACTTAGCATTTGATTTTGTAAGATTCAGTTTACAGAAACTGAGCTCTCCTGAGGAAACTGCATATAGGAAAATTTCAAGTCCTATTTTATATGTTCCATTTATCAGCTAACTCTTTTTTCTAAAATGAGACTCGATCAGGGGTTTCCCAGTTAAGGAATTATGTAAGCCATACCTCAGTTTGGGGCTTCTCTGATAGCTTAGTTGGTAAAGAATCCACCTGCAATGCTGGAGACCCTGGTTCAATTCCTGGGTCAGGAAGATCTGCTGGAGAAGGGATAGGCTACCCACTCCTGTATTCTTGGGCTTCCCTTGTGGCTCAGCTGGTAAAGAATCCGCCTGCATTGCAGGAGACCTGGGTTTGATCCCTGGGTTGGGAATATCCCCTGGAGAAGGGAAAGACTACCCACTCCAGTACTCTGGTCTGGAGAATTCCAAGGACTGTATAGTCCATGGGGTCGAAAAGAGTTGGACATGACTAAGCAACTTTCACTTTCATACCTCCGTTTCCTTTCCATGTGAAACTGTTCACATTCCTCATCTGACTTACGTAGAACATCTCCTTAAGGCTGCACCTATCAAACACTGAAAGAAAACACTTAAAAGGCTTCTATGCCCAGAAATTCCTTTGGCAATGTATTGACCATCAGTGTGAAATTTTAAAGGTTAGTTATACTTAAAGGAATGTCATTACATCGCCAGCCTTGTTGTGCGTGCATGCCTGCTCAGTAGCTCAGTTGTGTCCAACTCTTTATGACTTCATGGACTGTAGCCCACCAGGCTCCTCTGTTCATGGAATTTTCCAGGCAAGAATACTGGGGTGGGTTGCCATTTCCTACTCCACTTGATGTTGTAATTATGGAGTAATGTCATCATAAATGGCAGCTTTAAAAAAAAATTGTTCTGAAGAATATATTACCATTCATTCATTTATTCAACTAATAATTATTGAGGCATAACAAATAATTCTGTGGGCCAGACATTATGCCACATAATACAAAGTTAATTATTTGAACCAAAGATTAAAGAATTGCACATTTTTAGATTATCTGGATATTTTTTAAAAAGTGAGAGTGACAGCTTTGAACATTTGTTTGTGCATTTGTTGTACTTCCTAAAAATGTAATTATCTCTATTTAAAAAGAAACCATAGGCTGTGTTCCTATCTTTTAAGTTGGCTGCATTCACAATTTAAAAATAGTTTCCCATGTGTACTGGAATTTGTTGGCAGAGTACAATATTTAAATTACATAGATAACTTACCCCCAAATAAATAATCTCTTGTTCTTGGAGAGGTTCTCACTAATGCAAGCTTTAAAAAACTGAGTCTGTCAGCTGCTACACCACTGACATTCTTTTAAACTAGTCCATGCATCACTTTATTTGAAGCTAAGCCTGAGCCTAAAGTGATCTTGAAGCTTTGTTTTATCATTTGGCGTGAAGTTGATGTCCCCTGTGGTTTGCCAGTTGGTGCCTCCATTTAACTGTGCTGGAACCTAACACAGTGGTAATGCCCAGGTAGCTTAGGACCCTTCCTCCTAAGCTGCTGAGGCCTACTGCCAGGGGTGATGCAGTGAGTGCTGGAGCCAGTCAAGGAGAGGCTACTCATCGGACAAGGCTGGTGCTCAGTGTGTGTGGCATCTATTTCCAGGGCACCTTTCCCAGTTAGTGATGACCGTCTCTTCTGTTGTCCTCTCCCTTCCTGTTCTCATCAGTGTTGTTTGTCATGAGCCCTGGGAAAAGATTCAGGATGAAGACTGAAACTACAGTTTAAGTAGAAAAGTATATTCCACTTATTTTGGCTTTGACACTTTCATTTGTTGAGTGCCAGCTGTCTCCTGCGAGCCAGGCGAGGCACTGGGAATACTAGTGCATATTTAAAGGGTCCGTGAAAGCCCCTGCCTGGGATGGTCTCAGAGAAGGTCACTAGTTTTAAGCTCAAAAGAGTAGCTATTTGCCAGACTAACAAGGGAGAACATTCCACGTAGAAGGAAGAGTATGCACAAAGGCCTGAAGCTTGATAGAAAAATGAATGTTTGGTTAACTACAAGTACTTAACTAAAGGTAGCTAAAGTGCTGAGTGAGGGAGGCAGAGTTGGCAAAATGGGGCAGAGTGGAAAAGCAAGGCCAGATCATAAATGGTATGTATGTATCACAGTGAGTGTATCTTTTTCAACAGGAAATGGAGAGCCGCATGATCAGGATTTCTTAAAGATCATTCTGGAAGCTACTTACAGGATGACTTGAGGCAGGGAGACTGACCAGGAGACCATGACATTCCTGTCTTACTGGGATAAGGAGCTAATTGTACTCACAAACACACTGTCTCTGTCTAAATGGGTCATTCTTAAGTGCCTTTAATCCCTGGCACCCTGAGATGATAGTCATTGTCAGGTTTTAAGCAAACATTTGTTGTGATTTTTCCCAAATGTGTCTTCAAATCATGGTGCCTTACAGTAGATCTCTATTGATGTAATTATTATTTTGAGTTTTTCACTGTATAATCATCTTTAAAATGTTGATATTTAGAGATAATAGTTTTCTTATTTGTTTTCTATTGTTAAACCAATTGTGTAAGTTTTTAGAGCCCATATCAATTATTTTCCTTCCTGAGGAGTTTTAAACATCCTTTTTGCTTCTTTGAAGTAGTGTCAGTAAATTATTGCTTTTTAATCCATCTTTCATCATTTGCTTTTCAGAAAGTGATATAAGGCCTTATTTGTCAGTCTGAAGACATTTTTAAGTGAAGAAAAAATATAAAGATAGAGTTTAGAAACTCAAAAAGAAAGGAAAGTAGGGATTGAGTATGGTTTTGTCAAACATATTTGTCCAAAAGAACATTTTAGTCTATAGCAAGGCAAGATTTAGAACACATTCTTTTTTTTTTTTTCCTGTTTAGAGAGCTGGCATGCCACAAAAATGTAGAGTATGTGATGTTATATCAAGCCTGCTGAAAGCTGAGCTTAGTGTCTGGTCCCAGAGGCTTGAGAAGAATGTACAGGATTAAAAGTTTAAAATAAAAACAGCTAAGATACCAAGCTTTTAAAACATTGACCCAAATGATTGGAATTCAGTTAGGAGAACTTGTTCTTCTCAGAAGAAAAAAAACTTAGGACACTTTCAGACTTGGGCAAATGCCTTGACCTTGCATGGGCTGTAAAACGTTCATGGTTTCATTTGGAATGCAAACGTTTCTGATTCCCATGTGGAAATCTTAGCTCCCAGGAGATCATGTCCCACTGTTTGGAGAGAGAAGCCACTATTAATTATCTTTGTTTCCTTGCTGCCTTGGCTGCCCATTTTCGTTTTGGAATGATGACCAGCTCTGCTGACACTGTCCTTCAGTCTGGCAGCTGTTTCCTGCACACCTGCTGCGTGTCTCACACCGCGCCAGAGGTTCCAAGGGAGTGTAAAAAAAACGAAAATACACACGATATAAAAAGCTAAAAATGCTATCATAAAGTGAAAAGTGGTAAGAGAACACAGAAGAAGAAGTGATGGCTCCCCACTTGTGGGTGGGGAGTAGAGAGGAGGGATGGCTTCAGTAGAGATGGGGCTCCCTTGGTGGCTCAGATGGTAAAGAGTCTGCCTGCAATGCAGGAGACCCGGGTTCGGAAGATCCTCTGGAGGAGGGCATGGCAACTCACTCCAGTGTTCTTGCCTGGAGAATCTCCATGGACAGAGAAGCCTGGTGGGCTACAGTCCATGGGGTCGCAAAGAGTGAGACACGACTGAGTGACTAATACTTTCACTTTCACTTTAGGATGGAAGAACACCTTTACTAAGGCAGAGATATAAAAGTAAAAACAGGGAACCTATTAAAAGAATAGGAATTGAGCGATTCTTATGGGAAGGTTGATGAGAAATAGTGACAGATAAGACTGATAGCCTTGCCCAACTTCCTGAATAGTTTGGACTTTATTCTGAAGGTGGTGGGAAGTGGCGTAATCAGCCCTCTTGCACCTCCTGATATGCGTGAAAGAGCTGCTGATGGTGTTAGAACTTGCCTCACCTGTCAGTTCTGAGGTCATTTAAAAGAAAAGGAAAAAGAAAACACTTTTGGAATCCTTCATTCCTTGGTTTTCATGACTGTTCTTATTTAGAAAAAAAAATGGAAAGAAAATGGCCATCCCATAAAGATTCTCACGGGAAGGAGTGAGAATAGGCTCATGTTTCTAGGTTTTGCTTTTTGTTCATTATTAATTCATTCCTTCCATTCCCCCCTCAGCCAGACTCTTTGCTTTGTCCTGGGCTATAAATGAGCCAAGTGTCTGCCCTCAATGATTACACCCATGGGGAATTCATATAGGGACACAAGTCAAGTATTCTAAGTGCTTAAGACAGAAATATTCACATAATACATCTGAGGTCCCCAGGAAGGAGAGGTCAATTTTGCAATTTTGAAGTGGAGTAAGAAACATTCCTCAGAGGCAGAACATTTAAAGATGAGTGGAGAGAGAAACCATTCCCGGAAGAGGGTCAGTAAGAGAACAGACACAGAGCATGAAGTAGCCAAGAGTGCTGGAGAAACCACAAGCAGTTTGGTAGCTCGATTTAGGGCACACGGGAAAATGCCGTGAGAGAAACAGAACAACCAGGGCTGGGTCATAAGAGGCTTTCTTTCTGTGCTGAAGCAACAAAACTCCATCCTCGGGATCAAGTCCAAATTCTCAAGGACAGAATTTTTGAAGTACAGGAGGAGTGCCATGATCAGATTTGGTGTTTGAATAAAGTCTCTAATGGTTAGTGTGGTGAAGGAAGAAAAACTGAAGACAGTGGTTTCAGAAGACTGCCACAGTAGTCAGGCCAGGAAGATAAGCTGCTGGTGCAGTTCACCGCTTCTAACCTCCTGCATCTTCTGAGTCAGCAAATGGAAAATGAAGGTTTGTTACAAAGCCTATTTCTGTCATCTTGTAAATGAACTATGGTTTTGACTTCACACATTAGCTGAGGCAGAATAGAGCTGGGACAGCACCAGGAGGGAGGCCTCGCCATCACAGAAAGAGTTCAATAAATGCCAAGCCCCTATATCTTTTGTGATGTTAAGAGCACAGAATAATGGGAAGATATGACTGAAAACTGAATTTATGATGGTTTCTAAGACTGAATTGTTGATTCGCTTTAATATTTAGATACAATTTATATACCATAAAATTCACCCTTCTTGACTGTGCAGTTCAATGAGTTTTAGTTTATTAATAGAATTATACGACCACTACCAGTATCTAATTCCAGAACATTTTCATCACCTCAACACAATTGTTGCTGTTGAGTCGCTAAGTGTTGTCTGACTCTGTTGCAACCCCGTGGACTGTACCCTGCCAGGTTCCTCTGTCCATTGGATTTCCCAGGCAAGAATGCTAGAGTGGGTTACCCATACCCTTCTCCAGGGGATCTTCCCAACCCAGGGATTGAACCTGCCCCTCCTACTTTGGCAGGTGGATTCTTTACCACTGAGCCACCTGGGAAGCCTACCCCAAACAGAAAGCCATTAACAGTTGTTTCCATTCTCCCTTTCCCCTGGCTGTGGCAACCACTAATTTGCTTTCTATCTCTATGGATTTATGTGTTTCTAAATATTTCATATGATATATGGTCTTTTATTACTGGGTTCTCTCACTTAGCATAATGTTTCTAAGGTTCATACAGATTGTAGCACACATCAGGGCTTAATTTCTTTTATGGCTGAATAATATGAAGAACAAGCTGGAATCAAGATTGCCGGGAGAAATATCAATAACCTCAGATACTCAGATGACACCACCCTTATGGCAGAAAGTGAAGAGGAACTGAAGAGCCTCTTGATGAAAGTAAAAGAGGAGAGTGAAAAAGCTGGCTTAAAACTCAACATTCAAAAAATTAAGATCATGGCATCTGATCCCATCACTTCATGGCAAATAGCTTGGGAAACAATGGAAACAGTGAGAGACTCTTCTCTTGGGCTCCAAAATCACTGCAGGTGGTGACTGCAGACATAAAATTAAAAGATGCTTGCTCCTTGGAAGAAAACTATGACCAACACAGACAACATTTTAAAAAGCAGAGACATTACTTTGCCAACAAAGGTCCATCTAGTCAAAGCTATGGTTTTCCAGTATCCATGTATGGATGTGAGAGTTGAACTGTAAAGAAAGCTGAGTGCTGAAGAATTGATGCTTTTGAACTGTGGTGTTGGAGAAGACTCTTAAGAGTCCCTTGGACTGCAAGGAGATCCAACCAGTCCATCCTAAAGGAAATCAGTCCTGACTCTTCATTGGAAGGACTGATGCTGAAGCCGAAACTCCAATACTTTGGCCACTTGATGCAAAGAACTGACTCATTGGAAAAGACCCTGATGCTGGGAAAGATTGAAGGCAGGAGGAAAGGGGACGACAGAGGATGAGATGGTTGGATGGCATCACTGACTCAGTGGACATTAGTTTGAGCAAGCTGTGGAAGTTGGTGATGGACAGGGAAGCTTGGCTTGCTGTAGTCCATGAGGTCACAAAGAGTCAGACACGACATAGTGACTGAACCGAACTGAATATTATGTTGTGTGGCTATGCTACATTTTGTTTATCCATTCATCAGTTAATGCACATCTGAGTTGTTTCCACTTTTGGGCTCTTGTATGCAAATGTTGCCGTGAACATTTGAATACAAGTTCTTGTGTGGACATATGTTTTCATTTCTCTCAGATATATCCCTAGGATTAGAAATTCTGGATCATGTGTAACTGTTTTACTTTCTGAATAACTAACAAACCATTTTCATGGTTGCATCATTTAGATTCCCGCTAGCAATGTATGAAGGTTTGAATTTCTCCATATCTTTACTGATACTTGTTCATCTATTTTATTAAAGCTAGCTTAATGGATATAAAGTGATGTCTTGTGGTTTTGGTTTGCATATACCTAGTGAGAAATGCTGAGCATCTTTATACATGCTTTTTGGCTATTTGTATATCTTCTTTGGAGTAATGTCTATGCAGATCCTTTGCCTGCTTTTTAAAAAAAAATATTTATTTAGTTGGCTGCTTTCAGTCTTAGTTGCATCATGTGGGATCGTCTGTTGCAATGCATGGACTTAGTTGCTCCATGGCATGTGGGATCTTAGTTCCCCAACCAGGGATTGAACTCACATCCCTTTCATTGCAAGGCAGATTCTCAACCACTGGCTCACCAGGGAATTCCCACTTTGACCACTTTTAATGGATTCTTTATCTTTTCATTGTTAGAGTTATTTATAAATTCTGGATACAAGTCTCTTATTGGATATATGATTTGCTCATGTTCTGTCCTATTCTAAGGGTTATGTTTTCACTTTTTTTTTTAAATTTTATTTTATTAAATTTTACAATATTGTATTGGTTTTGCCATATATCAAAATGAATCTGCCACAGATATACATGTGTTCCCCATCCTGAACACTCCTCCCTCCTCCCCATACCATCCCTCTGGGTTGTCCCAGTGCACCAGCCCCAAGCATCCAGTATCATGCATCGAACCTGGACTGGCAGCTCGTTTCATATATGATATTATACATATTTCAATGCCATTCTTCCAAATCATCCCACCCTCTCCCTCTCCCACAGAGTCCAAAAGACTGTGCTATACATCAGTGTCCCTTTTGCTGTCTCGTATACAGGGTTATTGTTACCATCTTTCTAAATTCCATATATATGCGTTAGTATACTGTATTGGTGTTTTTCTTTCTGGCTTACTTCACTCTGTATAATAGGCTCCAGTTTCATCCACCTCATTAGAACTGATTCAAATGTATTCTTTTTAATGGCCGAGTAATACTCCATTGAGTATATGTACCACAGCTTTCTTATCCATTCATCTGCTGATGGACATCTAGGTTGCTTCCATGTCCTGGCCATTATAAACAGTGCTGCGATGAACATTGGGGTACACGTGTCTCTTTCAATTCTGGTTTCCTCGGTGTGTATGTCCAGCAGTGGGATTGCTGGGTCATAAGGCAGTTCTATTTCCAGTTTTTTAAGGAATCTCCACACTGTTCTCCATAGTGGCTGTACTAGTTTGCATTCCCACCAACAGTGTAAGAGGGTTCCCTTTTCTGCACACCCTCTCCAGCATTTATTGCTTGTAGACTTTTGGATCGCAGCCATTCTGACTGGTGTGAAATGGTACCTCATAGTGGTTTTGATTTGCATTTCTCTGATAATGAGTAATGTTGAGCATGTTTTCACTTTTTTAAAATTGACCTTTGAAGCACAAAAGTTTTCCATTTTTATGAGTTCCAATTTATTGATTTTTGGTTACTTGTGCTTTAGGTATTTTATTTAAGAAATAATTGCCTAGCCCATGGTCGAAAAACTTTACTCCTATGTTTTCTTCTAGGAGTTTGATAGATTTAGTTTTTAACATTTAGATCTTTCATATATTTTGAGTTAATTTTGTATATACTATAATGTAGGGGTTCAACTCCATTCTTTTGCATGTGGATACCAAGTTGTCCCAGCACCATTTGTTGAAAAGCCTCTCTTTCCCTATTGAATTGTCTTGGCATCCTTGTTGAAAATCAGTTAACTGTAAATGTAGGAGTTTATTTCTGGACTCTCACTTCTATTCCATCCATCTGTATGTCTATTCTTATGCTGGCCCCATAGTTTTTGGTTGTTGTAGTTGTGAAGTACATTTTGAAGTTGGGAAATGTAGGTTCTTTGTTCTGTTTTTTAAGATTTGAGTGGGGAGAGGGCCTCCTCTAGATCTGTTGTGATTCCATATGAATTTTAGGATCATTCTGTCAATTTCTGCCAGAAAGCTAGCCGGGGTTTTGATATGAGTGACATTAAATTTTCAGAGGAAAAATTTGAGGAATATTTCCATATTAACATACAAAGTCTGATCCATGAACATAAAATTTCTTTTTATTTATATAGATCATTAATGTCTTTCATCAAAGTTTTTAGTGCCCAAGTAATTTTAGTGTACAAGTCTTACACTTACTTTGCTAAATATTTTTCTAAATATTTTTGATGATATTATAAATGCAGTTGTTTTCTTCATTTAACTTTGGGATTATTCATTGCTAGTATATGGAAATACAGTTGAGTTTTTATATTGATCATAAGTCCTGCAATCTTGCTGAACTGGTATATTAGTTCTCATTTTTTTGTGGACTCCTTAGGCTTTCCTGTGTACAAGATTATGTCATCTGTGAATAGAGATAGTTTTATTTCTTTTCCAATCTGGATGTTTTTATTTCTTTCTTTTTTTTTTTCCCATAATTTCCCTGTCTAGGTTCTCCAGTACAATGTAGGATAGAAAAAACAAGAATGGGGATCTTTGTTTTGTTTCTGATCTTAGTCGGGGAAAACCTAGGCTTTTACCATTAAGTATGATTTAGCTCTTGGTTTTTCATAGGCACCCTGTATCAGAACGAGGATGAGCCCTTCTTTTTCCAGCTTGTTCAGTATTTTTATCTTGATAAATATTGGATTTTATGAAATTCTTTTTCTTCTTCCATTGATCTGACCATGTAAGGTTTTTTCCTCCTCTCTTTGTTTTATTTACATTATATATGACATGGATTGGTTTTTAGATATTAAACCAACCTTGCATTTCTGGGATAAATCCAAATTTGTTGTGGTGTGTTATCCTTTTTATATGTTGCTTGATTCAGTTTGCTAGTATTTTGTGAGGATTTCTGTGTCTAGTAATAAGGGATATTAGTGTATTGGTTTCTTTCTCTTATTTTGTTATATAGGTAATATTGGCCTATCATAGATTTCAAGTTGGTAAGTATTCCTTCCACTTCTATTTACTGGAAAAGTTAATGGAAGATTGGTTTTAATACTTCTTTAAACATTTGGTAGAATTCATCAGTGAAGCCGATATGGTCTTAGACTTTTCTTGGTGGGAATTTCATAAATTTCTAATTCAATATCTTCACTTGATATAGGTACCTATACAGTTTTGCCTGTTTTTCTCTTTTAGCCCTAAATATTTATTCCTTTAGTCACTCAAGAAATATTTATTAAGCATCTATTATAATTAGGCCCTGTTTCTTAACATAAAGGGTACAACAATGAGTAAAACAAATGTCCTGGCCCTCTTAGAGCTTAGCATTCTCATATTCCTTCTCTCTCTCTGTCTTATGCTGTCTATATATACATATTTTTTTATTTATATGTAATGTAGCTCAGTTCTTTGTAAAAGAATATTGCTACATGCCATTTGTGGGGAAAGAGGGTTCTTAGGTTTGCTTATATATTGTCATAGTTTATATAAACTCTTTAAGTGTTCTTGAAGTGGATTGCATGCATGGGAAATGGAGTTTAGTGTTATTATAATCACAGTTTATATTGCTGCTTCCCCTTGGCATTGCTACAAGGACATGATTTTTAATAAAAACAAACCACCATCCTTATTCATTATCATCCTCAAGACCTTCCAGTGCCTTCCGTTCAGTCTGATCAGTAGTAAGAACATAGATTCCTAGGCCTGCTATAATAAAGTACCACAAACTGGGGGCTTAAAACGAGAGAAATTTATTCTCCTGTAGTTCTGGCAACTTGGAGCAGAAATTAAGGTGTTACCAAGGCCATATTCCCTCCGAGATTCTGGGTAGAATCCTCCCTTATTTCTTCTTAGCATCTGGTGGTGGCCATGAATCCTTAGCATCCTTGGCATGCAACTGCATTACTCCAAGCAATGCCTCTGTGACGGCATGGTATTCTCCCTGTGTCTTCATATGACATTCCCCCTTCTTATAAGGACACCAGCCATATTGGATTGAGGCCTACCTTAATGACTTCATTAAGAAGTCATTGGATGCTTGATTACCTTAACTTGATTACCTCTATAAAGACTATTTTTGAATAAGGTCATATTTAGAAGTACCATAAGTATATTTTTGGGGAAAGGATGTAATTCCACCCATAATAGAGCATTATGTTTTAACTCTGAAATATTGAGTGACTATTTCACTTTAATAACATTACTAATTTTAATAACTTTTATTAAAACTTCATGGTATATTTCTAAGTCTTTAAAAAAAATAATGCCCCATCCCCATTATAAGGCCTGAAGGTATCACTGATTCATACATACATGTTTTATCTTCTAAGCATAAATTCTGGAAAGGAAACAAAGGTGATTGTTTCTGTAACTGAAGCTTGTTGTCAGAGAAGTTCAAATGTAGCATCTCTCAAATCTCAGTTTATATTCCCCCCCCAAATAAAACAGAATCATGTAAGAGTTTGTGGGTGATGTTTGAAACAGCAGTTGCCTGCTCATACACATGGTTTCCCTTACCACAATCTCAGAGGTCTTTATACATAGACCAGTTTAAGTGGTGCCAGAAGCCATCTCTGTAGGGAAATGAAATAGCATGGTTTATGAAATTGTGTTTGTTTGTTTTGGATGGAGAATGACAAGTGTTGTATACAGTATAATACAATGTAACTTTGGAACAAAGTTAATAGAATAGTATCTTCTGAGCACCAATCTAGCAGTCTCATTTGCTAATCCCGATTGTTTTTAGTAATGCTCCCAAGTATTTCTTTTTAACCTGCAAATGTTATCCTCTCTCTTCTGTCACAATACAGTTATTTGAGTGTACTTAGTACTCTAGTGTAGTGAATACAGCACTCTTGGGGCCAGAAGTGGAGAATCAGGATTCCTTCTTGAAAGCAAAACCCATCGCCCTGTTCCTATGGCAAGGAAATACTGAGACATTGTTCACATTTGTTGCTCCCATTAGGTCTTGAATTCTACCTTTAAATTTAGCTAATTGTTCTTTGTTTTCTTTTACCGTTCTTGAATTAAGGTGTTAACTTCTTAAATTATTATGGCTACTACATTTATTTCTGTTTAAGTTTCAATTATGTAACCAGAATGAACATTTTATTTAATTATTCTTTTTTTCTTCTTTCTTTATTCTAAAACAATCCAGGACAATCTAGAGCAGCCATGATACCTCCCAAGCATCCACGGCAGCCTAAGGGAGCTTTGGATGATGTCATCGCCTTTGGCGGGAAAACAGACCAAGAAGCACCCAATGCTTTGCAACCAACACCACCCCCACTGCCAAAGAAAATGATCATAAGAGCCAATACAGAGCCACTCTCCAAAGACCTCCAGAAGTCCCTGGAAACTACCCTTTGTGTCATGGCTAATCCCACCTACGATATCGACCCGAGCTGGGATGCCAGCAGTGCTGGCTCCTCGGTCAGCTATGAACTCAAGGGACTGGACGCTGAGTCTTATGACTCCTTGGAGAGACCTTTGTACAAGGAGAGACGTGTGCCCTCAGCAGCAAACAGCATCTCCAGCCTAACCACTCTCAGTATTAAAGATAGGTTTTCCAACAGCACAGAGTCCCTGTCCAGCCGGCGGGGTCCCTCTGGTAGACAGGGCCGGAGTATCCAGAAGCCACAGAGACAAGCACTTTATCGAGGACTTGAGAATCGTGAAGAAGTGGTGGGTAAAATCCGAAGCCTTCACACAGATGCGTTGAAGAAACTGGCTGTTAAATGTGAAGACCTCTTCATGGCTGGGCAGAAAGACCAACTCCGTTTTGGGGTAGACAGCTGGTCAGACTTCAGGCTGACCAGTGACAAGCCATGCTGTGAGGCCGGTGATGCAGTTTACTATACAGCTTCATACGCAAAAGATCCACTTAATAACTATGCGGTCAAGGTAAGAAAATATTATAAATCTGATTCTAATCCTCTCCAACACACTGTTATTGAGATGGGTGTGTTTTTTTTCCCCTTTTCTCCATTCAGCAAAAACTTATTAAGTATCTGCCTTACACCAGATATTGTAATAGAAGAGGCCTTAACTTATTATCTAGAGGAGAAAACAGATTTATAAAGACAGACTTATAACACAGTATACTGAATGCTAAGATAGAAGTTAACCGAATTCTGTGGGAGCTTAGAAGGACCTTAACCCAGACTCTTGATGCCAAAACATTCTTCTTAAAGTAGGTAATACTTGAGTGGGATTGTTTGCAAAGATTTCCTATACAAATAAGGTCTATTATGTGCCTTTCACTCTCTATGTTTCTGTCTTTATTCCCTAGCAAATAAGAGACCCTTGTCTATCTCTGCTTTCTAACTCCTCTGCTTCTGAGAGAAATGTTTTTATAGAGGAAGGTAATCAATATTTGTTGATGTACAAGGAACTTTTTCGTGTTATATAATTTAATCTTCACATCAAGTTCATGGGGTTAAGATCTATTTATCCATTTGACAGGTGAGAATAAAGCTTAGGGTCACACAGCTAGCAATTAGTAAAGCTAGGATTTAAACATATCTCTCTGGCCCCATAGCCTACACTTTTTCTGTTATGTCACATCAATTTCTTAAATGTGTATCACCCATTCCAGACAGCCCACTTATTTAAGAAGGCTAAAACTCTTAGCATCAAGAACTCTTGAGCGATTACATTCACTGTAACAGTAAGCCATAGGCTTCATCAATGTAATAACTGAAGCATGGACTTTGAAATCCCAAAGATGTAGATCAAATCCTAACTCTTCCACTTAGCTCTGTCACAAGTTACTCCTCTGAGTGTCAGTTTCCTCAGCTTTCAGTTCAGTTCAGTCGCTCAGTCGTGTCCGACTCTTTGCGACTCCATGAATCGCAGCATGCCAGGCCTCCCTGTCCATCACCAACTCCCGGAGTTCACCCAAACCCACCTCCATCGAGTCAGTGATGCCATCCAGTCATTTCATCCTCTGTCGTCCCCTTCTCCTCCTGCCCCCAATCCCTCCCAGCATCAGAATCTTTACCAATGAGTCAACTCTTCGCATGAGGTGGCCAAAGTACTGGAGTTTCAGCTTCAGCATCATTCCCTCCAAAGAAATCCCAGGGCTGATCTCCTTCAGAATGGACTGGTTGGATCTCCTTGCAGTCCAAGGGACTCTCAAGAGTCTTCTCCAACACCACAGTTCAAAAGCATCAATTCTTCGGTGCTCAGCCTTCTTCACAGTCCAACCCTCACATCCATACATGACCACAGGAAAAACCATAGCCTTGAGTAGATAGACCTTTTTTGGCAAAGTAATGTCTCTGCTTTTGAATGTGCTATCTAGGTTGGTCATAACTTTCCTTCCAAGGAGTAAGGGTCTTTTAATTTCATGGCTGCAATCACCATCTGCAGTGATTTTGGAGCCCCAAAAAATAAAGTCTGACACTGTTTCCACTGTTTCCCCATCTATTTGCCATGAAGTGATGGGACCAGATACCATGATCTTCGTTTTCTGAATGTTGAGCGTTAAGCCAACTTTTTCACTCTCCACTTTCACTTTCATCAAGAGGCATTTTAGTTCCTCTTCACTTTCTGCCATAAGGGTGGTATCATCTGCATATCTGAGGTGATTGATATTTCTCCCGGCAATCTTGATTCCAGCTTGTGTTTCTTCCAGTCCAGCGTTTCTCATGATGTACTCTGCGTATAAGTTAAATAAGCAGGGTGATAATATACAGACTTGACGTACTCCTTTTCCTGTTTGAAACCAGTCTGTTGTTCCATGTCCAGTTCTAACTGTTGCTTCCTGACCTGCATACAGGTTTCTCAAGAGGCAGGTGAGGTGGTCTGGTAGAATAATAATCATACCCATCTTATGGGGCTGTTTGGGTGCAAGAAAACAAAATACTTAGTGATTGGTATTCACTTCTTTCACTATCCCTTAGCTTCTTCCCTATATTGCTAAGACAGCAACAGTCTTTTGAGCCTCAATTTCCTCCTCTTTCAGATGTTTACAACAATGATGACCCATCTACTTTGTGGGATTGAGATTAGGATCAAGTGAGATAATGCATGTGAAAGAGTTTCTAAAAACATAAATCTCTATGTAAATATAACGTTGGTTCACCCTTTGCATAGTCCCTTTTTCCAGATTCTATTCACTGGTTCAAAACTAATTAACATATCTAAATGACTTGCACATGTTAATTTGGCTAGATAGACCAGATGGTATCTTAGTAAATTAATGAATAAGGTAAACTATTGGCCTTACCCGTCTTTCAAGACAGAACATATATTTGGACCAGACCTTCAGCTGACTGCTCTCTGCATTTGCAGCACCTAAGCCACTTCACTCTCTGGTGGTACTCAGAGTGACCTTGTGCCCCAGCCCACACTTCTTAAACTGAGGGATAAACTGCAGAGAGAGAATCTAGATTCAAGTTAATACATTACTGTTGAGTCTAAAAAGGCATGTTGAGATTCTGTGTAGTGTTCAAGAGCCATTACACTAGTTGGAGTTATGGGACCTCATCTATCTCGGGCCTGTATGACTACAGGATCGCCAGTGCAGGATGAATGCCTATTTCAGAAAGGAACATTGAACTATCTGTTCTTTCAAAACAACTGAGAAGTAGGGCTTGACTAACTTTATGTATTATTGCTGTGCAATCTTGTCTCTTTCCCAAATCAATGGCCTGCTATTGATTTCTTTGCTTGTAATGATGCAAAAGCAATCTCCAAAGAACAGGTGGCAAGTGGTTATATACTGAGAGTTGTTGGCAGGTTTGGGAAAGGATGTTTTACACTAAATGGTGAATATAAATGTCTATTTGAAGACCCTCTAGGCATTTCTAGATGTACCCAATTGATAGTACAACCTTAAAGGAATAAGCTGCTAGGATACTGTGAGCCCTACCTTTGCAGAAATAAACAAAAAAGACTAGTGGTTGGCTCATCAACTTTTTACTGTTTATCTTCTTAAAATTATCCCTTTCCATACTAATGAAATTTAAGAGTGACCAGGCAGGTATAACTCTCTCTCTCTTTTTTAATTGATGTATAGTTGATTTACAATGTGTTAATTCCTGCCATACAGCAAGATGACTCGGTTATACACATATATACATTTTTTAATATTGTTTTCTGCTGTGATTTATCCCAGGATGTTGAATATAGTTCCCTGTGCTATATAGTATAACCTTGTTGTCCATCCATTCCATATGTAATACTTTGCATCTACTATCCCCAAACTCCCAGTCTGTCCCTCCCTCACGCCACCCCTACACACTCCCCACAACCGCAAGTCTGTTCTCTCTGTCTGTTAAGGAGACTAAAAGGTCTTTTAAAATGTTACAAAAGGAAGTTGGTGCTGGAATTTAATAATTTGAAAGTCAAAGGATACTGCTCCTTAAATACCACTGCTCCTTAAATACCAAATCCACTGTGGTGACAGAGTATTAAGATCTTAACTTTGGGTGTTGTCTTAGTTTGCTCAGACTGCAATAACAAAATACTAAGAATGGATGACTTAAACAACATAAATTTATTTTCTCACAGTTGTGAATGCTGGAAAGTCCAAGATCAAAGTTCCAACTGATTTAGTTTCTAGTGATGGCTCTCTTTCTGCCTTGCAGATGGCTGCCTTCTTTCCAACTCCTCACATGGCTCAGGGGGTTGGAGCTCTTTAGTGTCCCTTCTTGTGTGTGCTAAGTCACTTCAGCCGTGTCCAACTCTGTGCGACCCTGTGGACTGTAGCCCACCAGGCTCCTCTGTCCATGGGACTCTCCTGCTGTGTCCTCCTCCAAGGGATCTTCCCGACCAGGGATCGAACCCGCATCTCTTATGTCTCCTGCTTTGGTAGACAGGTTCTTTACCACTAGGGCCACCTGTGTCTCTTCTTATAAGGACACTAATCCATATCAAGGCCCCACCCTTTTACTCTCAGTTAACCCTAATTACCTCTTTACAGGTCCTATCTCCAAATATAGTTAACACTGGAGGTTAACACATCAATATATGAATTTGAAGGTTCATGATTCAGTCCATAGCATTTTGCCCCTGACCCCCCAAAAAAAATTCATGTTCTTATCACATGCAAAATATGTTCAATCCATCCTAACAGCCCTGTAGGTAACTCATTCTAGCATCAACTCTAAAGTCCAAAGTCTCATCTAAATATCATAGAAATCAGATACATGTAAAACTCAAGGTCTGATAAATCCTGAGGCAAATTGCCTCCCCAACTATAAACCTATGAAACTAGTCAAGTTATATGCTCCCAGAATACAGTGGTGGGCAAGCATGGGATAGACTGTCCCATTCTAAAAGGGAGAAATCAGAAGGAAGGAGGGGATGATGGGTTCCAGCAAGTCCAAAATCTTGCAAGACAAATTCCATTAGATATTAAGCCTCCAGAACAATCCTCTTGGACTCAGTACTCTGTCTTCCAGGCCCACTGGGGTGACAGAATCACCCGTGTCTCTGCTGGGCACCCTGATCCTTTGGGTCTTTGTAAGGACCCACCCACATGACTGCCAGGGCAGCCCTCCCCTGAGGCACTGGAGAGGCAGCCCGGCCCTTCAAAACCAAGCAGGAACCAGCCTTGCTTCTGGGCCTGTGGTGGGAGTAGCAGCCCTGTGGTGATCCCTGAAACACCTTTTCAGGGTCATTCTTCCCTCGCCTTAAAGAACAGTGCATGTTCACAGCTAAATAGCTCTAAGACCCATTAGCCTTCCTTCACTCCACCCAGCTTTCTCTGTCCCTTTAGTCCAAACTGACAGCGCCTTTGCCCGTGTAACCCCATCTCTCTTTCTGGCTTCTGCTGAGGTGGCTGATTAAGTCCACGAGTCACAGTCTGTCTCCTTATCAAATGGCTGTTCTGCTACACCCTTAGTATTCTCTTTAGAACAAGTTTTCTCATTTTTTGTGGTGTGGGTTGGCTGTGAGTTTTCTAAATCTTCAAATTCTGGTTCCTTGTTGCTTAACAATTCCTTCTTCAGCTCTTTCTCCCTCTGCACTTCACTATAAGCAGTCAAAAGGAAGCAAGTTGTTCCTTTAATACTTTGTCTCGCAGCTAAATATTCAATTTCATTGCTCACAAGTTCTGCCTTAACAAAATGCTGGAACAGAGTTTAGCCAAGTTCTTTGCCATTTTTAAAGAATTCTCACCTGTTTTCCTAGTTTCTAATAAATGTTCCTCATTTCTGAGACCTCACCAGAATCACCCTTAATGTCCATATTTCTAGCAACAGTCTGTTCATAAGTTTCTAAGCTTTTTCTATCATGGCTTTTAAAACTCTTTAAGCTTCTACCCAATTCCAAAGCCACTTCTTTCTGCATTTTGGGGTACTGCTTACAGCAGTCCCCTACTTCTCAGCAACAAAATCTTAGTCTGCTCGGGGCCACCATAATAAAATACCATAGACTGGATATATTTTCTCCTAGTTTGGGAGATTGGAAAGGAAGATTCTCTTCTTGGCTTCTTGCTGGGTTCTTATGTCCGCAGTTGGGAGGGTAGGGGAGAGAGTATGTCACATTGGATGTTGGGGCTTTAACATTTGAGTCTTGAGAAGACATAATTCAGTTCACAGCTTTATTCTGTTTTTCATTCAATGTGACTATCTTTATGATTTTCCCTGGTCTTAAACTAAAAGACATCACAACATAGAATAAAGGAAAGTAGTCAGCTAATGTGAGTCCAAATTCTCTATCTGTCATTGTGTATACCCAAGCAAGTCATATAAGCTCTCTTGATTTTCACTGCCCTACCTACCTCATGAGATTGTTATAGGCATATGTGTTTATGTAGTGAAACTGTTTTTGTAGATTATGAAGTATATATAAAATATAATAAAATAATGCATTAGTGTTGTTAACAATAATGGAAAATTACTTCTCAACATTCTTTTGGTCATTCACTATTATTCTTCATTAATATTAGGCACTGCTGCTGCTGCTGCTAAGTCGCTTCAGTCCTGTGTGACTCTGTGCGACCCCATAGACGGCAGCCCACCAGGCTCCCCCATCCCTGGGATTCTCCAGGCAAGAACACTAGAGTGGGTTGCCATTTCCTTTTCCAGTGCATGAAAGTGAGGAGTGAAAGTGAAGTCACTCAGTCGTGTCTGATTCCTAGCGACCTCATGGACTGCAGCCCACCAGGCTCCTCCGTCCATGGGATTAGCCTGAGCATATTTTAATAGGCTCTGCACTTAGATATTTTCTTTCTCATTCCTTCAAAGTCATAAACATCTTTCCTTAAAATTATGAGAGAAAGCTACTAAGTGTAACAATCCTTCAGAATTTTAGTACTGCCAAAAATTGGAAACAAACCAAGTGCCTGATATTAAGGAAATAATTTAATAAATCATGGTGTGTTAGCCCAATGGAATGTTTTCAGCTATTAAAAGTGTTATTATGAAGATTATTTAAAATCATGGAAAACATTTTTTACATTGATTAAGTGTCACATTAAAATAGCAGAATACCAAAAACTGTGCTGCTGCTACTGCTAAGTCGCTTCAGTTGTGTGCGACTCTGTGCGACCCCATAGACGGCAGCCCACCAGGCTCCCCCTTCCCTGGGATTCTCCAGGCAAGAACACTGGAGTGGGTTGCCATTTCCTTCTCCAATGCATGAAAGTGAAAAGTGAAAGGGAAGTCGCTCAGTCGTGTCCAACTCTTAGCGACCCCATGGACTGCAGCCCACCAGGCTCCTCCATCCATGGGATTTTCCAGGCAAGAGTACTGGAGTGGGGTGCCATTGCCTTCTCTGACCAAAAACTGTAACCATAACTTAAAAAAAGAATTGACCTACAAAATGGTAATATACAAATGATTTCTGTGTTAGAGTAGTAGTGATTATGGACAGTTTTTATTTTGTTTAAAAAATGATGTCATAATGTCTTTTCAGTGAAAAAACTAAGGAGTTGAAGATTATGGATTATTTGATAGTGAGCTTCTTGAAGGCACAGGTGTCCTTACTTATTATCTCCATAGGGCCCATCCTCCGAACACAAATTATAAACAGCTCCTGCTTCATGCTACCCAGCTTTGCACTCATTAATTCCTCTCTTTGGACTGCTTTTCTGGGAAGATCATTGTCTGTACAGGTAACCTATTTGAGAATCACCTGTGGGATCCTCGTTAAAAATGTGCTTACCTTGATCCCATCTCACACCTACAGAATCAGCATTTCTGGAAGTGAGGCCTGGGCAACTACACTGTTAGCCAGCACCTTCAGGTGGTCCCTCCACAAAATTTCGGGACTGTTGATATAGCGGTTAAGAATTTAGATTGTTGTCAGAAAGACTTGTGTTTAAATTTGTACTTTAGCTATCTTATGAGCTGTGTTACCTTGGCCCAGTTACTTGCCTTTTCTAAGCCCATTGTCTTTATTTGTAAAGTGGAGAAAATACTGGATTCTCGCTAAAGCCGTTGTGAAAAATCACAAGAGTCAGTTGTACCTGGAGATGTATATAGTACTCAGAGCATCATTTGACACAAAGTAAGCTTTCAGTAAATGGTAGCTACTATTTCCACCACTCCATTGTCATGTCGGAGAAGGCAGTGGCACCCCACTCCAGTACTCTTGCCTGGAAAATCCCATGGATGGAGGAGCCTGGTGGGCTGCAGTCCATGGGGTCGCTAAGAGTCGGACATGACTGAGCGACTTCCCTTTCACTTTTCACTTTCATGCATTGGAGAAGGGAATGGCAACCCACTCCAGAGTTCTTGCCTGGAGAATCCCAGGGATGGGCGAGCCTGGTGGGCTGCCGTCTATGGGGTCGCACAGAGTCAGACACGACTAAAGTGACTTAGCAGCAGCATTCTCATGTACCTAGAAAACTTCTCATTCAATCATGTCCTGCTCTTTGCCACCCCATTGACTGTAACTCACCAGGCTCCTCTGTCCATGGAATTCTCCAGGCAAGAATACTGGAGTGAGTAGCCATTCCTTTCCCCAGGGGATCTTCCGAACCCAGGGATCAAACCTGCATCTCCTACATTGCAGACAGATTCTTTACCATCTGAGCCACTGGGGAAGCCCAGAAAATATAGGAAGCCTATATTTTCTTAAACAATCCAGCTCTGTGAATTTTTTTCTCTTGTCTTCTGAGAATATGTTGATGGCTCCTCTCTGTGTACCCACTCTATACATAGTGGATTTCTCTACCACTGTTCTATCATGCTACAGTTCTACAGTACTGTACTGTGCTATGCTAAGTCACTTCAGGCATGTCTGACTCTTTGCAACCCTATGAACTATAGCCCCCCAGGTTCCTCTGTCCATGGGATTCTCCAGGCAAGAATACTAGAGTGGGCTGCCATGCCCTCCTCCAGGGAATCTTCCCTAACCCAGGGATTGAGTCTGCATCTCTTATGTTGCCTGCATTTGCAGGCAGGTTCTTTACCACTCACGCCATCTGAGAAGCCCATTCAATACTACCATTACCCAATTAAAGTAACATGCCTCCCCTCCCCACTGTTATACTTGAGCTTCCCTGCAGCAGGGAACGTGGCTTGCTAATCCATATATCTTTATTATATTATTAATCTAATATCCTTAGCATTAGACAGCATTATATACTAATATAATGTTGCATACATAGTGGGCATTCAATAAATATTTCTTGACCTTTCAGCAAACATTGACTGTATAAAACATTGTAATATCTGTATGCGTTTACAGAAATACATATGAATAAGGCAAAAGCCTTGCCCTCAAAGAGCATGTATTCCAGTGGGAAAGACAAAGGCATAAGTAACTTTTAAACAAGACATTATAGTAAAGGTTAAGAGTGGTGTGAAGATGTAAAGATAAAGATTAATAAATGAAAGAAGTCATTTTAACATTGTTAAATCTCAGGGCCAATAAAAAAAGGGCCTCTAGGGTCTACTTCATATTATTCTTAGGGGCAAATACAGTATATGGAGAGAATAGTGGAAAATGGAGCTGGGAAGATTTGGGACCAAATTTAGAGGCTTTGATTGATGAGCTTAAGAGGTTAGCCTTTATTTTGTGTTTTGTGGGAAACCATTAAGGATTTTTAAACAGAGAGATAACATAAGATTAATGATTTTAGAGATTAATGGTTTTAAAAATAAACTGTGGTGGAAAAGTTCAGAAGCATTGGAAGCAGGGAAGCCAATCATTATGCTGTTGTAACAGTCCAGGTAAATAATGATGAGATCTTGCAATAAGACCATCAAAAAAAGAGACAGGTGGTGAAGGAGCCGAGGTAGGCAATTGACCACCTCTGGTGAGTGCCTGGATATAGGATGAGGGCACTGATGCTAAGATTTCATGAAGGAGCAACCCCAGGAGGATGGTGATGCCGTTAACTGAAATATGAATCAGGAAAGCCAGAAAGATGAGCTCTCTGTGTAGTGTGCCCATGGGACAGCCAAGTCAAGAGAAAATGTGTAGCCAGATAAATACGTGAGTTTGGTACTCAGAAGAGAGGTCAAGGTTACCTAGTGCTCTCATCAACTTGATTTAGTTCAAACTGGGAATGTATGATATTGTAGTGGTAGAGTCTGCATATTGGGAAAAGGCCCACACAGCTAAGTGACCTAAAGCAGAAGAATTTGAAAGGGATATAGCAAAGGACAAAGAACCCACAGATCAGAGTTGAAGATTCAGGAAGGTGTGAGCAATATAAGGAGAAGGCAGGAGTTGAATCTCTGGTAAACCTCAAAAAAAACACAAAAAAATACAGTCTTGGTAGCAGCGGAAGTAGATATCAAATGCAGTGAGTTAGGGAAGTGTGGAACAGGGAGGCTGAGGAGACAGTGAGCACAGTGCATTTTTAAGAGCTTTGGTGAAGAAAAGACCACATTGATTCCTAGACAGTATTTAACCTTCAGCTCCTGTTTGTGTCATTCTTGTCTCCTTTTATCCCCTCATCACCATTTGGTGAGCCACCATGCAGTAGATTGGACCGTCTGTCTCTGTGGCTGCATGTTGGCTGGCTTCCAGCCCTTAACTTCTCTGTTCTAAATAAAATCCACCCTACTTTTGCCACCTTTCAAAGGATCTGGGTAGCCACTGAACAAACACGTAATCTTCAAAGTGCACTCATCAACTTTCAAACGGCAGGCCTTCGTCGTTCCAAACAGGAAGAACCTGAGAACAGAGAGGAACAATTACTTTTGCGTATCGTCATCAACTTTTATGGCAGGCTGCCTCTCCATTCCTACATGGAACTTGTCCTATTAGATCATACCTGAATCAGTGGAGTAGCCCTGCTGTTCCTCAGTGTTATCCTTGAGTGGACAAATGACAGCTTTTTGCCTAGAAGCAGGGTGGACAGTTGGTAAAATTATGGCTCAGTGTCCATAGGACATTCTTTTTCCACTGTTGTTATGAGATCATTTTATAACAAATGCTGCTATGTGAGACCACATGAGAAATTGATGAAATTACTTTGAGGAAGGCAATGAAAATCTTTTGTAAGCCAAAGTATACATTTCTGACTTATTTTTGCAGCAGTTCCAACTCTGTGGTAGTAGGTATCTTCTTTTTTTAAAGGAGTCCTGGTCTTTGTTCTCACAGAGAGAGCACACAAAGCTCAGTGAAGGTGCTCACTTCCCTATTGCAGCAGTGGAGCAGCTTCTTTTCTTCCAGCTATGCCAAGAATCTTGTTAAAAGCTTGTAATAAAGTAGAGGTGAACTGTGAGACCAACATCTTTTATTGCATTTTGACTCTGGAGTCTCCATTGATCTCATTTGGGTGGTTGCTGAGAAAGCAAGACAGTAAATGAAAAAGCATTAATAGGAATAACTGGGATTGGTAGGAATTTACAACTAGATCAGACTATAGGATCAGGCAGTTAATTGCTGGCTTAGTGACAAGGAACCAACTATAGCGAGGAAACCATTTTCATTTTCATAATGCAACGCAAATGTGCCCAACGTTGGACCTTCCCAGAAAGTGACTGATCAGCAGCCAGCTCTACAGACTCATAGCCACCCTAGGTCAGTGTCCACTATATTTCACTGCTGAATGCATACAGAAGTGCCTTAAAGTCTCTACTGGAAATTGGTTTCAAAAGGACGGATTTGGGGTACTCATGTAAACCAAGAATCAAAATGAACTGTCTAGTGGGAAAAGAGCCACAGCTTTAATTAATGAAGTGAGAGGACACAGCTGAGAATTATAAATTGGGATTCAAACTAATAGAATTCCTAATCTGGGCCCTCAGCAGGTTGTTCAACTGGTTTGTGCCTCCGTTGTTCCAGTGTGATCATCCTGGGTGTCACCTGTTCAGCCTAAATTACTGGCTCAGGAACACACATGAATTTCTTTTGCTCCATATGCTGAGTGGGAGCATAAAAAGAATTCAGTGCGTACAAATCACAAATAAAATAGTGAAATCTTATACAGTTGCCTTCTTGAATTTCTTTTCTAGACTCCAAAATGTTGGGGGGTGGGGGGTGTGGGCATGCAAACATTTTTACAGCAAGTCAAGCTGTAAAATACCTGGCCTCCTGACAGGTCTCATGGCAGATTTCTACAGCACGGAGTTCTGATTCCTGGGGGCCCAGACAGTACTTATATAGTAAACACTTAATCCATTTTGAATATGATTGTAACAGCACTGAGCATGTATGGTCTTCCCTCTGTAGCAGCAAGTAAGGCCGTACTCCTCCTGGGCAGATCAAAGAATTGAGATCTATCAGTGATCAGCCTGTATTCTCAGAGTGAGGTCATACCAAATACTGAATATCAATTTAGAATTCGCCGCTTTTCATTCTTCGCCCTTTCCCATATGCTGCTGTGCTCTGGGGTGATGTGACAGAGTAGCACAGATGGTACAATGCATGTGCAGTCGTCAGCGTGTATCATTTCTGTCCCTCTGCCATTCATTCCCCGCAACATCGTCTCACTTAAGGTTCACTGAGGTCCTGTAAAGTGCACAGAGCAAGCTGGAAATGGGAATCCCTGCTGATAAAGTGGAAGTCAGCTGAAGGCACACTAGACCAATTGGGCCCGTAATAGAAAAATAAAAGCTAATGTAGAATATTTTTGAAGAATCCTGTGTTTTATACCTATTGCTTCCTTTGGAGAAAAGGAAAAATTGAATGGAATGACAAAGAACAGTGTTGTTTTGTGTGGGTTTGTACAGCACAAAACCCCTGAGCCTCCAGGGCAGCCTGGACTCAGCAGACAGCCCCCATTGTTCAGATATGACTCATTTGTGTAGTCAGGTCATGAGCATTTATTACCCAGATTTGTCTGCCCTTGCCCCCTCCCCATCGGCTTGCCAGCTTCCATCTGTTTCATAAGAGTTAATCGTATATTCTAGCTGTTCTGAGTAAATAAGCCTTATGGCTAAACCAGGTCAGATGTCACCGTTCTTAGTATTTGTGTAGCCACACTGAGTGTGCACTCGGTGCCTGGCTCTGTGCTGGGCCCTAAAGATACACATATCTGCTCTTAAGACAGACAAAAAATGTGACCACTGTAATAATAGAGACATGTACATGAGACATAGCTAAACACAGAAAGGAGATTTAGGGCATTTAGCACTTTCTGTTTTTGACACACATGACACACGTGAGGACTTTAAAGGAAAAAATAAGTGGGAATCCCTCAGGCAGATGATGGGAGAAGAGGCGCCTCAGTCAGAGAGATCCCCTGGATGGTAGGATTAGGGTGCTGGCTGCAGGGAGTTCAGTGTGGCAAAAGTAGGAGATAGGGGAGAAATCAGCCTAGTAAGGGAAGCCAGGCCAGGACTTTATCCTCTGGAGATAATGGGAAACCCCTAGGAAGTTTATTCGATTTTTTTTGAAAGATGGCTCTTGTGGCTACATAAAAGGTATATTTGAGGGAAATCACATGAGAGCTGGGGAGACCAGTTGGAAATCTTTGGTAGCAGACCAGCAAGTGATAATGGTAGCCATAGAGATGGAGAAAAGAGAATTTGAAAGCGTATGGGAACAAAATCAGTCGAAGCTGGTGATTAACAAGATGCAGGGAATGAGGTTGGAGGAGAAACCCAGAGTGAACTTGATAATTCATCTAGACGCTGGGGCAGATAACGGGGCCATTCACCAAAAGCGGGCATAATAGAACAGGAAATTTGGTGGGGAAAAGTTCGGGTTTGGTTATGTTGACTTTAAGGCATCTATCTATAGGTTGGGACATATATGGAGAGAAATCAAGTAGGCCCTTGTATAGATAAGTCTGAAGCTCATAGATAAGTTTGGATCGCAAATGTAGATGTGGAAGTCAGCAGTATATCACGATGGTTGAAGCCATGAGCTTCCTGAAGGGAGAGCGTCAATGAGAAAAGAGAGCAGACCCCTCAAACACCAGTATTTCAGGGAGCCTTTGGGAGGAAGGGTTGAGTAAGTAAGAACTGATAATGCCACTCCCCAGTCAACAACTGTGAACAGCCATCCAGTTTTGCCAGATGTCCACCTTCCCCCCTCCCCATCTTCCTACTTCATTGCCTTAAACTGAATCGGTACTGAAAGGGTGGAAAGTGTACTCCTTCATTACAGGTCCCGGGCATCGTGGGCATTCTGACAGTGTTCGACACGTTACCTTGTCTTCTCTGTCCCAGCTGCTTTTAGTGAGGCTTTGCATCAAAGGCCCCACAGTCTACTTTTTTAAAGTTAGCTATCTAGCTAGATTAAGATTATTATAACAAACATAAATGCTCTATAATGGCAAGTTTGCCTCAACGGTATGCAGAGAAGTTGCCAGGAGCAACACAGAAAATGAGGTCCTGCGTTGAAATGAACGTTTGGAATTAAACTTCCCAGGTTGTGTGTGGGGAATCCATTGTCAGCCCTGTTTCCCCACTAAGATCAGGCTTGTGTGAGGGTTATGGACTTTGACTCGGGTCTTAGAAGGTCTCAGAAGAGATTAACTTGGCTCTGATTCTGGAAGCATTTTTTTCCCCCATTTTCCAACAGGCGATTTGTCTGTGGTTAAGAAGTTCCCACTGTATCTGGGGGCTCTGGCCTGGTGCTTCAGGATGTCGTGTTCTCCAGACAGGAAGTCCCTGAGGAGCTGTCATGTACTTTTTTGAATGCTCAATTGATGGGAGTCAGTCTTTCTCCTCTCCTTCTCTGTTCTCACTCGTCTTGATTAACTCAGACAAGCACGTAGTTTCCCCCAGCCTCTTTTTTTGTGACAGTGTATTGTCCACGTTGGTGGGTGTGGAACCATCAGCTGACTGGCTCTCCTTTTTGATGTTCTTCTGGCTTTCTTTGGGAGAAGTAGCTTGTGAGAGGGCAAGCAGGCAAAGGTCAGTGTGCCCAGGATTGGTGTCCCCTCCTGCTTGTGCTCCCCACGCGAAGCCTTCCCTCTACATGAATTAGGCATTGCCACTTCCGTGGAACGGAGAACGTGTCCATAAAGAGACCGATAGCGTGTTTGGAGACTCAGCCTTCTCCAGCCTGGTTTTTTTTCTCTTGCTGCAGTTTCCATGCAGGTGACTTGTGGATCTTGATGTCGCAGCTCCCTCTAGTGTCACTGTGGCTCAGGCTCTCCTAGGGCTTTTCTTCCCATTCAGAAAATGTACCCAATACAGTCTGCCAAAATCGCCAGCATTTTAAATAGGTTTTCCCATACATAGTAAAAACAAATATGAGATGATTTCTCTCCCATTACAAAATGGAATCTTACATGAAGATATGGGACCATTCCAGCTCCAGTTTTGTTCCTATTTCAGAATTTTGTGGAGCCAAGGAGTCCTGTGGAAATCATTCTTCTAGGGGAGTGGAGGCTTCGGTTTCAGTTGAAGCCAGCTTGGGTTTCAGTTGAAGCCAGCTACCCTCTGTAAGGAAGGAATGTGAATTCCTTTCAAGAAAGGTAAATGAAAATGGGAGGCCAAGAAGTTACTCTGATCTCTGCAGCAGAGAAAATACTGAGTAAGAGAAGAAGGAAAAAACAAGCAGCAGGAAGACCCCTCTCCATTTGTTCTGGAAAGACTGGTTTGTTTTCTGAAATGACTTTTGAACTAGAAATTCATCTTCTGAAGCCAAGTCGTTTTGAGGTTTTTTTTAAACCAAAGGAGTCAAGTTATTAATATTTGAAAAATGGCTACTTTGTGGTGAATAGAATAATGTAACACTCCTACCTAAATTAACATCATTGCACCCTCCATAATAAGGATTTATGAGATACTCATCATATGAAAAACCCTGTTATGGACCTCTCCATAGGTCTGTGTTTTGGTTGTAACTGTTTTCTTAGTTATGAGCTAATTAAAAGCACTAGTATTTTGTTTTCTTCTTTCATACCCCAGCCTTCTCCCTTTTTCCTTTGCCCTTACAACTAGAGTGACCAGTTATTCTTCAGCCTGTCTCCATATTATAAGATGAAGAGATAGGAAGTGCCAGCTCCTCAGCGTGGCTCTCTAAACAGACTATTTTCCTTCAGAGCATCCAAAGTGACTGAACAATTTATCATTTCTTCTTCATAAATCACTTTGAACCTTTATCTCAAGTTGATCTGTGAAGCCAAACATAAATTCTTGTTGTAGTATCCATGTTCTTATCTACTCACAAAACTCTGAGATAGCTTCTAAAATTGTGTGTGGGGGTGTGTGTGTGGAGTATGTATAGATACAGTTAGAATAGAAGTAACAATTAGAATATCTTCTCTGTTTTTAATGGCAAGCCACGAGGTGGCAAGTTTTTTTTCTGTGCAACTTGGCACAGTGAAAAGTACAGTTTGGCTTAACAGTTCTCTTCCTTAGTCTTAGACTGGCCCATCTTAAATCAGAATATAGTGCTGATCTAGACTTGTTGGTCCGGGCTGACCTGGCATGGAGGTGGGAAACCTTAATAGTCCCTGTTTAGCCACCCTCTGCCAAACCTGTCATCAGAGAGCCTCACTGCTGGGGCATGTAGCTCTCAGACCCCAAAGAAAGATGACATTTTCTGTCTTGCTCTCTGAAAAAATGGGCTGCTGCTGCTGCTAAGTCACTTCAGTGGTGTCCAACTCTGTATGATCCCATAGACGGCAGCCCACCAGGCTCCCCCGTCCCTGGGATTCTCCAGGCAAGAACACTGGAGTAGGTTGCCATTTCCTTCTCCAATGCGTGAAAGTGAAAGTGAAGTCGCTCAGTCATGTCCTACTCTTCGAGACTCCATGGACTGCAGCCTACCAGGCTCCTCTGGTGTGTGGGATTTCCCAGGCAAAAGTAATGGAGTAGGGTGCCATTGCCTTCTCCAGAAAAAATGTGAGGATTCTATAATGCATCGCTTTTTAACATTTACAAGTTGTCATTGTTTTAGTCATTATGAATGTTACATTTGTACAGTTTAGTAGTTTACAGGGGTTTCCCTGATGACTCAGACAGTAAAGAATCCGCCTGCAATGAGGGAGACCTGGGTTTGATCCCTGGGTTGGGAAGATCCCCTGGAGGAGGGCATGGCAACCCACTCCAGTATTCTTGCCTGGAGAACCCCATGGACAGAGGAGCCTGGCGGACTACAGTCCATGGGGTCGCAAAGAGTCAGACACAACTGAGCGACTAAGCACAGGACAGCACAGCAGCAGTAGTTTACAATTATGCTGTGCCTACTTGATCTCATTTGATTCTCACACCTGCCCTATGAAGCAGGTTTCGGTATTCTTTATATTGTCTCTTTTACTTAGAAAGACTGGGACCCAAAGAAATTAAGAGAAATGACCAAGGTTACACAGCTGGTAGCGGGGCTAAATGCTAGGCCTTTCAAGTCCTTGGCAAGTTTCCCTTCTATAGGGTGACAGAGTTTAACTACAGTGTCATTCAGCCAAACTCAGTGGTATTTGACTGGCTTTTCAAAGGCTGAGGAGTTGGGACCTTTGAACTTCCATTCTAGTGGGCAATGTGATATTGAGCAAATTATTAAAACTGGAATGTGTCGTGTCCTAGATCTAACTCCCACACAACTACATGATGGCTAGTGTAAGGCTTTAAATGCCTAGTGACATATAAATATGAAATATTGCCAACGGCACAGTATAGAGAGAATTCATGTTGCGATTGATGAGCATCAGGATTATACATTATACTGCATGTGCTGAGACTTGGAAAGCTTTCCAAAGATAATGCTTTCTGAAAGATGTATGTTTGAACTTGAACTCAGCCTGGGGATATCTCTATTTCAAGACCAGAAGTTTGCATAAAGAAGAAATGCCAAAAACTGATGAAGTTCGTGGTAGAAGACAAAGAAACTTTTTTTCACATCTCTCTCTCATGTGTGCGTGTATGTGTGCTTGTGTGTGTGTGTGTGTGATTGACCACTGTAATAAATATGTATAAATACAATAAAAGAGAGAGGGATGTTCCTCTCCTTCAGACTCCTTTACCAGGACTCCTTTTTTCAAAGCATCTATTTTGATGGAAATCAGAGCCTGCTGCTTCCCAGAACCGAGCATCCATCAGCATCCTCCTAACAAAATGTACATTTTTCTTTGTAAATAGAGAAGGCCAGAAAAGCTTTTCCAAATTTGCTTTTCTGTGTCACCACAATAAACGAGCAAACTGTAGACACTGCAGAGCACCTGTTGCTGGGAGGCTTTGGTGTCTGTGAGGTGCAGCAGCGTGCTCCCGCCAAGGAGGAAAAGTGGCGAGTTTGTTCTTGGTTCCCAGGGTCGTGGAGGAGCTATCCGGACCAGGCTGTTACAATCTATGAATAGTGTCGGAGACTCAGCCTTCCGTTGTCAGCTTCTCATATCGTATCATGAGGATAATCCTTTTAGGGGTGATTTTTATTTATTTATTGCTTTTCTAACCCTTTAAGACTGGAAATACAATAGTTGTTTTAGGATGTAGAACTCTTGGCTAATGTTTTTGTTCAAAAAACTCTTCCTTGATCCATAACCACTTAATAAGATTCTTTTGAGAGGCCTTATTGCTTGAATATTGGCCTGTTAAGAGAAAATGTACACATGTCATTTTGAAGCATGGTTGTCTCGGTTTATGCTCAGCGGCGTCCTTGCTGGGTCGTATGGTAGTTCTGTTTTTAGTTTTTAAAGGACCTCCCTACTGTTCTCCACGGTGACTGTGTCAGTTTACATTCCCACCAACAGTGCAAGAGGGTTCTCTTTTCTTCACATCCTCTCTAGCATTTATTGTTTGTGTATCTTTTATCTACCCCAGCATTCAGTGTAGATAGCGTTGCAGCACTGTTTACAATAGCCAGGGCGTGGGAACAACCTAAGTGTCCAGTGACAGATGACTGGATAAAGAAGATGTGGTGCATATCTACAATGGAATATTACTCAGCCATAAAAAGGAACAGAGTTGGGTCATTTGTAGAGATGTGGATGGACCTAGAGTCTGCCATACAGAGTGAAGAAATCAGAAAGAAAAAAAGCAAATATTATATATTAACACATATATGTGGAATCTAGAAAAATGATATTGTTGTTTAGTCACTAAGTCACGTCCAGCTCTTTTGTGACCCCATTTGCTGTAGCCCACCAGGCTCCTCTATCCATGGGATTTCCCAGACAAGAATATTGGAGCAGATTGTCATTTCTTTCTCCAGGGGATCTTCCTGACCCAGGGATGAAACCCAGGTCTCTTGAATTGCCGGTGGATTCTTTACCACTGAGCCACCTGAGAAACAATAGAAAAATGATATAGATGAAACTATTTTCAGGGCAGGAATAGATACAGATATAGAAAACAGACATGTGGACACAGGGGGGAAAGGGACAGGTGGGACAAATTGGGAGTTAAGATTAACATATAATATACATTCAGTCATGTTTGACTCTTTGTAACCCCATGGGCTATAACCTGCCAGGGTCCTCTGTCCATGGAATTTTCCAGACAAGAATCCTGAGTGGGTAGCCATTCCCTTCTTCAGGGGATATTCCCAACCCAGGGATCAAACCTAGGTCTCCTGCATTGCAGGCAGTTTCTTTACTATCTGAGCCATGCTGCTGCTGCTGCTGCTAAGTCGCTTAAGTCGTGTCCGACTCTGTGTGACCCCATAGACCACAGCCCATTAGGCTCCTCTGTCCCTGGGATTCTCCAGGCAAGAATACTGGAGTGGGTTGCCATTTCCTTCTCCAATGCGTGAAAGTGAAGTCACTTAGTCGTGCCCGACTCTTAGTGACCCCGTGGATGGAGGAGCCTGATAGGCTCCAGTCCATGGGATTTTCCAGACAAGAGTACTGGAGTGGGGTGCCATTGCCTTCTCCGTCTGAGCCATGAGGGAAGTCCAATAATATACACTACTGTGTGTAAAATTAATAGCTAGTGGGAAGCTGCTACAAAGCACGGGGAGCTCAGCTCAGTGCTCTATGATGATCTAGAAGGGTGGGATAGAGGGACTGGGGGGAGGGAGGTCCAACAGGGAGGGGACATATGTATATATACAGCTGATTCACTTCATTGTACAGCAAAAATTAATACACCATTGTAAAGCATTAATTTTTTTTTTTTAATGAAATGAACCACCAGTGACTCAAATGGAGGAAAATAGGCAAAGGATATGAAGAAATAGGGATCTTCCCTCATAGCTCAGTTGGTAAAGAATCCGCCTGCAATGCAGGAGACCTGGGTTCAATCCCAGGGTTGGGAAGAACCTCTGGAGAAGGGAAAGGCTACCCAATCCAGTGTGCTGGCCTGGAAAATTCCATGGACTGTATAGTCCATGGTGTCGCAAAGAGTCAGACACGACTGAGCAACTTTCACTTCACTTCACTTCATGAAGAAACAGTTAATGGTAATGAAAAGGGGGAAATTGCAGTGGACCCTTAAAGATGTGACGAGGTGCTCAATAACTCATTAAAAATAGTATCTCCAAAGATACTTTTCTTCACTTATCAGATCAGCAGAGGTAAAGCTTGTAAACATGATACGCTGGCAAGAACAGGACGAGAACAAGCATCCCCCCCTCCGCCCACCCCCACCCCCCTGCACCACTGCTGATGTGTAAACTGACTCAACTTGATAGAGGCAATTTGGTAACATTTATCAAACATCTAAATACAGATGAGGTATTTATACAATACCTAAATACAAAGGGGTTTGACTTAGCACTTCCCCTTCTGGAAACTTATCCTACAGGTATCCTCATACACAAGCAATATGGGGCTGTATAAGGCTTTTCACTGCAACATTGTCTGTGGCTGGAAAGGACCTGAAGGTCTGCCAGTAGAGAGGGGTAACTGAACTCTTCTTGTATGTCCATTGGAATACACTGGAATGTATGTAGCTATAAAAAATTAAAAAAAATTAAAAAACTATTAATAGTATGCTGTCTATGCAACAGTTTCAAGACATGTTGTTAAGTCATAAAACCTGGGTACAGATTATTGTTCAAAAAAAAGAGAGAGAGAAAATATAAAACCTAGACTTCTGCCACTGAAATGCTGGTTTTGCTCCAACTAGATGAGACCAACGATTCTCTCAAACTTTCTTCTTTACCCTGCCCATGACCCATGAGTGCCTGAGTTGTGACCACCACAATGACACTCACTGAAAAGTTAGGAAGACTCATAGTTTACCTGGTCAATTCTATGTCAGTCTCCTGACCAGTGATATAAGGTATTCTGGCCTATGTTATAAGCTATTTATTGAGCTGCTGTGTAAGTCTGGGCTATAAAACTCCACAGAAAGAAAGCATAAATGGAAAATGACTTTTTGTTTTTCACTTTTCTAGATGAGGGGCAAGATAGAGTGGAAGGAGGAATCTGGTGTCGGGCAGACTTAGGTTTACAAACTAGTGGCCCTGTGTTTGTGTTTTTTGGTTTTGTTTTTTAAATTCTTAAGTCCTCAGCCTACTTTGGGCTTCCCAGATGGCTCAGCAGTAAAGAATCTGCCTGCAATGCAGGAGACTCAGGTTTGATCCCTGTGTTGGGAAGATCCCCTGGAGAAGGAAATGGCAACCCACTCCAGTATTCTTGCCTGGATAATTCCATAGACAGAGGAGCCTGGCAGGCTACAGTCCATGGAGTCATAAAGAGTTGGATATGACTGGGCAACTGACCATGCACACACACACAGCCTACTTTAAAGAGTCAGTGTAAGGACTAGAGGGCTTCCCTGTTGGCTCAGCGCTAAAGAGTCCACCTGCAATGCAGTAGCTGCAGGAGAGGCAAGTTTGATCCTTGGGTGGGGAAGATTCCCTGGAGGAGGGCATGGCAACCCACTCCAGTATTCTTTCCTGGAGAATCCCATGAACAGAGGAGCCTGGTGGGCTACAGTCCATAGGGTCGCAAAGATTCGGACACAACTGAAGCGACTTAGCACACACGCACACATAAGGACTAGAGATAATACACATGATGGGTTAAGCATGAAGACACTGTTTCTTGTCACTCAACACAGGGTCACCAAAACCCTTTCTGCCTCACTGCAGCACTGTTGCTCTCGCTACCCCAGACATCTTCTAGTTAACCCCTCTTCACAAATCATGAGCCTTGTTAAATGATAGTGTGCATTTTAAATTGTGTTCTTTGCTTTCTTCCTTCAGATCTGTAAGAGCAAAGCTAAAGAATCGCAGCAATATTATCACAGCTTGGCTATCCGGCAGAGTCTGGCTGTCCACTTTAACATCCAGCAGGACTGTGGTCACTTCCTTGCTGAAGTTCCTAAGCGCCTGCTTCCCTGGGAGGATCCCGACGCTGCCGAAGAGGAAGAGGATGGCATGGAAGCAACGGAAGAGGTGAAAGGAGAAGCTGATGGGAAGGGCCCAGACCTGGGCTCCGAAGCAGAGTCGTCCCACAAAGAAAGCCAGGCAGCCGTCAGCAGGAAGCAGAGAAGCCACGTTGTGGTCATCACCAGAGAGGTTCCCTGTCTCACAGTGGCCGACTTCGTGCGAGACTCCCTGGCACAGCATGGGAAAAGCCCGGATGCATACGAGAGGCAAGTGTGTCTGCTGCTTCTGCAGCTGTGCTCGGGCCTGGAGCACCTCAAACCCTACCACGTCACCCACTGCGATCTGCGTCTGGAGAACCTGCTGCTCGTCCACTACCAGCCGGGGGGGCCCACTCAAGGCCTGGGGCCTGCAGAACCCAGCCCCACCCCGTCCTGTCCCACGAGGCTCATCGTCAGCAACTTCTCCCAGGCCAAGCAGAAGAGCCATTTGGTAGATCCTGAGATCCTCCGGGATCAGTCCCGACTCGCCCCAGAGATCATCACAGCCACACAATATAAAAAGTGCGATGAGTTCCAGACAGGCATCCTCATCTACGAGATGCTGCACCTGCCCAACCCTTTTGATGAGAACCCAGAGCTGAAGGAGAAGGAGTACACTCGGGCTGACCTGCCCCGCATCCCGCTCCGCTCCCCCTATTCCCGGGGCCTGCAGCAGCTGGCCAGCTGCCTCCTAAATCCCAACCCTTCTGAGCGGATCCTCATTTCAGATGCCAAAGGCATCCTCCAGTGTCTGCTCTGGGGCCCCCGGGAAGATCTCTTCCAGACTTTCACCGCCTCCCCCAGCCCCGCTCACAGGAACACCCTGCTCCAGAACTGGCTGGACATCAAGCGCACACTGCTCATGATCAAGTTTGCCGAGAAGTCCCTGGACCGGGAGGGTGGCGTCACCCTGGAGGACTGGCTTTGTGCTCAGTATCTGGCTTTTGCCACTCCAGACTCTCTCAGCTGTGTGGTGAGAATCCTGCAGCCCCGTTAATAGGTCCCAGTCACTGGTCTTACTTCATGTGTCACCTTCTTCAAGTTGCCCACACACTTCCCCTTCCTGGTACTCATATAGAATTCAAGGAAAGAGGAGAGACAAGCCTTCCACCCCCATCCAAGTCCAGTGAGTCGCTGAGTCCATCTTAACATTAGGGAAAGTCAGCCGCTCAAATGTGCAGCTGCCATTCATGGGAACACTTTCCGCCCCAACTGTCCCTAAGTGCAGGAAATATGAAGATGCATCCTTGAAGGGACAGCTCCTCTGGTTTGAACTCCATGAGCTGGGTCCAGTTCCTCCAGAACTCTGAGTATCACCTGTCTTTTTAACACCGTGTGTTTATTCTCACTAGCAATAGACAGATTTAACCAGTACTTACCATCATCTACTAAACTTTCACAACAGACTCTTCTCCTTTAAAGGATCAATAATGGGCTCTCTTACCAGGCAGAACTGCCATCCTTAGCATCAGCCCAGTTTTGGTTCTGGGAATTACATCCTTTGTTCTCGCAGATGGTAGAAGGACAAGGAGAGAGAATCCATCCTTAGGGTCATGCACCCATTTGGTTTCCATTATCAGTAAGTGTGCACACTGTATGGAGGACAGCCCTAAGTCTCCCCTTGTGCTGCCACTGCCTGAATCTCCTTCACCTCGGTTCTGTCCCCACTTGCCAGTGAAGTTTGGGTTTATCAGCCCATGACAGAGCTGACCCAAGGTGGTGTCACCAGGACCCCAGCAGGGCAGAGTGCAGTTCAGACCTTACAAATAACTGGCAGGACCCAAGGAGATGGTGTTCCTGCACGTGCAGTTCTCTAGGGGCCATCAGGGGAACAGAGTTTAAAGGACCGTTCTTTGATTACTGTCAGACCTGTCAGCGTTGGCAACCAGGGCTACCGGTACCCAGATCACAGTTTTCCCCTGAGCCGTAATTGGCCAGCCTCCTTCTACCAGCAGCCAGTGTTAACTAGTCTACCAAATGCTGTAGACAACAGCTCTGCATGGAAATGGCTGTCCATTGAGCCGTAACATCTCCCTCAAGGGCACGGTGTGGCTGGCTATTAGGATGGCCAGAAGGCAGAGGAAGGGGAGAAGGCCACTGATGAGAGCGCTGACCTCCACCTCGCAATGCCCACATTGTCTAGAGAGGCTGCCTCCGAGCTGCACAGGCACATTGCTCCCGGTGACTCAGAAACAGCACTGAGGGCAGTTCATCAGGAGTCTGGATTGCCGAGGTGGGTGCCGAGAGCACCCTGCCTGGGGTCTGTGCACCACTCCTACGGATACATGTGCAATTTTTGTATGTATTTTTTTTAGCTGTATATACAGTGTTTATGTTGCAACTTCACCTGAAGCAATATCCACAGAAACCCTCCCCTTCTTCCCTTGGCACATATTTGCGCTGAGATGAGTGTCCCTTCCACCCCCACCCAGTGTGTGTGTGTGTGTGTGTGTGTGTGTGTGTTATTCAAAACTGTGAGTATCTGTTCTGTTTACTTCAACTTTGGAATCCCAAGAGTCACTCAGACAGAGTGAGTGTGTGTACACGTGTATACCCGTGTGTGTGCACATGCCCGCTGGAAGCAGAGGCCAGGCCTCTGGGGGAGCAACCTGTGGCAGGGTTGATAGACACATCCTCTGCCTGGTAGGCAAGACGGCCCCGGGCCCTGCATCAGCCGGTGCAGAGCTTGTTAAAGCCAAGCCTGATTGTGCAGTATTATTTAGATAGCACGTTAGTGGCCTTTTGGTAATTTCTAAACTTTTAACATTATTAACCACCTTTCATGTGATTCACCTATATCAAAGAGGATCAAGAAAGGAGAAGAATGTATTTTATTGTGCTCTTCTTTGCTTCATTTTCTTCTTTTTTAAGTGAATGGGAGCCGTGAGGCCCATCTGGAGGATTCCCCTGTCCTCCCGGCCAGCAGTTCAGGACTTCCAGGGAAGAGAGCTGGTCGGCCCACACAGAGTCTTGTCTCCTCTGTGTAGGAGAGTCTTGTCTCCTCCTCCTCCTCCTCCAGAGTGCAAGGCTCTGCCCCTAGGAACGGCCGCAGGATGGGCGCGCCGCTGCAGGCCAGCACTCTGCGCTCTCTCGGTGTCCTGCAACCTGGCCCCACTTTGCCTAGCAGGCTTTAGTAGGTTGCCCTTAGCTAACCCACGTGCACATAACCCCCTTCCCAGTTATACACTGAAGTGGCAGCGCACAGACCACTACCCTGTCAGCCAGCACGCCCCCTTAGCAGCCTGCTCTCCACGGTTTGCACATTGAGACGCTTTCTCAGTGTCACTCTCATGCTGCCTTGCCCGTGTGAATTTGAATGTTGACCATTTAGTGCAGTTTCATATTTAATGAAGAATGTTTCCTGGTCCCTTTATTGCTTTTCTAGGTATCCTTCACCACCACCACCCTCCTTTTTTCCTCCTGTTTCTGTTTTGACTTGGATCCAGTCTTCTTCATTTTAACTCGATAGTATTATAAGCACGGACACCCTCCACTACCATTATCTTATAGCACTGGCAAACCGAGCACCTTTTCACATTAGCTGTGTTTAGTACTGTTTTCATAGTCGGAAGTGTTAAGGGCAAAAGATGAATGCCAGCTAGTCAGGAAGGGACTCGGGCTGCTCTGAGATGGGTGGCTAGATTAATAGTTCTCTGAGTGAGGGCCAAAGGACGTAAGGTGGGGAAGGACGAAAGTGTTACAGGTGAGAATGGAATAGGCAAGATAACCCTATTTCTAGGCAAGAGGTATTGTCAGATGGTCCTCCAAATATTTTTCCAAAATGATGAAATTCAGTCTCATATTAACACAAATATTTTGCATCTCCATTTTAATTGTAGCAGAAACTTTGAATTCATTCATCAACTGCAAAGAAATCCTGCCCTCAGACACGGACATACATATTTATACATATTTTATATATATATATATATATATGAGTTTTGAATTGTGACTAGTATAGCACTTTAAATTTTCTCAAGTAACATCAAGTTATTGTCTTCAATACAGATTGGATTTTTTCTCTTCTTTTGAAGTCTGTACTATAGATTCTTCCATGTATATTGAGAATTTGAACAATTAAGCCGCTATTGGAACTTTTCCTTAAGCCACACGAGCAAGAATAATATCTCGTACACTTTTAGGTAAACAGGACAATGGCTGGAGTAGCCAAGACCAAGACTGAATGTACAGCAGAGTGCCTTGTTAGCGTGCTAACCTCGTCTGGGAGGAAAGGAATTAGATGTTCCACAGGAAGGCAGGGGGCTGTGAAAGGGCTCCCTTGCTCGCCTGAGGAGAGCCCTTGGTGCACTAGCATGATGCCAAGGAGCTGATTCATCAAGAATAACAGCAAGATGGTGGAAAGAGCAGTTGCAACCCATGGCATCAACAACAAAATAATGGTAAAGGACGCCCACTGACCCACAGGCTAAGTCAGAACTGGAAGCCAGGAATATGGCAGTGGGTTTTAAGTTTTGCCCTCAGAAGTAAACCAGCTGAGATAGACAGGGGAGCACAGCACTCACATTCCCTAATCGACTGATGTTGAGGGCCCAGAAGTGAAATCTGTTGGTTAGAATTTTAAGGGTCTGAGTAGCCTTTCACTGTCACTGGGGGCCAGTTGTGCTCCCAAACTCAGTCCCAGTTTGTGAACTTAGAAAACTCTAAACCAAGAGATCTGAGCCTCTGGAAATATTAATGATAATCCTGGGAATTAGACTACTTAAAATTGTATTTTAAAGTCTCTAGCATTATAAAATATCCATGAAAGATCTTTGGGGCCTACTAAACAGTAGGGCATAGAAGGATTGCAGTCCACTTCCCACATTCGAATTAAGAATACTTTGGTGCTAGGAAATTACCTGACTTAGTTTTGCTGATAGGAGTTTTCCCTAGATGTTACCAGCAGTGATCTGAAAGAAAATATGGGTTAGTTCCAGAAATTGGGATGGGCAGGGAGTAACTTGACTTCCTGGGCTAACTCTGACATGGTTTTTTTATTCCCCTTACTAGTTGACAAGAAGTAAAAATTCTGGTTCAGCCTAATGAGTGAACAGGATGGCTGCCCGTGAAAGCAGGTGGCTAGTTTTACCTCATTGAAGCCCATATTCTCAAAGGCCCAAAGTGCTGTGCCAAGAAAATCCAAGTGCCACTGTTGCTGCAGTGTGTGCTGCAGCCTGTGCTGACGGCAGCACCAAACGGGGTTCCACGGACCAAACCGACGCCATTAGGGAGGCCACGAGTGGTGCCGTGCAGGATGCTAGACAGAGATTATACCAAAGAAACCAAGCCTCTTTGTCCTGATGTTTTTTAGGTGATGAGGCTGTTATGACAGACGCCATGGGAAGAGAATTCACATGCATTCCCACATCCAGGTATTCCACTGATCAAGTAAACCATCCTCAAAAAAGCACCTATTTTTTTAAAAACAAGTCCATTTTGTGTATTGGGGTGGGGGGTGGGGAAGATGATGCTAAGGAAAACCTTGGGCAGATTATAAATTCCCCAGCATTTCAGGAGAAAGAACTATCCCCTCTCCCATTGACATGATTGTGACAATCACCCAAACTTCAGCTTGGGAACATCATATCCCTGTAATACTGAAAGCTGAGGTGTTTTTTGTTGTTTTTTTTTTTAAAGAGATGTGGTAGTTTCAATAGGTTTGTTTAAAAAAAAAAAAAACTCTTGGGAAATTTCTTTTTAAAAATCTAGTATTTTTTATAAACCGAGGTGTTCACCACTCATCATCACCACCATTTAATATAAGTGCCCAGAAAGTACAAGGTGCTATACAGCTGTTAAACACCCTCTCTCCGCAGCTGTTTGAAATTAGAGTAGGTTCCTGCGTCAGCCACTGCAGAAGCTTTTCCCCTTTTACCCGGGCGGGCTGCAGGGGCTTGCATCCGGGACCTCCCGTCAGGTGTTTCCCACGCCGCAGCGTTTATTCCAGCTTCTCACTTTTCCGCATCCATTTGCCTCCACTTTTATTTTTTAAATCAAGGAAGTTTCAGGGAATCAGAAGAGGTCGGACATTTTTTAACCTAGCAGAAGTACAGAGTCATATATTTTGCTACAAATATTATATTATGGAAAATCCACTTTGCCCGTGTAGTGTGTGGAAAGTGTGTGTGTCCGCGCTCCCGATAACTTGAATGTTGAACCAGCCCTATGGCTTCAGGGTAGCATTTTTGAAAGATAAACCACACTGCTTCAGGAAACGCTCCAAATAACTACTTGGTTATCCCTTCCCTTAGCAGTTTTAAAAGGTGTTACATGCGAACACACCGGGACAGGATTTTTCTGTTGATACGCCGGGCATTTTGGTATGAGATGAGGGCAGAAGCAAGGTCTTGTCCTTCTCAGTGATTTGAATCATGGCAGTCCTCATTCCGCTCTCTCTTTCATTCCCCACTGGCTCTGCCCATGCTCGCTTTTTGAAAATCTTGTTTCTTTTGTTCTTTCCTGGAGCCTCACCTCTCTACTTAACATACTTTAGAGTTGTAGAAACCTATCAACGAAAGGTCCCCTCTGTCACCAGGTGGCGCCGCCCTTTGGTTTGCTGTGGTACTTTGCTGTGTTCTCTGTGGCATCATGTTACTGTGTAAATAAATTCATTTTCATATCCAGTAAAAGCAGACAAGCTCTTGTCTTTTCAGCTTCTCTCCACACTGACGTGCGACGGACATGGTTACATCTTAACTCGCAGGAGGTATGCCTTCTCAGATGCTCCTCCCTGCTGACCTGGACTTGTTTTCAGTTCATTCCCTCCCTGAACTGAGAAAACCAGGCATAGAAGGGCAAGTGAAGGCCTTCAGCTTTCCCCCAGAGCTCAGAGGGCTGCAGGTTTGCTGTGTGAGATCGCCCCCTAGTGACCAGTCACCATATAGAGGTCCTGTTAGTCGCCCAGTGCAGCCAGGCCTCTCTCTGTCCTTCACCATCTCCCGAAGTTTGCCCAAGTTCATGTCTATTGCATCGGTAATGCCATCCGGCTATCTCATCCTCTGACGCCCTGGGTTTGTTTAAACCGTTTGGTTAGCTGGCTGAGGCTGAGCCTCTCAGTGGCCATCTCAGAGCTCTGCAGACAATATGAGCAGAGCAGGACCTTGTGCAGTGTCACCTGCTGCAGAATTCACATCCTTTGCCTGTTCCTAAAGGTACACGGTCACACACTGGGTCCTCACAAAGGCAGACAAGCTAATGAGCAGACGCTTCTGTAGCAGACAGAGGAGGCCACCTGGCTCAGGCAGGACGAGTCCGCAGTGGGCAGAGGCAGTGACAGCTGCCACGTCATTGGAGTAGAATGGATGAAAGTGCAAACATGTAGTCTCTGAATTTAGACCAGATTTTAGAGCTCTTAACCCTTTACCGTGGACACTGTTTCCAGCCCGGTGTTTCTGCTTCTCTCCACCAGCAAGCACTCTAGAACTTTCAGACATAATATTTAAGGGCTATTCCAGAAAAGTGATTGCCAGACTCAAGTTACATATTGCTGAGGAGGAAAAACTACTGATGTGGGCCTCAGAGCTCTCTCTGTTGCTTGGGCCTGGGAGGAAGGGTCAAGAGGATAAAGCTGAGAGACAACTCCCTGGGACATAGGTTCAGCTTCTGGAGAGGAGCCCAGGGAACTAACCTTCCTTGTTGTGAACTGACTTCTGGAGGGAGAGAACCAAAGAAAGAGACATTTGGAGCTGAGAGGTCTCGACATTATAGAGAGGGAACACAGTACGCTTGGGTGGCTGTCCCAGGCTCTGCTGGTGAGTGGCCAACTGGGGCCCCTGAAAGAAACGGGCTTGGATGGTGAGGGTTCAGGGTTGCCCAAGCCAGGCTCCAAAGGGGGTGGAGCAAAGCCACAAATGGGATCTCTCTGACTTTTGGCATGACTGGAGAGAGATCCTGTTACCCCTTCAGCACCTTGCCCAGCGTGGGATCCATTCCTAAGAATTCTGTCAGTGGGCCCTCAGGAAGACCACTCTTCCCTTTGATTCTGGATTGTCCAGAGGTCATGGACCACTGACATTTGAGTGGGGCCTTTGGCTTCCCTGGTGGCTCAGATGGTAAAGAATCTGCCTGCAATGCAGGAGACCCAGGTTCAATCACCTAGGTCGGGAAGATCCTCTGGAGGAGGGCATGGCAACCCACTCCAGTATTCTTGCCTGGAGAATCCCATGGACAGAGCAGCCTGGTGGGCTACAGTCCATAAGGTCGCAAAGAGTCAGATACAAATGAGTGACTAACACTTTAACTTTTTCTTTGGCTTCCGCATGCCTGGGAGCTGACTTCTTTCAACCCAGGTCACAAAGAATCTTGAGTTCTTTCCTACCTGGGATTTACTGGTACGAGAAGCTCTCTGGGTGCCTGGCACAGGGTGTGCACTCCATGAGCTCTCTGCTTTTCTCCAAGACTCAGCAAATTATGCTTCCTTATAAGCGAGCCCATGCTCTACAAGGGAAGGGACTTCATTAGTGCCTCAGGAGCCAAGGGCTGCAGTTGGCAGCTCACAGCTGAAACTTAAAAACCAAATTGCATACAGGGCGGAGGGGGAGGGATCTTGGTTGCCAAGATCCAGTTCTCTCAAATGTGCAAACCTCTGAGTGGAAACAGGCTGCCTGGGCACAACTCCTGACCTCCTGGAGATGTTAGGTAACTCTCTCTCCACACACACATATCCCAACTAACTGCCCGCTTACCCTCTGAAGGTACAGAAGCAACCGAAAGCCTGAGCCTTACTGGTCACCAGTCCCAGTGACCCAGTGACCCATTCTCCTGGGTGCTGGAGAATGTGCTCGGTGAGGGGGACCTGGGGTCCCAGGAATAGAGGGGCGCCGAATCTCCATCGGGGCCGCAGAGCTCTTGCTCCCTGGAGCCATCACCTCACACTTGGGCTGGAGTCCTGGAACTAGGGGTCGGAAGTTGGGCAGAGTGAAAACCTGCAAGCCTGTGGCTCACCATCTGTTCTTCCTCTCCCCGCAAGTGCTTCCTCTCCCTGCAGCGCACTCCACCGCACACCCAGGGGCACACCCGAAACCACCCCAGTCCCGCCGCCCTGGCCTTCCCTGCCCAAGCCACTCACACCCCCTGAGGCCGAGGACAGAGCCCACTGTGTATGTCGGGCTCTGCAGGCCCCTCTGCTCAGGCTCGGAGCAGCCCAGCTTCCCCCACTGACTCTTCTTTCTCCTCAAACTCCTGACCCTGCACCTTTCCCACGCACTCTGGGCAACTGGCCTGGGTGCTGTTCAGAGAGCCCTGGGCTAGTGCCAGTGGGAGCAAGCTTCATCCCCACCGTCATCCAAGGAGATGGCACCGTTTTGCCCATTTTCACTGAACCAATCAGGATTTGAACATGGATCTGTGTGCCTTGTCAGTGCTTTTTCCTAGAGCTCCAAAGAGATCAAGAAAGAGCTTCTTGGGATTGAACTAGCTTAGTTTTATCTTCACAACAACTCTATGAAGTAGGTTCTAGAATTATCCCATTTTACCCACGAGAAGACAAGCCAGAGAGGTGTTACTTGCCCCAAATCCCTAGTGAGGGAGCTAGTATTTGTCCTCAAGACAGTCTGGCTCTTCCTCGAAGCTCTCGGAACTCATGTCCTTCCTCCCTCACCCCTTCAATCCCTCAAAATCGTCAGTGGCCTCCTGGTGCCCAGAGAAGACAACCCAACTGCAGAGCCCAAGTCCCACCCCCTGGTCATGCTTTTTGCTAAGCAGACCTCCACACCCTACTAGGCTGGTCTCTTTGCTGCTCAGACACACTGGAGATTTCCCTGCCCACACTGTTCCTGTCCTTACCTCCCCATTCTCCAGGCCCTCATTCAGCCAAGAAGCTTCTGGGGTGACTCCCACTGGGAATGTTCTCTCATCCATCTGAAATCGCCAGCCTGCCCTCAGATCAGGCGCTCAGCCTGGTGTGTGCGTCCTGCTCCTCACTCCACCTGCTCCTCTCATCGGTCTCCTCAGAGTCTGAGTGAGACCAGTAGGAGGGGCAAGAACAGCACTGCGCCTGCAGCTCCTGCCTGCAGGTCCTGGGCCAGGTTTCCCCACTTCTAATCCTCACTCCAGCCCTCTGACCCCCACTGCACATGAAGAAATCTTAAATCAGAGTGGGGAGAAATTGGTCCAAGGCTGCACAGCTGTATGCCAACAGCCGACTCATTGGAAGAGACCCTAATGCTCAGAAAGGAGAAGAGAGCAGCAGAGGATGAGATGGTCGGACAGCATCACTGATTCAATGAACACGAACTTGAGCAAACTCCAGGAGATGGTGAGGGATAGGGAGGCCTGCTGTGCTGCAGTCCATGGGGTCACAAAGAGTTAGACATGACTTAGCAAGTGAACAACAAGCACAGCCATTAAGTATTAGGGCTGAGATTCGAACCCAGCCTGGCTGCCTCAGAAGTCAGTTCTCTTGCCCACCGCATCACAAGTCCTAGCCTGTTTCTGTGCCAAGGGAAAGGTCTGAGTCCTACAGTCATTCATTCTAACTGTGACAGAGCGGGGCAGCCTAGGAAGGCTTCCTGAAACAAGCAAAGTGGGGAATGGGGGGGTGGGGGTGGGAAGCATGTCCAGAGGGGCCCGCCAGGCTGAGCAGTCGGATCCCAGTTCCTTCCAGAAGGGGCTGGCCAAGAATGGGGTGTCACCTGAGGAGAAGGAGGCACTGGCCACCTTCTGAGGCGTCCCACTCAAGAGGGCACAGAGCAGACTCACCTCCCCTCACCACACTCCACAGGGGGAGAGGGGCAAAACCTACCAAATCAATAAAGCCCAACTTCACCCAACCAGCAGGTGCTACCATGGGGACCTCTTAGGATGGCTTCTGGGATGAAAAACGTACCTGGGCGACCACCACTCACCATAGAGGTAACACAGAGGCAGTTTGGCAACTTTCTCCTCCTTTTCCTTCTTTCTCATGTGTGTGGGCGGGGGGTGTGGGGGTGGAGGGAATCTACTTTCCATTCATCCACCCTCTCATTCCCTCCCTATCATGTTATCTAGATCGTAAAGTGCTCAACCCTTTGCCAAATCTTTGTGCAAATACACACAAACCATACACATACACCTGTACAATACTCTGCAAATTGCTTTTCTCACTTAAGACTGACCCAACAGACATCACAATCATAGCACTTCTCAAAGGGCAGCTTCTCTCACTAAAAATGATAGCATTATATAACATTGTTGTTGTTTAATTGCTAAGTCGTGTCCAACTCTAAGACCCCATGGACTGTAGCCTACCAGGCTCCTCTTGCCATGGAATTTTCCAGGCAAGAACTCTGGAGTGGGTTGCCATTTCCTTCTGCAGGGAATCTCCTCATGCAGGCATCAAACCTGCGCCTCCTGCACTGGAAGACATTGGCAGGCAGATTCTCATTGCTGAGCCACCAGGGAAACCCGTTATGTAACGTACATATATGTGAATGTATTATTCTTATCATTATTTCCGCTTCTCTGGACATCTAGCCACATACTTGTAGGGATAGTTAAACAGTGAAACATGAGAAACTACAAAGCCGTCTCAAGAAATGTAATAGAAGTTGCACAGATACAGAGATGAACCCCCAGGTTGGGTAGAAGGACCATGTTATCTTCTCAAATATTTCATTGAATTTTAAATCTCAATGGGTTGTTGTTGTTGTTTTTCTTTTTGACCTTTACAGAATGGTTCTGAGTCACTTGGAAGAACAAATATGTGAAAGAAACCCACAAATTGTTGAAACTGAGAGGCTGTTTAAGTATATAAAAAAGCTATAATCAACAAAACAGTGTAATAGAGATACAAGAAAAAAACAGGTCAGTATAACAGAATAGGTAACTTAAAAACAAAGCTTATTATCTATAAAAAAATGTAATATAGGATAAGTTAGACGTTACTATATGGGAGGGAAAGAAAGTCTTATCCAATAAGATGTGAATCAGTTAGCTCTTTGGAAAATAATTAATCTGCACACTGTAAATCCAAATAAACCCAAGCAGATCAAAGAGCTACATGGCACAAAGGAAAGAAAAAATGAAAAGAAATCCTAAGAACTAGAAAGAAAGCTAAGTCAATACCTGTTTTATCTCTTGTTGATAGGGGACTTTCTAACTTAAAAAGCAATAGAAGGCATCTGAAAGGGAACAATCAATAGGTTTGACTACATAAAGATGATAAACCTCCATCCACTGAAAACATTAGAAACAAAACTAAAAGGTAAATAACCAGGCAGAAAAACCATTTCAACAAATATAATGGACATAGGGTTAAAATCCTGTTACAAAGAGCTCATGCAAACCATTAAGAACATAAAATGCCAATGGAGAGATGAGAACAGACAAGTCACAGAAGAATCCAAATGCTTAACCTTTCTAGAAATAAGAGAAAAGAAAAACTAAGAACGTAAAAACCCTTTTAATAGCCTTTTCTGATTATAAAACGATGGTTTACAGTAGAAAATCTGGAAGATAAAATTGACCCACTGGGTCACCATCCAGAAGAGACCAACACTGACTTTGCTGTGTATCCTGCAAGTGTTGCTTCCTCTGCCTTTTTCTTTTTAGTTTGAATCCTATTGTTGGCTTCCCGTTTTCTGCCTATCAGGTTAACAAAGCTCTTTGTAAAGCTTGTACTCCGTGCTGATGACAGTGTATGAGGTTCAGACAAAGTAGGTGCAACTGAATTTGAGGGGAAGGGGCTTAATTCATCCTGTCCTTTTCCTGAGGCCACAGCTGAGCAGGGGTGTTAGGCCAGTTGTGACCCCAGGAGCCATGTAGACTGCAGATCTCCAAGACCAGAGCAGCAGAGTCTCGAGGGGGCTTTTCAACAGGACAGACTCTGGGGCCCCACCCAAGTCTGATGGCAGAGGCCTCCCTCTCCCCAGGGTCCCACAGTTATTTGGAGCTTGCCAGGGGCCTCTCTGCCCTGAGTCTGGCTGCCTGGGTTTGAATCTACACTTCGCCTCTAGTCACTGCGGTCCTCAGGCACACTCAGAGCCTTGGTTCCAATGGAGAGTGCCAGCTGGCAGGGCCATTGTGAGGATTAAGTCCATCAGAGGTGTTTAGCCCGCTGTCTGGCAATAGCATGTGCTCGTACTATTTTGTTAGCTCAAAAGAGCGAACTCCAACTATTTGCTTTCTGTTTTTATCACTCAGGACCTATCAAGGGATTTTTGCTGAACAGAGGCACTATGAATTCAAATCTCTGCCTCATGAGAGTCAGAAAACTGTTCACAGCTTTCAAACGGCAGTTTCTCCAGCTTTCCAAACATCTCCTGGCTAAGTTTCAGAAAGCCCTGCTAACTGTCCTTTCTCTGAACACCTCCTACCTGTTCAAGGTGACACAGCACATCGGAGGCAGAAAGCATCCCTCTGCCCTGACAAGGGGCTCAGCCCAGATCCTCCCGGCCCTGCCTGGCCCATCCTTGCTTTTCCACGAGCCATATCAGGGCTGTCATTCCGGCTCCCCTTACGACCGACAACTGGGCCTTGGCATAATAAATGCTCCGGTCGAATGTACTTTATTTTGGGAAAAGTCATTAAACCACTTTTGTGGAAACATTTTAATTGAATTAGATTGTTTTCTGATTGTAATAAATGTTAATTAATTGAGTGGGCCGGGTGTCCTTGGATCAGGCTGGCTTCTCTTGGTTTAATTAGGAGGAGAGTGCAGACTTACTTCTTTTTGTCATAAGTCTGAGGTTTAAATTTATCTTTTGTGCTAATAAAGTAATCAGGCAGGTGCAAGGAGCAGATTATTTTTTATATCTGAAATTTAATAGCCTGCTTCACTCACAAGCCTCTGCTTGACATCATCGGGGCATGACCTAGTTCCCTTGTCTTGGCTTAATGAGGTTTATCCATTTCTTTGGGGAAAAGAAAGAAATATTAACTTCTGCGAAAGTCCTTTTGTTTCCTAGTAATACCAGTCACCTGGTTCCAAGGGGACCAAGTTGCTAACAGGAGAGGCAGATGGTCTGTGAGGCACTAAGAACCAACCCACCCCCCAAATTTTTGTTCACCCCTAGTGTAGGCAGGCAGACCTGGGGAGTTCCAGAAACTCAGAACAGCCCAGAGATCCTGGCAGCTTCCTCATTATAGAGATGCTGAGACTGCAACCCAGAGAGGGAAGGAGCATGCCCAAGGCCACACAGCATGGCCCTGGTATAGTGACATCCTTAATAACAAATTCAGTTTGGCTCAACTAAAACCGACACAAGCCAGACCCTGGATTAGCAGGGAGCGTAGAGATAGGTCCAAGGAGTTTGCACAATAGTAAAATATAGACGGGCGTAGAAGTCACACAGCACTGAAGGCAGCATTAAACACTAGGCACACAGTCTCAGACTTGGGGAGGAAGGGCAGTCTGGAAGCCTTCAAGAGGAGATGTGTTAGCATTAGGTTCTGAAGGATAAATAGAAGTACGCCAGGTAGACAAAGTATGGTGAAGAGCATTCCAGACAAAGGAATGTCTGCACACACGAGAGCCCCGGGAAGCTCTCGGAGGCTCAGATTTGAGCTGGAGAAAACCCCTCTTTCTGTCTGCTGCAGTAGAGAAGGGTTCAGAGGGGGAGTCTATGGGCGGGGAGAACCAGGTGAGGGAGGCTGGGAGATCCTCAGCTCGACTCATTGCCATGAAAATGGAAGAGCAGGGCTAGATCATGAAATGTTTAAGAAGCAGAGTCAACGTTTCCTGGCTTGGTCAGGTGTCCTGAGGATGGAGGGGTGACACCTGCCCTTTTGGACAAACTCCCTGGCTACCGAATGGTTGTGCTTCCTCCGAGTGGGTCTGTAAGGTGGTAACAGCAGCAGCCGCTTGCAGCTAGCAGCTTCCTTTAGCCAGATACCATTACACGTGCTTTGCCCGATACTGCATTTCCTCTTCAGTATAACTCTGCCAGGTGGGTCCTGTTCTTACCCCCATTTTGCCAGTGAGAAAGGAGAAGAGCCATGACTTGCCCAAGGTCACTGAACTCCAGAAGGGGGAGAGCAACTGCAGCTCCCCACACTGAGCCCGACCTACCCTGGATAGGCTCCACGTTCAAATGGGGCCTTACTGACTTTCTACCGCAAAGTATCCCTAATAGGTGACCAGAGTCTAGGTTTTCCTTTGAGGAAGCAAAAGACCTTACCAGCACCAAACATCATTCCCCAGGGGCACCAGGGCTGACCCGGGCATCTTGTCCCCTCCCCCATTCGTGCCCAGGCTTTTCTTGCTGGAGAGAGGAGGTGAGCCAGGCTGGGCTTCCCTCTTTCTTGAAGGCCCCCCAGTATAGCAAGAAGGGCCTGGGTTCAAACACACTTTGCTCCATGTAACCCTGGACAAGTCGCTCTTCCTCTCCAAGCCTCAGTGACTCCATGTCCGCCGCGGCCCCCAGGGCTGTGTGGGGTCTCTGGGGTCCCAGCACACACTGTGATTGCGGCCACCCCAGCCGTGCCCTTGGCTCCCTTCAGGCTGAGGGGGTCTGAGGACATAGAGCCGCCTTCCAAATGGTGTCCTCACAGGTGCAGCCTCTAACCCCAGAAACCGGACCCCAGGCCTGCCACCCAGGAATCAAGGCCTCTTTTTCCAGTAGGTCCCCACCCTTCAGCAATCCTTCAGTAGTTGGTTGGCCAGGAGCCCCAGCAGCACACACCTTCCCTCTTCACTCACCACCCTGACTCTGCCTGTTGGGATTCCATTCACCCTTCTAGGCCTCAGTCTGCCTGCCTCCTCTCCAACCCCACAGGGCTTCTCCCCACCTGCTCTATGACCCTTCTGGCCCACCTGTCATTGGGTACTTGTCTGATGCTAGCAAGCTCTCAGGGTGGACCCAGGGCTCTAAATCCCCCCCAGGGCCTGGCAGGGTCATTCCTGCAGGAGGAACAGCTCAGGGTTGTGGATGGATGGAGATGGGATAGAATTTGGCAAATTCCCCTACCCGCCCTCCCCATCACACATATACACGTGTGCACACACGTATGCTGTCACACTCATATGCACACATGTGTGCACACACGTACGCTGTCTGGCCCACCCTCCCATTTTGTGGTCACACTGGCCCTCCCTCTAGCTCTGTCCTCTCTGCCTGGGGCCTCTCCCCACTCCCTCCTGCTCCTCATTGGGCTGCCCCAAATGCTTCTCTGGGCCCTGGTAAGTAATCCCACTCCACATTTCTCACTGGGACACGCCTTGACTTTGGGGCAAGGCCAGGCCTTCGGCAAAGTGCCACTGCACACCACTGTGGCCCTGTCCCTAGGGAAATACCAGGAACGTGCCTTGGGAGCTAGTCATTGACAGGCTCCAGGAAACTCCCCCCAAATCCAAGGAGAAAGCCAACCGAGATCCTTCCCAGTGCAGCCAGGAAAGGGGGCCGTGAAAGTGAGATTAGGAAGGTTCCCTGCTTCCTAGAAAACAAAGCAGCAGAGCCAACTGGGTCCCGACTGATGGGTTTCCTGCCACCACCCCCCCTCCTCCTGCAGGACAGACCAGCTGTTAGCACCAGATTAATGACCACGATTAAAAGCAAAATGCCCTTGCCATGGCCCACTGTCCTCCCACACCTGTGAGTCCGGAGGCTGAGCTCTAAGCCCCGGGAATGGAAGATTTGTAATGAAATCAGACAGGCCTCTTCACCACTGATGGTATCGGGGCCCAGGGGAGATGCAGACTTATTTCCTAATCTCCCGTGGAGCATCTGTCAGCCTCGCCACACAGCAATGTCATTCCCATGCCCAGCAAGGACCTTGCACGGGGCTGGCTGTCCGCCACCTGCCAGGCCACCTCCCCAGCCTCTTCTCCAGCCCCTTCTCTTTGCCTGGGCTCAGGCTGAATGGACATTCACATACACGCACTCATGCACACACACACACAGCCTGGTTCATTCATAAAGCGTCTGCTCTGTCCCTTTTGCATTGACAGAAGAAAGAGAAAAATGAGAACATCTCTATAGCAGTGTTGTGTGCGCACGTGCTAAGTCGCTTCAGTCATGTTCGACTCTTTCATAGCCCGCCAGGCTCTTCTGTCCATGAGATTTCCCAGGCCAGAATACTGGAGTGGGTTGCCATGCCCTTCTCCAGGGGTTCTTCCTAACCCAGGGGTTGAACTTGCGTCTGTTACATCTCCTGCATTGGCAGGTGGGTTGTTTACCACTTGGGCCACCTGGGAAGCCGCTATAGCAGTGTTAGAAAACAGTTAAGGTACTGTTGACAAACGAGTCATTCTGCGGGCTTTCTAGAAGCTGAGAAGTAGATGAGAACAAGCAAAATGAGAAGCCTTCTGGGGCAGCACAGCCCATGACCTACCCAGACTGGGGACCAGTTTTCCCACCAGAGAACTTCTGGGTGGCAGGGCTGAGCAGAGGGGCAGAAGGAGGCCTTGGGAGCTGGATGCTCAGGCTTCACCAGTTAGGACTGCATGCTGAGTCGGTGAGGGATGTGGGAGGCTCACACAGGACAGAGGGGACAGAGCCCCACAATCACCACAGAGGAAAGCAAGGGGGATCTTGGTAGCAGTGGCAGCTCCCGCCATGCCAGAAACTTCTCTACTGCTATTGGCTATTACAGCCTAGTCCCTTGTGGACACCTGAGGCCCCGCTGGCAGAAGCTGTAGGACTGGGTGGGTGGGGAGCAGGGAGAGTGGCCTGGACTCCTCTGGAACAGGCCACAGAGACCTGTCCCGCCCCTGCCCCAACCTCGTGGTGTGGGCAGAACTCCATGAGACCCGGGATGCCAGGCACAAGCGAGCGTGTGGCTCCTGCCCCGACATGACCATTTGCTCCCAGTTTCTGCACTTGGAAGGGAACACTTCCTGCCCATACCTCCCCAGCAAGACTCAGATGAGGCCAGGAAACCTTGTGTACCACATCCTCCTTTTGATATTCATAGTAGGTCTTAGGCATCAAAGGTTCTGAGAGGTCTTGCCGTCACTTTTATTCTATTTTACATTCAGCACAGTTACTTGTGCAGTCTCGTGAATTTTGACAAAAGATCACACCCACACAACCCACAGTCTTATCATTTGTACAACGCTGAACATTTTCATCACCCCAGGAAGTCCCCTCACTCCCCTCTACCCCCACCCCAAGGGCAACTGATCTATAATAATAGGTTAGTTTTGCCTGTTCTGAAGCTTCCTGTTTATGGACTCTTACACAATATGTGCTCCTTTGTGTCTGGTTTCTTTCACTCCATGTATTATCTGTAATATCCACCCATGTTATTGCATGTGTCTATGGTTCATCACTTTCAATGGTTGAGGAGTATTCCAAGGTAAGATACAGATTTAAATGTGTTTATCTATATTCCAGTTGGTAAATATTTAGAGTTTTCTGATTTTTGCTCAAACAAAGCTGCTATGAATACTTCTCTGTACTAGACTCTGTGTGAACATGTTTCACCTTTTTCCTGGATGGTTTTACCTAGAAGTGGAATTTTGAGGTGCATGCAAACCTCTAAACTGCTTTACAGAGCACCAGCTTACACGCCCCCTGAAATGTATAGGAGTTTCCGGGGCTCCATGTCCTCTATAGCCTCACCGTTATTTGGTGTTATTTCGTCAGTAACTTTAAAAAAATATTTCAACTCATCATTTATCACACTTACTGAACCACTGAACTTTTTTCTCATGATCCCTTTTAATATCCCATGGAGGCAGTGTGCAGTAGGATACTTGGAGAGTAATGATCTAGACTTTCAGTTTTAAATAGGAGAAATCAAAACATTAGCTATAAGAATAAAGAACGAGCAGAGAAAGAGATGCTCAGAAGAGGAGACAAAGGCAGAAAATCAGAACAGGCCTCCAGTGGAAAGGAGTGAGTTCAGTACATAAGAGATAACTTTGGGACTTCCCTGGTGCTACAGTGGATAAGGATCCACCTGTCAGTGGAGAGGACGGGGATCTGATCCCTGGTCTGGGAAGATCCCACGAGCCACAACTACAGAAGCCTGCTTTCTCTGGGGCCGGTGAGCCCCAACGACTGAGCCCGCATGCTGCAACTACTGAAGCCCGTGTGCCTAGAGCCTGTCTCTGCAACAAGAGAAGCCGCCGCAAGAAGGCCACGCACCCCAACAAAGACTAGCCCCCACTGCTCACGACTAGGGAAAGCCTGTGTGCAACAAGAAAGACACAGTGTGACCAAATAAATAAAAGTAAAAAAAAAATAACAATTTGGGAAAACTTCTGAACCACATTTTTTGAGATTCGAAGGATTTCACATAGATAAAACTGGAGCAGGCTATTACGCAGGAGAAAGAGAATTCAGAAATTATTAACATGATTGCAAAATGAAGGTCACTTTGAAGTGAAGTCAAAGTCGCTCAGTTGTGTCCGACTCTTTGTGACCCCATGGATTATACAGTCCATGGAATTCTCCAGGCCAGAATACTAGAGTGGGTAGCCGTTCCCTTCTCCAGGGGATCTTCCCAACCCAGGGGTTGAACCCAGGTCTCCTGCATTCCAGGCAGATTCTTTACCAGCTGAGCCACAAGGGAAACCCTAGACTCCAATACATTGATGAAATAAACAGTTCATAAACACAAATCTTCAACTACAATTGTTTTTAATAGATAGTAGCTCTGAAGGTCACTTTAGAAGCATCCAAAAGGAGAATGCTGAAAATGCAAAAAGGGATGTGGCGAGAGAGAGCAAAGAGCTCAAGAAAGGGGAAAACATTCCTTAAGTAAGGAAAGATTTGAATTTATATTTGAAAAAGCACAGTACATCTCAGGAAAAACTTGATAAAGAACAATCAAGACCAACAGCAGTTGGTCCTGGCTTTTCAGCAGACTAATTAAAGAAAAATTAAGACTTCAAAAAAAGGACAGAAGTGATAGGAGAATTTAGTTTAAGGTAAAGATGGTATTTTAAATCAGAGGGGAAAATACCATTTAATAAAGGGTTTTGGTATAACTCACCATGTATCTTTAAAAAAAAAAAAAAAGGATAGCTTTCCATGTTACTTCCTCTCCTAAAATTCCAAATGGATCTTAATTGTAATAATGAAATTATAAAAATAATAGAAGAAAATCTGTATATTAGCTAAAGTGCTGTAAGGGGTAAATTCCAAAAATACCAGGCGCTTAGCACAACAGTTTAGTTTTTGCTCATGTGAAGTCCAACTGGAAGGGGTAGAGTGAGATGGGGATTTTGCTGCCCACAGTTTTCCCAAGACCCAGGATGAAAGAAGCACTGGCATCTTCAACAAGTGAGCTCCCGGGTTGCTCTGAGCATTGATTCCATCTGTCAGTCAGACAGTGAGAGACGATTATGCATGAGAAAGCACACACATCCAAGACAAGAAAGATAAGTGGGAATAACCTTTGAAACTGAGGGAATTTCAAAATTATAAGATGTTTCTCTGCATAACTCTATACAAATAACTTTGAAATATCTAGTTGAAATATTGATTTTCTAGGAATACATTATTTATTAAAACTGACCCCCGAAGAGAGAAAAAGTCTAAATAGATAAATCTACTAAAAGAAATAGAGAAAGTTGTTAAAGAGCTAATCCCTAAAAAAGATTTCAGGGGGGAGTTCTACAAAGCTGAAGGAACAGACATTCTCAATGCTCATTAAATTATTCCAGGGAATAGAGAATAATAGGCACATGAAGGAGGAGTGGGGAATTATCCAGCAAATGACTATGGAAGCTCAGGTTGCCTGATAACAAGCTGAATGTCCACTGAAAGCTACCCTTATCTCAACAGTCAAAGTTCAACTTTCCACCAGCCTGCCAGATGCCAGCAGTTAGTATTCTAGACAGCTCTCTGAGAAGCTGGCATCTAAACTTAGTCTGGACACCTGGGCTCCTCAGTTATGAAAATCTTTCTTAAGCCAATTTAAGCTGAGTATCCATCTCTTATAAAAGACATGTCTTATTCAGTGGATAAACCATATTCTATTCAATTCTTAATGTAAATAGGAAATGATACATTGATTGAAATGTATACATGATTGAAATGATACATGATTGAAATACATTTGCTAGTAATTTAAAGATAAGTACTAATAATATGGCTGAGTGCCAAAGAACTGATGCTTTCGAACTGTGGTGCTGGAGAAGCCTTAGACAGCAAGGAGATGAAACCAGTCCATCCTAAAGGAAATCAACCCTGAATATTCATTGGAAGGACTGATGCTGAAGCTCCAATCCTTTGGCCACCTGATGCGAAGAGCGGACTCACCAGAAAAGACCCTGATGCTGGGAAAGATTGAGGGCAGGAGAAGGGAGGACAGAGGATGAGATGGCTGGATGGCATCACCAACTCAATGGACATGAGTTTGAGAAAACTCCAGGAGATAGTGAAGGACAGGGAAGCCTGGCGTGCTGCAGTTCATGGGGTTGCAAAGAGTCGGACACAACTTAGCACTGAACAACAACTAATAATAATATGGACATGACATGGAAGTTAAAAACACAAGAGGAAAAACAAGTAACAGTCAATGCTTTGTCAACCCAAAAAAATTCAGAAAAGGGAAAACAGAAGGTATTGAGAAAGAATAATTAACAGAAAACATGAAATTGAATGGCAGGAAGACCAAACATTTTATTGTTACAGTACACCTGTGACTTACACTTAAATTTCTTTATTGGGCACACACACACACATATTCTTATACACAGTCATACACACAAATCCAGTTATAGACCAGTCAGTTACAAAATACTCACTTATAACAAAATAACAAAGATTAGCATGAAAGGTCTGGCAAAGATAATCCAGGCAAAAGCTGACAAAGCAATGTAGATATGTTCATATCAGACAAAGTAGAATTCAAGACAAGACACATTAAGCAAGATAAATAATATAAATTTTTTTCAAATAAAAAGTATAGCCTGCCAGAAAGATATGAAATAAAAAAGAATTTCAACCAAACCATAGGCATAGTGGAAGGGTTTATCATAACCTGAAATCAAATTGAGTAAAGAGAAGGTTTGAATATCAAATTTAAGAAGGTTTGAATATCAGATGTAACAAGCTTCATGTGTAGCCCAAAGGTAAACTATCTGTTTTACTTTCAGATCCTTATAGAGCAACAACAAAAATTCACCACATAACACACAGGCCACAAAAATCTCAGAAACCAAAAAGGAGAAATCAGATGAGCCACATTCCTTGCTCATAACGTAATAAATCTAGAAGTTAACACCAAAAAAATAAGGTCTTCACCTCAAGTCTAACCACTTGGAAATTTTCAAATATTCCTCTAACTCAGTTCTCAGTTCAGTTCAGTCTCTTAGTCATGTTCGACTCTTTGTGACCACATGGATTGCAGCACACCAGGCCTTGTCCATCACCAACTCCCAGAGTTTACTCAAACTCATGTCCATTGAGTCGGTGATTCCTCTAACTAGCTCAAGTTAAACTGAAAAAGGTTTTAAATCTGATGACAAGACGCCTGAAAGGGCTAACAATATTTCACACCAAAACCTAAATACTCTGACTGAAGATTTCCTCAGAGCAGTGTCATAGTCTTAAACTGTTCTGTGTAAAGTCAATATTCCCTCCACAAAGATATTCCGAGTGCCTGCTATAGGCCAGCACAGCTCTAGGTACTGAGGGTAGGGCGGTGACCAAAAGAGGGAAGGTTTCTCTGTGGAGCTTACAGGCAAGCAGATAAATGTCAGGATGGCTTTTTAGAATATCCTGAATATTCAATTCGAGAAGCTGGAAAGGTATAATAAAATACTCTCAGGAAAGTAAGAGAGAGGAATAAAGAAAGTGTAAAAAATTAATGACAGAAAAGTCAAACAGAATTGATAAAATTAAGATCTGATCAGACTGCTAGGTTGACAAAGAAGAAGAGAGACAAATCATGAAAAAGTATCCTTAGAAATGGCAAAGGGAATGATACAGAGAAGACTGTACAGATTTTACGCAAATGACATGTATAATACAATGTCAAAATTTTTTTGAAAACCGGTAATTTAGAAAGCTATTATGGATAAAATGGAAACATAACTAGAAATACGTAAATTACCTAAGTTGACTCAATAAGCGGTGGAATACTTGAGTGGTCCAGTAACTATAGAAGAAAGTGAAAAGATTGGTCAGGATCTAATCACCAAAACACGTAAATACCTCAGTGATTTCAAGGCAGACTCTGACAGTGGTGCTGATGACCCTATTTGTAGGGCAGCAATAGAGACGCAGACATAGAGAACAGACACACTTGGGGGGAAGGAGATGGTGGGACGAACTGAGAGAATGGAAACATATACATTACTGTACGTAAAACAGACCAAAAGTGGAAATTTGCTGTGTGACACCGAGAGCTCAGCCCAGTGCTCTGTGACAACCTAGAAGGGTGTGATGGGGAAGGAGACAGGAGGGAGGTTCAGGAGGGAGGGGACATATGTATACCTGTGGCTGATTCGTGTTGATGTATGGCAGAAACCAGCACAATATTATAAAGCAATTATCCTCCAATAAAAATAAATAAATAAATAATTCACAAAGTAGCCCTCAGAGGCAGTAGGAAGGCCCTGCTGGGGCTGGATTCAAGGCCTGCCTGCCACGGATGCTGAATGTTACTGAATCATCTTTCTACATCTCTTGAGATGATTGTATAATTTTTCTTGTTTGTTTCATAAATATAGTGAGTTATATTGATTGAATTTTTAACATTAAATCAAAATTGCATAATCAAAAAAAAAGTAGAGGCTGACAAAATTTCGAGGACTGCTATTTTTACTTAATATGTAGAACATAAAGATGGAAAGAGACTCTTTGGCAAAGCTGGCATACCAAAATCTGATCCACAAAAAAAACAATGGAATTATAATTACAGGACTTTAGATGCACAAAGAATGAGAAGGCTTGGGCACAAACTGCCCAGAAGGAGTGTTACAATTGGAGGCACTACTGTGTGTTCACTTGAGCATATGCGTGGCCTGTCACCCAAACCCAGCTGTGGGGACGTCTCATATACTGTGGTCCTGCCCTCCATCACTCCTTATATCTGTAATTTCATGGAGTATTTCCTACAGCCAATTGACAGGCAAGGAAGAGAACAGAGAAGAGTTTACGCACAGCTTGTCCACTGAAAGTGGACTCCTGTGGTCCTGCTGTCCCATTCAGAGGTGGCCCCAGGAGAAGACCGGGAAGAGAAATCTTATCAAGGGCAAAATTTAAAACATTGTATCTTATTGGTCACTTTCCTTGAAGGCAAGATGGCCTGAGGTACAGATCTACATTGGTTCATGAGCAGTAGTTAATGGTCTGGCCAAATGATCAAGGGCTTGGAAAGAACAAGAGTGGAAATCAGTGACCATGTGGTCTGGGAAAGATAATGTGGATAGAGCTGTCAGAATTGACCCAGAGGCAGAGCCTACTGTGTCTCACATAGATGCTCTCCAAAATGCCCTCCGTGTGGAGGAAGTTCTCGATAACCAGGTGGACATGATCACCCACCCAGTGGGTGAGCTGACGTCTATCAACTTCTTTCCCCAGCTAGTCCTGGGCCTGCTCAGGAATAAAGTGGCTTTGGAGGCAGGAACAGAGACCACCTGGTCGAGTAGGTGGTCTAACAGCCGTTCAAAGCTGACGCAGCCGCTGCTGCCGACAAGGGCCTAACTTTCAGCAGTAGAGACCAAGTCTGCAAGTCTGATATCATACTACAGTGGAGAGGAACAGTCAGCTCTATGACAGCGAGTTGCTTATATTGGACTCCTTCCATCATGGGGGACAGTGATTTGTCCTCGTTGGAATAAATATGGATATTGGAGTTGAATAGGTATTTTCTTCATGCTTCCATCAGGACTGACATCCGTGGACTTCATAAATACGTCAGAACAACCCATACAATACTGCTTCTGCCCCAAACTCACTGTACAGCCAAAGAATGAAGCCGTGGGCCGATGGTCATGGGATTCACAGCTCTTATCATACACAGGAGAGCTGGCCCGAGAGAAGACTAGAGCAAACATTTAAAGGATCAGTCACGACACCCTGGTAGACAACACTCTGTGAGTTGGGATACTGTCCTCTAGGATGCGGCGTACGAGCTCAACCAGCAACCAACTTACAGTGATCGGTTTACAGCAACCCTGGAACCAAAGCATGAATGTGGGCTTGGCACGTGTCACCACTCCACCAAATAATCTCCTTTCAAAAAATTTGCTTTTTGTTTCCACATCTCTACACCTGCTGGTTTAGAGGTTTTGATATGCAAGGGAGGACAGCTTCTATCTGGAGACACACAATGGTTCCCCTGAATAGGAAGTGAATACTGCCAACCAGCCATGAGGGGCTCTCAGGCCAGTAGATGAACAGGCCCAAGGGAGATCGTGTGTTAGCTGGAATGATTGATTTACAAGTGTGCTGTCCAATACTGTAGCCACTAGCCACCTGTGGCTATTATATTCAAATTTAATTTAAACTAAATTAGTAATTCAGTTTCTTCAGTCACACTAGCCACATTTCAAGTGGTCAGTATCCATACATGGCTATGTGTGTGTTGCTCAGTCGTGTCAGACTCTTTGTAGCCCCAGGGACAGGAGCCATCCAGGCTCCTCGGTCCATGGGATTCTCCAGGCAAGAATGCTGGAGTGGGCTACTGTGCCCTCTTCCAGGGGATCTTTCCGACCCAGGGACTGAACCCACATCTCATGTGTCTCCTGAATTGGAAGGCAGATTCTTTACTACTGAGCCACCTGGCTATAACATATGCTTATTGGCTACCATTTTACCCAGAGAAGATGTGGAACATGTCCATCATTGCAGAAAGTTCTACTGGACAGCACTGACTGACGGTACTAACGGGTACTAAAGGGTAATGGGGAGGTCATTACAATAGTACATGAAGAAATGAGGTTGACTCTCAGGAACCCTCTGCTCTGCCTGCTAGTACTGCCATGAGTAACTTCCAGTATGGAAGCAAGATTACAACAAAGATGTTAGGCAAGACCACTAGGGCCCAGACCCCTCAGGAATGATGGCATAGGCCACTCTGACACATGGCCTAGAATCCCCGCCAGATGAGGTGTTGGCCAAAGGCAAAGTCATCATGCAATAGATGGTAGAGGAAGGAGGTTATACACCCGAGTCAAGGCACAGAGCCCCGTATTCTCTACCCATATTTCCTTCCCTGCTCTGCCATCTATACATTTATATACTTTAATGAATTTCTCTTGTATTTCCCTTTAGTCCATGCTTGTATATATTGTTTGAAGAGTATTGAGAGAGAATTGGGACAGAATTAGAGAAGAAATGGACTTTGCCCAGAACTTGGAGTTGTTTAGAGTAACTGATAAGAGAGTGAAGATATTTTCAGTTTGCCAGACTGGATTTTTTTTTTTTTTTTGCACTTCAGCATGGGAAGAAGTCTGAATTCTAGTAGGACTTGGTTGGTTTTGTTGGCTTCCCGGAGTGTGGCTCTTCCAAGAGTTTTCCAGTGTTAAAGAAGAGTTGGTTTTTGTTGTTTGCAATCAACGCCTCTGACTGGTACAGAAATATAAATATTGACGAGGAATAGACCACATGGCTATTTGCAGATGACGTGCTTGTCTTCCCAGAAATTCCTAGAGAATAAGCAGAAGAATAAATAAAGAAAAGAAAAAAACGACAGGAAATAATTTACTGTGGTGACCAGATACAAAATTGCTTTTGTATTTATCAGCTTCATTCTGGAAGGAAATGTGATCTTTAAAAATTTTTGATGTAAAATAAAACCAGACCCAGAAGGCTTTGCATATCAGACCGTTTTGTCCTGAAGGTGCTGAGGAGAAGTGAGACCTGTATTAGGAAGCCAAACACAGGAGTGTGTGGGAGGGTGGGAGCTCCCTGGGCCTGGCCTGTTCCTCCTGAGAGGTGCCTGCTGCTGCTGCTGCCTGGAGCAGGGGCTGGGGATGGCTCAGATGGAGAGCAGCACCAGCTGCAGTGCACTCTGGTGGGGCCTATGAGGTCCAAAGTGGCTGGAGAGAGCTGGGAGGGGGGAATGAGAGTCCCGTGCAGCCCCCCAGGCCACAGCATATCCAAGGCCCTAAGCTTATACAGCCTCAGATATGCAGATGATACCACTCTCATGGAAGAAAGTGAAGAGGAACAAAGAGCCTTTTGATGAAGGTGAAAGAGGAGAGTGAAAAAGCTGGCTTAAAACTCAACATTCAAAAAATTAAGATCCTGGCATCCGGTCCCATCACTTCATGGCAAATAGATGGGGGAAATGTGGAAACAGTGGCAGATTTTGCTTTCTTAGCTTCTAAAGTCACTGTGGACGGTGACTGCAACCATGAAATTAAAAGACACTTGCTCATTGGAAGAAAAGCCATGATAGACCTAGGCAGAGTATTAAAAAGCAGATACACCACTTTGCCGACAAAGCTTTGTCTAGTGAAAGCTATTGTTTTTCCAGTAGTCGGGGACAGATGTGGAAGTTGAACCATAAAGAAGGCTGAGCGCAGAAGAATTGATGCTTTCCAACTGTGATGCTGGAGAAGACTCTTGAGAATCCCTTGGACTGCAAGGAGATCAAACCAGTCAATCCTAAAGGAAATCAACCCTGAATATTCACTGGAAGGACTGATGCTGAAGCTGAAACTCCAATATTTTGGCCACCTGATGTGAAGAGCTGACTCAATGTAAAAGACCCTGATGCTGGGAAAGATTGAAGGCACAAGGAAAAGAGCACAGAAGAAGTTGAGATGGTTGGATAGCATCACCAACTCATTGAACATGAACTTGAACAAACTCTGGGAGATAGTGGAAGACAGGGAAGCCTGGCATGCTGCAATCCATGTGGTCCCAAAGAGTGGGACAAGACTGAGCGACTGAACAACAACAAAGCTTACAATTGGAGGCCTTCTAAAAGGAAATCTAATACAAATTATAAGTACAAAATCAGGGACAAACACGAATAGTTACTTAGAATGAGAAAAGAAATGAAAACAACCCATGGACAAGAAAAGTTGATCTACCACAAATATCACAAAATCCCCCCAGAGAGCATAATATTTTTAATATTCTATAATTTTAATGTGCCTAGCACATCTTTTAATACCTTGTGTTCCTTGACTTTGGCTACATACCTTTTGATGGCCTCTTCATATGGCAATAGTATATAGTGTATGGCATTTCCTGTAAGGAGAACAGAAAGATAACTCAGTATCTCCCCTGGTGTGGTAGCTAGTTTTATTAATAGTTTAGGGAAGTTTCTTTCAGTTTCACATCTTGTTGGTAAAGTTGTAAATTTTTAGGATTGTTTTCAAATTGGGGGAAACTTCTATCCCGCTTCTTTTATACACGAGCTGTAAGCTTTCAGGGTAAGGACCCATCTTAAGAACTCTAAACTGATGGCTCGTTACCCAAAGCAATTCCGATGCATTCGCAAATTGCTACTACATCACTTTGAGCTACACAGTTGTGTACTGAAATTTCTCTTATGCTACACACGCTGTACTTACTGATGAGCGTGTGTAGGAGTTTTGTCATTGCAATCCTCGTTTCTCTAGGCTGTCTTGTTGTATTGGTAGCAATTTTGTGTGCCATTTCATCTGGAACTTCCAGGCCTCATCAGGACACGATGCATTAGTTACACGATGCATCAGTCAGCCCAAAATGTGATTCCATATATTGGGATGAGTAAAACATGCAACTTCACACACAGAAGCACCCCTTGTTTGTAGGACTGCTACAGTGCTCAAGTCCTACAGACAATTGACTTCTGATACGTTTTATTTTGCATCCCATTAAAGAGAAACAAAATGTATAGTACATTTAGAATTGTATATGCGGCATTGCCGAGTATATTCTTCAACAGGAGGGAGTTCCATTTTGATGGGCATCCATGAGAAATGAATCTATCCTCTGGTGGCGGAAGAATTTTCCCCAAACTAGTTTCTGGCTCTGTACCCTTCACACTTTGTTCCTCCTCCACAACCTTCCAGGGCTGGGTGTAGACACATCCATGTTTCAGTATGGCCTCTGGGCTGCATCTTCCTGTCCTGATAACGAGTGAATCCCCGTGGTGGGCATTGGTGGTTAGAAGAATTATTGCCAGAATGACTAGCAATATACAGAAGTGCCTATACACAGAAGTGCCTATAAACTACATAAATATATCCACTAAGTCAAATAAATTGTGTCTCAGACTCAGCTTGCCCTTAACCAGATCCCAAAGATGCCCATGGCCATACAACATCATCCAACATGAGTGGAAGTATGACAGAGACCTTACGGTGGAAGAGATAGTGGTCTTAACTGAAACATTTTACTTTTATAAGTTTTACAGAAACATTTATGACCATGTAAATGCATTGCTGGGCTGCCTCCCAGGGCTTTGGAGGAAGCCTGTGTAAATGAGCTTAATTAACATCACAGAATAGCTTCCTTCAGGAGCTGAGGGACCAGGGAACAGTCCCATTAATCATTCCTCTCACCAAAAAAAGCACACCACAGTCCACACAATGCCCCTCAGGCTCACGCTTTCATCTTTGCTCACTGCCGCGTCTCAGGCAGACACCATTGGTCCCGGTCCACAGATGAAAAATGGACGCCCAGAGAGGAAGGACCCTTGGCCACCATCACACAGCTGGCAGGTAACAGAGCCCAGCTCTTGTGTCCCAGTCCAGAGCTCAGGCGCTGCACCAGTTCCTGAACTGTCTCCTTTGCCCCCATAGTCATCCTGACAGAAGGCCGAGGACGGGGTCACACCTCTGTTTATAGAGGTGGTAGCCTTTGTCGTCACTCCTCATACCCACACTGACAGGACAGTTGGCAGGGCACTTTCCTGCTCAGGAGTTTATTTAACTCACAGCAGTCTGCAGCGTTATCCTCATTTTTCAGTAGAGGTTCATGGACATCACGTGGCCTGATAAAGACCCAAGTGCAAGGCTGTGGGAGGAGAGGCGCTGGAAACCAGGTCTCCCCACTCCTGCTTCAAGGCTCTTTTCACCACCCTTTTCTTGTTTCCCCTTTTGAGACCAAAGGGACCTCAGAGCATCATCTAGCCCAGTCCCCTTGTCCTGTAAATGAGAAGCTGAAGCCCAGAGAGAAGGGACTTGCCCAGGTCACACAGGAAGTGGGCAGAAGCTCCTAAGCTGTACATTTTGTCTCTCTGCCTCTTTTCTCCAGGCGCTGTAGAGCCATCGTCTGCCCCTCAGTGTCTAGGACGGCCCATTGCAGGCTGGCTCTTTAACCTCTGAGTCATCAGGCAACAGCCATACCCAGCGAGCCTATCACTGCAGTCCTGCCCAAATCCCTCTTCTTTGAAACTTGTCTCTAACCACAGCCCCTACTGAACAGGGAGAAGAGGCTCAGGCAGCCATGTTTGTGCTGAGTAACCCCCCCATCCAGTTTGAGCAAAGCTAGAGTGAGTCCAGCTCTGGTGCCGACGCTTGAATAGGTTGGGAGTCTAAGTGATGGAGAAGAACCCAGACAGAAGCAAGTGCAAAGCTCCCTGACAGAAAGGCAAAAGCGTAAGAGACAACCCCCTGTCCCATAAGTTTCCCTATCACATGATTGCTAGGACTACTGAGTCCAGGTTATTTTTCTGTAGGATACATCAGCACACTTTCACCTCTGAGTCTGGTAAGTGGGTTTTTGCACCATGCATTTCAGACATTATAGAATTAGTTTTTAAGCAAGTTTAATGGGTAATACCTTCCTTCACATGGTTCACAAATGAAAACAAAAAGGCATACATTCTAAGGTCGTGCTTCCTCCCCTGTCCCTATACACCCAGCTCCTTAGCCTCAGAGGTAACCACCTTTGTAATTTCTAGTATATCTTTTACAGCTTTCTTTATGCAGATATAAGCAAATGTGAATATATGCTTCTTACTCCCCAATTCTCTTCCTTGGGCCAAGGTAGCATACTGTATATATTGTTCTGTATTGCTTTTTTCGCTTAATCATCCTGGCAATCATTGCATATGGTAAAGTGATACAATTGTTTTGTTTACAGTCAAATCCATAGTTTACATCAGGGTTCACTCTGTGTGCTGTACACTTTGTAGATTTGGGCAAGTATATAATGGCATGTATCCACCATTACTGTCTCATACAGAGTAGTTTCACTGCCTCAAAAATCCACTGTTCTTAAGCTGACATAGTAGATGCAGAGCCAGGACTTCACTCTAAGATATTGGACCGCAAGACCAGGCTCCTTCCACTGATTGGAGCAGCGCTGTCTCCACTCGTATTAGAAATGAACAGCTTTCACGCTGGTTCTTTACTCTTTTTCTACCCTCTGTGCAACACACTGGGGGTGTTGACAAAGCTGGGCCCAAATGATGGAAAAGAGCAATTTTCCTGCAGTGTGAGGCATGGGAGGCAATACTTGTCTATTTTTGTCTGCATGCACACACCAGGGCACAGCTAGCAGGGTCAGTAGGTCTTATGAGAGTAAATGGGGCTGTCGTTGACTTTTCAGTGCGCCAGCATCTTCATATGTGTGGCGGCCTTAATATCACCAGAATCGCATATGATAGGAGCTCCTAGCCCAGAAAGAGCCACACTGTTCAACTACAGACTTACTAAGGTCCTCCCTAGGTCATGGGATAAAGAGACACATAAGAAACAGGGGCTTATAGCACAGTCTATCAGGACCCAGTGTGGCAAGTGGTTTTGAAATGGAACAGGACACTCCTGAGGCTTCCCTGGTGGCTCAGTGGTAAAGAATCCGCCTGCCAGGGCAGGGGACAGGTTCAGTCCCTGGGTTGGGAAGATCCCCTGGAGAGGGAAATGGCAACCCACACCAGTATTCTTGCCTGGGAGGTCTCATGGACAGAGGAGCCTGGCGGACTGTAGTCCATGAGGTTGCAATGAGTTGGCCCGGACTTAAACGACAACAAAGGACCCTATTGTCCTTGCCCCTATCTCCTCTATCTGCCTTTTGTCTGTGAAAAAACTTTAGCCAAAGAATAAGTTTAATCAGAGAAGCAAGAAAATGCAGAAACAAAGGAAAACCGTTAAAGGAGACAAAATAATAATAATGTAGTCATTAATCGTCAAGGACCTTTAATTCCTTCTCAAGGGCTATAGACAATATTCTGAGCCATGTCCTGTAAACTGTCTTATGGATACTGAAACCCCCACCAGGTGGAAAAATTAACGTGATGACTGACTGTAGCCATGACATAAGCTGTCACAAGCCCAAGAATTGGTCTCAAGGAAATGGAAACAAACCAACCCTGGAACTGAAGATTAACTGTACTTAAAACAATCAAGATGACACAGGTCAGACCAGCAGTGACCAATTTCAAAATGACTGTCAGAGCTGACTGCGCTGTTTCTGCATGTAGCCCCCTCCCTCTCTCTGTAAAAGCTCTTGCTCCCTGATTCTCCGGTGGTAGATGGGCAGAGGGAATCAGCACCTGTACAGCTGTTGGCCCCCTCCACCCCAAGGCTGCCAACCTCCAAAATAAAGCAAGCTTTCCTTTCCACCAACCTGGCCTCTTCATTGGCTTACAAGCAGCAAGTAGCCAGACCTGTGTTCAGTAACGGTTTGATGGAAGAATGCATGGGGGGAGAGGGAGTTGTCAGCATTCAGGGAAGAGGATTTACCCCAGCCTGAGGGGGTAGATCAGAAAGATTTTTTGGAGGGGTTGCCTGAGCTGAATTTTGAAGGGTAAACAGTCCTTCAAGGTAAAGCTGGATGAGAATGGGCATTCCAGTCCACATGTGTAACATATTCAAAGGCCGGGAGGAGAGTGAGGACAAGGCCGTTTTTGAAAACTGTTAAGTGGCTCAGTGTATCCTGAGCCTCAGCCAGGGGCTTTGTTACAAAGAGTCATTCAGCCAAGCTGGGACTTCGGTCTCTATTCAGTAGACAATGAGAATTATTAAAATCCTGTAAGTGAAGGTAAGGCATGGTCAGAGTTGCATTTTAGAAAGGTCATTCTGGGAGATGTCTTGTTCTAAATGGTGTCTAGAGAGCAGCCCCCATTACAGCCTTCTGCACTTCTCACCAGAAAAAGCACAAAAATGCCAAACAATTTTGAAAATCAAAACTGACAGACAATCAATTACTAGCATCTGAAAGGCAAAACAATTGCTTGCCTGTGCTTCAACTAGGAAACAAAGCAATCCATTCGCATAAATAAAGACAGAAATACACTTAATTCTCCTGCAGTCCAGAGATCCAAGCTATCTAACAACTGGAAAATTGGGCAGCTGCCCCTGGGCTGTAAATGGGATGGGTTTTTTTCTTTTTTAGATATCCAGCACACTGTTCTTAAATTCCTGTCCTTCTTGCACCTACCTTTTTGCAACTAAATGAAGTTGCAACCCCAAAATAACAAAAGGAGAGAAGGTAGGGCAGCCTGAGGCTGGCACTTAGCCTCCTGAAGGTGAAGAGTCTCAAGGTAAAGCACTGAGGTGGGAACAAGGATGGACGGGGAGACCCGGTGATGACCCAGGACACTTTTTCACAAACTCCACTGATCAGAATGGGAGACCAGACAACGGGAACAGAAGAGGATCCCTTTCCCTCATAGACTAAGAAGCTAGAGAAAGAATAGAAAACTGAGCTCAAGCGAAGTAGAAGGACGGAAATACCAAGACCAAAAATGAATGAAATAGGGAAACAATCAATTAATTTATTCATTAAATTTAGCAATGTTGCTGGAAACATTGTCTTTATGCAACTACCAATACTTCTACTAACCAGTACCAGTTACCAGTACTTCTACTAACCAGCTACAATTTATGAAATTCAAAAATAAGACAATTCACAAGGACATCCAAAAGGCAACAAATATCTAGGAACAAATCTAATGAAAAGTGTATAAGACTACACACATTACTGAGAGAAATGAATGAAGACCTAAATAAAGGAAGGGAGGGAAATACCATATTCATGGATTGGAAGATTCAAGAATATTCACAGAAATATCAGTCTCAATAACCTAAAAACTGGAGACAACCCAAATGTTCTTTACCAAAAGAATGCATTGTTTCATCTTGACATAATCATACAACTGAATGTATTCAATGCTGAGAATGAATAAATTACTGCTACTTGCAGCAACATGGATGAATCCTATAAATATAGCATGGAGTGAAGGAAGCTAAACTCAGAAGAGTACATATCATATGACTTCATTTATAAAAAGTTAAAAAACAGACAAAACTAATCTATGGTGTTAAAAGTCATGATAATAGGAGATACTGACCAAGAAGGGCTATGAGAGAAGATTTCTGATGCTGGTCACCCTCTATTTCTTGACCTGGGTGGTGATTTCACAAGTGTGTTCATTCTGTTAAAATCAAGCTGGGCTTTGTGCATTTTTCTGAATGCATGTTTTCATACAGTAAAAATTTTAATAAAAATGAGATAATTTAGGAAAAGGAAACTTGTGATATAAAGAACTTACAAGGCTTCTCAGATGCCGTGATCCCATCGAGTTCTGTGTCGTATGTGGACTCTGCTGCTCAGTAGTAGAGCTGAGCACTTTACTTACTTATGTATTCAATTCTTGCCAGTTAAATAGTGCTCTATGAAATAGGTGTTATTCTTAACACTCACCTCACCCTCTTTTGAAGAGACTGCAAAAATCTGAATGAAAATATCAGCAAATATCACTCGTCATTTTACAGATGAGGAAACAGGCCCAGGGAGTTTAAAGTAACTTCTCCAAGGCCACATAATGACCGAGGGGTGAGAACCAAGAGTCAGTCTGAGCAGTCTGGGCCCAGGACCCAAGTTTCCTGTCACTTCCCTGAATCAGCTTGTCAGCTGTTTCTCTTCTGTTCCACTCCTCTCTCAGTTCCTGGAAAAGTGTTTCTCAGCCTCCATAATTCATCCCACAATTCGTGTGGTATCTTTGCCATGTTTGATGACACTGAAAACAATAATGATTCCTATTGTGTTTCTGCACTTGCCTATAATGGACAAACTTTTTAAGAGCTTGGAGCACTGTGCCAGGAAACCAGCTGAACAAAAAGGCTTCTGTATTTTTGTCAGTAGAAGCAGAGTTGTGAAGGGCAGCATAATGTGCGTGTTCACTGCCAAGAAACTTGCATAATGATTTTCTGCATCTTTAAATCTCTGAATCCATTAAGGCTCTCTAATTGGTATTGAGTAATACATCATGTGAATGGCAAGTATTATTCACATCTATCCCCTTGCTTCTCTTCATATAATCTTTTATCTAGGAAATGTTAAATTGTCTCAGTTATCTATGCATGAAACAGTTGGAATCCTCAGTGTATTTTCAGCTATGTAAAATGTAAAAATGTAGAGAAAAAATTTTAAGGAAATATACCAAATTATTAACAGTGGTTATCTCAGAATTGTAACTTTTGGGGTTTTTCGTGGGATTTTTTTTGTATTCTCAAATTTTCTGCATTGAATATATATCAATTTTGAAATAACAATTTTAAAATTAGCTTAGAGTATATAAATTTTTATATAGTTAAATAATTGCAATTATGTCAACATATATATGTAGTAAAAGACTGGAAGAAATTACTCATAATTTATTTTGTTCTGGATGTAGAGCAATGAGTTTTTGTCTTCCTTCTACTCTATGACATTTTCTAAATTTTTTTAATGGTCATTCTATCAGTCAAGATTCTTGAATGGGGATCCTTCCAAACAGGTAAGGGGTTCAAATGTGGGAAAACTTAAAAAAAACACACAAATGTTTGCTACAAGCAGATATTATTGTTCAGTCGCTCAGTTGTATCCGACTCTTTGCGACCCTGTGGACTGTAGCCCACCAGGCTTCTCTATGCATAGGATTCTCCAGGCAAGAATACTGGAGTGGGTTGCCAAGTTCTCCTCCAGGGGATCTTTCCAACCCAAGGACTGAACCCGAGTCTCTCGTATCTCCTGCATTGGCAGGCAGGTTCTTTACCACTAGCGCCACCTGGGAGACCTATATATCTGTATCTACATTTTTTTCTCCTGTGTTCCAAATGGGGCTGTAGAGCTGGTTTAATAAAGACACTAATCACTATAAGCAGATACAGATTTTACAGTGCAAAAAATAAATTTATCGTTTCCTTTTTTGGTAAAACATAGCCACTTTGTGTCACACAATGTGAAATCAGACTTCATTTTACTTCATATGATATAGCTTAAGAAACAGGGTTTACTGGGGAAAGTTATCAGCTGAGAGTCAGTAAGAGAAGACATGCATGCCCCAGCCTCCCCTCGCCCCCCAAATAGATGGGCCACGGTCAGGTGCAGCGGGACACACAGTGGGTCTGCATTTCTGGGGATGAACCTCAGCCCCTCATTTGCTCTTTTTCTACTTTACCAGGGGATAAAATCAGCCTGCTTGAGCATAGGGCAGTCAGAATTTAGAATGCCAGGAGTTATCCAGAAGGCTGGTTTTCCAGAAGGAAGGATTCTCCCACTGGGTGGAAGTGGTCAGTAAGGGACAGTAGGAGTCATGAGGTCCAGGACTTAGCCCGGGTACCGTGATAGGTGTGCTGCTCACTGATCGAAGAGAGGGGCAGGTTCAGGGAAACAGCGAGCTCAGTTTGGGACACGAGGAGTCCGGACAATATATGTCACCACCACAAGGTCAGGTCCCCATCATACACTCTCATAGTGCCCTGAACCTTTAAATTGCACACAGGAGATGCACATTCAATCTCGGGTTCAAGAAGATCCCCTAGAGGAGGCATGGCAACCCACTTCAGTATTCTTGCCTGGGAAGTCCCATGGACAGATTAGCCTGGCGGGCTACAGTCCATGGGTTTACAGAGTCGGACACAACTGAAGCGACTGAGCATGCGTGCATCCCAAGTGCAATAAGTCAATCATGGCATGATTAGCATTGAACCTCCCTTCTGGATGGATAGTGAGCTCCCTAAGGTCTTTGCCCAGGTCTAACCACTTCACTACTGTACCTCCAGCACTTGACATAGGGTCAGGCACAGAGCAGGAAACTAGTAGATATGTGCTGAATGGATTAAAGAATATACCTGGAGCCATGCAGCAGGCTGTCGGGTACATGGATAGGAAACTGAAAGATCTAGGAGGAAACTCTAGAGTCAGGAAAGCTATGCATTTGGGTGGTAACTGAACCCAAGGCACTGGGTCAGATGGCTCAGGGCAGGTGAGAAAAGTCCGAGAGCCTAAGTCAAAGTCCTGGGAAACACCATCATCCAAGAGGGCTCAGGAAGAAGAGCAGCTGGAGAAGAGGTGGAGAACTAAGTGGGAAGTGGGTGGAGAATTCTCTAGTGGTCCAGTGGTAAGTCCACTGATGGACTCAAGTTGTGTCCACTTCTTGTCTATTGTAAATAATGCTGCAGTAAATGTGAGAGTGGGCTTCCCAGGTGGCACTAGTGGTAAAGAACCCCCTTGCCAACGCAGGAGACATAAGAGACGTGGGTTCAATCCCAGGGTTGGGAAGATCCCCTGGAGGAGGACATGGCAACCCACTCCAGTATTCTTGCCTGGAGAATCCCATGGACAGAGGAGCCTGATGGGCTACAGCTCATAGGGTTGCAAAGAGTCAGACATGACTGAAGCGACCTAGCACACATGCACAAGTGATTAAGACTCCATACTTTCATTGCAGGGGGCACGGGTTGGACCCCTGGTCAGGAAACTAAGTCCCACATGCCACGGGGTACAGCCAAAAAGAGAGAGAGGAGGGTATCCTGGAAGCTACAGGAGGAGAAATATTTAAACAAAGAGAAGTCAGTGGAATCAAATACTGGTGAGAGGCCTTGTGAGATGAACGACACCAATGCTTATGAAACCCTTGGGTGCCAGGCACTGTTCTGACAGCTCTGTGTGTCTTAACTCGATTAATTCTCACAAGGTAGGGACTATCATCATGATCTCCCCCGCTTCCCAAAGACGAGGGTATCGAGACACAGAGAGGTCACCGAGCTAGTAAATGGGAGGGCTACAGTTTGAACCCAGGCTGTCTCCAAGCCTGTGCTCTTCCCTGTTACAGACACTGCCCTAGAAGAGAGGGAACAGATCAGGTCATTGGCAACACTGGCAATTTCAGTGACGCTATAGGGTAAAACCACAAGGCAGTGAGTAAAAAAAAAGTGAGTTGGAAGCAAGAGAGTACAGACCAGCAGGCCAGCCCTTAACTACAAAGAGTGGTCTGACTGTGTCACCTGGGGGCTCATTAGACATGAAGAATCTTGGGCCCAGCCCCATCTTCTGAAACAGACCCTGCAATTAACAAGTTCCTCAGGTGATTCACATGCGCGCTGAAGTCTCAGCGAGCTGATCTTTCAGAACTAGATGAGCTTTCAGGAACGTTGATGGAGAGAAGAGAGAAAGAAAAATGCAGTTTTTCTTTTTTGGTTGGAGAGACTGAAGCAGGTTATAAATTTAGAACAGTGGTTTGCAACCCTGACTCCACATTAAAAACATGTAGTGTGCCGAGGCCAATGCCCAGAAGAAAGTCTTGTAGTCCTGGTGATCCAAATACGGGGGCAAGGTAGGGAGACTCACACAAGGAATCAAAGTAAGGAAGGACAGGATGGAGGTGCAGGTGCCAGGGAATTAAGGCCTCCTCAGGTAACTGGGACCCATTCCAGTGTTCTTGCCTGGAGAATCCCAGGGACGGGGGAGCCTGGTGGGCTGCCTTCTATGGGGTCACACAGAGTCGGACACGACTGAAGCGACTTAGCAGCAGCAGCAGCAGGTAACTGGGAAGGTTTGAGGCTGAAGAAATGCAAAGAAGATGTTTTGGGGAAGGAAGAAAAGCATCACAGTAAAGCAGAGAGAAACATTTTAGAGTATGGGGACCAGCAAGGAGATAGACTATCAAAGGGAATAACTCCTAAGAGTTAGGATTGATTGATTGACTTCTTACATTTTAACTGGGATATGATGTAGCAAGAATGGTGCTTTTAAAACTGAAGTCAGATGGTGTTCCTAGCCTGCTCAAAGCCTTGCAGTATCTTTCCATCACATATGGCTTACTAGGCCCTTGGTGATCTGGCTTTGCTGACTGCATTCTCTGCTTTCCACTGACCTCCTGCACACTAGGCTCTTTAATGTTCTTTTTCCTACTGATCCCATTTCTGCTTCAGGGCCCTTGTACTTACTATTCTCATCTTTGGTTCTTCCTCTAAATATTCACACAGCCTGCTGCCTAACTTCAGCTGGGTCTCCTTCCATGTCCTCTCAGAGGATTTCTCTCATCACTCTCTATGCCTTTCCTCTGAATTCTTTTCTTTTTAAAATATTTATTTTATTTTTTATTTTTAATTAGGCTATAGTTGCTTTTCAGTGTTGTGTTGGTTTCTACCGTACAAAAACATAAATCAGCTATATATATCCTCTCTCTCTTGAGCCTCCCTCACACCCACCCACATCACACCCCTCTAGGTCATCACAGAGCACTAGAGCTGAGCTCCTTGTGCTAAACAGCTGCTTCCCACTAGCTAGCTATTTTACACACGGTGACCTGCCTCTTGAGAAACCTATATGCAGATCAGGGAGCAACAGTTAGAACTGGACATGGAACAACAGACTGGTTCCAAATAGGAAAAGGAGTACGTCAAGGCTGTATATTGTCACCCTGCTTATTTAACTTATATGCAGAGTACGTCATGAGAAACACTGGGCTGGAGGAAGCACAAGCTGGAATCAAGATTGCTGGGAGAAATATCAATAATCTCAGATATGCAGATGACACCACCCTTATGGCAGAAAGTGAAGAAGAACTAAAGAGCCTCTTGATGAAAGTGAAAGAGCAGAGTGAAAAAGTTGGCTTAAAGCTCAACATTCAGAAAACTAAGATCATGGCATCCAGTCCCATCACTTCATGGGAAATAGATTGGGAAACAGTGGAAACAGTGGCTGACTTTATTTTTCTGGGCTCCAAAATCACTGCATATGGTGATTGCATCCATGAGATTAAAAGACGCTTACTCCTTAGAAGGAAGTTATGACCAACCTAGACAACATATTAAAAAGCAGAGACATTACTTTGCCAGAAAAGGTCCATCTAGTCAAGGCTATGGTTTTTCCAGTAGTCATGTATGGATGTGAGAGTTGGACTATAAAGAAAGCTGAGTGCAGAAGAACTGATGCTTTTGGACTATGGTGTTGGAGAAGGCTCTTGAGAGCCCCTTGGACTGCAAGGAGATCCAACCAGTCCATCCTAAAGGAGATCAGTCCTGGGTGTTCATTGGTAGGACTGATTTTGAAGCTGAAACTCCAATACTTTGGCCACCTGATGCGAAGAGCTGACTTATTTGAAAAGCCCCTGATGCTGGGAAAGATTGAAGGCAGGAGAAGAAGGGGACGACAGAGGATGAGATGGTTGGCGGCGTCACAGACTCAATGAACATGGGTTTGGGTGGATTCTGGGAGCTGGTGATGGAAGGGAGGCCTTGAGTGCTGGGGTTCACGGTGTTGCAAACAGTTGGACACGACTGAGTGACTGAACTGAACTGAGAGCATATATGTCAATGCTTTCTGAATTATTTTCTATCACTACTCAATATCATGTCATAAACCTACCTGCCTATTTGTTGAAGGTCTACCTCCTCTACCAGAAAGTGAGCTCCATGGGGGCAAGGATTTGTCTTGCTCACTGTTAAATACTCACCACCTAGAACTGTGAGGCACAGAGGTGGTACTTGCAAAAAGTTTAATGAATGAATAACTGGCTGCTGCTGCTTGGTGCCAATCAATAGGAGTTTGAGATGAAAAGGTGTTGCTGAGAGTGCCTGGAGAAGGTGATTATCTAGGGAGACTGTAGAGAACGAGATAATTAAGGACAACCAAATGGCCATCTTTGAGGAGGGCGTGCAGAGTTGTAATGGCAGGTAAGACAGTAAACAGTTTTGTGTGTGGCTGAGAATGTGGTTTCTGCCCTACACCACCTACTCTCTGTGTGGCTCTGGGTAAATTTGTTAATCTTTCTGAGCCTCAATTACCCACCAGTAAAATGAGGCTGATAACCGTGATGCATGCATGCGTGCTAAGTTACTTCAGCCGTGTCCAACTCTGTGCGACCCCATAGATGGCAGCCCATCAGGCTCCTCTGTCCCTGGGATTCTCCAGGCACGAATACTGGAGTGGGTTGCCATTTCCTTCTCTATAATACCTTCCACCTAAAGGTTGTGATGGAAATTAATTGAGCAGATGGTCATAAAAAGCCTAGCACAGGGTAAGCTCTCAATAATTGCTAATTAATATGATCAATCCCAGATTGGGAGAAGAGTTTGAAACGTTGCAATATAAAACAATGTTTATGTAATTCTGCTAAATCTTGTTCCCCTTTGGAATAGTCTACCCAGGAATAGACTCGATGCGTTTGTTACCTTGTCCCCAACCACACACATACACGAAAATGTCTCTGCCTTGCCAACCCCATCACCAGCCTTTTCTCCTTTCCGATGACTCTTCTGAGAGCTAGCCTAGGGCTTGACACAATAAGTTCTCCATAATTATTTGTTGATGTTCATTGCACGGCTCCCAGACAATGCTTAGGTGTTACTTTGTCAGGAAAATCTCAGTGTGGAGTGGGAGATAATTAGTTGTCTCTGACTTCCTTAGGAGAACGAACTAGGTAGAAAGATGGCGTTCTTCGGGCTCTGAATAACCTATAAGCCTGGCATGGCAAACCTAGCTCAATAGGGAGGGATTGGGTTTGGTCCTCTGGAACTTCCCTAGTGAACCATCTGCATCCCAAGGGCGGCCAGAGGCCAAGGGCGCTGAGCCCGCGTCTCCTTTAAGAGGTGTGGCCTCGCTGTAGCCACCACAGGAGTGATTGGCTGAAGCTGCCTGTCCCGGGGCGGGACTCGGTTGCTAGGGAGCGGCGCGGGCCCCGAGGAGACTGCGGCGGCTGCGCGTAGGAGCGAGGTGCTTGCTGGGGCTGGGGTGCGCGACGGCGCCGGGGGCTGCGGTGAACGCCTCACAGGCCGTGCAGTTCCCTGTGGGGAGGCGCCGTCGCCATTGCCACCTCGCCCGGTGAGCGCGTCCCGCTCGCCGAGCAGGGCCGCAGCCGACCGCCGGCACCATGGGCCAGTGTGGCATCACCTCCTCCAAGACCGTGCTGGTGTTTCTCAACCTCATCTTCTGGGTGAGCGTGGCCAGCGGGCGGGAAAGGGCGAGGGGCCGGCGGTGCGGCCCGAAGAGGCCTCGGCTGAAGCGCCGGTGGGGACCCAGCGGGGACACAGGCTGGGTCGCGGCTGGCGCTGAGGAGGTGGGGGAGAGACGGGAGTCTGCGGCGGAGACCCGGGAGGGCCTGGGCCCGGAGGCCGCTTCGCTTGGTACCTCCGCGGCCGGGACGAAGACTCGGGGTGTAGCGGGCGGTGAGGAGAAACCCTCGGGGGCTTCTGGCGGCCTCCGTCTCGGGCCCAACGCCGCGGCCGGCGGGCTCTGTGCCAGGAGCCCGGCGCTGAGAGGCCCCCCCCCCCCCCCCCCCCCGCCGCCCACAACCCAACCTCCCCCCGGAGCAGCCTGCTGGACGGAGAGCTCACGTTGCAGATTCTTTCAGGACATCCAGGCTCGGAATAGGATATTCCCCAAAGGGTCGGGCTCCTCTTTCTTTGTCAGGGCCCGGAGCCCCCGCGGCTCCACTGGCAGCCCCGAGGCGAGCGAGCAAACGGTGAAGTGCGGGGACGCTTCCGACTCAGGCAGGAGGAATTTTGCCTTAGAGCTCTTTATGTGTGGAGAACGGGTCGACTGGTTACCAGCCCAGAAAACGGAAAGGTTTCAACTTGAGAAGCTAAATAATCCTGTGACCAGGAAAATCAATCATATTTGTTTGGTCATGGGGGTGGGTAGCCTGAGATTATAAACCTTGGTTAAATATGACTCGAGTGTCACAAGATCTAGAAAGGGATGAGTTCACTTTCAATAAAAGGTGGCTTATGAATTTTTTTGGACACGCCCCCAAAGAAAGGGCCCTTTATAAAGCACTTCATCTTACTTCAGGTCCTTATCTCGTCAGGGACTTTTGTAATAACCTGTGTTATTCCTATCAGCCTCTCCACCCTCTAGTTCATCTGGACCTTGCACCCGGATAAGTCTTATTAAGCTTTTCTTCCATCACATCACTTTACTTCATTTCAAAAATAAATACACACCCCTCCCCGAAAGCTTCAGCAGTAGAATAAAAATTCAATGCCCTCCTGGTATTGCAGCCAAAATCCTCAAATCATCTTTTCCTTCCTCGCGATTGACCATGTTCTTAAACACCTGGACACACTTCTCTGTCCCCAGTCTTCAGGACACTTCTTGAACATTTCCACTTTCCATCCTTTTGTATGTCTCCATTCACCTCTTTGCCACAAACATACCTAAATTGGAAGGAATCCTTTCCTTCTTACAACCCGGTTCCCTCCTCCCCCTGCAAAGAATGAAACTTTTCATATCCTGACTGCTGTTGCATAAAAGAATAACTACACATCACAGGGCACTTAACCACACACATCTTTTGCCATAAGAGAGTCTTTCAGGGTATGGTGTGATGAAAAGAATCCTGACTGAGAGTACTGTTCAGGATCACCCACGTGACATCAGGATTCCATGATTTCTTCTTTTCCGTTTAGAGCAGTGTTTCTTATACTTTAGTTTGACTTCGAAGCCTTTTTAAAAGGTAAAAGAATCTCCTAGTATCTCCAGATGAGAAACACTATCAGATAAGAAGATTCTTAAGTGTAGACTTAGCTTTGTATCCTTTACAGGCCCTTATTTTTTTACGGGCGTACAGTTTGATTTTGAAGAAGAATCTGTGTACTATCAGGTGACTTCTAGGCCTTTCAAGCTCAGGGACTGGAATTGTTAAACAAAATACTGGAAATACAGGAACCATTTTCTTTAAATAATTAAATTTTCATTTAAAATTGCAGTTTATTCAAAGATTCATTCATCTTTAGAAATTATATAAGTATATGTACTATTATTGGCACTTAGTGAAGAAGGTTATGTTGAACTTCGGTTGTGCTTTTCATGGTGGGTTCTTGCCAAGGCTGAGGTTAAACACCCTTTATCTAGGTTAGTAGAATAGTAAAATGTTTGTGAGGTGAGCTGTGATGAGGAAGTTAAGCAGACACGTAGGGGAAAAAAATGTGGCACAGAGCAGGATTCATGTAACACAACTAAGAAGGAAGCAGTATTAGCTGTGTCTCCCACAGAATTAGTAGTTAGGGACCAACTGTTGGAATCTGATGATGTTGGTAATCATAACTAAATTTGAGTGCTTTTTATACCCAGGCACTCTGCTAAGCACTTTAATGGAATAAAGCCTCATAACAGCCTCATTTGGCAGGGAATATTATGCTTCTCTTACAGATGAGGACATTAAAGTTTAACTTAAAGTGGCACACCCAAGGTGGGGCAGAGCCAGCCTTCAAACCCAGGGTGTCCTATACTCTAGAGCCTGTGATGTTAGAGCAAAGTGTGATTTCAAAAGACTTGCAAAGGGGAAGGAGCTCTTTAGGCAGAGTTAGACTCACTTGCTCCAAAACATGATTTTAACCTTGTTTAGAACTTCCACCAGCATTTAAATTAGACTGTTTAACTTGTCGGTTTAAAAAATTAGGTCGTCATGAGGAAGTACATAAAACATGTTAATCTGTTCTTCCTGGTTTTTTTTATTGCATTCTTCAGTTCTAATAAGTGTATTCTTTTATAAGTGGTCCGTTCCACCTTTTAATACCTTAATGTATAAGTGTAAGAATAAGCATTCCCTACATAGAGCATCTCTAACATTTATCTGGGTTCCCCTCGGCAACGTTTCCCTCATAGCTCAGTTGGTAAAGAATCTGCCTGCAATGCAGGTGACCCAGGTTCAATTCCTGGGTTGGGAAGATCCCCTGGAGAAGGAAATGAAATGGCAACCCACTCCAGTGTTCTTGCCTGAAGAATCCCATGGTCAGAGAAGCCTGGTGGACTACAATCCATGGGGTTGCAAGAGTGGACACAACTTAGCGACACAACTACCACTACCACTGGGCAACGTTAGCAAAGATTTTTTTTAACTGTTGCATTGGCTCTTCACTATCAACTGATTGTTGATAAGTGTTGAAGTTTAATTCGTTTGGCAACATATTTAAACTCTGTCTCTTAATATCTTGATATCCTGGTTCAGTTGGCAGTTTGTTCAGTGAGCTGTGATATGGAAATAGATATGTACTTGAAATGCTTAAAATCGGCATTAAATGATATAACAGCCAAAGTTGTTAATGTTGACTTGGTGTAGATTATTGTGGACAGTACAGTCTAAGAAAATTACTGTGGAAAGGCACAAAGGGGAAGCAGTGGTTTCTAAAGTCTTTAAGCTTGTCTTAATGGAAATTGAGAGCTCATCACCAAATTCCAAAATATTAGGGCTTGTAGCGTGAAAGGTTAATTTTGGACAAGTGAAGGGATGTGCAACTCGGATCTCTTTGTTTTTTACAGAGTGGCATAGCTTTAAATGTTAGTGTATTAGTGCTAGACCCATGATGATTTTTGGAAGATAAAAGTGTTTAGTTACTAAGTTTTGAAGGCTTTTAGAATAAACAGTCATTAACCTCTTCTCTAAACTGCACTTTTGCTCCAAGGTCAGACAAGAGCCTTAATTCAGTGGGTCATTTGATCTGACCTGGGAGGCCTCATCTAAAACAAGTTTAAATCAGTACTTGATAATTTCAGGTTTTTTTCTGTTCAGTTAATTGAGTACTTAATTAAGTCCCATGTTATACAAATTACCTTTACTTTTTCTACCCTAGAAGAAGAGCCAATTGGCTAGTGTTTATTTTGCTCACACATATCTTAGGCATTATAGAGACTGTAAGGGAAAGCTTTGTCCATGCTTGCAGAATTTCTAGTCTGGCACATCTGCTTAGGGTGTTGTTTTTCATCAGTATGAAAAGCCATAGTAACGCTACAAGGGCTGTGGAGTAGGAAATACCACAAGGTAAACACCTTTTAAAGGCTTTTGGAAACAACTTATAATGTCGCAGCTTCACTAATCATTCATTCATATGAAATACAAATCCTATTTAAAAGCCTTATTTAAGCTTTAAAATTTGTCTTGTCTTAAAAAAGTTTCAACTTTCATTTCTCTCTGTGAATACATAAAATTAAGGAAATGTGCTGTTAAGCAGATACTACACAAATGTTTAAGCACCCACTTTTTGCTTATATTACCGATAAAGTGGTGGAAAAGTGAAGATCTCTGTTCTTACAGAGCTTTACAGGACAGACAGTTAAAAATAAGCAAGAAAAATAACAGATAGTGATATGTTACGCAGAGAATTAAGACAGAATGATGTGATAGAGTGATTAGGTGGCTGCTTTAGGTTGGCAAAGAAGTCTTCTCCAAGGAGGTGAAATTTAATCTGGAATATGTGAAGGAACAGATGTTGGGGTGATTTGGAAGAAATGGGGGACATTTAAGACAAGGAACAGCCTACAGGCCCTAAGGCAAATTTGATGTGTTCAAATTACCAAAAGAGGTTTTAGCTATACCTTCATGCTTTTGTTTAAAAGATAAAAATTTATATGAAATATTTCATTATAAATGAAGAAAAACTGCTTGTCACACATCTCCATATACATGTTTTGTGTTTTCTAGCACATCTTGCACATCGTGGAATTTGTTTCTCTACCTCTTGTATTCCCGTCTTCATGAGTGACTGCTCCGACAAAGAATATGTCATTGGAGCACACCTTCAGCTAACAGATTTCTTTTTTCATAGTTGTTTCTCAGTTTACTAGAAGAAAAGCAAGTTATGGTATATGACAGGAGACCTATTTCTTGTCTTTGACAGTTAAGAAAATGAATTACTTCCAGTCTTACTGCATTCACAGTCATCTGTCCACTGGACCAAGTACCTTGTGGCTGGGAGTTATTAACTGAAAGAACTCAAAGCAAAGGGAATGTAGGAGGACTCTCTTTAATTGGCAATTTAAGAAATAGGTTGTTTATTACCTTTTTAGGGTATTTATCATGCTTTGAAATATTTTAATGAATTTTATTCCATAAGATCCAACATTAGGAATTTTGCAAAAAATTTATTCCATAAAATTTATACTTGCATCAAACAAGTATACCCTAAGACTCATTCATTCAGTAAATACTTGCTGAATATCTGTGCTTTACCTGTTTGAGAAATGCAAAAGGTATAGTTCCTGCGTTCTAATAGCTTATAGGAAGAGGGGTCAGACAGACAAGCAAAATCATTTAATGTTCTATTGAATTTAATTTCTAGCTGCTCCTCTCCCTCCCCCTTCCACATGGACAGTCTCAAGTCTTCCTTAAAAATGTCATCTCCTTCCTCCCTCCCCCTCTTTAATAGTTTGGTAGAGCCAGTAGCTGAGAAAAAGTATTTGCATTGATGTATTTGTTTTTGACTTACTAAAAGGAAATCTATAGTAAATGCTGACATACTGAATTTTACATTGTTGTTGCTATTGATTAAATACATAACCCAAGCAAAGGCAAACCTGTTATGAAGCTGAAACACCTCAGGTTCCAGTAGTAATAACTGACTCTTTACAGTTAGAGTAGGGTGTGGGGATAGAGAGTCTCAAAGAAAAATGCATATTTAAATACTCTGAAAATACTCTTTCAGATGACCCCTGGAGCCTAGCAATCTGAAAATATCTAATTTCCATGCTGTTACAATAGTTTGACTGTGGCAGTTGCAGATCTCCAGTTTCACTGCAGCCTGAATCTTTTGGATTTTTCAACTGGGAGATATAAATTGGATTAAATAGAAAAATTTTGTTAAGCTAGATGAACAATGATTATAAAAAGTCAAATACAGAAAACGTTAAATAGGACAGAATTGAGGAACGTGACCTTTGGAATATATCTCCAGAGCAATATTGGTTTAAAGGATTAAAATATTCTTTAAGAACAATGGCAATAATGATAGTGATATTGATAATGAAGGAAGAAGTGGCTTATTGTCAAAATTATACACCTCGAAGTAGGGTTTTGTTTTGCTTGTCTCCTTGATAGGTGATATTTATGGGGGAAAAAAGATGTGTACTGAAGTGATCAGAATTGTGTTAAGTAGTCAGAAAACATGTAAAGATGAGTCAAAGCCAGGCAGACCCAAAAAAGTCATAAACAAGGAAGATTGGCAGAGGTGCCTAAAACATTTGGGATTGAAGAGACTCCTGTTTTATGTTTTGGTTAAGGACAGATTTAAGAATTCATTTGTTAAAGAACAACAAAGTCTCAATTTCAGATACAATTTTAAATATTGACTTTCATGATTCTGCAAATATATATTTCCTTTTTAAAGAAGACACTAAAAAATATTTTAATATTACCATAATTTCAGCACCAGGAGACAACCAGTATTAACATTTTGGTGTTTATAAATATCCATGCATAAGTGTGTTTTTCCCCTAACATACCACAAGTGTGTTACTAAATTATGCTTCAACAAATTTAAGGGCTATAATGCAAATATATCTCTAGATGCTTGGGTTTTTTCTTTTTGTGTGTGTGTGTGTGTGTAGTATTCGTTTTAATTTTTATTTATTTTGCTTTACAGACTTGCTGTTTTCTGTCAAACTTCAACATGATCTTTTGTTTTTGCTATTATAATTTTGTTATTAACATTTTGACGAGTGCACCTTGTACAGACCTTTTGTTTCCGTCTGACCTCCTTTCTTAAGAATAGACTCCTAGAAGAACAGTTAATAGGTGCAAAAGCATAAATGCTGAGGCTAATGACGTGTTGCCAGATTGCGTTCCAGAAAGAGTCTTCTTATACTCCTGAGGGCTCTTCTGTCTGTATCCTTACGTATCTTTGAATACTGCTTGTCTTTATTATTGACCAGTTTGTTATGGAGAAAATGATATATTTAATAGCTTCCTAAATTCTTGGTTAAAATAGCTTTACTTTCTGTTAAGAGGATTTGAAATCTTTGGTATAGTCTTTTTTTTTTTTTTTTCCCCTTGAGTGATAAGAGAAATGTGCAGCATTGGACTTGGTAGAAGAGTAATTCTATTTAATGATATGAAGTATTTTATCAGAGTAAGTCAAAACCGAAACAAATATGTTTGACTAGAGAATGTTATATAAGTAGAAGAATGCTGGAAGATTTCAAGTGATTTTAAGAAACTTATGGCTTGAGGGTGAAGTTTGGGGAAGCTTTCAGAAATCCACTGTATAGGACCTACCTGGTGGTCCAGTGGTTAAGACTCTGCACTCCCAATGCTGGGGGCCCTGTTCAATCCCTGGTCAGGGAACTAGATGCCACATGCCACAGCTAAAGATTTCTTATGCCGCCACTAAAGATCCAGCATGCTGAAACGAAGATCAAAGATTCCACGTGCTGCAACTAAGACTCGGCACAGCCAAACATAACTTTTTTAACTTGGAAGATAATTGCTTTACAATATTGTGTAGGTTTCTGCTGTACAGCAGCGTGATTCAACTCTAAGTATAGGTATATCCCCTCCCTCTGAAGCCTCGCTCCCGACCCCCGATCTCACCCCCTAGGTTGTCCTGGAGCACTGGGCTGAGCTCCCTGTGTTACACAGCAACTTCCCACCTGTGATCTGTTTTACACATAATAGTGTGTATGTCAGTGCTCCTCTCAGTCACCCCGCCCTCTTCCCCTGATGTGTCCACAAGTCTGATCTCTACGTCTGTGTGTCTATTCCTGACCTGCAAATAGGTTCATCAGTACCATTTTTTCTGTATTCCATATATATGCGTTAAATGCACTGTATAGAATTACCAGTGGATTCCTTATAGGAGAGAAGGAAGATAGGTACATGAGAGACTATTGTGACCATACAGAAAGCTCTGAGTTAAAAGTTTAAAAATAGATACGTAAGATGAATTTCTGCTGCTGTTTTTTCCCTCTCTGATTTTTGAAATCTGCGTTCTTACAAAGTCTGGAGTACACAGTGGTTTTTGCCAAGTCTTTCTATTTTTTCTCCCAACATTCCAATCGCTTCTGCTTTACCAATTGATTGTTGGAGGCAAAAATCACACAGAAGTAGTAGTTCTCGCAGGTGAGAAGAATTTGTCAGACTCTGCTTTTAGCTGAATGACTTCACATGGCCCCCTCATTTTTACCCTGTCCTGCAGGAAAGTCACTTCTGTTCTTCTTTGCTTTATCTTCACCCAAATGCTCCGTGGGATGCTTCTACCTTCACATTTCTAAATTTCCATATAGATACACTTTCACAGCAGAGCTGTTTCATCTCCTATTGTGGAATAGTCTGTTTAATTGTAATGTTGCCACATTCTGGTGGCAAGCTCACTGTGCTTGATATGCTCCCTTTCATTTCCTATTTCTTCTTTCTTAGACAAGTAAAGAATTTAGGAGTTTTGTGGATTTTAGTATTTGATCATCTCTCTCAGAAGATTTGAAAAGTACAGAAACAAAGCAACTAGTTTCTAAAACCAAAACACTGGTTTCTAAACTATAGAAAAATCAATCTTACATAACAATGAAATTTCTTACTTTAAAAGGGCTTTACTTTTGTTGTAGGGAGTGAAAGGTGAAAGGATAAAGTGAAGTGTCATACTTCTGGAACTCATACTTCTAAAATTTTCTAACAGGTAGCTTTATTTTTGGAGGAATAGCTTGGTGTTGTGCAAAAGCACTGAATTTCCTAAGGTTTTAAAATTTTGTGACAGTTTAGAACCATGAGTTTATTAAAGGGTAAAGAAGAGGGACTTCCCTGGTGGTCCAGTGGCTAAGACTCCACGCTCCCAGTGCAACCGGGGGAACCAGGTTCGAGCCTGCTCAGGGAACTAGATCCCACATGACACAACTAAAGAGTTTGCATGCCACAGCTAAAGACCTGGTGCCAATTTTAAAAAGGGTAAGGAAGAACAGTTTTCAGAAAATTATTTTTTTTTTCCTATTGTTTCAGCTTTCAGCCTTTCCCTTAAATTTCCCTTCACTTCTTTGTAAAAAAGATGAATATTTTTAGTATACTGTCCTCCACAAATCCTCCTTATAGGCTCAGATTTTCTCAGTGGTGACTAAAGCAGTTCAGCTGCTTCCAAGTTCTACATTTCATCCCCTCTGCAGCTGCTTTGTTGGCAAAGCCCAGAGCCTTTGATAGATATCAATCCCAGCATGACCCTTCAGAAGAAGGATTTAACCCTGTTCACCTTTTAGCCTTTCTAATAGCTGCAGCTCCTATGTTAAAAATCTTCATGACTGCAAGTCCCTAGTTAGGAATGAATTACAACTTTCCTTACATTTACCATATATGTCCCACCTGTGTTTGTCATTTGGATGGTTGGATGTCATTAAAGCAGTTGTTTATTGCTGTTTTTAGGTCTTCAGCTCTTGTTAGGACACCTTCTCTGTATTTTCAGAGTAACTGATGTCACTTCATAAGTTGTTTATTATACAACTTCTATACATGTCATTGGGCTTCAAACCTGCCTACCAATGCAGGAGACATAAGAGATACAGGTTCGATCCCTGGGTTGGGAAGATCCCCTAGAGGAGGGCATGGCAACCCACTCCAGTATTCTTGCCTGGAGAATCCCATGGACAGAGGAGCCTGGCGGGCTACGGTCCACAGGTTTGCAAAGAGTCAGACATGACTGAAGCAACTACACACACATACACACATACATGTCATTAAGAGAAGAAAATTTAGAGGACACCCTCTATGAGTTATTTGATTTATATAGTTTCATATCAGCAGTCACTGCAGTTTTTCTTAGTATGTGCAGCGACTATGCTGCTTCCCCCTGTATGTTGTCAAAATAGAAGCATTATGTTCTCAACTGCACTGTGTGATTTAGATGTTGACTAGTTTGCAGCCTAGACTTCTCTCAGATCTATTAGAAAAGAAACAGGCAGCTTTACAAATGGCATCTCCTCCTTGCATTGCATTCATTATCTGTCTGGGTGGACTAGGTGGAGGCTGGCCGCACTGAAAGTGTTTCGCTTGGCCCACGCCCAGGCAGCACCAAGGGTGAGTCTTGTAGGGATCTCAAACTCATTTCATATCTAAAATGGAAATAGTTCTTCAATGTCCTGTATTTCAAATTGTTGCGTACCTATATCTTCCAGTTTTATTTTCAATCAAATTTATGTAGCCTTTAATTACGTGTACTAGCACCTAAAAGAAGGACTTTATTTTAATTCAAGCCTTGTAAGAAATGAAGGTTGCCTATTAGAGTAAGAAAAGCCAAGAATCCAAAGAATAGAGAGATGACTGGTAAAGACAAACTGGATAAAATTTGATTACTTCATATATAGGATTTCTTCTAATTCAGTTTGGGGACTAAAAGTATTTACTGTAACAAAATGTGTGTACATATGTGTATGTTTGCATACCACACATATGTAGTCAAGAAAAACTAGTTTTTGGTATGAGTGCTAAGTATTCCATATACTTCTGTGGTTAATGCACCCAAATTATTAAACTGTGTCTCCTCTTTTCTCTCTCTTTTGTCTTCTATCATCCCATAATAATATGACCCCAAAGTAAGTATGTCAGTGAACTGAGGGTCTTTGAACAGGTTCAGTTGCTGTAAGTAAAGCATTTATAAACTAATGTATTCCAGATGTGATGGCCATTAATAATTAGGTAAGCTGGATTAAGTTGCTAATCTTGTTCGAATAGGGAACTAAAATCTGTAAGATTGAACTGAAGAGGAAACAAAGCAAATTCAAACCAAAGATTTATGATTGAGCTTGAAGGGCAGTTTCAAGGGAAGGGATGAGATGAGGTGTTCTCAATGAATTTTGACAAATATCTACCATGTGCCAAGAGCTGTTCTGGGTGCTGGATGGTGGTTCAGGGCTGAAAGACTGACGGGAAAAGTTTGTGCCCTAAAGGCATGCAGAGATTTATATAGTTATAATTTCAACCCTTGGGATAAATGCTGTTAGAGCTATGTAGGGGATGCTCTATGACCAAGGGCACCTAATCTGGTCTGAATGGTCAAGAATGGCTTCCTAAAGCAGAGGTGATATTTAAACTGCATCTTAATGGGTGACAAGGAGTTCCTGAGCAGATGAAGAGAGCATTCCAAAGAGAGCAGCAGAGGTAAAGAAGTGAGAATGTGTAGTACATTTGGAATAACGGCTTTCAGTTGCTCAGGGTGCGTGAGAGGTCGTGGAGTTCGAGCCTGAAAAGCGGGAAGGACAGCTTAGTTTATCAGAGGCGTTACTTGCTTCATCCTGATTTTAAACATGCTAATGCCTTGTTCTGGTTTATATTTTTAACAGAAATAACTGATCATATAAAGAACATATTATTAAGGGACAGAGGGAGGGTCAGCAAGTAAGGTTTAGGGTGACCAGTGGTAAGGCCTGAATTAAGACAAGCACTGCAGAGGGTTGAAGAGAAGTTAACAGTATTCAGGTGATGTTTTGAAAGTAAATCTGGGGCTTACCGGGTGGCTCAGTGGTAGAGTCAGCCTGCCAACGTGGGAGATACACATTCAGTCCCTGACACGGGACGATCCCACATGCTGCAGAGTAACTTACCCCATGTACCACGACTGCTGAGCCTGGGAGCCCGTGCTCCACAACAGAGTAGCCTCCACTCGCGACAGCTAGAGGAAAACCTGTACAGCAATGAAGACCCAGCACAGCCATAAATAAAATTTTTAAAAAATAAAGAAACCTGAAGGAGTTTGGAGATTGATGGGATATAGAGGTAGGTCACAGAAAGAGTATAGAGTAACTCTCAGGCATTTGACTAGGAAAAGTAACTGGTGCCGTTTGCTCTGAAATATGAAATATGAGGGCAGATTTAATGGAGTGAGCAGGAAGGCAGCGAGGGTTTGAGGTAGGTTGAGGTCAGGCTGACTGTGGGACTTCCAGATGGTGATGTGTAGTTCTGAGTTGATGGCTTAGGTGGAGAGCTACAGTGACTGGTGAAGCCGTAACTAGGCTAACCCAAGAAGAGCCTACAAAATGAGAACTAAATAGGGCTGAAGGTAGAACCCTGGAGATCACTGACATTTGTGTGGTAAAGGAGAGTCCCTAAAGAGAATGAGAGAGCAAGCAGTGCAAGAAATAGGAAGAAAGCCAGCAGTGGGGCCTCCTGAAAGCCACAGGAGAGTTTGAAAAGAATATGGTTTTTTAAATTGGCTCCATTATTCTAGTTGACGTCTATTAAAAAGTCCATGTTATTTATTTATTTCTGAAGTCAAGTTACTTTCTCAACTTTCTATAAATGGAGTGAGTCTTTTCCATCCAGATCTGGGTGATTCTTCCGGCCTAGTGTATGAAAATATACTAATGATGCCCAAGCTTAGAGTCCCACAGACTTAAACTGCTTTCAGGTTGAGAAGAATTAATGATATCATTGTGGAGGCTCTTTTGTAGTTTGAAAATTAATGCTGTATGTGTTAAATTTTAAAGAATGGTGAAATAACTCTTTTTATATGAAAGCCTCAAAATGCTCTCTAAATGATAATTCATTAAACCGATGTTTTAACACTTAGCCTCACACTGTATTTGCTCATTCACATAAAAGCAGGCAACACTGGGCTGTCAGCATTGTGATGGCAAAATTGACACAATAGCAAAATTGACAATGATGAGAGGAGAACGTATGTATTAATAAAACTCTGTAGGTGGAGCACAGTGTCTGCAGTGGCAGCTGTTTTATGACTTTCTGCATTCACTTTCCCTGTAGGTGCTCTAAAACTTTGTACCTCAGAGTGTAGCTCAAAAATCAGCAGCGTTAGCTGGGAGCTTGTTGGAAATGCAGAATCTCAGGTTCCACCCCCAGACCTACTGATCAATCTGCAGTTTAATAAGATCTTCAGGTGATTCCTATTCACGTAGTTCGAGAAACACAATTCTAAAGCATAAATAGACTTAAAGGGCTTGCAAGGGGCTTCCCTGGTGGCTCAGATAGTGAAGAATCTGCCTGCAATGCGGGAGACCCCGGGTTCAGTCGCTGGGTCAGGAAGATCCCCTGGAGAAGGGAATGGCAACCCCCTCCAATATTCTTGCCTGGAGAATCCCAGGGACAGAGGAGCCTGGTGGGCTACAGTCCACGGGGCTGCAGAGTCAGGGATCACTGAGTGACTAACACACACACAAAGGATTTGCGAAGTTCTTTAGTCATTCAGCCCTCTAGCTTTACCATTTCACAGTCTCAACCAGGACAGCAAATTTTTTAGAAGTGGGTATCATGTATCATGGTTATTAGTTACTATTGTATTTTCTTTCCCCAAGGCAAGAGATGAGAGTATAAATGCAGATTCTGGAGTCAGATTACCTGGGTTCAGGTCCTGACTCTGCCACTTGTCCTGATTTCCCCATTTGAGGGGGGCAGCCCTCCCCTCTGCGCTGATCTGTAATTGACTACAGAAGGCCTTTGGGGTGTGTGTGTTTTCATTCTTGTCATCGATATTATGTGTGGGATTAATGGTTTCTCAGTCCTAGATGAGCCAGCATGGAATTTGGAAGACTTTTCAACTTTAGTAAAGAAATGTTCTTACTAATGAATAATTTTCAGCTTCACTGAAAAAAGTCTACAAATAGATTTAAAAGTGGTGGAAAATCTCATTGAGTTCTAACGTGCCAAGAAATAGTGGGAATGTTTAGCAGCAGGGGTTGGAGAATTTTACCAGTGCTCTGACCTTGTTTTCTACAGGGAGCCGCTGGCATTTTATGCTATGTTGGAGCCTATGTCTTCATCACTTACGACGACTATGACCACTTCTTTGAAGATGTGTACACTCTCATCCCTGCTGTGGTGATCATAGCTGTTGGGGCCCTGCTCTTCATTATTGGGCTAATTGGTTGCTGTGCCACAATCCGGGAAAGCCGCTGTGGACTTGCCACGGTAAGTTAGTTCTTCCCTGACCATATGTGTTGTCATAATATGTGGGAATATTAATTTGTGTTACTTGCTTGACTTGAGCATGAAACTCCGTATTCTCTTTGGCTCTCTTTATAATTGGAATAGAATTAGCACTTGTCTTAAACTTGTAGCAGTTATCTCAGATAATTGCTTTTTATCAAGAGAGTATTTAGAGCTATTTTTTCATTTGTATTTAACTTTTGACAATGTTTCCTTACATTTTCCTTACAGTTTGTCATCATCCTACTCTTGGTTTTTGTCACAGAAGTTGTTGTTGTGGTTTTGGGATATGTTTACAGAGCAAAGGTATGTTGTCTACTGTAATTTATATGTTTTAAAAGGTGGTTTAAGTGTTTTGAGTGAAATAGAACTCATTTTCAGAGTAAACATTTTCTTTTGCCTTCAGTTTAGCCACCACTTGAAAAATATAAAGGTAATTAGAAATTATGTGTCAGGATTTCTTGTCTCATTTAATATAACAAAGTTTTACTCTGCTGCTGGCCTAGTTTTAGGTGGTGCTGGTTTAGTTGCTAAGTTGTGTCCAGCTTGCGACCCCATGGACTGTAGCCCGCCAGGCTCCTCTGCCCATGGTATTCTCCAGGCAAGAATACTGGAGTGGGTTCCCATTTCCTTCTCCAAGGGATCTTCCCAACCCAGGAATTGAACCCCGGTCTCCTGCATTGCAGGCAGATTCTTTCCGACTGAGCTACGAGGGAAACCCCTAGTTTGTAGACAGTTTTCTTTAAATGACTCTAGTTGTTGTTCAGTTGCTAGTCATTCCAGCTCTTTGCAACCATGGATTACAGCATGCCCAGCTCCCCCATCCTTCACTATCTCCCAGAGTTTGCTCATATTCATGTCTGTTGAGTCAGTGGTGCTATCTAACCATCTCCTCCTCTGATGCCCCCTTCTCCTTTTAACTTCAGTCTTTGCCAGTATCAGGCTCTTTTCCATTGAGTTGACTCTTCATATCAGGTGGCCAAAGTATTAGAGCTTCAGCATCAGTCCTTCCAACTAATATTCAGGGTTGATTTTCTTTAAGATTGAATGGGTTGATCTCCTTGGAATTCAAGGGACTTTCAAGAGTCTTCTCCAGCACCACAGGTCGAAAGCATCAATTCTTTGGCACTCAACCTTCCTTATGGTCCAACTTTCACATCCATACATGACTACTGAAAAAACCATAGCTTTTGACTATACAGACCTTTGTTAGCAGAGTGATGCTTTTTAGTATACTGTCTAGGTTTGTCATGTGAAAGTGAAAGTGGTAGTCACTCCGTCATGTCTGTCTCTTTGTGACCCCATGGACTGTAGCCCACCAGGCTCCTCTATCCATGGGATTCTCCAGGCAAGAGTGTGCCCTCCTCCAAGGGATCTTCCCGACCTAGGGATCAAGCCTACATCTCTTATGTCTCCTGCATTGGCAGGTGGGTTCTTTATCACTAGTGGCTTCTCAGTCTTTGTCATAGGTTTGTCATAGCTTTCCTTCCAAGGAACGAGCATCTCCTTGACTGTAGAATGATCTACAAATGAATAATAGGTCAGCTGAGAAATTTGTTCAAATTTCCTTAGTCCATAGATTCCCAGATTTCTATTTTAGAAGAATTAAATTAAGGATTTCATTTTCCATTGCCTCTTCAGGAAAAAATGCCTTGGTCCTAGACATAGAAAAAGGGAGTTGGTTTTCAGTTGCTCAGTTGTATTCAACTCTTTTGGAGCCCGTGGACTGCAGCATGCCGGGTTCCTGTCCTTCATTATCTCCCAGCTTGCTCAAACTCATGTCCATTGAATTGGTGATGCCATCTAACCGTCTCATCCTCTGTCGTCCCCTTCTCCTCTTGCCTTCAGTGTTTCCCAGCATCAGGGTCTTTTCCGATGAGTCAGCTCTTCGCATCAGGTGGCCAATGTATTGGAGCTTCAGCTTCAGCATCAGTCCTTCCAATGAATATTCAAGGTTGATTGCCTTTATGATTGACTGGTTTGATCTCCTTGCTGTCCAAGGGACTCTCAAGAGTCTTCTCCCAACACCACAGTTCAATGCATCATACTGAGGTTTGCAATCCTACAACTTGTTCCTGAGGAACAGGGGCTCTACCAAATGCCAAGACAACTATAGCCACTCCCTTCTTTCCACTTTTCTGGTCATTTCTTCTTTTCTTGCCCCTTCCTTTCTATTTTACCCACTTTTGCCTTCCACCTACAGCAGCATTTAAGGCTAAATAGGCTGCTTTAAATTAATTAATTTGGGTATAACTGAAAATCCCATGGACGGAGGAGCCCAGTGGGCTGCAGTCCATGGGGTCGCTAGGAGTCGGACAGGACTGAGCAACTTCACTTTCACTTTTCACTCTCATGCATTGGAGAAGAAAATGGCAACCCACTCCAGTGTTCTTGCCTGGAGAATCCCAGGGATGGGGGAGCCTGGTGGGCTGCCATCTATGGAGTAGCACAGAGTCGGACACGATTGAAGCGACTTAGCAGCAGCATAGAGCTGTTACGGAGAAGGCAATGGCACCCCACTCCAGTACTCTTGCCTGGAAAATCCCATGGACGGAAGAGCCTGGTAGGCTGTAGTCCATGGGATCGAGGCAACCCACTCCAGTATTCTTGCCTGGAGAATCCCAGGGATGGGGGAGCCTGGTGGGCTGCTGTCTATGGGGTCACACAGAGTCGGACACGACTGAAGTGACTTAGCAGCAGCAGCAGCAGCATAGAGCTGTTATGGCTTCCCTGGTGGCTCAGAGGATAAAGCGTCTGCCTGCAATGCAGGAGACCTGGTTTTGATCCCTGGGTTGGGAAGATCCCCTGGAGAAGGAAATGGCAACCCACTCCAGTATTCTTGCCTGGAGAATTCCATGGACACAGGAGCCTTGCGGGCTACAGTCCACAGGGTTGCAAAGAGTCGGACATGACTGAGCGACATCACACACTCACACACACAGAGCTGTTATGGGCTTCCCTGGTGACTCAGGGGTAAAGAACCTGCCCGCTAGTACAGGAGGCATAGGTTCGATCTCTGCACGGGGAAGATCCCCTGGGGAAGGAAATGGCAACCCCCTCTAGTATTCTTGCTTGGAAAATCCCATGGACAGAGGAGCCTGGGGAGCTGAAGTCCATGCATTAGCAAGAGTTGGACACAGTTTATCGACTAAACAACAACAACATAGAACCGATACAAAGGCATCCTAAGTTATTCTCTGAGCACACCTGGGATTATTTTCATTGTAACTTATGATTTGGAGTCAAAGACATGATAGGCTGATTTACTATTTAACCATTGCTGTGTAAGGTACCAGACAGGTATGCTAAAAAAAAGAATGCAGTGGATCATACCCCTGCCTACAGTCTGGTTATCAATTTTATGATCTTAACCACATGACTGATAAAATTACCAAATAGGTCTCATCATCTTAGAAGGGTAAGGAGAATCTGGTACAAGCAAACTTTATTAAATGACACTTTAGTTGCCACTCTGTTGGCAGTGAGGTATTTTGAAGAGTTGATTTCCTGATGGTTTTTGTTTTTTTTTTTAATCTGTTGATTACTTTTGCATATTTGTCCAAGTCTAAATAAACATTAAATAAGTAAAATGTAATATTGGTATTTGTCCCCAAAGTATCCTGTGGGTGCTTTTTAAGTTGTTTAATTTTTACCTCCTTTAGGAAAGGTAAATGAGTAGGTCTTCTAAGAACCCCATTTGAAAAAGGAGGGGATATATTTATAATTTAGACACCTATCTCAAGGCTCAACTGCTTTCTCCCTCTTTCATACATAGGTAGCCTGCCATCTTGCACACAATCATCTCTTTGATTGCTTTTAATCTAATGTAATATGTCTGACATTTTACCTGAGTCTACCTGAAGGCAGGAAGGGAGAGAATTTTTTTCTTACAAGAAATTCATAGTGCTGTCTCGAAACTTTACATACATGCCATTTAGGCATTTAGCTGGAGCCTTGACTAATGTTACTTTCACCAATATTTTTGAGGGACTAGATTCTTTGTTTTGATTCAGGTGGAAAATGAAGTTGATCGCAGCATTCAGAAGGTATATAAGACCTACAATGGAACCAACCCTGATGCTGCTAGCCGGGCCATTGACTATGTTCAGAGACAGGTGAGTTCTCTTGAAGCTGATTTGTTTTTGAGAACCAATTGCTATTGAGTCAACATTGAACTTAGCTCTGTTACTGTGTAAATTAGCAGTGTACCTTTATAGCCATGGTTAGCGGCATAATGAGTCCAATATTTTTACCTTCACCCTTGAAAAGTTTTTTCCACCAGTACCTAGCATAGCCATAAGAAGCATCTGCCCTTCCCCCCAAAAAAATAATTAGCTAAAGGGGTGATAACGAGCGAGAGATTTATGTCACAGGAAAGTTGAGAGCCCAAATGAACTTTAGAGGCGGTAAGAAGTCTTTCACATACCTTTGGAAGATAAGACCGCCAAAGATAACAGACAAAACTGTAAAAAAAGAAAATTATTGTAAACAATTTGAAACATACCTAAAGGTAGAATCATCTAGTAGATCTTTGTATCCATGAACTCACCTCAAAATTTATCTACTTTCTGCCAATCTTATTTCATCTATTTCATCTTATTTCTTACTCCTGCATGTCTTTTGCTAGTTATAACTTAGAGTAAATCCCAGACATTTCAGACAAAAAATTTTAAATACTTTCTCTTTGGATATAATATTTAATTCAGAATCAGATGTTTAACAGGCAAAATTAAAGATTTTTTTCTTAGCTATAAACTACCCCTTGTTGGCAATATGATTTTTCAAACAGAGGGTCTAGAACCACTAATTATGTGTAGCGATTTAAATTAAAGTTAAAAATTCACTTCCTCAGTCAACACTAGCACATTGTGAATGCTCAGTAGTTCCGTGTGGCTAGTTGTTACCATACTGAGCTTACAGACCTACAGCATTTCTGTCATTGCAGGAAGTTCTGTTGGACATCTATTGGTCTAAAGTAGCTTAAAGCTCTGCAGTGCACAGAACTCTGAAGTTCAACACAGGGCCATGTATTCTAGGAGGACTGATGTCTCTGTTCTCTTCTCTGTTAGCTGCACTGTTGTGGAATTCACAACTATTCAGACTGGGAAAATACAGACTGGTTTAAAGAAACAAAAAACCAGAGCGTCCCTCTTAGTTGTTGCAGAGAGACAGCCAGCAGCTGTAACGGCAGTCTGGCCAACCCCTCTGATCTTTATGCTGAGGTAAGTTCAGTTTCTTGACTAGCACTTGTCCAGCCTGGTAACCTGTTTTCTTGGTGACTTATCTCTACCTAGAACTTCTCTACCTTCTTTTACTTGCCTTTAATGTCATTTAATTTTAATATGTTATTTTCAAATGCATTATCTTTTTCCCTCTTATAGTTTGTCATTTCTATTTCTGCCAGTGAGTAGTAATGTGTGACCTTGCAGCTTTTCCCTTTTAAAAAGACTAATGAAGATGACTTTGGGTGTTTCAGGGGTGTGAGGCTCTGGTTGTGAAGAAGCTACAAGAAATCATGATGCATGTTATCTGGGCAGCATTGGCATTTGCAGCTATTCAGGTAAGCACAGCTAGCCAAGGAGTTATCAGAGTGTACTGATTCTCCAGTGTCAACACCGAATGGTTTTTAACCGCCAAGTGCAGTTAAGCTTTGTGTATATGGATAACTTGGAAGTGATTGAGGTATAGACACCAGTGTCCAACATCTTCTATTTCCTGTCTCCAGACATAGACCCAGAATGGTCCCAGAAACCAGAGATCTGGACGGGGGACGTCTTATTTTATTTTCTTGACTTGATTAGTGAGTGACTTGTTCAAAATATAGACTGTTGTCATAATGTATTCTTGGGAGGTGCTTTAGTAGAACTTCACACAATTGTTAAAAAAATCAAACTGCTTTATTTTAGCTTGGAGATGGAAAGCTTTATTTTAATTTTTTTTTTGTTTCTCTTTCCATTTCTTGCTTTCCTGTCTCCAAGGGATTTATATGTTAATATACATACATCAAGAACTGGCACTACACTGGTCTCTTACAGTAATAGGAGCAACTTTATCAGTTTACAGAAAAGACTGTTAAGTAAAAACTGAGGTTTAACTGCCCTAGTATTTGTGGATTTAGTTTTTTTAGACAGATTGGCATCAAGAAGTCTGTCATACTACTTGGCATATCTGGAAATGTCCCATGTCCCAGCTCCTACCAGTGAAAACAGTCTTTTTTTCCCCCTTATTAATAGCTTGTACAAAGTAGCTGGTAATTGTTTTAATTACCTCTCACTTTATCAAAAACAAACAAACAAACCCACACGTACCCTTTATACCTCATCAGTTCAGTTCAGTCGCTCAGTTATGTCTGACTCTTTGTGACCCCATGGACTACAGCACACCAGGCTTCCCTCTTATCACCAACTCTTGGAGCTTGCTCAAACTCATGTCCATCGAGTCAGTGATGCCATCCAACCATCTCATTCTCTGTCATCCCCTTCTCCTCCTGCCTTATATCTTCAATCTCATACCCACCTAAAAAAAAAATGACGATGACAATTTTTCTGCCCAGTTAAACTACCTACATTCCTAGTTTCTCAGGTATATATATTTTATCTTAGGGATTCTGTTAAAGGAATGTTACAGTTGTTTGAAAATGATTGAAAATCCTTTGCATCAGATCTGGTTCTCAGAGTATTCTTTAGTGTTCTTTTAGTATATTCTTGAAACGTGCTTCAGGTCCAGAGAATCTATTCTAGCACATTATTGACCAAGACATATCAACACCACAGGCATTAATTAATTTCTGCAAAAATCCCCCAGGCAATAATGTGTTAAAGTTTTTATATCATTTAATTGCTAGATAAACCAGTGTAATTGCTAATTTATATGTAAGTTGCTTGGCTTGTCTGCTATTTGTATATTTGAACAGAAACTAGTGTGTTTAGTAGGAAGTGCCTTTTAAAATGGCAAAAAGGTGATTGTTTACTTTGCTGGTATTCACACACCTCTGAAATGATTGATTAAAAAGCCTAGCTCTATTTGCTATGGTCTTTGTCCTTCTAAGCATTTACTCTGTGGCTCAGCGTAGCAGTAATCTATAGATCAGCAGGGATGTATTTCATATTTTCTCTGTGTAAACACTGTCATTTAGCTAAAAATAATGAAACATGAAGGTGGTGTCTTTACCCAAGTGAAATCCTGATCTGTGCATTTTTAATGACTTTATGTGTGGTAATAAAGCTGCATATATTAGCATGCAGCAGAAAAGCTTAAGTATATGATGCTTATGATCATGAAGTATGCAACATGTATATAGAAGGCTAATGAAAATCAACACTCAGATATGTCCCTCATCTACTTGAGCTTATTAACTAGCTTATTAATATTTCTTCATTAAATATTTTTCAGTGGGGACTAATAAACATTCTAACCAGTCTCTTAAATATGCCTTCTTATACCATGTTATAGGTAAATCACCGTGGCTTAAATAATATCTGATAAAGCTTTGATGTTTCAAGTTTAGCAAAACTAAGTCAGAGATTGAGAACTTTTGCAGACTTGAAACATAGTGGTTTTGAAAATTTTTAAAATTTTAGTTTTAAGAAAAGAAACATCCATTTGCAGTAAAGGATTTTCTAATATGTGTGAGTGCCTATAAATGTTTAAACTTTCGGTATTCAGAATCTGATGTGGATTGGTGCCCAGGATATGGAAAACCTAGGTGAAGGCAGAAACAGTTCAAAGAGCAATGAGCTTTTATACTTACTGTGATAGAGAAAGAGCTAGAAGGATGCTTGGAGATTCTCCAGTCCCTGTTCCCTTAGTTTTGAAGACCTTGAAATTGAGGAAGAGCAAGGATAGCATGATTTAGGACCATCACTAAATCTTGAACCTTGTCTCCATGTGTGCTCTGCCTCTGATTACCAATTGAAGAATTAAGATTCTCAAAAGATTAAATTCCTAAATTCTGTTATGAAATCTGACAGTGAATTGATACTTTAAGCTGGATGGAATACAAAATGTAATAGCATTGAAAAATTGTTAGCATTTTTCTTCAGGTTCTAAAGTGGGGAAGCTCTAAGAGCTATTGCGGTAAATTGTTTTATTTAATGGTAAAGAAAGATGATTTTTGGTAGTGTTGTGAATATCAAAACTATGCAAGTGCTGTCTCCTTTGATTTTGAGTATGATTTGTTGTACCGTTAAGCTACGTTTCATCAATGTTTTAAGACATAAAAGTGAATTTAAGATAAAATTTTCTCATAAGCTTAATTCACCAATAAGAGCCTGTTGTTTGAGTATTGTGGGCCAGTCTGCCCACCGCCTCTTTTGGTGTGAGCCCCACTCATTTTATGCGTTGTCCATGGCTGCTTTTGTGTTATGGTGACAGAGTTGAGTAGTTGCCACAGAGACTGATTTTGTCTCTTGGTTCACAGAGCCTAAAATATTTACTATAATTGTCCTTTATGAAACATTGGCGTTCTAGTCTTGTTAAGTGGTCTAGGTTTGGGTAGGACCAAAATGATCAAGAAAAAAAACGCTGAAAAGAGTTAATTGTTACAACAGGATTTTTTAATATAAGAGAATGAAATTTTAAAGATTTTGCACACTCCTTATACTATTAGTTTGTTAATCAGCAAGATATTTCACTTCTTTGATAGTAACTAGCCTTTTAAATATACAAATAAAACAGTCTGGTCATAATAATAAAATCTAGATTTTTGATTTGGCAAGCTCTTTTAAGTATCAGGTGCAGATAAAGCTGTCTACAAAGGCAGTATGGGAAAAAATGGAAATTGTCAGTCCTTGGACAATGCTGTCACGTTCTTAAGATGGAATGATCAAGAGCAAAATTCTATAGAGAACTGCTTCCCAAGGCCATGCTGCTTTTTTCTGGTCTGTATGCCAAGTGTGAAGTAGGCTGAGACTGCTGTTTCCTTCCTGCTTCTTCTAACTTCTATTTTAATTCATTAAAATGAGTTAAAATACATATGTAAATAGCACTTTGGATTGGGCCCTTTAGATAGTTAAAATTGAGTGGCTTAATTCTGACCGTCTTTTGAAAAAAATATTTTAAGTAATTCCTTAAAAACTCAAAACCAAAGCTTGGGAAGCTAATTCCTGAGTAGCTAAGTTGTGGGGTTTTTTTTTTAATTTGGGGAATTTAATTGTTAACTTTTTGAAAATTCTTTCATTGAAAAGCCCACTTGATAAATTTTTCTGCAAATGATAAATATTTAATAATAGGTGAAACTCCTGCTCAAGTCTTGACCCCAGTTCTTGAGTCCCTCCTTGGTTAGATAAGCACATAAATATTTTTTATACAAATAGAAGCTTATAGGATGCAATTTTCTACTTTTTTCCTTAAGATAATTGTATGAAGCCTCCAGTTTTGAGAAATAATGCAGATAGAATCTTTATGTGCCTTGCACAGTTTCCCTCAGTGGTTAACATTTTGCAAAACTGTTATATGTCACAACCAGGACATTGGCATTGATACAATCCACTGGTTTTATTTAGATTTCTCATTTCTATATGTGTATTCAGTTCTGTACAGTTTTATGACCTGTTTGGTTCTTGTATCCACCACCACCACAGTCAAAATACTGACCAGTTGCAACACTGTAAGAGTCCCACCTGGTAGTCTTTTATGATTGCACCCACCTCCCTCCCATGCCTCCTCCCCCATACCCTGGCAACCACTAATCCGTCCTCCATTCCTAAAACTTCATCATTCTAAAAATACTATATAAGTGGAACAATATATGTAACCTTTTGTACCTTCTTGAAGACAAATTAATATGCTACCATGGCTACCTATAAGTATTCTATTTTTTTACCTACTTCATAATTTATTTGCATTAATGGGCATTTATGGAAGTGTTGCTATTACCAAAATGCAAGTAGTGAATACCCTCTGTATGTATGTGCAAAATCTATAGCAAAAAATGTGTAGCCTTTAAGTTCAGGGGTCAGAGAATAGGGATGACTTTTTGATAGGTATTTCTAAATTTTTCTCAGAAAAGAGTGTTTCCAATGTCCAGTTCTGATTACCTGGTGTAAAATACCTACTTCCCCATAATGCCATCTATAGTTGTGTATCATAGAGCATTTTAATCCTTGGCAGTCAGTTTTTTAATCATTTGCTTGATGTATTTAGCAGTCATTTTTGCTGTTGTCTGTGTGTTACATTTGGACTAGGTGCAGATTACTTCTCATGACTTGAATATTGTAGGGATAAGTTTCATTCTAAGAAATCACACTGCAGCTAAAACATTTGTGATATTTTTAAATCTGTTGTTGGAGAATTTCAATAATCAATGAGATTTTAATGTAGCAAAGCTTTGGAAATGAACCTGTAATACTTAGTGATGAGGTTTGCACTATAAGAAGTTATTGTGTAGCACTTAATTTTTTTTTTAATTTTTATTGGAGAATTTAATGTTATTAAACAGATTCGTTTCCAGGCATGAGTAGGATTTTATCAAGCTTATTGAATTGTTTTTAAATCAGTATAAGTTGATTTAATTTAAATTAAAGTCAAGAAAAAAAGGATACTTATTTCAGACCCCATTTTGAGAGTGCTGACTCCAGTAGAAGTTAACCAGCTGAAAGGAATGTGAGGAGGTGAGAATGGGAAGAGATCTTTTTCCCAACCAAATCAATAATTTCAGAGCTTAGCATTTTTATTGCTCAATTTAACATTGCCTGGGAACATAATTGTGTTTGATCTTATAGCTATTCTAAAAATGTTTTGATGTACAGTAAATGGAAATGTGTTTTTTTAGGAATTAGATACTAAACATGTCTAGAATTGGCTTAAGATATATAGTGAACTTCAACAATATCTACTTTTAAAATGTCTTAAAGGTACTTTGCACTAGTAAACACTCAGCAAATGCTGTTATAATGAAACTGATGAATTCAAGCAGAAAATATATATCCCAAATGGGTAGAATAGAGGCTAAGTAAGGGAAGAAGTTGGAGTGTGTAACTTCATCATGGAGAATTCAGACTGAGGACTTCCTTTGTCTCTGTACCTGTGTCTCATTAGTAATCTTCCACTTCAGACTTTGAGCGTCTAGTTATAGATCGGGTACATTCTGTTGAAATTAGATTGACCCCTGTATGTACAAAGGGCCCTGCCTTTTAAAATCAAATAACTGAGACCTTTCACTTTCAGTGAAAAGTTAGAACAGCACATTAATTTATTTAGCTCTTTAATAACTGTTTATATTTTATAAGAAGGCAGGTCAGAAATTCTAGACTCGTTTCTCTTTAATCCAGCTTAATCCTCTCACTTATCCAAAATAACATGGCATGACTTTATTACTATTCCAGTTTGCTACCACAGAAGGATTAGGCCTATTAAAATGATGAAGAAAGTGACCTTTAAAAAGTAATATGTACATAATATCACAGAGCTGTCCTGGATTTCAAAGATAATAATTGCGAAGCAGAAACCTTCAAACCACACTTTTTGGCATCAGGATTGGTTCCCCCTGCATAGGGATTTTGGGCTACTCATATATTGGGCTTTTTATTCTGTGGATTGTCATAAAGCCTATCTCCCCAAAATCCAGATGTGTGAAAGACCAACATTAGATTTCCTCATATGTAGTCTTGATCATTCCACTCTAGACCTTTGCTGTCTAGTATGGTAACCACTAGCCACATACATCTGAATATAAATTAATAACATAAAAAATGCAGCTCCTTAGTTGCACTAGCTCCATTTCAGGTGATCAGGAACCTCATGTGGCTAGTGGTACCATATGTGACAGCTCAGTTACGGACTGTTTGCATCACTGCAGAAAGTACACTTCTGTACAGCCCTAGTCTGGTCAGGATGGGGATGGCACTAGGAGAGCCTGGATATTCTGCTCGCTTCACGGATTATTCTTAGATGTGCAGCGGGGATGCCAAAACTGGGTTCTTAGTTCCTAAAAGGATAATGTGTTCATTAGAAATTGCTTACTGTTTGTGATTTTTTTGATGATTTGAGATCTTTGAACTGTGAAACAGTTCCATTGCCAACAAAGAACTACACACTTGCTATAAGAGGATTTTCAGCCTTTTTTCCCCATTGTTTTCTTCCTACAGCTGCTGGGCATGCTGTGTGCCTGCATCGTGTTGTGCAGAAGGAGTAGAGATCCTGCCTATGAGCTCCTCATCACCGGCGGAGCCTATGCATAGTAGAAAACTCAAGCCTGAGCTTTTTAGTCTTGTTCTGATTTGGAAGGTGAATTGAGCAGGTCCACTGCTATTGGCCTCCTGAGTTCATTTAGTTAAAGCACACATACACAGGTGTTGGACGGAGCAGCTTGACTCTTCATTTGTCTACCTTCTTACCTACCCACCTATGACTTTTTTTTTTTCCCTCTGTTTTAGCTGACTCTCCATGTCTGTAAGTGTTTTGAGTATGGCGGTAAATGTTCTAATCTCAGAACCGTTTGTGAGTTGCGTAGTGTGGTAGAATTAAAGGTTGACGTGGCCCTGCTTCTGTCACCTCCAAGCATAATGGGACTGCTGCTGTAGTATCACCAGGTCCTTTCAGTCTTCACGGTGGAGAACTCTTGGCCAAAGGTTTTGGGGGGGAGGAGGAGGCAGTCAGCTGTCTGGTTAAAGTTAATACCAGATAGTGCCCCTCATCAGTGTCCTTTTTAAAAATATATACTATAGTCCAGTAAGATAGCAACTGTACAAAATGGCTAAGATAGATTTTAGAATCATACCTCGTGTATCTTGGTTCATCTTCAAAATCAGACTGATCTTTGAAACTAGCGGTTTTTAATCAAAGCTGGCTTTATAGGAGGAGTATAATATATGCACTACTGTTTTAAAACAATTAGTGTGAGTGTGTGTGTACTTTTGTATGATTGAGCCCATTCATCGTAAGTCTAAACTTGTTAGAAATAATGTACCCATGTAGACTAGCAAAATAGTATGTAGATGTGATCTCAGTTGTAAATAGAAAAATCTAATTCAATAAACTCTGTATCACCCCCTCAACATGTGGTTTTTAATTATTTGGAGACACTTCAATTCCAGAGCAGCAGTATAATGTTTTAAATGTTGGTGCTATCTGTAGTTCATTATGATTTGCATGTGTTTCAGTTATATCTGTTGCAAAATTTGAAAGACCTTGGTATTCACAAAGCTACAGATGCTTTTCAGTCCAGTACATCCTGCAGATATGGAGCACCTACTGTATGTGTGGCACTGGGGATACAGTGATGGTGCTGTCCTCTTCAGGGAATGTGGAGTGCTAGTATTGCAGAATTTACAGAAGCAGGTAATTCTCATACAGTGCAGTGATTGTAGTGATAAAAAAAATGGGAGCCGGAAGGAGATGCCTGAAGAGGTCAGAGGCAACTTCTGGAGGAGAGACCCAAGCCCAGAGGCTAGATAGACTTTATAGAAGAGGGTACACAGGAGTGTGAAATGGGATGGGGTATGTAGGCAGCCACAAGGAACTCTTTGTGCCTGGGGCTGGAAATACAATGCTGGGAAAAGAAGTGTGGTAGACCCTGGGTCTTCTCAGGTCTTCCTTGACATGCTTTGGAGGCCAGGTTCTACTTGAAGGTGGAAGCAGTCATGTGTGAGCATGGTGGTGATGCAAGTGGACCTGTCATAGCCGCCCTGTGGCCATGGGGATGGGCTAGAGGGCCAGGCAGCCTTCAGTGGGGTGCGGACATGGTAGTTTAGGAGAGAACTCAGGAACTCTTTGGAGTGGGGCTCTGTTGGTGGAGGTGGTCTCAGGAGGAGTTTGGAGTAGGGGAGAATGGTGGAATTTGATCACTGGGCAGAGAGAAAGGGGAAGGATGGAAGGATTCGAGGATAAGTCCCAGGTTTCTGGCTTAGTCAACTGGGAAAACAGAATTACTTGCAGGGATCAGGAGCTAGTAAGGATCATATCTAGGGACATGAGTTCCTGTTCAGTTTTGGATCCATCAATTTTGAGAAGCCTAAGTTCTATGCAAGTCTGTCCTGCCTGAAAATGGAGATGATGTCAGAAAGGAGAGGAGTAGAGACTAATTTCTGTTCACAAAGTGCAAGTTAACCAAAACATGGCTGATTTTAGAGAACTGTAGGAGATTGTGACACCATCCTTCTGGCAGAAAATGAAGAACTAAAGAGCCTCTTGAAAGTAAAAGAGGAGAGTGAAAAGGTCACTTAAAACTCAACATTCAGAAAACTAAGATTATGGCATCCAGTCCCATCACTCCATGGCAAATAGATGGAGAAACAATGGAAACAGTGACAGACTTTATTTTCTTGGGCTCCAAAATCACTGCATATGGTGATTGCAGCCATGAAATTAAAAGACGCTTACTCCTTGGAAGGAAAGTTATGACCAACCTAGACAGCATATTAAAAAGCAGAGACATTACTTTACCAACAAAGGTCCGTCTAGTCAAGGCTATGGTTTTTCCTGTGGTCATGTATGGATGTGAGAGTTGGACTATAAAGAAAGCTGAGCGCCAGAGAATTGATGCTTTTGAACTGTGGTATTGGAGAAGGCTCTTGAGAGCCCCTTGGACTGCAAGGAGATCCAACCAGTCCATCCTAAAGGAAATCAGTCCTGAATATACATTGGAAAGACTGATGCTGAAGCTGAAACTCCAATACTTTGGCCAACTGATGTGAAGAACTGACTCATTGGAAAAGACCCTCATGCTGGGAAAGATTGAAGACAGAAAGAGACGGGGATGACAGGATGAGATGGTTGGATGGCATCACTGACTCAATGGACATGAGTTTGAGCAAGCTCCAGAGGTTAGTGAAAGACAGGGAGGCCTGGCATGCTGCGATCCATGGGGTCGCAAAGAGACATGACTGAGCGACTGAACTGAGTAGGAGATTGGCTATGTTCTGTTGACCGAACCTATCTCCTGTTCCTGTCTGCTGCACGTTGGACAGGAATGTTTTGCTTGTCTTTGGGCCTTTGACTAGCACCTTCCCCATCCCCCTGCCGTGTCTCCCCATCCTTGCTTCCAGTTTTCCATATGTACCGTTCTGTGGCTGCTCTGTCACAGGTTGGAGCTGAGGTGAAAAGTAGCTGGACTGGAATGTTTGTTGCCCTCAGCTCTTTCTGCGAGACCTACCTAGATGAGCCTCCAGAGTAGGAAAATGCTTTGGGAAAATAGGCCAATTAGTAACCCACTCCTTGAACTTGCCCAAGAAACTAATTCCACACCACCCCCTTCACTCATTTCCCAGCTTGCCTGGTGAGAGAGCAACATCCTCTCCTGGGCTCTGTCAGCCAGACCCAAACCCATCATGCTAACAGTGGAGCCAAAAAGACAAGGGGAAATGGTAGCTCTGAGTCCAGTTAAACCATCCTAGTTCCTGTCAGCTCTAAGTTGTGCTTAATTCCTGGCGTAGTCATGGAAATGCCTTAATCTTTTGGGAAGCTCTGGATCGGAAATCTCTCCATGTTGACCGGATCCATACGAATTTCACTTACTACCTACCTACTTGGGCTTCCCTGGTAGCTCTGTTGGTAAAGAATCTGCCTGCAATGCAGGAGACCCAGGTTCGATTCCTGGATTGGGAAGATAACCCTGGAGAAGGGAATGGCAACCCACTCCAGTATTCTTGCCTTGGAGAATCCCATGGACAGAGGAGCCTGGCATGCGGTCACAAGAGTCGGACATGACTTAGTGACTAAAGCACCACCACCACCACCACCTACCTACTTAATATCTCCAGGGTCTCTGCCATACCACATGGAGCTGAGACTGGGAGTTTGCATTACCCTGAGACCTGTTCCCCAGGGCTTATTCTCTAGAGTGCAAAAGAGCCACTTTTTATACCTGAATTTAATAAGTGAGCTCTCCCACTGGACCAGCATTTCCCACCCTTGTCTGCACATTGGAATCACTGGGGGAACTTTAAGAATACAGATGCCTGGAATCCCAGAGCTTCTAAGGCGGCTTGTGGTATCCAGAGTGCAGTGAAGGCTGAAGAATTACTGCTGTAGTCATTTTCTTTTTTAAAATAAATGAATTTTATTTGGAAATACTGTGTTGGACACAAAGTTTGTTCAAGTTTTTCCTAAGATGTTACAGAAAACCTTTTGGCCAACCCAGTGATTTCAGACTTACAAAGAGTTGCAGGAATAAAAATTGTACATATGAGGCCCAAACATCCTTTGCTTAGATCCACTGAGTAACATTTATGCCACTTGATTTGTCATTTGTATTCTTGGATGTGCTTTCCCTCTGCATCATCGTCCTTTTGTTCTAATACTTAACAGTGGGTATTTCCTAGGAATAAAGATACTCTTCAACAATCCCAGTGCAGTGATCAGATTCAGTACAGTTAACTGATAGAGTAGTTTAAAATACAGTTCACATTCTGATGTGATAATGTCCTTTGTAGAGCCCTCCCCCCACGGTTCTGGATCTAGTCTCAGATCATGTATTACAGGGAGTTGTCATGTCTCTTTGGTCTCCTTTAACCTGGAGCATTTCCATGGTTTTGTCACTTAAGACATTGACATTTTGGAAGAATACAGTTTCTCCTTTAAAATGATGCTGCTCATTTTCAGTTTATCTGATGTTCCCTGTTGATTTGATGAGATTGTTTTGCATTCTAGATGCCTAGAACACTGTGTCATATATCCTCTCAGGAAATACAGTGTCATCTGTCCCTCATTGGTAATCTTAATTTTGATCACCTGGTGTATCATTTAGGGTCTCAGTTCAGTTCAGTTCAGTCGCTCAGTCGTGTCCGACTCTTCGAGACCCCATGAATCGCAGCATGCCAGGCCTCCCTGTCCATCACCAACTCCCGGAGTTCACTCAGACTCACGTCCATTGAGTCAGTGATGCCATCCAGCCGTCTCATCCTCTGTCGTCCCCTTCTTCTCCTGCCCTTAATCCCTCCCAGCATCAGAGTCTTTTGCAATGAGTCAACTCTTCACATGAGGTGGCCAAAGTACTGGAGTTTCAGCTTCAGCATCATTCCCTCCAAAGAAATCCCAGGGCTGATCTTCAGAATGGACTGGTTGGATCTCCTTGCAGTCCAGGGGACTCTCAAGAGTCTTCTCCAACACCAAAGTTCAAAAGCATCAATTCTTCGGTGCTCAGCCTTCACAGTCCAACTCGCACATCCATACATGACCACAGGAAAAACCATAGCCTTGACTAGATGGACCTTTGTTGGCAAAGTAATGTCTCTGCTTTTGAATATGCTATCTAGGTTGGTCATAACTTTCCTTCCAAGGAGTAAGCGTCTTTTAATTTCATGGCTGCAATCACCATCTGCAGTGATTTTGGAGGCCAGAAAAATAAAGTCTGACACTGTTTCCACTGTTTCCCCATCTATTTCTCATGAAATGATGGGACCGGACGCCATGATCTTTGTTTTCTGAATGTTGAACTTTAAGCCAGCTTTTTCACTCTCCACTTTCACTTTCATCAAGAGGCTTTTTAGTTCCTCTTCACTTTTTGCCATAAGGGTGGTGTCATCTGCATATCTGAGGTTATTGATATTTCTCCCGGCAATCTTAATTCAAGCTTGTGTTTCTTCTAGTCCAGCGTTTCTCATGATGTAATATCTGAGGTTAGTGAAAGGTAAAAAGTTAATAGGAAAATTTTAATATTAATAATTGTTAACCGAGTAAGAAGTCATTAAGGGAGAAAAGAGCTCTAAAGCGTCTGCCTAGAAAACAGCTACTACCCCAAGGATCAAGGTAAGAGAAGACAAGGAAGGAACTTAGAACAACAGAGGAGAGCCCTGTAAGCCTGAGAGGCAGACATCCGACAGGAACGTGCCGCCAGCCGTGTGCTGCAGAATCGATTCCCTGGAGGTGCCTGCTACACATGAGAGCAGAGAACAGTCACCGTGGAGGATGCTGCTGGGATCCAGGCCAGACTGGGACACAAATGGTCTCTTCCAGCCTTGTCTTCCTCTTCAGAGGCCCCTGTTGGCCAGCTGGCAAAGAGAAATATAGTTTGCAGAGTCCCAACTTTAATGTGGTGGGAAAGGAAGGCAAGTTTGGAGCTAAGAGGCAACAAATTAATACCTAGTGCACCTGGTCAGGAGGTCTTCCACTTTCTCCATGGTATAGTTGCTGTTTTATCCCCTTTCGATTCAAGCAGTCTCTGGAGACACTCTTAAGACATGCAACAGTCCTGCTCTTCAAACTTCTCCCTCAGTTTAGCAGATAGGGCTGACTCTGATCTGACTCAATCTTTCCTATGATGGTTGTGAAATACTGATTTTCCAATTCAGGACTCCTTCCTCATTTATCAGTCTGCACTCCCTTCTCTCCCAGTTGTTTATTTTTACGTATTTATATTCCTTGTAAACTGATGGGATTCTCCTTTTTTCCAATGATCTATAATTCATTATTGTCCTTTGGTTTTTGTTTTTGGTTCTCAAATAGTCTGGATGTAACCAGTGGGAGCCCCTTCAAATTGTCTCAAGACATCCTGACATTTTTTTTTTTTTTTTTAACACTTCTGTAATTTCTGACGAAAGAGCTTCCGGATTCATCTTGTACCCACCTTGCCCCAGCCCTGGAATCATTGTTCCTCCGAGGGAACTTGGTCCCTGGTGCTAACTGTGCTTATCGCTGGTGGGGTGACTTTGCTTCTCATTCTGTCAGAGCTATCTTACTACCTTTTAAAACTTGTTTCTAATTTTTTTAAACAAAAGAAATAGTGCTTTAAAAAATGTAAACCATATGGACATCTGTAAGGAAAAAGTGCCTTCAGGTAAGCCAAGTTTAGTAAGTTTAAAGTCCTTCTACACTTTACATATACAAAAACAGACTTGATCTTGGTTTGTAGGTTTACTTTTTGCTGTTACGTGAATTCTATTTTGTCCTCTTGAATTCTATTTTATAGGTCCTCTTTTTTCTTCACAACAAAATGTGTACTCTTACCTGTATCGGACTGTAGAATTTGCTTTTTGTTAGCTGCATGGATATAGTAATACTACAATTAACCAATGTACAGTGGACAGACACTTGATTCCAGCCTCAGTGCAGTGAACACCTTCCTACACATACTGTCAGGCATTTAGAATTTTTTTAATTAAAAAAAAACTTTATTGAGGTAAAATTCACACAGCATAAAATTAACATTTTAAAGCGAACAGTTCAGTGACATTTAGTATGCTCACAGTATTGTGCAGCCACCCCTTCTGTCTAGTTCATTACCCCGCGTTCTACATTTTTACATGGACTCGAGGATAGATTCTTAGTAGTGGTTCACTTTGAGCTTTTAATAGATTGATGAAAAAGTAATTGTGGTTTCAGACCATGAATTTTAAATCATTATAACTAGGTTCAAACACATTTTTATTAGTCAAAATAGAAACCATTACAATCAGTACATTTTTGCCAATGAGAAATAAGTTTGTTTATTCCTATGGTGTAAAAATCCATGCTTCAGGATTCGATGAACTCTTAGTATTTTCTGCCTCCTGCTAGTTGCAGAATCATTTTCCCTGCAAAAAGTTGTTGAGATGCTTGAAGAAGTAGTTGGTTGACGAGAGGCCAAGTGAATATAGCAGATGAGGCAAAGCTTCATAGCCCAGTTTGTTCAACTTCTGAAGCATTGGTTGTAAGATGTGTAGTCGCATTTTCATGGAGAATTGGGCCCATTTTGTTGACCAGTGTTGGCTGCAGGCGTTGCAGTTTTTGGTGCATCTCATCGATGTGCTGAGCTTGCTTACTTCTCAGATGTAATGGTTTCACTGTGATTCAGAAAGCTGTAGTGGATCAGACGGGCAGCAGACCATCCGACAGTGACCATGACCTTTTTTGGTACAAGTTTGGCCTTGAGAAGTGCTTGGGCGCTGCTTCTCAGTCCATCCACTGCACCAGTTGTATAAAATCCACTTTTCATCACATGTCACAGTCCAATTGAGAAGTGGTTTGTTGTGTAGCATAAGAGAAGACGACACTTCAAAACAATGATCTTTTTGATTTGCAGTCAGCTCATGAGGCACCCACTTACCAAGAATTTTCACCTTTCCAATTTGCTGCAAATGCCAAATGACCTTATAATAGTCAATGTTGAATTCTTCAGTAACTTCTCCTGTAGTTTTAAGAGGATCCACTTCAGTGATTGCTCTCATTTGGTCATCAACTTCCAAGGGCCAGCCGCTGCACTCTTCATTTTCAAGCCTCTCATCTCTTTTACAAAACTTCCTGAATCACTGCTGCCCTGTACCTTTGTTAGCAGTTCCTGAGCCAAATGCATTGTTGATGTTGTGAGTTGTCTGTGCTGCGTTACGACTCATTTTGAACTCAAATAAAAAGATTGCTCGAATTTGCTTTTTTTCTAACATCATTTCTCTAGGCTAAAATAAATATAAACAGCAAATAAGTCATTAGCAAAAAAATTAAGTAAGAAATGTGCATGAAAATGATGCGTAACCACATTTATTTAAGAATGTATTCCAGTATCAAACAGTGAAGTTCAACAATGCAAAACCACAGTTACTTTTTCACCAGTCTAACCGATATATCCAGTTAACACTCCAGAAAAGTTATACCAATTTATATTCCCACTAGATGGGGAAACAGTGGAAACAGTGCCAGTCTTTATTTTTTTGGACTCCAAAATCACTGCAGGTGGTGACTGCAGCCATGAAATTAAAAGATGCTTGCTCCTTGGAAGAAAAGTTATGACCAACATAGACAGCATATTAGAAAGCAGAGACATTACTTTGCCAACAAAGGTCCATCTAGTCAAAGCTATGGTTTTGCCAGTAGTCATGTATGGATGTGAGAGTTGGACTACAAAGAAAGCTGAGCACCGAAGAATTGATGCTTTTGAACTGTGGTGTTGGAGAAGACTCTTGAGAGTCCCTTGGACTGCAAGGAGATCCAACCAGTCCATCCTAAAGGAGATCAGTCCTGGGTGTTCATTGGAAGGACTGATGCTGAAGCTGAAACTCCAATATTTTGGCCACTTGATGCAAAGAATTGACTCATTGGAAAAGACCCTGATGCTGGGAAAGATTGAAGGTGGGAGGAGAAGGGGACGACCGAGAGTGAGATAGTTGGATGGCATCACTGACTCAATGGACATGAGTTTGAGTAAACTCTGGGAGTTAGTGATGGACAGGGAGGTCTGGTGTGCTACAGTCCATGGTGTTGCAGAGAGTTGGACACGACTGAACTGAACTGAGCAGTATAGGAAATTCTGCGTTTCCCTACAGCCTTGTAGATGCTTTGGGTATTAGAAGATTGTATGTTTCTAGAAAGTTGTCCATTTCTTCCAGGTTTTCCAGTTTGTTGGCATATAACTTAATAGTATTCTCTTATGATTTTTTGTATCTCGCTGATATTGGTTATTTCTTTTTAATTTCTTACTTTGTTTATTTGAGTTCTCTTTTGTTTTTCTTGATGAATCTGACTAAAGGTTTTTCAATTTTGTTTCTTTTTTAAAAAACTATCTCTTGGCTTCATTGATCTTTTCTGATGTTTTACTGTTTGTTAGGTTTTAGTCTCTTAATTTACTTCCTCTCTGATCCTTATTGCATGTCCTTCCTGCTGCTGACTTTGGGTTTTCTTTGTTCTTTTTCTGCTAATTTATTTGAATGGTTGGTTAGATTGGAAACAAGATTTTGCTTGTTTCTTAAGGAAGGCCTGTAACACGATTAACTTCCCTCTTAGAACTGTTTTTGCTGTGTCCCATAGATTTTGAAAAGTTGTGTTTCCATTTTCATTTGTCTCAAAGTATTTTCTGATTTTCTCTTTGATTTCTTCTTTGACCCATTAGCATGTTGCTTAGTCTCCATGTGTTTGTGCTTTTCCTATTTTTTCCCCCAAATTGATTTCTAGTTTCATACTGTTATGGTTGGGGAAAACGCTTGTTGTAATTTCTTTCCTCAAATTTGTTGAGATTTGTGATCTATCCTGGAGAACGTTCCCTGTGCACTTGAAAAGAATGTATTCTACTTTTTTGGAATGTAGTGTCTTGAAGCTATCTATTAAGTCCATCTGTTCTATTATGTTATCTAAGACCCCTCTCCTTACTGATTTTCTGTCTGATGACCTCCACTGACGTAAGTGGGGTCTTAAAGTCCCCTCTGTTATTGTACTGTTAATTTCTCCTTTTATGTCTGTTAATATTTGCTTTATGTATTTAGGTGCTCCTATAATAGCTATATGTATGTTAATGAGTGTTACATTCTCTTCTTGTATTGATCCCATTATCATTTATATATATATATATATATATATACACACACACACACACACACACATACACACACACACACACACACAAGAAACTGTGGAAAATTCTGAAAGAGATGGGAATACCAGACCACCTGACCTGCCTCTTGAGAAACCTGTAGGCAGGTCAGGAAGCAACAGTTATAAGTGGACATGGAACAACAGACTGGTTCCAAAAAGGAAAAGGAGTATGTCAAGGCTGTATATTGTCACTGTGCTTATTTAACTTATATGCAGAGTACATCATAAACACTGGGCTGGATGAAGCACAAGCTGGAATCAAGATTGCTGGGAGAAATATCAATAACCTCAGATATGCAGATGACACCACCCTTATGGCAGAAAGTGAAGAAGAACGAAAGAGCCTCGTGATGAAAGTAAAAGAGGAGAGCTTTAAGTTGGCTTAAAACTCAACATTCTGAAAACTAAGATCATGGCATCCAGTCCCATCACTTCATGGCAAATAGATGGGGAAACAGTAGAAACAGTGTCAGATTTTATTTTGGGGGGCTCCAAAATCACCGCATATGGTGATTGCAGCCATGAGATTAAAAGACACTTGCTTCTTGGAAGGAAAGTTATGACCAACATAGACAGCATATTAAAAAGGAGAGACATTACTTTGCCAACAAAGGTCCATCTAGTCAAGGCTATGGTTTTTCCAGTGATCATGTATGGATGTGAGAGTTGGACTGTGAAGAAAGCTGAGTGCCGAAGAATTGATGCTTTTGAACTGTGGTGTTGGAGAAGACTCTTGAGAGTCCCTTGGACTGCAAGGAGATCCAACCAGTCCATCCTAAAGGAGATCAGTTCTGGGTGTTCATTGGTAGGACTGATGCTGAAGCTGAAACTCCAATACTTTGGCCACCTGATGCGAAGAGCTGACTCATTTGAAAAGACCCTTATGCTGGGAAAGATCAAGGGCAGGAAGAAAAGGGGACAACAGAGGATGAGATGGTTGGATGGCATCACCAACTTGATGGACTTGGGTTTGGGTGGACTCCAGGAGTTGGTGATGGAAGGGAGGCCTGGCGTGCTGCGGTTCATGGGGTCGCAAAGAGTCAGACACACTGAGCGACTGAACTGAACTGATGATTATATAACGTCCTTCTTTGTTTTTTGTTACAAACTTTGTTTTAAAGTCTTTTGTCTGATGTGAGTATCACTACCTATGCTTTCTTGTCATTTCCATTTGTATGAAATATCTTTTTGTATTTCCTCACTTTTAGTCTGTAGGCATCTTTAGCTCTGAAATGAGTCTCTTGTAAGCAGCATATAGATGGGTTTTGTATTTTCATCCAGTCAGCCACCCTATGTATTTTTATTGGAGTATTTAGTCTAACACCGAATGTGACTATTGGTAGGTATGTACTTATTGCCATTTTGTTACTTATTTTTGTAGCTTTTCAGTGTTCTTTTAGTCTTGTCCCTTGTGGTTTGCTGACTTTCTTTTATATATCTTTCTCTCTAGCTTTTGTGTGTCTATTGTAGGTTTTTGATTTGTGATTACCATGGGGTTTATATATGCTAACCTATATCTGCCTGTTTCAAACAGGTAGTCATTTAAGTTCAAACACATTCCAGCAGGTATACAGTCTTTACTCCCCTTCTCCACATTCTATGTTTTTGATGTCTTATTTTGCATCTTTGTCATTTATGCCTTTACTGGTTGTTGTAATTATAGTTGTTTTTACAGATTTTTGTTTGTTTTTTAATCTCTGTACTAGCTTATTGAAATGGTTGATCCTCAGCCTTTACTATATATTTGCTTTTATTAGTTGGATTTCTCCTTTCCTATAGATACTTCTTATTTTAGCCTTTTCCTTTCCACTTAAGGAAGACCATTTAGCATTTCTTTTAGGGTTGGTTTTGTATTCATGAACTCTTCAGGTTTGCTTGTCTAGCAAGTTCTTTATCTCTCCTTCAACTCTAAATTATTATCTTGCTGGGTAGTGAGTGTATTCTTGGTTACAAGTTTCCCCCTTTTCAGCACTTAATGGGGTTTCCTTGTATATGACTCTCTATTTTTCTCTTGTTGCCTTTAGAATTCTCTCCTTAACTTTTGTCACTTTAATTATGTATGATATGATCTGTTTGGGTTCATCTTGTTCAGGACCCTCTGTGCTTCCTATATCTGGATATCTGTTTCCTTCTTCAGGTTTGGAAAGTTTTCATTCATAATTTCATCAAATACCTTTTTGACCCTTCTCTCTCTCTCTCCTCCTTCTGGGACACCTATAATGTGAATGTTGGTACACTTGATATTGTCTCAGAGATGCCTTAAACTGGTCTCAATTTTCATTTTTCTTCTTGCTGTTCTGATTGGGTGGTTTCCATTATTCTGTCTTCCAGATCACTTTTGCATTCTTCTTTATCACCTAGTCTTCTGTTTATTCTTTCTCTGTGTTATTCATTTCTGTTATGGCAGTCTTCAGTTCTGATTGATTTTTAAAATATTTTCTAGTTCCTTTTAAAATTCTTACTGTTTATCTATTCTTTTCCCTAATTCAGTTAACATTCTTATTACTGGTGCTTTGAACTCTTTATCTGGCAAATTGTTTGTTTCGTTAGTTGTTTTCTCCAGTACTCTTGCCTGGAAAATCCCATGGATGGAGGAGCCTGGTGGGCTGCAGTCCATGGGGTCGCTAGGAGTCGGACACGACTGAGCGACTTCCCCTTCACTTTTCACTTTCATGCATTGGAGAAGGAAATGGCAACCCACTCCAGCGTTCTTGCCTGGAGAATCGCAGGGACGGGGGAGCGTGGTGGGCTGCCGTCTATGGGGTCGCACAGAGTTGGATACGACTGAAGCGACTTAGCAGCAGCAGCAGTTGTTTTTTCTCAGAGGTTTTTCCCTTGCTCTTCCAATTCAAACCCCTCCTGTCTTCTCCTTTTGCTTACCTTTGTCTCTGGAATTAGGTGAAACAGTTACCTACTGCAGTCTTGAAAAGGGGTATCCCTGTGTGGGAGCCACCCTACACAGTATGCATGCACCCAGTGACCTTGGTGGGGGAGCCAGATCTGACATGAACACAAGTCACATCTTTCTCCGGGGTCTGCTGGCAGCCATCCCCTGGTTAGAAGGTGGGGCTGCAGAGAGAGGGGCTAGGACCGCAGCCTCCAGGGGGGTGGGACACTGGTCAGAGACCTTTGTAGTTTCAGTCTGCCCTCTCTGCACTGTTTCAGAGGTAAGCAAGTCTGTGCTTTTCCCCATGAGTGGAGTCCAGGTGTGAGAGGTGACTTCCGTTATTTTCAGTGGCTGTCACTGTGCTATCGGGGCCAGGACTGGATCTCGGGTTGCTGGGGGCAGAAGTTCTGAGGGGTTAAGTCCGTGCTAGCTGTGTTCCCCTTAAGTGTGTGCTCTCTGCCCCCATCACTGGCACCCTCACCCTAGAGAGGAGCAGTGCTTGGGCAAGGGAGATTGGTGGTGGTGCTTGGAGCAGGCCAATCAGAGATCTAGAGAACTTCTGATGTGCTGCTTGTGAGAGCGGTAGTAATGGCTGCCCCTCCCCTGCTCAGACACTGCTCCAGGTCTGAGCCGCCTCTGTCTCTCCACTCAGCTGCTGCCATGCTCACCCTGGTGTGTAGCATCAACACAGAGCAAGCAGGACCTGTGTGCAGGCTCGGCGTGGGTGGGGCCTGGGCTGTGGAGGTCTGGTCACAGCAGACAGGTTCTGAGGGACCACCTGGGTCAGCGCGTCATGGCTCTCCCCTCCCTGCTTAGACACTGCTCTGGATCTGGGCTACCTCTGTGCCTCTTGGCCAGGACAGCCCTCGCCTGGGTGTGGAGCGGCTTTGTGGAACAAGTGAGGTCAGAGCTGTTGTTCAGCTCAGGCTAGGGTGCATACCAGGGTGGTGGTAGGAAACTAGTCAGACCTTTGTAGTTTCAGTCTGCCTTCTCTGCCCTGCTTCAGGGATAAGCAAGCCTGTGCTTGCTCCCCGTGAGTGGGGTCCAGGCTTCCCACAGCCCTTCTGTTTGTACCGTCGGCCCTCCAGCCAGCCAGGGGATCTCATCTTCCTGGGGCACCCAGTATGTGGCTGGAACCACTCACTCCACAGGGAGGATCTCTCTCTGGGCTCTTGCGAGTCCCCTCCCAGGGCACGAGTCCTGGCCTGGTCACTGCTCCTCTCTTTCTACCTGATTCTCTGTGACTTTCTTACAGCTGTGTTCGTGCAGAAGTCTTTTCCCTGTCTCCAGCTGGTTTTCAGTGAGCATTGTTCCACATGTGATGTAGTTTTGATGTGCTTGTTGGGAGAGATGAGTTCCCCACCCTCCTACTCTGCCACTTTGATCTGTTTTTGACACTCTGGGTTGGCCTGTATCTTTTCTTCCCATCCAGTAGATGAAAAGATGTATATCTATGACTCTTAGCTAGGCCCAGGATATTTTCAAAGCTGTTCCAGCCATTTGTGTCTCCTGGATTTCCAGTGTGTATCGTCTGCCCAGTTGGATAGGTTGTTTTGGGCTTTTTGTTTTTCTTATGGATCTTAATAAACAAGTTTACTTGGGAAACTTTTCTGTGAAACTCAGTGTGTGCTGCTGTTGTGGTAACGGGATTATGTGCCTGATACATTTCCTAATTGGTTATTGTTGGTGGGTAGGAGTCCCTGCTCTATGAGTACTTGATCTTATATGCTTGCATTTCTTGAAAATAATTTGTGTGTCCTATGTTGCTCTTTATCGCAGTGTCCTTGAGATTTCCTGAGGGTATTGTGCAGGCCCTTGCAGAAATATCCTAAGTTTACCTGAATACCTTTTTGGACAGTGTTGAGTGTATGGCTAGTTGTGTTGACTATGTTGACTCATACACTGGTCGTGTCTCTTGACTTTATCCACTGAAAGCAAAATGGATATGAAAGTTATAATAGCAAAGAAAAGAGACCTGTTTATCTTTGTATCCTCAGCACCATAGTAGTCAGAATGGACACTCAGTATTTAAAATCAGTCACTATGATGCCATAAGAAGTTGGTTTTCAAACTTTCTTTTTGCAGCTGAAGTACCCATTAGAAAAGTTCTCAACCCTGGCTGCATATTAGAATCACCAGGAGAATGTTTGAAATATTTATGCTCAAGATGAGCTGGCAGAGAATTGGATTCAGTTTGACTGAGATGGGACCAGAGCATCAACATTCAAAAAAAAACTTGTTAGGTGATTCTACTGAGCAGCCAAGGATGAGAACCACCACTGGTCCAATACGTAGACGCTACAAGTAGAGTTTGAAATTGTGTGGGGCTCGCCTTCCCCTCCCTTTGGCCCCTGATAGGGCTTCATTGAGCACAGTTTGAAAGCCACATCCCTGTGGGCTTGGTGCTGAGGATGGGGTGCCCACTTGCTGGCGGTGACCTTGTGCAGGGCTTGGGCTGCTGCTTCCCATGCCAGGAGGGGAAATAGGCAGAGATTGTGGTTCAGCCAGACGGAGCCTAACAGATACTCCTGTGCTGAGGTTGCCCAGCCTGGGAATAGCTGTGGGAGGGTGGTTGGAACTAAGTGTTAGACCCCACTGGTGCTTGTGTCCAGTTTGGCCAAGTAGCCCATTGCTTCTCCTGAACTACTTCTCCTTTACTCCTTGTCACTTTCAGGAAGGACTTACTGACGTAACTACAGCTCCCCCGAGGGCATATTAAGATGAGAATGCTATGCCAAGCCCAAAGTTACTATTGATTGCAGCCAAGGTTTGGAGGGGGTGGTCCTTTTTATTAAAAGTGATCATCTCACGCTTTTCATTAGCACTTCTAATGTCTAATTTTGAAATTTCCAAGGATAGCAATTTATACAGGAGCTCCTTGCACCCATCTTGCCGATAATGGTACTGAGATCCAGAGAAATTGTACCTTGCCTAAGACCACACAAGGAAGCATGAGCCTCGATTTCAGACCCTGATGCTCTGACTTCAGAGGCCATGCTTTTCCTATCTGTTCTGCTCCATTTTTCCTGTGAGGAGCCCTCTGTCAAGAAGAGGGGTGCAGTTATTTATACACTCCATTACCCACACGCCAACTCCCTGTTTATCGGTCACCATCTCCTCTGCTGGGAAGGCTGACTGTCCAGCTGAGGTTGTGACCTCGTGCACAGAGAACGGAGAATGCTGCAGAGGCAATGAATCTGACCTCAATTCATTTGTGGGTTTCTTTCTCCCTGCTATAAATTGTGACCCAAGAGTTGCTCTCAGTTCTGTTCCGTGGCTGCCAAAATGACTGGAGGGCGGGCCCTGTTATCCGACACTCGTTACCCATCACCCTCCAGCGGTGTAGACATTGCGGCACCTGTCAGAGCTGTTGATAAATATCTAGGCCAGTGGTTTTTAAAAAAGATCTTTGCAGTTGGATGGAATGCTCAATCAAGATGACAAGGTATTTTCAAGGAATAAATAAGTAAAGCACTGAAACCTAGGGCTTTCTCTTCTTTTCTTTCCTCTCGGCTGCTCCTGCAGGGCCTGATGCCAGTGGCCAGTCTGCTGGGCTCTCCTGGGCCTTTGCTCAGACTGTGTCCCTGCTGCCACCCCGCCTCCACCTTCTACTGCACCTGAGGAGGGAAATCTTCTCATCTCCTTTCTTTCCACTCTTCCCATTCCTGCCTCACATCCTATAAATTTCCAAGTGCTGTTGATGTATTTCCCTCATCCTTCCAGAATTGCTCTCCAGCTCAGTTGCCACTTCCCAGACAAGCCACCATCATCTTCGTGTTGGCCAGCCTGCACATGGCCTCCTGGTCCCACTCTTACCCTACTTACTGTCTGCCTTGTATCAGAGGGCTGATAGTATCTCTGTGCAGCTTCTGGGGTGAGCGAACTCTTTGACACCATCCCTTCATCTTAGCATCCCCCCTGCCCCTGTCTCAGTTTCAAATACAGTGTCATTCACACAGAAGTCATTAAGATACCTTGCTTGATTGAATTACTTCTGACAGGTCTCGTATCTGGCTGACCTAGGCAACGCTTCTGGCTGCCGGTTCGCACTGGCTTTCTTCCACATTTACTCCTAGGGCCTTAGGTGTGGCGTGGCTGGAGCAGGGCTTTGGCAGGCCTGGGGCAGCTGTGGAAGTTATGTTTCTGGGGCCAAAAAGAATGGCCTGAGAGCATCAAGCACAGAAGAGGAGCTTGGCCACCTCTGCGCAGGGTGGGCCTGTGTAGACCTGGGGCCCCTGCCTGGTGGATCTGCTGTGTTTGAGAAGGAGTGGCAGGCAGCTGGGTCAGGAGACAGTGCCACCCACACCCCGACCCAGAGGCCTGCAGGCCCCTACCAGACTGCACCACGGCCCCTCTGCTTCGGCAGACTGTCACCTGTTTCTTGCCTGGAGCTAAGCTTGCTCATCCCCAGAATGTTCCAGGTGTTCCCTCCTCCCTGTGCTCACACACCGCCCTGTCCCAATGCTCTTCCCTGCCTTGTGTCCTGTCTGCTGCTGCCCTGCTCTAGTCCCTCTGCCCCTTGGAAGCCTGCTCTCCCCCATCCTGGCTCTCGTGGGCTTCTCCCTGATCCCTCCCTGACCCCTTCCCATGCTCCCTGACCCCTACTCCCTCCTCCCTGACCCCTCCCCCATCCTCCCTGACCCCTCCCCCATCCTCCCTGACCCCTCCCCCATCCTCCCTGACCCCTACTCCCTCCTCCCTGACCCCTCCCCCACCTTCCCTGACCCCTCCCCCCTCCTCCCTGACCCCTCCCCATCCTCCCTGACCCCTCCCCCATTCTCCCTGACCCCTGTGGCCTTCTCCCCTTGGCAGGGACCCCGTGCTAGGTTGCCTCCCCATCCCCAGCAGACCCAGCACAGACCCCACTGGGGCCTCAGTGACGACACTGCAGGTGGGAAGCTCTGCTTTCCTGGACTCCTCCCCTCCTTTACCTCCTCCCAGTGCAGCACTTGGACACAGATGCCAGGAGGAAAAAGAGTGCTCCTTTATTCCCTGTGGGAAAGACTGCTGGGGAGCAGCTGACTCCTCCCGTGAGGGCAGGCTCTGTCTGGGGCCCCCCGCAAGGCCAGGGGGTGGCTGGCCCCACTGGCAGGACAGGTCCAGGGAGGGGCTACTGTCTCTTCCTTAAATCTTCTCCAGGTAGGAGCCAGGGACAAAGCCACGCTGCCCGTTCCGTTGTACCGTCCACCAGCCGTCCTCCCCTTCCAGGATGACCTCCAGGATGTCCCCCGCAGAGATGTTCAGCTCGTCAGAGTTCTGGGCAAGAGAATGAAAACACATCTGGCTGAAGGGGCCTGCTTGGGAGGGCCTCTGGTCAGGTCACCCCCCACCCCAGGCAGTAAGTGTCTCGCAGCTGGGCTGTCAGCTGAGACATGCCGGCCTCCTGTGGCTGCAAGAGAAGGCCACTCCAGGCTAGGGCAGCCCTGGGAGACCAGCCTCTTGTCCCCTTGGTTTGTCACAACCTGGGGCTGCTTCCCTGGCTTTTCCTCCAAGCTGCTCCCTTCTCCCGCTCCCTGCCTGAGACACAGCAAGCTAGCAAGTCAGGAGCAGGGGTGTTTGCTATTCCCCAGGACAGCCAGCCCTTGTCTTGCAAGCACACCATCATTCTCCTGGGCTGTGCCCCCTCCCCAGGGCACAGACTTTGGGAGTCAGTGTAGCCAGCCAAGCCCCAAGGAGATGCTTCAGTCCCAGTGGATCTTGGGTCCAGCTCTGTACCCCTCGCCTTAAAGCAAGGACAAATTAAGAGTCTCTGGGGATCTGGGCACAGCTGCCCTGTGGTTCCTTTACTCGTCCTCTTCTTGTGAGCTTCAGAAAATCAACCATGCACAGCTGAGGACCAAGTTCTGACCATGACTTGTTCTGGGCACCCATGGTCATGGGGAACAAGGCCTTTACCCAGAGCCTGCCCCTCAGACCACTTCCTCGGGTAGCTCCAGCTCCACCAGCCAGCTGCACACATGCATGGCCCAAGCAGTGCCCACACCTGCCTGGACACCATGTGACCCAGGGCCTGGTGCCGTTCATGAGCTTTCATTCAGCAGGTGTGCACCAGTCCCCTCCTGAATGCCAGGTGCTATTCTGAGGGCACCCACCCCAGCACCCTCAGAGTGCATGTGCCCACATGTGAGCACACCCTTGGGCATGCTGGTGTCCACGCAAGAAAGAGGGGAGGGCAGAGGGCCTCACCTGGGCTGTGTAGTCATAGAGTGCCCTATAGTCCTGGCCTGGCATGGTGGGGGGCCCTGGCGCCTCCTGCACGGCGATGGCAGCGTAGACACCCTCATTCCGGTCAGGGGTAGGAGTCAGGGTCTCTGTGGAGGCTGAGTACAAAGTGAGGTCTGGCACCCGCCCCTTGCAAAAATCAGTAGCCCCCAGAGGGCCCCCTGACTCACAGCGTCCTCAGACTTGCTCAGCTTCTTCCCATCCTCCAACCTCCCAGCTATTGGAGGGCCCATCTGTGCCAAGTAGACATCCTCTCCTCTTCCTCCCCCCAACCAGGGTGACAGTTGTCACCCCTAATTACCTGCAGAAGCTGCTGACAGTGTGGTCTTGGGACTTCCATGCAGCAGCCCAGAAAACCTGGGGGCAGGAAGGACAGGTGAGTCAGGGCGGGGGAAGTAGATGAGGCAGGGAGCCTGCAAGGTCAGCCCTAGCTTCCAGGCACAGATGTGACTTATGGGGTGCCCCTGGGCATGAGGGCTCTCCAAAGGGTTGTCCCAGTGGCTCTTCCCCGGCAGCAGTCTCCCAGTCCCTTACCCTGTAGATGTCTTCCCAGTACCTGTTCCCCGCAGGGCCAAATTGGCGTGCTCCAGGGCCTGGGCCAGACCCCTCTCCAGCCTCCCCCACAGGCAAAGGAGCTGTCCCCTAGAGCTCAGCCCACTCACGCCCTGCTGGGACCTTCACCAGCCTGGCCAGCCCCGCCACTCCCCGACCACACAAAGTGGTCGTCCAGGAGGAAGTGTTGAGCTGATTCACCCCTTCCTCTGTACTTGGTTCAGACCTGGACTGAGCTAGAGTCATGCAAGTATGTTGAATAAAAGAAAAAAAAAGTGCAAGAGGCAGACACTGGGCACCTAGTACGGAGGCCCATGTGGGTGCCCTGAAGCAGAGGTGCTGAGAGCTTGGATGAGTAGAACCTACCTTCCTGGCCTGGTAGGTTCAAGCTAAGTCTACAAAGACTCAGCTTCACCAAACAGAGACTGGGTGTCAGGCATGGCCAGTGACTGGGAGAGGAATGCAGAGGGGCAGGTCGTACAGGCAGAGGAGTCTGGGGAGTGGAGTGGACCAGTTTGGGGTGTATAGGAGACAAGACTGAAATAGGGACAAGGCCAGACACCCAGGGGTCTTGAGGGCTCAGTCAGGGGCAGGGCCTGTAGGAAGCTGCCCTGTAGTGTGAGGTGGGACCCAGAGACCTTCCCTGGACAGCATTTGCAGAGCTGAGGGTCCAGGACAGAGCACATGGACAGGTGAGCGTAGACTTGGCAGGCGTGGGAAGGTCTGATGCAGACTTGCCCTGCCAGGGAGGGTTAGCCCAGCAGGCTGGGGCTGGAGGGACTGAGCTCGCCGAAGGTGTGGGTGCCCCGCCGCACTGCCTGCCTTCCCAGGGTTGTCTACGCTCTCGACTCCGTTCTTCCCTCCACTCACTTCCCCTGCCCCTCCCCAGCCCTGCCTGGCTTCAGCTGCCCCACACAAGGGTCCCTGCCTGTCCTCTCCAGCAGCCAGGCTTCCCCTGTGGGACCGCTTTCCCTCTTTTCTCTCGTCCTCATCAGACCCCTCCTCTCTGTCCTTTCTCGGCCCTGCCCCAGGTGGCTCTTCAGGCCTGTTGTCTAAGTGACCACATGTGCAGAGAGGTCCGAGTCCTCTCTGGTTTTGGTGTGACAGTGAGGGTGGGAATGCCCGCCTCCTAAGGTCCTTGCTGACTCAGGGTTCCTGGAGGAGCAGGTCGTGGGGCCCACGGGCTGCAGAAATAAGCCATCCTTGGAGGGCCAGGAGCTCCGTCGCCTCCACCCCCACCCACGCCCACCTTTCAAAGACAAGGCCTCTGCACTAGGTTGGAGGGAGAGAGGAGGTCATGGAGGCCTGGGGATGGGGCACAGGTGCCATGTGAAGCCCACAATGCTCCTTTAGATGCCCACAGATGGGGCACTCGGGAAACTGGCTGAGGGAGTTGGAGGGTGGGTGCACCCTGAGTAGACAGCCCTCCCAGTGGGCTGTCACCCCCAAGGCCTGAACCAGGAGGGTCCTAGGGTCTGAGTCTGCCCCCAGCACAGGCCCTGGGCCTCGAGGAGGTGTGTGAGTTGTGCAAGTGACACACGGGCCTGACACAGGACCCTGGCACCCACCACAGCCAGGCCAGGGAAGGGGGCTTGGGAAAAGCTGGAGAGTCCTCCAAGAGCACTGGCTGCAGGGCCCGCCCCTCTGCCCTGATCCTGTGCAGCCGGTGAGGGGCCTGACAGGCCGAGGCTCCGACCAGGCCAGCAGCAGAGCTCAAGGGGTGAGCCCGGCTGGAGTCTCCCAGCACAGTTGCTAGTGAATAAGTGGGGTACGACTGTTTCATGCCTGGCTCCCCTTGGGCTGAGGGTGTCCTGAGGCTAGATTGAGTCTGTCTTGTCCCCCAAGAGTGCCCTGCACCTAGACACTACACCCCAGGCACACAATGGGTGCCCAATAAATACGTGGGGAAGAGCCAGTTGCAGGAGGAGGGGCTGGTCCCCTTCCTGGCAGCCCGCCTCCCCCTGGCCCCGCTCTGTGTGTCCCAGCTGGCTGGTGTCCAGCAGGCGCTCACCTCTTTATCATACCACAGGACGGCTGGACGCCAGGGCTGCTGGACAACGGGGCCACCTCCCGATCATAGTAGTTCTGGTAAGGCACCGGCGCTGCAGGTGACAAGTGCGAGAGGCCCCGGGTGACGAGGGCAGGGCAGGCGGGACCTGTGCCCTTTGACAGCCCATCCTCTCCCCCTCCAGAGACCCAGACCGGGGCCCCACCTTCCCATCCTGGCCCTGGCCTGCCCTGGTGCTTGAGAAGGGGGCCCCCTTTCACTTCCCTGAGAGATCCCCCTGTGGGTACCACCAAGACCGAACATTCTAGACTCAAGATTCAGTGGTGCCAAACCGTGAGTGGAGTGGGGGCTCTGAGGCGGCTCCTGCCTCTCCCTACCCCGTCTCCCCTCGAGTGTTACAGTGTCCTAGGCCCCGCCTGTCCCCTCTCTCGAGAAGGCAGCACACTAAGGACCCAGCCAGGGGCCTGCTCTGTCCCTGACCTTCCCCTGGGCCTGGCACCTAGAAGGGAGCTGTGAGCCACCCTGCTTCTGTCCTGGCAGTTGAGGCTCAAAGAACCCAGGCCAGGCCTTCCAGGGAAGGTGGACCTGGACCCAGTGGCCGTGTTGCCCACAAGCAGGCCTCACCTGGGGGCTCAGTGCCCGTGCTCTTGGCCTGGATGAAGCCGTCAATGTCGGCATCCACGCTGCAGCCTTCCAGCGTCACCCGCACCTCTTCGTAGAGCTAGGGGTGGGGACGAGCAGAGGCTGGGGGGCCAGGCTTCACCTGGCCCACATTGTCAAGCCTGCCCCCCTCTTTGGGTCTGAACCCTGACAAGGGGCCTTGACGTGTAACTGCCCCAGGCCTGCCTGAAGGGCTAGAGCCCTGGCTGGCAGCTTCTCCTGTTTCCTGAACACCTCGTGTGTGCACATTCCTTTGCATCCTTTGCATTCCTCTCCATCCTCTGTGGGAGACAGGACTTCCTCATTTATAGATGAGGAAGCTCGAGAGAGTGACTTGCCCAGGGTCACAAAGCAGAAAGTGAAGTTAGTGCACTGGGCTTTGGATCTGGCATGAGAGGATTCAGAACTCATACTCCCTCCTCTACTACAAGGCCACCAGGTGGGCTCAAGTCATTTGGGGGGAAAGCCCCCAAAACTCCACACCCATGGGCAGAAGGGATTAGGCAAGTAACTGGTGGGATCAGGAGTCAGGGCTGAGAGAGAGCGAGGGCTGCATCAGCAGAGACCAAGGCCCCTGGCAGGAAGGTGGCCACTCCTTTCTGCTGAGGGGGGCCGACCCGGCCCGTAGAGCTCAGTAAGGGGTTGGAGCCAGAACACCCTGGAGATATCTGGGGACAGAAGAGGGACTGAACCTCGGCTCCTGCAAGCACCAGGCATGGAGCAGGGAAACCCCAGGGTCCCCCAGCCTCTCTGCAAACCTCTGAGGGGCTGTGTCCACCTCCCTTCTCCTCCCCTTCCCAGCGGAGGGAATAGAGCTCCAGGACTCTGATAGAAGAGTTGAGGCCTTGAAGCAGGGGCAAGCAGAGAGGGCAGACGCCGGGGTAACCACAAAGCACACCTCCCAGGCCAAGAGGCCATGGCCTGCACAGCACTGAGCTCCCTGTCGTTGGGGCCTGGGGGAGAGGCTCGGTGCTGGGCTCGGAGACCCTGAGGCCAGGGCTCAGGCCGCAGAAGACTAGGTCTGCTCATAGGCTCAGGTGGACTTCACTGTCGCTTCACTGTCGCTCGGAGGCCACCCTCCCCTCACGGCTCCCCGCACCACCCACTCCCTGCCCTCAGCCCCCACCTCATCGTCCTTGACGCACTGCATGGAGAGCTGGTTGCAGTGCACCCACAGGGAGTTGCGGAGGATGGTCAGCCGGTCAAACTCCTGCAACTGGAAGGCCTGAGGAGAGATGGGGGTCACTGTAGGGCTGGGCCAGGCCGGGCCCCACCCACAGCTCAGCTGGAGTTGACCAGCCAGACCCGGTGGGCTGAAGCCAAGCCTAAAGGAAGCCTAAAGGCTGGGGGTCCCCACCCCCACCTCTGTGCCAGCCCTTGAGGCTTCTGGGAAGTTGAGCTGCCTGTGGGACTCTGCCCCCTGCCCTTCCCCAGACCCTACCACACCCCTGGGGTGTGTCTTAAGAGGAGCACTGGACCCTGAATCCTGTCTCCCAGGCCCTGTTCATCAGCCCAGGGAAGCTATGGGTTCTGTTCAAGCTTCAGTTGCGGCTTCAGCCAAAAGGGGTGAAGGATCCCTGCCTGCCTGCCTGCAGAAAGGGACTCCAAGCACAAAGCCAGGCAGGGAGCTCCCTGGGGAGGGCCTTAGAGTGAGTGGATAAGTGAAGGAAGGCTGGCTTTCCCCACTGCGGCCCCCTCTTCCCCCACGAATCAGCTGAAGGGGGGACGAGCATCAGCTCCGCGCCGAGGGGCCACTCACCTCGCAGGTGGCGCGGTGCTCCTGCTCCCACTCACTCCGCACCCTCTCCAGCTGCTCAATGTTCTGCCTGTATGTTCGCTCTGGAAGCGCAGGGGGTCCTCAGGGAGGCCAGCCCACCCCGGTGCTCCCTCAGCGCCCTCCTCCTCCCTGGAGAGACCTGCCCTGGCTGCTGGAGCCGCAGGTGAGCTCTCGTCAGGGCCCCTCACCCTGGTACTGCCCCTGGAGAGGTGCTCAGCGCCCACCGTGTTCCAGCTGCCTCGGGCTGGGGCAGAGCCTAAGGTCAGAATCTGGGCCTCTCACCATCCCACCTTCTAGAAGCTGAGGCTCAGAGGGGGCGGCCCTGGAGGAGGGTGAGGGGGAGCTTTGGGAGCTGGTGGGCTGGGAAGCCAGCGGGCTTGGACCGTGAGATCTGTGCCCCCCAGCCAAGGGAGCGCCTGGGTGTTGGGACAGGTGGTATGGCAGAAGGCAGAGCTGTGTCAGCAGAGGTGAGGGGTGTTGGGATCTTCTGGCATCGGGAGGAAGATAGAGGAGACAGATGCCCAGAGAAGGCTGTGATGTGTCTCAGTGTATATGAGAGAGAGAGGTGTATGTGCAACGAGTGGGCCTGTCTCCCTCGATCAGTGGCTGTGAAGGTCCTGAGCCCTGGAGCCAGACGGCTTGCATTCAAATACAGTTACCACCACTTACTGCCTGTGTGACCCTGGGCAAGTTAAATAACCTCTCTGTGCCACAGTTTCCTTACCTGTTAAGAAAGGGGGATAGTAGCAGTGAATGCCTCATAGGATTGTTGTGAGCATTAGTAAAAACATGCAAAGCACCAAGAACAGTTTTGGCAAATGCGAGAAAACGCATTTTTCATTTTGCTTGCATAAGGAAGCAAGAGTGAGGAGTGTGGGACTGTGTCCCGAAGGTGAAGGCAGTGTGCTGCCGGGGGAAGGATGTCCAGGCTGCCCACCCCCAAGCTGAGGAGGCGGGCTAGCCGCGTACCTGCCTCCATGGCTGAGTCCTTGCACTGCTTGGCTTTGTTCTGGCTCTGAGGAGACAGAGGGAAAGGGCACTGAGGCCCGGCCCCGGGTGCCTCCCAGCCCAGACCTCGGGCTCCTGGCCTCCCTGGGCCTCCCTGAACGGCCTCTGTCACAGCCTCCCTGGCCACCTCTCACAGGGCAGGGAGAGCAGACACTAGCTCTGAGGGGGACACTGCAGAACCAGTTGAGGGTGAGCTCCATCATTAACTCCAGCCTCACCCCACAAAGGACCACAGGCTGTTTCCAATAAAATAGGAATAAAACGGAAACCTGGTCATGCAGACACATGTGAAAACTAGGCCTGGAGACCTAGAGCAAGAAACACAGACCTGGGGCTCAACAGCCACTGCCGGACCTGCTGGGTGGGGCTTGGGCTCTGTCCCTGACTTGCTGCCACCAACTCATGTGCAGGCCTCTGCCCTCTCTGGGCCTCAGCTTTCCTGTCTGTGCAATGGGCCAAATGTGTTCTTGGGTCCTGGGGGCTTTGATATTCCCACCCTGGCCAAGAGGCCAGAGTAGTCAAGAGCTTGGGTTCTGGACAGCCTGGGTTTGGGATGCTTACTCTGTTCCTGCCTGGCTGTGAGACCTTGGACAAGTCACTCAACCATCTCTGGGCCTGTTTCCTCTCTGGGACATGGGCCTACTGAGCCCTTCTCTGAAGGGTTGGGTGAGGGTTAGCGTCTGCCCTGTGGGCTCTGGGCCTGGGCTGCAGTGGGCCTGCTCTGAGGAATGGGTTGTTGGGTGCAGCCTGGAGATAGCAAAGGGGATCAAACTTACTGTCTAGACCCTGAGATTCTAGGAAACCTTGCCTGGGGGAGTCTGCAGCTCCCCTTCCCGCCCTGCCCCAGCCCCATGAGATCACCCAGCCTCAGTGACTGCACGTACCTTCTCCACCTGCTTCTGTTGACCGTTGGTGCTAATGCGCTCAAAGGCCTGTTCAGCGTCATCCGCATCCCGGCACTTCTGCTCATACGTCTTCTTGGACTGGGGGGTGTAGAGGGATGTGACTTGGGGGCCCCAAGGTGAGGCTCCTGAGCCCGACCTCCCTTCTCCCTGTCAGGGGCTATAGGTGGAAAGGGGGCCTCCACACCAGGGACAGAGATCTTGGGGTCTGGAATGGAGATGGAGAAGGGAGTCTTGTTCCCAGGCCCCCCTCCCCACTGGGGACAGTGTAGCCTGGTCCATGCCCCCGCCTCTTCAGAGGTGTGGTCACATCAGACCACCTGCAGGGCTCAGGAAATGCCGTGTGTCATCATGATGCCAGGCCCTGTGTACGCAGTCCTTTCAGACAGCTCAGGAGTCCTTTCTCCCTCCACCCGCGGAATCCCCAGCTGACAGCATGTGTGACCCTGTAGACTGCTGTCTGAGACTGGTTGCTTACCCATCAGTCAGGAGCACCTCCCCCCTCAACAAGGGTAGGGGGCAGAGCCCCCAGGGCTGATCTGCATGGCACCCTGGCAGCCAGTGCAGCTCCAGGAACCTGACAGGCCACTGTGCCTGTTGCTGGATGGAAGCCTGAGCCCAGCCCTGTCCCAGGGCTCCTGGGATCCACACCCCAAACCCGGCCGCCCCTCCAGGCTCACCTCCATGGCCTTCTTGTGGAGCGACAGCTTGCTCTTCTGGACACGGTCCATGACAGCCTCGTACTGCAGGGGACATGAGGCTCTGAGCGTGGGGCTGTAGCCTCAGGACACTCCCCTAGGCCAAGAGGACGGGGTGTCCCTGGGAGGAGGCCCAGCCTCCCCTTCTGGCTCTGATGGGGCAGTGAGGAGCTGCCCTCCCCCTCCATCAGCCTGCTCGCTCACAACAGCTGCTCCCAACAGAAAGCTAGAGGAGTGCGGGGCATGGATGTACCCCGGGTATCCTCTCCCTGCAGACCACCCCACCCCCCAGCCAGGACTTGGTCTCTAGCCAGAGAATACCCAGCCTACAACACACATGTGCACACACCCACACTGTCCTTCACTCACAAGCCTCTGTAACCACGCATAGCAGTCACACTTGTGAGGACCCCAGCCACACTGTAGAAGGTGTCATTCTGTCCAAAATAGCTTTTGCAGACATCACAGCCTCACCAGCCACAGGAAAGCTTGAAATAGCCATCTCAGAGCCTCACAGACGCTCTGCAGGCAAGTCCCAGGCTCAGAGAGGTCACCTGCTCCAGCATCTCAAGGCTGGGCTGACTTGTGGGGTGGGCTTTGAGGGCCCATTGTCTGCTCAGGAACCCAAATTTAGAATCCCAAAAGCCTCAGGCCCCAGTTGGGCAGACAGGGAGTACAGTCACGTGAGATTTCTGCGGTCAGAGCCACTCGTCAGAGCCGGCACCCTGCCTGTGAAGACAGAGAGGGCCTGGTTCTCGGTTGGGTCCCTGAAGCTTGGGAGGTGGACATAAGCGTCCCATCCTGCAAGAGGGAGACTGAGGCACAGAGAGGGCAAGTGGCTTGGCCAGGACACCCAGCCCCAGGCTGCCCCAGCCATGAACTGTTGCTTTTTTTTTCCCTTCACAGGTCAGTTGTGTGGAAGTTTCCATTTTCAATTCTTTGGACAGTGTACAAAGATGCTCCCTCTCCAAGCAAGAAGTGTTTCTGCGTGCTGACCTCTCCCACTCTGTCTAAGTTCCACCCTCATCACTGAGGCCCCAAAAGGCTGATCCTGTGTCCACACCTGCCTTCCCAGAGGGCCACATACTCAGCCAATCAGAGTCTCAGGCTTGGGAGGGGGCACTGGGACACAGAGGGTACCAACCCCACCTCTCATCCAACCGCTGCAGCTTCTCTGACAAGTCGCCTTCAGTCTCTGTTTACCTACCTCCCACAATGGGGACCTCACTTCCTTCCCATGCATTGAGGGACAGCCGTCCCCTGTGAAGAATACCCCGGGATGCTAGGGCAAGCTCAACACCTCCCATTCCCCGCAAGCTCTGTCTACCTCGGCCTCAGGCAGCCCTGCAGAGTGGCTGCAGTGACGGGGCCCCCAGATCTTCCTTTCTCCCAGATAAGCACTGTTTCTGGTGACTCCCTAACTTAGGTTGCTTCCTTTGGATACTCCCAAGTTGTCGAGTACCCTCCATAGCCTGCTGTAACGGGATGATCGAAAAGGCCCATGCCCTTCACTCTTGGCATGAGACACCTCAGTGGGAAGAGCCCCAGAGGGGCCTACAGGCTGGAGAGCCAGGCCCTGGTTCCACCGCCTGGCCTCTATCCACACTCTTCTCTCCTCCAGATCACCATCACCCCCAAGCCTGGGGTGCTGCCCCGCCCTCCATCATGAGAGCCCAGCCTCCACTACCATTGCAGTGACCACCGAAGTCTCCCACCGGGCCCATCCCCAGCACCCGCCTCACCTTCTTCCTCTGCTCCTTCTGCCTCTCACGGAACTCCTCCAGGCTCCGCAGCTCCTCGCGCAGGGCCAGGGCCAGCTGGATGTGGGAGCTGCCCACATTCTCCATTTCTGGGGGCAGAGTAAGGACACTGGTCCCTGGCATCAGACTTGATGGGCCCCAACCAGTGACACACTCGCCCCTGCCTGGACCAGCCCAGCCCCAACCCCACAGCTCGTCTCTGTTACCCCCAAGTCCTCCACCAGCCTCAGTTCCCAACCAGAATCCACTCATCTCCATCAGTGGGGATCTGCTGTTCCCAGACGGTCCTGTCCCCCTGCAGCCCAGGATGGGGAACAGGCGGGACTTACGCTGCTTCAGAGAGTCAAAGGAGGCCCTCAGGGAGCTGCAAAACAGAAAGACCAGGGTCGGTAGGACAGTGAAGGGGGACCTGCAGTCCTGGCTGGGCCCAGGGACTTTTATTTTGGTGGGAGGGCCCTTGGTCACTTATACGCGCTGACCTAGACCCAAGGGACCTTCACTCAGCCCATGACCACTGACTCAGAACTCAGGCTGGGATTTCTGGAATGCAAAGCGCTCTCTTTGGAAATTACAAAGCAATCAATGCCCCCGCTCCCATCCCCCAATGCTCTTGGCTTCTGCACATCTTCAGGCCTTCCCTCTCTCCCTGGAGCCCCTCCCCCATAGTCCTCTCCCAGATGAACAGAAGCAGGAGAGGGTGGGGTTCAGACTTGGCAGGGGGCCTGAGGACGTCTTGGAGGGAGATGAAGGGCAGCTATAGGGGAAGAGGGTGACAAGCAGGGCAGAGGTGCTGAAGGGGAGAGGTGTAGGGGCCTTTGGGCAGGAAGAATGGGATGTACAGTTGAGTACAGCGAGAAGCTGAGGGGCTCCCTGGTCCCTGGCTTGGTGGCTGAGTGGATGGTGGTGACACCTCTGAGAGGGCTCAGGAGAGAATATCGGGAGTTACTTCAGGGTGCACTGAGTTTGGGGTACTTGAGAAAACACAGTAGGAGGCATCAGTCTGAAGGGAGGACACCAAGGAGGAAGCAAAGGGAAGGAGCTGGCTAAGCATGGGAAGTGTGGAGGGTGATGCCTGAGGGTAGGGTTGCCAGGTGGCATAAATAAACATACAGGACACCCAGTTAAGTTCAAATTTCAGATGGACAACAAAAGCCTTTTGAATATAAACATGCCCCATGTAAAATTTAGAACATACTTACGTTTTAAAAATATTTGTTATCTGAAGCTTAATGGGACAGTCTATATTTTATCTGGCAGTCCTGCCAAGGGGGGCTGTCACCCAGAGCAATGAACAGAGGTGAGGTCTGAGCTAAGATGTCGGAGCTCACTCAGAACCCAGTCCTGTCTGCTGCTGATGGGTAAGGGGCACTTTGGTCAGAACAGGACTGATGGAAAAGTGCCTCTCCCAACCCATCTGCTCTCCAGCAGAGGCCTCTCTGAGGGGCGAGCTCCCCTTCCTGGCAGAGGAGGGAGGTGACTTGGAATCCCAGGTGAGGAACCAGGCTAGAGCTTCCTGCCCTCGAGTCCCATGTGCATTAGAAGCAGACCCTGGAGCCAGGTGCCTGGGTTCACTCCAAGCTGTGCCACACACTCTCTGTATGACCTTAGACAAATGGCCTAGCCTCTCTATGCCTCAGTTTTCCCATCTGTAAAATGGGGATAATGATATCACAAGCAAAATGGTTGTGAGGATTAAATGAATTTATATGTATAAAGGTCTCTTAAGACCTGGTGCAAAGTAGATGCTTTGCAAGGGTTGCTGTCATTATGCCACCCTCCCCTGAGCCCACATCTGCACACCCCGACCAGTCCCGGGGGTCCCCCAGGCCCCTGAACCTGACCTGAGCTGTACCTCCCAAATGCCCCACCTAAGAGCTTACTACACACACCCCTCTTATCAGAAATGCCCATTGAATTCACCTTCGGGTTGGAGGCATCCCCTTGAAGCAGCCCGCATAGATTGGGTTCCCTTCCCATCACCCCCTACAGCCCTGTGGGCTGATGGGTACCAAGTCTCCAAGTGCACAGAGACGGTGTGTGGAGGTTGCAGGCTGGCTTGTCTACTCTCACGGGTAAAATTCTCTGCCTCTGACTATGGCCCCTTACCCAAGGAGACAAAAATACGCTGCTGCTCCTTGCTCACCGGGCCACCTGAGGAGCCAGAGCCAGAAGGCAGATGCCAGGTGAGGCGTCCTGTCACTGGCTGCATCCCTGTGCAGAGCAGCGTGCCTGCCCCCTGGTGGCCATATGACCACATGACACCCAGCGATACAGCTCTGCCCACCCCCGCCTGCGTGCCTGTGAGCGTGCGTGCTATGTCGCTTCAGTAGTGTATGACTCTTTTCAACCCTATGGACTGTAGCCCGCCAGTCTCCTATGTCCACGGGATTCTCCAGGCAAGAATCCTGGACTGGATTGCCATGCCCTCCTCCAGGGGATCTTCCTGGATCAGATGGCAACTCACTTCCTGGATCAAACCCACGTTCTCTTTTGTCTCCTGCATCAACAGGCGGGTTCTTTACGACTAGCACCACATGTGGTGAAGACTCCCCCCGCCAGCATCTCCTCACCATCCTTGCAAGGCAGGCTTCACAAGGGGCTCCCTCCTCCCACAGGGACTCTTAAGAAACCGACCAGCCGAGCGGCAGCAGCAGCAGCAGCATCACCTGGCAGTCCTCAGAAGCGTAGCTTCTCGGGCTCCACTGCTGTCCTCCGGGAGCCGAAGCTCAGAGGCAGGGCCCAGCACACTGTTTCAACAAGCCTCCAGGTGCTGCTGATGTACATTCCAATGCGGGCCTCATTATTTAACGCTCACAACTCTGCCAGGCAGGGAGGGCACCATCATTAGCCCCATTTCACAGATGAGAAAAATAAAGGTCAGAGAGGTGACAAAACTGACCGTGGCTACAAAAGTGGCAAGTGGTGTAACTTTCTCTTCTTACCAGAGGAAGGAAAGGGTGAAGGCATGGTGACCCCACTTGCCTTGGTAGGGGGTGGAGAGGTCAGGACTCTGGCAGAACTGACACTTTGCCAGCGGTTACATTTCCTTCTTGCACACGCATCTCCTGCCTCAGTCAACCCATTTACTGTTAGAGCCTCTCTAGGCCCAGCACGGCCACCTCTCTACACCCCATCCCTCACCCACAACATGACTACATCCGGCCAGATCCCTCCCAGAGGCCAGGGCCTGCAACCTACTGGTCCTCACCTCCCTTTGGACCTCACATCCCACAGACACCTCAGAGTGTCCGAAACTGGGCTCTTCACCCTACAAACCTGCTCCTCCTCCAGGGCTCCCTTCTCAGCAAAGGCACCACACCTACCAGGTTATGCACACCTCCCCAATCTGTCCATCCACCTCTCACTGCCACCACCCTAGTCCCTGCCCCATCACCTCCATCCCTCCTACTTCACTTCTCATCTCTCATCCTTGTTCTCTGCCCACAGTCATTTGGCCACTTACCAGTTCCTCCTACATACCATGTTCCCTCTTGCGCCAGGGCCTTTGCACATGCTAATTCCCTATGTCAGCATCTTTGCCTGGCTCTCCCTTCTGTCTCTTCTGAGCATTTGTTCCTATTGTCATCTTAGGTTGACACATTTGTCTATCACTGCACTGAAATAAGAGCCTATTGAACAGGGGTAACATTTGGTTCTCCTCCCCGTTGTCGCCAGGATCACAGCCCAGTGAATTAAACTCAATACTCGATAAACCCCAAGGCCTTTTTCAACTCCAGATCACTCAGGGAAATCATCACCCACATTTCCCAGAGACGTTCGAACTGTGGTGCTGAAGAAGACTGGAGAGTCCATTGGACTGCAAGGAAATCAAGCCTGAATATTCATTGGAAGGACTGATGCCAAAGCTCCAATACTTTGGCCACCTGATGCGAAGAGACAACTCATCAGAAAAGGCCCTAAAGCTGGGAAAGATTGAGGGCAACAGGAGAAGGGGACGACAGAGGATGAGATGGCTGGATGGCATCACTGATGCAGTGGACATGAGTCTGAGCAAGCTCCGGGAGATGGTGAAGGACAGGGAAGCCTGGCGTGCTGCAGTCCACGGGCTCACAAAGAGCCGAACACGACTGAGCAGCGGAACAGCAACAGCTCTGCTGGGTCTCCACCGCGTGTCAAGGACGGAAGCCCCGTGCAGGCCTCTGCCTCGTCAGTCCCCATTGCCCTTTTCAACCTGGCTCTCAGGACACTCGGCCCAGAATTCTGCTTCAGACAGTTTGAATTTCCAGTGTCAGTGTCTCCTTCTGTACTACTGTGTGACCCGCACGATCTCATGGCCCCTGCTTTGCCATCCTCACCCCTGCCCCCTGCCAGCCACGAGGCTCCTGCCTCCCAGCTCCCAGGAGAGGGCTCCTCTCACTGCCCCACACGCTGGGCCCGAGTAAGCTGGCCTCCTTAGAGGAGGAGCAGCCCTGATAAGAACACGGGCCCCCTCTCTCACTGCAGTATCTTCAGTGATACCTTCATTCTCTGAGCTCGGAGGAAGAGAGATGATGGAAAAAAAAAAACAACCCTTCTGACAGGAAAGCAGCGTCTTAGGCTTGACAACTGGGGATGAAGCAGAGACGTGAGTGTTTAAGGATTCAAGTGGGGGCTGTCCTTGCTCGCAGGTACTATTGGGTTGGCCAAAAAATTCAGTTGGGTATTTCATAACATGGAAAAATCCAAAAGAAATTTTTGGCCAACCCAATACAAAGGGACGCACAGGAAACTGACCCCAGCCCTGCCTCGATTCCCCTTTCTGAACCCCTACCCTGTGCAGCTTCCACGGCTTGTGTGGGACTCGGCGCCCTACCCGGAGCAGGATGAGCAAGAGAGGGAGATAACAGCTTTCTTGGGGAGGCGGTATTTCAGGCAGAATTCACAGGGGAGATATGAGGGCATCAGCCAGAGCAAAGGCCCCACGGTTGGAAGGAGAGTCGAGGGGAACTTTCTGCAGGGTTAGACGTGTGGTTCAGGCAATACTGAGAAGCCGCCTGCACCCACCTAGTGCTTCTTTAAAATGCACTGAAAGAGCTTGTGGGGATTCCCTGAGCTGGGGACCAGGTCTTATTTGTGTGTTCCTCATTGCCACTGCCCAGCAGATGCTTGCTGAGTTCATGTGTGAACGAGGTGAGCGCTAAAAGTCATCTAAAGGCCAGAATAACCTCGTCTCAATGTATGTGGCTATGTCTCAGGCCTTCTGGCCAGTCTGAGGTCAGGGGATGACGCAGAAATGCTCTGTCTTCAGGTGGCAGGGGTCGGGGAGTCTGGATGGCTTGCCCCTCTCAGCTCTTGCTGGGCTATTTCTGGGGTCACGGAAGCCCTTGGCTTTGGTCGTCCTCCTCCACCCTGTTCAGTCTATGCACCTTCAGCCCCCTCCATTCGTCCTCTCGGGGGCTGAGAATGAGCATCCCATGGAAGACAGGGGGCTTGGCCACGAGGAGGCACGGGGCTCCCCACTTCCCCAAGTGACGGATGGGCCCTGGAGGATGAGCTTCCAGCCCCCACGTGGAATAGCCAAGCCAGCTTTGCCAGGTGCCAACCTCAACACAAGCTCATAAGTCTCCATGGCAACAAGGAAGTGACCCATGTTGTCATGGTTGCCACTCATCCTACGCACAGAGAGCCCCTCCAGGTTGGTGTAGGACAGGGTGACCTGGTCTAAGCCAAAAAGCTGACAGGCAGGCAAGGCCAGAGTGTCTGGGAGAGCTTCCTGGAGGAGGTGGGGCATGAGAAGGCCCTGGAAGAAGGTTCTAATGCAAAAGACCAAAAAAGGGGACGAGAGTGAGGTCACCCCCAGTGGGCTAGACCCCAGATTCAGGACAGTGGGGCCCTTTGTTTCATTTTAAAACCTTTGAGTCCCCATACCCCCAACATAGCTTGGGGCATGGCACACACTTAGATGGATGATGGATGCTTGGCCCATAGTTAAAGAAAGCAATGACTTCATGGTCTCACCAACCTTAGGACATAACTCACAGAGCAACACTTATTAAGCACCCACAGTGCATCATCAGCTGAGCTGGGAGCTGCAAGGGGGCAAGGCCCTAAGGGAAGCAGCAGGTAGGCTGGGATAGTCCAACCCCTGCCTCCTGCTTCTCTGGCTCTAAATGTGCCCTGAGCTTTCCAGCCTCCAGCCTTTGTCCACGGTCCTCTCCCAGGAGGTGCCCTCTGCTCTGCCCTGCTCCTCTGGCCACTCTAGCTCACTGGGGAACTCGGGATGGGGCTGGTTCTCACACGCACTGCTCCCAGCCTGCTCTGGAACCTGTGCGGGGGTGGGGCAATGAGGCCCCTGTGGGTTTTTTTCCTGCCTCTCCTACTGCTGGGGAGGCTGAGCCCTGGGGCCTGGCCCTGCCAGCCCATGCTCCAGCTCCTAAGTGGTAGGCAGCAAGGTGGACCCTGACTCTGAGCTCCTCGCCCTGGTCTGGGGCTCTACCCTGTTGCTCCCACCTCAGAGGCAGGCTCTCCCTCCAGGGACCCCACCCTCCAGCTCTCTGGGCCAGAGAAGGGCTGGGCCTCAGAGGAAATGGTCTAGCCGGGCCAGGCAGTCTCCTCAGTGCTAAACTAAGCCAGGTGACCCCAATTTGTATGACTCATGGAGGGGCCCATGAGATCGTAATGACCTTCGATGTTTCTCAAGTATCACTGTGGCTTAGGGCTCTCTGCTTGACATTGTGACTGCCCAGAGGAACTCATGAGTGTGACTGTTCACAGCTGAGGACCCAGGACTCAGAGAGGGGGAGTGACCACTCCAGGGTCACACAGCAAAAAGGGTAGGGCAGACCTTGCCCCACCTGGCCTCCTACAACCACACAAGGAATCAGGGCCGCCCAGAGCCTCGCCCTGGCCACTTCATGGTTCTAAAGATAGGGCCAGATACTGTGCACCTCTCCACCCTTCCCACTGCCCGCCTGGCTCCATTTCCACTTTATTCTCTTCACTGGTGGTTTCTCCTTCTCTGTTTTAAGTCCCCTGTGACTCACAGCCCCCTGAGTGTGCCTCATACTTCCTGCCTCCAGCCTGACCTCCCACTGTGGCCCTGCCTGGAGCACCCCCTCCATATCCCCCAGGAGGGCTTGTCTCTTGCTGGGAAAGTTCTCCTTTTCCAGCAGCCCTGGGAGGTCAGAAGGCAGGTGGGGACTCCTGGATCATGCTCCCTTGATTCCAACCCTGTCTGGGAATACAAAGAAGGTCCCCGTTCATTTTCCTTACTGTGTCCTGGTAAAGAATGCCCTTCTCTGTACCCAGCTTGTACCCAGCCTCAGTCCTGCCATTTTTATCTGCTCAGCAGCCCACTGGAGTGGACAGATGAGAACCAAACTCAGAGAGGTTAAGTGACTTGCCCACAGTCACACAGCTCATAAAGACCAAGCGGGGACTAGAGCTCCTACATTCTTACTCCTGGAGCTACGGTCACGCTTTCTGGTCCAAGGCAGGACACTTGGGCATTGAGCATCCATGTCTCCTGGCTCTTCAACCTTCCTCTAGCCCTCCCTGAGTCTTCTCTGGCTCCAGGTTCCTGGTTGGAAGAAGGGTCGCCTATGTCTTTAGGAGACCTGGAGAGTGTTGTTTATTCATCTCAAATGAGGTGACCGGGTTCCAGGCTTTGCAGCTGACAGGCTCTGGGGCCACTTTCCTTGAGCAGAGCCAGACCCCCATGGGGAACGGGGGCAGGGGTGTGGGCAGGGGTTGCTATGGCAACCGCAGGCTGGGTCAGGTCTCTGGGTTCCAGGGGAGGAGGAAGAGGATTCAGTCGAGCCCTTCCAGGACTTGGAGTCCTCTCCGCCCCTCGGCCTGACTCAGCCCTCACCCAGCAGGGAGAGTCCACCCTTCCTCACCACTGCTAGAACGTTCTCCTTAGCTGCCCTCAAATTGAAACTGTCTCCGCACCTGCGTCCCTCTCACAGCCTGCATGCAGAGGTGCTGGCCCAGGGGCTTCCCAGCAGCAACTGCCCTCCCAGCCAGGCTTGGGCAGCCTCTAAGGAAGGCTGCACTGTCATCCCCTCACTGAGGAGGAAACGGAAACCCCAAGTGTCAGTGACCAGCCCCCCCACCCCCCACCGCTTCAAGGTCACATGGCCAACGGGTGAGGAGCAGGCACCCCCACCTCTGGGCCACACGTCCCTCCTGGAAGCTCGAGCTGAGCCAATGCTGCAGGGGGCGCGGCAGCCAGTGGGGTCCTGTCACCCCTCGCCAGGGCTCTCAGGACTTGGATGGAGACCCCCAGGGAGTGTGGGCTGTGCCCCTTGCCCAGAGAGTCTCCTGGGAGCTCAGACTGTGGGCTTTTTGCCCCCACAAAGAACCTGACCTTGCCCAGAGTGCCCAGCACCCAAGAAAGCTGCCCACCAGCCACCCTGCCCCGGGAGCCACTCAGACCCTCACTGGCCCTCCCCATCCAGCCCACCCCAGGAAGCCCTGAACCCTGTCGAAAGTGCCCGGGGAAGCAGGCGGGGCCCCCTTACTTGATCTCCGTCTGGCCACCTGCCTTGCGGGCGATCTGCACCAGCTCCTTTCCGTACCGCTCCTCCGCCTGGGCCCTGCAACGACAGCCCCCAGGCACCGGTCTTGTCCATGGCTGCTGGCCAAAGCTCACCCTCAGACGGGCGCAGACACGTGGCAGGGTCTGCCCGTGCAGGCTCTGGCCCTGCAGATGCCTCCTCGAGACGGTTAAGCCTCCAGCCCTTCTAAATAAACGTTGGCTGAATTCAAGCACATCTGATGGGACATTAGATATATTTGCCCACTTGGGGGAAGGCCCAGGCTGGGAAAAACAGGGGAATCGTACTCCTGACTTCTTAGAGTAGGGGTGGCCTGCCAGCAGCCAGGCTGGCCTCGGGGCTCGGCCACCTCCCTTCCCTCCTGGCGCTCACCTCTGTCTCAGCAGCTCCTCCACATCCTTGCACATCTTCCTGCCATCCAGCAGCCGCTGCAGCAACACCTCGTAGCCCGTGTGAGCGGTGAAGTCCCTGCACTGGGACACAGGACAGAGGGGCGCGTGAGGGCCACGCTGGGGAGCCCTGTGTGCAGCCTGCCACTGGGACACAGGACAGAGGGGCGCGTGAGGGCCACGCACAGGACAGAGGGGTGCGTGAGGGCCACATGGGGGAGCCCTGTGTGCAGCCTGCCACTGGGGCACAGGACAGAGGGGCACGTGAGGGCCATGCTGGGGAGCCCTGTGTGCAGCCTGGCGAGGACCCCGCTGACTGCCGCCAGGACCTGGCTTCACCATCAGCCTCCATCTCCCCTATCTAAGGACAAGCTCTTGGGGTTCAGTACGTGGCCTCAGGCAGGCACACAGAGGGTCCCCCCCATCTGTGGAGGCACCAGGTGGAGATGAGCCCTGCAGGGGATCAGAGCTCACAGTCACGCTCTAACCTAAGGTGGCCTGGGGAAAGGCCCCCACCACAAGCCTCCATGATGACAGCCTTAGGAGGTGCCTGGCACCATTCACCCCTGTCGCCTTCTCAAGAACCCTCTTACCTCAGGTGCCCAAGTGAGAAAACTGAGGCACAGATGGGTGAGGTGTACCCAGGGTGACCCAGCCTGAAAGCGGCAGGCCTGGCATTGAACCCAGGCTGTCTGGCTCAGGCCTACACCCTTCAGTCCTACCCTCTACAGCCTCTGCAAAGAATAGCAATTGCTGTTCCCTGACAACCCACTGTATGCTGGATGCCACGCAGGGCTCACCCTGTGGGCTCAGGGCATCCTCCTGCACCCACTGGGTGGGGTGAACGTCGAGGGTCAGGATCCGGCTCTCACAGTGCTGAGAGCAGGGCTTCTATGCCTCTCAGCCTGGCTCCCATCCATTTTTCCCCCCATCCATTCTTGAGGAAGGACCCCAACCCACCAGAGTACTCAGCCAGGCAACTGGGGCCAGCCCCGAGAGGCAGCACCTACCTGTTTTCTTTTCCATTTCCACAGACCATCCCCCATCATGAGCCACAGAGATGGGGGAAGGGAGCCCCCGCTTCGATGCACGCTCCACAGCCCCGTCTCACAGCTTAGTGAATCAGCAGGTCTTTCCCAAGGCCACACACACTTGAGTCAAGAGCTGGCCATTGCTGCCCCATGCCTCCCCTCAAATGCTGTGTTGTGGGTGTGAGGGGAGAGGCAGGGAGAAGTCTAAATCAAGGAGAGCTTCCTGCAGGAAGAGGTATTTGAGCCCGGCTCTGGGCTTCCCAGGTGGCGCTAGTGGTAAAGAACCCACCTGCCAGTGCAGGAGACATAAGAGACATGGGTTCAGTCCCTGGGTTGGGAAGATCCCCTGGAGGAAGAAATGGCAACCGACTCCAGTATTCTTGCCTGGAGGATCCCAGGGACAGAAAAGCCTGGCAGGCTAGAGTCCACGGGTTTGCCAAGAGTCAGACACGACTGAAGCAACTTAGTACGCAGTGGGAAGAGAAGGTGTTGTTTTTCAAGGTCTAAGGAGAATCGGATGCAGTAGAGAAAGGCAGAGAGGCCACAAATTGTACCAGCTGGCCCCGTGCCAGGCCCAGCCCACCTTCAGTCAACTCAGAACGGTAGAATCTGCCAGCCCACAGGATGGTTAGGATCCCGAGTGCATGCCTCCTCCATAAGCAGCCCTAAAAGTTCCCAAGACTAGGCTCAGCTGCCCACAGGCTGATGAGCAGCAGGCCTGGGTCTTGGCTGGCTACTCAGGGCCCCAGGCAGAGTGGTCAGCCCCCAACGCCCACAGGCCTCTCTGCCCCAGCGTCTAGGCTGGTGTGGCTGCCCCAGGCTCCATTTTTGTAGCTTTCATGGGCCACTTGCTACTAACCAGACAGCGGACCACAGCTTCCTGCCCCAGCCTCCCCCCTGCCCCTCCGGACCCCCAGGACAAAAGCCAGTGGCGGCCAGGGAGGAAGATGGGTCCTTTCTGCTCCTTCCCTGCCCCTGCCCTCTCCCCCTGAGGGGTCACTCTGAGCTGGACACCACAGACCACCAGAACTAGGAAGCGTCTTGTCCAGTGCCCCTCAGTCCTTGGGGAAACTGAGGCCTAGAGAAGGGGAAGATGCGCCTGAGGTCCCACAGGCAGAGCGGGACGAGGACTTGGACTTGCAGGGCCTGTTGTTACCCCGCCATGCCTCTCGGGGAGGGGAGGGCTGACCAAGCCCAGCCCCGCGGCAGACTCTCTGATCTTTCTTCCCAGCCCCTACTCCCCAGAGGAACCCCTCTGTCATTACAGAGACCCCCGAGTGGAAAGAGAAGCAAAAGCAAACCTACATTGGCCATTCTGGAGGAGGTGGCAGGCAGAGGGGCTTGCAGGCAGGGTCCTTGGAGCTCAAGTCCCCAAAGTTCTGCAGGCTCTAGAATCTGGCCCAGCCCTGACTCAGAGCAGGTGGGGCTTCGGCTGGGTGAGCCACCGTCACCAGTGAGTAGGTTGTTCCAAGGAAGTGCCAGACTCCCTGGGGGCTGTTCCCGGCTGGCCTGCACCCCCTCCGCCACCCCACCTCAGTTGCCTCCTCCGGGGCTTCTGACTCAGGGCTCAGAGTGGGGCAGAGTGGGGCTCAGGAAGCTGCTGAGGAAACGAACTAGCTAATCATTCAGTTAATCAATTAGTCCTGCAGGCTCACCGCCCTCCAGGGGCCCACCCTGGCCTTTCCTCCCGGCACCTAACTAGCTACAGCCTGTAGGTATTCTGGGTTCCCTTTCAACCCCTTGTTTACAGGCTCAGACGGACATTTCCACAGTGTGGAAGCTACGAGACGGCAGGGCCTCCCACCTCCTTGTGTCCCCCCGCAGCCTCCGTCACCTGAGACCTGCCTCTGGCCTTGCCCTTGGTGAAATAGTCATTTATTGAGTCCACCAGCCACACACGATACCAAGAGTATCACAGCTGTCTTCTTATTGGAAAACACCACACACCCAGGGAGTTAGGGTGGTGATGAGGAGGAAAAGAGGGTAAGTGACTGCCCGAGTTCCCTCAGCTGGTGAAGATCAGAATCTAGGATATGAACGCAGGTCAGCTTGTCCCCGGGCTTCCCAGCTGGCACTAGTGGTAAAGAAGCCACCTGCCAACGCAGGAGACGTGAGAGGCGCAGGTTCGATCGTTGGGTTGGGAAGATCCCCTGGAGGAGGGCATGGCTCCTCCCTCCAGTGTTCTTGCCTGGAGACTCCCATGGACAGAGGAGCCTAGCGGGCTGACAGTCCATGGGGTCTCCAAGAGCTGGACACGACTGAAGTGACTGAGCACACATGCAGTTTGTCCCCAAAGCTACATCAGACATTCAGTCCAGTTCAGACATTGGTAGTCCAGCAACTCTGTTACATTTTGAAACATCAAAAAAAAAAAAAAAAACCCTCTTTTGAAGATGATTACTCAGACTCCCTCTGCCTCAAACCAAAGCCGTGTTTCCGTCTGTCATTCAGTTACCATGGATTCTTAGAGGCCAGCTCCGTGCCCGGGCTGGGTCAGAGGAACGCTGCCCTGGAGAAGGGCCGGCTGGCTCTGCAGATGTGAGCGGACAGCCAGCAAACGGCCAGAGGCCCCACCCTCGCCATGTGGCACCTGGGGTGATCCACCCCAGGGCGGGGTGCCAGGTGTCAGGCAGATGCAGGTCCCTCCTGGGGAGACCTCCCCCAAGCCGGATGTGGGACCCCAGGCCTTGCCATCCACTCTGTGTGGCCATTCTTGGCCTCCCTTGCCCCACACTGGTCAGATCAGGGCTACAGGAGAAGGTGTTCCAGGCTGCTCCGGCCAGAAGCGTATTCCTGCCTCCACCTGAAAGGGGCATGCGAGAAGCCTACGAGCTCGGGGCTCTGGTCTCTGCTCAGGGATGGCCCACCTGCTCCCTTGGCTGGATGGCCCTGGATGTGTCACAGTCCAGGCCGGCAAGCCGGCCCCAGCCCTGCCATGCCCCCACTGCGCAAGTACAGAGGGAGCTTTGTGCCCATTGCCACTTCCTCCTTGTCACACCCATGCCATTCTTGGTGGCTGCATTGGCTGGGCCACAGAGACCAGAGCCCCAAGCAAGCCACTTCCCTTCTCAGGACCAGGTTTCCTCATCTAGGAAATGCCTGGGGAGGACAACCTCTCCTGGCCCCAGACAGCCCACCCCATGTGGGCACAGCCCCCTGGGGGCAGACTGGCTGCCAAGTTTAGGGATGGGGCCCAGACCTGGCCCGAGAGACTGGACAGAGTTTAGCAGACCATTTATGGGTTCACACCCCACCCTGTGGTCCTGGGCGCTCTCAGCTTCCAGTTCCCTCCCTGTAACAAGAGGCCTAATGGTTCCCTCCACCTACAGTTGATCTAAGAAGCCGGTGAAACAATGTACACAGATGAGATGAGGAAACACAAGGTCAGAGGTTGCCCTGAGCTGGCGACGGGGCTGAGGATTATTACCCCTATTTTACAGATGACAAAAACGGAACCCAGAGAGGTTAGCTACCTGCTCAGAAGTCGGTGGGAAACAGCCAGGTTTTGAGCCCTGCTCTCCCAAGCCAGAACTTAGCGCATCCCCCACCTCTCTGCAAAGCCCTGAACTCAGTAGCTGTTCAGCAAGAGCAGCTCCCCATGCCTTGCCCTGGCCCCCCCTGGCTCTCACCAGCCCCTTCTGGCTGGCTCTCACCGGACGGAACCCAGCTGCTCAAGGCTGGAAAACACCGAGTTATCCTCCTACTGAGTTATACACCCTTCCCCACCAGAGGGTCCATTTAAAAGGCTGCAGAAGCTTTTTCAAATGTTCCCTTACATGAAATTCCAGAATATAAAGTATCTCAGAGGACAGCTAAGCCTCTCACCTTAGAGGGAGAGGCCTGGGATTTGGTCACAAGTCTGATCTGCCAGGAAGAAGCTGGGTACTCTTGGTGAAGCCCTTGTCCTTTCTGGGGCTGCCTGACTGTGTTATGGGTTTGGGGAGAGGAGGTGACCTTCAACTGTTCTTTCAGCCTGGAGGCTGCTGTGTGTCTGTTGGCTTTTGGAAACCATGGCAACCATAACTGCATCTTACCTGGAGATGTCTGAAGTCAGGGGTGGGCTGAAGCTGCCCAAGGGGAGTCTGAGGGAGTGTGAGGCCTGGAAGGGAGCGGTTGGGGGCTGACACCCATACATCTCCTGGGAACCAAGTGGAGGCTGGGAAGGTGGCTGGGAAGAGCTGCCTGTAAGTCTTGGCTGGTGAGAAATGCCTGGCAGCCAAGAAGGAGCCCTCGAAAAAAGCTGCATGGAGTAGATGATGGGGTGCAGCTGGGAGGGATCAGACATGGACAGCTGCAGGGAAGAGAGTGGGACAGCCAGGGGACAAGGTCCCCAAAGGACCTGCAAAAGTAGCCAGGAGAGGAAGAGCTGACCTGTGGGCATCAGTCACCTGCTGCACCAGCAGCAACTGCACCAGGAAAATAAGACCCTTCATCCCTTTAGGCCTTCCAACCCCACACCCGCGCCGGCTGTAGAGACGCCAGAAGCAGTAAGCAGTGGGGGTGACAGAGACCGACCCTGTGCTCTGCGCGCATCATAGGCTTCCAATCACAGGCAAAGTCGGGGAGACTGGGGAGCTTTCAGGTGAACAGGAAAGTGAGATCTGGATACGAGGTTGAACTGGAGGGAGTTAGACCTGAAAAGGACTGGACACGCTCTATCACACGCCCAGGGGTGAGGAAGGGAGAGCTACCACTACCGCTTTGGAAGGCGGAAGGAAAAAATTAAAGCTTCCTGCTTGTGCCTTACCAAATTCAGAGACTGTTTCATAAAATGCTTACCATTCTTCTCAGAAACCTTTCTAATGACTGACATGCTCTTGGGTTGCTAGGCTCTTTATATATTTAATCTAACTTTTTTTTTTAAATCACCTTTTACTGGTGGGAGAAGAGACAGAGCAGGGAGACTGGACTCACCGCTTTCATCTCAGGAAGCTCCAGAAGCCAAGGACAGCAATTTTGAATACGGTTATAGGCTGCACGGTACTCGGGCGACCTCGCCTTCTAATTTCACCACAATTTAACAGAAAGGATTTCTGTGGCCAGCGCCTACCGTGGCTAGCTTACTAGCTACCAGTCCACTGTTGCTTGTCTGCTGTGCGCAGAGAAGCAAAACCACTGGGATTGTCAGAACACCTGAGGAAGTGAGTACTGAACTCTGGAGAAGGCAGAGCGTGGGGCGGTTTGCCTCCTGGGTCCCAGTGCCCATGTCTGTACAGCAATGCTCAGCAAATAGACTGGACAAAGGCTGCGAACATAGGGAGGCGCTCACGTGGATGTGCCTTCATGACAGCTGGCTCCTGAGCCGCCCCGAGTAGAAGACCAGACCATTTGTTTGCAGTTCAATGACTAGTTACCCAGCACCTTAATTAAGCCAGACAGACCTGTCCCCTCTACTTCATACAACATGTTACTACCCCATTGTACAGATAAAGAAACTGAGTCTCAGAGAAGATAAGTCAATGAATAGCAGCCAGGATTTTTCCACTGCCCCACAGCTAGTACCCTACAGTAGGTCTCGTCTCTACCATTATTGATTGCTAAACTGAGAGACGGCAAAGAACAGATACTCAGGTATGGCTTGGATGAATGGGTGGATGGATGGATGAATGGGTGGATAGATGGATGGATGGATGAACTGATGAACCAGAGACTTCAGTGAGCAAGCTGGATGTTTACCCAGAGAATCCCAGGAGGAGAGCTGGGTACAGAGGGCTGGGTACCAGGCCTCAGCCCTTGAGGAGCTAGTAAGAAATGTGATCATTTGTAGGCCTTTGTAGGGCCTTCAGGAGTAGGCAATGGCACCCCACTCCAGTACTCCTGCCTGGAAAATCCCATGGATGGAGGAGCCTGGTAGGCTGCAGTCCATGGGGTCTCTAAGAGTTGGACACGACTGAGTGACTTCACTTTCACTTTTCACTTTCATGCACTGGAGAAGGAAATGGCACCCCACTCCAGTGTTCTTGCCTGGAGAATCCCAGGGACGGGGGAGCCTGGTGGGCTGCCGTCTATGGGGTCGCACAGAATCGGACACAACTGAAGCAACTTAGCAGCAGTGGAGCCTTCAGCGAAAGAGGGAGCATCTGTGTTTGGTGTCCCCAGAGCCTCAGCCAGGACTCACAGGGAAGTAGACAGGGAGGCCAACTCCAGATCGGTACAAAGAAGGACTTTCCAAGAGCCCATGTGGCCCCAAATATGGAGCACAGGTAAGTCGCTTTGCTGGGTTGAGAGTGCCCCGTAGCTAGGATCTGGTAAGCAGGTTAGGGATTCTGCAGAGAGGATTCAAGCCTCAGATGATGTGTCCTACTAGGTGTTCTGAGTCTGGATGTCCCCTGACTTAAAGACTGGAGGGGTCCATCTGTAAGCAGGCAAATGTGGGGTGACTTATGGCTTTTCTAAGATGGCTCAGGATAGGTGTCAAAGGGAGAGAGCCAAGAAAGCAGTAGACTCTTAAGGAACAAAGCACATTGAACGTGGTTAAATGAGCTAATCTGGGGCTTGGGATTAGAAATGAGTTTCCAGAGGGCTCTAGATCTCCACTGAGCCCTGGGCTGAGGCCTCTTCACCCAAGCAGCCCCGTTGCATGGTCCCTGAGATGTCCAGGCCCTTGACCTGGGGCCCAGCTGGGCCACAAGCTTTGGAGAACCCGGAGACCTGGGGTTGTTTCCTGCAGCCTTGGGTGAGGGGGAGAGTGGAGCTGTTAGAGGCCTGTGAATGTTCAGGGGCTCCTAGGAATCCCACATTGCAGAGTTTGGAGGCCGGGGAATAGCACAAGTACCAGAAAGGGACCTCCTGTGCCAACCTGGGGCCTCATCTCAGTAACACAGACCCTGGGAGGATTTGAGGATGAGAGAGGTTATATAACTTGTCCCGACTTCAACACCAATTGTGTGGGCGTGCTGGCTTCCTACTTTGTGACTTTGTTGTTTCAAGTAGGCCTCCTCCAACATCAGGAAGGAAGGGCCTCCTCTACGCGCTCCCCTTCCCCCATCCTGTGAAGCACTGCTCACTTCCCCTCCATTCTTAAAGGCCCAGCTCAATCCCCCACGTCTTCCTCCTGCGTTAAGAAACCAAAATGGGCAGAAGTTAGCACAAGGGACAGGGCAGGAAGGGAACACAAGTCTGGGCAGAGGCCTGGAGGTGGCATTGAGCCCCTTGGGTTCAGGAGACTGGAAGCCTGATGCTCAGAGCTGTGAGCAGCGAGGGGGCTGAAGGGCCAGGGCAGGTGTCTGAAGAGGTGGCCTGAGACCAGCTCGGGGAGAGCCCCGAGTCAGGCAGAGCCAGCGGTGGGACCCTCCCAGAAAGTAACGGGAACCAGGGCCAAGTTCCCAGGTCAGGAGTAGGGAGCAGGGCGGGTGGCATGTGGAGCGGTAGAAGCCCATGCCCTCTATGCCTCTAATTCTCAGAGAAGCCTGCAGTGTCAGGGCTGTACCCTGATTGCCCCACGTCACAGGTGACAACTGAGGCTCAGCAGCCGCCTACAGTGCAGGAGCCGTGGGTTCGATCCCTGGGTCCGGAAGATCCCCCAGAGGAGGGCATGCCAACCCACTCCTGCATTCTTGCCTGGAGAATCCCCATGGGCAGAGGAGCCTGGTGGGCTACAGTCCATGGGGTTGCAGAGAGTCAGACACGACTGAAGTGACTGAGCACACACGGACGCACGGAAGATGAGTGGCTGGCCCCGGTCACACAGCTCCTCTGTAGGTGGGCAGGAGGCAGGTGTCAGGCCAGGGCTGAGGGTAGGTGGGGAAGGTGGATGGAGGTTACTGAGCCACCACAAACACTAAGCCCCAGAGGAGACACTGACCCATAAGCAAGGACAGGCAGTGACCACACCCTGTGCAGAGCCAGCCCCATGGCTCCTTGCTGCACAGGCTCCAGCTTGTGAGTGACCAGCCAGGAACTGGGGGCCAGCACCAATAGCCAAGGCTGTGTTTCTACTTGTCCCTTTCCCCAAGCATCACCCCTTCCACACCACATATACCTGCCATGGCCCATGGGTGCACCCCCTTATCAAGAAGAAGTTCAGGCAGGGGGTGTGGAAAGAGTCCAGGTACCGGGTTCTGGTCCTGGCCAAGCCCATGCTTACAGACAATGTGAACTTGGGCAAGTTACTTAACCTCCCGTGCACAGATTCCCTCCTCTATAAAATGACTGTGAACACACTGCCCTCCTCCCAGGGGCCCTGAGGACTAAATGAAATAATATACGTAGGAGCCCAACAAAGGTCATCCTGACACTTAATGAGCTCCTGGAAAAGGGTGGCCATGGTGATCAGTATATATTAAGTGAAAGTAAACCAAGAAAGGAAATAAAAGAGGAGAGCTGGGTTTGAGTCCTAGCTGTGACACTTATCTCGACTGGTTGCTTCCTGTCTCTCAGCCTCAGGTTTTTCATCTGTAAAGCGGAATGAACACTTGGACTCCGATGCTCACGGGGCCAAGGCGGGGTGTCTTGCTTGGTGGTATAAACTGCTGCAGGGTGAGAACTGGCAGATTCTTCTGGGTTCAAGACTTCCTCAAGACAGAGGTGGGCCCACTCCTCACACCTCTCCCCAAAGGCAGGAAGAGACCCCTGGCAGCCCCTGCAGAAGGCCCCTCAGCCTCCTCTGCTGCCCTTGGCAGGTTCTGGACCTCAGAGCTGACCCTTGGGCTCTGGTTGCAACACCCTCCAAGCCCAGGGGCTTTCTGGGTCTCCTGTACCTGCTGGGGGTCTGCACGTGGGGCTCCTGCCTTTATTAGGTCATTAACATTCATTTGACCACATCTGTCTTTTAACCACAGTGATAGATTTAATACAGACAAGGAGCCAGAAACTGAGAGGGTGGAGGGACTCAACCATGAGGGCAATGGAGTCCAAGCAGCCCGCTCAGTGCTAAAGGCAGTGTGAGAGACAAAGATGGCACCTGCCACCGTCTTCGGGTTCTGCATTAGAGACTGGGAATTGCTTTAGCCTGGCCAGCACAGCCAGCGGGTATCAGGCGTAGAGCAGCACTGAGGGAAAGCAGATCTTTAAGTGGAGCAAGATGCCGCCTCTGGGGGCCTGGGGCTCTGGGGCTGCCTGAGGCAAGCCTGTCCTCTCTGGGACCGTCGCTGCTTAACGTTCCCTCCCAGCATCACTTGCACCCACACGTTGTTGGTGTGTGTTTAGTCGCTCAGTCATGTTCGACTCTTCTCGACCCCATGGACGGGAGCCCACCAGGTGTCTCTGTCCATGAGATTCTCCAGGCAAGAATACCAGAGTAGGTTGCCATTTCCTCCTCCAAGGGATCTTCCTGACCCAGGGATCGATCCTCTGTCTCCTGTGTCTCCTGCATTGCACCAAACATGTTGGTAGGACTCAAACCAAGGCCACTGGGTCCTGGAGTGCAAACTCCTCCCCTCGCTGAACCTGCAGCCCTTCTAGGCTTAGGGGTGGTCTGCATCTGAAAATAAAATTCCAGCAATGGCTCAGCAGCTCCTGCCCTGCCCTGAGGCCTAGTTTTATCTGCTGGTCTTCCCCTGACCCTGGAATCAGCCACACTGTTCCTTTGGCTCCAGCATCAATTTGCATCCTCATCTGGGTCAGAGTGAGAACAAGTGCAGACGCCAGCTCAGCACCTACTGTGCTGCCTTCCAGTAGCGCAGATCCTCGTGCTGTGCAGACCTTCATGCCCCACAAGTGCAGTTTTCATGACAGCTCCACGGACACTGATCCAGACGTCTCTGTTGATCCCCTGCCTACCACCTCACCCTGTTTGCGTGGACTGACCCCAGCTGACCTTCCTACCACCTGCAGTCTGGGGTTCCCAGGCCTGGGAGAGTGGTCTCAGAGCTGGTCCAAATGAAGGGGAAACATTCAAGAGGTGACAAAGAAGGGGACTTCTTTTGCTTCAGTGGCTGCCAGTTGGGAAGTTGAGGATCAGAAATCCTGATTTTCAAAGGCCTCTCGGGTCTAAGCAGGCCAAGGCCAAGGTGGACATCAGTTCCCTCAAGGCTTTCTCATGGTCCACTGAAGAAGTAGGTGACCCCAGCCTATGGGACAATTGTGCTTGAAGAATGAAAGCTGGTGGGGACTCAAGGAAGCTCAGAAGTCATGGGCCTTCCCAGGGGCCAAAGGTAGGGCAACTCTAAGGAGGAGCCCACCATCCCAAGGGGATTCTCTCAAAGGATGGTGTCTCTCCACGTATGTCCAGGCTTGGGAGAGTTAGAGGGGGGTTGTCATAGACTGGTGGCAACCTTATGTGCGCGTGCTAAATCACTTCAGTCATGCCCAGCTCTTTGCAACCCCATGGACCGTAGCCTGCCAGGGCTCTTCTGTCCATGGGGATTCTTCAGGCAAGTATACTAGACTGGGTTGCCATGCTCTCCTCCAAGCGATCTTCCTGACCCAGGTATTGAACTCAAGTCTCTCAAGTCCCTTGTGTCTCCTGCAATGGCAGGCAGGTTCTTTACCACTAGCACCACCTCAAAAATGTTCAAACTTCAGTTTCTTCACCCATAAAAACACCTCAAGTGTAGAGAAAAAGGAACCCTCCAACACTGTTGGTGGGACTGTAAACTGGTACAGCTACTATGCAGAACAGTACAGAGGGTCCTTAACAAACTAAAACTAGAGCTACCATATGATCCTGCAATCCCATTCCTGGGTATATATGCAGAGAAAAGCATCATTCAAAAATATTCTTTCATCCCATTGTTCATTCCTATACTGTTCACAATAGCCAAGACATGGAAGCAACCTAAATGTTCATCAACAGATGAATGGATGAAGAAGATGTGGTACATATATTCAGAGAAATACTATTCAGCCATAAAAATGAAATCATACCATTTGTAGCAACATGGATGGACCTAGAGATTATCATACTAAGTGAAATAAGCCAAACAGAGAAAGACAAATATCGTATGACATCGCTGAAATGTGGAATCTAAAAAAAAAAAAAATGAACTTATTTATAAAACAGAACTAGATCCACAGGCAGAAAACAAACTATGGTTACTTAAGGGGAAAAGCAGGGAGGGATACGCTAGGAGTTTGGGATTAGCAGATACCTGTGGCAGTGGCACCCCACTCCAGTACTCCTGCCTGGAAAATCCCATGGATGGAGGAGCCTGGTAGGCTGCAGTCCATGGGGTCGCTAAGAGTTGGACACGACTCAGCGACTTCACTTTCACTTCTCACTTTCATCCACTGGAGAAGGAAATGGCAACCCACTCCAGCATTTTTGCCTGGAGAATCCCAAGGACGGGGGAGCCTAGTGGGCTGCCGTCTATGGGGTCACACAGAGTCAGACACGACTGAAGTGACTTAGCAGCAGCAGTGTGCTCTGCTAAGTCACTCAGTCATGTCTGACTCTTTGCGACCCCATGGACCATAGCCCCCCAGGCTCCTCTGTCCATGGGATTCTTCAGGCAAGAATATTGGAGTGGGTTGCCATGCCCTCCTCTAGGGGATCTTCCTGACCCAGAGATCAAACCTGTGTCTCTTGTGTCTCCTGCATTGGCAGAGGGGGCTCTTTACCATGAGGCTTTCCCAGGCCACCTGGGAAGCCCCAGTGATACTGATGAACCTATTTACAGGGCAGGAATAGAGACACAGATTTATACTAGAATTCTGGAGTGGGTAGCCTATCTCTTCTCCAGGGAATCTTTCTGACCCAGGAATCGAACTGGGATCTCCTGCATTGCAGGCGGATTCTTTACCAGCTGAGCTACCAGGGAAGCTGCAAAAGAGAAACTGTTAGTGGTCAGTCGTGTCCAACTCTTCATGGCCCCATGGATTGTAGCCTGCCAGGCTCCTCTGTCCATGGGATTCTCTAGGCAGAATACTGGAGTTGGTTGCCATGCCCTCCTCCAGGGGCTCTTCCAGACCTAGGGACCAAACCTAGGTCTCCCACTTTGTAGGTAGATTCTTTACCATCTTAGCCACCAGGGATACTACTATATATAAAATAGATAACCAACCAGGGGCTACTGTATATCACAGGGAACGACACTCAATATTTTATATAATCTTAAGGGAAAAGAATCTGAAAAGAATGTATATATATACATATATAAAATATGTATAACTGAACCACTTTTTTGTATACTTTAAAGCAACATTGTAAATCAACTGTATTTTTTTAATTAAAAATTAAAAAAAACACCTTAACGCAGGACCTTAATAGCCAACAACATTAAAAAAAAGAACAAAGTTGGAAGACTCACACTTTCTAATTTCAAAACTCACTACAAAGCTATCGGAATTAGAATAGTGTGGTTTTGTCGTAAGGACAGACTTACAGACCAATGGAATGAAATAGAAAGCTAGAGATAAGCACTCACATATACGGTCAACTGAGTTTCAACAAGGATAAGACCATTCAACGTGGAAAAGACCATCCTTTCAACCAAAGGTGATGGGGAAATGGATATTCACATGCAAAGGCATGAAGTTGGACACTTACTTAACACCATATACAAAAACTAACTTAAAATGGATAAATGACCTAAATGTAAGAGCTAAAACTATAAAACTCTGAACAGGAAATAGGGGGAAAGTTTCAAGACATTGAATTGAACAATGATTTCTTGCATATGATACCAAAAGAACAGTCAATAAAAGAAAAAATAAATTAGACTTTATCAAAACAAAAAACTTTTTTTCGTTAAAAGACAGTATCAAGAGAGTGAAAAGACAATCCACAAATTAGGAGAAATATTTGCAAATCATACTTAATTACTATCCAGACTATATAAAGAACTTTAAAAACTGAACCACAAAAAGATAACCCAATTCAAAAGTAGGCAAAGGACTTGAATAGACATTTCTCTAAGGAAGATAAACAAACTGTCAATAAATGTGTAAAAATATGCTCAACATCACTAGTCACTGGGAAATAGGAATCAAAACACCAGTGAGGGACTTCTCTACCTGACCCGTGGTTAAGGGTCTACACTTCCACTGCAGCAGGCCCAGGTTTGATCCCTGGTCAGGCAACTAAGATCACACATGTCGCAAAGATAGGCAAATAAATAAATAAAAGAGCCAAAGTTAAAAAACAAAAAAATGAAATACCACTTCATGCCTACTGGGATGCCTATGATTGGGGAAAAGACACAGGAAATAACAAGCCCTGGTGAAGATGAGGAGAAATTGGAACGCTTGTGCATTGTTGATGGAATGTAAATGGAGCAGCTTCTGGGGAAAATATTGATAGCTTAGCAGTTACTCAGCATGTTAAACATAGGATTACTTATGATCCAGCAACACCATTCCTAGTTTTATACCCAAAAGAACTGAAAGCAGGAATTCAAACCAGTATTCAGTTCAGTTGCTCAGTCACGTCCAATTCTGTGACCCCGTGAACCGCAGCATGCCAGGCCTTCCTGTCCATCACCAACTTCCGGAGTCCACTCAAACCCATGTCCATTGAGTCGGTGATGCCATCCAACCATCTTTTCCTCTGTCATCCCCTTCTCCTCCTGCCCTCAGTCTTTTCCAGCATCAGGGTCTTTTCAGATGAGTCAGCTCTTCACATCAGGTAGCCAAAGTACTGGAGTTTCAGCTTTAGCATCAGTCCTTCCAAAGAACACCCAGGACTGATCTCCTTTAGGATGGACTGGTTGGATCTCCTTGCAGTCCAAGGGACTCTCAAGAGTCTTCTCCAACACCACAGTTCAAAAGCATCAATTCTTTGGCGCTCAGCTTTCTTCACAGTCCAACTCTCACATCCATACATGACCACTGGAAAAACCATAGCCTTGACCAGATGGACCTTTGTTGACAAAGTAATGTTTCTGCTTTTTAATATGCTGTCTAGGTTGGTCATAACTTTCCTTCCAAGGAGTAAGTGTCTTTTAATTTCATGTCTGCAGTCACCATCTGCAGTGATTTTGGAGCCCAGAAAAATAAAAGTCAGCCACTGTTTCCACTGTTTCTCCGTCTATTTGCCAAGAAGTGATTAGTACATCCATGTTCATAGCGACATTTTTCATAATATATGAAATGAGATAAAAACCCAAGTGCCCAATAACAGATGAATAGATAAACAAAATGAGGTATACACGTAGCATGGAATATTTTTCAGCCATTAAAAGGAATGAAGTTCTGATACATGCTAAAACATGGATGACCCTTAAAGACACTATGCTAAGTGAAGCAGGACAAATACTCCTGATTCTACTTATACATGGTCCCTAGCATGGCAAGTTCATAGAGACAGAAAGTAGAGTAGGAGATGAGAGGAGCAAGATAAGGAGTTATTATTTAAGGGGTATAGAATTTCTGTTTGAAATGATGAAAAAGTTTTGGAATTAGTAGTGATGGTTGGTAGAACATTATGAGAGTACAGATGCCACTTAATTGCACACTTAAAAATGATTAAAATGGTAAATTATCTGTTATGTATATTGACATTGGCCACAAAAAAGTAATTGTATAAGGTTAAAAAAAATCCCCTCTATCCTCTACTAATTCACAAGTGAGTCAAATGAGGTCACATAAATGGTAAATGCCAGATGTATGCTCATTGTCAGCAATGGCCATGTAGCAGAAAAACCACAGTTCTCAACACCAATGGAGAACTTTGAAAACTACTGCTCCTCCGCCCTGAAATTTGTGTGTAATTGACCTGGAGCTGCGACTGGGCATTGGGGTTTGTGACCCCTGTCACATTTCTGATCTTATCTCCAACCACTCTTCACCTCCATCACTCTGCCCCAGCAGCATAGGCCTCCTTGTCCCCTGAATAGGTCAAGCACCCTCCTGACTCAGCCCATCACCCCTTCTTTTTCTCTCCAGTATGGCTTAGCTTCTGCTTTTCTATTTCCGCAGTTGGGAACCCTGATCCCATCTGGCTGCCCCATCCCCACCCTGGCTGCTAGTCTCTGAAGCAGCAGCAGATACTTCCTGTTGCCCAATAGTGGGTGGCCTGTCAACACCAGGGAAGGGCCTGTCACTCACTGGCCTGCTTCTGTTATCCATTGCTCAGGGTGTCAGGTCTCAGCAAACCACCACACACTCTTGCTAATGTCAAGGGCGCTCTGACCTGACCGGGGAAGGTAGCAGCCAAGCCTAGCCCAGCAGCCCCAACGTCCATCTGGGTGGCACCCCCAGGCCCACATCCCCTCTATAAGCCATGGTTTTCTCTCTATAAAGCAGGAATAAGAATACCAGCCTCATGGGGCTATTGCATCTTGTTACCTGAAGCCACAGGAATGACTGTCAAATGGTGGAATTTAGTATCCAGTGGTGAACAGAGTTGGGGAGGCATCCTGAGATTAGGAAGACCTACATATGAGGCTCACGCTGTAGGTGCCTATCCAGTTAAAAGTCAGGATCCCTTGGGATCTCTTCCTGGTCTACTAGCTCCCAATGCTGAGCAGCAGCACGTGGTCCCCTGAGGACTGTGCTTAGTGTCTCCATCCTCAAAGCCTTTATCTCAGTTGAGAATCACTCTAATATCCTACAGATGAGGAAACTGAAGTTCAGAAAGGAGAAAGGATTCTCCAAGTTCCCCCTCAGCAAGTGAGGGGGGAAGCTTCAAAGAGGCCTGTCCCCATTCTGAGCCTGGGGCATAGAGAGTGTGACTAAGCCCGCGAGGGGGGGGGCCTTCCGGAGCTAGTCCAGCAGGATGCCCTAGCTAGCGTGGGCAGCCCCCAGGGCACCGGGTACCACTCTCTCTTACTAGAAGTGAGGCAGTTTCGATTTCCGCAACTAGTTCCCTCCATCGTTTCGTTTGCAGCGTCAGACAGGCTCTAGCTGAGGCAGACAGGCATCCTAACCACAGCCCACAGCCTCCAAGCTTTTTTGCATGAGAGGAAACATCCGTCACTGGAGAGGGTGAAGAAAGGAAGAAAGGCTCTCTGCCTCCACTCAAGGCTGGTCAAGAGCTTTTAAAGCCCAGCCGGGGTCTTCCCTTCCTACAGTCACCCTATGCAATCCTCTGGGCCAGAAAACCCGTCTTACAAACCCACTGCACCCGCTCCCCCTCCACACCTTTACCCATGCCAGGCCTTCCACCTTTGCCCTCCCACCAGCTCCCAAGTCCTCCCCCACCTTTCCAGGCCCAAGCAGGGCCCTCCCTCTCCATCCCAGGGGCTAGCAACCCTGGCTGTGTGGAGGTACCGGGAGAAGCCAGCCAAAGTCCCTGAGTTCCTGGGAACTGGACAACAAGGAGGACCTTGAGAAGCAGATCTTGTTTTCCACTAAGAATAAAATCGAAGGTGTGGCTTACGTTCTTGACCCAGGACAGAGCAGCCAGGAAACGCTACAGGGGAATACCTGCAGGCATCACAAAAGTGGGGCAAACGCGACCTTGAAGCTCTGCAGTCACCGGCTGCATCAGACGGTCGACCGCATCCTATGGAGTGGGTGTGGAAGAACCAAGTTCTTGGGTTCCTGGGGGCACACACACCACAAAGTGTGCACAGAGTATATGGAAGAGTTCACGCTACTGAACCACAAATGTCACCTAAAAACACCATCTCAGCTTGAAAACAGGAATTGCTTAGTTTTGTTTTTTAAACATTTTCCTTTTAATGGCATATGTAATCTGTGATCATTTGCAGAAAATTATGGTGAGAGAGATCAACCTTACTTCCAAAACCATGGAAACCAATGTTACTGAATAGGGAGCCACCCTTTAATCCTTTAGGAATTATAATTGAACCAAGAACTCACCAGTCCTCCTTGGATTTAGGGGCAGAATGCAATAGGGTCCGACAGAGCTAAGGGGTGTCCCTGCTCTGCCTGGGTTGTATGACCATGAACTCGGCACTTGACCTCCCTGTGTCTCCGTTCTGGACATGGGAGGCCATTGGCAAGTCCTTCCCTGCAAGGTGGATTTGGGGACACATATGTCACAGGGCCTGGTGAATAAGGGATGCTGAACAACAACCAGGAACAGCCGCCTCTCCCCTGAGAAAGACGTATCTGGGACTCAGAGAAAAAAGAATTTTCACAGAACAGGAAATAAACATCTTCTTTTTCATTTTTAATTGTGTAATGTAATTTTCATTGGGTAATATATTTACATGGTTCAACAATCAAACGCTATAGAAAAGTACATAGAATATTCAATGCCACCCAGCCCTGAAACCCATCAATCTTTCTTCTTTCACTTCCCCCAAAAGGCCATCACTTTAATTAGCTCTCTGTGTGTCTTTCCCGAGATTCTCATTGTTAATACAAGCCCATGCATGTGTGCTAAGTCACTTCAGTTTTGTTTGACTCTTTGCAAGCCCCTGGACTGTAGCCTGCCAGGCTCCTCTGTCCATGGGATTCTCCAGGCAGGAATACTGGAGTGGGTAGCCAATCCCTTCTCCAGGGGATCTTCCCGATTCAGGGATCGAACCCAGGTCTCCTCCATTACAGGCGAATTCTTTACCGTCTGAGCCATCAGGGAAGCCCTAGTACAAGCCTATGCCAACACTCATGCTTATTTCCCCCCACTTTTCACAATGGGTTGCATACAAGACACATCACTTGGCTCTGTGCTTTTTACACAGAACACCATGCCTCAAGGAGCTCTGCAACCAGCACAGAAAGAGTCTGTTCTCATCCTTTTCAATAGCCACGGCCAGGAAGGCACAGGGAGGGCAGTAGGTGGCAGCAAAGGAAGGCCAGCCAGGGGCCCCCCTCTCCCACCTCCTGCCTCTACCATCCCCTCCTGCTCAGGAGAACCCCCTCCTCAGCCACTGGCCTCCTCGGCCTTCAAGGCCACAGGGCCCTGCCCTGCTGCAAGTCCATCCACAAAGCCTGAGTGGGCTTTGATTCCCAGCAGAGCCCCTTCCAGGCCACTCTGATCCCTCTTTCCTAGATGAAAAGTTTCCTGCCCAGCCAGAGGACTATGAGGGGTCCCCAAGTGGCTGCTAGTGCCAAATGCCTGAGAACTGGCCACACCCTCCCACCCAGGAATGTCTCCTCATGTGGGAAACTTGCAAGAAGTGGTCGTCAAGTGCAAAATCTTGATACACAAAGATCGACCCAGAATGCTAAATAGTTGGCAATAATTTCTGTTGTTTTTTAAGACAGCATATTAAAAAGCAGAGAAATAACTTTGAAGACAAAGGTCTGTATAGTCAAAGCTACAGTTTTTCCGGTGGTCATGTATAGATGTGAGAGTTGGACCATAAAGAAAGCTGAGTGCCAAAGAGTTGATGCTTTTGAACTGTGGTGTTGGAGAAGACTCTTGAGAATCCCTTGGACTGCAAGGAGATCCAACCAGTCCATCCTAAGGAAATTAGTCCTGAATATTCGTTGGAAGGACTGATGCTGAAGCGCCAGTACTTTGGCCACCTGATGTGAAGAACTGACTCACTGGAAAAGACCCTGGTGCTGGGAAAGATTGAGGGCAGGAGGAGGAAACGACAGAGGATGAGATGGTTGGCAGCATCACTGACTCAATGGACATGAGTTTGAGCAAGTTTCTGGAGTTGGTGAAGGACAGGGAAGCCTGGCATGCTGTAGTCCATGGGGTTGCAAAAAGTTGGACACCACTGAGCAACTGAACTGAACTGAATCCAAATGTCCAACAGGGGACTGTATAAATAAATCACATGTGTGTGTGCTAAGTCACTTAGTCATGTCTGACTCTTTGTGACCCTATGGACTGTAGACTCCTCTGTCCATGGGATTCACAGCATGTCCACCAAATCCACAAATTGGAGGACTGTACAGTCACTAACAATGGTGTTTTGAAGATAAGGAAATCACACCCAGGCCCACGCACGTTCAAGATAAAATTATGTCGAGAAGAGGATTGTCCCCCCACACTCTCCTCCTCAGTAGGGAACCTCAGAGTCTCAGAACCGGAGAGGGGAAGAGGCCACAGTAGCTGATCAGACAAATGGGGCCTCAGGCCTCTCCCCCAGCCCCTAGACCACGCATCCTTGGTGAGTCATTCCCCCACCGAAGGAAGTGGTACCTCCTCTGTCCTCTGTTGCGGAGCTCAGCACCTCCTCACTTAGCGTTTCCAAATGAAGCTGGAGCCCAGCCTCAAAAGGGAGAAATGTAACCTCAAGTCAGAGGGAAAAGTTCAGGCCTGGTTTCTCGGTCCCCTTTGATGGTTTCCGCCCAAAGCCATGATGGTGGGAAGAGCAAGGCATGAGAAGGAGTATATGTGGCCATTACTTTTCCTTTTAACAACCCCGAAAAAGACAGGATGTGGGTCTTAATAAAACCTGGTCCAGAACTAGATTTTCCTTCTTAAAACAATATCCTGTGACTTCTTTGCAAAGGCGGTTGGATGTATAGGTCTGGGAGGCAATGAGAGGGCAGGAGGGAAAAGTGCAGCTCAGAGCAGTGCTCTGGGTGCTCCCTGTGCCTGGTCCATTATCAAAGAACTCTAGACTCCAGAAGTCGATCCTGACTTCTGCTGCTGCTAGGTTGCTTCAGTCGTGTGCGACTCTGTGTGACCCCATAGACGGCAGCCCATCAGGCTCCTCTGTCCCTGGGATTCTCCAGGCAAGAACACTGGAGTGGGTTGCCATTTCCTTCTCCAATGCATGAAAGTGAAAAGTGAAAGTGAAGTCACTCAGTCGTGCCTGACTCTTAGCGACCTCATGGACCGCAGCCTACCAGGCTCCTCCGTCCATGGGATTTTCCAGGCAAGAGTACTGGAGTGGGGTGCCATTGCCTTCTCCTGACTTCTTCTAGGGAAAGGTAATCTGACAGTCTCATTCAGCTGTTTGGATGGGGGATGAGGATCGGAGGGCCCAGCTTAGACTACCTAGTAGAGAACACTTCTCAACAAATATCTGTTGAATGTAACTAAAGCAAAATGAAGGAGAAGGTGGGTTCAGGAAGGCAGTAGGACTGTGGAGGCCCTTACTGTTCGTCCACTTATTCTATTAACATTGACCAAACACACAGCCCACTCACCAGCCCTTTGCTGAGGATGCAGACAGGTGTTTCTTGCAATACACTTTGGCTGCTGCTGGGAGCAGAGCCCCTGCAAGGAAAGCTGTGTATACTGGGAAAAGGAGTGGTAATCCCGCAAATTCTCTGGGATTCTCTGCCCCTCTGCCCGGTGTTGAGTCAGGTTCCAGGAGCTCTAAGGCCCTGTCAGCTCGGGCACCTGGTACTCTTATCCTTAGCTTTCTTTCCGACAGCCCCCTGTTCTGAGGCTCAGTTACAAACTTCCTGCAAAACTGTGATCTTCTTTATCACTGTGTGTGTATTAACAGAAATCAAATGATCCTTTCCCTCCCCTGTGGCTAGCCCACCCCAGCCTCACTCCCACAGAAGCCTGCATCTGAACGTGAGGCTGCAGATAGAAGGAGGCTATAAATAAATACTGCATGGTCACACTGACAAGATGGCAAATACAGGCCTACTGAGGGACAGGACTGGTCAACTCTACCACTTCTAACCACTGTGTCTGCTTTTTATAAGTTTTTGTCTCCTCTCTTACTATCAGGCTACCAGCTATCTGTGAAACTGTCTCTAACAGGTCAGTATCAGTTCAGTCGCTCAGTCGTGTCCGACTCCTTGCAATCCCATGGGCTGCAGCATGTCAGGCTTCCCTGCCCATCACCAACTCCCGGAGCTTACTCAAACTCATGTCCATCAAGTCAGTGATGCCATTCAATCATCTCATCCTCTGTTGTCCCTAACAGGTCTAACAGGTCAGGCCCACCAATATTTAATCAATCAGATTCCATGTAGATCCCTACTATTTGCTCTATCTATAGGTCAACAAAACCACATGACCGAGCTTGTTAAAACTGTGGGTAAAATCAGAGTTCATGGGCCCTAACTAAAAGCTATAGGGCATCTGGAATGAGTAAAGTATGCAAGCTTAATGCAAACTCGTAGAACCTCAGAAACCACTTTTGTTTCCCTGCTCACAATGAAGTGCTACCGTGAACAGGGCTGGCTCTCACCTGTGTTTCAGATGGTCGAGGCTGCCAGGTAAGGGGAGTGCTGTGGTATTAGACACGATCCTTCTAGCTCAGGGGCTTCCTTCCACTACACACCAGCCATTTACAGGCAGTGTGTTCCCAAGCTGTGGTTAACAGTATTGCCTGGGCATGGGATGGGGGAAAGCCAGGGGGAAGGGCAGGCTGAGCCCTGTCCCTAACACCTGCACGGCGGTTGGATCACTGTATCTTTTCCATTTTACTGCTTTGTCTGTAAATTGGGGTTCAGAAGACCTCTGTGGAGCCCATCGGATCTGATTTCTCTGGGAGGTAGGAAGGACTGAGTTTTTCCCTCCTTCACCAACGTGGCCCAAAGATCCAGTGATGGGCGCTGTGGCTAAAGAGGTAGTGAAGCACCTGAGTGAGAGCAGACGATGGGGCCAACTGTCCAGGTGTCACCCAGCTGTGTGACTTTGGCAAGTGGCTGAGGCTCTCTGTGCCTCGGCCTCTTCTTGTGAACAATAGGTGTCACAATAGCATCCACTTCCTGGGTTTAAATGAGTCAATAGATGCATAGTCCTGAGGACAGCACCTGACCCATCTTTAGTGCTCGGGTTAGTTGTCCTTGTGGGCTGGGCCAGGCTGAGCATCTGGGACACGTGTTAGGATTCAGAGCCCGGGGGCATCAGCCCTTCCCTCCCTGCTTTGGCCCTCCCTAGGGAAGCAGCACCTCTACCCCAGGCCCCCGGAGCCAGCAGCTGAGGAGAGGAGAACTTGTGGGTGACTCAGAGGTGGGGCGAGCACACAGTGTGGGGGGATGCCGCACAGGAAGCCGCCGCAGGTAGAATGCTGCCGCCACACCCTGCTCCCTCCTGTACCACCTCCCCCCTTCCTGCCCAGACCCTGCCTTGGGGCTGCTCCTCGGGCCAGCTCTGTCCTAGGGAAGGTGGAACCAAAGGCTCTGGGCTGGACCAGATGTCCTGGAACTAAAATACAGGCAGGGTGTGCTTGCCCCGCCACGGGCTGCTAAATGCCTGGATTTTCAAGTGAAAGTGTGGGTCTCCCAGTCATGTCTGACTCTTTTGTGACCCTATGGGCTGTAGCCCACCAGGCTACACTGGAGTAGGTTGGCAATTCCTTCTCCAGGGGATCTTCCCAACCCAGGGATCAAACCCGGGTCTTCTGCATTGCAGGCAGAGTCATTACCATCTGAGCCACCAGGGAAGCCCTAACCTTTCCCCAGTTTTGCACTTCAAGTTGGAGCAATGATGTAGTGACTCACTGTCCAGTCTGTGCATCCCCTGCTCACTGCAGCCCCCCACCCCTCGCATGGGTCCCAGCTGCCAGCCTGGCGCTTGGAAGGGGCTGAGGCAGGTCTGCTTTCCTTGGCTTCTCTGGGCTGGTCCCAGCCCCTCTCTGTAGAGATGGGGAGATGGAGGCCCAGAGAGACAGCCCTCTGCCTACTGTGCAGTTAGAGCAGGCGGGAAGCGAGCCACTCAGACTCTGGCCATGGGCCCCAAGGAGAGCGTAGCCCGGAAGGGAAGGAAGACCTGGCTCGTTAGCTCTCGTCCTCCTGGCTGGAGGCCCCAGGAAAGGGCCCGGGAGGCCAGACTGTCGGCTGAGTCCAGGCCGACTGAGCAAAGAGCCAGTGTCCTCTGCGCGGCTGGAGGGGGTGCCCTCAGGACAGCCACGTTCCTCAGCTCTAACCAGAGAGGTCTCAGCTTTTCCCTGGGAGCCACTGGGAACAGTCAGCGCTTGAGAAGCAGAGCAGTAGGCTGAGAGACAGCAGGAAAAAAAGGCAGTGGGGTCCAAATGGGTCTTGCAGGCTGTGTGGCCTGGGCCCAGCAATTTCACCCCCACAAGCCAGCTGGGCACTGGAATTTCTCAAGGAAAAAACTTGATTTACACGTGCGCTGAATTTAAGAAAGCGAACAAGGAATTGCCCAGGCCTGTTGCCTCCCTGAAGGACCCCTAAAGTCTGCAAGGAAGAAGGGTGAAGAGGGGTGGGGTAAGGGCAAGAGATTGTGCTCCAGCGAGATGCAGGGGATTTTGTTACATTAGATCCCCTTGTTTAGCTCTCCCATTCAGTTAGTATGTTTGTTAATTATCTCTACTCAGAGAGGTAAAGCTCAGAGAGGTAAAATGACTTGTCCAGCCTCAAAATAGCAGAGCCAAGATCCAAATTCAAGTTTATCTGGTCCCCAGACCTGTGACCCTCCCTCCTTTACCTCACAAGTCCTCATCAAGTTCCCAGCCATATATCATATGCTCCTAAAAGGTTCCTGCTGTGGAAAGGGGGTCTTCCAGAGGAAAGATCTGCCCTGGGATCCCAGAGAATATCCATCCCTTGCTTGCTGAAGTTTGCAGAGGAATCAGTATCCCAGACTGAGGACCCCCATTGTCCACTTCCAACTCAGAAACAGCCCAGGTCACACCCCTCACCCCGTGACGATAAAGGATCAAAAATCAGCCATCATTTTTATGAGAAAACTCCCCTCTGGGAGCCACATCCCCAACCCACCACCCTGAGGAAATGTCAGCTGAGCTGGCCTCCCCAGGCACACTCCACTTGCTGAAACCCACAGCCGTCTTCACTCACCCAAAAGGCATCTTTGAACTGAAGCTGAGGCATCATCCTCAGGCAACCGCCACGGCAAAGCTTGCTCTCCTGCCACGGTCAGGGCTGAACGAGGGCCAGGAGCCAGGCGCACCGTCCCAGTCCCTGCAAGGCTGGCCCGGGGGGCCCCCTCCCCGGCCGGCGGCGCCCTCTGCAGCGCCTCCGAAGGCAGCCGTAAGCCAGAGACTGCCGGAGGGAAGAAACGGGCTCAACCTGTTTTGTTTGGGGCTAGAATCAGCGGCAAAATGAGGAAGGGCTGGTGCCCAGTGATGGGAGGAAGGGCCCCACGGTCCGGCCCGGCCCCTCGCCAGCCCCGCGGAGATGAGGACTCAGTCCAGGCTGCAGGACTGAGAGCAAGGAGGGCAGCCCCGGGTCAGCGAGGCAGTGGCCAGCGGGAGAGGCGGTCCCCGGGGCCTCCGCAGCAAGGTTTGTGCAACCTCCCCGGGGCAGGCTCCAGGGCCGGCGCCCCACAGGAAGTGGAGCCGCCCCGCCTGCCACCTGTCACCCTGCTACGCGCCTCCACTTGCCCCCTTCCGATGTTCTAGCGGGGAATGTTCTCTGAGCCACAAACTCAGCGAGCCTGAGGCCCATTACAGTTGTGGGCAAGGAGGAGGGCAGGAACCCAGGTGCTGTCACCCACCACCCCAGCCCCAGCCCGGCCCAGGTCCAGAGAGGCCAGACTCTCCACCCGTCACTGGAAAACCACTTCAGGAAGGGAGGGGCTCACCCAGACCAGAACATCATCACACCCTGCATGCACGATGCCCCAGTCCACGTCCTGCCCTTGAGGAGGTCACAGTCTGGGGGCAGACATAGCTGTGGGCTGGGGGTGGGAGGAAGGTGAGAGCACGGAGGTAGAGGGAGCAGGTAGCTAGGCCAATGGAGAACAGCCTCATGGAGCCTGCCTCTTCTCCAGGTCTCCAGATTAGACCCTCTCTGGGGCAGGAAGTCCCCTCTGAAGATGGAATCTTCAGGCAGGAAGAATGTTGTTGGACTGAGAGAGACAGAATTACAGAGGCATAAATTGGGGAGTTTGAAAAATCCAGGTGGAGGCCCCTGTTTTTGTTCTGTCTGGGCCCTACCCTTCAGAAGGACTTGAATACACCCTCCAGCTCTCCAAGCCTCGGTTTCCCTGTCGGCCACCCCTAATCTTTGGAAAAGATTAGGGAATTACTGGAATTTCTGTTTTTGGTGGGGCAGGTGCTGGGGCTCTCTCTGTGTGTCTGGTATTACCTTGGGAAGAGCCTTGGACTGGAGCCCCAGACACCTGGGGAGGAAGGGCCTGCCCACTCAGCAGAAGATGCCGGCGGGGGGTGGGGGGGCAGAGCCCAGGGTGGGTTGGCAGGAAGGGATGAATCAGGATTGTCCACAAATCACCACCCTCAGCAATGCCTCCCTTACCACTGACTGTGGTGATCAGACAGATGAGAGCTGCCGCAGGAGAGAACTAAGCTCCCAAGTACCAGCAATGTGAGCCCGGGGTTAGAGATGGGGCACACCCATACCTCCGAAATAACCACCCAAGAGATAACTCGCTGGGGAGAGCTGCAGAGCAGTGGGGCCATGGTGGTAGCCCCCTACCTCCAGAATCCATGTGTGTGTGTTAGTCACTCAGTTGTGTCCCAACCACGGACCATAGCTGCCAGGCTCCTCTGTCCATGGGGATTCTCCAGCCAAGAATACTGGAGTAGGTTGCCAAGCTCTCCTGCAGGGGATCTTCCTAACCCAGGGGTTGAACCCAGATATCCCGCTTTGCAGGCTGGTTCTTTACCAGCTGAGCTATAAGGGAAGCCCAGAATCCCTAGGATCTAGCTAATAAGCATCTCCAGCATTGAAAGCACCCCAGTTGGATTTTCTGTTGCTTGTAGCTGAAGACAGCTAACGTCAATATCACCTTGAATGACGAAGGCCAAAGGCTGAGGCTGGACCTCATCCCAATGGCATCACCACTTCTGATAGCCCCTACTCAGCCTCCCTGGCCTCAGGTTTCCATCTACCAAATGGAGTGATGCTTCTAGTTCTGGAGACAGACAAGAAACCCTCAGTTAATGACAGGCTCTTACCCTCTTATTCCCCTGGAGGACGAAACTCAACCTGCTCCATTATCCTTGTCTGAAAAAATGAATGGGCAGAGGAGCCTGGTGGGCTACTGTCCCTGGGGTCACAACGAGTCAGACATGACTTAGCCACTGAGCACAACACACCCTCTTATTAGCAGGAAACTTCAAGTCAGGCTCTCTCCCCTGCCTCTCCAGGGGCTCTTCCCATCACCCCTCATAAATTTCTGCTCAAAACAGCCCTCTTCCTTCCCCCCAAAGGTCCCCTCTCTACTCCTACCTCCACAACTTTGCCTCTCTCTGCTCCCTAGCCTCCCTCCTGACATGCCTGCCTTCATCTTCCTTCCCTGCACAAATCCTCCCATCCCCCAATGCCCGCCACAAAGCTCGCACACATGAGGCCTTCCTTTCCCAGCCAGGGCAGGCCCAGATGGATGGCCATGCTGGTTGTGGGCTGAAGCGATTAGGGAAGGAATAGGAGGATTCTAAAGAGACTCTAAAGTGCTCTGCTGTAGACAGGCCTTCCTCCTCCCTCCTCAACTCCCCACTGAGGCTCGGCCACCTCGGTGGCCAACAGCCAACTCTGCTTTGGTTTACACTTGCTGAGTACTGGGGGCATCATTAAGCCTTTTACGTGGACCACCTCATTTAGTCCTCCCTTATCATCATCCTCACCTCACAGAGGGGCAAACCAAAGATTAAAGAATTTATGTGACTTGGAACTTGTCTGGTGGTCCAGTGGCTAAGCCTCCCCCTTCCAATGCAGGAGGCATGGGTTTGATCCCTGGTCGGGAAACTAAGATCAGCAGGGTATGGCCAAAAAATCAAAAAAGAGAAAAGAGTTTATCTGATTCGTTCAACACCTCACAGTCGGTAAGTGGAGTGTTGGGCTTCAGACTCAGGTTTTCTGATGCCAAAGCCCATGTCTTAATTTCCCCTCGTGTCTGTTACCAACAACCTCTCTTAACAGTGAGTTTCATCCTTCCTTTCTCCAATTCTGCCTCCTCCAGAACCTCTCACTCTGATCCAAAGCTGGAAAAGGTGAGTCCAGGGAGGCTGTTGGGGCTGGTGGCTCTATTGGATGAGAGTCCAGCCCTGGCGCCTGATCATCGTCCAATTTCCCTTTGTTATTTGCACTGCCTAAGGATGCTTTGGCCCCAAAGAACATAAAACCAGAGGGTCTGATGTGGATGACATGTGTTATCATCCATATACGTGGTTTGGAGGCAGCATGGCCTGGGTGAAATTCATTAGGGCCCCGGCTCAGTTTCTCTGTGACTCTTCTCATTTACTGTCTCCCTTAACTTACTGTGCCTCAAAGAGTTGGCCATGACTGAGCAACTGAACTGAACTGTCTCCCTTCTCCAGCTCCAATGGCTCTGGTCTACGACTGCACACATAGCCACAGAGGAAGAAAAGGGATTCCTCTCCTTTTGTCTCATTTTCTTCAAAGTCCTCCCTGCCCGGGCTCTGGGGAGACCTCCCTTCATGTCTCATTGGCCAGAATGAGACAGAATCACATGCTCAGGTATGGCCATCACCGGCCTCAGGAAGGGGATGTCTTGACTGGGGTGATGGGAATGTTGAGAGCCAACCACCACGACCACCACAGCGCTCTGTCCACCAGGCCCACAAACACTGCTGGGTACCAATTCCTGGCAGGCCCTGCTGGGACTGGGGCTCAGAGAGGACACAGACCTGGTCTCTACCCTGGAGGACCCACTTATGGGTTCTAGAAAGATCTCTCCAAATGGGAAGTGGTTGGGAGAGGGTGAGACCAGAAGAGGGTGTTATAATAACTCTGAGAGAGGGCTGAGCCCTAGGTGGGCAGGCCAGGAGGAAGGGCTGGTGGGACATTATGGAGACAGAGGAGAAGGAGGGAGACAGTTGAGTGCCTCTGAGAAGAAAAGGAACTGCTCTCAGGCCTCCCTTCATCACCAGTTTCCCTGGGGAAGGGAATCCAGTCCTGAAAATCATAATCACAGTTGCATCAAAACATCATTCGCCTTGAGGTCCAGGCAGCTGTGCTTGGAGCCAGACTTTGCTCCTATTTAAGGAGGGAGTCTCCCATGAAGGCTGAGCCCCATCCTATTTTGCATGACATTTGAATACATCTCCTGAGGAACTCAAACTCAACAAGTAGGAGATCCATGGATTGAGAACAAAATGCAAAATCAGTTATTACAACATTGCCACAGCCAGCCCCTTGGAGGGGTTTTGCTCCTGAAGCCAGTTTATCCATCCTCTTGAGCCAAATAAACAACAAAAACAATAATACGAGCCAGCATCAAGGGAGTATTACTGCCCGAAGGATTTGCATGCATTTTACATGCTTGATCTCACTGATAGCTCTCTACCAGGACCAGCTATGTCATTTGCAGCATCAATGCAAAATGAAAGTGTGGGGCCTCTTATTAACAAGGCAAGGGGAAAATTGCTGTTAAAGCTTCTAAAATATAGTCTTTCCCTTTCCCATGTTCTGTCAACTTGCTTCATTTGCTATTTAACGTTGCACCCCCTTGGGCATGGGAACACTTGAGGGACAAGCGCCCTCCATCTCTTGACTCACTTTCAGAGGAAACCCACCAGAAGCTGGGTTTCCCCTCCTGCCAGTCACCAGACTGCATTCTCCGGCTGGGGGCAGGGAAGTCAAGCCAGGCATCTCCCTTTCTCACGGTAGAGGGTGATCCCCAAGACTACTGCACGCTCATACCAGGATGCCCTAGGTACGGGTCAGGAGTGGGCAGGAGACCTGAGTCACCTGCTGAATGCGCCACGGTGCTGTCAGCTCAGTGCGGGGACAGCTGCTGCCATGCCCCAACCTGAAATGCTGCCAGGCAACACTGAGCCTCCCCACACCTATGCCAGGCCCTGCTGGGGGCAGAGGGTGGCAGTGGTGGCTAGGCAGGAGTTGGGAGGGGAAAGCTGAGGACCCATCAGGGGAGGTGGTAGGAGACAGGGCCATGCATGCGCCGAGGCTCTAAGCCCTGAATCCATGCCTCATTGTCCCATCAGACTTCATTTAAAAACAGAAATCCAAAGATAGTATTATAAAGGGTTTCAAGATGCACATCCTTGTAGGAAACCCTGCTCACTACTGCCTGTTCTCCACACATCAGCATGACATTTTCAGACCAAATTAGATCCTGTACTTTCTATTGTCACCTTAGCTATGATTTCTCAATGCTCTTTGAACAACAGTCATTGGCCTTACATGGCCTGTAGATCCTGCATGATCTGACCCCAGCCTACCCTTCAACCTCATCTCAAACAGGAAGAATCTTGAGCAATAGGTTGGAGCCTTCTAGAAAAGGGAAGGTGTTGTAGAAAGGAGCATCTCAAAGCTCCTTGGTGACATTAGGCATTCAGAAGGCCCTGACCATGAATTTTATTCGGAAATAGCATCACCAGTGGTCCAGGGGGCATTTGTCTTGCCCCTCTCTGCCTGCAATTCAGGAGACCTGGATTCTATCTCTGGGTCAGGAAGATCCCCTGGAGAAGGAAATAGCTACCTGCTCCAGTATTCTTGTCTGGAGAATCCCATGGACAGAAGAGCCTGATGGTGCACAGCCCACAGGGTCACAGAGCCGGACATGACTGAGCGACCAACACTTTCATGTTCGCTTTTCTCATTGTTGTCTTGATAATATCTGCCATTGTCCAGGCAGGCCAGGTGACACAGTATCTTTCCTTCCTGGAGAAGCAGAGTGTACTGCCATGATGCTGGCATGGCTGTGAGGTGCCTGCTCACCTTATCTACCCCATGATTGAATTGGAATGTTCCTGGACCCAAGCACCATGGCCCACTGTTCCTGGGGGAAATGCGTCAGGCTCCTCCAGTTGGCCAGAGGCACATGTCCACCAAGCTGGGGCCCCCACACTCAACCGCAGCTACCCTGCCCCGGAATGGAACAAGCCCGGCTGCAGAGCATCCACTGGCATTTCCTGAGCCTTCTTATCTGGGGACGTGGAAGCAAACAAGGCAGAGCTCCCGCCTGTCTGATGGGGGAGGCAGCCCAGTGTGCTGACTGCAGCACAGCGGTGGGTGCAGGAGAGAGGGGAGTCCCCCGAAGGAGGGGACCTAGGGCCTGAGTAGCTGGAAGGAGCTCGCTGGTGTGACCAGTCAGCAAGGAGTTTCCAGAATGACAGTAAAGGCCTGCTGGGGTCTCAGCACACAGAGCTGTGTGCTAAGCACACACGCCTGAGGTCTCATGTCATCCAGCAGATATGGAAGCTGAGGTTCAGAGTTCAGCTAACTTGTCAGTGCGTGCATGTTTAGTCGTGTCCAACTCTGCAACCCCATGGACTGTACCCCGCCAGGCTCCTCTGTCCATGGCATTTTCCAGGCAAGAATACTGAAGTGGATTGCCAGTTCCTGCTCCAGAGGATTTTCCCGACCCAGGGATCAAACCCACATCTCTTGTGCCTCTTGCATGGCAGGAGGATTCTCTACCACTTGAGCTAGAGTCCCACCCTAAGTGGAGTCTTTCCTTCCTAGAGAGTAGGGCTGGAAGTGAGGGACCAGGGCAGAGTCTGGGGCTGAAGCCTGGTGAAGAGGGAGGGGAGTGAGGGGAAGTCAGCAGCTGAGGAGGAAGTTCAGGGACCAGGGGCCCTGCAGGGTGGGGGCGGGGCTCCCAGATGGCCTGTCTGACACCTGGGGACATCCTGGTCCCAGATCTTTGCAGAGGGGCCTGTGGATGTGGCCTGTGGCCCTTAGGATGTGCTATAGATTCTACTTTTCAGTTTGCCCCAGAAAAGCAGTTGCAAAAACATAAAGCTTCTTCCCACTCACGCAGCTCTTCTGAGTTGACAAGGAGCTTTCAGATTTACTAATTTGCAGCCACCAGGGTGTGACTCTAAGTTTCCAGTCATTGTCACTCTTCAGAAGCCGAGTGTTGCTGGTGTTGCTGGCCGGAAGGCTTAGAAGACATCACAGAAGTGCTAAGTGGCCAGCGGGTGGCCAGCAGGGTCACCAGGACCCCCCACCCAGCCCCGTAGATGTGGGGGAAGGGCTCCTTCGGTGAAGGCTGAGAACCACCATCGCCAGTTCACCAGTCAGAGGGTGGAGGAATGCAGAGGTGGAAGGGCCCGCAGAGACCCTCTCAAGGGTCTCCAATGGCAAGAAGGGGGCCTATCAGAAGACCTGTGGGACTTGGTTAAAAAACATAAGGCCAGATCTCAGCTTAGACTTACTGACTGGGTAGGGGCAGGGAATCTGTCAGTTTCTAGTCACCGTCTGTGAGTCAGACGCACACGCTTAGAAGGGAACTCCTCTCATTCCCTTACTGCTCCATTTTACAGGTGGAGAAACTGAGGGCCAGCAGGACAGAACCACTGAGCGGATTCTTTTTAATAACAGAGAAGGCAGGGTATAATCACCTCCCACCCGCCATTCCTGCTCTGGTCCTTTCTAGCCTGTTTTGGTTTGTGTTTTCCATAACGGCAGCTGTCTCAAAAAAGAGCATCAACAGTTTTTCAAAATCCTCTCCCCAGTTGGGCTGGTCTTCATTTGGTCAGAAAGTATCTTTGCTCACAGTAAGGCAAAGCTTGATTTTGGCCCAGCTGGTGTTTAATTATTACTGAGATCCTGACATTCAAAGGCAGGGGACCTTGATTTCAGTCTTGTCTGGGCCAGAAAATCACTAAGTCGAGAAATGGGGAAGGGAGCACGGATGCAGCAAAGGAGATAGCATACACCAAGGCGCAGAAGCAGGGGGCGACTGGGTGTGTCCAGCTGAGGGGTGGGAGGTGGGGGGAGCACTAGACTTGGAGACTGAAGAACAGGATTTGAATCCTGGCTCCAGCCTCACCTCACCGACAAGGTTCCTCGTCGGGAACAAGGGGATGATGAGCCTATGTATTTAACAGAGTTGCTCTAAACTTTATACAAGAAGTTTCTAACATGCCTGGCCCAGTACTTAAGACATGACATCATCCAGCTCAGCTCGTGTGCACAGAGGCCTGTCAGCCCACCGCGATGACAGCATTTCAGACCTGGCAGTGTTGCTGCTATAAGGTGCTGTGCTCCCAGGCAGTGACTGGAGAAGACGTACTCCCAGGACTTCAAACAGCAGAATAAAGCCCAGGACTGGCTGGTGGCCTGAGCAGTGTGGAGGGCATGACGATAGACTCTTATCAGACGGCGAGACCCCATGTTCTTGGGCAGCCGGTGCTGCCGAGCTCTCGAGTTTCTTCCCAAGCCCTGTCCTCAGCAGCACCCCTTTCCAGATATCTCTGAAAGACATGTGTTCTCATATATATTATTTAATTTTTACATTTTATTTGGATATAGTTTAAAAAGTAAAGAGTACAAGGAACTCTCATTCTCTTTCCCCAGATTCAGCAGATTATTTACATTTTTGCCACAATTCATTATTATATCTCTCTCTGTACTTACACAGATATGCAGATGACACCACTCTTATGGCAGAAAGTGAAGAGGAACTAAAAAGCCTCTTGATGAAAGTGAAAGAGGAGAGTGAAAAAGTTGGCTTAAAACTCAACATTCAGAAAACGAAGATCATGGCATCTGGTCCCATCACTTCATGGGAAATAGATGGGGAAACAGTGGAAACAGTGTCAGACTTTATTTTTTTGGCCTCCAAAATCACTGCAGATGGTGATTGCAGCCATGAAATAAAAAGACCCTTACTCCTTGGAAGGAAAGTTATGACCAACCTAGATAGCATATTCAAAAGCAGAGACATTACTTTGCCAACAAAGGTCCATCTAGTCAAGGCTATGGTTTTTCCAGTGGTCATGTATGGATGTGAGAGTTGGACTGTGAAGAAAGCTGAGCACCGAAGAATTGATGCTTTTGAACTGTGGTGTTGGAGAAGACTCTTGAGAGTCCCTGGGACTGCAAGGAGATCCAACCAGTCCATTCTGAAGGAGATCAGCCCTGGGATTTCTTTGGAAGGAATGATGCTGAGGCTGAAACTCCAGTACTTTGGCCACCTCATGCCAAGAGTTGACTCACTGGAAAAGACTCTGATGCTGGGAGGGATTGGGGGCAGCAGGAGAAGGGGACGAAAGAGGATGAGATGGCTAGATGGCATCACCGACTCAACGGACACGAGTTTGGGTGAACTCCGGCAGTTGGTGATCGACAGGGAGGCCTGGCGTGCTGCAATTCATGGGGTCGCAAAGAGTCAGACACGACTGAGCGACTGAACTGAACTGAACTGAACTAATTACATATGCTTAGTAATGAGGTAGATACTATCTGAGTAAGCTAGAGACATGGAACCCTTTACCCCTAAATTCTTCAGTGAGTATTTCCTGTGAACAAGGACATTCTCTTACATAACCACAGCACAAGTTTCAAAACCAAGAAACAACATTGTACAGTGTTCTTGTCTATCCCACCCCTCAGTCACCGTTAATTCCATCAGTTGTAATGTCCCTTAAGTCTATTTTTCCCTCCTGGTCTCCTTCCATCTCTGACAGTTCCTCTATCTTCCCTTGACATTCATGACCCTGATACTGTGGAAAATGGCAGGCTGCTCAGTTTGTAGAATGTCTCTCCATTTGGGTTTGCATCTGGTTCTTCCCTCATGATTACATTCAGATCACACACTTTGTATGACAGGAACACGACATAAGTACTTTTGTGTTCTTCTCAGCGCATCGTATCAGGAGGCACATGAGGTCAACTTGTCCCATTGTTGGTGATGTTAACTTTGGTCACTTGATTTAGGTGGTGTCCACCAGTCTTCCCTTTCATGTTTAATAAATACCTTATAGGAAAAATTTTAAGGCCATGTAAATATATGTATCTGTTCCTCATCACACCTTTGCCTGCTTGTTTTGACATCCATTGACGATTTTCTGACTCCACCCTTCCATCTATATTTATTAGTTGGCATCCTACTGAACAGAAGTGTTCCCTTTTCCTCATTTATCTATTCATTCATTTATATTAATGAAGACTCAGGAATTTCTATTTCAATAGGTTATAATCTGTTATTACTGTTATTTATGTTGATGCTCAGACTGCCCCAGATTAGAGCAGTTTCTGTTTCCTTTTCATATGACACTATTTGTTTTTGAGTATTTCTTACTTACCTGCCCCTAGCTCTAGAATCAAGGTTTCTCCAAGGATCCCTGGTTGCTTTCAATGGTGAGTCCAAAGTTTTGCTGTTTTTATTTTTAAAGCCTTTATTGAATTTGTTACAGTATTGTTTTTTATGTTCTGGTTTTTTGGCCTCAAGGCATGTGGGATCTTGGCTTCCCCACTAGTAATGGAACCTGCACCCTCTGTCCTGGAAGGTGAAGTTTTAACTACTGGGCAGCCAGAGAAATCCCTGAAGTTTTGCTCTGAACTCACTGCTCTTTACCTTTGTCTCCCAAAAATGGTTGGAGTAGATTTTTAAGGAGTCATGATTTTGTATGAATAGGTGAGCTGAGAAGTTTCAGGTCATTGCTGATCTGAGCCCTGAATGATGGATGGCTGCAGTTTGGAGGAGCCTAGAGAAACATGAATTCTTTTATTATTATTATCATCATCATCACTATTAATGACAATAAACACTTCCATTCATTCAGTGGTGCTGTGTGCCAGGCTGGGAAGAGGCAGGGTTGCCTGCTAGGCTGAGGGTTTGGACTTCAAGCTTGGAGCACTGAGGGACCATGAAGATCATGCCTCTTTCTAGGGCTGCCTTCTCACCACCAAAAGTCAAGAACTTGTGGCCAAATCACACAGAGAGCCGAAAAGGAGACAAATAGGACAATAATCTGACACCCTTTCCCAGCAGAAAGCATATGACAAGGCCCAGGAGCTAGTGCAGGGGAAGGGGAGGAAGTGGTGAGATACAACAACCCGGACATTTCGAAACTGCCAGGCAAGAAAATCAGGAACCATCGTGCTCAGAGGATGTGACTCTCCTGACGGGACTCCCTCAGTACAAAGACAAAGACCTGTCACTCGTTTGGTTTTTTTTTTCCCCCCTCATCCACACTTTTCAAAGCATCTAGAGAAGACACAGGTTTGTGACCTCTGAAATTTCTCTCCCACAGGGCTGCCATGTACGGTTGAGTAGGTGGTTCACTGCTTAAGACGTGAAAGACGTGAAGCCCAGGTCCCCTTCCAAAGGACCTGCTGCCCCGCTGCAGGGAGAGTACCCAGCATGGAGTCTCCAGCTGTCAGTTCCTTCCTTCTCAGTTGCAGGGGGCCGCCTTACCTGAGGTCACACCTTTCTTGGCCTGACTATTGGAGGCAAAAGGATAAAGGCCCCTCCATTGAGATCTGATGCTTGGACAACTCTGATGACCTGGTGCTGGGTTTGCTGAGCTTGACTGAGCCTGAAACACAGGTTGACTTTCCTCTGCCCAGACCTGCTTTCTCCCCCTTCCTTTCAACAGATGTGGCTCTCTAATAAACATCACGTGCTCCAAACTCTGCCTCAGAGCCTGCTTGTGCAGAATACAAACTGCCACACAAGAAGGTCCAGCCAAGGGGATGAGTGAGGGCTGAAAACCAGAGCTTGCTTCTGTAGCCAAGCAGTATGACCTGAGACTTCACCCACCAAAGTGGCACCATTTTCTAATTCTCCTCCAGCCTGCCTCAGGGCTTCCCTGTCCACTGTGCTCTGTGGTCACTCTCTCTGAGCAAGCCCTTTTCCTCTGAGCTCTGCACTTCCCCTTTCCACTCTTCCCTTTGATGCAAGAGACCCAGAGCAGTTCTGTCTCCTATTTGCAGCAGAGAAATTGTCTGGTAGACATTTAAACTTAGAAGACCAGATGGGGAGTCATTCATCTCTCCAGGGAGTTGCCTGCCTGGAGGATGTCAGAGATAGAAGGACTCCATAGACTTCTGCAGGTGGGCCTGCCAGTGCCAGCAAAGGGTCAAGTGAGCTAGTCATGGAACCAGGTGTGGGCAGCCTGTCAGAGCCCACCCCTGGCCTTGGGACAGCCTCGGGGGACCTGGTTAGTACCTGGATTCACCTTACTTTCCAGTATAGAACGAGCACTTCCCTTTGGTTCTCATCCCCTTGGTCCTGCCTTTTCCTGTGGCCTCTAGCCCTCTACCCACTTCCAGCTTCCTCTCCTTCCCACTCCCCTCCTCGGTCAGCCTGGAAATCACTTCCTCCCTGTTTGCCCCCAGACCCTCTTGTTCACTTTCTCTGGCCCGTTCCTTCTGCTCCGTTGCCTGCAGGGCTGCTGGGGCCTCTGGCTTGGCCAATGTAGGAAGACTTGTGCCTGGGCTGGTGGAAGCTGGAGCTGAGGCCTCACCCTGCAGCCTCTGCTTCCGGAGGGCACTGGGTCCCCGCAGTCCCGACCAGAACGCTGTCATCTGTGGTAGTCACCATTACTGTGCTCCTACTGTGTGTCAGACACCGAGCTGTGCGCTTCAGATCTACCATCTCTCGTCCTCAGAAAGCAACTCAAGGAGACTGTCATTGCCCCTGTCACAGGAGAACTGTACAGGATGAGGAAGTTAAGGGTCTGGGACTGGAATCCCAAGTCTGTATATTCAAATCCCCATCCCCAGCCTATCTTTCGCCTATAACCCCCTACCTCTACACAGACTTAAGTCCGGCCAGTGCTACAGCAGCCACTCTAGGGTGCCCCTGAAAAACCAATTCAGAAAGACGCTTGGCAGTAAATATGGAGGAATTACTGAGGAATTTTTAAAACTTGATACATTGTGTCCAGGAATTCCATGGCTAGAAACCTACCCAGAGGAAATAACAAGAAACATGGGAAACAATTTATGTACAAAGATGTTTGTAAAAGTATTATGTATCATAGGGGAAAAAAAAATCCCCCAATCTACATATCTAAGCCTAATTAAATTATGGTGTTGCTCTGCTGAAAATATGCTGCAGCCATTGAAAATATTTATAAAGAGTTTAATAATCACATGGAGAAAACATTTATGACTAACGCCAAATGAAAATAGCAGGTTATAAAATTATACAGCTTGATCTCAACCATGCAAACTTGCTCTGCAATTAAAATGAGAATAAAGTGCGAGCCTTCCGCAGCTCCTCTTCTTCCATGTCCCCTACCCCATGCAGACTCTCACAGCAATTCCCACTCTCGTGGTGTCTCCTTGCTTTGTCTCTCCCCACTGAACCATGAGGGTTTCAGACGGGGAGCAGTTGGTCTTCTTCCTCCCTGATGGAGCAGCAGCCAGACAGAATCCATTGCTGAGTAGACACTCAATCCACCTCTGAGGAATGAATGAGCAAATAAGGAAAAGGAAGGGGTGGGAAGGCTGGCACAGGCCTCAAGCTGCTCACTTCCTCAGAATCAGTCTCCTGACTGGCACAATCTTAGACTTGCCTTTTCCTGCCCTGGCTCCAAAAGCCTTTGACAGCTTTGTCACCTGAGAAACAGGGCGGAATTTCCCCTGAGCAGCTCAGGATGTACAGGAGGGAGCATCCCTGTGACCCTGGGCCAGGGGGTGGAGACATGCCTGAGCTGCCTCTGGCACCTTATACACACCAGTCCCGCCAACCCTCACAGGTGTGGCATATTAATTGAAAACTCCCATTAACATTTACAAGCTTCCTCGGTGGCTGAGACCGTAAAGAATCTGCCTATAATGCAGGAGACCTGGGTTCTATCGCTGAGTCAGAAAGATTTCCTGGAGAAGGGAATGGCAATCCACTCTAGTATCCTTGCCTGGAGAATCCCATGGACAGAGGAGCCTGGCAGGCTGCAGTCCATGGGGTCACAAAGAGTTGGACACAACTGAGCAACTAACACACATACACGTTAACATTTACAGAAACTGAAACTTAGGGTCATAATTTGCTCCAGCTCTTACAGGAGTAAGTGACAGGGCTGGGTTTCAATCTCCAAAACCCACCCCTGGACTATAAAAGTGACCTCGGCCTGTCCCTTCTCCAGTGTGAGCCTCAGTTTCCCCTCTGGACAGTGAGGCTGCTGATTCCAAGGGCTCAGCTGTCCCTTTCCACTCAGATAGCCTGTGATGATAAAATGTCCCAACTCAAACTCCACTTTCCTTTTTCCAAACTCCACCCCCACACACCCCCCACCCCCCACCCCGCCCTGAAAGTTACTGGAGGCAGCTTGGAGCCTTGAGGATCATGGGACTGCAAATGAGCCAAGTGACGCCATGCCCACAGACCCTTCACAGATAGCCTGGGGCTGGAGAACAGCTCGTGCCCGCCCCCACCTCCCTGGATACCAGCAGAACGCTCTGGAGCATTGGAGCATCACATCCAGCCTCAGAAAGACACGTGTATCAGGTTGCTGGCCATTTCCCCTGCTGAAACCCCTGGGCTGGTGTCTGGGGGTCCTGAGAGTGTCTTCCTGCCGTCTTTGCTCAACTCAGCTCTCATGGCCAAAGGGCTCCAAGAAACATAGTCATCTCCCTCCACTGTCAACACACACCCTGCCTATGAGAGAGACCATCGTAGTAACAGCCCACACCTGCACAGTCTCCCACCCACTCCAGCCCAGCAAGGTGCCCAGGACAGGATGGCAGTCCCATTTTACAGGTGGGCATCCTGAGGCCCAGAGAAGGACAGTAATTCTCCATGAGCCACACTAGTAAGTGGCAGAGCTGAGACTAATCTCTAGCCTCTCAAGCCAGTGTTTTTAGTGCTTTCCCGCCAGAGCCTGTGCTTGTCCCATTCAAGTGGTACACATTTATTAACCCTTGCCACAGGCAGGCGGAGAAGGCAATGGCATCCCACTCCAGTACTCTTGCCTGGAAAATCCCATGGACGGAGGAGCCTGGTAGGCTGCAGTCCATGAGGTCGCTAAGAGTCGGACACAACTGAGCGACTTCACTTTCACTTTTCACTTTCATGCATTGGAGAAGGAAATGGCCACCCACTCCAGTATTCTTGCCTGGAGAATCCCAGGGATGGGGGAGTCTGGTGGGCTGCCGTCTATGGGGTTGCACAGAGTCGGACACGACTGAAACGACTTAGCAGCAGCAGCAGCCATAGGCAGAACACTGTGGGACTGCAAAATAGGCAAGACACAGCCCCTCCCCTTGAAAGGTTTGCAGTTGAATGCAGCAGGGGAAGAAGCAGGGGTGAGGTGTCAGAGATGTGGTTTGCGAAGCTGCCCGGAATGGTGGGTGCAGAGCGAGATGTCTGGAATACCTGTTGAACGAAAGGCAGATGGACTGAATGAATGAACTGCCTTATTAACAACAGAGAGGGGAAGCGGGGATGGAAGAAATTGCCTGAGCCAAGGTGTGACACACAGTTTGACACACATGCAGGATACACATCTAAAGAAAGGAGAAACAAAGCTAAAAATAGTTCAGGAAGGCCACATTTTGAACCACTGTAAATGCCAGGCCCAGAAGTTTCAAAGATCCTCCGTAGATAAGAGTTGCTGTTACAAAACATGTTTTCGGACCTTCGTTTAGCAGCAAGACATGAATGATCAGGCAAACAATGGCAGCTCTGGGGAACAGGGGTGAGGGGTGAGGGGTGAGCCTGGAGGCAGAGGGGCAGGGGAGGACTCCCGAGAAACATGAGGAGGCTGGCCCCGGTCCGGAATGGGATGGATGTGGGAGAAAGGTGTACAGGTCTGGCTTCTGACACTGCCTTTCTCTGCTCCTAACAGCTGGGGTTCCCTGCTGGCCAGCCTCAGCCTCACCCCATCCCAGGGGTCAGTCCTGACTCAGGAAAGGAGGACAAGAAGGCATCCAGCCGCAGGCATCATCAGCTCTGGCTGGTCATCAGTTTCTTATCTGGATGAAGCACAATAACACACAGTGGGCACTCAATCCATTACTGTAAGCCTAGACCCTGAGCTGCACTTTCCAGATAAATGTCACTCCGGATGTGGGACCGCCCTGCCCCCAGCCTGCCAGAGCTGGAGTCATGGCCCTGAATCCCAGCTCAAGCTGCCTATAGTCCAACGCTAGGGGCCATCTGCCTGCCCAGCCATAACACCCCTTAGATTGGGATAGTAGAAAGAGGGAGGCAGATTTGAAGCCAGACAAACTGGGGCTTGACTTTAGCTCTATATTCTTGGAAAGTTACTCAACATCTCTGAGCTTCGTTTTCCTTATTTATAGGAATCAGCCAATAATACTCATGTAACAAGATGTTAAAGACGGGGCTTTTCTGCTCCCACAGAGTTTTGACTGCTGTCCAAAGGTGAAGACAAGAAGAGACTTCAGGGAACTACTTGAGCTTGTAGGACCTGCCAAAAGAGGGCTCCAAATAGACCCTGAAGGGCTGCCCAACACCCGCCTTCGGCTCCATATAGAGGTGAGGGCAGAGAGAAGACTGATGAAGACGATCCTGAAGAGAGTTTAGGGGAACGCTGATGTTTCTTTTCCTCTTCCCTCCTGCAGATTCCAAAAATGGCCTTGGGGCTTGATCGAAAGATCTCTTTCTCTGGAGAAATTCTCATCTCTGCTTTCCTTGAGGTTGGCTGTGCTACCAGGCACACTCTTTCCATGTGGCCACTCATGGCTGTTCAAGGCTTACATCCTTGTTTTAATATCCTCAGACAAAAAAGAGACAGCTTCTTATTCAATAGTCCATTCAAAGTTCCAGCCTGAGTTTCCTTTGCCTGATTGGGGTCATGTGCCCATCTATGAACCAATCACTGTGGCCAGTGTGGGATGTGCTGCCCTGATTGGCTGAATCTGGGTCACATGTCCTCTCCCGGAGCCTTGTGAATTAAGAGTAGAGGAGGGAAAGGAGAGAGCTGCAGAAGAGGGAAAGGGATGAAAGGAGCCTGTGTGCCTCTTTTCCTGATCAGCATATCTCCTTCCTCCCCATTATTCTCTGTCTCAGCACCTTCCCGGTTTCCCTCATTGTTCATATTGCTATTTAGAATTACATATTTGTTTCCTTGAGCTTCCCAGGTGACTCAGCGGTAAAGAATCTGCCTGCCAATGCAGGAGACGGAAGAGACGCAGGTTCAGTCCCTGGATCGGGAAGATCCCTTGGAGGAGGAAACGGCAACCCACTCCAGTATTCTTGCCTGGGAAATCCCATAGACAGAGAAGCCTGGCGGGCTACAGTCAATGGGGTTGCAAAGAGTCAGACGTAACTATGCACACACAATCTCCAGCATCGGCTCCAGACCATTGGAACCACACAGCTCTTGCTGCAACTCGCCCAGTGCCTGACATATTGGCATAAATGGGTGTTACCCTCATAGTAAGTGCCCTTTCTCCAGGAAGGGACCATGCTTATTTCCTACGAGTGTGTCACCCACCCCAGCCCTAGGTTGCCCCAGAGGTGCTTACACTCCATGGGCTTCTACTCGTCTCCCCACACTCCCACCCCCAAGCTCACTGGCCTTGCCCCAGGCTCTCCTTAACTGAGAGTCATGCCCATGGGACAAAGGTCCAGAGGGCAAAGACAAGACCTCCCCCCGCACTGTCCTTCCACTGCCCACTGTGTGTCTGTCATTCACAGAAGTTGTGGCTGTGTCTTTCTGGAGAAGGCCATCTTCAGGTGCTACTGGGGAAGGTCCCTGCTCTCCTGCTAGGAGGTGAGGAGGCAGGAAACAGCAGTGCAGGACCAGGCAGTGTGGAGGGAGGGCTCAGCCTCTCTTGGTCTGCATTTTGGAGGGTCTCCTCCAGCAAGGAGGAGCAGGTGGTACTATTGGAGCAAGGCAGGAGGGAGCCCAGGTTCACATCCAAAGAAGTTGCCATGTTTCTGCCTGATCCCGTTTCCCTTTATTATCCCCAAGCCTTTATCCATCGATGTGAGGCACCACTGAGCTGTCGCTAGGGAGCTGCCCTTGGTTCTTGCTCAGAATCTCTGATGTTGGAGGAACAGCGCCCCCTGAAGGCTGGCGGTGTGGGGCAGTGGAAATCAGCAAGAGCCCCCTCGGCCCCATCTTATGGCTGGAAGAGCTTTGCGTCAGAGTCAATCTGAGTGTTTCTGAGTGTTTTTTAGTGTGAGAAGCCTGAGCCTCTTGACTTCAGTCCAACAGTTAGTGAAGCTGCCCTCCAAAGGATCGCCTGGGGGAAGGCGTAGGTGCGAGGGAGCCACCTGACCCCAGAGTGTCCCTGCTCAAGTCTTCTGCCTGTGAAGACCTGGCCCCAGTCACTTCTCAGCCTTGGGGTGAGGGCTGGCTGTCACCCTATCCTGAGCTGTGCAGGCGGGACCAACTTAGCATTCAGGACTTGCCAGCAAATTCTTTGGTGATGCGGGGCCTCTCAACTGGACCCCGCTATGTCGTCTCTGAGAGCAGAGAGGGGGAGAATGGCTGCTCCTAAACTCTGGCATTCCTGCCCCAAATCCTGTAGTTTTAGGAGTTCAGCCTAGTGCTGCAGGGAGGATGGGAGGCGTCGTGACTCTTCAGACTTCCAAAACGTCTCCTCCAGGCACAGGGAAGGGGTTTTGGCACTTGTGTGCTTGTGGGTTTCCAGACGAAAACCTCCATCTCAGTCCTATGACCCAGAAATTCTGTTTCTGTGCCCATGATGGAGAAGGGAGGGGCAGCCCGAGAGTCCTCCAGCGGGGGCGTGAATGAGTAACACGTGGCCGATGCACTGTAGGCAGACTCAGCAACGTGGATCTTAAAATCAGTGTTCAGTGAAAAAAGTAGGAAAGCAGATGAGATTTTATAACAGAATACCATTTCCGCACATTCATAATACAAGTATAGGTGCGTGCTTATTTTTAGCATTGTACTATTGCCTCTGGTATTAATAAAATGAACACGACTATCTGATATCAATGTGTAAAAGATTTCAAAGACTCTGCTTATTTTTAGGATACTAGAGGAATATTTTTCAACCAAAATTTGGAGGCTCACTTTGTAGACCAGCATGATCATATAATAGTTCTCCTATGTTAAATTATTTTTATTTTGCAATTTCCCATACTTCTTATAGTTGAAAGTATTTCAGTGGTTACTCTCAATAATTCTGTACTAGTTCAAATGTACCAAAATTCTATCAATTGACTTTGGAATAGTACACCTAAGTGGAAATGTAAATTCATGTGTTATTCACAATATATTTGTATCCCTCAAAGTACTTTTCATTTTCACATTGCCCAGGCCCTGAATTTGGAATGATATGCTTATTCAACATTTGGATTAAAGTCCTGATAATGTATTAATGCTTCTAAGTTTCCCCTTACACATAAGAAAAATAAATTATTTTCTGAGTTAAAAAATATATTCATACAAAACACATGCAAGAATACATACAAATAAAAAGATATGCATTAAGTACATTAGAGTGCTTACCTGTAGTGGATAGGAGAACAGGAGGGAACTATGGGATAAGTGCCTTAGACAGCAAGGAGATCAGGAGTCCTAAAGGAAATCAACTCTGAATATTCACTGAAGGACTGATGCTGAAGCTAAAGCCCCAAACTTTGGCCACCTGATGTGAAGAGCCAACTCATTGGGAAAGATCCTGAGGCTGGGAAAGATTGAGGGCAGAAGAAGAGGGTGACAGAGGATGAGATGGTTGGATGGCATCACTGACTAATGGACATGAGTGAAGGACAAGGAAGCCTGGTGTACTGCAGTCCATGGGGTCTCAAGGAGCTGGACACAACAACAGAACAACAACAATGGGATAAGAGGAAATTCATTAATTCAAATTGAAGGACGAGGCCTTACTCAAAGATGATAATGGACCATGAGGCTAAGTAACTCAATCTCCCTGAGCACAGGTAAGGGCGAAACTGATGAAAAACCCTGCAAGCTCCAGTCTCCAAGCTCAAAGTCAAGTCCATCTGCTCCAGCTCTGGGGCCAAGGTCTTCCAAGAGTTTCAGTCAACAGCACAGTGGCATTTGGTTTATCACCCACCCATCCAGAAAATTCCTAGGAACACGTGGTCCAGGCTCAAGAAATTGCACCCTAAAGAGACTATGAGACTGAGAAATGCGCCCCCTAGAGGCCAGAAGGGTGATCAGAGGTCTGTTTGAGTTGAACCAAAACTTCAAGGGACTCTCTGGCTGCATGGATCCGTCCTGTGAAAAGAGCTGATGCACTTGTTCTCACTAAGGCATAAGGGTTTGAAAAGTTTCCCCTTCCTAGAACAAGTACGATGCTTCAAGAGCCTGGTGTGCACTGTGAAAGGAAAATTAAAATGGAGTCAGTATTGTTAAGAGAGCTCTCTAAAATGGAGGCACTGAGTGAGTGTGATTTATGCTCACTTCAGCCCAGATGGAATCTGAACTTTGACCTGTTATTGTCTCAACTCTGGCATCCAGAATATCTGCCCAGTGTTCCAGACAGTCAAGATACCTCTGGACTCTTAACCTAAATAACTCGTGACAGCCTTTTCCTCAAGGAGAAATATTTCCTTTCCCTTGTCAGAGTCCATCATAATTCCTGCCAGACCATTTTAACAACCTGTGGTCTTTGCCTTTATAAAACCCTGACTGTTTTTCTTCCCTAGAACCCTCTTTCCATTCTACTCAAATCTGTGTCTCTCAAATTGCAATTCTTTTATTAAAAAAATAAAAAACAACCATTATTTATTTATTTGTCTGTGCCAGGTCTTATTTGCACCACACAGGATCTTAGATCTTTATTGTAGCATGCAAGATCTTTTTTTTTTTTAAGTTGCAAATGTGAGGTCTAGTACCAGGGATGGAACCCAGGCCCCCTGCCTTGAGAACACAGAGTCTTAGCCACTGGACCACCAGGGAAGTCCCTCAAATTGCAGTTCTTCAGACCCACACAAATTTCTTTGTTCTTTGAAGGCTAGATACTGATTATTGTTTGACAACAATACCACTGATGCCAAAGGAACAAGTACTGAGGGTGGAGTTTTAGGCAGCTGAGAAGCAAAGATTGTTCAAATGAGGCCGAGAGACCTTGGCCAGCCATACCAGTAAATCTTGGGGGGGGCAACATTCCCCTGATGTTTGGTCTTGGAAAGCATGCCAGTTTCATTTTGGAGGCACAATATGAATTCAATTTCAATAAGGGCTGTGACTTTTTTTTAGAAGGTAAGATATGTATAATTGGTCTTCTACGTTCCCCTCAAATTGAACCAAAATGATTGTGTTATTTATAATGTTACTCCAAACAGTCAGATTTTAAATCCTTACAGAATAAATCCGGCCCTTTAAGATGCCTTCCAGGGAATTCCTTGGTGGTTCAGTGGTCAGGACTGAGTGCTTTCACTGCTGGGGCCTGGGTTTGATCCCTGGTTGGGGAACTAAGATCCCACAAGTCATCTTGCTGTGGGGTTAGGGCTGGGGGCCATGAATATTATCCTCTTTCCATCATCTCTTAGATTAAAGTCAAACATTTAATTTTGGATTTTGGAAACACCAGGGGCCTCTCAATTTTGCTTCATCTGAGATAAAACCCCATCCTCCAACCGGCAGCTGCTGGCATCACCCTGAGGACCCACTGGCCCTGAGCACCCCCCTGGCCCTCCCTCAATCATATGGGTCTCCACAGCATAAGGAGTCAACGGGACCGAGGACACACAGAGCTGTGCATATCTTCTAGAACAAATTTCAGGTCCCCGAAACTCTGGAATAGCATGCCCACATGGCCCCTAAACTTGCAAGGGCCTCTTCCTCACAACACTGTCCCCCTAAGGGTAAACTGAACTGTTAGTGTGTGCAGCATAGGCCCAGAGGATGGCCAAGGGGCAGCTTTGGCAGAGGGTATGGATGGAGCTTGAATATGTGAGCTGGGATGTCCACACACATGTGCACGAGGTTCCTTGCAATGTGGGACAAAGCTGGGGGTGGGAGATAAGAAAAAGGGAGCCCTTTTCAAGGTTCCATGTTCCAGCACAGAGTTCAAGGATTTTTTTTTTTTTTTTTTTTTTGCTGCTCTGGGTCTTAGTTGTGGCAGGCAGATCTAGTTCCCTGACTATGGATTGAACCTAGGCCTCCTGCATTGGGAGTGGGGAGTCTTAACCACTGGACCACCAGAGAAGTCCCAAAGTTCAAGAGTTTTTAACTAAAACCTGGTTTTCCAGGCCTATAAGAAAACACATTTGTCAGGGTAACAGGATAAAATACGTTTTACCTAGCAATTTGTTAGCTTGATTTATACTCTTATTATTTAGATGTCCCATGGCCCGTGGCCTCCATTTGTACTCTTACCTTGGGCCATGCAAATACTGGGGGCAGGCCTGACCCAGGACTTCTTTTGTGAGGCTGATGTACAATCACCCACTCTCTTGTTCTACAAGGCAGGGAAGTAGAGAAGGAGAAGCAAAGGGGACTTCCAGGGTAGAGAAAAACTGGTGCCCCGAAAGGTCCCTTCCAGTCCCTCTTCCACAGGCTGCTGCAGGGATCCTTGCGTTTCTTCAGTGCTTTATATTTTTAAACATTTGATTGGGAAAAATCTCAAGCATTTCCAAAAGTAAACTAGAAGAATGAATTCTCATGTCCCCGTCACTCACCTGCAAGGATTATCAACTCATAGCTAAACGTATTCCTTCTCTACTCCCACCCACATCCTGCCCCTTCTCTACTATTTTGAAGCAAATTTCAGCTACATCATTTAATAATAACTATTTCTGTAAATATTTCTAAAATAATAAGTACTCAGGAAAAAAACACAACCACAAAGACATCACACTTAAAAACAATAATAATTTTAATATCAAATATCCAGCCAGTGTTCAAATTTATTTTAATGTTGTTTTAAACATCACAAAATTTTTATCTCTTTTTTTCCATTTGAATCTTGATATAAATATGTCCTGCACATTGTAATTAGTTATATGTCATTTAAGTTTCTTTTAAATATCAGTTTCCTCCTCACTTTTTTCTGCAATTTATTGGTTTAAGAAACTAGGCATTTATCCTATAGAGGTTTCCACAACATGGATTTTACTGATTGCATCTCCATACTGTCTTTTAATATTTTCTGAAATCCCATGTGTTTCCTATAATCCTACTTGAATCTAGATTAAGGTTGAATTTTTTGGCAAGAACACTTCACAGAAGCCATGCAATATCTGATTGTCTTTATGTGTGATGTTGGCAGATGTTGCTAATCGAGTGTCCAGTGTCACTGTCCATTAATTAATTGGGAGCTGCCAAATGGTGACATTCCAATTCTATCGTTCCTCTTTCATTTATGAACTGAATTACTTCTATAAAGAGAAACTTGCCAGACTTCCCTGGTAGTACAGTGGAAGAATACAGTACAAGAATCTGCCTGCCAATGCAGGGAACACAGGTTTGATCCCTGGTCTGGGAAGATTCCACAGGCCACAGAGCAACTAAGCCCATACATTACAACTACTGAGTCCGCCTGCTGCAACTGCTGAAGCCCACCCGCCTAGAGCCCATGCTCTGCAACAGGAGAAACCACAGCAATGAGAAGCCCGCACGCCGCAATGAAGAGTAGTTCCCGCTAGAAAAAGCTTGCGCACAGCAACCAAGACTCAGCACAACCAAAAATATATAAATAAATAATATAAAAAAGGGGAAACTTCCTCTCATCTATTATTTCGTTATGCAGGAGTGCAGTTTGTGTAGGAAGGACAGATAAATGCTCAAAGTTAATTTTACATCTTTGCCAATTTTCAAAATAATGAATTTGCTTGTAAGCATACTCCAAAGATGACCGATTAGATTTGTTTCAATATCATTATGAACTCTTGGAATTAAACCAATTTGATGTATTCAATCCATTGCAGTTTTACCTTTATCGATGCTCAAAGTGTCCATCTTTGGCCAAAAGGAGCCTCTTCAAGTTGACTCCTGAGTCCCGAGGATAACCCTTACACTCTCCTAGGAGTCTCTGAAGGCTTCCTTCCCATCTGCTATGACCAACTCCTCATGACGATTTCCTGTCCCAGCCCTGGAATCAACCATTTCTTCACGGAGCCCTAATCTTTCATGGGGAAATGAAATTTTAAGACTGCATTCTGGCCACACTGGGGGTGCTTGCTGATACTGGATTATTATTCCTAGGTCTTTTCAGAGGTCAGAGCTAGAGAATGTGTTTTCTGTTAGTCTTAAAACATGTAAGTTCATACTGATACTTTCAATTCAAATTCAGCACTGGGGTTTTTGCACAAATTCTTATTTCTTCCACCTGCATCTCCTTTCTTCCATGCCAAGAGTCTCATTTCTCAAAGACACCACACAATACGGAATTTCACATAATCTCTCATTGGCTTCATCCTGCATTGCACACACAAAACAATCTCAGAATACCAATTCTCCCACCTGACACCGAAAGCTCAGCTTCTCTGTACATTATTGCCAAATCAAATCTCAGAGACAGAGTTTTGGGGAAGTAGAAAAGGATAGCTTTATTGCTTTGCCAGGCAAAGGGGGCCACAGCAGGCTCAGTTCAGTTCCGTCACTCAGTCATGTCTGACTCTTTGTGACCCCATGGACTGCAGCATACCAGGCTTCCCTGTCAATCACCAACTCCCAGAGCTTACTCAAACTCATGTTCATTGAGTCAGTGATGCCATTGAACCATTTAGATCATTTATCCTATAGAGGTTTTGTTGTCCCCTTCTCCTTTTGCCTTCAATCTTTCCCAGCATCAGGGTCTTTTCCAATGAGTCAGTTCTTTGCATCAGGTGTCTGAAGTATTGGAGTTTCAGCTTCAGCATCAGTCCTTCCAATGAATATTCAGGACTGATTTCCTTTAGGATGGACCGGTGGATCTCCTTGCAGTCCAAGAGGCTCTCAAGAGTCTTTTCCAACACCACCTTTAAAAAGCATCAATTTTTCAGCACTCAGCTTTCTTAATACTCCAACTCTCAGGTCCATACATGACTACTAGAAAAACCATAGCTTTGACTAGATGAACCTTCGTTGGCAAGGTAATGTCTCTGCTTTTTTATATGCTGTCTAGGTTGGTTTCAGCTTCAACATCAGTCCTTCCAATGAACATTCAGGATTGATCTCCCTTAGGATGGACTGGTTGGATCTCCTTGCAGTCCAAGGGACTCTCAAGAGTCTTCTCCAACACCACAGTTCAAAAGCATCAATTCTTCAGCACTCAGCCTTCTTTATAGTCCAACTCTCACATCCATACATGACTACTGGAAAAACCATAGCCTTGACTAGACAGACCTTTGTTAGCAAAGTAATGTCTCTGCTTTTTAATATGCTGTCTAGGTTGGTCATAACTTTCCTTCCAAGGAGTAAGTGTCTTTTTATTTCATGGCTGCAGTCACCATCTGCAGTGATTTTGGAGCCCAGAAAAATAAAGTCGGTCACTGTTTCTACTATTTCCCCATTCATTTGCCATGAAATGATGGGACCAGATGCCATGATCTTAGTTTTCTGAATGCTGAGTTTTAAGCCAACTTTTTCACTCTCCTTTTTCAAGTTCATCAAGAGGCTCTTTAGTTCCTCTTCACTTTCTGCCATAAGGGTGGTGTCATCTGCTTATCTGAGGTTATTGATATTTCTCCTGGCAATCTTGATTCCAGCTTGTGCTTCCTCCAGCTCAGTGTTTCTCAAGATGTATCCTGCTTATAAGTTAAATAAGCAGGGTGACAATATACAGCCTTGACATATTCCTTTCCTGATTTGGAATCAGCCTGTTGTTCCATGTCTAGTTCTAACTGTTGCTTCCTGACCTGCATACAGGTTCTTCAAGAGGCAGGTCAGGTGGTCTGGTATTCCCATCTCTTTCAGAATTTTCCACAGTTTATTGTGATCCACACAGTCAAAGGCTTTGGTGTAGTCAATAAAGCAGAAATAGATGTTTTTCTGGAACTCTCTTGCTTCTTTGATGATCCAGTGGATGTTGGCAATTTGGTCTCTGGTTCCTCTGCCTTTTCTAAAACCAGCTTGAACATCTGGAAGCTCGTGGTTCACGTACTGTTGAAGCCTGGCTTTGAGAATTTTAAGCATTACTTTGCTAGCATGTGAGATGAGTGCATTTGTGCGGCAGTTTGAATGTTCTTTGGCATTGCCTTTCTTAGGGATTGGAATGAAAACACCTTTTCCAGTCCTGTGGCTACTGCTGAGTTTTCCAATTTGCTGGCGTATTGAGTGCAGCACTTTCACAGCATCATCTTTAAGGATTTGAAATAGCTCAGCTGAAATTCCATTACCTCCTCTAGTTTTGTTTGTAGTGATGCTTCCTAAGGCCCACTTGACTTCACATTCCAGGATGTCTGGCTCTAGGTGAGTGATCACACCATCATGGTTATCTGGATCATTAAGGTCTTTTTGTATTGTTCATCTTTGTATTACGGCCACTTCTTCTTAATATCTTCTACTTCTGTTAGGTCCATACCATTTCTGTCCTTTATTGAGTCCATCTTTGCATGAAATGTTCCCTTGGTATCTCTAATTTTCTTGAAATCTCTTCTTTCCCATTCTACTGTTTTCCTCTATTTCTTTGCATTGATTACTGTGGAAGCCTTTCTTATCTCCCCTTGCTGTTCTTTGGAACTCTGCATTCAAATGGGTGTATCTTTCCTTTTCTGTCTATAGATATACAGTCAAATCACTGTGTTTGGAATGGCTCCCCTGCCTGCTTACCCCACTGACAGTATGCACACGTATGCACCTTTGTTCCATTTTATTTCTTTACTCTTAGAAATTCCTTTTTTTAAATTTAATTTTGTGTTTTACATGAAATATTTACTTGGTTCCAAATATACAAAACAACCTTTATTCAAATAAACTCAGCTTTTATCTCCATCCCTCCCCTCTTTGTGGTCCCTCACCCCATGAGTAACCACTTCTCATTGGTTTGTCATCCCATTGTTTATTTTAAATACAAGTAGATACATCTGTATGCTTATATATTTGATCCCTGCCTTTCTTAAATAACTGTTATATACACATTCCCTTTATACTCAGAATATAAATGGAGAAATTCCTCATTCCCAGCTACAGCTGCCTGATACTTTTTTATTCAACCAGCCTTTTGATAGATATATGGGCTGTTTCCAATACAAAGTCAACCAACTAATTGCTTTTTGTCTTTTGGTCTAAGGTTGCTTGCGGGCTAAGTTGCTTCAGTCGTGTCCAACTCTTTGTGACTCTCTGGACTGTAGCCCACCAGGCTTCTCTGTCCATGGGGTTCTCCAGGCAAGAGTACTGGAGTGGGTTGCCATTTCCTATTCAGGGGATCTTCCCAACCCAGGGATTGAACCCGTGTCTCTTATGTCTCCTGCATTGGCAGGCAGGTTCTTTACCATTAGCACTACCTGTGAAGCCTTGATCTAAGGTTATTTGGATGCAAATCCTAGATGTTGCATCATTTCACAGAGGAGTCTTTCTAAAGTACAGATGTGGTCAGGACCTTCTCCTGCTTGGAACCCATCAACGGCTACTCCTGGCCCTTCCTTCTGGCCCTTTATTCTGAGTCTGGTTTTTTTCCAACAGAAACTGAGGTTTTGTCATACAATTCTTGAACCACTTGACTTTTTGGATTATAACATCTTCCCCCCCCACCCCTCAGTGATGATAGCTTCACTATCAGAATAAAGTCTCAACTCCCTAGTTGAGCAGAGAGTGCCCATCAGATCTTACCTTGCCCAGCTCACCAGGCCATCTGCTGCCCCCTTCTCCTCAGCACCTCTCCTGTTCATCTCCACCCAGGAGAACGGGCCCATACTTCTGTAAGCAAGTAAAAAGGGCTCACATGTATCCACAGCACAGGAAGTCCAACTCTGACAGCGGATGTTGGCAGCAAAGTGAGGTTTTATTGCAGGGTGCCAAGCGAGGGAGTTGGGAGACAAGCCTCAGACCCACTCACACTTGGTCTTTGAGTTAGAGGCTTTTTAAAGTAGAAGAACAAAGAAACTGGGCTTACTCATGGCCTTGTGACATTTCTGTGACATTTCTTAATCGTGGTTTCAGGAGTCAGGATGTCTCTGGCCAGGTGGTGCATGGCTCCGGAGTCTGTTAGTTCATCTTGCCCTGGAGAAACAACCTAAGTTTGTAGGTTATCGAGATTACCTACAACTGCTACTTTAGTCATCTGACTCTGCCTGATTAGTGTTCAGTGAGCACAAGATTGACGTCAGAGAGGACAAGAAAGGAAATAAAATTTTAGATAGAGAGGTCAATCAACTCGGTTTCAATACCCTGACTTCATGCTGCTTACACATTCTCTATCCTCTGCTTACAAGCCTTTTAGAAAGGCTTTTCGTCCTTCTTTTATGCAGCCTATGTAAACCAACTGCCATCAATGCATGGATCCTGGACCGTGATTTTCCCATGTTTATCCCCTGACCTCATGGCTCCTTCAGAACTGAAGCTGCAAATATCCCCAATGCCCAGCAGAAACCCAGCAGCTCCATGGCTTTAGGAAATGTTTGTTGCATGAATAAATAATTGTCTTTCCTTTTAAATGAACAAAATCAGCTCCAGGTCACAGCCCTGCCTCTCACTAACCAGAAGAAGTTGCCCCATAGTGAAATCTCCTTGATGTTTTCTTTCTGTTACTCTTCTGAAGGAAAAGTTTCAATTAGGTGTTTATAAGGAGCCTGGTAGGTTGCAGTCCATGAGGTTGCTAAGAGTTGGACATGACTGAATGACTTCACTTACTTTTCCCTTTCATGCGTTGGAGAAGGAAGTGGCAACCCACTCCAGTGTTCTTGCCTGGAGAATCCCAGGGATGGGGTAGCCTGGTGGGCTTCCGTCTATGGGGTCACACAGAGTCAGACACAACTGAAGCGACTTAGCAGCAGCAGCAGCAACAAGAGAGACTAAAGCTATCATCACTGGGGGGTGGGGGGGAAGATGTTATAATCCAGAAAGTCAAGTGGTTCAGGAATTGTATGACAAAACCTCAGTTTCTGTTGGAAAAAAACCAGACTCAGAGAGCCAGCAATGTTGGACAGAGAAGGGAGGGCCTGGCTTGCAGCCCCCTCACAGCGGGCCCCAGGTCCATTTCACATTTGGCCCCTTCAGAGTTTGTTATAGCCACGCGTTCCGGGAAACACACTCACTCAGGAGGACAATGCAGATAGCAGAGTGCAGTTTATGACACCGGCGGGCCCAAGGCAGACTCTCCTCTTAGCCAAGGACCCCGACCAGCATTTGTGAAAATCTTTTATACCCCATGTGTTCATGTCTGAACCCACCACCCCATATTCCTTGAGACTTACATAAACCAAGGAAAATACAATCCCAGTAACCCCATCATTCATGTGCTATGTGAGCTCACGTGCTCAAACAATTAACCAATAATCCATAAGCCCAAGGTTATACTCCGATAGATACAGAAAAATTTATGGCCTGTCTGGAGTGATTAGTGTATGTTTCCTCTTAGGCGATGAGTAACCTAGATACTATCTTCAAGGTTCCCCTGTCTGGAGGGGGTCTTATCCTTCTGTTGTTGTTTTCATAGGCACTAAACACAGAGTTCAGAGTCCATTGGAAAAGTGGCCAAGCATGATCAGCATGAAAGGCCTAAGATGGAGTTCAGGCCCTATGAATCCCTTCTTCAAGTTAAGGAAACCCCCCTCTTCACTTCTGAGACCCCCCAACCAGGGCAGGCTTGGAGAGCATTCTGAGCCAGCTTCAAGATGGGTCTCTCACTGCTTGGAAAACCCGTTCTGTTCAGGTCTACCTGTTGGTTCAGACTTTAGGCTGCCTGCCTTTTATCCCTGTCTACACGGAAGGTGGCTAAAGACAGGCCCGTCCTTCTCAGGTGAGCTCAAATCGGGGCCTCCGCCCTCAGCTGGCCTCAGGATGGGGAGCCGTCACTGTGCATCCCTGGGGAGGGGCGTGTGAGGCGTGTGACTGCTGCACTCTTAGGTTTTTCTCATCTTCTGTAACTATTGATATTTTAGTAGCACATATCCAAGGAAGCTTGTGGGCAACTCAAGAGAAGCCTGGGGAGAAGAGAGAGACGTTCTGGTTTGAAAAGAGGTCGAAGAACCACAGAATCAGAGGAGCTCATATCGAAAGGGATTTTGGTACTCACCTGTGCTATGCTATGCTAAGTCACTTCAGTAGTGTCCAACTCTGTGTGACTCTATGGACTGTAGCCCCCCAGGCTCTTCTGTCCATAGGATTCTCCAGGCAAGAATACTGGAGTAGATTGCCATTCCCTTCCCCAGGGGATCTTCTTGACCCAGGGATCCAATCCGCGTCTCTTACGTCTCCTGCATTGGCAGAAGGTTCTTTACCCAGTGCCACCTGGGAAGCCCTTGGTACTCACCTAGGATATTCCAAAGAGGACATGTCCCCAGGATCACCAAAGAGGCCCCTCTTTGATCTGTTTTATAAGTATTGTGGTGGACTATCTTGCTTAAAGAAAGAGTTCTGGTTTTGTTTTGTTTTTGTTTTTTTAATCTGCAGAACATTGACCCTAGAGCAGCTTCTTACATGATACAAGAATACCCTTTATTATGGTGTTTCTGTCACAGTGCCACCCAGACTTACAGGATCCCAGAGTCAGAGGGCTCCCTTTTACCCCTAAGATGCTGCGCCACTGTTGGGCAGCTATAATGATCCAAAAGAGACACTTCTTCCCCCACCCCTCCCCGACACACACACACACACATGCTTCTCTGTGGTTCTCTGAATTGGTCCTGATCCTGGTCTTCTTCCCCATGGTCTGGGCTGTGGTCTGCTGAAGGCAGAGCCCACATCCTCCTCCCCGCCACCCCCACCTCACCTCTTCTCCCTATTCAATGTTCTCGGGTCCTTGGTCTGCTCCTTTGATATTTAACAGATCATTACTTGCCCTAAAGGGATTCTCTGGTCAGAAGTAAAAATGTTTTATGGCTATCACTTCAGTTGGCTCTGCTACTGATTCAAAATAGCAGTTGTTTTTCTCTTTAATGAATATTTTTCTCCCTCCCAGTTGTTGAGTGCTCTCCCTTTTTAAAGGTGTCACGATTCCAAGCAGACCAGAGCATGTCTGAGATTTCCTCCCCAGGCATTTCGCAACACTCACTGCCCTCCTTCCCTCCTGCCATGGAGGTTGTTGCTGTCAGGGTCTAGACTTTCTAAACTATAAGCAAAGCAATCTGAGGACCCACAGCCATAGAATAGCAGGCCAGGTAGAGGGTTCTCCCACTTGACCTCTAGAATTACCTGGAGGGCTTGGTAAAACTCAGACTCCTGAGTTTCTGAATCAGATCAGGGTGGGGCCCGAGAATCTGCATGTCTAACCTGTTCCCAGGTGATGCTGATGCTACTGGTTTCAGAGCTACTCTCTGAGAACTGCTATATGAAATGGAGACAGACAGCAAGGTTTCAAGGAATGGGAGTGTTTCTAAGTGCCCAGTAGAAAAGGGTGCAGTGAGACCCACACACTCCACAGGTGCCTGAGTTCACCCCAGTTCCTTGCTCAGGCGCCGCCTCTCCCACCCACGGCATCGCCCCCACAGGGAGTCTCACAGGGCTGGGAGCAGACACATTGTTTTTCGGACACTTCATCTCAGAGACCAAAGGAAACTGCTCCTCTGCTCCCAGATTTGGCCCTTGAGGAAAAATTGGCAAGAAAACAGTCATTTCATCTTGGAGGTGGCAGTGATCAAGAGAACAGCCTTCAACAAGCGTTTGAACAACACTCCTGTGTATGCCTAAGGGCCCTGCAGACTGTCCTAGGGATCTGAACAAGGGCAATTTCAAAATTCTGGGCCTATTCTGGTGATGAGCTATGGGAACAAAAGAATATTGGAGCTTAGAGAATGAGGAGTCGGTACATAGATGACAGGTTGTAGTTCCACGCCAGGAGATGTGGCTCCTAAGAGAGAGAAACACTTAAATAACAACAATGGCGACCTGACTTTGCAATCCTAGAGGATGCTAGGAAGGAAGAGAAGCTGAGCGGGCTGGGGGTGGGGGTGGGGGGAACAAAGTAGGAGGCTGGGGTGTCATTCGGGCAAAGAGGTGTTAGAGCCTGGGGGGTGGGGTGGAGGTTGTTGTTGGTTTCTAAAATATTTACCACCACCTGAGCATCAAAGACTGACAACAGACTGTGAAACCTCCCAGTCCCAGAGAGACCCCTGGCAATTAAGTTTAAAGGGCAGGAGCTGTCAATTGGCAGCCAATATATGTATAAAAGGAGCCTTCATCTCTGGCATCTTAACTTCAGCTGTGGAATTCATCTCACCTTGCAGCCTTATCAAAGGTTTGCCCTTCTGTTGCTTCAAAAAAAAAAAAATCATTTTATTGAGATTTTGAAATGCCAAAGTTTTCAAACCAGCAGCAGCTATCAAAAATTAAAGGAGCTTTAATCACAAGGTATTTCCTGTTTTAACTTCTAAGAGAAACTGCTACAGTACTCACTGAGGCTTGACAAGAACTGTTTCATGACTGTGGGTTCCAGAGCTTTCCTTCACGTTGTGTTTTGGCTATGCCTGCTTCATCTCTATTATTACTTAGCAAGGAAAGAATTTCCTTTTTTTCTAGTCTAAACATTCCCCATGAGAAAAACAGTCTGCTTCTCTGTTGAATAATAGGCCCCAAAGCCTGTTAATAAAAAATCAACGTCCATTTAGGAATTAATGGTAGGTAAGAATCGCATCATTCATGTTCATCGTATTTCTGCTACCTGACAGAGTGTAAAAAGTAGATTGCCTTTCTGAGCCTGCTTTGAAGGAGTCGATTCTGTCTCCAGAATGTCTCCACCATCTGTTCCAACCACAGTTGTCTTACCCAAGGGCTCATTACTCCTTCTGAGATGAGTCAACCCCCTCCTATCTGATCTCCCCACTTCTGCACTCCTTCCCTTCTCATCTTATGATAATTCTCTACACACTTCCCTAACACAGATCTTTCCCTAAGACCCACACATCCGCCACACACCTCTTAGGGGAGGGGATACCAGGGCTTATCTTCGTAACCCATAGTGTACTGGGTTATCTTCAAGGTGGGTTTCCCGCACCTGACCTGCCTTTCCAGCTCCACGTTGCCCAGGCTCCCAGTCCAGCTCCTGCCTCAGATGCATTGCTTTTCAGTCATGCAGCCAGGAGCACATTCATCCACTCAGCAGATGCTGCGCCCCGATTTCGGTCCTGGGAAACAGTTTAATAATAACAATAAAAACAGCTAACTGAAACTTTTCTGTATGCCAGGCACTGTGCCAAGTCTCTTCAGGTAAGAACTCATTTGATTCACACAATGACTCTATTAGGTAAATATAGCAACTCATCACCTCCATATAAAAGTAAGGAGACAGAGACTCAGAGAAGCTAAGCAGCTTGCCCAAGTTCAGGCTTCATAGTTCGTCACTCATTTATTTATTCAAATGGTCTCTGGAGTAACTATTATGTTCATGCATTATCCTAGGTACTTGGAAAACATGAGAGAAGGAAACAAAGAACTCTGCCCTCGTGGAGCTTACATTCTGGTGGAGGGAAATGGACAAGAGAATAGATGTTCTAAGTGAATTATCTAGTGTGTTCAAAGGTGATGAGTAGTACTATGGGAACTAAAGAAGAGCAGAGCTTAAGGAATGGGGAGTCAGCGTGTATGTGGCAGGTTGCAGTATTAATAAGATGGTCATGATGGCTGCATTACCCAGGGGACCTTTGCCTGGTGGGCTGCCGTCTACGGGATCGCACAGAGTTGGACACGACTGAAGCGACTTAGCAGCAGCAGCAGAAGAAAGTAGAGGAGATACCCTACGGCTCTCTTGGGGAAGAGCATCCTTGGGAGAAGGAAGAGCGAGTGCAAGAGTCCTGAGGCAGGAACATGCCAAGTGCCTGCTCTGTTTAGGAATTATAATGGTATCCAAAGTGGAGGGAGAGGAGTGAATAAGGGAAAAGAGCAGGGGCAGAATCCTGTAGCTATTCGGTTTTCATTCTGAGTAAAATGGCAAAGCAGGGACTTCCCTGGTGGTCTAGTGGCTAAGACTCTGCACTCCCAATGCAGGGGGCCTGGGTTCCATCACTGAGCAGAGAACTAGATCCCACACGATGCAGTTAAAGATCCCGCAGGCTGCAACAAAGATCGAAGACCCTGCATGCGGCAGCTAAGACCACTGGTAGACAAGCACTTTTTTCCAAGTGGCAGTGGGCAGTGGGGCCAGTTGTATTCTACGGTCATCTTGTAGGGAAGAGATGATGGAGAAGAGGGTGGTGGGTGGGGGAAGGGGAAGTCAAAAGATGGGTGCAAAGAACAAGAGGCAATTACACTAATTCAGGCAGCAGTAATGAAGGGGTGAGAAGTGGCTGGATTGGACTCTGAAGTTTTTTACTTTAGAGCATGGGGACGGCTCTGTGGAGCCTGCTTTACTCCACCTTCGTCCGGTCTACTCTGCCTCCTTTACAGGTAGTTATACAGGGGTCTCCTTAAATTATCACAGATTCATTTGAAATCACACACCCCAAACTGGAAATACTTCATTTAAATTCATTTAATACAAGCATTACATTAAGAAAAAATAACATCCTCCACCTTTCAAATTTCCTACAGACATTTTTTGTCTTTGAAAGTTAAATTGTTAAATCCATCATCTCCACTTTTAAATTCCTCTCGTAAAAAGGCAGTGTTTCTTCCTGTCTGTTTAAATCATATTCCACCCTGAGATTGGTTATGTAACTTAGGAATGAAAACAATGTCATGCCTTACTTTTCATCTGTCTCTTGGGAGGTGGCTACAGGAGCTGGAGTGGGAAATCAGTAGAGTCATAACCATAAGGCAATTTCATCTACTTTTTCTTAATTAAATGGGAAATATAAATTCTTTTCAATGAATGTATTAAATAGAAAACACACTCCAGTTCCAACCGGTTGCTAGGTAAAGCAGGCAAGGATAAAGACTCAGAGCTGGAAGGAATTATAAAGACCCACTCCTTTGAACTCTTCAATCATCCTCTGATGAGGAACCAGATCGGGAACAAAGAGAGCTGCCCAGACTGCACTGAGGTTAAGTGGCTGAAACTCAGGTCCTCCTTCGGACACCAGCCTAGTGCTTTTCCCAGACACAGTGAGGCAGCTTCCTGTCAGAACAGACCAGAGAAAACAAAATTATGGGCTTTCAAAGCTAGACTCTTAAAGTGATATCCAGAGCAACTAGACCAGTGTTTCTACATGGGGTGAGTTTGCCCTCGGGGCACTTTTGGCAATGTCTGGAGACGCTGTTTTTTATCTGTTACAGCTGAAGGGAGGGTGCTACTGGCATCTGATGAGTAGAAGCTGATGATGCTGTTAAACATCCTGCTATGCACAGCTCTTCCCTGCCCCCAACAAAGAACAATTCAGTCCCCAAGGTCAACAGTGCCAAGGTGCAGAAACCCTGAACTAGATCCAGCTACATATTAAGAGTCACCTGGGTGTCTGCAGACCAGTTGGATCAGAATCTCTAGGGGAGGGGTTCGAACAACGGTGTTTCTGAAAAACTCTCCAGGTGAAAGTTTGAAAATTACTGGTTCAACCCCTACCAATTGGAAAATGAATCAAATAACCAACCAAAGAATGTAATTAGCCCTCACTGTGGAGAAGGCAATGGCCACCCACTCCAGTACTCTTGCCTGGAAAAGCCCATGGACAGAGGAGCCTGGTGGGCTGCAGTCCATGGGGTCGCAAAGAGTCGGACACGACTGAGCGACTTCACTTTCACTTTTCCCTTTCATGCATTGGAGAAGGAAATGGCAACCCACTCCAGTGTTCTTGCCTGGAGAATCCCAGGGATGGCGGAGCCTGGTGGGCTGCCATCTATGGGGTCGCACAGAGTCGGACAAAACTGAAGCGACTTAGCAGCAGCAGCAGTGTGTCCACCAGAAACTGAAGGACGTATAAAGCAGTTCACATCACAACCCTGCTTCAGGGAGCTCGCAGTTTGCCTGAGTAGCAGACCAGGAAACACTATCTGTTGTGGGTTATTTAGGTGACGAATGAAGACCATGTGGAGGAAGGGCTTTAGCAAACAGAAGGCAACAGTGAGCATTGAGAAGTCAGAGGGCTGGCTCCTGGGTTGCAACCAGAGGCGAGTTTATTGGTAGGACTACTTCATCTATTTTCCATCTTTGTATTTACTTCCGTGATCAGAAAAAGTCTCATTTTTTCCATCTGCTAAAATTGGGTTAGATAAGGTACACTATCTTATCCTCCAAACTATAATTATACATGATTTAATGATATTAAATATAATGTTACTGAGTCCAGAGAGACTGTTTTATTGCTTTTTAAAAAACTATACAAGTAATTTAATATATTTTATATATTAAGAAAATAATTGTCCCTCAGTTGTGTTTGGGTTAATTATACCCACCTTTCCCATTGGGAATTGGATTCCTTAAAGTTATCTTGGGGCTTCCCTTGTTGGGAATAAAGAATCCACCTGCAATGCAGGAGACACAGGAGATGTGGGTTTCATCCCTGGGTCAGGAAGATCCCCTAGAGGAGGGCATGGCAACCCACGCCAATATTCTTGCCTGGAGAGACCCATGGACAGAGGAGCCTGGTGGGCTACAGTCCATAGTGTTGTAAAGAGCTGGAAATGACTGAAGTGACTGAGTGTGCACGCAAGGATATCTTGGTCAACTTCCTAAACTTGCCTGTCATTTTCGTGGTTACAACTCCCCTACTCCACAGTATAGGACACAATATTTAAGACATGGTCTTTCTCATTTTTAAACTAGTATCTAGTCAAAGCCTGTTTCCCTGCCTCCCTAGAGGCACTGGCGGCTGTTAGCAGTGGTTTTCAATCCTAAACAGACCCCATGCTCCCTGTAATAATAATAATGTTGTTAACAGCTGCTTTACTATGTTGAAATAAAACTCATATGTAATATAACTTACCTACATATAAAAATTTTTTGAATCATTATATACTGATTGTCCCCTCCTCCATATATTCTCCATGCCCCTACAGCCTGCTCTGCCCCCAGGGTGGCAACCTCCACAGACTGCATCACCCGGGCTTCCTGTGGCATTAGGCCCATGGGAGGCACTGATACAAAGGCCACAGCAAAAGGAGAGAGATGAGTGTACTTATTCCCTGCCTCATGGAGCTGCTAACAGTGTTGGCACGTCTCTGTACCTGCAGTCACAGCTCATATGTGTGTGGGTGAGGGGTGTGTGAGTGCATGTGTGCTAAGTCGCTTCAGTCGTGTCTAACTCTTAGCGACCCTATGGACTGCAGCCTGCCAGCCTCCTCTGTCTGGGGGATTCTCCAGGCAAGAATCCTCAACTGGATTGCCATGTCCTCCTCCAGGGGATCATCCCAACTCTGGGATCCAACCCACATCTCTTATGTCTCCTGCATTGGCAGGCGGGTTCTTTACCACTAGTGCCACCTAGGAAGCTCGGGAGACTAACACTGCCTAACCACAGACTGTGGCTTCAACAACAGACATTTACTTTTTCACACTTCTGGAGGCTGGAAGTCAAGGTCAAGGTGTCTACCCGGTTTACTTCTGGTGAGGCTTCTCTCCTTGGCTTACAGACAGCTGCCCTCTCTCTCTGTCCTCACGTGGCCTTTCCTCTGTGCACTTGCACCCCTGGGGTCTCTTCTTCTTTGCATGTGGACACCAACCCTATTGGATTAGCGCCCCACCCTTGTGACCTCATTTAATGATAATGACCTCTTTAAAGGTGCTAACTCTAAATACAGTCACATCCTGAGGTGCTGGGGGGTTAGGACTTCAGTGTGTGAATTTGAAAAGGGTATTATCTTAACATGTAAATACTTGGGAATGACTATCCCAGAAGATATCTGGAAGTACTGCTGTCAGATGTTCGCACCATGAATGAGCTTAGATACAAAAGCAGGATACCAAGGTTTTTATCAGGGACTCAGGTGGCATGAGTAGTAAAGAACACGCCTGAATATGCAGGAGACATAAGAGATGTGGGTTCGATCCTGGGGTCGGGAAGATTCACTGGAGGAGATTATGGCAACCCACTCCAGTATTCCTGCCTGGAGAATCCCATGGACAGAGGAGCCTGGCGGGCTACAGTCCATGGGGTTGCAGAGAGTTGGACACGACTAAAGTGACGACACATGCACGCACACACACACCACTAGTGCCAATATCATTTGGGACCTGTTTTTCTGCAATGGTGAACAACTCTTGGAAAAGTTCTAAATAAAAGGAAGCCTAGTTTCTTTGATTTACATAGTATTGAATTTCTGGAAATGCAGTATACATTAAAACTATGTGAAAAATAGTTTGTTTAAAGTGGAGTTTGATTCTAGGCTCAGATGATCATAAGCAGGAGTTTCACCTACATGAATGTCCACTCAGTTCAGTTCAGTTCAATTCAGTTGCTCAGTCGTGTCCAACTCTTTGTGACCCCATGAATTGCAGGCCTCCAGGAGGTGTCCATCACCAAGTCCTGGAGTTCATTCAAACTCACGTCCATTGAGTCAGTGATGCCATCCAGCCATCTCATCCTCTGTCGTCCCCTTCTCCTCCTGCCCCCAATTCCTCCCAGCATTAGAGTCTTTTCAAATGAGTCAACTCTTTGCATGAGGTGGCCAAAGTACTGGAGTTTCAGCTTCAGCATCATTCCTTCCAAAGAACAGCCAGGACTGATCTTTAGAATGGACTGGTTGGATCTCCTTGCAGTCCAAGGGATTCTCAAGAGTCTTTTCCAACACCTCAGTTCAAAAACATCAATTCTTAGGTGCTCAGCTTTCTTCACAGTCCAACTCTCACATCCATACATGACCCTGGAAAAACCATAGCCTTGACTAGACGGACCTTTGTTGGCAAAGTAATGTCTCTGCTTTTGAATATGCTGTCTAGGTTGGTCATAACTTTCCTTCCAAGGAGTGTCTTTTAATTTAATGTCCACTGGGACAGTCTATGGAGAAGGCAATGGCACCCCACTCCAGTACTCTTGCCTGGAAAATCCCATGGATGGAGGAGCCTGGTGGGCTGTAGTCTGTGGGGTTGCTGAGAGTCTGACACAACTGAGTGACTTCACTTTCACTTTTCACTTTCATGCATTGGAGAAGGAAATGGCAACCCACTCCAGTGTTCTTGCCTGGAGAATCCCAGGGACGGGGGAGCTTGGTGGGCTGCCATCTATGGGGTCGCACAGAGTCAGACACGACTGAAGTGACTTAGCAGGGACAGTCTAAAACCAGGTAAGACAAAGTACAATTATTTCTTGTGCAGGATTGCCCCACAAATGGCAGGGCACCTGGGCCCCCGACCTTGCACTTCAAATGCTCACAAAGTACGCCCAGGGTGTCTCCCCTCCAGCACTGAGTTCAGAGGATTTCAGTGGCCTGGAGTAATTGTGGTCTCTGCTGTCCTCTGCCCCTTTCTAGTGCTGGAGTCTGGGAGGAGGGGTGGGGTGGCAGGCAGTGGGGAAAGATCACGGCCTGTAGTTAGGAGTCTCTCCTCTCTCAGGTGGTTATTGTGATTCTATGGCTCAGAGTGACCCAAAGTCTTCTGTGGGACTTCTGGGGTGAACTCATATATGAGTTTGATTTTTTCTTTTTAAAACATTTTAATTTAATTCATTTATTTGGCTGCATTGGGTCTTAGTTATGGCACTCGGGATCTTTAGTTGTGGCATGAGAACTCTTAGTTCCAGCATGTGGGATCTAGTTCCCTGACCAGATTGAACCCAGGCCCCCTGCATTGGGAGCATGGGGTCCTAGCCACTGGACCACCAGGGACTCATTAGCAGTCACTATTCATACCCCCTACATCCAGACCTAGGTGACCGCTAATCTACTTTCTATCTCTCAAGATTTTGGAGTCATATAGATCATGTGGCTTTTGTGACTGATTTCTTTCACTTAGCAGATGATATAGAGGGTCATCCATGTTGTAGTTTGTATCAGTACTTCATTCCTTCCATAGCCAGAAAACATTCCTTTATATGAATACACCACCTTTCATTTATCTATGCATCAGCTGGTGCACATTTGGATTGATTTCATGCTTTTGACTATTATGGGCAGTGCTGCTATGAACGCTTTTGTACAGTTTTTGTGTGTGTGTTTTCATCTCCTCTGGGTATATAGTGGGTTGGCCAAAAAGCATGTTCCAGGTTTTCTGTAAGATGTTCAGAAAAGCCCAAACACACTTTTTGGCCGACCCAGTACTTAGGAGTGGAATTGCTGGGTCATGTGGTAATTCTCTGTTTAACTTTTTAAGGAACTGCCAGGATGTTTTCCAATACAGCTCCATAATTTTACATTCCCAGTGGCAACATACGAAGGTTCTAATTTCTCCACTTCCGCATGAATGCTTGTTATTATCTGCCTTTTTGATTATATACATACCAAGTAGGTACGATGTGTTATTTCACTGTGGTTGTGATTTGCATTTCCCTAATGATTAGTGAGAGTTTCCCTGGTGGCTCAGATGATAAAGAATCTGCCTGCAATGCAGGAGACCTGGGTTCGATCCCTGGGTTGGGAAGATCCCTTGGAGAAGGGCATGGCAACCCACTCCAGTGTTCTTGCCTGGAGAATCCCAAGGACTGAAGAGCCTGCCGGGCTACAGTCCATGGGGTTGCAAAGAGTCAGACTGACTGACTAAGCACACAATGATGAGTGATGTTGAGCATCTTTGCATGTCCTTATTGGTCATTTTTATATATACCTGGAATAAATGTTTATTCAGATAATTTGTCCATATTTTAATTGGATAATTTGTTATTTTATTTTTTATTTTTAAAATTGAGTGGTAAGAGTCCTTTGTATATCTTAGGTATAAGTTGTTTATCAGGTATGATTTGCAAATATTTTCTCTTATTCTGTGGATTATTTTTTTACTTTCTTAATGTTATCTTTAAAGCACAAAAGTTTTAAATTTTGATGAAATTCAGTTTATTTTTTTCTTTTGACCATGGTCACAAAGATTTATTTATACAATTTCTTCAAGAGTTTTATAGTTTCAGCTCGTATTTAGGCCTATGTTCTGTTTTGAGTTGATTTTCGTATATGGTTCGAGGAAGGGGTCCAATTTCATTCTTTTGCATTTAGCTATCCAGTTGTCCCTGCACCATGTGTTGAAGAGACTATTCTTTCCCCACTAAGTTGTCTTGGCACCCTTGTCTACCACCACAGTCTTATTTCTGGACTCTCAGTTCTTTTCTCTTATGTCAGTGCTACACTACTTGACTGCTATACCCATATGGCTTCTTAAATGGACATTCCAAGGGCTGCCCCCATTTCATACTTCCCTTTGTATGGGAGACTGGCTCCTGTTCAACTTCTTTCATTCTCTCTATTGCAAACACCACAGGCTTTAACCCATGGCCTCTTACTGCTGGCCCACAAAGCAAACAGTTCTCTTGGATGAGAAAATGTGCCCTTTTTCAGGGACTTCTCGTCAAACGGTCAAGTATTCATATATACCAAAAGTTGATATGCAGGCTCCTTCAACACTGAGCTGTGGACTTTGGAGTCTCATCTTAGAGAAATTCTCCAAGCTATGGGGGTAGTGGAAATAATTTAGGTAAAGTGTGGAAAGAGAAAAAGCCATGGATAAAACCCCAGATGGTGGGGGAAAAAGCCCATAAAAGAGTCTGAGAAGCAGTGATCAAATGGGAAGGAGAAAAATTAGAAGAGCATGTCCTCATTAAAACCAAAAGAAAAAAAAGCATTTTTCAGGAGGCTGAAGTCAGGAGACATGTGCTCAAGAAACTTTATGTGAATTCCATAGTTGGGCTTCTGTTTGGACTGTTCAGTTCAGTTCAGTCGCTCAGTCATGTCTGACTCTTTGTGACCCCATGAATCGCAGCACGCCAGGCCTCCCTGTCCATCACCAACTCCTGGAGTCTACCCAAACCCATGTCCATCGAGTCGGTCATGCCATCCAACCATCTCATCCTCTGTCGTCCCCTTCTCCTCCTGCCCTCGATCTTTCCCAGCATCAGGGTCTTTTCAAATGAGTCAGCTCTTCACATCAGGTGACCAAAGTATTGGAGTTTCAGCTTCAACATCAGTCCTTCCGAAGGACACCCAGGACTGATCTCCTTTAGGATGGACTGGTTGGATCTCCTTGCAGTCCAGGGGACTCTCAAGAGTCTTCTCCAACACCACAGTTCAAAAGCATCAGTTCTTAGGTGCTCAGCTTTCTTCACAGTCCAACTCTCACATCCATACATGACCACTGGATAAACCATAGCCTTGACTAGACGAACCTTTGTTGACAAAGTAATGTCTTTGCTTTTGAATATGCTGTCTAGGTTGGTCATAACTTTCCTTCCAAGCAGTAAGTGTCTTTTAATTTCATGGCTGCAATCACCATATGCAGTGATTTTGGAGCCCAAAAAAATAAAGTCTGACACTGTTTCCACTGTTTCCCCATCTATTTGCCATGAAGTGATGGGACCAGATGCCATGATCTTAGTTTTCTGAATGTTGAGTTTTAAGCCAACTTTTTCACTCTCCTCTTTCACTTTTATCAAGAGGCTCTTTAGTTCTTCACTTTCTGCCATAAGGGTGGTGTCATCTGCATATCTGAGGTTATTGATATTTCTCCTGTCAATCTTGATTCCAGCTTGTGCTTCCTCCAACCCAGTTAAATCCATCTGCAGAAACAACCTTGCTGAATGGTGTATAATCAATCCTACTCTTAGAATGTATTTTAGGGGGAGGGCTAATACTTAAATTTTCACATATTTTTGAAACTTAAGTTTGAAACTATAGCTGACTTAATCAACTGCTTATATTTTGTCTCATTTGCATATTAGTCTGTATTTCCCCTCCCTCCTCCAGTGCTCAAACACAGACTTTTTTGTTTTTCCTGAACTATTTGAAAGTAAGTTGCAGCCATCTTACTCCTTTCTCTTCTAAAAATACTTCAGCATGTAAGAACAAGGATATTCTCATAACCACTGTTCAGTTGTCAAAAGTAATGACATTTATCACTGATACAATAATATTAAATACAGTGCATTTTCAAATGTCAGGATTACTCCATTAACATCCTTTATACCTATTTTTCCTTTCTCTAGGACCCAATCCAGGATCACACGTATATCTAGATGTCATAGTTTCTTAGTCTCTTTTAAACTAGAAGAGCTCCTTGGCCTTTTTTTGCTTTTCTTGACATTGCCACTTTTGAAGAATATAGGTCAAAAATTTTGTAGGATGTCCCTCACTTTGTGTCTGTGAGGTTTCTTTGTTGTTAAATTCAGACTATGTGGTTTGACCCTTGAACAACACTGGGGAGGAAGGGTGCCAACCCTCTGCACAGTGGAAAATCTAAGAATAATTTTCACACGACCCTCTCGATCTGCCGTTCCTCTACATCTACAGATTCAACCAACAGTGGATCACATAATACTGTAGAGTTTACTATTGAAAAAAACTCCATGTATAAGTGGCCCCCATAATTCAAGCCCATGTTATTCAAGGATCAGCTGGAGTTTTTCAGGAATACCACAGAACTGATGGTGTGTCCTTCTCAATGACCATATTAGAAACACACATGTTGGTTAGTTCCTGTATTGGTGATATTAACTCAGACGACTTGGGTACAGTTTGTCTGTCAGGTTTCTCAGCTATAAAGCTACTATTTTTCTCTTTATGATGAGAAAAATAATTTGTGGGAATATACTTTGAAATTGTAAATATGTATGTTTCTTATTAAATTTTCACCCATTAGTTCTGGTATCCCTTGATGATTTTTTTAACTCCAGCATGTATTCTACATTTATAAGTTGGAATTCCACTATATGGAAGAGCATTCATTTCTCACTCATCTATTTTTTAATTCTTTACTTTATTTCACCATGGACTTGGATTTTTATTTTATTCAAAAGCTTATAATCTATTATCATGATTTATTTTGATGCTTAAATTATACCGTATTTGGCCAGTGGGAACCCCTACAAACTGATTCCAGCATCCCTTTGATGTGTCCCCATTCTTCTTTCAAGCGATTTTAAGAATTCCAGTTTAGTCATTTAGTTGACTCAGCTGGCCCCTGATTTGCTCTGACCTCATGGCTAAGTCTAAGAAACAAGACAAATGAGATCTATCTGCACATTGCATTTATTTTTAAAGCATTTAAAATTGCATTATATATTTTGCACAATTTTATGCTACTAGCTTATGGTCACATAAAAAAATCCAGCTCTCTATCAATGTAAATGAACAGTAAGGCTTCTTAGTCATCATAGCTGACTGAAATCCTGCTCCAAACACACTTAAATGCTAGACAAAATAGAATCCAAAACAGGTAAGATTGTAGATCAGAGTATAAGAGCAATAAAGAAACCTCCATGTGCTAGAAATAAAGAAGGAACAAAAACTGAGAAGAAATGAACAGGGCATGATGGCTCACAGGGGAATCAGACAGGGCCCCTGAATGTGAACCTCAACCACTGGGGTGAGGTCTTAATGCCAAAGAAAAAGAAAGGAGATGATGCTTCTACAGTGGGGAGCTGGCCAGGACCAGAAGGAGGCTTTCTCTGAGATGAAGACTAGAAAAACTCCACCTACCGGTCTTCCCTGATAGCTCAGACGGTAAAGCGTCTGCCTACAATGGGGGAGACCCAGGTTCGATCCCTGGGTTGGGAAGATCTCCTGGAGAAGGAAATGGCAACCTACTCCAGTATTCTTGCCTGGAAAATCCCATGGACTGAGGATCCTGGTAGGCTACAGTCCATGGGGTAGCAAAGAGTCGGATACGACTGAGCGACTTAACTTTCACTTTCACTGGTCTAAAAAGGAACGAGGAAGTATAATATCTGCCAGCCGTCATCCACGAGAAAGTGTTAGTTGCTCAGTCGTGTCCGACTCGTTGGGACCCCATGGACTATACAGGTTCCTCTGTCCATGGGATTCTCCAGGCAAGAATACTGAAGTGGGTAGCCATTCCTTTCTCCAAGGGATCTTCCTGACCTAGAGATCAAACCCAGGTCTCCCGCATTGCAGGCAGATTCTTCACCATGTGAGCCACCAGGGAAGAGAAACTAGTCACCAAAACTGTGCTCCTGCAGATACACAGGGATATTACTGTGAAATATAGAAAATTTTAGGCTAAGAAATTTAACACAGAAACCTGTCTAGAACTGATAAAACTTCACAAGGCCTAAGGAAGACTTCTACAACCTCGGATATACAAGTCTCTCCATGCAAACAGCTCTCACTAAATGTGAATTCAGTCAAAATTTGCAAACCATAATGAAGGTGAGTCAGTGGACTGACAAATGAGACAACACCTAGAACCAACAAAATAATCTCAAAGATACTTAAACATAAATATATTTAAACATCCAAAGGGGGGGAAATCTTTTTTAAATGAGACTGCAAGTCAAGAACAGGCTAAGAGACATTAAAAAAAATTACAGTCATTGAAACAAACTGATATTATGTCAGCTTTCTCTCATCTTGTGCCATTAGTAAATTCATTCAGTAAATATCTACTATGTGCTAATCACATACTGGCCACTAGAAACGCAAGGATAAAGATACAGGAGTAGTCCTCAAGAAACTTTTATTTCATTCCTTTAACTTTATGCAAGGATTTTTATATATTGATTTATCTAAAGCGCATTGATTTATAGATAAACTGTTATACTTTTTCTCTTTGTCATACAGGAAACTCTATGTTTATCATGTTTTTAAATTGAGCAGGAGAGTGGCATTAATACAAATCACCCTCCTCTTCCCTTCTCTAGGCTCTCAGTTCGTTGCTTTGCTTTGGTGGGTTGTTTGGGAGTAAGTTTTGCTGAGGTGTTGGGGTATAAAAAGCAGAAGGGCAGAAGGAGCACAGCTGGAGGACCAATTGCTGTAGTATGGTGAGGTGAAATACCTGTAAACAGCTAGTCAGAGCTCAGCCTTAGCTTAGCCCAACTTCCCTTTCCTTATCACCATGGATGCAAGATCACAATTAAAGGTAATCAAGATTTTTTTTTTTTAGAGTACGCTAACAAAATCATTCACTTGCATGAGGTCATTTGTTGTTACGTGGAACAACAAAGCATCAATTCAGACAGGCCAGCAGCTGGCACAAAGAAAACCCACCTTTGTTCATGCTTTTAGTGTGTTCTTGTAATGGGATGGTCTCTTTACGTCTGTTACCAACCATTATTAATGGGACCACAGAGCAGAAGAGTGATGTCTTCTGTTCTTTGAAAACTGGCCTCAGAAGAGAAGAAAAATAACTTTGTAGAACAGAAAACAAAACTAGGGTGTTTTTTTTTCTTGTTTAATCTTATTTTTTCCACAAAACCAAGATTAAAGGCTATGTGAATTTTTTAAATCCCTTTAACCATTTTTTTTTCTTTTCTCCCTTTAACCATTTTTAAAGTTTCAAGAATTTAAATGGTTTACTTTCTGTAGCTGATGAACTGTCTTTGGTTAATTTGCAATAAAGATATGGTGAACTCCAGGTTGCAATAAATTTGCAATTAAGATATGGTGAACATGCACTGTGAAAGTGCGTTTTCCTTTGTACTTGAATTTTTTTTTTCCCAAATAAAACTGAGACATTTTAGTAGCTATTCTGCATGCCCTTAAGTAGCTGAGCTACTCAATGATATCAGTTGTAAAAAATTTCATAGCAGTCAGAACATCTGGCCAAATATTTATTTGACAAAAACTCAATGTTGAAATGAAGCACATTGGTTATCACACTTGTTTCAAGAACTTGACTCTAATTTGCTTTCCCAAATAATTTTTTAAACTTGAAAAGATCTTATAGAAGTTTTTTAAAGAAGAAATTTCTCACTTAAAAGGAAATACAGTAACACAAAAACCTGAGAGATAAATGCATAATTTAATGCATAAATTTAAAACTGCAAAGGAACCTAAAAAGGACATATACTGTAATAATTCCAACTATGTGATGTCTGGAAAAGGCAAAACTAAGGAGACAGTAAGTTTAGTGTTTGCCAGGGGTTGGGGTGGAAGACTAATGAATAAAGGCAGAGCAGAGAGGATTTTAGGGCAGTGAAACTACTCTGTAGAAAGGTAGATATGTCATTATACATTTGTCCAGACCCACAGAATGTACATCAAGAGCAAATCCTAAACTGTGGTCTTTGGGTGATAATAATGTCCTACCAGACTTCTCCGTCCATGGGATTCTCCAGGCAAGAATAGTGGAGTGGGTTACCATTTCCTTCTCCAATGTGTCAATGTAGGTTCATCAGTTGTAACAAATACACCACTCTGGTGAGGGATTTTGATAGTAGAGGTGGCTGTGTATGTGTGAAGAGCAGAGTTTATGCGAATGACTACCTTTTGCTCAATTTTGTTGTGAATTTAAGACTGCTAAGACTAAAATAAAGTCGATTAAAAAAAAAACACAAAGCAAAGAACTAAGTAAGGCTAACTGAATGTCCTCGCTTCTTTTAAGTTCACATCACAAACTATAAAGTCATTTTCTGTCCTGTATATTTGCCCAATCAGAAACAGGTATGAACTGATTTGTGTATGTACTGTCAGCTTTTCCATTTTGAAGTAGTACCTAGAGTCAAACAAAGGAAGTTATTAAGTCCTTCAACCAGAATCAGCTAATAATTCAAAAAGTCTCATTCTATAAGAATAAATTCAAATTATCCTATTTCTATTAAAATAAAAATAAAAGCTTTATTTTTAAAGAGGCTTGTTTAAAATCCAAATGAAAGCATTAAAAATAAACTTTTCTATTTTGAATTAGCAAAAGAAATAAACTTTTCTATTCTGAATTATAGAAACTCTGTTCAAAGCAGGTTTTTTTCTCTGTATGCTTATAAAAGCCAATTATTTAATACTAAATCTTCTGTTAGTAAGGAGAGGCTGTGCTCTTACCAAAATCTTAGCAGCTTAATAAAAGTCTTATTTTTTGATCATGCAAAGTCCACTGAGAGTCCATCTGACCTTCCTAGGGTCACTCAGTAATCAAGACTACTTTGGGACTTTCCATAAAGAATCCACCTGCCAGTGCAGGGGATGTGGGTTCAATCCCTGGTCTGGGAAGATTTCACACGCAACTAAGCCATACAACATAACTGCTGAGCCTGCACTCTAGAGCCCCTGCTCTGCAACAAGAGAAGCCACTGCAAGAGAAGCCCGCACACGGCAAGGATGAGTAGCCTTCAGCTTGCAGCAACTAGAGAAAGCCTGTGCACAGCAACGAAGACACAGCGCAGCCAAAACGCAGGAAACCTTTAAAAAGACTACTTTGATCCTGTGGCTTCACCATTTCAAGTAAGGCGTCCTCTACAACACCAGGGCAAAGGCACGGCAAAGGTTTGTCACTGGTCTGCTTTGGGAATGACGTATACTACTTCCACTCACATTAATTGGTTAGAACCAGCCCGTGTTCACCCACATGGGGGCTGGAAAATAGAATTTCTTTATGCCAGGGATTAAAGAAGTACAGATATGGATGACCACTAATAATGTCACCAAAATTCTTATATCCACGTGAAATCAAGGCTGAATGTAGAATGCTAATTCTTAACTCATCAGATTAAAATAAAAGCTGTATCTGATCCTCTAACAATTCTGGTATAGATTTTGGAGAATCTAGTAAGAAAAACAAATGATTAGCATGCTAATCAAACTAGTAATTCCAAATATCCTGATTTCAGTAAGGTTGACAAATGGCAGATGAGTGATAATTGTGTATCTTTTAATTCTTAAGGAACCAGACAAGTATCGTAAGTTAAAATGAAAACCATGTACTTTAGCCATCAGGGTAAGCAAGCTATCATTAAAGTGTGAGAGTTTATAATCTGTATTCACAACTCACATCAGCAAAAACGGGAGCAATAGAGAGGTAAGCAGACAGTTAATTCTATCAGAAAAGAGTTTCAGGTTTTCTCTAATACTCATAAAGACTAGCTGAGTCTCCCAATGCTGTGCGTGCTATAAAAGAGAGAACTTCAGATTAGAAAAAGATTAACAGAATGCATAGTTGACCTCTTCACCCACAAATACAGGTTATTTAAGAAAATAGAAACTGTGAGTTAAAGCTGGGAAATAAATTTCTCACCTTCTCACTTTTCTTACTCCCCACAAAGGTAACAAGCTAACTTCCTGAATAAGGTTAAAACTGACTACATAGGTACGGACAAATGCTTATCAAGTGTGACTTTAATTTCAGTATGACTGATCTCAGGCTCTACTGGTAATTTCAACCCGTGCAATCCTTACGATTGTTTCCAGCCCGAAAGAGTGAGACCACATTTGCTATACTAGCAACTGAAATGTGTCAGGTGTACATTCAATTACAATATGATTCTTTTATCCAAAAGAACCAAAATAAGAATATGCAGCAAGAATATAATTTAACAAAGTTTTGAGAACATTCACTTCTCAAATACAGGAATGAATGAGGTGAGGTAATGTATAATACAACAAAACTTTTGCTGAATTCAAGGTTTACCTGAAAGATCAAATAAAAATCAAACAAACATATAAAAAGATATGACATTTCATTTTTAATCAGTCAAAAAAAAGAAACAGAAAAGAGTTCTGGACAAAGTCAAATTCCACACACCATAATGCTATAGTTACACATTAAATATAATTACTATCTATACATATGCAAAAATATAAAGTTCTATTTCATACAACAAAACCCTTTATAGAAACCATTTTAAAATTAAGCAGAACTTCTCAACATTAATATGTGAGGTATAAGTCCTTCTAAGGTTCCTTTAAAGGTTTTAAAACAAAATGCTAAATCTAAAAACAATGTCCTTCTGTCAGTTCCCAAGTTAAACCTACTTAAAACAAAAAATTGATAGCTTAGTCACATACTACTTAAATAATATTGTTCAGGCATCTCTGAAATCCTGTTTTTTTTTTCAAGTATGGAAACAGAACTCAAATATTTCACAATACAGTACTAAACAGATGGACTATTTAGGAAAGACTTTTTTGTCATATGGCACAACATTGTTTAATTTCTTCAATGCATTTGGAAATAAATATCAGGCTTTTGTTTTACTTTTCTCCTAAAAGGCCAAAACTATAATGTACATTAGGATAATTTTGACTCTGGTAAGACTTAAGAGTGTAAAATATAACATCAACATTTTATCACAAAAGTAAAGCTGGTAACAAACTATAAAAGGAGCCTGTGCTCTACTCAGATACACCCGGGGATCAAAGCTCGTCATGATAAAAGTATTCATCATGAAGCTGTCTGCCGTAATCTGTGGCTTCACTTGTAAGAAACAAGTCCTGGTTCTCCAGAATCTCTTCTTCAGAGAGCTTTCGGTCACTATTCAAATCCATTTCATCAATTAGATGACGAGCCTTTAAAATAAAACAAAAACGTGTCAAGCATAGTAAGTATTTTTCAGCAAGATGTTCACATTTTAATGGGATCTGATTTGTCAAAATCATTCAGGTATACCAAGTACTCATTATTGTCTAAGTACCTAAAAGTATTAACTATCATGACTGGGTCTGTCTACAGCATTTCTCATCACCTCCTTTCTTAATTTCTGCTGGGTTCTGTCTCCTCCCAACTCAAATCCAATTCAGGATATCTCAAAGACAAGGAAAATTAGTATAACCCATTTTGAGCCCCAGAGGTAAATACAAACTTTTATTATTCTATTGTACTATTGAATTCATATATAATACCATCCTAACTTCCTTGTCTCTTTGACAGTCTAAAACAGATCATAGATTTAAATCAAGAAATAGCAATGCATTGATCCTAAATAACTCCACTACTTCCTTCTTTGGCTTAAGATTCTGAATTTCCTTTACTACAATAGCACAAATTTGGGGATGAGAGAATCCTTCTGTAATACTTACCTCTTCCTGGGCAATGCCCTGGTTATTGGGTACAACCCAGGACAACAGTTCTTGCGGATCAAGTCTGCCATCAGCATCTCTGTCATAATCATTCATGAATCTATCTTTCTCAACAAGTATCCACTCTGGATCTTCACTTGCGGCTATTAATATATTAATATTAAAAAAAGAACATAAACATGCATACACAAGAATACCACACATATCCCATAAGAAGTCTGGTATAGCCCCAGATAGAGGAAATGAATTTAAAGCTTACCACATAAAGGAGGCCCAAAGAAACAAAGCACTTAACTGAAAAGGGCTGAAATAAGCGCAAACTCTATAGTAATTTTCAAAAGTGATACTCAGAGTTTTAAAATTGTTGCACAGAGGGAGGGAGGGAGATGAGAAGGAGGTTCAAAAGGGAGGGGACATATGTAAAACTGCTGCATAGGGACCTCCCTGGCAGACCAGGGCTTGGGCCTCTGTGCTCCCACTGCAGGCCCCGTGGGTTCAATGCCCTGGGGGCGGATCTAGGATCCCACATGCTGTGTGATGTGGCCAAAAAGAAAAAACATCAGCTTTATTGTAAAACTGTTCTGGGATAAAACTCAACTGAAAAAATGAAAACAAACAAACAAACATGAAAGTCTATGTAGCATGCGTCGAACCTGGCGGTGGGAGGGGGGTTCAGGAGGGGGAGCACATGCACACCCGTGGCAGATTCATGCTGATGTATGGCAAAACCAATACAATATTGTAAAGTAACTAGCCTCCAATTAAAATAAATAAATTTATATTAAAAAATACATAAATAAACAGATGGAGATTAACAAAAAGTCTATGTAAAAATCTCATGGAGAAAAAAAATTTTTTTTAAGTGTTACATATTATCACAAACTAGTAATTTTGCTAACTGCTGCTACTTGTTCTGATATTGTTTGCCCAAGTCTGAACTGGGAAATGGTTTTATGAACATCATGTGACTAAATCTTCCTGTGTGTTCTCACAATGTGTGTTCTTACAAAGTAATGCCATAGGTAATTTTAAAGTGACATTCATAGTAAGTGATGCTAAGCAAAAATTCTGAAAAGACAGCTGCTTATACGAAAAGCTGCATATAAAACCTCCTTAAATTTTAAACAGTAAGACATTTTCCACAGTCTTACTCTAGTATTTATAGGATTTTTTTTTTTTTCTTCTAAGATCTACATGCAAAGGTACAGGAGTCTGTTTAAAAATATCAACCTTTACTTCCTCAGCCATCTGAATTGATAATTACATTGTATTTGTTTGAAATGGAAGAAAAATGCTTGGCTCTATATGAGGAACTAGAAGTGGGCAAAACAGCATTCTCAGACAAGCTGTAAGCCCCTTTGTTTCACTAGTATTTTACTGAACTCAACAAGGAGGTATGAGGCCCAGTTCTTCCATTTTCCTCCATCAAACAGAGCTCTCAATGAGCAAGACTATCTTCCAATTTCTTCCTTTCCCCTTCCTCCCACACACCCCAGCCTACTTACTCGGGTCCCGCCTGTAGTCCCCAAGAAATTCTTCCAAACTAACAAATCCATCACCATCTTTGTCATGTTCTTCTAAAGCCTCTTGAATGACAAATTCCTATTGCATGTATGTTCACCAAAAAGAAAAAAAATCTGTCACAAAAGTTTCAATTCCATCACCATCTGAATCAACCCTACTATAGAATTAATTATTGAATTATTTCTACTATAATTAATTAATCCTACTATAGAAATATTTAACCTAATTATTCTTTAGGAATAATTATTTTGTCTATACTTGCCACACAATCTTTCTAAACACTGGAATTTAGAAGCAGGAATAAAACCCCAAATATTAATAGCTTAGAATTTAACATCCTTAAGCTTCTATTATTGAGCACTCTACCTCACCCTCCTGAATAACCTTGGCAATAAACTCACATTTCTATTTTCTGCACATTACCTCCTTCTGAAGAATGATATATCTTATATTACCTTTGTCTTCTTTAATTTCACTTTCCTGTCAATCCATTAACAAGCCAAAAGAACCCTCATCTCAGATGTCTCTGCATAGAACTGTTGCCTGAAATGGGTCAGTACCCTATAAAACTTCAACTTCCTTGCTTCCTCTTCCACCCATCTACCTTCATCCACCCTAGACTGCCCCCAAATCGGTTCCTGACTCTTTCTAAGGCTCCTTACCAACTAATCCCTTCTGACCCAAAGATCACGCCCTTTCTAGTTATGCTTTCCCAAGACGACCTGCTCCACTGCTTCCCTTACTACACTCCTGTGTCCCCTTGGACCCTTTTCTTATTATGCCCGTCCTCATGCTATACGTCAGACCCACATCACTTTCTCCTTTATTTCAGAATCAGAGGAAGATACAAAAATAGAAACCTAATCCTTATAAATTTATTTTTTGCCACTTCTGTGGGCTCTCACTGCAGCTTGGAAGTCTCTCTCTGCCTCAGCCTCCCTAACACTCTATGGCTGTTTTTTGACATCTCTATTTTCTCTAAGCCTTACCCCAATTCTCTCCAACATGCTCTTGGCAAAGACTTCCTATTTTTCTAAGCATGGGAGAGGTCTTCTGAAATCCTTCCTTGTTTCCCAGCACTGCATCCTCACCTTTAACCACCTCTATTTTGATGCCTGTTCCTTTCATCCTTCTCTTTGATCTCAGCAGTTAAAGCTCTGCCCCTCTTCTCTAGGATGAAGCCCTCAACTGTCTTCCTAGATCCCATACTTCCCCACTTCCTGAGAGCTTTCTTTTACTCTTAACTCCAGCTTCTCCAACCCTTTCCACTAGCTCCTTTTTCTGTGCCTTTAAAAACAGCCAAGTTCCCATGACTCTGCTGCACTCTTTAACCACCATCCTGGTCTTTCTTTTCCTCTCAGAGGTTACAGCTACTGTTCTCATTTCCTCATTACCTGCTGCTGCCTGAATACTTTTTCAGCCTGGATTCCAGAACCATAACTACAGTGAAACATATTCTCAAAAGTCTCTTATTGTAGTCAAATCCAGGGGCTTTATCTACATCTGCATGAAACAACACTTAAGTAGAAGTTGTTGGGTTTTGTTGTTTTTTTTTAATCAAATATAACAGATTTTCGATACAGAAACCAGGGGATGTTAACCTGGAGACCCAAAGATTAGTTTTGGAGAGAAGATCTGAGAATCTCTTGAAATTATAACCCAGTATTTTATGTGTATGAACATGGACATGTTCAGGACTTTTCTGGGGCAGGGTACACAGCTTGCATCAGATTTTTTTAAAGGAGTCTGTGATCCAATAAAAGAATCACTGATCAAACTGATTATTCCTGCATTCAAGTAATCCTCTTGGGAAACAAAGACATTTCAAGAATGCTGCCTTGGTTAAAATAATTTTTAAAATTATGTGAACGAAAATATTTTTAAATTCCAACTTTTAATTCAAAGTAGAATCACTTAGTTGATCTTATATTCTGCCCTTTTCCTATCCTATATACCCTTAAAAGGGAAACAAGGAAAAAAAGATCCACGAAAACAATTAAGGTAAACAGAAATTAATGAAGCTGCTCTGAATGAGACACCGTCTTATGATCACCCATCTTGTGTGCTGCCATCAACTCCAACTCAGCACAAAGACCATCCTTTCCCATCCCGACATATCCCATTCTGCGATGGTACTGCTTTTGTATCGTTGTTACTCAAGCTTCCAACCTCAGAGTCATTTCTGATTCTTGCCCTCTTCCCCTCCCATGCTATATCAGTCAACATTCCTGTCTATGCTTTCTTCAAAATGTTGGTCACTCATCAATTCATTCCATTGCCACTTAATATTCCAGGGCTATACACATAATGCCTAAATTATTTCATTGCTATCACTGGTCATTTCCCTCCTCAGTCTTCAACTGTTCCTTATTCCCCAGATAATCAAGATCCAACATCCTCCGCCTACCATGCTAGGGCTCAATTAGCTTATCTCCACTTAATTCTGGCACTTAAACAAACTGTGCCCAGCAATGTTCTCAAACTAGGTCATGTACTTTGTGGAAAGTAAGAAATCCAAAGCCTCACAATGGCAAGAGAAATGGCACTGATGGTGGTGTCTTGCCACCAAGTTAGAGAGAAAAATATATCTGCAGTCCTGCTATCAAGGCAGGGACATCCAACCATGACCCATTAAGCACAAAGCTACATCTTCCCTCCCTGAAATGTCCAGGGAACCAAGCCACACAGCTTGGGGCTGATGCCAGGCAACAGACCTCAATGTAAACGTTTAGTCTGTTTTTTAAAAGCCATTTCTTATGTTAAAGTTTACTCTCCAATATGATAGTTTCTGCTCCCAAGAAGTTTACCAAGTCATAGCAGGGACTTAATCACTGTTGAATTATACCCTGGGTTCAACAAAATTTTGAAGAGCTGGTACTTCTTTTAAAGGGATGAGAGGACTCATTATGCCTAAAGTTACAAAAACATTATTAGTCATTAGCAGTTGCATCCCCCCACCTCATCCCACTCCCATACCCTATGAAAAGGGATCTAAATATGATAGTGTTCCCAGACCAAAAGTTTTCACAAGTAACCCTGTAAACTAAACAGGAAGTTCTAGTGTTACTAATATTGAAACACCTGAGAAAAGTCTGAAAGCTACAAAACGACAAGGAAGGCGCTGAAGGTAACCCAGTTATGAAAGAGAAACTAGCCAGGCAAAGACGGATACACATAAACACTTCAGAGACTGAAGAAAACCTCATTCCTTACCTTCTCCCGCCCTGTACACACCCCCACTCCACCAGAAAACCTCCGTCTTCCCACCCCTTTTCTGAAGCAAGGAAAAGTTTAGATCATCTCCTAAAATTCTGTTTTGTATATAATTTATTTTCATTACTATGTAAAAGTTTTAAAGTTTTGGCTATTCAATAGTTATCTTGAAATTTTTTCTTCCTTACCGTCATATAATCAACTTCTTCAGGATGTTCAAAAGCAATAAACTCTTCAAGGTTCAAGCCAGGGCCTGAATCCTGGTTAGCTTTTTCAAATCGCTTCTTGTCCTTTAAATGAAGCTTTGAAAATTAAATATTGAACATTTAAAGGTTTTCTCATTCATCCCACAATGTCATTAAAAATACTTTGAAAAATACAAGCTATGTGACCTCTAAAGTACATTTATATCCATTATCACATTTAATCTTCACATCATCCCTTTGATGTTAAGTTGGGCAAATAACAAGCATTTACTAGAAGCAGTACAGCGACATAGGGAGACTCAGATCTGAATTCCAGCAATGCCACTTATTAACTTGTTACTTACGGCAAACTGCTAAACCTCTTTGGGCTCCTCAACTATACAACTGGGATAATTTGACACCAAAAACAACAGAAGCAAAAATAAACAAGTGGGACTACATCAAACTAAAAGGCTTCTGCACAGCCAAAGAAATCGTCAAGAAAATGAAAGCTACTGAATGGGAGAAAATATCTGCAAATCATCTATCTGATAAGGGGCTAATATCCAAAATATATAGAGAACTCGTACAACTCAATAGAAAAACAAACAGTCCAACTAAAAAAATGGGCAGGTCTGAATAGACATTTTCCGAATACATACAGATGGCCAACAGGCAGGTGAAAAGATGCTCAGCATCATAAATCATCAGGGAAATGCAAATCAAAACCACAGTGAGGCACACCTGACACCTGGATGCTATACAACAAGACAATCCAGCAATTCCACTTCTGGGTATTTGTCGAAAGAAAATGAAAATACTAACTCAAAAAGATACACAAGCCTCTATGTTCACTGCAGCATTATTTACAATAGCCAACACATGGGAACAGCCTATATCCACTGATGGATAAATGGATAAAGAAATTACATAATATGTTCCACTAATATATATAAGAATATTATTCAGCCATAAAGAATAAAATCTTGTCATTTAAGACAACATGGATATATACCTCAAGGGCATTATGCTTTGTGAAATAAGTCAGAGAAAGACAAATACTGTATGACCTTGCATATGTAGAATCTAAAAACAAACAAAAAGTTCACAAAAACAAAACCCAAAAAACAAAAACAAAAAACCAAGTTCACAGATAGAGAGAACAGACAGGTGGCTGCCAGAAGTGGCTGGTAGGGAAGTGAGAGAAATCAGTGAACTGTTTTTTGGTTTTTTTTTAGTTTAAATAAACTGAACAATTCATAATAAGAAAAAATCTCTATTAAGCAACTGAGATGAGAATTCCTATCAAGCAATTAGAAAACATATTAGGTATTCAATGTTACGTGTTACTATTATTGATAAAAAAATTGAGATTAAAATGATTTATTGAAAGGGATGTCAGGAAAACAACTAAAATATATTGAACTTGGATCCCTCCTGTTCTTTCTACAACACTACACACTACCTTCTTTAACAATCGCAGCAACTTTTTGAATGCCCCCAAAGCAATGACTTTAGACTATGTATTAGTTCTTGGTGTGCCTATTTCTGTTTCTGGTCTTCAAAATGACTTTTCAAAAACACTGTAACAGGTTTCAAATACTCCTCTTATGAGAATACTTTTGGTAAATATTTGGAAGTCTACTCTTCATAGGCTGTTTATAGTGCTACTTCTGTATGTCCAGATAAACACATCAAAAGCTGAAAAGCCCCTATCTTGGGGTTGAGCTAAATAATCATACCGTTTTCTACTTTGTCATGCCCATCTTCCTTTTCTTTCCCCTCAAGTACACTCTGGTAGGAAACCAAGCAGTAGCGACTATTAGGAGAAAAGCGACTTTTAATCAATTTTCTCAAAGGTAATTCTGTAATTAAGAGGATTGGAAGCCAATAGTGGCATATTGCTAATCCTGCATACATTTTGAGAAATTTCTAGGAATAACTTTCCTTTTTATAAACTGATGTGTATTAAATCACACATTTTTTTAAAAAGCACAATTTCAAATATTTTAGAAGCTTTTAATTTATGTGTTTCACTGTTGAAAAGAAATGCTCTTCTCAATTTTCTAGAATACTAAAGGTTGGGTAGCACTTGTTTACTGAAACAGTAGTTCTTTTACGATGACTGAGTTACAGTGGAGGCTCACTTCTTTCCCCAAAGAATTTTAAATACCCAGATTCCACTAGCCAGTTATATTCATCCAATCATGGCAGGAAAAAAACATGTTTCCAAACAGCTGCTTTTAACTTAATGTTTCATAATTTTAAATAACTAGACTAAATAATGTACATGTTATGTTCAGGTTTAACATGGGGAAAAGTAGAAAAACAAGAATTTGAGGTACTTAGCTGAGTCAATCAAGGTTTTTGAATAAATCACTATTCAAAATACTAAAGTGCTTAGATTTCCTTATGAAAGAACCCTTCAATCTGGAGCAAAAGGTCCATGTTTCAGCAGAGGGAGCTGAATTTGGCCAAATTTGCCTATGGAAAGAAAGGATCTCTTTCAATAGCTGAGATTTCTTAAAAAAAAAAATAAAGTACTTTTCTCATTTACATTTCTCAGGTTTTTAAAAAATAATGGGATTTTTAAAAGTCTTATTCATGGTCATTTAAAGAACACATTTATTAGAGACTCATATTAAAGAAGCTAATACACCAAGACTTTGTCCAAAGGGGCAAATTTCTAAAAGACGACCACAAAGGACTGTCAGTTTCATAAAACCTCAACACTTTTTTTTTCCTGTATAAAACCCTTGTGTTCTAGTGCATAGAAAGTACTATGCACAGTAGTAAAAAGATAGAAACTACTATAGTCATTTATTTTTACATTGTAACAGAAACTTGTGAAGAACAAAACTGCCATCTTTTGGTAGACTAAAGATTTTACACGAGGAAATCTATAACCTGTGATAACAGAACAAAAGTCTAGGTCTTAAGATTCTGATTAGCCACATGCATGATTATATCCTACACAAATAAATCCTGCTTACACATGCACATTCGCAGCTGGCTTTAGAAGTTATAGGAATTGAGCTTTTGCCAGGTAGGTCCTCAAACTTTAATTATCCTGCTTAAAAGTGCTGACTATACTTGTTCATCAGGTCATAAAGAAATACTTTTTTTCCGGCATCTCACAGCCTGCAAGTCATTATTCCAGGTTATCTCTATTCTCTGTATGAAAACATTAAAAGTAACATATAATTCAGCTATCAAATTGATTTTTGGTTTTTAATAGGCTTCCATACAAAAACATTTTATTTGGACATCCAATTACTTTTTATGATTCTTTTATGGTACAATGTTTAGGCTGTAACTTTGATCAAGATCGATACATTCTTCATCCTTTTATTTTTTATTTTGCAGAATCATGCAATTGTGTCTGGGTTCATTTTTATACCCCACATCCACTTTTAGTGGGTCATATATGTAAATATATATATATATATATATATATATATATATAATTCTAACAAAGTATTATAAATAGAATTTCATGTAGAGACATATTCCTATGTTGTTGAAGAATAAGCAAACAGGACCAATAGGACTCCCATTGAGAAGTGTTCATTTCAGGGACCCATTAATTCCTGTAGGCTATAAGGCCCATCTAATTCATTCTTTAAAAGTACAGTCTTATAATCAACATGTCCAGAGTACCTGGGTGAGAAACACAGCATTAAAATCAGACATCTTTTAAAAAAACCAAACTGCTCATCAACAGTTTATGTAACAAGTCACGTACTTCTTCAAAGTAAAGATTTTCTTCTCCATACCATCATGTATTATTACATTCCACCCTACTCCACTCTCCAAAGAATATAGATTTTAAAAAACTACACAATTTCCCTACTTTTTGATGGGATAATAATTAAATCTTTTGAGTGAAAAACAAACACAGAATCTACTTCTGGTAAGATTTTAAAATACTGTATTTAACGTTTGTATTATTCCCTGGCAAAGAAGTCATAATGTCACACCATGGTTTGGTTTTAAGAAAAAATCTTGGAATGTGAACGATGCTTTTAAGATGAGTTAATTCCTATAGTAAAGGAGAATAACTAGCAGACAAATTCTAGATCTCATTATCATCATCTGTTTTCTTTTTAGCACTAAGTAGTAAAAAGACTGATTTACACTCTTTTCAGTCTGCTGTAAGATGAAGACCCAAATAAGGAGAAAAGAGGATACTTTCCCCCTATATATTAAATCTTATCTACTCTAAAGCTGATAGTTAACAAATGCTTAAACAACTTCCAAAAGCTGATTGTATGTAAGTATTAGAGATAAACATGTGACTCACATGTTTTCTTCAACAATTTTCTTTCAAATTAACATAGAAGGATTTACCAGTTCAACTGCTACTATTTATTACTATTTCTCCATACTGTTTTCATCCCCATTTTTAGATATGAGGACACTGAGGCACAGGAGGGTTAATTTAACCCAAGGTACCCCACTGTCATGTGGTGCTGCGTGCATGCTCAGTCCTGTCTGATGCTTTGCGACCCTTTGGACTGCAGCCTGCCAGTCCGTCTCCTCCAGAGGATCTTCCCAACCCAGGGACTGAACTCGCATTTCCTCCAGCTCCTGAATTGCAAGTGGATTCTTTAGCTGCCGAAGCACTGGGGAAGCCCTTGCTGAATGTAAAGCCAAGGTGACTGGCCCCACAGCTGGAGTCCTTACCCTCCACACTGGTGGTACAGGCACAGCACATGCATAATCATGTCAACCACAAATTGGCACTTGCCATGGGTGCCTGCCATCTACCTCTACAAGAATTAAATCATGTGCTGCTGCAGCTGCTGGGCTCCAGCACCCTCTGAAGGAGCTCAAGATGGACAGCAGAAGCCAGGCACTCTGCGTTCTGGGAAAACTGGCAGGACAGGTCTTCAGATAGTTAGATATTCTCAGGAGATAATTTTATGAGCCCAATTCTTCTATCTCCTCATCTCTAGAAAAGCACTAAAATCCTTCATGGTTGACAACTGTTTCTCATGACTAGCAGAAGCTTCATAAGACCAGCAGAAACTTTCTAAAAAAATTAATGTGCTTGACTGTATGTACTCCCCCTTTACCCAAATCACATATATACTGTCCTTTCCTTCCCCCCTGCCTCTTTGGAGCAGTTTCTCAGAGCTACCTGAGGCGCTGTCTCCCAGGCTGCAGTCCTCATATTGCCTCAACTTAACACACAACTCTCAATTGTGCATTTTTTTAGTCGACAATCCTTAGCAGAGAAACAACCAATTTCGAGTTAGTGATGACCTACAGACAACTCTCAATTGTGCATTTTTTTAGTCGACAATCCTTAGCAGAGAAACAACCAATTTCGAGTTAGTGATGACCTACAGACAACTCTCAATTGTGCATTTTTTTAGTCGACAATCCTTAGCAGAGAAACAACCAATTTCGAGTTAGTGATGACCTACAGACAACTCTCAATTGTGCATTTTTTTAGTCGACAATCCTTAGCAGAGAAACAACCAATTTCGAGTTAGTGATGACCTACAGAGTTCAAGTGGTTCTTAAATAAATAGCATATACAATGCCACAATATGGCCACAGTAAAAACTAAATTGTAGATGCCAACAGAGGAAGCTCAGAAGTTTTCAAAGCACCCTTGACTAATATGTTGGGACATGACCTTTGCAAATAGTTGTTTGAGTTTATTTTTTCCACATACAACAACCTCTTTTTAAAAAAAGTCTTTAAAATTACCTCTGAAATACAAAGTATTCACAATATCAATTTTTAAGGCTTATAGTAATTTGTCTTAAAGACTTCCTACCAATTACTAAGTAAAGTCTTTAAAAAAGTTCCTATTAATTCCTAAATATGTCTTCCTCAATTCTGCTTAAGAAGTATTTCAACAAATTAAACCATGAGACACAACACAACTCACAGTGATACTGAATCTTTAAAAATAAGTTATTTTAAATGGTGCAGCCACTATGGAAGACAGTGTTGCAGTTCCTCAGAAATTTAAAAACAGAATTACTATATATGAACTAGCAATTCCACTTCTGGATGTACCCACAAAAGAATTAAAGGCAGGATCTCAAAGAGGTATTTGTACATCCATGTTCATAGCAACATTACTCCCAATAGCCAAAAAGATGAAGCAACTCAACTCACCATTGATTGATGGATGGATAACAAAATGTGATATATACATATACTGGAATATTATTGTCTTTAAAAGGAAATTTTGACACATAGTATGACCTGGACAAATCTTGAGACTGCTAAGTGAAATAAGCTAATCACAAAAAATATACTGTATGATTCCACTTACATGAGGCACCTAGAATACAGTAAGTCTCATTCATATGAACCTTCAAGTTGCAAACTTTCAAAGATGTGAACGTGTGTTTTCATGTCCAATCACTTAAGCTAATTCACAGGTCTGGCGTCCATTGTCACATGCATGCATCCTCTCCAAGTGCTTATGCTTTTGTGTACCTTACTGTACAGTATGTACAGAGTACGGGCTTTGAAGGTGGCATTAGAGGTAAAGAACCAGCCTGCCAATGCAGAAGACGTAAGAGACGCAGGTTCGACCCCTGGGTCGGAAGATGCCCTGGAGAAGGAAATGGCAACCTACTCCAGTATTCTTGCCTGGAAAATCCCATGGACAAAGCAGCCTGGCATTGCAAAGTCAGACATGACTGAAGCAACTCAGCATGCATGCAGGCACTGTATAAAATACGGTAGTACAGTCTCCTTATTTCAAGCCCAATATGTCCAGAGGCAAGCATAAAAGAAGCAGTGACGTAGCTGGAACTACTGTACTTTTCAAGGTACTATACTGTAAAATTAAAGTTGTTTTATTTTCTTGTATTTTTGTGTGTATTATTTGTGCAAAAAGTATTATAAACCTATTATAACACTGTATAGCTGATTTGTGTTTGTTGGGTACAGGCTAACTTTGTTGAACTTATGAATGCACTTTTGGAATGGAACTCGTTCATATGTTGGGGAATTACTGTAGTTGAATTCGGAGACACAAAGTAAAGCAGTGATTGCCAGGGGCTGGGGGAAGTGGAAACGGGGAGTTATTTGAGGCTTCCTGGTGGTTCAGATGGTAGACAATGTGCGTGCAATGCAGGGGACCTGGGTTTGATCCCTGGGTGGAAAAGATTCCCTGGAGAAGGGAATGGAAACCCACTCCAGTATTCTTGCCTGGAGAATTCCATGGACAAAGGAGGCTGGCAGCCTACAGTCCATGGGGTTGCAAAGAGTCAGACACAACTAAGTGACTAACACTTTAATGGGTTTAGAGTTTCAGTTTTGCAAGATGAAATAAATTCTGGAGATTGGTTGCCTAACAGTGTGAATATAATAAAAAAATATGGAACTGCACACTTAAAAATAGTAAAATGGTAAATTTTATGTGTATCTTACCACAATTTAAAAAATGTTTATTTTATATAAATACTTAAAATGGTACTTAAAAATGGGAATAGGCCTCTATAATCTTCCTAATAAATATGATACAAAACCAACCATTCAATAACACAATAAAATAAAATATTATGAAACATATTCAAAATACACTAAAAAAGCAAACCAGGAAATGAGAACAAATGATGCAGCTAAGAAAAAGATGCAGGGATAATTGAGGTAGTCCAGAATAAGAGTCCTAAATCTGGCTAGAAAGGAAACATCAAAATGACCACTGAGGTGGAACAGGTGATTGCCTAGAGAACAAGGCAATCCAGTCGATGACCTCAGGGTTCTTGTGCTCACTCATGCAGGAAACTGAACTGATATAATCAAAAGAAAAAGCTTGTGCACACATACTCACCTGCCTAAAAGACTCCTCTTCTGCATCATCGAGAGCAGTGTTCTCAACAAAGTCGATCACCCGATCATACATCTGAATGTTGTATTCATCCCATGACACACTACCATCACTGTTTTTATCATACTCAATAAACTGTTGTTTCGCTTCTTGCATAGCATAATGTTTAAAAGACATTTGAATCCATGAACTGAGTTCACCTATGAGAATTTCCCAGAACACAATGAATGTGACAGTAATTCTGATACTTAAGAGTAGTGAGGATTTCTAAACATTCTTTAAAAGAAAAAAAAAAAAAACTTTAGTGTTTATAAATATTTGAGTGAGAATTGGTTTAGCTGCGTTCATAGAAATAGGAGTAGGAGACAAGGAGAGCTGTTTGGAATCTAAGAATGTTATATGTGATCAACCCAGAACGTAAGCCCTTTGAGTATGGAGAGTTTTGGTATATTTTGTTCACTAAGGTACTCCAAATGACTAGAAAGCACCGGGCTCAAGAAGTATTTATTAAATAAACTACCAATTGGCCAAGAAAGCACTTGACTTTTAAAACATATTATCCAAAAAATTGCAGATAACTTTTGCTAATTGGGCTTTCCTGATAGCTCAGTTGGTAAAGAATCTGTCCCAATGCAGGAGACCCTGGTTTGATTCCTAGGTTGGGAAGATCCACTAGAGAAGAGATAGGCTACCCACTCCAGTATTCTTGGGCTTCCCTTGTGGCTCAGCTGGTAAAGAATCCACCTGCAATGCAGGAGACCTGAGTTTGATCCCTGGGTTGGGAAGATCCCTTGGAGAGGGAAAAGGCTACTCACTCAAGTATTCTGGCCTAGAGAGTTCCATGGACTGTATAGTCCATGGGATCACAAAGAGTTGGACACGACTGAGCAACTTTTACTTTGCTAATTATCACAGACCTCTCAGGAAGCACAAATATTTGAATAGCTACCCACTTAATACGTATTAGAAAAAAGTGTTCTTCATTTACAAAAGTAATATACAGTTTAAAATACATTTTACATTGAGTTGAATCAAGACTATATTAAGGAAATAATAGATAAGTAAGTATGATCTAACTTCTGAAAAATGCACTCAAGTGACTGAAGTTTGAGAAACATTGTTACAGTATATTACCATTAACTATGTCAAATCATCTGGAGGAAATTTTAACAAAGTTATGGGTAGCAATTATGATTTATGCGTGTCTTGTAATAGCTTTGTCTTAACTGGGTATCTGAAAACATGGAGGAAAAGTTTCTAAATCTCAAATGTCCACTTTCAAATTAACTTTTAAAAATCTATCTTAAAATACTTTAAAATATCTATAGAGATATTTTGGAGAAGGAAATGGCAACCCACTCCAGTGTTCTTGCCTTGAGAATCCCAGGGACGGGGGAGCCTGGTGGGCTGCCGTCTATGGGGTCGCACAGAGTCGGACATGACTGAAGCGACTTAGCAGCAGCAGAGATATTTAGTATATGCATCATAGAAAAAAAGGGATGAGGGGAGAAAAATGTGCGTATTTGTAAGAATAGCAAGAGTACCCATTTGGTTTAAAGATAATACACCATTTAGTTTAAAGAATGGTACTCCTCTGTTAGTTTGAGGGAAGTCAGGTGAATAGAGAAAAGTAAAGATATTTTTGTCTCTCCTGAAACTTTAAATTGGGATAGAATAATTATGGTAACCATGGAACAATTACTTTATACCAAGTCCTCTACAGATGCTGTCTCTAATCTTCAAAACAAGGCAATTATAATCATTGCTTTACAGTTCAGGAAATTGATATTAGAAATTGAGGACTCATAACTGATAAGCAGCAGAATCCAGATTCAAACCCCATGTTTGGCTTCAAAGCCCAAACTCTTTCCACTGAACTTTGCTGTCTCTCAAGAACCCGAGTCCAGTCATGGCCCTTAACGTGCAAATAAGCAAAACTTCCTGAAGAGTCCTCAAGTGGAATGATCGTCCAGGCGTAACAGGGTACAGAATGGAACAGAGGCCAGAAACAGGGCTTCACACTTCAGCTCTGCTGTTAGAGGTAAGTTTACCCTCTCAAGGTTTTGTTTTCTCATCTACTAAATGAAGATTTGGACTAAGTTCCTTTTAATTTTAATTTTTTAAAAGCTTACTGTTAAATATTGGAGCATATATAGGCCCTTACAGATAAATGCCACCAAGTTTTCCAAATCATCTTGCGCACTCTCTAATGTATCCAAAGATGGACCTATTCTTATTGGATAATTAGCCTAGAGGCTCTGTTGTTCACATAAAAGGAACAAAGCCTTAATATTGGTGACCACACCTGAGGGCACTTCATTGACAACACATCTTGAATTTACCAATCAGGTTGTAATTCTCTCTAGCAACTTCATTCTTCAGATGTTGAGCACCATTTAAATGAGAGTTATAGCAAAACAGTTCCTGAATTTTTGTTGAGGATCAATTTGGAAAACTTGATAGGGTTCTTCAAATGAATGAAGCAATGGGGAGAGGCAGCTATTTATTTAGACTATTCTTTTAATAATCTGTGCATTTCGTTCCTGACTCTAGAACCTATCTAAGAGCACTCATTTTTTTTTTTTTAAGTGAAGGATATTAAAGACTGAATTAAGGGCAGGAGATATGGATTCTAATCCTGGTTTTGCCACTCATTTGAGCAAGGTACGTATGCCTCTGGGTTTCAATTTCTTCACCCCTACAAAAAGAGGTGGACATAATGATTATATGGTTCCTACCGAGTTATAATCATGTGTCATAAATACAATTCACACGCAACAGGTCCTTTTCTACTTGCTTATAAAAAGAAGCAAGTTCTTAAGATTCTAATGAAGCATTTATCAAAAGAGCAATAAACTTAATGCCTTAAGGCTTTAGTTTGTTTCTCCAAAATGAATTACATTGTTGACACTGATAAAAAGTCATGTGAGGAGTCCGGCAATTGCTCTAGGTATGACCTGAACACCGTGTAGGGTCAATGATGCTTATGTATTACGGGAGAAAGCACTGAGCTTTACTTGGTATCCTATGTCTAAAGATTTGGAGGTATAAAACCTACTCACCATGTCCTTTTTCCCCTCTCACATATCATCTCTAACTGATTGCAACACTAGTCATCTACACTCAACAGACACCCTGCTTAAATGTTTGCATTTGTCTCCTACAAAGGGCTGTCTCCATTGTTAGTTGTGTAGGACGTCCTTACTTTCGGTGAGAAAGCCATCTGAGTCCAGGTCAATTTTCTTTATGATTGACTTCAGTCTTTTGTGTTGCTCTTCGGGGGAGAGTTTAACATATTCATCGACTTCTTCCTTTGGGAGGTAAGCGATATACAGAGGGGATCACGCATTACTATCAGGAGGGCAAAATGGTGGAGAAAAACAGAGCTATTAGAGACCTCCCTTGCGGAGGGCTTTTGGGGTGACCCATATCTGCTCTCCAAGGGCCCTCCCCCAATGATCCCCTCAGTAACCCTGCCCCTTGTAGGGAAAGTAGAAGGGATCTGGCTCTTGGGCTGCATTGTTTTGACGCGCTTACAGACTCCGGGGTCCATCGGAGAGTGAGCGGCGCCCCGCCCGGCCCCCATTGTCAGGCTGCCCCGACCAGGCCTCGCCCGGCAGCCCCCTTTGTCCCGCGGGGACAAAGCCCGCGGCAGCCGCGCTGCGAGGCCCGACCCTCCCAGCCCCCGGTCTGGCCGCCTCACCTGGCCGCCCAGCAGCGCCTCGCGGTCGTAGTCGGCGCGGTGCTCGCCCTGCTGGTAGTGCAGCTCCTCGGCTTCCCCGGCGCCGGCTGCCGCGGCGCACAGCAGCAGCAGCCCCAGCGTGGCGGGCCTCGGGCCCAGCTGCATCGCGCCGGCCAGCCGCGGACACACAGAAAGGCGAGGAGGGAAGCAGGCGGGGCCCAAGCCAGCGGCGGCGCTCGAATGAGCGCTGCAGAGAGGCGGCGCGGCGTACGTACGGAGGTGGGAACGGAATGCGGAGAGGTCCGTGGCCTCAGTAACTAGAGCGACGTAACGCGGAGGCCCGAGCCCCAACTGCGATGGTGAAACTGGCCAGGCCGAGGCCTAAATAGCATCGGCGGGGGGGCGGGGAGGGGGCGGGGCTCCAGGCCGCGCCGCTGATTGGGTACCACGGCGCTGGGGGTGGACCGCGGCGATGTGGCGATCTGCAGCGGGCCCAGAGGTTCCCGGAGGCTGGCGGTCGCGGCCGGGAGGGGAGACCCCCGGGGGAGCCTTTCCTTGCGCCACGACACCCTCCAGAAGACACGCCCTCACTCCACCCTCGCCCTGTCTCTGTCAGTCAGCCTCATTCCTGCCCGAAGGTCCCTGTCTACTCCATGTAACCGACCCTGCTTCCATCAATGAGAAAGGCTGCAGATCTGGATGAAAAGGCAATGGCACCCCTCTCCAGTACTCTTGCCTGGAAAATCCCATGGACGGAGGAGGCTGGTAGGCTGCAGTCCATGGGGTCGCTAAGAGTCAGACACAACTGAGCGACTTCACTTTGACTTTTCACTTTCATGCCTTGGAGGAGGAAATGGCAACCCACTCCAGTGTTCTTGCCTGGAGAATCCCATGGACAGAGGAGCCTGGTGGCCTGCCGTCTATGGGGTCGCACAGAGTCGGACACGACTGAAGCGACTTAGCAGCAGCAGCAGCAGGAAAATCTTTGTATTTCCAAGTCTTTAATGTATCTCTACTTACTTATTTGACCAGAGCAGAACGAATGAACCCGGGTACTGAAGCCAGATGTTTTGTATCTGATGCTCAATTTCTCGATTTACAAGTTCTGTGACCTTCGCCAAGTTTGATGTTGTTTAGTCGCTAAGTCGCTTCCTACTCTTTGCGACCCCATGGACTGTAGCCTACCAGGCTCCTATGTCCATGGGATTTTTCCAGGTAAGAATACTGGAGTGGGTTGCCGTGCCCCTCTCCAAGGGGTCATCCGCACCCAGGGTCGGAACCCGCACCTCCTGCTTTGGTATGCGGATTCTTTACCACTGTCCCTAAGTGAAATGTATAATTCAGTAAATTATACATATGTATATTTTGTATGTAATATTAAACAAATTATGTAAATTAAACAAATTATGTTTAAGACATAAATTATTCTTTAAGATTAGCATATACTTGGCCTACTTAATATTGCTCTGCAGGAGACCTGAGGCTCCTTCTCACAACCGAGTCCCAAACATTCCCTGCCACCTGCCTGGAGAGCTGGCACTCAGGATACTTACCATCCAGGCATTTAAGAAATATTGACACCTTTTGTATAGTTATAACTGGACATGGAACAACAGACCGGTTCCAAATAGAGAAAGGAGTTCGTCAAGGCTGTATATTGTCACCCTGCTTATTTAACTTATATGTACAGTATATCATGAAAAACGCTGGGCTGGATGAAGCACAAGCTGGAATCAAGATTACAGGGAGAAATATCAATAACCTTGGATTTGCAGATGACACCACCCTTATGGCAGAAAGTGAAGAACTAAAGAGCCTCTTGATGAAAGTGAAAGAGGAGAGTGAAAAAGTTGGCTTAAAGCTCAACATTCAGAAAACTAAGATCATGGCATTGGTCCCATCACTTCATGGCGAATAGATGGGAAAACAGTGGAAACACTGACAGACTTTATTTTTGGGGGCTCCAAAATCACTGCAGATGGTGACTGCAGCCATGAAATTAAAAGACCCTTACACCTTGGAAGGAAAGTTATGACCAATCTAGACGGCATATTAAAAAACAGAGACATTACTTTGCCAACAAAGGTCCATCTAGTCAAAGCTATGGTTTTTCCAGTAGTCATGTATGGATGTGAGAGTTGGACTATTAAGAAAGCTGAGCACCTAACAACTGATGCTTTTGAACTGTGGTGTTGGAGAAGACTTTTGAGAGTCCCTTGGACTGCAAGGAGATCCAACCAGTCCATCCTAAAGGAAATCAGTCCTGAATATTTATTGGAAGGACCGATGCTGAAGCTGAAACTCCAATACTTTGGCCTCCTGATGCAAAGAACTGACTCATTTAAAAAGACCCTGATGCTGGGAAAGATTGAAGGTGGGAGGAGAAGGGGATGACAGAGGATGAGATGATTGGATGGCATCACTGACTCAATGGACATGAGTTTGAATAAACTCCATGAGTTGGTGATGGACAGGGAGGCCTGGCATGCTGCAGTCCATGGGGTCACAAAGAATCGGACACGACTGAGCGACTAAACTGAACTGAACTTTATATAGTCAAGGTACATGCACATGGGTGTCTGTTTTAAGGCTTATGGTTCACATTCACTATCTTAGGAAACAAAGTTATAACTTTTTCTTAAAATATTAGTTGTAATTTATTTTTGAGACTTTCAACAGGGAAAGAAAGCCTACTTAACATCATTTCTGTGTGAAAGTGGTTTATTATTCAAATATTTGTTGGAAGGCTAATATTATGACTTATTTATAGAAATGCATAATAAAGGAAAGAATAATTTTTCTGTACTTGACTAGTGGAGAAGCTCATAAAAAAGAAGAAAATTATTTTGAGGACTGCTCAGAATATCCAGTTTAAACAAATTCATGAGGCAATTAGAGTAAAAAGACATTTTAGCTAACTCGTCTTGATTTGCATTATAATACTCAACTAAAAATTAAAACTTTTTTTTAGTAAATTAGAAATTTCAAATTTAACATATTCTAAACTTACAGTAGAATTCTAGAATTCTTCAGTTCAGTTCAGTTCAGTCACTCAGTCGTGTCCAACTCTTTGTGACCCCATGAACTGCAGCACACCAGGCCTCCCTGTCCATCACCAACTTGCGGAGTTGACTCAGACTCACGTCCATCAAGTCAGTGATGCCATCCAGCCGTCTCATCCTCTGTCGTCCCCTTCTCCTCCTGCCCCCAATCCCTCCCAGCGTCAGAGTCTTTTCCAATGAGTCAACTCTTCGCATGAGGTGGCCAAAGTACTGGAGTTTCAGCTTTAGCATCATTCCTTCCAAAGAAATCCCAGGGCTGATCTCCTTTAGAATGGACTGGTTGGATCTCCTTGCAGTCCAAGGGACTCTCAAGAGTCTTCTCCAACACCACAGTTCAAAAGCATCAGTTCTTCAGTGCTCAGCTTTCTTCACAGTCCAACTCTCACATCCATACATGACCACAGGAAAAACCATAGCCTTGACTAGATGAACCTTTGTTGACAAAGTAATGTCTCTGCTTTTGAATATGCTATCTAGGTTGGTCATAACTTTCCTTCCAAGGAGTAAGGGTCTTTTAATTTCATGGCTGCAGTCACCATCTGCAGTGATTTTGGAGCCCCCAAAAAGAAAGTCTGACACTGTTTCCACTGTTTCCCTATCTATTTCCCATGAAGTGATGGGACCAGATGCCATGATCTTTGTTTTCTGAATGTTGAGTTTTAAGCCAACTTTTTTACTCTCCTCTTTCACCTTCATCAAGAGGCTTTTTAGTTCCTCTTCACTTTCTGCCATAAGGGTGGTGTCATCAGCATATCTGAGGTTCCTGACATTTCTCCCAGCAATCTTGATTCCAGCTTGTGCTTCTTCCAGCCCAGCGTTTCTCATGATGTACTCTGCATATAAGTTAAATAAGCAGGGTGACAATATACAGCCTTGACATACTCCTTTTCCTATTTGGAACCAGTCTGTTGTTCCATGTCCAGTTCTAACTGTTGCTTCCTGACCTGCATACAGATTTCTCAAGAGGCAGGTCAGGTGGTCTGGTATTCCCATCTCTTTCAGAATTTTCCACAGTTTATTGTGATCCACACAGTCAAAGGCTTTGGCATAGTCAATAAAGCAGAAATGGATGTTTTTCTGGAACTCTCTTGCTTTTTCAATGATCCAGCAGATGTTGGCAATTTGGTCTCTGGTTCCTCTGCCTTTTCTAAAACCAGCTTGAACATCTGAAAGTTCATGGTTCACGTATTGCTGAAGCCTGTCTTGGAGAATTTTGAGCATTATTTTGCTAGCGTGTGAGATGAGTGCAATTGTGCGATAGTTTGAGTATTGTTTGGCATTGCCTTTCTTTGGAATTGGAATGAAAACTGACCTTTTCCAATCCTGTGGCCACTGCTGAGTTTTCCAAATTTGCTGGGATATTGAGTGCAGCACTTTCACAGCATCATCTCTCAGGATTTGAAATAGCTCAACTGGAATTCCATCACCTTCACTATCTTTGTTCATAGTGATGCTTTCTAAGGCCCACTTAACTTCACATTCCAGGATATCTGGCTCTAGGTGAGTGATCACACCGTAGTGATTACCTGGGTCGTGAAGATCTTTTTTGTACAGATCTTCTGTGTATTCTTGCCACCTCTTCTTATATCTTCTGCTTCTGTTAGGTCCATACCATTTCTGTCCTTTATCGAGCCCATCTTTGCATGAAATGTTCCCTTGGTATCTCTAATTTTCTTGAAGAGATCTCTAGTCTTTCCCATTCTGTTGTTTTCCTCTATTTCTTTGCATTGATCACTGAGGAAGGCTTTCTTATCTCTTCTTGCTATTCTTTGGAACTCTTCATTCAGATGCTTATATCTTTCCTTTTCTCCTTTGCTTTTTGCTTCTCTTCTTTTCACAACTATTTGTAAGGCCTCCCCAGACAGCCATTTTGCTTTTTTGTATTTCTTTTCCATGGGGATGGTCTTGATCCCTGTCTCCTGTACAATGTCATGAACCTCAGTCCATAGCTCATCAGGCACTCTATCTATCAGATCTAGTCCCTTAAATCTATTTCTCACTTCCACTGTATAATCATAAGGGATTTGATTTAGGTCATACCTGAATGGTCTAGTGGTGTTCCCTACTTTCTTCAATTTCAGTCTGAATTTGGCAATAAGGAGTTCATGATCTGAGCCACAGTCAGCTCCCGGTCTTGTTTTTGTTGACTGTATAGAGCCTCTCCATCTTTGGCTGCAAAGAATATAATCAATCTGATTTCGGTGTTGACCATCTGGTGATGTCCATGTGTAGAGTCTTCTCTCGTGTTGTTGGAAGAGGGTGTTTGCTATGACCAGTGCATTTTCTTGGCAAAACTCTATTAGTCTTTGCCCTGCTTCATTCTGTATTCCAAGGCCAAATTTTCCTGTTACTCCAGGTGTTTCTTGACTTCCTACTTTTGCATTCCAGTCCCCTATAATGAAAAGGACATCTTTTTTGGGTGTTAGTTCTAAAAGGTCTTGTAGGTCTTCATAGAACCGTTCAACTTCAGCTTCTTCAGCGTTACTGGTTGGGGCATAGACTTGGATTACTGTGATATTGAATGGTTTGCCTTGGAAACGAACAGAGATCATTCTGTCGTTTTCGAGATTGCATCCAAGTCCCATCACTTCATGGGAAATAGATGGGGAAACAGTGGAAGCAGTGTCAGGCTTTATTTTTTTGGGCTCCAAAATCACTGCAGATGGTGACTGCAGCCATGAAATTAAAAGACCCTTACTCCTTGGAAGGAAAGTTATGACCAACCTAGATAGCATATTGAAAAGCAGAGATATTACTTTGCAAACAAAGGTCTGTCTAGTCAAGGCTATGGTTTTTCCTGTGGTCATGTATGGATGTGAGAGTTGGACTGTGAAGACGGCTGAGCGCCAAAGAATTGGTGCTTTTGAACTGTGGTGTTGGAGAAGACTCTTGAGAGTCCCTTGGACTGCAAGGAGATCCAACCATCTCCAACCAAGGAGACCCATCCAGTCCATTCTAAAGGAGATCAGATTAGTCCTGGGTGTTCTTTGGAAGGAATGATGCTAAAGCTGAAACTCCAGTACTTTGGCCACCTCATTCGAAGAGTTGACTCATTGGAAAAGACTCTGATGCTCGGACGGATTGGGGGCAGGAGGAGAAGGGGACAACAGAGGATGAGACGGCTGGATGGCATCACTGACTCAATGGACGTGAGTCTGAGTGATCTCCAGGAGTTGGTGATGGACAGGGAGGCCTGGTGTGCTGCGATTCATGGGGTCACTAAGAGTTGGACACGACTGAGTGACTGAACTGAACTGAACTGCATTTCAAACTCTTTTGTTGACCATGATGGCTACTGCATTTCTTCTGAGGGATTCCTGCCCACAGTAGTAGATATAATGGTCATCTGAGTTAAATTCACCCATTCCAGTCCATTTTAGTTCGCCTATTCCTAGAATGTCAACGTTCACTCTTGCCATCTCTTGTTTGACCACTTCCAATTTGCCTTGATTCATGGACCTGACATTCCAGGTTCCTATGCAATATTGCTCTTTATAGCATCGGACCTTGCTTCTATCACCAGTCACATCCACAACTGGGTATTCTTTTTGCTTTGGCTCCATTCCCTCATTCTTTCTGGAGTTATTTCTCCACTGATCTCCAGTAGCATATTGGGCACCTACTGACCTGGGGAGTTCCTCTTTCAGTATCCTATCATTTTGCCTTTTCATACTGTTCATGGGGTTCTCAAGGCAAGAATACTGAAGTGGTTTGCCATTCCCGTCTCCAGTGGACCACATTCTGTCAGACCTCTCCACCATGACCCGCCCATCTTGGATGGCTCCATGGGCATGGCTTAGTTTCATTGAGTTAGACAAGGCTGTGGTCCTAGTGTGATTAGATTGAGTAGTTTTCTGTGAGTATGGTTTCAGTGTGTCTGCCCTCTGATGCCCTCTTGCAACACCTACCGTCTTACTTGGGTTTCTCTTACCTTGGACCTGGGGTATCTCTTCACGGCTGCTCCAGCAAAGCGCAGCCGCTGCTCCTCACCTTGGATGAGGGTTATCTCCTCACCGCCACCCCTTTTGACCTTGAACGTGGAATAGCTCCTCTAGGCCCTCCTACACCTGCGCAGCCATCGGCTCCTTGGAGGTGGGGTTGTTCTTCCAGCCGCAGCCCCTGGCCTCGAGCGGGGGTAGGTCCTCCCGGCCGCCGCCCCTAGCCTCAGGCGTGGGGGCGTGGGGTAGCTCCTCCTGGCCACCGCCCCTGACCTCTGACGTGGGGTAGCTCCTCTCGGCCGTTCCTGCGCCGTGGCAGCCTGGCACTCTGGGCCGCTGCCCCTGACCTCAGACGTGGGGTAAGTCCTCTTGGCCGCCTCCCCTCGGGCATGGGGTCCTCTGGGCTTCTGCCCCTGACCTCCGACGTGGGGTAGCTCCTCTCGGCCGCGCTCAGTGCTCTGGTTGCAGCCGCCCACGCTAAATGCTAAACTGAGGATTTATAATCATGTGTCACAAGAAAAGCTGAACAATAGTAAATAATTACCTGCTTGCCTGCTAAGTCACTTCAGTGGTGTCCAACTCTTTGCAACCCTATAGGTAGCCCACTAGGCTCCTCTGTCTACGGGATTCTCCAGGCAAGAATACTGGAGTGGGTTGCCATGCCCTCCTTCAGGGGATCTTCCCGACCCAGGGATGTAAACCACATCTCTTCTGTCTCCTGCGTTGGCAGGTGGGTTATTTACCACTAGCGTCACCTGGGAAGCCCTCAAATAATGACATGGTAATAAATTTTTTGTTACTTGGCCTCTAAAAACCTCTTGACTCATTTATAATATGGGCAAAATAATAAGACTACTATAGAAGTTTATTATGAAGATTAAATTAAATAATATGCGTTTAGAACAGTAGCTGGTGTGTATGGTAAAGTGTTCAATAAATGTAAGCTTACATTATGTGGGGAGAAAAGCAAAAGATGGTTGTGCAGAAGTAACAGTTTAGTAAGTACCTAGGAAATTCTTTGCAGACAGAATGCATGTAGAGGTGGGTTTTATTCTATGCCCACCTACAAGACTCTGTGGTTTCTGCCCCTTATCCTAAGTACACTAAACTAAAAAGAAATTCGTAGGCTGCAGCTTGAGCTTTCTTTCATCAGTTGCTCCACTTAGGATCAGGCCTTTTCACACAGAAGAAAAGGCTTTCTGGGTCCTCTTTCACTTCTCACAGTCTGTATGTGGATTGGGTGCCAAGAATTCTGTTCCAAAATGAATGGGCACAAATCAGTCACATTTCTTGAGTCAGGTTGGAATTTAATTGTTTTTAATCAGAGACTTCTGGAAAGTGTATAGAATGAAGAGTTCAATGGGGTCTTTCCACTGTTAGGAAGTTCAACATAGAATAGTTTTAAGTTTCAGAATGTGAATAGAGGGAACACGTCAGGATTGATTTTTCTAAAACAATTTTGAAGAAAGAAAAGAAAAAACTTTTATTACATTTTAATTTTAGCTTTAGTTCTGGGCTTTGAGACAGTACATGGAAAAAAAAAAAAAAAGACGAATGTCCTCAACTCAGCTTTGCACATATTGTTCTCCAATGAGTACAAGGTAAAATTTGGCCCGCTCCTGATGTGATTCCAATTACAAAATGTACGATACAAGATTTTATGGAAGTTCTTCTGAACCCAAGGTCTCCCCAGATGGAGGCTTTGAGGCAAAAGAAATCTAATGATATCTAAAGAGGAGATAGGCCAAACAGCATAAATGTGAACAGCATCAGAAGGTCTGGATTTTATCTTTCTTCATCCCCTAAACAGATCCCTTTCCTTCTTTGGCCCTTATTTTTTCATCAGTAGGAAAATGATTAGGTTAGCTCAGAGAATCTTAATTTAAGATCTTTGCCTGTTAGGTGGATCCTAAGTGGTATGATAATCACAAAACCCCATGCAAAATTTTGTGCACAGTAGATTTCTGGAGAGGAGGGCCATAGTTTTGCTTTCATCAGAGTCTCAAAAAAATCCAGGTGGCAGCCCTTGTAGAAGTCTCAAAGCAGCTCTTCATCACTTAAAAAATAATTTTATGATCTTGGCAGTTAGGATTGTTAGGAAGCAGATTAAAGACCTATGTTTAAGAGAGGCAAGACTGATCCATTTTCATTACTTGTAATTAGTCTGTTTTATTTAGTGAAAAATAAATATCTAAAATAAGCAGGCTGTCAATAAAAAAGGCATTATGAGAATCCAGAGGTCAACTTTCTTGCCCTATAAAAGCCATAGTACATAGCAAACATGTTTGTTTTTCTAATTTACTTATTTGTCTGCATTGGGTCTTAGCTGTGGCACACGGGAGCTTTATTGTGTCAGGCAAAATATTGTCATTGCAATGTGTGGGCTCAGTAGTCTTGGCTCGCGGGCTTAGTTGCCCTGCTGCATGTGGGATTTTAGTTCCCTGATCAGGGAACAAACCCGAGTCCTCTGCTTTACAAGGTGGATCCTTAACCACTGGACTACCAGGGCAGTCCCACAAATATGTTTTTATTTGTATTTTTGAAGTATAATTTACATACAACAAAGTGCACAAATCTTACATGTACAGCTCGATGAATCTATACGTATACAAACCTGCAAAACCTGCCCAGCACCCCATAAGCCTCCCTTCTATTCCCCAAATATCACCTCTACCAAACATAGTTACTATTCTGACCTCTGTCATCATAGGTAAGTTTTGCCTGTTCTTGAACTTTATGTAGATGGCATCATACAGGATGTAAAACTACTAGCATATACCTTTCTGCTCTGTTGGGAAGCAGTATGGTGCCAGGGAAAGAGGACAGACAATTTTGGAATCAGAAACACAGTGCTTGAATCAGTCTCCATAGCTCACCCACTTTGTTATCTTGAACAAATGACTTAATCTTTTTAAAATTCTGTAAAAAAAAAAAAACAAAAACAAAACACTGTAGTAATAAAAACCTGTCTGGCAAGTCTTATGCTGCTGCTGCTAAGTCGCTTTAGTCGTGTCCGACTCTGTGAGACCCCATAGACGGCAGCCCACTAGGCTCCCCGGTCCCTGGGATTCTCCAGGCAAGAACAATGGAGTAGGTTGCCATTTCCTTCTCCAATGCATGAAAGTGAAAAGTGAAAGTGAAGTCACTCAGTCGTGTCAGACTCTCAGCGACCCCACAGACTACAGCCCACCAGGCTCCTCCGTCCATGGGATTTTCCAGGCAAGAGTACTGGAGTAGGGTGCCATTGCCTTCTCCAGTAAGTCTTATGAGAGTAGCTTATTAAATACTTTATGTAAGGTGTCTGGCTCACTGAAGGGGCTCAAGTTTGTTTAATTTTCCTTTCCTTCTCCCTAGAAAATTTCTATTCCACCTTCTAGATCCTGGGTCTAGGAGTGCTTCCTAAAGGAGGCCTTTTCTAACTTCCTACCAAGCAAAATTGCTATTTTCTTGGGTCTCTTTATTTCATTAATGTGCTTTGTATGTTCCTCTGCTATAGCATTTAGCACAGTCTACTGTCAGACATGACTAAACAAAAACAACTGTAGCTATTTGTTGCTATTACTACAAGAATTTGAGAGTCTTGTGGTCAGGAACTATGTAATTTCACCTGTATTTCACCAGTGCCCTTACTAATAAAAGAAATTCAATAAATTTTTGTGGAATAAATGAATTCTGCTCTACTGGCATTCTTTTAGAAGTATGTACTGTAGATAGCAGAATTAACTTTGAAACTATTAAGAGAAAGAATGTGTAGATTTTGAGTTTGTTAAAATGTGTGTTTCAATGATTAGTGGCTTAAAAAACAAAGCAATACTTTATATACATGATACAGACACTGCGTTACAGGCGCATTTCCATGAAAATAAGTGAGATTTGGCACAATAAACAACTTACATGGAAAGGCTAACAAATGGAATGAGTTTGTAACTTTTCCAAAGTTGGAAAACACAAGACAAAGGAAGAGACTACAGGGCAGTGAATGAAGGAGCAACTTATACCGAATGGTCACACAATTAGAGGAATTTTGTTGATTGTTTAATCTTTCATTAGTCTTTTGAGAAGAGAAGATGTGGAAATTCCAGGGTTACAATGGAATCTTAGAAGATGACAGAAAATATGTAGGTGGGTGGGTGTCATGTTAAGTATACTTAGAACATACTTTCATTTCTAAGGAGTATCTAAAGTGTGTGTTGCTGTTCAGTTGCTAAGTTACATCTGAATCTTTGTGGCCTCTTGGACTGTAGCACACCAGGCCCCTCTGTCCTCCGCTATCTCCTGGAGTTTGCTCAAACTCATGTTCATTGAGTGGGCGATGCCATCTAACCATCTCATCCTCTGCCATCCCCTTCTCCTTTTGCCTTCAATATTTCCCAGGATCAGGGCTTAAGTAGTCATAAAATTGTAATAACCTCTTAGACATAATTGCAACAAATTCAATTTAACTGTTTCTTATTGAATGCGATTTCCCTCAATTAAACAAGGATCTGTCCCAATGATCAAATGTAATGATAGCTCCATCCTGAAATTGAAGCCATCCTTTACATCCGGCAATTCACATTTATGGCCCTACAGCAGTTACACCCATCTCTGGCCCTAAAGGCAGCCTAAGTGGACAGATATTAGAGTGCCTTCCCTGACTTACTCCCTGCACACATAGGGTGACCACACCTCCTGGTTGACCTGGCATAATTATTAATCGTGTCCACTTTCACACTCAAAAATATCCCAAAATGAGTTGACAAATTTTGTCACCTTACCTTTGGGCCTCACACACAACCTGTCCAGTCCTCTCTCAGCCCCCCTCTTCCCACATCCCATGCTTTATTAAGCCTCAGAACCCTTTCCCACATTCTTTCCCTCAAGTTCTCATCAATTAGTCCTTGAAGTGTTAGTCAAACACATCAGCAGTAAACATCAAGAATGCAAAGCAGGAAGGGATGAAAGTTGGTTAAAGAAGGCAGTGAAAGAAGGAGTAAAAGGAGGAGGAAGATTGTATACTAAGGTTTTCTTACAAATTATCATGAAATTTATTTCCTTTTGGCATTACGAAACTAGCTTTGAAGACGGTTTTGTGAGAGGAAACCCCAAACAGAGTGACTTCTTTGAAAGCAGAGTGACTTCTTTGAAAGATGCCACTTGCCGAACCTGTAAGTTTTGGAGTGTTTATGGGAACAAAACACAGGACTGCTTTGTAAGCACATCAGGCATTCAAGACTTACGTGTTGTCAGATCCGCTGACAAAGAGAAAAACGTTCCTACGATTGCAACTCTGTACAAGGTGCTGTTCAGGCGCTTGTGAGAAATTTGTGCCTCTTTTTTTTTTCTTGGTTCGTTATCTGGACACTTTTGAGGTTGATTGCTGTTAAAAAAAAAAAAGATTTGTCCTACAGTGTAGTACAGAAACAAAGGAGTTACACAAGTATGGCATGTGTACTTATTTATTTTAGGAAAATCAGTATATACAAATAGAGAAAAAAATGATCAGAAATCCCGTTCTTTTAAAAAATATATTTTTTGTTTTTGGTTGTGCTGGGTCTTTGTTGTTACACGTGGGCTTTCTCTAGTTGCACTGAGCAGGGGCTACTCTCTAGTTGAGCTGTTCGGGCTTCTCACTGCGGTGGCTTTTCCTGTCGTGGAGCACAGGCTCTGGGGTACACGGGCTTCAGTAGTTGTGGCACAGGGGTTCATTAGTTGCGTCTCTTGGACTCTAGAGCATGGCTCAGCAGCTGTGGCACGTAGGCTCAGTTGTTCTGCAGCCTGTGGGATCTTCCCACACCAGAGATCGAACTGTGTCCTCTGCATTACAAAGCAGGTTCTTAACCATTGGATCACCAGGAAAGCCCAGAAATCCCATTCTTAAAAATAATTACTATAAACATTGGTGTTGAACTTTACAGAGGTTTTCTGTATGCTTTATATACACTTTTAAAGGCAGATACATCTTATGTAAAAATAAGATTAAAAAGGAAGCAGCTACTATCAATAAAATAGCTCAAGAAAGCCAAGGAGCATAGCCCAGAATGACCTACAAAGTCTAGAGACCCCTTAAAAATCCTCAGCAAGTATCCACATTCCATTTCAGGAATATTGATTTATGAAATAATAATAAGAGAAATATCATAACTCATGTCCAATATAGAGCTTAATATATGGAAAGAATTGTAATATATGACAACAGCAGCAGTAAGGTATGTGGTGGGTAGTAACTGTAACTACAGTTTTCTAAAATCTTTGCATTGTTCAAGAGGTGGTGAAAGTCCTAATTTATATTAGGGAAGTTTCCATAAGTCAAGGATGCATATTATCATCTGCTTTATAACACTAACATCAGTAAGATAATGCATAACTAGCAAGCAAGCTCATAGAGGAAAAAATAAAATAATAAAAAGGAATATTTTAATTTAAAAAGGCAAGGAAAGAGAGAAAAAAGAACATAGAATGTACTGGACAGGTTGAAAAGAAACCATAAGATAATTGGTTTAAGCCCAATTAATTAATTAATTAATTAAGTCACTGTATCAAATATGAATGGAATAAATACTCCAATTAGAAAAGCAAAAAATTTAAGACTGAATGTAAAACTTCAAATATTTGCTGCTTTCAATAAATACACCTTAACTATAAAAACACAGTGATGCTGAAAATAAATGAATAGAAAAATATATATCTGCAACCAGTAATCAAAAGAACCCTGATGCTGTTATACTAATATCAGACAAGATAGTCTTGATCATGAAAGGCTTTAATAAAGGTAAAGATAACATTTCATAATGTTAAAATCTCAATATTTCATCTTTCTTAGGCACACAGTGCTCTTTAAATTTGTAGAATATCTGAAGGTGATTGATTTCCTTTAATTTTTCATTTTTGATAAAATGATACAGATGTTCTCATTTAAGTATTATATCTTAATCTCATAAAAAGGTAAGAAGAATCCCATAGGACCTTTAGAAATGATAATTTTCTGTTTATTGATTTCATAAATCCATATTTGTTTAGAATTAACCCCATATTTATCACAGCAATTCTGGTAAGAGAGTCATAGTGAAGACCACTTGGGTTCTAGAATAGAGCCATATCTGTAGCAGAGAATTTTATTTGAGCAGAGAGTTACACTCTATTTTAACCTTGAAAATCATCTACAGTTATGCTATTGTGCCTTGCTAAAGAGTGAACATTTGCCTATGAAGACATTTGCGAGGACAGGTCTCTATCCTTTTTTACCTTAAACCAATAGTCACCGTATGGTACTGTATTCATACAATGTACAATACATGAGTCTGAGGATCAAAGAGTGGAAGTAGGAGGGCCAACTCACCATCACTCCCAAAAATTCATTTGATGAATTTGTTCTTCCTGGCCCCACAATGTCTAGGTCCTGTGCTTCTGTAGATCTCAGATTCCAGAAAGAGTACACTTCCACCAGGGAACAAAGAATCCTATTTAACTTAATACTATGACTGCCACCCTGCCACTTTGGGGTCTTTGTGCCAGTGGAAAGGAGCTCCTACCTTGTGGGGGAAAATGACTTTGATAATCATGAGGAGGTGGACCTGTTGCTACGTATGGAGTAATCAGGAACGTTTGGCACTTGGGTGATCCAGTAAGGAACCTCTTGATATTCCATGGTCAGTTTTAAATGTAAGCGGAAAAATTCAGCAACCATGACCTGATAATGGTATGGAGCTCAGGATCCCCAGAAATGAGGATTTAGGCAACTCACTAGACAAATCACATTTTGTTGTTGTTTAGTTACTGAATTGTGCCTGACTCTTTGCAACCCCATGAACTGCAGCAGTCCAGGCTTCCCTGTCCTCTACTATATCCTGGTATTTGCTCAAATTCATGCCTATTGAGTCAGTGGTGCTTGTAACCATCTCAGTCTCTGCCATCCTCTTCTTTTGCCTTCAGTCTTTCCCAGCATCAGAGTCTTTTCCAGTGAATCAGTTCTTCACACCAGGTGGCCAAAGTATAGGAGCATCAGTCCTTCCAATGAATATTCAGGGTTGATTTCCTATAGGATTGACTGATTTCATCTCTTTGCTGTCCAAGGGACTCTCAAGAGTCTTCTCTAGCACCACAGTTCAAAAGCATCACTTCCGGGCTTCTTTATGGTCCAACTCCCACATCCGTACATGAATGACTACTGGAAAAACCATAGCTTTGACTAATGGACCTTTGTCAGCAAAGTGATGTTTTTGCTTTTTAATATGTTATATAGGTTTGTCATAACTTTGCTTCCAAGGAGCAAGCATCTTTTAATGTCATGGCTGCAGTCACAGTCTGCAATGATTTTGAAGCCCCAGAAAGGAAAATCTGTCACTGCTTCCACTTTTGTCCCTTATACTTGCCATGAGGTGATAGGACCAGATGCTATGATCTTAGTTTTCTGAATGCTGAGTTTTAAGCCAGCTTTTTCACTCTCCTCTTTTACCCTCATCAAGAGACTCTTTAGTTCCTCTTCTCTTTCTGCCATCAGAGTGGTGTCATTTATGTATCCGTGGTATCATCTGGTATTTCCTAGAGGTTGTTGATATTTCCCCCAGCAATCTTGATTCCAGCTTGCGATTCATCCATCCTGGCATTTCACATGATGTACTCTGCATAGACATTAAATAAGCAGGGAGACAATATTCAGCCTTGTACTCCTTTCCCAATTTTGAACCAGTTAGTCGTTCTATGTCCAGTTCTAACTGTTGCTTCTTGACCCACATACTGGTTTCTCAGGAGACAGGTAAGGTAGTCTAGCACTCCTGTCTCTTTAAGAATTTTCCACAGTTTCTTGAGATCCACATAGTCAAAGGTTTAGTGTAGTCAATGAAGCAGAAGTAGATGTTTTTCTAGAACTCCCTTGCTTTCTCCATGATTCAACAGATGTTGGCAATTCAATCTCTGGTTCCTCTGCCTTTTCTAAACCCATCTTGTACATTTGAAATTTCTCAGCTCATGTACTGCTGAAGCCTAACTTAAAGGATTTTCAACATAATCTTGCTAGCAGGTGAAATGAGTGCAGTTGTACAGTAGTTTGAACATTCTTTGGCATTGCCCTTCTTTAGAACTGGAATGAAAACCGAACTTTTCCAGTCCTGTGGCCACTGCTGAGTTTTCCAAATTTGCTGGCATATTGAGTGCAGCACTTTCATAGCATCATCTTTTAGAATTTTAAATAGCTCAGCTAGAACTCCGTCACCTCCACTAGCTTTGTAGTAATGCTCCCTAAGACCCACTTACCTTCACACTCCAGGATGGCCAGCTTTAGGTGAGTGACCACATCATGGTGGTTATCCGGATCATTAAGATCTTCTTTGTAAGACACAGTTCTTCTGTGTCTTCTTGTCACCTCTTCTTAATATCTTCTGCTTCTGTTAGGTCCTTGCCTTTTCTGTCCTTCATAATGCCCATCCTTGCATGAAATGCTCCCTTGACATCTCCAGTTTTCTCAAAGAGCTCTCTAGACTTTCCCATTCTATCGTTTTCCTCTATTTCTTTGCATTGTTCATTGACGAATGTCATCTTATCTCTCCTTGCTTCTCTGAAACTCTGCATTCAGTTGGGTATATCTTTCCCTTGCTCCCTTACCTTTTGCTTCTCTTCTTTCCTTGGCTATTTGTAAAGCTTCCTCAGACAGCTACTTTGCCTTCTTGTATTTCTTTTTCTTTGGAATGGCTTTGGTCACTGCCTCCTATACAATGTTATGAACCTCCATCCATAGTTCTTCTGGCACTCTGTCTCCTGGGTCTAATCCTTTGAATCTATTTGTCACCTCCACTGTGTACTCATAAGGGATTTGACTTAGGTCATATCTGAATGGCCTAGTGGTTTTCCCTACTTTCTTCAATTTAAGGCTGAATTTTGCAATATGGAATTCATGATCTGAGCCACAGTCAGGTCCAAGTCTCATTTTTGCTGTCTGTATAGAGCTTCTCCATCTTTGGCTGCAAAGAATATAATTAATCTGGTTTTGCTAATGACCATCTAGTGATGTCCATGTATAGAGTCATCTCTTGTGTGATTGGAAGAGGGTATTTGCTATGACCAGCATGTTCTCTTGACAAAACTCTTTGCCTTGCTTCATTTTGTACTCCAAGGCCAAACTTGCCTGTTACTTCAGGCATCTCTTGACTTCCCACTTTTGCATTCCAATCCCCTATGATGAAAAAGACATCTTTTTTTGGCGTGAGTTCTAGAAGATGTTGTAGGTCTTCAGAGAACCCTTCAAGTTCACCTTCTTTGGTGATGGTTGTGGTGGTTGTGGCACAATCGGTGGTTGTGGCATAGAGTTGGATTACTGTGATGTTGAATGGTATGCCTTGGAAATGAACTGAGATCATGCTGTAGTACTGCATTTCAAACTCTTTTGTTGACTTTGAGGGCTAATCCATTTCTTCTAAGAAATTCTTGCCCACAGTAGTAGATATAATGGTCATCTGAATTAAATTCACCCATCCCAGTCCATTTTAGTTCACTGATTCCTAAGAAGTCGATGTTCATTTACTATCTCCTGCTTGACCACATCCAATTTCCCTGATTCATGGACCTAACATTCCAGGTTCCTATGCAATATTGTTCTTTATAGTATCAGACTTTACTTAACAAAATATGCATAACGGTCAATCATCACTATAACCAGTACTCGTGCCTGGAAAATCCCATGGATGGTGGAGCCTGGTAGGCTGCAGTCCATGGGGTCGCTAAGAGTCGGACATGACTGAGCAACTTCACTTTCACTTTTCACTTTCATGCATTGGAGAAGGAAATGGGAACCCACTCCAGTGTTCTTGCCTGGAGAATCCCAGGGATGGGGGAGCCTGGTGGGCTGCCATCTATGGGGTCGCACAGAATCGGACACGACTGAAGTGACTTAGCAGCTTAGCAGCAACTGGTCATAATAAGGTTAGAGGTGATATTTATTACTTCCTTCTTTCACTATTCATTTGTGCTTCTATTGTTATTTGTCTATGCTTTAGCTGGTTGTGGCCCTTTACCTAGGTAGTGACCCCAACCTTCATTCCTGAAGGATTCAAATCTTTAGTGGTCTTGCCTTTTTTGGGTTCTTTGTTTAATCTTTTCTACTAGAGATGGAAAAACAAGGGATGCCCCAGTGATTCCTCCTAAGTACCAGATAGAATCCTCTCTGTCCTCGTTGTTAATCGGGACAGACCATTCCATCCAGTATTGTAACCTCTCCTCTGGCTATTAGATTAGTGGCACAAGGACCCCAAAATAGTCAGGTGGCCGTTTCAATTTCTCGTTCAATTGGACCATCATCGTGTCCCGTCATGAAAGCATGCCTCCCTTGGGGATATAGCAGATGAGGTAGATGCTTCTCTTCATATCCCTTTGGCCCATCTGAGTCACCTGCAACTGCAGTAGAGGCTACCTGCACAATGAAAGCTTTCCCCCCCTTCTCTAGTCTCTCCCTCTAGGTTCTCTCACACTCTGCCAAAGGAAAGCCCAGAAATGTGACAGAGTTAATGTCCTTTAATTGGACTTGGTAGGTATATGTCCTGCCTTCCTGTCCTCCAAAAGGACAATTCCGAAGTTTATTCCATACTGTTTTTCAGAGGTTTCTTGGTGATAATGAGCTTCAGTTTCCCATGAGTGATTACTTTCTCATCCTTACACACCTTATTGTCTTTTCTTCTTTCTCTGACTCATTTTCCTCCCTTCATCACTTGTGCTCATTGGAGTGATCTTCCAGATAAATTGCCTGGACACAAGGTTCTGTCTTAGGACACGAACACAAACTAAGACAGGAATCAAGACCTATTTAAAAAAAGAGGAATTTATGACTGGGAGAAGGGAAACTAAATTTTGTCAGCAGCTTATTAGGTATAATAGTTTCCAGAACCTGGGTATTGTGACTGTAAGAGAAACGGCACCATCTGTTGGTCACTGGCTCAGAGCATAAACAGTATCCTGGTAGCACTGGATCTCAGAGATTTGTCCCACAAGTAGTGCTGTAATTGGCCCTTCCCAAGTGGTGCTCAATGGCACCCCACTCCAGTCCTCTTGCCTGGAAAATCCCGTGGACGGAGGAGCCTGGTGGGCTGCAGTCCTTGGGGTCGCTGCAAGTCAGACATGACTGAGCGACTTCACTTTCACTTTTCACTTTCATGCATTGGAGGAGGAAATGGCAACCCACTCCAGAATTCTTGCCTGGAGTATCCCAGGGACGGGGGAGCCTGGTGGGCTGCCGTCTATGGGGTCGCACAGAGTCGGACACGACTGAAGTGACTTAGCAGCAGTAGCAGCAGCAGCAAGTGGTGCTAGTGTTAAAGAACCCGCCTGCCAGTGCAGGTAGATGTAAGAGACACAGGTTCAATCCCTGGGTCAGGAAGATCCCCTGGAGGAGGGCATGGCAACCTACTCCAGTATTCTTGCCTGGAAAATCCATGGACAGAGGAGCCTGGCGGGCTACAGTCCATAGGGTCACAAGGTTGGGCATGACTGAAGCTACTTAGCACAAACGCAGTGCTGTAATTATGACTTCAGTAGGTCATTCCATCAATCTGTTGGATTAGATGTTCTCAGATGATGGGGTACGTGGTAATATCAGTGAAAAACAAGAGTCTGAGCCAATTTCTCTTGCTTTCAAATGAGATCTTTGGTGAGAAGCAATCTTATACGGATATAATGATAATGAGTCATGGAATCATCACATTCCATAACTCCACAGATCTTGTTTGCTGGTAGAACCATTTTGGATAAGGAAAGAAGAAAGAAGTATCTATTTAAGTGAGAATAAATCTCTGGCCCATTTTGATGGAAACGGTCTAATATAATCAGCATGCCCTCAGTGCCCTGAGGAATAGTGCCATAACAAGGGTTCAATATTGGCTTCTGCTCTTGCAGTCTGAGCTTTCTGCCTTGGGGAGGAAAGTCCACAGTGTGGACCCCTTATCCCTATTGCCATGGCTACTACTACACAAGCCTGGTGAACAAAGACTGGGAGGCTGAATAATGGAGCCAACAAACACTCACAGAATGGGTCTTCTCCCTGATTATTAAGAGCTTCCTCTGTTTTTAAAAATTAATTAACCGACTGAAGTATAGTTGATTTACAATAATGTGTTAGTTTCAGGTGTACAGCAAAGTGATTCAGTTATGTATATTTTCCTTATTTTTCAGGATCTTTTCCATTATAGATTATTACATGACAGTAAATCCTTGTTTTTCTTCTTTCTTTCATCAGTTTTATAAATGGTAGCTAGTATCTGCTAATCACAAGCTCCTAATTTATCCTTCTCTATTCTGTTTCCATTTTTTGCTGATGGGTGAGGCTGAGCACCGAAAAATCAATGCTTTCAAACTGTGGTGTTGAAGAAGACTCTTTAGAGTCCCTTGGACTGCAAGGAGATCCAACCAGTCAATCCTATAGGAAACCAACCCTGAATATTCATTGGAAGGACCAATGCTGAAGCTGAAGCTTCAATACTTTGGCCACCTGATGCAAAGAGGTGACTCATTGGAAAAGATCCTGATACTGGGAAAGATTGAGGGCAGGAGGAGAAGGGGACGACAGAGGATGAGATGGTTGGAGGGCATCACCAACTCAATGGACATGAGTTTGAGCAAACTCTGGGAGATGGTGATGGACAGGGAAGCCTGGCACACTGCCATTCATGGGGTCACAAAGAGTCAGACATGACTGAGTAACTGAACAACAACTTCCCTTTCCCCTTTGGTAAACATAACTTTGTTTTCTATGTCTGTGGGTCTATTTCTGTTTTGTAAATAAATTCATTTGTATTATTTTTTAGATTCCTCATTTAAGTGATATCATATGATATTTGACTTTCTTTGCCTGACTTCCTTCGCTGAGTATGATAATCTCTAGTTTCATTAATGTTCCTGCAAATGGCAATTTTTCATTCTTTTTATGACTGAGTAATATTTCATTGTATACACACACACATCTTCTTTATCTGTTCATCTGCTGATGGACATTTAGTTTGCCTCCATGTCTTGGCTTCTATAAATAGTGCTGCTATGAACATTGGGGTGCATGTTCATCTTTTCCAATTAGAGTTTTCATCTTTTCTGGATATTTGACCAGGAGTGGGCTTGCTGAATCATATGGTAGAAGAACTTTGTTTTCAGTGGATGCCTTTGGGTAAGCTTTCAAATGAGAAGCAAAAATCTTCATGCCTGCATGCTAAGTCACTTCAGTCTGACTCTCTGCAATCCCATGGACTGTAGTCCACCAGACTCCTCTGTCCATGGGATTCTATGGGCAGGAATACTGGAGTGGGTTGCCATTTCCTTCTTCAGGGGATCTTCTCAACCCTGGGATTGAACCTGGGTCTCCTGCATTGCAGGCAGATTCCTTACTGACTGAGCCACCAGGGAAGCCTGCTGAGCCACTAGGAAAGCCCAAAAATACTGTTGGCCAATTTTGAGAGATCCATTAGTAGCTCAGCTGGTGAAGAACCTGCCTGCCAATGTAGGAGACACAGGAGACACAAGAGACAAGGGTTTGATCCTTGGGCCAGGAAGAACCCCTGGAGAAGGAAATGACGACCTGCTCCAGAATTCTTGCCTAAAAAACGCCTTAGATAGAGGAGCCTGATGGGCTACAGTCCATGGGACTGCTAAGAGTCAGACACAACTGAGCATGCACACATGGTTACTCATGGTATTCATATTCCTCTTCCATAGATTTCCTTGTTACCAATATTCCAATATTATTCTTTACAAGTCTTTGAGCAATAGGCAAATGTTAGTTACTACCTATGAGCCAGAGTAGATCTATACCTCGGACCATGATCCTTATAGGCTAAGTAGACATCCACATGTACTGCCCAAAGCTCTCCCCACTGGGAGAGTTGATTTTCACATTTTCTTTCAAAGCTGCTCTTGGGTAATATAATAACAATCCACTTCCAGCTGATGCCAACGTATGGTGCAGGCCCATCTTTAAACTAGGCCCAAGTTTTATTTTATTCTGCTTTGTTTTCCTCTAAGTGATGGTCATAGGGAGCTCCTCATGAGGCCCTAGAGTCCTTGCCATCTGCCTGTGCCACTTACTTGTGTCCTCCTGACCCAATCAAGGATAATCTTTCTATGCTATTTTTAATTGATGATGGTTTGTTGGTATGTATGTCTAATATTGGGCTTCCCAGGTGGTGCTAGTGTTAAAGAACCCGCCTGCCATTGCAGGAGATTTAGGAGACTTGGGTTCGATCCCTGGGTTGGGAAGATCTCCTGCTGGAGGCACAGCAACCCACTCCAGTGTTCTTGCCTGGAGAATCTAATGCACAGAGGAACCTGGCGGGCTATGGTCCATGTGTCACAAAGAGTTGGAGATGACTGAAGTGACTTAGCACACATGCACATGTCTCATGTCATGGCACTTCAAGACTGGCAGATCAGAGAACATCAGTCTTTATGTCATCACGATCCAGTCTATCAGAATCTAGTGCTTTTTTAGCATAAGAGAGCATGGTATAGTGTAAAAAACTTGAGGTCCTGTGCTTTGAATCTCTTATCGGGATTTGTGCAGGGGTCCATACAGCATCCTCACTCGTCACAGAAACTTAGATCTTCTGGATTATTAGACTTGATTGGCAGAGCCTGGACCTGCTGCAGAGCCTTTTTATTTTCTGGGAACACAGGTTTCTAAGTAAATGGCTCAGAGAAATACATCCAGATGTGGTGTATGTTGCCTTCAAAATCCAAATGGGCCCACTATGATTGTGCCTCTTTCTTAGTGTTCGGATGCACAAGGTACAGAAACCTGTCTTTAGCTTTAACACAGGGATTCTTGACTTCTTCATCTTGACATTTTGAACTTGACAGTTCTCAATTGTGAGGAGGTGCCCTGTACATTTCAGGATGTTTAGCAGCATCCTTGGGTCTCTCCCCACAAGATGCCAATAGCCACTAACTCCCTTCCCTACAGCTGTGACAACCAAAAAAGTCTCCAGATATTGCCTCTTCAATGTTCAGTAGGGGACAAAATTGTTGAGAACCACTGCTGTACAGGAATAGTGCAATACTCCTTTCATAGAAGTTGTGTGTCTCTGGCATTTATGTATCTCACTGAGAATATTTGCTACTTCCTGTTCACTGAGTCAGTCAACAGATGCTATTAGTGTCTGGATCAGATGAATGTTCTACGGGATGTCCAGATGGTCAAGGTCCATGTGGGCTACACTGTGACAGTATTTGAGAATTGACATGGACCTGAAGTAAAACTGTAGAAGTCAGTTACTGTTCCTGACATATGAAAATGTGTTGCTTTGATTTTCTTTGCTAATTGATCTGAGGGGAAAATGATTTGCCAGATCAACAGCTGCATACTACATGGGCAGGACTAGGTTGACGTGTCTCAGCAAAGATGCCATATCTGGATCAAAAGGTGCAAGTGGAGTCGCTGCCTAGTCTTGTTTTGTTTTGTTTTTGACTTGACAAATATTTATTAAGCACCTATCACAAATTCAACACTGTTTTAGGTGCTAAGAATGTATCTGTGAACAAAGGAATCATGATTTATGTTTATCTATTAACAATGCTGCTTCTGCTGCTAAGTCGCTTCAGTCGTGTCCGACTCTGTTCGACCCCATAGACGGCAGCCCACCAGGCTCCTCTGTCCCTGGGATTCTCCAGGCAAGGACACTGGAGTTGGTTGCCATTTCCTTCTCCAATGCATGAAAGTGAAAAGTGAAGTCGTTCAGTCGTGTCTGACTCTTCGAGACCCCAAGGCCTGCAGCCTATGAACAATAGTCTGATGTAAATACAAACTACAGTGAGATATCACCTCACACCAACCGGAATGAGTATCATCAAAAAACCCAAAAAAACAAATGCTGGAGAGGGTGTGGAGGAAAAGGGAACCCTCTTACACTGTTGGCAGGAATGTTACTTGGTACAACCATGAGAGAACAGTATGGAAGTTCCTTAAAAAGCTAAAAATAGAGCTACTATATAACCCTGCAATCTCACTCCTGGTCATACATCTGGAGAAAAACATGATCCAAAGGATAGCTGCACCCCAATGTCCATTGCAACACAGTTTACAATAGCCAAAACATGCTGCTGCTGCTGCTGCTGCTGCTGCTGCTGCTGCTAAGTCGCTTCCGTCGTGTCAGACTCTGTGCCACCCCATAGAAGGCAGCCTATCAAGCTCCTCTGTCCCTGGGATTCTCCAGGCAAGAATAGTGGAGTGGGTTGCCATTTCCTTCTCCAATGCATGCATGCACGCTAAGTCGCTTCAGTCATGTCTGACTCTGTGCGACCCCATGGACAACAGCCGACCAGGCTCCCCTGTCCATGGAATTCTCTGGGCAAGAATACTGGAGTGGGTTGCCATTTCCTTCTCCAGGACATGGAAGCAATCCAAATGTCCATTGACAAAGGAACAGATAAAGAAGATGTGGTACATATAAACAATGTTTCAAAATCTCCTGAGTAGAAGCTTGGATAATCTCAATCTCTGTCTAGTTTTGCCACTGTCAAAAGCAGGAATTAAATGGAGGTGAGCTGAGACTCATCACTTTTGCATCTATCAAATCTTTGATGGTGGCACCGATCCCTGCAATTCCCAGAGGGCTGTGATACTGCATTTGGCTTGGAGAATTCAATGGACAGTACAGTCCATGGAGTCGCAAAGAGTTGGAAATGACCGAGTGACTTACACTTTCAGTTTCACTTTACCATTTTGTTCAGGAAGGGCAGTTCCAGGGGCCACTTGGCTCTGCCTACCATTAACAGTTCTTTCTGCATGGGTCAGGAAACTAGTGCAGGAAATCTGCCAGTTGCCAAGCCTATTTAGTCTAAACATGCATTTAGGACCTGGAAAATTAACTCAGCATGGGTTTACAGAACTCTCCGAGCCCTCTGTGTGATTGACGTGGATGTAAGCTTATTATCTGGTTACCCGAAGCCCTCAATCTATCCAGGGGTCCCAGAGGATTAGCATAAATTCAGATCAGTGTCTAATAATCCTTCAAAGTCTGGATATGTCCCTGCCCTCAGTGCATGCTCATTCTTTTAAAAGCCACAGGTCCTCTGGGGAAAGTCTTAGGGAAAGATTTATGGTATACAGTTGTGACAATGTTGCAGTGTCCTTCCTCAAGAGGACCCAGTTTCTCCTTTAATCACTGGACCCTGGGTATGTGCTATAACCAGGAACTGAATTAGGGGCCAAGACTTCCTTTTGTGACAATTCAAGTGAGGTTTCTGTGTACCAGAACACAACCAGTTTTCCAGGTTGTGTATATCAAGTAAAACTTTAGTAGGCTACCCATCCATTAATATTTCAGTCCTAGGGACCCTGTCATCAAGTTGGTACCCCCACAGGTCCTGAGGATCAAAACATTCTGACTGCCACTCTGCCCCTGCTGAACATTGTGGTCCATCATGGTAACTGTGGCTCCTTATCTCTATGGTTTATTATTGGCACATGGCCCCTGCCACTCTGGCAACATTCCCACTGAAACCAGGAAACCCATTTCAGTCATCCTTGGTCCAAGGAGGAGAGGCATTGCAGAGCTTCCAAGGAGGCCTGTGTTTCTCTCACTAATGTTTTCTCAGTGTCTTAGTGCCCTCTGACCCCTTCTACAAAATATAGTCAGGAGAAGGGTGAGCAGGTTACACACAATAAATTTACTCCAACATTCCCGTCACCTTGACTCTTTCATGTGTGACCCTGTAGCTTGACTTTTTTTATGTGAGTCTTTACATTTCTTTCTCCCCATTGTGCATGCTCAGTCAATTCAGTTGAGTTCAACTCTGTGACCCCGTGGATCCATCAGGCTTCTCTGTCCATGGGTTTTCCTAGCAAGAATACTGGAGTGGGCTGCGATGGCCTCCTTTGGGGGATCTTCCCCACCCAGGGATCAAACTTGCACTTCCTGTATTGCAGGAAGATTCTTTACACTGAGCTACCAGGGAAGCCCTCCTTCTCCCTATTATTTGAGTGAAATTCTGACCGCTTAGTTTCACTGAAGGTAGGCCACTACTGAATCCTGGTTTCAATCAACCAAATCAGGCAGGCTGCTAGAGGTGCTCCCTTTAGAATATTAAGAGCAGAAGGACACCTGTGTTTAATCTGACATATTATATTCTAGCCTTTCTTTTGTAATACCCTTAGTATCTACTCTGATACAGTTTTCTAGGCTATTGCTAATGTAAATACAAAAGATACTGTAATTGTTTGGGTGTATAAGCTCATTTGTCTATTTATTATCTGGAATATATCTTATAATTCTCTCCTGGTTCCTTGGATTTAACTTTAGAAGTGGGTTTGGAGGTGGTAGGGGGATACAATTTGGGGGAGAATAGATAGCTCTTTCAGAGAAGGCAATAGCAACCCACTCCAGTACTCTTGCTTGGAAAATTCCATGGACAGAGGAGCCTGGTAGGCTGCAGTCCATGGGGTCGAGAAGAGTCGGACAGGACTGAGCGACTTCACTTTCACTTTTCCCTTTCATGCATTGGAGAAGGAAATGGCAACCCACTCCAGTGTTCTTGCCTGGAGAATCCCAGGGACGGGGGAGCCTCCATAGACAGCAGACATAGGCTGCTGTCTATGGAGTCGCACAGAGTCGGACACGACTGAAGCGACTTAGCAGCAGCAGCAGCAGATAGCTCTTTTCAAGGCAACTGCTGCATATATATTCTTTCAACTGGGGAAGGTCAATAAGGAGATGGGGCTTGGGGAGGTCACCTCAAATGTCCCCATCATAAGTCACAGGACCATGCTAGTTTCCAGTTGATGTCCTAACTTTAAGGCAGTGACTTAGGCTGTGAATTCAATGTCATCACATTTTAGCAACTTGAACAAATATATTTGGTTCTGATCCTCAACCATGGTCTGTCCTTAAGTGGTAAGAAACAAGACATTCTTCACACCCTCACCCTAACCCTGCAAGTAGAAGGTTATACTGTAGAAGCTTTCTGGTTCTCTGATCACACATTGAGCTGAGTTTAAAGCTCTGAATTTAACATTTTCCCTCTCTAAGCTGCCTAATGCTTGTGAAGTTGTCAGCCTACTCTGTAGTCCTTATAATTATCACGACTAACACATAGCGAAGTACAGTAGCTCCAAATCTTCTTATTTCCTTACCTTCATTTGGCATTTTCTTACAAGCAACTGCAGATACTAATTTAAGCAAATATAGTACCATTGCTTGCCCTGGATTACTAGAATTTTATTTTCCACTTGTTGGAGGTGATAAGTGCATTCAAGTTAAACAGGTGAGCAAATTAAACTCCTGGTGAACAATGGAAAGATGTGATGTTATCAGAACCTCAAAGCTAAGGCTGTCAGGCAGAATCTAGAGCCATGGCATGAGGTTCCCAGTTGGAGTTGGAGCCACAGAGATGTTGTGTTAACCACTGGAGATGATGCTCAAGGGAGAGCAAGAGAGAAGAAATTTCTTGGCTTCTCCTCTCCTACTGCTGAAAGCAGAAAGAAGCAGTGAAGCCAGGGGATTCACTGAGAAAAGCAAGAGTGGCTGGTTTTGAAGTCCTCTGTAATTCAATTCCGGTCTTATGGTACACTTTAATTTTTACTGAGTAAGTCCTTGTTCCTTGTTTTCAAGGGGATCTAACTATCAGAGTTTGTACAAAGTGCTTCTGAAGCCCAGTGGACAGAGCAGCCAAGCTTGCTGCAGGTGTGCAAGAAGGGTTATCTGAGGTCCCAGAGGTGAAAGGGAGTTTGCCAGGTGGAAAAGAAGAGCAGATGTATACTGGAGGGACCAGCGTGTCAGAAGTCAAGAGGTGGGGCAAGACAGGCAGCTAAAGGAAAAGGGACAGTTGCCTGTGTGCTAAGTCACTTCAGTCATGTTTGACTCTTTGCAACCCCATGAACTATAGCCTGCCAAGCTTCTCTGTCCGTGGGATTCTCCAGGCAAGAATGCTGGCCTGGGTTGCCATTTTCTTCTCCAGGAGATCTTCCTGAACCAAGGATCAAACTCACGTCTCCTGCATTGGCAGGCGGGTTCTTTACTACCAGTGTCACCTGGGAAACCCTATAGGATAGAAAAAAGGAAAGTTAAAGTGTTAGTCACTCAGTTGCATCTGACTCTTTGCAACCCCGTGGACTGTAGCCCACCAGGCTCCTCTGTCCATGAAATTCTCCAGACAAGAATCCTGGAGTGGGTAGCCATTCCCTTCTCCAGGGGAGTTTCTTGACCCTGGGATTGAACCCACGTCTCCTGCACTGCAGGCAGATTCTTTACCATCTGAGCCACCAGGGAACCCTCTATATGATAGTACCTACTTCATATTTGTTCTAAGGCTAAATGAAAAAAATAAAGTCACTGGTACAATTTGAGCTCTAACTGTACACTAAACTATTTTAAGTGCTTTCTAAAAATTGATTCATTTAAGACTCATAAAACCCATTAAGGTGTACCTTAAAACTACATTTTACAGATGAGAAAAAAAGAAGTTTAGAGAGTTTAGTAATTTTCCCAAGGTCACACACTTACATGACCTGACCCAAAGTCAGAGTCTTTACTGCTTGCTGTTCAGTTCAGTTCTGCGGGGTGTGGTGGGTTGGATGAGAGATTTCAAGATGGGAATGGTTGTTTAGATGCTTAAGGAAATGAGAGTGAGAGGAGAAAGGGGACAATGGTAAGAGGAATAAGGCCCTAACCACCTTTTATGAAAGGGCAGTATGTGCTCTTTACCCTACTCATTTTACTTATCATCTCTACCCTGCTCTACGAAGGCACGGATTTTTATCTGTTCTGTTTAATTAAATCCAAGCATTTAGAATAGCATCTGACATACAGTAGGTGCTCAAAAAACACTTGTTCAATCAAAGTGCAAGTTTTCTAAGAAGGCAGGAGTTGGGAACGGCCTGAACCACCACCAGTATGGTTCCTGCCCTCACAGCACTTACAGTCTAGCTGCGAGGTAAACTCCATTGGATTCCATAACTTCCTGCATACTGTGGGTAAAAAAGGGGAGGGAAAGGTATAATGAGCTTAAGTTTCTCGGCCGGCTGAGAAGTGAATGGGGTAATACTTATGTGATAATTAAGGTCTGAATGGTTCTGACATTGCTGGATTACTTAATTCGTATGTTTGTCTTTGAAGTACAGAACACACAATTGCTAGGTCTTTGTACTTTGATCCTTTCAAGTCTGGCACACGGGCGGTGCCGAATAAAGCTTTGCGGCAGAGGGTAAGCTGTGTTTGGCTTAGGACTGCACTCTTCTGAAGCAATTTCAGAGTTACAGATTTCTGAGGCGGACTTCTATGTTCTTTATCTATGGGACAGACTATGGTGATAAAGGAAGCAGAGGAAAGGGAGGGACTGATTTCGTGAGAGAAACAACTGTGTGGCCAAAAGCGGGATGCAAGCACGGCCTGGGGAAGGGAACAGACCCGAGAAGCAGCCGCGCCCGGGTCACGAAAGAAACCCACGCCCTACCTCCCGCCTCGGCGGCCCGTCGGCGGGAAGCTGGCTGCGCTTGCGCGCGGGTTGCCGGCGAGTGGAGCACCGAGGGGCGCGGCCGCAGCTGGGAGTCACGTGGTGCGCCGGCCAGCCGCCCCGCCCCTCCGCAATCGCCCCGCCCCGCCCCTTTCCCGGCGGGACGCTCGGAGCCGCCCCGAACTGCGCAGGGCGGCCAGGGGTGAGTGTCCGCGAGGGGCGCGCGTTACGCAGAGCCGGGAGATCCTGGACTGGGGTGCGGGTCGGCGGAAGGCGTAGAGGGGGCCAAGGGGACAAAATGGCGGCGGGGTACGCCCTTTCACCCCCTCCCCTCACCTGGGAGTGCGAGCGGAGAGGGAAAGGGAACACTGCTGGGGGAGGGGAGCCGCGGCAGCTCGGGAGGGCCGTGGGGTCCTTCGATGAGGCCTGGGGACGGGGGTGGGCAGGCTGTGGGCATGCCCTGCGGACTCATCTAGGGGTGTGGGCGACAAGGGACTCCGCGCACCCCGCGGGCCGAGAGGTGGGCGGGGGGCTGCGTTACTCCATCAGAGGGACGGCCCAGGGCGGCCGCGGGTCGAAGCTTTCGGAATGTCCAAACTACTAGGGGCTAACAGAGGAGCCGTCCTCCCAGCCTTTCATTTGACAGGTGATCGTCACCGTGTCATTCTCACAGGGTTTACCACGCTTTTCCTGCACGTTGACTGGGGTATTAGCTCTGCCTGGGAAGCAGGGCGGGAAAGGTCTCTGCGTCTTACAGATGCGTGAATTGAGGCCTGGAGGGGTAAAGAGTTTAACCAGGGCCTGGCACCTGGGGGTAGTAGAACCTAACCTTCTGCCTCTTTTGGTGCTCCTTGCCCAGCCCTTCATTCGCGCCTTCCCTCCCCTGCCAGTGAGGGACGGGATTGTTTGAAAGCAGACAGAAAACTGGTCCTCCAAGCAGCACCTGCTGCTGTCAAGTGGCTCCCGCTGAGATGGGGCCCGCCCGCTTGAGAGCAGCTTCTTCCTGTTGTTGGTGAACTGTATTCCTCATTCTATTTGTGCCAAGTTATTCTGACATGAAAATAGCTCTTCAGTATAATATCTTATTGAATAGAGTAATTCCTTATATATAAGCACATGTTGATTTCACCAGCGTTAGCAATTTCGTTCCCATCAGTGTCAACAATCCGAGGTGGAAGAACGGGATAAGCGTTGTACATTTTACCAGTGGGGAAACTGAGGTCATTCCTTGCCCCAGGTCAGCCTCTGGTAAATGGTTCATCTGGAATTAAGCTTTTTAAACCTAAGGTTGGTGTTCTGACCAATGTCCCGCTCTGGTTTATATTGATGCTCTGGTCCTTTTTTTTTTTTGTCGTTGTTGTTAAATACGACTTTTCCCCAAAATATGTTCGTGGCAGATTGATTTATGCTGCATATTGAAGTGATTTGAATAATATCCACTAAGGAATTAGTAGTAATTACAGAGTCAATTTTTTATTATGATTTGAAAAGGTGTCAGTGGAAGTGTGGCTTAATGGCTCTGAAGGCAAACTGATCTGAGTTTGAATCCCAGCTCTCCTGCTTGTCCTTTGACAGACAAATTTTTCTGAGCCTTAGTTTCCTCACCTGTAAAATATGGATATTATTGTCTATCTCACAAGTTTGTTGATAGCGAGTAAATGAGGTGTCTAAAGCTTTAGAACTGCTTCTGCTAAGCTGCTAAGTCACTTCAGTCGTGTCCGACTCTGTGTGACCCCATAGACGGCAGCCCACCAGGGTCCCCCGTCCCTGGGATTCTCCAGGCAAAAACACTGGAGTGGGTTGTCATTTCCTTCTCCAATGCATGAAAGTGAAAAGTGAAAGTGAAGTTGCTCAGTTGTGTCAGACTCTTAGCCACCCCATGGACTGCAGCCCACCAGGCTCCTCTGTCCATGGGATTTTCCAGGCAAGAGTACTGGAGTGGAGTGCCATTGCCTTCTCCATAGAACTGCTTCTGGCTCATATTAAACACTCACCATATGCTTTTTCCTTTTCTTTCTTTCTCCCCACTCCCTTGAGCTACAATTTTTTTTTTTTTTTCATTCTCTGAACCCTGATGGTTTAGGTCAGTTTACCTGGTGGATCTATATGGAAGCATAATCAGTGTGGCTATATAGATACAGTTACGAAAAAATTGGTTACTTGAGCTCCAAAGGATCTAGTGTTTTAAGCATAGACTTCAAAATTGTTCTTCCAGCTTCACAGATATTTAAGAATCTCTACATGTTGATTTGATACTGACTTCACTAATTCCTTCTTTTAAACACTATATGAAGGGGATTGACATTGTCCTCTTTCACCTTCACACCCAATCACAACCCAACCTAGTTTAAAGAAGAAGCAAAAATTCTTTGGGAAATCATATAGGAACATTCTTTAAACACTTAGAAAGTGGTAGTGGTATTTAATAGGAAGATAAATAGGATTCTCTGTAATGGTGCAGTCTAATATCCTTTGTGAAATCAGCATTTCTGAAATTGTAGAAATGAAAATGGCCAATGGCTTGTATAACAAACAAGTCACTAATAAAAATCTGTTTCCAGTTTTATGCCGGGATGGTAACCTTTTTCACAGACATCTGTCTGGCTTTGGCAGTAGGTCTTACGGAATATAAAGAGAAAGATCTACAGTCCATTGGTGGAGACATCCTTAAAAAATATTAGAAGGAAGTATTTTTTTGCTCTGTGACATGAAACACTAAAGATTTCATGAAACTTTACTAAAATAATTTCTACATTTTAGTGATAACTTCTAAAGTAAGTTTATTATATATTTTGAAAACATATGCGAAGTGGAGAGAATAGAAAAATTTATTTCTATGTACCAATCTATTTCAGCAATTACCTATGTACGGACAGTCTTGCCCCACAAAAGCTGTCGCTTCCTATTCTTTTGGAAGCAAATCTCAGACATCATATTTCGTTTGTAAAGATTTCTCTATGTGTCAAGCTTGTTTTTAATATATTGTTGGAAAGGAGAGGTAATTTTGATATTTTCAAAGAAGCATGGGTTTATGGAAGAAAATAAATACCTCTTCAGTTCAGTCACTCAGTCATGTCCAACTCTTTGCAACCCCATGAGCCTACCCAAACTCATGTCCATTGAGTTAGTGATGCCATCCAACCATCTCATCCTCTGTTGTCCCCTTTTTCTCGTGCCCTCAATCTTTCCCAGCATCCGGGTCTTTTCAAATGAGTCAGCTCTTCGCATCAGGTGGCCAAAGTATTGGAGTTTCAGCTTCAACATCAGTCCTTCCAGTGAACACCCAGGACTGATCTCCTTTAGGATGGACTGGTTGGATCTTCTTGCAGTCCAAGGGACTCTCAAGAGTCTTCTCCAACACCACAGTTCAAAAGCATCAATTCTCTGGCACTCAGCTTTCTTTATAGTCCAACTCTCACATCCATACATGACTATTGGAAAAATCATAGCCTTTACTAGATGGACCTTTGTTGGCAAAGTAATGTCTCTCGTTTTTAATATGCTGTCTAGGTTGGTCATAACTTTCCTTCCAAGGAGTAAGCGTCTTCTAATTTCATGAAAGCTGTCACCATCTGCAGTGATTTTGGAGCCCCACTCAAAATAAAGTCAGCCACTGTTTCCACTGTTTTCCCATCTATTTGCCATGAAGTGATGGGACCAGATGCCGTGATCTTAGTTTTCTGAATGTTGAGCTTTAAGCCAACTTTTTCACTCTCTTTCACTTTCATCAAGAGGCTCTTTAGTTCTTCACTTTCTGCCATAAGGGTGGTGTCATTTGCATATCTGAGGTTATTGGTATTTCTCCCAGCAATCTTGATTCCTGCTTATGCTTCTTCAGCCCAGCGTTTCTCATGATGTACTCTGCATATAAGTAAAATAAGCAGGGTGACAACATACAGCCTTGACGTACTCCTTTTCCTATTTGGAACCAGTCTGTTGTTCCATGTCCAGTTCTAACGGTTGCTTCCTGACTTGCATATAGGTTTCTCAAGAGGCAGGTCAGGTGGTCTGGTATTCCCATCTCTTTCATAATTTTCCACAGTTTATTGTGATCCACACAGTCAAAGGCTTTGGCATAGTCAATAAAGCAGAAATAGATGTCTTTCTGGAACTCTCTTGCTTTTTCAGTGATCCAGTGGATGTTGGCAATTTGGTCTCTGGTTCCTCTGTCTTTTCTAAAACCAGCTTGAAATACCTCTTAGTTAATGTATTCATGGCAATAAATATAGGATTCAAAACCTCATTAAATAACTTGGAATTATAAAATGTCTGTATTGCTTTTCAGAATACTTACTTTACTGTTATACACTTATTTTGAAGTTGGCAAATGTGAAAAATTACCAATAGTTTTGAGTGTGCTGACACCAGCATTGTTTAAGTTCCAGTCTCAGAAAGTAAATACTCAAGATTTTCTTTTATTTTAGAAGAGGCAAAAACATGAGTGATAAATTTTATGAATGTTGGAGAGTAACTGATTGAAACCCTGATTTTTCTAGAATTTACTGACAAACACGAGACAGATCATAGATAGAAGTACTGTTGTTACTTTGGTGAGTTGGGCCTATATTTTTTAGAGTCGTGCTGATAGCAGGCTTCTTCCTATTTTGGGCTTGCCATTTGATTCTTGCCTTTTCAGAACCTGTGCGCCTGAACTCAGAGAGGACAGATGCCTTTCCTGGCACTTGAGCCAGTCTTCACATTTTTATCTCTAGGACTCTCAGGTGTCTGTACATTCTGGGACTGCAGGGCAGGGTAGGACAAGTGAGACTTCAGTTCATCACAGGCAGCAACTTGTTCAGAAACCTTGGGCCCAGTTAGTCCTAGTGTTCATTCCCTGCTTACTAACTTTTGTGTGTGTGTGTGTGCACTCTATTTTCTGCTTGGCCATTGTTTTCCTGTAGCCTGGAGTTCTCAAATTTAATTTGAGTAGCACTCCCAGTATTTTGCCATATTCATTTTTTTATATTAGCAGATTTTTCATTTATGGTGGTGTTATGGTTCCTTTTAAAATTTAAGTCAAAATGTAGTTCTTTCGATAGAGAAATGTTATGTAGATAGTAGTACAGATGGTAGTTAGGACAAGTATGAAAGTAGTAACTGAAATTTTGGAAATTCTAAGTCCTTTTTTTAAAAAGCTTTGTTGAGATATTTCGCATAGAAAATTCAACTGTTAAAGTGTACATTTCAGTGGTTTTTTAAAAAAAAATTTGCATCTACAAATCAGTAAATGTGATAATGCCACTTTAACAAAATGAAGGCTGAAAATCATGATTTCAATAAATGCAGAAAAAAGCACGTGACACCATTTAATACTCATTTATGATAAACACTCTCAACACAGTGCGTTTAAGAGGAATATACGTCAACATAATAAAGGCCATATATGAAACAGACCTTCAGTTAATATCATACTTAATGGTGAAAAGCTTAAAGCGATCTCTCTAAATTCGGGGCAAGACAAAGATGCCAACTCTTGCCATTCTTATTCAACATAGTATTGGAAATCCTGGCCAGAGCACTCAGGCAGGAAAAGGAAGTAGAAGGCATCCAAATTGGAAAGAAGATGTAAATTCATCACTATTTATGGATAACATGATTTTATAAATAGAAAACCCTAAGGATGTCACCAAAAAACTTAGAAATAAATACAGGGGAATTCCCTGGCAGACCACTTGTTAGGACTCCACACTTCCACTGCAGGGGCACAGGTTGATCCCTGGTTGAGGAACTAAGATTCCACATGCCGATAAGCCAAAGAAAGAAAAGAAATAATAATTACAGTATAGTTGCAGGATACAAAATAAAAATACAGAAATCTGTTGTATTACTATATGCTAACAGTGTGCTAGCAGAAAGAGAAATTAGGAAAAGAATCCTATTTAAATTGCAATAAAATAATAAAATAGGAATGAAAGTAAGGATTTGAAAGACCTTTAAACTCAAAAATATAATACATTGTTGAAAGAAATTTAAGAAGACACAAATAAATAGATATTCCATGCTTATGGATTGGAAGAATTAATATTGTTAAAAAGGCCATATTACCTAATGCAATCTACAGATTCAGTGCAATCCTGTCAACATTCCAGGAGAAATAAAGCCAAAAATTATGAACTTTATATAATATTAAAATTTATATGGAGGCACAAGATACTGAATAATCAAAGCATCCTAAGAGAAAAGAACAAAACTGGAGGTATCACACTTCCTGATGGCAAACTATTTTGAAAAGCCATAGTAAGCAATACAGCATGACATTGACAGAAAAATAGATACACTTAGCAGTAGAAGAGATTTGAGAAATAAACCCACTCATATATGGACTACAAAGGAACAAAGCTCATAAAATGGAGGAAGGACGGCTTCTTCAACAGGTAGTCCTAGGAAAACTTGACAGCAAGATGCAAAAAAAAGAAACTAGACTGCTATCTCACACTGTACACAAAAATCAACTCAAAATGAATTAATGATTTAAATGTAAGACCTGAAACCATAAAACTCCTAGAAGAAACTGTGGGTAGTATGTTCCTTGACATCAGTCTTAGCAATATCTTTCTAGATTAGTTTCTTAAGCCAAGGGGAAACAAAAGCAAAAGTAAACAGATGGGACTACATTAAATTAAAAAACTTACGTGCGGTAAAGGAAACCATCAACAAAACAAAAACAACCTACTGAGTGGAAGAAGGTATTTGCAAATGATGTATCTGATAAGGGGTCAATATCCAAAATGTATAAAGAACTAATACAGCTCAACAGCAACAAAAAGAAACGATTTATTGAAAAGTGGGCAGATGATCTGAATAGTTATTTTTCCAATGAAGATATGCAAATGACACATGAAAAGATGTTCAACATCGTTAATTAATAGGGAAATGCGAATCTAAGCTGTAATGAGATATCTCTTCATGCCAGTTAGAATGGCTATTATTGCAAAGCAAAGAAATAACAAATTTTGGTGAGGATATGGAGAAAAGGGAAACCTTATGCACTGTTGGTGGGACTGTAAATTGGTGCAGGCACTTTAGAAGACATTATGGACATTCTTCAAAAATTAGGAATAGATCTACCGTATGATCCAGCTAGCCCACTTTCTGGTATTTATTTAAGGAATATGAAAACACTAATCTGAAAATATAACTCTGCCCCCATGTTCATTGCCACATTATTTATAATCACCAAGATGTGGAAACAATCTAAGTGCTCATCAATAGATGAATGGATAAAGAAGATGTGATATATATGTATTTGTATACACACATAATGAAATACTATTCATCCATAAACATGGATAGAGCTTGAGTGTACTATGCTCAGTGAAGTAAGTCGCATGGGAGAAAGACAAATACTGTAAGATTTCACTTATGTGAAATATAAAAACAAAAAATAAGTGAACAACCCAAACCAGAAGAAACATGCGGATACAGAGAACAGAATAATGGTTACCAGAGGAGAAGGGACAGGAGGGGAGTAGGGTACAATGGATAAAGGTAGTTAACTGTGTTGACAGATGGAATCTGAATTTTTGGTGAGCACACTGTTGGGTATACACAAGTAGAAATATCATGTTATGTACGTGAAAGTATGTAACGGTATAAGCCAAGGTTACCTCAATAAAAAATAAATCTTAGAAAAGGCTCCTGCCAATGGTTCAGTCCCTGGGGAGTGTTCTGATTGGCTTATAGTCTCTGGAAGATACTTCAGGATTAGAAAGTGGGTCTTCATCACTTATGGTCTATGCACTTTTTAATCAGGTGTTTTTGTGCTGATTCCTGGGTTGAGTAAATCTACCTGTGAGTTTTTAAGAGTGGTTGTCCATTCCCAGAAGTTCTGTAGATTTCCTGGACGTATTTTCTATTGTTATTTAAAGATAGTTGTTTGGGGGCTCATCTCTCCTGTGCAGGATCTAGGGGTTGGAGTGCTTGATGTGGAGCTCAGATCCCTTGCTTTTCAGAGAAAAGATCCGTATCTTCTGGTGCCTCCTAATTGTGAATTGACACAGCTGGTATTGCGGTTTTCCTTGGTTGAACTGTCTCTGCCTCTCTCATCCTGTGCCTTTCATGTCTGTATTGATGTTCTGGCCTTTGTTGTGGAAGTTCTTTTTACCAAGTTTTTATGTCCCTTTCCAAGGAAATTATTCATGTATAGTTTTAGATTTGTTGTATACATAGGAGGAGTTGAGTTCAGGATCTTCCTGCAGCACTATAAGAACCCTCCCCATCCTTTTTTTTTTTTTTTTTGATATTTGAAATACAACTTTATTCTGATTCTAAACGAAAAGGAATGGGAATGACAGTAACAAACAAGATTCCACCTCTCAATATTGTCATGTGACTATAGCAGTCTTATATTTGAAACTCAAGGAGGAAACAGCTGTGTTCCGAAACACCTAAATATGCAGGTCCAAAAAATCAAGGTATTTTTTTTTAAACTGCCACATTCACTCCAAAGCCCATCCGTCTCCTTCAGCATCCAAAGATTAAGCACATGTTCTGCTTAGCTATATAATAAAGTGGCAAACACGCTGTACCACTGACATCACAGGACAGTTGCCTATAAATCTTTTCTTAGAGCAGTTTTAGAATTGCAGCAAAATTAGGAGGAAAATACAGAGACTTCCTATATACTCCCTGTCTCTACTCATGTATAGTGATGTGAAGTCGCTCAGCCGTGTCCGACTCTTTGTGACCCCGTGGACTATAGCCTACCAGGCTTCTCCGTCCATGGGATTCTCCAGGCAAGAATACTGGAGTGGGTTACCATTTCCTTCTCATGTATAGCCTCTCCATTATCAACATCCCTTGCCAGAGTGGTACATTTGTTACGATTGATGAACCTACACTGGCAAATTGTTGTAACCTAAAGTCCATAGTTTACATTACTCTCTACTATTGGTGTACATTTTATGGGTTAGGACAAATGTGTAATGGCAGGTGAGGACTTCTCAGGCGGCTCAGTAGTAAAGAATCTGCCTGCCAGTGCAGGAGATGTGAGTTTGATCCCTGGGTCAAGAAGATCTCCTAGAGGAGGAAATGGCAACCCACCCCAGTATCCTTGTCAGGAAAATCCCATGGACGGAGAAGTGTGGCAGGCTACAGTTCATATAGACGCAAAGAGTTGGACACGACTGAGTGAGCATGCACACACACACACATAATGACAGGTATCCATCATTATAGTATTATACAGAGTGCTTTCACAGGCCTAAAGATTCTCTTTTCTCTGCCTATTCCTCCTTCCCCCTCAATCCCTGGCAGTCGTTGATGTTTTTCCTGTCTTGGTAGTTTGACTTTTCCAAGAGCTTCATTTCTTTTATGAATGAATAATAATTCTGTTGTGTGGGTACCACGTTTTTTTAATCCATTCATCAGTTGATAGACATTTGGATTGTTTCAGCTTCTGAATACTATAGACAACACTTCTGTGAACATTTATGTATAAGCTTTTTTGTGGGCCTGTTTTCATTTCTCTAAGAATGGAATGGATGGTTTGTACTGTAACTCTGTATCTAACCACTCTAGGAACTGCCAGACTATTTACAGAACCAGCTGCACCATATTGCATTCACAATCAGCAGTGTATGGTGGGTTCCAATTTTTCACATCATCTGTAACGCTGGTTTTGTTTGTTTTTTGGGTTTTTGATTTTTGATTATAGCCATCCTGGTATTTGTGAAGAGGTATCTCACTGTAGTTGTTAGGTTGTGATTTGTGTTTCACTAATGACTAATACTGTTTAACATCATTTGATGCTCTCACCAGCCATTTATGTGTCTTTTTGAGAGAAACGATAACATAGCCTTTAAAACTTGTTTTAAAATTTATTTTATTTTTTTGGGTTTTCTCCAGTTGTGATGAGCTGGGGCTACTCTCTCGTTGCGGTGTGTGTACTCCTCATTGTGGTGGCTTGTCTTGTTGTGGAGCATGGGTTTCAGTCGTGGTGCGTGTGGGCTCAGTAGGTGTGGTTCCCGGGCTCTAGGACACAGGCGCAGTAGTTATGGCACACAAGCTTAGCTGCTCCGAGGCATGTGGGATCCTCTCGGATCGGGGAGCAAACCCATGTCTCCTGCCTTGGCAGGTGGATTCTCCATGACTGAGCCACCAGGGAAGCCCTAATATAACATTTTTAACCCGACACAATGGTGGCATTTAACCTGACATGGGCTCTTGGTATCACTTCTGTGCTTGCTCACTCTATTGATTTTTTATCCAAATGGATGGCTCCTCAGAAATTCTTTGTGGTATTTAAATTTGTGCTAAACATGTCCCTTAATGTATTTATTAATCTACAAATTATAGTTCACAAAGTTTGTTTAATTATGTCACATTTGCTTATTTTTACATTTGTTTCCTTTGTCTTAGGAGACAGATCCAAAAATATGTTGCCTCAGTTTATATCAAAGAGTGTTCTGCTTGCATTTTCTTCTAGGAATTTTATGGTTTCTGGTCTTACATTTAGGTCTTTAATCCATTTGGATTTATTTTTATATTTGGAGTGAGAAAATGTCCCAGTTTTTTCTTTTACATGTAGCTGTCCAGTTTTCTCATCACCAGTTATTAAAGACACTGTCTTTATTCCTGTTGTATATTCCTTCCTCTTCTGTTGTAAATTAACTGACCATAAGTGCATGGGTTTTTTTCTGGGCTCCCTATTCCATCCCCCTGATACATGTGTCTGTTTCTGTGCCGTTAGTATATTGCTTTGGTTATTGTAGTTTTGTAGTGTAGTCTGAAGTTAGGGAGTGTGAGTCCAGATTTGTTCTTTTTTCTAAAGATTGCTTTGGCTATTCAGTTTCTTTTGTGATTCTAAATGATTTTTAGGATTATTGGTCTAGTTCTGTGCAAACATGTCACAAGTATTTTGACAGGGATTGCATAAATCTGTAGATTACTTTGGGTAATATTAACAATATGAATTCTTCCAGTCCATAAACATGGGTCATCTTTCCATTTCTTTGTATCATTTTCAGTTTCCTTCATCAGTGTCTTATAGTTTTCAGAGCATAGGTCTTTTACCTCCTGGGTTAAGTTTATTCCTATATATATATATATATATTTTTTTTTTTTTTTGATGTGATTTTAAATGGGATTTTTTTTTTTGCTTTCTGATAATTCACTATTAGTGTATAGAAAAGCAACATATTTCTGTGTGTTAGCCTTGTATCCTGTAACTTTACTAAACCTACTTATCAGTAGTAATAGTTTTTTGGTTGGGACCTTAGTATTTTTTGTATAGAGCATCATGTCATTTGCAAATAGGGACAGTTTTACTTATTTCCTTCCAATTTGGGTGTCCTGTTTCTTTTTATTGTCCAGTTACTATGTGTAGGATTTGCAATACTGTGTTAAAGAGAAGTTGTAAAGGTGGAAATCTTTGTCTTGTTCCTGATCCCAGAGGAAAAACTTTCAGCTTTTCACCATTGACTATGATGTTAGCTGTGGATTTGTCATAAATAGCCATTATTATATTCAAATGTGTTCCTTCTGTACCAACTATGATAAAAGTTTTTGTCATGAATGGATGTTGAATTTTATCAGATATTTTTTCTACGTCTATGATTATGTGATTTTTATTCTTCCTTTTGTTTGATTGATTTACAGATATTGGGTCATCCTTGTATCCCTGGAAAAACCCCTGCTTGATCATGTGTGTGATCTTTCTATATATTATTGAAATCAGTTTGCTAATATTATGTTGAGGATTTTTACGTCTGTATTCATCAGAGATGTTGCCCTGTAATTTTCTTTTTTTGGAGTATCTGTGTTTCTTTTTGGTATCAGCATGATGGTGGCATTGTAGGATGAATTTGGGAGTATTTATTCCTCTTTAACTTTTTGAAATAGTTTAAGAAGGTTAAGTATTAGTTCTTCATGTGTTTGGTAGAATTCCACTATGAAGCCATCAGTTCCTGAACTTTTGTTTGCTGTCAGTTTTTTTTTGATTACTAATTCAATCTCACTGCTAGTGATTGGTCTGTTCAGGTTGTCTATTTCTTCTTGATTCTGTCTTAGAAGTTTGTATGTTTCTAGAAATTTATCCATTTCTTCTGTTTGTTGCCAGTTTGTTGCCATATTCTCATATGATTTTGTAGTATTCTCTTATGATTTTTTTTTGTACCTCCATGATATTAGATGTAGTTTCTTCTCTTAATTTCTCATTTTGTTTATTTGGATCCACTTTCTTTTTTTCTTGATGAGCCTGGCTAAAGGCTTTAAATTTTGTCATTTCAGAAAACCGGGTGCTGATGAAATTGATCTTTTCTATTTTTTGGTCTCTATTTTATTTATTTCCTCTCTGGTCTTTATTATTTCCTTCCTTCTGCTCACTTTGAGCTTTTTGTTCTTTTTTTTCCCCTAATTACTTTAGATGCTAGATTGGATTATTTACGATTTTTTGTTTTGTTTGTTTCCTGACATAGGCTTATATTGCTATAAACTTTCCTCTTAGATTTGCATCACATAGGTTTTGGAGAGTTGTGTTTTTATTTTCATTTGTCTGAAGGTAATTTTTGATATCCTTTTTGATTAGTTCATTAATCGCTTGATGTTTTTATTAGTGTACTGCTTGGTCCCCATGTGTCTGTGTTTTTCTCATTTTTCTTCCTGTAATTGATTCTTTTCTCATACCATTGTGGTTAGAAAATTGCTTGATATAAACTTTCTTCAATTTGTTTAGACTTGTTTTGTAGCCTAGCATATGATCTGTTCTGGGGAACATTCCTTGTGCACTTGAAAAGAATGTGTTGATGTATATCTACTTGTTTTAAACTGGTAGTCATTTAAATCAAAACATATTCTAAAAGATCTGCATTTTTCTCACCCCCACTATATTTTGTATTCTTTACATTATATTTTACATCTTCACATGTATCCCTTAACTGTTCATTGTAGTTATAGTTGATCTTACAGTTTTTATTTTTTCATTTTTATGCTGACTTATTTAAATGGTTGATCCTCAGCCTTTGCTGTATATCTACCATACCACAGCCCTTAATAGTAAGGGCTAAATGGTTACTTACTGTAATAGTGGAGTTTTCCTTTAATAGAAATTCTTACTTCTTGTTGTAGTCTTTTCTTTTCCACTTAGGGAAGACTTTATAACATGTCTTTTAGGATTGGTTTAGAGTTCATGGACTCTTTTACTTGTCTGAGAAGTTCTTTATCTCTCTTTCAGTTCTGACTCATAATTTTGCTGGGTAGAGAGTATCCTAGTTTTTCCCTTTCAGCATTTAGAATATTTCATGCCACTCCTGTCTGGCCTGCAGGCTTGCTACAGAAGCCTTATGGGTGTTCCCTTGTATATGACTCTGTTCTTCTCTTGTTGCTTTTAGAATTCTCTCTTTAAGTTTTGCCACTTTAATTGTGATATGTTTTGGTATGGGTCTGTTTGGGTTCATCTTGTTTGGGACCCTCTGTGCTTCCTGTATCTGATTATCTGTTTCCATCTTCGGGTTTGGAAAGTTTTAAGCCATAATTTTATCAAATACACTTTTGAATGTTTTCCTTCTCTCTTCTCCCTCTGGGACCCCTATAATGCAAATCTCAGTATGCTTGATGTTTTCTTAGATGTTGCTTAAACTGTTCTGATTAAAAAATTTTTTTCTTACTGTTGTGGTTGGGTGATTTCCATTTTTCTATCTTCCAGATAACTTGTGAAATCTTCTGTATTACCTAGTCTGCTCTTAACTTCCTGCTAGTTTTTTTTTTTATTTCATTTATTGCATTCTTCAGATCTAACTGGTTCTTTTTTGTTTTCTAGTTCCTTGTTAAAACCCTCTCTGTGTTCATCTGTTCTTTCCCCTAATTTGGTTAGCATTCTTATTCCTGTTTTGATCTCTTTTCCTGATAAATTGTTTATATTTTTTTTGTTTTTTTTCTTTTTCTTTCACTTGAAATAAATTCCTCTGTCTTCTCGTTTTGATCAGCTTTCTCTGTCTCTGTAAACTTAGGTGAAACTGTTAACTATGGTGATCTTAAAGGGGTATCCTTTTGTGGGTGTGTCCTTATGCAGTCTGTGTGAGCCTACTGGCTTTGGTGGGAGAGCTGGATCTGAAGTGAGCACAAGTCACATCTTACCCCAGATTTGCTGGCAGCTGTCACTGTGGTGGGAGGTGGGGCTGTAGAAGGAAGAGCAAGAGTCAGAACCAGGTGTGAGCTAGGACTTTGGTGCTCAGTAGAGAACACACCAAGGTGCTGGAGCAGAAGCCTTAAGGGTGGGTCCAAACTGCTTCCATTCCCTCTTAGTGTATGTTCTCTCCTCTCACAGCATTGGCATCATTCCTCAGAAGGGAGCTACACTGGAGCAAGAGGGGCAGGAGCAGCCCACTCAGTGTGGGTTGGGGCATGCGCCGGGACTGTCTTGGCACATCAGAGTCCACACTACTCTGCATCTGCTGCCTCTAGGAGTGCTAGTAATAGCTGCTGCTAAGTCGCTTCAGTCGTGTCTAACTCTGTGTGACCCCATAGATGGCAGCCCACCAGGCTCCCCCGTCTGTGGGATTCTCCAGGCAAGAACACTGGAGTGGATTGCCATTTCCTTCTCCAATGTATGAAAGTGAAAAGTGAAAGTGAAGTCGCTCAGTCGTGTCCCACTCTTCACGGCCCCATGGACTGTAGCCTACCAGGCTCCTCCGTCCATGGGATTTTCCAGGCGAGAGTACTGGAGTGGGGTGCCATTACTTTCTCCTGCCCTTGCCTTATTCAGATGCAGAGCTGGGTCTGAGTCGGCACCATCCCTTCACCTGTGCCCTTCCCCTTGACAGTGTCGACCTTCACCCTAGTGGGGAGCTGTGTGGTGGACAAGATGGGCCAGGATGTGCACTGGGGTGGTTGTGGAAAGCAACTAGAGTCACAGGCAGTCTCAGTCTGCTTCCTCTGCCTTGTTTTGGGAGCAAGGAAGCAAGTGTATGCCTGCCCTTAATGAGTGGAATTCAAGTTTCTCACAGTTCCCCTGCCAATCCCTCTGGTCTGCACACCAGCGAAGATTTGTCTTTCTGGTCTCAGACTTTAGGCCTGGGGTGCCCACTATATGGTTCAAACCCTTCTCTTTCCAAAGAGGGTCTCCAAACCCAAGTAATTCCCCTACTTCTGTGTCCCCTCCTTCAGGTGTGGCTTCCCACCTGATCACTTCTCTTTGCTTTCCTTCTTGACTGTGTGGATCTTTCTTTATAGCGTTTGTTATGTAAGAGTCTTTCCACCAGGCTCCACATTGCTGCTTGTCTATTTCCAATCTGTTTTCTAGTGCATATGCATCATATAATATTAATACATAAATTTGTGTCTCCCTTAAAAAGTTGTTGGTATCTAGCTAGCTGTCTTTATTGGAAAGTTCACTAATTGATTCTGGAATGACCAAAAGAAAAAGAGGTCAAAGGAGTTAATTCTGCTTAATCAACAAGCCAGCCTACTTCCTTCTTTTCCTTAAAAACCTTTGTTCAGTGCCTAGCATTTTAAACATACCATCTTAAATAGAGGAAAAGGAAGATCACTGAAATGCTGATCTTGTCTTTCAAGATTCTAAAATGTAATAGGATGAGGAGAAAATTGTCATCCAAAGGAAATGGAGAAAAGATATAACACCAGTTGAGCATCTATTATGTGCTGGTCTTTATGTCTTATTTAAAAAACCATTTGGTGACTTGTTATGTAACCGATACTGTGTTAACTAGTAGAAACTCTAGTGTGCTACCATTTAACTGTAAAGTAGATACTATTCTCTTTACTCAAAAGAAAACTGAAGTTCTGAGGGATTCATGACTTGTGCAAAAGGTTATGTAATTAGTAGCTATAATAATTTGCTAAATTGAGATTCAGTCCCATATTATTGTGCTGTCTTTCTCACTGTGTCGTGCTGATTTCAGTAGAAGTATTTCTCATCTAATCCTAACAATCTTATAAATTAAGGATAGCCTTCATTTTTTCCCTCCCTAAACTGTGTGTCCTTTGATCAATTTTACTGAGGTATAGTTTACAAAAAGTATGCCCACTTTTTTAAAGTGGGCAGTTCAGTGAGTAAGAACACAGTTATACATAGTCATGAACCGCTGCTGCAATCCATCTTCCCAGAAAGTTTCCTTGAACTTCTTTCCAGTCCTTCCCCTCCAACTAAGGTAACTTTTGATATTTCCACCTGGGATTAGTTTTGCATGTTCTAAAACTTGATTTAAATGGAATAATTCAGAATGTATTCTTTTGCATCCAGCTTCTTTTTCCAAGCAGACTGTCTGAGATATCTATTTTATTGTATATTCATTCCTTTGTATTGCTCTCTGTTCTACTGTATAGATGTACTAAGATTGGATTATCTTTTGTTTTGATATATGGGTTGTTTCCAGTTTGGAAACCTGGAAAGGCTCTTTGAATATTTGTAAATAGGTCTTTGTGTGGAAAAAATTCTCTTGGGTAAGCAATCTAGCCTTCATTTTTATGGGTTAGAATACCGATATTTGAAGAGTTTGAATAACTTCTCATAGTCACACGACCAGTGATTTGGTTGACTCCAGTGCTTGTATACACTTTTTCTACTGTATCACACTTGTCCCTACTTTTCAGAAGTGATGATTACAGGTCAAGTAGTCTGAGAATTCAGATGACAGTGTCTGTCAGCTGGGGATATCAAAATGGGCTTCATGAAGATGACTTTTTTGAGTTGATGAATTGGTAGGCTTTGAGTATGTATAGGGTGAGAAGAGAGGAACATTTTGAGCAAAGGTTCTTTAACATGGGTTTCATTTGTTAGTAAACAAGTATTTAATGAATGCCTCTCAGAAACCAGACACGGTTCTGTATTCGGAGGCTATAGCAATAACCCAAAACCAAAGATCATCATGCAGCTAACTTTCTTGCGGGGAGAGATGGACAGTACACCAAGTAAGTTTAAGTAATGAATGCTCTCGAGAAGAAGTGGGATAGGGAGTGCCAGTAGTGGGAGTCAGGATAAACAGATTGCAATTTTAAAAAAGAGTGCTTTCGTAGGCCTCACTGAGAAAGTTACATGTGGGCAAAGATGGAGTCAGTCTTGAGCATTCCAGATGCGGACTTTAAAGTGTAAAGCCCTGAGGCAGGAGTGTTTCTGGCATGTTGGGGAACTTAAAGAGGCCGTATCGCTGAGCTGGAAAGGACATCAGAGAAGAGAGGAGTAGGAGATGTGGTCAGAGATGTATGAGGAGCTAGGAAGTTTAGAGTGTGGGGACTTGGACCACTGTGGAGACTTTGACTTTTACTTTGCATGAGACGTAGAGGCATTGGTGAGTTGTTAACAGAGGTGATGTATTTTTGAAAATGTAACATTTTTATTGAGATATAATCCATATACCAACAAATCACCCAGTTAAAAAGTGTTTATTAGTATATTCACAGAGCTGTGCAGTCATCACCATGTTGAATTTTAGGACATTTTCATCATCCCCAAAAGAAATGCTGTACTCATTAGCAGTAACTCCCATTTTCCTCCAACTCTGTAGCCCTAGGCAAGCAATAATCTGTTTTTCTGATTCTATGAATTTTCCCATTTTGGACATTACATATAAGTGGCGTTATGTAATGTGTGGTCTTTTATGAGCGGCTTCTTTCATTTGTCATCTTGTTTTCAGGGTTCATTTATGTTGTAGCATGTACAAGCACTTTATTCTTTTTTTAATGGCTGAATAAGATTTCCTTGAATGGATATAGCACATTTTATTTATCCATCAATTTTTGGACATTTGGGTTGTGTCCACTTTTTGGCTATTAGGAATAACGTTGCTATGAATACTTGTATGTAAGTTTTTGTTTGAACATATGTTTTCAATTGACGTGCTGCATTTAAAAGGGAGTGAATTCACTTGGTGAAGATAAGTGACCAAGGCCCTTGTCCCAGAAAGTTGGGTTCCAATTGCTGCTTATTTTTCTTTGTTCAGAAGCTTTTCTTACATGATTAAGCCACTGTTTCTTGCAATTTCTCTGTCCTCTTGTTTTTTTTTCTTTTTTTTCTTTTTTAAAATCTAGTTTCCTAGCTTTGGATTTCTTTGAATGAAGATTTGACCACCATTAAATAGGTTCCCTGAAAAGTAGGATCTGTTCTGTGTAAATCCTTAGGTAATCTATAATTAAAATAGTCTGATCAAACCTCAGTTGTTGAAAGTTCCTAAGGAGAGGTTACACAGTGTTTTATATTATTGAGTTGGAATTCATTAGTGGGTCATAATTCAGTGAAAACAGTATTTAAATAATGAAACAGAGCAGGAAATATTAGAGTGCATCACTTACAATAGAGGTAAATGTTACTTCATGAAACTTTGTTTCAATATAAAGTATATACTTATAGATTATAGTAAAAAATGTTTGAAGCCTCCAGATTAAGATATCAGAGACTGTTTATATAATTAATACTTTTTCTCTTCCATTTAATTATTTTTGGAGAGCATTTAGGTATTGTTCAGCATAAAACATGCTATAGTATAACCAAATGAAATATAAAGGAGTAATGTTTTTGTTGTTGAATATAATAAGAAACTTAATGGGAATGAAATTTTTATCTTTTTATAAACAAATATGATTTTATGACAGTGTTATGGCTAATAGTATGTACTATATATTTTTTTTTTATTATAGGAATCATACTCCATGGGTTTGTGTGGTAAATGAGCTTCTTGGCATAGAAAGGAATTAAAAAATGATGGTAAGTGATCAATTTACCTTAAGCATTAACCTTAGTTTTTTTAGCCTCCTTCTACCTCCTTTCCTTCCTTCCGTTTTTCATTCATCATCCTTTTTGATGTAATATTTGTTACCTACAAGATACTCTATGGAACACGTGTTATAAAGTACAGCAGTTAAGGTAATGAACAGTGAGTGTACTGTTCAACCCTAAAGCCATAGACGCTCACTCTTAACATTTGTATGACCTAGGGCAAGAATACAGATGGAAGTTAGCTTTTCTCTTAATGTCTTAATCTTAAAAAGTTATAAATTAGTTTATGTCAGCAGCTTGACCTACTTTCCTACCCAGGGCTCAGCCAGCTCTTAAAGGAGAAATGCTGTCTCTGGGGTTGGCAGGGTGGATGTTGGGCCAGGATGGTCTCTGAATCTCAGATGGGCACTAATGTGGGGAAACTCCCCAGAAACCCTGGGCAGATGAGTTCACCTTCCCCATATTCTACTTTTTAAACTCAAGATTTACAGGCAGTTCTAAGTATCTACTCAAACTATCTCACTCAGACCCAGGAGGAGGAGGAAATACGGTTTATGGGATAATCCAGGTGCCTAGAGACTTCTTTGGGAAATGGGGGGTAGCCATTTTAAAGTAAATGTTAGATTTAAAATTAGATTTTAAATAAAAATTTTAAATATTTAAATATTAAATAAAAATTAGATATTTTTATCTTGGTTTCCCAGCATAGAGGCTGTGCTTTGACTTCTTCCTTCTCTTCCTTATTGTTTGCTTTTAGGGTGGGGAGGCCTCAGTTCAGTGTGTGAATCCCTCTCTATTAATTCCTGTATAGTTACTTGCTATCTTTTTGTTTTGACATTTTTGATGTTTTGATATTTTGATAGGTGTAATCTTCTGAAGTATAGGATTTAGGGAAGGAGCCTCCTCTTTTGGGTGTAAATGTAGGATTATAACCACTTATATTTTTCTTTCCTATCTCATCCTGACCCATTCCACACTCCAGTTTCTTTTATATCTTAAAGATGTAAATAATAAGTTCTGAGTTTAAAATTTTTAAATTCTGTCATTTGAGATCATTTTTCTTCTGCCTTTCATATTCTGAGAATTTCTTACAGTGAGGGCCATTCAGTCCTAAGCTCTGTTTTTGTTTGTCTGAATCTTTTTTCCTGCCCTGATTTTCAAAGATGGTGTTGCTGAATGTAGAAGCCTAGATTAAGAAAATTTTCTCTCAGTATTCTGAAAAAATGTATTCCACTGTTTCAGCCTCTTTTTAGTCTTTCACAAAGTTATGTGATTTATGTACGTATGGCTGTGCTGGGTCTTCAGTGCTGCACGGGCTTTCCTCTGGTTGTGGGAAGTGGGGGCTACTCTCTAGTTGCGGTGTGAGGCCTCTCGTCGCAGTGGCTTCTCTTGCTGTGGAGCTCAGGCTCCAGGATGCATGGACTTCCGTAGCTGTGGCACCAGGGCTTAGTTGCTCCACAGCATGTGGGATTTCCCTGGATCAGGGATCGAGCCCACATCTCCTGCATTGGCAGGCGGGTTCTTTACCACTGTGCCACCAGGGAAGCCTCTCTTTTTGATTTTTTGATATTTCTTCTTCTTTTTGATATGTTTTGTTTTAATATTATATGCAGTGTTTCATGCTTGCTAAGTGGATTTAGTCGTGTCCTACTCTTTGTGATCCTATGGACTGCATGCTGCCAGGCTCCTCTGTCAATGAAATTTTTCCAGGCAAGAATACTAGAATGGATTGCCATGCAGGGATTGAACCTGCGTCTCATTATGTTTCCTGGGTTGGCAGGTGGGTTCTTTTCAATACAATGTTTATGTGGTTCAGAATGCAAACTCTTTTTTTTCTTAATATATACATTTTATTGAAGTATAGTTGACTTACAGTGTTTCAGGTACACAGCAAGGTGATTCTGTTATATATATACACATATTATATTTCAAATTATTTTCGATTATAGGTTATTGTAAGATGTTGGCTCTAATTCCCTTTGCTATATAGTAAACCTTTGTTGTGTATCTATTTTTTAAATTAGATGTCTAGCATTCTGTTCATACAAACAGGTAGAATCAAATTGTTACAAATTTTTTAGCTAGGCAAAAAGTCATAGGTTTTCTAAAATATATAATTACACATAGTATTTATGTGTAAAGGCTTTTCTGCTGTGCTTGATAAAGGCTTGAGAAAGAACATTAAAAAAAGAAAGAAATTGGAAAACATAAACTAAATGAAATGGGAGCACTGAATATGAAAGAAAAAATGAAACAAACAAGATAAAAGTAAAAGATCATCATATAGTCCAGTTTTTAAATATGGTTGCTCATTAGAAACACATCTCGAGCTTTGTAGAAAAAAAGCAATACCTGGGCATTTGTATTTTTCAAAAAATTCCAAGATAATTCTGGTACATATCTTGATTTTAAAAAGTGATTCGAAGTTTTTCTATTAAATGGTAGCTTTAGTGATATAGAATTCTGTTATTTTCTGTTGACTGATCATGATACAATGCTAGTACGTGAGTAATAGTTATATAATCACAATAGTAAAACCTTTTTTAAAAACAATTTTCACAATCAATAGCCAGACAAAAAAATAAAAGATAATTATATTTGTAAGTTACAATGGAAACATGATTGACCTAACAATATAAAATATTTACATACAATTTGAGGGGTTAAGTAGAGTGATGTGGTTAAATGGAAGTGCCCAGCCAGTCTAGGTCACTTGTCCATTCTTCTGGCATTTAATCTGTTTACATTTAAGGTAATTATCCATATGTATGATCGTATTACCACTCTTAATTGTCTTTTTAGGTTTATTTTGTGTAGGTCTTTTCCTTCTCTTGTGTTTCCTGCCTGAAGAAGGAAGTTTATGCCTAGAGAGGTTCCTTTAGCGTTTGTTGTAAAGCTGATTTGGTGGTGCTATTCATAACTTAAAAGTTAGCTATTCATAACTTTTGTTTGTCTGGAAAGCTTTTGATTTCTTCATCAGTCTGAACAGTCTTGCTGGGTGAAGTATTCTTGGTTGTAGGTTCTTCCCTTTCATCACTTTAAATATATTGTGCCAATCCCTTCTGGCTTGTAGAATTTCTCTTGAGAAATCAGCTGATAACCTGATGGGAGTTCCCTTGTATGTTATTTGTCATTTTTCCCTTTTTGCTTTTAATATTTTATCTTTGTCTTTAATTTTTGTCAGTTTGATTACTGTATGTCTTGGTGTGTTCCTCCTTGGGTTTATCCTGCCTGGGACTCTGCGCTTCCTGGACTTGGATGACTATTTCCTTTCCCATGTTACGGAATTTTTCAGCTGTTTTATTTTCAAATATTTTCTCAGGTCCTTTCTCCCTCTCTTCTCCTTCTGGGACCCCTATAATGTGAATGTTGGTGTGTTTAATGTTGTCTCAGAGGTCTCTTAGGCTGTCTTTGTTTTTTTTCATTCTTTTGTCTATATTCTGTTCTGCGGCACTGATTTCCACCATTCTGTCCTCAGGTCACTTGTCCGTTCTTCTGGCTCAGTTGTTCTGCTGTTAATTCCTTCGTCTAGTGTGTGGTTCATATCTGGTTGTTTGTTAGTTCTTCTAGGTCTTTGGTAAATATTTCTTACATCTCCATTCTGTTTCTGATATCCTTGATCATCTTCACTATAATTATTCTAAATTCTTTTTCTAGAAGGTTGCCTATCTCCACTTCATTTGGTTGTTTTTCTGGGGTTTTATCTTATCTCTTCGTCCGGGACATAACTCTGCTTTTTCATCCTGATTAACTTCCTATAATGTAGTTTTTGTTCTAGCTGCTGTGGGATTGTGGTTCTTCTTGTGTCTTCTCGCTGCCCTCTGGTGGATGAGGCTAAGAGCTTGTGTAAGCTTCCTCACGGGAAGGTCGATGTTTCTGTTGTGCAGTCACCAAGTTGCATCTGACTCTTTTCAACTCCATGGACTGAATCACACTAGGCTTCCCTGTCCCTCACCTTCTCCCAGAGTTTGCCCAAGTTCATGTCCATTGAATTGGTGATACCACCCAACCATCTCATTCTCTTGTCACCCCCTTCTTTTCCTGCCCTCAATCTTTCCCAGCATCAAGGTCTTTTCCAGTGAGTCAGCTCTTCACATCAGATGGCCAAAGTATTGGAGCTGGAGCTTCAGCTTCAGCATCAGTGCTAATGAGTATTTAGGGTTGATTTCCTTTAATATTGACTGGTTTGATTGCCTTGCAGTCCAAGAGACTCTCAAGAGTCTTATTCAGCACCACAGTTCAAAAGTATCAATTCTTTCGCACTCTGCCCTCTTTATGGTCCAGCTCTCACATCTGTATATGATTACTGGAAAGACCACAGCCTTGACTATACAGATCTTTGTCGGCAAAGTGATGTCTTTGCTTTTTAATATACTGTCTGGGTTTGTCAAGGCTTTTCTTGCAAGGAGCAGTTGTCTTCTGATTTCATGGCTACAGTCACCATCCACAGTGATTTTCGAGCCCAAGAAGAAGAAATCTGCCACTGCTTCCACTTTTCCCCCTTCTATTTGCCATGAAGTGAGGGGACCGGATGCCATGATCTTAGTTTTTTTAATATTGAGTTTTAAGCTAGCTTTTTCACTCTTTTTCTACTTTCATCAAGAGGCTCTTTAGTTCCTCTCTGCTTTCTGCCATTAAAGTGGTATCATTTGCATATCTGAGATTGTTTCTATTTCTCCTGGAAATCTTGATTCCAGCTTGTAACTTATGTAGCCTGGCGTTTCGTATGATGAGCTCTGCATATAAGTTAGATAAACAGGGTGACAATAAACAGCCTTGTTGTATTCCTTTCTCAATTTTCAACCTGTCAGTTGTTCTATGTAAGGTTCTAACTGTTGCTTCTTAACCGGCATACAGGTTTCTCAGAAGACAGGTCTGGTATTCCCACCTCTCTAAGAGTTTTCCACAGTTTGTTATGATCCATACAGTCAAAGCCTTTAGAATAGTCAGTGAAACAGACAGAGGTAGATATTTTTCTGGAATTTCCTTGCTTTCTCTATGATCCAGTGATTGTTGACAATTTGATTTCTGGTTCCTCTGCCTTTTCTAATCCAGCTTGAAGATCTGGAAGTCTTCAGTTTCACATAATGCTGAAGCCTCGCTTGAAGGATTTTGAGCATAATCTTACTAGCATGGGAGATGAATGTAATTGTCTGGTAGTTTGAACATTCTTTAGTACTGCTCTTCTTGAGAATTGCGATGAAGATTGACCTTTTCCTGTCTTGTGGCCACTGCTGGATTTTCCAAATTTGCTGACATATTGAATGCAGTCCTTTAATAACATCATCTTATAGGATTTTAAACAGCTCTGCTGAAATTCCATCACCTCCACTAGCTTTATTGACAGCATTGCTTCCTAAGGCCCACTTGACTTCACACTCCAGGATGTCTATTTCTGGGTGAGTGAGCCCACCATTGTGGTTATCTGGTCATTAAGACCTTTTTTGTACAGTTCTTCTGGGTGTTCTTGCCATCTCTTTTGATCTCTTCCATTTCTGTTAGGTCTTTACCATTTCTGTCCTTTATTGTGCCCATCTTTGTATGAAATATTCCCTTGATATCTCTAATTTTCTTGAAGAGATTTCTAGTCTTTCCCATTCTATCATTTTCCTCTATTTATTTGCATTGTTCACTTAAGAAGACTTTGTTCTCTCTCCTTGCTATTCTCTGGAACTCTGCATTCAGTGGGGGTATATATTTCCCTTTCTCCTTTGCCTTTTGATTCTCTTCTTTTCTCAGCTGCACTGTAAGGGCTCCTCAGACAGCCATCTTGCCTTCTTGGATCTCCTTTTCTTTGGTCACCTTCTCCTATGCAGTGCTATGCATCTCCATCCATAGTTCTTCAGGCACTCTGTGTCTCAAATCTAACCCCTTTAATCTCTTGTCACTTCCACTGTATAATCATAAGGGATTTGATTTAGGTCATACCTGAATGGCCTAGTGATTTTCCCTACTTTCTTCACTTTAAGTCTGAATTTTGCAATAAGGAGTTCATGATCTGAGCCATAGCTAGCCCCAGGTCTTGATTTTGCTGACTGTATAGAGCTTCTCCATCTTTGGCTGCATAGAATATAATCAGTCTGAGTTTTTGGTATTGACCATTTGGTGGTGTCCATGTGGGGAGTCATTTCTTGTATTGTAAGAGGGTGTTTGCTCTGACCAATGTCTTCTCTTGGCATAACTGTGTTAGCCTTTGCCCTTCTTCCTTTTGTACTCCAAGGCCAAACTTGCCTGTTACTCCAGGTATCTCTCAACTTCCTACTTTAGCATTCCAATTCCCTCTGATGAAAAGGACATCTTTTTTTTGGTGTTAGTTCTAAAAGGTCTTGTAGGTCTTCATAGAACCACATGGTACCCCAATAAAAACTGAACTATTAGAAAAGACGTAGGCAGTAAATGCTGGGGAGGAAGCCAATAAATGTATGTTGTAGAGTGGCAGAACATGCTAAACAGAAGAGAAAATCTTATATAAATGCCCTGAATTAGGAGGGAGCTTGGTGGTCATAGGGAACTGATTAAATGTCAGTGGAGTTGGAGCATGGCAGACAGGAAGAGTAATGGAAGATGAGGCTAGAGAGGTAAACAGAGGCTGGTTTGTGCTTTTGGATAATGCCAGATTTCTTAAGCTGTTGTATATCAGTTTAACTTTCTGTCAGCAGTGCAAGCAGTTGCCCAGCTCCTTGCCATCACATGGTATTGTCATTGATTTAAAAATGTTTTAATATTTTCAGTGCTTACTTTTGAGTACCTTTTCATATGATAGTTGGTTATTTATATGTCTTTTGGGAATGCCTATTCAATTTTCATTTTCTTGTTGGGTTATCTTTTTTTTTCTAATTGATTTAAGGAGTTCTTTATTCTGGGTATAAGACCTTTGTTACTTTTACACATATATCTTCTTTGTGGCTTGCTTTTTCATTCTTTTAATGATGTCTTTTTAATATAAGAATGTGTTCTTAATTCCAGTGAAGTTCAATTAATCATTTTTTTCCTGTATGATTAGTGCTTTTTTGTATCCTGATTAAGACGTTTTTCTATACCTGAAGATCATGAAAATATTATCCTTTATTATCATTATTTTTAGGACCTTTTATTTTCCTTTCATTTCAGATTTAAGAAAGGTTGCAAGAGGAGTACAGATAATTCTCTGATATTCTTTCACTAACTTTCAGTTCAGTTCAGTTGCTCGGTCGTGTCCGACTCTTTGCGACCCCATGAATCACAGCACGCCAGGTCTCCCTGTCCATCACCATCTCCTGGAGTTCACTCAAACTCACGTCCATCGAGTCAGTGATGCCATCCAGCCATCTCATCCTCTGTCGTCCCCTTCTCCTCCTGCCCCCAATCCCTCCCAGAATCAGAGTCTTTTCCAATGAGTCAACTCTTTACATGAGGTGGCCAGAGTACTGGAGTTTCAGCTTCAGCATCATTCCCTCCAAAGAAATCCCAGGGCTGATTTCCTTCAGAATGGACTGGTTGATCTCCTTGCAGTCCAAGGGACTCTCACTAACTTTACCAGTTGCTAATTTTGTCTCTTTTCCTTTCTCATATTCTCTCTTTTATTTTATATGTGTGTGTGTATATAAACATACATACATACACACACATATAAAATCACATATAGGGAATTCCCTAGTGGTCCCGTGGTTAGGACTCTGTGCTTCCACTGTAAGGGGTCTGGGTTCCATCCCTGCTTGGGCAACTAGGATCCCACATGCGCATGGTATGGCCAAAAAGAAAAATCATGTATAAAGACAAAGACACATACATATATAGCTACACACATGTACATTTATTTGTAGACACATCCTTGCATCAGGCAGATCACCTGGAGAAGGGAATGGCTTCCCACTCTAGTACTCTTGTCTGGAGAATTCCGTGGATAGAGGAGCTTGACGGGCTACAGCCTGTGGGGTTGCAAAGAGTCAGACACAACTGAGTGACTGACTCTTTCACTTTTTCATAAATACATGCATATTACTCTTCCATGAACCACTTAAGAATATTTTGATCTTGAGGAGACAGCAGTGAGCGGTGGTGTGAAGAGATCTTAGTTCCCTGCCCAGGAATTGAACCTGGGTAGCCTAGGTGAACTCAATGGACATATGAATTTGAGCAAACTCTGGGAGATAATGAAGGACAGGGAAGCCTAGCATGCTGTGATACATGGGGTCATAGAGAGTCAGATACGACTTAGCAACTGAACAATAACAGCACCTGGGTGAAAACCAGGAATCCTATCTACTAGACTGCCCGTAGGGCTAGTGGCTAGAAGCAAAGTTGCTCTGGCTCTTGCGCCCATTGAAAAATGAATTTCTCAAGAAGGTAAAAGCTATAAAAATAGGTGCAGAGTTTATTATTAGAGACATAGCACAACAAATGGGAGGGCACACAGAAACAACGTCTTTTAGATAGAAGCAAGGCAGAGGCACACACCCAGAGAGAAAGGGTGTGGCTGTCCTGCCTGTGAGGAGCTCACCGAGGGGTGAGTCAAATCGCTTATCCAGGGCAGTTCTTTCAGGTCTGTTTTGAAGAATGTCACTTGATTTGGGTCATATTTTCTTCTTATAGACTCTGATTTTGTGTTTTTGGCAGAATATCACATGAATGGTGTTGTATCCTTCTCAGTATATCACATCAGGAAGCATATGATGTCAGTTTGTCCTGCTATTGGTCATGTGGACTCTGATCACTTGGTTAATATAGGGTATTGTCAGGTTTTTCTCTTTGAAGTTTACTTTGTCTTTTGAAAGTAGTATGTTATTTGTTGAGAGAGACTTTGAGGCTGTGTAAATATCCTGCAACTCATCAAACCATCTACCCACTAGTTTTAGCATTCACTGATGATAATAATTATTAGTTATCTACATGCCTATCTATCTGCCTGTCTTTCAGGCTTCTTGGATTTTTTATTTTATTTAATATTACATTCTACTACTACCATTTATTTTGATGCTCGCATTGTCCTTGACTTAGCTGGTGGAAGTTCCTTCACACTGGCTCTTGTATCTTTTCATTTGCCTTTATTATTCTTTGAGTCCTTCTGTACTTTCTAGTCTAACAGGCTATTCTAGATTCACCTTATAATTTCCCTCTCATTCCTTTTCTCACCTTATTACAAGGACTAGGAATTTCAGTATCATGATGATGGAAGTGGTGATTGTAGGCATCCTGTCTCTTTCAAGATTGTATCATTTAATATGATATTTGCTGAAGTTTGTGAAGAATGTTTATCATAGATGGGTATCCAGGTTTATCACATGCTTTTTTCATCTGTTGAAAAGAATATTAAACTCTTCTCCTTTATTTAGTTAATATGATGAATTGAATTCATTGATTAAAAAATGTTAAACCAGCCTTGCTTCCTGAAATAAAATCAACTTGGTTCTGATGTTTTCACTGGATTTAGTTTGCAGATGTGTGTGTGTATGGAGGTATATGTAATGTAAAAGTTCACATTGTTACTTTTGAAGGTGTTTGAACTGCTTATTTACTTTTCTTGTCCTCTTAGGTTCTAATATTCAGGGTCATGAGTCACTCTGTGACTTGAGATTTGATCCTTCATTTTTCCCTCTGGAAGAATTTAGTATAATTTCTCCTTCAGTGATTAAGGGAATTCACCAGTGAAACCCATTTAACCCTGGATTCTCTTTTATGGAATTTCTTCAGTAAATATTTCTTCAGTATTTAAAATTTTTTAATTTCTTTAGTAAATACTCAGATTTTTCCATTTCCTTTTATGCCAAAGAAAGAAAGAAAGATAGCACTAAGTCGTGTCCAACTGTTGAGATCCCACAAACTGCAGCCCGCCAGACTCCTCTGTCCATGGGAATCTCCAGGCAAGAATACTGGAGTGGGTTGCCATTTCCTTCTCCAGGGGATCTTCCCAACCCAGGAACTGAACCCAGATCTCCCGCATTGCAGACAGGTGCTTTACTGACTAAGCTACTCACGAAGCCCCAAGATTTTATGCCAAGATTTGGTTAAATTGTGTTTTTCAAGGAATTTGTGCATTTCATAAAAATTTTCAAATTCATATTTTATTTATAACATCCTTTTATCTTTCTGATGTCTAGAGGCTCTAGAATCTTAGTGATGTTCTTTTGTTCTTGGTATTGATAATTTTTGCCTTCTTTCTTCTCTTTGCTTCATCAGTCTTGCTAAGAGGTATATATGCATTTCTTGGTAAACATTCTAAACACTTGCTTTCTTAGGTAATATACTGTAAGAGTCAAACTTAGAAACTTTACCTCGAGACTGATGTGTATGCTTTTTATTGAAACATTTAGTATTTGAACAAGCCTCTGTAAAATCTCTTTATGGCACTAGGTGGCACACTGTGACTTTGGATGGAAATACGTATATTTTGTTTAAATCTCTTGGAAGGAAAGGACCTATATGAAAATACTGTTTGAAATAGACATCTGGAATATTATGGAGTATCTCGGACTCATTTATTGCATTTCAAACCCTAATGCTTAAATTAAAAAGTTTAAAATTACATTAAGTTACACTGAGATTTTTTTTTTATAAGAATCAGTGCAGTTCAGTTCAGTCCAGTCGCTCAGTCGTGTCTGACTGTTTGTGACCCCATGAATCGCAGCACGCCAGGCCTCCCTGTCCATCACCAACTCCCGGAGTTCACTCAGACTCACGTCCATCGAGTCAGTGATGCCATCCAGCCATCTCATCCTCTGTCGTCCCCTTCTCCTCCTGCTCCCAATCCCTCCCAGCATCAGAGTCTTTTCCAATGAGTCAACTCTTCGCATGAGGTGGCCAAAGTACTGGAGTTTCAGCTTCAGCATCAGTCCTTCCAAAGAACACCCAGGACTGATCTGATCTCCTTTAGAATGGACTGGTTGGATCTCCTTGCAGTCCAAGGGACTCTCAAGAATCTTCTCCAAAACCACAGTTAAAAATAGAATTACTAAAATTGATCAAAATATATGAGTTTTTACTGAAAACAGTTCACTCAGCTTATGTTGCAGAAGGCAGCTGTCCTTTAAGCTGAAAAATGGTTTTCAATCATGTGTTGTAGTAAGATGAGTTTTATAATGTTTTTCTATATAAAGTATTGGAATTAAGAATGATGACAGTCCTGAACTGGTGGTTTTTCTTTGAATGTGTGTATGTGTACTAAGTATAAAAAAACTAACCTCATAATTTGTAGTAGAACTGAAATGTTTATAGAATAAGAAAATACTAGATTTCAAGTTTTCTGGTACTACAACATTGCTATCTTGTGGTCATTTTAGTTCTGAGAAACTCACTGTTTTATGAAGACTCTTGAGTTATAAAGAACATGATAGTGAATTTTATGATCTGATATATATCTATGCGTATTTCCCTATACAGTTTTCTTTGATTGCATAAGAGAATTATCTGAAAAAGAGATGAAAAGTAGGTGACCTACTGACATAGAGTCATCTGGCCTGAAAAGAATACTGATACTTCTTGGTTAAAACAATGCTTAGATAATCTAAATGATAAATGCCAACCTAAGTTATATAAAGCTAATAATCATTGGGAGATGTCTTTAAGCAAAAGGAAGTGATTTTATGATATTACATTGATTGGAAAATATGGGAATAGAAAAGCGATGATTCAAGTGTTTTGCACAGAATGGAGCTGGAACATTGTTCACAAACTAATGAGTTTCAGTGAAAGCTTATGAGTCATATAAGTAGATGTCATATGTATATCCAGGGTAAGGTCAGAGTAGTGAAGAAATGTAGATACAGGTGTTTATTTTAAAAATATCAGAAGTTATTCTTGAGAGGAAAATTTGGGTTAACTTTATAGTACAGTATTAGAGTGGAAGAGAGCAGTCTTTGTTTTCCTAATAGTTTGAGAAAACTATTGAAACTAGTTGTTTCATTTATGTATTCTGAAATTCAATTCCTGTTACTCACAGATTTGTCATTGATTATTCCCTTTTTCCCTATATATGCAGTTTTACTTTCTGTGGATCATCCCCATCAGCATAAAAATATGCTGGCACTCATTTAAAAAACCTTCTCTGTTCATTTCTGCTTTCTTCTTTCTTGGTTCACCTTTATTACAATACTCAAAGTTTTTTTTTTTAAATACTTACTGTTTCCATGTTCTTATTCAACATTCTCTTGAACTCTCAAGTCAAGATTTTGACCCTACTATTCTACCGAATAGATAGTAATAAGTGACTGATTTATTTATTATAGATTATTTATTTTTTCACTGTCTGGACAATGCAGAGCTGCCCATCTTATTGTGCTGTTGCTTCTTTAAAGGTGAACTTCCCCCTCCTCTTCTGTATGCTTTAAAATTTTTCCCTTTGTTTCAGGTTATCAGTTTTTCTGTGGTCAGTCTCAGCATGGTTTTCTTTGTATTTGTATTTGTCTTGCTTGGAGTTTGTAGAACTCCTGAAATAATTGAGCTTATATCTCTTGTCAGCTTTATACTGTCGAAAGCATTAGTGGAACAGTTGGTGAAATTTAAATAATTATTGTAATTTAGATAATTTGGATCAGTGATAATTTTCTGATTTGATAGTCATAGTATAGTTATATGGGGGAGTATCTTTTAGATATATGAAATACACATTGAAGTACTTAAGGGCAAAAGGTATCATGGTTACAGCTTATTCTCAAATGTAGATTGTTTATTATAGAAGTTGCTTGTGAGTCCCTGCCCTAGCATATAGTGACTTTTCTTCTCTCAAAGGCATTTCTGTCGTTCAGTTGCTCAATTGTGTCCGACTCTCTGCAACCCAATGGACTGAAGCACACCAGGCTTCCCTGTCCTTCACCATCTCCTAGAGCTTGCTCAAACTCATGTCCATTGAGTCGGTGATGCCATCCAGCCATCTCATCCTCTGTCGTCCCCTTCTCCTCTTGCCTTTGATCTTTCCCAGTCTCAGGGTCTTTTCCAACAAGTTGGCTCTTAGCATCAGGTGACCAAAATATTAGAATTCAGCTTCAGCATCACACCTTCCAATGAATATTCAGGGTTGATTTCCTTTAGGATTGACTGGTTTGATCTCCCTGCAGTCCAAGGGACTCTCAAGAGTCTTTTCCAACATCACAATTCAGAAGCATCAATTCTTTGATGCTCAGCCTTCTTTCGGGTCCAAATCTTTACATCCATACATAACTACTGGAAAAGCAGTAGCTTTGACTATATGGACTTTTGTTGGCAAAGTAATGTCTCTGCTTTTTAACATGCTGTCTAGGTTGTCATAGCTTGTCTTCCAAGGACCAAGCATCTTTTAATTTCCTGGCTTCAGTCACTGTCCCCAGTGATTTTGGAGCCCAAGAAAATAAAGTCTGTCACTGTTTCCCTTGTTTCCCCATCTAGTTGCCATGAAGTGATGGGACCAGATACCATGATCTTAGTTTTTTGAATGTTGAGTTTTAAGCCAGCTTTTTCACTGTCCTCTTTCACCTTCATCAAGAGGAGCTTTTGTTCCTCTTGGTTTCTGCCATAATGGTGGTGTTATCTGCATATCTGAGGTCGTTGATATTTCTCCTGGCAGCCTTAATTCCAGCTTGTGCTTCATCCAGCCTGGTATTTTGCATGTTGTACTCTGCATGTAAGTTAAATAAGCAGGGTGACAGTATAAACCTTGACATACTCCTTTCCCAATTTTCAAAGTCATACTTCTCATTAATAAGTTCCTTTGTTTGAGAACCATTTGTTGCATTTCTTTCACATATTTCCCAAATAAGCAAGCAATTAAAATCAACCAGTAGATGAGGAGAACCCAAAACATAAAGAGTAATGTAAGTATGTAATGTAACCACACTGAAAGGGTGAAGATGAGAAGAACCAATTTAAGTAATTAAGGAAAATAACAATTAAATGAAGGAAACAACTAATTTAAGTAATTAAGGAAAACACAAAATCCAGTACTTTGGATCCTGTAAGGCTAAAGATAAACCTGCATAGAAATATAATCTTGCTAATAAATGAGTTTCTCACAGAGATATGGGTTAGCAGTTATGAAACTTTTTTTTATTATTATTTTTTGACTGCACAGCGAAGCTCGTGGCATCTTAGTTCCCTGACCAGGGATTAAACCCAGGCTTTTGACAGTGAAGGGTATTCCCTGGTATCTCAATTGGTAAAAAAAAATCGGCCTGCAGTGCAGGAGACCTGGGTTCAATCCCTGGGTCGGGAATATCCTCTAGAGAAGTAAACGGCTACCCACTCCAGTGTTCTGGCCTGGAAAATCCCATGGACAGAGCAGCATGACAGGCTACAGTCCATGAGGTTGCAAGAGTTAGACACAACTTAGTGACTAAAACCACCCACCTCAGCAGTGAAAGCACAGAGTCCTTACCACTGGACTGGACTGCCAGGGAATCCCCCCGCTTCTGCCTTTTTCTGAAACTACATATATATATATATATATATATATATATATATATATTAGAATTGAACAGATAAGTAAATATATTTTAGATGATAAGAGCTGGTTTCTTACTAATGGAGAAATAAATTACAAATAAGGAAGGGGAAGGCTAAAATGAACTTGTGGTGTAGGATTGAAGTGAGAGGTTCAATATCTTTGAGTTTCAACGTCTCTATACAGATAAATACAGAAATACAGATGTGTATATTGTGGATTAATGTGCGTATATATAGTTCCTGTTATCTGTCCTGAGTCTGTGGGTTGAATAGGTGGTTTTTCTGCCTGGGGGTGCCTGGGGTGCTGGGATGCCGCAGTCATCTGGGGGCTTGACTGGGCTGGAATGTCCAGGATGGCTCAGTGGATGTTGCCTGTCAGCTGGGTGTTCAGCTGGGGCTGTCAGCCAGAGTGCCGCCCTTATGTGGCATCTCTTCTGGTAACTTTGGCTTCTCATAGCTTGATGACTGGATTTCTAGAGTGACTATCCCAAGAGGGAGCATTCCAAGAGACCCAGGTAGAGACTGTGAAGCTTCTTATGACCTATTTTCAGAAATTAGCTGTGTCACTTCTACCTCATTTTATAGGTCAAAAAAGCGGGTCACAGAGCCAGGTTATAGGGGAGGGGATTATACAAAGATAGGAACATCAGGAGGAGTAGTTTATTGAGGGGAAGTGGGGCATCTCTGGAGACTAGATACCATACTGATTAATCCATATGTTATCTTTTGCTCTTATGGGTTTGGTTCTCTAATTTGGACTGTTAATTCTTTGAAGACAAGTATAACAGACTGGTTCCAAATAGGAAAAGGGGTACGTCAAGGCTGTATATTGTCACCCTGTTTATTTAACCTATATGCAGAGTGCATCATGAGAAATGCTGGACTGGAAGAAACACAAGCTGGGATCAAGATTGCCGGGAGAAATACCAATAACCTCAGATATGCAGATGTTACTACCCTTATGGCAGAAAGTAAAGAGGAACTAAAATGCCTCTTGATGAAAGTGAAAGTGGAGAGTGAAAAAGTTGGCTTAAAGCTCAACATTCAGAAAACGAAGATCATGGCATCTGGTCCCATCACTTCATGGGAAATAGATGGGGAAACAGTGGAAACAGCGTCAGACTTTATTTTTCTGGGCTTCAAAATCACTGCAGATGGTGACTGTAGCCATGAAATTAAAAGACGCTTACTCCTTGGAAGGAAAGTTATGACCAACCTAGATAGCATATTCAAAAGCAGAGACATTACTTTGCCAACAAAGGTTCGTCTAGTTAAGGCTGTGGTTTTTCCTGTGGTCATGTATGGATGTGAGAGTTGGACTGTGAAGAAGGCTGAGCGCCGAAGAATTGATGCTTTTGAACTGTGGTGTTGGAGAAGACTCTTGAGAGTCCCTTGGACTGCAAGGACATCCAACCAGTCCATTCTGAAGGAGATCAGCCCTGGGATTTCTTTGGAAGGAATGATGCTAAAGCTGAAACTCCAGTACTTTGGCCACCTCATGCGAAGAGTTGACTCATTGGAAAAGACTCTTGATTCTGGGAGGGATTGGGGGCAGGAGGAGAAGGGGATGACAGAGGATGAGATGGCTGGATGGCATCACTGACTTGATGGACGTGAGTCTGAGTGAACTCCGGGAGTTGGAATGGACAGGGAGGCCTGGTGTGCTGCGATTCATGGGGTCGCAAAGAGTCGGACATGACTGAGCGACTGATGTGATCTGATCTGATCTGATACTACCATATGGGCTTCCCTGGTAGCTCCCCTGGTAAAGAATCCACCTGCGGTGTAGGAGACCCCGGTTTGATTCCTGGGTTGGCACGATCCCCTGGAGAAGGAAAGAGCAACCCACTCCAGTATTCTTGTCTGGAGAATCCCTATGAACAGAGAAGCCTGGCAGGCTACAGTCCATGGGGTTGCAAAGAGTAGGACATGACAGAGAGACTAAGCACAGCACAGCATCAATTCAGTTCAGTTCAGTTGTTCAGTCGTGTTCGACTCTTTGTGACCCGTGGACTGCAACACGCCAGGCCTCCCTGTCCATCACCAACTCCCAGAGTTTACTCAAACTCATGTCCATTGTGTCAGTGATGCCATCCAGCCATCTTGCCCTCTGTCATCATACTACCATATGTTTTTGTACTCTTCTCAGTGTCTTATACAGTGCTTTGCACGTAGTAATTGTCCAGTAAATGTGTTGTTGCCTAAGGATTCCAAGGATGCTAAGAGTTTATATTGGCAAGAACCAGAAGAGAGGATGAACACACCATTAATGTTGGACTAGGATTTTGGGCTGGACCCAGTAGGGAACTCTCTTCAGAAGGCAGTAGATTGCCCACATGGAGTTAGGGTTGGGCAAGGAGGCTGCATCCTTATGCTCATAGGCATGCTCTAGAGCTCTTTTATTTTCATAGATTCTTAGCTTAGAAAAGTGGACTATTTTGGTATAGTGTTCATTTGTGGGAAGGTAATTTGATTTTGGGACTTGCTAATAGGACTTGCTAATAGGACTGGGCTTCCATTTGCCCAGGGTCTTGGTGCGGCTGAACCTGTAGGCTAGTGTTGCTTTCAGCTGTTTAGGACTAGAGAAAGCAAGAACACACACACACACACACACACACACACACACACACACACAACATTGTGTGCAGGAGGGCAGAGTTTTAAATTTTGCAACTTAATTTGTAAGTTTATAAGAATTATTGTTTAGATTCTCAATAACTTAGAGATAAAATTATGCAGTGGAAATTTACAACTGAGTGAAGATTTAGTTTAGCATTATCCATAGGGGGAAAAAAGACATCTTGAAAAAACATTTTATGTTGTGGAGAGCTTTCAAAGGAAATATGTAGCATGTTTGTAAAAACTATGTCTTAACCTGTTGATACATAATGAGGAGTGGTGCTGAAATGGATACACAGCAGTGTTTATGCTCCTTAGGACACTTTTTTAAATCTTAGGTTGAATTTATTCTTAAAATGATTTATTTTTAAAGTTGTAAAATTCAGTCTTGTAAGATTTTAGAACTGAAAAAGATGTGTGCCTTACTCTTATTTCTGTTTAAGCACCTTTCTGATCCCAAATTAGTTTTAACTGTTTTCTTTCTGAGAAAAGAAGAGTAATGATGAATTTGTTTGCCAACTGTATTTTGTATGTTGACCAACAGACTAATGCATGTTCTCTTATCTGTGCAAAGGCTTCATTCCAGCGCTCCAACAGTCATGACAAAGTAAGGAGAATAGTTGCAGAGGAGGGTCGCACAGCAAGAAACCTAATAGCTTGGAGTGTTCCACTGGAAAGCAAAGATGATGATGGTATGTACTTTAAAAAGTTTCATTTTTGTTGTGAATTAGAAGATATATTTAGTCTTTAACAGTAGGCGGACTGAAAACTGTTTACAGTTAGAAGTCGTGGGCAATTAGTATGTATGAAATAATTTTTAACTGCTTTTTAAATCTTACCTAATATGCAAATGTAAATGACATAGTTTCAGATTCATACAGGGACGAAATTGGGTGTGTGGTTATGACTGGCAGATGGGTTTTCTTTAAAAATATTCATTTATTTATTTGGCTGTGCCAGGTCTTAGGTATGGCACACAGGATCTTAATTGCATCACGAGAGGTGTTGCAGCGCCGAGCTCCAGAGCATGTGGACTCAGTAATTGTGGCACGTGGGCTTGGTTGCTCTGCAGCATATGGGATCTTGTAAGGCTTCTCAGACTAGGGATGGAACCTGCATCCTCTGCATTGCAAGGTGGATTCTTCACCACTGCACCACCAGCAAAGTCCAGCAGATTAGTTTTTTTAAAAGTTATAGGAGATTTAGATTTTTTTCTTTTATTAAATCCTTCTTATAGGTTTAAAAAACTCTTTGTATTTACCGTGATTAGATACAATTTGATGTAATGGTTTAGAAAATAAAACGCATTTCTTTTACTTCTCATTATTATTTGAACTAGAAAAAGTGTCTTCTCTCTTCAGTCTGTGGAGTTCAATGTCTAGCAGTGTCAGCTTCGCCTAGATCCTAGAGATCTAGAGGATTGAATAGGGGATGCAGGAAACAGGATGTTGGAGTGTGCCAAAGTAGATCTCACTTTGAAATTTCCTGAAGGCTTGTAGGGTAGGTAGTACTGCAGCCTTGGATTTGTATGATTTTTTTTTTCTTGGTTAGATTAGCTATGTATTTTAGGAGGGAAACTCCGGGAGATGGTGAAGGACAGAGAAACCTGGAGTGCTGCAGTCTGTGGGGTTGCAAAGAGTCAGACACAACTGAGCGACTGAACAACAACAACAACTACAAAAATTACGTTGTGTTCTTTTCATTGCATCATAGGAGCACATGATGTTGGTTTATCTTGTTGCTAGTGATGTCAGCTTTAGTCACTTGGTTAAGGTTTTGCCCAAGTTTCTCTGGTGTTAAGTAACAAATTATTTCTTTTGTAGTTAGTAATTTGTGGTAAGGTAGTTTTAGAATATGTAAATACCCTGTTTCTCTTGAGATAGTCTACCCACTGCTTTTAGCTTCCTTTGATAATTCTAAATTTAATAAGTTGCTGCTCTGGTGGTTACAAAGTGGTGATATGCTAGTCCCATTGTTCCTTTACTGTTTGCTGGTTAACATTCTAGTGTAAGGAAGAGCTTTCCTTATCCCTCTTTGTATTTAGAAAGCATTTTTATGTATTTTAGAAAGCTTTTATAGACTCATGGTTTCTTAGTTAATGAATTATAATCCATCACTCTTGTTTTGAGGGTTAAATTTTTTCTAGATTTGTCTAGTTGAAGATCTGTTAAGCTGGCTCATTTCTACTTGCCATATTCTTACTCTCTGAGAATATCCTTACACAGTGGGATGTTTCAAGCTATACAGGAATTCACCTAAGTTTATATTCTTTATTTATTTTATGTTTGCATTTTTTACACTTTGCTGCTGCTGCTGCTGCTAAGTCGCTTCAGTCGTGTCCGACTCTGTGTGACCCCATAGACGGCAGCCCGCCAGGCTCCCCCATCCCTGGGATTCTCCAGGCAAGAACAGGGGAGTGGGTTACCATTTCCTTCTCCAGTGCATGAAAGTGAAAAGTGAAAGTGAAGTCGCTCAGTCGTGTCCGACTCTTCGCGACTCCATGGACTGCAGCCCACCAGGCTCCTCTGTCCATGGGATTTTCCAGGCAAGAGTATTGGAGTTTACTTAAATTTTAAAACTTAAATTTTCTTTAAAATCTTATTTTTAAATTTATTTTTATCTTTTTACATTTATAACTTTGATCCATTTGCAGTTTATTCTTATATATATATGGATCTAATTTTATCTTTTTCAATATGGATAACAAGTTGTCCCAGGATCACTTACTATAAAGTCTGTCTTTGCTCTAGTTACTTGAGATGCCACCTTTATTGTAGATTGAATTTTCACGTGTACTTATATTTTTTTCTACTAGTTTATCTAATTCATGTGTGAGTGCCACATTATTTTAATTATATAGGCATTATGGTATTTTAAAATATCTGCTTGGACCAGTCCTTCCTTAGTAGCTTCTCATTGTCAGTCTTCCTAGATATTTTTAGAGAGTGGTTATTTTGAATCACAAAAACTATTAAATAGAAGGGAAGTTAAATTTTTCTTTTTAAATTTAGCTCTGTACTAGCTAAAATCTTCCTATGGAGATTACTATTACTTCATTTCTTTGAAAAATATGGCAATGTTATATCTAGTACAAAAGTAGCATGAAACCTAAAAATATGTTATGGTTGCTCTGTGTTATAATTTTATTAAGTTTTATTTTCTCAAAGTAATCTGAAGGTGATATTATTAAAATTGCTTCTACTCAAAAAAATAAAAGGAAAGAGAATATAATAATGAATCATATATCAGTATATCTGCTGCTACTGCTAAGTCACTTCAGTCGTGTCCGACTCTGTACGACCCCACAGACGGCAGCCCACCAGGCTCCCCCATCCCTGGGATTCTCCAGGCAAGAACACTGGAGTGGGTTGCCATTTCCTTCTCCAGTGCATGAAAGTGAAAAGTGAAAGTGAAGTCGCTCAGTTATGTCCAACTCTTAGCAACCCCATGGATCGCAGCCTTCCAGGCTCCTCCGTCCATGGGATTTTCCAGGCAAGAGTACTGGAGTGGAGTGCCATTGCCTTCTCCAATCAGTATATCTATGTATATCCTAATACTGCATGTAAGTATATAAAATATTGGCCAGTACAGTCTTAAAGCTTCATATATGCTTACTGCAAAATAACGAAAATAAGAGCATAGAGAACTAGAACTTTCTGAATATCTATAATAATGACAAGGGAAGAATGTTAATATCATAATTTTTAAAAAAGGGTTATTTTATATTGTTAAAATGTTGCCACTTACAGCATAATCTTTATTTTTGCTTTTTTAAAAAATAGTTCATTCTTTTATGGCTATATGCAGATATTTCTGAGGCTAATAATTCAGTTTTTAAAAGTTTTCTTCTGTTCTTTGTTTTATTCCTGTTTCCTTTGGTACTTGTTTTAAGCTGATTATTCTAATGGATATTCTAAAAAGCCTTCTGGTACATTCTTCTCTATGATGAAAGGATAAATAAACAGCTGTGTAGGGGAGTAAAGAGTTCTTTGCCTCTTTAGAGGTAGAGGCAAAGAACCCTGGGAGAACAGTGAGACAGGTCCACTGATGTGCAGATAAAGTGTTAGTAGGTGTTATGGCTCACTTCATTCTTACTGTTTCAGCTGTCCTGGTTCAAAATTATTTTGCAGAAAGGAAAGTTATTCTGTTGTACATTACAGAATTTTACTCCTGTTTTGGAATAACTCTCAAGAATAGAATGATTATAAAACAGTAGTGTCTTTCTTAAAAAGAGCAAGTGAGAAAGCTCTGTCTAACTGCAGAAATACAAAAGAACCAAGAATCTCCCTTTTCAAAATGAAACTATATTTCATAAATCAGATAAAACAGAAAATACTGAGTTTTTATTTTCTACTTAATTTATTTTTAAATGAAACAAAGATGAATATTTTTAATGATAAAAGGTACAATCCACAAAGAAGATAGATGTCATAAACCAGCAGAAACAAGATACATAAAGCAAATATCAAAAGAAATATAAGGGAAAAGATAAATATATATATAATCATAGTGAGACATATTAACATTTCTCTGAGAATATTTTATCAAATACAAAAAAATAAGAATAGGAGCATCTTAAATGATCTCATTAATACTTTATAATAGATTTCTATTTGTATTAATTTATATTAATCTTATATCCTCTACAAATATCTTTAAAATTTAGTATCTCATTCATTGTAGTTAGATGTCCATAGAACATTTAGAAAAACTGACCAAAAGGTAAATATTACTAAATTTCAAAAAGTAGAATTCTTTTTTTGTGTGTGATTCAGTTATACACATATATTATTTCTGAAATTATTTTCCATTATAAGTTACAAGATACAGAATATAGTTCCCCGTGAAAGTGAAAGTCACTGAGTCATGTCCAACTCTTCGCAACCCCATGGACTGTAGTCCACCAGGCTCCTCTGTCCATGAAATTCTCCAGGCAAGAATACTGGAGTGGGTTGCCATTTCTTTCTCCAGGGTAACTTCCCGACCCAGGGATCAAAACCGAGTCTCCTGCGTTACAGGCAGATTCTTTACTGTCTGAGCCACCAGGGAAGCCCTGTGCTATATAGTAAACCTTTATGGCTTGTTGCATATCTAATTTTTAAATTAGAAATCTAGCATTCTATTTATACTAAGTCAAACAAGTGATGAAGGTGAAAAAGGAGAGTGAAAAAGCTGGCTTAAAACTCAACATTCAAAAAACTAAGTTAATGGCATCTGGTCCCCTCACTTCATGGCGAATAGATCAAGAAACATTGGAAACAATGACAGACTTTATTTTCTTGGGCTCCGCAGATCACTGTGCATGGTGACTGCAGCCATGAAATTAAAAGACGCTGCCTCTTTGAAAGAAAGTCTATGACAAACCTAGACAGCATCTTAAAAAGCAGAGACATCATTTTGCCAGCAAAGGTCCGTCTAGTCAAGGCTGTGGTTTTCCTAGTAGTCGTGTACATATGTGAGAGTTGGACCATAAAGAAGGCTGAGGGCTGAAGAATTGATGTTTTTGAACTGTGATGTTGGAGAAGACTCTTGAGAATCCCTTGAACTGCAAGGAGATCATACTAGTCAACCCTAAAGGAAGTCAGTCCTGAATATTCATTGGAAGGACTGATGCTGAAGCTGAAGCTCTAATACTTTGGCCACCTGATGTGAAGACCTGATTTGTTAGAAAAGATCTTGATACTGGGAAAGATTGAAGGCAGCAGGAGAAGAGGACAACAAGGATCAGATGGTTGGATGACATCATTGACTCAGTGGACACGAGTTAGCGCAAACTCCGGGAGATGTTGAAGGACAGGGAAGCCTGGCGTGCTGCAGTCCATGGGGTCTCAGAGTCAGACACGACTGAGCAACTGAACAGCAAAAACAAGTGGAATCAAAATGTCACAAATTGGAGGAGGAGCTAAGATGGCGGAGGAGTAGGACGGGGAGAACACTTTCTCCCCCACAAATTCATCAAAAGAACATTTAAACGCCGAGTAAATTCCACAAAACGACTTCTGAATGTCGGCAGAGGACATCAGGCACCCAGAAAAGCAACCCAAGTCTTCGAAAGGAGGTAGGAAAAAATATAAAAGACAAAAAAAGGGACAAAAGAGGGAGGGACGGAGTTCCGTCCCGGGAAGGGAGTCTTAAAAAGAGAGAAGTTTCCAAACACCAGGAAACCTTCTCACTGCTGAATCTGTGCCGAGCCTTGGAAGCACAGAGGGCAACATAACAGGGAGTAAAAATAAATAAACAATTAAAGCCCGCACATTTCGAGCCCTACGGTAACTCCCCCAGCGGAGAAGCAGCGCAGATGCCTGCGTCCGCCATTAGCAAGCGGGGGCTGGGCAGGGAGGCGCGGCGCGGGCTGCATCATAAGAATCTGGCCTGAATACCCCTAGCGCTATCTGAGCGAAATAATTCGGGCTAGCAAACCAGACTGGGATATCTACCACGCGAAAAGCCAGCCCTAACCTATGACACTGCCAGGCCCGTGCACGGAACAAAGGACTGAACAGAGATAGCCAGCAGCAGACCATCCCCCTCCGGTGATAGGCAGCCAGAGCCGGAAGGGGACAATCGCAGCCCCAGAGAGACATTATCTATAAAACTGTAAGCAGGCTCCTTTGCTAACTAAAACTTCGTGGGGGTCTGGACGGTCAACATCTGCCTGAGAAGGTGTGCCAGTGCACACCTAGATAACCGAGCGGTGGGAGGGCGATAAGTCAGCAATCGCGCGCGCCAAACACTTCATCACCTGAGCTGGTCGGATCTGGAAAGAGCACAAAACGCAGGCCCAACCGAGAGTCTGTGCCTCTGAGCACAACCTGAGTGCCTGAACCTGAGCGGCTTGGACCTGGGAAGTACAGGCAGCCCAGGGCCGGCCACGGATGGTTCCCGGCGGAGCAACCTAGAGCCTGAGCAGTGTGGGCAGAGAGGCTACACGCGCCGGGGGGCGGGGAGAGGGGTGGGGGAGCGGGGCACAGACCCAGTGTGGCTGAGGCACTGCGAGCACACGGCAGTGTTATTTGTTTGCAGCATCACTCCCTACCGCCCCTCAGCGCGACTGAACAAGTAAGCCTAAAAAAAAAAAAAAAGTGTCCTCCACCGTCCCCTTTGTGTCAGGGCGGAAACCAGACCCTGAAGAGACCAGCAAACAGAAGAAGCTATAACAGAGGGAACAGCCTTGGAAGCTACAGGCAATAGATTAAAACCCTATGGTTACTACCAACTACAAAGGAAGGGGTCTATAGATCTTGAGAAATATAAGTCGGACCAAGGAACTAGCCAAAGATAAACTGAACCCACAATACTCAGAACAAAACCAGAGAAAGTCCTAGATATAGTTTTACTATTTGTACGATCGTTCTTTCTTTTTTTTTTAATTATTATTTTTAATTAAATTTTAAGTCTTCTATTATTCCTTTAATTTCCACTTTTATAACCGATTACTTTGCAAAAAAAGAAAAAGACCCTATTTTTTTTCTTAAAGCAAACATCATATATATATATTTTTATAATTTTTTTGACTTTTTTTTTCCCCTTCTCTTCTTTAACAGTGTATTTTTGTAATTCCAAACTCTACTCTAGATTTTTAATTTTAGCTTTTTGGTATTTGTTATCAATTTTGTACCTATAGTTTTTTTTTTTTTTATAATTTCTGTGACCCTTTTTTCTTTTTTCTTTTTCTCTGTTTCTTTCTCTTCTTCTTTTAAATAACATTGTATATCTGAAATTCCAAACTCTACTCTAGATTTTTAATTTATGCTTTTTGGTATTTCTTATCAATTTTTTACCTGTATTTTCTTTTTTATAATTTATGCGACTTTGTTTGTTCTTGTTTTTTTTTCTCTCTCTTTCTTTTTCTTCTTCTTTTTTTAACATTGTATTTTTTAAATTCCAAACTCTACTCTAGATTTTTAACTTTTGCTTTTTGGTATTAGTTATCAATTTTTGTACCTATATTTTCTTTATACTTTTCGTGACCTTGTTTGTTTTTGTTTGTTCGTTTTTTCTCTCTTTCTTTTCCTTCTTTTCTTTAACATCATATTTTTGAAATTCCAAACTATACTCTAGATTTTTAATTTTTGCTTTTATGTATTTGTTACCAATTTTGTACCTTTAAGAACCCAATATTCAGTACCCATTTTTCACTAGGGAGCGAGATTACTGGCTTAACTGCTCTCTCCCCCTTTGGACTCTCCTTTTTCTCCACTGGGTCGCCTGTGTCTCCTCCCTAACCCCTCTTTACTCTACCCAACTCTGTGAATTTCTGTGTGTTCCAGATGGTGGAGAACACTTAGGGAACTGATTACTGGCTGGATCTGTCTCCCTCCTTTTCATTCCCCCCATTTGTCCTCCTGACCACCTCTGCCACCTTCCTCCTTCTTCTCTTCTCTGTATAACTCTGTGAACAACTCTGAGCGGTCCAGTTGTGGAGTGCACATAAGGAAGAGATTACTGAATAGCCCACTCTCTCCTCTATTGATTCCACCTCATCTCATTCGGGTCACCTCTAACTCCCTCCTCACTCTTCTCTTCTCCATATAACGCTGTAAACCTCTCTGAGTGAAACAAGTTTCAGGGCAAGACATACCAAGCAAATTCTCCAGCAGCAAGGAACACAGCCCTGAGCTCCAAGATACAGGCAGCCCAAAGTCACCCCAAAACCATAGACATCCCATAACTCATTACTGGACATTTCATTGCACTCCAGAGAGAAGAAATATAGCTCCATGCACCAGAACACCGACACAAGCTTCCCTAACCAAGAAACCTTGACAAGCCACCTATACAAACCCACACAGAGCGAGGAAACGCCACAATAAAGAGAACTCCACAAACTGCCAGAATACAGAAAGGACACCCCAAACTCAGCAATTTAAACAAGATGAAGAGACAGAGGAATACCCAGCAGATAAAGGAACAGGATAAATGCCCACCAAACCAAACAAAAGAGGAAGAGATAGGGAATCTACCTGATAAAGAATTCCAAATAATGATGGTGAAATTGATCCAAAATCTTGAAATCAAAATGGAATCACAGATAAATAGCTTGGAGACAAAGATTGAGAAGATGCAAGAAAGGTTTAACAAGGACCTAGAAGAAATAAAAGACAGTCAATATATAATGAATAATGCAATAAATGAAATTAAAAACACTCTGGAGGCAACAAATAGTAGAATAACAGAGGCAGAAGATAGGATTAGTGAATTAGAAGATAGAATGGTAGAAATAAATGAATCAGAGAGGATAAAAGAAAAATGAATTAAAAGAAATGAGGACAATCTCAGAGACCTCCAGGACAATATTAAATGCTACAACATTCGAATCGTAGGGGTCCCAGAAGAAGAAGACAAAAAGAAAGACCATGAGAAAATACTTGAAGAGAGAATAGTTGAAAACTTCCCTAAAATGGGGAAGGAAATAATCACCCAAGTCCAAGAAACCCAGAGAGTCCCAAACAGGATAAACCCAAGGCGAAACACCCCAAGACACATATTAATCAAATTAACAAAGATCAAACACAAAGAACAAATATTAAAAGCAGCAAGGGAAAAACAACAAATAACACACAAGGGAATTCCCATAAGGCTAACAGCTGATCTTTCAATAGAAACTCTTCAAGCCAGGAGGGAATGGCAAGACATACTTAAAGTGATGAAAGAAAATAACATACAGCCCAGATTATTGTACCCAACAAGGATCTCATTCAAATATGAGGGAGAAATCAAAAGCTTTTCAGACAAGCAAAAGCTGAGAGAATACAGCACCACCAAACCAGCTCTCCAACAAATACTAAAGGATATTCTCTAGACAGGAAACACAAAAACGGTGTATAAACTCGAACCCAAAACAATAAAGTAAATGGCAATGGGATCATACTTATCAGTAATTACCTTAAATGTAAATGGGTTGAATGCCCCAACCAAAAGACAAAGACTGGCTGAATGGATAAAAAAACAAGACCCCTACATATGTTGTCTACAAGAGACCCACCTCAAAACAGGGGACACATACAGACTGAAAATGAAGGGCTGGAAAAAGATTTTCCATGCAAATAGGGACCAAAAGAAAGCAGGAGTAGCAATACTTATATCAGATAAAATAGACTTTAAAACAAAGGCTGTGAAAAGAGACAAAGATGGTCACTACATAATGATCAAAGGATCAATCCAAGAAGAAGATATAACAATTATATATGCACCCAACACGGGAGCGCCGCAATATGTAAGACAAATGCTAACAAGTATGAAAGGAGAAATTAACAATAACACAATAATAGTGGGAGACTTTAATACCCCACTCACACCTATGGATAGATCAACTAAACAGAAAATTAACAAGGAAACACAAACGTTAAACAATACAATAGACCAGTTAGACCTAATTGATATCTATAGGACATTTCATCCCAAAACAATGAATTTCACCTTTTTCTCAAGCGCACATGGAACCTTCTCCAGGATAGATCGCATCCTGGGCCATAAATCTAGCCTTGGTAAATTCAAAAAAATAGAAATCATTCCAAGCATCTTTTCTGACCACAATGCAGTAAGATTAGATCTCAATTACAGGAGAAAAACTATTAAAAATTCCAACATATGGAGGCTGAACAACACGCTGCTGAATAACCAACAAATCACAGAAGAAATCAAAAAAGAAATCAAAATTTGCATAGAAACGAATGAAAATGAAAACACAACAACCCAAAACCTGTGGGACACTTTAAAAGCAGTCCTAAGGGGAAAGTTCATAGCAATACAGGCATACCTCAAGAAACAAGAAAAAAGTCAAATAAATAACCTAACCCTACACCTAAAGCAACTGGAAAAGGAAGAAATGAAGAACCCCAGGGTTAGTAGAAGGAAAGAAATCTTAAAAATTAGAGCAGAAATAAATGAAAAAGAAACAAAAGAGACCATAGCAAAAATCAACAAAGCCAAAAGCTGGTTCTTTGAAAGGATAAATAAAATTGACAAACCATTAGCCAGACTCATCAAGAAACAAAGGGAGAAAAATCAAATCAATAAAATTAGTAATGAAAATGGAGAGATCACAACAGACAACACAGAAATACAAAGGATCATAAGAGACTACTATCAACAATTATATGCCAATAAAATGGACAATGTGGAAGAAATGGACAAATTCTTAGAAAAGTACAACTTTCCAAAACTGGACCAGGAAGAAATAGAAAATCTTAACAGACCCATCACAAGCACGGAAATTGAAACTGTAATAAAAAATCTTCCAGCAAACAAAAGCCCAGGTCCAGACGGCTTCACAGCTGAATTCTACCAAAAATTTAGAGAAGAGCTAACACCTATCCTGCTCAAACTCTTCCAGAAAATTGCAGAGGAAGGTAAACTTCCAAACTCATTCTATGAGGCCACTATCACCCTAATACCAAAACCTGACAAGGATCCCACAAAAAAAGAAAACTACAGGCCAATATCACTGATGAACATAGATGCAAAAATCCTTAACAAAATTCTAGCAATCAGAATCCAACAACACATTAAAAAGATCATACACCATGACCAAGTGGGCTTTATCCCAGGGATGCAAGGATTCTTCAATATCCGCAAATCAATCAATGTAATACACCACATTAACAAATTGAAAAATAAAAACCATATGATTATCTCAATAGATGCAGAGAAAGCCTTTGACAAAATTCAACATCCATTTATGATAAAAACTCTCCAGAAAGCAGGAATAGAAGGAACATACCTCAACATAATAAAAGCTATATATGACAAACCCACAGCAAACATTATCCTCAATGGTGAAAAATTGAAAGCATTTCCTCTAAAGTCAGGAACAAGACAAGGGTACCCACTTTCACCATTACTATTCAACATAGTTTTGGAAGTTTTGGCCACAGCAGTCAGAGCAGAAAAATAAAAGAAATCCAAATTGGAAAAGAAGAAGTAAAACTCTCACTATTTGCAGATGACATGATCCTCTACATAGAAAACCCTAAAGACTCCACCAGAAAATTACTAGAACTAATCAATGATTATAGTAAAGTTGCAGGATATAAAATCAACACACAGAAGTCCCTTGCATTCCTATACACTAATAATGAGAAAACAGAAAGAGAAATTAAGGAAACAATTCCATTCACCATTGCAACGGAAAGAATAAAATACTTAGGAATATATCTACCTAAAGAAACTAAAGACCTATATATAGAAAACTATAAAACACTGGTGAAAGGAATCAAAGAGGACACTAATAGCTGGAGAAATATACCATGTTCATGGATTGGAAGAATCAATATAGTGAAAATGAGTATACTACCCAAAGCAATTTATAGATTCAATGCAATCCCTATCAAGCTACCAACAGTATTCTTCACAGAGCTAGAACAAACAATTTCACAATTTGTATGGAAATACAAAAAACCTCGAATAGCCAAAGCGATCTTGAGAAAGAAGAATGGAACTGGAGGAATCAACCTACCTGACTTCAGGCTGTATTACAAAGCCACAGTTATCAAGACAGTATGGTACTGGCACAAAGACAGAAATATTGATCAATGGAACAAAATAGAAAGCCCAGAGATAAATCCACGCACATATGGACACCTTATCTTTGACAAAGGAGGCAAGAATATACAATGGATTAAGGACAATCTCTTTAACAAGTGGTGCTGGGAAAACTGGTCAACCACTTGTAAAAGAATGAAACTAGAACACTTTCTAACACCATACACAAAAATAAACTCAAAATGGACTAAAGATCTCAACGTAAGACCAGAAACTATAAAACTCCTAGAGGAGAACATAGGCAAAACACTCTCTGACGTACATCACAGCAGGATCCTCTATGACCCACCTCCCAGAATATTGGAAATAAAAGCAAAAATAAACAAATGGGACCTAATTAAACTTAAAAGCTTCTGCACAACAAAGGGAACTATTAGCAAGGTGAAAAGGCAGCCTTCAGAATGGGAGAAAATAATAGCAAATGAAGCAACTGACAAACAACTAATCTCAAAAATATACAAGCAACTCCTACAGCTCAACTCCAGAAAAATAAATGACCCAATCAAAAAATGGGCCAAAGAACTAAATAGACATTTCTCCAAAGAAGACATACAGATGGCTAACAAACACATGAAAAGATGCTCAACATCACTCATTATCAGAGAAATGCAAATCAAAACCACTATGAGGTACCATTTCACGCCAGTCAGAATGGCTGCGATCCAAAAGTCTACAAGCAATAAATTCTGAAGAGGGTGTGGAGAAAAGGGAACTCTCTTACACTGTTGGTGGGAATGCAAACTAGTACAGCCACTATGGAGAACAGTGTGGAGATTCCTTAAAAAACTGGAAATAGAACTGCCTTATGATCCAGCAATCCCACCGCTGGGCATACACACTGAGGAAACCAGAAGGGAAAGAGACACGTGCACCCCAATGTTCATCGCAGCACTGTTTATAATAGCCAGGACATGGAAGCAACCTAGATGCCCATCAGCAGATGAATGGATAAGAAAGCTGTGGTACATATACACAATGGAGTATTACTCAGCCATTAGAAAGAATTCATTTGAATTAGTTCTAATGAGATGGATGAAACTGGAACCTATTATACAGAGTGAAGTAAGCCAGAAAGAAAAACACCAATACAGTATACTAATGCATATATATGGAATTTAGAAAGATGGTAACAATAACCCTGTGTACGAGACAGCAAAAGAGACACTGATGTATAGATCAGTCTTATGGACCCTGTGGGAGAGGGAGAGGGTGGGGAGATTTGGAAGAATGGCATTGAAACATGTATAATATCATGTATGAAACGAGTCACCAGTCCAGGTTCGATGCATGATACTGGATGCTTGGGGCTGGTGCACTGGGACGACCCAGAGGGAAGGTATGGGGAGGGAGGAGGGAGGAGGGTTCAGGATGGGGAACACAGGTATACCTGTGGCAGATTCATTTTGGTATTTGGCAAAACTAATACAATATTGTAAAGTTTAAAAATAAAATTAAAAAAAAAAAGAAAAAAACACAAAATGTCACAAATTTTTTGTTAGGCAAAAATTCCTAAGTTTTATAAAATATATATTATGCATATTATTTATACAAGAGCTTTTCTACTACACTTGATAAAGTCTTCAGAAAGAACATAAAGAAAGAGGGAGAAATTTGAAAACGTAAACTAAATGAAATGGGAGCACTGAATATGAAATAGAAAAAGTGAGACAAACTAGATAAAAGTAAAGATCCTCATATAGTCCAGTTGTTTAGAAAAACATCTGGAGCTCTAGTGAAGGAAAAAAATACCTGGGCGTTTATATTTTTCAAAAAATTCCAAGATGATCTGATATGCATCTCGATTTTAAAAAGTGATTACAGGTTTTTCTATTAAATGGTAGTTTTGGTGATAAAGAATTCTATTATTTTTCCATTTACCAATCATTATAGTGAAGTCACTCAGTCGTGTCCGACTCTTTGCGACCCCATGGACAGTAGCCAACCAGGTTCCTCTGTCCATGGGATTTTCCAGGCAAGAGTACTGGAGTGGGTTGCCATTTCCTTCTCCAGGGGATCTTCCCAACTCAGGGATCGAACCTGGGTCTCCTGCATTGTAGGCAGATGCTTTAACGTCTGAGCCACCAGGGAAGTCCCATCATTATACAATGGCATTAAGTGAGTAATAATTACAGAATCACAATAATGAAAGATATTTATCAGTTTTCAAAATCAATAGCCAGACAAAAAAATAAAAGATAATTACAATTGCAAGCCATAATGGGAACATGATTAACCTAACATTATAAAATAATTACATACAATTTGGGGGGTCAAGCATAGTGACCAGGAAATACTGAGTTTTTAAGTGTTAAAAAAATGTGTCCTTAATTTTATTGTCAAAATAAAATTTGAATTCAAAACGTATTTTCAAAAGAGTTGTATGTAAGTTGAAGGGTATCACTCATTTGGCTTTGTTTTTAAATTGTCAGACTATCTGATTTTTTCCTGTTCTAAGAAAGCCAGTCAATTAAAACAGTCTCTCGTACCTTGGAAATTTGTTTTTTATTATATCTGTAGTTCATGTTGGCCAGTTCAGTTTAGTCGCTTAGTCATGTCTTACTCTTTGCGACCCCATGGACTGCAGCACTCCAGGCCTCCCTGTCCATTGCCAGCTCCCGGAGTTTACTGAAACTTATGTCCACTGAGTCGGTGATGCCATCCAACCATCTCATCCTTTGTCGTCCCCTTCTCCTCCCGCCTTCAATCTTTCCCAGCATCAGGGTCTTTTCAAATGAGTCGGTTCTTCACATCAGGTGGCCAAAGTATTGGAGTTTCAGCTTCAACATCAGTCCTTCCAATGAACACCCAGGGCTGATCTCCTTTAGGATGGACTAGTTGGATCTCCTTGCAGTCCAGGGGACTCTCAAGAGTCTTCTCCAACACCACAGTTCAAAAGTATCAATTCTTCTGCGCTCAGCTTTCTTTGTAGTCCAGCTCTCACATCCATACATGACTACTGGCAAAACCATAGCTTTGACTAGACGGACCTTTGTTGGCAAAGTAATCTCTGTTTTTGAATATGCTGTCTAGGTTGGGCATAACTTTCCTTCCAAGGAGTAAGCGTCTTTTAATTTCATGGCCGCAGTTACCATCTGCAGTGATTTTTGAGCCCCCCAAAATAAAGTCTGCCACTGTTTCCACCATGTATAGATTAGTCTGTGGTCTGTAGAAGGGGATTAGGTGTTAGTATGCCTGGAAGATTTGCATAGCTCAGTTTTATATTATCTGTTTGTTGATCTATATATTTATCTATTTTTGCCTTAAGGAAAATCTAAATGTCAAACTGGTGGAAAATCAAAGAGGACAATTCAAGGCACTCATAAAACATCAAAACAGGTACAGCATGTATAACTTTATTTTTTTGTTTTTAATTTCAGTTATAAATCTACTTTTTCAGGATTTGGATATTATGTTTTATCTTCATATAAAAATTTAATGGAACAACTTTTAACAAATGTGTATAGCATATTATGTGTCTAACTTGTACTAAATACATAGATTAATGTGCTTCTTATAACAACCCTTTGATGTTATAGGCATTATTATTATCTTCATGAGGAAACTAGGTAGAGAGAATTTATGTAACTTACTAGTATGTAACACAGCCAAGATTTGAACCCATTCTATCACTTTCTACATTTTACACTCTTAACTCCTCTGTGGCACATTCCATATTTGTGAGTTCTTCTATGATCTATTTTCTCAGTATAATGATGCCTTTCAATTGTAGGATAATCAAGATGTATTGAATCTAAAATTTTTTCAAATTATTCTACTAGATTCTTAGAACACAAGCCTACCTTATTTTTAAAAATGTTTTTGCATATTTATGCTGCTGCTGCTAAGTCGCTTCAGTCGTGTCCGACTCTGTGCGACCCCATAGACAGCAGCCCACCAGGCTCCCCCGTCCCTGGGACTCTCCAGGCAAGAACACTGGAGTGGGTTGCCATTTCCTTCTCCAATGCAAGAAAGTGAAAAGTGAAAGTGAAGTCGCTCAGTCATGTCCAACTCTTAGTGACTCCATGGACTGCAGCCTACCAGGCTCCTCCATCCATGGGATTTTCCAGGCAAGAGTGCTGAAGTGGGGTGCCATCGCCTTCTCCATTGCATATTTATAGTTAGCTTTGTAATCTATGGGTATTTTATCTGACCTTTTCATACAATTTTAGTTTGATGTTATCAAATATATCAATATGTATTATGTAAACCAAAAACTATGCATAAGGAAAACATGGACTTATAATCAAGGTGACATTGTGAGTCCATAAAATATTCTCCACTTATCACACACAAGAGGCATAAATGATAAAATATATTTTTTAGTGTGTAATATTCAGCAGCTAATTTCCACAAGGTTTTTTTCTTTTTTTTTTAATTTATTTTTAAATTTGCTCTACCATATTGAGTTGGTTTCTGCCATACAGTATTTTTTTTTAATTAAAGAGACAAAGGATTTTCAAAAATAAAATAAAAATCCCAGTGGATTAGGAGTAAAACAAACAAAAATATTCACAGGTAAATGGAGTTGGGGACACACACTTACTAGACAAGTCCTATGGGATAAGGAAGGCTGAAACACCCTGACTGTAGTGGGAAAACAGATCCAGACTCATGGTATAAAACTTTAGGTTTGTGCAGTGTTCTGCACTAGGAGACAAAAAATGCTACAATCTGCCTGGGGTTGTGGCCTGTGATAATTGACATCTGAAGCAATAAAAGAGAGTGGCCCTCTGGCTCATGACTAAGTCAGCTATATTCTTGAAGGCTGAGAGCTTAAAGTCCCCAATAAAAGACCTCTGAAAGTGGGACCATGGTGGGCCAGATGATGGTAACCGTAAAACCAGTACACATGTAGTGAGCGTGAGCGAAGTGAAAAACTAAAGTAAAAGAAACAACACAAAATAAGGTTGCAAAATAAAATATCAGAGCACATGAGAAAAATATAAGATGTAAACAACACATTCCACAAATGAGAGATGAGGTAATGAAAAAAGGTCACTTTTCAGCAGTCTGTTTGTTTATTATTTTTGGCTGTGCTGGGTCTTCATTGCCGTGTGGGCTTTTCTCTGGTTGTGGCCAGTGGGGCTACTCTCTAGTTGTGGTGTGTGGGCTTCTCACTGCAGTGGCTTCTCTCGTTACAGAGCACAGGCTCTAGAGCACATGGGCTTCAGTAGTTTTGGGCTCTGGAGCATAAGCTAAATATATAAGCCTGTGTGGCACACGGGCTTAGTTCTCAGAGGCACGTGGATCTTCCCCGAACAGGGATTGAACCCATGTCTCCTGCGTTGCCAGGTGGATTCTTTACTATGAGCCATCAGGGAAAGCCCATAAGGTCGTTTTTTGAAAGAAGATTTTCAAATAAATGAGTTTAAATTCCTCAAAGGAAAGATGAAATAAAAAAAGGAAAATTCTGAAATAAAAGATGGATGTTAATTTTGAACATTTATAGATAAAAGTGAACATGTTAGAAATGAAAATGTTAGTGAAATTTTTAAAACCTACAATTAGTAAGGATAAATTATATTGAAAAAAGAGATTAAAGAGAGAATTTACAAATTGAAAGATATTACTTAAGAGGATTTAGAACATATCTCAGAGAACTGAAGGGATGGAAAATAGGAAGGAGGAATTGATTGAGAAATTCTAAGATATGCCTTCTAGGACTTTTGAAATAGAGGATGAGTAGTGGGCATGCAATATTTGGAGAAAATACTGTTGACATTTTCCTTACTTTGAGTTCTCAAGAGGGTAACTGTAGAGCTGAGCAGGCTAAATAAAAATAGATTTATACTTAGATATATTGTAGAGAAGGGCTGTGGTAAAGAAACTGCCTGCCAGTCCAGGATCCCCTGGAGGAGGAAATGGCAACCCACTCATGGACAGAAAGAGTTGCACAGAGTCAAACATGACTGAGCAACTTAGCATCCATGCACATTCTAGAGAACTGGCAAAATGTTAGAGTTAAGGATAAAATTCTTAAAAACCCCAGAAAGTGAACAAAACCACAGAGGAATAACAATAACCCTTGTTATGAACAAAAGAAGAGTGGAGCAATATCTGCAGTTATAAGGTGAAATAACCTTTATTCGAGAATTCTGTGCCCATTCAAATGATAATTCACGTGCAAGAGTGAAATAAAGCCATTTTTAGATGTACAAATGCTAAGGGTTTGCCACCTACAGACCGTTAATGAAAGGACTATTAAAGATATACTTCAGCAAAGAAGAAAAGGTAACCTGGAGGAGGGAGCTAGATAAAAAGGTAGCTGTAAAATATGTCAGTAAATCTCATTAACTATTGATGTTTTTAAAAAACACACAGTTAAATTTAGAAAGGTGGAGATACAATCTTAAACAATATTAAGACATAGAAGATAGATTGTAGGAGTTTGGAGGGAAGTTAGTGTGATAAAATCCTTGTCTTCTTTAAGAAGGAGTCTTTGTTTGCGGCTGGCTACTAAAGGAAGAAAACAAGTGGGCAGGATTTCCAAATAAACAGAGGAAAAGAGAAAGTGAATAAACCAAAGCTTACCCACTCCAGTATTCTTGGGCTTCCCTGGTGGCTCAGATGGTAAAGAATCTTTTTGCAATTCAGGAGACCTGGGTTCGATCTCTGGATGGGGAAGATCCCCTGCAGAAGGGAGTGGCTGCCGACTCCAGTATTCTTGCCTGGAGAATTCCATGGACTGTATAGTCATGGGGTTGCAAAGAGTCAGACACGACTGAGTGACTTTCACTTTCAACTAAATAGAAGACAAGAAAAAAAGGAAAAATCATAGTAAGTGAAAAACACGAAAGATAGTGGTAGATATTAAATATAAATATTTTAGCAAGCATAATACATGTTAACTGATTAAATTCAGTTCCTAAAAGTCAAGATGGTTGAATTAAACCTCTCATTTTGAATTGAACTATATATTGCTTAATTTAAGATTGCTGGGAGAACTATCAATAACCTCAGGTAGGCAGATGACACTACCCTTATGGCCGAAAGCAAAGCGGAACTGAAGAGTCTCTTGATGAAGGTGAAAGAGGAGAGTGAAGAAGCTGGCTTCTAACTCAACATTCAAAATACTAATAAGATCATGGCATCTGGTCCCATCACTTCATGGCAACTAGATGGGGAAGCAGTGGAGAAACAGTGACAGACTTTTATTTTCTTGGGCTCCGCAGATTACTGTGATGATTGCAGCCAGGAAATTAAAAGACGCTTGCTCCTTGGAAGAAAAGCTATGACAAACCTAGACAGCATGTTAAAAAGCAGAGACATTACTTTGCCGACAAAGGTCTGTATAGTTAAAGCTTTGGTTTTTCCAGTAGTTGTGTATGGATGTGAGTTGGACCCTAAAGAAGTCTGAGCACCAAAGAATTGATGCTTTTGAATTGTGATGTTGGAGAAGACTCTTGAGAGTCCCTTGGACAGCAAGGAGATCAAAGCAGTCAATCCTAAAGGAAGTCGACCCTGAGTATTCATTGGAAGGACTGATGCTGAAACTGAAGCCCAATACTTTGGCCACCTGATGTGAAGAGGAGAGTCATTAGAAAAGACCCTGATGCTGGAAAGATTGAAGGCAGGAGGAGAAGGAGATGACAGAGGACAGAGGATGAGAAGACATTACCAACTCAATGGACATAAGTTTGAGCAAGCTTCAGGAGATGGTGAAGGAAAGGGAAGCCTGGCATGTTGCAGTCCATGGGATCGCAGAGAGTCAGACGTGACTGAGTGACTGAGCAACAGCAAATATACTGCTTATAAGAGACACACTTAAAATGTCAAGGAAAGGTTTGAAACGAAGAAAGAGAAAAAGATCCAGGCAAAATACTTTATGTTTTAGATGTACTCTAAAGCTAGAATAGTAGTATTCATATCAAACCAGGTGAAATTGAACATGAAAAGCATTGATAACAGAAAGAAGGAAATTATATAATGGTAAAATGAATAATCATGCAAGGAGTATAAAAGTACAAATCTTTTAGGTACCTAACAGCATAGACTTGAAATATTTAAAGCTCAGTTTAATAGAATTACAAGGGGGAAAGGTGTATTCATGATCATAGTGGTTAATATTAATATCCTTTACTCAGAAACTGATAGATCAAGCAGAAAAAAATGGCAAGAATATAGAATTAAGATACAGTTATGCTTGAGCTCATATAAGTACATACATGTATGTGTATATGTGTATATTCATTGGCACTCAAATAGTGTACACAAAGCATATGCAAAAATTGATCACTTCCTAGGTTATAAAGAAGTCTCAGTAAATAGAAGTCAGACAACAGTATAGAATCCAGACACAACCTGTTCTCTGACGGTAATGCAATTAAATTACAAATAAAATATAAGATTATTTTCACATAATATAAAAAATAAATTATTGATGGGCTAAAGAACAAATGAGAAACGAAAAAATTTAAATTATCTGGAAGGATATATTTATGACATTGAATTACAAGAAGCTTTCTTAGATAAGACAAAAGCATAATTGATGAATATATTAAAATTTATGTACTAAAAAACTTAAGATGAGCCTGACTGGGAGAAGATACCATATATTAAGACTTTATAAAAGTTAAAATTCATCAGTAAAAGGACAAATAACCCAATAAAAAATGTGGGAAACTTGAATAGCCTGTAAACTTATGAAAAAATGCTTGGTTTCAGTAGTTATCAGGGAAATATCTCTGCATTACTCATGAAATTCTACCACTTTGCCCTCTAGAAGTGAGTTTATCATCAGCAAAATTTTCTTTGTTCCTCTTTTCTCTGAACATCCCCTTTACCTTCTTGTTCTAGCTAAACGCTGACTCACCTGTGGGGATACTGCCTCTTCCAGTTGTTTTAAGTAGTAATTGTCTCCCTCCCACCTCACCCCCACAGCACTCCTGCCTCTGATCCAGGAGGTGGATTATGTTTCATGCTTCTTCCTCACTGGTATTTCAGGCAGTCTTTCTCCCATCTCCTAAACTCCACACATTTGAAGTACACGCCATCAGGCTATACCACCTGCTTCCCCTTCCTGTTGCAGCACATTTAAATAGAATTCCAGGTCACTTCTCCTTATTCCTTGAAGGTATAATTTTCAGGCTCAGTGTGTGCGTTCTACATTTGCTGTCCTCTAAATTTCTCACATTTCTTTCCTCCAGTGGTTTTGTCTTCTGCTCATCCCTATGGTCTTGCCTTGTTCTCCCTGGCAGTGACTCTCCTTCTAGGGTCTCAGTCTCAGCTATCCCTCTTCTACCTGTCATCTTTCTTTCTTCCTTTTTCTCTCTGATCGTGTGACTCTAATCATTCTTTGTGGTCTATAGATTCCATGCAATCTATAATTTACTGATCCTACCACCCTTTCATTATCCCTTATACTCCATATAAGGAAAACAGTAGAATGGGAAAGACTAGAGCTCTGTTCAAGAAAATTTGACATACCAAGGGAACATTTCATGCAAAGATGGGAACAGTAAAGGACAGAAATGGTATGGACCTAACAGAAGCAGAAGATATCAAGAAGAGGTGGCAAGAATACACAGAACTATACAAAAAAGATCTTCATGACCCAGATAACCATGATGGTGTGATCACTCACCTAGAGCCAAGTATCCTGGAATGGGAAGTCAAGTGGGCCTTAGGAAGCATCACTACAAACACACTTAGTGGAGATGATGGAATTCCAGCTGAGCTATTTCAAATACTAAAAGATGATGCTGTGAAAGTGCTCCACTCAGTGTGCCAGCAAATTTGGAAAACTCAGAAGTGGCCAAGGACTGGAAAAGATCAGTTTTCATTCCAATCCCAAAGAAAGACAATGCCAAAGAATGTTCAAACTACTGCACAATTGCACTCATCTCACACACTAGCAAAGTAATGCTCAAAATTCTCCAAGCCAGGCTTCAACAGTACATGAACCATGAACTTCCAGATGTTCAAGCTGGATTTAGAAAAGGCAAACCAGAGATCAAATTGCCAACATCTGTTGGATCATCAAAAAAGCAAGCATTTCAGGAAAACATCTACTTTTGCTTTATTGACTATGCCAAAGCCTTTGACTGTGTGGATCACAACAAACTGTGGAAAATTCTGAAAGAGATGGGAATACCAGACCACCTGACCTGTCTCCTGAGAAATCTGTATGCAGGTCAAGAAGCAAGAGTTAGAACTGGACATGGAACAACAGACTGGTTCCAGATTGGAAAAAGAGTACGTCAAAGCTGTATATTGTCACCCTGCTTATTTAACGTATATGCAGAGTACATCATGCAAAATGCCAGGGTAGATGAAGCACAAGCTGGAATCAAGATTGCCAGGAGAAATATCAGTAACCTCAGATATGCAGATGATACCACTTTTATGGCAGAAGAACTAAGGAGCTTCTTGATGAAAGTGAAAGAGGAGAGTGAAAAAGTTGTCTTAAAACTCAACATTCAGAAACTGAAGATCATGGCATCCAGTTCTATTACTTCATGCCAAATAGATGGGAAACAATGGAAACAGTGAGAGACTTCATTTTTTGGGACTCCAAAATCACTGCAGATGGTGACTGCAGCCACGAAATTAAAAGATGCTTGCTCCTTGGAAGAAAAGCTATGATAATCCTAGACAGCATATTAAAATTAGAGACATTACTTTGCATTCAAAGCTATGGTTTTTCCAGTGGTCATGTATGGATGTGAGAGTTGGACTATAAAGAAAACTGAGTGCTGAGGAATTGATGCTTTTGAACTGTGGTGTTGGAGAAGACTCTTGAGAGTCCCTTGGACTGCAAGGAGATCCATCCAGTCCATCCTAAAGGAAATCAGTCCTGAATATTCATTGGAAGGACTGATGCTGAAGCTGAAACTTCAATACTTTGGCTACCTGATGTGAAGAACTAACTCATTGGAAAAGACCCTGATGCTGGGAAAGATTGAAGGCAGGAGGAGAAGGGGATGACAGAGGATGAGATGGTTGGATGGCATCACTGATGCAATGGAAAATAGTTTGAGTTAGCTCTGAGAGTTGCTGATGCACAGGGAAGCTTGGCGTGCTGTGGTCCATGGGGTCACAAAAGAGTCAGACACGACTGAGTGACTGAACTGAACTGAATACTTCATATGGCCACACTTTCCTGGAAACCCAACTGATATTCTGTGGTTTGCCTGTCATAATGGTGTTCTTGCATATTCTCCCAACTGTCTGGCTACCCTATCCCTTAGTAGTTCATGTTTGACAGAGCTGTCCTCATTATAGCCACCTTTATACCTATTATGCTCTCTACTCATGCATTTGAATGTAGCCGGAGAAAAGTATCAATTATGTTGAATAGGCTTTTTTGACCTTTATGACCACTCTCCCTATATGGCTAATTCTGTCCCCAAATCCTATTTCATATCCCTAGTTATTCATTTCTGTCCAGATGCCATGGGCATTAAAAGAGGATAATAAAAGAATACTATTAAGAGCCCTTTGTCACAAATAACCGGGACTAAATGAACTGATTGCTTGAAAGACAGAATCTGTGAAAACTCACTCAAGATGAAATAGACACTCCAAATAAATATAAATCTGTAAAAGAGATTAAGTCAATAATTGATAACCTTCCAAAACAGAAAGTACCAGGCCGAAACTGATTAATTGTTGAATTCTACCAAGTGTCTTAGGAAGAAATTATATAAATTCTCTATAATCCATTGTAGAGGGCAGAAGCAGGGGAATCCTTCCTAACTCATTTTATGAGGCTGACATTACTATACCACCAAAACCAAAGACACTACAAGAAAACTGCAGACCAATGACTCTCATCAACATAGATATAAAAATCCTCAACAAAATATTAGCAAGTCATATCCCACGATATTTAAAAAGAATGACACCATGAGCAAGTGGGATTTATCCCAAATGTGCAAGGTTGGTTCATCATTTGAAAATAAATAATGGAATTCATCACAGCAACAGGCTAGAAAAGAAAAATCCTGTTATTATACCAGCAGATGCAGGAAAAAAAAGTTTGACTAAATTCTCCAACTATAAAAGATGATGAAAATCTTTTTAATAGACTAGGAATAGAGGGGAACTTCCTCAACTTAATTTAAAAACAAAACAAAACCCTACAGCTAACATGATACTAATGGGAGAAACTAGAAGCTTTCCCATTAAGGTCAGTTATGAGGCATTTCTTTTTAACATTGTGATAGTAGTTCTAGTTCATGCAATAATACAAGAAAAGAGAATACAAGGTAAACAGATTGGGAAGGAAGAAATAAAACTGTCTTTGTTCATAGATGACATGATCATCTATGTAAGAAATCTGAAAGAATCAACCAAAAAACCCCTATAACTAGTAATTGATTATAGAGGATTGCAAGATACAAGATTAACATACGAAAGTCAGTTGCTTTCTTGTGCACCACCAATGAGTTAGTGGTGTTTGGAATTAAACACATAGTACCACTTCGTATCAGCACTCCTCAAACTTAAGTAGGTAGGTATCAATTTAACAGAGTATATAGAAGATTTATGTGATGAAAATGATAAAACTTTGATGAGTGAGATTAAAGCACTAAATAAATGGAGAGATGTTCCATGTTCATGAATAGGAAGACTCAATATTGTCAGGATATCATTTCATTCCATTTTGAAGAACATAGTCAATACAATCCCAGCAAATTATTTTATAGATATCAATAAACTTCTAATGTGTATATGGCAAAGCAAAAGACACAGAATAGGCAACACAGTATTGAAGGAGAAGAACAAAATTGGAAGACTGACACCAACCAACTACAAGACTTACTGTAAAGCTACAGTAATTAAGGCAGGGTGATATTGGCAGAAGAAAAGACAAATAGATATATGGAACAGAATAGAAAGCCCAGAAATGGACCCACATAACAGTCAACTGACCTTTGACGAAGGAGCAAAGCCAATACAATGGTGCAAAAATAGTCTTTTCAACAAATAGTGCTGGAACAACTGGACATCTATATGGGAAAAAAAAAAAAATCCAGACACAGACCTTCCAATCTTCACAAAAAATTAACTCAAAATGAGCCATTGACCTTAAATGTAGAAGTGTAAAACTCCTAGCTGATAACGTTGGAGAAAACCTAAAAGACCTTGGGTATGGTAATGACTTTAGGTACAGTAACAAAGGCATGGTTCCTGAAAGAAATAATTGATAAGCTGGATTTCATTAAAATTAAAAACTTCTGCAAAAGACAGTGTTAAAAAAATGAGAAGGCAAGTCACAGACTTGGGAGAATATATTTGGAAAAAGACATCCAATGAAAGATATCCAGTAACATCCGATAACATGAGGTAACTGTTATCCACAATATACAAAGAACTCTTAAAACTCAACAGTAAGAAACAACCTGATTGAAAAATGAGCTGAAGACCTTAACAACCAGCTCACCAAAGAGGATGTACAAATGGCATATGAAAAGGTATGCCACATCCTATGCTGTCAGGGAAATGCAAATTAAAGCAATGAGCTACCATCACACACCTATTAGAATGACCAAAATTGGGAACTCTGACAACTCCAATTGCGGGTGAGGATGAAGAGCCACAGAAACTCTCATTCAATGCTGGTGGGAATTCAAAGTGAGAATTCAGCCACTTGGGAATACAGGTTGGCAGTTCCTTACAAAAGTAAATATACTCTTACCTTGTGATTCTACAGTCATGCCCTTGGTATAGATGAAGATGAGTTGAAGACTTACGTCTACACCAAAACATGAACATGGGTTTATAGCTGCCTTCTTTATAATTGGCAAAACTTGGAAGCAACTAAGATGCTGTTCAGTAGATGAATGGGGAAATAAACCATGGTACATCTAGGCAATGGAATATTATTCAGCTCTAGAAAGAAATGATCTATCAGGCCATGAAAAGACGTAGAGGAAATTAGTTGTGTATTATTAAGTAAAAGAAGCCAATTTGAAAAGGTTGCATACTGTATGATTCCAACCTTAAGATGTTTTGGAAAAGACTAAATATGGAGATGGTAAAAAGATCAGTTGTTGCCAGACGTTTAGGTCCATAGGCTTTGTCAGATTATCAGGGGGAGCTGACAAGAGTTCTAAGAGAGGGAAGTGAGAAATCTGTTTTCTCCTTCCCCTTTCCCTCTCTTTTTCTTTCTTCCTTCCTTGTTTTCTCTCAAAAATGATTGATTAAATTAGTATATAGCATTTGTTATTTTGAATTTTATTTAAAACATGAAGTTCAGTTGTGTTTAGCTTTTTCCAGAAATTTAGATCGCTTTGTCTTCTGTTGCATATCCTGGAAACAGGCACAGTAAGCCATATCAATGAGATCAGTTCAGTCACTCAGTCATGTCCAAATCTTTGCAGCCTCATGGACTACAGCATGCCAGTCCTCCCTGTCCTGTCCTGTCCATCACCAACTCCTGGAGCCTACGCAAACTCAAGTCCATCACACTGGTGATGCCATCCAACCATCTCATCCTCTGTCATCCCCTTATCATCCTACCTTCGATCTTTCCCAGCATCAGGGTCTTTTCAAATGAGTCGGTTCTTTGCATCAGGTGGCCAAAGTATTGGAGTTTCAGCTTCAGCATCAGTCCTTCCAAAGAATATTCAGGACTGATTTCCTTTAGGATTGACTGGTTGGATCTCCTTGCAGTCCAAGGGACTCTCTCAAGAGTCTTCTCCAACACCACAGTTCAGAAGCATCAATTCTTCAGTGCTCAGCTTCTTTAGAGTCCAGCTCTCATATCCATACATGACTACTGGGAAAACCATAGCTTTGACTAGATGGATCTTTGTTGGCAAAGTAATGTCTCTGCTTTTTAATATGCTGCCTAGGATTGTCATAGCTTTTCTTCCAAGGAGTAAGCATCTTTTAATTTCATGGCTGCAGTCACCATCTGATTTTGGAGCCCCCAAAAATAAAGTTTCTCAGTGTTTCCATTGTTTCCCCATCTGTTTGCCATGAAGTGATGGGACCAGATGCCGTGATCTTAGTTTTCTGAATGTTGAGTTGTAAGACAACTTTTTCACTGTCCTCTTTCACTTTCATCGAGAGGCTCTTTAGTTCTTCTTAGCTTTCTGCCATAAGGGCGGTGTCATCTGCTTATCTGAAATTATTGATATTTCTCCTGGCAATCTTGATTCCAGCTTGTGCTTCTTCCAGCCCAGCATTTCTCATGATGTACTCTGCATGTAAGTTAAATAAGCAGAGTGACAATACACATCTTTGACATACTCCTTTCCTGATTTGGAACTAGTCTGTTGTTTCGTGTCTGGTTCTAACTCTTGCTTCTTGACCTGCATACAGATTTCTCAGGTCAGGTGGTCTGGTATTCCCATCTCTTTCAGAATTTTCCACAGTTTGTTGTGATACACACAGACAAAGCGTTTGGTGTAGTCAATAAAGCAGAAGTAGATGTTTTTCTGGAACTCTCTTGCTTTTTTGATGATCCAGCAGATGTTGGCAATGAAATAGTTACCTAATTTTGAATCTTGGCATTGTCTCTTTTTTCTCCTGTAAAAAACAGAGCTAATAGTAGAAACTATGATGGGCTTCCCTGGTGGCTCAGTGGTAAAGAATCTGCCTGCCAAAGTAGGAGACATGGGTTCAATCCCTGGTCCGCAAAGGTCCCACATGTCTTGGGGCAACTAAGCCTGTGTGCCACAACTATTGAGCCTGTACCCAGAACCTGGGAGCCTCAACTACTGAGCTCCTATGCTGCAGCTGCTGAAGCTCTCGTGCCTAGAGCCCAGGTTCTGCAGCAAGAGAAGCCACCACAGTGAGAAGCCTGCACACCGCAACTAGAGAGTAACCTCTACTTGCCACAACTAGAGAAAAGCCCATGCAGCAATGAAGACCCAGCACAGCCAAAAAATAAGTAAATAAAAAATAGTAACTCTGGTAATAATTACTTCAAAGACTAAATGAAATATAGCTATATGGAAAGCACTTAACACAGTGCCTGGCACATAGCAAGCATGCCGTGAATGTTAAGTGCTGCTGCAGTTTTTATTATCACTGCTATTATTTTTGTCGGTGGTTGGTAGAGAACCCTATATTTTGAAACTTTATACAGACTTATCAGACAATTTGACATGTCTCTTCTATCTTTCTCCACAAGTTTGGCAGTTTTGCCAGTATTTTATTCACATTTTTCTTTGAGTATATTTCTTTTCCTCTTTATCTTTCCCCCTCTAATCATACCTAACATTATATGTGTACTTACTGTGGGCTAAGTGCTTTGTGAAATGTTCTGTGAACAGTGAAGCAGAAGTTGGAAGTCTAGGTTCTGGTCCCAGTTCTGTCATTCAGCCTTTTGACTGGGTCAACAGATTGAATCTTACTAAGCCTTAGTTTAGTCATGTACAGAATAGGGATAATAATACTTGTCCTGTCTTTATAGTAATACTTTGTTTTGAATATTAAATGATATGTTTTCAAGAGGGTGGGACAAATTCAGAGAGTAGCACTGACATAGTATACTACGGTGGTGAAATAGCTGGCTAGCAGGAGGCAGCTGCATAGCACAGGGAGCTCAGCTCGATGCTCTGTGATGACCCAGAGGGGTGGGATGGGGAGCAGGAGGGAGCCTCAACAGGAAGGGCATATGTGTATACTTACAGCTGATTCACATTGTTATAAGCAGAAACCAACACAGCACTGTAAAGCAATTGTTGTTTAGTTGCTAAGTTGCTTTACGACCCCATGGACTGTAGCCCTCCAGGCTTCACTGTTCATGAGATTTCTCAGGCAGAAGCACTGGAGCAGATTGCCATTTCCTTCTCCAGGGGATCTTCCCAACCCAGGGATCGAACCTGCATCTCCTGCTTGGTAGGCTGATTCTTTACCACTGAGTCACCAGGGAAAGCGTAAAGCAATTATCCTGCAATTTAAAAAAGCCCTTCATAAAATAAAATAAATATGCAGATATAAAGTATTGCTATTTTTGTCAAACTTAAATGTCAGATTTGCATAGTACATTGCCCTTCAGATGGAATTACCTAGATGTAATTTATTCCTTTCTAGAGTCTTTCTTAATAGAAGTCTCACATAGAGCAATCACAGAGAATAGAAACATCTTAACTTGAAAGCAGTTTTGCCTATTATGCATTTTAAGAAAGGTTGGTTAAAGTATTTGAATAACATACATATGGATACACGATAGGATAAATACATAAATGGGTGAAGATGAGTTAGAGTATTTTTGAGAATTTCATACTAAGATTAGTGTCTGAATTCACAGGAAGCTACTAGTGCTTCACTGATTATTCTAGAAAAAGTTTGTGATGGAGGTATAATTCAGGAAAATTCAAGTGAATTTTAAGTTTGTGTGGAATATAGGGAGAGAAATGAGGTGGTCGGGAATGCACAGGGCGTTGGGGTGCAGTGTAACGGGAAGTCAGTGGTGTAATTGCAGAGCTCTAACTGGAAGATGGTCTCCTGTGGCTCTGTGATCTTGGACAAACCAGCCTCTAAATCTCAGTTTCCTAAGCTGTAAAATACAGTTAATAATACATACTTTAAAATTTGTATAAGGGGATATTTGCCATCATAATTAAATCATTACTACTAGAGTTGGAAAGTACTTGGAGAGCCGTTAAGGCAAAAGTTTTGTGGGTTGTTGATGATTACTTTAAATTTTATTGCTTGAGTGTTGAGAATTTGGGCCTGGATTAGGACTGTCAGATAAAATAGTTACTAATTTTTATTTGCTGGGTCTGACAGCCTTCATCTGGATGTGGGACTGTGGAAGGAGGATGAGCAGCTCCATCTCAGCCTCTTAAGTGTGTGTGTCTTTGTGTGTGTAAATGTTTTGTTTGCTTGCCTTTTGGTAACGAAGATTCTGTATAAGCCAAAGGCTGGCTAGAAAAGAGTTTTCAAGTATAGAAATCACTGTTACTTTGAAGGCCAAAGTGTAAAACAAAACTGAAGCCTATTAGCTTCTATTTTGGGTGTTCTTCACTCTGGGACTCTTATATGAAGAAGGGAAAACAAACCAGCTAATAGGAATGGCTTACACACATCCAGGACAACCCAAAGAAACTTGGGAGTGTTTGCTGTTCTAACTGTGGTACAAGCATTTATTTACTTCTCAGTTTAAGTAGCCACAGAGAGAAAAGCAACTCGTTTGTACTTCTAGTGAGAAGGTTCAAGTCTTCCTATAAACTACACACTCATGTTTGTGGTGGAATGATTCTTTGGTAGTCTATAAAAGTATAGAATATAATCTTGTATTTCCAAAATCTGCCTGTGCAACCAAGGAAAGACTGGATCATATGAATGCTGTAGTTACTTTATTTGGTGAATCTGCTCTGCAGCTGATGCTTGGTTTTCTTCGTCAGTATTCTTTTCTAGTAAATTGTTTCGTGTTTATATATTGATTTTTACTTTCAGTGGAAAAATGGTTTAAGATAAAGTTTAAGTAACCGAATATAAGTAGAGAATATGTCATTTCTAAATGAAAGGAGTATATGCCAGCAGTTTCACAATGATGAAATGGGTATCTGTTATTTGGTAATGTATTTAAATGTGCCATACATGTATTTTGGTAAACCAGGAGCCCTTTTAGTGCTCCTTTTCGACCAAGCGTCTATTCATCATTAAAATCATCCTAATTTTCAGTGAGACATGTAATTGATATTACAGACCTGCTGATTTAATTTAAAATGAGAAGCTTTGTTTTGGTGAATTCAGTATGATGTAAGGTGAAAAGAAAGACATCGTGTTTTTAAGTATTTATGTTGAAAAATGTGATTTATACAAAAATCTAGTTCCTGGAGGCATCAAAAAATTTTTTTTTCATGTTTTATTTCATCAGAACACTACAGTAGACTGTAAAATGACATCATCTGCAGCTGGAGATAAACACTTTGATAAAAGTCCCACTAAAACAAGACACCCTCGGAAAGTTGATCTAAGAGCTCGATACTGGGCATTTCTTTTTGACAATCTTCGCCGGGCAGTAGATGAAATCTATGTGACTTGTGAATCAGATCAGAGTGTGGTGGAATGTAAGGTAAGGTTTGCTTTAAGTTTTTGTAATCCATTTGACGTCGGATTCGCCAGTTTTTGCTCTATCTAACTTGATTATTTACCTCTGTATACAGTCCTTCAGTATTAACTGTAATCTCCATGCTACACACTACATCCTCAGAACTTAGTCACCTTAAAACTGAAAGTCTGTACCCTTTACCAGCATCTCCCTATTTCCCCTGTCATTTGTAGCCACTATGCTACTGTCGGCTTCTGTGAATGCATCAGGTTTTTCTTTGTTTTGATTTTTTAAGATTATCCTTGTTGTTGTTTGCATTACCTAATTGTGTACTTTTATATTCTGTGCAAGATTTGGTAGAAAATTGTCTTGATATATAGTCCTAGGCGAGAAATTAAAAGATAGGTACGTGCGCACACACACACGCACACACAATTTATTAAAAGATCTCTCTTGGCTGCGTTCTCCATTGGTACTGTAGGTGGCATTAGTGAGATTTTCACATTCTTTGGTTTCATGTTTAATGTCTTTAATTGGACATTGCCCCTTTTCTACTGAGATCACTCTCCTCATCACTCTCCTCATCAACTTTGGTGAGGGGAAAGTGAGATTGATGGCTAACCATAAACAACTCTGGGTGGGATTGGGATGTCGTTGTAAGGTGTGTTTTCTAATTTTAGATAACCTTGTGTTTGTAATAGGATGTTAAACAGACACGTAGCATAATCTGTCTCTGAAAATGCACTGGGAAGCCTGGCCTTTTAGTAGATACAAACTATATGCTATATTTATACTAAATAAAATTATTTTGAGAAAAATCAGGATGATACCTATTCATAGAAAGATTACAGAGGCAGCTTCTGTTTCTACAGTGAACATGGTTAAAAATCTTGGAATTCATTATTTAACCTTTGAAATATATGAAGAGTCAAAGCAAAATTACATGTTGAAACAATAGCTGTGTTTCCTGTAAAATTGGAAACAGCCAAAATATGTTTTAGACTGACTTAAAAATATGACTCAACAGAAACAGGTTTCAGAATGAACAGTGATTGAAATCATCCAAGTTTATGCTTTGGTTGTCACAATTAATATTGTTACTATCAGCATGTAAAACTTTTTTATGTTTTAAAATATTTTTAAGGAAAATCATATTGTTGGGGTGTAGTCTCCACTCCTTGTTTTCCATTTCAACCTGCGGGGAACTGGATGTGTGGCTCTGGGATACTGGGGACCCCGTGGAATATAGAGACTGGTACCTGCATCTCCCTTAGAGATTTCATGGCATAACAAGCTTGCTGGAGTAGCTCATGCCAGCTGGGCCTAGAGGGACTTCAGGGTAGTAAGCTTTCTTTGGAAGGAGTTAGGATGGGACTTGTCACTGATTGAGTAAAGAGGACCCCCAGTGCATCTCATGATTTCTGTGAGGGAAGGATTTTAGCCATTGGTGAAGATGTTGGAGTAATAGGGACTTCTTATGAGGACACTTGGTGAGGTATCAGTAGAATATACCAAAGTCTGATAGAGTTGAGGCAGATCTTGCTTTGGGCAGAGGGAGCCAGGGTGAAGCTGACCACCGCCTAGAGAATCATGAATGCTCCCTGTGCAGAAATTACCATGTACTGCAGAGATCAGTAGGGACTACTCACTTCACATTGATCCAGAGAAAGATTAGGGACGCATCTTTGCCTGGCAGCACTTGATTTTGTTGTTGGTCAGCATCATCTTAGTCCCTGGAGAAGGACTGGCTGATGACTATTGAAGATCCATCACTAATACCTGGTAAGCTCTATAAGTGGAATATTGCTCTGTTCCCACAACTGCCACTTATGGCAGGGACATAAGTTTGTGAATGTAGGATAGTGTTAAGGGGTACAGAGGAGGAAGAGAGGAACGACTCTGTGAAAATAAACCATGTTCTTCCCCCTCACAGGCATCTGCTAAAGGCTATCTAATTCTCACTTGTGCTAGGTTGTCAGACAACAATAGGCAGATTGTATGAAGATAGGATTTAAAAATTAAACTTGGATAATTGAATGTGGCTGAAAAATTGTGGATTTCACTGAGCATACTCAGCAGGTTAAGGATTCAGCTGAGTAGCTAGTTATATGTGGAAAAAGATAAAAGTATTCTATGTTTATATCTCAATAGTTGAGACTTCTCATTTCAACAAGTTAAGTCAGGATCAAAATGAGATGTGAGAAAATGCTTAGAAAAGTATAACATACAATAAAAAGAAAATAAATTTTATAGTTAGATGAAAGGAGAAGTCACAGATGGAGAAAGGGGAATGTAGATCCAGGACAGAGAAGAATCATTATAGAAGCAGGAAGAATATAGGAGAATAGGAACATCCCCAAGGCCATGGAAGAGGAAGGAGTGGTACATAGGTTAAGAATGCCTGCAGTTGAGAGAAAGCTTGGCATTCAAGAGGGACAAGAACAGATGGGATCAAGGTGGAAACTTGTGATAAGAATTTGGAATTCCATTTGAGCGGTTCTTTGCCCTTTTATATTTTCAAGAAGTAGGAGGTGTGAGGTTGGAAGTTGGAAGAGGGTGGAAAGATCTGAAATAACTGTGATGGAGAATGAAGGGCAGACTTTTGGAAGCCACGGGGTTGCCCAGCAACCTTGAAGGTCACAGTTGAGACTGGAAATTCTTCTCTTTTCTGTATGTTCAGTTTTCCTTATTAGAGTCTTCTCCCATCAGCACACTACTCGCTTATTTCTCTTCCATTCTAATCTACAACAATAAAAACAACAAGAAGAAACCCCCAAACCCTATCTCTGTTTTACTTATCCTTTCATCCACTGTCCCAGACCCCATTTTCCTCTCTCCTTCTTAGCCAAGTTTCTAGAAGACAGCTGCCTTTTTGCGGCCTCTATTCCCTTTTCTCTCAGGAACTTATTTGTCTACTCCAACCTGGTGTCACATCCCTATCAGAGCTCCTGTTAAACTCTTATTAAAGTCACTCAGTGTTGCTCGGTGGGTGTTTTTCAGTCCCTCCCTTGATCTCTGAGTAGCATTTCACTCTGTTGGCCACGCCGCGATTTCAGCACTCTCTCCTTTGGCTTTTATAGAACCACCACTGCTAGCTTTCTTCCTTCTTTGTTGGTTGCTGCCTCTGCTTCCTCTTTGTTGGCTTTTCCTTTTCCACCTGACCTTTAGCTTTTGGGAATTCATTAAGGCTCGTCTTAAACCATCTTCTTTTCTCACTATTAGTTTCTCCCTCTGCGTTTTTTCCATGCCATGGCTTAATTTATTGTTGATTTCCTGATGATTCTTAAATTTATATCTCTAGCCTATACTTTTCTTCTGATTTTCAGACTTGTATATCCAAATAGCCTTGTTCGCATCTCCACTTGGATATTTCATAAGCATGTCAAACTGATGTATATAGAAACAAGTTCATGATGACTCCCTCTACCCTAAACCTGGAGATATATTTTTCTTCCCTGAATTGGCAGGTAGTCCCTCCATCTTCCTCCCTTCACCCCACACCAGCCACTGTCCAATGAATGGACCTCTTTGAGTTCAATTCAGTTCAGTCACTAAGTCGTGTCTGACTCTTGACGACCCAATGGACTGTAGCACACCAGGCTTCCCTGTCCCATCACCAACTCCTAGAGCTTACTCAAACTCATGTCCATTGAGGTGGTGATGCCATCCAACCATTTCATCCTCTGTTGTCCCATTCTCCTCCTGTCTTCAACCTTTCCCAGCATCAGGGTCTTTTCCAGTGAGTCAGTTCTTTGCATCAAATGGCCAAAATATTGGAGTTTCAGCTTCAGCATCAGTCCTTCCAATGAATATTCAGGACTGATTTCCTTTAGGATGGACTGGTTTTATCTCCTTGCTGTCTAAGGGACTCTCAAGAGTCTTCTCCACCACCACAGTTCAAAAGTATCAATTCTTTGGTGCTCAGTTTTCTTTATAGTCCAACTCTCACATCCGTACTGGAAAAGCCATAGCTTTGACTAGATAGACCTTTGTTGGCAAAGTCCTGTCTCTGCTTTTTAATACTCTTTGAGTATTACCTCCTAAATCTTTCCAGCCTGTCCACTTCTCTTATTCTCTACTGCTACCATTCTAGTCCAAGCTGCCATTATCTTAGTGAAATCCCTGGATCACAATTGAAATCTTTTAGCAGGACTCCCTGCATCCTTCCAATCCATTCTCTATACGATAGACAAACTGATTCTTAAAAAAAACAAATATGAGCTCTGATTTCTTTGATTATAGCTCCTCAGAAGTTTCCCAATGCTCTGTGCATTAAAATCTCCAGCCTGACCTTCAAATCTTGAGTGAGTTGAATTGTGTAAACCTCATTTCACACCATTTTTCTCTCCTCCCTTCTGCCTCATTTAAACGAGCCTTCTTTCAATTACTCAAACATGTCAGGTACCCACAAGTCTTCAGACCTTTCCACATTCTGATTTTTTTTGCCAAGACACTCATCCTCGTTCTTCTTGCCCAGCACCTCTTCACCTCCCCCATCCCTTTTACGTAACTCCCATTTCTAGTATAGGTTTCAATTTAAGGTCACTTTCTCAGGGGAGCTTATCATGTTTCAGACTAAATCAGGTTCCCTGCTAATATAGAGTTCACCCTCATATCTGCATAGGATTGGTTCCAAGACACCTCTCCTACTCTTGCCATGTGGATACCAATATCCACGGATGCTCAAGCCCCTTTTATAAAATGATGTAATACATTCAGCCCTGGATATCCATGGGTTCTGCTTGGGCACATATGGCATGACTGTACTGTCATAGCATACTTTCCCTAGAAACATTTTATCACAGTTGAAACTACATAATTGTTTATTTTGTTGTTTTTATATCTGTCTTCCTTGCTGCTACTGCTAAGTCACTAAAGTTATGTCTGACTCTGTGCGACCCTGTAGATGGCCGCCCACCAGGCTCCCCGGTCCCTGGGATTCTCCAGGCAAGAACACTGGAGTGGGTTGCCATTTCCTTCTCCAATGCATGAAAGTGAAAAGTGAAAATGAAGTCGCTTAGTCATGTCCGACTCTTTTCGACCCCGTGGACTGCAGCCTACCAGGCTCCTCCATCCATGGGATTTTCCAGGCAAGAGTACTGGAGTGGGGTGACATTGCCTTCTCCTTCTGTCTCCCTTACTAGACATTAAGCTCCCAGCAGACAGAAACCACACTGTCTCGTTTACCACTCTGTCATCAGTTCTTGAAACTGGAACTGGAACATAGTAATAGATAAATACTATGTAGTTAAATAGTAAATAGATGTTACATGTCTGTGTGAAGCAATGAGACTACATATGTTGTTGGGGTAAAGATACGTCTACACAGTTATGTGATTCCCTTCTACCCTGACGGAATACTTACTAGCATTCAGTCACTTGCTAAAAATGCCCAAAGATGGTGGGTAGATGAATTAGTCATGAGTTGGAATTTTTAAGGCAGATTCAGTGGAATATCATTAAGTAAAGGATTGAAGAAGTTAAGAGAATAGTTGGAGTAGTGGACCATGGAACTGAAGTTTCATGGGGAAGGAAATGGTTATCACAGAAGCCTGATAGATGGGAGAAAGTAAAGAAGTTAAGTATTTGCAAATATCCTTTGGACAAGATAGGAGTAGGTAAAGTGGATTCTCTATAGATAAAAATTAATGTTTATATTTTTAAAGTTACTGTTTACATACTCTAAATTATTAGCTTGTTTTTTAATGTCCTTGATCTCTCAGGCACTGAAATATTTTAGTCTCCCACTACTATTGTAATTTCTTCAATATCTCTTTGAATTTCTGGGATTTTTTTGCTTTACACATTTTGCTGTCTTATTATTAATTATATGTGTTACATTTTTTAAATTTAATTTAATTTTAAACTTTTTATTTTATATTGGAGCATAGTCAATTAGCAAGGGAATGCTCAAAATCCTTCAAGCCAGGTTTTAACACTACATGAACTGAGAACTTCCAGATGTACAAGCTGGATTTAGAAAAGGCAGAGGAACCAGAGATCAAATTGCCAACACGTGCTGGATCATAGAAGAAGCAAGGGAATTCCAGAAAAACATCTACTTCTGCTTCATTGACTATGCTAAAGCCTTTGATTGTGTGGATCACAACAAACTGTGGAAAATTCTTAAAGAGATAGGAATACCAGACCACCTTACCTGCCTTCTGAGAAACCTGTATGGAGGTCAAGAAGCAATAGTTAGAACCAGACATGGAACAACAGACTGGTTCAAAGTTGGGAAAGGAGTACATCAAGGCTGTATATTGTCACCCTGCTTATTTAACTTCTATGCAGAGTACATCATGTGAAATGCTGGGCTGAATGAAGCTCAAGCTGGACTCAAGATTGCTGGGAGAAACCGCATAAACTCAGATATCCAGATGACACCACCCTAATGGCAGAAAACAAAGAGGAACTAAAGAGCCACTTAATGAAGGTGAAAGAGGAGAGTGAAAATCTGGTTTAAAACTCAATATTCAGTAAACAAAGGTCATGACATCCAGTCCCATCAGATCAGATCAGATCAGTCGCTCAGTCGTGTCCGACTCTTTGCGACCCCATGAATCGCAGCACGCCAGGCCTCCCTGTCCATCACCAACTCCCGGAGTTCACTCAGACTCACGTCCATCAAGTCAGTGATGCCATCCAGCCATCTCATCCTCTGTCGTCCCCTTCTCCTCTTGCCCCCAATCCCTCCCAGCATCAGAGTCTTTTCCAATGAGTCAACTCTTCGCATGAGGTGGCCAAAGTACTGGAGTTTCAGCTTTCGCATCATTCCTTCCAAAGAAATCCCAGGGCTGATCTCCTTCAGAATGAACTGGTTGGGTCTCCTTGCAGTCCAAGGGACTCTCAAGAGTCTTCTCCAACACCACAATTCAAAAGCATCAATTCTTAGGCGCTCAGCCTTCTTCACAGTCCAACTCTCACATCCGTACATGACCACAGGAAAAACCATAGCCTTGACTAGACAGACCTTTGTTGGCAAAGTAATGTCTCTGCTTTTGAATATGCTATCTAGGTTGGTCATAACTTTCCTTCCAAGGAGTAAGGGTCTTTTAATTTCATGGCTGCAGTCACCATCTGCAGTGATTTTGGAGCCCAGAAAAATAAAGTCTGACACTGTTTCCACTGTTTCCCCATCTATTTCCCATGAAGTGATGGGACCAGATGCCATGATCTTTGTTTTCTGAATGTTGAGCTTTAAGCCAACTTTTTCACTCTCCTCTTTCACTTTCATCAAGAGGCTTTTTAGTTCCTCTTCACTTTCTGCCATAAGGGTGGTGTCATCTGCATATCTGAGGTTATTGATATTTCTCCTGGCAATCTTGATTCCAACTGTGTTTCTTCCAGTCCAGCGTTTCTCATGATGTACTCTGCATATACGTTAAATAAACAGGGTGACAATATACAGCCTTGATGTACTCCTTTTCCTATTGGGAACCAGTCTGTTGTTCCATGTCCAGTTCTAACTGTTGCTTCCTGACCTGCATACAGATTTCTCAAGAGGCAGGTCATGTGGTCTGGTATTCCCATCTCTTTCAGAATTTTCCACAGTTTATTGTGATCCACACAGTCAAAGGCTTTGGCATAGTCAATAAAGCAGAAATAGATGTTTTTCTGGAACTTTCTTGCTTTTTCCATGATCCAGCGGATGTTGGCAATTCATGGCAAATAGATGGGGAAAAAATGGAAACAGTGACAGACTTTATTTTTGGGGGCTCCAAAATCACTGCAGATACTGACTGCAGCTATGAAATTAAAACATGCTCGCTCCTTGGAAGAAAAGCTATGACAATCCTAGATAGCATATTAAAAAGGAGAAACATGACTTTGTCAACAAAGGTTCGTATAGTCAAAGCTATGGTTTTTCCATTAGTCGTGTATGGATGTGAGAGTTGGACCATAAGAAAAGCTGGATGCTGAAGAACTGATGCTTTTGAATTGTGGTGTTGTGCTGGGAGCCGGTATATTGCATATTGAGTGCATATTGCATATTGAGTACAGCACTTTCCACAGCATCGTCTTTCAGGATCTGGAATAGCTCAACTGGAATTCTATCACTGCTGGGAGCCAGTGAGGAACTCCGCCCATGACAAAGGTCATGAGGAAGGAGGCTCGGCACACACAAAGGCGGGATCGAGCTTCAGGAGTCCCCCTGGAAATTCTCGAGCATATACCCCCAAAACCAGAGTCTGCCTACTTTCTGCTTTGTGCTTTCACCCACACCTCTGACTTTATGGGGGGCTGTCCCCTACTACCTCTCTGAAAAAAGAGTTAGCTTACAGCTCCAGTTAATAATTCCTGGGTGTGACAGTGTTTAACCTACAAACTCCTTTGGAAATCCTCTAGCCTGCCTGAATAGGTTTTTCCAGCCACATGTGATTGTTCAGAGCCTCCCAACTGTGAGAGGCAGGAGATGTTCTAAACTGTCTAAACACAGATTCTTTTGAGTAGTTAAAAGATTGATTAGAAATTGTATTGGTGAAGGGATTTTCACTTTTTGGGCCAATGTTTGCTGCTAAGTTTCCATATCCCTTACCTGCTGTGTCCCTGGCAATGTATTGATTAATATAATTGGTGTAAGTAGTAGCTTTAATGTTTGTAACCTGGGACCCTTGAGTTAATTCTTTTTCTTGTTATAGCCCACCACACCTTTGCTCTGTAGGAATGCAACTTTATCTAATGCTTTTGGATGGTGGCTCCTGACCAATCACCTTTAGAGAAAAATAAGTTTTCTGAAGAAAAGGTCTTAAAATGTTAACAGGCCTCCGGGCCAGAAGATGATGCAAATCACCTAAGCTTTTGCATATGATAAGTTTGCAGGAAGAAAGCCTGGCTTGCTGCCTGACTCTACCCCTTCCCCCATTATCCTCTATGCATAACTTAAGGTATAAAAACTACTTTGGAAAATAAAGTGCGGGGCCTTGTTCACCGAAACTTGGTCTCACCATGTCGTTCTTTCTCTTACCTTCTGGCTGAATTATTCAGCCTCTTTTCTCCACTGAATTTCCTCACTGAGCTATCCTTATTTCAGCCTCTTTTTTCCACTAAATTTCCTCACTGAGCTATCCTCATTCTATTACTCTTTATATCCTTAATTAACATTTAATTAAGCAATTGTTTCCTGATCTTCGCCTACGCCATCTCTCCTTCGAATACCCTGGATCAGCCGGGGCTGGTCCCCGGCAGTGTTGGAGAATACTCTTGAGACTCCCTTGGACTGCACGAACAAACCAGTCAATCCTAAAGGAAATCAACTGTGAATATTCATTGCAAGGACTGATGCTGATGCTGAAACTCCAATACTTTGGCCACCTGATGTGAAGAGCCAGCTCACTGGAAAAGACCTTGATGCTGGGAAAAGTTGAAGGCAGGAGGAGAAGGGGACAACAGAGGACGAGATGGTTGGATGATGTCATCGACTCGGACATGAGTTTGAGCAATCTCAGGGAGATAGTGAAGGACACGGAAGCCTGGTGTGTTGCAGTCCATGGGCTAGCAAAGAGTCAGACACGACTGAACAGCAACAGCAGTGTTGATTTTGAGCATTATAATAATTGTTTTGAGCATTTTTGTCTACTTACACTTAGTCACAATAGGTCTCTCGGTTTTCATAATGGGAAATAGCATAAGAGCATCTAGTCCAGCAACTTCCAAATGAGTTGCGATTAAAAATTAGTTAGCCACTGAAGCAACATATTTGTATCACTACCCAGGCAACTGCAAATTTTGTTTATCCAAAAAGATCCTGGTAAGGATTAAATTATAGGAGAATGCTTTTCATTAGCAGATTTTCATTTGGTAGGCTTTTATTTGTTGAATATATTATGTATGTATTCTTTTTCCAGCTTGCTTATATTGAGAATTAAGGGGAGATATTTGAAAGAGGTGAATGATAAAGGAATGAAGATGACTGGGTCAATAATATTATTAGACAGTTTTTGAAAGTGATTTATTTGCCATTTTGCTTTCAGATGATTTCTTTTTTAAAAATTAGATTAGCAGTTTAAAAAAATGCTTTTTAAAACTTGTTTCACTTTTTGTAAAGCATTTTCTTTTTGTAAGAGTCCCTTCATCACTGACTTCTCATGTGATGGTTATTTCCACTTCTTTCATCATCACAGAGGGCACAACTGTGCTCATTCCTGCAGCTGAGTTGGAGGGCTGTATTGATGTCTGGGCCCAAGGGTCTGTGCACCTAGTATTGTGTGTCAGAAGGACAGAGGGATGGCGCCAACCATCCTGCTGTGCGCCAGTAACTAGAATTAGTTACAAACCGATCGAATCCGTTGCAGCCAATTGGTAAACTAATTGGTAATTTTAGCTGTACATCTATATGTAGTTATCTGAATGCCTATAACGTTACTTTCAGAGCCACTTTTGTTCTGTTCATCCTGCTTAACAAAATAGCCTTCATAGCTGCAAGGAGAAAGATGTGCATCAGTGACTGGGAGGCTGCTCCAGCTGCTTGTCTTGTTTGTATTCCCTTGTTCGTAAAACATGACTCAGGTTACAGCTGCATGGTACCACTCTGATCATTTCTGATAACGGTGAGCTAAACATTCCTTAAAATAGGTTGTTTAAGCCACCAAATGCACTTTCTCTGTGCCAACTTGTATCAGAAGTATAGCTGCTTATATTCTTGCCTTTTAGGGGGTTTCTTCTTTTCTTTCAGTGAAAAAGGAAATCAGTAGACAACTTTTAAAGGAAATTATTGGGAATTAAATCTTTCTGTGCCCTAAAGTAGGTCGCTTAAGTTAATGAATTTAATTAAAGAATTTGAATTGTATTAGTAGAGTTGAGAAAAGGAAGTCAACTAAATTTAAAAAATTTTCCTTTTCCTGATCACAGAAAACTTTCATTACCAGTGATTTGGCAATAAGATTACCTTAGAAAGAAAATAAACAGTACTTCTATGTCAGGAGAGTCTTTTAAAGTAGAATATAATTTTTATGACTAAAGTGAGGTTGGTACTATATTTCATTTATGAATAACTTGGCATGTATTTATTATTAGTCTTGGGTTTGGTTTCCAAAGTGTACCTGTATGTTTTAAAAAAAAAATTTGTAAGTGAAAAGTGTTTTTGAGGTCTTTGAGGCCCACTGATACTAAACCATGAGTCCAGTACTTTGTTATGGAAAAGTAATATATTTTTAAAACAAATAACCATCTTTATAGCTGGCTGTCATTTTCTGATAGTCATCTTCTGGGAGAATTGGAAAGTTGCCTTTTATAGTAAAGTGGGACTGGCATGCCTTTACAGTAAGATGAGAATACTATGATACTGGTAAAGTGAATACACTTTAAAGTTCTTTGTCTTAGCATTTAAGACGAAACATGGCAACTATGGCCAGTTAAGCAATGTCCGCACATAGCTAAACCTGACATCAATTCCCTTTTGTCAGATGTGGAGTGGATCTTAGTGGCTTATGCTTTTAAATCTTTTTGTGTAAAATTTTCATTGCTACTCTCATGTAAAACTAGTCAGTGCTAAGAAAAAATGCAAGATGAGTAGAATGTAGTGTCACAGTAATGTGATTTTGGATTTTCTAAAGAGGAAAATTAGAGTGCAGATAAACTGAATTAGAAGTGATTCCTGTGAAATCCAGTCAGTTTGAAATATATTTTGTAATTGGAGGCTTAGTGTCTGTGCAAATGCTGTATTTGATAAACAGAATGCAGGTAACCCGTATTATTAAAACTGGTTTTACATCATGCATAATTATAATGGCCTTTGATATATTCAGCTTTGTATTATTTGCCTTAGAAATGCTGGTAAAATTTTAAACATTTACTTTTCCATATATATTTCTTTTTAAACTGATGATTTCACATATATGTTAGCAGAATTAAAGATTATTTAAAAGACTAACAGTTATTATTTTTTAAATTTGATTTCAGAAAGCTTCAGTTTAGTAGTAAATGTAAAAAATGTTGATGAAGAACACTGGAGGGAAGCATGCCCTTGATAATGGATTTGCTAGTAACTTTTTTCATTCCTATCTTTTCTTCTTTTTATTTTTCTTGCTGCTGGTATAGAACATCTTGGAGGTATGACTTAGCAGAAAGAGCAGTGGGCCAGGAGTCAATGCAGTGGGGCTTGGGTTCTGTGCTGTCACAACCAGATCACTAAACTCATGTTATCTTAAAATTAAGTGACTGACTATAGACTATGTGACTTCTTCATTCATAAGATAATCCTCTGAAATTTACTCATTATGTAACATCTTTTGTCACTAATAGTTTTACTTATTCAGCCCATTCTTTAGAATAAAAATTTCTAAACAAGACTGGAGAGGGTAGAAATTTGCTTTAAGAGGGATTGTAGATTATAATTAATTTCTGTCATAAAGTACCACTGATAAATGTTACATTGGACATCTGAGGGAATAATCTTCTGTTTAATTCACTCAGGCTAAAGAGCAGCATTTGCTAGCATGCTGTTGATGTTTCAAATCACTGAATACCTCTCTCTTCTGGTTTGAATTTCATTGATTCAGTGTTTTGACACATTGTGGATTTCTAACATTTTATTTTGGTGAGTAAATCATAGAATCTTAGAACTGTTAGTACAGTTGTCTAATCCACCTACCCATTATACTGTTACCCTTGACCGTATTCCCTCTGGTAAATAATTCTCTTTTTGAGACAGCTCTGGCAGGTGAAAATCTGTCATTTTCACTGAGTGTTCTTTGTTCTATAACTTGTATTTATGTGGAAATAATATAATCCCTTTTATGACAACCTCTCATGTGAAGATGTTTATCATACCATCCCATTAGTCTTTAAGCCTAGTCATCCAGTTCTTACTGTAGTTCCTACTATAATCTGATGTTAAAATCTTCCTTATTATCACACTTGGTTTATTGTGTTCTACTTTATCTATCTATCCTCCTTAAATTGTGCTTACCATGGCTTAGTGGCTAGCAAGTAGCTAGCAACAGAATTAGACTCTAGCTGATTAAATAGAAAAATTAATTCTTCGAGAGGACAGGTCACAGATTTAATACTAAAACCCATGAATCAGGGTTAGAAAATAGGCAGAAACCAGGGAGGTTCTGCAGAGAAACATCTGGCTAGGATGTATTGCTGTTTTTTTAAATACCACCATTTCCTCTTTATCTTTGCCTTGCTTGCTTGAGATTCAGAGTCCCAGGCAAGTGAGTCTGATTGGTTAAGTTCCAATCATATTACTGTGCTTAACTGTCAAGTAGTAGAGAGCAGGAAGATCTTCTCCTTTTATGTCTGTGCAAAAACCCAATTCCCCAAACTAGAAAGAGAGTGGAAATTCAGGTTAGCAGTAAAAAAAATGTTTCACACAGACAGAAAACCCACAGAGGAAGTGGTCTCATTTTACCTTATGCTGATCAGACCCCCAGCCTTTTCATAGTTGCTATTATAATTGTATTATTGAAGTGTGAGGCCATATTCAGTTTTTCCTCTGGCTCAGCAAACTATTTACTCAACTTGAGTTTAGTGTCAAGTGAAATTACAGTCTTTTTTATATGTGTCATGTGTTGTTAAGACCAACCTCCTCTGCCTGATATTTTACTTGCACAGTTAGTTACTGGATCAAAGGGTAGAATCAGAAACTTATCATTTAAAAATATCTCATCTTTTTAGATTTGCCACATTACTATAACCTGTCCATGCTGCCCAATAGAAATATAACATGAGCCACATATGTACTTCTAAATTTCCTACTTGTTACATTAAAAAGGCAAAAAGAAACATATGAAAATAACTTACATAATATTTTAAATTTAACCCAATACATCAAAAATTATTTCAACATGTAATAAGTATGATTATTATTATTTTTACTATGATCATTATTATTAAGATATTTTACTTTCTTTCTTTTTGGTCAGAGTCTAAGTTCAGAGTAGCTGCCTTTCATGTACTTGATAAGCACGTGTGGCAAGTGATTACCATATTGAACAATGCAGATTTATATATTTTTTGAATTCTTTTGTCTATGGTGGACTTATATCATTTGTAAATAAATGAATGAGCATACCCTGTATTTCTTTATCAAATACCCTGTATTTCTTTTATCATACACTGGTAAAAGTGTTTGGGTAGAGGGACTTTTCGTATCTCTGAGGATAACTGGAAGAGCTAGGTGATAAATAATAAATCTACAGACAGCTTAGGGAGAGTGAAGAATTCTTAAGCAGAAGAATAGTAGGAGCACGATCCAGGAAAAGATAGAAATCCTTAGGGGGAAGTCTCAGCAATAATAATCTGGGTAATTTATTGGTCAGAGGACAAATTATAGTAGAAATTAGGAAATATTTTGAACTGAATAACAAAAATAATATATGTGAGATGGAGCCTAAGTCATATCTGAAGGAAACTTTATAGTGCTGCTGCTGCTACTGCTGCTAAGTCGCTTCAGTCGTGTCCCACTCTGTGCAACCCCATAGACAGCAGCCCACCAGGCTCTGCCGTCCCTGGGATTCTCCAGGCAAGAACACTGGAGTGGGTTGCCATTTCCTTCCCCATTGCATGAAAGTGAAAAGTGAAAGTGAAGTTGCTCAGTCGCGACCGACTCGTGGAGACCCCATGGACTGTAGACCACCAGGCTCCTCCATCCATGGGATTTTCTAGGCAAGACTACTGGAGTGGCTTGCCATTGTCTAAAATGCATATAATTTCTGGAATAAAATAAAGGCTGAAAGCCAATGATCAAAATATCCAGCTTAAGAAGTTAGGGGAAAAAGTAAACTAAACCCAGAGACATCAGAAGGAAGAAAATGATAAAGAGCAGAAATTAATAAAATAGAACTGTCATACATCAGACATTATCATCAAAGTCAGAAGCTGCTGCTGTGGTTAATCAAGAAAAGAAATTAGAAAGTGTGGAAACTAGTATCAGTGATGAAAAAGATAATATTACTACTAATATTGCTATCAGATATGAAAAAGGTAACTGACTGCAGGTCCTATAGAACATTAAAAAGACAAGAGATCCTTCTCTATTCTCTTGTTCTCCCACCTCATTAAAAAAAATATGGATTAGAAGTAGCTGGCAGATGTGGGTTGGTCGCATAAGAAATATTAAGAAAATAAGATATTGAATATAAAGGGAATAAAATTTCTCATTTTCAGAGAAAGGATTTACAATATGGAAAGGGAGAAGTTTAGAATGAACTATAGGTGATTGATGTGAAGAGCTGACTCACTGGAAAAGACCCTGATGCTGGGAAAGATTGACGGCAAGAGGAGAAGGGGAAGACAGAGGATGAGATGGTTAGATAGCATCACTGACTCAATGGACATGAATTTGAGCAAACTTAGGAAGATAATGAAGAACAGGGAAACCTGGCGTGCTGCAGTTCACGGTGTCACAAAGAGTCAGACGCTGCTTAGCGACTGAACAACAACAACAAATAGGTGATTGAATTTGGAAGCATTGGTATGAGCTTAAATTTCTTTTAAAATACCTGTACACAGCTAGGTACAGAAATAGGTGTAGATGTGTTCATGTGTATGTTTGTTTTTCTGCTGTCTGCTTTTGCTTCATTGACTACACCAAAGCCTTTGAATGTGTGGATCACAACAAAATGGAAAATTCTTAAAGAGATGGGAATATGAGACCACCTTCCCTGCCTCCTGAGAAACCTGTATGCAGAACAAGAAGCAACAGTTAGAATGGGACTGGTTCAAAATTAGGAAAGGAGTACATTAAAGCTGTATATTGTTACCCTGATTATTTACTTATATGCAGAGTACATCATGCGAAATGCTAGGCTGGGTGACTCACAAGCTGGAATCAAGAGTGTGGGGAGAAATATCAATAATCTTAGATGTAAAGTTGATACCACTTTAATGGCAGAAAGCAAAGAGAACTAAAGAGCATCTTGATGAGGGTGAAAGAGGAGAGTGAAAAACTGGTTTAAAACTCAACATTCAAAAAACAAAGATCATGGCCATCCATTCCATCACTTCATGGCAAATAGATGGGAAAAAGTGGAAACAGTGACAGATTTTATTTTCTTGGGCTCCAAAATCACTGTGGACAGTGACTGCAGGCATGAAATTAAAAGACACTTGCTCCTTGGAAGAAAAGCTATGACAAAACCTAGACAGCGTATTAAAAAGCAGAGACATCAGTTTGCTGACTAAGATCCATCTCCTCAAAGCTATGGTTTTTCCCATAGTCATGTATGGATGTGAGAGCTGGACCATAAAGAAGTCTGAGCGCAGAAGAATTGATGCTTTCAAACTGTGGTTTGAAAAGACTTGTGAGTGTCCCTTGGACAGCAGGGAGATAAAACCAGTCAATCCTAAAGGAAATCAACCCTAAATATTCATTGGAAGGACTGATGTTTAAGCTGAAGTTTCAATACTTTGGCCACTTGAATCAAAGAGCCAGCTAATTGGAAAAGACCCTGATGCTAGGAAAGATTGAGGGCAGGAGGAGAAGGGGGCGACAGAGGATGAGATGGCTGGATGGGTCACCACCTCAGTGGGCATGAATTTGAGAAACTCCACGAGATAGCAACTGAACAACAACAACTGGGAGTGCCCTGAAGCTCTGACGCACCAGTATCAGTGAGCACGTTAAATACCTGATCTTTAGGTATTTATATCACTTAGGTCAATATATCAGTCTCCAATGAAAAGAACCAGAACTGCTTAGAGAAACGGCTGATTCCAGGGCAGGGCCAGCGAAAATACAGGATGAGCCTAAAAAATCTTTTTGTGACAGAAAGTAGGAAATAATCTGATGTAATGGTAACATGTCAGAAATACGTAAGAGCCAGCATCAGCAACTTCCCATTTGCCAAATCTGGGACAATTCAAGTATTAAAATAAACAATGATAGTAATGGATCATTGAAGAATATAGAAATTGATGAATCCATACTATTATGAATAAGTAAATTAATAAATAGTCAAATAAGGGAAAGCACCTTTTCTATAATAGAATGCTAAGTAATAAATGTAGAAGGAATGATGGAATTAGAAAACCATTATTTAGAAATTATTATAATAATTTATCCAGGCAAGAATCACCAATGGATCTTAAATTAGTGAAATTTGTTGAAGAACATGATATTTATAGTTATAGAATATCTCCCTAAAAGGTAGCTTTCAAGTACAGAGAAAAATAGGAAGTTTAAGCAGGGAGTTGTTAGATACCACTTATCAAATTATCAAATTTATTATCATTAGTTATAGGACATATACATAGTGGGTGCCTCTTTATATTAGGCTCTGAGAAGACCACAGCATCACTAATGTGGTATTCCTGATAATTCATTTAATTTGACCTTAAATTGATTGACATATTACAAAATAACTGCCTGTATTCTTTAAAAATATGAGGTCATGAACGACTGAGGAAGAGCAGTAATAGAATGAAAAAGACAGGACAGTTAAATACAAGTGTGATTCTCAGTAGAACCTTGGATTAGATTATTTTTCTTCTCTAAAGCCACCCTGATTATTTAACTTATATGCAGAATACATCACATGAAATGCCAGGCTAGATGGCTCACAAGCTGGAATCAAGATTGAAGGGAGAAATATCAATAACCTCAGATATTATGCAGATGACTCTAATGGCAGAAAATGAAAAGCAACTAAAGCGGTTTTTTTTTTTTTTTTGATGAAGGTGAAAGAGTAGAGTGAAAAGCTGGGTTAAAACAAACATTCAAAAAATGAAGATCATGGCATCCAGTCCCATCACTTCATGGTAAATGGGTGGGGGATAAATGGAAACAGTGAGAGATTTTGTTTTCTTGGGCTCCAAAATCACTGCGGTTGGTGACTGCAGGCACAAAATTAAAAGACAGTTGCTTTTTGGAAGAAAAGCTATGACAAACCTAGATAGCATATTGAAAAGCAGAGACATCACTTTGCCAAGAAAGGTCCATCTAGTCAGAGCTATGGTTTTTCCAGTAGTCATGTACAGATGTGAGAGTTGAACCCTCAAGAAGGCTGAGCACTGAAGAATTGATGCTTTCAAAGCTGTAGTGCTGGAGAAGACTCTTGAGAGTCCCTTGTTTAGCAAGGAGATGAAACTAGTCAGTCCTAAAGGAAATCAATTCTGAATATTCACCAGAAGGACTGATGCTTAAATTGAAGTTTCAATACTTTGACCAGCTGATGCAAAGAGCTGACTCATTGGAAAGGACCCTGATATTGGGGAAAATTTAGGGGAGGAGGAGAAGGGGGCAACAGAGGATGAGATGGTTGGATGGCATCATTGACTCAGTGGACATGCTGGTGCTGCTGCTACTGCTGCTAAGTCGCTTCAGTCCCGTCCAACTCTCTGCGACCCCATAGATGGCAGCCCACCAGGCTCCGCTGTCCCTGGGATTCTCCAGGCAAGAACACTGGAGTGGGTTGCCATTTCCTTCCCCAATGTGTGAAAGTGAAAAGTGAAAGTGAAGTCACTTTGAAAACTTTGAAGAAAACATAGATGTAAATCTTTGTAACCTTGGAGTAGGCAGTACTTTCTCAAATATTATACCCAGAGCACAAGTAACCAAATAAATATGTAAATTGAACTTTATCTAAATTTAAAACTTACATGTGTTATTAGGACACTCACAAGTAAAGAGACAGCTCACAGAATGAGAGAAAATATTTTCAAACAATATGTCTGATAAGTTTAATATACAAAATATATGAAAAATTCCTGCAGTTCAAAAATAAAAAAGACAAATAGCCCAGTTAAAAAATGGGCAAAGAATTTGAATAGACACTTCTGCATAGATGATATACAAATGTCCATAAACACATGAATATGTGCTCAACATTTTTAGTCATCAGGGAAAATCAAATAAAAACAACAGTATCGCTTTACTGTCATTAGGTTGACTAGAGTCAAGAAGTCAGAAAATAGCAAATGTTGGTAAGGATTGAAGGAGATGCAACCCTCTCATATTGCTAGCGGCAATGTAAAATGGTACAGCTACTGGTGAAAAAAATTTTGGTAGTTAATGTTAAATGTTAGAGTTACCATATGGCCCAGGAAATCCACTTCCATTTATATACCCAAGAGAATTAGAAACATGTGTTCACATAAAACCTTGTACATGAATGTTCACAGCCAGCAGCATTCATAATAGGAAAAAAGTGAGAACAGCCTAAATATCCATCAACTGAAAGTGAATAAAAGAAGTTGTGTTTACACAGTTATTTAATTATAGAAAGGAATGGAGTACAGATGCATGCTACCAGGTAGATGAGCCTTGAAAACATTCAGTTCAGTTCAGTTGCTCAGTTGTGTCCAACTCTTCACGACCCCATGGACCACAGCACACCAGGCCTCCCTGTCCATCACCAACTCCCAGAGCCTCAAACTCATCTCCACTGAGTTGGTGATGCCATCCAACCATCTGATCCTCTGTCGTCCCCTTCTCTTCCTGCCTTCAGTCTTTCCCAGCATCAGGGTCATTTCAGATGAGTCAGCCCTCCGCATCAGGTGGCCAAAGTATTGGAGTTTCAGCTTCAACATCAGTCCTTCCAATGAACACTCAGGACTGATCTCCTTTAGGATGGACTGGTTGGATCTCCTTGCAGTCCAAGGGACTCTCAAGAGTTTTCTCCAACACCACAGTTCAAAAGCATCAATTCTTCTGTGCTCAGCTTTCTTTATAGTCCAGCTCTCACATCCATACATGACTACTGGAAAAACCATAACCTTGACAAGACGGATCTTTGTTGGTAAAATAATGTCTCTGCTTTTTAATATGCTGTCTAGATTGGACATAACTTTCCTTCCAAGGAGTAAGCATCTTTTAATTTCATGGCTGCAATCACCATCTGAAGTGATTTTGGAGCCCCCAAAATTAAAGTTAGCTACTGTTTCTACTGTTTCCCCATCTATTTGCCATAAAGTGATGGGACCGGATGCCAGGATCTTCGTTTTCTGAATGTTGAGCTTTAAGCCAACTTTTTCACTCTCCTCTTTCATTTCATCAAGAGGCTCTTTAGTTCTTCTTCACTTTCTGCCATAAGGGTGGTTTCGTCTGCATATCTGAGGTTATTGTTATTTCTCCTGGCAGTCTTCCAGCTTTTGCTTCATCCAGCCCAGCATTTCTCATGAAAACATTATGCTAAAAGAAGCCGCCTCGAAATACCACATATGATATGATTCTGTTTATATGAAATGTCCAGAACAGGCCAGTCCATAGATACAGAAGGTTGATCAGTGGTTTCCAAAGGCTGGGGAGAAGGGAAAATGGGGAATGACTGCTAAAGGTTTCTTTTGGGGGATGATGAAAATGTTTTGGAATCAGTTGCATAATTCTGTGTATATATGGTGCACAGCTCTGAATTGCATAATTTAAAATGGTGAATTTTATAGTCTGTGAATTATATCTCAATAACAAATTGAGGAAAAAAGCCTGTATTATGCAAATTCTTCTAGAACATAGAAAAATAGAGAATTCCTTTCAGCATGACTTTGATAACCAAAACCGTTATGAGAAAGGAAAATGTAGGCCACACTGAAGTACAGATGCTTAAGTCCTAAACCAGATAACGATGTATTGAATCTAGTGATTTGAAAATTGGACAGTACATCACAATCAAGTCAGGTTCTTTGCAGTCCTGCAGTGTTCCTTTAACATTTGAATATGAAATTAATGTTATTTACCAGATTAGATGAGTGAAGATGAAAAATCATATGATCATGTCAGTGATTTTGGAAAAATACTTTGTGAAATTCAGCACCCATTCATGATAAAACTAGTAAACTGAGAATAAAAAGGAGCATCCTTAGTGATATAAGGAATCTTCCAAAAATTCTAGAGTAAACATCAAGCTTAATGCTGAGATGTTGAGAGCTTTCCTTCTGAAATTGTGAATGAGACAAGATCGGCCACTATCTTTATTTCTTTTCAGCCTTGTGCCAGCACAGGAATAAGAGAATAAGACATAAAAGATATGAGATGTATGGAGAAAAATAAGTATGTCATTATTTACAGATCACATATATATGTATACACACACAATAAACACACTTAGGAGATCCAGGAAAATCAACATTAACTGAAAAAAAATTTAAAGCAACTACCATTTATTCTTAGGGTTGAGTCTAACAAAAGATATGTAAGACCTCTACACAGAAAAATATAATACATTATGAGACACACCGAGTAAGATAAATATATAGAGCTATAGGTCTGTAAAGACTAGAAAAACAATGTTATAAGAATATCAGTTTTCTTTCAGTTCCTGTATAGAATCAGTGCAAATGCAATTAAAATTCTATTTTTTTTACCCTTGAGAAGTTGACAAGCTGATTCTAAAATTTGTATGGAAATGCAAAAAGGGCTGGAATTTGCCTAGACAACTTTGAGGTCAAAGATAAAGTTGGAGAATTTACTGAATTTTGAGATTTATTTTAGAGCTGTAACAATGCATGATAATTTACTGCTGGTATAAGAATAGACCAATGTAAAAAAAAAAAAAAAAGAATAGACCAATGTAACAGAAGAGATATTCTAGACACAGACCCATGCTTTAAAAGATAATTTTGGAGAAATCTTCCTGACCTTGTGATAGGAAAAGAATACATAAAAATAACACAAATAATATCAGTCTTTAGATAAAACAGTCATAAATTAGACCACCTTAAAATTTGGAATTTCTGTTCATCAAAAGATTCCATTCCATTAGGAGAGTGAAAAGGCAAGCTTATATGTGCTGCACATAGAATCAACAATAGGCACATATCCAAAAGAAGTTCTTCTGCACATCAGAAAGAGAAAGACACTAGAAAAACGGGATGAGTCTTGAATAAGCACTTTACAAAAAGAAGTTGGCCAATAAGCATATGAAAAAGGGCTGACAATCATTAATAATCAGCGAAACACATACTAAAACCAAAATGAAACCATTGCAGCGTCATCAGCCAGAATGGCTCAGGTTAAAAACACAAAAAGAAGACCCAAAATGGACAATTCCAGGTATAGATGAGGGTTGCTGCTGGGTGTGGCAACCACTTTGGAAAACAGTTTGTTACTATATATGCAAGTGGAACATAGGCCTACTCTGTGACTCAGCAGTTACACTCTTGATCATACACTCAACAGAAATAATACATATGTGCAGTGAACATGTACATGAGTAATAGCATATAACTTGTAATATCCCAAATTTGGAAATTACTTCAATATGCATCAACATTAGATTGTATAAATATTAGGTAAATAAATATTAAAATAAATACCAACCAATAAATTTTGATAAACTGTAAATTGGGTAAATGTTAATAGAATACTGTTCAGTAGTGACCTTGGAATATGACAGTAAGTGAATGGCAGGTATGTTCTGCAATATGGATGAATCTGATAAACAAATGTATGACAGAAACCACAAAATAATACATAGTCTATGAGTTCATTTTATGAATTTCAAAATAAAACTATTAGAAGTCAAAGCAGTAGTTACTTTGGAACAGTGATTAGGAGGGAGACATCAGGGAACTTTTATTAGAGACTGATAGTGTTAAATTTTTTGTCTTGGATGGTGGTTGCATGAGTCCTTACTTTGAAATAATTTATCAGTACATTTATGTTTCATGTACTTTTCTGTTTATTAAATATAGCAATAAAAAGATTAAAAAAAATACTCAGTTGAGAAAGTCTTGAGAAGGAATATCAATACCATCTTTTGGTCTTTAGACTGTGAGCTTCACTAACTTCTTACCAAACAGAATGAAAATAACCCCCTACTCCCAGATATCGGTAGGTTTTGCTGCTTCCTCAGTGAGGAGTATTAGTGTAAAAATTATTAATTCCTAAGTCCTTTACTCTAAAATTTTTTTTCTTGAAGCTCTTTAGTTTCAGAATGGAATCTAATGTTTGTTTGTTTTGAATTAGGAGGTGCTGATGATGCTGGATAACTATGTAAGAGATTTCAAAGCATTAATTGACTGGATTCAACTTCAGGAAAAGCTGGAGAAGACAGATGCTCAAAGCAGGTAATGAATTCTGGTCTTTATATTTATAGCAGCTGGCAGATTCTAAAGCATTTATTAAAATTGACAATGACCTTGACCTCAGCTTAACTGGAAACTTGTCTAGATCTAAAAGTTGGGAGCTGCATTTCTCAAGTTCAGTAACAAGTATTTTATTGGGTACCTGCTAGTGCAAGGCACTTGTTATCTTGTACAGAAATGTAACTGCTGAGTAAGATATACTTACTACTTTCATGAATTTGTAGTCTAAGGATGGGATAAAATAGAACTGATTACTATGAAAAAATTGTCAATATTATAGGTGTCCAGAGGACAGAGTCATATCTCCTTTGGGGAATAGATCAGGAAAGATTTTGAGGAGATTGTAGAAGTGTTTAAAAAATGTGATGGATTTTAATATAGTTGGCCTTTCAGATGAAGGGAATAAGGACAGCTATAGAAGTTCAGGGTGCATATGAAGTGACAGTAAAGTAGGGAAAAGTATAGTATTTCTTCTTAAGGTAGTAGGCAGTGAGGGAAATTGATGAGACTAGGGGAGTAATGAAAGACCAGAGCTATTTCAGAAACCTTCATTTGGAATCAGCACACAGAGCTGCACTGTGCGCTGCTCACAGCACGCCTTCATTTGGAATCGGTCTCCGGGACTATTGTGGTTAAGAAAAACAGACGCAGTCCTGCCCTCATGAAGTATGCAGTGCATTGACAGGAAACACTGAGGTTAAATACTTATCCGTGTACAAAGAGTCACCCCGAAGAAACATACTATACTTTGGGAGTATAATAAAAGGTACCATCAACCAGTTGGTTAAGCCCAGGAGGATTTCCCCAAGGAGCTTATATTTCAGTGAGGCAGAAATACCAAGAAGCAGTTAGCTTGACAAGGAGAAAAGAAAAATGTAATCCCAGGTAGAGGTGACAGTATAGGATATCCTGGAGGTGCAAGAGAGCACAGAATAGTCCAGGAGTTCAGAGTTTAGCAGGGTTGGAGTGAATAGAACAGGCAAAGAGTAGCATGAGATGAACCTAGAGAGATAGGCGGAGACCAGATTATGTAGGACTTTGTAGACGTGATAAACACTTTAGTGTTTATTTTGGGTCATAAAGGTTTTTAAGTAAGGAAATTACATATCAGACTTTTTTTTTTTTTTTTAAAGATCTTTCTGACTGTAGTGTGGGAAGGTTGAGATTCAGCAGTATAGTTTATAGATTAGATGCTGGCTACTCAGGCTCGAGGAAAGGCAGTAGGGAGAGCCGAGACATATTCCAGAGACGGATAATCCAACTGTATTTAGTCTTGTTTTGGTTATGTGCACAAGCAAAAGAACAATTTGCTGTTTAGTTTAGACTTATAAGTAAAGCCTGAGCTTTTGTGAAGTGGGTCAATTCACATGAAGCTACAGTGATGCCCTTTTACCCAGAGAAAACAGGCCTAGGCTGATTCTTTTCCTTGGATTTAACCTTGGTTCAGTCTCAGTGAGTGGAGCTGTCCTGTGGAGAAGGCATCGTCCTAGTCTGTCAACCCCAGGGGAAAACCAAGTGAGTGAAGGAATCCCAAGGGAAAAATCCAGGAAGTCTTGGTTCCCAGGAAACCAAATTCAGGGAAACTAGTTGTCTTTGCAATAAGCAGTTTCACCTTTACCCCTTGATAATAGGTTATTAGATTGGATGGGAGTGGGGGATACATTCTTTAGTGGGGTTGAACCAGATCATCATGCTGATTTGGAATTGGTGACTGTATTGCCCTTGAAAAGATAAGCAGAGGAAATCAGGTTCAAAGAAAACAGAATAGATGTACAGAGAGGGCAAAAATGAGGGGAATCATCTGGTCTTTCAGAGTTTGAGAGTGTTGCTTTAAAGCCTGCCTCTTCCAGACCTAATCCTCATGAGCCACCTTGAGGATGTCCTTATCCTTGTAAGTTTATATCCTTGCAATAAATCTTTATTTTCTTTTTTATTTAGCTTTATGAAGTTTCTGTTCCTTGTATCCAAAAAGGGTCTGTAATGTAACTGTCAATGCATTATAGAAGCTAACTAGTTTTTTTTTCTTGCTTGCAAACTCCAGGCTAGCAGTGGCTATGTTGAAGATTGAGAAAGATTCTGAGGCCAACTCCAAGCTTAACAGCTATGCCTATCCAGGCATCATGGTTCAAAAATATACCTGAGGCAACACTTTAAAAAAATACATCTTATTTATTTGGCTGCATTGGATCTTAAGTTACAGCATGTAGGATCTTTCACTGTGGCACATAGACTCTCCAGCTGCAAGGTGTGGGCCCCAGAGCATGTGAACTTCAGTAGTTGTGACAGAGGAGCTCTCTAGTTGTACAGGGGCTTAGTTGCTCCAAGACATGTGAGATCTTAGTTCCCTGATAAGGGATAGGACCCATGTCCTCTGCATTGTAAATTGGATCCTTAACAACTGAACCACCAGAGAAATCCCTGAGGCAACTTTTTTTACCTTAAGAACTTCCCAGCACTTCTCTTCTTTGCCTCCTGAGGCAGCTCACAGATATAAGAAGCAACCTTTAATTTCCTGTGTGGTGGCATTATCCATCTTTCATTCATCATCTCATGCATCAAAAGTTATTTCCCATATGATTTGGCAATAAATTATCAAAAGCTTTAGATTTTATTTGGATAAACATCTATATGGATTTTCTTATTTTCTAGTAATTAGTATCATTTTTTAATTAGAGAAAAAAAATCACAGTCACTAGATTGAATAAAGAGTAAGAGGCTAGGACATTTGGAGAGTTATGGAGGTCTGATTGAGGGCATAGGATGGAGAAGATATTGCTTGGGGAAATTTTTTTCAAGTAGAGATTATGCATCCTGTCAACTGATTGGTGTGGAGCCAGTGAAGAAGGAGGAATAGTTAGCTTTTCTAGCAAAGAACAGTGAAATGTTTATGATGTTGCTCTTGTGGGTAAGGTAGAGGATGAAGGTGTATTCTTCAGTTTAACCCTCAGCACTTTCTGTCTTGATCTCTGCTCTACACTCTTAGCTCTCCAGCAATACTGGATACAAGTAGCCAAAATTAGTACCATTGCCTTTTTAATGTGTTTTTAACTGGGTGTATGGAAGCTTTTAAAATATAAGTAGTTTGTGTTGTGTCTTTGTAACCCCATAACCTGCTGTAGTGGATGGAAAATCCTGGACCATGCATCATCTGGAATTATTTACTGGTAATATGGTAAAGAACTTTCTGATAGACAGTGTACCAAGGAAAAATTGTGATCTGCTTATGTTTTCATGCACTTAACAACAAAGAGAAAAGATTAGACTACCCTACCACCACCACCATTGCCGCCACCTCTTTTCTCTTTTAATCTTTTGTGTGTCTTGAATTGGCAGACCAACTTCGTTGGCATGGGAAGTAAAGAAGATGTCCCCAGGACGTCATGTGATTCCAAGTCCGTCAACAGATAGAATCAATGTAACATCAAATGCTCGAAGAAGCTTAAATTTTGGGTGAGATGAACTCAAAAAAGGCTACTAAGGCTTACATTATAGTAAATAAATTTTTTGTGGACATTATACTTGTATTATAAAACTTGCATTTCACTATAAATATATCGTTGTATATGTTTTTGTTTATGTTTGAATAAAAAGTTAAAATCCAGGAAGAGTAAAGTTTTAACTTTTAGGAAGTATTTTATGTTCAAACATAGGATCCCAAAGTTAAAACTCAGAAACATATTTCATGCTAAATGATTAGTAGCATGAATTGTCAATTTCACAACAGATGACCTAAATATATCATAAACTGTGTTATATGTCATATGGACAGTAATATATCTTTATACATTATAATCTTATCAACAGTTGTATAATTACTATTTTATGAAGTTGTCTTTTATATCAGATAACAGAAGAGTTATAAGAAGAAATGAGGTTGTATTGTCTTTTGTATTTACCTACGTAGTTATTTACTTTTGGTGGTTTTCTTTATCTCTTCATGTGGATTCAGGTTACTATCTGGTGGCCTATCATTCACCTGGAGCTGTCTTTAATATATCTTATTAGGCAGGTCTGCTGGTAGCAGTTTTTATCAGGTTTTGTTTATCTGAGAATATCTTAATTTATCTTTCAATTTTTTGAAGGATAGTTTTGCTGTACATAGAATTCTTGATTGAGAGTGTTTCTGTTTTAGCACTTTGACTATGTCCTCTCACTGCCTTCTGGCTTCCATGGCTTCTGATGAGAAATAAGGTGTTATTCTTTCATAAGATACCTCAGTTCTCTCTCTTGGTGCTTTCAAGATTCTCTCTTTGTCTTTCGTTTTCAATAGTTTGATTATGATGTATTTAGGAGTTTGTAGAGCTCTTTTAGATTTGTAGATAAGTGTTTTTCATCAAATTTAGTAAGTTTTTGTCCATTATTTCTACAGATACCCTCTCTGTCCCTTTTTCTCTCTCCTCTCCTCTGGAAATCCCACTCATACTGAGATTGTGTTACTCATGATGGTGTTCCACAGTCTTTGAGACTCTGTTCAAATTTCTGCATTCATTTTTCTTTCTGTTTTTTGGGTTCAGTTCAGTCGCTCAGTCGTGTCCGACTCTTTGCGACCCCATGAATTGCAGCATGCCAGGCCTCCCTGTCCATCACCAACTCCTGGACTTCACTCAAACTCACGTCCATCGAGTTGGTGATGCCATCCAGCCATCTCATCCTCTGTTGTCCCCTCCTGCCCCCAATCCCTCCCAGCATCAGAGTCTTTTCCAATGAGTCAGCTCCTCGCATGAGGTGGCCAAAGTACCGGAGTTTCAGCCTCAGCATCAGTCCTTCCAAAGAACACCCAGGGCTGATCTCCTTTAGAATGGACTGGTTGGATCTCCTTGCAGTCCAGGGGACTCTCAAGAGTCTTCTCCAACACCACGATTCAAAAGCATCAATTCTTTGGTGCTCAGCTTTCTTCACAGTCCAACTCTCACATCCATACATGACCACTGGAAAAACCATAGCCTTGGTTAGATAGTCTCAATTTACCTGTTTTTAAATTTGCTAGTTCTTTATTTTGCAAGCTTAATTCTGCTGTTGAGCCCCTCTGGTGAATTTTTCATTTTCATTATTGTACTTTTCAACTCCAGAACACATATGTAATTCTTTTAAAGTATTTATTTGTGTATTTATTTGATTGCGACAGGTCTTAGTTGCAGCACGTGGGATCTTCAGTCTTCATTGTTGCATGTGGGATCTTTAGTTGTGGTGTTTGGAGTCTACTTCCTTGACCAGGGATCAAACCTGAGCCCTGTGAACTGGGAACACAGAATCTAAGTCTCTGTGATTATTTTTCATATTTGATTTAATTTTTATTGATATCCTGTGTTTGATGAAACATTTTTCTCATACTTTATTTTTAGACGTGGTTGTGTTTTGTTCTTAAATATTCTTTGAACATATTTATAATAGCTCATTTAAAGTCTTTGTCTAGTAAGTCCAACGTTCAAGCTTCCTTCAGGACTTGTTTTGGTTGGTTTTCTTTTGTGTGTCTGTGGGTAGGCTATACTTCCTGTTTCTTTGCGTGTCTTATGGCTTTTGTTCAAAATTGGATATTTTAAATAGTATAGTGTGATAGCTCTGGAGATCATATTGCTACACTTTCCAGTATTTGTTGTCACTGTTTAGTGGTGGTGGCTTTGCTACTATTTGTTTGTTTAGTGACTTTCTTGAACTAGTCTTCTGAAGTCTAAGTGAAGTGAAGTGAAGTTGCTCAGTCGTGTCTGACTCTTTGCGACCCCGTGGACTGTAGCCTGCCAGGCTCCTCTGTCCATGGGATTCTCCAGGCAAGAATACTGAAGTGGGTTACCATTTCCTTCTCCAGGGAATCTTCCCGACCCAGGGATCGAACCCAGGTCTCCTGCATTGCAGGCAGACGCTTTAACCTCTGAGCCACCAGGGAAGCCACCTCTATGTTTTTTGTTATTATAGTCACTGAAGTCTCTACTTAGTTATCTTAGTTGCCAGCTAATGATTTGACAGAGATTTCCTTAAATGCCTTGAACCAATAAGTCTCCTAGCTCTTTTCTAGTTTTAGGTGTGATCACCATGTCTTCAGTGCTCTGGAGTTTACAGTTCTAACTTTGCTCTCAATTCCTGCTTCCTCAGAGCCTCAAGGGCAGTCAGAGGTGAGAGATTAGAGCTGTTTCAGACCTTTCCTGAGTTCGCACACAACCCAGCGCATGTGTGTGGTCTTCTTGATTTCCAGGAATGTATTAGAGCTTTTCAAAGCCCCCCAAGGACTTCTCATTCTCCATCGTTGCCTTTTAAGTTAGCCCCTGTTTGCCCAAAATGCCATTGATACCTCTGGCAGCTATGATGTTGTTCGTGGAAGTTATCACTGTTGTTTTCCTTAAATTTCCATAGCAAAATTCACTTTTAAAGATAAATATCTGTTTGGACTCGAGTTCTTTAGAGTGAGTCTTAACATTTGTAGTGTGAGGGTCAGTAAGTAGTTTGCTTGGTCAGTCATCTTTGTTCGGTTAAAACTTACCCTTTCTTCGTGGCTTCTCATTGTTCCTGTCTCCATGTCCATGGTCAGTTTCATCTCCTGTTATTGCTGGGCCTTGCATATATGTATATTATTATTAGATTTTCAGTGTGTTAACGTTTTTAATGTTTATTTTTGTTCTTACACTATGACCTTCTTTAAGGGAAGATGTTTGTCATATTTTCTGTATCCCAAGCACCTAGCATTGTACTCAGCCCTTAGTAAGAGCTCACTAAGTGTTATTCAGTAGAATCAATTTTTTGCTTTAAATGAGATTATTAGATAGTATTGCCCTAGGTGAAGGTTGATGGACTTTGGAGCTGTCACACGAGTGTATGTTCCTCGGTTTTTTGTCTCGTCACAACAAAGATTTGGAGTGATGGACATTAAAGCCCCCTCAGCGTGTCACAGCTCTTGGGTCTTGGATAGACCGTGTTATAGCTCTCAGGTCTCAAACAGACCATGTTATAGCTCTTAGACAAATCAGTGTTACAGTTCAGTCTTACAGCTCTATTTTATTCAGAAGATAGCAGGAAAATCCATCCTCGAGGCTTGAGGGCACGTCGATCTAAAGATGCGAAGAGAAGAGCCCCGCAGCACGTGGGAGAGAGAGAGAGCTAGCTTTGGCTCCTCTTTTTATATGTTTTTTCTCTCTGGGCCTGTCCTATGTAAATTGGCCAGCTAGGAGTGTTGTTTGTTTTACCTGAGGTCCTCACTCCGGTCCTCGGACCTTCCTTTGTTTTATTTTTGCGGGCTTTTCTCTTCCTTGTCTTTTAGCCACCGCCATTTTGGACTCCTTTTCCCTATTCTACCTACCTAACAGAGCCTTATAATAATTGAACTTTAGTGGAGTTGAGGAAAGATATATAAGCAAATAAAAGCAAATGTTTGTATATTCAAGCACCATTTAAAGAGAAATTCCCCTATAATGCATTCCGTTGGTCTGTAGTGCAGAGAGTCTTGTATGGTGCATGGTTTATTTTAACACTGAAATTCTTTAATGCGTAAATAATAAAGTTCTCATATTGATCTTCATGTGTTGTATCATTGAATTAATTGACACCCTTTATTATCATCATAAAATGATAATAAAGCATGCTGAAAAACTGTGGCTTATAGGCTGACTTTAGTGTATATACTCACTTCTCTTCTTATTGGTTGAGTTAAATGCTTTAGACTCTGCAGTTAGTTACCAAACTTGTTTATTTAAGTTGTCTGTATTCTAACTCATAACTTAAATATTAAGTAAACCAGTAAAATATGAGTATAAAATGAATCATTGTTTCTGTGAAAACTAGGATGAGTTTTTGGGAAGCTTTGATAAAGTCAACTGTTAAAGTTTTGCTGTCAAATGAGAAGTGGATAGGACAACTATAAAAGCTTGGAGAGATTATTAAAGTTGGGAAGAATTGTGTTCTTATTTAATAGGTATCACTAAATTATCACTCCATTTCAAAAAACCCAAAATTGGACACTGTCAATGAGGCATCATACTTGAGGTTCATGTAAGAAATAATACATGTGAAAAACCCTGTTTTAATGGTGCCTGTGTTGATATATGGTCAAATTAATGGACATTTATATTATTAATAGATAAGGGTTTTAAATGAAAATAAAACGTTAAGGGTATATGTGCATATTTTTTAAGATTCTCCATTTCACTGAGATTTTCTTTTAAATTGAACTAGTGACAGCTTTTATATTATGTTTGCTCCCATACTATATGTTATGCTGGACTAATGAAGTATTAGTCCAGGATATTTATGAATATATTTGCCTTAAGTTGCTATGATAGTATGTTATCCTGTGTGTGTAGATATACATTCACACATATAATTCATTTAAAATTTAAATATATTAAGTATATATTTTAAATTTTAATGTGTATTTGATTTATTAAATTCAGTCATTTTCTCCATAGGGGTTCATCTGGCACAGTGGCTGCTCCACGTCTGGCTCCCACAGGGGTCAGTTGGGCTGACAAGGTAAAGGCTCATCATACAGGCTCTACTGCTTCTTCAGATGTAGCACCTGCCCCGTCTTGCCCACCAGTGGCAGTGCAGAAGCCTTCCCGCAGAAATGGCAAGTGGTTTTGAGTCAACCTTTTTATGCAGTAGACAAGTGGGTTTACATGGATCTATTTATTTTATTTGAAATTGGTCATAGTAGCATTATATATTTATCTGGATGCATCATTTCTGTGATGTTAATTTGCCTTAGTTAAAATCATAAAATAATCTTAAAAACTATATGAAAACTTAGGAAGATCATTCTAGTCTTGAGTTTGAGAATGATGTCTTTTGTCAATTCATTTATTAAGATCCTTTATAACTCCTTTGACTTAAAGTAGAAAAGAAATACAGTAGTTCATCCTCTACTTTAAAATGTCATGCCAGTACTTCATTAATATTTAAATACTATTTAAATGCATTTCATTAGTATTTTAAGTACTGAAGTAATATCCTGTTTATCTTTACTCATGTATCTGTTTTCCATACCATCAGAATAAATAAAGGTCAAAAATAAATAGAAGGGCCATTATTCTAAAGACCCACCTTTATTTATTCTGTAGGGGTTTTCTACATAAATTCAGGGTGGATTTTTTTAAATTTTCAGCTGCATTAGGTCTTCACTGCTGTGCGTGGGCTTTCTCTAGCCATGGCCAGTTGGGGGTGCTACTCTTCACTGTGGTGTGCAGGCTTCTGGTTGAGGTGACTTCTCTTGTTGCAGAGCACAGGTGCTAGGGTGACGGGCTGCAGTAGTTGTGACCCGTGTGCTCAGTAGTTGTGGCACGTGGGCTTAGTTGCTTCACAGCGTGTGGAATCTTTCTGGACCAGGGATTGAACCGGTGGCCCCTGCATTGCAAGGTGGATTCTTAACCACTGGACCAGCAGGGAAGCCCCAGGGTAGATTTTTTTTTTTTTATACATTTTTAGAGACTTAGATTTTAGAGTGATAGTAAGAAATAATGAATTTGTATTATGAGTTAGAGACAACTTGAGAGTACTGCTTTCTTTTCTCTGTGATGAAAGATCTGTTTGGAGCTTTTTGGTTTGTAAATGTTTTATTGGATATAACAAAGGTAATGCAACATCTTCATTACTGATATTGTGTTGTTTTTCCCATTTTGGTCTCAGTAAGATGTATTGGCTTGTTTCAAATATATGCCTTAATTTTATAGAATATATTGCCCGTGCTTTCTCTATTGAGAAAGTAGAAAACTGAGAGTAGGCATGAGTTCTTTCTTAGGAAAAGGTAGGAAAATGTATAATCGTAAAGCTTAGTGTCTGTATCTTAAAAGGGTCTGAGAGAAATGTATTAAAAAATCAAAACCACAAGGAATTATATTGGGTTGGACAAAAAGTTCATTTGGGTTTTTCTGTAAGATGTTACAGATGTATCATAGTTTTGTTTAAAGCAGTATTTATGAGTGTGACCCATTTGGTTGAAGTGAAATGATTGATCTTAATTATGACTAGACTGAAAAATTATATTGTTAATGTACCAGGGAATTTTGTTTTTGACCACTTTAGTTTTCCATTTTGGGGTTTTGATGCACTGTTGTGCTCTGTGAGCAAGCTCTGGGAGTTGGTGATGGACAGGGAAGCCTGGTGGTGCTATAGTTCATGGAGTCACAAAGAGTTGGACCTGAGCAACTGAAGTGTGCACTGAATTATGGTGTATAACAAGTTTAATTTATAACTGCAGTAGCTGTAATACTCAAGTTTTTAATAATATGCTATAAAATTGGTTTTTGTTAAAGATGACAAAGTGAGCACAGTTACCTTACTCTTTCCCCAAACTCAACTGAAATGATATGGAAGGACTTAAAGAAAAAGAGACAGGAGAAGAGATGATATGAGCAAAATTTGGAAAGTTGGAAAGTAGAAAGGTCAGTGGTGACATTTGAGTAAGCTAGCTGCATCCTCAGCTCCAAGAGTGGGCAAAACTGTCAATGTCAAGTGATCCAATTTGCTCCACATAACTTCCAAAAGATCAAAAATTGGTGTGAGCAGGTATCTTTGGAAGTGAGAGTATAGATAGGGATTATAAGTTAAGAAGAATCTTGAATCTTCCTCAGTTTTTCATGACTCTGAATAGTAGGATGAGAGTAGATGTATCTCACTTACCCTGCAAAATATTGGAGGTTGATTCTCTTGAGAAGGTACAAAAGATAGTATTTGACCCGAGGGATACCAGCTATATTGAAAGATGGGAGTATTGTATTGAAAATAAAGAAGTTAAGTGAAAGACTATTCATAATGTTAAGACTCCTCAATCTTTCTTCCTCTTCAAACCCTCTCCTCCTACTGAACTGTGAGGTTTCCAGATCAAGAGAACCCACACCTAAGTAACTCATCCAGATCTGGTATGCTGCTGCTGATGCTAAGTCACTTCAGTCGTGTCCGACTCTGTGCGACCCCATAGACAGTGCCCACCAGGCTCCCCCATCCATAGGATTCTCCAGGCAAGAATACTGGAGTGGGGTGCCACTGCCTTCTCCACAGATCTGGTGTAGATCATGAGATACCGGTCTCTGAGGCTGATGCTGTAATTGGATGAACGTCTGGTAGTCCTGGAAGACTTTGGCAGTTGGGAGCTAGGCTGTGAATCGGGGCAGGCTGTTGTGACAGTGGGTCTGGACAGTCTCTCTCACCCACGTGCATGCATGCCACCCCACCGTCAGGTAGTAGGATCTGTTTTTCTCCCCAGAAGTCTTTGGTTGGTCCTGTGACTTGATAGGATCAATAGAATGTATCTAGAGTGACATTTAGTAAATTCCCAGCCTAGCTGGTAAAGAGTCCTGGCAGCGTCAGTTTTCTCCTTGTTAGAAGCCAACTGCCCTGTAAAGACAGAGAAGGCGATGGCACCCCACTCCAGTACTCTTGCCTGGAAAATCCCATGGACAGAGGAGCCTGGTAGGCTACAGTCCATGGGGTTGCTAAGAGTCAGACACGACTGAGCGACTTCACTTTGACTTTTCGCTTTCATGAACTGGAGAAGGAAATGGCAACCCACTCCAGTGTTCTTGCCTGGAGAATCCCAGGGACGGGGGAGCCTGGTGGGCTGCCGTCTCTGGGATCTCACAGAGTCGGACACGACTGAAGCGACTTAGCAGCAGCAGCAGCTGCCCTGTAAAGAAGCCCAAGGTAGGCTACTGAATAATGAGAGACCATATGAAGACAAAGTGGCCAGGAGAAGAACTATCTCAGTCAGTAACTAGTATCAAAACTTTTAGGAATGTGGTGAGGCCATCATGAACTCTCTGATTTCACTTGAATCACCCTAGCTGACACCACATGGAGATTAGAAGAGTACCCTGTTATACCTCCCCCACAAAAACTGAGCACTCTTCAGATTCCTGACTCAAAGACTTTGATGGAAATAAGATTAGTATTTTAAGATGTTAAGTTTTATTCATCTTATATAAAAATAGTTAATGAGACTATCCCCTAATTGAATAATATGGGTTATAGAAAGATAAAGGAAGAAGTCATGAAATAATTAAAGAAACTTTTGTTTAACATGAAGATAATAAACTTTTAACTATAAGGGCCATCCATTAACTGTCCAGTATAATGGATGAAAGTAGACTGACATCAAAATTTGTTGGGAAATTTATGAGTAATACAGATGATGAGAGGCTCTAAAAATAGAAAAGAATCAGTTTATATACAAATGACCAAGAATCACAATTGATTCTGAATCAATCAAAAAAAAATCAACTTTTGCTGAATTACTAGAAGCCACAAGAAAATTGAACAATGTCTTCAAAATTCTGGAGGAAGATAATTTCAAAGCTAAAATGCTATGTCCAGCCAAATTATCCATTATATGTGAGAATAGATTTTTCAAGACATTTTCAAACATGCAAGGTCTTAACATTTTTTTTTAACTGCATCGACACTGTTACTACTAGAGGGAAGCCAGCACAGAGAAGAGGCAAAGGTAATACTTCTGTGGTGGTGATCCCAGGATGTTTGCTGTGTGCATGTCTAGGGAGCAACCAATCTAGATTTTTTCATGGTCACAGTGCTCTGTAAGAGAGGAATCCGGAAAGATAAGTGAAATTCTTAAAGCAGCTAATGTGGTTGCACATGTTAGAGGAGATTTAAAATCTTAAAGAGACTTGGTATTGAATTAATTCTAAGTCAGTAGAAAATACTGAGGTTAAATCATGAAGAAAAAAGAAATAGAATGCAGAGAAGAGCATAAGAGGCACATATGTAAATGGAGTCTGTGAAGAGATGGAGTGAATGGGGCAAAAGCAACATTTGAGGAGGTAAATCACTGAAGATTTTCCCAAACTGCAAGACATAAAGTCTTATATTCAAGAAATGCTGTAAACCTCCAAGTAGGAAAAAAACAAAATAAATCTTATCTAGATGCAATATACTACAAATACTAAAAAAACTACTAGAAAATCTTTGCAAGTAATCAGAGTTTTAAAAAAAGACCTTTCAAAGGAGCAACAGTAAACTCATAGCAGATAAAAGCCAGATGAGAGTGGAATGAGATCCTTAAGGTGCTGAAAGAAAATAACTGGCAAGATAGAATTCTACATCCAGCACAAATAACCTTCAAAATGAAGGTGAAATAAAGGTAATTCTAGATAAATAAAAAAATGAGAGAATTTGAAATTAGCAGACTTACACTAAAAGAAATGCTGCAGAATTCTTCAGGTGGCACGTAAATGATCCCAGATAGAAACCCAGAAATACATGAAGGAATGAAGAACCCTGGAAGGAGTAAACATGTAGATAACATTAAATGTGTATTGACTGCATGGAACAATGTCTTGTGGAGCTTGACATGTGTGTAGAATGAAAATTTATGACAATAATTCAAAAGATAGCAGAAAAATGGAGTTTACATTATCTAGTTTCTAGCATTATCTAGGAAGTTACAAAATAATTTGTATTAGATATAAGTCAAGGATGTGTTATAAACTCAAGACAGCAAAAAAGAAGAATAAAAGAATGTTCAACTAATAATCCGTTTGATTAATCCAAAAGAAAACTGGAGAAGAGGAAAAAAGAAACACAAAACGGATAAGACAAAAAACCAAATTGTAGTTATTAGAAGTAAATGCAATTGTATCAGTCCCTACATTAAATATAAATGGTCTAAATACTATATATTCAAAACAAAATCATATATGAAACGAATCGCCAGTCCAGGTTCAATGCGTGATACTGGATGCTTGGGGCTGGTGCACTGAGACGCCCCAGAGGGATGGTATGGGGAGGGAGGAAGGAGGGGGGTTCAGGATGGGGAACACGTGTATACCTGCAGCGGATTCATGTTGATGTGTGGCAAAACCAATACAACATTGTAAAGTAATTAGCCTCCAATTAAAATAAATAAATTTATATTAAAAAATTAAAAAAATAAAAATATGCACTGATTTGCAATCACAAAAAAATTATAAAGCCATATTAAAAATAAACCTGTATTCTACTTATAAGAGATATACCTTCAATATGAAGACATGGAAAAGTCAAAAGAAAAAGACAGGGAAAGATGAAAGATATTCTATACATATCCTATTCAAATCAAAACTAGTATTTTTAGAATAGCCAGACAAAATGGAGTAGACAGGAAGCGTTTTAAAGAGAGATTTCTTTTTTTTTCAGTACTAAAGGGTCATCTCATCAGAAAGATAAAGTAATTCTAAGTTGCTTTAGACATACACATACATATATACATATCTTTAAAACATATAAAGCAAAACCAGGCAGGACTGAAAGGAAAAATTGAAAAAAGTCTATATTTATACTGGGAGATTCTAACATAACTATCTCAACTGATAGTACATATAGATAAAGATCAGTAAATATAAAAATCCAAACAACTTGATTAGTTAACTTTATGTAATTGATGTGTCTGACAAATAGTGCTTTCTCTTTCCCATTCCAATGCTTCAGTCTGGAAAGTTTGTATTGTTATGCATTTTAGTTATTGCACTAATCCTCTGTTCTGTATGTCTAATCCATATTTTCTTGAATATATTAATAACAGCTATTTAGAAATTTTGTGTCTGAGAAGTAAAATGTCTGGACTACCCATAGATTTGTTACTTTGAAAAACATTTTTGGGGAATTTTCAGTTTTTTGTTGTTCATTTATTATTCAATTATTTTATTAGTATGCCACATATTTAATTGAATGTTTAACATTGTGTATTAAAGGTTACAGGGGCTTTTTCTAAAAATGTATTTTTTTTATGGCAATAAGAGAACAAACAGAGCACCTTAATCCTGTCAGGGTTTGCCTTGAAGTTTTATTAAAGTTGATATGTTTTAGTTTTTTCTTGTTCCTTTTGGGGTCTTAACTGAAAACCTGGGGTGTTTGCCAAGACCACTTCATTCCTGAATTCCAGCTTTTGTTTCCTCAGCACCATACAGATGCTACAATATCTGCTTAGCTTGTTAGCACCCCAGCTGCTGTTTTCTTCTGGATTTCTTGGAGTCTTGCCTTGTATATGCAAAGCTTAGCAGTTGTCAGACTTCTTAAGGGAAGATTGAATGCAGACTTCTTTTGGCTTACTCTTCTTCAGTTCCCTGCTCTCCATGCTTATTTTTCCTTGAAGTCCCAGTTGCTTTAGATTTGGTGAACTCCAGCATCTGTCTGAGCTAGATAGGACTGGTGGTTTCTGCAAGGAGTCACTTTGCCTGCACTGTGAATTCCAGCAGTCTTCAGGGAAAATTCTAGGGTGAATGTGGATCTCACATTGTGGCCTCTATTCTCAGGAATTGTAATTCCTCAAATCTTGCCTATATTGGTTGCTTTCCAGTGCCTTTAAACAATTCATTTATGTATTTTGTCTAGCTCTTGTAGTTGTGTTTGACAGGAAGATTAATTTTAATACAGGCTACTTACTTTCTTACGGCTGTAACTGTAAATTGAAATACATATTCAGGCACATGTGGAACATTTACCAAAATTGACACATGCTGAGCCATTAAACGTTTCAACAGCTGTTAGATGATTGAACTCATTCTGTCTGAACACACTGGAATGAAGTTAGAAATTAATTATAAAAAGATAGCTGTGCAATTCTCAGATTTTTATAACTTTGGAATATATTTCTGAAAAGTCCACGAGTCAGGGAAGAAGTCACGATGAAATTAGAAAATATCAGTTGAAAGAAAATGAACATTTAAAAATCCTTGGGTCTGGTTAAAGCTATGCTTTGAGGAAAATTTCTAGCCTCAATTATACCAACTAGAAAGAAGGAAAACCTATAATCCACATTTTGTTCATTTCAAGAAATTAGAAAAGAACAAGTTAGACCCAAGGAATATGGAAAGAAAAGGTTTATAGGAGAGAACACAGAGAAATTAACAAAGGCAAAATGTAGTTATTCAGATAGACTAATAAAATTAACAGATTTCTAGTAATAGCAAGAAAAAGAGGAGACAAAGCCTAGTATCAGGAATGAAACAAGGGTGTTGATAGAGATCCCACAAATATTAAAATTATGACCAATATTATACACTAAATTTAGAAACTTAGAAGAAATTGATAAATAACTTGAAAGATGTAACAAAAATTGCATAGCAAGAATTAGAAAAACTTGAAGGAACTTATAAGTATAAAAGAGAATGTGGGTTAATAATGAAACATTTTTTCATAAAGAAAGTTCTGGGTCACGATGGCTTCACTTGTGAAGTCTTCCAAAGATTTTAGGTAAAGATAGCTTCAATCTTAAAGAAACTCTTCCTCAGAATAAAAGATTATTTTAAAACCTTAATATTAAAACCTAAAAGGATATAACAGTAAAGCAACATTTTATCTTGAACATTGAACAAAATATTAGTGAATTAAATATAGTGATAAATAAAAATGATAACAAATAACAGGATTATCCCAATGCTTTTTAAATTATTAGTTTTATTGACTTGAATTTAATACTACTTTATTAATGACATTTGTGAAAATTCTGGAGTGTAAAAATGGTGGTGTGAAATATAGTTTTGAGCTTTGGGCACATCTCTGAAATTATTTTAAGTATTTAGAAGTTCTCTGATAGTTTAAATAATGATTTACTGTTTTTAAGAAGTATCCTTATTTATGGGAATGATTTTTCGATATAGTTTTTACTGAAGTTTTCATTAAAAATGTAATTTGTCCACAACTAATTTCTTAGTGTTTAATAGACCTATGTTATACATGACCACAGGAAAAACCATAGCCTTGACTAGACAAACCTTTGTTGGCAAAGTAATGTCTCTGCTTTTGAATATGAAGGAGTTATGACCAACCTAGATAGCATATTCAAAAGCAGAGACATTACTTTGCCAACAAAGGTTTGTCTAGTCAAGGCTATGGTTTTTCCTGTAGTCATGTATGGACGTGAGAGTTGAACTGTGAAGAAGGCTGAGTGCCGAAGAATTGATGCTTTTGAACTGTGGTGTTGGAGAAGACTCTTGAGAGTCCCTTGGACTGCAAGGAGATCCAACCAGTCCATTCTAAAGGAGATCAGCCCTGGGATTTCTTTGGAAGGAATGATGCTAAAGCTGAAACTCCAGTACTTCGGCCACCTCATGCGAAGAGTTGACTCATTGGAAAAGACTCTGATGCTGGGAGGGATTGGGGGCAGGAGGAGAAGGGGACCACAGAGGATGAGACGGCTGGATGGCATCACTGACTCGATGGACGTGAGTCTGAGTGAACTCCGGGAGTTGGTGATAGACAGGGAGGCCTGGCGTGCTGCGATTTATGGGATCACAAAGAGTTGGACATGACTGAGCGACTGATCTGATCTGATCTGATAGTTTCTATTTTGATATACTTTTCTTTTGAACTGCTTCATTTATTTTAGGTTTTTTTTTTAATTGTGTGATAATGTTTGTATTGGCCATCTTATTGATTAATGGATTAGGTCCAAGTTTTAAACAGTATTTTTTTCTATAAAGAAGCTTTCAAAAAGGGCTGTTTTTCTTTTTAAAGTAATTAATCATAGTGTTCCTAAGGGTGAGACAGTTAAATTATCTGGAATCAAAAATCTTTTGTTAAACTTAATTTCATAATTTAGTTGTTTTTTTCTTTTTGTATATTTGGTTTTTATGACGTTGATTTTATAATTTTTCTTTATATATACATATATATATATATACTTAAAGTATGGAACAGAGATAAATAAATTTTTAAAGAGTTAAACATGGGTGAAAATTGAATACAACTGGATGGTATATGATTTAAGGTGTTATTAGTAATTTTGCTGGTTATGTTAATGATGTTGTTATATTTTAAAAATTCTATCTTTTAAAGACACATACTGGCTTTCCCTGGTGGCTCAGTGGTAAAAATTCTGCCTGCCAATGTAGGAGACACAGGTTTTGATCCTTGATGGGGAAGATCCCACATGCTGCAGAACAGCTAAGCCTCTGTGTCACGACTGTTGAGCCTGCGATACAGAGCCCATGTGCCTCAGCTATTGAAGCCACATACGCCCTTCTCTTGTGCTGCACAAGAGAAGCCCCTGCAATGAGAAGCCCGCGCACCACAACTAAAGAGTAGCTGTTCACCACAACTGGAGAAAAGCCTGCACAGCACAGAGCCAGCAAAGCCAGAAAGAACAAAATCTGATGTTTTAAAGAAGTATATTAAAGAATAAAAGGACACATACTGAATATTTCCAGGAGAAGTGATGTTTCTAGGATTTCTTTTAAAATATTACAGGGCTTCCCTGGTGGCTCTGTGGTAAAAAAAATCTGCCTTCCAAAGCAAGAGACACAGGTTTGATCCCTGATTTGGGATGGTCCCACATGCTGCGGAGCAACTAAGCCCGTGCGCCACAACTACGGAGCCTGTGCCCTAGGGCCCGGAAGCCACAACTGCTGAACCCGTGGGCAACAGCTGCTGAGGCCGACACCCTAGTGCCCATGCTCCACAACGAGGGGAGCACACCGGTGAGAAGCCCAGGCACCGCAACTGGAGAGCAACCCCTGCTCTCTGCAACTGGAGAAAAGCCTGCACAGCAACGAAGACCTAGAACTGCCAGAAATGGATAAAATTAAAAAAAATATTTCAGAAAAAAACAATAGGGAAGAAGAAATGAAATAAGAGCAGCAGAATGTTGATAATTATTGAAGCTTAATGATTAGAGCGGGGACTTCATACTATTTTCTGTGTACTGTATTTGAAAATCTTGATAATAAAATGTATAATAAATAATAAAATAATGAAAAAATAGTAAAAAGTTTAAGAAAACAAAAAATTTAAGCATGCTTTCCCCTTGCAGATTTCAAAATGCAGATTTTTCAAATAAAAGATAACAGGTTCCATCTAGTCATTATTTTAAAATATAATATAAATGTAGTAACAGTTGCAATATTTAAAAAATAAGGTGAGTTAATATACTAGTCACGAGAATGAGCATTTTTGTAAATATTTTTTTCCTTTGAAATAAAATATCTTCTACATAGTGAATCATGTAATGGCATGGCCTATTGTTGTTCAGTTGCTCGGTCGTGTCCAACTCTTTGTGACCTCATGGACTGTAGCACTGCAGGCTTCCCTGTCCTTCACCGTCTCCCGGAACTTGCTCAGACTCATGTCCATTGAGTTGGTGATGCCATCCAACCATCTCATCCTCTGTCATCCCCTTCTCCTCCTGTCTTCAGTCTTTCCCAACATCAAGGTCTTTTCTAATGAGTCAGCTCTTGGCATCAGGTGGTCAAAGTATTGGAGCTTTAGCTTCAGCATTGGTCCTTCCAGTGAATATTCAGGATTGATTTCCTCTAGGATTGACTAGTTCGATCTCCTTTCAGTCCAAGGGACTCTTGAGAGTCTTCTCCAACACCACAGTTCAAAAAGCATCAATTCCTCGGCATTCAGCTTTTTTTATAATCCAACTCTCACATCCATACATGACCACTGGAAAAACCATAGCTTTGACTAGATGGACTTTTGTTGGCAAAGTAATGTCTCTGCTTTTGAATATGCTATCTAGGTTGGTCATAACTTTCCTTCCAAGGAGTAAGCGTCTTTTAATTTCATGGCTGCAATCACCATCTGAAGTGATTTTGGAGCCCCCCCCCCCCCAAAAAAAATCAGCCACTGTTTCCACTGTTTCCCCATGTATTTCCCATGAAGTGATGGGACCGAATGCCATGATCTTCGTTTTCTGAATGTTGAGCTTTAAGCCAACTTTTTCACTCTCCTCTTTCACTTTCATCAAGAGACTCTTTAGTTCTTCACTTTCTGCCATAAGGGTGGTGTCATCTGCATATCTGAGGTTATTGATATTTCTCCCTGCAATCTTGATTCCAGCTTGTCCTTCTTCCAGTCCAGCGTTTCTCATGATGTACTCTGCATAGAAGTTAAATAAGCAGGGTGACAATATACAGCCTTGACGTCCTCCTTTTCCTATTTGGAACCAGTCTATTGTTCCATTTCCAGTTACAACTGTATGCTTTTGTTTTATTATCTAGTATGCCACTCTGAGTCTTTTGGTTGGAAAATTTGATCCATGTTCTTTTTTTAAAACTTATTTAGTTTCTCTTTAGGGAATTTCCTTTGGTTGTCCTTTAAAGGTTGGTTTGCTAGTGACACATTTGCTTAGTTTTCTTTTCATCTGAGAATGCCTTATTTATTCTTCATTCCTGAAGCATAGTTTCACTGATTATAGAATTTGCGATTGACAATTCTTTCAGTCCTTGAAAGTTGTGCCACTTCCTCTGGGCCTTCAGTGTTTCAGAGGAGAAATTTGCTGTCATTGAAACTGATGTTCTGCTGTAGATAATTTATCTTTTCCCTATGGCTTCTTGTCACCCCTCCATGGCTTTTTTTAAGAATTTTTCTTTGTTTTTTCTTTTCAGAGGTTTCATTATGATGTGTTTTAGCATCAGTTTCTTTGGATTTCTTAGTTCTTTCAGTTTTATATCTTTTTAGTCCCTTTAGTGTTATATCTTTCACTAAGTTTGTAAAGTTTTTATTCGTTCTTTCTTTAAATACTTTTTAAGTCCTACACTCTCCTCTCTTTCTGGGACTCCACTAACACAAATGTTACTTCTTTTGTTGTTGGCATAAAGGTCCTTTGTGCTCCATTTAAGATATTCCCTATGATACCTTTTCAGCAAAATTGGAGACTAACTTTCACCACTTCCTTGGCTGCTACCGGAGGTAGCTCAATTCTTGTCTGTACCCCCACTGACACAACACAGGGGCAGAGTGAGGAGAGGACTGACTCCCGACTTATCTGTGTAAGGTGGAGCGGAATCTTAGCTTCCTGATGGGTCCTGCTGGCATTATCACAAGGTGAAATGGGATCCATGTGCTGAGTAGATGTGTCTTCTACTACTTTATTCTGTAGCGATGATGTTGGTGAGGGTAAAAGCTCAGCTTTCTATATGGGACCTGCCAACACTGGGGGTGGGGAAGATCAGAATATTGACTCATTCTCTGTGTCTTTGATGTTGGATGAAGATAGAGGCTGTGGGTAGGGCGGATCAGTATCTACCAGTTCTGACTCTCACCACCTCATTAAGTCTCACTGCTGCTCAGTTGGTATGAAAGTTCAGTTTCCCACTGACACTAGGGGTGGGGAAAAGTAGAGTGCTGACTAATACAGTTCCTACTGCCTTGTTTAATGTCATTTGGAAGTAGAAACTCAGCTCACTGTTCAACTTTGCTGACACTGTTTTGGTGAGGGAGTTGGACCATCTATTTCTACCACGTGGGCAATGGAAGTTCAACTCTCTACTTACCCCTATTGAAACCATGAAGTGCAAGTTTTCCACTGATGGTTGGCTGAATAGAAGGAGGATTGCCAAAATGATTATTTTCTTTGGTCATTGTTTCCTCTGCCCTTCGGCTTGGCAAAACAAGTTTTGCTGATGCCCGTTTTGTGTGTATCATTTGTTCTTTCTGGGTTGGAGGCCTTTGTACCATCCTGTCATATATAGGAAGCAATTAGGAAACACAGAGAACTCATCACTATGCTGCTTTTAACTCCCAGGGTCACTAGGCAGTCCACCTATCTCTTTCTTTTAAAATCTTCCTGTGCTTATTTTGTGTGTTTTTCCAGAGTTCTTAGTTGTAAGAAGGAAGACCTGGAAATGCAAGTCAGGCTACTCCATCTTGGCCAGAACTAGGTATCTTCATATTAATTTTGACACACTACATTTTAGCCTATAAACTTTTAATAATTATGGCTATTAACTGTATATGTGTATACCTCAGGTTGTGACATTTTGAACCATTGTAGTAGAAGATTCATATTTATTTTGGGCTATTTTGCTCTGTGTCTTTGGACATAGGCCCTCATTTTTTTATGTGTATGGTGAAATACTGAACTAGATCCTTGAGTGTTCATTCAATTAACATTCTATAATCTTATGATCGTTAAAATAGTTTTTTGTTTTTTTTTTTTCCTTTTTTGCTAAGGTAGTGTATACTTTTGGTACTAAGGGGAAAAGTACTTGGACTTTGGAGCTAGGCCTGTGTTTGGATTCTGAAAGATGGAGAGGCAGTTTTTACTTATCCATTAGACCATTGACATCAGAACCAGTTTGCCTGGACTTGCATCTTGGCTTTTACCTTTTGTCTCAGTTTCCTCATTGATAATATGGGAATGATCTTAGGGAAAGATTAAAAGAGTTATATCGAAGGCACTTACAACAGTGGTAGCACATAGTATACATTCAGTTCAGTTCAGTTGCCCAGTCATGTCCGACTCTTTGTGACCTCATGGACTGCAGCACGCCAGGCTTCCCTGTCCATCACCAACTCCCAGAGCTTACTCAAACTCATAACCATTGAGTTGGTGATGCCATCCAACCGTCTCATCCTCTGTTGTCCCCTTCTCCTCCCACCTTCAATCTTTCCCAGCATCAAGGTCTTTTCCAGTGAGTCAGTTCTTCACATCAGGTGGCCAAAGTTTTGGAGTTTTCAGTTTCAGCATCAGTCCTTCCAGTGAATATTCAGGACTGATTTCCTTTATGATGAACTGGTTGGATCTCCTTGTAGTCCAAGGGACTCTCAAGAGTCTTCTCCAACACCACAGTTCAAATGCATCAATCCTTCAGCTCTCAGCTTTCTTTATAGTCCAACTCTCATATCCATACATGACTACTGGAAAAACCATAGCTTTGACTAGACGTTTCTTTATTGGCAAAGTAATGTCTCTGCTTTTTAATATGCTATCTTGGTTGGTCATAGCTTTTCTTCCAAGGAGTAAGCATCTTTTAATTTCATGGCTGCAGTCACCATCTGCAGTGATTTTTTTTAGCCCAAGAAAATAAAGTCTCTCACTGTTTCCATTGTTTCCCCATCTATTTGCCATGAAGTGATGGGACCAGATGCCATGATCTTAGTTTTCTGAGTGTTGAGTTTTAAGTGAACTTTTTCACTCTCCTCTTTCACTTTGATCAAGAGGCTCTTTAGTTCTTTGCTTTCTGCCATGGAAAACTAACCAAACTGATCACATGGACAACAGCCTTGTCTAACTCAGTGAAACTATGAACCATGCCGTGTAGGGCTACCCAAGATAGGTCATGGTGGAGAGTTCTGACAAAACGTGGTCCACTGGAGAAGTGAATGGCAAACCACTTCAGTATTCTTGCCTTGAAAACCCCATGAACAGCATGAAAAGGCAAAAAGATAGGACACTGAAAGATGAACTCCCCAGGTCGGTAGGTACCCAATATGCCACGGGAGATCAGCGGAGAAATAACTCCAGAAAGAGTGAAGAGACGGAGCCAAACTAAAAACAGTATCCAGTTGTGGATGTGACTGGTGATGTAAGTTCAGTCCAATGCGGTAAGAGCAATATTGCATAGGAACCCGGTCTGTGAATCAAGGCGAATTGGAAGTGGTCAAACAGGAGATGGCAAGAGTGAACATTGACATTTTAGGAATCAGTGAACTAAAATGGACTGGAATGGGTGAATTTAACTCAGATGACCATTATATCTACTACTGTGGGTAAGAATCCCTTAGAAGAAATGGAGTAGCCATCATAGTCAACAAAAGAGTCTGAAATGTGGTACTTGGATGCAGTTTCAAAAACAACAGAATGATCTCTCTATATTTCCATGGCAAACCATTCAGTATCACAGTAATCCAAGTCTATGCCCTAACCAGTAATGGTATACATTATATAAATATTGCTTTCTGACTGTGGGGCCTTAGGTCAGTCTTAATCTCAGTTTTATCATTTGTAAGATAAGGATAATTATACCTACCATGAGAGGTCATAGGAATTAGATAATACCACCCCCCCCCCAAACACACACACACACGTGAATACACTTTGCATAGTAATCAGTGTCATGTTTATAGCTTATAGTCAATGAGTATTAGATTGTAAAATATTTTTATTTTATAGGTTTTTGAAAATTTATACCCTCTAAATAATTCTTGATTTATTTTCTTCCCTCAACTGTATAGAACGGAAGGATGCTGAAGGATGGGAAACTGTTCAGAGAGGAAGGCCTGTTCGTTCACGATCAACAGCAGTGATGCCAAAAGCTTCATTACCAACAGAAGCATTAAGATCAAAGGATGACAGTGATAAAGAAAATGTACATCTTTTGCCTGATGAAAGCATACAGAAAAGTGAATTTGTTGGAGATGAACCTTCTAATACTATAGAATCTCAGCCCAAGGACCCAGTACACTCATGTGATCATCCTCTTGCAGAAAGAACCCAGGTAGTACATTCTCAAAATCCTTTAACTGCTTTTTATATGGGATATATATATATATATATATATATATATATATATACACACACATATACATATATATATGTAGGAATGTCTTAATTTTTCTACTTCACTGTTTTACTTTTATTGTGAAAAATTTCAGATCTATAGAAAAGTTGCAAGAATAGAATAATGAACCCTCTAGTACTCTTTTCCTAGATTCACAGATTAACATGTTGCCAGTTTCTTTTCTCTCTTTACTTACGTGTTACATTTGAAAGTAATGTACAAACATCACAGCCATTCACCTTTAAATTCTACAGCATGTATCTCCAAAGAACAGAAAACTCTTTTCTATAACCACACTATAATAATAAAATTCAGGGAATTTGACATTTATATAATATTGTTATCTAAACTTATAGTCTGATTTTCAAAAATTCCAGTTGCCCCAGTAATTTCTTCACAGAAATTTTTTCCCTGATCCACGATGCAGTTTAGAATCATACATTGTATTTGACTTTGTTTCTTTACTATCTTTGACCAGCATCAGTTACTTACCCTGTCTTTATTTTTCATGACATTCATCTTTTAGAAGAATACATTGCAGATTTTTTTGGTACAGTGTTCTTCAGTTTCTTTATTCATTATTCACATTGGCTTATGCATTTTAGACAAAAGTAAAGTGATCATCAGCCTCACATCTAAAGACACATCATAGCAATTTGCCCGTGTTTGTTGACTTTGATTACTTGGTTAAGTGGAGTTGTCCTGCTTCATTTGTAGTCTTATTTAAAGTGATGAGAGTAAGAATTGTTTTTCACTTGCTCTACTTTTGTTTTCTACAGTCCAAGTATAGAGTGATTTGCTGATATTTAAAATAATTCCTTAGGATTAATATTCCCGGTCCTTTTTCTTTTAGTCCATTTGAAGTTTATTTTACTTGTTTGGTTAAGCAGTGCATTTTTGAAAGATATTTGTTTACAAAAAGGTTTATGTTCACTTAGTATAGTTTTCTGTAAAGTCATTAGTGAAATATAAGAGATTGATATAGGTACAGAGACTAAGGAAAAAAGTTGTAAAATAACTGTAATATTTCTCAGTCCAGAATAGTAGCTTTTTAAAATTTTCTTCTTTTACCTGTAGAATATTTATTTTTCTTTAGACTCCCAAGTTTTTCGTAATGATAATAATATCTCTTAATCCTGCATTATTCTTAATGTTTTATAACTGTTTAATGTGTATATGTTTTATGCCCACATGAGATTGAAAACTCCTTGTGGGTAGAATCTTATGAAAGTGTGAAAGTGAAAGTCACTTAGTCGTGTCCAACTCTTTGCAACCCCGTGGACTGTAGCCTGCCAGGCTCCTCTGCCTATGGGATTCTCCAGGCAAGAATACTGGAGTGGGTTACCATTCCCTTCTCCAAGTTGGCTTCCCAGCCATGGGATCAAACCCAGGTCTCATGCATTGCAGGTGGATTCTTTACCACCTGAGCCACTAGGGAAGCCCATATTGCCTTTTAATTCCCGTAATATGGAACAGAGTCATAGGCACATAGTAAGTTTACAGTACATAGCTGTTTGGTAAAACTTAAAGAAACTTTTAAATGTAGGTAAGTTTGATGAAGAAATCACTTTTTACATCACTTAACCAACATTTAGCAATTTTGCTAACATATATTTTAACTATAAAATTTAACATTGTAAAAAAAGTGCTAATTTTGTGTAAAGAATAAGCTTACATGATTTTGAGATTTTAGAAATAGTCTATGCATAGAGCTTATGAGTAATTATTGCTGAATTATTTCAGTATAAAAGTTCACTGCTTATGGTGGCCAAGCTAATATTAATAGCTGTTTTCTCCACTCTCATTCTGAAAATGGAATTAGCATATTCATATATTTTGACCATTACTTTATAATTTAGCCTTGATTCTGTTATTTAGGTTGATACTGGTTTTTTAATAAACAGGATTGACTATATTGTAAAGATCAGTAATGCTAATATAAATATTACTGAAAAGATTATAAACCATAATGACTGATGTATGGATAATGTTGATAGCAATATAAACATTGTGATGCTATTTGAATAATGCGTATGCTAAAATCAACACTTTGGGACACTTTAAAGTTATAACCAATAGTAGAATTTTTAAAGTAGTTTATAAGACTTGGCCAAGTTTAATATTTACATAAATACTATATCAAACTGGGGTTTTTATGGCCACTGCAGTGTTTATCTGATGTTTATTTAAGTAGTGGTGTGAATGGGTTTTAAATTCACAACTTTAGATTTCCATTCTTCTCCTTGGAGTTCATTGCTCTGAGTACTGAAAAGCATAGCGCCGTTATCCCTATACTCTGTTAGAAAGGGAAAATAAAGTCCTGTTTCTGTTCACTAAACTCTAAAATTTTTAAAAGATGTAATGTATTTTTCCTAAGCAAAAGTTGTATTTGGTTTTCACATTTCTGTTGCTTTTGTGTTAAGTATTCTTAAAGGGGAATGAGAGGCTATTGAAGTCTAAAGAATATGAATTGCTTAAGGAGATTGCTTGCTGACATATGCTCTACTTTTTATGGTGTATTTTTCTTTTAGATCTAAGATTTGGTATTGTGTACCATGTGAGTCTTCATGAAAGATGCTTTGAGGTTGTGTTAATGTTATCTAAAGAGAGTGAGTTCCATGTTTTGAGTAAAATGCCTTTAAAGTACATATTTGGTGAGAAGTGCCTTCATTTGATATTAGTTTTCATAAAAACTATGTAAATACCTTTAGTTATTTGAACATAAACATAATATTTATTATACTTGTGACCAGATTTCTTTTGTGAAGCATATAGTATAGCCATCAGGAATCAGCCTAATAAATAAAATGCAATTGCAACATATATTGCTTAATTTCTTAAAATACTTGAGTGTCCTTAAACATAGTAGATATGTAAATAAAATTTGTGGCTGCTTAACGTTTCTTTTCTAACACTTGAAACATACCAAAATAATGAGGGATTGATCTTTTAGCCAGCCAACTGCTGCTTCACAGTTTGTGGGTTAAGCAGAATAAGCTTTTCTAGAGTGAAATAGTCGGTGAGTATTTTTTGTTACCTCTGATTCATTCTACAATATGTTTTGTTAGTTCACAGTGAGTACGCTGGATGATGTCAAGAACTCTGGGAGTAGTTTCTTACCAGACAATTCTGTTCAAACTTCTGAAATACCTGCTGTTCACATTGATACAGAGTGTGTTTCAGTTATTCAGCAAGCTGACACACCTTCTTTGCAAGCAAGTGAAGACAAATTTTCAGCAGAAAAAGCAAGAATAGAAAGTGAAATGGATCCTTCAGATATTTCAAATGTGAGTGCTGCTAACTTGGTAAGAACAACTTCTCAGAATTCCAAGTAGATATATTAAAGAGGCAAAAATTCTGATAATGAAAAATTGTATTGTGCATTTCTGTACACTTTAGAGAGCACTTTTAAACATAGCATTTTATATGTTATTTTATGTTAACATGTTATTCTTATAGTAAACTTTGGATGTAGTTAAAATTCTTCTTATTTTGTAGGGGGTGGAAATGAGACTGTGAGAGTCAAGTAACTTGCTCAAAATCATTTAGTTTTTGTATGATTTGGTCAAATGTTCTTTAGCATTAAGAAACTATAACATTAATGTCTTCCATGCAACATCTACCACTCTGTTGGGAAATGGTGCTTAATGAACTTACTTTTAAAATTCTCTTAACAGAGTACTTTACGTAGTTATCATTTGGAATTGGTCTTTAAGATGAAATTTGTCATCCCTATTGCTGAATCTTTAAAAATGCATTGACTTGAAATTATTTATAGGATTATGTTTTTAGATGAATAGTTAATTCTGCTCATGTCCTTCTCTTTTTCACTTAAGTAGTAAGATAACTTGGCCTGAGGATAGTTCAGAATAGGTCATGCTGGCATTTGTAAAAACTACTTTTCAAAAGGAGTAGCTCCATATAAAAAGCTGTTGAGAAAAGTCATTCCAATTTTCATTTTTAAATGGCCACCATATACTATAATTTCTTTTTAAACATAGTGCTTTATGATGCTAAAAGGTGATGTCAGCAGATGGTGCGTGTGTGCGTGCCCAGTAGCTTCAGTTGTGCCTGACTCTTGTGGCCCCATGGTCGTTAGCCAGGCTCCTCTGTCCGTGAGATTTTCTTGGCAAGACTACTGGAGTTGGTTGCCATGCCCTCCTCCAAGGGATCTTCCTGACCCAGGGATCAAATCTGTGTCTCCTGCATTGAGGTGGATTCTAGGTGGATTCTTTACCATTGAGCCACCAGGATTAGGCCAAATCATATATCTTAGAGTAAGATTAGATATAGATGAAACTTGATATGAGTTATTTAAGGAAAAATAAGAGTTATAGTAATAAGAAAAACAAATTAATATTTAGATTCCTTTGTAAAGGAATAAGGGTAGTTTGTTTTTAACTTATATCTTTTAGTGTGAATTTTTTGAAAGTTAAATGTAATTACTGTCATATAAGTGAATTTAATGTACGGGGTAGAAATTGATATCATAGATATCATATTAAATTTCATAGATATCATATTAAATTATATTGTGAATTGAGTCTGTGAGAATCAAATTTCAAAAGAGGAAAAACATCCTATGCTTAAGTAAGCATAAAAATGTTTTTTAAAAATTCTTCTCTAATCATTTTTATTTTGATCACATAGGTAAAATTAGCTTGTGGTGGAGTATTGAAAACCCTTGGTTATTTTGAGCGTGACATTACATACTTGAAAGAAAATAAGTTCTGCTTTACCTATGAATATTAGTATATTCTTAGAAGTTTTAGAGGAGTTTTAACCAAGGTTTTGAAAAAATTTTATGTTTTTAATTTGTCTTGGCAGTAATACTTCTGTGGGTTGCTCTAGATAAGCACCTCATTGTTGAGATTCTAAGTGAAGGATTATAGAGAATTGTGGTTTATTGAGAAAACTCTTTCCTTTTTTCCCTGTATATAATATTGTCTCATAGATGGTTAGAGTAAAAAAACCTGCAGTTCTCTTATTTAACAGAAAGCTAAGCAAAAACTGACTGTGAGAACCTTTATGTTTAAGGTCCATTTTTGCCAGCACTGTAAAAATGTGCTGATATAAATCCTAGCTACCCTGGATTAATTTTTTTAGAGTTACTGAAATTCCAGATTTTAATGAAAATTTAGAAATTTAGGAGTGATGATGTATACAGATATTTGTTTGAATTTCACAGTGTGGAAAATAGTAGAAGTTGTATGTGGATATTAAATCATTTCATCCATAAGCTGTGTTACTATGTTAAAATATTTTCAGGTCTTAAAAGACAAAATAGAAATGTCCTCTGGAGAAGGTAAGATTAGGAAGGAAATAAGCTCATGTGAGAACATACTTTCTACAAAGTTAAATCTGTTCAACTTTAATAGCTTTCTAATTACTGGTATCTGTGATGTTGTCGTGGCACCTTAAGAAGTTAATTTCTGTAATATTCAAGAGTTTATAGAGAAAAAGCTTATGATGCAAAGAAATGATTTCTCATCTAAACTCCCTCATCCCATTCTGTTCCCCAGGGACAGTCTTGTGTGTTTTGAGGGAGTAGAGTATCAACAGGGTAGATGAAGTTGGGAGGGGTGGCTTTAAGGAAGCTACCAATGTTTAGGCTTCAGACCAATTCAGTAATAAGCTGAAGCTCAAGCACTTGCATTTTTAATACCTTTATTGAGGTGTTATTGATTTTCAATAAACTTCACATATCTAAAGTATATACATTGATATATTTTGACATGTGTTTATACCTATGAAATCATCACTACAATCAAGATAATGAAAGTATCGATTGCCTCCAAAAGTTTTACATTCTCTTCTGTCATCCTTCTTTCTGCTCTTCCCTGTGTCCCCTACCCAGGTTGTCACTACTCTGCTGCCACTACATAATAATTAGCATTTTCAGAATTCTCTGTATATGGAATAATATAATTAATGTAAATTATGTAATGTTTAGCCTCTTTCATGTACCATAATTATTTAGAGATTCATTGACATCACTGTGTATGTTAATAGTTCCTTCTTTTTCTGTTGTCTTTCGCGGTACTCTGTCACATGCGTGCAGCTCAATGCGTTCATCCGTTCAGTTGCTGACAGATGTTTGTTTCCAGTTTCTCTGTTATGAATAAAGGCACCATGAACATTTGTCTTTGTTTTGAACATACGTTTTCATTTCTCTTGAAGAAATATCTAGGTCAGTTTGGCTGATAATATTGTTCGGGTCTCCTTTGCCAATGTTTTGTACCTGTTCTATCAGTTGAGAGAGAGGTATTGAAATCTCTGCATGTATCTGTGGCACTACCTTTTTAAAACCAACTTTATTGAGATATAACTTGCATAATATGCAGTTTATCCATTTAAAGTGTACAGTTCAATGTTTTTTAATATGTTCACAGAGTTGTGCAAATGTGACCATGATTAGTTTTAAAACACTTCATCACTTCAGAAAAAACCCAGTGTCCATGAGCAGACCTCCCTTTCTCCCCACCCTCCCAGCCGTATACAGCCACTCATCTGTCTTTCTCTCATATAGATTTGCCTGTTGTGGACATTTTATAGAAGGGAATACAATATGTGGTCTTTGTGAATGGTTCCTTTCACTAAGCATATTTGAGGTTCATCTGTGTTTTAGCCTGTACCAGTATTTCACTCCTTTTTATGGCCAAATAATATTCCATTGTTTGAAAAATGTGAACTGAACCATATTTAATCCATTCATTAGTTTATGAACATTAGGTTTTCTCCACTTTTTGGCATTTGTGAATAATGCTACTTTAGGTGTTTGTGTACGAGTTTTTGTGTGAACGTATGGTTTCATTTCTTCTGGATGTACATCTAGGATTGGAATTTTGGGGTCATATGATAACTTTCATATGGGCTTCCCTGGTGGCTCAGATAGTAAAGAATATGCCTGCAATGCAGGAGAACTGAGTTCGATACATGGGAAGATCCCCTGGAGAAGGGAATGGCTACCCACTCCAGTGTTCTTGCCTGGACAGTTCCATGGACAGATGAGCCTGGTGGGCTACAGTCCATGGGGTCGCAAAGAGTTGGACACAGCTGAGCGACTAACACGTGGTAACTTAATTTTTAACCTTTGTGTGAAACTATCAGACGGTTTTCCAAAGTGGCTGAATCATTTTACATTCCCATCAGGTTTATTTTGTTTTGCAATTCTATCAGTTTTTGCTTCCTTTGTTTTGAAGGTCTGTTCTTAAATTCACAAACTTTTAGGATTGTTTTGTCTTCTCAATAAATCAACTGTTTTATCATTATGAAATGACCTGCTTTATCCCTTGTCATATTTTTTGTTCTGAAACCTACTGTGTCTGATATTAATAATTCAGCTTTGATTAGTTATTACCATTGTTAGTATGGTACCATTACCATTTGTTAGTATGGTAGCTCTTTTATTTGTAATCTGTTTATAGTCCTCATATTTAAGTTAGGTTTCCTACGTGCAGCATGTGGTTTGGGGTCTTGCTCTTATCCAGATTTGAGTCTACTAGTTGAGGTGTTTAGACTATTTCTGTTTAATGTGACTATGAATATGGTTCTTTTAAGTCTACCATCTTATTGTTTTTCCCTTTGACTCACCTATTCTTTATCCTGCTTTTCCTATTTTTCTCCCCTCTTTTTAATTATATTTTTAAATTTGTCTCCTTTGTTGGCTTAGTAGTCATTAAATCTTTGTTATTTCAGTTTTTGCCTTAGCATTTCTAGTATACATGTTTAGCTTATTATAGGGATTTATCAATTAATTCTGGTACATATTATTTGTATTACATAGTTCTAATGCATAATTTTAAATTAGGTGTATATGTTAAAAAATATTAACACCATTATGGCATAATTTTTTTATGTTCCTTTTTAAGAATAGTGTTTTTCTTTTGTTTGTAAGATATTTAGTCTGTAACTGTTTTGAATTTTGGTGCTCAAATGAAATTCACACTTTATCATTAATAACAATACCTCTTATTTATATAACTTCACAGTTTGTCATACACAGTGGTCTGGTAAGAAAGTAAGTCATGGATTATTGTATCATTTTTTGGAATACAGAATAGTCTCTTGCTTTTAAGAAATTTCTGAGTCACAGAGCTGGACCCCAAGTTTTATAGTTCTTTATCAATGCTATTTTTATGTATATGTTGAGTATATGATTAGAAGATAAAGAGAGAAATAATTACTTGACTTTCCAGTCTACTGATGATTTTTCTTATTGTTTGTTTTTAACTTTATAGTCTATGGCAGAAGTTCTTGCTAAAAAAGAAGAGCTAGCAGATCGTCTAGAAAAGGCCAATGAGGAAGCCATTGCCAGTGCTATTGCTGAAGAGGAACAGTTAACTAGAGAAATTGAAGCTGAAGAAAACAACGATATCAACCTTGAAACTGACAACGACAGTGATTTTTCTGTGAGCTTTTAGCATTTTTATTCTCTGGGTGATTGAGACATACAATAAACAATAGGAAGTCTTTTTTAAAGCACTTTACCAAGTGTTTTTTATGTATGATGCAATTGACAAGCTGGAAGTTGGTTTCTCATTTTACAAATGAAGAAATTGAATCTCAGAGTAAGTAAAACATAACATTTCTCAGATTATAAGTGTAAAGATTGGAGAAGAATCTAATATCTTTTTCTATTCTACTGATAAAAAGCAAATGATACATTGCCTTGCTGTCACTAAGCGCTCATGATATATATATGTTGATGATAGGGATTTCTTAAAGAATGAAAGTAACCATGAATCTTTCAAATATTTTTCTATTAAATTTTAATGCCCAACAAGTACTTTTGAGCTTTTCTGATGTATACTCTGAATATTTCAGAGTTTTATGTAGTAATAGTTTAAGGCCAATACTTTGCTTTTGAAATTACTTCATTCATTTCTGCTGTTAATGTTGGTGTTGGACTGTTTGCTAAATGAAATATATGAGCAATAGGTAGGAAATTTTCGAATATAGTTCATTTTATTAGTTTATAATTGGTTCAACTATTTTTCAGTGTTTCTTATTACATTTTAGGCCAGCATGGGCAGTGGCAGTGTATCTTTCTGTGGTATGAACTGGAATGATGTCCTTGCAGATTATGAAGGTAATTTATGTGTGCATGTGTGTGTGTGTTGTATGTATAGGTAGAGCAGTACAAGGTAGATTATGTTAATACGTGTGGTTTTTGTGTAAAATGAATAATGTATTAGAGTAGGATGCCTTTTAAAAGTCGGTTCTCAAAAGTTGGTTTTATAGATTTACATGGTTAAACAGTAACAGTGGTTTTCTTTTTTCTGAAATAGCTCGTGAATCTTGGCGCCAAAATACATCCTGGGGGGATATTGTAGAGGAAGAACCTGCTAGGCCTCCAGGACATGGAATTCACATGCATGAAAAACTTTCCTCACCATCTCGTAAAAGGTCTGGCCTTTGAAAATTAATTTGAAGTGTTTCACAGGAAGGGAGCTAGCCATTCTTAATTATTAAATGGAGTCGTTACATACTGATACTATTTTAAGGTCATTATTCAGGACAGTTTCAGATCTTTTGAGAAGTGACAATGTTTTCCTGAAATGTTAGGCCAAATTAGTTTTGTGTGTTGTTTATATTTATTTTAAGAACTTTGAAGACTAAAGATATTTTTGGCTTTATCATGTAAACATTTGTGTCTCTTGTCCATTTGTTTGTATTAATAGAACAATTGCAGAATCTAAGAAGAAACATGAAGAAAAACAAATGAAAGCACAGCAGCTAAGGGAAAAGTTACGTGAACAGAAAACATTAAAGCTTCAGAAATTGTTAGAAAGGGTGAGTTTTTAATTTTTAGAGAACCATGATTGCCTTAAATTGTTGGGCTTATTTTCATATTGACTTTTTCTGGTTTCAAAGAAGCTAAAAGAACAGTAAAAATAAATTCACTAGAAAATAAAAGCATTTCTATCCACTGAAAATTACCTGTACCTTTCTAAAAAAAGAAATAAGAATTTGTCATTCCTAAAAAAGCTAGTAAATTGATGTTCTGCAGTTTGCATGGATTATTAAAGCTACACTTTGTCTTTTGCCATTTTCACTGGGGGTTTCCTTAGTCAGTCTTGTGCAAAGTGTTCGATGAATTGGTAGGACAGTTTTGAGCCTGAGATGGTGAAATTTGAATAAGCAGGGCACTAGGTAGATTCATGGGGTTTCCCTTGTGTCTCAGACGGCAGAGAATCTGCCTGCAATGTTGGAGTATTCAGAGCAGTGTAAATTTTGGTCAGCGTGATGTAGTGGAAGGAACATGGACTCTGGAGATAGCCAGTCTGGTGAAATCTTGATTTTAACCACATGATAGCATGTGGTGGGTGCCCTTGGCAAATTACTTAACAATATTGCCTTTTAATTTCTTTATCCATAAAATGGCATTTAAAACTGTTAACCAGCTGTGTTGATGAATGTAACAAATATGTAAAACTGTAGCATGGTACTTGGGTGACTGTTGTTCCATATATATATATGTCATTCTTATTGTTAATTATACATGGCAGATGTGAGTACTGTGTTAGTTATGTGTGCTGTGTAACAAAGGACCTCAAGACTCAGCAGTTTAAAACAACACACATTTATTAGCTCACACTTTCTTGGGCATGGAAACTGGAAGTGGCTTATGTTGTGATCTTTTGTTTGTTTGTTCAGTCTCTCGTGAGGTTGCAGTCAGTGTGTTGGCTCGGGCAGCAGTCATTCGGAGCTGAAAGATCCACTTTCAGATCCCTCATGTGGCTGTTGGCAGGCCTGGAGTCCTCTTTAGTGGTTGGTTGTGGACCCCCATTTCTTGCCATGTGAGTCTTTCCACAGCCCAGTGTTCTCATGACATGGCTGCTACCATTGCCACAGAATAACCTGAGAGAGAAAAAGAGAGAATGAATAAGTGAGCTGCCAGAATGGAAGCTGCATTGTCTTTTTATAATAACCTAATCTTAGAAGTGACGTACTATCACTTTTGCTGAATTATATTGCTCCTTGGAAGGAAAGTTACGACAAACCTTGGCAGTGTATTAAAAAGCAGAGACATCACTTTGCTGACAGAGGTCCATATAGTCAAAGCTACGGTTTTTTCCAGTGGTTGTATATGGATGTGAGATTTGGACCATAAGGAAGGCTGAGCACCAAGAATCGATGCTTTGAAATTGTGGTGCTGGAGAAGGCTGTTGAGAGTCCCTTGGACAGCAAGGAGATCCAGCCAGTCCATCCTAAAGGAAGTCAGTCCTGAATATTCATTGGAAGGACTGATTCTAAAGCTGAAGCTCCAGTACTTTGGCTACCTGATGCAAAGAGCCAACTTACTGGAAAAGACCCTGATGTTGGGAAAGATTGAAAACAAAAGAAGAGGGCAGCAGAGGATGAGATGGTTAAATAGTGTCACCAACTTAGTAGGCATGAATTTGAGCAAACTCTGGGAGATAGTGGAGGACAGAGGAGCCTGGCATGCTACAGGCCGTGGGGTTGCAGAGTCGAACATGATTTAGTGACTGAACAACAACACATTGGTCACAGTCCTGATAGAATGTGGGAGGGAAATATGCAAAGGTCTGAATACCAGGTGACTGGGATCATTTGGAGCCATCTTGGAGTCTGTGTACTACGAATTCTTGGCACAGCACAGCAAAAGCATGCGCCCCCTGTAGTATGATAGTCACTCAGTCATGCCCGACTCTTGCAACCCCGTGGACTGTAGCCTGCCAGGCTCCTCTGTCCGTGAGATTCTCCAGGCAAGAATACTGGAGTGGGTTGCTATTTCTTTCTCCAGGGGATCTTCCCAACCCAGGAATAGAACCCAGATCTCCTGCATTGCAGGCAGATTCTTTACCGACTGAGCTATGAGGGAAGCCCTCCCCTGTAGTATAGGTAAACTCTTTTGTTTACCTTTTGGTCCTAGAAAGGAGAACTAATACGCATAGGTTAAAAGTATTTTCACTCCTTTTGTGTGTTTTAAAATTGGGAGAGATAATTAGATCAAATAGTTTGATGGTAAAAATGAGGTGACATAAGATTCTCCTTAATGCAGTAGAAAAGTTGGTGGGATAGGAAGAAAATCTATAATTTTTCTCTTTACCTGAATCTCAAGAATTTAATTATTTTTATTTTAATCATTTAGTTTGGATAAATCAAGTATGAAAAACAGTCTCCTTATAACGGGGTTCTACAAGAGTTAATATATTTTTTCATTTTAAGCTTCAGAAAACTGTTCTAACACAATTATACTTTACCTTCTTATTGTGTTTTTAATACAAACAAAATTATATAGTTTTTTTTCTCACTAATATAATTTCCAGATAATTCATGCAAACACAATAATAAATTCTTGAAATTGTATAAGACATTAGAAGTTCTTAATTTTCCCATCAATGTCAGTATCACTTCAATTAATTCAAATGATAAATCTCACCTTCCATTTGTACAGTGGTTATTGTTTCATTACTGTTCTTCCATATATGGTCTCATATGATCACAACAGTACTTTTGTGAGGCACACAGAGTTGAACAGATTCTGAGCCCCATTTCATATCATAGGTGTAAAAACTGAATCTAGGAGAGACTGAGGGCTGTCTGCAGTGTCATAGAACCAATCATTTGCAGAGCTGGGGCTTTAAGGACCTGTTTTTACCTCCTATTTCAGTGTTCTTTCTGCATCATACTTTTTAAGGTGGTTAAACCCATTATTATGTAGCTAAAATTCAACTTAAATGTTAGTTTTCTTCCCATTCGTGTTAAGTCAGCATTGATTTTCTTTATTCTTTTTGGTACTAGTTCTAATATGTTGAAGCACAGGACAAGTCTTTTACTTCTCCTATTTGATATTGTTTTAAGGAATTAAATGCAGCTATCATAATTATCTTTATTCTTCCATAAGTAAAACTCTGCGTGTTCCTTCAGGGAATGTTCTTATGCAGATAATTGTGACTTTTCAAACATCTCACCATTTATCAATTTCTAGGGTAATCATTTGTCTTGACTTTGAGTTATAGAGACAACATTTATAAGGATAAGAAATACTATTTTTAAGTGTGCTCATAGTGCAATATAATAATAACAGCAACTATTTCTCTTGAGCAATTTCTAATGTACTATTTAAAAGTTTTACATATATTGACTGACTCAGTCTTTAAAACCTATGAGTTAGATACTACTACTGTTCTGTTTATAGATGAGGAAACTGAGATGTCGGCTAAAAAAGTTGCCCAGTTTACATATCTAGCAAGTGACTGGTAGATTATGAACTGTCAGGCTTTATAGTCTGTGTTCTTAATAATTAGTCATGATCTTTAGATCTTTCCTGGTTTTTCACTTTGTAATTCCTAAGCTGTTTACCTGTTTGCACTTCTTGTCAAATGACTATGTATGCTGAAATTAATGATGTGATAATTCATTGCATATAGGAGAAAGAAGTCCGAAAGTGGAAGGAAGGGTTATTAGACCAACGACGTAGGATGATGGAAGAGAAATTACTTCATGCTGAATTCAAACGAGAGGTGCAATTACAAGCAATTGTTAAGAAAGCACAAGAAGAAGAAGCTAAGGTATGTCTTAGGTGTTTTGAACATTGAATTAGTTACTCAAGTACTTTCAATTGTTACATGAGAAGTTAGTATTTATCAAGTGTTTATTCGGTACCAGAATAACAACATTTTTACAGGCTTATTTGAAATTTTTTCTGTACAATATTTTATTCTTAAAATAATCCTATGAGATATATATTATTTGTTTCGCTTTATTGAAGTATAATTTATAGATAATAAATAACACATATGTGAAGCATCAGTTTGATGAGTTTTGGCATATGTATTCCTGAAACCATAAGTACAATGAAAATAATAAACAGTTCCATCACTCTCAAAAGTTTCTTCATACCTCTTTGTAATTCATTCCTTCATCCAACTCTTTTACCGTGCAATTGCTGATCTGCTTTTTGTCACTATGGATGTTAGCATTTTCCAGAATTTTATGTGAATGGAATCATAGAGTAGGTACTCTTTCTTCTGGCATCTTTCACTCAGCATAGTTAGTTTGAATTTTATCCATGTTGTTGTATATATCATTTCCGTTGCATTGCTGAGAAGTGTATCATTGTGTAGAAATACCATAGTTTGTTAATCCAGTCACTTGTTGATGGACATTTGTTTTCATTACAGTTTTTGGCTATTATAGATACAGCTGCTGTGTAAATTCATGTACAAGCCTTTGTGCAGATGTGTGCTTTTATTTTCTCTGGTGAATACCCAAGAGTGGATTGGCGGAATCCTATGAGAAGTTTAACTTTTAAAGAAACAGTTTATATACTTTTACCAGTAGTACATGAGTGTTCTAGTTAGCCACATTCTCACCAATACTTGACATGGTTACACATTATAATTATAACCATTTCATATTAGTCTGTATATATAGTTCTCATATGGTTTTAATTTGCTTTTTGAACATCTTTTATGTGTGTATTTTTTCTATCTGAAGCTCTTATTTGGTGCAGTGTTTATTCAGGTATCTGTTGATTTTTGAAAGTTAGATTGTTTTATTGTTATTCAAACAGGTGTGTTTTTAGCTTTTTTGAGGTATACTTAACAAATGAAATAGATACTTACGTGATGATTTGATATCCATATACATTGTGAGAGGATTCCCCTGATTGAGTTAATTAACATATTCATCACCTCACATATTTATCTTTTGTGTGTGTGAACATTTAAGTTTTCCCATATCATATTTTAATTATACAATACAGTGTTATCAACTATAGTTAGCCTACTATACATTAGATGCTCAGGTCTTATTCACTGTATAACTGAAAGTTTGTGTCCTTTTACCAGTCTCTTCCTATTTCTGTCTGTCTCCTTCTGGCCCCTGGCAAATACTTTGCTACTCTCTCTTTCTTTGAGTTTTTGTTTTTTTTTTTTAATTGAAGTATCAGTTCAGTTCAGTTCAGGCACTCTGTTGTGTCTGACTCTTTGCGACCACGTAAACCACAGCACACCAGGCCTCCCTGTCCATCACCAGCTCCCAGAGTGTACCCAAACTCATGTCCACTGAGTTGGTGATGCCATCCAACCATCTCATCCTCTGTCGTCCCCTTCTCCTGTCCTCAATCTTTTGCCACATCAGGATCTTTTCAAATGAGTCAGCTCTTGGCATCAGGTGGCCAAAGTATTGGAGTTTCAGCTTCAACATCAGTCCTTCCAGTGAACACCCAGGACTGATCTCCTTTAGGATGGACTGGTTGGATCTCCTTGCAATCCAAGGAACTCTGAAGAGTCTTCTCCAATACCACAGTTCAAAAGCATCAATTCTTCGGCACTCAGCTTTCTTCACAGTCCAACTTTCACATCCATACATGACTACTGGAAAAACCATAGCTTTGACTAGACGGACCTTTGTTGACAAAGTAATGTTCTGCTTTTTAATATGCTGTCTAGGTTGGGCATAACTTTCCTTCCAAGGAGTAAGTGTCTTTTAATTTCATTGCTACAATCACCATCTGAAGTGATTTTGAAGCAGAAAAAAATAAAGTCATCCACTGTTTCCCCATCTATTGCCATGAAGTGATGGGACCGGATGCCACGATCTTCGTTTTCTGAATGTTGAGCTTTAAGCCAACTTTTTCACTCTCCTCTTTCACGTTCATCAAGAGGCTCTTTAGTTCTTCACTTTTTGCCATAAGGGTGGTGTCATCTGCATACCTGAGGTTATTGATATTTTTCCCTGCTATCTTGATTCCAGCTTGTGCTTCTTCCAGCCCAGCATTTCTCGTGATGTACTCTGCATAGAAGTTAAATAAGCAGGGTGACAATATACAGCCTTGACGTCCTCCTTTTCCTATTTGGAACCAGTCTGTTGTTCCATGTGCAGTTCTAACTGTTGCTTCCTGACCTGCATACAGATTTCTCAAGAGGCAGGTCAGGTGGTCTGGTATTCCCATCTCTTTCAGAATTTTCCAGTTTATTGTGATCCACACAGTCAAAGGCTTTGGCATAGTCAATAAAGCAGAAATAGATGTTTTTCTGGAACTCTCTTGCTTTTTCAGTGATCCAGCAGATGTTAGCAATTTGATCTCTGGTTCCTCTGCCTTTTCTAAAACCGGCTTGAACATCTGGAAGTTCACGGTTCACATATTGAAGCCTGGCTTGGAGAATTTTGAGCATTACTTTACTAGCGTGTGAGATGAGTGCAATTGTTCAGTGGTTTGGGCATTCTTTGGCATTGCCTTTCTTTGGGATTGGAATGAAAACTGACCTTTTTCAGTCCTGTGGCCACTGCTGAGTTTTCCAAATGTGCTGGCATATTGAGTGCAGCACTTTCACAGCATCATCTTTTAGGATTTGAAATAACTTGACTGGAATTCCATCACCTCCACTAGCTTTGTTCGTAGTGATGCTTCCTAAGGCCCACTTGACTTCACATTCCAGGATGTCTGGCTCTAGGTGAGTGATCACACCATCGTGATTATCTTGGTCATGAAGATCTTTTTTGTACAGTTCTTCTTGTATTCTTGCCACCTCTTCTTAATATCTTCTGCTTCTGTTAGGTCCATATTGAGCCCATCTTTGCATGACATGTTCCCTTGGTATGTTTAATTTTCTTAGAGAGATCTCTAGTCTTTCCCATTCTGTTGTTTTCCTCTATTTCTTTGCATTGATCACTGAGAAAGGCTTTCTTATCTCTCTTTGCTATTCTCTGGAACTCTACATTCAAATTGAAGTATAGTTGATTTAGAATATTATATTAGTTTCATGTATGCAATATAGTGATTAGTGTTTTTACAGATATTACTCCATTGTTAGTCATTGCATGATAATGACTGTGATTCCCTATAATAGCAATATATAATTTTTGCTTATCTATTTTATACATAGTAATTTGTATTAATTCTGTACCCCCGATTTGCCTCTTTCCCTCCCCCTTCTCTTTGGTTACCACTAGTTTGTTTTCTATATCTGTTTCTGTTTTGCATATATATTCATTTGTATTATTTTTTAGATACCTCATAGAAGTGATATCATATAGTATTTGTCTTTCCTTGTCTGACTTACTTCACTGAACATAATATTCTTTAGGTTCATCCATGTTACTGTAAATGGCAGCATTTCATTCCTTTTATGGTTGAGTAATATTCCATTATACACATGCACACCCCGCACATCTTCTTTATTCATTCATCTGTTGATGAGCCTTTCAGTTTCTTCCATATCTATATAGAAATTCAGTAAAAAAATGATACTTTTTGATCCTGTAGACTAGTTGGACTTAATAGATATATACAGGACATCATATTCAAAAACAGCAGAATACACATTCTCTTCAAGTGCACATGAAATGTTCTCCAGGATAGATCACATACTAGACCATAAACAAGTCATAGCAAATATAAGAGGATGGAAATTATATCAAGTAGTTTTGCTAACCACAGTGGTTAGCAAACTGGAAATCAGCTACAGAAAGAAAAATCGTTTGATAAGTTTGACTTTTTCTTTTATATTCCAAATATAACTGGTACAATACAGTATTTTTCTTTCTCCCTCTGGCTTATTCCACTTTAGTATAGTAAGCTCCATGTTCATCCATGTTGTAGCAAATATCAGAATTTCTTAAAAGATTTTGTATATTTTAGGTATTAACATCTATGTTTTGCAAATGTTTTTTCTTAGTCTATGGAATGCATTTTTATTTTCTTAAAAGTGTCTTTTGAAGCTTTAAAAATTGGAAAGGTCCAATATATTGACTTTTTTTCTATACTTTGTGTTTTTTATGCCCTTTTAAAAAAATCATTATGTAAATTTAAGATCACTAGGATTTTCCCTTAAGTTTTCTCTAGACGTTTTAAATTTTATGATGACATAAATTTTGAATTAAATTTTGTATATGGTGTGAAGTAAAGTTGAGGTTCATTTTTTTATATGGATATCTAATGTTCCATTATTATTGTCAAAGAGGCCATCTTTTATATGATGAATTGCCTTGGATACTTGTTGAATAGCAGTTGGCCATATATGTGTGGGTTTGTTTATGATTTTCTGTTCTGTTACATTTATCTTTATGCCTGTTTTTAGACCGATAACACTTTATTACTCTACCTTTATAACCTCATGCAATCAGGAAGTATAAATCCTTAAGTTGTATTTTCTTCTAAAATATTTTTGCTATTTTAGGACAATATTGACTAGTTGTGATGACAGCTAACATCATTGCCATGTTCCCAGTTTTAGGAAGAAAGCATTCAGTCTTTCACCATTAAGTATAATATTAGCTGTGAATCTTTCATAGACGTTCTTTATTAGATTGAGGAACTTCCTTTCTATTCCTAGTTACTAAATTTTTTTACCATGAAGTTTGAATTTGGTTACTTGCTTTTTCTGCATTTATTGAGATAATGTTATGTTTTTATAAGATTTTTAAATGGTGAATTTCAGTATTTGATTTTCAAATACCAAAGTGTGTAGTTCTAGGACAAACCTCACATGATCATGATATAAAAACATTTTTATATTTCGGAGAGCTTGGTTTGCTAAAATTTTAAGAATTGTTGGATCAGTATTTATGAGGAGTTTTGATTTTCCTAGTTTGTTGAGTGCTTTCATCATGAAGGATACTGTATTTTGTCAAGCACTTTTTCTGCATCTGTTGCAAGAATAATGTGGATTTCTCCTTTGTTCTTTTGCTATTTGGTGTATTACATTATTAATTTATATATTTTAGTCTAATTTTTTAGTTGTTTAAGGTAGAAAGGTACATCTGGACCCTTTTACTGCATTATAGCTGGAAGTGGATGTTCTGAGCTATGTATTGTTTTTATATTTTAGAGGAGCAATCTGAAAGCAGATTGTTGATGGTCACAGCCAGAATTAAAATCCTGGTGTTTGTGGTTCTAAGGCCTGTGCTTTTACCACTGTTCTTCTTATTGGTTTAGTATTCTCATTTTGTGGTCTTTTTTCATATGACTTGTATGAATTTTGATTTGTCTAATTGCTTAATATATTTATTTTCATTATAATCTCATTAAGCCAGAGGTCAGGAAGATCCCCCAAAGGAGGGCATGGCAACTCATTCTAGTATTCTTGCCTGGAGAATCCTATGGACAGAGGAGCCTGGTGGGCTACAGTCCAGAGTCTCAAAGAGTCAGACATGACTGAAGTGACTTAGCATGCAGCAAACCAAAGTGACTCCTGTAAACAAAATAACCCAAGCTATAGTTTTAAGTAGTTTCCATCAAGATAAATGATCAACTGCGGGTTGGGTTTACATAAAGATATCAGCTGCCATTTGTAGTTTAAAAAATTCTTAATAATCCCAGTTAACTAAGATGAGTGTATACTAAAATTTGTGCTAATATGAAGTACTTCTTTAAAACCCTACTACCAATATGCCCTGTTGATTCTCTTAATTTTCATTGCTTTCTCTTCGATAATCTCTGAAATCCTATTTTGAAATGTATTGCATATACAAAGAAGATAAAAATAGACGATCTGGTTTTTTCTTGTTCTCTCATTCATTTAAATGTTTTATGAATGAATTGTTCTTAATGTAATTACATAAATATCTTAACAGTTTGTGTGGAACATTATCAGTTATTTTCATCCCCAGACATTTTAATCTATGAAACAAAACCTCCTCCAGCCTTTGGTTTTTTTCACATGTCGGTATTTCCCAGTCTTGCCTGATCATAACAGTCATCTGAGTTGTTAAGAAGAGAGATTTCCAGGCTTTGCAGGTTTTTTTCAGTAATGCTAGAGTGACCTCTGAGGAGCTTTATTGTTTGTAGTAAGCCTGCCACGTGATTCTTTGGGTCAGGAAGTTTGGTTCCACATATATCAGAGTGGCTGCTTCTTCATGTTTGTTTAGTCACATCACTTTCTCCATACACTGCACAAATCATTTTTTGTGGTTCAGTTGCCTTTTTACCTTTCTTGAAATAATAATATGCAGAATATGTTGCTTTTTCCTTCCATCTTCCACATTAAAATGGCTCTGTAAAAATTCATCAATATAATCTAACAAAATTGTTTCAAATGAAGTCAAAGACAACTAAGCTCTAGTTGAGCCATCTTATGAAAAAACTGAATGAACCTTTTGGCCAACCCAATATATTGGAATATTTTCTTTTGACTTTCTTAATATAGATATTATTTTTATATTAGGTCATCTTAACTTGTTCTCCATGTTCAAAAGTTATTACTTATACATAAATTTATATTTTTAAAGTTCACAGTACTGTGATTGTAACAAGCCTTTCCTCCATTAATGATTTGATATTTTGCCATCTCTGTTCTGTTTTCATGCTTAATTAACTGAGTTAATTCAATGATCATGTTACCTTTTCCTAAGTTTCCTTAACTTTCTTGTCTTCCTTTATTTTATCATTATGTCATTTTATCATTTTTTTTGCAGCTTTAAATCCAAGTGCATGTTGACTTCTCTTACATTACAGAATATGCCTAAGAAATTTTATGCTTTTTCTTTGGTTATGTTTTATTCCAGTAATTTTCAGGAAATGTCTTATTTATTTACTTACTTATGGTTTTATTGAGATATCATTGACTATCAAAATTATATATATTAAGGTATACAACTTGATATTTTGATAAACATATATATTTTGATATAATCACTACAATCTGCTAATTAAAACATCTATTACTTGTTAGTTACTGTATGTGTGTGTGTGTTAAGATTTCAGATCTATTTTCTAAGCAAATTCCAAGTATATTTTATAATATTGTTAACTGTTATCACTGTGCTGTATGTTATATGGCCAAACATATTCAACTTGTGTAACTAAAACTTTCGACCATTTGACCAGCATTACAGATTGGATTTTTTTATTCTATTTTTGCACATTCTCCCCTCTGAATTTTATTTTATGTATTTTTTTTGAGCATTAAGGTCCCATTTATTTTTCTTTCATCTTGATTATGCTTAACATGTGACCCTTGATACAGTATTATTAATTTTCCTTGAGCATACCTGTTCGTCTTATACTTTCAGTCTAGTTTGAGAAATGATTATGTTGTTAATTTACTTATGAAATTGGCAATATGGCATGGAGATTGGGAAATCTGTTTTAGAACTTCATTCACATGTGAGTTTGACACTTACTTTAGTTTGAAACATATCTATTGATAGGTTTTATTTCATTTAGCATGGATTCCTGGAGTCTGTACTTCTGTCAGAGAGAGCAGCTCCAGTGTTTAATTCCATTTCACTCTGCCTTTTTCACAATAGCATGCCATCCTTCTGGCTTTCAAGAATGAGGAATTTGATCCCAACTGACGTTTTCCAGTTTTTTATCATTCAGTTCAGTTCACTTAAGTTGCTCAGTCATGTCCGACTCTTTGCAACCCCATGAATCGCAGCACACCAGGCCTCCCTGTCCATCACCAACTCCCGGAGTTCACCCAAACTCACGTCCATCGAGTCAGTGATGCCATCCAGCCATCTCATCCTCTGTCGTCCCCTTCTCCTCCTGCCCCCAATCCCTCCCAGCATCAGAGTTGTTTCCAATGAGTCAGCTCTTCGCATCAGGTGGCCAAAGTACTGGAGTTTCAGCTTTAGCATCATTCCTTCCAAAGAAATCCCAGGGCTGATCTCCTTCAGAATGGACTGGTTGGATCTCCTTGCAGTCCAAGGGACTCTCAAGAGTCTTCTCCAACACCACAGTTCAGAAGCATCAATTCTTCGGCACTCAGCTTTCTTCACAGTCCAACTCTCACATCCATACATGACCACTGGAAAAACCATAGCCTTGACTACATGGACCTTTGTTGGTAAAGTAAAGTAATGTCTCTGCTTTTGAATATGCTATCTAGGTTGGTCATAACTTTCCTTCCAAGGAGTAACCATCTTTTAATTTCATGGCTGCAGTCGCCATCTGCAGTGATTTTGAAGCCCAGAAAAATAAAGTCTGATACTGTTTCCACTTTTTCCCCATTATTTCCCATAAAGTGATGGGACCAGATGCCATGATCTTCGTTTTCTGAATGTTGAGCTTTAAGCCAACTTTTTCACTCTCCTCTTTTACTTTCATCAAGAGGTTTTTTAGTTCCTCTTCACTTTCTGCCATAAGGGTGGTGTCATCTGCATACCTGAGGTTATTGATATTTCTCCCGGCAATCTTGATTCCAGCTTGTGCTTCTTCCAGCCCAGTATTTCTCATGATGTACTCTGCATAGAAGTTAAATAAGCAGGGTGACAATACACAGCCTTGACGTCCTCCTTTTCCTATTTGGAACCAGTCCATTGTTCCATGTCCAGTTCTAACTGTTGCTTCCTGACCTGCATATAGGTTTCTCAAGAGGCAGGTCAGGTGGTCTGGTATTCCCATCTCTTTCAGAATTTTCCAGTTTATTGTGATTCACACAGTCAAAGGCTTTGGCATAGTCAATAAAACAGAAATAGATGTTTTTCTGGAACTCTCTTGCTTTTTCAGTGATCCAGCAGATGTTGGCAATTTGATCTCTGGTTCCTCTACCTTTTCTAAAACCATCTTGAACATCTGGAAGTTCACAGTTCACGTATTGCTGAAGCCTGTCTTGGAGAATTTTGAGCATTACTTTACTATCATTCCGTTCAGTTCAGTTCAGTCGCTCAGTGGTGTCCGACTCTTTGCAACCCCATGAATCGCAGCACACCAGGCCTCCCTGTCCATCACCGTCTCCCGGAGTTCACTCAGACTCACATCCATCCAGTCAGTGATGCCATCCAGCCATCTTATTCTCTGTTGTCTCCTTCTCCTCCTGCCCCCAATCCCTCCCAGCATCAGAGTCTTTTCCAATGAGTCAACTCTTCGTATGAGGTGGCCAAAGTACTATCATTAGCTGTATTTTATTCATAAAAACTGTACTCTCTAGCAAAACTTGACTGTTAAAAATCAATATATGTAAAGTTGAGGATGAAATATATGTAGTTCAGTACTTTGTACCTAATTATAACTTATTTGGTGTATGTTGAAGAAAATTGATTTGTACAGTAACTAAGACAGTATGGTACTGGCACAAAACCAGAAATGTAGATTAATGGAACAGGGTAGAAAGACCAGATAAACCCACACACTTAGTCACCTAATCTATGGCAGAGGCAAGAATATACAATAGAGAAAAGACAGTCTCTTTAATAAGTAGTGCTGGGAAACTGAACAGCTGCATGTAAAAGAATGAAATTAGAATACTCCCTAACACTATGCACAAAACAAAGTCAAAATGGAATAAAGACCTAAATGTAAGACTGGACACTATGAAACTTTTAGAGGAAAACAGGAAGAACACTCATCTTTTTGACCCACCTCCTTGAGTAATGAAAATAAAAACAAAAATAAACAAAAGGACCTAATTAAACTTAAAAACTTATACACTGCAGAGGAAAGCATAAACAAGATGAAAAGTCAACTCTCAGAATGGGAGAAAATATTTGCAAACAAAGCAATTGACAAGGAATTAATCTCCAAAATATACAAACAGCTCATGCCGTTCAATACCAAAAAAAAAGAAAAACAAACAACCCACTCAAAAAATGGGCATAAGACTTAAATAGACATTTCACCAAAGAAGACATACAAATGGCCAAAAAGGACATGAAATGATGTTCAGCATCACTAATTATTAGAGAAATGCAGATCAAAACTACAGTGATGTATCACTTCACATGGATCAGAATGACCATCATCAAAAATGCTTCAAATAATGCTGGAGAGGGGGTGAAGAAAAAGGAACCAATTTGAACTGTTGGTGGGAATATAAATTGATACAGCCATGATGGAGAACAGTATGGAGGTTCCTTAAAAACCTAAAGGTAGAACTGCCATATGACTCAGCAATACCACTACTGGACATATACCCTGAGAAAACCATAATTCAAAAAGATACACGCACCCCGATGCTTATTGCAGCACTATTTACAAGAGCCAGGGCATGGAAGTAACCTTAATTTCCATGTACTGATGAATGGATAAAGAAGATGTGGTACATATATTCAATGGAATATTACTCAGCTACAAAATGGAATGAAATTGGGTCATTTGTGGAAATGTGGTTGGATCTAGAGACTGTCATATAGAGTGAAGTAAGTCAGAGAAAGACAAATGCCGTATGATATCACTTGTATGTGGAATCTAAAATGACACAAAGGAACCTATCTCCAGAACAGAAATAGACTCGCAGACATGGAGAATAGACCTGTGGTTGCCAAGGGGAGAGGGCCCAGCGGAGGACTGGATTGGGGATTTGGGGCTAACTATTAGCCCCATAATAACTACTAGCCCTATAGTAGATGCAAACTATTATATATAGAATGGATGAATAACAAGGTCTTATTGTATAACACAGGGAATTAATACACATATGTATGTATAACTGAATCACTTTGCTGTATACCAGAAGCTAACAACATTGTAAATGAATTGTACTTCAATAAAAAATTTCAATGGCAGGCCTTTATTTACTCTATTTCACTTCTTACTACGGCCTATGGATTTGTTATATACACTGGATTATTATCCATTTGGGGAATAAATATTGAAATAAAAGACTGGAAGTCAATTCATTTTTTGTTCTGTGCCTTATACAACTGGTTTATATTATTAAATAAAGACTGTTAAATTTCTTAACATGATGTGTTAAGAATCAGTGTCTGATGTGCCTTAGAATGAGCCTAATTTGAAACTTACTTTCTGTGGTTTTTTTTTGTTGTTGTTGTTGTTGAAGGTAAACGAAATTGCCTTTATAAATACCCTTGAAGCCCAGAACAAACGCCATGATGTTTTATCAAAATTGAAGGAATATGAGCAGAGGCTTAATGAGTTACAGGAAGAGCGTCAGAGAAGACAGGAAGAAAAGCAAGCACGTGATGAAGCTGTTCAGGTAGAATTTTATTCAGCAGGCATTTGTGAGCACTGTCCATTTCCTAGACCCTGGGAATAGAAAAAGAAGTCAGTCCTACACTCTGTTCCCAAGGGTGTATGGTTTAGTCCAGCATGGTTTCGAATCAGGAAGTCTGATAGCAAAGGCACTGTGTACTTCTTCAGATAACGTTATCAGTGTCTTTGTCAATTTGAATCTCTAGTCTCAACCAGATGAAGGGCTAAATTGCTCTGGACAGATTATTATCTGTTCTTTTCTAATTAGGTTGGGAAAGAATATGTTCCTTTCATCTATTAAAAATGGATTGTGTTTGAACCTGTGTATATAGCCTTAAGGAACTGGGCAATTTTTATGCTTTTAACGGGGAGCACCTGTCGTATATTGGGCAGTATCATCAGGTACTTAAACCTCTGTAGCATACCGTAAGTCAGCTACCATTTTCAGAATGGGAAGAAAGGTTAACACATAAACATGAGTGATGTTTTTTGACTATTTTAGATCTTCCTCAAGATCAGGTATGAACACAGACACATACTTTATCTATTATAACCACTATTTATTTGTTTATTCATTCAGTGATCATGTATTATTGCTGTTATATGCTGAGCTTTGCTTGTGTGTGTCTTAGTCACTTAGTCGTGTTCAACTCTTTGCAACTCAGTGGACTGTAGCCCGCCAGGCTCCTCCGTGTATGAATTTTCCAGGCAAGAATACCGGAGTGGGTTGCCATTAGCTTTGCTTAAGGACATGAAAAAGATACGTCTTTGATCACAATGCAGAGACGTATATGTAAATAAATCTTAACCCATTAGGATAAGTGTAACAGTAAAAGCGTTTTGGAAGCACAAAGGAGAACACATTACTCAAATTGAGACATGAGAAAGTCAAGAAAAAGCTTTCTGGAGGAGATGATGCCTTAAGCAAGATTTGAGTAATGAGATAGTTGCAAACGGTGGAAATAGGCATTCCATGCAGAAGGAGATACGAGCGAGTACAGCCTGTAGAGTCATAGACTTGATCATGAAGAGGTTTCTTGTTATGTTAAAAATTAGGGATGTTATTGATATTTTATGCTTCTTTATCTCACTGGTAATTTTAGAAGATTAAAATATCAATACAGCTTTCAAGGTTATTGGTTGCTTCATGCTATTGTTGTGTACTAGCAAGCAGTCCCATATTCACCCAATCTCTGTTCGATTTGAGTTCAGGGTCTTATTTTAATCTTGAGTGCCAAGCTAACTTACGTTTAAAAATACAGAATGTTACTATTAGAGAAAATTTAGCTTTTCCTATCAAAGGGACAGTACAGAGTTTCATTATTATCATTTAAAAGTTAAAGTTGTCCATTAATTAATATTGTTAGATGAATAAATGAAATAGGATATTTGAATTTTTAATCTGTGCCATCTCTTCAGCTTTATTGCTGTTTTTCTTTCTGCAGTGGGACCATTTTATACAGATAATCGTTTTGAAGATTGCGTGTTACTTTTGAATAACTATTATGCATTAGTAATTCAGAAATAAATAAATAATGATCTTTGCCTTAATGGTAAATAATAGAACACAGTGTGAAAATGTAATAGAAACCTGTATAGGCTATAGCAGTATCACAGAATAGGGAATAATTAGCTCTGTTGCTGAGAGGGGAATGTCAGGGAAAGTTCTCTGAAAGAGGTGACTTCTTAGCTGGATTTTGGGGGAAAATATATGAGTAATATTGTATATTTTTTTAATAGACTTCTGTGGTTACTTTTTCTACATTTGTTTTGCAGATTTGAAAATACAGCAGTTATTTTCTGTTTAAAAATTACTCTTATTTCATAATTTGGAACACTTATTAAGGCTTAAAGGAAAGCAGGTCTTTTGGGATTTTTTTGTAGTCATTAACACATTTTTTGATTACTCAGAATTTTCTTTTCTAAAATGTTGAAATTTCTTGTGGATTTAATGTTCAATGGAAATTTTAAAACCTATATACATAAATTTAATCTGTATACTGATAGTAGAAAATTTATTGGTTTTATATACATATATAAAATTAAAAAAATTATAAATGTATAGTCATTACTAGATGTGCTAGGCACTAAAGCCGAACATAAAAATACAGTAATAGTAAGATACTAACTCAGTGAAGAATTTAGAGAGGCCCCCATCTGCTTTAATTGTACTCTTGAAAAACTTCCAAAATTAATTGTTAAAAGCAGTTGTGATTCTTGGTTTTTTGGCAAGTGAAATACTAAGTTAATGCTACCATTGTATATTCTTAATTTGCCATTTTTGTTGTATAAACTATTGACAGATTAGTTTTAAGCCCAGTTTCCTTAGATAGTCTGCCTTGTCCTCTTGCCATAATCTTTTGATTTGCAGGCATACAGGGCAGGGTTACAAAATCCATTCTTTGGCCACCGTAAACATATCCTTGACTGTGAAACAAAGTACGTGGGACTCTGAGAGGTTTCAGAAGGCTTGAGAGGTAGATGCCTTTCCAGTTCAGTTGCTGTAGGTTTATACTTTATATTTGTAAGCTTACAGATTTATGATGAATACTACTTTAAAACTTATGCTTCATTTGTTTAATAGGTATTTATCAAACTCCTGCTGTATACAAGATGCTTTTATGGAGTGCAGAGTTTCCTGTCTTTAGGAAACTTGTATTTTAGAAAGGAAAATACTAGCTGAATTTACTAGTTATACTCACAAGTACCAATTTTCTTTTCTAGTTATTAAAAACAGAAATTAGAGGATTGGATTTTTTTTGAAATTCAATTATTTGTTAGTACAACATTGGAGTATTTCTTATATCCATAAAAACATTCAACAAGTTGACATTGTATTAGTATTTAAGCATACAACTTACATTGCATATACATAAAGTAACTGTTTTATATAATATTAGTATATTTAATTTATAAGACCAACTTTAATTTTTAAAACTATATTCCATAAGATTGTTTTTTAAAATGCGAAATGAAAAGTTCTGGTTTAATTATACTTAAGCTTTATCTTTTTACATTTTAGTGTGGCAGTTGTGTTTTCAGATATACTGCAGATTTTTAAAAAAAATACTTCAAGTAAATTTGAGGTTAAGAGAAAACTTTGTTTTTACTCTTCAGTTTTTCAGATAATAATAGCTAAACAAGTTGCTACATATTATACTTAGTAGCAAGAGGTAGCTGTAACATTAATCCATGAATAATATTTCAGAAAGCAATGACTATTTAAAAACTATTTGGATACCTTTACAAGTCTGCAGTCTGTCAGATATACTCTTCTGAAATCAGTACATTTCCTTTAGCTCCCTGTCCCCTCTCCAAAAAGAAAAGGGAAAGAAAGAAAAGAATTAGGTACCCTTTGGTGGTACTACTTTAAAAAGGTTTTTTTCCCCTGCATACATACAACTTCTTGTAGAGATAAAGTTACCATTGTGAGTTAAGTTAATTATTAGAAATATTTACTTCTCTCCTCAGTGTTCTTGAGACAGAAACTGCTTTATCTGCAGTCATTTACTGAACACTTTATGCCATACTAAACACTTTGTTAGGTACTTACCTATATAATAATTTAAATCTCACAACAAATGGTGTGTCTCTTTAAGGTAAAATGACTTGCTCAAAGTTATCTAAGTAGTAGTTACTAGAGCCTAGATCAGTGTGTTCTGTTTATCATAAAGAGTTGTGGCCAGGGAGATGTTGTATAAGCTACCTAGAGAATGGGGATGAATTGAAAGAAATACATTGGTATATCTAGTAATATGGTGAGATATATACAGGAAGTATATCACAGTGTTTTAATGAAGTACCTTCTACCTTAATAATGATTATTATAAATAATTACTGAGAATTTAGTATATGCCAACCCCTGTGGCAAGTGCTTTTCATGCATTATCTCATACGTTCTGTACAGTATCCTTAAAAGTACTATTGTTATTTTTTGTCTTCTAGAAAACTAATTCACATATATTATGTAACTAGACTAGAGTCACCCGACAGTAAATAATGGAATCAGGGAACAAAGAGACTCTAATGCAGTATCTACTCTCTTATCCACTATGCTATACTATAATGCCTTTCTCCTGGCCACAAACTGTGTGTGTGTGTGTGTGTGTGTGTGTGTGTGTGTGTGTGTGTACAATTGCTCAGTCATGTCTGACTCTTTATAACCCCATGGACTGTAACCCATCAGGCTTTTCTGTCTATGGGATTATCCCCGCAAGAATACTAGAGTGGGTTGTCATTTCCTCCTCCAGGGGATCGTCCCCACCCAGAGATTAAACCTGTGGCTGCTACCTTGGCAGGCAGATTCTTTATCACTGAGCCACCTGGGAAGCCCGGCTACAAGCTTTTCTTCAGTTAAGAAGAAAGCTTAGTTCAGAAATAAATTCTGTTAATTATGCTTTCTTCATCATATTCTGTTATTTCTACAACCATCTAAACACAATGGTTTAGAAGTGATTAATGGCACCCCACTCCAGTACTCTTGCCTGGAAAATCCCATGGATGGAGAAGCCTGGTGGGCTGCAGTCCATGGGGTCGCTAGGAGTCAGACACGACTGAGTGACTTCACTTTGACTTTTCACTTTCATGCATTGGAGGAGGAAATGGCAGCCCACTCCAGTGTTCTTGCCTGGAGAATCCCATGGACAGAGGAGCCTGGTGGGCTGCTGTCTATGGGGTCGCACAGAGTTGGACACGACTGAAGCGACTTAGCAGCAGCAGCAAACATAAAATATTTATCAGATTCTCACAGAATATAAATAACATAATATGTACTAAAATAACATTTATTCTTCATTTTTTTATTAATTTATTTTAATTGAAGAATAATTACAATATTGTGATGGGTTTTTTCCGTACACTGACATGAATCAGCCATGGGTGCACATGTGTCCCCCCATCCTGAACCCCCCACCTCCATCCCCACCCCATCCCTCTGGGTTGTCTCAGCACTGACTTTGAGTGCCCTGCTTCATGCATTGAACTTGCACTGGACATCTATTTTACATATGGTAATAAACATGTTTCAGTGCTTAAAATAGCATTTATTCTTATAAATTTGTAGCACTAATGAATGACATGTAAAAGCCAGATATTATTGATACTTGATTTTTGTTTAAATTCTGAGAAACATAATGATAAGTCAGGTATTTGTCTTGAATATATAAGTCTATGTCCAAGCTATGTCACCTTTGATCATCTTCATCTTACACATAATTCTAACATCTTTTAAAACATTTCTGATACTAGGAACGTAAGAGAGCTCTAGAAGCAGAACGGCAGGCCCGTGTAGAAGAATTGTTAATGAAGAGGAAAGAACAAGAAGCCCGAATTGAACAACAGAGGCAAGAAAAGGAAAAAGCCCGCGAAGATGCAGCCCGGGAAAGAGCTAGGTACTTAATTTGCCATCTCGATGTTTGGTCCTGATGAACATTTTGTAGTGAGTGCATATTCAGATCAAATTTTTAAGCTATTTATTATCAAGTATGTTTTTTAGAAATAGTCACATATACAGAAATGTTTTACTGAATTTTGATTTCCAGGAATTAAGACACCCTACTTAAAATGGAAACCTTTTGAACATTCTGTTGGATGGGAAACTTGAGGTTTCAAGATATTTTCAGTTGTAAGAAACAGAATTTGATACTAGCTAACTTAAGTATTGGGAGGAAAAGTGACAGGAAATTAGAGGACCAGGTTTGGACTTGGTCAGACATCAAAGGCTAGGTCACAGGAGTGGTGACAGCAGTGGTGACAGCAGTGGTCCTCTGATGGAAGTAATCCAGTAGTATGTTGTCTTTCTTATTATAATAAATGACACTTATCCATTCCTACTTTTTAAAATCTCTTGTTTAAGATTCAAAGACCAGGACACTCAAAGCTGGTGCTCTGGGACAACCGAGAGGGATGGGGTGGGTGGTGGGTGGGAGGGGAGTTCAGGATGGGGAGACACGTGCACCCGTGGGTGATTCATGTCAATGTATGACAAAAACCACCACAATATTGTAAAGAAATTATCCCCCAATTAAATTAATTAATTAAAAAAAAGATTCAAAGACCAAAGACAAAGCATTTAATTGGCCAAATTGATTTGCGCTTTTTGATCTTGTTTATGAAATTTTTTAATATCCCGTGTCATAAGATATTGTTCAAAATGTTACGGTTTTCAGTTTGATACACATTTAGGTTTTATATCCTTTTAAGGTAACTTTTAGATATAGTATGAAAAGAAAAATCTAAATTTATTCATTTGCCTATGGCACTCATTCGTCATCGCACCATTTGTTGAAGAGTCTAGCTTTTAACCATTGAACTGCCTTGCTACCTGTTCACGATCAGTTAATCATAGATGTGACAGTTTATTTCTGGACTCTGTCCTTCTCTTTTGATGTCTCTTCTTATTTTGGAACCACACTGTTTTAACTACTGTAACTTTATATCAAGTTTTGCAAACAAGTAATGTAAGTACTGCAGTGTTGTTGTCCTCTTTGAAAATTGCTTTCCAAGTAATTTTTTAGGGTATGTTCACCATTTTCTTAAAAATAAAATGCTTCCAAGCTTTTTTATAGCAACTGCCTTGAATCTATAGATTGTTGTGGGGAGAATTGCCACCTTTATAATATTGTGTATTATGATACATGAATATGGTATGTGTCTCTGTATCTGCTTTAATTTCTCTCAACAATATTTTGTAGTTTTTAGAAAATAGATCTTGTAATTCATTTCATTTCTTAAATTTAGCTCATTTCTTAAATTTATTAAGTACTCTTTTTGAGGTCATTGAAAATGGAATTATTTTATTTCATTTTTGGTAGTATTTTTGCTATTGTATAGAAATAAAATTCAGTTTTTTATTTATCTTATTTTACAGTTTTTAAATGATCTTGCCCAATTTTCCTATGAGTGTTTTCCTATTAGTGTTTTCTTTTTTGCTGTTGTTGTTCTTTAGGACATTTTCATAACGGCTCATGTCATCTGCAAATAGCCCTTGCTTTACTTCTTGCTTTGTAATATGGATGCCTTTAATTTCTTTTTTCTTGCCATGTTGCACTGGCTCAATCCTTCAGTACTTTGAATATTCTTACCTTTGTTGTTTTTGATGAACATTTGGCCATTAATCATACTGTTCTGCCGCTGTATATGGTGAGGGTTTTTTTGTTTTGTTTTCTATTTCTTTTTTACTTTGTTTTTCACCAGTTTAATTATGATTTGTCTAGATTGTTTTTCTTCATGATTGTCCTACTCTGTTACATTAGTGTTTTCATCAAATTTTGAAAGTATTTGGCCCCTATTTCTTCAGATATTTAATTGTCATTTCTCTTCAGGTTCTTCTGAATTGTAGCAGTTTCTCAGACTTTCCATGGTTTTGATGACCTTGACAGTTCTGAATAGTGGTCAGGTATTTTGTAGCCTTTTCCTCAATTAGGATTTGTCTGATGTTTTTCTCATGGTTATATTGAGGTTATGGTTTTGGAGAGGAAGACCACAGTGGTGAATGTGAATTACCATTTTTCAAATGTCAAAAGTTCATGATATCACCATGTGTTTTCACTGATTTTGTTAGTCTTGATCACCTGGCTAAGGTAGTTTTGTTAGATTTCTACACTGTATACTTTAATTTAAATTTCCAATATACTATCATCCTTGGAAGCAAGTCACTAGGCACTGGCTAAGCTGAAGAGATGGGGAGTTATTCTCTACCTCCTTGAGAGAAGAATTCCTACATAAATTATGTGCCCTTCTTCCGTACAGAATATTTGTTCTCCTATTTATTAAATTCCTGTTTTATATCAATATGTCATTTATACACCAATATTATGGCATGTAATTGGTTCATCCTTGGACATTGAGAACTTTTTCATTTGACCCCCATCTGCCTTAGATATACTTCATCATTTTGGTTTTTGAGTATATCCTTACTTCCTGGCACTGAAAGATGCTTCAAATTCATCTTATATTTTCCCTGCTGCACCCCTCGAATCAGCCATTTGTTTAAGGATTCCTAGTTTCTTTTGTTGTAAAGTTTTTAAAAAAATCTTTCTCTATTGAGATTCTCCATCTGTTGAATCATTGTCATGATATTTTTTCTTAGGTTGGCATACTATCTTTTAATTCTTAATAACATATTTATAATAGCTGTTATAGTTCTTGTCTGCTAAATCCAGCATAAGGCTTCATTCAGGGAAAGATTCATTTGACTGCTTTTTTCCTAAGCATGGTCTTTCTTCTTTTTACATCTCACAGTTTGTGATAGTTTCCTCTCCTGTTCTCTTTGTCTTTGGGAATATTAGCCTTTTATATCCCTTTCATAATTTGTAGATTTTTATACAGGAAAAGAGATAAATATATATTTTCAATATGCCATAATTAACTTACAGTTCCAATAAAGTGAAAGTCGCTGTCATGTCTGACTCTTTGTGACACCGTGGACTACACAGCCCATGGAATTTTCCAGGCCAGAATACTGGAGTGGGTGGCCGATCCCTTCTCCAGTGGATCTTCCCGACCCAGGAATCAAACTGTGGTCTCCTGAATTGCAGGCGGATTCTTTACGAACTAAGCTATCATGGACTGTACAGTCCCTGGGTTCACAAAGAGTCGGACACGACTGAGCGACTTTCACTTTCACAGTTTCAGAGCTAGTATTTAAACCCATTCCTGGGTCCAGAAGCCTATTAGGTTGGTGCAAAAGTAATTGCAGTTTTGCATTGTTGAATTTTGCCCTTTGATATTGGAATACGTTCTTAAATGTGGTTATGTTATACATCATTTTAATGTACATTTCTCACTTTATGTTTTTTGCTAATGACTTATTACTTGCTGTTTATTTTATATTTATTTTAGACCATAGAAATGATGTTAGACAGAAAGTAAATTCAAGCAATTTTTTTATTCAAGTGCAAAATAGATTGTAAAGCAGTGGAGACACTTACAACATCAACACATTTGTCCCAGAAACTGCTTAACAAATGTACAGTGCAGTGGTGGTTCAAGAAGTTTTGCAATGGAGACTGAGAGCCTTGAAGATGAGGAGTGTAGTGGCCAGCTGTCAGAGGTTGACAGTGCCCAGTTGAGAGCCATTGTTGAAGCTGATACTCTTACAACTACATGAGAAGTTGCTGAAGAATGCAGCATTAACCATTCTATGGTCATTTGGTGTTTGAAGCAAATTGGAAAAGTGAAAATGCTCAATAAGTGGGTGCCTCGTGAGGTGACCAAAAGTCAAAAAAAAAAAATGTTGTTTTGAAGTGTTGTCTTGTCTTATTCTGCATAACAGCAGCAAACCATTTCTTGATCAAATTGTGACGTGCAATGAAAAGGGATTTTATTCGATGATAGGCAACGACCCTCAGTGGTTGGACCGAGAAGAAGTTCCAGAGCACTTCCCAAAGCCAAACTTGTACCAAAAAAGGTCATGGTCACTATTTGGTGGTTTGTTGATGGTCTGATCCACTACAGCTTTCTGGATCCCAGTGAAACCATTACATCTGAGCAGTATGCTCAGCACATTGATGAAATGACTGAAAACTGCAATGCCTGCAGCTGGCACTGGTCAACAGAAAGGGCCCAATTCTTCTCCATCCATGACAATACCTGACTGCAAGTCGCACAACCAAAGTTTCAAAAGTTGAACGAGTTGGGTAACAAAGTTTTGCCTCACCTACCATATTCCCCTGACCTCTCGTCAACTGACTACCACTTCTTCAAACATCTCAACAACTTTTTGCAGGGTAAACATTTTCACAAACAGAGAATGCAGAAAATGCTCTCCAGGAGTTCATCGAATCCCAAAGCACAGATTTTTGTATTACAGGAATAAACAAACTTGTTTCTCATTGGTAAAAATGTGTTGATTTTAATGGTTCATATTTTGATTAATAAAGATGGGTTTGAGCCTAGTTATAATTATTTAAAATTGACAGTCCAAAGCCACAATTACTTTTTCATCAACCTAATATTCGTATAACTAACAATGTCTATTGCTTCCCAAATGTTTAATGTGCAATAATATATCCAAGACTTAGTAGGCACTCTGAAAAAATAATTTTAAAAGCTCTAAAATACATATGCCTATGTGTCCTAATCGTATTTTCTTAACCTCATGAAATTTGTTACTGTAAGCATTGAGTTTCTAATTTTTACTGTCTTCTTACAGAGACAGGGAAGAACGATTGGCAGCACTCACAGCTGCTCAACAAGAAGCTATGGAAGAGCTACAGAAAAAAATCCAGCTCAAGGTAGGAATATTATATATTTTTCTTTGAAATTTTAGAGCTGTTTTAATGTAGCATGAGATTAATATTTTTTCTTTTTAATTAATTATATAAAAATTGATTAATTAGCGTTACTAATTTTTGGAGTTATGTGGTTTGTCTATGATCATTTCCAACTCAACTATCTGAAAACAAATTATTTTAATAAGATAAAGCCATTGAGAGAAAAAAATGTAAAGAATTTTAGCATTTCTTGGTTTTATTAAGTAATTTGTTAATGACTCGAGGATATTACTATTAAACTTTTAATATTTATAGACCTCTAATAATTTAGAAATAAATTATTGTTTCAGTGCTTAAGAATTGCATAATTATAGCTTGGGAGATGATGATAAGCTGATATTTTCTAGAAAGTCTTTGCCATTGGTAGTTTCTAGCAGTGTGAATATTTTACATTATGTCATAATTATTTACATGTTGGGGTTTCACAAGGGTAGTAAATTCCATAAAGTAGAGGATCCTATATTACTATTTGTATTGTCCTAGAACTTTATCATTGATTTAAATCTAATGCAGCAAATACTTATTGAATCTGGTGGTAGGCATAAGGATACAGAGATGAGTAAGACATGGTTCTGAGTTTCAAGAAACTCATAATCTAGTGTGAGATTCAGATGCTAAGCAGATAATTTCTATGTGGATAAAGATAATCATGGAGTGTAATGAAAATACAGAGGAGGAAGACACATAAGCTAACATGAAGGGTTTCAGAAGTCAGGGAAATAATTTTAGAGGATAATACCTGAGCTGAATCTTGAAAGAAAGATGAGTTGAGTAGGTAAGATGGGTGGGATGGCACCCAGCCATATAAAATGATATGAGTATGAAGTCAAAAGTCTGAAATAGTGTTTGGGTTTGTTTATTTTTTGTTTTCTGGAAGTTGTTGGAGGTGATGTGGGTAGAGCTCTGTCATGATGGGACTTTCCTGCTGAGGATAAGCTTGGTCTCTAAGTAGGGCAGCATTTCCCATGGTATGTTCCATAGAGTGCTTCTCATGTGTTTTATGCTCAAGAAGGTGTGTAAAATGTTGCTCAGTATAAGCTAGGTTTATTACATCAGTGCAGAGTGACAAGCCTAGAGCCGGTAAGTAGCATTAACTTACTATTTTCCAAAGTTATTTGACCACAGAAACTCTTCTGCAAAATGCTTATTAATAACCCACAGTGTAATTCCATGGAGTACCCTTTAGAAAATGTTACTATGCATGTAGGGGATGATAAAGGGCTTTATATAAATTCTTATCATCAGCGTCCAATATTGAATTAAGGCATTCTGTTATTTTAGAAAGTTTAATAGAAATACTGCTTTTTTAAGTTCTCAGTGTAATGAATAAATTTCTGTATTTTTATACTTTGATTTCATTTATAGCATGATGAAAGCATTAGAAGACACATGGAACAGATTGAACAAAGAAAAGAAAAAGCTGCCGAGTTAAGCAGTGGACGACATGCAAATACCGATTATGCCCCCAAATTAACCCCTTATGAAAGAAAGAAGCAGTGTTCTCTCTGCAATGTCCTGGTAGGTTGTCAGTATCAGTGTTGTGATGAGACGTTACAATTTATTACTAAAGTTTATTAAACTATGGATATATATTCTCCAGTCTTAAAAGTCATACAAGGCATGTGCTGAGTACCATGAATTTCTTTAATGATTTTTATGCAAAGTAAGTATAGATAGTACAGAAACAGTATCAGCTTTTAGGAGTAGCAATGCAAAGGATCAAAGCATGCAGTTGCTGCTCAAATGGATGTTTACCTAATGATACTAATGATATTTTAGCCTAATGATACCTAGGTCAATATTTTGGGATATTAGGACCACAAAAGTAAAGCAACATTTTTTGGTGCTGAGACTTGAACCTTTATAGTTAGAAGAAATGATATCCTGTTAAGGTTGGCTTTGATGACATGCCTTTTTTTATCATCTGTCTTCTAGAGGAGTCTTAGAATTGTATTCTAAAGAAAACATTTTTAAGACTAATGTATAAATTATAGAGCGATTGCAAGTTGTGTATAATATACTGGATAGAATGTGTAATATTTAAAATAAGATATAATTAAATGTTCATTACATTGCTTTTATATTATGCTTTTAGATCTCTTCAGAGGTGTATCTTTTTAGTCACATTAAAGGAAAAAAACACCAGCAAGCTGTGAGAGAAAATAGCAGCATCCAAGGGCGTGAACTTTCAGATGAAGAAGTGGTAAGCTTTACTTTGGTTCATTTACATGTTTTTATTGAGTACCTTCTATATTCTCTTCTACTGTGAAGAAATCCATGTTCATATGTATCTCTGTGATTATCTAAAGCTATATTTAGTAACTACTACAATATAATATGGGCTTCCCTAGTAGCTCAGTGTTAAAGAATCTGCCTGCCAATTCAGGAGACGTGGGTTTGATACCTGAGTTGGGAAGATTCCCTGGAGGTGGAAATGGCAACCCTTTCCAGTATTCTTACCTGGAAAATCCCATGGACAGAAGGAACCTGGCGGGCTATAGCCCATGGGGTCAGTAAACAACAACAATATAGTATACAAATATCTTTATTTTAGTATATATATTAATAAGAAACATAGAAGTAAGAACTTAATACTTTTTATATAATTTCAATACATAAACAGGTTTATGGATATATACACTGCTGCTAAGTTGCTTCAGTCGTGTCTGACTCTGTGCAACCCCATAGACGGCAGCCCACCAGGGATAGGCTCCCCTATCCCTGGGATTCTCCAGGCAAGACACTGGAGTGGGTTGCCATTTCCTTCTCCAATGCATGAAAGTGAAAAGTGAAAGTGAAGTCACTCAGTCGCATCCGACCCTCAGCGACCCCATGGACTGCAGCCTACCAGGCTCCCCCATCCATGGGATTTTCCAGGCAAGAGTACTGGAGTGGGGTGCCATTGTCTCCTCTGATATATACACTACCATGTGTGCAATAGATAGCTTAGTGGGAGCCTGCTATATAGCACTGGAAGGTCAACTTGGTGCTCTATGATGACCCAGAGGGGTGGGGTGGGGGTCAGGTGGGACAGAGGTTCATGAGGGAGGGGATATATGTATACATATAGTTGATTCACTTCGTTGTACAGCAGAAACTAACACAACATTGTAAAAAAATTATACTCCAATAAAAAAAGAAAAAGATTAATAAAAGGTTTATGATATTTTGATATTTTAATAATTTAAGAGTTGTTCAGTGATACTCTATGTTTCTTAGAAAATAGCTAACAATATAAAAAACATAGAAATTGATAATTTGGTATCAGTACAGTACATAGGGATTTTTGGAAATGCATTATTTATCTACCTATAATTACCGTTAACATGGAATTTAGATTTGTAGAAGTATTTTTATAAATATTTTAGTTCGACTGTTACTGAGATATGGATGATACTACTAATCTCTTAATTTGTTCGTTCTGTATGTACTAAGCAAATTTCTAAAGGTACCCAAAGATGAGAAATTCATGTTTTTCAGGTATCTCTTAAGACATCCAGGAAAGGTTATTATGATTCTGTGAGGGCAGTGCTTGTGTTAGGTGCTTAACTTAAAAAGTGAAAGTATGTGTTTAACTTTTTTGTTTTAATTATGGTATATATTAATAGAACACACAGATTTAAAGTGCATAACTCAATGAATTTTTACATTTGTTCCACTCATGTCAGCACATAAATTGTTCTTGAATCCTGGAAGGCTCCTTCATCCCCGTCCCAGTTGTGCCCCACCCGCCAAAGGTTAACTAGTCTCTGACTACCATCAGATAGTCTTACACTGTTCTTCAATTTCATATAAATGATGTCATACAGTATATACCTTTTGTGCTTGGGCTTCTTTAACTTATCCTTAAGCCTGTGAGATTGATCCCTAATGTTTATGTGAAGTGATAGATCATTCTCTCTTAGCAAGTGCCTTCCAGACAAAGACCTTCAGGAGCACATCTACCGTTGAGTAGAATTGGGTTTATTGATTTGTTACAGAAAGAGAAAGTGCACACCACGGGAAGTTGTAGAGTTTCTCAATAAGGTGTTGGAACGGACTTATAGGAATTGGGTTTTTGCTTAGGTGATTTGGATAGGGGAGAGCATTCAAAGACATGAGACTTTGCTCTGGATTGGATACTGTCAGGAAGCAGGGGTAATTTTGTGGGTTTTTTTTTTTTTAATATTTATTTATTTGGCTGTGTCTGGGTCTCAGTTGCATTGGAGAAGGAAATGGCAACCCACTCCAGTGTTCTTGCCTAGAGAATCCCAGGGACGGCGGAGCCTGGTGGGCTGCCGTCTATGGGGTCACACAGAGTTGGACACGACTGAAGCGACTTAGCAGCAGCAGCAGCAGCAGGTAGGAGGAACAGACCTGCTGTTTTCTAAGTTTCTGATATGACCAGTGTTTGAGGAGAAATTACACACGGTTAAATTGGTTCACTCCTTCTAAGGATTTTTGCCCCTTGAGTTCCAACTGTTTTGACAGCTCTAAACCAAATTCTGTCTCCTCAGCTCAGGACGACTGCCACTTTGAGCTTTCACTGTTCTCTCATGCCAAAAATTGGCATAAACACTTGGGGCAAAATCCAGAGTGAATGTGGCACTCACCTCCTGTGCTTCCCTCCTGTTTAGGGGTCATGGTCTCAAGTTCTGGCTGTGTTGGCTGTTTTTAATGCCTTCAAGTAGATCTTTTGCATATTATTTGCAACTTTTGGAGTTCACTGTGCCAGATCACTGTGGCTGAAATTGGAAGTCTTTAAATGTTTAATTTTTGTATATCCTTTGTTTGACATAATGCTTGTCGCATAGTAAGGCATTTAAGAAAAACTTATTGAAATAAGTTGAACTGTAAGGTTATACAGAATGGCTTTAAGTACCAACTAATAAAGGTGAAATAAAAAAAAATGAAACTAATCATCTATTTAGTTTACCAAAAATAATTTTTTACCTTTTACTCAAATTGGGTATTTTAGGTATTATGGATTTTTTTTTTTACTTGAATCATTCATGTGGTTGTCCCCATTCTCTACTTAACTTTGCTGTTTATAACTAGAGTCATGTGAATGTGTGTTCCACTTTTTAAAAAATCCTAAATTGTTTCGTTATTTATTTATTTATTTATTTTTGCTGTGCTGGGTCTTCTTTGCTGCATGGGCTTTTCTGTAGTTGCAGTAAGCGAGGGCTACCCTTATTGCAGTGCGGGCTTCTTATTGCAGGGGCTTCTCTTGGTGCAGCTTCTGGACTGTAGAGCACAGGCTCATTAGTTGTGGCACACGGGCTGAGTGCTTCCTGCCATGTGGGATCTTCCCGGGCGACGAATGGAATCCGTATCTCCTGCATTGGCAGGTGGATTCTTCAACACTGAGCCACCAGGGAAGCCCCATTAATTAAAATTTAATTAGTCTCTTTAAAGAAAATCTTCCACTTATAAAAATTATTTGTAACTAAGTTCTCTTAATAAAAAGGCTATTCTATTTAATTTACCAAAAAAAATCTAAAATTTTGTGCAGCACTGCTACTATGTAAACTGAAATCTAAATTTTATGTGTTTTTATCTCATTGAGAAAAATAGAGAAGGAAGGGATATTTAATTCACACATTTACTTTGGAAGAAAAATATATAGTATTGTATAACTTTTGTAGCTACTACAGCATAGTTTGATGTTTAGCTGTTGTGGTTTGAGGTTGGATTGAGATATTCATTTTGTGTACTGTTTCAGTTTAGAAGTATTACATTTTCTTTAAGTTTTCACTTCATTCATGTAGTTATTTTTGGTAATAGCCCCCTTTTCCTCAAACCAAGCGTGCATATGAGTTTACATGATATATAAAGGCCATTTTATACTTACTCATACACACATTTCATTTTTAATCAGTGAGGGTAACTATAGTAAACATACTTGTTCTACTTAAAGTTATTGCTTGTCATCTGTGATGTCTTTATATTATATACACCTTATCTGTGACCCTTCTTCTTTGACATATAAGATTTTATTTATACCACCTCTGACCTAATAAAATTGGACCTTTGACCTTATGCACTTGACATATCAGATAACTTACTCTTGATCTCTGACACATTTTGTTTTAAGCCTGTTAAACATAATAGGTAGCTGCCCAGCAAGAAAGGCTTAATGTTTGGGGTTTTTATTGTAATTTGACCAGGAAATTTTTCTTACGTTTCTTGAGACGTCACAAAAAAAGCTACTATATGTTCAATTTTTTTCTCTTTCATCATCTTAGATCCAAATGTTTAAAGAACGTGATTTCTAAAGGACAAAGAAACTGGTACTAGTTTAAATATATTCTAAAATTTAATTTTTTTAACACAGTACTAGAGAAATAGTAAAATATTAGTTTTAATAAAACTCTGATTTCTTTTGTAGTCCTGTTTTCACATTCTCTGAAGAAGCTGATAGTGGTTTTCACAGGACTTATATAAAGTACATTTAATTCCTTTACAGAATTATTACAGAGTGAAATTAAAAAGATTTTAAAACTTTTTTTAATTTTTGTATTTCAGTATTTGTGAGACTCCTTGGCTTTAAAAGCATATAAATTACACTTGTTTGTCAACTCATGTATTCACATACAGAGACAATAATAGTTTATTTTCATTTAATTAATGGAAAATATGAAAAGAACTTTTATGAAGGATCTTAATTATCATTTATTGGATGTTTACAATCAAGTGTGATTTTACTATTCCTAAATTAGTATTTCTGCTTGGTAAACTATACTAGATAGGTGATTGAATGAACATTTTAGGTAGTGAAAATAGAAAGATATCATTGTATTTAGTGGAATATAAGCCAGTCTCTTTGGCTCCAGTGTGCCCATGATTGATGTGGAAGATGAAGTAGATGTCTCCCAGAATTGATGGCAGTCTGAGAAATAATAGTAAATGCTTGTGTTTCTACAAAGCACAAGTACTTGCTATTACCTCTTTTTATAATCATGTTTAGGAAAACATCTTCTGCCCTTCAACAGCAAATCAAGTCAAATTTAAAAACCTACAACTCATTTAGAAAGGACCTTCATTTTCCCCCTATACCTCAATAAGTACAATTATGTTTGAGAAACAATGTAAAAAGCATCTACTGTTTCTTATAGGACATAGTTTCCATTGCTTTCATTTTCTCTTTACTAGAATGGGAAATTTTTTATAGTTGTTTATGTATATAATTCACACATACAAATAGCTGATTGTTAATGTGTGTATTTCTTCTAACTTTTAGAAGTCTTACGTTAGTAAATTCACTCCCATTAATACCTGATATGTGCAGGGAATACGTAGCTAGCTATAGCTGATTCAGTCTTCATTGATTCAAGGAAGACATTTTAAGCAGACAATCAATTTGTTTAAATCTTAGTTTGATCCAGTAATTTAAATAGTTTCCATAGTTAGTACCCAGCTTCTTTTATAACAATCCTCAGTCCCCATCCTCTTGCTTGTCTCCTTAAAATGGCATCTGTGCATATCAGAGTAAGAGTATGGCTTATGTAACCCCATGTTAGGAGAAAAGTTGGGATCTTACTACATCGTATCTTCTCTTTTCTGATTTCCAGTATGAGTTCCTAGTTTACCTGGTTACTTAGTGTACTCACGGCCACGGATCCTAAAAGGTAGCTAGTGAATTGCTGATCTTTTCTTTCCTCTTGGACATGGGTGGAGCATGAGCCATTTATTTGTCTCTTGCTGATCAGCAAGAGACACCCCTGAGGTCGCTCTGCCTTCGTTTTTCTGAGTCTTTACCGTAGCCTCCATTCTGGCCCATAGCATGCCTACTGGCTTCTACCACCTAAGAACTGAGGGCATTTGGGGAAAGCTTTTATTTTAATCAACACCTAATTAGGTTTTTTATCTGAAATTCTGTGGCCAGTGGTTTAGTTCCAAAGTAGTTATTCATAGAGGAGCAGGGAATGCCTATCTATCTCTGATCAAAGTTACTGTGTTTTAGTAATAATTATTCTGTCAACTTGGCTTCTCTTGCACTTGGCAGAGTAGGCACATCTGCAGTATCAGAAAAATCACAAAGCTATAAAACAGAATTTTCACAGTCCTGTAATTTAGTTCTCTCTCTCAAAAAATATTTTTTTAAGTTATGAAGTATTTTAGCATCAGAAAGTAATGTAGTAAACCTCATATTCCTGCTTCCTAGATAATAGCACCTCTTTTTTTTCTTTATATTTGGAAGTATAGGGGAAAACATGAGAGTCAAAGTGTGGTGGTAGTTCCAGGTTCAGGAATAGAGCTTAAATCCTCATGTCCCACAATGAAAAGTCAAGAGCCAATCCTAAATTGAAAAATGTAGAAATAGCAACAGAAAATATATTAGTATAAAAGAAAAAAGATAAACTAATGAGCTAAAATCTTTGCCTCTGGATTTGAGAAAGAAGTGGAGAAACCAGTAGGAAATTACTTTCTTTGAACTACTGACTGTGTTAATTATGTGTATTGGGTAACTTTGATAAAAGGAAAAGCATTTTAAAAAATTAAAGAAGAAATAGAACAACAGAGATGTGTTCATGTTGCTCAGGATACATTTTTGTTATTTTGGTTCAAGATTAAAATTAGATAAATGAATGTGTCCATAAGAGACCACGATAGTGAAGTTGAATATTTTGGCAACTTACATCCTTAGATCTTTATTCTTTTAAATTGTTGCAATAACGTTTGATGCCATTATAATAAAAGGAAAATACTGGATTCCATTTAGTGCCACTTTGAGATTTGGTCAGGTAGGCGATGTATTCTTAATTTCAGGTTGTCTTTTTAGCTTTTTCGGTATTGTAGAACAAATGAATTAAAGCATGTATAATTGACTTTTGCTAGGGTTTCATCTCGGAGAAGGCAGTGGCACCCCACTCCAGTATTCTTGCTTGGAAAATCCCGTGGACGGAGGAGCCTGCTAGGCTGCAATCCACGGGGTCGCTAAGAGTCGGACATGACTGAGCGACTTCACTTTTCACTTTTCACTTTCATGCATTGGAGAAGGAAATGGCAACCCACTCCAGTGTTCTTGCCTGGAGAATCCCAGGGACGGGGAAGCCTGGTGGGCTGCCATCTATGGGGTCGCACAGAGTCGGACACGACTGAAGTGACTTAGAATAGCAGGGTTTCATCTATTCTAACCATACTATAAGATTTGAGGTACAAAGTAACCTTAGATTTATGCCAGTAACTAGTTCAGTGACTTGGCATTTTATGCTGAATAAAATTAAGACTTTAAAGAAAAATTCTGTTTATTTTCTGATTTGGAGGTTTTTTTTTTTTTTTTTTTAAAAACAATTTGTAAGTTGTCATAAATGGCTCTTATCAAGGTAAAGAAGTTCCCTGGTTTTGTAAGATATTAAAAAATAAGTAGGCATTAATTTTTATTGAAAAATTTTCTTGATCTTTTGGAAAGGTCACATTTTCCTTTAATTTTTTTGATGAGATATATTACAGTAATGACTTTTCTGATACTAAGCTTACTTGGTCTTGATTTAAAAATATATAGTTGAATTTGTTTTGCAGATATTTAATTTAGATTTTCCTTTCTCAAGATTATATTAGCTTCATAATATAAACTGGCTAGTTTTTCCTATTGCTTCTTTTTTTTTTTTTTACTCCAGGATACGTTGCATAAAATAGAAATAATCTTTATTTGAAGTCTTTGTTTACTTTTGACTGGATAGAGATTTGCCGTTTTAAGGTTTTTTTCTCCAAAGAATTGAGTAGATATCATTTGCTGTCTTTTCCTTCTCCTCTTACTGTGGTCAGTTTGTTCTTCATTATTCTTTTTTCAAAATTGCCTTGGTTTTCCCTTCACTTTTCAATTTCTACATGACCTTTGCTGTTAACTTGTTAAGAACATCCTGTTTGTGTTTTAATTAAGATTGAATCAAGGTAAGAGTAAACATCTTTTAAATATTCTTTCTAAGAAATTCCCTTGTGGTGCAGTGGTTAAAATTTCACCTTCCAATGCAAGGGGCATAGGTTGGATCGCTGGTCATGGAGCTAGAATCCCACATGCCTCATGGCCAAAAAATTAAAACATAAAACAGAAACAATATTGTAACAAACTCAATACTTTTAGAAATTCTTTCTTTCCATCCAGCCACATGTTTGTCTACTCATCTATTATATTTGTATGTATGTATCATTTAATATTTTGGCCACCTGATGCAAAGAACTGACTCATTGAAAAGACCCTGATGCTGGGAAAGATTGAAGACAGGAGAAAGGGATGCCAGAGGATGAGATGGTTAGATGGCATCACCGACTTGATGGACATGAGTTTGAGCAAGCTCTGGGAGTTGGTGATGGACAGGGAAGCCTAGCGTGCTGCAGTCCATGGGGTCACAAAGAGTTGGACATGACTGAGAAACTGAATTGAACTGATCATTTAGTAAAGTACATAGTTTTCTTTATTTAAGCCTTAAGCTTTCTTGCTGGGCTTATTTTGTTTCTAAATAATTACTGAAATTTACAAGTATTTTGAATTTCAGTTCTTCTTTTAAAAAGAATATTTTTTTCTCTTTGGAGATATATATATATATATATATATATATATATAATTTATTCATTGTTATGAAAATAGTCCTACTTTTTTTTTAAATTTAATTTTATTTTTTAACTTTATAATATTGTATTGGTTTTGCCATATATCAAAATGAATCCGCCACAGGTATACATGCGTTCCCCATCCTGAACCCTCCTCCCTCCTCCCTCCCCGTACCATCCCTCTGGGTCGTCCCAGTGCACTAGCCCCAAGCATCCAATATCGTGCATCGAACCTGGACTGGCGACTCGTTTCATATATGGTATTATACATGTTTCAATGCCATTCTCCCAAATCATCCCACCCTCTCCCTCTCCCACAGAGTCCAAAAGACTGTTCTATACATCAGTGTCTCTTTTGCTGTCTCGTATACACGGTTATAACCTGTTTTTTTTTGCTCATTAATACCCTTTTCTCAAAAATGAAGACTGCCAGTATGCTATTATTATTTATTCATGCTTCCTTGTATTCTTAAAGTCAATATTTGCAATATATGTATCCTGGAGTTTACTATCATGGTCGTAATTATTTATACATTTTTCATCTTACTGATCAATTATACCTTTAAAGAATATCAAACATCCCTATTTATTATTTAATGCTTCCTAGATTTTTTTTTTTGGTATCATCTTTTTATGGCAAACCAAGTTTTGGTTAGGTTTTTGATGTCCTTATATATTCTTCCTCTTCCCTCCCCTTTACAGTTTTATTTTTGCATCTAGATCTATTACTAAAAAAATACGCTTTTATTTTAGTAGTTTTTGGCTCTATAAAAAAGTACCATGCTGTATGTTATTTCTTTGGACTTAACTCTTTTGTATTCAATATTATAGATTAATACAAATTGGGAATTTCCTGCTGTTTTAAGGCACTTTGAGGTATAACTGTTATACCTTAAAATGCACTTACTTTAAGTTTACAGTTCAGTAACTTTGGGCATATTCATAACCCGTGATCAAAATAGTAAACATAATAGTCGCCTCAAAAAGTGGCATCATGTGCTATATCTTTCCTGATTTTCTGCCTACTTCTGTTCTGTCAATTTTTGAGAGAGGGATATGGACTCTTCTAATTGTTACTTTTGCCATTTCTTTTGACAGTTCAATCGGTTTTTGCTTCATGTAGTTCAAAGCTTTGTTATTAGGTTCATAAATGTTAATCATTGTTATGTCCAGTTGATTAATTGACCCCTTTTTATTATCAAATGACCTTTATTTCTAATAATACTCTTTGCTACCTTGTGTAATATTAGCATAGCCATTCCAGCTTTCTTTCTTATGCAGTGTTAAGTAGTATATTCTTTTCTATCTTTTTACTGTAACCAAATATTTATATTTTTGCATGCATCCTTTTGTTAAACATTTTAAAGTTAATAGACATAAAGAAAATGTTTATTCTGGTGCCATTGGCTATGATATGACGCTGCCTACTCTCTTAAGCCCTTGTCACCCCAGGCTGTGAAAATCACTCAACTGGGAGGTCTGATGCTATGAACATTGTCTCTGATTTTGTATTGAAAGGGTGGTGTTATTTGTGTTCAATGGTAATATTGTTACTAGAATATTATTGAAATGATTTCTAAGGATGAGGCTTGGTACTATGTATGTGAAACCTTAGAATTCTGCAAAGACATCTTTCATTATAATCCTTGGTTCAATACAACTAAACCATTCTCTGCTGTAGTATTGAGCTCAGACCTCTCCCCATCTTCACAGCATGATAAATTAATAAGCTTGTTGAACTCTGGGCTTTTCTTTGAGTCATCTGTTAAACCTCAGATTAGATCAGAAAGGAACATCAGAATCTGAAAAAGAAGTCTTTACCTCATTCATCATCTCCACCTACCGGAAAACTGATGGAGTATTTGTAATTGTCACTGAGTGGCAGGGGGACAGATGGTGGACTATCATTCTATCACAAGATGGCCTTTTCTCTTTTACATGGTGTCTGTTTCACAGTATTTCATTAGCTTCATTTTCTCATCCGTCACTTCAAACAATATAATACATAGATTGTAGTAGATAAAATCATAAGTGTATCCTACACCTGTAGAAAGGGACCTGGGAAGAGTTGAATCTTTTGTATTATTAAAATAGCCTATCAAGTTTTATACGTTGACACTGTTGAATGTGTTTAATTTTTCAAAATGGTGCTGCCACAAAGGGCATTTTTTTTATTTTTTTAAAAAAGGCATTACATTTTAGATTTTCTTAAATTTACTGTTTGACTAAATTTAAAATTTTATTTAAATATAATGGGACTCTCAAACTGCTTTTTAAAGCATTTCTTCAGCACCTGCTTGTGTACTCTGCACTAGTCCAGGTGCCAGGGAAGCAGAGATAAATGTCACTTGAGCCTATCTCTTCATTTTGTGTTATCTCTGATAAATTTCATAGTTTCATGAATCTCTAAACACACTTATTTAAATATGAGTGAACTAATTCTTATATATGGTGCTTTCAGTTTTGAATAGTGTTTGGATGATAATGATAGACATTTTGGTATTGCTAGTGCCATCCAACAGGTCAGTAATTATAAATCAGCTTTCCTCTGAAATCTCTCTGGGGGATAACCTGCTGGGATGGCTTTATAGAAGAGTGTTATAAGCCAAAATAATAGTTTGCTATAGATTCTTTCGGAGAAGGCAATGGCAACCCACTCCTCAATCTTATTCATAGTAAAACTCTGGCTCTTTAACGTAAGCTGTTAGCATAAGCCCTTGGCACACTTCATATTGAATTAATGTTAATAAACTAAATGATGGGCTTCCCTGATGGCTCAGACGGTGAAGAATCTGCATACAATGCAGAAGACCCTTGTTCAGTCCTTAGGTCGAGAAGATCCCCTGGAGAAGGGAATGGCAATCCTCTCCAGTATTCTTGCCTGGAGAATCCCATGGACAGAGGAGTCTGGCTGGCTACGGTCCACAGGGTTGCAAAGAGTTGGACACAACTGAGTGACTGATGCTTTCACTTTCTCACTTTCAAACTAAATATTAATGAGCTAACCTATCATTTATTATTTTCAATATACTATGTCTGTGAGGGTGGTATTCAAGATATATGGTAAAGTGCTGTCTAAAAATGCCATGTTGTTTGTAGTTGAGTATGTTTTTATTCCTTCCCTTCTTTCAGCTGCTTCTCCTTTTCCTCCTGATTTTCCTTCTTCTTCTTCCCTTCCCAAATACCTTCATTTCCCCAGTCTGCCATCTCTTCTTCACCTCTCATTTTTCTTACCATCATTCTCTAAAGAAGCAAGAAACCAAGTTCCTACCCTCCAGGCCCCCACACTTGCCCAGTTTTTGTAGAAGACAGTGAGGAAATATTGTAAAATGCCTCGTATTTATCTTACTTGTTGTCCCAGGCAGGCTTAAAAGAGTGGAGTGCCTCATAATATTTTAAGAATTTAAAAGAAAACATTATTTGTTTCTGAAATTGATTAATATCATTGGATTTTAGATTACAAAGTTGAGAAAGTACAGGATGAGGTTGAGAGAAAAATGTTTTTCCAAACAAAATGTTGAAAACCCTTGCATTAATTTCTCATGTATTTAGATTTGTAACTTGGCATCCACCCTGCTCTTTTCTTAATTCCCATCCTGCTCTTGCAAGTAAACTTTTGGCTCCAGAGAAATATGCCTTTTGAGCATGACATTGGATTTCTATAAAGGAACAGCTTTGATTTTTAAGTTAAAATACATTTGTATTACTGTAATGAAACTGTGGTTCTTTTTATTCAGAGAAGACATATTTAAATCTTTTGATCTAGAAAGAGTAATATCCTTAAAAATTCTCAGTTCTATATTACAATATTTTTAAATAATGGGAAGCAAGTTGTTTTCTTCAATGTAGCATATTTTATGAAATGTGTTTATTGTGAGGTGTAACATTTGAGAGAGCTCTGAAAATTATAGTTTAATAAAATCCTATGTGTGTCATTTATATTTTCTTGCTCATCAACTATTTTTAGAACTTTGACATTGTTTCCCAAAGATCATGAACCTATCTATAGCTTAATTTTTTCCTGTCTCTTTTAAAAAATAAAGAACCTTCAGGAGGAGTCTGATAAAATATCAAGGTCATAAACTTCATTATGAATTATTTCGTTGAATATAGTAAATTATGTTAGAAAGGCCAGTGCTTTGGTCTAGTATGCCATAAAAGGTAATTAAAAGAATAAGAAGGATATAAACTTTGATGAGATCATCTGTATAGGTATTAGTTTCCTTATATACATTACTAATATTTCATATTACAGTAATGTTTAAATAAGATGTAATGTTTAAACAATTATGACTTTAAAACTAAATTTAAATGTGTGTGTGTGTGTGTGTGGAGTTAGCCATACTTAATTAGATTTTGGACTTGAGACATTGATTTATTTTATTTTATTATTTTTTTAAGTGGAGTGTAATTGCTTTACAGTGTTGTGTTTCTGCTGTACAACAAAGTGAATCAACTATACATATACGTTGATTTTTAGAATGTTAGAAAATGGGGGGCTTTAGAATTTTTTGTCTAATGCTTTTATTTTACTAGTGAGGAAACTGAGGCTCAGAGAAGGGACTTAGCCATGAGTTGTAGAATTCATCCTGGTATAGTTCTCTTGACTCACAGTTTAGTGGTGTTTCCATGGCACCAATTTGCTTTTCTGTTCCTAAGGAAAAACAGTGTCTCTTACTAATGAATATGTAGAATTAGCAGTGTCAAATAGAATGGCCAGTGAAGACTGATTTCTGACTTGTTAGTAGAGTAGTACTTGCACTGACCAGGATTCCATAAGGGTAGAAGTTGTGTTTTTTTTTAATTCTTACAAGAAAGAAGACTATACAGAGGCCTTCAGATGATTTTTGGTCCTGATAATTCATATTTTGGAAGTGAGTCATAGACACATTTGAGACACACTGCATCCCAAAGTGTATACTTTGCTTTTCCTTGTGCCTGTGGTGTAGTAATTAGGATTGTGAGTAGACACCAAAAGATGAGTGTATTTTTACATAGTTATATCTGTTCTTTCTGAGGTACAAATGAGCCTGTAGAAACTGTAACCTTATACAAATCAATCCTCTTTAAATAACTTGCTTTTTCCTTACATTTCCTTATAATCATTAATTTTACAGTGATTAAAATATTAATATACGTCAATTGTGGAAAATTTAAGAAAAACTGAGGTTTGCCTACTGTTAATATGTTGATCTAATTTTCTTCTCTTTACCTGTGAATATCTTAAACACTTGCTTATATAGAAACTACCTTACAAGGATTAAAATTTGAATTTTTATTTACCATTACAAGTGCTTAAAACTAATCTAACCTTTCTAGTACCATATTAATGCATGTGCCATAATTTAGGTAATCCGTTCCCTACTGCTGATATTTTGTTGTAAATCTCACTGCAATGAATATATTTGTAGAGAAATATTGTTGTACCTTGATATTTCCTTATGGTAATTTTATGGAAGTAAGTTATTCAAAGTTTATTTTTTTACTGAGCATTTTATTAAATATTAAGTAGACTGGACTGTGAAACAGTTTGGTTGTTCATATTAGAATGGGGGCAGGAATATCAATCTCTTAAAAGCTCAATTTTCAGATGACCATAAGTATAGATAACTTTAAGCAAGCAATATTTCAGGTAAAAGGAGATGAAATTGCTGTATTTGTCTTGTCTTAGCCAGTTTCTTGGGATTTTAAGAAAGGATGTCAATAAGGATTATTTTTTTTACAGGATATTGTCTCCTTCTGTCATTAAAATAGATGTCAAACTGGGAGTCCACTCTCTTCAGCAATTGAGTAGTGCACAAACATGTAAATTTCATTATGAGACTAGTTCTTGGACGCTTTAGAGATAAGAATATTGTGATTTCATTTACTACTATTGGCAAGCCAAACATATAATTTTAAAAGTAATTTGTGTAAATTATTTTTCCTTACAAGATTTTCTAAACTGATGGAGAATTTTCTAAACTGGTGAAGAATTTAAAACACTTATAATTATAGACAGAATAAGATGACAAACCTCCATGTACTCATCACTCAGCCCTAATACTGATAAACTCATGATGCATCCTGCCTTATTGAACTTTTCCAATCCCTTTGCACAAATACTATTTTGACATCAGCTCTAAATATCATCTCATAAGAGCTATTTTAAAATGATTTACTTTCTACTTACACATTTACTATAAATGAGAAAATTAAAAACGCATCAATCATCTAGTGACAGGTTTTAGTATTTTGCCTTATTTTCTTATAGTCATTTTATGTACACATGCATACACGTATAAAAATGCAAAGCTATAAACATAATTAATATAAATTTTAGTACATAATTGCATTAATTGGGAAAGACAAAAGATTAACCTGCTTTAATAGTGACAAAAATACAATGATTTTTTTTTAAACATAGATCTTTATTCCTCACAATGGAGTCCTGAGGTAAGCAGTTCTAAGTGGTCAGGGTGGCTTTATGCCATGTGGTTTTTTCAGTTATCCTCTGTTGCTATCATCCCCTAATATAGTTCTAATATTCAGGGCTATGTTAACAGGCCCTTTTGTGTTCCAGTTTGCAGAAGGGGAAGAAAGTGAATGGGTCTTCAAACATTAAACATGTATGCATAGTCCATTGGTGAGAATTCAGTCACATGGCTACCACTAGCTACCAGAAGATTGGGTGGGACTTCCCTGGTGGTCAGTGGTTAAGACCTTGCCTTCCAGTGCAGGGGGTGCAGGCTTGATCCCTGGTCAGGGAGCTAAGATCCCGCATGCCTCATGGCCAAAAAACCAAAACATAGAAACAGTGTTGTGACAAATTCAATAAAAGACTTTAAAAATGGTCCATATAAAAAAAAATCTTAAAACAAAGAAGAATTGGGAAATCTCGTCCCTAGCAGAAGAATTATGTGACTTGCTAAAGCTTTGTTACTGTGCAGTGTGTAGTAATTTCTCTATACTGTCTATTGGCTGCTCACAGGCAGGCAAATCCAGAGACGTGATCAAACTAGGCATTCAGCCCATTTGGAAAAACTGTATTTGGTGTGAGTTCTTTCATCAAGATGAGCATAATGTCTCATAGACTTTCTTTTTTGTGGTACTGACATAATAGCTTTTGATTTTAATGGATACCTAAATCCGTTAATTCATAAATATGGGGCTATTCAAATTCTACATTTCACTTTCACTTATTATTTGGAATACATTTATAAAGATATTCTTTCCCTCATCTACTATTTGATTACTGATTAGTAGGTTAAATTTTTTTATTTTTACCTGTTTCCAGTATAATGAGTTTCCTATTATCCTCCAAATGTGTCCACAATTAGTTATTTTAAAATATATATCATTATAAACTCTGGAATTATTGATGGCTTTCCCTCATTGAAAATTTTTCTTTTTTTTAAAGCTCAAATTATGCTATCTGTTGGTCAGTGGGAGCCTCTTAGAGTTTGCTCTCAAGTTCTTTTGACATAAGCCTGGTAGAATTTGTTAGTTACCTTGCTACTTGATATGGCAAGACGTTTAGTTTATAGTTAGCTGTTTCATTAAGATGTCTTGATTACTTTTACTGTGAAATGATATTTCAAGAGCATAAAATATATGTGATGTGTTTGTGAGTATGTTATACACAAGCATACACACACATGCATGCATGCGTGAATGTGTACTAAGTCACTTCAGTCATGTCTGACTCTTTGCGACCCCATGGACTGTAGCCTGTGAGGCTCCTCTGTCTGTGGGATTCTCCAGGCAAGAATATGGGTTGCCATGCTCTCCTCCAGATAAACATACATACATATGTGTATATAACATGCGGTTTGGAACCCAAGAAGAGAGAATGTGTCACTGCTTTCCACTTTGCCCCTTTTTGTTTGCCATGAAGTGATGGGACTGGATGCCATGATCATAGTTTTTGAATGTTGAGTTTTAAGCCGGCTTTTTCACTCTCTTCTTTCACCTTTATCAAGAGGCTTTTTAGTTCCTCTTCACTTTCTGCCATGAGGGGGGTATCATTTGTATATCTGAGGTTGTTGATATTTCTCCTAGCAATCTTAACTCCAGTTTGTGCTTCATCCAGTCCAACATTTCGCATGATGTACTCTGCATATAAGTTAAATAAACAGGGTGACAATATACAGCCTTAACATACTCCTTTCCCAATTTTGAACCAGTCCGTTGTTCTATGTCCAGTTCTAACTGTTGTTTCCTGACCTGCATACAGGTTTCTCAGGAGAAATGCTCATAATCTCCTTTACTTCATCCGACATTATGTACACAGCAATCTTAGAATAACATTACTAATAATCCTACTGCCAATGTTAATTACTGAGAACAGGTTAAAATTCTTTTCATGTTTTCCCCATTCTCATCTTTTTTATTAGTAAGTCTATGAAAAAAGTCTGACATACAACCATTTTACAACTATATTTCCTTAGCTTTTAATCACTAGTTTAGTCTTAGTTCTGTAAGTATATATGAAATATTTACCACTAGTCCTCATGTCTCTGTCTTTATAGTCATGTTGATTTTCTGAGGCTTGTTCTATAGTAGATTCTTCAGGAAGGTCTTATGAAAATAATATTCCCTTTAGATTTTTTTAATGTTAATAACAATTTATCTGTGCTTTCTATACTTGAAAGCTGGTTTTACTGGGTATAAAATCCTCAGTTCACATTTCTTCCTTTGACAATTCTAAATAAATTTATAGTAGTCCCCTCCCAACCTTGGAGGATATATTCCAAGACCGCAGTCCAGTGGATGTCTGAAACCATGGATAGTACTGAATACTATATATACAGTTAATCCTTGAACAAGACATATTATCATTATGTGAGTCCACTTATACGTGGATTATTTTCAATAAATACAGTACTGCATGATTGTGGCTGGTTGCATCTGTGAACATGAAAGGCCAACTGTGAGATTATGTGTAGACTTTTGACTGTGTGGGGATCAGCGTCTCTAACTCCCATATTTTTTAAAGGTCAGCTGTATTGTCTTTTTCCTGTGTATAAATACCCATGATAAAGTGTAATTCATAAATTAGGCAAGTTAGAGAATATTGAAATTGCCAATGTCACTATTCTTATGCTTAGAAGTCATTTTTAAATAAAATAGGATTACTTGAACCTGAGCACTGCCATACTACAATCCACGTGATAACCTAGATGGGTACTATGTGACTAACGGGTGAGCAGCATATATAGCGTGGAAACACTGGAAGGGGAAGGTTTACATCCAGGCCATGTAGTGGGGTAGTGTATGTTTTCATCACACTTCCCAGAACAGTACCCAATTTAAAACTTATGAGTTTATTTCTGGAATTTTCCATTTAATATTTTTAGACCATGGTTGACCACAGGTAATTAAAACCACAGAAAGTGAAACCAAGGATAAGAGGAAACTAGTATACTTCATTTTGTTCTGGCATAAAATATTGCTGTCAAAAGGCCTGATGATAATCTAACTTTTTTATAGATTTTATTTTTAGAAATTATAATATTATATGTTTTGCTATTAGCCACTCTGGGTCAGTATTTTCAGATATGTGGTGTACTCTTTCAACATTCAGTTATATTCTTTATTAGGAAAGTTTTCTTGAATTATATTATAGTTCTTAACATTTGATTTGTTCCCTTGTTTTGGTTTTCTTTTTCAAGTGCTCCTGTTTGCTGTATCTTTGTCTATCTTTTGTATTTCCACTTACTCTCAAATCATTTTTATTTCTTTTAAGTATTTTTCTCCCTTTTGTATTTTTAGTTGTCTGAGGAATTATTTGTTGTGTTTATTCACTCTTTTGTCTTCTAGTTTATCTTCATTTCTTAAATGATATATTTTCTTTTGCCATCTTCACTGAGTTTTGTAACTTAAATTCTGAATCTTTGAGATGGTGGTATGTGTTAGAACATTTTTTATATTTGTTTTAGCTTATTTTGAAATAGAAGGTTACATATTCATCTTTTCTGTGTATTTTTTTTTTGGGGGGGGGTGTTTTCATTGTTTGTAGTGTTGCTATTCTACTTATTTGTTTTTCTTTTAATAATTTTGTCATTTGGTCTTGATACCTTTGTCTTGCTTATTTTTAGTGGAATTTGTAATGAGTTACGATTCAGGGTACCTATTCTAACTTCTTAGACCTCCTTCTATTGTTTTTGTAAAAAATATAGTGACTTGCTTTCTAAAATTCCCTAGTTCTGTTACCTGTTCTGTTTGTATCCAGGCATTTCCTCCCTTTGTTTCTGTTATCCCTAGTTTGCTTAAATTCCTTCTTTAGCAGTTTTCTTTGTGGCTCAGCTTTGAGAGGTCATAGGGCTTGGCCTGGGCTTCCCAGGTGGCACTAGTGGTAAAGAACCCACCTGCCAATGCAGGAGACCTAAGAGATGCTGGTTCGATCCCTGGCTCGGGAAGATTCCCGGGAGGAGGGCATGGCCACCCACTCCAGTATTCTTGCCTGGAGAATCCTCATGGACAGAGGAGCCTGCTGACCTACAGTCCATGGGGTCACAAAGAGTTGGACACGACTGAGCGACTGAGCAGGGCTTAGCTCGGTCACAGACTTCTGACCTTCTTAATGCAGGCACCTTTTACTCACCTGCCATTTCAGTGGTCAAACCTCTCTCAGTTTTAGATGCTGTTCTCAGATTGGTCTGTTGAACTCTGCAGTGAAAAATGATTTCCTTTTTAGAGTTCTGTTCTCAGGTTCATTATTCAGTCTGACTGTTTTCCTCTGACTTCTCCTTCAGAGACGCTGAAACCCTGCTGACCTGTTGGGAGTTTGTCATCACCCACTCCTACTTGGAGGCTGTGGGGATACCTTGTCACTTACTTGTTGTAAATATTTTCTATGGGTTTTGATTTTGCTGTCCAGTTGCTCTTTCTGTTTTATATGGTGATTCAAAGAGAATCCATAACTTTATTACCACTGCCTTCATCTTCTCAGAATCCTCATTGTAAGTGTTTTAATGGCTAATACTTCACAAGTAGAAATGCATTATAATTTTCTAAACCACTTCTCAGTGTTGAAAACCTCCTTTGTGCATGTTCTCCCTCTTCAGAAACCATCTCAAAACCTTCCTGTGTAGTCTTCATGGTTTTAATGGAAAAATAACAATTAATTATCCTGTGTCACATCCAACAGTGCATCATCAAAAGGCAGTCTCTTTCTTACAGAAAGTGAAAACATAGTGCAACCCACTAGAGGCAAATCTATGAAACCTGGAAAATTAGAAAAGAGACATACTTTAAGTCACGTAAGACAAAATACAAACAAATGGTTAAGCATATTAATAAAAGTTTTTCAGCTAACAAATTGACCAATTTACAAAACGAAACAGAAATACTAGGTACTGGCAAACCACTTGTGGTGACTTACTCTCATTTTGGTTGTTTTGGAATACATATGAAAAGCCTTAAAAATGTGTGTAATCTGTAGCCCAGAAATTTCAGTTCTATGCTTTGATCATAAAGGAATAATTTAAATTGTTTTAATGCCTATTTATTTGGCCACATCAGATCTTAGTTGCGGCATATGGGTGCTCAGGAGTTGTGGCATGTGGGCTCCCCAGCTGCTGTGTGCCGGCTTAGCTGCCCGGCGGCATGTGGGATCTTTTCCCAGCCAGGGATCACACCCATGTTCCCTCCGTTGCAAGGTGGATTCTTAAGCAGTGGACCACCAAGGAAGTCCCTAGAAGTTTAGCTGTATTTGTTTCCCTAGTATTTATCATATTGAAAATAAAAATTCAAATGTTTAACAAAAAAGCACTTAGTAAAATTAAGTATACTGTAAATAATCAGTAGATTATGTTATAGAACATTATTTCATGGAATGAATATATTTGCAATATTAAATTTAAAAAACAGATTGTAAAATAGAATAAAAATGTCTGGATGATTACTCAATTATTTTTAGGTATTAAAATTATAGGAGATTTTTATTTCTTAATTTTATTTATATTTTTTATAATTAACATGGTTGTATTTTTTAAATTAATTAATTAATTTTAATTGGAGGCTGATTACTTTACAGTATTGTGGTGGTTTTTGCCATACATCCATATGAATCAGCCACGGGTGTACATATGTCCCCCCATCCTGAACTCCCCTCCCTCCTCCCTCCCCACCCCATCCCTCTGGGTTGTCCCCAAGTACCGGCTTTGAGCGCCCTGCTTCATATACATCAAACTTGCACAGGTCATCTGTTTTACATGTGATAATATGCATGTTTCAATGCTATGCCTCAAATCATCCCACCCTCACCTTCTCCCACATAGTCCAAAAGTCTCTTCTTTACATCTGTGTCTCTTTTGCTGTCTCTCATATAGGGTCAGCGTTACTGTCTTTCTAAATTCCATATATATGCGTTAATATACTGTATCGCCGTTTCTCTTTTAGACTTAATTCACTATTTTTTATGATTAACATGTTGATTTGTATTAGGAAAAAATTAAGTCAAACAGAAATAGAAATGTATTCTCATTTGGTTTTAGTTTGAGATTGTTTTAAAAAGTTAATGTTAATGAGAGTGCATGATGCATACTGTGAGTGTTATTGTAACGTCTTTTAAAAAGATGGCAGTTTTTGTTAGTTCCGGATGGAATCCAAATTTTTCTATGTGATGTCTGCATTTTAGACCGTTAATGGATTCTATTAGATATGTAAATACCACTTGTACGCAAATGAAAATAGTATAATTAAGCATTTTACAAAATTAAAAATGTCATTTAAAATACTCCTTTTCCTTAGTGCGGTGATAGAAATTAGATGTCAGAGACTTAGCCCACTTGAGCAGTGTTAGAGGGAGGGAATGTGGAGTGGGAAAAAAGCTTGGTCTTGCATGTGTGCATGCTAAGTTGCTTCAGTCATGTCTCACTCTTTGCGACGCTGTGAGCTGTAACCTGCCAGGCTCCCCTGTCTATAGGATTCTTCAGGCAAGAATACTGGAGTGCGTTGCCATGCCCTCCTCCAGGAGATCCTCCCAACCCAGGGATGAAACCCATGCCTCTTATGTCTCCTGCATTGGCAGGCGAGTTCCCAGCGCCACCTGGGAAGTCCTTTTGAACTTGAGTTTTATGATCATGAATATAATATTGAACCTTTGTTAAACATCTGTAAAATATAAACATTTTCCCACCTTTCTATAGGGTTGTGAAGACTTTAGCCCTTTGCTGATCACAGCAAGTATTTAATAAATGATAACTTGGATGGTGGTTTTACATGACTTGCTTTGTGTTATGTATCTTTATTATATATGTTAAGGGAGTTTTCTTTATTTACTTATGTGATTGCTTTCATTTGACTTGAGACCCAGGTTATTTTTTCAAGTTGCATGTATATGTATATTATATATACTTATCACTTAAGTAATTGCCTTTGTTTAGTGCCAAAGTATAAAGATGTTGTATACAACAGGCCTAATTTATCAGTGAAAATAATTACTTCCACTTTTGAGAATATTTTCCACCTTTGGTTGGGGTGATTTTGTTTTACTGTTTTGGTAAGTTTATGATTTGAAAAGTTTCTGCTTTTTGTTGAAGTATGGTTGATTTACAGTGTTATGTTAGTTTCAGTTGTTCAACACTGTGATTCAGTATTTTTATAGATTATATTCATTTAAAGTTATTGTAAAACACTGATTATATACCCTATCTTGTACATTGCAACCTTGATCTTATTTATTTAATAATTAGTAGTTTGTACCTGTTAATTCTCTTCCATTGTCTTGCTCCTCTCTTACCCCTCTTCCCAGTGATAACCACTAGTTTGTTCTCTGTGACTGTAAGTCTGTTTCTGTTTTATTATATCCATTTGTTTGCTTTATTTGGGGGATTCCATATAGAAGAGAAAATATACAGGATTTGGCTTTTTCCCTCCGACCTCACTAAGCATAGAAGTTTCATAATAAGCACAACTCTATGGCTCAACTCATTTTCTAACCATATCTCTAAAGTACTAGCCAAAAATATATACTCCATAATCATATTGTCTGGATTTAAATTAGGCTGTATCACTACTATCTACAAAACTGCTAATCATCATGATCTTGACTTTCTAACTTCAGGAAAGTTATTTGATTCTGTGTCTGTTTCCTAATAGTTAAAATGAAAGTAATAACAATATATACCTTTTAGTGTAGTTCAAAGGACTAAATCAATGATCATATGTAAGGGACTTACCTCAGTGTACATTGTATAGTAAGCCCTCAGAATACTACTTTTGCCCTTTTTTATCAAGATATAATTGACATAGAACATTTGTGTTAGTCTTAGGTATGCAACAATGTTTTATATATCTGTATATAGTGAAATGATTACCATAGTTTAGTTACAGTCTATGACCACTCAGAGTTACAATTTTTTTCTTGTAATGAGAATTTTAAGATCTACTCTCTTAGCAACTTTAAAATATACAATACAGTATTGTTAACTACGGAGAAGGCAATGGCAACCCACCCCAGTACTCTTGCCTAGAAAATGGACGGAGGAAATGAAAATGCTTCTCCTGCCATGGACGGAGGAGCCTGGTAGGCTGCAGTCCATGGGGTCGCTAAGAGTCAGACACAACTGAGCGACTTCACTTTCACTTTACACTTTCATGCATTGAAGGAAGACATGGCAACCCACTCCAGCGTTCTTGCCTGGACAATCCCAGGGACGGTGGGGCCTGGTGGGCTGCCGTCTATGGGGTCGCACAGAGTTGGACACGACTGAAGCAACTTAGCAGCAGCATTGTTAACTATACTCACTATGTTGTACATTACAATCTGAAGATTTACTTAATCTTATAACTGAAAGTTTGTATGTTTTGACTTCATTCATTTGACCACAGATATTGTATTACATCTTGTTATCTTCATTTCATCATTCATTTAACCTATACTTATTGAGTGCCTACTGTATGCCAGGCACAGTACCAGATACCGAACCATCACTGAACAAAACAAAGTCAGTGCCCTCATGAAACTTATGTTCTAGTGCAGGAAATTACAAATGAATATTGATATCAGGAACTGATGATAAACAAGTCCTATGAAGAAAAAGAAGAAGATGGCAAATAATGGTGTTATGTAAGGTTGAATGTTCATTTTAGCTGAGACCATGCAAGTACGTGGAGAAGAATATTCTTGGCTAAGGTAACAAGAGTCTTGAGGCAGTACCATTCCTGAGGGATGTGAAGAACAACAGCATCCTGAATTCCACTCCTATATCAGACTGTCTCCTGAAACTCTCCACTTGTGTTTCCACCATAAGCATTTCCAAAATAACATTCTACAACAAAACTCTTATGCTCCTTGTATACATAAAATTTGCTGTTAGAGTGTTCAGTAACTGCACAACTGCTCAATCTAATCTATAAGTAAACCCTATCAGTTCTACTGTTTAATATGCCCACTCCATCCACAGTGGAGTGAACAACAGAGAGAGTAATGTCAGATGAGGTCAGAGAAGTTGATGATGTGGGGTTTAGTAGACTGTGATAAGGACTTTGGATTTTACCCTGAAGGTGATGAGAATGCAAGATTTTGATAAGAGGAATGATATGATGTAATTTATATTTTTTAAAATTGCTGATTTTGTAAATAAAAGATTTTGAGACCATAGAAGCTGGAAGAATATTTAAGAAGCTATTTCATAATGCAAATGAAAGCTATGAGGAAGCCTTAGATTAAGTGATGGTGGTGGGGAGAAGTGATTGGATTGAGATTAATATGGGTATATTTGAAAGTAGAGCTGATAGGATTTACTAATGTATTAGATGTGAGCAGTTATGCAAATAGTGGCACCACTTACTAAACACCATAAGGTCAATTTTTAATGTATGTTAGCAGCATAAGAGCTATGTTGTAGAGTATTATTTTGGAAATGCTTATATTGGAAATACTCCACTTAAGTGGAGATTTTCAGTAGATAGTTTGATAAGAATAGAGTTCAGGGGAGAAGTCCGGATTAGAGATAAAAATTTGGGAATTGCCTCTGTGAATGATATTTCAAGTCACTGTACTTGATAAATAAGTTTGAATAGAGAAGAAGGAAGTTATGAATATAAGTCTGAGATGTTTAATATTTATCCGTCAAGAAGAGGAAAGGATCCAGCAAAGAAGACTTAGAAGGTACAGCTGGAGTTAGGAGGAGAGTGTGTTATCTAGAAACCTAGTGAAGAAAGTGTGTCAGGGAGGAAGAAGTGATCTACAGTTCTAATGATGTTGGAAATTTAAGGAGAGGGTCTAAAGTAATTTCTAGGAGGGAGAATGTAGACAAAGTAGACTAAGGCTGCTCGATGGCCTGGCAGTTCTAGAGCCCATTTGAGGTGTAAGGTCATAAATTTAAACTGAGATCTTGTCACCATGGTTTTTATAGCCATATTAATCTGCTCAGTTATGAGTACAAAGTAGAGAAAGAGTTAGATTTAGGGTTGAGATTTTTCCATGCAGGTATGAAAGAAGAATAGAGGGACAGGGGAGTTGTGTACATGCAGGAGAGTAATAATAATGAGGTGCCATAAAATCCAAGATGGCTAAGGAGGGAAGTGGGGCCAAACTCTGTGTACTTCAGCCAGACCAAATTTCTGCTGCCACTAGCCACATTCTGCTTTCTCACCTCTGCCTGTTTTCTGGGATGCCCTACTCCTTTCTCCTTCCTGCCACCTTTCGCAACTACCAGCCCAAACAAACACACACATACCCAATATCCATATGTTCAAATTCAATCCATCCTTCAAGGGATAGCAGACATGGTGCTTCCTTCTTAAAATCTTTCCTCATCAGCCCAAGTGATCTTGTTTCCCTTTTGAGCTCCTGTAGTACCAAGCTGGGTTTTATAGATTAGAGTATGGTATTTTACCTCTCCTACTGCAGTGTGGGGTTACAGGGCACTTGAGTATGTCCCTGTATCCTTAGCATTTAGCTCAGTTGATGTGCAGCAAAGTTTGACAGGTCCATGAAAGTCTCAAGTAAAATGATTTCTTCAGTGTTTACCAAAGCAATTTTTGAAGCCAGTATTTCATAGAGGTTACTTTTACTTTCATCTGTGTATTCTTTTCTATTCACTGTAGTCTGTAGCAGTGCCATGTTGTTTTTAATTATTATTTCATTTATTTATCTTGCAGGAGCACCTTTCCTTAAAGAAATATGTTATTGACATTGTGGTTGAAAGTACAGCTCCACCAGAGCCTTCGAAAGATGGAGAAGAGCGGCAGAAAAATAAGAAGAAAGCCAAAAAGATAAAAGCACGGATGAATTTCAGGTACCATGAAAAGAAAAAAGTGAAATTGTTAGTCTCTCAGTCATGTCTGACTCTTTGTGACCCTGTGGACTGTAGCTCACCAGACTCCTCTGTCCATGGAATTCTCCAGGCAAGAATACTGGAGTGGGTAGCCATTTCCATCTCTAGAGGGTCTTCCTGATCTAGGGATCAAACCCAAGTGTCGTGCATTGCCAGTGGATTCTTTACTGACCAAGCCACCAGGGAAGCCCTCAGGAACTATAAATGTGCTTAAAAACAAAGAAAAAGTTTTAGTGGTGTATCATTTTTAATGTAAATCCAAGGAAGACTCTCTGCCCCTCTCCAAAAGTTTAAACTTGTTTGCTTCAAGAAAGCCTTGAAAATAATACTGATGAGCCTAATTTATAGCCACTTTCTTTGATTGAGAAAGAAAACTGAATATCGATCTAAAGCCCTTGCTTTCACCTGTTAAGAGCTCTTCTTATAATTGGATGCCAAAGCCCTGCCAAACTTGTGCCTCCTTCAGCATACAATAGTATGTTTAAGTATGTGTAAACCAAGCCTATTTTTCTTTCCAACTATTGATTTTTAAATGAAGTATCAAAGAAAATCAATAGCAATCAACAAATAGAAGTCTGCTGGCTGTAGTGTCAAATCCCATGACTAGGTTTAATCAATTTGGTTGCCTGTCACAACAAGAGAAAGTTCAAGAAATATCTTGAAATGGAAAGTGAGTTGTCAGACCTGTAGTTTATCATCAGCCTCCAAAGTGACATCTGAGGATCAGACAGCTGTGTAGTACATCATTACCTCACAAGCTCTGAGCATCATCTGATGACTAATGAGTCTTGTTCCAGGACACAAATGTAGTTCCTCCTTAGAAAATAATTCTTTGCTATTTGAAGAAAGGTTGTCTGAATATATTGTTGCACCTTTATTCCTAAATGGTTAGAAAAAGAGAAGCTTGACGTATGGAATTATAGAAATACAGGTCTAGAATAATGGTGAACAGGTATTATCTCTCTATAGTTTCCAATTTCAGATTGTAATTAAAAGAAGATGTCCATTTCATCTTACATAATCAGTGGAAACTTGAGAGTACTCATTCAAGCAAAGAATAGAAAAGGCTTTTTTGGTTGTTTTTTTTTTTTTTTGTAGTTCCTTGAAGTTTCTAAGAATAGTTTTAGAGTATATACTTTAGGGTATTACTGGCCTTCGTTTCTAGTTTATGCTGAGAACTTGCTGACCTCCAGAAATGGTATTGAGTCCATTCTCTGGACCTTTCTCTTATTCCTCTATGTACACATTCCTTTGGTTAGTTCACCAGGTGTTTGTATTCTCCACCTGTTGATGACTACTGGTTTTATATCTCTTCAGTTGTACTCAAATTTAGTGTATCCAAAACAAGTTCCTGCTTTCTTCTCTGCATCTGCCCCTCCAAACCTCTCCTTCTAGTTTTCTCTGTATTAATAACCAGGTAAGTCTATTCTAGTTGTGTATGCCAGAACCCTTGAAATTGTCCTTGACCTTTTTCTTTCTCCCACGTCTCATCCAGCCTAACTGCAAATCATGTTAGCTTTGCTGTAAAGTACATTCAGAGACTCTTTCTCTAGCATCACTACCTCCCCCCTCAATCAAGCCTCCGTCATATCTCACCTGGATTATTGCAGTACTTCCCTGACTAGTCTCTTTGTTTCTATCCTTGGCTTCTCACAGTCTATTCTAAACATGCTGACCAAAGTGAACCTGTTAACATGTCAGATCATGTCACTTCTCTTCTCAAAGCCTCAGGGCTTTTACACTCCAGTTTTCCTCTTTCTGGACAGCTCTCCCACATATATCCGTAGAGCTTAGCACTGTTACCTCCTTCAGGTCTTTGCTGAAATGTTAACCTTTTCAGTGAGGCTGTCCTTCGGGCTCTGATATATATATATATATATACTATATATATATATATATATATAGTAATGCTAGGTTATTAAAGGAAATCTTTAAATTATAGGAAAAATCCTATAATTCTGATGCTGCTAATTTTTTGGCATATACGTATCCTTCTATGCTTACATACCTATATCAATAATTTTTTTTATTGCAGTATGATTTATGTAAGTGAATGTAGAGATCGCTAATACACAGTTTGTTGAGTTTTGTCAAACCTGCATACTCACGTATCATGTGTAAGAGCCTTTGATTGTTTCATAGTGTCTTTATGTCTCTTTCCAGTCAGGCTTTCACCACCCTTGGCTCTTGGTAACCACTGACCTGCTTTCTATCCTCATAGGGTAGTTTTTCCTATTCTAGAAATACATACAAACGAAGCCTTTGTGGCTGACTTCTCTTACCAAGTACAGTTGATCCTTGAACAGTGAGAGTGTTAGGAGCACTGACTGTCCATTCAGTCAAAAAATCCACACGTAACTGACAGTTGGTGCTCCATTTCTGCAGTTCCTCTGTTGGTTAAACCTCCACGGGTTTGGCCAGCTGGGGACTGTGTAGTACTGTGGTGTTTACTATTGAAAGCAATCCAAGTATAAGTAGACCCATGTAGTTCAATGCCATGTTGTTCAAGGGTCAGCTGTATACCATTTTTGAGATATATCTGTGTTTTGACTTGTGTGTAGTTATTTTTTTTTTTTTTCATTTCATTTCATACCATTGTGTGCATATTCCATAAATTTTTATCTGTTCATCTGTTAATAGACATTTGGGTTTTCACTTATTTGGCATTTGTAAATTAACCTATCAAGTCTTTAGGTGTATTTACATTCTCCTTTCTCTTGGATAAATACTTAAAACTGAAATTCCACATTTTTTTCACAGTGGTGGTACTATTTTACACTTCCATCAGCAACCTGGGGGAGTCCCAGTAGCTCAACATTTGTCAATACTTGGTATTTTTAATTTTTAAAATTTTAATCTTAATTCCAGTTTTAGCATAGTTGTGTCTCGTGATTCTAATTTGCACTTCCTTAGTGATTAATAATATGTATTGAGTATCTTTCCATGTAATTTTTCACCACTCATATCTTCCCTTATGACGTGTCTTTGAAGGTTTTTGCCCATTTTAAAAGTTGAGTTGTTTGTCATTTTATCTTTGAGTTGTTTATATATTCTAGCTACATGTTCTTTGCCAGTTATGTGTTATGTGAATTTTTTTCTGAATCTGGAGCTTGGCTATACATTTTGTTAGCAATAGCTGTTGATAAGCAAATGTATTTTTAATCGTGATGATATCTATTTTATCAATGTGTTCTTTTTAGGTCTTATGCTTTCTGGGTTCTAAGAGATTTTTGTCTGACCAAAGGTTAAAAAGCCTTCATTTTTTTTTTTTTCTAGAAGCCTTGTAATTTTAGTTTTGGCATTTAGATTTATGATCCGGCTCAAACAAATTAGTGGGTATAATATGAAGAATAGGTCCAGGTGTATTTTTCTGTATAGCCAGCCAGTTATCCCAACACTATCCACAGAAAAGATTTCCATTCCGATTACGATGTTTTAATACTTTGGTTAAAAAAAGAGAATCTCCCCTATGTGAGTAAGTCTGTTTCTGGACTCTCCTCTTCTACCCTGCTTTTCTATTTTGACACCTAATAAAAAATATAAATCACCCCATGAAGTCTGAATCTGCTTCTGGTCTGCTCTCTTCCATTATTTTGTTCCTTTTCACACTGTCTTGATTACAGTAGCTTTGTAGTAGGTCTTAAGATAAAGCAATAGACGTCTTCAACTTTGTTTTCTTTTTGAAGTTTTGTTTTTCCAATGTCTTACATTTTCACAAAAATATTAAGACCAGTTTATACTATCTAAAATTAAAAAGTCTCTTGGGATTTTGATTGGCATTGCACTGATCTGTAGATAAGCTTAGGAAGAAAGGATATCCTGATAATTTTGAATCTTCCAATTCATGATGAGATATGTATCTGCATTTGTTTAGAGCTTATGTAATTTTTCTAGTAGTTTTTTGTAATTTTCAGTTTAAATGCTTTACAAATACTTCATTAAATTTATCCCTAATATTTTAAGTTTTTGTTTCTATTGAAAATTATATTTGTAATATTTTTTGTTGTGAACATATAGACAGAATTACTATTTGTATATTCACTAGCTATTGGGACCTTTCCAAATAGACTTATGAGCTCTAATAGTTTTATAAATTTATAAGATTTCTTTATGTACGTAAACATATCAGAATAAAGTCAATTTTATTTGTTTTTTTCTACTTAGTATACTGTTTATTTTTTTCTATTGTCTATTGCACTGTGTTGCACCTTCTACAAAATACGAAACAGAAGCTTTGGTGCTGATCTTAGGGAGAAAGCAGTAGAGTTTTCACTATTACGTTATATTAGCTATAACATCATACCTTACAGTTTCTGTAGATGTCATTTCTCAGATGGAGGGAACTTTATTCTATTCTTAACTTCCTGAGTGCTTTTTTCTTAGATTGATATACCATATTCTCACATGCCTTTTCTACATCTATTAAAATGCACTCTTTCATTTTTATCAGTTTGGTGCATTATGTTGACTTGTTATGGCAGCTTTAGTGAGATATAATTTGCATCCTATTCCCATGTAGGGTATATAACTCTGTACTGACTTTTGAGTGTTAAGTCAACCTTATACCCTTTTAATAAGCCCCATTTTCTCATTATATATAATTTTTTTGTATATTGTTGGATTAAGTTTGATAACTGTTTGTAAAAGATTGGTACATTTATGCTCGTGATGTATGTCGATCTGTAGTTACAATATCTTTGTGTTTTGTAATCAAGAGAATGTTGGCTTGCTTAAGTGGGTTGAAAACTATTTGTGTCTGCAGGAGTTTCTATAGGATTAGAATTAGTTTTTTATTTAAATTATGTATATAATCAGTGAAGTCATACTTTGTATTTCTTCTTCAGTTTTGGTATTTTGTATCTTTCAAGTAGTTTGTCCACTTCATAGCAGTTGTTAAATTTATTAACACAAAGTTGCATACATTATTCCATTATACTTCTGATTTCTAGTCCTGCACATAGGAAGCTTGGAAATCACCACTCACTCCATCCTAACAACAGGTAAAAATGTGAAAAAAGTGAAAAATCAGCAGCTCTTCTTAGATGCATAAGATACATGAAGTAACAGTGTAGGATGCAGCCTTCCAAATTGGACAGACAGATAAGCAAATAGAGAAAATCACAACGTAACAAGAGCAGAAACCTCTGTGGAAATCAGTACTGGGGTAGGAAAACCTGAGCTATAATTGATGACTCTCCAGATGTTCAAGGTGGACAAATATGGGAGTCAGAACTACATGAGATCCCCACACTTCTGTTTACTTCACTTCTAAGAGCTTGATCAGGTTCTCAAAGTGAGTATCACAGCAAAATGCTTTTGCTTCCAGCAGGGAATAAGGAGCTGTTTTGAAATATGCCAGGGCATTTTGTTCTTCTTAAAAATGTCTGCCTTCCCACCACCACCCTGTTACCAATATGAGACCAGAATACAATAATAGGCCAATACCACTGATGAACATAGACGCAAAAATCCTCAACAAAATTCTATCAAGCTGAATCCAACAATACATTAAAAGGAGATCAAGTGGGTTTAATCGCACGGATTTAAGGATTTTTTAGCATCCCTAAATCAATCAGTGTGATACAACATATTAACAAATTCAAGAGTAGAAACCATTATGATCATCTCAGTAGATGCAGAAAAAGCTTTTGCTAAAATCCAGCATCCATTTATGATAAAAAAAAATGCTCTTCACAAAGTGGGCATAGAGGAAACCTACCTCAACATAATAAAGGCCACATATGACAAACCCATAACTAACATCATACTCAGTGGTGTAAATCTAAAAGCATTTCCTCTAATATCAGGAACAAGACAAGGGTGTCCATTCTTGCCATGTTTATTCAGCATAGTTTTGGAAGTCCTAGCTATAGCAGTCAGAGAAGAAAAAGGAATCCAAACTGGAAAAGAAGTAAAACTGTCAATGTTTGCAGATGACATCATAGTATACATAGAGAAAGATGGTACCAGGAAACTACTAGAGTCCATCAGTGAATCTGATAAAGTTGCAGCATACACAGTTAATATACAGAAATCTATTGCTTTTCCATCCACTGACAATGAAAAATCAGAAAGAGAAATTAAAGAAACAATCCCATTTATCATTGCATCAAAAATAGTACCTTGGAATAAATCTGCCTAAGGAGGCAAATGACCTATACTGTGAAAAGCATAAGGCACTGATGAAAGAAATCAAAGATGACACAAGAAGATGCAAAGATATACCATGTTCTTGGATTGGAAGAGTCAGTATTGTCAAAATGACTGTGCTTCCCAAGGCAATCTGCAAATTCAGTGCAGTTCTTAATCAAATTACCAGTAACATTGTTCACAGAACTAGAATCAAAAATTTTAAAATTTGCATTTTGATACAAAAGACCCTGAATAGATAAAGCAATCTTGGAAAATGAAAAATCAGGCTCCTTCAGACAATACTACATAGCTACAGTAATCAAGACAGTATGGTACTGGCACAAAAACAAAAATAAGGTCAATGATGCAGGAAGGAAAAGTCCAGAGACAATCTCATGCACCTGTGGTCACCTAATCTATGACAAATGAGGCAAGAATATACAGTGGAGAAAAGACAGCCTCTTCAATAAATGTTTCTTGGAAAGCTAAACAACTATATGTAAAAGAATGAAATTAAAATATTCCCTAACACTATACACAAAATTAAATTCAAAATGGATAAAAGACCTAAATGTAGGACCTGACACTATAAAACTCTTAGAGAAAAACATAGGAAAAACACTTTTTGACGTAAATGGGACCTGCTGCTGCTACTGCTAAGTCGCTTCAGTCGTGTCTGACTCTGTGCGACCCCATAGACGGCAGCCCACCAGGCTCCCCCGTCCCTGGGATTCTCCAGGCAAGAATACTGGAGTGGGTTGCCATTTCCTTCTCCAGTGCATGAAAGTGAAAAGTGAAATTGAAGTCGCTCAGTCATGTCCGACTTCTTAGCGACCCCATGGACTGCGGCCCACCAGGGTCCTCCGTCCATGGGATTTTCCAGGCAAGAGTACTGGAGTGGGGTGCCAATGGGACCTACTTAAACTTAAAAGCTTTTGCACAGCAAAGGAAAGCATAAGCAAGAGGAAAAGGGAGAAAATATTTGCACCAGGCTGCTCTGTCCCTGGGATTCTCTGGGCAAGAATATTGGAGTGGGGTGCCATTTCCTCCTCCAATGTATGCATGCGTGCTAAGTCACTTCAGTCATGTCTGACTCTATGGACAGCAGCCCACCAGGCTCCTCTGTCCACAGGATTCAGGATTCTGGAGAATACTGGAGTGAGTTGCCATTTCCTTCTCCTGAACAGTAATGTAGTTTCCTTAAAAAAGCTAAAAATAGAACTACCATATGACCCACTACCAATCCCACTGCTGGACATATAACTGAGAAAGCCATAATTGAAAAAGACGCATGTACCCCAGGGTTCACTGAAGCATTGTTTACGATAACCAGGATACGGAAACAACCTAAATTTCCATTGACAGATGAATGGATAAAGAAGATGTGATACATATATATAATGGAATTTTAATCAACCGTAAAAAAGAATGAAATTGGGACATTTGTAGAGATGTGGATGGACCTAGAATATATCATACAAAGTGAAATAAGTTAAAGGAAAACAAATATCATATAGTAACACATGTATGTGGAGTCTAGAGAAATGGTGCTGATGAACCTATTTGCAGGGCAGAATAGAAATGCAGATGTGGAGAAGAACATGTGAACACAGTGGGGGAGGGGGAGAGTGGGATGAACCGAGAGATTAAGTTTGACATAAATGCACCACCATGTGTAAAATGGATAGGTAGTGAGAACGTGATGTGTAGAACACCACAGCTTGGTGTTCTGTGATGACTTGGTTGGTGGAATGTGAGGGAAGGAAGATCAAGAGGGAGGGTATATATGTATACAGATAGCTGTTTCACTTCGTTGTACAGCAGAGATTAACACAACATTGGAAAGCAATTATACTTCAGTTAAAAAAAGAAAGAATGAAATAATGCTATTTGCAGCAACACAGATGGACCTAGAGATTATCATACTGAGTGAGTGATATAAGTCAGAGAAAGACAAATCTCATTATCACTTATATGTAGAATCTAAAAAAAATGATACAAATGAACTTACTTATGCAACAGAAAGGAACTCACAGACATATAAAAGAAACTTATGGTTTTCAAATGGGGTACTTGTGGGGGGGATAGATTAGTAGTTTGAGATTAATGTTTACATACTATTATATATAAAATAAACTACAGGGATCTACAGTATAGCACAGGGAACTGTACTCAATATCTTGTAATAACCAATAATGTAAAATAATCTGAAAAAGAAAAAATACATTTATATGTATCACTGAGTCATTTTGCTGTGCAAAATTATGGATTAACTATAATTCAACTTTTAAAAAGAGAGTGAAAGTGAAAGTCGCTCAGTCGTGTCCAGCTCTTTGCAACCCCATGGACTGTAGCCTGTCAGGCTCTTCTGTCCGTGGAATTCTCTAAGCAAGAATAATGGAATGGGTTGCCATTCCCTTCTCCAGGGCATTTTCCTGACCCAGGGGTCAAACCCAGGTCTCCTGCATTGTAGTCAGATTCTTTACTGTCTGAGCCATCAGGGAAGCCCATAAAAGAGGGTAGTGGCATTTTAGCTTGCCCTGAGCATATCTCAACTTCCCAACTCAGCAGAAGCTTTGAAGACAATCAACTGCATCCCTGTTACAGGTATCTAATACTGGAGAAGAGCAGATCTTGTACTCAAAGAACCATAGCTGTTTTGACCTCTCTGATGGTTCTCTGAAAGGTTAGTTTTAAGAGTTTGTCCTTCTTTTGCCTAACTCACAATTCTCCCAGAGCTGAGGAGGTTACCTGGGGATAATTGTCAAAACAATATGAAGGCAAATGTATTAATTGATGATACCTGGTGCAAGGAGGGCATGGCAAGCCACTCCGGTATTCTTGCCTGGAGAATCCCCATGGACAGAGGAGCCTGGCAGGCTACAGTCCATGGGGTTGCGAAGAGTTGGACATGACTGAGTGACTAAGCACAGCACACAAGTACAAGGATATACAACTAGTATAAATAATTGACTAATAAAAACTTGCAGGGAAAGGTTGAGGATTAAGATGCTTTGGGAAACAAAGGCTTTGAAAATCTCCCACATACTCTGAGAAATCTAGAAGGCCACATGTATCCCCAGGGTTGGGTACATGATTAGATAAGACCCAAGACAACCCTGGAGTCTTTTCCCTACCCGACCATCAGGCTTTTATGCAAGCAGGAAGTGAGGGCTAAGACAGTGTTGTAATCTGCCTGACTGTGTCTTGTTGGCTTGCCACAACACAGTCACACAGCTCATCTGCAAATACTAGATTGGGACTCTTTGTTGTTATTATTTATGGTATTCAAAGAAATCTCTTGGATCACTAGCTGATTCCTAAAATAATGAAACCAAGACTTTAGGGATCATAATGACAAAGAATATAAACTTTAGAATATTAGTTCAGAAAAGTCACTAGACAAATGTACAACAAACAAAAACAAACCCTGAGAGAAAAGAGAATCTGATTTCCAGAGTTGCCACATTATAATGCTTAAAATATCTGCTTTTTTAATATGGCATTGATCTTTTTTTTTTGTAACTTTAAACACTTTATTTTGTATTGGGGTATATAGCCAGTTAACAATGTGGTGGTAATTTCAGGTGAACAGTGAAAAGACTCAGCCATATATATACATATATCCATTCTCCCCCAAACCTCCCTTCCATCCAGACTGGCATGTAACATTGAGGAGAGTTCCATGTGCTATACAGTAGGTCTTTGTTGGTTATCCATTTTAAATACAGAGGTGTGTTCTTAAGGAAAAGTTGCAAAGAAAAGGCATGCAAAGAAAAAGAAAATTGGCCCATACTTTGTGGAGGAGGAATTAAGAGAAAGTGTCCTTGGGGAAGCCCAGACATTGGCCTTCCTAGACAAAGACTTTAAAAATTTTAAATGTACTCAGAGAAGTAAAGGAAACCATGTGAATGATATCTAACCAACTGGAAAAGGTTAATAATGAGATTTAAAAAAATTTTAAGGAACTAATAAATTTTGTAGCTGTGAAGTACAAAAATTGAAATGAAAAATTATTTGAAGGGTTCATCAGGTTATCTGAGCAGGTAGAAGAAAGAATTGGTGACCTTGAAAACTATTAATTGAGATTATCCTTTTTATAGAAGAGAAAGAAAAAAGAATGGGTAAAAGTCAGAGACCTGTGGGACACTACCCAGCATACCAACATAAACATAAGGGGCATCCCAGAAGGGGAGTAGAGAGAGCAAAGGGCAGAGGACATTTGAAGAAATATATCTGAAAGTTTTCCAAATTTAATGAAGTATATGAATCTGCAGATCCAGGAAGTTCAACAAACTCAAAGTAGAAGAAATGCAGAGATCCACGCTATGACACATAATCAAACACTGGGCGATAATGACAAAGAAAATCTTAAAAAAGAAACAATTCTTCATATATAAAATATCTGCAGTATAAGAACAGCTTATTTGTACAGGAAAATATGGAGGTCAGAAGCTAGTAGGATAAACATATTCAGTTTCCTGGTAGAAGAAAAAAATTGTCAACCAAGAATTCTATACTTGGCAAAATTTCAAAAATGAAGGAGAAATCCGTACATTTTATGATAAACAAAAGCCAGGTGTTTGTCTCTAGTAGACCTGCACTTCAAGACGCTCTAAAGGAAATCTTCAGTCTGAGATTTAAAAAAAAAAAAAGTAGACAGTAACCTGAATACATGCAAAGAAATAAAAAACTATAGAAATAACTATATAAGTCAGTGTAAATGTAGTATTTTTTAACTCCTCATTTTTCCCATTTGAATTAAAAGTGAACTGCACAAAATAATAATTATAAACCTATGTTTATGGGCACACACTGTATAAAGCTGTGATTTATAATTCTAGCATAAAGAATAAGTGCTATATTGTTGTTGTTTAGTCGCTAAGTCGTGACTGGCTCTTTTGCGACCCCTAATGGACTATACTCCATCAGGCTCCTCTGTCCATTGGATTTCCCAGGCAGGTATACTGAAGTGGATTACAATTTCCTTCTCCAAGGGATCTTCATGACCCAGGGATTGAACCCACATCTCTGCTTGGCTGGCATCTTCTTTACCACTGAGCCACCTATATAGCCAAATGCTATATAGGAACACTTTTGTATACTACTGAAACTAAGCTGATATTAATTCTAGCTAGATTGTTATGAAAGAAGATGTTAATTATAATTCAGGTCACCTACTAAGAAAATAAGCAACTAAACAAATATATATGTATGTATATATGTGTGAAGAAATGAGAGTGGAATGAAGCTGGTACATTTAACACAAGATAAAGCAGTAATGAAAGAAATGGGGGACAGAAGAGAGCATAGGTGAAATAGCAAAATGGCAGAAGTAAATCTGTCCTTATCAGTAATTATGTTAAATATAGTTTCATTAAAGACTCCAGAATCTGTTTGTAATGCAGGAAACTTGAGTTTGATCCCTGGGTCAGGAAGATTCCCTGGATAAGGGAGTGGCAGCACACTCCAGTGTTCTTTCCTGGGACTGAGGAGCCTGGCAGGCTAGAGTCCATGGGGTCACAAAGAGTCAGACACTCCTGAGTGACTCACACTTTCACTTAAAGACTCCAGTGAAAGATACAGGTTGGCAGAATGAATTTTTTAAAAATGATTCAACTATATGCTATCTACAAGGGACTCACTCAATATATAAGAACCCAGCTGGCTTAATGTGAAACGAAAGTAACAGATACTTCATGAGAAGAATAACCTCTGCAAGATAATGTAGCTAAATGATATTAATATAATACAACATATACTTTAAGACCAAAATTGTACAATAAAGGAAGAAGGACATTTTTTGGTGATGAAAGAATGAATCCGTAAAAAATATATAACAATTACAAACATATATGCATCTGAGAAAGCCACAAAATACATGAAGGGAAAACTGGCAGAATTGAGGGGAGAAATAGGCCGTTCACCAGTAATAGTTGGAGATTAAAGCAACTGAAACTCTATACTTTGCTGGTAAACGTACAAATTGGAATGACCCATTTGATAAACATTTTGTAAATTAAGGTTAAGCAGGTGCTTGTCATATAGCTCAGCAATCCCACTTCTGTATTTATCTAAGAGAAATTAAGACATTTATCCATGCAGTAATTTGTCTACACATGTTCATAGTAGTCCCAGATTGGAAAGTAAAATATCCAACTGGTAGTGGATAAACAAATTATGATATCCAGAGAATGGGACACTGTAAAGCAGTGGAAAGGAATAAACTAATAATATATTCAACATTATGAAAGACTCTTAAAAGATTTATTCTAAATGAATTAATTCAGACACAGGAGAGTATGTATGATTGTACTGATTTGATATTCATAAAGCTTTAGGGGTAGAAAGTAGACAGCTGGTTGCTAGGAACGAAAGGGTATGGGAAGGGGAAAGAGACTTATTGCAAAAAAAAAAAAACCTAAGAAAACTTTGTGAGTGGTAGAAATGCTTTACATCATGATTGTGGTTTCATTTATATTGGTAGGCCCAATTGTGAAAACTCATCAAATTATAGGTTTAAAACTTGAAGTCTTTATTGTATGTAAATTATACCTCAATAAAACTGACCCAAGAATGAAAAAAATTATAAACACAAAAAATGAACATTGTGAAACCAAAGCGTAGGGTTGGGGCAGAAAATATCTGAAGTAACAAGATTTTTTTTGGAGTAAGAAAAAATGGAAATAAACTTTTGACATTTGTGACAGTGAGAAAATTAAACTTATGGGGATATAGTCAAAAAATTACTCAGAATGAAGTTTTAACCTTAAGTTACTTTATCAGTTGAAGTAGAAATGATCTAAACAACTCAAGGATTAGAACAATATTCTAATTTCTCCTTCCTGAAAAAATGGTACAGATTTATTTATTTTTATTTAACAAATACACATATGGCACTTATAATGTACTATATCTTTATAAAGATAAAAACAAGTTAAATAGAAGTTGATGAGATCTAATTCTTTGAGCATATTGGTAACAAAAGAGCCTATGAAAAGGCTAGCCAAAAAAATGGAGTAAATAAATATCCCACATTATGGCTGAGAAAAAGTATAATCATGATAACAAGGAGACTAAAAGTGAGGAAATGTAGTATACAACATGACACTAATAAATTTAAAACATTAATAAAGTGAGTCATTATCTTAAAAAGTAAATAATGAGAATTTAATTATAATAGAGTATTCAGTCTTAGCTCTCATTATTCCCATATTTTAATCTTTTGCTCCAAGCAAAGGGATCTGTACACAGTTCCCTCAGCATAACTTGTATTTCCTTCTGTGTCTTCATTATTGCTCACTTCTCTCTCCTGTTAATGGCATTTTCTTTTCGTGTACTCAGATACTACTTATCTTTCAAGCAGGTACACTTTCCATTTCCTTGAGGAAACTCCCCCTAGCATCTTAGGTGGTAATGAGCACTTGTGACAGTTTGCATTTGTTACCTACTCAGCTTTGCAGAATTATGTGCCTTTTAATGCTGTTTCTTCCTCTTCCTTGTGGAGAATAAATATCTTGAATAGCTCCACTATGTATATACCTCATCCGTGCTGTATATAACTCTTATTATCCCCCATATTCTAGTTTAGTTTATACAGAATATGAACTCTGGAAATAAGTATTTAATTGATTGTTAAAAGTGAATCAAGACAAGATTCAAGTTAGGGAAAAGTGCTTAACTAACATTTCAGGTAGAGTTAGGATATCTTTGTTTGGTATTATAATTTTCTAGTTAAATGTGCACAAATCGGAGAATGTATTCAGTCTTTTCCACTTGAAGCCTCAGATGAAGAAATGTTTTGATATAATAGACAACTTCTTAAGCCTCAATTTCTTTTCTGTAAAATGAGGAAAAGACGTATTTTTTAAGACTTCGCAAGACAGTACATAGCTTCTGGCGTATGTGCCTGGAATGCATTGAACCCTACATAATTGTTTTTTCCCACCTTCATATGAGGTCACAATTGCAAGTACAGTGTGGATATTTCCCCATTTTGATATGCATTAATATTTTTGGCTGAGAGCAGTGAGCACATTGAGAGCATCCCTGCCTCAGGTGGTAAAGAATCTGCCAGCAACCCAAGAGACTTGAGTTCGATCCCTGGATTGGGAAGATCCCCTGGAGAAGGGAATGGCAACCCACTCTAGCATTCTTGCCTGGAGATGGACAGAGGAGCCTGATGGGCTACAGTCCATGGGGTTGCAGAGTTGGACATGACAGAGTGACTAACCCTCACTTTCAGTGAGTGCATGATAAAGAATCTGCCTGCAATGCAGAAGACCCAGGTTCAATCCCTGGATCAGGAAGATCCCCTGGAGAAGGGAATGGCAACCCACTCCAGTATTCTTGCCTGGGAAATCCTGTGTGCAGAGAAGCCTGGCAGGCTGTAGTACATAGGGTTGCCAAGAGTTGGACACGACTGAGTGATTAACACTTTTACTTGCAATGTGCACATGTAGTTTGAAACATACATAATTTAATGTTTAATTCTAATTTAGTTATTTCTTCATTCCCAAGCATAACCTATGGTAGATTGATTTTTTTCTCTCATTAGGCCTGGTGTAATTTGCATCTTTCAGGTTTTTATGAAGCAGTTTTTTGTTTTGTTTTTTTTTCACCAGTCATCGCTGTCTGGATTGGTGTACATTGTGATTAGTTCTTTCACAGGTCACTGATTAGAGGCTAGAACCCTTTGGATGAATGGTCAAAATTTAAATTTTGACCTCTGAAAAGAGAAATTGAAAAATTAAATCATTGTTAATATATTGTAAAAGTAGCATTTGCTGATTGTTGACCTATTGATGGCTTTTAAGTGCTGGAACACGCAAGCTGAAGCTTAGTTGAACAATGACAGAGAAGTGTTATTAGATTTTTGCAGACTTTTGGCATTTAGTCTGTATAAACAACAAAAGCAGAACAAAATAAATCTTTTGAGTATCTGGTCATCATTTCCACTGCCTTTTAAAATTACTTCTAGACTTCAATGACTATTCTTTACACAGAAGCACTGTACGAAAAAGAACTTACCATGATGCTGTGGTCACTCACCTAGAGCCAGACATCCTGGAGCGTGAAGTCAAGTGGGTCTCAGGAAGCAATACTATGAACAAAGATAGCAGAGGTGACAGAAGTCCAGCTGAGTTATTTAAAATCCTAAAAGATGGTGCTGTGAAAGTGTTACACTCAATATTTCAACAAACTTGAAAAACGCAGCAATGGCCACAGGACTGAAAAGGTCAGTTTTTATTCAAAACCCAAAGAAGGGCAGTGCCAAAGAATGTTCAAACTACCACACAATTGCACTCATTTCACCTGCTAGTAAGGTAATGTTCAGAATCCTTCTGGCTAGGCTTCAGCAGTACGTGAATTGAAAAATTCCAGATGTACAAGCTGGGTTTAGAAAAGGCAGAGGAACCACACATCAAATTGCCAACATCTGTTGGATCATAGAAAAAGGAAGGGAACTCAAAAAACACATCTACTTCTGCTTCATTGACCCTCTAAAGCCTTTGACTGTGTGGATAACAACAAACTGGAAAATTCTGAAAGAGATGGGAATACCTGTCTTACCTGTCTCCTGAGAAACCTGTATGCAGGTCAAGAAGCAACAGTTAGAACAGGACCTGGGACAACAAACAGATTCACAATTGGGAAAGGAGTGCATCAAGGCTGCATATTGTCACCCTGCTTATTTAACTTTATGCAGACACATCATGCGAAATGCTGGACTGGATGAATCACAAGCTAGAATCAAGATTGCCAGGAGAAATATCTACAACCTCACATACACAGGTGATACCACCCTAAGGGCAGAAAGCAAAGAGGAGCTAAAGAGCCTCTTGATGAAGATGAAAGAGGAGAGTGAAAAAGCTGTCTTAAAACTCAACATTCAAAAAACAAAGATCATGGCATCCAGTCCCGTCAGATCAGATCAGATCAGTCGCTCAGTCGTGTCCGACTCTTTGCGACCCCATGAATCGCAGCATGTCAGGCCTCCCTGTCCATCACCAACTCCCGGAGTTCACTCAGACTCACGTCCATCGAGTCAGTGATGCCATCCAGCCATCTCATCTTCTGTCGTCCCCTTCTCCTCCTGCCCCCAATCCCTCCCAGCATCAGGGTCTTTTCCAATGACTCATGGCAAATAGAGAAACAATGGAAAGAGTGGCAGATTTTATTTTCTTGGGCTCTAAAAATCACTGTGGACAGTGACTATAGCCTCAGAATGAAAAGACACTTGCTCCTAGGTAGAAAAACTATATCAAACCTAGATGGCATATCAAAAATCAGAGACATCACTGTGCCAACAAAAGTCCATATAGTCAAATCTATGGTTTTTCCGATAGTCATGTACAGATGTGAAAGTTGGACGAGAAAGAAGGCTGAGCACAGAAGAATTGATGTTTTAGAATTGTGGTGTTAGAGAAGACTCTTGCGAGTCCCCTGGACTTCAAGGAGATCAAACCAGTCAATCTTGAAGGAAATCAACCCTAAATATTCATTGGAAGGACTGATGCTGAAGCTCCAATACTTTGGCCACCTGATGCAAAGAGCCAACTCTTTGGAAAAGACCTTCATGCTGGGAAAGATTGAGGGCAGAAGGAGAAGGGGGCATCAGAGGATGAGACGGTTGGATGGCATCACCAACTCAATGGACATGTGTTTTTGCAAATTCTGGGAGATGGTGAAGGACAAGGAAGTCTTGCGTGCTGCAGTCCATGGGGTCACAAAGAGTTGGACATGACTTAGCAGCTGAACAACAACAGTAATTTTGCATTGAATACCTCTTGAGGTACATTGATATTCAGCCATCTTAACCACCTTGTAGAAACTTAATATGGTTTCAAGATTAATTATGATTTTCATATTTTTGAAAAATAACCACCATTCTGTACCAAGTCCCTAACTCAGATATGTTTTTATGATTTTCTATCCTGTGAGGAAATATGCATTTTTCAATCTTTTTGGATTGCATTTATAGTATTGTAAAGAAGCAGTGTCAGAAATGGAATTGTTAAAATTCAGCATAGTAATATTCTTAATACTGGGAGGGGAAAAACATAGCCAAAGTTTTATTTTGGTATAAAAATTAGCAACAAAATAGCTAACAGTGATAAAACTCTTTTCTCTCCAGGGCCAAGGAATATGAGAGTTTATTGGAAGCAAAAAATTCTGGTTCGGACTCACCCTATAAAGCAAAGTGAGTATTTTAGCCTACATTTTATTTATTTGTCTCTTTAGTCTCTGCCTATAACAAAAGTTTACCTGAACCATTATTGTTTGCTTGTGGTCATAGACTTTTGTATCCGATGCCTAGGATATTATTCTTCTAACACCATATCATATATCCAACTGAGGATGATTTTGCCAGGGGTCATTTGTCTGCATCTGTGGATATGTGATAATATTTTTGTTATCACAGATTGGAAAAACTGGTGCAGCTGCCATCAAGTGAATAGAGGCCAGGGATGCCATTACCCTTTTTTCAGTGCGTGAGATAGTCCTCCACAACAAAGGAGTATCTCATTCAAAACATCAGTAGTGCTGAGGTAGAGAAACCCTATTTGAACAAAGCAAGTTTTGCCAAGGCTGTACTGATTCTTACTCTGAGGAGATCTCGTTCAGGATTGTTGCTGGGGCCACTTGACAGAAATTAAAAGATGCTTACTCCTTGGAAGGAAAGTTATGACCAACCTAGATAGCATATTCAAAAGCAGAGACATTACTTTGCCAACAAAGGTCCGTCTAGTCAAGGCTATGGTTTTTCCAGTGGTCATGTATGGATGTGAGAGTTGGACTGTGAAGAAAGCTGAGCGCCGAAGAATTGATGCTTTTGAACTGTGGTGTTGGAGAAGACTCTTGAGAGTCCTTGGACTGCAAGGAGATCCAACCAGTCCATTCTAAAGGAGATCAGTCCTGGGTGTTCTTTGGAAGGAATGATGCTAAAGCTGAAACTCCAGTACTTTGGCCACCTCATGCGAAGAGTTGACTCATTGGAAAAGACTCTGATGCTGGGAGGGATTGGGGGCAGGAGGAAAAGGGGACGACAGAGGATGAGATGGTTGGATGGCATCACTGACTTGATGGATGTGAGTTTGAGTGAACTCCGGGAGTTGGTGATGGACAGGGAGGCCTGGCGTGCTGCAATTCATAGGGTCGCAAAGAGTCAGACACGACTAAGTGACTGAACTTAACTGAAGTGATTGGGTGTAAGTGTAATTACTAGGTGTACTAGCTAAGGAAACAAAAACATCGTCATTTTGTTTGTCTCAAATAGACTGCCAATAGCGGGGCCGTGAGAGAAGGGCACTCATATAATACTGCTGTTGGGAGTGCAGATCGGTATGGTCTTACAGAAAGGCCATGTGAATCTGGAGCTTAGGATGTCCAGTTTGGTTTTCTTTTACTTTTAAGATCTTTTATTCATTATATATACACGATTAAGTTCCAGTACTTACGGTTTTATTGTTTAATTATAGTTGATTTACAATGTTATGTTAGTTTCTGATGTACAGAAAAGTAATCCAGTTATACATACGTTGTTTTCAGATTATTTCCCATTATAGTTTATTAAAAGATACTGAATGTAGTTCCCTGTGCTGTACAGCAGGACATTGTTGTTTATTTTATATGGTTTGCTGGTCCCAAACTCATCTGATTTATCCCCCTGCTACTTTGGACATCCACTTTAGACTTCATACTGCCCAGTGAAATAATGAAAAATATGTGCAAATATTTATATACAAAGATAACTATTTTTGTTACTTTCAATAGTGAGAAACTCAAGAAACAACTTACATGCCACAGATGGAGGAATATCTATAAGCAGTTGTTAACTGCTTACAAGTTGTTAACTGCTAACAAGGGATATAAAAAAATGACTCACAAAAGTTAAAAGACAAATTGTACTCTTGGATAGAAGACAAAGTATAGTAAATTCTCTTTAAATTCTCCTACAAATATGTGATTTCAACAACATAACAACCTTCTTAAAGCTAGAGATAGAAGCATTTTAAAGAACATATAGAAAAATAAAATTTCCAGGAAAAAAATTTTTAAAGAGGGGAAATGAAGTAGGATTCAGCTAACAGGTGGTTAAAATAGTTTTGCATTGGCATGTAAATAGTAATACAAATTAACGGACTCGGTTTTTAAAAACAATCTAGAAATCTATCCAAAATTTGAGGAAATTTAATATATGACACAGTATAGTGTTGGCAGAGATGGCCAGAAGTTGGCAACTTCTGGCCAGAATGCTGAGCCATTCCTGAAGGCATGGCCCTTTGCAATATAACTTTGCCACCTCTCCATCAACGGGTGGACTCTTACTAACCTTACTCTTGAATTTGGCCTTTTGACTTGTTCTGATCCCTAGTCTACTGCAGAAGCAGTGTGTGACTTCTGAGCCTTAGCTTCAGAAGTCTTGAAGCTTTTGCTCACAACTTTGCTTTCTTGTTCCCCTCTGACTGCCATGTAAGGAAGCTTGGGTCGGCCTCCTTGATGACGGATCACTTGGTCATGGTGAATAATCCTTTTAATATGCTGCTGAATCTGTTCGACTTGCTCTGTTGAGGGTTTTTGCATCAGTGTTTTTGCATAGTGTTCATCAGTGATGGGAATATCAGGCCAGATCAGGCCTCTGCTTGTGATGTCTCATTGGCCAAGGCAAGTCATTTTGTCAAGTCCTTAGTCACTGTATGAGGAGACTAGTAAGTCATGGCTAGCAAGATATACTTCAAGGGGGGACCTTTAATGTAATAGTCTGTTCTACAGCTTTCCCTGGATGCTCCTCTTACTTGACTAACTGCTCTTCTTCATTACCTGTTGCCTCATTGTTTCTTGTCTCTTTGAGCTCTGACATTAGCATGCCTTTGTCCTGAGAGTTCAGGTAGAGGATTATTCTCTTGGTAATCTCATTTATTTTCATGACTAAACAACTAGTATCTGGATGGACTTTATTTATTTTTTTAAATTTTATTTTACTTTTAAACTTTACATAATTGTATTAGTTTTGCCAAATATCAAAATGAATCCGCCACAGGTACACATGTGCTCCCCATTCTGAACCCTCCCCCCTCCCCCCTCCCCACACCATCCCTCTGGGCCGTCCCAGTGCACCAGCCCCAAGCATCCAGCATCGCGCATCGAACCTGGACTGGCAGCTTGCCTCCTACATGATATTCTGGACTTTAGATTCTTGTTTCCAATCCAGACCTGTCCCCAGAACTCCAGAATACAATATCCAGCTTTCATGTTAGCATTTCTACTTGGATGTCTCTCTGTTCACTTGAATGCCTTAGGTGAACATGTGTCAGGGTAGACTCCTGAAATTTGTTTTCAAAACTTACCCCTCCTATTTTTGTTTATCTTAAGAAATGGCAGGTCCATCCTTACATTAAGTCATCTAAAACTTTAGAGTCATCCTTTTTCTCAAAAAGCTTAATTATTGTAACTGATTGAAATAGGTAACCAAAAAGGAGATGAAAAGACATGTCTCCTTATAAAATTATTCTATTTAATAAATGAAAATGACTTTCTCCAATTTCCCTTCCCCCTAACCAGAAAAATTCAGTCCTATTATTGTTAGATGAGAGCACCACCAAGCAGCCATCTGCATTGGCTGGATGACTGGATCAGTGGGGGCAGAGTGGTGGCTGTCAGAGCCTGAGTGGACCAAAGAGGGGTGGCCAGATGTGAAGGTCCAGAGCCGAGCAGAGCCTCCATGTAGGGTAGGACACTATGGCCTGGTGTGGGGAATCAGAACCAAGTGAGGAGGGCATATCCATGGAATGTCATCCTTGCCCAGTCTGTCAGGGGAGCCTTGTAAAGGCTGTGAAACCTATGCATGGGTGAGAAGAGCAGAGGAGACCGGTGTGGGGAGTCAGAGCCAAGCAGGTAGATAATAGTGTACATAAACATGGATGGGTGATATGTTAGGGGGGTTGTTCCCATAAGTAAATATATTAAGGATGTTGGAAGACATATTGCTCACTGTTAGAGAAGAGAGTTAAAAAGTATACTCAAGGAGAATAGAAAATCCTGCAGTGATGAATTGGAATTTTAGATATCAGTTTTAACTTGTATTTTCCAACATATATGTAGAAATAAATATATGTAAAGTGTAGGGATACACACACACACACGACCTTGGAACAATGCGGAGTGGGGTTTAGAGGTACTGACCCTCTGAGCAGTCAAAAATTTGCCTATAACTTTTACAGTCAACCCTTCCCCTCTGAGGTTTTACATTCATGAATTCAACCAACCATGAATCCTGTGGTGCACACGTAGTGTAAAAAATCTGTATAAATGGACCTATACAGCTCAAAGCCCTGTTGCTCAAGCATCAGCTTTTTGTATATATAATTATATATATTTTATAATATTTATATAAAATAATGTACACACATTTTCTAGATCTTTCCACTGTGGGTGAGGGCCTGGGAACAGCAGCACCTTGATAGCATTGAGCACATCTAGTATTAAGTGTGAGGATGACATAGTTCCCTGAAGGGGTAGATGGGTTCTTTATTCACAAGAAAGGATGCTGGAGGCAACGATGAAAGATGTTCCCTATGGGACGCAGTATATGCACACTGGCTTTCTTCATCTTATATGAGGATTTCTTAAACTCTTACATTTAAAAATACAGGCTTAGGCATATAACTTAAAAATGAAAGGGGAACCTGTAGCCTTAAATTTAAACTATGTACCTCTCAAATAGAGACGGTTTAAAAGAAAAAATGGAAGTTAATATATTTATGTCTTCCTGCCCACCACACTAAAGAACAGGACACAGTGTCCCTTCTTACACTTATAAATCTTCCCAATGGTCCTAATGAACCTCCCAAAACTTTACTGTGATAAAAGTTAGGGCTCCTTAAAGAGGAGCCCTTACCATTTACCAGTAACAGATTTGAACTGAGAATTGTTAAAATGTGTTCAAATTTTGAGAAGAAAATATCTGACCTTAAAAAATTCTCCACAAAGCCATTTACCTGTCAGATACTTCTCATGTTCTGGGCTAGGAATTACGAAGCCTTTAGTTTTTCTTTTCATGCTAGAAAAATTATCTGCCAGAATTTACACAAATAGCAATTTCTGTATTAAAAAACTGCACCCTCTAAACAGCTCCTGTTCTTGCCCTGTAAGGAGACTATAACTTTCAGGAATTGAGTCCTGTGACATTCAATCATTATTTATAGTATGAATCAAAATCGAATGCTTTTCTTCTTGAGAGGAGCTATGTTATTTGTGGTACTTGGTGGAGGCCAGGAATGAAGCAGAGGTTTAGCTCATGTTACCACAGCATCCCCTTCATTTGGCATTCTTCCTTGAAGGGTAGGTTCATATGAGTCCCAGATTTGATTTACCTCAGGGCGAAATATAAGCCTCTTGTATTCTGTGAATTAAAATGGTCCTTGTGCCTCTCTAAATACCCCTGGTTTTCAGTGGAATGTGAGCATTCTTGGTAAGAGTACTACTAGATTCATATGCATCTGTTGCTGTGGCTGGATATTTAGTTACATGGTGTGCAGGCTTTATTCAGCCAAGAGCTGAAGTGGCTACTTATCTGTCACACAATGGAGTTTGCTGCCAATATTCGTCCACGTGATAAGGTCAGTTACTTTAATCGGATGGGACTCTAGCCCACATTCGATTAGGAGGAAAAGGACTATGTTGCTCTTAGTCTATTTTTGTATTTTTTATATTCTCGAAATGTTAGGTTGAGACTTTCTGTCAGCAAGTAGTAATAAGAGTTGATTATTTATTGATTATTTATTCAATGTCTACTTTAGTGAATGGTGTTAGGTACATTACATTATCTCTAATCTTCAGAAGCTCTGAAGAAAAAAATATATGTATATATAATCTCCACTTTTAAGTTGAAGAAATTGAGTATTTAAATAACCTCCCCACAGTTTACATAAAGCCAAAATTTAAGCGTAGGTATTTCTGATTTTAGAGTTTGCATTTGTTCTGTGACTTATCAAAGTAAACTCCATATGGATAGCTTAGATTTAAACTGGAGTTCACAAGCGCCTTTTTGAACTGCAGTTGCTATTGTATTCTTTGAGGAATTAAAGATTTTTACATAAATAGGTGAAACTGTGTTCTAGGATATTATTCATTTGTGAATAAAATTTTCTTATTGAATTGACTAATATGGTGTGGAGATAAAGCATGAAATCTGCAGATGAAAGGCATAGGTTCCTACTTCCAATAGTGCATTTACTAGCCCTGCAGCCTTGGGAAAGTCACCTCATCTTCCTAAGCGCTAGCATTCAAACAAGGATGGATAATGTTTTTCAGAGGACAAATGAGATCATGTACATGAAAGTATATTGTAATAGAGATTATGGATATTATAAGACTGGTATAAAGAAGAAATTTCTTCTTAGACCATATATCAGTGCTTCTAGAGTGTGCTTATGTAACGGTGCTGTGGATAAGATGGTGAATGGTTCGACAGCAGCCCTCCCTCATAAGGTTCATATTGTGCTTCTGCACTGTTCAGTATGATAGCTTCTAGCCACATGTGGCTGTTTAAATTATCAAAATTAAGTTAAGTTAGTTCTTCATACCGAAGCTCCTTCACTCTAGGGAATGTGAGCCACAACTGCTGAGCGTGCGTGCTGCATCTGTTGAAGTCCTAGAGACGCTGCTTAGAAACAAGGGAAGCCGCCACAAGGAGAAGCGTTGGTACAACTGGAGAGTGTCCCCCACTCGCTGCCACTAGAGGAAGCCTACACGCAGCAACGAAGACCCTGTACAACCAAAAACGAAATAAAATGGTTAATTTTTTTTTTAAGTCCTGCACTCATAGTAACTGTCTTTCAAGTACACAATAGGTACGTTTGACCAGCAGCCACCAGGTTGTACATAATAGGTATGGAACATTCCCATCATTACCAAAAATCCTGTTGTCAGTCTCTGCGTGAGAGAGACTTGTGATAGTGACTTGAAGGAACAGATCAGAGAAAGCAGTGTTTGAGCTAGGAACTTAGGGAAGAGTAGAATTTTTCTGGAGGTGGAGGAAGTGTTTCAGAAGGAATGAATAAAGAGCATTTGCAAAGACACTGAAGCAGGGAAAGCAGGATTTAGATCCAGAAGGACCATGCATATAGAGTCAGTGTGGTAAGATTAGCCCTGTTGCTGCTGCTGCTGCTGCTAAGTCGCTTCAGTCGTGTCCGACTCTGTGGGACCCCACAGACGGCAACCCACTAGGCTCCCCTGTCCCCGGGATTCTCCAGGCAGGAACACTGGAGTGGGTTGCCATTTCCTTCTCCAGTGCATGAAAGTGAAAAGTGAAAGGGAAGTTGCTCAGTCATGTCTGACTCTTCGAGACCCCATGGACTGCAGCCTACCAGGCTCCTCCGTCCATGGGATTTTCCAGGCAAGAGTACTGGAGTGGGGTGCCATTACCTTCCCTGAAGATTAGCCCTATGTGGGAGGAATCAGTCTTCCTTGATTGTAATAGGAGAAATAAAGGAGAGTGTGGGTGAAATGCTCAGATGCTTATAGATTTTTGGCAGAAAGTGAGGATTTCCTTGTTCCAGTAGCTTCCATTTTCTCTATGAAATGTAAAATCTTCTTATATGGAAGCAAGAGGGAGAAGGAAAAGAGTGGAATTATGAGGAGATGGAGCAATATATGAAGAAGTCTTCGTGGAAGAGTGTGAGAGTGAGCAGACTTGGACAAACTTAGTAAGATTCTGAAGCCATAGTCATACCAATCTTTTGTATGGTGTGAGTTTTTCTCAGTATCAGAAATGGAAACGGCTAGCAGATGTTCACTAATCCAGCTAAATTAATGTTTGTAAGACATCGAGAGGGATGCCTGGCCCACTAAACAGACGTTGGTGATTGTTACCATAACTGGGGGTTACCTGTAGGAGTAACAGAACAACAGAGAGGGAATGTACCACACGTTTACAAGGAAGTGATTATAATGAAGGCCAATGGAATCAGTCATAGATAAAAATGGAAGTAGGGTAACGGCAGTGGCATATAGGGGGAAAGTGGAGAGATCTGGGGTGGTGTCTGGTGAGTGTCTGTTGGTAGGATGCTCAGGCGAATAACAGGATAGGAGAAGAACATTGCTCAAAGAATGAGGTCTGTGAAACAGAAGAAGCAAGGGCTTTAAAGAAACATTAATGCAGTCCACTTACTAAAGTGCGTGCTAAGTCACTTCATTAGTGTCTATAGTGTCTAACTCTTTGCGACCCCATGGACTGTAGCCCGCCAGGCTCCTCTGTCCATGGGATTTTCCAGGCAAAAATACTGGAATGGTTTGCATGCCCTCCTCCAAGGGATCTTCCCTACCCAGGATCGAACCCATATCTCTTATGTCTCCTGCATTGGCAGGTGGGCTCTTTACCACTAGAGCCACCTGGAAAGCCCCAGGTGTGTTATGTGTTATTCTTGGTGAAAAGCAAATAAAAGCAAATGCTCTGTTGTCTAAATGACATCAGCAGTGACAGGAAATCCCCAAATTGCTTATAAACTGGAACATGGGGAATTTGACATTCTGAGAATGTCAAATTCATATGTCAGTGCTTATAATTACCTTAAAGATTTACATCAAAATATGAAGACCTGCTCAGGCTCCTCTCCTCATTTTCTCTGCCATCATACTCTGACCTTTCCCCACATCAGGTCTGTTCTAGTGTAAGAGTAACGCAGAAACTGATGGCAGCAACTGCTCCAGCTGATCCTGTGGATGGACAGTACTGTCCTTTAGGTCTGTTTTGTGTCACAAAGACTAGATTGGTGTTTGTGAATATAGAGTAATACCGTCCTTAGGAATGGTTTGTTTTTCTTTTCCTTAAGTACTCTATGAAGCAGTTTCTAATATAATAATGAAAGTAACTTTTGTTTAAAAGTGTTCTGGAAAATGAAATATTGTATTCTAATTCATTCATGTCATTCTTCTCTTTTATTTTGTATCCAAGACTTCAGCGGTTAGCCAAAGATCTTCTAAAACAGCTACAAGTACAAGACGGTGGCTCATGGGCAAACAATAAGGTTTCTGCTTTAGATCGGACCCTTGGTGAGGTCGCCAGAATATTGGAAAAAGAGGTATGTAACTCATCTCTGGCCCCTGGCCATAATCTTTATGTTTCTTTCTTATTATGACGGGCCTTGGGACTACAAGGCAAACTCTAAATATATGTGTTTCTTTGGTGTTTCCAAAAGCCAGTCAACCATTGATGGATATTTTTTTCTTTTTGTTCTTATGATATTGAAATTGTTTTTAGTTGTGTTAACTGAAGTCCTCTATGGCAAAAATACATTCTTTACATTGTAGTTTTCTCAGTTATATTTTTCCTAACATGGTGTTCTATTTTAAATAGAATCAGAGTAATAAAGATATACAGTTTTATGGCAGAAAATATAAGACTTTGAATTATAAAGCTCATAAATCACAGATTTTCACAAAACACCAGTTTCCTTCCTGTTTCCAATAGAAGATTTGATAGTTTTCTTTAATGACTTACAGTCGTTAAATGTTTCAGTGACAGTTTAAAAAATCCTTAATGGTTTTAAAAGTATTTATTATTCACTATAGAAAATTTTAAAGGAACAAAGAAGAAATAAAACTCCCTGTAATATCCAATATTGACATTTTATTGTGTTTTTTCTAATATTTTACTGTACATTTTTACAGTATTTTGTCTTGCTAATTTTATCATAAATATTTTATCATGTCTTATAAATTCTTTTAACTGAATGAACATATCACAATTTATACAATTTATATCACTTAGATGGTTTCTAATTTTTTTGTTTAAGGTGATGTTCATCTTTATTAGCTGTGATTTTTGTTTTCTTGGTTTAAACTGTATTGTGTTATATTTTATATATATGAAAGAATGTAGTGATAAAAATTACATAAATGCAGTGGGTTATGATCTCATGACCAACCCAAGGACTAAGTTGATCCCAGTATATTTATTATTTATAGTTCCCACTGGATTCCTTCCTCACCCTATCCCCTGCCTCTGCTCCCTTCCAGGAAATACTGTATAGAATTAAAGGGGTATCCTTTTTTTGTTTTATAAAAATAGTATTATTGATTTATCACATAAATGTATATTTAATTAATATATTATTTTGTTTTGCTTGTATTTGGCCTTTATAAAATATTACACTTCAGACTTCTTGATTTTTTTCAATCAAAATTAAGACTCTGAAGTTTTATTTAAGCTTATAAATGTAGCTATTTTTCATTTATTTTCTCTGTCGTACAGTGAGTACTACATTGTGTTAGTACTACAATTTTTTATATCATTCTTCTTACAATAGATGTTCATTTTCAGGATTTGATATGTGTGTGTGTGTGTGTGTGTGTGTGTGTGTGTGGATGGGGGTGATTGGAGAGAGGGAGAGAGGTAAGGGGCCGTGCTGCTCAAATAGTTTCTGTATTAGAACAATTCAAGAAGAATTTCTCTAAAGCAGGGAAGGAGCCTCAGACTTTAGTCTGCATCAGAATCACCTAGAGGACTTGTTAAAACACCTTGGGTTTCTGATTCAGTAGATCTGGAGTGGGTCCCAAGAATTTGTATTTCCAGTAAGTTCCCAAGTGACATTGATGCTGCTGATCCAAGGACTATGCTTTGAGAGTTTGCTCTATTCTAGGCGGTATGCCTCAGGGGCAGAATTACTGGGTTTTCAGTCATATGAAAAACCAACTTTACAAGACAGCGCTCAGCTGCGTTTTGGCATCAAACAACAGTCCTCTTTAGGAACTGAAAGCAGCATACTCACTGTGACGTGACAGCAGGGCCACATGGAGTCGGTTCTTTTGTGTAACACGTCCTTCCAAAGTATGACAGTTCAGAAACTGGTAGTTGTCCGGCATGTACTGGATGGAATGTTTAGAGGTTTTACATGCCTTGGGGAAATCTCTAATTATTTTAAAATTAGCAGACACTGATTATTTTCTTTTTGTTTTTGAAAAAGGGTACTTATACTTTGAAATAACAGGCACTGCTTGAAGATACTACCATGTAAACTTTATCCTACGAATATTGTTTTAGATTGAAGTAGTCACAGAATTTTTTAGTAAAAAGTAAAATGATCTGTGTAAGAAAGGTATTCAGTATGAAAATCTAAGTAAAGTTATTTCACTCACAAAGGGGCAATTTACCAGAATACCACTGATTCCTTATAATTTGAGGGAGAAAAATGTTGTCTGGCTCCCAGTCTAAATGGTCTGTGTCAGGAACCTTGCTGTAAAACTGTCCTCAGAGTATACGCTGCAGGACCACCTAAGAGTCTAAACTTACCTACAATAAGATCCTTTTGCAACTTTTAGAACTAAAATCCTTTTTACTTTGCCAAGACAGACACACTTTATTTGAAATCCTGTTCATAGAGTTATATTGACATTTCAGTGTAATTCAGCTGATGGTATTTATGATTTCAGTCTAGGAATTATAAATAACCATTCCTTTTTGTTTGGAAAACTGCCTGGAGTAACAAAATCATTAGCGTCAAAGCCAAGTACCCAGTGAAGAATTTGAAGACGGCCTAGAAGTGACAGGGGTGGGACTGGTGGAACTTGGGCAGGCACTCACTGAGGATGGTGAGAGATTAATCTTGAGGCCTTTGTCCTCTTGGTTTAGACCTCAACACGCTGATGCTTTCTGTTACTGCTTTGGCACAGTTTCCCTTAGGTAATTTTTCTGAAGTTCTGAGAACTGTCTTAGGGATAACAGGTTAAAAGTGTGAAGCCCACAAGTGCTCCTGTCACAAAAGAGATTTGGAGACTAAGGAGATCTGGGTATTTTAGTACTTACTGTGTGACTCACGTTCCTTCTGGCTTCTTAGGTTCTCTGATTCCATTCAGGAATAAAACATTTGTAAGCTTTGTTGTGTGCATTATGCTTTTTAACAAACTGCGCCACAAACTGCTGCTCAAAGTATGAAATCTAATAGGAGATTTTCTCTTCACAAGGATTAAACCCACCAAAGCCTACACCCTGACATAATCATGAACTGTCTTACCTGCCCTCAGAGATTGCAAAGAAAGTGCCTCAGCATAGTACAGAAGGTATGGCCATAATCCAGCCCGGGAATAGATTTGCAGTCCAAATTCACATCACCCCTACTATTTTAGATGTTGAATTGAGTGTAAAGTAGTCCCAGATTGATTAGTAGCATCCCCTAGGAACCTGGCAGAAAGAAATGCAAATCCTAATTGGAAGAAGACACCTTTATCCTAGGCCTCAAGGCATTTCTGTTAAGTAATTTTATGAGAACAAGTGGCCACAGTCAAAACACAATCACAAAAGTAGATAAGTCATTATGAGTAAGCTCAAGCAGAAAGCAGAACTGCAAGACTTTGTAAATACCAGTCATAGATCATAAAACTGTATGTTTTATGTGTGAGGAAATAAAAGGCAGGATTGAAAATATCTACAGTTATGGACCTAACAATAGTGACACAGGAGGGAATTCAGAATAGTCCTCTCACTGATGACAGTTAATAAAGCTAAACAGACTATAAGCTGGTTCCGAACTGCTAATAGAATAGTAAAGAATTACTGGTCCAAGATCTAGGAACATGGCATTTTGGGGCTGGGTATAGTTGGTGATCCAAAAAAGGTGGATGAGAAGCTTGAGTAATACTTTTAATAATATTGCAGAACTGGTGGAGGAGAAACATTAGCGTCTAGGACTGTCAGCGCTAACACGGTGGCAAAAAGTCCATGTTTTGGGTTGAGACTTTAAAGGACTGAACTAAGAGAGAGGGTAAACAGAAAGTGTGCCAGTCACTACACACACAGCAGCTAAAGGTCAAACCATCTGGATGGCTGGGAAAGTCCTGATCATCGAAAAAAAAAAACAGGAAAGTGGTCTGGAATTGCTAATACCTGCAGGTACCTAACCAAAGCAAATAGAAAATCTACTCTGAAGGAAGATATTATAATAATCAACCTAAGCCTCAAATTATTTCAATAAAATGATTTTAAAATACATTTTCTGGCAGAGAAAGATAGTTAAGCATATAAAACGCAAGACAACGTGGATAAAAATCAATAGAAAGAAACAAATAGGGACTCTAGAACTATGCTTACTGTGTTCAAGGATATAAGTATTCATTTTTTAAAAAAAGTACAGCACATTTGAAAGAAAATAGAAATTTGAGAACTGAATGTTTTTGTAATTAAAATTAAAAAAACTGTAGATGAAATAACAGAATAAACCAACTGGAGAGAGATTTTGTGTACTGTAAGATAGGTCATAGGAAAGAATCCTGACTGAAGCATGGAGAGAAGATATGGAAAATACAAAGAAGAGTGTAAGAGGCATATAATATATAGTGAAAATACCTAATATATGTATAGTTATTCAGAAGGAGAGAAGTAGAAACATTATTTGAAGTAATTATCATTTAGAACTTTCTAAAATTTATAGATCAATCCACAGATTCATGAAACCAAATAAAATTCAAGCAGGGTAAATTAAAAAGAAATCCACAGTCCACAGACATCATAGTAAAATTGAAGAAAATCATAGTGCAAGCCAATCTCATTCATGAACTTGGATTCAAATTTCCTAAGCAAATTTTGGCAAACCAAATCATGCAATGTGTTACACGAATAATAGGTAACAACAAAGTTAGATTTATTCAAGATATGCAAGTTTAGATTATTGTTGGAAAATCAGTCATAGCTTATATTAATGGAAGAAAAAGATCACCTCAAAAGATGCAGTTAAAAAGCATTTGATAAAGGCATCACCAAAGCAATTCATGATGGTAAACCAGGAACAGAATGGAATTTCCTAATCTAACAATTTGTATCTGCCCAAAAAAAAGCATAGCTGATATCATAAACTATTGAACAAGTTTAACAAAGCCACTAGATGCAAGGAGAGAATATAAAATTGTATTATGATGTCATCAAAAGAATTAAGCATGTAAGAGTAAATCTATCATGTTCATAGATTAAATTTTTTTTGTATCTCTTATTTAAAGCTGCATAAATTAAGATGGTGTGCTGTTGGAGCAAAGATGGAGAAAAAGAAAAATATGAACAGTCTTATTCTAATGTATATGCTTGATGCATGGCATGTGAGGGATCTGTTTATGTATATATGGAAAAAGGAGGTGGGGTGAAGCATTAGGAGAAAGTATGGTCTATTTTGTGAATGATGCTATGGTGATTAAATATCCTTATTTTTAAAAACTGAAACTTGACCTTAACTCACATCATAAACAAAAAATTCTAGATTGACCTAAATGTAGATAAAAAAAATAAAATTAGGAAATAACAGAAGAATGTCTTTTTGACTTTGGGGTTTTGCCTAGACAAGAAAAGTACAAAAAAGACATTAACCATAAAGGGAGGTGTTGATAAATTTGCATTAAAATAGGAACTTTTATTCATCAAGAGACTCCAGGGAAAGAAAAGAATAAAAAAGAAACAGAATGGGAGAAGACATTTATATGTACGACTCACAAAGAAGGGTATCCAGAGCATATAAGGAATTCCTACAAGTTAATAAGGAAAGAAAAACCCCAACAACAACCCAATAGGAAAATGGTCAAGAGAATGGCATTAAGAAATTTAAATAGCCAATAAATAAATGCAAAGATAGTCAGTCTCTTTCAGAGAAGGCAATGGCACCCCACTCCAGTACTCTTGCCTGGAAAATCCCATGGATGGAGGAGCCTGGTAGGCTGCAGTCCATGGGGTCTCGAAGAGTCGGACACGACTGAGAGACTTCACTTTTCACTTTCATGCACTGGAGAAGGAAATGGCAACCCACTCCAGTGTTCTTGCCTGGAGAATCCCAGGGATGGGGGAGCCTGGTGGGCTGCTGTCTATGGGGTCTCACAAAGTCGGACACGACTGAAGTGACTTAGAAGCAGCAGCAGCAGCAGTCAGTCTCTTTAATAATCATGAAAATCTAAATTAAAAATTTGGAATTATACTGTGAGTCACCTATCAGAATGGTAAAAAATTAAACACGGAAAATACCAAATATCAGCAAAGATCTAGAGCAGTGGGGATGCTTATACGCTGTTTGTGATAAGTTAGTGCTACTACTTTATTTTTTTAATTTTTATTGAATTGTGGTTCATATACAACATTGTATTAGTTTCAGGTATACAGCAAAGTGAATTGGTTATATGTATACATATATCCACTCTTTTCCTATGTAAGTCATTACACAGTATTGAATAGAGTTCCCTATGCAATACAATAGGTTCTTCATTTCAGTTCAGTTCAGTCGCTCAGTCGTGTCCGACTCTTTGCAACCCCATGAATCGCAGCACTCCAGGCCTCCCTGTCCATCACCAACTCCCGGAGTTCACCCAGACTCATCCATTGAGTCAGTGATGCCATCCAGCCATCTCATCCTCTATCGTCCCCTTCTCCTCCTACCTCCAATCCCTCCCAGCATCAGAGTATTTTCCAATGAGTCAACTCTTCCCATGAGGTGGCCAAAATACTGGAGTTTCAGCTTTAGCATCATTCCTTCCAAAGAAATCCCAGGGCTGATCTCCTCCTTTTTTTTTAATTTTTTTTTTAATTTTTTTGTTGTTCCTAATTTTATTTTATTTTTAAACTTTACATAATTGTATTAGTTTTGCCAAATATCAAAATGAATCCGCCACAGGTATACATGTGTTCCCCATCCTGAACCCTCCTCCCTCCTCCCTCCCCATACCATCCCTCTGGGTCGTCCCAGTGCACTAGCCCCAAGCATCCAGTATCATGCATCGAACCTGGACTGGCAACTCGTTTCTTACATGATATTTTACATGTTTCAATGCCATTCTCCCAAATCTTCCCACCCTCTCCCTCTCCCAAATCTTCCCACCCTCTCCCTCTCCCACAGAGTCCATAAGACTGTTCTATACATAAGTGTCTCTTTTGCTGTCTCGTACACCGGGTTATTGTTACTATCTTTCTAAATTCCATATATATGCGTTAGTATACTGTATTTATGTTTTTCCTTTTGGCTCCTTCTGAATGGACTGGTTGGATCTTCTTGCAGTCCAAGGGACTCTCAAGAGTCTTCTCCAATACCACAGTTCAAAAGCATCAATTCTTCAGCGCTTAGCTTTCTTCACAGTCCCAACTCTCACATCTTTACATGACCACTGGAAAAACCATAGCCCTGACTAGATGGACCTTTGTTGGCAAAGTAATGTCTGCTTTTCAATATGCTATCTAGGTTGCTCATAACTTTTCTTCCAAGAACAAGCATCTTTTTTTTTTTTTTAAATATACATTTATTTATTTTAATTGGAGGCTAATTACTTTACAATATTGTATTGGTTTTGCCATACATCAACATGAATCTGCCACAGGTATACATGTGTTCCCCATCCCGAACCCCCCTCTCTCCTCCCTCCCCGTACCATCCCTCTAGGTCATCCCAGTGCACCAGCCCCAAGCATCCAGTATTATGCATCGAACCTGGACTGGCGATTCGTTTCATATATGATGTTATACATGTTTCAATGCCATTCTCCCAAATCATGCCATCCTCTCCCTCTCCCACAGAGTCCTTAAGACTGTTCTATACATCTGTGTCTCTTTTGCTGTCTTGCATACAGGGTTACATTACCATCTTTCTAAATTCCATATATATGCGTTAGTATACTGTATTGGTGTTTTTCTTTCTGCCTTACTTCACTCTGTATAATAGGCTCCAGTTTCGTCCACCTCATTAGAACTGATTCAAATGTATTCTTTTTAATGGCTGAGTAATACTCCATTGTGTATATGTACCACAGCTTTCTTATCCATTCATCTGCTGATGGACATCTAGGTTGCTTCCATGTCCTGGCTATTATAAACAGTGCTGCGATGAACATTGGGGTACATGTGTCTCTTTCAATTCTGGTTTCCTCGGTGTGTATGCCCAGCAGTGGGATTGCTGGATCATAAGGCAGTTCTATATCCAGTTTTTTAAGGAATCTCCACACTGTTCTCCGTAGTGGCTGTACTAGTTTGCATTCCCACCAACAGTGTAAGAGAGTTCCCTTTTCTCCACACCCTCTCTAGCATTTATTGCTTGTAGACTTTTGGATCGCAGCCATTCTGACTGGCATGAAATGGTACCTCTTTGTGGTTTTGATTTGCATTTCTCTAATAATGAGTGATGTTGAGCATCTTTTCATGTGTTTGTTATCCATCTGTATGTCTTCTTTGGAGAAATGTCTATTTAGTTCTTTGGCCCAATTTCATGGCTGCAGTCACCATCTGCAGTGATTTTGGAGCCCAAAAAAATAAAGGTTCTAGTTACCTATTTTATGTATAGTAGTGTGTATATGTCAATCCCAATCTCCCAATTTATCCGTCCTCCTCTTTTCCCACTTGGTTACCTTAGGTTTGTTTTCTACATCTGTAACTCTATTTCTGTTTTGTAAATAAGTTCATTTGTACCATTTTTTTCTAATTCCACATAAGTGATATCTTACGATATTTGTCCTTCTCTGTCTGACTTATTTCCCTCTGTACAACTTTCACTCCGTACAACAATCACTAGCTCCATCCATGTTGCTGCAAATGGCATTATTTTGTTCTTATTCATGACTGCGTAATATTCTGTTGTATGTATGTGTGTGTGTGTGTGTGTGTATATATGTATATATATATATATATATATAAAATATCTTTATCCATTCATCCTTCAATGGATATTTAGGTTGCTTTCATGTCCTGGCTACTGTAAATAGTGCTGCAGTGAGCCTTGATGGGGTGTGTGTATCTTTTCAAATCATAGTTTTCTCCAGATATATGCCCAGGATCAACTAAAGTTGAAGCCATGCATATCATATTTTACTTCCAGGTCTATATCCGAGAGGAGCTAATACATACATGCACAAGGAGACATGTGCATATAAATTCAAAGGTGGTGTCATTTATTACCAAACATGGAAGATAACCCAAGTATCCTTCAACAGCTGAATATATAAATTATGGTAGCAGCATGGATATGTCTCACAGTGTGCAGTGAGTGAAACAGTTCACCAAAATATATTTATACACTATTGCAGTTCCAGTTATATGAACTTCAAGAACAGACAAAGCTAACCTTACTGTTCTGGAATGTATACCTAGGTGGTAAAACTATAAAGAAGATACGGGAAGTATTTCTCATAAAAATCAGGATAATGATTGTCCAGAGAGGAGAGTGCTTGGTATGATCAGGGAGATTTACTGAAGGGGTTTCCAGATTCTTCTTTTTTCTTGACCAGATGGTGATGTTATACTCAAATTATTCTTCAAATTGTGTTTTGTGTTTTCTTTTTTTTTTTTTTCCTGGCTTTCTATATGTTTGTTATGTTTCACAATAAAAATTACACTAAAAGTTCAAGTTAAATTGCTTCAAAGACACTTTTGTTGCACAAATGTTTAATTATTTCAAATAAGAGTTTTTAAAACATTCTTGTGTATGCAAAGGCACTCTCTTCATTCTTGCCATTGTATTAAATTTGTTCTAAGTAAATGTGATTTGTATTTGCATTGACTTTCTCAGTACTCTGCCACACTGAACATTACATTTAAGTTTGGATAGTAACAGCATCCCACAAGCTTTCTGTGGTTTATCAGTAACATGAGACATTTGTATGCTGTTACTATAAGTAAACAGTTTAAGCAGATGGATTGGACATGGATTTTGTCCAGTTGCCTTTCCTGACTTTTTTAGAATCCTGCCAAATTTAAATAGGGATTCAGCTGTAAGTCTCTTCAACCTCAATAAGTAAACCACATAGCTGACAGCATTCATAATTTAACTGAATCGAGAGATGTCAAATCACAATTGACTTTGTGATAACCTATAGCACACCCTGCCATACTTTGGTGCTTTTGAAGTTCATCCTGCAAAATTCCACCAACAAAAAACTATAGAAGACAGAAAAGTAGAAACTCTGCCTTACCCCATCCTCTTCTTTCCTGCTTTTCACCAACTGAGGTTTGTGGCTATTTTATACATGCCTAGACTCAGAGAAGATAAACCACTAATCCCTAGGAGCTTTTTCACCCTAATGTGTGTTCAGAAATTGTGTTCAGGTCCTGCTGGGCACTGCCTCTTGTCCAAGCCTCACGGTTGCGTTAGGTTTTACTTCTCTTATTTTCAGCTGTAACTCTTCAGTTGTGAGAAAGTGAACATTCAGTTGTGGGATCCTCTCATTTCGATCCCCTCACTTACAGTGTTCTCAGTTTATGGTGTTATTTCCTCATAGCAGCTGCCTAATAACTGTATGTAGCTTGTATGACACCCATATTTTGTCAGAAGGTGTCAAGTATATCATATGGCCCAAAGTAAAATGAAAATGTTTCTCATACCTTCTTCAACTAGCTTGTTTTAGTCAACTAAATGGAATTGTTATTTTAAGAATCATACTGATCTTTAATATGTACATGGTTTGTATTTTTAAAAAAAGAAACAGTGAAGGAAAGGGAAGAAGTGTTTATATATTTTGTTTTAGGTGTGGTTATATACGTATGTCCAATTGCCAAAATGCATCAAACCAAATACTTAAATCTCTACGTTTTACGTTAATTATCTCTCAGTAAAAAAAAAAAAAAAAAAATTAGGTGATCATGACTGAAAAATAGTGTATATTGTATTTCAGATAATGAGGCTTGCCTTTATAAAAGCACACTACTTTAGTCATCTCGTCTGAAATCACTTACTGTGGTTTCTTTATGAAAAGTCCTCTTTTAAAAGCAAATAAATTTGTTATAAAAATTCAGTTATGAATATTTGCACTGCTAGTTTACAGCAACATTTTTATACAACTTGTGATATTTTCTATTATGATTATGCAAATTATCTCTTTGTGGACTACTCTTAAATTCTTTTTAAGAACCTCTTACATAACATAGAAATTTATGTAAAACAGACTTGCACAGAAAATTAATAATTATAACAGCAAAAAACCTGGTGACTATTCCTTGAGAAACATCATTGTCAGCATCTCAAAACCCTCCAACCCATCTACATTTATTTTGCCAATCATACATTTCTCTTAATATTTGGATAAATTATTACTTTGGCTTTTTGGAAACCACTTTTTTTAAATTTTATGATTTTTGTCCCCTAAAGGCCCATTCCTAAATAATGTATGTTAGTTTAAACATGTCTAGTTTTGAACATTATATAAATGGAATGCTCTTCTCTGTAATTTGATGTTTTGCTTCTTCAAGATTATGTATTTAAGAATTTATGTTGTTGTAAGGGGTTTTTCCCATTGTTATATATTGTGTCATTATATAAATTTACCACAATAACATTTATCCATTTCACCACTAATGGACATTGGGTTGTTTTGATGAAATAAGTGCTTCTAAACATGTATCGTTGAACACATGTGCAAGAATTTCCCTAGGGATGAATTCCTGGGCCGTATGGTATGTATATCTTTAATTTTTCTTGATAATGCTGTATTGTTTCCAAAATTATAACAAACGACTGTACTGCCAGCAAAGTATGAAAGTCCTTTCTCTCTTTCTAACTCTTGATATTATCAGGCTTTTTAATTTTTGCTGATCTTGAGGGTATGTAGTAGTACTACTTGCTGTAGTTTAATGTTCCTCTCGTTTGCAGACAGGTTTGAGCACCTATTTGTACTGCTTGGCCATTTGAATTTTTTGTGACATGCCTGTTCAAATCTTTTGCCCATTTTCCTACTAATTTATTTTTTATGTTCTGGTTACCAATCCTCAGTTGTTCAAGTGTATTAAATATATACATTTCTATTACTCAGCTGTCATTTTATTCTCTTTTGGTTTTTTTGATGAACTGAAGTTCTTTTTTAAAATTAAAATATAGTTTATATATTTATAATATTATATAAGTTACAACTGTACAATGTAGTGATGCACAATTTTTAAAGATTTTACTCAGTTTATAGTATTGGCTTTATTTCCTGTATTGTACAATGTATCCTTATAACTTATTTTATGCATAATAGTTCGTACCTCTTACTACCCTACCAAAATATCCCCGCCCCCGCCTCTCCCCTGTAACCACTGATTTGTTCTCTCTATCTGTGTCTGTTTCTTTTTTATTATGTTCACTAGTTTGTTGTATTTTAGATCCTAAGTATAAGTGATATCATATAGTATTTCTTGGTTTTAATATGGGGAAAGTTATCAGTATTTAATGGTTAATAGTTTTTGCTTATCTTTATAAACAATTGCCCCATTCCTGAATCAAGAAGTCTTTTTTTATATTTTCTTGTAGAAGTTTTATAGTTTTGCTTTTACTTTTAGTTTATTATCCATCTGGAATTAATTTTTTGGCTTATTGTGAAGCTTAATTTCATTTTTTCCATTTGGGTGCTTAATTTTTTGAGCACCATTTATTAAAAAAACTAGTTTTTCCCTGTTATTCTTTGGTGCCTCATCTATCATAAAGTTTTATAAATATGCATTTTTCTTCTATTTTTTGTTTTAATTTATTCTCTCCCCAGTTGTCTCTGATACACTGTTAAAACTATCCATTAAATTCTTAATTTTAACCACAGTATTTTATTTTCCATGTCTAGAAAGCCTGTTTACTCTTTTTCACTTATGCTATGGCTTTTTTATAATTCCATGTTCTTTGCAGACATTTTTGAGCTTACTTTTTATTTATACACAGAAGATATCATTTTACAGTCTGATAATCTCAATATCTCACATCTTTATGTGCTTTTATACATTCTTTTTATGTCTTAGTTCCTTTTTCACCTATTAATTTTTCATCACATACTGATAAGTGTAATTGTGGAGAACTTTTGCATCTATATTCATAGCGTACTAGTCTGGAATTTCTTCTGATGTCTTTGTCTAGCTGTGATATCAGGGTGATACCAGCTTCATAGAATGAGATAGGAAGTGTTCCCTACTTCTGTTTTTTGGAGTAATTAGAGAAGGACTGGTGTTAATTCTTCTTTAAATGTTTGGTAGAATTGACCAGTGAAACCATCTGGTTCTGAGTTTTTCTTTGTTGAGAGATTTTTGAGTACTGATTCAATCTCTTTACTTGTTACAAATATATTTCAATTTTCTATTTCTTCTTAAATCAGTTTTAGTAGTTTACATATATCTAGGAATTTGTTCATTTCATCTTGTTGGCATGTAATTGATCATAGTATGCTCTCATAATCCTTTTATATCTGCATGGTCAGTAATAATATCCCCACTTTCATTTCTGATTTTAGTTATTTGAGTCTTCTCTATTATGATTAGTTAAAAGTTTGTCGATTTTGTTGATCTTTTCAAAGAACCAATGTTAATTTTTCTCTTTGTTTTTCTATTCTCTATTTTATCTCCACTCTAATCTTTATTTCCTTTCGCTAAGTCGCTTCAGTCGTGTCTGACTCTATACGACCTCATAGACGGCAGCCCACCAGGCTCCTCCGTCCCTGAGATTCTCCAGGCAAGAACACTGGAGTGGGTTGCCATTTCCTTCTCCAGTGCATGAAAGTGAAAAGTGAAAGTGAAGTTGCTCAGTCGTGTCCGACTCTAGTGACCCCATGGACTGCAGCCTACCAGGCTCCTCCGTCCATGGAATTTTCCAGGCAAAAGTACTGGAGTTGGGTGCCATTGCCTTCTTTTAGTTTAGGGTTATTAGCTTTGAGGTTAGTTTGCTTTTCTTCTTCTAGTTCCTTAAAGTTTATTAGAGTTAAGTTATAGATTTGAGATCTTTGTTATTTTTAAAGCAGATAATTACATCTATAAATTTTTCTCTTAAACATCACTTTCGGTGAATTTCATAATTTATATTATATTCATTTTCATTTATTTCAAAACATTTTCTGATTTCCCTTGTGATTTCTTCTTTGACCCATTCATTGTGCACAATGTATTGTTTAATTTCCACATATCTGTGAGTCCTTCAGACTTTCTTCTGTTACTAATTTATGATTTCATTCTTTTGTGGTTAGAGAATATAATTTGTATAATTTCAGTCTTTTAAAATTTATTTACATTTGTTTATGGTCATTGTAGTGGAACAATTTTTAAAATAATTGAAACCTAATATAATGGTGCCTTCCTCTGGAAATGTTTTATTTATTTTTGGTAGGTGCTAAGTATATTAATGTTTCCAGAATATCTTAATTCAAATTCAAGGCCAAAGGTTCCCTAGACCTCTTGGGGTGTCCTAACAAGCTGCAAGTATATGGACTGGCTGGCTAGCTTCCATTTCAGGCTTATTATGAGGGTGAGTCTTTTCAGTCTTGGGTGGAATACTTAACTTGCGTCATTTTGTAAATGTTTCTCATGGATGAGCAAAAGCAGCCTTGAGGGCTGTGCTTCTGTCTCTTGATTTTTACCTTTTCCTGGATATTCAACTTGCAGTTCTCTTTCTGTTAGCTTTAATTTGTGTAGAATAATTTTTAAAAATCTTTTATTCAGCTTTTTTGTCATTTTTCAATAGGAGAGTTTATCTTAATTGCTAGTTTCTCATTTTAGAATGAGATAGTCCTTCTAGTGTCATTTAAAATTATACTTTTAAAATAAATTACAGACTGGAAGGATATTAAAGTAATGTCTATAACATCAGCATTTTGGGAAATGGCTGTTATACTTAAGTTAGCTAGTTGTGTAACTGAGACTCAGCTTGTTTCATATTAAGCTATGTTGCAAATATACGAAAACAGCTGTGTGTCCCCTTCCACTTAGAAGAGTATCACACTGAGGATTTAGTTTAAAAAGAGAATGCCTTTGCTGATGCATCAGTGAAGGTCCTTATTCAGAAAAGTATTTAGTTCATTGACCAGAACTGTAGAACATTAGAGTTGTTTATAACTAAATCCCAGCTACACATTTTTGGTGGTTATTTGTTATTTCTTCTTAGAACTAGGGGCTTCCCTGATGGCTCAGTGGTAGAAAATATCCCTACCGGTGCAGGAGACTCAAGTTCAATCCCTGGGTGGGGAATTCCCCTGGAGAAGGGCATGGCAACCCATGGCAGTATTCTTGCCTGGGAAATCCCACAGACAGAGGAGCCAGGCGGGCTACAGTCCATGGGGTCACAAATAGTAGGATGCGACTTAGTGACAACAAAAACAGCTTAGAATTAGACAGAATGTGTTTTGTTTTTTAAGGAGAGCTAAGCATGAGAAATCAAAACCGAGTTCACTACTTATCTAGCTAGGTAAATGCCAATAAACTGTCATTACCCACCTTTGCTGAGCTAAGGGAGGCTTCTCAAAGCTATTAGATACAAAAGTACCCTTCCCTGGAATGTCAGTTTTATACAAATTTTAGAGACCAAAAAATCATTAAAAATTCTTTTACACTCAGGTTTTTGTGCAAAAGATCATGTGGCAAATAATTGAAAATATTTCACCAAGGCATGTCAGTTATTACATTAGGCAAGAAATGTCATAAAAATGATATTTGAGAGCCAGAAGTAGGACCATGAGTTATTTAATCTATATTTATGTTGCTAAAAATGACAATGCTGCTGCTAATATTAAGAACAAATTATTAGAGTTCTTTCTTCACTAAACAAAGTTCTTATTGAGTACATTGTTGTTATGATTTAAGGAGATAGACAACACTGTATAAGAAACCCTTTCAGCCCTGCATATGATATGAGTGATTTTATCTTTCAGCAAGATGTGCTTTTTGAAGTTTCTGCCTGTAGCATCCCAACAGTATTCCATCATGCTACCTCTCTGGCAATGTTCTGCTCTTGGGCTCACCTTAGTGATTGATTGCTGGATGCAGTGAGTAAACACTTACTGTTTTTAACTACATTCGTATAAGTCTGGGTTCTCGGAAATAGTGACACTAAAAAACGAGAAATTGCCCGTATAAGGACCTTGATACTAGCTGTCTTCAGTTCAGCTCATATTTTTTTTTTACTTTAATAGACTCCATGGCAAATACCTTGTGTGTAAGTAAGACAAGAAGAAAACTATTTTCCTCCTCAATAGTATGTAATATAAAACATTGCTTTCTAGTTAAAATAAACATAGATGAGATCATGGAAAAGAATGCAAAATTTTAAAATTTTTGAAATAAAATTCTGATGAAGATGTTTCTTGCTGGTACTAAGGATATACTCCCTCTTCCCCTTCATGTCCCTGAAAACTCACTATTTTTCTGACTTTAGAAATTCTTAAATGAACATTTTGGAGAAACTCTACCTTGTAATAAATTAAATCATCTAGGTTGTCCTCTATCCCATCCTTAGGAACTATGGAGAAATAAAGGATTGTTGAAAGTTACAGGTGATGTTGGTGAAAATTGCACCATCTGTGGGCAGATACTAAGGAAGCAGATGAGAGCAGTGTTGAAAGCGTGGACCTAGAACCTGCTGCCTGTTTACCTGGACAAATTAAGCAATCTGGGCTTCAGTCTTCCTTATCAGTAAAAAGTATGATGTTGACGTGTTCAAAGGATTGTGTGGCTGTTAAATGAAATAATGTATGTTAAACTCATGGCAACAATTAGGCATTCATTAGATGTTGATACAGTATAATGCAGCTATTAAGACCACAGGCTTTGTAGTTATAAGCCTGAATTCAAATCACAAATCAGCCATGTAAATAGTAGCTCTGTGAGCTTAGCTAGATTATTAACCTTTATAGGAAACTTCATTTCCTTCCTTTCAAAAATATGAGTAGGATTACATATCTCTTTTTTGAGAATTAAAATTTAGTAGCAACATAAAAAAAATTTAGTAGCAACATAATCAGAGAAGGAAATGGCAACCCACTCCATGTTCTTGCCTGGAGAATCCCATGGACGGAGAAGCCTGGTAGGGCTGCAGTCCATGGGGTCGCACAGAGTCGGACACGACTGAAGCGACTTAGCAGCAGCAACATAATTGACTGTTATTTATTACAAGAATTAAAATATAGCATCTAAGTTAATATAAACTATCATTTTAAATATTAAAAGAGGAAAACTATTAATAGAAACAGAACAGACATAAATTAAAATTCAACAATTATTCCTAGCTGTTAACAATTTTTAAGATTTAATTTAAGAAGAGCCTAGTTTAGGGTGGTTATCAAAAAACTGCCAAAGAACATCATATCTAATAATGAAACACTGATTCACTGTCCGGGAGGTCATGGCCAGTTCAATATAACAAGAAAAAGCAGTGCTGATAACTACGTGATGTGCACCAGTATAGCCATGTGGATTGTTTGAAGTCATTTCTTCCTTTTGATTGGCTGATATCTGGTGAAATATGTTGCTAACATATCTGAACATGGCTGAGTACTCCCATTATCTTATCTACACACACCCATATCCCCTGGCCAGCTCCCAGCACATGCCCCTGACAGCAACGAGAGGAAACTTCTGCAGATGGCTGATGAGCATCACAAAAAGCAGACTCAACTCTGAGGAACTGAGAAATGACTCAAATGTGAACATTCAGCACCACCCTAAGGAAAGCATTGGAAGGACTGATGATGAAGCTGAAGCTCCATTACTTTGGCCACCTGATACAAAGAGCCAACTCATTAGAAAAGACCCTGATGCTGGGAAAGATTGAAGGCGGGAGGAGAAGGGGATGACAGAGGACAAGGTGGTTGGATGGCGTCACAGACTCAATGGACTTGAGTTTGAGCAAGCTCCAAGAGTTGGTAAAGGACAGGGAGCCTAGCGTGCTGCAGTCCATGGGGTCACAAAGGGTCAGACACAACTGAGTGATTGAACAGCAAGGGAAAGCAAAAGGGAGGCTGTCAGCACATGGACTGGCTTTGCAGGATCAAGAGAAGGCATATAATCTTTAACAGTTCCCTCACAAAAGGAACCAAAAGTGTGGAGCAAGTGTATTCATAGAAAAGTTCTGAGAAAGCTTAGAATCACTAATAAAACTGACCAAGTTAATTTTTCCCCCGAAGCCAGACTTCTTTACTGTGATGGCTTCTTTAAATGATAACACAGCAATGCAAGACATGAAGGAAATATGATACAACCGAATGAACACAATTTTCCAGCAACTGACTCCAAAGAGATAGAGACCTAAAATTTAACCTGAGAAAGAATGAAAAGGAGTGAAGAAAACCTAACAAGAACCATGGTCTACCAGTAAGAAAAATAGTCTGCTTTATTGAGGACTTCCCTAGTGGCTCAGACGGTTAAGCGTCTGTCTACAGAGCAGGAGACCTGGGTTCGATCCCTGGGTCAGAAGATCCCCCGGAGAAGGAAATGGCAATCCACTCCAGTACTATTGCCTGGAAAATCCCATGGACAGAGGATCCTGGTAGGCTACGGTCCGTGGGGTCACAAAGAGTTGGACATGACTGAGCAAATTCACTTTCTTTCTTTCTGTTGAAGTACAAGTAGGGGAAGAAAGGGTCTCTTGAGAAAGTTTATTTAAAGAAATAATGCCTGAGAACTTCACAGTTATGGGAATTTGGAATGGGTTTTGTGTATCCAAATTCATGTAACTCACAGGTGCCCCAAAATTGCAATCCGAAATAATCTTTTTTTTTTTTAATGATCAGGCAATCCCATGCCTTTTTTTTTTTAATTTTATTTTTTAACTTTACAATATTGTATTGGTTTTGCCATATATCAACATGAATCCGCCACAGGTATACACGTGTTCCCCATCCTGAACCCTCCTCCCTCCTCCCTCCCCGTACCATCCCTCTGGGTCGTCCCAGTGCACCAGCCCCAAGCATCCAGTATTGTGCATCAAACCTGGACTGGTGACTCGTTTCATATATGATATTATACATGTTTCAATCCCATTCTCCCAAATCATCCCACCCTCTCCCTCTCCCACAGAGTCCAAAAGACTGTTCTATGCATCAGTGTCTCTTTTGCTGTCTCGTATACAGGGTTATTGTTACCATCTTTCTAAATTCCATATATATGCGTTAGTATACTGTATTGGTGTTTTTCTTTCTGCCTTACTTCACTCTGTATAATAGGCTCCAGATTCATCCACCTCATTAGAACTGATTCAAATGCATTCTTTTTAATGGCTGAGTAATACTCCATTGTGTATATGTACCACAGCCTTCTTATCCATTCATCTGCTGATGGACATCTAGGTTGCTTCCATGTCCTGGCTATTATAAACAGTGTTGTGATGAACATTGGGGTGCACGTGTCTCTTTCAATTCTGGTTTCCTCGGTTTGTATGCCCAGCAGTGGGATTGCTGGATCATAAGGCAGTTCTATTTCCAGTTTTTTAAGGAATCAGCACACTGTTCTCCATAGTGGCTGTACTAGTTTGCATTCCCACCAATGCTGTAAGAGGGTTCCCTTTTCTCCACACCCTCTCCAGCATTTATTGCTTGTAGACTTTTGGATCGCAGCCATTCTGACTGGCGTGAAATGGTACCTCATAGTGGTTTTGATTTGCATTTCTCTGATAATGAGTGATGTTGAGCATCTTTTCATGTGTTTGTTAGCCATCTGTATGTCTTCTTTGGAGAAATGTCTGTTTGGTTCTTTGGCCCATTTTTTGATTGAGTTGTTTGTTTTTCTGGAGTTGAGCTGTAGGAGTTGCTTGTATTTTTGAGATTAGTTGTTTGTCAGTTGCTTCATTTGCTATTATTTTCTCCCATTCTGAAGGCTGTCTTTTCACCTTGCTTAGAGTTTCCTTTGTTGTGCAGAAGCTTTTAAGTTTAATTAGGTCACATTTGTTTATTTTTGCTTTTATTTCCAATATTCTGGCAGGTGGGTCATAGAGGATCCTGCTGTGATGTATGTCGGAGAGTGTTTTGCCTATGTTCTCCTCTAGGAGTTTTATAGTTTCTGGTCTTACGTTTAGATCTTTAATCCATTTTGAGTTTATTTTTGTGTATGGTGTTAGAAAGTGTTCTAGTTTCATTCTTTTACAAGTGGTTGACCAGTTTTCCTAGCACCACTTATTAAAGAGATTGTCTTTAATCCATTGTATATTCTTGCCTCCTTTGTCAAAGATAAGGTGTCCATAAGTGCGTGGATTTATCTCTGGGCTTTCTATTTTGTTCCATTGATCTATATTTCTGTCTTTGTACCAGTACCATACTGTCTTGATGACTGTGGCTTTGTAGTAGAGCCTGAATCAGGCAGGTTGATTCCTCCAGTTTCCATTCTTCTTTCTCAAGATGGCTTTGGCTATTCGAGGTTTTTTGTATTTCCATACAAATTGTGGAATTATTTGTTCTAGCTCTGTGAAGAATACCGTTGGTAGCTTGATAGGTGCAATCCCAAATAATCTTAAAGACACAAAATATAATACAACTGTTTAAAGTCAAAAACAAAGAAAAATTTTAAAGCAGCTGAAGGAAAGAAAAAGATCTTCACATACAAAAGACTGTTCCCCCCACCCACAACAGTAAGGCCATCAGTGCATTACAGCCGAACAAGAATACTGTGCCCAGCAAAGGTGTCCTTCAGAAATGAAGGTGAGATAAAGACTTCCCCAAATAAAACCTGAGGGAGTTCATCACATTATCCCTGCCTTATAAGAAGTGCTGCAAGGAGTTTTTTAAAGCTGAAATGAAAGAATGCTAATTAGTGACAAGAAAATATAAAACTGTCTAATAATGTAATGAATGTTAATCACTTAAGTCTTATACAAAACTTAAAGGACAAAAGTATCAGAAGTAACTACATTAGTCCGTGGTAAGAGACTATTATAAGTTGTTTTACATAAATTTCATGGTACCCAAGATGCAAAACCCCCAAAATGGTACATACCAAAAGAGGAAGAAAAGATAAGGGAACTACAAAGTAGCTGGAATACAGTAAAATGACTTTAGCAAGTCCTTACCCATCAAGAATTACTTTAAACAGATTATCAATCAGAAAGCATAGAGTGGCTGAGTGGATTAAAAAAAAAGACTTCAATATATGCTAGCTACAAGATTGAAAGCTTTCCCTCTAAGATAAGGAATAAGATAAGACGGCTTACTGTCACCACTTTCTTCCAACATAGTGCTGGAAGTGAAAGTGAAGTTGCTCAGTCGTGCCCGACTCTTTGCGACCCCATGGATAGTAGCCTGCACCAAGCTCCTCTGTCCATGGTATTTTCAAGGCAAGAGTACTGGAGTTGGTTGCCATTTCCTTCTCCAGGGAATCTTCCCAACCCAGGGATCGAACCCAGGTCGCTCACATTGTAGACAGACGCTTTACCGTCTGAGCCACCAGGGAAGTCCAATAGTGCTGGAAGTTGTAACCAAATAAATTAGGCAAGAAAAAGAAATAAAAATGAATTCAGATCATAAAGGAAGAAGTAAAATTGTCTCTGTTGGCAGAAGATACAATCTCATATATAGAAAGTCCCAAGACTCTAAGAAAAGCTGTTGGAACTAATGAAATCACTAAAGTTGGAGAATACAAGACGAATATGCAAAGATCTGTAGTTTTTCTATATACTAACAAGGAAGTATTTGAAAAAGAAATAAAGGAATCCTATTTACAATAGCATGAAAAACAATAAAAGACTTAGGAATAAATTTAACCAAGAAAGTGAAAAGATCTGTATACTAAAACTATAAGGAACCGATGAAAGAAATTGAAGAAGGCACAAATAAATTGGGAGGGGGTGGCAATCTCATGTTCATGGATTAGAAAAATTAATATTGTGAAAAATGTCCATATGGTACTTCCTTGCTGGTCCAGTGGTTAAGATTCCACTTGCCAATGTAGGGGACACAGGTTTGATCCCTGGTCCAGGGACTAAGATCTCAGAAGCCACAGGGCAGCTGAACTTGTGCGCCGTAACTACTGAAGCCCAGGCACCCTAGAGCCCATGCTCCACAACAGGAGAAGCCTCCATAACAAGAAGCCCGCTCACCACAAATAGAGAGAATTCCACATGACACAACAAAGAGCTTGTGTGCCGCAATGAAGACCCAGTGCAGCCAAAGAAAAAATTCTGTACTAACCAAAACCATCTGTAGATTCAGTGCAATCCCTGTGTAAAGCTATAGTAATCAAAAAGAGTTTAGTGCTGGCATAAAAAACAAACACATAAACAAGTGGAATAAAATTGAGAGCCTACAAATAATACATGTAGGGTCAACTAATATTTGACTAGGGGGCCAAGAATAGTCAACAGGGATAAAGATAGTCTCTTCAAAAAGCAGTATTGGAGAAATTGGATAATCACATTCAAAAGAATTAACTCAAAGTGGAATGACGACATAAATGTAAGGCCTGAAGATGTGAAACTTCCAGAAGAAAGCAACAAGGGAAAGTTCCTTGACATTGGTCTTGGTCATGATTTTTTTGGATATGACCAAAATTACAAGCAACAAAAGCAAAAATAAACAAGTCAGACTATATCCAACTTAAAGGCTTCTACGTAGCAAAAGAAACAAGCAACAAAATGAAAAGGCAACTTATGGTATGGTAGAAAATATTTGCAAACCATATATCTAATTAGGGGTTAATATCCAAAAAATATAAGAAACTCCTACCACTCAATAGCAAACAATAATAATAATAATAATCTGATTTTAAAATGGGCAAATGTACCTAAAATTGATATTTTTAAGAGCACATGAAAAAGGCCAACAGGTTCTTGATATATCATCATCAGCATCAGGAAAATATAATCAGACTCACAATGAAATACCACCTCAGTCTGTTAAAATGGCTTTTATCAAAAGGATAGCAATTACCAAAGGTTAGCAAGGATGTGGAAAATAGAACCTTATACACTATTGATAATAATACAAGTTGGTATAGATTGGTATAGGCTTTATGGAAAGCAGTATGGAGATTCCTCAAAAAATTAAAAATAAACCTACTATATGATCTAGCAGTCCCACTTGTGAGTATATAGTCAAAGGAACTGAAGCTAGTCTCTTAAAGAGATACCTGCAGTCCTGTGTATATTGCAGTTTTATCCACAATAGCTAAGACACTTGCTGTCGTTCAGTTGCTAAGTCATGTCTGACTCTTTGCGACCCCATGAACTGCAACATGCCAGGCTTCCCTGTCCTTCACAGTCTCCCAGAGTTTGCTCAGAATTATGTCCTTGAGTTGGTGATGCTATCAAACCATCTCATCCTCTGCCACCCTCTTCTCCTTTTGCCTTCAGTCTTTCCCAGCATCACGGTCTTTTCCAATGTGTTGCCTCTTCATATCAGGTGGGCAGAGTTTTGGAGCTTCAGCTTTAGCATCAGTCCTTCCAATGAATATTCAGGATTGATTTCCTTTAGGATTGTCTGGATTGACCTCCTTGCAGTCCAAGGGACTCTCAAGAGTCTTCTCCACCACCACAGTTTGAAGACATCAATTCTTGGTGCTCAGTTTTCTTTGTGGTACCACTCTCAAACATCCATACATGATTGCTGGAAAAACCATAGCTTTGACTATACAGACTTTTGTCAGCAAAGTGATGTCTTTATTTTTTAATATGCCGTCTAGGTTTGTGATAACTTTCCTTCCAAGGAGAAAGTGTCTTTTAATTTAATGACTGAAATCACCTTCTGCAGTAATTTTGAAGCCCAAGAAAATAAAATTTGTCACTGTTTTCACCTTTTTCCCCATCTGTTTGCCATGAAGTCATAGAACTGGCTGCCATGATCTTAGTTTTTGGAATGTTGAGTTTTAAACCAGTTTTTTCATCCTCCTCTTTCACCCTCGTCAAGAGGCTCTTTAGTTCCTCTTCACTTTCTGCCATTTCTTCACTTTCTGGTATCATCTGTATATCTGAGGTTGTTGATATTTCTCCTGGCAATCTTGATTCCAGCTTGTGATTCATCCAGCCCAGCATCTTGCATGATGTACTTTGCACAAAAGTTAAATAGGGTGGCAATATACAGCCTTGACATACTCTTTTCCCAGTTCTGAACCAGTCTATTGTTCCATGTCCAGTTCTACCTGTTGCTGCTTGACCTGCACACAGGTTTCTCAGGAGACAAATAAGGTGGTCTGGTATTCCCATTTCTTGAAGAATTTCCCACAGTTTGTTGTGATCCACAGTCGTGGAAACAACCTAAACATCCATCAGCAGATTAGCGGATAAAGAAAATGTGGTGTGGCAATGTGCACTGAATGTTACTCAACCTAGGATTACAGGAAATCCTCGCGTTTGTAACAGCATGTATAGAGGACGTTCTGTGTGAAATAAGGCAGAGAGAACAACAAACACTGTGTGGTCCCATGTACGTGGAATCTGAAGATCAGATCTGTAGAGCCGGAGAGTAGGATGCTGTTTGCCAGGGCCTGGGGGTTAAGGTAAATGGGAAGCTGTTGGTCGAAGAGGATAAACTTCAAGTTATAAGAGGAATAAGTTCTGGGATCTAATGTACAGTGTGGTGGCTGAAGTTAACTATACTGTATTATATATTTAAAAGTTACTAAGAGATTAGGTCTTAAATGTCCCCAACTTCCCCCACACATAAACACACATAATGGTAAGTTTGTGAGATAATGAAGGTGTTAATTACCCTTATTGTGATAATCATTTTGTAAAATATATGTGTATTAAATCAACATGTTGTTTGATTAAACCAGATACCATAAATGTGTGCAATGTGGTGTGTCAATTTTGTCTCAATAAAACTGACAGCTTTTGAAGAGATAGTCAACTGAGGGGAAAAAAGCAAAGAATTAAATGAGGGTTTTTATTGTTGTTGTTGTTCAGTCGCTCAGTCATGTCCGACTCTTTGAGACCCCATGGACTGCAGCACGCCAGGCTCCCCTGTCCTTCACCGTCTCCCAGAGCTTGCACAAACCCATGTCCTTTGAGTCAGTCATGCCATCCAATCATCTCATCCTGTTTCATCCGCTTCTCCTCCTGCCTTCTATCTTTCCCAGCATCAGGGTCTTTTCTAATGAGTCTTTTTATAAGGTATAGTACATGTGTGATGTTGGTACAACTACATAGTAGAAAATATTAGCCCAGAAACTATTTTACACATATAGGAGTGTGTATGTGTGTATAACACATAGATGTACACATATACATACGTATACAGAGGGAATCTTGGTATTTTGACATAAATTGCATATTCAGTAGTAGAGATAGAATGGACCCTTCAGTAAATGGGACTGGAACAATTATTTTTCCATATTAATCAATGAGTGGATGTATGTATAAGTGATTAAGTGATGGGATAAGACCACTATCTCACAAATTTGAAAATTGTGTGAAAATTCTAGGATAAGTTAAAGTCCTATATGTACAAAAGCAGAACTCTTTTTAATTTAGAAAAAATATAGTATATCTCCATGGGATTAGTTCAAAAATAATTTAGTATCTCAAAAGTGTGTATAATTAAGTAATATGATTGACCACATTGATATGAAAAACAAAATTCTTCAAATAATAGCTTTGATAAACAAAGTTATATGGTATGACTGAAAAGATATCTGCAACACATATAACCAGAAATTGGACTAGAAGAACGTATTAGTTTTCCTACAAATCAGTAGGAAAAGGTCAACCCATTAGGAAACTGAGTGAGTCATTAAAAATAAAAGAAGTCCAGATGGCCATTAAATATTTGGAAAGATGCTCAGTGTCATTGATAATCAGATTTCTGTAAGTTTAAACAAGTTACCATTTTACTCCCAGACTGGTAAAAACTGAAAATGGAAAATACTATGTGTTTGAAAGCATATGGTGAAAGGAATCCCTCATACATTCCTGGTGGAGTATTAATTGATACACTACTTTGTAGAGCACTTTGGCGCGATCTGGTAAAGGAGAAACTTTGCATGTCCCGTTTGACCTCCCCAGGATTCTGTTTGTAGTTTCATACTTTGGAGAAACTCCTGAACCTGGGTGCAGTGAGATCCTTACAGGGATGTGTGTTGCATCCTCATTTTAACAGCAAAAGCCTGAAAATAACCTACATGTCAGTAGGTTATTGACATCAATAGGGGAATGGCAATAGTAGAATGAACAAGTTGCAGCTTTGGTGTATAATAGAATACTATGGAGCAGTTCATTGCTTATTTATTTAAGAAACGTTAATGAACTGTCAGCTGTGTACTAAACACTTTGGATACTGAGGACATGATGGTAACCAGCACTTTTAAATCGTCACTTAATTTAGGGCCATTATAATGAATGGAGGCAAGGAGTACATTCACTTTGTGGAATCGTCACACTTTATGCTTATAATTTATGCACTTTTCTATATGTATAATTAAATGATGCATTTACTTTTTAATTTTTAAAATATTTACTTCTTTATTTTGGGCTGCGCTGCATCTTTGTTTCTGTGTGTGGGTTTTCTCTGGTTTCAAAGAGTGGGGCTACTCTTCCTTGGGGTGTAGGCTTCTCACTGCAGTGGCTTCTCTTCTCATGGAGCATGGGCTCTAGGGCTCTCAGGCTTCAGTTGTTGCTACTCAAGGGCTCTAGAGCACAGGCTCAGTAGTTATGGTCCATGAGCTTAGTTGCCCTGTGGAATGTAGGATTTTAGTTCCTGGACCAAGGATTGAACCCGTGTCCCCTGCATTAGCAGTCTGATTCTTAACCATTGGACCACCAGGAAAGTCCCCAATTTAGTGCTTTTTGATGTATTTGCAGAGTTGCGTAACCATCACCACAAATGGTTTCAGATCTTTTCCATTACCCTTAAAAGAAACCTTGTACCCATTAGCAGTCACTCCCCTCTTTCCTCTACCCCTTCCATCCCAGGCAACCTCTTACCTACTTTCTGTCTATATAAATTTGCCAATTTTGGAAATTTCACATAAATGGAATCATACAGTTTGTTGACCTTTGTGACTGGCTTCTTGCACTTAACATAATATTGTCAGGGCCCATCCACATTGTAGTGTGTATTAATATTCTGTCCTTTTTTGTTGCCAGATAATATTGCATTCTATAGATATACCACATTTAATTTTGTTGATAAACATTTGAGTTGTTTTTACTTTGGGGCTATTATAAATAATGTTGGTATAAATATTCCTGAGTAAGTTTTTGTGTGGCCATATGATTTCATTTTTAGGGATGTTTGTATGTAGAAATAGAATTGTATACTATATTCTAGATATAACTCTTTGAGGAACTGGCAAACTTTTCCAAATTGTCTGTACCACTTTACATTCCCACTAGCAACATACGAAGATTCCAGTTTCTCCACATCCTTGTTAATTTCTGTCAGTAGATAGATACACAGACAAATGTAGATATCCTAGGGCGTGTGGAGTGGAATTTTGTGATTTTAATTTGCATTTCTCTGATAAGTAATAGGATCAAATGTGTGTGTATGTATTGACTGTTCATATATATATCCTTTGAAGAAATGTCTATTCAAATCCTTTGTCCATTTTTAAGCTGGGTTATTTATTATTGTTGAATTGTAAGTGTCCTTTATATATTCTGGATCTAAATCCTCTGGATCTAAATCCCTTATTAGTAGTAGGACTTACAAATATTATAATTTCTCCCATTCTTTATGTTGTCTTTTCAGTTTGTTATTGGTGTCCTTTGAATCATAAAATTTTATTTTTTTATGAAGTTTAGATTCTCTGTTTTTTCTCTGGTTATTTGTGGATTTAGTGTCTTAATTCAAAATCATGACGGAGATCTTAGTTTTCATGGCTACCTTATGAATACAAGCCTTCCCAAAATAGAAATTAGAAAATTATCTTTCCAGCCTCTCTGACAGCTTGGCACAGGCATATGATCTTCCAGTTAGAAGGACACATGCCAGATTTCGCATCAGAGTCTAAGGTGGTAAGAAAGAAAGGCACTGTCAAGAGCTCATTCCAGTAAGAGTGTCAGGAGATACCTCCAGTTCCCAGATTTCAGCAGTGGCAGAAGTGGCAGCAGTGCAGTTCCTTCTGTCCACCGTGCAGAGTACAGTGCTGTGCCCAGCAGTTGCGAGCAGTGTCTACACTGAAAGTCCCTCTTGCCATCCTGAAGTTAATCCATTTTGTGTGAGAATAGTAACTGCAAGTCTGTTTCCCATTACTTTAAATGAGGGGGGAAAATCATATTTTAAATTCCCAATTCCTTAAACTATACTTAAACTATAAAACACAGTAAAATGCATATGTAAGTGATAAACACTCACGATGTAAAGTATCTACAACATCATAACAATTAATATGATTGTTAATATTTTGTTTTGCATCCAATAGCATGTTACATATTCCCTTTGTTTTCAGTCAGTAAATTTTTTGAAATATGTATATGTGCTCTGACATTTTATGAGTTCTGTTTGGAGTGTAATTCAACTTGCATATCATTGCATTTAAAATGTACGAAGTTTGGAGTACCTATAAATTTTTCTGTGTATACATCAACTTACAAGCTTGCAATTAAAGATAAGTTCATTCTATAAAGTTTGGATTTTAAAAACCAAGAGACGTTGTACTAGGAGAATGTTATCCATAGAAATGTTGTTCACAGGTATGCCTGTTTTTATTGAGCACTTGTAACATGCCAGGTACCCTGCAAAGGATGTGATTCTTGTCTACAGGCCCATATTTTAAATAAAACATGGTTGTGTTTCCTAACTCTGTCCTAAATACCCAAAAAGTTAATATAGAGGGGGAAATAAGCAGAAATTATTTTTTCTTTAACCAGATTAGCTTTCCTACTCCTCTCACATTATGAAAAATTATAAAACATCCCATCAGATGAGTTCTGGGTTCTAACCCTAGCTCTGTTTGGGTGTAACCCTAGGCAAGTCTAGGTGACAGTTTCTTTGTAATATGAGAAGTAGACTGAATTAGATCTCTAGGGTTCTGTCCAGCCCTAAAATTATCTGACATTTTGCTTCAAACACATGTATGTAAGTCATATAAGCAGAAAATACTCAAATGAGTGAAACACTTTTAGAGCTTCTCCCTTCTAGAATATTCAGAATTCCTGTCAATAGCTTGTATCCTGTAATTGCTCTCAGAAAAACCCCAGTGTTCCCCTTGTTTAGAAATGTCCTGATCTCATAGGATAGCAAGACAGTGATCAAAAATTGTTTTTTATATATTTATTTTGTTAATTTAAAATATGTTACCAACAAGTATTAAGAAAAAGCACATGAACCACAAAATTGATTATTAACTTTTCATCATATATGTTTCTAGGTGAAGGTCTGTAATAAGAAAAGGGCAATGAGAAGATAAATTTCACAGTGTTAATAGGCAAGTCCTCTCTGGAGTAGTTTTTTCTTTTTCCAAGCATTACTCTGCCACTAGTGAAGTCTCATTATTTCTAAGTGTCCTAATCAATAAGGTCATGAAAGATTGATGTCAGGAGCTGTCACTGTGTTTATGACAAGAAGCATATAGAGTCATTTATAGGAGTGGGCAGTAATTCTCCTGTTAACTTGTAAGTCAGGGAATCAGTAAGCCCATCTTACATGTCTTTTGGTGGTGAAGAGAATCTCAGTGGTGTCCATCACTGACTGAGGAAGAGGCCAATATTGTTAATTGAATTTCCCTAAAGAGAACAAAAACATACCATCATGTCAGGGGAAAGGGAGAAGTAGAAAATCCATACAAGTCTCTGATATGTATGAGTTGGTTGCATTGATTTTCCTCTGCTAATGGTATGGAATGGATACAGAATTGTCCTCAGAAAGTAAAAGGTTGATTAGAACAGCTCTTTTCCACTTAAGACTTAGGAGCAAACTACCAATGTTTCAAATAAAGATACATGTATTTTATTATAATTTTGAAGTAACACATTTTAGTTTTATTCTACTAAAGTAATGTGTATTGTAGAAAAAGTGTAACACTTAAGCATTTTCTTATTTCTTATGAACATGGTTTTTAAGAACCACAGAGTTTTCTATCATATGAGAGTACTATAATTTATTATAGTTGGTTAATCATCTGTTTTATAACATGTTCATTGTTAAAAACAAAATTAACTAATATAGAAGCAGAATAAGTGAAAGCTCCTTCCTCTTTGCCTCCTTGGACCTCTTCTCAGATTTAACAGCTGTTAACAGTTAGGAAAATATCCTTCCATATTTTTGGTTGCTTCATATTCTTATGCATACACATGCATACACATTTTTTCTAGTTAAAAAATCAAGCTATATGTATTGTTAGTCCATTCTTTTCAGATAGTAGCATATTATCAGTATTATTCCGCATGAGCACATCATCTGCCTGATTCTCACCATTTTAATTAGCTGGGCTTGGTATTCAATTGAAAAAAACAGCAACATGTGGCTTTAGAAAAATTAGACCACCCGAAAGGGAATTCTGTGTAAAGGAAATTTCTCTTTTACTTTACCCTGGAAATTCTTTTTAAAGACTGAATAGTATTCCATGGAATAGTTGTACCATTAACTTATTTAATCATTTCCCTATTGACAGACTTCTGTTTGGATTTTGGGGGGTATTTTGCCTTTTCAAATAGTGCTTCAGTGTACATCCCTGTACATACGCCATCGTGGACCTGGGCTTGTATTCCAGGATGCATGCCTGTGTGCTAAGTCACTTTAATCATGTCCAGCTCTTTGAGAGCCTATGGACTGTAGCCATCCAGGCTCCTCTGTCCATGGGATTCTCCAGGCAAGAATACTAGAGTGGGTTACCATGTCCTCCTCCAGGGATCTTCCTGACCCAGGATAGATTTACTAGATATGGAACTGAAATTCTAATTTAAAAAAAAAAGCTAATTATATATACTTCAGACATGTTAGAACCTGTTAGGTTGGTACAAACATAATTGCAGTTTCAGACCATGAACATGAAAGTGAAAGTCACTCAGTCCTGTCTGACTCTTTGTGACCCCATGGACTATACAGTCCATGGAATGCTCCAGGCCAGAATACTGGAGTGGGTAGCCTTTCCCTTCTCCAGGGTTTCTTCCCAACCCAGGGATTGAACCCAGGTCTCCTGCATTGCAGGTAGATTCTTTACCAGCTGAGCCACAAGGGAAGCCCTTTAGACCATGCTGCTGCTGCTAAATTGCTTCAGTCGTGTCCAACTCTGTGCGACCCCATAGACCGCAGCCCACCAGGCTCCCCCGTCCCTGGGATTCTCCAGGCAAGAACACTGGAGTGGGTTGCCATTTCCTTCTCCAATGCATGAAAGTGAAAAGTGAAAGTGAAGTCGCTTAGTCGTCTCTGACTCTTAGCGACCCCATGGACTGCAGCCTACCAGGCTCCTCCGTCCATGGATTTTCCAGGCAAGAGTACTGGAGTGGGGTGCCATTGCCTTCACCGTTTAGACCATGAATTTCATATAAATATAGCGAGGCTGAAACACATCTTTATTAAGGAAACTAGCAACCATTACATGTTTGCCAAGGAGAATAAGTTTGTTCCTGTAGTGTAAAAATCCACACTTCCAGATTTAATGAACTCTTGGAAAGCATTTTCTGCCTCCTGCTCATTGTGGAAGCGTTTTCCCTTCAAAAAGTTGTTATCAAGATGCTTGAAGAAGTTGTATGCTCAAGATGCTCTCGATTGGTGAGAAGTCAGGTGAATATGGTGGATGAGGCAAAACTTCATAGCCCAATTCATTCAGCTTTTGAAGTGTGGATTGTGCAATGTGTGGTCGATCGGGCACTGTCATAGAGAAGAATTGGGCCCTTTCTGTTGACCAAAATGCCAGCTGCAGGCATTGCAGTTTTCGGTGCATCTCATCTATTTGCTGAGCATACTTCTCAGGTGTAATGGTTTTTGACAGGATTCAGAAAACTAGTGGATCAGATCAGCAGCAGCCCACCGAACAGTGGCCATGGCTCTTTTTGTGGTGCAGGTTTGGCCTTGGGAAGTGCTTTGGAGCTTCCTCTTGGTCCAACCACCAAGCTGGTCATCGCCAGTTGTCATATACAATCCACTTTTTGTTGCACATGACAATCCAATTGAGAAATGGTTTGCTGTTGTTGCATAGAGTAAGAGAAGATGACACGGAAATGATTTTTTTTTTCAGTCGGCTCATGAGGCACCCACTTACTGAGGTTTTTTACGTTTCTAGTTTGCTTCAAGTGCTAAATGACTGTAGAATTGTCAACGCTGAGTTCTTCATAAATTCTCATGTGGTTGTAAGAGGATCAGCTTTGATGATTACTCTCAATTGGTTGTTCTCAACTTCCAATGGCCGGCCATTATTGCTCCTCATCTTCAAGGCTCTCATCACGTTTGCAAAACTTCTTGAACCACCACTGCACTATACGTTCATTAGCAGTTCCTGGGCCAAATACATTGTTGATATTGCAAGTTGTATTCACTGATTTACAACCCATTTTTAACTCAAATAAGAAAATTACTTGAATTTTCTTTTTGTCTAACATTATTTCCCTAGTCTAAAGTAAATGTAAAATAAACAGCAAGTAATAAATTATTAACAAAAAGTGAAGTGAGAAATGCATGTTAAAATGATGTATAACCACATTTATTTAGGAATGTATTCCAATATCAAATGGCAAATTTCAACAGTGTAAAACCTCAATTACTTTCGCAACACCCTTAGATAACCTTCTTTGCCAGGAAAGATATCAATAACCTCAGATATGCAAATGACACCACCCTTACGGCAGAAGGTAAAGAGGAACCAAAGAGCCTCTTGATGAAAGTGAAAGAGTAGAGTGAAAAGCTGGCTTTAAACTTAACATTCAAAAAACTAAGATCATGGCATCTGGTCTCATCACTTCATGGCAAGTAGATGGGGAAACAATGGAAATGGTGACAGTCTTTATTTTCTTGGGCTCCAGAATCACTGCAGCCATGAAATTAAAAGACACTTGCTCCTTTTAAGAAAAGCTATGACAAGCCTAGATATTATATTAAAAAGCAGATTCATTACTTTGCTGACAAAGGTCTGTCTAGTCAGAGCTGTGGTTTTTCCAGTTGTCATGTATGGATGTGAAAGTTGAACCATAAAGAAATATGAGCACCAAAGAATTGATGCCTTTGAATTGTGGTATCAGAGAAGACTCTTGAGAGTCCCTTGGATGGCAAGGAGATCAAACCAGTCAATCCTAAAGGAAATCAGTCTTGAATATTAATTGAAGGGACTGATGCTGAAGCTGAAGCTCCAATACTTTGCCATCTGATGCGAAGAACCGACTCATTGGAAAAGACCCTGATGCTGGGAAAGATTGAAGGCAAGGGCACAGAGGACGAGATGGTTAGATGGCATCACCGACTCAATGGACATGAGTTTGAGCAAATTCCAGGAGATGGTGAAGGACAGGGAAGCCTGGCATGCTGCAGCCCATGAGGTCACAAAGAGCCAGACACGACTGAGTGACAGAAGAGCAATAGGCTGTCATAAAAATTCAGTTGGCAATATTTTAATCTTATAACTGTAAATATTATTTATTATAACCTTATAGTATATAATTATAAAATAGTAGAATTTGGTTTGCAGTGCTATCTTAATTAGAAGATAACTTGACGTCTTCTGGAGAACTGGGCTGGACTTGCATAACTTTTCAGAAAGGCTGTACAGAGAAATCATAACAATTATCTCCCATAGGATTGAAGAAATGGAAGAATGAGATTCATTCAATTTTATAGAAAATTAGAGTTATAAATTTTATTCCATACTCTTCCACTTAAAGTTATTGAAAAAACAGAAATTAAATAGATTTTAAAATTCGGCTCCAATTAAAAACTATCCTTTAAAGAGACAGCTTCACCCTTTTTTTACTGGTTAAAACTGTCCTTTAGAGTAAAAGAAGAATTTACCCTTTTTCTACTGGTTTGTAGTTCTTTTGTCTCTCATATTACTTATTCTTGCCTCAAGTAAGTTGTGACAATACCTTCGGTGCATATTTTTTCAAGACTGATGACAACACTTATGACCTCCCAAAGCTGCTCCCTTGGTGACCACTAATGGTTTATCCAGTGTCAAACAAGATCTTTGTTTTCTTGATTTTAGATAAATTTGCAGGCCACTGCTTCACCAGTCATGAAGTCAGTTGTTTACATTTCAACAAAATGTTTGTTGTAACTTTCAAATACAGAGGAACTGTAGACAGACGGTGTTTATCACATTGTAGAGACTGTCAGAAATGGTTGGCCTCAGAATAACTGAGTTGAGCTCAGTGTTTACATTTTCATCTGCAAACTGTCAAGCCTGCTCACTGGAGTGACCAACTGCAGCATAAGATGAATAGCACAGCATTTCTTATACTACTTGCCATATATTGGTCTGAAATAGTCTTTTTCCAAAAAAGAAAAAAAAAATGTGCTTTACAGATGATGGCTAAAAGATGAGAAGAAGCCATTCCAGTATTAGAAATTTTAAGATTACTATTTTGCTAATGACCCTCTTCCAAAAGTGAAATATGGAAAGTCACATGTAGAATGTGTTTCCTGTGGTGATATTTTTTTCCTGTCATCTCCAAGTTCCATCAGAAAAATGTGCTGACAAGTAGACAGAGGAGAAGGTTTTAGAAAGGAGAAGTGGCCCTTTGCTTGCACTGTGGTCATGTCAACTATTACAGTCAATTAAAGCCTGTTTCTCAGTTTTAGGCATTCGCTCAGTCTGTTATTGAACAAAAATGGGGATGTATAAATAAATTTAGTATTGTCTTAAGATATGTCCAGAGATCATATATATGTGTATAAATACTGACATACTGAATCTTTAACATTTCATTCCCGACTGACTGCATGATGCTTCTTCCTCTGAAATAACTACTTCCTGAAGCCATCTCCTACTCATTCTTCAAAACTAATTTCAGTAATCTCCATTTTCAGGAACCTTATCCCAGTCCATTGTTTAGCTTTAAAATCCTTACCAAGTTTTTTCATAGCTGCATAATAAAGTTTGTCATATCTGCCTCATAATATGATTACCTATTTTTTTGTTTGTCTCCCCTACTAAAACCAAAAGATTCTAAAAAGTAAGGGCTATTTTATTTAACCAATGTGCCACTAGAGAAAAGTAGAGTGTTTGGCATACAGTAGGTGCTCAATAAATGTTGAATTATTTAATTTTGACATTATATTTCTGCTTTAGAACTCTAGGATTCGTGGCCCCCCCTCACTGGTTCTTTCCTTCCGCTTCCTTGAAGGCCTTCATCCCTTGTTAAACAGAACAGCATCTTCTGTATTGAGCCGGCACCATCTTTTCCTTCCTGCCTTTCCGTGCTTCTGCAGTAGGCCCTCATTTCCTCTGCTTATCTGGGTCTATTGTTTTCTTCAGGATCTCATTCAAGATGCATTTCCTTTCGAAAACCTATGATTAATTGATGCTATAAGGCTATGGTTTTTCCTGTGGTCATGTATGGATGTGAGAGTTGGACTGTGAAGACGGTTGAGCACCGAAGAATTGATGCTTTTGAACTGTGGTGTTGGAGAAGAGTCTTGAGAGTCCCTTGGACTGCAAGGAGATCCAACCAGTCCATTCTGAAGGAGATCAGCCCTGGGATTTCTTTGGAAGGAATGATGCTAAAGCTGAAACTCCAGTACTTTGGCCACCTCATGCGAAGAGTTGACTCATTGGAAACGACTCTGATGCTGGGAGGGATTAGGGGCAGGAGGAGAAGGGGACGACAGAGGATGAGATGGCTGGATGGCATCGCTGACTCGATGGACGTGAGTCTCAATGAACTCCGGGAGTTGGTGATGGACAGGGAGGCCTGGCGTGCTGCGATTCATGGGGTCGCAAAGAGTCGGACACAACTGAGCGACTGATCTGATCTGATCCTCGATGCTTTCAAGAATACAGTGAGGAGTATAGGCCCTCAGATACTTAATGAAAAAACAAATGAGTAATAGGTAAATCGAGGAATAGAAGGTCACCATTAGACTGCAGATTTAAAAGAGAAAAATATGGTAAACAAAAAGGAAAAGAGGTGATGGGAAAAATCATCTCAGTGGAGCTCGAGTATCAGTCACATAGTCATTTTACTGCCAGTGTAATTATCTCCGTGATAAGGGAAAGCAGTGCCACAGAAATGACAAGCCTCAGCTTCTTGCTGCAGATGTATCATTCCCAGATACTTGTGCTGGGGAATGACAAAAGCTCTCAGCCTCAGTTTCCTTGCCTGTGAAACAGTAGTCTTAGGGTTCATCCAGCTCTCCAGTCTTGGACTTCTACAGATATCTGAAAATAGCAAAACTGGTTTTGGGTGGAACTCTTTAGATTGATTAAAACTCAGTTAGCATATGCCCCTGGAACCATACTGTGGACGCTACTTCCCTGCTGAAAGGGTTGTACAGTCATGGCAAGGGGAGTTTTAAGTTATCATGTGACTCAAGAAGACAAGGGTTCTAGGATTTCTAGAAAATTGTTACATCATTCAAAGAGATTTTAAATGTAACTTTTCCTCCAATTGCATCATAGCACAATTAGAGAAATGTAGAATATGAATTAGAAGGTTTTCAGCAAGCATAGTCAGAAGGTAGTGGAATCTCAGAATGTACCATCTCTCCAATCCCATATTAATAATGCTTATATTTGTAGACTGCATCCTGGTTTCCAAAGAATCTTTCTCATTTCATTCCTCATCCTCTTACAGTAGTTAGACCAAAGCTGATGGGTCAGTAAGAGTTGGAATGAGGATAAGGAAACCAAGGGTACCATGGGGCTGGCAAGTGGAAGAAAACTTATGTTCTGTCTACTCCATCTTAGAGAAGACGTTTATTCTTGCTAGGGGATGCTTTTGATATCTGTGTTTCTCTACCATGCCCTGATGCCAAAGAGACAAGGAATCTGCTGAGGAAAAGCACATGGACACCATCCAGACATCCAGTTTATTGACTTCACTAAAGGTTGGTAGATGGGCCACAAGCTCTCTGTGGGGTGCTGAAGGCTTTCTTTACTCAGAGCAAAAGAAGCTGGGAACGTAGAAGACATCTCTGGACAACATGATTAAATAAATGCAGACTAATAATACTTACTCATGCCAGGTACACATATTCTATTCTTCCCTGGTGGCTCAGTGGTAAAGAATCTACCTGCCATTATAGGAGACACAGGTTCTATCCCTGGATGGGGAAGATCCCCTGGAGAAGGAAATGGCAACCCACTCCAATATTCTTGCCTTGGAAATCCAATGGACAGAGGAGCCTGGAGGGCTACAGGCCATGGGTTGTGAAAGAGTCAGACACAACTTAGCAGCTGAACAACAGCAAAACCAGTATATTAACACATGCAATCCTCACAGCAGTCCTATTTATTATCCCCATTTTACAAATGAGGAAACTGAGGCACTTTTCCAAGGTCCCACAGTAAATAAGTGGTGAACCAGGAGTTGAAAACAAGTAAATTACTGCCTAGGTCCATGCTATTAATCACTACCATGTGCTGAGTAAAGCTGATATATCTTTAACTGAGGTGGTGACAGATTAAAGTAGGTTGACACATGTAGGAATGAGAAATAAATGCATTTGGAAAGTATTCAAAAGATAGAATCAACATTGGCTATGAGGAGTATGGAAAGGAAAAGCTTAAGGTGAAGTGGATGATTCTGCCTTTTAGTATCGTTTATGAGACAAACGAGAACAGATTCCACCTTGGACATGTACACGTGCTTGTGGCACATCCACGTGGTGAAGTCCAGTGTGAAGTTAACTGTAACCACAAAGGGCTTAAAGACAGAGATTTAGTATCATCAGCCCTGGATACAGTGAAAGAAATAGTAGAAATGGATGGCAATCTGTGAAGTAATGAAAGGATACAGTAGAGGAGAAAAACCTGAAAAAATAATATTTACTGCAGAGTTTGGCAGACTAATGCCCATGGACCAGAGCTGGCCCACTGCCAGTTTTTTAATGGCCCACAAACTGCGAAGGCTTTTTGCATTTATTTATGATTGCATTTTATGGATTTCCCTGGTGGCTCGGACGGTAAAGCATCTGCCTACAATGCGGGAAACCCAGGTTCAATCCCTGGGTCAGGAAGATCCTCTGGAGAAGGAAATGGCAACCCAGTCCAGTACTCTTGCCTGGAAAATCACGTAGACAGAGGAGCATGTTAGGGGTCGCAAAGAGTGGGACATGACTGAGCGACTTCACTTCACTATGATTGCATTATACGTGGGCTTTCCTGGTGGCTTAGTGGTAAAGAATCTACCTGTCTAAACAGGAGATGCGGGTTCAATCCCTGCGTGGGGAAGATCCCCTGGAGACGGAAATGGCAGCCTATTCCAATATTCTTGCCTGGGAAATCCCATGGACAGAGGACCCTGGTGGGCTACAGTACAAGGAGTTGCAAAAGAATCAGACACAACTTGACAACTAAACAACAACATTTTATATTATAGTCTTATTTTTGCCTGTTGACCTGCAAAACTTAAAATATTACTATCTGGTCTGTTGAGAAAACTTTACTAATCCCGGCCTGGCATGCTGCAATTCATGGGGTCGCAAAGAGTCGGACACAACTGAGCGACTGAACTGAACTGAACTGATTGAAGCAAAGGAAGACAAACCTTCGATGATGAAGATAAATGTTAGAGAAGGTGATGGAGAAAATCAGAAGACTAAAGAATCATATAAGCTAAGAGGAAAGGCAGGTTTTTCAGATAGGGAAAAGTTGGAAATGTTGGCATAATAAGTTTATATACTGGCACCTCTACGTAACAGTAATAAAAGATATTTTAAAACTAAGATGTAACCAGGTTGAAAGCAAAATTGGGGTTTCTGTGGACCAGAAATGGAATGCATAGAAATCACTGTATTAAAAAAGGCAGAAGTCACCATTCCACAGCTCTCTCAATCCAGAGACCCTGGTGACCAGAAGGTGGGCTCCTGTGGGCTGAAAGGGGGTAAACAACACCATTCAAAGTCAGGTTCATAGTCTGAGGACAAAGCTTGGGCCGGGGACTTTTCCACTCCTGAAAGGTGGTTGAAGAAAAAATGCTGCTGACCACTGGGAGGAAGAGAACACACAGCCTCAAAACCTAGCCACCTGCCTGCTCAGTAACAGGTCTGCAGTATGTCTAAGATTGTTACTGGAGTTCCAACCTCCGAATTGCCATTTAAGTGACCTTGGAACCATGGATGCCCCGGAAACAACTATGAAACTAGATAAGGGAGCATAAAGGGTTAGACATAATAAAACAAAGCTCCTATGCTTAAAAAACAAATCAAAATTACAGACATGAGTAAATAAAATGTTAGGAAAGATGGCTGTGAAACAGATTTTTTAATGGAGCAAGAGTTTATAACAGATGAAACTAATTTTACAGACCTCTCTGAAAGAAATTTTGAAAGAAATATATTTAGTATTCTCAAGGAGGTAAATGAAAGTACCCTTTTAAAATCAATAGGAAAGCATGAAAAAATAAGCAGAAGTGAAATAGTAGGTAATATGAGAAAGAACTAAAATATAGGAAATAAGAATATAACTCTTGAAGAATATAACTTAATAGAATAAAATATAAACTGAAATTAGACATGCAAAGAGTTAAGCAGTAACTTGGGAGGTGGTAATAAGTAACATACCCCAAACACAGAAGAGAAACAAAAGGGATGAAGGAATGATTAAGAATCATGATTGTAGACGGAGGGGTTTCCATAGCATCTATTTGGAGTTCTGAAAGGAAAAAAATAGAAAAATAGAGTTAATATTTGACATTCAACACCTGAGAATTTTTAGGAATGGAAGAAAGGCATGAATTCACATTATAGGGAGACTGTAGATGATCAAAGAGAAGAAAATATGTAAAACTACCAGAATAGAGACAGATTATCTGAAAAGTACAGTTAGACTGAAACTTCTTGTCAGCTGTGAGGCATGCCAAAAGTCAACAGAATGGTGTCTTCAAGATGTGTAATATCAGCCAAGAATTTTATGCCCAGTGAAACATGATTCAGGAATATAGGCAAATTGAAGACATTTTCAAACATTCAAAGGCAAATAAATAGAAGTGGTACAGGCTTTCACTAAAAGAGTAGTTAAAAGATAGTTCAGCAGCAGAAGGCGAGTTCATAGAGAAGGCATGTGGTACATAAAAATGGTGAGCCTAGAAATTGTAAAAATGCATCAGCTTGCTTTTTTAACTATTTAACTATTTTAATTACATTTAATTAAAATAAGCATCTGTTAAGGGATGCCTATATTTTAGGTATGCATAGAAAATGTAACTTTATGAAAAAAATAAATTCTATCTTATAGTCATGTATTAGTGTAGTATTAATATGTACCAGTAATTATATTTAATTTTCATAAATTAAGGGTCCTTGGATGGATTATTTGAGTAGTCCAGGTCTCAGAAGGTCTTCCCTTCATGTAAACCTAGTTTGTGGAAGCATTCATGGTATTCCTGAGAGCTTGCAATATTTGGTTGCAGTTCATGTTTCATTCCAGAGATCATACTCTCATGTATTGGTAAGTCTCTGAATGAAAGATAAACATCTCCAGAAACTGTTAAAAGTTGTCTTAAACATCCCCAGAAGTTCAGAATGAACATTTCTCAGCAGAATGTGGGACTGTCCTGGTTTCCTGTTTCTGAGCGTCATAAAAATAATATGGCAGCAAAAATTAACTATGCCGTAGGATGTAAATAATAATAAGTGAAAATATTTTAAAATATTCACTTAGATATGTGGTGGTCTTGTTTCTAATGGAACCATTCATAAAAGCCTAGTAATCCAAGTGAAAATATCGTAATCCAAGTGAAAATATCTTCCCAAGAAGAAATGGTCTCCCTCTTCTTTGAACTCTAAAACACTTTGTCTGCACCTCTCTTAGGAGAAGTATCAATTTTTGCCGTGGTTTGCATTGACAGCTTCTTGTTCTTTTATCTCCTCTCACGCTAGTCTTTTCAAGGTCTCTACCGTGGCTCTCTCTCTTCCACAAGGTAGATGAGAAGTCTATACACACAGCGCACACATGTTACATGAGCAGTCACTTTGTGTATCTGAATTTTGTGGATTTTTTTTTTTTACTGTAGCAACAAAGCATTTTATAGGAGTATGTTACTGCATGGTTTCTTGAAAAGCTATGAAAATTTTACAAATTTGTAAGTAAAGCTTCTATTTGAATATTTGGGCCATTAATATAAGAAAAGTTTGTGTAAAGCTAATTATGTTGATGTTTTGAAGGAACTTCAAACCATAGTTGTATAAGAGTCTTATTTAAGTTGCGACAGTCATTTCAGTCTTATGAGAGTCAGGAATTGATGGCATGTAGGAGGTGGCTAAGGTAGGAAAGGTTATTTATTTTACCCTGATCACACACAACAGTTGGGATTTTTGATAGTTGATTTATGCATGCTTTTTTTTTAAACTAAGACACTAAAGTGGCAAGTATATCATCCTCTCCATAATATATGAGAACATGCTGTAAATGTGATTTTTCATGTATAAAGCATGTACTTTCTTTTTAAAAAATGAGTAGCAATTTCTCTTCTGTGTTCTCAAAACCCTCTGATTATACTTCTGTTATAGCATTAACTGTGGGATTATAGTGATTTGTTTTCCTAACACAGTGCACTTCCCACCTCAGTACTGTCATTGGGTGCATACCCCTAGATTAATAAGGAAACACAGCCTTAAGTGACACGAAACTGTTTATTGACTGAATGAATAAGATGACTAACTGTAGTTTGGTGTGTTGTTGTTCAATCGCCCAGTAGTTTCCGACTCTTTCTGACCGCACGGACTGCAGCACGCCAGGCCTCCCTGTCCCTCACCATCTCCCAGAGTTTGCCCAAGTTCATGTTCATTTCATCAGTGATGCCATCAGCCATCTCATCCTCTGACACACTCCTCTCTTTCTGCCCTTGATCAGAAGTGTAGTTTAATTCCCATGAAATACAGTTGTGTATGGTTGCTTATGTCTTCTGAAGCACAGAGATTCTTAATCTCTTTGTTGATTATTAGTTGGTTCTATCAGATTCTCATAAAGGGTAATCAGTGAACATCCTGAAAACCAGTAACTCAGAAATTCTGGCTTCTGTGAGAGAGAGAGAAAGAGATTGAGAGAGAAAAACATGTCTGTCCATACCAGAACTTTAGGATCAAACTTTTGTCTGATTCTGTTTTCCTCATTTATTGTGCAAATATATATTTCTGACCTATTAATTAAGACTTTCTCCAGTCCTGTCAACTCAGTCTGAATCTTTTGTAAAGCAGAAAATACTTCTATAAGTGTTCTAATTTGAATTTTATATACCACGTTTACCTAAAGCAATGTGCTACTCTTAGTAAAGACAATTCTGCATGAGAATTAAGCTAATCTGGCTATTCTACAATTGCTGTAAATATTTCAAACCCAGTATTTCAGTAAATAGTGTGGTTTTTAATTAGACCATTTTGTTATTTTAAACAGCTTTATTAAGATACAGTTCACATTGGATGGAATTCACCCTTTTAACACTATAATTGGCTGTTTTTCTATATTCGCAGAGTTGAGTATAATCTTTAGAACATTTTCATCACCCTGAAAAGGAACTTTAATCATCACTCTCTAATCTCCCCCATCCCCCTTAGCGTTTTGTTAACATTTGCACTGGAAGTTTCCTGTCTTAATATAATGATCAACGGTTCACACTGCCTATGTGTGTATTTCAACCATCTATTTTTCTATTCCAGGTTTTCACATCTTACTGCAAGCTATTAGTTTAAATGAACTGCAGATTTAATAACTTGGATATTATCATTTTATTCTTTCCTTGCAAGTAATAAAACTTAAAAATTAGCATACTGCTTGAGGAACAACTGTTGCTTTATTGACAGAGTTAAAATCTTTAACTGACTCAATACCAGTGAATCAGTGCATAGTGATTAAATAGATATCTCTCCACCAAATTGAAGTTGGAATAAGTCATACTGGGTGAATGTATCTCTTACAGTTTGGATTATGTGTATTCAATTCATACTTCTTGGCCTAAGTTGTTCTTTATCATAGATTTAGACAGGTACAAGAAAATTAAAGTCAGTCATAAAGCATCTTGAATTTTTCAGAATAGGAAACCCCATGTGGATGATCCAGGTATTTGCATTTTGGACTCTTTTGTTGACCATGATGGCTGCTCCATTTCTTCTAAGGGATTCCTGCCCACAGTAGTAGATATAATGGTCATCTGAGTTAAATTCACCCATTCCAATCCATTTTAGTTCGCTGATGCCTAAAATGTCGATGTTCACTCTTGCCATCTCCTGTTTGACCACTTCCGATTTGCCTTGATTCATGGATCTAACATTCCAGGTTCCTATGCAGTATTGGTCTTTACAGCATTGGACTTTACTTCCATCACCAGTCACATCCACAGATGGGTGTTTGTTTTTCTCCACTGATCTCCAGTAGCATATTGGCTACTGGAACGCCCTGGGGAGTTCATCTTTCACTGTCCTATCTTTTTGCCTTTTCATACTGTTCGTGTGGGTCTCATGGCAAGAGTACTGAAGTGGTCTGCCATTCCCTTCTCCAGTGGACCACATTTTGTCAGAACTCTCCACCATAACCTGTCCATCTTCGGTGGCCCTACACGGCATGGCTCATAGTTTCATTGAGTTAGACAAGGCTGTGGTCCATGTGATTAGATTGGTTAGTTTTCTGTGATAGTGGTTTTCTTTCTGTCAGCCCTTTGATGGAGAAGGATAAGAGGCTTACTGAAGCTTCCTGAAGGGAGAGACTGACTGAGGGGGAAACTGGGTATTGTTCTGGTGGGCGGGGCCATGCTCAGTAAATCTTTAATCCAATTATCTGTTGATGGGCAGGGCTCTGTTCCCTCCCTGTTGTTTAACCTGAGGCCAGACTATGGTGGAGGTAATGAAGATAATGGGGACCTCCTTCAAAAAGTCCCATGCACGCACTGCTACACTCAGTGCCCCCAACCCTGCAGCAGGCCACCACCGACCCACGCCTCCGCTGGAGACTCCTGGACACTCACAAGCAAGTCTGGGTCAGTCTCTTGTGGGGTCACTGCAGAATGATTTCTGTTCTTTTCCAAGGCAAACCATTCAATATCACAGTAATTCAAGTCTGTGCCCGACCAGTAATGCTGAAGAAGCTGAAGTTGAACGGTTCTATGAAGACCTAAAAGACTTTCTATAACTAACACCCAAAAAAGATGTCCTTTTCATTATAGGGGACTGGAATGCAAAAGTAAGAAGTCAAGAGATACCTGGAGTAATAGACAAATTTGGCCTTGGAATACAAAACGAAGCAGGTCAAAGGCTAACAAGAGTTTTGCCAAGAGAACGCACTGGTCATAGCAAACACCCTCTTCCAACAACACAAGAGAATACTCTACACAGGGACATCACCAGATGGTCAATACTGAAACCAGATTGATTATATTCTTTGCAGCCAAAGATGAAGAAGCTGTATATGGTCAGTAAAAACAAGATCAGGAGCTGGATTATAATAAAGGCTGAGCATTTTTTAGAATCGATGCTTTTGAACTATGGTGTTGGAGAATACTCTTGAGAGTCCCTTGGACTGCAAGGAGATCCAACCAGTCAATCCTAAAGGAAATCAGTCCTGAATATTCATTGGAAGGACTGATGCTGAAGCTGAAACTCCAATACTTTGGCCACTTGATGCAAAGAACTCGTTGGAAAAGACCCTGATGCTGGGAAAGATTGAAGGCAAGAGGAGAAGGGGACGACAGAGGATGAGATGGTCGAATGGCATTACCAACTCGATGGACATGAGTGTAAGTAAGCTCCGGGAGTTCGTGAAGGACAGGGAAGCCTGGTGTGCTGCAGTCCATGGGGCAAAGAGTCAGTCACGAGTCAGACACGACTGAGCGACTGGACTGAACTGATGTGGATGATAAGCTATGTTGTATATTAATGTTTTGATTACTAAAAGTGTTATATAAATCACTCATCAGAAACATATGTAATCATCTTTTTATTTGTGTCATTTACACAGTTCTTGCTAGCACAGAGCATTTCTGAATGAAAATCTCTGCAGAGAAGCAGTAAAATGCATAATGTACTAATGAATAATACATTAACAGCCTTATAGTCAAGATCACTGATAAACAAATTGGTAGCTTACTGTCTGGGGACACATTAGGTTGCTGACTTCATTTGATAGAGGACTTTTTGGACTTGTCTACTATCTATGTCTCAAGTGCCATAGAAACAAATTTAATAAATTCCTTATCTAATTTAAATGAGGATTTAGGTAAATTCATGATGAGTCTGTGCTACTTCTTTCATGTCTTTGTATATGCTTTGTGTACCTTTTTTATATCTTTGTATACACTTTGCATAAGTTGTATCACATATATATTCCTGTGCCTCATTGTAACATTAGGGACAGGAATGGATTACTAAAGTACATCTATGAAGGGTTGACTTCTCTTATCACTTCAGTTGGTAAAGTTTTATATTTTGGTTTACCGAAAGCAATAAATTTAATTTTGAGTAAAGCATTCACCAGTAAGAATTAAGTAGTACTTTATGATCTTACTTTCACTGAGTTTATAATCCTTACATATTTTTTAATAGAAGCTGATTATACCACTAGAATGCTGGACTGTAAACTTCATTAAAGGATGGGCTTGTCTGTTTTATCTGTCCCCAGCACCTAATTGTAAGAACATAATGGTTGCTTGTTAAATGTTTGTTGAATAAATGAATGAAAATGTCAAGCAACAGTGGGCAGCAAGAAAGTACTCTGCAGTTAAGACAATAGTAACTACTCTAGGTATTTCAAAAAGAGATGTGTTTAAAACAAATATTGCATCATAAAAATTATTGCACAGATTGGAGGAGCAAAAGAAGAGGGTGATGGCACCCAGAGAATTATAACTTGAGGGAGCTATTCCTGTCTACTTCCATGCCAGCCAGAGCTGGAGGAGTAAAAGATGGGAATGTGGAGTTGCCTAGAACCTGTCAATCCATAGCAGCCCCTGGCATTGCTGGATCTCTGCCTCTGCCTTTTCAAAAGTGACATTTCTGATAAATGATGATGTAGTGCATTGCATGCATATACTGTATAGTGCAGATTTAAGTTCTGGTGTAATGTTTATTGGACACTGCATATACTGTATAGTGCAGTATACTGTATATGGCATGCATATACTGTATGGTGCAGATTTAAGTTCTGGTGTAATGTTTATTGGACACTGGATCTGTATAGAATGTGATTCTTGTGCTGCCTGGGCATTTTGGTATTTCATTTGTTTAGAGACTACAGTCTTTTGATTTATTCCTTTGTAAATTGGGATGTGTTTTATTAGTATCAACACAGGAATGTACATTTATTTAAGTACCTACTCAGTGCTAGGCACTGTGTTAAGTATTAGGAGTATAAAAATTAATTTTTAAAGTACAACTTATAATATATAAGTAAGTATACCTGCCGTAACACTCGTATTTTCATGTAAATATATTCAGACCATGTATGTACTCAGTGGTTTAGACCTGCCATTTTACTTTAAATAGCACTAGTTTTTCACCTCAAGTTGTACTATTCTTGAAGAAAAAGGCAAGATGACATAACTGCGTATCTGATGCAATCCACTGACTGTTAGGCAGTGCCACTCAGAGGCCATCTGAAATATGATAAGTGTATTTCTCAGCAGACTAGAGAAAAGATGACTTGACAGAAACAGATTTACGTAATATAATGCGCATTCTGAGAAGACATAATCATGTCTGTGAGTATGCAGTAGCTTACAAAGGTTAAATATATACTGCTTCCTGAGATTATAGATATACTTACTTACTAGGGCTTAGAAAACATGAACATAAGATCATACAAAAATCTGACATTCTCATCTCTTCTTTGAACTGTTCTATGTTCAAACTGTTCTAAATTGGCACCTATATGATGATGGCACAGGAATCCTTGTAAGTTAAAATTAAGGAAAAAGAAAAATAGGCTTTTTTGTTCAGAGGCATGGCAACCAATATATGATATCCATTGGAAGAAAAATTACCTTTCCTAGAAAAAGCAGTGTATCTTCATCTCTTCCTTCCCCTCCTCCTTCGTATTTTACTCCTTTTTCTTTTGCATGAAATTAATGTTATTGAACAAAGATGGCTGATTAGAGATAAATGCAGTAAAGAAAAAAAATCTGTCCAGCTTTCAGTCCTTTATACAAATACCCGATTGACGCCACTGTTCCATTTAGCAGGACTGTGTATTAAAAGTTAAAATGGTGTTTAAAAGTGTTTTTCACTTGGCATTATGAAAAGGAGGCACGAGACGTCTCCCTCTCCTGCCATGCATGAACCCTGCGTCCTGTGAATGCCACATATTCATTACCTTGAAAATCATTACATTCTTTTTATGCCTCCTTTACTCAATTGATAGACTCTAAGCTTTTTCGTGAGTCTGAGTGAACTCCGGGAGTTGGTGATGGACAGGGAGGCCTGGCGTGCTGCGATCATGGGGTCACAAAGAGTCAGGCACGACTGAGCGACTGAACTGAACTGAACTGAAGCTTTTTCATAGGGTGTGCTAGACCAGTTTGTATCCCTTCTGCTTCATATGTAGAAGATGACTGGTAACTTGATTCTTCTTTCTCCCACTTCCAATCAGTAGCCAAGGCTATCGTTGCTTTTACTTGTAAGTATAGGTTTTAGCCAGCCATCTTACCTCTCTGTTTGAATCGTCACTGATGGTGTTGACTCCCAAATCATTTCTCTTACTTTTTTTTTGTTTTTTTCTTAACCCACTCCAGTCTAGCCACGATATAGATTCTAGCATGTGCTTTCAAAAGTGGAGGGGCGGGGGTGGAAAGTGTGTCTGTCACTCTGCTTTAAAACCTTTTGGCAGCTCTCTGTTGCTTTAGAATAAGATTTAGATTCTCTGTCTTTGAACACAAGGTCCTCTGAAAAGTTTATTCTCTCCCTACACCTCTGACATCATCTCTCAACATTTCCCCATCACATCACACTCTTAACCATTTTCAGCAGCTTATTATCCCCTGAGTAGGCCTTCTACCCTCTAATTTCCATACACCTCATCCCCTAGAACACCTCACTGTCTCCCATTCAGTGCATTTGCCTCCCTCAACCACACACACATACACACACACGCACACACACCCACCCTGTAATCAAATCCTTCTACCTGGATGACTTCTTTTGAGGTTCACCTCTGGTATCGCCTCACATCATTCTGATCTTCACCCAAGCAGGTTACGTGCTTACCTGTGTACGCCCAAGGTGTACCCTGTACCTCCATCAGACTGTTTAGTCACTAAGTTGTATCTGGCTCTTTGCGACCTCGTTGACTGTAGCCCACCAGGCTCCACTGTCTGTGGAATTTCCCAAGCAAGAATACTGGAATGGATTCCTATTTCCTTCTCCAGGGAATCTTCCCAACCCAGGGATGGAACCCGCGTCTTCTACATTGGCAGGCAGATCCTTTACCACTGAGCCACCAGGGAAGCCCCATACCTCCATCATACACAAGACTCACCACCCTATGTCATATTCATCTGTTTTTGAGTCTTTCTCAGTAGAATGTGAGGTCCTTGAAGATAGGTCCTGATCCTCTGGGCTTCTGTATTTCTGCCATTTAGCAAACATGCAGATAGCTGGCAGGCAATAAATGTTTGTTCAAATAAACTGAATGGTTTATTGGCTTGTCTTCTCATCCATTCCTTGCCTTAAGGCAAGCAGATGCCTGGACATTCAAGAAATGCTTGTCAGGGCCAAATAGCTTACTTTACAGAAGTGGCCAATTTGGCAGATTTGGTAATACCAGGAAAGAGTTCTGGGAATTACCTCACAAAGTCAGTCTATTCAGAGGGAAAAATTGGTGTTATCTTGAAGAGTTGCAACAATGACTTGTGTTTGCTTTCATGTATATATCCCAGTTTTATTTCAACTAAGGACGAAAGGAAGCTGGAGAATATTTTTATCTTAAAAAAGCTTATGTATAATTTATATCATTTACTTCTCGAATACAAATCCAAAGTACAGACATTAATTATTAGTTAAGTTTGATTCTTCGCTATCCTTCAATTTGGTCTTCTAAAGCACCAACTACAGTTCCTTATATATTCTGGGTATCAGACAGATTGCTTGTCGAAGTGATATAACAAGCTTGTTCGTATATGTACCCAAGAAAATAAATTGTAAAATATACCATAAAAAGCTAGTAAAGTTATATTATAAAGCACATAACATTTGCCAGACTACCCAAAATGGCACCTTAAATAAGGGAACATTTTCAAGTTCCCTCTTAATCCAAAATTCTTAGTTTTTTTTTTTTTTAATTTATTTATTTTAATTGGAGGTTAATTACTTTACAATATTGTATTGGTTTTGCCATACATCAACATGAATCTGCCACAGGTGTACACATGTTCCCCATCCTGAACCCCCCTTCCACCTCCCTCCCCATACCATCCCTCTGGGTCATCTCAGTGCACCAGCCCCAAGCATCCTGTATCCTGCATCGAACCTGGACTGGTGATTCGTTTCTTATATGATATTATACATGTTTCAATGCCATTCTCCCAAATCATCCCACCCTTTCCTTCTCCCACAGAGTCCAAAAGACTGTTCTATACATCTGTGTCTCTTTTGCTGTCTGGCTTACAGGGATATCGTTACCATCTTTCTAAATTCCATATATGTGCATTAGAATACTGTATTGGTGTTTTTCTTTCTGCCTTACTTTACTCTTGTATAATAGGCTCCAGTTTCATCCACCTCATTAGAACTGATTCAAATGTATTCTTTTTAATTGCTGAGTAATACTCCATTGTGTATATGTACCACAGCTTTCTTATCCATTCATCTGCTGATGGACATCTAGGTTGCTTCCTTGTCCTGGCTATTATAAACAGTGCTGTGATGAACACTGGGGTACATGTGTCTCTTCCAATTCTGGTTTCCTTGGTGTGTATGCCCAGCAGTGGGATTGCTGGGTCATATGGCAGTTCTATTTCCAGTTTTTTAAGGAATCTCCACACTGTTCTCCATAGTGGATGTACTAGTTTGCATTCCCACCAACGCTGTAAGAGGGTTCCCTTTTCTCCACACCCTCTCCAGCATTTGTTGCTTGTAGACTTTTGGATAACAGCCATTCTGACTGGCGTGAAATGGTACCTTATTGTAGTTTTGATTTGCATTTCTCTGATAATGAGTGATGTTGAGCATCTTTTCATGTGTTTGTTAGCCATCTATATGTCTTATTTGGAGAAATGTCTATTTAGTTCTTTGGCCCATTTTTTGATTGGGTCGTTTATTTTTCTGGAATTGAGCCATGGGCGTTGCTTGTATATTTTTGAGATTAGTTGTTTGTCAGTTGCTTCATTTGCTATTATTTTCTCCCAAAATTCTTAGTTTCTATAGTTCTTTTCTACCTCTTACCATTTACTCTTCACTTCTCGAGTAATGGCTTTTTTTCAAAGCTTCAGTAACCTTATTCTCAAGAACAATATAGAGCCATTCCTTATCTGGAAGTGTATAGTTTATTATGTCTATAATGCTATCTTCTTGTCTAGGGAAACCTCCTAGCACTAATCTGTATCATTGCACTCACCTTACAGACATTTTAGTTCAGTGAAACAGTTTTCTTTTTCAGTGCACAGTATGCAGAGAAGGAATATGGTGTGATGGTTAAAGCTCAAGATTCTAAAATTAGACCTACCTGAATATGAGTCCTAGATCAGCCCTTACTAGTTATATAATCTTAAAGAAGGTACTTATCTTCTCTGAGCTTTCGTTTCTCCATGTAAATAGGGATGGTAATTGTATCAGCCTCATTATTTGAGGCACTACTTGCAAGGCAGCACTTAGGAGAGTGACTGTTGCATGTGTATACACACTTTAAAATGTTAGTGAATTTTTCATGTGCCAAGCACAAGGGAAGTAGCAGTAATTAAAGACAGGTACAGGCCCTGCCCGTATAGGCAGTTGAATAGTTAATTATTATAAAAGAGTGTGATGAGTTTTTTTAGGACGTATTAAGGAAATACAGAGTTGTTTGTGGAAATAGTCAGAAGACTATAGCCTTGAGGCTCTTTGGAGGAAATAATATTAAAGCTGAGACTAATGGAGTGAGAAGGTAGACTCAGATAAAATAAAGATATTTATGAGAGAAATCATACGTTAGTGAAATTTTGAGATACCAGAAAGACTCTAGGGTATGTCCTCTTGAGAACTTTAAGGGTCTGCTCTTATGGGTACCAGGGTTTCCCAAGTGGCTCGGTGGTAAATAATTTGCCTGCCAACGCAGGAGACTCAAGAGATGCTGGTTTGATCCCTGGATCGGGAAGATCCCTTGGAGTAAGGATATGGCAACTCACTCCAGTATTCTTGCCTGGGAAGTCCCATGGACAGAGGGGTGGCAAAGAGTCAGACACCACTGAGCACACACACACGTGCATGCTACGGGTATTAGCACTGAATGAACTGGAAGTGAAATGTGAAGGCTGGAAAAAGCATAAGCCCTCAGCAGGTAGGAACTAAGATTTGTTTGATGACATTATATTAGGTAATTAGCTTAAGAAGCAGGGATAATATAAAGAAAATGATGACAATTTCTGATGTTTATGCAGATCAATTTATTTAATTCTCTTAATAACCTTACAAGGTGGGAATTATGTGGCCTCCTTTGTAAGAACACAGAGGTATGGAGAGGATAAGTAACTTGTCTGATGTTATGCCTAATAAGTGAAAGAACTGGGATTGAAACCACGGCAGCATTAACCCATAGGCCATGCTAATAGTTTCTAAATGGTAAATATGACATGGTTTGCATCTAATTCACATACCATAAAATTCACCCTTTTAAAGTATACAGTTCAGTGGGTTTTAGTATGTTAACAAGGTTCTACAGTCATCACCACCATCTAATTCCATAACATCATCACTCCCATACCCCGTTTTCCCCTCCCCCAGCTCCTGGCAACCACTAACCTACTTTTATCTCTATGGATTTGCCTATAGAATTAATTTTTTGCAGTGACCTTGTATCAAGGCCTTGTTAAACTTGCTTATTATTTTTTTGAGCTTTTTTGTACACTCATCTGGATTTTCCACATAAATGTTCAAGTTGTCTGAGAAACAGAATATACAAATAGACACTAGCCAGCCCATCTGTAGCAGTGACCTACAACCTCTGAACCACTCAAGCCAGAATGGTCAGAAGTTGATCAGTGACTGCCAGCTTCACTGGTTTTTGATCCTGCTTCTTGCTCAAGACCAGCCAGACAAAGATGAGTGTGCTCCTCAAGCCACCAGTAAGATGCCCCCTTGCAGTTAACCTGCCTCTGGCTTCCCATGCCAACAGCCTCCAAACACTACGTACTTGAAGCTGCCTTTTGCCTGCTTTATAAAGCTTTCCCATCCCTCTGACTTTGAGTCTCTGCCAAGTGCAAGTGTTTGTGGTTGACTATCTTTTGTAGCAAACTCTGAATGAATAACCTCTGTTCTTTAAAAGTTAGTCACACAGTCATGTCCCGACTCTTTGTGACCCCATGTACTGTAGTCTGCCCAACTCCTCTGTTCATGGAATTCCCCAGGCAAGAGTGCTAGAATGGGTGGCCATTTTCTTCTCCAGGGGATCTTCCCAACCCAGGAATCAAACCCAGGTCTCCTGCGTTGTAAGCAGATTCTTTACCGACTGAGCCAGTAGAGAAGCCCTAGTTCCTTAAAAACAAGCCAACACACAGTATTTGTGCCACAAGCAGCTCACAGTCTGAAATATCATTTCTGCCCATCTTTCTCAAAGCCCTCTCCCTGTCCCTGCTGAAAAGGCCACCTAGGTTGTACGCCTTTTAATGTTTACACGTGAATGTCTCCGGAAGTATGGACTCATTTTAGGATCTTTACATTTTTTTAACTGATGACTTTACTTCTCCATAATGGGAGGACATGGACTTGCATGCTGACTTAAAACTAAAACACACCTCAGACTAAAGGCTGTGTAAATATAAGTTGATCACCAAATTTCTCTTTAGATGAAATTGAGTATTCCTTGTAAAAAGAGATACATATATGCCTTTTTATAAAGAAATAAGATTCTGTAATGTTCTGGTGTTCTCCAGACTTAATGAATCCTCTGAGTTTTGTTTGCCTTGAATAAGCAGACTTTTAAACATCTTAGTTCACCTTTAGAAAAGGTCTTATCTTATTCACTCTAGCTAAAAGCAGTAGCTCAGAGCATCTCTAATGTAACAATTCAGTGGGGCAGCATTAACCCTTCAGTAAACATGATCATACTTGCTTTAGCAAAATCAAGAAGACCAGACACTCTGAAAAAGTGTTTCACATTGTTCTCTACATAAGAACATCTTGTTTGCAACATCTTAATGGGGAATAGAACTCTGTGTAGTAAAGCGATTTTCATTTCATTTAACTAAAGTATGAAATTTAAGGAATGATGCTAAAGCTGAAACTCCAGTACTTTGGCCACCTCATGCGAAGAATTGACTCATTGGAAAAGACTCTGATGCTGGGAAGGATTGGGGGCAGGAGGAGAAGGGGACGACAGAGGATGAGATGGCTGGATGGCATCACTAACTCGATGGACATGAGTCTGAGTGAACTCCGGGAGTTGGTGATGGACAGGGAGGCCTGGTGTGCTGCGATTCATGGGGTCACAAAGAGTTGGACACGACTGAGCGACTGAACTGAACTGAAAGTATGAAAAGAAAAAGTGAAAGTCGCTCAGTCGTTTCCAACTCTTTGCAACCCCATGGACTGGTCCATGGAATTCCAGGCCAGAATACTAGAGGGATAGCCATTCCCTTCTCCAGGGGATCTTCCCAACCCAGGGATCAAACCCAGGTCTCCCACATTGCAGGCGGATTCTTTACCAGCTGAGCCACCAGGGAAGCCCACAAATACAGGAGTGGGTAGCCTATCCCTTCTCCAGCAGATCTTCCTGACCCAGGAATCGAATTGGGGTCTCCTGCATTGCAGGCAGATTCTTTACCAGCTGAGCTACTAGGGAAGCTAACTAAAGTATAAATTAATACAGTCATCTTGAAGTCCAAAATCTGAAAAGCTGCTCATTTTTGCCTTCTTACTTGCCACGTTTTGTATTGGATAGTCTCTTTAGTAACAGATTTAGCAGTAATTTTATCTCATATATTTTCCCTCTATACTTTAGATGCTAGAGAACCAGGAGGGGCTGAACCAGATTGCAGACTCCAGATAATCCATCTGGGAAATGGATTGCCTGTGATCACTAGCTATTTCCCCCCTTTCATTTCCTTCAGACTAAATTAAGCAGACACAGTGCTTCCTAGCAGGATCATTTCTAAAATCAACTGTACCTGACTTTCCTAGTACCCTATTGCAAGGTTATGTGGTTTTTTATTTTTAATTGAAGAATAATTGCTTTACAGAATTTTGTTGTTTTCTGTCTGCAAGGTTTTTAACCTTGCTACTTCTTGGGGAAAAAAAATCTTGAAATAAATATCCTATCCTGGGCACAGGTAGAGAAGGCATGCTTTGAAGACTCTGAAGCAGTATCATGCTCCAGTTGGAAATCTTTGCTGGATTTCACTGATAATCAGAAAGGAAAGGGTTTTGAAAGCCTACCCTCTGCCATAAAAAGTACTGAGGGCCAGTTGGGACTGGAGCTGCAGGGGGAGCCCATCCTGGGCCACCTGGGCTCTCTTCTAACCCTGGTCCCACATTCCCTTCCTACTCACCCAGAGCCTGCTGCCGTCCTGCTGTGTGCACATTTCTCCCCATTTCCTGACAGTCTCAAGAACTTCACCACCAGATAAAGTACTACTCATATTTCAGTCCCTCAGAATCTAGTTAGCTCTCATTTCCTTTTTTATTTACTTGTGATAGTCAAACTTGGCATTCCTTTACATTTTCTGAGTCTGGATTATTTCAAGAATTAAAAAAAAATTTTTTTTAGTTGCTAGTGAATGTTAATATAAGAGCTCAGGATTCCCTCTCTAATGCTAAAAGTAACTTCACCATGTCTTCACAATAACATGGAGCTCAATGCAACATGGGTTTCCAGATTTGATCCTGGAACAGGAAAAGGGCATCAATAGAAACACTAGTGGAAATCCAAATGAGGTTGTAGCTTAATTAATAGTATAGTGTAATTTCTTACACTATAAGTTTTGATAAGTGTGCCATGATATTAATATGAGGAAGGCTCAACTAAAGTATATAGGGACTCTCTACTGTCCTTGTAACTCTTTAAAACTATTTCAAAATAAAATATTCTTTGAAATTTTAAAATAGCCTCAAGTCCAAGATGTTACAGAACTGGGATGTTTAGTGCTAAGTGCTAAAAGCCCAGCGCATTCCTATAGCCACATGCTAGATTTTCCCACAGCTTTCTTGATGTAGATACATTGTGCCCTTGGAAGTCAGATAAACCTCGGCTCGATCCCTGGCTCCGCCACTTGCTAGCTGTAAAAATTTAAGCATGTAACTGATTCCTCTATTTCGTTAATGGGATGATGATTCAGACCTCATCATCATCGCATTGTACAGGGATATTTTGAGGGCTTAGATAAGATAACAGTCTACCGCCTGCCACATGGTAAGCCCTTGAATTTGTCACTTTCAGCCGTCCACGTTGGCACTTTGAGAAAATTGCTCTCCCCCTCCCTTCTTTAGGACATAGAAGGCCTGGGTCATTACTTTCCTTGAGAACTGGGGGGAGGGGATGAATGCCAGGTAGGGCAGGACATCAGCAAAGATGTCAACAAAGGCCTTGTCATTGCCCTTCACAGTCCTGGCTTTTCCTCTCTGGGCCTGTCCTCTTCAGGCAGGCCTAACCCCAGGGCTGGCCCTGCCTTAACAACCATGGTTTCTAGCTTACCTGTATCCTTGCCTTGCCGTTCCCAGGCACATGAATGTTTCTAAGCCTTTTTCTTTGTCATTGTGGATTCATGGGTTTTCTTTCCTCTTAAGAGAATTTCTGATGTTGAAGCCCAGAAACTAGACTGTACTTTTATACTCAGAAGGTATTTATTGAAAACCTACTTTTTGCTAGACCCTGTATAAACATCCCAACTGTCAAAGAGTTCACAGTCTACCTTGTGATTAAATAATCATTATGATCTACTTTACAATTAAATTTTAATAGAAAAATCAGTCAGGAAGTGCAAGTGTTACCATGGAGTGAGAACAGAGCCCTCTGGGAACACTCGTCTCCATTTCCCTGCCATCTCAGTGAACAAGAGCCTCTGAGCTCTCAAGATCCTGCTCCCTGGGAGCTGCTGGCCTGAAGGAGTTTGTCCTTGTTACTGGCTCTTGTCTGAATCACTCACTTGTCCCAAACAGATTCTCCTTGGTCTCAAAGTCCTGAATTTCTTTTGCTTCCCAACTTTAAAGCATCTAAAGTGGATTAGATGCAGGAACAAGGAAAACAAGGAACTGCTGTAGTTGGACTCTTCAATTCTCCCACAAAGCACTAGGCACCCTGGAAGCTGGGAATGGTGGGAGCACAAAGGAGTTGCATAAGGCGCCTCTTGTGTAGGTCCTTGACTGATCCTTTGTCTTTTGGTTTGATGGCATGATAACTCAGAAAACTGTTCACGTTGACCCCTGTTGTGTCCTGAAGACCTTGTCTTCTGTGTGCATACGGCTTTTTGTACATCCCCTCGTCATAGCGCTTACTTCACAGCATTGCACTGGTCTCTGTTAGGTCTGTCTCTCACTGTGGCTATGGTGCTGAGCCTGACCCAGTGCCTGCCACTTGGCAGCTTTGTGGAGTGTGAAGATGAGAGATCAAAATAACTGTACTGTGAGTTTTGTTGGACTGCAGTCATAAACTCTATACACTAATCTTTGGTCGTCCATCTCCAGCAGTTTAAAGAGAAGGAATGAGAGCCCTCAGGCCTTGTGTTCTGCTTTCGTCCTTCAATTCCTGTACCACCCCCTCACTCACCCTGCCCTCGCCTCACTTAGTCCAAACAGATCAAACATGGCACAATTCAGCTCCCTCAGGGAGAGCCTTCCAAAGGGTCCATGTTCCGATTAGCATCACAAAGGAATGGTTCGTCTCATCTTGAGAAAGCTTTTCCAGCCTCTTTCAGCATCACTTACCTTATTACCCAGACCTTCAAACTGTGGCTTATGATTTTACAGGACTTTTTGGCACCACAGTCCCACAAATTTGCAAATTCCGTGTGATAATCTTAATCCCAGAAACTGATTCTTTCAGGTATGAGTGTCTATAGCTGAAAAGCTGCGCCAGACCTTTATGTAGATATAGGAATATGAAGAAGCCAACATTAGAAGGCTTAGGAGAGAAAAATCATACACAGTAGAAGGAGTCTCAGTTCATTGTGCTTGCTTCTTTGAAGCTGAAAATAACCAGTGAAGATCGTAGTTGAGTAGAGATGATGTCCTTTAAGTGTTAGGAAACTTTTCCATATGGGAAAACAACCATAAAAAAATTCACCCCAGAATCTTTTTGTTTCTATAAATTGGGCTGCTAAATTCTGAATTTGTGGACTTGCCAAAACCTACTTGTATTGTCTCTAAACATGTCTTAAAGTACCACCAGATGCTCCAAACAAATCTAGCCTATCCTGCTAATGAACATGAAAACAGTTTTCTCCATCTGCTGCCTCTGTCTAAAAGGCTAGGAAGGCCTTCCTCTCTGATCACAAAGAACGTAATTACTGTCTATAGAGAAGTCAAGTACAAAGGCCACCAGCCTTTGCAGGCCACCAAAGATTAACAGCTGCCTCTCCTTTAATTGGGAAAGGTAATAACAGTTACTCTAGTCAATAATTGAATGGATTCCTAGGCCATGTAATTCAGATTGAAGCTGTCATTTTTTGCTGGCCTTTAGCTAAGCTGGGTTATTAGAATGGAGCCTGTAAGCCTATTAGTCAGTTGTCAGTCTCACAGTGGGAGGGAGCAAAGGAAGGCAGAGCTATTAAGGTGTTATGTCAGGGATTGAATACACAAGTAAAGCCACAGGTTTCCACTTTAGAGGCATTTTTTTTTCTTGCTCAAATCAGAATGATGAAGCTCTTTATGAAAGTTCTGATTTCATAATTTCTATCTGAATGCAGAGTATTTGAAAAAGGGGTGGCAGAAAAAAAGAAAAATACCTAGTTCACCTTTCTAGATGAGATGTTTTCAGTCAGTTAACAGACTTTGCATGGTGTCTGTGGTGTGTGCATCCTGAGTTTGACCCCGCCTGAGAATGCAGAGGGAGGAGAGCTTAAGCTTCATGTAGTGCATGAACACAGAAAGCTCTGGGATAACGTCAAATGTGAGAAGGGCCGTGAGAGAAGTACAAAGACAAAGACCTTTGACTTTAGTTGAGGGGATTTGGAAAAATGTTATGAATGATTTGATCTGGGTCTTAAAGGATTGAGAGATTGCTGTTTGAACATTACAAGTTGAGAAGGGGACAGGATGGATAGAGAGAATTTGTTGTTGTTCAGTCACTCAGTCGTGTCTGACTCTTTGTGATCCTGTGGACCGCAGCACGCCAGGCTTCCCTGTCCTTCACTGTCTCTTGGAGTTTGCTCAAACTCATGTCCATTGAGTCGGTGATGCCATCCAACCATCTCGTCCTCATTTTTAGTACATCTGCTTTTTTCTAGACACTCAGAGGCATTGGAACAAGTATATCACTGCATTTGAGGAGCATCCAGCCTCATTGTGGCGTCCAGGTATATAGAGAGAGCAGTGTATAGGAAGTGCCACATGATTGGCACAAGGAGCTGGTGGGGTGGGAATGGAGAGGAAGAGGAAGGCTCTCTGCATCCTTTAGTCTACTTGAATCATTGTGTGAAAGTGATCTTCATTCTTCATTTGCATAGAGTGTTTAACACCATATGCTTAAGAAGGTGTTTTTCCCCCTTGGTTTTAAATTTGGGGAACTCATCATTGAGCCAGTGTGATTGTTTCCTTTCTGTCATAGGCTATCAGAGAATTGTCTCGTCTGCCTTATGTACAGAGAGAGGGAGAGCTGTTTCTTTGCACTGCGTTAGGCAGTGAGATCCACCAGGAGATGTTCCTCCTTGTGCTCACAGGCCTCTATGTTGTGGTAAATTGTCATATCTCACAGGACATTTTTGCTGTTTGAGAGAAGGCTTTCTGTTTATTCAACCTTTTGTTCAGCTACTCACCCATCAAGAATGTACCATTCATTTTCTGTGCCAGGACTCGGGCTGCAGAGATAAGTCAGCTGCCATTCTTGAGCTTGCAAAAAGAGAAATGGAGCGCAGAGAAGAGCAGAGACGATGGCATGAATAGGAGTTGGTGCGGGGCATGAGGGAGAAGTTAGCATGCTGCCCAGTATTTCCGTTTAGCCATGCTCTGGGGAAGAGCATCCCAAAGTGCATGTAACCAGAACTGCCTTTGACTCTGGGGAGAAACTTGTGAGATTTTTTTTCTTTTTTTCCCACAGTTGGTTTTGCTTTTTTGCTTTATTTCTTTGAAAAGTTGCAAATGACAAATTAGAACTTCAATTTTCAATAATACTTTAGTAAAAAATTTGGCTTTCAGTGTCCTTTATGTTCCTGAAATCAGCTTATTTTTTCCTGCTTAATGTCTATTAGAGCCCATGTCTTAAGTTTTTCAAGAGGTCACATCCATGTTGTTGGCATTGCATGAAAGGCTCTGAGTGTATTTTGTTTTGTCTTGAAGGCATAGATGTGTACATTAAGATGGTCTGCGTTCCCTCAGTCCTCTTCCCCTCGCTTTTGCAGTGCTGACCCCGTCCCCTCCCGTTGTGGAAGGTCTACAAGGATGGCAGCAGTGCTGCTTTGTTTCTCTGCGGACAGATTGCATCGATGGGTGCATCTGCTGGGCTTAAAGTATGACATACTTTGTTTTTGAGTTGAGAAGTATCAAAATATAGAGGCTTTATATTGAAACAGAGTATGAGTGGAGAATGTATTTCCTTAATGGCTATTAAAGAGTCTCAAGGTGAACGTGTCTTTCAGTCTTGAAAACCTGAATTTCATTGTTTGGCCTTTTCCATCCTGGTGAAAAACTGCTCCATTTGGCTACATGCAATAACAGGAATGGGAATTTTATCCTAGGCTCATACTAGAACAGTTGACTGCCTGTGTTTTCACAGTTAAAATTGTGTTAAAATACCTTTGTGAGTCTTCTTTTTCACAACTGTCATTCAGCAACCACTGATGATGCATTTGCTGAGTACACCCCCGTCTGCTAAGTGTTGGGGATGTGATGATAAAACAGACGTAGTCCCCAACTGCGAGAAGCTCTAAGTTTAGCGGGATACAAAGAAGAAAAGCTAGACGGTCATCCCTTCTGAGAAGGGATACCCCAAAAGCACAGAGGCCTGAAAGAGCACGGGCCATATGGGGAGTTCGGTTGAGAGAGAGGTAGGAGCATGACAGGGAAGGAGGCTGTTAGAGAGGGTTCAGATTCTGAAGAACTGTGTGGAAGAATTTGGGCCTCATTCAGTCACAGTGAGGAGGAAATCGTTCACATGTTCTACCCCCAGAGTAGCGTGATCACGTTTACTCTTGACAATATTATCTTCATTGCATATAAAGGCATCCATAGCAGGACTACTAAAAAAGGAGTCCGCAGGCCAGCACCAGGCTGTTGTCACTAGAACAGGGTGAGTAAGTGTACAGATCAAGAGGAGTTTCATGACTTTCATCTAATATTTTAAAATATGGGCTCAAACTCAGTATATCTTTTTTCCCTCATTTGTATAATATTTCACAAAAGTATTGGTCACAATGGAGTGAAAATCTTAAAAACAAAGAAACAAACAAAACACCTGACTTGTGTTAGAGAGTTTGGGAAGCACAGCCGTAGAGGATGGGGCTGCTGCGAGCCTGGATCCAGAGATACTAATTAGGAGGCTGCTGCAGGGAGACCAGGAGAGCCTGAACTGACATGGTAAGAGTAGGCATGGGCAGAGCCGCAAGAGTGAAGAGCTGTAACAGGAGAGGAGTCGTCGGAACTTGAGCCTGAATCACTGTGAAAGCAGGAAGAGTCTAGAAAGGCAGATGTTCTTTTAAGAGTCTGCTGAAAGTTGGCCTCTTGCTCTGTGCGGTTTTTTTTTTTAAGAATTACTTATTTATGTATGCATTGGCTGTGGTGGGCCTTTATTGCTGCACGTGGGCTTTCTCTAGTTGTGGAGAGCATGGGCTGCTCTAGTCTCAGGGTGCGGGCTTCTCATCATGGTGGGCTCTCTAGTGTGGAGCATGGGTTTTAGGGCGCAAGGGCTTCAGTAGTTGCAGCTTGTGGGCTCCAGAGTGCTGGTTCAGTGGTTGTGGCAACCAGCTTAGTTCTGCAGCATGTGGGGTCTTCGCAGAACAGGAATAGGACCTGTGTCCCTTGCATTGCAAAGCGAATTCTTTACCACTGGACCCCCAGGGAAGCATTATTATCAGCTCTTCCATCCCTGTTTTACACCAATGTTTCCCTTACTTTTAATGTGGTTATTTTTTAAATATTATTAAATATTTTATCTATAATTCCTACTTGAGTATAGAAGAAAGGAGACAAACGTACGTGTTTATTTCCCCCTCATAATTCAGAGCCCCCCTGCCGTTTTCCCTAGGCTTTAGATGCTGCCCTAGGCTGCCCGGGCTACCCTGGGCCTGGCTCTGATAAACTGCTTGTAGGATAACTCATCACTACCTACTTAAATATTCATATGTACTAGATTATCTCCTCTATATGACATTCTACAGCAGAGAAAGCCAAGCTGTGGTAGCATTAATCAGTGGTTGCTTCAGGGAGGAAGGATTGGCTGTGGAAAGCACATGAGGGGAATTTCTAGGGAAATGGAAAAGTTCAGAACTTGTAAGCACTCGTCAGGTTTAATTGGATGATATCCTTATGGTCTGAGCCCTCACCCTATTGTAAAGTGATCCTCAAAATTAAAAAAAAAAAAGCCAGTAAACAAAAGGTGTTCAACCTCATTATTATCAGGGGAAGACAAACAAAAACCTCACTCAAATGCCAGTATACACCCATTGAAATGACTAAAGGTTTAAAAAAAAAAAAAACTGGAAAAAATAAAAATAAAAACTGGTAAAGCCAAGTTTTGATGTGAATTTAAGGTAACTGAAATCATCACTGCACTGCAGTGTGTACAGGAATTGTTCTGAATATTTTAGAAAGTTGTTGAGCCATAACTAATAACATGGGACCTGTGCATGCAACGTGACCCAGTAGTTCCACCCTTAAGCATATACTCAGCACAGCTACATGCCACATGTGCCGAAATACGTGTTCAGAAATGTTGAAGGCAGCGTTGTCCAGAGTTCAAAGCAGGAACAACCCAAATGTCAATCAACAGTGAAACACTGAAAGATTTAAATAAGGTGAGGTATATAATTAGATAAGGGAACACTGTACAGCAAGCAAGATGAACTAAATACTGCTGTAGGCAATAAAATTGATGAGTTTAGGGGGGAAAAATAATAGAGCAACATTCTTAGAGAAATGCACATCAAAACTTCAATGAGGTATCACCTCACACCAGTCAGAATGGTCATCATCAAAAAAAGCTATTCACACATACTAGAAAGGACATGGGAAAAAGGGAACCCTACTGCACTGTTGGAAGAAATGTAAATTGGTACAGCCAATGTGGAGAATAGTATGGAGATTCCTTAACAAGCTAGGACTAAAACTACCATATAACCCAGAAATCCCACTACTGGGCATATACCCTGAGAAAGCCAGAATTCAGAAAGTCGCATGTACCCCAGTATTCATTGCTGCAGGGCAAAAATAGAGATGCAGATGTGGAGAACGAACTTGTGCTCTGTTCGCGCAAATCATGAGGGAGGAGACTGGGACAGACTGAGAAAACAGCACGGACATACAGACACTATCTCGTGTAAAATAGCAAGCTAGTGGGACCTGCTGCCTAGCACGGGGAGCTCGGGGAGCTCGGCAAGGTGCTCTGTGAGGACCGAGAGGGATGGAGCAGGGGCTGTGTGGGAGGGAGGACCGAGAGGGAGGGCAGGTAGCTGACTCATGGTGTAGTGCTGCAGAAACTAACACAATGTTGTAAGCAGCTACGCTGCAATTAAGAAAGTCAAGAAAAGTTAAATACTGTAGAATATGTGGAGTGTGAGCCTGTTTTTATAGAACTGAATAGAAGACAAAAGGAATCAATGATTTCAGAAATCAGGATAGCCTTTACATGTGGCAGAGAGGGCGAGAGAATGAGTAGGATGGGGATCAGGGGGACTATGCCATGTTTTAGAGCTTTATTTTTTAATTTTGTAATTGTTACACGGTGTGTTCAATTTGCCATATAGTTATGATATGGCTATATGGTTGTGATTAGTGCAGTTTTATCTGTGTATGTAAAAATTATTACTGTTTTCTATTTATATTGACATCCCAGCATAAGAAGAAAGAATGGTCACAGCCTTATGGTTTTAAATAAATTACTGAGCACCTAGTTTTTCAGTTTTCTGATTGTTCTATTGCAGGGAAACATTTTCTCATTAATAACATAAATTGTTAATTGTTAATCTTAAAAATTAAGGTTAAAATCTTATCTGGGACTTATAAGTGAAGTCTCTCATGTGGGATTCATGATGAACTTCTTATAGTCTCTTATTGTATTTTATTGTGTACCAAGAAGGAATAAATGAATGATTAAGATATTATACTGTCAAATTCCAGACATGTTCTGGAACCAATGATTGCTAGTCCACATAAAGCAGGCAGAGCATTTTGCTTTGAGTATCAGAAGAATCAGGCAAACGTGTTTGGCAGAGCTTGTGAATAACTCATCTCTCTCTGCCAAGTACCCCCCCCCCACCGCCCCCCACCAAAAGTCCCTCAGTATTTCAAAGACATTTCAAGGCTTGATAACTGTGAGAATACTATTAAAACAAATGCAAGGTGTTGTTGTAATAGAGACGTTGAATATTAGTTTGCTAGGACTGCCATAACTAAGTACCACAGACTGGGTGGCTTAAATATAATAGAACTTTCTTTCCTCGCAGTTCTGGAGGCTGAACTCCAAGGTCAAGGTGTGGGTAGGTTTGGTTTTTCCTGAGGCCTCTCTCCTTGGTTTGTAAAACATACCTGCTTGCTGTGTCCTCACACAGGCTTTTGCTTTGTGCATCCCTGGTGTCTCCTTCTCTGCCAAGTTCACCCGTCATACTGCATTACTGCCCCACCCTACCAGCCTCATTTTAATTTAAATCACCTCTTTAAATTTCTCATCCTCCAACACAGTTACATCCTGAGGTCCTCGGGGTTGGGATTTCAACATAAGAACTCAGAAGAGGGTGGGGACACGATTCAGCCCACAGCAGGTTGCCATCCTATTTTTCACATATTTGACACAGTGATTCTGTGTATGTTTAAAAACTCTTGCCTTCCTCATGCCAGAGGAAGGCAAAGAACTTAGATATCCTTTACACAAGAACTGTATATAATTCAGAAATTGTCTAGAAAAAAATCATAGGTTGAGTTCTAAAATGGTTACTTAATATTCTCCCTAAAATAGCTAAAGTGGTTAAAAAAAAAAAAAAAGATGAAGCTAACTGCTTAGGTATTAAATTATCTTGTATTACTAAAGAGAAAAGTTCTAGCAAAGGAAATCTTTGTGGAAGTCAATTTATCTTGTTAGGTGGTAATTAACATTACAAAAAGATCCAATTTTTAAAAGTATTGTTAAAAAGTTACCTATAAAATGATTTTTTCCTGTGCTTGGAGTGCTTCATCCCTTTCCCTTTCCTTTTGCCTGCCTCAAAACCTCAACTTTCCCAGAAAAGCCTGTGCTGACCCTTTCCCCAATACAGACTTAGTTTCCCCACTGTTCTCCTAGAGCGTCTTTCCTTCGTCAGAGTGCTTGTTATAGTGGAAATTGTTATACGTATTTGATTAATGTTGGTCTCGTCCACTAAATTTTAAGCTTCACAGGGGACAGCAACCATGATCTTTTTTGTTCACCACTTTTGACCTGTAATTCCTAGCACTGAGTAAGCATTCAATAAGTGTTTATAGAATAATTGAACCCAGAGAATATTTCACGCTACAACTAAATATTTCATTTGGTTATAATTTTATGTCTGGGAAATTGAGCTAATTTCTCCTTGTATTTCTGTTTAGAATGTAGCAGATCAGATTGCATTTCAAGCCGCTGGTGGATTAACAGCCCTTGAACACATTCTTCAAGTAGTGGTCCCAGTCACAAATGTGAACACTGTTTCACGAATTCCTCCCAAGTAAGTATAGTTTTTTAATCTGTCTTTCACGTTTCATTTGTGAGTCATTTCTGCCTATGGTTTCCATATGGGGGAACCACAAGAAAATTGTATGTGTGTGCAGGTTTGAATAGCAAAAGCTTACACTCCCCATTAGGGAGAAAAACAGAGGTGCTTGACTTCACTTACAAAACTCAAATTGAGCCTAAAAAGCCTTATGAAGGAAATTCCTCTGGTCTGTGACCTTTACTAACCCCAAATCAAGAAGACCTGATGAACTTGTGAGAAGTTCTAACCACTTAACAAAATTTGAACAGAAATGAATACTAGTAAGAGAAAACTAACTTTCGTATTGCATACAAAAAAAGGTGACTAAGTACATTAACAAAGGACTGAGCTGTGAAATTTGAAGAAGTCCCTAACATACAGGAAGAGCAGTCTGGGGCCCAGACTGCCACAGTCTAGAGTCCCAGCCAAAGAGTTTGGAGCTGAACTGTCATTTGGTCTTTAACTATAAATTGCTCCGTCCTAAGGATCCTATACCCCCTTTAGACCCAAGATCTACTTTCTTATTATTTCAAGTTACCCTCTGGTCCCTGGCCACCAAGGATGTAGTAGCAGACAGCATTATTTCAGAAATATTGTATTCCTGAGTTGTAACATGTAAACTTTTTGGATATTTTGTGGAGACATTTGTAGAGTTTAAATAAAAAGTTTTGATAAAAATTCACTTATGTCACTGAGAAACTTTTAAGTATTTAATTAGCTCAGCTAAAGTGGGTGCTTCATTTGTCCACTGGCTACAACAGGGAAAAATAATTCCTTGAGTATGTTATCTTTTTTTTCTAAGAGACATTTGATAAATTAGAAATAGCACCAGCTTTGGAGTGAAACCAATCTGGGTTCCAGTTTTACCTCTGCCAGTTACTAGCTAAGAGAACTGGGACAAGTGCCTTAATCTTGTTGCATCTGTTTCCTCATTTGTAATCATTTTCACCTCACAGCATGGGGATCAACTGAAGTGATAATGTATGTGAGAATTCGTTGTTAACCTTAAAAGTGAAAGTGAAAGTCACTAAGTCTGTCCGACTCTTTGTGACCCCGTAGCTGCCAGGCTCCTTTGTCCATGGAATTCTCCAGGCCAGAATACTAGAGTGAGCAGCCATTCCTTCTGCAGGGGATCGTCCCAACCCAGGGATCGAACCCAGGTCTCCCACATTGCAGGCGGATTCTTTACCATCTGAGCCACCAGGGAAGCTTGTAAACCTTAAAGTGTTTTATAAATGTTAGGTGACAGTTTTTAAAATGGCAGTCTTGCCTGGTTTAAGACAGTGTTATCAATTTGATGTGAGATATTTCTGTGTACACACTTTGACACTGAGTTAGTTTGGGTTCTTTTGCTTTACTGACAAAGTAGAGATGAATGAAAGAAGGTGTAAGTACCCTGTAAAGTCAGAGTATCTTTCTTTGGAGCAGAAAACTCTCCCATAGGGTAGTTACAATGTACATATAGATGTTCTGTCCCAAAAGAGTTGCTATTATTCCCTATCAAAGTGGACCTCGTTGACAATGTGTTACTTGGCATGTTGTCAGGTAACACATTGTACACATACTCAGTGTATGTTGATTGGCAGGGAGAGAGGAAGGAAGGAATCAAACATAGTGTTTGAGATAAGAAAGGAAACGGTATTTGATTATTTGGGACAGTGCTTTCCTTAACTGTTAATTCATATTGTTCACCTTAAATGTACTTGGTAGCATTTGTTTTCTTCCTTTTTTGTTTTATTGTTGTTGTTTTCTGTTTTTCGTTAGGCTTCAACATGCGTGACACTGAGGTCCCTTGATGGTAACCTAGATTAAATGCCTGTTCCCCAAAGCTGCCTTTGTCATTGTGGCAAAGGGCATGTTCTGGTGCTTATCTATGCCTCTCGTGTAGAGAACAGAAGAGGTTTTTCCCACAGTTCCTAAAAAGACCTAACCAAGCATTAGTGCACATGCTTTGGAAAGGGGCCATGGAACCCTGAGAGTCCAGATCAGTGCTTCTCTGATGGCCACCAGCTGCCGAAGTGCCAGGACCGAGTTTGTTTCTTCATCTCATCTTAGGCTAATAGATTTGTGTTTTCAACCAGGTACTGCCTACTGAGTGAGGCCAGCTTAAAAGGCTGTGGGCATCTAGCACTGACTCTAAGATTCCCCTGTCCTTAGCACAGCTCAAGATCATGACTGTACTTTCTAACCTAGCCTCCCTTCTTAGGGCGAACAGATTAAGGCTGAGAGTATTATGCTGCTTACTTGGAGACAGGAAAAAGAAATATCACAATTTTGTTACATTTAAATGTAGGCTCAAAGCACACTGGTGGGCATCAGTCAGTGATTTAATTCGAAAAGTATTCCTTTTCATATTCCTTCTAACAGCTTTCTGGCCTTGGGACTTGCATAGTTGCTGGGTACTCCCTTTACTCTCAACTTGCCTGCATCCTCCCCTTCTATCCCTCTTGAGCTCCCAGCCCTCAACATCCTGAGCTTTTTGCCACCACCTTATTAGCATATCTTATTTTCTGCCTCCTGTGGCATTCCATGGCTCTTACCTAGAGCAACTGTTGTTGGTTTTGTTTTAACTATCCTTCATTAGTTCATTTTTCTCAGTGATAAACAGAAGAGGCTTTGAGAAAGTTCAGTCACTGTTTAGTAATATTTATCATGTGGATCATCTCAACAGTTACCATGTGGGCCCCCTATGACTGTACACCCAATGTTTCACTCCCGCTGCAGCCCAGAGCTCTGTAAGTGGATAAAGGAACTCCCTGCTCCTCTTTCCTCACCGTTTTGCCCATCTCCCTTTTTACTCCACATAGTGCCTCAGCAGTTGTCCTGTAATTATTGCTAGGTAACTCCCTCTGAGTGAATATTTTGCTTTCAGCAGATTTTTTTAGTGTGAAACTGAGGATTCTACCCACTTCTGAAAACTGTAATTTTTGAAATCTTTCTGAATCTTCACTGTGTTGCTTTTCTTTTTTAGAACCAGAGAAAGCTCATAAACCTGCTTGAATCCTTTTCAAATTATTATTGATTAGGTCCCATTTGTTTATTTTTGTTTTTATTTGCATTACTCTTAAGACATGGATCCAAAAAGATACTTCTGCAGTATATGTCAGTGTTCTGCCTGTGTTTTCCTCTAGGAGTTTTATATTATCCAGTCTTACATTTAAGCCTTTAATCCAATTTAAGTTTATTTTTGTGTATGGTGTTAAGAGAATGTTCTAATTTCATTATTTTACATGGAGCTGTCCAGTTTTCCCAGTACCAGTTATTGGAGAGACTGTCTTTTCTTCCTTGGATATTCTCGTAGACTAATTGATCTTAAGCGCACGGGTTTGTCTCTGGGCTTTCTGTCCTGTTCTGTTGATCTATGTTTCTGTCTCTGTGCCACTACCACACTGTTTTGATTAGTGTGAAACTACAAAGTTTCGTAGTATCGTCTGAAGTCAAGGAGCCTGATCCCTCCAGCTCTGTTTTTCTTTCTCAAGATTGCTTTGACTATTCAGAGCCTTTTGTGTTTCCATACAAATTAAAAAATCTTTCTTCTAGTTCTGTGAAAAATGCCATTGGTAATTTGATAGGGATTGCATTGAATCTGTATTTTGCCTTGAGTACTATAGTCATTTTAACAATATTTATTCTTCCAATCTAAGAACATGGTATATCTTTCCATTTGTTTCTGTCATCTTCAGATTCTTTCATCTGCATCTTACAGTTGTCTGGGCCTTTGCTTTTTTTGCTAGGTTTATTCCTAGATATTTTATTCTTTTTGATGCACTGATAAATGAAATTTTTTAAAAACTCTTCTTTCTGATCTTTCATTGTTAGTATATAGAAATACAGCAGATTTTTAAATATTAATTTTTTATTCTGAAACTTTACCAAATTCATTGATAAGTTCTAGTAGTTTTCTGGTAGCATCTTTAGGATTTTCTATGTATCATATCATGTCATATGCAGACACTGACAATTTTATTTTTCTATTCCAGTGTGGATTTTTATATTTCTTTTTCCTCTCTGATTGCTGTGGCTAGGACTTCCAAAACTATGTTGAATAAAAGTAGTGAGAATGAGCCTCCTTGTCTTGTCTGATCTTAGAGGAAATGCTTTCAGCTTTTCACCATCCAGTGTGATGTTAGCTGTGTGTTTGTCATGTACAATGGAATAGTCAGTTCAGTTCAGTCGCTCAGTCATATCCAAATCTTTGTGACTCCATGGACTGCAACACGCCAGGCTTGCCTGTCCATCACCAACTCCTGGAGCCTACTTAAACTCATGTCCATTGTGTCGGTGATGCTATCCAACCATCTCATCCTCTGTCATCCCCTTCTCCTCCACCCTCAGTCTTTCCCAGCATCAGGGTCTTTTCCAGTGAGTCGGTTCTTCGCATCAGGTGGCCAAAGTGTTGGTGTTTCAGCTTCAGCAGAATTTCATGGCTTGCTCCTTGGAAGGAAAGTTATGACCAACCTAGACAGCGTATTCAAAAGCAGAGACATTGCTTTACCAACAAAGGTCTGTCTAGTCAAAGCTATGGTTTTTCCAGTAGTCATGTATGGATGTGAGAGTTGGACTATAAAGAAAGCTGTGCACTGAAGAATTGACGCTTTTGAACTGTAATGTTGGAGAAGACTCTTGAGAGTCCCTTGGACTGTAAGGAGATCCAACCAGTCCCTCCTAAAGGAAATCAGTCCTGAATATTCATTGGAAGGACTGATGCCGAAGCTGAAACTCCAATACTTTGGCCACCTGATATGAAGAACTGACTCATTGGAAAAGACCCTGATGCTGGGAAAGATTAAAGACAGAAGGAGAAGGGGACAAGGATGAGATGGTTGGATGGCATCACCAACACAATGGACATGAGTTTGAGTAGGCTCCAGGAATTGGTGATGGACCTGGAAGCCTGGTGTGCTGCAGTACATGGGGTCACAGAGTCAGACACGACTGAGCAACTGAACTGAACTGAATATTCCATAAAAAAGAATGCAATAATGCCATTTGCAGCAACATGGATGAACTTAAAGATTATCCTATTAAGTGAAGTAAGCCAGACAAAGACAGGTATCATGTTATATCACTTATATGTGAAGTCCAAAAAAAATAGCATTGAAACATGTATAATATCATATATGAAACAAGTCGCCAGTCCAGGTTCCATGCACGATACTGGTTGCTTGGGGCTGGTGCACTGGGACGACCCAGAGGGATGGTACAAGGAGGGAGGAGGGTTCAGGATGGGGAACACGTGTATACCTGTGGCAGATTCATGTTGATATATGGCAAAACCAATACAATATTGTAAAGTTAAACAACAAAATAAAATATTTTTTAAAAAAAGATACAAATGCACTTATTTACAAAACAGAAATAGGCCCACAGACACAGAAAACAGACGGTTCCCAAAGGGGAAAAGAGTAGGGGAGGGATAAATTAATTAGGAGATTGGGATTAGCAGGTACACACTAGTTTATATGAAATATATATATCCATCAGGGACCTACTGTATAGCACAGGGAACTATACTCAGTATTTCATTATAACCTATAAGGGAAAAGAATCTGAAAAAGAAGGTATATAGAGAGAATTATAGAGATACAGATATATAAATAAAACTACATCACTGTACTGCACACCTGAAACTAACACGACATTGTTACATTTAAATCACACACACACACGTTATTAAAAGGAATTGGCCAGGATGTGGTATTCTTAAGTCAACCTTTTTAACAAATGTGCTCCAATAAAATTGTTTTCGGTGCCAAGAAAGATCACCCTGAAACAAGACAATTTTCATTTCATGTTGTATCTACTTTCGGAATGACTCATGTTATTCTTCTTCCTAATTTTAATTGGAGAAAATAACAAAATAATGAATGACATATTCTAAGCTTTTCTTTGGTTTAGGCTAATAACAGTTGTTTAGCATAGCTTTTTTAAAAACAGAAGCATAGTTTATTTACAGTGTTGTGTTAATTTCTGCTGTATAGCAAAGTGCTTCTGTTATATATATATGGACTTTCTTTTATTTTATTATCTGTATATTATTTTTCATTATGGTTTAATCACAAGATATTGACTGTAGTTCCCTGTGCTATTAGGACTCTGTCATCTATCCATTCTGTATATACTAGTTTGTCCCTTAACATAGCCCTTAATATTTGAAAATAAATGGCAGTTTGTCATTTTCTTTGGGCATAAAGAATGCCCCATATTATGTGAATAAGAAGATGGATCTGTTGTGACTAAGGTTGTGGCCTAAACTTTGTGTTGTGTTTTTGTAGTCTATTTACATAGCGGCAGTGAATAGAAGTTAGAGTTGACACTTACAGCATTCCACATCCCCAGGCCCAAATATTGTTGTTTGGTCACTAAGTCGTGTCCAACTCTTTGTGACCCCATGGGCTGCAGCACACCAGTCTTCCCTGTCCTTCACTATCTCCTTGAGCTTGCTCAAACTCTTGCCCATTGAGTCAGTGATGCCATCCAATCGTCTCATCCTCTGCTGCCCTCTTCTTCTGCCTTCAGTCTTTCCCAGCATCAGAGTCTTTTTGAATGAGTCGGCTCTTCACATCAGGTGGCCAAAGTACTGGAGCTTCAGCTTCAGCATCAGACTCTTTTCAGACAGCAGTAAATGTTCATATTTCATAAAGAAGCCAGCAGATTTTTGGGGCCACCAAAAATCGTCACTGGGCTGTCTTTCCTAAGTTGGCTTTTACTTGCTTGGAATTCTTAGTCCTTGACAGATAGTCACAAACAATAAAGGGGCCAAATAGTTAAGTTATTCTACTTAACTCTTCTAGTCTTCAGGCTACTCTAGGTTGTCCTACTGCAGAACCAAATAGTCCCTCTTTCTTCTCCATCAACCTTGCTTCTCTTCCTCCATTGTCCCTCTGGACAGAATTTGTATATGGAAATAGTCTTATCAGCATGAAGCATTGCATGGTATAATGAAGAATAGATAGACTCTGGAGTCAGATCTGAGCCTAAGTCTCTGCTTTTTACTTCGTAGCTATGGTATCATGGGCCAAATTGTTATAACAGAGCCTTAATTAAATGGTAATACTACTGTGCAGGGTAGGACTTGTTGGCTGCTAAAAGTACATGTGTTCATTAAGTGCCCTGCACAAAGAAAGCACTTAGTTAATATCAATGGATTGGATTTCTTTTCTTTCTCTTTTATTTTTGCGGGTGTTATTGTTTTGACTACACGTTACCCTACTTAATTACTGAGCTTTAAATCCCTGTGTCTGTGTCACTTTGGGTTCTAAGAATCTATGGTCTATTAATTTTACTTGGTCATTTGTTTTTTCCACCCTCAGTCCAGACTTCATCCTGGTTAATTTTGGCCCAGCCTGTCAAGATTCTTTCTGGATCCTGATTTGGCTGCTTACTTAGTTTTTTTTTCTTTAACACTGTGTCACATCTGAAGTTGATGTGTAAAAGATAAGTATCTTTATCTAAATCATTGAAGAAATATCAAACAGGTTAGAGAATAGTCCAGTTTAGCCCTGTATTAATGTTCCCAGGTATTCTACTTGTGTTATCTTTTTCTCAAAGGGACTCTAATTCCTTGGGATCAGAGACCATAGTAAATGCATTATTTGTCAATCATATGATGTCTTAATAAGTATCATTTCCATATATGAATGAATGAATTTTCTGAGACATGGAAGTAAAGCAGTAAAATACACTATATCAAATACATATTTTAGTCTGTGGACTTAAAATATGATTACATCTCAGTCCTAGATGATTAAGGGCCTGATTTAGACCAGTCTGTTAGCTAGACTTAAGGCAGTATTTTTGTATTCCATCTTTCAGTTTCTGTGAATCTTTTGTCTGTAACTGCTTTACTTAGAAGGTCAAAGGGAATGCTGGAACTGTATTCTTGGGTTTGTCCTTATCACAGTTTTAAAATCAGAGCACCCCCATTTTAATCTATGGTGAAAAATAAATTCTTCCTACTACTATGGCCTTTATAAAGTATACCCATCTATTCATGTCAAACAAATTAAGTTCTCTTTTTTCTTACTTAGAGTATATACATTTATCTATCCATAAATCAGTCTCAGGTAAAACAGTAATCACTGAATACAGTAAAAGTAAATAAATTTAGAATGATGGCCATACTGCATTTACTTGACTCTTTGAAGCTGGTGAGGAAACAGAACTTAACACTTATTGAGCGCACCCTCAATGCCAGTCACAGTGCCCGAGGCTTAGCATGGTTCCCTTGTTTACCCCTCACCGTCACCAGCAGCCAGATACATGGCTGTTGCTAGCATGAGGATTGCGAGCAGTCGTGTTTGGGACATGACTACAACCTGAGAGAGAGCCATTATACTGTTTCTCAGAGAGTGTGTATTCTTTCCAGATGACAGAATGTTCAGAATTACTCTCCAAGGATTATTGAGGTTTCATCACTAGAAGCTTCTGTTCCTTTCTCTTGGTCTTGTGATACTCACAGGGTGGCAACTGATGCAGTTCATTTATAGTGGAAAAGGGGTATTCTGGTGGATGCCAGAAGCAGGTAAATGACGTTGGGCTTCCGATTCTGATACCCAGGGAAACTGTTCTCTAGGGATTCCCTTTTTGGGATCAGTTGTATGGACATAGGAATGGGATTGCCACATCTAGGAGCCATTAGAAATAGACCTTTTCCTTAGGGAACTTATAGTAATGGAAAATGAAATGGGTTAAACTCTAAGTATCACTAATACTAGCCTGCCTGTGTTACCTTTGTGGAACAGCCAGCCTGGTGATATACATAAGCCCTTCATAAAAGGAATGCTTTGCTACATATCTGATGTCTGCAAACTTGGTTTCCTCCGATGCGTGGCTTCATGTGCCTGGCCTACAGCTTGCTGCTTACTCCCGTCTCTTGCTTGACTGCCTTGTCTGTTCTCTTTGGAGCTCATCTACTGTTGGGTCTTTGCTTTTCTCTTTGGTTTGCAACACAGTCTAAACCCTGTTAATTCTGTCTTCACTATTAGTTTCCTCCCATGTTACCATTTATCTCTTTTCTTGGCTTGTCATATGTACCTCAACTCCATTGCTGTTTGTTGTGCCCTTCCTTTTTCTGGGTGTTATGATATTACATGTTCTAGGCTTTATACCTGTGCCTCTTCTAAGCAGCTGTATTTTATGCCATGGGATGTTTCCCTCAATGACCACAGCTGGTTAAACCAAGACTGAACATTTGACTCAAAAGCAGCCAACCTTACAGTCTTAAAACTCAGCCCAAAAAGTTAAACTGGGCCAGTCAAGATTGTCTCTCAGGAGTTTGCAGTTGGAAAACCATAAAACTCCAACCATTGTGTGTGTGTGTGTGTGTCTTGTGTTTAAATTTGAAAAATCATGCAGAGTAACTTCTGGGATGGTCATTACAGGGCTGTGTTCACTCCAAGTTTAGCAGGACTAATGGAGGCCAGTTGTGGGAGGAAGGAGGAGACCAGAGCTTCATGAGAGATGAGGGGCTGGAAATGAGAGGAGGCCCCGTCCACAGAGCTGGCATTGTTCCTGCCCTCCTGAAGTCTGGTAGCTCATTTTCTCCTGGATTCACGTGAACGTTCCCAACAGCCTTACAGTAAATGCCTCTTTTTACTTGAAATATTTTAAGCGAATTTCTGTCCCTTCTAACCTAGATTCTGATACTTTTAAATACAAATATTAAAAGATTTTTTAAACTCCAGATTGAATTGAAAATATTGGACTATGTAATAGAGCCTTCCTTGCAACCTCATAGCAGTTTTTCTACAATCTTCCATATCAAGAAAGAATGAATAAATGCCCAAAGTTTAAAGTAGAAATAAAGAGAGAAAGCACATTCTACATGTTCTCTAGGGTATCATTCTTTATGAACATTAAATGTTTCTACAAGCTCAGACTGACTGAACTTTCCTTTTTTCTCCTAACCTTCATTTGGAGGACGTGTATAGAGAATTAAATACCCTAAACGTCCTGTACCTGGATGCTAATGTAACGTACTCTAGAGTGCAGATCTTACTTTCAGGATCAAAGATTAGACAACATATTGCTTAATAAAATACCTGAATTCTATAAGAACAAGTAACAATACTACTCTTGTTCTTTATAGTCCTCAAATGTTAACTTTCTTGGTGTCCCTTGGGTCACACAGAGTGGTTTCCTCATTATTAACCTTATAATTAGGATTTAGTTTGAATCCCAGTACATTGTCTTACTTTCATAAAAACTAAAAATATACTTCTTAGCCTCTGTTTTCTCTGACTTGACCATAATGGACCATGGTCCAACTTTTTAATATGGAATAAGTTTGTTCATGATGAACTTAATCATTTCACTGGCTGTCTTCTGAAATTAGAACCAGTTGGTTTCATGCATTGGAAAAGGAAATGGCAACCCATTCCAGTGTTCTTGCCTGGAAAATCCCGGGGATGGGGGAGCCCAGTGGGCTACCGTCTATGGAGTTGCATAGAGTCGGACACTACTGAAGCGACTTAGCAGCAGCCTATTTTGAAGTTGAGATTAAGATGTTTAGAAGGTGAGAAGATTGCAAGAGCAGTTACTGCCACCAGCTCCCCACTCAAATCCTGATAGCCTGATGCAGCTCAGAATGTTAATCCTATACTACAAAATAAAGCTTTATGATATTTTTAAGAACTGAGTAATTTGCCTTTGTTTTAAGACTCAGTAGTGCAGTTTCAACTGCTAGGCGAAAGATAAAACATTTGTAAAAAAACAAATGATTATAGTACTCAAAAGAAGAAAGGAAAGCATTGACTTATTTCAGTCTAAGCTTTTTTGAAATTGCAGTTTTGTTCTTCTCAAGGAAAGCACACAGTATCTCCATATTACTAAACATCTATCCCAAAGCATGACATAGTCATACACCTGATGCAGGTTTCAGAGCCCTGTCTCGTCCTGTTCTTACCTCTGTCTTTCCCAATAAGAAATGCAAAACTTCATTCTAGGTGGGGTGGTTGTATTACCAGAATTACACTGGTACTTTCCGGATTCATGTTTTCTGATAAAGTTTGCAATTTTAAACTTTTTTCTTAGCCACTCTACATTAAGGCATTTTCTTTCCATGTAGAAAGTTCTCAAGTAATAGTTCATTGGTTGAACACTTCTGCTTACCTGTTTACTTAAAATATTTAACTTGGACTATCACTATTAGATCACTTCCTGGGACGTTACTAACAACTTATTTGAGGCTCTAACTTTCTTGCTCTTTCCTTTTACACTAATGCCTTCTCCAGGGAATCCTTTTTATCAAGCCTAGCTATTGATTCAGAGATCAAGTTGTTGCCTTACTGAAAATCAAAATTCATATAAATGTTTCTCAGCATTGACATTTGAGTTAATGTAAATACAAATCTCTCTCCATTTTTCAAATTTATGCATTCCAGCAGAAATGATTGTAAAGCTAATTTCTGTTAAGTGAATCCTATTTTCTTATTAATTTCCTTCATAAAATCAGCAGTGTATTTCTGTAAGGAAAATGTCAATGACCTAAACAATTGATGTAGAATTTGTGGCCAAGTCCTCTGGGGTTCTAGACAGTAAAATACAGCAGTCTTGCTGAAAACACTCTGTAGCACTTTCAGAATTGTGAACTATGTAGGTCTTTGCTAACTCTGTAACCTCTTTTGTCTTGTCACCTTCTGAGACTTGGATTGTTGAGAAACACCTAAATAGGATGAAGATTACAATGTCATATTTTGCAAATATATACACAGTCTAACACATAATGTATTTTAGGCTAAAATTTACTTCTGTGTTCAACCATACACTTTTGCTCATTTCATGTGCTAGCAAGATAATGCTCAAACTCATTCAAGCTAGGCTTCAACAGTACGTGAACTGAGAACTTCCAGATGTACAAGCTGGATTTAGAAAAGGCAGAGGAACCAGAGATCAAATTGCCAACATCCATTGGTTCATAGAAAAAGCAAGGTAATTCCAAAAAACCATCAACCTCTGCTTCATTGACTCTGCTAACGCCTTTGACTATGTAGATCACTACAAACTGTGGAAAATTCTTAAAAGAGATGGGAATACCAGACTACCTTACCTGTCTCCAGAGAAACCTGTATGCAGATCAAGAAGCAACAGTTAGAACCGGACATGGAACAACGGACTGGTTCCAAATAGAGAAAGGAGTATGACAAGGCTGTGTATTGTCACCCTGCTTATTTAACTTCTATACAAAGTACATCATTTGAAGTGCTGGGCTGAATGACTTGCAAGCTGAAATCAAGATTGCTGGGAGAAGTATCAACAACCTCAGATATGCAGAGGATACTACTCTAATGGCATAAAGTGAAGAGAAACAAAAGAGCCTCTTGATGAAAGTGAAAGATGTGAGTGAAAAAGCTGGCTTAAAATTCAGCATTCAAAAAGCAAATATCATGGCATCTGGTTCCATCACTTCATGGCAAATAGATGGGGGAAAGTGAAAACAGTGACATATTTTATTCTTTTGGACTCTGAAATCACTATGGATGGTAACTGCAGCCGGGAAATTAAAAGATGCTTGCTGCTTGGAAGAAAAGCTATGACAAACCTAGATAGTGTTGTAAAAAGTAGAGACATCACTTTGCTGACAAAGATCCATATAGTCGAAGATATGGTTTTTCCAGTAGTCGTGTATGGATGTGAGAGTTGGACTGTAAAAAAGGCAGAGTGCTGAAGAATTGATGCTTTTAGACTGTGATGTTGGAGAAGACTCTTGAGAATTCCTTGGACATCGAGGAAATCAAACCAGTCAATCCTAAAGGAAATCAACCTTGAATATTAATTGGAAGGACTAATACAAAGAAAGACAATGCCGAAGAATGCTCAAACTACCGCACAATTGCACTCATCTCACACGCTAGTAAAGTAATGCTCAAAATTCTCCAAGCCAGGCTTCAGCAATACGTGAACCATGAACTTCCAGATGTTCAAGCTGGTTTTAGAAAAGGCAGAGGAACTAGAGATCAAATTGCCAACATCCGCTGGATCATGGAAAAAGCAAGAGAGTTCCAGAAAAACATCTATTTCTGCTTTATTGACTATGCCAAAGCCTTTGACTGTGTGGATCACAATAAACTGTGGGAAATTCTGGAAGAGATGGGAATACCAGACCACCTGACCTGCCTCTTGAGAAACCTATATGCAGGTCAGGAAGCAACAGTTAGAACTGCACATGGAACAACAGACTGGTTCCAAATAGGAAAAGGAGTATGTCAAGGCTGTATATTGTCACCCTGCTTATTTAACTTCTGTGCAGAGTACATCATGAGAAATTCTGGGCTGGAAGAAGCACAAGCTAGAATCAAGATTGCTGGGAGAAAGATCAATAACCTCAGATATGCATATGACACCACCCTTATGGCAGAAAGTGAAGAGGAACTCAAAAGCCTCTTGATGAAAGTGAAAGTGGAGAGTGAAAAAGTTGGCTTAAAGCTCAACATTCAGAAAATGAAGATCATGGCATCTGATCCCACCACTTCATGGGAAATAGATGGAGAAACAGTGGAAACAGTGTCAGACTTTATTTTTGGGGGGCTCCAAAATCACTGCAGATGGTGACTGCAGCCATGAAATTAAAAGACGCTTACTCCTTGGAAGGAAAGTTATGACCAACCTAGATAGCATATTCAAAAGCAGAGACATTACTTTGCCAACAAAGGTCCGTCTAGTCAAGGCTATGGTTTTTCCAGTAGTCATGTATGGATGTGAGAGTTGGACTGTGAAGAAGGCTGAACACTGAAGAATTGATGCTTTTGACCTGTGGTGTTGGAGAAGACTCTTGAGAATCCCTTGGAGTGCAAGGAGATCCAACCAGTCCATTCTGAAGGAGATCAACCCTGGGATTTCTTTGGAAGGAATGATGCTGAAGCTGAAACTCCAGTCCTTTGGCCACCTCATGCAAAGAGTTGACTCATTGGAAAAGACTGTGATGCTGGGAGGGATGGGGGCAGGAGGAGAAGGGGACGACAGAGGATGAGATGGCTGGATGGCATCACCAACTCGATGGACGTGAGTCTCAGTGAACTCCAGGAGTTGGTGATGGACAGGGTGGTCTGGTGTGCTGCGATTCATGGGGTCACAAAGAATCGGACACGACTGATAGCAACTGAACTGAATGCTGAAGCTGAAGCTCCAATACTTTGGCCACCTGATTCAAAGAGCGAATCATTGGAAGAGACCCTGATGCTGGGAAAGATTGAGGGCAAGAGGAGAAGGGGGCGGCTAAGAATGAGATGGTTAGATGGCATCATCAACTCAATGGACATGAGTTTGAGCAAGTTCCAGAAGATGGTGAAGGACAAGGAAGCCTGGTGTGCTTGAGTCCATGGAGTTGCAAAGAGGCAGACACGACTTAGCGACTGAACAACAATAAACATATTCACTTTCTCATTTGGTTAGTTCTAGGACTCAAGCCAGGATCTGTATTTAGAATTAGAGACAAGGGACTATAATGCACTAATGAATTAAACTCAGCTGGGATTTAGAATCAGAGCATTAGAGTTCAAATACCAGCTTTGCCAGTGTTTAATGTCGGACCTGCCTTTAAGACCTCATTGTGCTGTAGGATTTTTCATCTGGGGAATGGGGAAAAGCTTTCTGCCTCGCAGGGTTGTGAAGGTGAAATGTAACGTATATGGAAGGGCTTTGTGAGTTGTCACACTCTGGCCTGGGACACTAATGGCACTGGGTCACACACCCCATGCTGTGTGACATTCCTTGACCCATTAAATACCTCTGCCCCCAGTCATTGTGACAACCAAATGTGTTATTACACATTTCCTCACGCACCTGGGGGATTGGTACCATTGGTTGTGTGCTGAGCAGTAGAGTTGTGGAAATAAAACTGTGTCCATAACCATCAGCAGGCTCATTCATTAAAAAGTGAGCTAAACAGGGAAAAGGTAATTTGGTGCTAAGTGTAACTGTACAAGAATGCGCCAAGTGCAGAGACAGTGAAAGGATGGTGTCATTAACGGCCAGAGGAAAGCAGAGTCTTTCCTATAGGTTTTAAAAGATAGATTCAGAGTTTGTCAAATTAACAACTCTTCCTCAGCAGAGAGCACAGCATGTGCAAGAACATGGAGACCTGAAATAACAGGGCACACTTTGGAAGGTGTAAACATTTTGATATTATTAGGACACTGTCAGTACAGTATAAAAAATAAATAAGTTCGAGTGCATTGGACAAAATGACTCATTCAGGGAAAAGTGAAAGATATTATTTATTCCTTATTGTTTTCACATTTTGAAGAAAGTTTATATCTTTTTCATTCCTCATCTTTGTATTATTGTCTCATCTTTCTATTACGTTAATTTAAGCCCTCATTGCTTATGCTGTTTTACCCAAAGAGAAATTCACTCATTTAATATATACTTTTATTGCCATGTGGTTAGCACTTTGTTTAGTATTGTGGTTAAAGGATGAGTGAGAGATAGAGAAAACCTTTACAAAGAAGTTGTAATGAGTCCCTGCAAAACACTTGGCATTGTCAGAAATATGAGTAATAAAGCTATTTATATTAATAAATATATTACATTTATTTAACAGAGTCTTTGACACATGTTCATCAATTTATCACATTATATAAATGAAGAAACTAAGGCTTAAAAACACTGAATGATTTATCGTCTCTTATCACATCGGCAGCTAGAACTGAGCATTCTATTCTGGTATTCTCCCTTTTCTATCTTATTGCCTACATGGTAACACCCAAGAGAGAGGTTTTCAGTCTGGTTAAGAGCCAAAGGGGGACAAGAAGAATGATCTAACAGAAGTTCAGAAAGATGAACCAAAACCACTTGTAACTATTTGTATGTATGAGACAAAATATTCAGAGAAGATCTAGCAGTGAAGTCTACAAAAGCAGTACAACATCTCTGTGTTACCTTCAATACCCTTTTCATGATTTAAATCAGGTGGTAAATACAGAGTAAATTCATCATAAGACTTATTTCCCATCAATACCAGATATAGATATAGAGGTGGAAACCACATACCACCTTATGTGTCTGCTACATTACAGCCTCTCATTAAGTGTTAATCAAATGTTATTTGCTGGTGTGGGTGAAGTTTAGGATACAATCCATTGTTAACACACAATTCCTTATTTCTAGGCAGGATTATTGTAATTCTAAATAGATATTTTTAGATCAAGATTTACTAAAAGTAAATAACTTTCCTCAAGATAATGAAAGTTTAAAAAGCTATTTTGAAAGCTAATTAGCGCTGTGTGTGTGTGTGTGTGTGTGTGTGTGTGTGTGTTGTGTGCTCAGCCGTGTCCAACTCTTTGTGACCCTACGGACTGTAGCCCATGAGGCTCCTCTGTCCATGGGATTTTCCCAGCAAGAATACTGGAGTGGGTTACCATAGTGATTGATAAATACTGTTCTCCATTTGACATATTGAGGCATTTTGTTTGTCTCAAAAGGCAGCACAGAAATGGTTACAGATGACAGCTGTTATACCACTAATAAGATTAAAGTAAAGAAATTAGTTGTGTCGACTTTAATCTGCTGTTTAACACTGCAGGCCACCTGGGGTCTTCTCCAGAGCCTACATGTTTAATTGTGACTTTAAAATTATATAACCAGATCCTACTTAAGAACATATCTAAAGACTAGCTAATCATAGCTGTCTTTTTACTAGACAACACAGAGTTTAACACTAGACTTCAAATTAATGTTTTAATTTTATGCTCATCCTAATTTTTAAACGTATTATTCTAATCTTTGCAACAAAACACCATCTCAGTGGGAGGTTAATTTTAGGAAACGCAAGAAGTCTAATTAGGTTGTACTTAAAATATATGTGATTTCTCATTTAAAATTAGAGTGTGTCTCTGTGGAATAATTAAACTGCTTATTCTAATTATACCAAATTCACCAGCTAAACAAGAATCTTTGAAATAACTCATCTAGTTGAAGATTTCTTTCTCCTGCTCTGAGGCATCATTATACTTAAGAAAATCCCTGAATTAAAAAATTACTTTTAGTGTTTTTAAAATGTTACATTGTAGAATATGATATGCAGTGTAGTAATCATTTATAATTGTTACATTGAGTTTTGATGCAAACTGAGGTGTAGAAGGCACATAATTTACATCTGCGGAGCAAAGACTGGCTGGTCGGCAGCACTATCAGCATCCCTTCTCTACCCCAGTCTTGAGCTGTCTTTTATTTCCAGTTCCTGGATGTTGGCTCCTCGGCTATCCACCCTAAGTGTTGTAGCGTCAGAAAGGAGGAAGTCAGAGGTGGAGAAGGCTGTGTGAATTTATGCTAACCATCACAGTGCCAGTGGGGAAAAGTTTTCTTCTTTACCTGCAGCTCACACTGATTCAAATGTCCACTGCAAAAATACCCCAAAATTCTGTCACAAATCCACCTTCTCTGTGGTCACAAAAATATTAAAACTGAATCATCTGTTTATTGTTAAATTTTCTGCATCATTCTTCTGTCCCCAGATTTCTTGCCAAAAAAAACATTTTCTTCTTTTTTTAAAGTTTTATTTATTTTAGTTTCTGACGCTGGGTCTCTGATGCTGGCAGGCCTTCTCTTGTTGCAGAGATCAGGGCCTTCTCTTGTTGCGAAGCACAGGCTCTAGGGCAGGCAGGCTTCCGTAGTTGCTCTTCCCAGGCTCTAGAGCACAGGCTTAGTAGTTGTGACCCACGGGCGTAGTTGTTCCACAGCAGTTGGCATCTTCCTGGACCAGGAATCAAACCCATGTCTTCTGCATTGGCAGGCTGACTCTACCACTGAGCTACCAGGGAAGCCTGGAGAAGGCATTCCCTTATTAACCAAGACCTGCTTATCTAATTGTACTAGTTCAGTATTTGAATTTTGTTATTCTCTGTGTCAAAGAGAGGAAAGAGAGCTGTTGTATAGAAGAGTTTGAAGGAAAAATGCTTTTGAGTCCTGAAATATCAGTACAAAATTACGAGACACTTTTAGCTAGGGGATGGGGCTCCCACCCCTAGTCATTCTAATGATTGTTTAAAAGTAGAAAATGTGGCTAATAATGTATTGGTATGTTCCGCAGTTATTTCTTGTATGTTCTGCTTGAAACAAGGAAGACAGTTGTCCCTTCATGTAGACATCCCTGTGCCCAGCCAGCTCGGTGCTGTATGCTATGAGGACTCCACAAAGGATGAATCAAGGACCTGAACTAGAAATCACTCAAGAGTAGTTGTATAATAGAGTTTTCAGTGCTTTGACACTAGTCTGTTTTTAGCCTTCAGAACTGGCACATGCAGCTTTCATGTGGGCCAGGCCTTCAGGGCCAGGCCTACATCACAGGTCCCATTGCGTGAGCAGCCACTTGCTTGGTGGGTGCAGTTCAGTTCAGTTCAGTCGCTCAATCGTGTCTGACTCTTTGCAACCCCATGAATCACAGCACGCCAGGCCTCCCTGTCCATCACCAACTCCTGGAGTTTACCCAAACTCACGTCCATCGAGTCTGTGATGCCATCCAGCCATCTCATCCTCTGTCGTCCCCTTCTCCTCGTGCCCCCAATCCCTCCCAGCATCAGGGTCTTTTCCAATGAGTCAGCTCTTCGCAAGCTTGTTAGAATTCTAGCTGCAGTTGCCTCTCCCTAGTTTCAGATAATTCTTTTTGATAGTATCTAAACAAGTTGTTTTAGTTTGGAGCTTTATAATGACAAAGCATAATTTGAAAATGATGAATATAAACTATGTACCATTTATTAGATGCTTAATGCAAACAAAATGTACTTGGTAAATTATAATATGTTTGGGAGCTCTAGTTTTAATATTCATTTCACCCCTCCTTAGGAAACTGGTATTACTCCAGGTCTGTGTGTTCTGGTTCAGTCCAGATAATCTTTCCTTAAACAATATCATTTGCTAACCATCCTCTGTCATTTGTAATATTCTGTCCTTTCCTACACTTATTCACATCAAGCCCGTTCTTTCTTTCCATGAGGGCTGAAGCAATAATTTACAAAAATTCCCAGTTTATCTTTGCAGCTGTATTGTTGTGACTCCGTTACTTGGCACAGGATTTTGCTCCACAGGAACATAAAGCCTTCGCTCATTTCCATGTATATAAGTGATATGCCATCTATTATGAATAAATGCTTAATGCAAACCAAAGGCATTTGGTAAATTATAATTTATAAGTGTTCTGGTTTTAAACTGCCAATGGCAGTTGTTTTTAAATGTCTGCTTTCTTGACACTGGTATCAGATAATGGATTTGTGAACAGTGTTTTCTGAAAAGCCTTAGTCAGTATGAACCCACGTAAGGTTATAAACTTACGTACTTCCTAAGTGATATTATCAAGTCCTCTTCGGCTGCAGCTCTCTAGGGCTTTTCTATTTAACTATTTCATAACATCTTAGATACTAATCTTAATGTCTGAGGTATACTATACTTGTATTCAAATTATGTTCTTCTTGGATTAAAAAAAACAAACCCACCTTCGTGGTGCCTTTTCTGTCCTCTGTTTTTCAGAGAAAACATTTTTAGTGAGAAGACCTACTGATACAAGATTCACTCATGTATTCATGATTATCTGGGTCAGAAAACCTTTATCTCCACCCCCAACCACAGTGTACTTTTGACGGAATGGACAGTAAGATTTTACTGTCTTCTCAGAAGATACTTTTAAAATCTGGGGCTTTCTGTTTGATGTTAAAAAGTGCTTCCAGTCATTTGGGTTTTAAATTACAAGGAAAGCTGCTTGGGCAGACCACCCAAGCTGGGTTCAAAGAAGTGATCGTTCTAAGACAGGTGCTCTTCAAATAGAGGTTGTCTTTCAAACAAGTTCTACTGAGTGGACAAGTTTTTCCTGACCCCTGGGATTTTTTATACTCCCCCCGCCCATTTTTTCTCATCAGAAACCAGTTTCTTTGTGGAAGTTTTCTTGGGAAGGTTTTGTAAGCATAAGACTATATAGATGTAACATTCTGCACTTTACTAGTAAATGCAGTGTCTTTAATGTAAAGCACAGAGGGCGTTAGGACAATAATCCCACACCCTGTGCTGTTTGCTTTTCCATGTGTAGATTTACTTATGCCCTGGGATATTCCACAAAAGAGTTTAGATCAGTTGTAGAGTTTTCATTGACTAAGAAAAAAGAGAGATTAGAAATCAAGACTATAAAAATATAGATCAAAATCAAAGGAAAAAGAGGATACAATAATAGAACTATAAATTCCACATGTCATTCTAAATATAGTACCCTCATTTTTGAAACTTTGAGAGATCTATAGTTGTATATATTAGTCCCACTGTACAGCTGCCATACATAAAGCAGTGTGTTATTGGCTTTATATATTACAGAACTTACATAAATTATCAACTAGACTAGAAAACCGGGAAACACATCCTGTGTATATAGTTATAGTAAAAGTGGCATTTCAAACCAGTAGAGAGAAGGTGAATTATTCAAGAATTTCTTGGGTGGGGGAGGGAATTTAGGCTTCTGCTTCATGCCACACATCAAAATAAATTTTAAATGATTTGATAGTAAATTATAAAACCATAACATTACCACACACAGTGATGATTAAATAAATGCAAATGGCTAGATACAAACATGTAGTTACCTCATCTCATGGTAAAGGATAACTTTTTAAAGGAAAAAGGGACAGGAAGAGAAAATAAATCACAAAGAATTGTTTGACTACATAAAATTGTTTAGCTTCAGTATATTAAAAATGCCTTAAAAATAATGAGCAAAATTATTGGCAGTAAATAAACTGAAAAAAATATTAACAACATGTATTAACCCTTTGTTATAGATATATAATTAGAGAATCCTTATAAATCATTAAGAAAAAGAGAAAAATCTTCAATAAAAATTTTTAAATAGAGCATACTGGAATGACCCAGAGGGATGGGATGGGGAGGGAGGTGGGAAGGGGGTTCAGGATTGGGAACATGTGTACACCCATGGCGGATTCATGTTGATGTATGGCAAAATCAATACAATATTGTAAAGTAAAAAAAAAATTTTTTTTAATTAAAAAAAAAAAAGATAAGTGTAAATGGCTACTTACATCATACCTTACCCCACAATCAATTTCATATCTTGTATTTAAATGTAAAATCTATGAAAATACCAGAAGTATTTAAATTTAAATTTACCAGAAGTAAATTTCAAAGAATATTTTTGTAATGCTGAAGTAGGAAGATTCTTCTAAGTCTGACACAGTATCCAGATATACGAAAGGGAAATTTTGACAGATTTTATCAAATAAAAATGAAACCATTCTTTATGACAAAAAGCAAAAAATATAGATAAGCAACAGACAGGAAAATTTATTTGCTGTATATGATGATAAAAGGTTCATATCAGACTTCCCTGGTGGTCCAGCGGTTAAGAATCTGCCTTGCAATGCAGGGGACATGGGTTCAGTCTCTCGTCGGGAGTTAAGACCTCACATGCCATGCCAGCACACTGCAAATACTAAGCCCGAGTGTAGCCTTTACTGACCCCACACTCTTCAGAGTCCACACACCACAACTTGAGAGTCTGTGCACCACCACAAAGATCCCGCGTACTGTAACGGAGACCTATTACAGCCAATAAACAAATAAAAAGGTTAATACCTTTGTTATTGGTAAAGTGCCTTATAAATCAATAAGAAAAAGACAACCCTCCATAGAAAAATGGGTAAAAGGTTCACAGTGATAATTAAAGAAAATATAAATGCACATTGCCAATAAGCACATGAAGTGAAAAGTCCTTAATCACACTAGCAATTAAAGAAATGCAACCTTTAACATTTTTAGCTGTCAGATGAGTAACAGATTTTAAAAATGAAAGTGTCTGATGTTAGTGAAAACATGGATGAACTTTTTCTGGGAGTATAAATTGATTTAAAATACTTTTTTTCTGGAAGGCAGTTTGAATTTTGCAATGTCTATCAAAAATCTTAAAGTAAATCTTCATATCCTTTGAACCACATTGTCATTACTGAACATTTACTCTCAGGAGGCAGAAGGATTTGCTCAGCACAGCTGTGGTGAACGTTGGCTGTGCAGTGAGCACCTCCTGTCCTTATGGAGTTCCCAGGCACAGTGTGGCCCTCCTCTGCAGTGCGTGAGCATACCAGTGTCCGCTTCCCAGTGCTCTTTGTGTCTAGGATATAAACTTGTGACCTAGGCTTCACCACCCAGCATAGCCACTCCAGACTTTTACTCTGAGGCTAATAAAGTAAGAAGCAAGGACATCCCAAACGCTATTCCTTTGACAGTTGCAGGCAGCTGCATCTGTTGTCCAAGGTCATAGTGTGAGTTCAAGCTGTGACATATGGTGCCCGGAGTTTTTTGTTTTGTTTTGTTTTGTTTTAGCGGATCAGGTTCCTGGTGTGTGATTTGGATATTGGTCCATGCAGTATAACTTTGATGCCTGTGTTTTCTAAATCCTATGATATACCCAAAGCTTGTCAGTTAATTTCCTTCCTGTTTAAATCAACCAGAGCTTTCTTCCCCTGGCTTGTAACTAAGAACTCTGACTATTAAAACAGGGTTGCCATTATGTTGAAAATTGGATACAATAGTAAGAAATTGATTGATGTAAAATTTTACATACACTGGATGATCCTCTTCCTTCTTTTAAAAGCTACAGTACTTCTTAGTTTAAGCAGTTTAATCAGAAAAGGAATTTAAAATAAGAAATTGGATGCTTACAAATCTGTTGGAAAAGGTTGCAGGCCTGTTTATTGACTCCAGAACAATACCAAACGTATCCACTGGGGGCACTGCTCCCTCTGAGGCCAAAAAAGGAAGGAAGGAAGAAGCTAATGCCACACACAACTTTCTCCCACACTCAGGAAACCACAATGGGTATTGGAAGCTGCAGATCAGAGATTAGGAAATCAAATAGTACAAGTTACCCCACTGGTTCTTGACACACAGAATCTGGAAAAGGGAGCCTGAGTCTACTGCAGGGAAGCCTCACATTTCCAAACCTTGCTTGATGACAGCCAACAGCAAAAGATGGCCTTGGCTCACTTCACCCTCCAAATCTCGTAAAGTACCATTTGTGTAGGGGGGAAAACTCTTGCATATGCACAGACTCCTGGAAGGATATGTGCACTAGTAACCGTGGTGATTTCTAAGGTAGGGAAATGAGGGGCTGAAGGACATAAGTAAGGGGGAGGCACTTTTCACCATGCTTCTTGGTTGTGTGTTGTGCTAAGGTCATCACTCCTAGTCAGAAAGGTACCAAGTTCATCGTATTGGTGTTAAAGCGCAGGAGTGTTTCCTGTACTCCAAGGGCACACACCCCCAGGCCTCTGAGGAGTATTTCAAGGCTCTTTGAGAGGAGAACAGAGTAGGTCTCTGGGTCTACTTCTACTTCAGTCAGAGCAACTCTGATTTTATCTGTTCTTTGGTTTAAGCTTCTGAAAAAGATTTCGTTAGCTGTTAAGCTTCTGAGTAAGAAAGTAAGAAAGCTGCTTTTGTAAAAAATTGAAGACTGGTGTTATGGAAGAATATTAAATATCATGGAGAAATATTCATTTTACACATATTAACTAAGTGAATATTTCTGAGACGAGAAGACTGGAAGTACAAGTACCAAATCACCTCTTCATAGTTTTTTACTATTTATTTGTGCTCTCTTTCTCACAGTTATTACAATTATCTTTAAAATTATTTTTATAATCACAATTACATGTTATTTTTTTACCTGAAAAGAAAAGCACTCTTGCCAAATCTAAATGTGTTAGCTAATAAATGAAATAGTGCTGAATGGCATTTGTGGGGGATTTGTTAGGTAGAACCTCCAACTGATGTGTCGTAAATGAGTTACACGTAGGCCAGGATTTCCTGTACAATCCTCAGGGGTTAAGTCAGGCTGGAGCTGAGCCTCCTCCTGCTCCCTTCAACTTAGAGTCCTTTCATTGTTCATGCCAGTATTCCATGTAAAAATTTACGAAGCATGGTGCTTTATTATTCTGGAAATTACAGGTTTCATAGCATGCTTTAATTTGATTTGATTTTTAACTGTTTTAATTGTGACTTATTCATAACAAGAATAATAAGATTAATAACTCTAATGAACCTATCATTATGAATTATTTAACCACGTGCCAGACACCATCCTAAGTACTTTGCATCTATTATTTCATTTAATTCTGATGATGACCATGTGAAGGTTAGGTATTATTATCTCAGTTTTACAGATAAGAAATTGGATGCTAAGATATAAATGAGTAACTTGCTAAAACCTCAAATGACAGAACTAGGTTTCTAACCTAGTATCTTATTCCAGTATCTCTCCTCTTAACCAACATACTCTAATGCTCAAGTTTCAGGAACCTATCAATTATGTTGAAGCAAGTACCACTATATCAGACAAACAGATGATTACAACAGGGGCTGTCTTTACCATCTTTCTCCCACTAGAGCATCAGCTCCATGAGAACAGAGAGCTTGTCTGTCTTGTCTACCTAGCACAATGCCTGAAAAATCATAGGGAATTACATATTTGTTGAACAAATGAATACTTACATGTTGATTCTTAGACTCATGCTTCTCAACTCTGCCTGTACATCAGAATTGCTCATAGAGCTTTTGAAACATGCTGAATGTCTAGAGCCCTCCCATTCCCACTAGCATCTCCAGGGGAGGAATTCAGGCAAGTCTGTATCTTTAAAGATATACAGGTGATGCTAGTGCTCTGTCAAACTCTAGAGCCCCTATTCCAGAGCAGTGGTCTGGAATTTTGTTTAAAAAAAGTGAAATTCATTAAAACACAAATTGCTGGACCCCACCCCCAAAGTTTCTAGTGTTTAGTAGATCTGGGGTGAAGTCTGAGAATTTGCATTTCTGCAAGTTTCCAGGTGATATTGATGCTACCGGTCTATGGTTCACACGTAAAGAATTATTGTTTTAGAGGATTGGTTGTAAGGGACTAAATCAAAACATTTGTACATAGGACTTAAGCAGGGGATTTAGTGAGGCCAGAATCAACATTGATCACTCAGGCAGTGCAGGTTAATTACAGTTTTCAAAGCACTCACAAGAATGCCCATTGAATTTGTTGCTCCAAAAATTCCTTTGAAAAATGGGATATAATTTTTTAATCCCAAGGGACAAGGAAAAAAAACACATTTCTTTGATGGGTTTGACCCGAGACTGTTCACTCTGTAGGTCCTCCCCTGCTGAGGCACTCTGGGTCTGTCCATACAATCTCTGAGCAGGTGTGGCCTCACTCCCCAGACCTCTGCAGTTCTTGTCTCACAAGGGAAAACCTGTAGTTTCTCTTCGTGTGTTCTCCTTTCCTTCATTATCTGCCCTTGTCAACCAGGAGACCTGGCAACAGGAGGTTTGGCACACTCTTTTTTCCAGATACTGTTAAAAAATTCTAGATCCCAAAATTCCTGGGTAACATCTAATCTTAGATTATTAGGACATTGTCAGTAGATGGGTAAGTACATTTCCATTGCCTGCTGCTGCATTAATAAGAGGCAAGAATTCCTTTCTAATGAACACTAGGCTGTGGATAAAAATTAAAAGCTTTTATGTCTAGCTGATGGACCTTGCACCTAGTAATATTTGGGTTGGTTTTTTAAGAGTGATTTCTATCCCATGCCTGCTGCTTTTATACCATTCATTTTGTGTATTTCACATTGTTTAGAGAAGAACTGCACAAGTTTTATAAATGGTGTTTTTCTCCTTGTGTTAGGTCTCTTTGCAATGCAATCAATGTTTACAACCTCACCTGCAATAACTGTTCAGAAAACTGCACTGATGTTCTGTTTAGTAACAAGATTACCTTCTTAATGGACCTCCTCATACACCAGTTGACGGTATGTAATATTATTGCTTTGAATTAGAAGCAGTTAAGATTTGAAAAATATCCCCTATGGAGAAAACTAAAAGAAGCCATCTTATTTATTCTCCAGATTGAAAAAAAAGTGAAGATGATTGGGAGAGTAAAATAGGAACTGGCAGAAAAACCTCTTCATTTGAAAATCTTATAATGCATTCTCCTAAGTCCCAGTGTTTGATGGATAATGTACCTGTAGCACTTGCCGAGATCACAGATTTCCATGGTTAGACTGGGACTTTGGAATGAGTTAGGCTCAAAGCCGTATCTCTGAGGTCATAGAAACTAGTGCTGTACAAGGGAAGAAAGTCTCATAACCTCTCTTGCCAGCTCAGTTTAAAGGGTCAGTTTGTGTTTAACTTGGTAAGAAACATAAAGAAAGGGAAGTAATGCCTCAGTGATGAGGCAGGGTGAATGGTGGGAGAAGATATTAAAGAAAATGGATTTTTTTTAAAAAGGTCAATTTAAGATGGACTTTTTGAGGGCTCTTGATGTATTTTTTGAAGCAAGAAATTCCTCTGTCACAAAGGGGCAAACCTGTTATACTTTTGAAATAGGAGCAAGCAGCCAATTGTAGCCTTAAATTTTCCTTCAGTCCACAGATGTTGAAAGAGGTAAGCTCAGGATAATATCCAAAGGTTTAGGTCTGTCAACTGCAGCCTCCAGAACACAGCCCTGGGACCAGAAGTTTCCTGGTGAAGTTTCTGAGCCCCTGAGGTATTGGCACAAAATCACTCTCAAGCTGCAAGTTTATAACACAGGAGATTTATTTTTCAGAACCGATTTATTTTACTCAGCACGTAGTTCTAATAGCTTTTCCCTAAACTGTGAGCCTTTTGCTCTCTTTCCTTCTCCATCTGGTTAATTTCTACATCCTGAGACCTTTACTAAGACATAATGGCACTTTCTTCATGAAACCTTCCCCAGCCTGACCCTCTCCCCAAGTCCAGGTTAGGTGTTCTTATATGCTCCGGTACATTAGGTCATTCATAGGATTAATCACATTGAATGTAATCAGCTGCTTACTTGTCCATTTCCCCAACTAGCCATAAAATCAATGAGGACAGGAGGTGATTCATCACTTTCTCCAAAATCCTAAAACAGGGCCTGACACAGTAGGTTCAGCACATTGTTGATGAATATATAAGTAAACAAATGGATTCCCATATGTTTCAAGCTGAAAATCAGAAAGGAAATGATGAGGCTCTTACCTGCTCTTCTCATGACAAAGAGAAGGGACAGCAGTGAGAAAGGACAAAAACACAGACCTAGAACAATGCAGTGCAATAAGGGTTGTTTATGATGACACTGAGTCATCACTTGAGGGCTAAGTTATATATGGTTTATCTATAAAATAAGGCATTGAAATACAGGTAATGGATTTTAGCAAAAATTTCTATCAGAAATATTTCAAAGCCAGGGACAAGGAGAAAGACTTAGCATTTGTTGTATGACCTTATGTCCCAGGCATTTTAATATATTTTGCCTCATTTCATTTTTAAAACAAAGTCAGTGTTAGTATACTGCTTTACAGGTGAAGAAACTTGAGTCTGAGAAAGGTTGACTTGCCCAGGGCTACATGGATAGTCATGGAGTCAAGAGCCCAAGCTAGGTCTGTCAAACCCCAGTCGAGGGACATTCTGCACAAAAATTGACTCATTTTTCAAAAGTGTCAGTGTCATGAAAGACATAGAAAAGTTGAAGAACTGTCACAGATTGGAGGAATCTAAGGAGATCTGACAATGAAATGTAACGTGGGATCCTAGATTAGAAAAAGGATGTTCGTGAGAAAACCTGAAACTTCAAATAAGGTCTGTAGAATAGTTAATTTTATTGGCTCAATGTTGATTTCTTGCTTTCAGTAATTATACCGTGGTTTTTCAAAATGTTAGCAGTAGGGATACGGATGAAGGGAACTCTACTATTTTTGCAGCATATCCCATTTTAAAGTCTTCTTGCTTATTCCTTCACATTTCAAAGCCATTCTCTTCTGTTACTTTACCCTGTTCAAAGTATATAATTTCTATGGTTCCATTACCAATTTTAAATTATTTCAAAATAAGAAGTGGGAAAAAAAAAAAAAAAAAAACCCATGCTCTCCAACTATTCCATGCCGCATTATCTGAAAGAATTTACTGTGTGAAACCTGTTCTTATATTGGTAATGGAAGAAGATACATAAATGTACTTTGAACAGAACAAGCAACAAAAGGGAATGGTGTTTGAAATGTGAAGGAATGAGCAAGAAGACTTACAGACAAGATCTTCCATCCTAGCTCTTCATTCTTTTCTGATCAAAACCTGTTCTCATCATATAAGGTAGTTTGTTTATTCTCTCACTTAATAATTATAAGTGCCTACTATTTCCAGTTGCAGAGAAGTGTAGGGTATGATCCTGAGCATCCAGGAAATTCCTGCTTTGGAGTAGGAACAGATATGTAGGTTGCACATAAAAATGGTGTGATGTCAGCCTGTACAGAGTATGGTGAAGCACAGAGAAAGGAGGTCGGTAGCCTCTGCCCGGGACATCACAAAGCTAGACCGTAGCTCCTCATAATAGCTTTCATTTATTAAGTGCCTACCATGTGCCAGGAGCTTGTAAGTAGCTTGATCCTTTCCCTCTACTTTGAAAGCCCCAGTTTCCTTTGAATAATATTCCCTTACTTGTGACCTCAAGATTTCTTAACACTCGGAAAGCTTTTAATCTCCCAACCAATGAATTTCACCGCATTCTATGTTTATTTTGTTCAGTTTAGAACTTGAATCCTGGGACATTAGTTTGTCAAACACATTTTATCCCTCCTTCCCTTAAACGTGGCACTTCCTGGTCTTTACTGTTCTTTTTGGCTTTTTATTCTCTGTCAATTCTAATACTGCTGTGATGGAGTTTGTGATAATTGAAAGAGGTGGGTATATTTTCTAAGTTGGAGAGGTAGAGGTGGTGGTGGTTATTTTTACATTTCTGGAAATCACTTGTGAATTTACATTTTTATTGCTACCTTGTTTTGATGTACGTGTAACTGAAATATGGATCACTAACTTGTAAGTACCCTTTCAGCAAAGGGTAGGAAACTGTCATCACACATTTTCCAGAAGGATTATAAAGAAGCATAAAAGAAGTTAATTAATTAAGATCTGATGGAATTTATATGACAACTGATTATAGGGCAGGTCAGCCTTTCTTCAGCAAACTGAGATGGTTTAGGAGGCTTTTCTCCCCTAATCTAGCTGTTTGGAGTTTGTTTTAGCATTCTTGTACTGCATCTCAATTATGTGCAAAGTGTTGTACAGATGCCAGGATTACAGAGGTGAATTGGACACAGTTCCTTCATTCTAGAAGCCCACGGTTGAAGAATGAGCAACTTGCATACATTAATATTAAAGAAAAGCTGTGAGAAGTTCTGTAACATAATCAGAGCTACAGAGTAGTGCATACAGCCTAGAAAAGTACCTGGCACATAAGGAAATGCCTGCTAAATATTTGATGAATGAGTGAATGAGTTCTAACTTGGAGTATTGGAGACTTTCAGGGAGAATTTGGATTTGCCTATGCCTTGAAGGGTAGAAATTCTACAATTGTGGATTATGATTTTTACAAAAGCCAAATTAGCATGGGTGGCACTGAAAAAGTATGTGTTTTTTCTTGCAGTATAGATTCAAAGTAGGATTTTTAGGATAAGGTCTTGAGGAATTTATTTGGAGCCCTATAAATACAGTACATTTAGATAGGCATTATCTTCAAAAAGTATGAAAACTTTAAACTATGTTAAAGCAGATTTCAATAACTGAGTGTTAAGAATCTTCTCTGTGCCTGAATCATTAACTGCAGAGGAAAGTGTAATATCAAGGCCTCTACCTTCAAAATGTCTCCTTAAGGAGACTACACATGACCATTAGAAGGCAATAAAAAGACCAGTGAAAAAGAGCAAACTGGCAAAATAGATAGTCCCAGTTCTCATTCCCAAAGAAACACTTAGCAACTATATACAAACTAAAATACTGTATAAACTCGATGATATAAATCAAAGCAAGATCCTCTATGACCCACCTCCTAGAGTAAAGGAAATAAAAACAAAATAAACAACTGGGACCTGATTAAACTTGAAAGCTTTTGCACAGCAAAGGAAACCAAAAGCAAGGTGAAAAGACAACCCTCAGAATTGGAGAAAATAATAGCAAAGGAAACAACTGACAAAGGATTAATTTCCAAAATATACAAGTAGCTCATGCAATTCAATACCAGAAAAGCAAGCAACCCAATCAAAAAGTGGGAAAAAGACCTAAACAGACATTTCTCCAAAGAAGACATACAGATGGCTAAAAAACACATGAAAAGATGCTCAACATCACTCATTATTAGAGAAATGCAAATCAAAACTGCAATGAGATATCACCTCACACCAGTGAGAATGACCATCATCAAAAAGTCTACAAACAATAAATGCTGGAGAGTGTGTGGAGAAAAGGGACCACTCTTGCTCTGTTGCTGGGAATGTAAACTGATACAGCCACTATGGAAGACAGTATAGAGATTCCTTAAGAAACTAGGAATAAAACCACCATACGACCCAGCAATCCCACTCTTAAGCATATACCCTGAGGAAACCAAAATTGAAAAAGACACGTATCCCATTGTTCATTGCAGCACTATTTGCAATAGCTAGAACATGGAAGCAACCTAGAAGTCCATCAACAGATGAATGGATAAAAAAGTTGTGGTACATACACACAATGGAATATTACTCAGCCACAAAGAGGAACACATTTGAGTCAGTTCTAATGAGGTAAATAAACCTGGAACCTATTATACAGAGTGAAGTAAGTCAGAAAGAGAAAGATAAATATCACATTCTAATGCATATATATATATATATATATATATATGTATGTATATATATATGGAATCTAGAAAAATGGTACTGACAGGGCAGCAATGGAGAAACAGACATAGAGAATAGACTTATGGACATGGGGAGAGGGGAGGAGAGGGTGAGATGTATGGAAAGAGTAGTATGGAAACTTACATTACCATATGTGAAATAGATAGCCAACAGGAATTTGCTGTATGGCTCAGGAAACTCAAATACAGGCTCTGTATCAACCTAGAGGGATGGGATGGGGAGCGATATGGGAGGGAGGTTCAAAAGGGAGTGGATATATGTATACCTGTGACTGATTCATGTTGAGGTTTGACAGAAAACAACAAAATTCTGTGAAGCAATTATCCTTCAATAAAAAATAAATTAATTTAAAAAAATATCATTATGAGAACTCCAGAAAACAGTTTAGATATTACAATACACAAGGTGATCTCAAGGCCAGGAACAACCACACTGGTGTGAGTAAGAAAAACTAATTTGCTTTACTCACAATCTCTCCTCTCTCGAGTTGGCACAGCTTGGCATTGGAAGATGATACCCCAGCTCATGGTTCTCTGCTTTAAAGGGAGAGGAGTTGAGTGTGAGTCCAGCATTCTGGCTTTTTGGAGGGCTGCCCAAGGGACTTGTATCTGCCTCACCTGACTCATGGCACTGCCAGGAAGCTGGGATACTTTGAATGCCTGGCAGCCCTTGAGAACAGCAGAAAGCAGGACAGCTTACTACTGAGAATCAGAGAACCTGCAGTGCTACAGACAGACACTAGAGGGAGCAAGAGATTACGATCTCTTCAGAAAGAAGCCAGCCAGGCCTTCTAATTAAGAAATTGCACATGCAGGCCCAGAGAAGTCCTGCCCCCTATAAAAATGCTTCATAGAACCTCTGACTCCCTAGTCAAGGGAATTGGTGTCTTCCCCCTTTACAAAGCCACTATGTACAGTCTAAAAGTGATACCTATTTTTTCAAATGTGCAGATTCCAACACAAAGTTACAAGACACACAAAGAAAAAGGGAAGCATGGCCCCTACAAAGAACAAGATAAATCTTCAACCAACCCTAAAGAAGCAGGTATATGAATAATGTGACAAATATTCAATATAATTATTCTAGAGGTATTCTGTGAACTCAGAAAAATGATATATGAACAAAATGAAAATTAAAAAGAGATAGAAAATATAAAAAGAACCAAATAGAAGTTTTAGAGCTAAAGAATAAATTATTGAACTGAAAAAACTAGAGGAATTCAAGATCAGCCTTGATCAAACAGAAGAAAGAATCATTGAACTAAAAGATAGGTGATTTGAAATTATCTAATCGAGAATAAAAATAAAAGGGAATGAAAAAAAGCCCGAGGGACTTACGCTGTACTGTAAAGTAGACCAAGATGTATATTATGGTGGTCACAAAAGGAGAAAGAGACAGAGACAATGGGGCAGAAAACTTATTTAAATAAATAATGACCTAAAATTTCCCAGTCTAGTGAAGGAAAGGGAATCCAATTTCAACAAGTCCAACAGGTCCTAACTTTGGTGAACCCAAGAAATCTCACATAGACACATTATAATCAATTATCAGAAGTCAAAAATAGAATTTTGTATGCAGCAAAAGGAAATCAGCTTGTCACATGCAGAAGAACTCTCATAAAACAGTGTATTTCACACCAGAAGACCTACAGTCCAGAAGGGAGTGGGATGTTATAGTCAAAATGATAAAAGAAAAAAAAATGCCAACCAAGAACACTACATCCAGCAAAACTATCCTTCAAAAAATGAAAGAGAAATAAAAACTTTCCCAGATAAACAAAAGCTAAGGAAATTCATCACCACTACTAGACCTACTTGATAAGAAATTCTCAAAGGAGCCCTGAAAGTAGGAGGAAAAAAAAAAAAGACACTAAAGAGCAGCATGGAAGCATGTGATAGTATAAAGCTCACTGATAAATGTGAACATAAAGACAAATACTGGGGGCTGTAATACTGTAAAGTGAAAGGAAAGTGAAGTCGCTCAGTCGTGTCCGACTCTTTGTGACCCCATGGACTGTAGCCCACCAGGCTCTTCCGTCCATGGGATTTTCCAGGCAAGAGTACTGGGGTGGGTTGCCATTTCCTTCTCCAGGAGATCTTCCCAACCCAGGGATTGAACCTGAATCTCCTGCATTGTAGGCAGACGCTTTACCATCTGGGAAGTAATACTGTGATGGGGGGTTAAATCAGTGTTAATCCTGACACAGAAATTAAAAGACCAAACTGTTAAAATAGCCATAAGTATAAAAGTATGTTAATGGATACATGATTTAAAGTATGTACTTTGCGATATGAAAAACATAATATATTGAGGGGAGAGAAGTAAAAGTATAACATATTTGTATGTGATTGATATTAAGTTATCAGGTTGAAATAGATTATTATAAATGGCAACCACAGGGAAAAATACCTATAGAAGATACTCAGAAGAAAATGAGAAAGGAAACAAAGCATGTTACTACAAAGGAAGATGGCAGAAGAGGAATGAGGGGCAAAATAACCGTATAAGACATAAAATAATTGACAAAATGGCAATAGGTATTCCTTCTCTATCAGTAATTACTTTCAATGTAAGTGGTTTACTCTCCAATAAAAAGGCACACACTGGCTGAATGGATAAAAACACAAGATCTGACTATCTTTTGTCAACAACAGACTTACTTTAAATTTAAGGACACACATAAGCTGAAAGTGAAAGAATTGAAAACGATAATTCATGCAAATGGTAACGACAAGAGAACAGAGGTAGCCATCCCTATATCAGACAAAATAGACTTAAAAGTCAAAACTCTCAGAAGAGATAAAGAAGAACATTATATAGTAATAAAAGGTCAATTTTTAAGGAAGGTGTAACAATTGTAAATACACATGCACCCATCAGAGCACTCAAATATAAGAAGCAAGTATAGAGGAACTGAAGAAAGAAGATGACAATAGCTCAGTTAAAGTAGATTTCAATACCCCACTTTCAATAATGCATAAACATCTAGAAAGCAAACCATTAAGTAAACAGAGGATTTGAACAGTGTTGTAGGCTGCATGGACCTAATACACATATATAAAATATTCTACCCACCAGCAGAATACACATTTTCTCAAGCACACATGGAACATTTTTCAGGATGGATCACACATTAGGTCACAAAACAAGTAAATGAATTTAAGATGACAGGTGTATTTTCTGACCACAATGGAATGAAAATAGAAATTAATAACAGAAGGAAAACTGGAAAATTCACAAACATATGGAAATTAAACAACTTGATAAAAAAACAGTGGATGAAAGAAGAAATTAAAAGAGAAACTAAATAGTATCTTTAAGACAAATTAAATTATGGCATACAAAAACTTATGGAGTGCTGTAAAAGCAGTGCTGAGAGGAAAGTTCATAGCAATAAATACCTGAATTAAAAAGGAAGAAAATCAGAATCCAACAACACATTAAAAAGATCATACACCATGACCAAGTGGGCTTTATCCCAGGGATGCAAGGATTCTTCAGTATCCACAAATCAATCAATGTAATACACCACATTAACAAATTGAAAAATAAAAAACATATGATTATCTCAATAGATGCAGAGAAAGCCTTTGACAAAATTCAACATCCACTTATAATAAAAACTCTCCAGAAAGCAGGAATAGAAGGAACATACCTCAACATAATAAAAGCTATATATGACAAACCCACAGCAAACATCCTCAATGGTGAAAAATTGAAAGCATTTCCTCTAAAGTCAGGAATAAGACAAGGGTGCCCACTTTCACCATTACTATTCAACATAGTTTTGGAAGTTTTGGCCACAGCAGTCAGAGCAGAAAAAGAAATAAAAGGAATCCAAATTGGAAAAGAAGAAGTAAAACTCTCACTGTTTGCAGATGACATGATCCTCTACATAGAAAACCCTAAAGACTCCACCAGAAAATTACTAGAACTAATCAATGATTATAGTAAAGTTGCAGGATATAAAATCAACACACAGAAATCCCTTGCATTCCTATACACTAATAATGAGAAAACAGAAAGAGACATTAAGGAAACAATTCCATTCACCATTGCAACGGAAAGAATAAAATACTTAGGAATATATCTACCTAAAGAAACTAAAGACCTATATATAGAAAACTATAAAACACTGGTGAAAGAAATCAAAGAGGACACTAATAGATGGAGAAATATACCATGTTCATGGATTGGAAGAATCAATATAGTGAAAATGAGTATACTACCCAAAGCAATTTATAGATTCAATGCAATCCCTATCAAGCTACCAATGGTATTCTTCACAGAGCTAGAACAAATAATTTCACAATTTGTATGGAAATACAAAAAACCTCAAATAGCCAAAGCTATCTTGAGAAAGAAGAATGGAACTGGAGGAATCAACCTACCTGACTTCAGGCTCTATTACAAAGCCACAGTTATCAAGACAGTATGGTACTGGCACAAAGACAGAAATATTGATCAATGGAACAAAATAGAAAGCCCAGAGGTAAATCCACGCACATATGGACACCTTATCTTTGACAAAGGAGGCAAGAATATACAATGAATTAAAGACAATCTCTTTAACAAGTGGTGCTGGGAAAACTGGTCAACAGAATGAAACTAGAACACTTTCTAACACCATACACAAAAATAAACTCAAAATGGATTAAAGATCTCAACGTAAGACCAGAAACTATAAAACTCCTAGAGGAGAACATAGGCAAAACACTCTCTGACATACATCACAGCAGGATCCTCTATGACCCACCTCCCAGAATATTGGAAATAAAAGCAAAAATAAACAAATGGGACCTAATTAAACTTAAAAGCTTCTGCACAACAAAGGAAACTATTAGCAAGGTGAAAAGGCAGCCTTCAGAATGGGAGAAAATAATAGCAAATGAAGCAACTGACAAACAACTAATCTCAAAAATATACAAGCAACTCAGCTCAACTCCAGAAAAATAAATGACCCAATCAAAAAATGGGCCAAAGAACTAAATAGACATTTCTCCAAAGAAGACATACAGATGGCTAACAAACACATGAAAAGATGCTCAGCACCACTCATTATCAGAGAAATGCAAATCAAAACCACTATGAGGTACCATTTCACGCCAGTCAGAATGGCTGCAGTCCAAAAGTCTACAAGCAATAAATTCTGAAGAGGGTGTGGAGAAAAGGGAACTCTCTTACACTGTTGGTGGGAATGCAAACTAGTACAGCCAGTATGGAGAACAGTGTGGAGATTCCTTAAAAAACTGGAAATAGAAGTGCCTTATGATCCAGCAATCCCACTGCTGGGCATACACACTGAGGAAACCAGAAGGGAAAGAGACACATGTACCCCAATGTTCATCACAGCACTGTTTATAATAGCCAGGACATGGAAGCAACCTGGATGTCCATCAGCAGATGAATGGATAAGAAAGCTGTGGTACATATACACAATGGAGTATTACTCAGCCATTAAAAAGAATACATTTGAATCAGTTCTAATGAGATGGATGAAACTGGAACCTATTATACAGAGTGAAGTAAGCCAGAAAGAAAAACACCAATACAGTATACTAACGCATATATATGGAATTTAGAAAGATAGTAACAATAACCCTGTATACGAGACAGCAAAAGAGACACTGATGTATAGATCAGTCTTAAGGACTCTGTGGGAGAGGGAGAGGGTGGGGAGATTTGGGAGAATGGCATTGAAACATGTATAATATCATGTATGAAACGAGTCGCCAGTCCAGGTTCGATGCACGATACTTGATGCTTGGGGCTGGTGCACTGGGACGACCCAGAGGGAAGGTATGGGGAGGGAAGAGGGAGGAGGGTTCAGGATGGGGAACACATGTATACCTGTGGCAGATTCATTTTGATATTTGGCAAAACTAATACAATATTGTAAAGTTTAAAAATAAAATAAAATTTAAATTAAAAAAAAAAGAAAAAGGAAGAAAGATCTCAATCAATTTAACTTTATACCTCAAGAAACTAGAGAAAGAAAAACTAAGCCCAGAGTTAGCAGAAAAAAGAAATAATTAAAGATTAGAACAAACTGTCATAAAAACAGACACATAGACCAATAGAACAGAATAGAGAGCTTGGAAGTAAACCTACAAATACACAGCCAACTAAGATTTGACAAGACATAAAAAATATGAAAAGGAAAAGGTGGTCTCTTTAATAAATACTGTTGGATAATCTTCAGTAAACTCTATTGGGAAATGGTGGCTATCCACATGCAAAATAATGAAGTTGGACTCTATCTTACACCATACACAAAACTTAACTGCAAATGGACTTACAACTTACATGTAAAACCTGAACCCATAAAGCTCCTAGAAGAAACATGAGTAAAGCTCCTTGACATTGCTCCTGGCAGTGATTTTTTTTTTTTATGATATGAGAAAGCACAACAAAAGCAAAAATAAACAAATGGCACTACATTAAACTAAAAGGCTTCTGTACAGCAAAGGAAATAGTCAACAAAATGAAAAGGCAAACTGCAGAAGAGAATATATTTGAAAATTATATATCTGATGAAGGGTTAATGACTTAAATACATAAATATAAAAATCAGAAACACAAAAAGTAACAAGTATTGGCAAGAGTTTGGAGAAATGGGAACTCTTGTTTCCTGGTGGAAATGTGAAGTGGTGCACCTACTTTGGAAAACAATAATGACAGTTCCCCAAGAAATTAAAAATAGAACTACCATATGAGATTACTTCTTGGTATTTACCCAAAAAGTTGAAGTCAGAACCTCTGAGATCCTTGCACTCTCATGTTCCCTGTACCATTATTCATAATAACCAAGAGGGGGAGAGAACTGAAATGTTCATTGGTAGTTGAATAAAGAAAAATGCATGCGTGCATACACTGGAATATTATTCAGCCATAAAAAAGAAATCCTTCCATACGTGACAACATGGATAAACCTTGTGAAATAAGCCAGTCACAGAAGGGCACATACTGTATGATTTCACTATGTAGTCAGGCTCACTAAACTGAAAGTTAAGAGCTAGGATGAGGGCAAATGGAAAGTTGCTGTTCAGTGAGTATTGAGTTTCACTTATGCAAGATGAAAAAGTTCTAGAGATCTGATTTACAACCATGTGCATGTAGATAGACTATGAAATATACTTAAAATTGTTAGATGATAAATCTATGTTACATGTTTATTACCACCAAAAAAAGACAAGTATGAGTACTGCTGAGTACTGTGAAAATAGATTGATTGACTTTTAATGCGGACAAATTCTACATAGTCCATATTACAGATTGGTAAATGGAATTATGGCAAAGAGGTCATACAACTACCTAGTGATAGACTCATGACCTGAATGCAGGTCTCCTGAGTTCTTGTCCAGGACATTCCCTTCCTATAACCTAAATTGATGTGTCCTCACTTTATTGTCCTCACAAATGAGATAAAGTAATATTTTTGTGACTTTAATTTTATCCATGTTTCATATTTTCACCTGGGTAATATATACTGAAGAAGCATTTAATTAAAAGATTTATAATTTCTTGATGTTTCATTGCACTTTAAAAAGGCATTCAATATTTTATTAGCATTCTTATTTTTAATTCATAGTGACCTGCTCCTCATGGAATATTTAAAGAATACTCTTATAAATTGTGTGTATATATTTTCTGGAGCCAAAGAAACTGTTAATTGAAAAGTGATGTACAAACCTTAAATAATTGATATGATACTGTTGGATCAAAGAGACTGTTGGTGAGCACTGCAGAAGATGACAAGAAAGCCCTGTATACTAACAAAGAAAATATAAGTGCAACCTTACAGCAAGGGGATTGTTTTTCACTGAGTCTGGTGCAGAGCCATACGGATGCCTATTTTCATTATAGCAGCCTGGAATTGGTTGTTCACCACATTCTCTTCTTTGTACCAAGGAGCCAGAACATGGACTTCATAGTTAATTACATGGGAATAGAAATCCTTCAGCTCTCCACAAGTAACACTGGTCTTCCGGACGCCACTTGCCTCTTGTTTCTCCTTTCTCCACTGTGTGGTACTTGCTCAACATGTCAAGGGCACCCTACCCATTTCTTCATCAATAATGTGAATTCTGTTTCTCATATACTATATATATTATATATACATATATATATATTTATTGATACAGAGTGTATTAGAACCAGAGAGGAGGCTTTCATAATATCTAGTCTGGTCTAGTCCTCCTTGTCTTACAAATGAGGACAATGGAACTCAAAAAAAGAGAAGGATGGGAAATGTGTGGGCTGGGTATTTGCCAAAAATTTCACAGCCTGTTTCCAGTAGAATTGGGATACAAATTCAGGTCTCCTAAATCCCAACCTAACTTTTTCCCACTATATTACATGGCACACTGCTCCTTTAAGTCTGGTGAGAACAGTTAAAGGATATTGCGACTGGTATAGAACTTTACCCTTAAAGCTACATTCAAAATTGATCTAGTGAGAGAACATGGGTCAAATTATAACTCTTAAGTACCATTCTACTGCAGTGATATGAAATCATATCATCATCATCATTATTACTGTCACCTATAATCACGGAGGAACTGACACATCCAGCATCATAGTGGAGATTTTATCACACTGTTTTCAGATGGTGGGTAAAGCAAACACAATGGTTAAATATGTACAAAACTGAAGAAAGCAATTAGCAAACTTTATACACATAGATAGAACCATATGTGAAACATTAGAGAATATAAATTTTTTATAAATACACATGGGAAATTTACAAGAATTGACTATGCGCTAGGCCATAAAGCAAGTCTTAACATGCTTGAAAGAATCCATATCATACAAATGGTCCAGTTTTGCTTCCAATATTATTGAATAAGCTCCTACCAGAGTGACCCTTCTGCAGATGGCAGGAGGTATAAAGTATGAAAAAAACCTACTTGAAGGTGCTACAGACCTATCAAGAGCAGACAGATTCTGGTCGGAATAGACACTTGGAAGAAGGGAGCAGCATTGAGTAAGTTTCCTGGTTTTATGGCCTGAGGGCAGTACCACATGGGATGGCTAAAACTACCATAGAAAATCCACAGTCTTTCTGGCCTGAAGAACCAGAAGACAGAATTTGGGGCAAAGGTAACTGCGAGAATGTAGGGATGACATTCAAAAAGGAGATAACCAGAAAGGAGGATTCCCTAAATTATTTATAAATATCTGAATGACCCTGGTACCATATGTTTGTGGGACACTCCAAGTACTTCAGCTAAAGACAAACTGAACTGAGATTTCAACTGCTATCCATGAATAAAGTTTTGCAGTTGAATCCAGCAAAATCATATGCCTGCTTCTTTTTAAAAAATCAAACTGAAAAATATAACAAGTCAAAAATTCACTGAATGAATTAATAAATGATAATGATGAAAAACAGAAAAATAACATGAGACAAACACCCACAGTAATACTTATTGCAGGAGAGAATCATCAATGGATGCAAAAACTAGTGAGTAAAAGTATAATTAGGAAAAGGATATTTTTTAAGTTTCAGAATAACTTTGAATTACAGAGAAGGAAAATAGAAAATTTGCAATGAAGAAACTTGGCAGATTCTACCTTAACTGTGTGATCAAAACTAACATCACTAAAAACAATATATCAACATCATTTACCCTCTAATATCATATTCTTAGAAGCTCACACTGTCATTCTGTGACATTTGATACTTTTGCAAAATACGTCATCTAAATATGAGAAAATATCAAATAGTTCCAAATTGAAGATGGTCTACAAGATAGCTGATTAAATCAAAAGATTGAAGAATTCATAGAGACTAGAGAGATGTGAGGAGAAGGCAATGGCAACCTACTCCAGTACTCTTGCCTGGAAAATCCCATGGACGGAGGAGCCTGGTAGGCTGCAGTCCATGGGGTCGCACAGAGTCGGACACGACTGAAGCAACTTAGCAGCAGCAGAGAGATGTGACAACTAAATTCAATATGGGATTCTTGATTGGATCATGAAGCCAAAAAAAAAAAAAAGGACTTTAGTGAGAAAAACTGGGAAAAGTCTAATGAAGTCTATAGATTAGCTCATTGTTTTATATCAATGTTAATTTTCTGCTTTTAGTATTTGTGCTGTAATTATGTAGGGTGTTAACATCAGGGAAGACTGGGAGAGGTGTAAAATTATTTACAAAATAAGTATAAATTAAAAAAAAAAACAAAACAGTTCACTGGTGGACGTAACAGAGTGGAAGTAACAGAGGAAAGATTATTGAACTTTAAGTTATATGAATAGGAATTAACCAGTCTGATGAGTGTGTGTGGTGGAGAGATTGAGAGAACAAAAGCAAACAAAAAGGAACAGAACCTTAGGGAATTGTGGGCTAGTATTAAACGGTGTAATATGTATATTGGATATCCAGAAGAACAAAGAATGAAGCATTAAAATATTTTTGAAAGAATAATGTCTAAGTTTTTTCCAAATTTGATGAAAGTCATAAATATACAGACTCAATAAGTTCACCAACCCCCCAAAAGGATAAATACAAAGATAATCATGTCAAATTACAAAAAACAACTATAATAATAAGAGAAAATGTTGAAAGGTGCCACATTGCATACAGACAAATAATGATTCAGGTAATGCCTGACATCTGTCTCACCAGAGGCCAGAAGACAGTGAGCATTTTTTTATATAAATTTATTTATTTTAATTGGAGGTTAATTACTTTACAATATTGTATTGGTTTTGCCATACATCAACATGAATCCGCCACAGGTATACACGTGTTCCCCATCCTGAACCCCCCTCCCTCCTCCCTCCCCATACCATCCCTCTGGGTCATCTCATTTTTAAAATGCTAATAATTAGAAAAGAAAAATTCAGTCCATAATTTCTATATCCAGCACACAAAAAAATGCTTCAAGAATAAAGGTGAAATAAATACAGTTGAAATTTGGAAATATATGCCTTAGACAATTAGATGACAAAAGGTTGTACTATAGAAATGATAAAGTTCTTCAAACTGAAGAAAAATGACACCCAACGAAAATGACCATCTTTAGGAAGGAATGAAGAACTCTGGAAATGAAGATGTGTTCTTTGTTTTTCTAACAAAACTTTTAAATATACATGATGGTTTGAACAAAATTTTTAGTACTGTTGTTGTTTAGCTGCTCAGTTTTGTCTGATTCTTTACCACCCCATGGACTGTAGCCCACTAGGCTCCTCTGTCTATGGGATTTCCAAGGCAGGAATACTGGAGTGGGTTGCCATTTCCTTCTCCAAGGGATCTTTCCAACCCAGGGATCAAACACATGTCTCCTGCTTAGCAGGCAGATTATAATACGTTTAGGTGTACTGCATATGATGCATAGTATAACTATAATATAAAGGATGGAGAAATTCAGATTTAAACTGAATAAAAAATTCAGACTTAAACTGAAGAGGTAGGGAAAACCACTAGACCATTCAGGTATGACCAATAGATTAAGGGATTAGATCTGATAGACAGATGCCTGAAGAACTATGGACAGAGGTTCGTGACATTGTACAGGAGGAGGTGACCAAGACCATCCCTAAGAAAAAGAAATGCAAAATGGTTGTCTGAGGAGGACTTACAAATAGCTGAGAAAAAGAGAGAAGTAAAGGCAAAGGAGGAAAGGAAAGATATACCCATCTGAATGATGTAGAGTTCCAAGAATAGATAGCAGAGATAAGAAAGGCTTGCTCAGTGATCAGTGCAAAGAAATAGAGAAAAACAATAGAATGGGACTGATCTGATCTGATCTGATCTGATACTACATTCTTTCTCATTGTATTACATCAGAGGGTACATTATGTGAATTTGTGTTTATCATTGGTGATAATATGTTTGATCACTTGGTTAAGGCAGAGTCTTCTGGATTTCCCTGTTTAAAAGTACCTTTTTCCTTTTATAATTAGTAAGCAGTCTGTGGGGTGATAGGGTAACTCCATGAGAATTCTTTCTCCCAGCAGACTTTATCATTAGTTTTAGTATTCATTGATTCTTACCTGAAACAGTTCAGTTATTACTGTAGTGATTGTAAAATGGCAACTTTTATTTCTGTCATACTTTATATATTTATTAATTGACTTTTTCTCTAAAGAAGACATTTTGAACACATACACACACACAAAAACAAAACAATAGAATGGGAAAGACTAGAGTTCTCTTCAAGAAAATGAGAGATAACAAAGGAACATTTCATGCAATGATGGGCACAATAAAGGACAGAAATGGTATGGACCTAACAGAAGCAAAAGATATTAAGAGGAGGTGGCAAGAATACACAGAAGAACTATACAAAAATATCTTAATGACCCAGATAACCACAATGATGTGATCACTCACCTAGAGCCAGACATCTTGGAGTGTGAAGTCAAGTGGACCTTACTAGTGGAGGTAATGGAATTCCAGCTGAGCTGTTTCAAATACTAAAAGATGATGCTGTGAGAGTGCTGCACTCAATATGCCAGCAAATTTGGAAAACTCAGCAGGGGCCACAGGACTGGAAAAGGTCAGTTCTTATTGTAATCGCAAAGAAAGGCAATGTCAAAGAATGTTCAAACTACCATACAATTGCACTCATTTCACATGCTAGCAAAGTAATGCTCAAAATTCTCCAAGCGAGGCTTCAATAGTACATGAACCATCAACTTTCAGATGTTCAAGCAGGATTTAGAAAAGGCAGAGGAACCAAGAGATCAAATTGCCAGCATCCACTGGATCACTGAAAAAGCAAGAGAGTTCCAGAAAAACATCTACTTTTGCTTTATTGACTACACCAAAACCTCTGACTATATGGATCACAACAAACTGTGAAAAATTATTAAAAAGACGAGAATACCAAACCACCTTACCTGCCTCCTGAGAAGTCTGTATGCAGGTCAAGAAGTAACAGAGAACAAACATGGAACAATGGACTGGTTCCAAATTGGGGGAGGAGTACATCAAGGATGTATATTGTCACCCTGCTTATTTAACTTATATACAGAATACATCATGAGAAATATCAGGCTGGATGAAGCACAAGCTGGAATCAGATTGCCGGGAGAAACATCAATAACCTCAGATATGCAGGTGACACCACCCTTATGGCGAAAAGTGAAGAGTAACTAAAGAACCTCTTGTTAAAGGTGAAAGAGAAGAGTGAAAAAGCTAGCTTAAAACTCCACTTTCAAAAAACGAAGATCATGGCATCTGGTCCCATCACCCCATGGCAAATAGATGAGGAAACAATGGAAACAGAGACAGACTTTATTTTCTTGGGCTCCAAAATCACTGCAGATGGTGACTGCAGCCATGAAATTAAAAGATGCTTCCTGCTTGGAAGAAAACCTATGACCTACCTAGACAGCATATTAAAAAGCAGAGACATTACTCTGCTGACAAAGGTCCATCTAGTCAAAGCTCTGGTTTTTCCAGTTGTCATGTATGGATCTGAGAGTTGGACAATAAAGAAGGCTGAGTGCCAATGAATTGATGCTTTTGAACTGTGGTGTTAGAAAATACTCTTGAGAGTCCCTTGGACGGCCAGGAGATTCAACCAGTCAATCCTAAAGGAAATCAGTCCTGAATATTCAATGGAAGGACTGATGCTGAAACTGAAGCTCCTGTACTTTGGCCACCTGATGGGAAGAGCCAACTCATTGGCAAAAACCCCAATGCTGGGAAAGATTGAAGGCAGGAGGAGAAGGGGACTGCAGAGGATGAGATGGTTGGATGGCATCACTGACTCAATGGACATTTGGGCAATCTCTGGGAGATAGTGAAGGACAGGGAAACCTGGCGTGCTGCAGGGCATCTCAAAGAGTTGGACATGACTGAGCGACTGAACAACAACAATATAGTTGAAACATGTTTTTAAATGCCTGGAGAGAAATTTTTAAAACATCGTTAAACAGGGTGACAGCTACTCAGTGTATACTTTGTGCCAACTTGAACGCACTGTATTGTCATCTAACATAAAGACTCAGGAAAATGGGTGATCTCAGTGCTCAGACTGGAACCTGTAGTGTTCTGGGTGTCCTATAATAGAAGGTTCTAGCTGCAGGGAGAAAACTAGTGCAGATGAAAAGCACAGAGACCGTCACCAACAATTGCAAGGGAATAGTCCTGTTTCTTTGCATCTATCAAGTCTAGATGGGCTTCCCAGGTGGCTCAGTGGTAAAGAATCTGCCTGCCAATGCAGGAGACATGGGTTTGATCCCTGGGTTGGGAAGATCCCCTGGAGAAGGAAATGGCAACCTATTCCAGTATTTTTGCCTGGGAAATTCCATGGACAGAGGAGCCTGGCAGGCTACAGTCCACGGGGTCACAAAAGAGTTGGGCAGGACTGAGCGACTAAGCAAGAACATCAAGTCTAGGTACAGTCTTGGTAGTTTTTGTTTGTGAGGAGGAAGAGAAGCCTGAAATAAACCTAGCGAAGGTGAGAACCATACACATGCACATTTGTACACATACTCAGAAAGCAGAGAGAAAATGGAAGAATCTAAAAGGAAGGCAAGTGGGACCCAAGAAGAGAAGGAAATGGAAACAGGAGATCTAGGGAAGGGGATATAGAATGGAGGAAAAAGGAGACAGCTAGTGGGTCAGGTGTAGAGGGTGAGCAGAAATTATAAATAGAAGAGTGAATACAGAGAAACTGTTGGGGCCTTTCTCAGCACCCTGTAATAATTCAGTCTCTCTTCTGTCTTCTTGAAGCTTACATCCCTACCTACATCTTCATGTTTGTTCTTAGACACAGTAGGGCACCAAGCAGAAGGCCTTCTGGCTCTTCTAGTAAGTGAAGGAGAACAGGAATACTGACATTAAAATGGCCATACACACAGCTAAGTTCCTGTTTCTCTGCCCTTTCCCAGTCCTCTTGGGGTTTTATAAGATGTTGGAAATAGACTAAAAGCATTCTTTATGTTTGGCCTCTGCTTTTGCTTAGTTCATTCTCACCTGTGAAAGCAGTCTGTTCAGAGAGAAAAAAGCAGTAATATTAGGTCTCATTAACACCTCTGACTGCAGCAAATAAGAGTCTTAAAGTTGACTACACTTCAGTATGTAGTTTTGTTTCTTTAATGATAACTTGCTTTCTCTTGAATCTTGACAATATAATTGAACAAATCCTGATGCTTTTAAAAGTGTGGTTGAAGTTTAGCAGTTTCTTAGAAACATACTATCCCTATGAGTGCATGCTAAGTCACTCCAGTCGTGTCCGACTCTATGACCCTATGGACTCTAGCTCTCCAGGCTTCTGTGTTCACAGGATTCTCCAGGCCAAGAATCCTGGAGTGGGTTGCCATGACCTCCTTCAGGGGATCTTCCCAACCCAGGGATCGAACCCATGTCTCTTATGTCTCCTCATTGGCAGACGCGTTCTTTACCACTAGTACCACGTGGGAAGCCCCACATACCAGCAGTGTCTCTCCTTGCTATTTACCCAAGAAAAACGAAAACACTTCTTCACAAAAACAGCTTGTACAAGAATGACATTAGCAACTTTATTCATAAATAACTAAAATCCTTAAACAGCACACATATCCAGCAACAGGTGATAATGATAAACAGATTATGGTATATCCATACAATGGAATAACATCTAGCAATAAAAAGGAATGGGCTGATGATACACTGAACAGCATGAATGAATTATTCAGAAGAAAAAAAGCCAGATTCAAAAGTCTACCTACTGTATGATTCCACTTATTTGAAGTTGTAGAAAATACAGAATAATTCATGACACACAAAACAGATCAGTAGTTGCCTAGAATACTGAAGGTGTTGAAGGACACTGACTTCAAAGGAGCAAAGGGAACTTTGGGGGCTGTTGAAGTGTTCTTTATCATGATGGTCTTACACAAGTACATACATCTGTGAAAACTTACTGAAAGATGCACTTAAAATAGTGAAGTTTACAGTAAAATTTATTTTTAAAATGTGCCTTTGAAGATGTAGCAAAATGCTATCAGCTGATGAATCTAGGTAAAGAGTATAGTTCATTTTTTAATATTCTTTGGCTTTTCTAACAGCCTGACATGTTTCAAAACAAGAATTGTGAGAAGCGTGCCTTTGTTTCCATACAGAAGGGTCTTTAGCTTTTGGCACTGTAAGCTGAGGGAAATTTAACTTTTTGCCCTAGACTTAGAAGGGGAGAAGTACTGTTTAAGAGGCAGCAGTGTAAAGACACTGATTACATTAGTGAAGGGTGAAAAAGCTAGTACACCATCTTTATATGCTTTTATATCCATTTTCTCTTTTTTTGTTGTTGATATGAATAACATAGAGGGAATGGCTATTGATTTTCTCTTCTTCTGTTTTAAGCATATGTAATTTATTCCACTTACTTGTGTGCCTTCTTTAGGCAAAAATATGTTATACTAGGCATCACAAGAAATCAGAGACAGTATGGTGTGGAGCTTGCTTTCAGGAAATCATAGTCTTAATGCAGAGGTCAACAAGCTAGGACTATAGGCCAAACCATCACCTGTTTGTAAATAAAGTTTTATTGAAACACAGTCACATTCATCTGTTGCATATGACTGCTTTCTCCCTGCAGTGGTAGAGTTGAGTGGTTTTGATGGATACTGTATGACTGCAAAGCATAAAATATTTGCTCTCTATCCCTTTATAGAAAAAGTTTGCCATCCTCTAGTCTTGTAAAATGAGACACGAATGCCAAAGCAAAGAGTGCCATAGGCAGAGCAAAGAACTGGGTGTTCTGAAGGTTCAGAGGAAGGAGAGATTCCTTCCTAAGAGGAAAGTTGGAGAAGGCCTCACTGAGGAATTGTTGGAAGCTAAACCTAAGTAGAAATTAGGCAAGTGGGAATGGAGCAGGAGGCTTGGAAGGAACACTTGAATGGGCTCTTGAAAATCATCAGGTATAGAGAAAAGAATGTCCAATTCAGCATCCTTAGACCTGCTTGTCAACAAATCATAAAATATCAAGAACTATAAAGATCTTTAAGGATTCTCTCATACAGCCAGCCCTTTCAAGTTTCAGGTGAGAGAACAGACTTAAAAAGGTTAAATAACTCATGCAAGGTCACATACAAAGTTAGTGGAGGGAGCTAGCCTAATACCCATTGCTTTTGCCTCCACACCTTGTGTTGGGCATCCTGAGGCACTTTGATAAGCACTGACTGAATTGAAATGACTTGCCTTCCTGGAAGAAGTCTCATCTAAGGTGTGGGCATGCAGATCAGACTGTGTAGAAGACTTTTGTCAAATCACACTTACTGTCCCTTCCTTTGAGGTTTACTGCGTGCAGTGAGAAATGTCAGTGGGGATTTGTTTCCCAAATGAATGCTGTGAAAGAGGAAGACCAAAACCTGTTTTTTAATTGTGCATTTCACATATGGTTTGATAGATGTTTGACAGGTATTTTTAGAAAAACAAATGACATATTTCTGAAAACTACCTGTTGTCGCTGATAATTAACTTGGGAATATGCGGCTTCTATGTTGGATCAGAATACCCATCCTGAAACTGGCACTTGTATTTTTCTCTGTTTCATCCCTGCATGTGTTTTTGACCAAGTTTCCAAATGTTAAGCTATCATTTGTAAAATGCCAGCATCATCAGCTTTATTGTATTACTATCGTTTAGTTGCTAAGTCATGTCTGAGTCTTTGGGACCCTATGGACTGTAGCCCTCCAGGCTTCTCTGTCCACGGGATTCTCCAGACAAGAATACTGGAATGGGTTGCCATGCCCTCCTCCAGAAGATCTTCCCAACCAAGGGATCGAACCTGTGTCTCCTACATTGGCAGGTGGATTCTTTACCTCTGAGCCACCAGGGAAGCCCTCCTGAAATTTAGCATGCCAAAAACTGGGCCTGTCCTCCCCCCTTTACCATCCTGCTAAATAACACTACCATCTGTGCCAAAAACCTAGGGAATGTTTTGAAACCATACTTCCCCTTAACTCCTCTTCCTCCCCATTCACCAAATATGCAATTAATCAGATTATTCTGTAGCCCCCATCATGTCTCATTTGTAGCAATATGGTAGCCACCTTCCTTGCCTTCAGTTTTAATCTCTACCATAACACCATGTTATGACAAGAGTCCTGTGTCTAAAATGAATCCTTCTTTGGCTCACCCATCACCTCCAAGATTAAGAGCCAAAATCCTTAATGAAGCACACCAGGCATGTGGTCCTATAGTCTCATTTCCTGCTGCTCTGGCTACACCCAGCAACCTGCAGCTCTCTGAGTGTCTGCACTCTTCCAGGCCTTCTTTCACGCTATATTCTTTTGTGTATGCTACTGCCCCCCCACCACCACCCCACCAAGCTCTTTTCACTAAGCTCTTCTCTTCAGTGAGACTCAGCTCAGGAGTTACCTCCTTCTCATGGTGTTCCTTGTGCCAGTCCTCATAGAGATTACTTCTGGGGTTGTACTTACTGCATGGAATTCTAATTATTCTTTACTTACCTGTAAACTTTTGAAAGCAAGACTGCTTTTATTTTCATCCATTGAGCTTATCACAGAGCTCTAGGATGTAGTATTGTGAAAATGTTTGATAAATGAATGAAAGAATCATAAGCTCATGTGCTTTAGAGAACTATAATGTCATTTCAAATATAGTTGAAATGTGAATGACAGACATTTCCTTTTTCACATTTGTCTGCTTCATTATCTACATACAACTATTTCTGTAACCTAAGGGATTCCTCCAGAACTTAATCTCCTTCCTATGAAGTGGGTAACATGGCTCAGTGATTATCTGTAACATCTCTCTCCTCACATCTTTTATTTAAACCTATCTAAAGAGATTAACCCAAAACTCAGCTACCATTTCTATATGTGCAAAGTGTAAAAAGACCTATGGGAAAATAGTCTGTATATATATTTCCCTAAAGTTCTACCTTTAAAACTTTGATTAAGAGGAGCTTTGCAGCTTTTGCAGAATATGAAGCATTGTCTTTTGGGTAGCTACTACAATGGGAGACAGTGTTTAAATGATTCATTAGCATTGGATGAAACCTGAATTTTCATTTATCTAATTGTGGTCACTTGTCAGACTACTCTGAAAAGTGGTAATAAAAATTTCCTCACACTTGTTTAGTGCCTTCTAATTTTCAAACACTTTCACATGTCACCTTAATTAATCCTCACTACAGTACTGTAAAGTAGTTTAAGGCCCAGGCCTAGCAGTGAGACTGCCTGGATTGAAATCTTGAACCTACCGTGATAGTCTCTCTAAACCCTAGCTTTCTTGTCTGAAAACAGGAGTGGCAGTGCTGCTGTGTGGGGATACCATCTGGGTTCAGTTCAGTCGCTTAGTGGTGTCCGACTCTTTGCGACTCTACGAACTCCAGCACACCAGGCCTCCCTGTCCATCAACAAATCCCGGATCCTACCCAAACTCATGTCCATTGAGTGGGTGCTGCCATCCAGCCATCTCATCCTCTGTCGTCCCCTTCTCCTCCTGCCCTCAATCTTTCCCAGCATCAGGGTCTTTTGAAATGAGTCAGCTCTTTGCATCAGGTGGCCAAAGTATTGGAGTTTCCGCTTCAGCATCAATCCTTCCAATGAATATTCAGGATTGATCTCCTTTAGGATAGAATGGTTGGATCTCCTTGCAGTCCAAGGGACTCTCAAGAGTCTTCTCCAACACCACAGTTCAAAAGCATCAATTCTCTGGCACTCAGCTTTCTTTATAGTCCAACTCTCACATCCATATATGACTACTGGAAAAACCATAGCCTTGACTAGACAGACCTTTGTTGGTAAAGTAACGTCTCTGCTTTTGAATATGCTATCTAGGTTGGTCATAACTTTCCTTCCAAGGAGTAAGCATCTTTTAATTTCATGGATGCAATCACCATCTGCAGTGATTTTGGAGCCCAAGAAAATAAAGTCAGCCACTGTTTCCATTGTTTCCCCATCTGCTTGCCATGGAGTGATGGGACTGTGATGGAGTCATGGAGTGATGAACTCCTTATTGCCAAATTCAGACTTAAATTGAAGAAAGTAGGGAAAACCACTAGACCATTCAGGTATGACCTAAATCAAATCCCTTATGATTATACAGTGGAAGTGAGAAATAGATTTAAGGGCCTAGATCTGATAGATAGAGTGCCTGATGAACTATGGAATGAGGTTCATGACATTGTACAGGAGACAGGGATCAAGACCATCCCCATGGAAAAGAAAAAAGCAAAATGGCTCTCTGGGGAGGCCTTACAAATAGCTGTGAAAAGAAGAGAAGTGAAAAGCAAAGGAGAAAAGGAAAGATATAAACATCTGAATGCAGAGTTCCAAAGAATAGCAAGAAGAGGTGAGAAAGCCTTCTTCAGCGATCAATGCAAAGAAATAGAGGAAAACAACAGAATGGGAAAGACTAGAGACCTCTTCAAGAAAATCAGAGATGCCAAAGGAACATTTCATGCAAAGATGGGCTCGATAAAGGACAGAAATGGTATGGACCTAACAGAAGCAGAAGATATTAAGAACAGATGGCAAGAATACACAGAAGAACTGTACAAAAAGGATCTTCACGACCCAGATAATCACGATTGTGTGATCACTGACCTAGAGCCAGACATCCTGGAATGTGAAGTCAAGTGGGCCTTGGAAAGCAGCACTACGAACAAAGCTAGTGGAGGTGATAGAATTCCAGTTGCGCTATTCCAAATCCTGAAGGATGATGCTGTGAAAGTGCTACACTCAATATGCCAGCAAATGTGGTAAGCTCAGCAGTGGCCACAGGACTGGAAAAGGTCAGTTTTCATTCCAATCCCAAAGAAAGGCAATGCCAAAGAATGCTCAAACTACCGCGCAATTGCACTCATCTCACACGCTAGTAAAGTAATGCTCAAAATTCTCCAAGCCAGGCTTCAGGAATATGTGAACCATGAACTTCCTGATGTTCAAGCTAGTTTTAGAAAAGGCAGAGGCACCAGAGATCAAATTGCCAACATCCTCTGGATCATGGAAAAAGCAAGAGAGTTCCAGAAAAACATCTATTTCTGCTTTATTGACTATGCCAAAGCCTTTGACTGTGTGGATCACAATAAACTGTGGAAAATTCTTCAAGAGATGGGAATACCAGACCACCTGATCTGCCTCTTGAGAAATCTGTATGCAGGTCAGGAAGCAACAGTTAGAACTGGACATGGAACAACAGATATTCAAATAGGAAAAGGAGTACATCAAGGCTGTATATTGTCACCCTGCTTATTTAACATATATGCAGAGTACATCATGAGAAACGCTGGACTGGAAGAAACACAAGCTGGAATCAAGATTGCTGGGAGAAATACCAATAACCTCAGATATGCAGATGACACCACCCTTATGGCAGAAAGTGAAGAGGAACTAAAAAGCCTCTTGATGAAAGTGAAAGTGGAGAGTGAAAAAGTTGGCTTAAAGCTCAACATTCAGAAAACGAAGATCATGGCATCCAGTCCCATCACTTCATGGGAAATAGATGGGGAAACAGTGGAAACAGTGTCAGACTTCTTTATTTTTCTGGGCTCTAAAATCACTGCAGATGGTGACTGCAGCCAGGAAATTAAAAGACGCTTACTCCTTGGAAGGAAAGTTATGACCAACCTAGACAGCATATTCAAAAGCAGAGACATTACTTTGCCAACAAAGGTTTGTCTAGTCAAGGCTATGGTTTTTCCTGTGGTCATGTATGGATGTGAGAGTTGGACTGTGAAGAAGGCTGAGCGCCCAAGAATTGATGCTTTTGAACTGTGGTGTTGGAGAAGACTCTTGAGAGTCCCTTGGACTGCAAGGAGATCCAACCAGTCCATTCTGAAGAAGATCAACCCTGGGATTTCTTTGGAAGGAGTGATGCTGAAGCTGAAACTCCAGTACTTTGGCCACCTCATGCGAAGAGTTGACTCATTGGAAAAGACTCTGATGCTGGGAGGGATTGGGGGCAAGAGGAGAAGGGGACGCCAGAGGATGAGATGGCTGGATGGCATCACTGACTCGATGGGCGTGAGTCTGAGTGAACTCTGGGAGTTTGTGATGGACAGGGAGACCTGGCGTGCTGCAATTCATGGGGTCACAAAGAGTTGGACACGACTGATCGACTGATCTGATCTGATGGGACCGGATGCCATGATCTTAGTTTTCTGAATGTTGAGCTTTAAGCCAGCTTTTTCACTCTCCTCCTTCACTTTCATCAAGAGGCTCTTTAGTTCTTCTTCACTTTCTGCCATAAGTGAAAGTGAAAGTGAAGTTGCTCAGTCATGTCCAACTCTTGTGATCCCATCAACTGTAGCCTACCAGGCACCTCTGTCCATGGGATTTTCCAGGCAAGAATACTGAAGTGGGTTGCCATTTCCTTCTCCAGGAGATCTTCCCGACCCAGGGTTTGAACCCGGGTATCCTGCATTGTAGGCAGACACTTTACCATCTGAGCCACCAGGGAAGTCTTCTGCCATAAGGGTGGTGTCAAGCCTGTATATAGTTACCCTGCTTATTTAATTTCTGTGCAAAGTACATCTGCATAGAATGTTATGCCCTTCTGCCATAAGGGTGGTGTCATCTGCATATCTGAGGTTATTGATATTTCTCCCGGCAATCTTGATTCCAGCTTGTGCTTCCTCCAGCCCAGCGTTTCTCATGATGTACTCTGCATAGAAGTTAAATAAGCAGGGTGACAGTATACAGCCTTGACATACTCCTTTTCCTATTTGAAACCAGTCTGTTGTTCATGTCCAGTTCTAACTGTTGCTTCCTGACCTGCATACAGGTTTCTCAAGAGGCAGGTCAGGTGGTCTGGTATTCCCATCTCTTGAAGAATTTTCCACAGTTTATTGTGATCCACACAGTCAAAGGCTTTGGCATAGTCAATAAAGCAGAAATAGATGTTTTTCTGGAACTCTCTTGCTTTTTTGATGATCCAGCAGATGTTGGCAATTTGATCTCTGGTTCCTCCGGCTTTTGTAAAACCACCTTGAACATCTGGAAGTTCACAGTTTGTGAAAAGCCTGGCTTGGATAAGTGAGATGAACTGAGTGAAGCCATTAGCATTGGTATCTCACATTGTTAAGTGCTCATGTTAACTGCTCTTATGCTCCCTACTGCCTCTTTCACTACTTCTGTTACCACTGTAAGGAAAATCCCTGCTTAGTGACAGTGGATATTACTCTCTGGAAGAATCAGAGGCCTTAAAAAGGGGTTAAGCACTCAGGCTGTACCCTTCTACCATGGTGGTTTCAGAGAGGGCTGAATGGAAAACTGGGATTTTAATCATCACCTAGCAGTAATTAGCCCCTCTCTTCCCCCCAGGGAGCTTCCCAGGTGCCTCAGTGGTAAAGAATCCACCTGCCAAGCAGGAGATGCAGGTTCAATCCCTGGGTCAAAAAGATCTCATGGAGAGGGAAATGGCAACACACTCTAGTATTCTTGCCTGTGAAATCCTGTGGACAGAGAAGTGTGGTAGGCTACAGTCCTTGGGGTCACAAAGAGTTGGACATGACTTAGAGACAACACAGCCTCCCACCAGGGTCAGTACAGACCATGCTGAGAGCTTGAATTTTCACCTCACCCAGAAATAGTGAGACTCCCTCTTTCTCTTTCTCACCAGAGTGGATCAGAAAGGGCCAAATAGGATGCCAGGACTTACCACCTTCCTCTAGTAACAAGTCCCACCACCCTTACACCTTCCGGTGGTAACCCTCCTGTGGAGGCGTTATGGGGAGCCGTAACATCTGCCTCTGCCTCCCCAAACCAGCAAGCCAGTGGGGTGTCAGTGGAGAGCTAAGTGAAGAGCCTGACAGTCATGGGCCATCATTCTCACCAAGGGTGTCAATGAAGGCCCACCAGGGAACCTGCACTTCTGTCCCTACCTGACAGTGACAAGGTGGTACGCCTGACCCCAAACCAACACAGTCCCAGAAAAGGCCTTTTAAAATGCACAATTTAAACAAGATCTGGAGTCTTAAAATGTAATACCCAAGACATCAAAGATATAATTTAAAAAATCAGTCATCCAACCAAGAGCCTGAATGAGAATCCCGTGGACAGAGAAGTGTGGTAGGCTTACAGTCCATGGAGTTACAAAGAGTCAGACATGATTTAGTGACTGAGCAACAGTAGTTATAAAATGTTATCATTGGAGGAAACTGGGACATGTATATAGAACTACTCTATACTTTTATTTTCAGTTTCCAATTAATCTGTAATTATTTTATATTAAAGAGTTAAAAAAAACAAATGCCAATTCACCCAGTCGTATTTCTTCGAGCTTCATAGTCCAACATTCTTTCAACATCTTGCCTTGCTGCTCTGTGCTGCCTTACAAATCATCACAGGACCTCGTTAGATATGCAGGTGTGTATAAGCCCAATGGAGAAGGCAATGGCACCGCATTCCAGTACTCTTGCCCGGAAAATCCCATGGATGGAGGAGGCTGCAGTCCATGGGGTCGCTAAGAGTCAGACATGACTGAGCGACTTCACTTTCACTTTCCACTTTCATGCATTGGAGAAGGAAATGGCAACCCACTCCAGTGTTCTTGCCTGGAGAATCCCATGGACAGAGAAGCCTGGTAGGCTGCAGTCCATGGGGTCGCACAGAGTCAGACACAACTGAAGCGACTTAGCAGCAGCAGCAGAATAAGCCCAACATTCCGTTTATGATGCACATTTATTCTCCTCATTGTACCTCTTACTCTTCTCACTCCTGACACCTCCATCACAGCAAATGAAATACTCTTTTCTGTTCTGTTTGACTTTTATTTAGGCTGTGTTGGTCTCTTGCCATTTACTAGGCTGTATTCCAGAAAGTCCTTTAAATGTCCACTAGAAATTAAATGACTTCAAAATACTTAATTCTTATGATTTAGAAATCCCACTTCTGGGTATGTTTCCAGATACTAAAATAAGTATCTCGAAGAGATATCTGCATTCTTATGTTCACTGAAGCATCATTCATAATAGCTAAATTGAAAAAAGTACCAAACTTAAGGGAACCAGCAGAAGTGATGCTGAGGAGGAGTTTTACAGCTAAAAATGCTTGTATTAAAAAAAAGAAATATCTCAGATCAACAACATACATTGCAACTTGAAGAAATAGAAAAAGAACAACAAACTAAACACAAAGAAAATAATATAGCTTAGAGAAGAAAAAAGCTAAATAAAGAATGGACAGACAACATAGAAAATAATGAAGCCAAAAGTTGATTTTTTCAAAAAGATTGACAGAGTTAATAAGCCTTTAGTTATATGGACAATTTTTTTTTAAAGGAGAAGAAGTAGAAGACTGAAATTACTAAAATCAGAAGTGAAAGTGAGGTCATTACTACCAATTCTATGAAAATGAAAAGGATGGTAAGAAAGTACAGTGAACAGTTGTACACCAAAAACTTGGATAACCTAGATGAAATGGAAAAATTCCTAGAAGCACAAAATCTACCAAGACTAAATCATGGAGAAATAGAAAATCTGAATAACGTATAACTAAGGAGGTGGAATCTGCAATTTAAACTCTTAAAACAAAGAAAAGCCCTGTACCTGATGGTTTCACTGGCAAATTCTAGCAAACATTTAAAGAACTACTATCTGTACGTCTCAAACTTTAAAAAAAAAAAACTAAATGAAGAGAAGGGAACATTTCCTAACTCATTCTATGAGGCCAGCATACTTACTATGAAAGCCTGTGAGAACACTACAAAAGAATAAAACTACAGACCAGTATCCCTTGTGAATACTGATGTAAAAATCCTCAAGAAAATACTACCAAACCAAATTCAGCAGCATATTAAGAGGATTATACACCACTCCCAAGTGCAGTTTATTCCTGGAATTCAAGCTTGGTTCAACATACAAAAACGAATCAGTGTATTACACCCCCTTAACAGAAGGAAGGAACGAAATACACATGATAATCTCAGTTGCTACAGAAAAGCATTTGACAAAATACAGCACCATTGTGTGTCAAAAGAAAAACCATTGTATAAACTAGAAAGAGAAGGAAAGTATCTTCACATAATAAAATTCATATATGAAAATCTATAGCAAACAATATACTCAGTGGTGAAAGACTAAAAGCTTTTCCCCTAAGATCAAAAACAGGCAGTGTCCATACTCACTGCTTCGACTCAACATAGTACTGAAGTTCTAGCCAGAGGAGTTAGGCAAGAAATAGAAATAAAAGTCATGCAAATTGAAAAGGAAGAAATGATCATTGTTTTTTCCTAATATGATCTTATATGTAGAGAACCTTCAAGATTCCACACAAATGAAAAAAAACTGTTAGAACTAGTAAATGAATTCAGCAAAGTAGCAGGATACAGAGCAACAAGCAAATTTAACTACAAAACTACAGTAATCCAGGAGTGTGCGTGTGTGTGCGTTCTCAGTCATGTCCAACTCTTGGACCCCATGAACTGTATCTCTCCAGGCACCTCTGTCCATGGGATTTTCTAGGCAAGAATACTGGAGTGGATGGCCATTTTCTTCTCCAGGGGATCTTCCTGACTCGAGAATCAAACCCACATCTCCTGTGTCTCCGGCATTGGCAGGTGGATTCTAAGACAAAAATGAATCAAGGAACTAAATATAAAAGCTAAAATAATAAAACCCATGGAAAAACATAGGGCAGGGGTTTCATGATGTTGGATTTGGCAGTGATTTCTTGTATATGACACAAAAGGCACGGGTAACAAAAGAAAATAGACATATTGGACTGAATGATTTTCTTTTTAATTTGTGCATCAAAAGACACTATGAATATAATAAAGAGGCAGCCTTCAGACTAGGAGAAAATATTGGCAAATCATTTATCTGATAGGGAATTAATATCTAGAATATATAGGAAACTCCTGCAACTCAGTAACAACAGCAGCAAAATAAAGCCCAATTAAAATATTGTCAAAAGACTTGGACGTTTCTCCAAAGAAGATATGTGAATAACCAATAAGCACATGAAAAGATACTCAACATCATTAATCATTAGGGAAATGAAATATTACCTCATATTCATTCATAAGGATGGCCATTGGCAAAAAGATTAAAAAAACAAATGGTTTGGTGAAGATATGGAGAAATTGGAACCCTTGTGCACTGCTGATGGGAATGTAAAATGGTTACAACCATTGTAGAAAATGGTGTTTTCTTTAAAGTGTCTAAAGGAACTCATTCTTGAAAAAACTAAAAATAAAATTACCATATGGTCCAGTAATTTTGCTTCTGAGTATATACCAAAAAGACTTGCAATAAGAATCTTTTTGAAAAGATATTCATATATTCATAGCAACATTATTCACAGTAGATAAAATGTGGAAACAAACCCGAATGCTCATCAATGAATGAGTGGATAAATAAAGTTGTGGTATATCCATACAGGGGAGTGTTATTCAGCCTTCAAAAGTTTAGAAGGAAATTCTGCTGTGCACTTCAGCATGCATGAACTCTGAGGATATTATGCTTAGTGAAGGAAGCCAGTCACACAAAGACAGAATACTGTGTGATTCCACTTACATGAGGTGCTTAGCGTAGTCAAGATTATAAAGACAGAATGTTGAATGTTGGTTCCCAGAGGCCCTGGGAAGGAGAGAATGGAGAGTTATTGTTTCGTGGGTATAGAGTTTCAGGTTTGCAAGATGAAAAGAATTAAGGGGATGAATGGTGGCGATAGTTGCACAGAAATGTGAATGTATTTATTACCACTGAACTGTGCGCTTAAACGTGGTGAAGAGGGTAAATTTTGTGTTACATGTATTTTGCCCCAACTTTTTAAAAGACAAAAATGGGTTAAAAGAGTAGATGCCTCATGATAATTGTCTCATATACCTTAGAAGGTGATATAGCCCAGCCTCTGGAATCAGACTACCTGGATACAAATTCTAACTCCATAATTAGTGAACTTCTAATTTTGAACCAATTTCTTTGCTTCTCTAAAACTCAATTTTCTCACCTATAATTTGGGGGTAAACAATAGTACCATTCTCAAAGAATTTTGTAGTCTTTTAAAAACACTTGTTAAGTACATATATGAGGAACTGAACATTAGTTACGAGGGGTAGAACAGTGTATGAAGCACATTTGTCCCAGTCTTCACAGAGCTTCTGTTTTACCAGGTATGGGAAGTAGGCATCATGAGATTAATTACGTGATTAGCGTTGTGACACATGCAAAAAGAACGTGTACAAAGTACACTAGGAAAGCGTAAATGGGGACTGACCAAGTCAGGAGGGTCAAGAAAGGCCTCCCAGAAGAAGTCACGTTTACATTAAAATCCTGAGGCTTTAGTTTTTGCCTGTTAGCTAGGCAGAAGGGGAGGTGAGAGGATAATCTAGGCAGAGAGTATAGCTCCTGAGAGAGCCCTGAGGTGGAAAAGAGCTTGTGGAATTCAGGGAACCAAAGAAAGGCCATTGAGGCTAGATCCTCGTGAGCAAGAAGTGAAGGGAATCAATTTGGGCAAGTGAGGTAGACTGGGGCCAAAGCTGGACTTTGTAGGTTCAGTTAAGTTTCTGACTTTAGTCATAAATGTACACTCTGGAAGGGTGTCAGGTACAATCAGAAATGGACTTTGGGGGAACAAATATGAATGCAGAGAAACCAATTAGATTGTCAGAGTAGTCTGTAAGAAAGATTATGATGACTTGGACTACTATAAGTATGGCCATGAAAATGGAGTCAAGAAATATTCAGGATGTAGAATTGGGGTGTGTCTATGCTGAGTTACTTCAGTTGCGTCTGACTCTTTGCGACACTGTGGACTGTGTAGCCTGCCAGGCACCTCTGTGCATGGGATTCTCCAGGCAAGAATACTGGAATGGGTTGCCATGCCCTCTTCCAGAGGATCTTCCCACCCCAGGGATCGAACCCGCATCTCTTGCATCTTCTGCATCGCAGGCAGATTCTTTACCTCTGAGCCACTGGGGAAGCCCTTAAAATTGGTAGGTTTTGGTAATGGATATGTAGAGTAAGGGGGGCCTCCCAGGTGGCACTAGTGATAAAGAACCTTCCTACCAATTTAGGAGACATAAGAGTTGCAGGTTTGATCCCTGGGTCGGTAAGATCCCCTGGAGGAGGGCATAAGCTAAGCTAAGCTAAGTCGTTTCAGTCGTGTCCAACTCTGTGCGACCCCATAGACAGCAGCCCACCAGGCTCTGCCGTCCCTGGGATTGATTCTCCAGGCAAGAATACTGGAGTGGGTTGCCATTTCCTTCTCCAATGCATGAAAGAGAAAAGTGAAAGTGAAGTCGCTCAGTCATGTCCGACTCTTAGCGATCCCATGGACTGCAGCCTACCAGGCTCCTCCATCCATGGGATTCTCCAGGCAAGAGTACTGGAGTGGAGTGCCATTGCCTTCTCCAAAGGAAACCCACTATTCATATTCCAGATAGATGGCTTTATTTGAATAATTTCATGATCATAAATTAGACCTACAGAATCATAGACACTGAGAATAAAAAGAGGCCTTAGAGATTAACCATTCCATCCTCCTACTAGGAAAGAAACAGTGATGTTGGGATAAATCACTATACATGAAATCAGGCGTTCTGAATTTGAGAAGCTGTGTTATCATTTACTGACTTCACAAGCTTGTTCAAGTTGTTTTACCTGTCTGAGCCTGTTTTCTCACTTGCACAATAAGGATAATAATAAATATATTTGAGAGTTGCTGTAAACATTTAATGAATTAAAGTACCTCTCATCATCTTACTTCAAACAGACTCAGCAAATTTTAAAGCCAAATGCCCTTAATTTATGCAGAAAGACTGGGGACACACAGGTCATGTTGGTAACAATGGCTGAGGTAGAATGAGACCCTAGCCTCCTAGCTCTCAGCACAGTAATCTCAACACATCGGTACTGCTTTGTAAATGCTTCTAGAACCTACTCATTCTTTCATTCCACAAACCTCTAAAAGCACCAGGTAGATAGTAGGCACCTTAATTGCAGAGACAAATAGCTTACAGTCCAGTAGAAAAGACAGATTGCTATTGTTGTTAGTTACTAAGTCGTGTCCGACTCTTTGCAACCCATGGACTGTAGCCTGCCAGGCTTCTCTGTACATGGGATTTCCCAGGCAAAAATACTGGAGTGGGTTGCCATTTTCTTCTCTAGGGGATCGAATCCAGGTCTCCTGCATTAGTAGGTAAATTCTTCAGCGCTAAGTCACCAGGAAAGCCCAGAAAAGACAGATAAGAGACATTTAAAATGCACTGCTGTTTGTGCTACAATAAAGCAGAATGTGTACAGGGTATTTGGAGACTGCAGTGAAGCACATGACTTATGTTGGCAGGTGGGGGAGATAGAAGACATACCCCGTAGAGTGCAGCAACTGAAGCAGGAGTAAGAGGTGAAGAAGTAGAAGACTGCATGGAGAAGGGGGTGATGGGCAAATTCCTTTCTGCCTTCTACTCACTTTACAGATTCATCCAGGGTGACTGCATATTGTACATTTTTGATTTTTAAGTGCTGGTTTTATTTTTAACTCTTGAATAAGTTACAACAATATCTTTTTTTTTTTTTTTCCTGACCTGGCTTTCTTTTTTTTTATTTATTTTATTTTATTTTTAAACTTTACAATATTGTATTAGTTTTGCCAAACATCAAAATGAATCTGCCACAGGTATACCAATAATATCTTTTTAATTGAAAATCAGTGTCTAAGTGCATTCAACAAGATATTTTTCTAACACCTTCTACATAGTCAGCGGGCTTCCCAAGTGACTCAGTGGGTAAAGAATCCACCTGCCAGTGCAGGAGATGGAGGTTCAATCCCTGGATAGAGAAGACCTCCTGGAGAAGGAAATGGCAACCCATTCCAGTATTCTTGCCTGGGAAATCCCACAGACAGAGGAGCCTGGTGGGCTATAGTCCATGGGGTCACAAAGAGTCAGACATAGCTTAGCGACCAAGCACACATACACATAACCAGTGTTGTGTATGGAACAGAAAGGCGCCAGGAACAGAAAGAAAGTGAGGTCGCTCAGTCGTGTCCGACTCTTTGCGACCCCATAACTGTAGCCTGCCGGGCTCCTCTGTCAGTGGAACTTTTAAGGCAAGAGTACTAGAGCAGGTTACCATGCCCTCCTCCAGGGGATCTTCATGACCCAGGGATTGAACCCGGGTCCCCCGCATTGCAGGCAGACGCTTTACCATCTGAGCCACCAGGGAAGCCCAGGAAGTTGTTTTAGGTGCCAGGAACAGACCAGTGAACAAAACAAAATCTCGCCCTCGTGGAGCTTATATTCTAGCTTTGGGAGACAGGAAATATCAATACATAATAGTTCAGAAGGTGACCATTGCAGTGGGAGAAAAATAAAGCTTGAGTAAACAGGAAAGGGAATTGGGTTTGCTGGAGAAGGCTGTAACTTAAAGAGGTAGTCTGAGAAGGCTTATAGATAAGGTGGCATTTGAATAGAGAACTAGCAGAAGAGGGGGAGTGAGTCATGAGGATACCTGGTAGAAGAGTATTCAAGCAGAAGAGATGATAGAGCAAGAGCCAGCAGAGTGGAGCACATGAATTTAGAAAGATTACTGAAGAAGTATCTCAGGAAGGGGCTCTTTGGCCATTATGCATTTTTGGACTTTAACTTTGCAGAAGATAAGAAGCCAGGGATTCTTTTGAGTAGAAGAATGATATGATTCAACGTTAATAGCAAAGAAATTTCCAACCATCAAGACCACTAAGGCATGTACTATAGAGTTTGCTAAAATTATTTTATTTAGGATTTTGACTGCATAAAATGTATAGTCTGAAAGGCATAAATGTATTAAAAATACAAATGTATTTGGGATAAAATACAACATCCTCTAATACTGTCTTAATATTGTTTGTGGAATTTTTAAAACATAACGTTGGAAAACTATTAGCCATTCCTATGTAATTTCTTTTCGTGCTTTCAAGCCAAGTAAATCATCAGGGTAAATATCTTTCGTGACTTCTATTTTTATAACATAGCATGTCATAATGTAACATGAGCGTGGATGTTTTATGAAATATCAGTGGTGCAGACTGCTGTGTGTCTGAAGACAGTTTAGCTAAGGGAGTAAAATGGTGCCAACAGCGCAGAAGCCCGTGTCTGATGCTGGAGCCCTTCTACGTTTTTTTGCCTTTTTTTTTTTCCCCTTATACTCTGACACTGACTTGGTAGGACCTTTCTAAACAATCTCCTTTTGGTTCTTAGTGAGTTTAATTCATATTCCAACCATTGTGAACACACTGTACAACTTAAAAATACTTAAACCCAACTTCACAATACTGAAAATTAGTTGGAATAGTATTACCACTGATTACCAAGTTAATTTTGTCTCTCATGGAATCATATTACAGAGGGATAGATTTATACTACTAATAAAAGCATCTTTCTGGGTTGCAAAAAAGAATGTAGGAAGTTTTTGAAGCATGGTAGGAGGTATTGGGGGGAAAAAAGAATATGAGCTCGTCTTTTAAAAGTGATAGTGACTTAATTTAATTTTGCTAAAACACTTTGCTTCAGGCCTTGGCCCTATAGATATTGGGTTTCTCCTTGGAGTAGGTTTAGAGAACAGTACTAATTTCAGCCCTGATGGTTTCTTTCTTTTTAGGAAAATCTCTTTCTCCCCTGGACCATGATTTCCTCAACTATAAAATGAAACAATCTGATTCTAAGTTTCTTTCTAAATCTAAAACTATATGAAATATCTGCAGATTTTGAGAGGGCCAAATGTTTTTTGAGAGGAAGGAGAAATTTAATAACTATGTACATGAAATCAACTTATAGTTTGCTGCTTCTGTGAGAGTAAGATAATGACCACACCAGTGTATCCTAAAGAAATATACTAAAGGAAATACCTTGCATCCATTGAAGAGAAACTGTGGCTTATAGATTTCTGCCTCAGAAGTGACAAATTGAAAGGAGCCAAAAGCTGCATAGCTCTGATTTTTCCCAGGCCAAGCCTGGCACATTCCAGCAGGTGGTAAAGTCACACGCACGGCTGCGTGCTGGGAAGGTAACCTTCCCCTGCCCTCCACAGACCACCCACCCCAGGATGGAATGTGTTCCAGACTCAGGTAAACCAGGTGTGCAATAGACAGTGGGCGGGGGAGGGGAGGATGTTGCTAGAACACCTTTCCTAAAGGACAGGCCCCTGAACGTGCAGTGTGCCCTTGGCCCAGCAGCAGTGTTAGAAGGAAGTTCAAACTCAAGTGTCAGGGTTTAAGCGTATATCAGAACTCTAGATATGCACTTCATCTACTCAGTGTCCCAGAAGAGCAGGCCGCTAATGAGTTACTTTACCTCTGGCAAGTAACAGTGATAGCCAGCCAGACAAAGACAGCAGTGCAGAGTGCTGCTCTGAATAGAATGGCCTCTACAGTGTTAGGTACCTTCTCCTTAAAGTTTCTCTTTATCAAGTCTCATTCTTGAAGACTAGAAAGAACCTTTTGTCTAACTGAAGATAAGCCCTTTCATACCTTAATTCAGGCAGTTTTGAAATTCTTAGATGAAACATCAGTTTCCTATTAAACATTGCAGTAAAATGATTTTAAACTAGCAGAAGAAAAATCTATGTAGAAGGATGGGGAAAGCTTCTGTGACCGTTTGAGTAAAATGATGTCCTGATGAGACAAAGTCTTCACCAAAGCAAAAGAAAACTATTTTCAACAGTGAAAGGATCAATGTTAAATGAGGAAATTAGAGAGAAAAACAGATTTGGGGGGAAATCTGATGAGGTGAGGGGCTGAGACTGTTGGAAAATAAGAAATCAGGGTGAGAAAAAGAAAACTTCAGTACAGTGAGGGCCTTTGGACTCGGGTACCTGGTCCCAGGGTTCACCATGACGAGCCTAACAAATGGGGCTTGGCTCCTAACAAGGAGGAGAGCTCCTTGGCTCCTGCAGACCACAAGGGTTCTTCGTATAATTGGCAAATTGTTAGAGAAATTTTTGCATTTGTGTTTAATTTATAAGAAACTGGTAAAATGGTGTTTCTAAAATTAAGCAGAAATCCCCAATAGAAGAGAAAAATCAAAAGTTGTCAGCTGTGAACAAAGAATATAAAAATAGTGTAAACATATATCTGATTTACTTGACCTTGATTGAGCTTATTTTAGGGGACTGATGAAGAAGTGACGTTTGGTCCCTGAACCACATTTATGGTTTCTGAATAAGAGGCTTAGTATATTTCATTCATAATTATTCCAACAATCTTTAAATAAAATATTTTCATGCTCTTTGGTACGAGTAAAGTTCTTATTAATTAAGAACTTTTAATGGAAAAGACATCAGAAAGGCAGTGTTTGACCCATGATCAGTTTTCACCTCCTTCCACTAGAGACAGTTTCTCCAGAATTCTCAGAAAAAGAGATGGCCAGTGGGAAGTTGGTGTGGGGTGAGAGAAAGCACGTGGCTTTAGAGTCTAACAAACTCAGGTTCTAATCCCAGCTCTTTAACTATAGCTGTGAAACTTGGATGTGTTAACTGCTGTCTCTGACCTTTGAGATGTTAATCTGCAAAAATTAAATGTGATGGTATAAGCGAAGTGAAAGTGAAGTCGCTCAGTCGTGTCCGACTCTTTGCGACCCCACGGACTGTAGCCTATCAGGCTCCTCCATCCGTGGGATTTTACAGGCAAGAATACTAGAGTGGGTTGCCATTTCCTTCTCCAAATCGTATGGTATAAGGAAAATGCTTAAATACTTGGCATAGAAGAAAACCCTAAGAAATGTTAGTTTTCATCATTTTTTCTCTGCACCCCACCCCAAATAAGTTGCGGCTCATAATTTAGCCTTTTTTTTTTTTAATACCTTAAGGTTGTCTTTTTGAGCATAAACAGGTATACTGTTTTTCAGTTCAGTTCAGTCACTGAGTCGTGTCTGACTCTTTGCGACCCCATGAATCACAGCACGCCAGGCCTCCCTGTCCATCACCAACTCCTGGAGTTCACTCAGATTCACGTCCATCAAGTCAGTGATGCCATCCAGCCATCTCATCCTCTGTCGTCCCCTTCTCCTCCTGCCCCCAATCCCTCCCAGCATCAGAGTCTTTTCCAATGAGTCAACTCTTCGCATGAGGTGGCCAAAGTACTGGAGTTTCAGCTTTAGCATCATTCCTTCCAAAGAAATCCCAGGGCTGATCTCCTTCAGAATGGACTGGTTGGATCTCCTTGCAGTCCAAGGGACTCTCAAGAGTCTTCTCCAACACCACAGTTCAAAAGCATCAATTCTTGGGCGCTCAGCCTTCTTCACAGTCCAACTCTCACATCCATACATGACCACAGGAAAAACCATAGCCTTGACTAGACAGACCTTTGTTGGCAAAGTAATGTCTCTGCTTTTCAATATGCTGTCTAGGTTGGTCATAACTTTTCTTCCAAGGAGTAAGCGTCTTTTAATTTCCTGGCTGCAGTCACCATCTGCAGTGATTTTGGAGCCCCCAAAAATAAAGTCTGACACTGTTTCCACTGTTTCCCCATCTATTTCCCATGAAGTGATGGGACCGGATGCCATGATCTTCATTTTCTGAATGTTGAGCTTTAAGCCAACTTTTTCACTCTCCACTTTCACTTTCATCAAGAGGCTTTTGAGTTCCTCTTCACTTTCTGCCGTAAGTGTGGTGTCATCTGCATATCTGAGGTGATTGATATTTCTCCCAGCAATCTTGATTCCAGCTTGTGTTTCTTCCAGCCCAGTGTTTCTCATGATGTACTCTGCATATAAGTTAAATACTGTTTTTAGTAAATAATAATTTCAGTGCAAAAAAAAATGAGTCCAGTAAAAGCAATGAGTCTCAGATTGCAGAGCCTTTAGTATTCTTATATCTGTTTTTTTCTTGAGCTTCAAGAATAGTGTCATGTTGTGCTTCCCTGGTAGCTCAGTTGGTAAAGAATCCGCCTGCAATGCAGGAGACCCTGGTTTGATTCCTGGGTCGGGAAGATCCGCTGGAGAAGGGATAGGCTACCCATATCCAGTGTTCTTGGGCTTCCCTTGTGGCTCAGCTGGTGAAGAGTCCACCTGCAATGCAGGAGAGCTGGGTTCTATCCCTGGGTTGGGAAGATCCCCTGGAGAAGGGAAAGGCTACCCACTCTAGTATTCTGGCTTGGAGAATTTCATGGACTGTACAGTCCATGGAGTTGCAAAGAGTCGGACACGACCGAGTGACTTTCACTTTCACTTTGCTACCTCTAAAATGGCCACCACTTCTCCTTCATATTGTTCTTTCTGTTCTACTATAAACCAGTAAGCCACAGCTTGCTACACTTATTTGTAAAATCAGAGTCTACAGGGTCTAAATGTCCTTACGGTAAGCAGAGAATCTCTGTTTCTTTGACCATGGACATACTGGATATTCAAATGTTAGATGAGCAGGTGATTAAATAAATGACATTAATTTTGGTATCTCAGAAGTCTTTAATATCTTCATGATTCTCAACTGTATTTTTAAAAGATCTGATTACTGGGTAAAAATGCTTCTAGAAAAGGGAAAGATTGCTAAGAGCATGTGTATAGTGTTTTATTTGAAATATTTAGTATCAGTACTAGGTTTTTGAAATGAAAGGAATATGAAAATTTGTGATATATGAAGAACCCTGACATCACCCAGAAATGTGTTTCTCATATTCTTTCTGTAGTTTGCAAAAGAAAAGGAAAGTTGTGCCTTCATGGTGATTTGCCGAGTTGTAAATGTGAAGTATTTACCTAAAGTCGTGTGACCTGCTAGAGGAGGAACTGGAACTTGAACACAAAGCTATCTGATTCCACCTTTAAACTTTCTTCCTCCCCATCTCTGGCCTGTTGTCTCTGCCCCTTTCTTGGTAGCAAGGTCTTCAGGAGCCTCTGCTCCTGGGAAGAGTGAACCCTTAAGTAGCCAATATCACATGCCAAAGCACAGAGTTCCCAGCCCGGTAATTACATATCTAGCCACGGTGCTTCCAGTCATCCTTCTCTGTGAGAGCTGCTGTTCATACCCAGTTGTATTTACTGCTGGTAATAGTAGGAATCATAGTAAGAGTGGCAGTTGCTACTTCTTTTTGGATGGAGCAGATGACACTTCCATGGGCCTTGCCTATGAGCCAGACGTTGTACTAAGGCTTTACATATGTTGACTCATTGGATACTGTAATTATCTTCATGTGACAGTTGAGGAAACTGAGACACAGAAAGGTTAAGGAACATGTCTAAGATCATATAGCTGGGGCTGGAACCCAAGCCCAAGTTCTGACTCCTTGTCCAACTTTTAACAGCCATATTACTTCCTGTAAACTATAAGTAAACAGCTCAATATGACCCTGTGTATTAGGGGAAATACTATTATATTTTACCATTTTGTAATAAGAAATGCAAATTTTTTCCTCATAGAGGAATTTAGATTAGATGTTTTAAAAATCTACTTTGACAAGAAACAGTGCTATTGTGGGAAGGGGGACACCTTCCAGGGCCCAAGAGTGGGCTCTTGTCTAACACTCAGAAATGAACTGTCGGAGGAGACATGTGCTGACAAAACAAGAGACTTTATTGGGAAGGGACACCCAAGTGGAGAGCAGTAGGATAAGGGAACCCAGGAGGACTGCTCTGCCATGTGGCTCGCAGTCTCGGGTTTTATGGTGATGGGATTAGTCTCTGGGTTGTCTTTGGCCAGTCATTCTGACTCAGAATCCTTCCTAATGACACACACATTGCTCATTCAAGATGGATGCCAGCAAGAAGGATTCTGGGAGGTGTTGGACACGTGGTGTCTCTTTTTGACCTTTCCTGAACTCTTCTGGTTAGTGCTGGCTTATTAGTTCCGTGCTCTGTACCAGGACCTCCTGTTGTAAAATAACTCACACACATGGTTACTATGGTGTCTGACCAGGATGGGTGGTTTCAGTCAGTGTGCTTCCCATAACAGTGCTATCAATTAGCCAGTTGGTTTGTTTTCTGAGTTTATACAAATTTTTAATACTTTATGCAGTTGAATAAGTAATATTTATTGAGTGCTTATTATATGCTTAGGATGACCTAAGCATTTTATGTCATTAGCTCATTTAGTCCTCACAAGAACCCCATGTTATTGGTAATGTCATTATCCCTGTTTTATGAGAAAATTGAAAATTGGAAGTAGCGACCTGCCCAAGGACACCTAGCTACTAGGGGCAAAATTGAGATTTGAACTGACAGTCTGACTTTAGAACCAGTACTCAAGCATTCAAATAGCACTTCTAGAATTTCAAAATTATTTATGATTCCAGAAATTTTCCATATCATCTCTGTTCATTTTTGGTGGTTTTATTGAAATACAATACTGTATTTTTTCCATCTAGGTTTATGTTCCAGATGAAAATAATGCTATTTTGGGAAGAAATACAAATAAGCAAGTTTTCGAAGGCTTGACAACTGGACTTCTCAAAGTCAGTGCTGCGGTTTTTGGCTGCCTGATTGCCAATCGACCAGATGGAAACAGCCAGCCAACTACACCAAAAATATCAACACAGGAAATGAAAAGCAAACCCTCACAAGGTGATGCTTTTAACAGTCGAGTTCAGGACCTCATCAGGTAAATTTCTAGATTTCTTAAAACTTGTTTGTTTAAAAAAAATATTTTAAAATAATTTTAAGTCTCAGGGCCCATGTAATGGCAATTGTTCTCACACCATCCACAAATTCCTGACAGAAAATATACCACATTTTGTAGAGAGAAGGAAAATCCTATTAATGAAAAGCAGTATAGTTAAAGCTCATCTGTCATTCTTGGTATTTAATATTCAATATTAGAATAGGTAGTTTCCAAGCTTTTTATAACTGTTTTTGCTGTCAACTCTTTCCAACTCAAAGAATTTCTAAGAATTCCCCTATCTCAGGTCATCTCTGCTTATAAATTTGGTTCAGATTTTAGGTACTCATAATAGCTATCATTAATTGTAGCACCCATTATTAATAATGTATTGTGTTGTTGTTTAGTTGCTAAGTTGTGTCTGACTCTTTGCAACCCCGTGGACTGCAGTATGGCAGGCTTCATTGTCCTTCACTATATCCCAGAGTTTGCTCAAACTCGTGCATTGAGTTGGTAGCCTCGTTTTGTCAGAACTTTCCACTATGACAAAGAACTCTCGACTCCCGGTGTGGAAAGGAAGAATCTTTTAGGGGCTTCCCAGGTGCCACTACTAGTGAAGAACCAGCCTGCCAGTGCTGGGGATGTCAGAGACAAGGGTTCAGTCCCTGGGTTGGGAAGATCCCCTGGAGGAGGGCATGGCAACCCACTCCAGTGTTCTTGCCTGGAGAATCCCACAGACAAAGGAGCGTGGCGGGCTACAGTCCATAGGGTCGCAAAAAGTCTGACAGAACTGAAGCGACTTAGCGCAGAAAGTGTAGAAACTCTAGAGGACAATGATATCCCCTGGATCCTCTGTAGTTTTGCCTCAAGTGACGCTAATGGTAAAGAACCTGCCTGTAATGCAAGAGACATAATTAGATGTGGGTTTCATCCCTGGGTCAGGAAGATCCCCTGGAGAAGGACTTGGCAACACACTCCAGTATTCTTGCCTGGAGAATCCCATGGTCAGAGGAGCCTGGTGGGCTACCGTCCATAGGATCACAAAGAATTGGACACGACTGAAGTGACTTAGCTCGCACACACTCCACTATGACCCTTCTGTCTTTGGTGCCCATGCAAGGCATGGCTTATAGTAGCTTTGTTGAGTTACGCAAGGCTGTGATCCATGAAGGGGAGTAAGGTATTGTAGTAGAGGCTTTGCAGCCCTGTAAGTGTAGGATTTCTAATTCAGACTTTGTTCAGTTCAGTTCAGTCGCTCAGTTGTGTCTGACTGCTTGCATCCCCATGGACTGCAGCATGCCAGGCCTCCCTGTCCATCACCAACTCCCAGAGTTTCCTCAACTCATGTCCATTGAGTCAGTGATGCCATCCAACCATCTCATCCTCTGTCGTCCCCTTCTCCTCCCGCCTTCAATCTTTCCCAGCATCAGGGTCTTATCAAATGAGTCATTTCTTTGCATCAGGTGGCCAAAGTATTGGAGTTTAAGCTTCAGCATCAATCCTTCCAATGAATATTCAGGACTGATTTCTTTTAGAATGGACTGGTTGGATCTCCTTGCAGTCCGAGGGACTCTCAAGAGTCTTCTCCAACACCACGATTCAAAAGCATCAATTCTCTGGCGCTCAGCTTTCTTTATAGTCCAACTCTCACATCCATACATGACTACTGGAAAAACCATAGCCTTGACTAGATGGACTTTTGTTGGCAAAGTAATGTCTCTGCTTTTGAATATGCTATCTAGGTTGGTCATAACTTCTCTTCCAAGGAGCAAGTGTCTTTTAATTTCATGGCTGCAGTTACCATCTGCAGTGATTTTGGAGTCCCCAAAAAATAAAGACAGCCACTGTTTCCACTGTTTCCCCATCTATTTCCCATGAAGTGATGGGACCAGATGCCATGATCTTAGTTTTCTGAATGTTGAACTTTAAGCCAACTTTTTCACTCTCCTCTTTCACTTTCATCAAGAGGCTCTTTAGTTCCTCTTCACTTTCTGCCATAAGGGTGGTGTCATCAGCATATCTGAGGGTATTGATATTTCTCCCGGCAATCTTGATTCCAGCTTGTGCTTCATCCAGCCCAGCGTTTCTCATGATGTACTCTGCATAAAAGTTAAATAAGCAGGGTGACAATATACAGCCTTGACGTACTCCTTTCCCTATTTGGAACCAATCTGTTGTTCAAACTTTGTAGGTAAGGAAATTGCTCAGCGGGGTTAAATGCTTTGCCCAAGGTTATGTAATGCATAAGTTTAAAATTTAAATAGGAGAATTGAGACTGAAACTCAGGTCTATCTGGACTTCCAACAGCTGTGTATTTTCCTCTACACAAATGTGGCAATTTCTAACACCTGTTTAAGGTCAACCCTGTTTCCTTCCATGGTCACCTTTTCTCCAGGGAAATTTATTCCTACTCTGACATTCAAATTCTTTTTCCCTGGTGAATCTGGAATCAGATAGGACATTTAATTTCCCAATAGGATTCCATCTGGTGTTAATCAATTACCTGTCCCACCTAGCAGAAACTCCTCTGTGATCTGCACTGATCTCTGACTCCCAAAACCCATGCAATTTGTTACTCTTTGAAGCTTATAGTAGGTTAATAGGAGAAAGAGAATGCCCTCTTCTGCATTCGCTTCTTTCTCAGTTCATAAATTTCATCTGGTCTCTTGTAGTGCCTTCTTGGAAACAGTTGTTTCATTCAGGATCTTTCTTACCCTTGATTACTTTGTTAACTTGTCCCTTGCAGCCGCCTGCCCTCTCTCCCCAAGCATATTTATTGCTCGAGAGTACTAGGCAGGCCCTTTGGGTCCACAGACCATTTATCATGCAGCACTTGACTTTGACCCTCCCTGGCCTTTCTCTCTGTTGCTTGATCTCATTCAATTTCCCCATGTCCCTTTGGTCTGTAGAACCTGGCCCTCCCTGCTGATAAATGCCATTGAGTCCCAGCATCCTCCCTTGGGCTACTGTGTGATGCAGCAGCCCTGCATTCTTGTCATCCAGACAACTCAACTACAGTGAGCCAGAAGGCCCAGCCAGATGCTTCAGTGCAATTCCAGTGGGCCTTCCAGGAGACAGTACCTACATTTTTACACTCATTATTATAGTTACCAGATCCTTCATTAAAGAAAAAAAGGTTATTGGGGGGAAAAAATAACAGTGGTGATCTGCCAAACCGAATAATTCATGTAACTTAAAAAGGATGATAGGCAATTACAGTGCTTCAGAGCAAAACGATGTCACTCTATCTGGCTTGAAGCACTTTTGGTAAATATTGTTTTCTTGTAGATAATGTATTGTTAGCTGGCTTGATGATCCCTGTGTGCAGGACCACAAACTCTATCTCAGATCTTCCTAGTGAAGCAAGCAGAATATATGTAAATAGTCTCATGCTTTCTTTCTCACCTTCTCAAATATGAACCAACAGGAAATCTCACTCCACTCCCTGCTGCAACCTGCGCCTTTTTGTCGGTTTATAAATCTCTAGCATTGCAAAGTTGTGAGCGAAGCATTCCAGCACAGTTTTTGGCACTGCTGTCTTGCCTGTACCACTAAGGTAGAGCTGGAAGAGGGTACATCACTCTGACGTATGTCCCTTTTCTCTTCTTATCTGGCATGGAAGAGGCAAGAGGGTGTCTAACCGAGATGAGGTAATAACAGTGTTTATTCTCCCTATTTTAGAAGGTTCAGTCAAGTTTCTAGCCCTAAGAGATCCTCAGAAATATCTTATCACCTCAAAATATTGCCACTTGTACTCACTTTATGCCAGACACTTTACAAGGTCCTGGGATACAAAAACAAATTAAAAAAAAAACCTTTAACAGAATATCCAAATAATATCTTTTGGCTATAAAACATTGGAATTTTTTTGTAAGATGCAAATATTGGCAATTTCAAGTGTTTAGCATAGTTCTAGGAAAGCAGTATTATGTATAGGACAGAAAAAATTGCAATGTGAAAAAACAAACTGGTTTGAAATTTGCCAAGGAAATGCGTCAGTCCTGAGGCTCTGCAATTCGGTTTTTTTCCTGGCTTTATTGAGACATGGGTGGACATATATAGCGTTGTGTAAGTTTAAGATGTACAAGGTGATGATTTGTTACACATATATATAGGGCAAAATGATTACCACAGTAACTGTTAGTTAACACCTCCATCACCTTACATAATTGCCTTTTGTGTGTGTGTATACTGAAACATTTAAGAGCTACTGTTTAGCAGCTTTCAAGTATGTAGTGCAGTACTCTAGCTTTTAGTCACCATGCTGTGTGTTACATTCCTAGAACTTACTCATCTTATAAATGTAAGTTTGTACCCTTTAACCAGCATCTCCCCCTTTCCCCTACCCACCCCCAGCATTGGGCAGCAACCATTCTACTGTTTCTGAGAGTTCAACCCTTTCAGATTCCACACAGTATTTGCCCTTTAACTGTCTGACTTATTTCACATAGCATAATGCCTTCAAGGGCAACCCATATTGTTAGAAATTGCAGGATTTCCTTATTTTTTTATGGCTGAATAATATTTCATTTTATACACACACACACCACTTTGCAGGTGTGCTCAGTTGTGTCCAACTCTATGGAATTTTCCAGGCAAAATTACTGGAATCGGTTGCCGTTTCCTCCTCCAGGGGATCTTCCTCACCCAGGGATCAAACCAATGTCTCTTGCATCTCCTGCACTGGTAGGCGGATCCCTTACCACTGAGCCATCTGTGTGTGTGTACGTAGTCGCTCAGTTGTGTCCAGCTGTTTGCAGCCTCGTAGACTCTCGCCTGCCAGGCTCCTTTGTCCATGCAGATTCTCTAGGCAAGAATACTGGAGTGGGTTGCCAGGCCTCCTCCAGGGGATCTTCCCAACCCAGGGATTGAACCCAGGTCTCCCACGTTTCAGGCAGATTCTTTACCATCTAAGCCAACAGGGAGGCCCATGAATACTGGAGTGGGTAGCCTCCAGGGTCTCTTCCTGCATTGCAGGCGCATTCTTCACCAGCTGAGCTACCCGGGAAGCCCTCTGAGCCACCTGGGAAGCCCTGTATACAACTTTACCACTTCTACTTATCCATTCATCTGTTCATGGACATTTAGCTACTCTGGATAATGCTGCAGTGAACATGAGAGTGCAAGTATCTCTTTAAGATAATGATTGATTCCCTTCAGATATATACCCAGAAGTGGAATTGACAGACCATACGGCGCTTCTGTGTGTCATCTTTGGAGGAATGCCGCACTGGTTTTCATAGTGACTCTACAAATAGACTTTCCCACCAACAGTGTACAAGGTTTCACTTTTCTCTCTGCATCCTGCCATGTTATTTCCTGGTTTTCAGGGTCTCTCTTTTGTTTGTTTTTATACCCACCCTGACAGGTGCAGGTAGTGTGTCACTGTGGTTTGGATTTGATGTCCCTGATGGTTAGTGATGTGGAACATCTTCTCCTGTGTCTGCTGGCCATTTGTATCTGTTCTTTGGTAAAACATGTATTCAGGTGCTTTGCGTATTTTTAATTGAATTATTTGTGTTTTTACCATTGCGCTGTAGGAGTTACTACAACAATTTGGAAAACATAGAAGATCACAATGCATTTTTTAATATACAAGCATTGTCTTTAATCCCACCACCCAAAGATAATCACTGGTTTTAATTTTGGTTTTGGTGTAATATATGTGGTTATTTTATGAAAACAAATTGTAATACTTATACATACTTTTTATGTCATACTTTTTCGTCATACTTTTTAATTTATTTTTTTCCAAATCAACAGAAACTTGCAAATGAATTTCTACCGGCTTTCCAAGCATTTGATTATGTGGCATTGATTTGCTTCGTGCATGTGTGCTAAGTCATTTCAGTCATGTCCAACTCTTTGTGACCCTGTGGATTGTAGCCTTACCCCTCTGTCCACAAGAATTCTCCAGGCAAGAATACTGGAGTAGGTTGCCATGCCCTCCTCCAGGGGATCTTCCCGACCCAGGGAACAAACCGACACCTCTTATGTCTCCTACATTGGCAGGCCACTTATTTACCACTAATGCTACCTGGGAAGCCCAAGGTGATTTGCTTCAGGTGACCTATTACTTAAATAGGTTTATTCTAGCATTTTACTATTATAGATAACACTGTAAAGAATATCTTTCCCTATAATTGATTATTGTTTTCTATTAAACTTTGAGAAGCATAATTTGGGGTCATAGAATGTGTATTAAGGATTTTGATCCAAATTGCCAAATTGTCCTACATGGAGAGATCAAATTGCCAACATCTGCTGGATCATGGAAAAAGCAAGAGAGTTCCAGAAAAACATCTATTTCTGCTTTATTGACTATGCCAAAGCCTTTGACTGTGTGGATCACAATAAACTGTGGAAAATTCTGAAAGAAATGGAAATACCAGACCACCTGACCTGCCTCTTGAGAAACCTGTATGCAGGTCAGGAAGCAACAGTTAGAACTGGACATGGAACAACAGACTGGTTCCAAATAGGAAAAGGAGTACATCAAGGCTATATATTGTCACCCTGCTTATTTAACATACATGCAGAGTACATCATGAGAAACGCTGGACTGGAAGAAGCACAAGCTGGAATCAAGATTGCTGGGAGAAATATCAGTAACCTCAGATATGCAGATGACACTGCCCTTATGGCAGAAAGTGAAGAGGAACTAAAAAGCTTCTTGATGAAAGTGAAAGAGGAGAGTGAAAAAGTTGGCTTAAAGTTCAACATTCAGAAAATGAAGATCATGGCATCTGGTCCCATCACTTCATGGGAAATACATGGGGAAACAGTGGATACAGTGTCAGACTTTATTTTTGGGGGCTCCAAAATCACTGCAGATGGTGATTGCAGCCATGATATTAAAAGACACTTACTCCTTGGAAGGAAAGTTATGACCAACCTAGATAGCATATTCAAAAGCAGAGACATTACTTTGCCAACAAAAGTCCATCTAGTCAAGGCCATGGTTTTTCCAGTAGTCATGTATGGATATGAGAGTTGGACTGTGAAGAAGGCTGAGCGCCAAAGAATTGATGCTTTTGACCTGTGGTGTTGGAGAAGACTCTTGAGAGTCCCTCGGACTGCAAGGAGATCCAACCAGTCCATTCTAAAGGAGATCAGTCCTGGGTGTTCTTTGGAAGGACTGATGCTAAAGCTGAAACTCCAATACTTTGGCCACCTCATGCGAAGAGCTGACTCATTGGAAAAGACTCTGATGCTGGGAGGGATTGGGGGTAGGAGGAGAAGGGGATGACAGAGGATGAGATGGCTGGATGGCATCACCAACTCAATGGACATGAGTTTGGGTGAACTCTGGGAGTTAGTGATGGACAGGGAGGCCTGGCATGCTGGGATTCATGGGGTCGCAAAGAGTTGGACACGACTGAATGACTGAACTGAACTGAACTGAGAGATTACATATGAATATGTCCTTGTACCTTCAGCCTAGACAGTGTTGAATAGCACATTCTTTTGGGTCTTAGCCAGACTGAGAGGTGAAAATATTTCATTTCTTTATATTAGTAGTGATACTGCACATTTTTAAATGTTCATTGGCCATTTTAAATAGGACTTCCTTGATGACTCAGACAGTCATTTGTGAGTTGCCTATTCATGTACTTGCCCATTTTCCTATTGGAGGTATTGAGTTTTTTAGTTGTAAAAGCTCTTGGTATATGATAAAATCATTAGGCACTTGCACAGAGGAACAACCATGTGAAGAGGTAGCAAGAAGACAGCCATCTGGAAACCAAAAAGAGCAGCCTCACAGGAATCCAACCCTGCTGGCACCTTAATCTTGGCTTTTTTGGCCTCCAGAAATTTTCTGAGATATGGGCGGAATATACTAAAGAACAGCCAACCATCTTGTACTATGAAATGGATCCCAGTGCTGTAGATGATATTCCTATTTGTCAGGATCAGTGTTCATTCCCTGTGGTAAATGCTCCATTTACAAGGTCTTCATTCATTGTTTGTGAACTTATTGTGCCATCAAACAGATGGCCTCACTAGAAGCCCAAATAGTAACTATCCATAGACAAGAACCACTGTGAAAACTCAGAATAAACAAAGTGAGTAAGCCTGAAGCATCTCCCACTGGACCTCAGAGACCAAGAAGTACCTCATTAGAAGGCTAAGAGGAGCAGCCACACACCGCGCTCCCACAGGCCAGCACAGTGCTACATGCAGGCCCCCCAAGCCTGTGGTTCCTCCAGTACTAAGAAGGAGCCCAGATGGACATCTAGCTCCCCCAGCATTATGGGACACTTCCACTTTGGTCTCACCTAACAAAGATTACTGGGGGAATCTGCAGGGCTTGACCACTGGGGAGCAAATAGAACAGGGGAGTGTGGTGCTTCAGCACTCAGATCTTGGTGGACTGTGCTCCTGGCTACTGTGGTGCCCAAGCAGAGATCCCAGGCAGCAGCTCTGCCCATATATGAAGTTGAGCTGTCGCCCCATCTGGTCAGGGAATTCAGTTGCAGTTCTGCTGCTTAGGGTCCCCAGGCTGTACCAGCTATAGAGCTTGTTTTACCATGCAGCCTGGGCAGGAAAACAGGTCATCATCTGTGCCCTCTTGCTCAGCATTACCTTCATTTCTGACTATACAGGAAGGTCAGCTATGGAACCTAGGCAGCTGCAGAGTCCAAACTACAGCCCTGTTCAGGCAGGGAGTCAAGCCAGCAGCTGTGTCCAACTGTTGAGCTCAGCTTCTGACCCCACATAACCAGGAGGACTGAACAGTAACCTTGGGAAAGCTCAGAACCCAGCTATGGTCCCGTCCTCAGCTGCAGAGCATAGCCTGCACCCCACCCTGTAATGGAGCCCAGACAAAATTCTTCTCAACCACAGAGACAGTTTCTAGACCCACCCATCTATGAGATACAACTGGAGACCGCTTCCAACCAGAGAGGCCAGCCAGCAGTCTTGCTCAATATCAGAGCACAGCCAGCAGCCTGATCAAGAAGCCCAGCCTATGGCACAGCCTTTCAGAATACTGAAGAAAAAACTGCCAACCAAGAATGCTGTACTCAGCAATGCTGTCCTTCAGGAATGAAGGAGAAATACTTTCTCAAACAAAAAAAGCAGAGGAAGTTGATCACCACTAGACCTCCCTTACAAGAAATACTATAGGGCGTTCTTCAGGTTTAAAGAAAAAGGTGATAATTAATAAGACAAAAACATATGGATGTGTAATACTCACTGGTAATGCTAACCATATAGTCAAAATCAGATCTCTGGTATTATAATGGTGATACATAAAATTCACTTACAAGCTAGTTTGAAAGTGAAAAATCAAATGTAATAGATATAACCATAACCACAGAAATTTGTTATTGAATGAACACTATAAAAACATGTAAACTGTAACATAAGTAACCTGAAATATGAGGAAGGAGAAATAAAAGTACAGTTGACTTTTAAACAACACAGGTCTGAAATGTGCACGTCCACTTACATCCAAGTTTTTATTTTAATAAATACTATAAAGTTGGACTGTGAAGAAAGGTGAGTGCTGAAGAATTGATGCTTTTGAACTGTGGTGTTGGAGAAGACTCTTGAGAGTCCCTTGGACTGCAAGGAGATCCAACCAGTCCATTCTGAAGAAGATCAGCCCTGGGATTTCTTTGGAAGGAATGATGCTAAAGCTGAAACTCCAGTACTTTGGCCACCTCATGCGAAGAGCTGACTCATTGGAAAAGACGCTGATGCTGGGAGGGATTGGGGGCAGGAGGAGAAAGGGACGACAGAGGATGAGATGGCTGGATGGCATCACCGACTCAATGGACATGAGTCTGAGTGAACTCCGGGAGTTGGTGATGGACAGGGAGGCCTGGCGTACTGCAATTCATGGGGTCGCAGAGTCGGACACGACTGAGCGACTGAACTGAACTGAACTGATAGTACTACACAGTCTGTAGTTGGTTGAGTCCACAGGTGCAGAACCAAGGATATGGAGTGCCAATGATGGGACTTTAGCATCGGTGAGTTTTGGTATCCACAGCAGGTCCTGGGACCAATCCCCCACAGATACTGAGGGACAACTGCATAAATTTTCTGTATGCTGTCAAACTTATCAACTTAAAGCAGAATGTAATATACACCACAACTTCCTTATCCATTCATCTGCCAGTGGACATCTAGGTTGCTTCCATGTCCTGGCTATTGTAAACAGTGCTGCAGTGAACATTGGGGTACATGTGTCTCTTAAAGGCAGTGAAAGAGACACAGATGTAGAGAACAGACTTTTGGACTACATGGGAGAAGGTGAGGGTGGGATGATATGAGACAATAGCATTGAAACATGTATGTTACTATATGTGAAACAGATGACCAGTACAAGTTTGATACATGAAGCAGGGAACTCAAAGTCAGTTCTCTGGGACAACCCAGAGGGATGGGGTGGGGAGGGAGAAGGGAGGGGGGTTCAGGATGGGGGTACACATGTATGTGCACCCGTGGCTGATTCATGTCAATGTATGGCAGAAACCACCACAATATTGTAAATTAATTATTCTCCAATTAAAATCAACTAATTAAAAAAACAGAATGCAATAAAAAGATTTCCCAAAGAAAAACCTATAGTAGATACACTTAGTATAAAGAAGTCAAAGCATACTGTCCCAAAAAGTCATCAGATCACAAATGAAGACAGCAAGAAAGGGAACACAGGGCAAGGGAGCTAAAAAATAGAAAATAATTAGTGAAATATCAATAGTAAAGTCCTTAGCAACCAGTAATTACTTTAAGGGTAAATGGATTAAATTCTCCAATCAAAAGACACAGAGAGGCTGAAGGATAAAAACAATATCCCACAACATACTGACTGTAAGAGACTCATTTTAGCTTTAAAGACACAAAGACTGAGAGCAAAGGGGTGTATGTATTTCAAAGAAATGGTAACCAGAAGAAAGGAAGAGAAGCTATATTTATATCAACAAAAATAGATTTTAAGCTAAAAATGGTTAAAAGAGACAAAGAAGATCATTATATAATGATAGAGGGGTCAATCCACCAAAGATATGACAGTAAGTAATTATTTATGCATCCAACGTTAGAGCCCCTAAATTATAAAACTGATACTAACAGAACTAAATGGAGAACAACAATACAGTAATAACTGGGGACATTAATACCCCACTCTCAACAATAAATTCCTGGAGAAGGAAATGACAACCCACTCCAGTATTCTTGCCTGGGAAACCCCATGGCCAAGGAGCCAGGCAGGCTACAGTCCATGAGGCTGTGAAAGAGTCAGACATGACTTAGCAACTACACAGCAACAAGAAACACCCAACAATAATAGATAGATCTTCCAGACAGGAAATCAATAAGGAAACAGCAGATTTAAACAGCACTTAGAACTAATACAATTATGTAAAGTTTAAAAATAAAATAAAATTTAAAAAATAAATAAATAAATAAATAGCACTTAGGCCAAAAGGACCTAACAGACATATATAGAGCACTCCATCCAACAGCAGCAAAATATATATTGCTCTCAAACACACATGGAACATTTTCAAGGATGAATCCTATGTTATGCCACAAAAGAAGTCTCAACAATCCAAAAACATAGAAATTATATCAAGTATCTTCTCTGATCAGTGGGGTGAAACTAGAAAACAGTAATATTTTGTAATCAATACACAAATCATCACATTGTATACCTAAACTTAAAGGATGTGTATATTAACTGCATCTCAATAAACCTGAGAAATAAAACATTAACCCTTATCTTACAGGTTTCAATGCTCTTTTGTTTTTTGTTTGTTTTTTTTTTTTCCTGTTTATTTTAGTCAATGCTCTTTTGGTTTGTCATTATTCTCTTCAAAAATATTTAAATTTTCTAGGAGTTTATGTGAGATGAGTGCAATTGTGTGGTAGTTTGAGCATTCTTTGGCATTGCCTTTCTTTGGGATTGGAATGAAAACTGACCTTTTCCAGTCCTGTGGCCACTGCTGAGTTTTCCAAATTTGCTGGCATATTGAGTGCAGCACTTTCACATCATCATCTTTCAGGATTTGGAATAGCTCAACTGGAATTCCATCACCTCCACTAGCTTTGTTCGTAGTGATGCTTTCTAAGGTACACTTGACATCACATTCCAGGATGTCTGGCTCTAGGTTAGGGATCACACCATCTGGGTCGTGAAGCTCTTTTTTGTACAGTTCTTCTGTGTATTCTTGCATCTCTTCTTAGTATCTTCTGCTTCTGTTAGGTCCATACCATTTTGGTCCTTTATCGAGCCCATCTTTGCATGAAATGTTACTTTGGTATCTCTGATTTTCTTGAAGAGATCCCTAGTCTTTCCCATTCTGTTGTTTTCCTCTATTTCTTTGCATTGATCGCTGAAGAAGGCTTTCTTATCTCTTCTTGCTATTCTTTGGAACTCTGCATTCAGATGTTTATATCTTTCCTTTTCTCCTTTGCTTTTCGCTTCTCTTCTTTTCACAGCTATTTGTAAGGTCTCCCCAGACAGCCATTTTGCTTTTTTGCATTTCTTTTCCATGGGAATGGTCTTGATCCCTGTCTTCTGTACAATGTCACAAACCTCATTCCATAGTTCATCAGGCACTCTTATCTATCAAATCTAGTCCCTTAAATCTATTTCTCACTTCCACTGTATAATCATAAGGGATTTGATTTCGGTCATACCTGAATGGTGTAGTGGTTTTCCCTACTTTCTTCAATTTAAGTCTGAATTTGGCAATAAGGAGTTCATGGTCTGAGCCACAGTCAGCTCCTGGTCTTGTTTTTGCTGACTGTATAGAGCTTCTCCATCTTTGGCTGCAAAGAATAGTTTTCATTCCAATCCCAAAGAAAGGCAATGCCAAAGAATGCTCAAACTACCGCGCAATTGCACTCATCTCACACGCGAGTAAAGTAATGCTCAAAATTCTCCAAGCCAGGCTTCATCAATACGTGAACCGTGAACTTCCTGATGTTCAAGCTGGTTTTAGAAAAGGCAGAGGAACCAGAGATCAAATTGCCAACATCTGCTGGATCATGGAAAAAGCAAGAGAGTTCCAGAAAAGCATCTATTTCTGCTTTATTGACTATGCCAAAGCCTTTGACTGTGTGGATCACAATAAACTGTGGAAAATTCTGAAAGAGATGGGAACACCAGACCATCTGATCTGCCTCTTGAGAAATTTGTATGCAGGTCAGGAAGCAACAGTTAGAACTGGACATGGAACAACAGACTGGTTCCAAATAGGAAAAGGAGTACGTCAAGGCTGTATATTGTCACCCTGTTTATTTAACATATATGCAGAGTACATCATGAGAAACGCTGGACTGGAAGAAACACAAGCTGGAATCAAGATTGCCGGGAGAAATATCAATAACCTCAGATATGCAGATGACACCACCCTTATGGCAGAAAGTGAAGAGGAACTGAAAAGCCTCTTGATGAAAGTGAAAGTGGAGAGTGAAAAAGTTGGCTTAAAGCGCAACATTCAGAAAGCGAAGATCATGGCATCCGGTCCCATCACTTCATGGGAAATAGATGGGGAAACGGTGGAAACAGTGTCAGACTTTATTTTTTTGGGCTCCAGAATCACCGCAGATGGGGACTGCAGCCATGAAATTAAAAGACGCTTACTCCTTGGAAGGAAAGTTATGACCAACCTAGACAGCATATTCAAAAGCAGAGACATTACTTTGCCAACAAAGGTTTGTCTAGTCAAGGCTATGGTTTTTCCTGTGGTCATGTATGGATGTGAGAGTTGGACTGTGAAGAAGGCTGAGTGCCGAAGAATTGATGGCTTTTGAACTGTGGTGTTGGAGAAGACTCGAGAGTCCCTTGGACTGCAAGGAGATCCAACCAGTCCATTCTGAAGGAGATCAGCCCTGGGATTTCTTTTGAGGGAATGATACTAAAGCTGAAACTCCAATACTTTGGCCACCTCATTCGAAGAGTTGACTCATTGGAAAAGAGTCTGATGCTGGGAGGGATTGGGGGCAAGAGGAGAAGGGGATGACAGAGGATGAGATGGCTAGATGGCATCACGGATTCTATGGACATGAGTCTGAGTGAACTCTGGGAGTTGGTGATGGACAGGGAAGCCTGGCGTGCTGCGATTCATGGGGTTGCAAAGAGTCGGACACGACTGCGCGACTGATCTGATCTGATCTGATGAGTTTATGTACTGTATCAACCTATACCTTACAAAATTATCAATACCTATGTACCAACTTGACATCATTTTTCAGTAACTGATAACATTTTTCCATATTGTCTTAGATCTTTTTTCATACTGGTAAGAAACCAAATGTGGCAGGTACAGCTAACTCCCCATCTACATTCCTTTCCCTTACACAGTGATTTATCTTTTGAGAGAGTTAGAGTATGTATATATAGTTCCCATGCACTTTTTATATTATTTGTATATATGTATGTGTAATATATATGTGTATAGTGTGTATATATTTATATATATTCATATAATAAACACAAACATTTCTGGTTTTGTATGTGTTTAAAATTTACATAAATGCTATCATACAATTCTTTCAATTTCTATTTTCACATAACATGTTGAAATTTATTTATGTTGATGCATATAATTCTGATTAATTCATTTTAACTGCTCTAGACATTTTTTTAAATGAATAAATTCCCAGTTTGTACACCTATTTGAGGGCAGTAGTTTCTATTTTTTCACTATTTCAAGCAATGATACAGTGAATATCCTTGTATAAGCTTCTTTTGCACCTGTATGGGAGTTTCTCAAGTGCATATGCCTACAGTAAGAATTTTGAATCCTATGATAAATCCATGTTCAACTTTACCAAGTAACATCAAATTGTTCTCCAAAGAGTACACTTCCCATTAGTAAAGGATAGGAGTCCCATTTCCTCATATTCTTATCAGTGTTTATGTTAACATACTTAGTGATTTTTATCAGTCTAATATTTGTGAAATGGTATTTTGTGTTGTGTTAATTTTTCATTGTATTTATGACTAGTAAGTATGCATGCATTTTTTAAAATACTGCCATTATTACGACTAGTAACAATAAAACTAATAATAAAATATTTCAAGTTCTTTGCATGTATTAGCTTATCAGTCACTTATCACAAGAACCTTCTACTAACACTGTCATATCAAAAAGAAAACAGACTAAGAAGGGTAAGGTAATTTGCCCATGGTCATCCAGAAACTTGTGGGACAAGGGTTCAATATGTCAGTATGTCATTTTCCTTTATTGTAAGATAATAGAGCTGGTGGTCATCATTTCATATTTTCCAATTTTAAAACTGTGGGAGATGCTCAGTAACCAGATGAATATATTTCCTAACTTAAAAAGAGAAAGGGAACATTATTTTATGCCTTGTAAATAGTAAACTTAAAAGAGGCTACCAACATGAATTATTCATCAGATTCTCCTTCTTTTTACAAAAGAAGTGTATTAGTAAATGAATAGTGACAGGGATTTTAGTGCACTTACAAGCAGAAGCATCAGTTCCTTTGCACATATCACTGAAAGATTGTATGTGTTGATTTTCAGAACTGCTGTATTCAGAGTCCTTCACTTTTCATATATGTGAATGCAGTAGCACTGAATAGGTACAAAATCTCTAAGCTAAGGCTGATTTATCTACAAGGTACTTTATAGTCTTCAGATATTTTCAATTATTTCTGCTTTGTGGACTAAGAGCTACTATTGTTGATCTGGGTTAATAAACAGTTCTAGAAAACTGTTTAATAGACTGAAAAGATGAGAGTAACTTCTTAAGTGATACTGTCAACTCTCAGAACTGGTATTTTTCATAACAGAGGGCAATTGGATTCTTGGTGCTTATTATACTCTTAATGGTGATAAGATTTTTAAAAAGTAGAGAATCTACAGTGGCATTGGAAGTTTAGGTTATAACAAGAGTGCCTAAGTAGAATCATCCTGTATCCTTGCATTCTAGTGAATTTAGCTCCTAGTACTTTATGAAGTATTCCTTTTCAAGAGTATAGAGATCCTTAAAAATCATTTCAGTTATTGTCAGACTCTAGACTGGTGCGACTTCACTCTCACTTTTCACTTTCATGCACTGGAGAAGGAAATGGCAGCCCGCTCCAATACTCTTGCCTGGAGAATCCCAGGGACGGGGGAGCCTGGTGGGCTGTAGTCTATGGGGTCGCACAGAGTCGGACACGACTGAAGCAACTTAGCAGCAGCAGACTGGTGAGAATGATCAGATAATCACTTTCTTGAAGAAAATAGCATTAGAGTAGCCAACAGAAGTAAACAGAACCATTCATAGAAATAACTGATTATTCAGGGATAAATCTAAGGAAATAGTTGCATAAGATGTTATATTCAAACCTGTGTTGTCTTTGCTTGTTAGAAAGGCCTAAGCCTGTGTTTATTAAGGTTTCTCTTTGAAGGTGAGGGCTTCCCTGTTGGCTCAGCCAGTAAAGAATCTGCCTGCAATGCAAGAGACCTGGGTTCAATCCCTGGGTTGGGAAGATGCCTGGAGAGGGGAACAACTACTCACTCTAGTGTTCTGGCATAGAGAATTCCAGGGACAGAGGAGCCTGGGAGGCCACATCCATGGGGTCACAGAGTCGGACACGACTGAGCAACTTTCACTTTCACTTTTTGAAGGGAAAGATGTTACCAGGCTATGCACATTGGTAACACATATTTGTCCCCACATCTAGCTACGTGGTGAACATCGGTCTGATCGACAAGCTTTGTGGCTGCTTCCTCTCGGTGCAAGGCCCAGTGGATGAGAATCCCAAGATGGCTGCCTTTCTGCAGCATGCCGCAGGACTCTTACAGGGAATGTGCACGCTCTGCTTTGCTGTCACCGGAAGGTAAGGCCTCTACTCGATGTCAGTCTGGACTCCACTTTTGAAACATCTCTTGGACTTTGCTCATTCTGGAGTCATTTCATAGGGATGTACGTGGTCATCTTGGCCTCTTTTCATATTTGTGCTACCTCTGTCCTTATTGGCTTCCCATACTGAGACTTGTCTAATGTTTCTCATTTTCCCTGGCTACAAGCTCCTGTTGGAGCCTGTTTTTCTTGTTGGTGTCATTAACTTTTCTAAAATTTCTATAAGAGACCATCCAGGCCTTCTTTCACTGAGATCCAGAGGAATCAAGTGATTTTTCTTGAGTCAGGCAGTCAGTAACATCGCCTAGGCCAATCAAGTCAGATCATCAGTATAACATGGCACAGCCTCACAGTGCCCTGACCATCAGTTACAGCCTGCTAGGTTCTTTATTTTCCCCTTTGTTCCTTCTTCCAAGGTATCTCTATGAATAAGAGAGGAGCCATCCAAAGACAATAACTCCATGAAGTCACTCATGCCCCGTGGGCATGCTTATAGCCAGTGTATCAGGAACTACTAGTAGCCTGGTTGACTCTCTAAAACCCCGACCCCATCCTGTGGACTGTCCTCAAAAGCAGTGATTTTCTAAGAGAGACAGTAACCACCTCGTGTTCTTTTCTCTCCCCACCTACCAAGTTAAGAATCATTTGCAATAGAGTGTTTCTGACAGGAATATGACATATCCCTCAGACGTATTGAGGATATTCAGTAAAATAATTTTCTTACAATTAAAATCTAAATAGCACTGTATACCAATTATATATATATAATATATATAATTATATTATAAATATATAATATATATACACATATATATATATATATGCTGTGCTGTGCTTAGTTGCTCAGTCATGTCCGACTCTTTGCGATGCCATGGACTGTAGCCCGCTATGCTCCTCTTTGTCCATAGGGATTCTCCAGGCAAGAATACTGGAGTAGGTTGCCATGCCTTCCTCCAGGGGAATCTTCCCAACCCAGGGATTGAACCCAGGTCTCCCGCATTGCAGGCAGATTCTTCACCCTCTGAGCCACCAGGGAAGCCCAAGACTACTGGAGTGAGTAGCCTATCCCTTCTCCAGGGGATCTTCCCTACCCAGGAATCAAACCCAGGTCTCCAGCTGAGCTACCAGAGAACCCCATAGATATATATATATCTGTATATATATGTGTGTATACATATAGGTATATGTAGGGATTTATCAAGAAAGAAACTATTTGAAGCTAATGAAGTCCAATTACTTAAACAAATCTTATACAGCCATGTTCAGTGTACCACAGTGCTAATGTCTCTATTCTTAAAAGAGAATTTGTTTTCAGAAATTAACTTCCTCAACATTTGTTGGTCTGTTCTACATAGGACCTTGATAGTCACCTATTCTTCTTTATTCTTACCCAGTCCCTCCAGCCCCAGTCACATTTCTAGGAAGATTAAGACTGTCTTAGTGTCAAGGAAGTCAAACATGGCCTTTAGTCACTATTACACTTAGTCTGTTCCCTCTAGAAATGTAGCCAGAGCCTACCTTCCAGGGATTTGATGAGAACTCAGGAAGGGGCTATTTGTAGGTCTGTGACCTAGGTAAGTTCCAGTAGCAGCAGTAACAGGGATCCATCCAGGGCATCGGCACCTGCCAGCTTAGAGGCCGCCATGCTGCCCAACTCGCTCTGTGCAGTAGCCTGGCCACTCCCTGGAAGGGATCCTCTCACCCAGAAGACCCTTCCAACACTGGCTCTTTTGTGTACACGCCATTATAAACCTGCCAGCATCTCAAGTCTTTGTCATCTGTACTCTTCCCTTGAATCCAAATGAATGTCACACACAAACACTTCCATATATGGGGTGTTGTGTAGTTTGTGGGCATCAGCGTTCCCTTACACATGGATTCAGTCACTTGAAATCTGTGGGACTTGAAAGAAGCCTAAAGGTCATTCATAGCCACTCATAGATAGGGAAAGCAGCTGAGCCAAAATAATTTGAATTAGGACCCAAGATTCCTCTGCTGGTGTTCCCTCTTACACACATGCCTTTATATTATTCAGAATATGGGAACATACATTTTGTTTCTTTGAAGACTTTCTCAGTTACATATGTGGAGGACAGTGTCCTCTTCTCTTTAACACACACAAACATGTCCTTGTCTAGTAGACAGTGACTGAACATCTGCCTGGGCCAGATCAGATCAGATCAGATCAGTCGCTTAGTCGTGTCCGACTCTTTGCAACCCCATGAATCGCAGCACGCCAGGCCTCCCTGTCCATCACCAACTCCCAGAGTTCACTCAGACTCACGTCCATAGAGTCCGTGATGCCATCCAGCCATCTCATCCTCTGTCGTCCCCTTCTCCTCTTGCCCCCAATCCCTCCCAGCATCAGAGTCTTTTCCAATGAGTCAACTCTTAGCATGAAGTGGCCAAAGTACTGGAGTTTCAGCTTTAGCATCATTCCTTCCAAAGAACACCCAGGGCTGATCTCCTTCAGAATGGACTGGTTGGATCTCCTTGCAGTCCAAGGGACTCTCAAGAGTCTTCTCCAACACCACAGTTCAAAAGCATCAATTCTTCATCGCTCAGCCTTCTTCACAGTCCAACTCTCACATCTGTACATGACCACAGGAAAAACCATAGCCTTGGCTAGACGAACCTTTGTTGGCAAAGTAATGTCTCTGCTTTTGAATATGCTATCTAGGTTGGTCATAACTTTCCTTCCAAGGAGTAAGCGTCTTTTAATTTCATGGCTGCAGTCACCATCTGCAGTGATTTTGGAGCCCCCAAAAATAAAGTCTGACACTGTTGCCACCGTTTCCCCATCTATTTCCCATGAGTGATGGGACCGGATGCCATGATCTTCGCTTTCTGAATGTTGAGCTTTAAGCCAACTTTTTCACTCTCCACTTTCACTTTCATCAAGAGGCTTTTTAGTTCCTCTTCACTTTCTGCCATAAGTGTGGTGTCATCTGCATATCTGAGGTGATTGATATTTCTCCTGGCAATCTTGATTCCAGCTTGTGTTTCTTCTAGCCCAGCGTTTCTCATGATGTACTCTGCATATAAGTTAAATAAACAGGGTGACAATATACAGCCTTGACGAACTCCTTTTCCTATTTGGAACCAGTCTGTTGTTCTATGTCCAGTTCTAACTGTTGCTTCCTGACCTGCATACAAATTTCTCAAGAGGCAGATCAGATGGTCTGGTGTTCCCATCTCTTTCAGAATTTTCCACAGTTTATTGTGATCCACACAGTCAAAGGCTTTGGCATAGTCAATAAAGCAGAAATAGATGCTTTTCTGGAACTCTCTTGCTTTTTCCATGATCCAGCAGATGTTGGCAATTTGATCTCTGGTTCCTCTGCCTTTTCTAAAACCAGCTTGAACATCAGGAAGTTCACGGTTCACATATTGATGAAGCCTGGCTTGGAGAATTTTGAGCATTACTTTACTCGCGTGTGAGATGAGTGCAATTGTGCGGTAGTTTGAGCATTCTTTGGCATTGCCTTTCTTTGGGATTGGAATGAAAACTGACCTTTTCCAGTCCTGTGGCCACTGCTGAGTTTTCCAAATTTGCTGGCATAAGACTCCAAGCTAAGTACTGAAGCTCCTCAGGGAGCCCAGAGTCTGTCAGAGGGTCAGACTTGTGAATTAATAGCTACAATGTAATAGCTGCAGCAGAAGAGAGGGTGCACAGAAAAGGAAATAAAGCCCTTCCAGAGGAGGTCAAGAAGGGCTTCAGTGACTAATTCGTAAAGGATCCAGAAGACAAGTGGGGGAAAGAATTCATTTGGGAGAAAGGGCATAAGGGTACTGCATGATATAGCAGGTGTTATTGGTACCTGAGGCCTATTAGGCGGTCACCTGCCAGTGACTTCCTGTATTTCACTACCTGGGGATATTCTCTGGACAAGTAGCTGTTTGCTAGAAGTACAGGAGAATTAACACCCAGGAATCACTCTCCAACAATAAATTGGTGGATAACATCCCAGCTCCACCAACCCTCAATGGGACAATCCTGAAGTGTGTTCCTTACAATCTCTCCAAGGGGCCCCTTGGAGAGTGGTAACTTGTTCATTAACACATACTTGATTGACTTTTCTCCCTGCCCTCTTTTCCTTCTCTGCTTCCTCACAGGTAAACATCATACAACCATATCTTTGTTTCAGGGTCTGTTTGGGGGACAACCCAAACTAAGAGTTATGGATATAGAAGACATTGTCTCATGTTCAGTTTGATGTGGTTTATAATAGGGTAACTGTGAAGGGTGGCAGGAGATTAGATATTCAGTGAGCTCCATAAATGTTCACATTTCCAGTATAGGATGATCACTCCTGAAAAGTATAGAAATGGCTGAAATGGCTTGAGTCTAGTAGGCTTGAGCCCACTAGAAGGAGTAGGCTTTTTATTTTATTTTTTAAAATTTATTCATTTCAATTGGATGCTAATTACTTTACAATATTGTAGTGGTTTTGCCATACATTGACATGAATCAGCCATGTGTATATATGTGTTCCCCATCCTGAAGCCCGCTCCCCCTTCCCTCCCCATCCTATCCCTCAGAGTCATCGCAGTGTACCAGCTCCGAGCACCCTGTCTCATGCATCGAACCTGGACTGGCCATCTGTTTCACATATGATAATATACATGTTTCAATGCTATTCTCTCAAATCATCCCACCCTCGCCTTAGGAGTAGGCTTTTTAAATGTTGAGGACCTGTGGAGACAGTGAAAACAGAGAGGAACAGATACAGTGAGGACACAGAATAAATGTAAGTGAGATGACATAAAGCTTGATAACATGGGAGCGTAAAAGGAAATGAGGACTCCAGAGTGACTCCCAGGTTTCTGATGAAATTTTTGAGCAGTAGATGAGATGGTCTCCAAATTGTAGGATATACACCACCATTTTCCATGATTCTAGACACGCCTAAGATTATCCAAGCAGACCAGAGTGTGAGTGTGTGTGCATGCAGGTGTGTGCGTAAAGTTTATGTGTGAAACAGCAGTCCTTATGTGTGTGTCTGTGTGTCTGGGCTTCCCAGATGACACTGCTGGTGGAGAGCCTGCCTGCCAGTGCAGGAGACACAGGAGACGAGGGTTCGACCCCTGGGCCAGGAGGATCCCCTGAAGGGCAGGGCATGCCAACCCATCCCAGTATTCTTGCCTGGAAATCCCACGGACAGAGGAGCTTGGCAGGCTATAGTCCATGGGGTCGCAAAGTGTCCGACACAACTGAAGCAACTTAGCATGCATACACACACACGTGTGTTGTATGTATGCTCATAAAATGAGGTATAATTATTTATATGTACATATACAACTGGATTTTAAATAAGTCAGTGATTAACCCTTAGTAGCTTTTTGTTGTTCAATCACTAAGTCATATCTGACTCTGCAACCCCATGAACTGCAGCACACCAGACTTCCCTGTCCTTCACTCTCATGTCATGCTCAAACTCATGTCCATTGAGTCAGTGATACCATCCAACTATCTCATCCTCTGTCACCCCCTTCTCTTTTTGCCTTAAATCTTTCCCAGCATCAGGGACTTTTCCGATGAATCAGCTCTTCGCATCAGATGGCCAAAGTATTGGAGCTTCAGCTTCAGCACCAGTTCTTACACTGAAATTCCAGGTTTATTTCCTGTAGGATTGACTAGTTTGATCTCCTTGCTGTCCAGGGGACTCTCAAGAGTCCTCTCCAGCACCACAGTTTGAAAACATCAATTCTTTGGCAGTCAACCTTCTTTAGGGTCCAACTCCCACATCCATACATAACTACTGGAAAAACCATAGCTTTGACTATATGGACCTTTGTCAGCAAAGTGATGTTTCTAGTAGTTTTTAAGAATTCTTAATCTGTTTTTTTCCCAGTATAATTTCCTTCCCCAACCTCAAGTTACTCAGCAGATTTCTATTAGTAAGCCTTCTTACGAAAGCAGGTCTAGGTAGTTCCCTGGCTCAATTTATACTCAATTTATTTCTTATACTACTAAGAAATTCTTAGCAGTATCAGTATTATCTGTTTCTGAGGCAGAGAGAAGAATGATCTCTCACTGCTTTTCTTCCTCTGGTCTTTCTGTCTTCCAGCATTTCCTGAGCACTGCCGAGCTACAGGAATACAGGGAGTTTTCCTGTCTCTTCTGATTTGTTTACCTCTAATAGTTAGAGACCATTTTGTACTACTTCCATATCGTCATAGAAATTGTATTTCTAAATTGTGAACTAGAGTGGCCTGTTGAAAGCACTTCAACAGGGTTTCGGCACACGGTCATAGCCGTGCCTGGGGAGAAAGGTAGCGTGGTGGTTGTTCTACAGGAGTAATTCACATAATTCTTGTTTGGGCTGTGTGGAGAAGCCAGCCAGAGCCAGGGTGTTGAGCAGGGCTTGTCCTTAAAGCCCTTTTGTGACCAACAGGAATAAGAGACAAAGGGGAGCCAGAGAAGCCTTCAAAAATTGCCTCTTGTGAACTGGCAGACCTGAGATAATTCCGGACACTGATGGATAGCGCAGGGCTTTGAGTAAACACTCTGCAGTCACCAGTGGCGGCCTTTGTGGTGGTGATTAGAGCAGGTCTGCCTTTGCTCTCCCTCCTATTGTGCCCTTAATCTTCCAATTTTTTCCTAGGTTTTGTGGAAGACAATTTAGGTGTCAGAATGTACTCTGTTAATCTCTGCTTCAGTGTGGGTGGGGGAAGTACTAACTGATTATTTTTGTACCAGGCCTTGGTTTTAGACAATAACTTCCATTTCTTTAGTAAAAATTGAAAGTGCAATCTTCAGGTGAAAAGGATTGATTTTATATTAGGAATACATCAGAATTTTAATATGGGAATTTTTCACCAGCTATAATTTCTTGATCACGTCAACAAACTTCAACAATCTGTAATACAACTTTCTGAAATGCCTGTTTAGCCTTTACTGTTGTCAGTTTTCCATTCTTGGGCCTACAAGAAGTAAAGAAAAGAGGATAGTTTTCAAATCTTGGGGCAGTGACTCAACTGCCATAATTGGCTGAGGCTCCCTGCGGTGCCCTTAAGGTGCTGGCTCCTTAGCTGAACTGATGGGATCAGAACCATAATGAGTAATTACACGTTGCAACCAACACAGGTTTTTAAATGAGTCAGCAATCATTTCTAAATTCATAACTAGGCAAAGTCATATAGCAGGTGGGCCAAGAAGTAGTGGGATTCAAAGTGAAAGAGTTTACAGTCTTTATGACCGCACAGATGAGAGAGAGAAACTTGTAAAAATTAGCTAATTCTGATTGGTTGAAAAAAAAAAATGTTCTGAATTCTACAATATTTTTGCACAAAAAGAAGTCTGTTAATATGTGTATTTGTGGTTTTCCAGTTTTATATCTGTAAACGACACTGACAAACAGATTCTAGCCAAGGTCCCTAGAAACCTGGGTCTTAAAAAGATAAGAATGATTTGTAATTTAGCCCATTAATTATGTGGATATAAATGAGTGCTTCTCAAGTGTTTAAGGGTGCTTGAAAACCATTTGTTCGAGCAAAGGTAAACTTTAACTCTGCCTGCCTGAATTATTCATTCATTCATTAGACAAATATTTATATAGTGCTTGCTCTGTGCCAGGCCCCGTGCTAGACTTAGGAGAAAACAAAAATGACTCAGACATTGATCATATCCTCAAGGAGCTGGTAAGCTAGTAAAGAAGAGGTGTATACAAATATCTGTGGTATAAGGTAGAGAGCAATACAGAAGATAGACGATAACATAGAGAAAGCACTCGGCATGCTGCTTGGCACATAGTAATTGCTTAATACATATTGGATTATCATGTCATCATTGACAGAATTCAGACAAGGGAGAGACCACTCTTAGTTGCAGGAATCAGCTGTTTTCTAGAGCAGCTAAATTTTAATCTGGGCCTTTAAAGATAAAAAGGTTTGGAACATTTAGAGTTGAGAAAAACCTAGACAAAGAAAATAGCATAAGCAAAAACATCAAAGCAAAAAAATATGAAGAATGAACCAAGTACGTGCTTCAGCTGGCTTTTGAGATGTATGTAGTAGTGGTTTTAGTACCTCCCAAGCTGTTATGATGTTCAAGTGAGATAATAAATATAAAAATACTGTGTGATATATAAAATGACCTGCTGACTGTGGTGGTGACAGTGGTGTCAATAAAATCCTTTGATCAGAGGATTTCCCTGGTGGTCCAGTGGTTAAGACTCCACATTCCCAGTGCAGGGGGCCCAAGTTTGGTCCCTGGTCAGGAAGCTATTAATAGATCCCATATGCCACAACTAAGAGTTCACAACTAGGACTTCCCTGGTGGCTCAGTCAGTAAAGAATCTGCCCACAATGTGGGAGACCTGGGTTCGATCCCTGGGTTGGGAAGATCCCGTGGAGAAGGGAATGGCAACCCCACTCCAGTATTCTTGCCTTGGAGAATCCCACAGATAGAGGAGCCTGGCGGGCTACAGTGCGTGGGGTCGCAAAGAGTCGGACACAACTGAGCGACTAACACAACAGAACACAAGGGTTCATGTGCTAACAGCTAAAAATCCCGCATGCCACCAAGGGAATAAATAAATCTTTTTTAAAAGCCTTTAATTGGGGCAGTGACCTACTAAGGACCATGTTTGGAAGTTATCATGTGAAAATGTATGGGAGCGGTCACAGAAAGTCTGGGCAAGAGACAAGAGGAATGGAAAAGAAGAGTCCTTTTCAGTCCCTCATGTATGGTGTCACCGGTGTCCCAGGCGTCAGACTCCAGATGTCACCTCTGTCTCATCTGTCTTCCTTGTGAGCCAGCTCTAACCTGCTGTCGTGTTCCACCGACTGGAAGGAACCTTACAGTCACCTGAACCCAGTCTTTGGTTCAGATTTTAATCTCTTCAATAACCTTTCTCAGTTTGTATTCGAGTGTCTTCATTGACAGGGGACTGGGGGAGCCTATGCAGGCACTGGGCAGTTTTAACGCTTTAAGAGCCTCTCCTTATACCAAGCTGCGATGTGTCCCCAACGCTGCCTTCTAGCACTAGTCTCGCTCACTACTTGGCAACGTTCAGACTGTCCTAACCCCACTCTTCTCCGGCCTCACCCTACCACACACTCTCCTTTGTTTTTCTTCTTGTTCCAGTTACTGTGGCTGTGTAATAGATTACCCCAAAACTTACTGACACGAGACAACAGTCTATCCATCTCACAGATTCTGTGTGTCAGGAATTCCATCAGACGCAGGGAGAATGGCTTTCTTTGTTTCACAGGGTCTGGGCCTCAGTTGGGAGGCTGGAGTCATCTTTGTGCCTGTTCACACACGTCCGCTCTCACCTGTGTCCTCTCCTCTCTGCAGTCTCCTGCCCACTGTTTGCTAGGGGCCTTTCCTTGTGGTCTCTCTGCACAGGCCAACTTGGGCTTCCTCACAGCATGGTGACAGCTTCAAAGGAGGAGCATCCTGACAAAGGAGAGAGCCAAGTAGAAACCATGTCATGTTTTATGACCTAGGTCAGGGGTCATGCAGTATCCCACCACTGAGTTCACTTTAGCAAAGCGGCGACAGAGTCCCACCCAGCTTCAAAGGGAAGAGAAATAGACTTCCATCTGTTTGTGGGGAATATAAAGGTTCTAGAAGAGCATATGATACCAGAAATACTGCTGTGGCCATGTTTGAAACATACAGGCGGCCACATTCCAGCCTGCCCTGGAGACCAGTGTTCCCAGTGTCCTGTTCTCATCTGTACTCTTGCCTCTTTGCGCTCTCATGCGCGCGGTTATCACCCTTCTCTTGGTATCTTTAGCCACTGCCCTCAGAAGAAAAGGCTTGCTAGTATTGGGAGATGGGAATTGAAGTAAATACAATAGAATTAAGCAAGTGGAACTAAAGGAAATAACACTCGTTGAACACCGTTTACGTGCCCCAGGTGAAGGGCACCTCGTGAGTTATCTCCCAGCACTCCTCACGCTGTCCAGGGGGTCATTACAGCCTCTAGACTTCCAAGGAAGAGTGACCATCCCCATCCTTCAGGTTTGGAAAGTGAGAAGAATACAGGAATCTCTGGACTGTCTCTATATTCACAATTAAGCAAATGTTAGTAGAGAGATTTCTAAGAGATCTATCCCAGCTGGTAATAAAGCAGTAGTTGACTTGTAAGGACAGAAGGATTATCGCCTCATTGCTACGATTCACACTGTGTGTCTACTGTGTGCTAGGCACTATCCCAGACAAAGGGGGCTGTCTTGGCCTGACCCACAGGGCCAGCATTTAGGGGCAGCCTTCACTGGCCACAACTCCCAAAGGGGATAGGATATGATGAAGGAAGTCTGTCAGTATGTATGCAGGCTCACCAGACTTAGCGTAGCAGAATCAGTCTGGGATACACTTGCAGCTGAACCCACACTGATTCTAGGACTCTGGGGAGCAGGATCTCAAGAGGAAGATCCTTTTATCGAGTTGCGTTGAAGAGCATGGGTTTGGGAGTCAGAGAAATATGAATGCTGGTCCTGCTCTCCGAGCTCTGTGACAAGTGACAGATTCTTTAGCTTCTCAATGCCTATTTCCTCACATTATAAACATGAATTTTGCTAATTCTTCTTCAAAGAGTGGGACAAGGAAGGGGGCAGACAGGACTAACATGTTTGTCAGCCTGACCTCCTGCCCAAGGTAGCTTTTATATATGCATTTATTATACCCCAACCTGTTCCAAAAAGAATTGAGTTGGGTTACGGAGTATGTGTGTCTTTTTATTCATATGTGAAATAGATCTCCAGTCCAGGTTTGATGCATGAGGCAGGGTGCTCAGGGCTGGTGCACTGGGATGACCCTGAGGGATGGGATGGGGAGGCAGGTCGGAGGGAGGGTCAGGATGGGGAACACATGTACACCCATGGCTGATTTATGTAAATGTATGGCAAAAACCACCACAATATTGTAAAGTAATTAGCCTCCAATTAAAATTTTAAAAAATAATTTTAAAAAATTAAAGAATTATAATAAAAGATAATAGGGAAAAGTAAGTTAAGCCAGAGCAAGTAAAATTAAGGCATAAACTGTATTCATAAACAAGGCCCTGATAGACATTTCCTCTTGGAATTCCTACTTGCAGTTTCTTCCAGGAACTGATATTTAATATGTCAGATTCTAAGCTCATTGGCTTTCATCCAAAGTTGGCTCTTTTTCCTCCTGATTACCTTATGCTTCTCATGATTCTAGTCATATGAACAGATTTTAGGACCCCAAACCTTTATTATTTTTAACTTCTGTCTTTTGCAATCCAATCCTATCCTATATAATTGAATAAAAATAAAAATTAAAAAATTCTTGCTTCAGACATGTGAGAAGGCCCCTATTATTTATACCTATGACTTGATATCTGTCTGCTTCTAATTCACTATATCTTTGTCCTGAGTATGTCTTCAAATGTAAAGATTCCCTTAAGGAGAGAGACTAAATATCCTAGCAGCTCCCCTTTGGGCACCTAGCACCTGGGCTAGAAACAAAATAAGAAGCTGGGAAATAGCCATGACTGGCAGTGTTAGTAAATACCAGTGTGTACTAAGGACCAACACCAGGGCTCCATTTCCTGCACCCATTCTTAACATCTAAAGAAGAGTTGCCCATGTCTCACGTTCTTCTCCCTGTAAGGTAAGAAGGAGACATCCAAGTCCTTCATGCCTTCGGTATACCTTGCTAAAACCAGTTCTCTCCCTCTCTCTGTCTCTGTCTCTCTCTCCTCCATTGCTTTAGCAAATCTTTATTAATTGCTATTTACTGACCAAGAAGAGATAAGAAAGCCTTCTTCAGTGATCAATGCAAAGAAATAGAGGAAAACAACAGAATGGGAAAGACTAGAGATCTCTTCAAGAAAATCAGAGATACCAAAGGAACATTTCATGCAAAGATGGGCTCGATAAAGGACAGAAATGGTATGGACCTAACAGAAGCAGAAGATATTAAGAAGAGATGGCAAGAATACACAGAAGAACTGTACAAATAGGATCTTCACGACCCAGATAATCACGATGGTGTGATCACTGACCTAGAGCCAGACATCCTGGAATGTGAAGTCAAGTGGGCCTTAGAAAGCATCACTACGAACAAAGCTAGTGGAGGTGATGGAATTCCAGGTGAGCTATTCCAAATCCTGAAAGATGATACTGTGAAAGTGCTGCACTCAATATGCCAGCAAATTTGGAAAACTCAGCAGTGGCCACAGGACTGGAAAAGGTCAGTTTTCATTCCAATCCCAAAGAAAGGCAATGCCAAAGAATGTTCAAACTACTGCACAATTGCACTCAACTCACACGTGAGTAAAGTAATGCTCAAAATTCTCCAAGCCAGGCTTCAGCAATATGTGAACCGTGAACTTCCTGATGTTCAAGCTGGTTTTAGAAAAGGCAGAGGAACCAGAGATCAAATTGCCAACATCTGCTGGATCATGGAAAAAGCAAGCGAGTTCCAGAAAAATATCTATTTCTGCTTTGTTGACTATGCCAAAGCCTTTGACTGTGTGGATCACAATAAACTGTGGAAAATTCTTCAAGAGATGGGAATACCAGACCACCTGATCTGCCTCTTGAGAAATTTGTATGCAGGTCAGGAAGCAACAGTTAGAACTGGACATGGAACAACAGACTGGTTCCAAATAGGAAAAGGAGTACGTCAAGGCTGTATATTGTCACCCTGTTTATTTAACATATATGCAGAGTACATCATGAGAAACGCTGGACTGGAAGAAACACAAGCTGGAATCAAGATTGCCGGGAGAAATATCAATACCCTCAGATATGCAGATGACACCACACTTATGGCAGAAAGTGAAGAGGAACTCAAAAGCCTCTTGATGAAAGTGAAAGTGGAGAGTGAAAAAGTTGGCTTAAGGCTCAACATTCAGAAAACAAAGATCATGGCATCCGGTCCCATCACTTCATGGGAAATAGATGGGGAAACAGTGGAAACAGTGTCAGACTTTATTTTTGGGGGCTCCAAAATCACTGCAGATGGTGACTGCAGCCATGAAATTAAAAGACGCTTACTCCTTGGAAGGAAAGTTATGACCAACCTAGATAGCATATTCAAAAGCAGAGACATTACTTTGCCAACAAAGGTTCGTCTAGTCAAGGCTATGGTTTTTCCTGTGGTCATGTATGGATGTGAGAGTTGGACTGTGAAGAAGGCTGAGCACTGAAGAATTGATGCTTTTGAACTGTGGTGTTGGAGAAGACTCTTGAGAGTCCCTTGGACTGCAAGGAGATCCAACCAGTCCATTCTGAAGGAGATCAGCCCTGGGATTTCTTTGGAAGGAATGATGCTAAAGCTGAAACTCCAGTCCTTTGGCCACCTCATGCGAAGAGTTGACTCGTTGGAAAAGAGTCTGATGCTGGGAGGGGTTGGGGGCAAGAGGAGAAGGGGATGACAGAGGATGAGATGGCTGGATGGCATCACTGACTCGATGGACATGAGTCTGGGTGAACTCCGGGAGTTGGTGATGGACAGGGAGGCCTGGCGTGCTGCGATTCATGGGGTCGTAAAGAGTTGGACACGACTGAGCGACTGATCTGATCTGATTTACTGACCATTTATGTGCCAGACATTTATCAAGGTATTAGGGATCCAGTGGTGAACAGAATACTCACTCTATGGAGCTTGCAGTCTAACAGGAGAAAAAGATGACAAACCAGTAGATGAGTAAGATAATTTCAGCTAGTGATAGTGATACGAGAAAATAGAGCAGAGTAGCACAGCAGAGTGACTTGTGTAGATGGAGTGGTCAGGGGAGGCTTCTCGGGGAAGGTGATACTGAAGCTAAGAAGGAGCCAACTCTGTAAAGACTGAAGGGAAGAGTATTCCAGTTGAGCAGAACAGGAAGTTGATGACTCCCAGCATCTGAAGTGGGTGTGTACCAGAAGCAGAGAAGGCAGTGTGCTGGAATTTGATGAGCAAGAATGTGCTAGATGAAGTCAGAGAGTAAGGGCCAAGAGATGAGAACAGAGAGTGAAAATTTGGCTTTTATTCCAAGTGTGGTAGGAAACCACTGGAGGATTTTAAGCAAGAGAGCAGCATGATCTGATTGTTTTAAAAGTAATGAGTTTTTACTCTGTGTAGAATGAATTATAGGGGAGAGAGTGGAAGCAGGAAAGATCGGTTAGGAGTGTACCACATCATGCAACCCAGATATGACATTGTCCCCTCCCAGTTACTCACCCAGAAGAAATAATTGCTTTCTTTTGGCAACACAGCAGAGCCTCTGACAGAGCTCCTTCAGCCTAACTGCTAAATACTAAAGATTAGAGAAGCCCAAAATGCCAACTAAACTAGCCAAAATCAGCACAGGACCCTTTTGTGTTTACAGTCAGTATGAGAACTGAGGATAGAGAGGTCAGAACTGTCCCATCTGAGAAGCATTCTTGCACAGCAACCTTAGCATATAGTTCCAAGATCTAGGACCATATGCTGTTGTCTGTCATCCGGAGCCTACCACCTTCTCACCTCATGGGCTCCTCCCTGCCCTTTCTCCATTTATCTTTGGTTGTCCCCAGACTGTCCTGAGCTCATCACCATCTTATTTTGAACTTTCTCGGGCCTCCATTCAGACCTCTGCCAGAGGCCAGAGTTTCTTCTGATGGGCCTCCCCCTTTACCTTCCATTCTCGCTGGTGTCCTCCTGGTCTCACCCTTACTCCAGCATGTTTTAGTTTGTTGATCGCAAACCACAAGAATGGCTACCTATCTGTTTTCATCGTCTGGCACTTCTCTTCCCGAAAGGGTTTCCTTCTCAAAAGTTCCTCTTTGAATGAAATTGAAATTCATAACCAGATGAAACTCTTCCCAAGTATAAACCAGTCTCCCCTATCTAATATTCTCACTCTTTAATTGCTCATATATTTTTCCTCTTCTCTAACCAAATGTCTAGACCATCTTACAGCATTTAAACATGTATCTTTTCCACTTTGAGTTTTCTCTTGCTCTCGTATCTCCACTAAGTCATCCTCATTCCCTTCTACAGGGCTCCAAATTAGATGTACATTAAACAAGTTATTTTCTCCCTGTAGCGTATACATAACATAGTGTGTGGGAGAGGGGGGAGACTATAATTTTCAAAGTAGATTCACCTCTGTTATAACAGCCCAGAACTGAACAGAATCTTAGACATCATCCTGTCCAATGCCCAGCCAAGTTCTGATGCCACAGCCCTCTGCCACTTCAGTGAATGTGTTCCTCTGCTTATTGCAGAATCATTAAGAAAGTACTACCTCATCAACAGCCCATTTAACACTTGAGTGTTCTAATTGTTAGAAGATTTTCTGTAAGTTTAATATCTACTTTTGGGTAACATCTCTCCTCTGGGATCATAAATAACAGTGTAATACCTCTTCACTTTGAAGATAACCTTTATAGCCCCCAGTTCTGAAATGAATTTCCCACTCCTTCCGATTTTCCTCAGATGACATTGTTTCATGTACTTTGACCACAGAAATCACTTTTCTTGGGAACTTGGTGATGCACCAGTGTCCTGAACGTGGTGCTGCACCAGTTGCTAGAACCAGTGCTCCCAGAGTGGTTGTTGAGTGCAGCGCAACTGGTTAAACCTTCCTTGTCGCATATGCTGTACTCCTGTTAGCTCAGTCAAAACTGAATTATATTCGTTGGTAATCAGGCAAGACTGTTTCTTCATTTCTATACAACTAATATGCTAAGTCTTTTTCCCCCATTTATAGTTGAAAACTATATTCCAGTCCCCTGTCCCTCTTCCCATCCTGAACATATGCAGTTAGTTTTTATAATCTATAAATAGTATTTAATAGTCATTTCTATAAATTTTACCTTTCTTAGTCCTTATTTTTAATTAACCTTTTTTTTATTTATTACTTCCTTCTCCTTGACACTATCTTCACTTTGCTTCTAGAACATCACACTTCTTGCTTTTCCTCCTACCTGACTGGTGTCTGTTTTTCAGTTTTCTTTGCTGATTTAGTCTCATCTTCCCAACTTCTACATGTTGGAATGCCCTACAGCTCAATTCTCAGGCTAATTTATGTTCACTCACCAGATAAACTGGCTTTAAATGCCATCTGTGTGTTGATGACTCCCAAACATCTCAAGCCCAGATCATTCCTCTGAATTCAGACTTGTATATTTATTCACTTATTCAACAAATGTCTACTGAGTGGCCACTCTATGTCAGATACTGTTCTAAGCCTTAGGGATAAGATATACAGAATTCCCTACCCTTGGGAAGCTCATTTTATTCCAACCCAGTATCTTCACTTATGTTTAATAGGCACCTTGAATTTAACATGTTTACAGCTAAGCTCCTCATTGTCCTTCCCAGACATTCTCTATCCACTGTCTTCCCTGTCTCTGTAAATAGCTGCCACATTCGCTGAAAATCACTGATCCATTTTGCACTCCTCTTTTTCTCATATTTATGTCCAATCTATCAGGAAATCATTTTGCCTTTCCTTTCTGAAGATTTTCAGAATCTACTCACTTCTTAGCACATCCATGGCTACCATCCTGGTTCATCCACCATGATTTCTCACTTAAATGATTGAAAAAGTCTCCTAATTGGCCTCTCTGCTTCTGCCTTGGCTCTTCTAAAAACTTTAACCAATTATCTCTAGTGATTATTTTTAAGCCAAAGTCATACTGCATCACCCCTCTGCTCAAAACTTTACAATGACTTTCTGTCTCATGCAGGTAAACCCTTATAATGTCCTTACAATGGTCTGCAAGCCCCTACCTGATCTTTTTCCTGTTTCTTCTCTGACCTCTTCCACCCTTGTTCTTCTGCTTGCTCAACCAGGTATAGCCACACTGGCCTTATTGCTGTTTCTTGAATATGTCGTGCATGCTCCTGGCTCCAGGCCTTGGGACTTGATCCTCCTCTCCCTAAAACACCCTTATTCCAGGTATCCACATGGTTTCCTTCCTCACTTTCTGTAGAATCCTGTTTACGTAACACTTTAGAAAGGACTTCCCCAACCACTCTGTATAAAATAGCATCACACACATCTTGATTCGTCACCTACATCTTCATTCCCTACATATCTGCTGCTCCTTTACAGCACTTAGCACACCTGACATGCTATATTTATTTGTTCATTGTATCTCCTGTACTAAAAGGTAAGCTTTATGAGAAAAAGAACATAGATTTTACTACTGAATCCTAGTGCCTATAAAAGTGCTTGCCACAAAATAGGTCCTCAAAATATTTGTTGAATAAATGAATTATGAATGAATAGGCCCACTGTGGTAGGCAGAATAATGCCCCTCCAGAATATTCTACCCCAAAGCAAAATACACATTCTTCTCAAATGTACATGTGACATTTTCCCAGGTTGAATACATGTTAGGCCACTAGTTAAGTCTCAGTAGACTAGACATCATACAAAATCTCTTCTCTGACCATAACAGCGTGAAGTAAGAAATCAATAATAGAAATAAAACTAGAAGACTCACAGACTTGTGGAAATTAAACAAAACACTCATAAACAACAAATGGTTTAAGGAATAAATCACAAGGGAGCTTTGAAAATACTTAAGAGAGGAATGAAAACAAAAACATAACATATCAAAACTTAAAGCCTAAATCAACTGACAAAATGGCAGTAGAGTGTCTGCATGGATACAGAAATAAAACCCACATATATACTGTTTACAAGAAACTCACTTCAGATCTAAAAATACACACAGAGTGTAAGTGAGAAGTTGGATAAAGGTCTTCCATGCAAATGGAAATCAAAAGATAAATGAGGTAGAAATACTCATACTAAACAAAATAGACTTTAAAACAGACTGTAAAAAATAAATAAATAAAACAGACTGTAATAAGAGACAGAGGACTATGACACTGATCAAGGATCAATCCAAGAAGATATAACAATTGTAAGTATATATGCATCAAACATAGTAGCTCCTAAATACATAAAGCAAATGTTAAAAGACATAAAGGTGGGGGGGCTTCCCTGATGGTCCATTGATTAAGAATTCGCCTGCCAGGACAGAGGATATAGGTTCGATCTCTGGTCTGAGAAGATCCCACATGCCATGAGCAACGAAGCCCATGACCGCAACACTGAGCCTGTATGCCACAACTGCTGAAGCCCACATACCCGAGAGCCCATGCTTCACAACAGGAAAAAAAAAAGGCACTGCAATGAGAAGCCCATTCATTACAACTAGGACCCAGAGCAGCCAAAAATTTTTAAATAAATAAAAATTAAAGACATATAGGGAGAAATTGACAATACCACAATAATAGTCAGAAACTTTAATATCCCACTTACATCGATGGACAGGTCATCCAGACCAAAAATCAATAAGGAAACACTAGCCTTAAATGATACATAGACCATATGGACTTAACAGATATATTTAAGAGTCCATCCAAAAGCAGCAGAGTACACATTCTTTTAAAGTGCACATGGAACATTCTCCAGGATAGATTGCCTGCTAGGCCATAAAAAAAGTCTCAGTAAATTTAAGAAAATTGAAATCATATCAAGCATCTTTTCCAACCACAACTCCATGAAACTAGAAATCAATTACAAGAAAACTGTAAAAATTACAAACACGTAAGGCCAAACAGTGTGCTACCAAACTGCCAGTTACAGTAAACAAAACATTATGTCACTGCTACGAAAACAGACATAGCTCGATGAAACAAAAATCAGCCCGTACACTTCTGGTCAATTAATCTACGATAAAAGAAGCAAGAATATTCAAGGGTGAAAAAACAGTCTCTTAAATAAATGATGTGGTGAAAACTGGACAGCTGCATGTTAAAGAATGAAATTAGAGCATTTTTTCACATAATATGCAAAAAACTCAAAATGAATTAAAGACCTGTTCTAAATGTGAAACCCAAAACCATCAAACTCCTAGAAGAAAACAAGCAGAATACTCTGACATAATTCTAATATATTGGGGATCTGACTCCTGAGGCAAAGAGAATAAAAACAAAAATAAGCAAATAAGATCTAATTAAACTTAAAAGCTTTTACACAGCAATGGAAACCATTGACAAAATAAAAAGACAACCTTTTGAATGGGAGAAAAGTTTTGCAATTCATATGACTGATAAGGGGTTAATATCCAAAATATATAACTAGCTCATACAACTAAATGTCAAAAAAAAAAAAAAAACCATATTAAAAAATGGACAGAAGACGTGAAAGGACATTTTTCTTAAAGAAGACATACAGATGGCCAACAAGCACATGAAAAGATTGTCAGCATTGCTAATCATCAGAGAAATGCAAATCAAAACCACAATAAAATGAAGCTAGAGCACATCTTCACAGCATACACAAAAACTTAAAATGTCATAAGAACTTAAAGACCATAAAACTCTTAGAAGAGAACATAAGCAAAACAGTCTCTGACATAAATCTTAACTAGTGTTTTCTTAGGTCAGTCTCCCAAAGCATTAGAAATAAAAGCAAAAATAGACAGGTGGGACCTAATCAAACTTATAAGCTTTTGCACAGCAAACAATAAAAACAGAAAGACATCCTGCAGACTGGCAGAAAATATTTGCAAATGATGCAACCAACAAGGGCTCAATTTCCAAAATATGCAAACAGCTCCTGCAGTTCAATAACAGAAAGACAGACAACCCAACCCAATCAAAAAATGGGCAGAAGAACTAAATAGACATTTCTCTAAAGACATACAGATGGTCAATAGGCACATAAAAGATGCTCATCATCACTAATTATTAGAGAAATGCAAATCAAAACTGCAATGAGGTACCACCTCACACCAGTCAGAATGGCCATTGTTTACAGTTCTAAATAATAAGTGCTGGAGAAGATATGGAGAAATGGGAATCCCCTTACACTGTTGGTGGGAATGTAAATTGGTACAGCCACTACAAAAACAGTATGAAGGTTCCTCAAAAAACTAAAAATAGAGTTGCCATATGATCTAGCAGTCGCATTCCTGGGCATATACAGTACCCAGACAAAACTTTCATTTGAAAAGATACATACACCCCTATATTCATAGCAGCACTATTTACAATAGACAAGACATGGAAACATCCTAAATGTCCATCAGCAGATGAATGGATAAAGACGATGTGGTGTATACACACGCGCCTAGAAGCACGATACCTACCAAGATGAAATCACAAAGAAATAGAAAATCTGAATAGACGTGTAACTAGTAAGGAGATTGAATCAGTAATCGAAAGTCTCCAAAGGAAAATCCTGGACCTGATGGCTTCAGTGATGAATTTTACCAAACATGTAAAGAACTAGCACCAGTCCTCCTCAAAATTTTCCAAAAAATTGAAGAGTAGAGATCTTTGTAACTTACTCTGTGAAGCAAGCATTACCCTGATTCCAAAACCAGACAAAGACACAAGAAAGAAAATTCCAGATTGATATTCCTTTTGAACATTGATGTAAAAATCCTCAACAGAATGCTACCACACCAAATTCAGCAGCATGTTTAAAGGATTATACGCCATGACCAAGTGGGATTTGTTTCTAGAGTGCAGTAATGGTTCCACATATGTACATCAATCAGTTTAATAAATCACATTAACAGAATGCAGGTGGGCGAAACATGGTCATCTCAATCTATACAGAAAAACAGTTGATAAATTTCAACACTCTTTCATGAAAAGAAAATAATACTTGACAAACTAGGAATAGAAAGAAACTATCTCCACATAATACAAGCTTTTCCTCTAACATCAGGATAAGGCAAGCATGCCCACTTCTGCCACTTCTATTCAACATAGTACTGGAAGTTTGAGCCAAAGCAATTAGGTGAGAAAAAGAAATAAAAGGCATGGAAATTGGAAGGGAAGGAGTACAAATTTTCTGTTTGCAGATGATACGATCTTATATGTAGAAAACCCTAAAGATTGAACACACGAAAAAACCTGTTAAGACAACTTGAATTCAATAAACAACAATACAAAGCTCACAAGAATTAGTTGCATTTCTATAACAGTGAATAATCTGAAAAGGAAATTATGAAAATTCCATTTATAATGTCATCAAAAATAATAAAATACTTAGGAATTAACCGAGAAGATGAAAGATTTGTGCAATGAAAAGTTACAAAACATTACCAAAAGAAATTAAAGAAGGCATAAATTGGAAACACATCCCATGTTCATGGATTACAAAACTTAATATTGTGAAGATGTCGTTACTACACAAAGCAGTCTCTAGATTACTTGCAGTTTCTATCAAAATCCCAAAGACTCTCTTTTGCAGAAGTAGAAAAGCCCATCCTTAAATTCACATGGAATCTCAAGGAACCTCATATGGAATCTCACAGAACCAAAACAGTTTTGAAAAAGAAGAACAAAGTGGGAGGACTCACACTTCCTGATTTCAAAATTTACTACAGTGCTGCAGTAACAAAATGGTGCGGTAATGGCATGAATGCAGACATATGTAACAGTGGAATAGGACACAGAGCCCAAACTTAAACCCTTGCACGTACAGTCAAATGATTTTTGACAAAGGTTCCAAGACCATTGAATAGAAAAGCACAATCTTTTAACTGGATATCCATAAATGAAACAACGAAGCTGGGCACTTACCTAACACCTTAATTTAAGATAGATCAGAGACCTAAATGTAAGACATGGAATGATAAACACCTTGAAGAAAAGACAGGGCAAAAACTTCCTGACATTGGGTTTAGCAAGGATTTCTTTGGATATGACACCAGATGCACAGGCAATAAAAGAAAAAGTAGACAAATTGGATTATATGAAAATTTTTTGATTTGTGCATCTAAAGAATATCAATAGAGTAAGGAAGCAACCCAGAGAATGGAAGGAAATACTTGCAAGTCATATATCAGTTATATGATATCTGATATCCAGGACCTATGGAAAACTAAAACTCAACAACAGCAAAATAACCACATTTTTAAAATGGGCAAAGAACTTGAATAGAGATTTCTCCAAAGAAGTAGTACAAATTGGTTAATAAACATGTGAAAAGATGCTCAACATCTGTATAGGGAAATGCATATCAAAACTACAATTAGGTATCCCTTCACACCCATTGAAATGGCTACTATAAAAAAAGTACCAAGTTTTGGTGAGGATGTGGAGAAACTGAAACCCTTGGACATCATTGGTGGTAATGTAAAATGGTATATCTGCTGTAGAAGATATTGTGACAGTTCCTTAAAAATTAAAAATAAAATTACCATATGATTAAAGAATTCCATTTCTGTTTATATATCCAAAAGAATTGAAAACAGAGTTTTGAAGATATGTTTATACACCCAGGTTTATAGCAGCATTATTCACGATAGCTAAAATGGAAGTAACTCAGTGTCCATCAGTGCATGATTGATAAACAAAATATGATGTATACATATAATGGAATAATGCACAGCCTTAAAAAGAAGGAAATTCTACCATATACACAGTGTGGGTGAACCTTGAGGACATTATGCTAAGTAAAGTAAGCCAGTCACAAAAAGACAAATAGTATACAATGATTCCACTTATCTTACATACATAGAGATCAGAATTATGGACACAAACTAGAATGGTGGTTGCCAGGGGGAGAAGGAATGGAGAATTATTATTTAATGAGTCTAGAGCCTCAGTTTTACATAATGAATGAGTCATGGAGATGGTTGGTAGTGATGGTTGTATAACATGAATGTATGTAATACCATTAAATTGTACACTTAAAAACAGTTAAGATGGTAGACTTTATGTGTATTTTGCCACAATGGAAAAAAACTGGGGATGGGGGTAGATAATAGTTCAGCCAAAGGTATCTGTATCCTAATCTCAGAACCTATAAATGTGTTATCTCACATGGCAGAAAGAATTTTGCAAAAATGATTAAGTTAAATATTTTGAGATAGAGAGTATTGTCTTGATTACCCAGGTGAGCCCAGTGTAATCATCAGTTCAGTCAGTTCAGTTCACTCACTCAGTCCTGTCCGGCTCTTTGCGACCCCATGAATCGCAGCATGCCACGCCTCCCTGTCCATCACCAACTCCCGGAGTTCACTCAGACTCACGTCCATCGAATCAGTGATGCCATCCAGCCATCTCATCCTCTGTCGTCCCCTTCTCCTCTTGCCCCCAATCCCTCCCAGCATCAGAGTCTTTTCCAATGAGTCAACTCTTCGCATGAGGTGGCCAAAGTACTGGAGTTTCAGCTTTAGCATCATTCCTTCCAAAGAAATCCCAGGGCTGATCTCCTTCAGAATGGACTGGTTGGATCTCCTTGCAGTCCAAGGGACTCTCAAGAGTCTTCTCCAACACCACAGTTCAAAAGCATCAATTCTTGGGCGCTCAGCCTTCTTCACAGTCCAACTCTCACATCCATACATGACCACAGGAAAAACCATAGCCTTGACTAGACGAACCTTTGTTGGCAAAATAATGTCTCTGCTTTTGAATATGCTATCTAGGTTGGTCATAACTTTCCTTCCAAGGAGTAAGCGTCTTTTAATTTCATGGCTGCAGTCACCATCTGCAGTGATTTTGGAGCCCAGAAAAATAAAGACAGCCACTGTTTCCACTGTTTCCCCATCTATTTCCCGTGAAGTGATGGGACTGGATGCCATGATCTTTGTTTTCTGAATGTTGAGCTTTAAGCCAACTTTTTCACTCTCCACTTTAACTTTCATCAAGAGGCTTTGTAATTCCTCTTCACTTTCTGCCATAAGGGTGGTGTCATCTGCATATCTGAGGGTATTGATATTTCTCCCGGCAATCTTGATTCCAGCTTGTGCTTCTTCTAGCCCAGCGTTTCTCATGATGTACTCTGCATATACGTTAAATAAACAGGGTGATAATATACAGCCTTGACGTACTCCTTTTCCTATTTGGAACCAGTCTGTTGTTCCATGTCCAGTTCTAACTGTTGCTTCCTGACCTGCATACAGGTTTCTCAAAGAGCAGGTCAGGTGGTCTGGTATTCCCATCTCTTGAAGAATTTTCCACAGTTTATTGTGATCCACACAGTCAAAGGCTTTGGCATAGTCAACAAAGCAGAAATAGATATTTTTCTGGAACTCTCTTGCTTTTTCCATGATCCAGTGGATGTTGACAATTTGATCTCTGGTTCCTCTGCCTTTTCTAAAACCAGCTTGAACATCAGGAAGTTCACGGTTCACATATTGCTGAAGCCTGGCTTGGAGAATTTTGAACATTACTTTACTAGCATGTGAGATGAGTGCAATTGAGCGGTAGTTTGAGCATTCTTTGGCATTGCCTTTCTTTGGGATTGGAATGAAAACTGACCTTTTCCAGTCCTGTGGCCACTGCTGAGTTTTCCAAATTTGCTGGCATATTGAGTGCAGCACTTTCACGGCATCATCTTTCAGGATTTGAAATAGCTCAACTGGAATTCTATCATCTCCACTAGCTTTGTTCGTAGTGATGCTTTCTAAGGCCGACTTGACTTCACATTCCAGGATGTCTGGCTCTAGGTCAGTGATCACACCATCGTGATTATCTGGGTCGTGAAGATCTTTTTTGTACAGTTCTGTGTACTCTTGCCACCTCTTCTTAATATCCTCTGCTTCTGTTAGGTCCATACCATTTCTGTCCTTTATCGAGCCCATCTTTGCATGAAACGTTCCCTTAGTATCTCTGATTTTCTTGAAGAGATCTCTAGTCTTTCCCATTCCTCTAGTTCTTTGCATTGATCACTGAGGAAGGCTTTCTTATCTCTTCTTGCTATTCTTTGGAACTCTGCATTCAGATGCTTATATCTTTCCTTTTCTCCTTTGCTTTTCACTTCTCTTCTTTTCACAGCTATTTGTAAGGCCTCCCCAGACAGCCATTTTGCTTTTTTGCATTTGTTTTCCATGGGGATGGTCTTGATCCCTGTCTCCTGTACAATGTCACAAACCTCATTCCATAGTTCATTAGGCACTCTTATCTATCAGATCTAGGCCCTTAAATCTATTTCTCACTTCTACTGTATAATCATAAGGGATTTGATTTAGGTCATACCTGAATGGTGTAGTGGTTTTCCCTACTTTCTTCAATTTAAATCTGAATTTGGTAATAAGGAGTTCATGATCTGAGCCACAGTCAGCTCCCAGTCTTATTTTTGTTGACTGTATAGAGCTTCTCCATCTTTGGCTGCAAAGAATATAATTAATCTGGTTTCAGTGTTGACTATCTGGTGATGTCCATGTGTAGAGTCTTCTCTTGTGTTGTTGGAAGAGGGTGTTGCTATGACCAGTGCATTTTCTTGGCAAAACTCTATTAGCCTTTGCCCTGCTTCATTCTGTATTCCAAAGCCAAATTTGCCTGTTACTCCAGGTGTTTCTTGACTTCCTACTTTTGCATTCCAGTCCCCTATAATGAAAAGGACATCTTTTTTGGGTGTTAGTTCTAAAAGGTCTTGTAGGTCTTCATAGAACCGTTCAACTTCAGCTTCTTCAGCGTTACTGGTTGGGCCATAGACTTGGATTACTGTGATATTGAATGGTTTGCCTTGGAAACAAACAGAGATCATTCTGTCATTTTTGAGATTGCATCCAAGTACTGCATTTCGGACTCTTTTGTTGACCATGATGGCTACTCCATTTCTTCTGAGGGATTCCTGCCCACAGTAGTAGATATAATGGTCATCTGAGTTAAATTTACCCATTCCAGTCCATTTCAGTTCGCTGCTACATTCACTCTTGCCATCTCTTGTTTGACCACTTCCAATTTGCCTTGATTCATGGACCTGACATTCCAGGTTCCTATGCAATATTGCTCTTTACAGCATTGGACCTTGCTTCTATCACCAGTCACTTCTACAACTGGGTATTGTTTTTGCTTTGGCTCCATCCCTTCATTCTTTCTGGAGTTATTTCTCCACTGATCTCCAGTAGCATATTGGGCCCCTACTGACCTGGGGAGTTCCTCTTTCAGTATCCTATCATTTTGCCTTTCCATATTGTTCATGGGGTTCTCAAGGCAAGAATACTGAAGTGGTTTGCCATTCCCGTCTCCAGTGGACCACATTCTGTCAGACCTCTCCACCATGACCCGCCCGTCTTGGGTGGCTCCATGGGCATGGCTTAGTTTCACTGAGTTAGACAAGGCTGTGGTCCTAGTGTGATTAGATTGACTAGTTTTCTGTGAGTATGGTTTCAGTGTGTCTGCCCTGATGCCCTCTTGCAACACCTTCCGTCTTACTTGGGTTTCTCTTACCTTGGACGTGGGGTATCTCTTCACACCTGCTCCAGCAAAGCGCAGCTGCTGCTCCTTACCTTGGATGAAGGGTATCTCCTCACCGCCGCCCTTTCTGACCTTCAACGTGGGATAGCTCCTCTAGGCCCTCGTGCGCCTGTGCAGCCACTGCTCCTTGGACGTGGGGTAGGTCCTCCCGGCCGCCGCCCCTGACCTCAGACTTGGGTAGCTCTTCTCGGCCGTTCCTGTGCCCTCGCAGCCTGGCACTCTCGGCCGCCGCCCCAGATCTCGGACATGGGGTAACTCCTCTTGGCCGCTGCCCTTCGGTCATGGGGTCCTCCCGGCTTCTGCCCCTGACCTTGGACGTGGGGTAGCTCCTCTCGGCCCCGCTTAGTGCGCTGGTCGCAGCCGCCGCCGTGCTTAGTGCACCAGTCCTTGTAAGTGAGAAGGGAGCAGGAAAGTCAGTGTTAAGAGAGGGATTTGAAGGTGCTGTGCTGCTAACTTTGAAAATGGAAGAAAGGGCCAGGAACCAAGAAATGCACTGTACTATAGAAGTTGTAAAAGCCAAGGAAAAACATTCTCTCCTACAGCCTCCAAAAGGAACAAAGCTCTGGTAACACCTTGATTTTAGCCTAGTGAGGCTTGTTTTGGATTTTTGATTCCCAGAATTTTAAGAGAATAAATTTAAGTTGTTTTTCAACAACTGCTTGCATGTGTACCTGCTCAGTCGCTCAGTCTTGTCCAGCTGGACTCCATGGATTGTAGCCCATCAGGCTCCTCTGTCCACAGACTATTCCAGGCGAAAATGCTGGAGTGGGTGGCCATTTCCTACTCCATGGGATCTTCCCTAACCAAGAATCAAACTCACATTTCCTGTATTGCCAGGTGGATTCTTTACTACTGTGCCACCTGGGAAACCCTTTGAACAGCTAGTTTGTGATGATTTATTCCAGCAGCAATAGGAAACTGATGCATATACCTGCCTACTTGTTCTTCAGTCACTAAGTTGTGTCCGACTCTTTGTGACCCCATGGGCTGCTGCATCCCAGGCTTCCTTGTCCTCTACTCTTTCCCAGAGTTTGCTTAAATTCATGTCCGTTGAGTTGGTGATGCTATCTTAGCATCTTATCCTCTGTCACCCTCTTCCCCTTTTGCCTTCAATCTTTCCCAGCATCAGGGTCTCTTCCAGTGAGTTGGCTTGTCGCATCAGGTGGCCAAAGTATTGGAGCTTCAGCTTCAGCATTAGTCCTTCCGGTGAGTGTTCAGGGTTGATTTCCTTTAGGATTGACTGCTTTGATCTCCATGCTGTCCAAGGGACTCTCAAGAGTCTTCTTAAGCACCATCATTTGAAAGCATCACTTCTTAGGTACTAGGCCTTCTCTATGGTCCAACTCTCACGTCTGTACATGACCACTGGAAAAACCATAGCTTTGACTATTTGGACCTTTGTCAGCAAAGTGGTGTCTTGCTTTTTAATATGCTGTCTAGGTTTGTCATAGCTTTCCTTCCAAGGAGCAAGCATCTTTTAATTTCATGGCTTCAGTCACCATCCACAGTGATTTTGGAGTTCAAGCAAATAAAATCTGTCACTGTTTCCACTGTTTCCCCTTCTATTTTCTATGAAGTGATGGGACTGAGTGCTATGATCTTATTTTTCTGAATGTTGTGTTTTAAGCCAGCTTTTTCCATCTTCTCTTTCCTCTTCATCAAGGGGCTTTTTCATTCCTCTTCACTTTCTGCCATTTGAGTGGTATCATCTGTATATTTGAGTTTGTTGATATTTCTCCCAGCAATCTTGATTCCAGCTTGTGAGTCATCCAGCCTGGCGTTTCACATGATGTACTCTCCATATAAGCTAAAAATAAGCAGAGTGACAATATACAGCCTTGACGTACTCCTTTCCCAATTTTGAACCAGTCATTTCTTCCATATAAGGTTCTAACTGTTGCTTCTTGACCTGCATACATGTTTCACAGGAGACAGGTAAGATGATCTTGTATTCCCATCTCTTTAAGAATTTTCCACAGTTTGTTGTGATCTATACAAAGGCTTTTGTGTAGTCAGTGAAGTGGAAGTAGATGTTTTTCTGGAATTCTCTTGCTTTCTCTATGATCCAAAGGATGTTAGCAATTTGCTCTCTTTCTTCTGCCTTTCCTAAACCCAGCTTGTACATCTAGAAGTTCTTAGTTCACATACTGCTTAAGCCTAGCTTGAAGTATTTTGAACATAACCTTGTTAGCATATGGAATGAGCACAGTTGTATGGTAGTTTGTGCATTCTTTGGCATTGCCCTTCTTTGGGATTGAAATGAAAACTGACCTTTCCCAGTTCTGTGGCCACTGCTGAGTTTTCCAAATTTGCTGACATATTGAGTGGCATAGGGGATAGTACGAAAAGGCCCCTATTAGACTATAACCTTCTATAAGGCAAGGGCCTGGTCTTCCTTGACTTTGCATCACAGGTGGTTATTGTTCCTGGAGCACAGGTACTTTGGCTTTTTAAGCAAAGAGTATATGACAGATAATCATGTCCTTTTTGCTCACCACAGAGTCTGATTCTCAGACTATCCCAGTACATAAAAGCCCACAGCTGGAATAACTCTCTAAGTAATAATTCACTTCTCTTTGAACAGTGAAGTTCACATTCATCATTGGGCAGAACAGTGACTTAACTCCGTCCACCCCAAGCCCTATGCAAACATTTGGGCAGAGTGTTCTGGGTTCAGAGACTAAAATGGAAGGTTCTAACAAGATACCTCAAGGATTCTAGATCTAAAGAAGGGAGAAAAGGCCAAATCTCAGAAGCTCAAAGAGCTGTCTAGAAGGTCACCAACACTGAAGGGCGTCAAAGTGGTTGTTACCAAACCAGAAATCTGGGACCAGGGATACAAGAACCAAGATACCAGCAAGCCAAGAACAAGTGGGGAAGAGGGGGCTATAGTGTCTGCAACTCTCACGGCTGCCTTTTGGACCAAATAGGACCTAATACATAATGGTTTAAAATCTCAGAGATGGAATGGATGGCACTTGATTCATACCCACACAAATTACTGCTTTCTTTGCCTAGCTATACTCTCCTTTAAGGCAAAGTAAGGTTTTCAAGAACTGTGCAGGAGTACTGATTGTATGTAACTTTTAATGAACAGAAATGAGTATACCTAATTTTAGAGACCAAAAACACTTTAAAATCCAGTAAAATTGAGAATATCTTAGGGTATAACATATAAAATTTCAGATCTGATTTTTCATATCTTCCATGTATTTTGAAAAGAAAACTTTATAACCTGTGCCTGATATGAATAAGGCCTTTTACTTTTTTATTATAAACATTTAGGCTTAAAGTGATTATAGCTGACATTTAAGACCAACAGGAGCCAGTGGCCTGTTCATGGACAAATTATCTGTATTTCAGACTAAATCAAAAGTAAACATTCTCTAAAATCCTTTCAGGTCTACATTTGTCCTGTGGAAGTCAAATGAAGTCAACAAGCCCTCTCTCTCCCCTCCACTCTGTATATTCTATAGTCTCACTTTGAAATGAATCATCCTTTCCACAAAGCAATATTATATACATTTTGAACCATTTCCACATCTGAGTTCTTGAATGCTATTTTAATTGATTTTTCTGAATCAGCATTTTTATTTCATCAGAAGAATATTGCAAAAGATCCTGAGTTATGTTGTTTTATAGTTTCGTGTTTTCCTAATGGGGTGGGGGAGTGGGGTGGGGAAGGGGTGGAGAGAAGAGAAACCACTATGATCTTCACTTGCTGCCTTTTTAAAAAATGTATTCTTTTGAAGAAATAGTAGCAGTGAAGTCATGTCATTTCAAAAATGCTTGCAAAGATTAACTGTTACAAAGTATTCTAAATGATAATGCTGTATCCCTGAATATCTGCATTTGAATATGATGATAATCAGGTTAAAAACAGCACAGGCGGTAAGAGGGAGGTCACCATGCTGAATCACAGAGCAAATCGCAGAAAAACTCTTGTCACCAGCCATGATGTCACTCAGCTCCAAGCTTCTGAAAGCCTATTAGAAATTAACTTTAGGGAGAAGTCTTCTGATTGTCATTGGTTCTAAAAGGCATTGGTTAAACAAACACAGACCCCTTTTTGGAATCTATATAATAAACTCAGGCACATTAATCTCCACTTGGAGAGATTAATCTCTACTCAGTCTTTAGTCATGGTCTGACCCCTAACTCTTAGGGCTATAATGGAAGGAAGGGCAAACTAAACTGACATTAGCTAACAGTTTGTGTAAAGGTTCAATATATCTCTAAGCAAATAAATAACATTTCTTAACTTTCTGTTTTTATTGAATCCCATAAGACAGAAAGTGTCTCTCTATGATGATACAGAATTACATTACAATCTGTGTAATTTGTTTAACAGTTTATCCCAAGATTTTACTTAAGACATGGAGATAAAAGAAGAGGTCACCTATTTGGCCTAATGTTTTGGTGTTTGGACAAAGCATCGCCTTTAAAGGGTCAGAATTTTGGGTGGTACCCCTGCCTTTGCCACTGACAAATATTTATGACCTCAAACATCTCCCTGAATCTCTGAGGGTCTCAGTTGTGTCGTGCGTGCAATCAGGAGAACCATACGTTCTCCACCAACTGTGAAGAACTAGGAATGAGGCGAGGTGGAAGGCGTGAGTGTAGTTAGCAGGTCCTGCCATGCAGATGAGATGATAGTATTTCATAAGAGCCGCTTTCTTGAGAAGAGAACAAGTGTCAGTGTCATGCCACGTTCTTAGCAATACCAGAAATAGTGCACATTCAGAAAGTGCTTACTGTGGTTATGAGTAAAACTCTGATGAAACTAGCAAATCAGAATGAATACAATAATCCCTTTAGGGATAAGTTATGGATTAGAAAACCAGACAAGATACTAGAAACTTGCCAGCCAACACTTTCAAATTTGTAGTTACTTAGTGGCATCTCTTCTGTGCTTCTGGGCAAGTGTACAAGATAAGCGTAGATCTTCAGTGCCTCTCTCTTCTTCTAGATTCCTGTTGAAAGGAACAATAACAGTAGAAAAGGGAAGGTCAGGAGGAACCTGAGTTAGTGTTGAAAGTAGGGAAGGGCATCAACCTGTGACAGAAACGTAAAGACATGTTGTCCCATGAAGGAAGGTGACTGACCCCCTTGGAACAACACTGAGACCTGAGCACTTGTACAGTGGGTAGAGCACATGGCCGCCGCGGCTACCGACCTTCCGTCTCCGATTCAGACCCTGGGAGAAAAAGTGAGGCCTTCTCTCCAGGCATTTCAGCACAAAAATCTCCCTCCATTCCATCAGCTCTGACAGTGACACGTGCCATCCCCAAACCTTGCTGAACCATCAGAGAAATAGAATGTACCCCTTACCTTAGACCTATTCACCCTTGAGCCAGAGTGAATAGGAAGGGGGCCCCACCTGAAGCATGTTGGCTGGGAGAAGGAGAGAGAAACCTGGATGTAGGGGGGAAAGGGGGTGAATGAATGCTTGCCAGACGCACTTACTTATTAAACTGTAGGCTCGTGGTCACTAGATACTTCATGTATACCTGAGTTCAAGAGTGAGACAAATATAACAAACCCTCACCAATGAAATGGACATGAACTTGGGCAAACTCCAGGAGATAGTGAGGGACAGGGAGGCCTGGCGTGCTGCAGTCCGTGGGATCACAAAGAGTCAGGCACGACTTGGCGACTGAACAACAACACTTCCCGTTGACTTTAGGAATCGTTTGCCACTACCACTGCTTCTTGCTTATCCACAGCATTGCCTGCCATTGTTGCTAAGCTGACTCCAAGGTGGTTTGTATAAAGCTAATCCAGCACCAGCTTGTTCTTGGGAATCTGGCCCCTGCAACCTGTCCTTCCAGTGCTCCTTGATGACAGAACTGTGCCTTCAAAAGCAGCTGAAGTGTCTCCCTGTCACAGTATACCAGCACACTGCTGGGTTTTTGAGGCCTCATGCTTTCCTGATAACTGCTTCCCCTGAGAAGACCCCCAAGTGTATCCAGAAAGCAAGCCATGGTGTTCTGACTTCCGAGTCTCAGCAGCTCTCATGGACTCTGTCCAGTTCCTGCAGACCTGGAGTCTAAACACAGCGGGGCTGCCCAGACTGCAGAGGGCCCGGGGGCAATAGCAGCCTCAGCACTGGCCGCAGCATGCTCCCTTGCCACTGGCGCAGCAGCCTGGCCTCCCAGCTGGAGAAAAGGGCAGGCCACAGTGCACCGGGGCGGGGGAGGGCTGCCTTTATTTCTTGAGGTTTCTTGTTACCTCCCTGCACAACTCACATGGTTTGCTTTTAACGGTCTGCTTGTCTTGTTCCATTTGACCTGTAAAAATGCTAACATCCTTTAAGTAGATTTCTCTTAAAGAGTTGAATGTTTCTTTGTCAGGTCGTACAGCATATTTGACGATAATCGCCAGGATCCCACAGGGCTGGCAGCTGCTCTTCAGGCCACAGACCTGGCTGGAGTTCTGCACATGCTCTACTGCGTCCTCTTCCACGGCACGATCTCGGACCCCAGCACTGCGAGTCCCAAGGAGAGCTATGCTCAGAGCACAGTCCAAGTGGCCATCCAGAGTTTGCGTTTCTTCAACAGCTTCGCAGTTCTTGATCTGCCTGCTTTCCAGGTACCAGGAGTTGGTTAACCAACCGAGAGTTAATAATTTCATATAGATATGATGAGAGGTTCTTCTCCTGGAGTGGAGTATCAGGAATAAGCTACAATAATAGGAATTACAATACATGCTATTTATTAAGCTACTATATTCTGGGAACTGTATTAAGTGCTCTGCATATGCTTTCTTATTTATTGTCATGACTGCCCTCCAAAATATTATTATACCCATTTTACAGATGGGAATGCTGGCAGCTAAGTAATTTCCCAGGGCTACACATAGCTGAGCCAGGACTGGTACCCATGGTTATATGAACCCCAGCCTATGCCACTCTGCTACTTAGAAATCTTCTGTCTTGATTTCTTTAGAAAAACCATTATCATCCTATAAACATTTAAATATTAAGGAAAGTAATGGTTTCTTATATAAGCAGAACCAAAATTAGATAAATTGTTCTGATTGATGACTTTCTACGGGTGATTTAACTGACTGGTGTCCAATGTAAAGTGCATGTGTAGTTAAATGTGCAAACCCCTATAAATTAAGTTTTTATAGCTAAAGAAAGAAAAATTGCTTTGTGCTGCAACACCAGACTGTCAGCTTAGAAACAGATTTTTTTTCATGTAGGAAATTTAATTTTCAAAAACACTGAACCTTTGGAACAGAGCAAGCCCCAAGGAGTAGACTTTCTCTTTCAGTTTATTAACTGTCAAGTGATTTCATTAAAAAAGGAACAAACTTGGCAGATGATGAACCCATAATTTAGATGAATTGCTTTGCTTAAAGGGAAAAAGGTTACAGAGATACAGACGTATGAAAAGTGTGGTCTTTGGCCATGGCAAAATGGAAGAAACACTTCTATTTTGTAGCTAGTGACAAATGTGTAATTCTTGTTCTCTTGACAGCTGGAAATTATGAGTCAATTGTACCACTGGATTCAGTATCTTTCAACTTTGTAGAGTTAGTTTACCCCTCCCAAGGAAGAGAACAGAAGTCTCTTCCTTGGGGTTAATGCTTTTCAGTTTTCAAAGCACTTAAACTAGCCTGAGGTGGTAACTACACAATATGTAAAGTTCCGAGCGGTTACAGCTGCACCTTTAACAAGAGCAAATGCCAGTCAGTGGCTCTGGCCTCTGGTATAAAACATAACATTTGTGTTTTATGAAGACTCAACCCCACTATGTTGTATCTGGAAACAGCTTGGAAATCAAGATATGCTCATTTTATGTCCTCAGAATATGGGGACCAACAGGCTACCCATGGGCTAGATCCAACTAGAGTGATTTCTTTTGTTACCAGGGATTGTGAAAAGCAAACAACAAATAAAAAGTATTCCTCAGTTTCTGGTTCTATGGGTCTTCTGACCAGGATTTATTTTGCTGCAGGGGGCTCCACTTCATACATGAGCATTTCCATTAAGTGGGCCATTCCATCAGTCACTCTGCGTGTCAGGGAGCCCCAGGTCCCTGCCCCACCCTCACACCTCCATGAGCTCACAGCCTGTCCAGCCTCACTCAAAAGGAGAACCACCCAACTCCTTCCAGCTCTGCTCCCTCGGGGCCTTTAGGCACAATGGCCAATAAGTGAGAAAAATGTAAAACCTATTTCTGGAACTCTTCATGCCAAACTAAGATAAAAACCAAGATTTCTCCTCTCCAGCTCCTTGCCTCATCAAGCCCAAAATATACCCCCTTCTTGAACCACGTTTGCTTCAACCTCAGGAAAGATACCAAAGTGACTCAGGAGTGTTCCAGCCATTCTTAGAGTGAAATGCCCACCTCCTGAGTGGAATGTCTTTTCTTGACTGGTACCCAACAGTTCTTTTGCTTCTTTCTCCTCTGTCCTTCCTGTTACTCTGTATTTCTCTTAATTCTTCCCTGCTGTATCTTCTTTTCTTGATCTCTTCCCTGACTCCCCTGTCTTCTTTTATTTTAGTCAATTTTGCCATCACAATTTCTCATTCTCTCCCCAGACACTGTTTCCAGGTTCCCTTTTCCCGTTAACCATGGGCTAGGAAAGCCTACAGGGGCCTTTCCTCTTGGCTGCCATCCTTTTGGTGCTCAGAGTCCAGCACGTGTTTTTCTCTTACTCTCATATGTCAGGATGTGCAGGGACCCGGATGCCTGGAATTGCTAGCCTCAGGGCCTTTAATACATCTACCAGTGATTACCTTATTGCACCAGTTACTTTTATCCATTTAAAAACAAACTTAGTGGGGTAAACAGCAACCATTTTATCATGATCATAGATTCTGTGGGTCTGCAGTTCCAGCAGGGCTTTTAACAGTGGGGGTGGCTCGTCACTACTCCACGATGTAGGGCTTCCGCTGAGGGGCTCGAATCCTGGGGTGGAGAGTGTGGAGAGAAGGAGCAGGTTGACTCAGATAGCTGGGAACTGAAATCAGCTGGAGGCTCCTTCACGCTCATATTTTATGCCCAGGAATCCTCAAAGACCGGGTTCACCGGGACTACTGGCCATAGACTCTACATATGGCTTCGCTACGTGACTTGGGCTTCTCAGAGCATCGTTGTGTCTGTGTTCTCAGTAGGAGTATCCTGAGAGGAAACTTCTGGAAAACATGTGCTCCCCAAGGACCAGACAGAAGCTGTATGGCTTTTTATGACCTGGCCTCTGAAGTGCTATAGTTATATATCAGCCATACTCTATTGGTTACAGCTTTCCAGATTCAAGAGAAGACATAGGTCCCTTCTCTCAAAGGGAGGACTGGCAAAGATTTATAGTTGTTTTCTTAACCAACCACTGTAGTCTGTTTAGCATGCTAAAGCAAAAACATCTTTCCACACAGACATTATTGATGTAGATAGACATCTGATCAAGTGTGCAGTGCTCAAGTAAATGTGGTACAAATATACAATATTTGCATTGTATGACCTTAGACAAGTCATGCTGCTAAGTCACTTCAGTCGTGTCCGACTCTGTGTGACCCCACAGACGGCAGCCCACCAGGCTTCCCCGTCCCTGGGATTCTCCAGGCAAGAACACTGGAGTGGATTGCCATTTCCTTCTCCAATGCATGAAAGTGAAAAGTGAAAGTGAAGTCGCTCAGTGGTGTCTGACTCTAGCAACCCCATGGACTGCAGCCCACCAGGCTCCTCCGTCCATGGGATTTTCCAGGCAAAAGTACTGGAGTGGGGTGCCATTGCCTTCTCCGAGACAAGTCGTATGAGTCCTTAAACTTCAGTTTCTTATTTTTAAAATAGAGATTAAAAACACTTACCTCACAAGCCTAAGGATTAAATGAGACTACATAAAAGCACTGTGCTAGCTAGCTTGCTCCTTAGAAGGAAAGCTGTGACAAACCTAGACAGCATATTAATAAGCAGAGATGTCACTTTGCTGACAAAGATCCATATAGTCAAAGCTATGGTTTTTTCAGTAGTCATGTACGGATGTGAGTTGTTGTTCAGTTGCTCAGTTGTGTCCGACTCTGCAACCCCATGGACTACCAGCATGCCAGGCTTCCCTGTCCTTCATCATCTCCCAGAGTTTGCTCAAACTCATGTCCATTGAGTCAGTGATGCCATCCAAACATCTCATCCTCTGTCATCCCCTTCTACTCCCATCTTCAGTCTTTCCCAGCATCAGGATCTTTTCCTATGAGTCAGTTCTTCACATCAGGTGGCCAAAGTATTGGAGCTTCAGTTTCAGCATCAGTCCTTCCAATGAAGATTCAGGGTTGATTTCTTTTAGGATTGACTGATTTGATCTCCTTGCAATCCAAGGGACTCTCAAGAGTCTTCTCCAACACCACAGTTAAAAAGCATCAATTCTTCAGTGCTCAGCCTTTTTTATGGTCCAGCTCTCACATCCATAAAGGACTACTGGCAAAACCGTAGCTTTGTCAACACAGACCTTTGTCAGCATAGTAATATGAGAGCTGAACCATGACAAAGGCTGAGCACCAAAGAATTGATGCTTCTGAACTGTGGTGTTGGAGAAGACTCTTGAGAGTCCCTTGGATTGCAAGGAGATCAAACCAGTCAATCCTAAAGGAAATCAACCCTGAATATTCACTGGAAGGACTGATGCTGAAGCTCCAATACTTTGGACACCTGATGCAAAGAGCCAGTTCATCGGAAGAGACCCTGATACTGGGAAAGATTGAAGGCAAGAGAAGAAGGGGATGGCAGAGGATAAGATGGCTAGATAGCATCACCAACTCAATGGACATGAATTTGAGCAAATTCCAGGAGACAATAAAGGACAGAGGAGCCTGGTGTGCTGCAGCCCATGGGGTTGCAAAGAGTCGGACACGACCTAATGACCAAACAACAACAAAGCTAGCACATAGTAGGCCCTGTAGACTGACTCAGATTCCAAAGGGGTGAAGAATTTACCCGACGTTGCATCTTGCAGGTGTTGAATCAGAAGGTTAAGTACTGAGTGCCGCATTCCCACTGTTCCTGTACCTTTCTTCAGAGCCATAAACCTACGTAATTGTTCTGTGTGACAACGTGTTGCATAGTGGTAACAAAAGGTTATCCATTAGAATATTTTCTTAACTGGTTCCATTTCATTGTATACTAATAAGGCTGTCAAAATATTTTTCTCCCTTCAGCAAAGACTTTTATTTCACTCTGAATTCATATTGGCACAGATGGCCTTGAGATCCCGGGTATTGTATATTGCATACTCTTTGACAGTTTTTACAATTGAAGGTGGTCTCAAGAAACAAATCAATGTACTGACTTGGCAATTAATTCTGGCTAAAAAGGAAATATGGTTTCCTTGAAAAATTGGTTTAATTTTTATATTCAAACTTGCATGCCCCTTGACCTGCTCTTATCAGTAAAGGTTAAACAGAGGGCACTGGGTCACAGCAAGCTGGACACAACTAATTAAATAAGGGCTGAGCTGAGAAGGTGTCACTCCTGATTTAAAGGATCGAGGCCCTCCTGAAGTCTCTTTGGGGCTTGAAAAACATTTTGTCTCAATGCAATGAAACTGAGGCAGAAGGCACTCTTAAAATTTAGCAGTAATTTCGTTTCAACAGCATTAATTAAAAAGACTGTGTTTCACAACAGGGTTAGACAGTGAATTCATTGAAACTTCCAAGCTGCAACAGATCTGACCTGGTTCAAGCCAGCCAAGACCTCCAATCAAGAGATGAGTTTAAAACGCTGCCATATCCCACAGGCCAGCAGTGGTGCTTCATTCCAGTGTGGGCTGCGAGTGTATTCTGTGGGCTTCGCCTCTCCCCTTTGCCCTCCTGTCGCTCTGTCTGTTTGACATGTTTATTAAATAGAAGCTTCAGGCTGCACAGACAGACTCAGGCTCTCCTCCCGCGTTGCCCACCACGGGCAGCCCCTTGCCTGTCTTGAGAAAGGATCCCAGAAGCCTCGTAACCAAGGGGGCTTCATTGTTTGTTTTTTTGGGGGGAGGTGTTTGTTGGGGATTTTTTACATTCTTTTGGGAGCTGGGGAGCTATTTGAATAACAACTAGTTGTTATTTATATCTATTTTGTTTTTGAACTTAAGTAAATAATTAGAATTGTATTTTAATCCCTGAATATGAGAAAATATTTTTCTCCTTCAAAAAAAAAAGTATTGGAAGTTAGCTAAATGGTAGATTTGCAGGTGAATTTTAATATCTTTAAATTTTTCCAAGTTTTCTACAGTGAGACTATTTGTGCAATGAAAAAAAATACCTCATTAAAAATGGGATAAATACTCATGCTTTAGGTGAATAACATCTTGATCCACATAGTTACAGGCATCTGGTCTGCTACGCTCTATTTTCTTTTCTTTTTTTTTTCAGGGTAATAAGTGTTGCATTTAGTACGGTCACTTATTAGAGCAAGAATCCTTGAACTGAGCTGTTAAGCATTGTGCTTTCAAAATTTCATAGGCTTTCCTGGCAGCGTGGCACAAAGTGCACGGGGCCCAGGCTTGCTTTGTGGTTTGTGCAGAGCTCTGCTGCAGCTCTGGCTGTCCCTGGCTGCGGAGTTCTAACTGCTCCTTGTCTTTGTCAGTCTATCGTAGGGGCAGAGGGCTTGTCCCTTGCGTTCCGGCACATCGCCAGCTCCCTGCTGGGCCACTGCAGCCTCGTCTCCTGTGAAAGCCTCCTTCATGAGGTCATCGTCTGTGTGGGCTACTTCACTGTCAGCCACCCAGATAACCAGGTAAGGGGCCCAGGAGCGTTCCTCAGACTTCCCCAGCCCTGAGAGTGTGAGGTATTGGAGTGAGAAAAGGCAGGCGAGCCTGCTGGAACCCATCTGTTCTGTGTGAGGCCCTTGAGGTAGGCTCCAGGGATATGTCTCTGGCTTCTCCTCTCTAGAAAGACAGGATCAGCCCTAGATCAGCACGAGGACCTCCTCTTAGAGCTATAAAAATAAAATATTTTTCATCAAATATTCTTGTTAAGCCACAGAGAAGTGTCTCCTCCCTTACCATGTAGATTCTGATGCTTTATTCATTTTGTTTGTTTGTTTGGATGAAATAGATAACATCTTTCAACTTGCATCACTTTGCAAATAGCATCAGAGTCTGTTGCTTTATGAAACTGCTCTTGGTCTTTGGCTTCTGCCGAGGTGCTTAACAGGGTGCCAGATGGTGTTGGAGGGGAGCCTGAGAAGACAGGGCTTGGGCCTTACCCCCTTGAATCATCCAGAATCCTTTTGCTTTTAACTGTTTTATTTGGTTTCTGAGCAAGATTTCATTTGTAAATAGGGTTCTGTTGCCTTAAAATGTTGGGAAACCTGTTTTACAGATTTTATTTTAAAAATAACAATAATAAAATACTTTATTTCTCCTTATTTTAAAAAACAGAGTTATGGCATAACGTATCAGATTATAATTCCTGAAAACCTAATTTATCTAAAGCCTCCTACTCAGCAACTCTAATTGTGTGGATTATATCTGAGAAAAAGGCCAGCAAACAACCCTCACTCCAAGTTTCCTAATTTTTTATTTTAGGCAACTCTGTAATAAATGTGCTTACTAGGTTTATTAGCCTGCAATAATCTAGACCTGGAGAAGGCAATGGCACCCCACTCCAGTACTCTTGCCTGGAAAATCCCATGGATGGAGGAGCCTGGTAGGCTGCAGTCCGTGAGGTCGCTAGGAGTCGGACATGAGTGAGCGACTTCACTTTCACTTTTCATTTTCATGCATTGGAGAAGGAAATAGCAACCCACTCCAATGTTCTTGCCTGGAGAATCCCAGGGACGGCGGAGCCTGGTGGGCTGCCATCTATGGGGTCGCACAGAGTCGGACATGACTGAATCGACTTAGCAGCAGCAGCAGTAATCTAGATCAGGGCAGGAGAAGGACAGGAGATAGTTGTAGTGCCAGGGCCAAATACAAGGTGACAACCTACACACTAAGCGTTAATGAAACTGCCTATGTGATAAGGAGAAAGAAGTTAGAAGAAATAAGACAAGCCCAAGGACTTAGCAGGTGTAGCCATTGGGGTTTACAGGGACACTAACCCAGTGTTTTATTTCCCCAGATGACTGTTGATGCCCCCAGTGCTGGCCCTGGGTGAGCATGGAGGCAAAATGTGTGCTGCATACCTTCCCTCTAAGAAGGTTAAAAAATATGCAGTCCATCCCTGAAAGATTTCCATGATTAAAATACAGGAAATGCGGACCCTTGCCAGAATAAGTGTCATACATAGAAAAATTCCTCTTTTAAAGACCTCGTTGCCTGGAGGGCAGACCTTTCTCCTCTCCCACCATGGGAGCACTCACACAGCACTCTCCCCAGCCAGCACCTCTGGACAGATGCTATGCCCTTCCCGCAGGCCAGGCCCCACAGGTTCACAAGTCTCTCTCTCACAAGCTACTCAAGGAGGAACATCTCCTGTTAGGTTATCTTTTCTTCATGTGTATACATTTGACCTACTAAACTGCATTCTGTTTCCCTTCAAAAGTTTGTCTTTTGGTTACAAAAGTGTCCCTTCAGTTCAGTTCAGTTCAGTCACTCAGTCGTCTCTGACTTTTTGCAACCCCAAGAATTGCAGCACGCCAGGCCTCCCTGTCCATCACCAACTCCCGGAGTTCACTCAAACTCATGTCCATCGAGTCGGTGATGCCATCCAGCCATCTGTCATCCCCTTCTCCTCCTGCCCCCAATCCCTCCCAGCATCAGGGTCTTTTCCAATGAGTCAACTCTTCGCATGAGGTGGCCCAAGTATTGGAGTTTCAGCTTTAGCATCAGTCCTTCCAATGAACACCCAGGACTGATCTCCTTTAGGATGGACTGGTTGGATCTCCTTGCAGTCCAAGGGACTCTCAAGAGTCTTCTCCAACACCACAGTTCAAAAGCATCAATTCTTCAGTGCTCAGCTTTCTTTATAGTCCAACTCTCACATCCATACATGACCACAGGAAAAACCATAGCCTTGACTAGACAGACCTTTGTTGGCAAAGTAATATCTCTGCTGTTCAATATGCTGTCTAGGTTGGTCATTTACTCATCATGAAAAAGATAAGCAAGGGTAAAGAAGGAAGCAGAGTCCCAGTCATTCCTGATCTCACTGTTGAGACAGCCACTGTTACCGTTTTGGCAGGTTCCTTGCAGTCTCTTTTCTGTGAACATTTTGCTGTTAATATTGTTGAGATATAATTGACATATAACATTGTATTGGTTTTAAGTGTGTACAGTGTGAAGACTTGATCATGGTTGTGTTGCAAAATGATTAGCACAATAAATTTAGTTAACAGTCATCACCTCACATAGTTCATTTTTTTGTGTGATGAGAACGTTTAGATGTACTCTCTGCAACTTTCACATATGCAATACGGTGTTGTTAACTCTAGTCACCATGCTGTACATTACGTCCCCAGAGCTTACTTACCTTATAACTGGGATTTTGTGCCTTTTGACACCTTCACTCATTTCACCCACATTCTGTCCCCCTATGAACATTTCTACCTAGCTGAGGTCACATTGTATATACAGTCCTAGCCTGCTTTATACACTTCACATTATATCAGAAGCCTTCTTTGTGAGCATCACTTTTAATGGCTCCATGACTTTATCTTATGTAGCCAGCCTGTGGTCTACCTAACAGTTTCCTGCTCTATACCTAAGTCATTTACTATTTATCATGACACTGTCTCCTGCCTTGTAAAGAGGTGAGTAATTTGTGTGTGTGATGATGTTTTACTGTACAGTTCTACAGCAAAAGGTTTAGTTCCTTCAGTGCACTCATGTTTAGGGATGGTTTGAAACTCTCTGCTTAAATCAACTGTGTTGTGATGAATTTACTGAACTGTGTGGGGTTTCAGAGACTCTTTCTGCTCTCCTCCCCGGCAGGTAAAACACATCTCTAAGTGTCTCTGGGCTCACCAGAGTCAGTGAGGAGTGGGGTCGGGGAACTGGTGTTTGGAAATGGCATGCTAAAACTGACATGGACCTGATGGCAAAGTAGTGCCTGGGCCTGCTGGAACAAGAGAAAAGCAGATTCAGTGGGCAGAGAGAGCAGCAAGCGGTGCAAGGAGGAGACAGAGACCCTGTGGCTTCTCAGTCAGGGAAGAAGATGCTCTGGGGTTTAGAGATAATTGTGGAGAGCTAAGTTCACTATGAGTAAGAAGTTAGAAAAGTTAAAAAAAAAAAAAAAAAAGGCCAGACCTCCTTTCCCAACACCTTGCCTCCCAGAAAGATTGAATCTTACCTGGACATCCACTTCTGATTTGATGGAAGGTCAGAGAAGTCAGTTCAGTCCTAATGCAATTGCTAAAACAGTAAAGTATCTGCCTACGATGCAGGAGATCTGGGTTCGATCCCTGAGTTGGGAAGATCCCCTGGAGAAGGGAATGGCAACCCAGTCCAGTACTTTTGCTTGGAGAATCCCGTGGACAAAAGAGCCTGGCGGTCTACGGTCCATGAGGTCGAAAAGAGTCAGACACGACTGAGAGACTAACACTAGGTATCAGCTAGAGAAGAAATCAGAAATTGCTAGAAATGATAGTAATTGCCAGCCACTGAGACACTGAACCTTAAGGAGATGCTGTTTCTAAGCATAACCTCTTACATTCATAGAATGCTTTGTTGTTCAGTCGCTCGGTCGCGTCTGACTCTCTGCAACCCTGTGGACTGCAGCACACCAGGCTTCCCTGTCCTTCAGCATCTCCCGGAGCTGACTCAGACTCATGTCCGTCGAGTTGGTGATGCCATCCAAGAATTCTTTCTACTACCCCTCATATCTGTTGTCTCTTGGACCTTCCTCATTAGCATTTCACTGAGGCTGTAAGCAGAAAAATTATTCCTACCTCACAGACAGGTGAGGTATTGGGATTCAGCAAGGTGAAATAAGCCCCCTGAAATGACATAAAGAATTGGAGAAACTGAGGCTCAGAGAAGGAACAGGAATTGCCCAGCAAGAATTCACAGAATCCAGTCTCCTGGTGGGCAGTCCTGATGCCCTTTCTGCCTCACTTCTGTTATTATGAAAGTGAATTTATTTAACCTCATGCCACTTTCTTTAAATCTGAGAAATTTCAGAGGAGAAATTATGATGCTCAACTGATTTAATGTTTCCTTATCATCAGGCAGAAATCATGTTAATTTGCAGGCCTGTTTGTCCACAGAGGATCTTTTATTCCTTCCAGGGAAACAGCTTGTGTCTTTATAAGACAGGAGACCCTGAACTCCTGCTGCAACTGAAGGCTGTTTTATTAGGTAAACTGTTGTGCATAAAGGATTGGCACTTTTTATTTGCCACCATTTAGTCTATTAACTGGAAGGACTGAGCCCCATGATACCAAGGATGACTTTAGAAGAGAAACCTGGATAATAAAAGCAATGCCCCATCCTTGATAGAACCAATCATCTGTTTCCTGTAGGGTTGCAGTTTCTAATTAAAAAAATTTTAATCAAAAGCTTCCTTGTATTTTATAGTACTTTCATGACTCTAAGTTCCTTCCCATTTAATTATTATAATGAACGTAATTAGTATGTGCTGTCAGGCCTTCACTTTATTTACATTTTATATTGGATAATTAAATGTGGTCTGATAATTAAATTAACTCAAATGACAGATGATTTGACCGCCTGCATATTACTGTATTGGGAATAAGCACCTTTGCATATTCATTTTAGTTAGTGACTGACTTTTTCATCTGGTAAGACCCCATAGATTCCCGCTATCAGAGCTGGAATCTCCTGTGATAGTTGAAAGGAGGAAGGATCCCATTGGCCCACCCTCCCCCATCAGCTTCTCTGAAGGGAGTCAGGCAGACTGTGTCATCATCTGCTCGGCCGTTGATTGTGGGGGGCAGAGGAGGGGGCGGTGGTCAGAACTGGCCAGTCAGCTGGACAGTGAGGCTTGTGAAACTAGATTCTGCCTAAGCTGTGTGACACGAAGTTTCCAAGTCTTTTGTTGCTTCATGACTTAGTAAGAAAATCGAAAGGTAATCGACTAGAGGTTCCTAAAATGTTGTGCTCACCTCAGACATTTCCCTGCAAACAAAAACAGGGGCAGTCTCCCAGTTGCATACCACCTGCCCGTGAGGGACGCAGAGTTGTGTTTTAAGAGTGGCAGTTTCCCAGAGCTCCATTTTAGCTTTTGGAACTTTCAGAGGTGCCCTAATTCCTGTGCAAACATTCTTGCTTTGCTCCTTGTTTTTCTCAAAGGCAGATGGTCCTAGGTCACACCCATTTGGTAAACTCCTCCAGCCTCATCCAGGTCTAAGAGTAGAGTGTGCTATGGTGGGTTCAGAGTGAAAACTCCAGCCTTCAAGGCCTTTCTGTTCTTCCAGTGTTGGCAGCTTATTCTTGAGCTGTCACACACACGTTCAGCTTTCTCTATTTTCTTTGTGTGACAGATACAGTTCCCTTTCACAAAATAATAATGTATCATGCCTAACGAAGAGCCTAAGAACTTCAACAATATAACTATCTTGGAATTACTCTCAGTATTTACAGCAACAAAGGAAGCTATGGGGTTTGTTCCCAAAAGTAGAACAAATAAACTTCCTAATTAAAAATAACTTCTGCCTAAAGATTTATTTCTCTGCATATAAGTTAGCATATTAAAAAGCAGAGACAATACTTTGCCAGCAAAGGTCCATCTAGTCAAGGCTATGGTTTTTCCAGTGGTCATGTATGGATGTGAGAGTTGGACTGTGAAGAAAGCTGAGCACCAAAGAACTGATGCTTTTGAACTGTGGTGTTGGAGAAAACTCTTGAGAGTCCCTTGGACTGCAAGGAGATCCAACCAGTCCATCCTAAAGGAGATCAGTCCTGGGTGTTCATTGGAAGGACTGATGCTGAAGCTGAAACTCCAATCCTTTGGCTACCTCATGCGAAGAGTTGACTCATTGGAAAAGACCCTGATGCTGGGAGGGATTGGGGGCAGGAGGAGAAGGGGACAACAGAGGATGAGATGGCTGGATGGCATCACTGACTTGATGCACGTAAGTTTGGGTAAACTCCAGGAGTTGATGATGGACAGGGAGGCCCGGCGTGCTGCGATTCATGGGGTCGGAAAGAGTCAGACTGGACTGAGTGACTGGACTGAACTGAACTGAAAGATTTATTTGGAGGCTTCCGGTGAGTGACCTGGCTGGTGTTAGAATGGAGAAATTTGCCAGTTAGCGATTTTGGCCGCTTGTCGGAAAAGTCACCAACATCACAGAATCCAAACAAAAGATATCTTTACGCCCCTCATCTCTTTGGTGTCCCCATCTTGCTTTTCCCATACAAGGGTAGTTTGAAGTACCTCCTACTCATAGTAAGTACCTTTTTACTCCAAGACCACCTGAAAGGTTTGCAAGGAAATCCCTCCTTGGCTGAGTGGCTGCGTTGCTAGGGAATTAACTGGAGTAATGGGCAGCCTCCCCAAGGAAACCTTCTCTGAGTCCTCAGTGGACACCATCACCACTCAAGGCTGACACTGACCAGGTATAGCACTGTTCAGCGTTCAGTGAAAGGGATGTTTTCCCCACCCCCTCTGTACAGAATCTTGCCCTGATTCGTGGCTCACTGTACTCCCACCAATCCCCCTGCCTGTGATTGACACAGCAGTAGTTCAGATGGCACCTGATTAGATTCCCATCTTGAGTCAGTCTGCACTTCAGATTTTGAACTTGATCTCTGATGGCAGTAAACGTCAGATGTCACAGAGGATGAGAGCACAGGCTCTGGAGACAGCCGGCTTTGAAATCATTTAGTCTGTTCTTTCCTAGCACTGTGACCTTGGTTTGGTCAAGTTACTAAATTGTGAGCCTCAGTTTCCTCATCTGTGAAATGGAGGGCATAATACCAGTACTGCCCGTGTTGCTGAGTGAATTAAATGAGACAACACAGGCCCAGACTCTTAGTGAACGCTCAAGAAAGGCAGACCCTGCCGTCCCAGCGGCCCTGTTATCATCAGCTTTATGGCACTAAATAATACAGCTGGGTCAGCAGTAGGCTGAATTCATAATTCTGGCATGGTAAACTGAAAAGAACATGGTTGTGCAGATAATGGTGACTGAGCCATGAAATTAACAGACAGTTACTCCTTGGAAGAAAAGCTCTGACAAACCCAGACAGTGTATTAAAAAGCAGAGACATCACTTTGCTGACAAAGATCCGTATAGTCAAACCTGTGGTTTTTCTAGTAGTCATGTACGGATGTGAGAGTTGGACCATAAAGAAGGCTGAGCACTGAAGAATTGATGCTTTCAAATTGTGCTGGAGAAGACTCTTGAGAGTCCCTTGGACAGCAAGGAGATCAAACCAGTCAATCCTAAAGAAAAGCAACCCTGAATATTCATTGGAAGGACTGATGCTGAAGCCGAAGCTCCAATACTTTGGCCCCCTGATGCAAAGAGCCAACTCACTGGGAAAGACCCTGATGCTGGGAAAGATTGAAGGCAGGAGGAGAAAGGGGTGACAGAGGATGAGATGGTTGGATGGCATCATCTCAGTGGATATGAGTTTGAGCAAACTCCAGGAGTTGGTGAAGGACAGGGAATGGCATGCTGCAGTGCATGAGATCTCAAAGAGCTGATATGACTTAGTAACTGAACCAGAGAAGGCAATGGCACCCCACTCCAGCACTCTTGCCTGGAGAATCCCATGGACGGGGGAGCCTGGTAGGCTACAGTCCGTGAGGTTGCTAAGAGTCGGACATGACTGAGCGACTTCACTTTCACTTTTCACTTTCATGCATTGGAGAAGGAAATGGCAACCCACTCCAGTGTTCTTGCCTGGAGAATCCCAGGAATGGAGGAGCCTGGTGGGCTGCCGTCTATGGGGTTGCACAGAGTCGGACACGACTGAAGCAACTTGGCAGCAGCAGCAGCAGCAACTGAACAACAGAAACAAACTATCCTTTCACCTGTCTTCTCAGTTTCTCAGTTTGGGGGAACTCAGGTTCAGAACACTCCAGTGAAATAACTGTCTGAAATCTAACATTGAAGCTTTGAAACTGAAACCTCACCATAGTTTCCTCTCCACTGCACTATAAAGGCTGGCAGCCCACTAACAGTGTCTGAGGCGAAGAGCATAAGGAGGGACATTGTGAGGGCTTGGTTTAGCCACACAGTGACATGAAGTTAATCCTCTGAGATCCGTCCCAAGACTGGACAGAGCAGCAGAAAACGCACACACGACCGTCAGCACCCCAGTCCCAGGGACCCAAACCAGGTCCTGTGAGCAAGGGCCGAGGCTGAACACCGCCGCCGGGCGTGGGCGGTGTGTCCAGTCGTCAGTCATCCTTGGCTCACTTGGAAGTCTTCTACTGGGTGTGGAAAATGAGGCCAGAAGGAATGTTTTGTCACAGTGTAACTAATGACCAGTCATAAAACTAACTTTTTCTGGGCCTGCCTTGGTGTTCAGACTTAAAGGGTGCCTTTTTAAATCACTGAGATAGACTGTAAACACTTCTGTAATCACAGAGAAAACACTTCTTCTGACGTAGGAGATCTTAAAGCCCAACATCATACAACAAACACTGGAACAGCAGTCAGGAGGTAAGGGCTTCTCCTAACTATGCGGCTGTGTGACCCTGAGCAAGTCACTGCCCTTCTCTGGACTTCACTTTCCTGTCTGTCAAAAGAGTTAGGCTGGGTGCTCCCAAGGGCCCTTCCAGCTCTGACAGAAGACAAATGTGTAAGTCTATGATGAAGTGAGAAGTTATGTCCAGGCCAATATAGGTGCTTGAATTCAATAATTTTCATTTCTAAATGTAGTCATCACAAATGTTCTAGCAGCCACACTGGTCTCCTTGCTGTTCTGCAAACACACCTCTCAAAACTTTGTTCTTATTGCTTTCTACCTGGGAATCTTTTCCCCCAGAAATCAGCATGGTCTGGGGAGTGGCGGGGGCGGGAGCGGGAGGTGACTTTCAAAGGCTTTTTTCTCAGTTATCATGTTATCAGAGTGGCCTTTCCTGACCGTATGACCTAAAATCAGCCCCATTGCACCTTTACCTAGCTGTATTTTTATTCATATACTTGTTGCCCACCCCGACATTTATTTTGTCTGTCTCCCCTCTCCCACCCCATGCTACTAAGGTGTTAGTATGTCAAGAACAGAGTCTTTGTCTGCAGTGCCTACAGGAGTGTCTGGCACATAGTAATTACTTAATATTTGTTAAATGAATTATTGGATGTTGAGATAATCTATCTCTTCTAGACATTATACTGCAGAAAAGGTTAAAATGGCCCCAGATTTTAAAGAATACAGCACTTCTGTTTTAGTGACCAAACCTCCTAAACTGACTTTTAGCTAAAACTTTTAAGAGCCATTTCTTTGGCATGGTAAGTTATATTTGAATTTATTCTAAGAGAAACTTCTTAGTTTTGTTTTTGCTGGAGCCAGTAGTTCTGAGATACAAAGGAAACTAGTGTGTTTAAGGTTTGGCAAATCCTGTGTTTGAGAAAACAGCAGTGTGTGAGAGAAAACTTTGGAGGCAGACTTAAGTCCATGTCCTAGCCCCGCCCCGCACTTGAGTGATAAACTTGGGCAGGTTATCCTGAGTGTCACTTCCCCCAGGCTATAACATAGAGCCAAGAAATTGTAATGATTAAATGTCATCCTCAAAACTGCCCTGATGGTCCAGTGGCTAAGACTCCAGGCTCCCAATGCAGGGGCCCCAGGTTCAATGCCTGCTTTGGGGACTAGACCCCACAGGCCGCAACTAAGAGTTGGCATGCCACAACTAAAGATGCCATGAAGATCCCGCATGCCACATGCTGCACCTGAGACCCAGCACAGCCAAATAAATTATTTTTTTTTTTATTTTATTTTATTTTTAAACTTTACAATACTGTATTGGTTTTGCCATATATCGAAATGAATCCTCCACAGGCATACATGTGTTCCCCATCCTGAACCCTCCTCCTTCCTCCCTCCCCGTACCATCCCTCTGGGTCATCCCAGTGCACCAGCCCCAAGCATCCAGTATCGTGCATTGAACCTGGACTGGCGACTCATTTCATATATGATATTATACATATTTCAATGCCATTCTCCCAAATCATCCCACCCTCTCCCTCTCCCACAGAGTCCAAAAGACTGTTCTATACATCAGTGTCTCTTTTGCTGTCTCGTACACAGGGTTATTGTTACCATCTTTCTAAATTCCATATATATGTGTTAGTGTACTGTATTGGTGTTTTTCTTTCTGGCTTACTTCACTCTGTATAATAGGCTCCAGTTTCATCCACCTCATTAGAACTGATTCAAATGTATTCTTTTTGATGGCTGAGTAATACTCCATTGTGTATACGTACCACAGCTTTCTTATCCATTCATCTGCTGATCTAGGTTGCTTCCATGTCCTGGCTATTATAAACAGTGCTGCAATGAACATTGGGGTACATGTGTCTCTTTCCCTTCTGGTTTCCTCAGTGTGTATACCCAGCAGTGGGATTGCTGGATCATAAGGCAGTTCTATTTCCAGTTTTTTAAGGAATCTCCACACTGTTCTCCGAAATACAAATCAAAACCACTATGAGGTACCATTTCACGCCAGTCAGAATGGCTGCGATCCAAAAGTCTACAAGTAATAAATGCTGGAGAGGGTGTGGAGAAAAGGGAACCCTCTTACACTGTTGGTGGGAATGCAAACTAGTACAGCCACTATGGAGAACAGTGTGGAGATTCCTTAAAAAACTGCAAATGAATTATTTTTTAAATGTCATCTTTATTATGCAGAGCCCAGGTTTACTTGACTCTCAGCCATAAGAGGGGGTGTCTCGGATATTTGCTTGTCGAGTCGGTGGCATTGTCACAGAAAGTCTCTTTCATACGTGTGTCCCACTCGGAAAGCATACGCTGTTGGAAAAACTACACTTAAAGACCCCAAATCACCGTGTCATTCACTTTAATAACAAGCTTCAGTGGGCGGGGGGCGGGGGGGGGTGGTTAAAATATTTTTCTCAAGTTTCTTCATGTGTGTGTAGTTCCTTTGGGATCACACACCTTAGGTCTGCATAACTCGTCAAAGAACCTAGTGTGTAGGAGTTCTGTCATGGTAGCCATGAGCTGGTCTCTGCTGCAAGGCCCGGGCAGTATGTTTTTGTAGCGTGAGGAGAGGATTGTGGGCTCTGGAGCCAGATGACCTACGTTCTGGTCACAACTGTACACCTTACTAGCTCTGTGATCCTGGTCAAAACCCTTACCTTCCTGGTGCCAGTTTCCTTAAATCAGGATAACACTGATAACACCTCATAGGGTTGTTGTGCAGATTAAATTAGGTCATGAGCATAGTGTAAAATTAGTACATTCCCTGGGCCTGAACAAAGGTTAATTGTGATATGATTGAAATGTCTGCCTTCCACATTCCCTGCTCTTAATGGGGAGATCCTTGGAGCATCCACTCGGTCAGCTCTGACACTTGATACCACCTTAGATAGGCCATCTCTGCTGTCAGAGCCTTTGTCCCCGTCTGTTGAGAAAACTGACGAGAACTCTCTGTCTTCGTGGACCCAAAGGATGCAGAAGCATGAGGAGGTCCTCCCGTAGGGGTCTCTGGGCCGCCACTCGACGCACTGCCCCAGCACAGCTGCCAAGGGAGGTCTGGGCGGGTCAGTCTGGCCCTGTCCAGCTGCCAGCTCCCCCGCCCAAGGGGCATGCATAGTTCAGCCGGACATACCTGACAGGTAATAAACATACGCTTGTCTGGAAGGCAGTGGAGGAGAATCTCTGCTCACCATTTGGGGCTGCAGAAATAGGAGGAAGAGAGACCTCACACCCAAATAACTCTCCTCTATATGGGCAACTGCTAAACTGAAAACACACCACAGAAATAACTCAGAGGTGCACTGAGATGGTGTTAGGAAAAGAAACTAGAAAATGCCTCACATGAATCAATGTGAGCATTTAATGGACCTTAATTGGAACCTTATCCTACTGTACTTAGAGCAGAGAGATGAAAGCAAAAGAAATCTGAGAGACCATTTATTTCACTTGAGAAAGCAGTAAACTAAAACTACAAAAAGATTTGACTACTATTATATTTTTTATGATTAAATAAAATTGTCATAGACTGGTGCTGGCGAGCCCATAAGTGCGCCGTGGAATGCATCCATGCTCTTTGGCTGCTGTTGGGATGTGACCAGAAAATCTATCAGGCTGTGCTCTGCATTTATTAACTCTGCTATTCTCACACCACCCAAAGGCTCTGTGGTGAGGAAGGCTTGACCTGAGTTCCAAATCAAAATAGTTGAGAATATGAGGATAGTGTATTTTGTGTGAAGACTTTCATTCATTCTTAAAAAAATATAAGCTATTTTCACCATATTTAGATGTAGTGTCTGTGCAGGTATAATCACCAAAAGGTGCTCATGTGTGTGAAACCTTGTAGCACAGGATTATATTATTTCTCCAAGTTCACAGGCCTTCAGAGATCATCTAGTCCAGCTCCCGTCATTGCCAGACAAGAGAAGGGCTTGCTCAAGTCCCTGGAGCCAGTCCTCCTGACACAAGATCTAGGACTTTTTGTGACCAGTCTTCTGCCTCCTCTCCCCACCCCCTACCTTGTGGTAGGTGGGACATAGATACTTCAAGTAAAAAAAAAAAAAAAATCCAAAATAAAGAGGCCCCTCAAATGTATGACAATATAGTGGGTCTGTGTCATTTCCAAGGTCTGTGCTCTTTAGACAAAGCTCTTTCTCAAACATAAATTAAAATGAAAAGAGCACTTACGAGTATAGTCCCTGACAAATTATAGAATCCATGACTTTTAGGGTTAGCCAAGTGTTTAAGAGAATCTAGGCCAACCTTCTTGTGCTGCAAGATGTGTTCAAAGGGGATTTAGAACATGCTTCATTTAAAAGGTAACTCTTCTCACAAAATAGACAACATGAAAGAAGGGAAAAGAAGTTCTAACATGGAACAGAGGCTGGAGGTGACTTATTCGTGGGGAAATGCCAGTATCATGAGCTTTGTGTCCACATGAGCATTCATCATTCATTCCTTCGCTCAGTGATCAGCTTTTACTGAATGTCCGCTCCATCTCAAACCAAGTGCTGGAGGATGCAGAAACGAATAGAGCCCCGATCTTGTCTTTCTGGAGCCCAGAGCCTAGGAGCCGTGCTGTCAGTGCTGAGACTCATTCCTTCCTTCCACAGACATTTCACAAGCGCCTGCGATGGTCCAGCTACTGTTCTAGCCACCCAGAAGACCGAGAGAAACAAAATAGACTAAGTCCCTGCTCTCAGGTTGCTGACACTCTGGGAGGAAAGGGAGAGACGATCAATAAGCAAACCTGGATGGGTGCTTGAGCTTTGTTTAGAGATATTTCACAGTGGAGGTGGTGCTTGAGCTGCTATCTGGAGGTGGAATAGTTACTTACCAGGTAGCAAGGTAGGAAAGACATTCTGGGCCTAGGAAAGACCATGAGCAAAGGTGTGTGTGTGCGCTTAGTCACTCAGTCATGGCCAGCCCTTTGTGACCCCAGGGACTGTAGCCTACCAGACTCTCCTCTCCGAGGGATTCTCCAGGCAAGACTACTGGAGTGGAATGCCATTCCCTTCTCCAGGGGATCTTACTGAGATCTAAAATGGCCTGGCAGGTTTAGGGAACGACAAGCTGTTCCTTCTATCTGTAGCTTAGGAGGTAGTGGAGAGAATATGAGTTAAGGGTGAAGAAGCTGGCTGGGCCGAAGTCATGAAGAAACCTGCATGCAACTGGTAGGTAGGTCTTAGGGATTTATTCTCTCAGACATGATGAGGTGCCCCTAATGTTACTAGCAGGGGGAGGAGATGTTCAAGCTGTGTCTGAAAGTCCACTCAGGATGTAGAGAGTGGGGAGACAGGCCCCAGGACTTCTGCAGTGGAGCCCCAGGATGGGAGCTGGTGTCCCTGGTTATGTAGCATTGTTCCTCCCCACAGGAGCAGGGTGGTGTCTGAGGGGGGCACCTGCCCAGGAGCCTTCTTTGCACCCCTCTGCCAGCAGTACTCAGCAAGCAGCCTGTCACCCATAGGAAGCAGGGGACACACGTCAGGGGCCTTGTCACCCAGGTTCCCTGGAGGGACACTGAAGGACAGCCACTCCCCCTCGCTGCATGAGGAAAGCCCTCATTTCTGTAGGATAACCTGGTTTCCAAAGCCTCTGCGAGGCCCAACCCCCAGATACTGGCTTTAACCTCTCCTCCTGCCCCTGACTGCTTCCCTGCCTCCTTCCCTCCTTCCCTCTCTCTCCTTCCTCCTCGACCCTCGGCTGGTGCTAGACAGCAGTGAATCCCTGGGACCACCAGGAAGAAGGCTAGTGCTCCAAGGGCCTGCCTCCCACACAGTCTGCCAAGATCTCTGCACTTAATCTCAGCCTCGAAATCTATCTTAGAGCAGAAGCAAGTCTGGGGAGAGAGGAACGTGTTTGCAGTGCTAGCCAAGGGAATCTTTGTGTTTCTCTGCCCCAAATTCAGTTTGATTATGTATGTGGACAGACTCTTCAAATTTTTCTCATGTGATATTTAAATAAGGCCATTTCAGTGCCCAGCCTACTCTACCCCCAAGGCATCAGATCAGAGAAACAAGGTGTGTGGGTGGGAGTGTTTGGGACATACCTTTTCCTTTATATGATTCATAGAGGTCACTGGCCTCAAGGCCCCTCCTATCATATCTTTCCTCTCCTGGGCTTGGGCGTCAGGTGTGATGGGACTTGTCAAAGAGCACTGTGGACAGAGAGGCTTGGCCTCTGCCCCGGCCTGGCCACGAGGACTGTTGCCCCCTGTGCTCCAGCATTGTAGCAGGACCAGTTTCACAGGGAGGAATGCAACAGCTACTTTGTTTCTGCTCTGCTAGAAAAATATTCTTTGTTCCAATGATTTACAGGCCCTCTCGGCTGTCTCTTATAATGAATTTAGATGTCTAGACACCTATTTTTTGCCCCTTTGTTGAGGACATCTTGTCTCTGACAAGAAAAGGGAAAAAGCAAAACAAGAATTCCTAGGCATAAAGAATTCTCCTTGGTGAGATTTAACCATTTGTGTCCATTTCTGTCTGATCTCGTACTCCATTCACGCTGCCGGCCTGGCTGATGGAGGTGGCTTGGCCTTGGGCTTGACAGACCAGCTCTTGCTGTCCTTACCCATGCCCCACCTGCCCCTGCTCTCCAGACGGTTGTGCCAAGAGGCTGTTGGAGTCGATGGGGTGCTGCCTGAAGTACTCAGTCAGCTGTTCTTGTAAGTCCAAAGATAGCGGCTCTGAGGACCTTGAAAGCCCTGGGAAGAGTAGGCCCAGGGCGCTGGTGTGGCAGTGGGTGTAGACAGGCCCCTGGAGTCAGGTTTCGACACCAAAGCTCAGTCCTCGTTCGTTCATTCCCCAGCTGGTCATGGAGCACCTGTGATTTGTCAGGCACGATCCTAGGCACTACGCCACACACTGGGGACACAGCAGCGAATAGAAAGGACATGACCCCTGTTCCCACAGTGCTGAAAACAGACTCACATCAGCCTGTCTTTGCCTCAACAACTGCTCATGCTTCTGGAGTCTTCTGGTCCATGGCAGACGTGGGACTGAGCTTCCAGTGACCTGAGCAGTTAGCAGCTTGCCAGAGAGGGCATTCTGAGGGGAAAAAAAAGAACATAAAAATAAAATGCAAAGCCTTCTCCTAAATAAGGGAGAAATTTAAGATCACTCTTAGATCATAGCAAAATTAGCAGGATTCACAGAGTATACGTAGATAAGACAGAAAGTGACCACTTTGTATTTTGTTTCCTTGAATGTAGGTGAATTCTAGAGAGATGGAGATTTTGCTATAGGACACCATGGTTGTGTCAAAGATGCTTTGAAGGATGGTTGGATGGATGGATTTCGAAAGGGGCCAAGAAACTGCCCCACAGAACCTTTTTTCTAGTTTATTTCTATTATTTAGTGTTATGGTTTTGGTATGGTCAGGAAGAGAGCTGTTCCTATATAAGTGAATTTTGCAGAGGACTAAACTTACCTTTAAAACACTATATTTATTTAACATTAACTACTTGTGTTCATTTTTTAAATTTTAGTCTCCTATTTCTTAAACTTAAATCATACTTAATATACATTTTTGATGCCTTAAGAAATGAATATCTACTGTAGTATCAAGTACATGAGCATTATCGTGTATGTGAAGCAAATTTTTTAAGTATAGAGTACTAAGAGAAGGTCATGGGGTATAATATGTGTTACTACTACAGTACAGTAATATCACTCAAGACCAACCATTTATACTAAATGATTCCAGGCAACTGTCTCAATTCTTATTTGTTTTTGAAATCCTTTTCATTTCCACGCCCTCACTTACTAGAGTCAGCTGGCGCTTCTTTCTGTCTCCAGCAGTCTCCTAATTTGCTGATTCCACTCCACTTTGGTTGGACTTGCTTCTGAAATGTAAATTGGTAGGCTGAGTTGGGGCTTGCAGAACTTAGCTGTAAATAATTGACGTGGGCTTCGTGGACCGACTGGGCACTCTGTGAGGGCAGGGATGTCTCTGACTCATTCACTGCCTCGCTCCCCAAGCCTTACATAGCACTCTGCCAGAGTAGATGCTCAGTAGAGTTTTGATGAATGAACTGGTGTGTCTGCTCAGCAGCCTGCTTGCTCACTTCCTGGTTCTTGGCTGCATTCCAGGTGGTCACAGTTGGAGGAAGGGGGCCTTCTGGGTGAGGAGAATCAGGCTGTTTTCCATTTACATAACATGATAGAGTCCCCAGAGGCCTTCCTAGCCACTCTCCTTGGGATCTTTGAAGTGACTACGGCAGTTGTCATTTCACAGATGTGAAGTGACTACCGCAGTTGTCACAGATGTGAAAAACGCAGACTGCCCAGGCCAACTACGTTTCTAGACCAGATGCATACTCCGTAGCTTACCTCTGCTTTCCTTTTTTTTCTTCCTGAAATTTAACTGTTGGGAAAAACTCTTCAGGTCATACCAAGGATTAGCATTATAAATATATCATAGGGGATAGTGGTTGTTTCAAAAACAAGGTCGGGTCTGCAGGCACGCAAAATCCAGAAGGCAGCTAATTACATCACCATCACGAGAGGGTCCTCATTCAGAAGTCGCATGTTCCAACAGTTCACTCCTGAGAATCTAGCCCCATCACCAACCGTTCCTCTCTTTCAAGTTCTTATGTCTGATAGTTTGAGACAAACCCTTGGCACAGCCTAGCGTATAACCAAGAACTGGCTATTTGATATCTAGCCAAGCAGAATATAGGTTTTTGAAGAAAGGTCTTTTGTGTTGGTTTAATCTGTGTATGTCAGTTGATTTAGTCTGTTTAGAATGGCAATATGTCATCCTCCTCTTCATCTGGGCTGGCAAAGTTGTGCGAGAAGCTGGCTGGCAGCCAGTCATTGGAACGAGCTCAGGGCTTGGCGACAGAGAGCCCCTCTGCCTAGGAAGGGGCAGCCCCCTGGGTGTGATAGCCCTGAGAGGCAAGAGAGAAGCCAGCTCTCAGAGTCAGAAGAGTTTTCCAGGCCCAGCTCCATAAATGACCAGTGGACCTGTAACAAGTCTCCCAAGCTTTCTGAGTTTCGGAGCTCTTCTTATAAAAGAGTATAGTCATCCGTGTCTGCCCCCGTCAAGGGTGTTGAGAGACTCAGATGATGTAGATAGAGGGGCTTCAGGGACGACTGAGTACCGTCTCCGCCAGTGACAGGCTTTCTGCTGCGTTGGATGTTACTGAGGTTCTGGCATGCTGCAGTCCATGGGGTCACAAAGAATCGGACACAACTTAGGGACTGAACAACAAGCAACAACTGGCAATGTGATGCCCTAGAAAATTTTGGATTCCTTCACATCAAGTGAGAGACCAGTGTCACCCCACTACCCACAAAGGAGGAGGGTTTTTCCCCAGACCTCTCCTTATAACCGGGCCAGGGAGCCCTGCCTGGGATGCTGAGAGTCTCAAGCCCAGTTTCTTTCTAGGGGAGCAGACAAATGATCACAGAATCCATTCTTAGGGATGTCTTAGTTCAGGCTGCAGTAACAAAGTTCCATAGACTGGGTAGCTTGTAAAACAATAGGAATTTGTTTCTCATTGTTCTGGAGGCTGGAAATCCAAGGTCAGGTTCTGGTGAGGGCCCTCTTTCCAAGTTACAGACTACCAGCATTTCATCATGTCCTCACAAGGCAGAAAGAGGACTAGAGGGCTCTCTGGAGTCTCTTTTATGAAGGTATTAATCTCATTCATGAGGGCTCCACCCTCATGATCTAATCACCTCCTGAAGGCCCCACCTCCTGATGCCATCACATGAGGATTAGGATTTCAACAAAAGAATTGAGGGGGGCACACAAACCTTCAATCTATGACAAGGGACTAGCTGAGCAGACCTAAGACGATGTGAAATGGAGACCTGCTTCAGAAAATGGCATCTGTGCCCCATGAGAGGAGATCTTGGTATGATTCTCCCCCAAGGCAAGGTACAGAAGAATGTGTTAACTAGGGACCCTGTGTCACTTTGATTCACTCATTCCAGTAACTCTGAGGTGCCCAGCCCTCTAGCAGAGCAGGGGAGGACAGAAAAGTAAAGGAAACAGTTCCTGCCCTTCTGGAACTAGGAATTAAGCTGCTCACACAATTTACAGTATAAAAGCTGCTGCCTTGTCTTTGGGTTGAAAAGCAGAGGCAATCTCTGGCCGTGCTGCCTGGGAAGGCTTCCTGGGCTAAAGGATTTCCTTAAGTGCTTGGAGGGAAGCTCCTCCTGGGTCTGAATCAGGAGCCCACAACACCAGCCTTATTAGCTCTGGCACTTCTTGCTCTGTTTTCAGATTGACAGGTCTGGCACAACAGCCCCAACACACACACAGACTCAGCTTAAGACTGTTTCTCTGTACCACTTACCTGTGTTTCTTGGATCACACTTATGCTAGGATTTTCTTTTCAAAGCTGTCAGAATGCACTTCCTACCCCGCCACCACAAGATCCTGGCTGGCATCCCCCGCCTGTTTGCACAGCTCTCTCCTGTGGAGGCAGAGCCAGGGAGAGGCCGTGGCATGGCTTCCCAGGTGGCATGAAGCTTGCTGATGAGTCCTAGCCAGAGCAGGGCCCGCTGCTGCCAGGCACCCTGTTCTGATGAGCAGCCCCTACGAAGAGGCGGGGGCAGGATGACAGAAAGCACTCGTTAGGCCTCACACACTGGGAGGGGACTTCTGATTCTGCGAGTGTAGGGAAGCCAGATCCAGCAGGAGGAGACTCAGAGCAGCAGAACTGGTGAGCTAACCAAAGGCTCCTAACTAACACTGCCTTTTACATTGTGGTCACAGACACTGTTTTGTTTGATCCTCATGTAAATGCTAAAAGCTGCCATCTGCCTCCGTTTCATTGAAAGAACACTGTGGCTCAAACCAGTTAACTGACCAGGGCTAGTTAACACCAAGCTTCCTTGAGCCTGCAGATTCATGCTTGTGGCCTCGAGAGACAACTGGCCCAGGCACTTCTAAAATACACCTGGTTAGTGAGGAAAGCCTGCTAGTGAAACTTCATGCTGGCCAGGGGTGACAAGGAATTGGACCTGAGCTGTGGATTGAATTGTATTCCTCCAAAATTCATATGTTGAGCCCTAACCCCCAGTGTGAATATCCTTGGAGATAGGACTTTTAAGAGTTAATTAAGGTTGAATGAGGTCATAAGGGTGGGTCCTAATGTAATAGGATTGGCGGCCTCATGCACACTCACTAAGGACAGGCCACATGAGGACACAGCGAGGTGTCAGCATGCAGACCAGGGAGAGAGCCCCCACCAGAAGCCCCACGCAGCACTCTGACCTAGCCTGCCAGGCTTCTGAACTGTGCGAAAGTACATTTCTGTCATTTAAGCCCCCTAGTCTAGGGTAGTCTGTGATGGCAGCCTGAGCAGACGAAGACAGGCTGGCACTGAATCTAGGTTGTTTCTTCTCTCCACGTGAAATTCCTCCACCTACAATTCTAGGTGCTCAGATCTGATCTAACCTTGAAGGTCCAACCCACCTGCTCAGTGCAGCCTTCCTCACCTTAGTAAGGAGTAATCTCTCCCTCCCATGGGCTGCCCCAGTACTTTATCCTCCCTCTCTGATGACCCAGGCGCCTTTGTATTACTGTCCTTTCTGGACATACCTCATCTCCCTGAGAGGTGAGGCTTGACTCCTCTCCATGTCCCCTTCAGCATTTGGCACAGGAGGCATTCGGTAAATGGCTACTGAATTTAGAGCTCTTTTCTGGCTTCCTCAATTGGGGCACCCAGTTATACTTCACTTGGTAGGAGGTGCAAAGATTGGAACCCGAAAGCTTAGTGGGTGTCCAGGGATCAGCAGATGAAAGAATCAACATGTCCCACTTGTCTACTCCAGATTCTTTTATTTTTATTTTTTCCCCAGATGCCTTTTTAGTGCCAGTATTCAGATCCTCCTGGCCCTCTTTCCAAGGCTATAGCGCACGTTGGCAGCATGCAACTTTCCTTTTTCTAAAGCCCTTCTTCCCAGAATTGTTGATAGTTCCAAAAAGAAAAGGAAGTGAGGGTCTCTCGCCCACTTCCTCTCTTACCCTCTCCCTATCCCTTCTCCTAACCCCTTGCCAGTGAAGAAAAAAGGTGGTGAGTAAAAGGTGGTGAGTGCCAGGGCATACAGGTTAAAAGGTGCCTTTCTTCAGTGCCCGTGGGACTACTACTGCCTGCCTTTGCTTAGAAGCCCAAAGGAGAATTCTCTCCAGAAGCTGACCAAGAATGGGCCCAAGAAAGCTTTGCAGTACTCTCTCATGTTCTGATACAGTCAAGTAGTTTCTGTGTGACTTGTCTTAAATTCAAAATGCGGGAATCTAATTCTCAGTGAGAAAGAGTATATTAAAGACCCAGAACTCTTGGTCATGTTCTTTTTCTTTATTTGAGTGCTAGTGGCTCAGACTGGAGAAGGCAATGGCACCCCCCTCCAGTACTTTGCCTGGAAAATTCCATGGATGGAGGAGCCATGGGGTCGCTGGGAGTCGGACACGACTGAGAGACTTCACTTTTCACTTTCACACATTGGAGAAGGAAATGGCAACCCACTCCAGTGTTCTTGCCTGGAGAGTCCCAGGGACGGGGGAGCCTGGTGGCTGCCATCTGTGGGGTCACACAGAGTTGGACATGGCTGAAGTGACTTAGCAGCAGAAGCAGCAGTGGCTCAGACAGTAAAGAATCTGCCTGCAATGTAGGAGACGTGGGTTCAATCCCTGGGTCGGGAAGATCCCCTGGAGAACAGCCTCCAGTATTCTTGCCTGGAAAATTTCATGGGCAGAGGAGTCTGGCAAACTCTAGTCCATGGGGTCACAAAGAGTCAGACATGACTGAGTGACTAACACAGGTATGTTCACTTTGTGAAAAATCAGTCTTTTAACTTAAAGGGGATATGTGTTCTGCTTCATTGAAAAGTATACTTAAAAAAAAAAAAAAAATAAAACCCAAAACAACTGAACAGTTGGCTTAGGTCACACAACTAGTTGGTGACTAGGGTAAAGGCCAGAGCTCAATTCTCCCAGCTCTGTAGTTAGTATGTATTTTAGAATCACACCCCCAAGAGCAAGAGGCAAGTTCAGTGTCAGTTGCTTTTGATCTGAAAGTGAAAGTGAAGTCACTCAGTGGTGTCTGACTCTTTGCAACCCCATGGACTGTAGTCTACCAGGCTCTTCCATCCGTGGGATTTTTCAGACGAGAATACTGGAGTGGGTTGCCATTGCCTTCACCAGGAGATCTTCCCGACCCAGGGACTGAACCCCAGTCTCCCACATTGTAGGCAGACGGTTTACCGCCGGAGCCACCGGGGAAGTCCTTTTTGATCTGAAGTTTCTGGCAATTCTCTTGGTTTCCTTGGAGCCCTAGTTTGCATCATGAAAATGGACAAAACGGTCGAGAGGAGGTCTCTCATTACTGCTGAGGCAACACCAGCTTCCTACCTTTTGCCTGATGACTGTGGCCACTAAAGACATCTATAGGCGGGTCACATCCTTCCTTGGTTCAGTGCTCGGGAATGAGGCTCTGTGAAAATACCCTTTAATATTTGTGTTGACCTGTGTGCCCTGGAAGAAAGGGCAGGTGGCCAGGCTAGGCTCAGGGTGGTGCCACCTTAGGCCTTTGTCCGGACACAGGTGACAGATGAGTGATTTAGTTGCAACTCCACAAGGAAGGCATATAGAGAGACATACTTACATCATATGGTAGGAGATTTTTCTTAGGTACGTTTCTTTCATTCAACAAGACGTTCATGTCCTGTGATGACTCCCTATTGACTTTCTACTGATTTTGGACAGCTTAAGCAGTCCCAAGTGACATTTGACTCCCCCCTAAGGCCTGGGACTGAATGACTGGATGAAATAAAACTAAGTCCTGCCTTCATCCCCTAACCTGTCAGAAGCCTCTGAGGCAACTCTCTCCTCATCCCCAAGGCCCTGAGCATTGAGGTCAGGCTGTTTGCATCCCCAGCCTTGCTTCCCTGCCCCTACAGGAAGTACCTAACCTGATTCAGCTGACTGTTCCTCTGTGCTCATGACATCATGCCATTCCTCTGCACCCTAAGCCCACCTGCATCATCCAGGAGTGGTTTCACCTACTGAGCCTCAGTGCCAGCGGTTGGCCCCTTGCAGGCTCTCCTAGTGCTGTCTCCCCAGAGTCTGAAATGTGGTTTGAGGGACAGTGCTAACTAGATGTCCTCCTCTGGCTCACTGCCAAGCCAGGGGGTAGCTCGCAGCACCCCTCGCGGACCCCTTGCCTATAATCTGGCTAAGTCCTGTCATGGGTGGTCCTGTGGGTAGAGCTTCTTACCCCCAGGCACCCAAACTGCCAACCTCCAGTTGTGTCTTCTGCAGTCAGGGACTTAAAGATAGTGGCCTCTGACAGGTCATCTCACTACCCTGCTGGTGACCTCTGTAAACTCACTTTTTCAACAGGCAACTCATAGCCAGCTCTGTTCCCAGAGGGGACTGACCCCCAAGGGACTGACCTCCCCCACCCACTCAGCGAGGGTCAGGAGTCCAGGTGGAATAAGTTATGGTTAAGCTAGAATGTTCTGTGCTGATTTACCAGGATCCAGGAGTCACCACGGAGAAGGCAATGGCACCCCACTCCAGTACTCTTGCCTGGAAAATCCCATGGACGGAGGAGCCTGGTAGGCTGCAGTCCATGGGGTCGCACGACTGAGCGACTTCACTTTCACTTTTCATTTTTATGCATTGGAGAAGGAAATGTCAACCCACTCCAGTATTCTTGCCTGGAGGATCCGAGGACAGAGGAGCCTGGTGGGCTGCCGTCTATGGGGTCGCACAGAGTCGGACACGACTGAAGCGAGTTAGCAGCAGCAGCAGCAGCAGGAGTCACCATCATTGAGTTTAACATTATGCCTGTGCCAGCCAGACTGTCCAGTTTAATATCTTTTCAATTAGTGAGTCTTCCAGTAATAGCATTTTAACAGTGAAGTTCCAAAGAAAAAACTTGTTCTTAATTTTTGTCCAAAGAGGGGAAAAGAGGCTTCTAATAATGGTATCATTATAAATTCTAAAGTGATGATCATTTGGCTGTGCGACAAAATTTGTAGCTAATAATTAAAATAAAGATTTAAGTAAATGCTTTATCAATAAAGTGGATGATAGGGGCACATTTTTCTCAGCCAGTGTCAGGGATGGCAGCCCATAGCCATGTGCTGAATTGTCACACTGCAAGTCTTTAAAATTCCTGCTGGATTTGAAGGTATTAACAAGTCCCTATCAACATTCTCTAAAGGTTTTTGATGTCATTTTAGCTATTGAACTAAAATATGTGAACTATTACTTTGTTGATTTTGTTCTTAAACCAAACTGCATTATCATCTGAGAGTGTGTTCTTAAAGTATTGTTAAAAGTACTTTGAAAACTTGTAAATCTCTATAATTTATGTTTCTCCTGCCTCTGCTGTTTCATTCTGTCCTTCTGGTTTTAATTTGAATGCAGTCCTGTCTGGGTGTGTACCTGTAAAATTGTGTTTTTCCAAGTACAATTTACAGTCTTGACCTTAGATTTTACAGTGTTCCTAACCTTCCGTGAGCTTCCTCCTATACCAAGAAGTGGGGCTTCGGGTCACCCAGCTCTTTTATATTAGAACAGTCTAATCAAGGTTACTTGAAACAGATCTGATTTTGATGTTTCTTAGTTTATCATATAGGCCTAGGGAGTAAGTTCGGAGGGCTTCCCTGCAAGCCCATTAACTGCATTGCCCCATTTCTTAAAATGTACACAGTTGTAAACCCAGACTGCTTCAGGACAACAGTCTCGTTTATCTAAACAATTCTCCTTTTAGACTCAATGGCACTGATGGAAACACAGATAAGCAGGATGGATCAGAGGAAGGAACTTTTGGAGCTTTTTTTTTTGGGGGCTGAAACTGTTCCCATTCCCCTAACAAACCCCTTTTTTCTTTCCAGGGGCTTGTCTGCATATGGAATAAATTGATCTGTGTTCAATATATTCCGTGAGCTAGGGTAGGGGAAGACTGCAGTGGGAGGGTATAGGAGAGGGTGTCTGTCTTCTGAGTGCGCTCTTGGCAGGTTTTAAGGAATATGGCTATTTTGCTTTAAGGGGAGCGTGAAGGGTGAGGCGCTGTGTTAAAGCAGTGCGTATCCTGAATCCACTGCGTGGGCATCCTCTCTCCGTGATGAATCCATGGTTCCTCGTGGATTATAAGAATTTTTAAATGGATGCAAGACTTTTGGCATCTTTTCCTTAAGTTAGGAAATGAGATTTCTTTCTTTTCTGCTCCTTTCAAATATCACTTAAATTAAGCTCTGATAAGGAGTTAGGAGTATTTTTTTCTCCTCCTTACACTTCTTCAGCACGTTTTCCGTGGTTCTTACTGGTACTGCTGGCCGAGGAAGCGGGACTTGGGGCAGGCCAGGGCTCTGTGGCAGCTGACCTGGGGTTCCGCCTCCGTTGCAGGTCATCGTGCAGTCCGGCCGCCACCCCACAGTACTGCAGAAGCTTTGCCAGCTGCCCTTCCAGTACTTCAGTGACCCACGGCTGATCAAAGTGCTGTTCCCGTCACTTATCGCTGCTTGTTACAACAACCTTCAGAACAAGGTCATTCTGGAGCAAGAGATGAGCTGTGTTCTACTGGCCACGTTTATTCAGGTACCTTCTATATTTATGCCAAATTCTCTGACTCTGTGTGAAAGCTAATGCGACTGAAAAATAAAAGTGAACCAGCTGTTTACCCTTGCCATCCATACTACCCCCAGGTTTCACCTGTTGATGTGCTTGACTCTCAAGGTAGGGGTAAAACTGGGGTTTGAGTATTGTATATAATTTCTGTTCGAAGGATTTCAAGAAAAAGGTATTTTTCCAGTTAAGCCTGTACTAAGGAAATGTTTTTAAAAGACTTCTTTAAGGCTTTAACTGTTACTTCATCTTGCTTTTTGTCTATTTATAGGGAATAGATAATGACTGCTGAAGAAAGATTAAAACTGCAATTTATTTCTAAATTTTTAAATAAATATTCATATGTATATACACACATATGTGTATGAGGAAAAAAACATTTTGTTGCTTTTTCTCAAATATAAAACTTTTAATTATGGCCTTATATTTTTCTGATCCAGTGAAATTCTGTAGGACTCAAATCAGAATCAGTACTGTAGCAAAGCAGTATTTCCACATCTAAATTAACCCAGTCATCTGACAATAGAGAATCATTGTGGTTGTCTTTAACATTTGCTAATAGCTAATCCTGTTATTTCTTTTCTGTCCTCACACAATGACATTATTTGCTGAAAATCTTCCATTATTTTTTCAAATGTTGCACCCTAAAGCCAATATGTTTTTGTTCCATGACACACATATGCTTAATAGACAGTGTTTTCTGTTCATAATAATAATGAAACAGAAAGCAGAACTTTGTATTGTTATTGTTCCTTATTCTGGCTAATATACATGTATCACTTTTGAAAGAGTGTAACAGTGCCCAGCTGGTTGGGATGGCTAAAGGATCCCCCAAGCTTTCTTCACCTTAGAAGTGGTTTACATTTCTTAAACTATCCTCTGTTAGATGATCAGCTAATAAAACACACTAGATCAATTATGCTTAGAAATGTTTTGTTTTCAGCTTGTTTCTTTTTGAGTCTAGATTCCAGTTTCCAAAAAAATTTATCAAAAATATTCAGATTTATAGGTAGGGTATATATATTCAAAAAAATCTTACAGTTAATAATTAAAATCTTAATGAAGTTTTATATAACCATCATATCAATGTATAGGATTCTTCATATATTCTTACAGCCTTAGGATTAAAAAGGAAATACGTTATAGAGAATTTTAAGACCATGATCTTAAAATTCATTCTTTTGTTCCACAGGTAAATTTTTAGTACCTCTGGTGTGCTGGGCACTGCTCCAGGCACTGGAAATACAGCAGCAAACAACACAGATACAAATTCCTGCCTTGAAATTTAGAGTCGGGGGAGTCAAACAAAAAACAAATAAATGAGCAAAATAAATAGCATGTCAGATTGTGTTAAATGCTGTGGAGAAAAGTAAAGCAAGAAAGGAAAGGGGGTCAGGGACCTCCAGAGATGACATGCAGCTTTTTGTGGCCTGCGCAGAGGCCTCAACCAAGACAGTGATTATCGAGCAAAGACAATTTTGTAGCTGTACCATCTTAGTCCCTTACATTTTTTCAACCTCTTGGAAAACAATTTATAAAAATATAAATGGTATCAGAACCTAAAGTAAGGCTCATATATAGTATTTTCATCTGGTGTTGATCTCAGAGTACTTCTAATTTGACTCTTCTCTATTATAGTTAAAACACAATTAAATATAATTTAAATTTAACACATTAACCATATATTTTAGCACAGATTTTATAAATAACTAGAAGGAAATGGCAACCCACTCCAGTGTTCTTGCCTGGAGAATCCCAGGGACGGAGGAGCCTGGTGGGCTGCCGTCTATGGGGTCGCACAGAGTCGGACACGACTGAAGTGACTTAGCAGCAGCAGCATGGAAATTTCTTATAATGCTTATTTGGGATAGGATGTTAAAAACAAGTTTGGTTTTTTTCTATAAATTATTGTGCTCAAGAGAATGAAAGTACATTGGACTTTCGTTTATATAACGATTCTTCAAGGTCCCCTGTGTTAGATTATTAGTAGTCACTAGAAAATATTAAAAATAAGAGCTAGCAGTTTGTCCTAGGTTCCTGAAATTTCACATATTACAGATGACCTTTTTCATGTTCCATCGAAGAGTAAAATTGCTGGACTTTAAGATTTAGCTACAGAATAGATGGACCTAAGAATATTATACTACATGAAAGAAGTCAGAGAAAGACCGTTACCACGTGATTTCACTTATATATGAAATCTAAAAAATGAAACAAACATAGCAAAACAGAAACAAACTCACAAATCCAGAGCTCTGGTGGTCTGGACAGTGGGATGGGGAGGTGGGCAAAATACGTGCAGGGAATTAAGAGGTACAGACTTGCAGCTATAAAATCCATGTCATAGGAATTTAACGTACAGCATAGGGAATACAGTCAATAATATAATAACACTGTATGGTGACAGCTGATAACCAGACATATCATGCGAATATGGAATCACTATGCTGCACGCCTGAGACTAATATGATATTGTATGTCAATTATACTTCAATTTTAAAAATGTAGCTACGGAATACATAAGGGCTTTTATACTTGTGGGTTTTGTTTAATGTTAAAAGTCTGTCAATATTTTAAGACAGTATTTGGCTAAAGAATTCAGTTTGTTAGATATAAAACAAAGTTATACTTTCCACAGCAGGCAACAACCTGGCCGTTGGTGATACTTAGATTTGAGTCATCATTATTTGATTTAAATATGAGAACCTGAATTACATAACATCCGTTTCTTAAGCTTTTATATTTGGGGTTCCAAAGTATTCATGGTAAAAAAGTTATCTCAGAATTCAGAGGCATTTTTAAAGCCACTCTCAGCAAAGTTCTCTGTTTGTAGCATTGATATAAAAACACTTTTCTCATTTCACACAGGATTTTGCACAGACTTCAGGTCAGGCAGATAACCAGTCTTATCAGCCCAAAGGTATGTCTCTACTGAAATTAAATGTCATGTGTTTGTTAGCTGGACATTTCTCACTCTACCCTTTGTAACTGTCAAGAAATCAATTTATTACATCACCTAAAATATTTGAAGTTCAGATACAAAGTATATTTCAGAGAATAAAGAAATTGATTTTGTCATCAAACATGAGTGTATCAGGATATACAGAGAAATCCATGGAAATAAAAGAAAAGCACAAAACATCTTTATATAATTTATATTCACTTCATGCAAGTTATAATAAATGGTGAATAATTACTAAAGAGCTACCTTGTAATAGAAGAGACAATTAGATCATTAATATTGGCCTACATTACTCACATAAATGCTGAAATTACATATTTAGTTCCCTACCGGTGTTCAGAATAAAATTGTCATTGATAGTAGCCCATATGTTCCTCTAAAATTCAAGCACTTGAATTTTTTATTGAAAATAAAAATTGTAAAATTGTTTTACATGAAGAAAGAGCACAGTTCAGGGGCCTAAAGATTTACAAAAAAATGTTTTTCCCTGTAGCATTTCTGCTGAGGTGAGTCCTGTGATCAGAGCAGAGATGTAGAATTTTCAAGTGCATTTTTACTTTTTAAAATATTCTGCTACCCACACTGTAATTGAGAAGTACAAGTTGCTCTTTGTCTGACTGTCATGTCAGCATCTCTGACTAATGAGACCTTCATCCAGATTTTCCCCAATTCTTCCCTTAGTTTGATAGTCTTTAAAGTGGCCAGAGGTCTAGTCCTAGCAAGATCCTCTGGGGCACCCACTCAGTAGCCCTCATTTTGGGGGAGGAGGAGGTCACCCTAGGCAGGGGGTGTATATGTGTCTCACAGTTCTTTACAATGGACAGGTGCTGAAAAGTACATAAATGAGAATATAACTAAAACTGTAACAGTATCATGAGAAAATGTCATGTTTTATTGGCTCAGACACTCACAAGTAAACAGAAAGCTATGCCCCTTTTTAGAAATTCAAGTCACCATCATAGTTGGCACTATTTGCCTAAGTCAGAATCAGTGTGCAGGTTCACTTCTGCCCTGACTCAGTCACAGCCTTTTTTTAAGTTGTTGGAGGCTAGGGAAAAAAATCATAATTTGTAATCATAATTTGTTTCTATATCTTAAAAACAATGGTTTAAATTTTGAAAATGCCTAGAGAAATCTTCTTCTAATGTATTTATTTTTAATTGTACAGCAGTTTGGGGTTTTTTTTTTCTTTTTTCTTGGCCGGTAAGAAGTATAGACATTCTTTTTCTTCCTCTTCCTCCTGACATAAGGATGAGTCACCATTTGCTGCCTATCTGTCAGGCATGTCCCAGGGCTGCCTCTATCTGCTTGGTTTCAACCTCTCTTTTCCAAGGGATCATCTTCTCTGACTTTCATGCTTTCCCCAATTACTATGGGATTAATCTTCAAAACAGCAAATGGGGAACGGTTCTCTACTTTGCTTAGAAAAGTCATTGCTATACTGGTGACAGCTCATAATGTGCTTACCTGATTTTAAAAAATGATGATGCCACACTAAGTTGCTAGTCTGCACCTGGACATCTGTTCCCCTATTGCTTAGAATGTACTCATAAAATGTTTCAAGATGTTTTGAGTTCATTGCCCAGGTGAACCTCTAAATTCTAATGTGAAGCAGCTCCTGACACACCACATTCTTATTGCTAAGGAAGAATCCGGGTTTTATTTTGTTCACCATACTTATTTTCTTATTCCAGAGTCCAAAAACGGTGTTTTTCATAATGTTTTACCTAGAGGTTAAACATTATGTATATAGTGTATGTCTGAGTAGCTTAGAAGCATGAAATAGATTGTAATTAAAATATATATTATATATTTCATACTACAGATATAGATGAGTTACCTTTACTGAAATTTGCATCGTGGTTTATTTGAAGTGTATGTCTCCATTTTGGACTCAGATATCAAAATAATTTTCATTTCTTAAATGTTGAAGATTTTAACTTGTTTACTATTCTCTTCTTTTCCCCCCCTCAGGAAAATGCCTTGGTTCCCAAGACTATCTTGAACTGGCTAACAGATTTCCTCAGCAGGCCTGGGAAGAAGCTCGACAGTTTTTCTTAAAAAAAGAGAAAAAATAAAGGTTTTGGTTGGTTGTGTATTTGAGTACCCTCATTAATATTTTAAATTGTTCAAAACATTGTAACTACTCCTTAAGAAGTTCATTTTCACATGTTTATACTCTGTAGATATGGTATATACTTTACACTATTTATAAAGACTGTAGATACTTTAATGTTCTTTCTAATTCTGGGAGTTTATTTCATTTATGCGCAATAGTTTGGAGTTTGGTAACTTACATCCTATGATAATATATACTTTGCATTTGTAATATGGGTGAAATTAGACAAAAAGTTAGCAAGTCTGTTTTGTTCTTGTAATAAAATAACAATTCTGTTTGCAGTGGTGACTTTTCTTGTGAAGGCAATGCAGATTTGAAAGAAAAACTAATTCCAACTCTGGAAGTATCTTAAAGACTTACTAAAAGTTAACCTGCTTTAAATTTCCCTTATTAGGTTTGAGTAGAAGATGTTTGTAACAATTTAACATTCTAAATTACATAATATGTTCTAGCAGCTATCTGAAATTAACTCAGAGCATTGTATCCATTTGTCTGCCTAAATTTTGCCAGCGGCCAATACCGAGAGTCTCCTATAGAAATGGGATTGCTGAACTGAAATTCTCCAAAATAAAAATTAGGGATCCAAAAAAGATCAAACATAGTGAACCATTCTAAAGTATTTTCTCAAATAACTGCAATGAAGCTGAAGTAAAAATAAAACATGATCACAAAGGTCCTGAATAGACGTTTTCACTCCTGTGCACGGCTCACAGCTTAACGGGAGGAGTGTCTGCCAGGAGATGTTGACCTTTTCATATCTTGTTCTCATCGTTTCTCCACCTTAAGCCGACGGTCAGTGCTAAGCCGTTCACTGAGTGACACTGGGAATTATTTCTGTCAGATAAGGATCAAACATTAGCAAGAAAAAAGATCTGATGGGGGGGGGCGGTTGGAATTAATACTGTAAGATTCAAGACTGGGGGCGGAGGGGACGGAAAATACAGAAGTTACACCGGATTGTTAAAAGCAAACTTACCTCCTGTTCAGGACACTTATTTTTGGATCCTCCCAAGTCTGTCGAGTTATGTGTATGCTGTTTTTACTTCTTTGCAAATAGAAAATAAAGAGGTCCAATTTCAAACGAAAGAGAAAGAAAGCAAACGCAATCCCTGTGCGCTCTGTGCTCCTACCGCCCGGCCCCCGGGGTCTTCCGCGCGCTCGGGCTGCGGGGCCCGGCGGGGCTCGCGGCTCGGGGCGGGGAAAACCCCTCCTGCTCCAGCGGAGTCCGCTCCCAGGGCTTGGCGGAGACTCAGACCGGGGCGCCAGACCCAGGGCCCGGGGCCCTCGCCGCGACGCGCGCAGAAGCACCTCGAGCCGCTGCCCGGCTGAGCGCCGCACACCGGGAAGCCGAGGGAGCTCGGCCCTGGCGCCCGCACCTCCCCTCCGGCCGGCGGCCCGGGGCTGCTCCTTGGCCAGAGGGCCTGGGAGCCAGGTACCGGCGGCCGGCTTCTTGCGCGACCCGCAGCTGCCGGGGCGCCCCATCCAGGAGAGGCGTTCCCAAATTCCGCTTTTCCCCGCATCTTGGGGCGTGGATGCAGAATCCTTGTAGCTGAAATGAATAATCAAATATTTATACGATTTCCTACAAGACGCTTCACAATAGAAATATGCTTATCTGGTCGGAAATTTGCCAAAAAGCCATAAATAATTGAGACAGCTGTGATTAACCTTCCAGAAACCATACCAGAATTCGCAATTAAAACATTTAATTGAATGGTCTCATTTGGCCCGCCCCGCCCCCAACCCCCGTCCGGGAGGGGAGGAGGTTTGATTGAGACAAACCCCGGCCCCACCCGGCTGGGGAGCCTGCGAGGATCGGGCCCGGGGGCTCCTCGGGGGGTGACTCCCGACCCGCGCGGTTTCTGGAGGTCTCAAGTTCCCTACTTTATTATTGCGCGCTCCGCCGGGCCAGAATGATTGAAGCTCTAACTCCCCTGGGTTTTACGACTTCTAAACTCTCCCGGGATGGGGAAAGCACATCGCGCAGGTGAGCGCAGGCACATCTTGCTCCACTCTACGGGGACGAGTGCCACCCACTGGCGTTCTCCTGGGGGCGGGGCCCAGGTCACCGGTCCCCTGAGGCTCAGGGGCCACAGGTGGACCCGCTGGGCCGAAACGAAAAGCCTCGGCTGTGTCCAGCCTGTAAAGCTGACGATGCGACTGGGCCCAGCCGGAGCGTAGGTAACCACTGTGCCCGGGCTTTAAAGCCCAGAATTGGAGCCCAAACGGAAAAGGCCGCCCGAGGCCCGAGAGCAGCGGCATTTGAACGCCCAACGCCTGCCCAACCGAACTTCCCGCTCTGGGCGGCAGCTCGCTGGCCCGGAGCTCCAAGCGGCTAGTCCTTCCGAAGCCCAGCACGATCTCGGGGCCGCGGCTTCCTGCCGAGTTCCGGAGCCTCTCCCTCGCTCCAGGCAGTCGGGGGCGCTGCGAGCCTCGAACCCTGAACCTAGGTCCGGAACTCGCCTCCTCTACCATTTTTCCTTCCTTCCTTCCCCAGGAAAGAAGCTACCTGGACCAGTTCTTCCAGAGCTCCTTGCCAACCTCTGAATTCTTGGGTCTCAATACTCTGGGAAGGGATTACTCCTCACTACCCCTCTTCTTCCACTTCAGTCTCCCTGCTCCCACACCCGGAACCCAGAGGTCTCCCGCCTTCTATATGACACCCTGGCCTTAAAGATCCTGTTTCCCACTGAGGAAACTCTTCGGCCTTTCTCAACTCCTGCCCCTCAGCTCACTCCCTGACCCACTCTCTCACCAGCCCTTGACCTTATCGACCGGGCAGTGCCCGGATCCAAAAGATGGACTCACCTAGCACTCTAGCCTTTCTGGCGTGATTTCTGCGAGGCGCCAAACTTGCTTTATAAATTGAACCACTCCCCCACAGCACTCCACATCTGGTTCCCAATGGAGTACTTCTCTGTGCCCTTTTTCGCTCCTATTACTGCTCTCAGCCTGACTCCATTTATCAGCATCTTCCATGCACAGTCTCCATCAACAAGGTGCTAGCCTGTAATTGGTCACACAATCCTCCTTATTGCACTGAATGCCAGTATCTTGAGGAAAGTTTACCTTTACATCAATCAGACCCATATTTAAAAGCCTCTAATCTTCCCTACATCAGCTTAATAAACTCTCTGAATTTCCTGCTTTTATCACAAGTCCACTGGGACTCCTCTGCAAATAGTTTATTATTCATTCATTGTTTCCCATCTCTAGCATGCTGCTATTCAAGCAAATTCCCTTGCTCTCTTTGGTGAATACTTGTATGGGGAAAACACAGCTAACTAAATGTGTGGCAGCTTATGCCCTCCCCCAGACAGCAGTGGCAGAATCTCACATTTTTTAAGAGAACAATCTTAGACAATGTCTTACTTAAACCTAGTCTTTGCAGCTCTGACAAAACTAAGCTTTAAAGCTATTTCATATTCAAAACTGAAAGGCTGATTTCTGTTACAAAACCCATTAAAAATTAAAGTTCGTTGGGAATACTGCCACAGGGACTTTGAATTTCCCAGAACTGTGTAGCCTTTCAATATGTATTAAATTTTGTGGTAGGGTAGCCATAAACTTCTCCATCTCTGGGAATCTCTTTCCTGCTTCAATTACATAGAGCTACCCAAATTATTAGATAAATCTGCTGAGAAAATCTTATTCTAAGGTGAATCTACTTAAATAACTAACTCCCATTTCCCACCCTATGGCCTCTTTTATTGAACTGACTTTTTTACTACACAACTCGGTATCTCACTTTAAAAGTTCAGTAAGCATAAAATACACTTGTAATTGTTACAGGTAATTTAATTTACAAGGAAATCCCTACTGTATTACAGAAGATGTTTAAAGATGACCTGGGAGCCAGTAAAATTGATATTTATTAATGTAACTAACCAACCATAGATCTGACACCTCACCAGGGACCATCATAATAAGGCTTTAGAGTCAAACTCTACTCTTGGAAACCCAGACGGAAAACGATGTGCCCCTTTGGGTGGCTAGCAACAAACTACAGGAGAAGAGCTTCTGATGTTTTATACAGCAGTACACACAGATACAGGGCTTCCCAGGTGTCTCAGTGGCAAAGAATCTGCCTGCCAATGCAGGAGACTCAGATTCGATCCCTGGGTCTGAAAGATCCCCAGGAGAAGGAAATGGCTACCCACACAGTATTCTTGCCTAGAGAATCCCATGGACAGAGGAGCCTGGTATGCTATATAGTCCATGAGGTCAAAGAGTCATATGCAACTTAGCGACTAAACAACATCAACACATAGCTACAGGTATCCTAAATACACAGTAACCACTTTGATCAGAATAATTTCCCAATATTCAAAAACAGACACACTCATATAAATATCCAAAAAGGAATTATATTTTTGATCTATGGATGGCCAAAGAAAAAGTGACTGTAATTAGATAGGCAGATGTAGCATTAAAATACTGCAATCTGCCAAAAGCAAAAATTCAAAGCTAATTAACAACCATAATGACATTTTTCAAATTCAAGAACCTGTTATTTCCTTTTTAAAAAAGACAAAACCCAATATTCTGGATCAATCAAAAGTTTTCAAAAGTAAGACTTTTCAAAGTTTAGCCCCCTATCCAGTGGCCAACCAGAAGGTAAAAGGAAATATCTGTATTTCTGTTTGGGAGGGAAGAATCTAAGTTAAGGGAACAAACCCTCAAAGACTCTAACCCTGATTATTAAAACCGTTTCTGGGCACTTGAGAGGTAAAGCTGGTCCTCATTAACCCTAAATATCTCTTCCTTTATCTCTAAGTTTGCAGCACCATTTCCTAAATCCTGAAGAAGAAGAATAATCTCTTTAACGTCTGTGCTAGCATCACCTTGACTTTCAGGAAGTAAAATATAAATGTGGCCCAATCTTCCCACCTCCTCCCATTTTCTTTCAGTAATTGCCAGCTTTGCTGCCAGCCTCCCGTTTCTAATGGAGGGGCAGGGGGAAGGGGAGAAATTCGCTTTCAGAATTCCGCCATCAGCTCAGCTGAAACACCTACAGTGGCCTCTGGCCATCCAAGCAGCCCATGGCTTTTTAACAGCAGGCATCAACTTCTTTGTCCAACGACCAAAAATGCCCCCTCCGACACATTTTTCCTTACCAGGCCCTACCTGAGCTAAGATGGCAACAATAGTAAGGGCGTTGCCCTCTTTCAAAACAATTCCTGGACAAAGGATATACCTTTGGGTTCTTTTAACTTGATAGGACAATGCCAGAGATTCTTCAAGAGTAGTGGAATCACTAGTAGGCTGGCAGCTTTCTGAGCCCAAGTGAGGACTGGTCTAGGAAAAGAATTATCCCAGGCTGCCAAAGGGTTAAATATTTGTGAAGGGTAAAACCTGAGCCTCCCGTTTTTTTGTGTGCTTGCCCGGGGGCCTGCTAGAGATTCAGTATCTCCCGGTTATTTCCTGCGATCACTAAAGCCAGTTTTCAAGAAAACCAGTCGCAGGGGTTTGAAATGTCACACCAAGTGACCTGGGCACGGCATATCCAGGGGCCATTCCCAGCCCCCTCCCACCCAAGCCAGCTCCCGCCCCCTGCATTTCGGGTCTGGAAAGAAAATAAACCAACGACACGCCAGACTGGTTCTGGGTGGACTTATTTTCCCTGGCAGCCGCGATCCTAGCGGGGGCTTGTTGTGGCTCCTTCAGTGTATCGCTTGCAGGTGATGCCAAATTCAGATAAGGAGCCGCCGCCCGGCCTTCTCTTCTGTCTAGACGGGGGAATTAATAAATGCAGCGAGATTGATCACGTCGCGCATCCACTCTGGGGACAACGCCGAGGATGAGCCGTCAAGGCCCCCCTTTTCTACCCCGGGGCCCGCGGGCTAGCCTCGTGGCTCGGTGGCAGGGCCCGCGTGGCAGGCGAGCGAGGGTTCTGGATCTGAGGGTTCGGGCATCCAGACCCGCGGGAAGAGAACCGCACGCAGGTAGGGCCCGAATGCACCGGGCCGAAAAGAGTCGGAGGACCTTGAAGAACTCCAGGTTGGGTTCGGCTCCGGGAGCTAAAGCAAGGTTGAGACGGAACCGCTAGCCCCAACAAGCGGAACAGCAGACATTGGATCACCGCAGGTTTCCCGCCCAAACAGTCACCCCCGCTGCCCCGCGGGCTTCTGCAGCGAAACGCCAGGGATGAGGAACGAGCAGGGGGCGCGCAGGCTTCCGGGAGGGCCTGGGCGCTCGAGCGCTTCGGGGGGCCTCGCGGGGCCGCAAGGGGCGCAGGGAGCGCAGATACCCAGCCCCGCCCCCCTCGCGACGCCCAATCCCCGCCGGGCCCGCCCCCGGGCGGCGCGGGAGCACGCGGGCCAGCGGCGCGCGAGGCGCGGGCACGAGCCGTGGGCCCTGGGCCGAGTGTCATTTTCGTTGAAAGAAGCTCCAAGCTGCAACCTGCCTTCGTCCAGCCCTCCCGCTGCGCCAACAGCACACAGGAGCAGCGTCGCATAGGGTTATTATTTCTTTTTTATTAAGATCAAAATATTCGTCCCACTATGAACTGGCTGTCCTCACAATAAATAACAATAACTTACGTTTTGTTCGGCAAAGGCTCACACACTCTGTCCTCCGTCGACTGATAATTTAAAACATTTTCAAGGAAAGTCTCGTTTCTACTTTTTTCCGGCAATCATGCGCTTTGGGGGGTTGAGTGTCTGTTCCTTTGGATTGTCCCCGTCCTCTTCCCCGCTAGAAAGCGGGCGAAGCCACCTGGAAGCGCGGGGCCGGGCCGGGGCAGGACCCATGGTCGGCGCGGGAGAGCGCGAGGCTCGGCGGGCGCGGGACCTACCCCGCGCGAGCTCCACGCACAGGTGGGTATGTGGACGGGGGCGCCGCGGACCGAGGGAGAGGAGAGGGCAGAGCTAACGCTAGTCAACCCAAATTCTGGTTTTGTAAAAATAAAAGTCCTCGGAGCGGGGCTCTCCAGTCTGGTGAAAGAAGGTTGCGTCCAGGCGATTTTGGCTGCCCCGACCTCCTCCCTCGGTCCTTTTTCTCTTTAAATAACAACAATCATAATTACAAAGGCGAGAGAGTTTTCGGAGCTGGTATGGCCTGAGCATGGGTGAGTCTCATGCAGGGAGCATGCGAGGTCCGCGGGCTGGCGGGGAAGGGTCCCCCCTCACGTCTCCACGGGACTCGGCACCATGCTGTTGGGGGTGTCCGGGAGCTGCGAGGACAGGGAGGTCACGTCGCTGCCGGAGGAGTTGCCTAGGGAGCCGGACTCAGAGAAGGAGACCTGGGGCAGGGGAGACACCGGGAAGGAGCGGGTGAAGACCTGCCCGAGCTGGTTTTCCCGGGCCGCCAGCTCCCTAAGGTATTCTTGGGACAAGTCTTTGACTGGGAGCATGCCCTTGGAGAAGTCGGCCCGGCCCCCAGGAGCACGCAGGAGTATTAGGGCGGGCGGGGGCACGGGTGGGTTAATCCCTCGACCTCTCCTCCTGGTGCTTTGCTTTAATCCAGGGAGACCTGGTTTAGAACCAATTATGGGCCGGGTGAGGTTGCAGCTACCAACCTCCCCCTTCTCCCAGCCCCTCTTCCCCTGAGAGCCCCCCAACCCTTCCCACCTTGGCTAAGCGACTAAATCCACCCCACCTCCCCCGGAGTCCAGCCTTCCGGGAGGGCAGAGCAGGTCCTCACCAGCTGCTGGAAGGCGGGTTGGTCCAGGTCACTCTGGAGCGCGAACTCGCTGAGCGCTTTCCACGGCGGCTGGTACGTCTGCACCTCGACTGCACTGCCCTGCACGGCGCTCTCGTGGCGGATGGGGCTGCCCGCCACCAGGGGCGTCCCGGTCAGTCCCTGGAGGCTCTGCGGAACAAGCAGAAGAGGGGAGGCAGAAGACGTTGGGTCTTGCGTTTCCCAACACCTTTGAGACCAGGACCCCAGGCCCTGGCACATGATTTGGAGCCTGAAACTGGGGGGGCATGCACTTGTCCGCAGCAGCCGAGTGAGCCCGCCTTCTCCACTGGAAGACACCCCGGGCCCCAAAACAGCCACCACGGGCCAGCCTCAGTGCTGGAAGCCAACACCGCAAGGGAACAAAACGCGAGGGCTGCATCCCACCCCCTCTCCGGGTTTGCAGAGGGAAAGTGTTCAAACCGAGTCCCGCTGAGAGATGGACAGAACCCGCCCCTACTTGCTGGAGCTCAAAACCAGGCTGCCTTGGGCTCCGAACTGAGCCCAGGACCCCAACTCCGATCTACTGCTGGGGCTGGGGAAGACCTGACCTTAGATACAATAATTTAGATGCCTTCCAACCCCAAGGTAAGCCTCGCTCTGAAAGCACAAAGACACGCTGTTTGGACTAAACAGTTCCGCCCTGGATCTCCCGAAAGCCGGCCCAGAAAAGGGAGCGCCGATGCAGCGGCGCGAACCCGAGGCTCCACCCGACCCGACCCTCCAGTTCCCCGACCCTCCAGCTCCCCGCCCCTCACCGTCTTGTCGTTGTGCTGCTGCTGCTGCAGTTGCTTCATGAGGATGGATTTCTTCTTGTCCTTGCACCGCTTGTTCTGGAACCAGACGCGGATGACCCGCGGGCTCAGGCCGGTCATCTCCACCAGCTGCTCCTTCATGAGCGCGTCGGGCCGCGGGTTGGCGGCGTAGCACGTCCGCAGAGTGTGCAGCTGCTTCTCGTTCAGCACGGTTCGCACGCGGGTTGTCTTCTCGGTCTGTTTGTGCACGTGCGGGCGCAGCGAAGGCTGCCGGCCGGATCCCGGGTCTGCGAGGGAGCGAGAGGTGAGCCAGCGGCCGCCACCCACTCCCCCTGCGCCCCGCCCCGCGGCGGCCGAGCCCCGCGGGGCCCGATCTCGTTTGTCTTTTCTTCAGTTTATTTCGTTTTCTGGTTCGTCTGTTCTCTCTTTTCCGTCTGTTCGTCCTATCCGGAGAAAGGTGTGCACTTTTGTCCCTTCCCTAGTTCCTCCACCGGGCTCCCCGCCGCGATCCCCGCAGAGCAAGCAGGGCCTGGGAGTTCCGAGTGAGGCCTGTGCAGGACAGAAGTGGCTGCACCCTGCTGTGCCTCCTCCGCTTACCCGACCCCCGGAATACCCGCAAGGGTTCCGCGGGACGAGGGAAGCCCTCCGGAAGAGGCGCAGTTTCAGAAGAAGAGGCGCCTGGGACGCTGGAAGGGCAAGGGGCCCGAGCGCCGCGCTGCGTCGGGACAAGGGGGCCTGTCTGCCTCTCCCGGGAGTCCCCGAAGAGACCATCTCCCTGATTCTGGGGCCGCTCGGACAGGGCCAGACCGTGTGTCATTAAGACCTGGCCTGGGGTCAGGAGTGGGTCTCCCGGAACTGGAACAGTTCCTTTCTAACAGCCCTTGGACTTCGGCCCCAGGGTCTCCTTTCTTAAGGCTCTAGTTTCCCTGTCCAGCGGCCGTTTTCCCGGCCGGCCCACAACCGCTGGCACTCTCCTCACTGGGCCTTGGGTTCTCTCAACCCCAGGTTGGGTAGAGTCAGGTACTTAGTTAAGGCCCTATTCCGGTGGCCGGAAACCTTCAACAAACAAAAGGGAGACCAGGGTTCACTCAACACTGGCATCACACCCCCATCTGAACCAGGTCTACCTACCCTTGGATACAAGTCGCACTGTTTCAAATTATATCCCCTTCCAGGCATTTCTAGGTCTGGATAAATATTCACAAATAGCCCATCTAACTCAATGTCCTCATTCTATACTAAAGAGAGGGCCAGCGAAAGCTCAATCCCTTCGAGCACACAGCACCCAGAGTCTCAGCCTGGTCTCCAGACTGATGCTTCAGGTCTGTGGCTACTTGCTGGTAACTGCTCAGCTGGAGTCACCATTCCCACCGGCTAACCACACACTTAGAACCAGTCTCTGGCCATCTCCTGATTATGACCTAGAGCATGCCCTGGGATGTTTGCCATTATCCCTGAATCCACTGTGCTTCCACTTCTTTCCCACCAAGAAACGTTTGGCTACATTGTTCATCAGACTGGGCCTCAAAAGAAAAACGCAGACATTTCGCTCTCTGTTGGCTGGTGAACCTTCAGAGCTGTGCCGGTGGACTTCTGCCTGGCTGGGCCCAGCTCTAGGCTGGGAACTCTATTCCTTACACACATACCCCCAGGCAAACCTGTCTTTCCTCTCAGGCAACACAGAGACTGCTTAAAATTCCCAGTATAAGGTCCTTAGAGTCACCACTTGAGTGCCCCGTTGTCATTTACCTTCCCCCTCCTACTACTACCGTGATCCACACATTCCTGAGAACACAAATCTCCGCAATTCCGAACACTCATACACACAACCCCGGCTCACGTTTTTTCCCGGTCACACACGAACACACACTCCGTCACGTTCCTAGCAGAGTTCTGCACTCACTCAGAAACCCCCACAATGCTGGCAAACGGAAACACACCCAAGTGACAAGTTTTCGTCCGAGCACAAGCACCCGTCTAAGAACACACACACCCACATGTGCACGGCACCCCGGAGCTGGCGGCGCAGTGCCGGCCGCAAGCGGCTTACCTGGCAGATGCAGGCCGCGGGCGCCGGGAAGCGGGCCGGGGCTGCGCGGGCTGCCGGCCGCCGCGCGCTCGAGCAGGAGGCCGTGGTCGGCGCGGCAGAGCAGCTCGTGCTCCCGCAACGAGAATTCGTCTCCCGGCAGCAGCTGGCGGCTGCACACTGAGCAGCGGAAACACTCGATGTGGTACACGCTGTCCCGCGCCCGCATCACCAGATCGCTGCTGCTGAAGCCCACCTGGCACTTGGCGCACTTGATGCCGAAGAGCCTGCGGGCCCAAGGCACGGGCGTTGTCAGCATAGGGCCTGTGGCCGGCCTCGCCCGCCGGGCTGCTACCCGCCCAGGGCACGCACGCCCAGGAGGCTTTGTGGTCGCGAGGGTGGCTGCGGGGACCAGCCATCGGGGGTTCCCAGGCCAGGAGACGAGTGGCGGCACGCGTTCGGGGCGGGGGCATGCCGGCGGCCTGCCATTCTCGAGCCTCGGCCCCGGCGGGCAGTGGCGCAGCCCGGACACTTGCGGGCCTCACCTGACGTAGTCCCGCTTGCAGTAGGTCTTCCCGTCTCTCACGAAGCACGTGCACGTCTCGTCCAGGTACTGGCTGCACTCGGCGCACTTGAGGCAGGCGGCGTGCCACTCGAGGTCTGGCGACACCCGCAGGATAAACTGATCGTGGATCTGACTCCCGCAGCCCACGCACATGGCCGTCCCGGGCTTCTCTGCCGGGGAAGGGCGCGGAGCCCGCATCAGGCCTGGCTGCCCGGACCCCGGCCGAGGCCGCTCCAGCCCCAACCCAACCCGCTCGCGCTCTCTTTCAAGAATTGGGACCACAAGATAAAAAGGAAATGGGCTTTGCAAAGGTCCAGATACTTGGAAACGAAAAAAACGAAAAAACACAATCTTCTGAATCTGTGAGGGTTTTTAGTCTCTCCCCACCCCTTCCTCAGTTTTTCGGGGTTTTTTTTGTTTTTTTTTTTTACGGTATTACATTCACTTGGACACAGGCGTTTTGTTGATATCTCCTGTAACTAAAAGCTAAGATGTAAGTGAGAAGAAAGGGTAAATAGACATTTAAGCCCTGCGGACGCCACCCCATCAATACTGAACGGTGATGTTCCGGCATTTCCGTCCGCACACTCCCTCTCTCCGCGACTCCCTCCTATCCCAACACAGACACATCAGCTTTTAGCGGAGTCTCTGCTCATCCTCTTTGACATTTTTTTAGCTTAAACATCCCAGATCAAGCTAAAGAAATCTTCCTTATTTGAAAGGCCGAAAGACAAGCAAGCAAGCAAACAAAACAAAAACCCACATCCCTAAATCAAACTATTGCCCTAGCGCAAAACAGAAGCAGATTTCACAGCCCGAGGTCAGCCTAGCAGGCTTGAGAAAGAATGTTTAATTATAAACTAAAACAACAGGATTCCAAAGGATAAGCGGTCCTGCAGGGAAATCTATTCGTTTTGATTTTTTCTCTCTCAGTGTCCTGTCAAATAGAAGCCACTTGTAGAATCCGCTAAACATTGTTCTGCATTAGAAATATTGCATATTGAGCGCACACACACACACCACACACATATACAGAGAAAGACTTACTCTTGGAATGATCCCCCATAGTACCTAGAAAAGGATAGTGAAAAATAATATCCACCATGCAGAAAAGAGATGTGCGCAAAGCGTGCGGCCAGGGGCAGAAGGACGAGGGTCGTGCACCCAGCCTCTGCTCTTTGCTAACTAACTCCTCCTGCCCCGCGGAGTTGAAGGAGCGATTCCGCACCGGCCCGCACGCAGCATGACGTCAGCACGCATTCGCCCGTGGCCGGAGCTGGGGGCGGGACCTGTGGCGTCACGAAGCTTCCCCAGAACCGCGGGGGATGCGGGGGAGGTGTTAGGGACTTGGGGGCTGATGGGCGGGGTGGGTGGAAGGCGGGAGTGACAGGGGATTGGCTGAAAGGAAATAAGCCAACCCTGATTGGCCCAGAGTGAACAATGGAGCGCGGCCCCCTCCCCGGAAACCTACAAGGATCCTCATTCTGGCCCCGGGGGCTATCCCGGCTGGATCTTGCGTCACTGCTGAGCTGTCTCCGCGACCGCCGCAGCTCTGAACTTCCTCTTAGACTTGCGGGGCGGTCTCCCTAGGCGTGCTTGAGCAGGGTGATGAATACCTGGGGGAGTAAAGGGCGGGGGTGTCTCTTTAAATGCTCCTTTCTTTCATTAACAACAACAAAAAAATTCACTCTCTTATGAGGAGAGCTGGGGAGAAAGAAAGTGGTCTGTTTGGACAAGACCTTCACCGTCCAGCCGGTGAGGGTTCTCTCAGACGCTTTTGTTCTCAGGGTCCAAGCGAGAGAGAGAGGTTAAGGGTTTGGGTAAACTCTGTTTAGACGTTCCCCACCCGTCCGCCTGCGGAAAACTCCGAGTTGAAGCGTTAGGTGGGTAGCACCAGAACACAGAATCCGAAGACCCTCGCCGGATCCAGACTCCAGCCTTGACTTGCATTTGGGGCGGGGGTGTAATTTGACACGGACTCCCTCATTCTTTCCCCCACTCGAATAGCGCAGCTCCTTCTAGGAACAAGACTGGGGTCGAATGTGTGTCTCACTTCCAGAATAAACGATATTTATAAACTCTTCTGTTTTATTTCACAAACGAACTGCAATGCAAATAATTAGAAACAAATGTGGTGCGCAGGGTGATTTACTATCTGTGCAGTGGCTTGTCGTTCCTTAGAAAACCTGCGACTTCTGAGCAAAGTCCAGGCATTTCTTTCTTTCAAAGAAATTGCTGTGGGTTTTGTCTGAAAGGGTTCAAAGACTGGCCCATGAATTATAAATCACACTTACCCAACCAGGGTGGCTGTTGTTGTTTTTCCCATTAAAAGGTGTACCAAGAACTTGGTGTACGCTTGAGTGGGGCGCAGGTGGGCTCCTAGGCATAAAATGTCTCCACGGGAATCTCAGATCCGGCCTACGTCGGCCTGAGGGCACGGTGGAGCTCCGCGGCCCTTCTGCTAAAAACGTAAGGCTTGTCGGCCTCACGCTCTGGACTGCTTGCCGGAAAATGGGTGCAGTCAAGTACGCAGGGAGAGGCTTTGCTGAGAGCTGGAGCTAGACCCTTAGCGCGCACTGAACTCACTACCCGAGGACCGTCTCCACACGGCCTGCGAGTGCCCCTCCGCCGGCCAGCGCTGTGCTGAGCGCTTCACGTGGTAGCCCCGTCGGACTTGTAAGACTTTTAACCACCGCTACTACCTTTGGAAGGTCTGGTCTTCTCACTGTCCGGTTTTTTAGCACAGCTTACCAGCTGCTGTGCCCACATGCCATTTCTTGAGTCTTTGGCCACTTAGCGCCCCAAACAGCACTTACCCTCAGTGTATGTGGAGCACGTCGAGGTGGGGAGAATGCTGCGTTCGAATAACGTGTCTATGAAAATGAACGGGGTTGAGAAACGAGGAGCGGGGAGTATGGGTAGATATGGCTGCACGTGGCCACTCTGTGACCTCAGGCATGTTATTTTACTTCTCTGACCTTCAGTTTCCTCATCTGTAAAATGGGGTCAGTCAGTCAGGCAGTTCAGTCGCTCAGTAGAGTCTGACTCTTTGCAACCCCATGAATCGCAGCATGCCAGGCCTCCCTGTCCATCATCAGCTCCCGGAGTTCACCCAAACTCATGTCCATCAAGTCAGTGATGCCATCCAGCCATCTCATCCTCTGTCATCCCCTTCTCCTCCTGCCTCCAATCCCTCCCAGCATCAGAGTATTTTCCAATGAGTCAACTCTTCCCATGAGATGGCCAAAATATTGGAGTTTCAGCTTTAGCATCATTCCTTCCAGAACACCCAGGACTGATCTCCTTTAGAATGGACTGGTTGGATCTCCTTGCAGTCCAAGGGACTCTCAAGAGTCTTCTCCAACACCACAGTTCAAAAGCATCAATTCTTCGGTGCTCAGCTTTCTTCACAGTCCAACTCTCATGTCCATACATGACCACAGGAAAAATCATAGCCTTGACTAGATGGACTTTTGTTGGCAAAGTAATGTCTCTGCTTTTGAATATGCTATCTAGGTTGGCCATAACTTTCCTTCCAAGGAGTACGCCTCTTTTCATTTCATGGCTGCAATCACCATCTGCAGTGATTTTGGACACTGTTCCACTGTTTCCCCATCTATTTCTCGCAAAGTGTTGGGACCAGATGCCATGATCTTAGTTTTATGAATGTTGAGCTTTAAGCCAACTTTTTCACTCTCCACTTTCACTTTCATCAAGAGGCTTTTTAGTTCCTCTTCACTTTCTGCCATAAGGGTGGTGTCATCTGCATATCTGAGGTGACTGATATTTCTCCCGGCAATCTTGATTCCAGCTTGTGCTTCTTCCAGCCCAGCGTTTCTCATGATGTACTCTGCGTATAAGTTAAATAAGCAGGCTGACAATATACAGCCTTGACGTACTCCTTTTCCTATTTGGAACCAGTCTGTTGTTCCATGTCCAGTTCTAACTGTTGCTTCCTGACCTGCATATAGGTTTCTCAAGAGACAGGTCAGGTGGTCTGGTATGCCCATCTCTTTCAGAATTTTCCACAGTTTATTGTGATCCACACAGTCAAAGGTTTTGGCATAGTCAACAAAGCAGAAATAGATGTTTTTCTGGAACTCTCTTGCTTTTTCAATGATCCAGTGGATGTTGGCAATTTGATCTCTGGTTCCTCTGCCTTTTCTAAAACAACTTGAGCATCTGGAAGTTCACGGTTGACGTATTGCTGAAGCCTGGCTTGGAGAATGTTGAGCATTACTTTACTAGCGTGTGAGACGAGTGTAATTGTGCGGTAGTTTGAGCATTCTTTGGCATTGCCTTTCTTTGGGATTGGAATGAAAACTGACCTTTTCCAGTCCTGTGGCCACTGCTGAGTTTTCCAAATTTGCTGGCATATTGAGTGCAGCACTTTCATAACATCATCTTCCAGGATTTGAAATAGTTCAACTGGAATTTCATCACTTCCACTAGCTTTGTTCATAGTGATGCTTTCTAAGGCCCACTTGACTTCACAGTCCAGGATGTCTGGCTCTAGGTGAGTGATCACACCATCGTGATTATCTTGGTCGTGAAGATCTTTTTCGTACAGTTCTTTTGTGTATTCTTGCCACCTCTTCTTAATATCTTCTGTTTCTGTTAGGTCCATACCATTTCTGTCCTCTATCGAGCCCATCTTTGCATGAAATGTTCCCTTGGTAAAATGGGGTAGGGGGGTAAAAATAGTATCTACCTCTACTGTTGTAAGAATTTTTCTCTGGAAAAGGCTTAGAACAATATCTGGCACATAGTGCTGCTGCTGTTGCTGCTAAGTTGCTTCAGTCGTGTCCGACTTTGTGCGACCCCATAGACGGCAGCCCACCAGGCTCTGCTGTCCCTGGGATTCTCCAGGCAAGAACACTGGAGTGGGTTGCCACCTCCTTCTCTAATGCATGAAAGTGAAAAGTGAAAGGGAAGTGCAATATGTGGTAAATAAGACACTTATCATTATGGCTTTATATTGGGAGTCTGTGTGTACACTGTGCCTTACCTGTTCCCAGGGCCTGCCTGCCTCTGCGTGTGGAGGGGAAGTCTAAGTCTATCTGTGTGTATGTGTCGTCTGATGATTTGTTTGTGCATTTCCATGTATGCTTGTTCTGTACGTCACTTCTGTGGGGATGGAGGCTCAGAAAGTGGTCTGAGTGAAGAAGAGTTTGTGTACGGATGATGTTTGTGTAGTTGGGCACAGTCTCAGAACTGGGAGCCAGTATGTGGTAGGTACCCTTCTGTAGTGAACTGAGAAAAATGCTCTTGGCTGCTTGTCTTCCCTCCCCAACCACTCTGGGCCTGGCCAGACTTTCAGCACCTAACTAGGAGCAAGCAAATCAATTAACTCAATGGCTCAGGCAGCCAGGAGAGGGCGGCTCTGGGCTGGAATCCTAAGTCTAGACTGTTAATCTCTTGGGCCAAGAGAAATTCTTCCTACAACCCAGAAAAAACAATTATTTGAGACCTTATTAGGGAAGGGGGTGTCTGGGGGGCAGTGGGCAGGGGTAGGAAGGAGGGGAGGTGTTGAAGGGGCAGTAGGGTGAGTAGATGATCTCTCCTGGGATGTCAGGTAGCCGAGTCATAAACCAGTATTCTTTCAGTCTCCATCATGTGCTGCTGCTGCTGCTAAGTCACTTCAGTCGTGTCCAACTCTGTGCAACCCCATGGGCTGCAGCCCACCAGGCTCCTCCGTCCATGGGATTTTCCAGGCAAGAGTACTGGAGTGGGTTGCCATTGCCTTCTCCGCCATCATGTGCTAAGGTCCTGTTATTAGCCTATTAGGTCTTTACAGCAATGTGATGAGGTGGGTGGGCCTCCCAGGGGGCTCTAGTGGTAAAGAACCTGCCTGCCAATGCAGGATGACACAGGAGAAGTGGGTTCAATCCCTGGGTCGGGAAAATCTCCTGGAGGAGGGCATGGCAACCCAGTCCGTATTCTTGCCTGGAGAATCCCATGGACAGAGGAGCCTGGTGGGCTACAGTCCATGGAGTCACAAAGAATCAGACATGACGGAAGTGACTTAGCACACATGCACGTGACGAGTGGGTAGTGTTAGATTCCTTCAATCCCCGAGGAAACTGAAACTTAGGGAGGTGACATGATTGCTTCTGGTCACAGGATAAATCAGAACTGCCATTCACAGCAGGTCTGCCTGGCTCCATAGGCTTTGCTGCTTCCACTGTGGTCAAAGACCCACGTGAGTGTGGTTCCATCTGTCACCAGCTTCACTTCTCTGGGGCTAGAAAATCAAGGACTGTTTTCAAGACCCCCTCCACCTGGGTCTCCTGGGTCACAGCCATCCTTGAGAGACAGCACAAGAGTGAGAGAAGCAAAAATCCTTTTCCCCTGGCACAGCCACAAGGTGCCATTGATCTGACCCTGCCTTGGGTAGCTGCTTTCCAGATACTCCCACGGTCCCCTTCTCCATGTCCCAGACTACAGGACACAGGAGATCTGGGGGCCCTCCATTTCTGGGCTTTAGAGTGCTCTCTACCCTTACAGGGAATAGCAGCTTGAGCTCCAGAGCTCCATATATTCCATAAAACTAGCCCCGGCTATGACCCTCCTCCTGGGAAGATTCTGGAAGCACAGAGAAGTCTCTCTGGATTCCTTTTCCCCAGACGTCCACCACCCCACCATTACTGCCTTAAACTCTACTCACAGTCCCCCTAAAAGATAGGCTTACTGTTCGGAAATCCTTGAGAAAGCACAGAACAGGTACTCACTCACAATACAGGGACAGCAGCTCCCACCCTGAAAACAAAACCTGAAAGAAAGGTCAGGAAGGAACCTGGGGCCTGGGAGCAGATCACAAAGCAGGCTTTATTATCTTACAGTTTTGCTTAATCAAGCCTTCCTTCTTTCCTTCTAGAACTCGCGAACCAAAAAGCTACAAGACCCTTCGGAGACTTACTCTTTCAGGCCTTTGTTGGACAGAGAAAAAGCTGCAGGCCAGAGAGGTGGTCATCCTTGCCTGGCCTCCTCTTCCTCAAGCACAGAGCTCACAGACAGCTCCTACAGGCCTGCACACGCACACACACTCCGCTTCCTTCCCCACTACCTGCCTTCCTGTTCGTACCCGCTCAGGAGACATTTACCTGCTGCGAGATGTTTTGTCTCCTATTCATCATCATGGAACCACATATATGGGGAAGAATGTGGGGCTTAACCTTCATGTTCAGAATCATCCTCATCATAGCTAACATACAGGACTCTAACTTGGAGCCACCTTCACACACAGGACTGCCAGTGTGTCACAACAATTCTAGGAAGGAGTGACTATTGTTAAAATTATCCCTGTGTCTGGGACTTCCCTGGTGGTCCAATGATTAAGAATCCACCTTGCAATGCAGGGGATGTGGATTTGATCCCTGGTTAGGGACCTAAGATTCCACATGCCACAGAGCAACTAAGTCTACACCCTGCAACCACTGAGCCCTCGTGCCACAGCTAGAGAGTCCGTGCGCTGCAACGGAAGATCCTGCAGGACGCAGCAAAAATCTTGCATGCTGCAACTAAGATCCAATGCAGCCAAGTAGATAAAAGCTATACCTGTTTCACAGATGAAGACCTTGAGGCTTGGAGATATTAGGTAATTCGTTCCAGGTTTCACAGCTGGTGGAGCCAGGGTTTGAACCAGACTCTCTGCCCCCTGACTTGCTGGTAGTATCATTACACTATATGGCCTCCGAATCACTCACAAAGGGCATGTCACAGACAACTGTCCACCCAACACAAAGGAAGCTGTTGCTGGTGATGGGAGCATTAATCCCACTGTGAGTATCAGAGAGGAAACCGAAGGCCAATGACCTGTCTTCCAGCATGTAAGTGACAGAAATGGAGCTGGAAGCCAGGTCCCTTGACCCAGGCCAGGGGTCTTCCTGCTGGAGTTATTTGGGATGGGATTTCTCTTTGCCCACCTGAGGACCAGGGCTCTCCTCTGGCTCCTGCCTCCATCCCCTTCCCAGCCCATACCCTTTTCTCCAAAGGCAGTTGGAGACATTGTACAGAGGAGGCCAGAAGGGCTCTCAGCACCCACATCACCACCATAGGCTTCTGAGAGCTCGACTTTGGGGGGAGTTGAGCACCATGTTTCAGACAGCAGCTCAGGCCTGGGAAGACCAAGAAACTTGGCAAATCACAGTCAGATTTCAGGCCTCCTGATATCCAAACCCATCCTGTCTCCCCAGGCTCTCTTGCCTGACCCCCACCAGCTTCCTCTGAGCAAACAGGCACCCAGTGACACGGGGCAGGCCCATCCCTCCCTAACGTTCACTGAACACTTGCTTCTGGCCAGGCCTTGGGCTAAGCCATCTTCAGATCATATCAGATCAGATCAGTCCCTCAGTCGTGTCCGACTCTTTGTGACCCCATGAATCGCAGCACGCCAGGCCTCCCTGTCCATCACCAACTCCTGGAGTCCATCGAGACTCACATCCATCGAGTCAGTGATGCCATCCAGCCATCTCATCCTCTGTCATCCCCTTCTCCTCTTGCCCCCAATCCCTCCCAGCATCAGTCTTTTCCAATGAGTCAACTCTTCGCATGAGGTGGCCAAAGTACTGGAGTTTCAGCTTCAGCATCATTCCCTCCAAAGAAATCCCAGGGCTGATCTCCTTCAGAATGGACTGGTTGGATCTCCTTGCAGTCCAAGGGACTCTCAAGAGTCTTCTCCAACACCACAGTTCAAAAGCATCAATTCTTGGGCGCTCAGCCTTCTTCACAGTCCAACTCTCACATGCATACATGACCACAGGAAAAACCATAGCCTTAACTAGACGAACCTTTGTTGGCAAAGTAATGTCTCTGCTTTTGAATATGCTATCTAGGTTGGTCATAACTTTCCTTCCAAGGAGTAAGCGTCTTTTAATTTCATGGCTGCAGTCCCCATCTGTAGTGATTTTGGAGCCCAGAAAAATAAAGTCTGACACTGTTTCCACTGTTTCCCCATCTATTTCCCATGAAGTGATGGGACCGGATGCCATGATCTTTGTTTTCTGAATGTTGAGCCTTAAGCCAACTTTTTCACTCTCCACTTTCACTTTCATCAAGAGGCTTTTGAGTTCCTCTTCACTTTCTGCCATAAGGGTGGTGTCATCTGCATATCTGAGGTGACTGATATTTCTCCCGGCAATCTTGATTCCAGCTTGTGTTTCTTCCAGTCCAGCGTTTCTCATGATGTACTCTGCATAGAAGTTAAATAAGCAGGGTGACAATATACAGCCTTGACGAACTCCTTTTCCTATTTGGAACCAGTCTGTTGTTCCATGTCCAGTTTTAACTGTTGCTTTCTGACCTGCATACAGATTTCTCAAGAGGCAGATCAGGTGGTCTGGTATTCCCATCTCTTGAAGAATTTTCCACCGTTTATTGTGATCTACACAGTCAAAGGCTTTGGCATAGTCAATAAAGCAGAAATAGATGTTTTTTTGGAACTCTCTTGCTTTTTCAATGATCCAGTGGATGTTGGCAATTTGACCTCTGGTTCCTCTGCCTTTTCTAAAACCAGCTTGAACATCAGGAAGTTCACAGTTCACATATTGCTGAAGCCTGGCTTGGAGAATGTTGAGCATTACTTTACTAGCGTGTGAGATGAGTGCAATTGTGCGGTAGTTTGAGCATTCTTTGGCATTGCCTTTCTTTGGGATTGGAATGAAAACTGACCTTTTCCAGTCCTGTGGCCACTGCTGAGTTTTCCAAATTTGCTGGCATATTGAGTGTAGCACTTTCACAGCATCATCCTTCAGGATTTAGAATAGCTCAACTGGAATTCTATCACCTCCACTAGCTTTGTTTGTAGTGATGCTTTCTAAGGCCCACTTGACTTCACAGTCCAGGATGTCTGGCTCTAGGTGAGTGATCACACCATCGTGATTATCTTGGTCGTGAAGATCTTTTTTGTACAGTTCCTCTGTGTATTCTTGCCACCTCTTCTTAATATCTTCTGCTTCTGTTAGGTCCGTACCATTTCTGTCCTTTATCGAGCCCATCTTTGCATGAAATGTTCCTTTGGTATCTCTGATTTTCTTGAAGAGATCTCTAGTCTTTCCCATTCTGTTGTTTTCCTCTATTTCTTTGCATTGATCGCTGAAGAAGGCTTTTTTATCTCTTCTTGCTATTCTTTGGAACTCTGCATTCAGATGTTTATATCTTTCCATCTTAAGAGGTCTCATTAAAAGTTCCCCAAAACCCCAGGAAAGGCTGGATTACATAATATGTGGCTACCAGTGCAAAATGAAATCTGGTGTCCCTTGCTCAAAAATTAGTAAGAATTTCAAGATGGCAGTGTCAAAGCCTGAAACCAAGGCTGGGGCCCCACCGGGTACATCTCATGAAGCTGACTCTCCATCTGAGGTGTTGAGGCAGGTCTTTTTACCATCTTTCAGCAGCTCAGAAACAAATAAATTAATAACCTAAATGAGTTAATACATCTAGTAGGAGGTGAGACTGAGACTTAAACCCACTAGTCCATGAGACTAGTTATCGACGTTTGCTCTGTGAGTCTGTCCAGATGGGATGAACTTACTTGTTGGTTACTTTGTTTATAGTGGACATGTGACAAAGGTCATTCTGTGTTAAGAAACGCACAGTCTATAGCACTCTTGTCCTTGATGGGTTCAATACGATCATTATAGAAGGATGAGAAAAAGTAGCCCTTTAAAAACAAAACCGCCTGGGAGCCTTTGTTTCTTTCTAACCCACACCCTCATAGCTGCAGGGGATAACCTGCCAAGCTTACATCCCAGGAGGGGAGGAGATCATAAAAAAGACCCATGCTGATGGCTTTAGGGACAGTTGTGTTTCTCCTATTCCAGAAGGGGAATCCCCAGCTGGCTCAGGTGGCCTGGATGTGGTTCTGAGCAGTCTGGCCCCAGGCACTGGCATTCCTGGCTGACTTCTGTCAGTCAGCAGCCTCACAGGGTCTACCTTCTAGAGTGTGGTTTCAGCCTATCACTATCCCTCCCTTTGCCAAGATCAGGATACTGAGCAAAGCGAGAAAGAAAGGGAGAGAAGGAAAGAGGGAAACACTGAGCTCCAAAAGGAATACAATCACCAACCCAAGATTGGGTGGTTTTGCAGAAAGGCTGGCCTCTTACCAGATGGTCCAGGCTAAGGCTGGGGGCCCTGCTTGGACATGGTGCCTTCACTGAAACAAGGCTAAGGAGGAGAGGAGGATGAAGGGAGGCGACACACAGTCTTTCCTTGACCAAGCTTTAGCCAGCCTCCTCTGAGCCCTTTCTCAACTAGACCTCTGTCTTAGCCTGTAGATTTGAGCAAAACACTAACATAGTTTCTCACATCTCAAGTCCACATCCCTAGGATCACCCCAGCCCCGCTTAAAGTGTCTACCTGAAAATACTTAAGGCTGCTGAAAGAATTTACTTTTTGTTCCAACCAACACCTGAAGATAGGGCCAGCCTCCTATCTTCCAGCCTCCGTGGCAGGGCAGGAGCCTACCTTGGATAAGAACCCATTAGCAAACCCTGATGGATTTCTCATAGACCAACCCCCTCTTCCAGCCTTTTGCAATTTTTCACCTCGCTGACTCTTATGAGCTCTCCTTACTCCCTCACTCTCCCTTTAAGATGTCTGGTCACCTCTGTACAAATTGCAGTTGAGTTCAGTTCATGCGACTGATACAAAAGATAATATTTGTTAAAATCTGTCCTCTCCACTTTACCTCATGTCCGACTTTGTTCATCTTTGACTTATGATCAGCAATGGGAGGAGAGCTACCAAACCTGGAACAGTAACAAGGAGGGAGCACAGAGTGGGATGGCTGGAGAGACTTCTTGGAGCCTGTGGCATCTTATCTGAGCCCTGTAGGATGAGTACCAAGAAGAAAAGGATCAGGAAAGTCTGCTTGGAAGAGGAAATGGTCTCAAAGATAGAGAGAGGAGGTGAATGACGCAAGTGCATTTGGGGGAAAGGTGAGCAGCTGGGAGGCAGAATGAACCAGGACAGTGACACGAGCAAAGCCCTAGAGACAGGAGACAGGAAAGACCCTGTAGCCACCTAAGGCAGGTCCATGTGCTGGACTTTCATGGAGGAGTCAGCATGAGTGAAAGACTAAAAGGGAAGCTCATGTCAGACTGTGAGTAGCCTCAAACTTCCACCGAGGAGTCTGAGGGATTCTCTTGGCCAAAGGGAACCTCCATGATCCTGTTCCCTGGCCGGAGAGATTCAGATGGAAAATAGCAAAAGTGTAAAAGAGTGCATCAAGCAAGGCCAGAGAAAACAAGGATGTGAGTCAGGAGCCGGTAAGGGGCCAGGAGATGGAGGAAGAGATCCTATGGATGGACAGCTCCTCTGTCCACCTAGAAACCTAGAAAGAGCAGGTTGGCAGAAGGCTAGTTTGGGGAGAGTTGGCTGGTGATCAGTTCCTGGCAACCATTTCCATGGGATAAAGGGAAGCATTTCTATTCATAGTCCCGAAGAATGAGGAAAAGAATACCACTCATTTGTAACTTACTTGTTGACCACAGCCATGAAATTAAAAGATGCTTACTCCTTGGAAGGAAAGTTATGACCAACCTAGATAGCATATTCAAAAGCAGAGACATTATTTTGCCAACAAAGGTCCGTCTAGTCAAGGCTATGGTTTTTCCTGTGGTCATGTATGGATGTGAGAGTTGGACTGTGAAGAAGGCTGAGCACCGAAGAATTGATGCTTTTGAACTGTGGTGTTGGAGAAGACTCTTGAGAGTCCCTTGGACCGCAAGGAGATCCAACCAGTCCATTCTGAAGGAGATCAGCCCTGGGATTTCTTTGGAAGGAATGATGCTAAAGCTGAAACTCCAGTACTTTGGCCACCTCATGCGAAGAGTTGACTCATTGGAAAAGACTCTGATGCTGGGAGGGATTGGGGGCAGGAGGAGAAGGGGACGACAGAGGATGAGATGGCTGGATGGCATCACTGACTCGATGGACGTGAGTCTGAGTGAACTCTGGGAGTTGGTGATGGACAGGGAGGCCTGGCGTGCTGGGATTCATGGGGTCGCGAAGAGTCGGACACGACTGAGCGACTGATCTGATCTGATCTGATTGTGGGCAACCATCCTGTTATGTAGGTTGTATCCTTTCTGGGGTTGGCTTTCTCTGCTGTGCTCCCGCACCAGAGGTCTGAGAATGTGGGCACGAAATTGGTTTGCCCTGACTCATTTGGTCCTAGCATTTCCCTTGAGCGGTATTTCTATATGCAAATAAGAGGAACATCAGCTATCAGAGTTCATTTTGACTTGCCAGCGGGAAATGGGACATTGTAAAAAGTCCTCCATCCTGCACAGATGTGTGGGTGTGTGTGTGGGGGCCGGTTTTCAGATTTGGGGGGCCAGTTACAGCCCCTTTACCAACCACAGATGCTTACCTTTATGATACTAAAACAAGCAGAAAAGAAAATATCATATATCCTCAAACATGAGGCCGTCTCTTCAGAAAGTTGTAGTCCTGATCTTTTAAAGGTTTTGAAGGATGTCTTTAATTCTTTCCAATATTGGTTTGTAAAAAGCTAAATGTGTGTGTGTTTCTCATAACAAAGACTACGGACTTGGGGATTTTGTTGTCTGTTCATCACCTGGAAACAAAATAGGAGACATCAATGACACCAAGTGCTTGGCTCTATTCAAAGCCCATGAACTGAGTTTTTCAAAAGAATCTACAGAGGATCCTCTTTCACCAGAAAACATCTTCTAGAGGCTAGAGTTACTAGCAAATTCCAAAAATAGATAATGAATGAGATGATAGAATCTGGGTTGTCACCTCTTGTCCAATGGGATTACCCCGGGTCTAATCTCAGACAGATTGTGATTAATGTGATTGCGGATGGGGCATTAATCCGATTCAGGAGAGAATCCAGGCAGATTTTCATCTGCGCCGAGTTTGTAATGGGTTTGGAGGCAGCAGAAAAGCAGCTTGTACCAGATTTTGCCGCATCACTGTGATGAGGTCTATTTTGATCGACTTGAGTTATGGACAGTATAAATTATTTATAGCTACTTTAAACATGCCTTACACTTGTAGAGACCTTCAGAACAAAATAATAACACCCCTCTTGCTGTTGTAGGAATCTCATTCAGCTGAATCCTGGTGCCCACATATTGTAAAAAGCAAGGGAGAGAAGAAATTTTAAGAGTGGTAACTTCAGCATTAAGTGCTCACTGAACATTACAAGGGGCAAGAGGGTGCAGGAGGCAGACCAGTGCAGGAGGCTGAGGTACACTGGGTGGTCCAGGCCCTGGAGGGATTCACTCTAGATGGGGGATGAGGAGACGGACCCAGACTCAGGAAGGCAAAGGCAGCCACGGGAGGCAGTGTGTGATGAGGCTCAGACAAGCTGAGCACGGAGGAGAATTCTCCATGAGCCAAACAGCATTTGTGAAGGAGGTAGAATTTGAGCAGGGTCTTTAAGGGTGAGACAGCTCCGAATGTGAGTGAGGAGGGAGAATGTGTGGGAGCAAAGGCTGGACACAGGTAGTACTGGACAAGGAAGTAAGGCCTGGCGGGGCTAGGGGTCAGGGATGGTGGCGGGTGGCACTGTCATACACTGAGCAGCCACTCTGTGCTGGGAAGTGTCCATCTGTCTCACTCAGTCCTTATGTATCAGCAGGATGCTTTGGGCTAAAAAAGGCCCAGGTGAAAGGGGCACAACCAGAAAATGAGCTGGCTCAAAGAACAAGCACAGAGGCAGGGCAGATCTCGAGTCAGACGATCCAGGCATTCAGAGGTATCAGCACAGTCTTTCAGTGTCTCTGCTCTGCTATCCACAGACTCAGCTTCATTCTGAGGGTGCTTCTTATGGTCACACAACAGCTGCCAAAATACACGTCTCCTTGACTGTGACCAATGGGAGAAGCTGGCTTCCTGGGGTTCTCATCAAAGAGCAAGAAAGCTTCTTATCACAATCCCCTGGAAAACCTCTTTTCTGTTTCACTGGCCCAACTTATCTTAGATTTGTCCATTCCTGAACCAATTACTGCAAGGAATTTGGGATTCTCTTGTTGGTTTAGACTAATCAGCATAGGTACATACATCCCACAAGGGGATACTGATAATTGTTTAAGAACTGATTCTCACAGAATGCTTTCATTGATTTTTGCCAGACTCTTACTGATTTATGGTTGCACAAGTAAGTTAAAAAAAAATCTTCTTATAATCTAGTAAATAAACAATTATCGAAATATACTAGTTAGGATGTCTTAAATGAAAATATTTAAAACCCTGTCATTAATCCAACAAGATACGTGGAAGGTGTACATGACTAAACCTATCTTGACAAGGTCATGAAAAAGACACACAGTTCTAAACATGTTCTGGTATGGAAATACGGGAAATCAATTCTATAATCTATATATGTGTAAATCTATAAATATATTTCAGTGTGCCACAGATACAATGAAATTGCCAATGGAATTTGACAAAACAATTCCAAAGATAAAATGAAAGAAGAAATGTTTGAGAATCATGAGCAAAGTTTATGAAAGAAGAGAAATGAAGGGTGATTTTTTTCCTACTGTGCTCAAATGCATCGTAGAGTTCTGACAATGAAAAGATTTTGATACTAAAGCAGAAGAGGATAGACCTAATGTAACACATGGAAAAGGCCAAATTTAGACTTTTGATCTGATATAAATTCAGTTGAAAACCAAATGATTATTCAGTAGATATCATTTGTACATTTGAAAGCAGTGAAAGTTGGGCTTTTCTGCACCACCGTTTACCAAAAACCTCTTCAGTTGGATTAAAGATTTAAATGTAATGATGAAACCACACAAGTACTAGACAAAATGTATGTGACTCATGCTGTCACTTTGGGATGAGGATGGGCTTTCCAAGTGGCACCACAAAGGGAAAGACCAATGGATTTGACCACATGAAAATGCAATGCTGTTTATTATTTATGACAGACAAAGGGGTTGTTGATATCTTTAAAACAAAAAGTATTAAGAACCCAAATAAGAAAATGATGAATGCAGAAACATGAGCTGGAAAGAAGAAAAAACCATGGTTAATAACACATGGAAAATTTGTAGTCTTGTTAGTTGTATTAGCACACAACTCAGTGGCTTAAGACAACACCCATTTATTATTTAAGAGTTTCTGTAACTCAGAAGTCTGGGCATGGCTTACTTGGGTTCTCTGCTCAGGGCCTTACAGGGCTGATGATGGCCAGACTGCATTCTCATATAGAGGTGTGGCAGGGAAGGATAAATTTCTGAACTCCCATATTGGTGATGGAATTCATTTACTTGCAGCTTCATTTCATGATGATTTACTTCCTAAAAGTCAGTAACAGTTTCTACTGCTCTGAGTCTCTCTAACTTCAGCAAGCCCGTTTAGAGGGCTCACCTAATTAGGTAAGGCCCACCGAGGATAATCTCCATTTTGATTAACTGAAAATCGATTGATTAGGGACTTTAATTACATCTGCAAGGTCCTTTTACTTTTGCCATATTCTGTTCATTAGAAACAAGTCACAGGTATTCATGGGGGCTGAATTATACAAGGGTTTGGATCACTGTGGATCACTACCACATTAGTAACTAAAGCATCATATAGCAAAAGTATTTTTTTTAATTTATTTATTTTTGGTTGCACTGGCTCTTCATTGCTTAGCTTGTTGGATGGAGTGTCAAGGATACAACATTCTGAAAAGCCACAACAATCTGAGATGCAGGTTGGTGAATTTTGTCAAAGCCTTAAAACTGTAATCTCCTTGATCAAGTAAATCCTCTGCCAGAAATTATTCTGCAGAAATACTTATAGATAATGTACACAAAGACTTAATCATGAGGTTGTACATGGCAGCTTTATTTATAGTACCAGAAACTTGGAGGAAAAAGGGAAAATGAGCAAAAGTGAAAGAATGGTTAAATAAACTGTGGTTTATTTATTCCATCCATATGACGGAAGTGCACTGGATCAGACTATTTTGGAGTCTGGGCTCCAGAGCCAGGCTCCCCTGGTCAGAAAGACTCCACTACTTAGCAGCTCGGTAAAATGGGTGTATATCTTAAACTGTCTGAACCTCAGTTACAAAGAGGAAATAATAACAGTACTCACTTTACAAGGTTGTTTGTGGATTAAGTGGCTCATACATGTAAATGCTTACCCCAGGAGCTAGACCAAGTCAGCACTTAATTGTATAGGAGGAGGAGGATAGGATATTATGAAATTACCACACAACTTATACAGAATGTTAAAAAGTTAAGTGATAAACTCAGAAAGCAGGATAGAAGGGCATCTCTTAGACAATATTTATTTTCACTTGAGAAGTGAGACTATAGAAGATTACTATTTTCTTCTTTGTGAGTTTTTTTTTTTCTTTGTGAGTTTTTATATTTACCAATTGTCCTGCACCTATATACTAATGACTTTACAGGGAAAATATCCTAACTGATATTTTTTTAAAAGAAAGGAAAAGTGGGAGCCCTAAAAGACAGGGAAGACCCCAGGGGTGAGGTGGGGATTGAACTGTTCTTGTATGACAGTGGTTCTGAAACATTTGGAATTCAAAATCAAGGAAAACCCAGTAGGGACATCACACAGGACTGCCACTATTCCATGATGCCAGGTGACACATTAAAAAAATTCCACTGTCTCGGGCACGTCTCTTCTCAGCCTCTTGTCCGCAGAGGGAGCAGTATGTCTGCGGAAGTCCCCCAGGCAGCCTCCGCAGAGGAGCAGAAGGAAATGGAAGATAAAGTGATTAGTCCAGAGAAAGCTGAAGAAGCAAAAGTTAAAAGCAAGATATCCTCATCTGGGACAAAATCCTGGAGGTTCAGATTTTTTAAGTAAACGATTGCATAAAGGGTAAAAATATTTTGATTCTGGGGATTACAACATGGCTAAAGCAAAATGAAGAACAAGCAACTTCCTACTGCAACCCCAGATAAGACAGAGGTCACTGGTGACTACATCCCACTCCACAGGACCTTCCTCAGTGGAAACCATCTCTTGTTGCTAGCAAGCTGGCTGGCTGATTAAAAAGAGCTGAACCGCATAAATCTTCTAATTCCCATTATTTCTCCTAAATATGTTACTCCTCTGCTTTTTATTTCCTTTTACTCATTAAGTCATTTGAGAGTGATGGCTTTGCAGATAGCGGTAGTGTGTGCTGCTATTGTAAGGGAATATACATGTGTAGAGTTTTTGATTAGTTTAACAGTGCACTGATGAAAAGAACATGTTAGAGCAACATAAAGTAATCTACTTGAGAATAATTGTATATATTACCTAACTCCTAGTGTAGGGCTGGATCCAACAAGTAACAAGTTTCACAGTTTTAATGTTGACTTTCTTTAATATATTTTAATTACAGCTTCGTATATTACTCTTATTTCATATAACCTCTACTGTTAATTTCTGGATTTTCCTTTTGGGTGTTGTAAAACAGAAGTTTAAGACCACAAGTTAGAAGAAAGGTCACATGTTTCAAACACAAATAGATGGGGCTCCAAAAGATTTGTACCCTATGCTTGAACTTGAAAGGCCTTAAATCTGTTTCAGCTTTAACAATAGAATTTTATTTGGGCAATATTTGCCCATTCTGGTGTAACTTACATGACTCTATTGCTTACTAACAGCTGTTGTTGAAGCTAGTATTCTTATTCAGTTCGATAGTGTTCAGAATACCTTTTGTCACTGAAGATGTGAATGAAGTGTGCATGTGCGTTGACTGTTGAATTCACTTTTGTGCCATTTTTGTAAATACAATAGTTTTGCACAAACGCTCACAACTCTCTGTATTACTTTCACATATTAAAGAGTAGATAATGTGCCAACCAGAAGCACAAGCGTTCCTACAAAAGACTCTGTATGTCATTAGAGCTTTTGTATAGTAAGAGTAGTTTATTGTCTTGGGGTTATAGAATACCAGACTGAAATCTTTGCTCGGTCTGCCATAACTTACGCTTTTTCATTTGTTACTAGTACCCGTGACATTCAGTGGCCTTGTGCAAATATGATATGTTGCTTAGGCATATCTTTTGTGCTATGCAGAACATTTCATTTTGACTTTTATGAAAATTACTGTTCATATAATTTATGTAAACATTTTTAATGTAGAAACTTTTTACTTCCACAGTCAATTTGGGGGACACTAGAATAAAATATTCTGCCTCTTGTGGCCCCCTGCCTTCTTTTTTTCTTGCTTCTTTGACTCACATTGTGTTGAGCTGTGCCATTCAGCCTGTTCAGAAACGTAAGTGTCTATATCTTTACTCTTGAAATTTGTTCTGCTGAATGCTGTATTTTCTAACCCAATAATGACATTTTCCTTGTAATTTCTCAGTTGTTAATTAACCACTCTTAATCCTGTGTTATTACTGACACTTGTTTAAATAAAAGGAAATTTGTAATAAAACAAGTTATTTGAAAAGACTGGCCCAGGAATCTAGTCAGGATGAGCTGAATTTTAAGTAATTATAATGAGCTAAGTGAATTAGACTTGTGACAATTAGAGCAATTTACATGATAGGTGGAACAGATAATACATAGATATTTTGCTTCTATAGATGTCATTTTAGTAAAATGTAAATTTCAGTATATGTGTGGTTTGTCTAGTTAGTAAGAACTTTAATTAACACATTGCTGGGACAAATTTACTGGCCTTTTAAGAGCTCTTCCCATATGCTGTGATGCTGTAGCATGATGCTGAGGATCAGTAGCCCGAGATGATAGTGCTTTTTTCTTCATCTTTGACTTCTGCAAGGCCTCCACCTCTTTTGGATCCAGGCATCTTTTCTGGGTCTTGGGTTCATTAAGTGCCTGCTTTCCTTTGACCCCAAAGCACCACAGATGGTGTGCTGAGCATAGCACTGCATGTAAAGGCTGCCTAGCACTCTGAGGAAAGCTGCTTATCTTCCCGCTTCACCCACTCAAAAAGCAGAAAACAACAAAATCAATGATGTGCTAATTTGTTACTATAAGGATTGGTGGTGGTTTAGTCGCTAAGTCATGTCTGACTCTTGCGCCCCATGGACTGTAGCCCACCAGGCTCCTCTGTCCATAGGATTTTCCAGGCAAGAGTACTGGAATGGGCTGCCATTTCCTTCTTCAATGATAAGGATTCAGTTCAGTTCAGTTGCTCAGTTGTGTCCGACTCTTTGCAACCCCATGAACCACAGCACGCCAGGCCTCCCTGTCCATCACCAACTCCCAGAGTTTACCTAAACTCATGTCCATTGAATTGGTGATGCCATCCAACCATCTCATCCTCTGTCGTCCCCTTCTCCTCCTGCCCTCAGTCTTTCGCAACATTAGGGTCTTTTCAAATGAATCAGCTCTTCACATCAAGTGGCCAAAGTATTGGAGTTTCAGCTTCAACATCAGTCCTTCCAATGAACACCCAGGACTGATCTCCTTTAGGATAGACTGGTTAGATCTCCTTGCAGTCCAAGGGACTCTCAAGAGCCTTCTCCAACACCACAGTTCAAAAGCATCAATTCTTCAGCACTCAGCTTTCTTTACAGTCCAACTCTCGCATCCATACATGACCACTGGAAAAACCATAGCCTTGACTAGACGGACCTTTGTTGGCAAAGTAATGTCTCTGCTTTTTAATATGCTATCTAGATTGGTCATAACTTTCCTTCCAAGGAGTAAGCATCTTTTAATTTCATGGCTGCAGTCACTATCTGCAGTGATTTTGGAGCCCAGAAAAATAAAGTCAGCCACTGTTTCCACTGTTTCCCCATCTATTTGCCATGGAGTGATGGGACTGGATGCCATGATCTTAGTTTTCTGAATGTTGAGCTTTAAGCCAACTTTTTCGCTCTCCACTTTCACTTTCATCAAGAGTCTCTTTAGTTCTTTCTTCTTCACTTTCTGCCATAAGGGTGGTGTCATCTGCGTATCTGAGATTATTGATATTTCTCCCGGAAATCTTGATTCCAGCTTGTGCTTCTTCCAGCCCAGCATTTCTCATGATGGATGTACTCTGGATATAAGTTAAATAAGCAGGGTGACAGTATACAGCTTTGTTGTACTCCTTTTTCTATTTGGAACCAGTCTGTTGTTCCATGTCCAGTTCTAACTGTTGCTTCCTGACCTGCATACAGGTTTCTCAAGAGGCAGGTCAGGTGGTCTGGTATGCCCACCTCTTTCAGAATTTCCCACAGTTTATTGTGATCCATACAGTCAAAGGCTTTGACATAGTCAATATGCAGAAATAGATGCTTTTCTGGAACTCTCTTGCTTTTTCGATGACCCAGCAGAAATAGATTTGTAATGAGAATAAGTAGGTTATTCAAAAGCAGGTATAATCAATGCAGGATTGATTTAAGAATTACAAAATACCCAAAGTAGGATTTCTGTAATATCTAGTGGGGTTTGGGTTTTGTTTTGTTTTTAATGACTATTTGTAAGCTATCACTGTTAAATTCACACACATCAGATTAATCTGAAAAACCATGTAATTCTTGGTTATGGTAGGACTCCTGTTATGGTTTGCAACAAGTGATGTAATCTCTGCCTGAGTTTTAGTTTGTAAAATAAATAATAATATTAACCTACCTCAAAACTTGTTGAGGATCTGTGAAATACTGAGTAAGTGCCCCAAATAAAATATTGTTGTCTTTTTATTTAAAAAAAAAATCCACTGTCTCCTACCGTAATTTTATAAAAGAGATAACATATTAACACCAATGAAGAAACGCCTATTCTCAGAATAAATAGTTCTTCCCACTGAGATTTGTGAAAAACTACTTACACTATTCTTATTTTTCTCTGAAAAAGGCCAAATACTTTTTCTTTGGCTGAAGATTGGGAACCACCGGAGTCGAGTCTTGGCAATGAGGAGGGTACACCAGCATCAGGCACGTGGCAGCAACGTAGGGAGAGAGGAATGTATCCAAAATGTGGGGACTTTGGAAGGTCTGGCCCCTGCTCGGCCCCAAAGTTCTGACTGCAGTTTCATGGTGGGTATGGTTAAGTGCAGAGACTCCTGGGGGCCACATGATGCTTTAGTTCTTATGGGCATGCTAGGGATTCCCTAGTGGGGATTGTCTGAAACCCCCTTTATAAGCATGGAAAATACAGCTGTGAATAAGACAACTATAATCCCTGCCATTTCTTGTGGAGGGGGAGGCTCTGGGACAAGTGTTTTTCATTAAATCTATGAGCTCAGAGATGGTATCAGTCTCCTTTCCTGCATCCTCCACAGGCCTAGCAGAGGACAGCAGGCTCAGCAAAGAGCTACTGAACCACAGAATTTTCAGTGACCTGAAAAGCCTGGTCAAGGGCATTAGAGGTAATGACAGCCATCCAATGGGACTTTAGTTGGTGTTTCTCAGACACCTGTGGGCTCTTGTGCATCAGCAAAAGTTCCAGTGTCCATTTCTTTCCATGGGTATATTGGAAAGGTATGCATGTTTTATTAAACTTGAAATCAGACTTCAATATTTATGTATAAATCTCAAGCTTCACTTTAGCCTTGTGAAGGCTGGTAAGATGCAAGGCTAATTTGATAATGGAGGTAAATTCCTTTGCCATTAATCCTATGAATCATACATGTCTCCTCTAAGAGCCTGAAATATGAATATTTTAGCACAGGTAAAATATCAGGAGAGTCACAGCTCACTAATTATGATAAACTGGGAGGTCAGAGTGCCTTCTATTAATAGAAGAAGATGTTATGCTCAAGGTCACCTTATTATATAGTACATACAGTATCTATATATACATTAGATTAAACATCAACTAAATTGACAGTGGATGAATCATCGCCAAGAGAGCTCACACCTCAGTTGCTTTCACATAGAGATAAGGAGCCCAGAGTTTTAGAACCTTACTTATTAGTTTGCCAAATAACTGTTTTGGAAAATAACCATGTTTGCTGGACTGTGGACACCATCAATTTGCCTGGTACACCTTTTTCTCACAGACAGTCATAATGATTGTCTTTACTTCTGCTCAGATCCTTAATGTAAATTCTCAGGCTCTAAACTGAAAATTGCGGAGTCCTCCAACTCATAATAGTTACATTTAGCGGGGGGTTTTCTCTAGAGGGCATTACTTGGATAGTGGCTGTACCTCTGACTATCAAGATCTCCTTTCATGAAGTTTTTGTTTCTTTCTTTCTCTTGAGGGGAAAATATATTTCTTGAGCACTTACTGTGAGCCTCTACAATGAGAGTCCTTGGGGCAAGGACAATGTCTATTTTATACCTCTTGGGCCTAGAAGGGCTCAATAAATGGCTGTTGAATTACTAGGGTCCAGGTGTGCCTGCTGGGTGCTCCATCCACAGGTGGTACCCAGCCTCCATGATGGTCTTCAGTGATGCCTGCCTCCTGTTCTTTTCACCCTGGTGCTGTTCTCTCCCACATTGTATCAGGGTTGGTTAGTGTGATCAGAATATGGCAGTCATGATGGTATGTCACCATCAAATTTAGGTTGTAAGAGTGCAGTGTATGTCTTGAAATACACTCTATCTGTCTCTATCTTATCCTCTGATCACTGACTTTGGGAGAAGCCATGTGGATAGGTTCCTGTGGTGATAAATGGAAGCCTCCTGCCAATAACCATATGAGTGAACTTGCAGGCAAATCCTCCAAACTCATGCAATCTACAGAGAATGCATCCCTGGCCAGTAATTTGAGTGCAATCTTGTGAGAGATTCTATACCAGAACCACCCAGCTAAACTGCTCCAGGATTTCTAATCCTCTGAAGCTGTGTAAGATAATAAATTGTTTCAAGCTGCTAAATTTGGCGGGGCGAGGGGTGAGGATTTGTTACCCAGCAATAGATAACTAACATCTAATTCAAAATCTAATAATAGGTAACATAAATTCCCACATGTTTCTTACAAAAATCCTTTAAGGCTTTAGCAGCATTCTACTAATGAAGACAGGCTTCCCAGGTGGCACAGTGGTAAAGAATCTGCCTGCCAATGCAGGAGATGAAAGAGGTGCGGGTTTGATCCCTGAATCAGGAAGCTCCCCTGGAGCGGGAAATGGCAACCCACTCCAGGATTCTTACCTGGGAAATCCCATGCACAGAGGAACCTGATAGGCTACAGTCCATGGAGTCGCAAAAAGTCAATCACGACTGAGCACACACGAACACACACACACAGATACACGCACATGAATGAAGACACAAAGGATCAGTGATATTAAAGAATTTATCTAAGACATCTCAGCCAAATGAGGGGGAAAGTGGATACAAATTCAAGCAAGACACCTGCTCTCTCTCAGAAAACAAAAACATCACGTCTCTTGACCAAATAATCTTACCGTTAAAGTCTGTCACTCTGCTATCAATTGGGATTTCAACATCTGGTAATAATAAGAGTGGTGATTATTAAAAATATACCGACGGAAGCTGTTTGCATAACCCGTAAATGTTCGAGGTTTCATGGTCATGATTTTCAAATAGAAAAATGACAACACGTGGGAAGGAACAGACAGACTGAAAGGAGAACTGAAAGTGCCATAGTTAAAATCTTCTGCATGTATTTTTAGCACCAGGAAAGAAGTCTCGTTGGCAGACACTGCTAAAAAGGGGAGGTCCATTTCCATGTGCTATATTTAGAAAGGCAGAATATCATTGCGGAATAATTGCTTATTGGAAGCACAAGTGAGCCTTGAAATTATGAAGCAGGTTTAAGACTACAGGCCCATTTCTATGTGGTCCCTATTGAAGCAGAGGAGGGGACCACCCAAAAGCAGTACTCTGGGTGTACCAATCTTATCAACCTCTAAATTTTAAGTGAAAAAGTGGGTCTGCTGTGCATACGCAGCCTCAAGACAAATCCCTGGGGTTGCTCCTTCTAAACCAAACTGCTGCCCCTAAAACACTCCTGGAGAGAAATTCTGGAGCAGCCCTGGAAAGCAGTGAATTAAAGCCATCTAGATGAAGAGCAGAGAGAACTGAAGGGTGTTAAGCATGATAAGTCAAAGTGTAAAGCAGCAGTTCTCGTTTGTCGAGTCTTGAAACACTAGTGGGTCCAGGTTGGTGTGTGCGAGGTGCTACAAGACCTTGTAATCATCAGTGGTTGAATTACTGGCTTTTGTCAGATGTTTGCTTTTTAATTTTAATTTTCCTTATGTGGACCATTTTTAAAGTCTTTTGAATTTGTTATAATATTGCTCCTATTTTATGTTTCTTTTTTTTTTTTTTTTGGCCCCAAGACAAGTGGGATCTTAACTCTCTGACCAGGGATGGAACCTGCACCCGCTGTATTGGAAGGTGAAGTCTTAATCTCTGGACCACCAGGAAAGTTCCTAAATGGTTTTTCTTTTTTAAAGAGAAAATAAATGAGAGGACTTATCATAATGTCCCTCATCCTTATATCCTAATGATGTGTGTGTGTGAATCTATATACTGCACAATTTACATATTTAAAGCGTACAGTGTGATGTTTTTAGTACATTCATAGAGCTGCATGATCATCACTTCCCTCACTTGTAGACATTTTCATTACCCTCTCCCCAAACTCCATATCCATTAGCAACCACCTTCCTCAGTTGCCCTCAGCCACAGGCAACCACTAATCCACTTTCTATCTCTATAGATTTCCCTATTCAGGACATTTTATATACGTATAATACATATAATACCATATAATACAAGGTCTTCTTTCACTTAGCATAATATTTTCAGGGTTCATATATGCTGTACGGTGTCAGTATTTTATTCCTTTTTACTACTGAATAGTAGTCTATTGTATGGATAGATCATATTTTATTTATCCATTCATCAGCTGGTGGACATTTGGGTGCTTTCAGTTTTGGGCTCTTACGAATTATGTTGCTATGAGCATTTATGTACAAGATTTGTATGAACATGTTTTTATTTCTCTTGAGCATATACCTAGGAATGAGCTATCTAGGTCATATGGCAATATGACAAACATTTCAAAGAACTGCCAAATGGTTTACCAAACCAGCTACATCATTTATGAGGGTTCCTCCCGTCAATGTGTGAGGTTTCCAATTTCCCCACAACTTCATCAGCACTTGTTCTTGTCTTGTTTATTACAGTCAATCTAGTGTGGTTGAAGTGGAATCTCGTTGTTGTTTGGATTTGCACTTCCTTGATGACAAATATTGAGTGTTTTTTCATGTGCTTATTGGCACTTGAAGACATTTGTATACATTCTTTGGGAAAAAGTTTATTCAGATCCTTTGCCTGTTTTAAAAATTGGGTTGCCTTTTTGAGTTGGAAGAGTTCTTTATATATTCTGGGAACAAATACTTTATCAGATATATGACTTGCAAATATTTCTCCCATTCTCTGGGATGTCTTTTCAGTTTTTTGGTGGTGTCCTTTGAGGCACAAAATATTGATGAAGTCCAATTTATCAATGTTTTCTTTTGTTGCTTGTGCTTTTGATGTCATATCTAAGAAGGCTTTACCTAACCCAAGATCATGAAGATTTATTTTTTATTTTTTTCCAAGAGTTTCATTGTTTTATCTGTTATATTTAGGTCAATGGTCCATTTCTTTAAAATTTTGAGCAAAATGAAATGATGAGATTAAAAAAAAATTTTATTGGAGTATAGTTGTTCTACAATGTTGTGTTAGTTTCTGCTGTATGGAAATAACAGGTTTTAATTTAATATAGTATGCTATCATTGCTGTTTTAAAAACCTCTTACCATATTGGGATAAGCAGATGACCCAAAATAAAATTTCACATTATCTAGAAAAATACCAATATTAAAAACATGTAAGAACCAGTGGCAGACAGACAAAGCACAGTCAAAGTTTACATTAGAATATTAATTCTATTGTAACTTATTAACAAATAAAGTATTGATTTTAAATGTGTTTAAATTAAGCCTATTATTCACAAAATTAGAAAAATACCAAAGCAACTCTAAGAAAACAAGAGAAGGATTAATGTGGAAAAATGAAATATTAATTCTTAGGAAATACAAAAATGTTAGAGCTATTTTAATTTTCAAAGAATTTATACTTTTCATGAGTGGAATTAAAGACATAAAAGAGAGTTTGCTGAAATCCAAGAATATAAAGTAGAAAAATGGATGAAATGTTTATCTTTCAAGGATAATATAATTTAACAAAATAGACTTTATAAGAGCTGACAATTAACAATAAGAATTGAAAATAATAGTGAAAGCCCCTTAAAATGCCTTACATTAATATGATGTCAGAGACTAATCCTCCAAAATGTTTGAGGAACTGATAAGTCAGGTACCATTTAAGTATTCCATGTATGGAGAAGAGAAGAAATGCTTGCGTCTTGCCTCTAGTCCAGAGTAAAAATAAGATCTGAGATTCAACTAAATCTTTCCAAAATGGCTTACGAAATGGCTTTTGTATTCCTTACTCATATACTTAGGGGTGAATATCTTGCCATGCTGTTCGTAAGTTGGTGCTCCTTTGATTTATTTGTCATTGTTGTTGTTCAGCTGCTAAGTCCTGTCTGAGTCTTTGCAACCCCATGGACTGCAGCACACCAGGATTCCCTGTCCATCACCACCTCCCGAAGCCTGCTCAAACTCATGTCCGTTGAGTCAGTGATGTTGTCCAACCGTCTCATCCTCTGCCGCCCCCTCTTCCTCCTGTCCTCAATCTCTCCCAGCATCAGCTTCTTTTCCAATAAGTCAGCTGTTTGCATCAGGTGGCCAAAAGTATTAGCGTTTCAGCTTCAGCATCAGTCCTTCCAATGAATATTCAGGGTTGATTTCCTTTAGGATTGACGGTTTGATTTTCTTGCCATCCAAGGGACTCTTGAGAGCTTTTAAAGCCTTTGATTTATAAGGGCTAACAACAACAACAAAAAAAGATGATGCTGCACTCAATATGCCAGCAAATTTGGAAAACTCAGCAGTGGCCACAGGACTGGAAAAGGTCAGTTTTCATTCCAATCCCAAAGAAAGGCAATGCCAAAGAATGCTCAAACGACTGCACAATTGCACTCATTTCACACGCTAGTAAAGTAATGCTTAAAATTCTCCAAGCCAGGCTTCAATATGTGAACCGTGAACTTCCTGATGTTCAAGCTGGTTTTAAAGGCAGAGGAACCAGAGATCAAATTGCCAACATCTGTTGGATTATGGAAAAAGCAAGAGAGTTCCAAAAAACATCTATTTATGCTTTAATGACTTTGCCAAAGCCTTTGACTGTGTGGATCACAATAAACTGTGGAAAATTCTGAAAGAGATGGGCATACCAGACCACCTGATCTGCCTCTTGAGAAGCATATATGCAGGTCAGGAAGCAAACATTAGAACTGGACATGGAACAACAGACTGGTTCCAAATAGGAAAAGGAATACGTCAAGGCTGTATATTGTCACCCTGCTTATTTAACTTTTATGCAGAGTACATCATGAGAAATACTGGGCTGGAGGAAGCTGTAATCAAGATTGTCAGGAGAAATATCAATAACCACAGATATGCAGATGATACCACCCTTATGGCAGAAAGTGAAGAAGAACTAAAGAGCCCCTTGATGAAAGTGAAAGTGGAGAGTGAAAAAGTTGGCTTAAAGCTCAACATTCGGAAAACGAAGATCATGGCATCCAGTCCCATCACTCCATGGCAAATAGATGGGGAAACAGTGGAAACAGTGACAGATTTTATTTTTCTGGGCTCCAAAATCACTGCAGATGGTGACTGCAGCCATGAATTAAAAGATGCTTACTCCTTGGAAGGAAAGTTATGACCAACTTAGATAGCATATTCAAAAGCAGAGACATTACTTTGCTGACAAAGGTCCGTCTAGTCAAGGCTATGGTTTTTCTATAAAGAAAGCTGAGTGCCAAAGAATGGATGCTTTTGAACTGTGGTGTTGGAGAAGACTCTTGAGAGTCCCTTGGACTGCAAGGAAATCCAACCAGTCCATCCTAAAGGAGATCAGTCCTGGGTGTTCATTGGAAGGACTAATGTTGAAGCTGAAACTCCAATCCTTTGGCCATCTAATGTGAAGAGCTGACTCATTTGAAAAGACCCTGATGCTGGGAAAGATAGAGGGCAGGAGGAGAAGGGGACAACAGAGGCTGAGATGGTTGGATGGCCTCGGTGACTCAATGGACATGGGTCTGGGTGGACTCCAGGAGTTGATGATGGACAGGGAGGCCTGGCGTGCTGCGGGTCATGGGGTAGCAAGGAGACAGACACAACTGAGTGACTGAACTGAACTGATCTAAACAAAAAAAATCTGTCCAGTTGACAACTATATCATCTAGCTAAACACCACCTCACCCCACTCACAGTTCCCTACAAACTACTCTAGGTGGACTGGCCACCATTTGACTCTTTAGTTATAGGGCCTAGTCAGGGTCTTTCAGAACCCTTAGGACCTTATTCACACCATCTCTCCATGGCCCATTTTGAGTTAATATTTGCATATGGTGTGAGGAAGGGCTCTAACTTCATTCTTTTGCATGTGGAAACCTCACAACAAGAAAGTTTCTTTTTCAAGGAGAAGCAAAAGAATGAACTTTTTGATGCCTGACCTTTCAGTATAACATTTAAAATTCAAATGATTCGGTTCTAACTTTCCCTGTCACCCCAAACTCCTTCCTTCCTTTTATCTCCTTGACTTACTCTTTTCCTTTCCTTCTTCTTTCTATTTCTTTTTTTCCCCCTCCTTTCATGATTGCTGCCAACTTCTTGTTATTTCTTCAGACAATCAATGTATATTTAATGAGCACCTGTTGCATGCCTAGCATTTCACTATATGATGGAGGGGATATGAATATGACAAGACATGGAATCTATACTCCTAAATGAGTATACAGTTCATTTGGGGGTGGTGAGTGTCTCATGTATTACATACTAAACAATAACGTAAGGTCAGTAACAACCTATGGCTCAACCTGGACCCAGGAGCATGGTGTAATGTTTGTATTGTGGCAATACAGCAAAGGCCACAAATAATGGAATGTAACAGAGATGTGGAAATCAGAGTGCAATAACACATGGCTGGTGGGAACATAACATGAGATAGTCACTTTGGAAAATAGCTAAGTATGTACCAAGTCACAAAAGGCAGCAGATTTTATGATTCCATTTATACAAAGTGTCCATAATAGTCAAGTTCAGTTCCGTTTAGTCACTCAGTCGTGTCCGACTCTTTGCAAACCCATGAACTGCAGCACACCAGGCCTCCCTGTCCATCACAAACTCCCAGAGTCCACCCAAACCCATGTCCATCAAGTCAGTGATGCCATCCAACCATCTCATCCTCTGTTGTCTCTTTCTCCTCCTCCCTCTATCTTTCCCAGCATCAGGGTCTTTTCAAATGAGTCAGCTCTTCACATCAGGTGGCCAAAGTATTGGAGTTTCAGCTTCAACATCAGTCCTTCCAATGAACACCAGGACTGATCTCCTTTAGGATGGACTGGTTGGATTTTCTTGCAGTCCAAGGGACTCTCAAGAGTCTTCTCCAACACCACAGTTCAAAAGCATCAATTCTTGGGTGCTCAGCTGTCTTTTTAGTCCAACTCTACATCCATACATGACCACTGGAAAAACCATAGTCTTGACTAGACAGACCTTTGTTGGCAAAGTAATGTCTCTGCTTTTGAATATGCTGTCTAGGTTGGTCATAACTTTCCTTCCAAGGAGTAAGCGTCTTTTAATTTCAAGGCTGCAGTCACCATCTGCAGTGATTTTGGAGCCCAGAAAAATAAAGTCTGACACTGTTTCCACTGTTGCCCCATCTATTTGCCATGGAGTGATGGGACCAGATGCCATGATCTTAGTTTTATGAATGTTGAGCCTTAAGCCAACTTTTTCACTCTCCTCTTTCATTTTCATCAAGAGGCTCTTTAGTTCTTCTTCACTTTCTGCCATAAGGGTGGTGTCATCTGCATATCTGTGGTTACTGATATTTCTCCTGGCAATCTTGATTCCAGCTTGTGCTTCCTCCAGCCCAGTATTTCTCATGATGAACTCTGCATAAAAGTTAAATAAGCAGGGTGACAATATACAGCCTTGACGTACTCCTTTTCCTATTTGGAACCAGTCTGTTGTTCCATGTCCAGTTCTAACTGTTGCTTTCTGACCTGCATACAGGTTTCCCAAGAGGCAGGTCAGGTGGTCTGGTATTCCCTTCTCTTTCAGAATTTTCCACAGTTTATTGTGATCCACACAGTCAAAGGCTTTGGCATAGTCAATAAAGCAGAAATAGACATTTTTATGGAACTCTCTTGCTTTTTCAATGCAAGGCATTGAAATAATAGGCAAATTCTTAGACAAAAAGTGGATCAGTCATTTCTCAGTGCTGGTGGTATGGGGTAATTAGGATTTAATAGCCTAAGAGTATGAGGTTTCTTTTGGAAGTGACGAAAATATTCTAAAATTAACTGTGGCTTGCACAACTCTGTGAATATGCTAAAAATTTTATATACATGAAATGGTATATAATTATATCTCAAGAAAGCTGTTGTTAAAATCAAAACAAACCAAAAGAGCAGCAATAAAGACCCAGCACAGCCAAAATAAATAATTAAAATTATTTTTAAAAATATCCAAATCAAGCACTGACAATCATGTGCACCAGCTTGGTTATGTTAATCACTTTGATGTTTGGGTAAGTTAAGCAAAAAAAAAAACCTTATTGATGCTGTTTATGCATGCAGTTCTCTACTTAAACATAACAAAACATTCTGTTTTTAAAACAAATTGTGATGGGTGATGAAAAGTAGATACTACACAGTAATGTGGAGCAGAAGGGTCATGGGGCAAGTGAAATGAACCACCATCAACTACACCAAAGGCCAGTCTTCATCCAAAGAATGTGATGTTTTATATATGGTGGGACTTCAAGGTGGTCCTCTGTTATGAGCTCCTTCTGGAAAACCAAAGGGTTACTTCCAACAAGTACTGCACCCTATTAAATCAGCTGAAGGCATCACTTGACAAAAAGCGCCCAAAATTAGTCAGCAGAAAATGCACAGTCTTCTGTTAGGATAAGCAAGACTGCATGTTTGATGACCAGGGAAAAACCATTACAACTGGGCTGGGAAGTTCTGACTCATCAACTTTATTCACCAGACATTGCTCCTTCAGATGTCCATTTATTTCAGTCTTTAAAAAATTCTCTTAATGAAAAAAAATTCCAATTCCCTGAAAGACTGTTAAAATCACAGAACAGTTCTTTGCTCAAAAAGATAAAAAGCTTTGAGAAGATGGAATTATGAAGTTGCCTGAAAAATGACAGAGGGTAGTGGAAAAAAGGGCTTCCCAGATGGCACAGTGGTGAAACATCTGGAGGAGACATAACAGATGGAGGTTTGATCCCTGGATTGGAAAGATCCCATGGAGGAGGAAATGGCAACCCCATTCCAGTATTCTTGCCTGGAAATACCATGGACAGAGGTATTTCCTCTGGCCGTCTCCTCTGTCCATGGGGTCACAGAGAGTCAGACACAACTGAATGACTGAGCACACACACATGCAGAGTAGAACAAAAGGGTGAATATGTTGTTCAATAAAGTTCTTGATGACAATGAAAAGTGTGTCTTTTACTTGTACTAAAAAAACCAAAGGAACTTTTTGGCCAATCCAATAAATTGGAGAGTCAAGCAGAGTCCAGATCAAGGAGGGCTCTGCAGAGCTTTGCAGTGTTTCCCCAGCATGATGGAAGCAATTGAACAGGGGTGATGAAATGTGCTTTATGTTTTAAGAGGATCACTGTTCTGAGAATTGCCTTTGAAGGCAAGCGCAGAGACCCAGAGACTAGTTAGGAGGCTGCTTCAATAACCCCAGGATGAGATGACAGTGGCTTAGACTAGAGTGGAAGCAGAAGGCTAAAGCCTAAGAATTTACTGATGGATTGAATGTAGGTTGTAAGTCAGATTACAAAAAGAAATGTTGCAATTTACATTGGCATCAACATCCTGATTGTAAATTGTATAAGCAGAGGGTTCAATCTGGTGACCTGCCGTATATGTCAAAGATGAATTTTAATCAGCTTTGTTGTTGTTCAGCCGCTGAGTCGTGTCCAACTCTTTCTGATCTCATGGACTGCATGCAACACACCAGGCTTCCCTGTCCTCCACTATCTTCTGGAGTTTGCTCAGGTTCATGTCCACTAAGTCAGTGATGTCATCCAACCATCTCATCCTCTGCCGCTCTCTTCTCCTCCTGCCTTCAGTCTTTCCCATTATCAGAGTCTTTTCTAATGAGTTGGTTCTTCACAGCAGGTGGCCAAAGTAATGGAACTTCAGCTTAAGCATCAGTCCTTTCAATGAATATTCAAGGTTGATCTCCTTTAGGACTGACTGGTTTGATCTCTTGCAGTACAAGAGACTCTCAAGAGTCTTCTCCAGCACCACAGCTTGAAAGCATCAATTCTTTGGCATTCAACTTTCTTTACGGTCCAACTCAGAGAAGGCAATGGTAACCTGCTCCAGTACTCCTGCCTGGAAAATCCCATGGGCAGAGGAGCCTGGTAGGCTGCAGTCCATGGAGTCACGAACAGTTGGACATGACTGAGTGACTTCACTTTCACTTTCATGCATTGGAAAAGGAAATGGCAACCCACTCCAGTGTTCTGGCCTGGAGAATCCCAGGGATGGCGGAGCCTGGTGGGCTGCCATCTCTGGGGTTGCACAGAGCCAGACATGACTGAAGCGACTTAGGAGCAGCAGCAGCAGCAGCAGTGTGGTCCAACTCTCACATCCATACGTGACTACTGGAAGAACCATAGGTTTCATTATATGGACCTTTGTTGGCAAAGCTATGTTTCTGCTTTTTAATATGCTATCTAGGTTTGTCATAATTTATCTTCCAAGAAGCAAGCATTTTCAAATTTCATGGCTGCTGTCACCATCCACAGTGATTTCCGAGTCCAAGAAAATAAAATCTGTCCCTGCTTCCACTTCTTCTCCTATTTGCCATGAAGTGATGGGACCGGTTGCTATATCATGGTTTTTTGAATGTTGAGTTTTAAGTCAAATTTTTTCACTGTCGTCTTTCACTTTGTAGAAAGTAGGGGAAAACCACTATATCATTCAGGTATGACCTAAATCAAATCCCTTATGATTATACAATGGAAGTGAGAAATAGATTTAAGGGATTAGATCTGATAGAGTGCCTGATGAACTATGGATGGAGGTTCGTGACATTGTACAGGAGACAGGGGTCAAGACCATCCCTATGGAAAAGAAATGCAAAAAAGCAAAATGGCTGTCTGAGGAGGCCTTAGGAATAGCTGTGAAAAGAAGAGAAGCGAAAAGCAAAGGAGAAAAGGAAAGATATTCCCATTTGAATGCAGAGTTCCAAAGAATAGCAAGAAGAGATAAGAAAGCCTTCCTCAGCGATCAATGCAAAGAAATAGAGGGACAGCAGAATGGGAAAGACTAGAGATCGCTTCAAGAAAATTAGAGATACCAAGGGAACATTTCATGCAAAGATGGGCTCGATAAAGGACAGAAATGGTATGGACCTAACAGAAGCAGAAGATATTAAGAAGATGTGGCAAGAATACACAGAAGAACTGTACAAAAAAGATCTTCACGACCAAGATAATCACGATGGTGTGATCACTCATCCTGGAATGTGAAGTCAAGTGTACCTTAGAAAGCATCACTACGAACAAAGCTAGTGGAAGTGATGGAATTCCAGTTGAGTTAACTCAAATCCTGAAAGATGATGCTGTGAAAGTGCTACACTCAATATGCCAGCAAATATGATAAACTCAGCAGTGGCCACAGGACTGGAAAAGGTCAGTTTTCATTCCAATCCCAAAGAAAGGCAATGCCAAAGAATGCTCAAACTACCGCACAATTGCACTCATCTCACATGCTAGTAAAGTAATGCTCAACATTCTCCAAGCCAGGCTTCAGCAATACATGAACCGTGAACTTCTAGATCTTCAAGTTGGTTTTAGAAAAGGCAGAGGAACCTGAGATCAAATTGCCAACATCTGTTGGATCATGGAAAAAGAAAGAGAGTTCCAGAAAAAAACATCTATTTCTGCTTTATTGACTATGCCAAAGCCTTTGACTATGTGGATCACAATAAACTGTGGAAAATACTGAAACAGATGGGCATACCAGACCACCTGACCTGCCTCTTGAGAAACCTGTATGCAGGTCAGCAAGCAACCGTTAGAACTGAACATGGAACAACAGACTGGTTCCAAATAGGAAAAGGAGTACGTCAAGGCTGTATATTGTCACCCTGCTTATTTAACTTATATGCAGAGTACATCATGAGAAACGCTGGGCTGGAGGAAGCACAAGCTGGAATCAAGATTGCCGGGAGAAATATCAATAACCTCAGATATGCAGATGACACACCCTTATGGCAGAAAGTGAAGAAGAACTAAAGAGCCTCTTGATGAAAGTGAAAGAGGAGAGGGAAAAAGTTGGCTTAAGGCTCAACATTCATAAAACTAAGATCATGGCATCTGGTCCCATCACTCCATGGCAAATAGATGGGGAAACAGTGGAAACAGTGTCAGACTTTATTTTTCTGGGCTCCAAAATCACTGCAGATGGTGATTGCAGCCATGAAATGAAAAGATGCTTACTCCTTGGAAGGAAAGTTATGACTAACCTAGACAGCATATTCAAAAGCAGAGACATTACTTTGCCAACAAAGGTTCGTCTAGTCAAGGCTATGGTTTTTCCAGTGGTCATGTACGGATGTGAGAGTTGGACTGTGAAGAAAGCTGAGCGCCGAAGAATTGATGCTTTTGAACTGTGGTGTTGGAGAAAGACTCTTGAGAGTCCCTCGGACTGCAAGGAGATCCAACCATTCTATCCTAAAGGAGATCAGTCCTGGGTGTTCATTGGAAAGACTGATGCTGAAGCTGAAACTCCAATACTTTGGCCACCTCATGCGAAGAGCTGACTCATTAGAAAAGACCCTGATGCTGGGAGGGATTGGGGGCAGGAGGTGAAGGGGACGACAGAGGATGAGATGGCTGGATGGCATCACTGACTGGATGCACATAAGTTTGAGTGAACTCTGGGAGTTGATAATGGACAGGGAGGCCTGGCATGCTGTGATTTATGGGGTCACAAAGAGTCGGACATGACTGAGCGACTGAATTGAACTGAACTGATGGGACCCGTCGCTATGATCTTTGTTTTTTGAATGTTGGGTTTTAAGTCAAATTTTTTCACTGTCCTCTTTCACTTTCATCATGAGACTCTTTAGTTCCTCTTTGCTTTCTGCCATTGTTGTTGTTGTTGTTGTTCAGTCACCCAGTCATTTCCAACTCTTTGCAAACTCATGGACTGCAGCACACCAGGCCTCTCTGTCCCTCAGCAACTTCCGAAGTTTGCCCAAGTTCACGTCCATTGCATCAGTGATGCCAATCAGGCATCTCATCCTCTGCCACCCTCTTCTCCTTTTGCCTTCAGTCTTTCCCAGCATCAGGAAATTTCCCATTGAGTCAGCTATTCACATCAGATGACCAGAATACTGGAGTTTCAGCTTCAGTCCTGCCATTAGTGTGGTATCATCTGCATGTCTGAGATTGTTGATATTTCTCCTGGCAAACTTGATTCCAGCTTGTAAGTCATCCAGCCTAGCATTTCACATAATATACTCTGCATATAAGTTAAATAAACAGGGTGACAATATATACTGCTTTGTCATACTCCTTTCTCTATTTGGAACCAGTCAGTTGTTCCATGTCCAATTCTAACAGTTGCTTCTTGACCTGAATACAGGTTTCTCAGGAGACTGGAAGGTGGTCTGGTATTTCCATCTTTTGAAGAATTTTCAGTTTGTTGTGATCTATACAGTCACAGTCAAAGGATTTATTGTAGTTAGTGAAGCAGAAGTAGATGTTTTTCTAGAATTCCTTTGTTTTCTCTATGACCCAACAAATGTTGGCAATTTGATTGCTGGTTCCTCTGCCTTTTCCAAATCCAGCTTGTACATCTGGAAGTTCTTAGTTCATGTACTGCTGAAGCCTAGCTTGAAGGATTTTGAGCATAACCTTGCTAGCATGGGAAATGAGCACAAATGTCTGGTAGTTTGAACTTTCTTTTGCACTGCCCTTCTTTGGGATTGGAATGAAAACTGACCTTTTCCAGTCCTGTGGTCACTGCTGAGTTTTCCAGATTTGCTGACATATTGAGTGCAACACTTTAACAGAATCATCTTTTAGTATTTTAAATTGCTCAGCTGGAATTCCATCACCTCCATTAGCTGTGTTATCTTCCTAAAGTCCACTTGACTTCACACTCCAGGATGTCTGACTCTAAGTGAGTGACCATAACACCATGGTTGTAAATTGTATGAGCAGAGGATTCAATCTAGTGACCTGCTGTATGTATGTGTGGATGGGTTTTAATCAGCTTTATTGAGGTGAAATTCACATATGATGAAATTCACCAATTTTAAATGTTCTGTTTTTTGAGTTTTGATAAGTGTAGAGAGACATTATATATAGACAGATACTATATATATACCACATAATGTGTATATGTATATATATATATATACATATACACCACAATCAAAATACAGAACACTTTCATCTCACTGAAAAGTTCCCTCATGCCCATTTGCCTTTAGTCTCCACCCTCTATTCCAGCTCTTGGAAACCACTTATCTGCTTTTTGTCCCTTTACTTTTGCCTTTTACACACTGCAATATAAATGGAATCGTGTGTCTTTTGTGTCTAACTTATGTCACTTAGCATAATGTTTTTGATATTCACTCATGTTGCTGTGCGTATCAATAGTATGTCTTTCTTATTGTGTTACAACGGAATCTAATAGATCATACTTAGCTTGGGTTACCATAACAAAACACCACAGACTAGGGGCTTAAACAACAGAAATATATTTTCTCACAGTTTTGGAAGTCCAAGATCAAGGTGCCATTGTGGTAGGGCTCTGCAAAGCCTGGCTGGCAGACAGCTGCCTTCTCTCTCTGTCCTCAAATGGGGGAGAAAGGAGGGATGCAGTAATCTAACAGCCAGTTCCCCACCTCCCATGGCCTCCTCTGATCCATATTATCTCTCAAAGGTCCTATCTTCAAATCTGTCAAACTGGGCTTCAATATATAGATTTTGGGGGAACACAATTCAGTCCATAGCACAGTGGAATACAATAGACCATGATTTGTTAATTCATTCACCAGTTAATAGGCATTTAACAGGTTATTTCCCATTTGGGACTGTGATAATAAGCTGTTATAAACATTTGAGTACAATTTCAATCTAGTTCCTGAGTTAAAAATCACAATAAAACCTTACCACTTCTAAACTGTCAAATTGCTATGTAGTACAACCAGTTGGAATATTCAGCTTCTATTTCAGATGAAAAAAAAAATTCACAGAATTGATGTTCCAGTGTCTCCAAGTTTATAGTCTATGGGAACTTGAATAGAATTTGTATCCTATTGTTGTGTGAAAATTGTATAAATCTTGATTATGTTGAATTGGTTCATAGTGTTTTCCAGGTCTACTATATCCTCTTACTTTTCTATCTATTCATTCTATTAATTTTTGACAGTTGATATTGAAACTCCAACTAAAAACCTGAATTTACCTACTTAAAAATTGTAATATATAGTGGAACTAGATGCAACTTTGTTCTGTATTTTCCAAGTCTCCTGTAATTGTGTCATCACACTTACATAACTTAAAAAATAAAAAAAAGAATAAACAATCACAGAACTGATAAGAGTCCATGAGAGTGAGTGAATTTCACCATTGACATGGAGACAGTGACAAATGATAGATTCAAAATATTTTCAACAAAATATCTGCTGACAAATAATACAGTGAATAACTACAGGCTTTACATACCTTATATTTTCATAAGTTTTTAAATCTGTCTAAGCCTTGTTCTGCTTCACACGTGTTTTTGCCACCATTATCTGTAACGGTCATAGCAGATTCCACTTCAGCTTGTACTGATTTGTTTTCTCAGCTTCTTAGGAAACAGTCTGTTCATTCAAACTATTCACAGAGGCCTTCTGCAGTCATTTCAAACTTGGCTCTGAGTCCTTGAATAAATAAGACAAACTGAACATCATCATTAATAATACCTATTTACTCATCCAAAGCTAAGGAAGACTACTTGAAATAATTTTCCTTGATTTTAAATTGATTATTGAAGTTGCATTTCATGCCCTCATTTATTCTACCCCCAAACCTAACTGTAGTAAGCAAGCTAATTTTCTTAGGACACATTTTGTCAGCTGGTACAATCAAGCCAAATTTAAACGCAATATCAGTAAAACAGTTTTCCGTGCTTGGTTAACAAATGAGCCACTAAGAAATTTACTTCAGTTGCAGATTTGTTTTCATTCTTTACACTCGTGAAGAAATTCTGATGTAATGAGCTATTCAGTTTTAAATACTGCAGATGATACATTCCGTTTTTAATTTTCAATTTTTTCTGATGATTGTGCTCCTGTGGGTTGACAGTAATGTGGTTAGTCTGTTAATGTTGATGTATACTGTATTCTTTTAGCATGGCAGTAGTGTTATTGCATAATAAACACAGTGCTTTACCATCTAATTCAACAACAGAATAATTCACATTCCACTGGATTGATGTTCAGGTTGCATGTCTTCCCAGTTTTTCCCTCTGTCCCATTCTTTCTGGTTCATCCTTTACACAGATGTGGATCTTAAGGGCACCCCCTCCCAACAGTCGTCAGGTGCTTTAAACCTGTCTCAGAGCCTGCTTCCAAAAGAAACAGGAATGTGTTTCTATTGCAAGTGAAGTGGTCTGAGAAAGCAGGTGATGAGATGCAGTTTTGGAGCTGTATTACTCTTTGCTAGGCCAGTTCTGAGGCCCCGCTCACTGCCAGTAGCTGGATGCAGATAACCCTTTGCATAAAGCAGTGGTGCAGTTGTTACAGCTTTCACTGGTGGTGAATTGGGATGCTTTGCTTGTGGAAGGGAATATGCTAGGCATTTGAGAGAAACAGAGGAAATAGTTACTATGAGACAATGGCATTGGGTGGCAGTTGCTAAGTTCTACTGATGCCCTAGAAAAAATATATAAAAAACTAGGAGTGATTAACAGGCAGTTTAAAACCTGTGTAAAAGTTGGAGGGCTTCCTTGGTAGCATACAATGAAGCAACCTTTAAGACTCTAAAGGATTCTCATCATTTTCCCAATCAATTCATATTATCCCTGAAGACACCAGACTAAACCCAGAGGGTGACAGTGGACAGTGGACAGTAGTCCTCCTGCAGCCACCACACCAGCTTGGGCATCTTAGCTAGAGCAAAAGAACACAGCCTCAGGTACACTTTATGTGGACATTGCTTTGGTGAATAAGTTCTTTTCTATGCCTATGAGGAAAGTAGATCAGAAATGGTATGCATTCACATGGAACATCAATGTTATACATTTATAACTTTACTCCAGAGCTATGTTAATTTTCAGCTTCTATAGTAAGACAGCCTAAGAGATCAAGACCATTTAGACACCCTGTAAAACATCACACTGCTCTGTTACATCAGTGACATCTCACTAACTCAGTCAGATGGACAAAAGGTGGCTAGTTCAGGGAAGAAAAAGATTTTATATCAGATCCAGGCTGTAGTCCCAGCAGTACTGCTATTAGGCCATTTATGCTTCCATAGCTGGTATTCATGTTGCATCTGCATCTTGAATCACAGACCTTTCTATGGTGCTGTGCCCCCGTAAGAACATGTAAGTCCAGGAAACGAGGCGTGGAAGCAGGAGGGACCTACTTTACCATCACTCTTGTGAGCTCTTGAGGAACTTCGGCTTCCAGGCCTCACAGCCCAGAGTATTTATTTACTTCCTGGAGTATTTACTTCCATTGAAGTATTTAGCTACAGATGCCACTGCATTCTGGGCACCTCGTATGCAAGGACCAGCAGGCTAGAAGCAGAGTCGTCATCCTGGCCGAGAGTGAGCCACTTGGGTGCTTCTCAGTACTCTCTTGCCCAGTTGTGACAATAAATGGACAAATGCAACTACTCTGGGCTAAGAAGGGCCAGTGGTCAGGGGCTTGGATCAGCAGGCAGGCCACTGAGCCCAGAGGAGGTGCCAGCTGAGGGTAGAGGAACTTGGCATGGCTGACGAGGAAGGAGACAGTGAGTACCAAGTGTGTTCCCCAGAGAGCTGCTGCAGCTGGGGCTGTAATTCATCCCACTAACGCTCCTCTTTTAAGTTTTCACTAGGAATCCCAGAGAAGCTGCTCCTGAAACTGGCCTGTGGGGAGGAAAGAGGTGAGGTGAGGTGAGGTGTTTTTTCAGAGACTGGAGGTTGACTGTGGAGACTGCTCCCTCCCCTCACCTTTCCCTTCCTGCCTTTTCTCTTTGGACAAACATTTCTACAACACTCAGTAAACATGAACCAGATACCAAAAACCATTGACTGGGTCTTGCCACAAAAGCAGCTCATAACTGAGGGGGAAAGACAGATGCCCAAATATCTACAGGGGAAGTCCTCTAAGATGTTTTAGTGCACATGTTTTTCGGTGGTTGCTGACCGGCTTGTGAACATAGAACTGGCCACCACTCCATGAGCAGCTCTGGTCAGTCATCACAGACCTGGACAGTTTTCTGCCTTTTCCTTGGTTTTGGTTCTGCTCTGCCAGGAACCACCTTGTCCCCGTGGACATTGCGCGCCTCTGCTGGGCACAGCTGCTGCTGATTCACTGGAGCCTGGGTGGTGCCAAAGCTGCCCCAGCGAGGGTGGAGGCAGGATGGGGGAGGGGAAGCCTTTCTTCTCTTTTGTGTTTTGCTTTGTCACGGGTGTGAAGGTGGGGAAGGAGGTTGGTTTGTGTACCAATTTTTCCACATCATTTTTAGTAAAATACTCTTTTCAGTTTTTACTTAAAGCACCCTGCCCTCTTCTTTCCATTTCCACAGGACTGTCCAATTGGGAAACTGGGCTGGGAGGCAATGTAGTGATACAAGGAGTCCTAAATGGCAGCTCCTACATGCAGACTCCCAGAGGGGGTCCACAGCTCCACCCCACCATGTGGGTGCAGACGTGTTCCAAGTAGATGTAACAGGTGTTCAAGTTATGGTCATAGAGAGTAAAGAAGAGGAAAGGGTTCATTCACCCTGGAGGGTTGGAGAAGGCCTTACAGAAGAAATGCCTGTGAGCTGAATGTTTAAGGTGGCATAGGAATCTGCCAGGTGGATTGCCAAGTCCAGACAGAGGGAAGAACAAGCAAAGTATAGGGCCTGCAAATGTTTGTTGGCTCAAAGTTCTTGCTCCAGAGAATTTATATTCCCATGCAAGGAGATTAGCAAGAAATACAAAAGAATAGAAACGTGTATGCTGTTAGGTAGTGATGAATGCCAACAAGGAAAGTCAAAGGAGATGGCAGAGAGTGCAGAGGGAGGGGGACTGTTTTCTGTAGGGTGGCCAAGGTCAATCTTTTTGAAAATGTGGCTGTTGAACAGAGACCTGAATGAAATGAGAAACAGAGCCACGTGAGGAGCATTTCAGCCAGAGGGAACAATGAGAGTGCAAAGGCCAGAGATGGGAGCTGCTTGGGGTGTTCAAGGAGCAGCAGAGTGTAGGGGTGGGGGGGGCATAGTGACAGGGGGCAGTGGAGAGGAGGGCTTTGAGCAGAGGACATGATTAGTCTGCTGCTTGGAGAGGAGACTTCAGGAGGCATAGGTATAAACAGGAACACCAGTCAGGGGGTTCCTGCCATGATCCAGGGGAGAGATGATAGGGGCCTGAGGGAAGGTAGCCGTGGTGGAGGAATGAAGACATGTTGGTGGAACTTGTTGGAATTTGTACATCTTTTGAAGGTAGAGCCAGTGGGATTTGTTGGTAGTCTCAACAAGGCTGGAAAGGTAGTTTGTTACAAAATAGGGGACTAAGAATTTCTGAATGTATCACTCCCCTGCTTAAAGTTCAGACTCTTTAGCAAGCCACTCATTGATTTGCTGATTCATCCAACAATTAGTGATTGAATACCTCCTATAAGACAGGCTGTGTGCAAGGTGTGAAGACACATTAATAAAAACAAGTAGGACAGACTCTGCCTTTACAGGTCTTACAGACAGATGGGTGAGACAGACAGGTAACCAGGCTGTTACAACCCATGTGACAACTGCCTCCATATACAGGGGAAGTAGTATAGGTGAAAATAGGGGCACATGGAAGAGATTTAATTCAGAGTTACTTGTGGTGGTGGTGGGGGGTGGGGGGAGAGAGGAAAGTCCAAGTTGAAATATCAAGAATGAATAGGTATTAATATTAAACAGTTGAAGGAATAAAGGGGAGAAGGAGGAAGAGAGTAGGGAGGTGAAGGGAATAGGGTATTGGAGGATTTGAAGGAAGTTCTGTATGGCCATGCAAGATGGAAAGAGGGTAAAAGAAGAAGGGATTAGCTCACACAAGGCTTATACTTCACATTAAGGGGGTTGCATTTTATTTTAAAAGCAATGGGGAGCCACTGAAGTGTATTCAGCAGGGGAATCCATCACTGGTTTATCCTTTTGAAAAGCCCTTTGGTTGCCTTGTGAGATGGATTGAAGGGTGGAGAAGCCTGCAAACAGGGAGAACAGTAAAGAAGCAACTGAAGCAGTGTAAACACAGACAGGGGTAGAAGAGAGTCCTGGGTGGATTTGGGAGCTGTTTGGGGGAGTGGAATCTCTAGAATTTAGTGACTGATAGGATAGAAAATGAAGGAAGGAACAAGTCAAGTGTGACCCTCAGGTTCTGGCTTGAGCCGTTGGGTGGAGATGGAAAGCTTTGTCCGAGAAACAGAATACAGGCTGAGAATGAAGTCTGGATGGGAATGCCCAGTCAGTTGTGAATGTGTGGGTCTGAGGTGTTGAGAGACATTCTGAGGAGCTGCCCAGTAGCCAAGTGGATCCAAAGGTCAGGAGAGATTTAGCAGTCATGGGCACTGAAGACAAGGTGTGGTTGGGGCTGAGTAGGGAGAGAAGAGGGCTTGGGTGGGGCCGCATGTTACACCCCAATTCAAGACATTTCCCAATCTGCCTCCTTCTATAGGCAGCACACAGCAGCCTGCCCCTTGTTCTGGGATCTTCCTGTCCTGTTCCTTCCTCGTTTGGGCTCCCTGTTTGTTCCCCTTCTAGAACCCAGCTCAAACATCACCAATTCCAGGAATCATTCCTTCCGTAATATTAATGATACGTTTTCCTTCAGAGTCTGGTGAAGTCAACCTTTCACGCATCCTTTTATTATATTGCCCTGACCTGAAAAATGTGTTTAGCATATTGCAGATCTTAGCACTGATACCTGTAAACAAATGAACAGGCAGACGAATAATTAGAGCTTGAGCGGAGGACTTAGTCGAGAGGACTAGGAAATCAGGACAGTGACGTCATAAATCTGGTGTAACTGGACACTGCACACTGGGACCGGCAGGTAGTCTGAGCTACCATCACCCGGTCTTCCCCTGCTTTGCCCCTGCCTTTTCTTATCTAACGCAGCTCCACTTTTGTCCCACTCCCAAGTCCAGCCCCTAACTTTCCGCCCTTCCCATTGGTTGCGCGACCGCCCAATCGGCGGGCAGAAACCTTAAGCTCGCGCTGTCTCGGCTAGCCTGGGGCGCCTGCTCTCGTTCCCGCGTCTCGCGAGCGTTACGGTGACTCGCGGAGCATTTGCAGTTCGGTCTGCTCTCGGCTGCCGTGAGGCGAATCGGTGCAGGCACTATGTTCCGAGCCGCGGCTCCTGGGCAGCTCCGGCGGGCGGTGAGTCCGGGCGGGGAGGGCCGAGCCCGGTGACGGCCCGGCCTTAATCTGCTGTTCCTGTGAAGGTCTGGGCGAAGGTCACCGCCATCCCCAGACCTAGCTGGCCCTCGCGCTGGCAGGCCCGGGTGGAACTGGGGCTCGGGTTCAAGGTTTTGGGGGCCTGCCCTTGCTTCCTTCCGGGTCGCCAGCTGGGGGTCGAGGTCAGAACTCAAAGTACCGAACCTAACTCCCGCTGCCCCTCCGCGTCCTCTTCGCAGCCCTTCTCCAGCCCTCCAGCTTTCCTCTTTGCACTGCTGGGCCGCCAGGTTTTCCACCTTTGGCGGAGAGCTAGCATCTGCGTCCCCGGGGAATCTTTACCCGAGGGAGGAAAATGTCGCCGCTGGGATGCCTTGTAAAAAATAAAAAACTTGAGTTCAGCTTCGAAGGTGTCGTTTCTGAAAGAATTATACATTTTCCCTGGGCGCATTACGGCTGCTCGAATCCACTCACTGTCAAGTACAGGGGGCGAGGGGCAATGTGGTTTTGGAAACTTGGTCTGCTCTCTGGTAAATGGGACAGTGGTGAGTTTAGGTGATTGTATTGACAACTTTGGCCAATTTGCTTTTTTTAATCCAGCAGATTGTTGGTTAAGTATCTGGGGAACTGTTGGTAGCGCTAAGTTTTTGATGCTTTTATTAGTTACAACTCATGAGTTTACCACATTTTTCTATTATGAGAAAGACTAATAGAAAATATGTTTTTGTCTAATGCTATGGGACACTAGTATTTGGAGATTGACCAGTTACAAGTCAAGTAACAATTTATATTGTAGATTCTGAAGGTTTTCTAATTTACACTTAGGTTAAGTGACAAGATTGCTAAACTTGGGTCAGAAACTTTCCTGTGGTTTTGTACTTTTTCTACAGTTTTTCTTGTGCTCGCATATTTTCTTATATCCTGCTGGGACTTTCTCCTTGACACATAGTTAGCAATCTTTCTAGATATCTGTAGGTCCTTTTCTTGTGTATTGTTTGTTTCATTAAAAAAAAAAACCCACCAACTCTCCGTTCCCCCTCCTCATACACACACAGTTCAAACCCATATCCTTCAGGTCAGCCTTCAGTCTTTCTCCCAGATATTTTCCTCAGCGGATCCAGACATAAACAAGTTAAAGGCATCGATTTGGAAAAAGTTCTAGGTATCGAAGTGACACTCTTATTGTATACAGTAATGAGAAGGTAGTTTTGTGGGCAGGTTAGAAGTCTGGCCTAAGAGAAATAGTTGTGTAGGGGGCACTTGAGACTCAGTTATTTTATAGTTATTGACTCAGTTATTTGACTTCCCTGGTAGTTCAGATGGTAAGGAGTCTGCCTGCAATGCAGGAGACCTGGGTTCTATCCCTGGATCAGTAAGATCCCCTGGAGAAGGAAATGGCAACCCACTCCTCTTGCCTGGAGGATCCCATGGACGGAGCTGGCGGGCTACAGTCCACAGGGTTACAAAGAGTCGGACACGACTGAGCAACTTCACTTCAACAGAAAAAAAAGTGGAACGACTAACTTAAGTAATCACTCTAAACACAGTTTGCCAATATACATGGACAGTATTTCCAAATTTTACTGTGGTTTGCCAAAGACTTTGACCTTTACGACTTATTTTCAGAATTTGAAGTCATGCTAAGTAAAGTAACTCCTCCAAAGTCATTGGAAACATCTGAGAGATTTGAATTTCAAGGATATAGGAAAATAGTGGGCGAAGAAGGCAATGGCACCCAGTCCAGTACTCTTGCCTGGAAAATCCCATGGATTGAGGAGCCTGGTGGGCTGCAGTCCATGGGTCTCGAGGAGTCGGACACGACTGAGAGACTTCACTTTCACTTTTCACTTTTCTGCATTGGAGAAGGAAATGGCAACCCACTCCAGTGTTCTTGCCTGGAGAATCCCAGGGACGGGGGAGCCTGGTGGCTGCCGTCTATGGGGTCACACAGTCGGACACGACTGAAGTGACTTAGAAGCAGCAGCAGCAGGAATATAGTAGGAACACTTCTAGAATGAATACATAAATACACATACATATTTAGCTTTAAAAATTTAGAAATTTCAGAAAAGTTTCAAGAACAGCACAAAGAAATCTCAAAACCCTTTTCTGAATTTCACCAGCTGTTAACAGTTTGGCACATTGGCTTTATTTCTCTTCATATATACATCCTGTTATTTTTCTGAACCATTTGAGATTATATTGCAGACATGCCCTTTTCTCCTAAAACTTTTAGTGTATTTTCTATGAACAAGGAGTATGTACCTTTCATAACTACAGTTCAGTTCAGTTGCTCAGTGGTGTCTGATTCTTTGCAACCCCATGGACTGCAGCACACCAGGCCTCCCTGTCCATCATCAACTCCGGGAGTATACTCAAACTCATGTCGGTGATGCCATTCAACCATCTCATCCTCTGTCGTCCCCTTCTCCTCATGCCTTCAATCTTTCCCAGCATCAGGGTCTTTTCCAGTGAGTCAGTTCTTCACATCAGGTGGCCAAAGTATTGGGAGTTTCAGCTTCAACATCAGTCCTTCCAGTGAATATTCAGGACTGATCTCCTTTAGGATAGACTGGTTGGATCTCCTCACTGTTCAAAGGATTCTCAAAAGAGTCTTCTCCAACACCACAGTTCAAAAGCATCAATTCTTTGGCACAGTATAATTGGCAAAATCAGCAAGTTTAACAATGATACAATACTATGCATTATCTGGTCTACAGGTATTATTCATGTATTACCAGTTGTCTTGTTAATCATTTGTAGCAGTATTTTTTTGTATTGTTTTTTAAATTGAAGTATAATTGATTTACAGTGTTATGTTAATTTCTGCTGTATAGCAAAGTGATTCAGTTATACATATATATACATTCTTTTTTATATTCTTTTCCATTATGGTTTATCTTAGGATATTAACTATAGTTCCCTGATGCTCAGCAGTAGGACCTTGGGGTTTATTCATTTCTGTATGTACCAGTTTGCTTCTGTAGCATATTTCTTACTCTAGTCTAGAATAGTCCAGAATCAGGCCTTGCAATTTAGTTCTCATGTGTCTTCAGTCTTTGTTAGAAAGCTCCTCAGCCTTTCTTTGGCTTTGATGACAATGGCATTTTTGAAGGCGCCAGGCCTTCTATTTTGTTGACTGTCTCCCATTTACATTTGTCCAGTGTTTCCTCTGGTTAGTTTTAGGTTATGTATTTTTGGCAGGAGTTTTACAGAAGTGGTATTGTGTTCTCAGTGGATCATACTGGGAGGCTCATAATGTTGGTTTATTCCATTGTTGGTGGTATTAATTACTTGGCTAAAATGTTATTCAGCAGGTTTCTCCACTGTCAAATTACTACTCTTCCCTTTGTGATTTTTAACTAATTTATGGGGATATACATTGAGACTATAACTCTTCTGTTTCTCATCAGCCTTTCACTCACTAGTCTTATCTGGTGATGCTTCTTGCCTGAGAAATGATTACTGTGATATAAAATGGTGATTTTTCTAATTCCATCGTTCCTCCTACATTTGTTAGTCTTGTATTATTATTTATGAACTCAAGAAACCGTGCTTCATTCAGTAAGTTATAATCCGTTCAGTTCAGTCACTCAGTTGTGTCCGACTCTTTGTGACCCCATGAATTGCAGCACGCCAGGCCTCCCTGTCCATCACCAACTCCCGAAGTTCACCCAAACTCACGTCCATCGAGTGGGTGATGCCATCCAGCCATCTCATCCTCTGTCGTCTCCTTCTCCTCCTGCCCTCAATCCTTCCCAACATCAGAGTCTTTTCCAGTGAGTCAACTCTTCGCATGAGGTGGCCAAAGTACTGGAGTTTCAGTTTTAGCATCATTCCTTCCAGAGAACACCCAGGACTGATCTCCTTTAGAATGGACTGGTTGGATCTCCTTGCAGTCCAAGGGACCCTCAAGAGTCTTCTCCAACACCACAGGTCAAAAGCATCAATTCTTCAGCACTCAGCCTTCTTCACAGTCCAACTCTCACATCCACACATGACCACTGGAAAAACCATAGCCTTGACTAGACGAACCTTTGTTGGCAAAGTAATGTCTCTGCTTTTGAATATGCTATCTAGGTTGGTCATAACTTTCCTTCCAAGGAGTAAGCGTCTTTTAATTTAATGGCTGCAATCACCATCTGCTGTGATTTTGGAGCCCAGAAAAATAAAGTCTGACACTGTTTCCACTGTTTCCCCATCTATTTCCCATAATCCATTACTACTGTTAAATGTTTTGGTGGTCAAGTTGTGCCAGATTTCTGAAGTGCAAGTCCCTTCAATCTGGCCTGTTTACTTACACTTATGATACTCTAAAGTCAAAATGGCTTATCTGACTCCATACTCTAGAAATTTAAAAAAATTTTTCTGTAGTTAACTGAATAAATTTAGAAAGATACATTTCTACAAAGTCATATTTTTAACAATAGATTAATCTACTAAAAGATTTAAAAGATTAAGATGTTAACATGACAAGGTGAATATAGCTAACACTGCTGCTGCTGCTGCTAAGTCACTTCAGTCGTGTCCGACTCTGTGCGACCCCATAGACGGCAGCCCACTAGGCTCCTTTGTCCCTGGGATTCTCCAGGCAAGAATACTGGAATGGGTTGCCATTTCCTTCTCCAGTGCATGAAAGTGAAAAGTGAAAGTGAAGTCGCTCAGTCATGCCCGACTCTTAGTGACCCCATGGTCTGGAGCCCACCAGGCTCCTCCGTCCATGGGATTTTTCCAGGCAAGAGTACTGGAGTGGGGTGCCATTGCCTTCTCCGATAGCTAATACTACTAAACTATATATTTAAAATTGGCTGAGATGGTAAATTTTATATTTGTTTTTCATCACAGTCAGTGAAAAAAGAAAAGAAATACCTTAAGCTGTTAGAATGTAAGTTAAATGACTCACGTTTGGTATGTAAGTTATGTTTCCATTTTGGCTTATCTGTGGCCTTGAGCAAAGTCCTTCATCTTTGGAGAGGGCTCCTCAGTGTTACTTGTTAATGAAAGTGTTTTCTATCCAAAACAAAGGGCTGAGGAGCACACTAAGAGGAAAATAGGTAGTTAATGTTCTTGCAAGAATATTAATCTGAATTATTAGTATTATTTTATTCATTTGCATTTAGGATTGATTTGTCGACTAGTAAGATACCAAAGGGACTGCCCTGGAGGCTCATTTGGTAAAGAATCTGCCCGCAATGTGGATCTGGGTTCCATCCCTGGGTCGGAAAGATTCCCCTGGAGAAAGGAATGGCTACCTGCTCCAATATTCTTGTCTGGGAAACTCCATGGACAGAGGAGCCTGGTGAGCTACAGTCCATAGGGGTCGCAAAGAGTCAGACACGACTGAACGACTTATACTTTCAAGATACCAAAGAGATATTTTACACGGAGAGTACAGCAACACTTTCAAGGTTATTTGAATCTGCCTATTACTGTATTCATTCCCAGACAGGAAGACATATCTATTATGATTCAGAAGCTATGAAACTGGCATGAAGGAACATGACATTTTTCAGAGTCCATGGTTTATCATTGATGAATGAGATTGAACTCTGTAATTCACATGCAGATTTTAATTTCTTTTGAAGGAAGAGAGAAAGCCAACTTTGATGTGGTACTGAAAGATTTATTGCATGAGGTGAATTAAATAAAATTATGCTGCTGCCAACATGTCTACTTTAAGCGTCTTGTCTGTTTTTAAAGAGAAGTAAATTGACTGTTTTTAATAATATAGTCAATGTCATATGACATTTCTAGTCATGATTAAAAGCTACCATATTTTATTACTAAAGAGGTTAAAGTAATTTAAAGTTCAGAAATGTAATATACATGTTTAAATTACAAAAGTTACATTAAAATAGGGATGGGTAACTAATTATATATTATTTGTCTTTTTCAGTAGAAGTTGAAAGATTTTATAGTTTGTACCTGCTTTTTAATTTTTGAGTTAAACAAAAAGACCTCTGCCTATTTACCATAATCCCATTTAGTTTTCAAAGGTGGTGGGGGAGGTAGATTATGTTTATTCTTACTACTTTATGTTTTGAGTAGGTTTGTAAGGGTAAAGTAGGGAGTTAGGGTCCCAACTCTTTTTCTTCCAACTCCTGTTGTAGTTCACTACAAGAACATACAGTTAAACGGGCTTCCCAGGCTCAACAGTAAAGAATCTGGCTGCAATGCGGGAGACATGAGTTCAATCCCTGGGTCGGGAAAATTCCCTGGAGAAGGAAATGGCAACCCACTCTAGCATTCTTGCTGGGATAATCCCATGGAGAGAGGAGCCTGGCAGGTTAGAGTCCATGGGGTTGCAAAAGAGTTGTACATGACTTTTTATCAGCAACAGTGATCCTTGGTTGCTCCTGAAAGAACAGAAAAACAAGCAGGATCAAAACTGTTAAGGCTGAATAAGAGGACGAAAGTGTGCTCATTGAACTTGAGCTATCCGAGGTTGATGGTGACTTTGAAGAGATTGGATTCAGTGTTGAGTGGAAGTGAAAGCCAGTTTGCTGTGAGTAAAGGTTCAGAAGTGAGGTGAGGCAGCAGAGTTTGTGTGTAAGGACTTTGTTTTCAAGAAGTCTAGCCTTGAAAGGGTGGGGAGATGATAACCTCTTTAAGCCCTATCCTTGAAGGGTACTGTCTCATAAAGGCCAGTCAGCTTAATAAGGGTATGAGCTGGTATGTAAAAGAAAACTTCACTTTACTACTTGGAACTAAGTCTAGTCAGTAAGTTCAGATAAGTTCCCTAAAAATATGATGGAGTGGGAAGACTTCCCTGGTGGTTCAGTGGTTACGAATCCGCCTGCCAGTGCAAGGGACACTGGTTTGGTCCCTGGTCTGGGAGGATCCGGTATGCCACAGGGCAGCTGAGCCTGTGCGCTCTAGAGCCCATGCTACAGAAGAGAAGCCAGGACAATGAGAAGCCTGCACACTGCAACAAAGTTTCCCCTGCTCCCCACAGCTAGAGAAAGCGCGCACAGCAGCAAAGACCCAGCACAGCCAAAAATCAGTTAAAAAAAAAAGTATGATAGGGTATCTCTAGTGATTTAGCACGTTTGTGTACTGGTCTTGGTAGACACACATATTAAAGTACTTAGATAATTAAATTATCAATGACAGAAAAATGGTTGCTTTTTAGCTTTTGATCATTTTGGAGGAAACTTCTTAGTTACTAAACATTCACAGAATGCCCACTATGTATCAAACTCAAAGATAGATACTGAGTTCACAATGGAGAGTGAGACAGACCTGCTGCTGCTGCTAAGTCGATTCAGTCGTGTCCGACTCTGTGTGACCCCATAGACGGCAGCCCACCAGGCTCCCCCGTCCCTGGGATTCTCCAGGCAAGAACACTGGAGTGGGTTGCCATTTCCTTCTCCAATGCATGAAAGTGAAAAGTGAAAGTGAAGTTGTTCAGTTGTGTCCGACTCATTGAGACCCCATGGACCACAGCCTACCAGGCTCCTCCATCCATGGGATTCTCCAGGCAAGAGTACTGGAGTGGGTCGCCATTGCCTTCTCCTGAGACAGACCTAGTCCCTGCCCAGTGCCTTGCAAACAGACTGGGAAGACAGACATTGAACACATTATCTTAAGAGTGATCATGAAAGGTGTATAGGGTCTTTGGGGAATATGTACTGGGGGAGAGAATTAATCTAGTTAGGGAGCTGGAGAAACCTGTGAAATTACTTTGTGAACTAAGGTGAACTACAACTGTTGTTAGTGGGTAATGAAGTAATAGTAAGGGTAAAGGATTTTCTTTAGGTAACAAGGTCACCTCATTTTTGAGTTTTGTCTGTCTTAACTCACCTGTTTACCTTTGTTTTAATTTAGTACGTACTGTATGTGCTCTTTTTTTTTTTTAAGAAAATTTTAAAAGTATTTCAAAGTCTTTATTGAATTTGTTACAATACTGTTTCTGTTTTATGTTATGTTTTTTGGCCTCAAGGCATGTGGGATCTTAGTCCCCTGACCAGGGATCCAGTCTGCACCCCCTGAATCTTAACCACTGAACCACCAGGGAGCTCTCTTATATGATACATATCTTGCCTTTTAAACATGGTATTATTTCCAGGATTGAATTTGAAACAGAAATAAAAGTGCATTAGTCATGTTAGTTTGATTATTCAAAAAAAAGCCCCAAATAAAAGCGCATCTAAAGTCTGCAGCCCCCTTGCTTCAATTCTGGGCAAGTGTGATGGGCCATCCTAGTTCTGGGGCTCCCTTGTGAGATCAGCTGAGAGCTCTTTAGTGGCTGCATTGCAGAATTGCAGTTCAGCTGCTTCCGCTGCCTGCTTATATTTCCTTGATGCCTCATGGGGAGCCAAGAGTGATCCCCAATAAACTTCTTCCACACACACGCACACACAAAAAGGTTGATGAGAAAACGGATGGTGGTACCAGTCTGCATTAATTAATTTAAGTAGCAGTGTTTTGAAGAGATTGAGATTCTTTTCTGAGCAGCTACCTTATTGCGTATTTCAACAGTTATCTTTAAATGTTGAAGATTTGGCTTCTTTTTTTCCTCATAAACAAAGAGGGCCCTAAAGTCTGCAGATGCAGTGGATCACAAGGTAATAAAACAACTTACGTTTAAAAACCCTTTCAGTAATGGGACCTGTACTTTTAGAATCTTTTTGTGATATGCTACACCACTTGTATTTAAAATAGGATTTTAGTGTTGTGGGATTTTTAGAACTGGAAAAGAGGCCTTTGAAGTCATCTTTTTGACCAGTTCTATTATTTTTAGCAGGAGAATATTTGCTAGGTGAAATATTACAGGAATGATCCATATATAAAACAGCTAAAAATGGTAATGCTTGGAGAACTGTTAATTACAAACCTCAGATCTGAGTCCAGCTACCTGTCTGTAGCCATTAAGTTCCAGTTCCTCCATATGTAAACTCAAGGTAGTAATAGTACCACATCATAAAGGATTTTTGAGTTTTAAATACAATTTAATCTTAGTAGAGGGCTTTGATCCCTGGATTGGGAAGATCCCCTGGAGAAGGGAACAGCTACCCACTCTGGTATTCTTGCCTGGAGAATTCTTTAGACAGAGGAGCCTGGCAGGCTATAGCCCATGGGGTCGCAAAGAGTCAGACACAACTAAGCAACTTTTGCTTTCCTTTCTTTTTCAGGGGGCTCATAATATTAGTTTGGTTAATTTGGGTAAAGCAAAGTGAGGGACCATTCTGGCAGCCCTGCCTGCCTGGTGCTCACTTTATTCTAGGTGCTGGTTCCAGCGGTGCCTTCCTGGATAGAGTATAGTGTGGAAACCTTCAGTTTACTTTGTCTCCCTCAATTTGAAGATGAAGCAACTGAGCTCTGGTTTAAGGAATAACATTTTAAAGGCTACAGACCAATTTCTGCTGCTGCAGGCTACACACAGCTGTTATTGCTGAATTAAGCTACATAACCATGTGTAGGTTCTGCAGCTTCTCTTGAGGCGGTATGTGAGAATAGAAGGTAGAATACTGAATTAGAAGAAACCTTAGTGAATTAAAAGAAGCCTTAATATTAAACTGTAAAGGAGTCAGTTGGTAAAGTAATGTGAAATGTCTTAGGATATATGTAGTGTTTAGTCAAGACTGGTCACATAGATGGACCGAGTAGTTTCTTATATATTCTTTTGTTGTTGTTTATTCTTTAAAATATTTTTGAATAGCCTTTTAAGAAGAATATGCAGTGTTCCCTTGGAAGTTCTGAAAAGCTTGACAATTCCTTAGGAAACTACCCAATTTATCTTATCATAGAACTATAATTTATAGCAAATATGGGCCTTCTGCCACCAAATCCTGGATTTATTCTTTAAATGATGATGAAAAGCTCATAAATTTTATGGTAAATGATACGTGAAGCATAATCAAAAATATGGTGTCTGATATATATTGGTAATAAACAGTTTGTTACTGGCAATTCTTGTTAAATGTGATTTGAATCATAAATTATGCCATTGGATCCTAATTACACAGTTCTTTACTGGGTGCTCCTCTGATTAAAAAAGAAGTACCATGTAATTCTACAGGTGTATATCAGAAAAAACATTGTTCTAGAAAATGGGGATACAAAAATGAACAGGCATGGTGTTTGCCTTCTAAGAATTTTCATGCCATCCCAGGAATTGTGAATTGCTACAACTTTTCTGGAGAACATTTTGCATCAATCAATGTTAAAAGCCTTGAAAGTGTGTCTATCTCTTGATCTAACATTCCTGGATTTTGTCATAAGAAGTGAATCTTAAGATGTGCATAAAGATTTCTAACCTTAACCATAAAAGTTCTCACCTCCTGTGAGATTTTTTTTCTAAATTATAAAAATGTAAAATCTATACAGAGACTTGATTCAGCAAAAACAGAAGTCTCCTTTTCTCCCCCTTTCTTGCTCCCTTTGAGTAAACAAAACAAGGAGGAAAAAGATAAATGTCATCCACTAATAAACAATGTATTAATTCTGTCCTCTGGCAAATTCTTCAGTGTCCTCTTCCCATCCTCATTCTGTGGCTTTGGAAGCATTTCTACCCCTGAATCTATGGCCCTCAGCTCTGGGATTGGTTCATCAAGGATCAAGGAGGCTTACAGGGCTGAGGACAAGGAATGGGTTGCAGTTGTAGAGGTAGGAAGCTTAGGGGCAAAGGGGCCCCGATCTTGTTGAAGGTTGTACAGAATCTGATTTAGTCATCTATGAAAGCAGAGTAGCTGAAGTAACCTGGCCAAGTTCCAATCTGAACTTGTAGTCTTACTGGACTAAAAGGATATCTCATCTGTTGAGGAAGAGTGCAGAGAGCTATGAGAAGGGTCATCTCTGCACTGTTTATAATCATAAAAAATTTCTGGTAACCTAAATGACTATGCAAACTAGTTGAACTGGTATGCCTAAGTATTAATTAAAAGATCAAAGTGAAGATGTTAGTTGCTCAGTAGTGCCCAACTCTTTATGATCCCATGGTCCATGGAATTCTCCAGGCAAGAATACCAGAGTGGGTTGCCATTCCCTTCTCCAGGGGATCTTCCTGACCCAGGAATTGAACCCAGGTCTCCTGCATTGCAGGCATATTCTTTACCATCTGAGCTACCAGGATATGTACAATATAGTAAACAAAAAGTATGTATTCTGTTGATTTAGTTGCATGACCAGCATTGTAGTCCTGTGCCTGGCTTCCCTTCATTTATAACCTCCTTATAAAATTCAAGCTCTGGGTACATTTTATATTAGGCTTTCTTCATTCCAACGCCAGATCAGAAGATTATTGCTGAATTCAAACCACTGAACCATGACATGTGATCATCACTGCCTGTTTTTCTCATTGCCATTTTCCACAAGGACAGTTCTCAGATTTTCTCCTTTCCTCAGGCCTGTGGTGTGCTTCCTTATCCTTTCACATGTCAGAACACCTAAACTTCCTTCCATTCTTCCTCTTGATTCTCTGTGATCTGCAGCTGCCAACATTTAGGCTGTCTTCATTAATTGGAAACTATTCTGTTTTGCAGTTGTGTGTGAACAAGTCTTATTTCCCTTGAAAACTTTGAGTGCAGGGACCATTCTTGTTCATCTTTGTGTTTCTGGTGTTTGAAATTATTTCGAATGACCATGAACTACATGTTGGTTTCTCGATAGCCCACAGTTCCTCTGGAAGGATTTTAACTGGTTCCAGGATACAGCCCCAAAGCTTTGTTGAATTTGAAAGCATATTTAAACAATTGAAACTTTAGCAAAATTGCTGGAGTGTTGTAAAGACAGATTTACATTATCAGTTATTTTGGTATTAAATTCATTTTACCTGAAGCAATAGAACTTTAGTAGTTGATTACATTATCATTATTCCTGGATATACTCTGCTCTGTAGTAGTACTGACTGCAAGTGAATGTAATTGGTAGTTGATACCTAGTTTGAGAATGTCTTCTAAGGATTTTAAATTCAGATACATAAATCAGTTTCTTGTTGAACATAGATTAGTGGGAAAGTTGTTTGGAAATAATAAAAAGATTTTCTAACAGTAGAATACTAATTTGTATTTTCTATTTTTATTAGGCAGGAATATCAGTAATAGAGTGATAGATAAAAATAGCCCAGTTTTGCTATTGAGCAAGTATTTATAATACATTTATAGAACTGAGTATTGCATACACTTCTTTTTAAAGCACACCTGCTTACCAATTAGGGCAAAAAATATACTGCAACATTATTTTCCTTTTTTTTCCCCTCTTTTTAGACCTCATTGCTACGATTTCAGAGTACCCTGGTGATAGCTGAGCATGCAAATGATACCCTTGCTCCCATTACATTAAATACCATCACTGCAGCCAAACATCTTGGAGGTGAAGTGTCCTGTTTAGTAGCTGGAACCAAATGTGACAAGGTGAGAAATCTTTAAGGTCAACCATAGCAAATAAAATTGCCATCAAGAGACAGGGAAAGATGGCGACAGAGTTATAATGAGGACTGTAACCCAAACTGGGTCCTAAACCTCATTAAGTGGTCAGTTTCACAACCATTACTGTGTGTGAAAAAGAAACTAAAAGATTTGCTCACTAGGCATTTTGTCTTTTGAAATGATGTGGAATACTTGATTTAGTTCCACTGGCACCATCACGTGCCATCAGGTACCAAGTAGAGAGATAATATTTGAGTCCCCTTAGAGGTTAATAGCCAATCCCTTTTTAGTATTGATGAATATACTTGCTAATTGCTTTTAATTCCTGAAAGTGGTAAATCTGGAAAAAGTATCATGGGTATTAATTTTTAATTGGTGTAAGAATTCAAATGCAAGGACTTTCCCAAAACTACAGCTGGTACTAGAAGATGTTCTTTGTTTGGTTGTTGACATAAGACAATGACAGCTCTGTAAACTAACCCCCTGGAAAGGAACTCTAATGAGGTTTGCAGAGTCTGTGCCTTTGGACTTGAGTGAAGTTGAAGTCGTGCTGTCATTATGCTTACGCACCTGGAGCCACCAGTTGCCTCTCTCACCATGCAGGATCTGCCAGTTGTGTAGCTGGGGGCTTGGACCTCAGGGGAAGAAACCCAGAAGAGAGCTTGTTACTTTTTAGACAGTTTAATTTATTTTTTATTACATGGCATTGATGCAGAGCATGTGATATAATGCAGGTTCAGTTAGTATTGTTTTGGCCAATTTCTTACATGAAATTGGTATCTTAATGTATTCAAGCAGGTGTGTGCTTATGTGGATTTCTTTACCTAAATCCTGCTAACAACTGTTGACTCTTGCATAGTTATGAAAGACAGCTAAGCTATCTTTTTGGTTGCCCTACTTTCAGATATACAAGTTCTGGATTTGATTTTTTTTACTGTGATTTTAATTAATCTAATATAACTTGGAAGATATATCATAGACAGCAAGTAACTTTTCTGTGTAGTGCCTGAAATAAGAGATGGATTTGATAGTACCATATCCCCTGCCAGTGAATACCTGATTCAGAAGAGTTGCTTTTGCACTGCCTTCTTTCTTGAGTGAATGTTGTTGGAACCTTGCCCTCCTTTGAGGGAGGGCAGAAGGCGTGGCCTTTTGTGTTTACTCATCAGTGAATCAGCATGGAGGTAAACAAGAAGACTGTAGGCTAGAATATGGTTGCCATGTTTCTGCTAAAACAGAAACCGGTCATGCTGTACTTAGAGATTTAAAAGAAGGAATTCTAATGGCTTTCGTATACAGAAAAAAATGGCTTTTCTGTATACAGAAAATCTGAGTGGTCAAAGAGCTTTCCCAGAACCCCATCCTGATTCTAAACAAGAGAAAAGAGGAATTAAAATAGAAAATAATTTGCTTCATTATAGATAAATACATGAGGATGGGCAGGAACTCAGGGGTTGACAGTGGACTGTTTTCTCTATAGTTTTCTAAGGTTCTCTATGGTTTTCTCTATGGCCCAGAATCACTGATTTTAATATCAGCAAAAATCATTATTGTCAGATAAAGTGCAGTGGCTTGCATACCAGAGTGGTTAAGTCTTGCTCTTTAGTTCTCGGAACCTTAAGTCTGAAATGTCTGAAATGTATTGGCTGTGTCATTATTATGAGTGAAAGAACCTAACCATTTCTAAAATGATGGACTTATATTTGTATTGAGCAAAAGGGAAGAGCACGATATACAATTACATTTGAGTGGAGAGCGAAGTTGATTTTGGTTTATCAATTTGTACTTTTTTCAAGGCAAGAATTTTTGTTTAGGGTCAGTAGACCATAAGATCAATTGGCTTAAGATTTTCTTTGTTAAATAATTTTCTTTTATTCCTAAGAAGCCCTTTTTCTCATAAGAACAGTTTTTACAGTGGCCATTAAGATTTTATACTCTGTTGAATCTGTAATGGTGGCTCTATTAGTATTTTTCTGTTAGATGGATAATTAAAAACTTTTATTCATAGGTGGCACAAGATCTCTGCAAAGTAGCAGGTGTGGCGAAAGTTCTGGTGGCTCAGCATGACGCGTACAAAGGCCTCCTTCCAGGTGAGCTTTTCCAGTGGGAAAAAATTAATGTCTCAATTATGCTTGAAAACTAAATATGAAAATATTATGAGATGTGTTTATCAAATGTGTTTAATTCTCAGAGGAACTGACACCATTGATTTTGGCAACTCAGAAGCAGTTTAATCACACACACATCTGTGCTGGAGCATCTGCCTTTGGAAAGGTGAGAAGATTGAGAATGTGGAATCTGATGTCACTAGTTGGAAGGGTTAGATTTCATGGTACTGAAAATGTACAACAGACTTTGTTTAGACAGCTAATTCTGGCTTTCAGAATTAATGTAATAGTTTTGATAAAATTTATTCTTTCAAGATTTTGCTATAATTTCTGTTAAAATGCTATCTCCAGGCTTTCAGCTATGGTCATAGAGACAGCTTTGTTCTTTTGAGACTTTGTCATATTTTTTATAATGCCACTTCCAGATTTTCAGATTTTGTCATGGGGAAAGCTCTATTTTTAAATGTATTTTTCTTAAATAACAATGTGGAACTGTCTGAACGCCATTTGAATTAGTAACCCATTATAAGACATGGATTTGCTTTGGTGACTGGTGGATATTTAGAAAGGCCAAGTTTATCTATTTGAGAGATTTGGAAAGGGCTGTGTAGTGGTTGAAGACATCCTTAGGGTGGAGAGAAGTGTGATCTGATCACATGCATTGTGGTATGTCTGAATGTGCTATGAGGTGGGTCATGGTCTGCATGAGTTATTTACCTTCCTGAAATTTGTTTTCTGATATGTAACATGATGCAGTTTGGCCAGCTGATGTCTAAGTCTACCAGTTAGAACTATTAAAAGATGGAATGGGATTTCTCTGTAGCAGTTGTCATTTTCCTTGGAAATGGTTAAGTCAGAGGCTTGACATCCAGCTACTGTATTTTGGGATGTTGCAGATCAGCATTGACTAAAAGATCATTGGGGACCATTCCATCTATGAGGGTTTTGTTTCGGGGTTAGATAATTCAAACAATTTCATGAGTCTTGACTTTCTGTGATGACAGTTCACTAAGAAAATTGTTAAGCCAAGAAAGGGTATTTGTTGTAGCTGATTCCCTAGATTTTATACTCTGGCTTTGATTGCTATATGGGTGTTTTGAGAACAAAGGTCACATAACAGTATTACAGCTGGTGCTGCAGCTTCTGAATGGATTTGGAATGAGGAAGAGTCCATCAGGTGAAGCTGAACAATTTGCTCTGTAATAGGTCTTCACGGATTGTCTTTATAAGACACCACAGCTTTATACTGGTAATCTAGAATTTTAAAACTGTCATCTTTTTGTGCATCAAAAGAACACTGTTGGTTATTACCTCGCCTTCCCTGAAGCCACGTGGTGTAGCCTGTTAGATAGTGTTGAGAGGTATCTGTTTACCGTCCATCCTTTCAGGACACTGAGACGTGTGCCTTGAAGTGCTGTGGTAAATTTTGTTTTCAAGATGTGCTAGAGTGAAACAAGGAATAGTAGAAGTACAGAAAGTATTAAATTTCAAGGAATTTAAAAAAACTCTAAAACTTTAGAAAGAAATACAGTCTGAATATCATAAAATTTGTGTGAGAATCTGCTCAGCCAGGTAATAATATTTCCAGTCATATTTCCTGAACAGTTAAAGAAGGTGCCTCAAGGAAAGAGTTACTTACTGAAGCAGGCTTTAAATGCTGACAAATTTGGTTTGTTTTAAAAGCAGGTATCTTCTAAATGTCTTATTTACCAAGTTAGAACTATGTTTAATGGCATTTTAATTATTTTCCCAAGCCCTTTATTTCCTATAAAATCTTAATTTTTTTCTGATTGTGGATTTATAAACTATGGTACTTTTCAGTAGCTCTGTTATTATGGTTGAAAGGAAATTGCTATATAATATAGGTAACAATAGACTGAATATTAGAAAATCTTTACAGTTGGAGGATGTAGCAGGAGGAAATTTGACTTCAACTTTCAATACTTGTTGGCATCAATTTATATAGAACTGCTTATTAGATACAGGGTAGAGAGATGAGAGGAGAAGGCAATGGCACCCCACTCCAGTACTCTTGCCTGGAAAATCCCATGGACGGAGGAGCCTGGTGGGCTGCAGTCCATGGGGTCGCAAAGAGTCGGACCCGACTTCACTTTCACTTTTCACTTTCATGCATTGGAGAAGGAAATGGCAACCCACTCCAGTGTTCTGGCCTGGAGAATCCCAGGGACGGGGGAGCCTGGTGGGCTGCCGTCTATGGGGTCGCACAGAGTCGGACACGAGTGAAGTGACTTAGCAGCGGCAGCAGCAGAGAGATGAGAAGTGGAGACACACAGCTTCTGCTCTCAGGGTGCTTATAAACTTAGTCGAAGGTTATATAAGATGTATATTAAAACTTTTAAGACAAAATACATATTATTGAATTGTACATGCATGTGAGAGGATGCAGAATAAAGGAGTGATTAGAGGATGGTCCTGAGAGAATTCTTAGAGGAACAGAGAGGATTTGGGGATGGAATGAGGAGAGGAACTTGAGTGCTGTTACAATGAAAGTTCACCTGCTAGAGTTGGTTTCATGTACTGAGTTTAGGAGATGCCATAGAGTAAGCTCTGTGTAGAAAGCAGCGGGGGATTTACCCTTTCTATTCGTGTGATAAAAGCAACACTTCACTTTTAAAATTACACTTAGATGATCTCATCATCTAAGAGAACCTTTGCATCTAGAAAGTATGCATATTCATTCTTCACTAACTGATTCTGTTTTAGAGCCCAAGAAATTTGGATAAAAGCACAGAGGTTCTTTTCCTCTTACTGTGAGGTGAAGTAACTAAGCCCTGGGGTTAGTGGGGCTTGCCCAGTGATCTCTGCTAGTGGGAGCACAGTCACCACATGTGTCTATTCCAGAGATGTTATATGTATATGCAGAGAAAGCATATACGTGTGTGTGTGTGTATATAGAGAGAGAGAGAAAGAGAGAGAGAAAGGTTGTACTTTACTTTTCTCATTTTTAAAATTATATGGATTTACTATAATTTGTAAACCTATGCCCTATTGATGGACACTTTGGTTAGTTTTTGTTTTTTTAAATGCAACATCACTTTTTAAAAAGGTGAACATGTCTGATTTGGAATTTTTTCTTTCATGTACATTAAGTAAACATATAAAGATGTTCTTTTTTAGTATTTGAGAATTTTACTACTATAAATATTTTTCTATCATATCTAGATTCAGTAATCTATAACTGTCACACTTTGTAAATGATGATCATTAAAGCAAATGTCATGTCTCATAATTCAACGTACTGAGTTAAGGTAGTTTATTGCTATAAACTCATAAAACTCTTAATGTAGTTAGAGTAATGATCGACTCTTACTTATGTTCAAAGACTATCCAAAAAGTTGTGCTTGAAGCTGTCGTGTATCTAAAGATGCACGTGAAATATAAAATATTCAAAATAAAGTTTCTATAGAATTTGCTTTTAGAGAATGTTATTGCTAATATTTTATAGCCATCCATCAGCATGTATGTGTGTAACTCACTACTTATTTTGCTTTTAGAACCTTTTGCCCAGAATAGCAGCCAAACTTGATGTTGCCCCTATTTCTGACATCATTGCAATCAAATCACCTGACACATTTGTGAGAACCATTTATGCAGGTGAGTACCCAAGGAAAACAGTTAATCAGTATATTAAATTTTTGAAAATTCTAAAAGCAGAAATTAATATTGAAGATAGGATTTTGAAGCATGGATCATCCTAAAGCTTCCTGAAGAAAATCTTAGTGTTAGATCTATCTTAGTGTTAGAATTGCTGTTGGACCGTGATAGAACATTCTCTCTGATAGAGTTAAAACACACTTTTTTCCTTCCTGGTTATTCCATGTACAGAGTGAGATTTTTCCAGTGATCAATAAAAATTAGGTTTCTTTTTCAGTATATTTTGCAAGTGGCGCTTGAAAAAGAAAACTTTCTGTTTTTTTAAAAATAATTTCAGTCTTCTTTGCTGCTTCTATTTCATTTCTGTCTGCATTAAGAAATGCAGTTCAGTGTCTTTTTAGTTGACTGATCTTTTGCTAAGCACACTGGTCTCTGGTGGGGCTGGAGAAGGCAATGAACTCTTTGATCTTTCTGATTGAACTCAAATCAAACCTCTCATCTTTAGTAGTGTTTAAAGGGAAGTATTTGGTCATAGTTTAGGTCACTCTTAATGTAATTGCTAATCCATAAGAAATGTCTCAAATCCTTTAAAAATCTGGGTGCATCACACTTGCCATCCTTTATGCCCCTACCTTGTTTTCACTTATTTTCTTCCCTTAGCAGGCATGGTAGCTTTGTCTTTATTAAGTTATTGCAGCTCATGTTGTTAAGTTACTGATCATGTTGTTTTGGAGAAGAAAGCTTTTGTTTATATTCCTTTTAGGAAGAATGTACCTGGTTAGTGTGACAGCCTTTTCCAGTTCGTTTCTTCCATGCAGGTCAGCACTTGTTCTATTTTTAAAGACATCCAAAGTTACCTAGAGTGCCACTGATACGTTTCTTCAATGTTACAGTCCTTTCCCTATATTTAGTAAAGGTAGAAAAAACCTAACTGGTCTCTAGTTATTTTTTCCTTATCTTTGTGAAGTAAATTCTGAACCTCAGAGGAATACTTGGGGGATTTTTTTGCCTTTCATGGTTGTTTTTAAAAATAAATATGTATTTCAGGAAATGCTATATGTACAGTGAAGTGTGATGAGAAAGTGAAGGTATTTTCTGTCCGAGGAACATCTTTTGAAGCTGCAGCAGCAAGTGGAGGTAGTGCCAGTTCAGAAAAGGGTGAGTGTTCATTTGTATTTGTTTTGGTTTCTTATTTTTGGTTCAGACATTATATTAGAATAAGAGATTGCTTCTAGTTAAATCTCTAATGCAGGGTGTTTGAGAGCTCCATCTAAATAAATGATATTCCCAAGTTTATCCAAAAGTACGAAATATTTATATTATTTTTTTGTACTGTGATAGTTTGGTATATATCAAAGGGGTAAGGGTGGGGTGCATTAAGATTAATTTGTTATATTGATGTGAGGATTTTTTACTCTCCTCTCATTGTTTATTATAAAAGAGCTTCAATATAATGGAAGACTAATAATAGTAAATTTATGGAAGATGTTAACACTTTAATATATATAGTATCTTATTAAACCCCTAGAGAAAGGGTTTTTTCAGTCTTATAGGTAGACTCAGAGAATTAAATGACTTTTCAAAAGTCATATAGCTAATACGGTGAAGGCTGGAATCCAGTCCCTTTAAGTCTTTCCGAAAATCAGAGAGAATGAAATTAGTAGCAAAAAATAAAAAAATCACACTAACAAAATTAAATTTCCTGTTATTAATTCTTTGTGTATTTCTCTTAAAAATTTATTTTTACTATAGTACTTGAACTCATACTGTTTGTTTTATTATATGTATCAATACACACAGCATCAAGCACTTCCCCAGTAGGAATATCAGAATGGCTTGACCAGAAATTAACAAAAAGTGATCGGCCAGAGCTCACAGGTGCCAAAGTGGTGGTGTCTGGTGGTGAGTCAAATATTGTAATTTTAAAAAATGATGTAAACTTGAAATACTTTGCTTTTATTAATACTTAATTTTAATGGAGCACAGGTGTTTTTTCAAATGTAAGAACTAAGTTGTGAGTATTAGTCCCATTAGGAAAATGAAATCTTGAGTTTAATAGTTTGGACTTGTGTTGCAAATCTGTTTCATTGGCACCAGGGGGAGCATGGTACAAATCTCAACTCCATAGCTTTGCAACTTGGTGTCTTTGTCATTTTGACCAACTCCTGTGTTATTCTGAAGAGTATGGTTAACTTCTGAAGCAAAGAAAGGACTGGTTGGAATCTCAAGGCTGTGTTGTGCGACCCTTTGCTCTATTTTAAAAGTCTTGCAACGCAGTCCAAGTCTCTATGGATAACTTGAAGTTTTTTCACATTTAATATGAAAACTGTTAATATTGCATAAGACTTGCTTCTTTTTGTATACCATGCTTCTTATTTAAAAACAAAACAAACAGAAAACCCCAAGAAACAAACAAAAAGACCCATATTTCATAGCCTGCTGACTTTTTAAAACAGTGACTGCTATGATTGAAAAATCTTTCCAAACTAAACATCAAAGGAAGTAATTAAGCTTCCAAACAACTTCTTATTGCAAGTGGCATTGAGAGGAAATAATTTATATTTCAGAAAGGTATATCTGACTAGTTTATTCACTTATTTTTTCAATAAATGTTTATTAGGTATATGTTCTCTGCCAGGCCCATTGCAAAGTGCTGGAGAAATAAAGAGGAAAAAACGGATTATTCTTGCTCTTAAGGAGTTTAAAGACTAGTGGAATGTCTTCTTTCAGTTGTTCAGTTAAGTATTGCTAAATATAGGAGTGACCAATATAGGTATGAATCTTGTATTTAAAGAGTTTTTGAAAAAGAAAAAAAAAAGAGTTTTTGTTCTAGTGGGGAAGACTGATTTTAAAGACTAATTATACTAGTAGTTAACCAGTTAGTTAATTACAGAATTACAGTAGTGTTGAATGCTTTATTGGAAAAGTGCAGGAGTATCATTGGAGAACTTAGGAAAGGCTTTATAGAGAAGACGGCAGTTGTATAATATGAAGATTCACTCATGTATATGAAGTTCAAAATTTTTACAGAATGGAGTTTATATTTGGTTAATTCTTTTTTTTTTTTTTCCATCTTCTTAATGAGGTCGGGGTTTGAAGAGTGGAGAGAACTTTAAGTTATTGTATGATCTGGCAGATCAACTACATGCTGCAGGTAAGTTTATTTTCCTTACTAGAAAAATACTCCCATTTCATTGGAAATATTTTTTCTTCATTATTTCATTCGTATATAAGTCACTCAAAGCTGCAGATTTTTTGCTCTCTCTCATTTTCAACTTTTCTGTCGGAAACAGTTTTTCTTAATCTCCATGTAAATGGTGTAGCCTTCAGTGAGGAAAGGTTGTCCTTGTTCATTATTATTTATATGATACTCTTACCATTTGCCAAATTTTAGTAGTTTTTTCCATTAAAAAAAATTAAATGTCCATTTCATTGCCTACTTCAGATTCAGGAATGCCCTTGTTTTTCTCTTTATTGCTGGTCCGACGTAAATCTCTCATACAAATAGAAATTAACATTTTAAAAATTTATAGGGAAGATGGATCTTGTTATTAAAAGTATATTAAGAATGGAATAATGGTTTTTGAAAAAAATCAGAACATTTAAAGTATTTTAGTTTTTAATTATACAACTATTAATGAGTGTATTCTTAATGTCTAGTTTGTTCTCCCCCTTTTGAGAGTTTCTTGTATAACTTTCTGGCTTTTATGCTTTATATTACCTAATATATGTACCCATAGAAATAGTTATGGCTTTGTCTGAATAAAGATGTAATCTTGACTCTTTATAATCAGATGATGGTATTTGACTGAGGATATTTCATTTATTCATTCACTGAATAAATATTTATTGAGTGTCTGCTATATGGCAGGCACTATATTAGGAGCTAGGCAAAAAACAGTGAATAAAATGAGCAAAATGATTCAAAGTTCTAGAGGCCAGAAGCACGTTGAAATCAAGGTGTTGGCAGAGCCATGCTCCTACTGGGCAGTGAATATGTTTCCAGTTACCAGAGGCTGCTTTGGGCTTGTAAGGGGCCAGGAGATGGAGGAAGAGATCCTATGGATGGACAGCTCCTCTCTCCACCTAGAAACCTAGAAAGAGCAGGTTGGCAGAAGGCTAGTTTGGGGAGAGTTGGCTGGTGATCAGTTCCTGGCAACCATTTCCATGGGATAAAGGGAAGCATTTCTATTCGTAGTCCCGAAGAATGAGGAAAAGAATACCACTCATTTGTAACTTACTTGTTGACCACAGCCATGAAATTAAAAGATGCTTACTCCTTGGAAGGAAAGTTATGACCAACCTAGATAGCATATTCAAAAGCAGAGACATTATTTTGCCAACAAAGGTCCATCTAGTCAAGGCTATGGTTTTTCCTGTGGTCATGTATGGATGTGAGAGTTGGACTGTGAAGAAGGCTGAGCGCTGAAGAATTGATGCTTTTGAACTGTGGTGTTGGAGAAGATTCTTGAGAGTCCCTTGGACTGCAAGGAGATCCAACCAGTCCATTCTGAAGGAGATCAGCCCTGGGTGTTCTTTGGAAGGAATGATGCTAAAGCTGAAGCTCCAGTACTTTGGCCACCTCATGCGAAGAGTTGACTCATTGGAAACGACTCTGATGCTGGGAGGGATTGGGGGCAGGAGGAGAAGGGGACCACAGAGGATGAGATGGCTGGATGGCATTGCTGACTCAATGGACATGAGTCTCAGTGAACTCTGGGAGTTGGTGATGGACAGGGAGGCCTGGCGTGCTGAGATTCATGGGGTCGCAAAGAGTCGGACACGACTGAGCAACTGATCTGATCTGATCTGATAGGAATGTGGAGTTTGAAAGTTTGGACTAGAGATAGAAATTTGGGAATCAACTGCATTTAGATGGTATTTGAAACTGTGAGACTGGATAAATTCACCAAGAGTGTAGATGTAGAAGAAGTCCTAGGACTAAGCCCTAGATGCTATAAGTTTAAGAGGTAGGGGAGAAGAGGAGAATGAAGACCAAAGACAAATGGAAAAGTAAGGCAGGAAAACCAGGATAGAGAGTGTGTTGTTCTGGAATCTAAGTGAAGTGTCTCAGTAAGGGAAAGCGTGATCTTCTGTGTCAAATGCTGCTCGTAGGTCAGGGAAGATGAGAACTGAAAAGTGCCTCATTGATCAGCCACGTAGAGGTCATTGGTGACTTTGAACAGTTTTAGTAATGGTGGTACTGGGGGCAAAAACCTGATTGGAGTGTTTAAAAGTAGTTACATGGTTGTATTCACTTGATGATCAGCCGTCGAAGCTAATCATGAGCTGAGTTCATTTGTGATTTGTGTGCTTTTCTTGTATGTGTGTCATATTTTAATTAAAAAGTTTTTAGAAGTAGAATGGGAGGCCTGGCAATGGAGACAATGAATGCAAACGACTCTTTAGAGGCTTCTAACCATATGGTAGAGCAGAGAAATAGACAGTAGCTAGAGGGGGAGCAGGACCAACAGAGGAACTTTTTAAAGATTAGAAGATAATAGCATGCTTTATATGCCGATGGGAATGCTCCAGTTAAGAGGGAAAGGTTAATCATACATGAGATGAGAGTTATTGGAGTGATGTTCTTGAGTCGGTGGGAGAGAATATGAACACAGCTGCAAATTGATGGGTGAACTTGTTAGTTGGAGCAGGTTTCAGTTTTTTAGTGAAATTGGAAGCAGAATGTTAAAAGAATATTGAAAGTTTGAAGAGAGAGGAAAGATACAAAATTACAATATAGGACAGTCTGAGAGAAGTAAGGCCTATTTATTTAAAGTACAAAAGGGTTAACATGGCTGAGTAACATTAGCATTTTTTTGCAGTCATGCTGAACAGGACAGGTATGCAAAGGGGAGAAAGATTGTTTAGTCAGTAACTAGAGATGGAGGTTTTCCACCATCTGGAAATAAGATGATATAAGAGGAGGGCAAGGAAATTGAAGGCATATGCAAAGGAGTGCTTAGAGCCATTGATAATAGAAACTGAACTGGGTAAAGAAAGAAGAGAGAACATAAGGGGAGAGAGGGACAGTGGAAAGAATTATAGCCCTCAGTGGGGTCAGAGGGTTGTTGGAGTAAGGGACCAAAAGGGGTCAGCTGGAATGGGGAGGTCACAGAGAGATTTTGGAAATCGAGATTGTTGATGGTATTGGTAATGGACAGATTGAGGATATGACCATGGGTATGGCTGAGGTAGCGTGAAGGGTAAGATGAATGGAGAATTGCTCAAAGAATTGAGGAGCCAGGATGTCAAAGTCTTCAAGAATTAAGATAAGACTAGTATTGGAGAGAGTAACAAGACCCAGAAGCTAAAAATCCTAGAGAAATGAAGGGAATTGACCTGCTGGTTAATAGATGACACAAGCAATATACGAGTGACATTATCCGATGACATGAGATTCAAAATGGAAGGCTTTTAAGGAGAAAGGAGGGAAAACCTTTTGAGAGTGGCAGTGAGGGCCTGGAGTACCACCTTGAGGCCCCAGTGGTATGAGGATGCTGGCAGACAAAGCAGCATCTGCTGGAGAGGATTGGAGAGGGTAAAAAAAAAAAGAAAATTTTTAAAAATTTTTTAAAAACCATTATCAGTGAATGTCCCCAACAAATTGAATAATAGAGCTTTAAAAATGACAACTGTTTTTTTCCTTAGTTGGTGCTTCTCGTGCTGCTGTTGATGCTGGCTTTGTTCCCAATGACTTGCAAGTTGGACAGACAGGAAAAATAGTGGCACCAGTAAGTACTGCAGTAAAATATGCCATGCAAAATTCTGTGGGGATAAGAACTACATGTGTTTGTGGAACAGTCATCTCAGTGAAGTGATGATCTATTCAGTGTGCCTAAGCAGTTAGCCTTTATCCTGGTGAATGTGTCCTCACAGGCCTATGGATTTCTTGGCCTCAGTAAAATGTATAGCAGGTCTTAAATCCAGCAGTGTTTTTCAGAGTTTTTAAAGCAGTAGAATACTTTGTCAGATTTGTCACAACACTAAATATGAAATTGAGAGAAGCATCATTTTATTATATAGTTCACCTTAGCATTTATTTACCATAATGCCTATGTACTATAAAATCTGTCCATAAAACCAATGAATCTGTATTAATGAACACAGACTCTCAAAATCAGGGGCTGTGAATTGACAGCTATAGTCTGACATCTTCCTGAACACCTAGTTTATTTCTGTATTATGTCTGGTTGCATGAAATTCAGTAAATTCTGTAAATTCAGGAATTCTGATTCCGTTCTGATCCGTATTACATTATTCTTCAATTAAAACTATTCAAAACTTAGGAATATATTGGTTTCAAAGTTGAATTACTAACAATATCGAATGATTGTCACGTTTCTTAGATGATACAAGTTTTCAGTGGGTAGAATTCTTAGCCAGCTTAAGTCTTTATTGTGTGGAGGAAAATGAGTTTTTAAATATATTTCAAAATGTACTTTTAATGTATTTCAAAACAAGATATTAAGTCATATCCATTAAAAAAATCTCATATCTCATCAGATGTTCATTTAAAATTTCAAAATAATAAAAAAAATTTGTCTTGTCTTTGAAGTTCGTTTTGAAGAGAGTTCAATCTTTTGCCCATTTTAAAATTGGGTTCTTTGTCTTTGTATTGCTTCCTTATTCATTTTCTTTTGAAGAGCAGGAATTTTTATTTTTATAACATCTAATTATTGATGGTTGTTAATGCTTTTTGTGTTATTCAGCTTATTTGAATTCAGATAAGATCTCAGAATCTAAAATAGTTAGAAAAATCATGTGACCTGTTTGCTTGTGATTCCGCATTTGTCAGGCTGTGAGAACATTTATTGAGCAGGTAAATTCGAACCTTCCCTGACATTTAATGAGGAATGGCAAAGAGGTATTTTTTGGTGGAAATCTTGTTTGTCCTAGTTTACATGAATAAATATCTTTAGATTTGAATTTATTTACCAAAGATGAAGCCCACAACCTTTCTAATCAATAATACTTCTACAGCAAAGTATGGTGGGGGACAGGCTTTTATTTACATTGACTTTTCAGGAACAATACACTTGTTTTTAAGTAGCATGGCAGAATGACAGGGAACAACCCGTGGCATCCTTACTTGTAGATAAATGTCATGCAGTCAGCTTTCTTCAACATTACTATCATGACTGTAGGATTACTGAAAATTTTTCATAAGGAATTTAAAACATATTAAAGTCTTTGAAGACTTTCTTTAACATGAATCCTGTATTCCCTGGAGATTCTGGCTCATTAACTCTGAGTTAGACTTCAGTGTGTGTGTGTGTCTGTCTGTCTCTGTGTGTATTATTTGTCTGTGTGTAGTTGTGTATATGTTTGTGTATATTTTTCTTTTAAGACTCTTAATCTTTTTTGAGCTGATTTCAAGTTTACAGAAAACTTTGAAGTACAAAGTAAAAACCTTTATTTTTGTGGACTGTTTGAGAGTAAGTTGCTGAGATGATTCTCCATCATTTCCAAATAAGTAGGACATTCTCCTATAAAACCACAATACAACTTTTAAAATCAGGACATCGGCACCAGTACATTAATACCATGTGATCATCAGACCCTGTTCAGGTTTTGCCAGTTGTCCCAATAATGTCCTATATGTTTTAGCAAAGGGTTGTAATTTGTAATCAAATGTTGCATATGGTTGTCATGTGTCCTTCCATCTCAAACAGTTCCTGTCTTATTTTGACTTTCATAACCTTGACACTTTTGAAAATTATAGGACAGCTATTTTGTAGAGTAGAATGTCCCTTATTTTGGGTTTATCTGTTGTCTCCTCACCGTTCTATTTAGAATATGTATGCGCCTTTGACGGGAATATCCCAAAAGTGATATTTCATCCTATAAAGTGGTATACAGTTTCATTGTGTCTTATTAGGTTTTCACTTTGTTTGATTAAGGTGATATTTCTCAAACTTCTCCACTGTAAAGCTGTTTTTCCCTTTGTAATTAATAAATTTTTTATAAGGAGGTACTTTGAAATGATGTGAATATTCCAGTTCTCAAACTTTCAGTTTATTCATTTACATTTATTTTCTTATAAGCGAACATTGAATATTTATTTATAATAGGACTTATTGTCCCTATTAGGTTCAGTGGGTGAAAATCTGTTGTTATTCTTTCTGTTGATGTACAAATTGTTCCGCATTTGGCCAGTGAGAAGCCCTTCTGGGGGCTTCTGTGTCTTAGCATGTTCCCATCATTCTTTGGGGCCTTACTGATAGAATAAGATGTTCTAGGCTTTTTGTTCCTTTGCTATCCCAGCCCTGGCATCAGTCTTTTCTCCAGGGAATCCTGGTTCCTTTTAGTGGAAGAATAGTATGAAGCTGACATCTGAATATTACTTGTGCCTGTTGCTGTTTGGATATTGCTGTTCTTAGGACACCTCAGTGAAAAGAGTTAGGGAGTGTGTGTAGGTATGTGTGTGTAGGTATGTATGTGTAGGCAGATACACAGACTTATGTATTCATAATAATACATTGCTTGGTTTTTAAATGTTAAACCACCTTGAGTTGCTGTGATAAATCCTACTTGTTCATGATATGATCATGATATAATTTTAATATATTGCCGGCTTTCATTGACTGATGCTTTGTTAAGGAGTCTGGGGTCTGTCTTTATCAAAATAATCTGTAATTTTCCTCCTCATCCCCAATATCTTTGTTCAGTTTTGGTATTGGCATTATGCTGCCTTCATGAAATGAGTTGAAAGATACTCTCTCCTGTTGTATTTTCTGAATGAGTTTGTGTAAGATTGGTTTGTGTTTGTGTCTTTCTTAAATGTTTGATAGAACTCACCACTGAAGCCATCTGAGCTTTGAGTTTTCTTTGTTGGAGCATTTGACAGTTAACTCAATTACTTTGATAGATTTAGGGCTATTCAGATTTTCTCTTTTGTTTTGAGTCTGTTTTGCTAAGTGATGTATTTAAAGGAATTGGTTCAGTTCTCTTAAGTTATCAAATATATTGGATAAAGTTGTTTATACAATCTTGCCCTGTTTCCTTTCATTGTTTGTAAAATCTGGTGTGATAGCTCCTTCTAAATTTTGCCGTTTGTGTCTTCTATTTTTTTGTTTCCCTTTCCTACATCAGTCCAGCGAGGAATTTATAATATTAAACATTTATAATGATTCAGCTTTCTAAAATAATAAGTTTATTGAGATACAATTCATTTACCATACAGTTTGTCTAAGTAACTATTTAATTCAGTGACTGTTAGTTTATTTACAGAATTGTATAAACATCGCCTGTCAGTTCTAGTACATTTTCATCATCTCCAAAAGAAATTGCACAACTGCACTCCTATTTTCTTTTCAGCTCCCCAGTCCTAGGCAATTACCAGTCTACTTTCTGTCTTTGTGAAAGTAAAAGTGGTAGTTGCTCAGTTGTGTTTGACTCTTTGTGACTCTGTGGACTGTAGCCCACCAGGCTCCTCTGTTCATGGGATTTCCCAGGCAAGAATACTGGAGTGGATTGCCATTTCCCTCTCCAGGGGATCTTCCCAACTCAGGGATAGAACGTAGGTCTCCTGCGTTGCAGGCAGATTCTTTACCCGTCTGAGCCACCAGGGAAGCTCTTTCTGTCTATATAGATTTACCTATTCTGGACATTTATGTAAGGGGAATCAAAGACTAAATGGTCTTTTATGGCTTTTTTAAAAAAAATAGCATGTTTTAATTTATTCATGTTATAATATTCCTTTTTATTGCCATATAGTAATTCCATTGTACTGATATACCACATTTTATGTATCCACTCATCATCTGATGGAAATTTGGGCTGTTTACTTTTTGGCTGTTATGAATAATCCAGATAGAAATATTCATATACAGGTTTTTGTGTGGACATATGCTTTCATTTCTCTTGGATATATACACAGGAGTAGACTTGCTGGTTCATATGATAACTTTATGTTTAACCTTTTGAGGAACTGTTTTCTGGAGCGGCTACACCAAAAATGAACCAATTCTTAACTTTGTTAATTTTTCTCATTGTTTTCTTTTTATTGATTTTTGCTCTTAATTTCCTTCCTTCTGCTTACTTTAGATTTACCTTGCACTTAAGGTAGAACTTTGCTTCATTAATTTTGTATTTTGCTTTTTAAAATGTAAATGTTAAAGATATAAATTCTTCAGTATTAAAATTCATTAAATCTTATTTTATGGCCCAACAAATGCCGTATTGTGGTGACTATGCCTTGTGCACCTGACGAGAATGTATATCCTGCCATTGGACACTGCAGGAATACTCTAAAATATGGCAGCAGAGATATGTCCCAAACGAAACAGAAAATTTTGAAAACACAGGAAAAAACGGACAAAGCTTTGGTGAACTGTGGGACAACTTTAGGAGGTCTATTATGTGTGTAATTGGAGGAGAAAAACTCAGATCTCAGATGCTCAACAAATACCAAGAGTAGGAAACAGGAAGGCAACTACAGGGCATGTAACAGTCAGATTGCTTAAAGAATGATTAAAAGAAAAAATCTTTTTTTCAAAAAAGAAGTCATTTTATTTTTAGTACATTTGCTTTGGAGGGAGAGCCAATTAATTGGAAAGAGTGCATAATTTAACCAACATCAGATCGCTCTGCTGCATTCCCTGTTGAAACTTTTCTTTTTCAAAGTCTTTTCTTATTAAGGTTCTTACAGAGTATTGAGCAGAGTTCCCTGTGCTATGCAGTAGGTCCCTGGGTAATCTGTTTTAAATATATCAGTGTGTATGTGTCACTTCTAATCTGTCCCTCCCCACCACCCTCTCCCCCTGGCAACAATAAGTTTGCTCTCTTAAGTCCATGAGTCAGTTTCTGTTTTATAAATAAGTATGTTTGTACCTTTTTTTATTTTAAGATTCTGAATGTAAGTAATATCCTATGATATTTGTCTTTCTCTGCCTGCCTTACTTTACTCTTTCATATTCTTTTCCATCATAGATTATCACGGGATGTTGAATATAGTTCCCTGTGCTGTAGAATAGGACTATCCTATGATAGTTTGCATCTGCTAATCCCAGACTCTCAATCTTTCCCTCCCTAACCCCTTGTCCCTTGGCGCCACTAATCTGTTCTCTAAGTCTGTGAGTCCATTTCTGTTTCATAGATATGTTCATTTGTATGATTTTTCAGATTCCACATATAAGAAATATCACATCATAATTGTCTTTCTCTTTCTGACTTACTTTGCTTAGTATGATAATCTATCCATGTTGCTGCAAATGGTATTGTTTCATTCCTTTTAATGACCTGAGTAATATTCCATTGTGGGGCTTCCCAGGTGGGTCAGTGAGAGATGCAGGAGACACGGGTCCAATCCTTGGATTGGGAAGATTCCCTGAAGTAGAAAATGCCAACCCATTGCAGTATTCTTGCCTGGAAAATTTCATGGATAGAGGCCTGGCGGGCTGCGATCTTTGGGGTTGCAAGAGTATTGGACATGACTGAGCATGCATGCAGTATTCCATTCCTTACATGTACCACATCTGCTTTATCCATTCCTCTGTTATTGGACATTAGGTTGCTCCTATGTCTTGACTATTATAAATAGTGCTGCAGTGAACATTGGGATGCCTGTATCTTTCAGAATATTGGATTCCTCCAGATATATGCTCAGGAGTGGGCTTGCTGGATCATGTGGTAGATCTAGTTTTAGTTTTTTAAAGAATGTATAGTGGCTGTACCAATGTATATTCCCATCAATAGTGTAGGAGGGTTTCCTTTTCTTTATACTCTCTCCACCATTTATTGTTTGTAGAATTTTTAATTTCTACAATGGCCATTCTGACTGGTGTGAGGTGATACCTCATTATAGTTTCGATGTGCATTTCCCTCATAATTAATGATGTTGAGCATCTTTTCCTATGCCTCTTGGCCTTCTGTGTGTCATAAATGTTAGTTTCCAGATTCACTGACTTTATAGCTTTCTCCAGTTAATGATCAGCAAGCACCTTTTATTACTTTAAGTGAAAACAAATTAGAAGACCTGAAATCTCATAATCAAGAATTGTTTTCTGGCAGACAAGCAAAGTTGTTTCATCTGTGTTTATGGTTGATATAATTATATTCAAAACCCACAAATAAGGTATATCCACTTCAATACTGATAAAAAGAAACTCTTAAAAGCAGTGAGAGAAAAGTATAAATGAACTCAATATTCCAGTCAAAAAGCAGAGATCGCTGGATGTATAAAAAGCAAGACTCAACTGTATGCTGCCTATGGGAAATACATTTAGACAGAAAAAGATATGCCATACTAATAGTAAACATGAGGAATCTGAGTTGTTTTTATTAATATCAGGTAAAGCAAACTTCAAGACAGTGAGTACTGCCAAACATAAATTGATGGGCCATAAATTGATGAAAGGATCAATTTATCAGTAAGACAGAACAGTCATGAATGTGTAAGTACCCAATAACAGAACTTCAAAATACATGAAGCAAAATCTGACAACTAAAGTGAGGAATAAACAAATTTATTATCCTAGTTGGAGGTTTCAATACTATACCTTCTCCCAATAATTGATGGAGTACTAGACCAAAAAATCCAGTTAGGATATAAAAGATCTACATGAGGGAGAACAAGCTATCTGTAAATCACACAGCAAGTATTTTTGGTTTTATTGGCCATAGAGTGTCTGTCATAACTACTTAACTCTTCGGTTGTAGAGCAGGAGCAGCCATAGATTGTAAATAAATTAATGAGTTGTATTCCATTAAAACTTTATATACAGAAACAGGTGGCGGTCCAGGTTTGGCCTATTGACTTAGCATTTATAGGACACTGAGCCACCTTTTTTTCCTCTACTTTTATTCTAGGACTCCAGTTGCTCATATTTTAGATATCTTTATATTCTTCTGTAGATTATTTAAGTTTTGCTCATTCCTTTTCATCTTTTTTCCCTCTGCTCTTCAGACTGAATAATTTTCATTGACTTACCTTCAAGATTACTGACTCTTCTATAATTTCTGATACGCTATTAAACCCAGCTAGGAAATTTATTTTGTATGTTTTAGTTCTAGATTTTCATTTGGTTCTTTTTATAGTTTCATTTCTCTGCTGAGGTTTCTTATCTGTTCAAACATTATAGGTATCTTTCTTTACATCCTTGACCATACTTGTAATAGCTGTTTTTAAATTCTTGTGTTCTAATTCCAAGTTCTTGGTTATTTCAGGGTTGATAACCTTTGATTGTAGTTTTCACATTTTCCTGTTTCATTATGTGTGTAGTACAATGGTTCTCAACATTTTTGTCTTGGGACTCCTTTTAAAATTTGTTGAGGGCCCTCAAAGAGCTTTTGTTTATTTGGTTCATAGGCAGTGATGTGTATTGTATTAGAGATACAAACTTAGGAATTTTTAAAATGTTTATTCATTTGAGAACTTTTTAAAATGTTTATTCATTTGAAATTAATAGTTATTTTATTAATTAATTATTAATTTTTGTTAGACTATAGTTACCTTCAGTTCAGTTCAGTTCAGTCTCTCAGTCGTGTCCGACTCTTTGAGACCCCATGAATCGCAGCACGCCAGGCCTCCCTGTCCATCACCAACTCCCGGAGTTCACTCAGACTCACATCCATCGAGTTGGTGATGCCATCCAGCCATCTCATCCTCTGTCGTCCCCTTCTCCTCCTGCCCCCAATCCCTCCCAGCATCAGGGTCTTTTCCAATGAGTCAACTCTTCGCATTAGGTGGTCAAGGTACTGGAGTTTCAGCTTCAGCATCAGTCCTTCCAAAGAACACCCAGGACTGATCTCCTTTAGGATGGACTGGTTGGATCTCCTTTCAGTCCAAGGGACTCTCAAGAGTCTTCTCCAACACCACAGTTCAAAAGCATCAATTCTTTGGCACTCAGCTTTCTTCACAGTCCAACTCTCACATCCATACATGACCACCGGAAAAACCATAGCATCAAGATGGATCTTTGTTGGCAAAGTAATATCTCTGCTTTTCAATATGCTATCTAGGTTAGTCATAACTTTCCTTCCAAGGAGTAAGCATCTTTTAATTTCATGGCTGCAATCACCATCTGCAGTGATTTTGGAGCCCCCAAAAATAAACTCTGACACTGTTTCCACTGTTTCCCCATCTATTTCCCATGAAGTGATGGGACTGGATGCCATGATCTTCATTTTCTGAATGTTGAGCCTTAAGCCAACTTTTTAACTCTCCTCTTTCACTTTCATCAAGGGGCTTTTTAGTTCCTCTTCACTTTCTGCCATAAGGGTGGTGTCATCTGCATATCTGAGGTTATTGATATTTCTCCCGGCAATCTTGATTCCAGCTTCTGCTTCTTCCAGCCCAGCATTTCTCATGATGTACTCTGCATTGAAGTTAAATAAGCAGGGTGACAATATACAGCCTTGACGTACTCCTTTTCCTATTTGGAACCAGTCTGTTGTTCCATGTCCAGTTCTAACTGTTGCTTTCTGACCTGCATATAGGTTTCTCAAGAGGCAGGTCAGGTGGTCTGGTATTCCCATGTCTTTCAGAATTTTCCACAGTTTATTGTGATCCACACAGTCAAAGGCTTTGGCATAGTCAATAAAGCAGAAAAGATGTTTTTCTGGAATTCTCTTGCTTTTTCCATCATCCAGCGGATGTTGGCAACTTGATCTCTGGTTCCTCTGCCTTTTCTAAAACCAGCTTGAACATCTGGAAGTTCATGGTTCACGTATGGAAGTTCATGGCTTGGAGAATTTTGAGCATTACTTTACTAGTGTGTGAGATGAGTGCAATTGTGCGGTAGTTTGAGCATTCTTTGGCATTGCCTTTCTTTGGGATTGGAATGAAAACCGACCTTTTCCAGTCCTGTGGCCACTGCTGAGTTTTCCACATTTGCTGACATATTGAGTGCAGCACTTTCACAGCATCATCTTTCAGGATTTGGAATAGCTCAACTGGAATTCCATCACCTCCACTAGCTTTGTTCGTAGTGATGCTTCCTAAGGCCCACTTGACTTCACATTCCAGGATGTCTGGCTCTAGGTCAGTGATCACACCATTGTGATTATCTTGGTCATTAAGATCTTTTTTGTACAGTTCTTCTGTGTATTCTTGCTACCTCTTCTTAATATCTACTGCTTCTATTAGGTCCGTACCATTTCTGTCCTTTATCGAGCCCCTCTTTGCATGAAGTGTTCCTTTGGTATCTCTAATTTTCTTGAAGTGATCTCTAGTCTTTCCCATTCTGTTGTTTTCCTCTATTTCTTTGCATTGATTGCTGAGGAAGGCTTTCTTATCTCTCCTTGCTATTCTTTGGAACTCTGCATTCAGATGCTTATATCTTTCCTTTTCTCCTTTGCTTTTCGCTTCTCTTCTTTTCACAGCTATTTGTAAGGCCTCCCCAGACAGCCATTTTGCTTTTTTGCATTTCTTTTCCATGGGGATGGTCTTGATCCCTGTCTCCTGTACAGTGTCATGAACCTCCATCCATAGTTCATCAGGCACTCTATCGATCAGATCTAGTCCCTTAAATCTATTTCTCACTTCCACTGTATAATCATAAGGGATTTGATTTAGGTCATACCTGAATGATCTAGTGGTTTTCCCCACTTTCTTCAATTTAAGTCTGAATTTGGTAATAAGGAGTTCATGATCTGAGCTGCAGTCAGTTCCCGCTCTTGTTTTTGCTGACTGTATAGAGCTTCTCCATCTTTGGCTGCAAAGAATATAATCAGTCTAATTTCAGTGTTGACCATCTGGTGATGTCCATGTGTAGAGTCTTCTCTTGTGTTGTTGGAAGAGGGTGTTTGCTATGACCAGTGCGTTCTCTTGGCAAAACTCTATTAGCCTTTGCCCTGCTTCATTCTCTACTCCAAGGCCAAATTTGCCTGTTACTCCAGGTGTTTCTTGACTTTCTACTTTTGCATTCCAGTCCCCTATAATGAAAAGGACATCTTTTTTAGGTGTTAGTTCTAAAAGGTCTTGTAGGTCTTCATAGAACCGTTCAACTTCAGCTTCTTCAGTGTTACTGGTTGGGGCATAGGCTTGGATTACCGTGATATTGAATTGTTTGCCTTGGAAATGAACAGAGATCATTCTTTTGTTTTTGAGATTGCATCCAAGTACTGCATTTCGGACTCTTTTGTTGACCATGATGGCCACTCCATTTCTTCTAAGGGATTCCTGCCCACAGTAGTAGATATAATGGTCATCTGAGTTAAATTCACCCATTCCAGTCCATTTTAGTTTGCTGATTCCTAGAATGTTGACATTCACTCTTGCCATCTCTTGTTTGACTACTTCCAATTTGCCTTGATTCATGGACCTGACATTCCAGGTTCCTACGCAATATTGCTCTTTACAGCATCGGACCTTGCTTCTATCACCAGTTGCATCCACAACTGGGTATTGTTTTTGCTTTGGCTCCATCCCTTCATTCTTTCTGGAGTTATTTCTCCACTGATCTCCAGTGCCATTTTGGGCTCCTACCGACCCAGAGAGTTCCCTTTCAGTATCCTATCATTTTGCCTTTTCATACTGTTCATGGGGTTCTCAAGGCAAGAATACTGAAGTGGTTTGCCATTCCCTTCTCCAGTGGACCACATTCTTTCAGACCTCTCCACATGACCCTCTGTCTTGGGTGGCCCCACATTGCATGGCTTACTTTCATTGAGTTAGACAAGGCTGTGGTCTGTGTGATCAGATTGACTAGTTTTCTGTGATTATGGTTTCAGTGTGTCTGCCCTCTGATGCCCTCTCGCAACACCTACCTTCTTACTTGGGTTTCTCTTACGTTGGACATGGGGTATCTCTTCACGGCTGCTCCAGCAAAGTGCAGCTGCTGCTTCTTACCTTGGACGAGGGGTATCTCCTCACAGCCATGCCTCCTGACCTTGAACGTGGAGTAGCTCCTTTCGGCCGTCCTGTCCCCGCGCAGCAGCAGCTCCCTGGAGGTGGGGTTGCTCCTCTCTGCTACCTCCCCTGACCTCGGGCGCTCCTCTTGGCCGCCTCCCTGACCTCAGGCCTGTGGTAGCTCCTCTTGGCCTCCACCCCTGACCTCAGACGTGGGGTAGCTCTTCTCGGCAGCTGCCCCTGACCTCGGACGTGGGGTAGCTCCTCTTTAAATTCTATTATGTATTTCTGATATGGTGCCTCCAGGTTTTTTAATCTTTCAAGATAACCTTAATTATTCAAGGTCTTTTTTGATTCCATATACATTTTAGGATTGTTTGCTTTATTTCTGTGAAAAATGCTGTTGGAGTTTTGTTAGGAATTGCATTTTATGTGTACATTGCTTTGGGCAGTATGGATGTTTTAACAATATTAATTCTTTTAATCTATGAGCACAGAGTATCTTTCCATTTATTTGTATCTTCATCATTTTCTTTCATCAGTGTCATAGATTTCCATGTACAAGTCTTTTACCTCCTTATGTTAAATACACCCCTAGGTATTTTATTCTTTTTGATGCAATTGTAAATGGGGTAGTTTTCTTAATTTTACTTTCTGATAGTTTGTTGTTAGTGTATAAAAACACGTTTCTGTATGTTGATTTTGTATCTTGCAACTTTACTGAATTCACCTATTAGTACTAACAATTTTTTGGTGGTATCTTTACCGTTTTCTCTATATAATAATACCATGTTGCCTGCAATTAGAGACAGTTTTCCTTCTTCCATTCCAAGGAATGCCTTTGGATGCCTTCTATTTCTTTTTCTTGCCTAATTGTACTGGTGTGGACTTTTAACACTGTGTCAAATGAGAGTGATGAGAGAGTACATCCTTGTCTTGTCCCTAATCTTAGAAGAAAAACTTTCAACTTTTCATTGTTGAGTATGATGTTACCTGTGGGGTTGTCATATGTAACCTTTATTATAAAGGTGAAGTGAAGTGAAAGTCACTCAGTCATATCTGACTGTTTGCAACCCCATGGACTATACAGTCCATGGAATTCTGGAATACTGGAGTGGATTGCCTATCCCTTCTCCAGGGGATCTTCCCAACCCAGGGATCAAACCCAGGTCTTCCTCATTGCAGGCAGATTCTTTATGAGCTGAGCCACAAGGGAGGCCCTATGATAAAGGTATATTCCGTCTATACCCACTTTGTTGACTGTGTTCTTTATTCTATTTTTAGTCAATTTTGTTTGTGAGATTCATTCATTTAAAGAAGGTAGCAGTTTTCATTTGTGTTTCATTAATGTATGGCATTCTATTTTATAAATATATCATACTTCCACCATTTTTCCATTAATGGATGTTTATTTAGGTGGTCTATAATTTCTTGCTATTACAAGTAATGTTGCTGTGAAAATTCTTAAAAAATGTTTCCTTGTATGTTCGTGTTTCCCTAGAGAAGTATGCATAAGAGTGAAATTGCTTAATTACGTATAGTAAATGTCTGGCTTTACCAGATATTGACATACTGCTTCTCAACAGCTTATAAAATTTACCTTCATTCTCATCCTTGCTGTATTTTGGTATTTTCAGTTTTTTTTTTTTTTTTTTTAACATCTTTTGCAGTTGAAGAGGTAGATGATGGTTCCAAAGATAGATAATGGTGGTGATTACACAACAAGGCAAACATACTTAATGCCACAGAACACTTACCAATGATTAAAATGGTAAATTTTATGTTAGGTATATTTTACTACAATTTTTTAAAAGCTTTGCTAGTCTAATGGGCATGAAATCTCACTGTGCTTTTAAATTTGCTTTTCCCTGATTACGAGTAAGGAATCTTTCATTCATGGTTTTTTCCCCCCTCTGAATTTCTCGTTCATATCTTTTTTGCCTATTTTTTGCCTATCTTCTTAACAATTTTGGGAGTTCTTTTATGTATTCTGAATATTAATCTTTTGTTGGTTATGTGTGTTATATATATTTTCTCTCAGTTATGACTATCTTTGTTTTCTGAATCTTTTTTTTTTTTTTAATAAACAGGAGCTTTTAATTTTAATGTGGTTGAACGTTTTTTCCTTTTTGATATATACTTTTTTTGGTGTTTTATTTAAAAGGATCTCTGCTAAGAGAAAGTCTTAACAATATTAACCTGTATTTTTTTTCTTAAAAGTTTTATTAAAGTTTTGCTTTTCATATTTCACACTCAGTTAATCTACTTGATTTAATTGTTTGTTTGGTATGAAGTAACTATTTAATTTTTCCTCATGTAGCTAATCGTTTATTACGCATTTTCTTCTGCTCCAGACCTTTTACACATCAAGTTTACATATACGCAGAAGTCTCTTTCTGCATTCTGTGTTTTGTCTGTCAGTTGTTTATCATTGTACCAAAACTGCTTCTAGAGCTTTGTAATAAAATTTCCTACTTGGGCAATACCCATCTCTCCCATTCTTCTCCAGAATTGTCTCAGCTATTCTTGACTCTCTGTCTTTTCCCACAGTTTTAGAATTAATTTGTCAAGCTCCATATTTGGAATGTTGATTGACAAACATCCCTGTCTCTTATTTTCAAGGGTATTCTAGTGTTTCACCACTAGGAGTGCTCCTAAAGCAGTTTCCTACAATACATTGTGTCATATCATGTATGGTTTTATGGTTATGCTAACCATAAAAATGGTTAGCAGTCCAGACTCTGTAGCCAGGTTGCCTGAATTCAGTTCTTAGTGTTACCACTTGCTTTCTGTGTGGCCTTGGACAGATCACTTAGCTTCTCTGTACCACCGTTTTTTCAGCTGTGTAATGGCAATGGTAACAGTCTGTACTTCGTATGTAGTTCTGAAGATTTAAAGCATTGGTCTGTGTCAAACACTTAAAACTGTGCCTGGCATATAGTATGAGTACTGTGAATTAATACACTATTTATAATCGTGAATTAGTATTATAAATCTAGTTTGTTAGAGGTTTTTTTGTTTTGAAATCATGAACAGGTATTGCATTCTTTACTGTTATCTGATAATTTCATTGGATTTTATTAGGGCATTAATTAACATGTGTTGAGCTTAACAGAGTGTCAGATTTATGCTATGACTAGAATTTAATAAATATGGCTTTTTTAGCCTTGACATAGTTGGTAGTAGTTCCCATTTAACTTTTTTTCTGGATTACCTTTTAGAAGCCCCATTGATGACTTTACCTACCTCACCATTCAAACGTATAAACATACTGCAGTCAAAGAGTTTCTGTTACGTCCTGCCAGAGAAGTGTGTTTTTTTACTTAGTGGAAGTAGATTACTTTGTCTGTATTTTGGTATTTTACTAACAGATTAGTGGTTCATTTATAATTCTGACTTGATGAGTACTTACTCAATAAAGCAGTTTTGGGGAGAATTTACTAAGATAAGAAATTTTTTCTGAGTTCTTTTGAAGAAAATTCACTAATGTTGAAAAGTCTGTGTATGAACAAACTTTATGGGAGTTATTTGTACACAGCTGGGACTGAATTTATGGACTGCTTTTCTGACTTGCTAAAAAGCTAAAGAGTGACAACCCCTTTCATACTGCATTATCCAGCTTGGCTTTTAACTCTAAGAAAATGGTGTTCACAAATTGATGCTTTATTCCTTTGGGGTTGGTATAGAAGCATTAAATTGTACTAAAATATTCATATGTGAGTGCATTTAGCTGAAAGCAATTGATGTTCTGTTCCCAAGAGGACAAAGAGAAATGCTGTATGGACCTGTAGTGCAGAAAACACCCTAAGCATGCTCCTTAAAGGTAATTACATGGCCTGCATGATCAAAGCCCTTACAGTGGAGCTTAAAGTGACAAAGGAGAAGTTGAAGAACTAACAAACTGTGGTTTGGATGTATAGATAGTTTGGTTGTGCAGTAGTTAAAAACTTATTTGCTGAAAGTTAGTTGTAATTGTGTCTTTGCTTCATTTTCTTAACTAATTTTTATTAGACTGTTTTCTCTAAATATTTATTCCAAAAGAACCAGTGTCAGTCAAGTTTTCTTATCCATTACCATTTAGTATATAAAATTAATTTTTTAAGTTTTGGAGAGTCTGTTGAATTTTTTATGTATATATTAGAACTTTTATAAAAGATTCCACTGATATAAATTGACGTGCCTTGTAGATGATCAATCTAATTTAACAGCTGGTATGAAAATCAGTAAGAGTAGACAGCAAATCTTTGTTGTAGCTATCTTGGTGTGGCAATTTGAATAAAACTGTTCTAAATTTCTATTCTTATTCTAACTGTATTTTTGGCCCTTTCATATAAAAGCTAATGTTTTTCCTCATGTATCGCTTCAGATAAGATAATCATGCACATTAATGTCAGAGAAAATAAAACACTGTACTAGAAGGAAATGTTTATTCAATGATAGTTGATCATTTAGCATATGTAATTCAATCCTCATGTTTATTTTAGAGCCAAAGATATGAGTACTAAGATCTTGTATAAAAGAACATTTTAGTATTTTAGTTTAATATATTTATATATTAATATTAACTAAAGTTAGTCTGAGAAGGAATTTGGGAAATGGATTAGGGGCAAGGGAATGCTTTCCATTTCCTTAAAGTGAAGTTATTTATATGGTCTCTAGTAAGGTTGGATGAATAGTAAATTTACTCTTATAAGCATTTCCCTTTTCTACGTTATTAGCTCTGCTCAGATTCTTAGACCTTTAAAAGGTGGTTCAAGGAGTTTTTGTGTAATTTGGGCTGAGCTCATAGAGAACTCAAGTTGCTTTTTTTCAGAACAGTTTTAGATTTACAGAAAAATGGCAAAAATAGTACAGAGAATTCCCATAAGTCTTTTACCTGGTTTCCCATATTGTTATTTTTTAATGTTACGTTGGAACTGTTTATGGGCTTCCCTGATGGCTCAGCTGGTAAAGAATCCGCCAGCAATGTGGGAGACCTGGATTCGATCCCTGGGTTGGGAAGATCCCCTGGAGAAGGAAAAGGCTACCCACTCCAGTGTTCTGGCCTGGATAATTTTGATAGTTATTAAAACAGGATTCTAGAATTAAGTGTTTTGAAGATGGAGAATTGTATAAAGGATTCTGTCAAGGAAATTACTTCCTGATGACTTTATTGTGGTAAAAATCTAATGAAATTTGCAACCATATTTAAGTGTATAACTCAGAGACATCATTTATATTCAGAATATTGTACAACCATAACCTCTGTATATACTCCAAATTTTTCATCACCCCAAAAAAGAAACTGTGTAACCATTAAGCAGTAGTTCTCCATTCCTTCCAACCTCAGGCTCTGGTAATCCCTAATCTACTTTATGTCTCTATGAGTTCACTATGCTGGATATTTTAAGAGTGAATCGTATACAATATTTGTCCTTTTGTGAGTGTCTTCTTTTAGCATATGTTCAGGTTTAATCCTTATTGTAGCATATGTCAGAATGTCATTCCTTTTTATGGCTGAAAAATATTTTAATAATATTCCATGAATATTTTATTTATCTGTTGATAGATACTTTGGTCATTTTTACCTTTTGGCTATTGTGAATAATGCTGCTTTGAACATTTGCATATAATTATGTTAAGTTCCTGCTTTAAATTCTTTTGGGTGGTAAGTTAGGCCTGGGATTGCTGGGCCACATGATAAGTCTTTGTTTAGCTTTTTGAAGAGCCTCCAAGCTGTTTTTCTCTAGTTACTATGTAGCTTTCATGAGCTTCTTGGCATAGAAACTATCTTTATTGTTTTAGATTAAGTAATCATCAAGAAAGGCTATGCACAAACAGTGACCTTCTTTTTGGGAATGACCTTCATTTTGGGAATGAGGTAACTTGAGTGAAAAGAATAGTACTTTAAAGTCAGGTTCTATTGCCAGCTTGGTTCTTCAGGCCTCTATTTTTTTTATCAATGACATAGATATTGTGCATAGAATTAGATATTGTGCATTGAATTGTGGTGCCGGAGAAGACTCTTGAGAGTCCCTTGGACAGCAAGGAGATCAAACCAGTCAATCCTAAAGGAAATCAGCCCTGAATATTCATTGGAAGGACGGATGCTGAAGCTGAAGCTTCAGTACTTTGGCCATCTGATGCAAATAGCTGACTCATTGGAAAAGAACCCGATGCTAGGAAAGATTGAGGGCAGGAGGAGAAGGGGGCGACAGAGGATAAAATGGTTGGATGGCGTCACCGACTCATTGGACATGAATTTGAGGAAACTCTGAGAGATGGCAAAGGACAAAGAAGCCTGGCGTGCTGTAGTCCATGGGGTCATATAGAGTTGGACATGAACTAGCAGCTGAACAATAACAACAAATGCATAGATAACCTTAGAGTTTCCTTACTCTTACAAAATTCTGTATAGGTATATATAATTTAGCCATTAGATCAATTAAACCTTACTGATGAAAATCTTAAACTTTTTATTTGATTGCTAAAAATGCAAAGCTTTATAATCTACTAATTATATTTCTAAGTAATTGGATGTTGTACACCCAAATATTTCAGTGTAATTTAATCATCTGAGTAATTTTATATTATACCTAGGAATTCCTTGGTCATCCAGTGGTGAGTACTCTGCACTTCTGCTACAGGGGGCACAGGTTCGGTCTCTGGTTGGGGAACTAATCTCACAAGCCGTGGGGCATGGCCTACACACACACACACACACACACACTGACTGCTTTCTGCCATTCTAGGTGTCCTTGAAGAAAGTCTTCCTGCAATAGAAAATCTGTGCATTTAGTATAGAAGCTAATTACCTAAATGCAAAACATTTACATGCAAAATAGTTAAGTATTAAAAGTTATATTTTATTGTAAAAATACTCTATTAAGAAAAATTTGTGTCAGATTCTATGCATCATGTAATCAAAACCTACATTTAAAAACAGTATTTAAAGACCAAGAGCTGAAATTTCACCTTTTTTGGTTTACATTTAAACTTTTGAATTCTAAATCACAATATAGTTAGTTACTGTCCATTAAAAAAAAATCTTTTAACTTTGTATTTGAGAAACTGGGTTACTAAACTTATACTTTGAACAAAAATAATAAGGCACGTAATGAAGCAGCGTGGGGTTTCCAGGTGGCTTAGTGGTGAAGAATCTACCTGCCAGTGCGGGAGACACAGGTTTGATCCCTGGGTCAGGTAGATCCCCTGGAGGAGGAAATGGCAACCCACTGCAGCATTCTTGCCTGGAAAATCCCATGGACAGAGGTGCCTGATGGGCCATAGTCCAGAGTCCCAAAGAGTTAGACATGACTGAGTGACTGAGTGATGAAACCTATGCTAGAAGTATAAATTACCACTTGCTTTGGTCATATTATAACTAGACTGGTCGTGAAGATGACATTTAATTGGCTTCTCTAGGGGGAAAGGTGGGCCAGTAAAAAGAATATAGAGGAACTCCGATCTGTGGATGAATTTAGGATTTTAAAACACCTTGGACTAAAAAACCCAAGCTATGTATTCTCTGCCTAATTAAGCACCAAGTCCATCTACTGAGCCGTGGAATATCTATTCATATGAGAAACCTACAGAGGTTTCTTTTAAATGAGTTTTCTGATTTTGTTTCTAGACCTTTTCCATTAAAGTTATTGGAACCAGATATTGACTTCATCGAAAGCCAGGTGAAAGTTTTTATCCAAAGTGTTAGTTTTCTGTATAGGTTACATAAGCTAAACATCAAAGACATCAACAAACAAGAAATGGTTTCCAAGTCTTGCCTCTTCCATGAGTCGTCTTCTTGACGGCCTTGTAGCCAGTGCCTTTGTGTGAAGCATTTGTATTAGAGGCATTTCAGTTGATGTGCAACTAACTGGTCATTAGATAAATCAAAGGTTGTAGCTTATGTCCTAATTCAGGATGAGGAACTCAGAAATAAGCTATCAACTGATACATCTAGTAACATGGGGTGAAAACTAATGTTAGCTAAAATTGATACTTTTTTTTTTTCATATAACCTTATGTTAGCTGTTCATCTCATCTTGTTTTACTGATTTTTCTCCATGATAAATATATTTACTGGAGTTTTAATAAACTAGTGACTTCAGTTAAAGGGTATTAATAGCACTGTCACAATATTGAGTTATTTGTGGTGTAGTGGAAGTACTGAACTTAAACTCAAAGGTTAAGAAGCCTGCCTTTTACTAGGTGTGTGTAACTTTGAATGACTCATCAAGCCTCCTTGAGCCTGTGCTTTCTGTTCTATAAAATGAGAAAAATTTCCACCCCTTAGAGTTATTGTCATAGTGAAGTGAGATAATGTATATAGAGTATGGTGACTGGCATATTATAGACAATTCATGTAGTTGTGATGATTAACGTGCCATCTCAAATACTGATACAATCTAAGTTAGTCCTAGTATAGGAGCATTATCTGATGGTTGAGACATACCTTCAGCTTCATATCAGGAATATGCATAAAGTTCTGTATTCATTTGAAACTCAGTTGAGGCATAAACCTGTCTGAGAATTTCATAATACAGGCAGACAGCTGTTTGAGAGAAGAGCCACAGTTGTGCTTTGCATTTTGGGGCCTCTTCCAAAAAGAGGAGAGACTTAAAAACAATTTGGCAAACAGAGGAAATAGTTTGGCCTTTTAAATGAGTAGCAGGATGAAATATAGCAATATTAATGCACAAGAGACTTGCAGTAATTAGAAAATATAGTTCGGTTAATCTACTTCTCAAAGAGACATTCATTATTTCCTGTGATGAATTACATTTAACTCCTAACCTGGCATTTGTCCTGGGTATGTGTGTTGTGTTTTAGCTGTTGTAACAGTTGCTGTTTAAGGTTATGCCTCTGTAGTCTTCTGAGTAAACAATGTTAAGAGCACGTGCCATTCTGTAAAATTTGTTTCATCCGAGGCAGTCTTACGGTATTGTTTTTAAGCACATACGTAGGATTGCTGAATTCTAGTTTTTAATAGAACTACTTATATGATGTCTTTAAACTTTTTATCTTCAAATAAATGTAGCTTTTTACATTCCTTCCCCAATCTGGAAAGCGAGACTTTGTAGAAAAGGAATTTTAAACCTGATTTTTAAAGAGGCGAAGAAATACTGGCTTAGTTTTTCTGCTCTGAAAGCTCCAGATTTAACCACTCTTCTCATAGTCATATTTTTATATAAACATAAAAGTAAACATTTAAATCTTTCATTTCTACTTTGTTTAAGCAGTACAGAAGTTGCTGCAGGCTGAATACTGTTCCAATTCTAGGAAAAAAGATGTAATTTCAACTTGATATATTATTTTTTGTATGACAAATTTGATATGTCTTGGTAGCTGTCTCTGGGCCATGTATCCCTGTATGAAGATTATGTTAGAATTTTGTGAAGAAACTCACCTCAACTTTCTAGGCCAGCCAGCACTGTCTAGAAAGTTGGGCTGAATTCAAACTTTACAGCTAGTAGAAGAATTGTATCAAGTTAAATAGCAACTTCTCTTAATATAGTGATAGTTACTATCACAATAGTAAACCACTCAAGTAGTTTAAAGTGGGATTTATGTGGCAGTTGGTTGTCTAATGCCTTCTGGTTTAAAGATTTAGTGATCATTCAGTAATAAGAATAGCATTAATAGTAATGGCTCATATTTTGAGCACTTCACATGCATTGTGTTACTTAATAATCCCAACAATCCTATTAGCTGCAGGCATTTAATTTAAAAATAACATTTAAAAAATGTAGGTAGATATGTTGTTTCTTTAGACATAGTGCTGTTGCACACTTAATAGGCTACAGTGTAGTGTAAACATAACTTTTATATACACTAGGAAACCAAAAACTTCTTGTGACTTGTTTTATTGCACCGCTCGCTTTACTGCAGTAGTCTGGAACGTGCAAAGTCTCCAGGGTGTGCCCGTATGCTTTTTTGAGAAGTGTGAGCCTTTCAGGGTAGAGTCTTCAGGTTTTTCTAAAATTTTAAGAAAGAGTATCTTACTAGAGAACAAAATTTGATTATCAGTTTCAGAGTATAAATTTACTGTTTTAAACCAGCCATTTTCATCTGGGTTTTCTTATAATGGTCTACCATACCTGAAAATTGGTGGATTTGAGTCATCTATGTGTTTCTCTATTGACTGCTCCCTTATTTAATCTTCAGCCTTGTCATTCTGCTGACTTTCCTTTTATGATCTTATTCTGAGCCAATAAAAGCAAAGCTAACACAAGATGCTAATGTCATTCTGTCTTGAGGTCTTACTGTCATGCTCTGCAGTACCTCATAGAGCTTACAAGAAGGCTCTTCTTTACTTTGGTTTTTTGTTTGTTTGTTTGTTTTGTCAGAACCTCACGGATTGTGGGATCTTAGTTCCCTGACCAGGGATTGAATCTGGTCTCTGGTCTGTGGAAGTACGATCCTAATCACTGGACCTCCAGGGAATTCCCTTCTTTAGCTTGTTCTTAAATTATCTTGGATCTTTGGCTGTCTAGCACGGTGATAATGATGAAGTTACATGTCGATATTGGGCACTTGAAATGTGGCTAGATTTAATTGAGATTATATTATTAAAATTGGTTTCACCTATTTCGTTTCACTTTAATGAGGCTAATAGAAAATTTTAAAGTATGTGGCTTACAATATTTTTATATTATATATCTCTTTTGGATTTAATAGTGTTAGGTAAAAATCACAGCGTGCAAGTAAGAAACACTTTTCTCCTTAGCATCTGCACCAGGATCTTCTGGAGAGCAGGACTCAGAAATACATGCTCTTGGAATTCCGGATTTCCTGCCCAAGATTTGAGTGAAGCAGGAGAGTGATGTTAGCAAATACTTTCGGAAGAAAGCAGCCAAAACCCAAATCATGCATCAGAGAATACTCTGACCATGTTGATTCCCCAGGTTGGTTAGATTTCTGTAAAAGTGTTAAGATTTCATTTCAGTCTTTCAATTCTCAGACATACAGATTTGTCATCATGCTCAGACTAGTAAAACCTCTTCTAAAAGCGTGTTTTGTTTGAAGGACTAAGGAGCAGGAACAGATGGGATAGGCTGTAAAAGTAGACTCCTGTTTGGCAAAGGACAGAAATTACTCCAGAGAACCATCATCCCCCAAACTGCTTCCTGCTTCTAAAGGCCATTCCGCTTCTTGTTGGCAGGAATGGAAAGTAAGGGGTTGCATAAGAGCCCAGAGCTCTGTCACACCCGGATTTTTACGATCTTACCTTAACCTGTGTTGTTTGACTGCGAGCTTCTAGAGTGTGTACCACAGGGGATTCTTGCTGTCCTGTACTTCTGCTAGTCCATACAACTCTTCTGTATGAATAAGGGAAAAAATACTCCTTTCTCTAGTTACTTTACTGCCATCTGTTGGAAAATTATTGTAATAAAAATGCAGATCTATAATGACTATGATATGAATGATGCTTCCCTCCAGAGTTGTTCAGATTACAGCCTGCTCAGCTGTATATGGTAGCCCTGGGACCACCCCAGGAGTCTACTAGTCACTGAGTGGGCTGAGAAAATCAGTGTTTGAATAAATCTCAGTTCTTGAGTGGTACACCAGTGTCTTGGGAAACCAGATTCTGTGCTAAGGATTGAAGCCTTACAATCCCAGTTATTCAGATGAGCAAGCTGAGGCATAGAGAGATTAAATAATTGGCTCACGGTCAAAGGTCTGTTAGGTGGCTGAGCTGGCATTTATTTCAGCATAGGCAGTGAGATTCCAGAGCCTAGGTTCTAAACTTCTAAACGGCAGTGATATACTCCTCTTGCAAACCTCTGTTAACCACACTGGGTGCAGCAGTCTCCAAGCCCTATTCCTGTGTTATCTGAGCACACTCTAGTGTAGACATCTGCTCCTGAGTTCTTTGGATGAGGCTACAGCTGTAGTCTTTTTTAGGTCTTGGCAAAGAAAGAGGGATTTGTCCTTTCTTTTGCCAGAACTTGAAGTAGGTGCTGCCCCTTCTTTACCAAGCCTATGGCTTTACTTCCCACCGTCCTCTCCATCCTTGAATTGCAGGATGATTAACCCAGACTGCTACCAGCTGTCCTTCGTCCAGTTTCTTACTCTAGTTAAGTTTCTTTCCCTTTGTGAAAGCTGTTAGAACTTTATCTCCAGGACTACCCCTCCTTCCTTTTCTGTCTGTTCCTTTCTTTAATCCCACCTCTTTTTGAACCCTTAATTGCTGTTCCCCCCTCCAACATCACCTCTCATTTTCGCTCCAGATTTTTTTACCTACCATCCGATTTAGAAAGAAAGTGCCTCAGGGCAGGGTTTGCCTTGTTATGTTGTGAAGCAGTGTCTAAAGTGCTCCGTAAATTAGCATCTGTGGAGGGTTTTGCACATACTAATTATTATTATTGAAATACAGAAATGCTTTCTGAACCGTGAGGAAGCATCCTATGACTGTAGTCTAATTGCCTGTACATGTTTTCTGAAAAAGAAAAAAAGCCTCAAGCCTCTCTTCCTGTCTTAGAGAGCCATCAGATCTCAGAACAGCAGCCAAAATCTCAGGACTCGTTCAGGGCTGTTGTTTCAAAGCTTTTCTTATTTATTCAGAGAACTGTGTTTGCACGATAGTAAAATAAGTTCTTGTTGGTCAGGAACAGGTCAAAATTTACCTGTGTGGACAATTTATGCTTTTTAGAAAGGTGGGAATGACCCTGGAACCACCTTTGGTTTCCTTTGGCCCAGAATCTGTTATTTCTTTACTGACATTTATGGTTAAAGCCAGCGGTAGTCATTTCTCAGGAGGTTTAATGTAAATTTCATTTATATCATATTTATGTTGATGTTTAGTGCCAGAGTGAATCAGCATTTTTATTAGCATTTTATAATGCAAATGGAGAGGCTTTTAAGACTTGCTGAATTTTAATGTAGACATGTATGTCAGAAAGACCCCTTTATAGAACTATTGATCCCTTCCAATATATGGTTTGAGAACATACTTCGAAGTGTGGTTAGTGAGACAGTGTCTATCTAAATAACTTACTTTAAAAATCTTTACATTAGAACTTTTTGGCCTGGTTTTCCTGAACGTAGGATTTAGTAAGTATACTGTGATTAATAATTTAATGAATGTTCTCTCTTAAAAGAAATGCTGGTCAGAATAAATTGAATGATGTTAAAATTATCCATTGAAGTTACCTGTAAAGTCTTCAGTGGAAAATACTGGAGCTTTTTCAAAATAGTAGTGCTCCTTTATTAGTCATACAAGTGTCATTGTCTGATAAGAGTATAATAACAAGGCCTTACTGTATTATCCAAAGGTGTATGGTCATAACTTATGCATTGGATTATGTTTAAGATAAAATCATGGGATTGCTTTTTATCCTCACCCCTTACATTTTGCTCTCTGCAGTAGTGTACTCCCCACCCTAAGACACAGACTCTTTAGGCCTAAGTGCTCTTTTCTATTTTCAGGCTTTTGATGATTAACTAATGAGCAGGTTGAATTGAAAAGCAAACCCAGCTCACTGTAGATTTTTAGATGATTAACTCACATTGGGGACTAGGTTGTATCCTTTCCAGAGTACTTAAGGGTATCCTACTGCTCTAGAAGCGGTGGACACTTTATGCCTTTAAAGATAAGACCCAGAGATTCGCTATCAATGTGCTGGGTCAAGTTACAGGTTTCAAGCTGCTCACGAGCTGAGGATCATCTCTTTTACTGGTCCTCAACTCTGTGTACGTTAGAGCATCCTGAGGAGCCTTTTTAGAAAGGTCGGCTGTTGAAGAGCTTTTTAAAGAAAAGCTCTAGCGCTCATGAATTAGATTACGGGCCATGCAGAAGACAAAGTGGGGCCGCCTGACATTGTCATTGACTTTGAAGTCTTGGCCCTGTAATAAAACTGTGTGACAGAGCCACCTGCAGTACCTTCCACATTACTCATGTTGAGGAGAGACTGTGCTGTCAGTCGTGACAGAACTGTCGTGTCAGCCTGGTTACATGGTAAGAGGCACCCCCTACCCAAGCCAGGGCTTGTTCAGTTTATGTGTGGGGAAAGCTTTTCAGCTGAGGTTTTAATTATCCCTAGTAGACAGAGCAACTAAGCATTTTTAATTAAGCACTTATTAAATCGGTTTTCCATGATGATAGTGAGTTTTAATTTTTAGATAAAGTACAGAGAGCAGTCATCATTCCCTTTATAATTAGTTGAAGCAGAGGGGTAGGAAGAGGTGCAACTGTCATCCACATTTACTGGGAAACTGCAGTGCAGGGACCCGTTTATTAGGCGTTAGAAATACAAAGGTTCATTCTGTGCCTGTGAGAAACCTGTTATTTTTTAATTAAGGAGATTGTGTGTGTGTGTGTGTGTGACCCTTGAGACTGATTTGTATATTTGGTTTTTCTAAATGTGAAGCTTAATAAATACACTCTTGATTACCACTTCAACAAATATCCATGAGAAGCAAATAGCTAAGTCAAAGTATACTTTAATATGTATTTATATGTTAATATGAAATGTGTGTATATTGTTAATGGCTCCATGCAGGGTGGTGAGTTGAAGAGCTGTATCCAAATGAGTAGCACAGACAGAAAGTACGGCCTCACAGCAAATTGTGAGATTAAGTGAAACAGTTGATGTGAAATGCTTAGCACAGTGGTCAACACACAGTTAATGCTCAAAAACTCTTATTATCCAATATTATTGTTCCACCACTACTTTATGAATTCAGAGGTAAGTGTGCACTATGGGTTAGGGAGATCAGGGAAGAAGGAAGGCATAATTTAAGTAATACATATTTGCATCTGTTTTATTTAAAATATTTCTGGCGTAAGACTTGGGTTGGTTATAGCAAGTACTTTGGAAGGTGTAATATATGAATGCATATTAATGATATGGTCTCTTTTGTTTCAGGAACTTTATATTGCTGTAGGAATATCTGGAGCCATCCAGCATTTAGCTGGGATGAAAGACAGCAAGGTAACTACACAACAGTGATGATACTAAGAGGAAAAGTGTTCACATTTTAAAATGTAGGTTTCACTGGTATGCCTCCATGTAGTTACAGTGTGTGTAGTGGAACCGTTCACGTTAACACAAACCTAGGGATTGGAAGGTATATACACCACTGTGCCCTGCCTGAAGGTGCACCATTGGTGGGAGAGGCCGTGTGTATCATGGAAAGAGATGTGAACCTGAATCCCGCTCCCCTGCAGACTTACCCCCCGACATGTCTTGTTTGTACCTCAGTTCTTTGTCTGCCAAATGCACGTGTTGGAAGATCTCTTTCAGCTCTGACAATTTGTGGATGGAAAATAGGGGGTGAAAACAACTTGATGAGGCTCTGACTATCTAGTTTATGGTGTACTGATACCTGGTTCTCTGTTTCACCCTAGTCCCCTAACGGTCCCACCGTCATACATCAGCAAGGCCCGTCTTCTTGGGTCATTACTAAATTGTGACTGACACATTTTGGATTGGAGCATCTCAGAACCTTAGTAATTGTCAAAAATGCAGCATATAGAGGAGCCACTTGATTTTAACTTGCTGCTTGGACTCTTATCTAGAAGTCCTGTGTGATGACTCTGTGAACATACATTTCAGAATATGACACATTAATTCATGCATAACAATGCACAGTTTGAATTATGAACTTAGTCTTTCATGAAGTCAGAGATGCCTCTGACACTCCTGCTTTTATTCATTCAGATGGAAGTTTGATAGAAAAGGTAATAAAACTTTTAATAGGTTTAACTTCTAACTTGAAAAGATGCATGCACTACCTCCTTGTAACCTCTAAATGAATTGGCCCCAAACCAGTCAGATTTCACAGTTGGATGGCAGGATTCTTCACTGAGCTCTGAAAGCAGCAGTGCCAGTGGGGAAAATGTTATTGCTGCATTAGAGGGTAAAGAAAAAAAAAACCAATAAACACCGGCAACCTTCAAAAATGTTTTTAGCTGGGCCTGTTCAGACGTATCTAGAATTTTGCTTCTCTCTCTGCCTGCCTAGAAGATCTTGGTAAAAGTTCTTGTTCATGGCATCAGGGCTGGATTGGAGGAGAAATGGACTAGATGGTATATGTCAAAGCAAAAAGGGAATAATTGAATTAAGGAGACCCGTGTTGGGGAATAATCTGTAAGAATAAACTTGAGCCAATAATTTGTCTGTCCATCCAGTCAACAAATATTTACTAAGTCTATGTACTTTGTACAGATGCTGGAGTTGCTTAAATGAAAACGACATAGTCCCTGTGATAACTCTTTTGTGGGAGACACACCAGTCTTAGATTGTAATTTTGGCTAAGTTCTAAAATGGAGGATTGGGACTTCCCTGGTGGTCCAGTAGTTAAGAATTTGCTTTCCAATGCAGCGGATGTGGGTTCGAGCCCTAGACAGGGAACTAAGATCCCATATGCTGCAGGGCAACGAAGCCCATGTGCCACAACTACAGAGCCGACCTGACGCAGCCATAGATAGAGTGATTGGTTTAAGTCTGGTAGTTCAGTTCAGTCGCTCAGTTGTGTCAGACTCTTTGCAACCCCATAGACTGCAGCACGCCAGGCTCCCCTATCCATCACCAACTCCCAGAGCCTGCTCTGCATATAAACTGTATACCTATTAATAAGGTTGAATACAGTCTGTGCTTTAAAATGTCTATAAGGAAGAAGAGTATGAATTTATAAGAACATATTAAAAGAGCCCTAGAATACAAACAAGATTTTATCATAATTATTTACAGTTGATATTTCAAGAATATTCTTTCAGTAACCTGAGAATTCTGTAACTGACCAAAATCTTTTTTCTTAAATACTATGGTGGTTCTTTGCCCACAATTACATGCTCTTTCTTTAAAAATAACTTTTATATAGTGGGATGAAAAAGCTTTCAGATGATTAAACTGTCAGATGTTTGACTAGGTGGCCTCCAGGAAATCATTAACCATCGTTAATTAAATAAATCTCTGCTAGTAGCTGTGAAGCAGGCTACTTATTCCCAGAAGAGAAAGACCACGATGCAAATCAATGCCTATGATTCAAAATGTTTGTCCTTGTGACTAGATTTGAGGTATATATTGAAACCATGCTATATTATAGTCTTCGCCCACACTTTAATATATATGGCATGTTTCTCTGGATCAGTAGTTACCTGGACTGCAGTGTGTGCCAATTTCAGATATTCTGGAATATTCAGGCCTCGGGGCCCTTTTAGAGGAATTTACACATATATCATACAGACTATATTTTAAGTTAGACTGTATCAAAATACTTGAAAAAGGTGTTCTGCCTGTTTTCATATGATGGAGTAATAGGCAGGGAAGTACTTAATTTTACTTCCAAAGATTCAAAAATTATCATTTTTTAATTAAAATAACACCATATTAGAGTCAAAAGTCTAATTTTACTTTAATTGCAATGGTGTTAGAAGCATCTGTGGGGAATACCAAACTATTTGTAGTGTATAAAGAAATCTGTTATTAATAGAATAATTGTGTAAACATAACCTGTTTTTTAGTGACAGTTTCTCTGTAATCTGTTACTGATCTGTCATTATAATCTTTTACATTTAAAGATTTTGTGGGAGTTAAGAGGAACTTGTGGTAGTTTTTGTAGGAGACGTAGTACTTTGTTACATTTACTTGCTGCATACATAAGGACTTAAACTTTTTTGTTTTAAATATTCATCTTTACTAAATAGGCCAACTAGATAGTTAACTTTTCTATTCTCACAGTAGACCCAGGATAGTAATTTAAAAATGCTAAATGGAATGCAGTATATAGAGAATAAATAGTTTGAGCTTTAAAGCCTATGAATTAGGGAATGGCTTTGTTACTTTTTAAAGTTGAAATCTAACATTTATAGTCACAAGTTTAAAACATATATATTGTTAATAGGTGGAAAAATACTGATCATTGTATAAGTGAAATAAGCTGAGAATTGACTCTAATAATATATATCTCATGATTTGACAAAGTTGACTTCTGTCTTGTTGAATAAAGCACACCAAATATAAAATGGATGAATAAACTTTTTATCTGTGGTTTTTATTCAGTATATCTAAAAATTTTCAATGACCTACAAAAATTTCCTGTTATATTTGGTTGGTTTGGTTTAAGTCAGGTTATTAATTTATATACAGAAAATTCAACATTTTTAGTATACTGCATTAAAACATTCTTCTGCATGGTAAAATGTACATAACATAAAGTTTACCATCTTAATTATTTTTAAGTGTAAAATTAGCTATGTACACACTGACAGTGGTATTAAATACATTCATAATGTTGTGCACCCATTATCACTATCCAATTCTACAACTCTTTTCATCTTTTTTTTTTTTTTTCATTGTTATTGATGTTTTATTAATAGTAGCAATAGTGTTGTAAGAAGGGGGACCCCTTCCAGGGCCCGAAACTGGGCTCTTGTCTAACACTCAGAAATGAATTGTCTGAGGAGACACATGTGCTGACAAAGCAAGAGATTTTTTTGTTTTGTTTTGTTTTTTGCACTTCTAAGTTTTTATTTTATTTTATTTTATTTTTCATTTTTAAGTTATTCATTCTTTTTTTAAATTCATCTTTTAAAACTGAAACTCTATACACATTAAATGGTATTTTCCCAGTCTCCCACCTCATAGTCCATATACTTATAACCACAATTCTACCTTTTGTTTCTATGGTTTTGACTATTCTAAGTACATTTTAAGTGGAATCATCATTTGGTATTTGTCTTTTTGTGACTGGTTTATTTCACTTAGCATAATGTCCTCAAGATTCATCCATGTTGTAGCATATGTCAGAATTTTCTTCCTTTTTAGGCTAATAATATTCCATTATATGTGTATGTGTGTGTGTTTATACACACACACCACATTTTGCTTATCCATTCATCTATTGATGAACTCTTGAGTTGCTTCCAAGTTTTAGCATTTATGAATACTTTGCTATGAACACAGGTATACAAATATGTTTTCAAGGCCCTGTTTTCAGTCCTTTTGGGTATATATCCAGAATTGGAATTGCTGGGTCACATGGTAATTTTATTTTTAATGTTTTGAGGGACTACTATGATGTTTTCCACAGCAGTTGTACCATTTTACATTCCCACCAACAGTGCCCAGGGGTTTTAGTTTTCCACACCCTTTTCAGCACCGGTATGGTTTTTTTTGACAGTAGCCATCCTATTAGATCTGAGGTGGTATCTCACTGTAGTTTTGATTTGCGTTTCCTCAGTGATCAATGATGTTGAGCATTTTTTCATGTGCTTACTGGCCATTCATATATCTTCTTTGGAGAAGTGGCTTTTAAAGCCATTTGCCCAATTTTTGAATTGGACAGTGTGGTTTTTTGTTGTTGAGTTTAGTAGTAATTTAGTAGGTTTTAAAAAATATATTCCATATATTAATTCTTTATCAGATATATGATTTGTAAGTATTTCCTCTCATTCTCTAGGTTACCTTTTGACTCTGTTGATAGTGCCTTTGCTGCTGCTAAGTCACTTCAGTCGTGTCCGACTCTGTGCGACCCCATACACGGCAGCCCACCAGGCTCCGCTGTCCCTGGGATTCTCCAGGCAAGAACACTGGAGTGGGTTGCCATTTCCTTCTCCAATGCAGGAAAGTGAAAAGTGAAAGTGAAGTCGCTCAGTCGTGTCCGACTCTTTGCGACCCCATGGACTGCAGCCTACCAGGCTCCTCTGTCCATGGGATTTTCCAGGCCAGAGTACTGGAGTGGGGTGCCATATAGTGCCTTTAGAGCCACAAATTTTTTTAATTTCCATGAAGTTCAATTTGTCTGTTTTTTTGTTGTTGCCTATACCTTTCATGTCATATTCAAGAAATCATTGCCAAAACCATCATCATGCAAGTTTTGCTCTATGTTTTTCATCTGAGTGTTTTGTAACTTTAGGTCTAATGTTTAAATCTTTGATCTGTTATGGGTTAGTTTTTGTAAACGGTGTTAGGTAAGAGGCCAACTTCATTCATTTGTATGTAGATACCTGGTTTCCCCAATACCATTGTTGAAAAGGCTATCTTTTCTCCATTGTATGGTCTTGACACCCTTGTCAAAAATCATTTGACCATATATGTGAGGGTTTATTTCTGAGCTTCCTCTTCTGTTTCGTTGGTCTATAAGTCCCACTTGAGGTTTCTTGAGAGTCCATATGAATTTTAGGATGAGTTTTTCAGTTTCTGCAAAAGTCACTATAGGAACAGTTCTGATGGATATAGGATTATTGGTCGACAGTTTTTTTCTTTTACCGCTTTGCATGTATCAGCTCACTGCCTTCTTGCTTCCAAAGTTGGTAATGTAAAATCTGCTGATAGTCTTGAGGATCCCTTGTGTGTAGCAAATCAATTCTCTCTGTTTTCAAGATTCTCTTTTTATCTTCAGCTTTTGAAACTTTGATTATGTGTCTTAGTGTGGAGTCTCTTTGAATTCATCTTACTTGAAGTTTGTTGAATTTCTTGGATGTTTCTATTCATGTCTGTAATCAAATTTGGGGAGTTGTCAGTCATTATCTCTTTAAATATTCTCTCTGCCCTCTTCTCTGTCTTCTCCTTCTGGGACCACCATAAGATATTTTGGTCCTCCTAATGGTGGTCCACAGGTCCCTTAGGCTGTGTTCACTTTTCTTAAATCTTTTTTCTTTCTGTTCTTCAAGCTTGAAAATTTCCATTGTCCTATCTTCCAATTTGCTGATTCATTCTCCTGCTTGATCGAATCTGCCTTTGGATCCCTCTAGTGAATTTTTCATTCACACTTTGTACTTCTTACCTTCAGAATTTCTTTGTGGTTTCTTTTTGAGTTTTCTCTTTATCACTATTTCCATTGCATTCACACATTGTTTTCTTGACCTTCTCCTCATCTCCTTTTAGTTTTTTTTTTTTTTCAAACATCTTTAAGATGATTATGTTAAAGTCTTTGTCTAGTAGATATCCCAGTTTCTGTTTATATTTTTTCCCTTTGAGTGGGCCATACTATTTTCTTTTTTTGCCTTGTGATTTTTATTTTGTTGAAAACTGGACATTTAAATCAATAATATAGTAGATTCTTCTATTTCCCCAGAGTATGCTGGGTTTTTTTGTTTTTGTTACTGTTTTTGTTTATTGTTCTTTTTGATTGTTATACACTGTCTCTGTGCCAAGAGTTAACCTGAGGTATATAAACTTACGGGCTTCTGGAGTCTTTTCAGAGTCTGTGCCTTTCCCTAGGCATGTATGGTCACTTTGTAGTTTTCCTCTGATATGCATTTGCTTTTGAATGTCCTAGTCATTAATGTCTGGCTACCACAGAGGGAAAATGCCACAGAGGGAAAATGAGAAAAATGAAGAGCACTAATCTTTTAAACCCCCTGGGAATAACTTTGACAGGTGGGGGAAAACAGTGGTTGAGGTACAACAGCAAGAGCCACCCTCGTCTTTGTTTGCACCTTTGTGATCAGGTGCAACACACTATGATCAAAGCAGAGATCCCCAGTATTTAGAGGACAAGGTTTCTTTTACCCACTCTGACTGCTATAAGCTGTATGCAGGCTGTTCCAGGAATATGTACACAGCTGCCTGCCACCAGGAATGAGAGATGGGGGTTTAGTAGCAGCTATTCTGCTAAGAGCTACAGTTTACCATTCAAGTCTTCCCCTGGAAGTTGCAAACCGTTAATAGATTCCAAAATTCCAAACTGGTTACATGAAAGATTCTGCCAGTTCAGTTGTTGCGTAGGTGGGGAGACAGTTTCTCAGTGTTTCCTACTTGGCCGTCTTCCCAGAATCCTCTCCGATTTGTTACTTATCTACAACATTTTTTCATAAGTTAAAAAAGAGCTTTTTAAAAATAATGATATAAAACCTTTTTTAAATATTGCAGTTGGCCTGTGGTAGGGATGAGAGATAATTTTTTGTTATGTTCCTACCCAGAAACTTCTGAATTTACAATACCAGTACAAATTAAACTAATCTTATTTGGTAGACATTTTTAAGAATACAAATTTGTTGTTACGGAAGTTAGAATAGAACCATCAGTCTATGTGGTATGTTTTCTTTAAAAACTCTTTGCTTTTATTTCACAGACAATTGTGGCTATCAACAAAGACCCAGAAGCTCCAATTTTTCAAGTGGCAGATTATGGAATAGTTGCAGATCTATTTAAGGTAAGTTGGCCTTGAGAGTGATAGCTGTTATCTAGGTTGTCATCCAAGAACCTGCAGGAGTTGGTCAGGGAGGAAGCTGTTATAGGAAGACATTGTGTGAATGTGTATCTGTGTCTGTCTGTGTATGTATATATTAATGTATTTACACAATTTTGAACTACTTAAAGTGAAGAATTGTTCTGCTTAATATACGATTTTTTTATGGAGCATTATATTAATAACTTTCCCTTTAAGAAGTCCATATTGTCTTTAAACATCCATATGATTCTTGGCATCTCACGTACTGTTAGTACACAATATGAAATGACTCAAATAATTATAACCTAGAACCATATTTACCGTATACCTTAAAGAAATTCCCATCATGACCCCTCATTGAGAGATTTACTAGTGATGCTCTAGCTTTTCATGGGATGAGTGGGCTCTCAAGTCCACTTTATCGACTCAACAGGTATGCTCTGCTTGCTGTGTTTGAGAGTCAAAGGCCTTCCTAACAGTGACAGCCATAGGAAAGAACACTTATTTCTAACTCCTCACACTCTTAATTTTTTTGTATTCTTTTTGCCCTGCTACCACCCTTATGTTTGCCCTTTCAGTGAAAGAATTACTTCAGTGATATAGTTGAGCACCTGATACCCATTTGGCCACATTTAGAGGTCCTAGCTTATGCATGGGCTGGCCTCTTTTAGTCCCTCAGGGCCTGTCTACAAGTTTCTCGGTTACCTTGTGCAGAAATCACTTAGGCAGTGATTGAGGCTCTGAAAGTAGCATCCAACACTAGGTTTACTAACCCGTCACATAGAGCTATAATGAGCTGCTGTGGGCCTTTATGGAGAGGCTGCAGCCTGAGAACAGAACCAGGGGTGGTCTCCCCAGCAAGAGGATTGGCCCATTGCCATGGCTTCTCTAGCACTTGGATGATCCAGATGAACTCACGAGTGCACTTTGAGAGCACATCTGTATTTTGAAGTGTATGTTCATGCTCAGTGAAGAATGGGCCCTTCAGATGCTCAGCAGTTCCTTGATAGCGGCCCAGCCTGCCTGCCGAGACTGGAATGGGGCTGTTGCCCTGGGTCAGCAAAGGGCATTTTTCCACATGGAAATCCCCGGGTAACCCCTGCCCACATGCAACCCAGAAGAGCCTCTATCTTGCACGGGGAAAATACAGCCCATCTTCTGTGGTCCTAGGTTTCTGTATCTGAAATGCAGGGTTTAGGTCAGTTAGCTGCTCCTGTGACCTGGCCCAGCTGTAGAAGAAATGTGACTGTAGTGGCAGTCATGTGACCAAGATATTCCAGTGGGAGGAAAAGTTACTATGAAAAAAATAAAATCTTTTTGTATTCCTGTGTAATAGTACCTTTGTCCAAGTAGAAAGCATTTAGTTCCAGTGAGATACAGATAAAGGGATAAAGACCTTTAAATTTAAAAATGAAAGTAGTACTTGCTGAACCCCAGCCATGTCTCCTGTTGACATGTTTGCAAACAGACATTGAATGTAGTTGCCTTTTATTTTTCTTCAAGAGACTATTTTAATAAATTTGTAAGTAATTTTGTTTAAGGTATGTTTTTCTGTCTGCTTGTGTACTGTATTTTGCTGCCCACACGCTTGATAAAAAAACGAGGTGTTAAACAGTCAGACATTTGTGATGCTCACACTGTGGACACCTGCTCTGGGGCAGGAGCATCTCTGTAGCAGTGTTGGGTGCAGTAGTGTCCCACAAGTTGTGCCTCTTGCATCAAGGGCAGCTTCTGGGTGTAACATGAGAGGCGATGCCTGTGTCTGTTATGTGAGTCTATGCACACGTGTGTGTGCATGCTCAAAGAGATATTGAGAGTTCTAGGACACTGAGAGTGGAAAAGGACCTCAAAAATCATCCAGAAAGCTGATTTCCAACTTGAGATTCTCAAGCTATTTTTGGTGTGTTAAGAAGCACACTTTAAAAACTTTTTCTGAATTTCTTATTGAGATAACGTAGCTTTATAACAGTATATAAGTTTCATGTGTACAACGTTATATTTCTGCTTCTGTATACCCTACAGTGTGCTGACCACCAAAAATTTAGTCTTGCCCCATCACCATATAGTTGATCGCCTTTAGCCGCTGTGCCCTCCCCCCAGCCCTTTCTGCTCTCGTAGCCACTACTCCCCTCCCCCCAGCCCTTTCTGCTCTGGCAGCCACTACTCTGTTCTCTGATTCTGTGTGTTTGTTTTTATTTGGTGTGTTCATTTACTGTGTTTTGGGAGGGGGTGTCTTTTATACTGGAGAAGGAAACGGCAACCCACTCCAGTGTTCTTGCCTGGAGAATCCCAGGGATGGAGGAGCCTGGTGGGCTGCCGTCTATGGGGTCGCACAGAGTCGGACACGACTGAAGCGACTTGGCAGCAGCAGTCTTTTATATTCCACATGAATTAGATTGTCTTTCTCCTTCTGATTTATTTCACTTAGCATAATACCATCAATGCCCATTCATGTTGTCACACATGGCAAAATACTGTTCCATTGTATACATATAGACCACATCTTCTTTATCCATTCATCCATTGATGGCCACTTAGGTTGCTTCCATATTTTGGCTATTGTAAATATGCTGCAATGGACCTAAGAGTCCCATTATATCTTTTCAAGTTAGTATTTTTGTACTCTATGGATTAAAAACCCAAGAGTGGGAGAGCTGGTTCATGTGGTAGTTCTATTCTTAATTTTTCTGAGGAATCTCCATACTGATTTCCAAAGTGGCTGTGGCAATCTACATTCCCACCAACAGTGCACCAGTGGTCCCTTTTTTCCACATCCTTACCACCAACACTTGCTATTTCTCGCCTTTATGATAACAGCCATTCTAACAGAAATGAGGTGACACCACCTCGTGGTTTTCACTTGCAAGTCCCTAATAATGAATGATGCTGAACATCTTCTCATGTACCAGTTGCCTTTATGTCTTCTTTGGAAAAATGTCTGTTCACCTCTTCTGCCCCATTGTTTAATTGGAGCGTTTGTTTTGTTGTTGAGGCATATGAGTTCTTTACATATTTTGGATATTAACCCCTTATTGTATACATGATTTGCAGGAACCTTCTCTTGTTTCATAGATCGTCTTTCCATTTTGTTGATGATTTCCTTTGCCATGCAGAAGCTTTTTAACTTGCCATTTGTTTATTTTTGCTTTTGTTTGCCTGAGGAGACATATCTAGAAAGATGTTGCTAAGATTAATGTCAGAGAGCAAACTATCTGTGTTTTCTTCTAGGAGTTCTGTGGTTTCAGGTCTTACATTCAAGTTTTTGATCCATTTTGAATTGATTTTGTGTGTCAAGTTTCATTTTTTTTGCCTGTGACTGTCCAGTTTTCCCAGCACCATTTATTGAAGAAATTGTTCTTTCTCCAGTGTATGTTCTTTGTTCTTTCATTGTAAATTAATTTTATTTCTGGGCTCTCTATTCTCTTCCATTTGTTTGTATATTTTTCTGCCAGTACCATGCTATTTTGACTACTATGACTTTGTAATATAGTTTGAAATCAGAGAGTGTGGTACCTTCAGCTTTGTTCTTTTTTCTCAGGATTGCTTTGGCTTTGTGTGTGGGGAGGGGGGTCCTTTTATGGTTCCATGCAAATTATAGAATTTTTTGTTCTATTTCTGTGAAAAACGTCCTTGGGATTTTGATAGGGATTGCACACGAATCTGTAGATTGTTTTAGGCAATATCAACATTTTTAAAACGTTAATTTTTCCCATCTATGAGCATGGAATACCTTCATTTACTTATGTCTTCAGTTTCTGTCAACAATGTCTTACAAAACAAAACAATGTCTTAAGAGTCTGGTGTACAGGTCTTTCACTTCCTTAGTTAAATATATTCTTGGGCATTTTATTCTTTTTGTTGTGATTATAAACAGAATTGTTTTTTTTAATTTCTCTCTCTGCTGGTTCATTGGTAACATGTAGAAATGCAACAGATTTTTGTATGTTGATTTTGTGCCCTGCAACTTTGCTGTATTCATTTATTATGTCTAATAGTTTTTTTGGTGGCATCTTTAGAGTTTTCCATATGTCAAATTATGTCATCCACAAATTTTTAGTGACATTTTTACTTCTTCCTTTCCGATTTGGATGCCTTTTATGTCCTTTTCTTGCCTAATTGTTCTGGCTAGGACTTCCAATACTATTTTGAATAAGAGTGGTAAGAACAGGCATCCTTGCCTTGTTCCTGATTTTAGAAGGATAACTTTCACCAAGCTTTTCACCACAAAGTGTGATGTTAATGGGTTTAATATGTATGACCTTTATCATGTTGAAGCACATTCTTTCCATATCCACTTTATTGAGAATTTTTTATCATAAATGGATGTTGAATCTTGTCAAATACTTTTTCTGAATCTACAGAGATGATCATATGTTTTTATCCTTCATTTTGCTAATGTTGTGTGTCACATTAACTGATTTGCAGGTGTTAAACCACTCTTGCAGTCATGGAATAAGTCCTACTTGATCATGGTGTGTGATCCTTCTTATGTATTGTTTGATTTGTTTTGCTAATAATTTTGTTGAGGATTTTTTCATCTATATTCATCAGAGATATTGGCCTCCAGTTTTCTCTCTCTTTTTTTTTTATATTGTCTTTGTCTGGTTTTGGTATCAGAATGATGTTGGCCCCATAAAATGAGTTTGGAAATGTTCCCTCTTCAATTTTTTGGAGTAGTTTGAGAAGGGTGGATATTAAATCTTCTTTGAATGTTTAGTAGAATCACTTGTGAGGCTGTCTGGTTCTGAACTATTGTTTTCTGGGGAGCTTTGATTACTTTGAGCTTTTTAATTCAATCTCTATACTAGTGATTGGTCTATTCTTATTCTCCATGTTTTTATGATTTAGTCTTGAAAAGTGTGATTCTAAGAATTTGTCCATTTCTTCTAGGTTGTCCTATTTGTTGGTATATAGCTATTCATAATATTCTCTTATAAGCCTTTGTATTTCTGTGGTACCCATTGTTATTTATCCTCTTTTGTTTTATTTGTCAGAGCCTTCTTTCTTTTTTAGGTGAGTCTGACTAAAAGTTTGTCAATTTTATTTATCTATTCAAAGCATTAGCTCTTAGTTTTGCTGATCTTCTCTATCATCTTTTTAGTCTCTATTTCATTCATTTCTGCTCTGATCTTTATTATTTCCTTCTTCTGCTGATTTTGGGCTTTGTCCTTTTATTTCTCCTTTGATTTTTTTCCATTGGCTCAATAGTTGTTCAGTGACATGTTGTTCATTCTCCATGTTTTTGTGGTTTTTCCAGCTTTCTCTTAGTTGATTTCTAGATTCTTACGATCGTTCTCAGTCTTGAGACTTGTTTTGTGTCCTAGCATACAGTCTCTCCTTGAGAAAAGTTCCATGTGCACTTGAGAAGAATGTGTGTTACATTCCTACATAGATACACATCCATCATATCAGGTCTAATGTTTCACTTAAGCCTGCTCTTTCCTTATTGACTCTAGATTATCTCTTGGTTGATGTAGGTGGAATCTCTTACTGTTGCTGTGTTGCTGCCGTTTTTTCTGTATAGATCTGTTAATAGTTGTTTTACGTATTTTGATGCTCCTGTGTCAGGTGCGTATATATTAGTAAGTTGTATCTCCTTATGAATTGTCCCTTTTTCATTATATATTGTCCATTTTTGTCTTTTGTTAACTTTACGGTCTTGCAATCTTTTTGTCTGATATGAGCGTAGCCCTACTTGCTTTCTTTTGGCTGCCATTTGCTTGGAGTATCGTCTTCCAATCTTCGATCCCTTAAGTAGCCCACATTTGACTATTGGGAGACTACCTGGAGTAAGACATAACTTTTGTTTGCCTTTGGCAAGAATTAAGGCATTGTCTATCTCATGCTGCTCAGAAGTTCTGAAGCACAGTTCTATATGCCTTTGATTAATACAAAGTGGTGAGAAAGTTAATCAGTTTTAAAAATGCAGTCTTGGGGAAAACTAGTTTAGAAAATATGAAAAATTTTACTTGAGGTGCAGCCTCTCATTTATTACTGTATGAGTAACAACCAGGATGTGTTCTTCTTAAGTTGTCTGTGTCTCAGAGAGAGATGATTTAGGGAAGTTGCTGAGCAAGTTGTTGGCACAACTAAGAGAGATTCCTGCTCTGTTCTTTTTCTCATTACTGTCTTTCTAGCTCATCAGGTATCACAGCCGGTTGGTTCACCACCACTCCTGTACCTTAGACGAATTGCAGTAAATAGGACCACGTCTTTTACAGACTCTGGCAACCAAGGCAGAACTAAACAGAAATCAGATTGTTTTCTCAGTTGAAATCAGAATTAAGTGTAACACGGATGAGTATTATAGTATTAGATCGGTGCAGAAGTAATTGCTCTTTTGCATTGTTGAACTTTGCCCTTTGATATTGGAGTACATTCTCAATGTGGTTATGTTATACATCATTTTGATGCATATTTCTCACTTTATGTTTTTTGCTAATGACTTATCACTTGCTGTGTATCTTATATTTATTTAGACTAGGGAAATGATGTTAGACAAAAAGCAAATTTGAGCAGTTTTCTTATTCAAATTCAAAATGGGTCGTAAAGCAATGGAGACAACTTGCAACATCAACAATGCATTTGGCCCAGGAACTGCTCATGAACATACAGTGCGGTGGTGGTTCAAGACATTTTGCAAAGGAGAGGGGAGCCTTGAAGATGAGGAACACAGTGGCCCAGCCATCAGAAGTTGACAGTGACCAACTGAGAGCAATTACCAAAGCTGATCCTCTTACAACTACACGAGAAGTTGCCAAAAAATTCAGTGTTGACCATTCTGTGATCATTTGGCATTTGAAGCAAATTGCAAAGGTGAAGAAACTTGATAAGAGGGTGCCAAAGTGTTGTCTTCTCTTATCCTATGCAACATCAGTGAACTATTTCAATTAGATTGTGACATGCAATCAAGATTGGATTTTATACAAAAACTGGTGATGGCTGGTTGAACAGAGAAGAAGATCCAAAGCACTTCTCAAAGCCAAACTTGCACCAAGAAAAGGTCATGGTCACTGGTGGTCTGCTGCTGATCTGATCCACTACAGCTTTCTGAATCCTGGCAAAAATGTTACATCAGAGAAGTATGCTCAGCAAATTGATGAGATGTATGGAAAACTGCAACTCCTGCCGCTGGCATTGATCAACAGAAAGGGCCCAGTTCTCATTGACAACACCTGACCAAACATCGCACAATCAGTGCTTCAAAAGTTGAACAAATTGGGCTGTGAAAGTTTGCCTCATCTGCCATTTTCACCCGACAGCTTGCCAACTGACTACCACTTCAAGCATCTTGACAACTTTTTGCAGGGAAAATGTTTCAACAGCCAGCAGGAGGCAGAAAATGCTTTCCAAGAGTTTGTCAGATCCCAAAGCATGGATTTTTATGCTACAGGAGCAAACAAACTTATTTCTCATTGGCAAAAATGTGTTGATTGAATGGTTCCTATTTTAATTAATAAAGATGTGTTTGAGCCTAGTTATAATTTAAAATTCATGGTCAAAAACTGCAATTACTTTTGCTCCAACCTAATAATTCTGACAGAAGAGCAGACAAGGTGGCATAGTGAATACACTTCTCACTGGAGCTACCTTCTATCTTTAAAAATCAAAATTTTAAGGTATAACAGCTTAAAAAATATAATTATGCAAATTATGAATGAAAATTAATTATTATCTATTTGGGATTAAGATCTTAACATCATAAATCAAATAACAGCTATGTAAAAAGGACTTTTTTAGACCAAATTTTTGTTTAAAAATTTCAAACTGTATCACATATAACAAATATAGAAATAGCTATTGGACTAATAATTCCCTAAGGTATATCACATTCACCAAATTTCATCATGTCTAGAGTAAAACTGTATATGCATAACGTTTTATTTTCTTTTATTTATTTTTTCACTTCGCCTTTCAACAGTCATATGAGTTAGAACAAATTTATTTTTTCTTCATATGACAGAAGTAACATGGTACAGTAATTGCAAGCTTCATTTCATATTCTGTCTTGGGCATATACTAATTAAATTATCTTAGCAAACTTACTTAATCTCTCTAAATATAAGCATTCTCATAAGTAATATAAATATTACCTTATGGTGAGATTTACTGCACTTAGTTTAGTCTGCGTTAAATATTCGCCTACCTGTTTGTATTGCTCCATGCAGGTACATAGTAGGTGCTTAATAAATGGTGAATCTCAGAATCAGAGTTATAGGACAGAGGGAACCACCTGACTGTAGTTTTGTTAATTTTTAAAGATATAATAACTTTACTGGGCTATAATTCACATGTCATAAAATGTGTGCTTTTAAAAGGTACAGCTCAGTGTTGTTGTTTTGAGTATATTCACAGAGTTATGCATCCATCACTGCTAGACTAGGTCTAATTGTGTCTACTTGTGCTAACATTTTCCTCACACTGAGAAGAAACCCCATACCTATTCGCAGTCACTCCCTATTCACATTCTCCCCAGCCACTGGCAACAGCTAATCTCCTTTGTGTCTGTAGATTTGCCAGTCCTGGATATAGAATCATGTAATACGTGGCCTTTTGTGGGTGGCTTCTTAACATAATGTTTTAAAGGTTCATTGTTGTAGCAGCACTTTATTCCTTTTTATTGCCAAGTAATAGCCATTGTATATATATGCCATAATTTGTTTATCCATTTATCCATTGATGAACTTTTGAGTTGTTTGCACTTCTGGCTGTTATAATTAATGCTGCCATGAGCATTCATGTATGAGTTTTTGTGCACTGTTCATCTTTTTTGGACACATATCTAGGAATGGAATTGCTTGTATACTTTTATAACTGTGTGTTTTACATTTTGAAGAACTGCCTACTATTTTACAAACTCATTGACCCACTTTATGTTCCTACCAAATAATACACAAGGGCCCCAATTTCTCCATACAGTTGCTAGCACTTGTTATTAGCTTTTACTGTAGCCATCCTAATGGTTGTGAAGTGGTATCTCATTGTTGTTTTGATTGACTCTTTTTTTTGGATGACAAATCATATTGAGCATTTTTTGTGTGTACTCTTTGGCCATTTGTGTGTCTTCTTTAGAGAAATGTTTATCCATGTTCTTTGTCCATTTTTTCATTGAATTGTTTGTTTTGTTGTTGTTGAGTTGTAAGATTTCTTCATATTTTCTGGATGTTAAACCCTTATGAGACCCTTAGTATGTTTTCTAAATACTTTCTCCCATTTTGTTGGTTGTCTTTTCACTTTCTTGATAATATCCTTTGATGACAAAAGTTTTACATTCTGATGAAGTCCAGCTCATCTGGTTTTTGTTGCTTATGTTTTGGATGTCATATCCAGGAATCTATCATCATAACCCAAGGTCCTGATGATTTACCCCTACGTTTTCTTCTGAGTTTTATGTTGTTTAACTAGGTGTTTGATCCATCTTAAATTAATATTTGTGTATGGTATGAGGTGAGGGCATAGCATCATTCTTCTGCATGTGGATATCCAGTTGTCTGTCTCTGTTGGAGAGACTCTTGTGTCCGCATTGATTAGACTTGGCATAACTCCTATCTGTTTAAACCTTTTTCACCTCTCTCCAACATAGCCATTCACTACAGTCGTTCTAGTCCCTTTACTGTCTCTGGAACCTACAGTGTTTATCCGTTTGCCTCCTCATTTTTTGCCCAGAATCTTTTTTTCCTCCATGTTAAATGTTCTGATTTTTCCTAGTCCATACCAGACTCAACTTATGTCAGGGTTCTTGAATTCAGAGCTTTTAATGCCGTTCTCATCCTCTTACACTACAGTATAAGATGAGCAGGTTTCTAATCAAGTGGTTCTTAGGCCTCTGTCTCTTCCCTCCTTGTGGCCAGGAATCAGGCCTGATCCTCTCTATTTCCCATAGTGCTTATCCTGAGGAAATACTAAATAAATGAGTGAAACATAGTTGTGCTGTGCCTTATATCAGTACATGGTCCTTTTTGAGACATGAATTCACTGTCATCTGGTCTTACTGAGTAGGGAGCTGCCTCTGCAGTATCTAAAATAGAAAAAAAAAAAAGAATTCATATCTTTCAGTGTGCTGAGGCCATTAGATACTCAGTAAACTGAGCTGGCATGTTTTTTTCCCTAACCAAGGCATTGTTTGGTATGCTTGGGAATTCCAGGATTGGTCTAACAAAAATGATATGGAGCATGGAGAGAGAAAGACCCCTCAACCCTTTTGGGGGGAGTGCAGCAGGGGGACTTTCTGTAAGGTTTTTAAAAACTATGTTCTAAACCAAATTGATGTTTTATTTAAAAGAAGTTGGGCCCTAGCCCATTTTTCATGAAACATGTAGGTCCCACATGAGGCTTGTTTAGCATGTCATCTATGTGACTGGCATAAGCTCATGGTCTCTCCACCAAGGAAACTGGGGGAAATGGTGCCAGCACTTAATGCTGCCCCTGAGCTAATGCCTGCTGGCTCCATGGTAAACACGGGCCTTTTAATAGGCTGGAGACAAAGTGACATTCGGAAGAAACAACATGTCGACAATTTCCTTAATAAATTTTGTACGAACACATTATTTCCACCTAATGGAAATGTAGCTCTCTTAAATAATTGAGAGGCTATATTCATCAGTGGCGAGTTCAGCTGGGATCTTTGTGAGCTAGGGCAGTCGACAACCCTTTGGAAGCTGAGTAATTGATATTTTACACGAGTGGCTAGGCTAGTTTTCAGGCAGGCCCTGTGTGCTCCTGCAGCCCCCACATGTAGCCCTCCTCTGTGACCCAGGCTGTCACAAAGCAGCTCCACACCGAAGCTCCGGTTGCAGCCACTGAACTACCCAGGCCAGGGGTTAGTAACGAATCCTTTCTAAAGTGGGAGCCAGCTTGATCAGTTTCCTTCACTGTGGTTTCTTGCTGTGTCTGCTGACCAGCCACTGCGTTAGCACAAGGCCTTGGTTTTAGTAAAGAGCAATGATGGGTGACGTCCAGCATGCAGCTCATTTTTATGTGCCAGAAGATGGTAACGTGCTGAGGAATAACAACTACAGTGTTTGTTAAGTGAATGATGAATGAGTGAATAAACAAGTACTAGAGGAGGCTGACAGGAGTCGTGACTAAGCAAGAGACTGAAGGTAGGGCAGGACTGCAGTGAGGGAAGGAAGAGTGCCGGGGAACACAGAGGTCAAAACATACACTGTTCTCAACAGACAAGAGAATCGTACTTCCTGTTCTCAGGGCCGCCTTTCTGAGGTCTGGGGTTGTGTCACAAAGGCTTCCAGGCCATGAGTGGGCTTTGGCTCTGCCAACCACTTGTCCCATGGATGGGGAGAGAGACTGGGAAAACAGGGAGTCCTTGGGAAGGCAGAGGGAGGGGGCTCTTTGTACCTCCCGTACCTCCTGGTGATTCACGTTGTTGCTTCTGGCCTTTTTGTACTCCTTAGGGAGCTGTGACCTTATCACAAAGAAGACTCAAATTGTTTAATTATTATTATTTTGTTTTAATTTGCAGGTTGTTCCTGAAATGACTGAGCTATTGAAGAAGAAATGAGTCATGACCATGTCTTAGGACGAAAATTGTATCAAAGTATATTCAGCTGAAATCATAGAAATTCATGGCTAATATAACAATCATCGGAAAGTGTGGAGAGCTACATTTCATAATTTGAGGAAAATTTCTAACAGACACCAAATGCTTTTTTTATGGGGTTATTATTATTTCTTAATTATTTGTGGTTCTAAACAGTTATTTTTTTGAAATTTTATAGCTCTGTAATACATAATAAAGCCTTTCCATAACTTTAAAACTATTACCAAAATATGCCTATCTTTGTAAAGGAAGAGAGAGAATTGAAAAAACAGGAGTGAAAATTATTATTTACTCTTGCTGGTGTTGTTGTTCATGGATGGCTCTGTATTTTAGATAAAATTATAAACATGAATGTTCCCACCAGTCTAATCAACATAATCCAGTTGTTGAGACAAGGGAACTAGAGTGGTGAATTTAGAGTTAAAAAAGCATGGCCACAAAGTATGAATATTATCTTAAATATATTCCAGTCTCTAGAAAATCATAGCTAATGGGACAAAAGTGCACCAGCCTTAAACCTGAACCTGCTGAATGTATTTAGTTGACTTAAGTTGATTTAATTTTCCATTTCATTTTAAGATCTTGGCAGTTGACAGTTCTTGGTGTCTATAAATTAGAGGCAAGTGGAGAAGGGGCCACATTGAGACAGTATGGCCTCTTATGCTAACAGATAGCTCAATGCTATTGTAAATGTTAAAAGTCTTGCTCAGAGATGGCTCTGGCTTTTCTTTCGCCCTCCTGGTGGCTTCCTTTGGACTGTCTTAGAAAGCAGCCAGGCATGCACGTCGGCCACACGTGCGGTGAGTTCTAGCACTCTCCCATGCTGCCCTAGGCAGCCAGGCGCTTGTGTGAGTGCAACCCCAGGAACAGAGGCTGGTGAGGTCTGGGCCAAGACTGCAAGAAGGAGTGGGCAGGGATCTGGGGTCTTAGAAAGGCCAGGAGTCAGCAGGCGAGCTGAATGAAGAGCACTGCCACGCTGAAGCCGAGCCACAGAAGGTAGAGTTGGTGACAAGAAAGATGGCAGGGAAGAGATGGGAAGTGACTAGTGATACACAAAGGGAGGGAGCAGAGGGCCCAGTCGGGCCCTTAGTGTGGCCAGCCTGGGGCTGATTAGTTGAATCCTCTTTTGATGCGTTATATTCACTTTCTGTGAAACACCCTTTGAAGTTAAATGTCACTGGCACTTCTGCCTTCTTGTAATGAAGTGAGAGGAGCAGCCAAGTAGTGCTCAGTGTTAGAACTGTAGGACCCTAGGTTGCAGAGCTGAGGGACCATCCGGCTCAGCCCCCTTGTACAGAGAGGGATCCTGTGGCACAGAGAGACGTGAAGGAGCTGAAGTGACTTGTCCAAGGCCATGTAATTTGAATTTCTCTTGCAGAAGTAATACCTGTATCTTGTTGCTATCTTTGAGGCTCTTCCCAAGGAGGCTAACCTTACTTGGGGCCTTTTCCATTTACGCTTCATCCCTGTGGGAAACCATAACTGGGGGGACAGGAGAGGAGCAGAAGTGGCGGCTGCAGAGGTGCCCAGTGTATACAGGGTGTGCCAGCTCAAGAAGGTCCATCCCAAGGGGTGTCTTGGTGTGGTTCTTAGCCTTGGGGTTGAACTGTTTGGTCTTTCTCCCTTTTGTCTTCCTCCTGTCACAACTGTCCTGCTCCAGCTTCAAGCAGCTGTTCAGTTAATTTACTGGATACAATTTATCATCATCATCATAGCATTAAGTAGGGGCTTCCCAGTAGCTCTGTGGTAAAGAATCCACCTGCCAATGCAGGAGACCTGGGTTCGATCCCTGGGTCAGGATGAACCCCTGGAGAAAGAAATGGCAACCCACTCCAGTATTTTTGCCTGGAGAATCCCATGGACAGAGGAGCCTGGCGGGCTATAGTCCATAGAGTGTCAAAGAGTCAGACACAACAGAGCAACTGAGCACGCACGTGGCGCTTACTATATGTCACATACTAAACCCCTTCAGTCCTCACAACATCTGTAAGGTAGATGCTATTCTTATCCCTGTTTTACAGATGAGGAAGCTGAGGCAAAAAGAGGGTATGTAACTTGCCCAATTTCAGACAGCTTACAAACGAGAGCCATGATTTGGAACCAGGAAGTTTGGCTTCAGAGCAGTGGCCTCACCAGTGTGTGTTTCTGCCTCACCTCTGCTGGAGGAACAGGGAGTGGCTGCATGGTTCCCTCAGGTAAAGGGCACTCTGTGCCTGGTCCCAGGTGGGCGGGGCACACACTCAGGATCCTAGTGGAGGAAGAGAGTTCGTATCCTGGGCTTGTCTTTCCAGCAGGAATTTGTTCAACTTAGAAGCCCCTTTAAGTACCCACTCAAAGTTTACCTTCAAAAGGAAGTTGTGTGAGACTGGGGCAAATTGTTAAAAACTACCATCTATGCCAGAAGGTACAATTTGACATGCCCCTTTTTTTTTCACTTGTTTAGTGTTCTGTGGGAAACCAAGCTGTCAGTTCCAAATGACAGCCCTACATCTTGGCTTGAGGATTGAGCTGTAGCTCTGGAAGCAGTCTAGGCAAAAGTGTTAGGAATAGCTTTCTTTGGGGTTTGTGTGTATGCTTTCTGCCTTTCTCCCCCAAGACCTTTGAGGTCTTAGGTTAATGTCATACAGTCCCCAGGAATTTGGCTAATTTGTCAGAACACGAAGTCCCTGAGAGGGCAGGAGTATGTGTGTAGGAAGGCAGCCATGTGAGGGCAGAGCTGATAGGTTCTTGAGGTCGTTTAGGTCAAGCAGATACTGGGAAAGACTGAAGGCAAAGGGAGAAGGGGACGGCAGAGGATGAGATGGTTGGACAGCATCACTAACTCATTGGACATGAATTTGAGCCAACTCTGGGAAAAAGTGAAGGACAGAGGAGCCTGGCGTGCTACAGTCCATGCGTTTGCAAAGAGTCACATGCAACCTAGCAACTGAACAATAAACAACCTCCTTACTATGGACAGTGAGGGCCCTGGTCTCAGCTCTCTGGCAGTTGAGAGGGTACAGAACCCAGCACTTCCCCTGGTCTCTCCGCAGTACATCGGGGCATATTCCCTTGGAGGCTCCCTGGCTCACCCAGCAGCTGTGCTGTGTGGGACTCTGGAGCAAACACCTGGATGTCTGGTCTGGCCACTGCACTGAGGTAGCTTGTGGTCCTGATGGGGAGAGCAGCTGGCTGCTGGGCTCTGAGAATACAGGCTGTTAGAGGCATAGCCCTTGCCCTCAAGATCTGCAGCTAGCAAGGAAGATGAGATGAGACCCAAGTGATTAGAAAAGCAGATAGCATGCAGTCAGCATGAACTGCACATACAGGGAGGGCTCCTTCAGGGAGCCAGCTGCGGTTATTCCTCAGGGCGTGGAGGTGTTAACATGAACACGAGAGGCAGAAGTAGAACAGATGAGAGTTCGCATGCCTGCTTGAGGCAGTGACGGGCGGAAACACAGTGTCGGGAGAGGGGTTGAGGGTGACAGGTAGTTAAGGCCAGATTGTGGAGGACATTGGCTGGTAGGCTGAGGAGTCTGTTGTTTTTCCTCATGGGTCAGTGGTTCTCAAACTTTGCCCTCAAGGAATACTGCTGTTTCAGGAGCTGTGCCAGAGATGGTACTGTGAGAGCTCCTGATTTGCAGGAAAAATTAATAGAATTTCCTAATCTAAGTCTTTCTTGCATCCTTTTTTCTAAAACTCCAGTTGCTGCTACATCTGATCCTACTATAATCAGGTTCCAAAGTGAATGAACTGGTAACAAATGGGTATTTAACTAAGGAGGTCAGTGGCCATTGGCCCTCCACAGCTTTTGTTTAGTGAACAGGTGTTGAGTACTTAAAAATGCTCTCTGCTGGTTGTACTATTCCTTGTTTATGTGTTAGAATTAACCGTGTCAGTATATCCAGAATCTTCCACAAAGAGCGGCATGACATCCTGAGGCCCTGCCACCTGAACAGGTCTTTGGGAGCACCCTTCTGGCAACAGGGAGATGGATACTATACTAGCCTGTGTTGAGGAAGGCCTGTTACTTGATCTAGAGGAATAACATAAGCTGGTGGAGTGTTCAGGACAGACAGAGAGGAAGAAAAGATGGAAGCGATTAGGAGGCTGTTGCAGGAATCCTCTGGCCTTATGCCCTGAATAGGTTTGACTGAAAGCTCTTTGGGTACAGAATGGGTCCCCTGAGACTATGGAAATGGGTCCGGTGTTGTGGGCGAGGCTGGCAGAGAGTGGGGCTCGTCCTCCCAGGATAGTGTGGGAGCCACGCTGCCGGCAGAGCCTGGGCGTGTCTCTACTGGGCTGGGAGGCTTTGAATGAAACCCCAGCCGTAAGAGCTCTCTGTGCTGTTTCTGTGAGAAAGGGGAAGTCAGTTTGGTTGCATTTCACACCATCTCTCACGGGGCTGAGAGAGTTTTTGTTTTTGGTTCGTGTAAAAATGTGCTTAAGAGGCTGGGAAACCCAGAGAACAGTATTGATTATAACAGATGGATTTGGTTAGCTGTTGCTGAACGAAAGGAGACTTGACTGATAACCTTGTTAAAAGCCCATTTAGGGTGATATATTGCTCCAACTTGTATAGCCCTAGGGTTTAAAAAATATTTTGTGGGGCACCCACATGAAGAAGAGTTGCTGATAGTCCTTGGTTTATAATAGCACTCTCATGCAAGTTACCGCTCAGAGGTGGGAAGGGTAGGAAACTGAAGAAGGCAGGCTCTCAGGAGAAGTGATCTGCCCCAGGGCATAAAGCAGGTGGCAGAGCTGGACACAAACCAGAATTCCGGCAAATACTACTTGTTAAGAACCTACTAGGTGCATTATCTTTCCTTCTCTAATACAACAGTCCCCAAAGTGGGCATCATCACCCCTACTTTCTGGAAGAAGAAATGGGCTGAGCAGAGGCAGTGGTGAGATATGAAACCTGAGCTGACTCCAGGCCTGAAGAGCTTGGCCTTTGCACCGGGCTGCCCCCCAATATATTCCAGCTTCTCTAGGACTCTCTCCTCTGGTTTGCATTGTCTCAAAACAGCAAACTTGTCATGGAAGAGTGATGGGTGATAGAAATAGGAATTTATTGGGAAGGAAGCTGGCGTTTACTTTCTTTGGTGCCCGGATTGGTGAGTAGTCAGGCCATGGTGAGGTTTTCTCTGTCCGGGCTTCCCCATCTTTGCCTCCCACAACTGGTCTCGTAGTTTTGGGCACTCGAGTCCGGCTTGGAGGGCTGTTTCCCTTCCCAGTGTGGGGGCTGCATGGGGAACTGTGAGGTCTGGGACCTGGGCTGAGCACTGAGTGGGCTGCTCACCAGGACACTGGGGTTCTCATCCTGGTTCTAATATGGTCTCAGGGGTGCCCTGGTCACATTCCTTCTCCTTTTAGGCTTCATTTTCCTCATCTGTAAAATGGCAAATTGCACTTGGTAATCTTCCAAGATACCTTCAAGCTTCAACCTGTGTGAATGTGTTGGCAGATATCAAACAGCTTAGGAAAATGGAGACAAGAACCACTTTGGAGAGCTGTGCTGAGTGCTTTACAGACATTATTTCATTTAAGCTTCATAATAACCCCACGAGGTATTGTAGTGTTCTCCACTCTCCAAATAAGAAAACTGAAGCTTACAGAGCTTAAAACGCTTGCCAAAGGATTCACAGCTAGTGAGTGGTGACCTTAGGCTGAAGTATACCCTCAACCACATGCCATAACCTGAGTTCCTCTCTGGGAACACGGTGTGTGTGCATGCTAAGTCGCTTCAGTCATGTCCAACTCTGTGACCCTGTGGGCTACAGCCTGCCAGGCTCCTCTGTCCACAGGATTCTCCAGGCAGGAATACTGGAGTGGGTTGCCATGCCCTCCCCCAGGGGATTTTCCCAATCCAGGGATCAAACCTATGTTTCTTATGTCTCCTGCATTGGCAGGCAGGTTCTTTACCACTGGTGTCACCTGGGAACCCCCTGGGAACACAGAGGATGTGTTCCTAGTCCAGCCTGACTGGGACCAGTTGCAGTGAAGGGGAGAAAGATGAGACAGCTGAGCTGAGTTCAGTCAAAATCAACCAATAACGAAGCATATCCCAGGTGAAAGGCCCAGCGTGGCCAAGGCACAGAAGCACCAAGAACATGACGCAGTCTGGACTCCAATCCCTCCGTCCCCTTTTAGCCTGATTCCGCCATTCTAAACCATTCTCTGCTGAGGGAAGCAGGGGGCTTTGTACTGGATCTGGTCTGTACACTGGCTTACTTTTGTGGCATTTAGCAAACCCAGGTCCAAGAACACCATGCCTCTTCTTTATGCAGTGGAGGTGGAGGTGAGCCTACCTAGTTATGAGGCCTAATTGATGTTGGGGAGGCTCCTAGAGCGCTTGGTGAAAGGTGCCCTGTAAATCTCAGACACTGAAGAGTTCTGCCACATTCATCACAGTGTTTAATGTCCTGATTGATCTCCAGGGTAGTCAATTTCATTTGCTTGTTTCAGGATGAATAGGCAGCCTGCTCCCCTATGCTATAGCCTGGGGCTCTGCATAAAATTATGCCAGCGCTGTCTCTTTGGTAGTTTGCAATAAATTTAGCAGCAAATGTTCCATCATTTTCTTTGGATAATTAAATTAACTATTCACCAAGAGACAATACTAAACTTTTCAGTGCTGGAGCAAAGGGAAAAAAAAAATTCAGAGTAGTTATGAATTCATCATTCAGTTTATGCCATGGAAATGTAGGTTTGGGGTTTATACTGGGAAAAGGAGAGGAAGGCAGATAAGGTGCCTCCCGGAACAGCAGTGCTTTAACTCAGGGTGACTCTGGGGCATTATTTATGGGGGAACCAGTGGGGATATATGAGCAGGGTGAGCTCAGGAGGAGCAGACAGTGCCTGGGAGTGGGGGTGGGGCACACGTCCTCTCAGCCCCTTCAGCCACCCTCTTCTTGCACCAAACTATCAGCAGCAGCAAGTGAAATAACTGAGCTTGTCCTGGGCAGCCTTCCCCAGAACTGCTGAATGTGAATAGGGAGCACAACACCCAGGCATCCATTATTAATAAGGATGGTGTCTGTTTGTGTCTCCCTTGAAACATTCTCAAAGGGCTTTCCCTTCCATTATGTCGTTAGCTATCCCAGCAGCCCTCACAGGGGTGGGTGGGGGTGGAGGGATGAGAGTTGTTATTCCTGCTGTACAGGGCAAGGATGCAGATCCATGGATTCGCTGGGGGCATACAGCAAAACAGAAACGGGGTTGAGCTGAGAATCTGGGGCTTTGGCACACACCCTGTGTGCACCACAGCAACTGGGTGGAGGGTGGAGGTGGGGTATCCCTGAGATGTCCTATCAAGCCCCCAGAGTTGTTGGGTATCCTTGTTAAGCAACTCTGTGCAGGGGTCCTGTTGATTTGATAGAAAGATGTGCTAAGTCACCTCAGTCATGTCTGACCCTTTGCAACCCTGTGGACTGTAGCCCGTCAGGCTCCTCTGTCCATGGGATTCTCCAGGCAAGAATACTGGAGAGGGTTGCCATGTCGTCCTCCAGGGGATCTTCCCAGCCCAGGGATCGAACCCGCATCTCTTGCGTCTCCTGCTTTGGCAGGTGGGTTCTTTACCACTAGTGCCACCTGGGAAGCTTCTTTCTAAGGTGGCTTCCTTGGACCTCAGCTCACAGAGAGTACAGCCCCACTCTTAGTCTCTTTAGAGACGAGGAAATCAGAGAGGAATGTGGGGGCAGCACCAGGGCAGGAGCTTCAGTCAAGAGCCTGGCGTTGAAAGGTGTTGCTGAGCTGAGAGTCACGGACGGAGTGAACAGCCACCATGCTGAAGGGAATCCCAGGCCACTGGCCTCTAATTAATTGTACAGGATCTGTGAAAAACTCGTCTGTGTGACCTGATCTGAACAACCTAGGTTTGGGTTGGAGGGCTGATTGGAGAGGAGCCGGCCATGTCACTCAGGGAAGGCCTTACAGCTCCCCAGTCCCGGTGGACTGTGAGCCAGGCCTGCAGGGCTCTGACCACGCTGCCCTGGGGGCCGGCCACCAGCATTGCTGACTCTGAGCCTTGTCTTGGCTGCCAGGTTTGGCACGTCAGGGAGCCAGCCAGGCCATGGGACTGGCTCCTCTCCAGCTTCAGTGGCAAGGCGGAGCCGGGAGGCTGGCCCTGCGGGAAGGGCCACAGGGCTCTGCAGGGAGGGTGGGCAGGTCCCTCCAGCCTGAGGAGCCATGCAGGCTGACCGCTCCCTCTCTGGCTCTCCTGATGACACCTGGTTTAATTCCACGAAGTTCGGCATGCCACATCCAGCATGGCATCTAATCCCAACAGACCTGGGTTTGAATTACGCTCCTAGTTCAGCTGTATGCCCTTGGACAAGTCATTTCATAAATCATCCTCTGTCTCTGTAAAGCAGGGAAGACAGCACCCACTTTGCAAGACTGTGTTAGAGAGGGAAGACCGCAAAGATCCCCCCAGCACAACAGCAAGTGAGTAAGTGGGAGCCATGTTGTGCCCACCATCTTGTTGGCTTACAGGAGGCAGCAGCTGCTACTGGGCCTGCCTCCCTTCTGAGCGAGCCCCAGAGGGCGCTGACTGAGCAAGTCCACAAGCAAGGAGCGGGTCTTTCCCAGAGCGGCAAACCTCCCAGGGAGGGCTCGGGCTCCATCTCCACTGGCGCCCAGCTGCCCACCAGCTATAACTCTGGGCTATGGCACCCGGGGGACCCGTGAAAGCCAAAGCTTTTACTCTCCACCTCCTGCTCTCCAGGCTAAGACTCCACCCCGCGCCTGTCCTCAGGCAGGTGAGTGGCTTCCTCTGTCTTGCACGCCCTCTTCCTGGTGACTGTGGACTCTGTCCTCAGAGAGGTCAGACCACATCTAGTCCCCATCTGCTTGTGCAGCAGCTCTGACCCTGCTACTGCCTGGGCAGGCGGGAAGGTAACCATGAGTGCTCAGGCAATTTCACCTCACAGCAATCTGTAAATGCCCTAAGAAACCAGCTGTTAAAAGTGGGACTCTTCTGGATGGGGAAACTGAGGGAGAGAGTGGGGCCACTTGCCTATCATCTTACCCCACTGCTCTCCTCCCAGCCCTTTTCTCTGGAGAAGTCCAAGCAGAGGTGACTACCAGCTAGCCATGGGGGTCTCACCTCCAGCACAGGACAGGCTCATTTACTTGACTGGGTGGCCAGCACTAGCCCATGAGCTGGGGCAACGGGAACTCAGCCAAGAGGGCATCACGGCTCAGCAGGCTGAGCCTGGCCAAGGAGGGTAGCTGTTTCTAGTCTAGCAGATGCAGACCACTAAACAGATCCCGCAGCTCCTGCCCTAGAGATTATAAATCATGTAATGCCCTCCAGCCCATATGTGACAAACCCAGGAGTGACCACTTTGCTTTCAAAAGCTCTACAGCTTGGGAGCCCCAGCACCTAGCACACTGCCAGGCAGATATGAGCTCGTTTCAGTGCCTCTCTTGTTAGTGTGTAACCTCAGGGAAGTTTCTTAAACCTCTGAGCCTTGGGTCGTACACCTGTAAAATGGGCCCAGTGATACCACCTCACAGGGCCACTGGAAGGGTTAAAGGAGCCCAAGGGGGTAGAGGCCTTACAAAGTGCTCAGTCATGGCAGCTGTGAATAACTCTGCTGCTGGTGATGGAATGCCTCAGATTACACCCCAAAACAAGCTCCATTTGATACTGTTCCCTTTAACATCTTTTTTGACAAATGCTGATCTTCCCATGAATAAGGAGAATGTTTTTTGTGGCCTGGGGGCCGGCAACCAGCCCATTTAGGAGCAGTGACCTCACCAAGATATTCATTTGAGGCAACGGGAGCCCTTGAATTGAAAAATAAAATTATCTTCCCTTTTTCTTCTGGGCATCGAAAACAAAACATACTCATAAACAAAACCCCTTGGAGGCTCTTCAGCAAGGGACACACTGATCAGGCTCAACAGCCCGGGTTGGAGTTTGGGGAGCTGACACACTGGTGGAGGAGGTGGGGTCAGAGGCTGGGCCTGGGCCTCAGCAAGGCTGTGAGGGGTCTGGGGCAGGGGCCAGCATCCCCAACTGTTCATGGGGAATGAGAAGGGGGCTAGCATTCATGCACATGGCCGGGTGGATGGTGACACCCGGCTGGGAACCTGGGAGGAGCAGCAGGCTGCGAGCAAGACCTCTCGCTCAGCTTTGGGCCTCTTGAGATCCCTGAGGAATGGAGCCCTGGGTCAGGGAGCTGTGTCTGGGAGTTGCTGGCAAGGAAGACAGAATTCTGAGCTCCTCTGTGGTGGGGAGATGAGTGAAGAGAAGGTACTGGTCCAGAGTCACACAGCCAGGCAGTGTGAGCGCTTCCCTCCTGGGGTCTAGGGCTCCTCTACAAAGGCCTCAGGGATACCGGAGAGGAGCTGGTGGGCTTCCTTGGTGGATTTTCAAGGCCAACCCAAGCCCAGAGAAGCCACTCTGGGGTCCTCACCTGGACTAGCAGCCAAAGGATCACCTCTGCCAACGGGAAGTCTCAGTGCAGGTGGTTTTTATTATTAAAGCCAAGATTGGAAAATGGCTCTCACCCCCACCCCGCAACCCTCCCACCCTCCTCCAGACCCATCCCTTTATGTCCCCAGAAGGTGGAAACTAGATTTGTCTCGAAAAGACTCAGAAACGCTCATGCCTAAATGAGAGAATGAAGACAAATGAGATAGGCTCAGATGGTGGTCTGTGTGATTGTGTGGGCTCCACCCGGGATTCCTGGAAAAGACGGCTTGGGGGTGGGGCTGGAGAGCCCCTGCTCACAGTGCTGTTCCCGAGGGTCCAGGGTGGCGTCGGGAACAAAGGCAACGGAAGAGGCTGAGCTGGCCCCCACGCTCTACCCTGCTGAAGCTGGGCCACAGGCTGGTTTTTGTAAAAGTGGTTTTAAAAAAAACCCCAGCCACGAGCACCACCCTCCCCTGAGCAGGGTGAGAGGAGGCGCCAGCTCTGGGCTTTGAGGTCTGAGGCGTGTGGCCTCCTGGCCTGGCGTCACCTCCCTGGAGGCAGGCAGCACCCTGAGGGAAGCCAGGAGGGCTCCTGGGCCCCTCATGTGACCCTTGGTGGCCACCGGGGCCCCGGGGGAGCATCGAGATGGCTGTCTCCCCGCCTCCCTCCCAGCCTGCCTGGAGGCTCTAGGCTTCAGGGACCCTGTGCAACTTCTGCTCTTTGGATTCCAAAGATCTGAACTTTTCCTCCAGCACAGGCGCAGCCGGCTGGAAATGGATGACAGGCTTGATCTGAAAGACGGTGAAGCCCTCCCGGTTCTTCTGGTTAAACAGACTCACCCTGTGCTCCAGCTCAGGGCTGGGCTGGGCTGAGCCCTCTGGGCTGGGCTGGGCAAGGGGGGCGGAGTCCAAGGCCCTCCGGGAGGGGCAGGGGTCCTCTGACAGTGGGGACAACAGGTCCTGGACTGTGGCCTCTGCCATATGCTGCTGAGATGGCGGCGGGGGCAGCGGCAGGGCGGAGGGGCTGGGCCTGGGGGACGGCTCCTCGCGGGCGGCGCTGCAGTCCGTGGAGGAGCCCAGCGTCTGACTGCTGTCACTCTGGGCCCGGGTGCCAGAGCTGCGCGTGGAGCGGGTGGCACTCTCGGAGCTGGCGCTGGCACCGGTGCCTTCGCTGCCGAGCTTCAGGGGCACGTCGACGGAAAAGAGGTCAGACGAGACGTTGGGCTGGTGGATGTCGATGGCGGCCGTGGTGACCACGCACACAGCTGGCTCTGGGACGCCGCTGTCTGCAAGAAAGGAGGGGTGCGGGTCACACTCCACTCTGGCTGCACCTCTGCACCCTGATGGGGGTGGGGCTAGATGGTGGGGGTGAGGTGAGTATGAATGGCTTTGCTGGGAGAGGCCTTGGGAGATGGTCCAGGTTTCCAATATGCGCCACCTGCCCTGAGGGAGAATTATGCCTCCCTATCAGGTGCAGACATGTGACGGGCCTCAGCCAGTCACCTGCAGGAAGTGACCAGTGGCGTTTCCTGGAGAAGCTACATAAGCCAGCTGTGCTCTGCCCGTGCGGTCAACACTGTTCCAGAAGGCACGACAACTGTTCTGTCTGCTGGGAGATAGCGTAAAGTAACAGCCTGGCCAAAGAGCCCCTGGCCAGTGTCCCTGGCCCTTTGTTGACTTATTTAAACCACTCAAATGTGGGGTTGTTGTCACTGGGCACAGCATAACCGAGCCCATCCTGACTAACTCAGCACAGTGTACTATGACAAGGAATCTGAATGTCATGGTCATTAGGACTCCAAGTTTTAAATGGGTCCAGCGTGAGACTCATGACCAGAGCTGTGCCCTCAGAAAACTGACGAATTTTTATAGGATGCATTGTAAGTGGAGGGTGGAGGACATCCCAGAATGTCTTCGCTCTAAGTGAGAAGTATCAAGGGCCTGAATTACAGTAGGCGTAGTGTGGGCAAGGTTTCTCTCTAAAGTGGTAGGGAGAGTAGGCTGGGAGAGAGGTTCAGGCTAGAGATGATGGTCTTTGAGATCAGCAGGTTGGATAAGGCTTTGGAAGAGGAGAAAGGGAGGGAAAGAGGCCTTAAAGGGGCTAAATTGCAGAAAAGATGAAATTCAGATGTATTCAGGATGACCCACACTATAACCTTCTAGCCTTAGAATGGGGTTTACAAGGATTTAAGGGCTCAGCAGTAAAGAATCTGCCTGCAATGCAGGAGGCCGGGTTCGATCCCTGGGTCAGGAAGATCTCCTGGAAAAGGGAATGGCAACCTACTCCAGTATTCTTGCCTGGAAAATTCCATGGACAGAGAAGCCTGGTGGACTGCAGTCCATGGGGTTGCAAAGAGTTGGACACTACTGAGCAATGAACACTTTCACTTCTCAAGGGCTGTGAAACCCAAACCTTACAAGACTCAAGACACTGGCTGAAGAGAAACAAGACCCTGAAGGACTGAGTATTATTTTAAAACTCAACCTTTCTCATATGAAAACCACTAGGTCCCCTGAGACTTTCTGAAGTGCAAGAATGAAACATAAACAAGGACATGCCCAGTGCCTGTTGCTTCTCACACCCAATTATGCATTATCTCACCCCCCTCACGCTCATCCTGAAAGGTTCTCAGGTTGGGAAGTGCTGAGGTCATTAATTCCTAGATTCCAGCCCCTTTCCACCCCAGGGTCCCCCATGCACATCTTGGAGCACTCCCATCCCAGCACTTGAGCTCAGGTGCCAGAGTTTGCTGGGAACTCTGCCTGCGGCTATGGCTCACAGGGGCCAGGAGATGGACAGCCTGGTCGAGCTGTCCCTGGCCTGGATGGTAGGGGTTGCCAGGGTCACCTCTGGCGTGGGGCCACACAGAGGTTCTGGTACCCATGGAATAGCACCAACACAGACTTACCACTGCTGGGCCCATTGTAGTACTGGCTGATGTAGCTGTTCATGTCATCTTTCACCGTGGCTTCTGTGGAGGTGAGGACAGAGAAGGGTGAGTGAGGGTGAGCTGGACAGTCCAGGAGCAGGGGCTGTGGCCAGTTTGTGCTCCTCCCCCCAGTGTCTCTACCCCCATCACCACGAGGAGGCACTGGTCTCCCACAAGCTCCCTGCCACACGGTTCCTCCAGGGGGACCACATGGCTCATCTGCCCCAGTGCTGGGCTGGGTACCAGGGACCCAGGTTCTGATGAAGCATCCAGCTTGCTGTGTGATATGAAGAAGCCCTTTCCTTCTCTGAGATAAGGGCCTGGAAATAGTCCTTTGGGGCTTTCCCTGCCTGGATAGCCTGAGTCTCTGAATCCACGTGAGTTTCTCACAGTCACCAGGAAAGCTCTCCTCAGTGCAAAAGCCTGAGTGCCGTTTCAGCCGCACACAGCCAGCTGCAGAGGCAGATCTTGGACAACAGCACCCTCGGTCTTCCACACTGCCCAGGAATGGACGCAGGCGCTGGGCACCCCCAGCCGTGCTCCCAGCACCCTGCTCCCAGCACATGGTGGGTGCTCAGTAAAGAGTTGCTGAATGAATAACCAATGAGAAGGTGTAAAGCTGTCCAGGTCTCAGGAGATGGCATGGGAACAGGGTCTCAAAGAATTGGTTCGTTGTTCTGATGGGGTGGGAAGGGATGAGAGAGGAGAGATAACTTGAGAGAGGCCTGAGCATGGTGAGGGGCGGGGGTGGGGAATGGACAGCAGAGGACAGGAGACCCCAAAGCCATCCTAAGGAGCTCTGCCTTGCCCCAAGCACAGTGAGGAGCCACAGGAAAGTGTGAACAGGCTCAAGTGTGAGGCACTCCCGAGGGTGCGCTGAGTGGCTGGGAAGGTGTCAGGCTGGACGGGAGACAGAAACAGCAATGCCCAGGGGAGGGGAGACAGGTCCTGTTGAGGCTGCAGGCGAGGATGGGGGTCTACACCCCCCAGAAGCCTCGGTCTGCAGGTGATGGAACCTGCTGCTCTCCGTGGCCGCCCTCCTGACACACCTGAGATCACTGCAGAAGCCTGTCTGCCCTGACACGGGGAGGCCGGTGGCGGCAACACAGCAACCTGGCTCTTAAAAGCTTTTTTGGCCTCTCTTGATCTTTAAATGCCTGTGGCCAGAGGTGTATTCTGCATTAATGCCTGAGCTGAGGGAGGGGCCCCAGGCTGGCTCCAGGCCCTGCTTCAGGATCAACCAGCAATGCGCCTCAGAATCAGACAGCAACACTCTTCTCCATGGCTCTTCATAATTTATGTTGTAAATGCTGTCTAGCCCTGCAGGCTGCCCCGGGAAGTGGGAGGAGGCCGGTGTGACTGCTCCTGGCAAGCAGTTCCAGGGCCACCAGGTCTACTGGGCCAGAGAGGTCTGGTCACTGATCTTGGTATTATCCTGAGGGACCTGCAGTGTGGCTGTCGAGGGCCATGTCACAAGGGCAGGACAATAAACTCAGCTAAAGTATCCACAGACCGGTGAGTCCCACAGGGGCTCACGTGCAGGAGGTGGCCTGGCGTGAATGAGAAACACCCAGAGCCTGGGTTCCTGTGCTGCTACTGGGCAGGTCACATCCCCTCTCTGGGCCTCAGGTTTTCCATCTGTACCATGTACCATGCGGGAGCGGGTGGGGCTCTTAGAGACCGTGACAGCCAGGCTAGCTGGCTCCAGGCCCCTCAGCCAGCCCTGAAGTTCAAGAGGTGAGAGAGCAGAGTGGGAAGGGACCGGAGCCATCGAGGAACCGCACTCCCCCCGACCCCACCCTGTGTGAGCATCCTCTCAACCCCTGCCTGGGCTCTGCCCACCATGGCCTGTGCCCCTCACAGAACGGGCCTCCTGCCTCTCTGTTGAGCAGCTCTAATAATCAGATTCCTCTGTGCTCAGCTGGGGTGGTGTGCCTGGCCCTCCACCTCCAAGGAGCACAGGGCCTCCTGGGGACCTCCACTCTGTGATCAGGCAGCCAGTCTCCGTCTCCTTAGGAAGGGCCCACTCTGGGAGGCCTTGCAGATCTGGGGATCTGGGTCCTGTCCCCACATGCCTCAAGGCCACACCCCACTTCTCCTTACTACATGACAGACCTTCCAGCACTTACAAAGTCCTCACATCCTTCCCAAAATGTCTCTTCTCCTGAGAAACCCCTGTCCATGCTTCACTCCTCCCTGGTTTTCCAGCCTCTCAAGTCACTATGGGCTCCAGATGTGACCAAAACAGGGGAAGGGAGGCAGGAGGGAGCTGACTGTCACTGTGTCCTTCAGAGCTCCAGACTGCGGATCGGGCACTTCACACAGCAACTTCCTTTCATCTTGCTTAACAGGTGGGTCCTCCTGGAGATCTGCTGGGATCTTCCCCTCACACAGCCTAACATCCTCCAATCGGGTTCAGCAACCACCCTACTCTGCTGACTCATGAGTCTGTGGCCAACACGGATGCCCAGGCCAGGCCTCCTCTGCAGGCGCTGGGGCCAAGCCAGCCAGGCCTTCACCAACCATAGCCGTGTCGGCTCCACAGAGGACTTCACATTTATCATCACAGGCAAATGTCAGCTTGTTGGTCTCAGCCCAGAGCCTGCTGAAAGCATTCTGAATCTTGATTCTGTCTGCTAAGGTATTCTCTCTTGTACCTCAGTGTTGCCTATTCAATTGAGGATGCTCAATCTTCATCAAAGCTGTGGATAAAAGTAACCCGAGCCAGGTGACCTTCAGCCCAGACATCTCTCAGCTTCTGACTGCTCTGGCCAACCGGACAGCTTCTCCTGGATGACCTCCAGCCACCTCTGACTCAACGTGTCCAAAAGAGAACTCAGTTTCTCCCCCACCTCCACCTTGGTGAATGGTACCCTGGGACCCTGGTCATTTCTCCACGCTTCTTCTCCATTCTTACCAGGAATTCAGCTCCTGCTGAACCTGTGACCAGTCAAGGGACCCCCAGATGCCCTCTGCCATCCAGCCTTGGGTCAGACCTCACGCTTTTCCCTTTGGCCTCTCATCATGCTTGCAGGGATTAATAAACGGGATTGCTCACTCCATGGATGTACCTGACACAGAACTTAGATCTCCAGGCGGCCACTGCAGGCCTGTCTAGTCTGCATTTGTTCCCTCTGCTCCAAACCTGTACCCACCCAGAGGCCTCAGAGTGAGTTTCAAGACAGTCAGAGCAAGGCCTTGCCCAGGCTTTTCCAGCAGTGTTGATCGCCACCCACACCCCCCTACTCTCTCTGCTTCAGGCAGGCCCCTTTCTCCACACTGACCACTTGGGCTGGGGCTTTGTCCCCTCCCACACAGAAGCCACATTTTACTCAGAGTCTCGCCAGCACTTAGCATGGGGCTTGGTGTATGCTACCCACCAATAAATAGGATGACTGGACAGTGACTGAGGCTGGGTCGGGGCCTGCAAGACCTCCCTGGACCATTCCCCTCAGGCTCTGAGACACTCCCTGCACCACGCAGCACACAGCCTTGCTCTTGGTCTCTGGTACTTCCTGCCCAGAGACTAATGACTGCTGGTGTCTGGGAGCCTGCAGGGAGGGAATGCAGGCAGGCAGGCATGGATGCATGTGGCCAGGAAGAGGCCATCAGTGAGCCCCGACATGGGGCTGCCCACCCTCCATCTAAGAGAACCCTTGCCCCAAGGTTTGCTTTGATTTGGCACGAAGGAGCCCTAAGGCCATGTAGGAACTGCCGCACAGGAGGACTGGGTTGGCTGACCCTGGAGGGGTGAGAAAGAAGGGCTGGTACAAACTCAGGCTCCAGGACAAAACAGCCCAGGTGCCAACCCCAGCTCTGCAGACATCTGCTCTGTGTCCTTAGGCAAATCCCTCGCCACTCTGAGCCTCAGCTTCCTCAGTAAAATGGGAATAAGAAATACCTACTTGCTGGTGAGCTATACGTTTCACTGGGATGATGAAGGTCAAGTCTAACCTGGGTCTGTCCATCACCTCCCTGAAACCCTGGCCCACGGCGCTCCCTGCTGGCCCCTAAGTTCAGGTCATTTCTGTGGCAGCTGCCGCAGCTGCTCTCAACCACCCAGCACTTTTTCCTAGGGCGTGAGCACTCCATGCAGCCATCCTGACTGATCCTCCTAAAGCTGGCTGAGTGCTGTGGTGGCAGTGCTCATTATGTGGGTGTGCTCCTTGGGCAGAGCCCCAACCTGCCCAGCGAGGTGGAGCAAGAGGGCGGTGAGTCAGGTGGGCCTCCCTGGGTGGCGGGACTGGCCAAGCTGTTGGGGTGGGAGTCAGGAGTCAGGACGGCACACCCACATGTCCTGTGCAGATCCGAGCCCAGAGGGAGACCCTGATTCCTGGCCAGGGCTCCCACTGCCACACTCCGAGCTGCTGCCCCACAGCTCAGCAGCCCTCACCGAGAAAGGACACTACTGTGTGCTGAGCACCAGCTGTGTACCAGGCCGAGGGCAGTGTGTGTGGCTGAGTGCTCAGTCCTTCTCAGTGGGGTGTGCTTCTGCTCCTAGTTGGGACAATTAGAGTTCAGACCCAGGACAGCTGCATAATTTGTGAGGCCCTTTGTTTAAAAAGCATTAAGGCCCAGAAATAAACTCACCCGTATATGGTCAATTAATTTACAGCAAAGGAGCTAAGAATATACAAGGAGGAAAGGAAAGTCTCTTCAGTAAGTGGTCCTGGGAAAACCGGACCCCTAACTTACAGCATACACAAAAATTTACTCAATGAATTAAGACTTGTATGTAAAACCTGAAATCATAAAAGTCTTAGAAGAAAACATAGGCTGTAGGTAAGCTCCTTGACCTTGGTCTTGGCAATGATTTTTTTTTTATTTGACACTAAAACAAAAGCAATGAAAGCAAAAAATAAACCAGTAGGACTATACTAAACTAAAAAGCTTCTGCACAGCAAAGGAAACCATCAACAAAACGAATGGCAACCTACTGAATGGAAAAAAAATATTTGCAAATCATACCCGATAAGGATTTATATCCAAAATATATAAAGAACTCATACAACTCAGTAGCAAAAAAATAATCCAATTTAAATATTGGATCTGAATAGACATTTTCCTGAAGAAAACACAGAGCAGGCCAGAGGTACATGAAAAGGAGCTCAACTTCACTCAACGAAAGGCGTGCAACTAAGCACAAACCAGAACCACAGGCACATGCCACCTCGCACACGTTATAACAGCTAGAATCACAAGGACAGAGATAGTAAGAGGTGGTGAGACGGCAGAGAAAAGAGAACCCCAGTACACTGTTGGCGGAAATATAAATTGGTGTGGCCACTCTGGAACACAGTATGGAGGTTCCTCAAAAAAAATTAATAGAACTACCATATGATCCAGCAGTTCTACTTCTGGGTACATATCTGAAGAAAACAACAACACTCATTTGAAAAGATGCATGCATCCCAATGTACACAGCAGCATTATTTATAATAGCCAAGATATGGAAATGACCTAAGTGTCCAAGAACAGATGACTGGATAAAGAAGATGTGGTATGCACACACACACACACACACACACACACACACACAGGAATGTTACTCAGCCATAAAAAAGAATGAGATCCTGACATCTGCAACAACCTGGATGGACCAGAGGGCATTGTGCTTAAGTGAAGTAAGTCAGACAAAGACACAGTATGATCTTACTTACATGTGGAATCTAAAAACAAAACCTGAAACAAACAAATGCTCTGAGCTCAGAGATACAGAGAACAGATTGGTGGTTCTCAGAGGCAGGGGTTGGGCAAGCAAGGGAGGGGCTGTGAAACGGGTGGGCGAAGGGGCTCCAAAGGTACAAACTTCAGTTATACGGTAAATGTCACGGGGATATGCTACAAAATGGTCACTATAGTTAGTTCTGTATGGTATATTTGAAAATTGCTAAGAGAATAAATCTCAAAAGTTCTCCTCACAATAAATAAAATTCTGTAACTATGCATAGTGATGGATGCTATCTAGACTTACTGTGATTCTCTAGTATATACAACTATTTTCAGGTATATCTGAAATCAATATATCAATCACTGAAAGAAAAAACATTAAGAATTTTGAGAGAGTGACACCAGAGCAATGAACCAAGTGTGACACCCTCGGTGACTGCATGGGTCACCCCACCATGAAGCCAGTCCAGAGAGGTCAAGTAACTTGTTCAAGGCCAAGGTAAGATTCAAACCCAGCCCTGAGTCTGAATCCCACCTCTTTCTTTTAGAACCACCCACACCTCCCTGCCCTGGTATCTGCCTCTCTGCTTTATGTGAGGTGCCCCAGTTCTAGTGCTACAGCTCTGGGGGCTCTCCTGGGTCTCCAGTGCCCCCATAGGGAGGCCAGTGATGGCAGAAAGCCCGACTTGCCCCCATCAGCACATAGGCCTCTCCTCTCCCAAGGTGAGACCCGGTGCACCTCCGTGGAGGTTTCTCCAAGCACTGGTGCAGTGTGGGGGTGGTGGGGGGTGGATGCCGAGGTTCACTGTGATATATGGTAAAAGCTGTGGCACTCCCACCAGGGGCTGTAATTCATAAGTTATGGGCGAGCTTCAAGACTAATAAATTTGGGAGGGAAGTATTAATGACTACACAGGGGCACTGTGAACTTGGCAAGCCCCAAAGCCTGGAACTTTGCAGTCCGGGTTTTAAAAATGATTTGTGCTGGAGCAAGTTTAAACAGAAGCTGGTTGGCGTTAGTCTGACAGTGACCCGCTGGCAACCGTGGGGACTGCAGGAGCTGCTTCTCCTGCCACGACTGAAGCTGGCACTCCCACCCCCGCTGCTGCCTCCTTCCCCACCCCCATACCCCAAGAGAGGCCGGCCCTCCCCTGAGGCTCCAGAGACTTATTGCTGATGTCTGCAGGTTAATCCCCGGATTGTCTGTGTACTAGTGTGACACGCTGAGCCTTGGGGCCCTTGCTGGCCTGAAGGTCATGGTGAGCAACAAATGCTGCCCTTTCTCCCTCTCCAGTGTGGCCCAGACTGCCCCTAGCTTGTCTAGCCATGATTTCTAACATCATGGAAATCCCTCTCTGGACACAAGTCCCGGTCAGAGAGACATGAGCTGGGGTGCCCTGACTCCTTAGCCCATCCGAGGCCGTGAATCATGCATGCCACTTGCTAGCCCGGCAAGGCTTCTGCTCTCTGTCTCCGGGGAACTGCCTTTGCTATTGACGGCTCTGGGGGTTGGCAGTCAAGTGACAGGTTGGGAAATGTGCTAGTGCTCTGCTGAGTTGGGCAGGGCCGGTGTGCCCCTAGAGAGCTGGGAGGCAGGGATGTCACGGGGGAGACAAAGGAGAGCAAGGGTAGGGCTCCAGGGCTAGATGGGAGGGGCACTGGCAATGGCTCCCAGGGGTGCACGTTTGCCAGCTCTGTGGGAGATCTGAGTGCCCTATTCAGACATGCCTCTAGTTTCCAGGAGGGTTGGCACAGAATCCGTGACCCCCCTGGCTGGCACATGTAGCCAATCACTTTCTCCCTTCTTATTCTGCCTCCCTCCACTTCCTGCTGGAAGGTGCCCACCGTGGGGACTGCAGGGAGAGGAGGAACAGGGTGGAGAGGCAGGGACTCATGGTTTCACAATACTAAAATGTGTGCGGTTACTTTAAATGCTTGGCTTGTTTGCAGACTCTGTGACCTCAGATCTTGACACCCTGTGAATCCAAGTGTGGCATCAGGTGTCCGGGATCTGGAGGTCATTGGCTGGTGGGGGGATAGTAATGGCCAGGCTGTTATCTCAAGAGCTAAGGCTCCTGGTGAGAGAGGCAGAGAGGTGCTGCAGAATGACTGGCTGTACAGGAGGTGCCACCTGAGCTCAGGTGTTCAAAGGTGTGTGCTCCCGAAGACGGAACAGTGCTGAGTAGGCCCCAGCACCAGGTGAGCTGCAGTCTCAAAATGCGCTTGAGCAGCCACCACGGGCAGAGCACGGAGGCGGCTCCCCCACCTCACTTTGCTCCGTCAGCAGGAAGGTCCTGGGATGGGCCAGTTGTATGTGCTAAGTTGCTTCAGTTGTGTCCAACTCTGTGTGACCCTGTGGACTGTAGTCCACCAGGCTTCTCCCCATGGGATTCTCCAGGCAAGAACACCAGAGTGGGTTGCCGTGTCCTCCTCCAGGGGATCTTCCTGCCCCAGGGATTGAACCTGTGTCTCTTTAAGTCTCCTGCACTGGCAGGCAAGTTCTTTACCACCTGCGCCACCTGGGAAGACCCTGGGATAGGCTGTAAACCTGCTCCTCTCATCCTTGGAAAACAGGACAAAGTGGGCAAAAGTTGCCACCAACTTCCAGAATTTTCAAAACGAAGATTCTCATATTCTGGATTCCCCATGCCCTGGCATGGGGAGCTGCAAGCCACAAGTGGGGTTTCTGGAGCTGGCTACTGCCAGAAGCCCCCTGAGCGCTGAGAGAAGACCCAGGGTTGCAGGACCCATAGTGAAACAAGCGATGTCCACAGATTTGTTCTGTTCTTCAATCAGTTCTGAGCTTGCAGACTATATTCCATGCAGATCACTCTGTGGGGAGCCTGCCAAGGGCCAGGTGTGGCCCTGAAGACAAAATGCGGGGGCGACCTGGCAAGCGGGAGTTCATATAAGGTCTCGAGGGAAGGACGTGGTGACCGGGAGCTGACTCTGAGACGGGTTTGAAGGATGAAAAGAAGTTTGGCAGGCAGGCCTGTCCTGCCAGTGAACAGCATGTGGAAAGCCTCAGGGACTTACTACTACACAGAACACTTCTCCAAACGCAGAGATGTTTCACTCAGCCAGAGTGAAAGTGAAGACGGAGTGCAGAGTGGAAGGAGATGAGACGGCAGTGAGTGGGAGGGGGCAAGACCATCAGGGGCCTTATATGCCACCTGTTACAAGCTGAGTCACCATGTCCTTCGCCTCCAAAGTCATATGTTGAAATCCTAACCCACAGGACCTCAGAATGTGATCTGATTTGGAAATGAGATTGTTTTAGACTGAATTAGTTAAGATGAGGTCATATATTGGAGTAGGGCGGGCCCCAGACCCAACACGACTAGGGTCCTTGTAAAAAGGGAAATCCAGACACAGAGGCACACACAGGGAGGATGCCATGTGAAGGGAAGGCAGAGGTCAGGGTGACGCTTCTACAAGCGAAGGGACGCCAAGGGTTACCAGCAGCGCGCCAGGAGCCGGGGGAGAGGCAGCAGCAGATGCTCCCTCGCAACCTCAGAAGGAGCCAATCCTGCCAAGAGCCTGATCCCAGACTTCCAGCCTCCAGAACTCAGAGGCAGGAAACTTCTGTGGGTTAAGCCGCCCAGTTTGCAGGACTTTATTTCAGCAGCTCGAGCAAATAACCAGTCGAGGTATTAAGTCAGAGAGTGACATGAAAGATTTATGGAAGATCACCGTGTGTGTGTGTGTGTGTGTGTGTGTGTGTGTGCGCGTGCGCGTGCGTGTGTGTGTGTTGGGGGGAAAAGAGTGAAGAGGGCACCCAAGGGGGCAAAGCTGAGGTCAAGGAAGCGGATGAGGTCCAGAAAGAAGGAGGCTGAACAATGCAGATGAAAAGTTGGGAGTGTTTCAAAATATATGCAGGCAGCAAAACCAGCAGGATTGGTGATGAGTTGTGAGCAGAACCTACAAAGCCCTGGAAACCCAGAGCAAAGGCAGGAATCAGGCTACAACTGAACACAAATGAATGTCAAACTCTGCATGGGCATATAGAAAGTCAAGGATGGGCTGTGGGGAGAGCAGAGCCATGACCTGGCTCAACTCTGAGCTCAGGCCAGGCAGCCACCACAAGGCTCAATCACAGGAGTCTTGGGTCCAGAACAAAAAAGCAGGGGTGAGCCCTTAACACTCCGCCCTAGTCTTGCAGCTCCCTGAGAAGTGCACTTAGTCTAGATGTCATTCTGAAAGGGACAGAAACACTGGAATGCTCAGGGAGGGACTGTACGGCAAGAACCTGGAGGGCTTGTGTCCCCTGAGAAGTGGCTGTGGGAATGGAGGTGACAGTCCCTGGAGGAGAAGACACTCAGAGGCCAGTTTCTGAAAGGATGTCTCAGCTGGGAGACATAAAAGCTTCATCCAGGTGGGAGAGGTGTGTGCCAGGGGCAGACCTTGGCTCAGTCTGAGAAGTACTTTCTAACAGGCAGAGTCATGTGAAGTTGGGTTGGTCTGGGCTTCCTTGGGAGGTTCCAGGTACCTGTTCTTAGAGGCTGGTAAACCTTTCGGCAGGGGTTCTAGATGGGATTAGCACATCAGCTGAAGAGCTAGACTCAGAAGTCCTGAGTCCCCAACTTCTAAAGTTCTAAGGTTGGAAGGTCTCTCAAAAGATCATAATAGCAATCACCCTATTCCCCAAAACGTGTCCACAGCACCTTGTAGCCTACAGAGCTTTCTCACGTCCACCAGCTCCCCAGACTTCCTGTGAGGCAGACAGAGCCGGAGTTATGAGCCCACTTTACAGAAGGGAGCACTGAGACCCCAAGTCACAGAGCTGGGGAGTGGCAGAGTCTGGAGCTCTGGCTTCCTGCCTCCCAGCCCGCCCAGCCCCGCCTGGCTGTCACTGCCCTGGCGAGGGGCATAGAGCACGCCAAGGTGAAGAGGGCCCTAGATCAAGCTGCACTTAGCCCAATCCAGCACCTCCGTTTCCACGTGACCCCATGAAGTTCTCCTGATTTCTTTGAGCCTGAGTTTCTCCCTCCATATGACAGAAAAGAGGTGTGAGAATGGAATGAAATCACACTGTAAAAAGCTTCTCTTGGAGGCATCTGGGTAGTTCCCTTACCTTTAGGTCAAAAAGGTGGTCCTAGAAAAATCCCAGGGACAGCAGAGCCTGGTGCCCTGCTGTCTGTGGGGTCGCACAGAGTCGGACACAACTGAAGTGACTTAGCAGCAGCAGAAATGTATTCTGAATTATTAGGGGAAGTCAATATTTAAAAAAAATATCTTGGTAAAGTGAAGGAATCCCTTACCCATCATTTTAGCAACAGCACTTTCAGGGGCAAGTCAGGGCAGGGTAGAGTCAGACTGGAGCAGCAAGGGTGCCTGGGGAGGGGAACCTGCGTCCAGGCTCCCGGGTCCCCCTGGGGGCTCTAACAAGGCTTCAGATCTCCCCTGCTGGCCCCTGTGCCCCCTGAGCTTGGAGCCAAGCCCTGGCCTGAGCCCGTCAGAACACAGCCTCCCCAAACCCCACAAAGGCCCAAACCTGACAGCCGCATCACCACGGAGTGGAATTTCCACCCCAATCACAAAATACCACCACCTGACATTTGCAGGACTACTTTGCAATTCTGAAAGCCACTTACACCTGCTTCCTGCGGCCTCACATGAACCTGTGAGGAAGGCTCAGCACTGTTCCCATTTGACAGCTAGTGAAACCAAGGCCCAGAAAGGTTAAGTCCCCACTGCAAGGCGACACAGTTGGTCTTCCCTAGAGAAAAGTCTGCCCTAGGGTACTGCTGAGGCCCCCGTCGCCACCAACATCACCGGCCCATAAATCTACCACCATCTTCAAGGCTTAGGTTCTGGGCTATTCTGGCCCCAGGCCTGGACTGGAAACCTAGCTCTGTACCTTTGGACGACTTTTCTGGGGCTCAGTTCCGTCACCCATAAAGTAGTAAAGTCTCCTGCAAGTTGCCGCAAGGAATGGGGAAGTGATACACTCAAAGCAGGCAAGATGCCTACAGGCCACTGAGGTCATGTCGAAGTCGCGTCAAGGTAGCTTGACTGAACGCTGTCTCCGAGGCTGAGAAAGGCAGTCCCGGGGAGCAATTAACTAGGGTTCTCCCCCCGCCACCACCAAAATGGTGGGCCGACATCGGGACAGAGACCCGTCAGGAGACGTGCTCCAGCTCCCGGACGCTGTGGCTGTGCGCAGAGCCCGGGGGCTGGGAGGGAGCTCCCCATGGCGGGGCTGGGGAGGCGCCGGCGGACTCACCTTGCGCGGGCTGCAGCTCCTCCACAACGCTCTCGGCCGCCGTCTCCTCGGCCCACGTGCCGGCCTCCACCACCTTGTAGCGGCTGCGCGGCTGGCTGAGCACGTGCGGGGCCTGAAGCGCCGCCTCACGCTCCGCCGCCAGGTCCAAGTCCTGCTGTGCCAGGTGCGCCCGCAGCTGCCGGATCTCAAACTGCAAGAAGGAGAGGGGCGGTGGGCGGTGGGCGGCACGGGGACCCGGCCCTGCCAGACGTCTGGGCTCTTTCCTTTTGGGGGAGCGGGGAGGAAGGCGCTGAGCCTCCAAAGGCTGGAGGGGGCGTTCCTTTATAAATCTCCCACGACACTAATGGCATGAGTCCCTGACGTTTATGGAGGCTTTTCCAAGTAATAAAACATGTCCCGTGTCCCATCTCTGATACTGTGTCGTCTGGCCCCATAGGGAGGACAAGATGGCCGTAAGAGGAAGACAATGGTGGTTTGCAAAACGAAAACAACAAAAAAACATCGCAGGAGGAGTCGGGGAACATCGGACTTGAATCCTGTTCTAGTTACTTGTCTAAACGTGTGACCCCCAAAATAAGAACCTTATTCAGGTGTCTTACACGGATGTTTAGCGGAGGACTGGAAACCCCACAATATCCAGGGCCAGTGGTAACCTGCCACGGAAGCCCATCGTGGCATCATGTGCTCGCTGGGCGGCGCCTGACCCACTTTTCTTGCAGCAACGCCCACATCCTTCTCGGAGGTGTTCTGAGTGCTGCTCAGACAGGACTGGCTCTGTTCCCAACCCTGTGGCTTTAGGGCCACGTGGCCGTGGTTTCTGTCTCTGTAAAATGGGGGTTATCACCCCACAGAGCTCTTCATAAAGGCTTTGTAAAAGGCGTCATACATTTTTATTTTGGTTTAAATTCTTGTTGTTGGGGAAAGTTTCCTAGAGAGGCTTTCAGATGCCTCTTGGGGTTGTGGCTGAGATGGCTGTTCACACTCTGGGGCCTTCTGGGTCATCTGGGCGAAGGCAAAGTTTGGGTCTGACGCTGAATGGCCTGACTGCGGACTCGGGAGGAAGGAGAGTCTTCACTGCCACCTAGTGTTCCAAACACACATTGCATCGCTTTTGCACAACTCCACAATCTCCAAACCCCCAAAGACCTGAAGCTGGGGGTTAGCTCCCTACCTAGGAGATTACCTGCTTGCTCACGATTCCAACCTCCAGCCTTGGCCCCTCCCTGCAATGTCAGGTCACACTTCCAGCTGCCTGCCTGACAGCAACAGAATTGGGTCACAGGCATCACAAACTCAACCTAAACAGGACTGTTCACTCTGTTCTCACAGCTGCTCCTCAGGCGCTTTCATCTCATTTTAGCTGGGTCCAAAAATGTAATCTCCTCCCTTGCCTCCTCACTTTCCATTTGCCTTGCCATCCACTCTGCCCTCAAGGCCAGCTCCCGAAGGGCTACCCCAAGTCTACCCACCTCCCGCACCTCCAAAGCCAGTGCTCACCTGGATGATTACAGTCCCACATCCTCTACCATCCATCCTCCAACAGAGGCCAGAGGGGTTCTCATAAACCCAGATCAGATCATGTCACCCCCTTGTCATGTCTCCCCTTGGGTGGGAGAAAACCCAAGCTTTTTACCCTTGACTTACAGAGCAGGTGTGTGTTCTGGCTCTGTTTATTTGGCCCACTTCATCTCATTCTTTCTCCCTTTACCTCTCACTGGAACACACACCTTCTCAAAACTCCTTAAGCACTCTAAGCCTGTGTTGGTCTCAGGATCATTTCCCCAGTGACCTCTGGTCCTGCATCACACGGCTGCCCCTGCCCCCTTGGAGGCGTTCCCAGACTCCTAGTCCAGGCACTCCATCCCTTTATCCTGTTTGAGTTCTCTACATTGCACTTAGTACCTTCTGATTGTTTTATTTATTTTAATGCTTCACCATTTTTCCTTTGATGAAAGTGAAACACAATTCAAGGAGTCACTAACACTAGAGTGGCTAGGCAGCAAACTGACATTGGGACAACTTCCCAATGGCAGTGTTCACGGGGTTTGTCTCTAGGACCACTCAGGTCTGGGTAGACTTCATCAGCCTCCTGCCTGAGGACACGCCTCAGGCCCACCTGTGTGCTGAGAGCAGAGCAGGGAAATGGGGCTGAGGGTCCAGCCACAAGATGAAAGGACATTTACCAAATTCCGGGAGTGCACCTCACCCAGTGTTCACTCGCAGAGCCCTCTGGGTCAGTTTCTCCAGAGGCTGAAATGCTTGCCTCTTGTGTGATGGGGGGGCATGGTCTCCTGACTGCGCAGGATTTGCAAGGGGACCTGGAGGGTTCAGATAGCATGTGTACAAACTTTTAGCCCACCCCTCTCCACTATGGTTAGCTTCATGCTCACCCCTTCCTTCCAAACTCTCCAGGGTTCCGAGGGGGAATTAGCCCCTTTCCTTCACTAGCCACCTCTTCACACAGTCCCTTAGTTATAGATCCTTCTCTCTTCAAGACCAGTTACCGCTTTCTTGCTCATGCTCCACTTCCTGCAAATCCACAGAAATCTCTCTCTCCTCTCTGTCCTGATGGACAGGACTTAAAGGATTTCTCAATTTTTATCTGTTTTTTCTTTTTTTTCTTTACCACCATCTTAGTGGAGTTTGGGGAAGGAAATCAGATAAACACATGTGGTCACTCCACCATTTTCTTCAAAAGCTGTCTATGGGTTTTCCTCTCTCAGCTGCAGTGGTGTGCAGGATTTAAAATAAAAAGAGGCCTGATTTACAGTGCAGGCTAATCTCTGGTAAATTCACCATGGCCAGTTCCAGACTACCAACACGACGTTATGCAGAACAGGGAAGAAATGAGCACAACTGGCCCTCAGGAGCCAGTGAGCGCCCCAGCACCCCAATGCCACCCTGGCGCTCTGTTAGAGCAGGCATGCAGAATATAATCTACACGAGAGTAAAGTACAGAAGATAATCTCTGCAAGAGCAGGGGTCTTGTGGGTCTTGTCTGTCTTGTTGCCCGGTACACAGAAGGCCCTCAATAAGTATTGCTGAGTGAATCCATACACAAATGTGTGAAACTAGCCAGTTTTGCCCAATTCTGTGGTTTCAGGCTGAGTCCTAACACCAGCCACAAACTGGGTCCTGATCCTGACCCAAAGCTGAGACAAAGCCTGAGCCCCAACACTGAGCCCTGATCTTGCTCACAGAGTGAGCCGCAAGTCTGGTCACACACTGAGCCCTGACCCAAGTCACGAACTGAGAGCCCAACCTGATCACACACTAGGCTCTAACTCTGATCTCAGACTAGGCTCAGACCTGGATCTTAACAACCCAGTACTCAGATGGCGCCACTGGTCTCAGAAAGTAAGAAAGCAAGGCTGGCTTGTTACAGGGTAGTCTGTCCAGAGGGAGCAGACTGGAGCCACCCTTCTCGCAGCAGGTCTCAGATGTCACGGAGGACCCATTAGGCAACTCTCCTTAGCTCTGCTGGGGCTAGGAGCCCCTCCGGCCCCAACTGATCTGAACTTCCCATGGGCATACCCAGCCTGCTTTTTCCAAGGCCGCTCATCAGGGCCGGCAGTCCTAGCTAATGGCCTCCAAGGCCACTCTGAACAGATGCATTATTGATAACTTGTAATTGATACAGAGCTGCCCATGGGTGTCCCACTGGAATCCAGGCCAGACAGCCAGAGGCCAGAGCTTGCCCAACCCCAAGCCCATATATGCAGACATAGGCATGCACAATGAAATAGGTTTTAAGCTAAAAATATGTACCCCAAGTGCATGGTAGTTCTAGTAATTCATTTATTCATCCATTCACTAAGAAGTCAGGTAAAGCATGGTGAGGGTGATGTTAAAATTCTGTTATGTATGCTAGAATGAAAATGCCTCTCCCTGTAAGTCCTGGCTGGTCCCAGTGATAGGGGCTATCTGCTGCGCAAGGAACAAATCTCTTAGGAGAGTCCTAAAAGCTAGCTCTGGGTGGCACCTGTGGTAGAGGTGGTGCATCCAGGAGGCAGAGACTGGGAGGACAGAGCGGTGAGGAGGTCTGCAGGGGCCACACCAGGCACACAGCCTTGGAGCCACGGTAAGAGGTTCTAAGGACTTCAGCCCTTATTTAAAGAGCAACAGTGAACCACTGAAATCTTTTAAACAGAAAGGTGGGGTGGTGGGGTGGTGATTCAGCTGAGCATTTTGAAAGGACTGTGCTGAAAGCAGAATGGAGAATGAACTGGACAGACATAAGCCAGGACAGACATGGGACTATGAGCTCGGAGACAACTACAGCAGTCCAGGCCAGGGATGACTAGAATCTGGACTAGAGTAGAGACAGTGAGAAGGAGATGAGAATGATTTAGGAGGTGACAGTGTCAGCATCGGACAAGGCAATGGCACCCCACTCCAGTACTCTTGCCTGGAAAATCCCATGGATGGAGGACCCTGGTGGGCTGCAGTCCATGGGGTCGCTAAGAGTCTGACACAACTGAGTGACTTCACTTTCACTTTTCACTTTCATGCATTGGAGAAGGAAATGGCAACCCACTCCAGTGTCCTTGTCTGGAGAATCCCAGGAATGGGGGACCCTGGTGGGCTGCCGTCGGTGGGGTCGCACAGAGTCGGACACGACTGAAGCGACTTAGCAGCAGCAGCAGCAGTGTCAGCATGGGCATGATTAGAATGCAGATGAGGGAGAGGGTCACCTGCTTTGGGGACAGGTTATTACAAGCTGCTTACCCAGAGAGTGTGGGTGGCTGGATGCTCTGAGTGCTTGCCCTGAGGAGGAATGACTGACCCCTTCATAGAGGAGCCACTGCAGACGGGCTGCATGGGCTCTCAGCTCTGGCCACTGGCCATGACAGCCCAGGGGGCTGTCCAGATGTTCTAGCTGGGACCCTCAGAGCCTGGATCCTGATCCCCATTCCTGAACATGGCCACATGTGCCTCCCCAGTTGATGAAGAGTTGTCAAGGGGTCCTAGGATGTCAGGGCCTCATTAGTCAGATGGGAGAGCTGAGGCCCTGAGATGGGAAGGAGGCGTTTGTGCCAGGGGACAGGGCAGGGAAAAGGCTCAGACCACGTGGTGCATCAGAAGCAATGTTGGGCCCAGAACCCATGCCTCTGGCTTCCAGTCCCACAGACCTTGGTCAGGGAACTTGAAGCCTTATGGGAGAGATGGAAGTAACTCAACCCAACAGAATATGAGGAGCTTAATGGTGACAGGGGTCAGGAAAGGGAAGGAGGCTCCAATGTGGGGAAACAGCTAGAGCTGGAGGCAGGAGCCTGAGATCTTGGCCCATCACCCTCCCTCACTCTGTTGTAGTTGTTCAGCCGCTCAGTCGTGTTCAACTCTGCGACCCCGTGGACTGCAGCACGCCAGGCCTCCCTGTCCTTCACCATCTCCCAGAGCTTGCTCAGATTCATGTCCACTGAGTCGGTGATGCCACCCAACCATCTTGTCCTCTGTCGCCCCCTTCCCCTGCCTCACTCTGACTTTGGTTAAGCCTCTTTTCCTCTTTGGGCCTCATTTTCACTGTATGTTCAATAGGCTAACAGAGCAGCTGAATTCTGGTCTATAATAAGCTCTGTGCTAGCTCTGCGATTCTAACTGGGAGGGGAAATTTGCAAGTGCCAGTTAACTCTTGGTGCATCTTCAGCACCATCCTGTGCTCCTGCTGCGTGCTGCGTGTGCTCAGTCATGTCCGACTCCTTGCAACCCTGTAGACTGTAGCCCACCAGGCTCCTCTGTTCATGGGATTTTCCAGGCAAGAATACTGGAGTGGGTTGCCATTCCCTTCTCCAGAGGATCTTGCAGGCCCAGGGTTTGAACCCATGTCTCTTGTGTCTCCTGCATTGCAGGCAGGTTCTTTACCACTGAACCACCTGGGCAGCCCCCTGCTCTCATACAAATGCCCAACTGCAGAGAGCCAACTCTTTACAGAGAAAGATAACATAACCCAGAACATCTAAAATGCATCAACAATGCATTCCACAGACAATAAGAATTACTATTCATGCAAACAAGTAGAAAAAAGCGATTATCAAGTCATAAAGCAGTTAAGAAGCTGCTTAGAATCTGCACAGAAGCTGCCCTATTTAAATATTTGAATTAACAGACAAGGGCTTTGAAACAACTGTGATTAATATGTTAGAGAGGGGAGGGGGAAAGATGGATAAAATGGACATAACATTTCAGTGGAGAAACAGACCTATAAAAAGAATTAAATGAAATTTTTAGAACCTTAATATACAATATCTGAAATTGAGTCCTCAGTTGCATGCATTTAACAGCAGAGTGGACACAGTAGACGACAGGGATGTTGAACCTGAGGATAGATCTATAAAAAAAAATATTATGACTTACAGTCAGAAAAAGAAAAAAGAGAGAGAATGGGGGAAGACATTAGGGTATAAGAAAGAAGTAAGGCACGATCAGAAAGTCTAACATGCAGTTAGAGTTCCAGAGGAGAAAAAGGACAGGGTGAGGCCGAAGCAATAAATAAAGAGATCATGGAGGGACTTCCCTGGTGGTCCAGTGGCTAAGACTCCACACTCCAGATACAGGGGGTCTGGGGTCAGTCTTTGGTCAAGGAACTAGAGCCCACATGCCGGAACTCAAAATCCCACGTGCTGCAATGAAGATCAGGCACAGTCAAATAAATAAACATTAAAAAGAAGAAAAAATGACGGCCCAAACCTTTGCAAATCTAAGGAAAAACACCAACCCACACATTCAAGGAACTCAGAAGAATCTCAAGGAGGATAAACACAAAAACCCCAATGCCCTGCAGGTAAGGAGAAACACCCGTAGCACGTGGGCCTGGGCCTCTGGGAGAGGAAGCACAGGGCGGCTTTGAAGACAAAATGAAGCAAATTTCCCATTGGCAAGCTGGTCCAGTGGGGAAAAAAGGCCCATTGTGTGACTTAGGAAGAATGAGAGTGCAGTCACTGCCCTTCTTAATGCACATCATGAGCTAAGTATTTCTAATCAGAGAACCTGACCAAATCAGCTGGGATCCACAAGGAAGCCCTCAGCGTGCATTACTGGAGTGAGTCAGGCCCCTTCCATTGGGGTGGGCTTTTAATGCATGCCCAGGCGGGGCCAGACCCCCGGGGCAGCAGGGCGGGCACACCCAGCGCATCTCTGCCTTTAATGGTCTGGTTTGTGGAGTACAACTGACATGGCCTTGGCCTGATCAATGCACACTTTGGCCAGAAGCTCGATGGTATCTAATGCAATAGCAATAATTTTCTTCCATCCTATTAGGGCTGTCTGCACAGACTGCCCTGCCTTCAAACCCATCTGCTATTGGGATGGCATCCAATGTTTATTTCCATTAGTTTCGCCATTGTTGGTAACAATAAAACTCAGGAGACAGTTGCAAACTAATGATTTAGGAGCAGGGTGACGCTGAATCCGACCTTGGCCCCTTTCCATCCACTGTGAAGATGACTGGTAGTTGGCCATAAATTTAAATTATGGCAAAAGGATAACATAAGTTATTCCTCTGATGGCTAATTTTATCAGCTAAATAGGCTTGTCATTAAAGCTATCGGCTGTTTTACAAATCACTTCCCATGTTTGAAAAAAAACAACTTTCCTTCTCATGGTTGGAGATCTTGAATAATCCAGGTAACAAAGACTATTGTGCTGAGCTGGGGGGGGGTTTTGCCTCTATAAGAAAAGAGGGGGCTTCTCTGGAATGAGCCAGCCACAAACGCCACCTACAGAACGAGGAGAGAACCCCTTTCCTGCTACTCTGAACGTGCTGGCCCTCGAAGGACAGGGGCGAGGCCTCTGCACCCTTCCCCTGCTTCCACCGGGAATGCCTGTCCCTTAGGGTCCAGATCATCACCCTGTTTCTTCAGGAGACAGGGGGACCTGCATCATCCAGGGAGGACTGATCATTGTGACTGCCCCTCTCTATTGGGAAGGGGGGAACATCGTGGGCCTACTAGGCGGCTACGCAGGTAACTGTTCTCGGTAGGCGCACAGTCTACTCGTGTTGGGACCTGGCGCCTTAGGTATGAATGCGTAACTGAGTCCACCATCAAACAGGGGCAGAAGCAAGGTCACCAGGTCACCAGCACAAAGGTTACTGCTTTCAGGCCCAGGCAGTAAAAATCGTCTATGCACAGTTTGCTACCCTCCCTTTCTTATCCCCTGGCTAAAGGGAGAAAACTCCAGAATAACAAGGAGCCATGACATGGAAGAGCCTGGAGGCCAGAGTGACTGTGACACAGTGTCCCTGTACCCCTACCCTCCTCAATGTCACTGCACTGGGCTGCAGTGGGGTGGGCGGTGGGACAAGTACGCTCCTCCTCAGGCCACTGGATGTCTGGATCTATGTGATGGAGCAGATGGTGTTACTCATTCTAACAGACTTGTACAGATGCCCGTTTGTGGTGTAGGAAAATGCACACGGAGCCCAGAGTTCCATCCCGGCCCTTCCTTCCATGACAAACAGTGAGACCCTGGGCGAGCCGCAGTCTCTCTCAGCCTCAGTCTTTCCATCTATAAAAGGATTAATAATACCAAGCCTGCCAACTCTGACCATCAAAGTCAAGATGAGCTAAGACATGTGGCAGTGCATTTGTGAACAGTCACCATTATAAACGATTTAGTACTGTTTTTATTCTCTCTCTCTCTCTCATTTACTGAGAGACTTCAGTGGACCAGACTTTCTATATTACTTGAATTAATCTGAACTTCACAGCATCCTTGTGATATAAGCCTCGTTTCCTCCATTTCTCCAGTGAGGATCGAGGCCCAGGGGTGAAGGGCGTGATCCGTGCAGCCGAGGTCGGAATTCCTCTTGCTGCCTCCCTGGGTGAGAGGATGGCCCCCCACCCTGCAAGCTGCCCTCACACAGGCCTCTTCTTTCGGAGCCTGCCGCTTGCCCCAGGTCTGAGGCTGTCCTAAGGGGCTCACTGAGGTCCACTGGCTGCCTTGCAGGCTGGGCCCCAAGTCACCCTAGACTGAGCCCCACCTCCTTGGGTCTCTTGCCAGTGATCTCAGGGTGGATGGTGCTGAGGAAGTAGAACTTAGCTCGTCCCACGGGGCCCAGCAGGGAAGAGAAACTTCCTTCCACAGGGCTCTGAGCTGCATCGTATTATTGGGGGCCAAAAGTTGTTGCAAGGCTTAGAGCGCAAAGAGTAGGTACAACGGGGACTTCAAAATATGTTTCAGAATTAGAGCAAGGGGCCGGGCAGGGATCACTAAAACCTCAGAGGTGGTTTCATATGACGAATAGGAAGAATATATCATTGCACTGATTTAACCCCTGCTTCGAAAATACCTTTGATTTCTGAAGCAGCCATTTACAGAGACGGACAAAAAGTGCACACCATCTCTCTGAAGGATGGTCACCAGCACCTCTCCTCTGGAATCCATGAGTGTACAGACTGGTGTACAGATGGATGCCCAACAAAGTTCTGGGTGGACATACAGGCAGAGAGCAGAATCCACAGAGAGAGCAAAAGAAAAGTGAATGGGAATGACCTTCCAGCCAAAGGATTGTTGGATGCGGGGGTCTGAGGGGACGTGCTTCCATCACAGTAATGAGCCGTCTGGAGGAAAACTGCAGAAGGCCAGCTGAGGCTGGAGAAAGGTGAGGCCGGCCAACAGAGCGCACCCCTGTCGCTCCCCTGCCGCTCGGCCCCTCTGGGCTCCTCGTAGGAATCTGCTAAGGGTGAGATAGCCCAGTGGCCAAGAGAGACGTGAGACTGAGGGCAGCTCTGAATCCTGTCTCCCTGCAAAGACCAGAGGGCCAATGTGGTCCAGGGGGCAAGGACCAGAAGGAGCCATAAGACTCCCCTCTTCCATCCTCATCCCCCACTGGCCTCAGATTCCCCCGTCTGCCAAATCCAGGGGCCCCTCGTCTTTAACACAAGGAGGTTCCGGGCCACCTGGGGTGTGGCCACGTGGTAAGAAACGGGCTGCCATGTGGCGCAGAAGATAAAACGCACAAGCTGTTCATGCAAGAAGCTGGCAAACCATGTCACCCAGAGTCTTCACAGGGTCACTGGAAGAAGCAATTTAAGCTTTCTTAAAAAGTGAAGATGAACTTTAAAAAGAGTCACTTGACCTCAGCCAGGTGTTCAGGGTGAACACCCACGGTGACGTCAGAGTGACAGTGTCACCTTTGATACGATGGGACGAGAATGGCACAGGATCTCTGTGGTCTCCCTCCCAAACTCCCAGAACTCCAGTCGAATCATGAGAAAAACATGAGTCAAAACCCAACAGAGAGACATGCTATAAAACGCCTGACCAGCTCTCCCAAACTGTCAAGGCCCCCACAAACAAGAGAGGTCTGAGGGACTTTCAGAGCCAAGGGGAGCCCCAGGAGACATGATGACTCATTGGCATACGGTAACCTGGGTGGGATCCTGGAACAGATCAAGGACATTCGATAAAAACTGGATCGGAACGATGTGCGGACCTTGATGATAATGCATCGGTATTGGTGCATTAATTGTGAGAAATGCATGATGTTAAGGTAAGAGGTTAACAGTGGGGAAACGGGGTATGCCAAGCGCATGTGGGAACTCTGCTACTGTCCCAATTTTTCTATACGTCTAAAACTGTTCTGAAAAATAAGAGCTGGCAAATAGTTACACAAATACATGCCAGGGAGAGAGCAAGGTGAATGCAAAGTGATGCCACACATTTCATTGGAACTTTGGATAAATTTCAATTTCTTAGGTAGAATACACGAATTTAGTTTGGAAATTGCTTCATTGAACCCTAAGAATTCCAGCCGGGAGAGAGAGATTTTTGACCAAGATGAACAGAATGGCCTGGGATGGGGCAGGGGCGGGAGTGGGGACAGCAGCGAGAGACTCTGGAAGCTGTTGAGGGAGCTGAGGGGACCCAGGTCTGTGCCCACAAAAGAAGGGCTGTCCTCAGGCCATGATTTTAAATCACCCTGGTGCTCACCCTGATCAAGGTTTTCACCAAGCCCTGAGAAGTGACCTGGGTAGAAAAATGTCATGGAACAAGACCCTGAGCAAGGCGGGCTGGGGAAGAAGGACATTCAGTTAGGACAGCTGGATCTACTCCTGGCTCTAAAAGCCCTCACTTAGCTGTGTGCTCTTGGGCAAGTCACCACTCCTCAATTTTCTTACCTGTAAAATGGGTGCATGGGGGGAAACAGGGGTTAGTTCTCATAAAGTCACTATTTATCAGGCGCCGGGCTTTAGGCTAAACAATCCCACAGCTATCCTTCCCAGATTACTAGCCCAAGGTCCACAGAGGTCTCACTGGTGTCCAAAACCACAAGTAGCCAAGCAGGCTTTGCACTCAGGTCTGTCCGTAACAACTTAACTATTCCAAGCACTTTCCTCTCGAAGGATCTGGCCACCCCTGATATCCCATGAGCCAGCACTCATATTTCTTTAAAGGCATTTGTTGCCCAGTCAAGTCTCAAGCCTGGTCTTACAATCCAGTTGAAAATGAAGTGTCTGTCTGCTCCACTCTGTGGAGAGGGCAGGGCCGAACTCTGGGAGAGCGGAGAACCCAGTTACAGCTCTAGCCAGCCCCTCCCGCCCTCCTGGCAGCCCCCTGGGATTCCAGCCCGTCTGGCCCTTTTTTGCTGTCTTAACTCAGATGACAGGCTTCAGGTGTTTTTTAAATTAAAACGGTTTGTTTCTGTTCATCTCTTTTCCAGATGTCACTACCTAGAGGGAATCTGTCTTTATTTATGGGCTCTTTCCTGTGCGGAGTCCAAGGGAGTCTCCCTCCGGCCCAGACCCCCGGGAAGGAGGCCACATGGAGCGGGTGATGTGAACCAGGACAGCAGGAACGTGGGGTCCCCGGGGGCTCAGGACGGGGTCGTGGTGGAAAGCGGGGGAGGTGGGCTGCCGCCAGGGCTTCCCCTCAGCCACGCGGCACATGGGCTGTTAACGTGAGGCTCGTGGGGCCAGCTCGCTCTCTGTGGCCTGGGAGGCCATGCATTTATGAAGAGCAGATGCAGGGCTTTCATGTGGCCAAGTGCGGCTGAGCAGGGCATTCATTTTCCTATCAGACAGCAGACTGAGAGCTGCCTGACCATGCTCTGGCCAGGTCCTGGATGAGGCTCAAGGTGTCCCTGACCCCAGACCCTGCTCCCCTTGGTGGTTCTACAGCCTCCTCCAGGCTTCATGCCCATCTCCACTCCTGCCTCTCCCATCCGTCCTCCAATGGTGGCAAGAAAGAGCCACCAAAAATTCAAATCTGGGGACTTCCCTAGTGATCCAGTGGTTAAGACTCTGCTCCCAATGCAGGGTAGGCAGCTTCGATTCCTGGTCAGGGAACTAGATCCCGCATGCCACGACTAAGACCAGGCACGGCCAAATTATAAACTAAAATTCAAACCTGCGCAGACCCTCCTGCCGCTGCTGCTAACACTCCAGGTTTCCTCCCTCTCATCAGGATGAAGGCCAAACTACCTCTGGTTAGCAGTGCAGAGGACAGGGGGGTGGAGGGGAGAGATGGGCCTTGAGTGAGGCCTGGAATCCTAGGCAGACCCTCTTCTGGGCCCAGCTGCCCATCCCCAGCCCACCCACCCCCCTCAGCACAGCCTCACAGGGCCCCTCCCTGTCTCAGAGTCTTTTTCTTGGTTCCCAGAGGGCGGAGGGCACTGCTGATGCCTCTCTGGTGGGTCTGGGGGTCCTGGGTGGCAACTGACCCACCGCGATGCCTGGCAAGCTCTGCACACAGAATCTGATTCCCCTCGCCTTTCAGAGACCACGGTGCCCAGAAGACCCTGATAACTGAGAAGGTGACTCAGCCAGTTCAGGCTGGAGAGCTGACTGGTCACCACAGCAAGACGAACAGAAGCCTGGCCTGGGAATTGGGGCTGAGTCCAGGCCCGGCTGGGCACAAGTCACCTTAGAGACACGTCTCCTGACTCTGGGCCTTGGGCTCCCCATGTGTCTGTGAAGGGGCCGGAGGAGCTCGCTGACCACAGGGCCCCTGCAGCTCTGACACCCTTGGGCGGGGGGCTTTGGGCACCCCTAGCGTTCTCTGCCTGGGATGGACCCGGGCAGAACTGAGAGTGGCCTTGCATTACCCCTTGCTCCTGACAGATCTGCGTCAGTCTCTCCAGCTGCTCGTCTTGGATGGCCTTGGCCTTCTCATACTGCTGGATGACCATCTCCATCTCCACCTTCACCGGCAGGACGTAGGCTGCAAGACAGAGACAGCCCCATGAAGAGCTCGGCAGCGGCAGGGCTGGGAGGGGAAGGGCCAGTCCCAGCGTCCAGCTAGCAGCAGGCTCAGGCCCAGGCGTGGTTCCCAGAAGATCCAGCAGTGCAGTGGCAGGCGTGGTACCTAGGTACCAACAGCACCCAGAAAGTATAAGAGGGTTAGAACCCTAACCATTGTGACCGAGAGACCCATTTTCCTCCTTCTCCATAGTGACATTCTGCATACATGCTCAGTTGCTCACTTGTGTCTGACTCTTCACAACCCCATGGACTGCAGCCCACCAGGCTCCTCTGTCCATGGGATTTTCTGTAATTCTGGCTGTATGCATGGCTGCCTGGTATGAGGACTATATTTTCCAGTCTCCTTTGTAGCTGTGAGCAGCCATGAGACTACATCCTGGACAATGGGAATACAAGCGCAGGTGTCATGAAGCAGCTTCCAGAAGCCTTTCTTAAAAGGCAGCTGGGGTTGATGAGGAAGTGGAGATATTAGAACCTTCCTGCACTGCTGGTGGGAATGTAAAATGGGGCAGCTGCTCTGGAAAACAGCAGTTCTTCAAAATATTCAACAAAGAATCACCACATGGCCCAGTAATTTCATTCCTAGGAATCTAAGAAAAATTAAAACCTATGTCCACACAAAAACTCGAACAGAAGTGTCCACAGCAGCCCAAAGTGGAAACAACCTAAGTGTCCATCAGCTGACAGATGGACACATAAAATGTGGCTCATCTATGCAATGGAGCGCTGCAGCTCAGCTCAGCGGCTTAGCCGCGTCCGACTCTTTGCAACCCCATGGACTGCAGCACGCTAGGCCTCCCTGTCCATCACCAACTCCAAGAGCCTACTCAAACTCGTCCATCACATCGGTGATGCCATCCAACCATCTCATCCCTCTTTCATCCCCTTCTCCTCCTCCCCTCAATCTTTCCCAGCATCAGGGTCTTTCCAAATAAGTCAATTCTTCACATCAGGTAGCCAAAGGTATTGGAGTTTCAGCTTCAGCATCAGTCCTTCCAAAGAATATTCAGGACTGATCTCCTTTAGGATGGACTCGTTGGATCTCCTTTCAGTCCACGGGGCTCTCAAGAGTCTCCTCCAACACCACAGTTCAAAAGCATCAATTCTTCTGCACTCAGCTTTCTTTATAGTCCAACTGTCACATCCATACATGACTACTGGAAAAACCATAGCTTTGACTAGACGGACCTTTGTTGGCAAAGTATTGTCTCTGCTTTTTTAATATGCTGTCTAGGTTGGTCATAGCTTTTCTTCTAAGGAGCAAGCATCTTTTAATTTCATGGCTGCAAGTCACCATTTCACAAGAAAAAGGAATGAAGTCCTGATGCATGCTTGGGCTTCCTGGGTGGTGCTAGTGGTAAAGAACCCACCTGCCAATGCAGGAAACAAAAGAGATGTGGGTTTGATCCCTGGGTCAGGAAGATCCCCTGGAGAAGGAAATGGCAACCCACTTCAGTATTCTTGCCTGGAGAATCCAATGGACAGAGAAGCCTGGCGGGCTACAGTCCACGGGGCCACAAAAGAGTCAGACATGGCGGAAGCAACTTAGCACGTGTGTACACATGCTACAACATGGATCAATCTTGAAACCATTAAGTGAAAGAAGGCAGATACAATGGACTACATATCCTATCATTTAAATGAAATGCTCAGAAGAAACAAATCTATAGAGATGGAAAGTAGATTAGTAATTGCTTAAGGCTGGAGGGGAATGGAGAGTGAGGCTAATGGGTTTCTTTTTGAAGTGATTTTTTAAGTGCTCCAAACTAAATTTTGGTGATGTTTGCACAATTCTATGAATGTACTAAAAACCATTAAGTTGTGCATTTTAAATGGGTGAGTCTTATGGTATGTAACTGTATCTCAGTAAAGATGTATAAAAAGAAAAGGCAGCTGGGGCTTTCCTTTTGACTCTTTATCTTATTCCTTTCTTCAGTCTTTCTATTGGCTGAAATGAGGATGTGAGAGCAGGCATGGACGCAGCCATCTTGGACCGTGGGGGTGACTTTGGAAAGTAGGCTCTTTGCAGCAAAGCAACAAAACAGGAGGAACAGGGGACTGTGACTATGGATGCTCCCTGTGGATCCTGGACTGCCCACCTGCAGGCTCTCATGTGAGAGGAACAGGCTTCTATTTTAAGTCACTGCTGTCCTGAGGCCAGTTGCTCACAGTCAATCCTACTTATTTATAAATGAGACACATTGAGACCCAGAGGAGAGCCCCTGGACTCTGGGTTGGAGAACCTGGAGAGTTCCCAGCCAGCAGCAGCCCCACGGACCCCTCCTCTGGCAGTTCTCTGGGCTCTTGGAAAGTCTCAGGATCAACTCTTGACCTGACCTTGGCCTCTGCCTTTCACACTCTTCTCACACCTCTCAGAACCCAGCCCTTCCAGACCCTTCAGAAATCTCGGTCACATGCCTCTTTTGCCACTATGTTCTAGAACTCTCCATGTCTCAATTCTCCAAGTTCCTTTCCACCCACAGTGTCCCAACCTCCAGATGTTCTCTAGCTGCTGTAGGAATCATGCAGACGAGAGAAATCAGAATTTTTCTGTTTGCTTCCAAACTTGAGGACAGCCCATGAGTCCCTGAGACTTGTCTCCAGGCCCCAGAGGCTGCCCCAAGCAGGCCCGCTGTCCCCAGGGTCTCTGCTGAAGCCAGTTCACACCCAGAGTGAGAGTGGCATCCAACCCCCATCTGTTCACACAGCGCATCCCTATCATGATGCTCCCAGTGGCTCAGCAACGCCTGATGTGTCAGGACAAAGGGGAACAGCTGGGAAGAGCATTCACAACGGGAGCTGTCAGATGCATCGGTGTGAGGGTATCCAGCTGTCCACAGCTGGCAGAGAGGAGCCAGAAGGCGCTGTTCATGCCCTGGAGGGAGCGGATGTTCTCAGGGACAGAGCTGAGAGCAGAGCCTGTACGGATGAGGGAGGCTGAATGTCTAAGGGAGCACTGGTAGGCCTCGGGCATCCTGCCTCTACTTGTGGCTCAAGGCTGCTTTGCTATGTGACCCTCCTCCCTCGGGGCCTGAGCCTTCCCACCTGTGAAATGAGACGATGGACGAGATGATCCACCAGCACCTTCTCAGGGTGGACCTTCCAAAGCCGGCCCCGATCACATCCCGGTTTGATGAGGACCCTGGATTAGGGGCTCCCTGAGCAGATGTCAAGCCCCACAGTATTCACAGGGTGGGATGTGGGGGTGGAAACCGAGGAAAGGCTGCCCCGACAAGGGAGAGACCCCAGAAGCCACGCCACCCTTCCTGCCTCCAGCTCAGCCCCTTCGGGTCACTCACCATCAATCACCCTCTTCACCCGCCAGATCCGGAACATAATGATGAGGCTGATGGCATCCCAGGGGCTCCGGGGCCCATTGGCCACAGTGGACGCCACCATCGGGGCCAAGGACAGGATGATCACTGCCCCGTCAAACACCTGTGAGAGGAGGTGGATGTCAACATCCTGGGTCACCTTCCTGAATGTCCTGGAACCAGTGACCAGGTCAGGCAAGGCAGCTGGCACTGGCCAACGATGCCCTGCAGCCCCCTCTGAAGGTCACTGTCCATCCCTGGCTACCTCTCCAGATCCTCCCTAGCCTTCAGGGGCCTCTCCCTGCTGGACATGCTCCTGAGCACTGTCTCTCCTCCAAGTGACCTCAGTCCATCACCAGCCTTGGTTCAGGCTGCTTTGGGCTGTTCCAAGCTTCTTTTTCAAGCATCTGCCTCCAGCATCTTGTCTCTTCTTGGGACAGGCTTGCCTTCATGTCACAGGGTTCCTGCGCTGGCCTCTCTGAACCTCTCAGTGGCAGCAGGGGCTGAAGGAAGGCCCCTTCCCCTTGGGAAGCCCAGAGCTTGCATCTTCTTCAACCAGGGCTGGTGCTGAGTCTCTAACTCTGCCTGGAGGCAGAGTTCGGAGAGGAGGGGACCCCCGCCTAAGCTTCAGCTCTGGGCCCTGCCCTGCCATCAGCCTGTCCCAGTGTGGCCTTGGTCTGAGACTTCCACAGGCCAGGCCTCTCTGTCCACTCCCAGCATTTGACCCAAAGAGGCTAAAAAGTGTGTGCTGGCTGGGGGTAAGGGAGGAATGGGGAGCAGACACTGACCTTCTTGCCTTCTCCTGTGCACACCCAACTCGAAGGACAGCCAGCCTCCCCAGCACCCCATCTCCACCCATCACACCCCACCTCCTCTTCACATGAAACAGAGCAACTGGTTTGCTCTGCAGAAACCCAGGCTGAGAAGCACTTCTAGGGTCCCCTCACTCTGCTCTCCGACCACGGGGCCATTTTAAAGAGTAGATTTGTTTTCAAACACATTTCAGAAGTTTTCCAAAATGATTCAAGAATAACTTTTTAAATTTTGCAGAACTTCAAGGAGACATTTTAGACCATATTCTTTCACTGGAAACTTTATCAGTCGTCTCCCTTCCCCACCCACCCAACGGCACAGCTGGACAGACTCGTGTGTCCAGTGTGGGAGGGAGCTGGCCTTTGTTGATGGCTCCCACCCTGGGATGGACAGGACAGTGACAGTTTCCAGCTTCCAGGATGGCTGGCTGTGGGGTGCGGGGGACACTGGTCTTTACCTCTATCTTGTTTTCAATGTAATCCCAGATCCCGAGCACCACAATCCGAAGAACAGTCTGGAGAGAGGAAGTGAGAAAAGAGGGCATGGTTACTGCTCTTTCTACCTGCTTCTACCAGCAGAGAAGACTCCAGAGCTGAGAATCCAAGGCTCTGCCTCCTTGGGAAGAGTCTTCCCCTAAGTGTCTCTCGGTTCACATGCCCTCCCCAGCCCCGCCTTGAATGCTGCAGCTCAGGTCTGCATTACCACTGGCGCCAGCCCCTGGCTCAGCACCTTCAGTGCTCCCACTGAATACAGATACACTCTGAATCCTTGGAATGGACCCTCAGAACTCTGCCTCCCTCTCCAGTCATCTCTTGCACTCCTGTCATGACATAAAGCACTTGCAAACCTACAAACATGCAATTCTTTCTCCTATACCTTGTCTCCACATGTGGTAAAGACTGCTCCCCCACCCCCAATTTTTTTTCCTCATACAGTAATTGGAATTTCAGTATGGCCACCCAGAAAAAGACTACATTTCCCAGCCTTCCTTGCATCTGGAGTGGCCAAGTGAGCAAGTTCCGGCCAACAGCTTATGAGCAGAGAAGCTCTGTGTCCCACCTCTCAGTTGTGAGCCCTTCCTCCTCCTTCCTTCTCCTTCCTTCTTCCCAAAGACTAGAATGTGGGCGTGTCGGTGTGGTGGGGAAGTGTGTTCAATTAGGGAGGGCTGGGCAACAAGATGGAGGCACTGCTGGGTCCCCACCAGCCCCACATCACCACATGAGCCTAAACGGCCGGTCCCACCTGTCCTTCCACGAGAGAGAAATGAATCCCGCCTTGTTTAAGCCCGTTTTTGGTTTTCTTGTTAGAGCATCTTGGCCTGTGTGCTAACCAGAGGGCCTCTTTCCCTTTCTCTACTTGGAAAGACTTTCTTCTCCTTCTGAAAGTAAAAGTGAAAGTTGCTCAGTCGTGTCTGACTCTTTGCCACCCCATGGACTATACAGTCCATGAATTCTCCAGGCCAGAATACTGGAGTGGGTAGCCATTCCCTTCTCCAGGGGATCTTCCCGACCACTCAAGCATCGCCTCCATGAAGCTCCTCTACCTTCTCCAGGCTTGGTGCCTCTTTCCTGGGCGTCCTTATAGTCCTTGGGAACATCAATCGCTGCTGTCCCCTCCCCCAGCACTTCATCTCACCTCGTGGTGACTGCCTGCCTGATGCCCCAGTTAAGGATGAGGAGACACTGTCTGATTTCTCTCCTTTATCCCAGTGTCTGGCATAGAGTGATTACCCTCGTGAGTGATGAATAAATGCATGACTGACTGATTCCTTAAAACCCTCCATAACTCATTTCAATGCCTCTGCCTTCTGGGGTGGTTTCCTCACCAAGAGTACCTTTTTCTCTAAAGAAGATACTTAGAACCTGGTCTTGTATGACCCTGGTATAACTGTCTTAGGTCCTTCCCTGAACCAAGGTGAGAAGTTCATGGCAATTCCCTCCAGGTGAGGTCCGTTCTCCCACACGCCTACAGGATTAGGTTGGCCAAAAAGTTTGTTCAGAAAACCCACCCGAATTTTTTTTTGCCAACCCAATACAAGGTCAGCCACCTGAACCTGGCAAAAGCTGCAGAAAGGTTAGCGATCTCTATCCATACTTAGGCCACAAAAACGACTGGCTGCTAAAGTTTCCCTCTTCCTCATGAAGGACTATCCCAATTTCCATGAGGGGATGAGAAGGAGGGATGCTGGTGGTGGCCTGTTATGTCACCATGTTTGAGAACACAGAGGGACACGCGGCAGCCTGATGTCCCTTCCACATGGTTCCCTGATCTCTCACTTAACTGCACCGCAGCTCTGAGGGGGTGAGGAGAGATCTGGGTTGCTGGTTTGGGATCTTGAGGTCACAGTTCAGTAATGGGCTGGTTGTGTGGCTATGGGCAAATCAAATCCCCTCTCTGGGCCCATTTCCTCTTCCGCTGGAGAGACGGATTAGAAGATACACATCTTCCAGTTCCGTGTGAGACTAACATTTGCCATCTGGGATGTATCAGTAGGTTGCAAATCCTGGGCCGGCCCTCCTCACACGTGACTCCCATTTTACAGAAGGGGACGCTCAGAGAGGTTAAGGACGCTGCCCAAAGTCACTCAGGCGTTGGGCAGTGAGTCAGTGTTTGGACGTGGAGGCCGTTGACTCTGCGTTGTATACTCAGGCTGCATGAGAACACCAGACTGTCCCAGTCTTCTGTTGTTCACTCCCTCAAATTGGGCCGACTTTGAAACTCAGCATTTGTCTCCTCTGAAAGGATACACCAGCCACATCCACCCCAAACACACCATTCTGAGGCTCCCAAAGCAGAAAGTCCTGGCTAGCACAGAGGGGAACAGGGTCTGGTCCAAATATGATTTCTCCTTCTGCTGCTCCTTTTGAGATTGTGGTAAAATACACACACACACACACACACACACACACACGTTTTAGACTTTGTGGCATAAAGTACCTTCGCATTATTGTGCAACCTTCACCATCATCCACCTCCAGAACTTTTTCATCTCCCCAAACTGAAACTCCTGTGCCCATTACATATTAATTCCCCGTCTCCCCCTCCCGCAGCCCCTGGAAACCACTATTCCACTTTCCCTTCTCGGTTTGACTACTCTCAGAACCTCATTAAAAGGGAATCATCCTGCTTCTTTATAAACAAAGCAGCACTTACTGAAAAGTCAGTGGCCTGGGGTGGGGGGGAGGAGGTGAAGGAGGAAGGGAGCCAGCTAGGCTGAGACTCAGCCAGGAACCCGCAGAGGGGAGGGGCAGGCAGCATACATGCAGCCTCTGTGCTCTAGGAAGGGATGGAGGCTTGATGGGCTCCTGGGCCAAAGTGGTGCCAGGAAGGCAAGCAGAGCAGAAGCACCTGCCTCCTGCCTGCCTTCCTTGCTGGTCCATCCACAGAGACCCCCACCCTCCCCACCAACCGAGGGAGCCTTTTCTTTCTAGCCCAGCCCATGGAAACAGAGCAGCTAAAAGCAGCTGTGGAGAGGGCTTGGGAAAGCCCTTCTGGGCCATCCTCTTGCTGGAGAAGAGAAACGGCCTGGAACTGGTGGCTCTGAGTCAGGGTCAAAGCTGGAATGAGAACCCAGCTCTGAAACACCCCACCCAGGGGCTTTTCCCCTGTAGCATCCTTTGCAGGTATCAAGCCATGCTGCCCTCCCACCTCACAGCCCCCACCATGGGTCTCGCCCCAGTCGACTAACCCATTGAAAGCTAGTGTTCCTCAAAATGCTGGCAAGGACCCCCTGCTTCAGCAGCATCTGGGTTGTTATTTATTTTTCAGTTGCTAAGTCATGTCTGACTCTTTATGACCCCGTGGACTGCAGCACGCCAGGCTTCCCTGTGCTTCACTGTCTCCTGGAGTTTGCCCAGACTTATGTCCAGTGAGTCAAAGATGCTATCTAACCATCTCATGCTCTGTTGCCTGCTTCTCCTCCTGCCCTCAGTCTTTCCCAGCACCAGGTTCTTTTCCAATGAGTCGGCTCTTTCAAAGTATTGGAGCTTTAATACCAGCATCAGTCCTGGGGTTTTATTTAAAATGAAGATTCCTGGACTCTCATGGAGATCCAGGATATCAGGACCTCTGGGTGAAGGGCCCAGGAATTTGCCTTTTAAACAAACTCCCCTGGGGTCCCAAAAGAATGGCGGGGATGTATGAGGTGACAATGCCCTGGGTGAAACCAGGGAGGCCGCATGCCCAGATGCAACAAGCAGAGAGTTCGATTAGGAATCAAAGGTCAGGGCCCCTTTCTGGTTCTGACTAACCCTTACTAACCATGGGACATTGGCCGAAGCCACCTGCCCCGCCCCAAGACCCTCAGCCTTGCAATCCTGCCCCCAAGTGTTGCAAAGGTCTTTGAGGCAGGGAGGGACCGAGGGACCTGTACCCTCAATTCCAGCTGCCTCTGCCCTCCTGGAGCTAAGAGTTTGCAGTCTCCTTCATTCCAGTCTCACCTTCCAGAGATGAGGTTGCTCTGACGCTCAGGACAGGCTTGGCAAAATCTACAGGATGTCACCCTTTATTGTTTACTATAAGCCAAGGTCTTCTGCCATTTTACAGATACAGAAACTGAGGCTGAGAGGAGCAGGTAAGCCTTCTGGCTCCCAGGCCCCTCTTCCTTCCTACCCCAGGGCCCTCATCTTTTCCCTTGGGAAGCTCTGCTCTCAGGAGGGACGCCCCTCCCTTCTCCCCAGGGAAGGGGCTCAGGCTTCAGGGAGCATGAGGGTGGGTGGGAAGACCTGACCGCTGCACCTGCCAAGAGTGGGACACGACTTAGCGACTGAACAACAACCATCCCTTCTCCAGGCAGAGAGATTCCCTGGCTCATTGGTGAGCAGAGTGGGGGCTGGCACCCTTGCCCCCACAGACCCAGCCCCAAAGCTGGGCCCACTAGCCAGGAAGAAGGAAGCAGCATGCATCCCGCCCTGAGCCTGTGCCCCTGCAACACTGCAGCTGGTGGGTTTGGGGAGTGGGGCAGTGCCCGGGCTCTCTGGGGAGCCGCCTGGCCTGAGGAATACCCCTGGTGCTTCCTCAAGATGCCTATCTACCCCTGGGCAAGTTTTTGCTGCCAAGATGGCTGCAGGCTCCCTCCTCTGCAAGCCCCCTTTTAAACTGGAGCAGCAAGAGGTAGGCACACTGTCCGGGATCCAGCTACAAGGAGAACTTAGGAAATGGGAGCTGAAAGCAGTCTTCAATGTGTTTGCAAAAGAAAGGTCTACCGGGTGAGAAATCTTTCAGGGGAGACCGCAGGGCAGCACAAGCGCGCCCCCTGGAGTTAGGCGTTGATAAAACAGGAGCAGAGTGAGCAGCTCCCCGACTTCCCGCCTCCACCCTCAGGTCTTCCAAATGTGCGGAGATCCCGATGGTGAAGGGCATCTGCCTCCCGCCCTGAACAGCCTCCGCCCTAGGGGTCCAGAGGTGACCCCGCACCAGACGCCGTAGCCGACAGGCGCACTGGCTGCACTGGTTCCATTTCAGCAGGCGGTTCCCAGCTACCTTAAAAGAATGGGTTCAAGGCCGGCAGGATGATAGAGCATGGTGGCGACCACGTGACCAAGGGCCGTGCATTAAGTGCTGACATGACCCGGCTGTGTGCTCACGGTGCGGGGGGCTGCTGGGGGTGGGGGGGCTACCGTGCTAGGCATGGGTAGGAGAGGTAGAGAGCCTGGAATCCACAAGGCAAGCAGAGTTGGTTCTAGAACTCCCTCTCAGCAATATGAACATCTCCACTTCCTCGGTCCTGAAACATCTCTCACTGACCCCAAGTCTCCCTTAAGCCAACCCCCCGTCTCTTCTCCCAAGTTTCTGAAGAGGTGTCTCCACTAAACCCACTGCAGCCTGACGCCGGCCCCCAGCAAAACTGCTGGCACCTGGTAATTAGTGCCGACTCCTCAGCCCCTTGCGGGATGACCCCTGGCTTCTTTGGTTGGTTTCCTTCCTTCCTTCTTTGGTTTCCAGGGTCCCAACCCCTCTGGATTCTCCTCCCACCTCCTGGCTACATCTTCTGTCAGCTTTCCATCCTCAAATTGTTCCCTGGGCTCCATTACTCCTCTCATGCTTCCCGGTCCCCAGACCACTGCACCCTTGGCTTCACCTCCCACGGGACACCTGGGGGCCTCCCTCCCTCTCCTCCCCCCGCCCCCCTCTTCCTGCAGCAGTTTCTGGGCTTAGTGAAGGGCATCCCCACCCCCTCTTAGGAGACCGGTCCCCCTCCCCCTCCAAGTCATGCTTGGCCCCGTCTCTTGCTCACATGCTCCCCTCGATGCTGGCCAGTCCCCACATCCTGCAGTTTAGCTCCTTCAACTCCAGCTTGTTCCTTCCTCCGTCCTGCTTCCACTGCTCTGGGTCAAACCTTTAACCCCGAAGCTGAACCACATCTCCCAAATAGTCCCCAAATTCCAGTCTTCCTCCCACTTCCAACACCCACTCCTCATTGCCTTGCCTGGCTGATTTCTCAACAAGGCCAATTTCATCACTTCCCTCTCCTGCTTGGAGCCTCCTCCCCACTCTGAACACGATGCCCCAATCCTGAGCAAAGGCACCCTACTCCTGAACAAGATGCCCCACTCTTAAGCAAGACCTGGAAAGGACCTCGTGACCTGGCCTGGTCCCCAGGACATCTCCTTCCACCTCCCCAGCCACAGGCAACACCCCAACATGCTGTGGTCGCTCTTTCTCAGTCCCTTGTTCGCTCTGTGACCACTGCCTGAGGCCCTCCATGCCCCCACCCATCTGGCAGCTCACACATCCAGCAGCAGCTTGCAGGCCCTCTGAGGTCTCCCACTGACTGCAGTGGGAGATTTAAGCTCAGTTTCTTGTTCTCATTATACACATCTGCTTGGCTCCTTCCCAGTAGACAGTAAACCCCTGAACGGGGCCTGCGTCTTGATTATCAGGGCAGAATTCTCATGCCCAGCACCACCTACAGAGCCAGCACCTGGCACAGAGTCACCCAAAAGTAGGAGCCAGATGAATAAGTGAGAGCTTCCATTTTTCAGGTGCCTCCTCTGCTTCCCAGGTGGCACTAGTGGCAAAGAACCCGCCTTCCAATGCAGGAGACTTGAAAGATGCAGGTTTGATCCCTGGGTCGGGAAGATCCCCTGGAGAAGGAAATAGCTACGCAGTCCCAGTAGTCTTGCCTGGAGAATCCAACAGACAGAGGAGCCTGGTGGGCTACAGTCCATTGGGTCACAGAGTTAGACACAACTGAAGCGACTCAGCACACGTGCACCTCTGTGCCAGGCTCTCTATCAGGCACTGGGAGATTAATTTTATGGGTCAATTTGGCTGGGCTACAGGTATTCTGATGTCTGGCCAGACATCATTTTGGGGTGTGTCTGGGGGGGGGTGTTTCTGATGAGATTATCATTTGAACCAGTAGTCTTGAGTAAAAGCAGACTGCCCTCCCCAGTGTGAGTGAGTCTCATTCTTTTCAATCCACCGAAGGGCCACAGAAAACAAAAGAAGGACGGATCTGCTCTCTCTGCTGTAACAGCCAAAGTTAAAAGAAACCTTGATCAACTTATGTGTGGATGCACCAAGTATGGTCTTTCCATACAATGGAAGGGTGCTGAGACATAAAAAGGACACAGGCACTGAACCACACTCCATGGGAATGAACTTGAAAACATGTTGCGTGAGAGAGCCAGACCCAAAAAGTCAGATATGGAATATTTCCACTTTTATGAAATATCCAGAATAGTTAAGTTCATAGAATCAGAAAGCAGACTGGTGTGGTTGGCAGGGGCTGTGGGAAAGGGGGAATGGGGGAGTGGCCACTCAGTGGGGACAGGGTCTCCTCTGTGGGTGATGAAAATGCTTTGGAACTGGAAAGGGGTGATGGTTACACAGCACTGGGTGCTCAATGCCGCTGAACCTGTAAAAGGCTGTCATGTTGGGACTTCCCTGGTGGTCCAGTGGTGAAGAATCTGCCTGCCAATGCAGGGGACACAGGTTCGATCCCTGGTCCGGGATGATCCCACATGCCTCTGACCAACTAAGCCCCTATGCCACAGCTGCTAAGTCTGCACATTCTAGAGCCTGTGCTCTGCAACAAGAGGAGCCACCTCAATGAGAAGCCCGCACACGGCAATGAAGAGTAGCCCCCCTCTTGCCATAATGAGAGAAAGCCTCCAGGCAGCAACAAAGATCCATCACAGCCAAAAATCAATTGATAAAAATAAAAGGCTCTGTTTTGTGAATTTCACCTCAATAGAATCATAATAATAATAAACAGAAGGAAGAAGCAGCAGCTGCTGCCCCTGCCTTGAGGCTCCCATCTACAAGGTCAGCCGTGGGCTAGCTTTCCCCTCTTCCAGGAAAAGGAGCTGGGCCTCTGCATCTCCACCCTGGCTAGGGAACGGGGCCAACACCCCATGACCCACACTCAGGCCCTGCTGCAGGGTGACCCACCCTGGCTGGGCCCCCAGGCCTCGTGGAGTCTCGGGAAGAGAAGCAGCTGGCCTCCCCAGTTGCAAGTGACCACTGGGCCTGGTCTCAGCCAAGGGCGGTTTGCACAACTGTCCATCTGGATTCTGAAGGCTCTCCCCAGTCTCAGTGCTGCAGGGCCCCATGGAAGCAGGAGGAAGCGGGATGACCCTGCCTGACATGGCCCAGGAAGCTGCCCAGGCATCCACATTCACCTCGTGCCCCTGCAGGGACCCTGCCCGGCCTGACTGCGTGTGGGGCGCCTACTCACACTGCAATGAGAAGCGTCTGCCTTGCTGCTGAATAGCTTGGCCTGTTTGAACAGATGGCAATTCCTCAAACTGAATTACCATCTGTAAAAGAGATGACCAGTGCAAGTTCAATCCATGGTGCTTCATCATGCAGGGCACCCAAAACCAAAGCTCTGGGACAACCCAGGGGGGTAGGGTGGGGAGGGAGGGGGGAGGGGGGATTCAAAATGGGGGGACACATGTATACCTGTGGCTGATGTTGATGTATGGCAAAAACCGTCACAATATTGTAAAGTAATTAATTCTCCAATTAAATTTAATTGATTTTTAAAAATTGATGTCTTCACACTAAGCCCAAAGCAGCCCCATACTTCTCTTAAGACTCAGCTCTGTGCTCTGGGGCGTCTTCCTTGGAGCAGCCCCTGGAGCTCTGAGATGGGCAAGGATGGGCTGGCGTTCGCACACCCACCCAGAGGCCTGCATCTGTGCCGCCCATCTTCCTGAGGGCCTGGCAGTTTTCTGCTCCTCCACAGCCTCAGTTTTCTAACTCACAAAATGTCCTGCCCGACTCGGGGACAGTCCTCAAGCTCAGCTGAGACGTGGGGTGGGACGGGGCTCAGGACTAAGTGATGGGCCACCTGGCCTCAGGAGCCCTTTGGGTGTGACCTTCCTGGACTCCACACCCACCCCCGGCCGGCGGCCATGGCCCTGGGTGCTCCCCAGAGGGACAAGGGCCAGCCCCGAAGGGGCGGCATTGGCTTCTCCCTAGGTGAAGGGGTGTGCTGGGTCTGTGGTCAGAGATTTCACAGGGTTCGGGCTTTTCTTTCTCAGTTGCTGACCCAGACCTTTCCCTCAGATTCTCAGTCTGCTCCCCGCCTGCGTGCACCAGGGCCAAGGCGGGTGGGCAGGGAGGGGCATGCGGCGGGGACACGCCAGACAAGAGTCCGGAGCCTTGGGCCCCGTTTTGGTGGAAACCGGCTACGTGACCCTGGGCTGCGGTCCTCATCTGCATGGTTTTAAAGGGACGCTTTTGGCATTTTCAGCAGGCAAATCTGCAAGCCTACTCCATGGCGGAGGGACAGGTGACTCCCGCTTGAGGTGCCCCTGTCATGGTGAGAAGCACAAACACCTTCACACACTTCCAACCCTCCGGGGGGTAGGGGTTGGGGGCCTCTATGGCAGCGGTCCCCGAGCTTTTTGGCACCAGGGACTGGTTTTGTGGAAGACAACTTTTCCTTAGATGGGGCGAGGGGTGGGGGGCATGTGGTAATTAATCTGAGCCCGAGCCATGGGGATTGATGGGAACACAGATGAAGCTTCGCTCCCTTGCCCTCTGCTCATCCCCTGCTGTGCAGCCTGGTTCCTAACAGGCCTCACCCGGGTCAGCCCTGGTCCACAGCCTGGGGCTGGGACCCCTGCTCTGTGGGACGCCTCTAACCTCTTCAGATGCTAGGTTCTCCTGGGAGCTCCGGGGACACCCAGACTCTCGAGCTGGGCTGCCCCTCATGTGGGGCTGGCTGTGCTGGGGAAGGCAGGGCTCCCCTGTTACTTTCCTGTTATCCCTCTATTATTCCTGTTACCCCTGTTACCCCCCACCCCCCATTACTCCCCTGTTACCCTCTCTTACTCCCACCTTACAGCCCCACCCTCCTCATCTCTGACAAGGCCCAAGGTCACAGTCATTCTCCCCCAGCCCCCAGCTCTCCCTGCTGAGCCTGTGGGAAGCCCAGCCCACTTCCATGGCGTGGAGACAGGGCGGGGGGCGGGTGAGGGTCTGAGGCCACAATGCCTCTACACAGGGGCTTGTCTGTTTCAGGTGGCTCGTCTCTAGCAGTGACAGGAAGGGAATGCCAAATTAACGCTGGGTAATAAATTCTGTGAAGCCAATAAAACCAAAGCGGAGGGATAGATGGAAGAACCGCAGCAACTGATTAAACATTTTTGTTGGCAGTCACAGACACATGGCACATTTTCCAGGGCTTGCATCAAGCTGACATCTGGCCAGGGCCCATGTATGTGTGGGAGGGAGCCCCGGTGAGTGGAGATGAGGGGACCCCCCGGCCGGAGACAAGGACCCTCCGAGGGGCAGCAGGCCAGGGAGCAGGCACTATCTGGGGGCCAAAGCATCTCTGGGACGATGACCTTGGTGAGCTGGTGGGGACACCTCCCAGGAGGGGCAGTGTTGGGTCTGCCCCCTCAGTCTGAGCCCAGGCTCGCTGGCCAACTTCGTGGGCTGCAGGAGCCGAGGCCCGGGAAGAGAATGTTCCGGGTGTGGAATGCCTGCTGCCCAGCCCAGCACACCCCACACCCAGGCTGAGGATTCTGGACTCCAGGCCTAAGGGGCCTGGGCCTCCCCTGAGTCTGAGAAAGAGAGTGCATGCCACTAGCCAGTGTCAGAGCTGGCCCACCGAGAACCCCGGACACGAGAGGATCCCGGGTGCCTGACTCCCTGGGTTGCCTAATCACATCACAAAACACTCTCTACTTCCATCCCTCCATGCACATCACTGCTCTCCCAGAGCACCCTTCCGCCCTTTGAGGCCCTGCTGTGCTCTGGGACTCAGAGGCCCCTCTGCTTCTGAGCTGGTGTGAGCTGTGCGTGTACGTGTGTGCGCATGTGTGTGTGTGCACAAGTCTACACGCCAACGGGCTCTGCACCATGTTCCTTTCTGACTTCCTCCCCACGCCTCCTGACCACGTTGAGAGGCCCCAGTGGGACTCTGCCCGGGGTAATCTGGACCTGCGGCAGTGCTGGGTGAGGGCACATGGAGTGGGCCAGCGGCCAGCTGACTCGGGCCCATCTTCCGTTAGGAAGAACAGGGCTGCCACACAAAACTCTCTCGTTCTATAAAGACCCGCCACCCACAGGATGAAGCCCAGTCTTCTCAGCCTCCCCTGCAGACCCTGCCGGGAACAGCCCCAAGTCGATGCCCCTGAAATGCAGGCAGGGGTTACTGTGACAGGCCCGGAGCTGCCCACAGGACTGGCCACTCACCCTCCCGTCAAGGCAGAGGAACCGGGCCGAGATCCTGGTTCCATGCATTTCAGATGCGCTCAAGGCTATCAGCTCCCATCAAAACCCAGGGCCCTAGGGCTTCTCGGTGATTTTCCCCTCTTATTTCACACACAGAGAAATGGGCTGGGGCTTTATCAGCTGACTCTAGCAATGGCAAAGGGCATCTGTGCTCCCTGACCCCAGCACATGCCCCTTTGCTCCCACAGAAGGGTCACAGCTCAGTCTAGCCAGACCCTGTCCCCCCTGAAAACCTGGGTCAAGTCCACTGCCTGGCCGTGACTCCGTCTCTCTGCCTCCTGAGCCTCGCCCCCCGGCGCACCCAGGACCACAGCCATAGTGTCCCAGTCAGTCTCCCCGCTCCAGGCCCCTGGGCTTTGGCCTGGCCTCTGCCTGCTCCTCACCAGCTGCACAAACCATCTGCTCTCTCTCAACCACCTCCCACTCAGCCTCACCTTCACAGAGGTCACCTTCCACCCCTTACCTGGACGACACCTGCTCACCGTCCGGGCCACCCGCCAAGGCCCAGCACACAACTTCGCTCCCCGTATTGTGTCTCCCTCTTTGCAGCCTCGAGGGCCAAGAGACTAAAGCTTCGTCTCCCCGGGACAGAAGTTGCCCTGAAGAGATGGTCACAGGGCCCGAGTCTCAACCCACCTCCGAGAAGAACACCGAGAGGATGGCCAGGCTGATCCAGTGTATCACGCCAGCAAACTGGAACGCGCTGGAAACTGCAAGCACAGTAACAGGGGTCGATTTTAGGAGTAAGGAATGAGGTCCATCCGCAAAGCGGGCTTCGAGGCATGGAGGCAGGCCTCCAGGAGCCCGGAGAGTGAGCATTTGGACTGGGAAGCAGTCGGGTCAGAGAACATGAGGGAGCTTTAAGGGCTGTCTGCAATGGAGGTGGAAGGAGGTGGGTGGGTCTGTGATGCTGTTTTTCCTTCTACCCGAGAGGCTGCCTCCATCTGCCCCCAGGCTGCCTCTCAGAGTTCCAGAAAGGAGCCTTCCAGAGGGACCTTACAGAGACATCCAGGGCTCTCGGACCAGGGAAGGCAGCTTTGGTCAGATCTAGATGAGCTTTCAGAAATCCCCACCACAACTGACCCCCAAAGCACTGTGCGCTGTGAGTGGGATTTAAGGCAAGCTTCCTTTGACTTCTCATTCTGAAACTTCTGAGTGGCTGAGATGGCAGTGTTAGCCAGAGTATTCTGGGGAGAAGACTGGAGCTGGGAGTGGCAGAGGGAGCTGGGGGTGGGGAGGGGATGTCAGCCTCACGAAAGTGGCACAGCTTCCCGCCTCCAGAGCGTGAGCAGGGAGCGCCAGCAGCCACTGAAACTCCCACCCCACCTTCTACCAGACAGTTCTTGGCACTAAGGCACCACCTCTGGGCTCATAGTATAGGAGCCCTGAGGCTAATAGTAAGATGCTGGGATCCAGGACAAGGGCAGGTGGGCTTTGATAGAGAGAGGGCAGAAGGGGATGCCTCTCAGAAGGCCAGCCCAAAAGACAGAGTGGTAGGAGTGGGTGACCCCGGGCGGCGTGGCAGGGCAGAAACAAGACACAGGAATGCTGCTGGGAGCACGCTTCCCTACTGCACTCTGGCCAGGCCTGCTCAGCACGTGGCTCAGCTCCCCTGGGAGCCCAGGAAAAATGCCCTGAGCCATCGCGGGGCAGGCTGGCCAAAGAGAGGAACCCACAGCCTCCCCAAAGCTCTGAGATGGGCCTGCCCTGGGGGGCAGGCAGAAACGAAGCCCTGGACCATGTCCAGGGTCACAGAGCTGCCACACTGGGTTCCAGGTGGGAGACTTTGGGGCCCCTGGCTTGAGGCCAATACGAGCCTCAGAAGGCAAGGCCTGCCCCACTGTGGGTCACATGAAGATGAGTGGGAACTGGGAGGCTGAGGCCTGCATGATTCTGAAGGGGCCTGCGTGATTCTGAAGGGACTTCCAGATGATTCTGGAAACATAAAATCTCTCCCCATTATTTCTCAAATGAATTCCTGGGCCTTTTTTTACGGTTCGCTTTAAAAGAGCAATAAATCTCTGATTGTGCATTTTATGGAATTTAAGATGCCTTTTATGAGCTGCTATTGGATCTCCCACCAAAATCAATCTCCTGGATACTTAATTTTAAGCAAAATTCCAGTGTCGGCCGCGTTCTCGGTTCTACCCAATGCCTGAGCAGCCAAGGGCCCAGGGTATAACCCACAACAGGGAAAGAAAGACTCTGTTATGGTCAGACCTCATAAAAAGCAGACAGAGGGATGAGTGGGAGGGAAAATAGACAACACAGTATAATTGAAGACAGGCTGAGTGTAAAATCAGGGCTGGTTACTTTCTGCTGGAAGATACGGTGATTAGAACCAAGGGGCCACCAGCTGTACAAAGCCAATGAGGCTCATCAGACAAAAGCAACTCTGCACTCTCTGCTGCCCTCTCGGAGAGGAGAGAAGGCTAACAGGTTGGCAGGAGCTTTGACGGACCCTGAGTGCAGAAACTCCAGTAAAGGACCTGCGGAAAACAAGTCTTAAGATGACAGAACAGGTCTGGGGGTGGCCGGATCAACAGTCCTGGATTTTGCCAAAGGACGGGAAGGAAATCTCTCAGAGGGCCAACAAGTTCATTTCTTTTTTTATTTGCATTTGAATGAACCATCCTCTAACTAGGGGACCTCTGGGGATGCAAAGAGCACTCACTCACCCAAAGCCAAGAGTCAAGGCCCTTGGCCCTTCATGCTGGTACACCAAACAGGGATCTACAAGGGGCTGGGGGCAGAAGAGGACCCTCTGCTCTGATGGCTGTGCTGCCAAGGGGCACCTGGAAGGACAGAAGAGGTGGCAGGCAAGCCAGCAGCCACCCCGTGCGTCAGGCTCCCATGAACGTAGGACAAACACCAACAGGACCAGGGTGAGGAGGAAAACCGTCATGAGGGCTCGGCATCCCAGCTCCAATACCTCTCACCAAGGGGAAGTCCAACTTCTCCCAAGCTTCATTCCCATACCCATAGAGAGGGTAACAGCCGTCTTGCCTGTCTCCCAGGGCTGCTACTAGGATCAGATGCACAGAGAAGTGCTTCCAAAATGATCACATTATAGACAGATAACCCTGCCAACTTACAACTGGTTAAAAACACAAGGAATCCTAGCATCGCTGTGGCTGCTGTCATTACAGGCTACTACAAAGTGAGACGCCTCCACACATGGGAACTCTAAGCTACAGAAAATCCCAATCTGGAAGATTCCAAATGGGAACAATAAAAAAAAAAAAGATGCACACAGGGGTCCCCAACGCTTTGGATCTTATCAGCTGCTGATCATGGCATGCTGGGGAGGGGGAGTGAAGAGGCCACCCTGGGTGGATGGGGGGCAAACCCATGCTGGGATGACACAGAGAGGGGCTGCCAGATGCTTTCTTCCCCGCGGTCACCCCCATGAGCTATGGGGCCAGGGTGGGGTGGGGGGGTGGACAGCCGTCAGGCCGGGGGCAGATCTCACTGGTGGTTGGGGACCCCTGATGGATGCACATGGAATATTGACATCATATGTGTTTGCATATGTATCTCTCTTGCTACTCACACTGGAGAAGCTTTATATCTATTAGAAGTTCCAGAGTCAGGAGAATCACCACCAATATTACACAGGTTACCAGGAAACCGTTGACACTCGCACTGAGCAAAAATACCTGCCACACGGCTGCTCTCTTCCCACAGCACGGCTTCAGCCAGGTAGACCTGCGGGGACAAGAGCGGGGAAGGAGGCATGAGCCGGGAAGGGGGTATGGGGGGGGCGCCCGTTGCAGCCCTGCTCTCAGACCCCGCCCCCGGCCCACCACCTCCCACCTCCCCGGCTCTGCGCCTTCTTCACGGGCACTGGGCAGAAGGACGAAGACTGGAAACATCTCACTGAGAGATGCAGCTTCGTTTACAGGCTGACCCAGGCTGCTCACAGCATCTCCCTGTGCTCCAGTCTCTTCATCTTTAAAATGGGAACAAAACCACATCTCACAGCCTTGTTGTAAAGACAGAAGATCACAAAGGTTAGTGGAGAGGCTGGCTATGTGATAAGTACTGCATGAATTATTATAATTATTACATTTATTACTATAGGGCTTCCATGGTGGCTCAGTGGTAAAGAATCTGCCTGCCATGCAGGGGACCCGGGTTTGATCCCTGGGTGGGGAAGATCCCCTGGCGAAGGGCTTGGCAACCTACTCCAGTATTCTTGCCTGGAGAATCCCCATGGACAGAGGAGCCTGGCTACAGTCCATGGGGTCCAAAGAGATGAACACAACTGAGTGACTAACACTTTTACACTTTCACTTTATTATTATCCTTCTGTGCAGGGTCAGAATGGAGCACACGTTCTACATTCAGGAGACCCTCAAAACCACCTCTAACAAGTGCTCAGTGAATTAATAGGCGAATTTTCTTTTTTTTTTTTTTCAGTTATATAAGAAAAGATTTGAAGTAGATCTTTGTTTCTCAAAGCAGACTGTAAGAAACATTAGTTCCACAGAACATTAATGGTTGTTACTCAATAAAAAGTTTCCATGGTTGGGTAAGTTTTGGAAAATTTGTGTCAAGGTTAAATGGATTATTTTTCTTTGCAGGACATTTTAGTGCCATTAATATGCTATCACACACCAACGGACTCCAAAAGGAATTACAGAATCAGTGTTTCCTAAGCTCACTATCCCACAGCACACTTCTGTATGTGGCATCTGGAGGGACTAGTGGTCCGTGGACCAGCTTTTGGGAAACCCTTGACTACACGATCATGATCATACTTAGATATGCGGCCACCAAGGATGAAATCTTTCCTGAGTAGGCCTGAATATGGAGAGAAAGCAGAGAATCTCAGAGCTGGTAGGTCTCTTAGGACACTTGATCCACTGCTTTCAGGAACACAAGATTCTGGTGATAAGGGGGTGCCTCTAAGAAGGTCTTGGGATGGTGAGGTCAAAACTCACTGCCTTGGTAGGTTATTTATGGGCTGGACCCACCTGCCTGCCTTGACAAGGAGGAATGAGGTGCCCTGGATCACCAGTGGCTGGGGCCTTCTCGCTTCTGGCTGACCTTCAGTCTCCTGGGGCCATGCCAAAGGCATTCTAGACCTCCGTTTCCCCATATGTAAAACTTCTTTACCTCCAGGGTCATTGAAAATTAAATGAGAAAGTGTATCTGACCTTGAAGGAAACATGCAGCTGATGACGATGGTGATGGTGGTGATGATGGTGGTGGTAATGATGATGATAAATTATCTGATGGCCCAAAGATCCGGCTGTCACCCCTGTCCTTCCTGTCCTGAGGGAGCGGCCGGCTGGAGCCTGCTGCACAGCGGCCAGGACCCTCCCTCAAAGAACCCGAGGGTGTCGCTGGAAGGGGGACTCCTGCCTTGAGGTGCTTCCTTCTCCCCGAAGGAATACTGTGGGTGCTTCCAAAAGGAGATTTCTTCCTCACAATCCATCCAAGGAAGGCTCGAAGGAGGCCCCAGCTGTGGGAAGGTGGGACAAAGCTCGTGGCTCTTCAAGGAAACCTGGCTTATTCAAATCTTTCTTGGATGTTTTCTAAAACCACTGGGAATGATAGGTGTCCTTGGCTCCGGGGGAAAAAACTGGGGGTTCAATCCCCAGCCTCAGAAGCTGGTCCCAGGAAGAGGGGTAGGGGAATTCCATCAGGTGATGGGGAAGGATGGAAGGTGCCTTGGACAGGCAGAGGGTGACTGATGTGACCCCCAAGCCCACAGCCAAGAGTGTGGCTGGGGTGAGGGGTGAGGAGAGCTGCCAGGTAGAAGGGAGGGTTCTCACTGGGGACAAGAGTGAGTGGAGGCCAGACTGAAGGCAGGTTTCAAAGTCCCCAGCAGAACCACCTCGCTCCACCTTCCTGAAGGTTCACGAGGGCTCCCCCTGACCCTGGATCTTAGCAGAAAGGTCAAGAAGCGATTGGTGGCCCACGACTAAATAGGCTGCAGGATAAACCTCAAACCAACACCACGCAGACCTCAGGAGGGTTGCCAGAGAAAGTACAGGACAAACAGGTAAATCTTGGATAAGCAATCAACAATTTTCTACTATAAGTATGTCCCAATCGCTGCAATGGGCTTCCCAGGTGGCTCAGTGGGTAAAAGAATCCGCCTGGTGGTGCTAGTGGTAAAGAACCCGCCTGCTTAAAGCAGGAGCCGTAACAGAAGCGGGTTCAATCCCTGGGTTGGGAAGTCTCCCTGGGGGAGGGCATGGCTGCCCACTCCAGTACTCTTGCCTGGAGAATCCCATGGTCAGAGGAGCCTGGTGGACTACAGTCCATGGGGTTGTAGACTCAGACACGACTGAAGCAACCGAGCAAGCAGGCATGCACAATCATTGCACGCTTACACTAAAAAACAAAACTCATTGTTTATCTGAAATTCAGATTTAACTGGGTACCCTGTAACCTTATTTGCTAAATCTGACAGCCCAAATTCAGAGCAGAGGGGGCTTGAGGTGGGTCTGATGAAGGTGGCTGGGATAAGTCAGAGGGATGCATGGGAACCCTGGGAAACAGGTGAGAAGCCAGCATCAGGGAAGGAAAGACCAGGAGAGGGACACCGCTGGGAGGGCTGTGCGTCTGTCCAGGAGACCAGGAAATAAGGACTAGCGCGGCCAGCTCAGAGGGACAGCCGTGTCCCACCTGGCCGAGGCCCAGAGAAGCCTAAAGACTCTGCCCACAGGGGCTATCCGCTGTGCATGCTTTTGTGTGTATGAAAAATCCCTTTGGATTTTAAAAAAATTATTTATTTTGCTGCACCAGGTCTTGGTTGCGGCATGTAGAGTCTTTATTTGTGCTATGTGAACTCTTCATTGCAGGATGTTGGAGCTACTTCCCCGACCAGGGATGGAACTGGGGCCCCCTGCATCAGGAGCTCAGTCTCAGCCGCTGGACCAGGGAAGTCAGACCCTTTGAATTCTAAGGTAGCCCTGGCCATCACCACCGACTGACCTCCTCTCCTCCTGGCCCATGCTGAGGGGGTCATGTCTTCTTTTCTCACAACATGACATTCCCGACCCCCTTCCAGGGGCCCTATTTAACCTTTTCGCACCCCTCACCCCGATTCTCGCCCAGCTCCAGCTGCCCCGGCACGTCCTCTGGAAGTCTCCTGCCGCCCTCTGCCCTCCTGTTCACTCCTCCCCGAGGCCACGAGCACTTTCACTGCCGGGTCCCAGAGGAGACCCAGCTCCAATTCCACATCCTCCCTGAAACCCAGTCCAATTGTGTGTGGCCCCTAAACCGAAGCCATTTCACTGTCACCTGAAATCTGAGGCAAGCGCTTTCCATGTGATGAATAAAAAAGGGCAGCTGCCAAGGCCATTTGCTGGAGCTGCTGCCACGCTGAGCACCAGAGGAAGACGCGCCTGTATGCCCAACAGGGGCCGGGGGGCACCTGTTCTCCTCCGTGCCTGCGCATCCCCGAAGCATACGGTGTGCCCTCAGAGCCCGAGCCTTCTACCCTGAGAAGTAGCTCTGGTACTTCTTCAAGTAGCAGTCTTTCCCTCTAAAAAGGAGACTCCAAGCTTGAGCTGTCTCCATGGGAGGGAAAAGTCATTTTATGTTGCTGTTTCAAATGTTAAGATGTTGCTTTTTATTTTTTTGTGTGATTGGAAAAACTTCCTAAGCAGACCTGGGTTTGGTCACTGGGAAGCGGTCAGTGCTGTAGTTTGAAGCTGGCAGTGCGGGCCTGGCCCTGACACCATGGCATCCCTTAGATGCCAGGACTCAGAAACCAGGCTGGGAAAGATCTAGAAGTCAAGTGCGTGCCGGACACCCTGGGTGTCCTACCCTAGGCAGGCACTGTGACCCAGACAGGCAGCGGCTCTCAGGCTGCCCTTCCGTGGGTGAGAGGCAGACCATAAATGTAACGAACTAGGAAATTAGGAATTTCCCCAGTGGTCCAGTGGTTAAGAATCCACCTGCCAATGCAGGGGACACAGGTTTGATCCCTGGCCCGGGGGGATCCCACATGCTGCAGAGCAACTAAACCCCTGTGCCACAACTACTGAGCCTGTGCTCTAGAGCCCGCACTCGGCAACGAGAGAAGCCTCCACAGTGACAAGCCCGGGCCCAGAACTAGAGACTAGCTCCCGCTCGCCACCGCAAGAGAAAGCCTGTGTGCAGCAACGAAGACCCAGTGCAGCCGAAACGTAAATAAACGGAATTAATTCATTAAAACAGGTTAGGAAATTAGATGGTGTGCGACAAGGTGGTGGGTTCTGTGGAAGAAAAGAGGGGCATGAAGGGTGGCATTTCAAACTAGGTGGTCAGGGTAGGCCTCACCCAGAAAGTGCCACTGTAAGCAAGAGCTGGAGGGAGTGAGGCTGTGCAGATCTGAGGGCGCGGTGGCGACGTACAGGAAACAGGGACTGTTTGTGGTAAAATTGTATTGGACTCCCAAGGAATCTCTGGCAGAGTAAATACCAGAAGGGCAGGATCTGGGAGCTGGGCTGGGGGTGGGAGAGGTGGGGCTCCCCCTTTAGGCTGGGGGCAGTTTACCTAACCCACCTGGGGCAGATGCTGCAGGCGTTCCCACAGCCCTTGGGGCAACCGATGCAGTTCCTAAAGAACCCCACATGAAAGTGTTAGTCACTCAGTTATGTCCGACTCTGCGACCCCATGGACTGTATAGCTCACCAGGTTCCTCTGTCCAAGAAATTCTCCAGGCAAGAGTACTGGAGTGGGTTGCCATTCCCTTCTTCAGGGGATCTTCCCAACCCAGGGATTGAACCCGGGTCTCCTGCACTGCAGGTGGGTTCTTTACCTTCTGAGCCGCCTTGGGAAGCCCCAAAGAACCCAGGGCAGTTGCAAACAGAGCCCAAGACTGCCTGAGTCCTGCGCTTCCACTTCCACACCAGCCCAGGGGTCCCCCTGGCCCTGCTCTGCCTTCAGCTACCATCCCTCAACCACGTCCATGTGGAGGTGACTTCCTGCAACCCCTCTTTTTGCACAAGTTCAAGAAGTGCGATTCACACATGCTCTATGTGAAGCCCAGGGCAATACACGTGCGGGTGGACGCAGCTGCAGCAGGTGGAGGGAGACCACCCATCAAGGAAAGAACAGCATCCAGGGATCCAGTAGCTGCTGAGGAGCGGCTGCCTGGGGCAGGAAGGCTGCAGTCCACATCCAGGTCAATGGTTCTCAACCTTGGCTGGTCTGAGGACCACTAAGAGAGCTTAACAACATCCCAGCGCCTGGGCCACACACCGTATCATTCAAAACACAACCTCTAGGGTGGGACTCAGGCCTCAGTAATTTTTGATCTCCTTGGAAGATCCCCTGGAGAAGGCAATGGCAACCCACTCCAGTATTCTTGCCTGGAGAATCCCATGGACAGAGGAGCCTGGTGGGCTACCGTCCATGGGGTCGAAAAGCGTGAGACACAATTGAGCAACTAACACTTTCACAAAGTGCAGCTGAACTTGAGAACCACTGTCTTTGGTCTCTGATGCCCAGTGGACTCTGGGAACCAGCAGCAGCAGCATCACCTGGGGCTTGTTAGAAACGCAGACTCTTGGGCCTCCCCATACCCATGGAATGAGTGCATGCCAATGAGATCCTGGGTGATCTGGGTGACGACCACTGTAGTGGATTTAGCAAGAGGCACTGGGCAGCTCAGGAGGTGGGCAGGGCATGGTCAGGGGAGACGGGGTGCAGAAGAGATGAGGCAGTGAAGGCAAGCAGGTCCCCAGCCAGCCCCAGGGCTGGGGCGCAGGACCCAGCACTGAGGAAACGGTGAAGAAGGCAGGCCCCCCGGGGAGCAAGAAGGAGCACTGATTCTCACTGAGGCTGAGTGTGTGTGTTCGGGGGCATCGAGGGATTCCTTACCCCAGACCTAAGGCTGAAGTCAGAGTCCAAGCAAGCTCTGGGCTTCCAGCTCCATGAAGAGCAGGACTGTGGGCCCCAAAGCTCCATGACGGAGGCTGGGCTGAAACAGCAGACTTCCTGGCTGCCCCAGTGTTTGGAAATCCCAAGCTGCTGATAAAATGTCCTCTGAGAGTCAAATGATTCAGACATTCCTAGGAGACTGTGTCTTAGCAGAAAAATAGAATCTTTCCAGCTTCATAATGTCCCTGAATGATTAAATAATGACTCAAGGAGTTCCATGGGCCAAAAGGGAAATCAGCATTGACTCTTTAATTAGAGAAGATACTTTCCTCCATCTCTTGAGCATCCAGTCCTGTCCATCAAAGCCCTGGAGTGGGTTTTCAGGCTGGTGTTATCCCCAGGAACACCACCAGAGGGCAGGCGTCTCTCAATTTCCTATCTTGGTGCAGTGACAGCGAGGGGACAGCTCCAGGAGGCCGGCTTGGGCTGCCAAAGTCTGTAAATACCAACAAGCAGATGGCATCTCCTGGCAGGCAGGCGTGTGTCCTACTGTGAGGGTCCACCAGTCACTCCTGAGACCTCAGAGAAACCCTGGAGCGGGAGGGGAGGTGAGTGCCCTTACTGCTTCTGTTTATATACTTAGGTGTCTTGATAAAAGTTTGAGAGAATGACTTTTAGAATGTGAGAATGAACTCTGGCAAGTTTCTGATGGAACCTTCATAGGAGGTCAGGCCGCGTGAGCGGCCCAGAAGGAGGCGGCTCCAGGTCACTGCTCCATCAGGCAGTGTTCCCAAGCCTGGCACCGAAACAGCCCCGTTCTGAAAGGCAGAGCAGAGCTGTGCGCTGCCAGGACAGCAGGAGCTGTGTTTGCTCCTGGGGAGTCTGGCTACTCCCACCCTGGCAATCCACAGCATGGCTGCCAGGCTGGTATAGCTGGGAGGATGCACGATGGGGGAGAGGCAGTGGCTAGAGTATGGAGATTGTGGAGACCCCCACGCTATCTGAACAGGTGCTCATAGGCTGTGGACAGTCCCAGTGTCCCCGGAGGAGGTGGAAGATCACAGAAGAGCCTGTTTCTCTGTGAGTGGCCAGACCAGATGGCCGCATATCCTACTGCGTGGGGATTTTCATCCCTCAAGTCCCCAAAGAAAGGGGTTGAAGTTGAGGCCTTAATGAAGTCTGGGGCACTGGGCCTCCCCACCCTACCTCAACTCCTGCCTTGGGAGGCTCTGCTTGACCAGAGCACTGAACCTTCTGGCCTGCAGAGCTCTCTGAGGCATAAAAACCTCGGCACTGCACCCAAACAATGCACAAACCACAACAGTGTGCACAGCATTCCAAGGGGCGCATGGACCCCTCGAATCTCACTACTAGGTCTTCTAAGGACACCTGGGATCCAAGTTTAAAGCCAGGGACTGCGCAGTCTGAGATCCGCCCCTGCCCCCCAGGCCCTGAGATACTCTAATTCTGTGTTGCTGGACGCCGGTGGCTTGGGTGCCCCAGACTTGGTGGCGGTTTCATCAGCAGATCTAGTGGCCCCACTTTTCTTTACTGTATTCACCCCAGGGGATTAAATTACTGTCAGAGAAAGCCACGAAGCTGACTTAAAATCCAATTTCTGGCATTGCCCTGGGTTTTATTTGTATTGATTTAACAAACACTTATAAGGCATTTACTATGTACATATGCCACTCTGAGGACTTTACAAATGTTAACTTGTCTAGTAGTTTTGGACGACAATTCCTTCAATTTTTTTTTTCCTTCTGTTGACAAACAGTGGGGACAGTCAGACTTTTCCATCTGTCTAGGTTTTGGTACTAACACCACCACTGCCTGAACTCTGAGTGTTATCTTTGAGCCTTAGTTTCCTAAGCTTCCAAATGGGAAATGCTGTTTTATTGCAGGAGTGTTATACTAAAATATTAAAAATAACATGTAAAATCTACAATGTAATGCTTACTACACCATTCATATTTATTATGATTGAGATGCGTGGACATTATAAAAGTGATTAATCATCTAAATGTGGGTAGTTTCCACATCCATTCCATCCTGTACATAGTTTATTACATGCCCGCTAGGTGCCAGGCACTATACTGGGTGCTCAGCACATGAGGGCACTCAGGGCATTCATCTATATGGAATCTGCAGCCTTATAAGTTAATTCTGACTCTGCAATGAGCTCTTAGTCCTAGACTACCCTGAAAAGCTGAACATATAAAGGGAGAGGAGAAAGCAGACGAGGGAAATGAGCTTACACATGAAGAACTCATTCAAAGACAACCATCCTCTCAGGAGAACCATCAGTCCAACAGCCACAGGGACACACTTGTGCCTCTTTCTCACTCTCACAGGGAGAAGCAGAACAGCAGGCAAAGCACTGTCAAGTCCCTTCGTTCCTGTACACAATCGCAGGAGGCAAGCAGAGCACACACACTCAGAAATGGAAGCACACTACACGCTGTGGTCACGGGGACTCTCAGGTTGGAGGTGAGAGGTGAGAGGTGACTCAGCCCTTGGGGGAACTGAAGAAACTGAAGCTCCCATTAGAGCAGCTTAAGTGCTGCAATCAGAGCTAAAGGTTAGCCCCACCCCCTGGGGGGTGGAGGGCGGTGTGCAGCTGGGGTCACAGGAGTCTGACATGTGCTCACTCCAGAATCTCAGATATCTTGCACCCTGGGAAATGCCAGCTCTGGGAAAGATAGCAGGGAGCGGTGGCAAGAGCCCAGCCCAGGAGCTGTTACCCCACTTGACAAGCCGTCAACCTCCGTCTGGGAACACAATGACCAACACACACCATTGACCTGCTACTTGGGGGGCTTGGGGCATTGTCCACACACCTCTGAAGGGCTTCCATGGGTTCAAGCCTACTCAGGGGAGAGAGTGGGGTGCTGCTGGAACAAGTGGCCACAAGACTCTCTCACCTCCTGAGTCCTTAATTCAGGAACTGGCCAAAAGTCCAAGAGTCTTCTTTGTGCCAAGCTTTGTGGGCAGGGCTGCCTGGATGAGGTCAGCTTCCTACCCAGGGGGTTAACAAATGGGCTACGATTTTCAAGCACTCCATCCCCACCTCTCTGTCCAGCTCTCTGTGGTTCTGAGCTGTGGCTTGGCAAATCCTGGGTCAGCCAGCTCCCTCTTCTCTTTGGCCGAGGTTCAGATCTAGGGTGCCTCCACAGATGACTGCCCCCCCTCACCTCCACAAGCCCATAAATTCAGCTCACTTTCCTTGGGGACCTGGACTTGGGTTTATGTCCTCACCCCGCCCCCCACCCCCAGATCACCCGCACCCGGCAAAGATGGTCAGAGGCACTCTGCCGCCACCTGGTGGTCTCCAGCGGCGATACACCCTGCCCCTACTCAGGTGGGGAAAAGAGGTTTATTTTGCTGAGAAATATCGGTGATTGCAGCCATGAAATTAAAAGACGCTTACTCCTTGGAAGGAAACTTATGACCAACCTAGATAGCATACTGAAAAGCAGAGACATTACTTTGCCAACAAAGGTCCGTCTAGTCAAGGCTATGGTTTTTCCAGTAGTCACGTATGGATGTGACAGTTGGACTGTGAAGAAAGCTGAGTGCTGAAGAATTGATGCTTTTGAACTGTGGTTTTGGAGAAGACTCTTGAGAGTCCCTTGGACTGCAAGGAGATCCAACCAGTCCATTCTAAAGGAGATCAGTCCTGGGTGTTCACTGGAAGGACTGATGCTGAGGCTGAAACTCCAATACTTTAGCCACCTCATGCAAAGAGCTGACTCATTGGAAAAGACTCTGATGCTGGGAGGGATTGAGGGCAGGAGGAGAAGTGGATGACAGAGGATGAGATGGCTGGATGGCATCACCGACTCGATGGACATGAGTTTGAGTGAACTCCTGGAGTTGGTGATGGACAGGGAGGCCTGGTGTGCTGTGATTCATGGAGTCACAACGAGTTGGACATGACTGAGCGACTGAACTGAACTGAACTGAATATCAGCGAACTTACCACCTTCTTAAAAAGTATAAAATCTTTGCAGTTCTTGGACTACAGGAAACAGGCTAACTGTTCTTTCAAGAAAATACTTTTTGATCTGAATTAAACCTCTATTCCCACTTTGGGGCATCAAGAACCCTCATGGAAGCCTGAGCCTACTAAAAATAGAGAGTCATGGGTCACAAGGTCAGCTTGGGTCCAGGGACAGCTAGTGTGTCAAAGGAAGGGACGGAGTTTTATTATAGACAAATCTCACTGGCATTGAGAAAATGGATTAAGGAAACTCTTAACTTTTTTCCTTCCTTAAGAGAAAAATGATGACTCAAGCTTTACAAGCCAAGTGATACAGAACTTTTGGACTTTGAATTTGCAAGGTCATGGCACAGACAGAGTTGCCTTTTAACCCAGAACCCCCCAAACTGTTTCTTTTTCTAAAAGGATGCCAAGAGTATACTAGCTCAAGTGGGCAAGCTTCTGAGGCAAGTCTGATTCATTTCTCTTAGAATGATTTTGTGGAGGGGCTGTGGAATTAGCTAGGATGCTCAGAGGTGGGCCAGTCACAGACCATGGCCTTGAGTTCTGAAGCGTGAGAATCCTGGTCCCTTCCTGTGATTCTTCTTGGACCCCACATAGGTCTTGGACTAGCCTACACCTCTCCCCAAATAAAACTGGGCTTCCCCTTCTCTTCTAATTTTATCTTTAACACAGTCTCATCCATCCATTTACTCACTCAGGTCATTCCTTTATTTAATCAACACTGCTCTGTGCTCCAAGGCTCAAAGGATCCGATCCCTGCCCTGAGGGAGCACTTGATCCAGTACCAGAGGGAGGCTGGAGAGTAGAGCAGAACTCAGTGTCACAAGTGCTGAGACAGAAGTAGGTCAAGGGCTATGGTGCACGCAGGTGAGACCCTGGCCTGGGTGGGGTGGGGGACAGAAGACTTTCTGGAGGGGGTGGTCCTTGGACTGCAGAGTATGGGGAGAGAGAAGGGAATCTGGGGTCATGGCTCAGAGGGTGCCTCTCATCCTCCCTCTGTGCCTCCAGCCTTTGTTTGCTGGCATATCTAAAATTATTTCAGTCGTTATTTAAAGATGTTGCTATATTGGCCCTGTCTTCTCTTCCTAACCTGACATCTCAAAAATATTAGGTTTTCCTCCTCTGACTGTGAGGTTGCAGTTATTTCAGAAATGTGCCATTAGCATCATTTCCAAGCAGTGTCCCTTTCTGTCTTCCCAACCTTCCTCCAAGCTTCTCCCATCTGGAGGTCTGGCCCTGACCAACCAAGTCAGACCTTGTAGAACACCAAAATACAAATAATTACAAAAGGCTGAATGTTTTTCATTTCTTGCTTTGTTTTGGTATTTTGACAAAGACGATCCTGCCTACTCTCCCATGACTCTCCCTGCACTTGCTTTTCACCAAAAGAAGGGGAGCACTATCTCTCTGTATGGCCACAGAGTCTCCTCTATAAAAGGGGGTGACAGCCCTTGCTTTCACTGCCTTCCTCCCACATACGTTGCCACCATCACTTTTCCTATGGGGTCTGCACCTCCTGAGGGTGGAGACTCTGGGCTTCTCTGAATTTTCTGTCTTCTGTGAAGCTAACCTCCTGTCTAGCTAACCCAGACCCTGCAAACCAACCAGGCCTTCAAGGTAGTGAAGTTGGTTAAGAAAAGGTAGAACTCCCAGTCTGTGCCATGAGTTAGACACCTGCAAACCCGGTGTCCCTCTTCTAAAGGTGGACAGTTGGCTCACTGAGAAGCAGCTCTGTATCTCACGTTCCCACTGTTTAATGGGGTGATGTTCCAAAGGGAAGCAGGCCAGACCGGGCTCCGGTTACATGGAGACACAAAGGGAAACACTGGGATTGTGGACACAAGTCAGACTGCCTCCAAGTGAAATAATCAAGTCAAGCAAGTTACTGAAGAAACAGTCTGAGAAGGCAGACATGTTTCTAGATCTTTTCCAAATCCAACAATGACTATAAAGGAAAAAGGAAAGTCTCATTCTGGATCAAAAGCTATGAATGAAGGCTTGGGTTCCTTAGACGCCCATTGGGTAACATCAGTGTGTTTCAGGAAATGACACAGTTCAAGGGGTGGCCCTGATTGGGCTGTGGATTCCCATATCCCTGACCATGTGACCCAATTCTAGCCAATGAGACATGAGGAGAGAGCAGCTAAATAATTCTGGGAAAGTTCTTTGTTGCTCTTGAAAGAGAATGATGGGTAGCCATTCTTTCTCTTGCCAGATATGTATGAAGATGATGTGGCCAGATAACCATGGCAGCTCCCTCACAAAATAAGGGGAACCTTACAGCATCAGGATGAAGCCAACACTGCTGATGGCAGAGCAGACAGACGGAAGGAATCTGGTCCTTGTCACTATTGGTGAGGGTCTGGACCAACCACAAAGCTGCCCTGGCTCCAGGTACTTATGGAGTGGGTGCATTGTGGCAGCTCAGCTGGGGTTCAGAACATGCTCAGGCAGCTCCTCTGTTCCCCTCCCTCTCCTCTAAGTGTCTGTTCACATCTGCAGACACGCACACACAGATCTGTGTTTTAGCACAATCGAAGGAGGAAGTGCATGGCTAGGGGAAGACGCAGGGAGGGCAAGGATGATGATGGTGGTGGAGGTGGTGGTGTAGTTGGCATGGTGTGCCAGTGCAGCCCCTTGGATTGAATTGGAGACCTGGGTGAAGAGAAGCCAAAGCCAGAAGCAAATAGGACCAGAGTGGTCTGGGCTCACAGATAGCTTGGTAAAGAGTCTGGGCATGGGGGGAGGCTTTTCATCCCTACCCTGCTTGGGTATACTGTGGCCTTCTGGTTTCTGAAGCTCCTGAACCGGGCACGAGCATTCCCACCATGTACACTGTTGGTGGCAGTGGAATGGAGAGGGAGCCAGAGCAGGAGGAAGAAGGACCCAGCTCCAATGGCGACTGTGCCTGGCTGACTGGCTTCATGGAGCCCAGGTGTCTTGGAAACCGCTGGCTCCTGTCGAGGCAGGAAGGAGGCTGAGGGCCATTGTAAAGCAGTCAAATGCACATGTGACTCACTCTGGTGACGGGTTGGGGAAGATGGCCAGGTAGGTCTAGATCCACCGACTGGGGCCAGACAGAATTCTTTTTTGGGAGAACACAGTTCAGTTTTGGGTCCTGTTGGGTTTGAGATGGCCAGAAGTCCTGACTGGGTAGGTAATGGTTCCTCAGGCTGGATTTAAGTGCTTCCACCAAAAAAACTATTTAAAGCAATGATTTGGGTGGAAACTAGAACATTTCTCAAATATGCAGTCCACTCAGAGATAGAAGAACAGATAATTCCACAGACACTTGTTAGGATTCTACATGTATCTGGGATCCTGTGAAGATGTCCAGGAAATAATTGTATGTGAGCCAGGATTTTTTGAGAGAGAGAGAGAGAGGGAGGGAGAGAGAAAGGAAGATAACTGCGTTGGAGACATGGCTTTGAAAGCTACAAGCTGAAGAACGTTAATTTCAGTCATGGGGGTTGCTGCACTTACCCAGTGGATAGAATTAGTAGAGTTAAAATGGCCAAAGACAGAAAATGAAGAACCCCAACATTCAAGGACCAAGCAGAGAAAGAACAAGTTTTAAGGGGTAGGAAGAAAATCTGTAGAGTGTGATAGAGCAGCAGGAAATGGTGTTTCAAGATGGGGGCGCGGCTGACAGTTTCAAATGCTGGACAGAGGACAACGAAAAGATCCTAGTATCATGGAGGCTGTTGATGATCTTGAGGAGAGTTTCCATGCAGATAGGGCTGAAGCTGGACCGCAGGAGACTAAGGAATGAATGGGAGGGAGCAGAGGGAGCATGGTGAGTGTAGATGAAGCTTTTAAGAAGTTTGGCTGCAAACAGGAAGACGGAGATGGAAGCAGCAAATGGGACGTGGAGTCGGGGGAGGATGTGAGAGACCTGAATGTGTGATGAGTCAGAGTGAGGTTGTAACTGAGGCAGCAAAGTTCATGAAAAGGCGTGAGGGGAGGGAAATCAGCACTCAGAGCTAAGGTGGGCCCTAGAAGGGAGGATGCGAGGGACAGAGCGGGTGGGATGCTGTTCATCTGTGACCGTTTCTATTTCCTGAGGGAAGGAGGAGATGAGGTCATCTTCTGGGGGCAAGGGACAGCTTGGGGAAAATGGGAGCAGTCTGAAATGGCCATCTGGGGACCAGGAGTGAAAGCTTACCAGGACAACAGAGGACTGTCAGGCAAAACTGAGAAACAAGCTGAGGCTGCAGACCATGAGCCTGGGGAAATGCTGTTACAGACCGAGTGAGTCCTTCTCCCCCACCCCACCCCCCAATTCCCCCACTAAGCACTGGCCAGCCCCCCAGCACTGCAGGTTGGGACTGTATTTGGAGGTGGGGCTTCTGGGAGGCACTTAGGTTTAGATGAGGTCAGGGTGGGGCCCCCATGATCGGATTAGTGCCCTTATAAGAAGAGGAAGAGACTGGAGCTCACTCTCTCCACTCATACAGAACAAGGATTGGCCATTTGAGAGCACAGAGAAAAAGCAGCTGTCTGCAACCCAAAGAGAGAGCCCCCACCTGCCACTGACCCTGGATCTTGGACTTCCCAGTACCAGGACTGTGAAAAAATAAATATCTGTGTTTCAGCTGTCCGGTCTGTGGTCCTTTGTTATGGCACCCCCACCAAACTAAGACAGTGCCGATCTGCCCAGGTGTCTGACTTTCGCACCTGAGCCCCAAGCAGTCTGGGTATAGAAGCAAAGAGGGTGGACAGAGAGAGCTGCAGTTTAAGACAAAGAGGGCTCTGCAGTTTAAGCTCCATGAGGCAGATACGTGAGAAGGACAAAGGTCTGTTTGGAAAGTCAAGGGGCCTGACAGAGATGAATCTTTTCCATCTTTGCCTAGGGATTTACCCACATTTCAGTGACTGTACACTTTTGACAGTATAGCCGAGCAGTGGTATCACGTGTGCAATGTACGCTAACAACAGTTACAATGTGATTTTGTAAAGGGACAGGTGACAAACAGAAGCCTGTAGTGCCAGCCTGGATCAGGAGCCAAGGTTCTATCTTGCCTTGTATCAGTCACTGTGTGACCTTGGACAAGTTCCTTCCACTCCCTGGACTCTGGCATCCTGTTACAATATTTAGAATACATATGTCCTAAGATTCCCCCCACCCCCAGCTCTAACATTCTCAGATTCTGGGGAACTTAAAAGCACTGAAATACCACTGAGCTCAAAAGAAGTGAATGGCAAGGTGGCTGGGTCACTGGGCACCCCCTTGCTGGGGACTCTGAGGTCCCATCACTTCCTACTGAAAAGATTCATTCCTATATATATATATATATATATATCAGTTCACTTACTAGGAAGAGGTGTATTTGACAAGACTTACAGAACAGCTTTTCAAAGACCTAGAAATCATGTTGTTTTGCATCGTTTCAGAAAAGGCCAGGTTGGAAAATTTGGGAAAACCCCAGGAAATGCAGCAAGAGCCAAGAAGAAGCTTGTGAGGAGAGGTTTCTGCCCCCCTCACAGTGTGCTTTGGTTTTGCTTCCCCGTGCCCTGGCTGGTGTCCTGTACCTGCTCTTCCTTCCTCCAGGAAGCCCTCTGGCTGCCAACGAAACCCCCCGAGGAGAACTCCAGCCGCGAAGCAAATCCCTTCTGCCAGGCTGCTTCCTATTTACTCAACAGAAGCCGAGTTCCAGGGCGCACCTGGAGAGTCAAATCAAATCGAGAGCCTCTTTGACTTGCAGGCATCCTATTTGTATTCTCCCTGCTCAGAAGAAACCTTGCAGGAGCCTGATTCAGAAGTAAATGGAATGACAAAGCGGGGACACTGCCTTCTCCAATTCAAGCTAAGGAATGGTGCCCCATGGCCTGGACCACTGCAGTGCATGTGCCCACAGGCTGAAGACTGTGGACGTGGTCCAGAACCAGAACCCTCGAGAATCCTTCCCTCTTCTTGCCTTCAGAAACTTGAAAAGAACCTAACGCTGGCGCAGGTGAGGTGGGAAATTAGTCCATGAGAACAGCGGAGGAAGGATACCAGGTTGTATATCAATTTTGACCGCCAGGGGGCAGTGACTCGGAAACCGGGTGCTCAGGGAAGGCTCGCCCGCCAATGTCACTGGCGGAGGCGAGGACCTGGAGACTCGGAGAAGACCCTGTGGTCAGAGCGTGCAGCCAGTGCCCGGGAGGATGGTGCCGCCGTCCGCGAGGCATCCCCGAATTATTTCCAACCCGTTTGCCTATCCGTTTTCAGTGTCCTGCTGACTCTAAGCACAGTCCTTGGAGAAAATTATATTTTCAGAGAAAGCCACTGGGGTGAAGTTTTTGCACAAGGTGTATGGTTTCACAATTATTAGGCAATTTACCTCGCGAAGGCCGGGAGCCCCTTCGTAAATACGCGCAGGGAATCCAAGCTCTGCAAATTTAACTGTAGCTAAGGCTTCTCATTTGCTTCTAAAATAACCTGGCAACCCTTACTTCGTTTTTATATTCAAAGCAGTCGGCGTGTTCCAAAATATTTACCGGCGGCACCCAGGGAAGGAGAATAGCCCACAACTGGCTCCCGAGCTCAGGGCCACCTTTTAAAAGTCTGTATCTAAGAGCCACAGGGTGGTACAGGGGAAAGTTGGACCCCACTGTGACCCCAGGACCTGTTCCTGGCCTTTAGCTTCCCCCATGTAAACTGAGGGTGTTACTGCTGTGTCTCCCCTGCCCAGATTGAACACAGGTGTCCAATCTGATTGACCAGCCTAATTAAAAGTAGGCAGGGGCCACTCCCTGTATCAGAGGCCACCAGAAAAGAAGTGGCTAAGGGCTGCAAAGCTCCTGGCTGAATGCTGCTAAATTCCCTTCTGCCCTTCGCAGGTTCCTGCCCAGAGAATGCTTTCTTCCTGATCCCGTCCCTGGTGAGAGGACTGTTTAGCTGCTAAGTTGTGTCCAACTCTTGTGATCCTATGAACTGTAGCCCGCCAGGCTCCTCTGTCCATGGGATTTCCCAAACAAGAATACCAGAGTGGGTTGCCATTTCCTTCTCCGGGGCATCTTTCCAACCCAGGGATTGAACCTGTGTTTCCTGCTTGGCAGGCTGATTCTTTACCACTGAGCCACGTGGGAAGCCCGATATAAGGAAAGTTCAGTCTAAATCCATTCCTTATGGGCTCTGACCCCCTGGGTGACTCACTTATCCTGTGGGTTTCCAATTCTTAGATTGGGAGTTGTATGGGCCCTTAGGGTGTTTAACAGCCTTTAAATAGTGTAATGCCCTGAGTTCCAAGCAAATATTCACTTACGAGTTGTCCACCAGCAACTGATGTTTGCTGTGCCCATGGCCTTTTTCGGGGGAAACCACATCTGAGGAGAAGGGCCCATGTGGCCTGATGTGAACTTCTGGTCTCTTGACTATCTAGCATCTCTCATCTCCAGCTGCCTCCCTGGAGGTACCCATGGAAACCCGGGGAGTTTATGTGACAGACTTCTTAGCTACTCAGCAGTCCCACACCTACCCTTCTCTTTGGTAATCTTCGTCTAGATTTGACAGGAGCTGTGAGCCCGCTGTGGAGAGGTCAACAGCAGCCAGCGGCAAGTCGCGATAGGCAAAGTTCACCAGCTGCACGGGAGCAATGCTCTTGGTTTCTTCGTCTACTTGTTGGGAGATGATCTCAACTTCGGAAAGTCCTCTTTCTGTGGCAGGCCTGAGTGGGGGCGGACGGCAACAGGACAGAGTCATCCCCCAAGAACAAAACGACGTTTCCGTTCCCCAAGGAGACGAGGGAGTAGGCATGGGATCACTGCTGTGCTGGAGGAGGGCAACGGAGGGTGAGGTTCCGTTCCTCCCCACTGGCCATCCCACCACCCGTGCCATCTCCCTCACCAGCTGGGAAAAAGCAGAAGCGTGCTCACATCTGAAAACATGAGCTTTGGGGGCAGGTATAGACCCAGGTAGAAACTCTACTAACCAGCAAAGCCAGGACTTAAGACTTTTAGGCTTCTCAGTCACCGGATTTTATGTTGGAGTAATATATTCTTGTAAGTTGTCTCCCAGGTTTCTTTGTAATGGTCCTACCATCTGGACACAATAGAGAAGTGAGGTGTTTGCTCACAACTGGATGTACCATTGGTGCTTGGGGGGCCGATCTGGAGGGGCCGAGTGAGCCTTCAGGCCATGAGGACAGGAGGGGCCTGCTGTCCTGGGTGCCATTCCATTCCTACTCAAACTGGTCCTGTTCAGTTCAATTCAGTTGCTCAATCATGTCCAACTCTTTGCGACCCCATGAACCGCAGCACACCAGGCCTCCCTGTCCATCACCAACTCCCGGAGTCCACCCAAACCCATGTCCATTGAGTTGGTGATACCATCCAACCATCTCATCCTCTGTCGTCCCCTTCTCCTCCTGACCTCAATCTTTCCCAGCATCAGGGTCTTTTCCAATGAGGTCCTGTTACAGTTGCCTTTTTAAGGTTGAGAGTAGGAAACGGGGGTCACCAGATCAAATGTCCGAGAGAGGTTGTGCGTCTCATCCTAGGTTACTGTCAGACTCACCAAGGGCCCTGCAAATAACCCACAACTCCATTATCATTACAGAGCATCTCAACCAGGGGCAGGGCCACCTCCTGTGACAGGTTATCAAGCAACCCAGCAGGGTATTTAGCAATTGGTGGAGGAATCTGCAACCCAGCAGGGTATTTAGCAATTGGTGGAGGAATCTGTGGCTGTGACCTCCAGTGACCACAGGAGGTCACTAACGACATTAATAGGAAAGGGGACATTACACATCCTGTGGTGTATTGGGTAACTAAGAACTCTTCCTCCCAATCCCAACAGCTACCCTGTGAAGAGATGGTAAGCTGGATCATTTTGCTTTCACCTCCTGGGGTGCCGTCTTTGGTCTCTCCAACAAATCCTTGAGCCTAGCTCATCCCATAGAATCCGAGGGGCTGGGTCTTATGCCTCTGGCCAAACAGGGAGGAGGAGTAAGAATGAACTATCCAAGGGATCACTGAGAGGCCAGTGGCAAGGCTGCGGTGACAGCCCAGTTTGTGTTAAACTGTCCTTGGGCTCGAGTGCAGATTCCAGTGCTAACTTCTGTGGGCCTCCACATTCTGGGGCTTCAGGTTCCCCAGCAGAGGCACGACGAGGTGAAAGAGAGGTGCCATCCCTTCTCTATGACCTTGACATGGGTACGAGGAAGAAGAAAAGGCAGGAGGAGCTCTGGATTGAGAAGTCCCCACACTGGGCTGGACGGTTCTAAATGCTAAGCTTTGCCAACTGCCAAGATTATTGGTTACTGAAAGCTACCCAATAATACACAGTGGCAGTGATCCAGAAAGTCTAGAGCTGCATCTGCCTACTTCTCTTTTGCTTGAATCATCCAGAGAATTGAGGGAAAAGAGGGATCTTTCTTGAGCACCACAGGTTGGTGGCCTAAGCTGCCTGAATTCACCCAGGAATTTCCAGTGCCCCAATTCTCTTTTGTGGGACTAAGGTTTAAATAACCTTAGCTCTTTGCCCCCTGTCAAGGCATGGATAATAGTACTCATCATGGTGTGACATCTACAAAACGACTCAAGATCTTCAGACAGAACAGTCACGGGATGTGAAGCTGCTGAGTTTCTCAACAGTTGGAACAGAAGTGTGGTTGTTCATGGGGGAATCCTGGCTCCTCCAGATGTTCCCCCAAAAGTAAATGACACTGGGCTGAATTTGTTCTTTTCTTTTGGAACTATGGCTTGCTGAACCGGGGCTTTCTGATCCGTGGGACGTTCGTGCAGGGCGGGGGTGAGTTTCTGAGACCAACAGGATGTGGCTCTGAGAACCGTGGGATAAGCTGCTTCTGGCTCTCTTTCCCCCTCCTGCTTATGGTCATAGCACCATGGCCCAGCACCATCTCTCCTCACGTGGTCATCTCTCAGCACAAGGAGACAAGGCCTCCTTTAGGGGGAGTAAAGGTCTGGGTGTTGGGACTGGTCCCTGGTCTTAGGTAAGAAGAACAGTATGGTGGACAACATGTATCAGTGGTTCCTTTCTTCACCCCTCACTTCGCCATGTGACTCTGCAGCTTCCCATCAAAAGGAAGAGTATATTTCCCACCTCCAATGCTGTGTTCAATCAAGAGACTTGTTTTGGCCAATGGGATATTAGTAATTCCACTGGACTAGCAATGGGATTACAATCCCAGTTTTGTTTTGTCTTTTGATTGCACCGTGTGGCATGTGGGATCTTAGTTCCCTGACGAGGGATTGAACCCATGTCCTCTGCAGTGGAACCACAGAGTCTTAAACACTGGACCACCAGGCAGGTCCCTACAACCTGTTTTGGATTGCAGAATTCCTCTGCCTTTTTGAATTAAGAAAATGAGATGACATGAGAGAGGCAACTCAGAGAAAAAGTAGATTTTAACAAGTTATTTTAATGTCAGGCTCAAGGACAAAACCACCTGGAACCCCGTCCATCTCTACGGGGCTGTTCCCTGATCCCAACATACCAACTCAGCATCCACAGAGAGCAGATCCCAGTGCTACTTACTGTGGATTGGTCATGTTGAAAGATGCAACCAGGGCCATGGGTATTCCTGGTGTCTAGTGGGGCTCAGCTGTCTTGAAGCCTGACGTCAGCATTTCCAAGCACGAGTTCTACAAAACATATGAATGTGGTACCCTGCAAACAAATAATTGAATAGTAGGAATTTGTTACACTCAGAAGCCAAACCAGAGTACCTCCTAAGCTCATCTAAAGATGGAAGCCCTTAGAACTTTCTCTGAGATAGACTTCCCTTCAAAGTAACAGTGAACAGATTCCGATCATTACTTATGGCAGATACTAACAGACAGGATTTCTCTCTTTTTTAGAGATGAAGAAATGGGCCCAGAGTGACAAAGTGACTTTTCTGCATCACACAGAGATGGCAGAGAGCCAGGTTGGACCACAGCTCTTTCTACTAAATAGCCAAGTAAAAACCAGGGTAACTCTATACACTTCAGCTTTAGGAATCTCAAAAATTAGGTTTGTCTAAAATAATCTCAAGAGCTTTCCCACATATTTCTTTCTCCCAAGATTTCCCTCTCCTCTGGTAGGCTATTTCTCTACTCTTCTAGGCCTCCCTCTCTTCTTCCCAACTGGGTGTCTTCAGGAGAGAGGTCACACACCTTGAAGCCAGGCTGCCTGTGGTCATGAGGTATGAGATAGATGGGCCCCTGGGCTGGTCAGCTGGTATTTGTCAAGCAGAGTAAAATTGAAGCTTTGTTCTCACCCAGACACTCCAACGACAAAGCTAGTGGTGGAAGCTGAGCTCTGCTGAAGTAAAGAGATAAGAAGGCTACTCCTGAGGTCAAGGAAAACTCCCCTGTCTGCACACGTGCAGGGAGGCTCCTTGGGGGACAAAAGGGGAGGGGACACCACCCCATAATAAGTGTGAACAGCCCATAGGCCTCTGCAGTGGGATCCATCTGAGCAAAAAGTTGTGCACACATGTTGGAGAGGGTCCTAGGACCAGTCAGGTGTGAAAAGAGAAGATAAGTGGCCAAATATAAACAAAGACCCGAAGGACGGTCCTTTGTAACAGCGGTCCCCAACCTTTCTGGCGCCAGGGACCGGTTTCATGGAGGATGGTTTTTCCACGGGGTGGTGAGGGACATGGTTTGGGGATGATTCTCCTAAGGAGCACATGACCTAGATCCCTCGCGTGCACAGTTCACACTAGGGTTTGTGCTCCTGTGAGAATCTAACGCTACAGCTGACCTGACACGTGGAGCTCAGGTGGTAATGTGAGCAATGGGGAGTGACTGTCAACACAGAGGAAGCTCCCCATTTGCTCACCTGCCACTCACCTCCTGCCACGCAGCCCCATTTCTATCAGCTGGGGACTCCTGCTTGCTATGGGACTTAAACCACCTCTTACTGCAGCCCTCATTCAAGATACCCATACTCCTCTCCTGATGTATATTTCTGCCTCAAATAAATAAACTTTATCTGTGTGTTCTCCCATACGTTGTGCTATGTCTCTAATAATAAACTTTGTGCTCATTTTCTCCACCCATAAAATATGGGAATAATAATAGAACTAACTGAGTTAATGCATGTAAAACCCTTGGAATAGTGCCTGGCATCTACTGTTGGCTTTTATCAACAGAGCTATTGTTTTATAAATTTAAACTGCACAGTCTGTTGAATCTGAGCACATTCCAAAGCATTTGGATGTCTGAGTGTAAGATTGCCTCTTAAAATCTGGATTAGGTAAATAGAATATACTTTTCTACCAACAGGTAGTGTAGTACCACCTTGAAGTCTTCTGGGAAAGAGTAACAGAATGTACACAGACAAGGAGACAGACCCAGGTTTGGGGCAGTTTTGCACTACTTGGAAGTTACTCAAAGGGCTGATCCTTTCATAAGTTACATTCCAATTGCAAACTGGTTTTCCTACAAGACATCAATCCAGGATGAATATCCTTTCCCAATCCTGAAGCTCTTCCCAGGTGGCGCAAGTGATAAAGAATGCACTTGCCAATGCAGGAGATGTGAGAGAGAGATGCGGTTCGATCCCTGGTTCAGGACTATCCCCTGGAGGAGGGCACGGCAACCCACTCCAGAATTCTTGCCTGGAGAATGCCACAGACAGAGGGGCCTGGCAGGCTACACTCCATGGGGTCGCAAAGAGTCGGACCTGACTGAATGACTTAGCCATGCAATCCTGAAACTCAGCTCTCAAGGAACAAAGGGACAGAATTGTCACATGGTGCCACAGGAAAAGGTGCTCCTGGAGTGAAAAATATGAGGATTGATGGTAAATTTGCAAAGCGGGGAAGTGCTTTCACGTTCTGTGTAACTAGGAAAAGTCAGAGCTCAAGGTAAAGGAAATTGAGGAAATCTTGGGAAATCTGAACTTTGAGCAACTGGAAATAAGAGAGACAGAGAGCTTCATAAAATCAGAAGAGCTTTGGGATTTCCCTGGTGGTCTGGTAGTTAAGACTCTGCAGTCTCAATGCAGGGGCCCCAGGTTCAATCTCTGGCCAGAGAACTAGATCCTGTGTGCCACAACGAAAGTTCATATGCCGAGACAAAGACCCACTACAGCCAAAGAAAAGGATAAATAAGTAAAGCCATTAGAGCTTTAATACAGCGACCACTGTTTTCACACCAGGTGTTTTTGGGGGCAAAACAAAGCATGGGAGCAAGAGTCAGAGACAACAGCAAGGAGAATCTGGACAGATGTTTTGCAGCCACCCCTTCCTGGGGGTTTCACCTTACTTTATACCTTCATAAGGAGGGCCTGAACTTAAAAATGAGAACTCTCCTGTAGCATCTGTAGTATTAATTGCACAGTAAATATATCAAGTTCTCCATCCCATAGCACAGATTCAGTCAGTCTCAATCTTTTCAGTTCTTTCTACAAAGCCTCCAGCAAACCAACTCCTCCCAGTGGTAGAACTGGTTATGTGGACTGTCCATCCTCCACTGACAATGAAGTCAGGACAGGTGTCCACAAACAGGAGTCCAGGTGAGCAACCCTACCTTCTGGAATGGTGTTTTAACAAGCTGTATTTGCAGATGAGCCCTTTACATGCTATTCAAGATATTAACTCTCTGGAGAATATACTAGGAAGATCTTTGCTTCCATGGACCTTCCAGTACAGTTGTATTTCCTATAAATATTAGTCTATAAGCTTTAATAAGATCCACCTTCAGTTTTTTTTCTTTTTCACTTTCATAAGCAGTATCATGACTTCCATTCAGAGACACAGAATGTCTTTTTTTTTTCTTTTGTGACATAACAGCCATTGATGGGTTCCTAGATCCCATTAATTCATTAGGGCTTGCAAAAAGATCATATGATTTCATCTTTCTGTCTTCATTTCTCAGCTACTATGAAGACACACTCCCCCTCATCAACTATTAGATTAGCTTAAGGTACAGTTCATATAGAAAAGGAAGGATACATGCTTAACTTTCCCTCCTTTATTTATTAGTTTTCAAAATAATCTTCCAAAGTCGATCAGTGAGGTGTTTTGTGGTGGTTGGTTATTTTTCACAGTGTTACGGATTTAAACATTCACTCAAGAGGGGTTGAGAGGGGAGCAAGCTCCTTGGAAACGGGGACTGCAGGTTCCTGGAAGGAGATGTGGGGATGGGAAGAAATGATTGGCATCTCCAGGACAGGCAAAGATGAGGCAGGATAGAGGGTTAAAATCCTATTTGGATGGACAGTGAGTAGGCTGCTTCAGCGATTTAGAACCTTAACAAGTAACACAGTTCAAGATCCCTTAAGATGATGCTTTTTAAAAATAATATTTTCCAAATGAAATAACACCCAAAGCACAAGCCTAGCACGAAGCAGGTGTAGTCTAGCACTCTATAAATGAACATCTGCAGTGCAAACCTGCTGTCTCATAACCTGGGAAAGCAGAAGAGGAAACCTGTTTTGGATTTCTTTGGTCTGGCAGCAGTGGGGAGGAAGGCTGTTTTTTAAACTTTAGGAAATTCCAGTCCATTCCACTTGTTGCTCATGAGTCTGTCTATATGTAATTTACCAAAACCATATTGGCTTGTTCCAGACAAACCTGCCAAGTTCAAGATGGCATCCCAGGAATCTTAGAGCTGAAAAAGGCTTCTAAAAACAAGTAATCAGTTCCCTTACCTAGCAGGTGAGAAAATCCGTAATTTGGCTCACCTGTCCCCAGGGGCGACTAAGTCTACTCCTCATCTCTTACTCTAGTGACAGCCCCGTGGCATACATGATCTGCTTTCATCTGCGTTCCATTGGTTGCCAAAGCTGCTTTTACTGCAAATCACCTGGGGGCCTTTTGGGACATATAAATTCACAGGCTACACTGCAGAAATGCTGAATCAGAACTGTGCAGGTGGAGTTTGAGAATCTTCTTCAAGTTCCCCAGCTGTTTCTGACATGAGGCCACTCCACTTGACCCTCAGTATCAGTGCTTCTTAAACTTTCCATTGCACCAGAATTACCATGAAGGTTTATGTAAATACAAATTGATAGCCCTACCCACAAAGTTTCTAATTTAGTATGTCTGGGGTGGGAACTTGAGAATTTACATTTTGAAAAAACTCCAGAGAATAATGATTTGCTGATCCACAGATCACACTCTGATCTTCTGTACCAGAAAGACTGCTTGAGGTAATTTATAGAAGGGATTTTTATCCCTGTGTATTTTGCACACAAAGCTAGTATGGTGAAATAGTCAGCAAAACCTATCCTGGCCAGGCTGAAGATGACACGCTATATTAGTTAGGAATAATTTTATTTGCAAGTAACAAAATATCTGACTAACAGTGACTTAGGCAGTAAAGACTTTTAATTACCTTACATAGCAAGAGGCCTGGAGGCAGAGGCTCAAAGATATCACCAAGGACTCAAGCCCTTTGTATCTTGGCATTCCCTCATTCCTCTTGTGATGCATTATTCATATTTGTTGCCTTGTGGTAGCAGAATGGCTGCTGCAGCTCCAGCTTGCACATCCTCACACTAGCTCCTACCAAAAAGAAACAATCAAAGGCTTTCTCCTCATGAAGTTTGGTCTTTTATTTAGCTGGTATTATCTTTCCAAGGCCTCTAGTCAACATCTAATGTCTCTTGGGCATAGCTAGGTCATATGGCTGCAAAAGAACTAAGGACAATACACAGCTGGCCAAGGGAGTAAGGGGTGATATGAGATCCTGGACCAGTCGTGATTCATCCTTTAGGAGCTGGGCATATTGTTACCATAAACAAACCTCAGTTCTCTTAGCAAGCAAGAAGCACGAAAGAGCTGTCTGGTGTATAACCACTTGTCTGCCAGACCAGGTCTGGACACTTCTGAGATGGCTCTGAGGCTCTGCTGAAGGAAGTTTCCTGGGTCTCCAAAGTGTTGGTAACATGTTGGCAGGAGAGATAAAAGATGTGCTCTTACCAAACCTCGGGGCTCTTTTATTTAGAAAGCCTATGTGTGGGGTTCAGTTTTGACATCCTCAAGCATGCTGCAGAATCTACTCCTAGGGAGAAGCCGCTGAGCACAGGCACCTTTCACAGATATGATGTTCCACACCCCCAGAAGGAGGCTGTTTCTTGCTCTAAAAGACAAAGGTTTGTGTACAGCAACACAAGGTCAACCTTGTTGTTACCTTGACCCATTTGTACCTTGCTCTGTTAACAAGGAGTGAAAATGAAGAAAATCAATCATGTCTGCGAGCATTCTCTCACTCTGATCTCCACTCCACCGCGCAGTCCTTAGCAGTTAAACAAGCGGGCAGGGAGCCCACAGTGGCTCTCTTTTCTAGATGTGGCCCAGTCTTCTGTGGACCCCTCTTACTTTCTACCTTTTGCTCTTCTCCACTTACCAAATAATGCACCCACTCAACTACTAGCAGTATCATGAAGCAGGGGACACACAAAGCAAGATCACACTAAACTAGATCTGAAATTACTCTCATGTTCCGAGAAGAAAATCAAGAGGACCATCATTCTAATCCTTCCCTTGCTCCCCCCCCCAAATTTCTTTTTTCTAATGAGCACTTCCCTAAGTTGTCCCTAATGGAACAAAGGATCCAGTGGTTCCTTGCCCCTGGCTAGTCTGGGCAGAAAAAGACGTCCTATAGCAGGGATTCCTCACCCGCTGCCTGAGATCATTTTCCCTCCAGAATTCTGTGGAGCTCCTGGGGAACTCAAGTATCTATGATTTAGAGAAGTGACAACAATGAGCGAGGGCTGCAGTGGCTGACCCCTATCATCCCCCCTCCCCGTTCCAGTCAAGCAAATCTTAAGAGTAAGACTTTGCAAGTCTCTGAAGAAATCTTTGGCTGTACATTGTGTTAACTAAAAGATTTAAGAACTTGGATATGATTAACTTTGCTATTGAATTCTACATGGCACCAGACAAATGACTATTCTTTGATAAATGGGGGGGGAAATCCTCTTTCTTCAATACTTTTGTAGTACTTTTTTGTATATCTGTGGTAGGATGCAAAAATGACCCCATTCTCACTCTCCCTATATTAATGCCCCTTTTGTTGTTCTTACAGACAGAATGTGTCCCTCAAAACTCATATGTTGGTGGTATTGGGAGGTAATGCCTTTGGAAAGTAATTAAGTCACGGGGAAGGAATCCTCACAAATGGGATTAGCACCCTAATAAGAAGAAACACAAGAATGATGACTTCTTAGCCATGTGAGAATACAACCCGAACACCGCCTACTGCAAACCAGGAGGGGAGTCTTCACCAGACACCAGGTCTGCCAGCGCCTTGACCCTGGACTTGCCAGGCTCCAGAACTGTAAGAAGGCCCCCAGCCTATGGCATTCTGCAACAGCAGCCCAGATGGACAAGGACAGTCACATAGCTTATTACCCCCTCACCTGTCGCTGGGGCTGGCCACGTGACTTACTTTGTCAACACAGATTGGAAACTGTGATGATTAGTTTTATATGTCAACTGGACACACACGGGGCTATCTGGTTAAACAGTGTGTCTCGGTGTGTCTAAAAGGATATTTTTGGACGAGATTAAAATCTGAATTGGTAGACTGAGTAAAGGAGGCTGCCCTCGCCAGTGTGGGTGGGCTTCATTGAATTTGTAGATGGCCTGAAGAGAATAAAAAGCTAGTAAGAAAGAATTCTCTCTCTCTGCCTTGCTGACTGTGAGTTGGGGCATCAGTCTTCTGTTTTCAGACTCAGGCTCAAAATTATCCTATTGGCTTTACTGGGTCTGGACTTCTCAGCTTCCGTAATCCTGTGAACCAGTTCCTTAAATAAATCTCTTTATTCACATTCACACACACACACACAGAAACACACTCATGCACACATATATATCCTGTTGCTCCTGCTTCTCTGTAGAACCCTGATGACCGCATCAGCAAACAAGAAAGCACTCCTGTGACTGGGCTTGCCTTCTCGCTCACACGTTTCCATGACAGCCAGCACGCCCATCACCCCGGCCAAGGACGGCCAATAGCCGCCTGCACCTGCCCACCCCAGACACATGAGTTCAGTCAAGTCTAGAAGAGTCACACAGCTGTGCCCAGCCTAAACTGCAGAGCCACAGACCCATGACCTACATAAAAACTTTGTTTTTTCAAAATCATTCTTTAGCCATTTATTAGTACCTGGTGTCCTCTAGAAGTATACCAAAGACTGGGGTTATCACGATAAAAGAGACACTCAGAAAACTCGTGGGCTACTGATAAGACAGATGCGCAGATAGAAATTAAAATTCAGAGAGGTGAGAAGAACAAAACATTACAAAGGAGTGTTTTGAAAGCTGTAAACTTCCTTATAAATATCACTCACATGGCAGGTACAGTCTTCTTCCTTCAGCCATCTGTTAGGAAAGGTTTGTTTCTCTAAGCCCACCAAGTTTTGGGAATGGTTGTTATGTGGTATTACTATGGTAACAGATCACTGATACATTATAGATAAATGTCCACTGTAACACATAAAATAATACAAAGACACATACGTATATATTTTAAAATGAAGCACAATTTTATTTAAATTTTCTGAAATTTATACTAAACATGTTGTTTCAAAAATGCTTCACCATGATACAAAGGTTTTATTATTTCACCTTTCTTTTATAGGTGTTTCTTTTTGTGTACAGTTCTTCAATAGAAGCCCGAGTCCTGAGTTGCCCAGTTAGGAGCCTCTGACCTGCTATTCTGATTTTCTTCTCACTATTCATGGCCAATATCTGGCTTCTAAATGAACGGCTTTTGGTCTTTTAATCACTTGCTGATAAGGTGAGCCTGCACGTCACATGTAACCACATGGCCTAATTTAGAATCAATCTTGGCATCTAGTCTTGTGTTTCTAATCAAATTTACAATCCACCTTAAGGGACTGGCCAGATGTAGCAAAGACGTATATTTTCATATACATCTTTGTATATATATATATTAAAGATAACCTCTCTCCAGCCTCCATTGTAACCCTCCATGTCTCCCCTGATGTCCTATGTTAACACCCAGGTGTAGAAATCCTGGCCCAGAACTATGTAAGCATGTACTCACAGATATAAGCTAATTTGGGGGGGTTTGTGTTTAACAAAATAAAACCAACTCTGTAATTTACTTTTATCACTTAGCAATATAGAATGGAAATCCTTTATTGTCAATAAAGATCTATATTTTTCTAATTTCTTAATTCATATACATATGTATACACACACATACACATGTATAATACATAACTATATAAATTGCTTATCATAAAATTCATGTCTTTAGTGGCATGTGTATTCTTTTTTGCCCACTTCCCCCTCATTTGCGCACTTCACCTGCCTCGCTGTTGCTCTCCCTTAATATACATACAGGAGATGTATGTATTCGATCCCTGGGTCGGGAAGACCCCCAGGAGGAGAGCATAACAACCCACTCCACTATTCTTGGCTAGAGAATCTCATGGACAGAGGAGCCTGGCAGCCTATATAGTCCATAGGGTGACAAAGTGCTGGACACGACTGAAGCGACTTCGCACACACGCACATCCCTACTGACAGGCAGTTTCAGAGTTTTTGGGCCCTGTGAAAAATACTACAATAAGGATCTTGCATACATTTCATTATGGTATTTTTATTTGTATGGGATAGATTCCCAGAAGTGAGATGACTGGGCTAAAGACTATATATCTTATATTTTAATAGTTAAAACAAGATTGCTTTGAAAGTTCCCTTTTAAGGGAACATCTTAAATTATTTGCAAGCCGTTGAAGGTGTCTGTGGACCAGATAAGTCCAAATACTTGCTTAATTATACCCTTGCCCCCATGGAGCACTGGAGTGAAAATAGAGGACAAGGGCGAAACCAAAAATAGCAATAAATATGCTTGCACCACAAGGAAAGACTTAGTTGACTTAGGAACTACCCTGTGACAGTATTTCTATGAGTTGTTTCAGAACAGTTAATGCCCTGAGGATTCTGTTTTCCTCCTTGTGCCATAAACCCTAACCCTCCAAACTAAACCAGCCACATAACCAGTTCCTGGGTTCCTGCCCAATCCCAGGAGTTATGAGTTGTGATCTATCCAAGGAGATCTGAATTCCCTGGGAATGAGGATGGGAGAGCACCACAGTGGAGGGGGGATTGCAGGAAATTCTGGCGTCACCTTCTAATAGTTTCCAGTCATATTTTAGGCACTAACTTATATATTGATATACTGGAGTGGGTTGCCATTCCCCTCTCCAGGGAATCTTCCTGACCCAGGGTTTAAACCTGGGTCTTCTGCACTGCCGGCAGATTCCTTACCATCTGAGCCACCAGGGAAGCCTCACACATTGGTATTTTTGTCTGTTGAGGTGCTCAGTTATGTCCGACTCTTTGTGACCCCAAGGACTGCAGCATGCCAGGTGTCCTTGTCCATCACCAACTCCGGAGCTTGCTCAAACTCATGGCCATCGAGTCGGCGATGCTATTCAACCATCTCATCCTCTGTCATCCCCTTCTCCTCCTGCCTTCAATCTTTCCCAGCATCAGGTTCTTTTCTAATGAGTCAGTTCTTTGTATATACTTACTTGTTAAAAAGAGAGCGACTTTGCTAATGATTTTTATCTGGTTGACCAGGAACTATATCTAAGTTAAGCCTGCTATGTTTCCACCCACACTCTCTGCCAGCTTAGAAGTGTAAATGACATGGACCTACTCAGGGGTACCTGCAGGGGCAGGTCCAAACACGGAAGAGACTAGGACCAACCCCAACCTGGAGGGGCTTTATCCGAACTGGCTGTTCAAGGGGACGCAGGGAGCCATCAGGAATTGAAGGGTGACCTTTGTCCCACTTCTAATAGGACAGGATGTCCTTCCAGTTCAGTGGAGAGAATCCGGTCATGACCTCACTCTGAGTGAAGTCAAGGGAGTTTGGCTCCTGGGGCAGTGATTTCCAGAAACCAAATAAAAGTCACAGATGCAAAGTGGATCCACATTATCAGTAAGCAAAGACATGTAAATTCAAACCATTTTTTCTCCTAATGGACTAGGAATGATTTATAATACTTAGTACTGATGAGTGTATGAGAAAACGGCCATTCATGCACATCACTGAGATATATATGTGTGTGTAGTTGCTCAGTTGTGTCTAACTCTTTGTGACCCCACAGACTGTAGCCCACCAGGCTCCTCTGTCCCCTCTGTCCCTGGAATTCTCCAGGCAAGAAGACTGGAGTGGGTTGCCATTTCCTTCTCCAGGGCATCTTCCCAACCCTGAGATTGAACGTAGGTCTCCCACATTACAGGCAGATTCTTTACGGTCTGAGCCATTGTTGATAGAGGTGAAAATTGTTGGAAATTTGCTGAAGGGTGATTTGACAATATATTTATCAAAATTATTTTAATGTGCACTCTTTGACCCCGCAATTCAACTGCTAGAAGATATGTTTTAGGGGAATAACAGATGCATAGACACATATAGAAGTTTCTTGAATTTATATAATATCACCACACCTCGCACATAGTAAGTGCTCCACAAATATGTGTTGATAAGAAATCAATAAAATAATAAATTGAAAGCAATGCAAATGTCTATCAATAGGAGACTAGGTAAATAAATTAAGGAACTTCTGTATTATGGGATTGTCCTACAGCTATTGAAAAGGATGAAGTTAAATGGAAACTGGGAAGGACTTACTGCAAAGGAATATGAGGGAACTTCTGGCAATACTCTAAATCTTTATTGTGGTGATGGTTCCAAGTGTGCTTTTAAAATGGGTGCTTTTTATTGTTTGTAAACAGTTCTTTCAACAATATGGCTGATTTTTTTTTTTTTAATGGATGAAGGTATACTATTTTCAATAACATGGAAAGTTGCCTACAATGTAACAATAAAAAAGGTTACCAAATGATAAATAGATGATGATCCCAATTACATAATATATAGAGAAAATACGTATATGACAAGGTGTGGAATGGGACTTTTCCTGTGGTCCCAGAATTTGGCAGCTGCCCTAAAGTCAAAGATAAAGATAGTAAATGCTCACACATTTTCTAAAGAGAGATGTCAGACTATCTATTTGGAATATACTAACAGAAGGCAATGGCACCCCACTCCAGTACTCTTGCCTAGAAAATCCCATGGATGGAGGACCCTGGTGGGCTGCAGTCCATGGGGTCGCCAAGAGTTGGACATGACTGAGCGACTTCACTTTCACTTTTCACTTTCATGCATTGGAGAAGGAAATGGCAACCCACTCCAGTGTTCTTGCCTGGAGAATCCCAGGGATGGGGAGCCTTGGTGGGCTGCCATCTATGGGGTCGCACAGAGTCGGACACGACTGAAGCGACTTAGCAGCAGCAGCAGCAGCAGCAATAAATGGTCAAGCTGGTCTAGTAGCTACTACTCCTGATGGCCTGTGAGAGAGAAGGCTAGAGAAACCCATGCCAGATGCCTAGGCTGACTGGGACATGGAAGATGGCCAGGAGAGGACAGAGAACATTGGTGGGAACAACCTGCCCTTAACCACCAAGCTAAGCAGGGGTATGGCATCAGTCAAGGATATTAGTGAAAATTAAACTCAATAGTTTAAGAGAGTATACATTTTTAAAGGATGCTGAATTCCAGGTGGGTTAGAGCGCCAGGTATCAAACATTTATGGTCAGGAACACGGACTGGACCCTGGTGCCGCTCCAGTACAAGCATTGCTGATGCCACCACACCACACCGACATCCTCTCCTCCCCAGCTTCCAAGGTCCCAGCTCCCCCTGATTAAAAATCGGCAGAGACACATCACACAGCTGTATCCTGGCTGCAAGGAAGGCTGCCACCTTGCATGGGGGTGGACTCAATATAGGAATTTCCCCAACTCTAGAAAGGCCTCTGGAGGGATGTGAGATGATCACAAATATGGCAATAGTTAGGGACTACAGTCTAGTTTATGGACTCCAGTGGACACCTTGCTAGGACTCTACTCAAGAGGACCAGAGGGGTGCCAGGGACACACGTCCAAAGCGGGAACTGAAGGTAGCCCTCTGAAGTTAGGCAAGAATCCAGTGGAATGGTGCGTGCAGCTCCCCTACTGCATCCAGATGGGCTGGAGTGGCAGAACACAGAAGGTGGATTTCTAAGGAACTTGCAAAAGCATCCTTGGGTCAGGCTGGGTGAGTACAGAGAACTGGGGTGGGAAGGAGCAGAAAGGCTGGCCTATAGGTCAGGTTGTGTAGCCTGGACAGAAGTTTTCATTTACATGGAAGATTTTAACACCTGAAAATGAGCCTGTCCTAAATCCTGAAGGGCTTCCCTGGTGGCTTAGACAGTAAAGAATCCGCTGCAGTGCAGAAGACCCGGGTTTGATCCTTGGGTTGGGAAGATCCCCTGGAGAAGGGAACGGCTTCCCCCTCCAGCATTCTTGCCTGGAGAATTCCATGGACAGAGGAGCCTGGTGGGTTACAGTCTATGGGGCCGCAAAGAGTCGGACGTAACTAACACTGTTTTAAATCCTGAAAGTGACTAGAAAAGCTAAGGCATCTTGCCACATTCATGTCAGGTGATGGGAGGAGAGAGAGACAGCAGAATATGTTGTTGAAAAAAGTCATCGCTTGATGGTTCCTATCAACCTCCATTCATCTAAAAGCTCCGATGGCTGCATCCAAAGTTATTAACAGGTAGGGAGGTGGGGGAAGAAGTGGTATTCTCGAGGAGAGGTTTCATTTCACTGCTTTTTGTTCCTGAGCATCATTTGTTTAAAAAAAAAAAAAAAAGACAAGGATAATCCAGATATGATGAACTTTGAAAACACTATGTTGGATAAAAGAAGCCAGACACAAAAGGCCACATACTGTATGATTCCATTTACATGAAATTTCTCAAATAGATAAATCTCTAGAGATAGGAAGCAAATCAATGGTTCCTGAGGGCTGGGGAGAGACAGGAATGGGGAATGACTGCTTAGTGGTTGCAGGGTTTCCTTTTGGGATTATGAAATGTTCTGCAACTAAATAATATTAATCGTTGCACAATGATACAAATATACTGTCAGGGACGGTACATTTCATGTTATGTGTATGTTAACCACAATTTTAAAAACTAGGAAAGCAAAACCAAAAGTCAACCAAAACAACAACAAAAATCTAGAAATATTGCTTGACAAGAAAAGATGTTCATTACAAGGTAATTAGAAAAAGTAGGCTTTAAAGTATGTTCATATATGGAAGAAAAAAAAAAAAGCCCATATAGTGTGATGTATGTATAAAGCAATCTGAAAGGACAGATCCACAATGTTAAAAGAAGTTATCTCTGGGTGGTGGGACTACAAGGAACTGTTTACTTTATATGTTTCTATACTGTCTCATTTTCATTAATAATGAACTAAATCTACTTTTACACTAAAAAATGTACCTAAGGTTAAAAATTGGTAAGCATGCATGAGAGATACAGGAAAAGGGCTGTGGGAATCCCGAGGCAGACTAGACAGCTTTCAACTGCCTGGGTTCCCGAATCTTCCTCAGAGCAGTCTCCTGACAAGGACCCTTACCTCCAGGCTTCTCTTCTCTGACACATCTTACATGCAGCCACCACATAACTCTTCTGCTGAAGCTGGGGTTTGCTCAGTCACCACTACTTACCAACGTGGTGTTTTTCAGTTGCTCAGTCATGTCCGACACCTTGTGACCCTATGGACTGCAGCATGCCAGGCTTCCCTCTCCTTCACTATTTACCGAAGTTTGCTCAAATTCATGTCCATTGAGTTGGTGGTGTTACCATCTCATTCTTTGCTACTGTTTTCTCCTTTAATCTTCAGTCTTTCCCTGCATCAGGGTCTTTCCCAATGAATTGGCTCTTCGCATCAGATGGCCAAAGTATTGGAACTTCAGCATCAGTTCTTCCAGTGAATATTCAGAGTTTATTTCCTTTAGGATTGACTGGTTTGATCTCCTTGAAGTCCAAGGGACTCTCAAGAGTCTTCTCCAGTGAAATTTGAAAGGATCAATTCTTTGGTGCTCAGCCTTCTTTATGGTCCACCTCTCACATCCGTATATGACGACTGGAAAAACCACAGCTTTGACTGGCTTTGACTAAGTCGACAAAGTGATGTCTTGGCTTTTTAATATGCTGTCTAGGTTTGTCATAGCTTTTCTTCCAAGGAGCAGACATATTTTAATTTCATGGTTTACTGCTTACTGAACATGGTCTCAATTCCTTGGCCTGTGATTCAGAACCCTCCACCACCTGACCTCAATGTTTTAAGCCATTCCTCATCCTCTTTCTGTGCTGTGTTCCAGCCACCTTGTCCAGACACCACTGTTCCCAGTGCTCAGACACAGGCACACAATTATCCACCCTCTGCCTCTGCTTATGGAACTCTCCCGGCAGGACCATGGACAGGTCTGTGGGGGATCAGTATTTAGTTCAGTATTAATGAAAATGAGACAGTATAGAAATATATAAAGTAAACAGTTCCTTGTAGTCCCAACCACCCAGGTCCACAGGTCCCAACCACAATCCCTCTCTCATCCAACCTTCTATAACCCAGTGTCACTGCTTGCCCCTGAACGCAGTGTCAGGGAGCCGTCTCTCTTCTGTCTTCTGTACACTTTAACTGTACATCACTCAGGGCATGTACCACTTTTGCACTTTGTCTTATAGAGGTTTAGGCTCCTGTACCATCTATTATAGACTATAAGCTCCTTAAGGCCAGGGTTCATATTAGCAAACTGAAAGGAAAAAACCTCAAAGCACTTGAAAAAATATTTCATGCTGCTAATTATTAGAGAAATGCAAATCAAAACCGCAACGAGGCATTACTTCACACCGGGCGGAATGGCCATCATTGAAATGGGGGGCGGTGTAGAGAAAAGGGAACCCTCCTACACTGTTCCTGGGAATGTAAATTGGTGCTGCCACTATGGAGAATAGTATGGAGGTTCCTCAGAAAACTAACAATGTAACTACCATATAATCCAGCAATCCCACTCCTGGGCATGTATCTGGAGGAAACCATAATCTGAAAAGATATATGCATCCCAATGTTCTCTGCAGCTCTATTTGCAATAGCCAAGACATGGAAAAACCTAAGTGTCCACTGACAGAGGAATGGATAAAGAAGATGTGGTACATGTATACAGTGGAATATTACTCAGTCAAGAAAAGAATGAACTAATGCCATCTATAGTACCATGGATGGACCTAGAGATTATCATACTAAGTGAAGTAAGTCAGAGAAAGACAAGTATCACACAGTATCACTTATATGTGGAATCTAAAAAGATGATACAGATGAACTTATTCATAAAACAGAAACAGACTCACAGATTTCAAAAACAAAATTACAGTTACTAAAGGGGAAAGGTGGGGGAAGAAGGATAAATTAGAAGTTGGGAATAATACATCACATTATTTTATATATAAAATAATATCACATTATATTATATATAAAATAATCAACAAGGAGCTACTAGATAGCACAGGGAACTCTACTATAGGTTAGAGTTATTATTCTGTAATAACCTATATGGAAAAAAAGAATCTGAAAAAGAACAGATAAAAGTATATGTAGAACTGAACCAGTCTGCTATACACCTGAAACTAACACAACAGTTGTAAGCCTATACCCCAATATGGGATAAAAATTATATTAAATCCTTAAAAAAATTAAAGAAAAATCTCTTGGGCACATTTCTATATGCCAGATTTAGTTCAGCAGCTTTTCTAAAGGCAGAAAAATGAGGCAGGGCCTTTAGATGGCCCCATGAGTACGCTTTCTGCATTCAAAAAGTATTCTTCAGTTAACCCATCAAACTTGAGGACAGTTTTCAGCAAGTCAGTGCTGGAGGCAGCCTTGGAGGGGCCATCAGCAGTGAATGTGCAAGGTCATCTTTGTGCCTAAGGAGAAACACGACTGAGCAGTTACCCAGCAAATGATCTCCTCTTGGAACTCAGTAGGATGTTAAAAAAATTAATAGACTATTTTTTTAGAGCAGTTTTAAAATTTAAAGAAAAATTTAAAGTATAGAGCATTTCCATGTGACCACCACCCCTCCCCCCCACCCCGCGTAGCTTTCAGTGGTACATCTGTTGCAATTGATGAAATCAGAAATCTGCATCTTAACAAGATTCCCAGGAGACTTGTAGGACACTATAGTTAGAAAAGCACTAGGGTGCATGATATGTAAATTCCCTTTCAGTTCTAAGCTTCTAATACAATCTGTGACCTTTACTATGACCCGATCGGGAGGGAGGCTGCTAGGAGTTCCCTGGGAAGACGCTGACTGGCTGGGCCTGCAGTAAGCCCGAGGGCGCCTTCCCAATCAGGCTCCAGGGCAGGCATCCAGGCACAGCAGGCAGCTGCTGGCGTGACCCTCTTGGAGAGTCGTGCTGCCCTCCAGCCAAGGAAACCTCTCGAGTTGTCACGACGAGTGTGACCCGAGATGAAAGCTGGGGGTGGTGCCCACATGCAGTGAGCTTTGCTGGTGCATGCGGCTTCACATGGAGATCTGGAGTCCGGGTCCCTGAGCAGGCTCAGCTGCTGGAGGGTGGAATTAAGAGGAGATGGGAATTGCAAGGAAGATTTCTGGTGAGTTCTGAGGCTATGGACATGGGGAAGAAAATGCCTGCTGAAAATCTGTCCCTGTAAATACAAAGAGAACTTCAGATGTCAAACTCCCATGGTTCAGGGGGCTGATCACCTGTGTGACAGAACGACATGGAATAAGAGCAGTGCAGCGATAATCAGCAATGTGGGTTCTAGCCCCTGGCATCCCTCTTTCCATCAAGTCAGACAAGTCTCCTCTCATTTCTCAATTTCTCATCTATAAAGTGAGACCAGATTTGCTCACTGAAATAATTGAGCTCCTAGAACAAGCCAGACACTGGGGCTAGGTGCTGAGAACACAAGTGATATTCACGGAGATAACGGTTTGGATAATTTTCTAATGAACCTTCCAACTTAAATATTCTATTTTAAGGACAGGCTTTGGACCCAGACCTGGGTTCAAATGTGAGCTTTGTAACTTAGCATCTGAGTAAAAGCAAGGTCTTAAATCTCAGTTTTCTCTACAATATTTATATGTCAAATGTTTTTCAATGAAGATAGTTTAAGGACTTCTCTGGTGATCCAGTGGTGAAGAGTCTGCCTTGCAATGCAGGGGACATGGGTATAATCCCCGGTCAGATGTCATGAGACCCACATCCTGCCCAGTGAGCTCAGTTAAGTTCTGTACAAACAAAATACACACTGAAGACCTATGAATAATATGAATAAAATCATTTTTATATTGATTACATGTTAGAATGATAATATTCTAGATATACTTTAATGTTATTAAAAATACATTAAAATTAATCTCACCTGTTTCTTTTAGGGCTTTCCAAGTGGCTCAGTGGTAAAGCATCCGCCTGCCAATGCAGGAGACACAAGAGAAGCAGGTTCAATCCCTGGATAGGGAAGATCCTCTGGAGTAGGAAATGGTAACCCACTCCAGTATTCTTGCCTGGAAAATTCCATGGACAGGGGAGGCTTGTGGCTACAGTCCATGGGGTCACAAATAGTTGGATATGACCGAGCACACACGCATACACACCAGTTTCTAACTTTTTAATGTGTTACTAGAAAATGTTTAAACTGTGTGTGTGGTTTCTACTTCTCTTGGACAGTGTGAGCTCAAAGAAACAAAAGCACACTCTGCTGTCCTGGGTCTTTGTTGGTTGCCAATATGATGGGGAGAGGATATTTACAAGTGAATCCACCCCCAAGAGAAGTCCAGCGTGGTGCAAAACCTCGGGACGAAAAAATAGAAAAGAAGGGGGAATCAGGTGGGTTGGGGTGGCTCTGGCAAGCTTTAAGGAGGAGCTCAGGTATGAGTATGGTGAGGCTACCCTGAGGGCACTCCCAAAGGGATGCTTGGACTGAGTAAGCTTCTTCAGGGAAGGGCCTATGATTCTCCCACTATGCCTTGCATATGACAGAGACCTGATGACTATTCATTCTCTGCAGGGGCTGAGGGATGCTGGGCTGAAGGGGAGCACAGAACTGTGCAGAGGGAGGGTGAATATGGAGGGCCTGTTTGTGAAGAGGCTGGGGCCTCTGAACTGGGAGTCTGTGCACCCGGGAACAAGTAGGAACAAGGTTGGCTAGCCAGGGTGGCAGTTTAGCACTGATGCAGTGGGTGGCAAGGCCATGTCTGATCTTTCCTGGGTATCGAGGGCTCATGCTGCCATGTACAGTCCTTCCCTAGGCACGGGGTGACTGTGTAATGACAGACCATTGACAAAGAGACTAAAATTTGCATGTCTGAGGGAACACGGTTCTGTAATCTAAGTAGGACAGGCCTAAATGTTTATTCATGCACATCCACTCTTCTATCATCCATTCAAACATTTCCTGAGCCCCTAACTGGTACCCAGGTACGGGGGCCACCGAGACAATTGAGATATCATCTCTGCCATTCCCTTGAGCAGGGGTTGGCTAACTATGGCCCAGAGGCCAGATCCAGCCCACCCCTGTTTCAGCAAATAGCATTTTACTAGAACATGGTCACACCCCATCTTTTATGTATTGTCTGACTGCTTTTGTGCTACAATCTGTACAGACTGAATAGTGTGGCAGAGACCAAACAGTCTACAAAACATAATATATTCACTATCTGCCCTTCTGCAAAGTGTCTGCTGACTCCTGCCTTAGAGCAATAGCCATGTAAGCAAATACTGATCATGTGACTCAATCAGAGTTCTGGGGGGAAGGATGGGCAACGGTGAGAAGAAAGGGAGGGAAGGAGGTTTCAGAGGAGCTGATGCTTAAGCTGTGCCTTGCAGAATCATGGGTCTGCTGGGCAGATGAGGGACTAGAGAAATGGGAAGGACCCTCCAAAGAGAAAAAGCAGCATATGTGAACACACAGAGGCAAGACAGGGCAAATTCCGGAAGCTGGCTCTAGCAGGACCACAAACTTTAGGCAAGCCTTCGGTGCAGCCTGGCAATCCCATATCCATCCCCTAATCCCACCACTCTCCTGCTTTCCTGGATGACTACGGATGCCCTCCTCTCTCTCCTCACCCCTCCAATGCCTGTGTTCACACTCAGTCAATGAACTCCTCCTAACTGCCCTGGGGGAACAGAGACATTTCCAAGAGAACCTCCCCATGCTCCCCATCCCCCAGCCACGCTCTCATCTGCAGCCTTGCCACTGACTCTGCCCTCCCTCCATCTTCCAGACAAGACATCCATCCTGTGCATATCCTAGCCATGGGAGCCATGTGGGGATCAGATCCTCTCGGCTCTTCCTTACTCAAGGCATGGTTTTCTCAATTCCCCCTGTGGGGAAGCTTTACTTTCTTTAACATCATAAGCCTCTGGCTATTTCTCTGCTCCTTCACGGCACCTTCATCTGAAAAGGTGTGAAGGTGTGTACATGTGCTGTTTCCAATTCCTCTCTCCTCATTCTCTCTGGAATCTACCACCTCACTCAAGCTTTGGTCTCCACCTCTGCAAAACTGCCCTCCCTGAAGTCACTGACGACCTACTTGTTGATAAATCTGCTGGTCAATTTTTTTTAAGGTTATTTTAAAAAATTATTTATTTATTTTGGCTGTGCTAGGTCTTCGTTGCTGCATGTGGGCTTTCTCCAGTTGTGGTGAGCAAGGGCTACTCTCTAGACAGCATGGGCTTCTCATTACAGTGGCTTCTCTTGTTGCGGAGTATGAGCTCCAGAGTGCATGGGCTTCAGTAGCCGTGGCGTGCATGTTCTAGTTGCTCCATGGCATGTGTGATCCTCCCGGACCAGGGATGGAACCCCTCCCTGCACTGGCAGGCAGATTCTTAACCACTGGACCACCGACAATTCTTGGTTTTCAGTCTCCCTGTCCTAATAAAAGCATCTGACCTCCTCTCCAATATACTTTCTTTACTGGCATCCAGAAATCCACCCTCTCCTGGATTTTCCTACTCCTATACAGGCCACTCTAGTATTATTGCCTAGGAAATCCCATGGACAAAGTCTGAGCCTGGTGAGCTACAGTCCATGAGGTCACAAAGAGTCAGACACAACTTTGCAACTGAGCATACAGGCCACTCCTGTTTATCTTCCAAACTGATAAAAGCTCACTTTTCTCCATCCACTCTCCCGGCATCTCATCCAGACATTATAAGCACTGTCTAATGAGCTTGCTGTGATGGTGGAGATGTTCTCTATCTGTGCTGTCCAGTATGGTAGTCTCTGCTCACATTTGGCTGTTGTGCACTTGAAGTGTGGTTAGTGTGACAGAAGGGGCTAAATTTTAAATGCTATTTAATGTTCAGTCAGTTCAGTTCAGTTGCTCAGTCGTGTCCGACTCTTTGCGACTCTGTGAACTGCAGCACGCCAGGCCTCCCTGTCCATCACCAACTCCCAGAGTTCACTCAGACTCACGTCCATCGAGTCGGTGATGCCATCCAGCCATTTCATCCTCTGTCATCTCCTTCTCCTCCCGCCCCCAATCCCTCCCAGCATCAGAGTCTTTTCCAATGAATCAACTCTTCGCATGAGGTGGCCAAAGTACTGGAGTTTCAGCTTTAGCATCAGTCCTTCCAAAGAACGTCCAGGACTGATCTCCTTTAGAATGGACTGGTTGGATCTCCTTGCAGTCCAAGGGACTCTCAAGAGTCTTCTCCAACACCACAGTTCAAAAGCATCAATTCTTTGGTGCTCAGCTTTCTTCACAGTCCAACTTTCATATCCATACATGGCCACTGGAAAAACCATAGCCTTGATTAGACGGACGTTTGTTGGCAAAGTAATGTCTCTGCTTTTGAATATGCTATCTAGGTTGGTCATAACTTTCCTTCCAAGGAGTAAGCGTCTTTTAATTTCATGGCTGCAGTCACCATCTGTAGTGATTTTGGAGCCCAGAAAAATAAAGTCTGACACTGTTTCCACTGTTTCCCCATCTATTTCCCATGAAGTGATGGGACCAGATGCCATGATCTTCATTTTCTGAATGTTGAGCTTTAAGCCAACTCTTTCACTCTCCTCTTTCACTTTCATCAAGAGGCTTTTTAGTTCCTCTTCACTTTCTGCCATAAGGGTGGTGTCATCTACATATCTGAGGTGAGGTTATTTAATTCATGTTAAATATAAATAGCTTTTTGTGGTTAGTGGCTACCATATTGGACAGTGCAAGTCTATTTGCTGATGACTTCCAAATATATCTTTACCCTCAACTGTTCCCATTAATTCCAGACTCATGGATCCAACTGTCAACCAGAAAACCTGACTTAGATGTCTCATCTACCCCATTACAGCCCTTCCCATCTCTGTGAACAACAAACTCATCCTTCCAGTTGCTCAGCCCAAAGAGTCTTGGAACCATCCTGATTCCTTCCTTTCATGCCCCATATCCAATCTGTCAGCAAATCTGTCAGTTCTACCTTCAAAATACATTTCAAATTTTAACACTCCTCACCACCTCTCCACTCCAGTCCAAGCCCCTGTCATCTCTCAGCTGGATTACTGCAATTGACAGTTCACCTGTTCCCCTGCTTCCACCTTCACCTGTCCTTCACACAGCAGAAACCCTTTTAAAACCCAAGTCAGACACATCACCCCGCTGCTCACCACCTCCAGTGGCTTCCTGTCCTGGCCACTGAGTGATGGCCCTCAAGGTGCTATCCTCTGTCTCCTGCCTTCTCTGCAACTTCCACCTGTCTCCCGTGACTCCGCCTCTCCAGCCCTGCTGACTGTGTTCTAGACATGCCAAGCACACTCTATTCTGGGCTTTTTCTCTGCCTGGGATGTTTCTTCTCTGCCTGGAATGTCCCAGGGCTTGCACCTTCACTTCCCTCAGGTCTTTGCTCAAATATCACCTATTAGCAACGTCTTCCCAGACCACCTTAATTCAAATAGCATGCTCTGCTCACATTTCTTATCTCCTCTACCTGCTTTATTCTTTTCACAGCATGTCTCACCATGTGTATAATATACTATATGACTAGTATTTGTTTACTAAGTACCTCCCCCATTAGAACATTAACTCCTTGAGAGCAGGGGTTTTGTGTCTCTCTCGTTTACCACTGTATCCTCAGCATCCAGAACAACAGGTGCTCAAGAAATATTTACTGAGTCAATAAAGGATAAGTGGTGACAAGCATAGGAAGGCGGAGAGGCTTGGGAGGTAGATGACTTGTAAAGAGACTGGGGGATACGACCCTTGGGGACTGGACATGGATGCAGTCGCCACCACAGGTCACCCAATCGCCCTGCCCCTCCACCCAGGTGGCTTCTTCACCCCCCACTCAGCAGTGCTCCCAGGATCACTGAGCTCCCGCCAACCCCCATCTTCGTGGAGGAGGAGGAAGGCACACCCCTGCTTCCAGCCGAGGAACCTGGGTCTTTGTTTACCACGCAAGTAGTGCCTCCTCCAAAGGGAGGCATCTCTGAAGAAGAGTGCGTGCTCCCGACCCCACTCCTACCTCAGTTGGAGCGGGGAGCTGGCCAGGGCTGGCAGGCTACCTGCCTCAGGCTGCCGTCCCGCAGCTCTGGCTGGCTGCAGAGGGCATGGAGTCCGTGGGTGACAAAGGGGTGAGGGGAGGGATAGGTCCTCTCTGTGGATCCAAGGCTGGAATCCCAGCCTTCTCTGGATTCTGACAAGATATTTTGCAATTGTGGCGTCGGGGCATTTTCATATGGTTAGAGCCCTTGGACAACACCCAGGGACTAGTCCAATCACTTCACCTCGTAGGTAAAGACACCAAGGCCCAGAAAGAGGCAGTGACCTACCCAAAGTCACTCAATGACTTAGTGCCTGAGCCAGGCCTGGAATCTGGGTCTGCCTCCTGTTTCTCTTCACCACATGATGCCACCTGGATAACAGTGTCCTTTGGATCCATTTCCCTTGGCCCCTCTTTCAGACCAGGCCTGGTGGCTTCAACAAAATGCTGATTCCTGAATCTAGCTGGGACTGTGCCATCACAGCCTGGGGTGTCTTCCTTCACACCTTAACCTCTGAGCCTGTGCACTAGGGTCTGACCCTGATCCCCACACACTCTGATGGAAATTAGAGGACTACTGTAGTTGCCACAGCAACTCAGAAGTGCTTTTGTGTCAGGTACTTCAGCTGCTTGGCATCCCTCAGCGAGATGCTTTGCTAGGTCTCGGCTCTGTCACCGACCAGCTATGTTATCCCGGGAAAGTCACTAATTTATCCATCTATTTACCCATCCATCATTCACTGCCATCCAAAAAGAATTTATGCCAACTTAAAATATCACCTACAAAGCAAGACCATAAAAAAATAAAAGCAAAGCTCCAAACCATGTTTAGGTAGAAATATAAAGAGACTATATGGGTTTAAAAAAAAAAAAAAAAGCTAAGTATTAAACATGTATTGCTTTGGTAATTAGGAACAAAGCTTAAAAACCTAAGCTGATATACAGCTATTCCAATTTCATTGTGGGCTTTCAAGTCTTTCTGCTCCCTGGCCTTAGTTTCCTCATTTGTAAAATGAGGGGTTGGACGTAACGATCTAAGATTCATATCAGCGCTGTCATTTTGTGGCTCTGTTTTTATAGAAGGATGGGGCAAAGTGGCCACTCCACACCCTCCTTCTCTCCCCATCTCCCTCTTCCCAGTGGCAGCACGGTGACTGACACGTTGCTGAGTCACTTCAGTCGTGTGTGACTCTGTGCGACCCCATAGACGGCAGCCCACCAGGCTCCCCCGTCCCTGGGATTCTCCAGGCAACAACACTGGAGTGGGTTGCCATTTCCTTCTCCAATGCAGGAAAGTGAAAAGTGAAAGGGAAGTCGCTCAGTCGTGTCCGAGTCTTCGCGACCGCATGGACTGCAGCCCACCAGGCTCCTCCGTCCATGGGATTTTCCAGGCAAGAGTACTGGAGTGGGGTGCCATCGCCTTCTCCGGACTGACACGTAGACACACTCAAGCTATGTGATCTGAGTTCCCCAAATTGCGGGCAATGGACACAATCTGCTGTTAACAGAAGCCACTCATCCAGTTCATTCAATATTTACAGAGCACATACCATAAGCAGGGCACAATGCCAAGGCCACGGAGGTAAGTCAGGTAAATCTGACAAAGATGCTGTCCACAAGGCATTTTCAAAGGCAAAGTAAAGTCAGAAGTAGTGGGTTCTAAAGAGGGCAGAAACAGAGACATGGCCTTGCAGGAGCTCAGATGATTCGAGAGCCCATTTTTTACTGAAGAAATTAGGGAAGCTTTGGGAGGAAATTTTTAAACATGGCCTTGGAAGAAGGGTAGGATTTTTAAATGATAAAACTAATCCATGCACATAATAATAAAGATTCAAATGGTTCGTTAAGTATATAAAATGACAGTAAGTTCTTCTCTCAGCCTCCCACCCCTGAGTCCTAGCCTGCTGAGGCAACCACCTCACGTGACTTGTAAAATATATATTTTAAGCTTCCTGTCTGCTGCATCAACGTGGGTCAGTTTCTCCTCCCCCTCCCCCTTCCAGGAAGTGTGGTGAGGTTGCTGGCACCTGGGCACTTCTCTCTGCCTCACCCGAGGAAACACGACAGTGGAGTGGAGTATACGTAGATGTAGGCTCTGGAGCCAGACAGCTGAGGTGCTACTCTCACGGCTTCCATTTGCTAGCTGTGTGACCCTGGGCAGGTTACTTCACCTCTCTGTGCTTCAGTTTCCTTAGCTGGAAAATGGATATAAAAATAGCACCTAACTCATAGCTTTGTCGTGAATTCAATAACCTTTAACAGGCTTAGGACAGTGTCTGGGGACATAGTGGAGACTCAACGAATGGTAGCTATCTTATTACTAATACTCTTCTCCACATTCCAAATTTTGATTACCTGTTCAAGTTCTTCTTTACATGTCAAGGTTTAAATCATTCAGATTCTGCTTTGGAGCTACACGAATTTTTGCATGCTTTGTAAACTTCACATAAATTGAATCTAAAACTTGAAGAACAATAAGCAATATTTATATTTATGATTACATACACTGCAGAATCAGCTAGGGTGAATAAATCATGACAGAAAGGGCTATAACACTATTTCCAGCCAAGTTACTGGATGGAAACAATTCAAATATATAGGTTTATTGTTCTTTTCTTATCTGCCATCAAACTGCTCAAAATCATATTTCAGTTTGCTTCATGTTTGGCCCAGACTTCTTCCACAGGCTTTTCTCTACATTTCTGAGGCTTCTCATTGCCCTTCTTCTTATAGAAAGTAGAACTATATGTTTTCTTCATCTTATGGTAAGACTGTCAGGATCCCTAATTTCCCTGTTAAATGATCAATTTTGGACACATTCCTCTATGGTTCTGCTCCACATGGCTCTATTTTCCCCCGCTCAGATCCCATGTTTCCTCTTTGTTGAATTTCTTTCATTTTTTTCTGGAGTACACCCTTAAGTAATTTTCCTGAGTAAAATTATGTGGATAGGAAATGTTCCAAGTATTTGTATGCCTGAATGTGACATTATTTTACACTATGCTTTTTCTAATTTTTCTCCTAAATTCTCTTCAACCCTATAGTTTCCATCCCTGCCTTCCAATAAAAATGCTCTTGCTGTGTTAGTCAGGGATCTCCTAATTACCAAACACAATGGACACTTTTAGCTCTAAACCTTTCTGTGACATTTGACATTGTTGACCCTCTGATTCTTAAAACCCTTTATTCTCTTAGTTTTGAGGATTTTGCCCTTTTCTTCTTTCTCTGTTTACTTCCTTTGAGGTTTTCCCTTCTCAACTTTACAATACTGATATTCATTTCTAAAAAAATATTTATTATTTATTTGACTGTGCCAGGTCTTATTTGCAGCACATGGTATTTTTGTTGCAGCATATGGGATCTAGTTCCCTGACCAGGGCTCGAACCCGCATTGGGAGCATGGAGTCTTAGCCACTGGACTACCAGAGAAGTCCCAATGCTGATATTCTTTGATGTTCCATCTCTGCCAAACTCATGATTTCTTCTATATGGGCTTTCAAAAAAGGCTCATCTAACCCTAGGACTTCAGCCACAGTCTCTGTGTTGAAACAGAGTTCTAACTAAATACTGTATAATAATTTCAAAATTAATATGTTTAAATCTTTTTCTTTTTTTTTTGGCCACACCACACTGCTTGTGGGATCTTAGTTCCCTGACCAGGAACAGAACCAGCGTCCTTGGCAATGAAAGCATAGAGTCCTAACTGGTGGACCCCTACGGAGTTCCCAAGTATGTTTAAATTTTAATCAGTAATGTACTTCCATTCAAAGGCTGTTTCCATTCTTGTGGTTTTAGTTTGGGGTCATGGAGTCACTACTGACCCAAATCTCCCCATTTAAGCACTGTGCAGTCATCCTCGACCTCTCCCTTTGCATCTCCCAACCAGTTGCCTCAACAATTCAAGTCTATACCAGAAATATCTCTGGAATTTCATCATCTTCCCTATTAGTCTCAGTGCTGCTGCTGCTGCTTCGTCGCTTCAGTTGTGTCTGACTCTGTGTGATCCTAAGGACTGCAGCCTGCCAGGCTCTTATGTCCATGGGATTCTCTAGGCAAGAGTACTAGAGTGGGTGGCCATGCCCTCCTCCAGGGGATCTTCCCAACCCAGGGATCAAACCTGGGTCTCCTGAATTGCAGGTAGAATCCTTACCGCTGAGCCACTAGGGAAGCCCCATTCTCATTGCTACCTTAATTCAAATCCTCATCATTTCTCACTCGGATTATGGAAACAGCCTCATTGGCCCCTCTGCCCCCAGCCTTCTCCCAGTCTCTCTAGCCTTCATTCAGCTAGTTATGTTCCAAAATTTTTTGTGTGATAAAGCATGTGTGTGTGCTAAGTTGGTTCAGTCATGTCCAACTCTTTGTGACCCTATGGACTGTAGCCCATCAGGCTCTTCTATGGGATTTTCCAGACAAGAATATTGGAGTGGGTTGCCATGCCCTCCTCCAGGGGATCTTTCCAACCCAGAGATATCGAACACATGTCTCCTGAGTCTGCTGCATTGCAGGCAGATTCTTTACGCACTGGACCACCTGGGAAGCCTGTGTGTGATCATCTTTCCTCTATTTAAGACCCAACTGGCTCCCTACTGCTTATATATATATATATACATATTCTCTATATATATAGAATGATGCTCAAGCTCCTAAGAATTACACATGACACTTTGCAATTTACCTCTCTACATTTATATTTTGAATCCTTCTTTCACCCTTCAACTCCACCTTTTCTTTTTTCTTTTTTTTTTAGCTTTCACTTATTCTTTTTTGTTGTTGTTGTTGTTCCTAATTTTATTGTATTTTTAAACTTTACATAATTGTATTAGTTTTGCCAAATATCAAAATGAATCTGCCACAGGTATACATGTGTTCCCCATCCTGAACCCTCCTCCCTCCTCCCTCCCCATACCATCCCTCTGGGTCGTCCCAGTGCACTAGCCCCAAGCATCCAGTATCGTGCATCGAACCTGGACTGGCAACTCGTTTCTTACAGCCCCACCTTTTCTATATACACTTCGGCCACAGAAGCTTCCATGGATCCCATCCCTCCCTAGATTCCATGCATTCTTATTTACTGTTTCAGGCTCAGTTGTTCCTTCCACAACCCCAGAGAACCCTTCTAATAACTGTCTAGCACACAATACTGTTGAGATCTATTTTCTTCTTCCTCTGTGGCTATGCTGTCCACTTCTGGGAAGCTGGGCGTATGTTATATTTACTGGTCTCATCAGCACCTACCACAGGCCTAACCACAGGATGATTCGATTTGATGCCAAGGGAAGAAAAGACAGCAAAACCTCAGGGAATGAGTATGTTCAAGAGCAGGAAGAGGAGCCATGATGAGGGTTTTGTGAGGGTAATAAGAACCCTGCAGAGTCACAAAGGCCTAGGGGAGAGAATTTTAAGGAGGAGGGCGTGGTTGGTGATGTCCAACGAGCAGGAGGTTGAAGAGGCTGGAGATGATGATGCCACTAGATCTGGAGACTTGGAGGTCTCTGGCCACCTTCAGGAAAAACATTCCAGTAGCAGGAGAAAGGAGTTGATGAGATCTGAAAGGTTTGGGAGGGAGGAAGGGGTGTGGAAGCAGTTATTTTCTGACCTGACTGCCACAGCACTTGACATTGACCCTCTCTATTTACTGAATCACTTTCCCCTTCTTTGGCTCCTACGAAGCACATTTTACATCTCCTCAGATTCCTTCGTGGGCTCCTTGTTCTCTATTGACCTTTAAATGTCAAGGTTTCCAAGGTTCTGTTTTTAGCCCTTGTCTCTGCTTAATGCTTAAACTCTCCCATTCATGATGATTTCAATGATGCCTACCTCTTGGTGACCCCACACTCTTATCTCCAGCCCTGGACTCTCCCCAGGCTTCAGACCCGTTTTTAGCTCCACCTGTTGCACATGGAGATTCTTCAGGGTTACAACAAGCTCACCTTTCTGGAACCCAACTCACCAGCCACCACCAAAAATCCCCCCTCAAAACCTGCTTCCAAATTTTCAGCAACTGTATCAACCTATTAAAGAGTACAATCCAAAGACTTCTTAACTCTTTCCTCCTCATTTTTTATTTTTTTTCTCCTCATTTTTTAAATTCTGTCAATCCTACTATCTCCTTTTTATACACTGAAAACAAACTAGGAAGAGAAATTAAGAAAACAATCCCATTTACAGATCACTTCAAAAAAAAAAAAATGCCTGCTAATAAATCTAACTAAGGAGGTAAAAGACCTGTACTCAGAAATATGATGATGTGATAAAAGAAACTGAAGATAATGCAAACAAATGGGAAGATACACTGTGCTCATGGATTGGAAGAATACTGTTCAAATGAACATACAACCTAAGGCAAATTACAGATTCAATACAATCCCTATCAAAATGCCAATGGCATTTTTCACATAACTGGAACAAATAATTCTAAAATCTGTAGAGAAACACAAAAGTCCCTGAGTAGCCTAAGCAGTCCTAAGGAAGAAGACAAAGCTGGAGGTATCTTGCTCCCTGATTTCAAACTACAAGTCTGCAGTAACCAAAATAGTATGGTACTGCTACTTCCCTTGTGGTCCAGCGGTTACGACTCTGCATTCCCAATGCAGAGGGACTGGGTTCGGTCCCTGGTCAGGGAACTAGATCCCACGTGCTGGAGCTAAGAACCTGTGTGATGCAACTGAAGATCCTGCATGTGACAATGAAGATCTTGTGTTGTGTAACTAAAACCCAGTGCAGCCAAATTAAAAAAAAAAAAAAAATAGCATGGTACTGGCACAAAAACAGGCACATGGATCTAGGAAACGGGATAGAGAATCCAGGGGGAAAACCCACATTGATATGGTCAATACATCTATGACAAAGGAGGCAAGAATATTCAATGGGGAAAAGACAGCCTCTTCAATAAAGGAAATAAAGGAAAACTAGACAGAGGACGAGATGGCTGGATGGCATCACCGACTTGATGGACGTGCGTTTGAGTGAACTCTGGGAGTTGGTGATGGACAGGGAGGCCTGGCGTGCTGTGATTCATGGGGTTGCAAAGAGTATGACACGACTGAGTGACTGAACTGAACTGAGACAGAGGATGAGATGGTTGGATGGCATCACTGACTCAATGGACATGAGTTTGAGTAAACTCCAGGAGTTGGTGATGGACAGGGAGGTCTGGCGTGCTGCAGTCCATGGGGTCCCAAAGAGTCAGACACAACTGAGCGACTGAACTGAACTGAGGGAATTATAAGCAAAAGAATCAGACTAGACTACTCTCTCACATCACATATGAGAATAACCTCAAAATGGATTAAGGACTTAAATGTAAGGCCTGAAACCATAAAATTTCTGGAAGAAAACATAGGCAATATGCTCTTTAACATGAGTCTTAGCAATACTTTTTTGGATGTCTCCTCAGGCAAAAGAAACAAAAGCAAAAATAAGCAAATGGGATTGCATCAAACTAAAAAGCTTTTGCAGAGTGAAACTGTTAACAAAATGAAAGGGCTGCCTACTGAATAGGAGAAGATATCTGCAAATGATATATCTGATAAGGGGTTAATATCTGAAACACACAAAGAATGTACACAACTCAACATCAAGAAGACAAAAATCTTGATTAAAAAATGGACAGAGGAGCTTAATAGACATTTTTCCAAAGCAGACATACAGATGGTTAATAGACCCATGAAAAGATGCCCAACATCACTAGCCATCAGGGGAATGCAAATCAAAACCACTGAGATATCACCTCACACCTGTCAGAATGGCCATTATCAAAAAGACAAGAGATGACAAGTGTTGGTGAGGATGCGGAGGAAAGGGAACGCGCGCACTGTTGGTGGGAATGTAAATTTGTGCACCTACTCTGGAAAGGAGCATAATGGCCTCCCTCAAAAAATTAAAAACAGAACTACCATAAGATCCAGCAATTTCACTCCTGGGTATTTATACAAAGAAAATGAAAAGATATATGTACCCCTATGTTAATTACAGCATTACTAACAATAGTCAAGATGTGGACGCAATCTAAGTGCCCATCAATAGAAAAATGGATAAAGAAGATGTGATATACATATATGTAGATACACATAAACACACGATGGAGTATTACTTAGCCATGAAAAAGAATGAAATCTTGCCATTTGTGACAACATGGTTGGACCAAGAGGTGCTAAGTGAAATAATATAGGCAGAGAAAGACAATACTGTATGATTTCACTTATATATGGAATCTAAAAAACCAAAATAAATGAACAAACATAACTAAACAACAGAGTCACTGATACAGAGACTAACATGTGGTTGCTAGAAGGGAGGGGGTTGGAGGAAGAAGAAAAAAAAATCCTATTCCCTCAATAATCCGGAAATTCATTCCCTCTTTTTCCAAACCCATTGCTTAAATTCTAGCATTCAAATTTTTCTACCACATTGTTACAATCACCCCAAGTCAATTCTCAATTCCTCTTTGAGTATTCTCCACACTGTTTCCACAGAAGTCTTTTTCCTCTAGTACTTAAAAAAAAAAAAAGGATGCATAATTTACATACAATAAAACACACAAATTGTAAGTGCAAAGTTTGACAGGTTTAAGCATAACCACCACCCCATCAAGAAATAGAACATTTCCATAGCCTCAGAAAGTTCCATTATGACTCTCTCCAGTCAAGCCCCTGATGCCCAGAGGCAGAAATGTCCTGATTTCTATTACCACAGAATAGTTTTGCCTGTTCTTAAACTATGTGTAAATGGAATCACATGGTATGGATTATCTTGTGTCTGGATTCTTCAGTCAACACAGTGACTGTGAAAGTCATCCAGGCTACAGCATTTTCACTGGTTTGTTCCTTTACACTGCTGTGCATGCGTGCTCAGTCACTTCAGTCACGTCCAACTCTTTGTGACGCCCTGAACTGTAGCCCATCAGGCTCCTCTGTCCATGGGCTTCTCCAGGCAAGAATACTGGAGTGAGTTGCCATGCCCTCCTCCAGGGGATCTTCCCAACCCAGGGATTGAACCTGGGTCTCCTGCATTGCAGGAGGATTCTTTACTGCTGAGCCACTGAGGAAGTCAGTGAGTAGTACACAATTGTATGGATATACCACAACTTATTTTTCCATTCATCTGTTGATGAAAAATTGAGTTGTTTCTAGTTTTCGCTCTTATGAAAAAGCTGTCATGAACATTTTTGTCTATCTTTTTTGGACATATATTTTCAATTTTAGATAAATATATAGGAATAGAAGTGCCAGTTCACAGGATAGGTGTATGTTAAATTTTGTAAGAAACTGTCAAACAGCTTTCCAATATGGTTCTATTATTTTATATTTCCACAAGCCATGTCTGAGAGTTCCAGTTGCTAAAATAAGTCTTTTTCAAATGCAAATACGTCATGCTATTTTCCTACTTAGAGATCATCTCTGTCTCCACACATGCTCAAATTCCACAGGAAATAGGCAAGGGTCTCCATGATCTGTGCCCCAATTGTCCAGCCTCACCTCTTACTATTTCTCCACATGGTCCCTTCATTCCAGTTATAGAAACGTCACTCAGTTCCCTCAACTCATGAAGTCTTTTCACTTCTTTGTATAAGTCTTTCCGTCTGCCACAATGCCATTTTCCTCTCATTTGCTCAACGGATGTCTACTCATCTTTTCAAAGGTGTTTGCTGATTACTTCACACCTGTACCTACACCCCTATGAGTTAATGGCTGCTATTCTGTACCCCATTAACATACACAATATAATTCCATTAGAATACCCCACTCGAAGCCAAAGCATTAGAACACATTATTTTCTTCTTGCTATCCGACTAGCTCCTGAAAGACACTTCTATCACTGTTTAATGATAGTCTACTGGCAGACAACATTACTAGCAGTTGGGCATAAAGTAAAATAGCCATGACCCTTGCTCCCCTAGAGTTTAGGGAAGAGTGGAAAAGAAAGCTAGGTAACCACACTCATAAATGGAGAATCAAGTAGTGAGTTAATTAGGTGACCAAATCCGAGCAGCTTCTGGTCTGTCCCTTCCATCACACGGGGACCATCAGTCTCTGTTCTCAAATCTCCCCAGCTTCATTTCAGTTTCTTGAACTGTCTCAAGTTCTCTCACCTGATTAATCCCTAGATTCCAATTAGATTATCTGCTCAAGGAAACCTTCCATGCCCTACCTCCACCATATTTAGGATAGATTATTTTCTTTTATGTACTTATAGACTCATCATCCCCTTTGTTCAGAACTCCTAGCTGCAGGAGACCTGGTGGCATCATCCTCCACTGACGGCCACAACGGATGCCCGCCGTCCACCACTGTACGCAGCATGGGGTCATGTGAAACAGACATGTGTGAAATAATTTTAGAAGCACTCAAGAAGCTTGACAGCTAAAGGGAAGGAGGGACCACATGTATCTTGAGTGGGCTGCAGAATTAAGGAATAGTGTTTTTAAGCAAGGGCACAACTTGGGTTTGTTGAGGGAATGCAGCTAATAAAGGGATGGACTATGTAAATAGAGTTCTGAATCACAAATACAGAGATTATCAGTTTTGAAAAGGAAGTATAATTCTTCCACTGAGGTATGAGAAAAGGGCAGAAAAACTGGGAAAGATCTAGAGAAAAGACATGAACTCATGGCAGATGTGTTATTACGGGGCAGGAGTGTTATTACAGTCACGTGGATTCACTGGAAATGTCATTGAATCTGCATGGGGCTATCAGACGATCACTCTTTGTCAGTTGTGCTGTGGATTCTGCCTACAGTCATGGCAGCAGATTTATAGAGTGGTGACTCACAATCAGCATGACACTAAGTTTTCACGTACATTTGCCATCTCACTAAACTTTCACAGTTCACAATTTTTCAAAGTATATAATTTTAGGCCCAATTTATAGATGAATTACAATTTACAGAACTTGGGTTCAAGGAGGTTGAAAACCTTTCCTGGATCCACACTGTCAGTGACTGGATGACCTAGAATTGGAACTCTAGTCCTGCGGCAACTTGGTAGACTGGCCGTTCTGCTCCCTGTGCACTGGTTTCAGATGCTTTATTCCAATACAGCTGGAACATGGGCATAGCGCAAGGCGGCAGAGGCAGTTTTTGTCTATAGGGTTGGTTTAATTTGACAATGTGCTTTCCAGGGTCTCCTTATGAGTGAATGAGGAATAAGAACACAGTTTGGGAAGCTAGAAGGCAACATTCTGGCCTAGAACCCATTGTCCTCTTACTGAGATGGGAAGAATCAAATCATAAAGAAACCAACACTGGAGTATGCCACAAGTTAACTTAACTAAAGATGAGGTCAGTAACTTCTCCGTAGAGGGCCATGAGTCCAGGAATGTCATGGAGACACGCCTTCACGTGGCCTTTTGAGCTTCAGGCACAGATGCCAAGATGGCAATAGCTTGGGTAACTAGAGTGACTATGGGCGGGGCAGCCCCTAGAAGACAAACCTATCCCAACAGGAGAAAAAAAGCCTTTGGAATAAGTGCCAGAGTGTCCACGGAAAGCTACAAAGCTGTGAAGACCCTGGGCCAGGAGACAGGTGTCCACACCAACAGAGAACAGCAGGTGATTCGGGAACTGGCTCCATCTGTAGAGAGCAGTACTGCAGGAGTGATCTGAATTAGAGGAGGGAAAGGGAGCCAGATGGGCAGGTTCCTCGTTTGGAGAGGTGCCTTTAGGGATCTTAACAGGAGACATTGCGCATCACTGCTGCCACCAGCCAGTGTGGTCTCTTGACCATTATTAAGCTTCCTTATGCTATCTTATTGGAGAAGGAAAGGGCAACCCACTCCAGTATTCTTGCCTGGAGAATTCCATGGACAGAGGAGCCTGGCGAGCCACTGTCCATGGGGTCTCAAAGAGTTGGAGATGACTGAGTGATTAACATTCACACATACTGTTTTATGGGTTTCCCAGGTGGCAGAGCAGTAAAGAAACTGCCTGCCAATGCAGGAGATGTGGGTTTGATCCCACGTCTGGGTAGGGAAGATCCCTAGAGCAGGAAATGGCAACCCACTCCAGAAATCTTGCCTGGAAAATTCCATGGACAGAGGAGCTGAGCAGCTACAGTCCATGGGGTCGTAAAGAGCCAGACGTGATTGAGCACACACACATGCTGTCTCATTGCCCATGCATTTGCAGGTTGAGATCTACTTAGTCTGTGCTGTAGTTGACATATTTTTGTATTAAATTTTTTAAAATCTTTTGTTCATTCCACATGGCATGTAGGATCTTAGTTCCCCAACCAGGATTGAACCCTGATTGAACCCTGCATTGGCAGCACAGAGTCTTAACTACTGGACCAACAGGGAAGTCCTCATTCATATTTATTTTAGCATAACCTAAGACTCATTTCAGCCCTTGCAGCTTTTCCAGCTTAAGGAGATATAGTCAGTTGACCAGCGCCCCCTGCAAAATTCATGTGACCTTATTTAGAAATAGGTCTCTGTGATTAATTAAGGATATACCGGAGTAGGGTGGGCCCTAAATCCAATGACAGGTTTCCTTAAAAGAGATAAAGAGAAGACAGAGAAGGCCATGTGAAGACCAAGGCACAGACTGGTGTGATGAGGCCACAATCCAAGAAACACCTGTGTCCACCAGAATTGGCGAAGATGATTCACCGCTAGAGCTTTCGGAGGGAATATAGCCCTCTTGACTCCTTGATCTTAGACTTTCAGCCTCCAGAACTGTGAGAGAATACATCTCTGTTCTTTCAAGCCACTCAGTGTCTGGTACAGCATCCCCAGGAAACTAACACAGGAACTGAGGTCATTCTCCTGAAAGATACATCAATGAGCTCTCCAGGCCTCAGCAGCCCCTTACTTCACCCCTATATGTGAGCACCAAGAAAAAATGTCTGCTGAATAAATACATTTCCCAGATTTTAAATTGAGGGGGAAGCATGATGCTCCTTGAGGTGGCGTAGAGGGATCAACAGTAACAGTAGATAGCATCTGGGAGACTCCAAGCCTGTATCTCAAACTGTCTGATCATGTGGCTTTAGCAGGCAAATTCACTAAGCGTCAGGATGTGGTCTCTAGTTTTGTCAATCTCAAGGTTGAGTCAACCTTTGCATGATTAGCTAAATCATGCTAATCAAACTCCCAAGAAATAAAAACCAGGTTGCAAATGTATTCATTGGTACATGTGTGAGAAAGAGAGAAAGCTTCCCTTTCAGGATCCAAAATGCTCAAGTTCACTACCAGGGGCCCAGAGTGAGCACACCAAAAGCTGATCAGAGACTCTCTCTCTCTCTCTCTCTCTCTATATATATATATATATATTTGGCTGCATTAAGTCTTAGTTGGATCTTCAGTTGTGGCATGTGGGATCTAGTTTCCTGACCAGGGATTGAACTTGGCCCCCCTGCATTAGGAACACAGAGCTTTAGCCACTGGACCACCAGAGAAGTCCCAATAATTGTATTTAAACTTGCTATATTATAGTTATGTTCTGGACTTGCTTCCCTAATATCACAAAGCAGGTGACGTTCACTAAACTACCGGGTTCTTCTAAACCCACACAGACTGCAGCACACTGGGCTTCCCTGTCCTTCACTATCTCCCAGAATTTGCTCAAATTCATGTCCATTGAGTTGGTTATGCCATGCAACCATCTCATACTCTGTCATCCCCTTTTCCTCTTGCTTTCAATCTTTCCCAGCCTCAGGGTCTTTTCCAAAGAGTTGGCTCTTCGCATCAGGTGGCCAAAGTATTGGAGTTTCAGCTTCAGTCCTTCCAATGCATATTCAGGGTTGATTTCCTTTAGGATTGACTGCTTTGATCACCTAGCTGTCCAAGGGACTCTCAAGAGTCTTCTCTAGCACCATAATTTGAAAGCATCAATTCTTTGGTGCCCAGCCTTCTTTATGGTCCAAATCTCACACCCATACATGACTACTGGAAAAACCATAGCTTTGACAGTATGGACCTTTGTCAGCAAAGTGATGTCTCTGCTTTTTAACATGCTATCTAGGTTTGTCATAGCTTTTCTTCCAAGGAGCAAGTGTCTTTTAATTTCATGGCTGCAGTCACCATCCACAGTGATTTTGGAGCCCAAGAAAATAAAATTTGTCACTGCTTCCACTTTTTCTCCTTCTATTTGCCATGAAGTGATGGGGCTGGATACCATTTGTTAATAACCATAATTAATATCATAATTAATATCATTAAGTTTCCTGTAGCTACTGTAACAAAGTATCACAAACATGGAGATATTCTTTTTAAAGAGTATAAATATATTCTCTTGCAGTTCTTGAGGCTGAAGTTCCAAAATTAATGCACTGGTAGGGCTGTGCTCTCTCTGGGGAAGCTCTGGTTCTGGCCTCCTCTACCTTCTCATCACTCCAGGTGTTCCTTGGCTTGCGGCCTCATCACTCCAGTCTTGGCCTCTGGGTCACACTGCCACTTCTTCTTCTCCATGTGTCCATGATAATCCAGAATGATCTCATCTCAAAAATTTTAACTTAATCACATCTGCCTTAAATCACATTCCCCCCCCACCAAAAATAACACAGGTTCCAGGGACTTGGTTTGAATACCTTTTGCAGTTTGTGGGGGGTGTGGTTTGGCAGTCACCATTCAAGGCTTTTGAACACTGGGACCTGTCTTCATATTTCTTCAGTGTCTCACATATGAATGCAAATGAATAGATAATAAAGGCAATCTTATTTCTAAATTCTAAGGTGCCTCACTACCACTACAGACCATCAATATCCCTCTGAAAGGTAATCTAGAATCTTTATACCATTGGCCACGCAAGCACAGGCCAGTGTGAATGAGTTTCATGAGTTCATGATTCAGTGTGAATTATCTCTTACAAGGAACCCATCTCTTCAGGCCAACCTGTCTGTATAAACAGTCATCGCAATCAGCACTAACTTTGACTATGATGTTAAATATCTTGCATGATTATCTTTTGCTCTACCTGTTCAAATCCTTTCTACCTTTTGAGGCCCAGCTAATGCTCTACTTTTCCAGGAGATGACATTTTCTTACCCTCCACACCTTTTCACAATCCTGCTTTCCTTTGAGTTCTTCCTGCCCTTTCTGCCCATGGGAATCACTTCTGGTTTGTTGCTGTTCAGTCGCCAAGCCATGTCTGCCTCTTTGCAACCCCATGGACTGCAGCACGCCAGGCCTTCCTGTCCTTCACCATCTCCCTAAGTTTGCCCACGTTCATGTCCATTGCATCGATGATGCCATCCAGGCACCTCATCCTCTGATGCCTTCTTCTCCTTCTGCTTGGGACTTGGTAAACTCTTTCTAAGAGTTTCTTTCTCAAATTAGACTCAATGCATATAGTATAGTATGCTGTTGGAATTTTGTTAAATAATTGTTGGGTGATGAATGTAAGGAAAACTAGTGAGCTAAAGAACAGATCACACTAAAACAAGATTTCTCCACTCTGAGGCAGGAAAAAACACCTATTTGCCTGGAGAGTCCAAGAGAAGACAGAATACTCATTTGGGGATCAACTGATTTAGAAAATTAGATAATTATCTCCTGGAGGATGAGATGTTTAACATTCAGCTAAAAGATAAAGTTCTTTTACATAAGTGGTAACTGCTAAGAAGGCTTCCCAGGTGGCATAGCAGTAAAGAATCCGCCTGCCAATGCTGGAGATGCAGGAGACAGGGGATCAACCCCTGGGTCAGGAAGATCCCCTGGGGTAGGAAATGGCAACCCACTCCAGTATTCTTGCCTGGGAAATCAAGACAAATTTTTTGATTTCCCAGAGAAATCAAGAGAAGTCTGGTAGGCTATAGTCCACAGGGGTCACAAAGAGTCGGACATGCCTGAGCAAGCACACATGCAGACAGCTGTTAAGACAGTCAGGGACTGTGATTTTCTATCAAGGAATATATCATAAAGGGGCTTCCCTGGTGGTCCAGTGGTTAAAACCCAGAGCTGCCAATGTAGGGGGCATGGGTTCCACTGCTGATGAGGGAACTAAGATCCCACATGCCGTGTGGTGCAACTAAAGATTTAAAAGAAAGAAAGACAGACAGCATAGACCTTTAAAGAAGGAAAGTTAGAGGGCGCCAAGTGTCTTCCTCTCCTCCCAGACAGGATTTGGGGAAGAATTTGTACAGACAAAATAGCCCCAATTTCAAAATGTATGTGAATATGCAGCAGCAGAACTCTAAGACTCAGAAGCTCTGAAAGGAAGGAGAATTGCCTGATTCAGGAGTCCCTGACATCATCAGTTCACTGAACCTGGTGACAAGAGCCACATCCCAAGTACGAGGCATGACCTTCATGTTGCTAAATACAGCACTCAATTTCTCAGACACGTGGGACAACGGACCACTCACCCTTCCTTCTTGAAATATTTTGTACTCTTGATCTCTGCCTTCAATGGATGTTCCTTCTCAGTTTCCTTCACTGGGTCCTCTACCTCCTCTTGACCTCTAAATGTTGACATGCCCCAGGGCTCATTACTCAGACCTCTTGTCTTATTCACTTCTCCTCTCTTCCAGGGCCTAGGTGAGCTCACTCAGTCTCACGACTTAAAATTGTCATTCACACATGCTTTCTCCAAAATGGTATCTCTGGCCCCATTCTTTCCCTTGAACTCCAGACTTGCATATCCAGCTACCTACTTGATATCTTCAATGAAACATCTCATAGATTGTAAAACTGAAAATGACTGAAATAGAACTCTTCATTTCACCCCACCTAAAACCTCCTCCTCCTCCATCTCGTGCTTCCCTGATAGCTTAGTTGGTAAAGAATCCGCCTGCAATGCAGGAGACACTGGCTCGATTCCTGGGTTGGGAAGATCCACTGGAGAAGAGATAGACTACCCACTCCAGTATTCTTGGGCTTCCCTTGTGGCTCAGCTGGTAGAGAATCCGCCTGAAATGTAGGAGACCTGGGTTCGATCCCTGGGTTGGGAAGATCCCCTGGAGAAGGGAAAGACCACTCACTCCAGTATTGTGGCCTAGAGAATTCCATGGACTGTATAGTCTATGGGGTCGCAGAGTCAGACACGACTGAACAACTTTCACTTTCCTCCATCTCCACTTCAGGAAATGGCAATTTCATTCGGTGGCTCAAGCCCAGAACCTTGAAGTCAACCTTGACTCCTCTCTCTCTCTCACCCGACATCCAATCCATCAACAAATCCTATTGGTTCTACCTTCCACATATATCCAGAATCCAACCATTTGCCTTTGCTTCCACTGAGGGCAACCTGGTCCATGACACTATCAACTCTCACCTGAAAGAAACTCCCCACTGCTTGTCTGCTTTCTCTCCCACCCCCTGCTAATCAAACTCTAGGAGGCAGCCCAGTAAGACAAACTAAATCATGTTACTCCTCCGCCCTCAACTATACAAAGATGTCCCGGTAAATTTTGCATGAAATTCAATGCTCACCATAGTCCACAAGGCCCTGCAAATGCTCTTTTCCAGTTTTATTTCCTATTTTTGTTACACAGGCCTCCTTGTTGTCTTCAGTAAGTTATTAAACTGAACATATATGCCTCAAAATATGAGATAGGATATAAAAAGAAAATTTTTGCCATCAATAACACAAAGTGTGTGTAGTGGGGTTGTGCAGCTGTAAAAAAAAAAAAAAAAGTCCTCGTGTTTATCAGGTACAGAGCTTCGATTTTGCAAGACGAGGAGAGTTCTGGACATGTATGGTGGTGATGGTGAACAACAATGTGGATTTACTTAATTACAGGCTCTATTTTGTTCAGCAGATCTCCAGAACTTAATGTGAATGCACTTAATGTCACTGAACTATATATTTAAAAATAGTCAAAATAGTAAATTCTATGTTATGCGTATTTTACCAAAATAGGTAAAATGGTAAATTCTTTTTTTTTGGCCACAGTTAGTAGCATGCAGGATCTTAGTTTCCTGACCAGGGATTGAACCCATGCCCTCTGCATTGGCAGTATGGAGTATTAACCACTGGACTGACAGGGAAGTTCCCAAAAAGGGTAAATTCTACATTATGTGTATTCTACCAAAATAAATAATAAAAAAGAAAACAATCATTAATATTTGTGTATTTGCAAAACAGGTCTGAAAGAATAAGCACAAAAGGGGAATAGTAATTATAGAGTAGAGTTACTTGCTCAGTTGTGTCTGACTCTTTGCGACCCCATGGACTGTAGCCCACCAGCCTCCTCTGTCCATGGGATTCTCCAGGCAAGAATACTGGAGTGGGTTGCCATGCCCTCCTCCAGAGGATCTCCCTGACCCAAGGATTGAACCAGCAGGGTTAAACCCAATTTCCTGCATTGCAGGCAGATTCTTTACCAAGTCTGAGCCACTAGGGAAGCCTGTTAGGGTAGGAGGATTACATATGATTTTCTTTTTGCAGGAAAAGTGCTTCTGATATATATATTACTTATGTGTGATTTTTATATATTACATATATAATAAAATTCATAAGGAGCTCTGTATAAAACTTATACCTAGTATGGTGATAACTACATACAAACTCTGGAAATAAATATGTTATCACTAAACTTCCTATTTAGTGTCATCAATTTCAATGGATTCATCGCTACAGGAACTAGACAAGAGGACTTTAAATATAGGAGCACTTAGATTTTCAAATGAAGACTCAGGTGACAACATGGATGCTACCTGTCTGACACAGGACAATCATACTACAGATGAGCAAGCTATTGCAAAAACTCTGACACGTCTCTGCAATGTGTCATTTGATAATGTGGCATCTTTTGACATAGACCAAGCTACAGAGCTGCCTATTGTGCATAATTAAGGGTTTCGGATGTACTAAGGTTTTCTCCTGCCAAATGCCATTCATCTATGCTTGACTCTTCCAACAAATATAACTGAAGTACAATTTGTAAAGCAAGCTCGCTGTGTGAATTATTTTGTCCTGCTGTTTTAAGTCACTGCACGGTTCAGAGGAGTAGAGAAATTATTCTGGGATACCTAAATCACAAAGTACAATCCCATCATTTGGGGAGAGGATGCCAAGACCCAGAAGACAAAGTGGTCCAGAGTTACCCTTCTAGTGTGTGCAATAGCGGGGGCTCGCCTCCAGAAATCCTTATGCCTTAGTCCCATGCATTTCCTCAAAAGTTGGAATGTTATCTTTGGAAAAGGAGAGTAACAACAGTCTGAATGTGGTTACAACTAGAAACAGCCTTATCTCTCCCCAACCTTTGTCTTCAAATAGACTCCATAGCTTTCTGATTACTCACACTTTCAAGGACCACCTAATTTTAGCAATTAAGACTAATTTTCAGGTGTTGTTTTTTGTTTTAAATTCATCTGGTCTAAATAAAATCTTCAATCTCACTTTTAGCTCAAAGTTCTTTCTGTCCACATGGCTCAGACTGACTCACAGCTTGAGGTCTTGCAAATGGGGAAGGAGATGAAATCTGCTTTTCTCTCCTTCCTTTCTTCCATTGCTCTCACGTCCCAGGATCAGTGGTGGGCCGGGAGTGGAGGAGTTGACAAGGATTGAAGTAAAGGGGCTAAAGTCTTTGCACTTGACTGTAAAGCTTCCTTAACTGACAGCATTCTCTGGGTTGGTGTCCAAAGATGGAACATACCTTGGGATGCAGCTATGGCTTCTGAAAAGGCCTTATGGGAATCTCCATAGGATCTGAGTCAGGGGCACCAAAGTGAGGGTGCTGTGGGAGCCCTCTCCCTTGGCTGGGAGGCATCAAGGCTCTCCCTGCCCATCTCCAATTGCACTGTCCCTCAAACTCTGCCCAGTGAATCAAATCTTCTTGACTAGTCTTTTTTTTTTTTAAGTTGAGAATTATGTTTTATTTTTAATATATATTTTATTTTGTAGAGTATTTTTATTCATTTATTTTTGGCCATGCTATATGTGGCCATATATAGATCTTAGTTCCCTGGCCAGGGATCGAACCCAAGACCCCTGCCCTGGGAGCATGGGATCTTTAACCAGTGGACCACAAGGGAAATCCCTGTCTAGTCTTTTTTTCACACAGGCTGGTGGGTGATGGTAGCCAGAAAAGTTTATCCACCTTTATATAAATCTTGAGGGGTTTTGCCTAGCTATTCCTCTTCAGAAGTGTATGGTACTTAACACATAGCATTTTCATTTAAAAAAACTCCATTCAGTATTGTCTTATGGGAGTCCTAAGTGTCAGTAAGTTTGTTCTTACTTTTGGAAAGGAAGACAAAGAGGAAGCAGTTGTTGGGAAGATCCTACAGGGAGAGAGGGAATTACCCACAGACTGGAAAAAGGAGGGACTGCCTCCAAAGACAACCCTCCCTCATCATAGGGAATGTCAAAGATTTTGAGAAGACTCTGAGGGGAGCTGCTTCTCTGGGACCAAGCAGATTGGGGGCATCAGGATAAGATAAAATCCTGCCTCTGCCCTTCACCCACTCAGTAGTATAGACTGAGCTCTTTCCTCCTTCTGAACTCTGGGTTCCCCATCTATAAAATAGGGGGATGGTCACTACTTGTCATTTTTGGCTGCATAGCATTGTAGCACCATCTCTACTGGAGGAATTACAAGATGGGTGGTGGGCAGACTCTCCCTTTGGCCATTATGGAAGCCCAAGAGGAGGCCATACAGTCTCACTCCCTACCCTTCCTATATATTACAGCATGGAAATATGACAGGCTCATCCAAGGACTCTGAATCCTTAGTAAGAATGCAAAAGTGTAACTGGTGGAATGACAGTCCATGGGAATGGCATGAATGTTGACTGCAAGTGATCAGCCCAGACTAGTGCAGCAGCGCCCGTGCCTTTGAGCTGTGCCTGGCCACCTTGATCATGTTCTGAGCCTGGCTCTCTAGCCCCCAATGATTCTGCGGAGATGTCATGTTCTCTGCGATAATTACCTTAACTTGGCTCACAAGTCCCATTCAACCGTTTTCTCCCTCTACAGTAGAGGCTAGAAAGCAAAATACTTGTACTCCCAGACACCTTTGCATTAAGAAGTGGTAATGTGATATAGTCCTGATTAATAAAATAAAACATGAAGTCCCTTCCCCAGTATGAAGGTAAAACCTGGAGAGGAAAAAGCTTTTTTACTTCACCTTTGTCCCTCTCCTTCTTCCTGCCCGGAATATACATGAAATGCCTGGAGGTGAAGCATGTGCTCATGACCATGAGAAACAAAATGCTAAACGAAATCCTAGCCTCTGATGACATTCCTGAGCAGCAAGACAAGCCTAGACCACCACTTTCAGAAGTTAAATACTGGTGAGGAAATAAATCTTGCTATATGGTATACAGCAGGTCAGAAGAGATTCCATGGATTGGGTCTAATTTGCTACAGAGATTCAAATGGAACTATTTTAGTTTATGATATAACAGATGAAGATTCTTTTTGGAAGGTTAAAAACTGGGTGAAATAATTATGGAAAATGTTGGGAAATGAAATCTGTTTATGTATAGTAGGAATCTACTGTCTGAGTAGTGGCTCAGACAGTAAAGAATCTGCCTACAATGCAGGAGACCCAGGTTCGATCCCTGGGTTGGGAAGCACTCCTGGAGAAGGGAATGGCAACTCACTCCAGTATGCGTGGCTGGAGAATTCCATGGGCAGAGGAGCCTGGCGGGCTATAGGCTATGGGATTGCAAAGAGTCAGACACAACTGAGTGACTAACACACATACAGGTGATAAACTAGACTTGGAGAAGGAGAGACATGTTTTCATTCAGGAAGTAGAGTCGTATGCAGAATCTGTGGGAGCAAAACATTATCATACTTCAGTCAAACAGAACCAAGGAATTGACTCTTTTTTGACCTTTGTAAAAGAGAAAATAAACACATATCCTTCTACTCCGCCATCTTGATCACCTCATCACAATCAAAGAAAGCTAACCAAAATGATCACACGCATCACAGTCTTGTATAACTCAACGAAGCTATGAGCCATGCCATGCAGGGCCACCCAAGACGGACGGGTCATGGTGGACAGTCCTGACAAAACATGGTCCACTGGAGAAAGGAATGGCAAACCACCTCAGTATTCTTGCCTCAAGAACCCCATGAATTGTATGAAAAGGCAAAAAGATATGACGCCGGAAGATGAGCCCCCCAGGTTGGTAGGTGTCCAATATGCTACTGGGGAAAAGCAGAGAAATAGCTCCAGAAAGAATTCAGCGGGGCCAAAGTGTAAAAGACACTTGGTTGTGGATGCGTCCAGTGGTGAAAGTAAAGTCTGATTCTGTGAAGAACAATATTGCATAGTAACCTGGAACGGTAGATCCATGAATTAAGGTGAACTGGATCTGCTCAAGCAGGAGATGGCAAGAGTGAATATCAACATTTTAGGAATCAGTGAACTAAAATGGACAGGAATGGGTGAATTTAATTCAGATGACAAGGGGATCTATCTTCCCAACCCAGGGATCGAACCCAGGTCTCCCACATGTGGGCAGATTCTGTACTGTCTGAGCCACCAGGGAGACCCAAGAATACTGGAGTGGGTAGCCTACCCCTTCTCCAGAGGATCTTCCCAACCCAGGAATCAAACTGGGGTCTCCTGCATTGCAGACAGATTCTTTACCAGCTGAGCTCCCAAGGAAGCCCAGATTTCTGCATCCTAGGCAAAATCTGAGTTGAGCATGATATTTATATTTGTAAAATATTTTGTAGTTTAGAACTTAAACTGTCATTTTTTGTACCATCTCACTGATCCTCACAGCAATGCTGAGCTAAACAGGGCAAGCACAAGGACTATGAGGAGAGATGGGTTCTAGAGATAAGGATGGCTGGTTGGATGGCATCACTGATTCAGTGGACATGAACTTGGGCAAACTCTGGAGAGACAGGGAAGCCTGGTGTGTTGCAGTCCACAAGGTTGTGAAGAGTCGGACACTTCATGACTGCACGACTGAACAACAACAGCAACAATGACCCGAGGCAGTGGGGAAAGAGGAACAGACATTGGACTAGGGCTCAGGAAACCTGTTTTGTGCTCCAGTTCTACCACTAACTTAGTACCTGGACCTTGGGAAAGTCGTTACCTCTCTGGATCCAGTCTCTTCATCTGTTCAGTGAGGATGCTGGATGTACTAGTCAACTTAGACTGCCTTAACAAAATTCCTTAGACTACATGGCTTAAATAACACACTTATTTTCTCACAGTTCTGGAGATGAAAAGTCCAAGATCAGAGTGCCAGTACAGTCTGGTTCTAGTGAGAGCTCTTCTTCCTGCTATATCCTCACACTGGGAGTGGGGAAAAAGAGAGAGGGAGAGACAGCTAGAAAGAACTCCCTCTTTTTATAAGGACGTAGTCCTAGCAGATTAAGGCCCCATCCTTATGACCTCAGTCAATCTTTTCTTTTTAAGCTGGAGTATAATTGCTTTTCAATGTTGTGTTAGTTTCTGCTGTACAATGAAGTGAATCAGCTATATGTATACATATATCCCTTCCCTCTTGAAGCTCCCTCCCACCCACCCCATCCCACCCCTCTAGGCCATCACAGAGCACTGAGCTGAGTCTCCTGTGCTATGTAGCAGGTCCCCACTAGCTACCTATTCTACACATGGTAGTGTATGCATGTCAATCCCACTCCCAATTCATCTCACCCTCCACTCCCCCGTGTCTACACGTGTGTTCTCTGCGGCTGCATCTCTGTTCCCGCCCTGCAAATAGGTTCATCAGCACGATCTCTCTAGATTCCATACATATGCATTAATAAGCAATATCTGTTTTTCTCTTTCTGACTTACTTCACTCTGTATGACAGACTCTAGGCCCATCCACATCACTACTGATGACCCAATTTCAGTCCTTTTTTATGGCGAATAATATTCCATCGTATATATGTACCACATCTACTTTATTCAGTCATCTGTCAATGGACATTTAGGTTACTTCCATGTCGTGGCTAATGTAAACAGCACCACAATGAACATTGGGATACATCTTTTTTTCTTAATTATTGACCTCATTTAATCTTAATTATTTCCTCAAGATTCTTGCTCCACAAACAACCACACTGGGGGTTAGGATTTCATCATATGCATTTTGGGGGAACACAGTTCACCTCACAGCACTGACATGACATTTGGAGTTCCTTTCACCTGTTAGCACAAGTCTGGAACACTGAAGATGCTCACAGTTATCCATGGAATCAGTTAGTCTACTGGCTTCCTTGATTCAAGACATTGCACAAGGCTCATTTCTCAACTCTTGGGTAGTGAGCATCTTGGGGTCTTCTGTGTATGCGTTTCCTTTTCAAAGGAAATTAACACACCAAAGGTGATCTCTGGTCGAAGCAAGTCTCTCCTGAGGCTGGAGCCTTAATGTTTTTCAGAAGGCAGTATATTTACTGTTACTTTCAGTCTTGGGGCGTGACATGAAACGTAGCTACTGTCTTTAGAAAGAACACCATGGTGACTGTCAGTTGGAGTTGGGTTTCAAATCACACGTAGACAGTTACATTTTCTGACTGCCATGGACACTGCTGATCAATTGTGGGCCTTCACCAAAGCCCAAAATGCCTTGTCATTCCTCCTTCACCCCTGAAGCGCCTGCAAGTGCTGTTTTCAAGCATCTTTGTGGTCAGAAGCAGCCTCTGGTGAAGCGAGCCAGCCAACCTTAGGTCAAATATAATTTTCTCCAATGGTAATTAACCATGATTTCTCCAGAAATATTAATTATTTTTGGTTTAATATACTTATAGTCAAAGGCCTAAATACAATTATATACTCACTGCCAAAGGCCTTAAATACAATTCCAACAAAAATATTCCATGGATGGTTGAAACAGCCCTAGAATGAGGTGTTGTATTCAGATCCAAGGCCATCAGGGGTAAAATGGTCTCAACTTCTATAACGACTTTATTTGTTTACTTCTTCTTATTTATGATAAAATCTATAACTGCTTATAACACTAAAGTTTCCCTGTGTTAGTAATTTCAAACACAAATTCACCTTTTACAGCTATTAAAATCCTCACCTTCAGTTGCCCCCAACTGTCCAAATTCTGGTATTCTTACACAATGGTAAGATGCTGAGTTTCCATGTTTGATCCTATAGAGCAATGGTTCTCAACTGAGAGATGCCAAAGATTCCCAGGGGGCATCTGGCAATATGTAGAGGCATTTTTTGGTCATCACAACTGGCAGCTGGTAGGTAGAGGCGCAGGATGCTACTAAACAGTGCACAGGACAGCTCCCCTACAACAAAGTTATCCAGCCCCACATGTCAATAATGCTGAAGCTGAAAAATCCTGCTACAGATCTGAAGATGCAAAGAACATGGTCTGTAAGGCTGCCAGGGTAAGAGAGGGGAAACTTCTACTGGCAGCACAACTCTGTGACTATACACGACCTCAGAGACACAGCAGAAACTGATGGGAGTATCTGCCATGCCAACAGAATGTCAGGAACAGGATTAACTTTTTGTTAAGTAGGCAGCCCCTCCTCTGATCTTCATTCAACTTCACTGTTCTCTTCACCTGCATAGTAAGGGGAAAGAAAACAGGGCTAGAACACAGTGGCTCAGGAGCAGGCCTGTAACGAGGTCTAAAGATTTGCCACTTAAACCCTCAGAGCTCATTTTACTTGGGATGGATGGCAGGAGGACAGAAGAAAGCTCCATTTTATAAAATCCTAACAGCTTCATGGGTTGGTAGGATTTCAAACTCCTTTTAAAAAGCATTAAATAACTCCCTGTGCTCCCATTATTTTAATGATTTCTATATATCCCTCCTCATTCCAAAAAGGTTGAGGTGGTTAACTTGCCCTGTGGTGTCAAGTCAATCTCCCCATATAAAGCTTACATGGGCTTTAGGACCGATCAATAGGTGTTTCAGTGTAGAAGGAAAAAGGATTTTGGGAGGACCAAGGAAACCTATAAAGTTCTGGCAGTTCAAAGATATGAGTTAAATTCCTACTATGTGTAAAGTACAGTGCTAAATGCTGAGGCAATATTTTTTAAGAGTATAAATCACAGCTGGTGTCCTTAGGTAATTTATAATCTGCCTGAGAGAGATAGGCTCGGTGCCCAAGGGAGGATGTCTTTCATTATAAGGCGGTCTGTGCTCAGAGCCTCCAGGCAGGCACAGCGCTCAGCTCTCTTCCCTTCCTTGGCGGGGGAAAGAGGATCAGAGCAAAGGCTAGGAAGTGGGCACACTCTGGAAAGGGTTGGGGCAGACAGCAAACTAATCAGGTGCTAAAGTTATGGTTTTACCCCGCAGCTACCAGACTCTGAAGGCATCCAAACAGGAAGTTACAGGGATAAAAGGTGACATTTACTGAGTGCTTGCTGTTTACCAGGCACACTCATTTCATCTTCTTCCTGACAGCCCTATGACAAAGCTACTCTTCTTCCCATTTGACTGATGAGGAAACTGAGGCATGGGGTTATTAAACCATTTGTGCAAAGTCACACAATTAGGAAGAGCTAGAGCCAGGATTCACCCCCTGGGCAGAGCTCACACTCTAATTTCTTCTCAGGGCTGCCTCTTGATAGAACAGAAAGGTTGAGAGCTGAGGAAAGATCAGACAGGTTAGGAAGACACTGCCAGCAGGGAGCAGTTCAAGGAGTAGAAGTCAATGGGGTCAGATGTTGCTGAGCCATCAGGAACGAAATCTGAGAAAGGGCCATTGGATTTGTGATTAGGCAATCAGGGGTGACCTTTAAGAGTTCTGTTCCGAAGACGAAGACGGGTGGGGACAGGGGTTCCCGGTAAGACAGGAAGTGGGGAGTGAAAATGCAGAGTCCCTGGTAGAAACTGATAATGAAAGGACAGAGAGAAAAGAAAGAGACTCTTCCAGGCTTTTCTTTTGAAGCTATGCTACCAAACAATGGAACACAATTACAATATATTTCACCTTGTTATTTTGTTTTGAAGGGTATAACTAATACATTTCAGTGGCCATGGTTAAAGGAGAATTATCAAGTGTCACAGAAATTGTTTTGTGTTTTTTTTTTTAAAGCTGCATCAAAATAAGGTAAAATCAAAGATTTAACTGTTTGAAGGGAAATCATTATGGGAGAAAGGTTACTTAACCTTATTTCTATATTGCATTGGCTGGACATGATGGCAATTCTGTAACTGGGATGGGGGACTGTCAGAAAATCACGGATGAAATAACTCACTTCAGACTTAGTTCAAGCCAAGAGTAGCAGAAAGCACTGCATGTGTTATGGCTTGAGGCTGAAATTCAGAGAAGAGCTGCCTGATAGCAGAATGCACTTCCAAAAACCTGGGCTGCAAAGGGCAGAAATACCTATTAAAATTCTTTGTTTTAATGAGCTGTGGGAGCCCGAGTTATTGGCCCTGTCCTAGCTACTGAGTAGTTTCCATTACAAATCAAAAGCAGTTTCAGGCAGGCTGCATTTTCTTGGAGGGGAATTCTCTCCTGGTAGATAATTCGGACCGCCTAGGGCAGCAATTAAAGGCACTGAGGAGGAGAGAAGGAGAAGGAGGCTTCCCTGTGGCTGAGGAGAGGCTCCACCGAGACTTCATCCCATAGCCATTCCCTCCCTCTGGCATTCCAGTGTACTCAGTTCTACAGTGTTCTGAGTCACGTTCGTGTCCCAGATGCCCATCACTTTGCTGCTGCCCAAGAACTACTGCAAACAATAGATGAATGAACGGTAACTCGGAGTCTGAGACTGCTGGGACCAAAATAATCTCAGGCTGGGATGCTATTGGGGTACGTTTTCTGCAAAACTCAGAGTCACGAGATAAATGCTTTGGCAATGAACTTTCACACCCTGGCTTAAGCAGGAAAGACACCAACAGGTATTCAACTTAAAAAAAAAAAAAGAGGATGAAGCTGTTGGTGCCATGATTAACCTGCCTGTTTGAGTGTTCACAGATTCCTTTTCCTTTCTAGTGACTCAGGCCATGGGCAAGTTGGTGAAATCTAGAGCATCCTTCTTTGGAAGTCTTCAAAATCGTTCTGCACTCCAAATAGAAGGGAACCCACACAGGTCTCCTTTCCATCCCAAGCCATATGCCGATGTACCTTTTGCTTCCTTGTTACACACTGCAGCCCTCAGGAGACTTTCTTTTCATCTTCCCAAGGGCTGACTCTGTCTGGGAGGTTCCTCTTTTGCCAACAACGGCTCAAAAGTAAGACAAGATCTCCCCCGGTTCTTCGCCACTTTTCTTGTTGTTCTCCCCCACCCCCAACACACATAGAGCCTTTGCATTGAGAGGTTTCACTGCTCACGACGGGGAACTGTAAGGGCTACAAGAAAACAAGAAGAGTGGAAAGACTCAAGGATGCCACGGTGACTTGTCAGTTCTTTTCCACAGCACCAGGGTTAGGGGAGTGAACAAAATAGACAAAATCCCTGTGCTCTGGCGCGTTCATTCCCTGGGGCTGATTTTTATAGAGTGTGTTTGGAGGGGCTGTGGATAAAAGCAAAGCAGGAGGAGGGGTGGGAATGCCTGTGGGAGGGTGTGTAGTTTTAAAGGAGTGATGAGACTTTGAGCAGAGCCAAAAGGAGGTGAGGGAGCAAACCATGCAGGAATCTGCAGGAAGCATGGTCCAGGAGAGGGAGGCGCTAGTGCTAAGGCTCTGAGGCAGCAGGAACAGCAAGGGGGGCCCCGGTGGACAGGCAGAGGCAGAGGAGGGTGGGAGGCGCTCTCCATCCTGCAGTGCGAGTGAAGAGGAGGAAAAGGCCCAGATTCTGAGCCATACTGGCCAGGGCCTGCACCTCAGCCTCTGCTCCTTATGTCACGTACCTCGGACTCTTCTCTTCTAATCTAGAAAGAGTTGACCACAAAGGGTCCTTGCAAAGGGCTAAAGGAGACATGAATGTGAAACTACCTATGGCAGGACACAGTACACATCAGTTCCCTTCCTCCAGCCCTGGTTACAGGGCTCCTCTCGTCTAGCTCCCATTGTGGCCGTGTCCATAAGTATGCCATTCAAGGGCTCTCTAGAGGTTCAAAGTATACTGCCAAGTACAAGAAAAGAAACTGCAAAGCAGTATGCACCTATGTATAGTATTGTTGGTGAACAGTAACATTTTAGTATCTGCATTAAGAAATCCAGAGAAATCCATACCAAACTATTAACGGTGGTCTCGTGAAGGTATAAGACTATCAAAGATTCTAACCATGGACCTCTACCTTCTATATTTATGTAATGGTTGAACATTTTACAACACATACATATTTGCAAGTAGAAATCACAATAGATACTCATGTTGGTACAGAAGAATTGATTTCCTGGCCCTTTCCTATAAGCAGCCTCCATCCTCCCTTGCGCCCAAAGCCCACAGATGTGAGCCCACTTTAGGAACCCTTACATCTTCCTTATGGGGCAACTCAGTGCATACAAGCTCAACCAAAGGTCTAGGTCTCTCAACAGACCAGGACTATTGGAGAAAGTCCTATGGAGGGTGTACCTGGCCAGCATTTGTGAACTCTGGTTCAGTTTGGAAAGGGGATGGATTAACTAGCAGGTTGTGAACCACTTTCTAAATAAAATTAAAACCCTTGCTATAGCTTCCACCAAGGAGAGAAAAAGACGACTGGTGAAAATCGAGTATTTCAGAGTAACTGACTGTGAACTTTCGTGATTCCAGATTGCTGACACAGAGACAAATATCTCATTTTAGAGAATACTAAGTTAAGTGTAAGAAAACAAAACATTTCACAAGTAAGTAGCCTACAAGGTCAGTCAAGGAAAGACAATATGCCAGTTCCCAGTGTCTTACTCAACAATACATTTAAATGTGCATTACAATAAGTCACTGCAATGCATGTTAGTTACATAGCTTGGAAAAATTTTAGTTGCTTCCAAAAAAAGAAAAAAATAAATCCTTGGCGAAGGGAAAAAAAATAACACTTAAGCATCCATAGTTGCCCATATGGTTTTTCCCAGTGTAAACATATGTTTCAGAAAAACAAATAAGTAGTCAGAAACATTTTAATGTTCCTCAAATTGACCACTGCACCAGAAAAGGGTGCTCAGCCCTGCAGTAAATAAAATCCTGCTTGAATAGAAGAAAGTAGACTTCTTGGATGCTTTTTAATTATGAGACAACTGACTGTAGAAGATAGAGGTACTCCCCATCGGAAAACCCATTTACTCCCCAGAATCAAACAATGCCTCTCTTTGCTTTCCACTTCCCCCTCAGTTAACATCAGGACTTTTCTTGAGTTTATCTGATCAGAAACTGGAAATCCCCAGGGCAGAAAGGCTCCACCTCAGCATTTCCATAAGCACCAGAGCTGTGTGCTTCCAAAACCAAGTGACTTCTGTGAGGCAAAATGGTTGTAACAAATTGCTTTACTATCAACAGAATACAGAATAATGAAAAAAGTAACATCATGATGTCCTAAAACCAGTTATATTGCCCAAGAAAGAAAACAAAGCTTATAGAATTTACAAGAGAGTCTTTTATTTCTGACCTAATATTATTCACCAATTTAACATTAAAGCTGTAACTTCCATGGGATATAATTTTCAAATAATCCCTTATGCTTATCTATACTTTTCTCACCACCCTCTCAAATATGTGACCCGAGTATAAAACTTTGTAGCCCCCCTGGATGAATTTCCCATCGATGCAACTACAGTGAAAACTGTTAGGAATGTGTAACAAGATCTAATACCTGCATTATAATAATGCATTTATATAAAAATATTAAATTTACATCCATTGTTAAATGTACAAATTCCAAGATTTTTCTAATGAAGAGCTGCTACAATCACAGAGAAACTGGATTATGGTCTACAGCTTGCATAGATTTCTTCACCTGGTTAAGGCACATACACACACGTGTGTCAATGTTTTAATGACTGGCAGTGAGACCAGAAAATGGTGTGCAGTGTAGGGAGAAGATAGGACTGGAATGTGACCATGAGAAATGTGAATGATTCATTCTACCTGATGCATATACATTTTATAGATTTAAATGTGAAGGGAAACAACTTTTTGAAACTGTTTTGGGAGAGCCGAACAGACACATGTCTTTAAAAAAAAATTTTTTTTAATCTTTTTATTTTGTATTGGGGTATGGCGTCACTGACTCAATGGACGTGAGTCTGAGTGAACTCTGGGAGCTGGTGATGGACAGGGAGGCCTGGCGTGCTGCGATTCATGGGGTCGCAGAGTCGAACACGACTGAGTGACTGATCTGATCTGATCTGATCTGATAGTCGATTAACAATGTTGTGATAGTTTCAGGTGAACAGAGAAGGGACTCAGACATACGTATCCATGTATCCATTCTCCCCCCAACCCCCCTCCCATCCAGGCTGCCACGTAACACTGAGCAGAGTTCCATACGCTATACAGTAGGTCTTTGTTGGTTGTCCATTTTAAATACAGCAGTGTGCACATGTCCATCCCAAACTCCCTAACTATCCTGTCCCTCCATCCACTCCCCATCTGGCAACCATAAATGCATTCTCTGCAAGTCTAAGAAACATGTCTCAAATCCATGTTTATAGGCTCAGTGCCACCTTAAAAAATTCCACACAAATCCATTCTGAAACAACAGTTTCTATTACTGGAAAGTCACAAAGGTTGAATTGAATCTATGAAATGGAAAATCAGATCCAAGCCTGTATGTTCATTCATAAGCTTTGATCTTAATGAAAATGTAGATGGAGTGGCAGTACGAGGGTTAAACATTACTCCCACCCCTTTACCCACGCACTAAACCCCTCCTTCCCCAGCAACCAGATGCACTAGAGTTTGTATCCTTATCCTGTCCCTGACTGTGTGACCTTGGGCAAGTTAGCTAACCTAAGTCTTAGCCTCTTCGTGTTCAACATGGAGATAACAGGTTTGTTATGAAGATTAAATGAGATCATGTACCAATATCTGGTATATATGACCATTAAAAAAATGTGTTCTCAGGATTAAATGTGGCACTCTACTATATATTTTAGAAGCAATTATAGTCCTGTTGCCATATCCAAACATCTTGTGATAACCATTTTTATTCTATACTTCTAGCTTTCGCTATTTTTTCACCAAAGCATTTCAAGGGGGTGGGGGGAGAAGGTAGTTTCATACGTCCCACTTTTGGAACTGTTTCTTGAAGCAAGATGAAAAGCTGGGGAAATAGATAACTGAAGAGAAATTTAGTCTTTAGGATATGATGTTATATGTGTATCGAATATAAACAAATCATCTCATTTCAATCTATAACATATGGGGCATCAAATCATAGGTTTTATTTTAAAAGAGACAAAAGCCAAGCAGTATTAAAGAATACATTAGGAATCAATATGGGCCTATTGCTATCTCAGTATTAGTGTCTGAAACAGGGATTGGTGGGCTAGATTACAGGGAATTTCATGGGGTCTAACTTCCAACAGGTGGCAAGCTTTAGTCATCCTCAGATGCAAAACCTTAATGAGTTTGAGCATGCAAGTCTCAGGGATTCTGTTCAAGGCCTCCTCTCGGCAATCAAGGGAAACAATTTTCTGATTTTAAGCCACCCTGGCAAGTTAGCAAGCAGGGGAACTGTCTGCCGTAGCTTGCACCTGTCCCTAGAACGGGATTCTGGCCTGACGGTGAAAAACCACCATTCTTTCTTGCCAGTCCATTCTGCCGCTGTGGCGCCTCCAGACAAATGGGGGAAGCCCACTAGGAAGCGGTTACGACCAACCAAGCCACAAATCCCCGGGGTGTGGGATTTCCACCTCAATACCACACTCGAAAACCGAAAACAGGCGCTAGCTTGTTATACTGCAATGGGATTCCCCCCAGCAGCAATCCCCCCCCCAACCCCCAGCTTGCATGTTTTATTAATAAATGTAAGATGGCACACGGAGGCAAAGAATGGGAGGTAAGGCATCTGCAGCTGGACCCGAACCAGGGCAGTTTGCAAAAATAAATAAGAAGCATGTGACAAGAAGCAGATCTCCAGGCTGGAGCTGAAGCCTTGGGCTGCCCCAGGCACCCTAGCCTTGCTACCCCGGCCAGAGGGGATGAAGGTCAGTGGTAAGATCCCAGCCCTCCCGGGCACGTACCCTGCAAACCCTGACCGGCTCCCACCCCCGCCCCGGCCACAGGACCCGGGCAGCGTGGCAGGGGAAGCCCCGGCCACGGCCGGCTGCGGGGACACATACCTGCTGCCGGGGCTGGGGATTCGCTCGGCTCTGCAGCGGCGCCGGCCGCGGCTCGCGCTCCCGGGGCTCCCCTCTCCGCCCCCCCGCCCCCTCGCGGCCCCGCGGCTTCCTCCGCTCCTCCGCCCACCGCGCTCGGGGGCGCGCGCGCGGCCCCGCGCCGGCGGCAGGACCGGGCCCGCGCCTGCGCCCTCGCCTCCTTTTTCGGGGCGCGCGCCTAGGTGGCTGCGGAGCGGCCGCGCGGCTGTCTAGGAAACCGGCAGATTCGGCGGGTCGGGCGGCGGGAACCGGGCAGGGGGCGGGGGCTGGGGACGCGGCTCGCGCCTGGGCCCGAACGCAGCGCGCAGGTTTCGTGGCGTGGGTGAGGGGGTCGCGGGGACGTGTCGGGTGTATGGGGGGCTGCGCGTGCGCGTGTGGAATCAGGAAGGGGTCGTGGAGAGAAGGTCTGAGGTAGAAGGGCTGGGAAGCAACAAGTGAGGGGGCCCCATTCGCGGTATTTCGTGCAACCGAGAATAGAAACCTTCTCTGGCTTTGGTGCAGCGTTTTGCAGTTTCCAAAGCTCTTTGCCAGCCGTTGGTTACATCCACACACGGCACCCGGGTGGTGAGGCAGCGAACGGTGGGCATGGATTGCCCTTTGAGCTTTGATGAACCCCTTTCTGGCCTCGGTCGAACCAGAGTCAGAGACCCCCTGACCCTCAGGCTGCTGTCTGGGGAAAAAATTACTTGTCAGGACCTTCATTTCATAGTTAACCTCGGGACCCATGTAGGTCAGTGTTTTTCAACCTTTTTTTTTTTTCTTTTCATTATCGTTCTCTTAAGCCTTTTAAAACGTTTTGCTCATCAATTTCTTGCTCCTTGACACCATGAAATTCTGATACCGTTCATATACCGCATAGCTGCTTATGAACCGTACGTGTATCGTGTTTTACACATAAAAGGAATAAGATCTCACCCTTAGGAGGTAAAACATCTTCCCCGTGGAGAATGCTTGCTTTAGGACAGTGGCAGTTGGTTAGCGGGTGTGGCAAATGGCTTAGGTGAGGACTCTGGGTGCACCCACAAGACTATAGATTTAAGTTCTTACATCCTCCCTGTTTCTGATGTCTGTACAGGCTGCTGTGAGCAGTAGAATAATACAATCACTTAAGCACCTTCTGGAGTCAGAGTAGCTCTTGTCTCTTGTAGTCTCAATTCATGCTAAAGATCTAGCCATTTTCCAGTAGAGTCCCGATAGTTTTGCTAAAGTACTTGAAAAGATCGCAAACTCTCTCTTGTAGACCACCAAGTTCCAGGGTGAGCTCTAGCTCTACAGACAGCCTTGATTTCTGGTTCTCATACCTCTTATAAAGGTTTTGTTGTTTATTTTGGTTAGGCCTGTTTGATAAGCAGGAATGTCTTAGTCTAGTCATCCCTGTCTTTCTAGCTAAAAGTTGGAAATTGTGGAGTTGAAAGGCTTCAAAACCCAGGTCACAGAATTGCCCCAGAGGCTTGGATTATACGTTTCTTAGACAAAGAAATTGGAGAAGGCAATGGCACCCCACTCCAGTACTCTTGCCTGGAAAATCCCATGGAGGAAGGAGCCTGGTAGGCTGCAGTCCATGGGGTCGCTAGGAGTCGGACACGACTGAGCGACTTCATTTTCACTTTTCACTTTCCTGCATTGGAGAAGGAAATGGCAACCCACTCCAGTGCTCTTGCCTGGAGAATCCCAGGAACGGGGGAGCCTGGTGGGCTGCCGTCTATGGGGTCGCACAGAGTTGGACACGACTGAAGCGACTTAGCAGCAGCAGCAGCAGCAGACAAAGAAATATCTAGATTGGGAATGTGTGTCTTTTTGGCAAGTTGGGAAATAAGTAAAATACCTTCTTCAGGTCCTCCCTCATCTTTAACCCAACTCTAATGGAATTTAAGAGGAACACAAAGCCTTTGGAGGTGATATTTGTAGAAGCTACCTGAGTGGCCAGAGGATTTTTCTTCTCCATTTAATGTAGACTTGAAAAGAGAAAGTGGGGATGAGTCTGGAAAAGTTGGGAGGACGGATGGGATGGGGAATGGGTAGTTTTCTGACAGGTGGTGGCAACATTTCAACTACACTTGAAAAAGTGTAAGAAAAAGTAGCCTTGGCATAGCTTGTTCATGTTATTTTCCACCCCCATTCCCCACCCTACACTTAGTAGAACTCCAAAGGCTTGATTAAAAGCGTCCAGTTACAATGGTAGTTGAAACAGTAGGACACGTGTTTTGAAACTTTCAGACAGAAAAATTGGAACACCACTTTGGTTTGCCTGAAATCTTTGTAGTCTAATACCAGTTTTACATTCAGGTGTAATACTACTTCAAGGGAACTTTTTTCCTATAACAGCTGTCATTGAAGACCCTCTAGAGAGAGAAAGCTGTGGGAATTATGTGCTAATATCTTTTACCTGGGTCTTTTAAGTGTGCTGCTTTTTTTTTTTTTTGGTAATCTGAGTTCATGGAAAATGTAGGTGCACCTATCTTATGTGGTAGTTTGTAGTCCAAAAAAAATCCCCTAACACCTGTAATTTATCAGCTCTATGCTGACCCTGGTGGTGTGTACTTCATATTACCTACCCAAACTAAACCCCACCTCCAAGTCTTTAGGGATGTTGAAAACCCAAATTAGCTGTGTAGACAAGATGCTATTCTGCTTTCTCCAAAGTTTTCCTGCTCTATTTTCAAATTTCTAAGTCCTAATACCTGGAGGAGGATTAGCCCCTGAGGGTGATCAATTTGGAGGAACCGTGAAGAACTCTGGCAGGCCTCTTTAGCTTATTCTTAAATGTGTCTATAGGAATCTCTTGAGGATGCTTGATTAAAATCAGATTCTGGAGGCTCCCCTCAAATCCATTAAAATTGAATCGACACAAGTATGGCCTGTTATTTTTATTTTTAACTGCCCCAGGTGATGCTTATCAACAGGAGAGGCTGAGGAACACTGGAGCTATAAATAGGACAGGTGCCCGCTTCAGTAGAATGTAGGTGACTAGAGAAAGGATTTTGTGGGTGATGGAACCCAACAGCAAAAGGAAAACAGGACCTATACAGCAGAAATAGAAGAAATTAACTGTAGTTTTAAGGCTTATGTGTCACTTTCTTGCCAGATATATCTGCTTCTAATGTGGCTGTAATTACCATGCTCTTCCATACCAAAATATCTTTTGAGGTAAGTCAGATTTTCTTTTATTTCAAAAGACTGTCTTTTCAAGAGTACCAGAATCACATAATCAGAAAAATTGTGCATGTATGCAGCTGCAAGATTAGGAGAAGGCAGACTGGAGATTACGTTGATCCTATGAATGTCTGAAAAAGATTGCTATTAGAGTTAAAATTTGTTCTCTTGAGGTAGTTGCTTGAAAAAGTAGAACGTGTGAATTCTGATGCCATGTGATTTGTGAAATTTAAATAATATCAAGAGATTTTAAGTTGTTAATGTTTATGTAAATGTTAATATTTTAAAACCTCTGCTGCATGTTGATTTGGGATGCAGCCTCACTTATTGGGAACACACAGGGAGAAAGCCAATCTGAGTCAATGAAAAGCTTGAAAAATGGAATATATGTGAATTTGTGTGATAATTATTTAAAAATTTAAGTATACATAGTACCTGCTAACAAAGTAGCTTTCAAAATCCTGCTGAATGCTTTAATGAATGTGATTGACTTGTAATTAGCAAAATTCATGTGCATATATTCTGTGTAGATAAAGCAAAGTGCAGTACTGTGCACTGAATAGGTCCTCAATTAATATTCTTTTAAAAACTACTTTCTCATAAATAGGTTAAATACACTTAATGTAGCAAGCCCATTTTCAAGGACAGAAGGGGCAGATTTTACCTTGAGTGGGGGCATGCCAAGAATGGGGCAGTGAGAACATCACTTGGGGTGTAGGCAAAAATGTTCTCATTGTCTGTAGGGAATTTATAATATACTCACTAAAATCCTGTCTGATTTTCATGACCAGCAGTTTTTATGTACCAGAAATGCTAAACAATGTCAATGATAAAATATTCTTCCTTGAAAAATTTCTTATGAACCTAGTTTCTAAACAAGTTCCATATTCACTATATATATATATATATATAAATTTATTTTATTTTTGACGGTGCTAGGTCTTTGTTGCTGCACACGGGCTTTCTCTAGTTTCAGCGTACCCTATAGCTGGGATGCTTTGGCTCCTCATCTCGGTGGCTTCTCTGGTTGTGGAGCATGGCTCTAGCGCCCACAAGCTTCAGTAGTCGCTGCACGCCGGCTTGGTAGTTGTGGAACACGGGCTTAGTTGCCTTGTGACATGTGGAATCTTCTGGATCTGGGTTGAAATCCCTGTTCCCTGCATTGACTGGCGGATTCTTAACTACCAGACCACCAGGGAAATGTTTATGGGGCTCTCCATGCAAGAATACTGGAGTGGTTTGCCATTTCCTCCTCTAGTAGACTGTGTTTTGTCAGAACTCTTCAGTATGACCTATTCATCTTGGGCGGCCCTGCATGGCATGGCTCATCGTGTCACTGAATTATGCAAGGCCCTTCACCATGACAAGGCTGTGATCTATGAAGGGGAAGAGAAACAAAAGGCAAGGGAGTAAGGGAAAGATATACCCAACTGAAGGCTTCCCTGGTAGCTCAGACGGTAAATAATCAACCTGCAATGCAGGAGACCCAGGTTCAATCCCTGGGTCAGGAAGATTCCCCTGGAGAAGGGAATGGCAACCCACTCCAGTATTCTTGCCTGGAGAATTCCATGGACAGAGGAGCCTGCTGAGCTACAGTCCATGGGGTTGCATAGAATTGGACACAACTGAGTGACTAACACAACAACTACATACCCAATGCAGACTTCCCGAGAATAGCAAGAAGAGAAAGAAGGCCTTCTTAAATGAGCAATTCAAATAGAGGAAAACAGTAGAATGGGAAAGGTTAAGATCTCTTCAAGAAAACTGGAGGTATCATGGACCATTTCATGCAAGAATGGGCATGATAAAGGATAGAAACTATAAAGACCTAACAGGAGCAGAAGACATTAAGAAGAGGTGGCAAGAATACACAGAAGATCTGTATAGAAAAGGTCTTAATGATTTGGATAACCACGTTGGCGTGGTCATTCACCTAGAGCCGGACATTCTGGAGCATGAAGTCAAGTGGACCTTAGGAAGCATTACTATGAACAAAGCTAATGGAGGTGATGGAATTCTAGCTGAGCTATTTCTGATCCTAAAAGATGATGCTATTAAAGAGTTGTACTGAATATGCCAGCAAATTTGGAAAACTCAGCCATGGCCACAGGACTGGAAAATGTTGATTTTCATTCCAATCCTAAAAAAAGTTCAAGTGAAAGTGTTAGTCATTCAGTCATGTCCGACTCTTTGTGACCGTATGGACTCTAGCCCTCCAGACTCTTCTGTCCATAGTATTCTCTGGGAAAGAATACTGGAGTGGGTATCCATTTCCTTCTCCAGGGGATCATCCCACCCTAGGGATCAAACCCAGGTCTCCCACACTGCAGGCAGATTTTTTACTGTCTGAGCCACCAGGGAAGTCCCAAACTACTAGACAATTGTGCTCATTTCACATGCTAGCAAGGTAGTGCTCAAAATCTTTTAAGCTAGGCTTCAGCAGTACGTGAACTGAGAACTTTCAGATGTACAAACTGGGTTTAGAAAAGGCAGAAGAACCAGAGATCAAATTGCCAATATTCATTGGACCATGAAGAAAGCAAGGGAATTCCATAAAAACGTCTACCCCATTAACTGTGCTAAAGCTTTTGACTGTGTGGATCACAACAAACTGGAAAATTCTTGAAGAGATAGGAGTACCAGACCACCTTAACCTGTCTCCTGAGAAACATGTATGAGGGTCAAGAAGCAACAGTCAGAACCAGACATGGAACAACAGACTGATTCAAAATCGAGAAAGGAGTACATCAAGGCTGTATATTGTCACCCTGCTTGTTTAACTTATATGCAGAGTATATCACTTGATATTCCAGGTTGAATGAATCACAAGCTGCAATCAAGACTGCAGGAAGAAATATCAACAACCTCAGATGATACTGCTCTAATGGCAGAAAGTGAAGAGGAGCTAAAGTGCCTCTTGATGAAGGTGAAAGAGGAGGGTGAAAAAGCTGGCTTGAAAGTCAACATTCAAAACACTTAAGATCATGGCATCTGGTCCCATCACTTCATGGCAAATAGATGGGGAAACAATGAAAAGAGTGACAGATTTTATTTTCTTGGGTTCCAGAATCACAGCAGATGGTGACTATAGCCATGAAATTAAAAGACGCTTGCTCCTTGGAAGGAAAGCTATGACAAACCTAGATAACGTGTTAAAAAGCAGAGACGTCACTTTGCTGACAAAGGTCCATACTATGTTTTTTCCAGTAGTCACATACAGATGTGAGAATTGGTCCATAAAGAAGGCTGAGTGCTGAAGAATTAATGCCTTATAGCACCACAGTTAGAAGGCATTAATTCTTCAGCACTCAGCCTTCTTTATGGTCCAGTTCTCACATCTGTATGTGACTACTGGAAAAAAGTATGGACCTTTGTCAGCAAAGTGATGTCTCAGCATATTCAAAAGCAGAGACGTTACTTTGCCAGCAAAGGTCCGTCTAGTCAAGGCTATGGTTTTTCCAGTGGTCATGTATGGATGTGAGAGCTGGACTGTGAAGAAAGCTGAGCGCCGAAGAATTGATGCTTTTGAACTGTGGTGTTGGAGAAGACTCTTGAGAGTCCCTTGCACTGCAAGGAGATCCAACCAGTCCATTCTGAAGGAGATCAGCCCTGGGATTTCTTTGGAAGGAATAATGCTAAAGCTGAAACTCCAGTACTTTGACCACCTCATGTGAAGAGTTGACTCATTGGAAAAAGACTCTGATGCTGGGAGGGATTGGGGGCAGGAGGAGAAGGGGATGAGAGAGGATGAGATGGCTGGATGGCATCACTGACTCTGGACGTGAGTCTGAGTGAACTCCGGGAGTTGGTGATGGACAGGGAGGCCTGGCGTGCTGCGATTCATGGGGTCACAAAGAGTTGGACACGACTGAGCGACTGAACTGAACTGAACTGTGGTGCTGGAGAAGACTCTTGAGAGTCCCTTGGATAGCAAGGAGACCAAACCAGTCAATCCTAAAGGAAATTAACTCTGAATATTCATTGGAAGGACTGAAGCTGAAGCTTCAGTACTTTGGCCACCTGATGTGAAGAGCCAACTCACTGGAAAAGACCCTGATACTAGGAAAGTTTGCGAGCACGAGAAGGAGGCAACAGAGAATGCCATGTTGGATGGTATCAATGGACATCAATTTGAGCAAACTCTGGAAGGTAGTGAAGGACAGGGAAGCCTGGCATGCTGCTGTTCATGGGGTTGCAAAAGTTGGACATGACTTAGGGACTGAAGAACAAACAACAACAGTGTAAGCTTCAAATTAGCACATTTTAATTATCGACCCTTTAATAAATATTATATTCTACAGAGACGTTAAATCAGAGAACTCCCAATTATATAGCTGGCCTTCAATAAATCTAGACTCAAGTCTACAGATATTTTTCCAAATAAATTCATAAAAATTCAGGGTAATGCAAGGCTTCAGGTGCAGTTATGTCTGTAACCCCTTTGGTCCATATCCCTGTATTTAAATAGTAGATTCTTATGCAGTGATAGTACAGAGACTGTAAGGTGAAGAAACAGCTTGATTACTTCAGCATTTTCATTCCATGTGATGACCTAAGAGTTTTCATTTGTGTTTAACATTTAAGAGTGAAACAAAGTATAAACTTTGAGGTATAATCTTTTTGGCTTGTAAGTACAAATTTTAGTTAATATGTGAAATTATCCTTTTGAATAATTGAATTAAAATATATTTAACTCTAAAATTTATTCTTTTTAAATTGTTTACTCCAAAACTGAAGGAATCAAGAGAATAGGAAATATAATGTTATTATTTAGTACTTCCACAAAACAATATATAGGTTTAAGTTTTTCCTTTTTTCAAAACATTAATTCCATTACTTTTTTCTTTTTTGTACTATAATATTTATTTTATATTGACATATAAGTGAATTTGAGTCAGAGAATTTTCACTGTCTGTTTCATTCCTGACTATTATTGTTTGTTTCATTTCATGGTCATTACTGAAAATAATTTTGTCACACAGAGAAGGGTATGTTTAGAACAAAGATCCCTCTGGATATTATATTCTGAGAATACCACTGGACTCAAATGATCACAAAATGAATGATGTTCAAATTAAGTGAGCTGTATTATGTGTTTAATATCTGGAATTTTGCATGTACTTCATGAGGAAACCATTTTGGGGGTACTGTTTATATGGCAAATGAAATACCAGTGGTGGTATATGTATTTTAAAACATAAAAATGATCTAATGTTCTACTTCTAGTATATTTAGGTTATTTTAAAATCTAGAAAATACATGTCCATGTGTTTATCAGTAGACTCCTAATGATTTCTGACATTTATTAAATGCTTGCAATGTGTCAGACATCATTCTGTGAGCTTTATTTGTATTTTTTATAATAGTCCTATTGGCAAAGTATAGTTGTTATCTCATTTTACAGATGAGAAAACTGAGACACAGTGAAATTTAGTAATTTGCTCAAGATCACCCAAATAGCAAGTGGAGGAACCCAAAATTCAAACCTGGACAGTCTGACTCAGAGACCTCTCATTCAACCCTGCTGCGTCACATGTATATTCAAAATTGTGCCTCAGTTAGTTTGAGGAATCATGATGTAGTGGGAAAAGCATTCTGGGTTCCAGGGTTTCACCTCCAGTTCATTATTTTTTTCTTTAATTTTATTTATTTTTGGCTGCGCTGGGTCTTCATTGCTACAAACAGGCTTTCTCTGTTTGCACTTCTCATTGTGGTGGCTTCTCCTGCTGCAGAGCACGGGGTTCTAGGATGCGGGCTCAGTTGTTGTGGCCCACGGTGGACTTAGTTGCTTCGTGGCATGTGAAATCTTCCCGGATCAGGATTGAACCCATGTCTGCTGCATTGGCATGCAGATTCTTAACACTGGGCCACCAGGGAAGTTCCCTCCAGTTCATTCTTTAACTTTGAAAAAGGCAATTAAATGAGTGTCTCTGATTTGGAGAGGATTGAACTTAATATATCTAGAAATTCTCGAAATTTCTTTCTAGCTCTAAGTTTTTGTGATTCTATGATTATTTTTATGTAAAGAAGAAAATTTGATTTTTCACTTATCCAACAGACTAAAAATGAACCAGAAAAAAAAAAACTAGCATGATTAAATTTGAAGGTAGATAAATTTTTGATATTTTGTTGCAAAATTAGCTATTATTAAGCCTTTCATGTTCATTATTTTTGTGACTACAGAAAGACCATAAACTTCTTTTTTTAATTGAAATATAGTTGATTCAGAAAATTGTGTTTTGTATATACAGCATAATGGGTTTTTTTTGCAAATTATATCCTGTTATAGATTATTATAAAATTATTAAAATATTCCATTGTTATTATATGCGTATTTTGATATTGGGTATAATTCTGTGTTATGTAGTAAATCCTTGTTTATCTATTTTATGTATAGTACTTTGTATCTGTTAATCTCATACTCTTAGTTTATTCCTTACCCTCTCCCTCTCCTCTTTGGTAACCATGAGTTTGTTTTCTATGTCTGTGAATTGTTTTCTGTTTTGTATACAGATTCATTTGTATTATTTTTCAGGTTCCCCATATAAGTGATACCATGTAGTATATGTCTTTCTCTGGCTTCTTTTACTAAGCATAATATTCTCGAGGTCCACACATGTTGCTGTGAATGGCAATATTCTGTTCTTCTATTTTTTTATGGCATTGTATACATGGCACACATATATATTCCACAACTTATCTGTCCATTCACCTGTTGATAGACATTTAGGTTGCTAACTGTGGAAAATTCTGAAAGAGATGGGCATACCAGACCACCTGACCTGCCTCTTGAGAAACCTGTATGCAGGTCAGGAAGCAACAGTTAGAACTGGCCATGGAACAACAGACTGGTTCCAAATAGGAAAAGGAGTACGTCAAGGCTGTATATTGTCACCCTGCTTATTTCACTTATATGCAGCGTACATCATGAGAAACGCTGGGCTGGAAGAAGCACAGGCTGGAATCAAGATTTCCAGGAGAAATATCAATCACCTCAGATATGCAGATGACACCACTCTTATGGCAGAAAGTGAAGAGGAACTAAAAAGCCTCTTGTTGAAAGTGAAAGTGGAGAGTGAAAGAGTTGGCTTAAAGCTCAGCATTCAGAAAATGAAGATCATGGCATCTGGTCCCATCACTTCATGGGAAATAGATGGGGAAACAGTGGAAACAGTGACTGACTTTGTTTTTTTTGGGGCTCCAAAATCATTGCAGATGGTGATTGCAGCCATGAAATTAAAAGACGCTTACTCCTTGGAAGGAAAGTTATGACCAACCTAGATAGCATATTCAAAAGCAGAGACATTACTTTGCCAACAAGGGTCCATCTAGTCAAGGCTATGGTTTTTCCAGTGGTCATGTATGGATGTGAGAGTTGGACTGTGAAGAAAGCTGAGCACTGACAAATTGATGCCTTTGAACTGTGGTGTTGGAGAAGACTCTTGAGAGTCCCTTGGACTGCAGGGATATCCAACCAGTCCATCCTAAGGGAGATCAGTCCTGGGTGTTCATTGGAAGGACTGATGCTAAAGCTGAAACTCCAATACTTTGTCCACCTGATGCGAAGAGTTGACTCATTGGAAAAGACCTTGATGCTGGGAGGGATTGGGGGCAGGAGGAGAAGGGGACGACAGAGGATGAGATGGCTGGATGGCATCACCGACTCGATGGACTTGAGTTTGAGTGAACTCCGGGAGTTGGTGATGGACAGGGAGGCCTGGCGTGCTGCAATTCATGGGGTCTCAGAGTTGGACATGAACTGAGCAACTGAACTGAATTGATACATGACACAGATATATATTCCACAACTTATTTGTCGATTCATCTGTTGATAGACATTTAGATTGCTTCCATGTCCTGGCTATTATAAATAGTGCATCTATGAGCATTGAGGTGCATGTATCTTTTCAAAGTAGAGTTTTTGGTTTTTGTTACTGGCCTCCCAGGTGGCCCTAGTGGTAAAGAATCCACCTGCCAATCCAGGAGAGACGTAAGAGATGCAGGTTTGATCCCTGGGTGGGGAAGATCCTCTGAAGGAGGGCATAACAATCCACTCAAGTATTCTTGCCTGGAGAATCCCATGGACAGAGGAGCCTGGCAGGCTGCAGTCCATGGGGTCACAAAGAGTTGAACATGACTGAGGGACTTTCACTTTCACTTTTTTTCATACCAAGGAGGGAATTGCCAAATCATATGGTTGATCTGTTTTCAGGGTTTTTTTTTAAGGAACCTCCATACTGTTTTCCATAGTGATTGTGCCAATTTACATTCCCTCCAGTATTGTATGAGTGTTTCCACTTCTCCACACCCTCTCTAGCATTTATTATTTGTGGACTTTTTGATGATAGCCATTCCACCATTGTGAGGTGATACCTTATTGTTGACGGAGAAGGCAATGGCAAGCCACTCCAGTTGTTGTTGACGGAGAAGGCAATGGCAAGCCACTCCATTGTTCTTGCCTGGAGAATCCCAGGGACGGCAGAGCCTGGTAGGCTGCAGTCCATGGGGTTGCTAGGAGTAGGATATGACTGAGCGACTTCGCTTTCACTTTTCACTTTCATGCATTGGAGAAGGAAATGGCAACCCACTCCAGTGTTCTTGCCTGGAGAATCCCAGGAACAGGGGAGCCTGGTGGGCTGCCATCTATGGGGTCGCACAGAGTTGGACACGACTGAAGTGACTTAGCAGCAGCAGCAGCAGCATGTGGGTCTAGAAATACCATAAAAGTTCTGAGGAATTAATTATGCATTCTGATAATTGGCTTGATATAAAATTTTATATATGCCACTTCTATATACTTAAGGTGTTCTGAGCCTTGATCTTCTTAGTACCATATAAAATAAAGCTCTTTGGAAAAAGGAACTTTTAAAGTGGAAGATAGATCATATTGTATACCACTTTTCCCCCCTCCTTTCTCATGAAGGTTACCACTTTATTAAAATGATCATCATTATTAACCCTCTATCCATAATATTGCATGTAAAATTTTTTCTAGGTGGAGACATAACGTAAAAAATAATTTTTATAGAGAAGGAAATAAAATTCCTTGAAAGAAAGTGAAAGTATTGGTTGCTCAGTGATGTCCGACTCTTTGTGACTCTATGGACTTTAGCCTACCAGGCTCCTCTGTCCATGGAATTCCCCAAGCAAGAATACTGGAGTGGATTGCCATTTCCTTCTCCAGGGGATTTTCCTGACCCAGGGATTGAACCTAGGTCTCTCACAATGTGGGCAGATTCTTTACCATCTGAGCCACCAGGGAAGCCTTGCCATCTTCTAAAGTCTCTGAAAGGGTTTTCTTTCTTCCACCCAATAATATTTTAATAAAATTCTGTGTCCTTCTTAATCCAACTTCTAGCCTTGTATTTAGAAGTATTAACAATAAATAGTTTTCCTGGGACTTAAAAAAGGGGAAGAAGGAGAAATTAAGCATATTAAAGTTTCTGTCTGGAGAAGGAAATGGCAACCCACTCCAGTGTTCTTGCTTGGAGAATCCCAGGGACGGGGGAGCCTGGTGGGCTACCGTCTATGGGGTCGCACAGAGTCGGACACGACTGAAGTGACTTAGCAGCAACAAAGTTTCTGTCACTTAATTATGAAGTTCTCTGAAGGTATACCTAAAGAAATGAAAGTTTATGAAATGTGTAAACAGATGCTATTTTCCTTCTCTCCATGTGTTACTAAAATTGCTATATAAAATATTTTGTTTTTATTTATAGCAGCTACAATTTCTATCAAAGCAGAAGAAATAGAGGTGAACTATAAAGCTAGTTTCCTCTCTACCCTGCAATCTGGAGAAAAACTTTCTCCCAAGGACAAAACAGGTAAGTGATTATTAATTCATTCTTTGTAATGTTTTGGGGCCAATATGTGGAGCCATAATTTGTCAACTATAGCCATAGATTATTGGTTTAGTTCAACTAAGAGACAATAGAAATAGATTCCATAATATGGAGGATTCTTTTACTTCTGATTTACAGAAGCTTAGAGCTCAATTCTAATGTTGGAAAAGCCTGTATGTATAGAACCATGTTCATGTATGTGTTAACTATTCATAAAACATTAAAAACAGCAAACTTGTATGCTGGTTAAGTCCAAGTGTAGTCTTAGTAATTTGAAAATAATATGAATATAGTTAAAGAAGGTTAAGAAGGTCTTGGAGAGCAAGAATCTGGAAAATAGTTCAAGTTGTTGAGTTTATAAGAGTGAAGGCTAAGGGATGATATTGCTTTTCAAGTAGATAAGAAGCTGAGAATGGTGCCTGTCTTTTTCCCATCTCCATAGAGGAAAAACAGCAGGAGAAATATAGATAAGAAAAGTTAAAGCTTTTGAAATTAAGGATGTTTAAGATTAGAATGATTGACCTTGGGAAGTTGTAGAATCCTTTTTCTGGAAGGTCTTCTAAGTAGTCTGATCATCTGCCAAGAACAGTTTATATATCCATCATAAGGCCTTTTAATTTTATGTTGTTATGGTTTTATTTTGACAAACATATGGTGATATGTGTCTAAGGCAGTAGCTGACATGATATATTTCTAATGACAGAATATATAAACTAGTAGAACTTGACTTTAGGAGTATTGTGGAAACTTACAGAGTTATTTTATGAGCACAGGTATAGTCATGTGTTTTATTCCGCTTGTTCCATTGTTGACCGTGTGATCATCATTAACATGTTTAAGTTTTCTGGTTCATATTATACTCTTCAAATACATGTGTTAATATTAGTAGAAATTGAATTGTGACTCTTAATGAATGACCTCTATCAAGTCTGGAGAGAAGGATGGGAGGATAAATTTAAAGAACAGTTTGTTCAGATAGGATTGTTGAGAACAGCTCTGTGAAATGTGAGACAAGGTGAAGATTTCAAAGGAGAGTGGACCACAGTGTGATAATCTGAAGTTGGCATTTGTTCCACATTTCTTCCTATTGATTCAGAGAAAGAGCAGAAGGTAAGGATTAAATAAGTTATATTGGAAACTTATAAGATACCTTGTGACCTTAGGGGGAACCAGATTTTTTTTTTTAAAGAGTAAATTGCAGAGAAGTGAAAAATAGTTTTGGATAAAAGAGTTTTTCCTCAAATAAACGGATCCGCTAGTAGTTGGAGGATAGGGCAAGATGATAAAGAATGACAGAAGTGGAAGAATTGGGTGTAAAATGAGCATGGCTGGGGGAGTTTGAGAGATGTGCCTGGAAGTCAGAAGCAAAAGGGAAAAAAGAATTGTGCTGTAGGAGGTGAATAAATAAAACAAAAGAAGTACTTGAGTAGTAAAGTAGACACAAGTTAAAGGAAAATCATGGCCATTAGGATAATAATTCTTTATGAGCAGGGATGTATTAAAGATGACCAGTTACTTATACTAAGGAAAATGGGAGGGGATGGTAATTACTCCAGGTCTGAGAATGGCACTTGCCTGTGAAAAATAACCAGGATGACTGACATCTTATTTCAGGAAAAGTTTTCTGGGATGGGTTCAAAGACTTAATTCTGTTTGGATATTGACTGTAGAGTTTCTAGGCTCTAGTGACATTGACATAGAAAACCTCTAGGAAGACCAGGATCAATATGGAGAGGTCAGCGGGTTGGAAGTGCTGTGATATTTATCTGCTTCACATCCCTGTGTAGAGCTGTAGCGTTTTGTAGGAGACATGCATAATTCAAGACTATTCCTGGCAGCAAAGAATGGAAAGTTTGCCATTGCCTTGTGGCGGTAGCTTAAAAGAGTTTGTAAATCACTCACCAGCCAGTTTTGAAACTGTGATTCTTAATGAATTATTAATTGGAGGGAATTTTGCATTATTTCATATTGTGCATATAAAGTGAATCTTAATTATCAAGTCATTTTACCTGTGCATAAAATGCAACCATGTACCATTAGATTTTCCAGCTAACACTTGTTGAGTGCTTCTTATATTTCAAGCACTTTATATGTAAAAATTAATTTTACATTCAGACAGCTCTTTGAAGTAGGCACTATTATTTTGTCCCCACTACCTCAAACCTCACTTATGGATGAGGAAACTTGGCACAAAGATTTTTGCTCATTTCTGTGGTAGAATGTTCTAATGTGGTAGAATGTTCTAATTAAGAGAACTAGGATTTGCACTCTGGCCTTCTCGCTGTGGACCCATGCTCATAACCCCTGTACCACATACCTTTTTATATAAATTTTTTAAAAATTTATTTTAATTGGAGGCTAATTACTTTACAATATTGTATTGGTTTTGCCATACATCAACATGAATCTGCCACAGGTGTACACGTGTTCCCAATCCTGAACCCCCCTCCCACCTCCCTCCCCATACCATCCCTCTGGGTCATCCCAGTGCACCGGCCCCAAGCATCCTGTATCCTGCATTGAACCTGGACTGGCGATTCGTTTCTTACATGATATTATACATGTTTCAATGCCATTCTCCCAAATCATCCCCTGCACAACAGAGTCCAAAAGACTGTTCTATACATATGTGTCTCTTTTGCTGTCTCACATACAGGGTTATCGTTACCATCTTTCTAAATTCCATATATATGTGTTAGTATACTGTATTGGTGTTTTTCTTTCTGGCTTACTTCACTCTGTATAATCGGCTCCAGTTTCATCCACCTCATTAGAACTGATTCAAATGTATTCTTCTTAATGGCTGAGTAATACTCCATTGTGTATATGTATCACAGCTTTCTTATCCATTCATCTGCTGATGGACATCTAGGTTGCTTCCGTGTCCTGGCTATTATAGACAGTGCTGCGATGAACATTGGGGTACACGTGTCTCTTTCAATTCTGGTTTTCCTCAGTGTGTATGCCCAGCAGTGGGATTGCTGGATCATAAGGCACTTCTATTTCCAGTTTTTTAAGGAATCTCCACACTGTTCTCCATAGTGGCTGTACTAGTTTGCATTCCCACCAACAGTGTAAGAGGGTTCCTTTTCTCCACATCCTCTCCAGCATTTATTGCTTTCTAACACCATACACAAAAATAAACTCAAAATGGATTAAAGATCTAAACATAAGACCAGAAACTACAAAACTTTTAGAGGAGAACATAGGCAAAACACTCTCCGACATAAATCACAGCAGGATCCTCTATGACCCACCTTCCAGAATGGTGGAAATGAAAGCAAAAATAAACAAATGGGACCTAATTAAAATTAAAAGCTTCTGCACAACAAAGGAAACTATAAGCAAGGTGTAAAGATAGCCTTCAGAATGGGAGAAAATAATAGCAAATGAAGCAACTGACAAACAACTAATCTCAAAAATATACAAGCAACTCCTACAGCTCAATTCCAGAAAAATAAACGACCCAATCAAAAAATGGGCCAAAGAACTAAATAGACATTTCTCCAAAGAAGACATACAGATGGCTAACAAACATATGAAAAGATGCTCAACATCACTTATTATCAGAGAAATGCAAATCAAAACCACAATGAGGTACCATTTCATGCCAGTCAGAATGGCTGCGATCCAAAAGTCTGTATAAAATTTTTTAGTTGAAAGTGGAAATCGCTTAGTCATGTCCAACTCTTTGTGTCTCTGTGGACTATACAGTCCATGGATTTCTCTAGGCCAGAACACTGGAGTGGGTAGCCTTTCCCTTCTTCCCAACCCAGTGATCTAACCCAGGTCTCCTGCATTGCAGGCAGATTCTTTACCAACTGTGCTATCAGAGAAGCACAGTTTGAAAGTTACTTGGAAACTATTTTGCTTTGAACATTGTGGCAAGTATATTTATAGGTGGCACAATTTACATCAAAGAAAGTGGCTTTTGTGAGCTGCTACATGGAATGAAAATTGATTTATTGTTTCTGCCAATACACTCAGTGCTACTGTTATTCAGAAGACCGGATTGGATGGTATAACCTTAGTGAGTTTACCAGGGTCTAACTCTCAGTATTGTGGTCTTAAGAAAGCCGGTCTGAACAGTAAGTGTCCCAGAGAGGATTAAATTAGTCTGACGACCTCATCAGCTTAAGATGTGGAGCCAGAATGCAAATTAATTTAAATATAATGAGATGAAACTATTATAAAAACCAGTTGTAACAGTATGACCAGTGTATTTTCTTTCAGGTGGTGCATTGAGATGGGAAACCAAATTACAAAAGGTTTCCTGGTAAACAACAGGCATCATGAATGTTTTGAATATTTCTTGTTGTTTTTTTTTTTCATAATATTTATCTATTTAAAAAATTCCTCAAGAATTTCATCAATAATAGCTGCTATTGGCATGTACTGTCAGTCCTTAACTTATAAATAGCCTCCAGCCCTGTGCCCTCCACCAGGGGCTCTGCTGCCATAGAAACAGTTGTTAATAAACATGGGTATTTTAGAGAATCTGTGGGTTCAGAATTGAAGAAAGGGAAGAGTCTGTTGAAAGCAGTTACTAAAGGTGTTAATTTCAGGGACAGACTCCTAAATAGGCTGCATTTGCCTGAGTAGAGCTCTCTTGACCAAAAATGTATTTCTATAGCACTGCCTGAGGGGCTTCCCCTCACTTCTGTTGTTCAGATTTCACCAAATAGAGATTGCTTTTTATTTTTCAAACATTTTCTTGAAACTATAAATGTCTGTGTGTGGTAGATATTCTTAGTGACCTCCCTTCTATCCATTCCCTATTGCTTACCTTCACTTTGTTAGGGGCAGCAGTGTTCCCTGCTGCTGCTGCTGCTAAGTCGCTTCAGTCGTGTCTGACTCTGTGCGACCCCATAGATGGCAGCCCACCAGGCTCCGTCATCCCTGGGATTCTCCAGGCAAGAACACTGGAGTGGGTTGCCATTGCCTTCTCCAAGGCATGAAAGTGAAAGTGAAGTCGCTCAGTTGTGTCCGACTCTTCACAACTCCGTGGACTGCAGCCCACCAGGCTCGTCTGCCCATGAGATTTTCCAGGCAAGAGTACTGGAGTGGGGTGCCACTGCCTTCTCTGAGCAGTGTTCCCAGCTCCTAGCAAAAAACCTTGAATAGTTGAAGCCAGTCATGACAATCCTATTCTCCTTTGCCAGTGATCGTAAAGGGAAGACTGCTGAGCTCAGGGATTGCCTTTGCTTTCCTGATAAAGAGAACAGAGGTGGCTGGTGCTCTCTTCTTTCCCCCTCCTTTGTGCCTTAAATGCAGACATGAAGCCTGGAGATACAGCAGCCATTTTGTAACCATGGGGTGACAGGTATGAGAGTGAAAAGATGATTTTAACAAGCTGAGGACCATGGAGAAGAAGGTTTGACAGAGTCTGGGACATTGTTGAACAGCTCTTCCAGTCTTGGACTGCCTACCTCCAGACTTATGGAGAAAATTAAGGAGAGGAAAGTTGTAACCCTTGTTACATGGTCATAGAGCATTTGATTAACCTACACCTGCCGTCCCATGGAAGGCTGACTGTGCAAACTGAGACTGCATGTTAGGAGAAATGAAAGGAAAAATTGGAATAATGTGCATATTGGTGACTTCTTGTGGCTTTTCAGTAGGGTCCCACACAAGGGAGTGAACTCAAATTAGTGCTGCTCAGCATGAAAGCAGAGAGGCTAGAAGAATACAGCTTTGCTATGGAACTAACCTGCCTTTAGCTTGTAGTCTAAATTGACAAAGAGTCCTGTAATTTGAAATTTGGGGATTGAGGGTAGTATCTTCTTACCTAAGACTTGTCGTTAGAATTGCCTTGTCTTTTATGATGGTTCAAAGGTCGGCAGCTAAGAGATGAGAGTCTCTAAGCCTAAAGATTATTTCTAGAGACTTATAGAAACAATTTTTTGGTTGTGATTACTCACACAAGGACTTCCCTGGTGGCTCAGACAGTAAAGCATCTGCCTACAGTGTGGGTGACCCGGGTTCAATCCCTGGGTTGGGGATATCTCCTGGAGAAGGAAATGGCAACCCACTCCAGGATTCTTTCCTGGAAAATCCCATGGACGGAGGAGCCTGGTAGGCTACAGTCCATGAGGTTGCAAAAAGTCGGACACGACTTAGCGACTTCACTTTCACTCGCACAAGAAATTGATCTGACCAGAAGCTTGATATGTTTTTGAGGGAACTGTAGTACAAAGCTGACAATTAGTTGTGATTGTCTTTACCTTCCAAGCAATCCTCATCCTTTTCTCCCTGTGTCAAACCAGGGTAAAGTAGGCTACAAAAGTTGTGAATCCCCTGGAAGGGTCATCCACTTCACAGCCTACCTTAGATATGGCTGCAGAGGACAATGACACAGCAGATCCTCCTGAGACTTGAAGTAGGCACTGTCAGATTGACTGACCAAGGGATTTATTGCCTGCAGGGGAATCTGTGATTTCTGTCCAATAAGATATGATATGGATTGTTGATTGTGGAAGACTGTGTACTTCTTATAATCTCCCTTTCTCAATGGAATTTTTGTTGAGATCACTTTGTTCTTTCTTTTTCGTCCTTGTATATATGTGAGGGGAGTTGTTTAGAGACATTTCTCTTTTAGCGATACAAATGGTCAGATGAGAGTTGTCGTATTTGGTCTTCATAGAGCAGACAGAAAATCAACCAGAGATCTTGCATCATGCAATGACTGGATGACAGAGTGGGGCTGTCTTCCTGGAAGAGAGGATGAGTATGTTGTGTTTAACACTCATGTAAAAAGTGTGTGTGTATGTGCATATTGAGTTGAGGACTGCAGACACTGTTGGCTGACCAATCTATATTCATTTCTTACCTCTATTGTAAAAATTAGAAAAGTTAAATATTTGATTTTCTAGTCTTCCCTATTGCTACAATAGTCATGTAATACAACTGTAGCCCATAAACCTGCTGAGGGACTTCACTGATAAAAGAATCAGACAGGGCTGGAGTTAATGCTTGGAGCTGCAGTGACCATCTTGAAATCATTAGGCAACAAACTTGAATGGAAAAAGTAAACTCACTCAGGTCTGCTCTTGCCTTCTGAGATGGCCCACACTCTGCCTGTGGGTGTGTTTCTCTCTAAATAAATCCATTTCTTACTTTAGAAAAAGTAAACACACTCAGGATGGTGGAACAAAAATATTAAAGATACTAATGGCATCATTAGTAAACCACCCTTAGCAATCACCAAATTCAAGGCTTTTTGTCTTGTGAGAGAAGTGAAACCATATTGTTAATACTCTTGTGAACTGAGTTCACTGTTGCCTACAGCCCAAACCATCTTAAACTGAGCAGTATAGATGTCTGTTTTCTGTACTACAACCTCAAAGATAGTTTTTGTTTATTGGTTCATTTTTAGCATGAAGCCTTTTTAGTAAATAGTTATATGAAGTAAGAAAAAGATTTTTTTAAAAAGCTTTACAATAGGCTGATTCACATGTAAATGGCATTATTGACATGTTATTATGGATAGGCGTCTTCTCCATACATGGCCTAGCCTACTTTGGTTCCTTTTTGAAATAGAATATGGGTATAGCTCAACATTGTACATTTAATATAATTAGGGAACACCTTTTGGAAATTGGTTTCCCATGCTGAGGTATGCAGTGGGAAAAGCTAAAATTGTTACCACCAAATAAAAGTCTTCAGGAAGAAATTGCTGACTGGAATAGAATATGTTCAATATAAAGTCTTGGCTTTTGTATAGAACAATCTTTTACTTCTGCATCATTGACTACTAGTAAATGTTTACTACTTCCAAAATGATGTTTTACTCTCTATGCTTTATTTCAGAGCATGCATTTTTTAATTCCAGTGTCCTTTTAAATGTTTTTTAGAACATTTCATCATTTCAGAACAATTTTTTATTCCAGTTTTTGACTCAACCATATGAGGTTCACAATTGTATTTTTCTGTTTTTTGCCTTTCTTAACATTAATTGGTTGTAGTAGACATGTGTGCCAGCTTTTTATATGAAAAGGAAATTCTTGAATACCAACCAAAGGTAAATATGGAGTTAAGGAGAACAGAAATATTTCTTTGGATGTATTTTATAGAAAAACTATATTTGGCTTCAAGAAAAACTGGCTTTTTAATTTGTGTTCACATGTTGACAAAATGTGATCCAAATCATTTTTTTTATTTTCTAAAATCTATTTTAATCTGAAGGGGTTTTAAAAAATACATTAAATTCTAAAAACAAAAGCTTTTAAAATTGTTTTTAAAATAAGCTGAGAAGGCCTGACACTGAAGATCTTATTATTACGTGTCTAAATACGCATGAAGTGATTTTCAGGTATTGAGATGTACTGGTCTCCACTATTTTCTTGCTTACTGGCTTCATACATAATATTTTGCTTTCCTTTCCTGATGTACCCTGAATCAGGCCTGACAAAAAACTACTAATATTGTAAGACTAGCGAGCTAACATCTAAGTGGGAAATTCTTAAATATATGATAAGGCTATTTTTGAGCAACCAATGTAAACTCTTTGACCTGTTTCAGCTAAGATTTGAACACTCTAGAAAGAGTTTGAAACAGAGCTGAAAGCTTGAGGATTTTCTTGATTTACTCTTATTTTTAAGCATGTATTGTTGGAGTGGTGGCTTTTATGACTATCATATAAAGTCTGTCTGCCTGGTGATTATCTACTTTTTACCCTGTTTTCTGGCTTTTCTTAAATCATATATGACGTACACGTGCCCATCTTTCACTCTGAGATGCAGCATTGCTGGGTGGATGCCTCCCTCTCTGGGCTCATCTTACGCCACTATCTGCTCAAATTGCATAAGTCTTCTCTTAGTACAGATATCCCAGTTATCTGACTACTTCTAAGTCCCCACAGTTATGATTCCGAAGGGAAGTCAAAGGTATAATAATATTCACTAATGAACGACTCACTTATAAAGCTGACTGTCCCTCATACATGCATTCTTGTCTAGCTTAGGAGCATTGTTGGCCGGTCTTTTCATGATTGTTGAATATTCCTATAAAACACAAATACATACAGGTGATTTTAGGGCAAAATTGTGAATCTTGAAAAGATGTAGGAGAGACGATGAAAATGATGTTGGGGAACTCAGATCACAAATGATACCAATGGCAAATGAAGATGTGGCAGACTTAGGCCACAACAGTTGAAAAATAGAGAAAGTGCAATGATGATGGCAACTCATCTCTTTTAAAAGTTCAATATTAGGATTCAAAGAAGGCCTTGGGAAAATTGTCAGCAATGTTAAATTTTTTACAACCATCTTTACAATTGTCCATATGAAAACTAGACATTAGATGAAGTCTGTTTATATATGATACAACTTTGTCAGAAAAATTATGCCCAAATCCCTACTTGATTTGTTCATTCTAAGGATTAACACACATTGATATCACTTATATATGGAGTCTAGGAAGAGTGGTACAACTGAGCCTATTTACAAAGCAGAAATAGAGTCACAGTTGTAGAAAACAAACTTATGGTTAACAATGGGGGAAGGTGGGGGGTGGGAGAGATAAATTGGGAAATTGGGATTTACATATACACACTACTGTCCATGAAACAGATAACTAATATTAATCTATTGTAAAGTGCAGGGAACTAGTCGATACTCTGTAATGACCTATCTGGAAATAGAATCTTTAACAAAAAAAAAGATGTATGTATGTGTATGGGCTTCCCAGGTGGCGCTAGTGGTAAAGAACCTGCCTACCAATAGAAGAGACGCAGATTCCATCCCTGGGTCAGGAAGATCCCCTGGAGCAGGGCATGGCAACGCATGCCAGTATTCTTGCCTGGAGAAGCCCATGGACAGAGTAGCCTGGTGGGCTGGAGTCCATAGGGTCCCGAAGAATTGGACACCACTGACGCGACTTAGCATGCATGTATGTGTATAACCGATTAACTTTGCTGTACAGCTGAAACTAACAACACTGGAAGTCGACTGCACTCCAAAGAAAGTTAATTATAAAACAATTAGCACATAATTGCAATTATAACCCAAACTCTTAAATATAAGATGAAATAAACCTCAAAATTTTTACCCCTGTTTTTATATGAAATTTTCATCTCTGTTTAAAGTGGATTTTTTTTTTTTTTTTTGGCTGTGCTATGTAGCACATGTGGGATCTTAGTTCCCTGACCAGGGATCGAGCCTGTGCCCCTTGTATTAGGAGTGTGGAGTCTTAATCACCAGGGATGGTTAAGACACTGCAGCACCAGGGAAGTCCCTAAGTAGACTAACTTTAAACGGCTTTTTTCCCCCTAATAGCAATTATCTTCAGAGAAAGTGATCTCATATACATTCTGTACCTGGGATATAAAAGAATTTTGTCTATCTGGGATTTTGAGAATATATTTACATATTCCATTCATAAGTAAATTCATGAGACTAAATATGTACAGTCTATTTACTATGGTAAATTTTTTAAAATTCTGCCACTTACAGGCTGTACTTTGAGAAAAGTCACTTCACTTCTCTTGGTGTCAGTTTCCTTTGTAGAATGAAGCTAATCCCTACGCTGTAAGACTGTTTTTTAAATTGTATTTGTTTATTTATTTGGCTGCACCGGGTCTTAGTTGTGGCATGTGGTGGGATTTTCAGTTGGCATGTGGGATCTAGTTCCTTGACCAGGGACAGAACCTGAGCCACCTGCATTGGGAGTGTGGAGTCTTAGCCTTGATTCACCAGGCAAGTCCCCAGATTACTGTTAAGGACTATATAATGTACCTGAGGGCTTCTGTTGTTTTGTCTGGCATACTGTGAGTGTACAGTAAATGGTAGCTCTTATTATTAACTCACATGGATACTAATGTCAGTCACATTTGAACTTTTTTTTTTTTTGGCTTTGATTTTCGTATCCACAGTTCTTGTTCATTAAAGACTGAGAGAGCGTAGAGCAGTTCTGTGACAGCCAAAGTATCATAGATATAATTTAGATTCTTTCTTGAATAATCAGTTCTATTATCTGAATCTGATTCACATTTGGGGGCTAACAAAGATTTTCTTCTTGACCAGTCTCTAGCCAGGGTCCTCTAAATTGTCTTCTTGACTAGTAGCACAACAGTAGCATGTCTTCTAACAGCTGACGCCACATCCCTAGAATGACCCTACCCTCCCATCCCCACCCCCTTTAAAGTGCCTGCTTAAGGAAAATCAAGGCTGCCAAAAGAATTTATTTTTTATTTCAGCCAGCACCTGAAGATAGAGTTCCTATCTCCCAGTCTTTATGGGAGTGTAGGAGCTTACCTTGGATGACTGCCAGTTAATAAACCCAGATAGGACTCACATGGAAAAACCTTTGCGCCTTCTTGCTTTTTGTAATTTTTCAAGTCCTTCACTCTACTAAGCCTCCACTCACTTCCCCTCCCTATTCCCTCATTCTCTCTTGAAAACACCTAGTCACCTCATAGATTCTTGCCTTCTTTGTTATAGATTGCTGCTAAGTCACGTCAGTCATGTCCGACTCTGTGCGACCCCATAGACAGTAGCCCACCAGGCTCCGGTCCTGGGATTCTCCAGGCAAGAACACTGGAGTGGGTTGCCATTTCCTTCTACAGTGCATGAAAATGAAAAGTGAAAATGAAGTCACTCAGTCGTATCCGACTCTTTGCGACCCCATGGACTGCAGCCCACCAGGCTCCTCCGTCCATGGGATTTTCCAGGCAAGAGTACTGGAGTGTGTTGCCATTGCCTTCTCCTGTTATAGATTAATTTACCATATATACATAGGTTTGTTTCTGGGTCCTCTATTCTGTTCCATTGATCTATGTGTTTGTTTTTATGCCAGCACTATACATTTTGATTGCTGTAGCTTTATAATATAATTTGAAAGTATGGAATGTGATACCTCTAGCTTTGTTCTTCCTTCTCAAGGTTGCTTTGGCTATTTGGGATCTTTTGTGGTTCCATACAAATTTTAGGGTTATTGGTTCTGTTTCTATAAAAAAATACCATTGGAGTTTTGATAGGGCCTGTCATATGTAGCCTTTATTACGCTGAGGTACGCTTCATCTGCATCTGCTTTGTTGGGAGTTTTTATCACACATAGATATTGAATTTACCACATAGTGTTCTTCATTGTGGAATCAGGCTTCAGTCGGGGATCATTTACCTTTAGCCTTTAGAAATTTAGAAATTTCTTCATTGTTTTTTGTAAAGCTAGGTCTATTAGCCACAAATACACTTACCTTTCATTTTAGTGTGTTTCAATTTTGTGTCATTTTTTGAAGAATATTTTTTTAATTAATTTATTTTTTTAATTGAAGCATAATTGCTTTACAGAATTGTGTTGGTTTCTACAAAACATCAGCATGAATCAGCCATGGGTATATGTATGTTTTTGTTAGATATGGAATTCTAGGATAGAAGAATTTTTGTTTTTTCTTCAGCACTTCAAAGATACCATTTTTCTGCTGACTTACTTTGTGATGGGAAATTAGCCATTGGGTGTTTTTTAAGCTAATCATCCCATTTCTTGAATTCTCCAGCTTTTGGCAACCGCTGTTTCACTCCCTGCCTCCAAGAGTTTAACTTTTCCATATTCCACATACAAGTAAGATGATGTAGTTCTTGTCCTTGTGTGTCTGGCTCACTATACCCTGTGTCCTCGAAGTTCATCCACATTATCACAAATGGCAGGATCTCCTTCTTCCCTAAAGCTGAATAACAATTCATTGTTAAATACACTACACCAAAATGACTCCACCCATTCATTTGTTGATGGAGGCATAGATTGACTCCCTATCTTGGGTGTTGTGAATAACACTGCAGTGAATGTGGGAGCTCAAATAGTTCCTCGAGCTTTGATATCATTTCCTCTGGATGCATACCTAGACAGGGGGCCACCGGACCACACGGCAGCTCCAATCCCAGTCTTTGGCGCAGCCACCATACTGGCTTCTGTGATGTTTGCACCAGTCTACCTTCTTGTCACAAAGGCTCCCTTCTCTTCACATCCTCACCAACACTTTTTTTTTGTCTTTTTAGTAATAGCAGTTCCAACATGTATGATGTGATATCTCACTGTGGTTTCAGTCTGCACCTCCCTATTGATCATTGATGTTGAGCATCATCCTGTATATTCGTTGGCCATTTGTATGTCTTCCTTTGAAAAATATGTATTTAGGTCCTCTGCCCATTTAAAAAATCGGGTCATCTGTCTTCTTGCTGTGGAGTTATTTGAGTACCTGATATATTCTAAATATCTACTCCTTACCAAATGTATGGTTTGCAGAATCCTCTCCTATATCCTCTCCTATATATTTTTTAAGGTAATATGAAGATATCACCATATTAATTCTTCCAATCCATGAACGTGGAATATCTTTCTAATTATTTGTGTCATCTTCAGTTTCTTTTTTCAGTGTTTTATGGTTTTCACTGTACAGCTTGTTCACCTCCTTGGTTAAATTTGTTCCTGAGTATTTTATTCTTTTATAAATGGGATTGTTTTCTTAATTCCTCTTTAGATAGTTTGTTGTTAGTGTATAGAAGTACAACTGCTTTTTTGTAAATTGATTTTGTATCTTGCAGTTTCACTGAATTCATTGATTAATTCTATACATTTTTTGGTGGTGTCTTCAGGGTATTCCATATGTGATATCATGTATCTATAGACAGAGGGAATTCTATTTCTTCCCCTTTTTTTTTTTAAATCTAATTGCTCTGACTAGGACTTTCACTACTGTGTTGTCTTCTTCCTGATCTTAGAGGAAAAGCTTAAAGCTTTTCACTGTTGGGTATGGTGTTAGCTGTGACCTTGTCATATAAGGCCTTTTTTATGTTGAGGTATGTTCCATCTATGCCTAATTTTTTGAGAGAGTTTTTAATCATGAAAGGATGTTGCATTTCATCAAGTGCTTTTTCTGTAACTATTGAAATGATTGTAGGATTTTAATTCTTCCTTTTGACACTGCACTCCTTCTTGGGTGGGACTTGAACCTAGCTAAAACTCAGACTTGTGCTCGAACCCACAATCCCTGGCTTAGGAAGGAACTTGAACCCCTGCCTTTCGATTAAAACCACTCACCTGGTGTCAGGACTTACTGAAGCTCAGACTCTTTTGTCTCATCATGGAAACAATTCAGCAGCAGGCAAAGACCAAGTTTATCAGCATAGGATGCTTGTGAAAGATACAGGGAGGTGGGCAAAGGAGCACAGCCCCAAGAACAAAGAGGGCTACATTTTTATAATCAAAGAAAAATTGGGGAGGGGAGGAGACCACCTTCTTCCTCATTCTTGGACAGACATGAAGACTTACATCATTAGTTCCTCCTTTGGCCCTGCATGGCCATGTCATGACAGACACCAGGACTGTCATGGTGCTATTTAAATCATATGTACATTAGCAAAAGGGTGGTAAAAATATTAAAATATGGTAATTCATCTCAGGTTTTGGTATAATGTCCTCTTTCACCTAATTTCTTTCCCTTTTCACCTGTATTTCTTTCCTGGTTACATGCAGAAATGCTACTCTTCAAAGACTGTTAACTCTCTGACTTAAAGTAACAGGATTCAGACCCATATCTGTTGTCTTGCATTTTAACTGTCAGGGTTGTGACTTGTGTTTGGTGCTTGGATGCACCTGGTCTTCCTTCAAGGTAGTGTAGATTGTTGCTAGATTATTGGATTCTCTTCTTGAGTGGTCATTAGCTTGCAACAGTCTCCCAAACTGCCTTAAAATTTCCTGTCTTTAGTCTCCTAGAGGGATTTTTAAACTGACTGATTATCTTATTCTATCCCTAATCACTTTTGTTAATAAAGAGAATCTCATTGATTGAATCGTGTATGTTGAAGCACTTACATCCCAGGAATAAATCCCACTTGATCATGGTGTATCTTTTAGATTTCTAAAAGATGGTGACCTTTAAAATTTCTAAAATACTGTTGAATTGGTAGTGGTTGAATTGGTTTAATTTGCTAGTGTTGTGTTGAGGATTTTTGCATCTATTTCATCCAGGATATTGAACTGTAATTTTTAAATTTTTTCTTGCTCAATCTTAATAAGTGATAGTCAATTTTTCTAAACTTTTCAAAGATTAGATCAATTTCTGGCCTTGTTAATTCTCTGAATTGTATGTTTGCTTTTCATTTTGTTGTTTCTGTTCTTTGTTTCCTTCTTTAAACTTTCTTTGAATTGTTTTCTTGTTCTTTTTAGCTGAATGTTTAGCTTAACATCTGTAAGCCTCTTTTTCCCTTAACATATGCATTTAAGGCTGTAAATTTTCCTCTAAATGTTGCTTTAGTTTCCTCCACATTTTAATATATAATATTTCCGAAATTGATATGTATGATCCTATTACCATTTATTTTGTTGTTTTGAGTTAAAATATATTTTTAATTTCTTCGCTGAACCATTTAAAATTTCTAGTTTATTCTCACTATGGTCAGAGAACTTACTCCATATGATTTCAGTCATTTAAACATTTCTGAGACTTGCTTTTCAGTAATGATATGTTTTTATAAATCTGTGTATGCTTGAAAAAAAAGTTTATTTAGCACTTGTTAGGAGCATTGTTTACATATCTTTATTAGCTCAAGTTTTTTTTATATTATGTAGTTCAAACTTATATCATTGTTCAAACATTTTGCCTAAAAGAAATAAACTTCCAGCAACAATTTTAAAAAGTGGGTTTATTTCGGATCAGCAGAGAATTTCAGTTCAGTGTCTGCAGGCATGGTAATCTACGTGCAAGTCCCCACACAGCAAAGTTAAAGAGAACACTTTTGTACAGGGAGAAACAAATTGAAAAGGCTATAATAAACAAAGAGTTCATGACTTTCTTATTGGCTGAGTTCCTAAGAGGAGATGGGGGAAATCTTCTTCCTGTTTACTCTATCTCCTTTGATTCATAGTGTGTCTCTGGCATCTGTTTTATTTTCTCTCCTTTTGCCTTCTTAGGGATTTTTTGTTTCAGCTTTCCCCTCTGCTAGTTTGTTTAAGTTTGAATTTAAAACACTGTTTCTATTGTACTGGTAATTACCCTAGAAAGTACCAGATGCATTCTTCATTTACTGAAATCTTTCAGACTTTATTTTTTTGGGCTCCAAAATCACTGCAGACGGTGATTGCAGCCATGAAATTAAAAGACGCTTACTCCTTGGAAGGAAAGTTATGACCAACCTAGATAGCATATTGAAAAGCAGAGACATTACTTTGCCAACAAAGGTCCGTCTAGTCAAGGCTATGGTTTTTCCAGTGGTCATGTATGGATGTGAAATTTGGACTGTGAAGAAGGCTGAGCGCCGAAGAATTGATGCTTTTGAACTGTGGTGTTGGAGAAGACTCTTGAGAGTCCCCTTGGACTGCAAGGAGATCCAACCAGTCCATTCTAAAGGAGATCAGTCCTGGGTGTTCTTTGGAAGGAATGATGCTAAGGCTGAAACTGCAGTACTTTGGCCACCTCATTCGAAGAGTTGCCTCATTGGAAAAGACTGATGCTGGGAGGGATTGGGGGCAGGAGGAGAAGGGGATGACAGAGAATGAGATGGCTGGATGGCATCACCGACCCAATGGACATGAGTTTGAGTGAACTCCGGGAGTTGGTGATGGACAGGGAGGCCTGGCGTGCTGCAATTCATGGGGTCGCAAAGAGTTGGACACGACTGAGTGACTGAACTGAATGTCTTCAATGGCACCCCACTCCAGTACTCTTGCCTGGAAAATCCCATGGACGGAGGAGCCTGGTAGGCTGCAGTCCATGAGGTCGCTAAGAGTCAGACGACTGAGCAACTTCACTTTGACTTTTCACTTTCATGCATTGGAAAAGGAAATGGCAACCCATTCCAGTGTTCTTGCCTGGAGAATCCTAGGGACGGGGGAGCCTGGTGGGCTATGGGGTCGCACAGAGTCGGACACGACTGAAGTGACTTAGCAGCAGCAGCAGCAGCAATGTCTTCGGAAACTGAAATTAAAACCTCAACAAGATACTAACTACTACCTACCTACTAGAATAACTATAATAAAAAATACTGACAATATAGTTTTGGCAAGGATATAGAGAAACTGAAAGCCTTATACAATACTAGTGGAAATGTAAAATGGTATCGCCACTTTGGAAAAGTGAAAAAATTTCACTTCCAAAGTCAAAAGTGTAACTTTTGCTCTCAATCCCACAAAATAAAAGGATCTTAGGACACATTTAATTTACCCCTTGCTAACTTTCATGCTTTTGTTTTTAGGTATTTAATGCTACTTGGATATTGCTTTGCTGTGCCTAGTCGCTCAGTTGAATCCAACTCTTTGCGACCCCATGGACTGTAGCCTGCCAGGCCCCTCTGTTCATGGGGATTCTCCAGGCAAAAATACTGGAGTGAGTTGCCATGCCTTCCTCCAGGGGATCTTCCCAACTCAGGGATCGAACCCAGGTCTCCTGCATTGCAGGCAGATTCTTTACTGTCTGAGCCACCAGGGAAGCCCAATACTGGAGTGGATAGCCTATCCCTTCTCCAGGGGAACGTCCTGACCCAGGAATTGAACCAGGGTCTCCTGCATTGCAGGCAGATTCTTTACCAGCTGAACCCAAAGGACATTTCTACTTTTTATATAGTGTTTATTTAGCTTTGCCACCATATTCACAGCTTTCTTGGCCCTTAATTCCTTTTTACAGCTAGAATTATTTTCCTTTTTTGCATTCATTCTTCACATTCTTTCCATTCATACTTTAATGCAGCTTTTTTTAGTACAATTTTTTTCATTTTTGGTTTATTCAAAGTGTCTAAATTTAAAAATCTGGTATGAATATTTGTGTACAAATCTTTTGAGTGGACATATGTTTTCATTTCTTTTAGACAGATTCTTAGGAGAAAGATTGCTGGGTTTTATGATAAACATATGTTGATGTTTTTAAGAAACAGCCACACTTTTCCAAAGTGGTGGTACCATTTTACATTTCCATCAGAACTGTATGAGACTTCCAGTTTCTCTACATCCTTGCGAAAACTATATTGTCAGTATTTTTTATTATAGTTATTCTAGTAGATAAGTAGTAGTATCTTATTGAGGTTTTAATTTAAGTCTCCCTAAGTTGAAAAAAAATGATTGCCCATTTTTTAATTGGATTGTCTTCCTTTCATTTGTAAGAGTTCTTTATATTGTCTGGATACAAGTCTTTAATCAGATATATGATTTGTAAATATGTTCTTTCTTTCTGTGACTTGCCTTTTCATTTTCTTAATTTTTTTTATTGAAAAAGTTAAACTTTGATAGTCTAACTTGTCAACTTTTTCTTTTATGAACTGTCCTCTTGCTGTCATATTTAAGAAATCTTTGCCTAACCCAAAGTCACAAAGATTTTCTTTTAGAAGTTTTATAGTTTTAGCTCTTACATTTAGGCCTGTGATGTATTTTGAGTTAATTTTTCTGTATGCTACAAGGTAAAGGTATAATTCTGTGTTTTGCACATGGATATTCAAATATTCCAGCACCATTTGTTGAAAAGACTACCTTTTCCTCACTGAATTACCTTCATACTCTTGTTGAAATAATATAAGGGTTTGTTCTAAGCGTGTAGTTCTTCATCTATAGATTAAACACGTTCACTATCAGTATCCCATCAGCATTTAAAAAATAGTAATTGGTAAGCTAATTCTAGAATTTATATAGAAAGGCAGAGGACCTAGAATAGCTGAAACGATTTAGAAAAGGAACAGATCTGGAGGACTTAGACTACCTGATTTCAAAATTTGCTGCTGTAGCCATTGAAGTGTTAGTCACTCAGTTGTGTCCGACTCTATGACTTCATGGATTGTAGCCTGCCAGGCTCCTCTGTCCGTGGGGATTCCCCAGGCAAGAATGCGGGAGTGGGTTGCCGTTTCCTCCTCCAGGGACTCCCCCTAACCCAGGGATTGAATTGCGTCTCTTATGTCTCCTGCATTGGTAGGCAGGTCCTTTACCAGTTAGTGCCACCGGGGAAACCCAGTGGTGTGGGTAGCCATTCCCTACTCCAGGGGATCTTCCCAAGCCAAGGATCGAACCTGAGTCTCCTGCATTGCAGGCATATTCTTTAGCATCTGAGCCATCATCAAAGGAGTGTGCTTATTTCCAGGAAGAAAAGAGATATGCCAACTTTAGGCCATTATTTTTATTTTATTTTTGAATTCTTTTCCATTATGGCTTATTATACAATATTGAATATTGTTTATCTATCTTATTTATAGTAGTTTGTATCTGCTAATCTCAAACTCTTGACTTATTGCCCCCACGTTTCCCCTTTGGTAACTATAAGTTTGTTTTCTGTATATATGAATCTGTTCTGTAAAAAGTTCATTTGTATCTTTTTTAGATTCCACATATAAGTGATATCACATATTTGTCTGACTTACTTCACTTAGTATGATCCATGTTGCTACAGATGACATTGTTTCATTCTTTTTTATGGCTGAATATTATTCCATTGTGTATAAATACTACATCATCTTCATCCATCCATCTGTCGATGGACATCTAGGTTGCTTCCATGTCTTGGCTATTGTAAATAATGCTGCTGCGAACATTGGGGCACATGCATTTTTGGATTATGGTTTTCTCTGTATACATTCCCAGAAGTGGGGTTGCCAAAAGATATGGTAAATCTATTTTTAGTTTTTGAGGAACCACCATACTATTTTTCATAGTAGCTGCACCACTTTATCGGAGAAGGAAATGGCAACCCACTCCAGTGTTCTTGCCTCAAATCCTGTGGACAGAGGAGCCTGGTAGGCTGCTGTCCATAGGGTCACACAAAGTCGGACACGACTGAAGTGACTTAGCATGCATGCATGCATTGGAGAACTGAATGGCAACCCACTCCAGTATTCTTGCCTGGAGAATCCCAGGAACAGAGGATCCTGGTGGGCTGCCCTCTATGGTTTCGCACAGAGTCAGGCACAACTGAAGCGACTTAGCAGCAGCAACAGCACCAATTTATATTCTTACCAAAAGTGTAGGACAGTTACCTTTCCTCCACACCCTCTCCAGCATTTATTATTTGTAGACTTTTTAATGATGGCCATTCTGACCGGTGTAAGGTGATATCTTATTGTGGTTTTGACTTGCATTTCTCTAATAATTACTGATGCTGAGCATCTTTTCATGTGTTGTTTGCCATCTGTATGTTCTCTTTGGAGAAATGTCTCTTTAGGTCTTGTGCCCATTTTTTGATTTTTTTTTTTGTTTGTTTTGCTATCGAGCTTTATGAGCTATTTGTGTATTTTGGACATTAATCCCTGCTGGTTGCATCATTTACAAATATTTTCTCCCATTCTATAGATTGTCTTTTCATTTTGTTTATGGTTTCCTTTGCTATGCAAAAGATTTTAAGTTCAATTAGGTCTCATTTGTTTATTTTTGTTTTTGTTTTTATTACTCAAGGAGGTAGATCCAAAAAAATAATTGCTTCAATTTATATCAAAGAATGTCCTGACTGTGTTTTCATCTAGGAGTTTTATAGTGTCCAGTCTTACATTTAGGTCTTTGATCCATTTTGAGTTTATTTTTGCATACGGTTTTAGTGAAATCACTTATATATGAAATCTAGAAACATGAGGATTTCACTGGTGCTATAGTGGAGGAGAGTCTGCCTGCCGATGCAGGGGACATGGGTTTGATCCCTAGTCTGGGAAGTTTTCACATGCTGCAGAGCACTAAGCCTGTGCACCAGAGCTACTGAGCCTTTGCCCTACAGCCTGCATGCTGCAACCCATGTGCCTAGAGCCCATGCTCTGAAACAAGAGAAGTGACTGCAGTGAGAAGCCCACACACTACACCTAGAGAGTGGAGCCCCCTGCTCTCCACAGCTAGAGAAAGGCCACGTGCAGTGGTGAAGACCCAGTGCAACCAAAAATAAATAAATAAAAATTATTAAAAAAATAATCCAACTGTTTAAAAAATGATACAAATGAACTTATTTACAAAACAGAAATAGACTCACAGACATAGAAAACAAACTGTGGTTACCAAAAGGGAAAAGGGGAAGGGATAAATTTGGAATTTGGGATTAACAAATACAGACTACTATATATAAATAAATAACAAGGACCTACTATATAACACAGGGAACTGTATTCAATAGTTTATAATAACCTATAATGGCAAAAAGTTTAAAAAAGAATAGAGACATATATGTGTAGCCGAATCACTTTCCTGTATACCTGAAACATTGTAAATCACCTATACTTCAGTAAAAAATAAAAGTTAAAAAAAGCAGTAGTTATTACTGTTATGCTGAATTTGGTAGTAGTTCTAGATTTGAGCAAGAGATAGAGTGTTGGAAGGGCTGTCTAACAAAATCAAAGAAGACTACATGCAATAAATAGTATGATTAAGACACTGAGTATTTGAGGGCTGGGGCTGTGTGGAGTGGGCACCAGGCCAACTGTCAGGTTGAGGTTGCCCTGGGCCCAGGTAAGGACTCATCCAGGTGTGCCCTATCCACCTAGGAAAAACTGCTCTGTCCCTGCCTTCCACTTGGCCCAGGAGGGTATGTGGGTGGGTATGGGCATTGCAATATGCTCTGGGACTGCTTCCTGAGCCTCTGAATAAGGCCATCAGGCCCTGGTTGCATGCCTACTCTAGTGAGAATTCTGTCCTCATGACAGCCCCATGACTGACTCCTTCTGCACTCCTGGATTACACACTTGACTGTCGACATGCAGTAACTTCCTATGTCTCCTTGGGCTAATGCGGGCCAACCCCAAACTGAAACCCAGGGGTCTCGGATCCTAAAGGAAAGCATAATTAATCAACACAGTTTGCATGTTCCTCCCAAGGACTGGCCTCTAGGCCCAGCAGGTGGGGCAACTCTTAAGCCAAAGCAACTGCCACAGAAACAGAAGACAGCTCCTTGCTCTAGTGGTTTCTGCTTCTCGTTCCTGTTACTGCCTTTGGCCCAGGGACATGGCAGATCCAGTGTCAGAAGTGGAAGCTAAAGTTGATGGCAGAGCTAGAATCCAGAGTGATTACCAAGCCCATTTCTCTGCCAGCAGATCCAGTGGAACCGAAACATCTGGAGTACAGGCCAGTGAAGGTCAGGAGGCACTTTGACCTCCAGGTTGCTGTACATGATGTCTTGGACCATGGTGGACCGTGCCCGGGAGGCTGGCCTCCTGGCTCCCTTTGTTTACTAGTGCCTACCTTGGCACTCCCTTTCACTGTGCTGACCTGGGAATCACCATTCTGCTAAACAGGGTGTTTGTGCCCAGGAAGAAAGTGAATCCTGAAACGTGGTATAAAGTCTAGATTGAGGGAGAAGTGGGCCTAGTCGTGGTGCTGAGGCTGACAGAAACCAGGAAGTCATTTGTCTCCAAGACTAATCCAGACAGAACCACTGGCATTACCAGGACCTGGAGACCATGGCCAGGCTCCCAGGTACAGACCCCATTTTCATTGATGCTGACTTCCAGAGCACGGTTCTTGAAAGACCCATTGGAAGACAACCAGAGTCACTCTGAGGACTGAGCACCAGTCCTCTGTGCAGTCACGTCATACCTGTGGTTTAAGTAATTCCTACCTTGGACTCCTGGTATGTGAAGAGATTAGATGATGTAGCCCTGTCCCTGAATTATTAGGAAGTCACAGAGTAAACATTTCAAGAGATTTGATTTTATGCTGGATCATGTGCTATTGGTATAAATAAATCCCTATACTACAAAAAAAGCAGCTGAATATTTGAGATGTTATGATAAAGCACAGTATTCTTCACTTGTCCCTCCAGCCTACCAAAAAGAAGGCAACTGTCAAGCTCTCAAGCTGTTTAAGAAAAACAAGGTACAAATAAAATGCATATTCACATACAGCATGATTTTAATCAATCTAGAGTTGAAGAGAATCTATTTTGTCTTGCTGTTGGGAATATTATCTAATGAATAGCCCAAGTATTTTGGCCTTGAAACAAGAGAAGAAAATATTCACATGGCATGGATCTGCTGTTAATAGTATTTATAGTAATGTTGATAAAACTATAGTTTATTGGTTTTCAACTTTTACATCTAGAGGCAAAGTTATGAAACACTTTTTTAGGGTCACAGATGAGAATGTAAATGTTAAAAACCTTCATGATATAGGAGTCAAGGTATAGCTACCAAGGCAGAAAGAGGAAGAGGGGAGAGAAAAGTTGGAAGCAAAGTTACTGTAAAGTTAAGCCGGTCTGTGAATTGACTCAAGTTCATTGATGAGGACCTAGAAGTATGAGTATATTATTTAAAATTGCAGATATAACCAAGAGAAGAAATAGAGACAGTGTAACTTATCAAACATTCAAATCAAAGAAGTAGAGGGTAGTGTAAGACAGCTGAAGCCTCATCTTCCATTGCTGGGGGTTAGATGTTGACTAAAGTGCTAAAGCCTTTGACTGTGTGGATCACAATAAACTGTGGAAAATTCTGAAAGAGATGGGGATACCAGACCACCTGATCTGCCTCTTGAGAAATTTGTATGCAGGTCAGGAATCAACAGTTGGAACTGGACATGGAACAACAGACTGGTTCCAAATAGGAAAAGGAGTATGTCAAGGCTGTATATTGTCACCCTGTTTATTTAACTTATATGCAGAGTACATCATGAGAAATGCTGGACTGGAAGAAACACAAACTGGAATCCAGGTTACCAGGAGAAATATCAATCACCTCAGATATTGCAGATGATACCACCCTTATGGCAGAAAGTGAAGAGGAACTAAAAAGCCTCTTGATGAAGGTGAAAGAGGAGAGTGAAAAAGTTGGCTTAAAGCTCAACATTCAGAAAACGAAGATCATGGCATCTGGTCCCATCACTTCATGGGAAATAGATGGGGAAACAGTAGAAACAGTGTCAGACTTTATTCTTCTGGGCTCCAAAATCACGACAGATGGTGACTGCAGCCATGAAATTAAAAGATGCTTACTCCTTGGAAGGAAAGTTATGACCAACCTAGGTAACATATTCAAAAGCAGAGACATTACTTTGCCAACAAAGGTTCGTCTAGTCAAGGCTATGGTTTTTCCAGTGGTCATGTATGGATGTGAGAGTTGGACTGTGAAGAAGGCTGAGCGCCAAAGAATTGATGCTTTTGAACTGTGGTGTTGGAGAAGACTCTTGAGAGTCCCTTGGACTGCAAGGAGATCCAACCAGTCCATTCTGAAGGAGATCAGCCCTGGGATTTCTTTGGAAGGAATGATGCTAAGGCTGAAACTCCAGTACTTTGGCCACCTCATGTGAAGAGTTGACTCATTGGAAAAGACTCTGATGCTGGGAGGGATTGGGGGCAAGAGAGGAAGGGGATGACAGAGGATGAGATGGCTGGATGGCATCACTGACTTGATGGACATGAGTCTGAGTGAACTCCAGGAGTTGGTGATGGACAGGGAGGCCTGGCGTGCTGCGGTTCATGGGATCGCAAAGAGTTGGACATGACTGAGCGACTGATCTGATCTGAAAGTGCTAAATTTAGAAATAGAGAGGATAAGCATTTTGAATTGTGGAAGAAGAGCTTGCTGTTGGTCACATTTGTTCTTTTCTTATTTCTCTGATAATTTCTTAACAGGCTCCTTCTACAAAAGTTCAGTGTTGGTATTTTCCAGGGGTCAGTCCATGGCCTCTGTCTCATACAACACATGCACACTGTGAGCTAGTTCGTTCACATAAATGACTTCAGGAACTGCCTGTATCTCTGAGCTGATGGTTATCCTGCATGTAAGATTTGCATTTTCAGGCAATTCCTTCTACATGTCCCAGTAGCACTTTAAAGTTAACATGTCCAAGTAGTAATCATTATCTTACTCATGAACTCTGTTTCAGTATTTCATTTTTTTTTAACAGTTTTATTGAAACATAATTTATACACCATAAAATTCACCTTTTTTTTTAGCCTGATCAATTATGCTTATCAAATTTGCAACTACCTCAACAGTCCAATTGTAGAATATTTCTATCATTCTAAAAAGATCTTTTATGTTTATTTGTATCATTTCCTTTTCCCACCCCCAGTCCCAAGCAATTATTAATCTATTCCTGTCGCTTGATTTGCCTTTTCTAAAGATTTCATACCCCACGTTCAAGGTAAGAGAAACCCAAGTAAGAAGGTAGGTGTTGTGAGAGGGCATCAGAGGGCAGACACACTGAAACCATAATCTCAGAAAACTAGCCAATCTGATCACATAGACCACAGCCTTGTCTAATTCAATGAAACTAAGCCATGCCATGTGGGGCCACCCAAGATGGACAGGTCATGGTGGAGAGGTCTGACAGAATGTGGTCCACTGGAGAAGGGAATAGCAAACCACTTCAGTATTCTTGCCTTGAGAACCCCATGAACAGTATGAAAAGGCAAAATGATACGATACTGAAAGGGAACTCTCTGGGTCGGTAGGAGCCCAAAATGGCACTGGAGATCAGTGGAGAAATAACTCCAGAAAGAATGAAGGGATGGAGCCAAAGCAAAAACAATACCCAGTTGTGGATGTGACTGGTGATAGAAGAAGGTCCGTTGCTGTAAAGAGCAATATTGCATAGGAACCTGGAATGTCAGGTCCATGAATCAAGGCAAATTAGAAGTGGTCAGACAGGAGATGGCAAGAGTGAATGTCGATATTCTAAAGGAATTGGTGAACTAAAATGGACTGGAATGGTTAATTTCTACTACTACACAGTAGTAGACCATATACCTACTACTGTAGGCAGGAATCCCTTAGAAGAAATGGAGTAGCCATCATGGTCAGCAATCTCAAAAACGACAGAATCATCTCTGTTCATTTCCAAGGCAAACCATTCAATATCATGGTAATCCAAGCCTATGCCGTAACCAGTAACGCTAAAGAAGCTGAAGTTGAATGGTTCTATGAAGCCCTACAAGACCTTTTAGAACTAACGCCCAAAAAAGATACCCTTTTCATTATAGGGGACTGGAATGCAAAAGTAGGAAGTCAAAAAAACCTGGAGTAACAGGCAGATTTGGCCTTGGAGTACAGAACGAAGCAGGGCAAAGGCTAATAGAGTTTTGCCAAGAGAACACACTGGTCATAGCAAACACCCTCTTCCAAGAACACAAGAGAAGACTCTACACATGGACATCACCAGATGGTCAACACCAAAATCAGATTGATTATATTCTTTGAGCCAAAGATGGAGAAGCTCTATACAGTCAGCAAAAACAAGACTGGGAGCTGACTGTGGATCAGATCATGAACTCCTTATTACCAAATTCAGACTTAAATTGAAGAAACTAGGGGAAACCACTAGACCATTCAGGTATGACCTAAATCAAATCCCTTATGATTATACAGTTGAAGTGAGAAATAGATTTAAGGGCCTAGATCTGATAGACAGAGTGCCTGATGAACTGTGGACGGAGGTTCGTGACATTGTACAGGAGACAGGGATCAAGACCATCCCCATGGAAAAGAAATGCAAAAAGGCAAAATGGCTGTCTGGGGAGGCCTTACAAACAGCTGTGAAAAGAAGAGAAGCGAAAAGCAAAGGAGAAAAGGAAAGATATAAACATCTGAATGCAGAGTTCCAAAGAATAGCAAAGAGAGTTAAGAAAGCCTTCCTCAGTGTTCAATGCAAAGAAATAGAGGAGGGAGGAGGGTTCAGGATGGGGAGCACAGGTATACCTGTGGCGGATTCATTTTGATGTTTGGCAAAACTAATACAATATTGTAAAGTTTAAAATTAAAAAAAAAAAAAACTTTAAGTGCTCAACCTACAAAAAAAAAAAAAAAGAAATAGAGGAAAACAATAGAATTGGAAAGACTAGAGATCTCTTCAAGAAAATTAGAGATACCAAGGGAACATTTCATGCAAAGATGGGCTCGATAAAGGACAGAAATGGTATGGTCCTAACAGAAGCAGAAGATATTAAGAAGAGATGGCAAGAATACACAGAAGAACTGTATAAAAAATAGCTTCACGATCAAGATAATCATGATGGTGTGATAACTGACCTAGAGTCAGACATCCTGGAATGTGAAGTCAAGTGGGCCTTAGGAAGCATCACTACGAACAAAGCTAGTGGAGGTGATGGATTTCCAGTTGAACTATTTCAAATCCTGAAAGATGATGCTGTGAAAGTGCTGCACTCAGTATGCCAGAAAATTTGGAAAACTCAGCAGTGGCCACAGGACTGGAAAAGGTCAGTTTTCATTCCAATCCCAAAGAAAGGCAATGCCAAAGAATGCTCAAACTACCACACAGTTGCACTCATCTCACACGCTAGTAAAGTAATGCTCAAAATTCTCCAAGCCAGGCTTCAGCATTACGTGAACCGTGAACTTCCAGATGTTCAAGCTGGTTTTAGAAACGGCAGAGGAACCAGAGATCAAATTGCCAACATCTGCTGGATCATGGAAAAAGCAAGAGAGTTCCAGAAAAACATCTATTTCTGCTTTATTAAATATGCCAAAGCCTTTGACTGTGTGGATCACAATCAACTGTGGAAAATTCTGAAAGAGATGGGAATACCAGACCACCTGACCTGCCTCTTGAGAAACTTATATGCAGGTCAGGAAGCAACAGTTAGAACTGGACATGGAACAACAGACTGGCTCCAAATAGGACAAGGAGTACGTCAAGGCTGTATATTGTCACCCTGTTTATTTAACTTATATGCAGAGTACATCATGAGAAACGCTGGACTGGAAGTAGCACAAGCTGGAATCAAGATTGCCGGGAGAAATATCAATAGCCTCAGATATGCAGATGATACCACCCTTATGGCAGAAAGTGAAGAGGAACTAAAAAGCCTCTTGATGAAAGTGAAAGTGGAGAGTGAAAAAGTTGGCTTAAAGCTCAACATTCAGAAAACAAAGATCATGGCATCTGGTCCCATCACTTCATGGGAAATAGATGGGGAAACAGTGGAAACAGTGTCAGACTTTATTTTTCTGGGCTCCAAAATCACTACAGATGGTGACTGCAGCCATGAAATTAAAAGACGCTTACTCCTTGGAAGGAAAGTTATGACCAACCTAGATAGCATATTGAAAAGCAGAGACATTACTTTGCCAACAAAGGTCTGTCTAGTCAAGGCTATGGTTTTTCCAGTGGTCATGTATGGATGTGAGAGTTGGACTGTGAAGAAAGCTGAGCGCCGAAGAATTGATGCTTTTGAACTGTGGTGTTGGAGAAGACTCTTGAGAGTCCCTTGGACTGCAAGGAGATCCAACCAGTCCATTCTAAAGGAGATCAGCCCTGGGATTTCTTTGGAGGGAATGATGCTGAAGCTGAAACTCCAGTACTTTGCCCACCTCGTGCAAAGTGTTGACTCATTGGAAAAGACCTTGATGCTGGGAGGGATTGGGGGCAGGAGGAGAAGGGGATGACAGAGCATGAAATGGCTGGATGGCATCGCCGACTCGATGGACATGAGTTTGAGTGAACTCCGGGAGTTGGTGATGGACAGGGAGACCTGGCATACTGTGATTCATGGGGTCTCAAAGCGTCGGACATTACTGAGTGACCAAACTGAACTGAACTGAAAGATTTCACATAAATGAAATCATACAATATGTGGTTTTTGTGACTGGCTTCTGTCACTTAGCATGTTTTTGAAATTCATGTACCAACACACCATCCGTTTTTACTGCTGAGTTGTATTGCACTGTATGGCTGTACCATATTTTGTTTATCTGTTTATCAGTTGATGGACATTTGAGTTGTTTTCTAGTTTGGGGCATTATGAATAATGTTCTAAACATTATAGTCCTGTCTTTGTGTAGATCCATATTTCCATATCTCTTGGATTCATTTACGACAAATTTGGGCTTCTCAAGTGGCATAGTGCTAAAGAACCTGACTGCCAGTGCAGGAGACGTAAGAGACGCAGGTTCAGTCTCTGAGTCAGGAAGATTCCCTGGAGGAGGGTATGGCAACCCCCTCCATTATTCTTGCCTGGAGAATCCCATCAACAGAGGAGCCTGGCGGGCTACAGGCCATGGGGTCGGACAGAACTGGACACGACTGAAGCAACTTAGTATGCACGCATGGAAATTTTATATTTTAACTTTTTAGGAAGGTATCGAATTATTTTCTAAAATGTGCAATTTTATAGTTCCACTAGCAATGAGAGGTCTAGTTTCTCTTTGTTATTGTTTCCCATTTTTCTTATAGATATTCTAGTAGGGTGTGAAATGGTACCTCAGTGTAGATTTTAAAAAATATTTTTATTTATTTATTTTTGGCTGTTGTGGCATGTGGGAGCTTTTGTTGCAGCAGAGGAGCTTCTCTCTAGTTGGGACGTGTGCCGGTTCTGGAGTGCGTGGGCTCTGTAGTTGCCACATGCAGGCTTAGTTGCTTCCTGACACGTGGTATCTTAGTTCCCTGACTGGTGATCGAACCTGTGTCCGCTGCATTAGAATACAGATTCTTATCAACTGGACCACCAGGGAGGTCCCATCTCTTTGTGGTTTTCATATACGTTTCCCTAATGGGTACTTGCCTGGAGGAGGGCATGGCAACCCACTCCAGTATTCTTGCCTGGAGAATCCCCATGGACAGAGGAGCCTGGCAGGCTGCAGTCCATGGGGTCGCAAAGAGTGGGACATGACTGAGCACAGCACAATGTGTACTTGAAGGTTAGCCTTGATTTTTCCTTTTGTACCCTGCTATCTCACTCTGGGAGTGTACCTATTAAGTATATCTTTAATTCTCTCCTTTATGCTCATTCCCATTACTTTATTTCTTCACTATTTTTGATTATTAAAATGGCCTCCAAATGGTTTTCTCTGATAGCAGTTCCTCTGCAGATTGTAGTCTATTTTTCTACACTATTATCAAAATGAATTTTCTAAAATGTAGGTGTGGTCATGCTACTTCTTTGCTAAAAACCTTTCCAAGGAGCCCCATTGCCCTTTAGATAAAGTCCACTGTCTAAACCCTGCTTGTTTTACAAGGCTTGTTCTTGCCATCGTCCCTCACCATCGTCTCCTCTTATAAAGCCACATACACACCCTGAACGCATCATGACCTGTAATCTACCTGCTGTTACCTGAACACATTAGGATTTTCTTTCTTCTGTGCCTTTGAGCATGCTGTTACCTCTATCGGAAAACAATAAACCCTTACTTGTTCTTCAAGGCTCAGCACAAATAAAACTCCCTTTTAGAATCTTTCTCTGATTCTCCTTAACAGTTAAGCTTTGTTTCTGTGTGTGTTAATATGGTGACATAAATAGGTGTCTGTGAAAATATAGTAGGTTGAGTTGCATTGTCAGCCTAAAACATTTCTGTAATTACTTGCTACTGTTTATATTTCTATCCTTTGTTAATGATAGCAGGTCACTTACCACATATTTATCGATAGATGCATGAACAAATTATTTTTGAAGATCATGGCTTTTATTTAGAATGAAAGTTAACTTGAAAAGTGTTAAGTCATCTTCTTTAGAATCATGTAGCCTCAAACATTAAATTTATTTGTATTGTGTGAAAAATTATTAATACCAAACCAACTGCCATAAGTCTCTTAGTAAATAGCATCTTGAATATCCTGAATGAACTCATAGATTATTATCTCTCACATACAGTTTAGTAGTCATTTTCATGTTAGTGGACAGAAATATATTTCAATAGTTCAAATCAAATTTACTGATTTTTCATAAAAATGTCATTTTAAAATCCAAACAGTGTAAGCTAACAAAATTTTATATATATGTATATATATGTTTGCATGTGTGTGTTTATAAGATTGTAATATGTAAAAGTTACCTTTGAGATAGTATTTAGTAATGTGAAGAGTTTTTTTCAGAATATGGATTATGAGTTTATTTAAATATTTTCTTAAAAGAGCAAATGTACTAGTTTCTACATTTTACATCAAACAAGTTCATGTCTGAGTTGTTTTAGAAAAGAAAACCATATGAATGGTTGGCATACTTTAGGTAGTTACTTGCTAAAGAACTCTGTACTTCAATTTTAAACAAAATTATGCTTTACTTTATTAAGTTATTTATGATTTTAAACCTTATCACTTTCCTTAATGCATATATTACAGCTTTGTTATAGTTTGCAGATAGTTATACTGCCATCAGTATGAGTCATGTTCAGTGCTTATATTCACTTCAAACTGAACATGGTATTGTATGTATGCTGTATTGTAACTGTTGCCTTCTTTAAATTTTCTCAGTACTTCAAATCATTATTTATGTTAATGTTATATATTTTGTAAGGAAATTCCTTTTTAAAAAAACCCCTATGGACATGGAATATTACTCAGCTATTAAAAAGAACACATTTGAGTCAGTTCTAATAAGATGGATGAAATTGGAGCCTATTATACAGAGTGAAGTAAGTCAGAAAGAAAAACGCCAGTACAGTATATTAATGCATATATATGGAATTTAGAAAGATGGTAACACCGACCCTATATATGAGACAACAAAAGAGACACAGATAAAAAGAACAGACTTTTGGACTCTGTGGGAGAAGGTGAGGGCAGGATAATTTGAGAGAATAGCATTGAAACATGTATATTGTCATACATAAGTTAGATCACCAGTCCAAGTTCGATGCATGAAACAGGGCACTCAGAGCCAGTACACTGGGACAACCCAGAGGGGTGGGATGGGGAGGGAGGTGGGAGGGGGCTTTGGGACTGGGGAACACATGTACACCCGTGGCTGATTCATGTCAATGTATGGCAAAAACAACCACAATATTGTAAAGTAATTAGCCTCCAATTACAATAAATTAATTAATTAAAAAAAAATCCTTGGAGGGCGGATGTGGGAGTGGGGTCAGAAGCTGGTAGGAACCTGAAACGTCTTGTAATTGTCTGAAGATTCTTCAATCACTGTGTCAAGTGACACAGATGTTTCTCTTTCTTCATATGATGAAGATCAGGGATTTAAACTTATCCAAAAAGCTAGAGAGGCACCATTTGTCCCCATTGGAATGGCAGGTTTTGCAGCAATTGTTGCATATGGATTATATAGATTGAAGAGCAGGGGAAATACTAAAATGTCTGTTCACCTGATCCGCGCGTGTGGCAGCTCAAGGCTTTGTTGTGGGAGCAATGACTCTTGGTATGGGCTATTCCCTATATCAAGAATTCTGGGCAAAACCTAAACTTTAGGAGAGGAGATGCTGTCTTGGTCTTGTTGGTAGTGCTTGCTTTAGTTAGACATCTCGTATTGAGGTTATATGTTTATGCTAAAAATAAATTGTTTGGGTCAGACAAAAAAAAAAAAATCCATGGAATACTTGTCCACTAACTCCATGTTAAAATTCCTTTTCTTCACAAAGTTATACAACACGATGGAATTATTCAGCCATACAAAGATAAGTTAGGAGCCAAATGAATATGGTTTACTTAATCACTTGAAAATATGGGAAAGTGATTTGAGAAGGCAGCTTAGAACAACTTATTTTCTAAATAAAATTCTGCTCCATTTGTAACTCTGAACATGTGGACTGAAAGGGCTGGTTCCCTTGGCTGGTGCCTGACCTCTGTGCACACCTTGGTCTTTCTTAATCGCACCCACACTGCGCACTACAGCCATATAAATTAGATTTTTGATGGATTATAAAGGGCAAGGCACAACTGCTGCAGATTGCATTATTCAGAAACTTTTGAAATGCTGCATATCCAACAGAATTTATTGTTTGTTTGAATGTAAGTTTTTATTGAGGTAAGCCTGTTTCTTTAGAAAAAGAAACTCATACAATGAGCCAGTGATTATTTCAAATTAAATAGGTTTAATTTCTGTCTTTCTCTCTCTCACTGCTTGTCTGTTTAAGAGTGACTTGCTTTGAAAGAAGATCTTGCTTATTACACCTGTGTTAATAGGAAGTTGTTGATTGAGATTTCTGTTACAAAAGTTTTTCTCCTTAAGTCAGGAGTAAGTTAAGTGTCTTTTATAAAATGAAATTGAGAGCATATAATCATAATGTAAGTATAAATCTATCATCTTTGCAAATGTCTTTTGGAATTCCTTTGTTTCTGTTAAAGCAGATAACTTCATACATAACTCCTTTGTTTTGCCAGATGCCAGATATTTTTCAAAAGAAAGGCACATGTAGATTGGTAAATGTAATATGTAATCTACAGTAAATTTAAAAGTACTTTTATAAAAATTTTAAAGGTTCTGTAGAAATGCAAACCTTTTGGTCATTTTTAATAAACTGAAAAATTGAAAGTTGTTCTTTTGAAAAGTCAAATTAGAAATAGGCTTTATGAGAAAGTTAAAATGTCAATTTCAAGTCACTCATTTTTACTTATTATCTCATATTTTTCATATAGAAACTCATATAGTATACTACTAAATTAACATAGTTTATTGGGCTTCCCTGATAGCTCAGTTGGTAAAGAATCTGCCTGCAACGCAGGAGACCCCTGTTTGATTCCTGGGTTGGGAAGATCTGCTGGAGAAGGGATAGGCTACCCACTCCAGTATTCTTGGGCTTCCCTTGAGGCTCAGCCGGTAAAGATACTGTCTGCAATGTGGGAGACCTGGGTTTGATCCCTGGTTTGGGAAGATCCCCTGGTGGAGGACATGGCCCACTGCAGTAATCTCACCTAGAGAATTCCATGGACTGTATAGTCCATGGGGTCACAAAGAGTTGGACACAACTGAGCGACTTTCATTTTCATTAAAAGTAAAACATTAGACTTTTCTTTAGAGAGAGATTTAAGATTGCATTATATTATTTAGGCAGTGATTTGTATCTAGTGCATTTATACTATTTATTGATCTTTTAGTTTCACCTGTTCAGACTTTTTTATTGATATATAAGTATCTAAAAATATAGATCTTCTAACCAAAGAATTTAGTCCCTAGCCTATAAATGCCTAATTATTTTCATCATTTAAAAGAATATTATTGTTACGATATTTGAAATTTTGTAATGCTATCAAAAGAGGATAATTTTTCCTGAATTATTAATTTTAGGTGCTGTTTTTCAACCCTAAACTTTCAGCCAAGAATGAAACTATTTAGAAGTTAAGATGACAACAGGTAATTTCTTGTAAGTTTATACTTTTGTCAATGTGTGTCAAAAAATTTATATCATAGAAATAGAAACAAAAAAGAAATGTATATCAACACAAGACTGTATTTTTTCCATCTAAAATTATCCTAGAAATGTGAAATATCTTGGTTTTGAAAGACCTTGCTTTATAACATGGAACTATTTTATTTAGACCTGTAGTTTTAGACCTACATTTTATCGCTTTTTACAAACTAATTCTGGTGTACTCTAAATCTGCTATCAGCTTTACAAATAAGTAAATGAAATCAGAATACAAATAGATTCAGAGATAGTGATTCAGGTTAGATGAGTATTCCTTACTGATAAAATCCGAGATGTTGAGTCATAACTGGTTGTGATGCTATTAAAAACAAGGACATTAATTTCAGCTACAGAAATCATTCTGTGATAAAGTTGACACTCCACCCTCAATGGAAAACCGTATGTGATGATGTCCATGATTCTAACGTAATGTAATGTCAACTGGGATTTTATTTGTTAGCCAGATTATTCCTGGAAAATTGTTAGAATTATCTTATAAAAAGTTGTTTTGAAAAAAAGAAAAAAGTTGTCTTGTTGTAAAGAAGCTTCAGTTCAGTTCAGTTCATTTACTCAGTCGTATTCGACTCTTTGCGACCCCATGGACTGTAGCACACCAGGCTTCCCTGTCCATCACCAACTCCGAGTTTACTCAAACTCATGTTCATTATGTTAGTGACATCCAACCATCTCATCCTGTCATCGCCTTCTCCTCCCGCCTTCAGTCTTTCCCAGCATCAGAGTCTTTTCCAATGAGTCAGTTCTTTGCATCAGGTGGCCAAAGTATTGGAGTTTCAGCTTCATTATCAGTCCTTCCAATGAATATTCAGGACTGATTTCCTTTAGTAAAGAAGCATAACATTGTGTAAAAAAGAAAAAAATTAGAAGATTAGTTCTGGTTGGTTTACTTTCCTTTTTTCCACTTAAATTCTTTGTAAGTTCTGTTTTCCTCTTTACATTTTTATACTTTTATAATTGTGAGGGTGAAACAATTTAAAATAAAAGAAAAGTTCAAATTCTTACAGTGAAGACATCTGGTTCGATAGTAATTATATCTTAAGGATATTAATATCTTAGTGGCAAATAAATACTAAATAACTTTTTTTAAATTAGTGTGCTTTTTTTAAAATGCCAAATTGGAACAATGCCATTTTCTTCTTCACATAAGATTCTATGTCACTTTCTGCACAGAAATGATCAGGAACCAACAAAGTTCAATTTTAAAGCAATGTATTAAATAATTTCCCCTTCAGGATCAAAAGATAAAGCATTCAGCAATTGACTTTTCTAATCATAAATAGTAGTCTATAGTAGTATAACTCAATGAGTAACTATAAAGACATATTTAAAGTATATAGTATATATAATACACACAGGAGATATGTTATAATGTTATAACATATGTTATACATATATGTTATACATATATGTTATACATATACATATATGTTATATAACATATAATGTTACAACATTATAACATATCTCCTGTGTTTATTTCTAAGTTTTTCTATATAATGGTTTTGGGGGGGTTTTTTTTCAAAGAATGAGTGAAGAGGTAGAGTCTGGAAGGGAGGGATAGGTACCAAGAAAGAAAGGGAAGGCAGAGAAAGAAGCATAACAGAAAGGTCAAAGATAAGGAAGGAAGAAAGGAGGGAGAAAGAGGAGAAAAAGGAAGAGAGACACGGAAATTTATTTTCTTAATATTCCAAAGTTTTTTGCTGTATCCCATATGGTGGTATTACTGTTTTCAGTTTTACTGAGGACTTGAAGTATGTCTTTATAGTTACTAGCTATTACCTAATGTCCCCTTGCAAATCAAAACCTAATAAAATATTTTTGTTTTTTGATGTTAGAATTGTCATATATAGAAATACTTAAAGATGATTTTGAACATTAGAATTTATTTAATAATCTAAATTTTTTTTCCCACAGCAATTTCAGGCTTTAATGTATCCGAAACCTTAAAGGAAAAATAGGAAACCAAGTATACTATTGGGACAGAACTCTAAGCGAAGCTGTACTGAATGAGAAAAGCCACTATTCATTTTAAGATACTGGTCTTCTCCTTTTAATCTATTATATCGTTTAGTAGCTAAATTGTGTCCAACTCTTTCCTGAACCCATGGACTGTAGCCCACCCAGCTTCTCTGTCCATGGAATTTCCTAGGCAACAATACTGGAGTGGGTTGCCGTTTTTTTTCTCCAGGGAATCTTCCTAACTCAGGATAACCCGCGACTCCTGTGTTAGCCGGTAGATTCTTCACCACTGAGCCACCAGGGAAGCCCTTGATATATTATAGAGAGTCCCTATGTCTGCAATACAGTTTTAAACTCCATTGTAATTAATGGCCATATCCTTAAGACAGATTAATTTCTTTCCCTCAAAGAGATAGAAGTCCCTGCTTATCAAATAAGGAATAAGACTAAGTCCTTCATTTTAAGAAACAATTCTTTATTCTAATTTTTAGAATTACTACTTCAATCTAAGATATTTAGTCCTTTTCCTTATTTTATTAGAAAAACTATAATTTGTCTTTTATTTATGTATATGTTTTAGATCACGAAGAGCCCTGTGGTCCTAGTCACAGGTCATTCTGCTTGAATGGAGGACTTTGTTATGTGATACCTACTATTCCCAGCCCGTTTTGTAGGTGAGTAAAATGGGCTGGGGGAGAGGGTAATTTTATTTTTCACTATCTACTCACTTCTTTAAGAAGTGATAAATATTGAATAAAGAATGTGAGATGAAAAAGGGCAAGGAACACTTCATATCTATATAAATATTTATAGATAAATATTTATCTATATAAATATGAAGTGTTCCTTGCCCTTTTTCATCTCACATTCTTTATTCAGTATTTATCACTCCTTGAAGAAGTGGAAAAGAATTATGGTTTAAAAAAACAAAGCAAAGTGGCAAATCATCTCAAAAGCATTTATTTTGAAAATTTGTAGTGGTAGTTTCCAGTCTATTAGTATTTTTTAATAATCCGTTTTAGTAAACTCTACAATTTTAGCAAATTAGGGAAGACAGTCTATACTTAACATTCTGGCAAAACAGCTAGAGAATTCACGAATGTAAGAAAACACACCATGAGATATTTTGCTTTGATTTAGAATATATAAGTACATGATAACTGTGTTGGTACCAAAACTTCATTTGATACATTAAATTGAAAATGAAGAGTTAAGTTTTTCTAACAGTGGGAGCAAATTTTGAAAAGAAAGGATCTTAGTTTTTATTGTTTTAAAAGAATATGATTCACTTTGGGAGTATAGTTATAGCCAGTGGTTAATAAAAGACTTGAAAACAGTACTTGTATAGCTGACTTTATGTGAGTTTGGTTGAATAGGATTAAAGGGGGTTACAATAAGCCTCTTTTAATATGTGAACTAACAACATGGTACTACCAGTACTGTTCCTAGGTTTTAGCAGAGCTGACATCCAAAGATATTTTGTGGCATGTGTGTCAATTACTCTGTTTTTGTTATTTAACTGAAATGAGAGAGAGAGAATCTAGATTTAAGACCATATTAAATAAAGGAATAGGAAAGTGAAATTTTCAGAAAAAGAGAAGAATGTTGGGATTTAGTGTGGAGGAGGAGAGACAGAGAAATAACCTTATAATTATCTCAGGGAGTTTTTAGAAGTTTTCATGGAAGGAATAGTGACTGACTATTTTTAAAAATAGGTATTTTTTTCCTCTTAGGTGAAAAAATAAGGGGATAAAGGAACAAATTAACAATTATTTCTCACCCTCCAGATGCTTTACATTAGATTACATTTTAAATCCATTTACTGAAATATAATTTATGTATGATAAACAACATTCATGTAAGTGCATTAACTGATGAATTTTGACTAATGTTTATACCTGTGAAACCACCACCACCACGAAATACAGAATATTTCCACTATCCCCTCAAATTTCTTTACTGACCATATTCTTTATTTACATTTCCATGTTTCATTCTCAGAAAAACCTTAGAGAAAAGGTGGAGAGGAGACCTAAGGAAATAGAAAAATAAGGAGAAAATGAAAAATTGACTGTATACTAACTGTCTGTTATATTGCACTGAGTAAGTGGAAAGAAAGAGTTAAAGAGTATTGAAATATGGAAAGTCATTGAAATGGGAAGAAATCTAGTGTTTTAGTTCAGGCTACTATAGCAAAATACCATAGACTGAGTGGCTTATGAAAAACAAAAATTTATTTCTTATAGTTCTAAAGGCCAGAAGTCTGAGATCAGGGTGCCAGCCTGGATGCTTTCTGGTTTGCAGATGTACCTGGGTAGAACTTTTGACTGGCAGGTTTATTGTCAGGAAGAGCTGGTAAGGAGCCAGCTATCAGACTGCAGAGACAACATATGATAGAATGAGGAGGACCTTCCTCTAGGTGTAAGCAAATTACAAACCACAGGCCAGATTGTTTTTTGTTTGACCCTTGACTTAAGGTTTTTTTTTTCTTTGCTTTTTAAAGGGTTATAAAACATATTCAGAAAATTATGGAAGATTATGCCATGCATGGCAGGAAGAGAGAGTTCACTAGAGCCTCTTTTATAAGGTTGCTAATCCCATTCATGAGGGATTCCATCCTCATGACTTAATCACCTCCCAAAGCCTCTACCTTCTAATACTATCATATTGGGGTTATGAAATTCAACATAAGATTTTTTTGGGGGACACAGATGTTTAGCCCATAGAACTTAGGTTGTCACTCTGCTTTTGCATTTTATATAGATGCATTTTTAGTTTATTTTTAAAGAGTGACTAATGAAAGAGAATGGGCTGCTTTGCTGGGAACTCATGCCAGGCTTAAGAATCTATCTGATTTCTTCCTAATTTCAGACTTTAATAGTGGTAGTAATTGAGGAGAAGTTGAAACCATGCCCCACGATTCATAATGGCTAGGAAGGAAGCAAGGTCACCATGTTGCGTGATCACAGGAGATTCTTTGAGATTAGCACTTGCTGCACAGTGTACAAGGTATATCCTGGAGTTATTAAACATACTGAAAGAAGGTGAAGTCAGGAGGAACAAAAGGCACCTTGAGCAAAAAGGAAGAAATATAGTGACTAAGAGTTCAGTGAAACTGAATGGCAGATAAGTTTAAAATCATATTTTGTAAAAATAATTGCCTTCTAATAATTTTAGGACCATTTTTCTAATACAGTCCTATAGGCTATATTGCCTATATGTAAAGGCAAACTCATTTCCCATCCCAACTCATTCTATTTCCTGCATTCCCTATTTCTGACAATCCAACCACCTTGTCACTCACTGATTCTTCTTTAACTGTCATTGAAGTCTTGTCTGGTTGTCAGGTCAAAATTCTGCCTTTGCTGTAGGTCTCTCATCTTTCTAGCCCCCTGTGTTCTTACAATCATTGTGTTAGCTCATACCTTCTTAATCCCTGATTTGTCTATAGAAATGGTTTCCTAGCCAATTTTCTTGGACCCTAATTCTCATCACTGCTTCTGCTAAAATAAAACTTCAGTGACAACCTTCATACCTACCCATCTGCCACAGATACCATGAAGTTTCACCTTTTGCCATAGCTTTTAGAGACATCTACTGTTTGCCCCCAAACCACCTTTGTGATCTTCTATTCTTCCTTGGTCTGAGTTCTACCTTGAACAATTTACTATTTATGTTAGACACATTTTGCATTTTCTCACCCTTCCTTTTCTTCCTGTCTGTTGGCATCTCACTCCAGAATACTTGCCTGGGAAGTCCCATGGACAGAGGAGCCTGGCAGACTACAGTTCATAGAGTCACAAAGAGTAGAACTTGACTTGCGACCGAGTACAAACACATGTGCATATTCAAATCCTACTTGTATTTCAAGGTTGCCTCCTTCCTAATCACTCACCTCATCACAAATCAAAATTAATATCCTCCTCTCTGTACAGAGAAATGTGTGGAATTTATTGCCTTGTATTTTGTATCACATATATACTCACTTTCTTTATTCTACAATAAATATCCCCCATCATTCTTATCATTTAGGAAATTGCCTTGCCCATGATAGATGACAGTTTAAATAATTGTTGATTCATCTCTGAATCAGTGGTCAGTATATTTTTCTTGTGTGAAATATATAAGTAAATTAATAAAATACTTAGAAATACTACAATGGCAATAAACAAATAGGCTTTACAAATTTAATTTACTCTTTCTTACACATTGGTCTTTTTCTTCTGTCTCTCTCTCTTTTTTTTTTTTCTTCTTATTTGGACTTTCAAACCAGCATCCTCTGGTTTTTCTCATGTAGTTTCTTTATTTGCTTATTTAGCACAGTGATCTTCCTTTTTTAAGCTAATATTTTAAAGTTGAGGACTACATGGTATGAGTTTGTTAGTGTTGAGATTTGCTCTAGAGCCTGATTCACGTACAGAATTTTAAATGGTCTGTGTCTGCGAAAGAAGATTGTGGATTCTTTAATCGACAGATGTCAAGATTTATGTATACACTTAAATCAGGCTTGTTATAATGTGCTGTTCAAATCTCTCATATCCTTAATAATCTTATCTTCATGATTTATCAGTAATTAAAGGGGACAGGGAGGCCTGGTGTGCTGCGATTCATGGGGTCGCAAAGAATTGGACACAACTGAGCGACTGAACTGAACTGAAAGGATTATGTCCAAATTTCTCACTAATTTTGGATTTTTAATACCATGATTTCTGTTAATTTTTGCTGAATGTATTTCAGGCAGTGTTATTAAGCATATATTAATTTAGAATGGTTATGTCTTCTGGGTGTGTGTGTGTGTGTGTGTGTGTGTGTAGTCATGTCCAACTTTTTGCGACCCCATGGACTGCAGCCTGCCAGGCTCCTCTGTCCATGGGATTTTCCAGGCAAGAATACTAGAGTAGGTTGCCATTTTCTCTTCCAGGTCTTCTGATGAAGTGTCCTTTTTTATCATGATATAGTGACCTTCTTCATCACTAATATTTTTTGTCTTAAAATCTATTTAACTGACATTAGTGTGTTACACTAGCCTTCCTGTTTTGGTACTTGACTCGTATACATTTTTCTTTCAATTTTACAGTGTGTGTCTATAAACACATACAGTTAGTTGAACTTCACCTTTTCTGTCTTTACTGGAATGATTGAGTTTTATTTTTCCATCCTACATTCTGTTTATTTTCATTGACATGTCTTAAAATTAATGAAAAGAACAGAAAAAAATATTAGAATAAATAGTACATAATGAGTGTAAGTGTTATTTTGAAACTTGTGCTTCAGATGTGTCAGTGTGCATGTGTTTGGAGTCACATATACTATTTTTTGATTCAGTGGCTCAATATTGTTATTTTTTTAATTGATGGTGGTATAGTCGCTAAGTCTTGTCTAACTCTTGCAACCACATGGACTGTAACCCCCCAGTTAAGAATACTGGAATAGATTGCCTTTTCTTTCTCTAGGGGATCTTCCAGACCCAGGGATTGAACCCAGGTCTCCTGTACTGTGGGCGCTTTCTTTACCAACTGAGCCACCAGGGAAACCCTATTTTTTTTTTAATTGGAGTATAGTTAATTTATAATGTTGTGTTACTTTCTGTTGTATAGCACAGTGAATCAATTATATATATTTCCCCACTTTTTTAGACTCATTTCCCACATGGGTCATTACATAGTACTGAGTAGAGTTCCATTGGGCTCTATATGCACGCTCAGTCACTTCAGTTGTGTCCTACTCTTTGCGACCCTATGGACTGTAGCCCATGAGGCTCTCTGTACGTGGGATTCTGTAGGCAAGGATACTGGAGTGGGTTGCTGTGCCCTCCTCAAGGGAATCTTCCTGACTCAAGGTTTGAACTAGAGTCTCTTGCGACTCTTGCATTGCAGGCAGATTCTTTACCCACTGAGCCACCTGGAAGGCCTCTATGCTATACAGTAGGTCATTATTAATATTTATTTATTTTATATATGGGCTTCCTTGGTAGCTCAGCTGGTAAAGAATCTGCCTGCAGAGCAGGAGATCCCGGTTTGATTCCTGGGGTGGGAAGATCCCTTGGAGAAGAGTAGGCTACCCACTCCAGTATTCTTGGGCTTCCCTGGTGGCTCAGCTGGTAAAGAATCTGCCTGCGATGTGGGACACGTGGGTTTGATCCCTGGGTCAGGAAGATCCCCCAGAGGAAGGCATGGCAACCCACTCCAGTATTCTTGCCTGGAGAATCCCCATGGACTGAGGAGTCTGGCAGACTGCAGTCCATGGGGTTGCAGAGTCAGACACAACTGAGCGACTAAGCACTGCACAGCATTTTCTATGTGGTAATGTATATATTATTGTTGTTGTTCAGTTGCTAAGTTGGGTCCAACTGTTTGTGACCCTATGGACTGTAGAATGCCAGGCTTCTCTGTCCTTCACTAACTTCCAGAATTTGCTCAAATTCATGTCCATTGAGTCAGTGATGCTAACAATTTCACCCTCTGCAGCCTCCTTCTTTTACCTTCAGTCGTTCCCAGCATCAGAGTCTTTTTCAATGAGTTGGCTTTTGGCATCACATGGCCAAAGTATTGGAGCTTCAGCTTCAGCATCAGTGCTTCCAGTGAGTAGTCAAGAATTGACTGGTGTGAACTCTTTGCAGTCCAAAGGACTCTCAAGAGTCTTTTCCAGCACAGTTCAAAAGTGTGTATATGTTATGCCCTTTTCCTCTTGCCCTCAATCTTTCCTAACATCAGGGTCTTTTCCAATGAGTCAGTTCTTCACATCAGGTGGCCAAAGTATCAGAGCTTCAGCTTTAACATCAGTCCTTCCAATGAATATTCAGGGTTGATTTCCTTTAGGATTGACTGCTTTGATCTCCTTGCTGTCCAAGACACTCTCAAGAGTCTTCTCCAGCACCACAGTTCAAAAGCATCAATTCTTTGGTGCTCAGCCTCCTTTATGGTCCAACTCTCACATCCATACATGACTACTGGAAAAACCATAGCTTTGACTATACAGACCTTTGTCAGCAAAGTGATGTCTCTGCTTTTTAATACACTGTCTAGGTTCTTCTTAGCTTTTCTTCCAAGGAGCAAGTATCTTTTAATTTTGTGGCTGTAGTCACCATCCACAGTGATTTTGGAGCCTGAAAATGAAATCTGACAGTTTCCACTTTTTTCCCGTCTATTTGCCATGAAGTGATGTGATCGAATCCCATGATCTTCGTTTTTTGAATATTGAGTTTTAAACCAGCTTTTTCACTCTCCTTTTTCACCTTCATCAAAAGGCTCTTTAGTTCCTCTTTGCTTTCTGCCATTAGGGTGGTATCATCTGCATATCTGAGGTTGTTGATAATTTCTCCTGGCAATATTGATTCTAGCTTGTGAAGTCATCTAGCCCAGCATTTTGCATGATGTACCCTGCATATAAGTTAAATAAGCAGGGTGACAGTATATAGCCTTGACATACTCCTTTCCCAATTTTGAACCAGTCCTTTTTTCCATGTCCAGTTCTAACTATTGCTTCTTGACCTGCAAACAGATTTCTCAGGAGGCAGGTAAGGTGGTCTGGTATTCCCATCTCTTCAGAAATATTCCATAGTTTGTTGTGATCCATACAGTAAAAGGCTTTAGTGTAGTCAATGAAACAGAAGTAGATGTTTTTTTGGAATTCCCTTGCTTTTTCTTTGATCCAACGGATGTTGGCAATTTGATCTCTGTTTCCTCTGACTTTTCTAAATCCAGCTTATACATCTGGAAGTTCTTGGTTCACATAGGGCTGAAGCCTAGCCTGAAAGAGTTTGAGCATAATCTTGCTAGCACATGAAATGAGTGCAATTGTGCGGTAGTTTGAGCATTGTTTGGCATTGCCTTTCTTTGGTATTGGAATAAAAGCTGACCTTTTCCAGTCCTGAGGCCACTGCTGAGTTTTCCAAATTTGCTGGCATATTGAGTACAGCACTTTAACAGCATCATCTTTTAGGATTTTAACTAGCTCAGCTGGAATTCCATCAGCTCCACTAACTTTGTTCATAGCCACATTTCCTAAGGCCCACTTGACCTCACACTCCAGGATGTCTGGCTCTAGGTGAGTGATCACACCACTGTGGTTATCTGGGTCATTAAGAGCTTTTTTGTACAGTTCTGTGTATTCTTGCCACCTCTTCTTAATCCCTCTGTTCTGTTAAGTCCTTGCTATATTTGTCCTTTATTGTGCCCTCTTTGCATGAAATGTTCCCTTTGTATCTCCAATTTTCTTAAAGAGATCTCTGGTCTTTCCCATTCTGTTGTTTTCCTCTGTTTCTTTGCATTGTTCACTTAAAAAGGATTTCTTATTTCTCCTTTCTATTCTCTGGAACTCTGCATTCAATTGGGTTTATCTTTCCCTTTCTACTTTACCTTTCACTTCTCTTCTTTTCTCAGCTATTTGTAAGGCCTCCTCAGACAACCGCTTTGCCTCCCTGCATTTCTTTTTCTTGAGGATGGTGTTGGTCACCACGTCCTGTACAGTGTTACAAACCTCTGTCCATAGTTCTTCAGGCACTCTTATCGGATCTAATCCCTTGAATCTAGTCGTCACCTCTACTGTATAATCATAAGAGATTTGATTTAGGTCATATGAATGACCTAGTGGCTTTCCCTACTTTCTTCAGTTTGAGCCTGAATTTTATAATAAAGAGTTCATGATCTGAGCCACAGTCAGCTCCCGGTCTTGTTTTTGCTGACTGTATAGAGCTTTTCCATCTTTGGCTGCAAAGACTGTAATCAATTTGATTTCGGTATTGACCACCTGGAGATGTCCATGTGTAGAGTCGCCTCTTGTGTTGTTGGAAGAGGGTATTTGCTATGACCAATGCATCAATGCATTCTCTTGCCAAAACTCTGTTAGCTTCTGCCCTGCTTTATTTTGTGCTCCAAGGCCAAGCAAGACTCTTACTCCAGGTATCTCTTGACTTCCTACTTTTGCATTCCAGTCCTCTGTGATGAAAAGGGCATCTTTTTTGGTGTTAGTTCTAGAAGGTCTTGTAGGTCTTCGTAGAATCGTTCAACTTCATCTTCTTCAGCATCAGTGGTTGGGGCATAGACTTGGAATACTGTGATGTTGAATGGTTTGCCTTGGAAACCAATACAGGTCATTTCTGTCATTTTTGAGATTGTAACCAAGTACTGCATTTCAGACTCTTTTGTTGACTATAAAGGGCTTCACCATTCCTTCTAAGGGATTCTTGTCCACAGTAGTAGATATAGTGGTCATCTGAATTAAATCCACCCACTCCCATCCATTTTAGTTCACTGATTCCAAAAATGTCAGTGTTCACTCTTGCCATCTCCTGTCCATGAATTCACCTTGATTCATGGACCTAACCTATGCAATGTTATTCTCTTATTACCTTTTAAACATCTGAAAAGTCTGTATCTATAGTGATGGTCACCTTTTAATTTCTGATGTAAATGTTTTGTGTTTTTTATTTTTTTCCTAGAGGTTTATTTATTATTTTTTTAACACCAGTTTTAAGCTTTGTTGATTTTTCTCAATTGCGTTTTTGTTTCCTATTTCACTGATTTTTTTTTTCCAGTGAAACTTTTAAATTAGTAATTTACCTCAGTCCCCATCCCAAATCACATAACTTCATATCAGTTCAGCCCTTAGCCTGAGCCTCATGACCAGTTGTTTTTATGTAGGAGAAATCAAAGATAGTAGTCAACTTTTTCCATCTAACATTATCTCATAAATGCTTTTTTTTAATTGCCTTATCTCTTGATGCCATTTCTAATGAAGTATGGTTGACATTGGAGAAGGCAATGGCACCCCGCTCTAGTACTCTTGCTTGGAAAATCCCATGGACGGAGGAGCCTGGTAGGCTGCAGTCCATGGGGTCGCTAAGAGTCAGACACGACTGAGTGACTTCACTTTCACTTTTCACTTTCATGCATTGGAGAAGGAAATGGCAACCCACTCCAGTGTTCTTGCCTGGAGAATCCCAGGGATGGGGGAGCCTGGTGGGCTGCCGTCTATGGGGTCGCACAGAGTTGGACACGACTGAAGTGACTTAGCATAGCATAGCATAGCATGGTTGACATGCAACATTCCATTCATTTCAGATGTATAGCATAATGATTTGACATTCATATGCATGAATGTCTGTGTCCTTAAGTTAGGGAAGTTTCAGTCATTGTTTCTTTGAATAAGCTTTCTGCTCCTTTTTCTCTTGCTCTTCTTCTGAGACCCCTGTAATGTAAATTTTATTGTATTTGATGCTGTCCCATTGGTCCTTTAAGCTGTCTTCTCTTTTTAAAATCTTTTTTTTGTTTGTTTTCCTGCTCTGTTTTGCTGAGTTCTGTTGCCTGGAAAATCCCATGGATGGAGGAGCCTGGTAGGCTGCAGTCCATGGGGTCGCTAAGAGTCGGACACGACTAAGCGACTTCACTTTCACTTTCCACTTTCATGCATTGAAGAAGGAAATGGCAACCCACTCCAGTGTTCTTGCCTGGAGAATCCCATGGACGGAGAAGCCTGGTGGGCTGCCATCTATGGAGTCGCACAGAGTCGGATACGACTGAAGCGACTTAGCAGCAACAGCAGCACAGAGTGTCCTATACCCTAGAACACTGATTCTTTCTCCTTAATCTAGTCTGGTGTTGAACCCCTCTAGTATATTTTTTTTCGGAGAAGGCAGTGGCACCCCGCTCCAGTACTCTTGCCTGGAAAATCCCATGGGTGGAGGAGCCTGGTGGGCTGCAGTCCATGGGGTCGGGAAGAGTCGAACACCACTGAGTGACTTCACTTCCACTTTTCACTTTCATGCATTGGAGAAGGAAATGGCAACCCACTCCAGTGTTCTTGCCTGGTGAATCCCAGGGACAGGGGAGCCTGGTGGGCTGCCATCTATGGGATCGCAGAGTCTGACATGACTGAAGTGACGCAGCAGCAGCAGTGTATTTTTTTAGTTCATTTATTGTGTTCTTCAGCTCTCTGACTTCTGTTTGGTACTTTCTTATATTTTCTTTTTCTTTGTTGAAGTTATCTCTGTGTTTATCCTTTCTTCTTCCAAGTTTGGTGTCTTTATAACTATTACTTTTAACTGTTTATTAGGTAAATGACTTTTCACTTAGGCCATTAAGTGACTTTTCACTTAAATACCATTTCACTTAGGTTTTTTGTTTTTTGTTTTCCTGGAGTTCAGCTTATTCTTTCATTTGGAACATATTCCTCTGTTTCCTCATTTTGCTTGACTCTGTATTTGTTTCTATGTATTAGGCAAGATAGCTCTCTCTCCCAATTTTGAAGGAGTGGCCTTGTGTAGGAGATGAACCTTATTGTTTAACTTTGCCCTGGATCTTTATTGTCTCTTCAGCTGCCTTGCTGTTGTTTCAGACCTGTGAGGCTTGAAACGCATTCCCCTCTGGCCAACAGAGCCTGACAGTCAAGGGGCATCCCCCCTGGGGAGAGGGCTCCACATGACTACTGGTTCTGGCAGGACCTAGGGAGAAGCACTGGGAATGGGACACTTGCCTGTCACCTCTGCCAGGTTAGTGCCTGCATTTATTTCTTATAAATTACTTAAGGATATTTCCTGACACATAGTGAACAATCAACCAATATCTGTGGAATGAATAAGCAGCTCTGTATATATGGAGTGAAGTTCTCATTTCAGTTTTTTTCTTAGGGTAACTTTCCGGGCCTGGAATGAACAGTCATAGAGCATATGTTCTTGCCTGGGAAATCCCATGGACAGAGGAGCCTGGTGGGATACAGTCCTTGGGGTTGCAAAAGAATTGGACAGGACTTAGCGACTACATAACAACAACAATGTAACAACATATTTTCATAGCAGACAGTGTTGAGTTTTGTTTAAGAACGCAGGGTCTAGACTTCAGCATAGCTGTGAGACTGTCTTTGCCCATACAAGCTGTATGCTTGTGGACTATTTGCCTCACTTCTTTGACTCACATTTGAAATTGAAGAAACAAACTCCTCTTGCCCAAAGATGTTATGAAAAATTTAAGCACAAGTAAATGGCAACCCACTCCAGTGTTCTTGCCTGGAGAATCCCAGGGACGGGGGAGCCTGGTGGGCTGCCGTCTATGGGGTCACACAGAGTCGGACACGACTAAAGCGACTTAGCAGCAGCAGCAGCATTGGCTAACATCTGCTCGTTATTTCTTTTTTGCACTTTCTTTGGGTTTGATTTTCTCTTCATTCTTAAGCTCTTTGAACTCATCATTGGATGTTACTGCTTACACAATGCTGAAGTATATAACTGTGTGTATAAATCTGCACATGTATGAAATCACTTATCTAGAAAGTAAATTCCTAGAGGTAAGATTTCAGGATTGAAGATACATACTTTTGTGATTTTAATAGGTGTCGCCAAATAGTTCTCTATGGGGATTATAATACTATTTTGAACTCCTGCCAGTAATGTATTTGAGTAACTGTTTCCATTACAACAGAGTTGTCAAACTTCTGGATTTTTGCAAATACGATAGATTAAAACCATAGTATCTCAGTGTTCTTTTCATTTATATTTTCCTAATTATATGTAAAGTCAGACATCTTTCATTGCTTAAATACTAGTTATCTTTTTTGATAAATGTTTGTTCACATATTTGCTTATTTTTAAAAATTGGGTTATTGATACTTTTTATTTCTAGAACTTGTCTTATATTGGGGAGGTTAGCCTTTTATGTATAATATTAATTTAAAATAATTATTTATAGTTTATTATGTTTCTTTTTCTCTATCCTAAGGTGTTTACTTTTCCATGCAGTAGTTCTTTTATTTGTCTCAGTCAAAATTTTCAGTCTTTTGTTTTTTTCTTAAACTTCAAATTTGAGTCATACTTAGAAAAGTCTTTCTTACTCCAAGGTTATAATGAATTTTCTCATGTTTGTTTCAGGTTCTTTTTTAAAAGTTAAAAATTTATTCTACTTAGAGTATGTATATGGTCCAGATTTATCTTCTTCAATATAACTACCCAGTCCTCTCAACATTATTGATTTAATGTCATAATTCCCATTAGAATGTCATCCTCATAAGGACAAGAACTTTTACTCATGGTTACTCATGGAATTGTGCCTGAAACATAATAGGTACTCAGTAAGTATTTATTAAATGCTTGAATTCCTCTACTGATGTGAAATGCCAGCTTTGTTATATACTAAGTTTCAAATGTAAGTATTTGAATTCTTTCTGGAATTTCTCTCATTTTCCTTTGGCCTGTTCATGTGCCAGTAGCAACTTCTTTTAATTGTTGGATCTTTATAGTGAGATTTAATATATAGTAAGTCTAGGTTTTGCATCACCACACCCCAACCACCCTTGATTTTTAATTTTTTCATATGAACTTTTAGAATTAATTTATCTGTCCAGAAAGAAAGACTGTGGATTTTTTTGAGTGGGTATTTGCATTAAATTGATACATTCACATAAGGACAGTTTTTTTTTTATTAATTGCATTAAATTGATACATTCATGTAAGGAAAAAAATTTTTTTATAGTGCTGAGTCTTTTTATCCAAGAATAATACATATCTTCTTACTTATTCAAATTCCCTTTTGTGTCCTTTAGGGGTGGACACATTTTATAAAACATTTAATATAAATGTTTTATAAAACATTTAATATAAATGTTTTATAAAACATTTAATATAAATGTTTTATAAAACATTTAATATAAATTTTGCACATTTCTCTAGTTTTTTCCTATAGATTTTATGTTTTGCTGCAAATATAAATCATTTTACACATAAACTTAATAAATATCATGTTATTCCTATATTTAAAACTCTTCAATGACTTTCCATTTCACTCACATAAAGACCAGAGGCTTAAATGGCTGTCGTATTTCTCTACCCTCATATCTTATTCCTCTCCTGTTGTTCAGTCTACTTCAGCCACACTGGCATCCTTGGTGTTCCCCAATGCCACGAAAGTTCCTGACTTTAAGATAATGTCTTGGTTTTTCCTTCTGTTATAGAATGCTCTTCCTCAAGATATCCTTATGGCTAACTCCCTCACATCATGCATCTCTTCACTGTCAACTTCTGGACCACTATTTAAAAAATGAAACCTATTCTTCTCCCATTTCCACTCTTCCTTTATCCACATCTCTTATGATCCACTAACATGCTATCTGATTTTTTATTTATTTTTAAAATAATTTTTATTTATTTTATTTTTGATTGCACTGGATCTTCATTACTACATGGACTTTTCTCTGGTGGTGGCGAGCAGGGGCTACTCTCTACTCGTGGCGCATGGGCTTTTCATTGCAGTGGCTTCTCTTGTTGCAGAGGCTCTAGGATGCGTGGACTTCACTAGTTGTGGCACATGGGCTCAGTAGTTGCGGCTCCTGGGCTCTAGAGCACAGGCTGATTAGTTGTGGCACACAGACTTAGTTACTCCATGGCATGTGAGATCTTCCCAGATCAGGGATCAAACTTGTGTCTCTTGCATTGGCAGGCAGATTCTTTATCACTGAGTCACCAGGAAAGCCCTTGTTTACTTTATTACTTACTATCTCCCCAGGATCGATTATTTTTATTTTATTTTATTTTATTCAGTGATGTTTCCCATAGATCTAGAACAAGTGCTCAATAATTATCTTTCGAATGAATGGAGGCCCAGCTATTCTGCTAAATTCTTTTATTGTTCGTAATATTTTTTCAGTTGATTCTCTTGGTTTTCTCATCATGTACAATGGAAAACTGATAGAGTGATCTGGTACCCAGTTCAAGCATTATATTTTCTATAAAGCTTTTCCAAGTAGAATTAACTGGCCTCCATTTACACTCTGTGGCAGAGCCTGTTAGTGTTCAATAAATACCTTTGGGGTCTTCTACATTTCCCAGCCCCACTTGTCGATAAGTTGGATCCCTGAGATTGAGTTCTGGGACAGAGTGTTATGGGAAGGGATTCAGGCCACTTCCAAACCTGGCCCCAGACAACTGTTTCCTGAAAAACTCCAGCCTGTCTTTTTCCTACCTCAGTGACCTTGGAGGCCATGTTTCCAAGGTAGTAGATTTAAGTGATGGAGAGGGCTGCCTGTGAATAAAACACTTTTCTTGTATTAAGCCACCAGTTTGAGGATTACCCTAAATATCAGCTAGTAGTTATATTCTCACATACTCAAACATGTTTTAGACATCTTTATGACTCTTTATGTCACTTAAATGACTTCTGTATATGCTGCTCCCTAATAGAATAATAAGCCCCTTAGAGGAAATGCATCCTCTTACTTGTCTTTGAATTGCCTGCATCCAGTATAAGTCCTAGAATATAATAAATGCTAAAAGAAAAAAAAATTTCTCGGTAAAATGTTGACGAGGAAAACCAGGATAGAGAAGAATTTGGAAATCTTATCACTGAAAAATAAGGATATTTAATACCAAGTAATCAAAGCTAAGATATAATAAATTCTGTGAGGAAGATGTTTACAATAGATTAGATTTGAAAATAAAAGTTATTTGCGATTTTCTACAGAGATATATTGAATTGTTTTTTTGCCCTTTTTAGTTTACACATTTCCTTCTCTCATTAAGTTAATAACAAACCAGTGCTTCTAAAAATCTCAGAAAATTTTCTTTGTCTAATAAAGTATTAGAATGGGAAGGGCTCAAATGAGGGAAAGGCCATGAAAAGAAGCCTTAAAAATATCATTAAATTAATTTCCTCAGTTTTACACCTGCCTCATCCTTTTTACAAAGCATCTCAACCAATATGTGTTAAATAGAAATTCAAAATATAGAGCTAATTATGGCCATCAAGAAAAAAATGTGTAAATATTATATTTATAGATCTTTATGATGCAATTCTTTTAACACATTTCACTGGGAATATTGAGGTTTGATCTAGGACCTGTTCATTCTTCATTCTGATAAAACCATTTTATCTGATTTCTACCAAGACAGTACAAGCAGATGTAGTAATAACAAATGTAATATTGAGATCTAATACTATCATTATGTAGGTAAACAATTCACTCAGTTCAGTTCAGTTCAGTCGCTCAGTCGTGTCTGACTCTTTGCGACCCCATGAATCGCAGCACGCCAGGCCTCCCTGTCCATCACCAACTCCTGGAGTTCACTCAGACTCACGTCCATTGAGTCAGTGATGCCATCCAGCCATCTCATCCTCTGTCGTCCCCTTCTCCTCCTGCCCCAATCCCTCCCAGCATCAGAGTCTTTTCCAATGAGTCAACTCTTCTCATGAGGTGGCCAAAGTACTAGAGTTTCAGCTTTACCATCATTCCTTCCAAAGAAATCCCAGGGCTGATCTCCTTCAGAATGGACTGGTTGGATCTCCTTGCAGTCCAAGGGACTCTCAAGAGTCTTCTCCAACACCACAGTTCAAAAGCATCAATTCTTCAGCGCTCAGCCTTCTTCACAGTCCAACTCTCACATCCATACATGACAACAGGAAAAACCATAGCCTTGACTAGACAGACCTTTGTTGGCAAAGTAATGTCTCTGCTTTTCAATATGCTATCTAGGTTGGTCATAACTTTCCTTCCAAGGAGTAAGCGTCTTTTAATTTCATGGCTTCAGTCACCATCTGCTGTGATTTTGGAGCCCAAAAAACAATTCACTAGTTGCTGTAAAAATAAATCATTATAAACAAGAATTGTGCACCATTTTTGTGAATGAATCTCTTTTCTGTTACATGTAAGGGGTAGCTTATGTCAAGGACTATATCTGATTTCCTGACCTTTCACTAGTGTTTTGTCAGCAGGATCTCTTTATCCCACTGTCTTATGTAATCAAGTACGTCTGTTAAAAAGCAAAACCAAGTTTTTTAATAATATGAAGATTTAAATTTCAAACTCTTGTAATTAAAAAGAAAATGAACTACTCGGTAAAGTTTGTACACCTAGGCCATAAAATAAGTAGCCTTATGAAATTGTGTATAACCATATAACCATATTTTCACAACCTGGAGATCCTCTCTTGGTCTCCATGCTTTCAGACCTAATTATGCATAGTGTAGTATGTGTGTATTAGTCACTCTGTCGTGTCTGAGTCTTTGTGATGCTATGGACTGTAGCCCACCAAGCTCCTCTGTCTGTGGGATTTCCCAGACAAGAATACTGGAGTGGATAGCCATTTCCTTCTCCAGGGGAACTTCCCTACCCAGAGATTGAACCCAGGTCCCCAGCATTGCAGGCAGATTCTTTACCTTCTGAGCCACCAGGGAAGCCCCATGCATAGCATGGCGGGGGGAGGGGGTTCTCATCCCTCATGAACACAAACTGGGCCTGTAGAGACTAATAACTAAAATTACCATTCCAGTTTATTAACTTTTGAGTGGTAGTTAACACAGACTTGAGTTAATGTGAGTCAGGTATTTTCTCTGTGTAGACTGTTACACATGGGAAGTCAAGTTTATAATTAGAGCATTGTTTAGGGAATATAGAATGGAAACAAAGTTATATAAATTGGATTTGTCACTAGCCTGTTGCATTCATTTCCATAAGAGGAATAATCTTACCTAGGACTGTAATACTTGAAGTCTGGCCCATAACTTCTCTATTAGTGCTTAGATGAGTACTGCTGAAGTTTGCCTCTTGTGCTCTTTGCCCCTGGGTTTCTCTTGCTGACCAACAGCTCCTCAGATTGACAGGCTTTTTCTTTAGATATGTTAATATATATACAGCCATTCTCCATTTTTTGAAGGACCTTGGCTTTGTTCATCTCTGCTTCATAGACTTTATAATTTAGCTTTTGTTAAATAACCTTTTTTCATTCATTTATCAGTAGTGTAGAGCATCTTAACACAGTAAATGTATTACTTACTTGTACTTAATGCACAGTCTAAATATAGTTGAGGTGTGTTGCAAGTATTACATATCTTATATATATTTTTTTGTGTCCTTTAGCCCATGACTACCAACAATATGAGTCTTGTGGCTAGTATTGTTTAAAATGACTAAACATGAAGGTGGAATTTCATTTTAATTTATAAGCCTTTTAACTACCTCTGTATTATATTTTTAATTTTTGCTCCAAGGATATATACAGGTTTAACTTGACAGTTAATATGATCATGACTGATTTTCACTTCATATAAGATGCAGAATCTTGCCAACCGTATTGTTTCACTTGTTTCCCTATTCTTTATGCCGTCATTATCCTAAGTAATGTATCTACATAAGTCTGTAGGCTCCACAATACAGTATTTTTGTTTTTGGTTTAAATAGTCATATGTATTTTTCTAAATGGAGATTTAAGTGACACTTTTTTTAACTGTTTCCAGTGCTCATCATCCCTTTCTATAGATTTGTCTCCATCTAGTTATTTCCCCTGAGCCGGGAGACCTTCCTTTTTATTTTTCTTACAAAACAGGCTGCTGACCATAAGTTATCTTTTTTTTCTTGTATCTAAAAATGTCTTTATACTGCCTTCAGTCTTTTTCTTAGCAGCTTTATTGAGATATAATTAGCATATCATATAATTTGCCCAGTTAAAGTAAATAGTTCAATGTTTTTTCATATGTTCACAGTGTTATGCAATGAACTATCACTGTAATCTAATTTTAGGACATTTTTCATCCTCTCCTAAAAGCTTCCCTGGTGGCTCAGATGGTAAAGAATCTGTGAACCTGCCTGCAACGCGGGAGACCAGGGTTCGATCCTTGTGTCAGGAAGATTCCCTGGAGAAGGGAACCCACTCCAGTATTCTTGCCTGGAGAATTCCATGGACAGAGGAGCCTGGCGGGGTACAGTCCACGGGGTCCCAAGAGTCGGACACAACTAAGTGACTAACACATTCACTTTCACACTAAGAAGTACACCACAAACATTTGTAATTAATCCCTATTCTCTACCACATACTTAATCTACTTTCAGTCTCATTATCCTATTTTGGATATTTAATACAAATGGAATGAGACAATAAGGGTTATTTTGTGAATGGCTTCTTTGACTTAGCCTGAGTTACTTTATGTTGTAGAGTTATCTATTTTGTAGCATGTCTCAGTACTTTATTTTTATCACCAAATAATGTTGTATTGTATAGATATACATTTTATTTCTCCACTTATTGGTTAATGAACCTTTGAGATTTTTCCTACTTTTGGGCTATTATGAGTAGTGCTGCTGTTATTGCTTTCATATTTAAAGGGTATTTCTGCAAAATACAGAGTTCTGGGTTCAATTTTTTTCCCCACACTTTAAATATTTCCTTCTACTGTCTTCTGGTCTCTACGATTTCTGATACAAAGTCAGCTATCATTCATATTACTATTTCCCCATGTGTACTGTGTTGTTCTCTCTGATTACTTTCAAGATTTTCTCTGTTTTCCCTCCAGCCATTTAACTATGATGTGCCTAAATTTGCTTGGTATATGCCATTTCAGTATGCAAATTTATCTTTCACTAAAGTTGGGAAATTTGAGGGCATCATTTCTTTAAATATTCTTTTCCTGCCCCATTCTCTAATTTTTCTTCTTTTGGGTTTCCAATTACAAGTATGTTGACCTTTTAATACTGTTCCATAAATCACTGGATTTTTCTTTCTTTTTAAAAAAAAATCTTTCTGTATTTTAAACATAGTTTGTAATGATCTGTGTTTAAGTTCACTGACCCTCCTATTATTTACAATCTGCTGTTAAGGCCACCCAATCAATTTTTTATTTCATATATTATTTTATGAGTTCTAAAATTTCCATGTTAATTATTTTTTCATATTTCCTATTTTTCTGCTGAGCTAGCTTATTTCTTCATTGATTATATTTTCTTTTATGTCCTTGAGCATTAAACCTTGGGATTTAAAATTCTTGTCTGCTAATTTCAGTGTCTAGGTCATCTCAGGGTCAGACTCCAGTTGATTTTTCTTTACACTCTTACTGTAACATATATGTCCTAGTAAGGGAGGAGAAAAATCTTTTCCCTCTACCCATCTGAGGTTTATTGGTTGAGGCCTTGCAAATTAGACTGACAAAAATTAAAAAGAGAAAAACAGAAGTTTACAAATGCATGTATTCTGAATAAATACATGAGACTATTTGGTGATGAATAACTCAAAGGTTTGGTTTAAACTTGGGGTTTCTATAACATCTGAACAAAAAACAATAAATTTGTAAAGAAGCAACAAGACAAGAAGAGATTTTAGACTTTAAGGATGGCAAACCATGAAAAAGTAAATATATGGAGAAAACTAATGGAAGATAAATAATATTATATATGCAGATGGTACCACTGTAATGGCAGAAAGTGAAGAGAAACCAAAGAGCCTCTTGATGAGGGTAAAAGAAGAGAATGAAAACCTGGCTTAAAACTCAACATTCAAAAACCTTAGATCATGGCATCTGGTCCAATCACTTCATGGCAAATAGGTTGGGAAAAAGTGGAAACAGTGACAGATTTCGTTTTCTTGGGCTCCAAAATCACTGCGAATGGTTACTGCAGCTGTGAAATTAAAAGATGCTTGTTCCTTGCAAGAAAAGCAATGACAATCCTAGATGAAAGTAGAGGCATCATTTTGTTGACTGAGGTCCGTATAGTCAAAGCTATGATTTTTCCAGCAGTCACGTATGGGTGTTGGACCATAAAGAATACTGAGTACCAAAGAATTGATGCTTTCAAATTGTGGTGCAGGAGATGACTCTTGAGAGTCCTTTGGATGGATATGAGTCTGAGCAATGCCAAAGAATGTTCAAACCACCGCACAATTGCACTCATCTCACACGCTAGCAAAGTAATGCTCAAAATTCTCCAAGCCAGGCTTCAACAGTATGTGAACTATGAACTTCCAGATGTTCAAGCTAGATTTAGAAAAGGCAGAGGAACCAGAGATCATATTGCCAATATCTGTTGGAGCATAGAATAAGCAAGGGAATTCCAGAAAAACATCTACTTCTGCTTTATTGACTACGCCAAAGCCTTTGACTGTGTGGATCACAAAAAACTGTGCAAAATTCTTAAAGAGATGGGAATAGCAGATCACCTTACCTGCCTACTGAGAAACTTGTATGCAGGTCAAGAAGCAACAGTTAGAACTGGACATGGAACAACAGACTAGTTCCAAATTGGGAAAGGAGTACATCAAGGCTGTATATTGTCACCCTGTTTATTTAACTTATATGCAGAGTACATCATGAGAAATGCTGGACTGGATGAAGCACAAGCTGAAATCAAGATTGCCAGGAGAAATATCAGTAACCTCAGATATGCAGATGACACCACCCTTATGGCAGAAAGTGAAGAAGAACTAAAGAGCCTCTTGATGAAAGTGAAAGAGGACAGTGAAAAAGTTGGCTTAAAGCTCAACATTCAGAAAACGAAGATCATGGCATCTGGTCCCATCACGTCACGGCAAATAGATAGGGAAACAGTGGAATCAGTGAAAGAATTTATTTCTTTGGGCTCCAAAATCACTGCAGATAGTGACTGCAGCCATGAAATTAAAAGACACTTGCTCCTTGGAAGAAAAGCTATGACCAACCTAGACAACATATTAAAAAGCAGAGACATTAATTTGCCGACAGAGGTCCATCTTGTCAAAGCTATGGTTTTTCCAGTAGTCATGTATGTATGTGAGAGTTGGACTGTAAAGAAAGCTGAACACCAAAGAATCGATGGCTTTGAACTGTGGTGTTGGAGAAGACTCTTGACAGTCCCTTGGACTGCAAGGAGATCAAACTGGTCAATTCTAAAGGAAATCAGTCCTGAATGTTCATTGGAAGGACTGATGTTGAAGCTGAAACTCCAGTACTTTGGCCACCTAATGCGAGAACTGACTCATTGGAAAAGACCCTGATGCTGGAAAAGATTGAAGGCAGGAGGAGAAGGGGATGACAGAGAATGAGATGGTTGGATGGTATCACCAATTCTATGGACATGAGTTTGAGCAAGCTCCAGGAGTTGGTGATGGACAGGGAAGCCTGGTGTGCTACAGTCCATGGGGTCACAAAGAGTAGGACACAACTGAGAGACTGAACTGAACTGAGTCTGAGCAAGCTCCGGAAGATAGTGATGGACAGGGGAGCCTGCTGTGCTGTAGTCCATGTAATTGCAAAGAGCAGTACATGACTTGGCGACTGAACAACAGCAGTGGAAGATAAGGACTTTAGGATTTGAACAGACTTTTGGTTTGTGGTTTCTTTGGTAATGCAGCCCACTTAAAAGCTTACTAGGCTCTAGATGTGTCCTTGTTTCCACTTAGTTCTAGAATGTAAGTACCATAGCTGGAGATCTAAGGGGAACTGTTCTTTAACTTTATATTTTAGGTCTTTCACTTAATGTTCTCTTAGTTTATCCTTTCCCTTCCAACTTTGCTTCTGAGCAGGCCAGCATTGTCTGGCAAAGATATGAATAAAAGGCCCAGGGCATGATCTTATCTCCTGCTAAGATTATTCCTTTGCAACCATCTCCTAAGTTTGCTTCAGTTTTGGTTACAAAATACATTGACATATTAAAATTTTGATAAATTTATGTGACCCAACAATTAAGCAATAGTAAAAGATATACAGCATAAATTGTTCTTTTCACCTATTTCCCTATTTTCTACTCACAACTAATTTTATGTATTGTTTATCTTCTAACATATTTATGCATGTATAAGCCAAAACCAACCTGAGATCTTATTTTCAATCAATTTTTGCACTGTTTTCTACTTTGCTTTTTTCACTTTGTAATACATTTTAGAGAGCTTTCAATGACAATACACAGAATGCTTTATAACAGTTTCATAGTGTTGTGTCTTATGTAAGTACTATGGTGTATTTAACCCTTTTGATGAACCTTTGAGTTGCTTCTCAGCATTTGCTAATGCAAATAGTGCAGTAGTAGATAACCTTGGATGGAGAGATGCGTGCATGCTCAGTCGTGTCCAACTCTGTGGAACCCCATGGACTGTACCCAACAGGCTCCTCTGTCCATGGAATTCTCCAGGCAAGAATACTAGAGTGGGTTGTCATTTCCTCTCCCAGGGGATCTTTCCAGCCCAGGGAAAGAACCCCTGTCTCCTGTGTCTCCTGTATTGCAGGCAAATTCTTTACCCGCTGAGCCACTGGGGAAACCTAGGCTTAAAATGGGGAAACGTCGTTTATAGAGTGCAAGTAAATTTCAGGAATTTGACTGGGTCAAGGTATATGCATTTGTAATTTGGGTAGATATTGGCAAATTGCTCTGCATAGGTATTTGAGATTGCCTCATTTTCCGGCAGAGTATATTATCTAACTTTGGACCTTCACCAATCTTATAGGTGAGAAATGGTATCTGAGTGTTGCCTTAACTCAAACTTACCTTTTTTAAAAAATAATTTTTATTGGAGTATAGTTGATTTACAGTGTTTCATTGTTTTCTGCCATACAGCAAAGTGAATCAGTTACACATACATATAGCCACTTTTTTTAGATCTGTTTCCCATTTAGGTCATTACAGATAATTGAGAAGAGTTCCCTGTGCTATACAGTAGCTCCTTAATTAGTTACCTGTTTTATATATAGTATCGTGTATATGTCAATCCCAGTCTCCCAATTTATCCCTCCCTTTTTCTTTCCCCATTGTTAACCTTGTTTGTTTTATACATCTGTGACTATTTCTCTTTTGTAAATAGGTTCACTTGTACCATTCTTTTAGATTTCACATGTATGTGATACCATGTGATATTTATCTTTCTCTGACACATTTATTTTATGATAGATGAAGCTGCGCCATTTGTATTTCTTATTCTGTCAATTTTTTTTCTCCCCAGTTTTTCTGTTAAGTTGTAGTCTTTTAGGATTCATTTTCAGGGCTTTTTATATAATACGGAAAATTCTTAAATTTTAATATAGTGTGGAAAATTATTCAAAGAAATGGGAGTTCTAGACCACCTTACCTGTCTCCTGAAAAGCCTGTAATGCAGGTGAAGAAGGAACAATTAGAACCGGACATGGAACAACTGATTGGTTCAAAATTGGAAAAGGAGTGTGACAAAGCTGTATATTGTCACCCTGCTTATATGCAGAGTACATCATGAGAAACGCTGGGCTGGAAGAAGCACAAGCTGGAATCAAGATTGCCAGGAGCTCAGATATGCAGATGACATCACGCTTATGGCAGGAAGTGAAGAACTAAAGAGCCTCTTGATGAAAGTGAAAGAGGACAGTGAAAAAGTTGGCTTAAAGGCAAAACCAATACAATATTGTAAAGTTAAATAAAATAAAATTAATTTTAAAAAAGGGGGGGGGGAAGGTCAACATTCAGAAAACTAAGATCATGGCATCTGGTCCCATCACTTCATGGTAAATAGATGGGGAAACAGTAGAAACAGTGGATGACTATTTTTTTTGGCTCCAAAATCACTGCAGATGGTGACTTGCAGCCATGAAATTAAAAGACCTTTGCCCCTTGGAAGAAAAGTTATTACCAACCTAGACAACATATTAAAAAGCAGAGACATTACTTTGCCAACGAAGGTCCATCTAGTCAAGGCTATGGTTTTTCCAGTAGTCATGTATGGATGTGAGAGTTGGACTGTGAAGAAGGCTGAGCGCCGAAGAATTGATGCTTTTGAACTGTGGTGTTGGAGAAGACTCTTGAGAGTCCCTTGGACTGCAAGGAGATCCAACCAGTCCATCCTAAAGGAGATCAGTCCTGGGTGTTCATTGGAAGGACTGATGTTGAAGCTGAAACTCCAATACTTCGGCCACTTGATGCGAAGAGCTGACTCATTTGAAAAGACTCTGATGCTGGGAAAGAATGAAGGCGGGAGGAGAAGGGGACCACAGAGGATGAGATGGCTGGATGGCATCACCAACTCAATGGACACGAGTTTGGGAAAACTCCAGGAGTTGGTGATGGACAGGGAGGCCTGGCGTGCTGCGGTTCATGGGGTCACAAAGAGGTGGACACGACTGAGTGACTGAACTTAACAGAACTGAACTGTTTTCACAGTTAAAAAAAAAATCTCTATGTGCATATATTTCTCTACTACTTGATGTTTTATTGTTAAATACCTGCTGTGACTGCCAGCCAGTGTATGCTTTAGATTGCAGTCCTCACTCCACTCCTATTTTTGTTACTCTCTTCCCAATTTTTGTAAATGGTACAATTTCTACTTTGTCAGAGTATATGACATTTTCTCTGTGTTTTGTCACCGTTTTCCTCATCTGTTTTGGTCTGCGTTCTGTAGTTGAGTATATTCAGTGCTCCTTGCTTGCCCTTTGGCCATGGCCTCTGTAATCATGTCATGATGAGCTGAAGTTTGTTTGCTAGATGCCTTCCAGAAGTCAGGCTCCCAGATTCAGGATTTCCTCCATGCTCTGGCACACTTGCACATTTCTGCTGCCGTGTCTCCTTATGTTCCTTCCTGTGTTCCTGGTTCCTTCACAGGCCACTGCAAACAAGTCAAAATGAGCCTTTCATCTTCCAGGAAGCATATGGTGCACAAAGAGATCTGCTTCCTTCTTCGTCCCCCAAGCTCTTATTTTGTAGTGTCTGCCCAATCGCAGCTTCTTTTGACATTTCTCACATATTTTATAATCTGTAGATCCCATCTTTTCAAAAAGTAGGAAGAAAGAAAAGGAGATACTTCTCCTTTTAAGGATGTTTTCTTGAAGTTGGAAGTTGCAGCTATCACTTTCCTGCACTCTCTTAGTTGGAACCTAGTCATATGGCTTTTCCTCAGTGAATGTGGAATTTGGAAGCACAGTGTTTATTTCATGTAGCCATGTGCCTAGCCAAGGTTTCTTGTAATTGGAGGAGAGAAAGGATAAAATGATAATGGAGGATAGGGGATATTTAGGGGTTTTTGCCTGTTTGTAGTCTTATTAGGGAAAAGGAGCATTATTGTCTAAATTGTTGTTGTTCAGTTGCTAAGTCATATCCAAATTACACATAATTAAATGATGAAGCATAACATGTATAACATTGGTAAGGATCAAAGGATGTATATTTCTCAAACTAGAATATGAAATAGTCCTTCTTTTCTAACAATAATGTAAACTGAGAGGAGCCTTACTTATCCAGAAAATTTTCCTTGAGAGTGTCTAAATTCTTTAGATGATTAATTGCTCAACTTGCCTTTAGTGGGAATAAATGTAGCCAGTTATTATTACCCAAGTCTAGCTAAATGTATAAAGGTCTTGAATAGTATAACTTGATTATTTTCTGTATATTATGAGGCTCTCTGTTATATGCAAATGATCCTCTAAGGATTACACTTTGGTCATTAGTATTACTTAGTATTTGAAATCAATTTATCAGAACTGAGCAAAATGTCTCTGACAGGTGGAGGCGGCAGAGAGTGGTCTGGAACGTGGGATCTTTTCTGGATATCACAGCACTGCTGCTAAGTCACTTCAGTCGTGTCCGACTCTGTGCGACCCCATAGACAGCAGCCACCAGGCTCCCCTGTCCCTGGGATTCTCCAGGCAAGAACACTGGAGTGGGTTGCCATTTCCTTCTCCAATGCATGAAAGTGAAAAGTGAAAGTGAAGTCGCTCAGTCATGTCTGACCCTCAGTGACCCCATGGCCTGCAGCCTACCAGGCTCCTCCATCCATGGGATTTTCCAGTGAAGAGTACTGGAGGGGGGTGCCATTGCCTTCTCCGATCACAGCACTAGGATGTCCTAAATACCTTTTAAGACTCAAGACTTTGGGAATGGATGCCATGTGACAACAAAGCTGAAAAATGAGGTGAAATGATGCCAGAGATAACCTTGAAACACTGCCATTTTGTTTGGAAATACCCTAGATTTTCATACTGGGTATACTCTTCCTCATACTTTCGATTGATTTGCTGTATTTGATTTTACTAATTAACATCAGTTTAAAAGAAAAAGTCACCAGAGAAAACTATTTGGTTTATTTTGAGTCTACCTGATATTTTTCAGTACACCTCCACCATTTCTTTCACTAATCTCTGCTTTCCCTTTTACTATTCTCTGGAGTCTAGGTAATTTGGGAAAGCTGAGAGTTTCTTATGTGCTTGGTAAAAAAATCCTTGAGATGTATTCTCTTTAGTTTGTGATTGTTCTGAAACTAATTTGTTTTACTACTGAACAGTTGGTTCATGTTTTCCAGTTCTAGACTGTGGACTCTTTTGAAGGAAAGTTCTTTCTCATAGATGTATTTTGAATAGGTTATAAGATTATCAGGTGAAAAATAGAAGAAATAGTTGATAGAATGTAATATTTTAGATACTTATACTCACAAATATTTTTCAGGAAAAAATTGTAAACTAATTGACTTATCAATAAAATAATTCTGGAAGTCTGAAACATAGTAGATGTAAGACTTATAAACTACTATTAATGCTAAGAAAGATGCCTAAATTATCATATACAGTTTTATTTTACCTGAGCTCTTTGTTGTTTTATTTATTAGGAAATAGCTAAAATTCTTTAACTGTTTAATAGGAGATAGTTAAAATTATTGAGAATGAGCATATAGAGGAGGCAGGAAAAATATGTGAAGGAAGAAAGAATAATTTAGTAAATTTACTTTGACATGCAAAAGTCTGAAAAAAATTTTTTTTTGGCCATGCCATGTGGCATGCAGGATCTTCCCTGACCAGGGATTGAATCCCTACCCTCTACAGTGAGCACACAGAGTTTTAAGTGCTGGACTGTAGAGTCTTAAGTGCTGGACCACAGGAAGTCCCCAAAAGTCTAAATATTAAAATGCATTTGTGTGCATGCTCAGTTGCTCAGTTGTGTCCAACTCTTTGTGACCCCCATGGACTATAGCCCTCCAGCTTCTCTGTCCATGGTATTATCCTGGCAAAAATACTGGTGTGGTTTGCCATTTCCTCCTCCAGGGGATCTTCCTGACCCAGGGATTGAACCTGCATCTCCTGCATTGGCAGGTAATTCTTTACCACTGAGCCACCTGGGAAGCCCAAAATGTATTTATATTCAGCTGTATCGATTTCTTAGTTAAGCTATTAATATAATACCCAGAAGTGAAATGTATCATAGTTGGGTGAACTATGATCATTTTTGTTCACTTTTTTTGGGTCAGTATTTACAAATCTGATTCTATATAATCATGATTTGAACAGGAAATATTACCTCTTCAATACAGTGTAACCTTTTAAACCAGATTTAAATTTCAACTATATTGATTTTGACAAATAATACTTATAAAATGGCCCCAAGATAAAATTATTTGTGTGTCCTCACTATAAACCTACATATTCAGATAAAGTTAATTAAAACAGAAAATTGTATTTCCCACATAATAAATTACTTGGAAGTACAGAAGTAAGATATGTCTGTGGGTACATATAATTGTATTTTATATGCATAGAGAAAGTTAGCCCAAGTACAAAGAAAATGGGGTGTGTGTGTGTCAAAATCCATTCAATTTGGAGATAAGAAAAGAATAATATAAAGAGTTTTGCTGATATAAGCATAGGCTAATGCTATTACTGCCTAACTATAGCTATGCTGAGCTGTTCCACTATTATTCAGGTGTCAGCATTTCTATTGTGGACTTAGGACGTTGTCGTTATAAGAATTTACTATAATTTATAGTCTAAAATAAAAGGATACTATTGTTTTTGAACTTCAACTGAGAATATTAATACAATAGGAAGAAAATATAGCACAAAGTTTAGATTTTCAGTCACATTATTCAGCTTTTTACTCACTTTTAGAGAAAATATATATGTAACTATCTCGAACTTCTTAAAGAATTTTCAGAAAAATAAGTAATTATTATACATCTTCATAGATTCATATGTATATAGTATATTTTGTAGTTATTCAGGTTCTCTATATAATTTATTCCAGTTTTGCAAATAAATTCCAGAAATCCACATACCAGGCTTTCGTGTAATGCATTTAGTGTTTTTCCATTTATTCATTTCCTTTTCAGACTTTCTCTGATAACACCATCCTTTCAAGTAGGAAAACAGTAAGCAGTCAAGTCACAGCTTGTATTCGGGAGTTTGTAGGATCACTGGATTGCAACTCACTGAAAAAGACCCTGATGCTGGGAAAGATTGGGAGCAGGAGGAGAAGGGGGCAAAGAGGATAGATGGTTGGACGGCATCAGTGACACAATGGACACGAGATTGAGCAAACTTCCAGAAACAGCGAATGACAGGGAAGCCTGCTGTGTTACAGTCCGCGTGGTCGCAGAGAGTCAGGTGTGACTTAGCAACGGAACAACAAAAACAAACATTATTGACCGCCTTGATATGCCAAATGCTTTAAAATACATGATCTCATTGGATCATTCCAAAGTCCCTTTTTAGATGGGTGTGACGTCCCAAGTTTGAGCAACTTATTTCAGGCCACTAGCCCTTTCTACTATTATATACACCTTCTTACCTTTGTGTACCCAAGACTTCTCTTAGAAATACGTATTCTAATTTCTGTTGAAGAAAAAGGTGGTTGTTATCAGGGGCCAAGTGTGAAGTAGCAAAATTTTATCTTTTTACCTCTTTTTGTGCCGTGATTATTTTCTTTATACTATGCATTCCTTCCACTGTTCTATTTTAAAAATTCTTTCTGAAAATTCCTCCCCACATAGAGATTTAAATGACAGTGTAGCTTAACGTATTACTTTTCCCAAAGATATTGGCATTTTAACTTTTACTGCAGAAAGAGAATTGAAAGGAAAAGCTGAATCTCATGGTGCCAATTGCCTAGCTATTAGGAAGACTTTTACCCATATCTCATCAAAGCTGCCACTAAATTTGTTAGCCCTAATCCAAATGGATTTTACTAATTTATCATTTAGTTTTTTGTAAGATAAAGGAAATTACAGTCGCTTTATGCTTGGCATTCCTTTTTGTATTATTTTTTAAATAATTTTCCTGTTGTATTACTGTGTACAAGTGGCAGAAATTAACCCTTGGCATGTTGTGTGTTTCTGAAAGAAATTACATATTTTTCTTTACTTTTACATACTTAGTTGTTAAAAATAGGGTGGTAGATAGAAAAAAAATGCAGAAGTACAGTTCTGTAGCAGTGCTTTCTGCCAAGCATAACATTAAAATAAAACTATATAAATGACAGTTACTTAATGACTATGGGAAATTTATTTCTCTAGTTAATGATATCAGGGTGAATAAGGGTAAAATTTTCTGTTGAAGTATAGTGTATAACTATTTCATAAGAGTTTTGATTGGCATTTCCTCTGTATGAACTGGGAATTTCCTGGTGGTCCAGTGGTGAGGACTGTGTGCTTCCACTGAAGCGAGCGTGGGTTTGAGAACTAAGATCCCTTTTGCTGCATGGTACAGCCAAAAGGAAAAAATAACAACAACACTATGTGCAGCGAAGGCATTCACAGATGTCCAGGAAATTTCAGAGATCTTTGGTCATTATTTTACTGTAATAATTATTTCTATCATCTCTGTTTTTAAAAGACGAAGAAAAATTGTGATTTTCTGGGGTCCTCTGGGAAATCTCAAATATAGTTTTGGATATAGTGGATATCATGATTTTTTATTTTATTTTTCCAATATTTAGGTTCCAATTTTGGGATGGCAAAATCAAAAAAGTTATCAGAGGAGATCTGGGCACTTGGTTAAGATAGGTGCCCAAGAAGTAATATTCAATTACCTCTTTAGTCAAAAAGTGAGAAGTGAAGTCAGTCGTGTCTGACTCATTGCGACCCCATGGACTGTAGCCCACCAGGCTTCTCTGTCCATGGGATTCTCCAGGCAAGAATACTGGAGTGGGTTGCCATTTCCTTCTTCAGGAGATCTTCCTGACCCAGGGATCGAACCCAGGTCTCCTGCATTGCAGGCAGACGCTTTAACCTCTGAGCCACCAGGGAAGCCCTAGTCAAAAAGACAAAATGTATTTTCTAAGCTCTGTTCTTCATTATACTTTCTCATATTCTAGAACAAACTGATCTAGTTCTCTTTTAGGAGTTGACCTATTCAAGCCATTTTTGTAACAATGAGATGTAATTTTTAACACACTTTGTGTTCATTACTATCTTCAAATGAACCAATTAATAAGTATTTTGTAAATTTATATTTTACTTCCTAATATAGTAAATGCCAATAGTTCTGAACCCATATAAACAAAAGCTCTCTGGAGTCCTAAGTCCTAGAGTCCTTTGGATTGGAGACTGAAAATCTTGAGAACGACTGCAAACTGCTGCTTCCAGACACACCTACCCTTGGAAAACAAAAGTGCGCACAGAGTTGTATTTCTCTGTCACAATTGTTCCAAGTATAGTCTCATCAGTTCAGTTCAGTTCAGTCGCTCAGTCGTGTCCGACTCTTTGCAACCCCATGAATTGCAGCACGCCAGGCCTCCCTGTCCATCACCAACTCCCAGAGTTCACCCAGACTCACATCCATCGAGTCAGTGATGCCATCCAGCCATCTCATCCTCTGTCATCCCCTTCTCCTCCTGCCCCCAATCCCTGCCAGCATCAGAGTCTTTTCCAATGAGTCAACTCTTCTCATGAGGTGGTCAAAGTACCGGAGCTTCAGCTTTAGCATCATTCCCTCCAAAGAAATCCCAGGGCTGATCTCCTTCAGAATGAACTGGTTGGATCTCCTTGCAGTCCAAGGGACTCTCAAGAGTCTTCTCCAACACCACAGTTCAAAAGTATCAATTCTTTAGCACTCAGCCTTCTTCACAGTCCAACTCTCATATCCATACATGACCATAGGAAAAACCATAGCCTTGACTAGATGAACCTTTGTTGGCAAAGTAATGTCTCTGCTTTTGAATATGCTATCTAGGTTGGTCATAACTTTCCTTCCAAGGAGTAAGCGTCTTTTAATTTCATGGCTGCAATCACCATCTGCAGTGATTTTGGAGCCCCCAAAAATAAAGTCTGACACTGTTTCCACTGTTTCCCCATCTATTTCCCATGAAGTGATGGGACCGGATGCCATGATCTTCGCTTTATGAATGTTGAGCTTTAAGCCAACTTTTTCACTCTCCTCTTTCACCTTCATCAAGAGGCTTTTTAGTTCCTCTTCACTTTCTGCCATAAGGATAGTGTCATCTGCATATCTGAGGTGATTGATATTTCTCCCGGCAATCTTGATTCCAGCTTGTGCTTCCTCCAGTCCAGCGTTTCTCATGATGTACTCTGCATATAAGTTAAATAAGCAGGGTGACAATATACAGCCTTGATGTACTCCTTTTCCTATTTGGAGCCAGTCTGTTGTTCCATGTCCAGTTCTAACTGTTGCTTCCTGACCTGCATATAGGTTTCTCAAGAGGCAGATCAGGTGGTCTGGTATTCCCATCTCATAACTCATATCAATTATAATTTTCAACCAAGTAACTATAACTAACTTGTACTTTACAGAGAAAACTAGGGTAGTGGATAATTTAGAACTGTATGGCATCCACAAGCAGTTTAGTAGGTGTGCAAAGTCATGAATTCACGTATTGCAGCTTTCTACTACCACACACATCTCTTACATGACTTTCTAATATGGAAGAAATGAGTATGTTCATTAACATGAACAAAGCTGTAACCTTAAGAAGCAAAATTATATAAATTTAAAATTATACTTAGTGATTAATATTTCAGTATTTTGTCTTGGGCTTCCCTGGTGACTGAGAAGGTTAAGAATCTGCCTGCAATGCAGGAGACCTGTGTTCCATCCCTGGGTCAGGAATATCCCTGGGAAAAGGAAATGGCAACCCACTCCAGTATTGTTGCCTGGAGAATCCCATGGACAGAGGAGCCTGGCGGGCTGCAGCCCACAGGGGCACAAAAGAGTCAGACATGACTGAGAACTAACACACACATTCTATCTTACTTAAAATTTATCTCTGTCTAATAATATCCATTAATTCAATTTAATATAAGTTTAAGCTTTTACATTACCTTGGAAATTATCTACTAAAAACAAATACTATAAAACATACTGATGGTTGAAATAAATGTTTGTCAGAATAATGATTGAATTTAACTGAATACAGTGTTCATTTTTCATAGTTTTTAATAATATGTAGGAGTAATATTGGCTTAACTTGATTAGTAAACCTGTATAATTTTAGGAAAAACAAACCCAAGTGGAATAAAATGTATGCTTCTGTAATACTTAATACTGATAATTCCAAGATACAGATGTTTTATTAAGCTAGTATTGTTTACTAGAGATTTAGTCTTATTAATGTGAACTTGGATTCTTAGAATATTTCATAGTTTTAGCAAGAAGAATTTTAAGTTTAGTACATTTAAAGCATTGCTGCTGCTACTGCTGCTAAGTCGCTTCAGTCGTGTCCGACTCTGTGCGACCCCATAGATGGCAGCCCACCAGGCTCCCTGGTCCCTGGGATTCTCCAGGCAAGAACACTGGAGTGGGTTGCCATTTCCTTCTCCAATGCATGAAAGTGAAAAGTGAAAGGGAAGTCGCTCAGTCGTGTCCGACTCTTAGCGACCCCATGGACTGCAGCCTACCAGGTTCCTCCACCCATGGGATTTTCCAGGCAAGAGTACTGGAGTGGGATGCCATTGCCTTCTCTGCATTTAAAGCATTAGAAGTTCAGAAAACAAAGTCCTACTGTAGAGCACAGGGAATTATATTCAATAACCTGTGATAAACCATGATGGAGAAGAATATGAAAAAGAATATATATAACTGAGTCACTTTGCTGTATAGCAGAAATTAGTACAACATTATAAATCAAGTATATTTCAATAAAATTTAAAAAAATAAAGCATTACAAGTTCAGTTTCCTATTCTGAGAATTTTAGGAATATTGAATTTATGTAAGAGCTTATTTATCTCTGTTAAGTCAATCAGATTAGAACTTCTTTATTTTTTTTTTTAGAACTTCTTTAAGAAACCTTGTACTATCATTTTTTCATATCCTCTAGAGAAAGGAAGAAATTTCACATGGAGTGAAAGGTAAAGGCCTTTCTGAGTTTTACACATAGGCACAGAGAGGGCTTATAGCTTCAGATCTATACCTTTGGCACAGATCAAGTAAACACAGAAACTTAAAATCTCACTGTCCAAATGTCAAAGAGGTATTCTCCTCCCCTCAGTGGGTATGTAATTTTTTATTTGTTTGAGCTAAAAAAAATAGAGAAATTTTTAATAAGAGTCTAATAAACCAGTTTCTCTGTCAACTAGATAAATAGATCTCTATCATCCATTTACAGAGATCATCAGATTGTCAAACTATAAAACCAAACTCCTTATCATTGCTCTTACTAATGGGAAAATAACTTATCAGTAGTAAGAAAACCAACAACAACAAAAACTAAAATATGAAATTAGTGGATAGGGAAGAAAGCTAGAGAAACAGAGAGCCAGCAAATTTTAAATTCTACTGCTGCTTGAGATTCACTTCTGGGAGCCAGGAAAAGACATGCCGGGGCTTAAGCTACTCAGGAGGTGCGCTTCACTGGCAGCTCCATTTACCAGCTTTGTCAGATGAATCCATCTCAGTGGGTGACCTTCAAACTCGTTTAAAGAAAAAATTTAAAGAGAAAATCATGATTTTCATGCAAATATAGTATGAACATGTGTCAGAGACATATTTAACTCATTCATTAACAAGGGAACCAATAAAATGTTACAACTGACTCAAAGACAAGTGCAAACAACACACTCATGGGAGTTTCCTGGCCTTACAGTGGTTAGGTCTTCAGGTTTTCACTGCTGAGGGCCCTCACAGCGGGGCCAAAAACAAACAAAAACCAACACACACGTGTAAGTATAGGTGATCAGTCTATAATGTTGAAGTGAATTTATAAATACTAATCAGTATCCACAGGGAAATCTCTCTACTGGACAAAATTAATTTACATTGTAATAGATTTTCTAAGTTTACAGAGTTGTAAAATAGCTCAAAGACAATGCAAAACACAGGACCCCATAGTATCAGACAACCCAGAGGGTTGTTAGGACGCCTAACAACCATTCTTGTCTATTTCAAAGTCTTTCACTGAGAACAATCCAGGTGAAGTCCTTTACTGCCCTTGTCCTCTTGGCCAACTTAGGCACAAGGTTAGCCAGCCCCTGACCTTTCAGCCTTCCAACTAGAACTTTCTAGGTTTGTGGAGCAAAGATAGGGAGAAAGGATTTGTTTTCACCTGTGTTTGCATCACTAGCTGGATGAGGCCTCTCCTTGCTGCTTCGCTTTCCTCCAGGTTTCTTGTGATCACTCTGGAGCCAACCGTTGCGCAGTGTGGAGGTGGAATTTTAAATATCAGGCAAAAGGTACCTTCCCAGAGTGACTCAGTAAGCTCTGGCTCCCTGAGCCTGATGACCAGAATTCTTCCAGAGGGGCATTCCTAAGAATTATCTGCCCACAGAGCCACAGGCTCAGACCAAAGAACCTGAGACCCTGCTGCCTTGGCTAAAGCCAAGCTTTTTAATTTTCTTTTTTAAATTTTTGGCTATGTAGGATATGAGTTCCCCAACAAGGGTTTGAACCCACACCCCCTGCATTGGAAACATGATGTCTTAACCACTGAATTGTTGGGGAAGTCTTTGAAGCCAAGCTTTGTCCCCTATCTACAGCAGTTCCAGTGTTGGGCAGGTAAAAATCATCATTTGTCAAGGTGATAAAGACTCAATTCTATTTAAGAGAAGCAATTTAGGACTACAAACGTAATACACGAAAGTCTTGCTATATGAAAGGCTTGTTTTATGAAAGTAAAATAATTGATGTTGAGAATTAGAATTGAGAAAATGTAAGGAAATCAACATTTATTGTACTTCTGCATTGGACATGTTACCTCTTTTAACTCTATATTGCATTTGTGCCTGTCCACGGTTTTGCCGGGCCTCAGTGTATGTATTACTAAACTCAATTTCCGAAAGGAATTTTCTGGTTTTATGAGTTGTTTTATTAATCACATAAAATTTTAGTTTTCTTAAGGTCAGTAGTTATGATAGACCAGTTCTTGGCACTCTTTTTAGGTAAGACTTCTGGTTTTTCATCTGTAAATTTAGTAGAGGGTTATACTTCAAAGAAAGAAAGTTCAAAATGCTACTGTGATGTTAATCAGAATGGAGTCCTCTTTACTTTGACTTTTGGCAGTGTACCACATGCTTTATTAAACATCAGGATTTAGATTGATCTTTAGAACACCTTTACAGAAAGGAAATCACAGCCTTGAAGCTGATGATAGGACAGTTGCAAAATTTGAAACAACTGCTTTATTTAGCTATGCATTTTGTTGACACTTTTCATTTTAGTAACCTTATTTTTCATTAGTATTCTCAGCAGAAACAACTGATATATCTTTCTTGACCTCACCATGCTTAGAACAAAAACTTAAAAGGATAAATCTTCTTGAAACCTCACGTTTTTCCAGATCACCTGCTTGTCAAACACGGCAGAATACGGTTTTGAAACAGTGCAAACGTACCTGCTGTCTTAGGTCTCCGTGTCTTCCACCAGCCTTTGTCTTACTCCTTTGTATCACTTGTCCAAGAGCAGAAACTATTCTTCAGAACTGACTCAGGTGTTCTAGGAAGCAGAGTGCCAGTAAAAGACAATGAATATCCTCCTTTAAAGCGCCTTCATTTTCTTCTTATGTGTTGCTTTATGAAGTTATAGCAGATTGTGTGTTTGCTTCTGAATTTTGGATATCCTTTTAGATAGTGTCTTTTTCATCCACTACTTCCCTTGACAGGCCACTGAAAAATATCCCAATTTCTCATCAACAAGATTTCATTTTTAACATAGGATACCATGCAAACTGGAAACTGTGGCTTTTGTTCAGCTCTAATACTTAACTTCTTTTGTCAGGAAGTGAGCTGATGCTGGCTTCTCTTTGTCTTATTCCAAGTTGGGGCATGAGATTTTCTCTGCATTAGAAGGTTGTTGAGACCTGAAGCCTGGGAAGGTAAGATGCCAGCATGAATACTGTCCGTTTAGAACTGTGGTTTAATTGAGTGGTGATTTAAGAGGATGAGTCTTTCCAGTTGTCCCTGACCTTTCAGTTTTACCAAAACATGTGAAAAATGTCTACAGTTGGGAGGTCCATTAATATAATTTGTTTTTGTATAAATTTTAAATATAGTTTTATATTTACTGAAATTATTACTTAAAAGAAAGGAAGAACTGACCTATACCAATTTTATATATAAATAAATCTTTGTATATACAAATATATGTATATTTATACCAAGGATTATAGCAGTATAGACTACAAAAATATATATATTTCCTGCTTATAGTTTTATTTTTCTTCCCTGATCATTTTTAAAATATATATACTTTGTCTTTCAAGAACATTTTTGGATTTCCTTTCTGGTTTTTTTTTTTTTTTTTTTAAGGAAAGCAGAATAGGGTGTGCAAAGAATTGAGATAATTTTTCTCACACAGAGAAAGGCAATATTTGGGGAAAAAATTTTAATCACAAAATTTTGCCTAAGTATTCTGGTGAACCAAGCAGCATTCTATGGCTGTCTCTCCCAAAAAGTCTTCATTGGAAAAGACTAGCCAATGTATGGGTTGAGTAATGAAGGTCCTGTTTTAAATTTCTTGCTTACTCTCATCATTTGTTTACATGCTTCCTTCATTCATGGTGCTTTAGCTTGTTTCAGTAAGTAAAATGTTTAAAATTTTCACAGTGTTTTACTAAAACAAAAAAAAATCATAATTTTTCACAATAATACTATCATACATGACAAATATTAATTATTCTCTATGGAGAACATTTTATCCATTTATATACAGATATAATCTGTAGTCCATTTCAGCCCATGAATTATCTGGTTAATAGTCCACCTTGGAAGAACCTAATAGATTTTGCTTTTTTATTGGACTTAGATTATACTTTACACTTTTAAAGCACAATATTTATTGGTTTTTAAGGGTGCTAATATCATAAAGTATTTTATTAAGCAAAACTTTTGCAAAGTTGAATATTAGCTAAGTGTCTCTTACTTAATATTAAGAATCTATTAATGCTTAGTGAAATTACATTTATGGCATTAGCTAATAAAAGAATCAGTCTTCCCTAAATTCTTGACCTATAAAAATATAGTAGGAGTTCCATAGGATGTTGGCATGTTTTTGTATGCTTATCTGGCTCTGGATCGCTAAAGGGACTTAAGCGCGTGTGCTTATTAGTTCATGTTTTTTTGAACACTCTAATAGTTTTATTTTATTTTGGATTTGCTTTTGCAATTTTTCGTGGATTTCAGATTGAACTTTGATTGCTATAAACTAGGAATCAAACTTGGAAGTCAATTTTAGCATATGCCAATATTATACTTTTTTCTTTCTAGGATAGATTAGCCCAAATCAAGTGGCATTGACATTGAGTCTCTACTTGGTTAGTGAACTCTTCTAAAGTTGTTTATTATTTCTGAAAAGCTTTTAATTGTTTCTGGCTATAACTTTTCTTAAGTATTTTATTCCATGAGATGTAAACATGCCTTTGTAAAGTAACTAATTTCAGTTTCACGTGTATAGTGTGTTTCCATATTCAAAGCACTTTTAGACATTACTTATTTCATTCTGACAATAGGCCTATGAAATAGGTACAGCAGATGTTATTTTGATTTTACAGTCTTAGTTTGAGTGAGTTGCTGAAGGTCACACAATCAAGTCAAAAGAGTGTATCAAGAAATCAGTTTTTTCTAGCTCACAGTCCAATACTCTTCTTAGAGCTATATGGCACTGTTTATTTACACGATTAAAAACTTGGTTCTACCAACTTACCTTGAATCCTGTAGAATCTAATGAATTTATTTCATGTGCAATGTACTAACATAGCTTCTGGGTTTAAGTAGAGATTGTTGGTGTTATTCAGCCAGAAAACCAACACATATGTCTTGGGTTCTGAATTTTGAAATTTCTCACGTGGTTAAGCATTAGTACCTGTTCTGGCATTCGTCTTTCAGTTCCAGGAAAATGTGCATTATCCTAGTACTTCGTATTTACCTCGGTAGATGGCACAGCTGTTTGCTACTTGGCAGTCTGTGCAGAAATGATGTCCAAAAATAAATTAGCAAGGAAGTTACATAAAGACTGAAGGCTACTTAGTTCTACATGAAATGGTGGTACAAATGTCCCACCTTTCTATTTTGCTTCAATCGATACTACTATCTCATTTTCTGTCTAAATCTTAATTCACCTCCTCCGCCTTTTTTTTTTTTTTGAAAGTTGCTCAGTCGTGTCTGACTCTTTGTGACCCCATGGACTGTAGCCCATCAGGCTCCTCTGTCCATGGAATTCTCCAGGCCAGAATACTGGAGTGGGTAGCCTTTCCCTTCTCCAGTGCATCTTCCCAACCCAGGGACCAAACCCAGGTCTCCTGCATTGTAGGCAGATTCTTTACCAGCTGAGCCACCAGGGAAGCCCTAATTCACCCTTATTTATTTATCCTTAAAGGAGCTGACTTTGCCTGAAGTTTGATATTTTTGTCGTAACTGGGTCATAACATTTTCACAAATGAGCTCGAGCTTTAAAAGTGGGATCCTCCAATATTGTAAAGTTTAAAAATAAAATAAAATTTAAAAAAAAAAAGTGGGATCCTCACATCCTGGGCCATAAATCTAGCCTTGGTAAATTCAAAAAAATTGAAATCATGCCAATCATCATTTCTGAGCACAATGCAGTAAGATTAGATCTCAATTACAGGAAAAAAACCTACTAAAAATCCCAACATATGGAGGCTAAACAACATACTTCTGAATAACCAACAAATCATAGAAGAAATCAAAATATGCATTGAAATGAATGAAAATGAAAAAACAACCCAAAACCTATGGGACACTGTAAAAGCAGTGCTAAGGGGAAGGTTCATAGCAATACAGGCTTACCTCAAGAAGCAAGAAAAAAATCAAATAAATAAAAGCACCTAAAGCAACTAGAAAAGGAAGAAATGAAGACCCCTAGGGTTAGTACAAGGAAAGAAATCTTAAAAATTAGGGCAGAAATAAATGCAAAAGAAACAAAAGAGACCATAGCAAAAATCAACAAAGCTAAAAGCTGGTTTTTGAGAAGATAAATAAAATTGACAAACCATTAGCCAGACTCACCAAGAAACAAAGGGAGAAGAATCAAACCAACAAAGTTAGAAATGAAAATGGAGAAATCACAACAGACAACACAGAAATACAAAGGATCATAGGAGACTACTATCAGCAACTATATGCCAGTAAAATGGACAACTTGGAAGAAATGGATGAATTCTTAGAAAAGTATAACTGTCCAAAACTGAACCAGGAAGAAATAGAAGATCTTAACAGACCCATCACAAGCATGGAAATTGAAACTGTAATCAGAAATCTTCCAGCAAACAAAAGCCCAGGACCAGATGGCTTCACAGCTGAATTCTACCAAAAATTTAGAGAAGAGTTAACACCTATCTTACTCAAACTCTTCCAGAAAACTGCAGAAGAAGGTAAACTTCCAAACTCATTCTATGAGGCCACCATCACCCTAGTACCAAAACCAGACAAAAATGCCACAAAAAAAGAAAACTACAGGCCAATATCATTGATGAACATAGATGCAAAAATCCTTAACAAAATTCTAGCAAACAGAATCCAACAACATATCAAAAAGATTGTACATCATTAAAAAGATTGTACATTATCCCAGGGATGCAAGGATTCTTCAATATCCACAAATCAATCAATGTGTTACACCACATTAACACATTGAAAGATAAAAACCATATGATTATCTCAATAGATGCAGAAAAAGCCTTTGACAAAATTCAACATCCATTTATGATAAAAAAAAAAAACTCTCCAGAAAGCAGGAATAGAAGGAACATACCTCAACATAATAAAAGCTATATATGACAAACCCACAGCAAACATTATCCTCAATGGTGAAAAATTGAAAGCATTTCCCCTAAAGTCAGGAACAAGGCAAGGGTGCCCACTCTCACCACTACTATTCAACATAGTTTTGGAAGTTTTGGCCACAGCAATCAGAGCAGAAAAAGAAATAAAAGGAATCCAAACTGGAAAAGAAGAAGTAAAACTCTCACTGTTTGCAGATGACATGATCCTCTACATAGAAAACCCTAAAAACTCCACCAGAAAATTACTAGAACTAATCAATGAATATAGTAAAGTTGCAGAATACAAAATCAGCACACAGAAATCCCTTGCATTCCTATACACTAATAATGAGAAAATAGAGAAATTAAGGAAACAATTCCATTCACCATTGCAATGAAAAGAATAAAATACTTAGGAATATATCTACCTAAAGAAACTAAAGACCTATATATAGAAAACTATAAAACACTGGTGAAAGAAATCAAAGAGGACACTAATAGATGGAGAAATATACCATGTTCATGGATTGGAAGAATCAATATGGTGAAAATGAGTATACTACCCAAAGCAATTTATAGATTCAATGCAATCCCTATCAAGCTACCAACGGTATTCTTCACAGAGCTAGAACAAATAATTTCACAATTTGTATGGAAATACAAAAAACCTCAAATAGCCAAAGCTATCTTGAGAAAGAAGAATGGAACTGGAGGAATCAACCTGCCTGACTTCAGGCTCTACTACAAAGCCACAGTCATCAAGACAGTATGGTACTGGCACAAAGACAGAAATATAGATCAATGGAACAAAATAGAAAGCCCAGAGGTAAATCCACGCACATATGCACACCTTATCTTTGACAAAGGAGGCAAGAATATACAATGGATTAAAGACAATCTCTTTAACAAGTGGTGCTGGGAAAACTGGTCAACCACTTGTAAAAGAATGAAACTAGAGCACTTTCTAACATCATACACAAACATAAACTCAAAATGGATTAAAGATCTAAACGTAAGATCAGAAACTATAAAACTCCTAGAGGAGAACATCGGAAAAACACTCTCCGACATACATCACAGCAGGATCCTTTATGATCCACCTCCCAGAATATTGGAAATAAAAGCAAAAATAAACAAATGGGACCTAATTAAACCTAAAAGCTTCTGCACAACAAAGGAAATTATAAGCAAGGTGAAAAGACAGCCTTCAGAATGGGAGAAAATAATAGCAAATGAAGCAACTGACAAACAACTAATCTCAAAAATACACAAGCAGCTGTACAGCTCAATTCCAGAAAAATAAACGACCCAATCAAAAAATGGGCCAAAGAACTAAATAGACATTTCTCCAAAGAAGACATACAGATGGCTAACAAACACATGAAAAGATGCTCAACATCACTCACTATCAGAGAAATGCAAATCAAAACCACTATGAGGTACCATTTCACGCCAGTCAGAATGGCTATGATCCAAAAGTCTACAAGCAATAAACGCTGGAGAGGGTGTGGAGAAAAGGGAACCCTCTTACACTGTTGGTGGGAATGCAAACTAGTACAGCCACTATGGAAAACAGTGTGGAGATTCCTTAAAAAACTGGAAATAGAAGTGCCTTATGACCCAGCAATCCCACTGCTGGGCATACACACCAAGGAAACCAGAATCGAAAGAGACACGTGTACCCCAGTGTTCATCACAGCACTGTTTATAATAGCCAGGACAGGGAAGCAACCTAGATGTCCATCAGCAGGTGAATGGATAAGAAAGCTGTGGTACATATACACAATGGAGTATTACTCAGCCATTAAAAAGAATGCATTTGAATCAGTTCTAATGAGTGGATGAAACTGGAGCCTATTATACAGAGTGAAGTAAGCCAGGAATAAAAACACCAATACAGTATACTAATGCATATATATGGAATTTAGAAAGATGGTAACAATAACCCTGTATACGAGACAGCAAAAGAGACACTGATGTATAGAACAGTCTTTTGGACTCTGTGGGAGAGGGAGAGGGTGGGATGATTTGGGAGAATGGCATTGAAACATGTATAATATCATATATGAAACGAGTCACCAGTCCAGGTTCGATGCACGATACTGGATGCTTGGGGCTGGTGCACTGGGACGACCCAGAGGGATGGTATGGGGAGGGAGGAGGGAGGAAGATTTGGGATGGGGAACACATGTATACCTGTGGCGGATTCATTTTGATATATGGCAAAACCAATACAATATTGTAAAGTTAAAAAATAAAATAAAAAATTAAAAAAAAACCACAATGAGGTACCATCTCATGCCAGTCAGAATGGCTGCTATCCAAAAATCTACAAACAATAAATGCTGGAGAGGGTGTGGAGAAAAGGGAACCCTCTTACACTGTTGGTGGGAATGCAAACTAGTTCAGCCACTATGGAGAACAGTGTGGAGATTCCTTAAAAAACTGGAAATAGAATTGCCATACGACCCACCAATCCCACTGCTGGGCATACACACCAAGAAAACCAGAAGTGAAAGAGACACGTGTACCCCAATGTTCATCACAGCACTGTTTATAATAGCCAGGACATGGAAGCAACCTAGATGTCCATCAGCAGACGAATGGATAAGAAAGCTGTGGTACATATACACAATGGAATATTACTCAGCCATTAAAAAGAATACATTTGAATCAGTTCTAATGAGGTGGATGAAACTGGAGCCTATTATACAGACTGAAGTAAGCCAGAAAGGAAAGCACCAATAAGTATACTAACGCATATATATGGAATTTAGAAAGATAATGATAACCCTGTATGCGAGACAGCAAAAGAGACACAGATGTATAGAACAGTCTTTTGGACTCTGTGGGAGAAGGTGAGGGTGGGATGATATGAGAGAATAGCATTGAAACATATTATCACATATGAAACAGATCTCCAGTCCAGGTTTGATGCATGAGACAGGGTGCTCAGGGCTGGTGCACTGGGATGACCCAGAGGGATGGGATGGGGAGGGAAGTGGGGGCGGGGGGGGGGGGGGGTTCAGGATGAGGAACACATGTAAACCCATAGCTGATTCATATCAATGTATGACAAAAACCACTACAATATTGTAAATTAATTAGCCTCCAACTAAAAATAAATTTTAAAAAAATTAATAAAAATGGTATCCTTGTACCTACTCATTGGTAGGCTGTGTTTATCTTCTGTAAATATATCTGAAAATTTGAAGTTAACTTTTAGGTTAGTCATTTCTACTTCTTGGATAACAACATAATATTTAAATTTCTCTTTGTTTTTTCTCTAAATTCTGTTCTGACTAGTTAAATAACAAAAAGATATATTTTTTCTTGACTTTGCTTTATTTAAAGATACCATCAGCTTTTGATTTTCTCACAAGAGCATGTGTTTGTTTGGCCTTGCTGTAAGACAACGGACAGCACTCTAGTGTTGATTGGTTTCCTTTATATGCCTTTTTTTGTCTGTCAGCCTACAACCTCATCTGACCGCTCCGTTTATATTTATACCATTCTCTTGACTCCATCCAACTCATATGATGTGACTAACATATAGTTAGTTACATCAGCTAGTTTGTCATCTTGCTTGAAGTTCTATCTTACCTAAACTTGAACCAGCCTTAAGAAATTTGAGTAATGAGTTTATAGTTTGTTTTTTTTTAATCTTCCTTATAAAGAAGAATTCAGTTCAGTTTAGTCGCTCAGTCGTGTCCGACTCTTCGTGACCCCATGGACTGCAGCACTCCAGGCCTCCTTGTCCATCACCAACTTCCGGAGTCCAGTTAGTCAGTGATGCCATCCAACCATCTCATCCTCTGTAGTCCCCTTCTCCACCTGCCCTCAATCTTTCCCAGCATCAGGGTCTTTTCAAATGAGTCAGCTCTTTGCATCAGGTGGCCGAAGTATTGGAGTTTCAGCTTCAACATCAGTCCTTCCAATGAACACCCAGGACTGATCTCCTTTAGGATGGACTGGTTGGATCTCCTTGCAGTCCAAGGGACTCTCAAGAGTCTTCTCCAACACCACAGTTCAAAAGCATCAGTTCTTCAGTGCTGAGCTTTCTTTACAGTCTAGTTTTCACATCCGTACATGACTACTGGAAAAACCATAGTCTTGACTAGACGGACCTCCGTTGGCAAAGTAATGTCTCTGCTTTTTAATGTGCTGTCTAGGTTGGTCATAACTTTCCTTCCGAGGAGTAAGCGTCTTTTAATTTCATGGCTGCAGTCACCTCTGTAGTGATTTTGGAGCCCAAGAAAATAAAGTCTGTCACTGTTTCCATTGTTTCTCCATCTATTTGCCATGGAGTGATGGGAAGGATACCATGATCTTTGTTTTTTGAATGTTGACTTGTAAGCCAACTTTTTCACTCTTCTCTTTCACTTTCATCAAGAGGCTCTTTAGTTCCTCTTCACTTTCTGCCATAAGGGCGGTGTCATCTGTGTATCTGAGGTAATTGATATTTCTCCCGGCAGTCTTGATTCCAGCTTGTGCTTCATCCAGCCTGGCATTTCACACGATGTACTCTGCTTATAAGTTAAATAAGCAGGGTGACAGTATACAGCCTTGACATACTCCTTTTCCAATTTGGAACCATTCTGTTGTTCCATGTCCAGTTCTAACCGTTGCTTCTTGAACTGCATACAGATTTCTCAGGAAGCAGATGCCTTGATCTATGGGGGAAAAAATGTATTTTTTATTTAAACTTCAGGTAATTGTGCTTTCTAACGTATTTTACTTCCATTTCAGTTTACTACTCATATTCCGTCCTTTCTCTTCCTCTCTGTGTCCCAACTCCATCTTTACAGTGGTTTTGAGAGTGGTTTTGAGAGAATGGGAACTGTTGGTCATACTGACACCCCCTCTAGTGGAAGCTCTAACCAATAACACCACTTTCTCACCAGCAGTAGGACTTGAGATTCATAAAACATCTTTCATATACTCATTTAAGTAAAATTGATACCTGTGCTGTAACTTGATATTCTTTTCTCTTATTTATTTGTATACTGCTTTATTGCCTATCACATTAGTTGCCAAGCTTTGTTAGTAATTAGTTCACATGTAACTTTCTAGGCCTGCATCCTTGTTAGTCTAGGATGGGAGAAAAGAAGGTAACATTTATAAATACTTCCTAAACTGGAAAGAGTTGGGGAGAATTAATTTAATAGAACAAATATTTCTGGTTTTGGTAATGCTACTTTGAAGAATATATACACACACATACTTTTTTACACAAAATTTTTGCTTAGTTTACTGTTTAACTTTGTGGGTTGCTTTATAACTAAACATTAGTATATATTAAAAATACTATTATTTATCTTAACTGCAAATATGAAATAATCAAATTGATCTGGTGCCAAACTCACTAATTCATATCAATTTTTATGTTTTATAATCTTTGAACATATTAACAGGGAGAAAGCAACTGGTTGATATTACCAAAGATTATGGATTTCTGTCACATAAGTTTTAAAGAGCTGAAAGTAAATGGGCTTAAAATATTTGGCTGGCAAATGAAAATATCACAAAATCTCTAGAAAAGCAAAGTGATAATATAAGGAGTAGAACTACCAGATACTAAAACATAAAGTAACAGTATTGAAGCAGTAAGGTGGAAGCCCAAGATTAGATATACAGATCACTGAAGAGTAAAGAACTGTCGTCACTTATACAAACTTGACATATATTAAAGGAGGCACTGTTAAACAGCAGGCAAGAGAACGATTATTTAATAAATGGGGTGGAAGAGCTATTTAGCATTGTCAAGGAAAAATACACTTAGAATCACATCTACACCAGAGATAACAAAATAAATTTCAGATGAACCTTAAGTGTGGACAATTACATATTGAAAATATGGAAGGTAAAAGGACTGACTATTCTATAATTTCTCTGGAGTTTCTAAGCAATTTGAAAATTGGAAAAGGAAGATAGTAAAGATCAGACTGCAGATGCTAATTTGTTTTATTGTAACTGTAGCTCTGTAAGCATCATAGTAAAGCATTCCTAGTCTATGTTCCGAATCTGAAAATTAGTCTTTTTTTTTTCATACCAGCTGGAAAACTTATGCTTCCTATATTAGTTCATGGAACAGAGAACACAACTCTGTATCTAACATTTTGTTCCATAGATGCATTGAAAATTATACAGGCGCTCGTTGTGAAGAGGTTTTTCTCCCAAGCTCCAGTATCCAAACTAAAAGTGACCTGTTCACAGCTTTCGTGGCATTGACTGTTCTTCTGGGAACTCTTATCCTTGGAGCCCTCTACTTCCTCTGCAGGTAACCAAAATAGAAACATGCTCTTGAAAAGAAAAAAGTGATACATAGTAGTTATTGTTTGACTAAATAATCAATATGCCCTTTAGCTCTAGATTATTTTTCCAGATCATGTTTTCTGTTTAGAGTTATTTCTCTAATGCAGTTATTGTTACTAAATTGTATCTTTTATTTATTTTTGTTATTAAATTAATGTCATTTTTGAAAGGATCTTATTCGTTGTTACTATCATCATCATTACCTTAACTTTTCTAAACTAGTAAGGTAGACCCACATTCACTGAAGTTATCATGCCAAAAACACCTAAATTTTTGGAGTAAGTCTATTTAAAGTAGACTTTGAATGTGAAAGAAAAGCAATGATTTATTAGTTACCCAAATACCCATCAACAAAAGAATGGACACCAAGTTGTGATATATTGCTATTAAAGGGTAATATATAAGCAGAAATGAATTACAGTTACACAGTTGTGATTCTGAAAGCTCAGCTTCTCTGTACATCAGTGCCGAATCGAATCTTGGAGACAGAGTTTTGGGTAAGGTAGAAAAGGATAGCTTTATTACTTTGCCAGGCAAAGGAGGACTCAGTGGACTTCGGCCTCGAAAACTGTGTGTCCCAGCTTGGAGAAGATAGTCAGAAGTTTTATAGTAATGATTTTAAAAGGGTGTGATCAGCTTGTGGACATTCTTCTGATGGGTTGGTGGTAAGATAAATAGGAGTCAACATCATCAACTTTAGGTTTCAACTGGTCTGGATCTACATGCTTGTGGATAGCATACCATCTAACTTTCTCCCACCTGCAGAGGGTTTCAGTATCTGCAAAACAGCTTAAAGATATTGTGTGTTTCTGTTGATGGGGAACCAGGACCTTGTCCCAAGGCTGCACTACTGTTTCTCTTGACTGTTTGTTTCTTCCTGGTCTAGCATTCCCTCCCTTCCCTAATTAACAGCTGCTTGAATCTGCCCATTAGAACTCAGGAAAAGTCATAGAGGCTGAAAAAAGGCTATTTCCTGTAATCAAAGAAATGAGAGACACAGAAAGGCTTTGTGCCCAGGAGCCCCAGAGGACCCTGCTCGGTATCAAGTGCCTGGGTAAATCTTAGAAACATAATTTTATGTGAAAGAAGCAAGTCACATAAGAAAATGTAACAATATGATCCCACTCATGAAAAGTTTAAAACTAGACAAAACGAAATAATGTGTTGGTTAGGGTGATATATATGACTGATTCAAGTAAGAGACTGGTTAGCACAAAATACAGAATGATAGTTACTTGTGGTGGGAAGAGAAAGGGAAGCACTCAAAGAAGGCATGGAATGTTAACAGCCTGTTTCTAATCTTGTGCTGTGCATGTAAGGGTCTATCACTGATTTTTAAACTGGTGTCAACTTAAATGTTCACAACCAAAAGTTGAGAGTTATGTGTTCTTTTGGCAGGAATTTTTAAGACTTCAAGCCTCGGAGGCAGCATTTCAAGTAACCTTGAGAAAATTGCTCAGATGAGGCAAAGGGGGAGGTAGGAGAGATAGAAGTTTTGCAACAAAGGGCAGGTAGTTAGAACATCAAAAGATGTTTAAATCTTTTAAGTACTGTTAATTAAAGAAAACCAGCTACAGTAAGTTAAGGAATTTAGCACTTTTCTGTATAGGAGAAGATGCGAGAATCTGGATTCACTGAAATCATTCCTTTGATATGCACTGTAATTATTTGGGGCCAGTTTCCTGTGTTTTTACCTCCTGTTTTCCTGAGGGCTCACTACAGGGAGTGGCAGCAGTCAGATGGCAGGTATTCTTTCCTTTCTAAGTTCCCTCAGGGCTCACGAGTGGCCTGTGGGCACGCTGCAAGCTGACGTCTGTGACATCCTTAGTTTACTGACAGGGCAGGAGATATTTCATTTCTCTCTAAGCATAAATATTGCCATTCACTCTTTTTATATGTGCACTTTATTGAAAAATAAAGCAACTTTTTGCCATATATAAATGTTAAATATTGTCATATTAATTGGAAAAATGAATGTAAATTTAATAACTGAGAAAAATAGCATCCTTAAGATTCTTACAAAAATAATATGACATTGAATAGTTTTCAGAAACGGTTATAATATGTTACCCACTGTACCTTTTCCATTTTTAAATGACAGCACAAGCAGAGGTATTTCTGCATGATGATTTGTGTCTTGTCAAAATCAAGAGTAGAATTAATTTAAAAAAACATGAGTAGCTATTGCTTATAAAATCTAGGCATAAGATTTAGGCTCTTGCATCCTGACCAGGTGAAACATACTGTCTGAAATGTGCTTTCAAGAATTAAAACAAGTCCCTGATTGCTGTAGTAGCTTTTAGGTCCATCAGTGGCTGAAATTGCTTTAAGCTGAAGCCCTTTTGAAATTTAATAACTAATTAATGTCATATTTGAATGAGGTCCAAAATAATAACCCATATGCTGAAATCTAGGCAGAATCAATCATGTTTTACGAAGAGGAATCAGTGTATTTTTAGAAAACACATTTCATTTTGCTATGGTAAAAAGTGGTTTTTGAATTAATTTTCATTAATGTAGGTAATACTCTAGGCATTGACTTACTGAAAAAAAATCGAAAGCAAGTGTACGTTCCAATATCTTATTTAATATTAAACGTGGTTTTTAAAAACTCTGTCATGAGCATTTGAGTGTAATTAGAAACTATATTAATGGACCAGATGACAAAAAAGATTGATGAACTGTAGCCTTAAAAAAGTGCAAGTGAGGGACTTCTCTGCTGGTCCAGTGGTTAAGAATCTGCCTGCCAATGCAGGGAACATGGATTTAATTCCTGGTCCAGGAAGATCGCACTTGCTGGGGGGCACCTAAGCCCACACACCACAACTCCTGAAGCCCATGCGTCCTAAAGCCTGTGCTCCACGGCAAGAGAAACCACCACAGTGAGAAGCCTGTGCGCCGCAGCTAAGAACAGCCCACTTGCCTCAACTAGAAAGAGCCTGTGCACAACACTGAAGATCCAGTGCAGCCAAAAATAAATAAAAATTTTTTAAAGGTGCAATTGAGTTTTTCAGTAGTTGAGTAAAGCCACCCCATGTCACATAAAGTGTTACTCAGTAGACTCTGACTCTTTGCGACCGACCCCATGGACTGTAGCCCACCATGCTCCTCTGTCCATGGAAATCTCCAGGCAAGAAAACTAGAGTGGGCTGCTATTCCCTTCTCCAGGGGATCTCACTGACCCGGGGATCAAACCTGGGTCTCCTGCATTGCAAGCGGATTCTTTACTATCTGAGCCACCATAAGGATCCCAACTAATAATGAAAACTAACCACTGTAAGAAGAGCACAAAAATGCTACATTAAAATAGCACAGTTCTGCTGTCTTAAAGAAAAAAGACTAAGTGGCATCATCAGCATCTGGAGCCACTACAGATGACCTACCTGCCCTGGTGCATTTGTTAAATAATGGGGCACAGTTTTAGGGAAGCTCTGGCAGTTTCAGACAGTTGCAGAAAAGAAAATAAACCTCCATATATTCAAATTTAAACTTGCTTTCTGCATTTGCACTTACCCATTTTCCATTTGTATGTTTCTTTCTTCTTTATTGTCAGGAAGGGCCATCTTCAGAGGGCCAGTTCAGTCCAGTATGATATCAACTTGGTAGAGACAAGCGGTACCAGTGTCCCCCACAGTGAGTAAATTCAAAATAAATGTATATTTTAAAACCCTAAGTTAGATGTTGGTTGTTTAATGGGATTTGGATCTATCCAAAAAATGTTGACCCTAAAAATTTTTTCTATAGATTTTTTACCTGAAGATAATTTCTCATTAGCTGTATGACACAAGTCGTATTTTTTCCCCAAAGAAAACTATGTTATCACAATATGTGAAATTATGATGTTAGTTATAATATGTTTCACAGACTGATTTTTACAGAAGTAATTTGAAGTGGGCTGGTATATGGACAGGAGGGGGATTTTTATTATCAGATCAGATCAGATCAGTCGCTCAGTCATGTCCGACTCTTTGCGACCCCATGAATCGCAGCACGCCAGGCCTCCCTGTCCATCGCCAACTCCCGGAGTTCACTCAGACTCATGTCCATCGAGACAGTGATGCCATCCAGCCATCTCATCCTCTGTCGTCCCCTTCTCCTCCTGCCCCCAATCCCTCCCAGCATCACAGTCTTTTCCAATGAGTCAGCTCTTCGCATGAGGTGGCCAAAGTACTGGAGTTTCAGCTTTAGCATCATTCCTTCCAAAGAAATCCCAGGGCTGATCTCCTTCAGTATGGACTGGTTGGATCTCCTTGCAGTCCAAGGGACTCTCAAGAGTCTTCTCCAACACCACAGTTCAAAAGCATCAATTCTTTGGCGCTCAGCCTTCTTCACAGTCCAGCAAATCTTTTGGAAACATATGGGTCAATTCATGTTTTAAAAATATCGTGAAAAAAAAAAAATATCGTGAGACTTCTGTCTCTGACCAAGATGGAGTAACAGAGACTGGATTTACCTCCTCCTTGAAATAATTTATAAATGGACATTATACATTAAGTGATGGTTTTCAAGACATTGGACAACAGGGAACAAAGGATCGTGAGAGACTGAAAACAGATGAGATGACCCAATGATTCCCTCAAAGTATTGCCTTGAGAGAATTTCCAGACTGTGGCATGGGAAAGTTGGGTGGATGACCCAGGTTGATCAATGTGGCTTGATCAATATAGTTCACTGAATGGAGTACTGGGAGAGCCACACAGAGAGAGAATTTCAGAGATCTTCAAGTATTCAGTTGAGTAATAATCACATATATACTAGGAAAGTCCTTGATATTAGGCAAAGAATCACCTGATAGGATTAGAGGTACCCACTATTCACACAAGGCTAGGAAAAGTGCCTGTTCCCAATAATAAGGCTAAAAATCCTAATTATTCATTGAGTAACAGTGTACACAGAAGATTGTTTCTTCAGTAGTGGGGAATAATTAGCCCTACATTGAGTACTGCTCCAGTCCTGCCTAACAGACCATAAAAGCAAGAACTGAAAGAATCAAATTGTTTCTAAATAACCTAACTGCATCATCATCATCAGCTCAATCACTCAGTCATGTCCGACTCCTTGCGACCCCATGGATTGCAGCATGCCAGACTTCCCAGTCCATCACCAACTCCCAGAGCTTGCTCAAACTCCCAGCATCAGGATCTTTTCCAGTGAGTCAGTTCTTTACATCAGCTGGCCACAGTATGAGAGTTTCAGCTTCAGCATCAGTTCTTCCCAATAAATACTCAGGACTGACTTCTTTAAAATTGACTCATTTGACCTCCTTGGAGTCCAAGGGATTCTCAAGAGTCTTCCCCAACACCCTAGTTCAAAAGCGCCAATTCTTTGGCACTCAGCTTTCTTTATAGTCCAACTCTCACAACCATACATGACTACTGGAAAAACCGTTGTTCTGACTAGGCAGACCTTTGTTGGCAAAGTAATGTCTCTGCTTTTTAATACACTGTCTAGGTTCATCATAGCTTTTCTTCCCAGGAGCAAGTGTCTTTTAATTTCATGGCTGCAGTCACCATCCACAGTGATATTGGATCCCAAGAAAATAAAGTCTGTCACTGTTTCCATTGTTTCTTATCTATTTGCCATGAAGTGATGGGACTGGATGCCATGATCTTCTTATTTTGAATGCTGAGTTTTAAGCCAACTTTTTTACCCTCCTCTTTCACTTTCATCAAGAGGCTCTTTAGTTCCTCTTCACTTTCTGACATAAGGGTGGTGTCATCTGCATATCTGAGGTTATTGATATTTCTCCCAGCAGTCTTGACTCCAGCTTGTGCTTCATCCAGTCCGGCATTTTGCATGATGTACTCTGCATATAAGTTAAATAAGCAGGGTGACAATATACAGCCTTGATGTACTCCTTTCCCAATTTGGAACCAGTCTATTGTTCCATGTCTGGTTCTAACTGTTGCTTCTTGACCTGCATACAGATTTCTCAGGATGTAGGTAAGATGGTCTGCTATTCCCATCTCTTTAAGAATTTTCCAGTTTGTTGTGATCCACACAGTCAAAGGCTTTGGTGTAATCAATAAAGCAGAAGTAGAGGCTTTTCTGGAACTCTCTTTGACCTAACGGATGTTGGCAATATGATTTCTGGTTCCTCTACCTTTTCTAAAACCAGCTTGAACATCTGGAAGTTCTTGGTTCACATGCTGTTGAAGCCTAGCTTGGAGGATTTTGAGCATTACTTTGCTAGCATGTGAAATGAGTGCACTTGTGTGGTAGTTTGAACATACTTTGACATTGCCTTTCTTTGGGATTAGAATGAAAACTGATCTTTTCCAGTCCTGTGGCCACTGCTGAGTTTTCCAGATTTGCTAGCATATTGAAAATGGTTAAAATGGTAAATTTTATTAAGTATATTTCACGATAAAAAGCCAGAAAGAGATGCTGCAGTTTTTTTGGTTTTTGGTTATACTGGGTCCTCGTTGCTGTATGCAGGTTTTCTCTAGTTGCAGCAAGCTGGGGCTACTCTTCACTACAGTACATAAGCTTCTCACTGCAGCAAGCTGGGGCTACTCTTCACTGCAGTACACAAGCTTCTCACTGCAGCAAGCTGGGGCTACTCTTCACTGCAGTACACAAGCTTCTCATTGCAGTGGCTTCTCTCGTTGCAGAGCGCAGGCTCTGGGGTTTGCAGGCTTCAGTAGTTGCGGCACAGGGGCTTGGTTACTCTGTGGCATGTGAAATCTTCCCCAACCAGGGATCAAACCTCTGTCCCTTGCATTGGCAGGTGGATTCTTAGTCAGGGTACCACCAGGGAAGTCTAAGATGCCATTATTAAATGATACTATCAGATGATTCATTTTAATATACTCAAAATTATCATTTGAGTTATCAAGAGATTGAGTTGTGTTCTTCTACTTTGTAATTGGGTGAAGTCATGTATGTTAATGGTTTGATGAGTTTTTTTATTTTTGCTGTTATTTGTAATGATAATGTCTGGAACTACATTCATTTTTTAAATGCTTGATGATAAAATAACCAGTGAAAAAATTCTCAGAGAACTGAATGTATTATCGTGCATGGTTTTAACTGGGAAGATTAGTACAAATAGGGCCAAATGTGACAGGAAAAAATGTGGGAATGGCTGACTGCCACTAACGCTTGAATGCACGAGTATCCATGCTTGTAATTCACCAATGGTTTCTCTCCTCAAAGGATTTGCCTCTTAATTTTTTTTCAGAACGTTCAATGGAGTGGTAAAAACTCAAATTATTTTTTAGAAACCACATACACCTAAAAAGCAAGTTGGCTTCTTTTCAGTTTATAAAGACATGTTTGTAATAAAATAGAAACTACCTTGGAGCCTTTCCACAGAGGTACTCTGGTTTAATTGGGAAAAGAGTTTCAGAACTCAAGTATTAAATTGCTGCCTTATTTTAATGAGGAAAAAAGGGTATCACAATCAGGGGTAAAAATCTGGATAAGGTGTTGGGCATAGCTCACAAAATTAGCTCACTGGCCACTTATTTTTTCAATGTCAAACAGTCTCAGTAACTGCAAAGCCATTACTTTAAGAAAAGCAAAATAAATGCCTTTACCACATGTGACAAGATCTGTGTCATGAAAACAAAGTTGATCGTGAGGATTGGGAATTTCTTCATGCTATTAGCTTATATTTGTTATGAAAATCAGAGCATAATGGTACATGTTATTTTAAAATTTATTAATGAGCTATTTTCACCAGGAAACTCTTCTTGCCACCATCCCATAAAGCTTTATTCAGTTTAATCCTCCTTTATAATAGATTCATTCATGTCACCTTGTATGCCTCTGAAATATAAATCTCCCAAGGCAATTTTTTAATTTGTTCATTAAGTAAACCTATAGCTTTAAGTCCTGGCATCCATTTAGATTGTGATTACTTATCATCCCTATTGCAATAACACACTAGTTCTTAAAGTACAGCTCTTTAAATGAAAAGAAAGTAAGGTAACTATGGAACTGTGAACATCAGGTACTTATAGGTGCCAGACACTGTGGCTGGTATTTCACTTTGGAGACTCTTATAAGTCTTAATACCCATTGTGAAATGTCAATAACCTCAGATACACAGATGATACCACCATTATGGCAGAAAGTGAAGAGGAACTAAACAGCCTCTTGATGAAAGTGAAAGAGGAGAGTGAAAATGGCTTAAAACTCAACATTCAAAATATGAAGATCATGGTATCTGGTCCCATCACTTCATGGCAAATAGATGGGGAAACAATGGAAACAGTGAAAGACTTTATTTTGGGGGGCTCCAGAATCACTGCAGATGGTGATTACAGCCATGAAACTAAAAGCCACTTGCTCCTTGGTATGACCAACCTAGACAGCATATTAAAAAGCAGAGGCATTACTTTGCCAACAAAGGTCTGCCTAGTCAAAGCTATGGTATTTCCAGTAGCCATGTATGGATGTGAGAAGTGGACTATAAAGAAAGCTGAGTGCCAAAGAATTGATGCTTTTAAACTGGGGTGTTGGAGAAGACTCCTGAGAATCCCTTGAACTGCAAGGAGGTCAAACCAGTCTATCCTAAAGGAAATCAGTCCTGAATATTCACTGAGAAGGACTAATGCTGAAGCTGAAACTCCAATACTTTGGCCACCTGATGCGAAGAACTGACTCATTGGAAAAGACCCTGATGCTGGGAAAGACTAAGGGCAAGAGGAGAAGGGGACAACAGAGGATGAGATGGTTGGATGGCATCCCCGACTCGATAGACATGAGTTTGAGCAAGCTCTGGGAGTTGCTGATGGAGAGGGAAGCCTGCATGCTACAGTTCATGGGGTCACAAAGAGTCGGACACAACTGAGTGACTGAACTGAACTGAATGCAACCCATTGTGAGGCAAGTGGCATTCTTCTCTATGAAAAATAAAACAGGTTTAGAGAGGTTAAAATCAAGATCACACATCAGAAGGTGGTAAGACAGGATCTAAACCCAGGTGAATCTAGTTCCCAAGTCCAAGTTTTTCATACTGTACTTATGGTTCCACAGATGGGGGTAACAGGCTCAGGGCTCATTGGCTCTTGTGGGAGCCAGTTGTCCCTACGTTAAACACCAGCCACAGGTTTGGTTTTATCTCGGTTTTTGTTACTGTCTCCTGTTTTCCTGCCATCAGTTATTCATTTTTATTGCTGTTAGAGTGACTCACTTTACCAATCTTTCGCTCTTACCCTCTTTGTCATTTGTAATATCTTTTTAAAAATTCACCAAGCTTGTTAGAACTTCAGGTAACAGAAAATAGGCAGTGGGAAAAGGCAGGGACACTTCTGTGAGATCTGAATGGAGGTGCTGATACAACTCTTCTGTGTTCTGGGGTGTGTTAAGAGGCTCATTGGATGTTCTAGGCTAGTTCACCTCAACTTTTCACAAACAGAAGGGGTGGATGTACATGTGTAAATAAAGACGTGTTGACAGTTGTACATATAAAGAAAAACTGAGATGGAGAAAACATCTTGATTCTTATTTTCCATAGGTCATGGAGAACATTGAAGAAATAACACAGTGAAGCCAAATCATTGCTTCTTTGTTACAAAGGCAGAAAGTGAAACACTAAATGGTAAAATAAACAAGTTAATCTTTCTTTGTTCTCTAAATAAAAGACTGAAAGTTATACCTTGAAACACAGTCCATCCTGTTGCAAAGTATGTGTGTTTCTGTAACATATATTATTAACTTATTTGCAGTTGGTAAATAGGAAAGTAATATCAATCCTGTATGAAAGTTGCATGGGTTCAAACGTGATTTTTTTTTCCCAGTAAGCTAATATGTTGAAGCAACTAGAGGCAAACTTTCTCACAGCTCAGGAGAAACTCAATAATATATAAAGACCCTAAAAGAAAAGTGAAAATCCCTTAAGGGCAAAGAGTGACTGTTTTAGTAGCACACTGTATTAAACTGGCGGCACCCCACTCCAGTACTCTCGCCTGGAAAATCCCATGGATGGAGGAGCCTGGTGGGCTGCAGTCCATGGGGTCGCTAGGAGTCAGACACAACTAAGCGACTTCACTTTCAAGCATTGGAGAAGGAAATGGCAGCCCACTCCAGTGTTCTTGCCTGGAGAATCCCAGGGACAGGGGAGCCTGTTGGGCTGCCGTCTATGGGGTCGCACAGAGTCGGACACGACTGAAGCGACTTAGCAGCAGCAGGGAAGCTGCAAAGAGCAAGTTAACCATGAAGACATTTCACCTGGTTATTAGGAAAAAAGTATTGACTGATGAAAGTGAAACTGCATAGCTCATCTCAGGACTTAGCAAATCACAGGTTTTTTATGTCTTGGTGCAGAAGGAATTCAGTGAGGGACAAAGTGAGAGGTAAGAAGTGGATTTATAGTTTAGGATGCTTTTGAAGGATACTAGCAGGCAGGCAAGAGACCTCTGCCCTGAGAACTAAGTGGGCAACATGTTTATAAGCAAAGGGAAAATAGAAAGGGTTGAAGAAGACCACTTTCTTCCTCGTTCTTTGAGTGGATGTCAAGCTTACATCACTAGCTCCTCCCTAAGTCAGGCAGAGGACTTTTTGCCCCTATATGGTCAAACTGGGACTGTCATGGTGCTATCCACATCAGCAGAAGTGTGGTAATGTAAACTAACATACAGCAAAATATGTTAAATAACCTCAGGTTTTAGTATGATGAGGTCTTCTACTTTGGAATGGCACCTTGCCCATGTATTCCTGTCTTTGGTATATGCTAAGGGGCTTGTCCTAAGGATCATTCTCATGCTGACCTGGACCAGCAGGGTGCAGGCCTCACTTTTTCACTTATTGGACTGGAGCATATCTTATGCTTTTATTGTGTGGTTTTGTAGTTAAGCAGGCCTGTTTCACTATAGTCTGATTGCTTTCCTGAGTGATCATTAGCTTACAATGATCTCCCTAAGTTCCTTCTCTGTCTAGAACTCCCTAGTGGGATGTCAAAAGCTACCTGTGTAACTATCCTGCTCTATCCCTATCATTGGGAGCTACCTTTAGATCCTATTTTTAATGTTAATGAAACTGGTTTCCTTTAAAAATAAATATTTATTTGGTTGCATTGGGTCTTATTTGTGCATGCGGGAATCCTTAGTTGAGGATGTAGGTTCTAGTTGCCTAATCAAGTATCGAACCGAGGCCCCCTTCATTGAGAGTGTAGAGTCCTAGCCACTGGACCGCCAGGGAAGTCCTGAAAATGGTTTCTATGAGGAGCAATTGATTTCAGGGTCTATATCTGAAAGGAAGAAGCATAAATCCCAAACTTTAAGTATACAAAAGATGGACTAATTCTCAGTGCAGATACTAGTGGAGATTTAGGATTCTTGTTTTTGTTACTGCTCAGGTTACAGAATTCCAAACCTTTTTTCCCCCATAAGGCTTTTAATTTTAGGGCACGATTTTACAGATCATGAGGTTTTCATCTTATTAGAAGCGATATAAAGAATGCATTTGGTAAAGTTGGTAACAGAAGTCCATCGTTTTCATTAAGGCTCCTCTTTTTTTTTTTTTTTTTACAGTTTTATAGATTTTAACAAATGCATGATTTAATGTGTCCACCACTACAGTATCACATTGAATAATTTCACCACCCAAAAATCTCCTGTGCTCCATCTCCTCTTTCCCAGTTTCAGTGGTAATCACTGATCCCTTTGTTATCCCTATAGTTTTTTACCATCTCTATAGCTTTTTCTGGAATGTCATATAGTTGGAATCATACAGTAGGTAACCTTTTCAGATTGGCTTCTTTCACTTCTTAGCCTTTTACACATGCAATTCAATGGCATTAAGTATATTCCCATTGGTTCAACCATCACCACTGTCCATCTCCAGAACTTTCTCATCATCCTATTACTGAATGCTATACCCATTAAACAATAACTCTTCATTCCCTCCTCTCCTCAGACCATGGTAGCTAACATTCTACTTAATCTTTAAGCATCTTAATATTCTCAGTGCTTGATATAAGTCTCAGTATCTCATACAAATACATGAATCATGCATTTGTCCTTTTGTATGTGGCTTATTTCACTTACCATGTCTTCAAGGTTCATCAACAGTATAGTATGTATCCAAATTTCATTCCTTTTTATGACTGAATGATATTCCATTGTATATATTTACCTCATTTTGTTTATTCACTTATCAACAGGTGAACATGAGTCATTTCACCTTTTGGCTATTGTGATGATGCTTCTAGGAACATACATCTGCAAACAGCTGTTCAAACCCCTGTTTTCTATTCTTTTGCATAAATACCCAGAAGTAGTATCAAATGTTAATTTTATATTTAATTTTTTGAGGAACTATGATCCTGTTTTCTACAGCAGCTATACTGCTTTATATTCATATATATATATATATATATGAATATATATATATATATATATTATAGCAATGCACTCTAGTTTCTCCACATCCTTGTCAACACTTTTTAAAAAAAATAAATAATAGCCACTCTAATGGGTATGAAGCGCTATTTCATCGTGGTGGTTTTTTTTTTTTTTTTGTCTTTTTTTTATTTTATTTTATTTTTAAACTTTACATAATTGTATTAGTTTTGCCAAATATCAAAATGAATCCGCCACAGGTATGCATTTCCCAAATGATTAGTAATGTTGAGCGTCTTTTCATGTGCTAATTGGTCTATATCTTCTTTGGATACCTGTCTATTGAAGTCCTTTGCCCAGTTTTGAATTGGGTTGTCTTTTATAACTGTTGTTGCATTTTAGGAGTTTTGTATATGTATGTATATATATATATATAAAAATGGGTATTAATCCCTCATCAGATATGTGATCTGCAAATATTTTCTTCCATTCTGTGGATTGCCTTTTTTACTCTGATAGTATCCTTTGATACATAATGTTTTACTTCGTTTTGGCCATACTGGGTCTTTGTTGCTTTGTTGCTTTGTGTGGGCTTTCTCTGCATTGGTTGTGGCAGACAGGGGCTACTCTTCACTGTGGTGTGTGGGCTTCTTACTGCGGTGGCTTCTCTTGTTGCAGAGCGCAGGATGTAGAGTGTATAGGCTTCACTAGGTATAGCATGCGGAGAAGGCGATGGCACCCCACTCCAGTACTCTTGCCTGGAAAATCCCATGGGCGGGGGAGCCTGGTAGGCTGCAGTCCATGGGGTCGCTAAGAGTTGGACACGACTGAGCGACTTCACTTTCACTTTTCACTTTCATGCATTGGAGAAGGAAATGGCAGCCCACTCCAGTGTTCTTGCCTGGAGAATCCCAGGGACAGGGGAGCCTGGTGGGCTGCCGTCTCTGGGGTCGCACAGAGTCGGACACGACTGGAGCAACTTAGCAGCAGCAGCAGTCATAGCACGTGGGTACAGCAGTTGCAGCATGTGGTCTCTAGGTGCGTGGCCTTCAGTAGTTGTGGCACACAGGCTCCGTAGTTGTGCGTGGGCTTAGTCGCTCTGTGGCATGTAGAATCTTTCTGGACCAGGGATCAAACCCGTGTTCCCTGCATTGGCAGGCGGATTCTTATCCACTGTGCCACCAGGAAAGTCCAAATGTCTAATTTTTGAAGCTCAGTTTGTCTCTTTTCTCTTTTCATGCCTATGACTTTGGTGTCATATCAAAGAAATCACTCCTAAATCCAGTGTTCTGAAACTTTCCCCCTGTTTTTTTTTTTCCCTAAGAGTGGAGTTTTAAGTCTTATGGTTAGGTATTTGGTCCATTTGAACTAATTTCTGTATATAGTGTTAGGTAAGAATCCAACTTCATTCTCTGGCATGTGGGTATCCAGTTTTCTCAACACGATTTGTTGAAAACACTGTCCTTTTCCCATTAAATAGTCTTGGTGTGCTTCCTCCAAATCATTTGACCATATATGTGAGAATTTCTGGATTCGTTATTCTATTCCACTGGTCTATATGTCTGTTTTTATTCAGTATCATACTGTTTTGATTATTGTATGTTTGCAGTAAATTTGAAATCAGGAAGTGTGAGTCTTCCAACTTTGATCTTTTTTAAGATTATTGTTGTTTTTCAGTTGCAAAGTCATGTCTGACTGTGATTCCATGGACTGCAGCGCACCAGACTTCCCTGTCCTTCACCATCTCCCAGAGCTTGCTCAAACTCATGTCCATTGATGCCGTCCAACCATCTCATCCTCTGTCATCCTCTTCTCCTCCTGTCCTCAGTCTTTCCCAGAATCAGGGTCTTCCCACTGAGTCGGCTCTTTGCATCAGGTGGCCAAAGTATTGGAGCTTCAGCTTCAGCATCAGTCCTTCCAATTCAGGGTTCATTTCCTTTAGGATTGACTGGTTTGATCTCCTTGCAATCCAAGGGACTCTCAAGAGTCTTTTCCAGCACCACGGTTTGAAAGCATCAATTCTTTGGTATTCAGCTTTCTTCTTTTCAAGATTGTTTTGGCGATTTGGATCCTAGATATTCCACTTGAATTATTTTTCTGTATCTGTAAAGAATGTCACTGAGATTTTGAAGTGAATTACATTGAATTTGTAGATCACTTTGGGTAGTACTGACATCATACCAATATTAAGTCTTCCAGTCTGTTTACATGGGATGTTTTTCAACTTATTTGTGTCATCTTTAACATCATTAGTATCAGCTTCCCTGGAATAGCTCAGTTGGTAAAGAATCTATCTGCAATGCAGGAGACCCCAGTTTGATTCCTGAGTTGGGAAGATCCGTTGGAGAATGGATAGGCTACCCACTCCAGTATTCCCCTTGTAGCTCAGCTGGTAAAGAATCTGCCTGCAATGTGGGAGACCTGGGTTCAATCCCTGAGTTGGGAAGATCCCCTAGAGAAGGGAAAGGCTGCCCATTCTAGTATTCTGGCCTGGAGAATTCTATAGACTGTATAATCCACGGGGTGGCAAGGAGTCGGACACAACTGAGAGACTTTCACGTTAACATCTTTCAGCAATGTCTTGTGGTTTTCAATGTACAAGTCATCAACAACTTCATTAAGATTTCATTAAGTCTTTGGGGTTGTTCATATTAGTGTATAGAAAGGCAACTGATTTTGTGTGTTGCTTCTGTATCTGAACTTTGCTGGATTTTTTTCTTAGTGCTAACAGATTTGGGGGTGTAGAGATCATTTGTTTTCTACACAAAGGACCATGTATTCTGCAGAGATAATTTTACTTCATTCTTTCTAATTCCATTCTTTTTCTTGACTAATTACTCTGCCTTGAACTTCCAACACTGTGCTGAATAGGAGTAGTAAAAGCTGCATCCTTGTCTTATTCATGATTTCAGTCCTTTTCCATTGAGTATAATGTTAGCTGTTAAGAGTTTCATATGTGGTCTTTATTATGCTGAGGTGCTGCTGCTGCTGCTAAGTCGCTTCAGTTGTGTTCGACTCTGTGCAACCCCATAGACAGCAGCCCACCAGGCTCCCCCGTCCCTGGGATTCTCCAGGCAAGAACACTGGAGTGGGTTGCTATTTCCCTCTCCAATGCATGAAAGTGAAAAGTGAAAGTGAAGTTGCTCAGTCATGTCTGACTTTTTGCGACCCCATGGACTTCAGCCTACCAGGCTCCTCCGCACATGGGATTTTCCAGGCAAGAAAAAGTGGGTTGCCATTGCATTCTCCTATGTTGAGATAGCTTCCTTCAATTCCTAGTGTGTTGAGTGGTTTTTCGTTTTTTTTTTTTAATCAAAAATAATTTTGTCAAATCCTTTTTTCAGCATCAGTGATATGATCCACTTGGGACCCTCATTCTGCTAATGTGGTGTATTGTATTCAATTGGATTTGATTGATATTTGATTTGATTTGATATTCAGTTTATCTGTTGGACCATCCTTGCATTGTAGCAGTAAACCCATGTGTTCAAAATATATAAAATTTTTAAAGTGATCTTGAATTCAGTTTGCTAATCCTTTAAGAATTTTGCATCAGTATTCAACAGGGATATTGGTCTTTAACTTTCTTTTCTTGTGTTGTCATTGTCTGGTTTTGGTATCAGGGTAATACTAGGCTTATATAGTGGATTAGGAAGTGTTCTTTCATATTGAATTGTTTATTTTGAAAAGTTTGAGGACTGATGTTATTTCTTCTTTAAATGTTTGGTAGAACTGAGTAAAGTCAGAGGTTGCAGGATTCTCTTTTGTTGGGAGGTTTTTGACTGCTGATTCAATCTCCTTTCTAATTATAGGTCTATGAAGACCTAATTTCTTCATGAATCAGTCTTGGTATGGATTTTACAAATATATCCATTACATCTAGGTTATCCAAGATGTTTACAACTGCTCTTGTATTCTTATAATCCTTTTTATTTTTGTAGACTCATTAGTAATATCCTTAATCTTACTTGTTTTTTGAAGTTGAGTCTTTCCTGTTATTGATCTAAAAGTTAACCCATTTTATTAACCTTTTCAAAGATCTAACTTTTGGTTCAAAATTTTCTGTTGATTTTCTGTTCAGTATTTTGCTTATCTTAGTTCTAATATTCTAGTAGCTTTGGGCTTAGTCCATTCTTCTTTTTCTAGTTCCTTAGGTTATAAAGTTAGAATGTTGATTTCAGTTTTCTTTCTTAAATATTTATAGCTAAAATATTCTCTTTTATGAGATGCAATGAAAGCAATGCATGTTGTGTTTTGCTTAATGTCATTTTGCTATTTCTCTTCTAAATGCTTCATGGATTTTTGCTCCTTATTTTGTTAGTGTCTTTTGTGTTTTGTTTTGTTTTGTTTTGTTTTGTTTTTGTAGTAAAACATATAAATTCTCTCCTTTTGTATGTATTCTATAGCTATTTCTCTTTTTTGGCAGTTGTTTTTTCCCTGCTGCACTGCACAGTTTATGGGATCTTAGTTCCCCAAGCAGGGACTGAACCTAGGATCTTAGCATTGAGAGTGCAGAGTCCTAACCACTGGACTACAAGGGAATTCTTCTGTAGCTATTTCTTTGTGGTTATCATGGGGATTCCATTTAATGTCATAAAGTAATAACACTAATTTGAGTTTATAGCAGCTTAAGTTCAATAGTTAATAAAAACTTTGCTACCTTGCTCTTATGTAACTTTGCCTTCACTCCCTTTCAGCCGTTAATGTCACAAGAGTCCATCTTTAAGCGCTGTGTTGGAAAACACAAGCCAATAACTATTTTTATACACTGGTTCCTAAGTTGTGTGGAAAGTAGAGTTAAACATCAGAGTTATACTAGTTTCTGTAATTGTTCATGTATACCTTTACTGCAGAGTTTAGTTTCTTTTTACGGTTTCCTGTTCGTATCCTTTGTCCTTGAAGAATTCCCTTTAGCATCTCTTGCAGGGCATATCTAGTTCTAGTAGTCTCTTCCTGCTTTTATCTGATAATGGTTCCATTTCTCCCTCATTTTTGATGGATAGTTTTGCCAGATAAAATACTCTAGGTTGACAGTCTTTTCTTTTACACTTTGAATATATCAAACTACTGCCATTTGGCCTCCATGGCTTCTGATGGGGAATCTGAGAATCTTACTGAAGATTGTTTTACTTTTGGCTGTGCTAGGTCTTCACTGCTGCATGGGCTTTTCCTGGCTGTGGCAAGCAGGAGCGACTCTCTGGTTGCGTGCCCAGGCTTCTCACTGTGGTGGTCTCCCTTGTCGTGGAGCACAGGCTCTGCAGTGCACCAGCTTCACTAGTGGCGGCATATAAGCTCAGGAGCTGTGTCCCCAGACTCTAGAGCACAGGCTCAATAGTGGTGGCACACAGGCTTAGTCAGGCTTAGTTGCTCTGCGGAACACGGAATCTTCCTGGATCAGGGGGCAAGCCCATGTCTCCTGCTTTTACAGGTGGATTCTTTACCCCTAAGCCACATAGGAAGCTCTATGAGTCTTTATGAGTCCGCTTTATGAGTCTCTTCATTCTTGCTGCTTTCAAGATTCTTTTTGTATAGCTTAATTATACAGTACTTCCTTGACTTACAGTGGGATTGTATATTGATAAACCCATGGTAAGTTGACAATATCATAAGTTGAAATGCATTTTATATACCTGTCCTACTGAACTTCATAGCGAAGCCTATCCTACCTTAAATGTGCTCTGAACAATTACATTAGCAAAAATCATCTAATACTAAGCCTATTTTGAAGTGATATAATTGAATAGTGTGCTGAAAAACAGAATGATTGTAAGTATATTAGATGTTTACCCTCATGATCACGTGGCTGACTGGGAGCTGTTGCTCTCTATCACTGCCAGTCAGCATAAGTGCATCTCATTGCATACTGCTAACCTGGGAAAAGATCAAAGTTCAAAACTTGAAATGTGGCTTTTAATGAATCCATATCACTTTTGTAACATTATGTTTGAAAAATCCCAGGCCTAGATTGAGGACAAACTATGATGTATTTTTTGACTTTACCCTATCTGGTGTTCACTGAGCCTCTGGACATCTACATCCACATCTTACATCAAATTTGGCAAGCTTCTTGTCATTATTTATTCAGATAATCATTATATAGTTTTCTCTTTCCTCCTTGGACTCCTGTAATGTTTCTTGTTCCATTTGAGGGTATCTTGCAAATCCCTTAGATTTTTAGTTTTATAGCAGTTTCAACTGTCCTGTCTTCAGCTTTGCTGGTGAGTGTTTTTGCTTGCTCAATTCTACTGTTCAACCCCTCTAGTGAAATTTTATTATTTTAACTTTCTGCTCCAGAATTTCTTTGGTTCCTTTTTGTAATTTCTCTCCATTGGTATTCTCATTTTATTCATCACTTTCTTGATTTTCATTAGTTCTTTGAGCATAATTAAAGATCTTTTTTTATTAAGTTCAGTGTGTGGGCTTCCTCCAGGCCAGTTTCTGTTTCATTGAATTGACCTTATTTCCTTGTTCCTTTGTATGCCTTTCAGGTTTTTTGTTGTTGTTGTTGAAAATTGGGCACTTTACTAATATTGTAATTCTGAATATAACATTGTTTTACCCTCAGTTCCCAAGTTGTTGCTGACAGCTAAAGGCTGTTGTTCGTTTTTGAGACTTCCAAGCCCTTTTTGCAAAGCCTATTCCTTGTGTGTGATCATTGAAACCTCTGTCCCTATTATCTCATTTTATCTGATTTTAGAGACTTCCCTGAATGCCAGTTCTCCTTTTTGCAGTTTAGCTGTGTCCTAAGGCATTCCCGCCATACTTAGTTAGGCTTGCTTCTATCCTAGGTATCAGACCAAGATGAAAGCTCAAGGTCTTGTCTTTTCTGAGCCATTTTTGTCTGTGCACACATTTGGCATTCTGCATTCCTTGGGTACAACTGCTTTTGAACATCTGGTTTGTAAAAAATCTCACCCCAGTTTCTCGTCTGGGCCTTATATGGCCTGTATCTAGATGCCTGAGATTCTGTAGTCATCTGGCAGCTTTCACAAGTGGTACCTACCTTTTCTTGCCTGTTTCCAAGTTATGGAAAACAATGATGAACAGCTTGAATCAAACTTTGTAATCCTAAAGACAGATTAGAAAAGGCAGTGATTTGCAAGTAAAGTCTATTCTCCCTCTTCTGGCTTGAGGAAGGGAAATGGAAACCAGCTTCTCTTAAGAATAAGCCCCCATTGCACAGGAGGCAAGGGTGGGTAAAAAGTCACATTTTTCTGCCATTTTGACAATGGGTTTTCTTCACTGGGCTGTGTGTTGGTTGCTGTAAACCTTTGACTGTTTTCCAGGATTCCAACAAAGTTGGTTCATATAGTTGCTGCTTTCCCCCTTTTCTCCCCAGTGTTTCTGTGGAGGAATGAAAGCTGGAATGTCATAGATCACAATTTTGCTTGTGTCAGTCAGATCAATTATGTTTATTCCTACCTGTAATTCTAGTATCCTGACTAGGCTTTGAATAGGGCATGTTTCAGATACATGTATGGTGACTGAATTTTAGTTAGACTTGGAAATTTTGTGTAAATGTTAAGAAAAGGGTCTCAATTATTTTCGTCTACATTTAAAATTAATGAATACATATTTTTTCCAATTCCTTGAAGTAATCAATCTTTCCTTTTTTACTATGATGTTACTGTTGTTGTTCAATCACTCAGTTGTGTCCGATTCTTTGCAACCCCACGGACTGCCGCACGCCAGGCTTCCCTGGGGTTGCCCCACGCCAGGCTTCCCTGTCCATCACCAACTCCTGGAGCTTGCTCAAACTCATGTCCATCGAGTCAGTGATGCCATCCAACTATCTCATCCTCTGTGACCTCCTTCTCCTCCTGCCCTCAGTATTTCCCAGCATCAGGTCTTTTCCAGTGAGTAGGCTCTTTGCATCAGGTAGCCGAAGTATTGGAGCTTCAACTTCAGCATCAGTTCTTCCCAGTGGCTATTCGTGGTTGACTTCCTTGACTGGTTTGATCTTCCTGTCCCAGAAGTCTCAAGTGTATTCTCCAGCACCGCGGTTTGAAAGTATCAATCCTTTGGTGCTCATCCTTCTTTATGGTCCAACTCTCACATCTCTACATGACTACTGGAAAAACCACAGCTTTGACTAGACGGACCTTTGTCAGCAAAGTGATGTCTCTGCTTTTTAATACACTATCTAGGTTCACCATAGCTTTTCTTCCCAGGAGCAAGCGTCTTTTAATTTCACAGCTGCAGTCACCGTCCACAGTGATATTGGATCCCAAGAAAATAAAGTCTGTCACTGTTTCCATTTTTCCCCCATCTATTTGCCATGAAGTGATGGGACCAGATGCCATGATCTTAGTTTTTCGTATGTTGAGTTTTAAGCCAGATTTTTCACTCTTCTCTTTCATCAAGAGGCTCTTTAGTTCTTCTTTTCGTTCTGCTGTTAGGGTGGTGTCATCTACATATCTGAGGTTATTGATATTTCTCCCAGCAATCCTGATTTCAGCTTGAGCTATTTCACATGATGTACTCTGCATATAAGTTAAATAAGCAGAGTGACAATATACAGCCTTGATATACTCCTTTCCCAATTTGGAACCAGTCTCTTGTTCCATGTCTGGTTCTAACTGTTGCTTCCTGACCTGCATACAGCTTTCTCAGGAGTCAGGTAAGGTGATCTGGTATTCCCATCTCTTTCAGAATTTTGTAGATGTTGATTCACACAAAGGCCTTAGTGTAGTCAGTGAAGCAGATGTTTTTCTGGAATTCTCTTGCTTTTTGTATGATCCAGCGGATGTTGGCAATTTAATCTCTGGCTCCTCTGCCTTTTCCAAATCCAGCTTGAACATCTGGAAGTTCTCAGTTCACATACTGTTGAAGCCTTGCTTGGAGAATTTTAAGCATTACTGTGCTAGCATGTGAGATGAGGGCAATTGTGCAATAGTTTGAATACTCTTTTGCATTGCCTTTGTCATTGGGATGAAAACTGACCTTTTCCAGTCCTGTGGCCACTGCTGAGTTTTCCAAATTTGCTGGCATAGAGTGCAGCATTTTAACAGCATCACCTTTTAGGATTTGAAATAGCTCAGCTGGAATTCCATTCCCTCCCATAGCTTTGTTCATATGAAAAGGCAAAAAGATATGATGTCCACAGAACACTAACTTTTATAAAGCCTTTCTGAAATGAAATGCTCCATACACTCTTAGTACCAAAACATTAAATGGTGTTTATTGGCTTCTGCCAATGTTTTCTGCTTTATAGTAGCATATGTTCTTCTGTCTCCATCATGGCATAGTGCAGAAATGAAATAAAACAAAAATAACATGTCTCATATAAATATTTGACTTTTTCTATAAATGTGCCAAAATTAAAATGACTTCCTGGTAACACTCTTTTACTTAGTATAGGTGTTAGTTTTGTTCATTTAACAAGGATGTTATTACTAATATTCACTATGTTTTATTTTAGGTTTTTCATAAAGCAAGACTCAAATTGTTTCTACAAGTGAAAACCAAGTCAGTCATCTAAAATCTCAATTTCAAATCAAGAGGATTTAGAGTCTTCTGTTTTTATTAAAATGGAATTTATGGTGGTGTTTAAATGGGTTAGGCTGTGTGGGCACAAAATGACACAAGTAGATTTAATTATTTTCTCAAAAATTCCTGTAGAATGCATAGGAAATTATCAGATTTGTAGAAGTTTATTTTACATTCTTTCATGTTCACTGTGTCAAATTTGCAGTATAAATCAGTGGCAAAACCTTTGCTGTTCGGCTTCTCTTACTAGATTGAAAAGTGGTTTTATTTACCAGTGGTCCAGGTTTAAGCAAAGTTGAGAATTACAGCAATGAACTGGCCTTCTGGGCCTCTTCATTAGTCTAGGTCACAGGCTATTAACTACAACAATATGCAGGATGTCTGTTGCCAGGTCTTAATCCCAAGCTTCCCTCCTCTTCCTTACATTGTTACTTGGCTTTTCAAGGAGTTTATTCCTTGAAGCAGACTTTAACAAGGCAAATTGTAGCTGCAGAAAGATTCTGCTTTGAAAGCACATAAGAAAGCATTTTTTAAACATTTTGATTGAATAAACAATCCTGTCAACCCTGTCACTTGACAGAAGGCAGTTCAGTATGCAGACACTAAGAATACATCTTTAGTTTTTTTATACCCGTGTTGATTTTTTCACGTGATCATTTTTCCGGTTTCACAAATGACTATACAACAGTTGCCATTCTAGGAATTTAATGTTTTTAGCTGAAACAGTAATAATGCTTGCTTTTAAGACAAGCCTTTCAAAAACAGCTAAATACTAATATTCAAAAATATTCGATTGCAATCAAACTTTTCTTTGGACTTTCTTCTCACTCCAGTACTCTCGCCTGGAGAATCCCAGGGATGGGGGAGCCTGGTGGGCTGCCATCTATGGGGTCACACAGTCAGAAAAGACGGAGGCAACTTAGCAGCAGCAGCAGGAACTAATATTGAGGATAATCATAATCTAAAGAAACTTTAAAGTATTTTCATCATTCATATAAATAGCAGAAAGAAAATCTTTTGGAGTAAAAACTGGTTTAACAAATTATTGAAAACAGAAAAGTGTGAATGTTCATCTATTTTGATTTCACTTACCTTGCAAGTTTCCGTCTATGCTGCTAGAACCACTGACTGTTACAAAAGGGCCATAGTTATGTCGTACATATTAGAATATGCTAATACACATGTCCTGTAACAAAGACCTGGGAAGAAAACAAGTGGCTTAGGCAAGACTGATTTTAATTTCTGTCTTGTAAAACAGTTTAAAGAGAGGCAGTCCAGATCAGTTATGCACTTCAACAAAAAACTGTATACTCTTCTGTATGGTTCTCTTCCACAAAACAGCATTGACTCTGCTGTGGAGTCTAAGATGGCTCACTACCATATCCACTTCTAAGCAACAGGATTGATTAAAGGAAAACAAAACAAAAACGGTCATACTTTTAAAGGAAATATTATCATTTCCCTCACACTTCACTGTCCTGAATAGTCATACTTGCAAGGGAGACTAGGAAATGTAGGCTTTATTCTGGTGTGCGTGTGCCTGGCTAAAAACCAAAGGTGTTATCTGTGTGAACAGGAAAGAATAGATATCAGGAGAAAATTGGTATTCTCTGCCCCTATTTTGATATATTTTCAAATAATTAGAAATTTAAAGTTGAAAATCCTTTTACTGGAAATGTGCCAGGATTTGCTAGCTGACAAATACCATCATTCTGGGTGTTCCTCTTAGTTCCCTTCACTCACTCACGAAAAGTGATGGAGATGGTGAAGGACAGGGAATCTGCCATGCTGCAGTCCATGGGGTTGCAAAGAGTTGAACACAGCTGAGCAACTTAACAACAACACAACTATCTGAGTTTCCAAGGTATGTTACAGTGGTATAAAATTAAAGAAAGGTGATGTAATTGCCTGATCTGCCAACTAGCTATATAGAAGTAGGTGAAAAAAGAATCTTCCAATGCAAATTTTTTTTTTTAATCTCAACAGTGATGTTTATTTGCTGGTGACTATGCCCTGAGGGCCACAGTGAGTGACTAAGGTCAGCAGTTACTCTTCAAGGACTCTAGCACACACAAAGGCAACAGCTGATACCCAAGTGTGACTCTAGCCTCGATCCTTTGTCCATGATGCAATGTCTTTATTGAGGGAAAAGGAAAATGTTTTCCCTTATAATCAAATATGGATTAGCCTTGGCAATTCATTTGACTAAGCAACTTTATAGAGTACTAAAACAAAACAGTTCTTTAATACTTATCAAGTGAAAAGTCAGTAATAATTTTGTTACAGCCTCTGAATAACATGGTGCAACTGTAAAGCAGAGAAAAATTTATCAAGCCATCTGTATAGTTTTCTCTTTTATTAAGGAAGGAAAAAAAATCTTCATGATTCTGCTGAAAGATCATCTCCCACTGCAGAGGTAGTCATGGAATGTCTCAGCTCTCCTTCCTTCGATGGATCCTTTCTCAGTCTTCCCATGCAGAAGACTATGTAAAGTCCTGTCATACAGCAGTCACACAGCCTGGTGCAATAGTCATAATTGGTTCACTTGTGCCTGATGCAGAAATTCTCAACTCTGGGTCCCCATTATGTTATATACAAAGTTATCCTTCCTCTAATACATTAAAAACTACCAAAAAAATCTTTAGAGTGTCAAAGCTATAAAACAGATACATATAAAGTTTCTTTTGTCTGAAATATACACCTCCCAAGTTTCCATTTTCCAGAAAAGGCAGAGCCTACAAGCTACATATTGTGAAAGCCACTTTACAGGTGGCTTTATTTAGATGACCCAAGATGAATCAGTGCCATTATTGTTGTATAGCTGTGAAATAGATCATTATAGTTAAACTCATTACATTTCTTCAGTATAAAGTTCCCAGTGACTATGCGATCGCATCCAATTTCTCCATTTCCAAAGAAGCCAAATAAAGGAACACTAGGAAAAAACTTTCTAAATGCATCAGCCTCCACATTCTTCTTGGCTCTGTAATACTGAGAGCCCCTGCCGACGCATGCAAACATGAAACCAATGGTGTTCTGCTCTGGAATGTTTGCTGCCTTGAGGCGCTGCATTGCAGCGTCAGCAGTCTTCTCGTCATTGACATCCTCGTTGAGAAGCACTGTGGCACCCTGGACTTGGTGTCCACTAAATGACAGTCCGACCACACCAGTGGCATCAATGTCCAGGGGGCTCCTAGGAAATGAAATCAGAAAAGTGGCGACGTGTCATGAAACACAATTCAGATTTACAGTGTAAAAGAAAAGAAAATATACAGGGTAAAAGAAAAAACTCCTCCCAATTCTCACTGGTTGAGAAGTGCTGCCTTAATTTACAGTTAGTCTGAGGTGCTCCCTCCCCAGAGGTAAGGCAGAAAGGGTTACAGATGAAACTACTGAAATTAATACAATAAAAGAACGCAGAAGGCAGATCTGCGGAGAAGAAAGCAATTCTTTCTTCAGTCATAGATACAAAGGGGCCAATGCATCACCACAAGGATTCTAAAATCCAGCCTGGGCTGTCGAGGGGCACAGAGCATCCTTACCTTACCCTCTTCCTTAGAAAGGAACCTTACAACTTTACTCATATATACAATGCTGAAGCTTTCGGCATTATTTACAGCTTCAGTACCTTCTTATCCCCTACCTCAGCTTGTCAAATTTAATATTCAATCATGGAGGATAATTTTATTAGAATCCATAATTCCAGAAGTTTTAGCTGTCTTCTATTTGGTCCATAAAGAAACAGGTTACACTGCTGTGTCTTATTTATTGCTTTGAGCCAATAATTAAGTTTAATCTGAAGGACAAAAATCACATTTTCTTTTTGTTTCTATTTACCTGGCATTTTTTAAAATGAAATACTTTGTGGTTACTAAAGAAAATATAAAGTGTTAATAAAGTTGTAACACCCACTGGGGGAAACCAAGTAAGTACCTTTTTTTATCAGGCTTAGCAACATCTGAGTCTGTGAACAGGCAGGATTCACTGGGTTAATAAGAAACTGAGACTTAAAAGGCTTAAGCAGTAAGGCCCTTAAGGCTAACCAGTGGCAAAATGAATCTCTGAGGGGCAGAACCATCTTCCGGAGTCTGTAGCTGCTCCTTTAACGTTATTGCATTTCCTCTTCGGTGTACAATGCCGACAGGTGTCTCCTGCCTAAAAGAATCAGTCTTCTTTTTTTTAGAGGGAGAGGGGTTTATATCCGGACACCACTAAAATGAAGCACTGATATACTCGATGGCTTCCCTTACTCAATGACACAGTGTAAAGACCACATTAATGTGTCACGTAAAAGGTAATGATTGCTGGAGGGTGTATCTCCCCATATTAGGTAGAAAGGGTGTGTTACATACAGACAGCCATGCTAAACTAACTGGCCAGCATCTCAGATGGTACATGTCTGAATGAGTTGGCATTTCAAAGATAAACTGTAAGCTAATCACCATTGCCCTATCCGTATATAATTTAAAAGTAAAAGACAATAAGGAAGATTAAACAAGAGGGGAAATAACCCACAGACAGTGACCAAGAATCAGGTATACTTATGCATGAAATCCAGTGCTTAGAGTTCAGTGCACTTGGCTTTCCTCCCTTCTTCCTCAAGTTCCAGGAAACTCAACTTAGCATCTGCTTTCCCTGACCTGTCGGTGCTGACAACCAGGATGGAGATTATGACTGGGATGATTTAAATTGCTCTTAAAGATACTGATCTCTAACGGTCCGTCTCCATGTCACTGCTCTACGGTCCAAATACTAAAAATACAGAAACAACGAGGTTTGCAGGAAATATTTGGGGTCGGGGGAATGTTTCATTTTCTTCCTTTCGGAACAGCAGGTATTTATGTCCACTTAATTAGCTGAAACTCAAAATACTACATACTTTCATTGGACATGGAAAAGTAGAAGTAGTTCAAGATAGAAGAGCAAATATTTTTATCTTTGAAAACAGACACCTTAGTAATAAAATCAAAGAGATACCATTTTTGAACTTGAAAAAGCCTTTCAAAAGATTTAGTATAGTATTTTCCAAAATGTGTTCCAAGCAACATTGCTTATACGTGGAGTCTGAAAAAATGGTACAAATGAACTGATTTACAAAACAGAAATAGTCATAGACGTAGAAAACAAACAGGGTTACCAAGGGGGAGGAGGGGGTATCAACTGGGAGGCTGGGGCTGACATACACACACTATATAAGATAGGTGAGTACAGAGCATGGGGAACTTGTTCAGTACTCTAATGGCCTGTGTGGGAGTAGGATCTAGAAGACGGATGTATGTGTAACTGATCACTCTGCTGTCCACCTGAAGCGAGCACAACACTGCAAATCAACTATACTCCAATTTTTTTAAAAATCTAATACAGTGTTTTTTAAAATGTGTGCTGAATAATACCAGTAGGCCTGCAAGATGCTTCACGGACAAAAGGTTCTGTGGCCAAATGTATTTAAGAACTGCCACAAGTGACAGTATTACCCCTCCCTCTAAAAGATCCAAAGCACTGAGCACAGCACTAGGGGTTCCAAGAAGTTTTACCACAAAGCTGTGCTACTGAACCACACATTTCCTTTAGAGGAGAACACAACCAGAGGAAGTGATATGCTGCAGTTACAGAGTGATGGAGCCATCCAGAAACGCAATAATGTTGAAGGTCAATTTTAAGGAGAGTGTAAGTCCAACTAGGAATAAATTCTTAAAAGGATAACATATATAAATTTTGTTCTTCAAAGATAAGCAGAATTACATTGTGTAAGCCCTTCAACCTATGTCTGCTGCAAAATGGAATGAACCATTAGCAATCCTTTAAACATGATTTTTAAAAAACCCAAAGTGATGTAAAGCTGAGAACATAACCATCACACGCAGAAGTCAAAAGCACGTCAGACATACTTTTCAGAGGTCAGCGATGCCAGGTTGTCCACCTGGCCTCCAGCCAAGATGACGTTCATGTCACTGAAAGTGCTGACGACTCGCTGCAGGTAATTACTGGCTCCCACCTTACAGCAGTTATAGCCAAATACAAGGACCACTCGAAGCTCAGGGTTATCTAAAAGACCTGCAGAAAAACGAAGAGTGACCATCTAAAAAGAGAGTCTTTGAAAGAAATCCTTAAAAAGGAATTGTGAGTCATTTTTCAAAATGAAGTGTTATTGCTAATGTCTTACACGCCTAATTAAGAACAACTTAGTGCTTAAGCTGTCAAGTCTTCCATTCTTTTTTGCAAGCTCTAACATTACTCAAAACCTTTGCTATAATTAATTTTTAACCATTAAGAAAATTAAATGGCTATTTGAAAATAATATAGTCAACCTTCAACCCAAATAAGGAAGCAGCTGTGTAACCGAGCAGCACCCCTTGGTGGGCCTGGGCACAAGCCATCTCCACTCAGGCCGCCGCCTGCCATGGAAGGGAACCCTGGTTTACAAAACAGAGTTAGATGCAGTGGGAATTTAAACGTCCAGAGGAAATGAGACGCCACGAACCCCCTGTAGAGGGTTGAATGTGATCTCCCCCCACATTCCCAGGAACGAAGAATGTGACCCAACTTGGGAAAAGGGTCTTTGCAGGTGTGATTAAGGATCTTGAGATGTGATCATCGGGACTGTCCAGGTAGGCCCTAAATACTACACAAGTATCCTTACTAGGGAGAAGGCAATGGCACCCCACTCCAGTACTCTTGCCTAGAAAATCCCATGGATGGAGGAGCCTGGTGGGCTGCAGTCCATGGGGTCACGAAGAGTCAGACACGACTGAGCTATTTCACTTTCACTTTTCACTTTCATGCATTGGAGAAGGAAATGGCAACCCACTCCAGTGTTCTTGCCTGGAGAATCCCAGGGACGGGGGAGCCTGGTGGCTGCCGTCTATGGGGTCGCACAGAGTCGGACACGACTGAAGTGACTTAGCATAGCATCCTTACTAGAGAAACAGACAGAAGAGGCAGTGTGATCTCAGAAGCAGAGACTGAAATGATGCAGCCGTAAGGAATGTCGGTGGCATCAAAAGGAGGAAGAGAAAAGAGATCCCCACCCCCGGAACCACCTGACTCCAGCCTTCTGGCCTTCTGTACTGAGACAGAATAAATGGTGCTTTGAGCCACTGAAGTTTGCAGTAATTTGTTACAGCAGCCTTAGGAAACCAAAACACCACTAAAATACAGGCCTTATCCACATATTCCAGGAGAGAGAAGGTGGATTAACCATGGGAAACTCATTCCAGAGCAGGGAAATACTCAACTCTGGAGCCCTTCTGAGATGTAATTCTGGAATGAAAAGCAGCTACCACTAGAGGGCAGCACAGTCTGGGCAGGAGGCAGGCAGGACACACACATCCCGGACAGGCTCCCAGGCTTTGGGCAGGACACACACCCCCGACAGGCTCCCAGGCTTTGGGCAGGACACACACCCCCGACAGGCTCCCAGGCTTTGGGCAGGACACACATCCCCGACAGGCTACCAGGCTTTGGGCAGGACACACACCCCCGACAGGCTCCCAGGCTTTGGGCAGGACACACATCCCCGACAGGCTCCCAGGCTTTGGGCAGGACACACACCCCCGACAGGCTCCCAGGCTTTGATGTGTGCCTCTGGCACCCTGTTCATAGACTATCAATTTGAAATCTGACAAACAGGTAGCTCTGGGAGAGGAAAAAGAAAAAAAAAATCAAACACATGACCCACATTCGAGTATCCACTGACTCAGCCACATGGCTTCCACCTTCATAGGGTAAAGGCTGCCTGAAGTAAAGCTCATTCAAGCAAACTGGGGTGGGGTGGAGATGAATGACCAGTTCCTAACATGAAGTAATGACTTCTCCAGGGAGACTGCCTCTGGTCCATTTCTAATTCTCTCCACAGCACATCACTGATTTGGACGGTAAGAAAGTGAAAGTGAAGTCACTCAGTCGTGTCCAAGTCTTTGCGACGCCACGGACTGTAGCCTGCTAGGTTCCTCCAACCATGGGATTTCCCAGGCAAGAATACTGGAGTGGGTTGCCATTTCCTTCTCCAGGGGATCTTCCCGACCCAGGGATTGAAAATGGTCCCCTGCCCCGCAGGCGGACTCTTTACTGTCTGAGCCACCAGAGAAGCCCACATTGCAGGGAGAGTAAGAATATTAGTAAAAGCCAGTACTTTCAAGACACCATATACCCCAAACCATTACTAAAGGGCTCTTTTTCTCCACACAGCAAATTTTCAGAAAATGTTTCTTTTTCTTTTTCCAGAATGACTATTTCAAGTCAGAAGAGGCCGGTGGGGTCAACAGTGTAGTCTTATTTTACAAATAAGGGCTGATAATCTCAGGAAAGCGACTGGCCCAGGACATCTTAGCAGACTCGACCCACTTCTCTTGACTCTCAGTTTTAAGTTTTAGAAACCTGAAGACTTCTAATCTCTCCCCTTCCTACTGTTTTCTAAGCTCTAGACTCTTTTACAGTTGCCGACTAGGCACCACCCTCGTTCAGCCAGCGCATACCCGGTGCTTTCAACGTCTCCCTCCAGCGGTCTTGTTCTATAGCCGACCACGCGCACACACACTCATCTAGAAACCAGACCCACTTCCCTCCACCCAACTTAGAGGACAAGTCCACCGCAGCCCGGGCTGGCTGCCTGTCGAGGCAGACAGGTCTCTATCATGTACCGGAAGGAAGGTTCAAACGCCACGCCACTCAAAATTGAGAGGCCTAAGATTCACGAGCCTGAGAAGATGACCACCCAGCTCATTTTGAGGTAAATCCTGGCACTGCCTTCAGTCCTGCCTCTGGTGAAACAAGCGGGTCCTCTACTCGGTACAAGTGTCTCAGAACTTCCAACTTCAAGAAAGCAGGCTAGCCATCTTCCCAGCTCTGGTATTTGCTGGGCAGATGACACACTCAACCAGTGAGCTCCAGTTCCCTGTTCCTGGAAATCCAGCGTGAGATGGAAGTCACAGCAGACAGTGCCTGGAGGGCACGTGGGCCACCCGTTCCCTTGGCAGCCCTGAACACTGTTCGACGGCACACAGCGCTCGGTGACCAGGCCTCGCGGGCTTGGATCCCACCACTGCTACTTTAAGGAATCACAGCTGGGGTGATGCCACCACTCTATGGTGTTCATAGACAGACATGGTACGAAACAGCTTCAAAGACTCAACGTGTTTCCTGTAAGGGCATATGGATCCACTAGAATTTATCACAGTTCTCGGAAGACTGAGTAGCGTTCTACTTCTGTCCTGGCCCGGCAAACCAGGGCCCCAGCTCTAGCAAACGCTGACAGTCTGCACCTCAGGTACTACCCATGGCCCTGGCTGCACTATGCCCCTCCTACACGTGAGCCTCAACTCAGAATTCCTCCACCGATCATCTACATATCTTTTTTGTAAGCTGCCTTAAATTCATTTTCAAATAAGGCAGAATATAAATTCGTTACAGATATGATCAAGCTGGAAGGTTAAAAGGAAAAAACTAAAATCTAGACACCAAGACCAGTATCAGGTTCAGGAAAGCCTACTATGAAGAACTATTCCAAAGACTGGCCAGGACTGCCTGAAAAAACTTTAGGTCTGTGTGTTCAGATTTCTATTCTTTTTAGAGAAACCTCTCTCTGAAGACAGCTCTTTTATGAACTATTTGAAAGTGATATAATCTAAACGCATGTAGAATATCGATAATTACTTTAAATAGGTACGCAACAAGCAACAAAGACTTATTGTATAGCACAGGGAACAATGTCTGGGTAACTCAGCTGCTAAAGAATCCGCGTGCAATTCAGAAGACCTCAGTTCGATTCCTGGGTCGGGAAGATCCGCTGGAGAAGGGATAGACTACCCACTCCAGTCTTCTTGGGCTTCCCCAGTGGCTCAGCTGGTAAAGAATCTGCCTGCAGTGCGGGAGACCTGGGTTCGATCCCTGGTTTGGGAAGATCCCCTGGAGAAGGGAACGGCTGCCCCTGGGAGGGACATGCTGGCATCACGTCAGGGTCAACCAAGAGTCAGCAACATCAGCTGCCGAACCTCCTTCCCCTCCTCCCCCAATTACTGTGCCAGCTCCTTTTTCTTCAATCACCATTAAATAACCTGGTGTTCCCAAATTTCCATCTGTGGTTGAGACCATTCTCTTGAGCTTCAGACCTATATATTAACTGTCGAATCAATGTTCCCATCTCAGATTCAACGTGTCCAACCCAGAACTGGTAATCTGATTCTTCTGACCTCTGTCCCCATCTATTCCGTTCCTCAGAGCGCCTGCCGTGGCAGAAACCCGGGTGACAACACTGCCACCCTCCTCATTCTCAACTCCCAACATTTAAATCCATCACCCCAACCTCGATTCCACCTCGAAACTTCATCGTGAATCCATCCGTGTCTCTACAACTCCACTTGTCACAACCACAACAGCCCTGATCTTCCTGCATCCTCTCTTATGAGAGGATGAGCACAAAATGAGCACACCACAGCCAGAGGGGCAGTTTCAGAAGACTTAGCTGGCTGTGTCCCTCCTCTGCCTCGAGTCCTGGCTTGCCACTGCCCTTATGTATGTAAAAATCCTTGGTGTGTCCCCACAACGCAGAGCCAGCCCCAGCCTGCCTCCTGGCTCACACCACACTCCCTCACCTTCCATCTCACCATTCCCTAGACACACTGGAATTCCTTATATTTCATAAATGAGCCAGTGGCTGCACAGCAGTCCTGAAGGTGAGCTGCCAGGCCCTTTCTATTTCCTGTCCTTTGATCTATTTTTGTCAATAACCGGGAAAGAAGGCACAATACTTGTACAATCCTCTTCCTGACTCCACATGTGAGGGACCCCTGCCCACTCCAGTTCACTCCTCCTCAGGGCTCTGCCCAAATGTCACTTTCCCAAGACCCCAGGGTGGATTAAGTCCTGTGCTTATGTTTCCCAGCACTTCTGTGCGTCCACTTGGTTACACTTACACATCGGTGTACCGCATTCAAAGTCGGCCTGGCCTGCTGAACCAGGAGCTCCAGGAGGCATCTCCACAGCCCCGAACATGCAGGCCTGGCAGAGGATCTGCACACGAGCAGTTTCCAATGAACCAACACTGGCTTTTACGGAACATGGGTATTTCTGATTTCACTTCGAAAGCATCAAGTGCTGGCCCATCTACATGTGTATATCTATATATTTTTTTCATTCCAGAGACTATTTTTTAACACGGGGTGGATACCATACAGATCTCAGAACAACCTGTGTCTCTTCAGGGCTTCACTTGTGGTTCAATCAGTAGGAATCTGCCTGCAATGCAGGAGATCGGAGTTCGATCCTAGGTGGGGAAGACCCCCTGGAGAAGGAAATGGCAACCCACTCCAGTATTCTTGCCGGGCAAATTCCATGGACCGCAGTCCATGGGGTCACGAGAGTCAGACACAACTTAGCGACTAAACCACCACCACCACGCCTCTTTTAAAAAATGCGCCATTTTGGTAAGTTCTTCAAAAAGAATGTAACCAGGGTATATGTGTGTGTATTATATATATGTATATTTATATATATAAAGTAATCTGTACTGGGATGCTGGGTTTGATTATGACACACCCTATATACAAGGTCTAGAAGGACTCTAATATCTCATTCGAGGTCCCTGCCCACAGAGACACTGCCCATCTCGCAGGAGGCTGAGGGGGCTTTGTTTATTCACCACAGGCTTTCCACACACCACCTTCTACTCAGAGCAGCCAAGTCTACAACACAGGGGAACACAGCCCAGGCGCCAAATCTGGCCCCTGCCTTTGCATATAAAGTTTTACTGGAACAAAGCTGATTTTTTGTGTACTGTCACAGCTGCTGCAGTGCTCCAATGGCAGAGCTGAATAGATGCCACTAGGCCGCATGCCTGGCTAAGCCTGAAACGGTCACTACCCGGCCTTTAGAGAAAGTGTGCTGAGCCTGTGGGACGCTTCCAGGAACGGGGTGCCATCCACGGCCACAGAACGTGGCTGACGAGCTGCGCCGGGCATCTGGCTCAGGGCTGCAGGCTGGGGCTCTGTGGAGAAGGGGTGCCCACATCACAGCCTCCCTCCCTGCCCCCCTCAAATGCCTCCATCTTCCTGTCCACTTACAAGGCAACAGTCCAAACAGAGAAGTACAGAAACTAGTACAGGAAAGGATAGAGATTACCATCTCAATCTAGGCAGAGCCTCAGTTTCCAGAAGGTCATGAACAGGATGAAAACAATGCCTTGGAATAAGTCAAAACTGTTGCCAGCAAACAGTTCAGCGAAAGGACACCAATAAAACCACGTCACAGAGCAGAAAAACATGGGGCTCTTTCCTGTCAGTTTTCTGATTCCTATACTTACAGCCACAATGCAAAGGTCTAAAACAAATCCAATAACTATTTGATTATAAAATAGATGGTTACTCCCACTCAAGATTTTGAGTCTTTCTTATAAATGGACAAAACTAGGCTTCTAGCTTCAAGCAGTGCTACCACAAAGACCTCAACCATGGATCCCCAGGCTGCTTTAAAACAGAAGAGAACATGCCCAGGAGGCACCGTACTCACTTCTGGATAAAAGAAAAGAGACAGCACAGAAGAAGAAACCATATGACCTTCAGCAAAAGCACCAAGTTAAAGGCCAAACAAGTTCCTCTAACAAGTTAACCCCAATCAGTTCACCTGCAGAGTAGATGAAAGGCCTTAGCACTGCTTTGCTTGAATAGTTTAATGCTTCCTATATTAAATTAAGCTTTCTCATTAGTGCTTAGAAACGGAGCCAACCCTTTCTATCAACCCTTATGCATGACCTGTCTACATCAGCCAAGTCTCCTGCCTGGTATTTCCTAGTAAACCTTTGTTTGATAGACTTTGCTTTAACTTACACTATCTCTAGAACTTATCAAATTCATCACACTTATTTCTTTCTAATTAGTCGGTATTGAACTAACCTGTATCTTCTAGTTTTTTTTAAACAAATGCTTATTACTATCACAAAAGAGAAATACAACCTTAAACTTTTCAGCTTCAAAAAACAAAACAGGACAAAATGATAAGAAAATATTCAAAGAGGAAGAAGTCCTTCAAAATTCAGAATTAAATGCAAGTGAGTTTTTAATCAATGGAGTATTTGTGGAAAATTCATCTCTAGTTCTCTCAGGTTGTAATGTAAGTAAAATAATTTAAAAAGTGGATCTATTCTATCAAAAATATTGCACCAGCCTCTGTTAATCACTAGTTTGAACTGTCCACATCTGCAGTAACTTGTACTTAATTCAGACTCTCTTGCGAACAAACAAAATCAATCAACAATGGGGGCAATTAATGGTAAACATAACAACTTACCTACTTCAGTGAGTTGATGCCTTTCTAGTGTTAATTTCTTTGGATCCTTAATAAAATGAAAGGGCTTTATTTTTATTCCTTCAATTTGAGGAAATAATAGAGCAAAACCAGATTCTCCAATTTCTATTTCCTGAGGTCGATTGCTACGTGATCCTATTGGTGTCACTAGGAAAGAAGGTAAACCATTTTGTGAACAAATTCAATGAAGACAGCCACACCTCATATAAATTACCCAGTTTACTAACATAATCAATTAGATAATAGGCCACTACCCAAGTAAAAGTTTCTCAGCTTTCACATTTTTAGGAGTATAAGGTCATGATGTCTATAGTTTACTTTCAAACTGTTTAGAAAGAAATGTTTTCATAAACACAGAAAAAGCACATGTTTTTCACTATGGTGATCTAGATGAAGGCATAGGGTGTTTATTGTACTATTCTATTATTCTGCCACCTTTTCTATAGATTTGAAGTTTTTCTAAATAAAAAGTTGGGGAGGTAGTAATTACAACTTCACAGCAATTCTACTTCAAAAACATTTATCATCAATGGCTGTTTTAGAAATAGTTACTAATTGTAGCCTAAGAAAAAGGAATCCAATCAGCTGTCGTGGTGGAAGTGTTGTTGTGACATGTATGGAACTGGCTCAAAGAAAGCACTCAGCTGCAGGGGAACAAGAATCAACAGACAGGGTGAGGAGTGGGTCCAGGTCCTGAATAAAGGGAGTTGCAATGATACTCCCTCCCAACATGAAGATAACACGGGAACTTAGGGAGAAAGATGCGCAATGCTCTGAGCGAGAGGAAGGCTTCAGGTAGACTGCCCACCCGTCACTATGGGATCACGGAGGCAAAAGTGTTGCCTGGGTCTGCCTGCCCTCTCCTGTCCCTGACCCCCAACTCAAACTTTAGAGTTTCTACTTGGTCATGCTTTGAGGAAGTCACAGCGGGCAGCGTGACTGCGCACACACAGGCCCAACAAGATTAACTCAAAGAACAAAGAACTCAAAGCTGTTTTTATAGAAGCACTTGATAATAACTAGTAATGTGTAACTAGATCGCTCATTTAAGGAAAAATTAAGAGTTAAAAGAAAATCAGTCACTGTCATCATTTTTTCAATCCAATGAGAAACAAAATTTGTGATGAAGGGGCTGATATAATAATATAGGAGCAGGAGCTAATCGAAGGAGACATGAAACAGTCCCCATCAACCATGTATCTACCCTTCAGATCAGATCAGATCAGTCGCTCAGTCGTGTCCGACTCCTTGCGACCCCACGAATCGCAGCACGCCAGGCCTCCCTATCCATTACCAACTCCCGGAGTTCACTGAGACTCACGTCCATCGAGTCAGTGATGCCATCCAGCCATCCCATCCTCTGTCGTCCCCTTCTCCTCCTGCCCCCAATCCCTCCCAGCATCAGTCTTTTCCAATGAGTCAACTCTTCGCATGAGGTGGTCAAAGTACTGGAGTTTCAGCTTCAGCATCATTCCCTCCAAAGAAATCCCAGGGCTGATCTCCTTCAGAATGGACTGGTTGGATCTCCTTGCAGTCCAAGGGACTCTCAAGAGTCTTCTCCAACACCACAGTTCAAAAGCATCAATTCTTTGGCGCTCAGCCTTCTTCATAGTCCAACTCTCACATCCATACATGACCCCAGGAAAAACCATAGCCTTGACTAGCCGGACCTTTGTTGGCAAAGTAATGTCTCTGCTTTTGAATATGCTATCTAGGTTGGTCATAACTTTCCTTCCAAGGAGTAAGCATCTTTTAATTTCATGGCTTCAGTCACCATCTGCAGTGGTTTTGGAGCCCAGAAAAATAAAGTCTGACATTGTTTCCACTGTTTCTCCATCTATTTCCCATGAAGTGGTGGGACCGGATGCCATGATCTTAGTTTTCTGAATGTTGAGCTTTAAGCCAACTTTTTCATTCTCCTCTTTCACTTTCATCAAGAGGCTTTTGAGTTCCTCTTCACTTTCTGCCATAAGGGTGGTGTCATCTCATATCTGAGGTTATTGATATTTCTCCCGGCAATCTTGATTTCAGCTTGTGTTTCTTCCAGTCCAGCGTCTCTCATGATGTACTCTGCATATAAGTTAAATAAACAGGGTGACAATATACAGCCTTGACATACTCCTTTTCCTATTTGGAACCAGTCTGTTGTTCCATCCAGTTCTAACTGTTGCTTCCTGACCTGCATACAAATTTCTCAAGAGGCAGATCAGGTGGTCTGGTATTCCCATCTCTTGAAGAATTTCCACAGTTGATTGTGATCCACACAGTCAAAGGCTTTGGCATAGTCAATAAAGCAGAAATAGATGCTTTTCTGGAACTCTCTTGCTTTTTCCATGATCCAGCGGATGTTGGCAATTTGATCTTTGGTTCCTCTGCCTTTTCTAAAACCAGCTTGAACATCAGGAAGTTCACGGTTCACATATTGCTGAAGCCTGGCTTGGAGAAGTTTGAGCATTACTTTATTCACGTGTGAGATGAGTGCAATTGTGTGGTAGTTTGAGCATTCTTTCTCATTGCCTTTCTTTGGGATTGGAATGAAAACTGACCTTTTCCAATCCTGTGGCCACTGCTGAGTTTTCCAAATTTGCTGGCATATTGAGTGCAGCACTTCCACAGCATCATCTTTCAGGATTTCAAATAGCTCAACTGGAATTCCATCACCTCCACTAGCTTTGTTCGTAGTGATGCTTTCTAAGGCCCACTTGACTTCACATTCCAGGATGTCTGGCTCTAGGTCAGTCTGTAAACACTTGAAATCCTTTGTACTTCCTTGCATAGGACTTAATATCCAATCAAAATTCTTTCAGTGAAGATTACAAATGCCAATTGTGGAGTAGTACTGAGTGCAACAAAGTAAAGGATCACAGCTAACATTCACTCCCTGCTCACTACATGCCTCTATTCTAAACACTGCACGTGTGCAATTCACTGACTCCTCAGACTCTCTGGGAAAGCTACTGTCAATCACCCCCATGTCAGAGAGGGGGAAACGGAAGCTCCATGAGGTCAGTGAGCTCACTCAAAGTCATGCAGACATAGAGTGCTACAGCCGGGATTTCCACCCAGGGATTGGAACCACCGCACCATGATGGCCTCAACGGGCTCTCCCTCCCCAAAGAGCTAGAGAACAGTCAAAAATAATTAAAAGCAGCAAAAATTCACCGGGAGCAAAGCTAAAAAAGAAAACTTCATGGTATATGCTTCAAATAGTGGCAGCTAAGGAGAGAAAGAGAAGTGCATGAGGAAGGTTGAAGGCAGTTCCTGTCCAGGCCGACCTCACGTCTACCCACCAGAAACAGTTCTGGCTGAACTGCCAGAAGTGGGAATTCTCACTAATACTTTCTAATTTGTAGAGAGGATGAATGAGATCTTTGTCTTTCTCTGAATGGCTACCTGGAAGATATGAATTATTATTACATGTGGCTTATATGGACAACCCTGAGATTTGAAACATTAACCACAATAACCTAAAGAGCATGAACGTAAGTCAAATATAACTTGAAGGTATAGAAGGCCAACGTTATCGTACTTTGGACGGCCAAAAACATAAATCTGCTTTAAGCTACAAATAACCCACCGGTCCATAGGACCCCACATTAATGAAAGCCAGGAAATCAAGTTGGTATTCTCTCACCTACAATTCCTGGGGTCACAATCCCAAGGACTTGGCATTGTTTTGGGAAGAGCTTCTCAAGGGCAAACGCTGCTTCCATAGTAGTTCTTTTCCTGGCTGCAGTAATACAGAAGAAGATTATCCAGGCCATCCATTTAAGGTCAAATTTGATGAAGAAAATAAAAGCAAATATTAAATAAAGTTTAAGTCACTTAACACTAGAACACATTACAAGGACGTCTAAAAGCTTTGATTAAAACCAAAAGTCGTGTTTTGTTGTTATGAGTCCCTGTTTTATAAGTTAAATTCTAAATCTGACCTTCAGCATTGCCAGTTTGTCTTTTCCAGTTGTTCACATACTGCTTTTGCCTCAATGACACAAGCAGTAGCCGCTGGATTTCAGATGGACTATTCTTTCTGTTAAGCTGATACGAAATCATGACTTTTCTAGAGCACAGTCATCTGGAATCAAATCACACAATGACAATCCACTAAGTCTTAACTCTGGGGTCAGTGTGCCCATCATGGGACACAGTCTGCTTCTTCACTTAGCAAGCCAAGAAGAATGCACAGTGCTGCCAGAGAACTTCGGTGAATAGTCATCCAACACAGCAAAAGGCTGGAACAGCCAAAGACAGACATTCTGTTTTAACAGTAAAATGCAAACGCCTGCACACGAAGTCTTTCGAAATGAGAAAACAGCTCTCCAAAGGCCTTGTGTCGAGTGTACCACGGCGTTTGGAACCTCCGGATAGAATCTCTGAATCTTTAGACTGCAAGGTGTGCAATCTCTGACGCAGACGCTTCCTCAAAAGTTCAGAGACACTATATGCATGCATTCTTCAGGGAGCAGGCCCACAGCCTCAGAAAGTCAGTAACTCTCAGGATGAAAACAGTACTCATCTCCAAACAGAGGTGCACAAGGAAACAAGAGAACCCAAAACTTTGTCCCCTGCTGCTCACCTCTCTTATGGCCACGACACTCCTCCAGATTAATGAAATTTTCTGAATCAGCCATGTAAAGAACTGTCTGTGGTAATATATGGACATTCTGCAAAGGAAAAAAGAAAAAAAAACAGAATTTGATCACACAAATCTACCAATGCTTTTGTGGCGCTTTCAAGTTCTGCCCTGACCCAAACTGCTGTCACCCAACCCTTCTTCAGGCCAGTGTTGGTGTTTTGAGTCCATCTACTCATTCGTGTTTCACTCACGCTCTTTCATTTTCAGTTCATTCATTTGTTGAACATATATTATTTCTTCAGGTCACATTCATTCCAGCCTGACTGACGAAGTTCATTTTCACAATAATTTAAGCTCTTAGACAAAAACATTAAGTACCAGCAAAAGATTCCACTGGCTCTATGTGAACAGGTATCACAGCAACAGAAACATCTCAGCAAGAGGAAAGGTATAGACTTGTATCACTCCTCTCTTCTTTGCCAGATTAAATAATCCAGGCCTTCATTTCCGGCTTGCTAACTAGTTAGTTTCCTACAGGAATCTATCGCTCACCATTATCTGGACAAGCTCACTTCTGTATTTATCCTTCTGCAGCTTTCTTCCTCTTGCTGAAGATTGTTCTTCTCCTAAGAAAGAGCTAAGTGCCGCACACCATAAAACCTTTTCCTAGACTTCCTAAGGACCGCTGACCTCGTGTGTGACATCCGTCATCCCAGTCATTCTTACTTGTGCCTTATCTCTTACAAGGGACAGCTGTAAGCCCTTACAACCTGGGCTTATTCAGACTCATGTTTTCCACCAAAATACATATAACAGACAAGTGGCGAAGCAGCTCAACTTAATGAAAAGGGTGTATACAGTTTTCCTCCTAAGCTGGTTACTTTCAAAGATTTTTACTATCAAAATGGAAGGAAGAAGATAGCATTCAGCAAAGCCTCAATAGGAGTTAAATGAAAATGAAATGTTGATCTGGGAAAGTTAAGTTGTTTTGGAATAGATTCCATATAGACAGACTCATAAAAGATACTGAGACAATGATGAGTGGCCTCAGGGCTGTATAATAAACTATGGATACAGTTTCTGTGGTCCACAAGGCATCGTCAAAGAATATAATTTGGGGAGTAGGGGGCAAGATAACAGTAATAAGACCTTCAGCCCACATCCTACCACAGACACTCCAAATTTACAATTATTTACAGAGGAACTACTGATGGGAACAACCTCAAGACTAATGGAAAAAAATTTCCACAGCTGAAGACATGCAGCAGGAACCACCATGAGAAGGCAGAAGGGAGAAACTGGAGATACAGCACAGCGGAGACCACACCCTGAACAGGCAACCTACAAATGTGAGGATAATCACAACTGCAGAGGCTGTCCCCAAGGAGGAAGGGATCCGAGCCCCACCCTGGACCTCCAGCCTATGGGTCCTAAAGCCAGGAAGATGAGGCCCTAGATCATCTGGCTCTGAAGGCCAGCAAGGCTTGTGTACAGAAGAGCCAGAGGGCTGGAGGAAACAGAGACTCTATTCACAAAGGGTGTACACAAAATCTCGTATGCTCTGAGTCCAAGCTCAGAGGCAGTAATCTGAAAGAAGGCTTGGTCAGATCTTGGAGAGCCTCCTGGAAAGGCAGGAGGCAATGGGGACTCTCCCCTAGGGACAGAGATGCTAGCAGCAGCCATTCTGGGGGAGCTTGTTCTACCAGGAGGACCCTGATGCTGCTAGCACCACTGTGGAGTCCCTCCTCTAGCCTATCAGTGCCATGGGCTTACCTACCTACCAGCCCTTGTCCTGCCTTGGCCATAAAGCCAACTTCACTGGAACCCAACCCCATCCGCCAGCAGCTGGCAGCCTCCACATGAGCTCCTGGCAGCCAACTGGGCTTGGGGGCCAGCCCTGCCTACCAGCACACCCACAGCAGTCAGCTCTGCCACAAGAGATGAACCCTCGCAGCCCACATAAGGGGCTCCTAGAGGATACAGCTCTGGTGATCAGAGAGAACTGTGCTTCTGGGCCCCCTAGGACATCTTCTTCTCCAAGATCAGGAAGCATAACTGATCTACCTGATATAAAGAAATAAAAACAGAAAATCAGGAAAAATGAGGTGACAGAGGAGTATGTTCCAAACAAAGGAACAAAACAAAATCCCAGAGGGAGAACTAAGTGAAATGAGATAAGCAATCTACCTGATACAGAGTTCACAGTAATGATCATAAAGACGCTCAATGAACTCAGGAAAAGAATGGATGAACACAGTGAGAAGCTTAAGAGTGACTTCTAAAGAACCAAACAGATCTGAGAAATACAGTAGCTGAAATAAATTTAGCTACACTAGAAGGAATCAACAGTTGATTAGATGATACAAAGAAATGGATGAGTGAAGTAAAAGAGTAGTAGGAACATCTCAAGCTGAAAAGAAAAGAAAAATCTTAAATGACAGTAGTTTAAAAAATCTCTGGGATAACATCAAGAGTACTAACATTCACATTATAGGAACCCCAGAAGCTGAGGAGAAAGAAAGTGACAAGAAAAGTTACTGGAAGAATAATAGCTAAAAACTTCCTTAACCTGGGAAAGGAATATCCAGATCCAGAAAGCACAGATCCCAAACAAGAAGAACTCAAAGAGGTCCACACCAAGGCACATTACAATTCAAAAGGCAAAACTTAAAGCGAAACTCTTAAAAGCAGCAAGAGAAAAACAACTAGTTATGTACAAGGGAACTCCCATAACATGGTCAGTTGACTTTTCAGCAGAAATTTTGCAGGGCAGAAGGGAGCAGCAAAATATGTTCGATGTGATGAAAGGAAAAAACCCACAATCAGGAGTAGTCTATTCGGCAAGGCTATCGTTCAGATTTGAAAGAGCAATGAAGAGTTTCACAGACAAGCAAAACCTCAGTTCAGCACCTCTAAGTAGAATTTACAAGAAATGTTTAAGAGACTTCTCTAAACATCTCACCTGGAAATAGAAAAATCTAGAAGGAAGGTTAAAAGACAAAAGTAAAGTAAAATCATCAATATCCACAAAAAGTTGTTAAAGGATACAGAAACCAAGAAAAGGGAAAATATGATGTCAAAAATGATAAAGAGTGGGGGTGGATGCAGGTTTGTTTGAATGTGTTCAAACTTAAGAATCACCACCTTAAAATAATCACATACAGAGGACAAAGGAAATCAAACTTAACACTAAAGACAGTCAGGACATCACAAAGGAAGCGAGCAAAAGAAGGAAAAAAGAACTACATCAACAATCAGGAAACAGTAAACAGGAATAAGCACATACTTAATTTTTATTACTTTCAATGTAAATGAACTAAATGCTCCAATCAAAAGACACAGACTGGCTGAATGGGTAAAAAAAAATAAGACCCATATATATGCTGCCTACAAGAAACTCACTTCAGATCTAAAGACACACGCTGAGAGTAACGAGATGGAAAAAAAGTGTTCCATGGAAATGGATATGAAAAGATAGGTAGCACTACTTTGATAAAGAGATTGATACAACAAGATATGACAATTGTAAGTATATATGCACCCAAAAAGAGAACACCTAAATACATAAAGCAAGCAGAAACAAAGGGCGAAAGTGCCAGTAACATCCTAATAATTGGGAACTTTAACACCCTACTTATATCAATGATCAGATTGTCCAGAGAGAAAATCAATAGGAAACACTGGCCTTGAACAATACATTAGGACAGACAGACTCAATAGATATAACATATAGAACATTCCATCCAAAAGCAGCAGAATACACATTATTTTCAAGTGTACCTGGAACATTCTCAAGGATAGATAACATGCTAGGCCACAGAACAAGTCTCAATAAATTAAGAAGTCAGAAATCACATCAAGAATCTTTTCTGACCACAACACTATGAGACTAGAAATTAACCACAACAAAACGAAACACTGGTAGGCCAAATATGCAATTAAGTAACCAATGGGCAACTACAGAAGTCAAACACCTGCTGACAAATGGAAATGTGAACACAGCCCAAAATCTGCGGAATGCGGCAAAAATGGTTCCAAGAGATAAGTGTACAGCAATGCAAGCCTACCTCAGAAGACAAGAAAAATCACAATTTAAAAACCTAATCTTACACTAAATGAACTAGAAAAAGAACGCAAAAAACCCAAAGTTAGTAGAAAAATCATAAAGCTTAGAGCAGAAATAAATGAAATAGAGACAGTAAAATAATAAAAAAGATCAAAGGAACTAGGAGCTGGTTCTGTGAAGATAAAACTGACAAAACCTTTAGCCAGACTCATCAAGAAAAAGAGCCCAAATCAATAAAACAAAATGAACAAGGAGCTATTACAACTGACCCCAGAGAGATACAAAAAGATTCAGAGATTACTATGAACAACTATAAGCCAACAAGATAAACACCTAGAAGAAAGGGATAAACTTCTAGCAACACATAATCTCCCAAGAGTGAATCAGAATGAAACAGAAAATATGAACAAACCAATTACTGACAATGAAACTGAATCAGAAATTTAAAAACTCCCAACAGACAAAAGTTCAGGACCATACAGCTTCACCAGTGAATTCTATACCAAACATTTAGAGTTAACACCTATCCTACACAAATTATTCCCTAAAAATGAAGAGGAAGAATGGCTTCCAAACTCATTGTTATGACATATACCCTGTACCAAAACCAGATAAAGACACCACAAAAAAGGAAAATTACAAGCTAATATCCCTGATGAACAAAGATTCAAACTCCTTAAAAAAAATCAGCACATCAAATTCAATAATACATTAAAAGAGTCATGCACATGATCAAGTGAAATTTATCCCAGGGATGCAAGGATAGTTCAATATATGCAAATCAGTCCACGTAATACACCACATTAACAAAATGAAGAATAAATACCTGATCATCTCAATAAATGCAGAAAATTTTTTGACAATACTCAGTATCCATTTATGAAAATAACTGCACAAACTGGAGACAGAGGGAACACACATCTACATAGAAGACAAAAATCACAGCTGAAATCATACTCAGCAGTGCAAAGCTGAAAGAAAACAACTCATAACATAAGGAAAAATACAAAGATGTCCACTTTTGCCACTTACTCTCAACACAGTACTGCAAGTTCTAGCCATGGCAATTAGACAAGAGAAAGAAACAAAAGGATAATTTGAAAGAAGAAGTAAAACTGTCAGTGTCTGCAGATAACATAACACTACATATAGAAAACCCTAAAGACACTAGCAGAAAACTATTACAGCTATTAAATGAATTCAGTAAAGCTGCAGGAGCCAAAATTAATATACAGAAATTTGCTGTGTTTTTATACGCTAACAATGAACTATCAGAAAGAGAAATAAAGAAAATAATCCCCAAAGAATAAAATAACTAGGAATAAAACAACCAAGACATAAAGGACCTATACTCAGAAAATCTTAAGACACTGATGAAAGAAACTGAAGATGACACAATGAAACAATATACTGTGGTCACCAAATGGGAGAATATTGTGAAAATGACCATCTACCCCAATGCAATCTATACATTCAATGCAATCCCTACTAAAATACCAATGACATTTTCACAAAACCACAACAAATAATCTAAAATTTGTTTTGATTACTGTAATATAGTTTGAAATCATGGAACATGATACCTCCAGTCTTGCTCTTTTTTCTCAAGGTTGTTTTGGCTATTCAGGGTCTTTTGTGTTTCCATACAAATTTTAGAGGCTAAAATCAGAACTATCATTTGACCAGCAATTCCACCTCTGGGTATTTTTCTGAAGGAAAAAAAAAAACTATTTTGATAAGATATATGCTGTAAAGAGCAATATTGCATAGGAACCTGGAATGTTAGATCCATGAATCAAGGCAAATTGAAAGCGGTCAAACAGGAGATGGCAAGAATGAACATCGACATTTTAGAAGTTAGCGAACTAAAATGGACTGGAATGGGTGAATTTAACTCAGATGACCATTATATCTACTACTGTGGGCAAGAATCCCTCAGAAGAAATGGAGTAGCCATCACGGTCAACAAAAGAGTCCTAAATGCAGTACTTGGATGCAATCTCAAAAACGACAGAATGATCTCTGTTTGTTCCCAAGGCAAACCATTCAATATCACAGTCATCCAAGTCTAGGCCCCGACCAGTAATGCTGAAGCTGAATGGTTCTATGAAGACCTACAAGACCTTCTAGAACTAACACCCAAAAAAGATGTCCTTTTCATTATAGGGGACTGGAATGCAAAAGTAGGGAGTCAAGAAAAACCTGTAGTAACAGGCAAATTTGGCCTTGGAGTACAGAATGAAGCAGGGCAAAGGCTAATAGAGTTTTGCCAAGAGAACGCACTGGCTGTAGCAAACACCCTCTTCCAACAACACAAGAGAAGATTCTACACATGGACATCACCAGATGGTCAATACCAAAATCAGATTGATTATATTCTTTGCAGCCAAAGATGGAGAAGCTCTATACAGTCAACAAAATCAAGACCAGGAGTTGACTGTGGCTCAGATCACGAACTCCTGATTGCCAAATTCAGACTTAAATTGAAAAAAGTACGGAAAACTACTATACCATTCAGGTATGACCTAAATCAAATCCCTTACGATTATACAGTGGAAGCAACAAATAGATTCAAGGGATGAGATCTGATAGACAGACTGCCTGAAGAACTATGGACGGAGGTTCATGACACTGTACAGGAGGCAGGGATCAAGACCATCCCCAAGAAAAAGAAATGCAAAGAGGCAAAATGGTTGTCTGAGGAGGCCTTACAAATAGCTGTGAATAGAAGAGAAGTGAAAGGCAAAGGAGAAAAGGAAAGATATACCCATCTGAATGCAGAGTTCCAAAGAATAGCAAGGAGAGATAAGAAAGCCTTCCTCAGCAATCAATGCAAAGAAATAGAGGAAAACAATAGAATGGGAAAGTCTAGAGATCTCTTCAAGAAAATGAGAGATACCAAGGGAACATTTCTCACAAAGATGGGCCACAATAAAGGGTAGAAATGGTATGGACCTAAAAGAAGCAGAAGATATTAAGAAAAGGTGGCAAAACAACACAGAAGAACTGTACAAAAAAGATCTTCGCGACCAGATAATCACGATGGTGTGATCACCAACCTAGAACCAGACATTCTGGAATGTGAAGTCAAGTGGGCCTTAGGAAGCATCACTATGATCAAAGCTAGTGGAGGTGATGGCATTCCAGTTGAGCTATTTCAAATCCTGAAAGATGATGCTGTGAAAGTGCTACACTCAATATGCCAGCAAATTTGGAAAACTCAGCAGTGGCCACAGGACTGGAAAAGGTCAGGCAATGCCAAAGAATGCTCAAACTACCACACAATTGCACTCTCTCACACACTAGCAAAGTAATGCTCAAAATTCTTCAAGCCAGGCTTCAACAGTACGTGAACCGTGAACTTCCAGATGTTCAAGCTGGATTTAGAAAAGGCAGAAGAATCAGAGATCAAATTGCCAACATCCGTTGGATCATCGAAAAAGCAAGAGTGTTCCAGAAAAATATCTACTTCTGCTTTATTGACTATGCCAAAGCCTTTGATTTTGTGGACCACAACAAACTCTGGAAAATTCTAAGAGATGGGAATACCAGACCACCTGACCTGCCTCTTGAGAAATCTGTATGCTGGTCAGAAAGCAACAGTTAGAACTGGACATCGAACAACAGAGTGGTTCCAAATAGGGAAAGGAATACATCAAGGCTGTATATTGTCACCCTGCTTATTTAACTTGTATGCAGAATACATCAGGAGAAACGCTGGGCTGGATGAAGCACAAGCTGAAATCAAGATTGCCGGGAGAAATATCAATACCCTCAGATATGCAGATGACACCACCCTTATGGCAGAAAGTGAAGAACTAAAGAGCCCCTTGATAAAAGTGAAAGAGGAGAGTGAAAAAATTGGCTTAAAGCTCAGTAGTCAGAAAACTAAGATCATGGCATCTGGTCCCATCACTTCATGGCAAATAGATGGGGAAACAGTGGAAAATTGTGAGATTTTATTTTCCTGGGCTCCAAAATCATTGCAGATGGTCACTGCAGCCATGAAATTAAAAGACCTTTGCTCCTTGGAGAAAAAGCTATGACCAACCTAGACAGCGTAAAAATCAGAGACATTACTTTGCCAACAAAGGTCCATCTAGTCAAAGCTTTGGTTTTTCCAGTAGTCATGTATGGATGTGAGAATTGGACTATAAAGAAAGCTGAGCACCGAAGACTTGATGCTTTTGAACTGTGGTGTTGGAGAAGACTCTTGAGAATCCCTTGGACTTGGAGATCCAACCAGTCCATCCTAAAGGAAATCAGTCCTGAACATTCATTGGAAGGTCTGATGCTGAAGCTGAAACTAGTACTTTGGCCACCTGATGTGAAGAACTGACTCATTGGAAAAGACCCTGATGCTAGGAAAGATTGAAGGCAGGAGGAGGAGGAGATGACAGAGGATGAGATGTTTGGATGGCATCACCGACTGAATGGGCATGACTCTGAGTAAACTCCGGAAGTTAGCGATGGACAGGGAGGCCTGGAGTGCTGCACTCCATGGGGTCACAAAGAGTAGGATACGACTGAGTGACTGACTGAACTGAACTGATGCACTGCAGCATTATTTACAATAGCCAAGATATGGAAGCAACCTAAGTGCTCACAAAGAGATGAATGGATAAAAATGTGGTACACTTACTAGACAGTGTATTAAAAAGTAGAGACATCACTTTGCCAACAAAGATCTGTATAGTCAAAGCTACGGTTTTTCAGGTAGTCATGTACAGATGTGAGGCCTGGACCATGAAGAAGGCTGAGTGCAGAAAAATTGATGCTTTCAAACTGTGGTGCTGGAGAAGTCCAAATTCCTTGCACTGCAGAGATCAAACCAATCGATCCTAAAGGAAATTAACCCTGAAGATTCATTGGAAGAACTGATGCTAAAGCTAAATCTCCAACACTTTGGCCACCTGATGTGCAGAGCCTATTAACTGGAAAAGATCCTGATGCTGGGAAAGACTGAAGGCAAAAGAAGGGAGCAGCAGAGGATGAGTTGGTTAGATAGCATCACCAACTCAGTGGCAGTTTGAATAAACTCTGGGAGTTGGTGATGGACAGGGAGGCCTGGCCTGCTGCAGTCCATGGGGTCACAGAGTCGGACACGACTGAGCAACTGAATTGAAAATGCCCAGTATGTGGAGAATGGTCAAAGAAACCATGACACATCCTTACAATACGCAGTCATTAAAATTGCTATTTATAAAGTCTTCATGACCCGAGAAAAATTTCCCTAAATTACAGAATAGCATCACCAATTCAATGGACAGGAGTTTGAGTAAACTCCGGGAGTTCGTGATGGACAGGGAGCCCTGGCGTGCCTGAACTGAACTGAAATGCTGTGCTTAGTCGCTCAGTGGTGTCCGACTCTGCGACCCCATGGACTGTAGTCCGCCAGTCTATCCATGGGGTTCTCCAGGCAAGAACTGGAGTGGGCAATTGCCATTTCCTCCTCCAAGGGATCTTCCCAACCCAGGGATCAAACCCAGGTCTCCCGCATTGCAGGCGGTCTACTTACCGTCTTGAGCCACCAGGGAAGTCAGGCCATATACGAATTGTTTTAAAGTATTTAATCTCAACGATTGACCCACCAACCCTGCAAAGGACTGTACGCGACACCCCTTACTTGCCTCAAGCTCTTCGGCTACCACGCGGACCAGGCAATGCTGCGCCAGATGGCAGGGATCCGCCGAGAGCGCGGAGATCCAGGTCACATTCCGATGAGTCCGCAACACTCTGCGCACACACTCCCTCCATAAGCGGCACACGCTGGGGACGCACACGCACAAAGGACTGTGAACGGACGTTCACTTCCCTTTCTCCTGCAGCTCTGTACAGACCTCCCTCCGCTCGCCCCCACCCATAACCTCAACAGTAGGAGATCGCTACGGGATCCCGGGTCCCCGGGACGGCGAGGCGTCTGGCACCGGTTCGGAGGCAGAGCTGGGGGCGGAGAGAACCGTAGGGGGAAACTGGCTCCTCTGGGAAGGGTCCCCGGGAGCACTACAGCAGGTGTGCTGGGGTACGGGAGCGCCACCTGGGGACACGGGGTCCGGAGCCGGGGTCAGCCCTGGGTCCCGACGGTATCCGCCCACCCGCCAGCCGAGGCAAGCCCGAGCCAAGTCCCGAGGTCAGCTTCCCGCCTCCTCTGCCCTCACCCGGCCACCCGCAGCAGCGCCTTAGCTGGCAGGAAGGTGAAGACACGCTCCACCACCTCCGCTAGATTACTCAGCACGAAGGTGCTTCGCGGGTCTGCGGAGGAGGAGCCGCAGCAATCGCCGCCGCCGCCCACCCGCTCCATGCCTCACCAACCCCACCAACCCCACCGGGAAACAGTACGGCGGCTCGGAGGGAGCGGCTTAGACAGGGCCCTCGGCGTACTGAGCAGGCGCGCGCGCCACTTCCGGCCGATCCGGGGAGGCGGAACTGCTGCGGGGAAGCCCACGTGACTCCAGGCTAATACGTTTCCGGCGCTGGCTTTGGATGGCGGGCAGGTGTTTGGAAGGGGAGCTTGGCAGACTTAAGAGTCCATGGGGTAGCAGAGTCGGACAGGACTGAGCGACTAAGCACAGCACACACAGAGTCACGCGTCCTGTAATTCTTCTGGGACTTTCCCGGAGGCTTCACGCAGTCAAACCAGATCCACCTTATTCTGTGCCGCTCACTGCTCTTGTAGCCGTATTTCCAAGTGTTTCATGAATTCTTGGGAGTCAGACTAGAAAGTGTTGTTATCAGTCTTTACAGTCCCGATGTCAGTTAAACAACAGCATGAGTCTGATTTTTGAACAGATAGTATATGCTTTTAAAAGTGTGAAAATCAATACCTTTATTCAACACCGTGTAGCCCTCAAGTTCTGAACGTGTAAATCAGCTTACAGAGTACCTACCATTGCTGTGAAACCACGCCCCAAACAGCAGTAGTTCCCTGCCTATAGCATCAGATTCACCTGGGAAATACTCAGCTTGGCGCGTTCTCGGTCCCCACCGCAGGCTTACTATGCGGGCTGGGGCCCAGCAGTCGGAGTTTTAGCTTTACTGTGATTTAAATCTACCCCTGATGCAAGTTCAAGTTGAGAACCACAAACAAAAATATAAGCACAGCAGATACTGCTGTCTCCCCAGGGAACACCCACTCCTCCTGTAGCTTCCTTGCTGACAAGGCCCTGATCTGGCGCCCAGCTCTTGGCTGGTAAATGTGGTAAGTCTAAAAAAAGCAGGTCTCAAACATTTTGACTTCAGGACTGCTTCACATTCTTAAATACGGACAACGCCAAAGAACTTATTTACGTGGTATATTTACATAGTATATTTATCATACTAATTCACTTAAAATAGTTCATCACACAGAGTAACTTATGAAAAAATAACCTTACCAGATCTCCCACTCCATTCCCCAGTATTGCATAGAGTAGCATCTTTACATCTTATAAACCTGTAACTATTGACATTAGTATTAGACAGCTGGATCTGCTTCTGAATTCAGTCTGTTCAATATCATGTCTATCACATCATGTAGCCTCTGGAAAACTCCACTGTACACTTGGGAGAGAATGAGAGTGAAAATATCAAATAATGGTTTAGTGTTGCTTTGACCTTGAACACCTCCTAAAAGGGTCTCAGGAGTCTCCAGAGTTCTCCAACAAATTATACCTTGAAAACCACTGATCCAAACTAATCATGATAGTTTCATTCTTTTGACCAGCCATTAATTTAGGGGTAGACAAATGCTCTAGTTCTAGGCCCAGAAAAAGTTGTGTTTTTTTGGGAGCGGGGTAGGGGGACCTCTAAAGACTTTCTCACTTCCTAAGGAGACACTAGGGCCGTTATCTACCTCTGGATGGATTTTTAAGGTGGCTGCACATTCAAGTCTATCCAAAGATAAAACCAACACAGAACGATCTCAAAGCAGCAGAGGTACTACGCCTGGAGTTTTCCTACCTCTGTACTTCTTGTATGTGAGAAATTGACAATTGTGTGAAGAGGCTATGGGTACACTGAACAGGGAACAGATTACTGTACCTTGGGGAATTAGGAAAGCGATGCAGAAAGTAGCACCTGAATTTATATTAAACAATCAGTGTGGGCAAGGGAAGAGGTTGAGGAAACCCTGAGTATGCCAAGTCTATACACACCAATTCTGGGTTTTCCAGCTTTCTCTTGTGAAATCAATCTACCTTAAGCCTCTCCTCACCCCATCCCACCATATATGATCCTATTCCAGAAACCCAACAGAGCCTATAGAAACTCAAAGAGTATCTGTTACAAAAGGAAAGTGAAAGAGGTTATTTTTTAAATGGTTCTTTATTCATAAACTTGATGCAAGTTTACAAAATTTACTGTACATTGCCAAATAAATCTGCAATGAAAAATAAAGTCCAACCCCCCCCCAAACCAAAAACCAAAGCATGCCAAATGTGCAGCTGTCAATCTGCTAGCCATCAGGATATTAAAGAATTCAATAATGTATTCAAGACTTAGCCTTAGGTTTAAGGAACTTTAATGCTTTAAAGAATTCTGCCTTGTCACTTGTTATCTGAGCAACTGGCAATCCAAATTGTATACAAATTAACCAAGTGAACAAGAATGCCAGAAAATCTTTTTCTACTATCCTCTTAACCAAAATAGGAAAAAAAAAAGAAGAAAAAAAGGAAAAGAAATTAAACACAATAATGCAGAAGTGCCAAGTCTTTCAGATGTGGTTTACAAAGTTAAAAACTGAGTCTTAAAGCATAAGACACACCTTTGAACTTTGTAACTGGTTTGTGCAGAAAAAAATGTGCTTCTGGGTTTCTTTTTAAAAGTGCTTAATAACTAGAGTTTACTTTTAAATCAAATTTGGGTATATTAAAAAAAAAATCTATTACCAACCCAACAGGACTAATTCAGGTAAGGCAATAAAATGGAGAGTACACTGATTTGAGTCTAGATTTTATAAAAGAATTAATATATGTAGAATTCCTATTAGTCTTTCAATGTAAAAGCCATTATTATGACTATAGAAAAAATTTAAGTCTCCAAATTAGATACTTTTTGTACTTAACTGCAGTTTTGTTCAAGAAGTCTTTGTGCCAATCACTTTATAAGATTATTAGTTTACAACTGATTGCAACATCCCGTTAATAAAATGGAAACGTAGAATGACTTAGTATTTTAAATAATTCAAGCTCTATACTTCAAGCTCTTCTTCATAAGAAATATTGAACCAACAAGAAGCAGATTCAGCTCAGCAAGACTCTGATGCCCCAGTGGAAATTACTGCGTACAAGCTGAATTGACAGCCTTGCTTTGCTCTGCCTAAAAAGTTCAACTCAATTAAGAGCAAATCTTCGGGAGATAGTTCATATCTTCATAGCCGTTAAAAAAAAAAAAAAAAGTTTAACAGTTTATCAAGTACATTTCCTGTCATTATTTTGGCAATATCATAAAATAGTTTTAACCTGAAAAAGCTACTGTGATTCAGAACACCTTAAATTTTCTAAACCAATATTAAACATTGATTAAACTTTATTGGCTTTAATGGAACAATATATTGTAAATCCTCATAACACACGAGCTCAAAAATGGGAAATTTGCCCTCAAGTCATAACTTCAGTAACCCGATGCTGACTTGTCTGCTTAAGACGTTTCACCTTTAAGAAAGAGATGATTAGGAGTGGCCAGTATGTGTATTTATCAGAAAAAATACAGTAAAGGCCCCACTGCTCAGTCCAAGATACCTAAAATGAGAAAAATGGAAAGGCTGTAACTTATACTGGATCAGTTGACAGATTATCCACTAAAATATCTATTAGCTAACATCTTCGGTACTGCTGTTATAGGGGCACTCAAAGCTTGTGTCTGCATGTTGGAAAGATTTTCTTTAAAGCAACACTGGTCCAAGCATACAAAAGTCAACACATTTAGCCATCTTCCTTTGGAGGGGTGTACCAGCCTGAAAAAGAATGGGAAAAAAAAAAGTTAACATATTTTAATTCTTAAACCAGCTAGGAGAAGCGAAGGCAATGGCAACCCACTCCAGTATTCTTTGCCTGGAGAATCCCATGGATGGAGGAGCCTGGGAGGCTGCAGTCCATGGGGTCGCTAAGAGTCGGACATGACTGAGTGACTTCACTTTCGCTTTTCACTTTCATGCATTGGAGAAGGAAATGGCAGCCCACTCTAGTATTCTTGCCTGGAGAATCCCAGGGACAGAGAAGCCTGGTGGGTGCCATCCACGGGGTCACACAGAGTCAGACACAACTGACGTGACTTAGCAGCAGCAGCAGATACTTTCTCTACCCATAATTTTCTCTACTTGTAATTTCCCTGTTTAAACCTTCTTGTAAAAATTAAGCTTATACTTGGGTTGGTAACACAACATTCTGATATATTCACAATAGTTATTTTCTATGAATAAACTGTACTTGAATTTTCAAGGTGAGATTTCTGTATTAATGGCATTTCTACCTAAAGAGAAGAGTGTGGACTATTAGACAACAAACTAAGTTTTATATAGGAAACTGAACTAAAAATAACTGTCCCCCAAACAAAATCCTGGTATTTTAGAGTATGAGGGACTGTCATCAGTGCAATGATGTCATTTTGCCAGTGAGGGTGCCATCTCAGCAGGTGCCCTGATTAAGTGACTCAGCCCAAGATCAGATTTAGCAGCAGCAGGTTAACCAGAATCCATCTCCTGAATCTGAATCTATTGCTCTTTCTTCAAAGCTAATTATACACAAACTTACACATTTTTGAATGCTGACTATAATGTCTAATTTAACAAAAAATAAGAGATAAGAAAAACGTGTTTCTATGCTCAACAACAAGATAAGCTCTCTCTAAAAAGGCAAATGAGACTGAGACAAAGTATTGTTTGGTACGAAGCTGCCCTTCCAACAGTATAAATATACCAAGACTTGTGGAGTGTCCACGTGCTTAATAAAGGAGCATATAGGCATCTCTGGGTCTGTTATTTTAGCGTGCTAGAGATGATTATTATGAAAACCCAGCTTTGTCCTCAAATTTTATCATTTCCCTCTTCAGAAGCTTGAAAATTGTTTTGAATACTATTCTTTCAAAAGTAAGCAGTCACTGCAAAAGCGACACGTTTGCTCTATCACTTAAATGAAAGTGAGCACACACAAAACACAAATATGAAGTCACAAGCTACCACATTCTAACTACAGAACACTTTAGTGTAGATACTCTTGAAGAAAAACTACTTCCTATCAATTAACCTCCTCTGCACAAAAATGCATCCATTCCACTACCCCAGCTACCTTGAATATCAGCACACTTGGTTATTAGGTGCTGCACACACACATAGCTTATCTCCTTCCTCACATTTGGTAAGACAGACATTATACCAACTTTAGAGATGAGAGAACTGAGGCTGAGAGGTAATGGGACTTGCTCAGGGCCCCAGAGCTAGTGAGTGATGCAAATGGCACCTGGTAATAGGTCCTGACTCCAAGTCTACTTCTTTGTCATCTCACTCTTAGAGACAAAAACTCCAAACATGCCTTGTGAATACAAGAAAAATTGAAAATAAGTCCAATAAACTTTTGAAAGATATTTTTTTTTAATTTACAATTCAAATATTTTTAAGTGTAGACTGAAGTTAGAACTTTTTTACTTGAATAAATAAATCTGCACAATTGTCAAAAAGCATTACGTGGTCTGAAAATGGTTGAGCAACTTGTTCATGATCCTGATTGCACTTACTCAGTATTAACAGCAAGAACTCCACCTTTAGAATTGCCTTTAACTCAGTTCCTATCCCAGTATCACACATTTCAAGTGAGTAAAGTGATTCATTCATCAATCTACTCAAAAATGTTTGACTCAGAGATTCCCAGGCCAAGTATTTAGGATACAAAGATTTTAAATGAAGCATGTGTATCCTCAAGTTAAATTTTTTCACTCTGGTAACCATACTTTGTAAGAAATTAAAGCAAAAACAGAAGAATAAAACAAAACAAGTAAACAGTACATTATGTAAAATTTCACATATGGCAATCAATACTTATTGAAGTAAACATACCATTTTTCTCATGTATCTGTACAATGGAATTATAAGATTGCTGGGCTCTTGCTAGATTATATTGATTCTGAAAGAGAATTATACATTTTATATCAAAACTGTAAGTAGATGAAAATCATTACAAATAATTGATGGATTATTTGCATCACTGCTGTACTTAACACAAGAAACCAAGTATTTCCATTTCAAAAATAAATTTCCCAATTTCATTATTCCCAACTATTTTAGAGGGATAACAAAACCAAAATTGTTTTCTAATAAAGATCTACCAAGTTCACAGTTCATTTTCTAAGTCCTCCTGCCACTGCACAAGTACAAGGCTTTATGAATAAAGTTAAAGGATGTTGTTTGGATGCAAGGAGAATGTACATGTACATATATATGTGTGTGTGTGTGTATATATATGTATGTATAACAAGCACTGCTGTAGAGCAGAAATTAAGACATTATAAATCAACTGTTACTTCAAAAAAGAAAAAAACATTTGTATCTAGAAATATAAAATCATAAATGTCCACTGACAGAAAACTCTTCCTTGTAACTTCCATCAAAAAACAAAAAAAGAAAGAAACTACAAAATACTGCCTTCAGGTAAGGAAACATTAGGCTTTAAGGACTATACATATGGATAACAATTTGAATTAAACACCTGAAGAATGCCCATAAGTGATACCAAGTCACACTACTAAAGGAGTCTTCTTTTGTTAACCTCTACAGATTAGAATGTCTTCTAAGGGACCAAGTTTAGGATTGATTTTATTAATTTTATCCCCATAAGTACAACTTGCCTACATCTTAACTTCCAATTCTCCATCGTGGAGAATTATCATAAGCATTCTCCATAGTGGTTCACATCTATTATGTTATGTCACATAATTTTTTAATAAATTCATAGCATAAGAATGTGTATAAACACATTCCAAATGACAGCTTTCATTCCTACCTGGCCTGCTACCACCCAGTTCCTCCTCTCACCCACCTTCCTTCTTCCATTCGAATAAACTACTCTTATGAGTATCCCTGTATATCCTTAAGATTAAATAAGAAAATTAATGTACAGCCTATTGTTATTAGTCACTGTCCCCTGCTTTTTCTAAGAAATGATAGCATGACTAGAGTAAAAAATTATATCCTCCTGGTTAAATGAGACTTTTATCATTAAGTACTCACTAATGCTTTGTTCCAAAATCACACTGTTTACACTGTTTACACAGCTAAATCAGCTTTGTCAGTGTATACAGGCAAACCTCATTTTACTGCACTTCACTTTACTGCACCTAGCAGATACTACATTTTTTGGTTGCTGTTTTTAACAGTCTGAAGATCTGTGACAGCCCTGCACCAAGCAAGTCTATTGGCTCCATTTTCCCCCAAGAACACTGGCTGACTTTGTGTGTCTGTGCCACATTTTGGCAATTTGAAATACTTCAAACTTTGTCATTACCATGTTTGTTACAATGATCTGGGATCACTGATCTTTGGTGTTAACCACTACAACTAGCTGAAGGCTCGGATGATGGTTAGCATTTTTTAGTAGTATTTTTAAATTAAGGCATGTACATTTTATTTTAGACATAATGCTATCACACACTTAGGAGACTGCAGTACAGTGTAACTGTTACACATACGAGGAAACCGAAAGTTCGTGTGGTTTGCTTTACTGTGACCCTGGCCTTACTCAAGTAGTCTGGAACTGAACCCATAATATCTCCAAGGTATGCCTATACTGGTCTATCTCTATTATCTTCTTCCCTAAAAAAAATTCCATCTCTTTGTATCCTCACATGTTAAACATACCTCTTGTGACAAATTATAATAGGAGATCAAAAAGAATATATTCATAAATGTGTAACTGAGTCACTTTGCTGCACAGAAAAAAATTAACACTATAGATGAACTATATTTCCAAAAAACTTTAATAAAAATAAATAAATACACTTCTTAAAGACCACTTAATTCAAACTAACTGGTAACTTTTGTGCATTTATATTTGTTATGATTTATTTATTTGGATTTGCTTTTATAACTTCACTTTCTGATTTCTATTCCTCACTAAATATGATTTTATTATCTCCTCCTGGGATTCAAATAAGACATGTTTTAGACCTCATTCTGATCTGTACCTCTTAACTTCTGCTGTACTATCTATTCCTGGGTCCCTCTGTGCAACATTCTGAGTTATTTCTTCTAATAATTCTCTCTTCTGATGTCCAATCAGTTTCTCATTTTAACATTCTTCATTTCTATAGATTCTTTTCTCTGATCACTAGATATTACACATAAGGATTCATTTTCTCACAATTTTAATATCTGCTACTTCCAAAACTTCAAGTCTTTGTGACCCTGTGTCTCTTATTTGTTTCTGCCAGTTCTCATGTATGTTAGGTTGTCTACTTGGGTGCTTGTCATCTTTCACTGTCAAGTGAAAAAGCTGGCTTAAAACTCAACATTCAAAAAACAAAGATCATGGCATCCGGTCCCATCACTTCATGGCAAATAGATGGGGAAACAATGGAAACAATGACAGACTTTATTTTTGAGGGCTCCAAAATCACTGCAGATGATGACTGCAGCCATGAAATTAAAAAACACTTGCTCCTTGGAAGAAAAGCTATGACAACCTAAACAGCATATTAAAAAGCAGAGACATTACTTTGCCAACAAAGGTCCGTCTAGTCAAAGCTATGGTTTTTCCAGTAGTCATGTATGGCTGTGAGAGTTGGACTATAAAGAAAGCTGAGCACCTAAGAATTGATGCTTTTGAACTGTGGTGTTGGAGAAGACTCTTGAGAATCTCTTGGACTGCAAGGAGGTCAAACCAGTCCATCCTAAAGGAAATCAGTCCTGAATATTCATTGGAAGGACTAATGCTGAAGCTGAAACTCCAATACTTTGGCCACCTGATGCAAAGAACTGACTCATTGGAAAAAGACCCTGATGCTGGGAAAGATTAAAGGCAGAAGGAGAAGGGGATGACAGAGGATGAGATGGTTGGATGGCATCACCGACTCAAAGGACATGAGTTTGAGCAAGCTCCGGGAGTTGGTGATGGAGAGGGAAGCCTGGCATGCTGCAGTCCACAGGGACACAAAGAGTCGGACTTGACTGAGTGACTGAACTGAACTGATCTTAATCTCTGAGAATCTTATAGTCTTAATTCAGAAATCCTTTCTTCTAAAGAGTTTTGGCATTTGCTACTGATGAGAACTGTGGATACAATTAACATGAGACCACTTTAGTCCCCTTAGAGAATCAATTTTCTGCTTCCTCTGTGAGTTAAGATTCCAGTGAGCTTGTGATTTGATGTGCAATACAGTAAGAAATACTTACTTAGATTTAGTACTATTTGGATAGGTATTTAATACAAAATTCACAAGGAATTTTAGGAACATACAGAATTTTTTTTTAAAATGTCAGGTAGGGATGATTTCCATCACACACTTTTCCAAAATATACTAACTTCAGAGTTTGTTTTGGTCTTAAGTGTCCACAGATAACTATAATTAGACATGAAAGATATTTCTGATATAGTAAGTGAATAAAGAACAGAACACGGTGGGTAAGAGCAGAGATTAACGGCCAGAACGTCTGGTTCCAATCCTCACTCTCCACCCTGACCTTAGATGAGTCACCTAACTTCTCTGTGCTTCAGTTTCCTCATCTACAAAATGAGGACAATAATAGTACCTACGTCTAGGTTATTAAGAGGATAGAAAGTTAATACCAATAAAAAGTTTAGATTAGAGCCTAGCACATATATGCTTACTAGGAGTTAACTATTACAATGGGATTTCAATTTGGGGAAGCATGTAACTACATATAATTTTTTATTCACTAGTATACATAAACCAATAATAAATTTTAAACCATAGACATACTTAATTATAGTAGAAATAACAAAGACTAAAAGAACAGGTAGAAGCTTCGTAACAGGAAAAGTATCTCATAGTTAATGCAACATTCTTAATAAAAGTACCTTATTTGCTCCAAACTGCACTCTGGCTTTGCCTTTAACTAAGGTGGCATTGATCTGCATGATGACCGATTCTATTGAATAGGCACTGCTCCAGCCCTATAGAAAGAAGAAAACACTCTCTAAAACACTGTGGTATTCCTGATTCTCACTCAGGAAAGCTTAAGAAAATGGCATATAACAACTTAGTAGTATCAAATTTATGTTAAGTTTGTAGTCAAGGAGTAAAAGTTGGACCATTTCCAAAATCTCACAAAACAAAGAAAGCTGTGTTGTAAGAGCAACAAATGAGCAAATTATAACATACATCACTCTTATTGCCCATTCTAGCATAGATTAAGCACCAAGTACAATGTCATTTTACTGGTTTAAATAGCTTTCATTATTAAAATAGGTGCTATTAGCAAAAAAAAAATTATTTTAAAGTGGGTACTATTACAAAGAGCTCTCTGTCCACTTAGAATCTAATTTACATAATTAAAACACTCTACAGAGGTTGAACTACTTGAGTGCCATAAGAAAAACAGTCACCTGTTTTGTGAGTAGTTCCATGCACAGTGCTCCACCACCCAACACGTACCTTAAAAAGAAAAAGGAATCATACAAAATTCTCTAGATCTTGGTATTCTTTCTTCAGTTTTTAAAGTATCACTACTAAGAAAGCATGCATACAAGTAAAGATTAAAAGATAACATGCAAAAATGAAAATAAGTTTTTAGGGTTACAGAACTATGGGTAATTCTAAAATTCTGATGTCATCATCTAAATGTCTCTTTTTAACTAAATAATGGTTCTTAACAACAGAACACTTGAAAACTTTAAAGGTATCAGAAACTAAGAACTTAGCCCTAAACATTCCAGAGAATGGGGGCAGGAGAAATCTTCCTTAAATGGTTTTCAACTGTTCTACTCATCTTAAAAGATTTCTCCAACATCATGTTAAATAGCCAAGAGCTTTTCCTTTGACAGCAGTGATGATTTTACCCTATCTATAGTAATGAACATCTGCATTTATAGTTAAAATATTTCTCATTCTGTTGTGAAGATCAAATGGTTCTGACCAGGGAGCCTCTCTGGAGCTCCCCTATTTCTCTTTCTAGTCCTGAGGACTCTTCTCTGAACCAAGGACAGCTACAGGGGATTTCATTAGAAATCTCCATTAGATCTCCCTTAGAAATCATTATTTAGATCAAGATTCTTCAGCCTTTGACATTTTCTCAAAGTAACTCCTCCTTTAATGTTAAACTTTAAAACACATTAAATACCATGCCTAAAAATAAAAGGAATGGTAATTACAAAAGAAAAACTGTGGCAATCTTGAAAACACAAAAGGTAGGACCACTGATTAGGTCTATGTGAAAACTGTGTCCACCACACGTTCTGTTTGTCCTCTGGGACTCTGCCCATGCCTTTCCCTTGCCTGAGATTCCTTCCACTGCCTACTCTCCCAAATGCCTGTTCTTCCTCCTGCCCCATAAAACTTGCCAAGACCATTCGAGCCTGTAAATTTTGCATTCTGGCTAAGCAAATGAATCCTTGTGTTGACTAAACAAAGTAACAGAGAAGTAAGGAATCTAAAAACTTCTACTGTAGACCACTAGTAATAATAGTTACAGTGGAATTACTCACTAACAGAAACTAGTCAATAACTCTCCCCTATTCTGGAGAATGTGGTCCACTGGAGAAGGGAATGGCAAACCACTTCAGTATTCTTGCCTTTAGAACCCCATGAACAGTACGAAAAGGCAAAATGATAGGATACTGAAAGAGGAACTCTCCAGGTCAGTAGGGGCCCAATATACTACTGGAGATCAGTGGAGAAATAACTCCAGAAAGAATGAAGGGATGGAGCCAAAGCAAAAAGAATACCCAGCTGTGGATGTGACTGGTGATAGAAGCAAGGTCCAATGCTGTAAAGAGCAATATTGCATAGGAACCTGGAATGTCAGGTCCATGAATCAAGGCAAATTGGAAGTGGTCAAACAAGAGATGGCAAGAGTGAATGTAGACATTCTAGGAATCAGCAAACTAAAATGGACTGGAATGGGTGAATTTAACTCATATGACCATTATATCTACTACTGCAGACAGGAATCCTTCAGAAGAAATGGAGTAGCCATCATGGTCAACAAGAGAGTCCAAAATGCAGTACTTGGATGCAATCTTAAAAACGACAGAATGATCTCTGTTCGTTTCCAAGGCAAACCATTCAATATCACAGTAATCCAAGCCTATGCCCCAACCAGTAACGCTGAAAAAGCTGAAGTTGAACGGTTCTATGAAGACCTACAAGACCTTTTAGAACTAACGCCCAAAAAAGATGTCCTTTTCATTATAGGGGACTGGAATGCAAAAGTAGGAAGTCAAGAAACACCTGGAGTAACAGACAAATTTGGCCTTGGAATACGGAATGAAGCAGGGCAAAGACTAATAAAGTTTTGCCAAGAAAATGCAATGGTCATAGCAAACACCCTCTTCCAACAACACAAGAGAAGACTCTATACATGGACATCACCAGATGGTCAACACCGAAATCAGATTGATTATATTCTTTGCAGCCAAAGATGGAGAAGCTCTATACAGTCAGCAAAAACAAGACCAGGAGCTGACTGTGGCTCAGATCACGAACTTCTTATTGCCAAATTCAGAATTAAATTGAAGAAAGTAGGGAAAACCACTAGACCATTCAGGTATGACCTAAATCAAATCCCTTATGATTATACAGTGGAAGTGAGAAATAGATTTAAAGGCCTAGATCTGATAGATAGAGTGCCTGATGAACTATGGAATGAGGTTCGTGACACTGTACAGGAGACAGGGATCAAGACCATCCCCATGGAAAAGAAATGCAAAAAAGCAAGATGGCTGTCTGGGGAGGCCTTACAGATAGCTGTGAAAAGAAGAGAAGCAAAAAGCAAAGGAGAAAAGGAAAGATATAAGCATCTGAAGGCAGAGTTCCAAAGAATAGCAAGAAGAGATAAGAAAGCCTTCTTCAGCAATCAATGCAAAGAAAGAGAGGAAAACAAAAGAATGGGAAAGACTAGGGATCTCTTCAAGAAAATTAGAGATACCAAGAGGACATTTCATGCAAAGATGGGCTCGATAAAGGACAGAAATGGTATGGACCTAACAGAAGCAGAAAATATTAACATAAGAATACACAAAAGAATACACAAAAGAACTGCACAAAAAAGATCTTCACAACCCAGATAATCGCAATGGTGTGACCACTGACCTAGAGCCAGATATCCTGGAATGTGAAGTCAAGTGGGCCTTAGAAAGCATCACTACGAACAAAGCTAGTGGAGGTGATGGAATTCCAGTTGAACTATTTCAGATCCTGAAAGATGATGCTGTGAAAAGTGCTGCACTCAATATGCCAGAAAATTTGGAAAACTCAGCAGTGGCCACAGGACTGGAAAAGGTCAGTTTTCATTCCAGTCCCAAAGAAAGGCAATGCCAAAGAATGCTCAAACTACTGCACAGTTGCACTCATCTCACACGCAGTAAAGTAATGCTCAAACTTCTCCAAGCCAGGCTTCAGCAATACGTGAACCATTAACTTCCAAATGTTCAAGCTGGTTTTAGAAAAGGCAGAGAAACCAGAGATCAAATTGCCAATATCCGCTGGATCATGGAGAAAGCAAGAGAGTTCCAGAAAAACATCTATTTCTGCTTTACCGACTATGCCAAAGCCTTTGACTGTGTGGATCACAATAAACTGTGGAAAATTCTGAAAGAGATGGGAATACCAGACCACCTGACCTGCTTCTTGAGAAATCTGTATGCTGGTCAGGAAGCAACAGTTAGAACTGGACATGGAACAACAGACTGGTTCTAAATAGGAAAAGGAGTACGTCAAGGCTGTATATTGTCACCCTGCTTATTTAACTTATATGCAGAGTACATTATGAGAAAAGCTGGGCTGGAAGAAACACAAGCTGGAATCAAGATTGCCGGGAGAAATATCAGTAACCTCAGATATGCAGATGACACCACCCTTATGGCAGAAAGTGAAGAGGGACTAAAAAGCCTCTTGAGGAAAGTGAAAGAGGAGAGTGAAAAAGTTGGCTCAGAGCTCAACATTCAGAAAACGAAGATCATGGCATCTGGTCCCATCACTTCATGGGAAATAGATGGGGAAACACTGGAAACAGTGTCAGACTTTATTTTTTGGGGCTCCAAAATCACTGCAGATGGTGACTGAAGCCATGAAATTAAAAGACTCTTACTCCTTGGAAGGAAAGTTATGACCAACCTAGATAGCATATTCAAAAGCAGAGACATTACTTTGCCAACAAAGGTTCGTCTAGTCAAGGCTATGGTTTTTCCTGGGGTCATGTATGGATGTGAGAGTTGGACTGTGAAGAAGGCTGAGCGCCGAAGAATTGATGCTTTTGAACTGTGGTGTTGTAAAAGACTCTTGAGAGTCCCTTGGACTGCAAGGAGATCCAACCAGTCCATTCTGAAGGAGATCAGCCCTGAGATTTCTTTGGAAGGAATGATGCTAAGGCTGAAACTCCAGTACTTTGGCCACCTCATGCAAAGAGTTGACTTATTGGAAAAGACTCTGATGCTGGGAGGGATTGGGGGCAGGAGGAGAAGGGGACGACAGAGGATGAGATGGCTGGATGGCATCACTGATTTGATGGACGTGAATCTGAGTGAACTCCAGGAGTTGGTGATGGGCAGGGAGGCCTGGCGTGCTGGGATTCATGGGGTCGCGAAGAGTCAGACATGACTGAGCAACTGAACTGAACTGAACTGATCCTGGAGAATTCAGGCAACCATCTCTCTTACTTTCTTGTCCCAACTTTCGGGAACTTTCAAAGCAAAAGTTTAATAGGAAGAAAAAACCTCTAAAAAAATTAAATCAGGAAGGAGAATCATGAGATTTTACACTTTGCAGGGGAGGAAAAAATTGGGAGACTGGGATTGACATACACACCACTCTATATAAAATGGATAACTAATGAGAATTTACTGTATAGCACATGGCACTCTACTCAACACTGTGTAATGCCCTATATGGGAACAGAATCTTAAAAAGAGTGGATGTATATAAATGTATTAATTGATTCACTCTGCTGTATAGCAGAAAGTAACATAACATTGTGAATCAACTATACACCATAATTTTTTTTTTAATAAAAGATAAACTGTGTATATTCTCTTATGTTCCTAAAACTCAGAAATTTGTCTACAATTCTCTGAATCTCCCACTGGGCTGAAAGTGTATCTTGCATATTTAAAAATCTTGCAGCTTTAAATATGCATTTGCTGATTTAACAGAATTACAAGATACAAGTTCTCATTTGATTTTGATTTCTCCAAAACCACTCAAAGTCTAGTAATCTGTTAATGAGTTAACACCATTCTTGGTCCTTACACTTCAGAAATGCTAAAGAGAAACTTATTTTAGGAAAAGGACATATGTAGTTAATGCTGAGCTACCAATTATCTAATCACCACCTTCCCCTTTAGCACCCCACTCTTCATTTTGGGGGTGGAGAGTCTTGTCAGGAGAGAAGGGAAAGTTTTCATACTTGTAGATTAGAAGAAAGTACATTTTCTACAAGCACATTCTAACTATAAAAGTGTTTGATATCTCAACACAAGACAGAAGGAGTTCTAGTATCTATACAAAAAGTGAGCTAAGCATATATTAGTGCATAATAAACTTTCCTTAGTGTATACAATTACTAAATTTCTTTTATATATACCACCAGCAGCATTTACATATGAAAAAAAGTCAATTCTACTTTTGTATTGCATCATTTTATCAGCATGTGTTCTAAGCTCCTATTGTTCTTAGGGTCCAAACAAAAAGCTCCTGCAGAATATTGAGACAATGCAAGGACACTAGGAAAAAAAATAATCTAAGGGTCATTTACAGATAAAATGCCATATACATATACATGGGCACAGTAACATTTTCAGCTTAAAAATTTTTCAGTTGCCAAAGTTATATAGCAAACACTATCCTAAGTTCAGCCTCTTCGGGCATTAGTTTATAAAATTTTTGTTTTACTAGGAGGTTCTTGCAAGAATGTTTGCCAGCTAACCTCCCCACCCACAATCTAGGATGATCACTTAATTGCTATGAGGGGACAACAGATACCAGTACTTAAGTGGACAACAAATACCATTAATCATGCAACACTGATTCTTGCAAGGATCCAAAAAACAGATGAGAAATAAAATTTTATATTAAGTCAAATTCTTGATGATAATCTCATTTTTTTAAAAAAGGCAGGCTTCCAACACAATACTCTAAAGCAGTTATCCTCCAATTAAAAATAAATTTTTTAAAAAGGCAGATTTATCAGCCTACATAAAACAGTCATGATCTTTCCCTTTGTTGAGGTAAGGAAAGGGGCCATGGATAAGACCAGAGCCCTAAAAGAGCAATAAAGTTCTGGCATTTAAAACCAGATTCTTAAAATAATGTTCCCTCAATACAGACAAAAAACCCATGGTCATATAGAAGTAGAAGTATTCTCTTTGTGAATGACTGGGACACAAACAATACCTCCTATTATATCAGCCAATAAAGCATCTTTACAAAGAGCTCTCTAATAATGTATTGTATTACCGTCAAATAATCTTTCTGATTCTCACTACACTGTACCCTGGACTAAGCAAGAAAGACAGCCAAGTTTTGATGGCTCAGTAAAGCAGCTCATAAAACACCAGTGGATTGGAAATTCTATACTACCCTAAACTGCCTATTTACTGTATTTGCCTACAGCTTGCTAACTTATTATAACAAAGCTATAAAGCTAAAGGCAAAGGAAAGATACACCCATTTGAATTCAGAGTTCCAAAGAATAGTAAGGAGAGATAAGAACGCCTTCCTCAGTGATCACTGCAAAGAAATAGAGGAAAATAACAGAACGGGAACAACTATAAGATCTCTTCAAGAAAATGAGAGATACCAAGGGAACATTTCATGCACAGATAGGCACAATAAAGGATAGGACCAGAAGATATTAAGAAGAGGTAGCAAGAAAACATAGAAAAACTATACAAAAAAGATCTTCATGACCCAAATAACCATGATGGTGTGATCACTCACCTAGAGCCAGACATCCTGGAATCTGAAGTCCAGTGGGCCTTAGGAAGCATCACTATGAACAAAGCTACTGGAGGTGATGGAATTCCAGTTAAGCTATTTCAAATCCTAAAAGATGATACTGTGAAAGTGCTGCACTCAATATGCCAGCAAATTTGGAAAACTCAGCAGTGGCCACAGGACTGGAAAAGGTCAGTTTTCGTTCCAATTGTGAAGAAACGCAATGCCAAACAATGTTCAAACTACTGCACAATTGCACTCATCTCACACGCTAGCACAGTAATGCTCAAAATTCTCCAAGCCAGGCTTCAACAGTACATGAGCCCTGAACTTCCAGATGTTCAAGCTGGATTTAGAAAAGGCAGAAGAACCAGAGATCAAATTGCCAACATCTGCTGGATCATCGAAAAAGCAAGAGAGTTCCAGAAAAACATTTACTTCTTTATTGACTATGCCAACGCCTTTGACTGTCTGGATCACAACAAGCTGTCAAAAATACTTAAAAAAAAAACTTAAAAGAGATGGGAATATCATACCATTTTACCTGCCTCCTGAGAAATCTGTATGCACGTCAGGAAGCAACAGTTAGAACTGGACATGGAACAACAGGCTGGTTCCAAAGTGGGAAAGGAATATGTCAAGGCTATATATTGTCACCCCGCTTATTTAACTTACATGCAGAGTACATCATGCGAAATGCTGAGCTGGATGAAGCACAAGCTAAAATCAAGACTGCTGGGAGAAATATCAATAACCTCAGATATGCAGATGACACCACCCTTATGGCAGAAAGCGAAGAAGAATTAAAGAGCCTCTTGATGAATGTAAACAGGAGAGTGGAAAAGTTGGCTTAAAACTCAACATTCAAAAAATGAAGATCATGGCATCTGGTCTCATCACTTCATGGCAAATAGATGGGGAAACAATGGAAACAATGACAGACTTTATTTCCTTGGGCTCCAAAGTCACTGCAGATGGTGATTGCAGCCATGAAATTAAAAGACGCTTGCTCCTTGGAAGAAAAGCTACGACCAACCTAGACAGCATATTAAAAAGCAGAGACATTACTTTGCCAACAAAGGTCCATATAGTCAAAGCTACGGTTTTTCCAGTAGTCATGTATAGATGTGAGAGTTGGACTATAAAGAAAGCTGAGCGCCGAAGAATTGATGCTTTTGAACTGTGGTGTTGGAGAAGACTTGAGAATCCCTTCGACTGCAAGGAGATCAAACCAGTCCATCCTAAAGGATGGACTGAATATTAGAAGGACTAATATTGAATCAGTCCTGAATATTGGAAGGACTAATGCTGAAGCTGAAACTCCAATACTTTGGCCACCTGACATGAAGAACTGACTCATTTGAAAAGACTCTGATGCTGGGAAAGATTGAAGGCAGGAGGAGAAGGGGACGACAGAGGATGAGATGGTTGGATGGCATCACCGATTAGATGGACATGAGTTTGAGCAAGCTCTGGGAGTTGGTGATGGACAGGGAAGCCTGGCATGGGGCAGTCCATGGGGTCACAGAGTCAGACACGACTAAGTGACTGAACTGAACTGCTAAGTTACTATATTTTCTTATCTCGTTCATTCATTCACAAATATTTACTGCATATATAGTAATAGTATGTATGCATGCTAAAAACTGAAGCAGACACAAGAATATACAATGAAGACTTGTATGATAAGTATGACTTGTACAGTGATGACTTGCCTTCATGATGTTTGCAGTATAGTAAAGATTAGATGTTAAATGAACAATAAAGTAGTGGAGGGGGTCCCAAAGTTCTGTAAGGAGGAAAAACCAGAAGCCTTATTTTAAATTTGGTGGTCAGGAATAATATACCTACGAGTGACACACAAGCAGAGACTTGCAGGAATTGAAGTGTGGGTGGAAACAAGAGGACTGAAGAGGCAAGCAAGGGTAAAATGACAGACAGTGTATGGAATATGGTACGGACATCAACCTGCAGGAACAGCGGGAAGACATGGGATGTGTTTAAGCAGAGGAGCAACACAATCAGAACAAATTTGTAAAAGCTCACTCTAAAGAGCTTTATGAGTGAGGGGATAGAAGCAGGAGTCTGATCAGAAATTCTCTGAAGTGATCCAAGTGAGAACTGATGGTGGTAGCAACAAAACTGAAAACTATTGGATCTGAAAATCCTTTAAAGTAGAGAAACAAAGGAAAATGAGAAAAAGGTGAGATATAAACAATGACTCTAGATTCATTAAGTGAGATAAGGAAGACTGGGGAAGGGAGGCTGAAAAAAAGATGGGCTCAAGTTTTTGTCCTGAAGGCCTGTGTAAGAGACATTCAAGTAGAGGTGTCAATAAAGCAGAAGAATATTGGAAACACCAAAGACATAGGGATGTGCGATACAAGCCTAGGAGTCACTGGCACACAGAAATATTTTAAAAGCCATGGAGCTTTTTCAACAAATCAAACAACAGCAATTGGACTTTAGGTAAAAATCTATGATCTAAACCTCATACCTTATACAAAAATTAATTCAAAATGATTCACAGACGTATCTGTAAAATGTAAACTGTAAAACCTTGAGGAACAAAAATAGAAGAAAAATCTTTGGGATCTAGGACTAGGCAAAGAGTTCTTAGACTTGATACCAAAAGCATAATTTTACTTCAAAGCTAAAATATTTTGTTCTACAAAAGATTCTGTTAAGATAAAATTAAGCTAAATACTAGAAGAAACTAAAAAACCACACATCCAAAGGATTATTGTGTAGAATGCACCTTAAAAACTTTCAAAATTCAACGAAAGAACAATCCAATTAGAAAACTGGCAAAAGACATGAACAAGTATCTCTTGGAAGAGTACATAAAGTTGTCAAATAGGCACATGAAAGATGTTCAACACTGAGGAATATTCATTACAGAAGTGCAAGTTAAAACCACAATGAGACATCACTGCACAGCTAACAGAATGGTTAAAATAAAAACAAATGACATCATCAAGTGCTGGCGAGGATGTGGACAAAGTGGATCACTCACACATTCTAGACAGGAATGTAAAATGGTAAAGCCATTCTGGAAAATAGTGTGGTAGTTTCTTTTAAAACTCAATATGCAATGACTGTGTGTGCGTGCAATGTTGCTCGGTCGTGTCCGACTCTGGGTGACTCTATGAACTGTAGCCTGCCAGGTCCCTCTGTCCATGGGGTTCTATGACCTAGCAATTGCATTCCTAGACATGAATCCCAGACAAAGGACAATACATTCACATTCATTCACACCCATATACACACACACTGTATACAAGTATTCACAGCAGCTTTATTTGTAATACTCTTAACACTGAAATCAGTCTAGAGGTCCTTCAGTGGGTTTCTGGTTAAACAAACTGTGGTACATGACGCACCATGGAATACTACTTAGCAATAAAAAGGAACAAACTAGTCAGACACTTAGATGACTCTCCAGGGAATTATGAGTAAAAAAACAAAAAACCAGCTAATCCCCAAAGGTTACAATACAAAACTTTAAGATTTCATTTATGTAACTTTTTTTATAATGACAAAATATTAGGAATGCAGGACAGATGAGTGGTTACCAGGAGTTAAGGGATGAGGGGCACTAGAGGAAAATGGGTCTAGTTTCAGGGGCAACAAGAAGGATCCATGTGGTGTTGGAACTGTACAGTGTCTTGACTGCTGTGTTGCATACACACATCTACTCAATGTAAAATTCAATACACACACATGCATGCAAGCACGCCAAGCCACTTCAGCCATGTCCAACTCTTTGCGACCCCATGACCTGTAGCCTATCAGGCTCCTCTGTCCATGGGAATTCTCCAGACAAGAATACTGGAGTGGGTTGCCATGCCCTCCTCCAGGGGATCGTCCCGACCCAGGGATTGACCCCACATCTCCCGCATTGCAGGCCAATTCTTTACCATCTGAGCCACCAGGGATATATATGAGTTATACATAAAACTGGGAAAATCTGCATAAGCACTATATATTGCATCCCTGTCTCTGTATCACTGTTTCATAATTCTATACCACACAGCTTTGCAAAAATCGTACCACTAGGGAAACTGGGCAAAGGGGACAAAGTATCTCCAATAGTTCTTCCAACTGTGTGCAACTATACAATTAACTCAATGAAAAAAAAAATTTTTTTAACGCCAAGGAATGAAGGGAAAAGAAAAGACAACAGACCTAGTATCAAATTCTAAAGAACCCCAACAGGTAGAAGTTAAGTGAACAAGGAGCTCCCAGCAAAAAGAGATGAGAGGAGGCAATCAGAAACCAAGGGGAAAATGTTCTGGTGTTGCTGAGAAATCTAATAATCAGGTATGATAGAACCTGAACAGGTACTTCTGGATTTACCGAAGTCCCTATTGGAAATACCAGACTGGGAGGAACAGTAACAGCTAATGCCAAATTACATGGGGCTGAAAAGTGAACAGGAAGGAAATGAAGAGAGTTGGTTACATACACACTGCTTGTGGGAATGTAAATGGTGCAGCCACTTGGGAAAAGTGTGGCACTTCATAAAAAGTTAAAAAGGGTTATTACCAAAGGACCTAGTAACTCACATAGGTATATATGATACAGAAATGAAGATGTGCACACAGAAACCTGTCTGTGAAAGTTCATAGCATTATTCATAACAGCCAAAATGTGGAAACAAATGTCCATGGATAAATAAAATGGAATAAGCTACTGATATATGCTGCAACATGGATGAACCTTGAAAACTTTTAAGTGACAGAAGCCAGTCACAAAAGCCTGTACTTTGTTTGCTTCCTTAAATGAAAATGTCCAGAATACACAAATCCACAGAGATAAGAATTAGTAGTTGCTGGTGGGTGGAGGGATAGGAGAGAGGAATGAGAAGTGATTGCTAATGGGTACAGAGTTTCTTCTGGAAGGTGATGAAAGCATTTTTAAATTAATGGTAATGGTTACACAACTGAGTATACTATACCACTGAACTGTACACTTTAAAAGGGTGAGTTTTATCATGTGTGAATTGTATCACAATGAAGCTGTTATGTTTAAAATATTTTTGACAAGAAACAAATAAGGAAGTAGCTAGTAGATGTAGGATATAAAACACCTGGAACAAAAACTGTTCAATAATCTGTCCAGAGTCACAGTGTGTAATTAAGCATTAGCCTGAGTCAGAGATCGCGAACTGTTCTATCAGGCTTTACACTTTTTAGTTCTTCCCATGTCAGTCATAATTCTTACTTTTTACTTAATAGTTGACTGTGAAGATCAAGTCATATTGATTTTGCCTCAAATTACCCTCATCCTTCATTCATCTTTCCATTCCCATCACTACTGTAACAACTCAGGTTGTTATCACTTTATCTAAGACAGTGGCATCAGCTCTTAACTAGCCTTACATTCTTCCAGACTTTGTGAATATAATTTGTCCTGTAGTATTTTCTACTGTCAACAGATTTACTTTCCAAGACATTCTTTTTACTTTTATTTCCCTATTTCTGAACCAGTTAAAGAAAAATAAATTAAATATCCATGGGTAATAGTTTGCTCACCAATCCATGTTTTTATATAATTACAAGCTATTGTCAATACAATTTCCTATAATTCTTCTATAGGAACTCTACCCCTCATGTGTTATAGCTCAAACTATTCTGGTAAACTGAATACACCATGCTCTTTCCTAAATGTGTGATTGTGTTTACTTTTCACCTATGTAGACAATTTTCCTTCAACCTCCATAAGTTGACCAAACCCCACCCAGTACTTCAAGACCTAGCTGAGATCCCACCTACTTGTCCAAGTCTTCCCGGATCACTATTGCCAGAAGCAATCTCCTTTTCCTTTAAGGTCAGAGAACTTAAGTCCATACTTAAAACCTGACAAATCAATTGAATACTTAATACTTCTAATGGTTTATTTTTGCTGCCTTTTGGTATAATGGAAAAAACGTTTTATTAGAAGATATAAAGTTTATTTGGATAAGTCACAAACTGACTTATTATTCTAGTTATTTATTTGAATAATGGGAAAATAACCCCATTTGGTAAAAGTAATCAATGAAGACAAACTATATAGCAGATTTTAAAACTGAAAATGGCATGATTTATAATTTAATTATCTTCACAAGATGGTAAACTACAAAGACCATAAACTCAGGAATTTTCTCCACAACAGAATATGAAAAAAATCTATGCTAGTGAAGTTTACATCAGATTTCAAAATAATTTTACAAAAATATTTTTTATACATTTATCCTGAATTTGAAAAAAGTTTCCAAATATTTTCCTTAATCATTTATAGCCACCCATATTGTTTTAATCTAAATTAGACTATTACTATATAAAGCATAGAAATGATCAAAGGATTGGATATTTTTAGATTTTAATTACCATAATATGATTGTTTCACGGAGTGGACTTGATCAGCTGAGCATATCACAATTCTCAAACTATTTTAACTCCTGTTATTTAAAGGATCTACAGAACCTTCCACAACTAACCTAGGTACAAATTCTGATCTTTTCCCCATCATTCATATGACTTCTAATCACCAAAAAAAAAAACAAGTTTCAATAAAAAATGCCAGGCAATTACCATTTAATTCTACCAAACTGAGACCACCCCTTTAGAAAATCAATGACCAGCTCCATAGGCCTGTGAGATTTCCTGTGATTATTCCTCGCATAATGGGCATGTGGGAATCACTCTCTAATCCTAACTTTCTCTAAACCCTCAATCACAACTTACATTTGAAAAACATTTGATTTTTTAAGGTGAAGTATATACACATAGGGTCATTTAAAAACCCCTATAAACATAATGAGTTATACCAGTGATGCTTAAATTATGGTTCCCAGCCTGGAACATCAGCTTCACCTGAAACTATCTTAGATATGGAAATTCTCAGGCCCCATGAGGAAGGCAATGGCACCCCACTCCAGTACTCTTGCCTGGAAACTCCCATGGACGGAGGAGCCTGGTGGGCTGCAGTCCATGGGGTTGCTAAGAGTCGGACACAACTGAGCGACTTCACTTTCACTTTTCACTTTCATGCACTGGAGAAGGAAATGGCAACCCACTCCAGTGTTCTTGCCTGGAGAATCCCAGGGACAGGGGAGCCTGGTGGGCTGCCGTCTATGGTGTTGCACAGAGTCGGAAATGACTGAAGCAATTTAGCAGCAGCAGGCCCCATAACAAGTCCTATTGAATCACAAACTTTGAGTTAAAGTTTAGCATTCTAGGCCTCCTGGCATTTGACTAGCCCTCCAAATGATTCTGATGTATACTATCAAAGAAAATAATCACTTAAACTTACCCTCCTGAGAGAACAGGTAATACCACTCGAACAAATGGAGGATCAAATGGAAAGTTATCCTAAAAAACAAATAAGGAAGTTTAATTTTAAGAATATCCTTAATACTGTATTATTTAGAAGATTTTAAAATAATCTATAAAGAATGCATACATTTATTATCTAATGATGAATGAAAATCATAAACATAAAAATAGTCCCCCAAAATGAAATGAAAACCAAAGCAAATAAAAATGAAGATCAGGCCCAAACAGAACAGTATATTTGCAAAATTATGAAATACAGAAAGAGGTTCCCACTTCCAAGAGAACTATATAAAGGAACCATTCCAATAATGATGGACTAGGTAATTTGGATCAATCATCTGGCTATGAACTAGAAAAGGTAGACAAATGTATAACTACAGAGCTAAGATCAAGAAAAGGGAACCTCAGAGTGCAGTCTTTTTTTCCCTTTGGATTTTCTTTCAATTGGAGGAGAGGAAGATAAGAGGTTAAGAAGCTGAGAAGAACAAGACTCCTTACAAGTCGCTACAGCACACGTTAGCTTGGAACCCTGAAGGACAAATCACAAACTACACAGGTAGAGAACAAAGCCCATCTTTATATCATCTCACTGCCATTTGGGATTCAGGGATCCTGGGTTACAATGCCCAAGTACCTGATGGGCAGACATACATCTTCTATTTAGAGGACTAGCATCCAAGGCTTCAAAATAGCTCTCTAATCATTCATATATAACATCTATCACCAAAAATAACCAGTCATATGAGACTTAAAGACAGCATTATCAGAAAATGACAGACAAAACTACAGGGTGTCAAGATAAGCGTTATCCGACACAGATTTTAAAATAACTAAACTGAATATTTTGTATGCAGGTCAGGAAGCAACAGTTAGAACTGGACATGGAACAACAGACTGGTTCCAAATAGGAAAAGGAGTTTGTCAAGGCTGTATATTGTCACCCTGCTTATTTAACTTATACGCAGAGTACATCATGAGAAACGCTGGACTGGAAGAAACACAAGCTGGAGTCAAGATTGCCGGGAGAAATATCAATAACCTCAGATATGCAGATGACACCACCCTTATGGCAGAAAGTGAAGAGGAACTAAAAAGCCTCTTGAGGAAAGTGAAAGTGGAGAGTGAAAGAGTTGGCTTAAAGCTCAACATTCAGAAAACGAAGATCATGGCATCTGGTCCCATCACTTCATGGGAAATAGATGGGGAAACACTGGAAACAGTGTCTGACTTTATTTTTCTGGGCTCCAAAATCACTGCAGATGGTGACTGAAGCCATGAAATTAAAAGATGCTTACTCCTTGGAAGGAAAGTTATGACCAACCTAGATAGCATATTCAAAAGCAGAGACATTACTTTGCCAATAAAGGTTCGTCTAGTCAAGGCTATGGTTTTTCCTGTGGTCATTTTTGGATGTGAGAGTTGGACTGTGAAGAAGGCTGAGTGTCGAAGAATTGATGCTTTTGAACTGTGGTGTTGGAGAAGACTCTTGAGAGTCCCTTGGACTGCAAGATCCAACCAGTCCATTCTGAAGGAGATCAGCCCTGAGATTTCTTTGGAAGGAATGATGCTAAGGCTGAAACTCCAGTACTTTGGCCACCTCATGCGAAGAGTTGACTTATTGGAAAAGACTCTGATGCTGGGAGGGATCGGGGGTAGGAGGAGAAGGGGACGACAGAGGATGAGATAGCTGGATGGCATCACTGACTCGATGGATGTGAGTCTGGATGAACTTCAGGAGTCGGTGATGGACAGGGAGGCCTGATGTGCTGTGATTCATAGGGTCGCAAAGAGTTGGACACGACTGAGCGACTGAACTGAACTGAACTGAAGGTGAATATTCAATATCACAGTAATCCAAGTCTATGCCCCGACCAGTAATGCTGAAGAAGCTGAAGTTGAACGGTTCCATGAAGACCTACAAGACCTTTAAAAACTAACACCCAAAAAAGATGTCCGTGTCATTATAAGGGACTGGAATAAATAGGAAGTCAAGAAACACCTGGAGTAACAGGCAAATTTGGCCTTGGAGTAGAGAATGAAGCAGGGCAAAGGCTCACAGAGTTTTGCCAAGAGGATGCACTGATCATAAAAATCACCCTCTTCCAACAACACAAGAGAAGACTCTACACATGGACGTCACCAGATGGTCAACACTGAAATCAGACTGATTATATTCTTTGCAGCCAAAGATGGAGAAACTCTATACAGTGAGCAAAAACAAGACCGGGAGCTGACTGTGGCTCAGATCATGAACTCCTTATTGCCAAATTCAGACTTAAATTGAAGAAAGTGGGGAAAACCACTAGACCATTTAGGTATGACCTAAATCAAATCCCTTATGATTATACAGTAGATCTAAGATTTAAGGGACTAGATCTGATGGACAGAGTGCCTGATGAACTATGGATGGAGGTTCGTGACACTGTACAGGAAACAGGGATCAAGACCATCCCCAAGAAATGCAAAAAAAGCAAAATGGCTCTCTGAGGAGGCCATACAAATAGCTGAGAAAAGAAGAGAAGCGAAAAACAAAGGAGAAAAGGAAAGATATACCCTTTTGAATGCAGAGTTCCAAACAATAGCAAGGAGAGATAAGAAAGCCTTCCTCAGTGATCAGTGCAAAGAAATAGAGGAAAACAACAAATGGGAAAGACTAGAGATCTCTTCAAGAAAATTAGAGATACCAAGGGAAATTTTCACACAAAGATGGGCACAATAAAGGACAGAAATGGTATGGGCCTAACAGAAGCAGAAGATATTAAGAAGAGGTGGCAAGACTACACAGAAGAACTTGTACAAAAAAGATCTTCACTACCCAGATGATCATGATGGTGTGATCACTCACTAGAGCCAGACATTCTGGAATGTGAAGTCAAGTGGGCCTTAGGAAGCATCACTACAAACAAAGCTAGTGGAGGTGATGGAATTCCAGTTGAGCTATTTCAAATCCTGAAAGATGATGCTGTGAAAGTGCTACACTCAATATGCCAGCAAATATGGAAAACTCAGCAGTGACCACAGGACCGGAAAAGGTCAGTTTTCATTCCAATCCCAAAGAAAGGCAACACCAAAGAAAGTTCAAACTACCACAAAATTGCATTCATCGCACACGCTAGTAAAGTAATGCTCAAAATTCTCCAAGCCAGGCTTCAGTAATACGTGAACCGTGAACTTCCAGATGTTCAAGCTGGATTTAGAAAAGGCAGAGGAACCAGAGATCAAACTGCCAACATCCGCAGAATCACCGAAAAAGCAAATGAGTTCCAGAAGAACACCTACTCCTGCTTTATTGACTACACCAAAACCTTTGACCGTGTGGATCACAATAAACTGTAGAAAATTCTGAAAGAGATGGGAATACCAGACCACCTGACCTGCCTCTTGAGAAATCTGTATGAAGATCAGGAAGCAACAGTTAGAACTGGACATGGAACCACAGACTGGTTCCAAATAGGAAAAGGAGGAAGTCAAGGCTGTATATTGTCTCCGTGCTTATTTAATTTATATGCAGAGTACTTATATCATGAGAAGCGCTGGGCTGAATGAAACACAAGCTGGAATCAAGATTGCCGGGAGAAATATCAATAACCTCAGATATGCAGATGACACCACCCTCATGGCAGAAAGTGAAGAGGAACTAAAGAGCCTCAGGATGAAAGTGAAAAAGGAGAGTGAAAAAGTTGGATTAAAGCTCAACATTCAGAAAACGAAGATCATGGCATCCAGTCCCATCACTTCATGGCAAATAGATGGGGAAACAGTGGAAACAATGTCAGACTTTATTTTTTGGGGCTCCAAAATCATTGCAGATGGTGATTGCAGCCATGAAATTAAAAGACGCTTACTCCTTGGAAGGAAAGTTATGACCAACCTAGATAGCATATTCAAAAGCAGAGACATTACTTTGACAACAAAGGTCCGTCTAGTCAAAGCTATGGTTTTTCCAATGGTCACATATGGATATGAGAGGTGGACTATAAAGAAAGATGAGCACCAAAGAATTGATGCTTTTGAACTAGGGTATTGGGGAAGACTCTTGAGAGTCCCTTGGATTGCAAGGAGATCCAACCAGTCCATCCTAAAGGAGATCAGTCCTGAGTATTCACTGGAAGGACTGTTGTTGAAGCTGAAACTCCAATACTTTGGCCACCTGACATGAAGAACTGACTCATTGGAAAAGACCCTGATGCTGGGAAAGATTGAAGGCAGGAGGAGAAGGGGACAACAGAGGATGAGATGGTTGGATGGCATCACCGACTCAATGGACATGAGTTTGGGTGGACTCCAAGAGTTGGAGATGGACAGGGAGGCCTGGTGAGCTGCAGTCTATGGCGTTGCAAAGAGTGATGATTGGACATGACTGATCGACTGAACTGAACTGAAGCCAAATATGTGCAAGAAAAGACAAGCCTGAAAACCATGGCAGAAAACTAAAATTATAAAAATGAACTATATAGAAATTCTGAAGCTTAGAAATAAATAAATGAAATTAATAACTTGATGGATGAGTTTAACTACCCGTGGAGACCTGGAAAAGAAATTTAGTATACTGAAAAAATAAGTCAGAAAGCATCCCAAATGAAGCCAAGAGAGAGAAAAAAGTGGAAAATACAGATAATAAGCAAGATGTAGGAAAATGAATTGAAAAGGCTAATCATATATGTAGAGTTCTAGAAGAAGAGAGAATGGGATAGAAGTAATATTTGAAGAGATAATGTCTGAGAATTTTCTAAAAATGATTAAAGATTTCATAAGATTTACCCACTGTAAATACTTCAAGAGAAACAATGGAAGCTATAATAGAGGAATGACATCTTTGAGGTAATGAAAGAAAGGAATTTCCAACCTAAAAATCTATACCAAATGAAAATACTTTCCAAAAATGAAGTCCAAATAAAGATATTTTCCTATAAGCAGACCCACTCTAAAGGAAACAAAAATGGATATTCTTCAAGCAAGAGGAAGGTCCTAGATGGAAACATGGAGAATAAAGACCATGAAGAGAGCTAATACATATACAGGCCCAAAAGAATACTGATGAGTTATGTAATAGTGACATATAAGGGTTTAGATAAATATAGAACTAAAAGGAATGACAACAAGAGCACAGAGTACGTGTTCTAAGCTCTCTGTGTTGACAAGGAAGAAGGAAAACACTAACAAATATATATTACACTTTGACAAGCTAAGGATATGCGTTGTAATTGTAAGGTAGTAAAGAAGAGTTAAGGAATGATAAGCACCATGCTAATAGAGGTAGGGGAACTAGAGTAATTTCTTAAAAATCTGAACGAAGTGAGAAAAAAGAGATGGTTCAAGGACAAATAGAATGAGACACTAGATTGAAACCCAAATAGCAATAACAACATTAAACGTCAATAGATGATCGCTTTGGCAAAGATCAGGCTTGATAAACATATAAAGGCAAAATAAGAGAAAAGAATCTTAGTTAATTCTCAGGCTGCACAGTTCTTTCAAATTTTCAGTCCTGGAAACTGAGGTTTCCAGAACAAAACTTTTTCTCTCAGTGAACTTAAGCAAAGACTGTAGCTGAGGTAGCCTCAGAATGTCAGAGGTCTTGGCCTCTGACAAAGTGTCAGTGTCAGATGAGTCCAAAAAAGGTCCCGGCCACTACAACAGAGGAACAAAGTAACAGCATACTGCCTCCCACGAAGATGTGTCAGGAAGCCTAAGAGAAATTACCAATTTCTATGTTCAAATAAAAAAGAATTAGTCAACAACTAATGCCCCTTAAATCAAAAATCAATCTGCAGGTAAAGGAGCGAAACAAACATTTGTTTCATCCAGTTATTTCTAAGAACACGAAAATACAATGTTTACTTCTAAGAAACAGAAAAATAACAGTGCTTATTTCTAAGAATACAAAAATACAGTGTTTAACTCCCTACCTCTACCCATCCTCCAGCAAGGCTCTGAGGAACATATAAACTATGAAAATTAAATCCTAATAGGAGAGGGAGATAAAAAACATACTTCTGATGGGTAAAACAGGTAATCTTAGCTATCTATTGTAAGGCAGAAAAAGAAGAAATCTATCCACACAAAACCAACTTAATGACAGTTATTATAATCTACTTCTGAATAAGTAGCTCACCTTTTTTCTACAATTTAATAAAGAAAGGCATAGATGCAAAGTTTGGTAAAGCACAACTTGATTTAATTTCCTATATTTTAGATTGTTCAATGTGTGATTCCATAGGAGTGACTACAAACCTCTCTCAATTGATTATGTGACAGTAAGGTTTCCCTTCACTTTAAGTAATGCCTCAGATTAACTACTCTATCAAAACGTAGGGATTCTATTCCACAAACTCTGTACCTTGGAACTCAGTAACCAAAATTTTACAGAAACAAGGTGTCGGGGTGGGGGAGGGTAGGTACAGGCACTGGGGGCAAGAGAAAAAGGTTTCTGTTAAAACAGATATATGAGAGGGAATTCCCAGGCAGTCCAGCAGTTAGGACTCCACACTTTCACTGCCAGGTTCAATCCCTGGTGGGGGAACTAAAATCCTGCGAGCCATGCCGTGTATCTAAAACAAAAACAAAAATATAGATATGCAAGTTACTGTAGTGTATTAACTCAGAAACTAAGAAGATCAGAGTTTATAGTGACCTCACACAGTTATCTGATTTCCAAATAAACTGTCTAGGCCTTCCAAGCTATTCTTAACGATGAGGAACATTCTATTTTTGAATGACTACATCATTGGATGGCTCTAAATAGTTACAAATCACTTCCTTATAGTGAGTTGAAAACCGTCACTTTACAGTCTGACTTACTAATTGCCATGCCTTGTGTTCATCAAAAACAAAATCAAACTAATACTTCTACATCCCCAGTCCTTCAAATAGTTGAAGACAAGCTATCACAAACCCCCATGTTCTCCTCTCCAAATCTACAATCCCACCATTTTAGGACATGGCATGGAATCTCTAATCCCGGCTGCTATTCTCTAGATGAACCCAGACTTGTCTAAACAAACTCTTTTTAAAGTACTACCTCAGAATTCAACTCTGTAATTCACACGTGGCCGGAAAAGCCAGACCACCACTTCCTAACCAAGCTGCTGACAAATCTAATACCCTCTGCCCCCTTTCGCCTTTCCAACCTAGTGTCACACTGTATCTCAAGTTTCATTTTCTTATTCTTCAGGACCCTCAAGGTGTCACTGTGGACATTCAAGGCCTTGAATACTATTCCTGCTCCTTCTGTGGATCCTTCTTTCTGAGTCATATCTGCTATTCTCCAAAATCTATGAATTGAGATACTTATAACTTGTCAACTGAGTTTAAGGTCCTCTTCACAAGGCCGGTTAGCTCAGGGCAATCTTAACCTTCCCAGGCCTCTTAAATACTTCAGCCCTAGCAAAGGCCCTTCTTTCTGGTATCAGAAACCATGGTCCAGAAACACAAATCCAACAGAATCTCAGCCATTTATTTACCTCCCAGATTGTCCTCCCTGAAGTTCTATCTAGAGCAAGAAAATATAGTGAAAACACTATCCACAGTCACAAGTCTCAAACAGTTTCCTGGTCAAGATTTCATATTCCTTTAAAGATATGTCTGAAAGGAGAATGTGGGAGGGGAGTGGCCCACATTGGGCTTCAAAGATATTGATACGGTTCTATTTCTTAAGCTTGGTATTGCGCATATGGTTTAATTATTTAGATTTCAAGTTAAAAATAATTTACATAGGGGAATTCCCTGGCAGTCCAGTGGTTAGGACTTCATGCTTTTACTGTCAAGGGCCAGAGTTTGATTCCTGGTCAGGGAAGAGGGAGCCCACAACCCACACAGTATGGCCAAAAATAAATAAAATAAAAATTTGCATTTTTAAAAAAGATACATTTCTAGGTTCTTTGCACCACATGAATCAGTAAATATATGCCAGATTCACTCTCTAGGAAAGGAACCCAGCCGATAGCCTCAATAATTTCTACAATAACAAAGCCATGGGAAAATAGTGACATTTGACATTTGGGTTATTTGAAGAAAGTTCAATCATAAATGAGGATATAAGCCCAAACAAGAATATACACACACAAACACTAAGTAAGCAGCTTTCAGAAAATTACTCCTTTCTACAAGTGTAAAAGTATCCTTTCATGTCTTTTCTTCCTTCAAAACATCTCATATTTATCTAATGGTAGTGAAAGTCACTCAGTCGTGTCCAACTCTTTGCAACCCTGTGGACTGTACAGTCCATGGAATTCTCCAGGCCAGAATACTGGAGTGGGTAGCCTTTCCCTCCTCCAGGAGATCTTCCCAACCCAGGGATCAGACCCAGGTGTCCCACACTGCAGGCAGATTCTTTACCAGCTGAGCCACCAGGGAAGCCCATATTCATCTACTTTCATCTATTCCTACCACTACCAATCTTCATTACTCTTCCGCCCAGATTAAAATCAATGCCCCCACCTTATATCCCAGAAGTCTACTCTATCTTATCCAAACCCTACTCTGATGCTGATGGCATACTAATTGTTTTTTAAAAATAAAGTAAAAAGCCTAATAGATCAGTCCTACCCCTGCCTAAAACCCCCTGCTAGCTTTTTAACTACATAAAGGTAAGCTCCGAGACTCTCCATCATGACCTCCAGAGCCCTACAGTTTTCATCACAGATTTCTCTCCAGGAAGACGACAGGTCCTTAAAGAACAGGGATTACACTTTAGATGCCTTACGTCCTCCAGCCTTCTATAGCAGGGGTCCCCAGCCTCCGAGATCTAATGCCTGGTGATCTGAGGTGGAGCTGATGTAATAATAATAGAATAACACAAAAAATGTAACACACTTAAATCATCCCCAAACCACCTCCAGACCCAGTCTGTGGCAAAACTGTCTTCCATGAAACCCATCCTGGTGCCAAAAAGTTGAGGACTGCTGTTCGTTCTATCACACTAAAATGCACTGAAGTCTAACTGAAATAGAAAAAAAATGTTTATCTGCAAGACAGCTGTTACACAATTTCTCAATTTCACAGAACAAGTCAAAAACCAGCTCCAAATAATTAAAACATAATCCCTTAGAAATGCTTCACAATGTTTTTAAACAAAGGCTTAAAACCACTACACTTATCCAGAGTCCATAGTAAATCAATACATTTTATCTAGATTTCATTGCCATTCTTCTTTAACTTTTGTTTTTTAGCAACTTGAAAAAAAAAAGTTGTTAAACACAACACATAAATTTAGAAAAGTATATAGGTATACTGTTACACATTAGCACGAAACTGTATCCACACAACCACCACCCTGGTCAAGAAAGAGACAATAGCCAGTATCCAAGAAGCCCCCAGATGTCCCTTTCAGCTCACAACTCCCTCCCTCTTACCTAGACGTACTTGCTATCTTAACTGTATGGTACTCGCATCTTCATTTCCAAGTATGAATCCATTAATGCTTCTCAGCCTTCTTTTCATTTCTGTCCCACTAACAAGCCTTTTTAGAGTATTTTTTTCCCTAATTCTTCCCTGTCCTGCTCCCTCATCAAATTTTAACACCTCAGACATAGTGTGTATGTATATACATACTATGGTCCCTTGAACGGCTACAGGCCATCTTAACATCTAAGCCTTTTCCACTCCAAGGACCAATTTTCACTGCACTGGGTGTGGGGTGGGGAGCGAGGAAGGAGAGAGACCTGCCTCCAATGAGAATGCATGCCCTAAACAATTTAGTTTTACCTATTTTTGAGCTCTATATAAACGAAACTGTACAAAACATGTTTCTGGATCTGCTTTCTGCTCAAACCGTGTTCAAGATTCATCTATCTTGTTGTACATAGCTCTATTCCATTTTATGAATACCACAGTTCTCAATTTTACTGGGAGACACTTAGGTTATTTTTATTTGAGCCTATTATAAACAATGCTGCTTTGAACATTCTTGTGTTTGTCTCCTGGCACATTTAAGTACTCATTTCTTGCAGATTGTGTATCTAGAAGGAGAATTCCTGGACCATAGGGTACAAGTATCTTCTACTTTGCCAAGTTATACCAAATAGTTTCCAAAGCAATTGTACAAATATATGTTGCATTAGAAGCATATGTAGTCCCCTTAAAATTTTTCTTACCTTAAAAGAGAAGTTAAGCAAAATATATTCTATGCCTTCTTTTTCTTTTAAAATCTGAAGATCACTGTGCAAAGGACTATCAGGATCCACCCTAAGAATTACAAAACAAAAAAACAGTTCAAACAAAAAGGTCAGATTTTTTTTCCTCACTAACTTTAAAAATGAACCATTCCAAAAGCTAAAAACAGAGCCCCTAGGGTAAGTTGCAAACAGAGAAAGTCTAAAGTTGTTCTATGGTCCCTAGAAAAACAAATTACTATAGTCTCCAATTCCTTGAGATTAAATGTCCAAAGAAGAGATCACAGTATTCTAAATCTCTTCTCTCAAATGGCATGCAAAGTTAGCAGTTATCCTAAAGGAAAGGGTCATATGTACACAGTCTTCTCAAGAACTCAAAAATTTAATCTGCTTCTCTCAAACTAAATTATTAGACAAAGGGTTCAATGAGAGAAATTTACCAAGGACAAGTGAAATCACTAACAAAACCTAAATTTGTCTACAACTGTTTATATAAAGATCTCCTCATTTCTTACTTCGAGTACACAATGGATACTAACTCATCAAGTTATTTATACACTTTTGTTTGTATAGTTCCTAATTGTCTCACTAACTCCATGAAACACTTTCTCCCACAGCTGGCCCTTCTTTTCCTCCTCCTGCTTTCTCATTACTTATTAAGCCCAAGAAACAGCTCATTTTAACAACCTAAGAACTACTTCTATACAAACAGGATCTAAAGTTCTAAGAAGAAGCCATAGTAAATAGGTACCAAATTAAGCAGGGAGGAAATCTCATTGTGATAGTCTACCATTAAAAAGAGTGGGTTAGCATAAAAAAGCACTTACTTCTGCAGTTTAACATGCCAGTCATATAAACTGTCATTTATGAGTTCCACTGAATAAATCCCTGTAATGATATAGGGCATGTTAGTTACTCTTTACTTGTAACTGTTGCACTTGATCTTATAACTATTGCTCTGTTGTAAATGTACACACTATATAGCCAACAAAATCAAGAAATTTTGCTATTAAAACATAACAGCTAAGTTGTAATGTAATAATTCTTGTGATGGAACAGAGTATCTTATGCCATAAATAGATAACTAAAGTCATCATGAAGAGGATTGTGGGGTTGAGAAACTGTTTACCATTCACTGCAAAAGGAAAAAAAAGATTATGCAAAATCACATGTACTTAAGACTTTTCCCCTATGCATATACAAACATTTCAATTAAAATGGAATCCCTCTAACATATAGTTTTATAATCTTTCAGGGGGCATTTTTTCCAGCTTAGTATATAGAAATTTATTGTCAATTTTTAAAATAATTCTACAGTATTTTACTTTATGGATAAGCCATGATTTAATTAAGCTCACCATATATCTGGTTATTAATTTAATTTTTTATTACTACAAAATAATGCCATAACAAACAAGTGATGATTTTCACTATAAATAGTATTCAAATATTAAACTTTATTAGGTTTCTACACACAAACTTTCAGACTTCTTATAAGAACTGTTAGGACACCAAAACTTGTAATAATCTCAGAAACAAGTCTGACTTATCTTGTTCTATAAAGGGGAGAGGCTGATTGTTTGTTTTTAAATAAGCTCTAATGATTTAGGTTTGATCACTCTGAAAAATTCTGAATGAATTATAATGCTACTTTTTTCAAAGAAAGTAAAGTTTGGCTCTTTATCTTATACAGTACTTTTAGACTCTCTGCAATAGTATGAGGGAATTTTATGTCAGTTATGGAGGTTCCACAATATTTAAGTCTTACTGGTTAAGAAAGAACTCTTAAGTCAAACTATAATTTAAAAAAAAAAAAAAACCTATTTTAACTCTCTCTATAACAGTTGATTATGTTTATGAGTTTGTCGTTTCAAAAAAAGGAATAAAAAACATAAATTAACTTGGCAATAATTCTTTGTACAATAAAACATATTCATCTTATTTACTTTCTAAAGCAGATATTTCTTGTACCTTTCTACACCCAGAAGATTAAAATCCTATGAATCCCTATCAACAAGAAGACAAAAAATGTGTCCATAAAAACAATTTCTAAAAATCCAAACAATAAGTGAACTCATGCTATTTTATCCCCCACATCTTTTGGTTACTTAAATTTGCATTTTCATTTCACATTCCTAAAATAAAGTTAATAAACATTTCTGTTTCTGTCCAGTTATACTATGAGAAATTATATTATATCTGAAAACTTTAGGCATAAGGACAACAGCAGAGATCCAGAGATCCTTACCTGTTTTATAACTCTGTGATCTGTATATGTCCCTGAGCTCTTTCATAAGTCTATCTGAAGCTTGTACAGACCCAGACACTGCACCCTGAAATATAAAACTTGCTGTTTACCAGGATTTATTGATTCAAATAACTAAAGATTTAAGGTATCTGAACCTGAAATAAATGTTCACAATGAGACTGTAAAAATGGATCACCACTTAACACTTTAAGAAGTCAAAAAAATTAAATCAATATCATAAAGTTGCAACAGGAATACAAATTTGGAACAGGTCTGATTCATTTACTATTTGTCATCTGAAAAAAAAAAAAAAAAAGACTAATTTATGTCCAGATCACCATGACCACTTCAATACCCTAGAACTAATAAGAGTCTATTTCAAATTCATCAATTTTTTTTTAATTTTTTTCTTTTTTGTGGTTTTACTGGGGTGGGAAGTTTCATGTTCACAGCAAAATTAAGAGAACAGTACAGAGATTTCCTATATAACTGCCCCTCACAATCAATAGTCACCCTCATTATCAAGCATCCTTCAGGGGCGTATTTCTTACAACTTATAAACCTACTTGGACACATCATTACACCATCTTATGGTTCACTTTCAGTGCTGTACATTCTACGGATCTGGACAAACGTATAATGACATGCATTCACACGTTACAGTAACATACAAAGTATTTTCATTGCCCAAAAAGTCCTCAGCGCTTCACCTATTAATCCCACCCCAGCCCCCACTCCCTGGCAACCACGGATCTTTTTACTGTCTACATAGTTTTGCCTTTTCCAGAATGCCATATAATTGAAACACAGTCTGCAACCTTTTCAGATCGGCTTCTTTCACCTGTAACATGAATTTAAGGTTCCTCCAGGCCTATGTCCTGTCTTGACAACTCATTACTTTTTTTCTATCAGGGATTAATATTCCATTGCCTGGATGTACTACAGTTTATTTGCTTTCCTACCAAAGATTATCTTGGTTGCTTCCAAGCTTTGGCAATTATGAACAAAGCTGCTATAAAAATCCATGTGCAGGTTTTTGTGTGGACATAACTTTTCAGTTTATTTGAGCAAATACCAAGGAGCTCAACTGCTGGATTGTATGGTAAGAATATGTTTAGTTTTTAAAGAATCTGCCAGACACTATTTTTCTATCAGCAATCAGAAAAGTTTCCTGTTGCTCCATATCCTCACCAGCCATTTGGTATTGTCAGTGCTCCAGATTTTGGCCGTTTTAATAGATGTGTAGGGGCTCCATGCATTTTTGAAAATACTAGAAGACCCTCAACATGATACATTAACTAAAGCAGTTTCCTTATAATCAAGAATATACTAATAATCTATAGTTTACATATTAAGAAATAGAGAAACATGTCCACATACATACAACTGGTTTCAGTACTTTTCAGTGTTCCAACTCCTCTGAAGATTAAAAGGCACCAGTATCTTATCTTAAGACTGAATATGAATAGAACTATTTATCATAAGAAAAACATTTAGAATGTCTTCTGAATTAAAAAAAAAAAAGAAAACCTGACCTTGTAAAATTTTTTTTTTTTTAATATAAATTTATTTACTTGGAGGCTAATTACTTTACAATATTGTATTGGTTTTGCCATACATCAACATGAATCCACCACAGGTATACACGTGCTCCCCATCCTGAACCCCCCTCCCACCTTCCTCCCCATACCAGCCCTCTGGGTCATCCCAGTACACCAGCCCCGAGCAACCTGTATCATGCATCGAACCTGGACTGGCGATTCATTTCACATATGATATTATATATGTTTCAATGCCATTCTCCCAAATCATCCCACCCTCGCCTTCTCCCACAGAATCCAAAAGACTGTTCTATACATCTGTGTAAAATTTTAAATGCTACATCTTAAAAATTGCACTACACTTTAAGGTGAGGTAGAAAATCTGGCTACGTTACTTGATGAGTTAAAACCCCAGTTTCACATCTGTAGAGTAGGAAGAATATTTCACACAGTGGTTATGAAAATTAAATGCAAAGGTATATACAAAGTTTAAAGGATTTAGTGTATGTCATGTGATAGTATTCAATAATTTGTAGCTGTTTGACTATAACACACAAATTGGATGCAATCACAAGATATAGAAAGTAAGAGTAACTATCTTTAACTTGAATACCACGAGCTTTTATTTATTTTTTAATAATCACGGTAAAGACTTGGCTAAATTTCTTTGCCCTCTAAAGAAAGATCTGCCCGTTACATTAGTACAGTAAGTAAGACTGACGACATGAGAGTAATCTTCCTGTTTACAACACTTTTCATCTCCTTGCACAACAATTCACTCCCTGTGTTTGAGAATCTGTGCTCAGGACAAAAGAACTGGTTCTCAGATTTCATGGGGTTGATAAACAGCTTTAACAGAAAGGCAGTAGGTAAACAGTTAAGTGTTGAGATGGAGAGCTAGACTTTCATTTGATATTTCTCTACACTGAACATTTTATATACATCATTCTCATTTATTATTTACAGAAATCATCTAAACGGTACATAATGTCCACATTATAGAGTTGGGAAACTGAAGCCACACAGCTGTGTTTGTTACCATGCTGTTTCATATAAAAGATGTTAAGTCAAAAGAAAAAGTTACTTTTGGTTCTGTCATAGCAGAGCAAACCAGATACCAGCTTCGTGAAGAAGAGAGAATTTGAATTACACTTTGTAGGAGAGACTGAATTTAAATTTACAGATTCCATAGGAAAAGGGTAAAAAGAGAAAACAGGATAAGCAGGTTGGACAGTAACTGATTTCAGATGAACAGAGTAGAAAAACAGATGAACAGGGTAGAAAGGAGCTATCAGTAGATGAGAAACGTTAGGGGAAAAAATAAAACTAGGGCAATAAAACATATGACTGAACCTACTACCAAGGCAGGGATGGAGAGGCCTGGCTGAGGTTGGTATCTTATTGAATTGCCCTGTATTTATATTATTCCTCTACAGCTGACTCTTGAACAAGACAAGTTGGAACTGCATGGATCCACTTATATGCAGATTTTTTCAATAAATACATACTACACTATCTGCAGTTGAATCCTTGGATGTGGAACTGCAGATATAGAAGGCTGGCTGTAGTTACATGTGGATTTCTGACTGCAAGGTCAGCATCCAAGAGTCAACTGTAATTACTTAACCACGAAAGTCCAGGTTCTAGATATTTATACAATACTTACATTTAGATGGTCTTGCCTTTGAGTCTTCCTAATTTTCTCTAATATTGCCAAATTTTCTTTTTCAATTCCTTCATCCTCTGACTTTTTCCCACTAATGGGCTCTTCTTCCTTCATCTCATAATGATCCAAGTCTTCTATATCCTACAAAAAAATTAAAAATTTAGCTACTCAAGCTCATGCCAAAAGTTAAATTATTCTTGACCTAGAACATAGAAGAGAGAAATACATATATCCTATGAGGAGGGGAGAAAAGCTTTCACCATCCAATTTAAAAGGTTCTCTCCTTTTATATCCTATATTTTAAAGCTAGAAACTGAGTAAAGCATATTTAATACTTTTACAAAGCCATAACCATCTTAAATGGCTTTAAATCTCCTATTAAGAGGAAGTTTTGAAATAGTACAGCATGAAGTACCAAGAACTTTAACCTGACTTCTAAAAATCTATTAGATTTAGTTTAGTACCTAGTCTAAAATGTGAACACAGATATAGGCACAAATCTATTTGCCCATTTCAACTTTATAACCACAAAACCAAAATTTTCATGTGCAAAATATCAGAACAGTTAATTCAATGGAATGCCAGAAGACCGTTAAAATGCCAATACGGTATACTGGCTTCTTCTATATCAATAATGAAATAAAAGACACAGAATACAAAACTGAATACACAGAATGTTAATTATGTCAAAATAAGCACAGAAAAAAAAGAAAAGGACATATACTGAAATACTATTATCTGCGTTTTTTCTTCTTTTCCAAGTTTTCTGTAGTGAGCACATATTGATTTTTTATAATTAGGAAAAAAGTTTAAAAAAAGAATTAAAACACCATCTCTAAGTCAACATCATTCATCTCCACATAATTCTTCTCCCTCCTTCCCTTATCATCTGCTCTTACACATTAAAAAATTCTGCATACATTTGTATAAATCTATTTTCTTATTTCCAACTTTACTTCAGTCATCAAAATCTCTAAAGAAGTAGTCTATACTTTATCTCCATTTTATCAAGCAGATTAATTCATGATTTCTAGACCAGGTTGATTTAGACCACTTCCATCCAGATCAATGATCTTTTTCTTGGACTGCCATCTCTTCAACTCCTATTCCTTTCTTATTTAGACCCTGTCTATGACTTCATGCTTCATAGAGTCGATTTCCCCTGGATTGCACATTTCAGCTATGATTTACCATCTACACTTGTTTTCTTCAGAGTGCTGGACTGTATCTCCTCCTCCAACTTCAACCTCAGCCATATCCCAACCCAAAAAATTTCTCCACTCAGTATTAAACAACACAGAAGTCATCATTATCATCTTTACAAAACAATATTCACGGTACACTATTTTCTGCTTAAGGCCTTATCAACAATCACACCAAATATAAACAAATATTGTCTCTAATTCAAAACTCAGCCATCTGCTTTTTCTAGACAAACTTGCTTTCCAAGACTCCAACACATCAATCTTCTTCCAAAAGGACAACCTCCAGTGTGCTCAAACACCATGCCCAGGGTTGTTCTGGGCCTTTTTACCACATTATTTTAGTTGCCTAGAATATCTTTTCACCTATCCTAATCTGACATCTCCAAAGTCTATCCTACCTTTCCAGGTTTACCCAAATGTTGCTATCCTTCCTTCATATTATCTTGTGAATGAAAAAAAGAAAGGTACATAAACTCTTTGAGTACAATGTCTACTTTATTATATACTGGGCTCAATAAAAAGTTTAAAATTTTAATTCAGTTTATTCCAAAGTTAAACTTCATGTAAACATTAAAAAAAACTTCCTATAATCTCCAAAATTCATTCTAATTGGATAATGTTAAGAATTATTTTAGGGCTTCCCTAGTGGCTCAGTGGCAAAGATTCTGCCTGCCAATGCAGAAGACGGGTTCGATCCCTGGTCCAGGAAGATCCCACGTGCCACAGAGCAACTAAGCCTCTGCACCACAACTACTGAGCCTGTGCTCTAGAGCCCAGGAATGACAACTCTAGAGCCCATGTGCCATAACTACTGAAGCCCCCACACCCTAGATAGAGGCTGTGCTGGGCAACAAGAGAAGCAACCACAATGAGAAGCCCACGCACTGCAAGGAAGAACAGACCCCGCTCTCTGCAACTAGAGAAAAACTGGCACAGCAACGAAGACTCAGCACAGTCAAAAATAAAGTTATTTTTTCCAAAAAAGAATTATTTTTACTTTCAGACTCACAAAACAAACCTCCAACTACATTAGTTATAAGGCATCCTAAGAAGTGAATTTTAGATTTAAATTTTTCCAAATCAAGAAAAATAAGGTAATAACCTGAATCCATTTTAAGACCCAAAACAGAAAAATGTTTTAAAACCAAGGTTGTGGAACTTGCCTTTTATCAGGTCAGTATAGAGAAAGAGATCTTCATTATGAAGTTTGAATTTAAATGCAAAGCTTCAGAGTCTGAAAACCTCTAAAATTTTATCAATGACTGGCAACTAAACTGATGTAAAGCTCAGTGTCTTTGGAATTTCCTCTTTGACATTCTGAAGTTTTCAATATGAGATAGTTTTCATTACATCTAATGAATAGTCCCTTTAATTGTTCTCAAATTCCCCTTTTATTCAAACTTTTGAAACTTAGTAGTTCCTATTAAACCAAATCAGGTTAAGTACTGATTACTATTAAATGCAAATATAATTTTAGTACTAAATGTTAAGAGCTCTTATTTTCCATGAAATCAAATCCAAGGACATCAGATAAGCAATTTGCTAAAAAGCATATGATGAATTAGAGATAAAGCCAGATTTTTAAACTGTATTAAACTTCAAATACAATGTGCTTCTCATTATTCCACATTAACAATGGTTTTATAAAGGAGACTAGAAAATTACTAAAATGTCCAAAAATGAAGATATTTATGAAATGCTACTTTTACATAAAATACCTACTTCAGCCATCTCTTCCTCTTCCTCCTCTTCTGAAGTCACCTCTTCTGTTGTCCCATTCTGAAAAGAAAAAAAGTTTGCCAGGACTACACAGAACAAGTAAGCACACAGCATATCGGAAGACTTTAGGGACAAACTACTTGTCACTGCAATTCCACTAACAGCTCATTAAAACTGAAACATTTACTCTTAAATTCTGCTTTGACAAATATTTATCAGCTTTTTAAGAAAATTTTTGAAAAATTCAACTTAACAGATGCCTTAGAAATTAACAAAGGCAATTAGTCAAATATAAAGCAAACGGAAAAAAAAATTTAAACATATTCTAATTAATATTTTAAATATTCTAATTTAAAATAAGAAAACATTTTATACATATCACTATGCCTGTAAGGCCAATGGCTTCTTTTTCGTTTAAAATACCCCAAACCAAGCGTTCCTTAAAATGTCTACCTTTTAAGGTTTGAAAAACCTGAATCTTTCCATAAATTCTACAGTTTACATTTTAAAAAGTTAAATGTGTTATAAAGGCATAGACACTGCACAAAACTAAAAGTTATAAAGTAATCACCATTTCAACTAAAGAGCTATTTTTCTTTTTTTATAACATGCTGTTTACCACAGAATATTTCTGTATAAGCCACAACTTAACTCTCATTCACAATGAGTCAGATGGGGTTTTAGGAAGAGCTTTTATATCTAGTTTAATCAGAGTTCATAAAGACAAGCTTCCTGGACCCAGAGCACAGTTCTCCAGGACATGGAGTTCTCTAGGACTTTAAAAACTTGGTATTTTTCCCCCCAGAAATTCCTACTCTATTTGTCCAACTACAGCTGGTAAGGATCACGCTCATATAGGAGGTTAACCTTGCTGGCCTCTCAGTGTCAGTGTCAGAACCAGAGGAAAAAAAATTTTTTAACGTAACTCAATGCAGCAGCAAACTCTCCAAACAGATTTCTCTCTTCCTTTTATTCAGGAACTGCAAAGGCCACCTGTCAAGCACCTCCCATTCACACACCACAGGCAGAGCACAGGTTTGAAAAACCAGGAGAGGCTACAGCAGAGAAGAGTGACAACTGCTGAGGACACGCATAACAACTCATACCCCATCCAAAAACGAGGAGATAATCGGGCATCACCAGATATTTGAAGAAACTAGCAATCTGAAAGAAAGGCACCAAGTTAAACAAGCAGAAGTGGCCTGAAGCATGATCAATGAAAGCAATAAAACAATTTAAAATCTGAATTGGAGGGACTTGCCTGGTGGTCCAGCAGTTAAGGAATCACCTTCCAATGCAGGGGATATGGGTTAGACCCCTGGTCGGGGAACTAAGATTCCATATGCCACAGGGCAACCAAACCTGTGTGCCACAACTCCTGAGCCCTTACATCCTTGAAGCCCACACACCATGACTAGAAAACAGTCCATGCACTGTGACAAAGACCCAGCGTGCCACAACTTAAGACCAAAAATTAAACTAATACTTTAAAAAATCTATCTGGAATCTTTAGCAGTAATTGAGAAGATACTGCATCCACAAAATCTAAAAATATTACTATGTAAAAGAACAAGAGAGTTCTGGGAAATCAAAAATATCTCCCCTCAAAGGAAAAAAAAAAAAAACAACTTAGTAGAAGGGCCAGAGAGCACAAAGGACCTGAATGAACAAAATATTTATGATTAAAGAAGACAACCAAACTGTGACATTCCCCTAAAATGTGGAGAAAAAGGAGATGGGGGGTGGGGTGGGAAGAAGGTGATTAAAATAAGAGAAGAGTTAAGGGAAAAGAGACCTGGAATATAGAGATCCAATATTCATTCAGAAAATGAGGGAAAGAAAGAGACAAATGTTACCAACCTAAAGAAGGATGTCAAAATATCAAGCTCTGAATGCCCCAAAGTAATGTTGAAAAGTAAAACCCCATACTTTACAGTTAAAGAAAAAAAAACATATCAATTTCCAGAGAGAAAAAGTATAAAGAACTAAGAATCAGACAGGTTTCAGACTTTTCATCTGTAACAAAATATACCAGAAGAAAAAAATATAAAGAACTTGGAAAAGACTCAGGTATGAATTTAGAATTCCCTGAGTTCCATCAGGATGCAAGCCATACCTGTGTTTATTCAGCACCGGATCCTCAGCACTTACACAGAGTACTTTACACAAAGTCAAATAAATATATTAAATAAATAATAAAAACAGACACTGAGTATTCAAGGAACACTCCTTATATCCACCCTCAGAAATCCTTTCTAGAAAAAAGAATACATTATTCAGAGATATATTTCAGAGAGGGAAAACCATGGAGTACAAGAAACAGCAATAATCAAAGACATCACTGGTTAAGTCTAAGCAACTGCTGCTAATGCAGCTGAGAGTTTACAGGCCATATTCTGATCACAGTGAAAAACTAAAAACCCCAAAGCTGCCTGAGAATCTTTAAAAATTTTTTCTTAATAATTTTTGAGAATTTTTAAGAAGAATTAAGAATTAAGAATTCTCTTAATTTGAGAATAATTAAGAATAATAATTTCTTCTTAAATGAAGAAATTGACCTTCATATGCCCCTGTAATTCAATTCCTAAATACATGCCCAGAGACATACTTGCACAGGTGTACCATGTACCATAGACAAAAACGATCATGGTAGCACTGTTCCTGACAGCATACTGGAATCAAACCAAAAGTCAGTAAACAGTCAGATGGATAAGTATGTATGGTACAATGGAATAAATACAGCAATAATAAAGAACTATAACTACACACCATATAATCCTGACATTGCAGGATGTTTAGTAATATCCCCTCTATGCACAAAAAGCCAATAGCACACTCCCCCACCCCTCCCACCATGACAATACAAAGTATCTCCAAATACTTTCACGTGTCCCATGGGAGGCAAAACCATCCCCCTAGCTGAAAATTGATTTCAACTGTTTGAGATCTTAGGAAAAAAAAATACACCACGCTTCCCAAGTCATGAGTCTGCTTATACTCTGATACCAAAATTAAACAAGAGGAACCTAAAAGGAAAGAGACTGTATTAGACTCTACTTAAAGTAGAAAAACCCCAGTATAAGGTATCATATCTATTGTGTTCTACCCCCAACTCCCAACCTACATAGGTACTGAATGTATATTATGTGAATGCAAGGAAGAGTCAAAATTAGGAAACTTATTCATGTAATTTATAAGTTATATCCCTATATGGAATTATTAATATATGCATGGCCATGAAAAACAAGGTAGGTCTATATGTACTGTGTCCATGATATACTGTTAAGTGAAAAACCTATGTCTTCTAAAGAAGCAAAGTTGAACACAGAATGGACTTTTCTCCCATCTCTTTTCTGAGGCTCCACTAGAACTACGATGAAGACATACCATGAAGGTTGAACACTGTACACACACACAATGTAACAAAAAAATAAAAGAGGGCTACCAGCAGAAAAGACAACTCATGCTAGAAGATGACAGTGAACTGGAGAATGGTGATTTAAGTGGAGCAAACAAGCCAAGCCACAGGTTAGGGGGTAAACCGGCAGGCTAATCTGTCCCGCAGTGCCCTGGAGAGGCTCCAGACGAAGACACCAGGACACCTGACAGCAGGGGTGATGGGTGGAGTGAGACACAGACTAACCAAGGCCAACAACAGAGCGACTGTCCAGCCCCAAAACACACCGCTCTCCTTAAGCAGAACTCTGGCAGACACGTCTTTCTCAAGCAGGAGACAAGGTTTCATGTCCAGAGAAACCAGACAGTTCCAGCCATCACTTATGATTATACCAGGAAACAGGGAGTGGAGGATAAGGGATGGAAGCCAGCTTAAATTCCTCCAAAAAGCTGTATCAGTTGGCAAGTGTTGGCCACAAAGGACTCCTTATCAGCCTTTTAGTACCTCTTTCAAATATGAATGAAAAAAAGGAAAAAATATGAAAAAGCAACAGAATAAAGAGATATATGAGGAAAGTCTTCAAAAAGAAAAAAACAAACCAAGATAAATTAGAAAAAAAATTATTAAACATATTAAAGAGAAATAGAGATGCTTGAGGGAGAATATCAAAGTAACTCCTTAAAGACACTTACGATTACATCAACAAAACAAAAATAGAATGCTACGAATAAGGAATAATCAGAGAACAAGCTTTTAGAACTTACGGTTCGTTCATCTTTGGAGAGGACCCACAATGAGACACACTCCCAGCATTCGCCCCTTGTATGGACCCCACCCACTGTCAACTTGGGCTGGCCCTGGGACTTGCTTTAACCAGCAAACATGGTGGAAATGACACTGTGCCAATTCCAGATCTAAACTTTAAAAAAAGCCTGACAGCTTCCACTTTTGTGCTCTTGAAAGCCAAAAATAAGAATTCTGACTACCTTTCTAAAGGAAGAGAAGCCACGATAAGAGACCTGGAATGATGAGATGCCATGTGGTAAGAAGGGCCATGAGAGGAAACAGCAGGCACCAGACATGCGAACAAAGAAGCCATGTTGGACATTCCAGTGCGGTCACATGTCCAAATAACAAGTCCCAGCCACTCTCTGACTGCACGGTGAGGTCAGCAGAAAAACTGTCCAACTAAGCCTAACCAACCCACACAATCCTAAGACAGAGAATAAAGTGTTGTTTAAGCCATTATGTTCTGGGGTAACTGGTTAACCAGTACTAAAGAGCCAAAATAAAACTTATAAAGTTATGACTGTTCAAATAAAATTTTCAAAAATTGAAAGGTAAATGTTTCAGAATTTGAAATTAAGACAAAGAGACAGAATATAGTGATAATTAGATACAAAGATTCAAGCAAGGAGGTCTAAAATCCTATTGGTAGGTATTCCAAGGTGAACAAAGAAAAGAATGGAAAGGAGAAAGTGCCACAGGAAAAAAATATAAGAACATCTACCCAAAAAGAAAGACTCGAGAGTCCAAATTTGACAAGATCCATCCATACTAAGTGCTCAAAAACAACAGAAAACCAAACAAACCACGACTCAGTAAACCACTGCGATATTTCAGAACACCAAGGGAAGGACAAAGTCCTAAAAGCTTCCTGAAAGTCACGCAGAGATGACCAAGACTAAGAATGGCATACCTACTGACTAGACACAACAGCACAGTCTGAAATTCTGAGGTAAAATTTTTTTCAACCAAGAATTACACATTGAACCAAACTACCAATCAAGTGAAGAATATAATAGCAGTTAACATTTATTGGGCATTTATTATGCACCAGGCATTGCCCTAAATGATTTACATGTAACAACCTATTTAATCTTTACATGTCCCCGCAGATATATGTATTACTAGCATCTCTCCCAGTTTGCACATGGGAAACTGGGGAACATCCTGCTAGGTAACTAGCCTAAGTTAATTAGGGGATACAACTAAGGAGCAGTGATCAGGATTCAAACCTATGGTGGTCTGGCCTTTTTTTTTTTTTTTTTTTAAAGAAGTTAAGAACTCAGAAATGTACCACCTCTTCATGTTTTCTTAAGATTTTACTTGACTAAAATCATTTTACTCCAGGGAAATGAAAAGAGGTAAGCCAAGAAAGAAACATGAAATCTGAAAACAATGTATCTACTACTCCAGTAGAAGAAACAAGAAAAATTTCAAGATGACCGCTGAATAGCCAGCCCAGAAAACAACCTGCTGAGACTGGTACAGAAGAAACCAAAGGCTGAAGAAGAGAGGGGAGATCTCACAGAAAAGAGACAGGACATAACTTTTTTAAACTAAGAATTATTACTAAGGAAGACACCGCAAAGCAAAAAGCTGTACAAAGGAAATATAACAGGAAACTATACTACAAAGTCCTAATGATGATTATTCATATGACTAAATATAAAGATGTTTTAGGAAGGGGAGGTGGGTGGGTAAGTGGGTGGTATAAGAGTTAAATCTTTATTATAGTACAAGCCACGAAATTATACCTAAATAGGTAAATCCAGAAATCCAGAGAAGTTAGAGGTGGTGGTGAGCAAGTGGGTACTTCTGCTGATGGAGGAGATAACATTAGAGTTAGGCCTTTCGAAGCACAAAACGGCAGAAAGATGGCATTCTCAGGTGAAGGTAAGTAAATAAACAAAAGCAAACAACTGCAGAAGCAAGGAACAGTTATGGCAACCAGAAATATTAACAACAAAAAGGTGGTGATGGGGACAAGGGCAATTGTTTGCCTGTCATAGTAAATATAACCAGCAGCTCCCAAGAATGAAAAGGCTATTTTTAGTATCTAAAACAAACAAAACAATTCAACAGGAAAACAAAAACTAACTCCTAAATAAGTTGTATAATAATGAGAAATCATCCTAATTTTATTTGTGCATGAGACAATGTATTTTAGCTCTTGAACACTTGAGAATTTTTACTTTACCTGACCCGTGGGTAGTGGTTGATCTAGCATCTCAACATCCAGGTGCTTAGGAAGGTTATATAATCTGCAGAGTTCACATATCAACCACTTCAATTGCTGACGAAGCTACAAAACACATTTCAGTAAATAAGCATTACGTTAAAGAGCCCTTAGAAGACATGAATAATGCTACAACTATTGTAACTAATCCAGTAGGAAATGGAAAAAAAAAAAGTTTACTATTGCTCAATTACAGCCTACAGATAAAATAACAATCTTAAGAAATATTTTAAGGGCTGCCTAGCAGAATGACATGAAAAAAATGGCAGAGGAAGAGAAGCTCCAAACACTGCCTAATTTTCAGTTGTTAACTTCTTTTCTTAATAACTTATAAGAGCACATTAATACATTAACGAGGCTACAGAAAACAGAAGCAGCGTTGTTGCACATGGATTATAAAATTATGTATTTCACAGCCACTCATTTGCAAGTACAGAGGCAAATGTGGTCTAGCAGACAGAGCCTTGGAACCTAGACAACCTTGGATACAGTACCTAATGCCCTGAGTCTGAGTCTCCTCATCTGGAAAATAAGGAAACTAAAACCTTCTCATAAGGGTAAAGATTAAATGAAATCTTCTGCAAAAACACTTGACACTTATAGGCTCTTAAGTGTTTGTCAAAAAAAAAAAAAAAGGCCTCACCAGGAAAGCTGCAAAGAATAACTCCTTTCCACTTTTAAATTCAGATTTTTAGAACATATTTACTTTAAGTAAGCAAGGTAAATTATATGCACAAATACATTTTTCATTGTTTAAAAAATATACATTGTTTTCAATGTATAAGTTTAGCACTATGATTTCAGAAGAATGGTCACTATCAGTAGACCTGACTGGGAGCAAATAAGGCAACTTACTTCAATTGGTCAGAACAGTTTCCTAGATGTTGCCAACCAGGAAAAGACATGAAGAGAAAGAAGATTTATGAAGGACTAAGGGAAAACAGAAACAGAATTAGAATGGGCTAAACAAAGCAAAGAACAAGCCTTTCCAAAGTGGACAATGGAGCAAATGAAAATGAGGAAAGCTGAGCAGTAAATTAGTATCAAAAGTATCCTCAAGCTTAAAAAACAGCAAAGCCCCACTGTGGATTTGTTCTCCATCTGATAAGCTCTGTTCTGTGCTCAGTACATAATAAAGAGGTGGCTGGGTGAGCTGGACAGACCTGGACACTCCATTCCCTGGTACAGGAAGAGCTCCCCGAGCACTGTGGGAGAGACAGCCGCGTGGTCGTAGAGGTGCACCAGGCAGTAACAAGCAGGGCCATACACCTCCCGGGAATTTCAACGCCATGCTCCCCCCAAAAGGTGTTTAAGGGATCAGAAGAAGAAACTTAAGACCAGGGGGGAAGAATTTAGGAAATATTTAGAAGGGAGATGAACAAGTCTTAGAAATTTACTAGATAGTTTCGGGTTGAGGAGGCAGGGGTCAGGAAACACTGGTATAAAAAAGAACTCTAAGATAGTTCCCACATTCAGGCATGGGTAACAACTTTCATTATTTCATTTTGCCCCATTCACAATCACAGAGAGAAATTTTTGAGGGGAAATGTGATGGGGGTGGCGGAGTACTAAGATGCAGATGAACTTAAATTTTAGATGTAATCATTTTGAACAGCCATGGCACACCTGAGTGAGATTCCCTGAATCTATGTGATATATAGACAAATAATGGGTGTCAAACTCAGGAGACAAAATTTTATCTAGAGATACAAATTTAGGAATCATTGGAATATAGGCCACAATTTAAGTACTAGGGGTAGAAGAGATTACTCAGAGAAAGCACAGAAAGAGAACAAAGAGGTGGACCAAGGAATAAGAGCTCAGAGAAGACCAAGGCAAGGTAGTAAGAGACAGAAACAGGAGAAAGTGATTTGATGGAAATCCTCAGAGGACAGAGACAGGACTTGTCTTGTATACTGACCACTTATCACAAAGCCTGGCACAGAAGCCAGGCACGTTTTTAAAAACACTTTTCTGTGTCCTACTACTAACAGTTTTCTGTAAAAACCCAGGTTAAAAAAGGTATGTACAAACCAGTGTACACATAGTTATATATTTTTTACAGCACTGTATACGTGCTTCCCTGGTGGCTCAGTCAGTAAAGAATCCGCTTCCAATGCCGGAGACTGCCTGCAGCACAGGAGACCTGGGTTCGATCCCTGGGTCTGGAAGATCCCCTGAAGTAAATGGCAACCCACTCCAGTATTCTTGTTTGGGAAATCCCATGGACAGAGGAGCCTGGTGGACTACAGCGCATGGGATCACAAGAGACAGACACGACTTAGTGACTGAACCACCATACAAAAGGGGCCAGATTATAGAAAATATGCTTTGCCTCATTTTTTCACTTTAGTACATCTTGGAACGTTGCATGTGCTCTTGTGGAAAGACTGGCTGCATTCTTAACAACATGATGTTCTATCATAAAACCATACAGCAATTTTTTTTTAACCAGCTCTTTACTGGTGGACAGTAAAGCATATGTGTTTGCTGAATGAAGGACTGTTTCAAAAAGAAAGAGTCAACAGTTTCAAAATGCTGCAGAAACTTTAGGACTAAAGAACTAGTCCCGGATTTGGCAACTAGGGGTAAAAATTTTAGTACAACAAAGGTGGCAGCGTACCCATTATAATGAATTAAATGTGAGAAAAGATAGCTTATTTGATCAAGAAACTAGATTATAAAATAACTGGCAGAGAGCACAAGAAAGAGTAGAGGATGAGTTTGTTTTTTTCTTTTATGTAAATATTCGTTCATAAAATTGGACCAAATTTTTTATCCTATGTCATTTCACTTTAGGAGCATTTTTTGATGGAATATTTTAGACATCAAAAAATAAGCCCACTCATCTCTACTATTATAAAACTTACAACTTTAGATCTTTGAGGCAACCTCCTAAAGGGAAGCACTGGTAAGGGGGCTATGTCTATTGCTCATTACCTGTCCTGTTGCCCCTCCCTTGCTGGAGATGTGAACACATGTCTGTCTAGCTTTTAATTTTTTCCTCTAATCTTCATGGCTTTGTTATTACTCTTGTAATACTCACACTGAAGTTCCTCTGATCGTAATTTTAAGAATAGATGTTTAAACCACCTCTAACTTATTGTGACAAAAATCTGAGGTCAGTCTAACTTCCTCAAATGGTCAGTTCTCCCAGTACTATTCATAAAATAATCTATCCTTTATTTACTGAGTATTTTGGTTCAATTTAACTGATTCTGAATTCTCAATTGCATGATTATGTTTCTAAATTTCTAACTGCCTTTACCTGTCCAGCTTAGTGCTAGTACTTGATATTTTATTTAGTATCTGGTCAGATAATTACTATTATTTACTCTTCAAAACAAACTTTAGAGTCATTTTGTCAAGTTCCAAAAATAAATCTGTTGGAATTTTTACTGGAATTGCATTCAATTTATAAACTCACATGAAGTTACAGATAACTGACATATTTATAATACGGGAGTCTGCACATCTAGGAACACAGTTGTCAAGTCTTTAATTCCACTCAGCAAATGTTTATAGTTTTCTTGATACAAAATTTGTACATCTAAGCTTATTCCTAGGTGTCTAATTTTTCTTTAATTGTGGCTGTCAATAAAATACCTGTCCACTGTATTTTTTGATTATAGCTGATATTTAGGAAAACTTGATTTTTATATAACAGAACTTTTAATCAATCATCTTAAAAATTGCTTTTTCAACTGACTCCTTTGGATTTAAGGTAAACAATCATGTCATCTGCAAATAATGACTGATATTCTTCTAGAAGAACTTTGTGATATCGTGGAAAAATGCAAATGATATAACTTAAATGTATGTTTAAGAGTCTATGTATTTTACAAGCAAAAGAAAAATACTGATTTTTAAACATTGCCATCATGTCAACAATGTTTATTATCAGGTAGAGAAAAATTAGGGTGACTTCTATTTTGCTTTTATTGTTTTTACTTTCACTAGTTCTTTCACAAGGGTCACTTAATAGCTTTATAATCAAAGAAATCTGATTTCTTTATATATTAAAAAATAATTTTTAATTTATATTCCTTTGGTTTTTACTGCAGAGTTATATAGACTCTTGACAGAAACATCAATTGGGGTCATTCAATCATTATTTCCCCCTCACATCTATCTCAGTCTTTTTCCCTTTTCCTACCTTGGATAGTGGACCCAATCAAAAATGCTTACTTAATTTAATGATTAGGATTCATGGGAAAGAGACAACCTAATTCCTGAGCTAAAATAGGACTATAGTTACGGGGAATAAAAATGAGAAACCGAGTACTAAACAGAATTTGAAGGACAAAAAAAAAATCTTAGAGGAGCTAAAGACTAGGTTATCAAATAGTCATTAATCAAGCTTTTGTATCATATTACCTCTTAACACTTGAATTCTGTTATGTTCATGAGAAAAAAAAAAGTAGTGTTGTTTATTTTCTCACCGAATTGTTGTTCTTAGTGTCTTCGAGACGTTCCAGAACTGAAGTCAGGTTTGGATCATCAGAGTCCACAAACCATATTGGTGAAGAAGATGGATAAGATTCCTGTTACGGAGACACTGATGTTAAACACATTTACATACAGGCTAACCTGGATATGCAATTAAACCCCACCACTAAATGGCAAGATGATCACAAATTTAAGTAAAACATATCACAGAAAGAAAAGTAAGAAAAGTAACACATTAAAATCCATGTCTTTAAATTCATTAAAATCCATGTTTTTAATTTTTTAAACAAAAATTATTAAGCTCTATAGTTTAATCTTGCCTGCTTCGTGTTATATGATTTATAAACCTTAAAAAAGGACTTGCAGTCTGATTTAAAACAAACAGAAGAGAATATACTGCAAAAGTTGTTCCATCAAAAGCAGAAAAAAATGTTATGCAAATATCAAGGATGATGGGTTTCCTTCCTTTACAAAGAAAGGTCTATCATGGCATGGATTTGCCAGTTTTAACATTTTTTAAGGGCTTTAAAATCTAGAATCATAATAAGTCCTTCAAGAAACAAAAACAAAAGCAAAAACAAAAATTTCCAACCTTGAAGTAGTCTACAGAGTTAAACCATACTACTTTTTGCCTTTCAGTATAAAAAAGCTACATTTCTAGGCTTTATCTAGATGAGATGTAACTCAATTTTTTAAACAAAGTAAAGGAATACATACCTAGGCACATGTTTTTAAATCCTTACAAATGCTAAAACTAATTTTTTAAATCCACTCACTGTATGCCTTGTCTTCTCAGTAGTGTAACTACACAAGTTACTTTGAGATTTTTTTTCCCCATTAGAAAACTGGCCCCTAAAAGCAATCCCATTTAATTTTCGCCTTTTTCCTAATAATTTCCCTTCCTTTCTCAGACTGCAAACAAGAATGTAGTTTCTAAAGGACAGATTTCTTAAATGAGATTAAGATTACTTCTTAAATACAGCAAGTGTTAGAAAGGCAGAACAAACAGCAACACAGCTATCTTAGGGCTACCTTCAGTGCTCACTTGCCATGGGAGCTGAACTCTGAGACAGGCATTCTCCTTGTACAGCTACTGTCTGTGGGCTCCCACTCATCGAGGTCAGTTGTGTTCTTGAACACTGCAATAAGCTGCCTCTAAAATGGCCCCAATAATCCTAACCTCCTGGTATTCACCCCCTTGTATAATTCCCTCCCCTAGACCTAACAACTCACTTGTAACAAGCAGAATACAGTAATAGATGTCACCTCTGAAATTAGGTTACAAAAAGATGGGAAATTCTGTCTTGCTTACCCTCCCTTGCTCTTTCATTTGTTCCCCCAGTGGAAAACAGTTCCCTACGGAGAGATCCAAACCCACTGAGCAAGGGATTGAAGAGGCCTCTGACCAAGCGCCAACTAGAATCTGAGGCCCTCAGACCAACAGCGTTTGAGGAGATGAATCCTACCAACAAGTGCATGAATGAACTTGGAGGTGGAGAAGACTGTCCTGTCCTGCCTTGAGATGACTATAGCCTCAGCCAACACCTTGAATGCCTGGTCAGGGACCCTGAGCCAAGGAACCCAGGTAAGTCACACACAGATTTTTGACCCATAATCAAAATGAGATAATGAGAGATAGTGAGATAATGTCTGTTTTAAGCTGCTAAACTAGTTGCAGAGCAATAAATAATTCAAACACCATAAATCCAATATTTTATTACATCACACAAACTGAATACTACCGAGAAATGCTATTACTACCTATATACTTTTTTAAAGCACAATTATGTGTTGATTTTTTTAAGTTAATGAATTAAGCATTACACATTTCCACCTACTAACATTTACTCTGTTCATTTGTACTGCTTTCTGTTACATATTAGGGAAAGCCATTATTATTAGTATTAGCTGCAGTTAGGATCTAGTCACAGAAACATGACAATTTTACCTAGTTTTAAAGAAGTACTGCTTTGAGAATTATAATCTCAATTATATATAGTTGGAGCCACAGAATATTTTTAAATATTTTTAAAGCATTTTACCAAATGTTCTTTAAAGAAAAAAACCTGAAGTAGAACATCATTATATCCATTCAGCAATGGTTTATTTCTGTATCCCCATCCCTCAAACTCTTACTGTGTTCCAAACCTCTTTAAGGCTAAAACGTAGATGGTCTTCAAAATTAATCCCATTTTTAGCGAGAATTACTTAACTGAATATTACATTTTCTTCAAAGTCTTCAGCCTAATCTGGAGAATACACTATCTAAACCATTTTGTTTTATATTTGTATTTTCTTTAGTCTTAAAAAAAGAAAAAAAACTACATTTTGAGCTTCATTGCATTGATTAAAGTTCTGCATAAGCAAAAGAAAATACATCAATTGGTGCTCTGGGCTAAAACTCCTCAAAACCATAATATGAAAATTACAAAACTAAAAGAAATACTGAAATCAGTTACTACCTATGCCATATTTTTCTAACCCTAGACAAAAGACAGGATATATAGTAGGTCTAAGCAACTATGTTAACAGTTCTCTAAGTGGGGCCCTTGGACTCCAAGGTCCAAACTATTTCTACAGGAATACTAAGATGTTAATTGCCTTTTGCATACTTAACATTCTTACCAATGGCGCCAATACAACGGTGGGTACCTTAGCACAGATAAAGGCAGTGACACCAAACTATACTTGAAGTCATGGTATTATTCACCACTATGCATGAAAGGTGTTTCAAAGAAGAAAAAGGCATTTCACTTATGAACGTCTGTGATGAGGCCGTTATTTCACTAAATCTCAATCCTTACGTCTTTTTAATATTGCAAGTGATGAAATGGGCACACATGAGCATTCCTACAGAATACATGAGAGCACGTGTGTGTTTGAGTTGTGAGCTGAACTAACCACTTTGACAGGACACCATTTTCACTTGAAAGAATGACTGACAAACAATGGTTATTCCAACGTGGGTTTCTGATAGGTGTTTCCTCAAAAAAAGAATGAAGAGAACCTGTCATTTCAAGGAAAACCCAAGGCAGTATTTGTTGCCAATAATAAAATTCAAGCTTTTAAGCAAAAATTAGAAGTTTGCAAAGCCTGTTTCCACCATGTGAGCCTGACAGCTTCCCAAGAGTATTTTGATGACGGTGATGATGATATTAATGGATATAATGTTATGTTATATAATGAAATGTATTAACATTTATAAGATTCCAGCAAACTAATATTTTCCAAATAACAACGCATGATGTCATATCATGCAAGGGTGAAAGATCCAGTCAAAATCCAAGAAAAACCAAGTTTGGGTACAGTATCCACAAAGAACATCTGCAGCTATCTAAAACGGCTATTAAAATATTTCTTTTTCCAATCAAGTATCTGTGTGAGGCTGGATTTTCTTATTATTATTTCAACCACAACAACATACCACCATAGACTGCAGAGGCAAATGACAGACCAGATATCAAAGAGTTTAACCTCCAAAAAATGTAAAATTGTGCCACTATTCTCATTAAAACTGCTGCCTGTCCCCATCCGCCAACCTTTTCCCCCTTCACTTTCAGAATTTCTTCCTTGGAAGAAACATCCTTTTACCATTCTGTATTAATGTGGTTCCACTGAGGATACTTTTCCTATCTCCCTTCCATCTTCCTACCTTCCTCTCTTGACCCAAAACCTGATCACTGGTCTCTACCAGCCTATCCTATTCCTGATTAGCTGTCAGATGAGCTAAACTAGGCAAATCTGGGTCTTCTCTGGGACTAGAGCCCTCTTTCTCAGAGATCTAGCATCACAAGGTCAATGCTGGCCAACAGGGGCAGTCAGCATTTATCTTGCTAAATGGAGAGGGTTAAAAGAAACCAACGGAGAAGGTAATGGCACCCCACTCCAGTACTCTTGTCTGGAAAATCCCATGGATGGAGGAGCCTCGTAGGCGGCAGTCCATGGGGTCTCGAAGAGTTGGACACAACTGAGCAACTTCACTTTCACTTTTCACTTTCACGCATTAGAGAAGGAAATGGCAACTCACTCCAGTGTTCTTGCCTGGAGAATCCCAGAGACCCGGGAGCCTGGTGGGCTGCCTTCTATGGGGTCGCAGAGTCGGACACAACTGAAGTGACTTAGCAGCAGCAGCAGCAGCAGCAGTAATGTTTAAGGCATTATTTAAAACAGAAAAAACCCAGAAACCACTGATAATAGGGACATGACTGACTCAATGCTAAAGTCATATAATAAGACAGCACACAATAATTGAAGACATTATAGAGTAATGGTTACTACAAAGGTCTACAATATTATTGAGTAAAAAGTAAAATCAGACTATAAAATAATCTGATTTTTTTAAGAGAGAGGGAATCTACATAAATATAACAGAAAAAATATGACCAGTTGACAATACATACATCAAAGTTTGGATAGTGGTGTGTTCTGAATGGTAGAACTACAGGCAATTTTTTTTTCTAGTTTTGCTTACCTGGTTTCTAGACTTCTTAATTAAATAAAAATGTCTTGTCTTCCACATTATAAAATATCCACTACCATCACCTCTGGAAACTGAACCTTCAGCACAAATTCTACATCATGGTCAAGGCTTGTTCAGTGTAATGTTTAAAAGACAATCCACATACTTTGAAAGGCATCTAAAATTATTACCGAAACTTAGAAACCTAAGCATTCATGCTTTCAACCTCTTATACTTCAAGCTTTTAAATTTTTACAAGATTAATAACTAAGCTTTCTATCTTGAAAAGATAGTTTCCTTACTATTTCTCTTTAAAATGACCCATGATATACAATTTTTAAACAATGGATGGTGCTGAAAAATCCCAATATAAGTTCAAGCAACTTTCCCCACATTAAATGTTTAAATGCTTCTAACATAGCTCTTTGTCACCACAGTTATGAAAATTTTAGACAATTATCTAAGCATCTAATTATTCAGGGGCCTTGTTTTTCCTCAATTTTATTAATACTACTGTTTTTACAGTAATTTTAAGGCTTGAAGGATGAAGTTGTCTGTGACCACCACCCTAAAAGTTACATAATTGGACAAATTACAAAGAAGCTCACCACCACTGCCACCATAAAATGTTGTGTTGTCCTAATCTAAGACAACATAACTCAAGGTCAATCAAACCGACCTCTTTGCTTCTCATTGTTTAAGGAGCTTGCCTTGTTCAGAAATAACTTTATCTATTTTCCACATAAATCCACTACAAGACCAGTGTGCAGCTCTATATCAAGCACCTGCCAGCAAAACTGCCTGCCAGAATGCTCAGTTTCTGGTATTTTTCCAAATGATATGAAATCCTTGGAAATGGCTGTGTCTTAACTTTTTGAAAATTGACACACATACTTCTTGTTGAAGGTTCAGAGGTCTAACAACTGTAACACTTCTGGAGAACAGTTATAGAACACATTATTTTCATATTTTGCCATTCAATAAATGTGGGATGGAGAATGAAATAAACTTACAGAATTACCATATGGTACTATATAAAATCCTAAATGACTTGACAACATTAAAAAAGCTATCCCCTCCCCCCAAAAAGAAAAAAAGAGATTGCTCCCTGATAATCATTTTACAAGTAAACAATGTACAACCACGTATCTAACATGACTGAAACCCACAGAAGCAGAGTAAATACACTAATATTTGGTAAAAGAATACTGCATACACACTCCTGTGATCTGAAAAATGTTAACTGTTTGAGGAGCAAATTACAGCTAATTAAAACTTCATTCTAAATGAATTGAAGCAGAGAAATCAAAAGTGTCGAAAAAGATTCAAACCACTGAATCTGCAGAAACCACTGGTTTCCTTGATTCCAAGTCTGCTTTGTCTTTCAAAATAATCTTTTAGAAGAGAACACAGAACACTATTACAATGACCTTGGAAAAAGGGACCTCTGCTTTACCACTCTGATTCTCCAATAATGCTTTATTTGGCAGGGACTATTTAAATTCAATTCCCAGCCCCTCAACTAGCTGACATTTATCTAACACTATCCTTTTCCAGGTCTAAGGAAGTTTAACAAAGGAAAAAAAAAAAATCAAATTACTAAAGGATACCCCATTCACAAAATGGAAACCTAAATCTCCTCTTCATATATCTGTTCCTTTCAAGGAAGGTCATAAAAATGGGGATGAGGGAGACTAGATAGGAACTAGGAATTTGACTCTATATTATAAACTGGTCAAATGAATGGAAACAATGATTCCTCTGGAGTGAAAGTATCATTTAAGCACTTAACATGACAGTTCTGATACTTTCAAAAGATTCTCCAGGAGTTCAAACTGGAAAAGCAATCTGTCCCAGGAGAATAGACCAAAGAAAAGGTCTTGGGCTTTTCAGTCAAGTTTTGTTACTTCCCTTGTATAACATTGTCAGGGCTACTTGTTTTTTTTTTTTTTTTTATCAGTGTAAAAACAAGAAACATCAAAAATTAAATTAACAGCACTGGTTCATTTCCCATGAAAAGCTATTAAAAAGTATTTTCAAACCAATGTTATTCAGCCTAATGACATCATCACTTTTGACATCACTAATGACATCATCACTTTTACATTTATAGAGGTTATTATCACTGTTAGAGAATTCTCCTAAATACGTTCTCATGTGGGTCAAAAAGTATTATCTATTTCATAGAAAAATACAGTAAAAGTAGTAGTTTGCTTGAGGTCCCAAAGACTAAGACTACAATTTGTTTTCCCATCTCCTAAACTCAGAGCTCTAACATTTTTAATTTAGTATCTTGTTGTTGGGGTGGGCAAAAGAGTACCCTTTTTGGCAATGATGAATAGAAATTTAATTAGTTAAACAAAAAAATGTTCCACCACAAATAGCCCGGCAAAGCCACTCATACAGAAAGAGTAATGATTTATGCTATACAAATAATAAAGTACTATGAGGTTTTATTTGTTTACCAGCTAATTTACTTCCTGGGGGGGATTTCTCACTTTAAAACAGTGATTCTCTACCAAGAGTTCCCAGATGCCAAGAAGTCCACAAAAGGAGTAATGGGGTTGTCAAGTTAGGCTAAATATTTCAAAAGAACTAAAACAAAGTCCTATACTGGCTCTGAATAAGGCTGCACAGGTTATTAAAATGAGCTGCTTTGCTTTTAGGTGTGATCATAACAACTGGATGGTAGCTCTGACTGGCTATTAAATCTATTTACTGAAAATGGAAAAAAATGACTTTTTAAGTCTGCATGACAAACTTTTTTATCATGAGTTTACAGAAAACAAGTAAAAAAATGACTCCTTGAAGTTGAATTTAGCCCTCTTTCCCCTTCATATCTAAAATTAGGACAAATTTATGAAACAGAAAAGAAATTTAGTTCCACTCCTTTGGCCTAAAGAGTAAAAAACATCTACACTTTCGCCTGTTTTTTTTTACTTCTTAAACCACTTTCATGTGAAGTCAAATTGAAGATTCCCTATCAAACCCTAAGTGGCCTTTCAAATATTTATGCACGACCCAAGACACTTTCTTGATGTTTTCTCTGCCCTTTTGACCAGTTCTTGACAGTTAACTTATTAAGATTAAGTAATTAAGATTTTTGTTCAAAGAGAATGTAGTTAAAATGGTGGCCATATCGCCAACAACACCAATATTTACTGAGCATTTACTGAGTGGAGGATGAAAAGCAAAACCACTGAATAGTCTTCCCTGCCACCATGAAAAAGACTTTCCAAAAAACCCACCACTGTATTATAACAGAATGTAAGAAAACATAACCAAAGCAGCAGTTAAGGACTATAGGAGGCAGGAAGGGAAACAGATACACTGTATGACTAGGGAGCCTTGGGGATGGTCAGACATGTCAAGACAGAATGAGTTGGGGAAACGGGCACATTCCACACAGGGAAAACTGCTGATGCAGAAGCCTGAAAGAAAAAGGGGGCACCATATCTTTAGAGGATTACTCAAATTGACATGCATGTGTGTAAGAAACAACTAATGAGGTACCATTCACTCACACATTATAGCAAGTGCCTAAGGATGCTTCTTGGTAAGCATGGAGAAGACAGGGCCTGGCAAGAACTCAATGAATATTTGGGAATAAGAGGAAAAGATTTTTTTTTAAACAGATCAAACAGTACATTTTTATTTTTAACAGCTAAAACTTTTTAGATAATAGCAAATCAAACACAGTAGACAAATTCTGGCATTTGAAATCCAGCCCCACTCTTTCCTTGCTCTTTCCCCTCTAAGAAAATGGTATCGACAAGAGCAAACTGTATTGATTTTATCTAAACACTAAGCCATGCCTAAACAGTCTTTATCTTTTAGAGATATACACCAAAATATTTACAGATGAAGTGCTATGTCTGGAATCTGCTTCAAAATAATCCAAGGTGGGGCAGAGATGAAATAAGATTGGCCAAAAGTTTATCACTGTTGAGGCTGGATACACGGAAGTTCTCCATGCTACTAAACTTCTTGAATATGTTTGATGTTTCTCCATAACAATGTTATTAACACAGCATCTACAATGATAATTATCTTCTGATAATGTGTCATAATTCACTGACACCTCAGTCTGAGTAGTCTGTATTAATGGTACCATTATCCTAGTCCCCACCAAGTCCTCCTTTTGCCCGGCATCTCTCACTTTGTGGTCTACTCCCTAATCCATGTCATCATTCAGTAGCTTTGTGTGCAGCTGACTCCATCAGCCTCCAATATGGTTCTCAATAGGGCACTGCTGGCACTTGAAGTGGGATAATTCTGTCTGGCAGACTGCCTGAATATTACACTTGGCATCCCTGTACCCCTGCCACTTAAATGCCAGCTCAGCACAGCAACACCACCATCCCACCCCCACTAGAATAACCAAAACCACACACACGTTTCCTAATGCCACCCACTACAGAGAACTACTCCTAGTCCTGGATGGTAAACACATCTTCCCATTTACCTGAGCTTGCGCCTCCCCAGGAGCCTACAAGTTCAGTTTGTCATTTAAACCAGCCCTAGTTTATCCGGGCCATACTTCAACTTGTGCCAGAATAATCATCATTCAGATCAGCCAGTCTCTTTATTATCACCTACTTTGTGCTCACGACTACTTCCTGTTTTCCATTCTTGGAAAATGTTCTCCTTCACCCGCCTATATCCTGGGCTTCTCAAGTCTCATTATAACGTCTCTATTCCTAAGCCAACCACATTTTCAAAGCTGTGGTGTCTTTTTCCGGATGGAGTTTCCTCTGCCTGAAATGCCCTTTGGCTCCCTTCCAAAATTCGACTCACCTGTGAAAACCCAACTCCACAAATCCGCCTCTCCTCAAGGCCCTTTCTGAAGCGCCCCCTGCCCCCAACCAAAGTCAAAGTTAATTACTCTCTTTGGCTTTCGCGAGCATACCTTAGAACTTGATCACTTTGTTGTGTAAAACTCTTCCCTCAAGAAGCCTGAGCTCTGAAAGCAGGGACTGCTCTACCCATTTTTGCGAAACCAGCGCCTAGAAGAGAACATCTCAGTACAGCTCTTTATTTTTTTTTAATATACACCTGCTCCCCGGTATTCTGAAAACTATTTTAATATTATCATAACCTCAAGGCCTTTGCAGACTCCGGAGCACCAGGTACGCTGTAGGACTTACCTACTAACTTAACCAAAGGGAGTTTAACGACGCTAGAGTCAGCTTTAACCGTATTCACAGAGGAACATGAAACCACCACCTTGACTCCGGTTATAATAAGCGGCACATCCCGCAGTTTGGAACCGATACCGTAGGTCAACTTCACAATGAACATCCTCATCATACACTTTTATGAGGAAACTTATTTAACTTTTTTTTTACGGGTTTATCACGAGCTTTCCGACGAAGCAAATGAGAGAGATTTAAAGGATCTTTCCGACTTGAAACATAAAAACGATCTTCCTGGCAGTAGATTTGGGCACGGATCTCCTTTCCCCTGCTCCCGATTTACCACAGGAGGGGCTACACAAACATCCCCCCAGAACACCTGCCGCATCCAAGGTCCAACGCGCCTTCGGAACGCGTTAGCGCGGAGCCAGGCCAGCGGGAATGGGATCATTCAAACAGCGCCAGAGGCTGCATTCTAAACTTTCCCCCGACAAACGCGTCAGTTTTCAATGTTAGTTTCTCCTTAAACCCAAACTTAAAAAATAATTGGGGGAACAGACGGAACCAGGGAAACCTGACTGGAGAAGGACGCGTTCAAACTTGAGGGCCTTTCGCCTGCCCCGCCGGGGCTCACACAACAGCCGACCCGCGGGCCGCGGCCCCCGGGGGCAGGCCCCTGGCTGTGGGCGGCCATGGCGACCCAGCGAGGACTCGGCCGCCTCGAGGTGCGGCGACCGGGGCCGCGAGGGGCCAGCAGCCCCAAACCCAGCCCTGCCGGGAAAGCCGTAGAACCGCGCCGTCCGCCTCCTCCCACCCCAGCCGCGCGCAGTCCCGGCGGGGCCCCAGTAGGGCCCCTCACCGGGAAAAGGGGCGGACCCGCCCCGCCCCGCCCAGGGTCCGAGGGGCCTCTCCGGGGCAGCCTCCCCTTTGTCCGAGCACTCGGGGCGCCCCTCTCCTCCCCGGCCCGGCCCTGAGGGGCAGCGGCTGGGCGCCTCACCGTGATGTTGCAGTGGAGTGTGAGCGGCGGCGGCGGGGAGTGCGGGCTGCCCGGCGGCGCCGGTGGCGGCACCAGGAACTGGCAATGCAGTTCGTCCAGCTTCCAGCTGACGATGCGGAATCGCTCGTGGTTCTTGTCGAAGATGGACGCCAGGAACTTCAGCTCGGCCTTGAGCCCTGATACGGACATCTTCCCCTCATCTCCGGCGGGAGGGGTGCGGAAGGGGAGCCGGGCCCGGAGCCGCCGTCACGGCCGCGACCGCCCCGCGGGGCCGGCCCGGGCCGCGCTCTCGCGGCTCCGCCTCTCCTCGCCGCCGCGGCCCGCGTCGGATCGGGGCTGGAAAATGGCGAGAGACGCCGAGGCCTCAACGAGCGGTGCTGCGGCGGCCTGGGCGGCTGCTCCCTTTGTAACTGACTCCACCGGCAGGAGGCGGCGGCCCCGTGGCTTAAAAGGGCAACAGCTACACCACCCCCGCTACCGCCTGGGAAAGGGCTGCCCCCACCCCGCCCCCTCCCCTCTCCTCTCCCCTCCCCTCCTCTCCCCTCCTCTCCCCTCTCTTCCCCTCCCCTCCCCCTCCCCTCCCCCCTCCTCTCCCCTCTCTTCCCCTCCCCTCCCCCTCCCCTCCCCTCTCCCCTCTCCCCCCCCTCCCCTCCCCTCTCCTCCCCTCCCCTCCCCTCTCCTCCCCGGCACTCCTGCGCGCCCCCGTTTCGGCGCGTGCGCGCGGCTGAGGCGCGCGCCCGCCTGGCCGCCCCCTCCTCCCTGTGACCCAGCCCCCTTCCCCTCGGCCCATCTCCTCTGCTCGCGACCACGGACGCCAGGGTTAGGCCAGCTGGTGCCCCGGCCCCTAATCACCAGAAGGACCCGGAGACCCCCGCGCGCCCCTGTCCCCCAGCCTGGGATCAGACACGTGCCCGGCCTATTGCGCCGGCCACGTCGGCGGGGCAGCGGCCACGCGCCGGTCCCTAGGGGCGGGGCTCCGCGAGGCTCTGAGCGGGCCACCCACTCACCTGACCCAGCCCGGGGCCCTCCCAGATAGGAGGCTGCAGACAGCACTCCGGACCCAAATCGGCCCACTTAGCTTCATCTCCGCTACTCTCATCCTAGTCACCTAACCACCACTTCTCTATCTAGCCTGAGTTCCTGCCAGGACCTTCTCTCCGGACTCTGCCCACTCCTTTGCTCTCACACAATCCTTTTACCGATGATGGTAATTTGGTCCCTGCCAGCTGCTCCCTCCCACCTCTCGCAATTTCATCCTTTCCGTACCCACTACCTCTGTTCACTCTGGCATTCATTTTTCTCTCCCTCTTTCCTGTCTCGAGCTTAAGATAACTCTCTCCACCTCCCATGGAGGCAGGGCTGGCCTATTTTCAGTGAAGTCTTAGCTCAGGGCCTTCCTGAACACCTAATCTAAAATAGCCTTCTAGTCACCCTGTATCATACCATCCTATGTTAATTTTTTGCTAGACACTTTTCACTATCTGATATTTTTCCTGTTTATTCGTTGTTTTCCCCAACGTGAATGTCTTATCCAGAGCCATAGTCCCAGGACCTAGAATGAGGCCTTTTATATAATAGACACTCAGTGTTACTGAATGAATGCTCCTATCTGGAATCCTCAGCACTTAACACAATCCCTGGCATATTCTCAATTGCTCCCGAAATGGATGGAGGGCTGCATGGTAGTCCAAAGGAATATAACATAATTGGGCAGGTAATTAATTAATAGTGTATTTAGTGTGTTTAGTGATATGCACTAGAAGCAGCGCCAGTTTCATGAGCATGCAACCTGTAGTTGCATAAGTCTGCTAGTTAGAAGGGCCTTGTGTTAGGTTTAATGCCCTGCTATAGACATTTTGAAAGTCTTAATAATTTTCCAGCAAGTTGCTCTGCATTTCCTTTTGCACTTTTAAAAAAAAATTTATTTTTAATTGGAGAATAGTTGTTTTACAATATTGTGTTGGTTTCTGCCCTATATCAATATGAATCAACCATAGGTATACACATGTCCTCTCCCTCTTGTTTGCACTGGTCTTAACTAGAGGTACCTAAGCCTTCTCTGGTGCCTAAATGTCTACTCTTCCATGATCTACAAGTGGTCCCTGATCTACTTGTCCTTCAGATAACGAAATGCAGGACAACATAAAAAGATATGATACAAACTTATTTACAGAACAGGAACAGACACACAGACTTAGAGAACAAACTTATGGTTCCCCAGGGGAAGGATTAGGGAGTTTGGGATGGACAGGTATACACTGCTATATTTAAAACCAACAAGGATCTGCTGTGTGGCCCAGGGAACTCTGCTCAATGTTATGTGGAAGCCTGGATGGGATGGAGTCTGGGGAAGGATGGATACATGTGTTATGATGGCTGACTCCCTTTGCTGTCCACTTACAATTATCACAACATTATTAATCAGCTATGTGTGTGTGTTTAGTCATTTCAGTCATGTCTGACTCTTTGTGACCCCATGGACTGTAGCCTATCAGGCTCCTCTGTCCATGGGGACTCTCCAGGCAAGAATACTGGAGTGGGTTGCCATGCTCTCCTCCAGGGGATCTTCCCAACCCAGGAATCAAACCCAGGTCTCGCACATTGCATGGGAATTCTTCACCTTCTGAGCCACCAGGGAAGCCCATTAATCAGCTATACTTCAATACAAAATAAAGGAATTTAATAAAAAGTTTTAAAAATACAGAAACACACAAGGAGGTAGTAAGTCCACTGAATGGGGAACATATTTAAAGTTTTTATTTTCATTTACTTCTGTAATAGTGAATCATGTTATATTGTTTCTTAGCCTTCCAGTGGTTCACAGACCACTCTGAGAATATAATAAAAGCTATGATCCATCTTCTCAGGAAAATACCTCTGCATATAAAGTGTTTTATTTATGGGGATTCCTGGCCCTGGAACTATGGGCACCATTATGAACTGGGACTGAGAGAAAGAAGAATGGATTCCAGTGCCAAACTCTGAGCCAGAAATAACTAGCACTGGCATTATTGCTGGGTTAGGCACACATGTAGCTTGCTGCTGCTTTTTTCTTCAGTTTCTGTTACTCCTAATAAGCATGGTAGTCACAGACAAGGATTTGAGACAAAGAGGAACAAACTGTTCAGAACTTTGTATAACTTTGAGAAATAAAATTCCCTGAATAAGTTATTTAATCTCTCTAAGCTTTATTTTATCTCTAAATTGCTATGAGAAAATAGAAAGCTTTATAAATTGTAAACACTTTTATATCTCAGAAATACACACACACACATCCCCATAGACTGTAACCTGCCACATGGGATTTTGCAGGCAATAATACTGGAATGGATTGCCATTTCCTCCTCCAGGGGATCTTCTTGACCCAGGGATCAAACCCACGGCTCTTGCATTGACAGGCAGATTTTTTACCACTGAGCCACCAGGGAAACCCTAATTAAGTTGACTCCACAATATGCATTCCATCCCAGATGACTGGAAATCCAATGAGGGATCCTATCCATTTTCCTGTAATAGGTTAAGGGGCAGGCTTGTGACACATTTCTGGTCAATGACACAGAAGAGAAGTCATAAGACGTCACAGAAGAAGCTTTAATCAACCAATCCTAGTGCCTGCCCTGATTCTGGACCTCTTATTGTGTGAAGTAATATATTTCCTTATTGTCCAGGCCATTTTAAGTCAGTTTTTTGTTATTTGCTCCAGGATACAGTGTTTTTTTCCCAATGCTAGACTTTAAGTTTCTTGAATTCAGGAACTATCCATCAGTTCAGTCACTCAGTCGTGCCCGACTCTTTGCGACCCCATGAATTGCAGCATGCCAGGCCTCCCTGTCCATCACCAACTCCCGGAGTTCACTCAGACTCACGTCCATGGAGTCAGTGATGCCATCCAGCCATCTCATCCTCTGTCATCCCCTTCTCCTCCTGCCCCCAACCCTCCCAGCATCAGAGTCTTTTCCAATGAGTCAACTCTGCATGAGATGGCCAAAGTACTGGAGTTTCAGCTACTTATATTTCTAGCCCTTTTAGGGCTTGGAACACAGCTGCTGCTGCTGCTGCTAAGTCACTTCAGTCGTGTACAACTCTGTGCGACCCCATAGACAGAAGCCTACCAGGCTCCTCCACCCTTGGGATGCTCCAGGCAAGAACACTGGAGTGGATTGCCATTTCCTTCTCCAATGCATGAAAGTGAAAAGTGAAAGTGAAGTCACTCAGTCGTGTCTGAGTCTTCGAGACCCCATGGACTGCAGCCTACCAGGCTCCTCTGTCCGTGGGAGTTTCCAGGCAAGAGTACTGGAGTGGGTTGCCATTGCCTTCTCCTGGAACACAGCAGACCCAAAAAAAATGATTGTGAAATTTAACAATCATTTTTTGAGCATCTTCAATGATATCAAGAGCCCAGACTGTTTCCCTTGTCAAGCTGAGAGCAAGATGGCTGGAAGTGTTCTTTCAGGTTACCAGACACAAGAATATCCAAATCAGAAAGGGCTGTTTCTTCCATGTCTTCTTCCAAGACGTGGGACTTTTCCGAGAATATACCCACTGGCTTCTCTTCTGTGTCATTGGCCAGAAATGTATCAAAAGCCTACCCGTAAACCAATCAGAGTTTTAAATGGATGGGATCTCTCACTGGCCTTCCAGTCATTTGGGATGAAACAGATACTGGAGAGTGTCTACTACCACAGTGTCTACTACATACTCATAAATAAAGACAACATCAGAGCACAACATCTGCTGGATCATAGAAAAAGCAAGGGAATTCCAGAAAAACATCTACTTCCGCTTCATTGACCACACTAAAGCGTTTGACTGTGTGGATCATAAAAACTGGAGAAAACTCTTGAAGAGATGGGAATACCAGATCACCTTACCTGCCTCCTGAGAAACCTGTATGCAGGTCAAGAAGCAACAGTTAGAACTGTACATGGAACAATGGACAGGTTCAGAATTAGGAAAGGAGTATGTCAAGGCTGTGTATCATCACCCTGCTTATTTAACTTATATGTAGAGTATAACATGAGAAATGCTAGGCTGGATGAAGCTCAAGCTAAAATCAAGATTGCCAGGAGAAATATCATAAGATTTCTTTATGGTGGAAAATGAAGAGGAACTAAAGAGCCTCTTGATGATGGTGAAAGAGGAGAGTGAAAAAACTGGCTTAAAACTCAACATTCAAAAAACAAATATCACGGCATCTGGTCCTATCACTTCAAGGCAGATAGATGGGGAAAAAATGGAAACAGTGACAGACTTTATTTTCTTGGTCTCCAAAATCACCATGGACGGTGACTGCAGCCATGAAATTAAAAAACAGTTGCTCCTTGGAAGAAAAGCTGTGACAAACCTAGACAGTATATTAAAAAGCAGAGATATCATTTTGCCAAGGAAGGTCTGTATAGTCAAAGCTATGGTTTTTCCAGTAGTCATATATGGATGTGAGAGTTGGACCATGAAGAAGGCTGAGTGCTGAAGAATTGATGCTTTCAAACTGTGGTGCTGGAGAAAACTCTTGAGAGTTCCTTGAACAGCAAGGAGCTCAAATCAGTCAATCCTAAAGGAAATCAACTCCGAATATTCATTGGAAGGACTGATGCTGAAGCTCCAATACTTTGGCCACCTGAAGCAAAGAGCTGACTCATTGGAAAAGACACTGATGCTGGGAAAGATTGAGGGCAGGAGGAGAAGTGGGTGACAGAGGATGAGATGGACAGATGGTATCACTGATTCAATGGACATGAGTTTGAGCAAATTCTGGGAGACAGTGAAGGACAGGGAAGCCTGGTGCGCTGTAGTCCATGGGGTCACAAAGAGTCATACACAACTGAGCGACTGAACAACAACAAATGACATATCAGAGAAGGAAGAATTTAATTCTAGAAATTATTTGGATAAAAGTACAGCCATTCTCAGAGAACATCCAAGAGACCAGCTGATTGTATAGTACAGGAAGTGACCAAAAGGAAGATAAAGCTGAGATGCTATTTGAGCCCAGATCTTGAAATCCTAATACCGTTCCAGAACGACTACAGTTTCATTTAATGAGAGTCATCACTTTTCAGAAGATTAATTTGGCATTAGTACACAAAATAGATCACAGTGGGTTTAAAACTGTAAGGTAGCTATGAAGAAGAGGCAGGAAACCCAGATCTAGATCTGGCATGCCATTAATTCCATGGGTCAAGTCACATCAAACTCAGACATTCTCCAGCTCCAAACAACAGAGTCTTTTGGACTGGCCCAAGTCAACAATGAGAAGCACTGAAACAGAAATGGCAGTGGGCATGGAAAAGACTATACTGTTCTAGGGACGTATCTGAGGTAGAACTGCTAGATCTTAGAGCTGATATGGGGCTTCCCAGGTGGCGCTAGTGGTAAAGAACCTGCCTGCCAGTGCAGGAGACATAAGAGATGCAGGTTGGAACCCTGGGTAGGGAAGATCCCCTGGAGGAGGCCATGGCAACCCACTCCAGTATTCTTGCTTGGAGAATTCCATGGACCAAGGAGCCTGGTGGGCTGTGGTCCATAAGGTCACAAAGAGTTGGGCACAACTGAAGTGACTCAGCATGCACACACTGTTTTTATTAGAGTATGAACAGAAGTGGAATTACTGTGTCCCTCAAACTTCAGGGCCCCTTACACAGGCACAGGCCCCTTCTAAATAAATATTAACCTTTGTTTTTTAGTTGATATTTGTAATTTTGTGTTCTTTTTCTTGAAGAAAGCTCCCAAGATTGAATAAGCTTCAGGCCCTACAACACCTGGATCTGCCCCTAAGGAGAGAGCCGATTATAAGCAATGAAACCTGAAGACATAAGAGGCAATAAGATGTAGCACTAGATTCTGGAAGAGGAGGGAAAGGATGGGATGAGTTATGTGTGGAAAAGAATCACCCCTTCGAAGAGGCTGGGGGCGGGAGAAAGAATTGGGGAAGACACAAAGAAATGTTGAGAGAGTAGAGAGTTGGTGAGAGACCTTATGCTGAATAAATGACCTTGATTACAACAAGGCAAGTTTGGGAACAGACAAGACAGATAAATACAGAGGACAGGTAGTGTTGACAAAAATGGGCTGAAAACTCTTAACCGTGAAGTCCCACCTGGATGTGCGTGAAGGACCCTGAGAAGAAGACGAAAGTCTCCAGGGAGACAGAGCAAGTGCAATATGAAATAAAGAGTGGGATAAGTCACAACCTGTACAGAAGACTTGCAAACTCCTAGAATTTGAATGTGGAGTAATTCCCAGTGACAGCATATTCCATGCTACTCTCTTTAATGTAGAAAGTGGTAATCACACAGTCATGCCCGACTCTTTGTGACCCCATGGACTCTGGCCCACCAGGCTCCTCTGTCCATGGGATTCTCCAGGCAAGAATACCTGAGTGGGTTCCCATTCCCTTCTCCAGGGAATATCTGTAGGGCTGCTCTCAAATGCCTTTATCAAGCCTTCCCTAGTTCCCTGAATTGAATTTAGTCTCTCCCTTTCTCCAATTTCACAGTACCTTGCCTGTTCCAGTCTCCTGGAAAAGGGCATGGCAATGCGCTCCAGTATTCTTGCCTGGAGATTCCCACGGACAGAGGAGCCTGCTGGGCTCTAGTCCATGGGGTCGCAAAGAGTCGGACTCGACGGAGTGACTAACACACTTGTCTGTTCCAGTACTTATTTCACTGGTGTTGCTTTGGTTATGACTAGCTGGTTCTGCGTTTGTCTCCTGTACTAGATTGTGAACTTCTTGTCTGAAACATCTTCCTGTCTATAGCCTAATCCCTGGGACATAGAAAGCATGCAGTAAGTGATCACAAAGTGAACATGGCCTACTGGAAGCGAAAGCCTTGAAACACCTTCAGTTAAAGAGACTGCAGGTAAATTGTGAGAGAAATGATCTAGTTTCACTGAAATCTCAGGGAAGCTGTGAGAACCTCTCTTCTTCTCCCAATGTCTGAAGTGTGTACACATCAGCCTGTGGCCACATAACCCCAGACAACCACAGGGCTCCCCACGAGGCACAGGAAATGGAGCCCATCCCTGTTGAGGTGAACAAGTGACTCATTATTCTGCTGCAGCCAGCTCAGCCAGAAACTGTCCTAAGCTGAAATTTTCACAAGTTTGGGCTCTGGCTTATAGTAAAACTCCTATCTTTGAGTTTTAGTTACCAATGCCCATCTCTTACCTGTATGGTAAGAGGCTATCAGACCAAGGTGCAAACACCCTGAAATTGTATGAATTTGAAGTATATATGCATATGAATGTTATTCTGGGGAGAAAGTCAGAAGTAGCCCTATCCCATAGAACTTTCTGCAGTGGTGGAAGTGTTCTGTATTTGCCCTGTCCAATACAGTAGCCGCTGGCCGTATGTGGCCATTGGGCACTTGAAAAATGATTGATGTGATTCAGAAACTGTAATTTACTTTGATTTAATTGAATTACAAGTTAACTTCAATTTAAATAGCCACACAGAGCTAGTGTCTACCATATTGAGCAACATAGCGCTAGACAATTCTGTAATACCATGTATTAGCTCAGTCTAGTGCTTTTTAAAACTTGTCTATCCTTCTTTACCCTTGAAAGCAGCAGCCATCTGTTGCTAATTATCATATATTTGGTGCCTGACACAGACTCAGTGCTTAATAAATGTTTGTTAAACGAATGACTGAAAGACCAAATGTCACATTTTCTCTGAACTTAGTTTTCTTTTTTCTAAAATAAAAAGGATGTGCACCAAGATTAGAGAAGGAAATGGCAACCCACTCCAGTATTCTTGCCTAGAGAATCCCGTGGACAGAGGAGCCTGGTGGGCTGCTGTCCATGGGGTTGCACAGAGTCAGACACGACTGAAGCGACTTAGCAGCAGCAGCACTAAGATTTCTTCTAGCTAAAAGCAAATAAACAACAACAACAAAAAAAAAAAACCTAAGAATCTAGTAAGCAAATACTCACTCATTAAACAAATATCTATTGAAGTAGCCAAGTTACTTCATCCTTGTGGCAGGCTGAGGAAACTATCATTATGCTTCCAAATAACTGAATTTTAGAAAAGGAAAGTAATTTGCCCAAGTGTGTTAGTCTCTCAGTGGTGTCTGACTGTTTGCGACCCCATGGGCTGTAGCCCACCAGGCTCCTCTGTCCATGGAATTCTCCAGGCAAGAATACTGGAGCGGGTTGCCATTTCCTTCTCCATGAGATCTTCCCGATCTAGGGATCAAACCCAGGTCTCCTGTGTTGCAGGCAGATTCTTTACCCTCTGAGCCACCAGGGAAGCCCCAGGGTGACGCAGTAAACCTGAATCCAGATCTGTCTAGCTGTTTCCACTACACTTCAGCTTCTATGTAAATTATAAACATAAATTTGTGCTGTGCTTAGTCACTAAGTTGTGTCTGACTCTTCACGACCCCATGGACTGTAGCCCACCAGGTCCCTCTGTTCTTGGGGATTCTCCAGGTGGGTTGCCATACCCTCCTCCAGGGGATCTTCCCAACCAGGGATCGAACCCAGGTCTCCCACATTGCAAGCAGATTCTTTACCGTCTGAGCCACCAGGCAAGCCCTAAATATAAATTTCGACAAATATAAAACAGCAAATAACTTCACATTGAGAGGGCAGGGTGGCACAGAAATGTCAATGGAGTGAAATACAGATCTTCCTGTTAGGAAGATAATGGGTTCTACAGATAGATTCTGAGTGAGAACTGCCAGCTTTTTCAGAAGGACCACCTGGCTCTTGAGGAGGGGCACATGCTCCTCTGGAGAAGCTAATTAATCTAATGGGAAGAACTCCTGACCCCACTGACGCTGATGAAAGGAGGCAACAGGGAAATCAGCCTGGGGTTTATTATAGTAAATCCCTAGAAACCTTTCAGAGCATTATCTTGCCTCTGTCATCAGCAAATGAAAGCTTCAAACAAAAAGATTCCTTCCTTACTCCATCCCCAGACACATTCTTACAAAATGTTCTTTTGGACTGTTTAAGGCTAATGAGTGAGAATATCTTTCTCGATCTAGGTATAACATACCTTTGACCCAGTAATTTTTCATATCTAAGCATTTATCCTAAAGAGCTACTTAGGCACATAATCAAGGTGTAGTTACCCAAGTGGTTACTAAAAACATCAAACATTTATGAGCCAATTGGAGAAGTTTGAACATTTAATATTTGATGATATTATGGAATTATTGTTTAGTTTCTTAGGTGTGGCAATAGTATTGTTATTGCTATCCTATTTTTTTAAATGAACATTCTTCTCTTTTGGAGCTACTTACTGATGAAATAACAAAGACTTGGTTAAAGTATTTATCCCAGCTCTTTTTACTTTATTCGTTTACTTTTTAATATTTATTTGGCTTGTCTGGCTTTAGTTGCAGCACGCAGGATCTTCGTTGCGTCGTGTGGCTCTTTTGCCGAAGCGCACGGCGTCTCTAGCTGTGGTCTGTGGGTTCCCATGCACCCTGGTTCGGTTGTTGCAGCTCTAGGGCTTAGTTGCTCGGCAGCACATGGGATCATAGTTCCCTGACCAGGGACCAAACCCATGTCCCCTGCATTGCAAAGTGGACTCTTAACCAGTGGACCACAGTGAAGTCCCCCAGCTCTCTTTATGATAGCAAAATGCAAGGAAGGACCACGTGATTAGAACTGGGTCTATTAGGATGACCAAAACTTTCGTTCAGATTTTGGAAAGCTGGCATGGAAAATCCGAATGAATTTTTTGGCCAACCTAAGAAAAGTTTTTATCTATCCTCAGAATGAAATAATATGCACCCATTAAATCAAGTTGTGTGTATATGTCTGGAAGGATATACTAAAATGTTAACAGTGGTGACTTTTCAAGCAGTTTCAGTTTTCTTTCTGTTTATATTTTCTGAAATAGTTTTATTGAACATGTTATTTATGTAATAAAACAATTTAAAATTGATTTATAGATATTTAAGGTGGAGAAAAGTAAATGAGAGAATTTTGCAAAGAAATTTAAAGGACCAGTGAATGTGTGGCTGTTATTGTTTTTTGTTTTGTTTTTTTTCTATCACAGAATGATACCTGATCTAGAGGCAGCTCAGAGGCTGACAGACTTTAGGCCCCAAGACAGATTAACCATTACAACTGATATTTTTGAAGTTGTACCTGCCTTTGGATGAATTCCCCCTCCCCAGACCAAGAGGAGTGATACTTCCAATGTTTTGACTTCAGGTTGTGGGCCTTAGACCTCCTTCTCTGGCTGACTTGCTGTTGGGTTGTTCGTGAAGTCTTTGATCTTCACTCTCTGCAGAGCCACTACAGGCTAAATTGAGTCTCACCCTGCCCACGCTCCAGGGCTTCAAGGTGCTACTATTTCCAGGAGGAATTTATGGAAACACGGACTTGATTCTGTGTTTGGGGTTTGCCATAATCAATTAATGCATTCTATGACTCTGAATAGCCCAAATGCCTAGAATCTATAGTCTTCTCCTTGGCTACATTTAGGTCTCATCTTGCACGATATGAAAAATTAAGTAGCAACAAACACAATCCTTCAGATCTAATGGGCCTAAGGGAAGAGTCCCTGGCTCACTCAAGACAGGTATATTTTTAATACCGACAAACACGCTTCTCCTGCTAAAAGCCTCAGGCTCCACTCAGATGATGAAATGAAACCCAGGAGGAGACACTGTGTTTGTGGTAGAAAACCAGAGGAGTGGTCAGGAGATTTGTGAGCCAGTTCTGGCTTCCCTGGTCACTGTGCATGGAACATGTGGCCAGTCATGTCCCCTAACTGAGTCTCCATTTCTATGTATGTTGGACAGTGTTCATATTTTCATAATTCAAACACCTACTTAGTCTCAACTATCTGTGAGCCACTTTGCCAGCTCAAAAGGAAATAAAGTGTCAAAGAACTTACAGGCCTGAAGGCAGTACCAACATGAACGCCACAAAAGCCAGACAGTGGGAAACAGGACGGTAAGTAGTGCTTTATTTTGGAAAGAGAGGCAGGGGTAGGGGAGGAAGAAAGACTGTCTCAATTGAGAAACTGATTTGTTTTCTACTTTCTAAATACAGCAGTTATATTATTTAGTTTCCCTCTGGATTTCCAGGAAGTCCAGAGCTGGTCTTAGTTGGGTGCTCCCAGAAGTAAACTCTGAGACAGAGATTCCAGTGCAAGCAGTTTATTTTGGAGGTCATCCCAGGAAGCACTGACAGAGGACTGGGGCAGTCAGACAGGGAAGGGGAGCAGGTTACCATGCAGGCAACTACAGCTTATTCCCCTCCATGGAAGTCCGAGAACATTATGGAATACGCCTCCAAGTTATCCCAGCCATGGGGAAGGGCGCTGGTGTCTTCATTCACAACTCCCCATTCGCTTCTGGCCACAAGCTGCTTCCGGTGGCATTTACTCGGGCACTGCCAGCTTCTGTCATGCATGGCAGAACGTGCTCCCCACGATAGAGGGTTGCAAATGCTCACAGATTTCTTAATTTCGGATATCCATGTTCTCTCTGTGATAGACTGTTGTTTCCCACCCCTGGTCCACCTCAACCCCACCTGTTCTCCTTATTTCAAAAGAAGAATTTAAGTTGGGCATGTGGCTACCTAAGTAGAGAGGACTTTTTTCAGTTTTCCTCTCAGGTAAGTGTGGCCTAATAGCCTAGTTATGGACAATGGTGTGTACCTGGAAGGATGTACAGCACTTCCAAGTCATGCCCTTAAAAGACAGACACTCTGCTGCTCCCCTATCCCCAGTCTCTGCTTCCCACTGGAGGGGTTGCTGAGACCAGAGCAGCCAACCTGGACAGAGTGACAGAAGCCATGTGGTATCACAGTGGAGACATTCCACTCAAGACCTTCCAGCTCTTGAAGATATCTCCTGATTGTTACTTAAGAGACAAACTGTTTGTGATATCAGCTTAGCCTATACCTTAACCAACTACTCTCTTTCTCTCAGTACTTTAAATGTTTTTCTTTTTAGCCTTATTTTATTATTCTTATTGGATAATGTCTTGCAGTAGGATTCCTGGCATGCTACAGTCCATGGGGTGGCAAAGAATCAGACATGACTGAGTGACTCAACTGAGGACCCCTTAACAACTAAATCCCTGTGATATTTGCCATATCCATGGCTCCCATTCATGCTTTCAATCATCTCTTTATATATGGAAAGATTCTGTTAAAGATAAATGCAACTGGACGTGACTGAAAGTGGTGAAAACAGATTTTATTCAGTAGCTACTTGACAGCACAGGAAATGCAGGGCCCTGATTTGTACAGAGGTAATGAAGCATTTTAAAAGAAGGAAGGAGAAGAGAGGTAGAGAGAGTTGGGACTCAAGAAAAAGGTTACAAAGGGCAACCAATGTACATGTGATTAGCCCAGCTGTGTCTGATAGCTGGTAATTAGGGAAGTTAGGATTCTACCTCCCACATGGACTGGGAGACAGAGACCCTCAGTTCAGTTCAGTTCAGTCGCTCCGTTGTGTCCGACTCTTTGCGACCCCATGGACTGAAGCATACCAGGCCTCCCTGTCCATCACCAGCTCCTGGAGTTTACTCAAACTCATGTTCATTGAGTCCAAACATCTCATCCTCTGTTGTCCCCTTCTCCTTCTGCCTTCAATCTTTCCCAACATCAGGGTCTTTTCCAATGAGTCAGGTCTTCACATCAGGTGGCCAAAGTATTGGAGTTTCAGCTTTAACATCAGCCCTTCCAATGAATATTCAGGACTTATTTCTTTTAGGATGGACTGGCTGGATCTCCTTGCTGTCCAAGGGACTCTCAAGAGTCTTCTCCAACACCACAGTTCAAAAGCATCAATTCTTCAGCAATCAGCTTTCTTTATAGTCCAATTCTCACATCCACACATGACCACTGGAAAAACCATAGCTTTGACTAGACGGACTGTTGTCAGCAAAGTAATGTCTCTGATTTTTAATATGCTATTTAGGTGGGTCATAGCTTTTCTTCCAAGGAGCAAGCATCTTTTAATTTCATGGATGCAGTCACCATCTGCAATGATTTTGGAGCCCAGAAAATAAAGCCTGTCACTGTTTCCACTGTTTCCCCATCTATTTGCCATAAAGTGATGGGACTGGATGCCATGATCTTAGTTTTCTGAATGTTGAGTTTTAAGCCAACTTTTTCACTCTCCTCTTTCACTTTCATCAAGAGGCTCTTTAGTTCCTCTTCACTTTCTGCCATAAGGCTGGTGTCATCTGCATATCTGAGGTTATTGATATTTCTCCCGGCAATCTTGATTCCAGCTTGTGCTTCATCCAGCCCAGCATTTCTCATGATGTACTCTATGTATAAGTTAAATAAGCAGGGTGACAGTATACAGCCTTGATGTACTCCTTTTCCAATTTGGAACCAGTCTGTTGTTTCATGTCCAGTTCTGTTGCTTCTTGACCTGCATACAGACTTCTCAGGAGGCAGGTCAGGTGGTCTGGTATTCCCAGCTCTTTAAGAATTTTCCACAGTTTGCCGTGATCCATATAGTCAAAGGCTTTGGCATAGTCAATAAAGTAGGAGTAGATGTTTTTCTGGAATTCTCTTGCTTTTTTGATGATCCAGCAGATGTTGGCAATTTGATCTCTGGTTCCTCTGCATTTTCTAAACCCAGCGTGAACGCAGAGACCCTAATCCTCTTTATTTCATTCTTTTAAAATATTTATTTATTTATTTGACTGTGTCGGGTCCTAGTCACAGCACACGGGTTCTTCAGTCTTCCTTGCGGCATGTAGGATGTTTAGTTGCAGCATGTGGGATATTTTGGTGGTAGCACATGAACTCTTATTTGCAGCATGTGGGGTCTAGTTCCCTGACCAGGTATGGAACTGGGTCCCCTGCATTGAGAGCTTGGAGTCTTAGTTACTGGACTACCAGGGAAGTTTCAAGGAACTATCCCTCTTGATGATAAAAACATTCTTGAAAAAGATACTCCTGACTTGTAGCAGATTTATAAACATCTCAAAGAGACAGGAAAAGGATTCACAATAGCATGTCCTCTCTGATAAATGCTCTATGCAGAGATCAGAGGTCTTTTGTCAGGTGTTGGCTAGAACAGACCATAAATTCCTTTGATAGCCCTGACCTTTTTCAAACAGGTGCTTGGAAGGGAGCTGGATTGTCCCAGCCTTAGGCTGCTAGAAGCCATGTTTTGCATTTCTCAGGTCCCACATTATGAATCCCACCTCCTCAGTGTAGGAGTCAGAACTTACATGTCCAGACTCCCTTGCAGCTAGGGTACAGGCCCTTGACCAAGTTTCTCCCACATTCTTAGATACTAACAAATGAGTAACATGATGAGGAGGCCAGGCTCAGGGAAAATGATCTTCAGCCAAGCACAGTGATGAAGATATTGGGGTTTGAGGGCAGTGAGGCCGATGTCTCTGAGGGGATGTGTGAGACTGGGTCTGAGAATGTGTAAGTACTGCATATGGAACTGCTTGCTGCTCCTCGAGGCAACTGCCTCCACCAGGATGAAGGACTTGCTGAGGGGGATGCTGACAGGAGCAGGAAGCAAGGAAAGCACAGATCCCTTCTCCCTCCTCCAGACTTTCTGATGCCTTCAAGCAACTCCTACCACCATGTAGGCAAAAGATGAATGTATTCTGTAGTTTCAGTGCCCCAAGCAGAATATGTAGAAGGGTGGATTTGAGACAGAGAAACAATAGCTTAATAATCAGCAAGAATCTTAAAAACAAAGGTGTTAAATATTCTTAGGCGTATATCATTTCTTGCAATGGAATAAACCCTTTGGTTGTTACTTTATTTGTCTCTTTTCTTCTTGTCCTCTTCTTTCTTTCTAAATGGTCTCCTCCATAGCTTCAATTACAGTCTCCATGACATTATCCCTAAATTCTATTTCCAGGGCAGGTCTCTTGTTTGCACTGCAGTTTTATATATTTGATTGTCTTCTCAGTATCTCCTCCCTTTTGTCTCCTTGGTCTCTCAGACTTAACACACCCAATCTCTGGGTCTTTTCCTGGAGCCTGCTGTGTTCTCTAGTTCCATGAATGTACCACCATCCCTCCCCCTGTTTCATGGGAACACCTGAGAGTGACTGTTGACACCTCCCGTCTTCCTCATTTTTCATATCCATTTAGTATCAAGTTCATTGGGTGTGTTTCCTCAATACTTTTGAATGTCTTCACTTCTCTGCACTACACCTGCCCTGGTCCAAGGCCATCATCTTCTCTCACTTGAGCTGTTGCAATAGCCTCCTAAATAACTCCCTGCATCCAGTTTTTTTTTAAATTTATTTATTTGGCTGTGCTGAGTCTTAGTTACAGCACGCAGGCTCTTCAATCTTTGTTGCAGCATATGGGATCTGTAGTTGCTGCAAAGAAACGCTTAGTTGCAGCATATGAACTCTTAGTTGCAGCATGTGGAATCTAGTTCCCTGGCCAGGGATTAAACCGGGATCAGACACCCTGTGTTGGGAGCACAGTCTTAGCCACTGGATGACCAGGGAAGTCCCTGCTTGCATTCACTTTTGCTCCCCACCAGTGCAGTCTTCTTAGTTATCTTTTAAAAATCTGATCATAACACTGCTAGGTTTAAAACCCCTCACTGGTTTCCCATTACTTTTAGGATAAAGTCCAGACTCTTGTCCATGGCTTGCAGTCAGAGAGTGCCTACCTTCCTAAACCATTTACAGTCCTTTCCTTCTCATCATTTATGTACTAGGCCATCCATGGATCTGTTTTCGGTTATTTCAGAGTTGCATCTTTGTCCTGCCTCGGGACCTTTGTACATGTCTTTCTTTCTGCCCAGGTTTCTCTTCTCATCTCCTGGGTCCTTCACCTAACTACCTTTCTACTTATCCTTCAAATTTCAGCTTAATATCACTCCCTCAGGAAAGCCTTCCCTGATTTAACTACTGTCACTGCCACCTGGGCTAGGTAAGTCCTGCTTTCCTGAACTCCGATAGGACCCTCTAATTCTCTTTGGGGTTTATCACCTTTATAATTGTTTATTTATACAATCGTTTGTTTAATATGTCTTCTCAGTATACTTAAAGTCCACGAGGAGAATGTCTGTCTTATTCATTGCTATAGTCCAAGCACATGTCATTCATCCATCCTAGCACATATACCACAGTGTTAGTCATATGGTGGGGCTCCCCAGGTGGTGCTAGTGGTAAAGAGTCTGCCAGCCAGTGCCAGAGACATAAGACATGCAGCTTTGATCCTTGGGTTGGGAAGATGCCCTGGAGAAGGGCATGACAACCCATTGCAGTATTCTTGCCTGGAGAGTCACATTGGACAGAGGAGCCTGGTAGACTACGGTCCATAGGGTTATATAGAGTTGGACACAACTCAAGCGACTCGCACACACACAGGCATATAGTACTACTCAGTACATGTTTGATGAATAAATGAGTTAGTGATAAGAAAGCTATTCTGAGAGACAACATAGCTTAGGAGAAATCACACGGACTAAGAGCCATGAGACCTGGGTTCTAATCATAGTTTCATCATTTCCCAGGTAGTTTTCAGCAATTATAAATGTCATTCAGCTTCAGTGTCTTCATCTTTAAAACAAAGAGACAGTGAATGGTCTCAGAGATTTCTTCGGTTTCCAAATGCGGTAGTACTTTCCTAGTGGTGATGCCAGTGGCCATGTGAAAGGGTGTCATTGTGACTACAGTTCTGGAAAGGAAGCGCAACATCTTTGCCTGGGTTTCCCGATTCACCTTTCCCAGGTCCTCCCCATCTCGCCACTCTTGGTTTGATTACAGAGTAAATATCCCTGTCATCACCACCGAACTGACAGTTGACCCATCTGTTTGGCAGATTAAGAAATGAGAAGTTAAGGTGTGTCAGGCTTCTGGCAAAGACAGGAAACTGACTCCCCTGAAAACAACTTTCCTTCTCGGGCTTGAGAATTAGAGCCAGTTTAGTACAAATACCTAAACTTTCCAATACCCGTAGCTCTTCCACTTGCACTTCGCACTCCCACGCGGGAAGGTCTGCTCAGCGGGGAGTGGGGGCCCGTGCTGAGGGCAGAAGCAGCACAAACCCCAGGCTCATTCACAGCAGGCACTCTGGGATGGGTTTGGGCCCGCTTGCGTGTGGGTGTGTCAGGCATTCTGGGAATTCATGTCAAACAGAATCACTTCTCTACAACAGGAAGGCCTGAATCACAAGATACTGACAAGCTGTCTGGTTTCCCCACCCTACTCCTTGTATTATTCCTTCTCTGCACTCCCACCCACCCACTCCCCACACCCCCGCCCCGCCCAGCTCACCCCAGGTGTCAGTGCCCTCTCTGTGTGAGAGGTGCCTGGCTCCCTCCAGAAAGAGCAGGTTTAGAACACCCTGACCTCCCTCCCCCAGGCTACTCTCAGTCACAACCCCTGCAGTTTGGGGTTTTAAAGACCTCTCAGGAGAAAAGCAATTACATCCAGAACTGCAAGATGCATTTGCCCCCAGAGATTCTGTGGCCCAATTGCATTATAACACACCTATTTGAACGCTGCCAGTCAGGGCTCTCCTCCCACATTCAGGAAGCTAAGGAGGAAATGTGTGAAAACGATCACCCTGCAAACAAAAATATCACATTTCTACAAAATCTAAGCTGTAATAGGCTTCCTCAGAGAATCATACTTCATCGGTCACATTTCTAAGATGGAGTGACCTGCCAGCTTGCTCAGCATAAAGTAGACCAGTTGTATGAAGTTTGTACATTTTGGACTTCCTGATAGTCCAGTGATTAAGAATCTGCCTGCCAATGCAGAGGACTCTGGTTCAATCCCTGGTCCGGGAAGATCCCACATGCCATGGAGCAACTAAGCTGGTGTGCTATAAATACTGAGCTGGCACTCCAGAGCCTGTGAGCCATAACTAGAGAAAGCCTGTGCACAGCAATGAAGACCAAGTGTAGCCAAAAACAATTAATTAATTAATTAATCGAATAAAAAATTTTTTAAAAGATTATATGGTTTGTTCAAGCACAAGTTACCTGGTTTAGGAAGTTGAAAGTCAGTTCACACTCAGTGCTTCAAACCCTGGGCTTTAGGGGCACTTCCTTCCAGAGCCTGCGAAAGTGTTAGTCACTCAGTTGTGTCCGGCTCTTTGCGACCCCATGAACTGTAGCACACCAGGCTCCTCTGTTCATGGGATTCTCCAGGCAAGAATCCTGGAGAGGGTAGCCATTCCTTTCTGCAGGGCCTGTGCCTTTTCCTAATTTGCACAAGGGCAGTGTAGCAGCTGGTGGTGGCTCTGGTCTAGGACTCCAGATCTAGAAGGGATAACACCCATCTCAGGAAGAGACACATGTTCATGGTGTGGCTTTGCCTCTCTCCTTTTCTGAACTTCCTGCAAAATTCTGTCTTATTTCTTCAAAGCAGTATCTTGTTACTTGTTTAGGAAATATGGGCAGACTGTTACTAGGAGCTTGTGTCAGAAAATAGTTCTGGAGAGAAATCAGATGGCAATCTTAGATTCAGAGAATTTTAGGAGAAGGTCTATTACTATTAACAAAATAGTGCTGTGTAATGGTGTAGTTACAGGTGGAGGACTCAGAAGAATGTCTGAACTATAGAATCAAACTCTTACTGTTTCTGCAAAATAAGAAGCCATTTTGAACCCAACTTTTTAAGGTTATCTATTGGACAGACAGACAGACCTGTTTTTCTGTGTTTGATACATTGAGAATTTCTAATGATTCTCATACTTTCATGCAAGGAAGGAATAGAAGCTTGAAAGAACGGTGTTTCTACAAATTGGAATAGCATTTTTCAAAACTTAACAATTATCCATAAAGCTGGTGAAAATCCTGATATTGCATATCTGTGAAAAGTTACACCAAATGCTTTAAAATTTGATAGAGCATTTTCAATTGTATTTTTCCTCAAAAGAAGCTCCATGTGTAGAAAATGAGTAGATCCAGAACTGTAACTCTATGAGATAAATTGCTCGTGTTGGCTCTCTTTTAAAAAATTCTTTTCAAATATTTATTTCATTTTTAGGTGCATTGGATCTTAAGTTGTGGCACGCAGGGTCTTCTGCTGTGGCACACAAGCTTAGCCTGTGGGCTCAGCAGTTGTGGCAACCAGGCTTAGTTGTCTTAGTTCCCCGACCAGGGATCGAACCTGTGTCCCTTTCATTGGAAGGCAGATTCTTAAGCACTGGACTACCAGGGAAGTCCCTCATGATGGCAATTAATAAAGGATGAGAAATGACTTTTGAAACATAGCATCACTTGCCTCATTTTGTATCGAAGTTAAAAAAAAATAGTCTGAGTGTGCTGAAATTGCTTAAAATTCCTTCTATTCCTGTCAACATACCTTTTTGAGACTAATTCCTCTAAAGTGTAATTTTTAAAAAACATTAAAACCATCTACATATACATCACACCCTGTTGGTATCAGTGTTGTTGATCCAACCTACACTAGATAAATTAACAAGCATAAAACAAGATGTTTATCACATTAAAAACTTAAAATTGATATGCACATTGTTCTTTCAAGGTATGCTAAAAGCACTTGACATGGGCAATACTACATCCTTCCTAATTTGGAGTTTAGACACCACTGTAGAATGGCAAGAATTTATGTATGTGGCAGCTCTTTAACATTTTAATTTATTTATTTTTAATTGAAAAAGAATTGCTTTACAATATTGTGTTGGTTTCCGCCATACATCAACATGAATCAGCCACAATTCTTTACATTAAACACTTACATGCAAACTTTCAATGAGCAACATGTTTAGTTTTTATCATTCTTTTGTTTGTCCTCAGTTATGTTTTTTCTGATTATATTTCTTTTGAATATAACTTTTGACTTCAAATCTAGTTATAAAAATCTGGTCTTATATTTTACAAATCATGTTTTACTTTTCCAAATAATTACCTTTTAAATATTGAATAATTCATTTTAATTGTATTTCATAAAAAGTCATTCTGCACTCAATTGAAAATAAGATAAAACAAGCTGACCCTTCACCCCAGATAGTTTGAAGAGGAAGAAGAGCAGCTAGGAACTTCAGTGAGGGACGTGGCCAGCCTTAGTCTATCCCCTAGGGAAGGAGTCAGGCACAGACGCCAGGACCTCACTCTCCATCCTCCAGTCCTGCTGGGGCCTCTCCCAGTTGACCCAAACCAACCAGAAGCCAGAGGGCAAGGAAACCTATGGAAGCCATCCTTTGAGGTCAGTCTCCAGGGCAGAGGGCAGGCTGGAGGACAGAAGAAGTACATTTGTGAGGGAAGGGTGTGGACAGAGACACAACACAGTATGTGTCCCAGGGTGTGTATTGGCTTTGTGGGGTAACAGGCAAAGAGACTTTGGCCAATACTTTGGCCACCTGATGTGAAGAACTTAATCATTGGATAAGACCCTGATGCTGGGAAAGACTGAAGGCAGAGGATGAGTTGGTTGGATGGCATCACCCACTCAATGGACATGAGTTTGAGTAAGCTCAGGGAGTTGGTGATGGACAGGGAAGCCTGGCGTACTGCAGTCCATGGGGTCGCGAAGAGTCAGACATGACTGAGCAACTGAACTGAGGCAAAGAGACAATCACAAGGCAGGGTAATCAGTGCCAGGATGGAAGGAAAACCGGAGTCCTCTGGGAGCATACGTCTGATTCAGGGCACGTCTAACCAGCCTGGGCATTCATGTGGGCCCAGAGGTAGTCAAGTCTGGAGTGGCTTCCTAGGGCATGTGATATGTGAGCTGAAGAATGAGAGAGAACAGTAGTTAGCCAGGAGACAGGGCCGAGAGGAGTGAGGGTAAAGGTAGCGCAAAGGGAACAGCCTGTTGAAAGGCATATATGCTGGATGACAGGAACAAGGAACAAAGCGGGTGAAGCAGAAGCGGTGAGCCTAGTCAGATCATTCTTGGGCAAGGAATGTGACTTTATCCTGAAACAGACCAAGTGGAAGGAATGACTGAGAAGGTCTTGAATTTGAAAAGGGGAAAAGCAGGAAGCCTCAGAGTCTGCATTCAGGAAGGAGCAGAGATAATAATAGTAATAGTAATAGCTCAGATAGACGTGAGTTTGAGTGAACTCCGGGAGTTGGTGATGGACAGGGAGGCCTGGCGAGCTGCAAATCATGGGGTCGCAAAGAGTCGGACACGACTGAGCGACTGGACTGAACTGAAGCCTGAGAGAGGGCTAGTTTGATGCCACACACTGTTCTAAGCTCTTAATATGTGTTTTAATTTAATACTCCCAGCAACACTGTCAAAAAGATGCTGCTATTACTCCCTCATTATAGATGAAGAAACTGAGGCACAGGGAGTTTGGGCAATGGCCTGAAATCACACTTGGTAAATAAAAAGAGCTAGACTTTGAACCCAAGCCGTCTAGCTCCAGCATCAGTGCTCTTAACCACCACCTTGGGGCAGGGGAGCAAGCCAGAGTTGGGCACCTGGGGCCAAGGTTGGGGAAGGGGGTTTTAAAGCTGGCATCTGCCTTCCATGTTTCCTGAAGGGAGAGCCTGGTGAGCGTAAAAGCCCTGGCTACCCTCTTCCAAACCAGCTACTCCTCAGTACCTTATTTGTCCTTGCCCACATCCCTGAGATGCACAAACCTCTTATCGGTGCTGGCTGAGCTTGTCCCATTTCCATTTTGCATCTTGGCTTATGATGTAATGGCAAAAAACCAACTTGTAATGGCAAGAGATGGGAGACACAGACTCAAGTCCCAGCCCGATCCTATGGCCCTGATCAAGTCACCAACCCATGGGGCTCCTGTGAAAACTGACTATCCTTCTTCCAGGGGCTCCCCTTTTGTCTTTTTGCACAGTCTGATACAAATTTGCTGTCTTCCCCACATTCCTTCCCATTCTGGAATTTTGGTAATTGATAGCTATCTTATGTTACTTCTGATCTCTGACTGTCAGTACTTGCTTTTTCAGCTGACCTGTGTTGCTTCCAAAGTACTTCATCATCAGCTAATGCAGAGTAGTTCCTGGGTTCCTATCAGTGGCACAAACAAGCCATTCAATGTATGTGTTTGTGTGTGTCTGTCTCTCTCTCTCTCTGTCCCAAGGGAACAGGGCACTGCTGAATTCAGGCTGATTATTACCTTATGGTCTGTCAGCAAACTATGTTCACAAGAAAGCAATTTGCTGTTATGTCTCTTGCAGTGATGTCATGTTGTTCATGTTTTATGTATTTCAGAGTTCATTAGTTTTTATGCATCCTCGGTTAATATCTAGCTCAATGGATTTTGTAAGTGAAATGCCCCCAAACGCAAAGTCACCCTCTTAAAATATAATTGAAAATACGTGCACATTAACTTTGGGTTGCTGACTCTGGATATTACCATCACTAAGGGCATAGGATCCTGGAGTTAGACTGCTGGGCTTGAATCCTGACTCAGCCATGGCTAGCTGTAAAATACTTAACAGCTTTAAGCTTCAGTCTCTTGACCTGAAGAATTGCTATTTGCTAAGTCACTTCAGTCGTGTCCGACTCTGTGTGACCCCATAGACAGCAGCCCACCAGGCTTCCCCATCCCTGGGATTCTCCAGGCAAGAACACTGGAGTGGGTTGCCATTTCCTTCTCCAATGCATGAAAGTGAAAAGTGAAAGTGAAGTCGCTCAGTCGAGTCCGACCCTCAGTGACCCCATGGACTGCAGCCTTCCAGGTTCCTCCATCCATGGGATTTTCCAGGCAAGAGTACTGGAGTGCGGTGCCATTGCCTTCTCCGACCTGAAGAATAGAAATGATTAAATGAAAGAGTCTATGTGAAAACTTTTAGTATGCTGCCTGACTCAGGGTAAGTCCCCAATCATCACTGGGTGTGTGCTTATTTGCTTCAGTTGTATCCAAGTCTGTGACCCTGTGGATTATAGCCTGCCAGGCTCCTCTGTCTATGGGATTCTCCAGGCTAGAATTCTGGAGTGGGTTGCCATGCCCTCCTCCAGGGGATCTTCCCAACCCAGGGGTTGAACCTGTGGGTTCTTACATGTACCTGCATTGGCAGGCAGGTTCTTTACCACTAGTGCCACCTGGAAAGCCCCAATCATCACTAGCCATGGTTATTATCATCCCAACTACACTTGCATCAACAAGGCAGGAAATTGCTCAAGCTGCACAGCCAAGCTAGGAGGGGCACACGTGTGTTTCAGCTCAAGAGTTCTTAGTCTAGTGAGGCTCCTGAACTCAGAGGCACTGGCAACATCAAGTTTTCCTTACAGTTGAGCCATTACTTCTACTGATCAACAAAACTGACATAATGCCCCATTTTTTGAGCACCAGCCATGTGCCTAGAGCTATCAGCGTTGAGAAGAGCAGTGTGCTTTAATTGGCTAGAGTGAGCAATCCAATTATGGGAAGAGTGAGAAATGATGATGAGATCAGAAATATCAACAACTTGGCTAGGGATCACTGAAGGTCAGGAAAAGGAAATGAGGTGCATACCATGTTAGGACAGAGCCAGTCATCCTCTGGGCCTATAGATGGAGTTATGGAGAGGAAACTATGCCAAGCCTAAGGCCGCAGATCCTGAGGGACCACCAGCAGCCCTAGGCTATCTAAGGAAGAGGGGCAGAGGGGTGACCATCTGGTTGAAAGAGGGAGCTGGGGGACATGGTTGAATCCCTTGAGACTAGGGGAGAGAACTGTGTCCAGAGCAAGAGACTTCACATCAGAACTCTGCACACCCATGCTCCCTTCTCCTCGGGGCTTCCTTGACCACAAACAAGAAATTAACTTGGTGGAAAGTCAAGCAGACTCCCACAGAGATGCCTTCAAAGCCAGACCTGTGACTGAGGGTGTTGCCTGACCCTTCAGCATACCTCAGAGAATCTTTCCATCTGCAGATGTACTGCGCTCCCAGAGACAACTGTAAAGGGTTCTTTTGGTTTGGGAGCTGTTCCAGCATTTGCCTTAAGTGGGATGGGAACAGGATGCCCTAGAACTTAGTGAACTTTTTTTTCCCCCTCTGGAATGAAGAGGCTGCTCATTTCATTCACTTTATGAAAAGTGGATCTAGGGTTGGTTTTTTTTAATTAATTAATTAATTTACTTATTTATTTGGCTGTGCCAGGTCTCAGTTGTGGCATGAGGGATCTTTTAGGTGCAGCATCTGGGACCTAGTTCCCTGACCAGAAATCGAACCCAGGCCCCCCACAATCGAACCCACTGGAAGCTCAGAGTGTCAGCTACTAGATCACCAGGGAAGTCCCTCGGGTTGAGTGTTTAGAACATCTAAAGAAAGATTTGTCAGGAGGTGGCTGGCGTGAACCCTCGGAGATTGCTCTTTCTTCCTAGAGCACCAGCTTAGGAGTCCCAGCATTTCACCCTGGCTCAGCCAGTCTCCAGCCACGTGGCCTTCATGAAGTTGCTTGACTATGCTGAGTCTTGGCTCTCTCACTTGAGACTGGAGGTGAGAATAGTAGGTGTATGTATGAAGTCGCCACGGGTCACTCTCATAGAGTAAAAATTAAATGAAATAACAAGTGATGAGCTTAGTACATTATTGGGCATATGGTACATCCTTGATAAATGATATCCCCAATACTTTCCAGTGTTTCAGGGGAGCCCAATGGCAGAAGCATTTGCAAAGATAGATGTAGATGATGGCTATTTCTTAGAGGTGTGAACCTCCCCCATCTACAACCCCAGAGCCCGTTGGCGTTTGCTCAGTGAGGCCCTTCATCCTCTTTACTCTTGCTCAGAGCTGAGACAGTTGCCCTAGGGCTGTTCAGGACACAGCCTCTGTTGCTACAAGAATCTTCCCTCTCCCCAGGCTAACCACAGGTCAGCCACTTGCATAACATGGCTACAGGAACTCAAAGAGAAAGAAAAATGTCAACACTGAACCACAGTTTATTCATTGACTCTTCGGTTGATGGGCAGTAGGTTTTTGCTATCATGAACAGAACTGTTAGGAGTCGTCCTTGTACAAGTCTCCTATTTTACATGGGCAAGAATTTCTCTAGGACATAGAGTGGCATTGATGGGTTTTAAGGCATGGGAATATTCAACTTTATGAGATAGAAACTATTTTCCAAAGCGGTTATATCAATTGACACACCCAGCAAGCAACACATAAGAGATTTCAAGCTCTGAATCCTGTGGTGTTGTCAAGTAACAGTCAAAATGATGAACCAGCTACAAACGTTGTTTATATGAATCTCAGCAATATAATATAAACTGAAAAAATCCCACAAGGATATATATGGTATACTTTATATAATCTGGAAAACAACTACAAATAAATCATGTATATATACTTTAGGACTATGTATGTAAGATAAAATAAAGCTAGAGTAAAAACAATTCAAGGGGAGGAGATATTGGCATACTCATATTCAGAGTAGCATTATTCACAACAACCAAAAGGTATAAGAAATGTCTATTAACAGATGAATGATAAACAAATGATATAATCAGACAATGGAAAATTATTTAGCCTTAAAAAGGGAAAGAAATTCTGACACATGCTATAACATGGATGAACCTTGAGGACACAGTGCTAAGCCATCACAAAGATGTATGATTCCACTTGAATGCAGTACCTAGGGCAGTCAAATTTGTAGACAGAAGTAGAAGGGTGGTTGTCTGGGGCTGTGGAGAGGGAGGAATAGGGGATTGTTGTTTAATGAGTACAGAGTTTCTATTTTTCAAGATAAAAGGTGTTCTGGAGATTCATTGCAAAATGATGTGAACATACTTAACACAACTGAACTGTCCACTTAAAAGTGATTAAGATGGTAACTTTTACATTATGTGTATTTTAACACAGATAAACAAACAAGCAAGAGGAAGTCAAAGGAGCATGAGATTCAGGAAAGTGGTTATCTAGGGTGGGGATTGGGGGAGTGGATGTGATGGAAAGACTGGGGCATGGAGAAGTACCATGTACATATGTCAATGTTGCTGACAAGGTCCTAACTTTCATTTTGAGGAGTAAATTCCCTTAAAAAAGAACACTAATTATATTTTAAAAATAAACAAACATATAACAATGCTCCTGTAAGCACCAATAATGAGAGAATGTCATCAACCAGGAATTAGATCAATTCTATTCTCTACAATTGAGATACAGAAACAGTTGTCCTCAAGGTTCTGCATAGGAAATTATAAACTTTAAAAAATATTTTACAATAAGAGTTTAAACTCCCCCCCCACCACCACTAACATATTCCTCTTGTCATTTTTATAAAGTCTTGAATTAAAGAACCTTGCCGGGTATGACTGCAGGTAGAAGCCTTAACCAGGCAGACCCCCATTTGGCAATCTCAGTCAAAACTCTGGCACCCAAAACAGGCAAACAAGGTGGGAAACTTGCCCTAAAGGAAGGTAACTTTTAAAACAAGTCAATCGGATGCTAATTTATTAATTAACCCTGGTGAGATTTGGTTGCAAGTTGGCCAGTCAGTGCTTCTAATTTTTCTATACGATTAATCCATAAACATGTGATAATTGACTTATTCTGACCCAAATTTGTTATAGAATGCTGCTTTAACAAGGTTTTGTCCAGGTCTGTTTATATCCCAGGGTATAACAACATGATTTTAGAACTGAAAGTAACCTTAAAGATTATCTCGTCCAGAAATGGCTAATAGTTGACACATACACCACTAGTTCTCAGACTCCTGCCCATGGCAGACATTACTAATCAATCACGGGACACCTTCCCCTTAAGCCTGGTCTACCTCAGAATCTCTTCTAACACAGCATTCTGCATGAGATGAAACCTATTTGGCATCTTTGACCTAGTCCAATCCTCTGCTTGTACAGATGGAAAAATAAGCAAAGGAAGTGAGTGGCCAGGGTTACATAACAAGTCCAGAGGCTTTTCCACTACCCTTGAGTCATCCTTTCCTTTAGGGCTCTGACATTGTCATCACAAGAATCCCAAACTTTGTTGCTATTATGAGCTGAATCCAGCCCTCATTTTACAGCCCCATCCACAGACAGCTTTCCTTCCAGGACTTGCAGGCCTCTCTGGCTCCCTGTCCTTTCAGTGTAACTGCTGCTTTTGGCAAGGCTTTCCACGGAGAAGAAAGCGTCTTCTCAAGCTTCATGATGTTCCGTTGGCATCACCGCAAGCCAAATCATCACAAACAACAGTGCCAGGTCTGGGGCAGAGGTAACCCATCACATCACTCAGCAGGGACGTGGTCCCTCCAAGGCTGTCTTGTCACCGTGGAGCAGGTTCCCTTCAAGGCATGGGGATGATTTCCCCTCCCTTACTCCACCTCACCCCCATGAAGGACCAGAGCATTGCTTCTCTAAGAAAACCTACAAACTTCAAATTGTTGGGCAAAGGAAATAGAAGTGAAATTGTAGGAACAGGTAAACAGGAGAAAGACAGGCAGCGGCTGAGGGCCTTTCCCTTTGAAGCACCATAAAATGGTAGCATGGAGGTCTCATTCCTTTGAAAGGGACGTCCGAGCAGGCAGGGCATGATCACCTTCCCTTCAATCATGTGAGGACCTTTCACAACCTCGGCCAAGCTGCTACATTTGTTGTTGTTGCTTTATTATTTATTTATTTGGCTGCATCAGGTCTTTGTTGTGGCATGCAGGATCTTCAGCCTCGACATGCAAACTCTTGGTTGCGGCATGTGGGATCTAGTTCCCTGACCAGGAGTCAAACCCAGGCGCCCTGCATTGGGAGCACGGAGTCTTAGCCCCTGGACCACCAGGGAAGCCCACAAGATGCTAGAGTTGAATTACACTTCACATGCTTTTGCCAGACCCTCTTCTAGTTGAGAAGTGAACACTTCATCTTAAGACCACAGGAAAGGCTTTGGAGATACGTGGTCCAAGTGTCTCATCTCAGACCAGAGAAAGTGGAGCATGGATCAGACACGAGCTGGCCTCAGGCCACACAGGGAGTCAAAGCCCAAAGTCAGAGCTCACAGCTTCTGCCTCTGGAACAAGACTCTTCGTCTCCTTTTCCCTAACCAGTGGGCCTTGCTTGGTGTCCTGGGAAAAGGATGTATCAAAGACAGCAGAGAAACTCACATCTGAAGGCTAGCCTCACCAGGTCAGTAAATGAAATTGAGGGATCTCAAAATTGGAGGGTGAAGTTGACACGGGCAGGGGGGTTGGAATCAGCATGGAACCTGGCATGGTGCTATTGCCAGTAGAGATTTGCTCTTTTAATCCTCTCAACAAATCTGGGCAATTTAGACCTGTTTCATGGATGAGAACATGGGGGCCCAGACACAGTAAGCAACTCGTCTAAGTTGGCCTCAATAGGAGATGTTGGCTGTTCCATTTGAACCCAGAGAGGTCAGCTCTGAGAGCCTGGCCCTTCCTTTCTGACCCCCACTCAGGATCACCCCCAGGTAACACAGAGTCAAGCCAGTCGCTTGTGGATTTTTAAGAACTCAGGTAAAAGTATATTTCATTTTGATGATTCCAAGTCCTGGGTAAGCAAAGGAGATTATGAATAGGTATGGTGAAATGTTATTTCTGTGTGTAGGATATATAATCCTTTTAGGAGGATAAAATTTTCTCAAGCCACTTGGCAGTAACTATGTTTATAGATCCATTCTGTTATAAGGTATTATACTTCTAGCTCACTGGCCTGCATCTTCCAGAAAAGAAAATTTTGCATTTAATGTTTAAAATGAAATACTTATTTGTATAAGATATATTATTTATACCTTGTTACAAACTTGGAGAATGCAGTTGAAATTGGGGTGTCCTAAGGGCTTCCCTCATAGTTCAGTTGGTAAAGAATCTGCCTGCAATGCAGGACACCCAGGTTCGATTCCTGGGTTGGGAAGATTCCCTGGAGAAGGAAATGGCAACCCACTCCAGTAGAAGAATCCCCTGGGCAGAGGAGCCTGGCAGGCTACAGTCCATGGGGTCGCAAGAGTTAGACATGACTTAGCAACTAAACACCACCACCACCATAAGCCCTTTAAGGGCAGGAAGATCCATGGCTTCAAGAAGGGGCTCTTCTGCATACGCTGTCTCATAATGAGAATCAGTTCAGTTCAGTTCAGTCACTCAGTCTTGTCCGACTCTTTGCAACCCCATGAATCACACCACGCCAGGCCTCCCTGTCGATCACCATCTCCCGGAGTTCACTCAAACTCATGTCCATCAAGTCAGTGATGCCATCCAGCCATCTCATCCTCTGTCATCCTCTTTTCCTCCTGCCCCCAATCCCTCCCAGCATCAGTCTTTTCCAATGAGTCAACTCTTCGCATGAGGTGGCCAAAGTACTGGAGTTTCAGCTTTACCATCATTCCTTCCAAAGAACACCCAGGGCTGATCTCCTTTAGAATGGACTGGCTGGATCTCCTTGCAGTCCAAGGGACTCTCAAGAGTCTTCTCCAACACCACAGTTCAAAAGCATCAGTTCTTCGGTGCTCAGCTTCCTTCACATTCAACTCTCACATCCATACATGACTACTGAAAAAACCATGGCCTTGACTAGATGGACCTTTGTTGGCAAAGTAATGTCTCGGTTTTTCAATATGTTATCTAGGTTGGTCATAACTTTTCTTCCAAGGAGTAAGTGTCTTTTAATTTCATGGCTGCAATCACCATCTGCTGTGATTTTGGAGCCCCAAAAAATAAAGTCTCACACAGTTTCCACTGTTTCCCCATCTATTTGCCATGAAGTGATGGGACCAGATGCCATGATCTTTGTTTTCTGAATGTTAAGCTTTAACAACTTTTTCACTCTCCTCTTTCACTTTCATCTAGAGGCTTTTTAGTTCCTCTTCACTTTCTGCCATAATGGTGGTGTTATCTGCATGTCTGAGGTTATTGATATTTCTCCTGGCAATCTTGATTCCAGCTTGTGTTTCTTCCAGCCCAGAGTTTCTCATGATGTACTCTGCATATAAGTTAAATAAGCAGGGTGACAATATACAGCCTTGACATATACCTTTTCCTATTTGGAACAAGTCTGTTCTTCCATGTCCAGTTCTAACTGTTGCTTCCTGATCTTCATACAGATTTCTCAAGAGGCAGGTCAGGTGGTCTGGGATCCCCATCTCTTTCAGAATTTTCCACAGTTTATTTTGATCCACACAGTCAAAGGCTTTGGCATAGTCAATAAAGCAGAAATAGAATATTACTTAATAATTCAGCTAAATCCTTACTGCTGGACATTAACAGCTAACCCTCTGTATCCATGAGTTCTACACCCATGGATCCAAATTATTCAATGGACTTACCTGGTAGTCCAGTGGTAAGATTCCATGCTTCCAATGCAGCAGGTGTGGGTTTGATCCTTGGTTGGGGAACAAGGATCTCACATGTGTCGGGTGTGACCAAAAAAATATTCAAAAACATTCCAGAAAGTTCCAGAAAGCATAACTTGAATTTGCTGCATGCATTTACATTGTATTAGGTATTATAATCTAGAAATAAGTATATGCAGGAGAGGATGTGTGTGGGTTATATCGAAATACCACTTCATTTTATAGAAGGGACTTAAACATCCATGATTTTGGTATCAGTGGGGGTCCTGGAACAAACCATTCATGGATGTGAGGGACCACTGTATATTGTTTTCAGTTTTTAAAATGTCATCAACTACATTGTAACAAGTATCCCTTAGTTAGGTCATGGCTGATATACAACAATATTTTTTTATAATTACTAGAAATTATAGATCAGATTTAAGACATTTATAGATATTGCCAATTGGCCTTTATGAAAGTTGGCTCAATTTACATTCTCAGCAGTGCATGAAAGGCCCATTTTCTCAAATTAACACTGGGTTTGCATTTTAAAAAATTATTAGCAAAATTGAATATTGTTTTACATATTCATTGGTCATTTGTATTTCTTCTTTTCTGAATTGCACTTCATTTCCTTGCCTCATTTTTCTTATTATTTTGCTTGTCTTTTTCCCATTAGTTGACAAGTACTTTTATATAGTGGAAATATTATTTCCACACTTTGACCTATTTCATTGTGTAGAAACCAAAAATTCTACATGTTATGAGATATCAGAAAAACAAATTAAAAGACAAAAAGACAAATGGAGAAAAGCAACATTTTTAGTGATGTAACACTTTCTTTTTAGTCTCATGCTTAGAAAGTCCTTAATCATCCCGAAGGTTATAGAAAAATCCATTTTTGTTTTCTATTCATTTGTTAGTATGTTTATAGTTTTTATCATTAACATCTAAGCCTTTATAAGAACTGGAATTAATTTCTGATATGAGGTTTAAAGCAGTAATGATCTAACAATTTTTTCCAGGTAGGAAATTCATTGCTCTACTGTAACTTATTTAATAAGCCTGTCTTTCCTTGAGGATTTCAAATGCCATTTTATTACATCCTAATGTATATTCTCATGAAAATTTGGATTTGTTTCTGGATTTCCTGGTCTATTCTGTGAATCCTGGTTTCTTTTAAATTCTAAAGCTATACCTCTTCCAGGGAGACTATAACTCTTCCCTGGTGGCTCAGAAGGTAAAGAAACTGCCTGCAATGCAGGATACCCAGGTTCAATCCCTGGGTTGGGAAGATCCCCTGGAGAAGGGAATGGCTACCCAGTCCAGTATTCTTGCCTGGAGAATCCTATGGACACAGTCCATAGGTTCACAAAGAGTCAGAAATGACTGAGCAACTATTATTATTATACGTATTCCAACAAGGGCTCCCAAATTCTCAGAAATGGATTTTGCATAGCTTTGAAGGTTTCCGTTTATATCTCTTACACTAGACGGGGAGTTCCTTGAGGGCAGAGGGTCTGTCTTATTCCTCTTTGCACCCAAAGTATGGTGCAATAAAAGGAGGACACAGCAGCTCACAGAGAAGGGGAACAAACCCCAGGCAGAGGGTGGCCAGATTCAGCAAATGAAAGTACAGGGTGTCCAGTGAAATTCAAACATCGAATCAACAATAAATAATTTTTGAATGAAAATAATTGGGATATATTTGTCCTAAAATATTATCCGTTGCCTATCTGAAATTCACTTTTAAGTGGGAGTCCTATATTTTATCTGGTAACCCTATCCGGACTGGATTCAGGAGAACTGGCTTTGGTTCTGCCTCTGTCAGGACTGGCTAGGAGACCTTGGAAAAGCCATGAACCTCTCCAGACCTCAGTTTGTCATTGTGGAATCAGGACTTGGTTCATTCCACAGACGTTTATTGATCAAGGACCCATGACATATCAGGTTCTCTCAGGCAGCTGTGTGGCAAAACGCAGGCCTGGGAGGCAGGAGGTGGAGTTCTGATTCAAGTTCCCACTACCCACATGATAAGACACATACCAGGGAGAAACTGGGCTAGGTGAGCTCTCCAGTGCCTCCCACCCTGCATTTCCACAGCCCACCCGGACACCCCGATAGGAATTCTCACACTCCTCGGACTTTGCATTTGGCCTCAGCCTTTGCTAGGCACTCTGCGCTGGCCAACAGGAATCCTTCTTCTGCAGGCCAAAAGCAGCAACTGACACAAGTAGAAGGGCCCAGCTGGCTGAGTGCGAGGGTGCGTGATACAGCCTTCCATACACCTGCAGAGGCAGCGTTGCAGGCCAGGGAGGCACTGACTCGCAGCTCTCCTCCGAAAAGCCCCGGGACATTGATCCCAGTGGTGTGGTGCGGTCTTTCTGCTCTTTAACCCTTCCTTTGCATGCAAAGGGAACACAGCGCTCTTCTTTTCCGATACCTCCCAGCACTGATAGCAGACTGAACAGACCCAGCAGACTTGGGCCAGGTGGAGAAGTAGTCATTCTGTTTCTCCTTTTTCCCTCCACACTATTCCTGTGTACACAGATGACCCAAGCCCACACAGCCTATGTACTTGGTACAAATGGCCCCTGCGTGCAAGCTAAGTCGTGTCAATCATGTCCAACATTTTGCAACCCTATGGACTGTAGTCTGGCCAAGGTCCTCTGTCCATGGGATTTCCCAGGCAAGAATACTGGGTTGCCGTTCCCTTTTCCAGGGGATCTTCCCAACCCAGGGACCAAACCTGGGTCTCTTACATCTCCTGCACTGGCAGGTGGGTTCTTTACCACTAGAGACAGCCAGGAAGCTCCCAAATAGCCCCAAATAGTTTGTGCCAAATATAGTGCTAAGCACTGGAGTTACAATAGTGTACAAAAGCTAGCCCAGCCCTTGCTGCCATGGAGCTTATAGTCTAGTGAGGGAAATGGCCATGAATCACCTGGTCAAGCTTATTTAACTGGAAAAGTATAAGGGAGATACAAGGGCGTATTAGTAGGAAATCTATGTTGAGGGGATGGGTAGTCAATATCCCAATCAAAGGAGACTTGAGCAGGAGTTCACTATTCTAGGAGAGGTATTTCTGGAAGAAAGAACTGTATGTGCAAATGTCCTGAGGTGGGAGGGTGTACCTTCAAGGATCTGAAGGGCTTCAACTTATGAATAGGTTAGGGAAGACAGGGAAGGAACACGCCATTCAGTTCATAATAGGAGAGAAACACTATTTACTCAAAGAAAAGGGTTTGCTGGTCAGACAAGAAGAAATTTGAGGGCCCTGAGCCCCCCAGTTATTTTATAAAGAAATAATATGTCCAACACAACAGTTTCTTATCTTCAGTACCTAAGATCCACAAGATCTCACGTTGGAACAGATATTGTTTATCATACAAACTGCATTCATAATCATGCTGCATTCATTTTCCTAGGGGATATCCCAAGTTATATAGAGTGACATGTTTGTTGAGAAAATTATAGCCCAAAGGAAAGACTTTTTGTTTTTGTTTGCAGTCCAGCCTTATTATGAATCATATTAGATTTCTATGGGGTACTTTGCATTTTGCAAATAATGCTCGAGTCAGAGGCTTGAAAAGAGTACCAGTTTTGGAGGCAAAGATTCTTGCATTCAAATTCAAGCTGAGGGCCCATGGCAAGTCACTAGCCCATTCCAATCCTATATCCCTGTTGAGTAAACCACCTACTTCTCACCATTTGCAAGGATGGAGGTAATGTATGTATAGTGCCCACTCTGTGCTCAGCTCACAGGAGGAGCTTTTTAAGTTTAAGCTCCCTCTTCCACCATCCTAATATATTTGTTAAAGATGGGAGGCGAGAAGTATGTGGAAATGGGATGGAGAGAACAGTACCAGGGAGGCTCCAGCTAAATACTTCACAATCCTACCAATCAAATCTCTGAATTAGGGGGGCGGTCCTAAGATGGCAGAGGAATAGGACAGGGAGACCACTTTCTCCCCTACAAATTCATCAAAAGAACATTTGAATGCTGAGTAAATTCCACAAAACAACTTCTGAATGCTGGCAGAGGACATCAGGCACCCAGAAAAGCAGCCCATTGTCTTTGAAAGGAGATGTTTTATCAACGGTGCTGTATAGATTGAGAAGTCTTGAGGCTACTGTAAAAATAAGACTGAAAACCAGAAGCAGGAGGCTTAAGTTCAAATCCTGAGAACACCAGAGAACTCCTGACTCCAGGGAACATTAATCGACAGGAGCTCATCAAACGCCTCCATACCTACACTGAAACCAAGCTCACACAAGGGCCAAAAATTCCAAAGCAAGACATACCACACAAATTCTCCAGCAACACAGGAACATAGCCCTGAGCTTCAATATACAGGCTGCCCAAAGTCACTCCAAACCCATTGACATCTTATAACTCATTACTGGACACTTCATTGCACTCCAGAGAGAAGAAATCCAGCTCCACCCACCAGAACACCGACACAAGCTTCCCTAACCAGGAAACCTTGACAAGCCACCCGTACAACCCCACCCACAGCAAGGAAACTTCACAATAAAGAGAACTCCACAAACGGCCAGAATACAGAAAGGCCACCCCAAACACAGCAATATAAACAAGATGAAGAGACAGAGGAATACCCAGCAGGTAAATGAACAGTATAAATGCCCACCAAGCCAAACAAAAGAGGCAGAGATAGGGAATCTACCTGATAAAGAATTCTGAATAATGATAGTGAAAATGATCCAAAATCTTGAAAACAAAATGGAATCACAGATAAATAGCCTGGAGACAAGGATTGAGAAGGTGCAAGAAAGGTTTAACAAGGACCTAGAAGAAATAAAAAAGAGTCGATATATAATGGATAATGCAATAAATGATATCAAAAACACTCTGGAGGAAACAAATAGTAGAATAACAGAGGCAGAAGATAGGATTAGTGAGGTAGAAGATAGAATGGTAGAAATAAATGAATCAGAGAGGAAAAAAGAAAAACGAATGAAAAGAAATGAGGACAATCTCAGAGACCTCTGGGACAATGTCAAATGCCCCAACATTCGAATCATAGGAGTCCCAGAAGAAGACAAAAAGAAAGACCATGAGAAAATACTTGAGGCAATAATAGTTGAAAACTTCCCACAAATGGGGATGGAAATAATCACCCAAGTCCAAGAAACCCAGAGAGTCCCAAACAGGATAAACCCAAGGTGAAACACTGCAAGACATATATTAATCAAATTAACAAAGATCAAACACAAAGAACAAATATTAAAAGCAGCAAGGGAAAAACAACAAATAACACACAAGGGGATTCCCATAAGGCTAACAGCTGATATCTCAATAGAAACTCTTCAGGCCAGGAGGGAATGGCAGGACATACTTAAAGTGATGGAAGAAAATAACCTACAGCCCAGATTACTGTACCCAGCAAGGATCTCATTCAAATATGAAGGAGAAATCAAAAGCTTTACAGACAAGCAAAAGCTGAGAGAATTCAGCACCACCAAACCAGCTCTCCAACAAATGCTAAAGGATCTTCTCTAGATAGGAAACATAAAAAGGGTGTATAAACTCAAACCTCAAACAATAAAGTAAATGGCAATGGGATCATACTTATCAATAATTACCTTAAACATAAATGGGTTGAATGCCCCAACCAAAAGACAAAGACTGGCTGAATGGATTCAAAAACAAGATCCCTTATATATGTTGTCTACAAGAGACCCACCTCAAAACAAGGGACACATACAGACTGAAAGTGAAGGGCTGGAAAAAGATTTTCCATGCAAATAGGGACCAAAAGAAAGCAGGAGTAGCAATACTCATATCAGACAAAACAGACTTTAAAACAAAGGCTGTGAAAAGAGACAAAGAAGGATACTACATAATGATCAAAGGATCAGTCCAAGGAGAAGATATAACAATTATAAATATATATGCACCCAACATAGGAGCACCGCAATATGTAAGACAAATGCTAACAAGTATGAAAGGGGAAATTAACACAATAATAGTGGGAGACTTCAACACCCCACTCACACCTATGGATAGATCAATGAAACAGAAAATTAACAAGGATATACAAACTTTAAATGATACAATAGACCAGTTAGACCTAATTGATATCTATATTTCACCCCAAAACAATGAATTTCACATTTTTCTCAAGCACACACGGAACCTTCTCCAGGATAGATCACATCCTGGGCCATAAATCTAGCCTTGGTAAATTCAAAAAAATTGAAATCATTCCAAGCATCTTTTCTGACCACAATGCAGTAAGATTAGATCTCAATTACAGGAGAAAAACTATTAAAATTCCAACATATGGTGGCTGAACAACACACTGCTGAATAACCAACAAATCACAGAAGAAATCAAAAAAGAAATCAAAATATGCATACAAACAAATGAAAATGAAAACACAACAACCCAAAACCTGTGGGACACTGTAAAAGCAGTGCTAAGGGGAAGGTTCATAGCAATACAGGCATACCTCAAGAAACAAGAAAAAAGTCAAATAAATAACCTAACTCTACACCTAAAGCAACTAGAAAAGGAAGAAATGAAGAACCCCAGGGTTAGTAGAAGGAAAGAAATCTTAAAAAATAGTGCAGAAATAAATGCAAAAGAAACAATAGAGACCATAGCAAAAATCAACAAAGCCAAAAGCTGGTTCTTTGAGAGGATAAATAAAATTGACAAACCATTAGCCAGACTCATCAAGAAACAAAGGGAGAAAAATCAAATCAATAAAATTAGAAATGAAAATGGAGAGATCACAACAGACAACACAGAAATACAAAGGATCATAAGAGACTACTATCAGCAATTATATGCCAATAAAATGGGACAACTTGGAAGAAATGGACAAATTCTTAGAAAAGTACAACTTTCCAAAACTGAACCAGGAAGAAATAGAAAATCTTAACAGACTCATCACAAGCACGGAAATTGAAACTGTAATCAGAAATCTTCCAGCAAACAAAAGCCCAGGTCCAGACGGCTTCACAGCTGAATTCTACCAAAAATTTAGAGAAGAGCTGACACCTATCCTGCTCAAACTCTTCCAGAAAATTGCAGAGGATGGTAAACTTCCAAACTCATTCTATGTGGCCACCATCACCCTAATACCAAAACCTGACAAAGATGCCACAAAAAAAGAAAACTACAGGCCAATATCACTGACGAACATAGATGTAAAAATCCTTAACAAAATTCTAGCAAACAGAATCCAACAACACATTAAAAAGATCATACATCAAGACCAAGTGGGCTTTATCCCAGGGATGCAAGGATTCTTCAATATCCACAAATCAATCATTGTAATACACCACATTAAAAAATTGAAAAATAAAAGCCATATGATTATCTCAATAGATGCAGAGAAAGCCTTTGACAAAATTCAACATCCATTTATGATAAGAACTCTCCAGAAAGCAGGAATAGAAGGAACATACCCCAACATAATAAAAGCTATATATGACAAACCCACAGCAAACATTATCCTCAATGGTGAAAAATTGAAAGCATTTCCCCTAAAGTCAGGAACAAGGCAAGGGTGCCCACTCTCACCACTACTATTCAACATAGTTTTGGAAGTTTTGGCCACAGCGATCAGAGCAGAAAAAGAAATAAAAGGAATCCAAATTGGAAAAGAAGAAGTAAAACTCTCACTGTTTGCAGATGACATGATCCTCTACATAGAAAACCTTAAAGACTCCACCAGAAAATTACTAGAGCTAATCAATGAATATAGTAAAGTTGCAGGATATAAAATCAACACACAGAAATCCCTTGCATTCCTATACACTAATAATGAGAAAATAGAAAGAGAAATTAAGGAAACAATTCAATTCACCATTGCAACGAAAAGAATAAAATACTTAGGAATACATCTACCCAAAGAAACGAAAGACCTATATATAGAAAACTATAAAACACTGGTGAAAGAAATCAAAGAGGACACTAATAGATGGAGAAATATACTATGTTCATGGATCGGAAGACTCAATATAGTGAAAACAAGTATATTACCCACTTCAATGCAATCCCTATCAAGCTACCAAACGGTATTCTTCACAGACCTAGAACAAATAATTTCACAATTTGTATGGAAATACAAAAAACCTCGAATAGCCAAAGCAATCTTGACAAAGCAGAATGGAACTGGAGGAATCAACCTGCCTGACTTCAGGCTCTACTACAAAGCCACAGTCATCAAGACAGTATGGTACTGGCACAAAGACAGAAATATAGATCAATGGAACAAAATAGAAAGCCCAGAGATAAATCCACGCACCTATGGATACCTTATCTTTGACAAAGGAGGCAGGAATATACAATTGAGAAAAGACAATCTCTTTAACAAGTGGTGCTGGGAAAACTGGTCAACCACTTGTAAAATAATGAACACTTTCTAACACCATACACAAAAATAAACCCAAAATGGATTAAAGACCAGAAACTATAAAACTCCTAGAGGAGAACATAGGCAAAACACTCTCCGACATAAATCACAGCAGGATCCTCTATGACCCACCTCCCAGAATATTGGAAAAAAAGCAAAAATAAACAAATGGGACCTAATTAAACTTAAAAGCTTCTGCACAACAAAGGAGACTATAAGCAAGGTGAAAAGATAGCCTTCAGAATGGGAGAAAATAATAGCAAATGAAGCAACTGAAAAAGAACTAATCTAAAAAATATACAAGCAACTCCTGCAGCTCAATTCCAGAAAAATAAACGACCCAATCAAAAAATGGGCCAAAGAACTAAATAGACATTTCTCCAAAGAAGACATACAGATGGCTAACAAACACATGAAAAGATGCTCAACATCACTCACTATCAGAGAAATGCAAATCAAAACCACAATGAGGTACCATTTCACGCCAGTCAGAATGGCTGCGATCCAAAAGTCTACAAATAATAAATGCTGGAGAGGGTGTGGAGAAAAGGGAACCCTCTTACACTGTTGGTGGGAATGCAAACTAGTATAGCCACTATGGAGAACAGTGTGGAGATTACTTAAAAAACTGGAAATAGAACTGCCATATGACCCAGCAAGCCAACTGCTGGGCATACACACCAAGGAAATCAGAATTGAAAGAGACACGTGTACCCCAATGTTCATCGCAGCACTGTTTATAATAGCCAGGAAAAGGAAGCAACCTAGATGTCCATCAGCAGACAAATGGATAAGAAAGCTGTGGTACATATACACAATGGAGTATTACTCAGCCATTAAAAAGAATACATTTGAATCAGTTCTAATGAGGTGGATGAAACTGGAGCCTATTATACAGAGTGAAGTAAGCCAGAAAGAAAAACACCAATACAGTTTACTAATGCATATATTGGAGAAGGCAATGGCACCCCACTCCAGTACTCTTGCCTGGAAAATCCCATGGACGGAGGAGCCTGGTAGGCTGCAGTCCATGGGGTTGCTAAGAGTCGGACACGACTGAGTGACTTCACTTTCACTTTTCACTTTCATGTGTTGGAGAAGGAAATGGCACCCCACTCCAGTGTTCTTGCCTGGAGAATCCCAGGGACGGGGGAGCCTGGTGAGATGCCGTCTATGGGGTCGTACAGAGTCGGACACTACTGAAGCGGCTTAGCAGCAGCGGCAGCAGCAGCAACGCATATATATGGAATTTAGAAAGATGGTAACAATAACACTGTATGTGAGATAGCAAAAGAGATGTATAGAACAGATGTATAGAACAGTCTTTTGGACTCTGTGGGAGAGGGCAAGGGTGGGATGATCTGGGAGAATGGCACTGAAACATGTATAATATCATAGGTGAAATGAATCACAAGTCCAGGTTCGATGCATGATACAGGATGCTCGGGGCTGGTGCACTGGGATGACCCAGAGGGATGATATGGGGAGGGCGGTGGGAGGGGGGTTCAGGACGGGGAACATGTGTACACCTGTGGCGGATTCATGTTGATGTATTGGCAAAACCAATACAATATTGTAAAGTAATTAGCCTCCAATTAAAATAAATAAATTTATATTTAAAAAATAAATAAATGGAAAAAAAAAATCTCTGAATTAGGCCTCAACTTTCCGTACATAAACATGGGCAGGACAGGGGTGAGTAGGAAGAGGAGGAACTTGGCTTTGTTGATTCCAGCTGGACCCTTCTAATTCCATAAACTGGGCTTCTCTTCCTGGTTCCTGCCCACCTCATAGGCCCTGTTTTCATGCTCTGAGGCTCTTTTGGCCAAGTTCAAGCTGTGCAAAGGGTGGAGGCAGGGAAGGGAGAGGCACTTTCCCCAGACAGCCTGTAGGTGGCACCAGAGCAGCGCAGGAGCTGAGCACGGGTCTCCAGCCATCCTGAACACCCAGTGAGGCAGAGGTGGTGAGGACCTCTCAGCAGGGCAGGGACACAGTGGGCAGCCAGCCAGGCTGGGGTATGTGTCTGCACCATTTGAAAATGGCAGAACAGTCCTCTGGCTAATTTCCTCTCTTTGGTAGAACGATCATGTGACTTACCATTCAAATCCAGACACTGATCTATCGCTCAAATCCAGACTCTGTGAGAGTGAAAGCATGCACTATTATTAATTGCTCCCGGGACCACAGGCTTAAACACACCTGTCCCTGGCACCTTACCATCATGTCACTTTTTCTTCATTGTTTCCATTCCTTCAATTTAATTTTTTTTTAATTGGATAATTGCTTTACAACGTTGTGTTGGTTTTCTGCCATACAACAACGTGAATCAGTCATAAGTATATATACGTCCCCTCCCTATTGAACCTCCGGCCCACCCCCCAGTCCCATCCCACTCTCTTGGTTGTCAGAGAGCATCGGGTTGAATTCCCTGGTTCTACAGCAGCTTCCCACTAGCTGTCTATTTTACACATGGTAATACATATGTTTCAATGCTACTCTCAATTCGTCCCACCCTCCATTAATTTTTTTTTTTAAATACAGTATTTTTTTCCCCAATCACCGGTGTCTTTGAAAATGCCCTTGCGGTAGGATATTTTAGATCTTGAAACATGTGCTTTAGCTTCTCAAGTCTGAACAGAGTCTCTCTGAACCCACTCCAAGGCTGATTTTAGCTTCCAGTCAGTAGATTCTGTGTCCCCTGGGATGCCAACCCCAAGGCTCAAGAGTTAAAGATGTCAGATGTGGAACAGTGACCCTCATCTCAACTGCAGTGGGTGCATCATACGGTCTTCTTTACCAAATTTATTTCTGTAATTTTGTTCTGAATGCTTATAGCCTTTATCTCTTTGAATTTAACTATGTTGGTTTATTGAATTGCAAATAGGCAAGTCCCATTAAGCAGGATTCTTGTATTTCCAAGATCGTCCTGTTACTCCATTCAATCCCAAATTAGCATGTCATTTATCCCCTTGTTTCTGAATCCTTTTCACTTAATAGTCTCACAAACATCCATCCATTGCAAAAAGGGCTCAAACTTTTCTCACTTCCATTTTTAGTTCATTCACTGATATCCAAGTAATGGTTTTGTATTTTTAGAGTTGGATTTTGGCCTATCTCTTTGTCATTCACACTCACTACAAATGACTGAAGATTTCTGTCTTAACCTAAAATCTAAGTTAGGCATTTTGTTTTATCTGAATAGAGTAGATACTGTGCGAAATAAAAAAGTTTTTACTGAAATGTTCTCAGGTGGCTCAGGAGAGTAAAGAGTCTGCTTCTGATGCAGGAGACTTGGTTTCAATCCCAGGGTTCTGGAAGATCCCCTGGAGAAGGGAATGGCAGCCCACTCCAGTATTCTTGCCTGGAGAATTCCATGGACAGAGGAGCCTGGAGGCCTACAGTCCATGGCATCGCAGAGTCTGACATTTAACTGAGCAACTAACACTTTGAAGAACCACATGGTCACAAACATGCATGCAAGCAAGAGGAAAATGAGGCTCTAAATGTTACAGGAAGGGAGGGGGATCCCTTCCAGGGCCTGAGAGTGGGCTCTTGCCTAACACCCAGAAATGAATTGTCTGAGGAGAAAAGTGCTAACCAAGCAAGAGACTTTATTGGGAAGGGGTGCCTGGCGGAGAGCAGTAGAGTAAGGAGGACTGCTTACTCTATGTGGCTTACTCAGAGCAGGAGGACTGCTCTGCTATATGGCTCGGTCTCGGGTTTTATGGTGATGGGATTAGTTTCCAGGTTGTCTCTGGCCAATCACTCTGACTCAGGGTCCTCCTTCCTAGTGGCTCAGCACCACTCAGCCAAGATGGATTCCAGCCGGAAGGATTCTGGGAGATTGGTAGGACATATGGACTGGACTCTCCTCTCTCCTTTTGACGTTTTCTGGTTTGGTGGTAGCTTGTTAGTTTCACATTCTTTGCCAGGACCTCCTGCTGCAAGATAACTCATGCAAGTAGCTAATATCTTCCCTGGCCAGGGCAGGTGGTTTCAGTCAGTGGTTCCCCTAACATAAACATATAAAATGTTAAACTGTTATGTTTAGAGACAAGATTGTCTGTGTTTGTTTATTTTTCATTAGTGAAGTACATTTTACATATGGTGAGGTACACATATCTTAAGTGTATAACTTAATGACTTTTTGCATATATATACACTGCTGCAACCATGCCCAACTCAATATAAAGCTTCCATTACCCTGAAAGTTTCCCTCATGCCTGTTCCCAATCTCTATCCACCTCAAAAATAACTGTTCTGACCTCCACAATCACAAATTATATTTGCCTGTTCATGAACTTCATATAAATGGAATCATGCAGTATGTGCCCTTTTGTGGCTGACTTCTTGCTCTCAGCATAATGCATGTGTGATTTATCCACGTCACTGGAGTGTACTGGTAGTTACTTATGTTTCACTGTTGCAGTTTTCCATATTTTATTTATTACTCTCCTATTTATGTCTATGGGCTTCCCAGGTGGCTCAATGGTAAAGAATCTGCCTCCAATGAAGGACACAAAGGTTCCATCCCTGGGATGGGAAGATTCCCTGGAATAGGAAATGGCAATCCACTCCAAGATTCTTGCCTGGAAAAACCCATGGACAAAGGAGCCTGGCAGGGTACAGTCCACGGGGTCACAAAAGAGTCAAATATGACTCTGTGACTAAAACAACAACAATTTATATCTAACTCAGTGTCTTATGGCATCTGTTGTTCCTTTTGGCTAGATGGATATTAAAAACCTTCACATCAATGGGGCTTATAAATTTTTAGAAAACAAAAGCCAAAATCATCCACTCTCTTCTTTTATAGTCATTAAAAAGCCATTTATTTCAAAAACTGTTGATGATTTACATAACGATTATGAAATAAATTATATGAAATTAAAGCCATTTTTAATATTGTGGCATATTAGGAATTACACATATTTGAAAGTTCTTCTCAAATGACATTGTAAACATAGCTAACATTATTTTCTTCATGTATTAGTAGCAATAAAGTCTGAATATTTTAAAAATTCCATTTTCTTAATAAAATTAAACATGAAAAAATCAAGTTTAATTAACTTTTTCCATATATAGGTCTCCCCAGCTTGGACCTTGCCCCAGAAAAGAGAATAAAAGCTATATGAAAACCTTAAGCATTAAGATATTTCAGAGTAAATAAGAACGAGTATAATGGAAATCAGTACTGAATATTCATTGGAAGGACTGATGTTGAAGCTGAAACTCTAATGCTTTGGCCACCTGATGGGAAGAGCTGACTCATTTGAAAAGACCCTGATGCTGGGAAAGAAAGAAGGTGGGAGGAAAAGAGGACAACAGAAGATGAGATGGGCATCACCAACTCAATGGACATGAGTTTGAGTAAACTCCAGGAGTTGGTGATGGACAGGGAGGCCTGGCATGCTGCAGTCCATGGGGGCGCAAAGAGTCGGACACGACTGAGTGAACTGAACTGAGTGGCTTTCTCTAAGAGGTAAAATGATAAATTTTTAAAATAATTTCATTTATATTCCATACTTTTTACAGTAAGCATGTACTGCTTCTATCATGTAAATTACCCAGTTCTTAAATAGAAAAGTTTCCTTTCTGCCTTAATACAGATGCAGGTGAAGGGAACAAAAATGAAAGCTATAATAATAATTCTAACAGCAACATCACAATTTTACAATTAATTTAGTATTTAAATTTTTTTCTTTTTAGTTTTTATTGGAGTTTACATTGTGTTCATTTCTACTGTACAGCAAAGTGAACCAGCTATACAGATATATGTATCTCCTCTTTTTTGAATTTCCTTCCCATTTAGTAAAGCACTGAGTAGAGTTTTATGTGAGATAGGATCTCTTTAGTTATCTATTTTATACATAATACCAATAGTGCATAATGTTAATCCTAGTTTCCCTATTCACCCCATCCCTCCTTTCCCACTCAGTACTCCAACGTTTGTTTGCTATGTCTGTGTCTCTATTTCTGCTTTGGAAATAAGATCATCTATATCAATTTTATTCAGATTTCACATGTATGCATTAATATAGATATTTGTGGGGCTTAAAATTTTTTTTAATTTATGTATTTGTGATGGGTCCTTGTTGTGGCACAGGGATCTCAGTCATATCTTTCACTGCAGCCCATGCACAGACTCTAGTTGTGGCACATGGACTCCAGAGCACATGAGCTGAGTAGTTGTGGTGCATGGGCTTAGTTGTTCCGAGGCATGTGGGAGCCTAGTTCCGCCACCAGGAATCAAATCTGCATCCCCTGCATTGCAAGGCGTATTCTTAGCCACTGGATCACCAGGGAGTCCCTATACATGATATTTGTTTGTTTTTCTCTTTCTGACTTACTTCATCCTGTATGACTGTCTCTAGGTCCATCCACATCTCTATAAATAACCTAATTCCATTACTTTTTGTGGCTGAGTAATATTCCATTGTATATATGTACTACATCTTCTTTATCCATTCCTCTGTTGATGGACATTTAGGTTGCTTCCATGTCCTGACTATTGTAAATATTGCTGCAATTAACTTTGGGAGACACGTGTGCTTTTGAATTATGGTTTTCTTTGGGTATATGCCTAGTAGGGGCATTGCTGGGTCACGTGGTAGTTCTATATTTAGTTAATTAAGGAACTTCCATACCATTCTCCACAGTGTCTGTATCAATTTACATTCCCACCAACAGATCAAGAGTGTTCCCTTTTCTCCACCCCATCTCCAGCATTTATGGTTTGCAGATTTTGTGATGATGGCCATTCTGACCCATGTGAGATGATATCTCATCATAGTTCTGATTTGCATCTAACAATTAGTGATGTTGTACATCTTTTCATGTGTTTGTTGGCTGTCTGTATGTCTTCTCTGGAGAAATGTCTATTTAGGTCTTCTGACTATTTTTTGATTGGGTTTTTGTTTTTTTTAAATTGAGCTCCTTGAGCTGTTTTTACATTCTGGAAGTCAACCCTTTGTCAGTTGCTTTGTTTGCAAATATTTTCTCCCATTCTGAGGGTAGTCTTTTCATCTTATTTATGGTTTCCTTTTTGTGCAAAAGCTTTTAAGTTTAATTAGGTCCCATTTGTTTATTTTTGCAAAACCATCCCGTCTTAAACCAAGTTTCCTCCTCATACCTGGAGCAATCAATCTTCTTCTGATGGTACTTTTCCTCACAAAATTGGTAGAATATCAAGGAAACTTAAAGGTTTTCATTGTGTTACCAGCTGAGGGATACTTGCTATCTGGACAACAGGACAGAATATTTACAATTTGAAATGCTGAAATAACTGTAGCAAACCCTTATATAGCACCTAATAGAATTCAAAGTACTTTACATATATCGTGCTGTGCAGTGCTTAGTGGCTCAGTCGTGTCCAGCTCTTTGCGACCCCATAGACTGTAGCCCACCAGGCACCTCTGTCCATTGGGATTCTCCAGGCAAGAATACTGGAGTGTGTTGCCATGCCCTCCTCCAGGGGATCTTCCCAACCCTGGAATCGAATCGGGGTCTCCTGCATTGCAGGAGGATTCTTTACCAGCTGAGCTATCAGGGAAGCCCTTTACATATATTATTTATCCTGAAAACAATTCTATGAAGTAGATACTACTATTGTCATCCTCGCTTTTCCAATGGGGAAATTGAGGCAAAGATAAGCCAAGTAACTGGCCCGAGGTTGTGGAGCCAGAATTTGAGCCTGGATGGTTCTGGTTTCAGAGCCCTCACACTTCAGTACCATCTCGTGCAGCGTGAGCCTTTCTGGAGCTGAAGTATTTTCTTCTATTGGCCTGGGAGCAGTGTCTGAATAATTCAAATCTTATAAATTTGCTTCAAAGAATACAACTAAATTGAAGTGGAAGATCTAATACAGAATGTGTGGCATTCATGAATAAATTATAAGATGCTCTGGTTTTAAATAATAATTATTTGCTTATCTTGTGACTTCTGCCAGGCGGGATGATGATGTGCCAAGCCTCATTTCCCTTCTCTTCCAGGAGAGGAGAAGGGCTCAGTGAGAGGCACGTTTTATCATAAAAATCTCATCAGCTTTATCATCTGGAAAGCTGTAGACAGGTTTGTGCAGTCTTAACTGGTTGAGACAGAGCTGAGCGCGGCCACTTGTAGCATCGTGAGCTTAAGAAAGCTGGTTTTGCCCTCAGTTCTGTTGCACAGGGTCATGTGAGCTTCGGCAGTTAACGTAAGTAAGCAACAGCTTTCTCAGAAATGATCAGGGTTCTAGGTGAAGTTGTCTTCAAGTTTCCTTCTGTTGCTAAAGACAGGAGGTGGGGGCAGGCTGACTCTTCCACTTCTAGAAATCTGGTTATGAGCTTGACGGGGAAACGACCATGGTAATGGGGAGAGAGTATTTTTAAAAATAATTTATTTTATTTCTGGCTGTGCTGGGTCTTCGCTGCTGTGCGAGGGCTTTCTCCAGTTGCGGCGAGCCGGGGCGTCTCTTTGATGTGGTGCTCTGGCTTCTCATTGTGGTGGCTTCTCTCACTGCAGAGCACTGACTCTAGGGCGTGTGGGCTTCAGTAATTGGCAGCTCTTGGGCTTAGTCTGGATCTTCCCAGACCAGGGATCAAACCCATGTCTCCTGCATTGGCAAGTGAATTTTTTACTCCTGGACCACCAGAGAAGTCCAGGGAGAGGGTGTTTTTATTCTCCAAGGCAACCTTTTCCCTTGCCATGCTCCACTCCAGAACTCAGCCCCTTTGAACAGCCTGAAGCCTGCACTCGGGGCCATACACCCAGTTTCCTGGCTTGTTTCTCAGCTTCCAGCTGTTGCTTGCTTGTTAACCTCTCCCACCACTGGTACAAGATCCATCCCCTGAATACCCCTTCCAGCATGTAACCTTACCTCCCACCCAAGGCACCTTGCACCCTACAAGAGATGTCTCCAACCTCAGCCTGGCATTCAAGGCTCTTCCTGATGTGGCCTTACCTCTTTCTACTCCACTGGGTCTCCCCTCAGCCCCTGCCAAATTGGGCCAATTTTCCCCATACACAGACTGGGCTTTCTCACCTCCAGGCCTTTGCTTTCACTGCAGCTTTCCCCTGAACGCCTTCTTCGTCCCTCTCTCCAAGTCCAAATTATATCCTTCCTCCAAGGGCCTGACTGAACTACTAGGTCTCCAGAAAGAATACCCTCTCTCTCCCTGTTCTCTCTCTCAATAGTGGCCCTGTATGTCTACTTTTCTTGGACATTTTTTACAGTCAGCTTTGGGTTGGAGTCGTGTCCATGCTGCATTAATCCAATTAGGCTGGAAAGCTCCATCAGGACAATGACCTTGTCTTTTCAGCTTTGAGTACCCTACCATCCCCAGCACACTGTAGGCATTCAAAAACTTGAATGCATGCATGAATGAGCAAATGAGTGGGTGACATGAAACAGAAATAAACACTATGTGAGATGAGAGGAGACAACCCACTCCTGTAGGTCATGGTCAGAAAAGGTTCTGAAGGACAGTGAGGATCTGGACAGGCAGGGGAGGGAATTAGAAAGATCCCAGAGATGAGATCATGCAGGCGTGCTGGGGACAATGAAAATGCATCTGGCCAGAGCAGAGGTTCCCACAGAGAGGCAGGAAATGGCCATGTTTGTGAACTGGAGAGAAAGGTTTGCTATTGTCAGTCCAAAAGGCAAGAGAAAAGACTTGATGACCTGTGGACATAGCGATTCAAAATTCATGGTCAATGCCAAGGTTTTACAGTGAAACCTATGGGGATGGCTCCTCAAAGATGACACCTTAGCTATACGGGAAAAGAAACTGAAGAAGAGCGGGTATATGATATGTATAACTGATTCACTTTGCTGTAGACCTGAAACTAACACAATGTTGTAAATTAACTATATTCTAATAAAAAAAAATTTTTTTAAGGTGAAGCCTTATGTTGGAAAGGAATGATTTCAATCCACCCAAAGAAGGATGTGTACTCACTTGTACATTTTGGAGGAGAAAGGGCTCTTAGAAATGATTTGGTCAAACTCTCTTATTTGGCAGGAGAAACTGAGGCCAAAGAAGGGAAGACAGCCAGACAGTGATACAGACAGGACGAGACAGAGACAAGTGCCATCCAGGCTTCCTTTCTGAGTCTTTCTCCCTGGGGCAGCCTAGGCAAAGGAAGCAGGGTGGGGAGATAGCCACAATTTGTGCTTTTTTGTGTGCTATTCCCAGGGAGATGAGACAAGTTAGGACAAGCAAATCCCACAGTCCTTCTGGCAGGCACTCGAGGTGTTATGTGGGTTTCAGCCCCAAAGGCCACTGCTATAGGTCTAGAATGTATCTCACCCATAGTCACGGTGGGATCAGAGAAGGCCTTGAATGCCTCTGAGAGCTGGACCTTTATCAGGCAGATGAAGGCCTCTGGGGAGAAGGGGAAGGGCAGGGACTGGAGAGGCTCTAGCAGCTGGTGAGGGAGCACCTGTGGCAGCTTGGGGAGGGGGCTCCCTCCTTGTACTTCCAGGTGGGTCAGAGGGAGCCACCTCCCATCTGGCCTTCTCTAAGAAGAATTTTATTTCCTTTCCCAGTTCTGAGCTTGTCTCTCTCCTCACTCAGTGATAACATTGTGTTCCTTTCCCAGTGATCAGCAGCCCCGGGAAGCAGCAGTTTTGGAAGAACAAGCTGGCAAAGTGAATGCAGCATGAACCTACCCAAAGACCAAGATCTATTTTGCAGTCTCTGAGCACCCCGGACCCCACCACCCCTGACCCCCTGTCTGGCTAAAAGACAGTGCAAAGATTTGTCATTAGAGACTATTTTTCCTGTGGTGGCTCTAACAACAAGTTGCTGTTTGACTATGGGCAAACCACCCAACCTCACTGAACCCAAGTTTTCTCCTCTGTAAAGTGACATTCTCCTCTCTAGGTTTGGTGCAGTATCAAATGAAAGTTCAACTCTACATCCCTTGCCACTGTTCCGTTTATGATCTCGTTCAACCACCACCTGCAAGCGATCGGTTTCTGCTCTGCTGGGCTGGAGATGAGAGGACCAACCAGGAAGCAGTTGAAACTTTGGCAGAAGTGCCCCTGGGGAACAGATCATAGGGTGTGACCCACGACTAGGATTCTCAGTGATGAAGGAGAATGACAGGAAGGAGGGGGGGAAAAAGAAAGGAAGAGGACAGGGTCCATTCACTCAGCTCTTGCTTATTTGAGCCTACTGTGAGCTGGGCCACGACAATGAAGGGGCCAAGTCCTAGTCCACTGGACTGCTGGGGAATTCTCTTTCCTTCACTCTTTGAACAAACTGTTGTTGAAGGACTTCATGAATATGTCAGGCCCTGGGATACCCCGGGATGGAGAGAGAGGTGGGCAGGCAAATGAGCCACTGGAGAGAGGCCTCCTGTTCCGTTTCTGGAGGGGAGGGGAGCAGGGAGGCTGGGAAGGCCAAGGAAGACCCTGAGTGCCCTGACAGGTTTGGGCTATGTGGTCACAGGGAGCTGCTGAACCCCTTCTGGGAAGGGAAAGGCCAGCCTCAGGTTCTAATTGGCTGCTGTGGCCAGTGAAATGGAACTGGGGGATGAAGCAAAGATGATGGGAGGCGGGAGGGGTGCGAGTCTGGAGATGGTGGGAGGATCCGGTGATTGCTTGGCTCTTGAGGGTAAGGAAGGGGAATGGGCACCGTGACAGCATGTGTTCACTGCAGCCGAAGATAAATCGGGGGCTAGGAGAGCAGAGCCTCCACTAACTCAGGCTCCCCATTCCCACTCCAAGACTTGTCTCATGGAATCAGAAGGGAGTGTCTGAATAGGCCTGGATGGCCCAGGCTGTTCTTTTCCAGGGTGGGAGTGGGGTAGGGTGGATGGATCACTTCCACAGGCCCTCCCAGCTCTGCCCTTCTGTGCTCCTGTGCTAGTGACTGGATCTCCAGGCTGGAGCTTGACTTTTATTAGTCTAAGCACTGAAGATATTATAGTGGTCTTCCCTGGGAGTTGGAAAGGGGATTCATAATAAAAACAAAACTAGAAACGTGAGAACACACAACATTTGTATGGTTGCTGAAAATAAAATGGCTTCTAAGTTTTCCAGTTGCAACAGACAGAATAAATAGTTATTCCAAATAAATATTCGGAAGCCAAACTTCTTTTGTTCTTTTTTGGAGGGTGTATGGGCTTTGGAGTTACATTAAGCCTGCCTCAGTTTACCCATTTATTGGGTCACTCACTCTGAGGACCTTTTGATTCCAAGCCCTTGGGGACCCCGTGCACATCAAGGGGTGGGAAAGGCTGTAGGAGCTACACTGTTCTCCCTGGGGCAGGGGACCTGCTGATCCCTCTGTGATATGTGGCACCACCCTGCCTGTACCCTGAGGGCTCAGCAGGTTCATCCAGGGGAGAAAGGCTTTGATGCATTATTAAGGGCTCGGCCTGACCGACCAGCCTTCAGCTGATTCCCAACCTGTGACTCACATGGGCTGGAGCTCAGCTGAGTTCAGGGGAAACCCTGGTGAACAGAAACTGTCCAGGCCAGGACTGGGAACAAGGGGAAGGGGAGACCCTGATTGGAGTGAGCTCTGCTGTAGGGACTGCAGGGAACCAGAAGCTTGGGGACTTTTGGTCGGCATGTCCTGGAGCCTCTAGCACAAAGATGGGCATCTAGGGAGAGAGGGATGTAAGCTATGAAAGAAAACTAAAGCAGAGCCAAGAGACCCAGGCCAGAGCAGAGCACACAGAGGCAGCTGGTGTGATGTGGTATGCCTGGGGCAAGGCTTGTGCCTGGCAAATGATAAGAGCTCAAAAAGTAATGATGAACCAAATTCCCACCAGCAGACCTCATGCAGGGTCACTAACAACTCTCCTACCACTCTGGTGCCCCACAATGGAGTTTTGCCTTGTGATGCTAAAGATCTAATGCCATTACACAGTCAAGCAGCCAGTGGCCCTCTCCCTACCTGGTCCTTCCTGGCCTTCGGCCACACACCACTTCCAGGAAGCCCTTTCCTGTGTTCACTGTAATCTGGCTTCTTCTGCTCTGTGTGTGGTCTAGGGGAGCCGCACTGGGCAGACCCCAACCAGCCCCATGGTGTAAGCTTGACATGGAAGTCGCTTGCCTGGATTCTGACTCTAGGTCCCAGTATGGCAATGCTGTCCACTAACCATATGGTCTCAGGCAAGCTACTTAACCCTTCCAAGGTTCTGTCTCCTCATCCATAAATGAGAACTAATAATAGTAACTATTGTTATTGCTCCTGAGCTGTGTAAGGTTTCTGTGAGAAGAGAAGGGCCTGGCATACGAGAAGCACTAAATATACATTAACTGGATGAATGAATGAGTGAATGAATGAAGTGAGACCTTCCCATGGCATGGCCTAGAGAAACATCTCCTGGCTGGTGAGGACCAGAAAGATCGGGGCTAAACCCTCCCTATCACTCAGAAAGCAACAAGGGCCAGCAGGCAAGGGCACAGGAAAGAGTGACAGTGAGGAGGATACCTTCAGGCCTGGGGAGGTCTGCGGGGGTCCTTCCTGACACCAGCACTGAGGGAGAAGAGGGGTAAAGGCTGGAGCCATCCCAGGCCTACACGAGTCATCACAAGATTGAATTGTAGGTACCCAATTTACGACTGAGCGACTGATCTGATCTGATCTGATCTGAATTTACATGACAGAGAAGGCGATGGCACCCCACTCCAGTACTCTTGTCTGGAAAATCCTATGGACAGAGGAGCCTGTTAGGCTGCAGTCCATGGGGTCGCTAAGAGTCGGACACAACTGAGCGACTGCACTTTCACTTTTCACTTTCATGCATTGGAGAAGGAAATGGCAACCCACTCCAGTGTTCTTGCCTGGAGAATCCCAGGGACGGGGGAGCCTGGTGGGCTGCCGTTTATGGGGTCGCACAGAGTCGGACACGACTGAAGCAACTTAGCAGCAGTAGCAGCAGAATTTACATGACAAAGCTCCTTTTGGCAGGAGTGGAAATAACTATGGTTCTAAGAAATAATTTAGCCACAAAGAAAGACATTAAGAGACAGAAATAAATGTGAATGCCCAGTTCAAATTCTCTCGCCTCCAAAAACGGTCCAACTTCCTGGAAGCTGGTGCTTGTAAGAGGCATCTCCATCACTCCCACCCAGACCCTGCCTCAGAGGACCCCACTCAGAGGTAATGTGCCTAGTCCTCTAGCAGGGGAAACAGTTCTATCTGCTGCCAAACCTTACATGCCATTTCTTTCACTTAATTCTTTTTCCTATGATCTTTATCACGCCACCTCTTTCAAAAGCTGTGGTCTGTGTAGGTCATGGGGTAACATCAAGAGGCAGAAGCTAGCACATCTCATGAGATCTTAGGAGATTTTATTGCCATCTTCTATTGCTATTGGTGAACCTGTGGGGTCCTATGACATTCGCTTTAATGTCTGAGTGCCAGTTCCTCCAGCATGATGTCCAGTATCAACAGGTCAGTTGAATACCAAAATACTATGTAAATCCTACAAGTCATCCGAGAAAAACTAAAGGCCAACCATCCAAGGCAAAATGAATAAGTGATGTATTACCTGTTGATTCAGGTTAATTAAGGGAATACAAGCTGACAAAGGACTCAGATATGGCCTGATCCAGAAGAAGTGTGGGAAGGAAATGCCATCTCCAGCAGCTTTGTCTTTGACAGAGAAGAGTCGGCATTTGCTGTTGCAATTCTAATAGAAGCCACCTATGGTAAATCTATTGGTGACCCCTAAAAAACACTGTTCCCAGGGTTCAAGGCTTTGTGTGGCCCCTCCCACTCTGGGCATGGCCATGTGACTTCCTTTGGCCAATGGAACATTAGCAAGTGTGATACAAGCGGAGGTCACAACTTCCTCCTGGAACCCAGCTGCCGTGCTGTGAGGAAGTCCAAGCCATGCTGTGAGGTAGAGAAAGAGAATCACATACAGAGGCCCTGGAAGGTGAGACACTTCGTGAGGAAGAGTTAACATGATGATAGAGAACCAAGACACTCCAGCTGAGTTCCCAGGTAAATTCAGTCACGTGAGTGACCCCAGCCAACTGCATCTATGTGAAGAAGAACCAGTCAACCTATAGAATAGCATGCAAGAATAAGTCCTTTTAGCCACAAAGTCTGGGGGTGGCTTATTATGCAGCAATAAATAACCTTAGAGTTTTATGAAATTGAGGTGGCGAGTTCTCCATTCTTAAGGCTCTTCAGCTAAAGATCTGCTGCTGCTGCTGCTGCTAAGTCACTTCAGTCGTGTCCGATTCTGTGCAACCCCATAGTAGGCAGCCCACCAGGCTCCCCTGTCCCTGGGATTCTCCAGGCAAGAACACTGGAGTGGGTTGCCATTTCCTTCTCCAATGCATGAAAGTGAAAAAATAAAGTGAAGTTGCTCAGTTGTGTCCAACCACTAGAGACCTCATGGACTGCAGCCCACCAGGCCCCTCCATCCACAGGACTCTCCAGGCAAGAGTACTGGAGTGGGGTGCCATTGCCTTCTCCAGCTAAAGACCTAGTGGTGCCAAATGTGGAGACAATGTTTGCATTGAGTAGGAGCTTGGACCAAGATTACAGAAACCATTCATCAAAGCTTATCTAAATCATACCAAATTCCACCCTGTTGTCTCCGTCAACTAGGAAAGTAGCCATATATGTTAGCTAGGCAGTGAGTATGGTGGTCAACGCCCTAGACTCAAACTTTCAGGGTTCAAATACTTACTCTGCAATTTACTAGCTGTGTGACCTCAGGCAAGTTACTTAACCACTCTAAGCCTTGATTTCTCCAACTGTAAAATGAGAGAGCAATAGTGTCTAGTTTTCACAAGAGGATTATAAAGACTGGATGAAGTTAAGTATATAAAGATCTTGCAACAGTGGCTATGACATAGAAGTTAGCTAATATTACCCATAATGTTAACACTTATTACCTCCCAGATGGTCTCTCATACGGCAGCTGATCCAAAACCTCTAGCAATGCCACAAGTCCAGATTTCTGGCTCATATAATATGGTCCCAGGAAATAAGATGGTCCCCAGGCTCTGTTAGTGCTAGAACTCTCTGGCTCCTTCTTTCCTTTTCTCTTCCTTCCTATCACACCACCATGCTGCTCCACTTTGCAGTCTTTGTGACTTATTAACTTTCATATTCCCTCTTCTCAAGGGTGAGTCCAAGGATGCTGAGGGGATGAGGCTACAGTGGCAAACAGCAGGGCATATATGATTAGGCCAGGGACACGTCCCACTGCATCTCAGTAAGAGTGATCCCAGAAGAAGAAATTAAGAAAACAATCCCACTTATAATTGCATCAAAAAGAAAAACATACCTAAGAATAAATCTAACCAAGGAGGTGGAAGACCTGTACATTGACAACTAAAATATGTTAATAAAAGAAACTGAAGAATATACAAATACAGGTTTCCTCTGCTATGCAAAAGTAGAGTATTCTTATGAAACCTTTTGTAAGCTGAGATAGTGTAAAGAGAAGAAGCAATTACCTTGGGACACATCTTACTTGGGTGTAAAAAATACATTTAGATAAGCTACAGATGCTCACAGACACAGTTCAAAGCGATGATAGCTTGATGATGAGATGCTGAGTGCAGTTCCTGGGGCAGGAAATTGGTGGTGCCACTCTCACTGCCTCGATAAGGGCTTTCTACACAGCAAACACTGAACACCACTTCCGCTTTTCACCTTTCTTATAAAAGCAAAGATCCTCTTCAGGTTTCTTTCAGTTAGTGAGAACACATACTAATGTAGTAGGTCTTTGGTAAAAGCAAAGTAGCACAAAGCAAACTTTCAAAAAGAGGGGATACCTGTAAATGGAAAGATACTTAATGTTTATAGATTGAAAGAATTAACATTGTTAAAATATCCATACTACCCAAACCAATGAACAGATTGAATGCAATCCCTATCAAAATTCCAATGGCATTTCCCACAGAAACAGAACACACAACCCTAAAATTTGCATGAAAACACAAAAGATCTTGACAAACCAATCTTGAGAAAGAAGAACAAAGCTGGGGCATCATGCGCCCTGATTTCAAACTATATTAAAAAGCTATAGGAATCAAAACAGTATGTTATTGGCATAAAAATAGACATATGAATAATGGAACAGAATAGAGAGCTCAGAAATAAACCCAATAGGTGGCCAACCAATATATGACAAGGGGGTAAGAATATACAATGGGAAAAGGACAGCCTCTTCAACAAACGGTCCTGGGAAAACTGGATAGCTTCATGCAAAAGAGTGAAACTGGACCATTACCTTACACTGTAAGTGAAACTTAACTCAAAGTTGGTTAAAGCCTTGAATATAAGGCCTGAATTCATACAACTGTTAGAAGAAAACACAGGTGATAAGCTCCTTAATATTAGTCTTGGTGATGATTTTTTTTTTTAACAACAAAAACAAAACTAAACAAGTGGGACTACTACATTAAACTAAAATGTTTCTGCACAGAAAAGGAAGCCAAAATGGAATCAACAAAATGAAAAGGCAACCTACTGACTGGAAGAAAATAATCATATATCTGAGAAGGGTTAATATCCAAAATATATAACAAACTGCTACAACTCAATAACCAAAAAAATCAAACAACTCAAAAAAAAAATGGGTGGAGGATCTCAGTAGATATTTTTCCAAAGAATACAGATGGCCAAGAAGGACATAAAAAAGGGGTTCAAGTTAACTAATAAGATATCAAGAAGAGGTGGCAAGAATACACAGAAGAATGTACAAAAAAGATCTTCACATCACAGATAATCACGATGGTGTGATCACTGACCTAGAGCCAGACATCCTGGAATGTGAAGTCCAGTGGGCCTTAGAAAGCATCACTATGAACAAAGCTAGTGGAGGTGATGGAATTCCAGTTGAGCTGTTCCAAATCCTGAAAGATGATGCTGTGAAAGTACTGCACTCAATATGCCAGCAAATTTGGAAAACTCAGCAGTGGCCACAGGACTGGAAAAGGTCAGTTTTCATTCTGATCCCAAAGAAAGGCAATGCCAAAGAATGCTCAAACTACTGCACAGTTGCATTCATCTCACACGCTAGTAAAGTAATGCTCAAAATTCTCCAAGCCAGGCTTCAGCAATACATGAACCATGAACTTCCTGATGTTCAAGCTGGTTTTAGAAAAGGCAGAGGAACCAGAGATCAAATTGCCAACATCTGCTGGATCATGGAAAAACCAAGAGAGTTCCAGAAAAACATCTATTTCTGCTTTATTGACTATGCCAAAGCCTTTGACTGTGTGGATCACAATAAACTGTGGAAAATTCTGAAACAGATGGGAATACCAGACCACCTGACCTGCCTCTTGAGAAATTTGTAGGCAGGTCAGGAAGCAACAGTTAGAACTGGACATGGAACAACGGACTGGTTCCAAATAGGAAAAGGAGTATGTCAAGGCTGTATATTGTCACCCTGCTTATTTAACTTATACGCAGAGTACATCATGAGAAACGCCGGACTGGAAGAAACACAAGCTGGAATCAAGATTGCCAGGAGAAATATCAATAACCTCAGATATGCAGATGACACCACCCTTATGGCAGAAAGTGAAGAGAAACTAAAAAGCCTCTTGATGAAAGTGAAAGAGGAGAGTGAAAAAGTTGGCTTAAAGCTCAACATTCAGAAAATGAAGATCATGGCATCCGGTCCCATCACTTCATGGGAAATAGATGGGGAAACAGTGGAAACAGTGTCAGACTTTATTTTGGGGGGCTCCAAAATCATTGCAGATGGTGATTGCAGCTATGAAATTAAAAGACGCTTACTCCTTGGAAGGAAAGTTATGTCCAACCTAGATAGCATATTCAAAAGCAGAGACATTACTTTGACAACAAAGGTCCATCTAGTCAAGGCTACGGTTTTTCCTGTGGTCATGTATGGATGTGAGAGTTGGACTGTGAAGAAGGCTGAGTGCTGAAGAATTGATGCTTTTGAACTGTGGTGTTGGAGAAGACTCTTGAGAGTCCCTTGGACTGCAAGGAGATGCAACCAGTCCATTCTGAAGGAGATCAGCCCTGGGATTTCTTTGGAAGGAATGATGCTAAAGCTGAAACTCCAGTACTTTGGCCACCTCATGCAAAGAGTTGACTCATTAGAAAAGACTCTGATGCTGGGAGGGATTGCGAACAGGAGGAGAAGGGGACGACAGAGGATGAGATGGCTGGATGGCATCACTGACTCGATGGACGTGAGTCTGAGTGAACTCCGGGAGTTGGTGATGGACAGGGAGGCCTGGCGTGCTGTGATTCATCGGGTCACAAAGAGTCAGACACGACTGAGCGACTGAACTGAATCATCAGGAAAATGCAAATCAGAACCACAGTGAAGTATCACCTTACACCTGTTATAGAGGCTAGTATTGAAAGGAGAAGAAACAACTGTTGGTAAAGATGTGGAGAAAAGGGAATCCTTGTGCACTGCTGGTAGGAATGTAAATTGGTGCAGCTACTATGAAAAACAGTATGGAGTTTCCTCAAAAAATTAAAAACAGAACTGCCATACGATCCAGCCATCTCACTTCTGGGTACTTATCTGAAGAAAATAAAAACACTAAATCAAGAAGGTATGTGCACCTCCATGTTCATTGCAGCACTATTTACATTAGCCACAATACGGAACCAACCAAGTGTCCACTGCCGGGTGAATGAATAAAAAATATGACACACAGATATAGAAATAGATATTCCACTATACACACACAAATATGGAATCTTGTCCTTTGTAACGACTTTGAGGTCATTATGTTAAATGAAATAATACAGAGAAAGACAAATACCATATAATCTCACTTGTATGTGGAATCTATTTTAAAAAACAAAATAAAAACAATACCAAACTCATAGATACAGAGAACAGATTGATGGTTACCAGAGGTGGAGGGTGGGGAGAGGATGAAATGGTGAAAGTGGTCTAAAGGTACAAACTTTTAGTTATAAAATAAATAATTCCTGTGTATATAATGTATAGTATTGTGACTATAGTTAATAATATTGTATTGAATATTTGAAATTCACAGAGTAGATCTTAAAAGTTCTCATCATAAGAAAACAGTTGTAACTGTATATGGTGATAGATGTTAATTAGACTTACTGTGATCATTTTGCAATATATACAAATATTGAATCATTATGTTATGCACCAGAAATTAATATACTGTTACATGTCCATTATATCTGGAAAAAAATGACTCTGAGCAACACCGCCGGGGCCCCGGGAAAAAGATCTATAGACCCTGAAGGGCAAACTAGGTCAGGAGGAAGAGGACAGGTGTGCTGGGGAGAGGAGTATTTGCTGCCTTTTAACTTCCTTCATTCCAGAGAAGGCAATGGCACCCCACTCCAGTACTCTTGCCTGGAAAATCCAATGGACAGACAAGCCTGGTAGGCTGAAGTCCATGGGGTCACTGAGGGTTGGACACTGAGCGACTTCACTTTCACTTTTCACTTTCATGCATTGGAGAAGGAAATGGCAACCCACTCCAGTGTTCTTGCCTGGAGAATCCCAGGGACAGCGGAGCCTGGTGGGCTGCTGTCTATGGGGTTGCACAGAGTCGGACACAACTGAAGTGACTTAGCAGCAGCAGCAGCAGCAGCAACTTCCTTCATTCAGTCCACAAGTGGACAGTGGCCTGATGGTGACCACTTATAAGTAAGACACAATCTCCAAGTAACTCACAGACTTGGCAGGATAGAAATATCACCCAGATAAACTCAGAGATTCCTTCTGAGTTTTGGGTTCCTGTGTTCAAAACCTTGAAAATCTGGTTTTCAAATTCACTAACTCTCATAGAGCCAGGATACTGGACAAACTACGCAAAGCTTGCTCCATGAATATGTAGAATAATAGCCTCAAGATCCCAGCTTCTCAACCCACTCTTTCTGCAAGAAGTCACTAATATGGTTGATTGGATTCCAAGGTGTCATGAGGTCATGTTTACCAGTGGGCAGGGTCATTACCATGAAAAGATTCTGCACTTGGACATGGTACATGAGGGTTCCTCTGCCTCCATGTGTCTCCCTTCCCAGGACATGACCCTGGTTGGCCTGGTCATCTCACTTCCATTCCTATTCTAGGCCAGACCTATCCTGTTGCATTGATCTCCTGCCCCACATGCCTGTTGAGGGCAGTGCAATTTTCAGGTGCCTCGGGTTAGAGCAGTGGGTTTCAGCCAGGGGACCTGTGGCCATGTCTGGATATTTTGAATTGTCATAACTCCGGGGAGGGTGCTGTTGGCATTTAGTGCGTAGGAGCCAGGGATGCTGCTACACTGCATTCTGCAATGCACGGGACAGTCTCACAACAAAGGACCACCCAGTCTGGGATGTCATAGCTGAGGTGGAGAAACCCTGGGAGACTGGAAGCAAAAGCCCTCTTAGGCATCCTCCTGAGAGCATGGCCTTGGCTTTCAACCCCTCAAGAAAGAAATGATGCTCATCTCTTTTCTACATCTTCTGTGGGGCCATAAGAGAGTGAGAAAGCAGTTAGAACACAATAGGATTCAAGCACTCCTGTATCCTCTAGCCAAATATAGTTCTCCAGTTAGCATAATTTTCCCCAACACAGCTAGAATCAGGTAGATAGGAAAAATACCTCTTTCCATCTTCTAGTATATTAGATTTGAAAGCCCACTTTAAAAATATTACAAAGATATTCACTGTAGCACCACTGATACTGAAAAAGATTTTTAAAAAACCCTAAATGTCCACTAATAGGGACCAGATAAGTAATGCATTCAATAGTGAAAGATATATTTACAGAGTAAAATTCTATGCAGTGGTTGAAAATGAGGAGGCAGCCCTAATAATATGAGACAACCTCCAAGACCTATTGTTAAGAATGCCAGTGAGGTGCAGGAACGATGTGCTTGGTTTCCTAATATTTGTGTGAAAATATATTTGCTAATGTTATTTAAATGTATTGCTGGATATGCATTGACTCTCAGAAGAGATGCATAAGAATTCAGTTACAGCACTTGTCTGACTGTCTCCTGGGAGGGGATCTGAGGCCTGGAAGGGACAGGAATAGAAGACGTTTTTCTTCACTCTACGTCCTTTTGAATTTTATGTTCTCTTCATATGTTATCTTGTCAAAAACAAATACATGCTATAAGTTGGGTGAGGCCTGAAAGCATTCAGCTAAGAAAAAGAAGCCAGACATAAAAGGAGAAATGCTATGTTCCACTTATGTGAAGTACCTAGAATAGGGAAAGTCATAGAGTTGGAAAGTGGCGGTTTCCAGGGGCTGAGGGGAGAGGGGATGGAGAATCATTTTTTAATGGGTGCAGAGTCTTATTTTCAGAAGATAAAGTTCTGGAGATGGATGGTAGGGAATATACAACATCGTGAATGTACTTAATGCCACAGAACAGTACACTCGAAAATAATTAAGATGGTAAATTTCAGGTTGTGTACACTTTACCAACCATAAACATACATGGCATAATCCATTTAAAATACATTTTACATATTTATCGTCTAATGATTATAAATATTTTAGGCTTTGCAGGCCATACCCAGTCTCTGTTGTAAGCAATTAATAAAGCAGCAACTGTTGACAATATATAAATGAATGAAAGTGTCTGTGTTACAGAAGAACAGGCACAGCTGATCAGATTCGGTGCACTAACTGTAGTTTGCCAACCTCTGCTCCACGCTCTCAGTCCCCTCATTTGTAAGGAAGGGACAATAATGTACTTACTTCATATGTTTGTTGTGAGAATTAAAAGGAGTAATGTGTCAAGTACTTTGTTCACTGCCTTACACACAAAGAGCAGCCAACAAATGTTAGTCGCCATTATTGATGTGGTTGCTGAGGTAGGTGCTGAGCATGCAGAAGGAGGTACATTAGCTTAGCACCTACTGTATACATAGCAGGCCTGAGTCTTAAAGGGATAGGACTTCACTGTTATTTTATGATCCTTAATAAAAACATCTCATATTGGCAGAGAGCTTTGTGCATTTGGTCCATTATCTCATTTCATCTTCACGATTACTCTCTGGGGTAAATTTCCAGATCAGGAAGCCAGGCCTCCAAATTCACTTTGCTAAGAAGAGCAGAGGGAAGGTTTGAATCCTCAGCTATTAATATTCCAAAATCCATGTTTTCAACCAGGGGTCATACTGCCCCCCCCAACCACTCCACCCAGTCCCTACTCTCACCCCAGGAAATTTGAAAATGTCTGGGGTGTTTTGGTAGGTAGGGAGGTTAAAGAATGGAGAGGAACTACTGGAGTTTAGTAGCCAGGATCCAGGAAAGCTAATGTCCTAGAGGACAGCCTGTAAAATGAAGAATTGTCCCAAAGGCCCGTGGTACCCTTTGGAGGAACTCTGGTCCACATCATGCTGCCTGGTTGTATGAGGAGATGGGCTCAGTAAGAACACAGAGGGATGAACACCAGCAGGGAGAAGGGGTGGGTCCCAAGAGGGCCTAGAGGGTGTGCGTTCAGATCTGTCAGCAGTAGAAGGGCCAGGTGGAACAAACTGTTAAAGTTTGAGTCCCATGGATTTTTTTAAGTTTCCCTCTAGATTTGCCTGAAAGAAGTAGAGTAGTAGAGTAAAAAGAGCACTTAGTTTTCAGGGGCTGAAAGCACTGAGCCGCTGTGCAACTTGGGGCAACTGAATTGACCTCTCTGGGCTTTGAGTGAAACGAGAATAGCCCGATTCTGCCCCCTTGCAGGGCGGTAGAGAGGATCCGTTGAACAACACAGTGAAAGCACATAGCTCTGTACGAAGGGAAAGAATTTTACTAAATGAATCATAAAGCAATTGTCAACAAAATCGAGTTCTTCCCTTTTAGATCTTGATTTTGGCTCCCACGGGCTGTGGGGAGGTTTATCTCACACTGCAGGTGCTGGCCTGCTACCAGCTGCCCCTCCTGCTCAACAAATTGAGATTTAGCTTTGATTGCATCTGCAGCAAAACCAGGCAGCATGAAAAATGAGCCCAGGAAAGAACGACCTTGCTTCCCGTTGGCTGTAACTCCTGGGAGCCATGGAGAAGCCATCCATATCCAGCCAGATGTTGAGCTAGAGAAGGGACTGGAACAGCTTGATGGGGTCACCTACCGGTCAGGCCCCACAAGCTGTTTTCCCCCAGGGAGAGGAGGGGCTAATAGTTCCTTTGGTCAAAATGTCAAGCTGAAATTAATCTATATAAATGTCAAGCCTGCTCTGTGAGCAAAAATGAGGAGGTTCATCATTGCCGAAAGCCTGTCTGCATGATAAGGAATAGACATTTTATCTATGAACCTCTATTTTTCTACCCAGAGACCAGCTGGATCCCCTGCCTCTAGTGATGTAGCTAGTCACGGTCCTAGCTTTTCAATTCTACACTTTCTGAAGCCTTCCCTTATCTGCAAGGGTCTGGGGGCTGTGGGCTTCCCAGGTGGCGCTAATGGTGAAGAATCTGCCTGCCAACGCAGGGGACGTAAGAGGCACTGGTTGGATCCTGGGTCGGGAAGATCCCCCTGAAGGATGGCATGGCAACCCACTCCAGTATTCTTGCCTGGAGAATCCCTTGGACAAAGGAGCCTGGAGGGCTATACTCCACTGGATTGCAGAGTCGGACACAACTGAAGCGACTTAGCAAGCCCGCACGCTGGGAGCTATATCTCAAGACCTCTCCTCTGCTTCCCCTTTGTCTTTTGTCAAACAAGCCAAGAAACTTGACCCATTCTCTAGTTCCAAAAACAGCACCAGAAAAACAGTCCTAGAAGGATCCATAAACAAGAAGAATTTGAGGACATTTCCACCATGCCAACACAGCAGTCAATCTTGTTTTGCAGAAAATAGATTTTGGAGTCCAGCTTCTTGGATAGGAACACCAACTGCCTCACTAATGGGGTGACCTCAGGAAGTCACTTAGTTATTGGCTTCACTTTTTCATCTGTAAAATGGGGCTGCCAGTCTCTAACATTAAAGAGTTGCTGTGAGTACTAAATTAGATTAGTTCATGTAAATAGTAGGCACCTATTATGTGGTCACTTCACTTAGAACTCTTTTCTCTATAGATCGGTTTAAACAGAAGGAATGTATAGGCTGGCAATTGGTCGGGCTTCAGGCATAGTTTGATCAGGGTCCTGGCTCTGGCTCTTTATATTCACTGGGCTCTGCTCTCCTCTTTGTAACTGTTTCCTTCTCTGTCCAGCATCCTTCAAGATTACAAAATGACTCCCATTGTATTGGGTCTCACGTCTACCCTCTGAAACATCCAGAAGAAAGCTCCTCTTACTTTGACCACTGAACAAAAGTCCTGTTCACCTTGATTATAATACTTAAGGTCAAGTACTCTCTTCTGAACCAATCACTGTGGCTGGGGCTATGCTCTGCCCTGATTGGCTTAGGTGGCGAGGGATTGGATTACACTCAGTACGCTTGGGTCCCTGAGGTCTAGGGATCATCCACATGGGATCCTGCTTGTGTCTCCAAAGCCTGGCACAAGGCACAATCTTTGTGTTTTTTTTTTTTTTTTTTTCAAGGCACAATCTTTGACATATGAGGAGATGCTCAGTAAGAGGTTGTTGAATGAGGATTATAAAATCTGAGGAGAGAGGAAGTATGTGGTTAGAACATCTAATCATTCTCTGAATCAGTTGCCCAGTTCGTGGTAATTTCCCAGGTATTCTCCTCAGTGAAATCCCAAATTACAAATGTTGATCTTCACTGTTTCCCAGAGAACATCCTGCTTAATTCAGTAACACCAGTGAAAGCCCAAAAAAACCCCCTTGTCTGGGCCTCCTGATCTGTCTTTACATAGCTCATTCCAGCAGGGAGCATTGGAAATAAAAAATCCAATCCCATTTTTAATGACTGGATCCGACAAAGAATATTAAATTTATCTTTAAATAGCTTTTTAAAATTTTGTTTAATGGAAATGAGGAGAAAATTGAGGTTTGAAAGGGCAAGACTTAAAAAAAGATTTTTTTTTAAAAATCAGAGTGTTTGGGGGTCAAACTCTAGGCAGCCATCCTAGGGGACATTTTCTGCTTCCAGCACAGACATCCTGGTGGGGAGATGGTACAGCATGCCAGGGGAACAGAGCCACAGTGCCCAGACCTTGGGATGGGACAGAAGGGATGAAATCGCAGAGCCCACCTTTCAGAGATCCTCTGTCCTGGGCCCAGCTGAGCACCCAGCATGGGAAGAGAGGGGACAGAATTGAGTCAGGTCACACAGCATTTGGCCTGGGCTGCCCTGTACCTCCACTGCCAAGATCAAGGAGTGGGATGCCCGTTTATTGGTTTCCTAAACTTGGTGGGTGGCGCGAGTGGTAAAGAACCTGCTTGCCAATGCAGGAGACATGAGAGATGTGGGATTGCACATCGAACCAATTCAGGGTTTGATCCCTGGGTTGGGAAGATGCCCTTGAGGAGGGCATGGCAACCCACTCCAGTATTCTTGTCTGGAGAATCCCATGGACAGAGGAGCCTAGTAGCCTACAGTCCATAGTCAGACACAACTGCAGTGACTTAGCATGCACAAACCTGGTGGTGGTGGGGATTTCTAAAGAGTAGCTGCAATACATCCCTGGGGTTCAGACCCACACATCTTGTCTGGATGGCCTGCTTCCTCCTCAAATTCACCTTGTTCCAATATAGACTCATCACCTTGCTCCTGCCTGCTCCCTGCCTCCTGTATCCAATCCATATCACCCCTCTAGCCCCCGTAAACTTCCTGGCCAGCTGCTTGGGTATCCTCCTGGACCACCGCCACTCCACTCTCACCTGCCAAAGTCACTGCTTAACAAGACCTAATAATTCTATCATCACAACATCTTTTGATTCCTCCCTCCTATGCTTCCCCATCCCCTCCCCCTGAATTTTTCTGCCTCCAGGCTCACCTCCTCCAGTCTTCTCCCCATGGGATCACTAGATCTGGGCTTCTAGCACACAGATCACGGCCTGCTCTTCATCTCCTTGAAAATCTTCCATAGCTCCCCCATCGTCTACTGACTTATCATTTCATCCTCTTGCACAAAGCCCTGACTTTGCCTGGCTGCTCTGCACACTGGGCTTGCCATCTCCCATCTCTTCACCCTCAAGTCCTACTGTTTCCCAGGCTCAACACTGCCTCCTTCAGGACACCTCCCTGGGAGGTGAGTGGGTCATTGTTTCCTCCTTTTACTGATGCCTTTTGCTGGTGTCTCTATTTCAAAATGCTCTTCATTTTGCCCAGGGCAGTGAGGAGGAAAGTGGCCGGCCAGCATGTATTCAGCTTTTACTTCTGCACCAGGCACTGGTCAGGCAAATTTACATGCTGGGTCACATTTCATCTGAACAGCTGGGAAAGGTGGTTTCATCCCCATTTCACAATTGGCAACCTGTGATTCAAAAAGGAGAAGTGACCTGCCCAAGCATGTGAGAGCAGGTTCCATTCTGCACCTTCTAACTCCATGTCCAGTGCCGATCCTCCCCCAACTCCCTGTGCAAGGCAGCCCCGGGCTGGGAGAAACTCTAGAAACACATCTGCCATCTGTTTTATTTAAAGGGCCCTTGAGTCCGGAGCCGGCTGGCAGGATACACGGCTGCGATCACTAATCCAAATTTGCCCCCCTCCTTCCCAGTCCCTGCCCTCCCGATGCCCTTCTTGAATCAGGGCCTCAGGCCCAGAAGTGAGCAGGTCTGCATAATTTCCTGAATGTCACCGAACAGATCTATCACTCTCAGAGTTTTCCAAATGCCTTGCCAGGTGCACCCAGGGAGGCTCTGAGCCATATGGCCAAGGAGCCCCGCTGTGAAGTCCCATTACCTCTTTCCACTAATTGGCTTCAAAGCATGAATGGAAAGTACACCATCCTGATGCACCCTGGGAGCTTCCTCGTCGCTCCCTCCCTACCAGGAACTCGGCCCTTTCTAAGTGTCTTCTTTCCCTCCCTGGCCAGGGCCGCCTTGGTGAGGCGGGAGGATGGCCCAGTGAGACATTTATATTCAGAAACACAGATACTTGTGACAGGAGTGATTTGAAAATACTAACCTCTGTTTTTCTCTCCTTCCTGTCCTTCACCCTCATCCCAGCTGGGAGCGTGCTCTGGACCCCGCTGCCAGCAAGGAAGATTATGGTACAGTGGAGGAAGGGGAGGGCAGGGGGAGGACACCTAGCCCTCTCCCACAGCACTTCCTGCGCCCCCATCAGCAGAGGGAGCAGCTCCCTAGGGGGTCTAGGACCACCCTGGGCCACAGAACAGAAAGGATGGACATCTCAGCAGTAATCTGGGTGGAAGGGTGACCAAAGACAAGGTGTCTCCCTACACCCCAACCCCCCCTGACGGTATAAGACCACAGAACAGAGTCAGACATCCTGGAGTATGAAGTCAAGTGGGCCTTAGGAAGCATCATTATGAACCAAGCTAGTGGAGATGGTGGAATTCCAGCTGAGCTATTTCAAATCCTAAAAGATGATGCTGTTTAAGTGTTGCACTCAATATGCCAGTAAATTTGGAAAACCCAGCAGTGGCCACAGGACAGGAAAAAGTCACTTTTCATTCCAATCCCAAAGAAAGACAATGCTAAACAATGTTCAGACTACCAGAGAGTTGTGCTCATTTCCCATGCTAGGAAGGTTATAATCAAAATCCTTCAAGCTAGGCTTCAGTAGCATGTGAACCGAGAACTTTCAGATGTACAAGCCGGGTTTAGAAAAGGCAGAGGAACCAGAGACCAAATTGCCAACATCCATTGGATCATAGAAAAAGCAAGAGAATTCCAGAAAAACATCTACTCCCGCATCATTGACTTCCTTAACTACTCTAAACCCTTTGACTGTGTGAAGTGAAGTGAAGTCGCTCAGTCATGTCTGACTCTTTGCCACCCCATGGACTATAGAGTCCATGGAATTCTCCAGCCTTTCCCTTCTCCAGGGGATCTTCCCAACCCAGGGATTGAACCCAGGTCTCCCACATTGCAGGCGAATTCTTTACCAGCTAAACCACAAGGGAAGCCCAAGAATACTGGCGTGGGTAGCCTATCCCTTCTCCAGCAGATCTTTCCGACCCAGGAATAGAACTGGGGTCTCCTGCATTGCAGGCGGATTCTTTACCAACTGAGCTATGTGTTAACAGTATGGATCACAACAAACTGTGGAAAATTCTTCAAGAGATGGGAATACCAGACCACCTTACCTATCTCCTGAGAAACCTGTATGCAGGACAAGAAAAAACAGAACTGGTTATGGAATACCAGACTGATTCAAAATTGGGAAAGGAGTACATCAAGGCTATATATTGTAACCTTGCTTATTTAACTTATATACAGAATATATCATGCTAAATGCTGTGCTGGATGAATTACAAGCTGGAATCAAGATTGCTGGGAGAAATATCAACAACCTTAGATATGCAGATGATGCCACTTTTATGGCAGAAAGTGAAGAGGAACTAAAGAGCCTCTCGATGAAGGTGAAAGAGGAGAGTGAAAAAGCTGGATTAAAACTCAAAAAACTAAGATCATGGCATCCAGTCCCATCACTGCATGGCAAATAGAAGAGGAAAAAATGGAAGCAGTGACAGATTTTCTTTTCTTGGGCTCCAAAATCACTGTGGATGGTGACTGCAGGCATGAAATTAAACGATGCTTGCTCCTTGGAAGAAAAGGTTTACCTCTGACAAACCTAGACAGCGTATTGAAAAGCAGAGACATTACTTTGCTAATGAAAGTCTGTATCATCAAAGTTATGGTTTTTCCAGTAGTCATGTACAGATTTGAGAGTTGGACCATAAAGAAGGCTGAGCCTGAAGAACTGATACTTTCGAATTATAGTGCTGGAGATGACTCTTGAGAGACCTGTGGACTACAAGGAGATCAAACCAGTCAATCCTAAAGGAAATCAACCTTGACTGTTCATCGGAAGGACTGATGTTGAAGCTGAAGCTCCAATACTTTGGCCTCCTGATGAGAAGTGCCTACTGATTGGAAAAGACCCTGATGCTGTGAGAGATTGAGGGCAGGAGGAAAAGGGGGCTACAGAGGATAAGATGGTTAGATAGCATCACTGACTCAATGGACCTGAGTTTGAGCAAACTCAGGGAGACAGTGAAGGATAAGGAAGCCTGATGTGCTGCGGTCCATAGGATCACAGAGTCAGACACGACTCAGTGACTGAACAGCAACAGGCCAGAGGCAGAGCTGACTGTCCAGGAAAGGGGACGCTGAGCTTTGGAAATTCAAATGTTGCGTTTAAGAAGATAAAGGCTGGACTTCCATGGTGGTTGAGAATCCACTTGCCAGTGCAGGGGACATGGGTTGGATCCCTAGTCTGGGAAGATTCTATATGTTGTGGGGCAATTAAGCCTGTGCATCGAAACTACTGAGCCCACACACTCCGGAGCTGGTGCTCCATGACAAGAGAAGCCACTGCAATGAGAAGCCTGCACACAGCGACTAGAGAGTAGCCCCCGACTCCACAACTAGAGAAAGCCTGTACACAAGAACAAAGACCCAGCACAGCCAAAAGTAAACAGACAAAAGAAAATAAAGGTCAGTGATACTTCTTGTGCACCTGAGCTCTAGATTGGGATGCCCTGCTCCATGGAGGGAGTGCCAACTAGGGTTGGGGTCTTGTGTATGCGGAGTCTTGCACTTGGCATCCATTCTGTCTGGCCTCCCCCAGCAGCCACCATGTGACAGATGGGTCAGAGGCCACAGGGGAAGAAGGAGATAAAGGTACCTAGAATCTGGGGCTGGGCTGGGAACCAGGCGAAGAGTCCTCATCTCCCTCCGTCCTAGGGTTTGGCTCTCCAAGAGGCTGTCTCGGGACAAGGGCCAGAGCCTGAGGAATGGACAAGGAGTCATAGACCCTCCGTGGGTTGCTGTATTATTTCCAGAGCCTTCCCTATGGAGGGACTTTTTGTACCAAGTGTTTCTAGCTCACTGGGCCCGGTAGCACTTTCTGTGGCTGGAATCGTGTGACTGTCAAAGTGGGCTAGGATGGTGATGCCCGCTTTCTACAGAGTTCTAGGGAGGCTGGAAGAAGAGGCAGGAGCCCAGCCAGTGGGCATCCCAGGGGAGAATGAGGGCTGGGAGGGGTGAGAGAAGAGCCTCTGTTGGTGACTGGGTCAGGGCCTGATTTCAAATATTGTCCTCTGAATAAGGCCGCCCATCCAGGAGACCCTGGGGCTGGGGCACAGAGCTGCAGTCTGATAGGTGGTTTCTGCAGCACTCCCTGTGCCCAAGGGCTTACCAGGTGGTGAAGGCAGCCCACGAAGCAGGGAACCCAACATTTAGCTAATGGAACACTGACGAAGCCTGCTAAACATGGCTGGCCCTGAGTAATTCAAAGGCAGCTAGCAAATGCATTATTTAAAAAGAAAAAGACAAGACATGAATCTCACTGCCAAAGCACTGAAGTGTAACATCCAGCGTCAGTGGTGGTTTCATAGGGACACAGAGGAGGTGTTTATGTAACACATCACGTGACAAAACATCCCCTAAATCTCTTCTAAACACTTCTCACTGTGAGCCCAGTCCTTCTAGTCACTGCCCAAACCTCTCTTCCTCTGGTCCCCTGCTCCTGCCAAACCAAAGCTATACCCTATCTTCCTTTACCCTTCCCTCCCCTTCCTGGAGGGCCTCCCTGCCTCCACTCCAGGGGCTTCCTCATCTTTCCTCAAAGAATCAGTCTGGCCTCTTTTAGCTTGTCCTACGCTGTATCTCAGACTTTCTCCCTTCATGACACAAGAGACACAATTACATCTAGGAGGCTGAAAGCCCACAGACAAGGAGTCCTTCCTTTAGAGAAGGGTGGGAGAGGTGACAACAGGTCCTTGGTTATAGTCTCCCCCACCGACACACCGGTTTACACAGATGGCACCGAGCCCTGGTCCTGGAAAGACCCTGGGACCAGCTCCCATGAGCACTGGTGCAAGCAGGGCCCAGGGAGTCTCTAATGAGGCCCCCGCATCCTGCCCCGCAGCCACGTCCCACCCTGACCTCAGGCCCTCCCCATCCCCCTGCCACCCTGCTCCATCCTGCCTCAGCCTGCCCCAGGAGGCTCTTGCCTGAGGCCCCCGGGAGGCTCACCCCTTCTGACGGGGCCAGAGGAGTCCAGCCTACAGTGTGTGGCTGGCATCTTTGGACCATCCAGGAAGCTGACTTGGAGTGGGCTGGCTTGGGGTCGAATGGTGGGCCGGGTGGGCCTGGTCTGGAGCCCCCAGAAATGCCTCCTGTCCGCTCTTGGCTTCCTCCTAGCACCCAGCACCTGAATTCCCTTCTCATACAGCCCGAGTAGCAGACTTCCACCACTGCGTTGGAAGATCAGAGCTGCAGAGGGCCCGGGAAAACGTTAGCCGAGTCTAAACCTGGTGACTCAAGCTGGGGGATGCTGAGGCCCCAAGAGAGTCAAGGACCCTCTCAAGGTCACAAAGCTTTGACAGAAGGAGCTAGAACCAAGGTCTTCTGCTTCCAGGTCAGTGTTTTCCCCACAACACAATTTCTAAACTATGGAGGAGGGTGGAGGGCGACTGTTGGTTGAAATGAATGAAATTAAAAATGCAGACTGTGGTCCTCTGGGGGTGATTTGCATTTTAAGTGGAATGCAAAGATCAAAACAATCTTCTTGACTCAAAGCAAATCTATGGAGACAGAAGGCAGACAGTGGTAGCCAATGTCTGGAGGTGGGGAGGAAGGGGGAGGGGCTGCTTTAAGACTGTATGGTTTCCAAAAGTCCTAGAACCAGGTAGTGGTGATGGCTGCACATTACGGTGAATGTACTTAATGCCACTGAATTGCACACTTTTAAATGGCTAAAAGTATCATTCGCTTTGCCAACAAAGATCCATATAGTCAAAGCTATGGTTTTTCCAGTAGTCATGTATGGAAGTGAGAGTTTGACCATAAAGAAAGCTAAGTGCCAAAGAACTGATTCTTTTTAACTGTGGTGTTGGAGAAGACTATCCATTGGGAGGACTGATGCTGAAGCTCCAATACTTTGGCCACCTGAAGCAAAGAGCCAACTCATTGGAAAAGACCCTGATGCTGGGAAAGATGGAGGCAGGAGGAGAAGGGGGCGACAGAGGATGAAATGGTTGGGTGGCATCAGTGACTCAATGGACATGAGTTTGAGCAAACCCTGGGAGATGGTGGAGGATAGGGAAGCCTGGCATGCTGCAGTCCATGGGGTCGCAAACAGTTGGACACAACTTAGCGAATGAACAACAGCAACAAATGGCTAAAATGGTCAATTTTATGTTACATGTATTTCACTATACCAGCTGTCCGTGTGCATGGGTTCTGAGTCCACAGATTCGACCAGCCACAGATCAAAAATATTTGAAAAAAAAAATTTCAGAAATTTCCCAAAAGCAAACCTTGAATTTGTACACACCAACTATTTACATACCATTCACACTGTATTGACAGCTATTACATGGCATTTATACTGTATCCGGTATTTTAAGCAATCTAGAGATGACTTCCAAGTACTTGGGAGGATGTGCGTAGGTTATGAGCAAATACAATACTGTTTTATATAAGGGACTTGAGCATCTGAGGAGTTTGATATCTGCAGGGGGTCCTGGAACCAATCCCCCATGAATACTGAGGGATGACTGTACAATTTCTAAAAATCTTCTTGAAGTTTATTTTTCTTGCCACATGTCTCCTCCTTCCCTCCCTCACCAGCCGAGTGCTGGGAACCTTCCTGTGGTCCTCCACATCACGGATCGGACGACCAAGAATCTACTCAAGACTAATGGTAAGAAACAGAACAGAACAAAATGAAAGAAGGAGCTGCTTCTGACAAAACATCCGGAAGTCGGGCACTGGTGGTTCAGTGGTAGAATTCTCACTACCAAAACACCCAGGAAGAGGATACAGCATTGTATCAAGCCGGGGAGGGGTCTGTGAGCCCCCGACAGCCCGATACTCGCCTGGGCACCCCCAGCCCTGGGCAGAGACGATGAAGCATTCTCCCAGGTCTGAGGGCAGTGGCAGACGGGAGCACGCTGGGGGCTCCAGACCACCATCCCTCCACTCTATGCTCACCACTGTGCTCCCCGGCCACGTCCTTTCCTCACCACCAGCCCAGACCCTGCCCTCCATGAGGCTTGGGTCCACTTCACTCCGAGGCTGCTATCGGCCTTGTGAAGGTCTAGATTCAGAGGAATGGACCAATTGACTAAGGTGTGAGATGGGTCTTTCTCCCTGAGACTCAGAGATACAAAGAACAAACAGGGAGGTGGGTGGAGTGGGGGTCTGAGGCCTAAAGAGAGCAAGAAATATGCCAAGTCCTCCACAGTAAAGAGGGCACCTCACCTCCTCTGGTGCCCAGGCCCAAAAGCCCTCAGGGCAGTACTGAGCCTCTGCCCCTCAACTTCCCTAAAGTGTCACTAGCAGGTCAACTGTCATGTTCAAGGGACTCTGTAGCCAGCAACCCTTAGCTCCGGAGAGTTGTATTAGTTTCCTGCAGCTGCTGTAACAAATGGCCACCAACTGAGTGGCTCAAAGCAACAGAAATATACTCACAGTTCTGGAAGCCAGAAGTCTGAAACCAAGATGCCAGCAGGGTCATGTTCCCTCCTGAGATAATAGGGGGAAAAAAAATATATATATATATATTAGTTTCTGTTTCCAGCTCCTGACACTCTTGTAATTTCCTAAGTGATAATAGCACTAGAAACATCTTTCGTTCCAATATTTAGTCTCTTCCCCTGGTTCCTGACACAGAGATCCTGAAACCTTTGTAATTTCCTGGGTAATAGGAGCTTCTTTTGTTCCAGTGGGGCTCCTGGATGGCTTCCTGATGAGGGGTGGTCACAAGAAAGAACACGCCTTAATTAGAAGCTTGGAATTTTCAGCCCTGCCCCCTCCTCAGGAGAAGACAGACGGTGATGGATGTTGAACTCCATCCCACCTACGTGATGAAGCCTCCATACCAAATCCCCAAAGGGTGAGGTCTGGAGAGCTTGTGGGCTGGTGATCACACAGAGGTGCTGGGAGAGTGGTGCCCAGTGAGGGCATAGATGCTCTGTGCCCCTTCTCACATCCCCTGCCTGTGTATCCATCTACCTGGGGTGATGCCCCCAACTCCATGTGCTCAGTACCCAGGTGTCAAGCTATGAATCTCTTCACCTGGCTTTTCATCTGTGTTCTTTAACATATCCTTTGGTAAACTGGTAAAAGTACCTAAGGGGCTTCCCTGGTGGCTCAGCAATAAAGAATCTGCCTGCAGTGAAGGAGATGCAGAAGATGCTGGTTCGATCCCTAAGTCAGGAAGATTCCCCTGGAGGACGCATGGCAACCCACTCCAGTACTCTTGCCTGCAGAATCCCATGGACAGAGGAACCTGGTGGGCTGCAGTCCATGGGGTTGCAAAGAGTCAGACAAGACTGAAGTGACTGAGCACACTCACAAAGGTACTCAAATGTCTCCCAGAGCTCTGTGAGCCGCTCTAGGGAATCATCAAGTCCAACAGGGAGGAGGTCCCAGGGACCCCCGATTTGTAGCCATGTTGGACGGAAGTTGCAGGTAACTTATCACTGGCATCTGAAGTGAGGTGGAAGCAATCTCGCTCTCACCTCATTTGGTGAAGACCAAGATCTTAACCCATAGGAACTGAGTTAAACTGTAGGACACCCAGCTGGTGTTGCAAAGATTTGCTTGGTGTGGGAAAAACGCTAACCCTAATCCTAACAGATAACATTCACTGAAGGCTTACTAAGTACTGGGCACCATGATAAGCCCTAAATATGTATTAACTCATTTCATTGTCACCCCAACGCTTTGAGGTGTGTCCTCTGATCTCCAGGTTACAGGTGAGAAGCCTGAGGGTCACAAAGGAGCATGTTGTTGGTAACAGGTTGATACAGAGCTCAACTCCCAAACTCCCTGAGGCAAGAGCAGACCCCAAAACAGAGACAGAGAGGTTACCCCCAGGGCTGGAAATCATGAGGACCCCAGGGAGGTGATGGAGGGGTTCTGGCGGGCCCAGCTCTGCCCTTCTGGCTGTGTTACTCCCTGACGTCTCTGAGCCTCTGTTGAGCGAGGTGTGGAGTGGACTCTTCCTGGCTCAGCCAGCCATGGCTCAAGGACACTGGTCTTAACCCTGGATGCACAAGAAGGTCCTTGGGAGTTTTTAAAAGTCCTGATGTCTAGGCCAAACCCCAGCCAAATAAAGCAGCATCTCTGGGGATGGGATCCAGGCCCAACTGACTTTTAAAGCTCCCCAGGTGATTCCTATGGAGAAGGCAATGGCACCCCACTCCAGCAGTCTTGCCTGGAAAATCCCATGGACAGAGGAGCCTGGTGGGCTGCAGTCCATGGGGTCGCTAATAGTCAGACAAGACTCAGCGACTTCCCTTTCACTTTTCACTTTCATGCATTGGAGAAGGAAATGGCAATCCACTCCAGCGTTCTTGGCTGGAGAATCCCAGGGATGGGGGAGCCTGGTGGGCTGCCGTCTATGGGGTCACACAGAGTCGGACCCAACTGAAGCGACTTAGCAGCAGCAGCAGCAGGTGATTCCACTGTGCCATCCAGGCTGAGAATGGCCATGCCAGGCTGTCCCTTCTCTCCCTGGTTCGTCGTGTCCAGCAGGGAAGTAGGGGCTACCTGCCCCCCAGCTCACTCACCTGATTGCTGCAGATGTGTGTGCAGTGCCAGGAGAATGGGAAATGGGTCCCTGAGGGTGGGGATGGCACTGCCAGACCACCGATGTGAGCTCAGCCTCTGCAGGCCTTCTGGGCCTCATGCCAGGAGGGGGCAGCCTGAAGTCTCATGCCCAACAAGTCTGAGGGCAGGATCCGGGGACACCTCCATGTGACCTCTGGGACAAAGGGCCAGCAGCAAACAGATGGAGGATTAATGCCAAACAGGTGCAGCTCTGGGGGAGCTGTCAGGACCACGGGGATGCCGGTGGGGGCATTGTCCTGCGGGGCCTGTGTACCATAGCCCTGGCAGCTGGGTGGTAGACCCACATCCAGGAAGGGCTGCTGAGGGGAGAGAGGGTCAGGCCAGCAGAGGTGGCTGATCAGCCAGTCAAAGCCTGGAATTCTGTGCCTGGTGATAGAGAAAGCAACTGAGAAGCAGCAAGGACAAAAACCCACGTTCCCTCTTTCCTAAGAATGAGGAGATGTGGGCATTCTCTGATCATTTGGGAACTGGGTTTTGAGCCCAGGTTAGGAACTCTACTGGATTAAAAATACAAAGCAAAACAAAACTCTAAGGTTGCTTGTCACTAACAGGTAATAAAATTCCAACGTTAAAAAAAGGTACTGCTTGTCTTCCTGCCTTAGGGTCTTTCTTCCATTTGTCCCCTGGAGAACATACTAGATCTTTCCATTTCCCATCCTTCTGAACCAAAATATCACTTCCTCTCCATCTGCGTCCATCCTCCCCTAATCTCTCTGATTGGCCTCCACCTTTCTGCGGCTCTGTCTGTCTGTCTGTCCATCTGACTCTCACGGGCCCTCTCTGCCTTCTGGGTGTGTGTGTCTGCCTCAGTTTCCCCTCTCCCCTCAGGATGCTCATTTGGGGCAGACACTACTTTGCAGTTAAATTTTGACTTCAGTCTCTTTCCCTCTCTCAATTTCTCTTCCTATCTCTTTCGGTTTTCTTCTCTCACTGTCTTGCTCTGTTTAAATGTCTTTGTCCTTTCTTTCTCTGCTATTCTTTTTCCATTTGTTTTCTTTTTCTAAACTAATTGTCACTGGAGTATCATTGCTTTACAATGTTGTGTTAGTTTCTACTGTACAACCAAGTGAATCAGCTATCTGCATACATATATCCCCTCTTTTTCTCTGGTCTTTTTCTCTTTTCCTGTTTCTCAGCATTTTTTTTTTTAATGTCTTATTGTGTTTCTCTGTTTCAGTCCCTCTCTCATTCTGAGTTTTCTGACTCTTTCTGTTCTTCCTAATCTATAAGACAGCCATAGAACAAGAATTAGTGTTGGAGACACACACACACACACTCAGGTCCACTCCTAGAGTAGCTGATACATATGTGGACACCAGAGGCCTGGACCTCTGGATGTCCAAGCTGTGCTTTTTCCTCTAACACTAAACCACCACCCATCACACTATGTGGACCGGTGATGCCCAGTTGCTGGCAGAGGACAGTGCCAGACACAGGGCCCACACTACACAGGGCCCTGCCCTCCCAGCCAGAGAAGAGCTCTCTAGGCCCACAACTCAGGCCTTGTAAGTCTTGTTTCTGGGAAGCCAGATTGAATTAGCTGTGGGCCCATCTGGCCAGCCCTTACCCTAATACCGTCTGGCAGCTCATGCCTCAATGCCAACCTCAGCCCTGTGGCCTCACAGCCAGAAATCCAATTTGCCACAGCCTAATTGAGCCCTGGACTCCCAGGGGCATTGGCCCTCGGGCCCTCCTGCCCAGCCAGCAGCAGATTTCCCGGTGATTAGGACAAGGAGGAAAAAACAGCAGGAGCCAAGTTAATTTCAATTACCCTCATTTTCTCCCTGGAGCAGCTCAACACTGCTCACTAAGTGCGGCTTTGTGTCAACTGCGGTGGACGCTGATAAGTATTAAGTATTTGGAGCACTGGGGGTACCCCAGACACCTTGCATTTATCTGCAAGACCTTGTATTTATCTGTGGGCCCTCAGCATTTAGTCCTATTTTACTGAGTCTGGAGAAGATGCTCAGAGAGGCTCTCAAAGCCATGTTGCCATAGATGGAATCAAAGATGGGCTCCAACAACGTTTTATGAAGAGAGTCACCCATCTGTTCCCCACTGCCCACTCCCCACCATCCTGGAAGCTCAGCTGGAACAGCCGGCTCCACTGAGATGCTGGCCTTATAACTGTGGCCTCCTGCAGAGGACTAGCTCAGTAGGAGGCAGTCACCTTTCTCACACCTGGAGATGCTAGGTCCAGACTGTGTTTAGAGCCTCACCCCGTCCAGACCCAAAAAAATACCTGCATCAGTCCTTAGGGATGATCAAGTCCAACAGTAAGGCCCAGAGACAGGAGGACACGTGTTCAAGGCTACACGGCCCGTCAGTGCCGAGGCTGGAGCAGGTCTGCAGTCGTATAAGCCTCAGTCTGGGGGCCTTTGCCATCTGACTGAGTGGGTCCCCCCACCCCCGACTGAGCACTCCCACTCACCAGTCTCTGGGAGGTGGGGTCTGAGCAGGGGCAGCTCTGGGTCAGGCGAGTCGAAACATCCAGGCACTTGGCTGGATTCACGAACTCACGAGCTAAAAGGAACCCCACATGTGGTTGTAGAGCCACAATTTCCACACAGGTGCTTGCTGTCTGCCAGGACCGCCCTCCTGGCTCTTGACGCAACGGCAATACCAGGAGCCCTCAGCAGGCCTTGGAGACAGTTCCCCAAGTGCTGCTCGTGTGACAGGGAGACGCCCTCAGGGCTGCAGCACAAGGGTCCAAGTCCCAGGGTCATCAGGGGTCCCCCTGGGGGTCCTCCAAGCTCCCCTTGCCTCCTTCCGGCCCCCAGAACTGCCCTGCTGGGAGGTTGGGGGGGCAGATGACTGTTCTGGGTGCTGCCTCCTGGGATGGGGAGGCGGCGGGGACTCAGGGAAGGAGCCTGAGGGAAGAAGGGCTCTGCTGGGAGCAGGCCCAAAGCTGCGGAAAGTGGTCAGACCTGGCAACAGCCTTGGGGCAGGAGAAGGAGATGACCTGCCCTTTTACCACAGGCATCTGTGGATTTCTCCCCACTGTGAGCTCTGGTGAGAGGCTGATGGGTTGGCATGAAATCTGTCCCATGTTTGAACCTTCCAGAACAGGATCAGGCTGCTCCCTGGTCTAGACAATAGGCCGGGGAGTCTCAAAGCACAAGCATCAGGTGGGCCCGGCTGGAGCCTCCTCCCCACAGCCGGGTGTCCTGACAGCCTCTGCTGAGAGCCCCGAGGCTATCTGTCACTCCCTCAGGAAGGAGGCCCTGGCCGTCTCATGCCGTCCTGGTGGACCCTGGCACAACAGACCAAAAGCCAAGCCTCCTGTCTGTGGTACCTTGGTGGCGGAAGTGCCATTTGCATCCACCCCACCCCACCGTCTCCATCCTCTACTGGACTTATGTAGGTTTGGGGGTTCACACCGGGCCTCGGGACCCTAAAGGTTCCCCTAGGTCAGCCCTTCACAAGCTCTTTGATCTTGGGGCCCCTTTGCACTTTTAAAAATTATCAAGAACCCCACGGATTCCTGGAGAAGGAAATGGCAACCCACTCCAGTATTCTTGCCTGGAAAATCCCATGGACAGGAGCCTGGCGGGCTACAGTGCATGGTATTACAAAGAGTCAGATGCAACTCAGCACACACACACAGCACAAGGATTCCGAGGGGTCTTTGTCTCTATATGAGTTATATCTAATTGCTATTTAGCATTTTAGAACTTAAAACTGAGAAATGTTTTAAAATATTTAGTTTGAAATAACAATAAGCCATGACATATTAACCGAAAATATATTTTTAGGTAAAATAGATGTGTTTTTCAAAATGAAGTTCAATGAGAAGGGTGGCATTGTTTCCACTTTGCAAGTCTCTTTGATGTCTGGCTTTAATAGAAGACATCTGGGTTCTCATAGCTGCTTCTGCAATCAATCTATTGCAATGTGTTGTTTGGCTGAAGCATATGAAGAAAAGATGACTTCACAGAGATGTGCAGTAGGAAAGGGGAGGAGTGTCTTGAAATTCTTTTCAGATGATTGTGGATATTCTTCTTAAGCAATGCATTAAGAATCAACAAGTGGTAGCTTTCTAAAACTTAGTTGCAACATGGAATCAGAAGCCCATCACTGAAAATTTGGTGCTCTGTTACATTAAAATCCATTAGTCTGTCTTGACTTTCAATGAATCTTTTACCCAGGCCTGATTTGTGTCAGACTCTTTGCAACCCCATGGAGTGTAGCCTCCCAGGTTCCTCTCTTTAAGGGATTCTCCAGGCAAGAATACTGGAGTGGGTAGATATTCCCTTCTCCAGGTGATCTTCCTGACCCAGGGATCAAACTCATGTCTCCTGCATTGGCAGGTGGATTCTTTACCATCTGAGCCACCAAGGAAGCCCTACATTAAAATCCATTAGTCTGTCTTGACTTTGAATGAATCTTTTACCCAGGCATGATTTTGTAACTTGCAAAATTGGTTGTGTAAACATTGGTTCCCTGCCACTGTCTTGATGTGCTGTAGGGCACAGCAGTTTTCCCCTAAAAGGAAAAACTCTCCATTTTCCTTCTCCTCACTTACTTCTGGCTGCCAAAATATATGGGGAGTTTTCTCACACCAGGCAGTTCCCGGACACCACCTGGGGGTCCTACAATTCAACTTGCTTCTGACATTTTCTGCCTGGGGGTAGTGTCAGATGCCATAGGGCTCATTCCCACAGGATTGTCCCCACTTCAGACACCCATCACAAGTTCAGATTGTCGCCTGTGCTTCTGTTGACCCTCCCCCTGTGTGTGTATGCTCAGTTGCTCAGTCATGTCTGACTCTTTGCAACCCCATGGAGTTTAGCACACCAGCCTCCTCTGTCCATGGAATTTTCCATGTAAGAATATTGGGGTGGGTTGCCATTTCCTACTCCAGGACATCTTCCTGTCCCAGGGGTCAAACCTTCATCTCTTGCATCTCCTGAACTGGCAGGGACAGCACCACCTGGCAAATTGGACCCTCTCCCTAGGTTTGATAATTTGCTACAGCAGATGGAAGAGACTCATATGGGAAAAGGATGTGGAGCCTCATACCCTCCCTGGTGTGTCCCAGCACCTCCGCATGTTCACCAACCCAAAGCTCTCTGAACCCCACACTTCAGAGATTTTTATGGAGGCTTCATTATATAGGCATAATTGATAAATCATTGACCATTGGTAATTAAGTTAATCCCACGCTCCTCTTTCCTCCCAGGAAGTTAGAAGTCAGGGATGAAAGTGCCAACCCTTTAATCACATGATTGATTCTCCTGGCAGCCAGCCCACCAACCTTAAGAGCTTTGAAAATGTCACTGCATTAATATAAACTCAGGTGTGGTTGAAAGGGGCTTGTTACAAATAACAAAGGCGCTCCTTTAGCCTCTGTCTTATCACTTAGGAAATGGTAAGGGTTTAGAAGCTATGTGTCAGGAACTGTGAATGAAGAACAATATATCTGTTTCTTACATCACAATATCCCAACCCCCATTGCTTTTGCATTATCAGTGCAAAAGGCAAACATTATTGTATATTATGAAAATGATGTGGACCCTGTAGGTCTCCTAAGAAGATTGAGGAGACTGGAGTTTCATGGGCCCCACTTTGAACATCTGCCCTCAAGTGCTGCTGATTAAACTTCCACATGCATAACAGTCACCTGGAGAGCTTATAAATACTCAGATTCCTAGGCCTTCTCTCTCACATTCTGAATCTAGGATGGGGCCTAGGCTTCTGTATTTCACTTATTCATTCATTCATTTATTTGACTGGATCGGGTCTTCACTGTAGCACACGGACTCAGCAGTCCTGGTGCGCGGGCTTGGTAGCTCCACAGCATGTGGGTTCTTGGTGCCCCAACCAGGGATTGAACCCACACCCCCTGCGTTGCAAAGTGGATTCTTAACTACTGGACCACCAGGGAAGTCCCACATCTGCATTCCTAATGAGCTCCCAAGTGATGCTGATGCTGCAGGACCACAAAGCAAGCTTGGAGGGAAAAAAACTCAAGAAGACAACAGCAAATATATTCAGAGGATCTTAGCAAGTGTTCCCCCTGAAAGCATTCTGTGGCCAAAGACATCTGGGAAATGCCAAGTTATTCAAAATAAACAAGTTTCTTTGCTATACGATGCATTAGATCAGTCATTAATAATAAGCCAATGTATGTTGAAAATATCCACGAGATGTATGGTGTGCAGAGTTCCAAATTGTTTTTTCAGTGGGGGGGCCTTACTCACTGTGATCCTCTAAGCATGCCCTCCGGAGCGCTTCTGCAGTGGTTGGTTTGTGCATCACTTCCGGGGTGTGGGTGGAGACAGCCCCAAGCCTCTCTTCCTCCTTTCTCCATCCCCGGCCAGCTCCAAGCAGACCTCTTGCCTTATCCATTTCCCGGGAGAGGGTCTCCACTACAGCCGAGGGGGCTGCCGCCTCAGCGGCACTTGGCACGGGGTTTCATTTGTTTTTAATCTCTCACTCTGTGGCAGATCTATTTCAGACACAGATCACCACAATACAGGCGGATCTGTTCCCTATGAACCTGGTGTGTGTTCTTTCAGGGTGTTTTGTTTTTATGTTTCCACACAAATGAGTGCTCTACATCTCTTTACAAGGCATGTGTGTGGTTTCGGAGATCACAAAGACCTTTCTCTGAAGAAGATATGGGCTTGAAGGAGGAACAAACAGAAGTTCAGGGCTCACGCAGAACAATTCAGATGTGTTCTGGGACACGGGAGATTGGGAAGCTTTCCTCTGGTGATGTGACTCCAGGCATCCAGAGCCTTGGGGACAAAGTCCCATCTGAGCGAGGAAGCTGGTATGAGGGAGCCCTGCTGACCAGCCTTCCTTGGCCTTGCGTGGGTGGGCAGGAAGGGAGAATGCCAAGAGGATTTAGGACTTGCCAGCCACCTGGGAACAGACACTGCTGCCTCCGAACCGAATGGCAAGGGATGAGCTACTTAGCTGGGAGGGAGCTGAATGTACAGGACATTGTACATGGAGGGGAAAAACTGAACCTAGCCTGGCAGTCACCAAGGCTTTCTGGACAAGGTGACCCTGGAGCGCCCAAGGGGCTGTGGGTAGTAAGGCGATAGCAGTCCAGGACTATTACAGTAACGTATGTCCTTCCATATGGAAGGAAGCACCAAGATGGGGCATAAAGGTCCCTCCCCCAGCAGACGGATTTGAACCATCTAGGAACAGAGGGGTGAAGGGGTGTTCCTGGAAGAGGGACCAGCATGGACCAAGGCTGGGATGCATCCAGTGGAGCGTGACTCACCAAGAAACTATAGATACATGTGACTGGAGACACAGTCCAGCTCAAAAAGAAGACTTGAATGTCATGCTAAGGATCCCGGTTTTGATCCTGCTGGCTCTAGAGGTCAAGCAGGGAAGTGCCATGCTCAGATCTCGGAATTTGGAAGGTGGCTCTGGCTATGGCCATATGTGCTGGGGAGGGGATGCTGGAGGCGGCAGTTCCATGATGAGCTGGCAGGACAGTGAGGCTGAGTTAAGGCAGCAGATGTGGCAGTGGAAGGGAGAGAGGCAAGGAGCTCCACAGGGGGAGTCCCAGGTGAGGAGCAGAACAGGGAGGCTGGGACCTCACCCAGGTATAAAGAACCCCGGAACAGCTGGGCATCTGTGTGTGTGTGTGTGTGTGCGCACACGCGCACGCGCATGGTGCCAGGGTGTGCAGAGTGTCTCACAGAGTAGCCTGGAGATCAGGTATTCAAGGGCTCAAAGCCAAGGCTGGCATTGATTCCATCCCTGTGATGATTAGGCAAGTGGTTGGGCCTCAGGACAAGCAGAGTCCAGTTCAAGACAGGAACTAAGAGGGCACTTTCGTATCCTCTGCTTCATTCAAGCGATGGATCAATGAGCGAAAGGTCTAGAGTAGCACAGCAAAGACGACGGAAGGGGGTTCTGGAAGATGGAAAGGAGGAAGAGACCTTTGGAGGAGGGAGCAAAAGCCCAGAAAATATACGAAGGGGCTGGAGCCAGGGGGCTCACCCACTTGCCAGCGAAATCTCAGGGCACCTGCAGACATGAGGGCAGGTATCACGGAAGGCAGAGTGAGAAGTGGGGCTGGAACAGGCAGGGCCAGTGAAGCTCCACGTGTGAGTACTCCAGGCTCTTTCTGCCAAGTCATGAAAGCAGGCAGGCACCTACCTAACTGGGGAAAATCAGTTTCTCCTCTAAAGACAATTGTACGAGCAGCCTGGTGAGAGTGCGTGCTGCTAGCATGGTTGTCAGTACTCCTGAGTGAGTCCCCTTGTTCCAGAGCTTAGTGGCTCCCCATCTGTTCACTCTGAGCTCTGCCCATGTGCACATTTCCCCAGGTCAGCCTACTTAAATATGAAAAGATGCCAGGGAGCCCCACATATTTTGACAAGCGCTATCAACAAGGCTGTATATTGTCACCCTGCTTATTTAACTTATATGCAGAGTACATCATGAGAAATGCTGGACTGGAAGAAACACAAGCTGGAATCAAGATTGCCGGGAGAAATATCAATAACCTCAGATATGCAGATGACACCACCCTTATGGCAGAAAGTGAAGAGGAACTAAACAGCCTCTTGATGAAAGTGAAAGAGGAGAGTGAAAAAGTTGGCTTAAAGCTCAACATTCAGAAAACGAAGATCATGGCATCCGGTCCCATCACTTCATGGGAAATAGATGGGGAAACAGTGGAAACAGTGTCAGACTTTATTTTTCTGGGCTCCAAAATCACTGCAGATGGTGACTGCAGCCATGAAATTAAAAGACGCTTACTCTTTGGAAGAAAAGTTATGCCCAACCTAGATAGCATATTCAAAAGCAGAGACATTACTTTGCCAACAAAGGTCTGTCTAGTCAAGGCTATGGTTTTTCCTGTGGTCATGTATGGATGTGAGAGTTGGACTGTGAAGAAGGCTGAGCGCCGAAGAATTGATGCTTTTGAACTGTGGTGTTGGAGAAGACTCTTGAGAGTCCCTTGGACTGCAAGGAGATGCAACCAGTCCATTCTGAAGGAGATCAGCCCTGGGATTTCTTTGGAAGGAATGATGCTGAAGCTGAAACTCCAGTACTTTGGCCACCTCATGTGAAGAGTTGACTCATTGGAAAAGACTCTGATGCTGAGAGGAATTGGGGGCAAGAGAAGGGGACGACAGAGGATGAGATGGCTGGATGGCATCACTGACTCGATGGACTGAGTCTGAGCGAACTCTGGGAATTGGTGATGGACAGGGAGGCCTGGCGTGCTGCGATTCATGGGGTCGCAAAGAGTCGGACATGACTGAGCGACTGATCTGATCTGATCTGATCTTATCAACATGAAGAGCAAAGGAAATCCTCAGAGAAAATTCAGAGAATAAAAGACAACTTTAAAAAGAAAGAGGGTAGAGAAAAGGGAACCATCATACACTGTGGATAGGAATGTAAACTGGTGCAGGCACTATGGAGAATAGTATGGAGGTTCCTTAAAAAACTAAAAGTAGAATTACCATATGATCCGGTAATCCCACTCCTGGGTGTATTATCTGGAAAAGATGAAAACTAACTCAGAAAGAGACATGTACCCAATGTTCACAGCAGTGGTATTTACAATAGCCAAGACATGGAGCCAAGCTAAATGCTCATCAACAGATGAACGGACAAAGAAGATGTGTGATATATATAGATAGATAGATAGATGATATTACTCAGCCATAAAAAATAAAAATAATGCCATTTGCAGCAACATGGATGGATCTAGAGATTATCATACTCGTTGAAGTAAATAAGATAAAGACAAATATCATAAGATATTACTTGAATGCAGAATCTAAACAATGATATAGGGACTGTCCTAGTGGTCCAGTGGTGAAGAATCCACCTGCCAACGGACCCAGGATCGATCCCTGGTCTGGGAAGATTTCACATGCCGGCCACAGGGCAACTAAACCCATACACCACAACTACTGAGCCTGCGCTGTAGAGACCATGAGTCGCAACTACTGAGCTCACGTGCTGTGGGGCCTGCGCTCCTCAGCAAGAGAAGCCGCCACAGTGAGAAGCCCGTGCACCACAGCTGGAGGGTAGCCCCTGCTCTCCGCAACCAGAGGAAGCCCTCGCTCAAGAAGGAAGGCTCAGCGCAGCCAAAAATAAATAAATAATGATACAAATGTCCGACTCTGTGCAACCCCATAGACGGCAGCCCACCAGGCTCTGCCGTCCCTGGGATTCTCTAGGCAAGAACACTGGAGTGGGTTGCCATTTCCTTCTCCAATGCATGAAAGGGAAAAGTGAAAGTGAAGTCGCTCAGTCGTGTCCAACTCTTTGTGACCCCATGGACTGCAGCCTACCAGGCTCCTCCGCCCATGGGATTTTCCAGGCAAGAGTACTGGAGTGGGGTGCCATTGCCTTCTCCGAGATAAACGCTACTGTATATGAAGTAGAAACACAACAAGGATTAACAGATACACACTACTGTATATGAAATAGATAACAAGGATTAACAGATACACACTATTGTATATGAAATAGATAAACAAGGACCTACTGTATAGCACAGGCAACTATTGATATATTCAATATATTTTAATAACCTATAATAGAAAAGCATCTGGAAAAATATATGCCTTTATACAACCCAATCACTGTATATCTGAAACTAACATGACCCTGTAAGTCTGGTGTATTTCAATAAAAAAAGAAATAAAGGAAGGAAATGAGTACCCTAAGAAATGTTCAAGAATATACTGTATCTTAAATAAAAAGACAAGATGTTAAGAAAAAAAGAACTAGAGAAAAAGAAATAAAAACTGTGGTGAAATACACACAATATAAAATTTACTGTTGTATCCATTTCTAAGCGCACGGTTCAGTGGCATTAAGTACTTTCACACTGGTACACATCCGTAGCCACTATCCATCCCCAGAAGTTTTTTTTGTCTTGTAAAACGGGAACTCTGTGCCCATCAAACACTAAGTACCCACTCCTCCCTGCCCCCAGGGCCTGGCACCTCCCATTCTACTTTCTGAGTCTATGAATTTGACTAGGTACCTCATATAAGTGAAATCATACAGTATTAAGCCATTTTGTGAATGGCTTATTTCACTTAGCATAATGTCCTTAGGCTTTATCAATGAGACTGTCGGAATTTCCTTCCTTTCTAAGGCTGAAAATTATTCCATTGGATGCACACACATTAATGGGCATTTGGGTTGTTTCTACATTATGGCTGGGCTTCCCTGGTGGCTCAGGTGGTAAAGCGTCTGCCTGCAATGCAGGAGACCCAGGTTTGATCCCTGGGTCGGGAAGATCTCATGGAGAAGGAAATGGCAACCCCCTCCAGCACTCTTGCCTGGAAAATTTCATGGACTAAGGAGTCTGGTAGGCTACAGTCCATGGGGTCGCAAAGAGTTGGACACGACTGAGCAACTTCACTACCTTATGGCTATTGTGAACAATGCTGTTATGAACACAGGCATACAAATATTAAAAAAAAATTGAAAGTGAAAAGCAAGTTAAGTATAAAAAAGCTTTTAAGAAGTGCTCTGGAAAACAAAGTTAGTGAAATCTCCAGAATGTGGAACAAAATGTCAGAAAGAAAAATATACAAGAGAAAATACTTAGAGAAATAGTTCAAGAAGTCCAACATCCAACTGGTTGGCATTCTGATAAGAATACAGAAAAAACAAAGGGGTAGGGGTTATCAGAGAAATAATAAAAGATAATTTCCCAGAGCCCTGGTTGGCCATGTTAAGGCCCTACTATGTGTTAAGTACTGTGTGAATCCTGGGGTTACAACTGCCATAATCCTGCTACACATCACTGAAAGTCTTGGTGGAGAGGCACAGTTACATAAATCAATATAAAAATGCAACTATAATACACATCATAGAAAAAGTGAAAGTGTCAGTCGCTCAGTTGTGTCTGACTCCTTGCAACCCCATGGACTGTATAGTCCGCTAGGCTCCTCTGTCCGTGGAATTCTCCAAGCAAGAATTCTGGAGTGGGTTGCCATTCCCTTCTCCAGGGAATCTTCCCGACCCAGGGATTGAACCCATGTCTCCTGCATTGCAGGCAGGTTCTTTACCGCCTGAGCCACCAGGGAAGCCCCATATCATAGAGGAGCTATGGAAATAGGAAAGGGCTTCTGAAGTGGGACCTTGAAGTCAGGTAGGAGAGGAAGGGAGGAGTGTTTGCAGCAAAGGGAACAGCATCTGCAGATGGCATGATGAGTTGGAAAAACTGAAAGTAGACTTGTGTGGCTGGACCTGCCAAGAGGCTTCCTGGGTGATGTGGGACCTGAGGGGTGGAGCAGACCACATGGGTCTTTGAGGGCCTAAGAGCAGTAAGAAGCCAAAGCAGGTCTTAGAAATAAAAGCAGGGCCCTAGGGAGACAGAAATTAAAAGACGTTTACTCCTTGGAAGGAAAGTTATGATCAACCTAGATAGCATATTAAAAAGCATATTAAAAAGCAGAGACATTACTTTGACAACAAAGGTCCATCTAGTCAAGGCTATGGTTTTTCCAGTAGTCATGTATAGATGTGAGAGTTGGACTGTGAAGAAGGCTGAGCGCGAAGAATTAATGCTTTTGAACTGTGGTGTTGGAGAAGACTCTTGAGAGTCCCTTGGACTGCAAGGAGATCCAACCAGTCCATTCTGAAGGAGATCAGCCCTGGGTGTTCTTTGGAAGGAATGATGCTAAAGCTGAAACTCCAGTACTTTGGCCACCTCATGAGAAGAGTTGACTCATTGGAAAAGACCCTGATGCTGGGAGAGATTGGGGGCAAGAGGAGAAGGGGATGACAGAGGACGAGATGGCTGGATGGCATCACCGACGCGATGGACGTGAGTTTGAGTAAACTCCGGGAGTTGGTGATGGACAGGGAGACCTGGTGTGCTGCAATTCATGGGGTCGCAAAGAGTCGGACACGACTGAGCGACTGAACTGAACTGAACTGAGGGAGACAGAAAATGCTTTCTATTCCTTCTGGACACCAGAACTAAGAATCAAAGCCCTAGTTAAATCCTCGGCAGCTACCCAGTCCCCCTGCACGTCCAGCTCTGCCTGGATGCGTGCATGCTCAATCGTGTCTGACTCTTCACGAGCCTTTGGACCATAACCCGCCAGGCTCCTTTGTCCATGGGATTTTCAAGGCAAGAATACTGGATCTGGTTGCCATTTCTTCCTCCAGGGGATCTTCCTGACCCAGGGATCAAACCCATGGCTCTTGCGTCTCCTGCATTGGTAGGTGGATTCTTTACCACTAAGCCACCTGGGAAGCCCCACCACCTGGTTCAGTTCAGTTCAGTCGCTCAGTCGTGTCCTATTCTTTGTGACCCCATAAACTGCAGCACACCAGGCCTCCCTGTCCATCACCAACTGCCGGAGTCTACCCAAACCCATGTCCATTGAGTCGGGGATGCCATCCAACCATCTCATCCTCTGTCGTCCCCTTCTCCTCCTGCCCTCAATCTTTCCCAGCATGGAGCTAAATCCAGTCCTGCCTTGTAAGCCACGAGGGGGCGCTGTGAGGCTCAACCCAGAGAAAGGGTGGGAAATGCTTGCTCTTCAGGGGAAATGTAGACCGTTGGGTTGGAGGCCTTGGGTGACTGTTGGAGTGAGCTGGAGGAGAAGAGTTCAGACTCGTGGATGCATATTTAAGCAGTTTCTATTTTCCATGAGTGAGTGCCACTGTGATGCATGCACATTACTGCATTCATTTCGTGCATATAATTATTTCTTTAGGATCAATTTCTAGAAATGGAATTTCTGGCGCAAACAGATGGAAAGCTTTAAGAGCTTTCGCCCTGTGGAGCAGTTGTACCAATATACAGCCCCAGCAGCAGTAAGTGAGAGTCTGTTTGTTCAAACTCTCCCCTGTCTGTCATTTTTCAAAAAATCTCCTGATCTATGCCCATTCAGCTGGCAGAAAGAGGTACCTCATGGTTGTAGTAGCATTTGTTTTATTACTGTTATCATTGCAAATGGTTTCACATGGTTCCTGGTCATTTGCGGTTGGTCTTTTTGGCCGTGCCACGTGGCCTGTGGGATCCCAGTTCCTGGATGGAACTGTGCCCCCTGCAGTGGAAGCACAGTCTTAACCACTAGACCACCAGGGAAGTCCCCATTCGTACTTACTTTTAAATCACATGTCTGTTATGCTTGGTGCCCATTTCTGTTGGGCTGATGTCTTTTCCCTATTAATTTGTAATAATATTAACCCTTCATCAGGTATATATTGAAATCCCCAATTTATTACTTGCTTATTAATTTTGTTTGTGAGATTTTTAACATGTAAGAACTTTTGCTGTCACATTTTTCCATCTTTCCTTTAGGGTTTCTGCTTTCAGTGTGAAACTTAGAGTGGTCTCCTCTGCATTGACCTTATATAAATATTTTCCTCTATTCCATTATCTTTTTGGTATCACTGTTACATTTAACTCTTTATCCCATTTGGAATTTATGGGAGTATGTGGTTCAAGGAAAAATCAAATCCTTAATTTTCTCAGCCGTATTTATCCATTGCCAACCCATTTTGAAATGCCATGTTTGTCATATTCTGAATATCTAAAGCATGTGTGGGACTTCTGGGCTTTCTATTATATTACATTGGTATATCTTTTATAAGTATCATAGCCCCACACAATGGTCTTTTATTTTTTTCCGTATTTATTTGACCATCTCCTCTCATTTACCAGTGATATTCAGAATGGATTTATCAAGTTCACTACCACTCTGCTCCCCACAAAGTAATTCCTTTAGGATCTTGCTTGGAACTTACAAATTAACTTGAAGGTAACTTCCCATTCGCAGATATTCTCTCTCTGACTCTGACGCCCTGCATAGAACATGTTGACAATGAATGGGGTCAAAGGTGGTGCAGCTGGTGGACTCTTGGTCTTGCTGGGAAGTCCAGCTTCTCCCTCCCCCCTGTCCACAGAGCTTGAGAGGTCCATTTGGAGGAGGCCATCCTCTGTCTTCATTAACTCCTGTGCCCTGCAGGCTGCACACAAGTGCTAGGAAGTAGGAAGGGCCTCTCCTCAGCTCTCCCCACCCCTCTAAGTGATGGGCTTGTTGGTGAGCAGCGGCAGACTCACTGCACTCTGGTCCCCACCCCGCGCAGGCTCCTGGAGTTAGAGCCACAGGGCTGAAGGAAGAGGGAGGAAGCTTGCCTGCCAGCTCCCTGGGGTCCACGGCAGGACAAGAATGCAGATGTCCTGATGCTCAGCTATCTCTCTCTATACTATTGATGGGTGGAGTGGAAGAGAGATGAAGAGAGGCTTCTAACAACAATTTACAAGTCTAGAAGAGAAAGAGAGGAGTGAAGTTGAGCCACTTTCCCTGCAAAGACGCCACCCCACAGCTCCCCAGACCTCAGCGCCTCCATTTCGCTCCTCTCTGCCCACCCCACCCCACTCCCACCTCTACCACTCTCTATACAGTGCAGCAGACAGGCCAGCAGCATCCACATCACCTGGGAGCCTGTTAGAAATCAGAAACTTGGCCTCACAAGGGTCCCGTGGAGTCAGAATCTTCAGTTTAGCAGAACCCCAGGTGATCCATGTGCAATCACAGTCTGAAAGCCGCTCTGAAGAACCAAAGGAGGTGTGCTGCCAGGAGACTGAGACTCCCCTGAGCCAGACAGAGCTCTCAGTGACCGCTGAGATGAGGATCCACCCTGCACTCTCTCTCCTGAGCCAAGTTCAACTTCAGGGTCAGTGCCTGGGCCTGCGTCACAGCAGACAAAGCTTCTCTCAGACACCAGTTAAATCAGGAACCAGCTCATTTCTGCACTGATAGCCGTGTGGAGTGAGGGACGGGCTTCAGTGTGGCACACACTGGGGTTGCGGGTGCAGGGCCCCCCGTTATAGGGGCCAGGAAACGAGTCTCACCCTGAGTCTCAGGAACTCACCGCAAAAACTGGCAACAACCATGCCCACCTTGCACACTCAATGGGCAGACAGAGGGAATGCTCATCAAATGCCCAGTAGAATGCTATTTGCCCACTCTGTGTTTATCAGAAGAAATATTCTGAGTTTCTACAAATACTGCCAACAAGTGTTTTTCCAAGCCAGGAGGATACTGTGTTCACTTCAGTCCAGGATGTGGAGTAAGTCACTAATTCATTCAACAAATATTTATTCTCTATTTGTACTGTACAGAGTATTAAAAAGCAGAGATATCACTTTGCTGACAAAGGTCCATATAGTCAAAGCTGTGGTTTTTCCAGTAGTCATGTACAGATGTGAGAGTTGGACCATAAAGAAGGCTGAGCACCAAAGAACTGATAGAAACTGTGGGGCTGGAGAAGACTCTTGAGAGTCTCTCGGACAGCAAGGAGATCAAACCAGTTAATCCTATAGGAAATCAACCCTGAATATTCATTGGAAGGACTGATGCTGAGAGCTTCAATACTTTGGCCACCTGATGTAAAGAACTGACTCATTGGAAAAGACCCTGATGCTGAGAAAGATTGAGGGCAGGAGGAGAAGGGGGTGACATAGGATGAGATGACTAGATGGCACCACTGACCTCAAGAGACATGAGTTTGAGCAAACTCTGGGAGATGGTGAAGGACAGGGAAGCCTGGTGTGCTGCAGTCCATGGGGTCACACAGAGTCAGACAGGACTTAGTGACTGAACAACAGCAACTATCTGGCACTGTGCTGGGTGCTGTGGATATACAGCGTGCTAACAAAACCTGTTTCTGCCAGTATTCGTTTCCTAGTGCTGTTATAACAAAGTACCAGAAGCCGGTTGGCTTTGCAACAAAGCAGGACCCTCTGGGGCCTCCCTAGGACACACCCCTCCCCATATCCTCTGCTTCAGCTCCTCTCTGAAGTACCCAGATGAGAGCTGATGCACACTCCTGAGTTGTTTTACAGAGGTTAAAGCCATCATCAAATGGAAGACATTCACTATGTGATGATCGTGAGCCTGTGGCCCCCAGACCTGCTGGGGCGTAAGGACTGGTACTGAAACCCCTGTGACACAGTCCCATACTTCACCACCGACCAGTCATACACCCTGCGACTCCCCTCTCTCACCTGGCCTTTAAAAATACTTTCCTGAAACCCATCTGATGTTTTGAGCATTAGCTGTATGGACTCCTTGCTTGGAATCCTGCAGTTAATGCTGCTGTTTCCTTCACCACCACCTGGTATTATTACATTGGCTTTCCTGTGCCTGGTGAGTGGATCGGAGTTTGGTTTGGTAATAGCTTAAAGCAACAGAAATGTATTCTCTTGAGAGAGGTAATTTAGGCAGGTTGATAAGGAATCCAAGCCTAAGGCCCCTTTAAGGAGGAGGTAAACATTGTTTCTTTTCCATATTCTTTTGTCTTAAACTGGTAGGGCTCCACCTCCGGGCAGTTGGGGGGGGGGGGCGGGGGGCGGGGAGCTCAAAGGCAGCAGTATCTCTTGTTCAAGGACATGTCTTTTTTTGAGCTCAGAAAGTATGTTATGGGAGAAGGTCTGGAGTAAAACTTCCATAGCCTTGAGCTCTGGGTTAACCCATTCCTTCTGGCTAATCTTGTGCTGATGTCGTTCCAAGATATATGTTATGGGAAAGGGTCTAGACAAAATTTTCACAGCCTTAAGGTTTTGTTTTGTTTTTTCTATTCTCAGCAGCTAGCAAAAAGGTATATAATGCCCTGTTTAAACTAGCAAGACAGGTAATCTTTCTACCCTTCTGATGTCTATGTCAGAAGCTTTTACTGTTACTATCACTTTAACAAAACTTCTGCTACACAAAACTCTGAGTGCCTGAGACTGTCTTTGATCCAGAAATTAAATCTTCTCTTTGGAGACCACAAATCTGGTGGAACACTGTAAGCTTTCATCTATCATCTTGGGGGCTTGTCTGGGATCCCAAGACAAAGTGTAAGCTATCATCTTGGGGGTTAAGCCAAAGCTTTCGCTCTCTCAGCTCTGGAGGCTAGAAGTTTAGAGTCAAACTATCATGAGGAACAACTTCCTTGAGGTTCAGAAGGAGAACTGGCTCCATGTCTCTTGCCCAGCTTCTGTGATGGCTCCACTCTCTGCCTCTATCATCACATGGAATTTTCCTCATGCCTGTCTCTGTATCTCTAGTTCCTCTTCTTATCAGGACAGCTGTCATTGGATTAGGGTCCACTCTAATTCAGCATGACATCATCTTAACATGATGACACCTGCAAAGACTCCCTTTCCCAGACATTCACAGGTTCTGGGTGTTGTCAGACATAAAGCCAGACACAGGTTAGAGTGGGAAGTGTAGACCTTGTTCAGTGCTAATCACTGCAGTGGGGAAAATTGCCCACGAACTCAACTTTGATGCGTGATGAGGTAAGTAGTCTTGTTGACCGGTACTTCTCTGAAGGAGAAGCAAACCTCTCTCTCTCTTTTTAATGCATATTTTACTTTAGATTTTTTTCATGTGGACCATTTTTCAAGTCTTTATTGAATTTTTTACAGTATTGCTTCTGTTTTATCTTTTGTTTTTTTGGCAGCAGTGAAGCAGGTGGGATCTGAGCTCCCCCACCAGGGATCACACACCCGCTGCACTGGAAGACTTCATTGGAAGTCTTAGCCACTGTATCACCAGGGAAGTCCCCAAACCTCTTTATCTTTATGACAGGCAGTAGCAGTGCAAGTTAGAATAAAGTGTGCACTGGGCTGGGAGGGAGTTATTTTTCTGAATGTTTGCATTTTGAAGAGACAGCTCTTAGGTCCTTGAGAAGTCAGATTTGGGTGGTTGAAGAGCTGTGTTCAGAGAAAAAAGATGTATGACTTCAAATTTCTAAAGTAGCTGCTTTGGAAAGGGGTTGTTTAGGGACTCTATCTTGGTTTGTTTTTATTTTCTCTCTTTTGGCCAAGGCATGTGGGATCTTAGTCCTTGAGCAGGAACAAAACCTTGCCCCCTGCAGTACAAGTGTGTAGCCTTAATTACTGCCGCGCTCCAGGGAAGTCCCTAGAGGGGCCTATCTCTTACCAGGTCTTGACTAGGAACAGAGATTCTCCTGGCAGCATTGTACTAGCTCAGGCAGATACTTTATAAGGGGGCACTAGGGTCACCTAGGGATGCGGCCTTGAGCTGTTAGAACCTTTGATAGTGTTTCTTCGAGGCCGTTGGTATAGAGCTTGGGGAGTAGACAAACCATTGTGCTGAGTCTGCCATTTTTTACAGATCAAACTTGAGTCCTAGTTGCAGAGGGCTGAGAGAAACCTGTCTAAAACTCAACAAGAATAAAGCCTTTGTCAGTTAACATGAATTTGGGGGAGACATTTTTCAACCTAGCACACTCTCTCAGTTTTCCCATTTCAGTAAGTGGTTCATCATCTACCCAGTTACTCAAGTCCAGGAGCCATCCTTGATCCTCCCTGCCCTCGTTACCCTCCCCATGCATCCAATATTCAGCCCCACCAGCAAAGCCTCCTAGCTGTGTTTCTAGTTTGTCCATCTCTCTCCATCTGCATGTTCCTACCCAGGCCTGAGCTGCCATCATCTCTAGCTTGCATTCCCAACAGTCCCTACTTGGTCCCCTGCTATAACTCTGGACCCCAGCCAGAGCAAATCAATTAAATCAGTCCCATCAGGTCACTCCCTCTCAAAACCTTTTGGAAGAAAATCTAGATCTCCTGCTTAAATGATACGTGTCCATCTTGCTCTCACTGTCTAACCACATCTTCAGCTCTTCTCCCATTGCTTCCACCCTGCCAGCCACACATGCCAAACCTGCCCCTCTCTAAAGACTTTGCCATGTCCAGTTCCCTCTGCCTTGGTTCTGGAGCTCCATTCAGTTGGCTTCTTTTGTCACTAAGGTATCAGCAAAAACGTCACTTTCTCAGGGGGCTGGAGGACTCCTTCTCAGTCCCTGCGCATCCCACCCCTCTGTTCTGCTTTCTCCAGGGCGCTCAGCACCGCAACCAGAGGGTACACTGTCCATTCATTTCCTTGCTTGCTCATCATCTCCCACTTAGTTTCTCCCCCTTCCTCACAAAACGGATGAGAACAGAACTTTGTTTTGTTCATTGCTGTTGCTGTTGTTCAGTCACTAAGTCGTGTCTCACTCCTTGTGACCCCATGAACTGCAGCACGCCAGGCTTCTCTGTCCATCGCCATCTCCCAGAGTTTGCACAAACTCATGTCCGTTGAGTTCAGTGATGCCATCCAACCATCTCATCCTCTGTCATCCCCTTCTCCTCTTGCCCTTTATCTTTCCCAGCATCAGGATCCTTTCTTTTTTAAAAAACAAATTTATTTATTTATCTTTTAATTGAAGGATAATTGCTTTACAGAATTTTGTTGTTTTCTGTCAAAGGGTCTTTTCTAATGAGTCAGCTCTTTGCATTAGGTGGCCAAAGTATTGGAGCTTCAGCATCAGTCCTTCCAATGAATATTCAAGGTTGATTTCCTTTTGGATTGACTGGTTTGATCTCCTTGTAGTCCAAGGGACTCTCAAGAGTCTTCTCCAGCACCACAGTTCAAAAACATCAATTCGATGCTCAGCCTGCTTTGTGGTTCAACTCTCACATCCATATGTGACTACTGGAAAAACCATAGCCTAGACTATGTGGACCTTTGTCAGCAGAGTGTTGTCTCTGCTTTTAAATATGCTGTCTAGGTTTGTCATAGCTTTTCTTCCAAGGAGCAAGCATCTTTTAATTTCATGGCTGCACTCACCATCCGCAGTGATTTTGGAGCCCAAGAAAATAAAATCTGGTACTGTTTCCACTTTTTTCCTACCTATTTTTGTTCATTACTATATCCCTAAGATTTAGATAGTGGCTGTGACATAACAAATGCTCAGTAAATGTTTGCAAACAAAAAAATGAAGACAGACTTACTCTCTGTCTTCATGAGGCTTCTGTGTGGAACCTTCCTGTTGGATCTTTCCCAAGACTGTCTATATAACACATCAGGCCAAAGCAGTGGTTAAAATATTGATTCCCAGGCATCACCTGCTGATGAATGAATTAGAATTTCCAAGGGAAGGCCCCAGAAATCTTTATTTGGAGATCAATGCTTTAGTTGATCAAGAATTTATTCAAGTCAGGGTCCTAGGAAAAAGGCTTTTGTGTGTGTTTGTGAGTCCAAATCTTGTGGCTAACCATATGAGCTCTCAAGAGAACTTTAATAGCTTCATCCAATCTTGATTCATCCGGTATCAATGCCTGGCATGCAGGAAGCACTTAAGAACTATTAGTTGGAAGGAAAATGAAATGAAACCTGCACTTGTTTGTCACAACTGTCTTGATGCAGTGGAAAGATCACTGCTCTGGGAACCAGGGTGACAGGGATTGCACCCCAATTTTTCTGCTTCCTAGCTGGGCAGCCTCTGAGATTCAATTTTCTCTCCTATACAAAGAGAAACAGTATTTACACCATGGAGCTGTTTCATTCACTCATTTATTCATTCCTTCAAAGCATTAAGTATCTTCTGCATTTCAGGATTGAGCCAAGGCACAGGTGATATAGAAATAAATGAGATGAAGTCCTTGCAATGAAAAATGATTTTTCTGTTCCCAGGACTAAAAATTCCAGAAAAACATCTACTTCTGCTTCATTGACTACACTAAAGCTTTTGACTGTGTGGATCACAACAAACTGGAGAATTCTTCAAAAGATGGGAATACCAGACCACCTTAACTGCCTCCTGAGAAACCTCTATGCAGGTCAAGAATCTACAGTTAGAACCACATATGGAACAATGGACTGGTTCCAAATTGGGAAATGAGTACATCAAGGATGTATATTGTCACCTTACTTATTTAATTTCTATGCAGAGTACATAATGCAAAATGCCAGACTGGATAAAGCACAAGCTGGAATCAAGATGGCAGGGAGAAATATCAACAACATCAGATATGCAGATAATACCTCCCTAATGGCAGAAAGTAAAGAGGAACTAAAGAGCCTCTTGATGAAGGTGAAAGAGGAGAGTGAAAAAACTGGATTAAAACTCAACACTCAAAAAACTAAGATCATGGTATCTAGTCCCATCACTTCATGGCAAATGGATGAGGGGGGAAATGGAAACAGTGGCAGATTTAATTTTCTTGGGCTTCAAAATCACTACAGATGGTGACTACAGCCATGAAATTAAAAGATGCTTGCTCCTTGAAAGAAAAGCTATGACAAACCTAGACAGTGTATTTAAAAGCAGAGATAGCACTTCACCAACAAAGGTCCACATAATCAAATCTGTGGTTTTTCCAGTAGTCATGTATGAATGTGAGAGTTGGACCATAAAGAAGGCTGAGCACCAAAGAATTGATGCTTTTGAACTGTGGGGCTGGAGAAAACTCTTGAGAGTCCCTTGGACAGCAAGGAGATCAAATCAGTCAATCCTAAAGGAAATCAACCTGGAATATTCATTGGAAGGACTAATGCTGAAGCTCCAATACTTCGGCCACCTGATGCAAAGAGCTGACTCATTGGAAAAGACCCAGATGCTGGGAAAGATTGAAGGCAGGAGGAGAAGGGGGTGACAGAGGATGAGATAGTTGGATGGCATCACTGACTCAATGGACATGAGCTTGAGCAAACTCTGGGAGGTGGTGAAAGACAGGGAAGCCTGGCGTGCTGCAGTCCATGGGGTCCCAAAGAGTTGGACACAACTTTGCAACTAAACAACAAAAGACCAGAAATGTCCTGCCCTCATCCTGCTTGTAGCTATGGTCTTAGTGAGACCCAGAGTAACACAGGAGGAAGAACCAACTCTGGCATGCAGAGTCTTTTTGTTTAAATCTGGAGGTTTCCAGCATTATGAGAATATGCATGGGACTTTCCAAACCAGCTCAAAGGTGGCAACTGTCCTCAAAAATTATTTAGGATAAGATGACTTTCTGTATTGCAAATCTTCATCCACTTATCCACATAACAAGTATTTATTGGGTATTTACTTATTGCTATCCCTATTGGATATGTGCAACTAGTGGAGACTGCTATTTGAAGCAAAAGAAATATTGAATAAGAAACTGGTTTGAGGAAAGATTGTGAATTCAGTTATGGAGATGCTGAGTTTAAGAGTCCTGTGAGTGGTACATGCCTGGAGCTTAGAGGAGATGCCTGGTTTACTGTGTGTAGAAGACCTTGAAAGCATGGACCCAGGTGGCACTAGAACAGAGTGTAGAACCAGAAGAGGGCTGAGGACCTCCCATCTCTTCCCACTGCAGGATCTCCCCAACTCTCATCACCATAACAACGCACACTCCATAATAAAAAATCAGAGGCAAAATCAAGGCAAACAGGAAGAGGAAGCTTTTTATGCATTTACTTGAAGCCCCATCAGTCATTCTGCTCTTCTTCTTTCAGACTTTTGACATCTTATCTACAGCACTTGACAGTGAGCACTGCAAGAATGCCCCCTATATCTGGGTTTTCCAACACCTCTGTTAGGAAAGGAAGAATACACCATGAAAGTTCTTAGCAGAGCAATTTGAAAGCAAAATTTTAGAAATCCCATTTAGAATAGCATCAACATTTATCAAATACTTAGGAATAAATTTATAAAACCTCAACACTGAAAATGATGAAACATTGCTGAGAGTAAAGATCAAATACACAGAGAAATATGCCAGTTTTTGCATTGAGATATATGAAATGCCTAATATAGTTTCCCTCTACCTAATATAAATTCAATGAAATTCCAACCAAAATTCCAGTAGTCACTTTTTTTCTAGATTTGAAAAATCTGATTTTAAAATGTATCTGGACATTCATAGGACCTAGGGGCTTCCCTGAGCTTCTGTGGTGGCTCAGATGGTAAAGAATCTGCCGGCAATGCAGGAGACCCAGGTTCGATCTCTGAGTCAGGAAGATCCCCTGAAGAAGTGAATGGCTACCCACTCCAGTATTCTTACTTGGAGAATTCCATGAACAGAGGAGTCTGGAGGGCTATAGTCCATGGGTCAAAGAGTCAGACACAACTGAGCAACTTTCACTTTCACTTTCCAGGACAAGTAAAGCAACTTTTAAAAATAAGAACAAAATTAAAGAACTTACCCTACCTGAGTTCAGTTCAGTTCAGTTGCTCAGTTGTGTCCAACTCTTTATGACCCCATGAATCACAGGACACCAGGCCTCCCTGTCCATCACCAACTCCCGGAGTTCGCTCAGACTCATGTCCATCGAGTCAGTGATGCCATCCAGCCATCTCATCCTCTGTCGTCCCCTTCTCCTCCTGCCCCCAATCCCTCTCAGCATCAGAGTCTTTTCCAATGAGTCAAATCTTCACATGAGGTGACCAAAGTACTGGAGTTTCAGCTTTAGCATCATTCCTTCCCAAGAAATCCCAGGGCTGATCTCCTTCAGAATGGACTGGTTGGATCTCCTTGCAGTCCAAGGGACTCTCAAGAGTCTTCTCCAACACCACAGTTCAAAAGCATCAATTCTTCGGCACTCAGCCTTCTTCACAGTCCAACTCTCACATCAAGGCTTCCTTAAAACTACAGTAATCAAGACCATTTGGTACTGGTAAAAAGATAGACATATGGATCAATGGAATAGAATACAGCCCAGAAACAGACCCACATGTATACGGTCAACTGTTTTTTTGACCAAAATACGAATAAATTCAATGGAAGAAGGAAAGCTTTTTTTATTTCCAACAATTGTGCTAAAATTACTGGCTATCCAGTCGGGGAGGGGCGGGGTGGGGAATGAACAATAATGCCGTATACCACATTTTACTCAAAATAGAATCAGAGACCAAAATGTAAAATGTAAAAATAAAAACTTCTTGACAAAAAAAGAAAAAAGAGGAGAATATCTTTGTAACTTTGGGATAGGCAAAGATTTCTTAGATAGAATACAAAAAGCATTTTCTTTGATTAAAAGAAAAATTATATATTAGACTTGATCAAAATAAAAAACTGTTGCTCCAAGAAAATAAATAGGCAAGCCATGTTCTGAGAAAAAATATTCATAACATATATCAGACAAGACTTATATTCATAATATGTAAAGAACTCTTACAATTCAATAAGACATGCAGCTCAGTATGAAAATGGGCAAAGGATTTGAACAGACATTTCACAGGAGAAGGTATATAGATGTCTAATAAGCACATTTTTAAAAAGCTCAACATCATTAGTTATTAGGAAAATGCAAATTATGACACAATGAGACATTGCCATGCATCCAGTATTACAGGTTCAACTTTAAAAAGTTGACTACACCAAGTGTTGGTGAGATGTGGAGCAACTGAAACTCTCAAACACTATTGGTGGGAATGGAAAAGTGTACAATCACTTTGAAAATGACTTGATAGACATTTAAAATGAAACCAACACCTACCACATGACCCATCCATTCCATTCACAGATATTTACCCAGGAGAAGAAAAAACAACTTTCCACACAGATACTTGTGTAAGGATGTTCACAGTTTTATGTGTAATAGTAAAAGAATAAAAACAATTCAAATTTTCATCAACAAGTAAATAGCTGTACTGTGGTCTAGCCATACAATGGAATAAAGGCAATAAAAGGAAGCCAATTGCTGGACACACTTGACAAAACGGAATAACCTCAGGATCACTAGAGGCAAGCGCATAATGGGCAAATTCTCTCCCCATCCTCCCCAGAGCACACATACTGTGTGATTCCATTTACATAAGATTCTAGAAAGTACAAACTAACCTATGGGACAGAAAGCAGATCAGTGTTTGCCTGGGGAAAGAGTGGAGGGAGTGATGGATTCCGAAGGGGCACAGGAAACTTTGGGGAGTTATGCAAATATCTGCCCTCTGAATGTTGGTTTCATGAGTACATATATAAATATCAAAACTGACCAAACTGCACATTTAAAATATTTGGACGTTACTGTACTTCAGTTGTCCATGGGGTCGATAAGAGTCAGACACGACTGAGTGACTTCCCTTTCACTTTTCACTTTCATGCATTGGAGAAGGAAATGGCAACCCACTCCAGTGTTCTTGCCTGGAGAATCCCAGGGATGGAGGAGCCTGGTGGGCTGCCGTCTATGGGGTCGCACAGAGTCGGACACGACTGAAGCGACTTAGGAGGAGGAGGAGGTACTTCAGTTGTTGTGTAGTTGTTAAGTCATGTCCAACTCTTGGCCATTCCATGGACTGTATCCTGAAGCTCCTCTGCCCATGGGATTTCCCAGGCAAAAATACTGGGGTGGGTTGCCATTTCCTTCTCCAGGGGATCATCTCAACCCAGGGATTGAACCCGTGTCTCCTGCATTGGCAGGCAGGTTCTTTATCACTGAGCCACCAGGGAAGTTTCACTGTACTTCAATCAAATCTCCATAAATTTGGAATTTTTAAAAAAATATGTAAAACTAATCTATATCATTAAAAGCCAAAACAGTGGCTTCGTTTAGGGAGGGTAGTGACACAAGGGATCTTTGGGGGGCACAATGTATCTTTGAGGGCCTGGAAATATGCTGTGTCTTGCATCTCTCCCAGTGCCACACCTTGCCAGTGCTCCATCGTTGGGCTGCATGGTTTACAGACATTATGTCATTTAATCATCAGGACAGCCTTATAGCAGAGGAAAAGGAGAAACTAACTTTTTAAAAAAGGTCATGTAGGTCCCAAGTGGCAAAGCAGGATGAGAACCCTGTGTATCAACCTCACAGTCCTAACTACCACCCTAGGCTGGAAGTAGGGTAGAGAAAACTCACTCTGACCTGCTTCGTAATGGAGGAGGATTCTTTGAGGCCAGGAAAGTGTTAGGCTGGCAGCAAGCACACAAGCAGGGAGACAGTAGCAGCCCAGATGGTGAACCCTCAGAAATGCTGGGTGTGGGGCCAGCCGGAGGGGAGGGGACCAGCTGTTCTCATCTCCATCCCCTCAGGTCGGGTGTCTGCACTTGCTAGGTTTTGGCTCTGAGTCAGCTTGGCCCTTGTCTCTGAACCCAGCTGCAGAGCCATCAAAGCTGCTGCCGCGGGACCCAGGTGCCAATTAGCACCGTGGAGAGTGGGGCTTGCCTGCAGGAGAGAGGGAGCAGGTGGAGCAGGAATGGGTGTGGGAGGGGCAAGACCAGCAGGGTCAGGGAGCAAGGAATCCAAGAGGCTGAACTGGATGGAAGTCACAGCCCCACTTCCTGCCCCAGCCGTGAGCAAGTGGAGGGACAGTAGGCCCTGGTGCCTGTAGTCCAGGGTTCAAACACCAACTCCACGACTGACTTTCTCTTCATTCATAAAATGAGGCAGTAAATTCTTGTGATGACAAAATGAGAGAATTAATCAGGAAGTATCTGGCACCTTTTAGAGGCCCGGAATACCGTGGCTTCCTCCCACTTGTCCTCAGAAATGAGAACCAAAGACCCCACCCAGTCCCTGGAGTCCTTTCAGAGTAGTAAGAGGCAGACCTTTTTAACAAACAATTCTATGAGGCTGAATGAAGCAGGTCTCACTGGAGCTGCCAAGGGGGTGTAGGGAAGGCTTCTTGGAGGAAGAGGAGGAGGAGGAGCATCCTGGTAGAGTGCTTACCACTTCAAGAAGGAACTGCCCAACAAGAAGGAACAGTCAGGGTCCAATCAGGGAAGAAGCAGAACCACCACGAGCAAGAGCTGAGGGATTTATTATAGGAATTAGATGCTGCTTGATGGTGGGAGGAGCTGGGGAAGCAGAGGTGCTGGAGGATCAGAGAAGGGGTCACCATTTGTTCAATCTGAGATGCCTTGGCTGGCCACTTATGTGGAACTGCCAAGGAGATGCTCCTGGAGAAGATACTGGGCAGCTGTGCCAACCTGGAGTTCCCACATCTGTGGGTCTGCAGCTCAGCGTTGAGTGGTGGGCTGGGGCTGCTGTTGGCCAGCACCAGGAAGAAGAGCTGGACGCAGGGCAGAGAGCTGGACCCCCCAGGCATCGCTGCATCTCTCACCGCATACAACCACAGCAGCCTTTGGACAGTAACAGCTGCCTCTTCACTTTTTCCAAGATTGTTTCCAAATCTCATAAAGGTTCTTCTTTTGGCTGACTCAACCCAAAACCAAAAATGGAGTGGGAATTCTGGAAAATATTTGTTGTTGTTTTAGTTGCTAAGTTGTGCACAGCTCTTTGTGACCCCATGGACTGTAGTCCACCAGGCTCCTCTGTCATGGGATTTTCCAAGTAAGAATACTGGGGTGGGTTGCCATTTCCTTCTCTAGGGGATCTTCCCAACCCAGGGATGGAACCCACATCTCCTGCATTGGCAGGTGGGTTCTCTACCACTGAGCCATCAGGAAAGCCCTCTGGAAAATACAGTTCCAATTTAACCAAGTTAACACAGCTTAAACCACCAGGAAGGATGAGTGGGAAGCAAAGACAAGGAAAAGCATCCAGGCAGAGGGAACCACACTTGTAAAGGTTCAGAGGCATGAACACTCCAAACTCTTCCCACCTTGGTTTCATCCACATTCATATACATTCCCTGTTGTTCTCTCCTGGAGTATTCAGTAGTTTTCCTCATCATACTTTGCCAATCTTTTCTTTATGTGTTTAATGTGTGTTTCTTCTACTAGAGGGTCTTCCCTGGTGGCTCAGATGGTAAAGAATCTGCCTGCAGTGCAGGAGAACTGGGTTCAATCTCTGGGTCAGGAAAATCCCCTGGAGAAGGGAATGGCTACCCACTCCAGTATTCTTGCCTGGAGAATTCCATGGACAGACGAACCTGGCAGGCTACAGTCCATGGGGTTGCAAAGAGTCAGACACGACTGAGTGACTAACACTTTCACTTCACTTTCTTCTACTAGAGTGTTAATTCCATGAGGGCAGAGACTTTGCTTACCTATCAATTCATTTCCAAGAACAGATCCTGGTACAAAGCAGATGCTTAGGGCATAGTCTGCTACTGTACCCTAATATCCATTTTCCCCTACTTCTACCATGGTAGAATCCCCAATTATCTACTGGATTATCACCACTCAGAATAAAGACTACATTTCCCAAGCTCCTTTGGAGCCAAGTGTGACAAAGATCTGCTGAATGGGATATAAACAGAAATGTTAAGAGGCAGTTTTCCAAGACGTTTCCTTAAAAGACAGCTGGTCTATGCTCTTAGCTTTTTCTGCTGGATTTCTTACTCCTCTGGCTAACTGGAATGCACATGTGATGGATGGAGCTTTAGCAGCCATCTTGAAACATACAGATCAAGAAATATTGCCTTAGGATCATAGAGCAGAAAGCTAGAAGGATCATGTGTCACAGGAAGTTTGGGAAATAAAGTGACCATATTAGTCCTATATTGCCAACCTCCAGGTTTCTATGTGTGAGAGAAGTAGATATCTGTCTTATTTAAACCATTATGAACAAAGCTGGAGGCATAACCCTCCCAGACTTCAGACAATACTACAAAGCTACAGTAATCAAAGCAGCATCGTGTTGGCACAAAAACAGACACATGATCAATGGAACAGAACAGAGAACCCAAAAATAAACCCACACGCCTATGGACAACTCATCTTCAACAAAGGAGGCAACAGTATGCAAGGGGGAAAAGACAGTCTCTTTAGCAAGTGATGTTGGAAAAGCTGAACAGCCACAAGCAAATCAATGAAGTTAGAACAGTCCCTCACACCACATACAAAATAAAATGGCTTAAAGACTTAAACACAAGACACCATAAAACTCCTAGAAGAAAGCATAGCCAAAACATTCTCTGACATGAATCAAAACAATGTTTTCTTAGTTCAATCTCCTAAGGCAATAGAAATAAAAGCAAAAATAAACAGATGGGATTTAATTGAACTCATAAGTTTTCACCCAGCAAAAAAACCCCATAAACAAAATGAAAATACAACCAACAGATTGGTAGGAAATATTGGGTTGGCCAAAAGGTTCATTTGGGTTTTTTTGTGAACCTTTTGGCCAACTCAATATTTGCAAGCAATGCAACTGACAAGGGCTTAATTTCCAACATATACAAACAGCTCATATAACTCAATAACAAAAAGGGAACAATCCAATCCAAAAATGGGCAGAAGAACTAAACAGATATTTCTTCAAAGAAGATGTATAGATGGCAAATAGGCATATGGAAAGATGCTCAACATCTCTAATTATTAGATAAATGCAAATAAAAACTATAGGAGCTATCACCTCACACTGGTCAGAATGGCCATAATCAAAAAGTCTACAAATAATAAATGCTGGAGAGCATTTAGTAAAAAGGGGACCCTCCTACACTGTTGGTAGAATGTAAATTGGTGTAGACACTATGGAGAACAGTATAGAGGTTCCCTCAAAACCTAAAATTAGAGTTACTATATGACCCTGCAATCCCACTCCCTGGCATATACCCAGAGAAAATTCTAATTTGCATTGGCAGGGGGTTTCTTTACCACTAGTGCCACCTGGGAAGCCCCACCACCACCCCACAAGCAATTTGGGTTTCCCGAGAAGTAGAGTCTGAGACAAGGATTTGGGTGCAAGGATTTTCTTTAGCGAGCGGTCACAGGAAGAACAGGTAAGAGTGGGGAAGCGAGGTATAAGGGAAGAAAGTCAATGGGGGTGCATTAATGAACAAGCTGGAAGACCACCTGAGCTCAGTCTCAATGGGCACTTTAGAGTTCTTCCAACCCACAGGCAAAGAAACTGGGTTATTTATAGGCTAACTCTCATTCCTCATGGACTATTTTAAAAATGTATCCAGGATTTGTTTTGATTGGGCTGCCGTCTATGGGGTCGCACAGAATTGGACACGACTGAAGCGACTTAGCAGCAGTAAGACACACAGACATGGAAATGACTGTCATAAAGGAGGAAGTTTTCAACATCATACCCACAGCTGCCTAGACACAGGAGGCATGACAGGCCATGCAGGGCCACCCTGCAAAGTCCCAAGATCAGTCAGGAGGCAGAGAGAGTGAGGGGAAACAGCACGAGCCTTTATTGTGGTTTCTGCAGGGAAAGCAAGGCAAAGTAAGTAGGCTTAGGATTGGCAGCTGCTGCTACTGCTGCTAAGTCACTTCAGTTGTGTCCAACTCTGTGCGACCCCATAGACGGCAGTCCACCAGGCTCCCCCATCCCTGGGATTCTCCAGGCAAGAACACTGGAGTGGGTTGCTATTTCCTTCTCCAATGCATGAAAGTGAAAAGTGAAAGGGAAGTCACTCAGTCATGTCCGACTCTTTGCAACCCCATGGACTGCAGCCCACCAGGCTCCTCCGTCCGTGGGATTTTCTAGTTTGAATAATTTCAGTGGCCTCTGGGACATATCAGCTATCTGCAGTTGTCAAATACTTGGCCGTAGGATGATTAAGCCAGATGGATAGTGGGCTGGAGTATAAGAGCCTGATAAGGAGTTAGTTCAGGGCTATGGGCTTTAGATAGTTGGTATGCATATGAAAGTTGCACTGGCAGGTAAGTTCTTTATTATGTCTAGAAATTGACTAAGCCCTGGAAGGGGGAGTCTCTACAGGATCAGCAAAGCCTTAGATGTCACATGAAAAGGTATGATTAATATATTAATGCTGCTCTTGGACGCATCAACTTCCTGGCATGTATGGGGTTTGTGATGCTGAAGGGTAGAGGCAGGGCACCAGTGGTGTTCGCTATGCTCTTCTTGGTCCCTTGATTTCTACTTGGACCTTACAATGCACCCAGTAAGTTTCATGAAAAATTCTACTGGGATTTGTGTGAGAATCACATCAAATTTATAGTTTAATTTAGTAATAAGTAATATAATATACCAGGTTCCTCTGTCCATGAGGTCCTCCTGTTCATAAATATTAGTATTTCCATTTTATAATTTGAGTCCTTACATTCATAAACATGTTATATATTTCCATTTAGTCAATTCTTCAAGTCCTGGAATAATTTTTACAACATAATATTCTACATGAAAGTTCTTGTGTATCTTTTGCTTGATGCCTTTTCAGATTTTTGTTGCTGTTGTAAATAGAATTTCTTTTTCTATACTTGTTATAATTTGGTACACAAATGCTAATAATTTTTAAAAAGTTGATCTTGAATTTAGTAACCTTACTCTCTTACTAGTTTTAATAATTTCTCTGTATGTTCTCTTGGATTTTCTGCACAGACAATCACATTGTCTGCACATACGGGTAGTTTTCTTTTCCAATTCTTAAATGCTATTTATTTCTTCCTTTTATAGGTTGAATCATATAAGTTGCTGCTGTTGGGCAGCCTGTGACCTAAAAAAATATGGCAATTTCACATAATTTAAGCTACCACAAGAAGGTGTAGGATCTCCAATATAGTGCTGAATAGAAACTATGATAGAAGACATCCTTGTGTAAGTCTTGACTTTGATGGAAATTGCTTTTAAAGTTTTACCATTAAGTCTGATCAGTGCTACATGTTTATTAGGTTAAGGAAGCTAGTTTGCTAATAGTTTGCATTGCATGAGTAATCTGTCAGGGTGGTTTATTACATTAGTGAGTTATCTAATGTTGACTCACTCTTGGTTCTTGGAATAAACTCTACTTTGCCATGACGCAATATTTTTGTGTGTGTACACTGCTGTTTTCAACTTGGTATTATCTTGTTTAGAATTTTTGCATCTACATTCATGAAAACTAATAGGAGCTAACATTTATTAGGTGCTTTCCATGTTCCAGGCACCATTAAGGCATTTTAAATAAATTATTTCATTTCATCCTAGAAGGCCTATTGTTTTGAATGTTATTTCCTCCTCTGAAATATGAGAGAACTGAGGCACAGAGAAGTTAAGTCACTTCCCCAAGTTCACAGAGAATATTAGTAGTGACACCAGAATATAAATCCAGACTGCTTGGCTCCAGAGGCCACGCACTAACCACTAGCCCATGCCATCTCCCTGTGAAAAATACCCATAAATCACATTGGCCTATAATTCTCTGTCTTTGTCTGATTTAGTACCACAATTATACTATCCTCAACAAATAAGTTGGATAGCTTTTCTTCTTTTTATTTTCTTCCTAAAAATGTATTTTATCTGGAGTCAATTCACCAATATATTTTATTGACTTTCTTAGCCTTTGATTGCTTAAGTTTTCAAATCTCGGTCTGCAAGCTCACTTTGCTTTTTTTTAAATCTCGAATTTAGAGAAAAGTTGCAAGTATCATACAAAGAACTTTTCCCCCTTGCATCATTTTGATTACATTTACAACATAAGCTTCTGACACTTTCGTGTGCATTAGTTACAAAGATATCTTTGTAGATATAGCCAACATATAGTCATCAATATCAAGAAATTAACATTGATATAGCATTATTATCTCATCCCCAGACCCCATTCATATTTTGCCAGTTGTTCCCATAAAGTCCTGTATAGCAAAAGGATCCATTTCAGAATCACATGTTGCATTTAGCTGTGATGTCACTTGAGTCTCCTTCTATCTGAAACAGTTCCTTAGTCTCTCCTTGACTTTCACAACCTTGATACTTCTGATGATTACAGACCAATTATTTTATAGAATATCCCTTAATCTGGGTTTGTCTGATGCATCCTCATGACTAGATTCAAGTCATACATCTTTGGCAGGAATATCACAGAAGCAATCCTGTGCATTGGAACCTATCAGGTAATGTACAATTTTGATTTGCTCCATTATTCATGATGTTAATTTTGATCACTTGGTTGAGGTACTATATTGGTTTCCTAAAATTACTGTAACAAATTACCACAAATGTAGTGGCTTGAAACAACATAATTTTTTTTTTCTCTTATAGGTCTGAAGATCAGCAGTCCAATATCAGTCTTATGGGGCTAATATCAAGGTACTGGCAGAACTAATCAAGGTACACAAGAACTAATTCCTTGTGGTGTTTCCAAAGGAGAATCTGTGCCTTGCCTCTTCCAGTTCTGGAGGCTGCCTTGGCATTCATTAGCTCATATCTGCATCACTCCAATCTCTGCTTCCATTTTCACATACATTCTCTGATTCCCTGCTTCCCCTTATAAGGACCTCTGTGACTATATCAGTCCCACTAGGAGAATCTCCGCATCCCAAGACCTTAAATTTAATCACACAAGCAGTTTCTTCCACCATATAAAGTGATAACCGCAGATTCCAAAATAGGGATGTGGACGTCTTTGGGGGTCATTATTCAATCTACCACAGGTGGTATCTGCAAAATTTCTCCTCCGTCAACTCTTTTACCCCTTTATAATTAATAAAAGTTTTGTGGGGAGGTATTTTGAAACTATGTTAAGTTCCTCATTTATCATCAAACTTTCATCATTTATCTACTACAATATAGTCTTAAATTTTCTCATTTTACTCAATGAATATTCATCATTATCATTATTTATTTTAATGCTAAAATTGTCCCAGATCTGGTCAATGGAACCCTTTCCCCATCATTCTCTGAGCACTTCACTTATGTTTCAGCACAAGTTAGGCTAGTTTGAATGAATAATGTATCCTCTCCCTCTCTCTCTCCCTTCCCACCCTCCCACCGTTGCTCAGCTAACTTAAGGTTTTGCGATGCCTCCAAGTCCCATGGCATTTTCAAGCTCCTGTGCTATGGTGTATGAGAGGTAATACAGATACTATGAGCTAAGGCCTCAGACAACAGATCAGCAGCAGTATCCCTCTCTAGCATCTTTCAGGGATTGGGATACAATCAAGCCCCTAGCTTCCAGCCAAGAGTCTTTTAGTCTCCTTCTATCCCTAAGCACCTGCCACTGCCTTTGACTTCCAGAGCCAAGTCGGCTCCCAATTTCAGCCCCCCCCCATTACTTTGCTTCCCCCCCCCTCAAAGTTGGTTCATGAAGATCTTATATTCAGCCTGGTTGTCTTTTTGTTTGCTTTATACACTGACTTGGCCAAAAAGTTTGTTCAGCTCTTCCCATAATAGCTTACAGAAAAACCCAAATAAACTTTTTGGCCAACCCAATATTTCATTTATTTATTGCTACAGTTTGGAGAAGAGAATGCACTCAATCCTACATTCTCCAAGCCATCTTAAAAGGAAAATCAGCTCCATTTCAACAGTGTTCTTTTAAAAAGAATATATGCCAACATGTCAAATTATAGCAAAAAAGACACTGGGGAAATCCATATGATAGCAAGCCTGACTCCTGGAGAGAAAGTGGCAAAGTTACTATCTTTAGGTGACCACTCCCCCAGACCCTGCCCTGTCCCTCCAGTTGCTAGGTCTGCCTGGTGGGGCTCAGGGAGGGGAGGAGGTGGAAAGCTTGGAATGAGGGCTACAGGAATATGCCAAACGCCCTGTAGGATCCTGGGTCGAGGCGCCACTTCTGGTCAGGTCCAAAAGTAGGGCTGCCCTGGTGTTGATGCCTGTCCTATAAGGTCCCCCAACTCCCAAAGGAATGATACTGATTCCAACTCTAAGCAAGGATCACTTAGCTGGAGGAGGGGGTGCTTGCTCCCTTGAAGCACCAGAGCCGTCTGCGGTCAGCACAGGTTGTAAGGCTCAAGTGGGAGGACACAGTCAGTCCACTCCGGCCCTATCCTGTCCCTTCCCCAGTCACTCAATCTATTAGTATGTAAGGGGACTCTGAATCATTTAACCCTCCCCAAATCCACACACTTGCCCTAGGCACCCTTTCCCCAATGTCTGCAGATAGCTGTGCCGCACACCACCAGTCTTATTCCCCACTTCTTGCAGTGCTCCTTGCTTTCAGCAAATCCCATGGGCACAGACTGGAGATCTTTTTCTGTAAGACCTCCTGAGTCCTGACAGCAGGCAAATCCTAGAGAACTGCCGGCTAGAGTACAAGCACTTTTCGAAAAGGTAAGAGAGCGAGAGCCAGGGTCCGCCTCAGTCTCCCCAGTTGTACAAAGGGTGCAGGCGCTGTTCTGCCAGCCTCCCTTTAGGGAAAGTGGGAGGCCTGAGGAGGTCTGGAAGTACCAAGGTCAGCCCGGGGTGACGACCCTAGGAGGTTGGCTCAGAAGAGCCAGTAGCGCCCCATTGGTGCTGGCCCCGCCCATTCCCGAGTGGGTGTAGCTCACAGCTGCTGCCCCCAGCGGGGTTCAGCTGGGCTCTCCGCGGGGTCCTAGTGCCCTCCGCACCGCCACTTCATACCTCCGAGGCCGTGGGCATCCGCTCTCACTAGCCTGCTCGAGGCTGCCTGTGCCCGGGCGGTCCGACCGCTGAACTCGCTTCGGCTACCTCTCCAGCCCCTTCCCGTCATGAGAAGCGCTCTCCCTCTGGTCCTTTTCTCACTGGTTGCCCTTTGCGGGCGAGGTGAGTTCTTTTCGGGGAAGGAGGGAGAGGCGACTGAGTCTGGCATAGCCGGGCTGAACTGGCTATAGGTGGGAGGGAAGGGGGGGTGCTTATCACCCGGGGGAGTGGCCCGAGATGGTCCCCGACGAGTGGGGGCGTGGGCGGGGCTAAGCCCACTCTCCAGCAGTAGGGGAGGGGCAGGATGAATGGGTCTGCGAGTTTGGGGTGGGGACCGCGTGTCCTCTGCGTGGCCACCAGGGCCACCCTCCGAATCGAGCGCCTTTGGGCTGGGTAGCGGGACTGAGTGGACAGGAAGGTGTGCTCAACCCCAGCGCTATTGTAGAGACAGCGAAATTTAGCTTGGGGTGGGGAGGTGGGGTGGTACTCAACTTGCCAATCCAGGTGTATTTGGGGGTGGATCTCCTAGGAAACACACTTCGTTGGCACCTCTGGCTCTGGTCACCCACCCCCTAGGGGCTGGCCATCGGGACAGCCAGGTTGGCTGAGTGCAGGGCTGGTGAAGTTGGGCCTGCCACTCAGGAACCTGCAGCCTCTACCTCGAAGGGAAGCCCAGTCAGCCCTGCCCAAGCAGAGTCAGGTATGGTGAGGATTGCCTGCTCTGGGCCTCAGTCTCCCCATCTGTGTTCCAAGGACTCTCAGTTCCTACCCTCCAGCCCAAGCTTATCTTTCCGGCTCTAGTCAGCCCACTAGAGGACCAGGGCTGTATCTTTCTTGGACAGAGACATACCAGGGGGTGATGGAAGAGGATGGGGGGACATGCAATTTCCTACTGGGAAGTGGAGCTCTCCCCAGAGATGATGTCTGCACTCCATGTGTGTGTCCTGGCTCTGTCACCACTTGCTCACTGACCCTCTCTGGGCCTCTGTTTCCCTGTCTGTTCTATGGGTATGATATGCCCTGACTACATACTTGGGGACTCGTGTGTCAGTTGCTGCTGCTGCTGCTAAGTCACTTCAGTTGGGTCCGACTCTGTGCAACTCCATAGACGGCAGCCCACCAGGCTCCCCCATCCCTGGGATTCTCCAGGCAAGAATGGGTTGCCATTTCCTTCTCCAATGCATGAAAGCGAAAAGTGAAAGTGAAGTTGCTCAGTCCTGTCCGACTCTTAGCGACCCCATGGACTGCAGCCCACCAGCCTCCTCCGTCCATGGGATTTTCCAGGCAAGAGTACTGGAGTGGGGTGCCATCGCCTTCTCCGGTGTGTCAGTTGCAGTGTTTCTGAAATATGGTCCTAGGGCCACCTGCATCAGAAACACCCAGTACACATCCCTGGGCCCCATCCTAGGCTCACAGGGTCAGAATTTCTGGAAATGGAGCCCAGGAATCTGTATTTATACAAGCATCCTGGTGATTCTTACACATGATTGGAGAAGCTACTGGTAATATATCATGAGCTCTTTGTAAAAGCTAAAACCCTCAACTTTTGGGGGAAAAAATCCGTAGCTGCCTTTTAATAAATGCAAATCTCTTGTTCACTTTCTCTGTTAAGGACAAACATCCTCAACTGAAAATCATTCTGCCTTTCAGATGCCCACTTGCCAAGATTCCATAAAAGTGACCCTTCACTTTCTGTGGTTTGTGGAAAGAAGAAAGTGTTAGCGACCCATGGACTGTAGACTGCTAGGATCCTCTGTCCATGGGATTCTCCAGGCAAGCTTACTGGAGTGGGTTGCCATTCCCTTCTCCAGGGGCTCTTCCTGACCCAGGGATGGAACCTGGGTCTCCTGCACTGCAGGCAGATTCTTTACCATCTGAGCCACCAGGGAAGCCCCAATAGCTGTGGGGCTCATATTACAAACCAATAGCTATTGCCTTTCCGTTTTTCCAATATAGCTTTTATGATAAGCTCTGCTTTTTCAAACTGTTCACACACTCACCCAGTTTAGAATTCCAGCCATGGCTTCCTCGCAGACTGTCACCCCTCTCAGACTATTAACACCTGCAGAGAAGGCCTAGGAAGACAAGGCGCTGGACCGAGGCAGGTGGGGCCCACTCCTCCTCAGAATCACTGGGTCATGACTGACCCCTAGTGGTGGCCTCTTTGTGTATCTCTGCTGGCCTCAGGGTTCCAAGGTGACCCACCCCCTCACTGTGTCTGTGAAGCTTTCACCTCTTCTGGGCCACCCCTATCATCTGGGAGTGAGAGGCCTGTTCCTTGTCTTTTAAACCTGGCAGGCCTCACAGGCATAAAGCAGCAGATTGAAAAGCCTAAACATGTATTGTTTGAAGCCCCCCTCACCTTTGCTGCCCCCCTCCCGCCCCGCCCTCTGCACGTACACAAGTACAAATGCAGGCACAGGCATGAGTACACACTCGGCCCTGGACCCCTGCATGGCTTCCGCAGGGACAGGCTCCTTAAGGGTGTGATAGAAGACCCAGGGGTTGGGGATTGGCGTGGGAGCGAGGCTCTACCTGAAAGAGCTTCCTAAACCTGGCTCTGCCTCTGACTTGCTGGGGTTCCTTGAGTAAGTTCCTCCCCCTCTTTGGTCTCAGTTTCCCCAGATAAGAAATAGAGAGTGGGATAAGTGGTCTAAGGTTTTTGGAACCGCTTTCTCTGGAACCCACAGTTGGTCCTCAAAATGGGAAGGGGTCCCTGGGGGCCAAATGAATGCCTGAGAGAAAGGACAGCCCCAAAGGGGAGCAATCTGAGCCTCCCAGGGGGCTCAGAGCTGGAATACGGGCTCCCACAGCCTGCAGAGCAGCCCTGGCCTCTTAGATACCCAGGTAAACCAGCCTCCTGGGGCTGCAGAGATGTGGGATCCAGCCCTTCAGGGGTGGGGGCCAGGAGCTACAGATTCTGACCTGAGCTGTCCCAGACATGCCAGATGGACCTGGGCAAGTCATACCCTGCTGAAATGGTGTGTCAACTTGGGGGGCTACAGACTGGCTTCCAGCAGCTGGCCTCTGGGAGGGGGTCCAGGCTGTGAGAGGCAGAGCTCAGAATGTAGGCCAGGCATCCACAGGACCCTCTGGGCAGCCTGGAGCAGTTTGGGGGAGGGAGAGTGGGCAGCAGGTGCGCCGGGAGCATCTTTCACAGGCACTAAATATTGCATCTGCTCCAGATAGGCAACGAGTTGGAAAGTGTGTGGAGCAGGCAGGGTAGTAGCTGCCCTCCATGGCCTTGCATCCAGCCCAGCTCCCACCCAGGAGTCCACCTCAGACTTGCTCTGTTGGGCAGTTCACATTCAGGGTCCTCTGGCCACATCCAGAGATGTAATCCCAGTGCGGGGCCTGCTGAGCTAGCAGACCCACCCCCACCTCCTCAGCCTTCCTTATTCCCTCATCCTTTCCCCCTCTTTCTTGCTGCCCCACTATTTCCTCTGTACACCCTCATCTCTTCCCTTATCCCTGGGATCTCCCGCTCAGGTGTTCTTGACCTTCCTTGGAGGGTCCTTCTTTCCAAGGCCCTTTCCCCACCTACCCCTAACTGAAGTCACCAGAATGAACATGATGGAGTTCCTGAACCTCACCTTCACTTCCAGACGTGTGAGGGAGACAGGACAAAGGCACAGATGCCACGTGGCAAGAGATCTGGGGTGTGAGAAAGGGGAGCTCTGGGGCTGTGAGCGTTCAGTGGGGCTCACGACCACATCAGGCTCCTTGCAGAAGGCTGCCTTTGCTGGGTCTCAAATATGGTTGAGCCTAGACCCCTCCTTTAAGCTCCAGACCAGGAGCCAACTGCCAGTTGGACCCCTTCATTTGGTATTTCAAAGACACTTTGCTCTCTGTAGGGCAGAGTCTGAGCCCAGGAAACTGCCCCCTGGGCCAGGCCTTTTCTCTTTTAGTGAAAGCATCACCATCTCCCCAGCTCTGAACACAAATTCACGTTTGAGTAATGTCTCTCCTCCACTACACGGGAGGCTCTCTGAGGGCAGGAGCCATTTCTGGGTCTTTGCTGGCTGTTATACCAGCACATAACGCAGTGCCTGGCATAAGAAAGACACTCAGATATTTGACGGCTGGTGGCTATTCTGGCAGAAGAGTACACTGGAAGACTTAGAAGTGAGACAGTGAAGGGCACATGGGGAAATGAAAACAGTATATATGGGTGAAATATAGAGCACCTAGGCACAGAGGTGGAGAGGTAAGGAAAGATCAGGTTGAGGAAGTGATGCTGGTGCCAGGAGCAAAGGACTCTGGATGCCAAGCTGAAACATGTGATGTGAACTCTGCCTACAGCTCTGAGAGGTTATGGGCAGGGATGGGGTCTGATCCAGTAGCTGTAGGAAGACCACTCTGGCACTGATGGGACATGGCAGCAGGGGCAGAGTTAGGGAGGGAAGACCAGCAAAGAGGTCTCCCTGGAAGAGCCTGGGGGCAGGGTGGTGAGCCAGGATCAGGGCTGGAGGGATGGAGAGAGGAGGACGGACTGAGTGACTTGGAAAGTAGAAGAGACAGAACTGGGTGGCCACTTGGATGAACCAAGAGAGGGGTCAGAAATAGACGCCCAGGTGCCATTCACTGTCAGAGTGGACAGAAGGAGGAAGATGTAGGGCAAGGGGGGAGAGAGCTGAGCTGTGTCTTAGACAGATATAATTGGAAGACCCCAAGGAGAGGCAATGGCACCCCACTCCAGTACTCTTGCCTGGAAAATCCCATGGATGGAGGAGCCTGGTAGGCTGCAGTCCATGGGGTTGCTAAGAGTTGGACCCGACTCAGCGACTTCACTTTCACTTTTCACTTTCATGCATTGGAGAAGGAAATGGCAGCCCACTCCAGTGTTCTTGCCTGGAGAATCCCGGGGACGGGGGAGCCTGGTGGGCTGCCGTCTATGGGGTCGCACAGAGTCGGACCCAACTGAAGTGACTTAGCAGTAGCAGCAAGGAGAGGCAGGCCTGGCAGCATCTTAGCTGCTCCGACCGGCCCTGAGGGCACCTGTGTTCCCTGGCCTTTGCAGCTTTCCCTTTCCTTGCCATCAGTTGGATGAGGATCCTGCAGATCTGACTGTGTGCTTTCCCAGGGGACTGCCGTGTGGCCAATGCAGAGGAGAAGCTCATGGACGACCTTCTGAACAAAACCCGCTACAACAACTTGATCCGCCCAGCCACCAGCTCCTCCCAGCTCATCTCCATCCAGCTGCAGCTCTCCCTGGCCCAGCTCATCAGCGTGGTAGGTACTGGGGGCAGACGTGCCCCAAGGTTATTCATCTGATCTTTTTCTGTGTGTGAAAATTAAGGAATTTGCCTAAACTTTGAGACCCCTGACTCGGCCTCTAAGTTACTATTTTTCTTTCCCAAACTGCCGTCTGTGTCTTTGCGCTCGCTCTTTTCTTTGCTAGAGAGGTCTTGCCCACTTTGTGCACTCTGTTCCACACTTTGGAGCCGCCTGCACATCCATGACCCTGATACCAATTACAGTGCTTTGGCTTCAAGCATAGTTGGATGATCAACAAAGCATCCAACTATGAGTGGCTAAAACAATAAGGACATCTGTTATATCGCATAACAGGAGAGCAGGCCAGTCGTTTCAGTGTTGTCGTTAAATGTTTCAATTAATGCAGTAATTCAGTGATGTCAGGATTCTAGGTTGTTGGCAATGATGTCAGGACTGTTATTCTCTTGTTTTCTGCGCCGCCCCCCCCACCGACCCCCACCTTGATCATAAGATGGTGGCCATGGTTGCAAACATAAAATCTTCACATGACAATGTCTGTGGCAGGAAATGGCAAATCTTTTTTTGGGTACCTTTTTGAGTATGAGGAAGACTTTCCCAGAAACTTCCCCACCTCTGGGCATCCCAGTGGCCAGGGCTGCAGCTCATGCCTAAGCTTTCACTGATTGTTGGCTGGAGGAATGGAATTACCACGGTTAGCTAAGACTTAAATAATATGAGGTGGGACTTGCCTGGTGGTCCAGTGGCTAAGACTCCATGCTCCCAATGCAGGGGGCCTGAGTTCTATCCCAGGACAGGGAACTAGATCCTGCATGCTGCAACTAAAGATCTCGCATGTTGCAATGAAGACGAAGATCCTGCGTGATGAAACTAAGATCCGGCACAGCTAAATATATAATAAAGTACGTGGCGAGGAGGCCAGAGAAGGGCCCATGAAGTTCATGAGTATGCAGTATCTAACAAAGTCATAGTTTTATTAACAAAGAAGTTATAAGGGTGGAATGACCACTGAGCAGGCAGCCAACAGGCCTGCCACAGACAGATGGGCCTCCAACATGGCCATAAGCATCTCCTCCTTTTATCCTATCATCTCCCCTCTCTGTTGAACAGATGACCTCACATATCCCCTACCTATCGAGGGGAAATAGGAATCAGGGTACAGAAACCGATGGCTACAGAGGCTCAGGTGTAGGGACAGGGCCAGAGTCAGCTGCTGCCTTGGTCTAGCCAACTGGGTGAGGGTCTGGATAAATGAGGGTAGTCACTGTGGGTATGGAAATGAAGAATGGATTGTAGAGTCCACAAGTAGGGTTGTCATGTGTAGGTGCGGAACCTGGGTAGGGGTGCTGAGGTACAAGGAGCTCCCTCTCTCCCCTCTACTGTCTCTGACTTGGGGGTGCCTGAGAAAACCATGGCCCATTGTTAATCTTCCCTGGGGCCCTTTCCACATCCCCATGCACAGGTTTGGAACCCTGCCTCTGAAAGCAGCTCTGAGAAGAGCATTCACATGGGGAGTGTGTGGGGTACTGTGTCCAAGCAAGGGGAAGGAGCCGGCCAAGATGGCTGAACCTCCTCTGGTCCAGCGGCTGCCTTCTTATCCCCAGCCTCTCTCCCTAGCCCAGTCGGGCCCCACAAAGCCAGCCCCTCCAACCTATAGCCCTGGCAAAGGCTTTGGCCAAATTACTGGCTGGCTTCCTCCCCTGGGAGGAAGCACAGCTCCCAAATGGGGGAGGGGTGAAAAGCCTGTGCGCTCTGCCCATCTCCTCTCCGCAGGCCAACTGGAAGGAATAAGCGCTTCCGGCCAGGCCACTCCCAGGCTGATGTCTGAGTGTTATTGTCCAGCCAAGGGCTTTTTGCTTAATGGGGTGAGCCCAGCTGCTGCCCTAGTGAGGAAAGACAGGCAGGCAACTCTTGCCATGCTTCCAGGGTCAGGCTGCCCCTCCCAGATCTACTCTGTGGGATAACAGAAGTTACCAGAAAGAGGAGGGCACACAGCCTCCAGCTCCCACACCTGTGAGCCATCATAATCCTGAAAGCTGTGTATGGAACAGATGTGAGGTTTGGGGGCTTACTTTCCCTACTCTATTTCAGGGTTTGGTTTTCGAGAAGGGAGGATTAGGGCATAACCAGCTTAAAGATGGAAGTTTCTAGGGCGCAAACAGGGAGTTTGTGCCATGCGAAGGCCCACAGGCCTTCAGAGATTGCACTCTGGAAATGCTGGGGCTGTCTTTGGGAAGGCAGCTGCTGGGGAAGTAGAGAGGACTAAGACGTGGGACTAAAGAAGAAGAGGCCTTTCTGAGTGATAGCATTGTTCTACCTTGAAAGGAGATGGGCTACCTGGATAATGCATTGTTAAAACTGATCAAATTGTACCTCTTAAGAACTATGCCTTTCACAGTATGTAAATTGTACCTCCACTTAAAAATAATTTTTAAGGCAGATGAAGGTTTTCAGCTTCCATTATTGACAGAGTTGCTTGTTGCAGATTAACTTTCTCACAAGAATATTTAGAAAAGCCAGACAAAAATGCCTGTCCTCCCCACAGTCAGTTTGAAGGTCTTGGAGAACTTCTAGGTCTAGGATTTGAGGGACCAGGACCCAGGAGGTGGCCCTGACAGTCTCTGGTGCTTTCCCCCTTATTTGATGATTGGTAAACACTGGGCTGGAGAAGGCAATGGCACCCCACTCCAATACTCTTGCCTGGAAAATCCCATGGACGGAGGAGCCTGGTGGGCTGCAGTCCATGGAGTCGCTAAGAGTCAGACACGACTGAGCGACTTCACTTTCACTTTTCACTTTCCACTTTCATGCATTGGAGAAGGAAATGGCAACCCACTCCAGTGTTCTTGCCTGGAGAATCCCAGGGATGGGGGACCCTGGTGGGCTGCTGTCTATGGGGTCGCACAGAGCCAGACACGACTGAAGCGACTTAGCAGCAGCAGCAGCAAACACTGGGCCAAGAGGCAGGGAGCTGAATCCAAAGTGGTGGCTAAGAGGTTGGGAAGCCTAGCTGAATCATTGCCACTCTTGCAGGGCTGAGATGACACAAATTGGAATTGGAGCCCCACCAAGGAGATGGGGCCTTGGTGAGAACCTTGAAAGGACCATCCCTAAGAATCAAAAGGAGTCAAGCACAGACCAGCCCTCACAAAAACTAAACCCTGCTTTGAGCCAGCTCAGTCACAGACAATGAAAATGATTTGCCCTTCCTCTGACTGCCTGCCATAAAGCCAAAGTTGGTCCTCCCTGGAGGCGGATAAAGTCAGATAAAAACCTACTAAGAAAGCAATAAGACAAGATGAAATAAGAAAAGAAAAAACAGATAAAAGAAGGGAAATACACACAGATGATTCAGATATTGAAGTCATCATACATAGACTTTAAAATAACTTGCATTATGATGGTAAAAATTGTGTTATATGTATTTTATCACTACTAAAAATAAACAAAATAAATTTCCTTAAAAAGGAAATAACATGCATTAATATGTGTAGGAAACTTAAAGTGATAGAGAATTTAAAATGTATTAGATGAGTTTAATAGAAGATTGGTCATAGCAGAAGAGAAAATAAACAGCAAGAAAGGTCAATCGAAAATATCTAGACAAATGATAGAAAAAAGGAAGGAAAACATGGAAATGAAGATAATATGGTATGTGATAAAAATGTCGGGTCTAACATGTGCATCTAGAGTTCCTGAAAGAGTGCATATCAAAATAAGACAGAAGCAATATTTGAAGTGATACTGAGAATTTTCCAAAACTGACTAAAGATATTAAGATACAGGTGCAAGAGGCTCTATGAACTCTATGTGGGATAAATACAAAGAAAATCTTACCGAGGTACATCATAGATGAACTCCTGACCACCAAAGACAAAGAAAATCTTAAAAGCAGTCAGGAAGAAACAAGTCAGAAGGAACAATAAAACTAACAGCTGAAATGGAAGCCAAAAAATTAAATGACATTTTTTAAATGCTGTAAGAAAAACCTGCAAACCTAGATGTATGCAACCAGTAAAAAAAAAAATAATTAAAACTGAAGGTTAAATAAAGATGTTTTCAGACAAAAAGAGAGAGAGAATTTAATAAAAGAAGACTCAATACCAAAAGATGTTCTTCAACCATAAGGAAAAATGATCCCAGATGGAAATACAGAAATGTAGGAAAGAATGAAGCATAACAGAAAGGGTAAATATATGGGTGAATTTGAACTGATATTGACAGTATAAAACAAAAAATATATCATGCAAGATTTTTATTATATGTAGAATTAAATACATAACAATAGCCCCAAAGTAAGGAGGGTGTGGGAGAAGGCGATGGCACCCCACTCCAGTACTCTTGCCTGGAAAATCCCATGGATGGAGGAGCCTGGTGGGCTGCAGTCCATGGGGTCGTGAAGAGTCAGACACGACTGAGCGACTTCACTTTCACTTTTCACTTTTCACTTTCATGCATTGGAGAAGGAAATGGCAACCCACTCCAGTGTTCTTGCCTGGAGAATCCCAGGGACGGGGGAGCCTGGTGGGCTGCCGTCTATGGGGTCGCACAGAGTCAGACACGACTGAAGCGACTTAGCAGCAGCAGCAGCAGCAGAAGGAGGGTGTAGACGAAATGTTCTGAAGTTCTTGCCTTGTTCTAGAAGTGATAAAAGTACTAATTTATATTAGGTGCTAAAAGGTTAGGATTATGCATCTTGCAGTCTCCAGAGTAACTACTAAAAGAAGAGTCACATTAATAAGGGGAGAAATGGATAATAAAATATCCGTTTTATTTAATTTTTTTTAATTTTGTTTATTTTATTTAATCCAAAATAAGGCAAGAAAAGAGAGAAAGGGAATAAACAGAAAACAGGTAGATGGTAGGTTTAAACCCAAATATATCAGTATCTACACTAAATGTAAATGGTCTAAATACTCTAATTAAAACAAGACATTTGAGGGAAAAAGACAACTGACATGCATCTTCTCTCTCCTCTTTCCATCTACCCTTCAAGAGCCTAGAATGTGGGTATAATGGCTGCAGCTGCAGTGGTCATTGTGGACCATGCATATGAGGACCACATTCTAGGTGTGGAAGAGAAGAAATCTGGAAGGTCCCTATTGACTTTGTAGAGCATAACTGCCATATTATGTTGGAGATACTTCAGGTTTGGTTTCAGACCGCCACAATATAGTGAATATTAAGTCACATGATTTTTTTGGTTTCCCAATACATATAAAAGGTATGTTTACACTATGCTGTATTAAGTGTGCAATAGTATTAAGCGCTAACCATCGTCTGAGTTGTAATTTTTTTGTAGTAGTAACATCAAAGATCATTGATCACAGATCACCAGAACAAATATAATAATGAAAAAGTTTTAAATGTTGCAATAATTACCAAAATGTGACATAGACACACAAAGTGAGCAACTGCGGTTGGAAAAACTGTCAATAAGATGCTCCACACAGAGTTGCCACAAACCTTGAATTCAGAAAAGATGCAGTATCTATGAAGCAAGAGATGATAGTGGCAGAGGAGATGGGCAGATCAAATCAGATCAGATCAGTCGCTCAGTCGTGTCCAACTCTTTGCGACCCCATGAATCACAGCTCGCCAGTCCTCCCTGTTCATCACCAACTCCCAGAGTTCACCCAGACTCACGTCCATCGAGTCACTGATGCCATCCAGCCATCTCATCCTCTGTCGTCCCCTTCTCCTCCTGCCCTCAATCCCTCCCAGCATCAGGGTCTTTTCCAATGACTCAACTCTTTGCATGAGGTGGCCAAAGTACTGGAGTTTCAGCTTTAGCATCATTCCTTCCAAAGAAATCCCAGGGCTGATCTCAAGCAGGCAAATCTGAGACTTGTGTAGGGTCCCCAACCCCCCGGGCTGGCACTGTGGCCTGTTAGGAACTGGGCTGAACAGCAGGTGAATGGTGAGCGAGCGATCAAAGCTTCATCCATATTTACAGCTGTTCCCCATCATTCCCATGACCACCTGAGCTGTGCCTCAGGTCAGATCAGCAGGAGCATTAGATTCTCAGAGGAGCACAAATCCTAACCCTAAAGTCAAGGTGGAATATCCTGAGATTGCCACAAAATAGAAATAAAGTGCACGATAAATGTAATGTTCTTGATCATCCTGAAACCACCACCCCCACCCCGCCCCCGCCACCTCAGTCCATGGAAAAATTGTCTTCCACAAAACTGGTCCTTGGTGCCAAAATGGTTGGGAACCTGTTGATCTACAGGACTTACTGATGAATCAGAGAGCCAGGGATCAGGGACATCTGCCAGGTTTACTGGCTTGTGGAATTGTATGGCTGGGGTGCCATTCACTGAGATGGCAATGCCAGTGGAAGCCCAGGTCTGGGTGAAGATAAGGAGCTCTGTCTCAGGCACGCTGGTTATGAAATACCTCTGAGCCTTTTGCAGATGTTAGGTCAGCGGTTGGTCACATGGCCCTGAAGCTCACAGCCTTTTGCTTGATAAAGTGGGATCTGTTCACCTCCTACTTGGTGAACTGATAGCTGCATTTCCCTCCCCAGAATGAGCGAGAACAGATCATGACCACCAACATCTGGCTGAAACAGGTAAGTGCCCTGCAGGGTCCCCAGCCCAAGGAGACGTTTTCTCCAGGGCTGCCCCTTGGCAGCGAGGGACCTACAAGTGACCGGGCCTTGCCTGTCTGCTCAGGAATGGACAGACTACCGCCTGGCCTGGAACAGCTCTCGCTATGAGGGTGTGAACATCCTGAGGATCCCCGCAAATCGCGTCTGGCTGCCTGACATCGTGCTTTACAACAAGTAAGTGAAAGGTTTGGCCACGGTGGTGAGGGCCAAGCCTGGGGGTCCTCCAGTCCTGGGCTTCACCCAGACCTCCCAGCTGTCATGCTACAAGAGGAATTAGAGAAGCACAGAGCCAGCACCCTCAGTTACAGAGAGGAATTGGAGACCAAGAGATGGGAAGGATCTTAGGACTCAGGCACTGCTGGCACCAGGGCCAGCCTTCTGACCCCGAGTCTGGGGCTCTTTCTGTCCTCCATACCATCTTTTTGACTGTCAGTTGCACTGACTTGATATGCATATATATTTCTTTGTCTGTGTAGCACTGACTTGATATGCATACATATTTCAGGTAGGTGGAGGGGGCTAACAGACTTCCCAGGTCATAATTGTACTAGCAAAAGCATGAAATGATTATGAGTAGGTGGTGTAAAAACAGAAAGACCAGACTTCAAATCTTAGAGGTACTGCTTACTAGTTTTCTGAACTTGAAGACAGCTGACTTCTCTGAACCTTGGTTTTCCCGTCTGTAAAATGGGGACAATAATATTAATAATACCTACTTCATTGGACCGTTGTGAGCCTTAAATGAGCTCATCTACATAAAGCCTTTAAGCTGTTCATGGAAGGGTCTCTCTCTGCTGTGCAATTGCCAATTAAAGCAGGCCTTTCCACTGAGAGCATGGGGGGTTGGAAGAGTGACTAGTGAGAAATAATCCCACAGGGCTCTTTGGCCAGTTCTAAGAACAGCCGGACGTCATCTATGGGTTTCATGATGTTCTCCTCCGTGCCTTGCCCCTGACCCCAGTGCCGACGGGACCTACGAGGTGTCTCTCTATACCAACGTGGTGGTCCGCTCCAATGGCAGTGTCATGTGGCTGCCCCCTGCCATCTGCAAGAGCGCCTGCAAGATCGAGGTGAAGCACTTCCCCTTCGACCAGCAGAACTGCTCCCTCAAGTTCCGCTCCTGGACATACGACCACACGGAGATTGACATGGTCCTCAAGATGCCCTCGGCCAGCATGGATGACTTCACCCCCAGTGGCGAATGGGACATTGTCGCCCTCCCTGGGCGAAGGACAGTGAACCCACAGGACCCCAGTTATGTGGACGTGACTTATGACTTCATCATCAAGCGCAAGCCACTCTTCTATACCATCAACCTCATCATCCCCTGCGTGCTTATCACCTCCCTGGCCATCCTCGTCTTCTACCTGCCGTCCGACTGTGGCGAGAAGATGACGCTGTGCATCTCCGTGCTGCTGGCGCTCACCGTCTTCCTGCTGCTCATCTCCAAGATTGTGCCGCCCACCTCCCTCAACGTGCCGCTCATCGGCAAGTACCTCATGTTCACCATGGTGCTGGTCACCTTCTCCATCGTCACCAGCGTCTGCGTGCTCAACGTGCACCACCGCTCACCTAGCACGCACACCATGGCACCCTGGGTCAAGCGCTGCTTCCTACACAAGCTCCCCACCTTCCTCTTCATGAAGCGTCCCGACAGCAGCCCCTCTAGGGCCCCCCAGTCCAGCCTGGCTCGCCTGACCAAGTCTGAGGCTACCACCACCACCACCTTGGCCATGGGCCCCACCAGCTCGTCCAATCTCTATGGGAACTCCATGTACTTTGTGAACCCTGGCTTGGCAGCTCCCAAGTCTCCAGTGGCCTCAGACTCAGCGGGTATCCCCAGAGATTTCCGGCTGAGGTCTTCTGGGAGGTTCAGGCAGGATGTGCAGGAGGCTTTAGAGGGCGTCAGCTTCATTGCCCAGCACATGAAGAGTGATGATCTGGACCAGAGTGTAAGTTGCTAGCCCAGCCCCCAACAGCCCAATGGAAGAGCTTTGGACTCTACAGTCAGTTTCCCATTTCCCTTTCCCCTGAAGTTAATTCAGGAGACAAAGGCTCTCAGATTCTTTGCTTGAATAAGAAATCCAAGAGTAAAATGAGTTTTATTTTAGTTTTGTGCATCCAGGGAGAGGAAGGAAGTACCAATGATCCTTTTTAGTTTGTTTTGGGTTCCCCAAAAGCAGAGCTCTATATAAGGACCTAGGCAGAGGTAGTTTTTTTTCTGAGAAGTGATTCCACGAAGCACATTAAGAAGTGGAGAAAGTGAGACGGGGAAAGGAGGATTGCCAGTGTGGGTATCAGTGAGCAGGATGCTGCTATGGGGTCTGGGGCATCAGAGACTCCCTGCAGAAGTGTGGGAGCATGCCTCAGAATCATCCCCTGGGAGAGAAAAGGGCATTTGCCCATCACTCCCATCCCCCACTGCTCGAGTAGCCCTGGGGCACGAACTCCCCTGCACTTCCTGGTGACACCAGCTGGCTGTGGAGCAAGCAGCTTTGGTGCGGGAGGAAGCCTGGGGGCAGAGCAGAGAGGAGAAGCAGGCAGGAAGTGGGAGGCTGTCCGTGGGCTGGAAAATGATTTTGGAGCCTTTAAGGACACAGGTGGGCCAGGGCACCCAGGATCTCCACTCCCATGCTTGTCAGGCTTGTGAAGAAGCCACACAAACATTTATAGCTTTTAGGAGGGTAGAACTATCCATTCAAATATTATTGCTACCGGGGTAATAAATTATCAACTTGGATGACTACAATTACAGATTGCCAAAAAAGAGGTTAAGCTTACTTTCATAGGACAGAGCAATGAGTTCTAGAGCTCAGGCATCTCAATGATTCCACTGAACAAGTAATGCCTCAGAGAACAATTTTATGACAGCTAAACACAGAATGTAATGGTAACAATTAGAAATTTTCCAAACCCGGCAGGAGAACAAGTTTCAGAGTCTTGTGAATGTTCGCATCTTAACACCTTATCGGATAAGATTCTTTGAACAGATTTTTTTTTTTTAACACAACATGCAGCTTCCCCGGGGAAAAAGAGGGCATCTCCATGTTCTTACCTTCCTGCAATTCCTTTTCACCAGCCTTATTCTCAAGGGATGGTTCCGGGATTCCATTAGTTATTGCCGAGAGAAAAGAACAGGGTGGAAAAGCTCCAAAATTACCCTGTGAGAAAGCTTTGCTAACAAGCGGAATATAGGACACAAGCTCTTCTCCACCCTTGTCCTGGGAGTGTGGTCCTTGGACCAGCTGCACCAGCCTGGCCTGGGAGCTGGTTAGAGAGCCTGCGTCTCAACTGCCTGCCCCCAGTCTTCCCACCGCCACCCTAGACCTGGTGGCTTAGCAGCTGCATTTTCACCAGATCCCCAGTGGATCCCTAGGCTCAGTCCAGTTTGAGAATCACAAAGCTCTACAGAATGATCAGATTTCACTTTCTAAAAAGTAGATTGAATTACGCTTGCTTTAGTTCAGAACCATTCAGTAGCTCAGTTCAGTTCAGTTCAGTCGCTCAGTCGTGTCCGACTCTTTTCGACCCCATGAATCGCAGCACGCCAGGCCTCCCTGTCCATCACCACCTCCTGGAGTTCACTTAAACTCAAGTCCATCGAGTTGGTGATGCCATCCAGCCATCTCATCTTCTGTCGTCCCCTTCTCCTGCCCCCAATCCCTCCCAGCATCAGGGTTTTTTCCAATGAGTCAACTCTTCGCATGAGGTGGCCAAAGTACTGGAGATTCAGCTTCAGCATCAGTCCTTCCAAAGAACACCCAGGGCTGAACTCCTCTAGGATGGACTGGTTGGATCTCCTTGCAGTCCAAGGGACTCTCAAGAGTCTTCTCCAACACCACAGTTCAAAAGCATCAATTCTTCAGCGCTCAGCCTTCTTCACAGTCCAACTCTTACATCCATACATGACCACAGGAAAAACCATAGCCTTGACTAGATGGACCTTTGTTGGCAAAGTAATGTCTCTGCTTTTGAATATGCTATCTAGGTTGGTCATAACTTTCCTTCCAAGGAGTAAGCGTCTTTTAATTTCATGGCTGCAGTCACCATCTGCAGTGACTTTGGAGCCCCAAAAAATAGTCTGACACTGTTTCCACTGTTTCCCCATCTATTTCCCATGAAGTGATGGGACCAGATGCCATGATCTTCGTTTTCTGAATGTTGAGCTTTAAGCCAACTTTTTCACTCTCCTCTTTCACTTTCATCAAGAGGCTTTTTAGTCCCTCTTCACTTTTTGCCATAAGGGTGGTGTCATCTGCATATCTGAGGTTATTGATATTTCTCCCGGCAATCTTGATTCCAGCTTGTGCTTCTTCCAGCCCAGAGTTTCTCATGATGTACTCTGCATATAAGTTAAATAAGCAGGGTGACAATATACAGCCTTGATGTACTCCTTTTCCTATTTGGAACCAGTCTGTTGTTCCATGTCCAGTTCTAACTGTTGCTTCCTGACCTGCCTACAGGTTTCTCAAGAGGCAGGTCAGGTGGTCTGGTATTCCCATCGCTTTCAGAATTTTCCACAGTTTATTGTGATCCACACAGTCAAAGGCTTTGGCATAGTCAATAAAGCAGAAATAGATGTTTTTCTGGAACTCTCTTGGTTTTTCCATGATCCAGCAGATGTTGGCAATTTGATCTCTGGTTCCTCTGCCTTTTCTAAAACCAACTTGAACATCTGGAAGTTCATGTTTCCTGTATTGCTGAAGCCTGGCTTGGAGAATTTTGAGCATTACTTTACTAGCATGTGAGATGAGTGCAATTGTGCGGTAGTTTGAGCATTCTTTGGCATTGCCTTTCTTTGGGACTGGAATGAAACTGACCTATTTCAGTCCTGTGGCCCCTGCTGAGTTTTCCAAATTTGCTGGCATATTGAGTGTAGCACTTTCACAGCATCATCTTTCAGGATTTGAAATAGCTTAACTGGAATTCCATCACCTCCACTAGCTTTGTTCATAGTGATGCTTTCTAAGGCCCACTTGATTTCACATTCCAGGATGTCTGGCTCTAGGTGAGTGATCAGTAGCTGAGCATCACCTAATTCATTGACTCCCAAATGTTCATATGCAGCCTGGGGCCCTGCTGGCTAATTAGGAACCACTTGGGCAACTTTTCAAAATACAGCCTTTGGGGCCACCTGTTCTGACTGAGCCAGGACCGCTATGGGCGGCAGTCCAAGGGCCACATTTTTAACCAGATCCCTGCCAGTTCCTGTGCAGACGCAGGGTAAGAAGCTATTCTCCTGCACCCTTGGCTGAGCCGGACCCCTACCCTGAGCTCTCTCTTCTAAAGGTCTCACCACCCTCTAGCCCTTCCTGTAGACCTCCTCCAGTTTCTAACTCAATTAATTAAAAGCATCTTGTGGGAAGGAGCCAGGCATGACCCACGGTTACCATAATATAATGGCCTGTGTTCGTTGAGCTCCAACCACACATCAGGCGCTCTGCCAGGACCTGACAGACGTTACTGCTAACTCTCCCAGGAACCTATGATGTGGCATTTACTCAAACTCCCATTTTACAATAGAGAAAACTAGGTCCAGAGAGGCTCACTGACTTGCCCAAGGTCACACAGCTGGCATGGAGCAGAGCCCAGCTCCACACTCAGATCTTTCTGATGTCATTAACATTTCTTGCCCTTCCCAGTGCCTTACCCTGAACTGACACATGGTGGCCTTATTTGTTGATCAACTTTCTCGTGCCTAGCTGGAGAAAAGAGGCTTTCTTCCCTTCCAGAGCGTGCTCGCTTGCCCCTAAGCCAGCCCGGGCTGCTTCTCATCTTCAGCACTGTCACCCTCCCTGGTGATTAACGGGTCACTATAAATAGTGCAGAAATATAAAAAGAGGGGGAGAGGCATGTACACACACACAGAGTCGTTGGCAGTTAGGGCTGTCAAAAAGAAACCCAAGAGCCCCATGTGAAGAGTGTGAGGTTTCTGCAGCGGTTGTGTTTGGCTGGGGGTGTGGGACTGGGTGACCAGCTGTCCTCCTGGAGGGTAGATGCCCACTGCTGACCAGGGCTCTGAAAAATTGGGTCACTGACACCAGCCTGCCCATTGCTGCCCGAATTTCCAGCTCCAGAGCCTCTGCTGAATTTTGCTGATCCAGCCACTCTCCACCAGAGCAAGTTCACATGCAGAAGGATCCAGACAGGCTGGGCTGTGAAAGCGGAGGTGGGGGAGGAAGACCAGGAGGCTGGGGCTCTCTGGGGGCATCTCTCCCAGGCCAGGGAGGCAGGCACATCTGCAGTGGCACCTCAGGAGGCCAGCCAGGTTCTTGCCAATCCTTTATCCCACAGCTGACTCTGAGAAGAACCACATGGAGTATAGGGGTGGGGTCGGGGAGCTGGGGGAAGGGCAGCAGAGTGGAAGAGAGAAACCTAGATGATGTAGAAGAGTGGGTCTTGATTAGAGAACTAGCAGACAATCTGCTGTTAACAGAATTGAGCAAATTAAACAGCAGGATTTCCAGCTGTCCTGCAGGCCCCACTGCCCAGCCCCCATTCAGCTCGGTGTACCCCAAGTCTTCCTTTGGGTGAAGCCAGCTCAGATAGGGGGCTTGGGGTAGAAATGAGAGCAGGGGCCTTGTGATCCTCAGGTCCTGCCCCGCTTATGTGTAATCAAGTTTGGTTTTGAATCGCATATGTGGCATCAATAACCCCTTCCTCCTAACCTTTGTGTACAGCCCAGCTCCCAGTGGCTCCGTGATGCCATGGAGGAGGGGTGGATTGAGATAGGGGTGTGTAGGGGTGGGCTGAGGACCCGAGAGGCACACAGGTTCCCGGCTGAAAGACCGGCCCCAGACTCAGAACTTGCCCTCCAAGTACTAAGTGGCCTGCAGGGTCCCTGGCCAGAGAGTGGGGCCCCGACTCAGGGGGAAGAGGGAAAACAGGACCCCCCTCACTCGCGCCTGTAACCGGCCCCTCTGTCTGCCCACAGGTCATCGAGGACTGGAAGTACGTGGCCATGGTGGTGGACCGGCTGTTCCTGTGGGTGTTCGTGGTGGTGTGTGTGCTCGGCACTGTGGGGCTCTTCCTACCTCCCCTTTTCCAGACTCACACGCCTTCTGAAGAACCCTAGGCTGCCCGTGTGTCTGAGGCCCCCAGGGTGTGGGCTGAGATGCTGTGAGGGCCAGGTGGGCAGTGTGCCACTTCCTTCTGGGTCACGGCAGATGAGGCCCTAAAGAAATGAGTCTATCAGCCATCAGCCCCATCCAACAGCCATAGCCATGGAGGGAGGCGGGAGAGGGGGCACGGCAAGGCTGAGGGGCCTGGACTGTCCTCTCTGAAGGCCTTGGGAAACCCCCAGCAGGAAGGTCTTTGGACACCTTAATTCTGGCCTGTCTTCCTTCCCCAGCAGACAATGCAGATAAAGATGAGCATAACACTGTCATCCAAGGTGCCACCAGGCATCTTACCTGCATCCCGGCCTACCTCTCACTCCATCTCTCTCCACTGCACCTGTCCACGAGGTCCACTGGCTTTCTTCTAGTCCCTCACGTGCTTCAGTATCTTCCCAGCTTAGAGCCCCTGCCTTTGCTGTACATTCTACCAATATCTGCTTCTCTGGATGCCTCGAAAGCTCTCCAAACGGCTGCATCATTCAGGACTCTGCTCCACCCCATCATTTGTCCAAGGTCACCTCCCCCAGAGGCCTCCCTCAGCCCTTCATTCCAAAGCATTCTCCCCCACAGCCGTGTTACCCCACCACCTTCCTCCAGTGCTCCTCGGCACCCAAGGCTCTCATTAGAGCGTTTATTGTCCACCTCTCACCCACTAGAGTGTGAACTCCGTGAGAGCGGGGACCTAGACCTTTGTGTTCACTGCGATATCCCCACAGGACAGAGCTCAGCACACAGTAGGGGCTCAATAAATGTTTGTTGAATGAATACAAGGCTCCTATTCCTCCTTCATGCACCCTCCTCTGAGCATTTCTGCAGTTCCCCACCTGAAAGGAATGGCTGTCTCCTCCACGCTCCCCAGCCCTGGTCACGTTGTTTTTCATCCTGCCTGGGTCAAGTGTGTCTCCTTCACTGATGCTCTGATTGGCTTCCCCCACATATTATCTTTTGCACAGTGCCTGGCATGTAGTAGGCACTCGAAATATTTGTGGAATGGAGGAGGAGCTTTTTAAAAAAAATCTATTTTAAAAACTGTACAATAAAACTGACTTTTATGTACTGTTCTGTTAATTTTAACACATGTATAGATTCATGTCTGGTGGTTCAGATGGTAAAGAATCTACCTGCAATGCAGGAGACCAGGGTTCAATCCCTGAGTCAGAAAGATCCCCTTGAGAAGGAAATGACTACCCACCCCAGTATTCTTGCCTGGAGAATTCCATGGACAGAGGAGCCTGGCAAGCTACAGTCCATGGGGTCACACAGAATCAGACACGACTGAGCGACTAGTGCACAGAAGTCACTTCAGTCATGGATTCAGGAATCGAACCTGCAGCTCCTGCATGGCAGGCAGGTGGCTCTTTACCACTGAGCTACCGGGGAAGCCCAACACACACACAGATTTATGTAATCAGGATACAGGAGATACTCATCACCCAAAATAGTTCCCACCTGCTACTCCTTTATGGTCATGTGTCCCTGCACCCCAACCCCCAGCAACCACTGAGCTCTTCTCCAGTACAGTTTAGTCTCTTCAAGAATCCCTTCGTCTGGAGAGTGACTTCTTTCATTCAGCATAATGCCTTTGAGATTCATCTAAGTTGGTGAAGGTACCAATAATTTGTTCTTTGCATCCATCATATGGATGTTGAAGCACATTTTAGGTTGTTATCAGTTTGGGGCAATTATCAACAGCGTTACTATAAACATTCACTTATAGGATTTTGTGTGATCAAAAGTTTTCCTTTCTCTAGATAAATACTCAGGAATGTGATTCGTGGGTTACACGGGGTTGTTGTTGTTCAGTCACTAAGTTGTGTCCGACTCTTTGCGACCTCAAGGACTGTAGTACATCAGGCTCCTCTGTCCTCCACTATCTCCCAGAGTTTGGGCAAATTCATGTCCAATGAGTCGGTGATGCCATCTAACCATTTCATCCTCTGCCACCCTTTTCTCCTTCTGCCTTCGATCTTTCCCAGCAACAGGGTCTGTTCCAATGAGTCGGCTATCTTATCTAACCATTTCATCCTCTGCCACCCTCTTCTCCTTCTGCCTTCAATCTTTCCCAGCAACAGGGTCTGTTCCAATGAGTTGGCTCTTTGAATTAGGTGGCCAGAATATTGGAGCTTCAGCTTCAGCATCAGTCCTTCCAATGACTATTCAGGGCTGATTTCCTTTAGGATTGAGTGGTTTGATCTCCTTGGAGTCCAAGGGACTCTCAAGAGTCTTCTCTAGCACCAGAGTTTGAAAGCATTAGTTCTTCAGTGCTCAGCCTTCTTTATAGTTCAACTTTCACATATGGGGAGAGTATGTTTAACTTTTACTTTGCCAATGCTAGTGATGTTTGACATCTTTTTATGAGTTTTTTGCCTTTTTTGGTCAAGTGTCTGTTTAACTCTTTTGCTCATTTTTAACACTGCATTTTAGTTTTCTTACTCCTGAGATCTTACAACTATTTAGGTATAATTTATGTATTGGGTATTCCTGGTGGCTCAGACAGTAAAGAATCTGCCTATAATGCAGGTGATCTGGGTTCAATCCCCGGGTCGGGGAGATCCCAAGGAGGAGGAAATGGCAACCCACTCTAGTATTCTTGCCTGGAGAATCCCATGAACAGAGGAGCCTGGCGGGCTACAGTCTAAGAGTTGGAGACGACTAAGTGACTAACACTTTTACTTTACATTTTATGTATCACAAAATCCACCCATTTTAAGTGTACAATTCAATGAGTTTAATAAGTTTATCACTATAACTCAGTTTTAGAACACTGGCATCACTCTAATAAGATCCCTCATACCCGTCCATTCCTGCTTTTGAGGGCTTTTTTTGTTTTTTTTTTTTTAAATAAGGAAGATAATCTTTTTTTTTTTTTTTAAGTATTTATTGGGCTGTATCAAGTCTTAGTTGCAACACATGGGATCTTTCACTGCAGTGCACAGACTCTGACTGTGGAACCCCGCTTAGTTGCTCCCTGATGTGGAATCTTAGTTCCCTGACCAGGGATTGAACGGCGTCCCCGCATCTCAAGGTGGCTTTTTAACCACTGGACCACCAGAGAAGTCCCTCTTTTGAGTTTTGAGGCTATTTTAGATGTTCTGGATACAAGTCCTTTGTTGGATATGTGATTTGCAATATTTTTCAGATAAAGGGCTTCTTGCCAGGACAAGGAGGATGCTCTAAATGGGGGCCTCAAAGTAAGTCCCAATTCTTACAAACATTTTCTCAGTCTTGCAAAATGTTTCCTTTGGTTTGGTTTTAATGTGGGTAGGCGGACCATTGTAGAAATAATAAAGGTGACTCACCTGTCCTGTGCTAAAGCGACTGCAAGCAAGCCCGCAGCTACCCCACCGCACTGCCAGTGGGTGGTCAGACAGGCCAAGGGGCCCCAGGGCTGTCTCTTGATCACACAACCGTCCTGGAGCACTCAGGGTGCAGATGGGCCGGTGGGCAGTGGAGATTCTGGAGGGTTCCAGGGCAGGAAAGCACACTGCTCTCTATGCTGGCTCCATCGCCAAGCCTCGTTTTTGTTATTTCTTTCTCTTATTTTACTTTTTCATCAAGGGACATTGTAAACATACTCAATAGTAGAATAGGATAACAAACCCCCAGCTCAGGGCCAAAACTGTTTCAACGGACTCACACCCTCTCCCCTCGTGGTAAACTATAAGGATTCTTTAAAAACACAATTACCATTATCACTCCTAAAATATTGAACAGTTACTTAATAGTTTCAAAATTCTGAGCCCTCGTCTTGAAGGTACGTTAGAGTCTTCCAGGCAGAAAGACGATCGTCCGTCTAGCCCGATGGTCCCCAACCCCGGGGATGGGGAAGACTCCCATTCACCCAGGAAGCCAGGGACAGAGATGCGGCCCCTATTCTTCCCCGCGGTCGGTCAAGACCTGCTCCGATTGGCCCGGCGCGGAGCCGTCTGTCCGTGGGCGGCACCGACCACAGAGCGAGGGGAGAGAGCGCTCAGCACAGCGCACTGGCGCCCGGGGGCCCACCTTCCAGGAGCGGGCGCACCTCTCTCGGGTTAGAGGCTCCGGAACCGCGCGGGGGCGGGCGGGGCGGCGCTAAGGTTGTGGGTGGGGCAGTCGGGGCTCAGCGCGCCGGGCCCCGGTCGGACTCTGAGCGGGGCGGCTGCGCTGCGCGCCTGGCCGCGCGAGTCTGTCTCCGCCACCGCCCCGCTGGCTCCGGATTGTTCGGCCCCGCTGCGCCCCGCCCGCCGCCGGCCGCCCGCCCCGTCCGCGCGGAGCCTCCGGCCCGCGGGCCGACCCGCTATGGGCGCCCACCCGCGCGGTGTTCGCTCCGCGAAGCTCTCGCCGCTCCCGGCTGCGCCGCTGCTGCTTCTGCTTCTGCTGCCAGGTATGGGCGCGGGGCAACGGAGACCCGGAGGACCGAGCCGGGACCCAGGGTCCGTAGGGGTTGCGGCCCCGAGCGCAGCGCGGAGAGGCGGGGACAAGGGCGTCGTGGCCGGGGCCCTGCACCCTGTGTGGTCTGGCTCCGACCCGGCGGCGAGGTGGGTGGGTGCGTGCGTGTTTCCCCCTCGAATCCCCCATTCTTGAGAGTCTTCTGGGCGCGGCCCGGAGGCGCGGGGAGGGCCCGCACCGGGGGCCTTTCTTCCCCAGCCCGGGGTTACAGATTCGAGTCCCAGCTCTGCCTGTCGTCCTGCTTGGCGCACTGGCGCGCCCAGGCCGCGGGTTCCACTCTCCGCATCCCGCCCACCTCCTCGTTTTACGAATAGATGGGGAAGCTGAGGGCTAAAGGCTTGACCAAGGCCACCTGGGGGCGGAGGGGAGTCGTTTCGGGGCGCCAGCCTCTCCTCTTTGTCCTCGCCTCTCAGGCGCTGCTGGCGCCTCCCCGCCTTCAGCCAGGTTGCTTAGAGGAGCCTGTTAGGGAAATACCGGCCCAGACCCGACGACGCCAGAAAACTTTTTTTGAGTGTCCTGCGAGGGGTGGTAGATACGAGGGGACGAGGGATTTGGCAGGGCTGACGGCAGTCCCTGCAGCTGGGCTGGATGTCGGTTGGGAGACGACGTTGTGACCATGCACTCAGAACGCTGATCCTGCCTTCCGGGGCTGAGGCCCCCACTCCACAGAGCGCCGTCCGCTCCACACGGAGCTCCTGACTGTGGCCCAGTCTTTATCTGCGGGGCGGAGCGGGGAGGGCAGTCAAAATCCCTGGAGAAGTTGAGCTGAACTTCACCAAGGATTCCCCTCATCCCCATCCCCAGATTTCTCCCAGAACTGTAAGCGAGAAGCAAAAGACAGCTGACTCAGAATGCCTGGGGTGTGGCCTATAAACAAAGGGGGTCGCCAGGGGTTTCAGAGAGAGAAGAGTCTTTGATCAAGATGTGAAGACATCATTAGCAGGGACCGTGGGTCACACTCTGAGATCATGGGAGCCATGTAGGCACCCGGCTTCTAAGACGTTTGGTGGCCAAACCCCTGCAAGGTCCTGGGTGGGAAGGAGGAGAGTCCCAGTCCTGGGCTGCAGTCTCCCTCTGACCCTGGGGTGCCCCTGCCTTGGGAGTGGACTGGTCATCTCTCCATTGTGGCTGTGCCCTGGCAGACTTCACTTGTATCGCCCCTGCCCTGTAATAACAGAGATGATGGTTCTTGAGCTCTTACCACATGCCAGCACTGAGAGGTTAAGCCACTTGCCTCAGTTCACATCACTGCCAGGCAGTCTGTCAGGATTTGCACCAGATCTATCCGAATTCAGAGCTTGTGCTTGTAACCACTGTGCTTCTCACCGAATGTGTGTGATCTGATGGAATCCCTTCTGTCTTGGGCCTCAGTTTTCTCGTCTGTAAACTTGAAGGAGCGGGACTGGTCTGAAAGTCTGGAGTTCCAGAGAGTACCCCCAGCAGGTGGAGGGGAGGCTGTGGGTACGTGATGTTCCTGGGGAGGGGGAAAGTGATGACTACCCCAGGATCTGACGGGGCTACTTCCCTCAGTGGCCAGCACGTCCGACGCAGAGCATCGCCTGTTTGAGCGCCTGTTTGAAGATTACAACGAGATCATCCGGCCAGTGGCCAATGTGTCTGACCCGGTCATCATCCAGTTTGAGGTGTCCATGTCTCAGCTGGTGAAGGTGGTGAGTGTCAGAGCCACAAGCCGTGGCCGTGGGGGATGGAGCTTCTGGAAGAGCCTTTCCCAGAACCAGCCTTGTTTTTGTAATTCACCATCTACTTGAATCTCTCTTTCTAGGATGAAGTAAACCAGATCATGGAGACTAACCTGTGGCTCAAGCAAGTAAGTGACCAGACCCTGAGCACTGCTGCCCCCTGGTGGTGACTATTTTATTTGCTATCCCTGAACGAGAACAAAGGGCCTAGATGTGGACCTAGATGGGGTCCACTGACTAGCTGGTCTGTCTCTTCCTGGGCTTGGGGTCACATGCAGTGCCCTACACCCTCCTGGAAGGACTGCAGGGTCCAGCCCCTCAAGTCACAGACAATAGACTGAAGCCTGGAAAGAGAGAGAGACCCTGCCCCGCCCCACATGCTCACACAAAATGGCGCAGACCCAGGCCTAGAGCCCTGACCTCTGACTCTAGGGTGCTGCCTGAGACACCTCTTTCCCTTTCTCTTGCTAAAAACTCATGCTTAAGTCAGAATCATATGCCGTTGTAGTTGGGAGGGTGGGAGCTGGGGTTCTGGATTTTCTTGTTCAGATTGAGACCAAAGAAATCGGCTCCCACATGTCCTCCCCAGGGAGCTCTGTGCAGACATGGACAGATAACCCACTGACCTAAGGCTGATTCTTCCACCAGTCCAGCCAACTGGCCGGTCAGCTGAGCAGCCTTCTGTGAGCGCTCTGTGGCACAGATGCCCCTTGACCACAGCCTAAGGTCCTTTCTCTCCTTAGGCACTCAGGACTCAGCTCTCCCAGCCTCTGCACCCAGATACTTCTTGGGTCCTGGTGGGATTATGGTTCCTTCCCCAGAACCCTTCAGAGGCCAACCCTGCTCAACTTGGAGATAGAAAGGGGATTCTCTGTGTCATTAGCACTCTGTTATTAGGGCTTCATGGCATATCTGAGCCGTTTCAGGAATGTAAACAGCAGGAGCATAAGGCATGGACCTGGACCTAGCACTGGAAGTGACTGGAGAAAGCCCTAATGGTCCTAACTCATTGTTGGGGGCTGGGCTTGCCCCAACCATGGAGGCAGTGGCTCCCGGCAGCCAGCACCAGCCCAGTGCTATCCCCGTGACTAGCACCCACAGGAGGAACTGGGCCAGTGTGGTCTTCACGGAGATGGCTCTGCGATGTGTGGCAGAGGTGGGAGGTCACCAAGATGGGTGGTGTCAAGAGAAGTAAAACCACGCTGGTCCTTCTCCGCCTCCTCCCCCCAGATCTGGAACGACTACAAGCTGAAGTGGAACCCGTCCGACTACGACGGGGCCGAGTTCATGCGCGTCCCTGCGCAGAAGATCTGGAAGCCAGACATTGTACTGTACAACAAGTAAGGTGCCGGGTGGCCCCGACCCTCTTGGGGCTGTCAGCCTGGACCGGGGTCCTTGGCCTTCTGTGCTTTACAGCCTAGGCGTCCTGAGACCTTTGCCAAGAGGGCTTCATTCATCTGATTCATTCCACAGGTGTTTATTGGGCATCTCCTATATGCCAGGTGTTACGTGGTGCCTGAGAGCCCTCTTCCCTTTCCTCATGCTAAAAACTCATCTTTAAGTCAGAATCATATCCCGTTGTTGTTGAGATAAGGTGGCACAAAACATTAATAACCACCACTCCTCTTGCCTCTAGGAGTTTGCCAGACATCAGGGAAGCCAGGCATGAGTTATAATATCAAAACATACAGTGAGAGAGAGGAAGGGCAAAGAAGGAGATACATGGGAGTGGGCATTGGTCACCAAGGCAGGAGCTGAACCTCCCTGAAAGTCAGGTCCCACCAGGCCCTATGGTTAGGGCATGGGAAAGCTTCATTCTTCTACTCAACTAACTGATGCTCCCCTCCCAGCCTGATGCTGTACGTACGCCTTTGCCCACCAGTGGCAGGAAGCCCTGCTTCTTTCTCACTTTCAAAGGTTCTTTTCCAGCTGGTCTGAACCTGTACATCCTGGCACCTCCAAAACCAGCCTCTCTTTACATGCCAACCTGACACTTTGCGCATTTAACCTCTGTTCAGTTCAGTTCAGTCGCTCAGTCGTGTCTGACTCGTTGCGACCCCATGAATCACAGCACGCCAGGTCTCCCTGTCCATCACCTACTCCCAGAGTTCACTCAGACTCATGTCCGTCCAGTCAGTGATGCCATCCAGCCATCTCAGACACACAGAATTTTAATGGATATTTTACAGTATGTACTAGTTTATTCTCTGGGTATTGCAAAACTTCATGTTTGCACCTGTGCTTATCTCTGGAGTTATAGTGTCTTGAAAAAAGCAGTGAGCATTTTTCAGCAAAACACTTGATATAGAATTAGTCGAATCTGATTTTAAAGTGTTCTATGTTTAGGTATGTCTGCCAGATTAGTACAAATTAATATGTTTTACTATTAGTATTGGGACTAGAGGAGCTGAATCCCACTTTCTAGTCATGGGCTAAAAGAACTAAAAGAAGGAGTCCTTTATCCATTCCAAAGATGCTCCATGTTTTATTTATTGCTTTCCCAAGAAAAGACAGCATTCATATTTCTTTCATGCAACTTGTAAATTGGCACTTAAAGAACTGGGACAGGGGATAAATTAACTGGTTTGCAGAATGTGAGGCATCCTACGAATCTCCTGGTCCAGAGGCTCTTAGGGAGCTGGGCAGGGTGGTGAGAATTTTTCCTGAGATAGAATTAAAGTGGGCACAGCTTTTAATCTTATGATTTGAAAGTCATAGCTGTTTTCTTGCTGGCAGTCTTGGGTGAACAGCTGGGGTGCTTTAGGGATGTATGCTTTTAACAGTAATGAGAGATGTAGTGAAATGTTTCAAAGCAGATGTGGAGAGGAACAAATATCAAAAGGAATTTCCTTGGAATCTGAAGCTGAAAATAACATTTAGAGAAAATCATCCAGCTCCTCTCTCCTAACTAAAACTTCAGTTTCTCTAAACCTCAGGTGAAAGTTTCATCTCAACACACTAGAAACACCTTTTACCTTCTTATGCCAGTTTCTTCTATGGTTTTTTGTTTTCTGAAGTTCGTTCTCTAGTAGAATCCTCAGAAATTGTTCATGGACACCATATACCCTAAGTTCTCACACGTTCAGAACTCACAGTACCCTTTTTAGGTAATATTTTTGTCATTTTGCTGATATAAAATCCTTGGTTCACATTTTCCTTCCATGAAAATCTTAAAAATGCTGACTCATGTTCTAGTATGAAGTATTGCTGTCAAAAACGATTGCCAATCTAATTTTCTTTTTCTTGTATAATCTGGTGACTTTGGGGAGAGAAAAGGGACTCTATTAATAAGTGTGCCTGGACCACAGAAATAAACCAGGGCTATCCTGAAACATTAGGATGCATAGTCAGCTGGGATGCATACCCAGCTTTTTCTTGAGTAACCCAAAGATATTTTTCATTTACCTTTAAAATCTAGTTGTTTCACTCTGTATCATATACATAATAAGACTTCTTTTATTCCAGTAAATTTTTTATGAATTAGAGTTTTTAAGATTGTTTTGTTCTATTGCTTTATCTCTCCAGGAACTCCTTTTTCACATAAATTACAACTTCTTTACCTATATTCTCTGTTATTTTTTCTCAAATTCTTTTATCTCTTTTTGATTTACATTTTTCTCCTTTCTCTTTTTGTTTCAATCACTACACTGTCCATGGTGTCTGCTTGTTGTTATGTTTTAGTCTTTATTTCTGAAATGATTTTTAAAATTTCTTTTTTCCTATTCTTTCCTGCGTTTCATCTGTTCTTTATTGAACTCCTGTCGCTTACCCAGATTCTTACCTTTTCTGTCTCTAATTTACGCTGCTCTTTCAAAGTCTCTAAAGGTTGCTTTTATAGGTTAATTTGTAATGTCAGGTTATCCGTTTCATCTGTTCTGTGGCTGTATTTTTGTGTGCTTGCATGTTATTCAATTACTTTTCATATTTTTCTTACAGTATGTTAATAAGGGGTCCAATCTATCCGTCTTTGCTGTCTTTGTTTACAGCCTTTGTGGGTAAGAGCGCAACTCTGTGTCACCCGCTTGGGAGTTCCCTCCTCCAGTAGTCCCCTTGAAGCATTAAAATGCTCTGTGTAGGGACTTCCCTGGTGGTCCAGTGGCTGAGACTCTGCAGTCCCAATGCAGGGGGCCTGAGTTCGATCCCTGGTCAGGGAACTAGATCCCACACGCCACAATCATGAGTTCACATGCAGCCCATGCAGGAACCACTGGTGGCGGTGTTTGACCCCACACTCTCACATCTGAGCTTCATAGGGTTCCACGTAACCTAGTTCTGCTGGTGATGTGGGCAGTGAGTCCTCAAGTGTGTGTCCAAAAGGCCAGACTCAAGTTCCGAGCGTTCAAGGCTCTGCCACAAACTCTGTGGGACCCTGAGCAAGCAGTCCTGCTCTCTGACCTTCCGTTTCCTTTTCAAGGAAATGAGGGGCTTAGACCGGAGCAGGGATCATCAAGATTTTCTCTGAAAGACCAGGTAGTATTTTAGGCTTTGGAGGCCTTACAGCCTCTGTCATGGCGATATAGCCCTGTCCTTGTCACTTAATATTTGCAGACAATAGGCCACAAATGTGTATGGGTGTGTGCACCAATAAAAATTTATTCACAGAAATAGGGGCCAAGCCAGTGGGCCATAGCTTGCCAACTCTTGGACTAGTGCCTGGGCTCTGAAGGTCCATTTTGTTGATCCAGGATGCCTTAAGGAAAGTTGTTCCGGAGGCTTCTGCCTTCCCAGGGGTCCTTTCAGCCCTCCATGGAGTGTAGGCCAGCCTCCCAGAGCTCCTCCCTGCCCCACGTGGTCAAGTCCACTTGGGATTGCGTGGGTCCCTACCCCCCCACTTCTCATACCCCTCCTCCTTTCTTCCTGGGGTCAGGAATCATCTTCTGGGGAATCGAGGGCCCAGTATGATAAAGTGGGGCTGAGAACATATAAACGCAGGGCACCTTTGGGACAGTCCAGCTGGAGTAAAGGGCTTAATGGGTTTGACATCAAGTTCCACATGTAATGACTGTCCTGCTCAACAGAACATGGGAGGGTGGGAGGGCCAGAGACCAGCAAGGAGACAGGCCGCAGACACTTCCCTTCTGTCTTCACACAATGGTATCCAATAACAACCGGACAGGATATCTCTAAATGTTTAGGTTTGTCTTTTTTTTCCCCCCAGCTTTTTGGGCAAATTGGTATGGTAGTTGTTGCCTTTAGAAGGACATGCACGCCTTCAAATGCACAACTCTAAGAAACCAGTCAAAGGCTGGCTGACCCAGGGAAACATCAAGAGCCTTCACTGGGCAAAGCCATTGTTTTGAGGACTGGCTGGCTTCACTCTCAGATGCGAGACTGGACAGGGTATTGAGTTGGTCGACAGCAAATCTTCCACTGCACAAGCCAGCTGATAAATGCCAGCAAGCCAACTCTAAGAATAATATATATCTCTGCCTAGAGAGGAAGTCAGGGTGGATGTAGCTAAGGGAGAAGGAGCGTGGGGGAGAAATGGGGAAGGATAGGGACACAGAAGGCAAAGGAACCTGCTGTGCTGGGTTTAAAAGACAAGGAATCAGAAAATGTGATTATTCTTTCTAGAACAGTGCAGGGAAGAATGGGGGAGTGTGGTGAACCGGAGAACCAGAATCCAGAGACAGGGCCTGGTAATAGACCCATCTAACAGGGCTCAGTTTAATGGGAGTGGGTGCCCACGGTGGACTCCACAGCCCTTGGAGGTCCAGGGTGTGCTCTGCATGCATGGGTGTACACATATTGCACACCCAATTGAGGACAGAAGGAGGCGGCATTACAAGGACTAAACTATAGGGACCTGAACACCTGCCTCCAAACGGCCACGTTCATTAATTTCTTTTATTAATTAAAGGAGAAAACTCCCTCGCATTTGGAGTATCTCAGTAAATATCAGGGCTTCCCAGGTGGCTCAGTGGGTAAAGAATCCACCTGTGATGCACGAGATGTGGGTTGGATCCCTGGGTCGGGAAGATCTCCAAGAGGAGGGAATGGCAACCCACTCCAGTATTCTTGCCCGGAGAATTCCATGGACAGAAGAGCCTGGCGGGCTACAGTGCACAGGGTTGCAGAGTCGAACACAACTGAAGCGACTGAGCATGCACACACTCGATAAGTTTCAAGTAGGGAGTTGTATGGTGTGGAATGAACCAGTGACATGGCCTGGGTTGGGGAGAATGATGATGAGTGTGTCAGACTGTCTGTGGGTGGGGGGTCCTGGGCCTCAGTATCCCCATTGGTAAATGGAATGGTGGCCTGGGAGACTTTTTATAGCCCTTTGAACACTTACATTCTGCAGTTTTACAAGTCGCCACTTGCTGTTTACCAGCTGGCAGTGTGAGAGGCTGGACTAGATGACCACATGTGTGCCACACACCTCCCGTTTGTTTTCACAGTGCTGTTGGGGATTTCCAAGTGGACGACAAGACCAAAGCTTTACTCAAGTACACGGGGGAAGTGACTTGGATCCCCCCAGCCATCTTTAAGAGCTCATGCAAAATCGACGTGACCTACTTCCCGTTTGATTACCAGAACTGCACCATGAAGTTCGGTTCCTGGTCCTACGACAAGGCAAAAATCGACCTGGTCCTGATCGGCTCCTCCATGAACCTCAAGGACTACTGGGAGAGCGGCGAGTGGGCCATCATCAAAGCCCCTGGCTACAAGCACGACATCAAGTACAACTGCTGCGAGGAGATCTACCCGGACATCACCTACTCGCTCTACATCCGGCGCCTGCCCCTGTTCTACACCATCAACCTCATCATCCCCTGCCTGCTCATCTCCTTCCTGACTGTGCTCGTCTTCTACCTGCCTTCCGACTGCGGTGAGAAGGTGACCCTCTGCATCTCGGTGCTCCTCTCCTTGACCGTGTTTCTCCTGGTGATCACCGAGACCATCCCGTCCACCTCACTGGTGATTCCCCTGATCGGCGAGTACCTGCTCTTCACCATGATCTTTGTAACCTTGTCCATCGTCATCACCGTCTTCGTGCTCAACGTGCACTACAGGACCCCGACCACCCACACGATGCCCGCATGGGTGAAGACCATATTCTTGAACTTGCTTCCCAGGGTCATGTTCATGACCAGGCCAGCAAGCAACGAGGGCAACACTCAGAGGCCAAGACCCTTCTATAGCGCTGAGCTCTCAAACCTGAATTGCTTCAGCCGCATAGAGTCCAAGGTCTGCAAGGAAGGCTACCCCTGCCAGGACGGGCTGTGCGGCTACTGCCACCATCGCAGGGCAAAAATCTCCAATTTCAGTGCCAACCTCACGAGAAGCTCCAGTTCTGAGTCTGTTGACGCTGTGCTGTCCCTCTCTGCTCTGTCACCGGAAATCAAAGAAGCTATCCAAAGTGTCAAGTATATTGCTGAAAATATGAAAGCACAAAATGAAGCCAAAGAGGTAAGGCTGTGTCTGTTATTACATTAGCATTCACTCATTCAACAAACATTTATTGGTTCTTTGTGGACAAGGCTTAGGGTGGGGTTAAGGAATTAGACTTAACTCACTGGCATCAGTGAGCTGTTTTCAGACCTGCTCTTCCATGTACCAGTTACATATCCCTGGATGTGTTGCCTCACTTGTGTGAGCCTGTCTTGTCTTCTGTAAAATGGGATGATAAAGGTTGTATGTAGTGCCTTGCATTTAGCTCCTGGGCTGCCAGCCGTTTAGGCCATAGGAACTCCTAATGCCAAGAGAGAATGGATTAGGAGGTAGGCTGGAAGAGGGAATGAGACCAGATGACCTACAATTAGTATTGATTAGCTGAGCTGACGTTTTAAACTTGACTGATTGTGTCCCCCTATCCCCCTGTAGGTGTAATTTACATAAGGTACACGTGTCTTAAGTGTGCATACAGTTCAGTGAATTATTACATTATGTGTACACTCGTGGAACCATGATCTAGATAAAGACATAGAACATTTCCAGTGCCCAGAAAGCTCCCTCGTGCCCCTCGCAGTCAGTACCCCACTCCCTCCCTCCTTAGTAGCCGCTGAGCCTGGCCTCTTTTCCATTAATTTTACCTATTCTTTAGAAAATGTTTTAAAACTTATTGGCTGCACTAGCTTTTAGTTGTGGCATACAGGATCTAGTTCCCTGACCAAGGATTGAACCTGGGCCCCCTGCATTGGGAGAGTGGACTCTTAGTCACTGGACTACCAGGCAAGTCCCTGATTTTACTTACTCTTGAAATTCATATAAGTAGCATTGCATAACCTCTTTCATATTTGACTTATTTCTTTCAACAAAATGTACAAAACGTCTGAGGTTCATCCTTTGGGCTTGTTACTGCTGTGTAGTATTCTGCAATAAGACAACACCGCCTTCTGTTTATTAATTCCATCTACAATTGTTGGGTGTTTCCAGGTTGGGGCTATTGTGAATAAAGCGGCTCTAAATGTTCTTATACATATCTTTGGGTGAATACATACGTTCGTTTCTCCTGGATACACACCTAAGGACGGCACTGCTGGCTCACTGCAGAGATGTATTTTCCACTTAAGTGGATACTGTCAGGTTTCCAAAATGTTTAAGCCGATTGACACACCCACTGGCGACGTTTGCGAGTCCCCAGCTGCCGCCTCTCCTCGCCAGCGGGGTGAAGTGGCATCACTTGATGTTTTAATTAGCATGTCCTGGTTGAGTAATGAATGGGTCTCCTTTTCATATGCTTATGGGCCATTTGGATATCTTCTTTTGTGAAATATCTATTCACACGCTTGCCCATGGTTTTTTCATTGGGTGGACTTCTATTTTGTCCAAAAATCTTATTTTAGAACTAGTGATAGGTATTAATGATGGGGAAGCGTTACGTGTTTGGCTGCTCCCACTCTGTTTACCCCCAAGGTTATTATGCTCTGCCTTAAGTTGCTTATTAGCAGAGAGCTAATTACTAGATAATTTCATTTCCTGATGCCCTGGAGGTAATTAATGTTGGTAGGGAATGTCTAGATCCCCTCTTTCAGCTGTGAATGGCATATTAATAGGAGTGGATGAGACAGGAGGGAGACAGAGACAGTGGCCCTATCTCCTCACCCCACCCATCCGAGCAACTCTGTGCCCATCTTGTGACTGTAACAATGCGCAGCCGCCCGATGATGTCAGAAATTTAGCCAAAAGGCCAGGCCTGCCTTCAGATTCTGTTGAAGCAATTGTTGGACATTGAGTACATGATTAGTGAAAACCTCTTGTTGGTCTAACACTAAGCACTTTTGCAGATACTCTCTAACATTTATCTACTTTTAAAATCATCACTTCTTTGGAGTGATAATTGGGTGGACTTCTATTTCCTCCAAAAATCTTCGGTTAGAAATAGTGATAGGTATTAATGATGGAGAAGCTTTACACTTATGTGTTTGGCTGCTCGCAACTAGAGGCACATGGTTCATCTCATGAGGCAGCCACTGCTCACCTCTGGTCATCTGGTGATGTGGTCCCATTGTTTTTCCAGAGAATGCAGAAATCTGGACCACAGGGCAGTGGATTGCTGTTTGTGAAAGGGTGGCAGGTGTTAGAATAAAGATGCCTACTCAGTGCTCTGGGGAGTTGGGCTGTCGGAAAGATTCCTTTTTCTATCTTACTGTGTGACTGACACACTGCTGTGTACATAATTTCCCAGAGATGTTTTAATTTCCTAATTCCCCGGCTCCAACTTGGCTGGTTTTACCTGTCCTGACCTCCTAGGAATTCAAACCAAACAGGCCCAGTTCTCCCAGAGCCATCTCGTGAGGGTGCTGGGAGCCCGTGAATGACTGTCCCTGGACACACCAGGCCCCACAGGGACAGGAGTGTCACCGTGTCCCCTGCCTTGGCTCTTCTCGAGCTGTGTTGGTGCCCCTTACTTGCTCACACTTGTGAGGAGTTTCACTAACACTCTAAATTCAGAGTTAAGGTAGGATTGGGTTCCAAATTAGAAAACTAGTCAGGGAGCTTGTGGGTCTCCTGTTAATACTTTCGTTTGACGGTTTTGACAGCTGATCCTTCAAGACTGGTTCCATTGCATGAGTTGCTCTTGAGGTCTTGGAGGCGTGCACAGATCAGAGCCATGACCTTCTGAGCTCATAAGCCTGAGGCACTTGTTTGGTTGAGATATAGATACAGAGATATATCTATAGATGTATGTATATCTGTTACTTCATTCATTCCAACCAGAGTCTGACTTTTGATCAACGATTTATTTATATGTATTGTAATTACTGATTTCCGAGGGTTAAATTTCGGGCATCTTATTTCATGTTTTGCATTTACTTTTTTTTTTGCCCCGGTTCTTGTCGTGCTTTAGAAACAAGAAACTTCTTTTGCTGATTGAAAGCCGTGTGCTCTCTTTTTATTCTTCTGTCACCTTGTCCCTCAAGATCTCCTCCTCGTCCCTTTCACTCCGCTGTGGTGGTTTCATCTTTGATGTGGGGAGTGAGGCGGGACGTCTCAGGCCCCGCCAGTCAGTGGGCACCTTTTCTCCTCTCTCTTCCCGGCTCCACTTTGCTCACAAGTGGCCCCACCTGCCTGTCTGGGCCAGGAGTAGCAGGCTGGAAGGAGGCACAGGGTTGGGGGAGAAGAGCACAATCAATCCCTCTCCAGTTCTTCCTTCTAACAAGACCCTCCTCCTCCAACCCCACGCTCATGCTCACACTCACCAAGCCACACCCGTGCGTGTTTCTGACCGTCTTTACTGCAGTCTCTTTTCTGGGATATCTCCGGGGATGGGCTGAGGGATGACACCAGGCACTTGGGCCAGGTTACCATTCTGCCTAACACGCATCTACCTGTTCACGCATCATCGGTGCCAAAGTTTCCAGAGAACAGCCAATAGCATTGTGCCGAAATACCCAGAGTCAGACATACAGTTAATTTTCCCCCAGATCTCTTTGCAGCACTCTTTGTATTATGTGTAAGACCCGAGTTCACTCTTTCTTCACCAGGCTAAACCATGTGAAATGCTGTCAGAGGGAGATTTATAATGCCTCATTTTTAAAATCAGCATGAATATCAATTGGTATTATTCATTAAGGACCCTGTGCCAGGCACGTATTTCATTTAATCTTCGTAACAACTCTCTGAAGTAGGTACTGTTCTTATCCCTGATTTACCAATGAGGAAACTGAGGCTAAGCGAGGTCACATATTTGAACCAGATTCTCACACCTAGAAAGCAGCAGAGCTGGGAATTGTAACAAGTCTTGCTTTTTCCACCCCACTGCTTCCTAGAGCCTTAGGAGGTTTAGCCAGTAGCGGGGTTAGTAGAAATTACAGGGTCTATTTTATACTTGAAGCTTTTACAAACCAGTCTTAGGGATTTGAATAAAGTACCTTGTGGCAAACAGGGCATTATAGTTCTAATCCTTTGACTTCTCAGTGTCATCGAGAGGATGCATTGACTCAAGTTCCTAATGGTGAAATAGAATCTTGGTCTCCCAGCCCCATCTCAGTCCACTTAATTAAATTACAAAATCACATGCTGCCTCTTTATTATGTGATTATTTCTTAAAAAATCAGTTGATTCATGGGTTCTCTTTTTCTCAATCCAATTATGGTTTCCTTGCTTTCTGAGTTGTCTAGGAGTATAATTAATGTGCAGTTCTCCTTCCTATTTCAAGCCAGAATTTGAAGCTCTATTATATACAATTAGACTCGCTCTTTCTTCCATCTTTTACTTTATTGTCAGCAATTGTTTCTGACTTTGAACCTGTCCTATAATTATACAGAATTCCCTGATACTTTGGCCTTATAATTGAAGATGATAGTTGGCTAGTTGGGTATTGTGGACAGGGGGACTGTGTGAGAGAAAGAGTGATGAGGGGCTTGCCCTGGTGTGCTTGTTTCATTTTTGAAACAGATGTTAAAAGGAAATTAGAATCTAAAACTGGATAAGAGCTAGTACTTTGAAATAATGGTAAATGATGTTGGATTGCTTTAGCTATTCTAACAAGGGCCCAGAATCCTCCCACAGAAGTATAAGTCAAATAACTGGTTTAACTAACTTTATAAATTAGAATTCAATTTGGGGGGGTGGGGGAAATGGGTTATGTATATATTAAGAAATTTCTTATTTATGGGAGTTCCCTGGCGGTCCAGTGGTTAAGGCTTCACCTTCCAGGGCAGGGGGTGCAGGTTCGATCTCTGGTCAGGGACCTAAGACCCCACATGCCTCCCGGCCAGAAAACCAAAACATAAAACGGAAGCAATATTGTAACAAATCCAATAAAAACTTTAAAAATGGTTCCCATCAAAAAAAATCTTTAAAAAAAGAAATTTCTGATTTTAAAGCATTTAATATGACACTTTATTCTTGTTTCTCTAGTACATAAAGAGAAATGTGAGAAGGGAGATTTCCTCAGACTACATTAATTAGGAAAAAAAAGTTTTCTTGCATGTTGGCAGCAGAATGGTTTCTTCTCCTCTTGAAACCCATTTATTAAATATTTGTTGAAAATATGTTCAGTTTGCCTTTTCCTTCCTGCTTTATTTTTTCCTCTCATGATTTTTGTTTTTGTCTTTCAGATTCAAGACGATTGGAAATATGTTGCCATGGTGATTGATCGTATTTTTCTGTGGGTTTTTATCCTGGTGTGCATTTTAGGGACGGCAGGATTGTTTCTACAACCCTTGATGACCAGGGACGACGCGTAAGAACTAAACTGTGTGTTATTTATGAGGTTATTTGTGGGCGTTGAGGGAGAGGGGGCTCACTTTTTAGTTTTCATTGTAAAGTACACAGCATAAAATTTATCATCTAAACCACGTTTAAGTCCACAGTTCAGTGGTAAATATATTCACATTGTTATGTAACCATCACCACCATCCCACCCAACTCTAGACCAGTTAAACAATCACCCCCCATTCTCCCCTCTCCCCAGCAACCATCATAATACTTTGTCTTTATGATTTTGACTAAGCTAAGTACTCATGTAAGTGCAATCACACAATATTTGTCTTTTTGTGACTGGCCTGTTTCATGTTGCAGAATGTCCCTAAAGGTTCATCCGTGTTGTAGCATATTGCAGAATTTCCTTACTTTTTAAGGCTAAATAATACTCAGTTGCAAGTATACACATTTTATTGTCCATTTATCTGTTGATGGACACTTGGGTCGCTCCCAGGTTTTACCGGTTGTGGATAATGCTGCTACGAACATGGGTGTACAAATCTCTCTTCTGTACCTTGCTTTCAGTTCTTTTAGGGATATACCGAGAAGTGGAATTGTTCGATCATTTGTTAATTCTATTTTTAATTTTTTGAGGAACTGCCATTCTGTTTTCCACCAGGGCTGTGCCGTTTTACATTCCCATCAACAACGCACGAGTTTCTCTACATCCTCATCGTACTTATCGTTTTCTGGGTTTTTTTTTGACAATAGCAAACCTACCGGTTGTGAAGCGGTATCTCATTGTAGTTTTGATTTGCATTTCTCTAATTATTAGTAATTTTGAGCATTCTTCATGTGTTTAGTGGCCATTCTTGTGTCTGCTTTGGAGGAATGTCTCTTCAAGATCTTTGCCCATTTTTGAATTGGGTTGTTTTTTAAGTTTTAGGAGTTCTCTTTATATTCTGGATATTAATCCTTTATCAGATACATGATTTGCAAATATTTTCTCCCATTCTGTGGGTTGTCTTCATTACTGTTGATAGTATCTTCTGATGCACAAATTTTTAAAATTTTCAAGAAGTCCACTTTGTCTGTTTTTTCATTTCTTACCTGTGCTTTTTTGTGTCATATCCAAGAAACCACTGCCAAATCTAATGTCATAAAGCATTTGTCCTGTTTTCTTCTGAGAGCTTAATTGTTTTAGGTCTTAACATGTAAGCTTTTTCTTAATAGAGGTTCCTATCATCACACTACTGGCTTTGCTTTTGGCATTTCAAAGCTTACTTATTATCCAGTTGTCTTGACTTTTGTTAAAAAAAAAAGATTCACACAAGAAAAATGTCAAGAGTATTATAGGTAAATGAACATTTAACCAGCCTTTGGATTAGGTAAAAAAAATGTCAAAGTATAATTCTTCTACAGTGATAAGTAGCATGCTGTGCTATGGACCATGTAAAAATGGACTAATTACAGAAACTGTAGGGGTTTTTTTTTTAGTGGTGGAGACATAGCTGGATGAGAAAAAAGAAAAACCTTGCTGTTCAGAAATGGGAAGAATTGTCTGGTTCAGTATCACAACAGATTTCACAATGGTTTTCTTATTTAGCTCATGATCTCCTTGAAGTTTATATCATTTCAGCAAGACCTCACTACTATCATTTCTTACCATGCACTTTTTTTTTATTTTTACTGTTTTTCAAGAGTCCTAGGACCATGCCCTCATTTTGGATAGCCTTATTTATCTTGCATAATTCTAAATGATTAAGAGAGATTATATCCATCCATTCCATCCTAAAGGAGATCAGTCCTGGGTGTTCATTGGAAAGGCTGATGCTGAGGCTGAAACTCCAATACTTTGGCCACCTCATGCGAAGAGTTGACTCACTGGAAAAGACCCTGATGCTGGGAGGGATTGGGGGCAGGAGGAGAAGGGGACGACAGAGGATGAGATGGCTGGATGGCATCACCGACTCGATGCACATGAGTTTGGGTGAACTCTGGGAATTGGTGATGGACAGGGAGGCCGGGCGTGCTGCGATTCATGGGGTCACAAAGAGTCGGACACGACTGAGTGACTGAACTAAACTGAACTGGAGAGAGATTATTCTTAGCCACACATTCGTTGTTAATGAGCCTTCAGAACAGGATTTCTCACCCTTAGGACTGGTAACATTTGGGGCCAGATTAATTCTGTGTTGAGGGGCAGATCTGTCCTGTACACTGTAGGATCTTTAGTAGCACCCTGGCCCCTACCCACTAGATGCCAATAACATAACCCCACCCCTTGCCAGGTACAATGACCAAAGATGTCTCCAAGGATTTTAAGTGTCCCCTCAGAGACAAAACTGCCCCTGGTTGAGAACCATTGCTTTAGATAAATTATTAAACAGAGCATATCCCATACTCTACTTCTGAATCTGAGTACTGGCAAAAGATGATGATTTACAGAGACTGTTTTAATCTTCTCACTAGTCATTATGATGTTTTTCCTATGCAAAAACAAAACTGACAAAATTGCAGCCCACCGTGACTCATGTTTCAATAAGCTAAAAGAGATTTCTATAAAATGTATTTACATGTAAATTTTTAAAGTAAGGCTTCCATGGTGGCTCAGCTGGTAAAGAATCCACCTGCAATGCAGGAGACCCCAGTTCGATTCCTGGGACAGGAATATCCACTGGAGAAGGGATAGGGTACCACTCCAGTATTCCTGGGCTTCCTTGGTGGCTCAGCTGGTAAAGAATTCACCTGCAATGCAGGAGACCTGAGTTTGGGAAGATCCCCTGGAGAAGGGAAAGGCTACCCACTCCAGTATTCTGGTGTGGAGAATCTCATGGACTGTATAGTCAGTCCATGGGGTCCCAAAGAGTCGGACGCGACTGAATGACTTCCACTTTTTAAAGTAAGGGTAGTGGAGATATAAGAAGAAGGATCGGGGATATAGACAAGCTGTGACAACCAGCAGACTTATTTAAACTCATCAAATCAGGAGACTGTCACTCATTAAATAGCACTAAACACCTGCCTACAATAAAATGCAAATTAGATAGGATCCCCTCTGCCTTCCAAAGAGTGTTGACTTGAACTTAGACCTGTTGCTTACTAAAAATAAATAAGGTATCTGTTGTGTCAAGAGCTAAGAACTCTAAATTGAATGCAAGATTTCTATCAGTATTTTCCTCCTGGTCATAGCTGAATCAGGAAAATTTAGAGATGAAATTTTAACTTGTCTACCTGCGATACATGATACTATACTGAATAAGTAGTAATAGGCTAAGACTAGATTACATCTAAAGGCCCTCACAACTCTAATATTCTACTACTGTACTGTAATTTTTGGAAGGAAAGAGGTAAAACTGAAACATCACAGGTATGTAACAGTGTGCTTATACATAATTAGAATATCACCTTTAATATTAGAAGATGGTTTTCTCACAGAACAATTCAGTAGTATACACAGACGTGTTCTTAAAATGGGATTCACTTAGTTGTAGTGGACACTTCTAAGGTCAAGGATCAAAAGATGCTACCAGAATTTATATAAAAAGGTGGTCCTATTAATTGTGCAAAAAGTAGACAAGAGAATTGAAATAATGTTAGGGATATGCTATACTGCATGTCCATAGGAATTGTCTATTGTATGACCTGATAATGGAAGGTAAGCTGTAAAAATAGTTAATAATTGTTTAGTTTCAGCATCTACAAAATAAAGTAAGCCTTAAAGGAATTCCCAATTCCCATTTTTCATTTTTTAAAAATACTGGTTATAAAAAAGCTGCATCATATTCAATCATTATCATACCAAGTAGCCAGCTTATTTAAAACAACAGTATACTGTAGCTGTTATGCAGTAAATACAGGACAGAGAGAATTTTTAAATGTGTACTTTTACCAAATGAAATCAGTCTTCAAATACAACAGGATTTTCCAGCACAGTCAAAAGATGAACTTCACTGCTGATTACAAAGTAGAATTATTTGCCAGGATACAAACATTAGATTTTTATTAGTTCAGTTTAGATAATATTTTGTGCTATTATTTTTAGAAGATCAAATATTATTCACTCAGTTACTACTTCAGTCATGCAGCTAAATATTTTAATGGGCAATCTATTGAGATAAACTGATGCTGGTTGCATCAAATTTGAAACACAATTTACATTTTTGTAATTCATAGGTGCCATAAGAAATATGTGCCTTTTAACTAAATTCCTACTACAACCCCTTGGAAAGTGTCACTTATTTTCATTTCCAATATGAATTGGTACTATTATATTTGCCCATTTATAGATAACAGGAACAAAAAGCCCAAGAGATCCAACAACTGAAACCAGAAGAAAAGTCCACAGAAACATCCGATCAAGAACCTGGGCTATGAATTTCCAATCTTCAACAACCTGTACCAAAAAAAAAACAAAAACCAATGTTAAATAATTAAGACACAATTTGTAAATTTACACGTCAACTTATAATACAAGTGGCTTATTTTAATCAATTTTTAATAAAATATAGTACTTGCATATCTTACAATAAACTTTAAAAATATTTTTAATTCTTACTATATATAGTTATTTCTATTAATTATTCTGGCCCAGGAGTGTTTGTTTTAATTTTTAAAGACAATCCAGCCTGAAGTTAATCTCATGACAAATGAAAAGTTGGTTCAGAATAATATACATTCAACAGCTGTTAATCTTCTTCCTCGCCTCACTTGCTTTATTTAGTTCTGGATTTCCTAGGGACCATTTTAACCTAAGCTCATGAGTTCAGATCAAACCGGTCAATCCTAAAGGAAATCAACCCCGAATATTCATTGGAAGGACTGATGCTGAAGCTGAAACTACAATACTTTGGCCACCTGATGCGAAGAACTGACTCATTAGAAAAGATCCTGATACTGGGAAAGACTAAAGGCAAAAGGAGAAGGGGATGGCAGAGGATGAGATGGTTGGATGGCATCACCAACTCAATGGACATGAATTTGAGCAAACTCCAGGAGATAGTGGAGGACAGAGGAGCCTGGCATTCTGCAGTCCATGGAGTCACCAAGAGTCGGACATGACTTAGCAACCGAACAACAATAACATGAGTTCAGATCTGCCAGCAGAGAGCGCATTCCCTCCCCGTTTTTGCAGCCCAAGCAGAGAGCTGGCTCAGCAGGTGTGAGTGACCTCAAGGAAAGCGCAGGCTGAGACCAGGCCCTGAGCACCAGAGGGTCCTACTCAACAGGCCATGTCCTTGACCATGGGCTTCCTTAGCCCCTGCTATGAAGCACAGAGTCTTCTATAGGAACTGTGCACCGAAGTTTCAGGATAATGTAATATTTAGAGGATTATAAAACCCTACAGCTTCTCTACTTTCAAGTTTTTTCCTTGAAAATAAACCCCCTTTACTGGTCTCATGGAAGGTGCCCTGACCCTGCTGTACAACACTTTGCAGACACTCATTAAATACAGTCGAGGGACTTCCCTGGTGGTCCAATGGTTAAGACTCTGAACTTCCAATGCAGGGAGTGTGGGTTTGAGTCCTGGTCGGGGATTTAAGGTCCCACATGCTGCACTGATTGGCCAAATAAATAAATCCTATCTCAATCCATACTATTACCTAATATCTGTATTTTTTAAGACTCCTTTGATGGCTTCACCTTATAAACTAATTTAACTAGATACTTACATCAAATAGAAACTTTATGTTTCACAAGTATTAAAAGTTTATAGATTAATACAACATTGTAAATCAACTATACTTGAGTAAAATTTTTTTTTAAGTTTATTAGAAACATATGTCAATGTCCCTTTGACGGAGAGGGCTAGTATTTTACCAGATTAATTCCATCTGCTTACCACACGTGCTAGAAATTTTTCCATTTAACAAAGTTTTCGAGATTAGAATTCATATACATATTTTATGTTAGGTACTATTTTATTTTCTTTTTATTTACAATATAATATTAGTTTCAGGTATACAATAGTCATTCAAAATTTTTATAGATTATACTCCATTTAAGTTATTGTAAAATATCAGCTAGGGACTTCTCTGGTGGCACAGTGGATAGGAATCCGTCTGCTGATGCAGGGGACAGGGGTTCAATCCCCAGTCCGGGAAGATTCACTTTCTGAGGAGCAACTAAGCCCATGCTCCACAGCTACTGAGGCAGCATGCCCTGGAGCCTGTGCTCCACAACAAAGAGCACCCCTGCTCTCTGAAACTAAGAAAGTAATGAAGACCTGGCACAGCCAAAAAGATACACATTTAAAAAAATATTTCCTGTGCTGTACAATATATCCTGATAGCATTTTTACATATAGTAACCTGTACCTCTTAATCCCCTGGCCTGCCTTGCCCCCTTTTTCCCTTTCACCACTGGTAACCTCTAGTTTGTTTTCTGTACCTGTGAGAAAATTCATATAATTTTAATGCAACTATTAAAAGTAAATTCAATTATAAAAAGTCGTTATTATAGTCATACCTTTAAAAATATTACACAAGAGAAATAAAGAATAGTGACAAGACTGAAATATTTTGAAAAGAACACCAGTTCAATAACACATTAATAAAATGTATTCATAGTTTAATTCTTGCATTTTAAAAATTAAATAAGGACCTAGTGAGTTATTTTTCTATAACAATGTTTGGAGCAAATTTTGTTTTTAAGGAATTAAGCATATTATTAAATACTAGACATATATCTGATGTATAATGCATAACACCTGAGACATTATTGCTGTTAAGTTCACTAACATTCTCTTGTAAGCGAACAACAAGAGGATTCTAGAAAAATATCTTGGGTGTATTTATAAAGCCTACATTAGAGTCATTCTTTAAAAAACTAAATTCACTTTTGATAAATTACAATGCAGTTGTGCCTGCAGATGACCATAGAATTCAGAAACAAAGTTACTGAAGATCAAATTCAAACAGTTAATCCTGTTAGCCAAAGCTAACTATGCCTTAGAAAAACAGAACACCAAAAAAATTAAAAAAAGGAAAAAAAAAGAAAAACAGAACACCAGAATCACACAGCGTTACTAAAAGCATTCCAGCACAGACTTCAGGAACAGACTTGTGGACATGGTGTGGGAAGGGGAGGGTGGGGCGAATTGACAGAGTAGCATGGAAGCATATACACACCGTATGTAAAATAGAGAGCCAGTGGGAATCTGCTGTGTGACACTGGGAGCTCAGCCCAGTGCTCCGTGACAACCTGGAGGGGTGGGATGGGGTGGGAGACGGGAGGGAGGTTCAAGAAGGAGGGGACATATGTGTACCTGCGGCTGATTCATGTTGATATATGGCAGAAACCAGCACAATATTGTAAAGTAATTATCCTCCAATAAAAAAAGTCATCCAAGATGCGAATGGGGGAAAAGGAGATGTGAGATTTGTGTATATGCCACATTTTGCAGATGTTTTCACTGAAATTTTAGTAACAGTCTTTTACAAAACAGTCTGTAAATATCTCTGGCCCTCAATCTATACTTAGTCTTAAGGGTCATGCCAGGGGCCTGACTTCGAATCAAAACAGACATGGATTTGTAAATACATGTGGTCACAGACCTCACGGACATCGGTCTCCTTCATGACGTGTCTTGTGATATAGCGAACGGAATCCAGTGCAGCTTCCAGGGCGTTTCTAGAAGATCTGGGTCCACGGCTGCTCCGAGCTTCCTCCTTCTGACTGAAGTACCTGTCTACATGACTTCGCATGCAAAGCAGTTTCGGTAGCTTGTGAAGAAATATCTTGCGGACCCACGGAGCCATAGCGTCGTGCGTTGAGGAAGAACGGTGATGAATGTTGATAGCAAAGACAGTGACCATGATAGACAGTGTCACAAAAATCATCGTGAACACCAGGTACTCTCCAATCAGAGGTATGACTTTGGAAGATGAGGGTATGATCTCTTCAATAACGAGAAGGAAGACAGTCAGAGACACAAGTACTGAAGTGCAGAGACAGATCTTTTCACCTTCATTTGAAGGAAGATAGAAGACAAGTACAGTTAAAAATGAGAGCCCAATACAGGGTATAATGAGGAACAAGGTATAAAAGAGAGGCAGACGCTTAATTACAAACGAGTAAGTGATGTAAGGATACCAGCAACAGCTGTCGGTTCTGTTTCCTTTGCTCCCTGTTGCGCTGACAATTTCCCATTCTCCATTATCAAAAAAATCTCTCTTGTCTACATCTTGGTCCTCCAAAATTATATCAACCTGTGATCCGTCGTAAGTCCAAGAACCAAATTTCATGGAACAGTTTTGGAGATCAAATGGGAAAAATGTGACGTCGATGGTACATGAACTTTTGTAGTTTGCCGGTGGAGTCCAGGTCACCGTGCCGTCGTACCTGACGACGGTTTTGGTACTGGCCCCTTCAAAACGTCCATCTGCACTGAAATACACACACACACAGTAACAAGGCAGAGAGTGAACAACCCGGGCGTATGTTTTACAAGCCTAATGTCTATAAGAAAGCTTACATTATAGCATGAAATATTCTTAAAATTATTACACTTGAGATATACCTACAACATGTAGGGGAATCTAGAGTCCTTAAATATCTAACTCTACTGAAGTCGAACCACTGTTTCCATGTCTACTCCAGGACCAACAGATCTGTATTTACAGAATCTAGAGATTCATGTAGTTGAAATGATTTCACTTTGATTACACACAAAAGGTAATTGGCGCTAGTGGTAAAAAACCAATGCAGGAGATGCAAGAGACACGGGTTTGAGCTCTGGGTCAGGAAGATTCCCCTGGGGAAGGAAATGGTGACCCACTCCAGCATTCTTGCCTGGAAAATCTCACGGACAGGGGAGCCTGGGGGGCTACAGTCCATGGGGTCGCAAAGAGTCAGACACGACTGAAGCGACTTAGCATGCATGCACACACAAAATATAACTAGGCTGTTTATAACAGTGGACATGCATAGAGCCAGAACCTGAATCCATATTCCTAGACCCACTCCCTCCAGTGATTGTCCCCCTCCATGACAGATACTGGACACTTCCTACAGTCATGGGGAAAGAACAACAGTCCCAAGCTGGGCAGAGCCCTGGAAAACAGCTGTCCCTCTCGAAGTCTGTTACCACGTGAACTCACACACTGGAGAAGTCTAGCGGGAAACACCACCACCAACATGAGCTATCTTTATTGTTCTCTATGTTAAAATTCATGTAGCTTTTGCACGCTCCTCTGCAATATATCCATGTTAAATATAAAACTGCAGTGACTTCGAGTAAAATGATGCTTCAGGAAGCTGCATCATGCTACCTTGCAGCTCCGTTCACTCCTTCCATGTTGAAAAGCATGGAGGTAAAGGTTTGAAAAGTGAGAAACATTTTTGCTCAGCCTTTGCTCTGTCCTCAAGCCAATGCCTTTTTGCAAATAAGATAAAGTACATTAGGATGAGCACAGATTCCCCAGTGTCCTGGAGTGGTTGGTCCTAGAAAAAAATGAAACTGGCATCCAGAAATACCCTCTCCCCTAAGTCAAAAACCATAATTGAAACACATTTAGGTAGAATACTCATTAATACGAGCTAATAATCAACCCAACATTCCTCACTGTGGGAAAATTATGACAACATAATTTTCCAAATTATTGAAACATCAAGCAAACATCTAAACATCTAAGCAAATTAAAAGGATGCGCATTTAAACATAAAGTATGAACTTAACTATTTAAAAAAAATAATACCAAAAAATCTGGAAGGCAGTCAGCAAATATGTAGGCTTGAAGATAGGAGGTAAACAGGAATGTCAGGCTGCTTTACTATGAACACCTCCACCCCCACCACCACATGTGAGCTGTGATCTTAGACAAAACATAACTACCCTTGGCCTCCATTTTCTCATCTGGCACATAAATGTAGTCATCCCTAGTTCGTGAGGTTATCTTGAGACTCAGATGGCTAAAGCATGCACGGCACTGAGCGCACTGCCAGGCAGAGTAAGCTCACTGTGCAGGTAAGCCAGCAGCTGTGGCTGGCTCCATGTGGTGGGCTCACGGGACTGATTATGTTTCCCCCAACTTCTTCATACCTTCCTGGACTTTCCAAATGGATTACAAATTTTTAAAATCCAAGGACACTTTTATGATCAGAAAATAATTCACAAGAAAAATGGAGAGAATCCACAGAACATATTTGTAGGCTCATGAAACAAAAGAACACAAGATTAAGTCATGGGACTTTACGTAGGCAAACAATGTTCAAAGGGAATAAAAAAAAAATACTGGTGCCTAATGGTGATATGATTTCTTTATTAAGAAAACATAAAATGGTATTTTGACTATAACTTACTTATCAAACAAAACGATATCTGGAGTCCAGAGAGAGTCTGAAGGGACACGTATAAGTTTTATTCCACCGTAGTCATCAGGGTTCCATCTCAACTTCACATCTATCCACTCCTTTAAAACAAAGAAACCTGAATCAATTTCAATAAAAGCAATAGCCAAAAACAGTGAAAACTCTACTCTTTTTGCCAAACTCAGATATTTTAGACACGAAGTCACCTCTACTCCCAGCAGAGAAAACTCACCTCCACATCCTTCTTATGGGCACTGGGGGACAGCCCTGTCCCCTCTTGAGGTGGCTGTAACTATGGCCCTCATGAGACAGGTGAGGACCAGAGCTGGGTGCATTCATTGCTCTGCTCGACACCTCTTCTACCAGCTAACCATACCCAGGAGCTACAGCCTGGTCCAGGCCAGGCAAAGGTCCAGGTTCAAGGAAAACATTCTCTTTTCTAGCCGTTTTGTCATTGACTTAGCTGGACTAGGCCATGCAAAGAGCAGACAGATTTATGACACATTCCACATAGTTAAACACACCATCCCACCTCCACATCGTAATAATTCTGTGATCAGGTAAAGACTTGCACCCCAAGGAAAGCACATACGCCTTTAAAGAGTTTGGGGCTAGAGAACTGGTAGTAAGTATTAAAAATCAGGGACAGGACTTCCCTGGTAATCCAGTGGTTAAGAGTCCACCTACCAATGCAGGGGACATGGGTTCCATCTCTGGCCTGGGAAGATTCCATATTCTGCAGGGCAACTAAACCCCTGCACCATAACCACTGAAGCCCCCGTGCCCCAGAGCCCATGCTCCACAACAAGAGATGCCATGACAATGGGTCTGTGCACCACAACAAAGAGTAGCCCCCGCTCTCTGCAACTAGAGAAAGCCTGTGCGCAGTAATGAAGACCCAGTGCAATCAAAGATAAATAAAGTCAGGAGTAATAAAGAACAAACAAAGGGAAGCACTCAACAGCACTTGGGCACATATGACGGTCCAGAAACAGAAAGAAAAACTCCTTTATATAAAAGGGACTATGAAAATAAAAATAAATCATTACATTCTTGCCTGCTCCCATCTCACTCAGAGTAAAAACCAAGATCCTACAGTGGCCTAGAAGCCACTACTCATAACCTATGTTAGGAGTACCCATCGGCCTCTGGTAGCTTCACTGACCTCATCTCCCACTCCCATCCCCATGGCCACTCACCCCTAGCAGCTGGCTTCTTTGCTACTCCCTCAACACACCAGGCACCTTCCAACCTCAGGGCCTTTGCACGTTTGTGTCCCTCTGCCTGGACACTCCTCCCCCAGATACTTGCGTGGCTTGCTTCTTCAAGTCTTTGTTCAAATCTTACCTTCTCAGTGGCACTTCTCCTGCCATCCAATTTAAAAGTCCAGTCCCCAACACTTCCTGTCTGCCTTTTCAGTGTTTTTCTCCAAGCTTATCAGCTTGAAAAGTACTATACAACTTCCTATTTATCCCACTGCCCCCCATTGGAATGACGTTCCTTGAGGGCTAGACTTCTGTCTGTTTTGTTCACTGCTGCTTCCCCAGTGCCCAGAACAGTGCCTGCCAAATGCCAGGCACTCAGTATTAACTGCATGAATACAAGACTCCATCTACCTCACTTTTCTGCCTCCTGCTTGTCCACCGAGACCAAATATTCATGTCCCTTCTGTGCTACAAACTCTGTAATAACAATGGCACCAGTTAACAGTTACATGGCCCTTCAAATTCAATACATACCTGTTTCAACCAGACATTGGTTGTCATTAACTGATTTTTCTCATCCTATAAAATAAAAAAATTTAAAAGGTTGATTATTTCAATTACAGAAATGATAATTCTTTAAGAATTTTATCAGATTTTATATAAGCACTCCTCTCTATAGAATAGTACATTCTGTTCATCACTCCGGTTCTCTAGAAAAGCAGGATCTTTTTTTCCAGCCTAATCTCACATTATTCCTTCCAACATACTCTGTATTTCAGATAACCTGCCATAAAGGCCACCATTGGCATTTTCCCATTTAACGTTAATAGTCTCAAAGACTACATTTCCTTAAATCTAAGATGCAATCTAAGAAGCACAGCATTATTTTATGTACTTAGCACTAAGGAAGAAAGAAAAAGGCTGATAATGAATTGTAAGCTGTCGTTAATTATAAGACATCTTGATTTCAGAAGTACTAAAACGTGGGGAAATGTACATCCTACAATTGGTGAGATACAGTGTATGCATTCTTGAGGGGCTATAACTTGTCATTTGCTTCTGCAAAGGCACAAATGTCAATCTCTCTATGGAGCTGTTATGTAGAAAAAGTGTGGAGGTCAGAGACTTGGATGTTAAATTCATAAAGCTTTTACATCCGACTTTTCTAGAGAACCAGGGGTCCTTGCCACTTAGACCTTCCTATTGTCTCATCTTTGCTTATGCCAGTCCTTCACTGAATTTTCAAGGCCTAATTAAAGTGGCAGCTCTTCCATTAAATTTTACTGAAATGTCATAGAGCCAACTGCACCACTAAAAGATCATCATGGTCATCAACCACAAACGGACCTTGTATAGGATACAATGCTCAGAGCACAGAGACCCACAGAAGCCAAGGCAGTCGCTACAGTTGGGGAAACAGGATGGGGTATAAATAGCTTAGGTGACTAGAGTATCCCCATTGCCTATCCCATCCAAACAACACATGAAAGTCCTAGGAGAAAGGAGCAGGACAGAAAAAAGCATACCCCTAGGCACAAAGGCAGCTGTTAGTCCCTACATGGAGAATGGGTCCTAGGAAACAGCATGGCCATCCCGCTTATGCTGTGTTTTCCAAAGAGCAATTTTCCTCGATTAAAATACTAGCGCTGGAAAGGAACTAGAGATTTTTTCTATCATAATCCCTTCATTTTGCAAACGTGGAAACTGGCCCAATGGAAACTTGCTTAAAATCACACCACCAGTTTGTGGGTAAAATCTACTCTGGAACTCAAAACTCCCAAATTTAAACCCTACACCACCAGCTCTACTGCCCACCCCAAAGTCACACACCATCCAGAATAACTGCTGAGCCCTCTATTAGAATATGCCTTTCAGGCAGAAGTTCTAAACAGAGGCATCAAAAATTAGGGGAGTTTTGGTAAACACATAATAGGCATGCTGCATGCCAGTAGGTCATCTGTGAGACTCTGACGAAAATTATAGACCATTTCCCCAGAAAATGTGAACACACATCAATTTTACCCTGTGAGGTAGGACCTAGTCAGTACTTAGTATCTTCAACAGTAACATAGATAAAAGAATAATCCATAAATTCACAACTGGCTCAAAAGATGTGGAAGTAGCCATTGACTCAGGGGATATAGCTTATTTCAATCTCAAGTGTCTCTCGAGCATGTGTCGTGTGTTTAACCCAGTGGAGGATGCAACTGAGGAAAGAAAAGTGTAAGATGACACTCAGGAAGAAACCACAAATAAATGAAATGTTAATACTCATAAGCAAAGCAGAAAAGTTTTAGGATTAGTAGATTGATTTTAACCTGACCATAAAAATAAAATCAAAACAAACAAGCCAACACTGAGGTTTTAAAAAGAGAGCGAGAACACAATGGAACGGGAATCTGAGGAAAGTTCCAGAGCCACTAAACATGACCACAAGGTTGCAGGGCAAAGACTTCAGCGATGGAAAGGAACATAAACCTACTGATAAGCAATTCAGTGAAATTCTGGTCTCAATGTCCAGGACCCTTGGCCCTCATCTTCCTTCACTACAGTCCCCCTACCCTCCCACTGCCATGACTGTACATTTTCTGGGCTCTTCTCTTAAGAGGCCACCCTTCCTCAACTTCTCTGCTTGGCTAACCCACCCACTTTCTATGAATGTTTTTGAAGGATCAGGCTCCTGCTCTCTCTGCTTTAAAAACGCACCAATTCAAAGCTTTTAACAATCACCCCTAGGCCAGTAATTCCAAAATGACATCCTCAGCCTTGTCTCTCACTTCAGACCCAGACTTGACCTTCCAGGGGCCTCGCCAACATTTTCTTTTGAATGCACCATGATGGCCTCATAGCAAAAGCAAATCCATCATCTTCTCTGTCCTGCCTCCATCACAACTAGGTTTTACTTTCCAATTGGTTACCCTTCTAACCATCCAGGCTTCAGAATCAGACGCCTCCCCCCATACTCAGTGGTCAAGTCCTGTTCCTTCTTATATGTGGTCTTCTAACTTGCCTCTCAAGCTTCTAATCTTTCCCTCCTCAAAGCCATGTATTTGTATTAATCTTCCTAAAGTTCTGCTTTTACCATGTCTGTTACCCATCAGATCTCTCATTCACTCAGCATTTACTCTGTGCCAGACACCATGTTAGAAGAGACACAAGGACTAAGGCTCACTCTGCCTTAGTGAGGAGGCAGCACATGAGTGCCAGTCAGTGTAACTGGATCAGAGGAGAGACTGTCTTCAGAAGTTTGGATTTCAGAGTCTGACAGACGAATTTGGCCTTGCAGGAAAAATGGCTTGTGCTGAGAAGGAAAGTCCCCCAAACAGCGACGGCAGGAGCAAAGGCATGGTGGCAGCCAGGTATCACTCGCCACCTCCTCTCCTGTCCAGTCACACCACTGATCTGAACCGCTCAACAAAAAGGCTTAGCATCACTTACGTAATCATACTGTTCCTTGTTATTAAAGTGCTTTCTTCTCTGCGTGCCAGATCCTATGCTTAGCACAAGGCCAGCTCAAGCACTCTGCCTTCTTTGATAGTCTCAGTCACCAAGATCTGAATAGCCAGATTTCTGTGACATCACGCTTTAGTACTGCAGTGTTCTACCCTTACTCCATTTACATGCTCACGATCCCAACTGGAAAGAAAGGTTGAAAGCAAGTCCTAGTAACTACATCCTACTTCCCTATTTTTAATTTATATTTAAAATCTCCCTGGATTGCCCTGCAAAGGATCAAGCACAGAATCCATATTGATTGATCTTTCTGGAAGGAATGAGGTGACCTATATTAATCAACAGACTTCAAAAACTGTATATCTTTTGATTCACCACCTTCCTTGCTTATTATGTACAAATATATTCATCATTGTCATTTATAATAGGAAAAATCGGGAACAATTTTACAAAAGTTTCTGCTATTATAAAAGAATGTTTAAAATAAATTATAAATTAAATATAGCCATTAAAAATTAATTTAAAGATTATGTATTAACATAAAAAATGTTCATCACATAACAATAGGGGAAAAAGTAGTAATCAAAATTATATCTAAAATAATATCACAATTTTATAACATACTCATAAAGAAAAAACTGGCAAGAAATACAACAAAACATGACCAGTGGTCACCTCTGGGTGGTAGAATTACAGTCAATTTTTGTTTTCTTATTTGTATTTTTTTGAACTTTCAAAACTCTTTCCAAAAACTATGCACTGCTTCTATAATCAGAAAATAAAGGCACACTTACATTATACACACCAACACACACACACACACACATACTTGTCAACTATTCTGGGAACACAACAGGGAAATATTGATTAATATGATCAGAACAAGAAGAAACTAGTTTGAAAATTAGTGTGAACCTTTTAGTTTAAAATAGAAAGAATCTCTTGACAACAAAAACAAGTTTATGAAGAGAATTTACTTCCTGGTAAATCTCACATGAAACGATCTCAGAAACGTTGTAAGTGTGATACTGAAGCAATAATCTGTTGAGATCCTTTTTGGTTCTAAAAATCTACAACTCTAACTCTTGGATTTTTTCTTTTAAAATTTTGATCTTTTGGTCATATTTTTAAAACACATTTAAGGAGAAACTTCCATATAAAATATTTAATCACTTCGAATTTATTAAGAATAGGCCTATTTTAATCACCAAATGAGATAAAATGATTTCTAAACTCTACCAGATTACATAAACATACAGTATTCCTGTGTCTGCGGTGTAATCATTGTTTTTCCCTGGTGAGCTCCTTGAGGACAACGGCCGTGTTCATTCACCCGTTATCTCTGTGGCCTGGCACGGGCTTGCGTGCACAAGACGCTCTGCATAAACCTGTGTGAAACGAATACATAATGACGCGCACACCTACCACATCCACTAACTGAGATATTGCGAGGCCGAACTTTATTTTTATTCTGTCATTCAGGTGTTCCACAGGACGAACCCATCTTTCGTAGTCTTGAAATAAATCCTTAAACAAACTATCTTCGTGTTTGGCAACAACGGATGGTTCAGCTAATCCTGTACAACAAATTTTTAGAAGTTAGTGGATTGGCTTCTCTCCCACGAAACACATAGACTTTTAAAAAGTTCAGCGTTACGAATGAACCAAAGGGGGCGACAGAGGATGAGATGGTTGGATGGCATCATCGACTCAAAGGACATGAGTTTGAGCAAACTCTGGGAGATAGTGAAGGACAGGGAAGCCTGCATGCTGCAGTCCATGGGGTCACAAAGAGCTGGACACGACTGAGCGACTGAACAACAACAAAGTATTATTTAGGCTATTGACATAGGAGATTTTAATATAAAATATTAATATAAATGTTTGTGATCCAGGAGGGACACTCTGGCTCAGATATATTTCTTAGTTAAATCAGATTATTCACATGGAAATATGCTGAGTTCCATAAGAAGCATTCAGTACTTAACACAGAGTAATTTAAAATCTAAGTAACAAAAGCTTTTAAATTACCAGGGCTGGGGGGTTGCTTGTCATAAAATTCCAAACCTAGAAAACAGATGTATTAAAATGTATTGGTAAACTGGTGCCAGTGGTAAAGAACCCACCTGCCAATGCAGAAGACATAAGAGACGTGCTTCAATCCCTGAGTCTGGAAGATCCCTGGAAAAGGAAATGGCAACCCACTCCAGTATTCTTGCCTGCAGAAACCCATGGACAAAGGAGCCTGGCAGGCTATAGTCCACTTGGTTGCAAAGAGTCGGATACGACTAAGCAACTTAGCATGCAGCATAAATACAAAATAAATGTGCTTTAATTTGTGGTGTTGTTCAGTCACTATATCGTATCCAACTCCTTGAGACCCCATGAACTGCATGCTTTAATTTACATGCATTTAATATATACGGACACAAAAATATTGAGTAAATTATTCAGCTTTGTCATATCTTTGCTACACATTGTATACAATTACCTTAGGGTTCAAGACTTAAAAAAAAAGACAAAATTTTAAAAGTGTGAGATGCCATAGCCAAAGATTAATTAGATTTATGGATCATAGTAATGTTTACACTTCTACTGAGTTTAAATATGTCTCTTTAAAGAAATGGGTTTTTAGTGTTTTATGGACACTGGAGTATCTGTTAGGAAATGTGGAATCCGTGAAATTCAAGGATGATATTTACTCAAAACTCATGATTTTACAAAGAAAAAACACTTATTTAAAACAAAATGTCAATGGCTTGTTTATCATAAAGTATATATTGCAGGTTTGGAGTAGCTAGTGTTGATCTTTCTCTAACCTGAAAAAATGATTTGACAGAAAATTAGCACTTTCACAAAATCTCTTTTTGTTATGAGAGACCATGTTTTCTATGTAGAGCTATTAAAAAGTATCTAGTTATTTTAGCTAGAGGAAATCCATCCTCGGATTTTCTCTCACTGCCTATTCCTTAATTAATAGAGCAGCTCAGTCTTCAGAGTTTATGTCTTGCTTCCCTAGGCTATTTAAGCTCTTTGATCTAACCTATAAATACCATAAGTTTGTGCCACGCCTCTGTAAAAGTCTCCTGCTGAAATGCACAGTATTGGGGCTATTGCGATTCAATTAGAATGTTATACACGAAGGAGTCATTCTCTGTAATGTTTAAAAGCTGTTAATTTCAGAGGTTAAAGTTAAAATAGCATTATTGACCAGTTTCTCCTATTCTAATTCTATTTTAAAATGTTATAGTCTCTGAAACACCAAAACTTTAAGGTTGTTTAAAAGACAGCGATAACACTCTGATGGGATTGGGTAAATATTGGATGGTCATGTATATCATGTGTATAGTGAAAACATCTATGCCAGGCACTGAATTTCTGAGAGACTTTTCAGAACCATGAGGTTTGTGTCCAGAAATGCTGTTGAGGGAAGTTCCTTTTCCATTTTAGGTTATTACAAGATACCGTGTCTAGTTCCCTGTGCTATACAGTAGGTCCTAAAAAATTTTTTTAAATGTTTTTTAATAGCATCTAAGAAAACTTTTCTCCTTTGCTTTTCGCTTCTCTTCTTTTCACAGCTATTTGTAAGGCCTCCCCAGACAGCCATCTTGCTTTTTTGCATTTCTTTTCCATGGGGATGGTCTTGATCCTTGTCTCCTGTACAATGTCACGAACCTCATTCCATTGTTCATCAGGCACTCTATCAGATCTAGGCCCTTAAATCTATTTCTCACTTCCACTGTATAATCATAAGGGATCTGATTTAGGTCATACCTGAATGGTCTAGTGGTGTTCCCTACTTTCTTCAATTTAAGTCTGAATTTGGCAATAAGGAGTTCATGATCTGAGCCACAGTCAGCTCCTGGTCTTGTTTTTGCTGACTGTATAGAGCTTCTCCATCTTTGGCTGCAAAGAATATAATCAATCTGATTTGGGTGTTGACCATCTGGTGATGTCCATGTGTAGAGCCTTCTCTCGTGTTGTTGGAAGAGGGTGTTTGCTATGACCAGTGCATTTTCTTGGCAAAACTCTATTAGTCTTTGTCCTGCTTCATTCCGTATTCCAAGGCCAAATTTGCCTGTCACTCCAGGTGTTTCTTGACTTCCTACTTTTGCATTCCAGTCCCCTACAATGAAAAGGACATCTTTTTGGGTGTTAGTTCTAAAAGGTCTTGTAGGTCTTCATAGAACCGTTCAACTTCAGCTTCTTCAGCGTTACTGGTTGGGGCATAGACTTGGATTGCTGTGATATTGAATGGTTTGCCTTGGAAACGAACAGAGATCATTCTGTCGTTTTTGAGATTGCATCCAAGTACTGTGTTTCGGACTCTTTTGTTGACCATGATGGCTACTCCATTTCTTCTGAGGGATTCCTGCCCACAGTAGTAGATATAATGGTCATCTGAGTTAAATTCACCCCTTCCAGTCAATTTCAGTTCGCTCATTCCTAGAATGTCGACATTCACTCTTGCCATCTCCTGTTTGACCACTTCCAATTTGCCTTGATTCATGGACCTGACATTCCAGGTTCCTATGCAATATTGCTCTTTACAGCATCGGACCTTGCTTCTATCACCAGTCACATCCACAGCTGGGTATTGTTTTTGCTTTGGCTCCATCCCTTCATTCTTTCTGGAGTTATTTCTCCACTGATCTCCAGTAGCATATTGGGCACCTACTGACCTGGGGAGTTCCTCTTTCAGTATCCTATCATTTTGCCTTCTCATACTGTTCATGGGGTTCTCAAGGCAAGAATACTGAAGTGGTTTGCCATTCCCTTCTCCAGTGGACCACATTCTGTCAGAGTTCCAAAGAACAGCAAGAAGAGATAAGAAAGCCTTCCTCAGCGATCAATGCAAAGAAATAGAGGAAAACAACAGAATGGGAAAGACTAGAGATCTCTTCAAGAAAATTAGAGATACCAAGGGAACATTTCATGCAAAGATGGGCTCGATAAAGGACAGAAATGGTATGGACCTAACAGAAGCAGAAGATATTAAGAAGAGGTGGCAAGAATACACAGAAGAACTGTACAAAAAAGATCTACATGACCCAGATAATCATGATGGTGTGATCACTGACCTAGAGCCAGAAATCCTGGAATGTGAAGTCAAGTGGGCCTTAGAAAGCATCACTACAACCAAAGCTAGTGGAGATGATGGAATTCCAGTTGAGCTATTTCAAATACTGAAAGATGATGCTGTAAAAGTGCTGCACTCAATATGCCAGCAAATTTGGAAAACTCAGCAGTGGCCACAGGACTGGAAAAGGTCAGTTTTCATTCCAATCCCAAAGAAAGGCAATGCCAAAGAAGGCTCAAACTACCGCACAATTGCACTCATCTCACATGCTAGTAAAGTAATGCTCAAAATTTCCAAGCCAGGCTTCAGCAATACATGAACCGTGAACTTCCTGATGTTCAAGCTGGTTTTAGAAAAGGCAGAGGAACTAGAGGTCAAATTGCCAACATCCGCTGGATCATGGAAAAAGCAAGAGAGTTCCATAAAAACATCTATTTCTGCTTTATTGACTATGCCAAAGCCTTTGACTGTGTGGCTCACAATAAACTGTGGGAAATTCTGAAAGAGATGGGAATACCAGACCACCTGACCTGCCTCTTGAGAAATGTGTAGGCAGGTCAGGAAGCAACAGTTAGAACTGTACATGGAACAACAGACTGGTTCCAAATAGGAAAGGGAGTACGTCAAGGCTGTATATTGCCACCGTGCTTATTTAACTTATATGCTGAGTACATCATGAGAAACGCTGGACAGGAAGAAACACAAGCTGGAATCAAGATTGCCGGGAGAAATATCAATAACCTCAGATATGCAGATGACACCACTCTTATGGCAGAAAGTGAAGAGGAACTAAAAAGCCTCTTGATGAAAGTGAAAGTGGAGAGTGAAAAAGTTGGCTTAAAGCTCAACATTCAGAAAACGAAGATCATGGCATCTGGTCCCATCACTTCATGGGAAATAGATGGGGAAACAGTGGAAACAGTGTCAGACTGTATTTTTTTGGGCTCCAAAATCACTGCAGATGGTGATTGCAGCCATGAAATTAAAAGATGCTTACTCCTCGGAAGGAAGGTTATGACCAACCTAGACAGCATATTCAAAAGCAGAGACATTACTTTGCCAACAAAGGTCCGTCTAGTCAAGGCTATGGTTTTTCCTGTGGTCATGTATGGATGTGAGAGTTGGACTGTGAAGAAGGCTGAGCACCGAAGAATTGATGCTTTTGAACTGTGGTGTTGGAGAAGACTCGTGAGAGTCCCTTGGACTGTAAGGAGATCCAACCAGTCCATTCTGAAGGAGATCAGCCCTGGGATATCTTTGGAAGGAATGATGCTAAAGCTGAAACTCCAGTACTTTGGTCACCTCATGTGAAGAGTTGACTCATTGGAAAAGACTCTGATGCTGGGAGGGATTGGGGGCAAGAGGAGAAGGGGACGACAGAGGATGAGATGGCTGGATGGCATCACTGACTCGATGGACGTGAGTCTGGGTGAACTCCAGGAGTTGGTGATGGACAGGGAGGCCTGGTGTGCTGCGATTCATGGGGTCGCAAAGAGTTGGACACGACTGAGCAACTGGACTGAACTGAACTGAAGGAAACTTTGTCTTAGGGGAAAAAAAATACTAACTCGAATTGCCACCTTAAATTTTGTTTGAAAGAAAGTAGATAGGGTATAAATAAATAAAATGATAATCATTCTACTTAATGGGAACCCTTAAGGTGCTACCTTGTGAACACCTTCTCAGTACATCCAATACTAGAAATAACAGTTTCCTAGTTCAATGTTACAGAAATGATAGGTGCAAAGGTCCATGGTATTTTAGCACAGAAACTTAATGGTGCACTCACACTCTACTTAGAGGCTATGTTTCTTCATCTGGTTCTAAGTGTTTTCAGTTTATACTGCTCATAAACCCCAAAATATTAAGAAGGAGATGATCCAGCACATCCCCATACTTAACAAATGAGGATATAGACCAGAAAGGCCAGCGCTACAGAGCTCATCAGCGGCAGAGCTCAGATCCCCGCAGCCTCTTCCTCTTTCCACATTAATTTCTTCCACCTCATGACAACTGGAAAAGAGGTTTAAGGTTATATCCCCTGACAGCTCAAGCCCCACCAATGTTTGCTCATTCATTCAACAAACATTTAACAGAATATGCCTTGTATCAGGCACTATGCCAAATGCTGGAAATGCACTAGTACTCAAAGACAGGTAAATCCACATTTACCATCTAGTAGTAAGGACTGATTCAGAAAATGTGATACTATATATAAGCTAACTTCTATAGAAACTGAATCAAACTAAAAAATTATTTTTAAAAATTTGTTGTGAATAATTAACATTTGCTCATCCTACTCAAAATAAATACTTTAAAGCAATCGCTTTCAACCTAGGTTCCTAGGAATCCTGTGGCAATTACTATACAGAAAGTACCCTACATATGAATGAGTTCTGTTCTGAGGGTGTACTCATAAGTCAAATTTGTTGGTAAGTCTAACAAAGTTAGCCTAGATATCCAACTAACACAGCTGAATAGTACTGTACTGAGTAGGTTTATAATACTTTGCACACAAATAATACATAAGAAACAAACACAAAAAATAAAATATTTTTCATCTTAGAGTACCTTGAAAATATAGAAGTACAGTACAACAGTTGGCATACAGGGGCACGTTCACATCTTAAAAGTTCACAACCTGAAGGTTCATATGTAAGGGACTTGCTGTATTGCTCTGCACTATTTTTCAATTATGTCACATAAGTCATGGGTCTCCAGGAAACCAATGTCCTGGAATGCAGGAATCATTTCTTTAGTTTGGCATTCCTACAGCATTATACTTAGTGCTGATCACAGTACTAAGTTAAGAGTAGCTTTTCTTCCCTTACTACTTAAAGAGAGAAACAGGAGAAATAATTTGTAAATTATACATCTGACAAGGGACTTGAATAATAAAAGACTCAATAACCTAATCAATTTAAAAACAGATAGTTCAGTTCAGTTCAGTCACTCAGTCGTGTCCAACTCTTTGCAATCCTATGGACTGCAGCACGCCAGACTTTCCTGTCCGATACCAACTCCTGGAGCTTGCTCAAACTCATGTCCATCGAGTCAGTGATGCCATCTAACCATCTCATCCTGTGTTGTCCCTTTCTCCTCCTGACTTCAATCTTTCCCAGCATTAGGGTCTTTTCCAATCAATTGGCTCTTTACATCAGGTGGCCAAAGTATTGGAGTTTCAGCTTCAGCATCAGTCCTTCCTTTTCCTGAATATTCAGGACTGATTTGCTTTAGGATTGACTGGTTTGATCTCCTTGCAGTCCAAGGGACTCTCAAGAGTCAATTCTTCAGCTTTCTTCATAGTTCAACTCTCACATCCATACATGACTACTGGAAAAACCATAGCTTTGACTAGATGGACCTTTGTTGGCAAAGTAATGTCTCTGTTTTTTAATATGCTGTCTAGTTTGGTCATTGCTTTTCCTCCAAGGAGCAAGTGAAAGAAGGGCCAATAATTACACGAAAAGATGTTCAAAACCTTTAGCTATGAGATACCATGTCATACCCCCTAAGATGGCTATAATAAGTAATACAGATAATAACATGTTTTTTGGTTAAAATGTGGAGAAATTGGGACCCTTAAAGCTATGCTTTTTCTAGTAGTCATTTACAAATGTGAGAGCTGGACAATAAAAAAGGCTGAGTACCAAAGAACTGATGCCTTTGAACAGTGGTGCTGGGTAAGACTCTTGAGAGTCTCCTGGACAGCAAGGAGATCAAACCAGTCAATCCTAAAGCAAATCAGTCCTGAATATTCAGGAAAAGGAAGGACTGATGCTGAAGCTGAAGCTCCAATACTTTGGCCACCTGGTGTAAAGAGCCAATTGATTGGAAAAGACCCTAATGCTGGGAAAGATTGAAGGCAGGAGGAGAAGGGGCTGACAGAGGATGAGATGGTTGGATGGCATCACCAACTCAATGGACATGAGTTTGAGCAAACTCTGGGAGGTGGTGAAGGACAGGGAAGCCTGGTGTGATGCAGTCCATGGAGTTGCAAAGAGTCAGACACGACTGAGCGACTGAACAACAACCCCAGGTCCTAACAACATACTGGCACAGAGCAGATGGTCTGTGTGTTGAATGCATACCTGAACAGATGAAGAAGTTAATACCATCTGACAATTTCCATTTATTTCTAGTAATTCAGAATTTCATCCTTGGTTGTGAAAGCAACTGTCACAAGAGCTACAGAAGTTCACTATTAAGGATTAAGAGTCCCACTAGACATCTTTTTAAAGGTAGAGAGGCCTTGTGCTACTCAGATTTGAGTATGAAGAGAGGCAATATAACATGCTGGCTAAGAACTAGTAGATTTTAAGTCCACGAGTTGGGTTCTATCTATCTTCTAATACTTATTGTCTGACCTGGAGATATAACTTCTTTGCATATTAGTTTTATCATCTGTAAAACTGGTCTAAAACAACACCAACCTAATAAGGTTATTGTGAGGATTAAGTAAAACTGTGCCTGTAAGTACCAGCACAGTCATTCTTATTCGCCTATAAATGACTGCTAAAGTAAGGATAACTGATAGACCTCAAAAGGCAAATACACCAAAGTACTATCACAAAGCAATTACTGCCTGTAGAGCTCTGATTTCTACATAAAACTTTCCTGATAGCCTAACAAAGATCATCTCCCTATAGAATACCACAGAAAATGGAAACTTGCACAAAAAAAAAATAATAATAATGAAGGAATAACATATCTGTGGCACTGGGCACCCTCAACACTGCAATGACAGTTCAGTGAAAAGCTCTCCTCAAGTCTCTACCCTTTACAGCTAATAATAATAATTAGAATACCAACCTACTAATAGCACATGAATCACATTATCTCAGAAAAACAAAGAGAACCTAGCAGTGAAACACACTAAAAGTAGGACAAGAATAAGAACAAAAAACTAATGGACAATTCTTCTGAAGTAGTTAAAAATATAATGACAGAAAAAACTAAATTGAATACATAAAAGGTACAATATGTATACTGTTATTAACTCTGTGAGATTGAAATTTGGGTTTCACAAATCCATCTGTAACTCCTCAAGTAGCATTACTCTGGTATCGTCTCAAGTTTGAGGAATTAAAAGAATGACTTATCAAAAAAGTTTCACTTTTAAGTTACTTACTGAAACCACACATATTTTCAAAGAAATGTCAGCTTGATCCTTAATTTTAGTATGGTGATTAAGAAAGGATGCAAAACTGCAAAGCTGAAAACTGTGATTTGAATACTTGGCACCAGTAATTAGGTATTAAATTCATGTGTCCCCACTTTCTAACTTACTTAAATAAAACAAGACTATCTGTTGGAAAAATGTTGAAAATGTTTGGTGATGTTTTGAACTGTCACATGGAGGGGGCGGTGTGAGCAGTGGATGGAAGCCAGGGATGCTACCAAACATCCTGTTGGGCACGGTGTGTCTGTTGGTCACTTAGTCATGTACGACTCTGCGATCCCATGGGTTATAGCCTGCCAGGCTCCTCTGTCCATAGAATTCTCCAGGCAAGAATACTGGAGTGTGTTGCCATATCCATCTCCAGGGGATCTTCCTTACCCAGGAATTGAACCTGGGTCTCCCACGTTGCAGGCAGATTCTTTTCTATCTGAGCCACCAGTAGTGCACAGGACAGCCCCTATGACAAAGATTTATCCAGCCCAAACTCAATAGTGTTGAGTAACGCTGTGTCAGACTTCAGGGCTGCAGCCATATTCTCATTTGCAGGGAGTGCCCTTCACATTGTGGGGTGTTCTCTGCACAGCCATACTGTTTAATAGTATGATCTGATGAAAGTAAATAAATATGCAAATTTGTCTTCAGTATGTCCCCCAGGAAGCCAGGCACCAGAGTTTTCTGCTCTACCTCTGGCACCAAGACTGACACAGGAAGCAGCCACTCAACATTTGCTGAATGAATGAAAGAATAAACTAAACTGGGTATCACATGTTAGGCTCTAATATACCAGAGTTGTAGCAGATGCTAAAGATTTAAGAAGAATCTTTAAGAATCACTGGTCTAACAGTAGCTAGAAGGCAGCAGAGGTAGAACTAGGACCCAGATTTGTCTCTGTTCTTCTCAAAATAATACTTTCATTACAAAAGTCACGTATGATCACTGTCAAGATTCCAACCAAAAGCACATGAAAAGTAGAAACTGTCCATTTCCTCCTCTTTATCTCCCTTCCTCCAAGGCTAACCACTTTTAAGTTTGTTGTGTGGCCATCTTAAAATGCACTCACACACAGAGGAAGAACAAATGTTTTCTTTTTTAAGTTTTGCGACTTGCTTTTTTTTTCATTCAATTCTCTATGTCAATGTACATCCATCCATCTCCATGCTTTCCTCATAAGACATGAAGTGGTCTGGGTTATGGCTGTATCATAATTTATGTAAGCTCTCACCACTGGTAGGCATTTATACTGTTGTTAGCTTTTGATTATTTCTTACAGTGCTACAGTGAAAAAATGCTGTAGTTAACATACAAGTTAAATCCTTGTATTAATACAAGGACTTCCATGACACCTACTCTCAGAAGTAGAAGTGCTGAGTCAAGGGTACACGTTTTCAATTTTGCTGGTTACTGCCAATAGCTTTCCATTTCTTCTTTACAGGTCATCATAGAATGAAATAATATATCTAAAAAGTTTGTAAGAGTGATATATATTATATACCCTCAATTCATAATTAAGACATTCCTGGAGTAATCTTCCCCTACAAGTCTCCTTGTATTTTTTTAAGTTAACAAAAAGTGTCTTATATACTTTTTAAAAGATCCTCTCTGCTGCAGTCCAAAGAGGTCTATTTTAAGCAATAGCAAGGTAAAAAAGTGAACATAATCAACCATTTTGTAAATGAGAAGAAATGCATACTATATCCAACATTGTCAATGTGGCAAGTAGGCATGCTTACCAATCATTATTTTAAGTGTTATAAATGAAATGCAGAGGTTTTTTTTTTTTCACTCAAGGATTTTCATTATATTTTCTATTGATTTTTATCACAGAAGTATTGGATAAAGTTTCTCTGTAACTGATATGCTTTAGTAAACCTAATTTAACATCTTGCCCTGACTCTCAGAACACTGGCTGTAAGAAAATGACCTTAGGTGGTGTTAAATTTAGGTCTAGTCAATAGTTTTCAAAAAGAGACAACTTGCACACTTTAAAAGTTTAAGCATCATCATATTGAATAAATGCAGGGTTCACTATCGTAATTTGACACCACAAACCTCTCAACAGGCAATAAATATGTATTATGAGCTAATATATTTCCAGTGTCATGAACTAAAACAGCCGCCAGAACATGAAGTTGCCTCAGCTCACTATAGCCTGTGTGACCTTGATAAGACTCTTGCAAAATTCCTCCTTAGGACTGACCAAATATGAATGAGTAGTGGGGCCTGGGAGAAACATGAAAAAGGAAAATGGCTCTATTTGTTAGGCTGGTGGGATGGAGCTTACTTCTTATTAGTCTTCTCCTGTTTGGGCTACAGTTCATTGTAAATCCTCTATTTTCATAATTACTATCATTGCATCCTCTTGAGAATCCACCCACTTTCTATGAATGGGAAACTGTCTGCAACGTTGCTACGCAGTGTGTGGTACTCTGACCAGGAGCATTCACCACCCAGGCGCTTGTTAGAAATGCAGAAGCTCAGCCCATGTCTCTGAATCAGTGCTGCAATTCTAACATCCCCAGAGGATTCTTGTGTGCATTAAAGTTTGAGAAGCCCTGGTATATAAGACTAAGAGCAGTGATTCTCAAGGGTGGGGAAAAAGGGAGACAATTTTGCTCCAAAGAACCATTTGACAATATCTGGAGATATTTTTCAGCCGGTACTACAGGCATCTTGTGGTCTGGGAAGATTCCACATGGCCGTGAGGCTCAGCCCATGTGCCATGAGCACTCTAGAGCCCATGCCCCGCAATGAGAAGCTACAGCGATGAGAAGCACTGCAATTGCAGAGAAGCCCCTGCTCGCCCCAACTAGGGACAACCCACGAGCAGCAATGAAGACCCAGCAGAGCCAAAAATAATTCATTAACTTTAAAAGGTTATATTGTTCTTTTTGTCAGAATTCAAATATTCATATTTAATTCCTATTTTTATTGGCAAAAGACTATAATTCTCCTTTAGAAGAAAGGAGCATGTGGTCACTGAATCAAACACCGTTAGAAGAAATGATATCAGGCGTCCCCAAAGCGGAAACAAAACATTTAAATTAAAATTTTAGTCACCAAGCAGAAAAAGACCGTTAAAAAGAATCTCTTCTGTCTTGTTGCCATTATAAAACCACACCTTTGCCACTTTGGAGAGCAGTTTTATAGACGCATTTTGTAAACTTTTTTCCAAAAGGAATATTCACCAACTCTCATTGTCAAGACATGCTTATTTAATATTAAATTTAAAATTACATCTGAAAGAATTTAATTCCAATTTTTTAGGGAAGAAATGTAATGCTATTAGAGAAAAATGTTCTGTAGTGAAATTACGTATTAAAAAACTCATATCCTAATTATAAAAAATTACTTACTAGATCTAATTTGTACATTATAGGTCGAAAAAGCCTTATTCTGACAAATGATTGAAAACCTTTTTAAGGTTCCATCAACAGGCTACATTTACAAACTCAGGTACTGAAACGTATCAGGAGATACACAAATAAAACCCTATCTTCCAGGTGCTCAGTCTAATCAGAGCATATTTAGCATTTGCAAGAAAACAAAAATAATTTTTATTTTCAATTAAACTGTGTGAAGAGTCTGTGTCCTTACATAATGCATCTCGACCTTCTTTTGGATGTAATCATAATAATGCAGGAGCCTGGTAGGCTGCAGTCCATGGGGTCGCTAAGAGTCGGACATGACTGAGCGACTTCACTTTCACTTTTCACTTTCATGCATTGGAGAAGGAAATGGCAACCCACTCCAGTATTCCTGCCTGGAGAATCCCAGGGACGGGGGAGCCTGGTGGGCTGCCATCTATGAGGTTGCACAGAGTTGGACACAACTGAAGCGATTTAGCAGCAGCAGCAGCAGCAATCATAATAAGAGTAAAGAGGACAGTCACTATATGTGTATTTTATTAGCTTCTTAATATGTTAATGAAAATGACTAAAGGTGAGGAGAAAAAAATCTTTCATAGCTCTCATTTTCCACAATATAATTATTTCCCTTTGAATGAAACAGAACTCAGTCACTACAAATAAAGTTTCAACCATTGAAAATGTCTCACAACTATACAGCTAAGAAATATAACTGACCAATGACTAATTTCCATAAATCCCTCTCCTAATCAGGGTCGGGTCGGTTTAAAAGGTTTATATTCTTTTAATGTACTAGGTTAATTATCTACTCTTTAATATAGACAAAATTGCCTCCTGAGACTCTTTCATAGCTCCGTGACCTTCCACCAGTTAAATAAGTATGGCAGCTGGCAGACCAGACATTTTCTTTTCCTAGAGACTGGCTCTCAGGAAACCACAAGGAAGAGTTATTAAGGTCCTAGGATGAATATGAAAACAATAAAATGTAAATGTAAAATTAATTATGATTGGAAGCACCTGAAATCTATTATCACTTTCTAATTTTAAAGATGGAGAAATAATGGTTCAGTAAGGTCAAGCAATATGCCCAAGGAAACACAGCAAATTAATGGAGTACTTCTGGGGCTTCCGTGGTGGCTCAGCTGGTAAAGAATCCACCTGCAATGTGGGAGACCTGAGTTTGATCCCTGGGTTGGGAAGATCCCCTGGAGAAGGAAATAATGGCTGCCCACTCCAGTATTCTAGTATCCTGGCCTGGAGAATTCCATGGACTGTATGGGGTCGCAAAGAGTCGGACACGACTGAGTGACTTTCACTTTCTGCAGTTTTACACAAAAGCATATAAATTAGCCAGTGTGCAATTCCATTGTCTTTTCAACATTACTCTTCAAATGATCACGTGCTAAAAGCAACAGTTTCTTGGAATTTTAGAGCTAGAGAGGGAAGCCTTTAATGCTCACTCATCTTACAGATGAGGAAACTGATATCCAGAGAGATCTTACTGTTCCATCATTCATCCACCAACATTTACTGGACTGCTACAATAAGCTAGGTCTCAAGAGATACAAAGATACACAGGATAAGATCACAGTTCTTAAGAAGCTCATGTGGGACCAAGAGAAAAAATATATATATAAATGTAATACAACATGATAGTTATCCACTTTCTCCAAAAGGCATAGAGACTACTATTTTCTAGTGTCAGGCACAGTGCTTGGCATTTCACGTGTATTATTTAATCCTGAAAACAACTGAGAGGTAAGCAGTATCATCCGTTTTTCAAAGGAGGAGGACAGATGAGACAAGATTGTCCAAGTGAAGATACACAAGTGTCATAATTTGAACCCAGGTTTGCCTGTCTCCAAAATCACACTCCTTTCTTTCTGTTAAATTATGACACCTTCTGCACCAGATTTTATTTGTTTAAATCATCCTTCACCTAATTATTTCTCTACAGTCACTGTAAAGCAACACATCCTGCAATAAATAATTCTAGTCTTCAAGATTATCACTTCCTAGAATCAGGAATCAGAGTTTTAAAACCTTAAGGAAGGAAAGACAAGAAAAGGTTCTGCTTATACCCAAATAAAGTTTCCTTACTCATAAAAACTGAAATACTGGCGTAGTGAACTTCAGCTTTTATCTCCTGCTTAACGGAACTTGTGCGTGTTAGTCGCTCAGTCGTGTCTGACTCTGCCACCCCATGGACTGTAGACTGCCAGGGTCCTGTCCATGGAATTCTCAAGGCAAGAATACTGGAGTGGGTAGCCATTCCCTTCTCCAGGCGATCACACTACAGGCGCTCCATAAGCGGTAGTATTTTTTCTTCAAGGTATTGAGAGGGCTGACAAACTTTCTAAAGCTTTCAATTTGAAAAAGTACTAAGCATTTTCTTTTGTTTCTATTCCTGTCCCAAACATTTTAAACTAGAGAAGGCTAGAAGAAAAAACTCTATTCCAAGATGCTAAGGAAGAATTCAGGATGGATATAGCTCTGCAGCCAAGTTAGTCCGCTCCCCAGTCTTACACAATTCACACTTTTCATCATCGGCAAAAGGAAAGATTTGAAACGCCAAGGGTCAAGTTAGAGGACAGGGACAAGCGGTAAATCAAATCAGATCAAACCCTAATCCCTAGTATTAAACCCAAGGAGCCTTGTGTGTGCGAGCGCAACGCTCAGTCGTGTTCGACTCTTTATTCACCCCACTTTATTCACAGTGGGGTGTTCGACCCCCCTTTATTCACAGGCAAGTATGAAGGAGCCTCCATACTCGTCTGAGAATAAAGTAACAACGTGGGAAACCCAGTTGAAACCAAGAAAGTAAAGCCCTGATGGATAACGAGGGCATCTTTTATTGAAAAAGTTGTATCGAAGTATATATATACTAAGTCACCCAGACTGATGAGAGTCATGGAACAAAAGTCAAAGTGGCCTTTTCTCTACATTTAAATAAACACATCTGAGCATTTAGGCTGAAACCTCACTCCAAGCCCCCAGGAGAAGAATATAACCGCCCTCGGTTACAAGGTTTTCCGTGACGGCTGCAACCTCCGGGTACCGGCGTGGAGCTGCCCCGGCCGCCCCGAGGTCCCAGCCAGCCGCACTCCGCCCGCTCCGAGCCCCTCCGCCCGCTTCGAGGGCGAACGCCCCAGACCGCCCTCCGCCGCCCAGGCTCACCTCGGCGCACGCCGCCCCCCGCGCCCTCCGGACCCCAGCGCCCTGCGACCAGCTGGAAAGGGAGGAAGACCTGGAGCAGGAGGGGCCCGAGGCCGAGGACCCAGCGCCCCCACCCCGGCGCAGCCATCGACCAGGACCCTTGCGTCAACGCAGGGAGCCGCCACACGACGGTCGCGCGGGGAACGCGGACCCGAGAAACAGAACCGGGAGTGTGAGCTGGAGCCAAGTGCCAGCAGCTGCAGTAGACCCGGTGCTCCGCTCCTCCGCTGGCGCCAGGGTAACCTCCAGTCCCGGGCGGGTTTGGGCGGGCTCAGGGAGCGTGAGGAGACTCGGGAGCCTGGCCCCGCCCCAACCCCGCCCCACTACCTCTTGTCCCGCCCAAGCCCCGCCTCGTCCTGTCTGGCCCCGCCCCTCCAGCTCATAGCCCCGCCTCCATCCTGCCCAGTTGATCCCCAGACCCCGGGTTTTGGCCCCACCCTGCCTGTTCCTCTTTCAACAACACAAGCGAAGACTACACCAGAAGGTGAATACTGAAGTCGGATTGATTATATTCTTTGCAGCCAAAGATGGAGAAGCTCTATACAGTCAGCAAAAACAAGACCAGGAGCTGACAGTGGCTCAGATTATGAACTCCTTATTGTGAAATTCGGACTTAAATGGAAGGAAGTAGGGAAAACCACTAGACCATTCAGGTATGACCTAAATCAAATCCCTTATGATTATACAGTGGAAGTGACAAATAGATTCAAGGGATTAGACCTGATAGATAGTACCTGAAGAACTATGGACCGAGGTTCGTGACATTGTACAAGAGGCAGTGATCAAGACAATCCCCAAGAAAAAAAAAAATGCAAAAAGGCAAAATGGTTGTCTGAGGAGGCCTTACAAATAGCTGAGAAAAGAAAAGACGCAAAAGGCAAAGGAGAAAAGGAAAGATATACCCATTTGAATGCACAGTACCAAAGAATAGCAAGGAGAGTAAGAAAGCCTTTTTCAGCGATCAATGCAAAGAAATAGAGGAAAGCAATAGAATGGGAAAGACTAGAGATCTCTTCAAGAAAATTAGAGATACCAAGGGAACATTTCATGCAAAGATGGACACATTAAAGGACAGAAATGGTATGGACCTAACAGAAGCAGAAGATATTAAGCGGTGGCAAGAATACACAGAAAAACTATACAAAAAAGATCTTCACAACCATAGTTCTTCAGATAACCACAATGGTGTGATCACTCACCTAGAGCCAGACATCCTGGAATTCGAAGTCAGGTGGACCTTATGAAGCATCACTATGAACAAAGCTAGTGGAGGAAATAGCACTCCAGTTGAGCTATTTCAAATCCTAAAAGATGATGCTGTGAAAGTGCTGCACTCAATATGCAGCAAATTTGGAAAACTCAGCAGTGACTACAGGACTGGAAAATATCTGTCATTCCAATCCCAAGAAAGGCAATGCCAAAAAATTCTCAAACTACCACACAATTGCACTCATCTCACACGCTAGTGAAGTAATGCTCAAAATTCTCCAAGCCAGGCTTCAACAGTTCATGAACCTTGGACTTCCAGATGTTCAAGCTGGATTTAGAAAAGACAGAGGAAGCAGAGATCAAATTGCCAACATCCGTTGGATCACCAAAAAAGCAAAAGAGTTCCAGAAAAACATCTACTTCAGCTGTATTACTACACAAAAGCCTTTGACTGTGTGGATCACAACACAAACTATGGAAAATTCTTCAATAGATGAGAATACCAGACTGCCTGACCTGCCTCCTGAGAAATCTGTATGCAGGTCAAGAAGCAACAGTTAGAACTGGACATGGAAAAACAGACTGGTTCCAAGTCTTAAAAGGAGTGCATCAAGGCTGTATATTGTCACCCTGCTTATTTAACTTATATGCAGAGTACATAACGAGAAAGGCTGGGCTGGAAGAAGCACAAGCTGGAATCAAGATTGCTGGGAGAAATATCAATAACCTCAGATATGCAGATAACATCACCCTTATGGCAGAAAGTAAAGAAGAACTAAAGAGCCTCTTGATGAAAGTGAAAGAGGGGAGTGAAAAAGTTGGCTTAAAATTCAACATTCAGAAAAGTAAGTTCATGACATCTGGTCCCATCACTTCATGGCAAATAGATGGGGAAACAATGGAAACAGTGGCAGATTTTATTTTAGGGGGCTCCAAAATCACTGCAGCCATGAAATTAAAAGACACTTGCTCCTTGAAAGAAAAGCTATGACCAACCTAGACAGCATATTAAAAAGCAGAGACATTACTTTGCCAGCAAAGGTCCGTCTAGTCAAGGCTCTGGTTTTTCCAGTAGTCATGTATGGATGTGAGAGTTGGGCTATGAAGAGAGCTGAGCACTGAAGAATTGATAATTTTGAACTGTGGTGTTGGAGAAGACTCTTGAGAGTCCCTTGGACTGCAAGGAGATCCAACCAGTCCATTCTAAAGGAAATCAGTCCTGAATATCCATTGGAAGGACTGATGCTGAAGCTGAAACTCCAATACTTTGGCCACCTGATGCGAAGAACTGACTCATTGGGGAAGATTGAAGGTGGAGGAGAAGGGGACAACAGAGGATGAGATGGGTGGATGGCATCACCGACTCTATGGACATGAGTTTGAGTAAGCTCCTGGAGTTGGTGATGGACAGGGAAGCCTGGCATGTTGCAGTCCATGGGGTCGCAAGGAGTCAGACCTGACTGAGTGACTGTACTGAACTGCCTGTTCTAGGGTCTCCCTGGTGGCTCAGTGGTAAAGAATCCGCTTGTAATGCAGGAGATGCGGGTTCAATCCCTGGATCAGGAAAATCCCCTCGAGAAGGAAATAGCAACCCATTCCAGCCTGGAGAATTGCAAAGAGTCTGACACGACTTAGATTTAGCAACTGAACAGCAGCAGTATCTTTTCTAGCTTCACCTTTTTCACACCTGGCCCGCCTCACTACCTGGGAGCTCAGAGTCCCAGGAAGCACAAGGCCAGAAGACAGCATCACAGGCGGGTTCTCAATCCAACCACCAAGTGACCTTGGGCAAGCCACTGCATACCTATGATAACTATCATCAATTAACATCTGCTCTGGGCCCCGCACCAAGAGGGGAACCAGACAGACAGACGGCTCTCAGCAAACAGAAAACCATTAATCATAAATAAAGCTACTGAGTTGTGATGAGAGACGCAAAGGAAACACAAGGGAGCCTGAAACATAGTGGGAGGGGACTTTCTCCCGTGCTCCTGGCTAAAACTCTCTCCGCTCAGCCCCGCTACCCACTGTATTCTTCCTTGTCAGGTAAATACCAATGGCAGTTTACATGCCTCAAAAGTCTGTTATGGGAGCCAAGTGATCCCCAATAGGCGGCCAGCAGGCAACCCTTGGCAAATCACCCGCCTTCTCTGGGCCTCTTTCTTCATCCTTAGAAGTAGGGGGATCAAATAGAGGACTCGGAAGGTCCAGTTCTGACACTTATTCAAGCCATCCACAGAAATGATATGCTGGCACCTCAGAGTGGACATCAATTAACATTAGTGCTGCCATCAATTAATATTAGTAAATATTAATGACTCTATCTGCCACAGACACTTAGCAGCTCAGGTGGTGACTGATGATGGCTGCTAGAATCCCATCTCAAATCCCACTAGACCCTACATTTCATCCCTTCTGTTCATAATTGATTAGAAAGCTTCATTTGGCTGAAGAGATTTAGGCAAATCATCTTTAAACTTCAGTGGCAGTGTGTTTCGCTGATTCTTCACAGAAAGCTTTATGGAGTTGACACCTCTAAGGCTCCTTGTGAGCAGAAATACCACTCCAAGCTCCAGACTCTGTGAATCTGTTTAAAAACTAAACCTGGCTGCAAAGAATCCAAGCAGTGAAAATAGAGACTTTTCCCCTCCATCTAAGTACAATCAGGAAATGGGGAACAATACCCGTAGAAGCTAGTCTGCTTAAGCTGGACTTAAGGAAAGAAAAGAGCCACAGAAAATGATAACCAGGTTAGTCATTAATTACACTTCTACATAGGAAGAAACGGAGAAGGCAATGGCACCCCACTCCAGTGTTCTTGCCTGGAGAATCCCAGGGACGGGGGAGCTTGGTGGGCTGCTGTCTATGGGGTCACACAGAGTTGGACATGACTGAAGTGACTTAGCATAGCATAGCATAGGAAGAAAAGACAGTATTTATTGTCCCTTATTTGTATTTTGCTCTGAAGAATTTATGGAACATGTAGACACTTACGCAATTCACTCTAACTGTATTTGGAGAAAGTAAGTGTTATTGCACTTCAACAGCTAGAGGATTTAAAACAGAATGGTTGAATAACTGTTGAAGGTCACAGCACCTGTCAGTAGCAAACTAGAATTATATGGTTGTTAACTCAGCCACAGCAAGCATGATTGGAACTCCTAGGTCTCCCCAGAGTCTTATATATCAATAACCATGAAAACAATAGTTATTTAAATAATCTTTGGTGATGGGGGTGGAAAACTAGTTGTCATTACTGTTTTTAAGTGAAAGGTAAAGTGTGTAATTTGTTGGGCAGTTTGAAATCCAAGCAAATAAATTCAGAATATAATGTATGCCTCTTGGATGGTTTTTCCTAGACGGATATACCAATTACTCTCAGTTGTTGGCTGTGGTGGCAGCACCTGCCTCTGATAAGAGGTGTTTTCACACTGCTAGGAGACGCTGGCAGATCGAATGACAGTGCACACTGCTGCTGTTGCTGTGGCCACCGCTTACAAAGGTCCCCTAAAGCAGCATCTGTCTACCAACTTTCTGAGATTTGACCAAAGGGACTGGCATACAGTCTACAGAGCACCCACATCCCAGACACCACATTTCCTCTGAAGATTGTGGAATTTTTATTATACTTCCTCACCTTCACCGATCCGACTTTCCCTGAATATCCAAACCCACCCCTTCTTCAAATGTCACGTGACTCCCTGACCAGCCACAGCCATCTCCCTTCTCCGAACCTCCAGGACACTTTTACTTCTCTCGCTGCGTTTGCCACCTTCCATTTTCGGACCCATTTCTCTATAAACCTTATGTCACCTAGTAGATAATGAGCTCCTAGGATTAGAGTCTAGGTCTTATCCATCTTTGTAATACCCACTAGCCAGTCAGAGTTAGACACCACTGAGTGGCTTACACTTTCACTTTCTTGCCATAGAAAGTGGAGTTTAATAACTATCATATTACCCTTGCTACATAGTGGGAGAATGTACTAATCGAATCGTTATTTAATGTACTAGCACACTTAAACTCCAGCAGTATTAAGAGGGTGGCACTTTTATTGTTGTTCAGTTCCTTAAGTTGTGTCTGACTCTTTTTCGACCCCATGGACTCTACCCTGCCAGGCTGCTGTGTCCATGGGATTTCCCAGGCAAGAATACTGGAGTGGGTTGCCATTTCCTTCTCCAGGGGATCTACCCGACCCAGAAATTCAAAGTGCATCTCCTTCACTGCAGGTGGATCTTTACCACTGAGCAACCAGGGAAGCACTTTAATTACCCTTATTTTATTTTTACCTCGCCCATGGACACAGAAGCCTGGTGGGCTACAGTCCATAGGGTCTCATCGAGTCAGACCTGCCCGAAGTGACTGAGCATGCATGCACTCCTTCTCACTGTTCTTGGCAGGTTCCTCTTCTCCCACCCAGATGCTGCATGTTGGGAATTCCACAGGCTCAATCTCGGAACTATTTCTTGTACACTGTGCCCCCGCCTCCACCCACCCCTCCCTCTGTGATCTTATCTATTTCCCTGGCTTTAAATATCTGCTGCACACTGGCAATGACCAGATTCACACTTGGGTGGTCATCTCAACTCTGCATCTCTGTATATGTGACTTTGTTGGAATATCAGTTAATATGTTGCAAAGCACTTTGGTCTTTTAGTTTTCCCATCTCAACTAATTACGCAAGTGAAAAACCTGGAGGTCATCCTTTGTTCTTCCCTCTGCTTCACCCACCAAGTCTAATTTAGCCTGAAGTGCTGCTTGTTGTTGTTGTTCAGTCGCGTCTGACTCTTTGCAGCCCCATGGGCTGCAGCATGCCAGGCCTCTCTGTCCCTCACCATCTTGCAAAGTTTGCCCAAGTTCATGTCCATTGCATGAGTGATGCCATCCTGCCTCTGCTACCCTCTCATCCTCTGAGGCCCTCTTCTCCTTCTGCCGTCAATCTTTTCCAGCATCAGGGACTTTTCCAATCAGTCAGTTGTCAGTTGTTTGCATCAGATGACCAAAATACTGGAGTTTCAACTTCAGCATCAGTCCTTTCAACAGAGTATTCAGGGTTGATTTCCCTTAAGATTGACTGGTTTGATCTCCTTGAAGCCCAAGGGACTCTCAGAAGTCTTCCCCCATAGTTCAAAGGCATCAATTTGATTCAAACTGTACAATCTCAGGGAAAAGGCAATGGCACCCCACTCCAGTACTCTTGCCTGGAAAATCCCATGGATGGAGGAGCCTGGTAGGCTGCAGTCCATGGGGTCGCTAAGAGTCGGACACGACTGAGCGACTTCACTTTCACTTTCCACTTTCATGCATTGGAGAAGGAAATGGCACCCCACTCCAGTGTTCTTGCCTGGAGAATCCCATGGACGGAGAAGCCTGGTAGGCTGCAGTCCATGGGGTCGCACAGAGTCGGACACGACTGAAGCAACTTAGCAGCAGCAGCAGCAGTACAATCTCAGTTTGTACAGAGATTCAAACTGAATCCCTCTCTGTATACGCCATCCCCAGTCTGTAAACTAGAGCCTTAAAACCTGCCTTGCAGGACATAAAGCTGGTAAAGCAAGTGTTCAGCTGCAGGGCCCACGTGTTCAATAGGTGACAGCTATTATTATTTGTGTGGCAGTTATTCGCTACTGTGCTTCTGCACTTACAAAACCCTCAAGCAAAGGGCAGCTGGTGCTTTGGAGTTAAAGGAGAGGGTATGAGAAGGGAATTAGGAGACCAAATAAATAGGAGGAATCAAAAATAGACATTGTCATTTGCAAGTGGTATGACCTAATGAATTGTCTTTTATATCAATGTTGTTGTTGACTTTTCTTTTTTCTAATGGGGTCAACTGAGAGCTAAATTAAGAGCTAGGCAGATTCTCTGAATCTTCCATTCAGCATTTCCATTATGGCTTGGTGATAAATTCTGCTGTAAGTCTTGAAGATGAGAGCCAAACTGAAAAGTTAATTAAAGATAAAAATGGATGCTGTCAATTTGCTGTTGAAATTAAATGCGTTTTTCACACATTAAAGGGAAAAAAGCAAATATTGATAGAATATTAAAATCCAATCCTTCAAAAGAAATGATATCAAAATAAAAGCTTCCTTTCAGGGCTATTTCAATGGCTGTAATCAAAATGTAAAAGTGCAGACGTATTTTAATGCAGAGAGCTTTAAAAGAAAATCAATTGACCACATTTTTATTAGATTGTAATAACTAAATAGTAGCACATAAATCACATATCCCAAAAATATAAAACTGAGCTATTGCACTAGAATTTTATAATAGAATATATATATACCACAATGTCACAGACCCAATTACAATAGAAAAACACAAGAGAAAAGGAAATGACAGTTTACTACAAACCAGAGTAAATTATAATGTGTCCTGAACAAACCCCAACTCTTTTTATAAATGAAGATATTGTTTTCCATCTTAAGAAAGAACACTGCAATATTCCATGTCCTCTGAATGTTGAAAACCTTTACATCTGGAAGAGATGAATCATATGATGAAAGATTTTTTTAAAGACAAATATAAACAATCTCTATTGTGCACTTGTAACTTGCAAAAGGATAGATCTTAAACCTTTTCCAAACAAATAAAATGGTAACCATGTGGAGGTAGTGGATATGTTAATTAGCTTGATGGTGGTGATCATTTTGCAATTTATATGTATAATAAACATCAAGTTTGTACACATCAATGATAGCTCCATAAAGCTGCTAAAAATAAAAATAATTTCTATGGTGAAAAAATGCCAAATACGGATTTCAGTAAGTAAATTCCTTTAGCAGATTTGCAATCACTATACAAAAACTCAACATTTGTATACTAAATCAACACAATTTCTTAGAAATATAAAAATATTTATTGTATTATGTGAAATGTTCTTCATAAATGGCATACTATTATAAATTTTAGAAAGAAACTCATGCCCTTATTTAATGACCACAAAACACAGCTGCAAATATGCGAACACAATTGTTTTCTACAAAAGGTAGAATTTAAATATTTTTATAAAATATACAGCCTATATCTTGGTCACTTTCTATTCTAGAAATGAAAGGTATTTATAGACACTCCCACATATACCAAAAATAAATCCAAAGGACAAATTATACTGCAGGTATACAGATGCTCCAGAAATTTGTGGCTATGCACCAGAACTGCCCTCTTAGAATTCATTCATTGATTGCCAATTTAATTGTTCCCAGACTATTCCCACTATTCCCACTTCAATCAAAGGATATTAAGAAATTAAGAACCTCAAAAGTGGTCAAAAATTCAAAATTAAATATAATTCACTTCCATGTGTAATTTGTAAACTGCCAAATAATGCTTTTAGGATGTGAGGATAAATTAAAACCAAAATGGAGCTATTTCTCTACCATGTTCAGGAATCTGCTCTAATGATCTGCTCCTCTATTTAGCAATAAAAAGCTTTCATCTAGCCAACGAATGCTAATTGATGTCAAGTTTCCTTTATGGATAAGAAGCAAGACCAAATGAGCAACCTTTTAGTAACACAGAAAACTCCCTCTGAAGGTTAATGTATGGCATTGATTGTTCCAGAGCATCTATTATCTTGAGCCTAATTCTATGCCAGCTGATCCAAGTCTCTCAAAATCGGAAATCATTTGGTAATTTCCAGTTCCACAGCTGTCTCACACAAGGCCTAATCATTCCTTGCTCTTCTATAACACACCTGACTAATAATGTTTCCTGCCTTCATCCCCTAGGCAGTTAGTTCCATGAAAGCAGTTCATTGCATCAGCCTGAGAACTTGACAGGTATTGATTCTCAATTGTTGAACGAATAGCTAGGTAACAGAGCAAGGATACACACCGGTTTTTATCTGACATCAAAGACCCAAGACTGCACTTCCCAATATGTCAAGAACTTTCTGCATTTCCCAATCTATCACTTTACAGAGTGTTGGAAAGATCAGATGAGCATCAAAAGCACAATGAGGAATTTCAACTCTGCTTTACTGGTGACTGAGAAGATCCGATGTAATCAAAGATCAAATATAGCCTTTTCCTTACAGGTGATTTCAAGTATTCTGTGGTTTTCAACAAATTGAAAACATTCTAGCAGTAAAGGGGAAAGGAGATAGAGAGGGACACGTGTGGGAGGCTCCCATGGAACCCCAGGCACGGGATGATAGCAATGGCTTGCACTGCAGTGGTGGTACTGGAGCTGTGTCTCTTGGCACAAGCGACTCACCTTTTCTGAGCTTTGTTTTTCTCAACTACATAATTGAAAGTTTGCCTCTAAATCATTTATACTAAATGTTTTACAAGGCTATGGTGAGAATTAGCACTAACAAATATAATGTAACTGACACACTTGTGTGCTCAACAAATGATAGCTTCTACTCTGTTGTATCGAGACACAGGGCTTTCTAAGGCTGCACAATGTGTTAGAAAAGCAATGATAAGGGAAAAAAACGTTATTTTAAATTATCCTCTAAGATTCTTTAATAATACCTTTTGTATAATTTTAGGGCTTCCCTGGTGGCCCAGCTGGTAAAAAATCCGCCTGCAATGTGGAAGACCTGGGATCGATCCCTGGGTTGGAAAGATCCCCCAGAGAAGGGAAAGATCCCCCACTCCAGTGTTCTGACCTGGAGAATCCCATGGACTGTATAATCCATGGGGCCTCAAAGAGTCGAACATGAGTGAGTGACTTTCACTTTTCACTTTGTATACTTTGCCAGAGTCTACCACATACACAAATTCAGCAGCTAAACTGGGCCAGTGCAGTAAGAGTGGCTAGCTCTAAGGGCAATTTTTATTTAATTTGTTGTATATTTTCCAAAGTGAGCATATACTGCTTTTTTAATCAAAGAATACGCTGTTAGATTGTTTTGGACTCAGAAGACAATTTACCCTGGATTCTCTCATTCCATATGACTCTGATGTTATTATATAAGGTTCTTGGGTGCAGAATCAAAGACGTGGCCTTTCCTAGTGTTAGGCATAAAGGAATTTAGAGAAGAGATTCTTCCTGCTGGGATGAAAGGAAGCCAAAATCCTCTCCAACTGTGAGACCTACTTCAAGGATAACTAACATTCATATACGTGCATTTACTCAGAGTCAATCCAGTTCCCATTTTTATTGGGATCTTAATAGGAAAGCAGGCTTCTTTTAAAATCTGTATTGCTAATATGAATGAATAGTATAAAGATGGATTAAAAATAAACCAAGATGTGACCCATCAGTTACACTACTACATATATAAAGAGAAATTAAAACATATGTCCACACAAAAATGGGCTTCCGGGGTGGCACAGTGGTAAAGAATCTGCCTGTCAATACAGGAGATGCAGGAAAAACGCTGTTTTAATACCTGGGTTGGGAAGATTCCCTGGAGTAGGAAATGGCAACCCATTCCAGCATCCTTGCCCAGAGAATTCCATGGATGCGGGCGCCAGTCCTTGGGGTCACAAAGAACCAGAGATGATTGAGCACACACACACACACACACCCCACACACAAATGTATACATGAGTATACAAAGCAGCAACACTCATAATAACCAAAAAATGGGAAAAAACCTATGATCCCAAAACTGATGAATAGATAAAATGTGATACAGTCACACAATGGAGTATTATTCAGTAATAAAAAGAAATGAATTCTTGCTATTTTTCTCACCTAGTAAACAAAGAAATGAATTACCAATACACTCTAAAATGTGGATGAACCTCAAAAACATTACAATTAGTGAAAGAGGTCAGTCACAAAGGACCACAGAGTGTATGATTCCATTTATATGAAATCTCCAGAATAGGCAACTCTGTATAGACAGGAAGTAGATTAGTGGTTGCGTATGGCCGAGGAGGAACCTGGGCGTGAATGGTAAATTGGTATAGAATTTCTTTCCAGGTGATAAAAGTGTTCTAAGATTGTGGTGATAGTTGTACAACTCTGTTAATATATTAAAAGTCATTAAAGTATAATCTTCAAATGAACTGTATGCTCTATGAGTTATATCTCAATAAAGCTGTTACCAAAAAATAAATTAGTAAACCAAGAAAGGCAAATAACTATGTTGTTTCATGTAATTCTGAATTGATTCATTTTCTTTTCTCCCATTAATCAGTTCATTAGAAATATTTTAGGACTTCTATGGTGGCGCAGTGGAGAATCTGTTTGCCAATACAGGAAACATGGTTCGATCCTTGATCCGGGAAGATTCCATATGCTGCAGGGCAACTAAGCCTGTGGGCCACAACTACTGAGCCCTCGCTCTAGAGCCCAGGAACCACAACCACTGAAGCCCACGTCCCTAGAGCCCATGCTCTGCAACAAGAAAAGCCACTGCAGTGAGAAGCCCACGCACTGCAATGAAACGGAGCCCCAACTCATTGCAACTAGAGAAAGCCCACACGCAGCAACGAAGACCCAGCGTAGCCAGAAATAAATAGAGAAATATTTTAAATTCAACTATTTAGTGAAGATATGAGTTCTGGAAAGGAAAGGTAACATTGGAAGAATTATCAGAAACCACTTAAAGCAGCTATAAGATGGTCTCTCTCTCTGTGTCTTTTTTTCTCCAGTTGTCATAAACTTTTTGTTTGAAAGGTTAGGAAAAACTCATTTTTTTTTAAAATACTGGGGAAAAAATCAGGCTCTCCACCCACCCCCCCCAAATAACTTGAACAAATCACATATATTTAAAATTTGTTCTTGTATTTATTGGCTTTGCAAAACAAGGCAAAGATGTACTATGTACATCTTACACAGTATTTGTAATGATTTCCAAATCATTTGTTTAAAAAAAAAAGGGTAGTTTGCAAAAAAATGGTTTTGGTTGTTTATAATTCTCATTAAAACAATATCTGGCCAAAGGAAAAAAAAAGACTGGACCATTCCCAATTAGCGTGAACAACGGAATTAAAGTTGCATGATTTAAATAGTGCCTTTTAAAAATAGATGCCGATTATATATTTTAAATTATGCATGATAAAAGTGACAAAACCACAAATTTACTCAAGAATGTTATATACTTTGGTTATGGAATATCTTTACATGCACGATACTAACAAGAACTAAAAATGAACGATAGATTTGCCTGCATAAACACAAAAAGCATTCACTATACCCACATCAGGGCTTCTCAGGTGGCGCAGTGGTAAAGAGTCTGCCTGCTAACAGAGGAGACGCGAGGGACGGGTTTGATCCCAGGGTTGGGAAGATTCCCTGGAGGAGGAAATGGCAATCCGCTCCAGCATTCTTGCCTGGAAAACCTCATGGACAAAGGAGCCTGGCAAGTTACAGTCCACAGGGCTGCAAAGAGTTGGACACACACATCAAAACTGAATCTTTTAGAAGCTAAGTGCTCTGATAGAAAACTGAGCTAAGGAGATGAACAGTGCACAAAAGTATACAAAAGAACAATATTTGGAAGAAAAAGAAAAATAAAGGCTATGACATGGTTTTGCTGTGTAATGTGTGATAGTGTTCACTGAACTCTTCCCTCCCAAGGATATTAGTCTCCACTTGGCTTCAGCCCAAAACAGCAATAAGAAAAAAAGAAGGTAGGATATTTTAAGAATAGTTCATCACATTCACTTAACGTCTTTTGAAATTAGATTGTAACCCTTTATCTGAGTTAGAGACCCTAGTCATCCCCTACTTCCTCTCTCATCCCTCACTGTATGGAGCCTCCTTCCTCTCTGTTCCCTTTACTGCTGCTAAGCCACTTTAGTCGTGTCCAGCTCTGTGCGACCTCATAGACGGCAGCCCACCAGGCTCCCCCGTCCCTGGGATTCTCCAGGCAAGAACAGTGGAGTGGGTTGCCATTTCCTTCTCCAATGCATGAAAGGGAAAAGTGAAAGTGAAGTCGCTCAGTCGTGTCCGACTCTTAGCGACCCCATGGACTGCAGCCCACCAGGCTCCTCCATCCGTGGGATTTTGCAGGCAAGAGTACTGAGTGGGGTGCCATTGCCTTCTCCGTCTGTTCCCTTTACCACGGTCTTACAGACACTCATCCTTCCTTGCCTGACTATTTCAATGGCCTCCTGACTGGTCTCCCTGCCTTATGTTTCTTCCCACTTAATCCATCTTCTGGACTCCAAGAATTAAGAGTGTAATAGTTTCTCTCTTAATCTCAGCAGCCTCTGCATTGTATTGAGCACAGACTCCAAGATCTGTGAAGCTGTCTTCTCTCCTCATCTCTTGTGGTTACTCTTCTTCCCCTGACAAGCTGTGCTCTAGCTCAGCTCAGAGGCTGACTTTCCACAAAAAAGTGAAGCTTTCCCACTGCCAGACCTTTACACAAGCGGTTCCTTCTGCCTTCACTCCCTAGTGTACAGCCACCTGGAGTCTAGCGTCTTCCTCACATTGTTAAGTAGTTGATGACAGCCCTGCTGTTCCTGCAAGACTGAACATTGAAAACCGAGGACAGGAGGAGGGGTAAACTGCGAATTTGAGATTAACATATACATATGATTGTATATAAAACTGATGAACAAGCACCTAGTATATAGCACAAGGAATTAGAGTCAATATTTTGTAATAACCTATAATGGAAAATAATCTGAAATAGAATATATGTGTATATATACATATATGTAACTGAATCACTTGGCTGTACACCTTAATCATTATAAAAATCAACTATACTTCAACTTAAAAAAAAAGAAGAGGACATGTCTTACTCACCCACGAGTCCCCATCACCTAAACTTACTAAGAACATGGTAAATATGAAGAAATAAAGACATGAATCCCCTTTCTGATTATTTTTCAGGATGCAGAATATTTTTGCACTGCTAACACAAATACTTTCATGAAACTTTCAAAGTGCTAGACTGTAGCGATTTCAGAGTCTTATTTTTTGATTAAGAAAAGCACCAGCGGTAAGATTATATGCAGGAACATATGATTTTTTTCCCACGAGTTATTTTTAAAAGTGATTTGTAAGTCACCAAAGTGAAACAACTCAAGATTTTAAACTGACTCAGGACTGAAAACTTTTAGCTTTTTGGTTCCTTGTTTCTATCTAAGGTGCTCCTGCACCAGCAGTGCCCCTGTGAGAACCCATGAATTCTGCCCAGTTGAGAGGATGAAACGCCTGCTGTTGTGGAGCATCTCTATTCAGATGAGGATCGCTAGGCTTACATTTGGGATGCATCATCAGGAACTGGAGGACTCTGCAACCTAGGGCTAAAAATAGGCCACATAACAAAGGAAAAAGAGGCTGGGAGAGAATCTAGGCTAGCAGTTGGCCTGAGAACAGGAAAAAAATTCAGTTATAGAATAGTCCCTGCTGCCCAGCCCACAACCAAAGTAGGAAATGATTTCAACAAAAGGGTGAATATGTAGAAGTTTCTCCACCATTTGGGTGACGTTCTGAAGACTTGCTCCTAATGCGGTGATAAAATGTGCTAGGCTCTCTTATCCACTACAGTCTTTGCAGTTGTCACAACTTTAAGCAACAGTGTTGAAGAGGTGGTCAGAATATAGAAAACACACCATTTCTACTGAGTTGCATGGAAAAGAGGTGTATTTCAGGATTTCATTCTACCGTGTCAAGAGCCACTATTCACTTCCTTCATCAATATTTATTTGTTGCCTACTATGTGCCAGTTTCTGTTGTAGGTCCTGGAACAGAGCTGTTGAATTAAAGTCCCACTCTGGAAGCTAATATTCCAGCGGGTAGACAGACAGTAAACAGGCCAGACAGTGTTGAGTGCTACGGAGAAAACTCAGCAAGGAGAGGGAGAACGTGAGTGGGTGGGGTGTAGACCGCTCTTCTGTAGCATGTGCCATCACGTCAGTCATGTCCAACTCTTTGCGACCCCATGGACTGCAGCCCACCAGGCTCCTCTGTCCGGGGATTCTCTAGGCAAGACTACTGGAGTGGGTTGCCATGCCCTCCTCCAGGGGATCTTCCCGACCCAGGGACTAAATGCATGTCTCTCACATCTCCTTCGTTGGCAGGCAGGTTCTTTACCATTAACGCCACTTGGCAAGCCCTTCTTGCTCTTCTGTATGAAGTAGCCAAATAAGGCTATATTTGAAGAGAGACCTACACGAAGGAGTGGGCCATACTAATGCCCCCAGAGGAAGAGCAGACCCAAGCCAGAGGGAATGGCAAGAGGCCCGGGGATGGAAGAGGGCTTGGTACTTCAAGGAACAAGGGGGCTCATCCTACGAACAGAGTGAGGAAGGGAGTGCAAGGTGCAAGACCAGGCAGTGGAGGGGCCAGGGTATGCGGTACCTTGTAAACAAGTGTAGAGAACCTGGCTTTTACTGAGCAAGAAAAGCAGCCATTGGAGAGTTTGAACAAAGCAGCAGCACAATCACATTTTCAAAGGATCACTCTGGCTGCTGTGCTGAGAACTGATTGAAGCAGCAGAGACTGTAGTGATAGTCCAAGTAGAGAGAGAATGGTGGTGTGGACCAGAGTCCCTGCAGGGGTAAATGGTTAGATTCTGGATATATTCTGGAGATAAAGACAACAACATTTATCAGGTCACATCTCCATCTACCTCTACTTCTGTGCATAGCAAGACTGAAAGGTCACTTTATAACAGCCCACCCTCATTATTTATGGATTCTGCATTTGTTTGCAAGTTTCTCCGTAACCCCAAAACCAATACAGTGGTGCTCTCCTGGTCACTGTGGACACACACAGAGCCACGGAAATATTTGTTGCCTGACATGCATCTTCCCAGCTGAAGTCAAACAAGGGGCCACTCTCTGCCTTCTTGCTTCAGCTCACACTGTAAAACTGGTCTCCTTGTGGTCTATTTTGTGCTATGCTTTCTGAATTCTTGTGCTTTTCATTGATTTCACTTTTTAAAATGTCCCCTCAGTGTATGCTGGCTAGTGTTCCTAAGCGTAAGAAGGCCGTGATGTGCCTTATGAAGAAAGTGTGTTAGATAAGCGTCACTTAGATATGAATTGAACTGCTGTCAGTCATAAGTTCAGTATTAATGAATTACCAATATATATTAAATGTCTTTAAACAGAAACGCACATAAAACAAGGTTATGTATTGATGTGTTGACAAAAATGTTGTGACCAGAGGCTCAAAGGAACCCAACCTGTTATTTCACTAGGAGCGAGGCCTCAGAATTTGCTAATTCAGTATTCATGTTGACTTCACAGAACATGGCTACCATGAATAACAAGAACCAACTGTATAGATTAAGAGTAAATAGAAAACAACAGAATTCTGTACAGCAATTATCCTTCAGTTAAAAAGAAAAGGGGCTTGGAAATTAGCTTAGCAAACAGAAATTTCCAAGGCACTGCTACTCCTTAAGGCTTCCCGCGGTGCTAGTGCTAAGAACCCACCTGCCAATGCAAAGAACAGCGGGCTCAGTCCCTGGGCTGGGAAGATTCCCTGGAGGAGGGCATGGCAACCCACTCCAGTATTCTTCCTGGAGAATCCCAGGGACAGAGAAACCTGGTAGGCTACTGTTTATAGGGTACCAAAGAGTAGGACATGACTGAAGTGACTTTGCATGCACATGCATAGCCTGGGTATAAAGGTGATTCCAATATGCAGCAAAGCACTTCTCAAACTTCGGTATGCATTTGAAACACATGCAAGCTTGTTAAAAGATTGCTGGGCTCTATGCCAAGATTTTGAATCAGGCTTGGGATAGGACGCCAGAATCTGCATTTCTAGCCAACTCCCAGGCGATGCTTGTTGATCCACAGACCACTTTAAGTAGCACTGCCTTTCAGCACTTCCATCAGAGAACTCTAAGTGACAGCATCCTCAGTGTACCTGAATTGAGCAAATCTCAGCAGTAGAGCACCCCTTGGATAAAACTGAACTATTCTCATCTCTTGGTCACGCTTTTCCTCTGTAGCCTTCGTTCCTCCTTCAGCCTTCCACGTGGCTTGTGCTGCCATCTGTGGGCAGCTGGTCTACTGCACAATCCTCAGCATCGTTTCCTTATATCCACATCACATCTGGCCTGGCTCAGTCCACATGTTCATTCTCAAACCCATTCCTACAGACTGAGGTAGGTGCTCACCTTTGTGACAGGAGTGGGGTTCTCTGACAGACCCACCAGGACCACCTGGAGTAGAGGGGTGGAAAACCAGAGTGGAAGACCCATAGCTTACAGGAACGATGGGCTCACGGTAGTGGTCACCTCTTGGGCAAGAGGAGAGAAGAATGAGACCTGAAATGAATACACAGGGGACTTCAAAAGTACTGATTAATTTGCTTCTGGAGCTGGGCAGTTGGTACATAGGGCTTTCATTTTAATTATGCCTTTCATGTTTTACAATGTTTGCATGTATGTATGGGTGTATACACACACACAATTTTTAAGTCCAGTAAGAATATCCATCAGTATCAAAGGCTGGCAAACCTAGAAGAGGAATGTGACTTATTTCACTGGACAAGCCTCTGATAGGGTAATATCAGATGAGGCCTAGAAGGACAGCTCTCTGTTTTGCTCAGATTGGGCTACAGGTTCTCCAAGTTGGTAGGGGAACAAAATAGGAAATCTCCACTGCACAGTTCCCATCTTTCTCTATTTATGCTGTTTACATTTCTGTCCATTTTTTAAAGGTTACTGCAAAGGTGGCCACACTACATTCATGAAAAAAACCACAGCCCTATTAATCCTGGTATCTTCAACAGTTATTGCTAGAGAATTTTTCCCTTCACCATTTCCATTCTTTCCAAATTTTATTCAAAAAAAAAAAAAAAAAGAGGGAGAGGGTGATTAAGATGTCCATAAAGAGTAATCATTATTACAATATTCACCTGGACAGAAATAACAAGGACCCAATTCAGTTGGTACCGTCCTATTTTCCCACTAGACAAGTTAAAAAAGTTTGTCAAAGCTTTCTCAAAGTGGAAGAGTAGGACAGCCTTTACACTGAAATGGTGCCCCAAATGAGTTATAAAATCCCTGATTTTGTCTTCTATTTATCCTTTTCTTTCTGTTCTTTTTCTTTCTTCTCACGCTCAGCTTTAGCTTCTTCTTCCTCATGTTTTTTGATCAACTGTTCCACTTCTTTTTGTTTGAGAACTCTGATGACAGTCTTTCCATTCTCTCTTGTTAGTGTGGCAATTTCCACTAGAAGCAAACACACACACATGTATTACAGGCAGCCATACTTAGCCAACACACTTAACGGGCAACTACAGTTTAATCTCTTCATACCCTTTGAGCTTTACTACACTTTTCCAAGTTTTCTGTCTAATACAATTAATTCATAGATACTTTTAAGGAAACAAAAATACTTTCCATCTGGTAATGCTTTTATGAATATTTTTATTTTAATATCTTCCTTATCTTCACCCATACTAACCTCTGAGCTGCTGTTCTGTTAATTTTAGGAAAAAGTTTTCAATACAACCAGCCAATTGCTCTAGCTAGCCTGACCAGAAGAAATCATAATCTCCTTGTTGGAATCTCTGCAGGCTCAGCCAGTATCTTTAACCACTATTTACATTTATTTTTCACAAACTTCTCAAAGGAAAAGTAGCCCCTATGACTACAGATGAGAAAAAGCAGACTAATACCAAAAGGAGAAGAGCTTCTGAGTAGGGGAAATCGAGTACTGCCTCCTGAAATTAAGTAGAAGTAGACAAGAGATAACAATCTGCAAGTAAATGGCATTTTTAAAGGAACACCAGAAGCTAAGTCATCCCAAATTAAATCAATATATTAATTTACCATAAGTTTTCAAACACATTATTTAGAAATATTGTTTTATGTGGTCATATTGCTATTGCTACTGCTAAGTCACTTCAGTCGTGTCCGACTCTGTGTGACCCCATAGACGGCAGCCCACCAGGCTCCCCCGTCCCTGGGATTCTCCAGGCAAGAACACTGGAGTGGGTTGCCATTTCCTTCTCCAATGCGTGAAAGTGAAGTCGCTCAGTCATGTTCGACCCTCAGCGACCCCGTGGACTGCAGCCTTCCAGGCTTCTCCATCCATGGGATTTTCCAGGCAAGAGTACTGGAGTGGGGTGCCATATGTGGTCATATAACTTTAGCTAAATATAGCATTTACAACTGCAAACATGGGCTTAACATAAAAGATCAGTAGATGCAGAACTTTTTAAAATGTTATACCTCTGATAAAGTACACCAAACATATATATATACACACACACACATATAAATATGTAACTTTCTTTCATATTCTTTAGTTTGTATATACATGAGCATAGATATTATCATTAAGAAGTCGATGAGATAAAATAGGATGGCTTAGATTTAATTACAGATTGAGAACATTCAGGCTCAAATCCTTAAGCTTGGAATGTAATGTGGAATTGTAGCTCCAGAACTTGTCAATGTTGACCCTGGTCAAGTCTAGGAAATGGTTATAAGGCCACCTAACTTAAAAAGGCTGCTGTTTCAATGAACTACATAACATGTTAAAGGCCTAACACAAGAGCCACTCAATTACTTCTCTCACTAAACAAACAAGTTATAGGAGCGCACATAAATTACCTTTTTCAGCAGACAGCTTACTAACATCCATGGTCTTATTTAGGACTTTGATAGCTAAAGCAAGTGCTGACTTCAAAGTCATTTCTCCTTCTTTGTAGTCTTGTTTTAACATTGATACAGCTGCCTATAAAACATAAAGAAGAATCAACATAGAGAATTTCCTTTAAAACTGTACATTTTTAGGAACACGAATAATGCCAAATTATTATTGGCATTATAACCAATATAAACAATTTCGATGGCAGGGAGGGTAGACATGGGATAGGGGTGTGAAGGAGGGAGGGTGATGATCTATGAATGGACCCCAGGGATCCGTGACAGAATTCAGGGAGTCTGTGACTATTCTGTGGGAAAAACCCAAAAAAACTAGATCTTATTTTCACAACTTCTAACTGAAAACTGGTACTTCCTTTCGTTATTATTGTAGGTAATAAATCCTAGCAGTATTAGTACTACCTGTGACTTTATCACCAATAGAAATCACGGAGATTTTCATATCATGTTAAGTTTGTTGCAGCTACTTTAAAATGTTGTTTACACTCATCACTACTTTGTAATTATGGCAGTGATTAGACCTTTTGCTAGATTTTTATAGCAACACAAAAATACTCACAGCACTATTGTTTCCAATGCATGTGGCTTTCCAACCTCCATAATTTCCACTAGGATCGCTCTGATAGAGCTGAAAGCCATAGTGCTTATCCCAGCCAATGTAAAGCAATGAAACACCAAAAGGACGTTTTCCTTTAACAGAGAAAACAAAGTCACACATATCAACACTCTAAATTTAACATCACTATGGTTACTTGAGCTCAGTGAATGTGGCTAACCCCTCTCCTGTGAAGTTAAGCATTCATAAACTGCTCATGTTCTGGCCACCACAGATAAGCTCCATCAGAAATTCCACTTTTGTTTCTAGGATTTGGATGCGGTGAGGAGAGGGAATACACAGATGACCAGTGCTGAATACCATTACTATTACGTAAAAAGTCATTTGTTTTCTGATTTTAACATGTTATTTTGGCCTTTCAGTAGTCTATTAATAAAATGTTTGATAGTCTACATAGTAGAAGCCAGTTAGTTCATGAAGCTGGAATGTATGAAAAGTGTCTACTTATTTCATTTTCAATTTCTTTTTACTGTTTCAAAAAGGTTATTACTCATAAAACGTTTTAACTCTTGGGAATAAAATTTCCAAAGGTTTCAGTACCTCCAAACTGTGTATAAGCTTGTTTGATATCACACAGTGCTGTGACCAACTGCTCACAAGGAATTGGCTCCTGATACTGTAATAAATACCTAGGATAAAGAAACTGGCATATTAATAGTTTTCTCTGAAACACTACACACACTAAGCAAAATATCCTTTTAAAAATATCTCTGCCATGGGGACAACATAATAGTTGTAATCTGAAGGGGGAAGGCAGAGGGTATGGCAACGCTTAATAACCTTACCGTAAACAATACTGGGTTGGCCAAAAAGTTCGTTCAGGTTTTCCATAAGATGAATGATCTTTTTGGCCAACCAAATATTTTACAAGTTTGGTTAAAGAAATAAACTGTAATTTTCAGTTAATAGGTTTTTAATTACTTTAATCTTTAAAAAAAATGCATTCTTCTTAGAAACATCAAAATTAACTTTACATATCAATTATTTATGACCATACCTTTGCGCAATGAGCCTCAGTTCATTGGTCAGAACATTAGCATCAGAAGTTATGCCTGCCACGCTACAGGCCATATCCCTTGCAGAAAAGAAAGACATTTATCTGTAATTAGGGAGGATGCTTGCCAGAGGTATTTTACAAGTTTTACAATACACTAAATTCTATTAGAAATTCACCATGCTTACTCACAGGTGCTACACCCTTCAGGCAAAAACTACATGAGTTTTATCTTTGTTGGAAACTTTCAACTTGTTGTCATTCAACACATAAGATAAAAAATGCACCCTTGAGTTCTTCACAACAGATGCATTTACCATCACCACCCTGTGAACAGGGCAAGAGAATAAACACTAGGAAGCTAGGGTAAATCCCAAGAAGATTCAACCGCAAGGAAGAAAAATGTTTAGCCAGACAGGAAGACAGACTACTTCACATTCTTGGGAATAAGTATTCTTACTTTCAAAGGCTTCACTTGATGGGGGTGAAGATGAAGGGACCCGAAGGGCAGGATATTTTTGAGCCTGACAAGGAAGCCCAGGGCTAGGCTCACTGGGAGAGTGCATTTTCTTTATCTACCCTCCGTTTCCTGAAGGCTGCCCCGGCTCTCCTACAGCCTTGACTCCTCTGGCACTGTGCCCAATCAAGCCTGCAGGCTGCTTGAGAGGGCCCGACAGTGACTGTGGAGGGATGACACTTTCCAGGGTGGGTGTATCAAAAAGGCCCTACAGCCAACATTCACATGGCGCACCACAGAAGGGAGGGTCTCCAATCAGCAAATCCACTCTGCTAGCTGCAGTCCTGTACACCCAAGTATAGCAGAAATTTCACTAGTGTACAGGCCCTGTCTAAACTTTTCTAAGACCTCCAGGAGGCATGGTCTTTGTTAAGATTCAGTATAATTAAAACTAATTCCTCCTAACCATTCTAAACAATACCTCGAAGTCCTCCTATATTCCTAACACTGTGCTAGCTTATTTCACTCATTCATTTTATTTCACTGAACTGCCACAATGACTCCAGTAGGCTCTACTGGAGGCCCAGAGAAGTTAAACAATGGGTGTGAAGTCACAGCTTGTATTGGTGGAACCTAGATTAAACCCAAAGCTGAGTGACCGCCATGCCTGTACTCTCATCACTGTACAACGTTTCTCCACTGAGTACCTGGCCCTGCATTTATGGTCGTGGGCTTCAAGGAGGTTTCAAGCAGGTTACGTTAAAACCAGGAATTTTCAAAAGTAAAAACACAACAAACTGTTCAATTGTACCGTGTCATAGTGCATAGCCCTCCCAAAATATGATGAGATGTTTTCAACTCTCTTCCCTAAGATTGCACTTACTCATTCAGTTTATAAATTTTTTCAGAAAAAAAGACTTCATCAAGAAGCTTGTGGATGTTGCGTCTCTCTGCTGCAAGCAGAACACCATCGTTTGCTAAAATTCCCAAACAGGTGCCTGCGTGTCCAATAGCTTCCATGGCATATTCAACTTGGTACAAGCGACCTACAAGACACAAGCAGAAAGAAACCAAGACTCTCCTCCTTGTTCTCGCACCACTGGTTCAAGAGCAATCAGCAACAACACTAGAGAGCTACAAACAACTGTCCCATTTTTACTAATAGTCCTATGAAGCCTAGTGACCATAACTATTAACCTAGTGACCATAACTACCTCAAAGTACAAAAAGGATGAACAACTTAACACTTAAAAAAATTTTTTTTTTTTTTTTTTGAGACAGATCAAATAATTTATATTTTACCTTCTGGAGAAAATATAGTGGTCCTGGAGTCATATCTTCGAGACTGCAAAGGAAAAACATACAAATGATTTCTACCCACTAAAAAAAGTCAACCCCTGCTGCTGCTAAGTCGCTTCAGTCATGTTCGACTCTGTGCGACCCCATAAACGGCAGCCCACCAGGCTCCCCTGTCCCTGGGATTCTCCAGGCAAGAACACTGGAGTGGGTTGCCATTTCCTTCTCCAATGCGTAAAAGTGAAAGTGAAGTCGCTCAGTCGTGTCCGACCCCTAGCGACCCCGTGGACTGCAGCCTACCAGGCTCCTCCGTCCATGGGATTTTCCAGGCAAAAGTACTGGAGTGGGATGCCATCGTGTTCTCTGAGTCAACCCCTGCAAACCCACAAATCATTTTACAGAACACATCCTGGCATGCAAAATTCAGCATATGGGAGGAAACTGATACGAAGACATCATTCCATTTCAATTTTCTCATGCAAGTTGGTAAGATGAGTACAAGCAATTTGATGTATCAGGCAACAGTTTATTGTCATGTATATTAACTCACCATGTTTTCTTAAGTTTATGATAATTCCTGTAAAAAGAAAATAAGGTAATTATTAAATGAAACCTACAGTTTAAAAAGCATTTCTTGACTTGAAAAAAATCTGTTTTGTCCACTGTCTTCATTCAGCCAACATTATGGTGCACCCAGGCACTATGCTAAATGCTGAAATACCAAGATCCTACCTATGTACGACCAATCCCTTTCCTGAAGAGTTTACAGTGAGGGAAGCAGACACAGAAGGACAATTATAAAGCAGTGTGGAAACAGAGGCACCAAGGGTAGAGTGGGAACAGGTTGGAGAAAATCCAGGAAGTAGTTTTTGTGAAACAAATACAGAATATGAGCCCATATTAGAGGCAGGAAAGGCAGAAATAAGGCTGAGAACATTCAGGTCTAAGAGGAAGAATGGGGGAAGAAAGAAGGAAAAGGCATTCCAGGCAGAGGAGAAAGCATGAACAAAGGGCACTGAGGCAGGATAGCTCAATGGGTAAGACAAGTTGCTGAAGTTAAAAAAAACATACATATGACATGGAAGCAACCTAGATGTCCATCTACAGATGAATGAGTAAAGAAGCTGTATTCATAGACACAATGAACTATTAGTCGGTCATAGTAAGGAACTAATTGGAGTAGGTTGAACCCAGGTGGATGAATCTAGAGCCTGTTATACAGAGTGAAGTGAGTCACAAAGTGAAAAACAAATATTGTATATTAACACATATACAGGAATCCAGGAAAATGGTACAGATGAACCTATTTGCAGGGCAGGGATAGACACAGATGTAGAGAAGGGACTTGTGGGCACAGTGAGGGGCAGGAGGAAGAGGTTGGGACGAATTGAGAGTAGCACTGAAATACACACACCATCATGTGTAAAACAGGTTAACTAGTGGGAAGCTGCTGTATAGCACAGGGAGCTCAGCCTAGTGCTCTGTCAACCTAGAAAGGTGGGATGGGAGTAGGTGGGATGGGAGTGAAGGGCTCAAGAGGGAGGGGATATATGCATACTTATGGCTGATTCACAACTTGTAGAGCAGAAACCAATACAACATTGTTAAGCAATTATCCTCCAATTAAAATTTTTTTAAAATATACAGATATATGAAAAAACTAAAGAACTAAACAAGTATCTAGATCATGTAGAGCTTTGAATGCCAAGCTAAGAGACTTAGGCTTTCTCCACAGGATGATACCGGGGTCCTGAACCATGAAAGGGAGAAGCGGGACAGCAATCTTGGGCATTATTACTATTTCTACAGAAGACAACATTGGGGCTCTGCGTGACTTGGTTGAAAAGCCAAACTTCGGCTTCCAGAGCCAATTTTCCCAAATCCTGGAATATTGAGAATTAAGAATGGAAAAATAAGCAGGGATCAGGCCCCGAAGGCCCGCATGCCCAGGTAAAAACTGTGAATTTTATCTCTTAAGCAATGGGGCTCCAAAGAATAATGCTGGGCCAAAGAGCCACAGAAGCTGACTGGCATTTTAGAAAGATCGCTCTGGCTGGTGAAGACTGGGGCAGAATAACCAGTTATGAGGGTACTGCAACAGGCAGCTGAAAGGTAAGTGTGGCCCTGAGCAAAGAGCCAGGAGGGCACAGAGAGGAGACCCGCCGGGCTTCTGATTCGCGCGAGAACACAACTTTCTCATCTCCACGCCGGTCAACCGCCCGAGGCGAGTCACCCGCACCTCCTCTCCCGCAGCTTCATTTTCGCATACGAACTCTTCCTGGGACCGAGGCAGCCCTACCACTCTGTCCTGCCCACCAGGCCCGCGCCCGCCCCGCCGCCCGAGCGTCCCCGGCCCCGCGATGCCCGCTCAGCGCAGGGAAGCCCGATGGAGGCCGGCCGGGGCCAGTTCCCCGGCGGGTCCGTCACTGACGAGCCGGTGCAGAGTCATCGTGCCCACGGCTCCTCGGCGGCCGCTGCAGGCCGGGACCCGCTCTGCCGCGAGGCTCACGGCTCCGGCCTGCAGGGAGAGCGGCCAAGCTTCCGAGGATGCGCAACGGGTAAAGGCTCACCGGAGGGAAGACGCTGAAGAGTGGAGACCGACACCGAGCACCTTTCTCCACGGGAAAGACACTACTGTGCCCGAGTATCCGCTGCTAATATGGCCCCCGCGCGTGCGCAGAACCGCCGGGGGTGGGGCAGCCGAGGACGCGGAAGTTCTTCTGGCGGGGCGGAGCGAGAGTCTATTGCCCTAACGGGCGCTGGGGAATTGGGGTACGAAGGCACTGGTAGGGGTCTCAGCCCAACGAAGGGGCACTAGAACATGAGGAGGAGGGCAGGAAGACGCTGGCCAAGGAGGAAGTGGAATTATGGCTCATGACCCTTTCCCACGCTTTGCGTTCTATTTTCACTTTCACTTTCGGTTCAGCACTAAGTCATAACCTCCAGCAAAGCAATGGTGTTCAGTTCAGTCAGTTCAGTCAGATCAGTCGCTCAGTCGTGTCCGACTCTTCGCCCCCATGGACTGCAGCACGCCGGGCTTCCCTGTCCATCACCAACTCCAGGAGCTTACTCAAACTCATGTCCATTGAATCGGTGATGCCATCCAACCATCTTATCCTCTGTCATCGCCTTTTCCTCCCGCCTTCAGTCTTTCCCAGCATCAGGGTCTTTCCCAATGAGTCAGTTCTTCGCATCAGGTGGTCAAAGTATTGGAGTTTCAGCTTCAGCATCAGTCCTTCCAGTGGATATTCAGGACTGATTTCCTTTAGGATGGACTGGTTGGATCTCCTTGCAGTCCAAGGGACTCTCAAGAGTCTTCTCCAACACCACAGTTCAAAATTATCAATTCTTCAGTACTCAGCTTTCTTTATAGTCCAACTCTCACATCCATACATGACTACTGGAAAAACCATAGCTTTGACTAGACGGACCTTTGTTGGCAAAGTAATGTCTCTGTTTCTTAATATGCTGTCTAGGTTGGTCATAACTTTTCTTCTCAGATGGTAAAGAATCTTCCTGCAATGCAATGCAGGAGACCTGGGTTTAATCCCTGGGTTAGGAAGATCCCCTGGAGACGGGAATATGAACCCACCCCAGTATTCTTGCCTGGAGAATTCCCTGGACAGAGGAGCCTGGTGGCCATAGACTTTGGGGTCGCAGAGAGTCGGACAAAACGACTGAGCAACTTAACACTTTTACTTTGCCTTCCCTGGTGGCAATGGTGTGGGATTGCCTGTTAATTGCTTGCTTTTCCTGCCCTGTTCTCAAAACGGGCCCAAGCACCTCAGATTTTACCCTTCACCCTCCCTCTTATCATCTCCCTTCTTGAATATACCTTCCACTTTCATTGCTAATACATGTATTTTTATACATATAAAGCAAATTATCATGAGGTTTACATCTTTGGGAGAACTTTCACCTTAGTATCCTCCTCTGCCTTTGACGTCATTGGAAAGGATTCCTCTGACCAATCTTGTTAAAGCAATAACCTACCATAAGCATACACACCTGTTATGTTCTGTACAGAAACTATGTTTATTTGCGTTTTCATTATCCATCTCTCTGTTCCACCACTTTTTAAAATATGGCTTCAGTCCCTATGTAAACTATCTACTATTTATGTTTTAAGTTTCTTCAAGGGAGACGATTGACTAGGTCTGGATTAACGTGTAGTCATTTGCTCAGTCTCCTCCAAGAAAAGGTCCACAGGGTAGGGACTTTGTCCTCTTCATGTAGGTAAAAAATTTATTATTCAGAGTTCTGGGCTTTGAAAAGGAGGTAGCTTGAGAATGAGTTGTGGTTTGAGGTCTCTCCATTTCTGCTTCCCAGGCACATAGGAAGGAGAGCCAAGGCAAGATGGCAAGAGCCACATCCAGACGGTGTTCTGAAAGCATGCTTAGGTGGCAGCGTAACTTTTGCGATCTCTGAGGATCCCTGCCACCTTAGTTCATCCTGCAGAATTAAGCATTAAGAATTTTAAGTGAGAGGTAGAATTTATTAGGTCAAAAGAAGAGGGAGCCATTGAGATAAAAGGGCAGAAGTAAAAATGAGTTTAACAAGTGGCTGACAGAGTAGTTCGGTCTGGCCAGAGTGAAGCAGGCAGTAAACGAAGGAAAAGAGGAAAGGTATTTTAGGCCAAATTTAGAACACTCTCAATGATAGAATTTTTTCTCTATAGGTAGTGGGAAAAGAGGATTAAATTGATGTTTTAGGATGATGAAGCCTCATGATCTTCCATCCCACATGTTCCTCCTACAATGTGGCATGGATGCTTCCCACTGAGAGGTGCTGTGTCCCCTTGCCCTGAATCTGGGTGGGCGTGTGACTTCAATGGAAGTAATATCATATGACTTTCAAAGGCAGGTCATAAAATATATGTTCCTGTCTTGTTCTCTTGGGCAGGTGTTTCTTGGAACCCCAGCACCATGCTGTGAGGGAGCAGAGACCAAACGGAGAGATGTTCCACCAACAGCCCAGATGAGGTTCCAGCGTGTCCCGCAGATTTGTGAGTGAGGATTCCTCCAGATGATTTTAGTCCTCTGTCACTGAATCTCCCCCAGCCATGAAACCTTCCCCAGCATTCAGGTTTTCCCAGCTAAGGCCTCCGACATCGTGGAGCAGAGACAAGCTGTCCTAATGCCTGTCTGAATTCATGACCTGAAGACACCATAAGATTAAAAAACATTATTGAGCTTTTAAGCCACTAAGTTTTTGGTTAAATTGTCACACAGCAATATAATGTAATTAGAGTTTTTATCTGCCCCTACCTAATATGAAGGATATAGCCCGCCAGGCTCTTCTGTCCACGGAATTCTCCAGGCAAGAAGACTGGAGTGGGTGGACATTCCCTTCTCCAGGGGATCTTCCCGACCCAAGAATCGAACCCAGGTCTCTTGCAATGCAGGCAGATTCTTTACTGTCTGAGCCAACCAGGAAACCTTAATATGAAGGATGTAGGTTGGATAATAAGACCAGAAACTAAAGCCCTGTTGCAGTCGAGAGGGGCTAAAAGCCTGGACAGGAAAAGATACTTGCAAGAGTAGAGTCTTTGCTGGACAAATGGTATTAATTCCCAAACCTAGAACTGGATTTTCTCCTCATTGGTGGAAAGAACCAAAGACTGGCACCTGTAGATGTGCGTTCATTCTAACAGTTCATCAGAGAGACCTTTATTAAGGGTGTGCTAGGGGCTGGGCAGGGAACTTGGTTCTGAAGATAATGAAATAAATATTATTCAGTTTATGCCACCAAAGAGTTTATAAGCCACATTGAACTGATTGACTGGAGATAAGCTGCAGCAAACCCCAAATAGTAAAATAGCAATGCAAGGCAGCACATATTTAATTGAAAGGGTGCTCAGTAATATTTGTATACATAATTCAAGGAAAGAGAACCCATGTTAACTGGAGGACCAAACAAGTAGGAAATCTTGAACTCTCAGAAACCTAAGAGTTTCACGGTGTAAGAAAATGAATAGTGGTCTGGGAGTGAAATACAAGTTTTAGTTCAGTTTTCTAGTCCCCAGTTTCCTGAATGGTCAAACCAGATAAAAATCACAACCCCTTAAATTTGGGAAGCATAAGTATCTTTCTGTAAATCATCTCATTTGATTGTTCTAACACAGGGTGTGTGTTAGGTGGGCCCACAGGGAGGAGAGGAAGGGGGAGAGAGGAAGTGGTGTGGGTACCTGGTTCTCTTGGAGTAAACTCCTTCAACTTTTTAAGCATCTATTTCCTCATCTGAAAATGGGAATTAATCATAAGAGTACTTCTCTCATGGGTTTATAGTGGAGATTAAGTGAGATAATGCATGTAAAGTACTGTGATATAACATAAAATATATGTTTGGTCTTTGTCCCCTGTTTTAAAGCCTTTAAAACTCTTGTAATTTTCTGAGTGGTAGGGGAGAGAGGAGTGTCTTTTTTATTCATAATAAGCTGCTTTCAGCTACATCTGAATTTATGCTAACGAGGTGAGTCATGAAGGATGGGGGCTGGTTATGAACAGAACCAACCAAGGGACTAGAGGACTGGAACTTTCCCCCTGCCTTCTGGGGAGGGGGAGGGGAGGGAGATTGATTTAACCACCAGTGGTCAATGATTTGATCAACGATACCTACATAATGAAGTCACTATAAAAGCCCTAACCAAAGAGGTTCAGGAGCTTCTGGGTTGGTGAGCAGATCCACATGCCAGGAGCATGGTCCTCTGCAACTCGAGACAGACAGAGCTTCAGTGCTTAGGCCCCTTCTGGACCTCATCTTATACGCTTCTTCCTCTGTTCATCTTTTATTATTATACCCTTTATAATAAATTAATAAACATAAGTAAGCATTTCCCTGAGTTCTGTGAGCTGTCCTAGCAAATTATAGAACCCGAGGAGGGGGTCATGAGAACCCCCAACTTACAGCCAGTTGGTCAGAAGCACAACTTGGGACTTGAGGCTAGCATCTGAAGTGGAGGCAGTTTTGAGGGACTGGGCCCTTAACCTGGGGGGTCTGCTCTAGCTCCAAATCAGATCAGTCGCTCAGTCGTGTCCGACTCTTTGCGACCCCATGAATTGCAGCACGCCAGGCCTCCCTGTCCATCACCATCTCCTGGAGTTCACTCAGACTCACGCCCTTCGAGTCAGTGATGCCATTCAGCCATCTCATCCTCTGTCGTCCCCTTCTCTTGCCCCCAATCCCTCCCAGCATCAGAGTCTTTTCCAATGAGTCAACTCTTCGCATGAGGTGGCCAAAGTACTGGAGTTTCAGCTTTAGCATCATTCCTTCCAAAGAAATCCCAGGGCTGATCTCCTTCAGAATGGACTGGTTGGACCTCCTTGCAGTCCAAGGGACTCTCAAGAGTCTTCTCCAACACCACAGTTCAAAAGCATCAATTCTTCGGCGCTCAGCCTTCTTCACAGTCCAACTCTCACATCCATACATGACCACAGGAAAAACCATAGCCTTGACTAGACGGACCTTTGTTGGCTGCAAATAGTTAGTGTCAAATTGCTTAATGTGAGGGGAAAACCCCACATGTTTAGAGTGAGAATTATTGTGAGAGTAGAAAGAGTTTTCTTTTAAATACTTAATACTCAATAAATATTGGTTTTTATTGTACACTGCTAAACAGTACAGCAGGAAGGATATGGATTTGATCGTCATTTACTGATCTAAAATTCTGATTCCTAAGAATCAGATCACTGACTGAATATGAGAGGCAAAAAGAAAGGTACTCCAGTATTCTGAGTTTGGGTAACCTGGTTCATTCACTTAGTAGACATTTATTAAGTCTTTTATATGTGCCAAGCCCTGTGCTGAGAACTTTGCATTAATCGCTAAGAAATCCTCACACTTACTCCTTCAAGTAAGTGTTACAGGAACTGTAAGATAGGTGCTACTTCACCTTCACAGACAAGGAAACTGAGGCACAGAGAAGTTAAAGATGAACATAAGAATGATACAAATGAGTGATACAAAATTCAGAGACCTAGTTTGGAGAGAATAGATAGCTCTGTAGGTAGGTGGTTAGATGGTTTTACATATATATTCTCATATATATCAAAAGAGATAACTACCAAAAAGGTGTTTGAATGGCCAGGGTTCTAGACTTGAGTCGTCCACAGAGAATGGAGAGCTACAAACGACAAGACTAAGTAAATGACTATTTACTGTTTATCACACTAAGGGAGACATGACCAGAAATCAGTGAAGGAAATACAGTGTATGAATAAAGTCAGGTTTACATAAGCTATGTTCTCCAATATTATATATTCATATGAAAAGAAACATAAATGGTAGAGGATTTTAAAATATCTGCTTGGGGTCTTTCTTGGTATCAGCGTGAAAACTGTTTAGATACCTCATGAGTTAGTGGCCTTGTCTGGGTGTCTTATTTGCTTACTTGCAGTTCCAGTGAGTGCTGGCATCTGCCTCTGGAGTTTCAGTTTCAACTGCCCTCTCAGACAAGTTAAAGCTTTCTCTTATGAATACTACATCTGTTTTCTCCTAAGGCCTCTTAGTGTGTGCCTTATTTTCTCCAGCCTTTCTTCTAGGATACATTAATTTGAAAATATTTTTAAAGACCATGGGAAAGGCACTATACCAGTGTAAGAATGGATGAAAGACAAAAAAACAATGTACATGGTTTCTGCCCTCAAATAGCTCTTAGACTAGATGATTATACAGCCATCACCCATGACACCAAGTGATGTACTGTACAAAAGGCAGAGTTCAAAGAGATTCTGAACAATGAAGAGATGGGAGAAGGCTTCACAGAACTGGTGATATGTTAACTAGGTCTGTATGTTGCATTCACTTATCTAAAATATGTGAATATATCTATACATATATAGTCCTTTCAAAGTTAAAAAAAATCATTGATCTTGAGAGATTATTTGATTCAAAATATCACTCTGCATGTTTGATACACAAGGTAAGTGAAACCCATAGAAAGACATGCTTTCTCATGCAGTACTTTCTTAGGTTAAAAAAATGGTCATGAAATTATTAGAAGACCTTAGTGGTTACATGTGCATTGATATGTTTCATCAATTCATCTTTAACTGTGCAGGAAAACGGTCCTATTGGCTCTTCATTACCCAAGTTAATGTGAATTTTTATCTAGTCACATGGAGATCCCAGATTCATAGGATTTGGCAGTTTCAAACCAGATTTCTTCTACAGCTTTCCGGCCCATGTCAAACATTTGCTGTAAGTGCTTCCACCCGGTTTTTGCAGTAATCATGAGATATTCTTCATTCTCTGGGTATAGCTGGCAAGAGTATGCAGCTAGGACAAGTGACTGACAAAAACGACTGCATACAAGTAGAAACAAAGCACCTCTCTCCACAGGAGTCAGTGGGACCACACTTTCAAACCCAGCAAGGACATGGCCTCCTACTTGTATAGGAGTCTTGCTTTCAATCATCATGTACATGATGGTGATCGCCACTTCAAACACGTAGTAACCGTAGCTCATGTCATCAAAATCTAAAATCCCAGACACCTGATATACGGCATCTCCAAAGGCTGACTCGCTGGACACTATTAAAATGTTGTGGTCGTTAAGATCTCCGTGATTGATACCTGAAAGGAGAAAAATTAAGCCAAGTAAAAACAGTTGTTTAATACCCGAATTCATTCTCTTTCCATTACTCTTTCTCAGATGGTGATGGTGGTTTTGTTACTAAGTCATGTCCAACTCTGCGACCCCATGGACTGTAGCCCACCAGGCTCCTCTGTCCGTGGGATTTCCCAGGCAAGAATGTTGGAGTGGTCTGCCATTTCCTTCTCCACTTTCTCAGGTTTGGGCATTCAAATAATTTGATGAGCAATCAGAGATGAAGAGCTAAACCCTCTTTTTCTTGAGAAATAAAACAACTTCCTCTGAAAAGGATAAAAGCAGTTAATTTGGTGGTTGCTTTTGCTTTTCATCAATACAACAACAGAAGAGGGAGACTGTAGTCATTGCAAACACCTAATTTTGGCTCTGAGCCAATGAAAATTGAAATGTTTCATCAATTCATCTTTAAGTTCTTTACCCTTTACTTGTCTAATATATATAGATATATGCATATATACATTCATGTTATTATAAGAAGCAAAGAGTCCTAGAATGGACCAGATGTGCCTTTATTTTAACCTAGAAAAGAAATTTCTGATGACAAAGTAATTCTGAATTTCTCTAGTCTTCTGATAACTGGAATAGATGATGTTATTTTAAGTCAGTACCACTCAAAGTGGGGGCCTGTGGCTAGTGCTGGCCCACAAACTGTTATTAGTCTGCATTAGAATAAAAACAGACATTAAGACTGTTTTATTTTTCATCAAAGAGTATGACGGGGCCTTATCTCATTAACAGTATAGCCCAGTTTGGATGTTGTCAAACTCGCATGGTAAATCATGTGTGGTATGAGCCATGAACTAATCTTGAACAGTAGGGCCAAATGTATCAGGCTTCAGGGAGTTGGGAGAAAAACCCAAACTTGTCTTTTACAATGGAGAGTTTGAGAAGCACTGATTTAAACCACTGAGTGAGGACTGGGAGGAGATGGGGATGTCTGTGCACACTGTCACGTACTTTATAATAAGTACATGATACAAAGTCCAGAATATTAGCTTTTAAATATAACACTGATTTCTTCTCTATGACTTCAGATCAGATCAGTCGCTCAGTCGTGTCCGACTCTTTGCGACCTCATGAATCGCAGCACGCCAGGCCTCCCTGTCCCTCACCAACTCCCGGAGTTCACTGAGACTCACATCCATCGAGTCAGTGATGCCATCCAGCCATCTCATCCTCTGTTGTCCCCTTCTCCTCTTGCCCCCAATCCCTCCCAGCATCAGAGTCTTAGGGTTGTGTAAATCATGCTTAAGTGATGTAGTACAGTTGGTGGCCTGTAGAAGCAATGAATATTAGTGTAAACTACATGTTTCTGATATGATGGTGGGCAAGAATCCCTTAGAAGAAATGGAGTAGCCATCATAATCAACAAAAGAGTCCAAAATGCAGTACCTGGATGCAATCTCAAAAATGACAGAATGATCTCTGTTCATTTCCAAGGCAAACCATTCAATATCACGGTAATCCAAATCTAAGCCCTGACCAATAATGCTGAAGAAGCTGAAGTTGAATGGTTCTATGAAGACCTACAAGACCTTTTAGAACTAACACCCAAAAAAGATCTCCTTTTCATTATAGGGGACTGGAACGCAAAAGTAGGAAGTCAAGAAACACCTGGAGTAACAGGCGAATTTGGCCTTGGCGTACAGAATGAAGCAGGGCAAAGGTTAATAGAGTTTTGCCAAGAAAACTCATTGGTCATAGCAAACATCCTCTTCCAACAACACAAGAGAAGACTCTATACATGGACATCACCAGATGGTCAACCTCGAAATCAGATTGATTATATTCTTTGCAGCCAAAGATGGAGAAGCTCTATACAGTCAGCAAAAACAAGACCGGGAGCTGACTGTGGCTCAGATCATGAACTCTTTTTTGCCAAATTCAGACTTAAATTGAAGAAACTAGGGAAAACCACTAGACCATTCAGGTATGACCTAAATCAAATCTCTTACAATTATACAGTGGAAGTGAGAAATAGATTTAAGTAAGAAATAGATTTAATCTAGAAATAGATTAGATCTGATAGAGTGCCTGATGAACTATGGATGGAGGTTTGTGACATTGTACAGGAGACAGGGATCAAGACCATCCCCAAGATAAAGAAATGCAAAAAAGCAAAATGGCTGTCTGAGGAGACCTTACAAATAGCTGTGAAAAGAAGAGAGGCGAAAAGCAAAGGAGAAAAGGAAAGATATACCCATGTGAATGCAGAGTTCCAAAGAATAGCAAAGAGAGATAAGAAAGCCTTCCTCAGTGATCAGAGCAAAGAAATAGAGAAAAACAATAGAATGGGAAAGACTAGAGATCTCTTCAAGAAAATTAGAGATACCAAGGGAACATTTCATGCAAAGATAGGCTCAAAAAAAGAACAGAAATGGTGTGGACCTAACAGAAGCAGAAGAGGTGGCAAGAATACACAGAAGAACTATACAAAAAAGATCTTCACAACCCGGGCCACAGGACTGGAAAAGGTCACTTTTCATTCCAATCCCAAAGAAAGGCAATGCCAAAGAATGCTCAAACTATCACACAATTGCACTCATCTCACACGCTACTAAAGTAATGCTCAAAATTCTCCAAGCCAGGCTTCAGCAATACGTGAACCATGATCTTCCAGATGTTTAAGCTGGTTTTAGAAAAGGCAGAGGAACCAGAGATCAAATTGCCAACATCTGCTGGATCATCAAAAAAGCAAGAGAGTCCCAGAAAAACATCCATTTTTCCTTTATTGACTATGCCAAAGCCTTTGACTGTGTGGATCACAACAAACTGTGGAAAATTCTGAAAGAGATGAGAATACCAGACCACCTGACCTGCCTCTTGAGAAATCTGTATGCAGGTCAAGAAGCAACAGTTAGAACTGGACATGGAACAACAGACTGGTTCCAAATAGTGAAAGGAGTACGTCAAGGCTGTATATTGTCACCCTGCTTATTTAACTTACATGCAGAGTACATCATGAGAAACGCTGGACTGGAAGAAGCACAAGCTGGAATCAAGATTGCCGGGAGAAATTTCAATAACCTCAGATATGCATATGACCTAGATAGCATACTGAAGAGCAGAAACATTACTTTGCCAACAAAGGTCCGTCTAGTCAAGGCTATGGTTTTTCCAGTGGTCATGTATGGATGTGAGAGTTGGACTGTGAAGAAAGCTGAGAGCCAAAGAATTGATGCTTTTGAACTGTGGTGTTGGAGAATACTCTTGACAGTCCCTTGGACTGCAAGGAGATCCAACCAGTCCATTCTAAAGGAGATCAGCCCTGGGTGTTCTTTGGAAAGAATGATGCTAAAGCTGAAACTCCAGTACTTTGGCCACCTCATGCGAAGAGTTGACTCATTGGAAAAGACTCTGATGCTGGGAGGGATTGGGGGCAGGAGGAGAAGGGGATGACAGGGGATGAGATGGCTGGATGGCATCACCGACTCGATGGACGTGAGTCTGAGTGAACTCCGGGAGTTGGTGATGGACAGGGAGGCCTGGCGTGCTGCGATTCATGGGGTCGCAAAGAGTCGGACATGACTGAGCGACTGAACTGAACTGATGCAGATGACACCACTCTTAAAGCAGAAAGTGAAGAAGAACTAAAAAGCCTCCAGATGAAAATGAAAGAGGAGAGTAAAAAGTTGGCTTAAAGCTCAACATTCAGAAAACTAAGATCCTGGCATCCGGTCCCATCACTGCATGGCAAATAGATGGGGAAACAAAGGAAACAGTGGCAAACTTAATATTTTTTGGCTCCAAAATCACTGCAGATGGTAACAGCAGCCGTGAAATTAAAAGATGCTTACTCCTTGGAAGGAAAGTTATGGCCAACCTAGACAGCATATTAAAAAGCAGAGACATTACTTTGCCAACAAAGGTCTGTCTAGTCAAGGCTATATAGTTTTTCCAGTGGTCATGTATGGATCTGAGAGTTGGGCTATAAAGAGAGCTGAGCACCAAAGAATTGATGCTTTTGAACTGTTGTGTTGGAAAAGACTCTTGAGAGTCCCTTGGACTGCAAGGAGATCCGACTAGTCCATCCTAAAGGAAATCAGTCTGTTGCTGAAGCTGAAACTCCAATACTTTGGCCACCTGATGCGAAGAACCGAGTCATTGGGAAAGACCCTGATGCTGGGAAAGACTGAAGGCAGGAGGAGAAGGGGATAACAGAGAATGAGATGGTTGGATGGTATCACTGACTCAATGGACATAAGTTTGGGTAGACTCTGGGAGTTGCTGATGGACAGGGAGGCCTGGCATGCTGCAGTCCATGGGGTTGCAAAGAGTTGGACACAACTGAGCAACTGAACTGAATTGAACATGTTTCTGATACGGGGATTCATCATGATTGATGGTATGTCATAGTTTCACTGACAATATTTTTTCTTCCCTAGAGGTTCATAAAACAATTTGATATTTGTACAGTGAACCGGTATTTTAGAATCAATGAAATAAATTACTTCATGAATGCAATCTGTATATGTGGAAACCTCTCTTATTTCATTGCTTTTTTTTCACATGTCCAGTGGCCTATTAAGAAATGATACAGCTACTTAGTGCTTGGAATAAAATAACAGAAGTAGCTGAATTTGAGAATTAATAAAAGGAAAGAGTTCTGATCAAGGTGGCAGAGTGAATTCATACTTTGATGACCCCAATATACATATCAATGATAAAAATAAAAAGAGAAATCAATAGATATACAGCCAGCCTCAAAACCAAGATAGATTTATACACTACAAACAGAAGAGAAATGCCCAGCACAAGTGAGCAGTCAGCGGGAATAAAGCCGCAGGCTTGCCTATTGTGTTCCAGATCAGCACTATGCCTTCCCCTTTGAGAGAAGGAACTTAAAATGCTACCTGCTGGGTGGGAAACACGCTCACCACATGAAACTGGAGGCAGTGAAGAGGGCCTCCTGACTCAGAAAAGCAGGACCCGATCTGCTGCCAGCCCACTGCTTAGACTGCTGCAGTTCCAAGGAGGGAGGAGGACGGAAATAGAGCCTTGAAACCCGATGCCAAACCTGGGTGCTATGTGAGTACATCCTGTGCCCAGTTACTGAAGTTACTGAAGTCTTTGGTTTAGTGTCTATGGTCAGTTTCTTGTTCTTGCTCATGGTAACTTATTTACCTGTGCTGATATAGAGTATGGCCCAAGGCAGTTACTGTAGAAAAGTAATCAAGAAGAACTTCTAAAACTGAAAAATACAATGAATAGATTAAGAACGCAATGCTTGGGTTTAAGAGATTAGACATAGCTAAAGAGATTCAATAAGCTACAGAATAGGATAGAAACTTATCCAAATGCAGCATGGGCAGAGAAAAAGAGAAGGTAATATACACAGAGGATTCAATGAGAAGGCGTAATATGAGCTTAATTGGAGTCTCAAAAGGAGAAAAAAGGGATGAAGATGCAGAGGCAAGAATTTTCTATAAATGATGAAAGACAATGTTCACACACAGGTTTGAAAAACCCAAGTAAGGTTTAAAAAAAAAAAAATCTGAAAAGCAACTCAAAGGAGAAAAAGACACATTATCTTCAGAGAAACAACAGACTGAGAGCTGGCCTCTCAGCAGCGATGGAAGCTAAAAGACAGCAGAATTCTAAAATTCTAAACCCATGAGATCTAAAATTCTATAGGCTGTGAAAATATCCTTCAGGAATGAAGACCAAATAAAAACATTCTCAGACAAAATCAGAGAAAGTTCACCATTAGAGAACTGCATCAAAGGAAATTCAGAAAGATGTATTTTGGGCAGGAAGAAAATGATTCCAGACAGAAGGTTTGGGGTGCTGGAAGATAAACAGTGAATTTATAAGTAAATCTAAATAAACTTGACTCTAAAACAAAAATAATAATGTTTTTGGTGGTGAAAATATATAGAATGAAAGTTTACTAAAACAGTAGCATATGAGTCAGGAAAGAGATAAATGAAATTAAATTATTTTAAGGTCCCTGTATCAGACTTTGATAAGTTGAAGTAGCATGTTAGACTTTATAAGGTAATCATTCAAAGCATATAATTTTCTGGAGAGAGAGGAAAAAAAGACAAAAATAATTAGCACAAAAACAATTCACTCAAAAGAAGGGAGAAAGAAAAGAAAAAATGTGAAAGAGAGAAAAAATCAAGTGAACAAAAAATAAGATGGGATAGCTATATAATGTCAGATGGAGTGGATATTAAGGCAAAAAAACAAGATAAATAAAGAAGGATACTTTATATTGATAAAAGATTCAGTTTTCTAATAAGATGACAATTCTAATTTTAGGTGCACAGTGCCTTGAAATATATAAAGCAAAATTTGACAGAAATACAAATAAAAATAGGCAATTCACAGTTAGAGTGGGAGATTTTAAACACACTTGTCTTGATCATTGTTAGAGCAAGCAGACAAAAAGGTAAGCCAATGGTATAGAAAATTTAAACAACAAGATTAATGATTTGACCTACTGGACATATTTGTACCCAACACCTACTGAATACATTCTGTTTAGCATACAGGGAGCACTTAAAAAAATTACCAAATGCTTCACTATGAAGTAAATGTTAAGAAATTTCAAAGTACTGAAATCATATAGAGCTGTTCTGCCCCACATGATAGCCACTGGTCGTAAGTTGCCTTTTAAATAAAATTGAAAGTTCAGTTCCTTAGTTGCACTAGCCAGATTTCAAGTGCTCAGTAGCCACACAGAAGCTATTATATTAGATAGCACAGATACAGAACATTTCCATTTGTTGAAGAAAATTCTACTGGACAGCACTGATACAAAGGATATTCTCTGACCATAATGCAACAGTAGAAATCAACAGTAAAAGCATAACTAAAATTTTCATCACATGTATCTTTTATTGGTCTATATAAATGGAGAGATAGACCAATGTTCATGGATTAGATTACTCAATCTTATAAACACACACATTTTCTCCAAATATATATATATTATATTTATTCAGTCCACATCTAGCCAAAATCTCAACAAAATTTTTCTTTAAACATGACAAGCTGATTTCAAAATTGATATGGAAATGTAAAAAGACCAAAAAAAAAAGTCAAGACCCTCTTAAAGAAGAACAAGAAAATGAAAGGACATGTTTTATCAGGTATGAAGACTTTAAAAGTTAAAGAAATTAAGATAGTGTAGTAATCTTTAGGGATGCTCAAAGATTCCAGTTATCTTCCTTCCAGTAACATGCTGGGTTGTCAGTTCCCTGTTTTCCAAAAGTTGTTAGCAGCAGTGTGGTATTTTTTGGCCACTACATGTAACAGAAGTGACATCACTTCAGGGCAGATGCTTTAAGATTCAGCATATAATCTGCTACATTCTCTTTCTCCATACTAATATCCCAGCTGGTGAAAGTTTTATCAGTCTAACTCCCAAAGTAAGAATACACATAGACCCCGTCAATCAAGACCTGCAGCTTGTGTTGGAACTAAACCTTTGTTATTTAAGTCCACAAGAATTTGGGGGTTATTTGTTACTGCAGCATAACCTAGCCTAGCTGATACACAATGTGTTATGGGTGCAGAGATAGACAAATAGACCAATAGGGCAAAATGCAGTCCAAAATCATATTTGATTTACAATAGAGCTGGTACTGGAAAATAAGGGGAAAACTGCTTTTCAATAAACGTTGGTGAGAAAATTTATCAGGCTTAAGAAAAATCACACTATATAAAAACAAATTCCAGATGTATTAGAGTCCTATTATAAAGGAAAAAAAATTTTTAATTTTTTTGGGCTCCAAAATCACTGCAGATGGTGACTGCAGCCATGAAATTAAAAGATGCTTGCTCCTTGGAAGAAAAGCTATGACCAACCTAGACAGCATATTAAAAAGCAGAGATATTACTTTGCCAGCAAAAGATCTGAATAGGCACTTCACAAAATAATTTATCCAAATGGCCAGTAAATTGGGAACTACACATTAAAACCACAATAAGCAAACATTAACACATCAGATCGGCAAAATTGAAGTCTGATGGTGCCAAGATTGTAGAGGAATAAACTCTGCTAGTAGTAGTACAAAGTCATAAAGTGGTTTGGCATATCTCTGAAGTTGAATATGGACATGAACTATGGACCTAGCAATCCTACCCCTGAGCTCATGAAGTCATATACCCAAAGAACTCATGAACACATATACCAAGAGACACAAGAAGATTCATAGAGCACTGTTCTTAACAGACTAGAACTGGAAACAACTCAAATATCTTTGAAGAGAGGAATAGCTAATGTGTGGTATATTTATGAATCACGTGCTCTACAATAATAAAAGTCACATGCGATAATGCAGTAATAGTGCAGTCACAATGCAGTAATAAATGGTCACATGCAACAACATGGATAGTCTTAGAGAAGTAATTTTAAGCAAAAAAAAAAAAAAAAAGGCGGGGAGGAAGACACAAGTGACTATATACTGTAGGGAGACAGACAAGAGCAGGGAGACCAGTTAGGAGGCTACAGCAATAATCCTTAGTCTTTGGTGTTTTTTTAATGGCAGCCTGAGCCAACTAATACAGAAAGCAGAGGACGAAAGGATGTGCACTGCCTAGCCTCAGCTTTGCAAGAGACGCCCCCTTTGTTCTTTGCCCTTTGACTAGTACTTCATGTTGGGTCAGAAAGCTCATTACACCCCAAAGAAATTGTTGCCCATGTACTTAAGGAGATATGCCTTGGCATGCTCATTGCAGCATCATATATATATATATATTCACTACTGTATCCCCACATTAAGAACAGTGCCTGGTATATAGAATGCACTGCTCAAGCAATATCTGCTGAATAGATGAATGCTCTTAATATAGAAAATTCTAGAATTGGAAAGGCCTTTAGACATTGACCACACTATCTAAAGTTCTAAATGACTTTGACCATCAATGAACAAATGGGGAAGAGCTCAGAGAAAAATGACAAGTTGCCACTATCAGGCTGAGAGAGGACCCCTGACTCCAGTCCAGACCTCTTTCACATAGTATGTGTCTGAAAGTGACTTGATGGCCATCCAGAGGAGTAGCTCTCAATTTTTTTTCCTTTAAAAAAAAAAAAAAAATATATATATATATATATATATAAAGGAACCAACCTAAAAATCCACTAACAAGAGAATAGACTCCAAAAATTACATTCAAACAAATCAGAGTATACACACACACACACACAATGGAATATTATTCAGCAGTTAAAACTCATCAACTAAATGAACTAGAACTACATCTGTTAAATGGATCAATCTGAAAAACATAATGTTGAATAAAAAACCAGTTTGCAGGACGATAATATACAGCATGATGCCATTTATCTAAAGTCTGAAAGTATGCAAAATACTATAAAGGTAATTTATAAATACATATGTTATAATATTAAAGGGCTTCCCTTGTGGCTCAGCTGGTAAAGAAGCTGCCTGCAATGCGGGAGACCTGGGTTCGATCCCTGGGTTGGGAAGATCCCCTGGCGAAGGGAAAGGCTACCCACTCCAGTATTCTGGCCTGGGGAATACATGGACTGTATGAGTCCATGGGGTAGCAAAGAGTTGGATACAACTGAGTAATGTGAAAAGATGTATGCAAATTTAGTAGGGAGGGGAGAGGCAGAATCATGTAAATTTAGAGGGGCTTCAAATTTAGCAATTTTAAGGGAGATGAAAGTGTTATTCTTTAAAAGCAATAGGACCAAATATGACAAAGTCATTTGAAAAGACCCTGATGCCGGGAAAGATTGAGGACAGGAGGAGAAGGGAGCGACAGAGGATGAGATGGTTGGATGGCATCACCGACTCGATGGACATGAGTTTGGGTGAACCATGGGAGCTGGGGATGGACAGGGAGGCCTGGCGTGCTGCGGTTCATGGGGTCGCAAAGAGTCGGACACACTGAGCAACTGAACTGAACTGATTAAGACTGATAAAGCTAAGTTGTACCTCCATACTTTTCTGATTGTTTGAAATTTGACACTTTAAAAATTAAGAAATACACTTACTTGATTGGGGGGGTGGGGTACTCACATTCTCTAAAATGACTTAGACTGGTCATCACTTCGTCCTTGAACAGCTGAATGACCTGTTCAACAATCTCTCGATTCCGATTCTGGCCCAAGGCATAGAGGTATTTCTCCAGAAGAGGAACACTTTTCAGATTCCAGATGAAGTTCTCCCGATGAAGACTACTTAGCTTTGGGTGATGGAATTTCTAAATCAAAAGCAAAGAAACTCTTAGACTCTTTGCCAACACAAGCACTGCTGAAGAGTTTTGCTGTGGGCTAGAAGACTACACCCTCTGAAGGGTGGGCCACGTGGGCCTTTGGAAGAGGGTTGGCATTCTCTCATGGTCACTGACTTGCTTAATTTACCTTAATCCACAAAGTGGTCAAAATATATTTGCCCAGGATCTCACAGTTTTGAGAGCACATTCCCCTCCCCTCACTGCCCATCCTCATAAGTGGGAGAAGGTAGGATTACCATCTGCAGACTACAAAGGAATGGAAGCAGCTCTAAAGAGATCTGCCCCGGGCCTCTGGTTCCCTGTTGGACTTCATCTTTGACAATGTTTTTCCACTCTCCTTCAACCACACTGACCCTGACCTCCCTGCTTTTCAAGGAACACTCCAGGCACTTTCCCATCCCTTTTGTATCTGCTGTTCCCTCCACCTGGGGATCCCAGGAATCCATATGGCTAGTGAGGGGCTTTCCTGATGGCCCAGTGGTCAAGAATCCACCCATCAATGCAGGAGGCTCGAGTTGGATCCCTGATCCAGGAGGATCCCACATGCTGTGCAGCAACTCAGCCCGTTGGCCGTAACTATTACGCCTGTGCTCTAGAGCCTGGGAACCGTAACTACTGAGCCCACGTGCTGCAACTACTGAAGTTTGGCGCCCTTGAGTCTGTGCTCCGCAACAAAAGAAGCCACTGCGAGAAGCCTGCACAACGCAATGAAGAGTAACCCCTGCTCGCTGAGAGAAAAGCCAGTGCAGCAACAAAGACCCAGCACAACCAAAACCAAATAAAATTTTTAAATTATTAAAAAAAAAAAACAAAGACACGAAGTAAATAAAGATTTCATACATAATAGGTTCTCAGTAAATGTTTGTTGAATGTGAACTTTGCAGCTGATGTGCTTGACTTCTCTGGCCTTTCCATGTTCTGGCTCGATGCCACACCAACCTGAATTTCTGGTAGTTTAATCACTACTCTTTATTAGTCTGTCTAAATCTACCTCTTGTCATCTTCCTCACTCTACCTCTCATCCCAATTCCCATTTTTCAAACACCTTGTTTCCTCTACCATAAATCTGTGACTATACTTTTAAGCCTGCCCAGCATTTTCTTCTTTCTTGTACTTAAATGAATCTCCTGAGACTAACCTCCAGCTCATCTGTGAACAAAGCAATCAAATTCCAGTACAGGTCAGTTGGTGTCTTTACTTGTGAATGCCTTGACTTTGGCAATGACCACCCAAGCGCTCCTTGTACTCTGGGCCCCCTAAGCCTACCCACCTGCTGGAAGCTTCAATGCCCCAGCCACCTCCCCAGCAAAATAAAACAGTCACAGTCTCTGCCACCCCTATGGGATTAAAATTCTTCACCTAAATGATATCTTGGGCAGACTCCATGGTTCCTAGTGTTTGTACAGAAAGTAAGAACCTACCACCTGCAAAGCCCTGGGGTGAGGTTAGGTGAGGGCATGAACAATGGGAATAAAGCATGATAAAATGCGTTATAATACCTAGTGAGGAATGCTTCTCTTGGTTTCCTCTAGAACTCTCCTGTCCTATATGAGACAACTTAAGTTGCACAGCAGAACAGAAGGTGGTTAACTACACATCAGAACTCACTGTCAGCAATGGTGTGGTGCTATCTCCGTCTTAGAACCGTAATTGTGATTTCAGAATTTAGAGGTAAAAATTGAAACCTCAACCGCAACAGGCACAACAATGCAGGCCACAGGGAGCGTAGAAAGAGAGGTCAATGATAAAGAACTCTTATGGAACAGATGCTCATTTCAACAGCTCATTTTATAGATTTTATTATGGGGGTGGTTGAGAGACTTTCCTGAGCATTCCAATCAGTTCAGAGGTTTCTCTAAATAAAAGTAATATCTGAAAACAATTCCTAAATATATACTGAGTTGAGGAGGCAGAGCAAGTTGCCACAGGTTGCTACAGAGACAGAGAGAACTTTACAGATCTGTAGATGTCTGCCTTGAAACCTGGCAGATATGTATGATCAGTACAGAGGATGAGGAAAGGTACTCAAAGCTGGGGAGAGAACCACCTGAAAGATTAGAGGGAATGGTACTTGGACAACACAGGGTCAGGAATACTGCCTGTTCCACCAATCAGGCTCACAGTTCATGGGACATTAGGTAGAGACTCAGAAGGGTCTTGCATTAATAGTGGGAATAACCATCCTACACTAAACCCATTCCTGGTCCCACCCATAAAGTATGAAGTTCAGTTCAAATTCAGTCGCTCAGTTGTGTCTGACTCCTTGTGACCCCATGGACTGCAGCATGCCAGGCTTCCCTGTCCATCTCCAGCTCCTGGAGCTCACTCAAACTCATGTCCATAGAGTCAGTGATGCTATCCAACCATCTCATCCTCTGTTGTCCTCTGCTCCTCCTGCCTTCAATCTTTCCCAGCATCAGGGTCTTTTCCAATGAGTCAGTTCTTCTCATCAGGTAGCCAAAATATTGGAGTTTCAGCTTAAGCATCAGTCCTTCCAATGGATATTCAGGACTGATTTCCTTTAGGATGGGCTGGTTGCATCTCCTTGCAGTCCAAGGGACTCTCAAGAGTCTTCTCCAACACCACAGTTCAAAAGCATCAATTCTTCAGCGCTCAGCTTTCTTTATAGTCCAACTCTCACATCTATACATGACCGCTGGAAAAACCTTGCTTTGACTAGATGGACCTTTGTTGGCAAAGTAATGTCTCTGCTTTTTACCATGCTGTCTAGGTTGGTCATAACTTTCCTTCCAAGGAGTCAGTGTCTTTTAATTTCATGGCTACAATCACCATCTGCAGTGATTTTGGAGCCCCCCCAAAATAAATTATCTCACACTTTTCATTGTTTCCCCATCTATTTACCATGAAGTGATGGGACCGGATGCCATGATCTTAGTTTTCTGAAGGTTGAGCTTTAAGCCAACTTTTTCACTCTCCTCTTTCACTTTCATCAAGAGGTTCTTTAGTTCTTCTTCACTTTCTGCCTTAAGGGTGGTGTCATCTGCATATCTGAGGTTATTGATATTTCTCCCGGCAATCTTGATTCCAGCTTGTGCTTCCTCCAGCCTGGCATTTCTCATGATGTACTCTGCATATAAGTTAAATAAGCAGGGTGACCATATGCAGCCTTGACATACTCCTTTCAAGATTTGGAACCAGTCTGTTTTTCCATGTCCAGTTCTAATTGTTGCTTCTTGACCTGCATACAGATTTCTCAGGAGGCAGGTCAGGTGATCTGGTATTCCCATCTCTTGAAGAATTTTCCACAGTTTGTTGTGATCCACACAAAGGCTTTGGTGTAGTCAATAAAGCAGAAGTAGATGTTTTTCTGGAACTCTCTTGCTTTTTCAATGATCCAACAGATGTTGGCAATTTGATCTCTGGTTTCTCTGCATTTTCTAAATCCAGCTTGAACATCTGGAAGTTTTGAGCATTACTTTGCTAGCCTGTGAGATGAGTGCAATTGTGCGGTAGTTTGAGCATTCTTTGGCATTGCCTTTCTTTGGGATTGGAATAAAAACTGACCTTTTCCAGTCCTGTGGCCACTGCTGAGTTTTCCAAATGTGCTGGCATACTGAGTGCAGCACTTTCACAGCATCATCTTTTAGGACTTGAAATAGCTCAACTGGAATTCCACCACCTCCACTAGCTTTGTTCATAATGATGTTTCCTAAGGCCCACTTGACTTCGCATTCCAGGATGTCTGCCTCTAGGTGAGTGATCACACCATTGTGGTTATCTGGGTCATGAAGATCTTTTTTTGTATAGTTTTGTGTATTCTTGCCACCTCTTTTTAAAATCTTCTGCTTCTGTTAGGTCCATACCATTTCTGTCCTCTGTTGTGCCCATCTTTGCATAACATGTTCCCTTGGTATCTCATTTTCTTAAAGAGATCTCTAGTCTTTCCCATTCTATTGTTTTCCTCTACTTCTTTGCACTGATCACTGAGGAAGGCTTTCTTATCTCTCCTTGCTATTCTTTGGAACTCTGCATTCAAATGGGTATTTCTTTCCTTTTCTTCTTTGCCTTTAGCGTCTCTTCTTTTCTCAGCTATTTGTAAGGCCTCCTCAGACAACCATTTTGCCTTTTTGCATTTCTTTTTCTTGGGGTTGGTCTTAATCACAGCCTCTTGCACAATGTCACGAACCTCCATCCACAGTTCTTCAGGCACTCTATCTATCAGATCTAGTCCCTTGAATCTATTTGTCACTTTTACTGTATAATCATAAGGGATTTGACTTAGGTCATACTTGAATGGTCTAGTGGTTTTCCCTAATTTCTTCCATTTAAGTCTGAATTTGGCAATAACGAGTTCATGATCTGAGCCACAGTCAGCTCAGATGTATTAAGACACAAACTATGAAATATTAAGACAGAAAATCACCAAACTGCTTCCAAGTGACTTAACCGCACCACTCAAGAAAGCTCAATGAACACCAAGCACAGGAAACATCATGATCAAATTGCTCAAAAGTAGAGACAGAGACAATCTTAAGACACACACACACACACACACACACATACACATGACATACATATTAAATTCAGAGGAACGATCTGACAGCGGATTTCTTGTCAGAAACAATGCAAAAGAAGAAAGTAGTGGCGTGTGTTTAAAGCACATTGGAAAAGACAGTCAACCTGAAAGTTTATGTCCAATGAAAATATCTTTCAAAAATGAAGGTGAAACAAAGATATACAAAAGCTGAAAAAATTCATTATCAGCAGCCCCACACTATAGGAAATGTTAAATGAAGTCTTTTAGGTAGATGGGAATAATAAGGATGGACAAAAAGTGTGAAGAGCACTGAAAAAGGGAACCGTACAGGCAAATATATAATTTTTTCCTGATTAAATCTCTTAGAAGATAATCAAAAGTTTAAACAAAAATAACAATATATAAGTAAAAAGTATGACAACAAAGGTATAGGGCTTCCTGGGTGGCGCTAGAGGTAAAGAGTCCACCTGGCAATGCAAGAGACACAGGGAGCTGGGTTTGATCCCTGGGTCAGGAAGATCCCCCTAGGATAGGAAATGGCACCCCACTCCAGTATTCTTGCCTGGAAAATTCCATGGACAGAGGAGCCTGGTGGGCTACAGTCCATGAGGCTACAAAGGGTCAGACATGACTGAGTAACTGAGCATGACAACAACAGAATAAGGACAGGAAGGAAGAAGCAGAAGTGTACTATGTCAGGTACATATACCACACATGAAGTGATAAACTTGAAGGCAGACCGTGATCAGTTAAAGATGTAGTCTATAAACCCTAAAGTTACCACTAAAGTCAACAGTTATAGCTAATAAGCCCACAAAGGAGGTTAAATGAAATCATAAAAAATACACAAGCCAAAAGAAGGCAGAAAAAAAAAAGCAAATTAGAGAATAAAGAACTGATGTGACAAAAAAAAAGCAGATATCAAGATGACAGGCTTAAACCTAACCATACAAAAATCACAGTAGATATAAATGCTCTAAACATCCCAACTAGAGAGCACAGATTATCAGACTGGATTTAAAAAAAAAACAAGATTCATATATATGCTGCCTATAAGAAACACACTTTTACTATAAAGCAGAAAAGAATTTCTTCCCTCATTCCCAGAAAATAGTAAATATCAAGTCTTTTGGGGTAGAGAGAATTAAAAAACCCTCCTAAAACTTCTTGTTAAAGTGTTCTCGGCCCTGTCTCATCTCTCACTTAACTCATCTAAAGGCTCTGTCTTACTCTTCTCTAAAGCACCGACCAGATAGAAAAAAGACAGACAGACAGAATCAAGGAATGGAGTAGGCAAGCTGATCCCAGCAGACCCTAGTGGAGCACATGTGGAATGCATAGAGGCTGATCTGCTTTTCTGTATGGCTGCTGCTGCTGCTGCTAAGTCGCTTTAGTCGTGTCCGCTCTGTGTGACCCCATAGACGGCAGCCCACCAGGCTCCCCCGTCCCTGGGATTCTCCAGGCAAGAACACTGGAGTGGGATGCCATTTCCTTCTCCGATGCATGAAAGTGAAAAGTGAAAGTGAAGTCGCTCAGTCGTGTCTGACTCTAGCGACCCCATGGACTACAGCCCACCAGGCTCCACCATCCATGGGATTTTCCAGGCAAAAGTACTGGAGTGGGGTGTCATTGCCTTCTCCGTTCTGTATGGCAGGAAGCCTTAAAAAACTTTCACAGATTTCAACACCTTCTAAACCCATGTCTGATACTCTTCCCCGTCCCATCCCTCCAGTCCTTTGTTCCAGGCTGTGCAGGTGACTCCAGGATGGCTACAAGGGGAGAATCCTGCCTATTTCAGAATGGAGTTTTGTCCCAGCAGATCCAGATTAGAATCCATGTCCTGCTCAGCCCTTTCCTCTCCTCCATCCTTAACATTAAATCAATCATCAAATTCAGTTGGCTCTGTCGCCTAAATATATTTTGAACCTTTTCTTTGTTCCAGTCCTCAAACAGCTTTTTCTTGATTACTGCATTAGCTCCCTAGATGCAGTCCCTGCCTCCATTCTGGCTTTCTGCCAATCAAGCCATCATATTGGCACTAATTGGGCTATAAATTAGAATGTTTTTCCTGTTTAAAAAGCCTCCAAGTCTCCCTACTGTCCAAGAAAATAAAACAAAGTCCAAACTCCTTATGATAACATATTTTATAATCTGACTCCACTCTATGTTTCCAACTTCAGCTCCTATCTCTCTCAGGTGTAAACCCTATGTTCCAGCCACAGTAAATTATTCAGAGGTTCTGGAACATGGTCATTGTTCTGCCATGATTTCTTGCATGCTCTTTCCTTTCACTGAATACCCTTCCTCCTTTTCTCTGACTGACTGATGGATTCAAGACTTTTAAAACCAGCTCATAAGCTTTTTTAAATTAAAAACTTTTTATGAAGCCCTCCTTGAATATCTAATATGTATTTGACACTGCTAGACACCAAGGAAAAAAAACAAATAATTAAGATGTAGACCAATTTCTCTTAAGATCATTGTTTCTTATGTAGCATATGTAACAGGAAGTACAAGCAACTAAATTACAATACCATCATGGTAGACTGTTACCCCAGTGGCCTCCCATGAACCATGCCTCCTGGTGTGCATGCCCTTGTGCAGCTTCTCCTACTTGGGATTAGACATGTCACTTGCTTTGGCTAATGAAATGTAAGCTAACATGAATCAAGTAGAGTCTTGATAAGCAGTCGTCCACTCGGGGCTTGTCATTTTGAATCTGTCTCAGAAGCCAGCAGTCACGTTGCAAGGATGCGCAAGACCATCCTGGAGGATGAGACACCACATGAAGAAAAAAGGACACATGGAAAGGATCTGAAGCACTGCAGCCAAATAGAGCTGCATGAGTGACCCCAATTAATACCACGAAGAGCAGAGGGACCCTGTCAGTCAACCCATGGAATCATGTGAGTTGATGGATGCACAAGTTCCAATGGAGCAAACAGCAGGAAGTGATCCTCTTTGCACAGCCTGGGAAGAGAAAGGGACCAGGGAAGATTTCACAGGGGAAGTGATTCCTGAGCTGTGTGTTCAAGGATAATCAGGAATTTTGCAGAGCAGGGGAAAAGGTATTAACGGTTGAGAAGATAACAAAGGCAGAGATGCATGAAAGAGAAAGGCACATTCGGGGGACGATGAGAAGTTCTACTTTGGTGAGAGAAGCATGAAAGGGAAGACACGGACAGCGAGACTGAGGGGGCAGAGGCAGGGATGAGGCCAGCGGGGCCTTGTCTGAAAGACGCTGAGGGCCTTGGCCTTTACTTTGAAAGCAGTGAGAGGCCACTGAAAGATTTTAATTATGGAACTGACATGGTCGGATCTGTAATTTTAAAAAGTAACTCTGATTGGTATAAAAAATAAACTGAAGGTGAAAAAGATCTGAATGCAGGGAGGGATAGTCAAGGCAGGAATGGAAAGGAGATGGATTGTAGACATCTGAGAGGTAGACTGGCCAGGATTCAGTGGGTAATTGCAAATGTTTTACTCATACAAACTGCGGTTACTTTTTCAAGTGTCTGTGTGTCCCTTGGAACACACTCCTCTAGGACAGGGGAATCCCTATTGTCTCCCCCGTTCCTGGCATAGAATGGGTTCTCAATGAACATTTGTTCATTAAATGAAGATGTTTTGTGGGTACCTTTGGAAAAATATTTGTCCAACAATGTATCTTTTCTATACAACAAAAACATTTTTAATACAAGTCATTTCAATCCATTTGTAACATAGCTATTGTTTCATACAGAGCTCTGGCTGATTATGTCTTGTGAAAACTTTGGATTTTAATTTGTGAATGCAGACTGTTTTCAGTGAGCAGCATAGAGGATATCATGAATTTCTAAAGATGTAGGTAATCTTGCCACGAAGCTAATAAAGTACAGACCTGGGCAAAAATAAACCTGTCAATATTCATGCATCTAATATCTTATTTTCTTCCTAATATCAGATTGGGTTGGCCAAAAAATTCATTCATGAATTTCATTCATTCATTTAGACCTATACAGAAAGGTCACATTTTTCATATTCACCAAGAACTGTATTGAACAACATATTCACTAACCAAAACTTTCTGGCCAACCCCAATACATGTTAAGAGGCACCAAATAAAAAGAGTCTGAGCCTGGGTGTATTTAAAATAAATCAAAACCAACAAAGAACAATTCTGATAAACAAAATAAAATCCCAAATCTTACCTCCAGTGTTTTATCCAACTTAGCAGCTAGCCTTCCAATTTCATATAAGAGCTGAGGGCCAATGGGAATCTCAGCTATGGGTCTTCCTGGGAGGTAAGTCAGCAGCCTCACCAAGTAGCTTTTGACTTCAGAGCCGCTATCTAGATGGATGGAAAGATATATTCTGTCAACTATTCTTGGGGGGAAAAAAAGATTAGAGGCTATTCTGCCTTTGCAATTATTATAGCAAGGAGTAATACAGAACAAGCTTTTTTAAAAAAAGGTGCTAACACAGGACAAGTCAGCAGAATTCTATGAGGCAGGACTGGATGGATCAAGCCAGCAAGGAGAACAGATAGACTTCAGAACACTGGGGCCAGCCATTTACATTCTAACATGACTGTAGCCCCAAGTCTGCTGGCCTTAACTCTAAATGTAAATTATCTACTCTGGCAAATGAATGCTTAAAATACATTTTTAATACATTTACAGTGGGGGAAGTTGTGATAAAGAAATGACTTCCAGAATCACAGACTTATTTAGGGACAAACTGTTGCTTGGAAAATTCTATGAGATACATCTTAGCACTTAGAATTGAAAGGGACCAAAATTCACAGATGAGAGCTCATAGCCTTAAGAATTTAAGTCATGTAAACCATAGAAAACTAAGATCATGGCATCTGGTCCCATCACTTCATGGGAAATAGATAGGGAAACAGTGGAAACAGTGTCAGACTTTAGTTTTGGGGGCTCCAAAATCACTGCAGATGGTGACTGCAGCCATGAAATTAAAAGGTGCTTACTCCTTGAAAGGAAAGTTATGACCAACCTAGATGGCATATTCAAAAGCAGAGACATTACTTTGCCAACAAAGATCCGTCTAGTCAAGGCTATGGTTTTTCCAGTGGTCATGTATGGATGTGAGAGTTGGACTGTGAAGAAGGCTGAGTGCCGAAGAATTGATGCTTTTGAACTGTGGTGTTGGAGAAGACTCTTGAGAGTCCCTTGGATTGCAAGGAGATCCAACTAGTCCATTCTGAAGAAGATCAGCCCTGGGATTTCTTTGGAAGGAATGATGCTAAAGCTGAAACTCCAGTACTTTGGCCACCTCATGCGAAGAGTTGACTCATTGGAAAAGACTCTGATGCTGGGAGGGATTGGGAGCAGGAGGAGAAGGGGACGACAGAGGATGAGAAGGCTGGATGGCATCACCGACTAGATGGACATGAGTTTGAGTGAACTCCGGGAGTTGGTGATGGACAGGGAGCCCTGGCGTGCTACAATTCATGGGGTCGCAAAGAGTCGGACACAACTGAGCAACTGAACTGAAATGAAACCATAATTACAGAGCTGGGATCTAAAATTCCTGATTCTGTGTGCTTTCTACTATATCACAGCACCAAAATACACAGCTGATCTGATAAATAAAACTATGTAATTATTTTTCTAATTAAAAATAAAATTTCCCCTAGTGTTCACACATCCCCTTAGTTACTCATCCATCAGATCCTTTGCAGGCAGAAGAGTTACGCAAATCCCAGCCCTAACCACAGCCCCAGTTTCCACTTTGGTGATGCCGTAGCTTCTCCCAGCTGCTGAAAAAGATAACCATCTTCACCTTGGAGTGACGTACCTGTTCCTGACATTTCTACTGTAGTCAAAATGCAGTAATGTACATGGACAGGCGATGGCCGTTGGTGGTCTCTTACCTACAGACACGAGAGAGCTTACGTTGTCTCCTTTAGTACGACACACAGAGGCTGTTGGAAATCCAGCCGCTCTCAGAAACATGATGATATGAGTCTGCACTTCAATCAGGTCTGGAGTTTTGCTAGATTCAGTGTTGCTTATTTTGAGGACACATTCATTTGGGCCATCTGTAGTGACTTTGGTTCTTGCAATGCATACATGGAAGTTTTGGTCATCATAGCTAGGAAGTGGCTGGATCTTGGAAACTTTTAACCCAAACACTGATTCCACTAATGCAGAGGCTTGTACCTCACTGAAAGAGGGCTTGGTGAGAGCCTGTGATTGCTGACCATCTCCACTTGACATTATTTCTAAGGAAACAAACAAACAAACAAACTGGAAAGGGGACTTATATTGAATATACTTACTTAAAAGAGTTTTCTTAAGACAAACCAATAATGTTTTCCAATACTGATTCGGTACGTCTCTTGTGAATTTTCACTCATAAAGTTAAAAAAATCAAATGAGTAATGAGATTTAAAAAGTAGATTAAAAGCATAGTCCTGCCTCATCCCTTCATATTTATGCAATAACTTTGTTCTTTAATTTCCAAGAGGCATGGTAGGCTAGCTGGTCCTGATGTCATCTACTTTATATCTATTTCTCTAAGATTCCAGGCTTTCTATTAAAGGTAAAGAGGGTCTTTTTAATTTGTTGTTTTAGTATTTATTATCTAGTGTTTGAGGATCCATATTTTAACATACATAGATTGGTAACATAGATTGGTAAATATATTTATTTTGATTACAAATAGCCCTAAATTACAAATAGCTTAAACCACTGTGACTTTTGGATATTCTGGAAGGAAAACTCAATTCTAAAACAAGTTTTCACAAGCTCAAAACCATAATGTAAAAATAATATATATCCTTTAAATGTAAAATTAGGTAGTCAAGGGTGACATTTGGTAAGGGCAGGCAACAGGTCAAGGACAAGAAACTTGACCTGGTTAGGACTTTATCAGACATCTAATCTCATTATAATAAATCAATGAAATCAATTAACAGAATACTTATATTAATAAGCTACATGTTACAATAAACATGCAGACTTGCATCATTCTATATTCAGTATCCCACTTAATTTTCAGTACAAACTGGAAAGTAAAATTTCTCATACCTATTTACAGATTAGAAACCCAAAACTTATCCATAAGTCTACAAGCAATAAATGCTGGAGAGGGTGTGGAGAAAAGGGAACCCTCTTACACTGTTGGTGGGAATGCAAACTAGTACAGCCACTATGGAGAACAGTGTGGAGATTCCTTAAAAATCTGGAAAGAGAACTGCCTTATGATCCAGCAATCCCACTGCTGGGCATACACACTGAGGAAACCAGAAGGGAAAGAGACACGTGTACCCCAATGTTCATCGCAGCACTGTTTATAATAGCCAGGACATGGAAGCAACCTAGATGCCCATCAGCAGATGAATGGATAAGAAAGCTGTGGTACATATACACAATGGAGTATTACTCAGCCATTAAAAAGAATTCATTTGAATCAGTTCTAATGAGGTGGATGAAACTGGAACCTATTATACAGAGTGAAGTAAGCCAGAAAGAAAAACACCAATACAGCATACTAACGCATATATATGCAATTTAGAAAGATGGTAACAATAACCCTGTGTACGAGACAGCAAAAGAGACACTGATGTATAGATCAGTCTTATGGACTCTGTGGGAGAGGGAGAGGGTGGGGAGATTTGGGAGAATGGCATTGAAACATGTATAATATCATGTATGAAACGAGTCACCAGTCCAGGTTCGATGCACGATACTGGATGCTTGGGGCTGGTGCACTGGGACGACCCAGAGGGAGGGTATGGGGAGGGTGGAGGGAGGAGGGTTCAGGATGGGGAACACAGGTATACCTGTAGTGGATTCATTTCGATATTTGGCAAAACTAATACAATATTGTAAAGTTTAAAAATAAAATAAAATTTAAAAAAAAGAAAAGAAAAAAAAAAGAAAAAGAAAAGAAACCCAAAACTTAGAAAAATTGAGTAACTTGCCCCAGCTTGCACAGGTAGTAAACTGTAAAGCTCAAATTCAAATCAGATTTGCTTGAGTCCACTGTTGATGCCTTTTCTCTTATAGTGACTGTGGTTTATTAAAATAATTTATTCTTCATATTTCTTTGTATAAATGTGAAATTTTCCATTTTTGAATTTAAAAACCTAAAAAAAAACACACAAATAGATTTAAAAAAGTAGCAACTCAAAGTCCTTGTACCATAAATAATGTCTAAACTCACCTCACAAGCTAAATGTATGATTCCAGGCACAAAATGCACACTGGGAAAGCACCTTGGTATCACCGGTTTCTCCACCCCTCCCAGCAATATCAACTTTATTTAAAGGAGGAATGTAGGTCCTAGGAGGTTAAGTGTCTGGCCCAAAGTTATATATAAAGTTACAGTGAGAACTCAGCACTCGACTCCTAATTCTTAAGTACGTCCTTTGGGTTTAACCCTTTATTACCATCACATTGGGTTTAAAATGTAAATTCAAATACAGTGATCTTACTTTTCTGTGTTACAAGTATCATCATCTAGCTTATTGCTCATAAGTCAAAGGGTGGGCTGATGTGCAAAGCATTCCCGAGAAGCCCTGTGGGAGATAGGAAATTCAATTAGAGGGCTCTGAAGTTAGCTCACTGTCACAGATATCCTGAACAATGAAAAACTTAAAAGGTGCCCAAAACAAGTTACAAGGCAGTAACTGATAAACTAATAGAATGCCAAAGAAAACACTGAATTAAGTATAAACTTGATGAAGTGACCGAGTTTGCCTTAAATTGTGAAGAATAAATTTTCTGGGATTTCCCTGGTGGTCTAGTGGTTAAGAATCTGTCTTGCAATGCAAGGGATGTGGGTTCTATCCCTGGCGGGGGATCTATTAATAAGATCCTACATGTTATGGAGCAAGAAAGCCCATGTACCATAACTAGTGAGCCCACACGTCAGAGCCCGTGCACTGCAACTATGTCTAAGACCCAAGGCAGCCAAATAAATAAATACTGGATTTATTTTTCTACTGCTAAGCAGAACAGGGGCTTAAAAATTAAGATTGCTTACAGAAAGTAAAGGCACATCTGAGTTTATGACCTATGAAATTAATATCTGCCAAAACTATGACAGAAATTTAGAGAAGAGAGAAATTACTACAGCCTAATGATACTCTTGAGAAGATGGATTTGAATTGAGCTATAAATATGAATTGGATAAACAGGATGGGGGAGACTGTTTTCTTCCCCTTGATAATGCCACTCTCTGCTACACATATTTTGCATATTTCCTGAGTGTGTGTGTGTGTGTGTGTGTGTGTGTACACATACTCACCATATATATATGGTGGTGGTGGTTGTCGCTATGTCATGTCCAATTCTTCAACCCCATGGACTGTAGCCCACCAGGCTCCTCTGTCCATGGAATTTTTCAGGCAAGAATACTGGAGTGAGTTGCCATTTCCTTCTCCAGGGAATCTTCCCAACCCAGGGATCAAACCTGGGTCTTCTGCATTGTAGGTGGATTCTTTACCCAATGAGCTACTAGGAAAGCCCATATATATATGGAAGGCAATGTTGGGCTTCTAAATATCCTTTAGGAACCAAATATTTAAGATCCTTGCAATTTCACTTCCCCCTTTTCCCAAGATAGCTTTATTCCAATCCTTTCTTCATACTAAATTGTAAATAATTAACAACATCTTGGGGATGGATTGCATTTTGGGCTGCATGCGATTTCTGTTCAAAGGATGTAGTGTTATATAAAAAGAATCTCATGAACAGTTAGTGCTTGTTGATAGAAATCAGCACAGCTGTTGCTTCTGGCAAGACGGTGGCATGAGGGAACTTTTTGGGAGGAAAATGTTCTATATCTTGACTAGGCTTTGGTTACATGGGTGTAAACATTTGTCAAAACTTAGCTTAAAACTTAAGTCAGCATAAGATCTGTGAATCTCACTGAATGTAAATTTTACTTTAAAAAAAAAAGAAAAGCTTTGTGAGAGACTGGCTAGGACAGGCGGTATGGGTGGGGTCTTAGGACTTCCTTTTGTGCGTTAGAGCTCCCCAAATCAGACCATATGCCTGTTAATGTCTAATCACTTCAGATCTATGACAGCCAAAGTCCAACTTAGTCCAGTGAGGGAAAGGGGATAAATTCAGGGAGGTACACTAGGACTCTCCTATATGGCCCCGTTTCTGATTCAGCTCCAAGGCTATAGTCTGATGACTTGTGATAAGATTATAACCCCCAAACGCCAGTCTCCTTCCCAGACTCTCCTAACCTAAGTGATTTCTCCTGCCTTTAAACTTTCATAGCCCCTGTGCTGCTGGTAGATTTCCACCACGTGTTATTGCATTCTTGCCAGTCACTCTCCATATCTACTTTCTGACTAGGGCATATGCTTTCAGAAGCAAATTAAGTCGTTCAGATTTTGTTTTCTAAAGACACTGTGACAAAGCCTGAATGGAGTTTAAAACAATCTCTGCACCTGAAACTTCTGGGAACCAGTACGTCCTGTCACACTGCATATGGGTTTAAGGCTTTACATGGGATTTTAACATTCTTTCTGCAGATTTATAAACAGGTGTCAGGCCCAGATTCAGAATGTAATATGAACTAAAGCTTTACATTCAAGACAAAATCCCAGAGTAATTTTTTAACACCTAAAGCTTTAAAGATATCAGGATAATTTTGAATTCAATATGAATTAGAAATCCTTACAGTTGGAAGGACACTTAGAAGCAATTAGTGAAGGCCAATCTGCTTTCCAGTCTAGAAAATGTCCCTGTAACATTCTTGAATGGGGTTTGTTAACCCTCTACTTAAAGCACTCTGTTTTCTACAGTAATGTTGGCAGCTCTAGCCATTAAAGACAGCCTGTGTAATAAAAAGTTGTGCTGGCTAAGTGTATTTTATCACATTAAAAAAAATAGAATAAAATAGTTTATATGCTGGGAGAGATAAGACATTTTATAGGGAACCTCTGAAACTTTGCACTATTCACATCTCCTCTAACAGGGAGTTGGACTAGATTATCCCTAAAAAGTCCTTCTAGTGCTAACATGGTTTCTAAAGCTCTTTCTTTTTGAGCTTAAATTTGTTTTTTTTTTTTTTTTCTTTGTATACAAATACTCCAAATATGGAACTAATGCCACAGATCAAGTCAGCACTCGTGCACCCCCTGGGAAGCCCAGGTGAGTAAATCCGGAGAAAGAAAGGTGTTGATCAGAGATGGCTGTCTTAACCAAATGTCTTTTGTATGGGTGGAGGGGGTGAGGAAGGGGACTCAAATCCTATAGGTAGTTGCACTGTATTTCCTGCCAGCAGTGTTTTACTTGGCTTCTGAGAAAGTGCTCAGGAAGCAAATGTTTTCCAACTCCAGGGCTTATGCCAGAATCTCAAAACCTTTGTCCTACAACCTGGGGGACTGGACCCTAAACTCTGCACTTGGTGTGAGGTATACCGGACAAGAAACAGAAATCATTCTTGATTCTTTCTTCTCCCTCACTCTCAAAGTTTTACAAAGTCTAGTAAATTCTACCTTAGCATGTCTTCCAAATCTGCCCTTCTTGTCCTGTAATTCCTTCTGCTGTGTCCTACCAAGGTTGGAGAGCAAGGATTATATTCAGTAAATCTCCGTATCCCCAGCCCAGATTCTAGCCTAGATTATTATTAACTATCAAGAGGAATTAATGACAGAAGGGTTACTTTCATTCCACAGGCTCATGAGGGCAGTTTACCCTCAAAGGGTTTCAGGAAACAGAACGGTAGGGAACTAGAGTCTGTAGTTTTTAAAAAACAACAACAGTGGGTGCCCTGAGTGTTTTCCTTCTGGGTGAGAAGGAACAGGTGGTAGAAGAGCGGCTGCAAAGGGGTTGCTGATCCAAGAGACAGGAAAATAAGGGAGGAAGAGGGCACATTAGTCGGGTTCAGAGTGTTATTATGCTAGTGAGGTCCAGTGGAGCCCAAGAAATGGGGAACACCCACTAGACACCTGGCCGGGAGTGCCAGGCGCCGCACAGGTTGGACCAGATGGCTTCTCAGGTGCCACACTCCAATTCTGGGATCTCAGCCCAGCCTTCTGGGTTGTAGGTGCGATCCAGCGAGGAAGGTGACTTGCGCATCACCTGAACAGAGAGTATGAAGTGGATTAGGGGCTGGAGGCGCTGGAGGGGCCGGAGGCTCACGACTCCTGGCCCCGACTCTCAGTGAACCTCCTTGCTCACAGGGCCGCCCCCTCCAGAGGGTTCTAGGGTTTGTCTCTGCTTTCCCCACCCGGCTCACCCGCAACGACCCGAGGTCCTGACGTGGATCCCGCTCTCGAGCAGCCGGGGACTGCGACCGCGGTCCTGCGCTCCCGCTGGGAAGTCGCGCCCAACTTGTCGCGTCTGGGTCCGCCCCTCCTCCGAGCGCGTGAGTCCTGACTTCTGATTGGCTCCTCGAGACCCCCCCGCCGCCAATAAGCGAAGACTCTTGGAAGGCGAGGCTCCGCCAGGTCGTTCGGGGCTATTCCCGCCCAGTCCCTGGGCTGCAGAAGAGGCTACGAATAGAGAAATTCAAAGATCAGGCTTTGGATGGATCTGCAATCCCGTCCCGCCTTCTCTCAGCGGTCACCCCAGTCAGAACGCGACTATCTCCCTGTCACTGGACTTCTTCTTTCTGATTGGCTCTTAGAAATTCCGCCCCGCCCCTTGGAGGCTTTCAGCTCTTGAGTGGCATCTTGCAGTTCCTCCCAGTCCATGAAGCTGTGCAGGCGTCGTGGCCTGCTTCACTCGGGATTCTCTTGTTTGGGTAGAATTCGCGTCCTCAATTTTCTCCCTTCCCTCCCTTTTGTTGGAAACACGTATGCCAGAGGCTTCGCAAGCGTTGCCGAGGTGGCCTCGAGCCCCTCCAGTCCCCTAGAACTGCAAGAGGACTGAGGACCTGGGAGTTTGGCCTGGCAGCGTTCTGCACGGGACCTAGCTCTCCCGGCATGCAGTTAGTAATGTTAGAACGTAAAATTGTCTAAGTTATAGGATAGATCCACACGTTCCTTGTACTGATGGGGAAACTTAAGTCAAAAGGGCACAGAGCCTCAGCCAGACCTGGTCACCCAACTTCGAGTTTAAGGTCTTGTACGGTGCCGAGTTTTCTACTCTCGAGCCATTAAATTCAATATAATAGATGTAAAGGAAGCGTGAAGGCCCCTCAGGGGGCTGCGATGACCACAGTTCAGGTCTGGTGTGATAAGTGATTCATTTACACTGAGAAAATGAACTGGTAATTGGGTCAGAATCCTGAATTGGGAGTCGATTCTCTCTCTGCAACGAAGCGCAGAAACCACATGACTATCAGAACGCTGCCTCCTGATCAAAGTGTTAGTCACTTAATTGTGTCGGATTCTTTGCGACTGTAGCCTACCAGGCTCCTCTGTCCATAGAATTCTCCAGGGAAGAATACTGGAGTGGGTTGCCATTCCCTTCTCCAAGGATCTTCCCAAACCTGGAATTGAAGCCAGGTCTTCGCATTGCAGGCAGATTCTTTTCCGTTTCAAGCCACCAGAGAAGCCCATCTTGGGAATCCTGGCATTAACAGCCAGGTTAGTTGCCAGATCTTAATTGTCAAGGGCATCAGGCTCAGGTAGCAAGTTTCATATACGTCTGCAGCCAAGGCGAACCTCTCTGATAGTACAGAGCACTCTCTATATTGGAGGAGAATTCTAGACATCACTCATTACTGCAAGTCGGTCTGTTTCAATCCCTGCGCATCTCACTCTCTCACTATGCCCACCCCCCACCCCCCACAGAATATAGCACAGTCGGCATGTTTAGTCACCTTGATTGATTGATGTTTCCCAAACTTCCATCAACCACATATTGAGAGATCTCCTCTTATCTGCTTCAGTTCTAACTTCCAAGTACCGGGGCTTTTTTATGCCCCAGGGTGGAATTCTTACTATGTTGTTTTCCTTTAGGGTGTTAAAGATTTGATTTCCATTATCTGTAGCCAGAATTTGACTCCATTGGTCCTCTTAGGCATCTCTGTATGCTCTTTCCTCAGGCAGATCCTGAATTCTCTCCACCCTCTCACTATTCCACCTCTATTAGTCCAGTTTTTTTTTTTTTTTTTTTTACTTTTAATTGAAGGATAATGGCTTTACAATAATGGCTTGATTTCTGCCTTACATTGGTATGAATTAGCCATAGGTGTACCTATTGTCCCCTCCCTCTTGAACCTTCCTTCACCCTTTCCCACCCCTCTAGGTTGTTACAGAGCCTCTCTCCATTCATCTCACCCTCTCCTTCCTCCCCATCACCCTTGTGCATGTTTGTTCTCTATGTCTGCATCTGCACTGCTGCCCTGCAAATAGGTTCATCAGTACCATCTTTCTAGATTCCATATATATGAGTTAATAGACAAAATTTTTCTCTGACTTACTTCACTCTGTATAATAGGCTCTAGGTTCATCCACCTCATTAGAACTCACTCAAATGCATTCCTTTTTATGGCTGAGTAGTATTCCAGTGTATATATGTACCACAGCTTCTTTATCCATCTGTCGACGGACATCTAGGTTGCTTCCGTATCCTAGCGGTTGTAAATAGTGCTGCAATGTTTGTTGTTTCTACTTTTCTTAGGATTAAGAGATGGGAATGAAGATCAAATCTGGAAGGTATGGTGAGAATTGAAGAGACGGGACTCTAGATCCACAATTACTTCCTCCAGCAAGCATCTTTCCACTCACTGAACCTTTTTTAGAAATACATTTTGCCACTTGCCTTTTTCACTTTAAACAAGATTTCCTTGTCTTTAAGAATAATATTCTTACACATAAATTTTTTGTCCTTTATGAGTCTTTAAGATACACTGCTCAGTCATACACTGAGTATGAGAGAATGACCATTTCTAAGGCTCTTAATACATGTGTTTTTTTTTTTTTAATAATGCCAAAATTGGATACCATGATAATGAATAAAGCTCCAATCCGATAGACAAGAAATGTCATCACTGTTGTACTAACAATTTTTTTCATGTTCCACCTGGCCACTAGGACACTTAGGTAGTGGTTCTCAAAAAATTCAGTGCAAAAAATTGGAGTGAAACAAAATGAACAATGTGCAGGGTGAGATTATATATATGGTTTTATATTATGATATCCTATAAAATGGCCCACTAGTCTTATGACACAACTATATACCTACATTGTCTAAAATGCTAAAACCTAGTGCCGTCCCGTGAACACAAATTCACAGACAACACAGTTATCAGTATACAAGCAAGTTTTGTGGGGATTAGACACACATCTGCTTCTGCAATAAATGCTCCATTTTTGAAGTATATAAACCACAAGCTTTATAATCTGATATTTTGGAAAACTTATGAGCTAAACTCACATTAAATCAAAACAAGCTGAAGCTAAATTATTTTATAATTAAAAACCGGCATCAAGTGGAAACCATAAATTAACAAAGTACAACACTGGTGTTGCACTAGGCTTCCTTGAACTCTGGGTATTCAAACTACACCATGTGCCTGTCTTGGTACTGAGCAAACAAATTTCTTAGGATACTGGAGTCCTTAGAATACTCCTAATAATGTACCAGTTTTAATTTATGAATATCAAGTTTTAACAAACTTTACTCATTTAGGTTGCTGTTGAGGAAAAGGGCAGTATTTTTAGGTCAATGGGCAGCTGACCATATTTACAAAACATTTATCATAGAGACTCATGGTCCTGGTTCCCTGCTCCAGATGACTCACTTCACGGGTGCTTCATCAGTGCTGATGAATGGCCAGTGGAAGGAGGAAGTGACGCCATCAGCTAGATCTAAAGCATGGAGGCTCATACAAACATAGCACTTCCATCCTGCACCTCTCAAGGAAAGGCCCTTTCCTCCAGTAATACACAACTTCGTAGCATGAGATGAATTTAGTCCTAAATGTTCACTTTAACATAAGTTACCATTAAAAAAAAGATCTATAGTATGAAGGTTATGTTCAGAGCAATTTGTGGAGGGTCTAACTTATTCATTAAATTTGTATTTTATATATAGTTGTACTAAAGCACTTTAAGAGGCAAAGACAAATTAGGGAGAACTAGAATCAGTAGGTATAAGCTACAAGGAGGTGAGTTCAGCTTGAAATAAAATTTAACCATCAAAACTCAGTCAGTGGGCTACCAAGTGCAGTAGACAGTCTCCCATCTCTTGAATGTTCAAGAAAGGATTGCCCAGTTACATGATGTTATTTGTACAAAGGATCCTGCTTTGGGTGAGAGATGTCTTTTCAACTGTAAAATGTGATTTTATGAATCAAAGTACCTGTTAGAATGACCTTTGAATCAACTTCAACTTAATTGTTTCCTCAAGGCGATCCCTATTGCAAGCTTTATCTTGGCTTTCCTTCTCATTTACCAGTCATACTGGGAATAAATCATATCTGAACAGCTAGATAACATGTTTGAAGAGAAATTTCTGGATGGCATCCTATTTCTTAAGTTACGGTATTTTATTTTCAATTATCACAAAGTATTTTATAATAAGAGTCAAATATGTGATAATACAATTTTCTTTATTAAAAATAATTTACAGCATCAGTAACATATACACAATTGTCATCAACTGAACTTTGCCTCCAATATATTTCTATACAATACTTAACATTACTGAACTTAAAACTGTTATACTGTTTTGTTGGCTTTAAATAATAGACAATGATTTATAGTTACTTAAGTGAGATATATGGTTTCATAATGACATACTATGTGTAAAACTGATAAACATCGGCACTATCACACTTCAGGAAAAAAGTCACTAAAGAAGACTAAGTCCACCTCCTTCCCCTCTCTTTTATTTAGTATTCCAAATCAAACTAAGATAGGGTCAACATCCAGTATCTTAGCACTTTCTGCTAAACCTAAAGGCAAAAGAACGATGTCTTTTAATTCAACTACAGAAAAACGTTAGTCAAATAATTTCTCCTCATCCTGTCACTTAACACTGAGCGGGTGAATGCGCACAACACTGTTTCCCTAGCTGTAAACAACTAGAATTTTCATTTAGGTCTTAGCTGTGCTTTTTGTCCTTTAGTACCAATGAAGTTTGATTCCCAGTGAAACACTGAGCACTTTGCTAAAGGGATTCTAATACCTCTCATTCAAATGTCAGCTTGGAGATACAACAGGAAATAACAACTACTATCTCCGAAACTTTTTAGGTATATTAATGGCATCCAGTGACTGGATGACATTTTCACCAATTAGAAAAACCAAAGGCATGAAATAGTGCAATGGTATGTAGCATAATGTTTTTTAAAATATGACATAAATGCTGTTGTTGATAATGACCTTTGAAATTTTACTTTTAAGTTCATAGCACTAATTTGCTTATTTCATGGGCCTATATTTCTTCCCACAATATCTGTGTATTTTTTTAAAAACACAAAATTATCCAAATATAGTCAATAAAGGAGATATGAAAAACAATAAAAACCAAGAGGTGCCACATTTTTGCAAACACAATTTGGCTGGAGGAAGAATTACAGGTGCACTCAGGGTCATACACCCACAAGTCTCTCCCCAATTGATAGCCACTGCTTATCAAGTTTTTTGGTTCACTGTATATTAACAAGAGATTTTAAGAGAACCTTTTTTTTTTTTTCCTGAAATAAAAGATCTGCTTGTACTTTTACTGGACTAGGTAGACTGGAAACATAAATCCTTAATTCATAGCTTGCTAGCTTTATCATCTCTTCATTTCCTGGATCTGATGTCCAGGCCTCTGACCACAGGCTACACATTGTATTACAGAATGGCTTAGAAATAATACAGATGTTTTCCCCACACACAATCTGGATTATCATCTCCTCAAAAGCCTATAACTGATATTTTAACTTTCAACTTGTAAATTCTCCAACCTTAATTCATGTTTTCATGTAAATTAAAAACACATGCACTGACAAATACACAGCATAATAAAATATCAAGAACACAATCTGACTTGAAAGTACCAAAGAAAATACTTATAAAAATTTTTAAATAAAAGGGAAATCGTTTTACCAAACTCTAGTCCATCTAATTGTCTAAACACAGAATATTTTCGAAAGATTGTATGACGGATTATGTGCAAAGTTCTCAGTGGTCTTTACCCACTGGTTTGGTAGTTTCAGCATTTTAGCTTAAAACAATTTATTTTGTGCAATGTAAGCTAATTCTGAATTGCAGTAACTTAACCAGGTCATATGATGATCTCCATGTGGGGGTTGGGGGCGGAAATCACTACAATGAACCTTCTGCCTGCTAACTTTAACTTCTTAATTTTTTAAAAAAGGTATAGGACTTTCGGAATTAATTATCCAACCTTTTCTTAAAAGTCACCAAACTTTTTGTTAACAGAACATTTGATGTGGTAAACAAACATGCATACAGAGAAAATATGGTATTCAGACAGCAATAATGTAAGTGTTTTATCCTAACGGTCAGCAAAAGCATATATAATTAATAGTATCATGCATCCCAGGTAAAATGATGACTCAAAATGACAGGAAATTGATTTATATAATTAAGAAGAAACCAACATTTAAAAAATGTTTAGGGTTGAACAACCATATAATTTAGGGTGGAAAATTTTAAAATCTAGAGGAAATCATGTTAGTGTTTAATGATTAAATAAAGTTCTCCTTAGCAACTGTAAATGAGTGTGGAATTTTGGTTAATGATACCTAAAATATAGGTCATAGAAGTTACAGTATCACATAAAGTGAGCAAAGTAATCTAATCCAATTAACATAATGCCATCTGAGACTTGCCAGGGTCACAGGAGCAAATTACTGAAAAAATAAGGGCTGCATATGTGGTACATATTTTCACGGCTAATACATGGTGCTGCACAATCAATTGTATTCTGTAACAGTCCATCTTCAGATGTGGAGGGAACCTCGACTGGATTGGACAGAATGATTGTGTCCAGGGCAAGTTCTATCCTTTGACTGAGACTTAGGAAAACCCTGGCTTATATTACAAATTAAGAATGCCACTACATCCAGCTCAATTCTGGAAAGGAATGAACATATCTGAAAGTCCATTTATAAATCAGATTTCACTTTCCACAATTTTAGAATTATCTGGCTTCTTAAATTTCCATCCACTACTCTTAAACCAACAAACAGTAGTATACAGTTTTATAGGTGCAAAACTAAACAGGAGACTTCAGGAAGGTTATTCATATAAGAATCTTCAACACAAGTTCAAATTCTGCCTTTATTTACAAAATGGTCTGATAAAATATTCCCCCTTACTTATAAGCCTCTTCCACAACACACTTCACACACTGATTTTAGCAATGTTATTAGCACCATTCGTATATTATTTAAAATCAAGATTTCATTTCAGTCACTACGTTGATTCATAATCATTTACATCCATGGATGAGATAAGTGGGCATACTGGGACTATCTGCAGCTCCATGGTAAGGATTCCTGGGTCCAGCACAAAAGGCTTTGTTTGCAGTCACCAGTTATGAAAGGTATTCACGGTGAGTAGATACTATGAGAATTTCCGTGCCACAAAGTTTAATAATCCTCCATGTTTGTACAATGTTATCTCCACATCATTTTCAAATGAAGCAATCACGCTGAATACTTTTCCAGTGCTTGTCTTTAAACAAACAAAAACATCTCACATGAGTGGTAAAATCTTGTAATGTTACTTAGTGGTTAAGACTATTTGTCTTCCTATTCAATGACTATACTCATCACATATTCTGTCTGAGAAACATTTCTCTTGCTTGAGAAACAAGTAAGATACCTAATTATAGGCTTCACAGCTAAGTAGAAAAACAAATATTTCATCCCTAATTCTAAAGAACAAGTACTGTTATCATTTAAAGTATTAAATCATTCAGATTTTGACTTACTAGTTAGGGATGTTATACTAATTACTCATGTTCATTTTGTTAAAAATCAAATATTCACTGCATATAATATCTGCTACTCATTTTCCTTTTTTCTTAGTTGTAAAGTCTGTGATACTCTAACCATGAACACTCAACTCTGGCTTCTAATGAAGTGGTGTACATGCCTGGACTAAAAATTACATTATCACAGAGAGCTGATAACAAGGAAAAGGAAGTTGAAACATGTAACTGGAAGTTCATGGTTTTTTTTTTTCTGGACTAAGTATATACATTTTCTACTTTTCCTCAGAGACCAACTATATTAACACAGGTTTAAGTACCAACAAAATAAAGCCTTCTTAAACTACAATTTGTTTACTAGCTGACATTAATATGTAATTTACAGACATTGTTTATTACTCAGTTTACAACCATCTAGTTAAACATATAGTACTGTACATGATCATATATTTGAGAAATTTAGGTATACCTTTATATTTAATGTAACTCCAGGAGACAGTTCTTCAGGAAATGTTAAAGAAAATGTTTCTCTGCCAGAGAGGCCCAGGGAATCTGCACTTTCTCCTGGAAGGAACTGAAGTGGAGCTATGCCAATTCCAATCAAATGATCTTTGTGAATTTTTTCATAACTTTCAGCTAAAACAGCTTTCACACCCTGTAACAAACATGCATTTTATTTCCTTCATTCTACTACACAATTTTAAAAGGGAAAAAACTCTACTTTTGGCTTTTCTGTAAAAACTTCAAACCCATTACCCCATATGAAGGTCAATGTTATATCAAAGTATTTAAAGAAACCTTTTACAGATTATTTTCCTGTATCTCTAAGTAGCTCCTTAACTCTAACTGCCCCTCTGCCACTCCAGGATTAAGTACCGCCAGTGCCTACCACATACTAAATGTTCTCCATAACTGGGGGCAGTTGCTTGAAACTCAAAAAGGGCTAAAGCGGATTTCTGTTTAATTATGGTAGATCTAACATATGTGTTTATCAACACTCCCTCTTAAACTGCCATTAAAATAAGGGAATAGAGAAGTATAAATCCACAGCAACAAAGAGAACAGGATGTGCAAATTCTGTAAATATTTAGAAAACAGAGATGGGTGACTGACTTAGCAGAGAATGTTGAAACTACAGATTGACAAACTGAAATTAGAGTGATACCCAATCTAAGGTTTGAGTCACTCTGCAACAAAGAACCTAGAAATGGCTTGAGGCTCAGAGGCATAAGGTTCTCAGAATACTGGGATACTAGTGAGAAGTCTGTAAAAAGAAGTAAGATCTCCAGCTCAGTCCCCACTCAGAAAGAGTGGAGGTTATTCTCTGGAGAAAATAAGCTGAAGACTTGTGTATCTCTCCTTTTTTCCATTATCCTCCTCCTAAGGAGCCTTTTTTTTTTCTTTTTTAAGACATTTCCCTTCTAAACACATCTTTCTCCTATCTGCCCACCTCCCAAAATTTAATGTCACAAAGATACTGTGTATCTGTTTAAGTATATATATGTGTGTGTACTTTACACATACAAAGAGTAAGATTTTGTGTCACCCCTTGGGAGTGCACCACCCTGTAGAGCAGGGGTGCTCTCCACTGAGGAGGAACACCAGGCTCACAGGAAGGCCAGGTGAGAATATTATCAGATTCGGGGCAGGAGTAAGTCTGTTTCTTCAGTGGGTCTCCTTCCATGAAGAAACTGCATGGCCTCAAGTGAAAATATTTACAGATACTGATATACAGGGCTCTCTCAATGAAAAAGGTAGCTTATAATTAGTAAGGCCCACTAACAAAACCCAGCCCACAATCCCAGCTTGTAATCATTTTTTTTTTTTTAACATCTAACTGAATAGACAGCCAGGATCAACAACTATATGAGGAAAGCCTGAAATATTAAAAAACAAAAAAGGGGGGGGGGGCTAAAAAACTCCAGAAAAAGAGAACTTATAATTAATATTTGTGATACAGGAGATACCACCTTTTTACCGAGCTTTCCCAATAGTGCTTTTTTGTTCTATTTTTAAAAATTGAAGTTTTGTGGCAACTCTATGTCAATCAAGTCTACAGGTTCCATTTTTCTAAGAGCATCTGCTCACTTGTCTTTGTCACATTTTGATAATTCTTATACTACAAATATTTTCATTATTATTTTATTTGTTGTAGTGATCTGTGATAACTGATCTTTGATGTTACCAAACGACGCTCAAATGATGGTCAGCGTTATCATTATTTTTTAATTAAATGTACAGTTTTTTTGATTCAATGCTGTTATACACTTAGTAGACCACAGTATAGTGTAAACAATTTTTATATGCACTGGGAAACAGAAAAACTTGTGCAACTTGCTTTATTGCGATAACTGCTTTACTGCAATGGTTAAGAACCAAAACTGGACTATTTCTGAATTATGTTGGTACTTAAAATTATTATTTTACAAAGATGAAAGAATTAGGCTTATTCCTGCAACTCCTTAAGAGTATCCACATTTTAAGGAGGGAGAGGTTAAAGATTAAAACCAAATGACATTTGTACGATTATGAGAGCTAAGAAGGCTATATCTTGACCAGCCTTTTTCACAAATACAACTGTAAAGAGAAACACAGATAAGGAATGGCAGAAAGCACGTATCACACGACCATTCTCCCCAGCAGATCCCCTATTTGCCCAACAAAGAAATGGTCTCAAGAGAGAGGTCTTTTAGCTGATAGCCAGGGACCATCATCCTCTATTTGAAAACAAAACTAAATTTTGGCTCACTATCTCTAAGTCTGTTAACCCTTCATGGAGCAAATCAGAGAAAATTAAATGAAAAAGGGGCAAGTAAAACTACCAATAGGTATAATTATTATTATAAAGCAGTAAGCTGAGACAGAATCTCCTTTCCCTCTATTATATTTATTTTCACAAATAAGACTGATGTAGGTTTAATCAAATTCAGAGTACTAAGATGCAATTAGGGACTTCCCTGATGGTTCAATGGTTAAGAATCCACCTGCTAATGCAGGGGACACAGATTCAATCCTTGGTCTGGGAAGATTCCACATGCCAGGGGGCAACAAAGCCTGTGCACCACCAGTGCTGAGCCTACGCTCTCGAGTCCTCATGCTGCAACTACATAATCCCTGCTGCTGCTGCTGAGTCGCTTCAGTCGTGTCCAACTCTGTGCGACCCCATAGACGGCAGCCCACCAGGCTCCCCCGTCCCTGGGATTCTCCAGGCAAGAACACTGGAGTGGGTTGTCATTTCCTTCTCCAATGCATGAAAGTGAAAAGTGAAAGTGAAGTCGCTCAGTCGTGTCCGACTCCTAGCAATCCCATGGACTGCAGCCTACAAGGCTCCTCCGTCCATGGGATTTTCCAGGCAAGAGTACTGGAGTGGGGTGCCATTGCCTTCTCTGACATAAGCCCTAGAGTCCTGCAAAAAGAAAAGCCACGGCAATGAGAAGCCCACACACAGCAACTAGAGTGCCCCCCATTTGCCACAACTAGCGAAAAGCATGCACAACAACCAAGATCCAGTGCAGCTAAAAAGAAAATAATAAAATACATGAATAAAATCTAAAAATTTTTAAAGCACTAGTACAATGCATATAAGATCACCTAAAAAAAAAAAAACCTATAAATGAGATCCAAGTAGACATAAAAATAAAAAGTCTAAATAAGCAAAATAAACTTTGATAGAATGTTACTGACAAAAAGGAATATTTAAAACTCTTTGAACTTTAAGATAAAATTTAAGAAGCAATACCAGCAGGTATGGTCCTTTGGCAGCCCAATCTCTTGAATTTCCTGAACCATATTTCTTCCCTGCTAAAATAATCAGTGGGATACCTTCCTTCTGGTACAGCTCTGCAGCCTCAAATACATCCAGCTGTAGATTAAAACAAACATAAAAATTTTAATACAAATTTTAATCTAGTTAGCAACTGCTTAAACACTCTGTATGTATCCTTACCGTCTGTCCTGATGGAAAATGAATTGTTTTGGGAGCTGGTTTTCCAATAAACTTATTAAAAAGCTTGATATTTGCAAAAGTGCCTCTTGTCATTACAGCATCGTTACCTCTTCGGGCTCCGTAAGAGTTGAATTCACGAGGGGTAAGGCTGCAAGAGTGTTAGTTTTTATTTCAGATGGAAAATAATCACATTATTTAACTGTAAAACATTTAAAAAAACCACTTTTTTATCAAGATATCACATTTTAACTGGACATGTTTCAGTTTGTTTCTCTAAAAGATATGGACTTAAAAATACTACCTTGATACAAATAAACAAAACCTCTAAACTTCTTAGTATCAGCTAGCCAGTAAATACTCAAATCTCCCTGGTTTTCCTTTTTAGCTGTTGGTTTGCTCAAATCAGATCCAGGTATGTTTTATAAATTCCTTCAGTTTTCTCAAGACTTTTTTATAATCTGTATGTTCCTTTTCCCTCTTTGTCCCCTTATATACTTTATGTAAAGACATAAGGTCATTTGTAGTACAGTTCCTATATCTAGACTGCACTGACTACATCGCCACACTATCATTTCATATGTTGTTTTCCCTCCTGTATTTCTTGTTAACCAGATGTCAAATCTAGTGACCTGCTAAGAGTCAGGGTTTATATTTTTGCAATGATGCTTTATAGATCTTACTTCCATTGCTTCCATGATACCCACTTTTCTTTCTGAAATGCTACCAGTGACTGATCATCATCATCTAGACTGCATTAGGGACTGCAAAATGATGATGTTGTATTTCCATTATTCCTTCATTTTTCAAGCTGGAAAACCTCTATAAAGACAAACTTTCCTTCATCAATGATTTGGTTATATTGAAATACATTCCATACACAAAAGCCTTTATTGTTAAATAATGAGATGGTTCCTCATCATCTTCCAAAGGTAACTTGGTGTTTTTAATTTTTTTTCTTCTAGTATCATTATGAACTCATGGATTTAAACATATTCATTATGTTTCAATCCACTCCAGTTATTCTTTATTGATGCTCAATATATCCCATCTTTGAGCAGTGACAGATTTCAAGTTGGGTCCTGAGACCTTTTGACAGAAAGCCTGGTAGTTTTTCATAGCTCTTGCTCTTTCTTGGTTTAAGACATAGAATCAGCTTGTACATTTTCCAGTGCCAAATCTGGAATCAACCATTTCTACACGAAGAACTGGTTGCCTGTACTAAGAATTGGTATTTAGACAGCATAATCTGTGTGCTGTGGGTGTTTTTTTGCTACTGGATTGGTCACTATATAAATGAACTTTTAAGGACAAGAGAAAACTAGGCACAAGCATCTCAGCAACCAACAAGCAACTTCCATCTATCTTTAATTTCCTCTTTTATGTTAAGACAACAACTGTTCTTCTAATTTAAATATCTTACCTCAGGATGTGCATTTAAACATTGGTGGTGGGGGGTTTGAGTGTCTTTTAAAAATAAAAATTCAAACTGACGACTACTGTATTAACTATGCTAAGAAATCCATACCAGAAATTACAAAAAATATAAAAATTGTGTATTTGAGAGACTTTTTTTGGGGGGTGGGGGGAGATGGAATCTATATCACAATTATGACCAAGATGGAAATTACAACCTATTAAACAATATTTGGGAGAAAGAAAATTTTTATTTCTCACCATATAAAAAGCCATATGTAAAACAATCTGATTTGTTTTCACTAAATCACACCAAACAGAGTTGCTATTAGCGATTTCTACCAAAGTGCTTTAATTTACACCAAACTACAATTAACTAGAAATTCAAACACAGATTTCACAATAGGACTAATGAGATTATAATAAGAGCTATGCAGTATTACATGTCAAATCAAGCTGTCAAATGTAGCACTGATTTTTATTAAGATATTTTCAATGAAAATGTCGTTTGCATAGCTCAGGCATCAAAAAGCTGATCAGGCAGTGGTACCACAAGTTCTACCTTTACCAAAACTTTATCTCTGGTGTCAAAATAATTCTTTGAAGAGGGAGCAACTCTTACGTTATTAACCATGTAGAAATGAAACAAAACGTTTCTAGTTTTGGGTTTATATATCCTATGTAAACGATTTTTACATTCACATTTATTATTCTTGTGAAATTTTTCAGCTCAAGAAGATCAAGCCTAGCCTATGCATGTATATTTTTATAGCCCCCAATACACATTTAAACTGTGCAGTCCAACAATGGAAGATGGTTAGCACCATCAGGCTTTATTTGGTAGGTGAAACCAATTCGACTTTTCAACAAAGTAGCACTGAAAAAGAAAAATCTTGTTTCCAATCATTTGTTTACTTGAGGACAAGGGCTCAATTTAAGATCGGAACTTCAATTTCTAAAGTTACAAGCAAAAGCAAATACAACAGGTATTCCAGTTATTGCTTAGGTCAAATACACTGACAATCAGACACCCATGATAGCATGTAATTTTCTGAATAAAGGAACATGACGCAGTAGAAGTCTCTTAATAAGGATGATAAAACAAAACAGTCTATAAGCATACACACATACCCTCTGTTTGTCAAATACTTAGCAGCAGCACTACTCCTAGCGATGCTTCCAGCAGGTGATATGTGATCTGTTGTGATAGAGTCTCCCAGGTATAATAAGACATGGGCATTTTCAATAGGCTGGAGTGCAACTGGCTCTTTGGTCTAAAAAGTAAAAAAATGTTGAAGGCGATTAACTCTTCATGAGGTTTTTTCAACTTCCTAACAATTTTTTAAAGATTAAATAGTAAAGCAGTACTTACAAGCTTATCAAAAAATGAAGGACATCTGATATAAGTAGATTTTAAATCCCATGGAAACAAAACTGAATCTGGTGCTTCTAAAGAATTCCACCGCTTATTTCCCATCTGTGAATATGGTTTTCATTGATAAACCAAAAGAAAGATAAAATGGAGTCAGAAAATGAGGGTTATGAAAACAATCAAGAAAATTAAAACAGTACTTAAGCTAGAACGAAAAAAAGAAAACAGGCCTCATCCATTTGCAAAGAAAGCCAAGATGGTGCATTCTATAGAATTATGACATCTTTGGACAGAATGGATAAAATCTGCTCATCAAATGCCAGCACATCAGATTTTCAGGAATACCCAAAGAAATAAATTTCAATACAAAGTGAATGTGAAAGGCTTCACAGAACTCCAGAAAATCCAAAGAATTTAGAAAGATCTAAACATGTTGCTAAAGAGATTAAGTGTGTTTTGAGGTATACTTTCAATCTTTAAGAATATTATCATGGAGAAGAACTTGTGTTTTTCAAAATATCTGTCCTATATCACTGCATTATTAGTCCTGCCTTCAAACTATATTCACAACTTCACCATTCACCACCTCCATTTGGTACCTAAAATGTTCCATCCTATTACCATTTTTTATTTTGGACTACTACATACAACAGGTTCTCCTGATTCTATCCTTCTCATCACCCAACCCTCCTGCCCCAAGATATTTTCAATTTCAAGACAGCAATCTTTTTTGATTATGACACACCTGTTCCACACTTTCCAATGACTACCCATCTCTCTTCAATCAGAGTAAAAGACTAAATTTTAATAATGGCCTGTAATTCCATATATAATCTGGACATCATTTCCTATCACCATCTTTCCTATTCCCTATGTTCTAGTCACACTGCCTTCACTACGGTTCCCTCCCTAAGGCCTTTTACACTGGTCCCTCTATCTGCTTAGTCCCATTCTTTGTTTAAATATATGACTAACTGTTTACCTCTTAAAAACTTTGCTCCAATACCATGTTTTCAACTATCCTATATATAAAACTGCAATCTACTTTCTGAATTTTACACAATTGGTTCTTTTTACCCTGCTCTTTAATTTTCTACAGCACTGATTACTTTCTAACATGCTGTATAATTTACCTAATTATTCTGTCTACAGTTTGCTACCTGCCTCTCCCCTTCAGAACTTTGTGTTTTCTTCACTGATACACTGCAAACAGCTAGAAGAGTGCCTGGCACATAGTAGGGGCTCAATAAGTATTTGTTAACTGACTAAATATCATTTTTGCTCTCATATTTATATTCTAAGTTCTTTTTAAAAAGTATGAACATACGTATTTGCTTGTAGATACACAAAACATCTCTGAAACAACGCTTAAGAAACTGACATAAACTTGTTGCCTTTGAGGAGGTAAACTAGATGGCTAAGGAATGGGTGGGAGAGAGACTTCACTGTCTGCTCGTATTTCTTTTGAACTTTGAATCATGTAAATGGGAACAATAAACAAGGGCAGTTTCTATGAAGTGTGTCCATGTTCAGGATGCCAAATATAAATGGTTGCTATACATTTCTAATAAGTAAATAAAATCAATTCTGATACTCTAAGTCTCTTAGATATTAGAGATTTCAGATACAAAATGACCATCATTCATCAAAAACTGTGTATTCAAAATAATATAATTTTAATTTTGATCCTATTCAGAAAGATGTATAAAATAAACACACACTGCCACTTCACTACGGAGAAGGCAATGGCAACCCACTCCAGTACTCTTGCCTAGAGAATCCCATGGATGGAGGAGCCTGGAAGACTATAGTCCATGGGGTCGCTAAGAGTCCGACACCACTGAGCGATTTTACTTTCATTTTTCACTTTCATGCCCTGGAGAAGGAAATAGCAACCCACTCCAGTATTCTTGCCTGGAGAACCCCAAGGACAGAGGAGCCTGTTGGGCTGCCATCTGTGGGGTCGCACAGAGTCAGACACGACTGATGTGACTTAGCAGCAGCAGCAGCAGCCACTTCACTAAACTATTTAAGAAACAAGTGAGTCTTACCTCTATCTTCTCTTTTAATGCTTTAAACATGGATAATACAACATGTTCTTCCTCTATCTGATGAACTTCTTCTCGACTAGGCCAAATATCATGCAGGTAAATGTTCTTGCCAGTAGGGTCAGTACCTGGTTAAAATTTTTTAGTATGAAATTCAGTATAAAAAGTAATTACATCAAAATGTTCACATCTTTTCAGACATATAGAAACCAAGTATATTATTCAACAGAGTGCTTCAGGCATACACAGCTAAAAAAACTGATTACTTGTACATTTTATATTCTTCATATGAATCAAAAATTAATAATGCATGCATTGTGATAAGATTTCTTGAAATAGTTCAAAGAATGAATGGTCTAGGAAACATTTCAAAAATATAACTTTTGGGGAAAAAAGTATGTGCAGGGTATATATGCATACATACAAAGGAAAACATACCTAAAGGCTCTGTCTGGAAATCTATATTCACTGTGCCTGCTATGGCATAAGCTACCACTAAGGGTGGAGAGGCAAGATAATTGGCACGAACACAATCACAAAGACGACCTTCAAAATTTTTATTTCCAGATAAAACCCCACAAGTAACCAAATCACCCTAAAAAAGAAAAACACACACACAAACAAATATATTCAAGAGATGGTACAAATGTGGATACACACATATAAGCAATCTCAAAATATTATATTTCTGAGGAAAAGATAACCAAAAGTCTATTTCTAATTATTAGGCACAGAACTATCAATTCTGTAAACCAGGAAGGAATTATTTCAAGGATCTAAAAATGATTTCAAAGAATCATTTTATGATTGATAAGTTACTTTTCTCAAGAGATGCAAAGACTACAGAAATATAAATACATCAATATGTATATGTGATAATTTAATAGTGAAATACAGTTAAGGAAAACCATTTGGATGTCCTAGTGATCCACATAGTTTACCTGTTTTACTGCATTTAAAACTGCTTCTGATAAGGGTGCTGTATTTCCCACACATGTTGAACATCCATAGCCAATGATTTCAAATCTGCATTTCAAAAAATACAATGTGATTGGATAGAAAAATCACAACATTTTCTGGTAAAGAAAGGACCAGTCTTATCTTTCATTTGCAGCACTATAATAAGATTGTTGAAGAGAATATTAACAACACATGAACCTTCATCAACATGTTCATTTCAGAGCTCCTGAATAATCCAATCAGACTCTCAGGCATGCTGTCTGTACTGAATGCAAACTTCTAAAGAGCTGATACTTAGGACTCGCCCTAGTTAGATTTGGTTAACTAAATCTGACACAGAAATTAGCACACTACACAAGAAAATTCCTCAAATATTACCTGCTAGGAATATAACGTGACCATTCAAAAAATGGATATTCTACTTCCCTACAAAGAGGTTTAACTGTCAAATATCAAGAGAACCTGTCTGCAAAAATTTGACCAAAGGACCCAAAGAGGCACTGTAATTGGGTACTCTGATAGGAGTAATTTTCTAATTCTCAACCAACTAAACTCAAGGAAGTCCCTGACAAAAATTCCACGATGATACTAGGTTGGCACAAAAGTAACTGCAGTTTCAGACTGTGAATTTTAAATCATTACAACTAGGCTTAAACACATTTTTATTAAAATCAAAATAGGAACAATTATACCAACACATTTTTGCCTATGAGAAATAAGTTGGCTTATTCCTGCAGTGTAAAAATCCATGTTTCAGGATTTGACGAACTGGAAGCATTTTCCCTGTAAAAAGTTGTCAAGATGTTTGAAGAAGTGGCAGTCAGTTGGCAAGAGGTCAGGTGAATATGGCTGATGAGGCAAAACTTCATAACCCTATTGGCTCAACTTTTGAAGCACGTGGCAGGATGTTGTTGTGGAGAATTGGGCCTCTTCTGTTGACCAATGCCAGCTGCAGGCGTTGCAGTTTTCAGTACATCTTATTGATTTGCTGAGCATACTTCTCTGATGTAATGATTTCACCAAGATTCAGCAAGCTGTAGTGGATCTGATGGGCAGCAGACCACTAGTGACCATGATCTTTTTTTTCAGAAAAGTGCAAGTTTGGCTTTGGAAAGAGCTTTGGAGCTTCTTCTTGGTCCAACCACTGAGCTGGGCGTCACTGGCTATCGTATAAAATCTACTTTTCGTCACACGTCGTAATCCAATCGAGAAATGGTTCGCTGTTGTGTAGAATAAGAGAAGATGACCTTCAAAATGACAATATTTTTGATTTGCAGTCAGCTCATGAGGTACCCAGGAGAAGGTAATGACACCCCACTCCAGTACTCTTGCCTGGAAAATCCCATGGACGGAGGAGCCTGGTAGGCTGCAGTCCGTGGGGTCGCTAAGAGTTGGACATGACTCTGCGACTTCAGTTTCACTTTTCACTTTCATGCACTGGAGCAGGAAATGGCAACCCACTCCAGTGTTCTTGCCTGGAGAATCCCAGGGATGGCAGGGCCTGATGGGCTGTGTCTATGGGGTCGCACAGAGTCGGACACGACTGAAGCGACTTAGCAGCAGCAGCAGCATGAGGTACCAACTTAGCCTAGCTTTATCACCTTTCCAACTTGCTTAAAATGCTCAATGATTGTACAATGGTCGATGTTGATTTTTTTTGGCAACTTCTGGTGTAGTTGTAAGAGGATCAGCTCTGATGACTTGCACTCAGTTGGTCACTATCAACTTCTGTTCCTCATCTTCAAGGCTCTTGTCTCCTTTACAAAACTTCTTGAACCATCACTCCACTGTATGTTCATTAGCAGTTACTGGGCCAAATGCATTGTTGATATTGCGAGTTGTCTCCACTGCTCTATAATCCATTTTGAATTCGAATAAGAAAATCATTTGAATTTGCTTTTTGTCTAACATCATTTCCACAGTCCAAAATAAATATAAACAGCAAGTACAAGTCATTAGAAAAAAAATGAAGCAAGAAATGTGCATTAAATGATGTATAACATAACCATATTTATTTAAGAATGTATTCCAATATCGAATGGCAAATTTCAACAATGTAAAAACTGCAATTACATTTGCACCAATAACTGAAAAACTGTACATATAATCCTCAAAATTACTTCCAGCTACTCTTCTAAACAAAGAAAAAACCCTAAAACCCTATCAGTTTTGCTTTATGTAAGACCATATGTTTCTTGATACACAGTGAAAACATTGCTAGCATCAATTATTTTTTTGAAGTACTTAAGAAATATAAGAAAAGTTATTTTCTCCAATGTTCAGGGACAACTTAACCTATGCTTAATGGATCAAATAATCTCACAAAACCACAATTAAGACAATTTACTCATTAATAATGCAACCTATTAGATTTCACTCAGTTCTGAAAACTGATCTACATGACTCACAGAAATCATGCCATACTGTTACCATCCCTTATCCTGTCATTGTTACTTGGCTTTACTTGTCTGTCTTGTGTTTCTATCCTTAAACTAGAGATCACATCTACTTCTCTGTAGCCAACACACTGCCTTGTTGACTAAATACACCCAGTAAATGCTGCATGATACAGCCTCAAGGATTTTCAAGCAATGGCAAGGCAACAAGTAGAACCCTAAGTGTTTTTTCCAATCTTCTTTTTGCATAAAAAAGCCCTAACAAGTAGCTTCAATCACTGCTGAATACTAATATTAAAAAGTGGTAACCATCACTTACCCAAGCTTACTAAGATACGGTAATACTCCACTTGAACTGAGGTAATGTGTAACCATCCCACTGCCTGGAGATAAACTTGTTCTTATATAAGGTTTAACCTGTAGACCAGCTTCAACAGCTTTTTTAGCCAAAAGACCTGCAACAGTAAATAAACAATAATTTATTATGGCAAAGTTTCTCTCCCTCTTTCCCTCATATTAAAGTACAAAGTAAGAACGGGTTCATTCTACAGGTAACCTCCAATATAGGTTAGGGTGAAAGTCTGACATTCACAAAATTACTGTCATTATCCTGTCCATTTTATTCTACTGATTTATTTCATTTAAACAAAAGTTGTGGTAGATATACTAGTGCCTTTATGTTATACATTGTTAAGATATGGTTGGATATCAAGGCATCATGCACACAAATGGAAGAATATATAATAATATCATCCACACATGATATTAATGTGTATCATGATTTAATGGTTCCAATTTAATTGGATATCAAGGCATCATGCACACAAATGGAAGAATATATAATAATATCATGTACACATGATATTAATGTGTATCATGATTTAATGGTCCATTAAATGAACCATTTTAAATGCTATAATCATAATGCAGAAATGGCAATTTAACATTTATTATACTTGATTTTATAAAATTTGTGAACTGTTCTATGTATATAGTTGATTTCATGTATATTCCTTGACAATGATCTTTTAATTCCTTTATATCTCAGTGGAATCTAGCACACTGCTATGGTAAATGTCTAACAGATTATCAAGAGATTTACTAATTAAATACACTTCTAAACTGATAGAAAAAGTAGATATAACCTAAAACTCAGATACATAAGTTACAATTTTGAAAATTTACCTTCTTCGTAATAAAAATAAAATAACATAAATCAATCTTAGGCTCCTTTAGACCTAATTAAAACCTCAGAAAGGCTCTCAAAATCAAACATAGAGGACTTCCCTGGTGGTCCACTGGTTAAGAATCCAGCTGCCAATGGAGAAGACATGGGGTTGATCCCTGGTCCTGCAAGGTTCCACATGCTGCAGGGCGACTAAGCCTGTGCACCACAACTACTCAGCCTGTGCTCTAGAGAGCATGCTCCACAAGAGAAGCCACTGCAATGAGAAGCCTGAGCATTGCAACTAGAGTAGTCCCTGCTCACTGCAACTAGATAAGAGTCTACATGCAGCAATGAAGACCCAGCACAGCCAAAAGAGTAAATAAAAATTATAAAAAAAGAAAAGCATCTTCAAGAAAACAAAATCAAGACACCTATACTTATGCATAATCTAAGAAACAGAATATGAACATAACAGAACACTGTCTGGATATAAACCACAACCTACCTGCAGCAAGCATGACAGATGGATTGCAATTATTGGTACAACTGATGACGGCAGCAATGACCACAGATCCGTGAGCCAGCTTATAGTCACTTCCTTCATAATGAATAGAGACGATATCATTTTGCTTTTCAGCTGCAATTTGGAAGCCTTTAAATCCAACCTACACAAATTTGCACATAAATATATAAACTAAATATTCTTGATATGTATAGAAAAAAAAGATGGGTAGAAAATATAGCAGATCCTTGACATCTGATAAGTTCTGACTATTTGGGAGTGATGCTGAAGGCCATGACTTTCAGTAGTTATAATTCAGTTGAAGCATGAATTTGAATAATTGTGACAGGAGTCTGGTGGTACTCCTAAGCTTTTATCTACTGAGTGAGTCCAGCCAGCTACTCAGGACCCAGGTTCTACTTGGCTTTGCTGTTCTTTATTTATTCTAATTAACAGGAATTCTCAAAAGATGGTAAACATTTTTTCTTTGTTTGAAAATGGCCCTGAAGATTTGCTTCAAAAGATCCTTATGTCTACAGGTGTGTAGAACAGATGAGGTAAGATGGTAATTGTTTAAGGGAGGTACATGGGAATTCATTACACTATTTTATTCCTGTAAAGTTTTAACATTTTCCACCAAAAAAAAAAGGAAGAAAATAAAGAAATTACAAAAGGCTCTGAAAATAAAGCCAGCTATTAGTTCTCATAATAGAGAAAGTGACAAGATTAAAGCCATGATTCTTAAGACAGAAAGTACAAACCCCAAAAGTCAAAGAGGTCACCTGGTATCCAGTTACTTTACCAGATTTAAAGACAGTCATTGCAACAATATGGTAGTTTTTTCCTAGTCTGGGAAATCACAGAAAGTCTAGACCACTGCTGCCCAACAGAACTTTCTGTGATGATATAAATATTCAATTGTTATGCTGTCCAATACAAGAGCCATGGCTACATGAAGCTATTCAACTTAAAATGAAGCTATAGTGACTAAGAAACTCAGTTTTTAATTAACTGAAATTTTTATTTAAATATACCCAATCAACCTCTGGTCCTCACAGTGAATCTGGGAACAATCTCATGAGATGTCTGACTGACTTACATTTTGGACAGAGGAACAGTGAGCTGCTGGTGTGTGCCATAATATATAAAAATATAGCAGTAGATTGAGTTCATAGATCATCCTGCTAGTTCCTGGCTACTTACTTAGCACAAGGTGTACTGACAAATAAGGTAATCTACCTTTTCATTTAAGCAAGCTTGGAAATCACTTTTCATATCTGTCAAAGCAACTCTATCCTGAGGTCTTTTTGGACCACTGACAGATGGAACTATTGAATTCAGATTAATCTGGATCACCTAGAAAATGAGAGAGAGAGGGAGAAAAGGAATTAGAATTCATAAGTACAGATTCCAACTTGAGTGCTACTTTCTGATGCAGAATGAGTATATTCATACTCGTTTTAATATAATCTGTTTCAATGATGACATACACTCCCAAGAAATAAATACATTAAAACCTAATTTATGAAACGTATAAAAATTTGCTAAAAGACTAGACCAGTACACAAACTACCGCAACACCAACTGTATATAGTCTACATAAAATATTTTGTTTCTCAAATGTTTTTCCCCCGACAAAGGTAAGACTGTCTTCACAGATGCCTGGTGATAAAGTAGATGCTTGTGCCAGCTGTCACTTTATTGCTTCTGATGTCCAAATTCATCCTTTGCCTACTCTGTGATAACATGGGTAGCCTTGGTAAACATTTTTCTGTTCTCAGCTTGCATGATGTTAAGTCTGGTCTACAGAGGGTTCTGGGGGAACATAGCAGAAAAAGGGGTTTGCTAATCCTGGTTCTAATGCATCTAGCCAGCCAGGCCCCTGCAGACCATGCTTTTATTCCTTTTTTTTTTTTTAAGTCATATTTTATAAAAATCCCACCTCCCAGCTAGGTTTCTGTTTAATTTCTTCTGGTATTTCTACCATTTTCCAATATACATTTCATTTGGTATAATAAATTCAAATTAAATTTCTCTTCACTATGGCTTTCATCATTATTTAACAGCCCTGTTTATTCTGGTTTATCACAACTGAAACATCTGCTTTTTTTACACCTTTGTTTCACCAACCCAGGTGATCCTAGTCTGTGCCTTTAGTATGTGAATTTCTCTTGAAATGAACATTCTGATGAATTTTAATTCTATTTCTTATAATATGCTCAAGTTTTTTAATAGGCAAATTTATCCCATTTCACTATACCACCAAAATTTTTCCTTTAATTACGTCTCTAAAAAAAATGTGGACAAAGCACTAGATTCAATAAACAAAGCAGAAAGGGACCAGAAAATAATCAAAGAAGTTCAAAGATTTACCCAAATGTCCCACAAATTCAATTCCGATGGGTTCTATCCAGCATTCAATATACCTATATATATTCACTAATTCACCTGTTACTGAACATCCGGCATTTATGTGCCAGGCATTTTTTTAGGAGCTAGGGATAGAGTGCCAAACAAAACAGGTGAAGTTCCTGTCCTCATGGGGCCTACTTGTATTCTGGCAATGGAAAGACAGGCAAATAATCATACAATTTAACAGACACAAGCTAGGAAGCAGGGACACAAGCTATGAAGAAATTAAAGCTAAGAGAGAAAACGGATTTCCCAACAAAAAAGAGCTTAATAGTTAACCATACCAATGATAACACCAACCTGATTTAGATCCCTGACACACTTTTAGAAAGTGAATTTTATTAAAACTTTCCTGCAAGTAAATTCTACCTACCTCAATAGAAGTTTCCAACAGAGAAACATTTGCTTAGACTATAAAGATATGTTTAACATTAAAGGCTACATAACTATCTTCTTATTAGATAATAATTGTTATCATTTATTGAGTACTTACTATGTTCTTAAAACTGTTATAATGAATTTGCATTTAACCTCTTAAAAATCCTGAGGCAGATACTATCCTCATGTTTCAGAGATAAGGAACTGAGGCAAAGAAGCTAAAAAAGTACCCAGGTTGCATAGCTGGTAAGTCTTAGAGCTGGGATTCAAACCCAGGAGGACAGGCTCTAGAATTTACAGTCTTAACTACTATTAGGTGGGTTATTTTGTAGATACCTGGGAATATTCAGGTTCTCCTAAATTATCTTGCTCATTTCGAAACAATTTCACAGCTTTAAGGTATGCTTCCATTGACTCGAGTTTGGCTTTGTCAAAACCTAAAAAGACGATTAAAACAAAAAAAACCCTGTCAGGAATTTCTGAATCTTTAGGAGTAAGGATGCTGAACTTCAATGATGAGTAAGAAACAGATGTTACTTATAACTAAGCACTCAGAAAAGATTTCTTTACAAATTTATAATATTACAATTACAATATTGATATTATAAATTGATAATAACAATAGCAAAAATTTTGCTCTTCATGAAAACTCTACTTTATAAAATACATACCAGAACCCCCTTTTAAAAGTTACTCAATCACTCTGGTGGTCCAGTAGCTAAAACTCTGTGCTCCCCATGTAGGGGGCCCAGGTTTGATCCCTGGTCAGGGAACTAGATCCCGCACACTGCAACTCAAGATCCTGCATGCTGTAACTAAGATCCAGCACAGCCAAACAAATAAATATTTTTTAAAAAGAGCTACTCATCACAGACAAGGTAAAAAATACTGAGCCAGTTATATAATACTCACAAAAATATTGTTTGCAAGAGAAAAACCAGTGATGAAATTGAACCTAATAAATTACTCATAACCACCACGAAAGATGAAATTCCGTACTTTCCCTAAACAACAAACACCGCTAGTGTACCAGTCAAAACGAAACCAAGTAAATGAAAGAACAGTTTTAGAGAGCAGAGAGATTTAACAGCATCTTCCAAAGGGTTCAAATAATTTAGATGTTAAGAATAAAAGCTTCCGATTAAACATTTTGGTAGTTATCCGTAAGCCTGATGAAAAGTAACTGTGGTAGATTATATTTGCCAATTACTACCACAATATATATCCCAAGATATATGTTCTCTTACAATGTGACAGAGGCAGAAAATATGTTCATTCTCCAAATGCAGGCAATGTGATTTCTAGCTGGCTAATGCATCCTCTCTCTCTCCCCCAACCCTCCTCTCTCGGGTTACTAACCCTTGAAAAGCCACCATGAGAGAAAGCCCAAATTACATGCAGAAACCACATATGGGTGTTCTGGCTGACAGTCCCGGCCAAGTTCCCAGCTGACAGCTAGCATTCACAGCCAGACATGCACGTGAACAAGCCGTCAGGATTCCTGGCCCTGGCTTTTTAAGTCTTACAGCTGAGGCTCCAGACATCACCAAGCAGAGACAAGCCATCCTGGCTGTGCCCTGTCTGAATTACTGATCCACTGAAACTGTGTAGCAATAAATGATCATTGCTGTTTTAAGCCACTAGTTTTAGGACAATTTGTTACTCAGTAATAGTCATTACTACATTAATTCATATTAATGTGAAGAATGAGGCATTTCTCTCTTGAACCACACTATAACCCAAAGAACAGTTTAGAGAAAACTCTGCATTCTATGAGAACCATTCCCTCCAAGGTTTCAAATGACCAACCATCCATTTTGCCATTTGATTCAAAACTTAAAATAATCCACCCCCAAACTGAATACTAGAACATATCTCCCCAATATACTTAATGATTAGAGATTAGTATCAATAGTTTAGTAATGACCTCTTGAAAAATACAGAAACTGACTTTTAAAGAACAGGGGTCTTATAAAACCAACACGTTCTCATTTTGTACGTATTTTCTATATTAAATGGTCAACAGAAGAGTGGTCAAAGTTGCCAGTCAAGTAGGCTACAATAAGAATTTGGAACCTGTAACCCTATGCTGTTTTACACAAAATTAAGTGCTGCTTATTCTTTAGAGACAGCACTGGTTCTCAAATAATCTTGTCTTGTGACTCCTCTCTTCCTGGATGTAGAAGACAACAATGGTGAATGTGGGAAAGCATGACTTACATTAAACTGCAACGTCTGATCACTAACAGGGTGAAGGTATCCATTATTATGGGGAAAAAGTGAAGCAAAGAGCAGCAGTTTGAATAATTTCTCTAAACTGTTGTAATGGGTCACAGTGGACTAGTTTGAGGATACAACACTCTTTAAGCACAGCTGATGCAGTTTATTTCAAACTTGCTATTTCAAAATAAGATCATATCATGAATATTAAATAACATGTACACGGTAGTAATTTATTGTAAAATATTTCCTAGTCATCTTACATCTTACCTGTATGTTCTAAATGTTTTAATGTCACATTGTCAACAGGGAAAAAGCTGAGGATAGCACCATATTCTGGACACATGTTTGCTATTGTAGTTCGATCTACTATAGATAATTGTGAAACTCCACTTCCAAAAAACTCAACAAACTTTCCAGCCACTCCTACTTGCCTGAGATGCTATATAAAGAGATAGATAGAAACACATACAAAATTAGCATGGATTCTCTGAAAACCATAAAATCTAATTTTTAACCCATTACTAGTGACAGTGAAGGAAAGAGGTCCTCTGTTATTTTTATGAAACATCAACTCACTCTGGTTTCCAGCTAAAAGCAAATAGTCAATAGAAGAGTGGTCCAAAGTTACTAGTAGGATAAAAAGCGCTTGAAAATTCAAAATGTCTCTGATATCAGGGTATACCATAGACTCTATTATATATCTGCTAACTGGCAGTCTTCTTTTTTTCTTAGCTTCTAGCCAATGAAAGCATCTTAGATTTAGTGAAATACTAATATACTGATGAAACTGTGTATTTAAGTTTTAAAAATTATATACTGCTATAAAGATTCTTCAAATTCCAAATACTGGTCCAAATATTTACAGCATCATTAATTATAGGTAAATTTCATTTTGACAGAATTTAACATATGGCTTCAAACTTAATTCCTTCTAAAATTATTTTTATTACCAGGTAACCAAAACAGCTACCCAGCTTTTCTGAATTGTAAAATGGTTGCAGAATGGCAGGGAGTGTGCTCAGGACAATGACTAAGTATGAAACAACCTTCAGTCTATGAATAATATTAAGCTCTAACATTTTAGAAGCACTAAGGATCATTTAATCCTAACCTTTTTATACATGCAGAAACTCAACCCTAAAAGAAACATGTTTATTTTCACTGTTGTATTTTTGATGGTAAAAGCAATATAGATTAGAAATACCAAGTCAAATGCTGCTTTCACCAAATTTATGAGGTACCACAATATACATTTTGAAAAACAATGATTAATTCTATAAAGATATGACTAGAACAGGACCTCCAAAAAGGGACAAAATATTCAAAAAAGTACACACACATATAGATTTAACTTTCATTATCAATAAGCAAAAATGTCTAAAGTAGATGTATAACACTGTTAAGAAAAAATACAGCCAGAGCAATCTAAAAAGCAGCATTAGTTTTCAGGATATGCGAAGGAAAAGAATTGATTTTTCTAAAAACATAATGGGCTATTCCTTTCCTCTAGGAATAATCCTTCAATTCTCAATTTAACTTCTTGATCTTTTGTTACCATACACTGAATCAATCATTTCTGCAAGATGTCAATTTTTTTTCTAATTAGGGAAGAAGGATCAATATTAAATGGTGAGAAGGAGGCAATACCGTTTTCTTTCCCTGCGGAGTATTCTAAAAGCCTTCAGCCCAGAAATCTAACCAAAAATGCTGAGACTCTGGGATCCAAATATGAATTCTATTTGGAACATTTGCCAGGTTCCTTCATTTAATGAAATGGGACTTAATCATAACAATAAAGTTAGTGAAAATGAAATTTAGGGTGGAGAGTTACAAATTATTGTCTTTAAGAAACCCTAGATTACATGTATTAAACGCATGCAGCCAACATTTTAAAAATTCAGAGAAAAAGTTTCTATAGTTTCTTTTTATATTGAAATACAGTTGATTTATAATGTGTTAGTTTCAGGTGTAGGGCAAAGTGACTTTATAAAAATGTTGAAACAGTCAACAGAAAAATTTGACACTACCACACTTTTACCCATAGTTTTTAGTATTATCTAACACAGTAATAGTTCCCAGAAGACAAATGATTCAATTAAATATTAAAGGAGATGCAATTAGACATTTCCTAAGTGGGATTTTTTAAAATTCAAGTAGGCAACAAGTATTTACTGAGGCAATAAGGCATAATGGTTAAGAGCATGGACTTAACAACCTGACTGCTTCGATTAGAATTCTTGTTCTATACTTAATATTCAACCCTATGACCCTCTGGTTAAGTCACTAATCCTTACCTTGTCTCAGAATTAAAATGAGGATACTAACAGTACAATCTCATAGGCTTGTAACGAAGAATAAATGAGTTAACACTTCAAGGGAACGATGACACAACAAACTGCTTTGTACTTACCAGTATAAAGTATTACTATGGTGACAACTACAATGACAAAGCTAATACCAGCACCAGAGTGCTGAGGATAAGGGGATAAACTGAAATGCCTGCTCGCATGGGGCTCTTCCACTTACAAAACAAAATCATGTCTACTGAGTTATACAGCTAGTAAAATTCTAGCTTACCTTTGTAATACCAAGAACAACATCTATGGACGTAACAAAAGGATTCGATGAACCAGTTAATTCACATCCAACCACCTCTGGTAAAGTAAGAGAAACTGGCAGGCCAAGCATAACTGCTTCTGTTTCAATGCCTCCAACCCCTAATGTAATAAACACAGGTATATGAGTATGGTGCATTGAAAGATAAGTCATCTTTTCAACATCTAAATCTCTAGTGTCTCACGAGTTTGTCTTAACACAGTACCTTACACAGAATTGCTATAATGCTATCATTGTAGATAATGAAACTCAAGTCCTCTCAAAAGAATGACTTCACTCACAAGGTTGAAAAAATTTTACTTTTACCATTATTTTAAATTCAGAAAACACTTAGTGTCTACAATGCTAGTTACTGTACTGTGCTCAAGATACAGATATGAATAGAACCCAGCCCCCCTCAATCTCAAGAAGCTAAAAGCCAACAATTTAAAAACCCTGTAAAAGAGTAAATGCACTCTGAAAAAGGGAACAGCTGGCACAAAGCCATGAGGTGTAAGAGCACAGCCTACTCAGAGAAATAAACAAGCCTTTAAGATGTGTTTGGGTAAATGGCTAGGGGCACCAAGTTGCCAAGGACCCTATTAAAAACGTGAAGAAATTTGGATTTATAAAGAAGGCCAGGAAAAACCACTTGAAGGACTTTGAACAAAGGAGTAGCCACATCGCCTTCACAGACATCATCATCATTAGAAAAGTGAAGTGTTTCTCGCTCAGTCCTGTCCAGCTCTTTGCCACCCCTTGTACTGTAGCCCACGAGGCTCCTCTGGCCATGGGATTCTCTAGGCAAAGATACTGGAATGGCTTGCCATTCCTTTCTCCAGGGCATCTTCCCGACCACCATCACTAATCACACCACAAACGGCAGTGCTGTGCTGGTCACCGTGCACTGTTCTTTTCATAAATTCTCTCTTACGCCACACTGTCCACAAACACTTGAATTTAGATTTAATTTTTGTTGTTAACTGTTATAGGTGAAAAAACAGCCTCAAATAGGCTATAAAGACCCTGCTATTTACGTTCTTTTATAATGTTCCTGACATCCTCTCTCAAAAGAATTAAATGTATTTAGTCATTTACTTACCCCACCCCAGAATCCCCAAACCATTCACCATGGTTATATGAGAATCTGTGCCAACAACACTGTCTGGGAAGAGGAGGTCCTTCTCTTCAAAAACCACTCTTGACAAATACTCTAAGTTTACTTGATGAGCCATTCCGGTTCCAGGAGGGATCACAGCCACATTCTTAAAAACTCTTGAACTCCACTATATTTTATTCAAATTTAAGAAATCAACTGTTAGCATATATCTGAATTCAGTTCACAATTAACATATAAATAAATATTGAAATGGAAAATATTTTACCAATGTTCATTATGGTCCAAGTTTACAATACATAAAAACAAATATGCAGATACTAAACCTACATGTATTCATTTTGCAGATTATTCAGACAAAATAAAGTCAAAGAATAATGTTCTAACAGTCCAGATAAACAGCAGCTTTCAACTATGTTCCAAGGATTTTGAGGGATAGAAAAAGGGGAAGGCTCAAGTAGAAGACTCTGCAGGCTCACCTGAACTAGAGCCACTGTTTTTAATATTTTATTATATACTAGGGTTTCTGATTAAGATTTTACTTGAAGGAAAAAGGCAAAAAAGGGTTCTACTGCTAATATTTAAAATTTTCTGGTCTAAAGATATTAAAAAATTGTACCTTTCAATATTTTATAAACTTCTATTAAAAAATTTCCCCCAAATCATTTATACCTTGAAAAATTGAAGCCTCTCTCGATTTCTGCCAAATTCTACTTCTTGGTTTTTTAATACTGTTTCAGGTCTAAAAAGAAAAAAAACTGGCATTAAATGGATGTATTATAGAAAAGAGCTGTCTTGTTTCTAAGTCTTCATTCTTATGCACTTACATACAAACACATTTTTAAAATTCTAGAATAGTAATTTACTAGACTTTTCAGAATCAGTTATTTTCTTTTCAACAATGAAGTTCTGCTTTAAATAAGACCAGAAAGCTATTGCAAGGGCTTAATATTTAAGTCACGTCCACACCAGTGTCCCAAACTGTACTTAATATGCATCACTGTGAGATTTGGCTAAAATATTAGAAGTAGCATGGTAAGCTTTGTTGGATTTTCTAGTGCAAGGAAAAAGGAGAGTAGTTACCTTAATGAATATACAATAAGCATGTATGTTTCCACCCACTTGACACTTATACCACTTTAACTAGGAGATGATTGTTAATTATCACTATGTGGCAGTGACAAACAACATCATTTTATAAGTTTAAAAAGAGTTTTGGGCAAAAATCTTGTATTCATCCCACCACAAATTGAAGGTTCTACTTTATGTAAAGTTTTAGTTTAGTTTACATGGATTATATTTTATATAAATTATTTAAACTAAGAGATAAAAACAATTCACTGCCAAGCAGTAAACATACTGCCATTTTTAGGAAACTATTTTTATCTAATGGATATTTTAAAAAAATGATTTCTAACGGCTTTAAGTTGTTTATTTCATCTGCCAGCTGGTGATTTAAGTTTTGACTAGAATATCAATATAACCTAAATTATACATGTCCTCCAGGGTTCAGATAATTATAGTTGTTTAATTGTCAACTTTTTTTAAAACAAAGATTAATAATTCATTGCTGAGTGATCATCTGAAGCCATAGCAGACCTTAATGAGATTTTTCTTAGGACCTCAGGGAACAAAGCTTTCTAGAGCCATTCCAATTATTTTAGCTTTCCATAGTACATGAAAGCTACAAAGTACTTTACCAACATTTATTAGCTCATAACCTGACTCCAAATTAAGCAATGATTTCAAGTGCCAGGTGTATGCTCTGAATTCTCTACCCCTCCATTTTCTGTCTACAATACTTCATTGATGCATTAAAGCACGTGAAAAGAGTTACTATTTTCATACAGCGAGACAATATCTAGTTTTAATATTTTGCAATTTAGAGTTAAAATTAAACAGAAATGTTATACCAGATTGGATTTTTAGAAATAAAAACATACCACCTTAGGGCTTCATACCATTTATAAAAAGATAACCAAGAAAAATCAATGGTTTTTTGAATTAATAAATTTTCCTTTTCAGAAAATTAATTTCTAAACAAGAGACATCAATCTCAAAAGTTCAACAAGTCCCTAAAAACCAGGAAAATTAGGTAAGAGGAATAGAGTACTTACATAGAATTGACATAGCAAAGGACCCACAGACTATACTCAATTCTTAGGAAGAGCATCTGAGGTCACTTATAACCCAAGGTTTTATAACAATACTGAGCATAAAACTGAGAACCACCTAAACTTGAAAGATCTAGTTTAGGGACAAATGACTTAAATGTTACTATTTGGCACTTATGATGAAATATGCATTCATAATATCCTTAACCTATACCTTAAATTTGCTGAATTTTTTAAACCTGAAAAAGTCTAAGTTATTTTTAACTAACCTTTAAAAGATTTGATAGTATAATAACAATGGGACAAACAACATAACTCTCTTGAAGACTTTGGAAACTTTATAGTATACAAAAACATATCACGGAGCTTTTATTACTTTGAAAAAATTACATAGTAGGAAATTTAACCAACTCTTAAGAAAAGGATTCTTTTCCAGGCTGGTTTACTACTTTCCATAGTACCATTTAGGAAACTGCTTTTCTAAAACAGCTCAGTAAGTCTGTGACATGTGATAATGAGAATATTCTTAACACAGAGGTCCCAATGCAATAAGAAAGAATAAGAAATCTCCTAGAAGGAAAATAAAGCTAAAAAATATAAGTAGGGATTTCTACAAAAGAAATGTGAATGAATAATGAGCATGTGAATGAATGGTATAAATTCACTAAAATAAAAAACTCAGTTTAAGATATTTCTCTGCCTACATTAGTTACAAAAATTAAATATATTTATAGAAAATTCTTAAAAGTTTTCTTCTGAAGAAACAGAAATAGATTATGGTATTTGGAGACTACCATTTTAATTATTTTTGCTTCTTTCAGTACAACAGGAAGCACAATAAATATGAAGGCAATGTAACTGGGATCAGGAGGAGAAGGAGAACTGAAAAATAACTTGGCACTAACAAATATTTTAAAAAATATGTCATACTCAGGCACTGGTTGCAAATGAAAAGGACATAGGATGGGTGTGTTTTCAATCTGTGAAGAAAATTTTCCTGAGTTTCGGCCTAGTTCTCCAGAATCACACGATCCTCGGCAGGTAGTCTGGCCTCTGCAGGGAAGCTTCTTAGGCTGCACTCTAAGTGGAGAGAGCTTTCCTGCTTTCTGTAGGTCACCACCTCCAGGATTTGGAGCATTCTGTATTGCACTATCATTCCAAAAAAAAAGGAGACAAAATAAAACCATTTAAAAGTGACAGAAATTTAGCTCTTCAAAAAGCACACACCAGCAATGCTATCTGGAAGTAACAACTGAATGTTATTCAAAGGTTAAAGTATCATTTAAATCAGGTTTTAAAAGCAAATCTCAGATTACAAAAAGGAGGGGAGTTAATTTACGACGATTAAAAAAATAATTCTAAGTGCCCATTAAAATCATTTTCCTACAATAACTTGTGGCAAGTAGCAAAATTGATCTTCCCCCCCATCTAACAACTTAAAAGAATCTGGGAGCCAGAGTTTAACCTACAGCAAAAGCTTTAATGAATTGTCTTATTCCATTACTCCAGGGAAACTAAATAAGCTGGTGCATGAAAACATAATCATGTCTTCTCAAGTTTGATTTTGATCAAAAGGATCATTTAAATGTAAGAAAATTTATTTCAGTGGAAGGAAAATACAACTGTAGTAAGCTCAGTGTTTACAATCATCAATTTAATATAATTAAAGACGTCCATCACTCATATCTTTAGAGTCTCTCTGGAAGGGAAATTAAAAAACAAAAAGGAAATGAAGGCTTTTTTCAGATACCCACTCTTTGAAAAGCAGGTTCTAGGCTGATACATTTCTATAAAAATGGCAGCAGAATACACAAACAGGAAAATCACTTTAAACTCAGACTTAGTTAAATATAAATTTCACCAATCCATCAATTTTCACCAATTTTTCTTTTTGTATATTAGTCAGTATTAAATGTTGCAAACTTTACTCTGGCACAAATTATCTCTATTCCCTTTCCTCTATACCATATACTCCTAGTGGACTGGCTGGCAGTCAACTTGCATGTCTGTTTTTATAAATATCAGTATTAAAGTACCATTTGTTGAAGTCAATTTGCAAGGAATGGTCAACCGTGAGATCTGTCGGACAGGCAGGATGGACTTTCTTAGGGTCACCTCCAAGAGTTTTCACTGCCTCCCTCATAGCAGCAAAATCCACCATTGCCGGTATTCCACTAAAAAATAAGGAATAATTAACTTCTAAGTCTTCTTTTATATGTGCTCAAGTGACCAATATGCATTTATTCATTTTTAAATTTAAAAAGTATCCCTTTTTAGTTTGCACTCATGTTTGATAATGTATCCAAAGTTATATGTAGCTTAGTTTCATGAGAATATTAAATATTATCTGAGAACTTGGGTGCTAAAAGGTCATGTGCCAAAGGTAATACAACAGATGATTCTTAGAGGCATAAGGTAACTTCAAGGAAACTGCTGACGCGAGTCCTTTTTCTTGTCTTAAATTTTAAGATATCCCGTCCCTTTTCCCCAGCTCCAGCCTCTTCACTCCCAGTGCCTTGTCTCCAAAGTTATTCACTAAACATAGCAATCTATAGATAAGATCTGTATCTGCATACGTATCTCCAGCCAACTATATAACAAGCATTTACCAAATGACTTTGAGGTGCTAGACACCAATAGTACAAGGCTAAATAAATAAGGGAGAGTAACTGTTCTCAAGGAATTTGTAGGAAAGATACAGTAGCAATTACAGAAGAGTATTTATACACAGGGTACACAGAGAAGTAACATACTAACCAGATACAGGTGAGTGGGTAAAGAAAATGTTCTTATTTGTTTAGCCAACTCCTACGCCTCCTTCAAAACTCAGCTAATGGTTAAGTCTTCCAATAAATAATTCTTGGACACCCAAATTAGGCAAAGTCTTTCAAGCTATAGTAAAGACTTCAGATTTTATTCTAAGTGTGATGGAAGCCTACTGGAGAATGGAGGAATGATATGACCTTTATCAACATTTTTTAACCAAGTCACTTCACCTACTGCGAAAAGATAAAACTATCCAATCCAACTGTGGAAGCAGGGATACTTGTTCAGAGACTATTATAGTCATAGTCCAGGTAAGTGAGAATGGGGTTAGAATGAGAACAACGGAGGTGTAGATGGTAAAAAGCATTTGGATTAAGGACATGTGTACTTCAAAGGTAAAGCTCACAGAACCTGCTGATAGACTGGATGATGTATGAAGGAAAGAGTGGAAGCAAGGTTAACTTCTAGGTTTTTGCTCTAAACAGCATTATTCACTATGATAGAAAAAACTTGAAAAGGAGTAAGTGAGGGGGCTGGGCAATGACGTTTAGGACATATTAAGTCTGAGAAGCCTATTGGCTATGACAAGTAGCTTATTGGGATGACAAGTAGCTTATTGGGATGACAAGTAGGCAGTTAGGTAGAAGCAGTTTTTAAAATAAATGGCTACAGGAAAATAAGCTTCTAATTTTTTGAAAAAACTTTTAATTTAGCATTGGAATATAGCTGATTAACAATGGAGTGAACAGTGAAGGGATATATGTGTGCGTGTGTGTGTGGTTGTGTGTATCCATTCCCCCAAACTTCCCTCATCCAGGTTGCACATAACATTGGGCACAGTTCCACGTGCTATACAGTAGGTCCTTACTGATTATCCATTTCAAATATGCAGTGTGCACATGTCCATCCCAAACTTACTCTCTCTTCCCCTCAGCAACTGTAATTTTGTTCTCTAAGTCTGTTGAGTCTGCTTCTAAGTTCATTTGTTCATTTCTTCTTAGATTCCACTTATAAGGGATGTCATACGATATTTCTCCTGCTCTGTCTGACTTACTTCACAAGTGAGACAAATTGCTTTAGTTTCAGTTCAGTTCAGTGGCTCAGTCGTGTCCAACTCTGCGAGCCCATGAATCGCAACATGCCAAGTCTCCTTGTTTATCACCAGCTCCCAGAGTTTACCCAAACTCATGTGCATCGAGTCAGTGATGCTATTCTAGCCAACTCATCCTCTGTCATTCCCTTCTCCTCCTGCCACCAATCCCTCCCAGCATCAGGGTCTCTTCCAATGAGTCTACTCTTTGCATCAGGTGGCCAAAGTATTGGAGTTTCAGCTTAAGCATCAGTCCTTCCAATGAACACCCAGGACTGATCTCCTTTAGAATGGACTGGTTGGATCTCCTTGCAGTCCAAGGGACTCTCAAGAGTCTTCTCCAACACCACAGTTCAAAAGCATCAATTCTTCGGCACTCAGCTTTCTTCACAGTACAACTCTCACATCCATACATGACCACTGGAAAAACCATAGCCTTGACTAGACGGACCTTTGTGGCAAAGTAATGTCTCTGCTTTTGAATATGCTATCTAGGTTGGTCTTAACTTTCCTTCCAAGGAGTAAGCATCTTTTAATTTCATGGCTGCAGTCACTATCTGCTGTGATTTTGGAGCCCCCAAAAATAAAGTCTGACACTGTTTCCCCATCTATTTGTCATGAAGAGATGGGACCAGATGCCATGATCTTAAGTTTTCTGAATGTTGAGCTTTAAGCCAACTTTTTCACTCTCCTCTTTCACTTTCATCAAAAGGCTTTTTAGTTCCTCTTCACTTTCTGCCATAAGGGTGGTGGTCATCTGCATATCTGAGGTTATTGATATTTCTCCTGGCAATCTTGATTCCAGCTTGTGCTTCTTCCAGTCCAGCGTTTCTCATGATGTACTCTGCATATAAGTTAAATAAGCAGGGTGACAATATACAGCCTTGACGTACTCCTTTTCCTATTTGGAACCAGGCTGTTATTCCATGTCCAGTTCTAACTGTTGCTTCCTGACCTGCATATAAGTTTCTCAAGACGCAGGTCAGGTGGTCTGGTATTCTCATCTCTTTCAGAATTTTCCACAGTTTATTGTGATCCACACAGTCAAAGGCTTTGGCATAGTCAATAAAAGCAGAAATAGATGTTTTTCTGGAACTCTCTTGCTTTTTCGATGATCCAACAGATGTTGGCAATTTGATCTCTGGTTCCTCTGCCTTTTCTAAAACCAGCTTAAACATCTGAAAGTTCATGGTTCACGTATTGCTGAAGCTTTAGTTTAGAGAAGGAAAATTTTAAAATTTATAAATTAATCTTTACAATTAAGAGACATCTAGGAGTATGACTCTAGAAAGAAAACGCTCTGAAAATTCATCATGAAAAATAAACCTACTACTCACGTAAAATCTTGAAGAAGAACACGGGCAGGGAAAAAGGGCACTTCAACATTGCTCTGTTTGGTTTTCCAGTCTAAAATGTTCATAACATCTTCCTTTTTCATTAAAAAGCCATCACAATTTCGCACAGCAGCTTCCAAGAGGACCCGTATCGAGTAAGGCAGAACATCTGATTCAAGAGAAAATATTACTATTAATAAGGGAATAATCTTAACTACATACTGTAAAAATTATAATAGCAAAATGTCAGATAAAGACACAGATGTACTGTTTCTCAATTTAAAAAATTTTAGTCAATAAGAAATAACGATTTGCTGTAGAGTACAGGGAATTATAATATTCAATATCATATAATAAACTACAATGGAATATAATCTGAAACATATATATAAAACTGAATCACATATATAAAACTCTGTATACCTGAAACCAACAAAATACTGGAAATCAACTATACTCCAATATAAAAGAAGTTTTTAGTCCAGTAAACAGGAAGTAAAACACCATTCTTGTTAATATGAGGCTTTCTATAAATCTGACTTTCCTGTATGTAAGCTAAGACCCTGAAAAGGCAGAGATAAAGCCTTTACCTATACTTTAATAAAATAACTGGAAAATTAATTAATTAAAGAAAACCTTTACACAAGAGCTGCACTAACTTGGGCATATAAGATTGACAAATACTTAATTCAGGAAAGACACAGAAAAACTGAAAAGCACAGATAATTAGAATGAATACAATAATGAAAACATTTCTATTATGTTAAAAAATTGTTAGTTTGTAATAAATTTAAAAGAATCTTTATAAAAAATAGTTAAGGTTTAAAAATAAATCAGGGTGCTTAAGTGAGCAAAATTCATTTCACGAAAATTGTCACTTAACTCTTGATTACTAGTTTAAGAATACTAGAGAGAAATAAATTTCAATATTTAAAAAATTTTTGATTATATTAAATTCTCACAACAGATTTTGCCACTTGGAAAGTATTTCCTTAATACTGAAAGGAAAGACTGAATCAGTATGAAATTAAGGAATTATGCTAAGCCACGGTAACCCACACAATGGATTACTATGCAGCTGTTTAAAGGAATGATAATCTCTAAATACTAAGAAGTGATCTCCAGACTACATATTCATTAAGAGAAAATTAATGCAAAACCATGTTTATAATATATACCTTTACAGTAAGAGTAAAAAATCAAGTATAAGAATATGAATGTATTAAATATAAAATTAAAAATTATATAATTTAAGTGTATTATATCTAATTTAAAATATTACCTATTAAAAATGTAATAATGTACATACACCCCCCCAGAAAGAACAATGAAAAGATAAACTAAAAAAACTCAGTATGTATTCCACACAGTATTTTGGTTGCACAGTATTTCATTGTGGAACATATACTAGGGGCAAAAACATCCATAAAGAAAAAATTATATTCAGTTATTAGTATTGTTATCTGCAATTTTGAAATTCTCATATATAAGAGAAGAAAGTAAAAAGTTACTTTCTTTTTACCATTTTTACTATGGTTGGGAACCAAGATTTAAGAGTAATGACACAAGTGTAAAATCAGAGTAGCTAAGTTAAAAAAAAAAGAAAAAACCTTACATTTTAATTTGTATCATCAGTACAAATTCATGATTGTTTCTTTAAAAAGAACATGTACTGCTTACCTCTGATCAATGAAAATGCCTAAAATGATGACAATCCAATAGTAATGAACCGCTAGCAACTCAGCCTGCTGTTTCTAAATATTATTTCCCATTATAAAAAAAAAGAGTTCCTTGCAGAAATGATTGGTTCCATATTCGGAAAAGGACATGCACAAAATGAGCCTGGAACATTTGGTATCAGAAACCAAAGAAGTTATCAAAAGCTAACAGGGACACTAATGGGTCAATCTGAGCAATAAAATGAGTAATGACTGTAACACATTAAAATATATCAAATATATAAATAGCCCTTAGTTCATAATGACTCTTTTGCTACAGAGAATACTCCAAAAACTGACAAAGAGGGGAAAATAAATCGTCAACCCCATCTTTCCTGATTTCAAATAACAAAATAGTTAAGAAGAGAAAGTTTCTTGTAATAGAAGAATTGCAGCTAATAAATGTAGAAGGGCAGTGATATAATTAGAAAAATCACCAATGTGAAGCATCTAATGAAATAATAGATCTATACAAGGATCATAAGTGGATGATAAAATCATGAGGTAATATACGAATGGGGAACTTATAATGGATGGATCAAGCTGAGAACAATTACACCCAACTCAGCATCACCAAAAGTAGGACATTATAGATGTTAAATGCCTCTTGATTTAGCAAGAAGTACAAGCCCCCAACTATGAAATATTCTTTGCAAAAATAATAGAAACATGAATCTAATCAAACATCCAGTTACCAAGAAACATGGGAGATAGTACGACAATAAAATGAAACCATGAAGAAGCAATCAAATCTACAATGTAGTACATTCTACAGAACAAAGAACCTGTTTTTTTCAACATAAAAATGGCATGGAAAAAAGAGAGAGGATGAATATTTTTATTAAAAGAGATTTAAGAAACACAAAGACCAAGTGCCATGTGTGGACCCTATTTGGATACTGTGTGAATAAACCAACATTTACATATTTCTTATAGAAATATATAAGAATATACTTACATAATTATATAAGAATATATTTATACCAGGGAATCCACATTAAACCAGAGAAATGTGAATATGGACTGGATTTTAGAGCATAATAAAGAATTATTGTTAATTTTGTTAGTTACAAGTCCTTTTGTACATCGGAGATACATACTGGAGTACGTTTACAGATTTTTTAAAATGGTGGAATATTTGAAACAAAAGACTGACAAATGTTGTAAGTAAAGAGGATAAAGGACTACATAATCAGAAATACTAAATTCAAAGCCACTATTTGCTATCTGCAATAGGTATGACTTTTGGAAAGTGACTCAAATTGATGCATTTTCTCATTTAAAATGGGGATGCCAGCTACATAGCAGATGTGAAGAATACCTTACTTCATCATCTATCTAGTACATGTAAAACCCTCTAACAAACATATGACAAATAGTAAGTACTTAACAAATATTCATTTCCATTTTTCCTCAATCAAAAATAATGAAGCCCACCCCCCATCTCCCCCGCCTCCAAACCAAGAGAAATTACAGAGGGGACATTTTTACAACAGAGCATTTGGAAATAACAAGAAGTAAAATTTATCACAGAAGCCAACACACAAAATTAACTTTGGTTAATTATTCTGGAAAAATATATCCTCAGGAAGCTTTTTTGTTTCAGGTATCTTCATAAAAAGCATTTTGTCAGATTACTAGCAAAATACGGTAAAAATAAACACCAGTAATTATCTCCACTCTCTCCTGAAATCCACTAGGGTTAACAGTAAAGAAAGTTATAAACCCACAAGAACAAAGAAACAGAAGCAAAGCTAACAAAAATTTTGGAAGATGGTCCTTAATTGACTGGTAATAGACTGAGCAGATGGAGAAGGCAATGGCACCCCACTCCAGTACTCTTGCCTGGAAAATCCCATGGATGGAGGAACCTGGTAGGCTGCAGACCATGGGGTCGAGAAGAGTCGGACACGACTGAGCGACTTCACTTTCACTTTTCCCTTTCATGCATTGGAGAAGGAAATGGCAACCCACTCCAGTGTTCTTGCCTGGAGAATCCCAGGGACGGGGGAGCCTGGTGGGCCGCCATCTATGGGGTTGCACAGAGTCGGACACGACTGAAGCGACTTAGCAGCAGCAGCAGACTGAGCAGAAAAGAGAAAGCCGAAACTAAATGCCCACAAAAGGAAAAGGCAATCAGAAACAAAGACTAGGAATCAGGATAGCCTGCAATAAAAGAGGAATGTGAAAAACTAGAAGGCAAAATCCCTTCAAAATCCCAAGTGAAAATAACTTTCAGCCTAGAAATCTGTAAATAGATAAACTATCAATTAATTAGGCAAGGTCTCTGTACAGCACAGGAAACTGCTCAATGTTATGTGGCAGCCTGGATGGGAGGGGAGTTTGGGGGAGAGTGGATATATGTCTATGTATGGCTGAGTCCCTTTGCTGTCCACCTGAAACTATTACAACATTGTTAATCAGCTATACATACGCCAATACAAAATAAAGTTTTGAAAAAGAAAAACAGCCAAGCAGTGGCAAATTAAAAAAAAATTAGTCACAGGCACCCTTATGTAGGAAGCTATCAGGATATGGTCTATAAAATAAGGAACTGGAGAGTAAAAAATCATGAAATTTAGGAAACAGTCTAACATAAGAAAGAGCAGAGACTCTTCTAGGGCAATACTGTAAGTGAGCCACAGTGCGGTCAGCCTCAAATGCAGCATAAAATGAAGTCCAGATGGTATGCTGCCAAGAGATGGTTATACTTGGTTATACCAGGAGTTTAGTTCTTCTGGAGAGCATGGAGATGAATTATTGATAAGGACACAGAAAACTAAGCAAACAAAAAAGGACAATCATTAATTCCAGAAAAAAAAAATATACAAAGTTGTAGGAGAAACGAGATGCAATCGTCATTTACTACATGGACTGGTTGAGAATATTTATAGTTATAAGTACCAAAATCACTGCAGATGGTGATTGCAGCCATGAAATTAAAAGACGCTTACTCCTCGGAAGGAAAGTTACGACTAACCTAGATAGCATATTAAAAAGCAGAGACATTACTTTGCCAACAAAGGTCCATCTAGTTAAGGCTATGGTTTTTCCAGTGGTCATGTATGATGTGAGAACTGGACTGTGAAGAAAGCTGAACGCTGAAGAATTGATGCTTTTGAACTGTGGTGTTAGACTCTTAAGAGTGCCTTGGACTGCAAGGAGATCCAACCAATCCATCCTAAAGGAGATCAGTCCTGGGTGGTCAACGGAAGGACTGATGCTGAAGCTGAAATTCCAATACTTTGGCCACCTGATGCAAAGAGTTGACTCACTGGAAAAGACCCTGATGCTGGGAGGGATTGGTGGCAGGAGGAGAAGGGGACGACAGAGGATGAGATGGCTGGATGGCATCACTGACTCGATGGACATGAGTCTGAGTGAACTCCGGGAGTCGGTGATGGACAGGGAGGCCTGGCGTGCTGCGATTCATGGGGTCGCAAAGAGTCGGACACGATTGAGCAACTGAACTGAACTGAACTGACTGAGTATTGTTTTAACCAAAATTATAACTATATTAGGAAGAGGTACGTGGTATATACGCAGAAGAAAAGTGCCAAATTCTCATTTTCCACAGTAAAAAGTCAGTAAAGTCTAAAACTGAAAGATCAAGAAACAGCTGTATAGGCAAGGGTATTTAATAATATGGAGGAAATTATTAAAAGAAATGACCAAAAGGATTAAAAATAGTATTCTCTGCAGAATAAAAATTTAGGGCAGAGCTACTCTTTCAGTTATAGTTTCAGTGGTCTTACTGTTTTTTAACTCTCCCATTTGAAAACTAGCATTAAAGTAAAAAGCAATTATCAAATAAAGAGTGTGCTAAGAGTAGACATTTCATCATTAAGGAGTACTGACTTGCAGATCTGTCTAATTTCATGAAAACTACTAGAGGCCCACAGCAAGGAAAGATGCAAACAACGCCTTCTCCCACAAACAAAACAATTTATTTCTTATTTCTCTCTGCAGTCACCAGCCTCCAAGATGATACCAGTAATCTTCACCTCTCAGCATTCATGCTCTCACACAACCTACACTGAAAATCAGCTGTTTGTGTTACCAAGAGTATGGCAGAGATGACAGTGGGTTTTTCTTTCTTTCTTGCATTGAAGTACAGTTAATTTACAATGTTGAGTTAGTTTCTGGTATACAGCAAAATGACTCAGATACACACACACACCATTATGGTTTATTGTAAAATACTGAATCTAGTTACCTATGCTATACAGTAGGTCCCTCTTGTTTATCTATTTTATAAATAGCAGTATATATCTGCTAATACTAAACTCCTGATTTATCCCTCCCCCGTCCCCTTCCCCACTAGTAACCATAAGTTTGTTTTCTATGTCTGTGAGTCTATTTTTGTTTTGTAAATACGTTCATTTGTATCATTCTTTTAGATTTCATATACAAGCAATAACATTCTGTACTTGTCTTTCTCTGCCTGACTCACCTCCCTTAGTATATATAACTGCTAGGTTCATGACAGTGCATGACTTCTAATGCTAGGTTACAAGTATTTCAGCATCAGCCTTCTTCTCTTGGATAGCTCACTCTGGGAGAAATTGGCAGTCTGTTATAAGGACAATCAAGAAGCACTGAGGAGAGGCTCATGTGGAATAAAACTGAGGCCTCTGTGCCAACAGTAAGCCCGACTTGCCAGTCATGTGAATGGGCTGCACTAAAAGCGGGTCCTCTAGCCCATCAGGCCTTTAGATAACCGCTGCCCCAACTAACACCTAGCTGTAACTTCATGAGAGATCCTGAGCCAGAACTATTCAACTAAGACATTTTTAAATTCCTGACCCATAGAAACTGTGGGATAATGTTTACTTAATGCTTTAACCACAAAGCCTTTTGATTTAAAATGTATTATGCAGTAACAGAAAACCAATACAATTTTCTTCTTCAACTTTTTAGACAGTAATATCTATAGTTATTCATTTAAGATCTACTATGGCTGTATATTGTCACCCTATTTATTTAACTTATATGCAGAGTACATCATGAGAAACGCTGGACTGGAAGGAACACAAACTGGAATCAAGATTGCCGGGAGAAATATCAATAACCTCAGATATGCAGATGACACCACCCTTATGGCAGAAAGTGAAGAGGAACTCAAAAGCCTCTTGATGAAAGTGAAAGTGGAGAGTGAAAAAGTTGGCTTAAAGCTCAACATTCAGAAAACAAAGATCATGGTATCCGGTCCCATCACTTCATGGGAAATAGATGGGGAAACAATGGAAACAGTGTCAGACTTTATTTTTCCGGGCTCCAAAATCACTGCAGATGGTGATTGCAGCCATGAAATTAAAAGACGCTTACTCCTTAGAAGGAAAGTTATGACCAACCTAGATAGCATATTCAAAAGCAGAGACATTACTTTGCCAACAAAGGTTCGTCTAGTCAAGGCTTGGTTTTTCCTATGGTCATGTATGGATGTGAGAGTTGGACTGTGAAGAAGGCTGAGCACCGAAGAATTGATGCTTTTGAACTGTGGTGTTGGAGAAGACTCTTGAGAGTCCCTTGGACTGCAAGGAGATCCAACCAGTCTATTCTGAAGGAGATCAGCCCTGGGATTTCTTTGGAAGGAATGATGCTGAAGCTGAAACTCCAGTACTTTGGCCACCTCATGCAAAGAGTTGACTCATTGGAGAAGACTCTGATGCTGGGAGGGATTGGGGGCAGCAGGAGAAGGGGACGACAGAGGATGAGATGGCTGGATGGCATCACGGACTCGATGGACGTGAGTCTCAGTGAACTCCGGGAGTTGGTGATGGACAGGGAGGCCTGGCGTGCTGCAATTCATGGGGTCGCAAAGAGTCGGACACGACTGAGTGACTGATCTGATCTGATCTGATCTGATGGCATATGTATCAAGGTGTTTTATATACATTACCTCATTTAATTCTTAAAGTATATCTATAGGTGGATACTCCAGAGCCCTAACAGCACAGACTAGCTACCTCGGCTTCTTCCTACTTTACACATAAGCCTAGATACCTCTGGATTTATCCTTTTCCCAATTAAGAAGGCAGCTGTGGACCTCTTCCTACCAAATGCCAACTTACTATAGGAGCTCTGTATGCAATTCCCAGTTACACATTAGGACTCATCTGAGATGAGTCTAACAATTTTCTCACCTTTCCTCTCCTTTTCTATCCTTGAACTGGATTTTTCCCATCATCATTTAAAGTTCCTACCTCCAGTTTCACACAAACTTGTGTACACAAGTACACACACAGTTTCCAAGTACTGCTTTCTTCAAACTCTCAACCAAGTTTTTTGAGTCCCTCATATTCCCAATGTCCACTTTCCTACACATTTCCTCTTATACTTCTAAACTTCAGCCCAGACTAATCTGATTTCTCAAAGTATCAATGAAAGAGTTCTAACTAGAATTACAATATCTTCTCTACAATATTCAACGGAGCTAACAATTTCCTCCTCTTTGAAACATTCTTTTTCTACTGACTTTCACAATACCATTTTCCATGTCTCCTATCTCACATTTCTGCACCACTTGCAAGCAGAAGCGATGACTGGCTTTGTTCCAGACTGTCTTTAAAAAGATGTTAATATAATGACTAGCCTTGGGAGATAAACACAGTGTCTCTTATTGGAGCAAAGGGCAGGCATGCAACCGTCCGTTGTGAAAGATTTGGGTTCCCTAAGTCAGATTTCCTCTTCGTTAACACAACCTCGTGTGCAGGTTTTACCTGGCCCTCTTCAACAAATGCTGGTACCAAGCACACCGCTTTGCTATGGGTAATAAACTATCCATTGTCTCTGATCCAACAGTTTTGTGTCTTCTGCCAGCATTTAGCAAACTGTCAGTTTAACTTGCAAGGACAGCAAACTGTTCGCTCCTTTACAGTTCTTAACATTTTCTGGCAGCCCTGTTTTGGTTTCCTGGCCGACCTCTACTCCTTTGTCGTTGTTAAGTCACTAAGTCACGTCCAACTCTTAGCGACCCCACGGACCCCAAGCCACGGCTCCTCTGTCTACTATCTCTCGGAGTTTGCTCTAATTCATGTCCATTGAGTCAGTGATGCTAACTAACCGGCTCATCCTCTGATGCCCCCTTCTCCTTTTGCCTTCAATCTTTCCTTTACCTGATCTTCAAATGTAGGAGTTCTTCAGAGTTCACATCTAGGCTCACTTCTTTTCTCACTCCATACTGTCTCCTCTTAGGAGCTTCAGTTGATCCCGTGGCTTCAACATACTATCTCCACAGTAATACCAAAATATTCTTCTGCAGTCCAGGTCTGTCGCCTGAGCTCTAGAACCATGCAGCTAACTGCCTCACAAACATCTTTACCTGAATACTGGTATGTGCCCAAGCTCACTAGTACCTAAACGGGACTCAATGATCTTCCCTCTGCCCTGTCCCATATCACTATCATCTTCTGTGTTCCGAAGCTCAGTGAACAGCACCACCATCCACCCACATGCTTATGCCAAAGCATCTAGGCATCATCCTTAAGTTATTTGCTTTTCCCACCATTTTGACATATGTACTGAAGGTTCAAAAACAATGGTGGATAAAACTGCTGGTGCCTTACAGGACTCAGAGCAATGGCACCAACTGTACTTGTACTCACTGTCTTCTTCATTTTCACTGTATTGTTCACTTTCATACAAAATACCAGGTTCACTTAAGAATGTCCTTGATGAAGCAGAAAAAGTATTAATTGTATTAAATCTCAATCACTGAGGTCAAGTCTCAATATTCTGTGTGGCAACAATTAAGTGTATAAAAGCATTTCCGCTCAAAACCAAAGTACAATAGTTGCTTGAGGGAAAAACACTTGTGTGACTGAATTACAAGCTAAATTAGCCAGTTTTCCCAAAGAATACTATTTTTACTTGAAACAACAACTGACAAACTCTGGTTATTCAAACATGGATATCTGGCTGACCTTTTTTCAAAAATGAATGAAGTAAGCCTGTCTGTCTCTTATCTAGTCCCATCAACATCTACTCACTGTGTGCACTGAAGATCTTTGAGAAATAAAGTTTCACTGAGTTATACAGATCTGTCAAATGCAGACACATTTTATTATACAATATATAAAAAATGCAGACATACATCTTTATTAGTATCACCACAGCCCCCCTTTAACATGGGCACCGAGAGCCCCCAGGCAGCTATGCACTCTGAAAGACTCCTGCCTGTGCCAGTACCTGGATCAAGAAGCTCCACACAGAACAGCCTTTGCCTTGCCACTGCCTGCACTTTCCCTGCAAGCTGCCTGCAGGGTCACACAATGAGCAGCTGCTGCTTCTGCAAGCCCCCATGTGTCCCATGACTCTGAAGGACTCTTGCCCCCACCAGCATCTGTTATCCATACACATCTCCACACCACCAGATGCGGCTTGCCCAGTCCCCTGCCTGATCGAGGATGGCCAACTGCTTGTGCAGCAACTCCAGACCAGCTCCAGCCTGACCAAAGCAGCAAACGTCTCTGCTATCTAATGAGTTAAACCACAACTTCTCCAGTGATCTCTGACTCGCTTCCAATCTGCTGTTCCTTGGGTATTCTCTGTCAGCCTTACAGTAACATATAATACAGCATTTCCGAACATCTTACAGTTACTCTTGTATCACAGTTAATAATTATTTATATTATATTTCCCTTTCCATTACTAAACTGTGTGCTTTCTTAAGCACAAAGATACCATCTTAGCCATCTTTCACTCGCCAAGAACATGTCAGTACTCCATGCTAACTGAATAAATTAAACAGGGTTGTTGAGAGATACATGCACCAAGCAGAGAACTGGGCTGGATTAATGCCACCTGTTCTAACCAGGAATTTCTAGAATCCTATCAATCTGGAAAGCTAATCCTTTAAGGATAGGTAATCAAAAAGACACCTGGGGAACCAGAACAAGCTGGTGACTTAAACTGAAAAAGTACAATAATGTGTGTTATCATACTTCTGAAATGAACTGATAACAATAGATATCCTTTTGATCAATTACTCAGTAGATCTCAGAGGTGGTTCAACCTTTAAAAAAAAGATGCTGAGGCCTGCTGTTTTACATGGGAGGCGGCTGATGAAAAGCGTCTCCAGGACTGCAGATCTTACCACTGAAGGTTAAGTGGCTGCTACCAAGATTAGGCAATATAATGCATCTCTCAGTGCCGGGCTCAGAAACCGGCCTACAGATACGTTTTGTTTTACACAGAGTTTTAACATTTTAAAGTTCAACTGCCAACACTGAAATATTAGAGATTTTTTTAAACAGGAAAACCCAAATTTCTGGCTCCTTAAGATAAAGAGAAAATTTTATAACTCCAATCTCACATTTTTGCTGGAACTGAGTAGCATTTACTCCTTTATATAGGGCATCTGCTCTCCAGTGTAACACAATTACAGCCAGAGCCACTCTGCTTGTATATGGTGCCTCAACAGTCCTGTAAGCGCGAGCATACAACCCCCAGCACAGCAGTTTTACACACACAGGCTTTGGATTCACAGGTCTCTGTTCAAACTTCTCCTCCACCGCTTATTACGTAATACTTAGGAGCAGTATCTTGGCCAAGTGGATAATAACAGAACTTATCCTAGAGTGAACACAGTAAATAATAAACACTAACTAGCACTTTATTAATGCCATTAAATTGGGAAACAGAATGGTATTAAGGGAGGTGGACACTGGTCTGAAATCAGAAGATACAAGTCTAAGACTAAATCTTCTCACTTAGAAGATATGTGATCTTAGGCAATTTATTCAGATTTTTAGTCTAATTTCTTTATCTGCATAAAACTATCTTCCCTGCCAACCACAAAGCAATGTGGTGAAGACAGATAATGTAAAAGGGTTTTGTTATTTCTCAAAAGTGATCATTCCAGGTTTAAACAGTAGATGGAGAAATTACCCATAGGAGATACCAGTATTAACAACAGGCTTTAGGTAAACTAAATATGAAAGAGTAATATACTGAAGACTGAAGCAAGGAGAAATTACTCAAACACTCTAGGCCTGCCTAAAGCCTCATAGAGGGTATCTTTGGAGTCCAGACTAAGAGAGTAAGGGGACTGGTAAGAACCTGCTTGAGTAGCTTTAGGGTAAACCTAAAATCCCTGTTTGAGGCCAGGAGCCTGGAGAAAAGATTAAGAAACTCTTTTAGAAGGCCCTGTAACCCCAGGTCTAAGAGGTGGTTCAACAACAATGATTTTGCAACAGTATTAACTCACCCCCATGTCTCATTAGTCAAGGTATTGTTTCTCTCTCCCTAACCAGTACCAGGCTGGATGGGATTGATTTCCAATAAACAACTCTGACCTTTGCTGCTGTTGTTTTAATTTTGCTATGGAGCACCTAAGGCGGCGGAAAGAGAAAACAGATTCCTGCTTCTTTAAGATTTTTTTCTTGGCACTCACTGACAAAGGTAGAGAAAACCAAACAAAACAGTATCTATTATTGACAAAGGTACAAGCAAACTCACTCTTCTCATCTGCTCCTGGTAAGCATGTGATCTTGCACTATCTGCTAACACAACAGGCGGACTTCATGATGCCTGTCCAAACTGCCAGCTGTGGAATGGAGAGTGCTCAGTGTCCCATTACCTCCCTGGCTATAGCACTGAAGCAAGAGCCAACCCCTTGGCAGGTAAATGACCAATGGCCTAGTGGAAAAAATACACTAGGACAATTAGATTCCTCTCTCAGGAATTTGCAGTCAGGACACAGACTGAACCAGAAAGTTGTTAAGCACTAAGCTAGAGACAGAGGCTGCCATTTGTGGCCGTGTATCAATGTAGCAAGCGGAGGCAGCTTGTCTGCAGTGGAGCAGAAGAGTGGAGAGGGGTCAGGAAGCACTGAGAGGAACATTAAAGAGCTCTCTTAATTCCAGGCCCACTGCCCATTTTCTTGAGATACAGCCACCTTTCATTGCCTGGGAGCTCTGTAATATCAGAATAAATCTTTCTTCACTTGAGCTAGTGGGTGTCTGTTCTCTGCTACCAAAAGGACCCAATCCAGAACAGAAACTATCTACAAAAGCACAGTTAAAACCAACAGACCACTGGACAAAATATGGAAGGCTGGTGAATGCATGGTTATAGATGGAATAGAATCACATTGTGCTAAGTCGCTTCAGTCGTGTCCGACTCTGTGTGACCCCGTAGACGGCAGCCCACCAAGCTCCCCCGTCCCTGGGATTCTCCAGGCAAGAACACTGGAGTGGGTTGCCATTTCCTTCTCCAATGCATGAAAGTGAAAAAGTGAAAGTGAAGTCGCTCAGTCGTGTCCAACTCTTAGCGACCCCATGGACTGCAGCCTACCAGGCTCCTCCGTCCATGGGAGTTTCCAGGCAAGAGTACTGGAGTGGGGTGCCATTGCCTTCTCCTGAATCACATTAGGTAAAGGTAATCCTTAGCAAGTTATGCCTTGTGTATAAACATTATAAGCAAACTATTTCATTGCTTACCCAACTTACTGCCCTTTCCAGAGTCCATGGGAGAGACAAGATTAGAAAACAAGGATTTGTGCTCCTGTCAGTAAGATAACTGACCAGCAACAGATGTCTGATTTGCCCAGTCAAACTATAGGTTAACTGTAGTCGCTCAGTTGTGTCCGACTCTTTGCGACCCCATGGACTGTAGCCTACCAGGCTCTGAGGAGCCTCTCAGTCCATGGAATTTTCCAGGCAAGAGTACTGGAGTGGGTTGCCATTTCCTTCTCCAGGGGATCTTCCCAGCCCAGGGATCAAACCTGGGTCTCCCGCACTGCAGGCGGACGCTTTACCATCTAAGCCACCAGGGAAGCCCTTAAAACAATAGGTGAAAAAGTCATTTGGGGATATAGGCATTAGCGGGCTGGTAAGCCCAGCATAACATACAGAGAGGGCTGGCAGTGGGAATACTGTCTATTACACAATACCAGTAAGTAAAGTGGGCTACAGAGAGAGAAGACTGGAGAGCAGACATTCAAAAAGAAACAAGGATCCATCAACAGAAGCATGGATAAGGAAGATGTGGTATATGGAGTACTACACTTAGCCATAAAAAGAACAAAATCTTGCCATTTGCAACAATATGGATGGACTTGGAAACTATTATGTTAAGTGAAATAAGTCAGGAAAGATAAATACTGAATGATATCACTTATATGTGGACTATCTACGCTAGAGAATACAACTAAAACAAAACAAGAAACAGACTCAAAGGCAGAGAACAAATTAGTGGTTACCAGTTGGGAGGGTGACGTGGATAGGGGCAAGATAGGAGAAGGGGATTAGGAGTCACAAATTTAAAACAGAGGAAATATGGCCAGTATGTTACATTAACTATTAATGGAATGTAACTTTTAAAAACTGAATCACTATGGGGTACACTTGTAACTTATATAATTCTGTGTATCATCTATTCATCAATAAAAAATGTATAAATAAATATTTTAGAATAAAAAAAAAAAAAAAAGAAAAAAAAAAAAGAAACAAGGGTAAAGAGAACAGGCAATCTCCACATGACAGAACGAACAGCCTCTGGCTTAGAAATTCTAGTTCCCATGAGGCCTGACTGAGCTTTCTTCCTTTGCCATTGGATGTCTGGAAACTGCAACAGCATCTTCTTTCTTGAATGCTGAGTTAAGTGAGTTTTTGTTCCTTATATTGACTGAAGGGCAATGACTGGAAGAGACAGTACATATACAGTACCAGTGAAAAAGAAAAGTACCTGATGGGGATGGAGGAAACAATAATGTCAATCCAATAATGCTATATAATGAGCTGGCATCAAAACTTAACTACCTCACACACAGCTTTGTTTATAAATACAGAAAAGATGGTAACAACTTCAATATTCAAAGATCTGGTAACTAAACCATGAGGCTTTCATATAGACAATACTGTGCAGCCCTGAGAAGCTGTAGAAAAGTGTATATAACCCTTTCTACTCAAAACTCACACTCCCTGGTTCATAAACCACACAGACTGAGAGAGCAAGGGATACTTGTATTCAATGACAAACAAAGATGTTCGTGATATATTAAATTAAAAAAGATTACAAAATAATACACACTGTATTTTTGTTAAAGTAGCACATTTACATATATTTATATATGCACATAAAAATGAAACTGTCTCTACACTGCTTATAATGTTTCTGTCTGTGATTTTCAATCCCAACCTAACTTCTTATAATCAATAAAAACTCTCCTAAAAAATTAAATACAGATTTTCTTTTGGAAATTGTAAGGTAGGATTTGGAAAACCAAGTCCTAGCTCCACTACAGGATTGAGCAGTACTACGGTTACAAAGGAAGCAATTAGGAAGGGAAAGAGAAAGATGAATGAGATAAAATGAGATAAAGAAGGCAGCCTGAGGCTTTATACCAGCCTGAAAGCCCTTTTGCCCAATAACAGCCACTTGCTAAAATATGTTTCACTAGAGCCAGGCCAGTGTCTTCACCGCCCTCCTCCTCACTCATTTTCATTTATGTCTTCCATTATGCTTGCCAGCCATTCTAAATCCCCCAAGTGTTAACTGGCCTCTGTAATCCCTCTGCCATTCCAAGCAACAGTGATTTCTCTCTTCCTGGGAACCAGGTATATTTTCAAATTCAGAGATCTACTTAAGAAAATCACTCAAAATTTCTAAGGTTGTAGTCAGTGCACTCAAGTGCCAGGTAAACAGCTCCAGATGGTTAAAACAGCATTTTGCCACTAGTGAGATTATATAAGTTTAAAATGTGATCAATATGCATGACGTGCATATTCCACTACTGTAAGGTAGTCGCCAAGTTGTGTCCGACTCATTTGCAACCCCGTTTGCTAGTCCTGGCAGGACTAGCCTGCCAGGCTCCTCTGACAATGGGATTTTCCACTCAAGCATACTGGAGTGGGTTGCCATTTCCTTCTAATGGGGATCTTCCCCACCCAGGGATCCAACCTGAATCTCTTGCACTGGCAGGCAGATTCTTTACCACTGAGCCACCCAAGGAAGCCCTTCCATAAGGATCCGTTGAGTATAAACTAGAGAAGCAAAAAGGTAAAATGGCAATAAAAAAGCAAAAATCAAATAATTTGTGTTGTATTCTATCTAAGAACAGACTTAATAAAGGGAAGCATTGTTAGTGAGTCAGACAGCCTAGGCTAGTTCACTCACCACTCACTCCCAACCACTTTTCCCTTGTCTTTCCCTATTGCAAAAGTCAGAAAACGGAATCTTTCAGGCTTTAAAGTTGAGAGAGGTAAGAAAATTTTGGCCAAGGAGATAAGCTCCTGGGGAGGGTTTTTCTTCCTGTTTTGCCCTTCCACCTGCTTATAATATGTACATAATGCCTGGAGGTACAACAGCTATTTGCAACCCGCAAAATGAAAGCAAACAGAAAAAAAGAGAAAAGCCTAAGTCCCTGCTGATGTTGGTGCTATACAGTCCCAGTATGTCCACACCCAGACTTCTTATTAGATGAGAAAAATAAACCCCTATTTGTTAGAGTCACTGTACAGGAGGATTCTGGTTCCTGCAGCTGCAGGCATTCCTGACACAGTTAGCAGGGAGCTTAGAAGAGTGTTCTAGACTACCTTTTCTCCCCAACACGTAAGAGAGCCAGAACGTTTTCCCTTCATTAAGTTACTCATTACAGCCATGATTCTCAGCCTGGTAGGTATTCGAACGTGGGAATCAGAGAACACAGTGGTCGGGAACCGTCGTGATCACCAAAGTGAAAGTGAAGTCCCTCAGTCGAATCCAACTCTTTGCGACCCCATGGACTGCAGCCTACCAGGCTCCTCCATCCATGGGATTTTCCAGGCAAGAGTTCTGGAGTGCGTTGCCATTGCCTTCTCCGGGTGACCACCAAAGCAATGTCTCTTAAGCACAGGTCTGGGAGGCCATTCAATTTGGTCCCTCCACAAAAATCCAACAAGGATTTTTCTGTTTTTCTACTCAAGTTTCTCCTTTCTTTCAATATCAATTCTTCCAAATTTTATTCCCTATTAAACACTCATTAAGAAATTATTTTGGTAACTATACAATAAACCTCTCATAGTAACCATTCTATTAAAAAAAACAACAACAATATCTTAACCCCAGAGAAATAAAACCCAAATTTCTGTTTTAAAGGCATTTATATATACAGGCGTTCTATTATTATATTTATCATGGTTATAAAAACCCTGGTACTCTGGAATTCAATTATGTACAGATGCTCACAACAGCTTATTTTCCAGAGATAATATAGCTCTTACACTATTGATCATTCTCTCAACGTATTTTATAGTTGTTTTGATTTCCTGCATTTGGGAAATACAGGCTATCTTCAAGTAGGCACATTTCCACAAATTATCCACAGAAAGAACTTATACTCAAAACTAAAAACATCCCCACATATGTTCTTTTACTTTACTAAGCTATAAAATGTGGGTTAAGAAATTTCCAGGCCAGAATCACTAGATATTTGAGATAAGTGAAAGTCACTCAGTCATGTCCAACTCTTTTTGACCCCATGGACTACAGTCCATGGAATTCTCCAGCCCAGATCAGAATACTGGAGTGGGTAGTGTTTCCCTTCTCCAGGGGATCTTCCCAACCCAGGGATCGAACCCAAGTCTCCCACATTGCAGGTGGATTCACCAGCTGAACCACAAGGGAAGCCCAGATATTTGAGATAAGTACAGTGGGAAAAAAAAGATCTTTCATGTATATAATCAACTTAGCTGTTCCCTTTTCAAAATTAATACAAACTCATCAGTGAAAAGATAAAATAAATGTGAATGAACAACACATGGCACTAAGAAAAGATAACCTCTCAAATCACAGCAACTAAATAGGCAGAGTAAAAGATTTTGGTGAAATGTTTATTTTTAAATGGCAACCTAATTCTCAGACAGGCATCTTCTCCAAAATACACTCTAAAATATCTAAATCTTCTCAGAATACACAAGAAAATACTGCTAGAGTATAAAACCTACAGAAAAATCAAAAGCAATCTTCTTAACCAACACAAGAAGGGAAAAAACAAAAATAAAAAATCCCAAGGTTAAAGAAAACTTTCCAAAACTACAACAGATTTGGCATTTAATTTCTCTTTTCACTGAAAAGTCAGAAAAGAATAATCTAAATTACTCTTTCAAACATGTCTTCCCTTTAGTAGCCTGGTTGAGAAAGTTACTCAGTTGTCAATAAAGTCAAGGCTTCATCCAATACTATGCGGTTCCGCCAAATTCACTCTTCTGAGGCTTCAGTGAAAGGTTTGATCCTGATCAGGAGCCTGCAAAGGTCTGCCAAGAGGGCTGGTGCACAAGCCTGGGCAAACCATGCCCTGGTCAACAACTCAAATCAGTGGGCCCTATTGATGATTCCTAATAAAAGGACACTAGATAAAGAACTCTTGGAACTGTTCACTTGAAAAATTAAAATATACATTTAATAGCTCTAGAATATCATCAGTCAGGTTTTTATTGCTTTTAAAAATGTATTAGTAGTTTCTTCAGGGAAAGAAAAAATCATTACAAAACTAACTTAAGATTTGAAAATAAGAAGCTACGGTATGGGCTTACATCCTCCTCTCACGAAAGCTGTCCCAATGTTAGAGATATGTGTAGGTGTGCCTACTATGACATGGTGGGAATAAACTTAAAATTTCTTCAACTCAGCTTGACAAATGCATTTTTATTATTAGAAACTAAATAAACCCAAGAAAATGTAAGCAACATTACCATACTTGGTGCCTCCAAGTCTAGGAACATTGAAGAACTTCTTATGTGAACTGTCATTTAATGTTTCAATAAGGTACTCAAAGGCATATCCTGGGAAGAAAAAAAAAAAAACCTTTCATTATACACTGTTACAAAGTGCCTTATTCAAAGTGAAAACACCTAGAAACCAGATTTGTCCAACAGAATTTTCTCCAATGGCACAAATGTTCTGTATCTGAGCTGTTCAATAAGGTAGTCATTAGACACATGGGGCCCCTGACCACTTAAAATGTGGTTACAGAGACAGAGGAATCCTTTCAAATTTTATTTAATTAATTTAAATAGTCACACGTGCCTTGTGTCCACTCTACTGGACAGTACAACTCTAAACCATGACTCTGTCAAACAAAAACTGGCAAAATAATTAACTCCTGAAACGCGATAATAAAGAATACCTGGAAAGGGACAATAAGAATGATTTAAATGATGTATACACACGTTTGTGAAGACATGTCCTGAAAATTGCATAAATACAAACAGGGCAATTTGAGAACACCACAATTATGTTAGAACTGATTTTTTTTAAATAATCAAAAGATAGACATTTACACAGCATTCAACAACATGAACAAAATCAAAAGCAAACCAAACAACTTATCAGATAAGACCTTAATAGGCCTTACGCCTAAAGGTAAAAGTGAACAACAAAATATCTGGGTAAAATAGCAGATTTTCCCTAAAAGACCCGTCTTTCTGGTTATGCACGAATTGAAGCTTATCTACGAGGACCCACGGGTCTCATCTGAATGTGCCCCTGCTTCTAAGGTTCTTGGGGGAAGTGGCAGAGAGGCACCCTTGAGGTTACAGAACCTTGAGATCTTTTGTGCAGACTCACTGCGGTGGGTGGGCAGGACCCCCAACACTGTTAGGACCTTGGTCTGAAATGAGATGCGATAAGCATAGCCCACTTTCTGAGAGTACATAATGTTTTTCTTTTTCTGCTGAGGGGGAAGAGAGGAAGGTGGATGGTGGGGGAGGAGACCGAGCTCTGCAATAATTAATGGTCAGAGAACCGGCTGACCAGTGATCGGCCTTGACCACCCCCGACCCTGCTACTAGAGGCAAAGAAAGACGGAGGGGCTTGAGTCTGGACAGCGGAATAAACAACTAGCTGCGTGAGACCCAAGCGATGAGACACTGGCCCCCATCCTCATCTCTTACAAATGGGGGCGGGGGAGGGCGGGGAGAAGAAGATGGTGGGCCTTTCCTCGACCTTAGGGCCACTAAGGAACATAGGGAAGCCCTGGCAGCCAACAGCGGCGCCAACAAGCTGAGGCCGCCAAGGGTCAAAGCCAGCGGCGGAGCAGACGTCCCCGGCGGGGTCACGCTGAGGGGCGAGGGCTGCGAGGCCGGACTCTCGCGGCCTAGGCGCAGAGAGTGCGGCCCAGCAGGCAGGCCCCTGGGGAGCAGGACCTGAGCTCGGAGGGCCCCCGCGCCGGCCAAGCGACTCCAGGCGACAGAAGCAAAGAACTCGGAGCCCGGGTAGCGCGCGTCTCCACTGCCAGATCCAGTTGGCGGACTGAAACTAACCTGCACTTGGGGCGTCCATCGCCGGAGACCATATTATCCCTGCGGGGAGGGGGCCCGCGGGGGAAGGAGGGGGAGGCCGGGCGGGGAAGAGGGGGAGGAAGGCAAGCGGACCGGCACGGGAGGAAGGAAAAGAGCAGTCTCGCGCAAACACCGCGAGAGCTGCAGAGCCGGCCCCAGGTCTCAGCTCGCGGGATTTGCCTCCCAACTCTCGCGAGATCCTAGGACGTGGAAACAAAGAGAAGGGGCGGAGCGAGGCGGAAGGCTAGTCTTTGCGCAGTAGCTTCTGTTCGCGCAATTTGGGGCAAAAGGCTGGAGAGGCGGTGGCGTAGGCGTCACTGGCTCTGCCGTCTTAAAGATCTGTTATATAGTTGTAGCCTCAAGTGTCCAGTTGAGGTTGTGAGGTCCAGCGGTGTATGGGCTCCTACAGGGTATCCGGTGGGGTGTATGTGTGGAGGAGGAGGAAGGTCGGAATTGGGACTCTTAAGAAAAACAACAGGGAGAACCGCTTTCTCCTGAAGATAAAGCTTTAGGTTAAATCTGTCACATGTGTAGCTTGTAGGTCACTGGAGAGGGGGGTAGGACTGATAGGCACGTAGGAAGCGCTCAACTAATTGTTGAGTGAGTTTTCCTTACATTCTTGTAGCTTCAATCTCTCCCATTCTACTGACTTCTTCCTAGTGGCACCTACATGCTTAAGTCTATCCCTCTTCTGCCTCAGCTCCTCAAGTCCCTACGTTCTTGTCTTATCTCGTCTTATCTCCCGTTGGCAGCCAACTTGACGGAAAGAGCTGTTTGTGCTTGCCGTTGCCCTCCCACTCCTTATCCCTCTCCAATCTGCCTTTCACCCCCTAGAAACACCTCTGGTCAAAGTCAGCCACAACTCCATTTGCTAATCTCACGTTTCTCAATCTTTACTTGACCTCTCCCCTTGTTGAGAAATATTCTTCCGTCAGCTTTTGTGATCTCAGACGCCTATTCTGTTATTTTTTTCTTCCTATCCTTTAAGGGTGCTCCAGCTCAGTTTCCTCTTCAGGCCCCTCCTTCTCTTCCCTAGCACATCCCATCTTCTCCTTTGACTTCAGTGATTGTATACTGTTGCTTCCCTGTCTACCTGCAACTTAAACACAGCGCCTGAGCCCAGAGGTGTATATTTTAGTACCTACTACATGCCTCCACCTCCCACAGGCACCCAGACTCAAAATCTCCAAAATGGAACTCATCATTTCCTCCTTAAACTCCACTGCTCCTTTTGTATTGCCTGTATCAGTGAATGGCACGTCAACCACTCAGTTACCTGTGCCAGATACACATCATTCTTGATACTGTACCCTCTACATTTAATCACTGATGCAACAAGCCCTGTGGAAGTAGACCCCTTTATGCTTCCTCTATTGATGTGGGGGCTTCCCAGGTGGAGCTAGTGGTAAAGAAACTGCCTGCCAATGCAGGAGATATAAGAGATGTGGATTCCATTCCTGGGTTTGGAAGATCCCCTGGAAGAGGGCATGACAACCCACTCCAGTATTCTTGCCTGGAGAACCCCAGGGACAGAGGAGCCTGGAGGGCTAGAGTCCATAGGTCGCAAAGAGACCTGATTGAAGCTACTTAGCACAAACGTACAGCTTAAAAGCTGATTCTGGGCTTTCTGTACCCAGCCATTTTAGATTAACATGTTATTATAGGCTTCCCTGGAGGAGGAAATGGCAACCCACTCCAGTATTCTTGCCTGGAGAATTCCATGGACAGAGGAGCATGGTGGGCTACCGTCCATCGAGTTGCAAAGAGTCGGACACGACTGAGCGACTTGGCACACATTTATGTACCTTTCTAACCATTTCTCCTGCCATCACCCAAGTCTAGATTTGAACATTTCCTGTATAGGTGATTATGACAGTTATCCTCTCAAAAAGAGCCTAGGACACGAGTACTACCATAATCATCGTTTTCATGATGATGAAACCGAAAACTTAGGAATGGTCAGTGGTTAGTTACCAAGTGACTGAGTCAGGACTTGATCTTGTATCTCATACCTATCGTTAATAACCTTTTTGGAAAACTTCCTTTAGGCAGAATCACTTCTATGTGACTCTCTAGTATCTCTCTTGCTGTTCCCTCTTTATGAAACACCCTACTGTGCCCTATCCTGCTAACCCCATACTCATACTTCAGGTCTTGGTCCAAATATTTCCTACAGGAAATAGTCACAGCCCTGCAGCCCCCAATTTGGGTTGGGAATGTGATGAAATGCTTCCCTATCTTCCCATAGTTCAATTAGATCTCTTTATTACACTCCGTTGTAATTGCCCATTTACTGTATTCTCATATCCTGGTTAGATATATACTTTAAGTTGCATGCAAGAGAATACCCAACTAACAGTGACTTAAACAATACAGACCTACAATTATCCACGGGTGGCAGTTCGAGGATTAGTGCAACAGATCGATGACACCATCGAAAACCCAGGCTCTTTCCTTGTTTTGGTCCCATGCTCCTCAGCAATTTGTTTTGTTTTGTTCCCTAGCATTTTAATTTTTATTTCTCAGACTTGTTGCCACCTGGTTGCAAGATGAGTGCCTCATACAAAAGCATCATGTTGTCCTAGAACTTCTGAAAGAGTGAGGGAAAGTCATGCAGAGTCCCTCTCTTTTTTAAGCAAAGAAAGAATTTTCCTAAGGATTCTCCACAGACCTCTCGTTGAACAGAAATTAGACCAGTAGTTCTCCCCTCTGTCCCAACACCCCCTTTTCAAGACAGATATTTTGTAATATCTCCTTTACTATCCTGGCATGAAATCATAGATAATATCATCTTCAAAAACAAAAAATAATCTCTATAATAATCCATGTATGCCCTAATGGCAATATAGAGGAGAAATAAAATGAATTTATTAGAAAATAATATGTATCACAATATGCAGGCACACAGGCATATCTATACTATACAAAAAGATGTAGTCAGATGCTTGCACCTGTTTATAATGATTTCACAGAACATAATATTTAACCAAATGTAGTCAATGTTTTTTTCTTTTATTTTGACATTTCAAAATATATCATGCAAAAATATATATCATGAATGCATATGTATAATAAATGCATTTATATAATTATATGTGCATATATATTGCAAATGACTATATTAAGTTGAGGCTAATGGACTGTATTGGTGACTCAAATATTATTGGAAGCACTGCCACTGCTAATTTTCTGGAATGATAAACAATTCTTGGCAAAGTTCCAAATAAAACAATAATCTCTCTTCTTTTAATAGGATATTTGCATTCCTGGAAAATTCAGAGTATATTAAAACCATACAGAAATTACCTTTGCAGTTATTTGTAAATGGGATTAAGGTCTAGGTTCAGATAAGTATACATGTTACTGTTTTTGTTTGTGTGTGTGTTATTTACATGTTGTTACTGTTTTTATGTTTGTGTGTGTATGTGTGTTATAAATAAAACTGAGCACTGAAGAATTGACGCTTTTGAACTGTGGTGTTGGAGAAGACTCTTGAGAGTCCCTTGGACTGCAAGGAGATGCAACCAGTCCATCCTAAAGGAAATCAGTCCTGAATATCCATTGGAAGGACTGATGTTGAAGCTGAAACTCCAATACTTTGGCCACCTGATGCAAAGAACTGACTCATTGGAAAAGACCCTGATGCTGGGAAAGATTGAAGGTAGGAGGAGAAGGGGATAACAGAGGATGAGATGGTTGGATGACATCATCGACTCAATGGACATGAGTTTGAGCAAGCTCTGGGAGTTGGTGATGGACAGGGAAGCCTGACGGGCTGCAGTCCATGGGGTCACAAAGAGTCAGACAACTGTGTGTTATCTCCCTGAATATCTGGCAGCATGTTCAGTGGGGGAGGCTGTCTTATTCTTCGTTGTGAAATTCTTTCCTATGCAATATGGGAATCTCATCCTTTAGTTGCTAAAAGTGCTCCCCTCCTATGGTGACAATCAACACACCTTCCCCATTTTCTGTTGTGCATTTTTTAACAGCTTTATTGAGATTTAATTCACCCATTTAAAAACCTTTTTATTTTGTGATAATTGTAGGTTTACATGCAGTTATAAGAAGTAAAGGAACTAAAGAGCCTCTTGATGAAAGTGAAAGAGGAGAGTGAAAAAGTTGGCTTAAAACTCAACATTCAAAAAAAGATCATGGCATCCAGTCCCATCCCTTCATGGCAGATAGAAGGCAAAAAAGTAGAAGCAGTGACAGATTTTCTTGGGCTTCAATATCACTGCCAATGGTGAGTGCAGCCATGAGATTAGAAGATGATTGCTTCTTGGAAGGAAAACTATTACAATCCTAGACAGCATATTAAAAAGCAGAGTCATCACTTTGCCGACAAAGGTCTGCATAATCAAATCTACAGTTTTTCCAGTAGTCGTGTATGGATGTGAGAGTTGAACCATAAAAAAGTCTGAGCCCTGAAGAATTAATGCCTTCAAATTGTGTTGGTAGAGAAGACTCTTGAGAGTCCCTTGGACTGCAAGGAGATCCAACCAGTCCATCCTAAAGGAAATCAGTCCTGAATATTCATTGAAAGGACTGATGCTGAGGCTGACGCTCCGATACTTTGACCACCTGATGGGAAAAGCCAACTCATTGGAAAAACCCTTGATGCTGGGAAAGATTGAAGGCAAAAGGAGAAGGGGGAGATAGAAGATGAAATAGTTAGGTAGCATCGCTGACTCAGTGGACATAAACTTGAGCAAACTCCAGGAAATAGTGGAGGACAGAGAAGCCTGGTGTGCTACAATCCATGGGGTGGCAAAGAGTCAGACACAACTTAGTGACAGAACAACAACAAATAAGAAGTAATGGAGATTTCATACAACTCTTCGCCCAGTCTTCCCCAGTGCTTACACAGATTTAAGAAGTTTTACAAGTGCTCCTTTGTTGGGAGCATATATATATTTAATTTTTATATCACATGTGTAGGGTTGTGTGACCACCACCATAGTGAAGATACAGAATATTTCCAAGGATCCCTCCTGTTTCTGTTTTATAACCATATCCACATTCCTTCTAGGCTGTACTTCATCATCCCCTAACCCTGATCATGGAGTGTGATCTCAGGTGGGCCTTAGGAAGCATCACTATGAACAAAGCTAGTGGAGGTGATGGAATTCCAGCTGAGCTATATCAGATCCTGAAAGATGATGCTGTGAAAGTGCTGCACTCAATATGCCAGAAAATTTGAAAAACTCAGCAGTGGCCATAGGATTGGAAAAGGTCAGTTATCACTCCAATCCCAAAGAAAGGCAATGCCAAAGAATGTTCAAACTACCGCACAATTGCACTCATCTCACACACTAGCAAAGTAATGCTCAATATTCTCCAAGCCAGGCTTCAACAGTATGTGAACCGAGAACTTCCAGATGTTCAAGCTGGATTTAGAAAAGGCAGAGAGGGGAGGAGCTAAGATGGCGGAGGAGTAGGACGGGGAGAACACTTTCTCCCCCACAAATTCATCAAAAGAACATTTAAACGCTGAGTAAATTCCACAAAACAACTTCTGAATGCCGGCAGAGGACATCAGGCACCCAGAAAAGCAACCCAAGTCTTCGAAAGGAGGTAGGAAAAAATATAAAAGACAAAAAAAAGAGACAAAAGAGGGAGGGACAGAGTTCCGTCCTGGGAAGGGAGTCTTAAAAAGAGAGAAGTTTCCAAACACCAGGAAACCTTCTCACTGCCGAATCTGTGCGGAGCTTTGGAAGCACAGAGGGCAAAGTAACTGGGAGGAAAAATAAACAAACAATTAAAACCCGCAGATTACAAGCCCTACGGTAACTCCCCCAGCGGAGAAGCGGCGCAGACGCCTGCACACGCCATTAGCAAGCGGGGGCTGGGCAGGGAGGCGCGGCGCAGGCTGCATCGCTTAGAGTAAGGATCTGGCCTGAATACCCCGAGAGCTATCTGAGCGAAATAATTTGGGCTAGCAAACCAGACTGTGGGATATCTACCACGCGAAAAGCCAGCCCTAACCTAAGACACCGCCAGGCCCGCGCACAGAACAAAGGACTGAACAGAGATAGCTGGCTGCAGACCATCCCCCTCCGGTGACAGGCAAGCCAGAGCCGGAAGGGGGCAATCACAGCCCCAGAGAGACATTATCTATAAAACTGTAAGCAGGCTTCTTTGCTAACTAAGACTTCTTGGGGGTCTGGACGGTCAACATCTGCCTGAGAATGTGCTCCGGTTGTACATCTAGATAACTGAGTGGCGGGGAGGCGATAAGTCACAGCAATCGTGCTCGCCAAACACCTCATCACCTGAGCTGCTCGGACCTGGGAAGGGCACAAAACGCAGGCCCAACCGAGTCTGCGCCTCTGAGAACTACCCGAGTGCCTGAACCTGAGCGGCTTGGACCTGGGGGTGCAAGCAGCCCAGGGCCGGCCACGGACGGTTCCCAGCGGAGCAGCCTAGAGCCTGAGCAGTGTGGGCAGGGAGGCTACACGCGCCGTGAGCGGGGGCCGACCCAGTGTGGCTGAGGCACTGTGAGCACACGCCAGTGTTATTTGTTTGCAGCATCCCTCCCTCCCCACAGCGCGACTGAACAAGTGAGCCTAAGAAAAAAAAAAAAGTGTCCTCCACTGTCCCCTTTGTGTCAGGGCAGAAACCAGACACTGAAGAGACCAGCAAACAGAAGAAGCTTTAACAGAGGGAACCGCCTTGGAAGCTACAGGCAATAGATTAAAACCCTGTGGTTAGTACCGTCTACATAGGAAGGGGCCTATAGATCTTGAGAAATATAAGTCGGACCAAGGAACTAGCCGAAAATGAACTGAACCCACAATACCGACAACAAAACCAGAGAAAGTCCTAGATATATTTTTACTATTTTTACGATCATTCTTTTTTTTAATTAAAAAAAATTTTAAGTCCTCTATTATTCCTTTAATTTTCACTTTTATAACCTATTACTTTGCAAAAAAAAAAAGACCCTATTTTTTTTTAAAGCAAACTTCATATATATATTTTTATAATTTTTTTTGACCTTGTTTTTTTTTTTTTCTTCTTTTCTTTAACATTGTATTTTTGAAATTCCAAACTCTACTCTAGATTTTTAATTTTAGCTTTTTGGTATTTGTTATCAATTTTGTACCTATATATATATATATATTTATAATTTTTGTGACTTTTTTTTCTCTCTTTCTTTCTCTTCCTCTTTTATATAACATTGTATACCTGAAATTCCAAACTCAATTCTAGATTTTTAATTTATGCTTTTTGGTATTTGTTATCAATTTTTTACCTATATTTTCTTTATAATTTTTGCGACTTTGTTTGTTTGTTTGTTTGTTTTCTCTCTCTTTCTTTTCTTCTTTTTTTTTAACATTGTATTTTTGAAATTCCAAACTCTACTCTAGATTTTTAACTTTTGCTTTTTGGTATTTGTTATCAATTTTATACCTATATTTTCTTTATAATTTTTGCGACTTTGTTTTTGTTTGTTTGTTTCTTTCTTTCTTTCTTTTCCTTCTTTTCTTTAACATTGTATTTTTGAAATTTGAAACTCTACTCTAGATTTTTAATTTTTGCTATTATGTATTTGTTACCAATTTCATACCTTTAAGAACCCAATCTTCAGTACCCATTTTTCACTAGGGAGTGAGATTACTGGCTTGACTGCTCTCTCTCCTTTTGGACTCTCCTTTTTCTCCACCAGGTCGCCTGTGTCTCCTCCCTAACCCCTCTCTACTCTACCCAACTCTGTGAATTTCTGTGTGTTCCAGACGATGGAGAACACTTAGGGAACTGATTACTGGCTGGATCCGTCTCTCTCCTTTTCATTCCCCGCTTTTATCCTCCTGGCCACCTCTGCCTCCTTCCTCCTTCTTCTCTTCTCTTTATAACTCTGTGAACAACTCTGAGCAGTCCACTTGTGGAGTGCACATAAGGAAGTGACTACTGGCTAGCCCACTCTCTCCTCTATTGATTCCACCTCATCTCATCCGGGTCACCTCTAACTCCCTCCTCCCTCTTCTTTTCTCCATGTAACGCTGTGAACCTCTCTGGCTGACCCTCACGGCAGAGAAACTTTTCATCTTTAACGTAGATGTTTTATCAATGGTGCTGTATAGAAGGAGAAGTTTTGAAACTACTGTAAAAATAAGACCGATAACTGGAAGCAGGAGGCTTAAGTCCAAACCCTGACTCCAGGGAACTCCTGACTCCAGGGAACATTAATTGACAGGAGCTCATCAAACGCCTCCATACCTACACTGAAACCAAGCACCACACAAGGGCCAACAAGTTCCAGGGCAAGACATACCAAACAAATTCTCCAGCAACAAAGGAACACAGCCCTGAGCTCCAAGATACAGGCTGCCCAAAGTCACCCCAAAACCATAGACATCTCATAACTCATTACTGGACACTTCATTGCACTCCAGAGAGAAGAAATACAGCTCCACCCACCAGAACACCGACACAAGCTTCCCCAACCAAGAAACCTTGACAAGCCACCTGTACAAACCCACACACAGTGAGGAAACGCCACAATAAAGAGAACTCCACAAACTGCCAGAATACAGAAAGGATACCCCAAACTCAGCAATTTAAACAAGATGAAGAGACAGAGGAATACCCAGCAGATAAAGGAACAGGATAAATGCCCACCAAACCAAACAAAAGAGGAAGAGATAGGGAATCTACCTGATAAAGAATTCCGAATAATGATAGTGAAATTGATCCAAAATCTTGAAATCAAAATGGAATCACAGATAAATAGCCTGGAGACAAGGATTGAGAAGATGCAAGAAAGGTTTAACAAGGACCTAGAAGAAATAAAAAAGAGTCAATATATAATGAATAATGCAATAAATTAAATTAAAAACACTCTGGAGGCAACAAATAGTAGAATAACAGAGGCAGAAGATAGGATTAGTGAATTAGAAGATAGAATGGTAGAAATAAATGAATCAGGAACAAAGAAAAATGAGTTAAAAGAAATGAGGACAATCTCAGAGACCTCCAGGACAATATTAAATGCTACAACATTCGAATCATAGGGGTCCCAGAAGAAAAAGACAAAAAGAAAGATCATGAGAAAATACTTGAGGAGATAATAGTTGAAAACTTCCCTAAAATGGGGAAGGAAATAATCACCCAAGTCCAAGAAACCCGGAGAGTCCCAAACAGGATAAACCCAAGGTGAAACACCCCAAGACATATATTAATCAAATTAACAAAGATCAAACACAAAGAACAAATATTAAAAGCACCAAGGGAAAAACAACAAATAACACACAAGGGAATTCCCATAAGGATAACAGCTGATCTTTCAATAGAAACTCTTCAAGCCAGGAGGGAATGGCAAGACATACTTAAAATGATGAAAGAAAATAACCTACAGCCCAGATTATTGTACCCAGCAAGGATCTCATTCAAATATGAAGGAGAAATCAAAAGCTTTACAGACAAGCAAAAGCTGAGAGAATTCAGCACCACCAAACCAGCTCTCCAACAAATACTAAAGGATATTCTCTAGACAGGAAACACAAAAACGGTGTATAAATTCGAACCCAAAACAATAAAGTAAATGGCAACGGGATCATACTTATCAGTAATTACCTTAAACGTAAATGGGTTGAATGCCCCAACCAAAAGACAAAGACTGGCTGAATGGATACAAAATCAAGACCCCTACATATGTTGTCTACAAGAGACCCACCTCAAAACAGGGGACACATACAGACTGAAAGTGAAGGGCTGGAAAAAGATTTTCCATGCAAATAGGGACCAAAAGAAAGCAGGAGTAGCAATACTCATATCAGATAAAATAGACTTTAAAACAAAGGCTGTGAAGAGAGACAAAGATGGTCACTACATAATAATCAAAGGATCAATCCAAGAAGAAGATATAACAATTATAAATATATATGCACCCAACATGGGAGCACCACAATATGTAAGACAAATGCTAACAAGTATGAAAGGAGAAATTAACAATAACACAATAATAGTGGGAGACTTTAATACCCCACTCACACCTATGGATAGATCAACTAAACAGAAAATTAACAAGGAAACACAAACTTTAAATGATGCAATAGACCAGTTAGACCTAATTGATATCTATAGGACATTTCATCCCAAAACAATGAATTTCATCTTTTTCTCAAGCTCACATGGAACCTTCTCCAGGATAGATCACATTCTGGGCCATAAATCTAGCCTTGGTAAATTCAAAAAAATAAAAATCATTCCAACCATCTTCTCTGACCACAATGCAGTAAGATTAGATCTCAATTACAGAAGAAAAACTATTAAAAATTCCAACATATGGAGGCTGAACAACACGCTGCTGAATAACCAACAAATCATAGAAGAAATCAAAAAAGAAATAAAAATTTGCATAGAAATGAATGAAAATGAAAACACAACAACCCAAAACTTGTGGGACACTGTAAAAGCAGTCCTAAGGGGAAAGTTCATAGCAATACAGGCATACCTCAAGAAACAAGAAAAAAGTCAAATAAATAACCTAACTCTACACCTAAAGCAACTAGAAAAGGAAGAAGTGAAGAACCCCAGGGTTAGTAGAAGGAAAGAAATCTTAAAAATTAGGGCAGAAATAAATGCAAAAGAAACAAAAGAGACCATAGCAAAAATCAACAAAGCCAAAAGTTGGTTCTTTGAAAGGATAAATAAAATTGACAAACCATTAGCCAGACTCATCAAGAAACAAAGGGAGAAAAATCAAATCAATAAAATTAGAAATGAAAATGGAGAGATCACAACAGACAACACGAAATACAAAGGATCATAAGAGACTACTATACAATTATATGCCAATAAAATGGACAACGTGGAAGAAATGGACAAATTTTTAGAAAAGTACAATTTTCCAAAACTGGACCAGGAAGAAATAGAAAATCTTAACAGACCCATCACAAGCACGGAAATTGAAACTGTAATCAGGAATCTTCCAGTAAACAAAAGCCCAGGTCCAGACGGCTTCACAGCTGAATTCTATCAAAAATTTCGAGAAGAGCTAACACCTATCCTACTCAAACTTCCAGAAAATTGCAGAGGAAGGTAAACTTCCAAACTCATTCTATGAGGCCACCATCACCCTAATACCAAAACCTGACAAAGATCCCACAAAAAAAGAAAACTACAGGCCAATATCACTGATGAACATAGATGCAAAAATCCTTAACAAAATTCTAGCAATCAGAATCCAACAACACATTAAAAAGATCATACACCATGACCAAGTGGGCTTTATCCCAGGGATGCAAGGATTCTTTAATATCTGCAAATCAATCAATGTAATACACCACATTAACAAATTGAAAAATAAAAGCCATATGATTATCTCAATAGATGCAGAGAAAGCCTTTGACAAAATTCAACATCCATTTATGATAAAAACTCTCCAGAAAGCAGGAATAGAAGGAACATACCTCAACATAATAAAAGCTATATATGACAAACCCTCAGCAAACATTATCCTCAATGGTGAAAAATTGAAAGCATTTCCTCTAAAGTCAGGAACAAGACAAGGGTGCCCACTTTCACCATTACTATTCAACATAGTTTTGGAAGTTTTGGCCACAGCAATCAGAGCAGAAAAAGAAATAAAAGGAATCCATATTGGAAAAGAAGAAGTAAAACTCTCACTATTTGCAGATGACATGATCCTCTACATAGAAAACCCTAAAGACTCCACCAGAAAATTACTAGAACTAATCAATGATTATAGTAAAGTTGTAGGATATAAAATCAACACACAGAAATCCCTTGCATTCCTATACACTAATAATGAGAAAACAGAAAGAGAAATTAAGGAAACAATTCCATTCACCATTGCAACGGAAAGAATAAAATACTTAGGAATATATCTACCTAAAGAAACTAAAGACCTATATATAGAAAACTATAAAACACTGGTGAAAGAAATCAAAGAGGACACTAATAGATGGAGAAATATGCCATGTTCATGGATTGGAAGAATCAATATAGTGAAAATGAGTATACTACCCAAAGCAATTTATAGATTCAATGCAATCCCTATCAAGCTACCAACGGTATTCTTCACAGAGCTAGAACAAATAATTTCACAATTTGTATGGAAATACAAAAAACCTCGATTAGCCAAAGCTATCTTGAGAAAGAAGAATGGAACTGGAGGAATCAACCTACCTGACTTCAGGCTCTACTACAAAGCCACAGTCATCAAGACAGTATGGTACTGGCACAAAGACAGAAATATAGATCAATGGAACAAAATAGAAAGCCCAGAGATAAATCCACGCACATATGGACACCTTATCTTTGACAAAGGAGGCAAGAATATACAATGGATTAAAGACAATCTCTTTAACAAGTGGTGCTGGGAAAACTGGTCAACCACTTGTAAAAGAATGAGACTAGAACAGTTTCTAACACCATACACAAAAATAAACTCAAAATGGATTAAAGATCTAAACGTAAGACCAGAAACTATAAAACTCCTAGAGAACATAGGCAAAACACTTTCCGACATACATCACAGCAGGATCCTCTATGACCCACCTCCCAGAATATTGGAAATAAAAGCAAAAATAAACAAATGGGACCTAATTAAACTTAAAAGCTTCTGCACAACAAAGGAAACTATTAGCAAGGTGAAAAGACAGCCTTCAGAATGGGAGAAAATAATAGCAAATGAAGCAACTGACAAACAACTAATCTCAAAAATATACAAGCAACTCCTACACCTCAATTCCAGAAAAATAAATGACCCAATCAAAAAATGGGCCAAAGAACTAAATAGACATTTCTCCAAAGAAGACATACAGATGGCTAACAAACACATGAAAAGATGCTCAACATCACTCACTATCAGAGAAATGCAAATCAAAACCACTATGAGGTACCATTTCATGCCAGTCAGAATGGCTGTGATCCAAAAGTCTACAAGCAATAAATGCTGGAGAGGGTGTGGAGAAAAGGGAACCCTCTTACACTGTTGGTGGGAATGCAAACTAGTACAGCCACTATGGAGAACAGTGTGGAGATTCCTTAAAAAAAACTGGAAATAGAACTGCCTTATGATCCAGCAATCCCACTGCTGGGCATACACACTGAGGAAACCAGAAGGGAAAGAGACACGTGTACCCCAATGTTCATCACAGCACTGTTTATAATAGCCAGGACATGGAAGCAACCTACATGCCCATCAGCAGATGAATGGATAAGAAAGTTGTGGTACATATACATAATGGAGTATTACTCAGCCATTAAAAAGAATTCATTTGAATCAGTTCTAATAAGATGGATGAAACTGGAGCCTATTATACAGAGTGAAGTAAGCCAGAAAGAAAAACACCAATACAGTATACTAACACATATATATGGAATTTAGAAAGATGGTAACAATAACCCTGTATACGAGACAGCAAAAGAGACACTGATGTATAGAACAGTCTTTTGGACTCTGTGGGAGAGGGAGAGGGTGGGAAGATTTGGGAGAATGGCATTGAAACATGTATACTATCATGTATGAAATGAGTCGCCAGTCCAGATTCGATGCACGATACTGGATGCTTGGGGCTGGTGCACTGGGACGACCCAGAGGGATGGTATGGGGAGGGAGGAGGGAGGAGGGTTCAGGATGGGGAACACATGTATACCTGTGGTGGATTCATTTCGATATTTGGCAAAACCAATACAATATTGTAAAATTTAAAAATAAAATTAAAAAAAAAAAGGCAGAGGAACCAGAGATCAAATTGCCAACATTTGTTGGATCATCAAAAAAGCAAGAGAATGCCTGAAAAACATATACTTCTGCTTTATTGATTATGCCAAAGCCTTTGTCTGTGTGGATCACAACAAACTGGAAAATTCTTTAAGATATGGGAATACCAGACCGCCTTAACTTGCCTCCTGAGAAATCTGTATGCAGGTCAAGAAGCAAGACTTAGAACCGGACATAGAACAACAGAGTGGTTCCAAATGTTGAAAGGAGTACGTCAAGGCTGTATATCGTCACCCTATTTATTTAACTTATGCGTAGAGTACATCATGCGAAATGCCAGGCTGGATGAAGCACAAGCTGGAAAAAAGATTGCAGGGAGAAATATCATTAACCTCAGATATGCAGATGACACCACATTTATGGCAGAAATCGAAGAGGAACTAAAGAGCCTCTTGATGAAAGTGAAAGGGGAGAGTGAAAAAGCTGATTTAAAACTCACCATTCCAAAAACTAAGATCATGGCATCCGGTCCCTTCACTTCATGGCAAATAAATGGGGAAACAATGGAAACAGTGAGAGACTTTATTTTCTTGGGCTCCAAAATCACTGCAGATGGTGACTGCAGCCATGAAATTAAAAGATGCTTGCTCCTTGGAAGAAAAGCTATGATCAACCTAGACAGTGTATTAAAAAGTAGAGACATTACTTTGTCAACAAATGTCCATCTAGTCAAAACTATGATTTTTCCAGTAGTCATGTATGGATGTGAGAGTTGGACCATGAAGAAAGCTGATCGCCGAAGAATTGATGCTTTTGAACTGTGGCATTGGAGAAGACACTTGAGAATCCTTTGGACAGCAAGGAGATTCAACCAGTCAATCCTAAAGAAAATCAGTCCTGAATATTCATTGGAAGGACTGATGCTGAAGCTGAAACCAATACTTTGGCCACCTGATGCAAAGAACTGACTCACTGGAAAAGACCCTGATGTTGGGAAAGATTGAAGGCAGGAGGAGAAGGAGATGACAAACGATGAAATGGTTGGATGGCATCACCGACTCGATGGACATGAGTTTGAGCAATTTCCGGGAGTTGGTGATGGACAGGGAAGCCTGGCGGGCTGCAGTCCATGGGGTCACAAAGAGTCAGACATGACTGAGCAACTGAACTGAACTGATACAGATGGAATCACACTATTTTATAACCTTTAGAGATTGGCTTTTTTTTTTTTCACACAGCATCATTCCCTGGGGATCCATCCAGGTTGTATCACTAGGTGGTTCCTTTTTTATTGCTGAGTGTATTCCATGGTATGGTTGTGCCATAGCTCGTTCAACCATCACTGAAAAGCATTTAGGTTGACTTACTTGAGTTTGGGGCTATTTATGAATAAAGCTGCTATGAAAATTCATGTACAGGTTTTAGTGTAAACATAAATGCTCACATTTCGTAAATGCCCAAGAGTGCAGTTGTTGACTTGTATGGTAGTTGCATATTTAGTGCTTAAAGAAACAACCAAACTGTTCTAAAGTGACTATACCATTTTACATGCCCTCCAGCAGCATCTGAGTGGTCCGCTGATCCAGTTTTCCTACTTCCTTACCAGCATTTGACGATGCCATTATTTTTTATTTTAGCTATTCTGATAAGGATGAAGTGATATTTCATTGTGGTTATAATTTCCAGTTCCCTAGTGACTAAGGAGATTGAACACCTTTTCGTGTGCTTATTGCCATCTCTATATCCTCTTTGGTGAAATGTATGTTCATGTCTTTTGCCAATTTTCTAATTGGAGTGATTTTTCTTTCTTTTTTTATTAATACTTTTGAGAGTTCCTTATACATTCTAGATATTTCAAATCCTGAAAGATGATGCTGTGAAAGTGCTGCACTCAATATGCCAGCAAATTTGGAAAACTCAGCAGTGGCCACAGGACTGGAAAAGGTCAGTTTTTATTCCAATCCCAAAAAAGGGCAATGCCAAAGAATGCTCAAACTACCGCACAATTGCACTCATCTCACATGCTAGTAAAGTAATGCTCAAAATTCTCCAAGCCAGGCTTCAGCAATACGTGAACCATGAACTTCCAGATGTTCAAGCTGGTTTTAGAAAACACAGAGGAACCAGAGACCAAATTGCCAACATCCGCTGGATCATCGAAAAAGCAAGAGAGTTCCAGTAAAACATCTATTTCTGCTTTATTGACTATGCCAAAGCCTTTGACTATGTGGATCACAATAAACTGTGGAAAATCCTGAAAGCGATGGGAATACCAGACCACCTGACCTGCCTCTTGAGAAATTTGTATGCAGGTCAGGAAGCAACAGTTAGAACTGGACATGGAACAACAGACTGGTTCCAAATAGGAGAAGGAGTACGTCAAGGCTGTATATTGTCACCCTGCTTATTTAACTTATATGCAGAGTACATCATGAGAAATGCTGGGCTGGAAGAAGCACAAGCTGGAATCAAGATTGCCGGGAGAAATATCAATAACCTCAGATATGCAGATGACACCACCCTTATGGCAGAAAGTGAAGAAGAACTAAAGAACCTCTTGATGAAAGTGAAAGAGGAGAGTGAAAAAGTTGGCTTAAAGCTCAACATTCAGAAAACGAAGATCATGGCATCTGGTCCCATCACTTCATGGGAAATAGATCGGGAAACAGTGGAAACAGTGTCAGACTTTATTTTTTTGGGCTCCAAAATCACTGCAGATGGTGACTGCAGCCATGAAATTAAAAGACGCTTACTCCTTGGAAGGAAAGTTATGACCAACCTAGATAGCATATTCAAAAGCAGAGACATTACTTTGCCAACAAAGGTCCATCTAGTCAAGGCTATGGTTTTTCCTGTGGTCATGTATGGATGTGAGAGTTGGACTGTGAAGAAAGCTGAGTGCTGAAGAATTGAACTGTCTTGAGAGTCCCTTGGACTGCAAGGAGATCCAACCAGTCCTTTCTGAAGGAGATGAGCCCTGGGATTTCTTTGGAAGGAATGATGCTAAAGCTGAAACTCCAGTACTTTGGCCACCTCATGCGAAGAGTTGACTCATTGGAAAAGACTCTGATGCTGGGAGGGATTGGGGGCGGGAGGAGAAGGGGACGACAGAGGATGAGATGGCTGGATGGTATCACTGATTCGATGGACGTGAGCCTGAGTGAACTCTGGGAGTTGGTGATGGACAGGGAGGCCTGGCGTGCTACGATTCATGGGGTTGCAAAGAGTCGGACATGACTGAGCGATTGAACTGAACTATACATTCTAGATACTAGTCCTTTGTCAGATATGTAGTTTGCAAATATTTTCTCAGCCTTTAGCACACATGGCTTCCCCTCCCCACATACATTGCTCTTTGCACAAAATTGGAGTCTTATTAACAAGGAAAAAGAGGAAATTTCTGTAATGTTGGCAATCCCTAGTGTCTGCCACATATCACTGCTCTGTAAACTTCATGTAGGCAGGTGCCATATTTGTGTTAGTCCTTGCCAAGTCTCCAGCATGTAAACAGTACCTGGCACCAAGTAGGTACTAAGTAAATGTTTTTGAAAAGTATGAAGTGACATTCAAAGTTGTACAACTGGCAGAACCAGATTAAAAAGAGAGACTAGTAATTTGGTTCTCTTTTAAACATTAAAAAAAAAAAAGTAATTAGTTTCTATTTAGAAAAGAGACCAGGGAAGTGCAGAGAAGGAGGACCTTCCCAAAGAATCCAAAAATGATGGTAACTATCTATGGATCCTTCACTTTGTCCTTAAGAACTTCATCTCTTGAACACAAGTGAGTTGTCCAAGAGTTTTTTTGCAACCACATTTGTAGTCTCTGAAGAGAAGTTTTCACAATACATTGTTTCCAAGTTACATTTCTAATTAGATTTTAAACACTCCAGTGATATTTCAGCACCTTTTTAGATCACTGTCTTGGGTAATGTCTAGGCTGGTTCACCTCTTCTTTTTTAATTCAACTTTTTATTTGAAAAATTCAAAGATACAGAAAAGTTGTAAGAAAATTATAATATATTTTCTTATACATATTTCACCTTGATTTATTTAATGTTAACACTTTGCTACATTTGTTTTCTCCCTCTGTTTACATATGACATAAAATCCTCATTATTTTGGGGGAGGTTATTTCATTGAGATACAATTGACATACAGCACTGTGTAAGTTTAAAGTGTGCAATGTGATGATTTAATTATATCTATCTATCTATCTATATGGAACTTCCCTGGTGGTACGGTGGATAAGAATCTGCCTCTCAATGCAGGGGACACAGGTTTGATCCCTGGTCTGGGAAGATTCCATGTGCCTCGGAGCAACTAGGCCCACGGACCACAACCACTGAAGCCCACACACCTACAGCCTGTGCTCCACACGAGAGGAGCCACCTCAATGAGAAGGTTGCGCATCGCAATGAACACCCAGCACAACCACAAAGAAAATAAATAGAATCATAAAAAATGATATATACATTGTAAAATTATTACTATGATAAAGTTGTTTAACACATCCATCACCTCACATAGTTACTTTTTTTTCTCCTGTGGTGAGAGCCATTAAGATTTACTCTCTCAGTGATTTTCAAATATCAATATAGTACTGTTAAGTATAATTACCAATCCTCATTATTTTTAATTCTAGTTTTCTTTCTGAACAATTTAAGAGTAAATTACAGAGATTAAAACCCTTCAACCCTAAATACAATATGTATCTCCCAAGAACAAGGAAAATCTCTTATACAACCAGAATACAGTGATCAACTTCAGGAAACTTAAAATTGCTACAGTGCTATCATCTAATTTATAGCCCATATTCAAATTTGACCTATTATCCCAATATTGCTTTTTAAAGAAACGTTTCCCACAATTCAGAATCTAACTCAGGATTGAATGATGCATTAGATGTCACGTCTCTTCAGTGTCCTGTGATCTGAGACACTTCCTCTGCCTTTCGTTTTCTTGTATGACATCGACATTTTTGAAGAATACTGGCCTGTTATTATGCAGCACTTTAATTCGGGCTTGCCTGGTTGTTTCTTTATGATTAAATTTAGAGTATGCGCTTTTGGCTGGACATGAATTGGAGCAAACGCTGTGAGACAGTGAAAGACAGAGGGTCCTGGCATACTGCGGTCCATGGGGTCGCGAAGAGTCAGACACAATGTAGCAACTGAACACCAATGTGCTTTTGGCAGGGGTACTGTATATGCAATGCTGTGTCCTTTGCAGTGCATCATATCAGGAGACACCTGATTTTATTCAGTTCTCTTTTTGGTGACTGAGGCAACCGTAAAATCAGGGCAGGTTTCAAGCCCAAGTCTGCGGGACTCTAGCAATGGTCTTTTTACCCTTCCACAGTTTTGTGGTTAAACATGTTCTCAGTTACTGTGAACGGAGGGGGGTCATGCAGGCTCCCACATCTTTCTAAATCTTCTCAGTAAGGCCTCCCACTAGCTAAGTCCTGAGTATCCTTCTAATCCACACTTTAATTCTAAACAGGAACACCTCTTTGATTATTAATGGCTCTGAAATAAAGACCATGTCTTAGAAAACCAGCATCATGATGAAGATGAACACTTGCCATTCGGCAGCTCACCTTGGAAGCCACAGCTGAGCCTGATGACAGGTAAAGTAAGAGCAGTTGGCTGCCTGCCCTTGGGATAAGAAATCGAAGGGAGCCATTGTACACCCAAAGCAGGTAACCACGTGTTCTACCCATCTAGTCAAATGGAACACAGTTAAGAGTTTCTTACCTTCAGCTGACAAGAGTAGACCACACAGTAAAAGTTTTTGGAAAACTCACCCGTATTCTTGTCTCTTGCCAGCAGGTGGTTAAGAATATCAGTGCAGGCTTGCAAGGGCAGAACCCTATCCTTGGAACTGAGATAAGACATAAAATAAAAAGAAAAGACTCTTATTCCTCAGATCCATATTTCCTTTTCCAAGGGAAAAGGCAGAATTGCCATCAGTAGAATGACATAGGACTTTCAGAAGTAGTGTTATGAGTTGAATTGTGCCCTGCTCTCCAAATTCGTATATTAAGTCCTAACCCCTAGTACCTCAGAGTGTGACCTGATTTGGAAATAGGGTCATTGAAGAAGAAATTAGTTAAGATGATGTCGGGCATGGTAACCTACTCCAATATTCTTGCCTGGAGAATCCCCATGGACAGAGGACCCTGGCTGGCTGCAGTCCATGGGGTCGCAAAAAGTCAGACACAACTGAGTGGCTTACAAGCACACACGCATGCACGCACACATTCTGGGGTGGGTCTTATGATTGTGTCCTAATGACTATGTCTCCTGTGGGGACCCCAATGACTGGTGTCCTTATGAGAAAACAGGGACGTGGATAAACACAGGGGAGGCAGCCGTATGAAGAGAGGGACACACACAGGGAGAACGCCACGTGACAGGAAGGCAGAGATCAGGACGATGTGCCTACGAGCTAAGGAGAAAGGCTGGGAACAGATTTCTGCTTCACAGCCCTCTGAAGGGACCCATCCCCTCAACACCTTCTTTTCAGGTTTCCAGCCTCCAGAACCGTGAGACAATACATTTCTCTTGTGGAAGCCATCCTGTTTGCTGTAGTTTGTTATGGTAGCTGCTGGACACTAACACAAATACCTTCTTGGAATATCCAAGGTGCAGTGGAACCAGCACAGGAGAATAGTCAGGAGACTAGGATTTCAGTCCCAGCTCAGCCCCAAACCCACTGTGTTGTCATATCCAAATGAATGAATCTATCAGGCCTCAGGTGTAAAACTGATTGGTTGAAGCAAGTGCTCTTCCAGGTTAAAGAATTATTTTACATAGTCTGTGACTGTATGTTTCCTCTTAGGACATATACACTTTCCTTTGTTCCTCTCACAAAAGGAATCAGGGTGTCCTATCATATTAGACTTCCTAAAGGTCTCTGCTTTCAAACTGTGGTGCTGGAGAAGACTCAGAGTCCCTTGGACTGCAAGGAGATCCAACCAGTCCATCCTAAAGAAAATCAGTCCTGAATATTCACATTCATTGGAAGGATTGATGCTGAAGCTGAAGCTCCAATACTTTGACCACCTGATGCAAAGAGCTGACTCATTGGAGAAGACCCTGATGCTGGGAAAGATTGAAGGCAGGAAGAGAAGGGGACGACAGAGGATAAGATGGTTACATAGCATCACTGACTCAATGGACATGAATTTGAGCAAACCCCAGGAGGTAGTGGAGAACAGAGGAACCTGGCAAGCCATCTAGTCCATAGGGTTGCAAAGAGTCAGACACGACTTAGTGAACAACAACTATTTGGATTATGAAATGACTCAGCTTTCAAAAGTAATTTTCTCCAGGAATTTTGTAAATAGCAAGCTATCCTATAAATTCGAAACTATAACTCACATTTAAAAATTCAACTGATGGAAACGAGCCTTATAAAGTGGTGCCCTGGATACTTTCATTTGGTTCAACCATTATTTAAGTATTACTTACCGCATTCAAGAGTGGGGAGGAGGACTTCCCTGGTGGTCCAGTGGCTAGTACTCTGTGCTCCCAATGCAGGGACACAAGTTCCATCCCTGGACAGGGAACTAGATACCACATGCCACAACTACGAGCTCACATGCTGCAACAAGGATGTGGTGCAGCCCAATAAATAAATAATAAAAAAGAAAAAAGAGGGGGATGGATTCAACCTGCCCTTGAGAAGCTCGTAAATAGATAATGTCACTGTAAATGGTAATAAAAGTCATAATAACTAATACCCATTAAAACTTGTTAAGTAGTTTACATACATTAGCTCACTTATATTTTCAGAACATCCCTATAAGGCATTTGTATCAGTTAGGATGTTTTTGTATGCACATGTGCTAAGTCGATCCAGTAGTGTTCAACTCTTTGTGACTCCATGGACTGTAGCCTGCCAGGCTCCTCTGTCCATGGGATTTTCCAGGCAAGAATACTGGAGTGGGTTGCGATGCCCGCCTGCAGGGGGTCTTCCCAACCCAGGGATCGAACCCACATCTCATGTCTCCTGCAATGGCAGGTGGGTTCTTTACCAATAGCGCCACCTGGGAAGCCCCAGAATGTTTCTACATGCAAACAAAAGAAACCTCCAACGCAAACTGGGTTAAATTCAAGCCACTGCTTATACCCATTGAAGTACTTGCATTTTCTCAGAAACATTTAGCCTGCGTGGGCGTCATCATGACTCCATACAGAATCAGAAAAAGGTAGCACTTCCTGAACGGTTCACAACTCTGGAGCGAGCAGCCCCAGTGACCAACAAACATTTATCTGGTGGTTGCTGTCAGCCAGGCCCTGGGCTAGAAGCTGGGGACAGATGACAGACAAGCCTAGGATGACTCCAGGCTTGTCCCTTAGTCTCACTGAAAGGTAAACAGACAATGACCAAGTTCCCAGAGTCAGAAAATGACTTCACTGGAAGACAGTAGTGTTTGAACTCAGAGACTTTGTGATGGACCTTTCCCAGTCAGCGTTGTTGATATTTGGTATCCATTTCCTGGCTCTCCTGCCCAGATGACTCTGACCTCCTTTTGGGCAATTCAACCCTTCCCCACCACCCCCATTCATAGGTCCACCGTGAGGCTCAGTATTTAGTCCGGAAATTGAGGATTAACATAATGAGAAGCAACAAATCACTACAAGAGTTTTGCTGGGCTATCTGAAAAAAGGAAGCTTTCTTTTTTCCTCTAGAAGTTACAGGGAGTGAGGTTGTGACATCTGGAACTGCTGCAGCCATTTTTTGCCACCACAGTGGTGATCCTGGAGCCATGGGGTTCGCTGTGTGAAACCTGAGAATAAAGCCAAGACTGTGGAAAACAGACACAAGAGACAGAAATACTGAATCTTGGTGTCATCCATTTGGGTTGTGGATCAAGCCCGGCCTGTTCTCCACAATTGCCTCCTCCGGAAATTTTTTCGGTTATGTGAGCCAATAACCCCCTCTTCATAGGTTGAAGCAATCTGTGTTTTGTTTGTTTGTTGTAACGTGCATTGAAAGACCTGATAGCTATTTATTAGCTGTGTAACTTTGGACAAATTACTTCCCTGAGTGGCAGCCTTTCCAGTTGTAAACTGGGAACAATAACAACAAGGACTTGGATACTTGTGCCAATTAGATGTATGTGAGGGATTGTATTAGTTCCTAACAGAGGCTGTAACAAATTACTACAGACGTTGTGGCTTAAACAACACAATTTTATTGTCTTAAAGTTCTGGAGTCCAGAAATCTGAAATGGATTTCACTGGGCTCAAATCAAGGAAATGGTAGGGCTGCGTTCCTGTTGGAGACACTAGGGAAGAATCAATTTTCTCACCTTTTGCAGTTTCTAGAGGCTGCTCTCGGAGAAGGCAATGGCACCCCACCCCAGTACTCTTGCCTGGGAAATCCCATGGACAGAGGAGCCTGGTGGGCTGCAGTCCATGGGGTCGCTAAGAGTTGGACACAATTGAGCGACTTCACTTTAACTTTTCACTTTCATGCACTGGGGAAGGAAATGGCAACTCACTCTGGTGTTCTTGCCTGGAGAATCCCAGGGACAGGGGAGCCTGGTGGGCTGCCGTCTATGGGGTCACACAGAGTCAGGCACAACTGAAGTGACTTAGTAGCAGCAGCAGCAGAGGCTGCTCTCATTCCTTAGCTAGGGGGTTCCCTTGCATCTTTAAGGCCAGCAATGGTCTCACTCAGACTTCTGGCTTCTATCATCACATCTCTTCCTCTCACTCTCCTGTACCCCTCTTTCACTTTTTAAGCAGATTTGTGATTATATTGGGCCAACTGGATAATCCAGGATAATCTCCCCATTTTAAGGTCAGCTGATTAACAACTTAATTCCATCTGCAGCCTTCATTCCCTCTTGCCATGTAATATAACGGGTTCTAGGGATTAGCATGTGGGCATCTTGGGAGGTAGGGTGGAGGGGATTATTCTGCTGACCACAGGAGTCTACCCTGTTGTGGGCGTATATCCAGTACTCAGTGAATTACTTCCATAGACTCTGAAGCACAGATGCTAAACATTTAACCCCACTTGGTGGGAATCAAAGATTTCTTAGAGAAGATGACATATAAGCTGAGTCCATTCTAAACTAATGTCTGCCATTTATCAAATACCTCAGATGTTCTGCCAGATGGTTTGCATAAAGAATTTTGAATCCTCATAATAATATTGAAGATAAATCTTATCATTAGCCCTGTTGTACAGATTTAAAAACCGAGGTTCCAGAAAAGTAGAAAAATAAGATTCCTTGTTGTCACTCATTAACTGATGGAACTAAGAGTGGTCAGTTTTGATGCAAGCAAAAGAAGAAAAAAATGCTCCAAAAATCTTGGGGGCACAAGACAATCTCTGGGCATGCCAGGAAAGGCAAGCCCAGAAGGAGCCTTGTAGTGTGGTTTTGCAGGTTTCCTTGGATGCCAGAAGGGATGTTTGGGGAAAGAGTGAGGAAGGGTGTAGGGATGTAAAAGGAATCAGGAATGATATGGAGACCATATTCTATTTAATATATAGATTTCATAAGCCGTTTTACCAGGTCAGAGGAAGAAGGGAAAATGGAAAACTGTCCAGTTTAAGGGCTTGCTGTTTGAGCATGGGTCTTACTGGAGTTCCACCAGTGAGTTATCCAGTGAGATGAGAGCCTAGCAAAATGGGAAAACAGGGTCCCCATTCCCACATCCCTTCTGGAAAAGCAGGCCAGGTGCCCTGGGGCTGGGCATCTTAGAGTCACCCAGGGCTCTGCTGTGCTGCTCTGCACATGGATCCGATGGTTTGCGCCCAGAGAACACACGGTGTCGTTCTGGAGGCGTGTCGTTCTGGAGGCACGACGTAGGCTGCAGTTAGGCAAGTAGCCTCTGGGGGGCAGCAGCATGAGGCATTGTCTGCGAATGCTACAGCGACAGTAAGATCTTGGCATCAGTGGTGAATGAAACACTGAGGGAACAATCAAGGAATGGAGTTCCCAGTTGTATCCTCTAATCCTCTAACACGGCAATGAATACTGCTTTTTTTTTTTTTTTACACTTAGGACACCCAAATGGCCCATTCAAAGCAGCCATCCTACTAGGCTTGATAATCTATTCTAAGAGTTTGTCCCCACTCGAAACACTGCATCAACCCTTCTTGCAGAATGGCTTTCAGAGCCCAGGGCTGGACTAGATGGGTCAGATTTAAGGGAGAGCATTCATCTGGGGGGTGTTCATCTAAAGCTCATGTTGTTAAAAGCTAACCTTTCCTCCCTAAGTCCCAGGCCCCCTGGGCCTTACTCCTGCAAACGTCTGTTCTTGCCCCACTGATAAGAACTACCACCAGATTATTGTAGTGGGCTCCTGACTGGTCTCAAAACAACAGCCGGAGGGAGTCTGTCCAGAGGGAGCTAGCTCTTGTCACCCTCTGCTCAGAAGTCTGCACTGGCTCCCATCTCGGGGTAAAAGCCAAAGTCCTCACTGTGGCCTCCAAGGTCCTATGTGATCTGCCCCCCACCTTTCTAAGAATTATTTATTTGACTGTGCCAAGCTTAGTTGCCACACAAAGAATTTTCAAGCTTGGTTGCCACGTGCAGTATTCTTTTTTTTTTTTAGTTGCAGCAGTGCTAACTCTTGGTTGTAGCATATGGGATCTAGTTCCCTGACCGGGGATCGGATCCCAGGCCCCATGGAGTCTTAGTCACTGGACCACCAGGGAAGACCCTGCTCCCTTTCTTGACCTCCCCACCTCTCTCCTCCCCCATCGCTCCACATCAGCCTCACTGGTTTCTTTGCAATTTTTCAAACACCAAGCACAGTCCATTCTCCAGGCCTTTGCTCTTAAAGGTCTCTCTGCCTGGATCACTCCTCCCAGATATCCGTATGAGTTGCCCTTCACTTTCTCTGGCTCCTTGCTCCATTTGACCTGCTCAGTGAGGTTCTTCCTGACCACCCAACACATTTGGCATATCCCAGCTCTCCTGATGCTCATTACTCTGCTTTATTCCTCTCTGTAGCACTTATAATGATCTCACATGCCATACATTTAACTCACTGTTTCTATCTGCTGCTAGAATGTGGGCTCCATGGGGGCAGGGACTTGATCCCTGGTGCCTAGACTTGGCACATGGGAGGGGTTCAGTTAATATTTGTGGAGTGGATGCATGAATCAATTCACTGCACAGGCGAACTCGAAGAGCATACTTAACTTGTTTTTCTGAATGCAGAGTGGAGAACATCAGAGGCAGGGACCTCCACTGATCTCTGGTCGAATCCATCTCTGTGTCTTCAGTTAGCTGAGCACTTAAAGGTTCAAATTGGAAAGGTTTTTACCAATTGAAGGTATGCCTTGTGGTGTCAGCAACAGCGATTCTGGGAGATTGTTTAAAAACAGAAGCTAGGGACTGCCCTAGTGGCCTAGTGGTTAAGAATCTGCCTTGCAGTGCAGGGGATTAGGGTTTGATCCTTGGTCCGGGAACTAAGATCCCAGGTGTCTTGGGGCAGCTAAGCCACAACTACTGAGCCTGCACTCTAGAGCCTGTATCGACAATAAGAAAAGCCCACATGCCTCAAGGAAGACCCAGCCAAAATAAAAAAATAAATAAAAGCAGAAGCCAGACAAGCTCCCCAAATCCATGCAGCAGAGAGCCCCAGAGCTCGAGGAAAGGCATCTCAGTTCTGGGCCACATGAAAACTCACACTGCCCCCTAGTTTTAGGACCCAGAATACCTTTGTATGTCTCGGAAATGGGGTGACTTGGTCCTGACATTCAGAAAGAGCTCTAGGGAATCAATATAGTGTTGCATGGTAGGAACTGAAGTTTGACTTCCAGGTCCCTGGGACCTGACTGATCTCTAACCTGAGTTCCAACTTGGCCTTCTAACCTGGCATCCACCTGCACCCCACTGCCCAGGGTTCCAGAATCGACTTTGATTACAGTAATTTTCCTGCTTAAAGTTCCTAGTCTCTACACAAAGGCCAAAGTCTCTAGTCTGATATTTGAGCCCTCTGGTACAGTTCGGAACACCTGTTTCCATTCTTGTTAATGTCTCACCTTTCCGGCTGCATCATCTCACATGGCCATCTAACAGGTCCCCAAGCTTCCCCACCTCAGCATTTCTGCTTTGGCTCTGTTTCCCCACCTCCCACTTGTCTCCCATGCCAGAACACCACCCCCATCCTCCCCAGCTATCCAGACTCACCCAGCGCCCAGTGTCCTTGATTTTCTGAAGTCTTCCCAATCTTCCACATCTCAATAGGATCACTTCTCCCTCAACATGGATGACATCCTTTTCTGAGCCTTTTCTAAAAGATCTCTTTGCAGACTTAGGGGAAGGGCCCTTTAAGCCCAGACAGTGCTGTGAGGAAGGGTGGTTGGATTGAGAGGGCTTGACAGGGTGGCCGAAGAACTCTTCGGCATGGCTGCTTCACTTTGGCCTGATCTCTGGAATCCCTCTTCCAACATGCTGGCCTTTGACCTTTTGGAGCCCCACTGTACACATTCCCCCTGCTTCTGGCATCAAGCACCATTCCCTGTCCTTCCTCTGGTCTTTGCTTTGCCTGCCCAGCCCTGGGTCTATCCCCTCAGTGGAACTCAGTACTGTGAGTATCAATATCCCAGCACTACGTGTGTTTATAGCCCTGAACATTTTCTATTTTCATACAACACAGTCCCCAGACACAAGACCACTACTGTATCTGGTGTTCAAATATTCCAAACTAGAAGAAAAATTGGCTGTACTGATATTATTGGAAGATGATCTTGTCATGCAATGAGTACATAACTAGGGATTTTCAAGGGTAATTCTGACTGCAGAGGATTTTACTTTGTGCTGACTTTAGAAACTAGACCTATACAAGCTGTCAGTCCAATGTGTATAGATCATGGGATCATTAGGGATAAGACTCTGGACAAACAGCTGCTCTGCACAGGCAGGTGCCTTTGTATATTGTCTCCTGAGTCGCAGGATGTCTTTCCCTTAGAGGGTGAGCCCACTGCTAAGTCTCAGAATCATAGATCTGAGCGCTGGGAGGGAGATGGGGGCTTGCACCAGGATAGAGAGTCTTCTATCCTTTTTTTTTCTTGGTGTGGCACAGGGGACCTGTCCTCCCTGCAGTGGAAGTGCAGAGTCTTAACCCCTGGACCTCCAGGGAAGTCCCTCCAGCTCTTTTTGTTAGATGAGGCAGCTGAGGCCCAGAGAGAGAGAAAAGGGGAGGGGGGACCCAGTTTTCCAGTGATTCTTGGGGCACATCTCTTTTCTCTGAGCCCCACCAGTTGTCCCTGGAAAGAATAAGAAAGAAGACAGGATTGGGAGAGCACGTGTTCCCCATGGGAAGCATCAAACTGCCCTAAGTTAAAGGCTTCCTGTGGTTTAGCTCCAAGTCATACCTCTTCGGAGCAATCTCAGCCAGTGTGTGCTCCTGCGACAGGTCCTGATGGGCCTCTCTTCTGCTTCATAATGAATCAACACCAAAGTTTTGGAAGGCACTAAACTTGCCCAGGATTCTCACCCTCGGCAGAGCTGACACTGGGGCATTTGCCTGAAAAATTGCCAACATCAGAATGGGCCTGGAGATGCTTGCAGGCTTACACAGCAACTCAAGGGTTAAGTTTCCATGGCAAAATCAGAATTCTTTTTTTTTTTAATGTAATTTTATTTATTTATGGCTCTGCCGGGTCTTCATTGACATTCAAGGGCTTTCTCCAGTTCTAGAGAGTGGGGGCTACTTCTCTGTTGGGGGCCCTAGGGCACACAGATTTCAGAAGTTGTGGCTCACGGGTTTCAGCTGTGAGCTGTGGCTCACAACATGTGGGCTCTTCCTGGACCAGGGATGGAACCTACATCCTCTGCATTGGCGGGCAGATTCTTATCCACTGTACCACCTGGGAAATCCAAAATCTGAGTATTCTTAATTCTCTTGCTCTTTAAGGAAATACTTTCATATTGCACAAAAATGTAATTCCTTGTTAACTGAATACCAAAGAGCTGGGAATCACAGGACTAACATTTATTGAATACTTACGTGCCAGGTGCTTTTGACATGTTAGTCGTTGCAAAAAACAATTAAAACAGGTGTTAGGAGGAGGAAACTGAAGCTCAGAGAGGGTTAGTGACTTGTCTAAGGCCACACAGGCAACAGGTAGCAGTCAGGATTTGAAACCAGGTTAGCCTAACTCAGAGGAAAGAAGTTTTCCAAATCCCATAGTTTCTTCTTTTTGGAAAAACATTATAGATACCAGGACCCTGGTTTTATGTGGTCTAGACTCCAAACAAATGCAGGAATTTCTTCCAGAACTGCAGACGGAGAAAGTGGAGCAGGTAGACAGGGCACTGAGATGGATGTCTGTATTCATGGATTATGATTTTTGACTCCGTCTTGGACAACCCAAGTTCATCTGTCTCTGAAGGCTGAACTAGTCTCCTAAGAGGTCTCCCAGCCCTAAAAGTCGGTGATTCTGTAGCAAACACTGTGGACTGACTCACGTGATTCCTTTCTGGACTGTAGGGGCTGAACCACCAATGATTACATTTCCAAGCTCTTCTGTAAGGCAGGATCTGGTTATAATTTACAGTCTGCTGGTCAAATGCATTCATCTGAGACTCATTCAGAACTGAATCATGGGGAGAAAGAGGTGGGGCAAGGACATCTGTTTTGCTGGCACAGAAAGGGGTACAGTTGGCCTGATTCTGGGGCGAGCAGGGGAGGACAGCGTCCTGATTGTCACGTAATAACAATGCCCGCAGTTGCTCAGCTCTGCAGAGTAGTTTTGTGAATTGCACTTGTAAACTCAGACTAGACAGCATCCCAGTGGTTCATTAGGCTTTATGTATCTCTTTGTATCAGCAAGCACTCTCTAGTAGAGGACAGAATCCCTTCGAGTTCATTTAAGCAGAAAATGGCTCACTACAGGGTAGGAAAGGGCTTAGAGCTGAAAATACCTCATAGGTTGAAGTCACGTGAATGACTCCGAGAGGGTCCGGGGGAGCTGCTACCTCGTCGATCAGGACGCCAATGACTCCAGCACCACACGGATGCTGCCACCGTCCAGAAGCCTCTATGGTTATCAAACTGTCACAACCAGGAGGCCACCATGATCAGAAACCACAACCACAGTTGCAGCTTCAGAGGAGGCACACTGTGCCCACTAGCCTCTGCCAGTGAATTTGTCATACTCTGCTTCCCAATACTTAACAAAGTTAGTGATTGGACACCGAAATTTCTGCAAGGGCTGCTGAAAAAATCGGTAGACCCAGCAAACTTGTGGCTTCCTCCTCATCTCTACCTTCTGTGCCAGCCCACCTGCAAGCCTGGCAAACACAGACTAGCTTTCCAGTCTCGTCATTAGAGGAAGACAAAGAAGACGGCGGAACTGATGCTAAGCACAGTCTACCATTATCAACCCTTTTCTGTTAAAACTCACTGGAGGACATTCAGATGTCTACACACCAAGACCCCTCACCAAGCAGGCTCTGTCTCTGGTGCCAGGGCACTGACCACGAGATGCCTGTTGATTATGTGAGTGTGATTTTGGAAACGTTTTCTTTTATGTTTTAATTTTTTTTAATTAAACATCTTACTTTGTATTGGGAGTATAGTCGATGAACAATGTGGTGATAGTAAAACATTTACTTTTTCTGTTGTGCTGAAACCTGCACTCCTTTGCCTCACCTGGCCCTGGTTTGCTTTCTGGCACCAAACAGGATGAGTCAGCCCCCTATGTTCGCATCCAGAGATCTAAGGATGGTGACGATGACATTCCCCACGCTGCACAGCAGCACCAAAAAGCCTGACTTTCAAATGAAAAACTGTCGAGGAGAGCCAAGCACCAAAGCAAAGGCAGAGATGGCCCAGGATGAAAGAGATGGCAAGGCTGACCACCAAGAGATGTATCCATGGCAGCTCAGAAGGCAAAACCACAGCCATTTGGCAACTCCCAGTCTTTTGAGAGGCTGAAGAAACCAATTAATTCAAAATGTATTATATACTGTATGCTAAATTGGTCACTAGAGGGAGTCTAGATATAACAAGTTCTTTGGCTAAAACCGTCATTATAACGGTTAGTATCTGGAGAGCTTTCCCCCTCTTCTTTCAACTAAAGTGCTCCAAGCACCTTGCCACCCCTGGTCTCATTACAAACAAGTGCCTCCGTGAGCTAGGCAGGTGGCCAGTCTCATTATCCCACTTTTTAAAGAAGGGCACCTAGAGGTCAAGTGACTTTTTTCCACATCATGCTAATTAAAACCTTCTGTAGCTGTTTTTGAAAGTTCATGGGCTCCTTAAAAGCTTTGTCAGTGATTTAAAAAGCCAAATTCACTCACGGACTGCTTTGACACTCTCATTAAGGAGAGGAGTCAAAAATGAAGAGAAAGGAGGCAACTTCCCCTCATTTTGGGTATGCTTAAAGGTTAAATAATTTGGTAAAGTAAACTAACCACCTTTAGAGCTAGAAATTATTTATTCATACTTCTTGATTTCCCATGTTGAATAAATATTATGGACTATATAGAGATTGAAAACTTGATCCCTCAAGACACACAATCCAGCTGGGAAGGGCTGTATGCGTGAGCCATTTCTGGCTGGGCTGATGCAGAAAAGCTTCATTAAGAGATGGCAAAGGATAGGAAACACAACATGATACAAAGTGGTGGACCTGCTCTCCTTGCTGCAGGAGCCTTCTCAGGAAGTGACCAAGGAATTCTGGATGCCCTGGTCCTTCTCCTGGCCCTTGCTCTGCTCCCAGTGTTCCCATAGATTCAGGGGCAGTTCAATATCTTTCCAGTAAATTCCATTTTGGCTTAAGCTCGCTGATTCTCTGGCTGATAAGGAATACTTTCTGGGCAAAAGCAGGGAGTGAATCATGTCCTGGAGAAAGGAAAGACCAGGCTTTTCAGGGAGGGATGAAACATAAGATTTGAATGACAAGGTTTGAACCACTAAATCTTCTTTTTATACTAGATCCTTGCCAGATGGTACAAGTACCAAACACATATTTTAGAAGTGTGCTACCCAAATGTCAAATATTACCATGAGAGGAAGCTGGGTAGAGGGTACACAGGACCTCTGTATTATTTTTGCAACTTTCTGTGAGATTACAATTATTTTAAAATAAAAGCGTTTTTTGTTTGTCTGTTTGCTTGTTTGTTTTTAAAGCACATTGTTTTTGATATGACTAGTGGAGACTGAATTCCCACCTCTTCTCCTAAGGTGTGTGGTTGGGGGAGGTTCACAGTCAGGGAAAGGAAGAAGCCGACACCAGAGTTGTAAGCTTAACCAAAACCACACTGGGGAGCTGGCTGGGGGCCATGTCAGGAAGTGGAGGAAATCCAGGAGCCTAAGGTCAGGATCAAGCCAACTCAGCGTGCCAGGCATTCAGGACCCGGGGGAGAAGGGGAGGGCAGAATAGTTTGGAGCTTCAGGCTGAGACGTGAGCAATTACCTCCTGGGTCCGCTACTGTCTGAAATTTGCTCTTCCAGGCTGCTGGGGTGTGATGCAGGGGTGTGTTAGCCACAACTTAAAAAAAAAAAAAAAAGCAGCAGAGAGATGAAGACACAAAGATAGGAAGAAGGATACAAGGATAAACTGGAGAAGAGAATGCTTGCTGACCAGACACGAGACACTGAGCCAGGTCATCCTGTGGATTTCATTTAACCTTCATGTCACCTCTTCATGGAAGGTGATACCATCTTCAGCGAATAGATGGAGAAAAGCAGCTCAAAATGACTTGCGTTAGACAGTACAGCTAATAGGTGGCAGAGCAGATCTGCCAGACTCTAAGCCCTCTGGAGTGATGCTCTTGAAGCCAGGAGCTGCTCCCCACCCCAACCTCTCTGCAACTCTAGTGGCATAGAACTCTTTCCCCTCAGGGTACTAACGATGTCCGTCACCTCACCCACAGCACAACCGGTTCTCGGTGAAGAGGCCTCTTGTCCACTCTGCCCTCAAGTGGGCGTGCTGTGTTTTATACAAAGAAACCCCGGGGTGGTTACTTTACTGGAAGATAGGCCGTCTACAACTGGCTATGGCTAGAGCAATTGCTGGACCCAAGGGCATGTACATCACTGATTCTGATGAATCTTGCCAAGCTGCCCTCCTCAGAGTTTGCACCAGATGCTCCCACACCCTTTGATACCCACTGTCATCAGGGTTTTTGATCTTTTCCAATCTTGGGATAATTTTTTTAAAAATCAGCATTATTGAGGTATAATTCACGTCTGAGACTCAGGGCAGTTTTGATCACACTTTCCCCCTTTAATGGGCTTCCCGGGTGGAACAGTTGTCAAGAGTCTACCAGCAATGCAGGAGTCACACTCAGTTTCCATCCCTGGGTCTGAAAGATCCCCTGGAGGAAGAAATGGCAACCCACTTCAGTATTCTTGCCTGAGAAATCTCATAGACAGAGGAGCCTGGAGGGCTCCATGGGGTTGCAAAGAGTCGGACATGACTGAACACACATGCACTCTCCCTCTTTACAAGTGTGGCTTCCATATCTTCATATGGTTAAATGATGGGGCAGGCATTTAAGGTCCCTTCAGTGAAGAGAGTTCTGCCCTGCTTGGTATCTTACTTTAGCACAAATCCCCCATTTGTGTGAGACAATCATACTTCCTCTCTATCCCCATTAAAGTGCCAGCAGTTGTCACTTGGGTCTTTTCTGGTTTTAAACCAAAGACCGCATGAGCGTCATGTACATTATCCTGTCTGATGCTCACAGTTCTATGAGGTGTTTATTATTTCCATTCTAGGAATAAGGAAGTGGAGGAGACACAGTAAGCCAGTGGCAGTGCTGGCTTTAAATTCAGGTCAGAATCCATAGCCCAGACTCTTCTGACTCTCTCTCACTGTGATTGTTGGACTTGGTGTCAGACCACCAGGACTTGCATCCCAGTTCAGCCATCAGTTGCTGCAAAACACAGAAAATCTTGTCCCCTCTCCAGGCCTCTATGCAAAGAGTGGTTGGAGTTGCCAACTTCCAGGACCTGAGTGGGAGAATGGGGCAGGCAATAATCTAAGATTGTCTAGACCCCAATCTATTTCATTACTCATCAGAGTGAGTGAGCTGCAAAGCAGAGGAAAAAGCAAAACCTCTGCTCCTGCAACACAAAACAGCAGCACTTCTCGATGCATTCAGTCTTGAACCCTGGGGACGGGTGGCTAAAGGGGGAGAAGGTCCATATTTCAAGTATTTATGCAACACATGTGAGGCAGTCCAGCTTGTCAAGAGGCTTTTCTTGTCCCAGGAACCAATTATGAAGGCAGGTGGAAGTAGTTATGCTTGTTGAGAGAAACAGGGCACAGGAACTCGCTCAGAGGCCCTGAAAGATGATGAGAATGAAAACCAGATTCCACGGGGTTATGGGAGAGAGTAAACTAGAGCTGCCATTTAGTTTTAGAACCTGGGGTAGGGAGAGGGGGGCACGCACTTAAAGGGGAGAATGAAGCATAGACAGTCAAGTGTTTCGCTCAAGTTCGCACAAGCGTTACGACTTGAACACAGATTCCCAATGCAATTCTTACCATCTCCCTACACCCCCCTGCGACCAGCCAATCTGCTTTCCCACCAACCCACAAGGAGACTTGGGAAGGCCTATCAGGCTGGAGAGGAGACAGGGAATGGAGTTAAGTCGTGGTGATGCTAATAGGATACATCTGCCGTTGTATAATTACCTTTGGATATTTGGTTACAATGACTCTGTGTTTTTTGCTCCACAATTTGCTGGAATCTGCAGAGACAGAACTTTACTATAAAGAAGATAAATGAAACATTCCAAAGATGTGGTTCAGCCTAGGACCACGTGATTTTTACCCAGAGCTTGTAAAACATCTCTGTCCTTTTAAACCCCTCTCAGCTGTGCAGCACACGAACTTTGCTTCCTTAGGGAAGCTTGGAGACCAGCAGTCTCTGAAATGTGCTGGTCTCCACGTTGGTCACAGTTCTGGTTATATTTTACCACTGGACTGGGTGAGGGAGCTATGCTGGGCAAAGTCTGGTGGTGCTTAACAGTCAGTCGTGAAGTATATTGTGAGAAATGGGGGTAGGGAAGGAGAAACGGCAGCAGGAAAGCCAGCCCACAGGCTGCTGAACATTGGCTTGGCCACCTTCTGTTGTTACTATCCATTCCTTAGGTCGCTAACACCTGGGAAAAAAGATATAGATTTTTACTGCAGTTCTGAACCAAGATACAAAGGTAGAACCCCAAGGCTTTGGAGTCACAGTTCTGCTTATCAGCTTATCAGTTGACCCTGGGCAAGTTACTTCACTTCTGAATCTGTTTATTCAAAAGCAAAATATGAACAACAGTACATACATTATAGGGCTATTAAGAGGATCACATGAGATAATATAAGTAATCTTTTTAGCACATTATGAGGACTCAGAAAATGACAGTATCATTACATGTTTCATCAAAGCAATGATGTCATCAATTGTAAGAGGCACCATTTTCTGGACCACTAAAAAAAAGAAGAAATTCTACCTTTAACACAAGGCTTTCTCATGTAGAATTTTAAACATGTCTGTAATAAAAAAATCTCTATTTAGACATGGATGTTTGATAATATATTACTTTTGTACCTGCTGCTGCTGCTAAGTCGCTTCAGTCGTGTCCCACTCTGTGCGACCCCATAGACGGCAGCCAACCAGGCTCCCCTGTCCCTGGGATTCTCCAGGCAAGAACACTGGAATGGGTTTCCATTTCCTTCTCCAATGCATGAAAGTGAAAAGTGAAAGTGAAGTCGATCAGTCGTGTCCGACTCTTAGCAACCTCATGGACTGCAGCCTACCAGGCTCCTCCATCCATGGGATCTTCCAGGCAAGAGTACTGGAGTAGGGTGCCATTGCCTTCTCTGACTTTTGTACCTACATAAGGGGAAAAAAAGTAAGCAAAATGAATTCCCTTCAGAAGAGAGTCACTTGTTAATTCAGCATCACTAATGACCATATTTTCACATAATATTGTCCTCTGAGCCATCAAGAATGAGTGACACACCATTTCTTTAAAAAGGTGGAGAATCTTCTCTACTGTCTCTAGAATTTCCTTCCAAGCCAAAGATCCCCATGCCCAAGGTTTATGCACGTGTGAGGACAGAGAGAGCTGTGTGTAATGGCCTGCCAACCATGATTGTATTGTGTATCCAGAGTGCAGACACATCAAAGTGTGCGGAAAGTGTGCATCTGAGAATTCATAACATCTGGTATCCCCAATGTGTTACAGTCAGTTGTGACGTATATTGTGAAATATTTGTAACTATTAAAGCTTTAAGCTTGTGAAGGCTTCCTTAAAATATATCACTGTGTCCAATATAACTATTCTTCATGGCAGAGTTACTACCAATTATTATTACACCAACATAACAGTCTCTGAGTGCCATTCACTGACATGAATTATTAATGTATTTAATTATTAATGCATTTAATTCTCACAGCAACCACGTGAGGTAGATACAATTGTTATGCTCTTTTTACAGATAAGGACTCTGTAAACTGACACATAGAGAGGTGGAGTAACTCAGCTGAGGTCACGGAGCTTGTCTTTCTAGAGTCTATGCTTAACTACTAGACTGGGGTTTCTCAACTTTGGCACTATGGACACTGGACTAGATGAATATTTATTGTAGGAGGGTTGTCCTGTGCTTGTAGGCTGTTCAGCGGCATCCCTGGTATCTTCCCTCTGGAGACCAGTGGTGCCCCCACACACCCAGGTATAATGACTGAAAATGTCTCTGCTGCTGCTACTGCTGCTAAGTCGCTTCAGTCGTATCCGACTCTATGCGACCCCATAGACGGCAGCCCACCAGGCTCCCCCATCCCTGGGATTCTCCAAGCAAGAACACTGGAATGGGTTGCCATTTCCTTCTCCAATGCATGAAAGGGGAAAGGGAAAGCGAAGTCGCTCAGTCGCAATCCCATGGACATTACCAGATGTGACCCCCGGGGCAACATCGCCCCAGGTGAGAACTACTGCATTATACCTGGTCCCTCAAGGTCGCCACTGAGGAAGCCAGATCCCAGGTCCTGTTTCATTCAAGCCCTGAAATGATGGGAGGCCCAAGATTCTGGGCGAGTGACCGGTCAGCCTCAGGTAGAACTGTGGATCTGTGGAGGGTGGATTGCTGTGTAGTGCCAATGGCAGAGCAAGTGTTAAGAGTTTGGGACCAGAAAGTCAAGAGAGTCTCAGAGATGCATCAGATGCAACTGACATGACAGCCTCACTTCCGGAGAAAATGAAGTTCTCTTTGTCCTTGAAACCCCTCCTCACTCCTTTTCCGCCTTCTTAAGGACAACCTCTGTCACGAATGTGGCATGCTCCTTTCAGTTTGTTTGTTTTGCTTTTAACATTTATATACATCTGTGATAAATACATAATACTGATTTTTCTATTTGAGAATTTATATAATTACAATTTAAAATTTATACCAAATATCAATTTTTGTTTTAATTCAACAATATATTTTGGAAATCTATTCAAAATGACACATATAGATTTAATCCGTTCCTTTTAACTGCTGCGGACTATTCCATTATGTGAATATACTATATTTTGCTTAGTCTCTCTCCTATTGATGGACAATTGAGTTGTTTCCAGTTTGACATGAATACCAACATCCTGTACTGAATCTCCTTGGAGGTATTTCCTGTGTACATGCTGAACTCCTCTCTGGCACATCCTTCAAGATGGAATTGCAGGCTTATAGGAAATTGCAGGCTTATAGGAAATACATGTTCCATTTCATCAGGTGCAGCCAAATTGTTCTCTATTGGGTTTATATCAGTTTATACTCTTGGGGATTTCCCTGGTGGCCCAGTGGCTAAGATTCCACATTCCCAATGCAGGAGGCCCAGGTTTGATCCCTGCTCAGGGAACTCTAGATCCCACATGCCACAACTAAAGATCCTGCTGCAACTAAGACCCATTATAGCCAAATAAGTACATAAATAAAAATAAATATTTTTATAAATTTATCCTCTCACTGTGCCGTGCTGTGCTTAGCTGCTCAGTTGTGTCCACCTCTTTGCGACCCCATGGACTGTAGCTGGCCAGGCTCCTTCTGTCCACGGGGATTCTCTAGGCAGGGATACTCTCACTTGCAATGTATAAAAGTTAACCTTTCCCATCAACACTTGGTGCAGCCATTTTTTTTTTTACCATTTTTGCTGATCCGAGGGAGTCTATTCCCATTGCGGGTGGGTCCAGCATGTGGATAAACAACATCCATCATGTGTGTCTCAAAGGGGAAAAGGTTGGGAGTCACTCGGTCTGTGAGAATAGTCGTGTTTGACCACAAACATCATACCGAGGTTCAAAAGTTGATGAATTGCCTAACAGCTCCTCAGAGTAATTCACCTTAGCCAGTGAAACACAAACTGCTCTTAAAACAAAGCAGTCATCAAATTAACTGCTGTGCTGAAAGAACTTCCCGGTGGACTTCATAAATTCGGTCTGAAGTCTGTGCAGTGGGTCCCTGTGGCTGTGCCTTGGCAATGGAATCACACTGAGCCTGGAGGTCCACCCTGCATTCCATGCGGCTCTGCATGTGGGCAGGTGTGAGATGAGGGGCCTTGGCAGTTCCTCTGGGATACTCCTCCCGCATCCCCCACTGCTTGACCAAGATTGGTGGGCAGACGGTTGATGGCCTGCCAGTCAGCCCACCAGCGGAGAGGCCAGGACTGGCCCAGCAAGGCTGCTTCAGAAAGGGAGGTTTGCCAGGGTGGGAGCTTGTCTGTACTGAGACCCCCCTCCCCCAGGCCTTTCAGACCTTCCTTGCTCACCTGTTCCCTCCTAGTCACGTACCTCCACCCCTCTAGAGTCACAGTCTTCAGGGTGTAGATAAAATTCAGCAGGAAGCCAAGGAATCCAATCTGGGCTCTACTCTGCCCATCACCCAGTGACCAGGGAACTGCTGTGTTCAATGGGGAGGGTCCCTTTCCTGGGGACTTCTCAGGGTTAGTGTGAGGAGTACCACTGGTGACAGGTGAAGTGGGGAGTACTTGGTTTAGCAGAGGAGGCTCCAGTTGGGCTGTTCAGCAGCCTAGGCTTCATCACGTAACCAGCTGAGTAACTTCAGGAAGCCTCCTCTGTTCTCTGGGCCTCCGTTTGCCCATCTGTGACATTACTGCACTGGGTCAGATCAGCACTTCTGAAACTGTATTCCACCCAATGTTCCACATGCTCCATGGAAAAGGGATTCCGTTGTCTGCTAAGTCTGGGGACACTGACTGCCATAACTGCCCTGGTAATCACATTGCTGCTGCTGCTGCTAAATCGCTTCAGTCGTGTCCGACTCTGTGCGACACCATAGACGGCAGCCCACCAGCCTCCCCCTTCCCTGGGATTCTCCAGGCAAGAACACTGGAGTGGGTTGCCATTTCCTTCTCCAGTGCATGAAGGTGAAAAGTGAAAGTGAAGTCGCTCAGTCGTGTCTGACTCTTCACGACTCCATGGACTGCAGCCCACCAGGCTCCTCCGTCCATGGGATTTTCCAGGCAAGAGTACTGGACTGGGGTGCCATTGCCTTCTCCGATATGAACTTATAGAATAGTATTTATTATAGTATGCTAAGTCGCTTCAGTCGTGTCTGACTCTGTGAGACCCCATAGATGTCAGCCCACCAGGCTCCCCCGTCCCTGGGATTCTCCAGGCAAGAACACTGGAGTGGGTTGCCATTTCCTTCTCCAAGGTAATCACATTAGAAGGTAGCATTTGAAGGTTTGGAGATATCTGGCAGGAAAGAAACATGACATTTCCCAAACATCTTTGGTTTTGGAACACTTTTCCTGTTGAATGAATAAAGCTTTTTTAACATCTCTGAAATTACAGATGTGTCTCACAATTGATGCATTTTGAGAGACTTTGAAATATGGTTTAATAAATAATAGCTATTGGGTAGCAACTAAATGTTGGCACTCGTTAAGTACTTAACATGTAGAATTGATTTAATGTTCCCAGTAATCCTGTAAATTCGGGACTATTATTATTCCCACTTTGCAAATGAGGGAACTGAATCACAGAGCAATTAAGAAACTCAAAATCAGAAAGAGAAAAACAAATATATTATGTTAACATGTATATGGAATCTAGAAAGATGGCACTGCTGAACCTATCTGCAGGGCAACATTGGAGACGCAGACACAGAGAACAGACCTAAGGACATGGGGTCAGTGCGGAGGAGAGGGTGAGATGAATGGAGAGAGTAGAGGAAACATATGCACTACCGTATGCAAAATAGATGGCCTGTGGGAATTTGCTGTATGACTCAGGGAACTCAAATTAGGGCTCTGTGACAACCCAGAGGGTTGGGATGGGGTGGGAGGGAGGAGACATGTATACCTATGGCTGATTCCTGTTGGTACATGGCAGAAACCAACACAATATCGTAAAGCAATTATCCTTCAATTAAAAATAAATTAATTTAAAAAAACTCACTCAGGATCATACATCTAATAAATAGGGAAGCTGGGACTTAAGCCCTGATGATCCTGAACGCTTAACCACATACCCCTGATCTTTGGAATCAGATTTATGATGCAGTGACTATGAAGGACATAGGCAAGGTCATCAATGGCCTTGAAGGGACTGCTTTCCATGAGAAAGAGCAGAATCATAAACGGGCAGAGGCTATTTTAGTGCAAGTATCAGAAGAGAGGAAGCTGCTTCAGGAATGTCTTTGAGTGAGTGTGAAGAGAAGAGGGGACCGAAGTTGGGAGAGCTCTGAGAGGGGTCCAGATATGATCTTTCAGCAGATTTCATATTGCAGTCTTGCAGGGTAGAGAGATCAGACACCTGGTCGACCTCATAATAAGGACTGTGCCTAGACTTGTGGTCTGCTCGGAATCCTGCAAATCCTGGCAGGCCTTAAATCACACCTGCAGGGGAGGTGGGCAGGATTATGACCCTCATCAGAGAAGGCTGCTGAGGCCCAAGGAAAGTGAATTTCAGACATGTTTTCTTGCGGCTTTTTCTCACTGGAGTCTGTGGGAGCCGTCAGTTCTCCAGACTCTGCAACATGCAGGAGACAAGGCAGGCAGAACTTCACCCTGAGAAGGTGAATTTCTAGGCCAGTGTGTTTCTAAGGAAGGCACACACTGCTTCCTCTCTTCCCCTCCTTCATGGTCCCTTTAGAACCTGGTGCCCTCCCTGGGTTCCTAACATCCTGTCCCCCAAAACAATCTAAAACTCACTCCTGTTGGAGTGTCTCTGACTGATGTCAGCTGTCTTCCTCCTTCGAAGGGGATTTGCATCATTGCAAGGGAATGCAGCACTTATAACCAGACATGTTTCTCAAACTATAATGTGCAGACCAATCCAGGGGGGTCTCGTTAAAATGCCGAGTCTGAGTTGGTAAGTCTGGGTCATACATAATGAGCTTCCAAATGGATGCTGAAGCTGCTGGCCCAAGGACCACACTCTGAGTGACAGACAGTGGTTTGGTGGAGACTCTGGGGTCAGGATGGCTGCCCACTTTTCTATCCAGCTGACTTTTGGAAAGCTACTTACTTGCTCCTCGTGTTAGTTTCCCCATCTGAGTAGTTGTAGTAACTACAAAGAGCTGACTCACTGGAAAAGACCCCTGATGCTGGGAAAGATTGAAGGCAAAAGAAGAGGGCAGCAGAGGATGAGGTGGTTGGATGGCATCACCAACTGAATGGACTTGAATTTGAGCAAACTCTGGGAGGTAGTGAAGGACAGAGGAGCCTGATGTGTTACAGTCCATGGGGTCACAGAGATTTAGCAACTGAACAACAATAAATGAGTAGCAAATACCTAATAGGATTTAATAAATGCCTAGTTATTATTGAAAACCCCAAATAGTGCTATCTACTTAATGGAATTGTTAAAAAGGATTAAGTGAAAACAGTAGGTACATAGTACTTAATCCAGAGCCTGGCATGTAGTAAACCCTCACTAAATAATAATTAGCAGATGTTATTAATGGGTATGGAAAGACTAAACAACAACAACACGGAAAGGCTAGTCTGGTAGAATCAGGCACTGGGAAGCCAGCAGGAAGATGGGGGAGAAAGCCATTCTTTCTGGTGTCATGAGGATAAAGCTATTTGTATTCTGGTTTAGAACCATCGGAGGCGAGTTTCTCTCCTGTACTTCATCACCACTGCTGCCCTGCTGGTTTCCCTGGAAAGAATGAGAGCCCAGGTCACCCTGGGCAGATGGGATGACAGGTCACGGATCCAGCCTCCTGTCTCAGCAGCTTTGTCTTCCCAGGAGTGTCTCTGCGGGTCTTTCACTTACTTGCAGCCACCCTCAGCTGCTTCTCCTTAAATCATCTCTGCATCGCAGAGGGTTGGGAGCCTGCCTGCATCTCAGGGGCTCCAGCTGTCTGCTGTGGACTATGAATAGTGCCTGTCGGGCTATTTGTCTCGTCACCTTTGCAATCTGCTTTCTGCACAATGTCTAGATGGGGCATGTTTGCAGGCTTGGTGAAGCCATTGTTTTTCTCAGTGACATTTTCTGGGAGAAGCATGGATTCATGAAGAGATAAGGACAGTCCTTGTTTATGATGGGAACTGTGTGGCCCACTTGTCATCTGCATCTATTTGTCCTACATACCTGTGCACACTCAGACTGCAGAATCAAAGGGTTGGAGCTCAGCAGTCAAACTGCAAGGTACAAGTGAACCTCCTGGGGATCTTGTTAAACTGCAGTCTGGTTCAGCAGGTCTGGGGTCAAGCCTGAGATTTTTGCATTTCTAACAAGCTTACAGGTGACCCAATGATGCTGGTCCATGGACCACACTTTGAGTAGCCAATGGATCTCAAACTTTAGCATGCATCCAAATCACCTGTAAGCTGGTGTAAAACACACACTACTGGGCCCCACTCCCAGATTTTCTGTTTCTGTAGACCTAGGGTGTGGAGAAGGAAATGGCAACCCACTCCAGTGTTCTTGCCTGGAGAATCCCAGGGACAGGGGAGCCTGGTGGGCTGCCGTCTCTGGGGTCGCACAGAGTCGGACACGACTGAAGCGACTTAGCAGCAGCAGAAGCAGATCTAGGGTGGGACCTAATACTTTGCATGTCTAAGAATTTCTCAAGAGAACCTAATGCTGCAAATATAGGCAATGCACTTTGAGAACCAAAGTCTCCCAATCTTTTCATTACTTTTATTGGTGTCTTTTGAGTTCTGTTAGTCTGTAGTCCTACCTGCTTGTGACAATGTAATGGTACTAGTCTGTCATATGCATAGCTGGCAATGCCCCAGACTTGGCCAGTGATGCCCTTGCGTTCGTTACGACTCTGCCTTGAACTGGTTGCTTCGACTTGCCTTACACTCTGCAAGTTTGCTGGCCTCATTTCCCGACAGCCTCTCCTGGTCCTTTTGACAACAGCAGCTCCAGCCTCGGTCTTTGTACCACTGCTCTGCCACGCCTAGACCTCCTGCCTTGGCTGCCCTGGGCAAGCAATGCTCTCCTGTCTGCACCCACTCACTGCCTTAGGGTACCCCTTCTCCTTTCCTGGTTCCTTTAAGGACACCAGGCAGCTGCCAGGGGCCTGGCATGTGAGGCTGTGCCCAAGGAAAGCAGAAATCATGTTGTTAATTAAACCAGCATGGACATACTGCCCCGGAACTCAGGAGCCTGCCCTCTCCTGCCCCCTCTGACCAGAGCCTCACAGAGCTGGAACGAGTTAGTTCAACCTTCTCAGTTGATGTCATTTACGAGGTGGTTGTGCAATCCTTTGTTTAACAGGACTGGTTTCTGGGCCCGGCCCAAGGCTAAGCTGGACTCTGGCAGGCATCCATGTCCCCAGCCCTTCCTGCTCCCTTGAACTTCCAGACCCTGGCCATTGCCCCCTGTATACCAGGCTGGCATTATCTTGTTGCCAGCATCCCTGAACTCCTTTGCCTCCCCGGAGGAATCCAAGGACAATGCCTCTGACCTTTCCCTGAAGCCCTGACTCTGTGGAGCTTTCTGTTTTATGAGCTGTCCTTTCTTGTCTAGAGAATCCGTTTCTGTGTTTGTAGTCAGAGCAGGAAAAAACTGCCCAGAGAGGCTACATGGCTGTCTGGGGGTCTGGTAGCCATATCTCTGTGATTAAGAGTCTTTGGCCTCCAGGATGCAATCTTCTCTCTCTTCCTTGCTATAGTTCCCAAAGTTCTTCCTAACCTTGTGTGACAGCTTCTGCCTCAACTGTAGCAGGCTATCTTTCCTGAGCCCAGCACACTGGAAGGGCAAAGGCTCGGTGTCAGATTGGCCTGGGTTCAAATCACTTCTTCACTGCTTTTCAGCTGTGTGACTTTGAGCAAGTGACTTCTTTGAGCCGCAGCTGCCTTGTCTGTAAACTAAAGAACACGATTCCCACCGCCTCTGGGGGCAGTCTAGGGAGAGGATGTGGTGAAGGACGGGCACAGTGACCAGCAGACAAGGTTGTCACTGGTCCCCACAACCCAGCCCTAGCCCCCATCGAGGTCTAGGCTTCCAGTGGCTCAGTTCTTCAGACAAGGAATGAGTGGGTGCAATTCCAGGCCGGCTTGGTTCCCTCTTGGCACTAAACCGGCTGAGGACGGCTGGGTGGGCTACCACCACCAGGACAGAGGGCCTGAGACCCAGGCCTGGCTGAGCCCCTCCCAGCCTGTATGATGTCAGGTAACCCACCTCCTCCCTCTCTTTCGTGTAATGTAATGAGGCAGCTCGAATGTGAAACCCAAGTTCTCTCCAGCTCCATGATTTTAAAATAGGTAAACTCAATAAACACATTCAGGCAGGGAGATGGGCCTTGCAAGAGATGTGGGGTTGCTAGGGTGGACTCTGGGCCCTTCTCAAGCCTCACCTCTTGGAGAATGCTGAAAACTAAGACCTGATCTCTCTTCCCCTGGGCTCACCCTTCAGGGTCCCCATCCCCATCACAGAATTCTCAAGCCCCGCCCTGCTGAACTGTGCTGTGATGGAATCTGTGTTTTGCATCTTTCTCCTCTAAGTGCAGCTTCCTGGTGAGCCCAACATCTTTCGAGCCACATGTGGGACAGCGGTGAAAGGTTTCAGGGCCTGTAGGTGGTCCCTCCCCAGTGGGCTGGTAATCACTTCCCGGATTCCAGAGGCTCATTATGTGAAATCTAAGCTGGACGCCCCAGCCGGGGTTTGCCTCTCCCATCTCAGCTGTCAGCGGGTGCTTGAATTGTTTACAATTATTCCAGGGTCGAGAAAGGAGGACTGAGGCTCAGGAAGGTCTGTTTGCAACCCCCTCCCTCATGCTCTCCCTGTTGATGTTGGCCCCACTGGAGTCTCCCCCAGAGCGGTGGTCCCACCCCCTGGGTGCACCTGCTATGGGGGCCTGCCAGCCCCGCTGGGCTCGGGGGTTTGGGGGGGATGTGTGTGGGTGAGGGTGGAGTATTTGACTTGGGCTTGACCTTCCCATTGGGAGGTGGGGGCTGCGGGGCAGAACAGGGGATTCATCAGCCAAGAGCTGTTTGACAGTGTGTTCACAATCCTAGAATTGAACTTGAAATGGGTCTGCAACCCTTTCTACCATTTCTTCCATTTTTCCTTTACATAAAGAGGGTGAAAAGACTCTCACAAACCCAGAGGCAAGTACTGGGATGGGGGAAGAATTACCACGCACAGATCTTGCCTGTAAGGAAAGAACAATCTAGAGAGAGGTCAGAGAGAGTCGTTCCTCCATTCATTCTTTTGTGTTCTGGGTGAGTAATTAGCCACCAAGGCCCTTTCCTCCCCTCGAGCCTCAGGTGGAAATGGGTAAGTTTGGGGGTGGATGTGGAAATTCTGAAGCTGAAGAGAGGCTGTTTTCCTACTTCCACTCCTTTCCTGGGGGCTGGTGCAGACAGGAGACACTGAGATGGGAAGCACAGCCCCTGCCTGGGGTTGCACAAGGCCTAGTAAGTACAGGAAGAGCTACAATACAAGGCTGACTCCTATCAGAGCCTTCATGAGGCAGAGAAAGAGAACCAGGAGTTCCCAGGAGGAAAGGGCCACACCCAACTAGTGCTCCCAGAAAGCCTCCCTGGAGAAGGCCATGAGCTGGGCCTGGAAAGATGAAGGGTTTCCACAGCTAGAGATGGAAAGGGCGGGATTAAGGGTACTGGCAGTGTGTGAGAAACCCATGGGAAGGCTGGAAAAAGCAGGAGATACTCAGGGAACAAGTTCACTGGAAATTAACTAGGGGAGATTCCCTTTCTTTTAATGGCTGTGTGGTCTTGGACAAGTCCCCTAACCTCTCTGGGCTTGACAGCTTTGTGTACACAACACAGAGAAGGCAGAGAGCTGCTGTGAGGCCTTTTCATCTCATCTTTCTTTCCTAAAGCAGTGAATAAGACTGACAAAATCCCTGCCCTCATGGGGTGGGGAGAAAGAGAATAAACAAATAGGACAGATGGTACTAAATGCCTTGGAGAATAATAAATTAGGGAAGGGAATGGAGAATAGGGGATTGGATAACAAATTGAAATAAGATAATTAAGGAAAAACAGTGGTAAGATAACAATTGGTCCAAGATCTGAAGGACCCAGCCATGTGGATACCTGGGGAAAGAGCTATAGAACAGAAGAAACAGCTAGTGCAAAGGCCCTGGGGTGGTTGCAAGCTTGGTGTGCTCGAGGCCCAGGAAAGAGGACAGTCTTTCTTCCCGAGAAAGGAAGAGCAGTAGGTTTCCATAGAAACTGGTTCTAGGAGGATGTATATAGCTGGCTCTCTCTCTGCCATGGCTAAGTACCATTGTGTAATCAGAATCAGCTTGATAGGGCTTGTTAGCAGGAAGCACTCGCAATGCTAGCACCAGCAGCTGGCAGAGTGCCCAGGGCACCTGGCGGCAATCAGCTGGACCAATTGGCTGTGCTGAGAGCATGCTTCCTGACCCACCAACTGCAGGGATTCTCAAGTGCTCCTGTCTTTGGTCTAAAGGGCTCTGAAGCTTTATCTGGAGTGTATCAGGGGTACAGCGTGGTCCTGCAGCAGCAGGCCTCCAGCACAAACAGTGCTATCCCCACAACCAGACACTAGCCCTGAGTGCAATCTCCAGTAAGGCGACAACAGGTTGGGAGGAAAACCACTGACATCATAGCTGGGCCCATTTTCCCCAACCCCCAACACTTCCATCTCTTGATCCTTCCCCTTCCACCAGTCAAAGGAGTCCTCCCTTGCTCCCTGATGGAAGAGGTGATACAGTAGAACCCCCAAAACAGTCCTTTCAGCTACTGAGTCACAAATACTAAGGTCCTGGAGATATTTATGGGACTAAGGCATGAGGATAGAGGAGAAGTAAGTTCATGGTTGGGAGGTGGGAGGGGAGGGAGAGGAAAATGAAGATTGGATACGGGGAGGGGGAGGGGCCATTGAAAGGGGTCTGTGTTCTGCCCTCCTCTAGATCAAGTGCCCAGTGTGGAATGGGGGCAGAAGGGGTGACTGTGGGGTATGTCCAGGCCAAATGGGGTTCAGGAGAGTCTTCCCCAAGCTCTCTGGGTCCAGCTTGATGCTGGTACCACATTTAGCCCCGTGTGATTAAAAATGGCCTGGGTGGGGTCATGGAAACCAGAAAGACCCACCAGGAATGGTGGGAACACATCAATGTCAAACTTCCATATAAAGAGGCTGCTGCTGCTGCTAAGTCGCTTCAGTCATGTCCAACTCTGTGCGACCCCATAGACAGCAGCCCACCAGGCTCCCCCGTCCCTGGGATTCTCCAGGCAAGAACACTGGAGTGGGTTGCCATTTCCTTCTCCAATGCATGAAAGTGAAAAGTGAAAGCGAAGTCGCCCAGCCATGTCCAGTGACCCCATGGACTGCAGCCTACCAGACTCCTCCATCCATGGGACTCTCCAGGCAAGAGTACTGGAGTGGGGTGCCATTGCCTTCTCCACCATATAAAGAGGAGTAGGTATTTATTGTATATAGCATTTATTCTAAAGCATTAACTCATTTAGTCCTCAGAACAATTCAGTAAGGTAGGCACTTAATCATCCCCATCTCATAGATGAGGAAACTGAGAGGTTAAAGAAGGTCCCACCGCCAGTCAGAGACATGGCTAGGTTTTGAACAGGTAGTTTGGCTCTGGAATCTGTTCCCTTAATAACCACTCCACTATATTGCTAAGATCAGGCCGCCTTGCTGGATGATGCCCACGTGGATCCTTGACCACACTGAGGATCAGATTCCATACCAACCCCCTCCCCACTCCCCTCACCACCACTGGTTCTCCATAAACCTCCCCAGAGCTTAGGCACCGTTCAGATAAAACAGGGAGGGAAAATTCCAAATTGACTGCGATTAAATTTCTACCACCTGATAGAAGAGGGCTCATCAGTGAAACTTAGTTCAGTTACAGACCACTGTCAGTTATGGACTAAGTTCACCCTCATTACGATAACCTCCTAGGACCGGAGTGCCTCTCCCTGCTATTGCTGCTTCTCCTGCACTGTCACCACCATCAGGCCACCTGCCGAGGAGCAGGAAAGGGTGCCACCTCACCTAGGGTGAGAACAAAGATATACCTACTACTGGGGATGTGGCTTCCTCTTCCTTGGTCAAGGGTTTCTGATTTTTAGGTTGAGCCATTCCAAGTGGGTCGGGTTGGGGCATTTCTCTTGACTCCAGCAGAAAGCGCTCTCTGATTGGCTGGAGCCATCAATCACCCCACTCACTCATCCAATTATGCCTGCAGTTCTACCCTCATCTGGAAAGAATGAAGGCAGCAAAGCACTATGGTCGTCTAATGCAAACCATTTGTGTAGTCAGAAGGAAAATGGGACGTGATTCACACGGACTTTCCAGCTTCTTTTTTAAGAGGCCTGCTGTCAATAAAGTGAAGGCAGGGCATTTTGCAGAAAAAAGGGACATTTCTGGTCAGCCTGGGTTCATTCTCCCGCAACCATCTCTGGACTTCTTTGGGAAGCAGGGTCTGATCCATTCTTGGTTCCCTGCAGATGAGCTATGTGTGTGTATAAAAGGTCAGGAGTTTTAGAAATTCCAAGTGTGTGAGTTTCACATCATCTTAATTTCTCACAAGCCATGTGCCAAGATGCAATGATGTATTTCACACACCAAAGAACACAAAGGAAACATTTAACAGTTATCATGTTTTAGTAGATTGTAAGCTCCTTGAGGGCAGACATGTTTATGATTGGTTTGACCTCCCAGACCTAGCACAGGCCCCTAGGAGGCAGATGCAGAGTTTTATCTCAACACCCCTTCCAGCCTCTCATCCCTCCATGTATCCTCTGCCTCAACCATCCTTGGACTGCCACTCTTCTGCCACAGGACCTTTGCACATACCTTCCTTAAGCCTGGCGTGTCCTCCCTCCCTTACTTACCTAGTTAACCTCTGTAACTTCTGAGCTCTCAGCTCAGACATCACATCTTCAGAGAAGTCAGCCTCCCTAATTAGGCCAGTTTCTGCAAGACAGATTCTCATTCCAGGCTGTCACCTTCCTTGTTGAATCTGCCACGGTTGTCATTTTATGCTTTTTCACGTGTCTCTTTGATGAAGGTCTGTCTCCCTCTCCACTTTGCCAAGTCTAGGAGGACTTACCACCATCTCCCCCACTGTCCTGCCTAGCTCCTGGCACTTGGTAAGTATGGAATGTGTTGGTCAGCCTTCACTGAGCACCTGGTCCTATGTACCAAATGCTGAATAACCCCCCCCAATGGGTATTACCCTCCCTTTGCAGAGAAGCAAACTGAGGCCCAGAGAGGAAAGAAGAATTGCTCAAAGTTCCATGCTTTGTAAGGGCCAGAGGCAGGCTTTGAATCCAGTTTTTCTGACCCAGGTCCCAGCATTCTTTCTGCTGCCTCTCTATGGGTTGGCTGAAGGACTGACCTGACTACTTGGGATGGACGGCATCAATCTTGCATGTGAAGCTATTGAGGAAAGGCTGCGGTTCCAATGCAAATTAGCAGAGGTTTTGCCCAAGGAAGGAGGCTGCTTGGGTTCAGCTCCAGGCCAGCCTTTCCCTGCTTAGCTGGAGACAGCAGTTCCCCAGCCAGACAGCCCCGTTCTCTGGTCCTTTCCTGCCCTGCTGGGCCATGAACTCTGTGGGCGGTGAGGGAGGCATTTCCGGGGCCCCGGGTTATACGCCTCTCGGGGGTGATAGCTACAGCTGGCCACATGTTCACCAACTGCACTTTGGTCAATTGCCCCAGGTCCTGGTTCACAGAATTGCCGGGAAAATGACAGCTCTGGGCCCACATGAAAGGCATTCTTGAAAAATCTCTCTCCCCTCCCTCCTTCCCCTGCTGGAGAATTTTGTGCTGTGAGTTATTGCAGCAATTGGCAGTCCGGATGGGTTTGAGTAGAGGGGGCTGGGCTTTCTCGTTGCTTTATTGCTCCAATGTGTGCGGAATCAACTCAGTCCTCTGGCAATCTTTCCTCCCAGCCTCTTCATGGAATGAAGATGCTCAGAGAAGTGGAAGCCATAGACAAAGAGCCTCAGTTTCTTTGCAGTTTGTCCTGTAAAGCAGGGGTCCCCAACCTCCAGGATCTAATGCCTGATGATATGAGGTGAGGCTGATGTAATCATAATACAAGCAAAGTGCACAATAAATGTAATACACTTGAATCATCCTGAAACCATCCCCTGCTACCCTGGTCTGTGGAAAAATTGTCTTCCACAAATCTGGTCCCTGGTGCTAAAAAGGTTGGGACCACTGCGGTAAAGCTCCCCTGCACATTGCAGACCTCCTAGCAAATAGAGAGGGTGAGGGAAGAGACTGGGGTTGGGGGGGCAGGTTGCAAATCTTTGCACTGAATCCCTGCTCCATGTCTCCCAGAAGTGACGGCCATGGTCATGACCAAGGTGCATCCACAGTAGTGGGCCTGGCCATGAGGAAGAGAAACCTGCAATGTCAGACCAAGGACTTCATCTGGACAAGAACGATACTTAATGCTTATGCATTTGATCTCAAGTAGATTTTTATCTGTCCGTGGCCACTCCAGGGGTGTCAGGGAATGTCACATATCACACATTGCAGGGGGGCAGGGGGGGGTAATTGTATTTCCAACACCTTCCTGTCTGAAGAGCAGGGCTATCCAATAGGACTTCTTCGAGGAAGAAAATGTTCAATATCTGTGTCCTCTTAGGATGGAAGGCCCTGGTCACATGTGGCCCCTGAGCACTTGAAATGTGGCTAGTTTACACTATGTCTTGAATTTCAACTAATTTTAATTAGTTTGAATTTAAATAGCCACACATGGCTAGGGGCTATCATATTGGAGAGGGTGGTTCTAATGACTAGCAACATCAGCATCACCTGAGAGCTTATTAGAACTAAGCCCCACCCTAGATCTGTTGAATCAGACTGAGCATTGTCACAGGATCCCAGGTGAAGCATATTAGCAATTGAGAAGGGTTTCTCTGGAGCACAGTCAAGAACAAAGGAGGTGAGAAAACAGAAAGCAAGGAATAAAGCTAGTGGACAGAAAGAACAACTATCATCAAATCTTTGTATCTTTCACACAGCATTTATCTGGGGGGTATTGATGCTTACTTTGGAGTCCATTCTCACAGCACTGGCTGTGGGATTTTTTTTTTTTTCCCCAGTCTGCAGTAGATTGGAAGCAGCAGTAGAGGCACCATGGGAGCATCTTTGCCGTCTCTAATGCCACTTGTTTAATCAGCATAAAGTGTCTGTGAATATAAGGATCACGATAACCAGAGCCATTTGGGAAGGTGAGGTCTGGACCATCTCCCTAAGACCACACTGGAGTCTCTCAGCTTGAATTCTGCAAGCCAGGGCAGCATTTCAGAATCTCATTTTTAAGTGCACGTTAGTGTCTGCTGTAATGAAACACATGCCGTAGACTGATGAAATTTAATGTTCAAGCTAAATAATAAAATCTTTTATTTATGGGCAAGTTTTACGTCTCCCTGAGGGGAGATAAGCTAGTGTACAAGTCTTTCCCACTTTCCCTGGGTCTGATGTGAAGCCAGCTTGTTCCCCCTTGACATCACAGGGGAAATATGAGTCGGAGGGAGGTGGAAGGTCGGGGGAGAGGAGGCTCTATATTTACAAGCCTGTGGTATGATGCAGCCAGATGCAGATTCTACTGGGTTTGTGGGTGTGAGGACATTGAGGGAAGTAGTTAAATAGGACTTACCTTTCTGACCTCAGCCAAGTCTCCAGAAGGACTCATGGGGAGGGTCGCACTGGAGAAATTTTAACTCTAAAGAGACCACAGATGATCAGACAATGCTAGAAAGGGCTCCCAGCCCTCACAGACCCCATCCTTCACTGATAAGCTTGCTCTTTCATTCCAGGAGTCTATCAGCAAATAAGAATTGAGCTCCTTCCATGTGCCAGGCACTATTCTAGGTGGTAGGGGATTAAACAGTGTGAAACAAATCAGAGAAGCCCTGTCCTCAATGAGTCTGCCTCTGAGTGGGACACAGACATGTACACAAGTAATTTCAGGAACTGAGAAGGGTTGTCAGGAGGATAAAATTAGTAGAGAGGCATGACAGCAGTCCAAGAGGGCTTCATGGAGGAAGTGACATTTGCATTATATCCTTAGAGGTAGTGAGAAGAAGGCAGTCCCTGAAGGTGTGAGGGAAAGGCACTTCAAGGAGGATAGGAGTGGGGGTCGGGGGGATGGAGTGAATCATGCCAGGCCAGAGTGGTGGGATTTTATTCTAAGCGAAATGGGAAACCATTAGAAGGCCATGTCTTAAGAAGAGGAGTGGTATTTCCTACGCTTACTGTGGTTGCCATATAGAGACAGGACTATAACTTTGGGGGGAAGAGCAGCAGCAAGGAGAACAGGGAAGAGGCTGTTGTGTTCCAGATGACAGAGGATGGAGACTGGGTTGAGGGTTCATAGTGGAGGTATAAGAAGAGGCTGGATTTAAGATATATCCTGAAAGAGGGGCAGACAGGTCTTCCTGTGACCTGGATGCGTGTGGGAAGGTCAAGCTCAGGTGCCTGAATAAACGGGTGAATGATGCCATCACCTCTGGAAAGGAAAATGTTTGGAAGAGGAAATCAGTGTTTCTCTAAATCTGAGATGCCATTAGGATATCCAGGTGGATTAACATTTAGGAGTCTGGTGTGCAAGTTCTTGAGATTTTTAAAATGTGGTCGTAGTCAGAATATAGAAAAGATTGGGAGCTACAGGACTACCAGAAAACAAAGAATGCCTAGGGAGGGATAAGATTAAAGACTGAGCCTAGAGGGACACCACCACCTAGAAATCTAAATGAGATGGAGGAGCCCACAAAGGAGACTGGGAAAAAAATGGCCAGAGAGAAAAAGGGAGAAAAGATAGTGGAAATAGTAGACCACATCAAATGCTGCTGAAAACTTGAGTAAGATGGAGACAGAGCTGGTCTTTGACTCTGGCCTGAGAGAGGTCACTGTTATGGGTGGACATAAAAGTAGATTTAGAGTGAATTGAGGTATTAATATTTACTTCTACAAGGAATAAGAAGAGAGGCCTATCAGTTGCCTCTAGGGAGGGAAACTGGGTTGTTGGAAGAAGGGAAAGGGGACTGCCTGCTTTTTCACTAGATATCACTTTGTGTGTTTTATACCCTTGTTATAAGCACCTATTCAAAATGCCCCAGCAGATTGAGGAAAGAATGGGCAGTAAAACGAGTGGGGATATCAAATATAAATGACACTTGGGAGATATTTTGCTGCAAAAAGGAAGAGAAAAATGGGTCGTTGTGGGGTCAAGGAAAGGTTTCTTTAAAGGATGTTTATACATTGGTGAGCGTGGTCAAGCTCACAAGTGGGAAATGGGTAAGACAGGAAGGGGAGGGGATGGCTGCAAGGGCAGGATCCTTAAAGAGGCCACAGCGAGGAGACGAGCTTTGAAAGTGGGAGCTGGCCTGAGACTGACAGTTCATTTCATGGAACAGGAAGGAAGGTGGGGGTGTAGGTTTAAGCACAGTGGGATGATGAATAGATGGGAGGATGGTGAGACTTAAATGTCAGTTAAGGGTGATGGGGGGTGTGACAGAAGATACTGGAGGGTCAAGGAGAATGTATGAAATGGTTATTCTAGGGAGTGGAAAAGTAAATTCCGAGGAAAACAGTGACAGTTTTGCTCGGCAGTACTGAGCACCCACTTGAAGTCTGGGGTCGTAAAACTAGAGTGAAATAGTTGAGGGGAGGGTGTGTCTGGAGCAAGGAAGTGGAATGACTTTATTTGCGTCTCTCTGCATTTGGAGGCCTGCTTTGATTCTTCTTTGGCAGAAAAGTCTTTCATCTGTGCTCTTTTGGCACATTGGATACTTTTTGGTGGGAAGGCATTGTCAGAAAGTGGGGTGCCATCGAAACACATGAATGTCATAGAGCTGGGATTACCAGGCATTTAGAAGAGCAGCTGGCGGCAAAGGACCAGCTAGTTCCTGGAAGAACTGTTGGTGATGGGGCAGTGGAACATATTGGTAATGGGATGGATGTGTGGATCTGGGAAAGCTGGCTTTGGATACTGGTGCTAGCTTGGTGGTGATGGCGTGTGGGCAAAGAGGTGTTGGCACTGGGGTGTTAAAGGGGCAAGAATAGCTGAGGGACAACAAGAAGGGCTGCCATTATGAGGTACAACCCAAACTGTGACTTTGAAGAAAGAGATCAGAATGAAGCTTAATCTACAGAGACAGAATAGCTTAGTGGTGGTCTGGGGCTAGAGGTGGGGCCAGAGATTAACTGTAAATGAGATCTTATTGGGGGTGATGAAAATGTTCTAAGACCGGATGACGTTGATAGTTACACAACTCACTAAATCTACTAAATATCATTGAATTGTATACTTGAAATGGGTGAATGTCATGGTATGAAAATTATACTTCCATAAAACTGAAAACAAAAAGAATGACAAGATAATGCTTGGCACATAGCAGGTCCGCAATAAATAATTGTTGAATGAATGGACTATCTCTTCACCAACAAGTGAAAGAAAGTCAGAGTTCAGTCGCTTAGTCGCATCCGACACTTTGTGACCCCGGGCTCCTCTGTCCGTGGGATTTTCCAAGCAAGAATATTGGAATGGGTTGTCATTTCCTTCTCCGGGGAATCTTCCCAGCCCAAGGATTGAACGCAGGTCTCCTGCATTGCAGACAGATGCTTTACCATCTGAGACACCGGGGAAGCCCCTCACCAACAAGGAGAGATGCCAAAACACTGGCCACGTTTGTTAAAAGGAGCATGTATTATGCTTACCATCAGAAGATAATGGAGGGTTTTTTAAAACGGTGGGGGCCCTTGGCATTCTCAGTCCTCTATTCTCATTACAAGGTTCCCTTCCCGTGCCGAGCCCTTCGGACCTGGGTTTCCACTTGTACCTGCCTGCTATCAGCACCATGTAACTCAGCCGGGTCTCTGCTCTTGAAATCTCATGTTCCCAGGCTCCATGTTTCAAACATACCCATCGTCTCCATCCCTTCCACCCCACCCCCACCTGCTCCTTTTCCTCTTCTCCGCCTCAGTGACTATTCTCACCCTCCACCCTGTGGTCGAACCTGGAATACTCCTGGACTCCTCCCAGCGCATCCAACACACCACCATGCCCTGACATCCACCTCACACCCGCCCTCCCCTCCCCACTGCCACCCTTGGTCTAGGGCACCCTCTCCTCCCCACCGTCTCATTCCTTCTCCTGGTGTCTGCCTCAGCTGCCTCTGCATATACTCCTGCCTTAGCCAACCCCTCCTCCACACTTCAGCCAGAGTGATCAGCCCAACGTGTAAATGTGGCCACCTGACACCCCTTCTTCAATTTCTCTGATCCTCACAGCCCACAGGATAAACTCCAAATTTCACCCCAGGGCTATTCAGGGTTCTCCACCTCCATCTCCTCTCTAGTTCAGTCCAGTTCAGTCTCTCAGTCATGTCTGACTCTTTGCGACCCCTTGGACTACAGCATGCCAGTCTTCCCTGTCCATCACCAACTCCTGGAGCTTACTCAAACTCATGTCCATTAAGTTGGTGATGCCATCCAACCATCTCATCCTCTTTCGTCCCCTTCTCTTCCCACCTTTAATCTTTCCCAGCATCAGGGTCTTTTCCAATGAGTCAGTTCTTTGCATCAGATGGCCAAAGTATTGGAGTCTCAGCTTCAGCATCAGTCCTTCCAATGAATATTCAGGACTGACTTCCTTTAGGATAGACTGATTGTATCTCCTTGCAGTCCAAGGGACTCTCAAGAGTCTTCACCAACACCAAAGTTCAAAAGCATCAATTCTTTGGCACTCAGCCTTCTTTATAGTCCAACTCTCACATCCATACATGCTGCGGCTGCTGCTGCTGCTGCTGCTGCTAAGTCGCTTCAGTCGTGTCCCACTCTGTGCGACCCCATAGATGGCAGCCCACCAGGCTTCCCCGTCCCTGGGATTCTCCAGGCAAGAACACTGGAGTGGGTTGCCATTTCCTTCTCCAATGCATGAAAGTAAAAAGTTAAAGTGAAGTCGCTCAGTCATGTCCGACTTTAGCGACCCCATGGACTGCAGCCTACCAGGCTCCTCCGTCCATGGGATCCATACATGACTACTGGAAAAACCATAGCTTTGACTAGATGGACCTTTGTTGGCAAAGTAATGTCTCTGCTTTTTAATAGGCTGTCTAGATTGGTCATAACTTTTCTTTCAAGGAGCAATTTTAATTTCATGGCTACAGTCACCATCTGCTGAGATTTTATTTACCGCTCTCCAGATCCTCCCCTGCGAGGAACGCCTCCAAGCCTTTGTGTCCTGTCTGCCTGGAACTCCCTTTCCCTGTCCAACTGGGAAACTCCCAGCCTTCAGGGGCTCAGCTCTGTGAACCTTCCACAGCCCATTTGCATGGAAGCCCGATGCTCTCCTCTGGGTTCCCTATCACCGTGCAGCCTTGTATATGTGTCCCTACCCCAGCCTCAACTGTGAGCCATCTCAAGGACAGGGGCCCTGCCTCCTACTTGAGCAGCCTAAACACCTGGTACTGGGCCTGGCCCAGACTTGAATCCCGACTTCCTGGGAACCTGCGTTAGCTGCCCACAGCCAGGCTGCCCAGTGACTCTGGGAAGAAGAGAGTATTAGCACCTTGGAGGGGGCCTCAGGTCTGCACCCTATAGGTAGATCACACCGCCTTGTTGTCTGCCACATCCCATTGCCCAGTACAGGGCCTGACCATAGCTATTGTTCAGTCACTAAGTCACGTCCTGCTCTTTGCAACCCCATGGACTGCAGCACGCCAGGCTCCTCTGTCCTTCACTACCTCCCAGAGTCTGTTCAAATTCATGTCCATTGAGTCACTGATGCTATCTAATCATCTCAGCCTCTGCCACCCCCTTCTCCTTTTGCCTTCAATCTTTCCCAGCATCAGGATCTTTTCCAATGAGTCAGCTCTTCACATCTGGTAGCCAAAGTATTAAACTTCAGCTTCAGCAACAATCCTTCCAGTGACTTAGGGTTGATCTTCTTTAGGATTGACTGGTTTGATCTCCTTGCTGTCCAAGGGACTCTCAAGAGTCTTCTCCAGCACCATAATTTGAAAGCATCAATTCTTCGGCGCTCAGTCTTCTTTATGCACCAGCTCTTACATCCATACATGACCATTGGAAAAACCATGACTCTGACTGTACAGACCATCGTCAGCAAAGTGATGTATGTTTTTTAATACACTGTCTAGGTTTGTCATGGGCTTTCCAGGTGGCTCAGTGGTAAAGAATCCATCTGCCAATGCAGGAGCCACAGGAGATGTGAGTTTGATCCCTGGGTCAGGAAGATCCTTGGGAGGAAGCAATGGCAACCCACTTTAGTATTCTTGCCTAGAGAATCCCATGGACAGAAGAGCCTGGCAGTCTACAGTCCATAGACTGTAAAGAGTTGGACATGACTGAGCATGCACACACATCTAGGTTTGTCATAGCTTTCTTTCCAAGGAGCAAGTGTCTTTTAATTTCATGGCTGCAGTCACCATCTGCAGTGATTTTGGAGCTCAGGGAAAGAAAATCTGTCACTGCTTCCACTTTTTCCCCTTCTATTTGCCATGAAGTGATGTGAGCAGATGCCATGATCTTAGTGTTTTTTTATGTTGAATTTCAAGTCAGCTTTTTCACTCTCCTCTTTCACCTTCATCAAGAGGCTCTTTAGTCCCTCTTCACTTTCTGCCATTAGAGTGGTATCATCTATGTATCTGAGGTTATTGCTATTTCTCCTGGCAATCTTGATTCCAGCTTGTGATTCATCCAGCCTGGCATTTTGCATGATGTACTCTGCATAGAAGTTAAAAAAGCAAGGTGACAATATACAGCCTTGTTGTACTCCTTTCCTAATTTTGAACTAGTCCATTGTTTCGTGTCCAGTTCTAATTGTTGCTTCTTGACCTGCATATAGGTTTCCCATGGTAAAGTGGCCTGATACGCCCATCTCTTTAAGAATTTTCCAGTTGGTTGTGATCCAAAACATTCAAAGGCTTTAGCATAGTCAATGAGGCAGAGGTAGATTTTTTTTCTGGAATTCTCTTGCTTTTTCCATGATCTGATGAATGTTGGCAATTTGATCTGGGGTTCCTCTGCCTCTTTGAAACCCAGCTTGTGCATCTGGAAATTCTCAGTTCATGTACTGCTGAATCACTTGTACTGCTCAATAACCACTTGTCAAAGGGACAGAGGTTTACAGGCATGAATGAAACAAACCCTCATGCCTGGAAAGACCCAGGGGTCATTTGGCCTGACCTGTACCACCCACATGTGTCCCAAACAAAGAAGCTGAAGTCCCCCATGGAGCAGAGGCTTGCTCAAGGAGAAGTAGTGGCCTCTCCCCACCAAAAGACTAAAACCCAGATATCCTTTCCTTCAAATGCAAGATGGTTTCCTCTCCAAACTCTATAAAGGAGAAGGCTTCAGGAGCAGGTGGGGTCTGCTACTAACGCTGCCCACCATGTCTGAGCACATGCTGCGTGCCAGCTTGGTGCTGGGTGTCTTCATATATCTACTCACATAATCCCACGTGAGCCCAGAGGGAGGCACTTTTGTTACCATTTTACAGCTGAGGAACTGGAGACTCAGACAACCGAAGCTGGTGAGAGAGACCTAAAGAGAGAATTTGAATCCTGATTTATCTGCCCCGATGATTGATATTCTCAGAAACCACGTCCTGCACCAGGATGGTTTGGAAAGGAGTGCCTGAGGGGTGGAGTTGGCTGAGCAGTGTGTCCTGTGTGAGGCAAAAAGGCCCAGCAGGGTGATGACCCCTCGAGGACATGGCCCCTGGCCCCTGACCCCTGGCCCTTGGGGGCAGAGTTGGGAGGAGGTAACACTTAGAACCCAGGAGACAAGGCCTCCCTTTCTGAAATACTAACTGCACAGGTGCAGGCCTTTCTTCACTCTGGCCTCTGATGGTCTTAAAACTGGAGCGGATTTTTAGGGGGTTATCCTAAAGGACTTCATTTGGGTGCAGAAAAGATAGATTCTAAAGGAGAAGTCAGGTCATGGCCTGAGCTGACACCCCAAAACCATGACATTTGAGACCTTTGTCAGGGGCTATGGGGGCTCTTCTTCTATGTGCTTTGCTTCCATCCAATTCCTTCTTAACAAGCTAAACAGGCCCACTTCTGGCCCCAAACTAGCAATGGTTGTTGGCTGTCAACTAGCCCAGATATCTTACTCTGGCATTCACGGTGCTCTTTGGCCCCATCCTTGACTATCTGTCCTACCTCATCTCTCTCCCCAGTCTCTTAAACAAGCTCTTTGCAAAATTACACTGCTTACTATGCCTCTAAACCTTCCTGCTGCCTTTCTATCTCTGAGCCTTTGTCCACACTATTCCCTCTGCCTGGAATGCCCTCCATTCCCATCTTCTCCTATGGAAATCTTACCCTCTTTTCAAAGTCCAGTTTTATTGGCACCACCTCCTTTCATGGATTTTTCCTTCAGCTCTCAAACCTGTTGTTGTTATTGTTTAGTTGCTCAGTTTATCCGACTCTTTGTGACCCCATGGAGCCTGCCAGGCTCCTCTGTCCATGGGATTTTCCAGGCAAGAATGCTGGAGTGGGTTGCCATTTCCTTCTCCAGGGGATCTTGAAGGGCTATTTTTCTCTGACTTTCTTAGGACCCTTAACTCACTGCCTCAAGTGTAGATTATCTCTGTGTGTGGCCTTCTCTTTCTGGACAGTGTATGTGCAAGGGTCTTATCCATCTGCCTACCCTCGAGGGCCATGCACACAGCAAGTGCTCGATGAATGCATACTGGCCAAATAAAGGCATGAATGGTCTTCTAAAATCAGTCAGAAGTATTTCTGGTCCAGGGGTATTTGCATCTTAATAGAGATCACCACTTACCCTAAATTAGAGAAATTATCCAAAACCTAGAATTAAGACAAAAATGTGCCCTTTAAAAATCCTCCTAGATCTAGAAACAGAGAAGGCAATGGCACCCCACTCCAATACTCTTGCCTGGAAAATCCCATGGATGGAGGAGCCTGGTAGGCTGCAGTCCATGGGGTCACTAAGAGTCAGACACGACTGAGTGACTTCCCTTTCACTTTTCACTTTCATGCATTGGAGAAGGAAATGGCAACCCACTCCAGTGTTCTTGCCTGGAGAATCCCAGGGACGGGGGAGCCTGGTGGGCTGCCGTCTCTGGGGTCACACAGAATCCGACACGACTGAAGCGACTTAGCAACAGCAGCAGCAGGTCTAGAAAGATGGTACTGATGAACCCATTTGCAAAGCAGCGATGGAGACACAGACACAGAAAACAGACTTGTGCACGTGGGGGGGGAGGGGGAGGGGGTAGGAAGGAGAGGGTGGGGTGAATGGAGAGGTTAGTATGGAAACATACACACTACCACATGTAAAGTAGACAGCCAGTGGGGATTTGCTGTATGACTCAGGGGACTCAAACTGGGCTCTGTGACAACCTACAGGGGTGGGATGGGGTGGGAGGTGGGAGGTAGGAGGGAAGCTCAAGAGGGAGGGGACATATATAGACCTATGGCCGATGCATGTTGATATAGGACAGAAACCAACACAATATTGTAATTGTCCTTCAATTAAAAAAAAATAAGGGAAAAAAGCATTTTCTAAGGATTGCCTAAGGGTTACTGACTCTAGGGATGTAACCTCATTTGAATTACTATTTATCATTAGTCAGGGCCCAGATTTTATAAACACTGATGTTAACTATAGAAAATTGATAAGCTACAAAGGATTTCCAGACATTCAGAAAAAAAAAAAAAAAAAAAACAGCCCTACAGGCTATGGTTTGACTGTCCTGTGGGACATGAAGCAGTTTTGTATCTAATTTAGCCACCTTATTGCAGCTTTCTTTCTTTCAGTAACTATATATACCCCCGTGTCTAGTGCCTTCCTTTGAACCAGCTTTGCCATTCTGCTGGTTTCAATTCTTCCCCCATTGCCCTCATTCATGAATTCAACAAATCTTTGACATATGTCCATTACATGTTTGTATGAAAGCTCTGTGTTATAGATTTTTGTTATAAGTTTTGTGTACATTGACTCAACCTTGGGGGCATATTAGAATGATCTGTGGGGGCAATTAAAACTTTTAGATACCCAGGCTGCACCTCTGTATTCCGATTCAGAAAGTCTTGGGTGAGGTGCTCATGTCTATCTATTCTTTTGACACTCTAAGGGACTTCTAATTAATATTCAGAGTTGAGGACCTCTCTGCCAAAGGGTGTTGACCAGATGGTCAACACCGAAATCAGATTGATTACATTCTTTGCAGCCAAAGATAGAGAACCTCTATACAGTCAGCAAAAACAAGACCGGGAGCAGACTGTGGCTCAGATCATGAACTCCTTATTGCCAAATTCAGACTTAAATTGAAGAAACTAGGGAAAACCACTAGACCATTCAGGTATGCTGCTGCTGCTGCTAAGTCACTTCAGTCGTGTCCGACTCTGTGACCCCATAGATGGCAGCCCACCGGGCTTCCCCATCCCCGGGATTCTCCAGGCAAGAACACTGGAGTGGGTTGCCATTTCCTTCTCCAATGCTTGAAAGTGAAAAGTGAAAGTGAAGTTGCTCAGTCATGTCTGACTCTAGCAACCCCATGGACTACAGCCTACCAGGCTCCTCCATCCATAGGATTTTCTAGGCAAAAGTACTGGAGTGGGGTGCCATTGCCTTCTCCCATTCAGGTATGACCTAAATCAAATCCCTTATGACTATACAGTAGAAGTGAGAAATAGATTTAAGGGACTAGATCTGATAGAGTGCCTGATGAACTATGGATGGAGGTTCATGACATTGTACAGGAAACAGGGAGCAAGACCATCCCCAAGAAAAAGAAATGCAAAAAAGCAAAATGGCTGTCTGAGGAGGCCTTACAAATAGCTGTGAAAAGAAGAGAAGCGAAAAGCAAAGGAGAAAAGGAAAGATATAAGCATCTGAAAGCAGAGTTCCAAAGAATAGCAAGGAGAGACAAGAAAGCCTTCCTCAGCGATTAATGCAAAGAAATAGAGGAAAACAACAGAATGGGAAAGACTAGAGATCTCGTCAAGAAAATTAGAGATACCAAGGGATCATTTCATGCAAAGATGGGCTCAATAAAGGACAGAAATTGTGTGGACAGAAGCAGAAGATATTAAGAAGAGGTGGCAAGAATACACAGAAGAACTGTACAAAAAAGATCTTCACAACCCAGATAATCATGAAGGTGTGATCACTCACACTCACCTAGAGCCGGACATCCTGGAATGTGAAGTCAGGTGGGCCTTAGGAAGCATCACTACAAACAAAGCTAGTGGAGGTGATGGAATTCCAGTTGAGCTATTTCAAATCCTGAAAGATGATGCTGTGAAAGTGCTGCACTCAATATGTCAGCAAATTTGGAAAACTCAGCAGTGGCCACAGGACTGGAAAAGGTCAGTTTTCATTCCAATCCCAAAGAAAGGCAATGCCAAAGAATGCTCAAACTACCACACAATTGCACTCATCTCACACACTAGTAAAGTAATGCTCAAAATTCTCCAAGCCAGGCTTCAGCAATATGTGAACTGTGAACTTCCAGAAGTTCAAGCTGGTTTTAGAAGAGGCAGAGGAACCAGAGATCAAATTGCCAACATCTGCTGGATCATCAAAAAAGCAAGAAAGTTCCAGAAACACACCTATTTCTGCTTTATTGACTATGCCAAAACCTTTGACTATGTGAATCACAATAAACTGTGGAAAATTCTGAAAGAGATGGGAATACCAGACCACCTGACCTGCCTCTTGAGAAATCTGTATGCAGGTCAGGAAGCAACAGAACTGGACATGGAACAACAGGGTGGTTCCAAATAGGAAAAGGAGTAAGTCAAGGCTGTATATTGTCACCCTGCTTATTTAACATATATGCAGAGTACATTATGAGAAACGCTGGGCTGGAGGAAGCACAAACTGGAATCAAGATTGCTGGGAGAAATATCAATAACCTCAGATATGCAGATAACACTACCCTTATGGCAAAAAGTGAAGAAGAACTAAAGAGCCTCTTGATGAAGGTGAAAGAGGAGAGTGAAAAAGTTGGCTTAAAGCTCAACATTCAGAAAACGAGGATCATGGCATCTGGTCTTATCTCTTCATGGCAAATAGATGGGGAAACAGTGGAAACAGTGGCTGACTTTATTTTTCTGGGCTCCAAAATCACTGTGGATGGGATTGCAGCCATCAAATTTAAAGACACTTGCTCCTTGGAAGGAAAGTTATGACCAATCTAGACAGCCTATTAAAAAGCAGAGACATTACTTTGCCAACAAAGTTTCACCTAGTCAAGGCTATGGTTTTTCCAGTAGTCATGTATGGATGGAGAGTTGGACTATATAGAAAGCTGAGCACCAAAGAATTGATGCTTTTGAACTGTGGTGTTGGAGAAGACTCTTGAGAGTCCCTTGGACAGCAAGGAGATCCAACCAGTCCATCCTAAAGGAGACCAATCCCAGATGTTCATTGGAGGGACTGATGTTGAAGCTTATACTCCAATACTTTGGCCATCTGATGAGGAGAGCTGACTCATTTGAAAAGACCCTGATGCTGGGAAAGATTGAGAGGAGGAGAAGGGGACAACAGAGGATGAGATGGCTGGATGACATCACCGACTCGATGGATGTGAGTTTGAGTGAACTCCGGGAGTTGGTGATGGACAGGGAGGCCTGGCGTGCTGCAGTTCGTGGTGTCGCAAAGAGTCGGATGTGACTGAGTGACTGAACTGAACTGAACTACCAAAGGGAGACAGGCTTTAAATTAAAGCACTTAACCACAAGCCTGGCACATAGTAAGTGCTTATTAAAGTTAGCTATTATTTCTGGTAGCCTTAACAATCGAATTTTAGACACTGTGAGTGAAGGTTTGCCATAGGGCCACCATCGGTGTTCCTGAAGTCATACTACCTCCGACCTCTTAGATTATGATGTGCAGCCAGGTTTATCACTGTGTTTTTGTTTCTTATTGCAGCTGTAACGAATTATCACAAACTTAGTGGTTTAAAACAGCACAAATGTATTCTCTTACAGTTCTGAAGTTCAGACGTCTAGAATGAGCCTTGTTCAGTTGCTAAGTCTTGAGTCCAAGTGTTTGCGACCCCATGGACTGCAGCACATCAGGCTTACTTGTCCTTCACCGTCTCCCAGAGTTTGTTCAAACACATGTCCATAGAGTAGGAGATGCCATCTCATCCTCTATCACCCCCTTCTCCTCCTGCCCTTAATCCTTCCCAGCATCAGGGTCTTTTCCAGTGAGTCAGCTTTTTGCATCTGGTCAAAGTATTGGAGCTTCAGCATCAGACCTTCCAATGAATATTCAGGATTGGTTTCCTTTAGGATTAACTGGTTTGATCTCCTTGCAGTCCAAGGGACTCTCAAGAGTTTTTTGCAGCACCACAATTCAAAACCATCAATTCTTTGGCAGTCAGCCTTCTTTATGGTCCAACTCTCACATCCATACACGACTACTGGAAAATCTAAAGCTTGGACTATACGGATCTTTGTCGGCAAAGTGATGTCTTTGCTTTTAAATACATTGTCTAGGTTTGTCATAGCTTTCCTTCCAAGAAGCAAGCATCTTTTAATTCCATGGCTAAAATCACCAGGGCCATTTCTTCCTGCAGACCAGGGGAGAATACATTCCTTGTCTCTTCCCATTCCGGTGGCTTCCAGCACTACTTTGCTCAAGGCCTCATCCCTCCCATCTCTGCTTCCACGTTTATATGACCTTTTCCTTTTACCTACTCATTCTGATCTCCTGCCTCTTCCTCCTATAGGATTACATCAGGCCCATCTGAATAAACTGGATAATTTTCCCATCTTAAAATCCTTAATGTAATCACATCTTCCAATTCCTTTTGCCATAAAAGGTAACATTCACAGGTTCCAGGGATTAGGATATGGATATCTGGGGGGAACGTCATTCAATCTACTGTAGTTCCCAACCCCCTGAGCCCCTGGGACCCAAGGAATCACCACTTGCTGAGCACCAGCTGCTGTTTCCCCCAACCACCACAACCCCTATAACCATGGGGGACTGAGTCTGTTCTGTGTTGGGGGTCAGAGAAGGCAAGTGGAAGCTGTGCAAACCTCCCAAACTAGGATTTTTATACTGAAAACTATAATATATTTGGGACTCAGGAAGTCAGGAAGGAGAAGTTAAGGCAGCTCTGATGCTCAAGTTGCCTGTGGGTTGTCCACAAAGCAAATGTGACATCTCCCTGCCACACAGCCAGGTCAGGGCCACCTCTCTTCAGTACTGGACGCTCTGCTGCCTGGACTGCAGCTGCGTTTACTGTGTATTAAGCTGTTAAAACCTATCTACTTTTTTTTTTTTTAATTATCTCTATAGATAATAATAGACACAAGTTGAGATTGTTGCTGTTATGTGTCCATTAAACAATTATAATCTAAGAGCTCCGCAAAAGTCCATTAGAGAAAAGGTGGAGGAGGTTCATTTCCTTCCCTCTAGCTGGACATGGCCTAGGTTTGCAAGGGTAGGCAGGGACACTCTGCACCATGAAAAGGCATGCCCTTCACGGTCCTGTGCCAGGGTGAATGACTCGGCAAGCAGAAGACGCTGGATGTCTGGTGAGACTCCCTTGAAGAGTCAACAACATGTAGATTCGGACATAGCAGCCCTGCTCACCCAGCTGCATCCATCTCCCCCTACGCCCACCATATGTGAATTTATTTCACAGAAGCTCAGTCTTTACAAACTCTCAAAGCTTTCCCCCACATCCTCTCACTCAGTCCTCACAACAACCCTAAGACATTGGCCATGTTGGTACTACCGTCCCATTCTAGACACGAATGACTTGCCAATGTCAGTGGGTGAGTACGTGCTGCTGGATGTAGAAGCGCCACCTGTGTGACATCACTCAGTCTAAGGGGGCCCTGGGGCAGGGAATGGGGCATGCATTTCAGCAGGCAAGGTTTCCATCTTGTCACCTGCTACCAGAGGCCCAGCCTTTAGGAGGTTCCTTTTTAGGAAGCTACCCACATTCTCCACCCCTCCCTGCCCTCCTCAGCATTCTCACTTTTTCCACTTCTGATGGATCACACCTCTAAGACACTCAGCAAACACTCCCTGCTGCCCCCAACCATCATTACATCAGTTTCCACACTACAGGCCTCAGGGCAGATAAATCACAATTACTTACTCAAAGGAGTAAGGGAATTAACATGCTCTGAATGGATTTTGCCTTTAATTGAAGAAGCCAGTACATTTGCTGTGGGTCTAACTAAAGAGCCTCTTGATGAGGGTAAAAGGAGTGAAAAAGCAGACTTAAAACTCAACATTTAAAAAACTAAGATCGAGATATAAAAAAATAAAATAAAATAAATAAGTAACTAAGATCATGGCATCTGGTCTCATCATTGCAAATAGATGGGAAGAAAGTGGAAACACTGGCAAATTTTATTTTATTGGGCTCCAAAATGACTGTGGGTGGCGACTGCAGGCACAAAATTAAAAGACATTTGCTCCTTGGAAGAAAAACGATGACAAACCTAGACAGTGTATTAAAGAGCAGAGACATCATTTGGCCAAAAAATGTCTGTATAATCAAAGCTATGTTTTTCCCAGCTATGTTTTTCCTGCATATGTTTTTTTACATGCAGTTGTGAGAGTTGGACCATAAAGAAGGGTGAGCACTGAAGAATTGATGGTTTCAACTGTGGCGCTGGAGAAGATTCCTGAAAGTCCCCTGGACTTCAAGGAGATCAAAGCAGTCAATCCTAAAGGAAATCAACCCTGAATATTCACTGGAAGGACTGATGCTGAAACTGAAGCTCCAATACTTTGGCCACCTGATGCAAAGAGATGACTCATTGGAAGAGACCCTGATGCTGGGAAAGATTGACAGCAGGAGAAGAGGGTGACAGAAAACAGAGGATGAGATGGTTGGATGCCATCACCGACATAAGTTTGGACATGAGTTTTCGCAAACTCCAGGAGATAGTGAAGGACAGGTAAGCCTGGAGTGCTGCAGCCCATGGGGTCACAAAGAGTCGGACACAACTGAGTGGCTGAACAATGAACAACAACTAGACTGAGGCCTGTCCCATCAGGGCAGCAGCTGGCTGGCCTTTCACGGGGCATCAGGGCCAAAAGCAGATGAAGCTCAACTGCACTGACAGGAGGAATAGGCAGCCAGGTTGGAGGACTTGGAAAACAACTTGGTCCTTTGTTTCAGCATAACTGGAAACTTCTCAAACTGGGAGGCCTGGGTGCCCCCGCTTTGCTGAGCAATGCTGATTTAATGATGCTTTCTCTACCTGCACCTCATGAAGGCAGAGATTAGAGAGGCATCCCACCCACCCTTTGCTTAAAAACCTTTTGCCCTCAGGTTGGCAGTAGATCCTACCTGGAGACTTGTAGTAAGAACAGACCAAGGAATCCTGTCCAGGGGTCCCCAACCTCCAGAATCTAATACCTGATGATCTGAGGTGCTAGGGGCTCAGTCACTTCAGTTGTGTCGGATCCTTGTGAACCAATGGACTGTAGCTTGCCAGGCTCCTCTGTCCATGGGAGTCTCCAGGCAAGAATACTGGTGTGGGTTGCCATGACCTCCTCCAGGGGATCTTCCAGACCCAGGGATCAAACCTCCGTGTCCTGCATTGGGAGGTGGATTCTTTACCACTGAGCCACCAGGAAAACCCAATGGTCTGAGGTGGAACTGATGTAATAATAATAGAAATGAAGTGCACAGTAAATTTAATGTGCTTGAATTATCTCAAAACCATCCCTTCCTCCCCTGGTCCATGGAAAAACTGTCTTCCATAAAACCAGTCCTTGGTGCCAAAAAGGTTAGGAACCGCTGCAATGATTAGACAAGGGACCCACTGGAGCAGGTTGCTCACTGGACCACAGACTTGCAGATAGAATTCAGGGGGGTCTGTAGACTTAGACACACAAAAATGACACCTTTGTTTTCTCTAACCTCTAAATGTAATTCAGCATTTCACCCTATGGTGAATGCAAGCAACAAACCCCAATAATATTGGCAGCACTTGGAATTCTGTCCCCACAGAAATCACCCATATTTTCATATCATATTACAGTGGTCACAGGTATCTTAAGATACAGTTTGTGCTCTTCACTACTTCAAAATTAGGGTAGTTGTTGGATGCACTGCTAGGTCCTAGTGGATGGCTTAAAAAGAAACATGCATGACATCTCAGAATTCAAAAAATATTTTGATTTACCATATTCCAATATAATTGATTTTCATTTACAATCCTATGTATTTTATTTTAGGTATTTAAAGACATTACGCTGAGAAGGGGTCTATGGCACCAAGAAAATAAAAGCATTAAGACCTCATACGTCCAAAGTAACCACAGTGGACAGAAGTTGCAGATCACATCACCAAGGTGGAGGGGTTAGAATACAGATTCACAAGATGGGTTCTCTGGGAATCTTACTCTGAGAAGGGGTTTAGAGTTCAGAGTTCAAAAGGAAGTACCTTTGGGATCCATACCTGAGGAAGGGAGAGCGAGGAAGAGGGACTGGGCAGAGGGAGAAAATGTAGTCTCCATGGAGGTCTCGGCCTGCCCCTTGTGCAGTTCTGGGCCTGGGACGACTCTGCAGATTTGTTGGGGTGTCGGGGCCAAGCCAACTGTTGACTACTTATTAGAAACAATCATTCCTGGAAAGGGATAAGATCTTGGGCAAGGCTGCTCTTGCAGCCAAGACATTTTCCAAAGGGAGCCTGCAGCTGAGGGCTCCCTGCCAGCAGAAGCCACCCATCCTTGAGGGGACCTGGTGATGGCTCACAATCCGCCAGGGCCTCTACCTCAGGCCCACGGCAGCTGGATCCCCGCATGGAGCCCAGGACCTGTCATTTTTAAAGCTCTTCCAATGATTCTGATGCTCTACACAGTTTGGAAGTCCTTGATCCCAGAACTGGAAGGGTGGTGGCGGGGGGAGGGAGGGTTGGATTCTGAGATCCTGGCATCCAAGGGACTTGTTCAAGGCCAGGAGGCTGCTGATCTGGCCTAGTCTATTGGCAAATTTCCATTTACTAGTTGTACTACGCTGGGCCCTGGGGGTCCGTCAGTGAGCAAAAGAGACACAGTCTGCCCTCAGGACGCTTATAGTCCAGGGTCTCACAAACCTCTCAGTACAGGAGGCTGTATGGGGAACTGAGCTGGCACAACTTCTCTGCAGGGCAAGTTGGCAATATTATCAAAATTATAAAGGAACCTACTCAGCATATCTACTTCTAGGTATTTATCCTGCAGATAGATTTCCACATGGGTGAAGTGACAAATGTAAAGGATATTCACCAAGAAATTATTTATAGTAACAAACAACTGGAAAACCTCAGTGTTCAATAGAGGCTGGTTGAATAAATGTAGTGCACACAAAGGAATCCTATGTTGCTATTTTAAAGACAGGTAGCTCTGTATATGTATACATATGAAGAAAACCAACAACAACACTACAAGACATATTAGTAAACGAAAAATAATAATAAAAAGGAAGATGCAGAACCATATATGATGTCAAATTTGGGGTGGGAAAAAAGGGGAAATATTTATGTGGATCCATGAGTTCTCAGGCTTCCCTAGTGGCACAGTGGTAAAGAGTCCGCCTGCCAGTGCAGGAGAGGTGGGTTCAACCCCTGGGTCGGGAATATCCCCTGGAGGGGAGGAGGAAATGTCAACCCACTCCAGTATTCTTGCCTGGAAAATTCCATGGACAGAGTAGCCTGGTGGGCTACAGTCCTGGGGTTGCAAAGAGTCAGACGCAACTGAGCGGCTGAGCACGTACGCCTGAGTTCTCAGTTGCCCAAGAGTTTTTCATTTTAATGAGGGAATCAGTCTGTCCAGTTAGAAAAACAAACCACCAAAGGTTTCTCAGACAGAGAGAATTTAAATCAGGGAATTGACTAGACAAGTGATGTAAGAGCTGAGAAGCCACACAGGGGAAGGCAAGGCAGCTCAGAAACTACCAACTCAAAGAAGCCGCTGCACCTGTCCCCTGGAAGGACCAAGGGATGAGGCTGTTCCTGGGCTGGAGGAGCTGGAGTCCCAATGGGTCTGGAACCCTGGCAGATGCATCCCTCATCCACGGAAGAGACACAGCTGCTGCTGAGAATCCACACACAGCAGAGAAGGAGGGGAACAGAGGACCTTTTTTCTCCTCTGTCTGCCCTTTATTTCCTGCTGGGTGCCTGCCCTTGACTTGTGCTCCACCTGAAGACAGCCAACCCAGGATCTTAGAAACGGTAGCCTGTGAAGAACAGCGTCTTCCATTACAGAGAAGAGCAGGGTAGGCGGGATGTGGACTTGTGGGCTGGCGTAACAATGGATGAGCATAATGAAAATCAAAAGTGTTAGTCACTCAATCATGTCCAACTCTTTGTGACCCCATGGACTGTAGCCTGCCAAGCTCCTCTGTCCACGGGATTCTCCAGGCAAGAATACTGGAGTGCGTAGCCGTTCCCTTCTCCAGGGGTCAAACCCGGGTCTCCCGCATGGCAGGCGAATTCTTTACCATCTGAGCCACAGCAGTACGTGCTTATAAAATGCACATAAGAAGTAGTAACAGCATGGCCTCTAGTTGCTGGGGATTGGGAGGGAAACTTTACATTAAGTTCCCCTGGTACTTTTCAATTTTGTCCATGTGCTCGCATTGCCTTTTTGAAACAAGATGCCTGCCTGACATTCCCTGGAGGCACAGGGAATATTTTGTACATCAGAAAGGGCAAGGCTGTTAAATTTTTTCATTGAAAAACATCCAGGAAAAATAGTGCCAGCAAAATCTCCCCCCAAATCTCCTGTGATTACACCACCCACCTCCTGCCAAGAGAGCACAGCCTTTATTCTGTGGGTCTTTCTTACAAGTGTCCTCTTCCAATCCCTCCTTTCACGGCCCCATCCCTGAGAGGAAGAAGCATGGCCCTGAGCGGAGGCAGAGCAGTGGGGAGAGCGAAGAGATGTGGGGAATATCTTTGCCTCTCATCAGCAGCTAGCCGGCTGCATGATCTCACACCACAGCTGTAGCCACTTAGAAAACTGCCAGCGGAAGACCTCAGCTCACGGCTTAGAGCTGCGCCTGCCTGCCAGAGCACCGGGCTTACCACCTCCTGGCAGTGGCGGCTGCTCCAGAGTGGGGCTCTCACCCTCCCCCGGGGAACAGCACACACTGGCTGCCGCCACCAAAGCCCCAGATGCCTACAGGGAGGATGGCACAGGTCCCTGTGCTCTTGGGCTCTGCCCTTGATGGATGTCACATTCTACATTCAATACTCCATAAAGAAGGGCAATGGAAGAAGGGAGGGGCCCCTTCTTCTCTGAAAATTTACCCTCGTTGAACTCTGTGACGGGAAAGCAGAAGCACACGAAGTGTAAGTGACTTTCCCGAGGTCACACTGCTTGAGTGTGGCAGAGACAGGATGCAACCCGATTCTGGGTGGGACGATGAGTCCAGCCCTCTCACTGAAGGACAGGAACTCCAAGGCCACCAGGGAACTCACAGAGATGTCGGCCCAGGGTCTGTGCCCTTCTCTGCTGCCTCCCTTGACCCTTTTGTTGTTCAGTCGCTCAGTTGTGTCCAACTCTTTGCAGACCCCATGGACTGTTACATGCCAGGCTTCCCTGACTTTCACTGTCTCCTGGAGTTTGCCCAAGTTCATGTCCATTGAGTTGGTGATGCCATCCAACCGTCTCATCCTCTGCTGCCCTCTTCTCCTTTCTCCTTCAATCTCTTCCAGCATCAGGGTCTTTTCTAATGAGTTGGCTCTTTACATCAGATGGAACTTCAGCATCAATCCTTCTAATGAGTATTCAGGGTTTGATCTCCTTGTAGTCCAAGGGACTCTCAAAAGTCTTCTCCAGCACGACAGTAGCAATTTCTCACTAAAGCTCTCTGAATCTTAGTTTTCTTGGCTATAAGATGGGACCACTAATACACATCTAAAAGGTTTTGATGAGGATTGTTTGCCGAAGACAGTAATGCTTCAGGCACATATGTCTCAACAAATATGAGTGCCCTTCTTCCTTCTTTTTAGCTTGTCCTGAAACCTCACAGATGGCTTGAGGCTCAGACAAGAACACTGCCCTCCCTCCAGAAACCTCGGGTTTTGCCAAAATCCCTGGGCAGGCCTGGGAGCTAGGCTCTGCATCCTGCATGCTTCTGCCCTGAAACCCAGATCCAAATTTGCTTGGCTTGCCATCCTAACTCAAGGCAGCGAGTGCAAAAGTTGGGTTAACTTTCCCTGTTATTAACATTTCCAGGACTGTGTTCCCAAGTAAATTCTGAAAAATTTTCCAAAAAAAAGAAAAAGAGATGAAATGCTCTGTCATCTTGAGCCTCCGACTCCTCAAAGGCAGGGCTAAGTGGGTTCTCTGGCAGATGGACTTGCATTAGCACATCTGGGACTCTGCTCAGCTCCCCCATATCTGCCCCTCTTCCCCAACCCCCACCCCCAATCATGATGATCTAAATAAGCAACCGGATCTATTACTGAATGGAATGGCTTATACCTGTGCTTCTAAGACAAGTCTCTCTGGCGAATGTCCCAGGCCTGGCTCCTGGCCCCAGAGTTCTCCTTTCTTTTTTTTTTTTCTTCTTAAGTATTTTTATTATTATTATCTATTTTCTGACATTTTTAAAAATATAAATTTATTTATTTTAATTGGAGGCTAATTACTTTACAATATTGTATTGGTTTTGCCATACATCAACATGAATCCGCCACGGGTATACACGTGTTCTCCAACCTGAACCCCCCTCCCACCTCCCTCCCTGTACCATCCCTCTGGGTCTCCTTTCTTTATGACGGAGCCTGCTCTCATCGTGGGCTCCACCCCCTCCAGCCTCTGAGACTGAGGTTGTCAATGGTTGGTACCAATGGAAGGAGCCCGAGGCTGCTACTTACCTGGGGGCTTAATTTCAGATCTTCCTTGCTACGGGCCTCACTGTGACCTCCCACCTGGAGTGCTACCTCTACTGTGTCAGCTCCCATAGCATCCTGCAGCTGCTCACTTGGCTAGACTTCCCTTGTTGCCTGTAACAGTTGGGCCGGCTGTCAGCTTCCCTGAGCCATCCTCATTCTCTCTTTCTCTCATCTGCTAATGTCTGCTCTGTGCAGCTCCTGGGCATGGAGATTTGGAAATGAAGGAGATACAGCCCCTGGTCCCCTAAGTCCCCAGGACTAGCAGAAGAGACAGGCATTAATGAGACAGCTACAGCCCAGGGTGGCCAGTGCTCTGTTGGAGCAATGCACGAGGAACTCTGGAAAAAAACAAAACAAATAAGGGAAGAAGCACTGAAGTTCTCTCAGAGGAGTCAAAGGTGGTGTTCCAGTTATTTCTTGCTCCAAAACAAACCACTCTAAAACTTAGTGGCACAAAAATCCATGCACAATTACAGATTATAGAGGTCAGGAATTTGGACAGGGTGCTGTGAGGCTAGCACTTCCCTGTTCTATGATAGCATATTCAAAAGCAGAGACATTACTTTGCCAACAAAGGTTCATCTAGTCAAGGCTATGGTTTTTCCTGTGGTCATGTATGGCTGTGAGAGTTGGACTGTGAAGAAGGCTGAGCGCTGAAGAATTGATGCTTTTGAACTGTGGTGTTGGAGAAGACTCTTGAGAGTCCCTTGGACTGCAAGGAGATCCAACCAGTCCATTCTGAAGGAGATCAGCCCTGGGATTTCTTTGGAAGGAATGATGCTAAAGCTGAAACTCCAGTACTTTGGCCACCTCATGCGAAGAGTTGACTCGTTGGAAAAGACTCTGATGCTGGGAGGGATTGGGGGCAGGAGGAGAAGGGGATGACAGAGGATGAGATGGCTGGATGGCATCACTGACTCGATGGACGTTAAGTGAACTCCGGGAGTTGGTGATGGACAGGGAGGCCTGGTGTGCTGCGATTCATGGGTTCGCAAAGAGTCGGACACGACTGAGCGACTGAACTGAACTGATGATACATTGGGCTTCAGCTGGGGTGACTCTGAAGGCTGGACGTGACCTGAAGATTGGGTGTCTGGGCTGGGCTGGCTGAAGAATGGGCTCAGCTGGGACTGTTGGCCAGAGCACCTACTTGCGGCTTCTCCAGCTTGGTGGTCTCAGGGAAGTTGGGTTTTTTACATGGTGTCTCCGGGATTCCAGAGTGAGTGTTCTCAGTGAACAAGGTGGAAGCTTCATAGACTTTTTGACCTAGCCTCAAAAGGAATGCAGTATTACTCCCGACTTTTCTATGGGTCAAGCAGTCATAAGATGGGTCATAGAATCCATTTCTTCATGGGAGGAGAAGCAAAAAAAAAAAAAAAAATTGCAGCTGTGTTTCAAACTGCTACAGAAGGTCTTCTGAAAAAAAAAAAGAAGGTCTTCTGGAAGAGACACTCTTTGAGCTAAATTTTAAAGGCAGAGTAGAAATTCGCCAGACAGACAAAGTGGAGAGGGTGTCCCAGACTGAGATATCAGCATATGCAAAGGCCCAGGGACACAAGAGTAGGTTGTATTGCATGAAGTAAATCAGATTTCCTAGGGGCTCAGCAACATATCCTGCCTGTCTCTCACCAAGCGGTTATTCTCTGCTGGTCCTCCCCAGACTGCCAGGGCCCACTGTGCCCCAGAGTTCAGACACCAGCTCCCCAACTGAGGGCTCATCTCAATTAGGGATTTAAATGGCATATCTACATCCCAGTGATCCCACCTGGCTCCCCAGGCCATTGTGAGCACGCAGGGAGATGCCACCTGGAAGAGGCTGGAATACAGTCTAGCCATTCCCCACACGCATGTTCTCATCTTCAGCTCTTGATTTAGAAGCCCTTGCAGCTCAGCCAAAACTTTCTTGGTTTGGTTTCTTAAAGCACTGAAGGCTCTGTGTCTGTTGGCTTGAATCCCAGCAATTCTTTCCATAATGGTTATTCCTTTTGATTGTGGGCATAAAAACTCAGACTAGATTAAACAAAAAGGGGAAAATATTGGTTCTTGTAACTAAAATGTTCTAGAAGTGAACTGTGGAGTTTAAACAGTATCAGCATTCTCTCTCTTCCTCTAAGCTTCTTAACTGTACATTTTCTGTATTGACTATTTTCAGGCAGCATCTCCACAAAAGTAATGACCATTGGCTTGAAAGCTCTAGGCTTAATAAATTCTGAGAGCCAGAAAACCCAGCCAAAAGAGGGTTCCTCTTCCCTGGGGCCCCTTCCTTCCCAAAGAGGGTTCTGATTGGCCCAGCTCTGATCACATGCCCTGTCCCAGAACCAATCACTGGAGCCAAGAACATGTCATCTTCTGACTAGCTATGACTGAATCAAGCTAAATAGGGGTTAAGGGTTACCCCTGCAGTAACCACATAGAATCACTTCATTTCAAAAAATAAGGTTTCTTTAACTAGAATGGAAAAGGAAAATGTGAAGGGCAGGCAAAATTTAGCTGCGATGGTCCCAGGGCCACTAGAACAGTTGCCCAGTTTGTGCACTGTGCAAGGGAGGATGGGGTGCCTTCTGTATTTGCCCAGAGAGCATTTCTTTCTCTAATTCACACAAAAGTGGACATGTGGACTACTGCCAGGCTTTGCAAAGTCGATCACACACTCTGCATTTCCCAGTGTTTCAATACTGCCTGGAAAATCCCTCCTTCTTCTTCATGTCCTTGTTCAAATGCCTTCTCCCCCCTGAACTGACTGTGATGAATCATGAGTTTTCCATTTGTGCTAAGCTGCTTCAGTCATGTCCAACTCTTTGCAACCCCATGGACTGTAACCCATCAGGCTCCTTTGTCCATGGGATTCCATAGGCAAGAATACTGGAGTGGGCTGCCATTTCCTACTCCAGGGGATCTTCCCAACCTGAATTCCCCACAGGCTCTCAGAATTATGGCTTCTGCCTCAGTTCAGGGTCATACAGTTGAACAGTTTTTTCCTCACCTGTATCTCCTCACCTGGCCAAAGACGGGCTCCAGGAAAACAGGGAGTGGGTGTGAGCTCCCCTCTCTGGCAGGCAGGAGGGCTGCAAAGGTGGGATCTGTTCAGTGGATGGGAAGAGACCAGAACAATCCTCCTTGCTGCCTAGTCTCTCTCCTAGCTGTGGCTGCAGCAGCCAATTACAGGGGAATGCAAGTCTGGCACTTTGGTTATAAAATGACTGTTGGCCTAATCCGTGCATCTTCCATCTCCCCTCTCCTAGCCCCTGGAAACCTTGCCCAAAGGAAGGGGCCTTGAATGGTGCGTCCAAAGGGCCACCACCCAAAGCAGGGGCTCCAGAAATCTAGCACCTTTCTCCAGGAGGCCTCTGAGGAAGAAAAGGTGGCTGGGCTCCATCGGGGCCTCACTGAGGACTGCCAGGCCACTGCTCCAGGGTTCAGCTCTAGCTCCTGATTAAAACCAGATCCAGGAGCTTGGAACCTTTGGTGAAACTAGATACCTATCGATGGAGGCAAAGGAAATATACTGTGGGAGGGAGGGAATCTGGCCAGCAGCCCAGCAGCCCCGGGCTGGGCAGCAGGTTGAGCTTTCCTTCGGAAAGGTCCCCAGGAGCCCTTGCTATGTGAGGTGATGACAGCTCTAAGAAACTGGAGACAAGAGGAACACACCCACTGCTCTGTCACTTGCTTACCGCTTCTTCTCTTTGTCTGCTTTTCTTCTTCAGACAGAAGGCCTGGGCTCAAACCCACTACCAACATTTGGGGTAGAGTTCTTTAACCTCTCTGAGGTTAAATAAACCCACTACCATCCATTTGGGGTAGAGTTATTTAACCTCTCTGAGATTAAATAAACCCACTACCATCCATTTGGGGTAGAGTTATTTAACCTCTCTGAGCCTCAGTTTTATCATCTGTAAAATGGGGATGAAAATTGTACCAACTTGATTAGTTTATTGTAGGATTAAAAGTGATACTGCTTGAAAAGTGCTTAGCACAGAACTTGGGACAACGTGTGTCCTGTCAGTCGCTCAGTCGTGTCCGACTCTTTGTGACCCCATGGACTGTAGCCCACCAGGCTCCTCTGTCCATGGGATTCGCCAGGCAAGAACACTGGAGTAGGTTGCCATTTCCTTCTCCACGGGATCTTCCAGACTCAGGATCGAACCCGAGTCTCAAGTCTCCTGCATTGGCGGGAGGATCCTTTACCACTAGGACCACCTGGGATGCCTTGGGACAGAGTAAATCCTTATTAAATGCCAATTATTGTTATACTGTCTTTTTTTTTTCCCCTATGAGAAGCCATTTGGTATCATTAAACTACAAACACTATTTTGTAGTCCCTTGAAGAGCTCTCATTTTCCTAGGCCCTGGGCTTGGGGCACATTCCTCCCCCACAGCGGGACACCTGGCTTCTGACTTTGCCTTCTCACCCCGGCACATGGTGGCAGGCGACAGGCTGAGAAGGCTGAAGCCAGGCTAGGAACCTGGATGAGCTTCCAGGGGCTTCCTTGGGTGGGAGATGGGGCTGGGGGTTGGGCCTGGTGCTCAGGTGTTGGGGCTTACCCTGTGCTCTTGCCCTATGACCTCTGTGGAGGAACCGCCTGTGCCCCTCAGGTTAGAGTGGAGCGGGTGCCCCAAGGTAGCCCAGAGACCCCTCAGCCTGAGGGCGAGACAGAAGCTGAGATGGAGAGCAACCCCAGCTCTGAGGGAGCCTCTCCGGAACCCTGCGCCACCCCCGCTGGCGCTGTGAAGCTGCACAAGAAGCTGGAGCTGAACCCCAAGGAGTCCCAGGACATCAAAGCTCTTCAGAAAAACCCCGAACAATCTGCCAAGCTCGTAAAGCAGAAGAGGATCACCCTGGAATCTACTCAGGCTGCTGTGGGGCTCACCCTAGGGGTTCTCTTTGGGAAGGTGTTCAGCTAAATTACAATCTGCTGTTTTGAGGTTTTGAGGCTCAGTTTCAAGGACATGTATAAGCTGTGGCCCCTGCTGCAGAGGTGGGTAGAGGAAACTGACAAGAATGAGAAGCTGCAGGAGATACGCAAGGCAAAACCCCCCATGCAGGCCTGGAAGAGAAAGCAAGAGAGTATGGAGAGCTGAGTGAGAGGCAACCTGGACAGCAACAGGCAGAACAGAGGCTTCCTGCACTGCCCAAAGCCCACCCTGCAGCAGCCTAGTGGCCCAGCATTTGGGGCTTGAGAAGGATGTGGTTCTGCAACCATCGCCAGAAGGGCTATCAAGCAATGGCTGCTCATTCCCAAGGAGAGGATTTTGAGGTTGCTGCAAAATCCTTGAGGTCTCTTTTCTCAGGGAGACCAATACCTTTTCCTGTGGTGCGGGGCCCCATTTTGGTACCCCAGGCTATGGGGGCCCTCACTTCACTAGTCTGTACTCCTTGGTCCCATTCCCTGAAGGTGAGGCCTTTCCCCCAGGAGTCTGCCACTGCTCTGGGCTCTCCTGTGCATTCAAACTGCAAAGCCTGCCCTTCCTAGGAATGGGGGGCAGAGGAACAGGAGAGCTAGGGAGAGAACCCTGTGGGTTTGTACTGGGGGGTGGGGGATTAAGTTCTTCATTCACTAAGAGAGGAACTGGGAACACAAAGGGCTTGGGGGCAGGGAGTTTGGGGGAACTGGTTGAAGGGAAGGTGAAGTTCAGTGATGCTCTTGATTTTAATCCCCACATCAGTCATCACTACGTTCTTCCATAAAGAAGTCTGGGACCTAAAAAAATGAACACGATCTCTGGTGATAACAGTAAGGGAAACATCTCGTGTCACCAGTGATAGAAAAAGCATTGGCTCTGGGGTCAGACAGCCCAGGATTGTAATCCCAGCTCTGCCATTTACAAACTGGGTAACTCACTCCAAGGACTTAACCTTTCTAAACCTCAGTGCTCCCACCTATAAAATGGGACACTGGTATTACCTGACTTGCCTACGTCCCAGGATTGCTGTGCATGTCACAAAGGATACATGTATGAAGCGGTACTGGACACTGGACACAGCCATACACCTTGGTCATTGTTATCTCTGCTTCCGATATTGTGGCTTTTTGCTGTCTTCTTTTCTCTTCTTTGGTCCTTCTCTTCCTTTCCCCAAAGTCTTGAGTCAAAAAACTTCATGGGATCATAGTGTTAGGAGCCAGGAGATCTTTGTGATCATGGGTTCAGTTTTTCTATTAAAAATCACTTGGGGAGACACAAAGAAATTCAGATTCCTAGGCTCTATCCCAAACCTTGACAAGAATCAGTATTTCTTACTCTTATTTCTTACTGATTCTTGACAAGAATCAGTATTTCTTACTTGTAATTTAAAATGAAAATGTTTTAAATTACAAAAGTAATACATACTCTTTCTAAATGAATTCCAGCAATACAGAAATAATGAGAGTTAAAAACAGCCAATTCTCAGAGGGAACTGCTATTTAGCAGTTTGGTGTGTGTCCTCGAGGGTTTTGTATTTGTCCTGAAAAGAGCTGACCATGTAGCTTTTATTTTTCCCATTAAACAAGATCATCACTCATTTTTAAAAACGATATAGCTTGGACATCTTTTCACATCAGTACACATGCACATGCCTCATTCTCCTTGACAGCTGCAGAGAATTCCATGCTGTGGTTTATTGTAGTTGGTTTAACCATTTCTCTGTTGGTGGACATTTTGGATTCCCCCTGGTGATTCATATGCAGCCAGTCCTCCCTCTGTTCACATTTGGCAACCTCTGGTTTGCACAGATGGGGAGTGAGAGCCTCAGGGAGGGGATGTCAAGAACAAGAGCAACTTACAAAGCAAATTAGTGGCAAAGCCAGGCTTACAATTATGATCCTCTCATGTGGAGAAGGCAATGGCAACCCACTCCAATACTCTTGCCTGGAAAAACCCATGGGCGGAGGAGCCTGGTAGGCTGCAGTCCATGGGGTCGCTTAGAGTCGGATATGACTGAGCGACTTCACTTTCACTTTTCACTTTCATGCGTTGGAGAAGGAAATGGCAACCCACTCCAGTGTTCTTGCCTGGAGAATCCCAAGGACGGGGGAGCCTGGTGGGCTGCCGTCTATGGGGTCTCATAGAATCAGACACGACTGAAGCGACTTAGCAGCAGCAGCAGCAGCAGCATGTGCTCTTTGCATTGAACTATATCATTACAGTTATTTTTTTTTTTTTAATGACCAAGGGAACTTAATATTTTTCTGAACCTATTCCTGATAGGAAGAGAAAAAAGAAAAAACAAACTCAGTGTTAATTTTGTTGTGTGTATGAATTGGGTTTACCCCCAAACTTTCTCAGAGTTTTCACATTTCATTATGTTCTCTGTAAAAGTCCATGATTCAATGATTTTTTCTTGCACATTGTTTGCAAAGCCAACTTTTTTTAATGCTACAATCCCCAAATCTCACTTCCCCTGAGTATGACTATTCTTGGAGACCCTGATAAAATTCCACTTTAGGGACCCCTAGGCCCTCCCCTTCACTCACCATAATTGATGAGTTTTCCTCTCCTGGAAACAAATGGAATTATACAATTGTGACTGTCATCTATTTTCTTATTAAGTAAATTTCTCCAAGTCCTGTAGGTAACTTTCCCAGAAAGATAAATTACCCAGTTGTAACAAATATGATGCATAATATTTGCAGAACCCTTGTGAGAATTTGCCCTTTGCCCAGAAATTGTGCTTAATTTTCAGACAAAAGGATGGAACATTAATCCTGCCTCCCATGGAGTAAAGAGAGGTTTGATTGGGAGTGACCACTGCAGATCAAGTCACATGCTGTTTAAAGCAGATGCCCTCAGAGCTTGGTGCTGAATTGCATACAGATGTTTCCCAATCTACTGCCTCTACTACAAAGGTGTTGGTCAGAAACTACTCAGATTTCTGAGTAAAAAGGAAGAGATGTCCTTCTCAGAAAACTGACCACAGACAGCGTTGGTAACATCTGAATGTTGTTTAGCACTGTCCTGGGCAAAAGATAAAGGAACACAGGACTACAGAGTAACTCTTTTGTCTAGTACTTGCCTCTTGGGTCCTAGAACTCTGGTTTCCAAATTAGACCCCTCCCCTGGCTCCTAAACTGTGGCTTCTATTGATAAATCCCATTGCCTTCCAGAAGGACTGGAGTTCTTGAAGAAATGGGTGATTCCAGGTCTGGAGCAGGAAACACACCGAATGAGCCTGGAACGTCATGTCATACCAAACAGCAAGGAATTTACCAAAGATGACCAGGGCCCTCCTGAAGGCCTCAAGAGTCAATTTGAAAAGGCTCTCACTGGCCAAAGATAGGCCACTTTCAGCATCTATAAGGATAGCAACTGCAATGAATTAAAACACATCAACTATGTTTAGATCTACAAATCCACAGTGACTTTCCAAAAGAAAGCAAAAACAGGGACTTCCCTGGTGGTCCAGGGGGCACTTTGAATGCTTTGAATGCAGGGGGCACCGGTATGATCCCTGGTTAGGAACTGAGATTCCACATGTTGCATGGTGTGGCAAAAAAAACAAACAAACAAACCCAAACCAACCAAACAACAGACAAACAAACAAACAAAAAACTCATCAAAAATACATTGCTCTCTTTTAAAGGATGTCAAGAGGACCAATACATTGCTTTGAAAACTAGTAAATACAGGGAAAGAATCAAACATTGATTCTGCCTTTCCTATATAAGGGCTTCCCTGGTGGCTCAGACAGTAAAGAATCCGCCTGCAATGTGGTAGACCTTCAATCCCTGACTTGGAAAGATTCCCCTGGAGGAGGGAATGGGTACTCACTCCAGTATTCTGGCCTGGAGAGTTCCATTGACAGAGGAGCCTGGCTTGCTACGGTACATGGGTTCACAAACAGTCAGACTTGACTGACTGACTTTCACTTTCTATATAAACTATACCTCATGATAACCACATAGTGGATGAGAGGAATTATCTTTCAATGGAATATTCCAGCTCAAAAGTGAAGAAACAATGATAGAAGTAGAATAGCCCTAGGTTTCAACCTCTAGTGAAACCATGACCCTAGGCAATGGTCACTAGTGGCTGCCAATATCACAGAGAGGGAAACAGACGTCATGAGTCCACTGAGGGATGGACAGCAGACCCATGACCTCTGCAGTATTCTTGCCAAGAAAATCAAACCAGAATCTAAATGAGCTTGTGGCTCTAACTACCACTTCTCAAGAAATACAGGAGAAACAAAACATGTTAAACAACACCATGGAAATTTAGACTATAGGAAAATTTCAAGACAAACAACCTGTTTCTCCCACAATACACTGTAAAAAAAATAATAATAAGATGAGGTAGAGGGGAACTTACAGATTCAAAGAGACTTAAGAGAGGTATCAATCAGTCACAAAGTATGGCTATTTCAATCCTGATTTGAACAAGTAGGAAGAAAAAAATTATGAGACAGGAAACTCTGAACACTGACAAGATATTTGATGATATTAGGAATTATTTTTAATTTCCAAAATGTGAGAATGATATTGTTACTTTTAAGGTAATTAATAACATCTAGAGACAATATACTGACACGCTTGTAAGTAGAATCTTAAAATGTCTGGAATCTGCTTCAAAATAATCCAGGAGAGGAGAGCATAGATGAAACAAGATGGAACACAGTGGTTGTTGAAGCTGGGTGGTGGGTATATGGGGAATCATTATACAATTCTATTTTTGTGTATGCTAGAGATTTTCAATAATAAAGAGTTAAAAAAAAAAAAAACCTCACAATCCAGAGAAAGAAGTCTTCCTGATCTTGACAAGCACCTACAATGATGACCCTGGGCAAATCATTTCTCCTGTCTGAGTTTCATCTCTTCACGGTTGAGAGCGCTTACAAGCAAAGCAGCCCTGATGAGTTGGGATAAGCACAACTGTCCAACTAATTTAAGGGTTTTCAGTCAGAGAAGACTTCAAATCTACTCTGACCCACATTTATCTGACCATCGGGGACTTTGTAAAGATTAATTTTTCACCCAGTGACATACTGCTTTTCTTTTATCTTAGAGGAGATGGTTTGCTGGACACTGGGGAGGGCAGATATAGGTGTAAGAGACATTTTTGAGAAGATCCAAGGACTTTACAGACACAAATGAGCTTTAAAGTAAAGGAGGGAAGAGCCCTGGAGTATACTGCCAGACAACAGATGGCTCTGAAAGCAGTGGGTGGGGTTAGACTGGTGGTTCAAAAGGTTGCATTGGCAGGCTGGTGGCCCTACATTTTCTTGATAACATCCGCTGTTCACTTGGAAATGTTGGCTGCCATGATGAGGAGAAGAAGATGAAGTAAAAGGGAATTTGAGGGACTTCCTGGTGGTCCAGTGGCTAAGACTCCAGTGGTCCCAGTGCAGAGGGCCTGGGTTCAATCCCTGGTCACGGAACCAGATCCCATATACCACAACTAAGAGTTCACATGCCCCAAGGAGGATCGAAGATCCCACCTATTGCAACTAAGACCAGTGCAGCCAGATAAATAAATAAAATTTAAAATTTTTTAAAGTAAAAAAGGGAATTAAGAACAATGTTACAATATGCACAGAATCTTAACTGCCACAGAATATTTTGACATTAGTTTTTCCTTTGAGCAAGATGGCACATTGTCCAGTTCCATAGCACTGGTAGTCATCATCAAGACAAGACTTCCTAGAAATCTGCAATCCAGACGGGCCCCCGTCCTTTCCATCACCTCAATGTATCAGTTTGAAATGCTTTTACTTGCAAGTATGGAAACCACTGAATTAACAGGCTTAAACACACAAGGGCTTTTTCCTTTTTTTTAGATCACATGGCAATACATCCAAAGAGAGGTAGGGGTTGCACTATCTCAATGAGTCTGAGCTGACATCTCTTTTCCTCATGGTTATAAGATGGTTGCACCAGCTCCAGGCATCACAATCACATACCATATTGAGAGGCAGTAAGATGTTACCTTCTCAGGCTCTCCTCTCTTGTCAGGAGGGAAAAGTCTTTCCCGGAAGACTTCTGAAAGACTTACCTTTATGTTTTATTAGCCAGAATTGGGTCACATGCTCAATGCTAGTTACAATGCAGGCTGGGGAAAAAAGCATTGACTTTCCCAGCCTCTACTGTGGGAGGTGGATGGAAGGGGTGCTGGGACAAGCAATCAGTAAGTTTGCTTCTTCTAAGTTTTCCTGCTCCTGAACAGGGTTTCCTGCACTATTCACACTTTTATTTCAAATGAGTCTTGCAATCGCTATCCCCCTGCCTCTGAGATATAATATGCTATGTGTATTATATATCCTACCTACCTAAGGGATTTCTCTTATTGTTGGATGGTGTTTGAGTTGAGAACTGCTGTTTGTGCCCATATGTCTGCTTTTCCTTGCAGACATCCATTTAGGAAGGTTTGGATCTTATAAAAAATGTTGGCCCTTCATCAGTCAGATAATCAGCACATGTTTACAGAGTTATCCCCATTTGCCAAGCCCTGAGGTGGGGTAGTAGGGGGTGGTGGGGGGAGGAGGCAGAGATGGTTAAGCAGCCATTCCTGGCCTCAGGGACCACACAGGCTGGTTGGCGGAAAATGTCAGAAACCTAGGAGATGTGGAATGACAACACAGGACCACAATAGAAGCCCTTCAAGCACAAGGCAGCCTGTAATTGTGAGCCTGATGTTGGCACAAAAGACGTAGAGAGAAGATGCCCTAGAGGAGGTGAATGTGGGCCTTGAAAATATAAAAGATCTGAGAGACTCAGAGGACTGGGAATCAGGGTCTGGACCCATGTGGCTACAGGGCAGGATTGTGTAGAAATCTCAAAAGCTCTTTTGTTGTTCAGTCGCTAAGTTGTGTCTGACATTGCGACCCCATGGACTGTAGCCCACCAGGCTTCTCTGTCCATGGGGTTTTTCAGGCAAGAATACTGGAGAGGGTTGCCATTTCCTTTTCCAGGGGATTGTCCCCACCCAGGGATGGAACCTGTGTCTCCCATGTCTCCTGTATTATTAGGCAGATTCTCTACCAGAAGCCACCAGGGAAGATAAATATAAAGCTTTTAGTACTTTACAAATCTTACTTCCACTAATCTCCACACCAGGCCAAATGGATTTTATTGTCCTCATTTTACATAGCAAGGGACTAAATAATTTGTCCAAGGTTTGCTAGCCAGCATGGAGGATGGCTTAATCAGTTCCTTCCTGCTGCTGCTGCTAAGTCGCTTCAGTCGAGCCCATCAGGTTCCCCCATCCCTGGGATTCTCCAGGCACGAACACTGGAGTGGGCCGCCATTTCCTTCTCCAATGCATGAAAGTGAAAAGTGAAAGTGAAGTCGCTCAGTCGTCTGACTCTTAGCGACCCCATGGACTGCAGCCCACCAGGCTCCTCTATCCACGGGATTCTCCAGGCAAGAGTATCAGAGTGGGGTGCCATTGCCTTCTCCAGTTCCTTTCTACCCAGTTCTTTTCCCCCTATTCTTCCTTTTCTAAAAGGTTCTGCCCACTAGCCCAGGAGAGGTCACACGTCTTAGGCCTGGCCAATCATTGTACTGTGTTTCCCTCAATTGTGATTGGTCCAGGGGTGGTCATATGACCTGAATCAGTTCTATTAGGAAGTCAAAATGGAGTCAGAGATGGAGGGGTAGAGCTCTATCTAAGGCACAGCTCCTGAGGCTTTTGCTTGAATCCTGAGAGTTTCCCCAGCATTCTTCACAAATTCAGTGGTTTTTTGTATGTTTGTAGAGTTGTGCAACTACCACCACATCAATTTTAGAACATTTTCATTACCATAGGCCCCCCCACCCCAAAGAAACTTTTTACTCCCATTTCCTCTCTTTATGTCCAGCCTTAGGCAACCACCAATCCATCCTGTGTCTTGGATTTATCATTCTGGACATTTCATAGAAATGGAACCATTCACTATGAGGTCCTTCGTTACTGGCTTCTTGTACTTAGCATAACGTTTTCAAGGTTCAGCTGTGTTGTCGCAGAGTATGTTCCTTTATGCTGGGGCTGGTTGGGGTTGGGTTTCTTGTATTTGCAAACCAAAGGTGTGGCCAGGAGTTGAAGCCAGGTGTGACAGACGCCAAAGCCCTCATTCTTTGTTTCGCCTGGTGAGACCAAGACATGGAGGGCGCCGGAGAGTTTGACCTTTCTGTCGCAGACCGTGGGTTTGCTGAGCAGATAAGTGACATGTTTAGAATAGTGTCATAGTGAGGTTATTCTGATGACAGTGGTATTTTGTGTAGGTGTTCATCCTACATGTATGTGTAAATTATATATCATATGTAATGTGTCTGTGAGTTGCTCAGTCGTGTCCGACTCTTTGCAACCCCATGGACTGTAGCCCACCAGGCTCCTCTGTCTGTGGACTTCTCCAGGGAAGAATACTGGAGTGGGTTGCCATGCCCTCCTCCAGGGGATCTTCCCGACCCAGGGATGGCAGCTGGTTTCCCACGTTGTAGGCAGATTCTTTACTATCTGAGCCACCAACGTGCGTACACATATTTAAAGGTTGAAAATTACAGCAGCAACTCCCATATTGGGTCCCATGCTAATGTCCTGTGAGCAGTGTTCCAAGAGAGGTGAGCAACACTGTGCCTTTTTCTCCGGAAAATGAAGAAGAAAAGGATTCAAAAGAAACAGGCTACAGCCTCTGTTCTGAGTAAAGTGGTGCTCCAGACAGTCCTGGTGCTCCCCTTCCTTAGAGGTGCCACTCCAGCCCCTTTCCTCCAAGAAAACATTAGGCCACTCCTTCTACATGTAAGTAGTAGAATCTTTGAGAAAGAGCCAAAGTTCCCATCAGCAAAGTAGGGTTCTGGACTGCGGAGGTGTGATGAGTCAGGTAAAGGTGTCCTCGTTTACATACAGGTGGTGGCACCTGGGCCTTAGGTGTCTGCCCGTCAGGGTGTGAACTCTTTGAAAGTGAAAGTATTAAGTCGTTCAGTCATGTCCGACTCTTTGCAATCCCATGGACTGTAACCTATCAGACTCCTCTTTCCATGGAATTCTCCAGGCAAGAATACTGGAGTGGGTTGTCATTTCCTTCTCCAGGGGATCTTCCCCACCCAGGGATCAAACCCAGGGTCTCCTGCATTGCAGGCAGATTCTTTCCCATCTGAGCCACCCAGGGTGAGCTCTTTAGGGTCACCTTAAACCAGTCATCTAAATTGGGCCTCACCCATGCCCACCCAGCCAACTCTGGCCTGGCTTTGCCAAGAATCCCTGTGCCTAGGACGTCAGGAAGAGATGCCCAAGAAGCCAGGCGAGCAATGCAAATGAGGGCAGAGGCAATGGTGGAGCCCATGGGAAGGCAGAGACTGTAAGTTCCACTTAAGGGGGAAAGTTGCTAAGCCAAATGTTGCCCTGTAAGAGATGCCAGATTTTTCCCATTTTTCTAAGGAAATAGAAATGCAGATTTGCATATGAATTCTCCTGATTTTTCGAATGTTAGAGTTGGTGACTGTGGATTATTGTCCTTTTGCATGTTGGGATCCATTCTCCTCTTGGCTATGTCCTAGGAGGGTAACTCTTGTGGGCAGTACCCTCCTCCCCCCCCCACCTGCCCACTTTTTTGCCCTCTAGATTCCAGATGGGTTTGGCCAGTGGACAGAATAAGTAGATCAGATTGAAAGTTGGGTAGTCAGTATATTTAACCCCCTTGTTCCAAGCCAGAGACTCTCCCCCACCCTCTGAAGCCCCCTCTGCCCACATCCTGGGGCTTTGGCAGTGACCACATTCTTCTGTGTACTCCACAACTCTCGTACGTAGTGGTCTCTCTTCCAGGCTCTTGTGGTCTGATGACCCCTCTGTCTGTCTCTCTAGGGGAGTATACCAGCTCCCTACTGCTGGTCTCTGAGTACCTTACCATCCTTCTTGGTTCTCTTCACCCCGCCCATGTCAAGGCCTGTGTAAAGAGTCCCTTCATTCTGAGCTCTCCTCAATTAACCCTTTCAAATGTGCCCTCCCTTTTCTGCTGGGAACCACCAATATATCAACTAATTCAATCAAAACACCAGCATAGTGAGGTCTAAGCACACCTGGATCTTCAGTGTGAATCCTTTCAGAGGAAGCCCAGCTTGCCACCCTTGCTGTATGCTCCAAGCTCTGCACCAGGGCAGCAGGTGGAAGCCGAAAGCCCCTACACAGACCAGTGCAGAGCTTGGGTCAGCAGGATCACTAAGACCTTTGTGGAAACTGAAGAGGCAGTCCAAAGAAGGAGAAAGCCTTGAGGTGTGTACACCCAGTTTAATGACTGATGAAACCATACAGATGCCAGACTATGGAGCGCCAGGGAGACAGAGGCACAAAGCCTTGGGGAAAACACTACAGCATTACTGGGGGGACATCGGGATCACCTAACGTTAATACCGGGGAAGAGGAGGTCCACTGGCGGCTCAGAGCTATGACATTCCTTGGGGGAACATGCATCCCACCCCCAAAGCTGGAGCAAGCTGGCCGCCTTCATTCCCGAACATAAATCCTCGTGCAGACCACGTCATCGGCGCCGAACGTCTGCAGGGAAGGAAAACCAATCAGTGCAGATGCCTGTGCAAAAATGTTTAAAGCATATCGCTAATAAGGCCACTTACTGCCCTGTTAAAAACTCTTTGTAACAGACATTCAATTTCCTGTGCTGTGTGTTCATGCTCAGCGCTAAGGATTTTTTTTTTCCCCTCCCTTGAGCTCTGCACTGGCAGAGAGGCAGCGAAGGTATAGAATTATATTGTGCGCAGTTTTCCTTTGCTTCTGGAACCTGGGAGTGCTGACATAAAAAATGCAAGTTTCCTGGCTTTGGTTTTTTAAATTAAACTGGAGTGGGGGTGGTGGTATGTCATACTGAACATTTCTGAAGTGGTTCTGTCTCTTTTCAAGTGATTTCAAGAGAGCAATGGGCCCCGGCCACTGAGCCCTGGGATCCAATAATGAGCAGTCAGGTGGGATATCCTTGGAAAGGGTATAGAGGTGCCTTCTAGGAAGTGGCTGTCCATCCTGAGAGACACCTGAGATACTCAGGTGTCACTGATACTCAAGGAACCTGTGAGCTAGAAACGTGGTCTTGGCTGCAAGAGCATGGCATAGGCCTCCAAAGCTAGGCCTGCAATTCACAGCCAGGTGAGCTGGGGCACTGCTCTGGTCTTTTGGACAATTCAGAGATGGAGCGGCAGGGAGTTGAGGGCAGGAGAGCAGTTGAACAAGATGATCCCAATTCTTTCAGCTACAATTTTATGACCCTTTGTTTGTTTGTTTGCTGTGGAGAGGGCACAAATCATTCCACAAATGGAGGACTATTTTCTTCTGGCCTCTGAAAAGATATCCCTGTAAGTAAGCTGTCTCCACTCTTCCAAAAACTGGCAATTACACACAAGCCTGCTCTCCTGGGTCTCTCACAGATAACTGGGACAGAAAAAGCAATATGTATATTAAAAAAAAAAAAAATTTAAGACAAACAGGATGTCCCCAGTCTGTCAACTGACATAGATATGTTTGTTTGCAGACATACATTTTTCTGTGGGAGAGTCCCTATCTTTCAAAATGTCAAAAGGGCCTTACGTTAAAAACCCTGAACTAAGAGCGTGAATGGGCTTCCCTGGTGGCTCAGTGGTAAAAAAAAATCCTCCTGCATTGCAGGATCCACTGGAGACATAGGTTCCATCCCTGGGTTGGGAAGATCCCCTGAAGGAGGGCATGGCAACCCACTCCAGTATTCTTGCCTGGAGAATCCCATCAACAGAGGAGCCTGGCAGGCTACATAGTCCATGGGGTCACAAATGGTTGGACATGACTGAAGCAACTTAGCACACATGCACGCAAGAGCCTGAACATACTTGTAGCTTCCCCTGGGTCACTCAGTTGGTCATGAGATGCTCTCAGAGAACATGAGCTGGGACATTATTCTAATGTGTGTTTCAGGGAAATACTAGTCATTAGTGATTATGAAGGAATCAAACGCTCATCTCCAGCCTAAATAGGGAACTGCTGATCATACCGGCACAGCTGTGCCTGCTCTGGACACTTTCTTGGTCTTCCTCCCTCTCCTTATTAGTGAGGGATTAGCAGATGATGCTGGGTGCTGGGGGAGGGTGAGGCAGGGGTTCTCATAGCAATTCACCTCTCAAATGTCCAGACTTCTCAGAACCATGTCAGTTTTCCAAAACTCTTCCAGCTTTCTGGCCATGGAGTATCCCATGGCAGGCCAAAGTTTGGGGATTGGACTCTTTATCTGTGCTAGATTGATTGACACCTCACCCAGGCCATCAAATGGCTTCACGAAACAAGAAGAAATGGCTACATTTCCAACCACATTCAAAATGTCCTTCTCAGCCCGCAGACTATTATGAGAGGTTCCTGAAAGAAACTCTCCGTAGTGTTCCAGAGTGGTTTAAGGGACTTCGCTCAGTTTTCAAAAGAAGGCAAGTTACAGCCCAGGGTTGCTGGGAAAGCTTATTTCAAGTTAACCAGAATAAATTGCCTCTTGTTTATAGAGACAGCATCTCCCTACATTTGGATTTATTAATGATAATAACCCTTGGAACAAAAGCCCGTATTTTAGATCCCAAATGCCAAGAATTAATGTTCCCTTTGAGGCTCGTATGTATGTATGTATATGTCTGCTGAGCCAGGGAGAGAAGCACGGGTGGAGATGTAGTGGGGGAGTTGGAAGTGGGAGAAATCTCCTAACAGAGTCAAGCCAGTGTGCGGGCTGCTCAGATACTACAGAGATTAATAAAATCACACTTTCTCACCAAGCACACTGAGCCTACTTAACCCTCAGCTACCCTCAAGAACTCCAAAAATCATCTCCCTCTTTGCTTCCCTGGTCCCAAGGAATATGTCCCTTTTTCTCTTAAATTTCCATCTCTCGGCCTCAAATTGCTCCCCCAACCCCATCAATGTATTCCTGCCCTGGAAACAACATTAACCAGGTTGCAAATGAAGCCAGTCCTTTCTGTGTGAAAGGAGGAAGTCTGGGAAATCATCTCAGGGAAGAACAAGAAGGCAAGAGTGAGATCAAGCAGCCTCCGCTGAAGTAACAGAAACAGCTCAATTGAGGGTCTTCCTACAGAATAAACATGTAATTTCAGGGCTAAGAGGGACCTGGGTGGGGGGTGGGGACCAGGCTTCAGTCCAAACCCTCATTTTACAGCTTGGGGAGGGAAGGGCCAGGCCTGGGTCACAGTGAGTCCTGTCCTAGCGTTCCTTGCCACCTCCTTCCCCGACTTTTCAGGGTGACGCTCATTAAGACAGGGCAAGCAGGCAGTCTTAGAGGGAAGATGTTAACAGCAGGCCTGATGGAGAACAAAGGATATCATTTCCTGGTTACCCACAACAGCTTTCCCCTTTTCTAGTGTGGGCATGAGGGTGGGGTGGGGGTGATTGGGGGGAGTGAAGAGGCGGGCAGGGAAGGCTGTTGTCAGGAAAGCTTGGTCTGTTCTGAAACACAAAGGGAGCATAACAGGGAGCTGTCCTTCACTCCTGCCCCCCTCCACTTCCTTTGCTCCCCTAAGTAAAGGGGAAGGAGGTGTGTGATTTAACTACAGAGGTTTCTAACTTGGCCTCAGCAGGTATATTTTGCATGGTCAGAGATGTTTAAAATACTTCAATCTGATTCCCTGATTACCCTCTCCAGTTAACCCTCAGACTGTCTTAAATTAGCATTTCTTGTCTGTCTCCCGGAAAGCCATTGGAGTCTGTAAGTCCGGGGGCGGGGGTGGCGGGGTGGAGGGGTGGCGATAAAAAGACTTCCAGTGCAGGCGTACTGAAATTTCTGAAATCTTTCCTAGGCAGCAAAGTGGAGAATGGTGAGGTGAGGAAAACCCCTTCTGCAGAGTGAACTCTGGGACCTCGCAGAGCCCACGCACGCTGAACCCAGCTGGAGGGGAGGTTGGCTTAAGCAAGGCAGCTAGTCACCGCGGGATGTGTGGGTTTGGATAGTGGCCGGCAGCGCAGCATGTCTCTAGCCCCTACTCTGCCCTCTGAGCCACTCCGCTCTCCTGCCAACCATCGAACAGTGATTTCCTTTGGCCTAAACTATCATCTCGAGCTTTTCTACTTACATTTTAAGCCAGGGCATAGAGTGTCTCTCCCTGAATGGGCGAGTGAGGACGACGTTGGTGGGGCCCCGCTGTGAGCAGCAGCTGGAAACCTTCGAGCTCCTTTCAGGGTTGGGGGGTGGGGGTGGGGGTCTCACTCACCAGGATGAGTTCGTCGTTGGCCAGCTCGCGGGTCCAGTAGGTTTTGGGGCCGTCCCCCTCCAGAAGAGTTTGTGTGCAGTGGATCTTGTTCTCATTCTCCCAAGTGGGTAAGCTCTGCGGGCAGGAAAACCATTAGTGACATTAATTACAGTCTTGGCAGCGGGGAGCAGAGACAACAATGAGCACAGGAGAATAATTGCTGTGCAGAGAAGCAACACATGGTCCCTGTCAGCGGCGCACAGAACCTTCTCTGCTGTGCCTTATCAAGCCCAAATTCAGAGGGCTGATCACAGATTTTATGGGAGTATAAATATACCTTATATTACACACACACACACATACACACACACACACACACACACAGAAGCAGCAAAGCCTCAGGCATGCCTTACATCTTCAGGAATAAAATTGAGAGCATAAAATGATTCATTTATGTCAAAATGGGCTCCCCCTTCAAGCAATTTGGCTGTTGAGGGCAAAAAGCTTCACAACAGAAATACAAAATTTTAGAACGGTTAAGACACCATATTTGTGACCACATCTAGTCAGCAAATCAGGACCTGTTCCTTGCACGGATTTGGGGATAATGCCTCGCTTTCTGTTTGCACTCAGCAGATGCAGTACACAGCCTGCTCTGATAATCCTGAGTTTCTCTGACTCTGAGAATAAAAACACTGCCACTTCCCAGGTTACATGTCTCTAGGAAAAAAAAAAAATTTTTTTTTAAGATCCGAAGGGTCTTCATGCTGTCAGAGGTAGGAGGCAAAGAAGGGATTCCCCTGTAGTTTTCCCTGGCTTCTGCATGAAGCAAAATGCTATACAGTTGGGCGAGGCGGCTGTACTGAATGTGCACATACTGGGTTTTTAACTAACACACGGGACACGTTCACTAGGCAGGGTGGGGATGGATAAAGCCCCGCTCCCCAGGCTGTCCTGTGAACCTTTGATTTCTGATCAGAATTACTGTCTCCAGCAGTACTCACTGTTGGATGTACCCAAACTGAGTTCTGCCTATTGCCAGGCCTTTTACCTTAGACTCCCAGACCTTCCCTCTACGCTGAAGAGATGTCCTGCTCTTTTGTTTTTGCAAACAGAGCAGTGGCTGAGGGCTTGGATCTTGCCAGCTCCAAGCCCAGATATCATTTTCAGGCTGTGTCAACTCTGGGGGTCAAATATTGCTTCGTGGGCCAGGATGCTTCTGGGGGGCTGTGTCTCTATGTCCTCCCAAACCCAGTGCCCAGAGAGTCTCACTCTAGATCAGACAGGCACGGCTCCGGAAAGGTGAAAAACAATTTCTCACTCTCTGGAATGCTATGAGTTTTTCTTTTTTCAAACCTTGGGGGAGAGGAGGGAGACATTTTGTCACTTTTTAAATAAGTGGTAGCATCATCGATTGTTTTTCCATCTGTCCTCAAAATACATGGGTAGCCAACCTTCCATTCTATTCCAGAGACCAACCGAATGCGACTTTGCCCATCTAAAAAAGGGATTTACAACCTCTTGCTTCAGTCCACCGATTCATCCCTGGGACCGATAAACGGAGAGAAACAGAATTCTTGCCCCTGAGGACTAAAAGAGGGCACTCAGTCCATTTTCCGGGCAGAATCTGCCTTGCTTTTGGAAAGGTTTCGTCTTTTCCTTTAAGGAACCTAACTGAGGGAGGGCAGGAGAGGTACCGGGGCCATCAAGACTGCTGAAACTGGATCCAGAGCATTCCCAAGGGCCCAGGGACCTGGGAGGGCGGGACGCAAGAGCTGCGGCTCCACCTGCGACAGGAAACGTGGCAGCCGCACGGCCAGGCAACGCGGCCCAGCCACCTCCTCCTCCTCCCCAGCCGCCTGCGCTCGCGCGAGGATCGCTGCAAAATGCCGCAGAAACGCCTGCAGGGAACGCGGTGTAACCCAAAGCCCGCGCTTTAAGCGCGGCGGTTAGCACCCCGGGAGGCAGTTTAGGGAGGAGGTTGGGAGGGGCTGGGGTGGGACTTTCTCCTGAGCCCAGGGCAACGAGTTGCACAGATCCTCTGAGCAAACAGCCGGTGCACACGCCCTGCAAGGAAGGCGCGCCACAGGCTGCAAAAGGAGACGAGGGTCTCATCTGGCTGCAACGGTTCCTGAGTAGGGAGCAGGGATCTGGGAAGGCTGCCCAGACTCTGGGACCTCACCCTGCACTTGCGTCCGTCCACGGTCTCCTCCTCAAAGCCTTCTCCGACCTTGAAGTTGATCTCGGTCGTGCGCACCGTGGTGGACGTCTTGATGTAGAACTGGTCCCCGTCCTGGCGGATCTCCACGTGCGGCTTGGACGCAGCCGCCACGGCCACTTTCCTCAGCATGGCGTTCACACCTGCCCCGGGAAGAACGGGGAAGACCCGGGTTCGGGTCACGGGGTCTCGTCACCCGCCCATTGTCCCAGAATTGGCCCGACATTTCCCAAACCCTCTGACTACAGAAGGGGGACTTACAAATGAACCATTCCTCCCCCGGCTCTCGCCCTGATTTTCAAGATGAGAAACTGAGGCTCAGAGAGGGTAAATGGCTTTCCTTCGGTAGCACGTGGTAGGGCCTGGTCTCAAAATGAGTTCCCAAATTTAAAGTCCCTGACCCTCCCAGGATTTCAGTAATAATCTCTCCTCGCGATGATCTAGCGCGAGATAAAGACCGAGCCGTCGGGGAAAGCGCCAAGGATCCAGCAAACGTTCGCTGGATGAGTGGATCCCGGGCTCTCCTCGCCACTTCTAGATGAGATGCTCCTTGGAATTCGCCCCGATCTAAGGCACCCAGGACTCCCTCCTGCCTGGTGTTGGTCCCTAAAGCCGACTCCCCGCGGGCCCCTGGGCGCCTTCGGCCGCTACTCTCGTCGGGGCGCGCTGCCCGGGCCAGCTTACCCAGCGCCTTGAGCAGCTCGTCGAAATTCTCGCTGCTGCGCATCTTCCAGGTGCCAGCGAAGTTGGGCATGGTGGCAGCGGTGGCGGCGGCGGGAAGGCGGCGGCAGGCACGGACAGCTGCGGCACAGCGGGCACACTCCAAGCTGCAAAGGCGGAGACTGCAGCTCTGCGCTCAGCCCCACGCGCCTTGAGTCACCGGGAGAGCGCCCCCAACCCCCTCGCCGCTCCAAGCCCCGCCCCGCTAGCCCCGCCCCCACCTCCCGGGGCCCCTACCCAGCGTGAGCCCCTCTCCCAGCCCTACAGTGCCCGCGCTCTGCCTCTTGGCGGTCCATTCGCCAGGGGTGCAAGCTTGGTACCAGCTCTCCTACAGCTCTGGGTGGGGGGAGTCTCTGCCACCCCCAGGCCACCCACATTCTTCTTTAAAGTGGGTGGTGGGAGAGGGTTAGATGTAACAAAATTGGCCAAGAGGAGAAAATCGTTGAAGCTCGGCAGTTGGGCTTGGCGAAATCATTATACCACTCTCTCTACTTTCGTATATGTTTGAGAATATACATAATAGAAAGTTAAAATAAGTGGGTAGTAGGTCCACCAGGCGGAGAAGGCAATGGCACCGCACTCCCGCACTCTTGCTTGGAAAATCCCATGGACGGAGGAGCCTGGTGGGCTGCAGTCCATGGGGTCGCGAAGAGTCGGACACGACTTAGCGACTTCCCTTTCACTTTTCACTTTCCTGCATTGGAGAAGGAAATGGCAACCCACTCCAGTGTTCTTGCCTGGAGAATCCCAGGGACGGTGGAGCCTGATGGGCTGCCGTCTGTGGGGTCGCACAGAGTCGGACACGACTGAAGCGACTTAGCAGCAGCAGCAGCAGGTCCACCAGGGGATGACAGCCACCCTGTCCCCACTCCCAGGCATGCCTTCTAGATGCGCCCAGTAGGTCGCCTCCACTCCCAGTCCTGGATCCTATTCCGCAACCACCACCAACCCACCTAACTTCCGCACCACCACCACCACCATGAGCAGGACCACGGAAGGAAGTGGCAGAAAAGCCTCAAACCACTCCAACAACCGCCCCGCACTGCTGCGCGGAACCCAGAATCGCGCGAGATTGTGGGTCCCCCGCGTTGGTGTGGCGGGAGGGAGCCCAGGCCGCTGCACCCTTGTGGGTAGCTCAGAGAAGGGTGGACTGAATAAACTCCAGAACCCTGGATATCAGCGGCCTGTCTTGCAGAAAAGTGAGACTTTGCACTTGCCGGCAGGCTGGGAGGGCCAAGTGGAGGAAATCGCCTCTTTTCTCCCTTTAATCCGAAATATGGCCCAAACCTAACGCCCCCTCAGTGCCTCCGCTACGAAAGTACCAACATTTCACCACAGCTCTTAGAGCTTTGCACGCAGACCCTATAATTCCCTTCCAGTCTCTTCCCACTCTTCTGCCCTCAGTATGCCTCGGCAAACTGCACAACCCAGGATTCTGGGACCTGCCAGGCATCTTCCCACCTCTAACATGCCTGCTGTGCAACCGTAGGGGAAAGCCCTTTTCCTCCTCGGGTAAATAAAATCTTGCTCACTCACGGAAGTCCACCTTTATGCCATCTCTCTTGAAATTCAGCTTCCTAATCAAATATGATGATTTTTCTCTGAACCCACTGAGTTCTGTGTTTGGTCCTGCTCTTGTTTAAGGTTTAATCCTGCTATTAAACTGAACTCCTGGAGGGCAGTGATTGAGCCTTTGTCAACTTGTCCTCTCTTCCACAGGCTTAGCCAGGTGGGGCTCAGTCAATAAGCATTGATCTGAGGAGGGTGTATGTACCCTGCAGCCCAGAGGTAGTGTGGGGGTGAAGATCCCCAGAGGGACTGCAGGAATTGAGTGCCTGCTGAACAGGGCTCTGGACCTCTGCGGGTGCCTGGGTCTGGGGTCCTGCTCTCAGGCCCTGAGGAGCTGATCTAGAAAGCAGCTGAGGACAGGAGAGGGGAGAGGGGCTGTCCCCAGCTGGGAAAGGGTGTGGGAAGGGCCTCTGTGTAGTCCACAGAGCCATGCATTTAGGAGGGCCTGGCGTTTGGTTCAGTGCTCTCCTACTGCCATCTTGAAGTTATTAACCACTTTTGGGCAAGGGGTCCTGTATTTTCATGTTGCACCGGATCCACAAATTATGTACCTGATCCTGAGTGTGGGAGGCAAAGGCTAGGGCTGCCACAGAATCAAGCCCACTTTATGGAGGGTCTGGTGTCTGCACAGTGAGGGGGCAAAGTGGAGGTGCCAGTCAACTAACGCAGACCTCTGCCCCCATCTAGCTCTCCTCCCCAACATGGCCTCCTCAATCTTCAGACCAGGCTGGGGAGGGGTTGAAGCAGGACAGTGGAGGGAAGTAAAGTTGGGAGTCAAAGCCAAGGGAAAGCCTTGAAGTGACTGGCAGGTATTGCAGCAAAGGCACTGAGTGGGCAAAGAGGGGGAAAGGAAAAGAGACAGGATGGGGAGTCGTGGTGCATTGCCCAGGCACTGAGCAAGGGTGGGAGAGGGTCCAGGAAGAGGAGGGGACCGCTAGTTCAGAGTGCAAGCTGGTCCCGGGGTCCTGTGAACCCACTGTCCTTGTTAATGAAGTTCAGAGGTGGCCAGGGCAGACAGGAGGAGCTAAGACTTCTTAGATGCCCCAAACCTTATCAGAGGGCACATGGAGAGGGGGGAATGCAGCTCCCTCTCTGACCTGGCTACTAGGGGAATGTCAGAGCCTGGGGGGCAGCACAAACCCCACGAGGGTGGTATTTCTGAGAACCCAGCCTGAGAATCCAGAGCAGAGTCCCTGCTAAGGAGAGGTCAGTTGGTGGCCTGGGCCAAAGGACAGATAGGCAGAATCACCCCGACTTCTCTGGGCCTCTCTGCTCTCCTCCATTCCTTCTCTTATTTTACTCTTCCATCCACTAATCTTGCTGAGTTCAGCTCTGGGGATGGTGACCAATCAAAGTCCAGGCTCTGTCTTAAGGGCCCACCATTTACCTGGGGGGGAAATCCTAGGAAATCTGTTGTCCCGTGTGGGCTAACAGTGCCTAAGGGGCAGGCTTTTAGCCCAGCGTTTGTTGAGCCTTTAGAGTCAATCCAGAGGGGCTGAGGGAGTGAGGAGGTCTGATTAGAAAGAGCAACGTGTGCAAAGCCAGGAGCTGTAGAACAGGGCTGTGGGTTTGAGGACTAATTATCCTTTGGGGCAGCTGGAGTGCATCATCTGAGGAGAGGGGAGTGAGGCTAGAGGTGATATAGGAGGTGAGCAGAAGTCACTCCACCAAATGTGCATGGCTATGAAGTGGGGTTCTTGGAGGGGGCATATAGAAGGGTTTTAGGAGAGGTGAGCCGTAGTCCTGTAGCATTTTAGCTTCAGTATGGAAGATGGATCAGATGGGGCAAGCAGAGGTGCTTTTGGCAGTGGAGATTGGCAGGGGACAAATCAGAGAACAGTGGTTCCTAAATGCCAGTTTGGGACTTGACCCAGGCATCCCAGCAGGCTGGAGGGGCTTTCTAGGAACTCAGATTCCTAGGCCCAGCCTGGGAGCTTTGGATTCAGTAAGTCAGGGTAGGGCCGCTGGAACTGTGTTTGGCAAGTTTTCTCCTCTGTACGGTCAGGTTGGCTCTGCCATACTGTATGACTGGCTATGCCTGGGAGGGAAGGAGAAGTGGAAGGAAGGGACCAGGGTGACCCTAGTGTCTGGGTTGTGCACTGGATGGTCTCATTTGCTGCTGGGGGAGCAGCAGGAGATGAGTCCTCAGGATGTGTTGGCTGTGAGTTGTCTGGCGCATCTAGGACCCAGCAGACAGTGGGCAGTGTGGTCCCAGAGTTCCAGAGAGAGGTCTGAGATAAGGACAGGGGTGTGGGTGGTCGCATGCTGGGGGGCAGTTGAAGACATGAGTGTGGATGAGATGCCCAGGGACAGGGCACACATAGAAAAGAGCAGACTACTAAGGTGGAGCTTGGAGACTCTCAGCGTGCAGGGGGCAGGTGAGCAGGGCAGAGTCAAGCGGGAGGAAAATCAGGGGCTCATGTCCTACCAGCTAGGACACAGCTGTGTACAAAAGAAGGCATGGCCCATCAGTGCCAGCTGCTCCAGGGAGGATCGTGAAGGCAAGGCAGTGAACGCATGAGTCAGGTAACTCTAGGCGACTGCGACCAGAGCAGTTTCAGAAGGTGGTGGAGTCTGAAAGGCTGCAGTGGGTTGAGTCTGGAATGGAAAGAGTGAAATGGAAGTGGAGAAGGTAGACTCTTCTTTAGAAAAGCAAGGCTATATGGGGGAGGGGAGAGAGGGCTTAGCAGTTATGAGAGGAGGCGGCATTCAAAGGACTACTGAGGGGGGGTTCGTTTGCATGTTGGATGGAGGAGTTTGATATTTATAGGCTGAAGGTAGAGACTAAAGCAAAGGTAGGAGATATAGGAGAAAGAAGATAGATACAGGTGGTAAAGGGGAGAGAGGACTAGATGCAGAATGTAGGTGGAGATGTCTGCCTTCAGGGGGAGGCAGGAGGAAAGGGAGCCAGACATGAAGGGAGTTCCTAAGTTCTCTCCTTGCCCCATAAGTAGGAGATGGTCTTCTGCAAACTTAGAAGAGCCCCTTCTGAAAATGGGAGAGGTGACTCAGGCTGCACAAAAGTGATGCTGGGCACGAGGCAGGGTACCAGTGAGGTCTGACAGGACTGGGGCAGAGAGAAATGGAAGGGCTTGAGTTCTGGATGTCCTGTGAAGCTGAAGAACATGTGTACTGGGGGACAGCAAGAAAGTGGCCATGGTCAGAGAGCAAGATGCTGGAGTTTAGGATGATGAAGCCATCTTTTAAATTTTTATTTATTTTTGGCTGTAGTGAGTGTTCGTTGCTGCTTGTGGGCTTTCTCTAGTTGTGGTGAGTGGGGGTACTCTCTTATTGAGAAGCATGGGCTCTAGGGCATGAGGGCTTCAGTAGCTGTGGTGCACAGGCTTAGTTGCTCCATGGCGTGTGGAATCTTCCCAGAACAGGGATTGAACCTTTGTTCCCTGCATTGGCAGGTGGATTCTTAACCATGTGGGAAGTCCTGTAGCCATCCGTAAGATGCTAATGTACATTATGAATCTTAAAGAGGGGCATTGTGTACAGCATTTCCTGAATCTTATGTCTATGAAATATCCTGCAGGACTGGTGTGGTGCTAAACCCACTGTGATCAATTCCACTGAAAGCAATGGGAGCCATGGAAGATTTTTAAGGAAAAAGTGACTTGATCAGATTGCATTTTAAACAGATCCCACTGGTGACCTGTATGGAGGATGAGTCAACGGAGATTGAGAGCTAATGCGTGGAAGCCAATGAGGAGTTTACTATAACCGTCCAGGCAGGAGATAAAGAGGGCTCAAGCCTGAGAAGGGAGGAAATTGAGAAATATTTAGAAAGGTAAATCAGTAGGGTCAGGTGACTGAAGAAGGATACATCTGTGTGGGGTTTTTAGCTTAGAGGTGGCGTGGAAGGTGAGAGCCCCAACCCAGACTGTGGTCGATGATTTTCATGCGAAGGATGTTGACCTCCACCTTGGATGATATAAAAGCTTTGAGGTTCATGGGGATGCACAGATGGAACCGTTAGGAAGTGGAATTCCATAAAGCAACAAGAGGGAGCATTTGGGAAGGCCTCTAGGATGAAGAATTCAGTTTGCCATAGTGTGAGGGCTCTGGGGTAGAGAGACAGCCTGGCAAGAGATGAAGGTCTGGGTTAAGATGGATCACAATATTTGAATTTCAGGCATCTCTGCTGGGGATAGTGGGAGGCCAGGGGACAGGGGCCTGGAATTCCGGATGGAATTCTGGTGACAGATGGTCTAGGAAGCGGGCAGTGCCCTGCCTGGGTGGCCGAGAAAGGGGGTCAAACTCTGGCTCCTTACTCTTAGTTGAAGGAGATTCAATTGGCACTGGCAGGTAGACAAAGTTGGCTTCTTGGCTGAGCATAGCTACATCCTGCTGGTCAATTCTTCATTTATGCGATTCTAACAAATTCCCAGGGTGCCCTGTGTAAATGTTGCATGCTCACACACACATGTTTACAGTCAGGGGCCTCTTTTTGTTTTGATCTTCGAATCTCTAGAGCAAAAAGACTCTTTTGGAACATAAGACCCATTGGTAGATTCATTCACTCAGCCTTTCCGGAGAGAAAGGCTGTGGACCAGGCACAGGGTTCAGAGGTGAAGAGACATGGTTCCAGAACTCACAGCCTGGTAGGGAAGATAAAAGCACCCAAGAAAGTTTGAGACAATGTGGGAAGTGCTCTGAAGCAGGGAGGGGAGGCACTTTGGGAGCCCAGGTGAGGACATCTCACTTCTAGGGCATCTGAACTTCCCTGAGAAGGTGGCATTAAGCTGAAGCAGGGCTCTGAAGGGTGAAGGGGGTTTGGACAGGCAGACAAGGGGGAAAGACAGCAGAAACAGCAGAGGCAAAGGGCTGGAGCCAAGCAGCGCTCTGAGCCCCTTACAGCTCCAAAAGGAAACAGGTCTCTCTCCCTCAGAGGCAGATGGCCTCACTTTAGAATCCAGGGATCCCAGGGTCCAAGTTAAAAGTAGGCATCAGCAGCAGCCTGAAGTTTCTTATGCTCTATGGCCAATTCCTGGCCTTTCCTCTCTGGTGTAGATTTCTCAGGGGCCGGGGCTGGAGCCTGGGCCTTCTCTCCAAGACCCTTTTGTTCTCTGGCTGGCAGCCCTTGCCTTTGCAGACCCCTTATTGCCAGCTCCTCCCAGGCCACTGACCTGCATCCTTGTCGGGATATTTCTGCTGAGCTTTGCTACTTTTGCCTGGAGTCATGCCAGAGCCTTAGCCTCCCAGGGGCCCTGCTGGCCCAGCCCCATGGCCTTAGGCAGGCTGAATTCATGCTGGAAGAATGGAGGTCAGAGTTCAGTCCCCCAAAGCCGGGGACTCTGACAGGGTCCCAGTGGGGGTCTTCAGGACAGCGTTCTTAGTGGGGGCTGGGGCTGCTCAGCCAGGACAATCTGGGAGTCAGCAGAACAGGACAAAGAAGAGCTGGATTCTTGGGGAAGACTGGGGGTGGGGCTGCCCTTGCCCTGCTGGGTGGGTTTCTTCTAGGTTAATGGAGTGGAAGAAGCAGTGGACTGGGAGTCAGAGAGCAGGCAGGGCCAGGGCTGAAGGGGTGCTGGGGATCGTGGAGACCCACAATAGAATAAAGACAAGTAGCTAACATTTACTGAGCGTTTACTATGGGCCAGGCACTGTAGTAAGTGCTTCATGGCCATTCATGTTTTTGCCACTGTCCTGTGAGAAGTTCTGATTTATAGATGAGAGAACTGAAGCACAGGAGATGAAGCACCATGTTCAAGGTCACTGAGCTAGCTAAGATAGATGTGAAAGGTGAACCCAGGTGGGCTAGCTGGTTTATTGCACAGATGGGGACCTAGAGGCCCAGAGAGGGGTGCCTGGGCCCAGGTCAAGCAGTGGAGCAGGCTGCAGCCCTTGTCCTGGCCCACCAGCCCCAGGGGTCTTGGGCTTGTGGCACTCTCTGCAGCCTGGGATGTCTGACCACATGACTGCTGATGAGAACAACTCTGCCTAAAACCAGGACCAGGAGAAACAGGTGCAGTAGATCTGTATGTCTGTCGACCAGGGCTTTAGCCACTGAGGGGCTGTGCAACATGGAGTGACACAATGCTATGAACCTCAGTTTCCTCCTCCTAAAATGACAGTGAGAATACCAACCATGCCTGCTGAAAAATGGAAAATGAATTAATATGAAATTCAAAAGATGAAACCATGTGAAAACAAAAGATGAAACAGTTGTTGGCCGCTAGAATCTATACTCAACTCACTCCTAGCATTTCATCAGCCCCAGTGGGAGCTCTGCGGAGAAGGCAATGGCACCCCACTCCAGTACTTTTGCCTGGAAAATCTCATGGACGGAGGAGCCTGGGAGGCTGCAGTCCATGGGGTTGCTAAAAGTCGGATATGACTGAGTGTCTTCACTTTCACTTTTTACTTTCATGCATTGGAGAAGGAAATGGCAACCCACTCCAGTGTTCTTGCCTGGAGAATCCCAGGGACGGGGGAGCCTGGTGGGCTGCCATCTATGGGGTCGCACAGAGTCAGACACGACTGAAGCGACTTAGCAGCAGCAGTGGGAGCTCTGAGGACTTCTCCTTAGAGTGATTGTTTCACTCATTTAACAAATATTTATTAAAGTACCTGTTATGTACCAGGTTCTGAAATTCTCAAAATAACGCTGTGGGTTTTGTTATATCCTTTTTATAGATTTTAAAACTGAGGGTGAGAGGTTGGGTGAGTTGTTCCAGGTCGCTGAAGCCAGGCAGAGCCAGAAATTGAATCTGTGATTGCCTGAACCTCCTAGGAGCTGATGAGTGAGGCTGGTTCCCAACTCCCATGGTGCCACAGAATAGAGGAGAAAGGGGAAGACAGAGCAGCAAGCAAGTCTAATAAGTACCCTGAAGCTGGCACAATGATAGAAGTGGGGCATGGGGGCAGTTCTAAGAGGTTCAGGAGCAGGAAGGAAGGATGGCGCCAGGGGCAGTCCAGGAAGGCTTCAGAGAAATGATGACCCCTGAGCTGAAGCTTAAAACTTCGTTTGCCGGGAGAGCATTTCAGACAGAGGGAACTGCAAGAGCACAAATCTGGTGGCTTGAAAGGCAGGGAAACATTAAGGGAGGGAAAAGAAGGGAGAGGAGGGTAAGAGGAGGGAATCTTGTAGCTGTGGTGGGGAAGCAGGGCAAGCTGAGAGCTGGGAGGCAGACCGCAAGGGCAGCAGGGAGGTGTTGGAGGGTGCTGCAGCCTGTTCTGGGGCACAGTTTCTACGGGAGGGAAGGTGAGCAGCCCAGGCACAGATGTAGAGCATGAGGTCCCCACAGTTTGCTCTAAAATCGAAGACATTGCTAACATTAAAAAAATCAGAAGATTTCACATGTAAGTCCAGACTTCTGGCTCCTCTTGAAAACTCAAATGATCTCGTAAATTGGGGCTCACTTCTTATATAACAAGCTGTTGTGGGTTACATCATGTTCCCCTAAAATCATATGTTGAAGTCAAAATGAGGTCGTTAGGGGGGACCCTTATCCAGGATGACTGGTGTTCTTATAAAAGGGGAAAATTTGGACACAAACACCCACAGAGGGAAGATGATGTGATGAGACACAGGGAGGACGGCCATTTGCCAGCCCTAGAGAGAGACCTGGAGCAGATTTCTCCCTTCACAGTCTCCGGAAGGAACCAGCCCTGCTGAAACCTGATTTTGGGCTTCTCATCTGCAGAACTGTGCACAGCAAATTTCTATTGTTGAAGCGCATCAGTGGCAGTACATTATTACAGCAGCCTGAGAATGAATGCTGGCCGAGCCTCCCCTTGGCCCTGTCTGGTCCCTGCCCTGGCCTGGTCCCTGCCATGGGGGAGGTGGAGACTCGGCCTTTCAGCCCATGTCTGTCCCACTGTGATGCAGGGCCTCTGAGGACACGCTGGCATAACCTACTTCACTGGGGAGGTGCAGAGGGATGGAAAAACCTGGTGGGCCTGGTTGGTGGGCTGGTGGCCCATCATGAGAGTGAGGTTTCACAATCAGTCCTTGGAAGGAAGGGAATGAGCTCATTAGATCATCTGAGCCTGAAGGGACTTCCTAAAGGACTGAGCCCTGTGGTCTGAGAACAGGAAGCATCAGAAGCACCTGGGAGCTTTTTTGGAAAATGCAGATCCCAGGCCCCAGTGTAACCTGCTGAATCACAGTCTGCATTTGAACAAGATTCCCAGGCATCATTTTCAAGGTTGAGAAGCCCTGGTTCTTAATCTGGCTGTGCACTGAGATCTAGGACTCCAAGTGAATGCTAATGCCTGGGTGCCTCCATCAGAGGTGCTGATAAAATTGTTCTAGGATGTGGTTTGGACATCAGATTTTAATGTTTTTATTTATTTGTATCCATTTATTTTTTATGGATCATAGTCTTGTCGTGGTGAAGGGCCTTGCATAACTCAGTGAAGCTATGAGCCATGCTGTGCAGGGCCACCCAAGACGGACAGGTCATACTGAAAAGTTCTGACAAAACGTGGTCCCCTGGTGCAAGGAATGGAAAACCACCCAAGTATTCTTGCCATGAGAACCCTATGAACAGTATGAAAAGGCAAAGAGATATGACATCAGGAGATGAGCCCCCAGCATCAGAAGGTGTCCAATATGCTACTGGGAAAGCAGAAGACATCTACGAATAGCTCCAGAAAGACTGAAGTGCTGGGCCAAATCGGAAATGACACTCAGTTATGGATGTGTTTGGTTGTTAAAGTAAAGTCCAATGCTGTAAAGAACAATATTGCATAGGAATCTAGAATGTTAGATCCATGAATCAAGGTAAACTGGAGATGGTCAAGCAGGAGATGGCAAGAGTGAAGACTGGTATCTTAGGAATCAGTGAACTACAATGGATGAGAATGGGCGAATTTAATTCAGATAACTATTAACTATTAGTGGGGTGGCAATGGCACTCCACTCCAGTACTCTTGCCTGGAAAATCCCATGGACAGAGGAGGCTGGAAGGCTGCAGTCCGTGGGGTCGCTGAGGGTCAGACATGACTGAGTGACTTCACTTTCACTTTTCAGTTTCATACATTGGAGAAGGAAATGGCAACCCACTCCAGTGTTCTTGCCTGGAGAATTCCAAGGATGAGGGAGCCTGGTGGGCTGCTTTCTATGGGGCCGCACAGAGTCGGACACGACTGAAGTGACTTAGCAGCAGCTTAGCACTGTGGGCAAGAATCCCTTAGAAGAAATGGAGTAGATCTCACAGTCAACAAAAGAGTCCAAAATGCAGTATTTGGATGCAGACTCAAAAATGACAAAATGAACTCGGTTTGTTTCCAAGGTTAACCATTCAACATCACAGTAATCCAAGTCTATGCCCCAACCACTGATGCAGAAGAAGCTAAAACTGACCAGTTCTATGAAGATCTATAACACCTTGTAGAATTAACACCTATATGTCTATATATATCTTTTTCATTATAGGGGATTTGAATGCAAAAGTAGGTAGTCAAGGGATACTCAGAGTAACAGGCAAGTTTGGCCTTAAAGGCTAACAGAGTTTTGTCAAGAGAACAAACTGGTTGTAGCAAATACCCTTTTCCAACAATCCAAGAGAAGACCTTATGCATGGACATCACCAAATGGTAAATACTGAAATCAAACTATGTTCTTTGCAGCTGAAGATTTAGAAACTCTATACAGTCAGCAAAATGAGACCTGGAGATGACTGTGACTCAGATCGTGAGCTACTTATTGCAAAATTCAGTCTTAAATTGAAGAAAGTAGGGAAAGCCACTAGGCCATTTAGCTATGATCTAAATAAAATCCTTTATGATTATACAGTGGAGGTGACAAATAGATTCAAGGGATTCAGTCTGTTAGACAAAGTGCCTGAAGAACTATGGATCGAGGTTCCTAACATTGTACAAGAGGCAGTGACCAAAACCATCCCAAAGAAAAAGAAATTCAAGAAGGCAAAATGGTTGTCTGAGGAGGCCTTAAAAATAATAGAAAAGAAGAGAAGCAAAAAGCAAATGAGAAGGGAAAGAAAGATATACTCAACTGAATGCAAAGTTACAGGGAATAGCAAGGAGAGATAAGAAGGCCTTCTCTTTTTTTTAATTAATTTATTTTTTATTGAAGGGTAATTGCTTTACAGAATTTTGCTGTTTTCTGTCAAACTTCAACATGAATCAGCCATAGGTACACATATATCCCCTCCCTTTTGAAACTCCCTTCCATCTCCTTCCCCATCCCACCCCTCTAGGTTGATACAAAGCCCCTGTTTGAGTTTCCTGAGCCATACAGCAAATTCCTGTTGGCTATCTATTTTACATATGGTAATATAAGTTTCCATGTTACTATTTCCATACATCTCACCCTCTCCTCCCCTCTTCCCATGTCCATAAGTCTATTCTCCATGTCTGTTTCTCCATTGTTGCCCTGTATATACATTCTTCAGTACCATTTTCCTGGATTCCGTATATATGTGTTAGAATCTTTCTCTTTCTGACTCACTTCACTCTGTATAATAGGTTCTAGGTTCATCCACCTCATTAGAACTGACTCAAATATATTCCTTTTCATGGATGAGTAATATTCCATTGTGTATATATACCACACCTTCCTTACCCATTCAAGAAGGTAAAGAAATAGAGGAAAACAATAGAATGGGAAAGACTAAAGATCTGTTCAATAAAACTGGAGATATCAAGGGAATATTTCATGCAAGGTTGGGCATGGTAAAGGACAGAAACAATAAGGACCTAACAGAAGCAGAAAAGATTGAGAAAAAGTGGCAAGAATACACAGAACTATATAAAAAATGTCTTAATGGCCCAGATAATCATGATGATGTGCTCACTCACCTAGAGCCAGACATCCTGGAGTATGACGTCAAGTGGGCCTTAGGAAGCATTACTACGAATGAAGCTAGTGGAGGTGATGGAATTCCAGCTGAGCTATTTAAAATCCTAAAAAGATGATGCTGTTAAAGTGCTGCACTCAGTATGTCAGCAAATTTGGAAAACTCAGCAGTAGTCACAGGACCGGAAAAGATCTGTTTGCATTCCAATCCCAAAGAAGGACAATGCCAAAGAATGTTCAAACTATCATATAATTGTGTTCACTTCACTTGCTAGCTGGGTTATGCTCAAATTCCTTCAAGCCAGGCTTCAGCAGTACCTGAATCAAGAACTTCCAGATGTACAAGCTAGATTTAGAAAGGGCAGACGAACCAGAGATCAAATTACCAACATTCACTGGATCATGGAGAAAGCAAGAGAATTTCAGGAAAACATCTACTTCTGCTTCACTGACTATGCTAAAGACTTTGACTGTGTTGATCACAGTAAACTGTGGAAAATTCTTCAAGAGATGAGACTACCGGACCACCTTACCTGTCTCCTGAGAAAACTATGTGGATCAAGAAGCAACAGTTAGAACTGGACATGAAAGAACTGACTGGCTGTAAATTGGGAAAGGAGCACAACAAGGCTATATATTGTCACCCTGCTTATTTAACTTCTATGCAGAGTGCATCATGCGAAATGGTGGGTTGGATGAATCACAAGCTGGAATCAAGATTGGGGGAGAAGTGTTGACAGCCTCAGATATGCAGATGATACCATTCTAATGGCAGAAAGTGAAGAGGAACTAAAGAGCCTCTTGATCAGGGTGAAAGAGGAGAGTAAAAAAGCTAGCTTGAAACTCAACATTCAAAATATTAAGATCATGGCATCTGGTCCCATCACTTCACAGCAAATACAAGGAGGGAAAGTAGAAGCAGTGACAGATTTTCTTTTCTTGGGCTCCAGAATCACTGCAGATGGTGCCTGCAGCCATGAAATTAAAAGATGCTTGCTCCTTGGAAGGAAAAGTATGACAAACCTAGACAGCATATTTAAAAGCAAAGACAGCACTTTGGCAACAATGGTCAGTATAGTCAAAGCTATGCTTTTTCCAGTAGTCATGCATGGATGTGAGAGTTGGACCATAAAGAAGGCCGAGTGCTGAAGAACTGATGCTTTTAAACTGTGATGCTGGAAAAGACTCTTGAGAGTCCCTTGGACTGCAAGGAGATCAAACCAGTCAACCCTAAAGGAAATCAACCATGAATGTTCATTGGAAGGACCAATGCTGAAGCTGAAGCTCCAATATTTTGGCCATCTGGTGTGAAGAGCCGACACATTAGAAAAGACCCTGATACTGGGAAAGATTGAAAGAGGAAAAGGGGAGGACAGAGGATGAGATGGTTGGATGGCATCACTGACTCAATGGACAAGAGTTTGAGCAAACTCTGGGAGGTAGTGTAGGACATGGAAGTCTGATGAGCCGCAGTTCATGTGGTCGCAAAGGGTCAGACATGACTTAGAGACTGAAAAACCACAGCAAATTTATTTATTTGTTTATTGCCTACAAATAAAGGCATGTAAAAATATTACTAGTGCATATAACTGAAGTTCTGAGAACCAAGTACAAATAAATTCTCACTGTTAGCTCTCAATTCACCAATATCACTAGCATCAGAAATAAATTTCAGGAACTTCCACGATGATCCAGTAGTTAAGAATCCTTGATTCTACCTCAGACTGTGTGGGTTCAGTCCCTGGTTGGGGAATTAAGATCCCACATGCTGCACATGTGGCCAAAAAATAAAATAAATGGATTTCCCTGGAGTTTCAGCAGTTAAGACTCAGCCCTTCCAAAGCAGCAGGCACAAGTTTGACCCCTGCTTGGAGAACTAAGATCCCACATGCCTGTGGTGCCAGCCAAAATAAATAAATAAATAACAAAAAAATTTTTTTAATAAAATAAAAAATAATTAAACTTCCCCCATCCTCATTATTGTCTAACATCCAGAGGATGCTCTTCCTGATCTGGATGCCTTCCCCTCCACTGTCGTAGCTGTCCTGGGATTCTATGTAAATATTACCTTTAGTGCCCTTCTGGACACATACTGGGGGATAACTTCATCATGTGTTTGTCTAGAGCCACTTTTAAAGTACAGTAAATAAACTAGCTTAGCTAGGGTGGAAAAGATTAAATATCAATAGAAAAGTTGCCTTTATAAGTCTCCCCATTTTGGTGGAACACAATTTAAGTGTTTCTTTCACCTGTATCTCCCAGGCTTCAGTACTAACAAACCTTAAATAAATGCTTCTTTATTAAAAAATAAAGAAAAGAAAAGAAAATCAAAAGAAAAACAGTCGAGTAGAGGGCTTCTTACTCAAAGCAAATTGAAAAGGACCTGTAAAGGAAGAGAATGGAGAGGGAAATGGCAACCCACTCCAGTGTTCTTGCCTGGAGAACCCCGTGGACGGAGAAGCCTGGTAGGCTGCAGTCCATGGGGTTGCACAGAGTCAGACACGACTGAAGTGACTTAGCAGCAGCAGCAGCAGCAAAGGAAGAGAAATGGGGAAAGAATCAGTTGAACCACAAAACAGTTTGTAAGAATTAAATGAAAATTTATTAAGTGAATGAATAAAACTTGACTATACATTGCAATTGCTGGGGACACCACGTGCTACAAATGCCTGAGTGCCTCCCCCAGAGGCTCTGATGTAATTACTCTAGGGTGTGGCTTGAACACTTGATTCTTAAAAGCCTCCCGGGTTTATTGTAATGTGCAGCCAAATATGGGAACTGCTGTTCTATTGTAGGTCTTTACACTAACTCCCTTTCCCATCAGAAAACTTTTACAGCAAACAACAAAACCAGAGCTGGGAAGTCCCAGTAGAGAACACCCAAATGACCCTGGCCGTCTGGGGAGGGGCCAATGCAGATGGTCCCTGACCAGTGAAGGCATGGTCGGGGTGCTGTTCAAGTGAGTTGAGAAGGCTCTTGGACTATGTGGCATTTAAGTCCTGGGAGGGACTTGGAAATATTGCCTAAAGCCCAACTATGTTAAGTAATTTACCCAAGAGCTCGTGACTATTCTTGGCCGGGCTGGGACCTGAGGGTGGGTGTCTGGGTCCTTGTAGGAATACTTTGCTGCTCAAAGTCAAGGTTATAGTCTGTCCCCTGGGGCCCAGAAACCACTGTCCTGTGTACCGTCATAAGAGGTTCATGTCCTGAAGCACTGAGCCAACTCTGGGCTCCTGTTGTGAAACACAAGCTATGTCCAACACTGAGAACTTCAGGAAAGGCAAACAGGCTGCTACTGACTCTGAGGACCAGATGGTTATAATGAAGGTAGAAGGGAAAAAAACATTTCTTCTCTGAAACCAGCAAGGGACCAGTAGAAGGAGTGGAGGCAGGACCCTGCTCCCAAATTTGCAGGGGTTCCCAGTCCAACCCCTGCACTCTGGACATTAGTCCATGTGATAGGCAGCTGGGGCCTTCAGCTCGTAAATGTTGAACTTGAGGTTGAAATTACTTTCCTTTTGCTTCCATTGATGCCCATGAATGTTTTTCACCAAGTAGCTGAGACAGTAGAGGGTAAGGGAGTGTAAGGGAAAGAACGTGGGCTCTGGAGTCCTGGGATCCAAGGTTTGAGACCCAGTTCCTCATTAACTAGCTGTGTGAACTTGGGCTAGTCACTCAGCCTCTCTGAGCCTTGGTTGTGGGTCTGTGAACTAGAGGTAACATTGATACTCGTAGACCTCCCTGGTTCTGGGAGGGTCACATGAGATAATGTATGTGAACATGTACTGTTAAGGGTGATGCCTGTTGGACAGACACCTATGCTTTGCGTACTGTTAAGGGTGATGCCTGTGTCTGCATGCAAACACACACGTAACGATATACCATCTATCTGAATTCAAAGGTGAACAGTCCATGGCCCCTTATTTGAATCCTTTGGGACCAATATGTTTCAGATTCTGAATTGTGCACATTTTCAAAACTAATATGATTTCCCATAACCAAGCACCTTAACATTCTCACAGAGACACAATATTGCATATTCACACAAAATTGGATAAACAACGTTATGTCAGTTTGGATAAGGTTGTGCCTCCTAACCAGTTAGGAAGAGATGTTCTGTTTTCAGTAAGTTTGGGGTTTCAGAAATTCAAAACAGGGACCAAGGATCTGTACCATAACAGTTGGGATATATTGAACATAACCCTCTGTGTGCCTGGCACTATTCCTGGTGCTTCACACACATTTACTCACTTAATCCCGCCCACATTGTGAGGATGGAAGGTGGTGTCCAATTCATGGGGTGAAGCGCGTGCAGGACGCTCCGCTGTGGACTTGGCTAGCTGAGTCGGGTTGGAGAAGCTTCCCTTGCAAGGAGGATTCTGGTGTGGGCCCAGACCCAGGAGTGGTCTGCTTACTCCTATTCTTCCCTTCCCAGAAGCATTTCTTTACCATTAGAGCAAGGCCCACCTCCCATTAGTCTACTGATTCAATGGTTGATTTTGTTCTTTCTGAAATCTGCTTGGCCTTTGTTTTATTGGCTTTATTATTGTTCAGTTGTGTCTGACTCTTTGCTACCCCATGGACTGGAGCATGTCAGGCTTCCCTGTCCTTCACCATCTCCTGGAGTTTGCTCAAACTCATTTCCATTGAATTGGTGATGCCATCCAACCATCTCATCCTCTTTCACCCCCTTTTGCTCTTGCCCACGATCCTTCCCAGCATCAGGGTCTTTTCTAATGAGTTGGCTCTTTGCATCACATGGCCAAAGCATTGGAGCTTCAGCTTCAGCATCAGTCCTTCCAATGCATATTCAGTGGTTTAGGTTTTGGCATTTCTCTTGTTCAGTAGGTGTGTGTGTACATGCATGCGAGTCAGCCCTTGTGTGTCTGTATCTGGGTGTGTGTTTGTGTGTACTTGGTCCCTGGGGTGGGCTGGGGCATGTCTGGGTGCCTTGAGTCCCTGTGCTCTGTGTGTGACTCCGTGTGTCCGCCCAGGTGTGTCTATGCCTCCATGTGTGCAGACACCTGTGCGTTGTGCATGTCTCCGTGTTATGGTGACCAACTCTCGTCCTAGTTTGCCTGGGACTGAGGGGGTTTCCAGGACATGGGGAACGTGGTGAAACGGTAAAATGGAGAAGTCCTGGGAAGACCGGGATGAGTTGATCACCCTAGTCTGACCATCTGGATATACATGCTCCGTAACTGTACTTCATGTGCAAGCTTCCTCTGTGTGTGTGCAAACTGTGGCACATCTCTGCGTGCCCACGTGTCCCAGTCTCTGCTAGTTTGTATCTGCATGCTCTGCGGGGCGTTCTCTGTGTGGGTTGGTCTCTGCCTTGAGTCTGTGAACCTCCCTGCCTGGGAGCCCATGTCTGGAGGGTATGTGTTCTCGGGAGTAGACATCGTGTCCCTGCTGTGGACTTGTTGCCAAGCTAGCCCCTCCTGTGGCTCAGTCGCCCTTTTTTCTCATCCCCACTCCCCAATGAAGCTCTTTCTCAGTCACCTTCTCTCCATCCTCAGGCCTGGGCCCAGCCCAGAACCATCTCAACAGACAATTCACTGTCCCAATCCATCCTTCGAGGTTCAAGGCGTAAACGTTGAACTTGAACATATACCAGTTCAGTGCAACCTCGGAGGCTCCTCTCTGACACTGCTGTGCTCTCAGGCACCTCTCAGTCTCCTGCCTACGTCCCACCTCCCACTTCTCAGCACCCTCCATCCTGCATTAGCTATTTCCTCATATCTCTGTCTCTCCCCCATATTCCATGCCCCTAAACCCCCAATTTCCCCCAACCCCTCTTCTAGAAGTCTTACCTCGAGGTCCCCTGCTCTGTGACTCCTTCCCTGTCTAACCCCAGGCAGAGTTGAGCATTTCTTCCTCTGCCCTCCCACAGGCCCGGGGAGGGGAGGTTTCCTACAGGTGGAGGGAGTCAAGGAGAAAGGGAAGGAATTCACCCTTTACTGAGACCACCCCCAGGGGCCAGGCGCCAGGCTAGGCCGGTGCTGTATTGTCATTTTATTCATTTCATTCTTATGACCATCCTGTGAGGTAGGCGTTATCACAGCTGCTTTGCAGGTGAAGCCACCAAAGCTCAGAGAGGCTGAAGCACTGGCCCAAGGCCACACAGCTAGGAAAAGCTGTTCCAAAGTACAGACTCCTCCCACCAGGCCCCCTTTTTGCTGCCTTTGGTAATCTGCCTGCCCCACTGGCCCATGGGCCTTTTGTAGGCTGAGACTAAGTCCAGTATGTCTCCATGGCCCCAGGGCTCAGCACAGGCGTGGGCACCCAGCGGGCATGCCATAAGGTTTACGGAGTGAATGCCTGCTCTTGAAGATGACAACCTCGGCTTTCATTAGTCTGATTTATACAAGTGCTGGGATCTTCAGGACTGCAAGCCTGGGGAACGGTTGGCTATAATTTATCAGAAAACATGGCAACTGTTCCAGCTTCCCTTTCAGTGCAAAGAGAAGGTAAATTGATGGCCCACAGCCCTGCACTGGGAAGGGCCCCCGGCCCAGCCAACAGTGCACAGCACGTGATACAGAGCTGGCCCCCGATTGTCCCCCACTTGGGCCTGTCCACCTGCTGCCTGGAGGTGGCCACAGGGGGGTCAGCTGCCTCTCATCGATCGCCCTGCTCGGGATACCAAATGGTGCCTTTGAAAGTTCACAAAGGAAGAGACACCCGTTCATCCCTGATCAATTACCTCTTGCCGCCCCTTGCCCGGCACGTGCGGGCGCAGCACAAAGCCTGCTCGTCACGGGTGCTCGATCACTGTAGCAGGATTAATGGTTCTTCAGATGAGAGAAACGCCTGCCTCCTTCTCCCTCATCCCCAGACCAGGCGTCTCCAGGACAATGCTGCAATGGCCCCAGCAGCCCCCAGCTCCCTGCTGCCCTCCTTGATCGAGGTTGACGGGTGTGGGGCGAGTGGGTCTATAGAAGCCCCCAGGCTCCTTCTGCGGGGCTGATGGGCAGGACAGCTGCCTCAGCCCTCCCAGATGTCCGGGAGAATCCATTCTCTCCTCCCCATCAACAAGGCAGCTGGGCCAGCCCTGGGAGCATCAAAAGGCAGCTGGGCGAGCCCTGGGAGCCCCACCTGAGGGGCCTTGGGCCTCGGGCCTTGGGGTCAGACCACATGGCCCTGCACAGGCAGGCCTTTGATCCTGAGAGCTGGGGGGCTGGTTTGCTTCTCTCTCGTCACCCCAGTGACAAGCTCAGTGCCCCCCTCTGCCTCCTGAGGCTGCCCCAGCCTGGGCTTTGAGTGATGAAGAGGGTTTTCCTGGCCTAGGAGGATGATTGCGTTACTGCTGATAACTTGAAAATTAATCATCATAATAAGACCTGCCGGCTGCTGAAGGAGACGGATGGCTGCCTGCATTCCGGCAGCACGGCGCTTCCCGCTGGGCTGCAATCATGTCCTCATCCTCACAGCTCCCCGAGGCCCTGCAGGATGTGAATATTTAATTAATGTCCTTCTCCTGCTCACTGGAGTGTTTGTAAATATGATTCATGGCCGCATTGTTACCTCAGCAGAGCTCTGCTCTGCCCGCAGCATCTCTCGGGCAGAGTCAGCCACCTGGCAGCTTAACACCCCCGTCCTCGTGGGTCTGTCCACACCCTGTGTCCCTGCAGGATTTGGGAGCAGTAGGGGCTCCAGGCCTGGACACAGCCCGCCTTCCCTTCCATGGAACCCAGGCTGGAGATCGGAGGCCACGCTTCATGTTGGGTTTGGACCACAGTTCATTAACGGGTCTTTGAGGAGGCCCACCCCCCGCCCCGGGAGCAGAGGCCTGACTCATGCTAGTTATTCTAGGGAGCAAGGGACGACCCCATGGGAAGGCCTGTCTCCTCCCTAGCCCCACTCAGAAACAAACACATAGGAGAATAGTGGACCATAATTACCAAACATCTTCCCACCAGCGTGAGCAAGGCAGATGGCGTTGCTCTGAGGGAAGGGCGTCAGATGGAGGAGCAGGAGCCCGGGGTTCTTTTATGGGCTCTGCTGCCATGTGCTTCCTGACTTTGGGTAGGTCATCGGGCCTCAGTTTTAGCATCTACATCGTGCACACATTAATACCTATTCCATCAGTCTCATGGGATGCTGCAAGTGCTGGGGAAGCCGTAAAAAATTCTGTGCATTTTGAGGAATGTAACACACAGTCAAGGCTGGAAGGGCTAACTCTCTCACCATACAGATGAGGAAATCGAGGCTCTGAGAGGAAAAGGGACATGCCTAGAACACAGTCAAAACTGGGACTGACTGTGAATCGGCTTACTCTCAGCTAGAGGTTTTTTCTGGAACAGAGTTTGGAAATGGACCATTTCATTCTTTCAGCTCAGTTCCCAGATTGGCTCAGAGGTTCTCACCCCGGGGGACCAATGGTGGGCACTTCTCCCCGAGATACAGTGCAGGCCGGGAATGTTCGTGTGTTCGCCCAGGGTGGGGTGGGGTGCTGCAGCCTGGGGGCTGGTGGTCACATGCAGGGGACCAAAGGCAGCTGGCTGTCTGGGCAGACCCTCAGTCTTGGGGTCTGGCGTGGAAGACTATCTCAAGCTGCCCCTGCGGCTCTCTTAGAGTCCAGGCAGGGCTGACCTTGTGGGGTACCCACCCAGCAGATGAGGACAGGCCCTGGCGACACTACCATGGATGGCCATCTCTGTCCTCACACCTCCCTGTGTGCCCTCAGCCACTGCCCAGGCCAGGCCTTGTCCTGATTCTTAGGGGCAGCCTCCATGGGTCTCCCAGTTCTCAAATTAATCTTTACTCAGCAGCTCACAGATTTGACTGTGACCTCCACTGCCTGAAACCCTTCTAATGTGGCCCCCAGCTTCAGAATCGAGTCCTCGCCCCAGCTTCAAGCGCCTTTGTGATCTGGGTCCCTCCACCCCACCTCCCCTCATTTCCCTGTATCTGTCCCACTTTTCATTTCTGTTTTACACTGCTCCCCCTTCTATCTGCTTGACAAGACTCCTTTGTTACAATCCAAAACCCAGCTCACCTGTCCCCAGTTCTGAAATCTTCCCAGACCCTTGCCTCTGGCACCCAGCAGCCCCCATCATACCACTCTCAGAGCATCACCATCCTGTATATTTATACCTCTGTGTTCTGCCTAGTCTAAGAGCAGCTCTGGTTGAGTGTCCAGCCCAGGGCACAGTACAGAGCAGACTTTGGTGATGTCCAATGAGTAGATAGGTCGGTGATTGAATAAGAGGACTTCTATAGGTGGGTTCTTGGCTGATTCCACAAGTATGCATGTCCATAGAGCAGCTGTTCTGGGGGCTGCACACGTCCCTGCCTTCCCAGGCCTTTGTCTGCTGTGCTCCTCAGGGCCAACACCCTGGAGATGGGGGTGGACAGGACAGAGGAGGAAAAGGCAGAGGGGGAGGCTGGAGCCCCTTGCATCTGGGGCCCGGTTCCAATCAATGCTGCTTCTCTGGAGTCCAGTGGGAGGCCCCAGGATCTGATGAGCTTATCAGGCTCCTAATCTGTTCCCCTCCCCTGGGGGTGGGGCAGGTGGTAATGGTGGTTAGGGGCTTTGTCCGAGGCCTTTCATCATTCTCTGTGTCCTATTTTCCCCACGGTAGAGAGAAGCAAAAATATGATCCAAGAAGTGGGGCAACACCTGTTTCACGAGGCAAGTGAGACCCTTGGGATGGAGTTCCTGCCTTCACCTGAGTTGGAGGCTCTTCTGGGCCCAGGTGACCTCACACTTTGGCTGGAAAGGCCTTTACCCACCTCCTGCCCTTTCCCTCTCCTTGAAATGCGGCCATTATTGATGCCGCCTTTGGCTTGTCCCTAACAAAGCTCAGATGCCTCTCTTTCTATTTGGCATGGGTGCTTCAGAGGTGGGGAGAGTGGATCTTACAAGGGGAGGTGGGGGTTCCCTGAAAAGTCATTTCGGCGGAGGGCGGGGGCATAAATGAAGAATAGTAGAGACTGGGCTGCTGGCCTTCAGGGAGGCTAGGCCCCGCAGTCATTAGAGCCATCCGCCCAGCCCACAAAGGGGGTATCAGACTCACTAACTCATTAATCACGGCCCACCCATCTTCTTTCTCTGCCTTGACACATCCATCGCCCCTGACAGCTGACATGACTGTCCTGGAGGCATCACCCTCAGTGTGGGGATGGGGAGTGGGATTGTTGGGTGGGAGAATAAAATGTCTGCTTGGAAATTTGTTTTAACCGCTAGAAAACCACAGAATGCTGTGGGGTCACCAAGAAGCCTGTTGGTGCACTTGTGCGGCAGACCCAGGTTTGATGTGGGCTGTATCGCTCTCTTGCCATGGGGCTAGGGCCAAGTCAGTTCCCTTCTCAAGGAACTTCAGCATCCTCCTCTATAAACTATGGAGTCCAACCCCTCCTTGGATGGGGTGTGTGTAAAGTTAAAGTAAGACAATGGATGGGGATACTGGTGCTGCCCACTTTTTAGATGCCAGGATTGCTAACCTGGAAATGACAACCCTGTTTTGCTGTTCATATGCGCACTTTGAAAACCCTGACCTGACAGCTTCACATCCTGGGCATCAAGCCCGTATGCATAACTTATGAAGAGCCTTAGGAAATCTCATCTAGGCATTGCCAACTTTCTGGAGGACGACGGAAGAGATCAGTAAATGATGGGCTGTTTCACGTTGCCCAGCTGTCTGTGGTTCAGTCACCAAAATGGGGCTCTGTTGACCCTTGTGTAGATGTGGCTTTCGGCTGTCGAGCTGTTCTGAGTTGACTTGTGCTGGGCCTCTTCTCCCCAACCCACACCAGCCCTTAGCACTGCTCACCAGAGACCCTCCAAGAGGCAAGTCCACCGCCAGGCATCAAGTGGTGTGGGTGGGTGCAGAAGGGCTCCTCAGCCCATGTGTGGAGACGTCCAGATTCCCAGGCTGTACACCAGACCCTCTCCACCGTTTGTGCATTCTGCCTGCAATTCCTAGGCGTGCCCCCTCCCAGAAAGCCCAAGCTACTGAGCATCAGCGGCACAGCCTGTGAGATGCCCTGGCTCATCCACCTTTCCTCGCTCAGCTGGTTCTGCCTTTGTGGGCTCTGGCCTCAGCCACAGCAGCAATGCAGACGTTTCAGCCAGAAGGTGTGACTGAACTGTGCCATCTCCTCCCCAAGATTCCTGTCCCCAGCACCCTCCCTAGTCTTTTCTGATGAAACACATTTGAGTTTCTTCCTTACCCTGGGCTTCATTTTGGAGATATGTTCTCCTTTGTCAATGTCCTTCTTTTTAAAAATATGTGCACATATTTTAAAGATTAAATTATTTTACAGAAAAATTATAAAATCGAAAAAAATAATCCCTGTTTGTATTTTTACATTTCCTTCCAATTTTCCCCTCAAATAGGAACTATATATATTTTCTTACTTTTATAGCATAAGCAGTTTCCATGTTGCAGTATGGTGTTCACTTTACTTTTTTTAAATTTTCAAAAATAATGCAATGGGATGACTCAATATCATATAGTTTTCTACCCTAAGATACTCTATAAATTCAAATCTAATCAAAATAGTAATAGGATTTTTTTATATTTGGAAGGCTGTCTCTAAAATTTATGTGGAAGAATAAATATACAAAGATCACCAAAACAATTTTAAAAAGAAAAAGCAAAGAGGAGGAACTCATCTCACCAGACATAAAATACTTTGGAAATCTTTAGTATTTTAAAATCTTGGGCATTGGCATAGGCATAAACAGATCAGTAGGACAAAATTGAGAATCCAGAAAATTATCATCAATGTGTAGGTAGAAAAGCAGTAGATCAAAAAGTGACCCTTCAAGGACTCGTCTGGCAGTTCAGTAGTTAAGAATCCACCTTGCAATGCAGAGGATGTGGGTTCGATCCCTGGTCAGGGAACTAGGATCCCAGATGCCATGTGCTGCAGCTACTGAGTTGGTGCACCACAAGGAAAGATCCCACATGATGCATCAAAGACCCTGTGAGCCACCACAAAGACCTGAGGCAGCCAAATAAAATTTTTTTAAAAGGTAATGCACTTCAGACGTAATGCACTCACATAATATTCAAATGTTCCAGAATTAAATACCCTCCTCCTCTTCCTTTTTCCTCCCAATGTCAGAATATCCAGAGTGGAGAATTCCATCATGTGGATGTACACTACTTTACTTAACAAGCAGTCCCCTTCTATTAGACATTTAGAAAAATGTCTTTAACACCATGAAGAGCATTGCAACGAGCATCTGTGTCTCTGTAGGTTTTTCCCCTTCTGTTTTCGGATTACTTCCTTAGAAACTGTTCCAGGAGTGGGATTGCTGAGACAGAGGGTAGGGCCATTCCAGGGCTCTTGGCACATATGCCCGAAACACTTTCCTGAAGGGTTGGGCCTTTAGTCATGTTCTTCCTTCCTTCATTCATTGAGCTCCTCTGCTGGTGTTGGGACTGGGGAACCAGGTCAGGCACTGAGTGTATGTAATTCAGTCAAAGGAGAGGCATGGAAATGATGATCTTTACTGACATACTGCTTAAAACCAGGCAGTATGTCAGCCCTTGGAACAGTGCACTTTGAGAGTCTAGAGGAAGATTCCCCAGGGCCAGTGGCACTGAGACCAGCTGCCTTCCTGAGATGGGCACATGAAGGGGGCAGAGGGCCTCGGGCACCAGGTCAAGGAGCTAGGACTGTGCCCCAGCTCCATGGGAGGTAGGTGAGCTATAACAAGCTGACGGAGGCAGGCTGGAAGCAGCTGTCTTGGCTTCAGGTCCTCTGTTCCCATCTCTGCTGGGCTGCTGGCCCTGCCTCAACCTCTGAAACGAGGCAGCCTCCCACATCTAGAGGCCACCCCAGCCTCAGGCTCAACTCTTAAAGGCCCAGAAATGAGCAAAAGCCACATTCTGCCCTCTGCAGCCCTTGGGAACCTGAACTTCAGGGTCATTGGGGGTGTGTTGAGCTGGCTCTGCACCAAATGAAGCGGGGGTATCTATGGAAGTTCATCACAATAGTTCATGTCCTGGTTCTGCTGCTGATTCCTGAAGCCCCCTTGGGCAAGCCCCTGGCTTTCTCAGGCCTCAGTTTCCCCACCATATACTGAAGACTGTGAATCAGCTGGTCTGAGGATTTCGTCAGCCTGGACTTAACCCAATGCAAATGGAACCCAGTTCTATCAAGCGTCAGCTGTAATGGGAGAAGCACTGGCACAGGCCCAGCAGAAATGCCTCCAGTCAGCTTGTGTGGCTTTTCTGGTGTGCCTCGTCACTACTGCCTCCTCCCAGCTATCTCTGTTCAAGCCTCTTTCATCTGGTTCTGTCTGCAGAGGTGAGTGCAGGCCACTTCCCTCAGTATCCAGCCCAGGGTCTGTCTCAGACCCCTGATTTCCCCCAGGCAGCAGAAGCCTAGCGACAGGCCTCATTCATCTTCGCCACCACCTCCAAGACAAAGGCCTAATGTGTGTGCAGATGGGCCTGCCCTCCATCATCCCTTACAACCAATGGCCGATAATGGGCCTCCAATGAGTCCCCTGTGGCCACCAGCTGACCAAGGGGTGGCCGGGCAATGGCGCATGCAAATACAGGGACCGGATGACAAAGCAAGCCTCTTGGGGGAGGGCATAGAGCTGGAGGCATGATTGTGGCCCCATGGCGAATCACATAACTCATTTCTGACACAGATACGTTATGCCTCTCAAAGACCACTTGCCCCTGGACACTGAGCTGCCAAATTAAGTGACAGGGGGTCTGCTGAGGCAGCCACTACAGAGCAGGAACCCCCACCCCCAGAGGCCTGGCCCCAGGAACCATCACTTTCTGTGAGGACAGAACCATCCCCTGCCAGGCCACTGGGCTATTGAAGATCTTGGCCACCACAGAGTGCCTGTATTTGTGTGATTAAGAAAATGGGGTCTCAGGAAGAGCCACGATGTGCTCCAAGCACATGGCTGGTTGGGGGCAGAGCTGAGGCTAGAGCCCAGGTCTCCTAACTGCCCTCCCAAACCCATCAGAAGGGCTCTGATGCACAGTGGGGCCTCCCGTCCTCTGAAGGGCAAGGCCAGTGACTCCAGCCCATCCTCCCATAGAGCCAGCACAGAGCCTAGGCCTTCCCTGGAGCCCAGGGCCTGGTCCCCCACCTTGGCAAAACCCCTGAAGGCCAGGCCCTTCTTAAAAGCAGATACAGAGCAGATGTGGAGGGTGGGAGATGGGATGGAGGAGGCGCCAGCAGTCCTGAAGTCATAGCTGGCCCCTCACTGAAGCCAAAAAGGGCTTTGGGTGGAGTAGGCTCCAAGAGCTCAGCTGTGCTGCTGGCCCGTCTCAGAGTCTCTGTCAGACTTGCCCTCTCTTTAGACCTCAGTTTGCCTTTCAGCAAAATGAAAGATGACGCAAAAACTAGTGACTCAACTCCTAACGGCTCCTATGTATGGAGCGCTTGCTGGGAGCCAAGGCCTGTGCCAAGTGTGGCGTAGTCATCGCATCAGCTGAATCTTCATAATCACCCCAAGAAGCTCTCGTCTCTTACAGATGAGAAAACTGAGACATAAATAGCTGAAGGCACTTCTAACAGTAGTGGCCAAATCCAGGTTAGAACCCAGCCTGACAACGAAGTCGGTTTCAGGACATCAGGCTGCCTGTGGCACTCCTCTGGCTTGGGGACAAAGAGAGAGGAGGGCCAGGAAACAGGGAGGGACAGACTTCCAGAGGCCCAGCTCCCGCCAGGAGGGCAAGAAGCATGGTTCTAGAGTGGCGAGGCCCTGGGCGCCTGGGGAGAGGCGCAGGGTAGAGAGGACAGTGTGGCCTCTCCATTCTGAACTGCCCAGCCCACATCGCAGCAGGACTTGCTGAAAGCCCTCCATTCTCCTCATGAACCTCTGCCTCAGCCCCCTTCCCACAATAGGGAAAGCTAGACAGTATATTGCAAAACAGAGACATCACTTTGCCAACAAAGGTCCATATAGTCAAAGCTATGGTTTTTCTAGTAGTCATGTATAGATGTGAGAGTTGCACCATAAAGAAAGCTCAGCACCAAAGAACTGATACTTTCAAATTGTGCTGGAGAAGGCTCTTGAGAGTCCCTTGAACTACAAGGAGATCAAAGAAGTCACTTCTAAAGGAAATCAACCCTGAATATTCATTCATTGGAAGGACTGATGCTGAAGCTGGAGCTCCAATACTTGGGCCACCTGATGTGAAAAGTCGACTGTTGGGAAAGACCCTGGTGCTGGGAAAGATTGAAGACGGGAGGAAAAAGGATGACGGGGATGAGACGGTTGGATGGCATCACCGATTCAATGGACGTGAGTTTGAGCAGACTCCAGGAGATGGTGAAGGACAGGGAGGCCTGGCGTGCTGCGATCCATAGAGTCGGAGAGTCAGATGTGACTGAGCGACTGAACTACAACAGGGTTAGCCACATCCTGGTAGCCTCAGCCTGGTTGTCATGGAGATTTCAACAGCCCCCAACCCTTAGCCTTGCTTCCCCCACTCTATCTTTCTGGTTCCATGTCCTGAGGCTACGTCACGGAGTGAGGTCACCTTGTGGGGCACAGCCTCCAGCACCCAGACACCCCACTGGTCCGTCACCTGAGCACATCTAATCCTATCACTGCCCTCCCTCCACCTTCCCGTCACAGTGGCTTTGTCTCCACTCCTGGACCTGAACAAAAAGAGCCCCTGAAGGGGCCTCAGAGAAGGATTCCTGCATGGCTTGAACAGGGCATTGATGACCAGCTGGACTTGGAGACTGTGAGAGGAGAAGCCACAGTGAGGGGAGAGGAGTCTGCATGTAGGAAAAGCAACCACTGAGGCCAAAGAGGCAGGGCCACACCCCAGACTGAGGGTCCCACACTCAATAGGCGAGGACTTTAAGTGGACCCTACAGCTCTGCATAGCAGAAGTCCCCAAGGTCTGGGGGCTGTGAGTACAGGGTTGCCCAGGGGGAGATCCTGGTGTGGATTCAGTGGATTTGGGGGGATGGAGCAGCGCTGGGCTGAGAGTTTGTCCTGAGTCTAAGCTCCCTTCAGCCTTTTGCAGCCCTGCCGTCAGCAGCTCAGTAACAGGAGCAAATCCAAAGTGACTACAGAGGAGGAGACAGTACCTACAGGGCAGGGAGAGCCCCGAGGCTACACTGTGGTGGTCCTGGGCTCTGCTCTGCCAGTCCCACATCAGGCTGTTAGACTACACCTTGTACATCTTCCCCAGAACAAGAGGCTCACCCCTAGGAGGCAGTCCCTGCCCTGTGGACTGGTTGTGCTTGTGACAAAGAACCTTCTGGCTGGGAGTTCAGACACCCCTCTGTGGCCCCACCTTGAGGTCAGAGCCTGCATTCACTCCTCTGACCAGCACTGCCTGGCAGAAGTCTGTGGAGGAGGCTTAGGCACCACCACTCCCACTCCAAACCCCCACGTCTCTGCAGGTCAAAGATGCTATTATCTTGTTTTTGTTTTTCAATTTTTACAGTGTTGTGTGGGTTTCTGCCATACAACAATGTGAATCAGCTACCACCAGACATATATCCTGTCCCTCCCTAGCCTCCTCCTCCCCCTCCCCCATCCCAGCCCTCCAGGCCATCGCAGAGCGCCAGACTGGGCTCCCTGGGCTACACAGCTACTTCTCCCCAGCCAGCCACCTTACACCTGACAGTGCAGATAAAATGAGGTCTCTTTCTCCACTTGTCCCACTCTCTCTCCCCCGACCAGGGCCACAGGTCCATTCTCCACATCTGCGTCTCCATTCCTTCCTCGAAACACTATTGTCTTACGGCTAGCTGTTCCAGGGAGTATAACCTCCTCCCCGCACCTGAATACTGCCTCTCCTCCAGGAAACCTTGGCAGGGCAGAATCTTCCGTCTCATGACTGAGTGCCCACAGCTGGTATCTACTGCCTGGCACCCCCTACCCCAGCCTCATTCTCCCCGGTTCTGGAATTGAGGTCTACGGAGGACCTGGTCAGTTCCTCTTCATCAAGGCTTTTGTTCAGAGAAGAACTCAGCTCTGCATGCACAGGACACCTCAGTAGCAACGACCCACCCCTCTCCCCACCAATGTGATGAGGTTTCATCGTTTCATCAACACTCCTACCCACCCAGCACAGGGTCCTCATTGATCTCCCCTGGCTCCAGACCTTCCTCTTATATCCCCTTCCCCAGGGCTGAGCAAGGCTCCTCAGAGATTCCCTGGTTCCATGGGCCTTCTTACTCCTCCAAAAGTCATCTGAATGCAGGGGAATGAGAACTTCACTAGGACACGGAGTCACCCCCACTTTGTCAAATGGTGGATTATCCTCAGCCATGGGTCCTTGGAAACTCAGCCTGGATTCCCCCTCAGAGCAGAGCCTGAGGCCAAGACTGCCAAACTGGGAGCTTATTAGAAAAGCGATCCCAAGAGCAGGATGGAGAGAGAGGGGTGAAACAGGGGAGAAGGGAAGGCCAAACCAAGGATGCATTACTGGGCTGGCCCCCAGAGCCGGTGGCTGGCGTTTGACCCCGTGGGGCCTTTGAAGGGTCATGCAACAGGTGACTCAGAACTGGGGGAACACTTATGCAGTGGCTTCCCCTCACATTGGTTAGGGCCACCCCACCAGCCGTGATTCCCCCACCCTTCCTGGCGAATGTGGAGCAGCTCCCCAGGCAGGAAGGTGGAGAGTCGCGGAGAGGGGAGATGCCATCGGCTTCCACTTGGGCTGAGCTGACAGAAACCTGTGCTGAGCAGGGCGTGCGGGTGTGGCTGGACTGAGAGGTGAGGCTGAGGGATACTCAGAGCTGTGCAGAAAGTACCCCTCATGTGCAACACAGGGAGCTCACAGCCGACATGGCCAACCAGCCGGCAGGACACCTCGGTCCAGAACAGCCAAGGTGGATCTGAAGGTCAAGACTGGAAGGTGCCTCAGAGCCGATGGGCTCCCTGGACAGACAGATGAGGAAATTAAGGCCCAGAGAGGGCTCTGGCAGAGGCCAGCCAGAGACCTTCCCTTCTAGATCCTCTAGTGGCTAAAGGAGACAATTTGGGTGAAGTGCCAGCTTCATGCGTGGCATACAATAAGTGCTAGGAAATGGGAATTTTATCAATAACAAGGGCAAGAATGATAACAGTTCCCAGTGTGAAGTTCCCTGTCCTGGCTGCCACACCACACAGCTTCCTGGGGCATCTTTGATATAACTGCCCAGCAGGTTCTCTACGTGCTTTCTTTCTTCTGCTCTTAACTCTGGTGCAGTGGCAGACAAGGAAAATGTTGATACTTTCAGCTGAACGGAGCATCCCAGGAATGCACTTGAAATTCCTGTCTGGTGTGCGGCTTGGACCTCAGCTCCCTCCCTGAGTCAGGGCTGTGGGAGGTGGGGAGCTTTGTGGCGAGGCTGTTTTAAAGCTCCTTTTGTTTTTTTGTTTTGTTTTGTTTTATTCCCTTTGTCCTTCAGAAGTGCATTCAATACAGAATACCTGGTGCTTTCCCAAGCTTTCCAGCTTGGTGCTGGCACCTGTTTGTCCTGGCAAGAGATTCTGGGCTTAAGCTGTTGGGGGGAAGAGATCCCCAAGTTCCCCTGGCAGTGAGTTCTCTTCCCAGGGCTTGGTGTGCCCCTTTGCCTCCCAAGTCCAGGCCCCTCTGCTCAGCATTTCCTTCCAATCCTGCCTTCCACACTCTGCTATCAATCCTTACTGCCCCTAACTTTGCAAGTAAACATTCCTAAATTTCACAGTCCCTTACTCGGACGCTGCTTTTCCCAGAGCAGCCTCTGGAGTGGACACCATGGGATATGGACATCCCGGGCATACCCTGGGTCAAAAATCACCAGTGGTGTGCTGAAACCTCACATATCAGCTTACCAGAGCAGATGCTGTGCACTGATCAGTGACATCATGTCAGTAACTTGAAATCACCCACGGGAGCTATATTTACACCACAGTAATTGGCCTATGTTATGAACCAGGTTTTGATGCTTTCTCTGAAGAGCCTGTTGTTAAACATTCACCAGCGCATGGATGGAACCTCTGCTCCTCCTCCTCCTGCTCCTCTGAGACTCTCATCATCCAGGTAGACCCCCAGCCCTCTACCTTCCTCATCACCCTCACCTACCAACCTGTCCTGTCTCATTCTCTGCAGACTGTGGGACTGGCTTACAGCTTCCCACCCAATTCCCACCACATTATTGGACACAGAGCCTCCTCTTAACAGCCCACCATCCTGGCTTCCTTGGCTCATCCTCTGACACTCTCTGTTTCTTCAGCAGCCTGTTTCTGCAGCCTGACTTTGCTGCTTCCTGTGTCACTCGGTAAGTGCCCAGCTACAGCAGAATTCTAGATCCTACCGGGCTTGCCCAGCCCCTGTCTCTCCCTCAGCACAGCTGCACTCCCCCAGGAGTGTGACCCAGCCCCCTAGTCTACAGCGAGTTCGCCCCTGGCTCCTGCCCCTTCTTGAGTGGTGTGGGCACTGCAGGTAGTTGGAAGAGGTGGGACTCTGGCCCTCAGGGTCAGAGATACCACCTGCCCAGGGCCTCAGGGAGACTGGGTTCCCATTCCCATTTTTCCGTGGCTTTACTAGGTGTTCTGTATTAACCTTGTTCACTGTGCCAACTTTTCTGTAAAATTGTGTGCTGTGTGCTCAGTCATGTCCGACTCTTGGTGACCCCACAAACTGTAGCCCACTAGGCTCCTCTTTCCATGGGATTTCCCAGGCAAGCATACTGGAGTGAGTTTCCATTTCCTTCTCCAGGAAATCTTCCCAACCCAGGGATCAAACCTGTGTCTCTTGTATCTCCTGCATTGCCAGGCAGATTCTTCACCACTAGAGCCAGTTGGGAAGCCCTCTTCTATAAAATGGGGACTTGTCATTCCTAGACTTCTAAGGTAGGGAAAAGCAGACAGGCTATGGCTTTTCTGATTCAAAGGCTGATTCCTTTGAGGATGGTCTAGAAGCCTGGTGAGAATCACTGGGAGCAGCAGCATTTCCATCTGATGCCTTTGTGTGTTTCCAGCCTAACCCCATACAAGCCAAGCTGGTGGACATTGGCACAATAGCCCTGGGCAGGAGGTGACAGTCAACCCCTGGCCAGCAGCTGGTGAATTGAATAGAATAGAACCACGCTGGGCTGGTCGGTGCTTGTGTGCAAGGCCAATCAGTTCCCCAGGCCGTTCAGCAGGCTGCAGCCCTTAGGTCAGGTGTGTGCAGAGGGTGAATTGAATAGAATAGAACCAGTGCTTGGGTGCAAGGCCAATCAGTTCCCCAGGCCGATCCACAGGCTGCAGCCCTTAGGTCAGGTGTGTGCGGAGGGTGAGGGCCTCAGCTGCACCTCCCCAGGCTCTCTTTCCCTGCTTCTACCATCTGCTCGCACTCCCTTGGGGGATCTTCCTAGACTACACCTACAGGGATTACCAAGGGGAATCCCATAGCTCGGTCTCCAAGGCCCCTGAAGAAAATGGGGTTTCTATCCTCCTCCCTCCAGGCTTTGTGAGAACCACTACCCTGTTCCAAGGAGCATAACAATAATCCTTGATAGCCGGCTTCCTCCTCCATCTTCTCGTTTGGTTGAGATCAGTGGTTTGCACATGTTCACCTGTATCATTGTCACCCTGGAGGGCCCCTGACTGCTGGGGCCAGCCTCAGGTCTGTGATGGGGCCTGAGAATTTTGCATTTTGAAAATTTTCCAGGTGATGCTGATGCTACTGATTTGGGAACCACATTTTGAAAACCATTAGCGGTTTAGGACATGGTATTATGACCTCCACTTTCAAGGTAAGGAATTTGAGGCCTGAGACTCCCTTGCTTGGGGTCCCATAGCAGGGACTGAGCAGTAGGCAGTTTCTGCCTCTGGCATCTGGAGGAGCCCAGGACAGCCCATTTCAGCTACTCCATCCCTTTCTGCCTGCATGGGCCGAGTGACCAAGGGCAGGCAGTGACTGCCACCCTCTGGCCAACAGCAGTAAAGCCCCAAGCTGGTGGCTCCACAGTTCTGGACTGTGTTTTGGGTGGAGACTGCCCAGACTGGGTGGGGACTACCCAGGGACCCAGGTTGCTCTGTAGGAAGCCATTTTCCAGGAAGTTTCCTGACTCAGCCTCCCCAGACCAGCTGGAGAAGGAGCAGTGGGATCCCTGTGGGTTTGGATATGAACCCAAACTCCTGCCTCTGGCCCAGTAAGAGTTCTGTCCCCACCCCTCTCAGCCACCCCTGTCCTTCCTGTGACTTTCTATTCCCTAACTTTCCCTCTCCTAAAACTATGGACTTGGGAATAAAAAAAGATATAGCCATCTCCCAATTCAGCCTGGGTCTCAATCCGACTCTGCAATTTGCTGACTGACACTGGAGAAATCACTTTCCCTTTCTTAGGGTCAGTTTCCTTCTCTGTGTAAAACAGCATTAATCCCTCTGCAGCATGATCACAAGTATTCTGCGCAGTTGTGTTTCTCAGTGCATGGCTCCAGCCATACGTTCATCACTGCATCTCTCCAAATGTTTAAAACCAAAACAAAAATTTGGAGATGTTAGGATCTGGGATTCGTGTATACCAGAAAGTGAGCAATCCCATCCACTGGGATATGGAATGAAAATATTAGACCTCCTGATTATATTTATTTTTATTTCATCTTTTAAAAAAGAATTCATTTATGTATTTATCTGTGGCTGTGCTGAGTCTTCACTGATGTGTGGGCTTTCTCTAGCTGCGGCGAGCAGAGGCCATTCTCTAATTGTGATGCGTGGGCTTCTCATTGAGGTGGCTTCTTTTACTGCAGAGCATGGGCTCCAGGGCACACGGGCTTCAGGAGTTGTGGCACACAGGCTTAGTTGCTCCATGGCATATGGGATCTTCCTGGACCAGGGATCAAACCAGTGTCCCCTGGATTGCAAGGCAGATTCTTCACTGCTGGACCACCAGACCACCAAGGCCATATTTCATCTTTTTAAAATTCTATTTCTGTATTTGTTCTATAAGATACACAAATCTATTAGCAGAGTAGTACGTACACATCATTTATAAATAATAGTCACATATGGAGTTGCTCAGAGGAACTGCCAGGGCCCTCTGTCCATGGGATTCTCCAGGGAAGAATACTGGAGTGGGTTGCCATTTCCTTCTCCATATGGTGGTGCACAACAAGCATTTTTTAATGATGGGTATGTGAGATCACTGCTTTAGAAGATGAAGGGTCCTCATAATTTTCTAGAAGTTTCCTTGTGAGGAAATGCACACAGTAGATCATTTCTGGATGATGTCTAAGGGTTCCCCTGTCTATTAGCTTCAGAGATGCAAATATGTTTAGGTGTCCAGGGAGCCAGTGAGGGAAGAAGACCTTGATACTTTTGAGTTTCCTAAAGGTGATTTGTGGCTGTGCTGTATGTTTACAACTTCCCAGAAAATAATTGTAAGAGTAATAATAGCGAACATTTATTATTTGCTATGTGAGAGGCACTGTTCTAAGCCCATTATATGTATTAATTCTTTTAATCCTCATATCAACCTAAAAGGAAGGTACCATGATTATCCCCAATTTAGAGATAAGGGAATTATCTTATTAACCCAGAGATGTCATTTACCATAACCTCTTATGTATATTATTTACCATTTATAATTTACCCAGAGTTGCAGAGTGGAGCAGCCAAGATTGAACCCAGGCATTCTGGCCCTAAAGCCCAAGCTGTTTAATCCTTATATACCCAATCTGAAAACGAGAGGGGCCTGGGGGTCTGTCGGTGGGGACAAGGAGGACAGAAGGAAGGCAAGCTGATCCGAGAGTGGGAGAGTCTTTGGGGGTGGAGCGAGGGATCTGGCCGTAAGAGAAAGACACCATGTGACCAGACTGCAGGTTGGGCAGGAGAAGGGAGGACAACGAGGAGGAGAGTGAGGGGTCAGCTGTGGGGGCCAGTGGGGGCAGGCTAGGATAAACTTCACACAGCCTGACATGGGCTTCCTGACATTAGGCTTTGCCAGATGGGGTTCAGGGAAGGAACCACAGGAAGCCCACTTGGAGTTCCTTGAGAGCCCTCACAGGACAGACACAGCCCATAGATGCCCCCCTCCCTCTACCTGTGCTGACAAGCAAGACTTACACCCGCACCCTACTCCGCACCCACTGACTCAGGTGTTTCCTAGGAAGTTGACAAAGTCTTCCTGGAACTGGAGCAGAGGCAGCTCTTCCTCTCAAGGAAGTGGTGAGCTCCCTGTGTTTGGAGGTGTGCAACCAGAGGCCTGTTGACTCCATGATGGGGTTGTGTAGAGGGAGAGAGGTGTGGGGTAGACCTGCAAGGCTCCTTTCCCTTTTAAAATGCTCAGACCTGTGACTCTGAGTGAAGGGAAGAGGGGAGGAGTCGAGCAGGAAGTCACAGTGGGAACTGTGACCTTGTATCACTTTACTTACCTCAGCCTCAGCCTCTGGCTGGGTCTGGGGCTGGCTGGAAAGGCAGCAAGCCACTCTCCGGGAACAGCTCTTTCTCTGCAGGGTTGCTGCCTCTCAGGGTGGCCCCCTTATGCTCTGCAGAGCTTTTCAGGGCAGGCTGTACACCTGACTTATTTCACAGTTAGCTTGGATTTTCACTTGATTTTTTTCTAAAATCCTTTCCATCCCTCCTGATCTACAAGATCACAACTTATAGATATTTAAACGGCAGGCAATTGCATTAGCAGTTCTCTCCCGATTTGCTCTGCTTCTGGCCTTTGAAGGAGCTGTGATTTTTGGTAGAAAATAATTATATATTTTCTTTAACCTTTAACTAGACTTAATATTGGAGAAGGCAATGGCACCCCGCTCCAGTACTCTTGTCTGGAAAATCCCATGGATGGAGGAGCCTGGAAGGCTGCAGTCCATGGGGTCGCTGAGGGTCGGACACGACTGAGTGACTTCACTTTCACTTCTCACTTTCATGCATTGGAGGAGGAAATGGCAACCCACTCCAGTGTTCTTGCCTGGAGAATCCCAGGGACGAGGGAGCCTGGTGGGCTGCTGTCTATGGGGTCGCACAGAGTCGGACATGACTGAAGTGACTTAGCAGCAGCAGACTTAATATTTCCATTCATTATAAATGTAGGTAATAAGCGCCAGAAGTATTAGTAGTACCTGTGGCTTTGTTATCAATACAAATCACAGATATTCTCCTATCACATTATAGCTGTTGCAGATCATTTGAAATATTGTTTATGTGTATCGCCACTTTGAAATTTAGAAGTTATTAGACCTGCTGCATTCATAAAGAAGCACATATACTACTATTTCACAAATATTTTGGTAATTATTTTGACATAATTGGTTTCCTCTGTAATCTGTGTTTTGTTTTGATGCGTTTAAAAACGTCATGCTAAGACTTCATGAGATGCCAAAGATGTTTATGACACAACAAAGGCCAGCTAACCTATTTGCAGGGCAGGAATAGAGATACAGACATAGAGTACAGACTTGTGGACCCAGTGGGGGAAGGAGAGGGTGGAATGAATTGAAAGGGCAGCGTTGAAACATATACATTACCATATGTAAAATAGATAGCTAGTGGGAAGTTGCTGTATAACAGGGAGCTCAACCCAGTGCTCTGTGATAACCTAGAGGGGTGGGGTGGGGGATGAGAGGAAGGTTCAGGAGGAATGGATATATGTATACATGTATACTTATGGCATCACTGACTCAATGGACATGAGTTTGAGTAAACTCCGGGAGTTGGTGATGAACAGGGAGGCCTGGGGTGCTGCAGTCCATGGGATCACAAAGAGTCGGACACGACTGAGGGACTGAACTGAATTGATGGCTGATTCACTGTACAGTTTCTCCATCTTTGGCTGCAAAGAAAATAATCAATCTGATTTCAGTATTGACCATCTGGCGATGTCCATGTATAGAGTTGTCTCTTGGGTTGTTGGAAAAAGGGTTTTGCTATGACCAGCATGTTCTCTTGACAGAACTCTGTTAGCCTTTGCCCTGCTTCATTTTGTACTCCAAGGCCAAACTTGCCTGCTTTTCCGGGTATCTCTTGATTTCCTACTTTTGCATTCTAATCCTCTTTGATGAAAAGGACATCTTTTTCTGATGTTAGTTCTAGAAGGCGTTGTAGGTCTTCATAGAACTGGTCAACTTCAGCTTCTTTGGCTTCAGTGGTTGGGCATAGACTTGGATTACTGTGATGTTGAATGGTCAGCCTTGGAAATGCACCGAGATCATTCTGTCATTTTGGGGACTGCACCCAAGTACTGCATTTTGGACTCTTGTTGACTATGAAGGTTACTCCGTTTTTCCTAAGGGATTCTTGTCCACAATAGTAGATATAATGGTCATCTGAATTAAATTCACCTGTTCCCGTCCATTTTAGTTAACTGATTGCTAAGACATTGATGTTCACTCTTGCCAGCTCCTGCATGACCACATCCAGTTTGCCTAGATTCATGGACCCAACATTCCAGGTTCTATGCAATATTGTTCTTTACAACATCAGACTTTACTTTCACCACCAGAAACATCCACAACTGAGCATTTTTTCCACTTTGGCCCAGCCACTTCATTCTTTCTGGAGCTATTTGTAATTGTTCTCTGATCTTTCCCAGTAGCAGATAGGGCACCTTCCAACCGGGTATGAGAGCAGGGTGCTCATATCTTTTTGGCTTTTCATACTGTCCATGGGGTTCTTCAGGAAAGAATATTGGAGTGGGTTGCCATTTCCTTCTCCAGTGGACCATATTTTGTCAGAACTCTTCACTATGACCCATCCTTCTTGGGTGGTCCTGCATGGCATGGTTCATAGCTTCATTGAGTTACACAAGACTCTTTGCCACAATAGAAACTGAAGAGATTAAGAAAAGCTGGCAAGTATACACAGAACAACTACACAAGAAAGGTCTTAAAAACCTAAATAACCATGATGGTGTGGTCACTCACCTGGAGCCAGACATCCTGGAATGTGAAGTTAAGCAGGCTTTAGGAAGCATCACTACAAACAAAGCTAGCGGAGGTGATGAAATTCCAGCTGAACTATTTAAAGTCCTAAAATATTATGCTGTTCAAGTGCTGCACTCATTGTGTCAGCGAAATTTGAAAACTCAGCGGTGGCCACAGGACTGGGAAATGTTTTCATTCCAATCTCAAAGAAGAGCAATGCCAAAGAATGTTCAAACTACTCTACAATTGTGCTCATGTCACATACTAGCAAGGTTATCTTCAAAATCTTTCGAGCTAAGCTTTAACAACCAAGAATTTCCAGATGTACAAGCTGGGTTTAGAAAGGGTAGAGGAACCAGAGATCAAATTACCAACATTTGTTGGATCATAGAGAAAACAAGAGAATTCCAGAAAGACTTCTGCTTCATTGACTACACTAAAGCCTTTGACTGTATGGATCATAACAAACTGTGGAAAATTCTTAAAGAGATAGGAGTAACAGACCATCTTACCTGTCTCCCGAGAAACCTGTATGGGAGTCAAGAAGCAATAGTTAGAACCAGACATGGAATAACTGATTGGTTCCAAATTGGGAAAGGAGTACGATAAGGTTGTATATTGTCACTCTGCTTATTTAACTTTTATGCAGTCAGTCAGTTCAGTCGCTCAGTTGTGTCTGACTCTGTGACCCCATGGACTGCAGCATGCCAGGCTTCCCTGGTGAAATGCTGGGCTGAGTGAATCACAAGCTGGAATCAAGATTGCTGGGAGAAATATCAACAGCTTATGATATGCAGATGATATTCAACAGATATGCAGATGATACCACTCTAATGGTAGAAAGTGAAAAGGAACTAAAGAATGTCTTGATGAAGGTAAAAGAGGACAGTGAAAAAGCTGGCTTGAAACTCAATATTCAAAAAACTAAGATCATGGCATCTGGACTCATCAGTTCATGGCAAATAGACGGGGAAAAAGTGGAAGCAGTGACAGATTTTCTCGGGCTTCAAAATCAATGTGGATGGTGACTGCAGCCACGAAATTAAAAGATGCTTGCTCCTTGGAAGGAGAGCTATGACAAACCTAGACACAGTATTAAAAAGCAGAGCCACTTTGCCACAAAGGTTCGTATAGTCCAAGCTATGGTTTTTCAAGTAGTCATGTATGGATGTAAAAGTTGGACCATAGAGAAAGCTGAGTACCAAAGAACTGATGCTTTCAAATTGTGCTGGAGAAGACTCTCGAGAGTCCGTTAGACTGCAAAGAGATCAAACAAGTTGATCTTAGAGTAAATCAACCCTGAATATTCACTGGAAGGTCTGATGCTGAAGCTGAAGCTTGAATACTTTGGCCACCTGATGTAAAGAACTGACTCACTGGGAAAGACCCTGATGCTGGGAAAGATTGAAGGTAAAAGGAGAAGGGGGCAGCAGAAGATGAGATGATTAGATAGCATCACTGACTCAATGGACATGAATCTGAGCAAACTCCGGAGATGGTGGAGAATAGAAGAGCCTGGCATGGCGGTCCATGGAGTCATAAAGAGTCAGACACGACTTAGCAACTGAACAACAACAAATGGCTGATCCATGTTGTTGTATGGCAGAAAGCAGCACAGCATCATCAAACAATTATGGTCCAATTAAAAATAAACAGTTTAAAAAGGCCAGCTATCCTTGCATCACAGTCCAGATGTTTTTGTTGTGGGTTGCCGTTTCCTTCTCCAGGGCATCTTCCCAACCCAGGAATTGAACCCTCACCTCCTGCCTTGAAGGCGCATTCTTTACCGCTGAGCCACCCAGGAAGCCCCACAGTCCTTATACTAAGGCCAACTACATCATGTGCCTCAGGCTGTAGCAGTGTTCTATGGGTAAAAGGAGGTGCACAATACATCCTTTCTGAATGAATGATAGCATTTCTATCACAACTATAGAATTATAGAGTTGGAAAGTCTTTAGAGAGCAATGAATTTCAAACTTCATGGTCATAGCTCACAGCAGGAAAAACATTTTCCTTTGTGATCCATTACCTGTCTATGTGAAACAAGTTTTTTATAAAGCATGACATATCTTTAAATGCATGATACACTCCTATATCTCCTATTTTTCTTAATCTATTGTATTTCTTTTTGAGAGATGGTAATTAAATTTTTATTCAGAACAACTATCATGGCTGACAAAAATTAAATTAATCCCCAAACTATTTGCTTCAATTGGAAATTAATAGTAGTGGATTTGGAAGCAGGCACAAAAAGGTGAAAGCCTTAGTATTCTGACAACAGATAAAAGGCATGAAAGTGATCAGTGTGCTCTCAGAATAATCTAGAGGTGGAATATTTACAGTTAACGCAGAGAAAAAAGAAAAAAAAAACACATAAGCCCAAATCACACAAATTAAAATTCACTTAATTACATAGTTGTAAGCACTTTTCTGGACAAAATTTCACCATTCTTAAAGTAGGAGTGTTCAAAAATATTTATTTATATAAGCTAAAGTAAAGATGACCCAATTGCCCTGGTTAAGGAGAAGCCATATAATAATCAGTCTATTTTCAAAACCCAGAGAAACCCAGAAACTCTGCCAATAAAATTAAAGGGACAAAAACCAAGATTGGCCAAAACTGGCAACGAGTTGTACAGGAAGACAGCAGATCACTCCTCATTTCACTGTTAAAAGCCACTGCATTGGGGACTGATGTTAGGTCCTTTCCACACTCTAGTAACCTGGATCCTGGCCATTGCAGTGTCAATTTCTGTTTGTTGGGTTCTGTGGAATTTCCCTGAATGCTGTGGTCCAGTCAGCACTTAGGTCCTTATGATGGGAATTGCCTCCAGTTTGAAGACACGCTTCCTGGCCTGAGGGTATAATTTGTACACTCTTCTTTAGCTTCAGGGACAAATGTGCTCTGGTCAAGTATATCCAGAATGGTTACAGGGATAATGTGACTTTTAACAGAGGCTATGTAAGAGTTTTGACAATTCAAGGTTAACAACTGAAGCATGCTCATTGTGACCCAAATTTTCTAAACCTGTGACATGTAGGGGATCCACTGGGGCTGGATGAAGTTTCCATTGACAGACCTGTCACTGAAGGAATTACTGAGGACCAGAGAACAGGCACTGGGAGACTTGTGAGTGTATTTAGCAAATTTCTGGGCCATAAAATCTCCTCATAAGGCCCTCAAAGATTTTATCCAGTTGTATGGACAAGAGTTGTATGGTCTAACAGTTTTCTGAAATCATCATAGAACTCAAGATGTTTTAATAAACTAGATCCTGGGAAATTAACTTTTGAGGGTGGGCGGAGTAGGGTAAGGGTACATGGATATTTCAAGGGTTTACATTCACTGTGACCATACTTTACCATCATCCCCTTCTTCTAGACTCTTTTTGGACTTCTAAACCAGTTTTAATCAGGAGAGACTGTGATCTCTCTCTCATGATAAGCTGAAAGAAAGCTTAACCCTTCAGGGAGCTCCCCCGCCACCCAGAACTTCCACTCCCTACTGCCCAGAGAGATTGAGACAGTGACCAGCAGCCAGGAGGGGCCGGGCAGCTTTTCAAGGATGGGGTGCAGTGCCTTCACCCTTCCATCTCCTTTTAAAATGCTGGTCATGAGCTTCTAAACTGATATGCATCACAGTAACCTAACCGGTTGGGTCCAAAATCACCACGGGCGCTGACTGCAGCCATGAAATTAAAAGATTCTTGCTCCTTGGAAGAAAAGCTGTGATAAAATTAGACAGCCTATTAAAAAGCAAAGACACTACTTTACTGACAAAGTTCCGTCTAGTCAAGTGAAGTGAAAGTGAAAGTTGCTCAGTCCTGTCCGACTCTTTGCGACCCAATGTTTTATACAGTCCATGGAATTCTCCAGGCCAGAATACTGGAGTCGGTAGCCTTTCCCTTCTCCAGGGGATCTTCCCAACCCAGGATCAGGTCTCCCGCATTGCAGGCAGATTCTTTACCAGCTGAGCCACAAGGGAAGCCCATCGAGTTAAAGCTATGGTTTTTCCAGTAGTCATGTATGGATGTGAGATTTGGACCATAAAGAAGGCTGAGCACCAAAGAACTGATACTTTTGAACTGTGGTGTTGACAGTTGACAGCTGATTCTTGAGAGTCCCTTGGACAGCAAGATCAAACCAGTCAATCCTAAAGGAAATCAACCATGAATATTCATTGGAAGGACTGATGCTGAAGCTGAAGCTCCAATACTTTGGCCACCTGATGGGAAGAGCTAACTCATTGGGAAAGACCCTGATGCTGGGAAAGATTGAAGGCAGGAGGAGAAGGGGACGACAGGATGAGATGATTGGCTGGCATCACAAACTCAATGGACATGAGTCTGAGCAAACTCTGGGAGATAGTGGGAGGACAGGGAAACCTGGCGTGCTGCAGTCCATGGGGTCGCAAAGAATCAGACACGACTGAGCGACTGAACAACAACCGGTTGTGACTTTACAGTCACAAAACTGGATGCTTGGGGCTGGTGCACTGGGACGACCCAGAGGGATGGTATGGGGAGGCAGGAGGGAGGAGGGTTCAGGATGGGGAACACATGTATACCTGTGGCGGATTCATTTCGATATTTGGCAAAACCAGTACAATATTGTAAAGTTAAAAAAAAAAAAAATAAATCCTATCAAAAGGATTCAAACTTGAAAAAAAAAAAAGCTCTATTTCACTGAAAAAATTTTGAAGCAATACTTGCGGTCATCAAGTGTAGTCTATCTCAAAGTACAAATAAAGAAATTGGAACCCATCGGCAAGCCGGTTCTCCGTGGCCCCGCCCCGGGGGAAACCAAGGTGACCGGGGCGTGGCCTCTTCCCCTTCTCCCCGCCCATCCTCCTCCCCGCCCCGCGCGCGTTGAGGCAGAGGGCGCTGCGGCGTGCGCCTGCGCCTTGGGGACCGGCGCGATGTCCCGCCTCTTCGTGAGCTCATCACCCCGCGTCGCGGTCGCGCGGAAGCTAGCGTCAGAGGAGCCGTGGGGCAGTGCAGCCGGACGGTGAGGCGGTGAGTCGGTCCGCAGAGCCGTTGGGGGTGGCACTCGTCGGTGCCGATAACGGTCCAGCCTGGAGGGCGGGTGAGCGAGAGTGGGCCCGAGGCTACCTCTAGGAGGGTTTGCTCAGGAATGCCCCACGCCGCAGGGCCTGAGGGTGGTGGCTTCCGTGACTCCATTTACTCTGGCTGACTCTCGGGGTGTGGGGTCTGAGGGGAGAGGGGAGGTGGCCTCATCTTGCATCCTGTGGATGTTTTGTGAAGCCTCGAGGTTAGGGCTGGTCTCAGTGTCGATAGACAGAACTGTCTTAACCGAAGTCTTCCAGTGGTAGGCCACTCTGTCTTTTTCGGTAGCGAGCTGGACAGGTACAGGCACAGGCTGAGTTATCTTTACTTCAAGTACCATGTAGTATTGCGGGTTACTGACCTCCCTGAGTACTTTAATAGGGGCATGTGTAGTGTTCTTTGGAAACATTGAGGAAGCAATGAATTCTGCCTGGGAAATGAGAGGAGAGTTCTCTAAAGAAGGAAGGTGACAAAAGAGGCTTTTGGCGTCCTCTTAACGCTGAAATTATTGTAGGATAAGAAACTGATGTAAAAGGTAGTGTGAAAGTGAAAGTCGCTCAGTCGTGTCCGACTCTGCGACCCCATGGCCTATACAGTCCATGGAATTCTTCAGGCCAGAATACTGGAGTGGGTAGCCTTTCCCTTCTCCAGGGGATCTTCCCAACCCAGGGATCGAACCCAGGTCTTCCGAATTACAGGCGGATTCTTTACCAGCTGAGCCACAAGATACTGTAACCTATACTATAAGCTTGTATCCGCCTTCTCCTGTCAAACTAACCTTGGGGGAGGTCCCTTAACCTCTCTTGAAGTCTCACTTTCCTTATGAGGAAAGTAGAGATTATAATAAGAATATCTATTAAATGAGATGAGAGGGTTCAATGAGCTAACCTACATGTAATATGTAAAACGGTACATCATGGTACCCTGACTCATGGTACATCATCAAACATACATTCATTGATAGAAGCATACCTTTATTTGAGGAGCCTGGCTTCTTGGAATTTGACATCTTGCAAACCTTCCTACTCTTGTTTCTCCTTGTTGCAGGGAATTGTTTCTGTTGCAGGGATGTGAGGCAGGATTTGGAAGGGCAGAGGGTTGGTGCCCAAGAGAATTTGAATACTGTTTACTCCAGCGAAACTGGCTTGACCTCCTGCCTGTCTTTCCTACCCTTGCCAAGACACTGTTCTTGGGTCACAAATGAATTAAGCACTACCGCCTTGACTGAGATCTTCACAGGCAAAGGTTATTTAGAAATTGTTTGTTTTTTCTGTTATCCTTGGAAAACCTTCACAGTAGTCTTTTTGACTTTGCAAATTTAAAGCAAGTAACCTGGACATGGAAGCTTTAGATGTATGGTGTCCTCTGTCCATGGATAGAATTGAGGGGGCCATGAACTTGGATGAGAAGAAAAATTGCATCCTTATGTTCTCAAACTTCTAACTGAAATTTAGCATTTCCTTCAATTATAAATGTAGTCAGCAAACCAAGTATTAACAGGGTGACTTTGTCACCAATAGAAATCACACATATTTTCGTATCTTAGGATATTGTATAAGTTCATCATAACTTTGAAATTATGGTAGTTGTTAGATTTGCTGCTAAATCTTGTTATATAATGTGTAAATAAAGAATTACATATACTATCACAAAAACTAATTTTTGTATTTGGTAAAATTTTATTTCTGTATACAGTTGATCCTTACTATTCTCATGCTCTGTATTTCCAAATTCATCTACATTCTAAAATTTATTTGTAGCCCCAAAGCATCATTTGCAGCACTTTGTGATCTTGGACGTGTGCGAGGTGGTGAAAATTTTGAGTCAACTGACGCGCATTCTTAGCTGCAGTCGAACAAGGAAGCACTCTGCTTTCTTGTTTCAGTTATCATGCTGTAAACAAGTGTCTTTTTTTTTCAGTCTATTAGTGTTACAAGTTTTGTATTTTTGTGGTCTCATTGGTGACTTCACTGTTTAAAATAGCCCTCCAAGCACAGTAGTAAAGCTCTCTTAGTGTTCCTAAGTCCAAGAAGACTGTGATGTGTCTTATGGAGAAAACACATCTGTGGATAAACTTCATATAGGCATGAATTACGTCGCTGTTAGCCATGAGTTCAATATTAATGAATCGCCAATGTGAAATAAGGTGTCTTTAAACAGAAACATGCAGAAAATAAAGTTACTTACTGATCAGTTTCCCCAAATTTACCATAGTCTTGCAGGAACCTAATATAGTGTCTCCCCCAGAAGCAGTGGGTCAGTGTTCACTAACTCAGTATTCAGTGACTTTATGGAACTTAACTCCCTGGAATAACGAGAATGGACTATACTTGGTTTCCTTTCTAATCCTATGTATTGTATGTATTTTAAAACATCCTGACAAGGGGTTTATAGGCTTTACAGAGCTACCTGGGGTGTGTGTGTGGGGGTGGGGTGGGCACAGAGGATTCTATAGCACACACACAAAAGTTAAGAAGCCTTATTATAGCTTTGGGGAGACATGTAGTCTCCCTCTAGCTCACACCCTCATTTACACTCCTGCTGGCTCTTATATGTCCCTGCATGGACCATAAGAACTTTGCTCCCCCATATTTGCTTGTTGAGTTTTTAATAAAATAATATTTTAAATTAAAAGATCCTGTGGTTTTATCTCTTGGAAAAGCAGCAAGGAGGGAGACTGGATCCTCTCTGTAGTCAACTTGAGAAGAAAATATGAGAGGTGGTAGGTATTAGTTGAGAAAGAACACTGTGCCACCTGGTAGGGCTTGTGAACAGGGACCCTGGGATCAATCTGTAGAAAAGTGTCAGGTCAACTCTGGCCAAGAGTTGCCTTACAGTCTTGATCCAGGGGAAGCTTCTATAGCCCTCTATCCTGATGGCCACCTCTTACTGAAGCCCTGGTGTTGTTTCCACAGAGCTGTCTGGCCTTTAGCCCTTCATCCTTGGTTAAGGAGATGACCAACCAGGTAAGGCCTAGGGAGAGGGAGAGTACCAGTTGGTCTCTTTGGGGGTTCGAGCCCAATACATTGTCTGGGTTTGTAGTCAGAAAACTAGCATCTGATTCCTGCTCTGCTTCTGAAAAGGAGGGTATCCTGGGCACCTAATCACCAGAGGGTTAGGTGGCATTAGTAAAATGCACAACACTGAGAGAAGGGTAATTTTATTTCAGTCTGTACCACAGTTTACAAAGGGATTGAGGAAGCTTAAAAGAATTTGTACACAAAAACAAGAAAGGAAAATTAGGGAGAAACATGTCTTTGTAATAAAATTAGGGACAGAGTTAACAGGTTATTATGCAGGCTGTGTGGTTTTATACAACTACAAAAATTAAGCTGCAAACTGGACTCTGAGCTTCCTGGTGATCAGAGCAGGAAAAAGCACATAATTTATGACTCTTTTTTGGTGGGTGGAAGTAGTTAGAAGAGACTCTAGCTTCTTTAAGAAGTAATTGTTTTCTTTAAGAGACTATAGTTTCTTTAAGAACTAACATTACAAACCTTGCATGAGCTCACAGGAGGTCAGGCTGCAGCAAGGGAGGTACCTAACTCTGGTGATTATATCTGCTGGGGCACAAGGTGGTGAATTGGGGGGTGTTTTAGGGAAAGGATGGGACACATCTGAAATCTGACCATTGGTTTAATGTGTCTTCTGTTCTTTTTTAGTACAGTATTCTCTTCAAACAAGAGCAAGGTAAGCAGCTTGCCAGTTCAAGCAAATTCACCTGTGAAAAGCTGTTGCCCCTGGCTTAAGGTTTTTGTCACACTGACCAGACATGCAGTTCCAGCCGTACTCACTTTACATAAGAATTGGCAGGGGCAGCTGAAAACAAATACGCTTCAGAACGAACAACCAACAACAAAAAAAACCAACTACTAACTTAAAGAGCAAGAGGCAAATGATAGACTGCAGAACTCTGGGCTGAGAAAAATTTTTTCCACTTGAGGAAGGTGTGACTGAGCTTCCCGGCTATCAAAGTGAAAGAAGGAAACTCTGAGTCTCAGGACTCTGTTAATACCAGCTCACCTGGGGAGGTAAACTTGAGCCTGGCCATGAACACAGAGGTTCTCTTGGGAGCCTTTATTCAGGCTCCTCCACTTAAAACAAGTGTAGCGAGTCTCATAGAGGGCCTTTGACCCTCAATAATAGAGGAGGATTGAATAGGTGAATTTGTCAAGACCACTGAGTATATGGGTGGGCTAGGGGCTGTGCGGCTGTGGCAGTGGTGGGGATGGGAGAAGGAGGGAGGTCAGAGTCTGGAAGGTAGCTGGCCAGTGACAGCGGACTTCATACCTGGAAAGGAGGGTGTGCAGGGACTATTCACGTGTGTCTCATTTCTTCACCACAGCCTAGATAAGTTATGTAAAGCCTGGAGAAATTTGTGGAATGCCTAATAAAACTCTTCCACTTTAAGTAGTGACATTTAGGTAGTCTGAAGTTTAAACCCAAAGCATTCTTTCAAGTTAGCGAGCGTAGGTATGTAGCAGCTAGTCAGCTCGTCAGTCAGCTACCTTGTATGCACCTAATGCCATCCAATGGCAAGCTGGCAGACTTGGGTCAGGTGGGGATTGTAATGGAAGCCAAGATGCTATATGTAACTCACAGCTGTTTAAGTTGAATGTCCTTGTATTCATGTCTTGGAAAGGTGTCCCTGAAGAATTGCTGCCAGGTGTGAAGAAAGCCTTCTTGTTCACTTGTTACATTTGTATTCGTATACCAGGTCTGCAGACCCACCAGTATGGCCCGCCAGATATATAGCTTACAGACTTAGAATTTAAAGTGGACTTTAGTTAGTAGGGAGTTTAGGTTTCTAGGTTAGAATACCAGCTCTGCCTCTTCGTAGCTTTTGACTTTGAGTGAGCTACCAGGCTTCTCTAAGCCTCTGATTTTTATCTGTAGCTGCTGCTGCTGCTGTTAAGTCGCTTCAGTCGTGTCCAACTCTGTGTGACCCCATAGACGGCAGCCCGCCAGGCTCCCACCGTCCCTGAGTGGGTTGCCGTTTCCTTCTCCAATGCATGAAAGTGAAAAGTGAAAGGGAAGTCGCTCAGTCGTGTCCGACTCTGTGCATTTTCGGACCTGTACTGTTTACAGTTGACCTGCCTACTGGTTTCCAAAGATCTCTTAGGAAATTACTCTTAACAAGTTGATCTCTTTTGGGGGGTGGGTTTCACTTGAGCCAAGTGAGAGCCATTCCAATCTAATGCATGTCAGACAGCATACTAAAGTAGAAAGGACCCTGGACTACTCCAGTACTGCTCCCCAACCTGGTAAACCTGTGATTTGGGGCAAGCGACTTCTTCAGAACCTCTGGTATTCTTATCTGCCTCCACTGTTCTAATAAAAGCTGTGTGGGAAAGCCATCTGCAAAACAGTAAAGCAGACACAGGTGGATATTACCTCAAAAATCTCAGAATTGGTGTAAAAATCTCAGTATTTCTGCTTTATCTTAGCACATTCAGTTTAGAAGTTGCATGAAGACTTTATATGAATGACTTTCTGTTCCAGCCCATGATGATGCCATCTGGTCAGTTGCCTGGGGGTCAAACAAGAAAGAAAACTCTGAGACAGTGGTCACGGGATCCCTGGATGACCTGGTGAAGGTCTGGAAATGGTGAGTGCTCTTTCCTCTACAATACAGCCTTGGAAGTTGGGGTTTTTCTTCTGGGCTCCCAAGTTAAAATCAGAAAAGTATTGACTATTATCTACGCAAGAAAGCAATGGCGATATGGTGGTAAAAAGGCTGACTCTTTTTCTCACTTGTTTTCCTGTTATTCACCATTAAGGCCTTACAGTTGAAAGAAAAAAATGCTATGGTTAAAAGTTGGCCGCATTTGGTGTTCTGTGGCTCTTCATTTCCTCTCTTGATTCTGCATTTCACAGACCTCTGATAATGCATAGTTACAGGAGCCCAGAATTTCAGATGCCGGGTACCATGTGTTGTGTGTGAAGAAATCCATTTCTCTGTCCCCCATTGAAGGCGTGATGAGAAGCTGGACCTACAGTGGAGTCTGGAGGGCCATCAGCTGGGTGTGGTGTCTGTGGACATCAGCCACACCCTGCCCATTGCTGCATCCAGTTCTCTTGATGCTCATATTCGTCTCTGGGACTTGGAAAACGGCAAACAGATAAAGTCTATAGATGCAGGACCTGGTAAGAGTTTTACTCTTAGAGAGGATACTAGAGGTTTACAATCCCTTTTTGATATCTTTAGGGAGAGATGTATTTTAGTGTTTAGAAGTTTTTGGATTTGAGATTGGTAATATGGGTGTATGAACTGCATGTTCTGTAATACCTTCAGTGGGACTTGGACAGCACTCTAATCAAATACTAGTATCTCAGCAACTAAACATGAGTATTTATACTAGGAGATAAAGATAAGCTATAAATAGCCTTGTATCAGTTCTAGTTTTATTGCCAAGTGAATTTGGGTACTAAAATTATTTCTAAAAACTCATAGTTTTTATCACCCTTGAGTTTCAAATTGCTGACTTGGGATTGTGGACCTGTGTTTGAATGGTCCACAGGTTCTCTGTTTGCCATATTCTGAATTGATCTACTCGTCACCTTATAGAGGTCTAGAATGTAAAGCACTGTGTCCTCCTAGATCTGTGTCATGGTAATCTCAACTAATTATGATTAAAGTGCCTATTTCTAGTTTATGCTTGATACATGAAACTTCTAAAGAAACAAATAGATTTTTTTAAAGTTCTGTAGGACAGCATAGTCTTGTCCATTAGCCTTAATAAACATCTGAAGTAATGGGAATTAATAATTTCAATGGGACAAGCAACATGACATTTCAGATTCCTTGTGGCCCTGTATTTACTTGTATATGAGCATATAGCTTTCATGAGCAGAGCCTGTTCTGCCAGAATGGGTGATGACTGGAAGGAGTACAGAGAGCCTGGTACCTCTCTGGCACACCCCTCCATGGAGTGATTACAGAACTGCTCAGTGCTTTACTTAACATAATTCCCTGGATTGGAGCCCCAGCATATTTGCTTCCCACCAGTTATGTTCAGTAGCATTCTATAGGTTGTACTTATTTTGGAAAGAATGATGTTCCCAGGGTTTTAAGGACTCTGTGTTGTCTGAAAACTGAGTTCATTTCCCCTCAGTGCCAGTATTTGACATCTCTGAGTCTTAACTGTTGGAGCTTTTTAAGGAAGACATATGTTGTTGTTGTTCAGTTGCTCGGTCATGTCTGACTCTTTGTGACCTCATGGACTAGCATGCCGGGCTTCCGTGTCCTTCACTATCTCCTGGAGTTTGCTCAGACTCATGTCCATTGAATACATATGTCCAGTTCCTATTTTGGATCCACTGAATCAGTTTTGGGGTGTGTGGGCCAGGATATGTATTTGAAAAAATTCACCCAAGCATTCTGACTCCCCATATAATTGTTTTTGCATGTGTCCTTGCCCTATTGTTATCTTTTACGAAGGACCTGGGTCCCCAAACTAGTGCACAAAGTCTGTTAAGCTGAGACGAGGAGGAAGAGGTGGATCTATTGCTGCCTCTTCATCTTGGGCACCTAAGCCCTCCCATGACGCTAAGGACACTGTGTGGCTTTGTAGCCCCGGGCACACCACAGTTGAAGAAATGAGTGCTGGATTGGTTCTAAGGAAAAGGATGAAGTCTGTACCCAGCTTGCCTTTCCTGACAAATAATATCTTAAGCTACATGTTGGTTCCAGTTGTGGCAAGTGATCATTGAAAGATTACTGTTAGGAAAGAAAAAAGATACTGAGATGAATATAAGATTGGATTTATTTTCTTTTTTGGATAGGAATCTTCATAAAACTATACCAGACCATTAAACAACAGTTATTTGAGTAAATAATAAAATCAAGCATTGCTACTGACAACTAAGGAGCAGCTCAGTTGAATTCACCTAAAGGTAAAACTAGTAAGTCTAGGTCTAATGAATTTAGGCAAATGGACATTTACATTATACCAGCCTTGAAAATATGCCTGGAGAATGTGAGAAGAGGAACAAAGTAGGAGGAAAGAGAAAGATCTCAGATCCTGAAGAAGAAAGGGAAGAAGTAGAAGAAAGGGAAGATGACGGGGAAGATCTTTCATCTGACGCCTCACCCAGGCTGTGGCTGCAGCAAACTGATGTTGAAGATGTCGAAGAAGAAAGTGCAAGCATAGGGGCCTCTCAACATCAGGTGGTTCAGGATGTCCCAGTGTAAAGAAGAGTTACTCTCTTCACTGATGAGGTGGAACTTAGTGATTAAAATAAATATTATGCAAATGTTAAAGTAAATTTTAGAGTGCAAGGTTAAATTGAGGAATAAAAATTCCTTCAATTTCGAGGAAAAGGACATTCACCACTAAAAGTTTTGTATTATCAAACAGCTAATAAGGGAAATGTAAAAGTAATTCAAAGTGATTTTACTAAACTTCAAGGAATCATAATCCAATTTTCTAATAACCATTATTCCTGTAAACTAATTATAATAGGAATAAGAGAATATAATCCTGTTGGAATAAATGGTATAGTCATTAGATAGATACTAAAAAGCAGCCTTGTGAGAGATTGGTTATAATAAAAGCTTTTTTAGATCTTCTTGGTTGGTTGAGTACTTTTGAAGTTAATTTCCTTTTTGAAGCAAGTATTTCTTAAGTGATAGAGGTAAATTAATTACTACTTTGAGTATGTGTGTTAAGATTTGCAAGAGATTTTTATTTTAAAACTCACTCTGGTATATGGTACTGACCCATCTGTCCTCGGAGCCCCTATCTGCCATGAGTCAAGTTCAGGGAGACCTCTCTTCTGTGGGCTGAGAAGGGCTTGACCTCTTTGAGCCCTGCCCTAGGAGTAAGGAGAGTGACTGGGGAAGGAGCCTTTCCTCTCCCTTTGATCTTACAAGCACTGGGCAGGTACAGGAAGGGCAGGACTTAGGGAACGTTCCCGTATAAGACTGGCCACGGGCAAAGGGACCTCGACCAGCGCTGGACAACTGGATTGTTCCTTGCTCTCTAGGCTCTGACCCCAGAGGCTCCTAAAGCTCTTTGAGATTGCCCATGAAGAGTTTCCCACATAACTGAAAAGAGAAATGCTGAAATATCTTCAGTGGTCCAGATGGAAGTATAAAGCACATGTGCTTACCCAGGCTGCCCAGGAGTCTGGAGACCTTTACACAGAAGCACTGTAATACAGAAATAGCATCTGAGTAGAACCTTTCAAATCAGGTTGTGTGATGTAACTTAAAACCAGTTGATTAAAAAAACAACAACAGTGCCTCTTCCCAGGCCTTATTCTCTGGCTAATTCGTGATAAATACTTTGTCATATTATAGTTTTATATAAGAATATTTCTGGTACCTCTTCATTTATTTGCAGCTTATTGAGGTAGACATTCACCTCTATAATTACACTCTGAAATCAACCCATTATACAGTTTTAACAAGTTTTAGTAAATTTCCACAGTTGTGTAGCCATCACTCCAATTCAGTTTTAGAACACTTCCTTGTCCCCCAGATGTTCCCTCATGCCCATTTATAGTTAACCTGTGCTCCCACCCTCAGCCTCAGACAACCACTGATCAGCTTTCTGTCTCTATAGTTTTGCCGTTTTGAAAGATTTCACATTAAGTGAAATTGTATTGTCTTACATATCTTTAGCATAATGTTTTTGAGGTTTATCTATCTTGTAGTATGTATCAGTAGCCTGTTCCTTTTTATTGCTTAGTAGTAAGGATTCGGTTATAGGGCTATTCCACATTTTGTTCATTCATTCATCAATTGATGGATATTTGGATTCTCTCCAGTTTTTGAGTATTCTTAATAATGCTGCTGTGAGCATCCAGGTTCAGTTCTGTTCATGAAGATGTGTTTCCATTTCTCTAGAAGTGGAATTGCTAGGTATTATGGTGTGTGTTTTCACTTCTTCAAAGTAGCTATACCATTTTATTATATTCCCACCAGTGTATGAGGATTTTGGTTTCATTACACCCTTGCTTTTTTTTTTTTTTGCATTTCTTTTTCTTGGGGGTGGTCTTGATTCCTGTCTCCTGTACAATGTCATGAACCTCCATCCATAGTTCATCAGGCACTCTGTCTATCAGATCTAGTCCCTTAAATCTATTTCTCACTTCCACTGTATAGTCATAAGGGATTTGATTTAGGTCATAACCTGAATGGTCTAGTGGTTTTCTCCACTTTCTTCAATTTCAGTCTGAATTTGGCAATAAGGAGTTCATGATGCAAGCAACAGTCAGCTTCCAGTCTTGTTTTTGCTGACCCTATAGAGCTTATCCATCTTTGGCTGCAAAGAATATAATCAGTCTGATTTCAGTGTTGACCATCTGGTGATGTCCATGTGTAGAGTCTTCTCTTGTGTTGTTGCAAGAGGGTGTTTGCTATGACCAGTGCGTTCTCTTGGAAGAACTCTATTAGCCTTTGCCCTGCTTCATTCTGTACTCCAAGGCCAAATTTGCCTGTTACTCCAGGTGTTTCTTGACTTCCTACTTTTGCATCCCAGTCCCCTGTAATGAAAAGGACATCTTTTTGGGGTGTTAGTTCTAGGAGGTCTTGTAGGTCTTCATAGAACTGTTCAACTTCAGCTTCGGCGTTACTGGTCAGGGCATAGACTTGAATTACCGTGATAGTGAATGGTTTGCCTTGGAAACGAACAGAGATCATTCTGTCATTTTTGAGATTGCATCCAAGTACTGCATTTCAGACTCTTTTGTTGACCATGATGGCTACTCCATTTCTCCTAAGGGATTCCTGCCCAGAGTAGTAGATATAATGGTCATCTGAGTTCAATTCACCCATTCCAGCCCATCTTAGTTCACTGATTCCTAGAATGTCGATGTTCACTCTTGTCGTCTCCTGTTTGACCACTTCCAATTTGCCTTGATTCATGAACCTAAAATTCCAGGTTCCTATGCAATATTGCTCTTTACAACATTGAATCTTGCTTCTATCACCAGTCCCATTCACAACTGGGTGTTGTTTTGTTTGGCTCCATCCCTTCATTCTTTCTGGAGTTATTTCTCCACTGATCTCCAGTAGCATATTGGGCACCTACTGACCTGGGGAGTTCATCTTTCAGTGTCCTATCTTTCTGTCTTTTCATACTGTTCATGGGGTTCTCAAGGCAAGAATACTGAAGTGGTTTGCCATTCCCTTCTCCAGTGGACCACATTCTGTCAGACCGCTCCACCATGACCCATCCATCTTGGGTGGCCCCATACGACATGGTTTAGTTTCACTGAGTTAGACAAGACTGTGGTCCATGTGATCAGATTGGCTAGTTGTCCGTGACTGTAGTTTCAGTCTGTCTGCCCCCTGATCCTCTCTCTCAGTGCCTACCGTCTTAGCTGGGTTTCTCTTACCTTGGACGCGGGGTCTCTCTTCACGGCTGCTCTAGAAAGCTCAACCGCTGCTCCTTACCTTGGATGCGGGGTAGCTTGAGCTGAAATCAAGATTTCCAGGAGAAATATCAACAACCTCAGATATGCAGATGACACCACCCTTATGGCAGAAAGTGAAGAAGAACTAAAGAGCCTCTTGATGAAAGTGAAAGAGGAGAGTGAAAAAGTTGGCTTAAAGCTTAACATCAGAAAACTAAGATCGTGGCATCCGGTCCCATCACTTCATGGCAGATAGATGGGGAAACAGTGGCTGACTTTATTTTTCTGGGCTCCACAATCACTGCAGGTGGCGATTGCAGCAATGAAATTAAAAGACGCTTACTCCTTGGAAGAAAAGTTATGACCAACCTAGACAGCATACTCAAAAGCAGAGACGTCACTTTGCCAACAAAGGTCCATCTAGTCAAGGCTGTGATTTTTCCAGTGGTCATGTATGGATGTGAGAGTTGGACTATAAAGAAAGCTGAGCGCCGAAGAATTGATGCTTTTGAACTGTGGTATTGGAGAAGACTCTTGAGAGTCCCTTGGACTGCAAGGAAATCCAACCAGTCCATCCTAAAGGAAATCAGTTCTGAGTGTTCATTGGAGGGACTGATGTTGAGGCTGAAACTCTAATACTTTGGCCGCCTGATGCGAAGAGCTGACTCGTTGGAAAAGACCCTGATGCTGGGAAAGATTGAGGGCAGGAGAAGGGGACGACAGAGGATGAGATGGTTGGATGGCATCATCGACTCGATGGACATGGGTTTGGGTGGACTCCGGGAGTTGGTGATGGACAGGGAGGCCTGGCGTGCTGCGGTACATGGAGTCGCAAAGAGTCAGACACGACTGAGTGACTGAACTGAACTGACACCCTTGCTAACATTTTGTATTGTTCTGTCTACATTTTTAGTGAAAAGTTAAGAAACCCTTACATTAAATTGGTATAGAATTAATATCTTTACAACATATTAATGTTGGGCATATTAATGTTGGGCTTCTGACTGAAGCACCTGAGCAGTGCAACTCAGTGACTTAACAGCCGTTAAAGATGACATAGTTCATGGAAACCTGTATGAGGAGATAGGAGACAGTGATTCTCCAGCTTAACAAGGGTCTCTGAATTTCAGGCCATGCTATGCCCATATTAATACAGTTGATATCTTTACAATGTCCTGTTATGAATCAGGACACTATTCCTCCAATTTTAAAACATGTATCTTTTGGTAAAGCTTTAAAGTTTTTAAAATTAAGGTCAGATCTTTTCTCACTATAGTTTTTCCTTTTTTTCTGTTCAGTGGATGCCTGGACTTTGGCCTTTTCTCCTGATTCTCAGTATCTGGCCACAGGAACTCACGTGGGAAAAGTGAACATTTTTGGTGTGGAAAGTGGGAAAAAGGAGTATTCTTTGGACACAAGAGGAAAATTCATTCTTAGTATTGCATATGTAAGGAAATATTGCTTTGTTTCTATCTGATTCTTTCAGTTTCCTCTTCTAGCCTGTTGTATTCCTTGATAAACATTCTGCATTGATCTCACTAGGAAGCTGCTGGCTTTGTTTGCCAGTCAGCCAGTTAGACCTGGAACCAGCAGATTACTTGTGTTTGAGGGGGGATGGCTTAACAACATGGAGTTTCAAATGATTTTCGTATGTTCTCTACAGAGTCCTGATGGGAAATACCTGGCCAGTGGAGCCATAGACGGAATCATCAATATTTTTGATATTGCAACTGGGAAACTTCTGCATACGCTGGAAGGTGTGGTTCATCATTTAGTGCAAACTGGGTTATCAGATCACAAAGGAAGACTTACTCTTTCATTAAAATGCTACTAAATGGCAAATGAGCCTTAGATTTGCAAAACGTCACTGTCAGTTGGAAATCTGAAATGCCTCTAAGGTTCACTTTTGTCACTGTGCTGCTGCTGCTGCTAAGTCGCTTCAGTCACGTCCGACTCTGTGGGACCCCGTAGATGGCAGCCCACCAGGCTCCCCCGTCCCTGGGATTCTCCAGGCAAGAACACTGGAGTGGGTTGCCATTTCCTTCTCCAGTGCATGAAAGTGAAAAGTGAAAGTGAAGTCGCTCAGTCGTGTCCGACTCCTAGCGACCCCATGGACCACAGCCCACCAGGCTCCTCTGTCCATGGGATTTTCCAGGCAAGAGTACTGGAGTGGGGTGCCATTGCCTTCTCCATTTGTCACTGTAGTTATAACCTAGACATATTAGTTTTTGTACCAGTGTTTTAAATGCTTATTTTGGTGAACAGGCTTACTTTTTATTTATGTGTTAATATATCCTAGCTACATGAGTGTCATATTTCTGTTATGTTTGACTCTAAAGAACTTTGTGATAGGAAAATAGCCCCTTTTTGTTGATAGTTTGAAGGTAAATGAAAGTTCTGTGCCCACTCTGCACTGGTGACCTCTGGGCAGGGGGATGGGATACTAGGACAGGGGAAGGGCTGGAGGGAGGCCTCTTCTGTGCATCCTTTACCCTACAAGAAGGATTTGGTAGGGAACTAGCATCCTGTTTGTTCAACATGCAAATCAGAAACAATGCATATTTCCATGTTTGGCCATATCTGTAGGGGCAGAGGAGTTTTGTCTAAGCAATGTATCCTGAGGTCCAGTTGGTCAGGGAAGGGATCTGAGGAGTAATGACTCCCAGGAGGAGGAGCCTGCGTTTTGTGCATGTTTCTAGAGCATTAGGAAGAAGGGTCCAGTCTGTAGCTCGCGTCTGACTGAAGCACTGAGCAGTGCAACTCAGTGACTTAACAGCCATTAAAGATGACATAGTTCGTGGAAACCTGTATGAGGAGATAGGAGACAGTGATTCTCCAGCTTAACAAGGGTCTTTGTGAATTTCAGGCCATGCTATGCCCATTCGCTCCTTGACTTTTTCCCCGGATTCACAGCTCCTTGTCACTGCTTCAGATGATGGCTACATCAAGATCTATGATGTGTAAGTTACCTGTTGGGTTTCAACACTTCTCTCTTAATGTCAATGCCTGTTTGTCTCTTATCACTAGGAGGAGCCCTAGCAACTGAGCTGCTCCCTCTTTATGTCTAGGAAAGACACGTGTTCAGGTCCTGTCCCTGCTTTGAGCTTAGGATGTTACAGAGGAAGACGTGCGTGGGTTACCAACTAGAATCAGCTACTTGCTACTTCTTTTCCAGCATCCTGTCTCTTGTGGGGCACGCTGGTTTTAAATTTTTTTAGACAGGTGAGTAGTGTACAGATGAACAGATGGAGCCATGGGCTGTAGCTAGCTTGAAGTAATGATGAAAAAATTAGAACATTTGTTTTCTGAGGGTGTGACGTTCTAGAAGGCATTCTTCTGCCCTAGTTAGGGAGTTGTCTGTTTATAAGCCAGCTTATAGCAGGTCTAGATAAGGGAGCTTTTTTGTTGGTGGTTTTTGACTGCAGGTATAAAGGTGAGTTAGTTAATCTTCAGTTGACAGCTCACTTTCATTGTAAGCCTATGCACGGGCCCTTTCTCTTTTTCTTTTCTCCTTTATTTCTCAGTCCCCACCCTGTTCCCCACTGAGGTCTCCCCTATAAGGTGTTTGATGTGTGTCCCTGATTCTTTGACTCAGTACTGCAGTGTGCCTGGCTTCTGGCTTCCGAATGTGGCATTCTGATCCACTGGGTGCATCCCTTACCCTTCTCTGTGCCCCAGCGATGGGTGCCACACCATGACCATCCACGTGCATGTTACTTTGTGGGCCTACGAGAGTTTTGCAGGAGTTTAAACTTGGGAGATTTTGGACAACAGAAAGTTGTCAAATAGACATGGAATTAGAACTGCAGTTTCTGGAGTTACAGCTGAATGAGCTGTTAGGGTCCAAGAGAAAATGCCTGTCTCAAGTTGTGCTTGCTTGTCAACAGCAGGGCCAGTATAAATACTAGCAGTTTCTTAAGTGTTCAGCTCTCTTTAATAAGGCTTTCACTGTTACAGTTTCATCATCTTCCCAACTACCGGTGAGGTAGCACAGGTTAAGGTCCCAGTCATATTGCCGACGAGGAACCCAAGCTGAGGTGGTGGTTTGGCCAAGGTGCTGATACTGAATGAACACCTGGGACTTTTACCTTCTCATGGTCCCCCAGCTTTCTACTGAGGCCACCTCTCCTCTTAACTGGGGTCTGCTCTACTCCACTGGCTTCAGGGGTGAAACTGCTGACCTTAGTCAGGTCTTAGGATTGTTTTCCTGCCATAGGTGATTTGATTTCACTTTTTTAAAAAGTGAAAATGACTATAGTCATTAGACCTGTCTTATTCTTGGTTAAGTTAAAAATGGTCTGTCCAAGTCACACCTGTTGTAAAAGAATACCTTTTGATACCTTCCGTAGACACAGGCACTGGCTCCACATGGAAAGGACGCTAGGTGGGCAGGGCTCAGAACCTGCAGCTACTCTGAGATGGCTCTTTGCCTGCTGGTTCTGTTTCCTCACCTTAGGAATTGGCTTGCTGAGCCTTCTTTATTTTGAACTGCTAAACTCTGCTTGTTTAGGATCCTATTTTTGGCTCTTGTAGGCTCTGACATATTTGGGGTTAATGCTATTGAAGATTTTGTTTCTTCAGTATGTGATGCTACTTTAGTGAAAAGAGAATGTCTATGTTAATACTGTCATTTCAAGGATAGCAGATTTGGTCCAATTAAATGGACACAGTACACCTTCCGTTTCAGTGATTATATTCCAAAAGTTAATGTCTCCATTTTATTTGAAACTTTCCCATTTCAGACAACATGCCAACTTGGCTGGCACATTGAGTGGCCACGCATCCTGGGTGCTGAATGTTGCATTTTGTCCTGATGACACACACTTTGTTTCCAGGTACTTATGACTCTTATCAGTTCCTAAAATGTTAGGAAGATGAAGATGGTCCTCTTGTATGAATTGCCTTAAAATTTGAAGATGGTGTGACTCTTTTCTCATTCAGGTAGCCTTTGTTTCCTGCAGTGTTTTTTAAATTGTCAAGTTAATTGTTCTTAGCTGGAACAAAGATGGATGCTTTTGAGCAACTCAGTTCTTATTTCTTCCTTATAAATCTAGGCCTCTACCTACAGTAGGTAGGTATCCCTTATAAGGATACCTGTGTTCCAATAGTAACTATAGATATGAACATCTGTAAAATGTTATGCTTCGAGACCCCAATGTTGTTTAGGCCCAGGATGGCCAAGACAGTTGAAAAACAGGAGGTGCATGGCTTAATAGCACTGCACAGAGGCTTGTAGAAGACTCTGAGAGCCTTTATTTTGAAGCTTTAACCAGTCTCCCTCCCATCCAGAGGGAGCCTCTCATCTGAGACTCCTGACAAGGATATTTGATATGAGGGCCAAGCAGATCAGAAGTTTGGGGAAATAGCTGCTCTGTGAGTGGGGAATGCCAGCCAGTTGTGTCAACATTCTTGACCACCTTTTGGGGACCAGGTCAGCCGCTTGTACACACACACGCACCAAGGGGGCCTCTAGGTAGGTTGAGTCAAGGAGTGTGGAATTTTTGGTCAGATTCTTTCCAACTTCACACCGGTCTGAAAAGTTTTCTGATACTGATGTTTCCTTTTTTAAAATAGTTCATCTGACAAAAGTGTTAAAGTTTGGGATGTTGGAACAAGGACTTGTGTTCACACCTTCTTTGATCACCAGGATCAGGTATGGCATAATTAACATTTAAATTCCTTTGTCTTTGGATTGCTAGCATTGTCTGACTGCTATGCCAGAACTCACTCATTTTCCTAGCCTCCTTGCTGAGGTTGTCAAGATTGGATGACCCTCAGAGCTGAGCTGCTCTGATTGCTTGGATGTCCATCCAGCCCGTGTTCCAGTGGACACTCTGGGGTGCAGAGGCTGGGGATGTGTTGTCAGCCTGGAAACCCACAAGGCATGATACGTACCCATGATATGGGTAGACCGGAAAACTTGCGCTAGCTGCACAGCCTTTGAATGACTTCTTCGAAACATGTTGCAGCAATGCCTAGGGCATGCCTGGGCCTTTTTCTGGGTACAGCTGGGCCATGGCTGTCTCGGGAAGGACCTGCTTGCTCAGGAGTTTCCATTCCATCCCACAGCTGTCACTTTCTCTTCTGGAGCTGCCCAAAGAAGTGATGTGGTTTTTTTTTTTTTTTCCTTTGAATATATTTGAAGCCAGAAATTCTTAACAGGTTGTTTGACTTTAAAGATATTGGTAAATTTTATTTCAGCCTTTAAATTAGGAAAAAGAGGCTCTCTTCTCACAGGAGTCTTCCGGTGAGATGAATGTGAAATGTTAAGGCATTCCAGGGCAGGGCTTCTGAGTCTTTAATGTACCCTGGGGATCTGGTAACAATACAGATTCAGTAGGTCTGGCCTGCGCCTAAGTTTCTGTCCCAAGTTTCAGGTGAGACTAGCACTGCTAGTTCCAACCACTTTTGAATAGCAAAGGTCTTGGGGAAGCAGTATAAAAAATAAAATACCCATGGCAGTATAAAGTCATCTTTTATTAAGTATGTATTTTGTATGTTCTTAGGATGGTCTCATAGAATCTCTTTGGAATGCATTTTAAAGTTAACAAATGTTCATGCTTTTTTACACTTAATCTTAACATTGTTGCCAATGAAGTTGAGAGGATTTAATCTTGACATTTCCCTCCTGGATTTAAACATTGTACTCGGGAAGGAAGTCCTGGCTGGCTATGTTGCTTTCTGTGAGTGTCAGTGTGTGGTGCGGTCCTCAGAGGAAGACATTTGGAGTGGATATAAAGCCATCACCTGGCCCGCTCACAGCGCTGAAGTGAGGGCTAGAACACCCACCTCAGGGATAGAGTGACAGGCTTGACCTGATGAAACTCCTACCACATCAGTTCTGCCTGGGAAGGAGGTGTGAATGTGTTAATTCAACATGTAGCAAATGAAATCAATGACTCGCAACACCAGGTTGTCTAGCTCCTGGGGACAGGCAGGTTTCATAGGCCTCTAATAAGAGAGTGAGAATTACTGAGGTAGGTTGTGGGCACAAGGAGGTGGACGAGGAGCACAGTTTGTAATTATCCCTGTAGGCAGTGACCTCAGGGTAGCTGTGGGGCCTTTTCCTTCCTGGAGACCTGGGAACCCGTGCTGGTCCCTCGTGGGTTCCATCTTCACAACATTAGGTCACTTCCTCGATTGTGAATCTTTGAAAGGTTTGTGAATACCTTGATTTATGTTTAGAAATGAATTATCTGGAGTTGGGAAGTGAGTGTGATGATAATTAAACAGTAGTAATAGAAGCTGCCTGATTAAAGGAAAAGCCCCATTCTTACTGTTGAGAAAGCATGAAAACACCCTCATCCTATTGTTTTTCTGGATTCAGTATAATGAGAGTAGGGTAAGGGTATTTGTTCCTAAAGAATAAAGGTGTTAGTAGAACTTTTTCTCTTTTTATTTACAGGTCTGGGGAGTAAAATACAATGGAAATGGCTCAAAAATTGTGTCTGTTGGAGATGACCAGGAAATTCACATCTATGATTGTCCCATTTAAACATCAACATTTTCCAGGCTAATGCTACAGAGAGAACGTATAGATTGATTATGACATTCCTTACCTTTCTAGCTTGTTAATATAGCATTTATTAAAAAGTTTATCAAAAACAAATTTTGTAGATACATATAAATCTTTTCATGTTTTATTGGAAATGCCATTCATAGTTTAACATAAAGTGTTCTTAATACAAACACTCATGTTCTTCAACAAGCTTCTTTCTCATTTGCCCTGTTACTAATAGAGCAGTAAGAGGAGTTGTCATCATTCTGTGACAGTGAGTACTGCCTCAGGAAAGAGGACATCCAGGCATGTACTAAACTCCCCAGGATAGAAATTTAGGCTCACCCTTCCAGGGGATGAGCCGTGCAGAGGCTGTGATAGGAGGCTAATCTATTTCAGAATGTGATCCTGAAAGAAACAGGTTATTTGACTGGGTGGGAACATTCTTTAGTCCTGTCTGAGCATTCTTCTATTTGGTAGATTAAAAATGCCCCGTGCCACACTCTTTTTCACCCTGTTAATTTTAGAGAAGCCTGTAACCTGCTGGTGGTGTTTACAGGCTCAAGCCTGTACCTACTCTGGTTGGCCTCCAGCCCTGCTTCAGTTACCCCAGAGCTCCTACACTTCAGTTTTCTCAGTGGCCCACTTGAGACGTGGTCTGCACGTAACAGGAGAGGTGTAAGTAGCTAACACTCCGAAGTTTGCTGCTTTTTACTGATCGTAACTTCATATGCTTCACGTCAGGTCCCGTGCTTTCCCTCCAGACTCCCCACAACCCTAAATCAAGCCCATCCTCTCTTCTCTCTCCTGCCTCTGCCTTGTTCACCTTCCTATAACTGAGGCAGGAAGTGGACAGGCCCCCAACCAGAGTAAAGCAATTGGAGATTCATTCCCTGTGGACTGAAACTCCAAGACAAGAGAGCAGGATTATTAAGGGAGGAAGCTGGGCCCTGGTCATACCACATATTTCTCATTCTCCAAGTCAGGCGACCTCCCTGACCACACATGCACAGAAAGGCTCCTTGGAGGTCAAAGGGGAGGGATGTCAAGGGATGTTGTACCCATAGCCTCTTCAGTAGACTCCATCTTGGCTAAGAGATGTGTGCACACACACAGAGGAAGATCCTGAGATACACCAAATATGGACTGTGAACCGGGCAACTCCAAACGACTGGCCAAAGGAAACCCAGAAAAATGCCCCTTAAAAGGCATTCAGACTGTCCGGAGAGTGTGACTCAGGGACTCTCCTCTGAGTCTGCCCATGTATCTATCTACACGTACTGTACTTCCCCCCCACCACCAGCTTTTTACTTGCTTTACTGTTTTTTGCCTTTGTGGAAATTCTTCTCTGTAAAGCCAAAGGGCCAGGGCCCCTTGCATTGACCTCTGGTCCAGTGGTTAGGATTTGGTGCTCTCCCTGCGTGACCTGACCTCAATCTCTGGGAACCCAAGCCCCACTTCAAGATGCTGCAGCCTGAGGCCACCCGAGATCATATCCACAGAGCCCTGGCCATTTCCTCTGCCTTCCTCAGATGTTCCTTCCTCAGACTTCCACAGGTCTTGCTGCTTTCAGGTTGTTCTCTGGTGTCCGCTCCCAGTAAGAGGCCTTCCCCTCGCCCCTTTCCCGTTATTCTCATTCGTCACTGCAGTCATCATTGCCTGATGGATTTATCCCCACCCCAAATATAAGCTCCATGAGAGCAGAACCTTCATTCCATTTTATCAACCAATATGAGGCAAACTTGCACCTTAGCACTAGTCATTGGAAATAAAAGTAAATAAAAACAAAACCATCTGTCTCATACCAGCTCAATTTTAATTTTAAAGTGACAAATGTACAGGTGGAATAAATTTTAAGCAACACCCTCCAGATCCCATTTACCATGACAAGGAGCTGAATGCAATTTTGCCTTATCATCAACTACAGGAGTTTTCTGGCAATAATTCTTCAGGAAGTCACAGCACAGAAACAGAACACCCTGGAGTTGTGGTCCATTTGTAACCTGATTTTCATACAGGCTTAGCTGGAAGAGTAGATTTTCTTTCCTGACTAATGGTCAGTGGGACAGGCAGGCTCCTTCTGTACCTTTCTTGAGTAAATTATGCCCACCCACCACCGCTGTGTTCTGCTAGAGTGCGGTCCATCCGCTGAACCTACCTGCCATGGGTCTGATCTGCCCTTTGGCCCTCCTGGCGAGGTCCCTGGTCTGAGTCAGACTTGCAGGTACTATATGACCAAGTAAGGGTGGATCTGAAAAGTGGCCTCTGCTTTAACCCAGCAGCTGAGAAGGCAGCAGTTTTTCTTTGTGACTGTTATGCAAAGGAAAGGAGCAGTAATAGCTGAAGGTTGAGGAATCTAAATTTATATTGTAGTCTACCTGCCAGGAGTAAACAAGTAACTAATATCTTTCTGAACAAGTTATCATTTACAGTGGTAGCCCATACAGACTGCGGTCCAGAGTAGAACTTTTAAGTTTTCGCTGAAACTTTATCCCTTGAGCAGGAAGCCCTTTGTGATATGGCTGTGCAAGGAGATGAACCATCCATCCTTTGGAAGGGAGCTGAATCTGGGAGAATGAGGGAAAACACCGAGATATCCCCTGCCTTTCCAGAGCCTCAAGTCATCCAGGATAACTGGGCAGGCAGGGAGACTGGCTGTGCCACGGGGCTGAGTCACCAGCATCTCCCACGGCTTCTGTTGCTGCACTAAGGCTGCTGGGGATGTGGATGGTTTCATTTTCTTTACAAGTAAGCACTTTGGTGGAACAGCACTGCAAACGCTGTCAACAGAAAACAAAAGGCAAGGTGCAGGGGTCGCAGGCAAAAGTATCATCAGTGTTTCATTTAAAACACTCGTTTGTCCTCACCACAAGGCCTGGAAGGCTCAGGAAGCTTCCAAAAGAGATGATCAGACCCACCCCACTCCAAACACTCAAGGGCGTAAGACAGTAGGAACCAAGTTGGCCCTGCAGCCCACTCAGTGTGAGCCAGGCACTGCAGCCAAATCCAGCCCACAGATGTGCTTTTATTCTTGAGAACCATCTAGAATCTAGATTCGGAAATGTAACATTAGCAGCCCTGAGATCATGCCCTCCGTAACTTTGCCTTGGGAGGCAGGTGCGGAGGGGAAGAAACTGCAGAGCTGGACGTGGGCCAGGTCACCCACTTCGCGCCTGGAGGTTTGCTGGGGGGCTGAGTGCTCCTGTCTGGGCTGTGCTTTATTGGTGGAACTGAATTATGGCAAAGCCACTAGAAGCACAAAGTGTCAGTGCGTTCACTGGCATCTCAAAAACATCCTGAAAATGTAAATAAACAGATTCCATATGCAGACTAGTGATTTACACTTAAAACATTTAAATATAAATTAAGCTATAACTTAAGTTACAACCAAAGAAAAACAAAAGAAAAACCAAAAGACACTCAGCAGTTGAGAATGCTGAACACATACACAGGACTCCCCAAACACGAGGCCGTTAAAGCGATGCCATTTTTCATTGTGCCAACTTTACATTCATGATGTGCTAGTCCCGCCAGGCCACACTGTACGGGGCCGCGTCATGCCGTCTGGCACTGCACTCCAGCCCGCGGCCCGTCATCGTCCTCTTCATAGGCTTCCCTGTGCTGCCGCCAGTTCTGCTCGTTGGGATTAAACTCCTTCAGCTCCACCTGATCCATGTCCTCTGTAATCCTGACTTTCTGTCGAGGTGGGAGCAGAGCTTCCAGCTGGGAAAGCTTGTCTTGGGGAAGCCAGTGTTTTTCAGGAAAAATAACCTGTAAAGAGTGAGGTGGGAAAAAGTTGTTTCTTCCCTTCCCAATTAAGGCATTTAATTTTATGTCCCATGGAATAACACACACACACACACACACTTAAAACTGACACACACACACACACACACACGTACTTACTAAAAACTCACACACACACACACACACACACACACACGTACTTACTAAAAACTGTATGATCAGAATCCCTTTCTCCAGAGGTGATTTGTAGATCGGCATTCCTTCATTACGTACACATTTCAGGTCCCCGTGCTTTATCACCTCACCTGTCACACACACACACACAAAAGGTTTACTTATGAAATAGGAAGATGGACAACGGCCTGGAGCCTGGGGCAGGCCCGAGCACCCTCACAGCAGCAGGCTAAGGCAGGGGTCATGGAGCATCTGACTAGAAAGCTGGTCCCAGCCAAAATGGTCCCTGTCAGAGGAACTGGCTGGGCAAAGGGGATGAGAGGAGGGTGGGAGTGGAACACTCTCTGATCCATGTGCTGGGATCCTGCAGTGTATCCAAGGAGAAGGGGCTGGAGCCTCCATCATAAAGCAGGTTTAAAAACGTGAACTAGGAATCAACACTCAGTTTGGGAAAACAGGGCTATTATGTTAGCCTGCCTCTTCAGATATTACAAAATGACTTTCCCATGAGTGGGAGGAGATTCTCCTCCTCACAGACTCGAGCAGAGCTTGGAGCAAGAATCGGCCTCGAAGGAGCCCAGCAGGAGAGCTAGCCTCCTTGGCAGGGAGCTCAAAAGGCACAGAGGTCTCCTCACACACCCGTGGGATGGAGCTGGCCCGGCTTGCACTTGCTGGGTCTGACGTTTCTACACTTTTTCAGAAGGTATCATGGGAGTTCAGCACCCACAGAGCACTTGCTGCTGCTGCTAAGTCGCTTCAGTCATGTCTGACTCTGTGTAACCCCATAGACGGCAGCCCACCAGGCTCCCCTGTCCCTGGGATTCTCCAGGCAAGAGTACTAGAGTGGGGTGCCATTTCCTTCTCCACCAGAGCACTTGGTTCATCCCAAATTTTAAAATATTTTTTCCTTCCAAATATGAAGAGAGAGAAAAGGGTTTCTTTTTTTTTTTAAGTATGCCTTTCAGCTCAGTAATGAAAATGGGTAAAGAAATAAATACCCAGGAAAAATATGAACGGGGGGTGGGGGCAAACACTTATTTATTCAGCATCCCACTCTCCTGGATGAATGCTCTCCAGAGGAGATCTATTGAAGTATCTCATGGGAATTTTTCAAAATAAAGCATGTGGAGGACTCTATTCTTGAGGGTCATTCAGCACAGGGCTGTGTGGCTCACACAGGGCCCTTAGAGCTGCTGATGGCAGCCTTAGCCAAACAGCCCCATGCTACTGGGCTTGTCATGGTTTTCATTTTGTTTTTAAATAGCTTTCTGTCTCTCTGTTCCTATCAGGTGTCACTTCTTATTGCTCTCAGCACAGCTCCTCAGGCTTCTGCTTTAACTCTCTGAGGGCAAGGAAACCCTGGGACCAAGTATGGACAACCACATGTAAGACAGGGAAAAGAGGATGACTTTTGACTCTTCTGGGAGGTACAGCTCCGCCTTCAGTCAGGGGGATCACAACCTGCTGAAGCTCTTAAGGTGCTTTTTTCTCTAATCTCCTCATTCTCAGCCATTTTCAAGACAGCCTAAGGGGCTCTAACGAGGAAGGCAGTACAATAGGAAAAGAAGGAAGAGGAAACGAAGGAAAGAGAAATAAGCCAAAACAACAGAAGAAGAGCTGAAGAGAAAAGGAGAGGACTCAAAAAAAAAAAAAAAAAAAGATAAATGGGCAAAACGAAAAAACAAGCGAAATCTCCAGCAGGAGGTTTCCCGGACACCCTGCCCTCCTTGTAACTAAGTAAAGAAATGGGTTTCTCAGGGTTCACCACTTTCTCCCTCTGCGGCTCGCCTCCTCTCTCCTGTCCTTGTGGCTGGGATTAGTTGGGAAACAGCAAGGAGCCCTGGGCTCCCATCCCATGGCACGGGCCCCAGCTCCAGGGAGCTCGGCCAAGGATGAGCTTTCCCAAAGAAGTCACACAGCATCCCAAAGATGCCACCCAGCTCCTATTTCCAGAAGGGCTGGAATAAGGGGTGAGGTAATGTTAGGGGACACTGGACATGATACCAGGGGTCTTGGGCACACACCCACTCACAACCTAGGGCTTTGTGCAAACTACAATCCTCAAACTTTCCTACACAAGTGAGGGGAGGAACTGGGTACCTTGGGAGGCTTACAAATGGAATCTAAAGGAAGATGCTGTATTTAAGTTTTTCATGGATATTTGTATTACAGTGCAGTGCTTTTCCTCAATCCTTAAGTAGATCTGTATGCAAACAGAACAAAAAACCAAATGCTAAGATTTTAACAACAGGCAAACCATGTATCGGTGGTCCTCGTGCTACTTTTATTTTCACAACTTTTTGTTAAATTTGAAATTGTTTCCAAATGTAAAAGACAAAAGAAAACCTCTGATTAAGATGGGGTATATAATTCCATTTCATCTATACCCAGAAAAGGAAGAAACAGAAAAAGCCGAAGAGGAAAGTGGCAGAGAAAGAGAACAGGCCAGAAAAGGGAAGAGAGAAATGGATACAGAGGAAGAAAGGCCCGGAAGGTGGTCGGGGAGACCAGGTGGCTCACCCCACTGGACTGCAGGGTCTTGATTATTTCCACTGCTGCTGGATAGGCTCACTCGCTGGCTACCTCCAAGCCCAGCCCTGAACCCATCCCATCTAGCTTTAAATCTCAGATGCCCACATGAAAAGTCAGACTCCCCAGTAACCCTGTGCCCAGCGAGGGGACCAGAACAGCACTGCTCATGGCCAGTGATGGGGTCAAGAACATCTGGGTGGCTCAGCCACCACTGCACCCATGTGGACACTCTTTGACATGGACAACTGACCTGAAGTGCTGTTCACAGGCAGCTACAAGTCGAGCGTCCCATCCTGGTCTCTCTCCCCTCTCCCCATGGCCCCTTCCAGGCAGGTGCTCTGAGGCCCTAGCTGCAGTGAGCACTAGCCCTCCTGGGAACTGGGAGCCTGGCATCTAGACACGTGCTGGCAGGCTGAACTCTCAGGCCCGTGAGAATCCTTCTGGTTCAGAGGCAGCTCCCTCCAGCTCCTGTGCACGTGTGCAGATAAGCAGTTCTCTAGATGCCACCAAGGGTAAGCTGGCAGGCGATGCCCTTTTTTCAGGAATATTCTATTTTAAAACGTCTCATATGTAATCGCAACACAGAGGCTAGAGGAATGTGGATGAATCAGCACAGATCACCACGTGATAGGGAAAAAAACCACCTATTATCAGCTGTGTTTTATTACACAAAAGTTAATTTTTTTTAAATTTTAAGTCAGATTGGCAGGTTCCAGGTAAAATTTTAGATCCCCATAGATTCCAACTCTGAATTTTTTTTCAAGCAGACTATAAAAGAAATTGACAAAATTCTTGAGTCTCTACTGATGACTTTAAATTTACAAAAAATCAAGTCACACTAACTTGAATGTGAAACCAAGGTTAAGTTGCCAGGATCACTAGGCCAAACACACACAACTACAACGAAACACACATTTGAAACATTACCTGATTTAGATGTAATAACAAGGACTCGATCATCCAGTGTTTTTATCGTCTTCTTGAAGCCACAAAGGGCTTCGGAAAGCTGAATTTTCATTTTCATGATCAAGTCATGGCCTCGTCTCTGAAAGACACTATGATCCTTCTGATCAAGCACAATTATGACATCACCAGGCTCCAGCTCGGGCTCCTGATCTCCTTCTCCATGAAATAGTATCTTTTGCCCATCCTTCATACCTATGAAACATCATCCCTTTCTGATTAGCCATTTCTTTTAAAAACCATACTTTCAACAAAGCTTTTGAAGAAGGCTCACAGAGCCCTTTGGGGGGTTCTTTACTCATCAAACCTCCCAACTTTGTGCAGGCCTGGGGCTGGGAGTGGTGGCTAGGAATACCACTGACAAAGAGGCCCACTCCACTCCACATATCCCGGGTCCTCAGCCAAACGTAAAGCAGGGAGAATGGGAAACGAGGCTGCCACCTCGAGCACCGTGCAACCGTGCACTGTCTGCCAGGCCCCGACACCACAGCTGACAGCGCGCTGTGAACACACGTCCGCTTGCTGATGCACAAGCAGTGCTCTAACAAGTCTCTGCGCACCCAGGCCCAGAGCCAAGTCCCTCAGCCTGGGTGTTGGTTTGGGTACTGAACTGTGTACTTTGGTCTCATCTCTCACCTTAAATATATTCTCTGGATTAGAAAGATACAAAATAATCAGGGGAATAGCTAAGAGGGGAAAAGCCCTTAAAATGATGTCCCTAGGCAAAATGAATAGCAGGGGGAAGGTGCTGGATTTGGGAGAATCTGCTGCAACAGAGGGGAAATGTGTGGAGGAAAGGGACTCACAGCTGTGAAGACGTACATGAGCTCTCACAGCCAATGCACGATAAAAGCCACTAGCAAGAGCACTCCAAATGACTCTAAAGGATGGCTTGAGAATTGCAAGCGAGGGCAATTAACCAAAATCAAGGTCAAGTGACTTCTGGAGCATTGGAAAACCTTAAAAAGAAATTGCTTTGGATCGGAAGAATTGATGGCCCACACTAAGGGTATCTAAACTCCAGCTGTGCTGTGGCTCCTCTCCCTGATACCTAACCTGCGTGCTCCATGCTCAGCACCTGAGGGGCACTTCTGCCAGCCTGGGGTGCTCGTGCTGCGCTGCCTCACCTTTCTCCACGTGTACCTCGATAATCTTCTTCTCTCGGATGACCTTGGCACCGTTGCAGCTTTCGCAGCGGTCCTTGGGGTTGATGCGCTCGCCCTGGCCCTTGCACTCGATGCACACGGTCTGGATCTGCTGCACCATGCCCGGCCCAATCTGCTGGATGTGAATCTGCATCCCTCGCCCCTTGCACACCGGGCACTTCTCCACAGACCCCTTCTTCCCACCAACGCCTGCAGGGAGACAGGAACGAGGCTGTACTCTTCCCTTAAAAGAGGCTCTGCTGGACGCCACCACAGAAGGGTGATGAGCCATGAAACAGGACACTGTGGTTTGAATTCTATTCACAATCATAAAAAGCCATGTGGGAGAGTCTGGATGATTCTAGCCAAGCAGACAATATCCAGATATTAACATGTGATTGCAAATATTTGTGGTTTTGGCTGTGCCAAGGCAAATTCATCACTTTAACGTCACCAACTATTTTCTTCCACCCCAGGGTGGAAAAACACCCATGCCTACACGTGACCGTGGAGGCTGGAGAACACATCCCTGCCCATAGGAGCGGCTACCCAGCCCAGCCACTTCTCTGTGGGACAGCGTGTGACGAAGTCACTGGATCTGACTTTTCTTGAAAAATTAAGATTTAAAAAACCCATGCTAATTACATTTATGTTTAAGTCAAGGACAGTAAACTATGGCCAGCTCCATGATTTTGTAAATAAATCTTAATTAGAAGACAGGTGCATCATCTGTTTATTTATCTGTTTATTTCCTGTCTATGGCTGCTTCTGCACTAAGAGTTCGATAGTTACGACAGACACGGTATGGCTCACAGAGCCCAAAATATCTACCATCTGGCCCTTTACAGCAAAAGTGTGCTGACCCCTAGGGCTGGGTGAACTATCTTCATTTTTATATTTTTAAAATAATTGACAACACATTAAATAAATGTGCAAGCCAAAGAAAAGATGTACAGGGCCACATAAAATGGGTTTGGCCCTCAGGCCACCTGTTTGTAATTTCTGACCTTCATATCTGAAAAGATCAATTGTTTTTCTCTGAATTGTAAAACAATAAGAATTGTTTCCAGATCTGAGGAACCAGAACTATGAGACTCATTCAGAAATGAATCCTTACCTTCACATTTCTCACAAATTACATTTTTCTGGAGAGCCAATTTCTTTGTGACTCCATTATATAAATCTTCAAGAGTTACAGACAACTGATGTACCACATTCTTGCCTTACGGAGGAGAAAGAAACCAATTAGCAATACTGTATCAGATGTACCACTGTATTAAACACCACCTATATGACCTTTAGTTGTATGAAATCTCCAGAGACTCAGACTGTGCCTGTTGTCATTCATTCATCCCCTTCCCTGGGGGAGGCAAAGCTTCAGTTACACCTGGCCCATCCTTCTGGCCCTCTGCCAATATGAGAACTAATATCTTTTCCAGCTATGAGTTAATTATTCAGTCATTTATAGATGTCAACAAAGACTTTCCATCTTTATTTTCTAAAAACAAATCTGAGAATGAGAGATCAATGAGGAAGCCCATTATGTTAACCAGTGAGACTGGTGAAGCAGGTTCCCAGGAAGAGAGACCTTTCCTTACAGATGACACACGAAGTCAGACTCTGGACCTTCTACTGAAACTCTTTCTTGAACATAATGCCCTTTACTTTTTGAGCCCTTCTGTGACTTGTGACTGACTGCAAACTCTTTCATCTGTGGAAATCTTGTCTGTTCACGCAGGACAGTGGCCTTTCATCTTCAGGGAGGGCATCTGTCTGCTCTGGTGCCATCCCAGCCTCTCAGGATCCACAGCATCAGGTCCCCTCTGCCGCCCACAGGGCTCTCGAGGTCTGAGAGATGGACTGAGATGAGTCCTCACATCAAGGACTGAGATGCTGTCCTTGGCTATTGGCTGTCAACCTTGAGAGATGACTAATTAAGGGTGTGAAGTTGTTCATCTCAAGACAGTGAGAGAGCTGGGCAAGAGGGTACCCAAAGGTTTTAATCACATCCACACTGTCAATTATATGAGCAGGCAATGCACCCAGACAACAGGGTAAAGATTTTTGCCTAATAAACACTTCATGATTTTTAGCACACTATATTCACAGAATTGACAGCCAAGGTTTTCAAAGCCCAAAGTCAATTATAATGTGAGAATTGGTATAGCCTTACTCATCCAGGGGCCTCTTGTTGACACCAAACAACCCTTCTTAAACCTCAATGCAGAGATTGTTTATTTTGATTTCATTCAGGATTGAAATAAGCTTGGCTATCTATCTGGTTTTGAGATCTAAAGCAGAGTACCAACTGTAAGCTGGACAGGGGAAGGAGGCTATAAGAGACCACTGGTAATAGTCAGAGGTGACAGCTAGAGCCTGTCATGAGGTAAGAGATAGAAAAATTAGGAAGAACAAACCCCAGAATTAAAAAACAGAGCCCTGGGACCATTCCACCAAGAGCTAAGTTCCTCATTCACCTCTGGGGATGAAGCTGCTAGTCCTAATGCATTCTGAAGAGATGGGCAAGGTAGTTTCTTTTACAAAGATGTTCAAACATCAAGGGGTGAATTTTGTTACCAGAGAATCTCCTGAGGAGGCTGAGGAAATGACGCTGCACCCTGAATGACAGAACACCAGCCAGAAACAGAGCCCGCCGGCCCCACCGGGTCAGGAGACTCAGGGAGGAGGCGCGCGCTCGGCAGAGTCATCAGCACTAACCACAGGAGCGGCCATCACGGCTCTTAGGACACTGGGAGTCTGACCCCAACAGAAGAGAAAAGGAGGGCAAGGTAATCTTGACCTTCCTCCTTCCTTCTCACCACCATTTGCTCCTTTGGGGGGTGGGTCGGGGGGTGGAGCACACCACTTGGGGGACCTTAGTTCCCCAACTAGGAATTGAACCCAGGCCCCGAAAGTAAAAGGGCAGAATCCTTAGCACTGGACCACCAGGGAATTCACCATCTGCTCCTTTATATGTGGGGTTTGGAGAGCGTCAGGCAATTAACTACTAGCTGTACTAAGAGCCTCTGGATACTAGGCAAGTGATGAACTACTTAAAGTTAATGATTTCCCAAACACGGTAACTACACCCTTTTAAGGCAAGATCCCTCCTGATTCCAGTAACACATACAATTTGGAAACAAAAACTGGCTTAATGTCTTTATTTACCTCTTCTCTCTCGAGCCATCCGTCCTCCGCCACCAAAGAACATGTCAAAGATGTCCATGGGGGAAGAGAAGCTGGGGCTGCCTGAGCCTCCTTCCTTAATGGCCTGTTCGCCACCCTGGTCATAAATGTCCCTTTTCTTTGGATCTGAAAGCACTTCATATGCCTGGGATATGAGCTTAAACTTTAAAAGAAAAAAAAAAGATTAAAGAGAGAGAGAGAAGGTTTGAGTTGTTTACGAAGCAAACTCACCATACAAATGCAATAACAAAGGGATTCTGCATCCAACCCCCCAAACTGGTGGGTCTATAAGGTTATTTGGAACCTGACTTTTCCATTCAATCCCCTTGTAGCGTGGGATACATAGGGCAAGCATTACTACAGGATGAGAGGCAGGACCACTGCCTCTCTGCAGAGGGTAAAGGATACAGAGCAGTAGGAAGGACTTTCTGCCTCCTTGGGCTGCACCAGACAGGAAGAAGTGGAGCAGAATTAAGATGCCATGAGACCAGGCCAGGGCTTAACCTACAACCAGAAAAGGCCCAGAGCTCCCAGCATACTGCTGGCTTTCCAGCTCAGGAGGGCTGCTTTCCTAGTTCACTAGCATGAAATTTGACTACAAACATTTTGTGAGCAACACTCCGCATTTGGGCTGCAGACAGCGTGCATGAAACTGTCCTGATCGCCCCTCAAAGTCCCTCCCCTCTTGCAGTCTCCCCCCTTGCAGTCTCCCCCATATCTCACTTATTGACAATGCCAAAACCTCATTTCCTCTCCCTCACATCTCATCTGTCAACAAATCCTTCTGATGCTACCTTCAAAAGTCTATTTCCAGTGCCCTAAGACAGACAAAACACCCAAGTCTGTCAAAACTATACCTTGTAATCCAATTGTAAGAAAAGAATCAGAGAACCCAAACTGAAGTAGCAAAACTCCAGGTGGCACTAGGGGTAAGGAACTTGCCTGCTAATGCAGGAGACTTAAGAGACCCGGTTTCAATCCCTGGGTTGGGAAGATCCCCTGGAGGAGGGCATGGCAATCCACTCCAGTATTCTTGCCTGGAGAATCCCATGGACAGAGGAGCCTGGCAGGCTACAATCCATGGGGTCGCTAAGAATCAGACATGATGGAGTGACTTAGCATGCATGCACGCACACATTGCAAAACTAAAAGACAGGAAAACGAAATGTAACGTGTGACCCTGAATTGGATCCTGTGTTGAATCTTACACTGGAGAAAAAAATGGCTACAAAGGACATTGGAACAACCGGAAAAACAGGAATTTTTTCTCAATGTTAATTGGATAATTTCTCAATGTTAATTTGATAATGGTACTATGGTTATGTGGGGCTTCTTAGTTGGTGCTAGTAGTAAAGAATCCGTCTGCTGATGCAGGAGATGCCGGTTCGATCCCTGGGTTGGGAAAATCCCCTGGAGGAGTAAATGGCAACCCACTCCAGTATTCTTGCCTAGAAAATCCCATGGATAGAGGAGTCTGGCTATGGTTTACATAACTATGGTTATATAAAAGATATTGTTTTCCCAGGAGAAACATTTAGGGCTGACAGGTTATGATGTGTGCAACTTACTTTCCAAAGCTTTAGCAAATAGTAATAGAGATGGGGAAAGCAAATGTGGCAACATATTTATAATCAGTGAAAGTGGGTGAAAGAAACACACGTTTGTTGTACCATTCTTGTCTTCTCTGTAGATACAGAGAAGTTTTTAATATAAATCACTATAAAATATCCAAAATCCATCCCTTCTCACCATCACTATGCCTGCCCAGGCACAGGCACCCTCTTGGCCTGGATAACAGCAGTGACTTCCCAGTGGATTCCCACCTTCCACCCTCACCCCGGCTTTCAGTCTTCTGCACACAGCAGCCAGAACTTGCCAGCTAATCATGTCAACCCTCTGCCTTGAGCCTTTCAAGGGGCCCATTTCACTTGGAGTAAAACCTAATTCTTATTCCCATCTGCAAGCTCAACTTGACACCACTGCCTCCAGCTCCCTGAAATTCTGCTTGGGCTTTACCAGCCTCCTCACTGTTCCCCAACACCTGAGCACTTACTGTTGGGGTTGTGTCCCCCACTGCAATGTCAGTTCCCTGAGGACAGGGAGTTAGGTCAGCTGTGTCCACTAGCATATCCCCAAACCTAAAACGCTGCCGAGCATGTAGAAGGCACTTGGGAAATACTTGTTACATGAATGGCTCGATTCTGGGAATTGAGAAATGAATAAATGAGACAGAGTCTTGGTTCTTCAGAGGTATGGTTTAGTCTGTGAGACAGATGTCTATATAAACATCCTATAATGCAGCTGGCTCCAGAAAGCATGCAGGAAAAAAAGTGCTCTGAATATACAAGTATGGAAATCACAGAGACACTAGGTTTTCTCCTGTACTGCAGATCCCGGATGGAAATCTAATAAGTAATAATAAATAATAGATGATAGCTAAAAAGTAATAGCTAACAACTGGGTAATTTAAAAAACTGTCTCAGAGACATCAGAGTCATACTCAAGGTAGTTAGGTCTTTTGATATATTGATTCTTGCACACCATTTCTGTAAAGAAAGAGGTAGCACTCACCACTACTCCCTTCCACAGCAGAAAAAGAAGGTTTAGGGATGAGGTGCGAGGCACGGAAGATCAGAAAGCAATCAGGCCAGGCTGCCCCGAGAGAGTTCCTGGGGTCTGCACTAGGTAAATATACTTCCTGAAGTATATTCACTAGCTAAATATACTAGGTAAGTATAGTCACTAGCTAAATATATTAGGTAAGTATAGTCACTAGCTAAATATACTAGGTAAGTATAGTCACTAGGTCAATACTCACTAGGTAAATACACTTCATGTCCACTAGAAACGCTCACCAAATATTATGGATACTTGAAAAGACACTTGGTCTTAACAGAACAGATGACTAATCTACAAAGGAAAAGGAATGCCCTTTTCCTTGTGGCATTCAACCAGAAGCCAGATCTCATGTGGGCATGGGGCTCCCACAACCCCGGGGGTCTCAGCACTCCAGTCTAATTCAGGGCCGTGCCTGACCCCGTTCTCACAGCAGGAGATTAGTACTCTGTCCAGCTCACCTTTCAGACAGTAATAATTTGTCATAGGACTGTTTTGGTTTTTTTTTCTTTGGTCTCTGTTGCAGCATGTGGGATTCACAGCCTTGTGGCATGTGGGTTCTTAGTCCCCTGACCAAGGATCCAACAACCTTCATGCCCTGCATTGGAAGGCAGATTCTTAACTACTGGGCCACCAGGGAAGTCCCTGCCATAGGACTTTTAATAAGATTATTATGCAGCTGGAAAAATGGCTTTAGAGACTATGCAGCAACTTGGGAAAGCATTGATGGTAAAATATTAACTGGTGAGGGAAAAAGACCTCTGTGCCCGGATGCCCTTATACAATCACGCTGGAAAAAGGCTGGAAGGAAGCACAGCGACAGCAGTTAGGCTCATGTGTACTTGGTGGGTTTTCCTCAATATCCTGACATTTCCTGTACAGTGCTGCCCTCTTAACATTTTTGAATTTGCATGTCTGTCATTCAAACTAAAAGTTATGATGAAATTGGCCAAAAGAGCAAACTCATCTCTAAAGCTGGCTGGGGTTAACAGCGACGACTCTAACCCCAGTCACGGCCCCCGAAAGGGACTCCCTGACCGACACACTGCCTGTGTCTCTTTCAGAAAACCAGCTGCAGAAAAGTAGAGACTCCACACAGGGCACCTGACATCAAACACAGGCACCCAGTGCTTAGCAACACAGGACAACAAGGCACAAAACAAAGACCAACACCCAGCAGCCTCCTCAGTGGCCCGGGGCAAGGAGGAAGGGACTGGCTTAGTCTATTTTGGAAGAGATGTTAATACAGTGACTAACTTAGCAGGAAAAAAACAAAAAAGGTTCTGCCTATGGCAGATAAAGTAGACAAGAACTATTTAGACTTGCACACAAAAGCAAAGGCCTACACGCTGTGCCCAGTACACAGAAGGCCCAGAAAGGAGATGTCTGGTGAACGAACGCATGAGTCCTCTCTAGGCAACCCATAGTAGAGTTTCTATAAACTGTGTCCCCAGTCTCCTCAACCCCTTTCGTTGCTGGGGAATATGGGCAGCATAATAAAGAAGGTTGAGGACAAGTGGTTCACACTATGGTCAGAGGCAGTCCCCTGGAAGAAGTTTTAGCTGAGAACTAAATTAAAGGGCTTTATCCCCTTCATGGATGGTGGGGACAGAGAAGTACTGTATTCCTGAAACATCACAGAACCCCTCCCCCACCCCCCTAAGCTGAAAGGGACCTGTCAGACCCTTCAAGAGCCTCATTTACATGACACTAATTCAATACCTGGTTGTAAATATTAGTTTAAAACAAATCAACCACCTCTGCTCAGACAGGTATACATATATGCAAGGCAACACCTACAGAAATGTATTACCGGTCAAGTCTAATTTTAAAAAAAGCTTCAGAACACCAGCAGCCGACTGACTCCAACTGCAGGCGTACAGCCATGACTTACGCTTGGACAGCGCTCTGAGATCTGACCTGAACCGGGGTCAGAGACTGTCCCACACGCTGCCCCTGAAACGTGAAATTAGAAGCCTGGCTGTGCTCTCCTTAAAGGATGTTCTCACAAACAGCCTACAATGAATATAGGGAACAAATCCATGAATCACCAACACTACATAAAAAGCCAGTGACTTTCAAAGCTACAGTAAGCCACCTAAATATAGATGAGAAAGAACACAAGTAACAGACAAATGGTCTTACAGGAAAGCATTTTAAACTTGTGACAGCCACACTCGGCACATGTGGCTAAATATAAACATTCTATCACTGTTGCCACCCAGCCAACCTTCTTAGGCAGCTTTCTCCAGCTTGCAAACGCTCCCACAGACAGGTATTTTGATACTAGCGCTGTTTCGGGCAAGTCTAAGTGCTAGACGAGTGAACTACGGCCTCAGAAGTGGCCCAAGTGTCATCGCTATCACCTACTACAAAACCCCACCTCCCAACAACCATCCAGGACATCCCAGGTTTTATAAGACAACAGCAAGAAGTCAGAGGAGGAGTGAGAAGGCCAATAAGCTTTCCCAAGGATAAATGCCTCATGCTTCTAATCACCTACTCTGGTGGGTAATGAGCCTCCTTGGGCATAAAAAGCAGGTTGATTCTTCTATGAACAGGATGAAAAAGTTTCATTTAGGCCTTTCATTTATGTGTGCAGAGCATTTTTCAGCCTATTATTGGTCCTTAGGGTCAACTGCGGGTCATCAGTCACAGAAAACCTGGAATGTTCATATAAAATGATGTGTCAGGTTAAAGATCTCCGTGTCCCTGTTTAATAAAGAAAAGGTGATTATTCAGTGTCTGACAACCTTGATCAAGCAGGAGACAGGCACACAGGACAAACTCAGTCAGCCATTCTCCAGAGGGACACCGGGATGTCCAAGGTCCTAGTTCAGATTAAAGAAATTCATCTCCAAGGCTTGTGCATCAACAGGGAAAACCAGAACAAGACTAATTCAAATCCAGTCGTTCCCAGCAGGAACACAACTTCTGATCGCATGTGCCTCAGTTTCCCTGCGTGCTGGCAGCCTTTCCTAGAGTAATGTCCGCAAACCCTAGGAGAACGGGCCCCTCACGTTTCCGTCCCGGCCCTCCCCGGTATTCGGAGGCGCCCCCTAAACACTTGTGGAGCGAACAGAGGAATGAATGGGCCGAGCGGGGAGTCGCCAGGGGTCACCAGTCCCGATACTCCGCCCTGCGAGCCTGGGGCTCGGCGAAGTGCCCTCCATCTGACCGCGCCGCGCCCCCTTCGGCCTCGGGCCACCCCAGGCCCCAGCCCGGCCCCGCGGCGGGGTGCGCGCGGCACCTGGCGACCGCCTCATCAACAAGCGTGGCTCGGGTTCCCCGCCGCCTTCAATAATTCACAGCCCCCGAGCTGCGGGCTGAATAATTGACGGCGGGCCCCACGCGAGCCCGGCCCGCGCCGCCCCGAGCCCGGCCAGCACCTTCTCGCCCTCATCCGGGTTCTTGTCTGGGTGGTACTTGAGCGCCAGCTTCCGATAGGCCTTCTTGATCTCCTCCGGGGAGGCGCTGGGCTTCACCCCCAGGATGTCATAGTACTGGGTCTCCTTCACCATCTTGTCTCTGCGGGGTGGGGCGGGCAGGACGGTCAGCGAGCCCCGGACGCCCCCGCCGGGCCCCTGGCCCGCGCCCCCGCCGCCCGCCCGCGCGTCACGGTCACGGCCGCAGCCGCCGCCGCCGCCGCCGCCCCCGCCCTCCCGTCCGCCCGCGCCGGGCCGACCTCCGCGCCCGGCACCGCCGCACTCGAGCCGCCGGCTCCTCCGCGGCGGGTTTTATTCGGCGCCGGCGGAAGGTTCCGCAAGGAGACAGTGACGCCACAAAGGCCCAGAACCTTCGCGGAGGTTCCGGCGGCGCCTGGACCTGGTGGGCTGGGGCGCGGCTGCAGGTTCTCGGCCTGGACTCCCGACGCCCCGGCCCGGCGCGACACCCCTCCGGCTCACCCGGTATCCTCGGTCGTCTGCTCCTCCGGCCGCCCGTCTGACTCTCCGGAGCTCCAGTGCTGACTGCCGCCCCGGGCCATGTTCGGGTGTTTGGAAGACGGCTTCGGCGTGGAGGGCGCCTTCCGACGGCCGTCCCGCCGACCCGAGGCCGTCCCCTTTCCCTTCCGCGGGTCCGTGGATCTGGCCGGCTCGAGGATCGGGTGGCCTGAAGGGCAGCGTTCGCGGGAACCCTGCCCCAGGGGGTTGGACTGGGAGGGCTGCGCCCCGCGTTCCCCACCCGGCCTCTCCCTGGGGGTGTGGCCGTCCTCTGTTTGGTCATGGCTGGGATGCGCCCTGAGGCCTGCCTCGTATTGTTGCATTTTTGAGGGGTTTTGAGTGGGTGGGGGCTCTCTACGGTGCTGGGGCAGCATTTCCCAAGGCCCTGCAGATGCTGGCACCCCCCGGGGCATCTTCAAGGCTGAAGTGAGCCCAGGCCCTTCCAGATGCGTACAGTGATGCTTTGCTGGCCCCAGCTGTGGATGGTGGTCTCTCAACTACCCACGACTGGGAACCCCTGAAGTCTCCCAAGAGTAAGCAGTGACGTCCCCCAGATGACGCCCGTTAGGTAGGAGCAGTGACGTCCCCCATGTCTCCCAAAGGTGGACAGAGACCCCTCCCCTCGGAACCATCGAGGTTGATCCAGACTGGTGGGCGCAATGGGCATGGGGAGTCGGGTAGGAGAGTGGTTCTGGAGACTGCAGCAGGACCCTCCCTGCGGTAACAAGACCCTGACTTCTTTCCTCTGTGCCCAGCTCCCAGTGGGTGCCTGGGAGCCAGGATGGCTACTCGCTGTAGTGACTTGGGCGTGGCAGGCAGCACTATCAGAGAATTGCAGGCCTTGGCTTCTGCGGGTGGAACGCTATCAGGGAGGGGAGGCCGCTGCTCACCTGCCTGAGATCCCTTGGCCTCGTTTTGGGTCCTGTGGCTGAGGCGAGCACCATACCCTCCTCCAGGTAGTCAGTGGGGGTGAGAAACGACTTTTAACTTCCAAGAGAAATTAAGCTGCTCATTTCTGTTCTTGGAAACATTGCTTTTTCCCTCTCAATTAGACCACTGGAGAGCAGAGAACTCAGAGCTGGAAGTCAACAAGCTTGATTGTATATCTGGATGTTAACTAGATAAGCTTAGCCTCTCTGAACTTGTTTCTTCGTCAGCAGGACATGGTCGTTGCCACTTGCTGCCACCCCCACGGGGCTCTTGCAGGGATCAAATGGGATGATGACTGTGAAGGCTTCTAAGACAGTGGATCTCAAACCTGGCTGTTCATGGGGATCACTTGGGCGCATCTAAAAATCCCTGTGTCCAGGCTGCACCCCAGACTAATCGCATCCAAACTTCTCTTGGTGGAACCCAAGTGTCAGTCCTTTTCAAGTTCTCCAGGTGATTCCAGTGTGCAGCCAGAGCCGAGAACCACTGCCCTGCACCACACATTCACCCGGATTCAGTAGTCTGAACCAGTGGCAGTGGCAGGAAGGGCCTCTGTGAGTGGTCAGAGCCTAGATGCATAGAATGGGACTGTGAACTCTGGGACCAGTGAGACCTAGGTTCCAGTTGCTACATCAGGCTGCCTGCCCTTAGGCAGGTGATTTAACTGAGCCTTAGATTCCTCAGCCTTTTAATTGGGATAATATTAACAGTATCTGCCTCACCTCCTGAAGCACCTGGCACATAGTCTCATCACACCATGATGCATTTTGTTCTTTTTGCTTTTTTCTAAGCTGAAAAGTGTTAGTCATTCAGTCATGTCCGACTCTTTGTGACCCCATGGACTGTAACCCACTAGGCTTCACTGTCTATGGAATTCTCCAAGCAGGAATACTGGAGTGGGTTGCCATTTCCTTCTCCAGGGGATCTTCCTGATCCAGGGGTTGAACCTGAATCTCCCACATTGAAGGCAGACGCTTTACCGACTCAGCCACCAGGGAAGACCTATCTAAGCTGAAGAAGCTGACAAAGATTCTTTCCTTTGTGAAACTCTAGCCAGGCTCCTCAGAGCCCTTTTCTCAACTTTGGCCTCAACCTTGACCTGTAAAGACTTGAACAAGTACTAACATAGTTTCTAACTGCTCAAAACTGCCTCCCTAAGATGACACCAACACTGCCCCAGACTGCTTGCCTGAGAAAACTCAAGGCTGCCAAAGATTTTTATTGTCTGTTCCAGCCAGCCCCTGAGGACAGGGCCTCTGTCTTCCGATCTCCGTGGGACAATTGAATTCTAACTTCAGTAATATCAGCTAGCAGACGCTATTGGCCTAGTTGAATTTACACTTGACCTTTGGTAATTTTTCACTTCTCTGACTCTGCTGAGCACTACCCCCCCCCCCCCCCGCCTTGCCTCCCTCCCTTCTCCTTCATTTTCACTTTAAAATACCCAGCTATTTCTGTGCAGATTAAAGCAGAGTTCAGTTCATGCTGATCTCTTTTCCTTATTGCAATAGTTACTATTGATTAAAGTCTCTCTTTACCACTTCAGCTAGCATCCAGGTTTGTTTACCTTTGACCATGCCTTTGAAGTTCTAGGACATTTGTTTCCTTGAATTATGCATGGGAGGATTTGAGGCTGTGCATAGACATTTCTTACTCTATTGGTTCTGTTTGTTTTCAGGGTTCACTTTTTCTTCATTGCAACCTTTATTGAAAATGACATTGGTTTTTGAGTCACAGAAAGCAATGTGAAGTTTCCTTTTAATTTGTTTTTTTATTTAGGTTAAACATGTAGATAAATATGTAAGGTAAGTAATATTGATGGCATCACTGACTCGATGGACGTGAGTCTGGGTGAACTCCGGGAGTTGGTGATGGACAGGGGGGCCTGGCGTGCTGCAATTCATGGGGTCTCGAAGAGCCGGACACGACTAAGTGACTGAACTGAACTGAACTGAAGTATGTGATAGTGCAGGTGGCAGAAGAAGAAAGCAAGAATTGTGGTACTTGGAAACGAGGGAAATGCCGATCCAATTCCACCCCCGTCACTTTGCAGCTGAGGAGACTTCTAGATGAAGAGGCAAAACTAAAAGGCATAGATTGGGCATTTTCCCTGACTTCCAGTATCAGAGTCCCCTTGTGACCCAGGGTGGAAGGAGAGTCAAAGCAGGCAGAGAAGTAGCTCTCACCAAAGCTGCCTGGAACAGGTTCTCCATGGAGTCAGCTGAAGTGGGAAAGTCACCCATGAATGGGGAAGGGGTCTGGAAGGACTTCTGGGGGAGGGTCTGAGCCTTAGACCAGGGACTGAGAGCTGCCCGGCACAGAGGTGGGAGGGAGGGGTTCGTGCTGAAGGGACAGTAGAATAAAGGCAGAGAGCACAGTGCTGGCCCGGATGAAGGCTTCTGATTTGGGAGAGAAGTGGAGACGGGTGCCGTCGAGCCCTGAGTGCCTCGGGGAGCAGTTTGTGAGTTTGTTCCTCTTCTGATAGCTCCTGGGAGCCACTGACGGTTTCAGAGCAGGAGCAGCCTTCTGGGAGGAATAAGCAGTAGCTGTCACCAGGGGCTGGGAGAGGTCTGAGTTGGACATGCAGATTGAGAGTCCCCTTTACGGAGTTGACAAAGGCTGGCCTAGAGAGAGAATGTGTAGAGGGAGGAAGATAGTGTCAAGGGGAAGCCGTGAGGAATACCTGCTTTTAGGAAGTGGGAGGAGGAAGAACAGCCATCAGCGAGCAAAAGGAGCAACCTGAGTGTGAAACAGAGCTGAAGCCATGAGAGCAGGGTGATGAAAGGAGCAGAGGGCCACTGCCCAGGTGGCACCCAGGCCAGGAACCATGAAGCTGGTGCTTGGCGTGGGGAAAGGGGCAGGGGGTCACAGGGTTTCTCCAGTGGGAGGATGTTAATTTGTTGGCCCCCAAACAGTGTCAGAGTTTATTTTGGGGGGCTCCAAAATAACTGCAGATGGTGATTGCAGCCATGAAATTAAAAGACGCTTACTCCTTGGAAGGAAAGTTATGACCAACCTAGATAGTATATTGAAAAGCAGAGATATTACTTTGCCAACAAAGGTTCGTCTAGTCAAGGCTATGGTTTTTCCAGTGGTCATGTATGGATGGGAGAGTTGGACTGTGAAGAAAGCTGAGTGCCGAAGAATTGATGCTTTTGAACTGTGGTGTTGTAGAAGACTCTTGAGAGTCCCTTGGACTGCAAGGAGATCCAACCAGTCCGTCCTAAAGGAGATCAGTCCTGGGTGTTCATTGGAAGGACTGATGCTGAAGCTGAAACTCCAGTACTTTGGCCACCTCATGCGAAGAATTGACTCATTGGAAAAGACCCTGATGCTGGGAGGGATTGGGGGCAGGAGGAGAAGGTGACAACAGAGGATGAGATGGCTGGATGGCCTCACCGACTCAATGGACATGAGTTTGAGTGAACTCCAGGAGTTGGTGATGGACAGGGAGGCCTGGTGTGCTGTGGTTCATGGGGTCGCAAAGAATCAGACCCGACTGAGCGACTGAACTGAACTGAAACTAGCAGTTGTCACTCCAGGCCATTGTTTGACTATCCCTAGGGACTTTGCTTGGAGAGGCTCGGCCTCTCACTGGGTGTGTGCCTTTGGGCAAATTACCTCTCTCTGAATCTCAATTCCCTCCTCTGTAAAATGAGGGTAAGAACACCAACTTCATGGGTTTATTGTAAAGAGTCATAGGGACAAGTATATATGAAGTACTTAATGTGTTCCTGGCAGAGAGCCAGTGCTCTCAAGATGGAATTTTTTGGTTGCACCAAAACAGATGGTTGATGTGCACGCGCTGTGTGTCTGGCTCTGTGCTGCGCACCAGCAGTGCAGCGCTGGACGCAGGCTGGGTCTGCCCTGGAGGAGCTCACAGACTGGCCAGGCCTGAGCACCTGAACCCAAGCACTCTGGGTGACCCTCAGCATGGGCCCGTTTTGCCAGCACTCCTAGAGAGTTTTTCTAAGAACTCATATTGAGATAGGTATCTGCTACCATCGTGCTTTAACAAACAAAACCCAAGCTCCTGTGACGTTTGTGTTTGAGGGCATGGTCTCCGAGAGCCCACTTCCTCTGGAACTCAGCCTGCACACAGAGCAACTGCGAGGTCAGGGCCGCCTCCCATCGTGGGGGAGAAAGAACTAAGAAAGTGAGGGAGTGGTCAGCCTGCCCTGTATTTATACTTTCCAGTGTTCCCACCAGGGCGCCCCATCTCGTGTGGTCGCAGAGCCCGGAGAGGAGATGTATCCATGCTTTCATGTGTCAGGACAGTACATTCTGCCTCCCAGCACTGGGGAGGATGAGAAAATCCAAGAAGAGACTCAGAGCCCACACGGGCCGGTGGGGAGGTAAACCTCCGCGTCCGAGTTGTGATGAGAGCCATGAAGGAGGAGTATTCTCTTACTGAGTGATCATGGAGGTCGCACACGCGCACGTGTGTGTGTGTGTGTGTGTGTGTGTGTGTGGTGTCATGTTCATGTTGAGACCTAGAGGTTGAGAAGGAGACTGCCCTGCAGTGCCAGTGGTAAAGAGTTCCAGGCATAGACAACGGCCCAGGTGAAGGCTTCAAAGTGTGTACGAATTTGACCGTTTGAAATAATCAGTGTTTCTGGAACAGAGATGGAGTGGGGTGTGGACCAGTGGGCTGAGTTGGATTTTCAGAGTTAAAGCCCCCACAGGGCTTTAAGTGGTGTACTTTAAGAAACTGTTGTATATTTATTCCATCATATTTATTGTTTTCCTTCAACAAAATTGCTATATTGTTATAAACAGCCTCACTGCATACTTGGTGTTCTATTTTCAGGTATGCCAGATGACAAAACATCTCAAGTCATTGTGGCTCCAAGTTTTAATTTGGAGACACTTTGCTCTTCTGAGCAAAGCAGCACTTAGATTCAGAAGTGAATCACAAATTTTATGCATCATACTCGAACATTGCAGTGGGGTCACAAGAGTTCCTGTAGAAATTACAAATATTTTAATTTCATCATACAGTTATCAGTTTTTTAAAGCAGCTTTATTGAGGTGTAATTGACATACAATGACTGGCGCGTAGTAAAGTGTACCATTTATAAGGTTTGATATATGTATATATCGATGAAACTATCAACCTTAAGGTCTTGAACATTCATCATGGTCCACCGTCATGAGGGCATACACTTAAAAGATGATGTGCCCCACCTTGCACTAGTCAGCTGCTGAGCTGGGCCCAGAAGCCTATTCTGCTGTGTCCTAATTTTGTTCTTTTCAGAAAATAAACCCATTAGCACCGTTGGGTGTGATTCTCGCTCTGCCATTCTCTAGCTGTGTGACCTTGGGCAAGTTACTTAACTTGACTGCCTCAGTTTCTCATCTGTGAAAGATGGTCTGTGAGGCATATATAAAATTATATATATGATGATACATGCACATATATAAATTATCCAAATGAAAAGCCCTTAAGACAGTACTTGGCACAGAATGCAATAAATATTGGCCCTTGCTGTTTGATGCAGAGAGCTGTGTAAATGCATTTGCCTAGAAGTATCACGATGGGGAATACAGAAAGCCTAGTAGGATGGAAAGCTGAAATCTCTCTCCCTTCTCCATGGGAATTGAACTGAGACACTCACCAAATGATGATGCTGTTGTCGGACACCCTGGGTGTCTAGTTAATGCCACTCTTAATAGTTTCTTCAGATCTGTGCATGTCCTGGGCTGGTCCCATCTCATGTTAAGTATGGTTCCTAGCAAATTACAGACTCTCCCAGACCAGGAGGGAGGAGCTGGCGTCTCCCTTAGACACTCAGGCTGTCATCAATTCCTCTCTCTCTCTCTCCTTCCCCATTACCAGAAGTTGTGGCTACTGCTCAGAGAAGTCTCCCAGCTCTGTCCTCTGGCTTAAGGCAAGCCCTGTCCTCCTTGCCTTGCCCTCTCTAAGCATTCTCCTTCCTTGCCAGCAACTTAAAAATGATGAAATTCCAGAAGCTCAGTTCTGTTCCAGTCACAGCCTAGCTCTAAAGCGTCTGATGGATCCCTGAACAGGATAATCAAATCCAAATCCTTTCCCTTGGCATTGAAGTTTCTCCATGGTCTTAACCCGGCTCACCCTTCTTGGCTCCACGACCCACTCAGAGCCCTTATTTGTACTGTCAGAACAGCGCAGTGCTGTTCCCCAGCTCAGGACTTGGGAGAACAAGCCTGGAATTTGTTCAGAAGCAGAGAGACGCTGCAGTTCTATTATGATGACGGGGACATAACATTTAAAGAAACATGAACATCTCAGTACCTGGCTTTGAGCTGTTCTCAGAATGGAAACCATATGAAAAAAATATGTTAGGAAACACATTAGAGAGGAGTTTGAGATTTTCTGGGCAGGGCCTTAAAAGACGATGGGAAATCACCTGGCGTGACACACAGGACGACTTTTTACATCCTGAGGAAGGAGTGTGGAGAAGAGAAGAGGGCAGAGAGCTGATAAGATCAAGAGTGGCTTGAATGATGGGGGCTGTCAGCACCTCTGTCTCTTCACCTCCTCCTCACTCACCCATCTTTAGTCTGCTAAACTCTCAAACTTTGGGGGGGGGGTGGTTGTGAGTGAGTATACATGCATGCATGTGTGCAAGGGTGTGTGTGTGTGTGTGTGTGTGTGTGTGTGTAGGGTAGATCTGGAAGAAGGGGTTGAGCATATTATACAGGGACCCTTACTTAGCCTCTGGAAAGCATAAAAATTTTTGGGAGAGCTCTAGAATGCTACAGGCTGTCCAGTTTGGGGGATTTGAACCTATTTTACCTGCATTAATGATCATTTAGTTTCATTTATAATTGTTATTTTTGTCATTACCAAAAAAATACCCTCTAAAAACCTCCTGGGAGAAACACAGAAGAAAAAACAGAATTTTGCTGCAAAAAAGAGATCCTTTAGAAATGCTTGCTTGTCAGAAATATATTTTTCTTTTCTGGTTAGCTGACAAGTGGTTTGTGGAAGAGGGCCCTAGAAAACATGAGGCTCTGAACAAAAAAACGAAAATGGCCAGTAACCATCCTTCAGAAGTTGAGCCTCACCGCTCATCAAAGAAATGGAAGTTTAACCAGCAGCAAGGCATATTGTTTGCCAGCAAGGGCCAGGAGAGGCTGAATCTCTGCAGAAACCTCTGGTCGCTGTGCAGTGGAGAGAGAAAGTGCCATGAGGCCAGGTGATGGGTGTCCCAAACTTGGGTCCACGTCCCACTCGCAGCATTCACAAGAAGCACATCCCGCTGCACACCCAGAGCCAGGGGGCAGAGCTCAGAAAATCCCCCTGTTAACCTGAGCGGGACCATCGTAACCCCCCAAAAGGCCAAACTTTTATCATATTAAGAGTTTTGTGTACTTCATTAAAATATACATTATACATAGTAAAATTCACAGTCGACTGATCAGTGACTTTACACGTGTATACCGTGTGACCACCACCCAGATGGAGAGAGAAAATTTTCATCACCCTAGAAGGTTTCCTCATTACAGTAGTCACGCTTTACCCATGGTTTCACTTTCCACCATTTCAGTTAACCTATGGTCAATTATTTAATGTCCAAAAATTCCAAAAATAACTCAAAAATTTTAAAGTGCATGCCATTTTGAGTAGCATAATGAATTCTCACACCATCCTGTGTATCCCACCTGCTAGTCACTTAGTAACCATGTCTGTTATCAGATCAATTGCCATAGTGTCGCAATGCTTGTGTATAGGTAACCCCTATTTTACTTAATGGCCTCAAAGCCCAAGAGTTCAGTTCAGTCACTCAGTCATGTCTGACTCTGCGACCCCATGAACCGCAGCAAACCAGGCCTCCCTGTCCATCACCAACTCCCAGAGTTTACCCAAACTCATGTCCATCGAGTTGGTGATGCCACCCAACCATCTCATCCTCTGTCGTCCCCTTCTCCTGCCCTCAATCTTACCCAGCATCAGGGTCTTTTCCAATGAGTCAGCTCTTTGGAACAAGTGGCCAAAGTATAGTGATGCTGACAATTAAGATAACACCAAAGAGAAGCCATAAAGTGCCTCCTGAAAGGGAAAAGGTAAAGGTCTCAATCAGGAAAGAAAAAAAAATTGTATGCTGAGGTTGCTAAGATCTAAGGTAAGAATGAATCTTCTATCAGTGAAATTGTGAAGAAGGAAAAAGAAATTTGAGCTAGATTTGCCATCACCCCTCAAACTGCAAGAGTTATGGCTGAGATTTCCCTGGTGGTCCAGTGGTTAAGGCTCTGAGCTCCCACTGCAAGGGGCACAGCTTTGATCCCTCATCTGGGAACTAAGATCCCACATGCATTGCAGCATGGTCAATAAAATAAAATAATGTATTAATAATAACAATATCCTTTTAAAATAATTATAAAAAAAGAAAAAAAAAGACTTAATGGCCACAGTACATGGCAAGTCTTGGTGCAGGTGGAAAAGGCATGAAATTTGTACAATAAGGAATTTTGAGAGAGAGAGAGAGGACGTTCACAAAAATTTTACTATAGTGTATTGTAGCCATTTCCTTCTCCAGGGGATCTTCCTGACCCAGGGATCAAACCCAGGTCTCGTGCACGGCAGGTGGATTCTTTACCGTCTGAACCACTGAGGAAGCCTTAAACATGTTTCCATCCAGTTTCAAACTGGGGACATTTTGCTTGTGAGACAAACAATAACTACTACACTATGGAAATGCTCACCTTAATTGTATTTTATTATTACTTTTATCAATCTCTTCATGTGCCTAGTTTATAAATTAAAGTATCACAGTTATATATGCATGGGAAAAAATAGTATATGTGTGGCTCAGTATTGTCTATGGTCTCAGGCATCCACTGGGGATCTTAGAACGAACATACCTGCAGGTAAGAGGCAACCACTGGATCCTGAGCTGTCACCGCAGATTGAGTCAGCTTACTGTTGAACTCCACATCCATGGGGCCATATAGTATGTATATTTTTTGGTCTGGTTACTTTTGCTCATTGTATATTTGAGATTTATCCATGGCTATATATGTATCAGTAGTTCATCTGCATTGATGAGAAGTATTCTGTTGTTCGGATAGAACAGTTTGTTTATCCATTATTCTGATGATGGACTTTTGCACTGTTTCCTGTTGTAGTCTGTCATGAATACAGCTGCTGTACAAATCTTTGTTTAAACATATGTCTTCATTTCAGGGCCTCGCAGGTGGCGCTAGTGGTAAAGAACCCAACTGCCACTGCAGGAGACACAGACTCAGGTTCAATCCCTGGGTCGCGAAGATTCCCTGGAGGAGGGAATGGCCACAAAACACTGTAGTAAAATTTATATGAATGTCATCTCTCTTAAAATCCCTTACTGTACAAATTGCATGCCTTTTTCACTTTCACTAAGCGCTCCAGTATTCTTGCCTGGAGAATCCCTGTGGACAGAGGAGCGTGGCAGGCTACCATCCATAGCGTCACCAAGAGTCAGACATGACTGAAGTGACTTGGCGCGCACACACGCATGCACATGACTTCATTTCTGATCAGCAAATACCCAGGAGTGGGCTTACTCGATCATAGCATAGGTGTATGTTTAATTGCTAAACAGTTTTTCCTAGTTACTCCTTTGTGGGGCTTCTCTGTTGTCTCAGCAGTAAAGAATTCTGCCAATGGAGGAGACAAGGGTTCAGTTCCTGGGTTGGGAAGATTCCCTTGGAGAAGGAAATGGCAATCCACTCCAATATTCTTGCCTGGGAAATCCTTTGGACAAAGGAGCCTGGTGGGCTATACAGTCCATGGGGTTGCAAAGAGTTGTACACGACTGAGTGAGTAAACAACAGCAACCCCCGTTATATATGCCCACCAGCAAAGTGTATGAGTTCCAGTTGCCTGTGTCTTTGGCAGCACTAGGTTTTGTCAATGTTTTTAACTTTAATCCTTTTTGGTGAATGTGTAGTCATACATCACGGTTTTAATCTTCATTTCCCTGAGAACCAAAAATGCTGAGCAACTTTTTACGTACTTATTGTTTCAAAATTTACTGGGGTGGATCAAGGACCCAGAAAATAATGGAGTGAGATCCCCTGAGGGCAAAACACCTCCAAATTGAGGAGTGGATTTTCTTTTCTATCCCTTTTGCTTCTATGCAGTGATCCCAGGAGCCAAGGGAGGACTGGAGGCAATTCTTGGCAGCCGTGGTAGGGGTGACAGTGGCCAGCCTGCCTGGCTGTGAAGTAGTCAGCAAATCTATTGCTCCCTGCTTCTTTGCTCCCTGGAGCATCTTGAAAAACCTCCTTCTCAAGGCTGGGGCCCTCCATCCTGTCAGTTCTGTAAGTCCGTCTATAGCCTTCCTGTTGAGTGGGGCAACATTACTGATTCCTGGCTAATGGAAAGTGAAGGGAAGGTACAGACACAACTTCAGGCCCACAAAATCCTCCTGTGTAATCCTCTACTCTCTTTCTCTGTCTGCAGGCTGTTTATTGACCGCTGACCTCCTCGGAAGCCACGTGTGGAATGGTGGAGCTACCTTAGGCCTGGACATCTATACTGCTGTATGAAGCAGAGTTCCCCTCCCCGCCGCCCCCCGCCCCTGCCCCCGACACACATACCCATACCTCTCAGGAACAGCCGTTTGAGGCTTTATATGTACAATAAGTAAATCTATGCTATGTAAGACGATTGAAATTTGGGGATTTTCCTAATACAGCAGCTAACTATATCCTAACTGATAGAGACCACCAGAGCCAATTTCTGTTGCCTGCCATCAAAAACTCTGACTGATAAAACGTATCTGGCCAGGAACTTCAGAGAGCCCATTGGATTAGCAAAAGTCATGACCCTAGGCTCTAGAGTCTCCCCTGAGCTACGCTGCCCCCACCCCAGCAGTTCCTTTGGCTGTCCCTCATATGTCAAGATCCTTCCCTGCCCCGCAGGACCCTTCCTCAGAGTTCTGTTTGTCAACAGCCACTCAGAGCAGGGCCCAGAGCTGAACACATTGTGAAAGGCTGGACCTCCTGGCACCTGTGGTTAGCACATCTACGAGGCACTGGGAAGTCCACAAACGCAGGCCCCAGGACACTGGCCTGTGCCCCTCCCTCTGTTCTGATCCCTGTCCAAGCCCCAGCCTCCGAAGGCCTCATGGGCAGGCCCCTGGGTAGAAGGACCCCAGGACACAGTCTCTGCACCACCCATAAAGGAGGGCTCATGGCTCCCTGTCCATTTTACATATGCTTTGTTTAGTTTGGATCAGCAAAGTGTCTGAATGGTCAGATAGACATCTTCTTTGGCCTGGTCCCAGCAGGACACCTAGCTAACCCAGGGACTTCATGGGGTACAGGAAAAGCAGATACGCCTACTAAGGGCTGGGTACTTTTTTTTTTGGCTGTACTATAGGGCATATGGAATTTTAGTTCCCCAACCAGGGATTGAACTCGTGTCCCATGCAGTGGAAGCGTGGTCCTAACCACCGGACCACCAGGGAAGTCCCTGGGCACTTTTTACTTAACCTTTGTACCTGCCCAGAAGAGAGGGGACACGCACTTCATTTCACCAGTGAGGAAACTGAGACTCAGAGAGTTTCAGTAGCTTGTCCAAGCTCACACACAGCTAAGACAGGAACACTGCCAGAACTCTAACCCAGACTAAATGATCCCAAAGCCCACCATGTTCTTTCCAGGCCACCTCACACCTGCTTCTGTGGCCAAGGTCAGATAGCTGGGCCGTAAGTAACAGAGCCAAATCTTCACATGACGACTGTAACAAGGGAGCAGAAAAACAGCTCCAGCTCTGACCAAATCTTAGACTCTTTTCTTTCTTTTTTTTAATAAGGAGTCAGGTTAACCACAGTTCAAGCATTTTGCTGAGTTTCTGGAAAAATTGTATAATTCACATACATTTCTAATTTTGAAATAAGGAGCTGAGACCTGAAAGGAGGCCATAGCCTGCAGGCTCACACACCATCTTTGTTCAGGAAGGTAAAGTCTAGAACCTGAGCCTTGTAATTCCCAGCCACCAAAATACCCTAATTACTATAGTATGCTCATGAATAATCTAAAAAACAAACTTCTCATTGCAATATAATACATCCCTGCTGTTGCTATTTATTGCTCAGTCATGTCTGACTCTTTGCAAACCCATGGACTGTAGCCTACCAGGCTCCTCTGTCCATGGGATTTCCCAGGCAAGAATACTGGAGTGGGTTGCCATTTCCTTCTCCAGAAGATCTTCCCAACCCAGGGATTGAACTCCCATCTCCTGCTTGGCAAGCAGATTCTTTACCACTGTGAGCACCTGGGAAACCCCATAATATACCGATAGAAAATACAGAAGTCCCAAGTGTGCAGTCCAGTGAATTATCACAAAGTGAGCACTTGTTTTTTTACCCCTGTCTAGAATTGGAACATTGCCAGCTCTCCAGAAGCACCCTGTGGTGCCTCTCAATCACAATGCACTCCCACTCCCCCAGCCCCCAGGGGAACGAACCACTATTTAGACTTCTGAAACAGATCCGTTTTGCCTCTTTGTAAGCCCTGTATCAACAGAGCCAGGTAATAGGTATTCTTCTGTGCCTTGCTTCTTTTGCTCAATTTTAAGTTGGTGAGAATTATCAGTGTTGCTGGTTTAACAAGAGTTTATTCATTCTCACTGCCATCCAGTGTGTGGTCCATTCTACCATAGTAGCCATCTGCTCTACTGTTGATGGACATTTGGGGCACCAGAGGTCATTGCCGTACTGCCATGAGCATTCTGGTGTATAAGTTTTGGTGCATGTATGTTCATACTTGTGTTAGGTACACCCCTAGGAGTGAAATTGCTAGTGGGCTGGGGGTGGCTTGCTCCTCTTGCCTTCCCCCTGCACATCGCCCCCACCCCGCTGCCGCCCCCCCGCCACACACACACAATAGAGACTCCTACTTGTTGCTTTGAGAAATCCCCTGTGGGCCCTGCCCACACACATCCCCCGTTGCCCATGAGACCCTCAGGCTGCACTGTGGAGACTTGGGCACAAATTTGCTGCGATGCAGCCATACCTTTTCTATCTCTCACACCTTTGTTCCTAGAATTCTCACACCCCCAACCCCCTGGCTGGGTATGGCACATCTGCTGAGAAGTGCTCTCCTCAGAGCTCTTCAGATAACTCCTTTTAAACAAAGGCCCTGCAATTGCCAGTCGGGAACCAGTCCTGTTCAGCCTGCCAGTTAGTGATAACTGCAGCTCATCTTACACCAGCCTCTACCCTGATATGGAGCAACTGTAGCTCCTCCCAGGGCAGGGACTGCAGAGTTCCTCTTGCCATTATCTCCCTGCGGCTCATCATGGTATGTGGGAGGTGCTCATAAACTTCTGTGGAATTGGATCCAGCTTTCTAAAATGACAGTGGGGTGATGCTGCTGAAAGTCCTGTGACCTGTGCTGTGCTTGGCCTCACTCTGTGTCTGTCTGCTACAGCTGCTGTAACAAATTGCCACAGATTGAGTGGCTTCAAACAACAGGTATTTATTCTCTTCCAGTTATGGAGGTCAGAAACCTCTGGTTTTGCTGAACTAAATCGAGATATTGGCAGGACTGCATCCTCCTAGAGGTTCTAGGGGAAGGATCCATTTCTTCATCTTTTCCAGTTTCTAGAAACCGCCTGCATTGGCTCATGACCCACTCCTCCATCTTCAAAGGCAGCAGCACAGCGTCTTCAAATCTCTCTCCGTCTTCTTCCATCATCACATCCCCTCCTCTCATTCTGGCCTTCCTGTCTCCCTCTTATAAGGACCCTTGTGATTAGAGTGGGCTTTCCTGCATAATCCAGGATAAACTTCCTGTCACAAAACCCTTCACTTAACTCACATCTGCAAAGTGCCTTTAACATGTAACATATTTTCAGATTTGGGGTATTAGGACATGGACATCTTCAACAGCCATGATACTGCCAGCCACAAGCCCCAAACCCTTAGCCTGCCAGTCAGGGCCGCAGACCTATGCACTTGCATTTCCTTCTGGTCAGGCCACACCCACACCCTCTTCTCCTGGCCCACACGCCCCTCCTTGGTCATTCTCCACACGTGACACTTTTCTACCCCCACACTTGTGTTCCTAGAATTCTCACACCCCAAAGCCCAGTGCCTCTCATCCAGTCTCTCCTTCAAGCCCCCACTGAAAATTCAGCTTCCCAGGAAGCCATTCCTGATCCCCCAGATGAGAGTGGCCTCCTCTCCTGGGTCACACACGGGCGATGGCTCTGACAGGTGGCATTGCTCAGGTTCAAAGCCTGGCTCTCTCATTTGCTGCCTGTGTGACCTCAGGCAAGTTAACGTCCGTGTGTCTTAGTGTTTCTTCATCTATAACATCTATAATTTAGAAAAAAATTTAATGAATAATAGTGGTGCTTTTATTAGATTGTATAAGGGTTAAATGAGACAATGTACATAAGATGCTTCAGCACAGAGCCTGGTATGTAGTAAAAACTTGATTTAAAAAATAGTCCTGGGGACTTCCCTGGCTGTCCAGTGGTTAAGACTCTGCACTTGCACTGCAGGGGATGTGGGTTCATTCCCTGGTTGGGGAATGAAGATCCCGCATACTGCACAGTGCAGCCAAAATATAATAAAAATTAATTTAAAAAAAAACTTGCATTATTTAAAAGGAAAAAAGGAAGTCCTATTTCCATTGTTACTGGTGTGCAAGGCTGTAACTCATAAGTAGACCAGTGTTACTCATCCCTGTGACCCCAAGGGACCCCCTGGCACAGTCACAAATGCTGGCTGATCTGCATGAGAGGGATGGAGGGATGGATGCGTGGCCGCATTTATTTGCCATTATCCAGCTGAGTGTGTGATCAGAGCCTTGGAGCCAGCAGGAGAAAGAAGTAGGCTTCTATGGCCCCAGGCTGAGCAGAAGTGGCAGTTTAGCTGTGAGTGGCAGACGGGTGTCTCTATGAAATGTATCAAAGAAAGCTGGAGAATGTAGGGGTATCTGGAAAGCTTCCCAGAGAAGGTGAGTGTGGGAAGCTTGGAGTGAAGCGAGGCAAGGGGCCAGCTGGCTTCTCTTCCTGGGCCCTCTCCGTCTGTCTGCCGTTTTATATCACCTTCTCTGGCCTCCCAGGCCCTGCAGTGCGAATGTTCTTTCAAACAGTGGCAAAGCCCAAGAGAAGTCGGTTTATAGGTGCTGAGAGGGTCCCTGGGGTTGAGATAGCTTTTTTGTGACTAGGGGTCCACAGAAGGCTGATCAAGGCTGTTTCCGCTCAGCCAGGGTTGGGGGCTGTTTGCTCCAGGCCTACTTGGTGGCAGGGGGGAGAGCCAAGGTTTGTCAGGGCTCTGACTCAGAAAGACCCCCATAAAGAAAAGAGCTCTGAAAATTCTACCAGGGCAAGAGTGGTCTATTGGGGTGACCAGATTCCTATTTGGGAAAAGAAAAAAAAAATCATTTTCTAGACACTTGGGCAACATTACAGAAAAGAGGCCCCATTCACTCACCTGAGACTGGGCCCTGCACTGTGAGTGCCTCTGGGCTTCCAGAGAACAAGCAGGGAAGACCCCGTTCCTGGGTGACTGCACCTGCTCACCATGCTGTGGCCGCAGAGGCCTCCTCTGGGCTCCCACCACAGCCCGGCTGGCCCTCAGCACTGGAGACCAAGGCCTGGATTGAAGGCCACACTGCCTGGGTTCTGATCCCACGTCCGTGAGAGCTAGCTGTGGGGCCTCGACATGTTCCACCCCTCAGAGGTTACCCCTCCACCCCTGGAGGACGGGTAATAATGCCTCCGGGCAGGGCTGTCATGAGGCATGCGTAACCCTTGGATGAGGATGCTTGGCATGGCTCTGGGTACACACAGCACCTTGTTTCAGAAGGCTGGAGCTCCCAGCATCATTAGAGAGCCATCACTCACACCTGACTGTGAACTTCTCTGGGCACAGCTCGGGCCCTCTGGACATCAAGGAGCAGGTCCTGGGAGAGAAAAGGGTCACCCTAACCCTGACAGGAGAGGGGACTTCCCTGGCTCAGTCAAAGACTCTTCATCCTTCACAAAGGGCTCTTCACCCCCAACAGCCTGGCCTTGGAGGTTTGTCGTTAAGCAGGACACTGGGTCTGAGCCAGGAGCAGATTCTCCACGCTCGGGTGTTCAGTCCTCCTGGGGAGCAGCGCCGACTGTCCCAGCCTGCCTGGGCCTGACTCCTGGCTGCCCAGGCCACTCGCCAGGATGCTGAGGCCTTGGCCGCTTGTCTGTTGTTCCCACTCCTGGCCATCCCCTGGGGAGGTCACAGACACAGCCAGCCCAGGCAGACGCTGGCGATGTCCCAAGCTCAGAGGAGAGCCCACTGCCAGCTCCCTGATGTTGGGGTGTGTCCCAGAAGAGGGTCTTCCCAGGCCAGCATTCGGGCTCAGAGAGGAGGACCTGTGTGCCCCTCCCCCAAGGGCACCCCTCTGTCCCTGTCCAGCGCCACAGCCCCTCTCCCTTATGTCAGCCAGGTTATTTCTCCTCTCTGGACCTCAATTTCCTCATCTGCAAAATGGAGGCAGAAGGCTGGAAGACGTCGACCCCTGGCCTTTCAGGTCTGAAGTTACGGACCTCACCTGAGTGCTCACTGGGTTTCTGGGTTGAACTTTTGGAGCACCCTTGGCTCCTGCCCAGGGGAGGAGCCTCAGAAACAGCTGTGTATAAGTTATAGTCACTGTCAGGTGAGGAAAGAGACGTTCTGAGACGCGACGGCCATGTCCAGGGTCGCACAGGCTGAAATCAAGTCATGCTAGCTCTCAGCCCCTTGCCCATCGCGGCCCACTCTCCCACCCTCAGGGGCACCAGCCCAGGCAGCAACGAGCACCCTCAGCCCTGAGGTTGTAACTGATGAGAGACCCTGAAGAAAGCTGTCCAAACCTCTGTTTTTCTCATGATGGCCTGCCTCCATCCCAAGTTACAGAGTTTCCCCGGGCTTTAGGGTAACAAAAAAATAAACATTCGTTCTTACTGAAAGCTTCCACTCTGTTGTAGGTGCTTTCTGTGTACTAACTCAGTATGACCCTAAGAGTTAGGAATTATTGTGACTCCATTTTACAGATAAGAACACTGAACCATGGGCTTCCCAGGTGGCACTAGTGGTAAAGAATCTGCCTGCCAATGCTAGGAAACGTAAAATACCTGGATTTGATCCCTGGATAGGGAAGGTCCCCTGGAGGAGGGCGTGGCAACCCACTCCTGTATTCTTGCCTGAAGAATTCCATGGACAGAGAAGCCTGGAGGCTTATGCAGGCTTGGAGGGTCACAAAGAGTCGGACACAACTGAAGTGACTTGGTGTGCATTCACACTGAAGCACAGAGAGGTTAAGTAATGTGCCTGAGTCACACAGCTTGTAAGCATCCCAATGTTCCCTAGAGAACAGAGCCTAAGGCAAAGCTTATGCTCTACGGCTTTGCTGGGAGTGCATCGTAGGGCACAAAAGTAAGGAGAGGGGAAAGAAGGAAGGAAGAAAAGGGAGGAAAGCAAATACAAGATAGTAAGGGCATTTGTGAGCTGGACACCATCCCACAGGAGAACACAGCTCTTTGCTACATTGTGGAGGACATCTGGACAGGCCCTGTGCTCTGCTCCTGGGAACACTTCGTTGAGGGGAGGAAGGGAAGGGACTCACTGCAAACTTTCTCCTGTGTGTCCACAAGAAGGAGCCCATGCAGAGTGAGGAGTGTGGTGCCCAGGAAGGAGAAAGGACGGGAGAGGTGAGGGCCAGCCATCCACGTGACAGACCGGATCCGGGTCCCAGCCGGCACCTGCACCCTCCCGTGTTCAATTGTTAGCCTTGTCTTGGATTGTATGGGTCATTTTGCTGTCCTTTTTGCTTCAGCTGGTTTCATTTAGGGTTTCTGGCCCCTGGCAACCAAGAGTCCCCATTTTACAGATGAGCAGACTGAGACTCTGAGTGGTAAGGTGACTCGGCCTGGGTCACATAGCTAATCCAGAAGCCAGTGTGCTCAAACTCGGCCTGTCCCATCCAGACCCTGAGTGTGAGGGTCACGCGGCCCACCATCCAGGCCTCTCTAGGTGAGGGAAGATCAGGGTAAGGGGAGAAAGTGTGTCCTCTGCAGACGTGGGGCAGGCGTCTAGGTCTGCTCCCTTCCTTCCTTTCTGCCCTAACTTCTTCCAACAAAGGACTTGGTCCTGGGTGGCCCCGTCACCCTTTACAGTCTTCCCCCACTAGTTATCTGTAGAGTCGTCTGTGCTCCCATCTTCCTCTGCCCCTACTCTCAGCAAACTTCTACCCTGGTGGCCTGAGTCTCTGAGAAGCTGAGTCCCTGGAGAGGAGACTGAACCTCAGAAATCCCTGTCTTCTGTCTGCAGCTGGAGAAAACTCAGCTCTGATTCCAGGACCGAACTCTGCACCGCACCCACCACCGCCACCGCCCCCCCCCCCCTATTCATCACAGACAGGGACCCCCACGAGAGGACGCGGCTGCAGCCCGGGGCCACAGCGCTCTTCGGTGTGCAGGGGTCTCACAGCTGAGGCCTTGGGGCCCGATGTCCAGGGCACACTGCGGCGGCTGACACAGGTATCCCGTGGGGGATGGAGGAAGACAGTTTCTGTGGGTGGGGGTGGGGGTGGGGATGGGGGTGGCAAGATCCATGTATCTTGAGAAAAGAGGTGGGAGGCACTGTGGCCAGCAGGGGTCAGCAGAGGCCCAAAGTGCTCCTGCCCTTCCAAGCCGTGGGGCCAGGATGCAGCATTTCAAAAAAAAAATACATATGTAATACATATGCTGCTGCTGCTGCTGCTAAGTAGCTTCAGTCATTTCCGACTCTGTGCGACCCCATAGACGGCAGCCCACCAGGCTCCCCCGTCCCTGGGATTCTCCAGGCAAGAACACTGGAGTGGGGTGCCATTTCCTTCTCCAGTGCATGAAAATGAAAAGTGAAAGGGAAGTTGCTCAGTTGTGTCCGACTCTTAGCGACCCCATGTACTACAGCGTACCAGGCTCCTCCATCCATGGGATTTTCCAGGCAAGAGTCCTGGAGTGGGGTGCCATTGCCTTCTCCGATGTGACACATATACATGGTAACAAAAAAGTAGCCCAGAGGAACTGATACAGAAAATATACACCATGCTCCCCCCTGCCCAAGCCCAGAGGCACCTGGCAGGTTGGGTGTGGGAGGTGTCTTACCAGGCTCCTCCCGTGGGATTTCCCAGGCAAGAGTACTGGAGTGAGGTGCCATTTCCTTCTCCAGAGGATCATCCCCACCCGATCAAACCCGATTCTCCCACATTGTAGGCAGACACTTTACCATCTGAGCCACCAGGGAATTCATTCATTTATTTTTATTGAAGTATGTTGATTAAGGCAGTGGCACCCCACTCCCGTACTCCTGCCTGGAAAATCCTGTGGATGGAGGAGCCTGGTAGGCTGCAGTCCATGGGGTCGCTGAGGGTCGGGCAGGACTTGAGCGACTTCACTTTCACTTTTCACTTTCATGCACTGGAGAAGGAAATGGCAACCCACTCCAGTGTTCTTGCCTGGAGAATCCCAGGGACAGGGGAGCCTGGTGGGCTGCTGTCTATGGGGTCGCACAGAGTCAGACACGACTGAAGCGACTTAGCAGCAGCAGCAGATACTGTATGATATCTCTCATATGTGGAATCTAAAAAATAATACAAATGAATGTATACACAAAATGGTAACAGACTCACAAACAAATTTATGTTTGCCAAAGGAGATTGGGAGTGAGGAGAAACAAGTTAGAGGCATGGGATTAGCAGAGACAAACCATTTGGGGTTTTTTAAAACTGTTTTTATTCTTTTTTTTTTAGCTGTTTCTTTAAATTTTTTTTAAGCTTTTTAAAAAGTTGAATTGTAGTTGATTTACAATGTTGTGTTAGTTCTTTGAGGTATACAGCATAATGATTCAGTTATATATAATTCTTTTTCAGATTCTTTTCCATTATATGTTATTACAAGTTATTAAATATAACTATAAATACAAAATAGAGACAGCAGCCCACCAGGCTCTGCCGTCCCTGGGATTCTCCAGGCAAGAACACTGGAGTGGGTTGCCATTTCCTTCTCCAATGCATGAAAGTGAAAAGTGAAAATGAAGTCGCTCAGTCGTGTCCGACTCTTCTCGACCTCATGGACCGCAGCCTACCAGGCTCCTCCGTCCATGGGATTTTCCAGGCAAGAGTACTGGAGTGGGGTGCCATCGCCTTCTCTGAAATAACCCTGTACTATACAGTAAATCCTTGTTGCTTACCTATAAAGATTTCTAGGTTTAGGGCTTCCTGGTGGTTCGGATGGTAAAGAATCAGCTTGCAATGCAGAAGACCTGAGTTTGATCCCTGGGTTGGAAAGATCCCCTGGAGAAGGGAATGGGAACTCACTTCAGTATTCTTGCCTGGAGAATTACATGGACAGAGGAGCCTGGCAGACTACAGTCCATGGTGTCGCAAAAAGTTGAACATGACAGTGACACTCACTCACTCATTTCTATGTTTATCTATAACCTATCTCTTGCGAGGGCTCTACTGGTTTCAAGCATGTGCTTATCTCTCTAGAGTGTGATTTGTTACTGCAAAGGACACCTGTGAACAATGATTGCACTCATATACTTAGCTCCCCTCCGCACTTCCTTCCAGTGCTTGATCACTTCAATTTTTGGTTCTACTATTCATTTCTGTAGCTCTAAACAGCCTCTTATCTATCTCTTGTTCCATCCACTTGGCACAGTATCTCAAAACCCTCAGTGTAAGATGAAAGTCTGAGAGAACCCTACTCCCATCTATCCTGTGACTTCTGTCAACTGGCCCTTAACTCTGACTTTGTTCAGATGAATAACATTTACATTCTTTAATGAAAACAAAATTCAAATTTCCAAGCTTTTCTATAGCAGTTTCCAAAAGTATCCTATGATCAAATATTATATATGTACATATATTATATATATCCTATATATCAAATAGTATAAATAATCGAAACTGTGCTCCCTGCATTGTGAGCACGGTGGTACATGGACAAATACTTTACAAAATGGTTTTATATTTATTTTAATATGCATTATGTACGCATGTATATAATGAGTCCTTCAGTATGTGTTTTCACAAATCTAATTGCTTAGGATGAAGCTAGAGTCGATTCCTAAATGCTAAAACTGAGTTAAGGCGAAGAAAAATATTAAATGATGGTAAACACCCAAGGCATGCAGATGTAGGAAAAATCATGAAAGGGCTAAGAGATTGATTGGAAAACTGGTTTTGATTCTCAAATTCAAAAACTATTAATAGCAAGCACAGCAATTGCTTTGCTATGACAGTACTTCTCCTCCTCTGCAGAGCCCAGCAGCAAAGTGCAATGATGTTTCCATCTGTAACCAGGTGTTCCAGAGCCTAGGTTTCTCAAGAAGCAACGTGCCAGCACTGAGAACACTGTATGCTCAGGCCATTCAAGATGGCTGTTCTCTTGCTTTCTGTACATCCCCTGCTAGACTCGTTCCTGCTTCATTCACGTGACTATCCAATCCTCTAATTATAGGCCTTACTTAGTCCCTGGTAACTAATGAGCCCAGCTGATGTCTGTTCCCCCTATAAATGGTAGCCTCTTCTCCCCAGTGTAACAAAGATGGCTGCCACTTCCTGCTTGCCAGGTGCTGCCCACAGAGTGAAGTTGTCCCAGAACTCTTTGAGACATATAGGATCCCTTGCCTAATAGACCATTGATGTCTCTGCCACAATCTTCAGGCTTTCTTCAGTCTCAAGGCTGGGCAACTACCCGTCTTGCAGACCTGCAGGACGCAGCCCAACCCACATATCAACTCTGTCTTCTTCCACTTAATTGTTTCCAAGTGTTTCACGTTTGTTGTTGCACCACCATTCATTTCTGCAAGTTGTTTCTCTTGGTGTCCCTAATCACCCTTCTTTTTTTTTTTGTCTCAATCAAACAGCACATCTTCAGGTTTAATCATTGTCTCAGTCATCCCACTGGTTACATGGAGGGGCCCTTTTACCTGGAGAAGAACTGTTAATCACCCAAGAACTGTTGATTATGTTGTAATGGTTAGAGTCCGTATCTATACTCACAGGTCAGAAGTCATTCAGTTGATCTGCCACCCCCACACCCCCCGCCACAAGCCTCCTCCAGCTTGTGGAAGCCTGTGCCCCAGCTGGCCCGTGTGGGCATGTGTGCTTCAGGATGGAACACTTGCAGAGGTGGGGCAGACACAGTGGGTCCAGGCACCTACCTCAAGGTCTCGGAGGGCCTCCTAGGGAGGCAGGGGTTAGATGCAGCCCTCCATGGGGATAAGGACACCAATAGCGGAGGCATCAGGGAACTTTCAATTTTCTTATATATACAAAATCTTATTTTTTATTTTCTTTTGTTTTCTTGTATTTTTTTTTTTGCTGTTGTGTTTTGCTTTGATGTTTCCTTTTTTTCTAATATATTTTTATTTTTCTACTTTTATTTTATCTTTTATTCTGTTATTCTGCTCTTTTCTGCATGTTGTCTGTTTTTGGTTTTTGTTGTTATCTGTCCATTTGATATTTTTGTGTTGTTTAATCTTGCTTTTATTTATTTTACTTTTTATTTTTGTTCTTGTCATTTTCATGTCTTTTTTTTTTTTTGTCTTTTGTCCTCTTAGCTTTTCTTTCAGTTTTTTAACTTTTGTTTTCTGTTTAGGTTAGTTACTGGTTTTGATTTGGGAGCTCATGTTTCTTTGGGTTACTTGTTTTTGCTTTCCTTTTTTTTCCTTGTTGGTTTGTTTTTTGGTTGCTTGGATTTGCTTTTGCTATTTGTCTAGGATTGTATCTGTCTGTTTGCTTTCTTTTTTGTTTGTGTGTCTGTTTTTATTTTTTGTTCTGTTTTATTTTTATCATTTGTTTTGGGCTTTGTTTGTTTGGGGAGGTTTTGTTTTTGTTTTTTGCCACACTGCAAAAACCCATGACTTGGAGGGTCTTGGTTCCCAGGGCAGGGGTCAGGCCCGAGCCCCCATGATAGTGCCAAGTCCAAGCCACTGGACCACCAGAGAACTTCAGACCCCAAGGAATAGTAATCAGTGTGAGCTCTCCTGAAGGTCCTCATCTCATCACCAAGACCAGGTTCCACCCAGCTGCCTCCAAGATCCAGTGCTGGACGCCTCAGACCTAGCGATCAGCAAGGCAGGAAAACAGCCCCATCCATCGACAAAAAATGAAACAACAGAAAAATATGTCACAGATGAAGAAGTAAAGTAAAAACTTACTAGGCCAAGTAAACAAAGAGGAAATAAGCAACCTACCTGAAAAAGAATTCAGAGAAATAAAAGTAAAGATGATCCAAAATCTTAGAAATAGAATGAAGAGTATGGGCTGAGAAAATAGTGTTTAATAGGGACCTAGAAGAAGTAAAGAACAAACAAATAGTGATGAACAACACCATAACTAAAATAAAAAATATATACTAGAAGGAATTAACAGCAGAAAAACTGAGACAGAGTGGGTAAGTGCGCTGGAAGATCGAATGGTAGAAATAACTGCTGTGGAACAGCATAAAGGAAAAAAAATGAAAAAAAAAAATGAAGACAGTCTCAGAAACCTCTGAGACAACATTAAATGTACCAACATTCAAATGATAGGGGTCCTAGAAGAAGAAAGAGAAAGAATCTGAGAAAATATTTGAAGAGATTATAATTGAAAACTTCCCAAACATGGGAAAGGAAATAGCCACCCAAGTCGATGAAGTGCAGAGTCTCATATAAAATAAACCCAAGAAGAAACATACCAGGCACATATTAAGTAAATTAATAAAAATTAAATATAAAGAAAAAATATTAAAAGCAGCAAGGGAAAGCAACAAATAACAATCCCATAAGGTTATGAGCTGACTTTTCAGCAGAAACTCTGTAGTCCAGAAGGGAGTGGCAGGATATATTTAAAGTGATAAAAGGGAAAATCCTAAAACCAAAATTACTCTACCCAGCAAGGATCTCATTCCGATTCAGTGGAAAAATCAAAAGCTTTATAGACAAGCAAAATTGAACAGAATTCAGCACCACCAATCCAGCTTTACAATAAATAATAAAGGAATTTCTCTAGGGAGGAAACACAAGAGAAGAAAAAAGACCTACAAAAACAAACCCAAAACAATCAGGAAAATGGTAACAGGGACATCAGTTCAGTTCAGTCGTTCAGTCGTGTCTGACTCTTTGCAAATCCATGGACTGCAGCACACCAGGCCTCCCTGTCCATCACCACATCCCAGAGTTTACCCAAACTCATATCCATTGAGCTGGTGATGACATCCAACCATCTCATCCTCTGTCATCCCCTTCTCCTCCTGCCTTCAATCTTTCCCAGCATCAGGGTCTTTTCAAATGAGTCAGTTCTTTGCATCAGGTGGCCAAAATATTGGAGTTTCAGCTTCAACATCAGTCCTTCCAATGAACACTCAGGACTGATCTCCCTTACGATGGACTGGTTGGATCTCCTTGAAGTCCAAGTGACTCTCGAGAGTCTTCTCCAACACCACAGTTCAAAAGCATCAATTCTTTGGCACTCAGCTGTCCTTATAGTTCAACTCTCACATCCATACATGACCACTGGAAAAATCATACCCCTGACCAGACGGACCTTTGTTGGCAAAGTAATGTCTCTGCTTTTTAATATACTGTCTAGGTTGGTCATAACTTTCCTTCCAAGGAGTAAGCGTCTTTTAATTTCATGGCTGCAATCACCATTTGCAGTGATTTTGGAGCCCCCCAAAATAAAGTCTGCCATTGTTTCCACTGTTTCCCCATCTGTTTACCATGAAGTGATGGGACTGGATGCCATGATCTTAGTTTTCTGAATGTTGAGGTTTAAGCCAACTTTTTCACTCTCCTCTTTCACTTTCATCAAGAGGCTCTTCAGTTCTTCACTTTCTGCCATAAGGGTGGTGTCGTCTGCATATCTGAGGTTATTGATATTTCTCCTGGCAGTCTTGATTCCAGCTTGTGCTTCATCCAGCCCAGGGTTTCTCATGATGTACTCTGCATATAAGTTAAATAAGCAGGGTGACAATATACAGCCCTGACGTACTCCTTTTCCTATTTGGAACCAGTCTGTTGTTCCATGTCCAGTTCTAACTGTTCCTTCCTGACCTACATACAAATTTCTCAAAAGGCAGATCAGGTGGTCTGGTATTCCCATCTCTTTCAGAATTTTCCACAGTTTATTGTGATCCACACAGTCAAAGGCTTTGGCATAGTCAATAAAGCAGAAATAGATGTTTTTCTGGAACTCTCTTGCTTTTTCAATGATCCAGTGGATTTGATCTCTGGTTCCTCTGACTTTTCTAAAACCAGCTGGAGCATCTGGTAGTTCACGGTTCACGTAGAAGCCTGGCTTGGAGAATTTGGAGCATTTTGAGCATTACTTTACTAGCGTGTGAGATGAGTGCAATTGTGTGGTAGTTTGAGCATTCTTTGGCATTGTCTTTCTTAGGGATTGGAATGAAAACTGACCTTTTCCAGTCCTGTGGCCACTGCTGAGTTTTCCAAATTTGCTGGCATATTGAGTGAGGCACTTTCACAGCATCATCTTTTAGGACTTGAAATAGCTCAACTGGAAGTCCATCACCTCCACTAGCTTTGTTCATAGTGATGCTTCCTAAGGCCCGCTTGACTTCACATTCCAGGATTTTTCACATCCTGCGTGGCACTGGAGTGGAGAGCGGCAGCTGTGCAGTACTGGAGTGGCCGAGAGGAGATACTCCACATCCAAGGGCAAAGGAGAAGCCCCAGCAAGACAGTAGGAGGGGCGAATTTGTGTTTAGACACAAACCCCATTCCTGCCCGAGACACTAAGAGGGCTCAAACAGACCTTGTGCACACCAGGATCCAGGGACCCCACAGAGACTGAGACAGAACAGTGCCTGAGCATCTTCTATTGAGGTACGGCTCAGCAGTGGACTGCCGCAGGGACAGGGGCTCTGGGTGCAGCAGACTTGGGTATGGCATACATTCTCTTGGAGGAGGTCACCATTAACCCCACCGTAGAGCTGCCAGAACTTACACAGGACTGGGGAATAGACTCTGGGAGGGCACAAACAAACCTTGTGCGCACCAGGACCCAGGAAAAAGGAGCAGTGACCCCACAAGAGACTGACCCAGACTTGCCCATGAGTGTCCAGGAGTCTCTGGTGGAGGCGTGGATTGGTGGTGGCCTGCAGCAGGGTTGGGGGCACTGAGTGTAGCAGTACATGCATGGGATGTTTTGAAGGAGGTCACCATTATCTTCATTACCTCCACCATAGTTTCGCCCCAGGTAAATAGCAGGAAGGGAACACAGCTCCACCCATCAACAGAAAATTGGATTAAAGATTTACTGAGCATGGCCCCACCCATCAGAACAAGACCCAGTTTCCCCCTTAGTCAGTCTCTCCCATCAGGAAGCTTCCATAAGCCTCTTATCACTCTCCATCAGAGGGCAGACAGACCAAAAACCACAATCACAGAAAACTAACCAATCTAATCACATAAAACTGTAAGCCATGCTGTGTCACCCAAGACGGGCGGGTCAAGGTGGAGAGGTCTGACAAAACATGGTCCCCTGGAGAAGGGAATGGCAAACCGCTTCAGTATTCTTGCCTTGAGAACCCCATGAACAGTATGAAAAGGCAAAAAGTTAGGACACTGAAAGATGAACTCCCCAGGTCGGTAGGTGCCCAATATGCTACTGGAGATCAGTGGAGAAATAACTCCAGAAAGAGTGAAGAGGTGGAGCCGAAAAAACAACACCCAGTTGTGGATGTGACTGGTGATGGAAACAAGGTCCGATACTGTAAAGAGCAATATTGTAGAGGAACCTGGAATGTTAGGTCCATGAATCAGGGCAAATTGGAAGTGGTCAAACAGGAGATGACAAGAGTGAACATCAACATTTTAGGAAACAGCGAAGTAAAATGGACTGGGATGGGTAAATTTAACTCAGATAACCATTATATGTACTACAGTGGTCAAGAATCCCTTAGAAGAAATGGAGTAGCCATCATAGTCAACAAGAGTCCAAAATGCAGTACTTGGATGCAATCTCAAAAATGACAGAATGATCTCTGTTCGTTTCCAAGGCAAACCATTCAATATCATGATAATCCAAGTCTATGCCCTGACCAGTAATGCTGAAGAAGCTGAAGTTGAATGGTTCTATGAAGACCTACAAGACCTTTTAGAACTAACACCCCCAAAAGATGACCTTTTCACTATAGGGGACTGGAATGCAAAAGTCAGAAGTCAAGAAACACCTGGGGTAACAGGCAAATTTGGCCTTGGAGTACAAAATGAAGCAGGGCAAAGGCTAATATAGTTTTGCCAAGAAAACGCACTGGTCATAGCAACACCCTCTTCCAACAACACAAGAGAAGACTCTACACATGGACATCACCAGATGGTCAACACTGAAATCAGACTGATTATATTCTTTGCAGCCAAAGATGGATAAGCTCTATAGAGTCAGCAAAAACAAGACCAGGAGCTGACTGTGGCTCAAATCATGAACTCCTTATTGCCAAATTCAGACTAAAATTGAAGAAAGTGGGGAAAACCACTAGACCATTCAGGTATGGCCTAAATCAAATCCCTTATGATTATACAGTGGAAGTGAGAAATAGATTTAAGGGACTAGATCTGATAGACAGTGCCTGATGAACTATGGACAGAAGTTCATGACATTGTACAGGAGGCAGTGATCAAGACCATCCCCAAGAAAAAGAAATGCAAAAACGCTAAATGGCTGTCTGAGGAGGCCTTACAAATAGCTGTGAATAGAAGAGAAGCGAAAAGCAAAGGAGAAAAGGAAAGATATACCCATTTGAATGCAGAGTTCCAAAGAATAGCAAGGAGAGATAAGAAAGCCTTCCTCAGTGATCAGTGCAAAGAAATAGAGGAAAACAACAGAATGGGAAAGAGTAGAGATCTCTTCAAGAAAACTAGCCCATGCAAAGATGGGCTCAATAAAGGACAGAAATGGTATGGACCTAACAGAAGCAGAAGATATTAAGAAGAGGTGGCAAGAATACACAGAAGAACTGTACAAAAAAGATCTTCACGACCCAGATAATCACGATGCTGTGATTACTGACCTAGAGCCAACAGGGTCATACGTATCAATAACTACCTTGAATATAAATGGATTAAATGCTCCAACCAAAGGACACAGATTGGCTGAATGGATACAAAATAAGACCATATATAAGTTGTCTATAAGAGATCCACTTCAGACCTAGGGACACATATAGACTGAAAGTGAGGAGATGGAAAAAGATATTCCATGCAAATGGAGATCAAAAGGAAGCTGGAGTAGCAATGCTCATATCAGACAGCATAGACTTTAAAATGAAGACTGTCAGAAGAGACAAGGAAGGATACTACATAATGATCAAGGAATCATTCCAAGAAGAAGATATAACAATTGTAAATATTTGTTCACCCAACATAGAAGCATCTCAACCCATAAGGAAAATGTTAATGACCATTAAAGGGGAAATTGACAGTAACACAATAATGGCGAGGAAGTTTAAAACCCCACTCATATCCATAGGCAGATCATCCAGTCAGAAAAGTAATAAGGAAACATGAGCTTTAAATGGCACATTAGACCAGGTATACTTAATGGATATGTATAGGAAATTCCATCTGAAAGCAGCAGAACACACTTTCTTCTCAAGTGCACATAGAATATTCTCCAGGATAGATCACATCTTGGGTCACAAATCAAGCCTCAGTAGATTTAAGAAAACTGAAATCGTATCAAGCATCTTTTTTGACCACAATGCTATGGGGTTAGAAATCAATTATAGGAAGAAAACTGTAAAAAAAAAAAAAAACAAAACCACAAATGCATAGAAACTAAACAATAAGGTAGTAAATAATCAAGAGATCACTAAAGAAATTGAAGAGGAAATAATACATCCAAACCAATGACAATGAAAGCACGGTGACCCCAGACTTATGGGGTGCAGCAAAAGCAGTTCTAAGAAGTAATTTTACATCAATACAGTTCTACCTCAGGAAAAAAACAGGAAAAATCTCAAATAAACAACCTAACCTTACACCTAAATAAGAACAAACAAAACTCAAAGTTAGTAGAAGGAAAGAAATCACAAAAAGCAGAGCAGAAGTAAATGAAAGAGGAACAAAGAAAACAACAGCAAAGATTAATAAAACTAGAAGCTGGTTCTTTGAGAAGATGAACAAAATCGATAAAATTTTAGCTAGACTAATCAAGAAAAAAAGGAGAGGATGCAATCAATAAAATTAGAAATAAAAAAGGAGAAATTACAAATGACACTGCAGAAATACAAAAGATCTTAAGAGATTACTACAGGCAACTATATGCCAAGAAAATAGGCAACCTGGAATAAATGGACAAATTCTTAGAGAAGTACAACCTTCCAAGACTGAACGAGGGATAAATAGATAATATGAACAGACCAAACACAAGTAATGTAGTTGAAACATTCTCCAGGATATGTGATTAAAAAGTCTTCCAACAAACAGAAGTCCAGGACCAGATGGCTTCACAGATGAATTCTATCAAACATTTAGAGAAGAACTAACATCCATCCTTCTCAAACTCTTGCAAAAATTGTGAAGGAAGGAACATTCCCAAGCTCATTCTACAAGGCCACTATCACCCTAATACCAAAACCAGACAAAGATATCACAAAAAGAGAAGATTATAGACCAATATTACTGATGAACATAGACACAAAATACTAACAAACAGAATCCAACAACATATGAAAATGATCATATACCGTGATCAAGTGGGATTTATCCCAGAGATACAAGGATTCTTTAATATGTGCAAATCAATGTGGTACACCATATTAACAAATTGGAGAATAAAAACTATCTCAATAGATGCAGAAAAAGCTTTTGACAAAATTCTGCACTGATTTATGATTTAAAAAAAAAGACAAAACTCTAGAAAGTGGGCATAGAGAGAACCCACCTCAGGATAATAAAGTCATATATGACGAGCATCATTCTCAATGGTAAAAAATTGAAAACATTTCTTCTAAGTAACAAAAGAAGAAAGTCCACTGTCACTACTATTATTCAACAGAGTTTCGGCATTCCTGGCCATGGCAATCAGAGAAGAAAGGGGAATAAAAGGAATCCAAATTGGAAAAGAAGTAGAACTGTCACTGTTTGCAGATGACATGATCCTGTATATAGAAAAATCCTTAAAATGCCACCAGAAAGCTACCGATAGTCGCAGAATACAAAATTAATACAAATAAATCTCTTGCATTCTTATACACCAACAACAAAAGATCAGAAAGAGAAATTAAGAAGACAATCCCATTTATCATTTAACAAAAAGAATAAATACCCAGGAGTAAATTTACCTAAGAAGGCAAAAGACCTGTACTCAGAAAACCATAAGATGCAGATGAAAGAAATCAAAGACTACACAGATGGAGAGATATACCGTGTTCTTGGATTAGAAGCATCAATATTGTGAAAATAACTATACTTCCCAAAGCAATCTACAGATTTAATGCAATTGCTATCAAATCACCAACAGCACTCTTCATAGAATTAGGATAAAGGATTTAGGGTATGTGTGGAAACCCAAAAGACCCTGAACAGTCAAAGCAATTTTGAGAAAGAAAAACAGAACTGGAGGAATTCGGCTCCCAAACTTCAAACTATACTATAAAGCTTCAGTAATCAAGACAGTATGTTACTGGCACAAAAACAGACATATAGATCAATGGAACAGAGTAGAAAGCCCAAAGATAAACCCATGCATCTACTGTCACCTAATCTATGATAAAGAGGCAGGAATATACAATGGAGAAAAGACAGTCTTCAGTGAATGGTCCTGGGAAAACTGGAGAATTAAAGGTAAAAGAATAAAATTAGAGGGACTTCCTTGGTGGTCCAGTGGTTAAGACTCTGCCCAGAGCAGGGGGCCTGGGTTAGATTCCCTGGTCAGGAAACTAGACCCTGCATGCTGCAACCAAGACCCAGATGAGCAAAAAAAAGAAGAAGAATGAAATTAGAACACTCCCTAACACCAACACCATACACAAAATAAGCTCAAAATGGATTAAAGAACTAAATAGGCTAAACACTATAAAACTCTCGAAAAGTGAAAGTGAAAGTCATTCAGTCGTGTCTGACTATTTGTGACCCCATGGACTACACATTCCATGGAATTCTCCAGGCCAGAATACTGGAGTGGGTAGCTGTTCCCTTCTGCAGGGGATCTTTCCAACCCAGGTATTGAACCCAGGTCTCCACCAGGGAAGCCCTTAAAGGAAAACATAGGTAGAAGGCTCTTTGACATAAATTGCAGCAAGATCTTTTTTGGCCCACTGATAGAATGGTGAAAATGAAAACAAAAATAAATAAACGCGGCCTAATTAAACTTACAACCTTTTGCATAGCAAAAGAAACCATAAGCAAGACAAAAAGACAACCTTCAGTATGGGAGAAAATATTTGAAAATAAGGCAATTGACTAGGGATTTGACAGAGGCAAATTGACAGAGGACCCTGGCAGGCTACAGTCCATGGGGTTGCAAAGAGTCAGACACGACTGAGCAACTAACACTTTTCACGTTCATATATACATATAGTTGATTCACTTTGCTGTACAGCAGAAACTCACACAACATTGCAAAGCAACTATATTCCAAACTTTTTTTGAAAAGTCATTCACTTGACCAACATTTATTTAGCACTTACCCTCTACCAGGCACTGTTTTGTTTTCTTTTTTTGAAGTGAAAAGGCTACATTTTATTTTCCAAAATGCCATCACAGGCCTTCTTTTTAGAAACGCAGTTTTAAGCAGTTGTATGATTATTTTTTTCAGTTAATTTTTATTGGAGAATAGCTAATTTACAATGCCCCGTTAGCTTCTGTGCATAGCAAAGTGGATCAGGGTACATTTATTCACTCGTTTTTAGATTCTATTCCCATATAGGTGATTAGAGAGTATTGAGTAGAGTTCCCCATGCTATGCAGGAGGTTCTTATTAGTTGTCCATTTTATAGATAGTAATACTAGGCATTGTTTTTAAGAAAGGAACTAAAGAGACGGAATTGCTACCTTGTAGGAGCCTGTGTCCTAGTGGACAGATAGATGTTGATGCACAGAGTATCCTGAAGTGAGGTGATGGTGAAGGCATGGAGAAAAAATAAACAGAAAGAGAGCAGGGTGCTGGGTGGGGGTATGGGTTTAGCTGCAGCGGTTGGGGAAGGCCTCACTGAGAAGGTGATTATCTGAGTGAATGCTGAAGGGATGAAGAGGGAGTTGGATGATACATGGGGACAGTGTGTCCCAGGCTGAGGGAACAACCTGTCCAAAATCTGTGGCAGGAGGTAGAACACGGGCAGCAGGGAAGGGAAGCGAGGCAGGCGGGAGGTGTTGTGGGAGGAGAGCTCAGAGAGGGGGTCAGGGCCAGATCAGAGAGCCCCATGGCCCAGCGTGAGGACTTTGGCTTCTATTCTGATAAAAGAAGCCTGAGACAGTTCTGGCAGAGTGCAGTGTGCTTGCAGACTTTGCTTGCAGTATGCTTCTCAGAACAAGGCCTTTGAGGCCTCAGCCCTGGCTGGGGCGGGGGAGGTGTGTGATCTGAGACCCACTGCTCAGGGAGGCTCACAGGGGCCCAGGACCCAAAGGCTGGTCATCCGCATCTGATGGGGTCGGGGCTCCCCCATCAGCACACCCTGTCCTGAATCCTTCTAGCTTCTCCCTTCCCATGTACCCCCTCAACTCTCACTCCACTTCCTCTCTTTTCTTATCTAATTTCAGGAGGAGGAACAACTGGTTCTGTGCACTCCTTTGCATCAACATGTTCTAGGTCAGATGTTTCTGGGAACCTCTGTTTCTGCCTTAGTGTGGACCAGCGGAGGGAATGTGGTGTTCACCGGGCCCCAGGGGAAGGAGGGAGGCAGAGAGGTAGGTACCAGATTATCATCAGAGATACAGCAGTGCCTCAAGAAAGCCCTGACTCACCCTGTCTCCCCAGTCTTCTAGTCCTCCTTACCCACAACTCCAAGAAGCATTGATTACTGACCCCCATCACTATGACAAAGCTCAGGCTCAGAGAGGTTTGATGCCTGGGTTGGGAAGATCGCTTGGAGAAAGGCGTGGCAACCCACTCCAGTATTCTTGTCTGGAGAATCCCTTGGTTAGAGGAGCCTGGCAGGTTGCAGTCCATAGGGTTGCACAGAGTTGGACATGACTGAAGTGACTTAGCACACACGCAGGCTCAGAGAGGTGGGGCCCTAGCCCAAGGTCACGCAGGTCATAAGCAGAAGATGAAGAATTTGAACCCAGATCTGTTTAAATGCAAAGTTTGGGGTTTCCCACGTCCTGTGGTTCCTCACTGTCAGATACAGATTCTGAGGGTCTACAAAGAGCTAGGAGCCTTTTCCCCCCCAAAAAAGGCAAACACACACACACACACACACACACACCCATTGCCTGTGACTTCAGGGGATTCCCAGAGTCTAGTTAAGAACACCCATACCATCCTTGGGCTGTCTCTCTGAAAGGCACTCAGTGGGCTGGGCCCTCCTTGCAATGCAATGCCCTTGGCCCCCAGAGCATCCTAGAGATCCCTAGAGCTCCTAGCCAACAACCACATCCCCCTGCCCCCCACGCAGCCAGAGCAAGAGGAGAGCCCTCCAACTGATGCAGAAAACATTTTAGCCTCTCTCTCTCTCTCTCTCTCTCTCTCACACACACACACACGGAAGGAACAGATATTCCCAGTCAACAAACTCATGTAGGCAAAACTGAAACTTTATTTTTCTGTAACTCCATGAATTTTTAAAATCTCTTCCCCCTTCCTCCTATTACAGAATAATTAATGTATCCATTTCACACAAAAAAACTGTCATTTTCCAGTTTAAACTAAGTCGAGTCCCAATGGTTCCACTTCTAGGGATTTATCTTAGAGCTAGACCAACTCGAGTGCGTATGGTGCAGAAATAAGGTTGTTTGTTTCATCAAAAGACTGAAAACAACCTCGATGTTCATTGCCCAGGACAGATTAGATGCATCCCGGCCAGACCATCCATGAAATGCTGTACATCCCAACAAAAGCACTAGGAAGCCCTCAGTACAATAGGAAAGAGAACATTGTCAAGTGTGAAAAACAAGATACAAAACTGCATACTGTGTTACCATTTGTATATGTCTAGAAAGACCCTGATGCTGGGAGGGATTGGGGGCAGGAGGAGAAGGGGACGACAGAGGATGAGATGGCTGGATGGCATCACCGACTCGATGGACATGAGTTTGAGTGAACTCCAGGAGTTGGTGATGGACAGGGAAGCCTGGCGTTCTGCGATTCATGGAGTCACAAAGAGTCGGACACGACTGAGAGACTGAACTGAACTGAGAATACTTCTGCATGCGTGTGTGCTCAGTTGCTTCAGTCATGACTCTTTGTGACCCCATGGACTGCAGCCCGCCAGGCTCCTATGTCTATAGGATTCTCCAGGCAAGGCTACTGGAGTGGGTTGCCATGCCCTTCTCCAAGGGATCTTCCCAACCCAGAGATTGAACCCATGTCTCCTGCATTTCAGACAGATTCTTTACCTCTGAGCCCCAGATGAAGCCCCTAGAATACTTCTAGAATGATGCAAAAGCAAGTTTTAACAGTGGTGGCTCTGGGAGAAGAAATGGGTGAGCAAAGGAGGGAGAAGGATGGAAGGAAACTTGACACTTTTCACTGTGAAGTTCTCTGTGCCTCTTTTAAGAAAAAAATTTATTGAGAAAAAAATTCACATAATGTTACCATTTTAAAGTGCACAATTCTGTGTCATATTGTGCATTCACCATGGTGTGCATTCACCATTTTGTGGAGCCAACACCTCTATCTACTTCTAAAACATTCCATCACCTCAAAAAGGAAAGTTTGTGCCCGTTAAACAATCAACTCCCTTTGTACATTTTATGTTCCTGCTTTATCAGTGAGGGTCCCCATAAAAAAGAGATGGCCCACTCAGAGGGGAAGTTAGAGAGGGGAGGGCAGGGTAAAGGGGGCCGCAAAGGATGGGAAAGCCACAGCAGGGAGTTGGACCACTCCTGAGGTCCCAAGCCGTCTGGGCAGGAGGTCAGACAGGACCTTCAGCTGCCAGGACCAGGAGGAAGCTGCTGCCAAAACTGTGGCCAGCAGGGAGAGAGCACGAGGAATCAAATTCCCAACCTCTTTCTATCGGCCCTCCGTTCCACTGCTGTCTGTATTGGCCTAACTTGACCAGAGGCCAGGGGCCTCGGAGATGCCCATACAGGTCAGCTCCCGGGGGACGGAGCCCATGGAGAGGGAATCCAGTCACAAAGGCCGACTAACCAGCACATGGTTATAGACACTTTTTCAAATGAAGTTAGGTAACTGTTTTTAAAGCTCAGCAAAATTAGACTTTGCTGCTCCCTGTCCCCCTCCTTCTGTATGAGATCTGTGGTCCTGGGCCTCAGGTGGGGTCAACTCTTCCTGCCGGGCCCACTGAATACCCATTCTCCCATCAGCCTCTGTGGCCAGCACGCTGACCCTGCCCTCTGCTCATGTGGACCCTTGCTCCACTGCTGCATTGAGGGGGGCTGCCCAGGCCCTCTTGGTTCTGGTGCCCTGGACCATCTCCTCCTCTGTGGCCTGTGCCGCATAATCTAGGGCCTTGTCACTTTCTTGGGAAGCCTCAGGCCCTACTAACTTCTTCCCTTCTTACTGCTCAGGAAATGTACTCTAGGGAGCTCCTCTCTGAGCCCCACTCAGGGTCTGGCTTCCTTTTGGAAGTTTCTTCCCTTCTCAGCTCTCAAGATCCCTAAGAATCTGAGGGGTGGGGTTGGGGGAGGGAGAATTTGTTCTGCCACATTGCACATCTTTCCAAACCTTTCAGGCTTTCATCTTAACCAAAGCTTTTGAGCTTAAGAATTAGATGTCTTTTTTCTCTGATTCAGTATCTCCTTGGTGGCAGGCTCACCACTTAGCACTCACAATGATGTCCCTCTCAGCGTACCCAGTCAGCCCGTGAGCATGACTCGGCCCATCACCTTCTCATGTCCAGTTGGAGCTGGCAGCCACCTTGGCCAGCCTCCAAGCCATCACCCTTGTGATCCAAACAGTCAATTTGAGGCCCAGAGAGGGACAGAGGCCTGCCCAAGGTCACAGGGAGAAGAGGTGAGTGGAAGATTCAGGCCTCAAAGCCAGACTTCAGGCCTCCTGTCTAATGTGCCTTCAATGTATTGGGAGACAGCACCCTGGGGTCCATGCCCTGAATTTCCATGAATGCTGACAAACTCTTTCTCAGCCACCTGCGTCCACCAGTTAAGACAGTATTACCTGTGACCCAGCTGAACCTACTAACCACTTTTGGGGACATCTTGCAGGAGTCTCCACCAATGCCTCCTGTAGACAGTTTCAGCAGACTCATGTTCCCCCAGAAGTCATGCCCACCCACAGTCTCGGAATGTGACCTTATTTGAAAATAAGGTCTTTAGAGATATAATTTTTTAAGATGATGTCATATTGGATGAAGATGGGTCCTAGTCTGATGACTATCGTCCTTAAGGGGATATAAGGGCAAAGACACAGGGGGGAAGACAGTCATGTGAAGACTCAGGCAAAGACTGGACAGATGCAGCTATGACCCAAGGAACTTCAAGGATTGCTGGGAGCCACCAGAAGCCGGAAGAGAAAAAGAAAGATTCTTTCCTGGAGCCTTTAGAGCAAGGCCTTGCCAAGACCTTGATTTCAGACTTCTGGCCTCCAGAACTGTAAGAGAATACATTTCTCTTTTAAGCCACCCAGTTCACGGTACTTTGTTCTGGCGAGAACTGCCCAAGGGAGGAGATTCCTGGTATTCCAAGAAAGCCCTCAGTTTGCCCTGCCTTACGTGAATTTCCCACATCTGTTTACAGATGCCTGCAAACCCACCATCAACACCCTGCTTTCCTTTAACTGAAGGCGCAGATCCATACTTCTACTAGGAGGCCCTGGTAGTCATGCTCCTGGGTCCCTTATGACATCTGCTTCCGTGCAAATGCTTCTGTCAACTGTACCGTAGTCCTCAGTGTTGGCAATGTCTCTCTCCTTCCTTCAGACTGGGGTTCCTTGAGGGCAGGAACCACGGGTCCTGCTCAGAGCTCCAGCCTTCAGCGCAGAACCTGGGGGAGGTGGGTTGAGAGGATAAAACCCCTTCCTGGGTGCTGTGTCAACAGTGAGGCAGGTTTGCAGGGTGAGCTACTGCAGGATCTGAATCCAGACTGGTGCTGAGAACCCCTTGTGCTCTGACATGGCCTCTCAAGCCAGTGAGGAGGTTTTCTGGGGACCCAGAAGCCCTGAGCCCATTGGCCAGACTTCCTGGGAGAACCAGAGCAGATTTGCATGAAAAAGAACACTGGCTTCATTGAAATTCTTCTCATCTTGAGTGAAAACAAAACCACAAAGAAAAGGAAAGTTTTAATCTTGAGCAATTTCACCGTTGAGGAGTGTTTTGAGTTTCTAAAAATGGAGAGGAAATAGGTCTCTTTGGGCCACTCCAGTCGCCGCCTCCCCCGGCCCCAGGCCCGCCCCCCTGCCCCGTCAAGGCCAACCTCCCAGGCTGAGGGAGACCGCTCTCTCTGGCAGATGCCCGAGGCTGGTGCCACACAGTTCTGGAGCTGGACGCAGCTGTCCCCCCTAGAACCCCAGCATGCCGGACAGCAGAGCAGCCCCGCAGGAGAGCCTGCTGGATGCAAGCCTGGGGACCACCCAAGAAAACGTGGGAACCAGGTAAGTTGGAGGTTGGGTCTCTGTCCACTGAGCCCATGGCCAAGTTCTGGACTTGACTCTGCTGTGTGACCCTGAGTAGGCTGCTTCACTCTCTGAGCCTCAGTCTCTTCATCTAGGAAACGAAAGAAAGGGTCTGGATGATCGCTAAATGGGATAAGCCCTGGAGTGGGACATGCGTACTCCCCTGTGTGGCCCAGAGGGGCTCAGCCGAAGAATGAGGGCATGAGTAGGGGGCTGCAGTTGGTTGGAGGAAGAAGAAGACAATAAGAATGTATCCCTGTCTTCTCAAGGGGGAACTTTGGCATGTGGGGTCAATGTCAGACAAGGACAGGGGAAAGCCAAAGAGTCCGGCTCCAACTTGCTGTGTGACCTTGGTGGGTCCCTGCCCCTCTCTGGGCTGCAGCTTCCCTGTCTGGATATGAATGCAGGAGGTGAAGTTCCCCCAAAGCCCTTCTGCTGTATATGTTCTACTAATCTGGGTTTCCCTGGTGGCTCAGTCGGTAAAGAATCCACTTGCAACGCGGGAGACCTGGGTTCAATCCCTGGGTTGGGAAGATCCCCTGGAGGAGAGCATAGCAACCCGCTCCAGTATTCTTGCCTGGAGAATCCCCATGGAGAGAGGAGCCTGGGGGGCACACCCCAGTGGGGTCACAAAGAGTCGGAAAGGACTGAGCGACTGAGCGCAACTGTGATCCAGAGGAAGCAGATTCAATTTGTCAGTCATCACCAGTGCCCACTCTAGCCTAGGCCCTCCCCATTCAAGGATGGGGGATCCTGAGAAGTTGGAACCCAGTCCTGGCCCCAGGATTCCCCAACAAGAGGGCAGGGAGAAGGCAGACACACAGACCTCCAGATGCCTGTGATCTGTGCTAGGAGGGTACAGGCCCAGAGGAGGTGAGAGGGGCTTCTACCGCGGACTATTTTGTTTGTTTTTTGGGCGGGGTACTGCGCTGGGTCTTAGTTGCGGCCCACAGGATCTGTGGTTGCAGCCTGCAAACTCTTAGTTGCAGCATGTGGCATCTAGTCCCTGACCAGGGATTGAACTCAGGCCCCCTGCTTTGGGAACGTGCAGTCTTAGCCACTGGACCATCAGGAAAGTCCCGAACATCACACAGGCCTTGGATGGCCAGGAGGGCACTGACATTCAGAGAGGAAGTGCCGTGCGGCTAGAGGGAACAGCGTTGGGATGGTGAGAAGATGCGAAGAAAGATGGGGAACTCAGGGAGGGGCGAGGTCTCGCTGGCTGCAGTGCGCAGTGCAGAAGGGGAGAAGGACAAGGGAGAAATGCCAGGGGCTGAGCCCTCTGGGGAGAGTTGCCGGTGTTTGAGCTACAGAGTGAATGGCCATTGTTCTCATGGGAGTTATGAGGAAGGAAAGATGGAGCAAATGAAAGAAATGTCAATGTGACGGACAGGCAGAGGACCCCCCTGCCCCCCAAGGCTGAGGGTCTGGGCCCTGCCCTGGGTCTCCAGAGAGCCCAGAGTGGGCTCCTTTACTCACAGAAGCAGAGGCACCTTACCTGCAAGGCCTCCAAGAGCTTGAGGTCCAGCCCCTTCCCTGGACGTGGGCCACACGCAGAGGGTCGATAGGATTCAAGGGGGCTGGCTGGAGCTCCCTCACCCTGGGGAATGGGCTCACAGAGGCGGGGGCCTCTTTTGCAGACTCTATGAAAGGGAGGCAGAGCCGGGAATGGTAGGTATATGAGGGGGCCTATGAGGGAAGAGAGGGCAGAAAACTCAGAAGGTCAGTCCCCCTCCGCTTTCTTGCTTAGCAACTTTGGGTAAGTTGTTTAGCTTCTCTAAGTCTCGTTATCACTCTCTGTTCAAAGGAAGACAAAAGCCTGTTCTCTGTTGACCTTGCAGAAAATCTGTGCAGAGTCTATCAGCTGGTGTGTATGAAATGCTTCCAAAGGTACAAGGGCCACCCCTCACAGGCACAGTGAACCTCCTAGGCCTTGCAGAATAGCTACGAGGAAAGAGCTTTGAACCCTTGTTTAACATGTTCTAAAGTCAGAAGCCATTACCATGGCCGTAATGCTCCTCGTCCCTCCAGACCGGCCCCAGGAGCACAGGGCTCCATCTCAGGCTTGCCCATCTCTCCTGGCCTTGCGGCCCCTGGCAGGCTGCTGCTCCTGGGCCAGGGTGGGTCTGCACTCCTCCAATAGTCTGGGAGAGGCCTTATCTTTCCCCCCCTCCCCTTCCCAGGGTTTCGGAAGGAAGGCCGGAGATCGGGGAGCTGGAGACTGAGAGCAGAGGAGGGTTTGCATGCCAGGCTCCCCCAGATGAGTTTCCTTTTGTATCACACCACTTGCAGGGCTGGAGGGAAGGAGCCTCTGCGGGGCTGGAGCTGGGGCGGGTCTGATGCTGACCTGGCAGCTTGTGCTCTGCGTCCTTCGAGGCCACAGTTGTAGACTGTGCCGTCCATCAGGGGTACCCATTGGATATGTCGAGTCCTGTTAAATTCTTGGTCCAGTACAGGCACCAGCCTCCCTGAGCTGGAAGAAGCCCAAGTTGGAGGAAGGGCTTTAAAAGAACCAGAGGAGGGGACAGTTCATCCTGGGTTTGAAGGGCCGTGGATGCCCTGGTGGCAGGCAGGGTCATTCTGTGGACAGAAGGTGTGGTTGTGGAAGAGTTAAGGTAGCCATCGGACCAGTTAGATTGGGCCAGATTAACTGCTAGGTCTGGATAGGCCGGTGTGGCCAGACTAGGGGCCACCAGAGTCAGAGGAGGCAAAGAGGAGACTTGGGAGGCATGGATGCAGCAGAAGCAGAAGAGGAGCCTAGTTTGTGGAGGTGGCTCTGGCAGCGGTGAAGACAGGCTGGAGTTGGGTGGGCTGGAGGCAGACGCTAGAGGAAGGGAACCTGCAGAGTTGAGTGTGGCCCAGAGGAGGACAGTGAACCCTGAACTGACCGTACTCCTGGACTCCCAGCTGCCTTTCCCAGCTCTGCCTGCTCTGCACTGGGGGCAGAGAGGAGACCCCTTGGAGTCAGGGGCATGGGGCAGGCACAGGAGACTGCTGCAAGCCTGGTGAAGAAGGCTGCTCTCACTGCCAAAGCTTCCTGTGGATGATAGGGAGTGAGCTCCCCATCTCTGGGGTATGCAAGTCTGGGAGGAACAAACAATCACAATGCAAATACTATGGAAATTATACAGGCATCCTTAAGAATATGGAATATCCAGGGCCTTCCAGTTTTCCCAACTTCCTTCCCCTCACTTCCCCGTGGTACAAAAAATGGTTATTGTAGTAGAATTACTTTCTCTCTCATATTTTGGATTCTTTGCTACTTATCGGTTTCTGTGAGTATACATTTGTCTATTGAAGATTGTTTCCTGTTGGGACTTCCCTGGTGATCCAGTGGTTAAGACTCTGTGCTTCCAATGCAGCGTGGGCAGGTTCAATCACTGACTGAGGAACTAAGATGCCACATGCTTCCTGGTACGGCTAAAACTTTTTAAAAAATAAATAAATAGCAGCAGTGTAGTCTTCAAACTCAAAAATATATAATATTTATTGTTGAATAAATATTGTCCCAGAGGACATGGGAGTATATTATAAGTGTCACTGGAAGGCAAGGTCAAGAGTCCTAGGATAAAGGGCAGAGCACATCCCAGAAATCAGAGTCCCTAGGGCAAAATAACCCTGTCCCAGACATCTGAATACAGATCTGGATGCCTTCAGGATGCAGGTCAACCCAGGCCAGAGCTAAGTTTTTGCAGGGGCTACAGAGTCATTAACTGGGAACAGCAGAACCCAGGCTGGCCTGGAGTCAGAGCACTGAACCAGAAGCTGACTCACTCTGTCCCCAGGCAAGTTCCCTATTGACAGCCTCTCAGGCCAGTGAAGTTTTTCTTTAGGTCATTGAGTCTAACCCAACATTCCCATATTATTAACCTACCCTGACTTGAAGACCTCCAGGGACGAGGAACTTACTTAACTCTTTGTCCCTGCAGAAGACAGGGGCAGTGGCGGGAGAAAGTCCTGTATCACATTGGGTTCCATGTGTGCTCCCTGGGTCCTGGCTCTATAGCCCTCCTCCACAGGCAGCCCTGGTTCCTTGCAAAGGAGCCTGTGAGGAACAATGAAGTCAGGGCTAGGAAGGTACTTTGGAAACTGCAAAGGTTGTGACCATGTGAAGGACATCTAGGACCTAGCATGGACTCTAGCCCCAAGAAGCTGTAGCATAAGCATTTACATCTGCAAAATGTAATGCGTTGTGTTTTTTATTAATGGAAGCAAATTTTTCACTAGATGGCTTTTGACAAAAAGCATATACCCATGTAATCAACAACTCAATAGAAAGATAGAATATTTTCATCACTCCAGAATGTTCTCTGCGCTTCCTTCTAGTCGACTTTCACCCCCACTCATCCTTAAATAACTAGATTTGAAAAGCCACTCTTCGGTCTGCTCTTGAACATCATACTAATGGAACCCACTGTATGTGCTTTTCTATGCCTGGTTCCTTTCACTAATCACAGTGTCTACAAGATTCCTCCACACTGTGAAGTGTTTCAGTGGTAGTGTTGTTTTCTGCTGTTGGCTAGAATGCTGTCATGTGGCTATACCACAATTTGTTTATCCTTTCTCTTGTTGAGAGGATTTGGGTTGTTTCTGGTTTGGAGATTTTATGAATAAAGCTACTGCAAACACTCTTGTATAAGGTTTTTTTTTTGTGGACATATATACTGATTTCCTTGGAGAAGTCTCTAGGTTGTTGTATCAAAAGGTCAGTTCAGTTCTGTCGCTCAGTCATGTCCAACTCTTTGCAACCCCATGGACTGCAGCACGCCAGGTTTCCCTGTCCATCACCAACTCCCAAAGCTTGCTTAAACTCAAGTCCATTGCGTCGGTGATGCCATCCAACCATCTCATCCTCTGTCATCCCCTTCTCCTCCTGCCCTCAATCCCTCCCAGCATCAGAGTCTTTTCAAATGAGTCAGTTCTTCGCATCAGGTGGCCAAAGTACTGGAGTTTCGGCTTCAGCATCAGTCCTCCCAATGAATATTCAGGACTGATTTCCTTTAGGAATGACTAGTCAGATCTCCTTGCTGTCCAAGGGAACTCTCAGGAGTCTTCTTCAACACCACAGTTCAAAGCATCAATTCTTTGGCGCTCAGCTGTCTTTATAGTCCAGCTTTCACATCCATACATGACTACTGGAAAAACCATAGCTTTGACTAGATGGACCTTTGTTGGCAAAGTAACATCTCTGCTTTTTAATATACTGTCTAGGTTGGTCATAGCTTTTCTTCCAAGGAGCAAGCATCTTTTAATTTCTTGGCTGCAGTCACCATCTGCAGTGATTCTGGAGCCCCCCAAAATAAAGTCTGCCACTGTTTCCATTGTTTCTCCATCTATTTGCCATGAAATGATGGGACCGGATGCCATGAACTTAGTTTTCTGAATGTTGGATTTTAAGCCAATTTTTTCACTCTCCTCTTTCACTTTCATCAAGAGGCTCTTTAGTTCTTCACTTTCTGCCATAAGGGTGGTGTCATCTGCGTATCTGAGGTTATTGGTATTTCTCCCAGCAATCTTGATTCCAGCTTGTGCTTCATCTAGCCCAGCATTTCGCATGATATACTCTGCATATAAGTTAAATAAGCAGGGTGACAATACACAATCTTGACGTACTTCTTTACCTATTTGGAACCAGGCTGTTGTTCCATGTCAGTCAAAAGATAGGTATACATATAAGGGGATTAAACGAGTCAATCCTAAAGGAAATCAATCCTGAATATTCATTATAAGAACTGATGCTGAAGCTGAAGCTCCACTACCTTGGTCATCTGATGTGAAAAGCCAAGTCATTGGAAAAGACCCTGATTCTGGGAAAAATTGAAGGCAAAAGGAGAAGGGGGCAGCAGAGGATGAGATGGTTAGATAGCATCACCGACTCAATGGACACTAATTTGAGCAAATTCCAGGAGATAGGGAAGGACAGGGAAGCCTGGCATGCTGCAGTCCTTGGGGTCGCAAAGAGCTGGACATGACTTAGCGACTGAACAACAAATACATGTATAAGGAAGCCACCAGAGGTTTTCCAAAGTGGTCCTAGCATTCCCACAAGAAGTTTCTGTTGCTCCACATCTTTGTCATCATTATCTATTGTTACTCTTTTTCAATGATAGCTTTTCTGGTGAGTGAATGGTGCTATTTCATTGTAATTTTAATTTCCCTGATAATGATGTTGAGCATATTTTCATGTGCCTGTTGGCCATCTCTGCATCTTCTTTTGTGAAGTATCTATCCAAAACTTTAGCCCATTTTGTAATTGGGCTTTTATTATTAAAACTTTTATTATCAATTTGTAGAGATTTCTCCATAAATTCTTGATATCAGTCCCTCTATGAACACGTAGAACTCTTTCTCTACATGTTCTATGAGAAGCTTTATGGTTTTTGTTTTTATAGTTAGGCCCATGATCCATCTCAAATTAATATTTTCCTTTTTCTCACATATTTATCCAGTTCTTCAAATGCCCTTTGTTGAAAATGATTTTTTTTTTCTGTATTAAATTGTTATGGCCCCTTTGTTTAAAAAAAAAACACGTCAACTGGCTACATGTCTGAGTCTATTTCTGGGTTTACTTCCACTGAACTATTTTTCTCTCTTTATGTCAATACCGCACTGTCAGCATTGCTACAGCTTTATACTAGGTCTTACATCAGATAGTGTTTGTCTTTCAACTTTGTTCCTTTGTTTTATAAACACGATCGTTTTGGCTGTCCTGGGCGTGGCAGAAAGCCTCTAAGATGTGCCTCAGTGACTCTTGCCTTTTGCATTCTTGTGTCATTCCATATCCGTGAATGGGGACCAACCTACTAACTTATTTCTAAGAAGCAGAATATGGCAAAAGTGATGGGATTTCACTTCAGAGATATGGTTATAAAAAGACCATGATTTCATTTTTACTGCTCTCTCTCATTTTCTTACTTACTTTCTCTGAGGGAGAGGCCCACGTGGCAAAGACCTGAGGGAGACCTCTCTGGCCATCAGCCAGCGAGGGATTGAGATCCTCAGCCCAACAACCTGCAAGGAACTGAGTTCTGCCCACAACCCCATGAGTTAAACCTTCAGCTGAGACTGACGGTTTAATGACAACGTCATGAGAGATTTTGAGCCAGAGGCACTCAGCTAAACCTAGATTCTTAACCCATAGAAACTGCAAGATAATAAATGCCTATTTTTAAAAAGTCACTACACTTGGGGATGCTTGTTATAATATAATCGGTTAATAACACAACAGCTCCTTTGGGTTTTTTTGTTTGTTCATTTGCTTGTTTAATATTTATCTTTATCTATTTATTTGGCTGAACTTAGTTGTGGCAGGCAGGATCTTTGGTTGTGTCATTTGAACTCTTAGTTTTGAAACAGAGCAGGACTGTATGGTCCTTGTCCCCCCCGCCACCCCCCCATCATGTCCTCTGCCTTCCTTTTGTCTGTGGAAAACTTTAGTCAAAGAATAAGTTTAATCAGAGAAATGAGAAATACTGAAACAAAGGACAACAGTCTAAGGAGACCAAATAATAATAACGTAGTTATTAAACATAGTTAGGGACCTTCCGTTCTCAAGGGCTGTAGATAATATTCTTAGCCATATCGTGTGAGCTGTCTTAAAGATACCAAAACACCAGGTGGAAAAGTTAACTACATGATGACCAGACTGTACCCAGGACTTGAGCTTCCACAATTCTGAAAACTGACCACAAAAAAAAATGAGAACAAGTGCACCCGAATTGAAGACTAACTGTACCTAAAACAACCAAGATGATGCTAGTCAGACCGCTGATGACCGATTGAAGATGACTGTTAGAGATGACTATGTTGTTTCTGCAGGTAACAGCATCCCCTACTCTGTCTATAAATGCTCTCACCCCATGCTTGTCAGGGGAAGGAGTCAGCCTTTGGAAAGATATCCACCACCTTCCCCTCGCAGTTGCCAGCACCTGAAATAAAGCAAACTTTCCTTTCCACCTGATCTGCCCTGCTTATTGGCTTCCCTTCCCTGCCCCCACTCATTTCCATAATAGTTTCAGCATGTGGGGTCTAGTTCACTGATCAGGAATCAAATCTGGGACCCCTTCATTGGGAGTGCAGAGTCAGCCACTGGGGCACCAGGGAAGGCCACACAATAGCTCCTTTGTATTCTCATGCAGAATTTAGAATTATCTAGTCACGGGACTTCCCTGGTGGTTCAGAGGTGATGAATCTGCCTGCCAATGCAGGAGACTCAGGTTCAATCCTTTGTTCAAGAAGATCCCCTGGAGAAGCAAATGGCAACCTACTCCAGTATTCTTGCCTAGGAAATCCCATGTACAGAGGAGCCTAGCCAGTTACAGTCCATAGGGTCACAAAAAGTCAGACAAGAATTAGCAACTAAACAAGTCAGTCTCAACAAAAAAGACTGTTGGAATTTTGGCTAAGAACAAATTGAATCTATGTTTCAAACTGGGGAGAATTTCCTGATCAATGAACATGGTATGTATTTCCATTTATTTAGATCTTTGATTTCTCTCAGCTATGAACTGTAGTTTTCAGTGTAGATGCCTTACACACTTTTTTCCTAAACCTGTTCTTTAGAATTGCATGGGTTTTGATACTATGTAAATTGTATTTTATAATTAATTTTCTAATCATTTGTTGTTTGTATAGAAATACAATTGATTTTAAAAAAATATTGACCTTGAATCTTGTGATCTTACTTAATTACATTTGTTAGTTCTAGTGCTTTTTTTTTTGGTAGATTCCTTTGGATTTTTTAGGCATACAAATTTGTTATTTAACAGATAGCTTTATTTCTTCTACCTGCTTCCAATCATTTCACTTTTTAATTTGTCTTGCCTTGTTACACTGACTAGGACCTCCAATATAATGCTGAATAGAGACAGTAAGAGCGGGTATCCTTGCCTTGTTTCTAATATATTTAGTATTTCCAGTGATCTTTATTCCCTCTTGTAGATCTGTTGCAGGAAGGGGGACCCCTTCCAGGGCCTGAAACTGGGCTCTTGTCTAACACTAGGAAATGTGTCTGAGGAGACACATGTGCTGACAAAGCAAGAGATTTTACTGGGAAAGGGCACCGGGAGGAGAGTAGCAGGGTAAGGGAACCCAGGAGAGCAGCTCTGTCACATGGCTTGCGGTCTTGGGCTTTATGGTGATGGGATTAGTTTCTGGGTTGTCTTTAGCCAATTATTCTGACTCAAAGTCCTTCCTGGTGGTGCACACCTTGTTCAGCCAAGGTGGATGCCAGAAAAAAGGATTCTGGGACGTGATCAGACATATGGTGTCTCCTCTTGACCTTTCCCGAACTCTTCTGGTTGGTGGAGGCTTATTAGTTCCGTGTTCCTTACCAGGACATCTTGTCCTAAAACAACTCATGCAAATAGTTGCTATGGTGCCTGGCCAGGGTGGGTGGTTTCAGTCAGTGTGCTTCCCCTAGCAGATCCATGTTTTCATCTGGGGTAATTCCCACTATAAACCTGAATAAACATTATTCCCTGAATACACTCTTGTAGCATTTCTTGTAGTGAAAATGTTGTGGTTATTTCTTGCTGCTTAACAAGTCACTCAAAACTGTGGTGCCTCAAGCCAACAACAATTCCTTATTATCTCTCATGGTTTCTATGGGTCAGTAATTCAGGTGCAACTTAGTTAAGTGATTCTAGCTCAGGGTCTCTCATGAGGTTACACTCAAGATGTTAGCCAGGGTAACACTCATCTGGATGGAAGATCCTCTTTCAAGCTTATCTATAAGGTTGTTGGCAGACCTCTGTTCTTCATTGGCTGTGTTAGCTTCCTGTTGCCACCGTAACAAATCACCATAAGCTTAGTGGTTTAAAACAGAATAAATTTATTCTTTCATAATTCTAGAGGGCAGAAGTCTGAAATCAGTTTCATGGGGCTAAAATCAAGGTGTCATCAGGGTTGTGCTCCCTTCAGAGGCTGCAGGGGAGAATCTCCTCTTCTTTGCCTCTCTCCTTTTTCCTCTTCTTTCCTCTACCAACATCTACCCTTGGCTTGTGGTTATACCTCTCCAGTCTCTGCTCTCTGCTCACATTGCCTTCTTCTCCTTTGTGTGTGTGTCAAATCTCCCCCTATCTCCCTCTACCTCCCTCTTGTGATACATGGGATTGCAATCCAGTTCAGTTCAGTTCAGTTGCTCAGTCATGTCTGACTCGTTGAGACCCCATGGACTGCAGCACGCTAGGCCTCCCTGTCCATCACCAACTCCCAGAGACTACTCAAACCCATGTCCGTCGTGTCGGTGATGCTATCCAACCATCTCATCCTCTGTTGTCCCCTTCTCCTGCCCCCAATCCCTCCCAGCATCAGGGTCTTTTCCAATGAGTTGGTTCTTCACAGCAGGTGGCCAAAGTATTGGAGTTTCAGCTTCAGCATCAGTCCTTCCAATGAATATTCAGGACTGATTTCCTTTAGGATGGACTGGTTGGATCTCCTTGCTGTCCAAGGGGCTATCAAGAGTCTTCTCCAACACCACAGTTCAAAGCATCAATTCTTTGGCACTCAGCTTTCTTTATACTCCAACTCTCACATCCATACGTGACTACTAGAAAAACCATAGCTTTGACTAGATGGACCTTTGTTGGCAAAACAATGTCTCTGCTTTTTAATATGCTATCTAGGTTGGTTATAGCTTTTCTTCCAAGAGGCAAGCATCTTTTAATTTCATGGTTGCAGTCACCATCTGTAGTAATTTTGGAGCCTAGAAAAATAAAGTCTGTCACTGTTTCCATTGTTTCCCCATCTATTTGCCATGAAGTGATGGGACCAGATGCCATGAACTTAGTTTTCTGAATGTTGAGTTTTAAGCCAACTTTTTCACTCTCCTCTTTTACTTTCAACAAGAGGCTGTTTAGTTCCTCTTTGCTTTCTGTCAAAAGGGTGGTATCATCTGCATATCTGAGGTTATTGATATTTCTCCCAGCAATCTTGATTCTAGCTTGTGCTTCATCCAGCCTGGCATTTCACATAATGTACTCTGCATGGAAGTTAAATAAATGGGGTGGCAATATACAGCCTTGACATGCTCCTTTCCTGATTTGGAACCAGTATATTATTCCATGTCCAGTTCTAATTGTTGCTTCTTGATCTGCATACATTTCTCAGGAGGCAGGTCAAGTGGTCTGGTATTATCATCTCTTTCAGAATTTTCCACAGTTTATTGTGATCCATACAGTCAAAGGCTTTGGCATAGTCAATAAAGCACAAATAGATGCTTTTCTGGGACTCTGGCTTTCTTGATGATCCAACAGATGCTGTCAATTTGAACTCTGGTTCCTTTGACTTTTCTAAAACCAGCTCAAACACCTGGAAGTTCATGGTTCATGTACTGTTTAAGCCTGGCTTGGAGAATTTTGAGCATTACTTTACTAGCGTGTGAGATGAGTGCAATTGTGCGGTAGTTTGAGCATTCTTTGGCATTGCCTTTCTTTGGGATTGGAATGAAAACTGACCTTTTCCAGTTCTGTGGCCCCTGCTGAGTTTTCCAAATTTGCTGGCATATTGGGTACAGCACTGTCACAGCATCATCTTTTCAGATTTGAAATAGCTCAACTGGAATTCCATCACCTCCACTAGTTTTGTTCATAGTGATGCTTCCTAAGGCCCGCTTGACTTCGCATTCCAGAATGTCTGGCTCTAGGTGAGTGATCACACCATCATAATTATCTGGGTCATGAAGATCTTTTTTGTCTAATTCTTCCGTATATTCTTGCCACCTCTTCTTAATATCTTAGGCTTCTGTTAGGTCCATACTGTTTCTGTCCTTCATTGTGCCCATCTTTGCATGAAATGTTCCCTTGGTGTCTCTAATTTTCTTGAAGAGATATCTACTCTTTCCCATTCTGTTGTTTTTCTCTATTTCTTTGCACTGATCACTGAGGAAAACTTTGTTATCTCTCCTTGCTATTTTTTAGAACTCTGCATTCAGATGCATATGTCTTTTCTTTTCTCCTTTGACTTTAGCTTCCCTTTTCTCAGCTATTTGTAAGGCCTCCTCAGACAACCATTTTACCTTTTTGTATTTCTTTTTCTTGGGGATGGTCTTGATCACTGCCCCTTGTATAATGTCACAAACCTCCATTCATAGTTCTTCAGGCACTCTGTCTATCAGATCTAATCCCTTGAATCTACTTGTCACTTCTACTGTATAATTGTATGGGATATGATTTAGGTCATACCTGAATGGTCTAGTGGTTTTCCCTACTTTCTTCAGTTTAAGTCTGAATTTTGCAATAAGGAGTTCATGGGACTGAGTTCAGTGCCCGCCAAGATAATCCATGATCAACTCCTTGTCTCAAGATCCTCAATTTAATCACATCTGCAACACCCCCCTTTTATTGGATGGGGGAGCATATAAGGTAATATTCAGTTTTGAGAGATTAGAAGATGAATATTTAGGTAGGGGGCATTTTCAACTTACCACACTTGCTGTTCACCAAAGACCTTTAGTTTTGCCAGTGGACTTCTCTAGTATAGTCTGCTTGAGTGTTTTCTTGACATGACAGCTGGTGGCTGGGTCTGGGGTTGTCTCCAGTGTTCTTTACTCATATGTCTGATGCCTGAGGTGGTGAGACGCAATAGGCTGGGGTTTGGATCAACCAGGAAGGCTCAGTATCTCCTCTATTTAATTTCACATGGTCTCCTTCATAGTGGCTTCAAGGTAGCCTGACTCCTGACATGGTAGGTCAGGGACACAAAAAGTGTGTATTGTGAGAGAATCAGGTGAAAACCGTATTACCTTTTATGAGCTAGCCTTGGAAATCACATAGTGTCACTTCTGCTACATGGTATTTGTTAGAAGCTGGTCATTAAGGCCATCTCATACTTAAGAAGAGGAGAATAAGATGATTGATGGGAAGAGTGTAAAGAATTTGCAGACATGATTTCAAGTCATCACATAAGCGTGGTGATGAAAAAACTCTCATATGTCATTTAGATATCATTTCACTTTAAAAAATATTGAAATATGGTTGATTGACAATGTTGTGTGAGTTTCAGGTGTACAGAAAAGTGAAAGTGATTCAGTTATACATAAATGTGTGTGTATACATATGAAAATATATATATATACACACATTCTGTTTTTGACTATTTTCCATTATAGGTTATTAAAAGGTATTGAATATAGTCCTCTGTACCAACAATAGGTCCTTGTTTGTCTCATATTTACATTCATTTTTAAAGATATTTGATGTTTTACAGGTAGCTGAGGCTCCATTTATTTTTTTACTATAACAGCTTTATTGAGATACAAATCACATACCATAAATTTTACCCATTTAAAGTATAAAATCCAATGATTTTTAGTATATTTCTAGATTTGTGCAAACATCACCACAGTCTATTTTAAAGTATTTTCATTACCCAAAATGAACCCCTAACCCATTAGCATTTCCATTTTCCCTCAAGCCCCCAGTCCTAGACAACCACTAATCTACTTTTTGTCTATATAGATTTGCTTAGTCTGGATGTTTCACTTAAATGATCTGATATGATATATCATCTATTGTGAATGGCTTCTTTTATTCAGCATGTTTTCATGATTCATATTCATGTTCTATCATGTATCAGTCCTTCATTCTTTTTATGGCCAAATAAATTCCAATGTATTGACATGCCACATTTAGTTTACCCATTTATCAGCTGATGAACATTTGAGTTTTTATTTTCAGGCTATTATGAATAATGCTCCAATAAATATTTACGTATAAGTTTTTGTATGGACATATGTTTTATTTCAGATATAAACCTAAAAGTGGAATTGTTCGATCATATAACTCCATGCATAATCTTTTGAGGAACTAGCAGACTGGTTTTCAAAGCAGCTGCATTACCTACCATCAGAAGTGTACAAGAGGTCCAATTTCTGCACATCCTCACTTGTGGGATCTTAGTTCTCTGACCAGGGACTGAACCCATGCCCTGGGAAGTGATAGCACAGAGTTCTAATCATTGTGCCATGAGGGAATTCCCAGTATCCATCTTTTTTATAAGGCCATTCTAGTGGGTATGAAGTGTTACCTCATTCTGGTTTTGATTTGCATTTTCTGATAGCTGATAATGCTGGACATCACACATTTCTTCTCCATTTGTTTATCTTTGGAAAAATGTATATTCAAATCCTTTGCCCAGTTTCCATTGGGTTATTTTTCTATTTTGTTGAATCATTAGAGTTCTCATATCAGGATAAATGATTTGCTAATTCTCTTACCAGATGAATGATTTGCCAATATTTTCTTCCATTCTGTGGGTTATCTTTTCACTCTCTTGATGATGTCCTTTGAAGCACAAAGAGATTTCATTTTGATGTAGTCCAATTTGTCTATTTTTCTTTTGTTTCTTGTGCTTTTGGTGTCATAGCTAAGAAGGCTTTACCTAATTCAAGTCTATATAGATTTATTCTTATATTTTCTTCTAGCATTTTTACAGTTTAAGCTCTTGCATTTGGGTCTTTGATACATTTCAAATTAATTTTTTGTGTATGGTGTGAGGAAAGTGTCCAACTTTATACTCTTGTACATGGATATTGAGTCACCCCAGTACCACTTGTTGAAAAGACTACTTCCCACATTGAATTGTCATGGCACCCTTGTTGAGAATCAGTTCAGTCGCTCAGTCGTGTCTGACTCTTTGCGACCCCATGGACTGCAGCACGCCAGGGCTCCCTGTCCATCACCAACTCCCGGAGTTTACTCAAACCCATGTCCATTGTGTTGGTGATGCCATCCAACCATCTCATCCTCTGTCGTCCCCTTCTCCTCCCGCCCTCAATCTTTCCCAGCATCAGGGTCTCTTCAAATGGGTCAGCTTTTCATATCAGGTGGCCAAGTATTCGAGTTTCAGCTTCAACATCAGTCCTTCCAATGAATATTCTGGACTGATTTCCTTTATTTAAAAAAAAAAATTAATTTTATTTTATTTTATTTTTAAACTTTACATAATTAGGAATGACTGGTTGGATCTCCTTGCTGTCCAAGGGACTCTCAAGAGTCTTCTCCAACGCCACAGTTCAAAAGCATCAATTCTTCGTCACTCAGCTTTCTTTATAGTCCAACTCTCACATCCATACATGAGTCCTGGAAAAACTATAGCCTTGACTAGACAGATCTTTGTTGGCAAAGTAATGTCTCTGCTTTTTAATATGCTTTCTAGGTTGGTCATAACTTTCCTTCCAAGGAGTAAGCGTCTTTTAATTTCATGGCTGCAATCACCATTTGCAGTGATTTTGGAGCCCCCCAAAATAAAGTCTGCCACTGTTTCCACTGTTTCCCCATCTATTTGCCATGAAGTAATGGGATCGGATGCCATGACCTTAGTTTTCTGAATGTTGAGTTTTAAGCCAACTATTTCACTCTCCTCTTTCACTTTCATCAAGAGGCTCTTTAGTTCTTCATTTTCTGCCATAAGGGCGGTGTCATCTGCATACCTGAGGTTATTGATATTTCTCCCAGCAATCTTGATTCCAGCTTGTTGAGAATCAATTGACTATAAATACAAAGACTGATTTCTGGATTCTAGATTCTACTGCATTTATCTGTACGTCTGTTTTACGCCAGTACCACTTTATCCTGATTACTGAAGGACACACTGGCCGTGCGTGCTCAGTCGCTTCAGTCGCGTCTGACTCTTTGTGAACCTATGGACTGTAGCCTGCCAGTCTTCTCTGTCCATAGGGTTTTCCTGGCAAGAATCCTGGAGTGGGTTGCCATTCCCTCCCCCAGGGGATCTTCCCCACTCAGGGACTGAAACTGCATCTCCTGCATTGCAAGCAGATTCTTTACTGCTGAGCCACCATGGAAGCAGGACACTGTAGCATTATAGTATGTTTGGAAATCAAGAAGTGTGGATCCTCCAACTTGTTCTTTTTCAAGATTATTTTGTCTATCTGGGTCTTATGAAATCTCATAGTAATTTTATACCAGTTTGTTAATTTCTGTAGAAAAACCAGCTAGGATTTTGATAGGGATTATGTTGACCTGAAGATCCATTTGGGATCTACAATATCAAGTCTCTTGATCTTGAGATGCCTTTGCATTTACTTAGCTTTTTGTCTTCTTCTTTCAGCAACGTTTTGTTCTGTTCAATTAAAAAACCTTTTTCTCTCTGCTCTTTGGATTGAATAATTTCTATTATTCTGTCTTAAGGGGAATGAACTTTCAGGTATACGAACTTTTCAATCTGCTGTCAAACTCATCTGGTAAATTTCTCATTTCAGAGATTGTATTTTTCTTATACTTTCTATTTTTATGTTGTGATTTTCCATCTGTTCATCAGTTCTATCATTTTTTCTTTAAATTACTGAACTATTAGTAACCGTTTTAAAGTCTTTGTACGCTTATTCCAGGGCTTCCCAGGTGGCTCAGTAGTAAAGAATCTGCGTGCCAATGCAAGAGACACAGGAGACTTAGGTTCAATCCCTGGGTTGGGAAGATTCCCTCGGGTAAGAAATGGAAACCCACTCCAGTATTCTTGCCTGAGAAATTCCATGGACAGAGAAGCCTGGTGGGCTACAGTCCAAAGGGTCGCAAAGGGTCAGACAGGACTGAGCAATTGAGCAAGCACTCATGCTTATTTCAACATTTGTGTCATGCCCGAGTATGTTTCTATTGGCTATTTTCTCCTCTTGATTTTGGCCCACATTTCCTGATTTTTCAGATGTCTGATCATTTTTTATTACATGTTGGATACTGTAATGACATGTCAGGAGTATATTTACTTGAAGAATTTAAAATTACCTGCGCATTAAACTTGTGTCTCAACCACAGTGCTCTGCCTTTCTGAGTCAGTTTCTCCTACCAAATCCCATGTTGCTGAAGCGTGTGGAGAGGAATAAGGAGCCTCAGAGAGCCTCACTCAATTTTAAGCAATGCCCATTATGGTTCGTAACATAAAATCTGGAGCCAGATTGCCTAGATTTGAATCCCAACCATTCTAGTTACAAGCTCTGTAGACTTTAGCAAGTTACTTCATTTCTCTGTGCTTCATTTGCCTCTTAAATGGGGATTATAATTTAGTACCTGCTTTATAAGATTGTTGAGATAAGTAAATGTGTTGACACGTATGACATTATTGGAACAGTGCCTGGCACCTACTAATTGTTCAGTAAGTATTAGTTCTCATTGTTAATAAAGTGAAATGATGTTCTCCTAGGAGATCAGTCTCCCGAGGCTCTGTGTCCACACTGCACAACACCCTTACCTGCCAGGCTCACAGATGTCTCTCGTGTGTGTAGGCCATATATGTGCCTGTCTCCTTCATGCCTATCTTTAGACTATGGGCTCCTCCAGGACAGGGACCAAGTCTGGGAGCCAACATCCATATGCTGCAGGGGCATAACACCCCTGTTGGCAGAAGTCTAAACCCCAACCTTGCCCCCATCCTGACACCATGAAGTTTCTCTGGCTAAGAACTGGTCCAGAACCTGAAAAATGGCAGTGTTCTTCCTTCCTCTCATCTCCTTAGTAGAAACATGGAAAACCACCTATCATCAGAGCTGGAATTTAGAGACCATCCCTTCCACCCCTTCATTTTATAGACGGACTAACTGAAGCCATAACAGGAGAAAAAGTGTAACCCAAAGTCAGACTTGTGGGTCTTCAAATAAAAACGGCGAGTGACGGGAGATGGCAAGCTTCTTTGCTGTCTGCCAGAACTGCGTCAACTCCAAGTTTCATGCTGCCTCCCAATTACGATGCAAAACACCAGTTGACAGTTCTCTCTGTCAGTCATCAATACAATAGAAGAAAATGGTTTGAGGATTTAAACCTTGTTTCTACCCCAAATTTTTCAAAATTTTGGAGGAAGGGCGTAATAAACACATCTAATCATGAATGCTCGGGAGTGGGAGTTCCGAGGACCGTGGGACGCCCACCTTCTGCACCTCACTCGCTTTGGCCCCTGCCCCACCCACTCAAATCACCCAGCAGGCCGGAGACTATCAGGTACAGCCTGCCCAAGGTACACACTGAACCTGCCCAAGTTTGCATCCTACTCTGCTAACCAAAAGACCTTTGGCAAATTACATAATCTCCTTGTACCTCAGTTTCCTCATCTGTAAAGTGAGGATAGTGATAGGCACTGTTGAGCTGTTGATAGTGATTGGGCTGTTGAGTGGACTGAATGTGTCAATATATGTATAAGGTGCACAGAACCCTGCCTGGCACACGTCACTAGTGCAAACGTGGTGATTGTTAGCCATTCAGTTCACTTCAGTTCACTTCAGTTGCTCAGTCGTGTCCGACTCTTTGCAACCCCATGAATCGCAGCATGCCAGGCTTCCCTGTCCATCACCAACTCCTGGAGTTCACTCAAACTCATGTCCATCAAGTCAGTGATGCCATCCAGCCATCTCATCCTCAGTCATCCCCTTCTCCTCCTGCCCCCAATCCCTCCCAGAATCAGGGTCTCTTCCAATGAGTCAACTCAGCCATTACTATCATTATTCTTGCCTTGCTCCGCCCAGCTTCTCAGGCCTTGGAGTCCAGAAACACCCAGTCCTGTAGCCTTGTCCTTGCCTGGCACAGCAGAATTCCAGCCCAGACATCCAAATCACCAGTCATAAACAGAAAACTGGAAAGCCCTCTGCCTGTGACTTGCCTGGGGAAATTGAGTCCCAGAGAGGACCAGGGACTTTCCCAAGGTTATCCAACTGAGGTGGAATTTGAACTAGAATCCACATGTCCCAGTGTCCAGGGACCTATCTAGGGCATGACCAGACTCCTCCTAGGCCATGCAGAGGACCTTGGTGTGACCCTGTAGGCTGTGTGATGGCTTGAGAAGGTTAAGCATTTGGTGCTGCAGATTGGGTTAGAAGTCAGCTGGCTGGTGGGACACCCACATCCACCATGGCAGGAGCCAAGATGAAGCTGAGACAAGCCTTTGGCCTCTCAGCAAGCACTCCTGTTAGGCAAAGATGGAGGAGAAACACTGATCCTCCTTGCACTGGGGATCAGTCACAGTCAAGGGCCCCAGGTGCCTGCCCCGAATATGTTCCTTCTGATGAACCTGGCAAGATATGTCTTGGGCTACCCCTGCCCTGCCCTCACCCTTTCTGAGAGACCGTGTGTTCCCAGAAGATCTCTGCCTTGGACAAGCTCCATCTGTGGGCTGTGGTCCCAGGCCTGGGGGCGGTCCGCAGCCTGAGTCTGTGGCACTTGGACACTCTCCTGTCCACACCAGCTTCCTCTGCTCCACCACTGCCTGGGGCACTTGTCCTCTGCCTCATGTTAAGTAAACCTTCACCCCTATCCATCTTTCCTCCTTCAATTTCCTTGTACCCTTTCCCCAGCCTGGTCTGGTGACCCCACAGTGACCTTGAAAGCATCTTTACTTATTAACTGTCAATTCCATCATCTCTAAGACTTTGAGGCAGGGACCAGGCTCTGCCTTTGAGACAAGGGCTTGCCTCCACCCCAAAGGCCCCGAGCAATGTCTGCAGAGGAGGTACTCAGTAATCATAGTAGGAAGGAGGAGCCTCCTGGAGCTGGCAGTCATGGGGCAGGCAGAGGTCATTTCCAACTCTGAGAATATGGGCTTAAGATTTCTATTTCATAGTAGACAGTTCGGTTTTAAAAAGTAACACCCAGCCTCTAAACGTTAAGCGCTCTGGGATGGACACAGCTAGCACGGCTCCAGCAAGAAGCATGAGAGCTGGGGGTCCTTCCCAAAGGGCTTCCTGGAGGAGGAGGGGTCTGAAGAACAGTGGGAAATGTGTGCCAGGGAAGGCAAGCTTGCAGTTTTTGAGAGGGGATAGAAAGGGAAGATGACACATCTCCCAAGTCCTCCTGCCTAGAATAAGCCCATTTGCCCAGCCTCCTATCAGTTTGGAAACTCTACATTTAGAGGAGTTGTCGAGCTGCCTGGGAGGAGCTGAGGGATCTGGGCATGCATTCCTGCTAGCCCCCCAAAGTGAGGACATTTCTCCCACCATCCCCACCAACTTCGACCCCCAGTGCCAACTCCAACATCAATGCTCTATCCTTGCCAGGAGAGTGGGAGGAAGAGGAAAAAAGTGGGGCAACCCACACTCTCTTTAGGACAGAGGAAGGATCTGCATTTCTATCTGGGGTTCACTGGGGTTGGAGTGTATGGATTTCCAAAGCACCCTGGGTGCCCTGAAACTGCAAGAGCATTTGGGCACATTGATAGGGGTGAGCGGAGGGCTTCCAGCAGGTTCTCAAAGGGGCTCCTGACCCATGAGAGGCTCAGGGGCAGCACCCCAGGCCTGAATTGTCAGGTGCCCCAAAGTGGTAGTGGGCGAGGATCACTGCTAAGAAAAAAGCTGTTAAGAAATTGGAATTGAAAGGGGAGAATTCTCTTGAAGTTGGTGTGCTGGTAGTGACACACCAGCTTAGTGTAGCAATCTGGGAGTCATATGCCATGAATGGGTGGAGAGCCTTGGAATAACCCTTGCCCCATCCTGCTGCTGTGCCCTGCATCTGAGCCTTCAGTTTAGGGCTTGCTTAAATTTTCCCCTAAAACCCAGTGGCCTCTGTTTTTTCACCTCTTCCAACACCTGCTCACCCGAGAGGCAGTTGGCAGGTGACAACTCAGGTGGGAAGGGGTTTGGGGTTGGAAGGTGAAATAGCACAGTGATTGGCAGGGGTGTTTCCAGAGAGCAGGGCCCAGGTTTTAGAAGATGCAGATATAATGCCACAAACCCAAGAGTCTCTGGAATGAGGTGGAAGTGGTGAGGGCATTAGAGGACAAAGGGCAACGTGCAGAGATACTGTTTCCATGGAAGAGGGGCTCTCTAGAGGCAACGTGAGATGGAGCTGTCAGCCGAGTTTTATGATGCAAATAATGGTCAAATCCAGCTTACATGGTGTCCTGGTTTCAAAGTCAGTTATGGAAAGCTGGATTTCAAATGACATCTCTGCCTCTTGCTGGGCATAACATCGAACATGTCTAAAGCTCTCAAGTAGCACTGACATATACACCATCATTTGTGAAATATATGGTTGGTGGGAAGTTGCTGTATAACAAAGGAGCCCAGCCTGGTGCTCTGTGATGACTTAGAGGGGTAGGATGGGAGGTAGGAGGGAGGTTTAAGAGGAAGGGGATATATGTAACCCTTCCCTTCTCCAAGGGATCTTCCTAACCCAGGGATCGAACCCAGGTCTCCCACATTACAGGTGGATTCTTTACCAGCTGAGCCACAAGAGAAGCCCATGTATATATACAATTATGTGTGTGTATATATATATAATTATGACTGATTCATGTTGCTGTGCAGCAGAAACCAACACAACACTGGAAAGCAATTATCCTCCAATTTAAAAAAGGGGGGGATAAAAGAGGAAGGAGAAAAAAATAAAATAAAGTTCTCTGGGCCTCTGTCACCTCACCTGGGAAATGGCACCATTAATCCACCTTGGGCTGTTGGAAGACGTGAAGAGTCAACACACATAAAACACTAGGCACAATATGTGTATTTAGTAAAGAAAAGTTTGAAAAAGCAAAGGAAAAAATGTTCAGGTTGCCTGCCTAACCCCTGGGGCCCAGCACCAGCTCCAGGCAGAAAGCCCTGCAGCAGGAACAGTGTCTTCCTGCGTCTCTGCCAAGGATGACAGACAACACACCCACTGGCATCGGCAGGCCCTCCCTTGCCTCCCACCCCTCTTTATGTAAGCCTCAGAGGTGGGCAGCAAGGACCTGTGCCAGGTAGGTCAGAGGTATCTGTGGCCACACCTCACCGACAGTGTCAGGGCAGACTGGGGCGGGTCCCCACTCCCGCCCAGCCCCACTGCCTCATCACCTGGCACCAGGGACCCTGCAGCACTGGCTCCCACACCTACGATGCCTTAGGTGAAGGAGCACAGCGAATGCTGTGCCCTGTGCCTACCAGCCCCAAGGAGGAAGGTGAACACCCTGTGGCAGCCAGATCCTCCCTGGAGGTGCACAGTCCATCACTGTAAGTCCTCGGTGGGGGTCTTCCGGCTGGGAATCAGGGATCGCAAGAGAGATGCCAGGGGAGCCTTATCTTTGAGATGAGACAGGCAGGTCAGGCCAACTAACGAGCGGTATGGAGTGTGGGGTCTGCTGTGCGGGGCAGCAGGGAAGCCAGTAGGAAGCCACTGCCGTCAAGAGCTCCAGCTGTGCAGCTGTGTCTGTGTGCCCAGGACCGTGGGATCAGAAGGAGGCACAGCTCCCCTCCCTACTCAGGAGGTTTTAGGATTTGGGGAAGTATTTGGACAATGCCCTCGATTGAAAATATCCTGCAGCACGTAGAAGACAGGTTCTCCCTTTGCCCCCAGGACAGAGAGAGGTGAGAACCAGAACAAGAAAGGGATGGGAAAGAGTGGTGATGGTGTTGGTGGTGGTGGTGGTAGGGGTTTACTAATAGTGGACAGGAGTGAGGAGGCTGGGAATCTGATGTATTTGCTCATCCTGGTAATTGATTGGCCCTGGGGCCCAAGGCAGCCACCTGCTGTGAGGCTGTGTTGTTCCGAATGTGATCAGAGCATGTGGGCTTAAGTGATGGTGAATTACAGACAGGTACCGAGGCCGGGAACCAGTGAGGTATGCCCTGGAAGGAGGGCAGTCGCCCCAGACCTGGCCAGGCCACAGGGTGACTCACTCTGTATCTCTGTTGCAGGGCGCTTTGGTGGTGCTGGGCCTCTCTGGGGCTGATGCGGCTCTCCCAGGGGACACCTGAACAGGCTCTCTGAGGTTCTCGTTCTCTCTGGGGTGAGCTTGCAGGGTGTGGCCACTTCTCGGGGACAATGCCAGAGGCACTCCTGCTCAGGTCTGCCAGCTCCATCCTGAGGACCGTGTAAGGAACAAGGATCCTACCCCCTCCCACCTCCTGGCTCCCACACTGCCTTCCAGGAAGGAGAGTTCTTGGGCTTGGCAGGGTACCTGGACACCCAGACTTGGATTGGGACTTTTCACCTCATTTAGTAACCCTCCTAATCTCACCAAAGAATTTCCTCCTACTTATTCACCAAAAGATTCGTGAGAGCCTAAGCACTACATGTATCCTGTTATCCTCACAATAGCCATGGGATTTAGGCAGAAAACTTGAGGCTCAGAGAGGTGCATGACTTTCCAAAGGTTGTACAGCAAGTAAAGTGACTCAAACACAGGCAGGCCGACTCTGGGTAAATCTGAGTACTCTATTGTTTCAAGAAAGCGTTTATGGAGTACTTAATGCACACAGACCAGAGTGCTGAATGGGAAGAAAGGGCAACAGAAATAAATAGGAGCTAGATCTCCATCCATGAGGGGTTCACATGAAAAACGAAGGCTCCCCTTGACTTAAATGTCACACACATAGTGACGACTTGAGAAGGATTAGATCCAACCAACATTTACTGAGCTCCAACTGCCTGCCAGAGAGCACTTAGGGCCAGAGGACAGGGTTGAATCAGGCATGACCCCTACTCTCAAGAAGCTTCCCAAGCTACGGGTGGCCTTCAAAGCCCAAACCTGCGTGTTTGAGGGCTACAAGGGTGAGAGGGTGTTGGGGATCATCCAGAAGTGCTTCCTGAAGGAGGAGCTGAAGGAAGCTATTGGCAGGCTCTGTTTTTAAATGATTCCCATCAGATCTTCTGGAAAGTTAGGAGGAGAAAGGAGAGCCAGTTCAGGGAAAGGAGAGTGCAAGCCCTCCCAGACGCCTCTGCTTACCCCCCACACCGCACAATATACCTGCTCGTACGTGCCCTCGAAGTGCTTCTTGCTCCCCATGCTACTACAGGGCAGATGCTGAAGAAGTTCTTGCTTCTGTGAAAGTGAGTAAGGCAGGATGCTCACAGTCCGTGTGTGTGAACTGGGGCTGAGAACAGTTTGCATCCTTGTGCTAAGTTGCTTCAGTCACGTCTGACTTTGCGACCACATGGCCCATAGCCCACCAGGCTCCTCTGTCCATGGAATTCTCCAGGCAAGAATATTGGAGTGGGTTGCTGTGCCCCTCCTCCAGGGGATCTTTCCGAATCAGGGATTGAACCCACATCTCTTATGTTTCCTGCATTGGTAGGTGAGTTCTTTACTACCAACACCACCTTAGCGTCCTCATCAGGGATCTTTTTCGGATTTTCCTCTTTCTCCAAGGAATGGAAAAGCAGAGGCAAGTCAGTCCCCTTGGGCCGTTCTCTCGTCGTCACTGTCATTCTGCTACTTAGGAACTTTCTCCTGTGACACTGAGCTAAGTTCTGGAGTGCCATGTTCCAGGCGTAGTGGAGGGAATACTGTGTTCCTCACCTTCGACAGGCTGCATGGGTTGACTATATAATATTCACACTTCCCCTGTCACAATGATTTGCCAGCCACTTGTGATTTCTGGAACAGCAGCAAGAATCAGTAGGGGCCCAGATTGCTCTTGAGGAGTCAAAACAGAAGGGATTTCTCCCCATATCTCTTTTCTTTGAGGAAAACATAAATTCCACTTTGGAAGCCATCTCCTCTGACTTAACAATTCTAACAAGCTTGGCTATTTTATTTACTAGTCTGCTACCGGAAAAACCTCACAGAGTAGGAGGGAGGTGAGTCACTGGAGGCCAGCACAGTGACAGTGGCACGAAGTGGCCACTGGTGATGCAGGCAAGGATTAAAGACTAAAGACAAGCATGGCCAGCAGCGACACGTGAGGCAGCAGCCACCTCAGGAAAGGACAGGTGGCCCTCCATGCCCTGCAGTTTGACTCACTTCTGTGTCACAACCAAACCGGTAGATTTTGTTACTAGCATGACCCTGGGTGAGCAGGAAAAAGTCATAGGAAGGTTCAGCACATTCTGTTTCAGTCGATGGAAAAGGGTGCCCTCCCCTTAAGGGGACTAAATCTTGAAGGTTTGAGCCAAGGGGCAGAGTACTCTTTACTCATTTGGATAATTAGATCTTGGCCTTGTCTTGCTGCTGCTAAGTCGCTTTAGTCGTGTCTGACTCTGTGCGACCCCATAGATGGAAGCCCACCAGGCTCCCCCGTCCCTGGGATTCTCCAGGCAAGAACACTGGAGTGGGTTGCCATTGCCTTCTCCAGTGCAGGAAAGTGAAAAGTGAAAGTGAAGTTGCTCAGTCGTGTCTGACTCTTAGCGACCCCATGGACTGCAGCCCACCAGGCTCCTCCAGTCATGGGATTTTCCAGGCAAGAGGACTGGAGTGGGGTGCCATTGCCTTCTCCTGGCCTTGTCTTAAGCATGCAAATTTCTTCAGGCCCATAGAGGGCTGAGTAAGACCCTCCGTGGGCCATCCTCAAGGGGTTCTCGTCTCGCCAAGTACAGGCAGGGGGACAGGATCCACCCTCTTCTTGAGGGAGGGTCGGCTCAGGACACGGGAGAGGAGAGGACAGCAAAGGCGACTGAGTCACAAGAGGTTTGCTGCTGCAGTGGCAGGGGTAGGGGGCAGACGCTTCCCGAAAGGCCCCACAGGAAGTTGCTTCCTACCGTCTCTCCTCCCCATAGACTGAAGGAGGCTCTAATCTGATGGTTAGGCTGGGCCCTTGGCTTCCTGAGGTGTTCCTTCATTTACTGTTTGTTTAGCTATTTTAAAACCAGAACGAGTTTATGCAAATTTGATTAGGTGGCAGAAATGCCGCCTGTACCTTTTGATGGTGGGGATTTAAAAACAAGCTTGTTTGTGAGGCAGCAGTTAAGATGGTGGGAGATTATAGCCAACGATGGCCTTGGCCAGTGTGGGGGTGGCTACCCAGCGGGTGATTTCAAAAGTTGATCACTTTAAGCAGGCAGCCCTATCTTTTGAGGGCAGGGACCAAGATAGAGCATGGATGTTATACCGAGTTCACGGGATACCATCCTCCACCCCCAGACTCTCAGTGTGGGACCCTCAGCCTAGTTGGGTGTGTGTGCCCCAGCTTGCCCTGTAATTGCCTGAGCCCAGAGCTCAGGGGTCATTTGGTGACATCACAGTCTTCTTTGCCCCAAAGTGGAAGCAGCTTTTACTCAATGACCCAAGAGAGTAGTGGCAGTGACCAATGATCCAAAGTCACAGGACACGTCCTACGGTTTTCAGAAGCCTCTGTTTCCCTCTGCTGGCACAACAGGCCTCATCCCAGAAGCACGCTTTTCAGTCCTTCTGGCAGCCTCCTGGAGCAGGTTACCATAGCAACAGAAGGGCTGCTCCAGCCTTGTGGCCCAGCCTTGCTCACAAAGTTCCCAAGAAGGGGACCAGCCTGGCACCCCACTCCTTATCTCCCTCCTCCTCACCCTCCCCCTTTCAAAACCTCATGATGTCTTTTGCTTTCAAATCTATCTCAGGTTCTTAAACAGACTACCGCCAGGTGGGCCTGAGTGTGTTCGCAAACTCAGTTTGAACCTGCGGTACCAGCAAGAAGTAAGAGCGAATGTGAAAAGCAGGTAACTGAGCCAGGTGCCTGGGAACTGGGCAGGGATGGGACCAGCTCCACTCTGACAGACAGGTGGGACTCTGAAGCCAGGGTCCTGCCTCAGGGCTGCCAAGACCAGCTGCACAGGTTACACACTGCACAACTCCAGGCTCTGTTTATATAGCCTATCACTGTGACACGAGTCCCCAGAGTTGAGTAACACCATAGCCTTGTTTGACCCTGAGGTGAATACTGAACCCCATCTGCTCATCCACCCAGAAGGTTGAGGTCTGGCCAGATTCCTTCGAGGAGGAATCATGCGAAAGAGCATTGAGGCTGAGTATATAACAGAGGCCCAATAACCCCGTGGGCTGTGTTGACCAGAAGATGATTCATTGTGCAGGGCCACCAAGCCTTGAAGGCAAGGGGATCTAGACCAGGAGTGAAGACAGATGGCAAGAGCCCCAGGTTTCCCTGGTCCCATGCCTCTCCTCTCCATCAGGGAATGGACACAGGGCACCTTCACAGACACCACTGGGAAGAGGGCCTCATTTGGGGGCCAGCTTAGGAGCCATGAGAGCTGTAGGAATGTCCTCAGCTCTGCATGAGCGTCTAAGAATGGCTGCTCTCAGTGCCTGAGGGCTGGTGGGTATGGGAGTGAGAGACTTGGAGGCACCTCCCAATCCTCAAACCTTGCAAGCTGGACTCCAAGCCTGTCCTTGTCCAGAGGGGGACACTGAGCCCAGAGAGAGTCATGTGTGTTCCCAGGGTCACACAGCAAATTAGAGTAGAGCAGGGCTTGATTTTGCTTTCTACTGAGCCCTTAGAAACTGAAGGGAGAGCGTGGCATGGGGGTGAGGTTGCTGCTGCTGCTAAGTCGCTTCAGTCGTGTCCGACTCTGTGCGACCCCATAGACGGCAGCCCACCAGCCTCCCCCGTCCCTGGGATTCTCCAGGCAAGAACACTGGAGTGGGTTGCCATTTCCTTCTCCAATGCATGAAAGTGAAAAGTGAAAGGGAAGTTGCTCAGTCGTGTCTGACTCTTAGCGACCCCATGGACTACAGCCTCCCAGGCTCCTCCATCCATGGGATTTTCCAGGCAAGAACACTGGAGTGGGGTGCCATTGCCTTCTCCGGGGGGTGAGGTTAACTCCTGCAAATAATAAGGTCTTGTCCCCTGAGCCCCCTAGGATACAGCGATGCCAGTGTCACCCCCGGGGGTGCTCGACGCATTCTGGGCTGGCATCGAGAGCCCAGGCCAGCCTGTTATTTTCTAACAATTGTTTCCCCCTTACCCCTCCAGCTCCCTGACTGATGGGCAGACGCTCTCCAAAGAGCCCCTAAGCCATGCTCTCAAACTCTCGACCCCAGAGAAGGTGAAAGATGCCCAGTTGAATCCTCCAGGTGAGCTGGCTGGGAGGCTGCCGGGCAGGACTGGGTGGGCGGGACAGGGATGTAGCTGTACTGGGAGTGCTGGAGGGGGTTAACAGAACACTACGAAGCAACCCAGGTGACCCACAGGACAAAACTTGGGGGGACAGGCCAGGTAGATATACTGATCTCCACGTCCCCAGGGACCCCACTACATCCCTTCTCCTTTCACGGCCATCAGGGCCAAGCTTGATGGAAGGTGGTGGGAGGAAGGTTTTTCTCTTCAGGAAGCTTGGGAAGAAGAGAGGTCAGCGATGGAAAGACACCTGGGGCCTCACGTGTTGGGTACCTGGGATCTCGGCTTGGGGTTGGTAAAGGAGGAGAGGAGGCCCAGATAAACAAGGCCTTGGAGTTTCCAAGTGGGTTGAGGCAGTTTCTTGCTGGGCCAAGGGGCAGGCTAGCCGGCAGTCACTGGCAGAGTTGTTTTTGAAGACTTGGGAGGCCGCGTGCTCTTCTAATGACGTTTACTTCCAGATAATTGCACCTTGAGGGAGGCGTTTACCCTGGCGACTCATCAAAATGATAGTAACAACATGGCTTTTGTTCACTTTTATTGGCTGTACAACGATATTGTAGCAACAGTGGAAGTTTAAAAAAAGTGGAAGTGACCGGTGCCCAGGGGAGCGGGTCACTGCCTCCCCGGTTCCGAGATGTCCTTGGGACGGCCCATTGTTGCCATCATGTCTCTGGTCTGTGTCAGCTGCCCGGGGATGAGGTCCCTCAGAGGTGCTGGTTTTCTCAGAGCTTTCCCAGCTTCCCCCAGAGAAGCCAGGCTTAGGGGTAGGTCCCTGAGGGGGGTTTGGGTGGGAGCTGGTCAGGGAGATAGCAAGTTGACTTTTAGGTGGTAGAGTCTGGACTGGTTGAGTATTTTGTAGGATGATCTCCAACGTGGGTACGCCTGGTGTCTTCAGACAGGGATTGTGGGTTTAGGGGTAGCAGGTGGTAGCATTTGAAGTGTGACTGGCTGGGGAGGCCAGTTCTAAGGGTCCCCGAATGGGGCAGTAAAAGATGCCAGAATTGGGGACAGGAGGAAGGAGAAGGACTGGGGCCTTTATTCCAAGGTCTCTTCCCTCAGCTTTTCTTCTGACCTGGGTTTCCTGGGGAGAGGACAGGCCTGGTGTGAGGGCAGGGAGAGAATCAGGACCTCTCTGCTCTGCCACAAACTCTGTCATGGACTCGAGGCAGAAACTGGGCCCAGATCACCATGCTCCTCATTGGTGAGGAAGCTGAGACTGAAGAGGTGGTAACGCCAGCCCAGGGCTCTGGATCCCCAACTCCCTTGCTGCCTGGCGTCCTGGAGACCAAATGCCACTCCCCTCACCCTGGTGGGGCTCGCAGCTGCCCCTCGCCCAGGCTGGGTGTCTCGGAATGGCTTTGGCAGGGATCTGGCCTGTAATGTGTACTTTCCTGGACTCTGCCTCTCTGCTCTTCCTCAGAGATGAAGAAAGACTAGGACCAAGGAAAGGATTGACTGATTTCTTCTTCTTTTTTGTTCTTTCTTTTATTTGACTGCTCTGGGTCTTAGTGGTGGCATGTGGGATCTAATTCCCCAACCAGGGATTGAACCCAGGCCCCCTGCAGTGGGAGTGCGGAGTCTTAGTCACTGGACCATCAGGGAGGCCCCAGGTTGACCGATTTTTGAGGGGAAGCATTCGAAAGGCACCAAGAGAGCCCAGGAGAGGGGCCAGCTGGGCCCAGGCAACTCCAGCATCTCGTCCTGGGATTCAGGGCAGCTAGCTGACTTGCTCTGTTGCTGTGTCTCACCTCTGGTAGGTCCCATTGCCTTGCTCAGGCTTACTTTCCTGACTAGATAATTCTGTCTCTGCAGTGCTCACGCAGCAGCTGTCAGCACCTGGGGAATGTGCACAGCAAAGCCCTGGAGCTCAGAAGTCTTGGCTGTGGGTGATGGCTTTGGTGTTTTGCAACTTGAAGGGCAGGAAGGGAGCTAAAGTGGTGCAAGCTCGGTGTCCTCAGAGCATTCGGTGTCTGGAATGTTTCCAAGAAGAAAGGAGTAATCTCCAACCCCGTTGGGTGTAATTGCTTAACCTGAGTTAGTACCTGGCAGCCCTGCAGCAGTAGGGCAGAAACTAAGCAGATTTCAAACAGGTGGGTAGGGAATCCCAGAGAGGGTCCGTCAGCGAGGGCTAGCAGCCAGGGGCCAGGCCAGAGTGAGGTGGGGGCAAGTTACCAGCTTGAATGGAGGGGTGGGGAAGGAGGAGGCAACTGTAGGGGAGGCAGCGAGGCCATTCAGATTTGCCAGAACTTCCAAAAGCTGTGGGAACAGCCAGGCTGGGGGTGCATCTGGACTCCCCATCCTTCGTGCAGGGCTAGGCTGCTGGGGATACTGAGGTGGACAAGTTTCTTTCCTGCCCGCCAGGAACTCCTAGTCTGAGGGCAGACAGGCTCTGGGCGAAGGACACACTGAGGCTGAAGAAGGAAGGCATGCTATCTAGGAATTGGGTGATCAGGGTGGACTTCCTGGATGAGGACAATTTCCAACTCATCTCAGATTTTTAAACTCCCCTTAGGCCTAGGCCTGAACTGAGTGGTCTGCCCTTGGGAGTTTAGCATCTAGAGCTGGGGATTAGGAGACAGGGACAATCTGGGAGGGACTGAGGCGGTTTCTCAGCACAGTTGCCCAAGGGACCCCAGGCACAGGGTCCGAGGTCAGTGCCAAGCCGACCTCATTGACTCCCACAAGCCTGGCCCATGGGTCATGCTCTGCCCATTTCCATCTCGTGCAGCCTCCAGGGTTTTGAAGTGTGGAGGGGGAGGCTCTGGAATGCAGCTGCACTAAGATCCAGATTCACCACGGCTTGAGTGCCCACCGGGTGCCAGTCTGGCCCTGGGTCTTAGTTTCACAATTCCCCAGAGGCTCCAAGAGCCCCCGCCTTGTGTGGAAGAGGATATTGGAGCAGCCACACATGGGGAGGGGCCTAAAAACTGCCATTTCCATAAAACTGAGAGAAAGCAACCATCTGCACCAAAGACTGTTAGGGAGAAGGTTTCAGGGGATTATGAGATGGGTTAAATCCCCACACATCTGCCCCCGTAATAAGAGTAGCTTTTGCTAGGCTCGGTGCTGGGCTTCCTGGGTGGCGCTAATGGTAAAGAACTCACCTATCAATGCAGGAGACTAAGAGATGCAGGTTCAAGCCCTGGGTTGGGAAGTTCCCCTGGAGACCAGAATGGCAACTCACTCCAGTATTCTTGCCTGGAGAATCCCATGGACAGAGGAGCCTGACGGGCTACAGTGCACAGACTCACAGAGTCGGACACGACTGAAGCCACTTAGCACAGGCTCTGTGCTAAGGGACTGACTTGCATTCTTTCATCTTCTCTTCATGGCAGCAGTAGAGTAGGCACGTCTATCAATCTCATTTGGTAGAGGAAACTGAGCTCAGAGAGGTTCCGTGATTCTTCTCAGAGTCACACAGCTAGTAAGATGTGAAAGTCGGAACTGGCACACTCCTCTTTGGAACTGTTTAGGTGGGGTCCCCTCCCCTCCTGCACACCCTGGCCAGCCCCTGTGTCCTAACTGCGGAGCTGCAGCCTCTCTGGGGAGCTCTTGGAACCTTGCCTGCAGGATTCAGTGTTCACCTGAGTCTCCTGAAGTTCCCAAGGAGCTGGCGGGTCCTTGAACTGTGCTCCCCAGGCTGGGCTCTGAGCAGCCCAGATGGCTGTTCTCCCGGGAACAGCCCCACTGTGTCAGGCTGCAGAGCTGCGGGGATCTGACTTCCATACAAAGGCAGCCTTGTGCCGAAGCTAGACATATATTTTTTCCTAGCCCTTTCTAAATTGAGCAGGAACCCCAGCTGGAGCAATGCAATGTCAAGACCACAGGGAGGGGAGGGTGTCCAGGGGGAGCAGCTGCTGGGGATGGGGCTGGTAGAAGTGCTGGTCAGCCCTATTCCCCACACCCACTCTCCCTAGGCGATTCTCACATCCACAGGGGAGCTTTGAGCTGGAGGTCAGGAGGCTGAGAACTCAGCCCGGCTTGGTTTCCAGGCCTCTCTGTGTCCCACGCTCCTACCCTCCCACACGTTTCAAGGGCAGACATGGTGTTTCTGCTGGAAAGAGCTCAGGGAGCTCAGAGCCTGTGGTTGGGGCAGGGAGGGCTCCTGGAGACAGTGTGAGGTAGAAGATCTGCTATCATTTCAGCCTGAAGCGAGTGTAGGGGAAGGTAAGAAGGACTTCGCAGAGGTCAGAGGAAATGGGAACACGTGGTAATCTTAACCTTTACAGTCGAAAAAAGCAGAGCCTCTGGGGATACTTGCGGAAAACTTACCTTAATGAAAATGTCCAGTTCTGCCAATTATAGGTGAGCCTGGGGCTGGATACACTGCTGTGGCCCGGGCAGGCCTTGACTTTAATCTCTTGCCAGGTCCTGAAGCCACCATGGCCTCTTTGCCTTATATATCCCCAGAGTGTCTGGCAGGGGTAAATGGGTTCCAAAGACTCTTAGCAGAGGGTCCCTGTGTGAAGGGGCATCCTCCTGGTGCTTGTCACCAGACGGGCCTTTGCAACAGAGGCTGTGGGATCCGGTACCCTGAAGGGAGGTCTGTCCTGGCTGGGGAACAACATGGGTTGATCCAGGATCAGAGTCTCCCTCCTTCTGCTTAATCTGCTTCATTCTAAGGCCTTTCCCACAGGTTGCAGAAAACACTCCGGGTTTCTCCTCTTCACTCTTGCTCTCCTGTTTCGACCTTTCCCAGTGAATTAGGAGTGGCTTCCTCTGCTGTTTAGAAGCCTTTGTTCCAGAGCCCCAGAGAACACAGCTCCCCGCCTGCTCAGTCACCCTCAGCATAAAGGGCAATTGATAAAATACAGGACTGGTCAGGCCAAGAGGAGTTGGAGAAACATGAGAGGCAGGGAGGGAGGGAGGGGGAGAGAGGGGGAGGAGGAAGGCAGTACAAAGTGCAATCTGGGCCTTGGGAAAGCCCAGCCCAAGACTCAGCGGACACTCTCTGGATGTGTGCTTAAGGCTATTGGTCTAACTGTTGGTTGCCTTCTAGAATTAGGTCTGATTTGGCTCTTGGGTGCCTAACTGGGTGACAGGGACCTTGATTGGATCCTGGCCATGTTTTGGCTATGATGACAGCAGTGAGCTTGGCCAGGCACAGGGCAGACCTATGCCCCTGTTGAGTGTCAAGGCAAAGAGATGGGGACAACTATAAGGGCCTGGCAGCCCATTCTGATTTCTTACATCTCTGCTATCCTCCAAGGACTCACTCCCGGGAGGCAGGCTGAGAGGTACCACAGCAGCCCTGAGCCCCTTCACGACCCCTCCCTCCTGCTCACTTCTGAGCAGGTCACTTTGTGGCAGAGGGTCAGGGACCCAGGCACCACTTTTCTCTTCCCCAAGGGAACAGACCATGGACCCCCAGAGCCTAAACCTCATTCACTAACCAGCCCCCTGGCTCCTGAACTGGTGCCTTGTCCCAGTTCTGCCCCTAACCTGCTTTGACGTTGGCCATTCTTGCTCACTCTGAGACTCCGTTCCTTCTCCTTCTGTGTGCTGTGTGTAGGAATGCCCTGCCTCCACTTCTCAAGGATGCCCTCCCCTCCCCCCAACCCTGAGGTCTCAGTCGATATCCCTGCTGGGCAATGTGTGTGTAGTTTTATTCATTCTTTTGGCAAACATTTATTGCAAGTCCAACACTTGCATCAGAAGTTCAGAGTCTAGTCAAGAAGGCCAGAGAGCTATTTCTTGAGCAGCCAAAATGTGCTAAGCTTTTTAACAACATTACTTTGATGCAAATCTTTTCAGTTTTACTTATGTATTTTTATATGCACTTTTATTTGCTCCTTTTTTTTACTTGAAATTATATTGTGAATATCTCCTTGCGTTATTAAATATGTTGTAAATACTTTGTTTTGATGACTGCCTATGAATCCATGATATGGCTATACTCGATCGAATTTAGCCAGTGTCCTATTATATCGATTGACACTTTTACATGACACAGTGCTCTTGCCACAGTACAAAGGCCAACTCTTGTCTGTTTATTTATTACAAATCTTTGCTACTTCATGTTCTTTGATTTCAGGAGAAACCCAGGTACATAGGAAGGTAGGTGAGTTCAGATGGTTTTAGTGGATGGAGGTGACCGTGAGGACAGGCAGGGAAGAGAGGAAGCTTAGAAAGTGGCTATGTGGGGGTAGGGTGGGGGTGGGAAGAAATGGACTCCATGGTTCCCTACTCCAGTGGCAACCACCACTGTTCAAACCCAGCCTCTCTGTGCCTGGCTGAAACCACCTGCTTCTCTCTGCTCCCTAGACCTGCTAGGACTCCCACCACCCCATGATCTCTGCAGGAGGGGCCACGAGGAGCATCCCTACGGGGCCCTGCACGGTGACCTCACGGTCCCTGTGCAGGTGTGGGCTTCTGGTCTCATCGCTGTGGCCAGGGGAGTGGGGCTTCATAGGCAAGGGACCCTTCTGACTGCTCTGCCCACCGCACTGATAGCTAAGACTGGATCTTCCAACATGCTGTCCAGAGACTTCTCCTCTGACAGAGATGAGATTGGGAGAGGAAATGGTGTGAGCAAAGGCCCAGAGATGGGGATGCATGAGAAGGGAGGATGGATGAGGCACCTCAGGCAGGGGCACTCATCTGCCTTCCTTCCCATCCATTCCTAAGCCCAAGGCCACAGAGCTATGGTGGACTCAGGAGGACACTGGGCAAGGCTGGGTCTTGCCAGCCCTACCTAGGGGCGCTTAGGACAGAGGTTCAGCCTGGCATGGGCTGCTGGAGCAGGCGTCTGCTCTGGATGCCCACCTCTCTCTATGCCTGGGCACCAATGTGTCCTGCACCACCCTCAGGCCACCTGGGGAGAAGGGAGGCAGGGAGCGAGGGGCAGGCCTGGGTGCCCTGGACACAGTCATTTGGTCCAGCCCTCTGGGATTGGGATGGGACAGAGGCTGACTCCTGCTTCCCTGAAGGCCCCCTGACCTCTGCTCAGAGCCAGGCGTCTGTGATCAGGACCCAGGGAGGAGTCAGACCTGCCTTGGAGAGCCACTAGCCTGATGGGAGAGGCACATTCGACCAGGACTCGGCCCGCAGTGAGGCTTGGGCACTGAAATTCCTCAGTGAGGGGGTTGCACTTGGGGCCTGAAGGGCGGGAGAGGGTGATGTGATGGAAGAAGGGTGTTCAAGGCAGAGTCACAGCCTGGGCAAAGGCATGGGGTGGCCAGGAATGCAGGGCACTGGGAGCAGCTCAGGCTGGCCACGTCAAGGTGGCAAAGGCTGGTGAGCCCTTCTAAGGAGGGCCTTCCTTAGAAACCACTGTGAGGGCATCACCCTGTGGTCAAGGGGAGATGTGGGAGGCTTTGAACAGGTCAGATATGGGTTAAGAAGGGTGGTTCTGGGAAACTCTGGAATGTAGGAAGAGGAAGTGGCCAGAGATCATGACTGCCCAAGGTCACTGAGCCTGAGCTTGAGCACAGGACTTGGGTAGGAGACAGGATGGTCCTTTTGCAGGGGAGGTGTGGGTGCTGAGGTCAGCCTGGAACCCTACTGCAACCCCAGTGTGGCTTTGGGAGTCAGACCGTGGGTGGGGATCCCAGCTCTGCCAGCTGTGGCTTAGCCTTTCTGAGAGTCATAGAGTGAACTACAGCACAATATGGAAGGTTGTTCAGTGTGAGGTCACACAACCAGATGGCACGCAGCCCACTTGGCACAGGAGGGTGCTCGGTAAACGGGAGCTGTGATCATTTTAACTCCTTCATGGGAAGGACAATGATGGGGCCTCTCTCTGGGAGGCCAGGGGCAGGGTAGACCCCTTCACACCAGAGTCTCCTCTTCTGGTGGTCTGGGGGTTCCAACAGCTGAGCCTGTGCAGTAAACGTGGAGAGAAAGGGCCAGGCCAGAGCCAAGCTGCCTGGTCACACTTCCTGAAGGGCGTGGTTCCACCAGAGGCCAGGGCTCTCATCCCTGTCACAAAGCAACCAGGCTAAGAGGAGACTGAACTCACAGACCAACTGCCTTTCCTTCCCTTGTCTGTTCCTTCTTTTCTTCTTCTAAGAAGGAGGTGAGACAACTTATCCCTGAATCATAGGCACCATGGATAAAAAGAGAGGTGTGTGTGTGTGTTAGTTGCTCAGTCGTGTCTGACTCTTTGTGACCCCATGGACTGCAGCCCGCCAAGCTCCTCTGTCCGTGGGATTCTCCAGGCAAGAATACTGGAGTGGGTTGCCATTTCCTCCTCCAGGGGATCTTTCCAACCCAGGGATCCAACCAAGGTCTCCTGCATTTCAGGCAGATTCTCTACCACCTGAGCTAAAAAAAAAAAAAATACAAAAACCCAATGCAGCAAAAAGACAGAACCATGTATTCTGTGGGAGAAAAGGAACCAAATAAAGGAACTTTATCCAAAATAGCCATCAAAATTTAAGTGCTTTTTTCTTCAGATGCAGTAAACCCACTTCTAGAAATCCATCCTTAGGACAGCCTAGAACAGGGCTGAAAGCTGGAAATCACTTGAGTATCTTTCAGTGGGGAGGCTGTTATGATATGTACATTATGTTATGAAATTGATATGGCCAATGGAGTATTATGTAGCCACACACAACGAGGGAGAGAAAGATTTTTTTTAAGTTAAAATCTTTTGTTTTACTAGATTTTTTAAATTTAATATTAATTTATTTGGCTGCACCGGGTCTTAGTTGCAGCCCTTGGGATATTTCACTGTGATAGGTGGACTCTCTCGCTGCAGCTCGCCAGATTAGTTGCTCTGCAGTACATGGGAATCTTAGTTCCCTGACCAAGGATTGACCCCATATCCCCTGCATTGCAAGGCAGATTCTTAACCACTGGACCACCAGGGAAGTCCAGAGAGATAGATACTAATGTCGCAAAAGCTAAAGATGGATGATTTGGATAATGATAATGTTTGATTGGGTCCATATAACATTTTTTAAAATGTGAGCAACATTAAAAAATCAAGTGATTGTACTTTAACACCCAGATTTCAGGTAGCTCTTGGTTTCCATTCCTCCTGGGCACCAAATCCTAGAGCCAAGGAGCAGCTGCCCTCTTTAGAGGCTTGTATCCCCCTGCCAGTCTCCGCTACTCCCTGTTACCTCCCTGGCCCTGAGTCTGGGGTCGGGACAATGGTCACTGCCCTTGTATTACAGCTTCCCTTAGCGAAATATTGCACAATTCTCTGTTTTTGTCAAAAACAGAGAAACAAAAGGCAGACTACAGGAGCCATGTGTCTCAAAGAAAATGGGAGGGAGCCTATTTCTTTGTGAAAAGCAAGACTGTGCCTCTGAGTTTCACTTGCAAATCCTGGGGCAATTCATTTATTTATTGTTTAGTATTATACATTATTTATTATTGATGTTGATACATTACCCACCTGCCCCCTGTTGGCATTTTGGGTTTGCTACCCTTGATTACTTTACCCTGAGTAAAGTTGCTCAGTAATGTCCGACTCTTTGAGACCCCATGGACTGTAACCTACCAGGCTCCTCTGTCCATGGAATTTTCCAGACAAGAGTCCTGGAGTGGGTTGCCATTTCCTTCTCCATGGGATTTTCCTGACCTAGGGATCGAACCCGGATCTCCAGCATTGCAGACAGACGCTTTACCGTCTGAGCCACCAGGGAAGACCCTTTACCCTTGATTAATACAATAGTAACATGATTCTTTTTTTTCCCCCTTTGGTTAAAAAGATAACAGCCACAAAGTTAAAATGAATTCCTTGTACATATATTTGTATACACAGTGCGTGTGTGTGTGCTCAGTCGCTTCAGTCGTGTCTGACTCTGTGCGACCCCATGGACTGCAGCTGCCAGGCTCCTCTATCCATGGGATTCTCCAGGCAAGAATACTGGAGTGGGTTGCCATTCTCTTCTCCAGGGGATCTTCCCAACCCTGGGATTGAACCCACGTCTCTTAGGTCTCCTGCATTGGGAGCCGGGTTCTTTACCACTAGCATCACCTAGGAAGCCCCTGTATACGCAGGACACACACCAAATGACAACAGTGATTACCTAGACTTAAGGAAGACCTATCCATTTTTATTTTATGTACTTCTAACGTTTCCTGTTTCTTAGAACAAACATATAGTTTTGTAATTTTTTAAAAAAAAGGTTCACTTAAAAATTGATAAGTGAAAACTTTTGGCTGAGCGAAACTTTCACAAGAGGTTGTAAGACTTATCTCTCATTATCTTGGCAAGCCTGGGGGAACAGGTAAATGTAGTGGAACCTGAGCAACTAGAACGCCCACAGGAAAATATACCTTTTCTGTCCTAAGCACCAAGAAGAACCTGTACTAGGGAAGGGAAGACAGCTACCAGCTACTGGAAAGTGATTGCCAGACTCTGGGCACTCTGGTTGGGCTACCTTACAGAATTCTCGTGCCAATTTGGGGGGTGGTGTTAGCATTCTTCCTCCTTTTTTTTTTTTTCTGGCTGTATCTCATGTCTTGTGGGATTCCCAACCAGGGATCGAACCAGGGCCCTTGGCAATGAAAGTGCAGAGTCCTAACCAGTAGACCACCAGGGAATTTCATTTCCTCCCATCTTTCCATTTTTAAAAGCAGTTTTGTTCAGGTGTACATTTGCCCTTTGTAAATGCAATGATTTTTCACTTTTTCATTGAAAAAAGTCACCTTTTCAATGATTTTTTAGCAAATTTGCAAATGTACCAGCCTCATTGCAATTCAATTTTAGAACATTTCCATCACCCCAAAAAGACCCTTGATGCAAATTTGTGGTCACTCCCCATTCCCAAGTCCCAGGCTACCACTCATCTGCTTTCTATCATTTCCACCTTTTCTGGACGTATCATAGAAATGAAATCAGACAATATGTGGTCCTTTTGGCTTCTTTCACCAGATATGTTTTGAGTTTCATTCATGGTGTGGCCTGTATCAGCACTTTGTTCCTTTGTAGAGCCAAATAGTGTCCAGTTGATGGACATTTGTTGTTTCCACCTCTTGACTGCTGTAACTCACGCTGCTATGAATGTTCCTGTTCAAGTCTTTGTGGGGTACGTACTTTCATTTCTTGCTGGGTTGTATAGTAGATTTACGTTTAACTTTTTAAGAAACTGCCTAACTGTCTACCATCATGGCTGCACCATTTTATATTCCTGCCACCTGTATGAGGCTCTGGTCTCTCTTGCCAGCCCTTTGCGCTTGAAGACTATTCGAATGGAGCTGGGAGGAGAAAGACTTGCCAAAGTCACGCAACAGGGAATGGCAGAACGGAATTTGAACCCAGGTTGACCTGACTCTACAGGCTGTGTCTTTACCCTGGTCTGCTCATGTGAGCAGACTTGCACAAAGTGCAGGGGTTGGAGACTGTAAAGAGGTTGATCTCTGGGGTCTGCCAGGCTGGGGTTCCAGGAAGAAGAACCTGGAAGAAGGGGCTTGGAGAAGTCTAAGGAGCAATTGGAGAGGGCTCCTCAGCAGGCGCTGACTCAAACCTCCACTAGGGGGCGTGGGGGTCCAGCAGCGGCTGGTGATGGGCCTCTGCAGAGAAGGCAGCCATGGATGCCAGCCAGCCTGGTCTTGGCCTTCAACAGTACACACTGCCTGGCACTGGGTGACCTTCTCTCTGCCCTAGCCTGCATTTCCAAGCAGCCATGCCCCTGCCCCAGACATTCTGTTTTCCTATTTGGGCCTGGATATGTCCCCTTTTTGGAGAAGGCAATGAGCCTGGTAGGCTGCAGTCCATGGGGTCGCTAAAAGTCGGACACGACTGAGGGACTTCACTTTCACTTTTCACTTCGCTGCATTGGAGAAGGAAATGGCAACCCACTCCAGTATTCTTGCCTGGAGAATCCCAGGGACTGGGGAGCCTGGTGGGCTGCAGTCCATGGGGTCGCACAGAGTCGGACACGATTGACGTGACTTAGCAGCATGTCCCCTTTTAATGGCTTCTCTGATGGCTCAGTGGGTAAAGAATCCATCTGCAATGCAGGAGACACAGGAGACGTGGGTTCAATCCCTGGGTCGGGAAGGTTGCCTGGAGGAGGAAATGGCAACCCACTCCAGTATTCTTTCCTGGAGAATTCCATGGACAAAGGAGCCTGGCGGGCTACAGCCCAAAGGGTCCCCAAGATTCAGACGCGATGGAGCAACTAAGCACGCATGTATGTCCCCTGTTCCCCGTCCCTGGCCTCCATGGGAGGAAGGGTGGGCTCTTCTGTCCCAGCCCCAGGGCCTCCACCTCTTTCTGCCAACTCCAGGGTTCACATGAAACCCTAGAGTATTGAAGGAAGAGACAAGGTCCATCTGCTGGCTGCCTCAGAACCGTCTGTCATACAGCTCACTGTTGGTCTTGGCTCCAGATGGAAGTCCAAGGAAGTGGGACCTCTCCCTCTCAGAGCGGGTTGGCCAGCAGGTGGCGCCGTAGCCCCTGTGGTCCCCACTCCCTCACCGGTGACTCACCGTAGAATGACTGCTCTGGCCCCAGAAGGCAGCCCCATGGACAAGTGTCTAGACCACCCAACCCCTTTGCAAATGATCCGGAAAAAGGGAGGAAGAACAAGGTGTGCATTTATTGGGCACCAACTACATGCTGAAGCTCTTTCATTCTTTTGACCCTCATAACATCCCTGAGAACTAAACCCTCAGCTTTCCCCTGAGAAAACAGACTCAGAGGTCAAATAGCTCACCCCACATCTCACGGACGAGATGGTAAAGCTCTGTTTCATCTATCGCACTCAGTAAACTTAATGGGTAGGTGGTGCCCGGGACAGTGTCAGGCATGCCTTTCCCACTGTGTGACATGGGGGAAATGACTGAGCCTCGCTGAGCTGCAGCTGCCCCATCTGTAAAAGGGGGCTACCAGACCCATGTTGTGCAGATGAGATGAGATCCCCACGTGAGGGTTTCACATGGGGCCTGGCCCTGGCAGGGATGAGCAAAGAGATGGTTAGATTATCTCGTGGGACTGGGAAATTTTCCAGGCTAGTGATCAGAGCCGGCTAGTTTCCAGTCTCCTCTAGCCCCCTGGAAGTGTTGCTATTTTTGATGTTTTGATCTTCTGCCATTTGGGTCTGTCCCCAACCACTTCTCAGGAGACAGAGGAAGGGTAGAAACCCCAGAGGATCCGAGAGTCCTGCTCTTCTGGGCAACCCCCACATCCACTGCTGACTACCCAGCCTCTGGGGGCAAATTCCAGCTGGCATGATGGACCCTAGCAGAAAAATGTCTAGGGTCCCCAAGGCCTCCTTCTGCCCTCCCTCTTCATTGCTGCCTCCCTAGAGCCTTGCCCATCCTTCAGGGCCGTCAGGCATCCCCCTCCAGGCAGCCTCCTCACCAGTCTGCCAGCCCTTGTGGCTCAGTGCTCAAGGCGTTGTGGGAACCAGAGGCCTGGGAGCTCTGCCCAGGGAAGGAGCAAGAGTCCCCTGGGGACAAGCCCTGGCTGGCACAATGCAAGCTGTGGTCTCCCTGACCCTGCAGAGGAGGCGCTATGGACGACTCGGGCCGACGGGCGCGTCCGCCTACGCATAGACCCCATCTGCTCGCAGACTCCCCGCACTGTTCATCAGATGTTCTCCACGACTCTGGACAAGTATGGGGACCTCAGTGCTATGGGCTTCAAGAGGCAGGGCACGTGGGAACACATCTCCTACACCCAGTACTACCTGCTGGCCCGCAAAGCTGCCAAGGGCTTCCTGAAGGTGAGGAAGCCGCCCAAGGCCTGACCTCAGTTCTGGCCTTCACAGACCTCCTTCCGATACCCCACTGGACAAGCCCTTAGACAAGATCACTGTAAAACCGTCCTGTTCATTGAGCTAATGGTCCATTCTGGCCTGGGGCTGAGGGTTTACGTTCATTGGACCCTTACTACGTGCCAGGATGTGTCACAAGCTTCTCATTTGTCGGCCCGCTCGAGGGGGCTGGGAAGCCTGGTGCACTGGGCTGAGGGGTGGGCTCCCCGGGAAGGCCTGGAAGGGGCAGCAAGGGCTGTTGAGTGGCTGGTCCCCCAGGGCACACTCTGACCCTGGGAGGTGGTCCCTGAGGTGGGCCGGCAGAGTCCCCTGCTGTCTGGAAGGGGGGTTTGGTGAGAATGAGAGGCCCCTTTCCTGCTGGTTGACCCGGACTGTCTACCTTTGATCTGGAGCTCGGCCTGGAGCGGGCCCACAGCGTGGCCATCCTCGCCTTCAACTCCCCGGAGTGGTTCTTCTCAGCAGTGGGCGCAGTCTTCGGAGGGTGAGTGGCTGAGGGAGGGGCAGAGTTCCCAGTGGGTTGGAGGGGGGCAAAGAGTGAAGAGAGGGTCATTACTCTTTTTAGGGGCCCCCCACCCCCTCCCCAACATCTCATCTCTTCCCTGGGGCCCTCTCCAGACCCGCTTTTGTCCCCTTCTGCCCAGGGCAGCTGTGCTGAGCTGCCTGGCCGGCCATGGGAGCTCTCTGGGGCCAGGGGCTGTGGGTGTGTTGGGCAGGGGTCGGGGCTGAGGGGGTGGGCTGCTCTACCCGCCCAGACACCCATCTTCCCGGGTCTCTGACAGTGGCATCATCACCGGCATCTACACGACCAGCTCCCCTGAGGCCTGTCAGTATATCGCCTATGACTGCCGTGCCAACATCATCGTGGTCGACACACAGAAACAGCTGGAAAAGATCCTGAAGGTTTGGGGGAAAGGGGGCAGCAGCCACGGGGGTCAGGCTAGGCACCCTCACAGACCTCCACCTTCCCTGCCAAAGTCACCCATCATCCTCAGCAGCAACCCTCCTCAGGACAAGCACACATCAGCACAGCAGGGTGATGGCCGCTGACCCATTTGTCAGGTCTGAAAACTGAGACCCAGGAAGCTCAAGGAACATACCCTTCATCCCCCACAGCCAGCCCATGGCCTTCCATGGTTTTCCCTTCAGGGAAGTGTTGAGTGCCCTTGGGTGGTTCAGGGCACTGACACATGAGCACCCAAGTCTGAGTCTTGGTGGGGAACGGGCGTACGGGCTGCCACAGGGTGGGGCTTGGGCCAAGCCAGAGCAAGTGCTGCAGTGTCTTCTAGAGACTGTAGGGCACAGTAGGAGCCCAAAAGTGCCTCTTGGGGCAGCTGGCACCTTTCTGGCACACTGATGCCTCCTGATCCATTTAAGGCCCCTTCTTGATTGACCCTGTTATGTACACCACACTGGCATTCAGTGGCCTGAGGACACCTCTGTGCCCCAGCTGTACCCAACAGCCTGCAAGGCCCTCCGTGGCTCCTGGCATCTCAGAGAGGCTTCCTCCGGGTTGACTTGGCTCTGGTTCTGGAGCTGTTACCTGGACCTCGGTGCCCCCCTGCTCCTGAGGGCAGGAGAAGTGGTCTCCAGCCTCCTGGGATGGTGGGACCTGGAGCCCCGGACTGGCCAGACTAAAATCTGTGTTCTGAAACTCTCCAGACAAACATAAATAGAGAGAAAAGTATAGTGGACCCTCATAGAGTGATCATCCAGATTTAATAATCATCAGTGTTTTTTCATCACACCCATCAGTAGGAAGTATTTGAAGGCAAATGTCTGACATCACAGCATTTCACCCCCTAAATAGCTCAATATTTATAAAATATAAGACAGTTTCTTCATCACAGCAACTTTATCGCCTTTATTTACACTAGTCAAAGAATTCTTTCCTATCATCTAATACTGACAATGTGTTTTTCCAGGCAATTCGTTTGAATTGAGATCTAAACCAGGCCCATGTGTTGCATTTGGTGGTGTCTCTTAGGAGTCTTTTAATTCAAAACAGAGCCCCCACCTTTTGTCCGGTACCATAGACCAGTGTGGTCCAGGACCAGTCACATCACCTGGGAACTTAGTTTCATAACCCACCCAGACCTACGGATTCTAAAAAACAGGGTGTGGGGCCCACACCTCCCGGTGATTCTGACACAGGCTCAAGTGTGAGAGCCTCTGTCATAGACATGCTGCAGAAACCAGGTCAGGGGTCCTGAGCTGTTGTGTAGCTTATCCCTGTAACCTCCACGCTTCCTTTAGATCGCAAGCCTCGATGCCCTTCAGATTAGGTGCTAATTGGCAAAAACACTCCGTGGGTGGTGCTGTGTGCTTCCCATCGCACAGCTTCAGGAGGCATGTGATGTCAGGTGGTACCGCTTAGACTGGCGCTGAGCTTCATTCCCTGGATTCGGGTGGCCACCTGCTCATCCACTGCAGCATTCCCCATCACTCTCCACTGATGAACTTTGCCTGAATTAATTATTATTGAATACATGAGCCATGGGAAAACACTGGTTTTCTAATTGATCAGCTAGGATTCTTTTCCAAAGAAAGAACTTTCTCTCATCACCTGGGGCTCTTTGCTACTTGAAACATCCTGTTTGTACAAAGTAGATGTGGTAGATAAAAAACTGGCCTATGTCGGTGACTGTTCCATGCATATTTGAATGAATGTGCATTCTTCAGTTTGTTGGGTAGAATGTCCTATAAATATTAATAATGTCAATTGATTGATATGTTAACTCATCTATATCCCTGTTAATTTTCTATCTGTTTGTTCTACTGGTAACAAATACTGAGGGTTGAAATCTCAATTATTGTGGATTATTTATTTATCCTTTTAAATCTGGTTTTGCTTTGTGTACTTTGAAACTCTGTCATGTATGCACATAGTTATGTTGTTATGTCATCTGGATGACTTAACCCCTTTATCATTAAGAAATGTCCCTCTGAGAACCATTCTTCCAAAGCTACTTTGTCTTATATTAATATAGCCACTGCAGATCTCTTCTGATCAATGTTTGCATGGTATATATTTTTGCATTGTTTCTCTTTTAACCCACATATGTCCTTATATTTAAAGCAAGTCTCTTTAGACAGCATATAGTTGAGTCATACTTTTTATCTAGTCTGACAAAATTGTCTATAAAACTACCACTTGGTTCTTTCCTATTTGTTCTTTGATCCCATCCATCCCTTGATCCTTTTCTCCTCTCTCGTGATTTCTTTTGAATGCAATTTTTTGTTTTGTTTTATTTTTGAGTATTCCATTCTATGGGTTTCCCTGGTGGCTCAAAATTCTCCAAGCCAGGCTTCAACAGTACGTGAACCATGAACTTCCAGATGTTTAAGTTGGATTTAGAAAAGGCAGAGGAACCAGAGATCAAGTTGCTAACATCCACTGGATCATCAAAAAAGCAAGAGAGTTCCAGAAAAACATCTACTTCTGCTTTATTGACTATGCCAAAGCCTTTGACTGTGTGGATCACAACAAAATGTGGAAAATGAGATGGGAATACCAGACCACTGACCTGCCTCCTGAGAAATCTGTATGCAGGTCAAGAAACAACAGTTAGAACTGGACATGGAACAACAGACTGGTTCCAGATTGGGAAAGGAGTACATCAAGGCTGTATATTGTCACCCTGCTTATTTAACTTACATGCAGAGTACATCATGAGAAATGCTGGGCTGGATGAAGCACAAGCTGGAATCAAGACTGCCAGGAGAAATACCAATAACCTCAGATATGCAGATGACACCACTTTATGGCAGAAAGTGAAGAACTGAAGAGCCTCTTGATGAAAGTGAAAGAGGAGAGTGAAAAAGTTGGCTTAAAATTCAGCATTCAGAAAACTAACATCATGGCATCTGGTCACATCACTTCATGGCAAAAACTGGGGAAACAGTGGACACAGTGAGAGACTTTATTTTGGGGGGCTCCAAAATCACTGCAGATGGTGACTGCAGCCATGAAGTCAAAAGACACTTGCTCCTTAAAAGAAAAGTTATGACCAACCTAGACAGCATACTAAAAAGCAGAGACATTACTTTGCCAGCAAAGGTCCATCTAGTCACGTATGGATGTGAGAGCTGGACTATGAAGAAAACTGAGCACCAAAGAACTGATGCTTTTGAACTGTGTTGTTGGAGAAGACTCTTGAGAGCTCCTTGGACAGCAAGGAGAGCCAACCAGTCCATCCTAAAGGAAATCAATCCTGAATATTTGCTGGAAGGACTGATGTTGAAGCTGAAACTCAAATACTTTGGCCACCTGATGCGAAGAGCTGACTCATTTGAAGAGACCCTGATGCTGGGAAAAATTGAGGGCAGGAGGAGAAGGGGATGACCGAGGATGAGATGGTTAGATGGCATCACCAACTCAATGGACATGAGTTTGAGTAAACTCTAGGAGTTGGTGATGGACAGGGAGGCCTGGCGTGCTGCAGTCCATGGGGTCACAAAGAGTCTGACACGACTGAATGGTGGCTCAGATGAATTTGCCTGCAACGCAACAGATGTGGGTTCCATCCCTGGGTCGGGAAGATCCCCTGGAGAAGGGAATGGCAACCCACTCCAGCATTCTTTTCAGAAAAATTCCATGGACAGAGGAATTCCATGGACTGGTGGGCTACAGCCTATGGGGTCATAAAGAGTGGGACACGACTGAGCGACTGACACTTTCACTTTCATTCCATTCTATCTACTGGCTTCTTAGCTCTCCCTCTAGTGTTTGCTCTAGGGCTGACAATATGCATCTTTAACTCATCACAGTCTACTTTCAAATACGATCAGCATGTAATATTGTACTACTTTGCATGTAACATATGAATCTTACAACTGTGTACTTGCATCCCCTTTCCATACTTTGTGCGATTGTCATTCCTGCTTAAGTTCTACGTAAGTTATAAGCCCTGCAATGTAGTATTTTATTTACTTGCTTAGTTATTTATTTGGCTGTGTCAGATCTTGTCAGATCACATGGACCACAGCCTTGTCTAACTCAATGAAACTAAGCCATGCCGTGTGGGGCCACCCAAGACGGGCGGGTCATGGTGGAGAGGTCTGACAGAATGTGGTCCACTGGAGAAGGGAATGGCAAACCACTTCAGTATTCTTGCCTTGAGAACCCCATGGACAGTGTGAAAAGGCAAAATGATAGGATACTGAAAGGGAACTCCCTGGGTCGGTAGGGGCCCAATATGCTACTGGAGATCAGTGGAGAAATAACTCCAGAAAGAATGAAGGGATGGAGCCAAAGCAAAAAGAAGGCCCAGTTGTGGATGTGACTGGTGATAGACACAAGGTCTGATGATGTAAAGGGCAATATTGCATAGGAACCTAGAATGTCAGGTCCATGAATCAAGGCATATTGGAAGTGGTCAAACAAGAGATGGCAAGAGTGAATGTCGACATTCTAGGAATCAGCGAACTGAAAGGGACTGGAATGGGTGAATTTAACTCAGATGACCATTATATCTACTACTGTGGGCAGGAATCCCTTAGAAGAAATGGAGTAGCCATCATGGTCAATAAAAAAGTCTGAAATGCAGTACTTGGATGCAATCTCAAAAACGACAGAATGATCTCTGTTCATTTCCAAGGCAAACCATTCAATATCACAGTAATCCAAGGCTATGCCCCAACCAGTAACACTGAAAAAGCTGACGTTGAACTGTTCTATGAAGACCTACAAGACCTTTTAGAACTAACACCCAAAAAAGATGTCCTTTTCATTATAGGGGACTGGAATGCAAAAGTAGGAAGTCAAGAAACACCTGGAGTAACAGGCAAATTTGGCCTTGGAATATGGAATGAAGCAGGGAAAAGGCTAATAGAGTTTTGCCAAGAGAACGCACTGGTCATAGCAACACCCTCTTCCAACAACACAGGAGAAGACTCTACACATGGACATCACCAGATGGTCAACACTGAAATCAGATTGATTATATTCTTTGCAGCCAAAGATGGAGAAGCTCTATACAGTCAGCAAAAACAAGACCAGGAGCTGACTGTGCCTCAGCTCATGAACTCCTTATTGCCAAATTCAGACTTAAATTGAAGAAAGTAGGGAAAACCACTATGTCATTCATGTATGACCTAAATCAAATCCCTTATGATTATACAGTGGAAGTGAGAAATACATTTAAGGGACTAGATCTGATAGACAGAGTGCCTGATGAACTATGGACAGAGGTTCGTGACATTGTACAGGAGACAGGGATCAAGACCATCCTCAAGAAAAAGAAATGTAAAAAGGCAAAATAGTTGTCTGAGGAGGCCTTACAAATAGCTGTGAAAGGAAGAGAAGTGAAAAGCAAAGGAGAAAAGGAGAGATATAAGCATCTGAATGCAGAGTTCCAAAGAATAGCAAGGAGAGATAAGAAAGCCTTCCTCAGTGATCAATGCAAAGAAATAGAGGAAAACAACAGAATGGGAAAGATTAGAGATCTCTTCAAGAAAATTAGAGATACCAAGGGAATATTTCATGCAAAGATGGGCTCGATAAAGGACCTTCTGTTAGGTATGGACCTAACAGAAGCCAAAGATACTAAGAAGAGATGGCAAGAATACACAGAAGAACTGTACAAAAAAGATCTTCACGACCCAGATAATCATGATGCTGTGATCACTCACCTAGAGCCAGACATCCTGGAATGTGAAGTCAAGTGGGCCTTAGGAAGCATCACTATGAACTAAGCTAGTGGAGGTGATGGCATTCCAGTTGAGCTATTTCAAATCCTGAAAGATGATGCTGTGAAAGTGCTGCACCTCAATATGTCAGCAAATTTGGAAAACTCAGCAGTGGCCACAGGACTGGAAAAGGTCAGTTTTCATTCCAATGCCAAAGAAAGGCAATGCCAAAGAATGCTCAAACTACTGCACAATTGCACTCATCTCACATGCTAGTAAAGTAATGCTCAAAATTCTCCAAGCCAGGCTTCCGCAATACATGAACCATGAACTTCCAGATGTTCAAACTGGTTTTAGAAAAGGCAGAGGAACCAGAGATCAAATTGCCAACATCCACTGGATCATGGAAAAAGCAAGAGAGTTCCAGAAAAATATCTATTTCTGCTTTATTGACTATGCCAAAGCCTTTGACTGTGTGGATCACAATAAACTGTGGAAAATCCTGAAAGAGATGGGAATACCAGACCACCTGACCTGCCTCTTGAGAAACCTATATGCAGGTCAGGAAGCAACAGTTAGAACTGGACATGGAACAACAGACTGGTTCCAAATAGGAAAAGGAGTATGTCAAGGGTGTATATTGTCACCCTGCTTATTGAACTTGTATGCAGAGTACATCATGAGAAACGCTGGGCTGGAAGAAACACAAGCTGGAATCAAGATTGCCGGGAGAAATATCAATAACCTCAAATATGCAGATGACACCACCCTTATGGCAGAAAGTGAAGAGGAACTAAAAAGCCTCTTGATGAAAGTGAAAGTGAAGAGTGAAAAAGTTGGCTTAAAGCTCAACATTCAGAAAACGAAGATCATGGCATCTGGTCCCATCACTTCATGGGAAATAGATGGGGAAACAGTGGAAACAGTGTCAGACTTTATTTTTCTGGGCTCCAAAATCACTGCAGATGGTGATTGCAGCCATGAAATTAAAAGATGCTTGCTCCTTAGAAGGAAAGTTATGACCAACCTAGATAGCATATTCAAAAGCAGAGATATTACTTGCCAACAAAGGTCCGTCTAGTCAAGGCTATGGTTTTTCCAGTGGTCACGTATGGATGTGAGAGTTGGACTGTGAAGAAAGCTGAGCGCTGAAGAATTGATGGTTTTGAACTGTGGTGTTAGAGAAGACTCTTGAGAGTTCCTTGGACTGCAAGGAGATCCAACCAGTCCATTCTAAAGCAGATCAGTCCTGGGTGTTCATTGGAAGGACTGATGCTAAAGCCGAAACTCCAATACTTTGGCCACCTCATGAGAAGATTTGACTCATTGGAATAGACCCTGATGCTGGAAGGGATTGGGGGCAGGAGGAGAAGGGGACGACAGAGGATGAGATGGCTGGATGGCATCACCGACTCAATGGACATGAGTTTGAGTGAACTCCGGGAGTTGGTGATGGACAGGGAGGCCTGGCGTGCTGCAATTCATGGGGTCGCAAAAAGTTGGACACGACTGAGCGACTGAACTGAACTGATGTCAGATCTTAGTTGCCTCACTTGGGATCTTCACTCTCCAGTGTGGCATGGGAGCTCAACTCTTAGTTTTAGCATGTAGGATCTAGTTCCCTGACCAGGGATTAAACCTGGGCCCCTGCACTGGGAGAGCAGAGTCTTAGCCACTGGACCCACCAGAGAAGTCACTACAATGTAGTATTTAAATAGTCATGTATCATTCAAAATTTTTTTAAAGAAAGGGAAGATGTTCTTTTTGGTTTGCCCACATATATGCTGTTTCTGGCTCTCTTCATCCCTTCATGTCCTCCCCTTCATCTGGTTCGTCTTCCTTCCTCCTAAAGAGTTTTCTTCAACATTTCTTGGAATACAAGTCCAAGGGCAATTGCCTTCTGTCAGCTTCTCATTTTTGCCTTCATTTTTCAAAAGATATTTTCATTTGATTTAGAATTCAGGGTTAATGGGGTTTCTTTTTTTTTTCCTTTTAGCTCTTTAAAGACTCCATCCCAATGTTTTCTACTTTGCATAACTTCTGATAAATAGTCTGTACTTTCTTATCTTTGTTCCTTTCCACATGGTATATCTTATTTCTCTGACCTCTTTTAAGATTTTTTCTTTTATCACTGGTTTTCAGCAATGGGATCATGCTGTGTCTTGGAATGGTTTTCCTTTGTGATTACCCTGCTTGGAATTCACTGGGAGTCTTGAGTTGATGGATTTACAGTTTTAATCAAATTTAGAAATTTCTCAGGCTTTTTTCAATTAAAAAATGTTTCCTGGGACTCCAATTACATGTATGTTAGGTTTCTTAGTTTTCTCACCCATGTTAATTTATTCAAGTTTTTTTCTCTTTCTCAACTTCATTTTGAAACTTGTGTTTAATGAAGCCTTTCAGGGCAGGTTTACATAGCCTTTCCTCTAAGGCTGATTTAGCCCCATAGCTAACACTTGTCGCTTCTGAAGTCTGTATTTCATACCTCCTAAGGGCCCTTCACTCTGGCTGATGGAAACACAAATATCTCTGGCCCCATACAAGCTCTTGTTTGTCTTCTAGCCCCAGCCATTGATCTTCCTCCAGCATCTATTCTTCCAGTTTCTTGAAGTTTCACCTATGCCTGTGCGGATTGGTATTCCGCCAAAGACTCAAGAAGACACCTAAAGAGATTCATCGAACTCTTTCTCTGCCAGTTCTCTCTTGTCTGGTATTCTATCTCACAAATTCTAGGCACCCCAGCTTTCCTGAACTCTGACCTCTGACACCTCAACTCAGTGAGATAACTGAGTTCTGATTTCCTCTACCCCTTCCTCTCTGCTTCTCTCTTCCATAGTTACACAGTCTTCTGTTCCATTCAGCCAGGCCCCAGCTTGTCTGGCTTTCCTTTAAGAGAAGTCATTCCCTGCCGCCTGTTTATTCCACCTCTGATGCTCCAAAGTTCTCATGATGGGAAATCAGGCATTAAGGGTGGCATGTGTCCTGCTGAGTCGAAGGTCAGAGCTGGGGACCAACAACCTTTGCCACAAGACGCCTGCCAGGCTGGCTAACACCTGGGGATGGGGCTCTTCTTAAGAAGTGACTTTTATTTTTAATGAAACCCCACTTATTTTCTCTGTCCACACAGATCTGGAAACACCTACCACATCTGAAGGCAGTAGTGATATATAGAGAAGCGCCTCCCATGCGGATGCCCAGCGTGTACACGGTACGGGTAGGGGGCCTGGGGGGCAGCGGGGGCCTGTGCGAGCCCACCCAGCTCACCGGGACTGCCCCCACTCTCCCACCTGGTGCAGATGGAGGAGCTCATGGAGCTGGGGAATGAGGTGCCTGAGGAGGCCCTGGACGTCATCATCAACGCCCAGAAGCCTAACCAGTGCTGTGCATTGGTCTACACGTCGGGCACCACCGGGAACCCCAAGGGTGTGATGCTGAGTCAGGACAATGTAGGACGGATGCCCAGATGTGTGGGGGTGGGCTGAGGGTGGATCTGGGCAATGGCCTTGCCCCAGCAGCCCTCGAGGGGGCTCCTTCAGCCCCTCCGTTCAGAGATCTGAGATAAGTACGACAGCTCTTAAGTCTGTGGTCCAGACTGAGCCCAGCAAAGTGGAGCGGGATGGAAGGGCAAGGCCTGGCCCAGAGGGGTGCCTGCAGAGATGCCCAGGAAGGTGTTCAAAGAACACTCCAAAGAAGTACCCCAAGCCCCTAGGGTGGCTCCAGGTGTGGGCACTTCCAGAGCTGACTTGAAGATACTGCCCGGCGCCCATCTGCCCATCCTCCAGATCACGTGGACAGCACGGTACGGCAGCCAGGCCGGTGACATCCAACCTGCGGAAATCCAACAGGAGGTGGTGGTCAGCTACCTGCCTCTCAGCCACATTGCCGCCCAGATCTATGACCTGTGGACAGGCATCCAGTGGGGGGCCCAGGTCTGCTTTGCCGAGCCTGATGCTCTGAAGGTCAGTCTGCCTCTGCCTGTACGTGTGCCCATGTGTGTGCTTGTGTCTGTGGGCCCTGTGCGAGCATTTGTGAGCCTGCCGGTCCCCTGTGTGTTCACAGCCTAACTCAGATGACCAAACAAGAAGGGAACTCAATGATATTACGTAAAGCGAAGTTGAGTCAGAGTGGTTCTGTGGGTCCGCAACACCAGCAAGGTCAGGCCACCCTCAGTGTAAGATCACAGGATGGTCCCAGATGGCCACAGCCCTGCCCTGCATCACGGTCTCATACACTACACCTGTGCTTGGGCTCCTTCTTTTTACCTTGAGGAGAACATCCCCGGATGCCCTCTAACAGGCTTCTTCCTCCCCCTACATGGGTCCAAATCATGTCCCATGTCCATTCCTCGACTAGTCACTGCTTGTGTGTGTGTGTGTGTGCTAAGTTGCTTTAGTCATGTCTGACTCTTTGCAACCCTATGGACTGTAGCCCACCAGGCTCCTCTGTCCATGGGATTCTCCAGGCAAGAACACTGGAGTGGGTTGCCATGCCCTCCTCCAGGGGATCTTCCCAACTCAGGGATTGAACAGATTTAGCAGATGGTTTCTTTACCACTAGTGCCACCTGGGAAGCCCAGTCACTGCTTAGAGGAATGGGGTGACCATGTCTGAGTTAGACTGATAGAAAAGTGGCTGCTACCAGGACTGGCCACCCTGGCACCTGAGCAACATCAGGGTTCTGTTAACAAAGAGGAGCGGGGAAGGGATGGCTGTTGTGTCCTAGCCAATAGTATGGGACGTGAGTTGCATGGTGTGCACCTGTGCGAGTGCCTGTGTGCAGGGGGCCTGCACGGGTGCACGCTGACTCTGGGGACAGGCCTCCTGGCTCCCAGCTGGCTCTCCACCACAAGCCTGTCTCTCGCTGGTGGCAAACAGGGGAGTCTGGTGAACACGCTGCGGGAGGTGGAGCCCACGTCCCACATGGGGGTGCCTCGGGTGTGGGAGAAGATCATGGAGCAGATCCAGGAGGTGGCGGCTCAGTCTGGCTTCATCTGGCGCAAGATGCTGCTCTGGGCCATGTCGGTGACCTTGGAGCAGAACCTCACCTGCCCGAGCAGGTACAGGGGACCAGGGAAGAAGAGGCCTGGGGAGGCAGCAGGGCTGGCTCGTAACCCCAGGACACAATGTAGGATCTGAGAGGCCAGGCTTATCCCGACCCCTTCTCAGAGGCCCCATCAGTGGCTGGGCTTGAACCCCTGTTCTCCTCCCAGATCCCACAGGAGACAGTAACCCCATCTTTGGGTTCTGACTGCAAGAACTGACTTGCTCCCTCTGGAGTAGCATTCACCTCCCTGGGAGCAGCTTCTGGCAGTCTCCTGAGGGGACTCCTGACTTCAGAAGGTGGCTCAAGTAGAGGCCACAGTGATGGGGGTTTTACCAGCCTTCCCAACATCCCAATCTTCCACCCACAGCCTTTTGATTGCTTTTAAATTCTCACCCAGTGCTGTAGGAGGGTCGACAGCATAAATCTGGCCTGTTCCAGTTTGGAAATGCTTTCCACCACTAGTGTGTCTGTGAAACTGTATCGTGTCACACGCGATGTGTACACGTGTCTGTGCCATTTCATTTGCAAGGATGTGAAAAGTAAATATGTATAAACGACTCTATTCCGGGGTTTCAAATGGGATCAGACATGTGTGTTCACGTGTCCGTGCATACATACTTCAAGTGTCTACATGTGCATGTTATTGTATGTTCGCTTTTGTGCATCTGTGTTGTCATACACAGCTGAATCTGTTTTTCTGACTTCCTGCTCAAGATGTATTTGCACAAAACTACATGTATACACCCATGTGTGCATGCATGTTCATAGGAAGGGCCAATATTGAAAATATTTAGTGATGGATTCAGCATCACCACATCATCCATCAGAGTAGATAACTGAAATTGCCATTCAGGGTACCCACTGACCACCCCCTCCCTTTTAATGCATGTGTGTGGATGTGTTGTCTTCTGCAAGCCATTCTCTCTCTCCTACCAGCGATCTGAAGCCCTTCACAACCCGACTGGCAGATTACCTGGTGCTAGCCAAGGTCCGCCAGGCGCTGGGCTTTGCCAAGTGTCAGAAGAACTTCTACGGGGCAGCCCCCATGACTGCGGAGACACAGCACTTCTTCCTGGGCCTCAACATCCGCTTGTATGCAGGCTACGGCCTCAGCGAGACCTCAGGCCCCCACTTCATGTCCAGCCCCTACAACTACCGACTCTATAGGTATGTCCCAGGTTTTGGCACATATGCTGGCCTGAACATCTTTGCTGATACCTGTCGGTGCCTATCTGCTGATTAGGACCTTGGGCCCAGACCACTGGACCATGGATCCCTAAGTGCCAACAGCTCTATCTTGGGCCAAGTCCCTTTGCCAGGCCTGAGTCTTGTGGGGGTGGTCCCTGTGACAGTGTCACATGGGTCTGTGGATATAAACAGCCTTGCAGCTCAGGGGCTCCCTAAGCAGGGTTCTGAGGGAGGAACATCCCTTTGTTCCCTCCCTCCAGTAGCATGGGGTGTGTTAGAGGGTGTCCCAGCATTGTTGATGGCCCAGGCTCCAACTGTGATGGGAGCTGGTGGGGACTGGGCCAGTCCTCTGGTGCACTGGGAAGGCAGTCAGCTCTGGGGAGTGAGTTGAAGGATTCTCTGTTGTACTTAAATATCTCCCCTCCCTGCCTGCCCATCACAGCACATGAAGTTATCCCATTAAGATTTTGCCCATTCATTCATTCATTCATTCACCTGTAAACATTTAACTGGCCCTACCTCTTAGCTATGAGGACCCTATTAAAATATAAAAATCCCAGGAGGGGACATTCTAGCTGTCGATGAACACTGAGAGGTTGGGGGCCCCAGGGCTCCCTGTAGGGACTGATCTAGGGCTTGGAGGAAACTGCTCCCTCTGACCATCCCTCCTGGCCTCTCTACACCCAGTTCCGGCAAGGTGGTGCCAGGTTGCCAGGTGAAGCTGGTGAATGAGGACGCAGAGGGCATCGGGGAGATCTGCCTGTGGGGCCGCACCATCTTCATGGGCTACCTGAACATGGAGGACAAGACGTGTGAGGCCATTGACGCCGAGGGCTGGCTGCACACCGGAGACACGGGGCGCCTGGATGCCGATGGCTTCCTCTATATCACGGGGCGTCTCAAAGGTGAGTGCCGCCAGCTGGGTTCGAGGCTGTGATGGGACGTGGGAGCAATTATACTGCAACCACTATTTGTACCCACTATAAGTATTGAGGTCTTAGTTAATGCCACATGCCTTGCCATCGATGAACATTTGAGAAGTTGGGGACCTCAGTACTCCCTGTGGGGTTGTTCCAGGGCTTGGAGGAACCTGCTCCCTCTGACCACGCCTCCGGGCCCCTCCACCCCCAGCTGCAGCAAGGTAGTGGGTGCCAGGCTGCTGCAGAGCTGAGAGGTAGGGCCAGTTAAAGGTTTTTAGGTGAATGAATGAATGGCCAATGAAAAACAATGAATGAATGACATTGTTTTACTTATTATTGTCTCCCGTGGGAAAGATACTGCTATTACTCCAACCTAACTAATGAGGACAACCAGAGAGGTTAAGTAATTTGCCCAAGGTCACACAGCTAATAAATGACAAAGCCGGAATTCAAACTCCCTCTGTAAACAAGGCAAGCCTTTCCAGAAAATTGGAGGATGTAATTTTTGGAGGGAAGGGTGGGGCATGCTGCTCGACTTGCAGGATCTTAGTTCCCCTACCAGGGATTGAACCTGGGCCCCAGCAGTGAAAGCACTGAGTCCTAACTACTGAGACGTGAGGGGTAATATTTTGTATTTCTATATGCAAACATGGACCCAAACATGGATATGATGCCAAGTAGAAAACAAATTGGACGTAAAATTTAAAATAAAGCATGAAACTTCAAATTTCCCATGAGCAACTTGGCTCCCCCAGGGAAGAAAGCTGGGGGCACCTCCGAGGAAGAGGTGCTTTATTTATGTTGCCCAATGCCCTCAGCATCCCTGTGGGAACCCCACACCTCAATTTCCCAGGGGAAACTGAAGCTCAGTGAGTGGTGAATACCTTTCTGGAAATCATGCAGGCAGGTGTGTGATCGAACCTGGGTCCTTCTGGCCATAGAGGGTCAGCTCTCCGGGCAGAATCTGGGTGTACTTGTCCTGAGCCCCTGGACTAAAGCCTATGCTGGGGGCCTGGCCTTGCCTCCTCAGAGTTAATCATCACAGCTGGTGGGGAGAACGTGCCCCCTGTGCCCATTGAGGAGGCCGTGAAGACGGAGCTGCCAATCATCAGGAATGCCATGCTGATTGGAGACCAGAGGAAGTTCCTGTCCATGCTGCTAACCTTGAAGGTGTGTCTGGGGGGTGGGGGAAGGAGCAGCCGGTGGGTGGTCTGTGGGTCTTGCCCCAGGCAGAAGCAACGTTTGGCCAAGACAGTGCGGATGGCACAACCGTATTCTGGAATAAGTTGTCAGTTCTTCCTGTACTACGGGGCAGCCGTGGCATAAAGGAATCCCTCTGCCCCGTTTTAGAGTTAGTAATGTGCTGTCTTGGTGATCCTGTTTTCTAGTACAGTCCAGTGTACAAAGTGCTGTAGATACCTCCCAGTTTGATGTCTGGTATCTGATTCTGGGGTAGTAGACAGGCCCAGAGTTGTGGCCCCTGTTTTAAAAGATGATCTCATTGGCCGAGGTCATCTAAATCTCAGTCCTCCCTTCCTTCTACCTGCCCTAAGGGGCTCAAGCAGTCTGAGTAGCACATCCTATTCGTTCTAGAACCATCTCTCTGAAACAGCTCACAGTGATCCACATCCATGATGATCAGCAGTGAGACCTCCTCCAAGGCCCGGGCATGCGACCTGTGGAGCGAGGCTTGGTTCTGATCTGTCTCTGGCTTTTCAGTGCACTCTGGACCCTGACACCTTTGAGCCCACGGATAATCTGACGGAACAAGCTGTAGAGTTCTGCCAGAGGGTTGGCAGCAAAGCCACCACGGTATCTGAGGTTGTGGGGAAGAAGGATGAGGCCGTGTATCAGGCCATCGAAGAAGGGATCCAGAGAGTCAACATGAATGCAGCTGCACGACCCTACCACATCCAGAAGTGGGCCATTCTTGAGAAGGACTTCTCCATTTCAGGTGGAGAGTTGGGTAGGTGTTTTCTTTACACAATTGCAGGGGCTGTGCAGGTGGGCAGAGGCCATGGCAGAGCCTGGGAGGTGCCCACTAGGAAGCAGCCTTGGCAAACCGAAGGTCCCTGATGGCACTTCAGGTGACACCTACCTCCTTCCTGTGGGAGGACCTTGACTGCTCAGTGCCTGGGCTTGTGTTTGGGTAGAGCCTGTTCAATGTACATGTGCTGGAACTCATTCATTTGAACATACGACATTTAACTTTGCTTTGACTGAGAAATTGTTTTCCTCTGAAAGCACAATGGGACCACCAAGCAGACACCAAGGCCCTGTTAGAGTTTGGGCTAGAGTTTCACTTGGCTCCAGGGAGTGAGAACACCATAATCTTTTGTAAAGGCAGCTCATGCAACAGGTAAAGGGATGAAACCCTTCTGGACCAATGGTCCACAGAATCAGAAGAGACCTCTGGGGTGGCCTCAGCCAGATGGATGAAGTCGCTCTTGGCTGTAGCATCTTGGGGTGTTCATGACACAGGGCAAGGTGGAAATGGCTTTTTCAATGAGACTCCCTCCAACCCGTCAGGCTGAACCCAGAGGCAAATATCTACAGTAATGCTGAGCTGCTATCAGAGACCCTGAGTTTATCTGGCTGTCTGGTGCTAACAAATTGAATGTAAGGTCAACCAGACAGATGTCCTCTCTAAGCAGTTTCTATAAATGGCTTTGATCTTGAAGTCTCCAGTTACACAGCCAAGTATGAGTTAGCACAAAATGGAATCTAAGCTACCCAAAGCAGAGCCCTTTCAGCCTTGCCTGAAAGGAGAGAACCAAGGCCAAGAAAAGTGAAACGAGGAAGACCTCTCATAAAGACCATGGCAGAGGCCCTCCCTGGCCAGGGCTTTCCCCTGCCCCCATCACAAGCAATCAAAGCATAATGTCCAACATTGTATTAGTGATCACTGAAATGCAGGGATGATCTGCCTATTAGTTACATCATGTAAACTACCCAACTTCCTCTGTATTCTACTGGCCACTTAGACCAACCCTGGCACAGTGTGGGAAGGAGCCACACAAGGGGTATGACTGCCAGGTGCAGGGATCACCATGGGCCGTTTTGGAGGCTGGCTACTCGTTGGTCTGGCTTAGTTCCAGGGTTACGGAACTTAGTGAGTCTAGAGCTTTACCACATAACCTTCACAAACATCTCAGAGCCCAGGCCTCACTCATCTCTTCCAATTTCTCTTAGGTCCCACAATGAAACTGAAGCGGCTCGCAGTCCTGGAGAAGTACAAAGATGTCATCGATTCCTTTTACCAAGAGCAAAAAAAGTAAGCAGGGGTCATCCCTCCCTGGTTTTTCCTTAAGATGGCAGACTGGAGCGTCTTCCTGACCCTCAGGTCCTCTTTGGTCTGGGCACGCGGACTTCTGGCAAGTCTCTTAGGTTCTCCAGGTTAGGCACAGTCCTGGTATCTGCCAGGCCTTACATCAACAATAGCCGACAATCCAGAGAAGCTTCATGCGTGCTTTTTGTTCAGGTGACAACGGATTAGCTCTCCTTCCCAGAACTAAAGGGCTGACAGTTTGGGAATCTTAGTTTTCAGGTAGATTTAACACGCTGCTAGCTCACTTCACCGGCCAGCTGGAGGCAGACTGGGTGCTGAGGGGAGGGAGGAGAGGGATGACAGCTTGGATGAAGTGTGCAACCGGGAAAGCCCTCATCTGTGACTCCCCTCTCCGGCTGGCCTACTGTGGACTCTCATTGGCTGCTGCCGCTCCCATCATCCCGTTACCAGGCGTTCCATCAATGCACACGCCCACTGACTCTGATGCTTAATAAAACTGCTGCTGCCTATTTGATTGTATTTAATGTGTAACTTGAAATTAAACTTTTTAACAGAACTGTCAACAAGCACCTGATTTTGTCAACTGAGCAACAGATGAGTCCAGAGTGGTGGGTATTCAGCCCACAGGATAGTGTGCGATAGGTATACGAGTGACCTTTAGTGCCCTGGAATAAGCAAAGGTGAGGGAGGGGGTCAAGGGGAATGTTCTCATGAAAGCATGCCAGTCTGTGACCACCATGCCCCTCTGCCCACTCTGAATACTTGGAGCAGCCATCCTTAGTAGCAAGCTGAGCCAAGATGAAACAAGGCATCTAAATGGGTAGAGGAAAGCATACAGCTCAATTCGTTTGGGAATTCTTTATTTGTGTAAACCGAAGGGTCACCGATGATTAGCACAATTCAATAAAACAGAAGCAGCAGCAGTTTAAACAGAATAAAATACATATAAGATATTTGTCTGGTTTCGAGCTTCAAAAAAGGACCCAGACAGGAGTATTGGTTGTGGTTAAAACCCCCCCGTGACAACGTAAAGCCGCAGGTTGGAGATGTTACACGAGGGCCAAGGAGGACATGAGCTGCCTTTGGTTTGGACCAAAGAGTTCATGAAAATAGTGACTCAGTTTCTGAAGATTAAAGACAAATCATGCTAAAGGTGAGGACTGGAGGAAGGATGGGGAGGTGCCTGAAGGTCAAAAGCTGAGCCAAGCCCCAGGGTGGCACGATTTTGTGAATCAATTCAGGCTGAGTTTGCAGCTCCTCTTTCCCTGGTGGTGCTGAGGCAGAGGGTGGTGATTTGGTGCTTTGGGGAAGGAGAAGCCAGTGAAATGTAAAATTAATAGCCAGTACTCCAGGTTCCTCAATTGCAGTCAAAATTTATATGGTGAGGCCTGTTAGCCCTATCAGTGGGAGCATGGTCCACTTCTGGACAGCGCCATACAGGCTGCGGAAGAGGGACTGCTCCCAGGTCCGAGTCAGGGTCCCCCAAGGGACCAAGGGACAGGAGATCGAGGGCTGTGTTAGGCACCATGCTTGATATATGTCCAGTGAAAAGGAAGGACCACCCCTTCACTTCATTAAAAGCTCTTACCAAGAACAGTAAATCTCAAGATAACAAAAATAACTGAACACACGATCCACTTGTGTCTTTATACCCAATATATTACCCGTATCCTCTGAACAAAAATTACATCTCTCATTATATATTCTCCGATCCAAAGTCTTTATTTATACTCAGTAATTCATGTAAAGTACAAATTAGTCTTTACTTTCCATATCACTAAGAAATATACCATATTCACTGTTTTTGATGTAAACTTTCCCAGGAAATTTCTCTTGTGCCCATTTAGTTTTATAAGAATATCCTCTCATGCTATTATGCCAACATTCTACTTTATCTCCATTATATTTTTCGTAAACCAAGAATATCAGTGTTTTTCTTTAAAAAGTTAGATGTTTTCTCTTAGTATTTCTGTATCATGATATTTACAGTGAAAGAAAAACTATTTTAACTGAAGCATAAAATGGTTAACAACAGCAAATGATAACCGTTCACTTGAGAGTTTACAAAAAAATGTATACCAGATAGACGTTTAATAAATAAAACAAGCACTTGGAAGAAGTCCTTTGAAAGCAGGCCTGGGGACATTACCTGCACCCTCTGCACAGATTTTTAAGAAAAAAGGCCAGGTCTAAAAATGTACTCTGTCAAGAAACAAGCAACAAATGCATAAATGCATACATAATGGGAAGTATTCTAACACAGGCTGATGTGGCGTCCACTAGGAGTGACTGATGCAGATACCATCCGTAGAAGCCTTAATCTAAATCTTTTACTCGGCGACAGATTTCTTCTGTGAAGTCCGAGCACTTTGAATTGCCTCCCAAATCTTTGGTTAAGCTCTGAGAAAAGGAAAAAGCAAAGACAGAAAATGTACCCACATGTTAAACTGAAGTAAAAAACGTTTTTATTTAAAGTCCTCAGTGAGACACCAGCTGAGTGAGTTACCTGGCTACTCTCTCATTTAGTTCCTCATTTCAAAGTGAGACAGGTTCTACCACCATCCACCTACCCGAGGCGGACTTGGAAAAGCTAACTGGATAGTGTATGCAGAAACACGGCGAGAACAAGATCAAGTCTCTTGGGACTTCCCTGGTGGCCCAGTGGTGAAGAATCTGCCTTCCAGTGCAGGGGACATGGGCTCAATCTCTGGTCAGGGAACTAAGATTCCAGGAGCTGTAGAGCAACTAAGCCTGCGCACCACAAGAACCCCACTAGCATGCCTCAACAAAGACCCAGCACAGCCAAAATTGAAAAACAAAAGAAGATGCTCTCACCCCAAAGGGAAGGAGGGATGCTTTCCAAAAATTTTCCCTTGATCTGTACAATAGATTCTAAGGAAGCATTTGATCATGGACATTTCATTGACAGCAAATCTAAACAAGAGGTTGCAAAAATCTCTGGGGGAATTTAAGTTTGTTTTTTAAAAAACACATTTTGACCTATTTGGGGAGGCCGAGAAACCAATACTAGGGAAGTATTTAAATTACTAACTCAACTCCCCTCTTCAGGAGAGAAACCCTCCCATTTCCCCTGTTTTCTACCAGCTTATGCTCTTTACTCCCAAACAGAACTCAATATATTTAATTCTCTCATCTCATCACATCCTATGCAATTTAAAGAGCCTACTGTGTAATTTAGGCATCTCTCTGCTGGGTTCTATGAGTAGCTTCTCTAATACAGCGTCAGAACAAAAAATATGTATAAGCACATGCCCTTCAATATGACTATATCAGGCTGTTAAAAACAAGCTTGGGTTTCTTATATTTTGGCCACAGAAATTTCAAAGTACAGAATTTTTTTAAAAATAAGCAGCAAACCTTGTGCTAAGTGAAGTAAGGCAGTCTGAACAGTACAAGTGTGTGACTCAGCTGACGTGAGGTACCTAGAGCAGTCAGATTTCTAGAGACAGAAAGTAAAATGGTGCTCGCCAGAGGCTGAGGCAACAGCAGAAAATAGGGAAATCATTGTTTAATGGGGACAGTTTCAGTTCAGGAAAATGAAAAAGTCTGGAGATGGATGGTGGTGAAGGTCACACAACAATGTGAAAATACTGGGTATTTAATACCCAATAGACTGTGCACCTCAGAAATTATTAAAGTGGTCAATGTTGTATTATGTGTACTTTATCCTTTTTTAAAATGATAACTTGAAAAAAATGAAGAGATCTCAGGCTAAGGATCAGCCTTTCGGGCCCAGCCTTGTAAAGCCATGATCTCCTCCATTCTCCCACTTTCAGAATAATCGATCACAACCCTCCCACAGGCCACAACCACTTATGGAAACAGTGAAACTTGTTGGGTAAGAGCCAGACTAGGTGTGAACCCCAACTCTGCCAGTTAGGAGCTGTGAGACCTTGGACAAACTTCCTCATCTATGTGCTCAGTCACTTTAGTCATGTCTGACTCTCTGAGACCCCATGGACTGCAGCCCGCCAGGCTTCTCTGTCCATCGGATTTTCCAGGCAAGAATACTGGAGTGGGTTGCCATGCCCTCCTCCAGGGGTTCTTCCCAACCCAGGGATCGAACCTGTGTCTCCTGCATTGGCAGGTGGGTTCTTTACCACTAGCGCCACGTAGGAAGCCCTCATCTCTAAAATGGGCTTAACTACAGTATCTATGCCACAGAGTAGTAGAAATTTGCTCAGATTTTATATATATATTTATATACACACACACATATATATAGAGTATAAGATCATGTAAGTATTCAAGTATTAGCCATTAATACATCTATTAAACTTCTGTATTACTTTTATATCACAGATGCATTTAAAGTAACACAGAGCACCACTGTATTACAGACACGTCTATATCTGTATCTACTGCTAGATTTCCAGCTCCTTGAGGTCTGAGACCTTATCTTATTCCTTATTTTATTATATCCTCCATACCTCATAATGTATGCAACAGATGTTTGCTGGAAAGAGGAAAAAGCTACTGAGAAAAATTCCTGGACTTAGCCAAGACCCCATGGGTAGCAACAGGATACGCAGGTCTGCCCTGCTCTGACCCCACATCACTGTCCTTCCCACTGCACACTGGTGCCCTTGCCTCGGTGCTTCTCAGCCCTCCCCTGATGAAACGCACGGGTCCTCCCTTCAGAAGAGGCAACATGTGCACCCGTCCTGAGTTCACCCAGGGAGCCTGCGTTAGGAATGCCTGCTTGATGTCCGATCCTTTGGCCTTCTTGAGAAGAACCATCATCTGTCCTTCACATACAAAACCCAATGAGGAAATGAATTTCACCCAGCCCAAGTACGGCAAGATCACCGATACCTTTCCATCCTTAATTGTAGCAAAACACGCCGTCTCAATCTTCGCAGCGTGGTCAAAAAGCCCCATGTGGCGCAGCATCATCACGGCGCTGAGCAGGAGGGCTGTGGGATTGGCCATGTCCTTGCCCGCAATGTCCGGGGCGGTCCCGTGAACCTGCAGGGGTCGGGGTGGGGCAGTCAGAAGGGGGACAGAAGCAAACGGCTCTCCTCCAGGGAAGCTGGGCTCTTAATCAGCTTTCCTCTCTGATGGAAAATAGCTACGGAACAGCTATCCAGACACAGGTTTTAGAAATAAAGCCTCAGAAAAATGAAGAGCTAAAGTAATTTTTTTTAAGTGTAAAAAGATGAACAAACAATCTTATCCAGTGAACTTCTGGTAAAATATTTTAACTGAGGAAGGAAACACAATAAATAATAAGGATTACAAAAGAAATCAGCGGGAAATGAATGAATCAACTGAGCTTATAGAAAAAGCTAAACAAAGCTTCACTTTCTTTTGACAACTGGAAAAACTCAAGAGTTAACAGATATTTATGCAGATAATCCCTCTTGGATTCTCACGTCACTCTGACTTGAATTCAGCTTCAGGTGTCACCAGGATCCTTACCGACTCGAAGATTGCAACTCCGTTGGCTCCAATGTTGCCGCTTGGTGTCACACCAAGACCTCCAATCAATCCCGCACACAGGTCACTGCGGGCAGAAAAGCATTTCAAAGGACATTTTGAAAAACAAAACAGCTCACCTAGTGGTCAGACTTCTATCTTTACATACCATTCTCCACTAGGAGAACCTTGGGCTCCTTGAAGAAACAGCTGATTTCAGGACTAGTCAGGAACATATAGGATGAGCCTGAAGCACCTTACTGTGCCAGAGAGCAAATAAGGGGCTTTGTCAAGAGGGCACAGACACGGCTCCGAGGGACTGACACTGGCCAAGTCTGTGCAATCTAAGCACCGATATCAGTGACGATAGTGAGGGACAGAACCCCTGAGTAAAACAGAAGCCGAGAGTCCAAACTGACATAGGTAAGTCAGTAAACAAATCAGACAGAAGGAAAAGCTTATCCTTACAATAGAATGCCAACTAATAGATGTAAAAGGAATGATGGGTTTACAAAAGCACCATTTGGCCACCAGCATGTATGTGTGTGGAGACAGAGAAATGAGGAGGAGGAAGGAGGGAGTAATAAAGTCAGTCTGATAAAAATGTTAACATTTGGTGAATGTGGTGCTGAGTACACAGGATTTCTTTGTGCTGTTCTTGCAACTTTCCTGTAAGTCTGAAATTATGCCAAAAGTTACCCCCAAAAAAACCTTGTAAAAATGAACACCCACCTTCCTAGCTATACATGATAAAACACTGAAATCAACCAACCAACCAATAAAATATCTGTAAAGTGGGAAGAGGGAACTAATGGTCAGGGAACTACAGTCCAGAGCTAATTTGGCAAATGAACAAAGGAATAACCTACCCAACATGTAACCATTATCACCACCTGCACTATCAGAATTCAACTCATATCTTCTAACAAACGCTATTTTTTATAACCCTTGATTAAAATTCTTAAGCCACAATTTATTTTAGAACATTTATAAATAAACTGTAGGCTAAAAGGGTGCAGCCAGACTTACCTAAGGATGTCTCCATACAAATTTGGCATAACAAGAACATCAAACTGGGACGGGTCTTGGACCATCTACAAAAAATGCATTTGTGCATTCAGTAATCAAAAACTGCACCACATGTACACACTATACACCACAAAACATAGCAGGTAAGTGTGAATATATACTTACATTCAAACATACTGTATCAAGGTACATCTCATTAAATTTAATATCTTTACAGTTTTCTGCAACTTCCCTGCATTTTTGCAGAAAAAGCCCATCTGACATTCGCCTGTATTTAATCAAATAAAAATTGTTGAAAGCAAAGACTTGCAGAGAGAGAAAGATCAAATCAGAGAAGTAAAGTTCAAGAAACTCAAGTTCCAGAAGCCAAGATGTCTGATTTCAATTATAGTAAAAAAAATTTTGGGGGGCAATCAGTAAAATGCAAATTTAAATGTTGGGATACTTCTGGAAGCACAGAAGGGTATAAAATGTAAAGTAGTTTGATCATAATGAAGAAGACTATATTTTTGTAGTGTTACCTAGCAAGAATTAAGAAATATCTATTAATAAGGAAATGCTAAAATTGCCTTAACAAGGTTAACTTACTCAATTATTTAAATAGTTTTACTATTTTACATGCTCAACACTTTTCTTAGGTTAGGAAACCTGCTTCATAACACACCAAGTTAACCTTTACTGCACTAGAGATGAGGAGAATTCAAATTGCTAGAATGATACATTGGATCAGATTAGCGCTATGAGCACTATTTTAAGCTCCTGAACAGGTGGCCATTTCAGAAACATTCCTGCTATTCCCCTCCTAACACAGGAACGACTGCCCTTTTATTCACGTGACTAGCTAACTGGCCACCTCATCTGGGGATCTGGTCTCTCTGGCTTCCTTCTCTTCCCCTCCCTTAAACTGCCGAGACCGGAATTCCTGCTCCTTCCAAACTTGTTCATCACCCACCCGAGGAAACACATTAAATAGGAGACTCTGACACAAGAGCAATGCCCGACCCTCTGACTGGCTGCAAGGCCATCTTCCAGAACTATCAGGAAGCAGTGAGCAAGCTGCAGAGAGGAAAAGCAAGCCCTGCCACTGCTTGGCACCCACACAGCTGGAGGGAGCACCGCCCACTGGGACTCACATGATGTTGGCTTTGTGCACGGCTGTGACGTTGCTCCGGTGGTTGTTCCGTGCGTATTCAAATGCAAACTCCGCGATGCGCTTGCTCGCTGCCTCGGTGATGAGCTTGATACTCTGCACAACTCCATCCACGATCTGAAAGAGAGGAAGCCCTGTCTTGTTGAAAGGGTGTGGCTCTAGACTGCCGGTGTGTGCAGACAACACCATCTGTGCCAAGCCTGCACGGCGCCAGCTGCCAAGGCGAGCATCATGCATATGGCATGTCGGCAGGGTTAGTCATGTTCACCCCAGCCCAGTGAGCCACGTATTATAAGCTCCACTGCACAGATGAGGAAAACCGAGGTACAGAGATGGTCACCCATGAAGCTGAGGATTCAAACTTCAAACAGAGGACAAGTTCCCAAGCCTGTGCCCCGAAGCACCACGCTCCCTCCCCCAGGCATCCTTTTGAGGCCACAAGACAAATACCCACAACTCCTCAATGAGTGAAAGGGAACTGTCTTTGGGAAATATTTTCACCTGGGAATTTGAACAACAGTCCCAAGTACACAGAAAGCAACCTAACTAAAAATGAAAAAGTATCCAAATGAACATACCACATGCTCGATTCCACTGTATTCTCCTTCCGTGTTCTCTCGAATGGTGACAATATTTACATCATGGTAAGGGGTTTTATAGCCTTCGATTGAGACACATGGTCGGACATTTGCATAAAGGTCAAATGTTTTACGCAGCAATAAATTCATAGATGGGTGACCAGCAGCTATTGGTGTTTTTAAAGGGCCTATAATAAAGAAGAATATGCGGATGACAACAAAATACATTCTGGTCTTTTCTTTTTCTTTATAAACCCAAGCTCATAATGTTGACACTTGTCCCTCAGCATCAAGTAGGGGAAGGGACCTAGCAGATAACCAAAATCCATGGATGATCAAGTCCCTTATAAAATAACACAGTATTTGCATATAACCTACACACATCCTCCTTTAACAACCCACTCCAGTGTTCTTGCCTGGAGAATCCCAGGGACGGCGGAGCCTAGTGGGCTGCCGTCTATGGGGTCACACAGAGTCGGACACGACTGAAACGACTTAGCAGCAGCAGCAGCAGCAGACTACTTATAGTACCTAACATGATGTAAACGACTATGTTAATAGTTGCCAGTGGAAATATTCAAGTTTTGCTTTTTGGAACTTTCTGGAATTCTTAATATTTTCAATACGTGGTTGGTTCATGTTATTTATGAATGCACAATGCATGGATATGGAGGGCCAACTGTATTTGAAATTCTGATTTTCATTTTTTCCACTATTCCATCAGAGCTGTATTTAGGATCCTTTCTTTGGACATGAAGTAGCTGTGTGACACGTCTAACATGCATGCTTCATGAAACGAGGGACACTTTTACCAGCATCATTTGAAAGGACAGACAGGGGCTCTGTTTCTAAGTCTGATGCCCTCTTCATCATAAATGAGCCCACGCATAGCTGGTCACTCTCAGGCAGCAGTGAGCACACGCTACACACCCTGTAAAAATGTCTTCTGCCTCTAACTTGACCCTCTGCTTCAGATTCAGATATGGAAGAAATTTCCTCGTGAAGCTTTCTGGAGTATCAACTGCACTGAACACCGACTGCCTGAGGACCAGGCACTGTATCATGTCCCTGACATTAGCTAATCCTATGACACCACCTCCCCAGTGCTTGATTCCAATCTGTCACATGCCAGTGTTTTGAATCATGGCCTGGAGCGTGTATAAGCCAAAATTAAAAATCATGCAAAAGATAAACCCAGGTAGAGATAAATACAACGCCTGTCACAGAAATCAATAATAACGATCATATCACATCAGCACTACCTTTCAAGCCCATCTTGTTCTTATCCATGGACTCTTTGGCTTCTGGAGGGATCATCCACTTGCCTCCCGGACCTTGAATGGCGGTGACGTTTCGCTCCTCCCACTGAATAGGTGCCTAGATGCCACACCACAGAGCACAGTGAACTGGAAAGAACTGTATGTGACTCACATTCACACTGCAGCTATAAACAGACTTCTTCAACTTTGGATGCAACTGGTGAAAACACATACAGTAAAGGTCCAGAAGGTTCCTGGCATGCAAGAAGAGATGTCATTCTCCAGCATGCCCAGAGGGATTCTCCACATTACCCTTGTCCAGTCATCACTCCTAGCTGCCACCTGCCCATCTTTTTTTCACAATGACTCTTAGCGTGGCTATAATTAGAATATCGTAACGAGCAGAGAAATAGGATTCATGGAAGTATCACATAGTACTGATACGTGGATGAACTTTGAAAACATTATGCTAAGTGCAAAGAGCCAATCATAAAAACCATGTAATTTTAACATTCTATTTATATGAAGAGTCCAGAATAGGCAAATCTACAGAGAGAGAAAGTAGATTAGTGGTTGCCTAGGGCTGGTGATGGGAGTGGGTAGGGTGGGAGAGATAAGGGTCATGGGGAATGACTGCTGATGAGTATGGGGTTTCTTTTTGAGTGATGAAAATGTTCTAACATTAGATTGTGGTAATAATTACACAACTCCATGAATGAAATGAACTGCATACTTTACATGATGAACTGAACAGTATATGAATTAAATCTCAATAAAGCTGTTAAGAAAAAAAAAAGAAATATTATATAACCTATAAAGGCAAGAATTTTAAGGTATAAACCAGTGCTATCCTTTCTTTTCACCCACACTTTTCATTGTGTACACACACATCTGACAGCCAACAGGCAATGCACTAGTAAGAGGAACATAGGAAGAGGAACCAGAGCAAGACGGTCCTGGCTCACCGGGAGCTCACAGCAGACAGTGAGCAGAGTTCAGCTCCCTCAGGGAACGCTTTTGCATAAGCATCATTTCCTCTGTAGGAGTTTTAATTAGAAATGCATATAGAAAAACAATGTATATTCAGCACAAATAAATCAAATTCCTTGACTTTTATCTGTTGGTATCAAAATTAACCACTTATTTAATTTTATATATTATTTCACCTAGCAGCTATAAATAGCAATAATAAAGCATCAGGTCAAACAAAATCCAACTTTCCTAAATTCCCACTTTTAAATATCTACCTGCATTGAAGGATAGACTATTTGATAATAATATCTCATATTTGGTATTACCACACCAGAAAAAAAACTTTCAGAATCGCCTACATATCAATAGTTTTTTGAAATATCTATTCTGTTTTCTAAGAAGGTAGAATGACGGAGACAGGTGACTTGGCAGGACTTAAAAGACCTTAAACCAAGGCAGAGTTCAAAAATCCATAAAAATTACAGTACTACTTGGATTCCTTTACACATAACTGATGCCAATGCAGTAGCTTAAACCGTTCACAATGATGGCAGCAACAACACTCTTCAAGTCAGAATCTGTGAAGTTTTAATGAGAGACCTCGCCAACTTCACACAAATGTGAACAATTCATCCTAAGAGTTCATAGACTCCAAATGGCTAAGAAAACTTTTGTACAATTTATTATCAAAAGTATGTAAGCCCACTTACTTTGGCAGCATCAAAAATCTTCATAACTGCAGCAGAAATTTCTGGGCCAATTCCATCTCCTGGAATTAAAGTTACTGTCTTAACCTGAATATAAGAAATCATCAGAGGAGACAGTCAGAACTGATTTTTGAAGGTTTAAAAAAAGAACATCGTTCAAAAAGAAATCCAGTTTAGGGGTTCTTAACTCATAAGAAATGCCTTTAAGAAAACAGACCTACCTCCCAATAGCTCATCAAAGTGGAGGCAAGAATCAAGAGATGCCACAACTCCACTTCCTAGCTGAGTCCAGAGGTTTCAAAAAGAACTTAAGCAATGCTCTCCAGAGAAAACAAAAATAAACTACCAAGCAAACTTCCCAAGTGAAATTTCTTTTCAGACAAACTACGAAGAGACCACTTTGTTCAAGTCTGTAAAACCAAGGAGAGCAAAACATTGCAACAGTGTTCTCTCACTAAAATTTAGAGGGTTTCCTATGAAGGCAGGCATATTCCTCTCCAACAGGAGGCTAGAAATTTCCATTTCTCATGCAACTCATTCAGTCTTATAAAACACTCTCAGACACCTCCAGAGTAGCACTGTGGTCTATTTTGACACACAGAAAATCAGACTTCACATCAAGAGAGGGTCTGTTTTCCTGAGTTCCTTTATAAAACTGGCCCCTAATGACAGCAGTAATCCAAATAAGCCCAGTGAAGTTAATTTGGAACCATTAAGAATATGGTATGTGATCATGCCTGCAATGTCTGAATCACACATTGAATGACAAAGTGATCTATAATGTAACATCAATGATTTAGTGCAAAGGCTTCAAATAGAATAAAGCCAGCATTTCAAACACAGGAAAAAAAAAATATGTAAAGGGAAATGATGAGAGGATTTAAGTGAGGGCTTCCATGTGGAAACTAAACATGCCATTATTTGTGGACTTTCCCCTACTTAGAAGTTTGGCCCAGACAATGGTCCCTGGCATTTCTCAGTTCTAGTTGCCTATGCTGGTTTGGCTAAGCTAGACAAAATAATCTAGGATGGAAACAATTTTCTCTAAGAATTAAAAAAATAAAAACTTAGATTTAAAAAAAAAAATCACTGATTCATTTCCCTGGTCTTTTAGCTTCCAGTGATCCTGCCCAAGGGGCTTCCCAGGTGATTCAGTGGTAAACAATCTGCCTGCCAGTGCAGGAGACTGGGGTTTGATCCCTGGCTTGGGACTATCCCTGGAGAAGGAAATGACAACCCACTCCAGTATTCTTGCCTGGAAAAATCCCATGGACAGAGCAGCCTGGTGGGCCACAGCCCATGGGGTCACAAAGAGTTGGACAGGACTCAGCAAGCACACATGATGTTCCCTAAGCAGGTGGACTAATTATTTCTGAATTTAGCTATACAATGGAAGGATGCTTTTTTAAAAATTAGTTTCTCTTATTTCTCTCAAATATAACCGCCTTCCCACCAGTATAACATAAATTTTAATGGAAAACCTGAAAATTAAGTAATAGCAGAGAGCAATGATCATCTCATTAGCTTTCAGAATGCATCTGAAATGCTAACAAGCCTCTTTCTGCATCTTTTGTAGCAAAAGCAGAGCCAAAAGAACCCCTTTGGCTTCTTCTTCCTGTTCTCCCAACATGTAATACAAAATGTCATCAGGCCACCAGAAAAATCTACTTTACTTCCAGAGTTCAGAAAGTAAATGGAAAAAAAAAAAAAAAAAAAGTACTATGCTCTTATAAATACCTCATGGGGTAAGATATTATATGGGAGTATAGGAATTATGAATCCAAATCAGATTCTGTAAAAAGGAGGTAAAATAAAAACATACGGGAAGTCACTGACCCACAGTCTTAGAATGCTCTAAAAATGTGGTATCAGTTTTTAAAGCACACAACTCTAATGCAGGGAATTCTAAAAGCAGCAGATTTAATGAGAAACAGATGATCCGTTAACAGGAAAGTCTATGAAGACTATGTAAGGAACATATCAATACATATAAGCCTATAGGGCTTACAGATATTTGAGGCATTCTTAATTGGTGATCAATCTACTGTTTTCAGGGAAGCTTACAAAATAAAAATGCGAAGCAGGTTTTGAAGCTTCTCAACAATTTTCTTTCAACTTGTACTAGTTTGGAAAAAAACTGTCTTATCCAAATGAGACTGTGAAATAAAGTAACAGGCTCAAGGGTAATTTCTATCTATTTTTAAACAAGCCTCCTTCAAGATATTAATGTGACAGGCTTATATAGCCAGCTATAATACAATCTTTTTTAAAATGTACAAGTGACCTAATAGATTTACACATGTTCATCAGTAACTTAAATGTATAAGTATGGCCACTTTTCCCCAATTTTAAATAAATGGAGATTAAATGCCATATAATAAATGCATTAGAGCACTTTTCTTGAGAAACTTCTAAAAGGGAAAAAATAAAAGACATAATTATACTCACACCACCAGCAAAACCTCTGGTCACCTGTTTTTGGTTGTGGAATGCCCCCAGCAGCCGAGAGACCTACATTTAATATCAACAAAGAAATGTCATGCACAGAATTAACCACATAGTGTTAAAAGGCAGACATGGCACCGTTCCTGACAGCTGACAATGCTGCAGCTCACATAGATAAATTCAGGAACTTCCGAGGAATATTTTTCTCAAGTATTAGTTCAACGTAGCAAGCTCTCTTGGATTTGAAAACCAAAATTTTCAGTTTACCTTTGCTCTGAGAATTTAAGTACTATATATGTACTTTTAAAGTCGATTTTATCAATATAAGTCGTCAAAAGATGTTGAAAATAGAATGAAACTCTACTTTTTTTAAACTCAAACACTGAATTTTCCTCAGATGGTCTGGACAGTTTTATGTCCACATTCTTAACCACTGGATCAATTTGGGGGTCACACACACCGTAGGAAAACTATCACTAATTTTAAGAGCCAGCAGGGTCCTTATGAATCCCAGAGCCCAACTCACTCATTATACAGTAGAAACAGTGGGTCCAAAGAGTAGGGATTTGTCTAAAGCCACAGAGAGACCACAAACAGACCAGAATCTGGGTCTCCTAACTCCTATTCCAGGGCTCCTCCAGTTACACACTCTGCCTGTTCTTCTCCCATGAAGATTAAGAAATTATACTTTGTAATAAAAATCTAACAAAGTTTATTCAATACCATCTTGACATGCATCATACAGAATGAAGATTTTAAATAAATTATCTACTTCGGACAATATAGGTAATGCCATCATTATTGTTAATTGGTGGTATGGGGAAAGATATAAAAAAATAAATAAATGTGACCTACTAACCCCATTTGGAGAAGGAAATGGCAACCCACTTCAGTACTCTTGCCTGGAGAATCCCATGGACAGAGAAGCCTGGCAGGCTACAGTCCATGGGGTCACAAGAGTCGAACACAACCACCACCGACTCCACTACCCAAAGATGTTGCCATTGGCACATCTTTTTCCACTTAACACTATGACATACCAGAAATATAAATTCTAAAAGGTTATTCTGAACTTCAATAATTCAGTTCTTGAAAACTGGTACAAAGTCACATTACATTATAATGCACAGAATATAATAAAAGAAATTGGCTACATAGACCAAAGGTATTAAAACTAAAATTCATTAAAAGTTTTAAAGGTTAACTTTTTTTCATGCTAGATACATGAGCAAAGATACATTTGTTATATCCTTAGTCTTCCTTTTGGGGGACAGTTCTTATAAGTCCTGAACCTTTGGCTGTAATATCAGCATGTAGTAAAGTGACACTAACGGCCAAGGAGCTGAGAACAGGTTGTATCCTCTAACCCAGCAACTAGTTATCTCTCTGGACTGAAAATAAAATAAAAGATAGGGCATGACCCCAAAGAATACGCTATGCCAAAACTACTGGCCAAAAACTCAGCCCTAGAGCGTGGTTCATCCACCAGCGAATGGGCTATTGGAAGGAAGGGAGACCACTTTAAGGCTATGTTATAAAATCTGCGTGGGTCATTCTCCCCACCCTTCAAAAAGAGACAAAAAACATTCACTCAAAACAGGCCCATGTCTTTGTGGCAAAAGACCCAACCAAACTAACTGATTTAAAATGTAAATCCACAAGGCAAAGATTTTCATGTTTTGTTCACTGCTTTTCCATCTCCAGTACCTAGAAAGTGCCTGGTTCATAGTAGGTGCTCAGAATACTTTTGGAAAAACTGAATCCAGTCTCAAGTATCGCCCTATCTGATGAGTTCCCAGCCACTCCAGCAAACAGCTTCAATACTTGCAATAGCTTTCTCTTAACAACCTGTCTTTTCCATATTTGTCATCTCTCCTTTGTGACCTTAAAAGTAAGGCAGTACTGCATCTAAATCACCCAGAACTTAAAGTAAAACAAGATTTTTTAAAGCACAGACTGTCTTCTACTTTATATTGTACTTGTATAATATACATACATAGTTATATGTATTATATACATATATTACATCATTTTATTTTTTATAAAACCTGGGGAGATTGTATTAGTAGCCCTTTTCAGGTAAGGAGACCAAGACCAGGCTCACAGAATATGGACTGAACCTGTGACTTCACACATAGCACCTCATTTCCTTTTTTACCTTCATCCTCCAACTTAAAAACATATAAATACACTCTTGAAAGTATGACAGGTACTCAATAAAAGCCTGCTAATGGGAAACTGCCTCATTATAATTATAGAATTTTAGAGCCAGAAAGGTCTTTAGAAACCCTTTAATTTTCTCTAAATAAACCTTCTTTAGAAAAAAAAAAAAAATATATATATATATATATGTATAAGCTTATACAGATCTTTTTCAAATAGAACCTGAAATGGAACTCTTAATAGAGGACTTATTTTGACTGAAACTCACAACCCAGCTCAGCATCCTGGGACGTCAACTTCAGAGGCACTGCCTACTCCAGTCCCTAAAGGGAGCATCCAAGGCACCACCTACTCCACTCCCTAAAGGGAGAAACTGGACCACAAAGGTCAAATGACTGCCAGAGGTCAAATGACTGCCAAAGGTCACACTGGGAGTCCATGTCAGAGAACCTCATCATCTGATTCCACAACCCAACACTTTCTGAATACCTACTGCATAGTTTTTTCCTTAGAGACCACACTAAGGGAAAAACAAATTTACTAGCACTTTACTAGCTGTTTTAGTCTCTCATTCTGAACTCTTATGTATCGATCAAAGATAATTAGGTGTTAGGTGTAAGGTCAGTGATTGAAGGATTGACTTCTTTTTAGACAATGACACAGAAGTTGCTTTACCTTAAGGAGTGAATGTGAAATAAGTTACCATTACACACAAGCCCAGGTCTGAAGAGGGTAACAAAGCAGAACCCAGTTAGTAAATAAAATGCGGCTACTGATGCCCAACTGTCTGCTTGAAGGCTGTAAGATAAGTATGTTGACAGGTAGGAGAGCTTCAGACTTTTGTGTTGCTCCTATATGTATTAGGTGCTCTCACATTATTTTATTCAATCCTCAACAACTCTGTGAAGCAAGTATAGATATTTTACAGATAGCTTATTAAGACTCACAAATGTTAAGTAATTTGCTCAGGGTCACATGGCCAGTCGGTGGCATTGCCAAGATTTAAACCTAAGTCTCCTAAATTCCGGTGTAGAGCACTTTTCACTAAATTAAATGTATGCAAACCTCACTTTAAACTCAAAGCAAGGGAGAAATACAGTATCAAATTTTCTGGAGAAAAAATTAAACTGCTTATGGTAGGTTTTTAGGGGATCATTCTCTAAAAGCAACAGGAGACCTGAGGGCCCATTTTTCCCTCTGCCTATAATTTGTTGTCTGACCTTGACCACAGACAGAGCAGGCAAAATGGGACTTGGAACTGGTAATCCTGAGACACCTGAGTTCCTCTTCCAGTTCTGGCAGGGATTTCCTGTGTGACCTTGAGCAATTACGTTTTCAGGCAAAGTTAGTTCCACTGAGGAACCAAGGAACTGCAGACGGTCTGCAACCCTTTCCAGCTCTGGCAGGCATCCCAGCTGTCAAGGTGAGATCACAGGACTCTCACCAACATAAGGTAAAGGAAAGGCGTTGCTGGTCTCCCTCTCCCAGTCTCTGGGTGCTCAGGTTCCAAGGTGCAACGTGTCCCGTGTCCTTTGAAGGGGAAATAGCTACAACAGCAGACTGGGAAGCGCTCCAAGGGAGAAAAAAATCTGGCAGGAAAATGACCCCGGGATTCCCTCACCTGAGAAAACCTCTCAAGCCCAACGCACGTGCCGGTGGCTAGGGAGGTTACCCGGCCGGGGCCTGAGTAGAGACCGGGGGAAGGCCCGGGTCGTGCTGAGGCGGACTCTGCGCGATCAGCAGGCTGCAGGGCCGCAGCTTCGGAAATAGCCGGGATGGTGGAGCCTGGTCGGCGACTCTGGTGACCTTCCCCGGCTCCGCGCGAGGCCTGGGCTCCGGCCGGGACAGATGCCGGCGGTAGCACTGGGGTCTCATCGGGAACAGGACCGGCGCTCCCCGCCTTGACCTTGATGCTGTCCCCGCTCCAGGCGCGACCTTCCGGGAGCGGGGCTGCCTACACACCGCCTGCGGGCCACCGAGCCAGGCGCACGGGCGGCCGGGACCGGCTCCCTGTCTGTTCCCAGCCAGTCGCGCGCCGCCGTCTTCCCATCGGGGCCCGCGCGCCAGCCCCCGCCCAGCACCCAGCACGCCCGCCAGCCACATGCGGGCCTGCCCGGAGCTCACCTTGGAGATCCACGCGGGCCCTGCCATCGCGTCCACTCCTCTCACCCCGGCGACAGCGGCGGCAGTAGTGCGCAGCCGCCCAGCCAGCGTCTGGAGCCCGCCCCCTCTTGGCCCCGCCCCCTGGAAGCCCCACCCCGCGAGTTCGCGTAGGGGATTTTCCGAGCACCCTCCTGGTCCGGGCCCTGGACAACCGGCTCCGCTGGCCAATCGCCGTGCTCGTCTCGCGGCGGCGGGCAGAGCAGCGACCCGGAAGCTGCTGGCGGGGATCTCTGGCCAGAGTCCTTCCTCTGCCGCTTCATTCATAGATTTCAGTGTTTAGGTGGGCTGTTTGTTCCGCGTCTACTGGATGCCAGTCACTCTTATGGATTTAGAGGATAGAGCTTCTCTTACGGAGTTTACAACCTCAGGGAGGGAGATAGATCATTTACTCGTTTCACAAATGTTTTATTATTTTAACAGCTTTATTGAGGTATAACGTATACGTATAACATATACAATAAAATTCACTGGCTGTAATTTCGCAGTAATTTTCAATAAATGTAAGCACTTGCACAAGCATCACCACAATCCAGTTTTCCAACCTGTGAAAATGCTCCTTGTGCCTATTAGCTGTCAGCCCAGCTTCCCATCCCACGTCCCAGCAACTACCGATCTACTTTCTGTCTTCAAAGCTCTAAACATATTTCTGAGTGCCGCCTAGTTACCAGGCACTGTTCTCAATGGTAATTTTACAGTCCAGTAGAAAAGACAGACGCCAATCAAGTATGACAGAAATATGTAAATGAAAACTGTGATAAGTATCAGAAAGGGAAGGCGCAAGGAGCAATGAGAAGGTAAAATCAGGGGACTTGATTCAAATCTAAGAAAGAGGGAAGAGGAAATAACGTCATATTCCCCTCCCTCCTCATCTTCTCAGCAACCAGAGTCCTGAAGCTCTGCTGATCACAGGTCCCATATTTGGGTGTCAGGGTGATTTAGACCAAGTCTTCCCACACCACACCCTGAAAAAGGTTCTTTCCAGAGAAGAGCTACCCATCTACCTAGGGAAGTGGTGAATTAGATGCACAAGTGATGCCAGTGGCTTTGATGAGGTAACAAAGTACTGCTAAGTCTGTGGCTTCATCAGGATACAGGGACCTCATCACTCTCTTCTTGGCCTTTGCTCTCATCAGGCCCTGGCAGTTCCCCTCTAAGGTGTTCTCCACAGTGCCCCTCCACTCCACCCCCACTGCCATCATTGCCCTCCTTCAGGACTGACCATCTCATGTCCAGACAACCGCAGCAGCCTCCTCCCCCGACAACCTGCCCCTTCCAATCTTTTCTCCACACAGTCCTCTCCTTCTCTCACAGCTCTGACCACAGCCCATGCCGCCCTAACACCTCTTGGCTCTCCCATTCATCTCTCACCACCGTCTTTTATTCAGCTGTATTTCCTGTCACTCCGTCCAGCCCCAAAGTCCTGGACTGCCCGCCAAGTAGGGCTCCTGGCCAGCCCACAAATGCTTCCCATATTTTACCCGCACTATGCTCATGCCGTTCCCTCTGCTTGAATGCTCTTTGTGCCATTTCCACCTGTTGACATTCCAGTCACTCGTCAAGACTCAGTTCGGATGTTGATTCCTTTGGGAAGCCCCTCAGACTCACGCATGTGTTCCTTCTCCGTACCTAGAGCCAGTAGAACTTGGTTCCCACCTCTTCCAGGAACTTTATCGCTTTCTCCCCTGCTGTGTACCACTGAAGAGCCTCCTCAAGCTCAGAGACAGCCTGTTATGTCTTTGTTTCTGGAATATAGACTGAAACTACTTGCTGCTCATTGATGGAAAAACAAAATGTGAAATGATTTTCTCCAAGGTCTATTTAATCCTCACAACAGTCCCGTAGGAAAACTGAGGTATAGCTAGTAAGTGATGATGCTGACATTGTACTAGGATGCTTCCTAATTACCAAGGCAGTTCTCCTCACGGTTAAACTACCCCTGGGAAGGAGGGTCATTCACCTCACCAGATCCTTCCTAAGTGGAGTCCCTCTCAGGTGCACTGTGAAGACAAGGGAATGAATCAGCCCCAGCCGTGCCCTTGGAGTCTAGTGAGTGAGAAACACAGAAGAGATTCAGCCAGGTGCTCTAACAGTTTGGGGAGGGGGTGCAGTGGAGGGCGAGAGGGGGTGTTGATTGGGGAAGATTCCACTGCGGAGATGGCATTTGAATCGTCCTTGAAGAGACTGACGGCTTCCCTGGTAGCTCAGATGGGATCTCAAAGAGCCGGACAGGACTGAGCAACTAACACTTTCACTTTCACTTTGAAGAGATTGAAAAGGTCAGCAGCCTGAGATGGGGCCCTGAGGAAAGACCAGGGCCAGCCAAGACTTTGAGGCAGAAAAGTGACAAATCCTTGGAAGCTCAGGCTCTGGGGATTGACAAGACCTCAGAGGTTTCCTAGTCTAACTCGCGTATCAAGGTGCTTCCTGACTCTGGAGCAGCTGGAAGGACAGCAGGGAGAGAGAAAGCTACCTCCCCCGCAGCCAGGACCTGTTCCCTGAGTCCAGAACTGCCAGGCACTATTCTTCATACGCGTTCCAGAGTTTCTCCAACATGCAGGTCACTCTCCTCTGGAAAAGCCGCCTTGTCCTGTCTCTTGTGCTCTGTAGTGTCCAGAGATCCCATCAGCGAGCCGTGTTTGGACCAGACAGTGGGAAAACTGCCTCTCAGGAGAAGGATCTGGGAAGTGAAAGTCAAGTCGCTCAGTCATGTCCAACTCTTTGCAATCCCATGGACTGTAGCCTACCAGGTTCCTCTGTCCGTGGAATTTTCCAGGAAGATTACTGGAGTGGGTTGCCATTTCCTTCTCCAGGAGGATCTGGAAGGTGTGCCCTTATTTGTGACAACAACACTACCCGATCCAGGTGTGCTTTACTTTAAGTAAAATTTCTGTAGCCAAAATGGCAAATTTTAAATTAGTCGGTAAAACTGGAATATGATTATTCACATACCAAAAGCTTTTCAAAAAATTTTTACCAAAGGGACACAAATCTATTTCAACAGAATATCCCTAGTTTATTTTCCTATTAGGGCTTTAGTAAATAAATGGAAAAAGGTTCTGAATAACCAGTTCACAGTCAAAGAAATGCAAACATTTTATTTTTAAAATATTTACTTACTTAATATATTTATCTTTGACTGCATCGAGTCTTGGAGAAGGCAATGGCAACCCACTCCAGTATTCTTGCCTGGAAAATCCCATGAACAGAGGAGCCTGGTAGGCTCCAGTCCATGGGGTCGCTAAGAGTCAGACACGACGGAGTGACTTCACTTTCACTTTTCACTTTCATGCATTGGAGAAGGAAATGGCAACCCACCCCAGTGTTCTTGCCTGGAGAATCCCAGGGACGGGGGAGCCTGGTGGGCTGCCGTCTATGGGGTCGCACAGAGTCGGACATGACTAAAGCGACTTAGCAGCAGCAGCAGCAGCCGCAGGATCGGGTCTTACTTGTAGCACACAGGATCTTCATTGCGGTGCTCAGGCTTCTCTCTAGTTGTGGCAAGGGCTTCAGAGCACACCGGCTCAGTATTTGCAGCACAGGAGTTCTCTAGTTGTGGTGCATGGGTTCTCTAGTTGAGGTTCATGGGTTGAGTAACTGGCAGGGCCTTACCTCCCCCACTGCATGTGGAATCTTAGTTCCCCAATCAGCGACTGAACCCGAATTTCCTGCATTGGAGGGTGGATTCTTAACCACTGGACACTGGGAAATCTCACAAATAAACTTTAAAAAAATTTTCTTTTCTTCTTTAAAAAACAATTTTTTTTATTGAAGGATAATTGCTTTATAGAGTTTTGTTGTTTCTGTCAAACCTCAACATGAATCAGCCATGGGTATACATATATCCCATCCCTTTTGAACCTCCCTGCCATCTCCCACCCCCATTCCATCTCTCTAGATTGATACAGAGCTTCTGTTTGAGTTTCCTGAGCCATACAGCAAATTCCCATTGGCTATCTGTTTTACATATGGTAATGTAAGTTTCCATGTTACTCTTTCCATATATCTCACCCTCTCCTCTCCTCTCCCCATGTCTATAAGTGTATTCTCTATGTCTGTTTCTCCACTGCTGCCCTGAAAATAAATTCTTCAGTACCATTTTTCTAGATTCCGTATGTTTGCTTTAGAATATGATATTTATCTTTCTCTTTCTGACTCACTTCACTCTGTATAATAGGTTCTAGGTTCATCCACTTCATCATAACTGACTTAAATGTGTTCCTTTTTATGGCTGAGTAATATTCCATTGTATATATGTACCACAACTTCTTTATCCATTCATCTGTCTATGGACATCTAGATTGCTTCCATGTTCTAGCTGTTGTAAATAGTGCTTCAACGAACAATGGGATACATGTGTCTTTTTCAATTTTGGTTTCCTCAGGGTATGCCTAGGAGTCGGATTGCTGGGTCATATGGTGGTTTTATTCCTAGTTTTTTAAGGAATTTCCATACCATCTTCCATAGTGGCTGTATCAATTTACATTCCCACCAACAGTGCAAGAATGTTCCCTTTTCTCCACACCCTCTCCAGCATTTATTGTTTGTAGACTTTTTGGTGATGGCAATTCTCACTGGTGTGAGGTGATAGCTCATTGTAGTTTTGATTTGCACTTCTCTAATAATGAGCAATGTTGAGCATCTTTTCATGTGTTTGTTAGCCATCTGTATGTCTTCTTTGGAGAAATGTCTGTTTAAGTCTTTTTCCCACTTTTTGATTGGGTTGTTTGTTTCTCTGGCATTGAGTTGTATGAGCGGCTTGTATATTTTGGAAATTAATCCTTTGTCAGTTTTCATTTGCTATTATTTTCTCCCTTTCTGAGGGTTGTCTTTTCACCTTGCTTATAGTTTTCTTTGCTGTGCAAAAGCTTTTAAGTTTAATCAGGTCCCACTTGTTTACTTTTGTTTTTATTTCCATTACTCTAGGAGGTGGATCATAGAGGATCTTGCTTTGATTTATGTCATCGAGTGTTCTGCCTATGTTTTCCTCTAAGAGTTTTATAGTTTCTGGTCTTACAGTTAGGTCTTTAATCCATTTTGAGTTTATCTTTGTGTATGGTTTAGGAAGTGTTCTAATTTCATTCTTTTACATGTAGCTGTCCAGTTTTCCCAGCACCATTTATTGAAGAGACTGACTTTTCCCCACTGTATATTCTTGCCTCCTTTGTCAAAAATAAGGTACCCATAGGTGCATGGGTTTATTTCTGGGCTTTCTATCTTGTTCCATTGGGATATATTTCTGCTTTTGTGCCAGTACCATACTGTCTTGATGACTATAGCTTTGTAATATAATCTGAAGTCAGGAAGGCTAATTCCTCCAGCTCCGTTCTTCTTCTCAAGACTGCCTTGGCTATTCGGGGTCTTTTGTGTTTCCATATGAATTGTGAAATTTTTTGTTCTAATTCTTTGAAAAATGCCATTGGTAATTTGATAGAGGTCACATTGAATCTGTAGATTGTATTTGGTAATACAGTCATTTTCACAATATTTATTCTTCCTACCCAGGAACATGGAATATCTCTCCATCTGTTTATGTCATCTTTTATTTCTTTCATTAATGTCTTATAATTTTCTGTATACCATTCTTTTGTCTCCTTAGGTAAGTTTATTCCTAGATATTTAATTCTTTTTGTTGCAGTGGTGAATGGGATTGATTCCTTAATTTCTCTTTCTGATTTTTATTTGTTAGTATACAGAAATGAAAGTGATTTCTGTGTATTGATTTTGTATCCTGCAACTTCACTAAATTCACTGTTCTAGTAATTTTCTGATACTATCTTTAGGGCTTTCTATGTACAGTATCATGTCATCTGCAAACGGTGAGAGCTTTACTTCTTTTCTGATCTGGATTCCTTTTATTTCTTTTTCTTCTCTGATTGCTGTAGCTAGGACTTCCAGAACTATGTTGAATAACAGTGGCAAAAGCAGACACTCTTGTCTTGTTCCTGATCTTAGGGGGAATGCTTTCAGTTTTTCATGATTGAGAATAATGTTTGCTGTAGGCTTATCATATATGGCCTTTACTATGTTGAGGTAGGTTCCTTCTATGCCCATTTTCTGAAGAGTTTTAATCATAAATGGGGGCTGAATTTTGTCAAAGGCTTTTTCTGCATCTATTGAGATGATCATATGGTTTTTATCTTTCAATTTGTTAATATATTGACAATTATATATGATAATGTGACAATTAAGTCACATTGATTGATTTGCATATATTCAAGAATCTTTGCATTCCTAGAATAAACCCAACTTGATCATGGTGTATGAGCTTTTGGATGTGTTGCTGAATTCTGTTTGCTAAAATTTTGTTGAGGATTTTTGTATCTATGTACATCAGTGATATTGGCCTATAGTTTTCTTTTTTTGTGTTGTCTTTGGAGAATTCCATGGACTGTATAGTCCATGGGGTTGCAAACAGTCGGACATGACTGAGTAACTTTCACTTTCACTTTTGTCTGGTTTTGGTATTAGGGTGATGGTGGCCTCATAGAATGAGTTTGGAAGCGTTCCTTCCTCAGCAATTTTTTGAAAGGGTTTTAGAACGATAGGCAATAGCTCTTCTCTAAATGTTTGATAGAATTCTCCTGTGAAGCCATCTGGTCCTGGGCTTTCGTTTTTTGGGAGATTTTTTATCACAGCTTCAATTTCAGTGTTTCTAATTGGGTTGTTCATAATTTCTATTTCTTCCTGGTCCAGTCTTAGAAGATTGAACTCTGTCCATTTCTTCCAGGTTATCCATTTTATTGGCATATCAGTCAGTTCAGTTCAGTTCAGTCGCTCAGTCGTGTCCGACTCTTTGCAACCCCATGAGTCACAGCACGCCAGGCCTCCCTGTCCATCACAAACTCCCGGAGTTCACTCAGACTCACTTCCATTGAGTCAGTGATGCCATCCAGCCATCTCATCCTCTGTCGTCGCCTTCTCCTCCTGCCCCCAATCCCTCCCAGCATCAGAGTCTTTTCCAATGAGTCAGCTCTTCGCATGAGGCGGCCAAAGTACTGGAGTTTCAGCTTTAGCATCATTCCTTCCAAAGAAATCCCAGGGCTGATCTCCTTCAGAATGGACTGGTTGGATCTCCTTGCAGTCCAAGGGACTCTCAAGAGTCTTCTCCAACACCACAGTTCAAAAGCATCAATTCTTCGGTGCTCAGCTTTCTTCACAGTCCAACTCTCACATCCATACTTGACCACAGGAAAAACCATAGCCTTGACTAGACGGACCTTTGTTGGCAAAGTAATGTCTCTGCTTTTGAATATGCTATCTAGGTTGGTCATAACTTTCCTTTCAAGGAGTAAGCGTCTTTTAATTTCATGGCTGCAGTCACCATCTGTAGTGATTTTGGAGCCCCAAAAAATAAAGTCTGACACTGTTTCCACTGTTTCCCCATCTATTTGCCATGAAGTGATGGGACCGGATGCCATGATCTTCTTTTTCTGAATGTTGAGCTTTAAGCCAACTTTTTCACTCTCCACTTTCACTTTCATCAAGAGGCTTTTTTAGTTCCTCTTCACTTTCTGCCATAAGGGTGGTGTCATCTGCATATCTGAAGTTATTGATATTTATTGGCATATAGTTGTTCATAATCGGAGAAGGCAATGGCACCCCACTCCAGTACTCTTGCCTGGAAAATCCCATGGATGGAGGAGCCTGGTGGGCTGCAGTCCATGGGGTCGCTAAGAGTCAGACACGACTGAGCAACTTCACTTTCACTTTTCACTTACATGCATTGGAGAAGGAAGTGGCAACCCACTCCAGTGTTCTTGCCTGGAGAATCCCAGGGACGGGGGAGCCTAGTGGGCTCCCGTCTGTGGGGCCACACAGAGTCCGACATGACTGAAGCGACTTAGCAGCAGCAGTTGTTCGTAATAGTCTCTTATAATCCTTTTTATTTCTGCATTGTCTACTGTAACCTCTCCTTTTTAATCTCTAATTTTGTTGATCTGATTCTTCTCTCTTTTTCCTTGAGTCTGTCTAAAGGCTTGTCAATTTTGTTTATCTTCTCAAAGAACCAGCTTTTAGTTTTATTAATCTTTACCATTGTTTCTTTCGTTCCTTTTTCATTTATTTCTGCTTGGATCTTTATGATTTCTTTTCTTCTACTAATTTTGTGTGTGTGTGTGTGTGGGGGGTTGTTGTTGATCTTCTGTTTCCAGTTGTTTTAGGTATAAAGTTAGGCTGTCTATTTGATGTTTTTCTTGTTTTTTGAGGTAGGATTGTATTGCTATAAACCTCCCTCTTAGAACTGCTTTAGCTGCATCCCATAGGTTTTGAGTTGTCATGTTTTCATTGTCACTTGTTTCTAGAAATTTTTTGATTTCCCTTTTGATTTCTTCAGTAACTTGTTGGTTATTTAGAAATGTTGTTAATCTCCATGTGTTTGTGTTTCTTACAGCTTTTTCTTGTAATTAATACCTAGTCTCATAGCATTGTGGTCAGAGAAGACACTTAATACGATTTCAGTTTTCTTAAATTTACTGAGGTTTGATTTGTGACCCAAGATGTGGTCTACCCTGGAGAATGTTCCATGTGCACTTGAGAAGGTGTATTCTTCTGAATTTGGATGGAATATCCTGAAGATATCAATGAGATCCATCTCATCTAATGTATCATTTAAGACTTGTATTTCCTCATTAATTTTCTCTTCTGATGGTCTGTCCATTGGTGTGAGTGGGGTGTTAAAGTCTCCTACTGTTATTGTGTTACTGTCAGTTTCTCCTTTTATGTCTGTTAGTGTTTGTCTTATGTATTGAGGCAGTCCTATGCTGGGTGCACAGATATTTATAATTGTTATATCTTCCTCTTGGATTGATTCCTTGATCATTATGTAGTGTCCTTCCTTATCTCTTGTAATATTCTTTATTTTAGGGTCTATTTTGTTTGATATGAGGATTGCTACTCCAGCTTTCTTTTTTTTTTTTTTTCCAGCTTTCTTTTGCTTCCCATTTGCAAGGAAAATATTTTTCCATCCTCTCACTTTCAGTCTATATGTGTCTTTAGGTCTGAAGTGGGTTTCTTGTAGACAGTATATATACGGGTCTTGTTTTTGTATCCATTCACCCAGTCTGTGTCTTTTAGTTTGAGCACTTAACCCATTTACATTTAAAGTTCAGTTCAGTTCAGTTGCTCAGTCGTGTCTGACTCTTTGCAACCCCATGAACCATAGCACTCCAGGCCTCCCTGTCCATCACCAACTCCCAGAGTCCACTCAAACCCATGTCCATTATGTTGGTGATGCCATCCAACCATCTTATCCTCTGTCGTCCCCTTCTCCTCCTGCCCTCAACTTTTTCCAGCATCAGGGTCTTTTCAAATGAGTCAGCTCTCCGCATCAGGTGGCCAAAGTATTGGAGTTTCAGCTTCAACATCAGTCCGTCCAATGAACACTCAGGACTGATCTCCTTTAGGATGGACTGGTTGGATCTCCTTGCTGTCCAAGGGACTCTCGAGAGTCTTCTCCAACACCACAGTTCAAAAGCATCAATTCTTTGGTGCTCAGCCTTCTTCACAGTCCAACTCTCACATCCATACATGACTACTGGAAAAACCATAGCCTTGACTAGATGGACCTTTCTTGGCAAAGTAATGTCTCTGCTTTTTAATATGCTGTCTAGGTTAGTCATAACTTTCCTTTCTAGGAGCAAGCATCTTTTAATTTCATGGCTGCAATCACCATCTGCAGTGATTACATTTAAAGTAATTATTGATATATATGTTCCTATTGCCATTTTCTTAATTGTTTGGGTTGATTTTGTAGATCTTTTTTTTTCTCTTGTATTTCTTGACTACATAAATCCCTTTAACGTTTGTTGTAAAGATGGTTTCGTGATATTGAATTCTCTTAACTTTTGCTTGTCTGAAAAGCTTTTTATTTCTCCATCAATTTTGAATGAGGCCCTTGTCAGGTACTGTAATCTTGGTTGTAGATTTTTCCCTTTCAATACTTTAAATATATCCTGCCATTCCCTTCTGGCCTGCAGAGTTTCTGCTGAAAGATCAGCTGTTAAGTGAATGGTGTTTCCCTTGTATGTTACTTGTTGCTTCTCCCCTGCTGGTTTTATCTTAATTTATTTATTTTAATTGGAGGTTAATTACTTTACAATATTGTAGTGGTTTTTTTCTGTACTTTGACATGAATCAGCCATGGGTGTACATGTGTTCCCCATCCCCTTTTAATATTCTTTCTTTGTGTTTAGTCTTTATTAGTTTGATTGGTATGTGTCTTGACATGTTTCTCCTTGGGTTTATCCTGTATGGGACTCTTTGTGCCTCTTGGACTTGATTGATCATTTCCTTTTTCATGTTAGGGAAATTTTCATTTTCAACTATAATCTCTTCAAAAATTTTCTCATAGCCTTTCTTTTTCTCTTCTTCTTCTGGGACCCCTATAATTTGAATGTTGGTGCATTTAATATTGTCCGAGAGGTCTCTGAGACTATCCTCAGTTCCTTTTAGTCTTTTTACTTTATTCTGCTCTCCAGAAGTTATTTCCACCATTTTATCTTCCAGCTCACTGATTTGTTCTTCTGCTTCAGATATTATACTATTGATTGCTTCTAGAGTAGTTTTAATTTCAGTAATTGTGTTGTTTGTCTCTGTATGTTTATTCTTTAATTCTTCTCGGTCTTTGTTAATTGATTCTTGCATTTTCTCCATTTTGTTTTCAAGGGTTTTGATCATCTTTACTGTCATTATTCTGATTCTTTTTCAGGTAGTTTGCTTATTTCCTCTTCATTTATTTGGACTACTGTGTTTCTAGTTTGTTCCTTCATTTGTGCAGTATTTCTCTGCCTTTTCATTATTTTTTTAACTTATTGTGTCTGAGATCTCGTTTTCCCAGGCTTCAAAGTTGAATTCTTTCTTCCTTTTGGTTTCTGCCCTCCTAAGATTGGTCCAGTTGTTTGTGTAAGCTTCATATAAGGTGAGATTTGTGCTGAGTTTTTGTTTGTTTGTTTGCTTTTCCTGTGATGGGAAAGGCTGAGTGAGGTGGTAATCCTGTCTGCTGATGACTCGGTTTGTAGTTTTGTTTTGTTTGTTGTTTACATGAGGGGTCCTGCACAGGGTGCTACTGGTGGTTGGGTGATGCCAGGTCTTGTATTCAAGTGGTTTCCTTTGTGTGAGTTCTCACTATTTGATACTCCCTGGGGTTAGTTCTTTGGTAGTCTAGGATCTTGGAGTCAGTGCTCCCACTCCAAAGGCTCAGGGCTTAACCTCTCTCCAAAGACCAGCGTAGGTCCACTCTACCAAGAGGAATTTCACCTGAAATAAAAGGGCCTTTACTTGAGTTCCAAACGCCAGTGCACAAGAACACAACAGAGATCTCTGACTCAGTAGAAACTCGATATTGCCTGCCACATGGACAGGCCTCCTTGGATTGCAACAGATGACTAGAGGGTCTGTCCTTGGCAGTGGTCAGCAGAACTTTAAAATTTTTAATTAAAATTTTTTTATTTTTGGCTGTGTTGGGTCTTCATTTCCACATGCAGGCTTTCCCTAGTTGCTATGAGTAGGGGTTTCTCATTGCAGTGGCTTCTCTTGTTGCAGAGCACCAGCTCTAGCTGTGCTCATAGTTGTGGTTCATGAGTTTAGTTGCTCTCTGGCACGTGGAATCTTCCCTGATCAAGGACTGAACTCGAGGTTTGACCCACGTTGGCAGGAGGGTTCTTAACCCCTGGACCACCAGGAAAGTCCCATAAATAAACTTTTTAAAAGTCCAACCTAACCATAATCAAGTACATGCAAAAATTTTTAAATTTGAAGCTTTTACTCTTTTTATTAGAAAGTGTAAATAAAATACTAATATCCTTTACTATATAATTTATGGTGAAACTGTCACACTCTTAAGTTTTGGCTGGCCTTATTAACTGCCACAATCTTTGTAAAAACAGTTTAGCAATGTGTCTTTAAGAGCTATTAAGTGTTCTTACTCTTTCACCTAGTAAATCTACTTCTGAGAATTAATCCCTTGAGAAATCTAAGAAAAATCCACAAAAGCACAGAGATATTCATTATAGGATTATCTATCATTTTAAAAGTAAACTGAAACAGTCCAGAGAATTACAAGGAAATGGTTTTGTAATTTAGGGTAAATGAATTGAATGGAACAGCACACAGCCCTCAAAAGTGGTCATTATGAGGACTCTTTTTAGTATCTCAGTGTTTATGGTTAAGCATTCAGGAAAAATATCAAATTGAAAATGTTTGTTCTGTTCTGTATAATGTCTTTTTATGAGGGAGCAAAGACTAGCAGGCAACTACTTCCTCCCACAGTCTTCCCTCTCTAAATAAAATCCAGCAGCAGTCTCCCAGTTGCTCAGACCACAAGACTTGACGGGGAGCTCTATTTTCAAGATAGATTCAGAATCATACAATTTTCCCACCTCCACTGCTCCCACCCTAAGAAAGTGAAGTCGCTCAGTCGTGTCCGACTCTTTCCGACCCCATGGACTGTAGCCCACTGGGCTCCTCCACCCATGGAATTTTCTAAGCAAGCGTACTGGAGTGGGTTGCCATTTCTTTCTCCAGGGGATCTTCCCAACCTAGGGATCGAACCCAGGTCTACCGTGTTGTGGGCAGACGCTTTACCATCTGAGCCACCAGGGAATCCCTGGTCCATATCAAAGTCACCTCTTGCCCAAGTCAATACAGTAGCCTCCAAACTGGTCTCCTTGCTTCCACTCTTGCCTTCTTACAGTCCATCTCCTGCCTTATGGATTCTGTTGAAACATAAGACAAATACATCCTCCACTGCTCAAAAAAAGGCCAGTGACATTAAGTGGTCCATAAGGCCTTACACAATCTAGTCTTACTGTGGATGCCAAAAACTTGGCCTCTTTGCACCAATGCTAAATCGAATCTTGTATATGAGTTTGGGGTGAAGTAGAATAAAGAATAGCTTTATTGCTTTGCCAGGCAAAAGCAGACACAGCAGGCTCCTGCCCTTGAAAACTGTGTGTCCCAAACCAGAAAGATTGGGTGAGGAGTTTCATAGCAGTGATTCAAGGGTGATTTGCTGATAAGATGAGGGAGTGTGCATGGATTGCACTCCTTCAATCTGGTCTCAGGTAATTTATGTTTTTAAACTGGCTCTGCAGCATGTGGGAACTTCCTTCCTCAACCAGGGATCAAACTCGAGCCCTCCTGCAGTGGAAGCATGGGGTCTTAACCACTGGACCACCAGAGAAGTCCCTCAGGTAATCTCTTGATGAGCTTCTCTGGTTAACTTAATTTGGCCTCAGGTGGTCTTCTGGGTGTGAAGAATGCTGACATCTTCCATTTCTTGCATTTTTAGTTCTATGTTGTTCTTCAGTTGCTAAGTTGTGTCTGACTCTTTGCAACCCCATGGACTGCAACATGCCAGGCTTCCTGGTCCTTCACTATCTCCCAGAGTTTGCTCAAACTCATGTCCATTGAATCAGTGATGCCATCCAACCATTTCATCCTCTGTCACTCTTTCTTCTCCTGCCCTCAGTCTTTTCCAGCATCAGGGTCTTTTCCAATGAGTCATCTCTTCTTATCAGGTGGCCAAAGTATTGGAGCTTCAGCTTCAGCATCAGTCCTTGCAGTGAATATTCAGGGTTGATTTCCTTTAGGATGAACTGGTTTGATATCCTTGTTGCCCAAGGGACTCTCAAGAGTATTCTCCAGCATCACAGTTTTGAAAGCATCAGTTCTTTAGCCCTCAGCCTTCCTTACGGTCCAGCTATCACCATAGCTTTGACTATATAGACCTTTGTCGGCAAAGTGATGTCTCTGCTTTTTAATACTGTGTCTAGGCTTGTCATAGCTTTTCTTCCAAGGAGCAAGCATCTTTTAATTCCATGGCTGCAGTCACCATCTTCAGTGATTTTGGAGCCCAAGAAAATAATATCTGCTACTGTTTCTATTTTTTTCCCCATCTATTTTCCATGAAGTGATAGGACCAGATGCCATGATCTTAGTTTTTTGAATGTTGAGTTTTAAGCCAGCTTTTTCACTCTTCTATTTAACCTTCATCAAGACGCTCTTTAGTTCCTCTTCACTTTCTGCCATTAGGGTGGTATCATCTGCATATCTGAGGTTGTTGATATTTCTCCCGGCACTCTTGATTCCAACTTGAGCTTCATTCAGCCCAGCATTTTGCATGATGTATGCTGCATAGAAGTTAAATAAGCAAGGTGACAATATACAGCCTTGCCGTACTCCTTTCCCAATTTTGAAGCGGTCCATTGTTCCATGTCCAGTTCTGTTGCTTCTTGACCTGGATACAGTTTTCTCAGGAGGCAGGTCAGGTGGTCTGGTATTCCCATCTCTTTAAGAATTTTCCACAAAGAGCTTAAAGATATTGTTATGTGTATCACTTGAGGATTCTGTTAGGTCCATACCATTTCTGTCCTTTATTGTGCCTGTTTTTGCATGAAATGGTCCCTTGGTATCTCTAATTTTCTTGAAGAGATCTCTAGTCTTTCCCATTCTATTGTTTTCCTCTATTTCTTTGCATTGTTCACTTAAGAAGGCTTTCTTATCTCTTCTTGTTATTCTTTGGAACTCTGCATTCAGATGGGTATATCTTTCCTTTTCTCCTTTGCCTTTCACTTCTTTTCTTAGTAAGGCCTCCTCAGACAAACATTTTGCCTTGTTGTGTTTCTTTTTCTTGGGGATGGTTTTGGTCACTGCCTCCTGTACAAGGTTACAAACCTCTGTCCGTAGTTCTTCAGGCACTCTATCAGGTCTAATCCCTTGAATGTATTTCTCACTTCCACTGTATAATTGTAAGAGATTTGATTTAGGTCATACCTGAATGGCCTAGTGGTTTTCCCTACTTTCTTCAATTTAACTCTGAATTTTGCAATAAGGAGCTAATGATCTGAGCCACAGTCAGTTCCCAGTCTTGTTTTTGCTGACTATATAGAGCTTCTCCATTTTTGGCTGCAAAGAATATAACCAATCTGATTTTGGTGTTGACCATCTGGTGATGTTCATGTGTAGAGTCATCTCTTATGTTGTAAGAAGAGGGTATTTGCCATGGCCAATGCATTCTCTTTGCAAAACTCTGTTAGCCTTTGCCCTGCTTCATTTTGTACTCCAAGGCCAAACTTGCCTGTTACTTCAGGTGTCTCTTGACTTCCTACTTTTGCATTCCAATCCCTTGTGATGAAAAGGACATCTTTTTTTGGTCTTCATTCTAGAAGTTTTTGTAGGTCTTCATAGAACTGTTCAACTTCCTCTTCTTTGGCCTCAGGGGTTGGGGCATAGACTTGGATTACTGTGATGTTGAATGGTTTGCCTTGGAAAGGGACAGAGATCATTCTGTTGTATTTGAGGTTGCACCCACACACTGCATTTCAGACTATCTTGTTGACTATGAGGGCTGCTCCACTTCTTGTAAGGAATTCTTGCCCACAGTAGGAATTCTTGCCCACAGTAGTAGATACAATGGTCATATAAATTAAATCCACCCACTCCTGTCCATTTTAGTTCACTGATTCCTAAAATGTTGATATTCACTCTTGCCATCTCCTGTTTGAGTGAAAAAGCTGGCTTAAAACTCAACATTCAAAAAACTAAGATTATGGCATCCAGTCCCATCACTTCACGGCAAATAAATGGGAAAAAAATGGAAATAGTGACAGACTTTATATTCTTGGGCTTCAAAATCACTGCAGATGGTGACTGCAGCCATGGAATTAAAAGACGCTTGCTCCTTGGGGGAAAAAAAGCTATGACAAACCTAGACAGTATATTAAAAAGCAGAGACATCACTTTGCTGACAAAGCTATGATTTTTCCAGTAATCATGTACAGATGTGAGAGTTGGACCATAAAGAAGACTGTGCACTGAAGAACTGATGCTGTTGCACTGTGGTGTTGGAGAAGACTCTTGAGAGTCCCTTGGGCAACAAGGAGATCAAACTAGTTAATCCTAAAGGAAATCAATCCTGAATATTCATTGCAAGGACTGATGCTTAAGCTGAAGCTCCAATAATTTGGCCACCTGATGGGAAGAGCCAACTCATTAGAAAAGATAGTGATGGTGGGGAAGATGGAGGACAGGAGAAGAAGAGTAAGGCAGAGGATGAAATGGTTGGATGGCATCACTGACTCAATGGACATGAGTTTGAGCAAACTCTGGGAGATAGTGAAGGACCGGGAAGCCTGGCACGTTGCTGTCCATGGGGTTGCAAAGAGTCGGCCATGACTTAGCAACTGAACAACAACACCACCAAATCATTTGAGGCAGTCCCAGTACCCTGCCCCAATCTGCACTACTGTTTCTAGATCGCTCCTCCCTTGTCTCTGCAGCCCCTTCCTTCCCTGATTAGTAACTGTTCGAATCTGCCCTTTGGAACTCAGGGAAAGTCATGGAGGCTATAGGCCAGTCCCCACGCACAGGGAACAGGAGGCATAGAAAGGCTTCTGTGCCCAGGAGCTCCACAGGGTCCTGCTGGGTTTCACTACCCGATCTCTTTTCTCATCTCCCACCATTGTCCCTGTCATCACTCTCTTCTAGGGACACCTTCCTCCCTGCTGTTTTTGGATCAGACCACACTTCCTCTCACCTCAGGGCCTTTGCACTTGATGTTCCCAGGGCCTGGAATGCTCTTCCACATGACTTGCTCCCTCAGTTACGCCTCATCCCACTACCATTCCAGTCCCTAGCAGCTTTCTGTCTCTATGTCTTCGCCTACACTGTGCATTTCATATAAATGGAATCATTCAGTTTGTGTGCCTTTTGTGACTGGCGTCTTTCACTTACAAATTGAGTATAATGTGTTTAAGATTTATCCATGTCTATTGGAAATATCTCAGTTCTTTCCCTCCTGTGCCTCTCCTAACTCTTACACTACTGCCATACCCACAACACTTCTAACACTTCCGGTCACAAAATGTAGGGGGAGGTTTCCCCACCAAGCAATTCTCTGAGACCCCAGCTGGGTGTTCTGCAATCTAACTCAATTCTAATGCTACCTACCTGCAGGCGGCATCAGTCCCACAGAACTGCTCCCATCCTGCTTCAGATGCTAGTCGCCAGTCCAGGTTTTCACCTGTGCTTCCAACCAATGGGCTTTAAATCTGAAGTTCCCAAGATCTCCCCCTCAGTTTCAGTTAATTTGCTGGTGCAGCTTCACAGAACTCCAGGAAACACTTACTACCAGTTTATTAAATTAACCAGTTTAGGAACCAGTTTATTAAAGGATCTGATAAAGGATACAGTTGAACAGCCAGGTGAAGAGACATATAGGGTGAGGTCTGGGAGGGTCCCGAGCACAAGAGATTTGGGGTGTGTCACCCTTCTGGTACATGGATGCGTTCACCAACCTGGAAACTCTGTGATCCCCACACCTCCGGGATTTGTTTGGAGGTGTCATCATGTAGGCATGATGGGTCATTTACTCCATTTCCAGCCTTTCTCCCTTCCCAAGAGAATGGGGAGCAGGGCTGAAAATTCCAAGCACTAACCATAGTACCCAAATATAAAATTCACCAGAGGAAATTTGAAGATGTAATTGACTCTATTCAGTGATGAATGAACTGAGCGGCATCCCATCTAGGAAATAGAAAGGAGCGCCATTGCTGATTGCTCTAACTGATGGGGACTAGAGATGAGTCCCATCCCCTACCTCGAGGGAGCCCCCACCCTCTGAGGGTCTGGGCAGGTACACAGATCGCCACAGAGGGGACACACACCCACACTGTGAGCCTCTCAGTGCCTGTGGATCTGTCCATCCCCCACGGAGCCACTCGAAATGTTTACTCATCAAAGGGATGAACTCACACTCTAACTGTACTTCCTACTCTTCAGTGGCAGCAGTCTAGGCCTGAAGAGCCACTGCCCCTCAAATTCCAGGGCTCTCCAAACTTCTACATTGAAAACTGAACTCATCACTCACTCCCCTAAACTGCCCTCCCCGCTGTGTGCCCCATCGCAGCCAAGGTGTTACCCTCAACCCCTTCATCATTCAAAAGAGATTCTCTATGCAGTTACTATATTCCAGGTCCCTGCCAGGCACAGGGGAGGAAGCAGTGACACAGGGGAGGTGAAGTCCCTGCCCTCTAGGGCTTTAGTGTGGTTCTCAACACTGTCAGATAGGACCACCCCCTTTTAATTAATATTTTAATATTCTCCTCTTTAAATTCATAGATAATATAACCCACTTTTACATATGTTGAAAAGTCAATATAAGATAATGAATATAAAAGGGGAATAAAAGGAGCAAGAGAATAAAATGGGCTTCAATCTGTAAATGCTCAGGAGGTGGCACAATGGTAAAGATGGAAGAGATGAAAGAGACACGAGTTTGATCTCTGGGTTGGGAAGATCCCTGGAGTAAATGGCAACTCACTCCAGTATTCTTGCCTGGGAAATCCCATGGACAGAGCCTGGTGAGCTACAGTCTATGGAGTCACAAAAGAGTTGGACTTGACTTAGCAACTAAACAATGACAATAAATATACCAGAAAACATAAGGAAACAGTCACGTGCTTACACCTACAGAGAACAAAGAAGTCTGAACTTAAGAGAGGGAAGACAGGGACTTCCCTGGTGGTCCAGTGATTAAGAACCCACCTTCTAATGGAGGGGACATGGCTCCACCCCTGGTTGGGAAACTAAAATCCCACATGCTGTGGTGCAACTAGGCCCCACGTCACAACTAGAGAGTCCCACAACAAACAGACAGATCCAGACAGCCCCCGGTCAAGCAAAATCCTCAAGCAGTTAGATTTGGGTGAATTTCTTCTTTCTCAATCGTAAGTAATGTTGCCATCACAGATGTGATTTTCCAAAGTGGTGATAAGTCCTTACTATCATAAGTAAGAGCAAAGCAAAGTCTGAAAGAGCAAAGATAAGTCTGAACAAAGCAAGTCTTGGTCTCCCCTTGATTTATACAGTGGTTGCATTCCTGGAAAAGTCAGCATATGTTAAAACTAAGCCAAAGAAAATACTGAGTTTATTTGTGCAAGAGTTCATTTCCAAGCTCAGTTAACTATGAGAGACATGTTACCTACAGGAACAGCTGGTTGGACTTCTCAAAGTCCTGTGGGAACATTCTCTGCTGGGCAGGAATGTCCCAGTATTGCTGGACAGCCAGCATCCCCAGCCAGTGACCCCTGTCACTGCATCTACTGAAATGCCCCATGCAGTTTAAAGCATTCCCTGGGGAAAGTATCCCTTCCATGAGGAACACTGGTCTAGAGGGTCAATATGCAAACAGTTGATCCCAACCCAGTATAACACGTGCTCTGATATAGATTGCAGGGTCTATGAGAGTGCCAAACCTGGGATATCTCAGCAACTGCGGGTTTAAAGCAGACAGATTGTTACAAGCAGATAAGACTTCAGTTCAGTTCAGTACCGCAGTCGTGTCCGACTCTTTGCGACCCCATGAATCGCAGCACGCCAGGCCTCCCTGTCCATCACCAACACCCAGAGTTCACTCAAAGTCACGTCCATCGAGTTGGTGATGCCATCCAGCCATCTCATCCTCTGTCATCCCCTTCTCCTCCTGCCCCCAATGCCTCCCAGCATCAGGGTCTTTTCCAATGAGTCAACTCTTTGCATGAGGTGGCCCAAGTATTGGAGTTTCAGCATCAGTCCTTCCAATGAACACCCAGGACTGATCTCCTTCAGGATGGACTGGTTGGATCTCCTTGCAGTCCACGGGACTCTCAAGAGTCTTCTCCAACACCACAGTTCAAAAAACTTAAGGGAGGCCAATTTTGCAGGCAGAAAGACGGGAAGGAAAAGGGGGCCAGGCAGAAGGCCTTTAGATGAATGACAATCCATGAGGTGTGTGGGAAATACAAGGATTAGAGCCCAAAGGGTCAGGTGGTGAGAGGCTGGAGGAAGAGGCAGGGTCTAGACCCTCCCACATCTATCTCAGAAAGCATTTTGGACTCTGTTCTGTGGAGGATACACATCTCATGTATGATGTGTTTTACTCATGAGTGTATTACTTTTTAACTAACTCTGATCAAAAGAGTTGTCCCCTTGAGGCCCGTTTTGGGGATAGTATCTTACTTCTCCAGAAGTAAGGCCTGGAAATGCAGGTGCTGATCTAACCAAAGGTGCTGATCGAACCAAACTGACCTGACCTATTCCTATTTGCTTACTCTAGGGCCTGGCTTTGCTCCATCTGCCGTCTGTAGGTTAAGTTCTGAGAAGCTATTTAAACAGTGATAAAGCTTCCCTGGAAGCAGATCATGACTCCCAGCACAGCCCTCCCCCTACAAAACCCAGCCTGTGGGCTGCGAGGTTAACAGCATAGGCTCCAGAAAGCCCATTCCCACAGTCCCCACGGGGGACAGAAGAGCTCATGACCGCTTATAAGGGACAGTGCCCCCTCTCAGTGAAGGTGCCAGGGCAATAAAGGCAAGATCCCCAGGCAAACCTGGTCCCCAGTCTCACCCCACAAAGGGTTCTGAAGATTCTGTGATTTAATGTGGCACCCTACAAAATCTTTTAATATGCTTGAACAAGCAGAAGCTAGTATATTGGCAAAACATCTGTTGAATTCCCCCATCCTCCTGGATTAATCAGAAAAATGCACAGAAATGAACTAAATCAGTCTTCCTACACAGACTTCCAAACAGTCCTCCAAACACAGACATGAATATTGGATCCTTCAGGGCTGCACCATCAGCTGGGTAGCTCCACAGAGAATTCTGGGAGACAGTTCATGTTAGGGTAACGGGGTTTGAGAGGGGTTGGGGTTCCCAGACAGATTCCTTTGTTCTTTTTGTATAAACCATCATCCCAGGGCCTCTTTACAACTTGCTGGGGCTTTCCAAGAGGTCTTCCTGAACCATCTTTCTATGTGATCACATCTTCCTCGCAGCAACAGTGAAAGCAGCCTGACTTCAAGCAGTGTGGGACCTAAGGCACTTGGACATCATTTTACCCCACAGACACCCGCACCTCCCTCTCTGATACTGAAAGTTTGGGAGGGACCATAAAGATTATTTCACAGGTGAAGAAGTTGACGCTCAGAGAAGGACAATTGCTTGCCCAAGGTCACAGTGAATAAGTAGGAATCGGAAACCCAAGCCTAGGCTTATCACATACATGCAAGTGTGTTAGTCACTCAGTTGTGTTCGATTCTTTGTGACCCCATGGACTGTAGGCTGCCAGGCTCCTCTGTCCATGGAATTCTCCAGGCAAGAATGCTGGAGTGGGTAGCCATTTCCTTCTTCAGGGTATTTTCTTGACTGAGGGATCAAACCCACATCTCCTGCATTGCAGGCAAATTCTTTACCGTTTGAGTCAACACTTGGCATGCAAAACCACACATAAATATATCTGTGAAAGTCTTCCCTGTCCCCAGGGCAGTGACTAAGTGAACTGTCACTAAGAGGGAGTTGTTCATACAGTGAAGAAATGAATATTCTAGACCCACATTCAGTGCTGAAACCACTGGCCATGTATGGCTATACTTGAAATGTAGCAAGTTCAAACTGAGAACAGTGTTAAGTGTGAAATGCATACCAGATTCCAAAGGCTTAGTCTGAATAAAAATGTAAAATATTGCCTTAGTAATTTTTATATTAATTACTAAAATTACAGTGTTTTAGATATATCTGGTTAAATAAAACTATTATTGAAATTCACTTTACCTGTTTCTTTCTTATTTTTTCACTTTTTAAAATATGGCTAACAACTATGAAGAACAGTGTGGAGATTCCTTAAAAAACTGGAAATAGAACTGCCATATGACCCAGCAATCCCACTGCTGGGCATACACACTGAGGAAACCAGAATTGAAAGAGACACGTGTACCCCAATGTTCATCGCAGCACTGTTTACAATAGCCAGGACGTGGAAACAACCTAGATGACCATCAGCAGATGAATGGATAAGAAAGCTGTGGTACATATACACAATGGAGAATTACTCAGCCATTAAAAAGAACACATTTGAATGAGTTCTAATGAGGTGGATGAAACTGGAGCCTATTATACAGAGTGAAGTAAGCAGAAAGAAAAACACCAATACAGTATAATAACACATATATATGGAATTTAGAAAGATAGTAATGATAACCCTGTATGCACGACAGCAAAAGAGACACAGATGTATAGAACAGTCTTTTGGACTCTGTGGGAGAGGGTGAGGGAGGGATGATTTGGGAGAATGGCAATTGAAACATGTATAATATCATAGGTGAAACGAATCGCCAGTCCAGGTTCAATGCATGATACAGGATGCTCGGGACTGGTGCACTGGGATGACCCAGAGGGATGGGATGGGGAGGGAGGTGGGAGGGGGGTTCAGGATGGGGAACACGTGTACACCCATGGCGGATTCATGTCAGTGTATGGCAAAACCACTACAATATTGTAAAGTAATTAGCCTCCAATTAAATAAATTTATATTAAAAAAAGAAAAATAAATACAATGTGGCTAATAGGAAGTTTAACATGACATACGTGGCTTGCACATTGGATAGAGCTTCTACAGGCATTGAGGATACAGCAGAACACAAAACAGACAAAAATCATGCGCTCCTGGAGTTTACCCCTGGGGAGGAGAGAGACAACAAATAAACAAGTGAAATAAGCGCTGTAGAAAAATAAAGCAGGGAAGCAGGTTAGAGAAGGAAGGAGAGGTTGACATTTAAAGTAGGTTTATCAGGACTTCCCTTGAGGTCCAGTGGTTAAGAATCCGCCTGCTAATGCAGGGGACATGGGTTCAATCCCTGCTCTGTGAAGATGCCACATGCCATGGGGCTACTAAGCCCATAGGCCACAACTGCTGAGCCCATGTGCTGCAACTGCTGAAGTCTGTGGGCCCTAGAGTGTGTGCTCCACAACAGGAAAAGCCACTGCAGTTGGAAGCCCATGTATCACAGTTAGAGAGTAGCCCCACTCACCACAATTAAAGAAAAGCCTGCACACAGCAACCAAGAACCAGTGCAGTCAAAAATAAAAAATAATAAAAATGATAATAATTAAAAAAAATAAAATAGAATGATCAAGAAAGGCTTTATTTATATTAGCCTTCAAGAAAATGCAAGGAGAGACAACTTCATCCCCCTCTAGGAGGGCTGTAATCACAAAGACACGTAATAACAAGTGTCGGAGAAGATGTGGGAAATTGGAACCCTGATAACACTGCTTGTGGGAACGTGAAATGGTGCATTTTTCCAAAGTGCTGGACTTTGGAAGACAGTCCAGCACTTTCTTAAAAAGTTAAGCAGAGTTACCATATGACCCAGCAATTCCCTCTTGGGTATTTACCCAAGAGAAATGGAAACATGTCCATTAAAAACTCGTACATGAATGTTCATAGCAACATTATTCCTATTAGCTAAGAAGTGAAACACCCAAATGTCCTTTAATTGATGTGGTATGTCCATTCAAGAGAATATCATTTGACCCTAAAAAGGAATGCAGTTCCAAAACACGAATCTTGAAAACATTATACTCAGTGAAAGAAGTCAGTCACAAACAGCATATAGTATCTGATTCCGTTTAACCATTCCATCTAATTCCACGAAATGTTCAGGATAAGCAAATACATTGAGACAGAAAATAGACAGGTGGGGAGGGTTGAGGAAACCAGGGGGAAATGAGGAGTGACTGGTAATGGGTCTGAGGTTTCTTCTTGGGGTGATGAAAAATGTTCTAACTGACCATTGTGAGGGTTGCACAGTTCTGTAAATATACTAAAGCCCACTGAACTGTATACTTTAAATGGGTGAATTGCATGGTATATTAATTATAGTAATAAAACTGTTATGAAAAAAGAAAATAAAGACTTCATTGAGAAGCGGTATTTGAGTGAGCTAAGTGGCTGGGGGGTGTGGTGCATTCCAGGCAGAGAAAACAGAAAGTACAAAGGCCCTGAGGAAAGAGCAGGCTTAGCTTTTAAGTGACAGGTTAGAGCAGGATGAGGGGGACAGCAGGAGTTGAGTCAGAGGGATGGGGCAGAAGGTCATGTAGGGTGTTCCAGGCCATGAGAAGGACTTTGGCTTTTCTGCTGCTGCTGCTGCTAAGTCACTTCAGTTGTGGCCGACTCTGTGCGACCCCATAGACGGCAGCCCACTAGGCTCCGCCATCCCTGGGATTCTCCAGGCAAGAACACCGGAATGGGTTGCCATTGGCTTCTCTACTGAATGAGATAAGTCACTCGAGGCTTTAGAGCAGAGAAGGGCCAAGATGTGATGACCAGTCTGGCTGCTGTGTTGAGAGTAGCCTTCAGGGGTCATGTACAGAAGCCATGAGAAAGTTGTTATATTGTCTGAACATTCCAGTTGAACTGATATACGTCTGTTACAGTTTGAACCCGCTAGAATAGGGAGTGTGTGCATGCACAGTCGCTCAGATGTGTCCGACTCTTGCTACCCCATGGACTGTAGGCCACCAGGCTCCTCTGTCCATGGGATTTCCCAGACAAGAATTCTGGAGTGGGTTGCCATTTCCTTCTCCAGGGGATCTTCCCCACACAAGGATCGAACCTGAATCTCCTGAATCGGCAAGTGGATTCATTACCACTGAGCCACCAGGGAAGCCCCCTGACTAGATGACTCTAAATTTTGCATGGGCATGCAAAGGAGCTATTGTGGGGACTTCCTTGGCAGGTGGGTTCTTTACCACTGAGCCACCCGGGAAGCAGAATGGGGAGGGGTTGGCAAATTATAACCTGGGGGCCGGGGTAAAATTCAGCCCACCACCTATTTTTGGCCAGCCTGTGAACTAAGAATTGTTTTTACATTTTTCTAAATGGTTGACAAAAATCAAAAGAATAATACTTCGTGAGACATGAAAATCATATGAAATGTCAGATTTCAGTGTCCATAAGTAAAGTGTTACTAGAACACTTCCAGGCCCAGTGTGTGTATAGCTGCTTTCACAGCAGAAGTGAGTAGATGGAACAGGGACAAGAGACTGTGTGGCCTGCAAAGCCTAAAATACTTCCCATCTGGTCCTTAACAGAAAAAAATTGCTGAACCATGCAACAATTCCCAAACATTTTGGTCTCAGGACTATTTTTCATCTTAAAAATTGAGGATTCCAGATTTTGTTCATAGAGGTTATCAAGATTTACCATTTAGAAATTAAAAGTGAAGCAAATGGCATTTCTTCATTCTTTTTAAGCACAGGGAACTCTGCTAAGTGTTGTGTGGAAGCCTGGATGGGAGGGGAGTTTGGGCAAGAATGGATACATGTATTTGTATATTACTGAGCCCCCTTTTCTGTCCATCTGAAATTGTCACAACATTGTTGATTGGCCATACTCAATATAAAATGAAAGATGGTAACAATAACCCTGTGTACCAGACAGCAAAAGAGACACTGATGTATAGATCAGTCTTATGGACTCTGTGGGAGAGGGAGAGGGTGGGGAGATTTGGGAGAATGGCATTGAAACATGTATAATATCATGTATGAAATGAGTCGCCAGTCCAGGTTCGATGCACGATACGGGATGCTTGGGGCTTGGTGCACTGGGACGACCCAGAGGGAGAGTATGGGGAGGGAGGAGGGAGGAGGGTTCAGGATGGGGAACACAGGTATACCTGTGGCGGATTCATTTCGATATTTGGCAAAACTAATACAATATTGTAAAGTTTAAAAATAAAATAAAATTAAAAAAAATAAAATAAAAAGTTTTTAAAATGTGCATGCAATCTCCTACAAGTATTTTTAAATATGTAGTAAGTAATTAAAAAAAATAATTAACCCACTGCAACACTGAACCTGGTTTTGATGAACTGGCTTACTCATGTCATGATGTAACCTACCACAGTAATCCAGGAGAGAGATGAGGGGGACTTGGACAACGAGATAGTGATGAAGTACCACAGAGCTGGCTGTAGACAGGCTGGCTTCTAGACATAATAGGCTGTGCTAATGTGCTAATGGGGTGTGAGGAGAAGAGAGGAATCGAGGATGCCTCCAAGGATTTTAAAGGTACTTAAAGGGATCAATGGAGCAGCCTGCAGGAGAAATAGGTTGGTTGGTGAGACTGATCCCTCCTCCCTCAACAATAAGACAGTCACCATCAGGTTGGGGGTCTCCTTCTAAGCCATGCAGGAACATCCAGAGTAGCTTCTGGACAAGGGTCTAGAACAGGTCCAAAGAGGTGATTCAGGAAGGGAGAAAGTGGGTTCACTCAGCTTGCTCTGTATGAAAGGGCTTGGGCAGGAATTCCCTGGAGGTCCAGCGGTTAGGACTCCGAGCTTCCACTGCAGGGGCACAGGTTCAATCCCTGGTTGGGAAAATAAGATCCCTCATGCTGTGCAGCCATCCCCTGCCCCCCACCCCCCAAAAAGAAAGGGCTTGGTCATTCAATCCTCCAGGAAGAAAATCTATTTCAAGTCAGGTACATTTGGGTAGCTATTTGATTCAATGTGTAAACAGGTCCAGAAAATGTATTCTTTTAAAGAAAGTTGATTCAGTATGTACTAGGACCTTGTCCTAGAGACTGGGGATAGAACCAAAAAAAGAAAAGAAAAGAAAAATGTGGTGCCAGTCCTCCTGAATCAATATTTGAGAGGACACGTCACTTTTTCTGAGATTATTTTTTCATCTGTGAAATGGGATAATAATACTAAACTCTACAGACTTGTGAAGTGTTCATGGAATAATCCTATTCAGTAAACATAAAGGATCCAACACAATTCTGGGCACAGAGTAAGTAATCAATGATGCTTCTCCTTCTCCTCACCCTTCTCTCAAGCACACAACCCTCCTTCAAAAAAGATGACCCCAAGCTATGTATGCATTCATCCACCAGATATTCATGAAGAATCTACTATATGTAAAATGAGGGAGACACAGGAAAGTTACAAGACATGCTGTTCACTGCTAGAATATGTGAAGTGAAGTCGCTCAGCTGTGTCCGACTCTTTTCGACCCCATGGACTGTAGCCTACCAGGCTCCTCCATCCATGGGATTTTCCAGGCAAGGCATCTGTGTGCGTAGGAGATGAGATCGACCAAGTAACAGCTCATGGAATATAAACAGCAGCTATGTCAGGGGAGAGGCCAGGGTAAGTGCTCTCTAAACAAAGATAAGATTCCAGGAGGAATGAGGTTTAAATTATCCCTAAGATAGAAAGGACTCAGATGAGCCAAGATAGTTAGAGGTTACTAGTAGATGACCTGAAGCTGATAAAAATTTTAGAGGTAGGTTAGCAAAAGATTTGAGTGTAGAATAGAGTGACTCACTGGGCTCATGGGAAGATTTACTGTAGAGGGATAATTTACTGTAGGAGATATTCTTGCCCCGGCCCTGGGCCCAGAGCACCTCATCTCTGCCATAAAGACCTACTTAGATTCTAAGTCCTATTAATAGATTAACAACCTGCAGATCAAAGACATTTCAGCATAAAGAATAGCTAGTCAATGGGGAAGGACCTTGGAAAGAAGGAAAGAAATCCATGTTTTCTTGTATTTACTCAGACCTTTAACTCCTGTCTAGTTACTCCTTGGGCATTTTGTAGCAATTATCCCTCCTGTTTTCCTTCCAAATTCTACAAAGTGCCAAGATCCCCTAAACTACTCCTTGTTGCTACCTTCTGATGTTACATCATTTACAAAGACTGCAATTGCCTAGGACTTGGCCCCCTTTAAACTTCAGTAAGCACGTGTTCCCCTGCCCCTAGACAGTGTGATCAAGACAGCCAGGACCCACATTTAAATCCACCCATCACCAGCTGCATGACCTTGGACAAGTCACCTTTTCTGAGATTATTTCTTCATCTGTGAAATGGGATAATAACGTCAAACTCTGTAGATTTAAGAGGTGTTCATGGATAATCCTATTCAGTAAAGTATCCAACACTATCCTAGATGCAGAGTAGATAATCAGTTTTTCTCCCTCCCTCCAACCTCCCCTAAAACACAGTTTTTTTTCAGGGACCACACCCAACAGCTGGAAGCAGCAGAAGCACCATATGGAATCAGAGAAAGAGGTGAGAGTCCTGCTTTGCCCCTTCCCAGCTGAGTGGCATTGGGCCAGTCACTTTGCCTTACTGAGCCTTGGGTTTCCCATCTGTAACTAGGAAATTATATGCCATGCCCCGCCTCACATCATTGCTGTAATAGTTCAAAAGAGAGGGCCTCTTTTAGGGCAATGGCAATAGTGATCACAAAGGATTTAATGGAGTATTCTCCTCAGGTTGCTTGCTTCTATTTATCACCTGTGAGAGGAGGGACTGCCAGAACTGAAAACACAGTCCTCTTTGTAGAAGTTCTGGCTTTTCTGCCAGGAATATTTGGCATGCAAATGAGTATCATGTTCACAACTGTAAAAGAATGTATCAGAGCAGGATGTGAGCACCCAGAATTCTGGCCTCTTGCTGGGCAAGGGGGAATCTAAGATGCTTGTTAATAGTGATTGTGTGGTTCAGAAAAGGTTTCCGTTTCCTTAACGCTAATGTGGGAGAAAGAGGAATTACAGATGGAAAGAATCTTATAAAGGCCTGTCTCTGCTCTAAAGTTCCACATTCTCTGAATCTCTGGTCACAGATATGGCTTTCTTTCCCACAGCTGTCCACTATAAATGTCCAATATAAATGATGGATGGTGAGGCAGTCTCTGAAGGCTGGTCAGCCATCCCCTGGGCTTCTGAATTGTTTCCTGCCCATCTGATAGCAATTGATTATGCCTCTGATGACTCTTACCCTATCAACAGGGAGGCTTGTCTGTTTAGCTGATGGCTGCTACTTTCACCAGAGGTGGCAAAATAGTGTCAGAAAACCCCAACCAGGAACCTCAGATACAAAAGGAAAATGTAGAAATACCAGGGGTCATCTGCCTAACTTAGATCCTTGCTCCAATTGGAACCCGGACCTTCAGCTTTAGCAACTCAAAGCCAGGGCCAGCAGCATCAGCATCACCTGGAAACTGGTTGCCCGCCCACCTTCTTCACCCCTGGAGAACTAAATCAAGACACTCTGGGGGTGGAGCCTCCCAAGTGGTTCTGTTGCACTGCTCTCAGTGGTTAAAGAAACAAACCACCTATTTTAAAGCATGAAGTCCTGGCCTTCTCATCAATGTCCAGGTGTGAGCTGAGCCAGTGCTGGAGTCCAACTCAGGTTCTGCTACCTCCCAGCCGTGGAACCCTGGGCAAGTTACTGAACGATTCTCAGCCTCAGTTTCCTCACCTGTAAAATGGAGATCGTACCTACAGAATCAGCTGTCCTGGGATTAGAAATAACCAACGTGTGAGCTGGACCCATAAAAGGTCACTAGTCAGCGATGGCTCCATTTGCTGCGGTGGATGGCATTTCTTTAAAAGCCCCGGAAGACACCATGGCCTTTGTCACGATAAGCCTCTAACACAGTCTTTTAAACCCCCTCAAGTCCCACGTTTGGATCCAAAGGCTCAAAGAAAGACAAGTAAATCCTGTCCTCCTAAGAGACCCAGAAGGCCTGAGACACTCTGCCCAGGCCATGGTCAAAGGCCAGATCAGGCCAGGAGAGACCTTAGAGGTCATCTCGATAGACTCCCTCCTTTTCCCCGGAGGGGCTGGGCCCAAGGTCAGGCTATGAGATGCTGGCAGAACTGGGCCCTGCACGCACTCACAGTCCAGGGCTCTCCCCTGCTCCGCGCTGACACCCTGCGCCCCAGCTGCAGGGCAGCCAAGATCACCCACTTGCCCCCACTGCATCCCTCAAATGGATCGGTCCGGGCCCGCCACCCTCAGCCCCGCGTCCCCTGGACTCTCGGCGGCCGGAAGTTCCCGGGTCCGCCCAGCCGACGCGGGCGCGGGCGCCAGACGGGCCGGGCAGCGCCTCCCGAGGCCAGGCCGCCCCCTGGCGGGCCCGGGGCGCGCGGCAGCCGGGAGCCGGGCGCCCGCACTCTCCCGGCCGCGGGGCGGAGTCGCCGCGCTCCGGGTCCGCTTCCCCGCCTCCCAGGCCCCCGCCCCGCCCCCTCCGGTGGGCTGCGGGGCGCGGCGCGGCGCGGCGCGGCGGGGCGGGCGGGGTCCGGTGGCCGTCGAAAGCTGCCCGCCGCGGGGCTGGCGAGGGCCGCGGGCGCGGGGCTCCGGCGGCCGCGGATGGGAGGCGGCACCCGGGCGGGCGAGCGACGCCGCCGCGGCCACCATGGGGAACAAGCAGACCATCTTCACGGAAGAGCAGCTGGACAACTACCAGGTGAGTCCGGCCGCCCCCGGATCCCGAAGCGGCGCCCTTGGTCTCCCTCCCTTCTTTTTCCCGTCGTTTGCCGAGGCCTCCCGGAAACCGATTTACCAGGTTCAGACCTTGCTCTGCCTTCAGCTCGACGCGTGACCTTGGGCCGGTGACTTCTCCAAGCCTCAGTTTCCCCACTCAAGGTATGAGAGAGCTTTCCAGTTAGAAGATTCTCGCAGGCGTGTCTCTTTCTGCTCCCCTTTCCTCTCTCTCATTCAGACTTCTTGCTCTTGGCCCCAGTCTGGACCCAGACCCCTTCCCAACCACTCATCCCAGAGCCCACATTGGCGCTGAGATGGAGTCCTTAAACGTGGGCTGGAGGGAGGACTCTCTCACCCCTCAAAACCCGGGAAGCCGCCGAGGAGAGTGAGTCTGTCAGCAGAAATGAGCTGGGTTGGAAGTGAAGCGCCTCAGTACCCAAATACAATTCTGGGTTGGGGATGTCTTGTTACCTATTGGGGTCTTTCCTTCTGGCCCCAGCATGGAAATAATTGCACAAGAAGTCAAGCCAGGTACCAGTCTTATATGGTCACCTCTCCGAGCTCCCTTAGGCCCCAGCAACCACCCCTTTAGACCCCTCCTAGGTCCCTCTGCTTCCAGAGTTGGGGAGCTGTCCAGATCATATCCCAGTGCCCTCCCACCTATGTGCAAACTTTTCTGTGGTTGCAGGATGGAGCACAAACTCCTGACTTGCCCAGAATCCTGGCCAGCCTGCTGAGGCTCTTTTGCTGCCCTGCGCACTGCAGCCACAGCAGAGCTATCCTCCTTCTCTGACACACTGGGCTCTTTCCTGCTTCTTTTTTGCACATTCTCTGGGATGCTGCTCCTCAGTCTTCAGATGATCTCGCTTATCCTCCCAGGCCCAACTCTGATGCTTCTTTCCAGGCTCTGCCAGGAGAGGGGCCTAGACAGTATTGTAGCCTATGTGAAGCATGACTGGGGGAGATGAACACCAGCAGGGTCTCCATGACTTCCCCTTGCCTTCGTGAACATTTCAGAATCAAGCTTGAAGTATGGGTCCTCTGATGTGGGCAGCCCTTTTGCTCCTGGAAGCGCTGGTTGTCAATAACAGTACTTTCTCAGCTCCACGTGAGGTCCTGAGAAGGAGTGGGGGGCGCCACATTGGTGGAATGCCTTCGGTGTACCTAGAGCTGCAATGAATGCTCTCTATGCATCAAGTCATTTGATCATCACTGAGAGCAGGATTATTAGCCCTGTTTTATAGGAGAGTAAACAAAGGCTGAGGAGCCATTCAGTCAGCACCCTGCGCAGTCAAAGTTCACACAAGAATTTGACTTGTGAATTCAAGGCTCAGTCCTTCACTGGGGCCGGGGGCTGTGTGTACTCTTTGTCCTTAAGGCCCTCGCTGTCTGCAGAAACAGACCGTCACCTCAAAGAGGCAGGCGGTGAGTGTGCTCTAGGGGAGCGCCCTAGGGGTCAGTGGGAGGGAGGGAAGGGGAGCTTTGCTTAGAATGGTAGGTCTGGAAATAAGACAGCACTTGCACAGACCCTTGAAAGATCAGTAGGATTTTGCTCATCAGGGCCGGAAGAGGCCTTCCAGGCCCAGGGGACCGCTTGGGTAAAGACCTGCAGGTGGGGCTAAGCAAGCAGGTAGGCCAGGCTCAGAAGAGTCCCCTCATGGGGGTGGGGAACCTGGGTTCCCACTCAGTCCAGCCTGGCATTGAGTTACCCTTCGGAGTCAGGATCAGTGCTGGGTTCTGATCCTTTGCCAGAGGCTGAGCTCGGTGGGAAAAGTGAGAGCTGTGAAACCCGAGAGCCCCGCGTCTCCCTCTCTGAGACTCTCCAACCGGCCAGGGCCAGCCAGGGCCGCTGGGGGTGACCCCGAGTAACAGCCATCCCTCCCCAACTGATCCCCAGCATTTCCTGCCCTCTTCCCCAGTCCTGACCCCCAAAGTTCAGGTGTCTCCCTAGACCACCTCTCTGCCTTCCAGATCCAACCCTCTACCCTGACTCCTCAAACCGCCAAGGGCCCACTGCCTTCCCCAGGACCCTCCACTGCCCCTCCAGCTTGTCTGACGCTTTTGCTCTGCTGTGGCCCATGTTTTCAGTCAAGAACAAGTCCTGTGACTCAGCCTCTTTGGGGGCTCACCTGGGGACCCCCTCCTCCATCTCCACGGCCGGAAAGGGGCCAAGCCTCTCAGTTTCAGGTGAACTGAAGATGTAATTTCCATCCACACGCTGCTACCACAATCCCTCAGGTTCTTACTCCATTCCCTTCCCTCCTTCTCGTTTTCTTTCAGCAGACACAGCATGCATCCCCATTGTAAAGCAAGTTTTTCTTTAAAAAAGAATTCCTGGGCTCAGAGTTGCACTGTACACATATTATCCAACCCTCTACTGCTGTGGGAAGCCCTAGGGAGCTGTCCATCTCTCGGTTGTGCATGCCTGGAGCAGAAATGCAGGGTCAAGGATGTGCTGGATCTTTCTAAAACATGGGTGTGACCCTCTCCTCCCCCTGGAATTCCGCAGTGTCTTGGGATAATAGCATAAGCAGAGTGCAGAGCAGAGCTCACCCCGGCCTAGTCTGGGATCAGCCGGCCTCCAGACTCATTCTTCTCCCCTCCCCTAGCACCCCAAGTTCCAGGCACACCGAAGGGCTTCTAGCCAAGCATGGCCTCACCTCTGGCCTTGTTCTCCTGGTGCCCTCCCCTCGCTTTTTCAGCAGCCCGGTATGACCCATCTTTCTGTCCATGCTAGGCCTCACCCTCCTGAGACAGGCTCCCTGATGCCTTCCCCCCAGTCCTTCTTGTGGCCACAGAGTGGTTTATACCCAGTTATCAGTGTTTACTCTCCACCCCATTTCCTGTGTCTCCTCCGCTCAGGTACAGAAAAGGCAGTGGAGAACATTGAATGAATGGATGTTTGGACGAATACTTGTTAAAGCATAGCTCTAAGGAAGGGAAGGAACTCCAGCGATTCTGAGGTCCTGGCTTGAAGTCATGGAGGGGCTATAGTTCTGTACACTTTAGTAAGCCACTGTCCTCTGGGTCTCAGTGTCTGCAGCTCTCAAACAGGAATGATACTAGCTCTGCTGTGCTCGTGTCAAGGGTTTTTGTGGGGATTAGTTGAGCTGTGTGGTGGTCGGCTGGGTGGTGCCCAGGCTTGCACTGGCAGAGCCCTATGGAGAACCCACTCCAGCTGGGACTGGCTGTGGTTTGGCTCGGGACCACTGGCGTAGGTAGACCAGCAGGGAGGCTACCTGGACAAAGTACTCCTGAGTTGAGCTCTGGAACATGGAAAGGATTTGGGTAAGCTGGACAAGGTGGAGAAGGCAGTCCAGATTGGGAGAGCAGCGTGAATAGAGGCTTGGAGGAGGAACTCCAGCCTTAACTGTCCTAACATTTGCACTTCTACTATGAAAGCCCGGCCTGCCCTGCCTTCTGCTGCCAGAGTCATAAGGGCCCAGCTCACCTGAATTACACCCCTCCATCCCTCACTACTACCCTTTGTGACCCTAACCTGAGCTGGAACTCTTCCCTGAAGACCCATCCCTGTGAACTGGCAGGGGCCAAGCAGTGACATTTGTTCTCGGTGGAGTATAAGGAAGAGGTCCTGCAGAGCTAACCCCCTGGGTAGCTGAGCAGATGGAGGTGGGCAGGGTTTTTGTTTTGTCTTCAGGATGAGAGCAGACAGAGCTGTGGGCTCTGAAGGGATGCCTTTGGGACATGGGACACTGGATGGAGTGTCCAAAATGGGGAGGGAAGCCCCATAAACTGTGGCCTGTATCCTGCACCTTAGCTTCTTTGCTTCTCTCACTGCCCCTTTCAGAGAGGCAGTATCCCATTTTACAGACGCAGACACTGAGGTTCCAAAAGGAGACTGATTTGCCTAAGGATCCAAAGCAAGATGAGAAGTTGAATCTGACTATTAACCCTTTTCCGCTGCCAGACTGCTCAGAGCCTTGAGAAGCTTTTAAGGCACCTGCTGTGTTCCTCCTCCATGAGCTGCCTCCCTGGGGTGAGTTCCAGGGAAGTCAGTCAACAGACGGAAGAGCAAAATATAACTCCGTGAGCAGGTTCATGGCAGCTTTAATGGTAATGGTAAAAACCTAGAAATGGCCGTGTCTAAATGTTCAGAAAGAGGAGAAAGGTTAGATGAGGCAGGGCCGATGCCTTCAGTGAGATATTCCCCAGCCAGTGAATTGCTAATGTAACTGCTGTGGAAGGAAGGTTTATGTGGAAAAGTCTGGTCATTCATCCCCTCGTCTGTATTGCGCATGCACCGTGTATCGTATGGGAATACACAGCGGAAGCAGGAGATGGAGAGGTGGGTGTCGGACTGGCCTGGGTGGCCTGCGGCTCTATTTCCTGTCAGCGGGCAGTGGTCAAGAAGCACATATGCCTGAGTTCCAGCCCAGCCCTTGGTCTGTGTGTGCGACTTAGGGCAAGCTCTTCAACTTTGCTGAACTTCAGTTTTCCCATCTACAGAATGGGAAGGCAATGCCTTGCTCCCCGCCCCATGCATGCTAGTGATGAGAATGAAACAAAACTGGACATTCAGAGCGCCTACTGACCAGCCCGTGATAATCACGGACTGGTTGTGGTGTGGTTCTCAGCTGCACGTTGCAGTCACCTGATGACTTTGAAAACTGCTGATGCCTGGATCCACCCTCAGGGACTCTGTCATAATTGATCTGGGGTCTGTTGGTGGTGATGGGAGAGGACGCAGGGAGTTAAGCAGTCCCCAAGTGATTCTGCTCTAGAGCAGAGGCCCTCACACTTTAGCAAGCATCAGCATCATGAGAAGAAACTTTTCTAAATGCAGATTTCTGGGCCCCACCCTCCCAAAGTTGCTGATTGTAGGTCTGGAGAGAAGCCCAAGAATATAAATTTCCACTAAGTCCCCAGGTGATGGTGATGTTGCTGGTCCAGGAACCACATCTTGAGGACCATTGATGTGGACAGATGGAAGTAGTTGCAGTAAGGGACTAGGGTCATGTGAGAAGCTTTCCCATCTGTTGCCAATAAAACTCACACATCAAGACCCAGATACTTCCTTTCCAACCCAGGGGATTGGAGAGAGGAGAAAAGAGAGGGGAGGGGAGGGGAAGAGAGGGGAGGGGAAGAGAAGAAGATAGGCAGGGGAAGAGAGAGCAGAAGCCGGCCTCTTCCACATTCATCCCTGACACCCCCACCGTGCTGATTGGAAGCACCCCGACCCTTCTCGCTGGGCAGCTTCAGGCCGTAGAAGCAGCCGTGGGGCTGAGAGAAGTCTGTACTTGGAAGACCCAGCTGGGCGGCCTTTGCTGCCTGCTTCAGGTTTCTGGGGGCTCCTGAAATATCAGCCCACGTGGTTTCCATCCTGTCTGAGTCTTAGGCCTGTGGGGCAGGGAATTCTCTGCCCACGTAGGGTGCAGAGGGGACACTGCTTCCCTAGCCTGAGCCTCTTCTAGACCCTACAGAGGAGCCATCGCTGAAAGCAAAGCCTTACCTCCCCGGCAGAAGCTCCTGTGTTTCTCAAAAGGGCCAGGCAGCGTGAGGGTCCTTAGTGTAACTCATGCAGAACAGCAAGTGGCTCAGGACAGACTAGTGGGGCCTGGAAATTACCACCAAGCCTCCCTTTTTGGCTCTCCTTCAGGTGCCACTGGAAACCCCAGATGTGCTCCTGTGGGCCTGCTTCCTTGGGTCCTTCTCAATGTGCTGTATAGTTGCCCCTGGGCTCCAGGCCTTACCCGGTGCAAGCCGGGCTGTCTGCACACCTGGGCTGTGGCCATGAGCCCCTCATCAGAGCCAGCTGTGGTCAGCTTGCCCAGGAGGCCCCCAGCTCTGGGCTCCCTCGTGCTCCAACAACAGGCCAAGGCAGAGGAGCCAGACGGCAGGGGATAAGCACAAAAGCCCTTCATGGTTGGGCGTTTTATGAAGTGCTAGGTCCTTTTCCCCTCCATACTTCCCACCAGGCCTGGCATAGTAGCGGTCATCACCAGGCTGGCTGAGCTGTGGACGGAGGCGTGACTGGGGGGTCAGGTTATCCAGACAAAGGCAGAACCCCCAAGAAGAGTTTACAATCTGAGTGACCTCTGGACCGAGTCCTGCCCCCACCCTGAGTCATGCCTACCTGGGGGACCCCATGCCTACCTGGAGAAGCCTCCACCCCAGCCTCCGTCCAGATGCTGCCAGCTCCCCCCTGCCCACCATCCTCCTCCCCCACAGGCCAGCCTCTCCACTGCCTTCTCTAGCCCCATCTGTTCCTGTGGCTACAGATGCAGTTAGATGCTGGGGCTTCCCCAGTCTGTGTGCCTGAAACTCTCAGCCTCTGAGCAGGGGGCTGCTGCCCACGGCCACTCAGGACACACACCACCCACTGCTCGCGGCACCATCCTTGGAGGCTGCCACGTGGATGTTGGCCCTGCAGCTGGGCAGTGCGATGCCCTGTCGGTCCTCACTCCTGTTTGGTCTCCTGAGCGTCTCCCAGCCACTCCCCTCTCCCGCAGGGTATCCCCCAGCCCCTCAAATCAATGGCATCCACCTTGGAACTCTCCATCGGCTCCCCCACCCAAATGCCCTCCCCCATGTGTGCCTCCCAGCCCCGCATGCTGGACACTCAGCTCCCTGGCTCAGGTCAGAAGTTTCAGGAGGCGGTTGGTGGCCCCACGAGACTGCTCCCCTCAATGGGCCCGGGCAGCAGGGCTGGTGGCTGTGCCTGTGCGGCTCTGAGCGAGGAAGGAAGGAGCCCAAGGCCCATACAGCCGACTGTATGCGTGTTTTCCTTCCACAGGACTGCACCTTCTTCAATAAGAAGGACATCCTCAAGTAAGTGTGGCTCTTGTTCACCTCTCTAGGGGTAGGGGTGGGGCCGGCCACCCTGGGGGTGGGGGGTGCAGGGCGGTGGGGTGTGCAGGGGCCGCCCAAGCTGGAGATAAGCTTTTCCGCCTCCATCAGCAGCCTAGTGTGGGCTGCTGTATGAACTCAGGAACTGGCCCACATCCTTCTGCCAGGAATCAAACGTCTACCGAGCGCGTGCCAGGCTCCATGGTGGGTGGTTTCAGGAACATTTTCATTTAATCCTCACTGTGCCCTTGTAACAGGAGAATCCTTTTATCCTCACTTTACAGATGGGGCTGAGCAGCTTGGCTAAAGTCGCCCAGCCAGGGACTGAAGACCTGGCCTCTGACTCTAGGCTGCTCGCTATTTCACTGCCCCCCTGAAACCTATCTGACTAGGAGGTCCCTGTCATTAGACAGGGATCCCTAAGAGCCCCCACGCTCAGGCTCTGATGTCCTTCCATTCCTGGGAGGTCCAGAAGTCAGGAGCATGGCAGGATGCCCTCACTGCCTTTGAGCTGTCCACTGAGAATCTCTTTCCAGGACAGTCCCTTTCTTTGGGGGTGGGGTGGGCCTAGACAGGAGAGATGAAGGTTGTTGGCAGCCTCAGAGCTCCAGGACCAGATGGAGGGCAGGACTCATAGAATGCCAGGAAACCTGGTCCCACAGGCCTTACCGGGCCCCCCTCCCTGGACTGTTAGGTGGCACTAAAAGCCAGCATGGTCTCAGGACCGCTTTCCCTGGAGGTCAATGGGCAGGCTGGGCTCGATCCTGTCTACACTACCCAAGGGAGATGTGGTCTATCATTGCCATGACCATTCTGCCCAGTGTCCCTTGTCCCTTCCTTTGCCCAGGCTGCTTTTCCAGCATGTACCCTGGGTAGGTGAGGACACCCACTCCTACCACCTCGGAGAGACAGGGTCAGGGGAAAAACCTGCAGCCCTTGGCATCAACAGAAACCTGGGCTCCACTTTGCAGCTCTGGCCTCAGACCAGCGTGGAGCCTTGCTGAGCCTCTAATTCTTTTGTAAAATGGAGGTAATGATACCTCTCCTCATAGCATGGCTGAGAGGAGGAATGCCAGGGTATGTTTTTTGATAACGGAATTTGGTCTGTAGCTTGAATGATGTGTGGGTTGGGGTTCCCATCTGGACAGATGGTCCTCAGAACTGTCACACACAGTGGTCACCCCAGCCCTTCCAGTGGCACCTCTTACCTATGACAGTTCTTGGCACAGATCCTCATTTAAGCCTCACCACATTAATCCTCTGTTGCAGGGAGCTCCCACCATCCTCACCCCCACCTCTGTAGATGCCAGGCCCAGGTTGCTTGTCCTGTGAGGCCCACCACCATTTTTGTTCGGGCAACAAAAGCTTGTCCCTAGGCCTTTGCACAGGCTGCCCTGCTGTGTTCCTGCACATCCTTCAGGACCCACTCCAGAGTCATCTGCTCTGTGAGCTCCCAGCTATCTTTCCCCCAAATGCTTTTGCAAGTCTCTTAGCGGGCTCTGTGGGCTCATGGCTCCGGTCCCATTTCCCCCTGGACTTGCAGTCATTCAGGATACAGGCTCCTCATGCCTGGCATTGGGCACGGCACCAGGAAGCACTTGAAGAATGTGTGGATGAAGGATAGGTAGGGTTGGCCAAGGGGAGAACATTCCAGGCTAGGAGCAGTGGGGTCAAGGGCACAGACCTGCTACCTTCCCCATCCACAGGGGTCTCACTGAGAGTAGCAGGGTTGCCGGGGGGAAGAGGGTGGTTGACAGGCCAGGCCAGGAATTGGATTCAACCTGATAGGCTTTTGTGTGGGGACCCTGATCTCTTGGCAGATGATCAGTCCCAGGCAGGTAGGTGGTCTGAGCAGGGGTAGGGGGTCTCCTGGCTCCCTACAGCCCTGGCCCACCCAGCTCTGCATCCTTCTATACCAGCCTCTGTAGTTCAACCCAGGCCCGGGATCCACAAAGTGGGGAAAGGACCCTTTCTGGTAGCTGGACACCCTCGCTGAGTCCCCCGCTGTCTGCTTGTTCTGATTCCTTCCGGCCTCACTTCTGTGTTAGCACTCTTGGGGGACCAGACCTGGTGCTTTTTCTGCAAAGTTTGGTCGAGTGGGGTGGAGGAGGGGTGAAGCCCTGGGAGCAGGACCCCTGTGATCTGGTCCCCACTGTGTGGCAGCTGCTGTGTCTCAGTTGCCACCTCTGCGGCATGGGGATGAGAGTGCCCCTGGCCCTGTTTTTCCATGGGCCCCAGTGGCTGGGAAGGCAGGGGTGACAGCGTCGTTCAGCATAACACAGGCTGCTTAGAGTTTTGTTGCCTACCCGTCCACCCTCAGGAAGGGCGGTAAGGCCAGGCAGCGTGTGGGATTACTTGTCCAGGCGTGGCCACGATGGCTCAATTCCAGTTTCAGTCCCCTGACTTTTCTTCAGCCTTCTCTCTGAGCCCCAGCAAGAGCCGGTGTGACTGACCACCCCTGCCAGGCGCGCCCTGTCCACACTGTTCACATCTCAGGTCCAGGTGGGACGACTGAGGGCCCGAGCCCAGAGAGGGCGCGGAGAGGCCCTGGCCGGCAACACCAAGCCAGGCCAGCGGCAGAGCCAGGCCCTGGGCCCAGGGCCCTCCAAGCAGCCTGTGTTACGCTGAACTACGCTGTCGCCCTGCCCTCCCAGCCACTGGGGCCCATGGAAAAACAGGGCCGGGGGCACTCTCATCCCCACGCCGCAGAGGTGGCAACTGAGACACAGCAGGTGCCACACAGTGGGGACCAGATCACAGGCGTCCTGCTGCCAGGGCTTCAGGGGCCTTCCAGGGCTGTATCCCCACCCCCACCTGGATGGGTTTCTGGGTGAGCTGCACCCTGAGTAGCGACCAGATGGTGAGGAGGAAACATGAGCAGTAGGTTCTTTGCAGCTCGGGACTAAGCTCTCTGGCAGCCTCGGGTCAGTGATACCGAGTCTCAGATACCCATTGGGGAATTCTCACCTCCCCCACTCCTCCCTACTCACATACACAACACCCCCTGACTCCAGAGTGGATCCAGTTGCTCCCCGGGGCACAGCTGTTCCACCCTGATGCTGAGCCTGACTGGGCAGCCCCACCTTCAGCCACCTTCTTTGCCTTGGGGGCTCCCCCAGCCTCGTTAGCCTGTGCTCCTGAGCACGGAGACCCAGCTGGCACCTGGGGTGCTTGCCTATGGGTTACTTCATCTTCTGTTGTATTTTCTCAACAATTTAAAAACTCTGCATAATTTATTTTAATTACTTTTAATTTTTACTTCACCTGTGCTATGAGATGATGGTAGAAAATTAGAAAATAAAGCCGATCATGAGAGAACAAAAGATTATCTGCAGTCCTGCTGCCCAGGAACAGCAGCTATTAGCGTTTTGATGTATTTGACCTTTAGGTACATAGTGTGCAGGTAGTTTCCCTTTGTGTGTGTGTTTATTGGAAATTTTGATCAGGTTGTTCTGTAATCTGCTTTAAATTTCTTTTCCTTTTAGGCGACTTGTGAAGATAGATAAGATTTAAAAAATGATCTCACCACCTCTTCAGTTCATTTAGTTGGACATACAGGTTTGCAAAGTTTCACTGTTACAATTAGCACCATAGGGAACATTCTTGGGACACCTTGACGTGTAACCCACACTGCTGGGATTATTTCCTTAGGGTACATTTCTAACAGATTTCTGGATCAAAAGATGTGGACGTTTTTCAGGCTTTTGATTTTTATTTCTAATCGCTCTCTAGCAGCCATGCCTGAGTCCCCATTTCCCTGCTTCCTCAATCACATTCGCTGTTATGTCTTTCTTGTCTTCTGTCCCAAATCATTTACTGAATATCCCAAGGGTCTCAAACTTTGTTGCCTACCTGGGCCAACATGCACTGCAATGAAATGAACCTGTGTACCCTGCTGGGAATGTTTTAGGACCAGGATCTGCAGAAAAGCTCTTCCTAAGCCCCAGCTGGTTGTGACCTTGGGGAAATCAAGCCACAGTGTGATCAGGGAATCAAGGTTTGTCATGTAAGTTTAATTTGTAAGTGTTATCAACTAAATTTTAAAACATTACATGAAAGCTAGTCATGAGTGTGGACCACCAACCCATCTGTGACTTTGAGAAGAATTCATCTTCTCCTCACTAATTTCAAATGCTGTTTGTCATGGACTAATCTCATTTATACTGTATTTGGGTTGCCTCTTCTATACCAGTGTCTGTTCCATACGGTTTTATTTATTGTAGCTTTAAGCAGTTTTCACATCCAATGAGGCAAATATCTGCCCAATTACTCTTTTTTCAAGGTCTCCCCACAACTCTTCTACATTTATTCTTCTGAACAGACTTTTGAATCAGGCTGACAAGTTCTCAAATATTTTTCAGATTTCAATTAAGACTGTATTCATTTTATAGGAATATGAAGAGAAGATTGTCATCCTTATAGTAATAAGCCTTTCCAATCAGGAATGTTATCTAAATCCTTAACGATTTTACATCCTTTGGTAAAGTTCCATGGTTTTCTTTGTATGCATTTCAATTATTTTATGTGTAGTTGTTTTGAGTTTTTTGGGGGATTGTATTGTGAATCAGATCTTTTTTATATAGTATTTTTGAATAGGTGAATACTGATAAGAAAACTATTGCATAGAAGAGCTATTGAGCTCTTTCTCATTCACATAGTTTTTAAACTGGTTATTCTTGGTTTTCCAGCAAATAATAATTTACCTCCTCCTCTCTAAAGTTTAAGCACACTATTTTATTTTGCTGACTAATTACATTGACTGGCACGCATGGGGGAAATGTTATATAATCATGGTGATCCTGGTGGTGGTGTTTATTTACTAAGTCACATCTGACTCTTTCACGACCCTATGGACTGTAGCCCGCCAGGCTACTGTATCGGATTTCCCAGGCAAGGATACTGGAGTGGGTTGCCATTTCCTTCTCCAGGAGGTCTTCCTGACCCAAGGATTAAACCTGTGTCTCCTGCATTGCAGGTAGATTCTTTACTGCTGAGCCACCAGGGAGGCCCCAGTGGTGATGGTTAGGAACCCCACTTACATGGGAATGTTTACTTTGTCATTTAAGTTTAATGTTGGGTGTTGATTTGAGATAGAGAGTATCCTTTTGTTTATGTTTGACTAAGGATTTTTAAATTTTTTTTTTGGTTATGCCACGTGGCTTGTGGGATCTTGGTTCCCTGACCAGGGATTGAACCTGGGCCCTCAGCACTAAAAGCACTGAGTCCTACCTATTGGACTAGCAGGGAAGTCCCAAGGATTTTAATTTTTTTATTGATGAAAATTAATATGTACCTTAAAATACTTTTTATTAATACTCTAAAAATTGAAGCAGTTCACAAGTATGTGAAGTGGTAAGTGAAAGTTGGCCTCCCTCTTATCACTTTGCTCCTCCCCCACAGGGACCATCCATGTAAACATGTGGTATATGCTCTTCAGATATTTTTCTGTGTCCATACAGTTGTCTCATCATAAATGCAGCCATGAAGTTGATTGAAATATTTGTTTGCTGCCTACTAATGCAATTTGTAGTCACAGATTTCTAAACATTGACCCTGCCTGGCATTCCTGGAATAGGTCCTGCTTGGTCCCAATGTATTATTCTTTCACATGCTGTTGGACCTGATTTACTAATGTTATTTTATAAGACTGTTGCATCTGTATGTGTAAGGGTCATACAGCATTATTAACTTCTTAAAACAAACTGGGAGGCCTTTGCTTTTGTGCCTCACGCTCTGGACCAGTTCAAGTAGCAGAGATATCAAGCATAGGTGTCATTTCTACTCCTGGGACTTAGGAGGGGACTGATACATACATCTTGAATTCAGTAGTGCCCTTTATTGGGAGGGTGGGTGATAGGAATGCAGTTCTGAGACAGTTTTGAAGTTTCTCCCACAGTGATTCACCTTTACAAATTCTCCTTGAATTTTCTTAAAAAAAAAAAAAAAAAAATCCAGTATTCCAGTCATGGAATCAGAACAGATCCATGTCCCAGGGCAGCCTTCGCACCCCGGAAGACACCTCCTCAACTCCACCAGTACCTGGAGACCTTCTCCCAAATCCCCCCTTTCCAGGTAGCCCCTGACATGGCAGGCAGTGTGCTAATAGCTATCTGTTGAGGCAAGGTGGTTTTACTAATGCCATCCTTTTTAATCCTCCCAGGCGTGAGGAGGGTAGCACAATCCCCGTCTTAGTGATTCGGAAGTGTGTTCTCCAGGGGGTTAACCTGCTTGCCCAAGGCCGCACAGCTAATGAGAGGATTAGGCAGGGCTCCAGCCTCAGTCTGACTTCACACTCCTGCTGCAGCCACCCCACATAATTCTGGAGGTGTAAGCCAACCCCCAGAAACACCCCAACAACACATCCCAAATGCCCGGGTCAGATGGGAAATGTGATGGTCCTCTTGAAAGCATATGAAACTAGACACATAAATGGTGATACAGAGCCCTGGTTCCATGTTTGGGGACAGTATAAAATAGGGCCGATTTTTCCTTGATGCCAAAAGTGAGAGCAAAGAAGGTACCCAGCCAGCAATTGGCTATGTAGTACTGTACTGTAGTAACTTTATAATACTTTTCACACAAATAATACATACAGAAAATAAGACATTTTTAATCTTACAGCACCTTGAAAAGTACAGTAGCATGGTACAATAGCTGGCATGCAGGGGCTGGCATCAAGCAAACAGGTAAGAAGAGTCACTGACTGGAGGAGAGGAGGTGGGAGATGGCAGAGCTGAAGGGTCATCAGCAATAGGAGATGGAGGGCAACCTGCAGCTTCACTCATGCCTGACGTTGATGGCACAGATGCCTTGTTCCTAGCTGATTCAGTTCTATCTACCCTCTTGGAAAACAATCCAGTGATGTCTGAGTAGTAGCTCTTTTTTTCTCATGACACGGAAGCACCGGATTGCGTTCTGAACAGCCGCCGCAACCTTGCTGGACTGTTCTGCATCGGGTCCTGTGCCTCAGCAGCCAACAGTGCCTCCTCAAATAAAGAAAATCCCCTTGCCATTTCCTGAGTCAGGAATCTCTCCAGTTCTTCAGTTACTTTTTCCTTTTGTCTCTCTCTATCCTTCCTTTGGGCCTCCCTTCTGTCAGGCCTTCGTTAGTATCAGAATGAGTATTGTCGCAGAGCAAGGAGTTTAGTGAGGTCCATCCTCTTGCAGACCTAGCTTGACACAGATTCTGCACTCATGTACTCTATACGGTGCTGTACAGTAAAGGACGCAAACACACAACCGCTTGTAGGGGACACACACGTGTGACAATACACAGCAGTCTCGTGAACTAACGTAGGTGATTGGACCTGGGAACACACGTTTGTGTCTTTAAAAGTTCGCAACTTGAAGGTTCATGTGTTGGGGACTTACTGTAGAGCAGTGCACACAGGATTAGCCTAGAGCTGGGCACGGAGTGAGCACTTGCTGAATGGTGGCTGACATCGTGTGTGTGCGCTGGGCAAGCAGTTAGCTGCCCTGATGGAGAGGGCTCTGATGGAGAGGGCTGGGGAGCGGGGCCACAAGAGTTGGGTGGAACCTGACGGGGGACTGGGTGGATGCTGAAGGGCCTGCTAAGGATGGGCCTACGAGTGTGTCACTGGGTCAGGCCGCTTAGAAGAAGACCAACGTTGCTCTGGCTTTGGGGGTAGCGGGGCAGATGGGCCCCAGGAGATATGGGCCCCTTCAATCCAGGCCCCTGCAATCCTGGCCTCACCTTGGGCAGGTTACCTACCACAGCCCCCCAGTCAATGCCCCTGACACTTATCCCCTTGTCTGGCAGCAAACTGAGGGTCCATGCAACATGGAGGCAGGCTTGTGTTCCAGGGAGTCCTCAGCCAGGAGGGAGGATGGGAGGGAGCTGGGGACCCGACCCGTCAGTGGGGAGGGCCAGGCCCAGGGCAGTGGGCTCCATCCCAATAGCTCCCAGCTGGAGAGAGGCTGTGAGTGGCCCAGGCTCAGGGGCTTCCCGGGATGAGAGGGTTTCTGGAAGCTCTTGCAGAGACCCAGCAACCCTCAGGGCCTAGCTTGGGGGCAGTAGCAACCTGGGCCAGGTCTTCAGCAGGTCAGGAGTGGGGAGCAGTGGAAATGGTGTGGGGAGGGGGCGTTAAGAGCTTCTGCTCTGGACTTCTGGTCCTGGGTTCCGTAGTCGCTGAGACTTCTAGTTGTGTGGTGGTAGACCAGTCACCCTTAACCTCTTCAGGCCTCAGTTTGCTGAGCTGTCAACTGTGGTCACAGTGTATCTGTCCACACAGTCATAGGAGAATAAAAGCGGTGACATGCCTGGCACATAGGCTCTTAAGAGAGTCTAAAGAGGGAAAAATAAGGTAGGACTGCAGGCCCTTGAGGGAGGGGGCTGGGCATTGGCAGCAGCAGTGGTGGTGGGAACGCCAGGACCCTGTCCGGGTATCAGCACAGGGTCTGGGCAGAACTTGCCTTCCCCACAGATGCCATACCCCATGGGAAGAGGAGATGGTCTCCCCAGGCTCCTGGCCAAAGTGGGTCTCCAGCATGGGAGGTAGGGGGCAGGCAGGGCAGCACTGGGCCTCTGAGGGCCCCCGGGCCTGCGTCCCCTCCAGCCCCTTCTCTGTGCTTCCCCTGCAGGCTCCATGCACGGTTCTATGAGCTGGCCCCCAACCTCGTCCCGATGGACTACAGGAAGAGCCCCATTGTCCACGTGCCCATGAGCCTCATCATCCAGATGCCGGAGCTCCGGGTACACGAGCGGCCGCTGCTGCCAGGCAGAGCGCGGGAGGAGCCAGAGGAGGCTGGGCAGGGGGGCTGGGGGAGTGTGCCGCTCCGGATGGCGGGGCAGCGGAGCCACCTAGACCCGAGTTGAACCCCCCGCCGTGCCTGTTTCCTCACCTGCACTCTGAGGACGTGAGTCCTGTGTGTGGGACTCCATCGGGTGCGAGCCACCTAGACCGGAGTTGAACCCCCTGCCGTGCCTCAGTTTCCTCACCTGCACTCTGAGGACGTGAGTCCCGTGTGTGGGACTCCATCGGGTGCTGTGACTGGTGCTGCCCCTGGGCCGCAGGCGGTTAGCCTGCACTCACCTGCTCACCCCTTTGTTAGGCGGCCCAGCTGCTGTCCTTGGCACACCTTGTGTGTGTCTGCTTTTGAAGGTAACTTTCTTCCAGCCGCCTCCTTGCGTGGCTGTAGCCTCTCACAGCACAGTCATCCATCGCATCCCCTCTCAGACTTTTAATGTGCACAGGAATCACCTCGAGATCTTGTCAGAATCCCAATCCAGGTTCAGTAGGTCTGGGTGGGGCCCAAGGATCTTGTTTTTCTAACAAGCTTCCAGGTGAGGCTGATGCTGCTGGTCCTCAAACCATTTATATACTTGACCTAAGAGTTTCATTTCCTGAGTTCCTTACTTATTAATATAATACACAGAAAGTGCACTTTGATAGTAAGAAAGCATTTGGGTTTTTAGAGCATGTTGCTGTGGGTCTTTGCAAATAGCCCCTTTCCAGGTCTCATATGTGTGACTCTGGGGTCAGAGTATGCAGTTGGGGTCCACATGGCATCCACTTGGGGGCTGTATCGGGCTATGACTTAAGTCCTGAGGGATAGTAGGTCACAGGCTCAGCCCTGGACAAGCAGCCAGCCTGGTCTAGAGCGGGGGCTTGAGCCCAGGCTCAGAGGATCATTTGAGGGTAGGAGGCACTTGGGAGGAACCATGGGGTTGTCTCTAGTCCCCTCTGCTGGACTGGGCACAGAGTGGAGTGGCCCAGTGCTGGCCCAGCTGCGGGTAGAGGACTCCAGGAGAGATGGGCCCTGAGTGAGCTGGGATCAGAGGAGGGAGTTGCTGGTATAATTTCTCACCTCCCTGTGGGCTGGCCTAGGAAAATTCATAGGAGTTGGGTGACTGCTGGCCTGGGATCTGAGTGATTCTCTGATCCTGGCCCAGTTATCCAACCCCCGGAGCCCCACTGCTGCCTCCCATGATCTTGGTCTGAGCTGAGAGCTGTAGTAGTAGGGAACAACCTTTATAGTCTCTTCCAAATTAGTCACTAAAGGGATATTGCCTCTAAGCTTAAATCACACATAATGGCCCATCTCTGGGAACCCTGCCTCCCAGGTAGTGAGCGTTAAGCTAAAATATCTGTGTTTAGCTCACAGGTAACATCCTGACCAGGCCCACCTGTGAATGACTGCAGGGAGGAAGGAATTAACGCCTCCTCTCTGGACTTCCCTGGTGGCTTAGACGGTAAAGCGTCTGCCTACAATGCGGGAGACCTGGATTTGATCCCTGGGTTGGGAAGATCCCCTGGAGAAGGAAATGGCAACCCACTCCAGTACTCTTGCTTGGAAAATCCCATGGACGGAGGAGCCTGGTAGGCTACAGTCCACAGGGTTGCAGAGAGTCGGACACGACTGAGCAACTTCATTTCACTCACTCTGGAGGCTGATGGGAACCAGGAAATGTTTCACTTTACTCCCGCTTTAGTGTAGAAGGAGCCTGAATTCTAACTCGGGCAAGATGGTTCTTTGGGATACAAGTCCACCATCTTCTCAGTTTGCTGCTTTTATGAATAAAGTTGCTAGCCCTTGCCCCAGCAACTTGTCTGTTGATACACTGGCCTTTTGTGCTGTGATCAGTATGAGTCTGGATTCGGGAACATTGTCTTCTCTTGCATGTCAAGGCAGGAGCCTCCATGTACTCCCTGGGTAATGGGACTAAGCCCTGCTCCTGCTGGAAGAGGCGATGCCTCCAGTGGGCACACTGGGCTCTGCTGAGCTCCCCCTGCTCATCCAAACAATATAACAGAACGTGACACCTGTGGAGCTCTCACTAGTGCTGGGCCTTGTTGCTGCTGTTGTTCAGTTGCCCAGTCGTGTGTGACTCACTGTGATGCCATGGACTGCAGCACGCCAGGCCTCCCTGTCCCTCACCATCTCCCAGAGTTTGCCCAAGTTCATGTTCATTGCATCGGTGATGCTGTCCAGCCATCTCATCCTCTGACACCCTCTTCTCTTTCTGCCCTCAATCTTTCCCAGCATCAGGGATGTTTCTAATGAGTCATCTGTTTGCATCAGATGACCGAAATACTGGAGCTTCAGCACCAGTCCTTCCAGTGAATATTCAGGATTGATCTCCCTTGATTGACTGCTTTTATCTCCTTGCTTTCCAGGGGACTTTCAGGAGTCTTCTCCAGCACCACAGTTCAAAGGCATCAATTCTTTGGCATTTTGCCTTCATTACGGTCCAGCTCTCACAACGGTACAACTGGGAAGACCATAGCCTTGACTATCCAGACCTTTGTTGGCAGAGTAATGTCTCTGCTTTTCAACACCCTGTCTAGCTTTGTCATTGCTTTCCTGCCAAGAAGCAGCTGTCTTCTGATTTCATGGCTGCAGTCACCATCTGCAGTTATTTTGAAACCCAAGAAGAGGAAATCTGTCACTGATTCCACCTTTCCCCCTTCTATTTGCCATGCAGCATTGGGGCCAGATGCCATATCTTAGTTTTTTTCATATTTAGCCTTTCACTCTCCTCCTTCACCCTCATCAAGAGGCCCTTTAGTTCCTCTTTGCTTTGTGCCATTATAGCGGTATCATCTGCCTATCTGAGGTTGTTTTTGTTTCTTCCGCCTGTCTTGATTCCAGCCTGTAAACTCATCCAGCCTGGCATTTCTCATGATGTGCCGGACCTTGTACCAACACCTTATTTTTAACTCATTTAACCCTCTCGCAACCCAATTAAGTAGGTGTGATTATTATTCCCATTTTACAGATGGGGAAACTGAGACCCAGAGGGGTTAGGTCACAGAGGCATAACAGATGGGCTCCAGGGTCCTGCCAGTGAACCTGCACCCATGGTGACTGCTGTGGTTGTTTTCTTCAGGAGAATCCCTTCAAGGAAAGGATCGTGGAGGCTTTCTCTGAAGATGGTGAGGGGAACCTCACCTTCAATGACTTTGTTGACATGTTTTCTGTGCTCTGTGAGTCAGCTCCCCGCGAGCTCAAGGCCAGCTACGCCTTCAAGATCTACGGTAACCCGGGCCTGGAGCAGGGGCTGTGACGCTGTGTGTGGTGGGGTTCCATAGGCCAGCTGGTTGTTGCTGGTTCCCACCCTGGGGACACTGGGGCACCAAGAACACTTTGAAGAGTGCTTGTCCAGTGCGGTGGCCAGAGGGGACAACTCGTACACGAGCGATACCCGTAAGGTCCTGAGATCAGAGGAGGGAGAGTGGGCAGTTAGCCTGAGGTGAGTTCACACGTGCCGACCTCTCAGCAGGGCCTGGAGTTCGTTCACAGGAGAATGCGGGCAGGCACACCCAGGAGAGGGAGCAGCCTATGAAGAGCTCAGGGAAGCACACAGCACAGGGCTTGGGGAGCTGACGGGGAGACGACCGTGGTGGGATGAGCACAGTGGAAGTCTGGAGAGGTCATTGTGACTGGCCTTCTGAGGAGCCAGCCAAGGAGCTTGGGGGTCACTGTGGGGCTTCAGGTGAGGCCAGGCAGCCCTGTGTTCTCGAAAGATCTCTTAGCATCCTGGAGGTGTGAATTGGAAGAGCTAGACTGGCAGAGGCTAGGGTTCTGGAGAGGAGGCCTCTGCAAGTGGTGAGGCTGGGCTGAGAGGTAGGCTCCTTGGTCCTCAGACCCTGACTCCAGCAACTGCTGAAAGAGATAGGGTGACCTCATTTCACCCCAGCCCAGCTCAGCCCAGGACCCATTGTCCTAGTGGCCACCAGAGGGCGCCAAGGACCCACGAAGCCCTTGGTTTCTGCTCCAGAGGACTGGGACTGGGGTCAAACCCTCAGACAGTGCTCAGACGGGAACTCTGAGGCCCAAGGAGGGGTTGGAACCCGTCCTGGAAAAGAGAAGCCACGGACAAACCTCCTGTCCCCCGCATCTTTGATCAGCCAGGAGATCCCAAGGCAGTGGGGTCCACTGGGCTGTTTTTTCATTTTCTAGTTTTCCTGTTTATTTCAGGGAACTTTCGTCTACATACATCTCTGCACCCACATTGTGTTTGCACAGCAGAGGCATGGTATCCACCTTGTCTACTCTCCACAAACTACACCCACAAGCTTCAAGGAAAAAACTTATCAGATTCCACCCATCGTCCCCTTAATGCTGGACCCCAGGACATTGCTCCTGGGAAAGGCTATCGTCTGCCAGAGAGGGGAAGTGCAGGGCACACAGCCAGGCAGACATGGGGACAAGTGAAGGGAGAACCAGGGCTCCCCAACTGCCCTGGATGGGAGTGTGGAATGGAGAAAGGCAACTGGGACCTGGGGTTTGGTGCTGGGGGGACCTGGGGCCTGACCTCTAGCAAGGATCACCCCCTCCCTTGACCTTAGTTTCCTCATATAGAATGGGCAGGCGGTTCCCCTTCTTGCCAACCCTACAGAGAGGCACCACCAGAGGGCAGAGAAGTATCCTTTCTTGTGCCTGCCCCAGGGCCCCTTCATAGGCCAGTGTGGGGATGCGCCATGGAGGGTGCCCAGACAAGAGCTTGGGCTCTGGGGTCCAACACTGAGCAGGGATGTGACCTCAAGTGATTTGTCCTTTCCGAGCCTGTTTCTTCATCTGTATCATGGGGGTTCCAATTGTACCCACTGAAAAGGCTTGTGGTGAAAATTGAATGAGATGGAGCCTGAAGTGCTTACATGAGCATTGTGCTCTTCATCACTAGCACTGATGGTAGGGTTTGGCCAGTTGGCAAGAGGAGCCCTTATGTCTAGGAAGCGCTGCCCCCTACCCCGGCCTCGGCCGCCAACCAACCAGGAGGAGGCGTTTGAGCTAAAACTTGATGGAGTCTGCTACACAGATACATGGGAAGTGCCCTCCAGGTAGAAGAAACAGCACAGGTGAAGAAAGAGTTGATAGTTGGGTTGCAAAGCAGTCAGAAGGGTGTTCATGTTCCCTCTATGAGCCTGCGTGGCTCGGTCCTCTGGACATGTTGCTGGGCTGTGGGTAGCAGTAGTGCCTTTTGCCAAGGATTAGAATCAAATTGTTCCCTGCTCTTTGAAGCCAGGCGTGGGGCTTTTCTCTGAGGGCCTTCTGAGTCTCCTGACCTCCTTGTCTGGCTAGAGGCCAGAGGCAACATGGTGCAGTTTAGAAAATGTGGGTCTTAGCATCAACCAGGCCCTGGTCAGCATCCCAGCTTCCCCTCCAAGCAGACGTCTGACCTTGATTCAGTCACTTGGCCTGTCTGGGCCTTGGTTTCTTTAGCTCTAGAGAGAACACGAAGTCCACTGTGGGGCAAAGCTAGGAGGGCCATTTGGCCTGGGTCTCATGTTCCCAGGAAGCCTCAGATTTGGACATTCCAAGTGTCTCAGGCTAAGTCTGTGCTTGCCGTCATGCTGGGGGTTTGTGCAGATGGTGAATGTGGGTTTGTTGAACGTGGTGTCCAGAGGTGCCTTGTGGGTGAGTCCCCCTTGGTCCCGGTCGGCTGAAGACCAGGATCCAGCGTCCCCAGAGGGTGCATGGGGAGGTGTCTGGTGTGAGAGTGGAGATAAACCCACCCGCTCCCTGCAGACTTCAACACAGACAACTTCATCTGCAAGGAGGACCTGCAGCTGACGCTGGCCCGGCTCACCAAGTCGGAGCTGGACGAGGACGAAGTGGTACTGGTGTGTGACAAGGTCATCGAGGAGGCCGATCTCGACGGTGACGGCAAGCTGGGCTTTGCAGACTTTGAGGACATGATTGCCAAGGCCCCGGACTTCCTCAGGTGCGGCTCCAAGGGGCTGGCTTGGGTGGGGTGGGCCTTAATAGGGGCCGCAGCTGGAAGACCCCACGAGGCTAAGGGCCCTCGCTGCTCCTAGAGCGGTGGTGCCGCAGGCCCCGTGCGGCCCAGGAAGCAGGTCAGGCTCCAGGCCCGGCTGCCCTCAGCGTGTGCCTGGTGAGCCCGCTGTCCCCAGCAGGGCCAGACTCTCGGGGGAAGGGTAAGACCTGGGGGCCCTTTGGTTGGGTGGGGTTGGACACGAAGGCACGGCTGGCCCTCCAGGCCTTCACGTGGATTATTCATGAACTCTGCGTCCTCCTGGAGGGACTGTCCAGGGTTGGACATGGGGCCTGGTTGGCTTTCTGCAAGGACCTTTACCCACCCAGTCCAGAGCTGCTCACCCCCTCTTGGTCTTTCCTTCTTTCCAGCACTTTCCACATCCGGATCTGAGGACAGTGACCAGAAGCCGACCATCCGGCCCGGTCCCCGCACGAGTGTGACCTCCAAGCTCCCCAGGAGCGGAGCCGTGGCCTCTGGGGTTTACACCCACGAACACTTCTTTGGCCCTTTCAGCAAAAAAAAAAAAAAAACCTTAACCAGGGAAGGGGGGATGTGAGGAGCACGGCCCTTCCTAGTCCCCCTGTGGGCCCTCCCCAGGCCCTCCCTCTGTTCCCCCACCTTCCCTACTCCCATCAGAAATGGCCCCAGTGGGAGGGGGAAGGAGGAACCCCTAACAGGGCTGGGGTACGGACTTGTCCAAGTGCTGGGCAGGCACCCGGGTTGCCCAGGGCAAATGGAAAAACAGAGGACAAGGTTTAACAAGCTATGCAATCTTTCTCTAGAGCCCACAGCTGGGCTGCACCCCGGGCCTGTCTGTTTCTTCTCCCCGGCCCTTCCCAGTGTGAAGCTGTGGGAACCATGGGTGCAAGGACTCGGGCCCTGTCCCGGTCCGGAGCACCACCCCATCCGCCCTCCCCAACGACGTGGAATCCTCAGTGGTGTGTGCTGTCCACAGATTTGTGAACTCCTGATAGTAAAACACTTTCATGTTCTCTGTGTCTGCCAAGGTTAGGAAAGGTTTGTTGATCCCTTTTCTCCTTGAAATCTCCCCATGAGCACCTCACCTCTTGAGGTTAAGTGCTGCCTTCCCAGCTTCGGCACCAACTTTATTTCAGTACCTGTGTCCTTGGGAGGAGACATATCTGTGCCCCAGATCCTAGGGAGCTCCGCGAAGAGCCGATGTTGGGTGAAAAATCATCTCCACGTCCCTCATAGTGAGAACCATTCCAGTGAACATTTGTATCAGGCATGGGCCTAGGTCCATGGTGACCAGTTACATAGGGATGGCCGGTGGGCGCCCACTGGCTGGCTCCAGAAACCGCCCAGCAGTGCCCAGGCTGAGCCCAGGCAGCCAGCCAGGTTTGGGCCTGTGTTAGGAGGGGTCTGAGAGCCACCCATAAAGGCCATCACTGGCTGGAGGCAGAGCATAGATGAGGGTGACCTGGTCATATAGGGAGGCCAGCAAGCACCCACTGGCTGACTCCAGAAACTGCCCAGCAGTGCCCAGGCTGACTGACTGTGCAGCCTCAGGCAGGTTGCTGCTCCTCTCTGGGTCTCTGTCCCTCCCCGCCCCCCACCCCTCCCACTCATCTGCAGCAAAAGGGTCAGATCAGGGTCTGCTTAGCTTGCATTATGAGGCCTGCATAAAGGTGGGGGTGGAGAGGGGCAGAGGGGATGGCCCCCAGGAGCTCAGCTGCCCCAGGGTCAGAACCATCCCCTCTGAGGTGGCACTCTACTGCTACTTCCCACCCTATGCTCTCTGCTAGGGCCACAGTGAGGGGGACTGGTTTTGGTCTCTGGAGCAACTGTATGACATCACTCAGCTAAGAAAATGCCAGCCATGCCACAGGGCCTGTCCCATGCTCAGTAAGTGTTCAGTGGTGGGAGGCCAGCTCCATCAATCGTCCAGGACCCCCCCAGCCTGCTCATCTTGGAAGCAGGGGGTGCTCACCCCTGCCTTTGGCTGGTCCCCCCTCCTCTCAGGCTGTGACTTCCTCTGGATGGGTGGGAGGCCCTGGGGTGGGGAGTGGGACTCAGTCCTGAGCAGCAGGAGACTGGAAGGTCCCCTCCCACCCTGTCGCTGGTGGGCACCTAGGCTGTCTTGGAGCCTGGTTTCAGAGCAGGCTGGTTGGGTTTGAGGGTCCAAGGGGTGCCTTCAAGCAAGCTGAGAGCTTCCCAATAACCTCTGGTGTGGCCCCGGGCCCAGGAAACCCGCTGGTGGGCTGCTGGAAGCCAGACCTCCTCAGGGTTTGTGCTTCTTGTCTGTGAAGAAGATCCTCCGGAGCTTGTCAGGCTGCAAGGAAGGACAGGATGCTGGTGCCTGGGTCCCGGGACAGGGCAGGGAGACCCAGGCTCAGAGGGTCCCTTTACAGGGACTGGGAGCTGAGGCCAAGACCAGAGAAAGACCAGGTTGGAATGCAGATGGCTAGTTGCTCCACAGCCCCTCACAGTGCCAGAAACTCCAGCCCTCTGGTTTGGATGAAGGACTTCTCTCTCGCCCCCCTTCCTTCACTGGGTCTCCGGGGGTCCCCATCCCAGCCCTCTCTGCCTCAGCCACGCCCTAGGTAGGATGGGGGGGTGGGGTGTATGTGGTGCCTTCAGTACCCAGAAGGACTTTGCAGCTGGAGGAGGAGCAGATGGGGGATGTAGCTTATGTAGTTCTTAGAAGGACTGTCCACAGGCAGGATCTGTGGTCCTGGGAGTCAGGATCTCAGAGGCTTGAACCAGGGGAGTTCCCTGTCCTGGGGTGTGTGGGTACAACCCTGCCGCGAGGGGGGAGCTGGCAGAGCTTCTGGTGAAGGCCTTTCATCTGCGAGCTCAGGGTCTTACTGTTCAGGCCGGGAGAGGAGGTCTGCATATGCTGGAGATCTGAGGCTGCCACCTCGGGGAGGGGGTCACCTGGCTCATGGGCTCCAGGTACAGGCAAGCACACTGGGGTGAACCCTCAGCAGGGCTCCTCTGCCTCCCTGGGAACTCTGACCCCCTCCCTCCATCCTCCTGGTCTTTGCTTCCCCCTTTCTCCTTTCTTAGAAACCCCCAGGAATAACAGTTATCCTTTGACAGCTGTCTCTGGGCTGTATCCTGAGCACATGGGGATGGCTAGTATCATCTCCTGGGCAGCCACCCCTGGACACAGCACAGGACGAGCCCATTTTACAGATGAGGAAATGCAGCCAGATACTGGGTAGATGCTAAATAAGAGTACAGGATGCCCAGCTAAGTTTGAACTTCAGATAAATAAGGAATAATAGCAGTACTGGTAACTATGCTAAAAAAACATTACTCATTGTTTATCTGAAATTCAGATTAACTGGGTGTGTTGTATTTTATCTTGCTGAATCTGGTGATCTTAGTTGCATGGGAAACTATTTTGCCCAAAGCCACATGGGTAGGGAGTGCCTGAATCATGAAAAGGGACAAGGCAAGTCAAACCTGGAGCCAGGGTCCTTGTCCACCTCTCGGAGGCTCTGAGACCCCTGCAGTGGCAGGAGTCCTGCCCCAGAGAAAGACTTCAGAAGGGCCTGAAAGTTCCCATCTTATATCCAAATCTAACCTCTTCCTCTCCCACCTTCTCCAAGCAGAAGTCGGAGCTGGGAAGTTCTGGGTGTGGTGCTGACCTGACCCACCCGTGTTTGAGGGCCACAGGTTCCCTCCTTCACCAGTAGCTCTCTGCTGGCTGGTAGCCACCCCGCCCCACTCTGGAGCCCACCTTGTGTGTCCGTCCGGCCTCCTTGCTCCTGGCTGCTTGGATTTGTGTGTCTGTCCAGCCTCCTTGCTCCTGGCTGCTTGCTCCTGGGATTTGTTCATAGGTGTGTCTGGGTTCTGGGAGCTCCGGGACCTCCGAGATCCTCTCATAACCACTGTCTGTGAACCCCGAAAGCTTGCTGTATGTAGGGCCCATCCCAGGATAGGGGGTCCTGGCCGGGCTCCCCCAGCAGACTGCAATCTGCTCATGGGCACTGCCATCTTCTCGGCGTGGCACATCCCTGGTGTCCTCGGGGACGTCTTCTGTCCAGATGGACTCGTAGGTGTCTGCACAACTGCTCTGGAAGCAGGGCTGGGCCCCACGGCTCAGTTTTGGAGACCCCTGGCTCCAGGTAGCCCCTGAGGATCCCGAGGCCTCCGAGCTGGACGGCAGGAGGAGGCCCCAAGAAATGGGAGACACCCTAGGGCCCTGGTCTGGGCTCACGCCAGAGAGGGAAGGTCCTGGGCCATCAGGCTTGTTCTGGCTTCCGTCTGACAGTCTTCTCTGGGCCTCCTTGCCTGGAGAACAGGCCTGGCTGCCACCTGGAACTGGCCCCTGCCAGCCAGATATATCTGTGCCCAGGCCTAGCCGGGCCTGGTTCATCTTTCTCAGGTCTGCATAGATGATGTCGTTGGAGCCTCCAAAAGAGTTGCTCAGAAGGGAACCTCTCCTTTCTGGGAGCGGGGGCACCTTGACAGGAGCCTAGAGAGAGGAACAGAACTTCTGAAAGGTTACCCTGCCACCAGGCTGCCCTCAGCTAAAATGAAGCTTTCTCAGAGAAGCTAAGGCCCCTGGCCTTGGACTCATTTACCTGACCATTACGTGCAGGGGTTGGTGGACATTTGGGGTCCCTGCCAGCTTCATATTCTAGGACTCCTGAGTATGGTCCTTACATTGGCATTCAAGGTCAGAGGTCGTGAGCTCTATCTCCCACCGGAGATCATTCTGTTTTGCTCCTCTCCCCTCTGCCCCTCAGAGAGACCCCTGCATTCACCCACTTACTACTCCCTTCACCTTCAGAATAGGCCACGCTCAAGTCCATCAATTGTGTATTTATTCAACAAATATTTAGTAAGAACTGTGTAGACACTGTCCCAGGTGTCAAGGGCTCCATAATGAGCAAGACCACCTCTTGGGAATTTACATTCTAACCTGGAGATGGGCAACATACTACTCTGTTTTTGTTTAATGTGGTTGATGTAATACATGATATAATAGCATGCATGCTCAGTCACTCAGTTGTGTCCGACTCTCTGCAACCCTATGGACTGTAGTCCACCAGGCTCCTCTGCCTATCAGGTTTTTCCAGCAAGAATACTGGAGTGGGCTGCCATATCCTTCTCCAGAGGATCTTCCTGTCCCAGGGATCAAACCGGCATCTCTTGCGTCTCCTGCATCGGCAGGTGGATACTTTACCAGTGTGCCCCCTGGGAAGCAACCCCATATTATAGTGTATCACAAGATAATATACTGTCAGCTCAGGATCAGTACTGTGAAGAAGAACAAAGCTGAGGAAAGGGAACGGGACAATGGCAGGTGGGAGAGGGGATATTTTCCATAGCTTAGGCAGCCCTTTCTGTGGAGAGGGCATTTAAGCAGAGAATGGCATGCAGCGAGAGTAGCAGCCATGTGGGTATCTGGTGGGAAGAGTATTCCAGGCAGTGGGTCAGCAAGTGCAAAGGCCCTGAGGTGGGAACAAGGCTGGTGTGTTTAAGGAAGATCCAGAAAAGTGAAGAAGGAGGAGAGGGAGCAAGGGCACCTGAAAAGGCTCTTGTGAACCCTGGTGAAGCTTTCAGATTTTAAACAAGAGGAGAAGCCCTTGATATTCTGTGATCTGATATACATTAAAAAAAGAAGTCTCTATGAGTCCCTCCTGCAAAGATGCTAGGGACAATAAAGTACTGACTCACAGGCACTCCACTCTATAGTTTACAAAGGGATTTTCTCAGACATTGTACATCCGTTCCCTCATTCAAGCCTCAGTGGAATCTCAGGATTGGTAAACTGAGACTTAGAGAGCTTATGTGACTTGACCAAAGTCACTCAGCCAGAAAGGCCAAGCCGAGGTTTGAACCAAATCCAGCTAGCAGAGGCAGGCATGGGTGAACCACTGGGTAATTCCAAACTGGGCCACTCCTCTCCCAGAGGGCCTGGCAGTCAGCCTCCTCAGCCTGAGGGGCTGGCTGCGGTGGCCGCTCCAGGCCTGACTGTGGGCGTGGCACCCACATTCCTGGTCTAGCAACCCTGACCCTCAGTGGCCCAGAATCCTTCTCACCTCCATGCTTTCTTCCTCGGAGAGATTCCGGGGACTTGCATCCAGGCTCCTCCTTTTGTGGAGGGAGGAGACCTGGTGCTTTGGAGAGGCAGGGGGGCTGCTGGCCTCCTCTGGTGGGTATTCCAGGCTAGGATCAGTTTGGTGGAGGCCCACAGTGATAGCGTCATAGAGATCATTGTCCTCCATCTGGGGGTGGTAGAGACACAGCAAGTATGTCGTCATACACCCCTGGCTGGCCTCTAGCCTCCTGCCAGAGACTGCTGGCCAGAGCCAGAAACATCCCCACCAGGTCCCAGACCTCAGCTAGAATGCTGTCTCCTTCTCCCAGGACTCTGCACTGAGTGCCCGTGGGTGGCAGGAAATAGAAAAGGCAAAGAAAGGCATGTGGTCCAGTGGTGGACACCCCTGGCCTGGGCACTCTGCCCCATCCCCCACCCCCCCAGGAAGAGGGGTACCTACCCGGGGGCAGGCAGCAGACAGGGTCTCCCCGAAGGGCTCAAACTGCACCTCCTGGTAATGGTGCACGAGTTCTGCCAGGGTGCCATGGCTCTGGGTGTCCCCTGAGATGAGGTAGCGCCGGTTTCGGAGCTGGTTGATGACAAAATGCCGGCAGCGGTCACTGCCCCTGCAACACAAGGACAACAGCAGCTCTGCCTTGGCCCAGGGCCAGAGCTGACCCGGGGCCACGCTGTCCTCTGGGGCCTTGACGTGCCCCTCTGGAAAGTAGGACTTGACATCCAACAAGCCCAGCCTTGCAGGTGATGGGGAGCTGGGGAATGGCGTTCCACCCCACCTCCCCCTCCATCCCCCCCACCCCCTTTCCCCTGCAGCATCAGTCAGGGAAGAAAGGACAGGGGAAGTGAGGCACTCAGCTTGGGGCTCGGATGCAAGATGTAAAGGGATGACACAAATTCAGTAATCAGGACAACTGATAACGCAATATTTTAGAAAGTCAAAATTAATACCAAAATATCCATGATGAGTAAAACCTCTGTCTTAAAGATGAGGTCCGACCCCACACTTGCACACCTCGGCCTCACTCCCCTCACCTGAATTCCAGCCACATGGAAAAGATGGAATTCCAGCTCCCATCTCCCCCAGCCTGTAAAGTCCCACTCTCTTCATTTTCCTTTTTTATGGAAGAGTATTGGGCTTCCTTGGTGGCTCAGTGATAAAGAATCTGCCTTCCAATGCAGGAGACTGCAGGTTCAATCCCTGGGTGGGGAAGATCCCCCAGAGGAGGAAACGGCAACCTACTCCAGTATTCTTGCCTGGGAAATCCCATGGACAGAGGAGCCTGGCGCGGTTGCATGGGGTCCCAAAAATGTTCATGGGCTCACAAAGAGGCAGACACAACTTAGTAACTAAACAATAAGGGTAAACACAGTGAAGGCACACGTCCTAATTGTGCCACTCAATGTATTTCCCATGTAACCACCACCTAGAGGAAAACGGACAATATTTCCAGCTCCCCAGAAGACTCCCGTATGGCCCCTTCCAGAGTAGCCATCACCCTGACCTCCATTGTCACAGATCAGTTTTACTCATTATGGAAATTCACATAAATAGAATCATATTTTTTTTTCATGTCCATGTAGAATTAGCTTCTTTTTTCCCCCACTGATAGGTAGTATTCCGTTTAATTTAAATATCCACAATGTATCCATTCTGCTGATGGACATTTAGGTTATTTCTACACCTGGGTTATTATAAATGAAGTTACTCTGAACATTCTTGTACATGGCTTTTTGCTGAATATGTGTATTCACTAGTGTTGAGAATATCCCAGGACAGAGAGTTGGTGGGTCCAGGATACACTTTTGCTTAGCTTTAGTAGTATGCCAAATTGTCTTCTAAAATCATTGCCAAGTATGAGAGTTACAGTTGCTCCGTGTCTTCACAAACTGTTTCGTAGCCTCTTTCTACTGTAACCAGCACGTCATTGTGGTTTTAGTTTCTATTTCCCTGATCACTAAAGCTGCTGAACCGTCCTCTTTGGACCCTCTTTTTGAAGTGCCTCTATTTTGCCTGTGTTGTCTTTGCCTTACTGATTTGCAGGACTTCTTCATATATTCTCGATATGAATCCTTTATTAGGTGTATGTATTACAATACAAAACCTCTCCGGCACTGTGGCTTGTCCTTTTATTCACAGAATGGTATCTTTTGATTAATAAGAGTTCTCAATTTTAAGAAACTCAATTGTTAAGCTTCTCTGTCAGTACTTTGGGGTCTTGTTAAAGAAATCTTTGCCTACCACGAGATCATGAAAAACGTTTCCCATGTTTTCCTTTATAAGTGTATTGTTTTGCTATTCTCACTTGAGTTCATGATCCATCTAGAATTATTTAAATTTTGTGTATGATGTGAGGTGGGGGTCATTTTTTTCCATTTGGTTATCCAATTACTTCCACACCACTTATTGAAAAGACCAGCCCATCCCCATCTCTCACCCCTGAACTACAGTGGACATTTGTAGCAAATCAGGTAAACCAAATGTGGACATTTGTTGCAAATCAGGTAAAGCAAATGTGGGGGGCTGTTTCTGGATTCGTGTTGGTCTATTTGTGTATCTGCAAGGAACCCCACTTTTATCTCTTTAATGAGTTGTCATTCCACCCAAGATCATGTTTGAATAATAATAATAAAAAAAGCCCTGATGCTGAAAAGACATTGAAAACTGCTGAGTTTGTATATTTCAAAATGCTGAGAACTGTATCAGGGACTCAGAATAACAATAACTATTTTAGTAATGAGTAACATTTATTTATTTACTATGTTCTGGAGTACCAGCACTTTTAAAGGTCTAAACTCATCAAACCCATTCAACAATTCTATGCAGTAAATACTGCAATATTACCATTATACAGATGAGGAAACATGGGTGCAGAGAGGCAAAGCAACTTGCTCAAGGTCAGGATTTGAACTGAGACAGTCAGAACAGATGATAATTTTGAATCTGAATCTGAGACCTTTGAGAGTTTCCCTAGAGCCCCAGCCTGCCTCCCTCCCTAACTGGGGGTTGGTGGTGGGGGGAACTTCTTTCTTTTTCTGCCTTCCCCCTTGCAAACTACTCTTGGGTCAGGCTCTGATATCACCACCTCTGACTTCATCCTGCCTGTCTTGTCTCCTCGTCTCTAGGACCACTGCCTTACACTAGTCTAGATTTCATCATCGAGCCCAGACCTCACCCCTCGTGGTTCCCACTGCCCCCAGTATCTGTCTTGAGTCCTCCTTCCATAGGCTGCCTGCAGGTTCCTTGCAAAACCTAAGTCTGACCCGATGACCCGTCATTGTCTACGGACATAGCCCAGCATCCAAGGCTATCCTGAGCTGCCCCCTGCCCTCCTCTCCAGGCACTGCTCCACTGGGACCATGCATCCTTCTGCACCCAGCAACTCCCCAACACCTTAGTCTGCCTTGTCTCTCTTCTTTTGCACATGCAGTTTAATCTACTGGAAATGCCTTCCTAAACCCCAATCACACCTCCTTTCCTGCCCAGCAAGTTGCTTTTTTCCTTCTATCCTGGACTCAAAGTTCACCTCTGTGAACCTTCCCCAGTCTTCCATCAGGAGGAGGTTTTCCCCTGCCTGCCCCTCTAACTCACCCCCTTGAAGGCAGAGGCTTCTCCTAGTGTATGGCCGGCGCTGCTTAGCATGCCTGATGGACATGGTGGATGGGTGAGGGAGTCAGGGAGTGAGGGCCTGGGGAAATCCCAGCAGTGTGGGCTGGTGGAGACTCGGAGCTTATCTGCAAGGCTGGCTTGTGGGATCCAGAACCTGCCTGCCTGTCCTTTGCAGAGGGCTTCCTCTCTTACCTGTAGGACAAGATGTAGCCGGTGGCCCGGTCACTGAGGCGGATGAGGAAGGAGCCAAGAGCTTTGTCCCTGAGCAGCTGCTCTGTCTGCCTGGGCAGAGGACATGCCATTAGTCAGGGCTGGGCACCCCCAACAGCAGCAGGAGTAGCCTAAGTCAGACCCGCCTCAGAGTCCCTGCTGGCCATGCCCCAGACCCAGAGCAGAGACCTCCAGACCTTTATAGAGAACTCCCTCAGTATTTCGGCTGGTTCTGTGGCCTGTCTGGGCTCAGTCAAGCAAATTCAAGACTCAGTCTGGCGCTGGGTTGGAGTCCTGAAATCACGTACATTGCTCCACTTACAGCCTCACCAGTGGGCACAATAGCCACCGCCCTCCACCTGAATGGCCCTATAGCAAGAGGGATTCCATATAGCTGGAGATTTTCAGTTTTGTGGATCCTTGTCTCAGGATTGCTGTGTACAGCAATGTGTACAATTGCTGCACACTTGTGCAGGATGTGTACTGCACAAGAGTTTCTGCAGGGAGAAGGTGCTATTATATCTGGAGGCTGACCATGATAGCAACTCTTAGGTTCTCATCTTCCTCCCTTGCACATCCCCTTCAACCCCAGGCAGCTATGGATACTGCTAAATAATGCCAAGTATTCTGGAGGCATGGTGGAAAATTCCAGCTGTCTTCTGATTTGGCAGTACATAGACCAAATAGTTCCTCACCCACTTATTCACCAAACACTGAGTGCCTGCTCTATGCAGGGTCAACTACAAATTTTGCAGAGTTCGGTACTAAATGAAAACCTGGAGCCTGTCAGTAAAAAAGTAAGAATTTCAACATGGGGACTGCAGTGTATTCAGCCAAGAATAGGGCCCTTCTGAGCAAAGGGCCCCGTGTTACAACGCGAGTTGATGCCGGTGAAGCTGGCCCTGGTTCAATGCTAAGTGCTGGGCCGGGAGGACCCAAAGGCTGGCCGCATTTGTTATTCCTTCAGCAAGGGCTTTGGCAGCTTGGAGACCCATCCCAATCAGAAAGCCAGACCCCACATTTTGGCGTCTATTCCTAGAGTAACTGTATATCCAGGGTTGCCTGGAACAGTTCCCACTTAAAACAGGTCTCCTAGTAAATTCTCCACTTACTAATAGTGTTCTGGTTTGGATGATAAATGAAACAGCACCCTTAGTAATTCATCAAGATATTCAGAGCTGGTCTGAATGCATTCTGATCCGGCCTGCCGCCCCCACCCCCCTGCCTCTGTTTTTCTGGCAACCTGGCAGCCCCAGCAGACTCATAGTGGGGGGCCAATGCCTTCACCCACCTTGCCCACAGAAGCAGCTGTCAGAGAACTTGGTGCCCCTAAGTCTGCTTCCCCACCCACCACCTCCTGGGGTCCCTGCCTCCCCCATGGAGAAGGCAGGGACCAATCTGGTCCCAGACCATTTTTTCGGCCCTGAGGGGCTATCAGCCATGCTGGGTATGTGGACAGGGGCAGCCTTACTTGCGGGTGATGAATCCGTGAAACCAGGCGGGCAGGACTCCATTCTGCAGAATGAGGGGGGCTTGCGTCTCCATGAACCAGCTCAGGGCCAGCTCTTGCAGCTCAGCCAGGGCCTGTCTGTCCCCAGCCCCCTTGGGTCCCCTGCCCAGGCTGAGCTGCCTAAGGTGGGCCTCCATTCTGGCGAGCACTGAGGTGGAAGCCGAGCCCAGACCACCCGCACGCCTCTATATCTGTGTGCGCCCCATGGACTGACGCCTCATTTGCCTGAGTCCATGCCCTCTCCAACCGCCCATGGCACACAGGAGCCCCATTGTCACCTCTGACAATGTGTGGGCTGGTTCCCCTCTCTGATGCTCTGAGGCGGGGCACCTTGGCTGGCTGGGGGCGCTGGGGGAGGGTCACATTAGCAGCTAGAGAGGCCTGGGGTGGGGGGGTATCTCTGACTTCCTGGCTAGCAGATGAGGCGCAGCACTGGGTTTGGCCCCTTCCCCCAACCTCCGGTCTTTGTCTCGGCTAAAGACCAGACTCTGGCTAAGGGCCAGGCACTGCCACTCTTAACAAAGTGGGGAATTTAAATTCTACTTGTCCTTCCTCCATGGAGGCCACTTGCATTTTGGTGAAGTTCCGTGCTGGTGAATTTCTCCTTCCACTCAAGCTTTACTGTCTACTGTGTGCCACATACTCGTGGGTCCTGGGAATAAAGCAGTACTCCAAAGAGCATTTTGCCTTGTGGCACATACATTCTAGTGGAAGGATACAGGCAATAGACAAATACATATGTAGAATATGGCACCAAGTGTAATAAGCACTCCAGGAAAGAGAGGAAGAAGATGAATGGGTGTGTTACTTAGATGGGGGGTCAGGGTTGGGGGAAGCCTTGTCCAGAATATGCCACTGGAGCAGCAAAGGAGGAGGCCAGGCTGGTGGCTGGGGAAGAGATGCTGCTCCCAGAAGAGAGAGAAGCAAGTGCAAAGACTATGAAGTGGGCCTCTGCCCTCTGATCCCCTAGCAGGGCTGCCATAAGGCCTTTGAGAGGAAGCAGTGAACCAGGTAGGGCCCGGGATATTTGTTCATGCAAACATCCCTGAACTTTTAATGTGCTTCCGAGTTTCATAGCAGAAATCCAGGCTTGGGTGATGGGGAGGCAGGGGATGTTGCAGCGAGCCAGCCCCAAGGACCTGGGTTAGAATCATTACACTGGCTGCGGCCTGAAGGCAGTTACTAAGTGGCTGCACATAGCTCAGTTTTTTCATGTGTAGAATGGGAATGATTTTTAAAAAGCTACCTTCTAGACTCTAGGGCCATTATGACAACTAAAGGAGATAGCACAATGGTTAAGAATAAGTTCAGTCACTCAGTCGTGTCCAACTCTTTGCGACCCATGGACTGTAGCACACCAGGCTTCCCTGTCCATCACCAGCTCCTGGAGCTTGCTCAAACTCATGTCCATCGAGTCGGTGATGCCATCCAGCCGTCTCATCCTCTGTCGTCCCCTTCTTCTCCTGCCTTCAATCTTTCCCATCATCAGGGTCTTTTCAAATGAGTCAGTTCTTCGCATCAGGTGGCCAAAGTATTGGCGCTTCAGCTTTAGCATCAGTCCTTCCAATGAATATTCAGAACTGATTTCCTTTAGGACGGAGTGGTTGGATCTCCTTGCAGTCCAAGGGACTCTCAAGCATCTTCTCCAACACCGCAGTTCAAAAGCATCAATTCTTTGGTGCTCAGCTTTCTTTATAGTCCAACTCTCACATCCATACATGACTACTGGAAAAACCACAGCTTTCTCTAGGTGGACCTTTGTTGGCAAAGTAATGTCTCTGCTTTTTGATATGCTGTCTAGGTTTGTCATAGCTTTTCTCCCAAGGAGCAAATGTCTTTTAATTTCATGGCTGCAGCCACCATCTGCAGTGATTTTGGAGCCCAAGAAAATAAACACTTTCACTGTTTCCATTGTTTCCCCATCCATTTGCTATGAAGTGATGGGGCCAGATGCCATGATCTTCGTTTTCTGAATATTGAGTTTTAAGCCAGCTTTTTCACTCGCTTCTTTCACTTGCACTTTGCTTAAGAATGAGGGAATGTATGTATAAACTCAAAAACTGGTAGAACTGACCAATAACAATAGAAGTTAGGATAATGTTTGCCTTGGGGAGTATATGATAAGCAAGGGATGAGGGGCTGCCAGGTGGTGATCATGTTTTATTTCCTGATCTGGGTGGTGTGTTAGGTAAATGTATTCACTCTGTGAAAATTCGTTGAGGTGGGCTCATGACCTATGCATTTTTCTATGTATATGTTCTACTTCAACAAAACAGCTCACTTACTAAAAAATGAGGATGCTGCAGTCATATTTCCTTGGTTCCAATCCCAGCTGACCAGCTATGGGACCTTGAGGAAATGACTTAATTTTTCTGGCCTTCAGTGTCGTCATCTTTGAAACAGGGACAAGAACATGACCTGTTGTTTGGGAGGTAAGATGAGTTATGTCCTTAGAACAGAGTTTGGAACACAAGCTATTAGGATCAGCTCTGATGATAATGTAATGACTCTAAAATACAGTGGGCCCTCCCATTGGTAATTATTTTCATCATTACTATTATTATTACAATTTCATCACGGTCACCTCAAATCAAGATAAAGTGATCGATGGCAAGTATGTAATACATACAACTTAGAGGAAAGGCCAGGGCATGCCACACACCTGCAACCTCCACCTGAACAGCTTATTCCCCGTCTCTGAGGCTCATTTCTCACATCTGTGAATAGGGCTGCGAGGCATCTACTTGCCTCACCTGTTGATGGAGTGAGCTATTGCAGGTCATGCTCTTCACATGGGATAGGCCCACAGGCACACAGCAAGGATCCCCAGGGTCAGCTACTGGGAACACCACTTTTATAAACAATTTCCAGCCTTGACAGAGAGGAGTCAACTCCAGCCAAGGGATCCTGGAGGGATTCATGTACTTGTGAAACTATCTTCCGGTCACAGCTGTAAGCCAGGGATACACTGGGGTCACAGTGGAAATCACAGGCCCAAACTGGCAAAGACTGGAATTTCCTAAGTTGAGGTGGGGGAGGAACAGGGTGGATTACATCTTTATCTTCCCCAATCTCTAACTGAAATTCAGCATTTCCTTCCGTGACGAGTGCGGAGAACAAACCTTATTAGTGTTCATAGAACTTGTGACTTGGTCACCAATGGAAATTACAGATATTCTCATATCACGTTACAGCTGTGGCAGACATCTTCAGATATTGATTTTGTTCACCATTACTTCAAAATAACTAAGCCGGATCTTGTTCTTTAACATGCTAAAAGAGAAGCACAATGTATTACTACATCACAGATTTTTGAATAACTTTATATCAATATGATTGATTTCCATTGTGATTCTATGTATTTTATTTCATGCATTTAAAAATATTATTCTGAGAAAAAGTTCATGAACTTCATCAGATACCAGAGAGATCCACCGTCCAAAAAACGCCAAGGAAACTGGGGTTAGACCCAGAGTTGATTTGCTGCCAACACAAAGTCCTGGAAGTATTCAAATACAAAGAAATGTGTTTCTGTAATTTTCCATGAGGTGTTATCTCTCCAGCTCCCTCTTAGGTGGGGTACTTTTATGAGCAGAACTTGGCTATTTGCATAAGGCGACAAAGGTTTTGTGTAGGGGAAGGGGGAGCCCAGGATGGCTGCGGGCCAGATATGAAGATTCCAAAGGCAGGCAAATAAAGGGGAGTCTATTTTTACACTCAGAGGAAATGGGGGTGAGGAGGAGGTGAGGCCAGGTTTGGGGGCATCCAGTGAGCTCTGTGAGAGACTGAGGGGTTGGTTTTCCTTGAAGGCACTCCATAACCCACTGTTCCGTTCATGGCCGTGTCACCTGCTGGGAGCTGGGCCCTGGGACGGAGAGAAGACTCCAGAACGCCCGCCCTGCTTCTCCATCCCTGGGTGCCCAGAGGTGTAGGAAGAGGAACTGAGAAGATTCAGGCTTTTGCAGCCAGACTAAGCCACTTACAATCCTGGTTCCCCCATTTGCTGGCTTGGTGACTTTGAGGGAGGTACTTAATCTCCGTGTGTCTCAGTTTCTCATCAGTAAAAATGAAAGGGATAAAAAGTACTCATAAAAAGTACGCACCTAGCAGGGTTTGGGGATCCAGTGAGCTGATCCAACGCAGAGGAGAGGCCGGGAGGCACGGGGCACAAGCAATAATCATCAGCCCCAGCTCCAAGTCATCTCCCCACTGGGAAGTCCCCAGAATTCTCTGTCTGTCTCATCAAAACTTCCTTCTCCTGGGTTCTCCATCAAGGCCGTGCTTCTGCTGTAGGACAAATAGATGGTAACTGATTATCCAGTAAATTACTCTGTCCCAAGGGTGCTCAGTCCGCTGTGCCTTCTCAGGCAGAAAGCCCTCAGACTTCTCCAGAAAGGTGCTCAGAGGCGGCGTTTTTCCAGTCCTTTGACCGAGGCTGAGTATGGCGCACCCCAGCACTGCCGCTTCCACTCCTCCTTCGCTGAGCCTGTGCTGTGGGAACCCAGCACACGGCCAAGTGCTGCTGGCAGCCAGCCTCCATGCAGAATGCCAAAGGGGGCTTTTCAGTACATTTTAGTCATAGGTTTGCTTTAGTTTATGAACACTGCATTCTTGTGCCCCTTAGTTGGTTATTCCACTAGAATTTGTTCCACAATAGTAGGGAGTGCAGAATGAACAACCCTATTTCTTTTTTTCTCAGACTGTCTGCCTTATTCTCCACTGTGCTCTGTGCCTAGAACCACGTTTGGCATAGTTAGATGCTCCATAGGTGTATTTTAAATTATCATCCAAATGTGTAATACATCCACATGGTTTTTAAAGATGAAAAGTGTAGTACTCCCCTGGTGGTCCAGTGGGTGGGAGTCCGCCTGCCAATGCAGGGGACACGGGTTCCATCGCTGGTCTAGGAAGATTCCACGTGCTGAGGGGTAACGAAGCCCACGTATCACAGCCACTAAGGCCCCGCGCTTTAGAGACCATCCTCTGCAACAAGAGAAGCCACCACAAAGAGAAGCCCACACACTGCCATTAGAGAGTAGCGCCACTCACTGCAGCTAGAGAAAGCCTACATGCAGCAACAAAGACCCAGCGCAGCCAGAAATAAAAACAAACAAATAAATAATAAAAAGGATAAAAAAGATATCCCTAACAATCTTCTTTCTCCAGGCATTAAAACCCCATCCACCCAGTGCCACCTCATTCCCACAAAAACCCACTCTTATTCATTTCTTGCATGTTCTTTCTGGGTTTCTTTATGCATATTCAAGTAAATATGTATATTCTTATTTTCCTCCCTTTGTTATATAAGGGTAGAATCCTATGCAGTGTCCTGCACTTTGTTTTGTAAAGCTCTTTAGTAATACATCTGAGTTCCTTTCATAAGAATACACAGAGGGATGCCATTCTTCGTGTTACAGCTACATGGCTGCACCATCATTTTTGTAACCAGTCCCCTAGTGACGATCCCTTGGGTTGCTTCCAGTGTTTTTATATTTCCCACAATGCAGCAGTGGATAACCTTATACAGATTTGATTAAGCACAAGGGTGAGTACATCCATGGAACACATTCTCAGAAGAGATGGCTCAATCAAAAGGGTATTTGCATTTGCCATTTTGATAGATGTTGCCAAATTGTCTTCTTTTGGAGTTGTAGTCATTTACACTCAAGAAATACTGAGTGAATGAATAGACAAATAGATAATATATCCAAGCTCAGTCATTTGGGGGCCCCCAGCTAGCAAGAAAAACTGGGAGGGGGCCGATGTTGCTCCAGAGAAGTCACCAATGTTACTTTGACTTTTTTTGCCCCTTTGATGTCACTGAGAAAGCTCATCTTCTCATCTGTACAGCATGGCTCTTGGGGTAGGAGGGCGGTACAATCATCCCACCAAACAGGCAGTTCTGTTTTAGTAATATTTACAGGACAATGGCCAGGTACTGAGAACTTTACAAGGGCTGGTTAAAATGTCTGAGGCCTGAAAAACAATAACATCAAAAAACCCTACCAGTATTCGCTCCCAAATCCAAAAGAAGAAAGCTGCAAAATCACAACAAACGTATAAGCAAATGTCTATACAATGTATCGTTGCGTCAACTTCATTCAGTATTCATAAAAGTTTCACCACATCTGAAAATGGTTTGGAGGTCAGATTGTCTTAATCTCAGAAGAATCCCCAAGTGTGCAGGAAAACTGCCAACAGATTGTTACCAATTGTCAGTTAAATGAATTCTCAAAGCCAAATCATTCCAAAGCAAAATTATAAAAGTAATCATTTCCAAAAGAGTTCAAAGTAAAAAAAATTATATATGTTGTATACATAAGATATAGAATATTATGTCATATATACATGTCATATTAATATTAATGATATATAATATAAAATGTTAATATTATAGTGTATACAATTTAAAATGTGACTGTGACTATATTTATATATATATACTATAAAATGTTAATATTATATTGTATATAATTTAAAATGTGACTATGCCATTATATTTATATATTTATATATATATTTGTATATATTTATTTATGTGCTATGTAGTGAGATGCAGACTCCAAAGTGCCCTGGACCTTTGCAGGTGCACTCAGTCATGTTCAACTCTTTGCAGGCCCATGGACGGTAGCTGCCAGGTTCTTCTGTCCATGGACTCCGGACAAGAATACTGGAGTGAGTTGCCATTTCTTACTCCAGAAGATCTTCCTGACCCAGGGATCAAACCTACATCTCTTGTGTCTCCCACACTGGCAGGTCCCACTCCATAGAGTATCCTTGCTCTGGGCCTGTGGGCTCCTGACAATCCCAGAGGAAAGTAAACCCACCCCTCAGATCAGAGGGTCTCCCCCATCAGCAGTACCTCTCAGTTTTGGCAGCAAGAACAAGACGTAAATTAGTTTCTCTATATATTATCTGACCTCACCGGTGAGTAGTTCTGAGTCCTGTGCAAAAATGAAAAGCTACAGAATTACATGCCATTTGCTCATGAGAACTAAAGAAGAGACAGGTATACAGGAACCTGTTGAGGAGATCAGGAGCCGAGGACCATATGTTGTAAAGCTTGTTCTACAGTTTCTTGGAGGCCAGGGGATTGCCATGGGTCATGGCACACCTGCCAGTTTGGACATCCGGGGCTGCCCCTCACTGCTGGGAAATGGGGGCCCATAGGAGCTCCGTAACGATGTTGAGCCCCTATCATGTGCCAAACATTTCAAATACACATATGTGATTACCTTTCCCTTTTATAACAGGTAGATGAGATAGCATTACTGTCTCCACTTGTGCCCACTGTAAAGATGGAAACAGAGACTCAGGGTTGAAAACGGGCTGCTCGAGACAAAGAGTAAGTCACTGGCAGGGCCGAGACCAGAAGCTGGGGGTCCTACCCCACTTCCTCATATATGCTGCATCCACCTTCTATGCCTTTGCTCTTGACCCTTCCCCTACCTGGGGCTCCTTTCCTTGCTACTCAAACTCTGTAAGTACCTAAAAAATGCACTAAATCAAAATTGATTAATATTTTGTTAATATATTCAAGCTCCAAAATACAAAACCAATCTGAAAACGCTCTCCTTTTCTCACCAAATCAGCTCCTTCCAGGTCTCCTTACTGCCCAGTATCACATCTTGATTGCCTTCTGGGACCTTCCTTCCAAGACAGTGGCCTTCCCTCCAAGGCAGCGGTCCCCAACCTTTCTGGCACCAGGGCATGGTTCTGTGGAAGACAGTTTTTCCACTGTCGGAGTTGAGGGGGATGGTTCAGGTGGTAATGGAGCGATGGGAGAGGCAGATGAAGCTGCTCTGGCTTGCCAGCTGCTCACCTCCTGTTGTGCAGCTCGGGTTTCTAACAGGCACCACCTGGGGGTGTTGGGGACCCCTGCTCCAAGGTCGTGTCCCCTTATTGCTTTGCTTGCACAAGCATCTTTTTTTTTTTTAATTATTTATTTATTTTGGCTGTGCTGGGTCTTAGTTGCGGCTCATGGAATCTTCACTGCAGCAGGTAGGATGCAGTTCCTCAACCAAGAATGAAGCTGGGCCCTGGGCGTTGGGAGCGCAGAGTCTTACCCACTGGACCCCCTGCACAAGCACCTTTTAAACTCCTTTGGAGACCCCTTTGTCCAACCAAGATGATGTCTGTACTTCTACCATTAGAACAGCAACTCTTCAAGATTTTAGTTAAAATGCCCTTACCTCCCAGACTGGGCCTCACAGTGAGGGCTGAAGTCCCAGGGCTTGTGTAAGCAGGGAGGAAGAATCTGAGCTCAAGTTTGGCTGAGGGATAGGGGGTCCTGGGAAGGGGATGGCAAGAGGGCCCTTGGGAAAGAGTGGGGAAAGCAGAAAGGCTTACAGTGTCCTGGGCGCAGTGCCAGGCCCAGAAGCAGGACAGTGACCGGAAAGGACAGGACCTCTGTAGCTATAGCCCCACTGTCTTCCTGGGGATCCAGCCCTCCCCTGCTTCCTGGGCAGTATGGCTCTGTAATGCCTATGTGGACCTCCGCTGCCTGGCACCCAGCCCCTGCAAGCCTTCCACCCCACCCTCCAGTGCATCCAGGCCTCTACCTATCTGAATCCTGGCTCCCTTGTCCTTGGGACTGGGAGCTTGGCAGGCATCCCAGATGCCTTCCCTCTAGGAAAGAGAACCACAGGTGTGTTAGATTTGCCTGCCAATTTGGTAGGGAAACGAGGCTTCCTGGAAGCTGGAGATAGCAAATCCAGGCTGACAGGGTCCCCTGGTGGGGCTCTTCTCTGTGAAGCTCCCCCACACTCCTTTTCGGAGTTTCAGCATCACTCAAAACCAGGCAGAAGCAAAGAGCAGGGGCTGGGGATGTTTGTTGAATGAATCAGCTACCATTCTGAGGCCTTACCACATGTCAGGGACTGTGCCAAACACTTTTGCATTTATCTCGTTTAAGCCTCGTAACAGCTCTAGGAGGTAAAGTGGTCATTATGTCCCGTTCTACAGATGAGGAAACTGAGGCACAGGGTGGCTGGGAGATCCACCCAATGTCATACAGCCCCTCCTTTATTTGGGAGCCCCCTCCCCCACTGCCACTGCTTCCAGCGCCTCATCCATTTCTCCACTGACCCTCTATCAGGGCAGGTGGCGTGGCGCTGAGCTGTATGAAAGCACTCAGCCAGCACTCTCAATGGGTGGTGGCGGTGGCGTCTCCCAGTGGTCAATTCAGCCCCACTCTGAAGATGGTCTGCCTCTCCCTGTTCCTTCTCACACGCTCTGGTGCTCAGCCCATTCACAGCTGCAGTACCCCAGCCTTGACCCATGAACTCCAATTTCCTCCCCATCGAGGCCAACTTCCTCCAGATGTGCTCTGGGTTGAACAAAGCCCCACCAAAGTTGCACTGTGTCCCCCAGCCCCAAGCAGTGGAGCCATCTCTGCCGGTCCTCTCTGCCTCAGGCACAGAAGGCCTCCATGTGTGCCCTTTGTGTCAGGACAGCTTCTCCAGCAGGGCCAGGGGAGAGGCGAAGTGGTCAGGCTTGCACTAACCAGAGCGGGCGGCCAAGCTTGCAGGATAAGACAGAGTCCTAAAAGCAAGGGTCAGGTCTGTTGTAATAGCTAGAAGAATCAAGAGGCCTTTGAGCATGAAGGCTCAAAAAACAAAACAGAGCCTCTGCTGGTCTGGGGAGCTGTAGGGAGAATGACCAAAGGCCCTCACAGCTGTGCCTTATGCCACTGATACATTTCAGAGCAGGTGGGCAGGGCCCTTACAGATCACTTTGCCATCCAGTCCCTCGTGGAACAGATGGGAAATTGTAGCCCATAGAGGGCACAGACATGCCAAAGGACACACAGCATATCAGGTGGTAAGGTCTACTTTCTCTCTGGGCTCCCCACAGGACTGCGGGCTGCTTCTGTGGCAGGTTTGGGTCTTAGCCAATTCCATACCCTGGGGTCTGGGAATTAAAAAGGCGGTGGGTGGCTGGGTGCTCCTTAGAGGCCTTTCACCCTGTTCCCTGCTAGGGAAACTTGACTAGGATGAGTCACTAGCTCTGTGTTCCCCCGGGGTTTGCCCAGAGGCTGGCCATGTGGGAGCAAGTTCATTGCCCAAATTTCCTCTTTTCAGTAAACAGCAGCCACTTCCTCCTGGGTTGCCCACTTCCTTCTGGTCACTGGGTTCCTGAGAGGCTCGAGGGGCAGGGGCTCACATGGACAGGCAGGACAGACCTTCTGGCACCAAGCTTGCCTGTACTGGACACCAGGCAAGCACACAGGCTGTGTAAAGCTGGTGTCTGACCATGTGTGCATGCTAAGTTGCTTCAGTGGTATCCGACTCTTTGCAACCCCATGGACTGTAGCCTGCCAGACTCCTTTGCCCATGGGATTCTCCAGGCAAGAATACTGGAGTGGGTTGCAATGTCCTCCTCCAGGGGATCTTCCCGACCCAAGGATCAAACCAGAGTCTCCTGTGGTTCCTGTATCACAGGTGGATTCTTTACTGCTTGAGCCACCAGGGAAGCCCCGACCATAGGACACTGACCTTTAATCTACAAGACTGGAAACTGCAAAATGTCAAGAAGCTATTGAGGAAGAGTGCCAAGCAATTAGGAACCACCAGGGGCAGCCCCAGGATGACCATGTGGGAGGACCTTGAGGGGATGATCTGGCTAGAAAAGGGGGGGAAATGAAGCTGCATTTGTTTAGCATTTTACATAAAATATAAAATTGTCCAAAATGAATTGGGAGAGAGCTGCTAAGAGAGATGAGATGAAGGTCCTCCATATAGGCCCTTCAGCTTTTAGTTTTAGGAAAAGAGGGGGGTGGGGTGAGACAATGCAGGGTTTGTTCATGAAATAACCAGCATCCCAGGGTGACCCAGAGAGAACTGGCAGGGCAAGGGGCCTGGGAGAAGTCTGGAGAGTCCAGAGGGTGTCGGGGTTGGTGCGGGAGCCTTGGAATGCTTGGGCCACTTCTGCTTGGCTCTGCAGAGATGTGGGGCCCTCCAGAGGTCCCTGCTGAGATGTTGCCCCCAGTTTTGAGGCCTCCACATTTTGCCTGTCTCACTGGGGTCTCTGGGCTTGCAACTGCGCCTCTTCAGAGAGGGCCATATTCTGGCCCTGGCAAGGGCCAGGAGAGTTTATAGAGTTTTTAGATAGTGTAGGCTCAGCACCACAGGGATTCCCTTGTAGCTCAGTGAGTAAAGATTCTGCTCGCAATGCGGGAGACTCGGGTTCGATTCCTGGGTGGGAAAGATCCCCTGGAGAAGGAAATGGCAACCCACTCCAGTATTCTTGCCTGGAGAATCCCATGGAAACAGAAGCCTGGCAGGCTACAGTTCATGGAGTCACAAGAGTCAGACACGACTTAGCGACGAAACCAGTACCAGTACCAGTACCAGCACCTGGATCTGCCAAGTTTCAAGGGACCTAGGAAATGTCTGTAGACTAGAAAAAAGGTACCAGCTGTAAACCTCAGGAAAAGAGGAAAGTCAAAATTAATAAACTTCATTTCATTACATGTCTGAAAAGTGTAACATTATGTCTACTTCATTAAAATGTCATAAAAACATTCCTCCCTTTGAAAACAATTTATATGTTGGATTTTTCTCACTTGGCCAGGATTCCCACACAGACATGATATCTGCCAAGATGTAGTAGCCAAATGTATATTAAAAAGGATTCCTTATAGATACTCTCCAGAGCATAATTCTAGAAACTCCTTCAAACATTTTTAGAGCAAATATTATGACTATGTTTACTATGGAATGTGGGGCACTGTAATATGTTTGATATGATGTGGGGTATGGCCTTCATGAGAAAGAGGGCCTGCGAGCGTGTTAAAATGACAGGGAGAGTGGAAGTTCAAGTGCAGGAGGGTCAGGCTTGAGGCCAGCTTGCCCACTGAGAAGCACAGATTCCAGCTCTGCCAGGGGCTGCAGAGACCTGGCCAGCCAGGCCGGACCCACGCCCCAGGGTGAGGGGGCTCACTCCTGCTACCTGTGAAGGGCGCCTTCCTTGCGCCTAGCAGATATCTGCCTCCACCAGATACCCCACGGGCTTAGTCTGTCCTCTGTGACAGCAGGCTATTGCCATCCTTACTTTTTGGCCAACTCACTGCCAGAGTGGAGGATGGAGGGGGCTGTACCTGCTCCTGCCCTGTGGCCTCCTGTATACCTCCTGTGTAGCTGTGTACTGTAGCTGTACAGACCCAGTTCTCCCAGCTCTTCCCCTTTCCATAGGACTTCTTGGTCACACCCTACTCTGGCTTCCTAGCCCACAACTCAACTAATCACAGTCCCTCTTGATCACGGCAAGGCACAAATGAAACACGGTTTCTTTACTCTCGAGGGTGGCCCATCCCATTCCTGCAGTGCATTCTCTGGCCTCCTATGTATTGGGGATGCGAGATCCCCCTCTCAGAATCTGCTGATTTCAGAGGATATCAGTGCTAACTGTACGACAGTAATAATCGATATGCTGAGTGCTTACTGTGCTAGGTGCCATGTTAAGCACTTTCACATGATCTCGTAATCTTTATAAGAACAATGGAAGTAACAACTCCTACTATCCCCATTTTATAGACGACGAGACTGAGGTTCAGTGAGGTAACACAACTTAACCAAAGTCACACCACTGGTTAGTAGCAGAGCTAGGAGACAGATTCCATCAGTCTGGATTCACAGTCCAGTCTTTAACTCGATGCGGTATTGCACTCAAAGAGATCCAAAGGGTGCTAAGATGGAGGCGCCCTTGCCACAGCCACCCAGGCAGATCCTTGAGGGGCCTGGGGAGAGGTGGGGTAACACAGGGCCAGCTAACAGAGCCCACAGCTGGTTGGCTGGCTGTGTGAGCTCACTCTTCCAACCTACCTCCAAGTAAGCAGTCTAATTCAGGGCCCATCCATCTCAGAAAGTTTGTTTTCCACCTATGTAAAAACATGCAAACCGAAGAAGGTGAGATATTGTTTTGATCTGGCCCTTTCACAAATATTGCTATGACCTTCCTTTTTTCATTAAGTAAAGTGAGCTTTAGTATTCACATTTCCCTCACAAACTTGCATGACTCATTCCCTCACGTCATCTAGGTCTCTGCTCCAGGTCACCTCCTCAGTGGGGCCTCCCTGATCCTCTGAAACGCAGCCTGACCCTCCTGCCCTCCTCTTACATTATTGTGAAACAAAGGCACTTGCCTCTTGAAGTTACTGTGAAAGTTCAAATGAGCTAATATATAAAACACTGGTAACAATAAGGGCTATTTAAGTGGTAATCCTTTTTTAAGTTACATCACTGGCATGTAGACAACACAGTATACTTTTATATGCCTTTTTATGTGGGTATCCTCTCTCTCCCTTACTAGACTATTATCTCCATGAGGGCAGGGGAATGATTTTGCAGCTTGTTCACTATCTTGTCCTCCAGCATCTGGAACTGTACTTGGCACATAGAAAGGGCTCAGTACATATTTGTTGAATTCAGAACGTGAACCCACTGAGGTCTGGAGAGGTGGGAAAAGTTTTGGGTTTCATTCACCAATTCTATAAACATTTACTGAGCACCCACTCGGCGCCAAGCAATAAGCTCTCTCGGTTGTGCAATACTAGCCTATGAATCTGGCAGGGCAGAAATTTAAAAACAAAGTTTTGCACTGAGGTTATAATTTATATAGAGAGAAATGTACAATTTCAAGGGGACACTGATGGATTTTTGAGAACTGCAAGTTCACACTCCCATAAAGAAACAGAACAATGTTACAGCTTGGCAACGCGGGGTTTTGAGCCCAGGTTACACGAAGGCACAGAGGGCAGGCGGTGACGCTACCTGACCTGCCTCTGGGGTGCCTGCGGGAGAGCCCCGGGTCGAAGCGGGCGTTCCTGGGGGCGGGCGGAGGTGGGACTACAAGTCCCAGATTGCTTTGCGCGCTCGCAAGCCGTGCGGAGCGGCGGGGCTCAGGGGAGGGGGCGCGGCAGCGGCGGCGGCGGTGGCGCCGAGGCGCTGGGGGCCCGGGCGCCGGCGGTTGGCGCGCTGGCTGGCAATGCCGGGGCCCGCGGCCCGCGGGGAGGAGGGCAGCGGTGGCGAGGGCGCGGCCCCGGGGACCGCGGCGGAGCCTGGGGCTGGGCCGGGGCGGGAGCCGGCGCGGCTGTGCGGCTACCTGCAGAAGCTGTCCGGTAAGGGCCCGCTGCGCGGCTACCGCAACCGCTGGTTCGTGTTCGACGCGCGCCGCTGCTACCTCTACTACTTCAAGACCCCGCAGGACGCGCTGCCCCTCGGCCACCTGGACATCGCAGACGCCTGCTTCAGCTACTCGGGCCCCGACGAGGCGGCCGAGCCCGGCGCGGAGCCGCCCGCTCACTTCCAGGTGCACAGCGCGGGAGCCGTCACGGTGCTCAAGGTGGGACGGCGCCCCTGCAGCCCAGCACCTGCCTCCCGGGGACGCGCGCGCACGCCCTTCTTCGGTTCCCCCTGCTTAGCCTTGGGACTGCCCCCTGGCACCCAGCTCAGCCCAGCTCCTCTGCCCATCTGACTTTCTCCGTCCACCCTCCCTTTTCTAAAGCCCGTCTGCCAGCCTTTCCCCGTTTCTTTCTCAGACTCTGTCCCCGTGTCCCCATCTCAAGCTCTTCACCTGAGTTTAGACCAGAATGGCTGGGCGCTCCTCAGCCCTTGACCCTTTATCACCCTCTGCGCCCTCCCTCGGGTCCTTCTCTGTCCACCTCCCCTCCCCTCCTCACCCCTCTCCTGTGGATGTCCTGTGTAACCCTCCTAGGCATTCATGACTGTAGGCTTCCTGTCCTTGACCAAATTATTACTCTCTTCAGCTGCCTCATCTGTAAAATGGGGATAGTAGTAGTATCTACTTCTTGGGGGAGTTGGGATTACATGAAATATACGCTAACCACTGGTAAATGTGATGACATCTAAGGTTATAGACAGAGACAGTCAGAGATGGCAGGGCTTTTAGAGAGAATCCACTGCACTCCCCTCCAGAGTGGGCAGGGACACTGCTGCTAAGTTCAGTCAGTCAGTAGCAGAGCCTGTTTGCTTCTCCCTGCTTTGGCTGGGAGAGGAGGGAAAGGGTTCCTTCAACCAGTCCTGCCTTGCCCATTTGAAGCTTCCTGTGTTGAAGCATGGAACTTGCATCAGGAGTCACCCTGGTGCTTAGAAGCCCCTCCTCCCCCCTCGTTCTTGGGGGGCTCCCATCATCTCCTAGGGGCCCTCCTGCTTCCAGCACCTGAGTGTCTGGGCCTTGCCCTGGAGTCTGGTCTCTCTCCCAGCCTCCCTCCTTGCCTGGTTCCTGTGAGCCTCCACCCTCACTCCTCTCTGTCTCTGTCCTCTTCCGTATTACAAGCTGGGCTTCTCCAGAGCAGCAGGGCTGGGCTGGGATGTATGAAAACTCTCTGCAAAGCTGGCCAAGTAGAGAGCAGAGTGGGCTGAGCCTAGCGCCCTTGGCGTTGTAAGCACAGGGCCGTTCCCGGGATCTCCGAAGCCAGCAGCAATTGGAGCTGCTCCCTGAGGTCGGTTTTCAGAGTTCTGTCAACTGAATTCTCGCTGTTGCAAGCAGAGTCTGACGACTTGTGTGCTTGTATCCTTTTAGATTCTTCCGTCCCTTCTTGAAGGGGGTGCAGACAGCCTGGCTCTCCAGAGGAAGCCAAGCAGAGTTGTAGTTCAACTGGGGTTTACTTAGAAGCATTTGTGTAAACTTGGGAGTACACAGCAAGTACACAGGGACTTTTTGCCAAAGAGAGACTTGTCCTCACTATCATGGACTGTCCCTTTGTACAGCTGAATTTCCTGTAGAATTGTTTGTCAAAACAGAAAATAGAGCATCCTGTTTCAGATTTTCTCAGATGACTTTGGAGCCCTCTATCAGATATTTTCATTACAATTTTTTGAATGGTGGAGGTATCTACATAAGTGGGGCTACAAAATGCAGTATCAAGAGTGTGGCTTTAGAGTTGGGTGGACTTAAACTTATGGCTTGAATTTGCCGCTCACAGGCGTTGAGCAAATTATACAACCTCTCTGTCCCAGTTTCTTCTTCAGCCTAATGGGAATCTTGCCGTCCTCACTGGTTACTTTTGAGAATTCTGGAAAATGGCCGGCACAGAGTAGGCAGTACATGGCATCCATGAGAAACAAGTAGTGTTTTGGGCCATTATGTAGTATGGTCGTATAGTGGAATATTATGCAGCAGCAAACATATAGGAATGAGAGCCGTAAGTGTCAACATGGATGACTCCCATAAACATAAAATAGGGAAGGAAAAACAAAGTTACAGATCGCATACAGAGGTATGATTCATGGAAAAATTGAGATCATGTAGATGCATATGCTGTGTGGGAATGGGAGAGCTCTGTTGGGGTGATGAGCCCTGCATTCAGGATGGTGGTTCCCACTTGGGAAGAGAGGGGAGTGTGAGTGGAAATGGGTGCCCGGGGGCATCCACTGCTAAGCAGTGTTTTATTTCTGGCACCAGGTGGTGTTTGTTTTATTGTTCTATTTTTCTTTTTCTATGTTCAGAATATTTCTCTCTCTCTCTCTCTTTTTTTTTAAATGAAATGGATCTTCACGTAGGTTACTGACTATGGAACATTTTGGTATGTAAAGCTGAATTAGTCATAGAATAAGAGAGCGTGTCTGAGGCCAAGGGTCTGCTTTGTAAAAACAGTGGAAATGGAAACACAGACTAGGCTCTTCAAAAGAAGAGAGCAGTCAGACTGCAGGGTTTCAGAGTAAGGAGTGTCTTTTAAGAAAGATGAATTTTAGGGTACGGTGATTCCTTCTGAGCTGTGGGAGTAAAAATTTTATGGTGGTAAAAGTGGAAACTAGCAATTTATCTTTCTTTTCACCTTTCACATCCAAGAACTGATTCCCATGAACTTTAATGCTTCGGTTTAGGGCTGCTCAGCTGTAGTGCAGACCTTGATTTCTAAGGGGGTTGTAGGTTAGTGAGGATTAATCCCTACTCAAGGCTTAGCTAATGTATATAATTTTATAGATACCATTTCTTTTGATGGGTTAAAAAGAAAAAAAATCAGTTTGCTCATTGTATTATCATATGGTTCTTATTTTAAAGTGACTTTCTGCCTACTCTGGAAGAGCTGTGGTTTTGTTGAACTTTTCCAAAATGTTTTACTGCTTGAGTCTTAATGAAAGCTGATATTGGAATTTCTTAGTAAACTTTTCTGTTCCTAAACTCAGAGATGTGGTCCATGCCTTATTTTACCGATGAGGGAATGGAGGCCAGAGAGGGAATGTGATTTGTCTGAGATCATGAAGATAGACTGAGACCTTCTTGGATAGTAGGCTCTAGGAACAGTGAGTGTCCAAAATGCCAGATATCTAATTCTCTTATCTGTTTTGACAAGTCTTTTTTTTTTTTTTTTTTTAAACTTCTATTTCAGTGGCTTGGGATTAGAAGTCACGGTTTTTTCTTGTAATGTATTAAATTTCTGTCCTTTTCATACAGAATGAAAGCACCAGCAACATTGTACCTACTGATTCTTTACCAGGATGTATGGTACTTGTTATTGGACATTTGGAAACTGCTACAACAGTCAGATAGAAACTGATGCTTCTTGTGGTGCTGTGTGTGTGTGTGTAGAGGTACTAGAGGCTACTCACTGAGCTTTGCTGGGATCTGAGACACAGGAGTCAATTCTGGAGTGAGCTGTCCCACAGAGAAGGAGAGCACGTGACTGACTGGGAGGAAAGCTTGAATGGCCCTGGCCTGCCTGACTTCTGCAGTCCCCAGAGTGAGGAGCATCATCAGACTGTCAGCAGATTCACCCCACTCCCCCTGCTCTGTTTCTTGAAGGCATGTGGTGCACAAATGGACATGTGTGTTGGTTTTTGAGCCACACGTAACCGAACAATCATGCATGCCTATTCTTAACCCACTTTTGTGGGAAGGACGCACATTCTCTGGTGTTGAAACTGCTCTCAGTTTAATGACAAACATTTGTTAGCTCGGGTAATCATAGTGTGTGCGGTACAAAATAGGTGGGGTGTACCGGCATTCTTGGCTAAACGGTTCTGCTAAGCTGTTTGTCCCTGGGGCGTCTGCTCAGGGGTCTTGAAGTGTTAGTTAAATCTTTTATCAAGACGTAACTTTTCATGGGTTTGTCGTGGCTTCCCAACGAGTATATTCCTTAAAAGTAGGTACAGTTTCGTGGGTGTGGAATCACAGAGTCTTTCTGTCTCCCACTGCCTGTCATACAGGCCTCACTGTAGTGTAGCTGCCCCACTATTTCCTGCTCAGGAGGACCCCCAAGGGCCGCTGTTTGTATCCTCGCCTCCCAGAACAGCGCCTGTATAAAGTAGGTGCCCAGGTAGACGTTTGTTGAATGAATGAGTAGAAGGTGGTTACCCAGTAAGCCTTGGTTTTGATGTGAGCTCCAACCCTTTAGAAGTGATCAGCCAGAATTCTCAGATGTCTCAAATGACATTCTCACCACGTGTCATGGAGGTGGCTGCCATTCAGGGAATGCTCAGTGAATATAACAGGCATCAGGGATCCAGAAGGGGGATTACCATCAGTCCTTAATTTTCATGTCTCTCGTATTTCATGCCTGCAGCTTAGACTCTGGGGGCATTGTTGTGGCAGTGAGTGAGTGATTACGTGGTAAATATTTGAGGTCTTGCACCAGTGCCGACTCTGGGACTACTCTGCTCTGATGTTCTAGTACAGAAACAGCTGTAGAATGAGCGTAGATGTGTTCCCATCATTTTTGTTTATGGACTGTGAGATATGAATGTCATGTAATTTTCACATCATAAAATGCCGTTCTTTTGATTTTTTTTTTAACTATTTGAAAATGTAAAAACCGTTCTTGGCTTATAACTGTGTAAAGACATGCATTAGGCTAGATATGATCCTCAGCCATAGTGCACTGACACTGGTGTTTTAGGAAGGCCTGGCCGGGCACTTCTCATTCATTTGTTCACTCACTCTCACGCGCTATGCTTAGGCACTGTGGGTATAGATTGAACAAGGTGAGCATAGTTCCTGTCCTTGAAGAGTTTTCTGGGTTGCCCAGAGACAGGCTTTAATTAAAATAAAACAACACCAACCAGTTCTGTGAAGTTTAAAAGTAAAGAGATGGGATGCCTGTGTAACAGGGGCTCTGGATCTAGTTTGAAGGGAGGAGGGAAGACTTCTTGAGGAAGTGACTTTTGAGCTGAGGTATAAAAGGCACATTGATGTTAACTGGAGGAGTGGAGAGAGCAGCGGAGTGTTCTAAGGAGAGGAACGGCAGGAGCAGAGACCCTCGGGCGCGTCCGAGTGTGTAGGGGATTCAAGGAATGCCCAATGGCAGCTGGGTGGCGGGGAGGGCCTTGTGGCCTTCGCTGTAGGAATACGCAAAGACTTTTCAGCTGGGCTTGACAAATAGTTATGTTTTTCTTTTTTTTCCCTCCCAAACTGATGGTTGGATCATGTCCAGTATTTTCATCTAATTATGTTGGAAGATGTCTTGTGTATTAAGAGTTGAAATATTAATACGTTACGCACCGGCAGACAGGTTTTAAAGAAGATAAATGCAGAGTTGAAGATCTGGTAGTCCGTTGCCTCTTAAAGCAGCACTTAAGCTCAGAAATGAGCCGGGGCTGTTGGCTCAGGGCTCCCTGGCTGCACTGGGCTGCCTTTCCTGCAGCATTCCTCACGGCCGCCTTCCTTGCCTTCTCTCCTGTCCCACTTGCTCTGCTCACAGGCATGCATGTTGCCAATTTCCTTCCCTTGTGGAGGGACCTGTTGCTTGAGACATGGAGGGAGGGGCCACGTGCATTCAGGTTGAGAGCTGGTGAGCACCAGTGCTCCCATCTCACTGAGGCTGTTGAGGGGCAGACGGTCTCCTTGTTCAGCTGCCTTCACCCATCAGCCTTCCCATAGAACAAAATATAGGTAATAACCCTCTGTCCAAAGGAAGAAAAGAACCCTATTATTGTAGAAATGACTCTCCAGTTGTGGGAGCGGAAGGGGTTTTGACTAGGAATTTTCAGTTCTTTTAGAGATGTATATGGTAGGGCAGGGGTCCCCAGCCCCCGGTCTGTGAACCAGTACTGGTCTGCAGCCTCTTGGGAAGCAGGCCGCACAGAGGAGGTGAGCGGTGGGTGAGTGAAACTGCATCTGCTGCTTCCCACCGCTCCATCACTTGCATCACTGCCTGAACCATCCACACCCCCGCCACCACCCCAGTGCAGGGAAAAGTTGTCTTCCACCAAAGAATCTGGTCCCTGGTGCCACAAGGTTGGAGGTTGCTGTAGTAGGGTCTTAATGACATTTGAGTGGGTGTTTACCTGCATCCTGGCCGGGCAAGTCCTCAGTGGATTTTGCTCACTTTCACAGAGTGAATATTACAATATGGTGAATTAGGAAGTAGTGACGCTTCTGACTAATGTTCTGCTAAATACTGTACTTAGAGAACTTGGTGAAGTGAACACGCTGGGCGCTTGTATGTGTGAGGGAAGCCCCAAGAGTCAGGAGGCTAAGGCAGTCTCTGGAGAGGCTGTGGGTTTCATGATCACCCAGTAAATAATAGCTCACCAAGCAGCATAGGAAACCCCAAATGGACAGATTCAGGATGGCATTCCTCCCTAAAATGGGTCTTGTCCTGTTTTGGTTTTTGAGCATCTGATGCTATGTCCTGCTAGAGTGTAGGTTTCCTGAGAACTTATACTTCTTGGTCACCATATCAGCCTTAATACTTAGCGGAGTGTCAGCCACAGATTAGATGCCCTGTGTATATTGGTTGGATTGAATGAACACTTCAGACCCTTATTTCCTTTTGGGGTGGGAGTGTGGTGTGCTCGTGTTGCGTGGTCAGAAGGAAGTTTGCAATGTTCTTTTCTCCCTTTAGAAAATACTTTTGAGCATCCACCATGTCATAAGCATCATGCTTTCTCTGCAGATAGAGCAGTGAAAATTTTCTGTTTAAGAAACTACAGTGCTGAGACTTTAAAAATAGATTAGCACCTGATAGCTTTGAAAAAAAAACTTTGGAGAGAAACCATATTTGTCTGTAGTATTAATCGCTGGGAGTAAACATCAAGTGTCTGCAAGTTTTTTGATTGTGAGGGAGGTCTGGAATCTTTCCATAGTAAATGAAGAGGGGGGGCAGGGAAGCCTGAAGGTAAAGTACAGATTTGGATATCACCCGGGGACAGAAATCTGTGGTTCGTACCATGATTTCTCTGGGCATTGCCGAATTGGGGAGGTCTGTATGACTGAACATCGAGATGATCCCTGGAGAAATGGGCTGAAGAGTTGGCTAAGTTTTGGTGTAATTGTATAGCTGTTCAAAGATTTCGTTCATTTTGGGTGAGTGAGAAGTATTCCCAGTTGAATGGGAATCAGCATCTTTTCATGAGTTTGTATGCCAGGCCATTGCTTAACTTTTTTTTTGATTGATTGTGTGGGAGAACTGGAATCTGGAGGAGAAGGGAACAGTCAGGAGCTGAGATCCTTTGGCCTCCTTCCCTGGTGGCTCAGTGGTAAAGAATCTGCCTCCCAATGCGGGAGATGCGGGTTCAATCCCTGGGTTGGGAAGATCCCCTGGAGAAGAGAATGGCAACCCACTGCAGTATTCTTGCCTGGGAAATCTCATGGGCAGAGAAGCCTGGCAGGCTACAGTCTGTGGGGTTGTGAAAGAATCAGACACAATTTAGGGACTAAACAGCAACTGGCCCTTTCCAAGGTCAGCCCTCCTGGGAAGAGCAGACGTTCCTTGAGCAGTCTGCCCTCAGGCGAGAACTTGTCGGGGTGTCAGGCCTAGAGGTAGACTGGAGGCGGACAGGCCAGTGCTATCAGAGGTGTTGCTCCTGGGTTATAGGAATTATCTCTAGGCAGTGAGCCCAGTTTTCATTTCCCTTTCCAGCTCTCTGATGTCCAGGGGAGACTGTGCTTGCAGAAAAGGGGCCTGCATTTGGAAATCTGATGCAGCCACTGGCCATTCACTTAACAACCTTGGTTGGGCAAGGCCCTGATGGGCATCCAGTGCAAATCAGGTGTTGCCTCTGGCCTTGGGGAGCTTGTTCTGTCCAGCCCTGGGTGTCATTAGAGCATTGTCATCAAGTCTCTCTGTGAGGTGGAGGAGGTCATCAGTGTTTGTGTTCCAAGGGTCATTATCCCTGAGTCAGTACTGACGAGACCCTCAGATCAGCCTGTCTTGCTCCTTGTATGACCGAGTAAGAAACTGAGTCCCATAGCTAGTTAGCTGCAGCCCTGGCACTAATCAACCCCCTCCACACACACACCTGAGTGATATTTAGCTATTTTAAACCCAGTGGTTTTATGCTATTTGCTTCACATTTCCATCTTACTCCCTTAGTAGGAAATAGGGCTTCTTCTGTTTTTAGTTGTTGTACACAGATTGTAAAATTACACATTTATGTCTTAGGTACTGTGGTACAGATGTAAGATGTTCAGTCATATGGAGATTGGAAATTAACAATACAGATGATAAACTTCCAGTGGGGGTTGATTGATAATAGACATTAGTGGTGTTTCCCTGGCAGGGACTAGACTTACACATTCCTGTTCAGGAGCCTTCTCTTTGGCGCCTTTCCTCTGTGCAGAGGAAAACTAACCCTTCATGTGTGTGTTTTTCTCTTTCTGCTCTGTCAGCCATGCCCTCTGGCCTCAGAAGTGAACCAGTTTTTTAAGCTTCACAGTTTACAGCTCTCTTACATTTACTGTCCTGGAGGTAACATGCTGATAAGGCTCTCTTTGCTTTCTGTCCTTTAAAGGACATCTCCTGGAGAATTGTGGTTCTCAAATTTAGTGTGGGGAAGGCGCCGCCTGGGATCCTGCTAAAATGCAGGCGGTGGGGGTTCCCCCCAGAGATTCCGGTTTAGTTGGTTGGCCAGGGTGGACCTCAGGAATCTGCTTCCTTATCCACTGTCCCGCCCCTTCTGCTGCAGACCTCTGGTCCTTTCTTTGAGAAACACTGCTCTCTTCTAGATCATGAATGAATGTCCTCTTTGACCATGAAGTAAAGACTGGCCCTATGAGAGGATGGTTTTCTGAGTGGACTAGAAATAACTAAACTGCGTGGGTGGAGACCAGTGAAGTGTGAGCCCTTTATCCTTAAGTTGACACTCTGTGGTTTATATCTGCCCACCTTCTTTGCATTCTGAGTTTCTTTGCTCCAGAGCAATGGTTTGGGGCCTGTGACTCCCTCTCCCCAGTGGCCCTGACGTTTCTGTCCCCCCATGCTGATCACTTAGTTGCTGGCACACCACCATGTGCCAAGATTTCCTCCTGGGCCATTCAGAGGGAAGCTCCCAGAGGCCATCCTTAGGGTGTTTCTGGGAGAAGGGGTTTTAATAATCACCACCACCAAATAACTGGTAAGGAGACTTGTAGAGCCTCCGGCTTTTCACCCAGAGAGGGGTTTGATATAGGAGAACCATCTGGCACTTTCCTGAGATACCAGCTCTATCTTAAAAAGACTTAGAAATCAACATGCTTCCCAAACACTCCAGTAAATTGACTGAAAGTTCAAGTAGATTTTTGGTACCAGGCTCCCATGTTCCCCGTAATCTCCGATGGGTGGAGCCTGGGAGTCTGCCCCTCCCAAACCCCAGATCATAAAACTTCATATTAAGTCAGTCATTCCTGTGTCCTCCTTTTAAGTTAAAAAACATCAAGCCAGAACATTGCAGTGTTGCATGGTGTATGGAAATCATCGCAGGCAGAGGTGGCGTGGGGCTGTTCACCCGTTTGCTTGCCATTGCTACAGGAGTTCTTGTTTATCCTGAGCTCATAAAACCCTGGCACTCTCTTATTGTGCAATGGCAGAGCTGATAGGGAGCTGTAGGAATGCAGCCCTGTGGCCACTCGGAGGCCACATGCTCGCCTTCCGTCTGAAACAGAAAGCGTTTTGACAGGCTTCCACATTTCCTGCAGGGAAGAACAGGCCCAGAGAGTGGCCTTGTCCTTGCCCGTGTCTTGGTGAAATCTGTCATCTAGGCCAGGCCCCTCGCAAGCCCAGTTAACTTTATTGACCTCTTTTCCTGTAACACGCATTTGTGTGTGTGTAGGCACTCTTTTCCTAGTTTAATCTCTGTTAAACTGTTAAGGATGGGTTTAAGGAGTATCTGTTCTCTCAGGGTGTTTGCTTTTTAAAAGAAGATGCTTGAGAGTTAGAAATGGCAAAACTCCTCAGACTACCACCTCCCAGAATGCAGGAGAAGAGGGGCAGCTTCGGGGGAGAGGCTGCCCTCTCCCTCTCAGACCGTTTAGGGAAAGTGATGGTGGGAGGTCTAGGTTCTTTAGATGAGAATTCATGTAATTATTTTGCGTAATAAGTTATATGAAAATGCCAACTTCAGGATAGCAGTTTAAAAAGACAAAGCAGTAAGAACTTAGGGTGTTACTAAAGAGTGGAGGTCCCTATAGTCGCACTTCGTTTTCCAAGGAGCCAGGAGACTCAGTATTATTTCCCTTCTCACTGTCTGTCGCTGGGCTGAAATGAGATTTCAAAACCTTCCCAGGGGTTTTTGAAAAAAACTGCTTCCCGCTCCCCCCCCCCCCCATTGGTAGTGGGCCAGATCCCTTGAGATTGTTTGCAAGCTTATGATATTGAAATGTTCAGAAGAAAATTTGGAACCTAAAATTATTTATCAGATATGAGATTGTAGTCTTTTTTTCATCTGAAATGTGTTTTGCATGATCAGGCTATTTATGATATTCTTGTGCTTTTTATTGTTTATGGAAGAAGTACCTTGGAAATCCAAAATAACCTTCTGTATTTCTGTTTTTTTTTTTTTTTGCTGCACCTTGGGGCTTTCCAGATCTTAGTTTCCCAACCGGAGATTGAACCCAGGCTATGGCAGTGAAAGTGCCGAGTCTTAACCCCTGGATTGCCAGGGAGACCCCAGATACCCTTCTTTAGATTTAAGGAATGAAAATTCCTTCATTATGAACAGGCATTGCACATCCTTTTAAGATATGACTGAGTCAGACTATCCGTGCAGTCTCAGTTGCTTTATACGACTTAGCAGACTTAGTCTGTATTCTCCTTGTGACTCCGTGGTGACTGTCGGTTATGCAGTCGGCCCTGAGCCTTTGGGGAGGAGCCCAGAGTTCACAACCTAAGTGGGCAACTGAAGTGCTGTGTCATCGTCATGTATGCAAGATAGGTTCTGTAAGAGATATCAGATGGCCTCCTAGATAGGATGTGTGAACTAGATCTTGAGGAGTGAGTAGGCATTTGCATGTGGGTTTAGTGCAATAGGAGCAGGGGTCATTGAAGCTCAGCTGGCTTCTGTGCGCCTGTTGGGTGGGGAAAGAAAGGCTCTCATCCCGTGGAGTGTGGGGCAGCATGGATCAGGTGACCATGCCACATTGCTCAGCACTTGGGAGCCACTAGAGAGTTCTAAGCCTGGGACAAACATATGATTTTGTTGGCTGCATGTAAGAGAGTTTGGGGAGGGAGGCTGAGGACAGCAAGACCAGTTAGGATAGTCTCGCAGAGGCCCGAGGTTGAAGAACCAGAGGAATGACAGGGAGCGAGAATCTGAGAGACTGACGAAAGGGTCTTTCAGACTTAGAGACCTTGTGATCCTTTTATGTTGGAGAACAGTTCCTTTCTTCTGCATATTTGTTTATGTTTAGTCTTGTTATTGCTCACTGTAGTCTATTTTAAAAGAAATGTCTTTAGAGCAGAACTGTGGCTCAGAGCATCCAGTGGGAGAACTTTATAGCCAATTGATGGTCATGCTGTCTCCAACCCAGTAGGACTGTGCTGACCCCACCCATTCCTTTGATGTCCTGAGGACCTCCTGTACTGTCAGAGAGCCCAGCCTTTGATGTGGGAGTTGTCTTTATCCAGGAAACCAACATACTATTTTTATTTAGTGTGCATGTGTGCTCACTCAGTCATGTCTGACTCTTTACCACCCCATGGACTATGCTCCTCTAGGCTCCTCTGTCCATGGAATTTTCCAGACAAAAATCCTGGAGTGGGTTGCCATTTCCTACTCCAGGGGATCTTCCTAACCCAGGGGTCAAATCCACGTCTCCTGCATTGGTAGGCGGATTCTTTACCACTGTGCCACCTGGAAAGCTTTATTTTTATTTGCTTATTTATTTTTGGCTACACTGGGTCCTTGTTGCTGCATGCAGGCTTTCTCTAGTTGTAGTGAGTCCAGGCTACTCTGCAGTAAGCTGTGCGTAGGCTGCTCATCGCAGTGGTTTCTGTTGTGGAGCTTGGGCTCTAGGATGCGTGGACTTCAGGAGTTGTGGTGTGTGGGCTCAGTAGTTGCAGCTCAAGGGATCTAGAGCTCAAGCTCAGTAGTTGTAACACATGGGTTTAGCTGGCCCATGGCATGTGGAGTCTTCCCAGACCAGGGATTGAACCCGTGTCACCTGCATTGCAAGGTGGATTCTTAACCACTAGACCTCCAGGGAAGTCTGGCAACACACTTTAAATTGAACTTGGCTGTTGTTGAGGTCAGCAGCATTTCAGTATCTGAGAAAAACCATAGAGGAACTTCTAGATTTCTGCTGAAATGTTGAGAGGATGGACTTTGTCTTGGACATGCACTTCTCCTTCTTCCCCTTGATAGTAGGGAACACAGACCTGGGTTTGAATTTTGACTGTGCCAACTGGCTGTGAGATCATGAGTGATCATGATAATATGGACAGTTGATGCCTAATGAGTAGTTAGTGTGTGCCAAGCACTGTTCTGAACTTAACACGCATCAACTCATTTAACCCTCATAACAGCATAACGCGAAGTAGATTCCTGTTATTCACATTTTACCAATGAGAAATCTGAGGCACATTAAGTAGCTTGGCTATTACAGCCAGCAAATGGCCGAGCTGGGATTTGAACTCAGTTAGGCTCCAGAATCGGAGAAGGCGACGGCACCCCACTCCAGTACTCTTGCCTGGAAAATCCCATGGATGGAGGAGCCTGGTAGGCTGCAGTCCATGGGGTCGCTCAGAGTTGGACAGGACTGAGTGACTTCACTTTCACTTTTCACCTTCATGCATTGGAGAAGGAAATGGCAACCCACTCCAGTGTCCTTGCCTGGAGAATCCCAGGGACAGGGGAGCCTGGTGGGCTGCTGTCTATGGGGTCGCACAGAGTCGGACACGACTGAAGCGACTTAGCAGCAGCAGCAGCAGTAGGCTCCAGAATCCAGTAGGTGATACTTTGGGCAAGTGGATGATACCATCTTGTGAGATTACTATGAGCTTTATTTTTTTGTTATGAGCTTTAAATGATAGCGTGTATTAAGTGTTTAGTACAATGTCTGGCACATAGTAATCATTTACTTAATAGTATCTAATACTGTTAGTAATATGAATGTAAACATTATGAAATAGTCTATATAATTTTTTTCCATTTTTGTAAAGAAAATTGCCATGTGTATTTATGGATAGAAAAGTATCTGAAAGGATATACTCCAAAGTGCTGACTGAGGTTATTACTGGTGATATGGTTATGTACATTTTATTTTCTTCTTTGTTTTGCTGTGTTTTTGAGATTTTCCGCAGCAGACGTGGGTATTGTTATTATTTGAAATAAAAGTCTACGGTTTGTTATTGGGTTTTGTTTTTGTTTTTTAAAGCTACGGAGGCACTCCCAGGCATACAGGAGCTCTTTAAGCGCCAACAGAGTGAGGTGTCCCTGCAAGACTATGGAACTCCACACTGTGCTCAGCAGCTTGGAGGCTGTTTGGTCTTTTTCTCACTTTGTCTTTTAATTTTGTATGGTGTTTTGGACACACAGACATTTTTTGCTGCTGTCTTTCTTTTGGAGTTTAGACAGGTGTTTACATTCCTAGAGAACAGAAATGTTACAGCAGGGATTATTTCCATGTTGCTGGGGTGAGTGATCAAGCCTGTAGAAATCAATGCCTCCCTGCTGCTGCTCAGCCTGGAGTCAGGTCCCTTGAATTGCCTGTGCAGGAAGCAGCTGTGTGGCTTACAGTCTGAAGCTCTGCCCTCTGAGGACGTGGGGCTCAGTCCTGAGAGGGCGTTGGTTTTCCTTGTCCACAGCATCAGGGCGCACGGCATTCGTCGTGGCTGCTGGCTGTGCTTCAGCGTGAGCTCTTCAGGAGTTCTCTGCACAGATCTTCCTTGTCAGTTTCTGATGTGCCGATGGCTGGATCAAAAGTCACATCATCCCTGTGTGGCTTGAAAATTTGGCAGAAATCTACACACCTGTTGTTAACAAGATACAGAAAGAGACAGAAACTTTGATTACAAAGGCATCGTCTACTAATTTAAATGGTTTCTATTTTGCATTTAAATCTTGAATCAATGTTGACTTTATTTTCTTTTATGTTGTGGCCTAGGTTTCAAACCTATGCCATAATTCTTAATACTTTTCTTTCCAAAATTTTAGCCAATTGTCATAATGCCTTTGTTTAATAATTAATACTTTTTCCACTGATTTGATTTGAAATGCTGCATAAATATTTTTATACCTACTTAGCCCTGTATTTTGATTCTCTGGCAGTAGAGTACTGGTTTAATTATTGTGACTTTCTAATATGCTTACCCATTTGGTAGGTCAAAGCCTCACAACTTGTTTATTTTTTCAGAATTCTCAAAGGTTAAACTTCAGATTAATTTTGTAATCTCTTTGGTATGCTTTGAAGAACTTTTTAGAATTTTGGCTGGATTTTTTTTTTAACTTTCTACTGATACATAAGGATTTCTTAAATATATACCTATGCATTTTATGTTTTGTTTTTTTTTTTAATTTTTTAATTCTTAAAAATTTTTTCTGCACTGTGTGGCATGTGGGATCTTAGTTCCCTGACCAGGGATTGAACTCGTGCCCCTCTGCACTGGAAGTTTGGAGTCTTAACCACTGGACCACCAGGGAAGTTCCACGTTTTACATTTTGATTGTATTGTGAACATGTTTTTGACTGTCTCCTGCAGGTGTAAAGGAAGCCATTTGCCCACCGGGAGGGTCTAAGAGCCAAGAATTGACCAGGTCTCACCCAATACTCTGCCCCTAATGTTGACTGCTGCATTGGCCTAAGTCAGGCTCTTAATAAGTATTTGCCAAGTGAATGAATAAACATCTCTATGTATGTGGTGTTTTCTTCTTTTGGATTCTTTTAGATAGATTCCTAGGAATGGAGTTTTGGATCAAAGGAGATGAGCATTATTATAGCTTCTAAAATGTGCTGAGTCTTGGTAGATGGAGGTTCTTTACCAAAGGGCTGGAGACCCAGATGGTAAGAGGGCTTGGGTCAGTTTGTGGTGCAGTGAGAATGCAGCTAGGAGATGAGGCCTGACTCCTGTGTATGTGCACGGTTGCAGCTCTGGCCCCTGTGCCCAGTAATGTGCTTGCCTGCCAGGGTAGGCCCTTAATAAACATATCTTGAGATGAATTAACTTTATTGTGGGACTTTTCAGAGCACCAAGGAAAGAGCTAGGCTTGGAGAGAGGGAAGTCCCTGGGGTCCAAGGGCAGGGACAGGTGTCTGGAGTCCATCTCCCCAAGAGTTGACTTCTGGGTTTTGGGCTTTTGGTGGTCTGGGCACAAAGGCTTGTGGGAACAGCTGGGGCATCACATGGTTCTCCTCGCCAACTGTCAAGGGCTGAATTCCACCTCAAGCTGGACGTGGCATGGCCTGGTTTCCATTCTCTGAACTGGCATCTCAGGTTATGGCGCCTAAATGCAGCAGATGTCTTTCATCTCAAATCTGTCATCACGCAGTCCTTGTCTGCCCTCCCAGCTCCCCAGGACATTCCTGCAGCTGTGTAGGGACAACCAGAATGGCTTTCCCATATGTTTGGCTTGATTTCTCATGTTGGGATTGGTGCCATATTTGAACTAGAGTTTTAGCCGTTTTGAGGCAGTAGCAGTAGCTGAACGTAGGAGAGGATGAGTCAGATATTTGAGTGTTTAACTGTATTCCAGGCACTGTGCTAGGCATCTTGGACCATACTGAGGCCAGAAGGTTTTGCCTCTGCCTTCAAGGAACTTAGACTAATGAGAACACACAGGGAGGGCACCACTGCCGTGGGAAGCTGTCCTGGGCTGTCTAGTGTTCTGAGTTCCCCATTCTGAGTGTGCAGAGAACATTCAGGCTCAGGTCAGTAAGCCTTATTTGCATTTTGAATTGGGTTTTGCAGACTGAGTAGGAGATGAAGAGACCAGTGTTTATGGGAGACTCAGGATATGACCCTGGTGAGCCTTCAGACAACAGATGTGACATGTGGCCTGTTGGATGCTTGTCTGGCATCTGCTCTTATTCTCTTCTGAGCTGTGAAGCTTTGCCTCATTTCTGCTTTTTCCAGCATGGTTGAATGTCTGTCTGGTTCTCCAGAATGTGGGACTAAAGCATTTTAAATGGTGATTTGGGTAGGGTGTGGCAGCGATTGATCCTCTCTGGGTCATGCTGGTGGTGGTGATAAGCCTCAGCACTGTCCGGCTCATTTGTCACCAGGTGGGTATAGCTCAGTGGAGGGAGTTCTGGTGATGGACTCCTTCAGGTGCCCTGTGTGAATGAAGACAGATCCCTCGAGGGTCCTACTTGCCCTCCTCTGGGAGAGGGCAGGGAAGATTCTGAAATGTGAGCCATCAGCTAGGCCAGCCAGACTCATTCTTTTAGGTCTCCAAATAATGTTGGCATCTCCATGGATATTAACAGAGCAGGAGGTGGTTGGGGATATGGGGGGTACTTAAAGAAGAAAGTTGTTTGAGTCATAAAGTTCTGTGGGAGCTGAAGAATGTTGGCTGCCCCACTGTCAGGAGCCCCATGCCCATGGCCATCCCTGAGGGCATTCCCACCTGCTGGGTTTCCCACCTCGCCAGATCTCCTGCCAGCCTTGGCTCTCCCAAATGGTACTTGCCATCATTATCTAGAACAGCCCCATTCAATACAAATACGATGTGAGCCAGATACATACTTTTAAGTTTTTGGATAATCACATTAAACAGTGGAATTCCACTGCTTAACAGGTGCAATTATTTTAACTAATATACTTTATTTAATCCAGTGTACCTATATTTTATCATGTGGCACTAGCCATATTTCACATGCTCACAAGCTGTGTGTGACTAGTGGCTACTGAGTTGGCGGGGCAGATCACCAGACTGACTTTGCATGACCGACTAAGACTGGAGCAATGAAGAGACTAGTTTGTGATTCTGCATTTAGTTAGGACTGAACAAGGCCAAATCTCAGTTCAGTCTGTTTAAAAGATATCAAGGGGAAACACAGAGGCTTTGTGGATTTCTGCTGATTTTGCTGTTTTACTTTTAATCCTATCCTGTCTTACAACCTGTGTGTGCGTCTGTCTTTGGGCCTCAGCTCCCTGAGGGGAGGACCTCTGGGGGCTTTTCTGCCTCCTTGATCTTGGCACATGCCTGGGAGCCATGTGCCCCCAGCAGCCTTTCACAGCTGCTTGGGGATTGAAGTCAAGATACTTTTCCTGATTTCTAGGTTTTTTTCTTTTTCTTTTTGAAGAAAACAAACCCCAGTTAATCTTTGTCTTGAGATAATTTTGCTTGCCTTATTGACTAGATTTCTGTAACATGAATAATATGCCAGATATTGAAAGCATGTGATCTGAAAGTTTAGCCCCAGGAATTTAGTAAGAGATGATTAAGAGGTTACTAATTGTTCCTCAGTCAGATTTAATACTCAGAGATTTAAAGGGGGAACAGCTTTCTCTTCTTTTTTTTAAAAAAACTTGTACTTTAATTGAGTGATCGGTTGGCTGCACTGGGTCTTCGTTGATTTCGCACAGGCTTTCTCTAGTTGCGGAGAGAGGGAGCTACTCTTGGTTGCGGTGTGTGTGCTTTTCATTGTGGTGGTCTCTTCTGTTGCAGAGCGCTGGCGTCCATGGTTGGAGCATGTGCGCTCAGTAGTTGGAGCACACGGGGTCAGTAGTTGTGGCTCACGGGCTTAGGTGCTCTGCAAGCCAAACCTGTGACTGCTGCATTGGCAGGTGGATTCCTATCCGCTGTGCCACCAGGGAAGTCGGGAAAAAGCTTTCTTGTAACAGGCATATTTCTCATGGTGCCAGCATTTCAGGAAACAGCCAGAGAGGTCAGTGCTTAATCTGACTTCTCCCTGCGACAGGATTGGGGGCCAGGCATGGGAACTGGTGTGAGGACCAGAACACACACATGCACATGCACACACTGTCAAAACACACACACTTTCCCCTAAGCTGGAGGCTGGGAGACGAGGGGCTCAGTATAGACTCTGTGAAAGGAGGGAAGGGGGAGGGGCTGGGTGGGCTTTGGGCTCTGACTGGGCTTTGTCCCAGCCCCTTACTCTTCCAGTCACTCTCTCCTCTTCTCTGGGAATGCTGCGTTCTCTTTGTCTTGCTTCAGAGCCAGGCTGAGCCCCCGCTGTGCACCCTGCGACCAGATTGCCACTCAGACTCCAGCTTGAGGGCTCTTGGGCTCTAGCTAATCTCCTCCCCTACCTGAACCCTGGCCCCACCCCCTGCTTATCCCAGCCTCACCCTCCCTCCATTCCCCTGCCAGCCTCCCTGTCTGTGCTCTCTCTCCTCGGCCTTTGCACACACTCTTCTTTCTGCCTGGAGCTTCTTCTTTCTATCTTGTCCTTCTGGCCACCACCTGCTTCCCCTTTAAGACCAAGATCATGCATCACTTCATGATTGTTTGTTCATTCATTTCTTCACTTATTTATTCAACAAAAATGTGTCTGGCACTGAGCTTGATGCTAGAAAAATGGAGACATCTCAGAGTTTATATTTATTGGACAAGAAAGACATTAAGCTCACAGTATGAACCTTTGAATCTATAGGTAGCAGTTTTCTTAAACTTGCAGTACCTGACCCTTGTCCCATTTCCTCTGCTTGATTAATTATCTTCCCTCAGCATCTCCAGTCACACCAGCCCCACCTTACCCTCTCTGACCTCTGTCATAGCACTTAAAACACTCTTGAAATCACTGATTTATTTTTCCTATCTTTCTCACAAGCCCTGATTCCAGGTTCCTGATAGATGTTAAGAGTAAATGTTGACTGAATGTATGGATGAAATGATGACTTGGCTGATAGTTGGAGGGATTTTCTGTAGGATACCAGCAATCATAAACTGAGTGGTTTTCCTTCCTAGGGCCATGCCTGCAAGTGTCACTAAAAAGAATCCAGGTTGTAGCCAGAGCACTTGGAGGTCGTCCTTTGCTTGTGGACGGTAGAGGTTTGATCTCTGACTTGTCACTTGCTTTAAGCCTATAGAGCAGTTGTCCAGATTGCCTCTGACCCTGAGGCAGAATTTATAGGTTCTGAAACCATGGGGTCTGATGTCTGTACCCCTTACTGGATGCCAGTGGTTGCCACCATAATTGTGCCATGGCATCCTTCTCCTTGGGGCTCCTTTGTGGGGGCAGCCTGGAGACCTGTGACCCACACTTGCCATCTAGTTTGTTAGTTAATAGCTAGGTTCATCATTTTGAGTTCCCTCTATATCTTTTTTTTTTTTTTTTTTTAATGTATATAGTGAAGGTCACTGTGGTATATAGTTCTTTGAGTTTGGACAGATAAGTAGAGTCGGGTATCTGCCCCCATTGTCATGATGCAGAGTAGGTCACCCTCCCCCCACCACATCCTCTCATGCTGCCCCTTTGTAGTCAGCCAGCCCTTTCTCCCAAGCCCTGGCAACCACAGGCTTGTCGTCTGTCCCTATAATTTTGCCTTTAGAAGAATGTCATGTAAATGGAATGTGTATGTAGCCTTTGGGGGCTGGCTTCTTTGATGTATGCATGTAACATTCATCCATGTTGTGTGAATCAGTGGTTTGCTCCTTTTTACTGCTGAATAGTATTCCATGGTATGAACGTTCCACAGTTTGTTTATCCGTTCACTGGATAAAGGACATTTGGCTTGTTTTCAGTCTTTGGCGATTATGAATAAAGCCTCTGAGCATTTGCATGCAGGGTTTGTGTGAATATGTATTTTGTATTCCTCTGGGGTGAACACCTAGGAGTGGGGTTGCCAGGCCATTTGGTAGGTGTATAAGGAACTGCCACCCCGTTCTCCAGAAAGCTACTCTATTGTATATCCCCACCAGCAAGGAAGGAAAGTTCTAGTTGCTCTGTGCCCTTTCCAGCCATTGATATTGTCTGCTGTTTAAAAATATGGCCATGGTCATAGATGTTCCATCTAGTTTTTTTCTTTTTAATTAATTAATTATATTTATTTGTTTATTCTTGGCCTCACTGGGTCTTAATTGCTTCGTGCGGGCTTTCTCTAGTAGCGACGAGGAAGGGCTGCTCTCTTGTTGCAGTGCGCAGGCTTCTCACTGAGATGGTTTCTCTTGTGGAACATAGGGTCTAGAGCTCAGGCTCAGTAGCTGTGGCACGTGGGCTTAGCTGCCCCATGGCATGTGGGATCTTCCTGGACCAGGAATGGAACCTGTGTTCCCTGTATTGGCATGTGGATTCTTAACCACTGGACCACCTGGGAAGCACACCACCTAGTTTTTAATCTGCAGTTTTCTTTGCTCACTTTCTTAGGTGCTGACAGGATTTAAATACTGTTATTAGATTTGATTTGGCAGGGATGTCATCCATACCTATGTGAGATGTGGTTTCCTCAGATAGAATTCATAGGTACTCAGAACGAAAGGGCACTGAGAATATCAAGCCTTCCAAAAACCTTTTGAGGAAGACAGTAAATTGTATCATTCTGTAATTTCAGAATTTAAAAAGATTTCTTATTATTAGGATTAAATTCTTTATGTAAAAGTTGCTGTTTTCTTGACCATTTGTAGTGAACGAAAGTTACTGATCTTGAAATTTCTTTGAGTTGTTCTTTTTAAAAATAATTTTGTATATTTATTTATTTTTGGCTGTGCTGGGTCTTCGTTGCTGTGTGGGCTTTTCTCCAGTTGCAGCAAGCAGCGGGTATTCTCAAGCTGCAGTGTGAAGGCTTTTCACTGCAGTGGCTTCTCTTGTTGCGGAACACGGGCTGTAGGGCATTTGAGTTTGAGTAGTGTGGCGCATGGGCTTAGTCGCTCCAACTGTGGGATCTTCCCAGACCAGGGATGGAACCTGTGTCCCCCTGCATTGACGGGCAGATTCTTTACCACTGAGCCCCCAGGGAAACCCCTCTTTGAGTTGTTCTTAACTCTCCCTGCCATGTGTCAAGGTGTGCAGTCTGTCCTCACAAAACTTTTTTTTTTTTTTATGCTGTTTATGCTCTTGGTGACCATAACACTTTTTCCCACTCCCTCTTGTAGGCCCCTAATCGTCAGCTCATGACTTACTGGTTACAAGAGCTTCAGCAGAAGAGGTGGGAATATTGCAACAGCCTCGACGTGGTAAAGTGGGACAGCAGGACCTCCCCGACGCCTGGGGACTTTTCTCAGGGCCTCGTGGCCAGAGATAACACAGGTGGGTGAGGGACGGGGGCTCCCGTGTCAGTGCTTTTTGCACTGACGTTCCATGTATTAAGTCAGCTTAGCAGAAGAACTGAGAATGAGAATGATGATGATGATGCCTGAGGAAGGGCAGCATCCCGTAGTTACTGAGGGCCTCTGCTTTCATGTACAGACTGTACTCAAGCCCAACAGCACCTCAGGAGTCAGGCAAAGCTGGTGCCTGGCACCCTAAAGCGATGGTACTGCTGAGGGCAGTGGGCAGTGCGCCGTCGTGCTGAAGTCCAGTCTGACCCCAGGGCCAGCCTTCTCTCCACTCCCTCTGAAGGTGAAGCACCAACACCCACAGTCCTGCGCACAGATGTGTGTGCCCACTGGGAAGATGTTCTCAGAGCTCTCACTGTGATTCACCGATGCTTCTTGGGAAGACGTTAAACCAGACGATAAAACTCTCGTTCTGTTTTATCTCGGACCTGTGGCATTTTCACAATTCATGCTAAGCCCTGGCCAGTTGCAGTGTGGAGATAAAGCGGTTTTATATTTGAATATCAAAAACACTAAAGCCCCATGATCGTCTCACAACTGTTTGGTTGCGATTACCATATTAGAAGAGTAGGCGGATAGTTATTCAAAGCCCACCCGTCCAACCTGGCTCCTGCAGGGACTGTGGAAGTGGAGATGGGGGGTGCTGTACTTGTGGCTCTCTCTTCATAGAGGGAGCAGGGCAGGCCCAGAAATAGCCAGCCCCTGGGCCCTGAGGTAAGGTGTGAGAAGGCCAGGCCATCACACCAGCATTTCTTAAGGAGTGCACTTTGGAATTTAGCTGGAATGGGTGGTTCTCAGGCCTGTAAAGAGGTGTGGTGCGAACTTTTTAACACCTTCGAGACATTCACTCGGGAGAGCACAGGCTACTGTAGATTACCGGTGACCTGGCAACGTGTGCAGCTGACTAGTGGAAAGCCTTCTTGGACTTTTAAAATTATTTTTCCTCCAAATTCCTGTTTTACTGCCTACCTCGTTTTTAACCAGTCAGCAGGTTAACCCTCTGGTCAGTGAGAAATTACCGTATACTTCACACCTGTTAAAATGCTATGCAGCAAGAGTTCTTAGGTCATTTTCATGGATGACTTAACACCAACAATAGCAGGAGCTGAAGGGATGCCTGCCTTTTCAGGCCAAAACCCCTCTATGTTTAGTTCACATGTCTGCTCATTGATGACTGAATTTTTTAAAAAGCCACTATTTTAGAGCTTTAGATCAAAAGAATCTCCATAGCTCAGAATCAGTCACTGGGAATGTTTGGAAACCCTGCCGGGAAGCCGGCAGTATTCAAGGCAGTAGCCTTTGGCACAGGCAAGCCTGACTTTGCCTTGGTTCCTTTCTTCTGAGGACACCAAGTGTTTCCATCTAAGGGAGACTCAGGCATTAGACTGAGAGGAGAGCCACAGGAATGGCACCCAGCCCTGCAATCCCTTCATAACACAACCTGCCTTCTTTTAAGCTGAGGTGCTGAGGCCGGGGAGCCGGAGAAAACACCTGCAGCCCCCCTTGGCTCTCTGCATTTGGTTTGGGGACTGTAGTGTGGGAATTTAGAGTTGGCATCCTCTGGCATTTACTCATTCAGGAAGTAGATGCTCATGCCAGGCCTGGATCCCCCTCACAGAGTTTATAGTCCAGCAGAGGGAAAAAAAAGTGAGATCACATGAGAGGGAAGGAACAGGGTACCAAGGGCCATGGATGCCTTACGCACAGCTTTGGGGTGGGTGGGGACCCTCTCTGAGACCTGAGGATGATCAGGTAAGAGCAGCGCAGTGCCCTCCAGGACTAGAAGGAGGTGAGGCTCGAGGAGGAAGGCAGTGGGCAGGGAGCCAAGCTGGGGGGCACACCCAGGGCCAGGGTGGGGAGGGCTGGACTGTGGGCTTGGGCTTCTGGACTTTGCTAAGAGCAGTGGGATGCCTCTGAAGATTTTATGTGTAGAAATGACTAATTTTGAACTTATGCCAATTTTGTAGATAACTTCTGAGAATAAATAGTTAAACTTTGGATGACCAGGTGATTTGGAAGACTGTAGTTATTCAGGAAGACAGAAAGTCTAAAGGAGGTAGTCGAGAAGAAAAGGCTAGATTTTACCCCCTCCCCCATTTTAATCATCATTTTAGATAAAATTGGTTAACAGATAAAATGTGTTAAGGTTTGTCATGGTGCTCTGTGATGTTTCTGAAGCCATGCTAGTAGTCATCTGCTCAGCCTAAATCATGCTAACTCTAGCTAAGATTGAAGACACGTTTTTATTACTCTGATTTGCATTAAAAAATGAAACTTTTCCTACTCTCCTCTCCATGTTACCCAGTTTTTGGTACAGTCTTCATTTGTTGCTAATGTTGTGGTCCATCAGTACTTGCCTAGCACCTAAAGTCAAACCGGGGAAAGATACACGAAATTGACGTTTCCTGGACAGCAGCTCTGTCTAGTGGAGGAATCCCTGTGGGCCTGGGTTTGAGTCTTGTCTCTGATGTTTACTGTTTGTCAGACTCATGAGTGTGAGTCTTTTTTCTCTCTAGTAAAGAGTAGCGGACTGCAGCCTGTGGAAATGAAGTTTTATCGGAACAAAGCACCACTTATTTATTTCATATTGTCTGTGGCTGCTTTTGCACACCAGTGGTAGAATTGAATAGTTGTCACAAGAGCATTTGGCTCACCAGTCTAAAATATCTACTACTATCTGGCCCTTTAAGAGGAAGTTTTTTTCTGACCCCTCCTGTAATGTCTTGAGCGTCCCCCTCTTGTTGAGCCTTAGTTTTTTCAACTATGAAATGGAGATTGTTTATTCAGTCTTTCACTCCAGGCCTTCTTATATTCTAGGCATTGTGCCACTGCCTGGGATATAAAGACAGATAAGTTGTGGGCCGTGTTCTTGGAGAGTATGTAGTTTAGAGAGGGACCCAGACAGGTAAAGAGGCCTGCACAATGCAGTCTGGTAAGCGTAGGGGCCTGAGGTAGGCACAGGAGGCTTACCTACACTTGCGTGTTGGAGGGTAGGATGTTGGTGGTGTCTGCGAAGGCTTCCTGGACTAGGAGATGACTGAACTGAGTCCTGAAGTCAGGTAAGAGCCAGCCTGGTGAAGCAGGGAGTGGAAAGGCCTGGAGGCCCTGGAGATCAGGGCCTGATGCACATGTAGAGAGGGTGGGCAGGAGTGACAAAGAGAAAGCTGGATGGATGATCAGGGACTAAACCTGGAGGGGCTTGTAAGAAAAGCAGCAGCACGACCAGTGATTGGGTTGGATGTGAATTTCAGATGATTAACCATGGCTGAGAGGGGGAAGAATGGATTCCTCAGCAAGAGGAGAGGAAGGGAGACCAGTTGGAAGGCTGGTCCAGCCTAGAAATCACAGTAGCGGGTAGCAGCAGAAAAGATGGAAAAAAGTGTGCAGAGTTGGAGATTGTGTAGTGAAAGAATTGGAGGATTAAAGGTGGGATTAGCTTTCTGGGAGCAAGAGGGCAGAGGGTGCTGTCCAGGCCCCAGGCCCAGGCAGTTGGCTGGATGGGATTGGGAGGAATACTCACCATAGCCTTGTCCCCCACCTGTCCCCACCCGCCATAGTTCTCTTATGTGGATCAGGTGGGAAACTGCGTTGTTAAGTGTAAAGATATACATTATATATATACATTGGAATATACATTATATTCCAATCCCAATATACATTAGAATATACATTATATTCCAATCCCAATATACACTGGAATATACATTATATTCCAATCTCAAAGAAGGGCAATGCCAAAGAATGTTCAGACTACCACACAGTTGCACTCATTTCACATGCTAGCAAGGTAATGCTCACAATCCTTCAAGCTCTAGGCTTCAACAGTATATATAAGCTTCCAGATATATAAGCTGGATTTAGAAAAGGCAGAGGAACCAGTGATCAAATTGCCAACATCCGGTGGATCATAGAAAAAGCAAGAGAATTCCAGAAAAAAACATCTGCTTCATTGACTACACTAAAGCCTTTGACTGTGTGGATCACAACAAACTGTGGAAAACTCTTACAAAGATGGGAGTATCAGACCACCTAACCTGCCTCCTGAGAAATGTAGGTCAAGAAGCAGCAGTTAGAACTGGACATGGAACAGTGGACTGGTTCAAAATTGGTAAAGGAGTACATCAAGACTATATATTGTCACCTTACTTATTTAAGTTTTATGCAGAGTACATCATGCAAAATGCTGGGCTGGATTAATCACAAGCTAGAATCAAGATTGCTGGGAGAAATATCAATAACTTCAGATATGCAGATAACACCACCCTAATGCAATGGCACCCCACTCCAGTACTCTTGCCTGGAAAATCCCATGGACGGAGGAGCCTGGTGGGCTGCAGTCCATGGGGTCCCGAAGAGTCGGACACAACTGAGCGACTTCACTTTCACTTTTCACTTTCATGCATTGGAGAAGGAAATGGCAACCCATTCCAGCGTTCTTGCCTGGAGAATCCCAGGGACGGGGGAGCCTGGTGGGCTGCCGTCTGTGGGGTCGCACAGATTCCGACACGACTGAAGCAACAGCAGCAGCAGCAGCAGCAATGGCAGAAAGCAAAGAGGAACTAAAGAGCCTCTTGTTTGAAGGTGAAAGAAGAGAGTGAAAAAGCTGGTTTAAAACTCAACATTCAGAAAACTAAGATCATGGCATCTGGTCCTGTCACTTCATGGCAAATAGATGGGGAAAAAATGGAAACTTTATTTTCTCAGGCTCCAAAATCACTGTGGACAGTGACTACAGCCACGAAATTAGAAGACGCTTGCTCTTTGGAGAAAAGCTATGACAAACCTAAAGCAGACACAGTACTTTGCCTACAAAGGTCCATCTAGTTAAAGCTATGGTTTTTCCAGTAGTCATGTACGGATGTGAAAGTTGGACCATAAAGGAGGCTGAAAGTTTAAAGAAAGTTTAGTCGCTCAGTCGTGTCCGACTCTTTGCGACCCCATGGACTGTAGTCTACCAGGCTCCTCTGTACATGGGATTTTCCAGGCAAGAATACTGGAGTGGGTTGCCATTTCCTTCTCCAGAGGATCTTCCCAACCCAGGGATCGAACCCAGGGGAACCCAGGTCTCCCATGTTGTAGGCAGACGCTTTACCGTCTGAGCCACCAGGGAAGTCAAAGGACGCTGAGCACCAAAGAACTGATGCTTTTGAACTGTGGTACTGGAGAAGACTCTTGAGAGTTCCTTGGACAGCAAGGAGATCAAACTAATCAATCCTAAAGGAAATCAGCCCTGAATATTCATTGAGAGGACTGATGCTGAAGTTTGAAGCTGAAGCTCCAAAACTTTGGCCATTTGATGTGAAGTGTTGACTCATTGGAAAAGATCCTGATGTGGGAAAGACTGAGGGCAGGAGGAGAAGAGGTCAACAGAGGATGAGATGCTTGGATGGCATCATTGACTCAATGGACTTGAGTTTGAGCAAGCTCCAGGAGATAGTGAAGGACAGGGAAGCCTGGCGTGCTGCAGTTAATAGGGTCACAAAGAGTCGGACGTGACTGAGCGACTGAGCAACAGCAACGTACACACATGTGTAAGTACATATATGTGGGCTTCCCTGGTGGCTCAGTGGTAAAGAATCTGATTGCAGTGCGGGAGATGTAAGTTTGATCCCTGGGTCAGGAAGAACCCCTGGAGAAAAAAAATGGCAACCCACTCCAGTATTCTTACTGGGAAATCCCATGGACAGAGGAGCCACGTGGGCTACAGTCCATGGGATCACAAAGAGTCAGACATGACTGAGAAACAAACCAACAACAACAATATCTATATATATGATATTATCATTTTGAATCCCTTAGGGACCCATTCAGCTGCAATTAATGGAAAACCTAGTAGGGACTTACAAGTAGAGATTTGTGTCTCACGATGGCAGTCCCTGGTTGGCAAAGCTCCCCTCCACCAGTGCCATTGAGGGACCCATTCTGTCCTCCTTTGGAAGTGACACCCATATCAAATAGGAGAAAGCTTTCCTGGAAACTCTTATCGCCTTATGCCTCATTAGCTAGAACTGTCCCAGGACCAGCCCTCGCTGGAATGGAGTTTGAGGAGGCAAGTGTTCTAGCTGAGCATGTGGCCACCGTCAAAACCAGGGTCTGTGAGGAAGAGCTGGAACGGGGTTTGGATAGGCAGTTGGCACTGTCACATAATTGCCCACATTAAATTTGTTTTCTAGGGTTCATGTTTCCAGAGGAAGAATCTGTTCATCTGTGTGATTGAAATTTGCAGCCGTATATTAGTCAGACAGATATTATAAAGTGGGATGACTTTGTCACCGTTTTATCGGGTCTGTCCGCCTTTCATCTCCAGCCTGGCCTCTGAAAGTATGCCACGCCTCAGACGCTTCTCTGTATGTCTTCCACGTTTGGATAGATAAAGACCTAGTTTCAACACAAAGGAATAATTTGCAAAGATAAAATCAAGAACCTGCTGACCTGCAGAGCTGTTGGGAAAGAGGTAGCCGGAACCCAATTACCAGATGTACGTGCCGCATGTTCTGTATACTCCATTTCCCATCTAAACGAATAGGCGAACAAGCGAGGGGAAACAGGACTTTGTTTTTTAAGACTTCTTGAGAATTCGGGAGTACAGAAGGCCTTACCATCACAGGAGGCTTCAGTGCCCAAGTGCCTGTTTGAGTTCGGGGGTATTTCTTGCAGAAAGTGGTACGGTGAGGACAGTTTGAGGGATGACCGCACGTTTCCTCCTCTGAAACAGCTGCGAGAGTAACTGCTGTGGTGCTGGCGGCTTGTGTGGGAGCGGGGGAGGGGAAGGGAAGTAGCCGCTGCGTCCAGTCCTCCCCCAGCGTGTGCTGGGCGCTCTGTGTACGTGCTGGGACTGGAGGGAGGGAAACCATAGGGTAGGATGCAGACCCCACATTGGCAAAGCTGCAGGAATTCCACCAACTCATTTAATGTCCCAGTTCCCCAAAGTCATCAAAGAAGCTGTGCTTTTATGTAATCCTGTTTGTAAAATTCTACAGAACGCTATGTGGTGTTGTGATGTGTAAGTCATGGTGATTATCAGCCTCGAGGCTGAGAGGCAGCCTGATCTAGTGCAGAAAGTGCATGGAACTTCGGGCACACACCATTTCCCCGCCTGGGAACAAGATGCTCCCTGAGGTTCCTTCTGGATTGGAGTTTCTGTGATTCCTGACATCAGGCTGTGACAGGGAGGGAGACGACGAGCAGGGTTAGATTCCAGCTGTATCTCTGAGGGAGCCCATGGGAGCCTCCTGAAGAAGATCCGCAGGAGACTGTCCACGGTGGGCTGGACCGTGGTGCCCGTGGAGACGGGCTGAGCCCAGCTTTGGGTGGGGTGGGGTCAGTGAGTGTGGGGGGTGGATGGGGGCGCTGGGCATGACGCAGGAGTGCATGGAGGCGTGAGAAGGCAAGAGAGAGAAGCCCTGGATTGGGGTGTGCTCCCCCCATGTCACTCAGGGGGTCTCTCAGGGGCGAGGTGGCAGGAGGGGGGGAGTCAGGAGGGATGGTGAGCACAGATTCTTAGAGAACGGCAGGGCCCGCTGCCTCCTGTCCTCAGCCTGCAGCAGGCCCTTTCTCCACACCACGACCATCGTCCTTCATTTCTTCCTTCAGCCATTTACCAGTGTTTATCGAGTCTGCTGTGGGGTATGTGGCCATCAGTACATCAGACAGAGGTCCGGTTCTCACAAGATTTACATCCTTGGTGAGGCTGGGGAGAGAGCGGATGGACAAGTCACTAACCAGACACGTGGGCTGGTCCACCCCGGGGCCTCTGAGACCCCAGCTCGCTGCCTCTGCTTCCTTTGGGGGTAGACGCCCACTGTGCCCTCACTTGGAAGGTGCCTGTGCTGCTTCCGACCACTCCTCCACAAGCTGGGTTAGACTCACTTTGATAAAGGGGAAAAAAGCTTTTTCAGGTTAACCCCACTCTGAGTGACCTCCTCCAGCTCCCAGTGGGGACCCACAGGCTCTCTTTTGCAGTAACTTTGACACACATGGGAATGGCCTTTCCCCAGAGCTCTTTCCTCATTTCTTGGATGACGCTGCATCTTGGCTGTCTGTTCTGCCCTCTTCAGGTGGCCGGCGGGGGGCTAGGAGCAGGAGAGGAAGGGAAGACTCACGGAGGTGACCAGATGTGAGCAGGAGCCTCCCCTGTGTGGGGTCCCTGGTGTTAGACTGCGTCCAGTGGGAAAGACTCCTGGAGATCTGGGAGTGGCCACACTGGGACGATAGAGGCTCTGCTGGAATCAGAACCCAGGAATGTAAAATTTGTAGTCCAAAACTTGCTCAGGAGTATCATTTAGGCATTTGAAAATTTTCAAAAATCACAAAGATCTAAACACCAAAACTCTTCAAGCACAGACTCTTCCCCCGCTGCAGCTGCACGGGAAAGCACATGTTTGTGACCCCAGTCCATCTCTTGGGGCTGCCAGGAAATACTGTCCTGTCCTAGTTTCTGTCCTCCTTGAAGTGGTCCCCTGAATGCTAATGTTGGTACGTGTATTGAGGAGAAGCTAGCAGCTCCGCTTTTAATTAAGGAAACCTCCACGTGGTCTTTTAAAAACCCCAAACCAGACAAAACAATAATAGCTGAAACTGGGAAATGGCTTCTTTTTCACGTCAGATAATGACTTTTAGAAATGGTCTGTTTTGCCAACATCCTCCCTGGCTCCAGTCCTGTTTCTGCACCCCACCCCCAGGGCCCGAGTTCCTCAGGAAGCATTTCCAGCGTGAGCCCAGGGCTGCTGCAAGGGCTGGGTGTCCTGGTCATGGGCACTGGGCTGTGCTAGCGCCCTTGACAGCCTCACCCGCAGAAGGGCCGTGCGTCACCTTGCTGCCGACCCACACAGGAAGAAGGGGCTGGACTCGGCTCGAGCAGAAACAGGTGCAGTGTGCTGTGCTTATTTCCTGGCTTGGCTTAGAGCTGTGATGCTTCGCCTGCGAGGGGTCTGTGAAAGACCAGCCTCTGGAAAGCCTGGGTGTTGACTTTACCTTTGTCTAAAGAAGAGGTGTGCCCGTGTGCCCACTGACTGACACATGCTCACAGATGTCGGGTGTCCGCCTCTGCCCGGTACAGTCACTGCACTGCCATGCAGCTGTTGCTGCAGAGACTCTGGTCTTCCATGTCCTGACAGATGAAGTAGGTGGAGGAGACTGGACCCCATTAGTGGTGTTTGAACTTGGATTTTTTTCGTTTGTTTTTTGGAACTCTTTTTTTCTTTCCCCAAATGTAATCTCAAGGGGAACTCCAGGATATAAAAGAGTGAAAAGAGGAACCACTGTGGTTGAAGCTGAGGGCAGGACCCCTTCCTTCTGTCCTGTGGAAAATCCAGAGGAAGGTCTGGATACCAGGGACTCCATGCCTTCGGTGGTGACTTGGAGCTTAACATTTTATTATTTTATGTCTTTCTCCTAGATGTGTTCTCCTTTAGGGCAAGAACTCTGTCTGATCGTTTGTTGTCCCCTGAGCACCTCATGCTTCATACACAGTCGTCATTTGAATCAGGAATCAGGTGGTTTGTAATTTCTGGCCTTCTTGACTTAATCTTGTAGTCCATTGCCAAGCCCATAGTTATTCTGTCTCCCAACACAAATTCTTGCTCTTCCTACTTAGAACCCTACTATGAGCCAGGTGTTGACTCTCCTGGCCAGGCCCCAGTTCCCCTGAGGGATACACAGCAGTCACTTCGTGTCACACCCAGCCTACTTTTCCCAGTGTGTTTCCGGAGCCCTTCCCACACTGACTACGGTCAAGTGAGTGACCTGCCAGCAAAGTGCGAGCCCGCCGATAGGTGTTCTCACTTGGAGCGTCAGTTTGCAAGGACTCCTGACTCCAGTGTTTCCTGTGCTCTGCCATCTCTGTCTTCCTGTGCTCAGTGACCTTCACAGGGACTTGTCCTGAGTGAGCTCAGGTTGTGTGCTCATCTGATTAGAAAGTAAATGTTTTCTTGGATATCTGTCCAGCATTCCATTCTGATTGTTTCCACAGAAAGTGATGATTGACATTACCAATCTAGGGATGTTTTATTCCAGGGAAGTATGGATCAAATTGATGATCATGAAACAGTGTTAAATTCTGGTTCAGTTCAGTTCAGTTCAGTCACTCCGTCGTGTCTGACTCTTTGCGACCCCGTGAATCGCAGCACGCCAGGCCTCCCTGTCCATCACCATCTCCTGGAGTTCACTGAGACTCACATCCATCGAGTCAGTGATGCCATCCAGCCATCTCATCCTCTGTCGTCCCCTTCTCCTCCTGCCCCCAATCCTTCCCAGCATCAGAGTCTTTTCCAATGAGTCAACTCTTCGCATGAGGTGGCCAAAGTACTGGAGTTTCAGCTTTAGCATCATTCCTTCCAAAGAAATCCCAGGGCTGATCTCCTTCAGAATGGACTGGTTGGATCTCCTTGCAGTCCAAGGGACTCTCAAGAGTCTTCTCCAACACCACAGTTCAAAAGCATCAATTCTTTGGCGCTCAGCCTTCTTCACAGTCCAACTCTCACATCCATACATGACCACAGGAAAAACCATAGCCTTGACTAGACGAACCTTTGTTGGCAAGGTAATGTCTCTGCTTTTCAATATGCTATCTAGGTTGGTCATAACTTTTCTTCCAAGGAGTGAGCTGGAAGAAATTAATTACAAATTAATTTCATGGCTGCAGTCACCATCCACAGTGATTTTGGAACTCAAAAAAATAAAGTCTGACACTGTTTCCACTGTTTCCCATCTATTTCCCATGAAGTGATGGGACCAGATGCCATGATCTTTGTTTTCTGAATGTTGAGCTTTAAGCCAACTTTTTCACTCTTCTCTTTCACTTTCATCAAGAGGCTTTTGAGTTCCTCTTCACTTTCTGCCATAAGGGTGGTGTCATCTGCATATCTGAGGTTATTGATATTTCTCCCAGCAATCTTGATTCCAGCTTGTGCTTCTTCCAGTCCAGCGTTTCTCATGATGTACTCTGTTTACAAACATGTATATTCTCAGAGAGATTATACAGTTGGGAAGAATACAAAATATTTATTATTGGATACATTTTACCAGAACTTTAGAAAAGTAAGTTTTTATTATGGGAAATTTTAAGCATATGCAGAGAGAATAACATAATATTACCCACATGTTTATTAGGTAGTTTGAACGATTAGTATTTCATGGCTCATTTTGTTTCATTGATATACTTACCCAGTTAATTTTATTATTTGGAAGCAAATAACATGTTGTTTGGGGTGGATATCATTTATTTGTTAAATAACAAAATATTGTTATCTTGAAGCAAATTCTGGACAGCATATCATTGCAACCTCAAATATTTCAAATGTTTACATTTTTAAGATATAGTTTCGGATTTGATCAGGCTTTAGCATCAATGCATTTGCCTGTGAATTTACTGAACTGCTGGCCTTTGTGTACAAACTTATTTTTTCAGTGTCACTATTTGCAATTAGCAAGTATGTATATATTCTATTCCCCTCTTACAGAAAAGGGCATTAGTGTAATCTGGTCTGCAGTTTTTTTTTTAACATAACAGTTTATCCTGGAAATTGTTCCTTATTGGTATAGGTAAGTGGACCATGATCACAGCTTTATACTGGGTTTACTGATCTACAAGACAGCAGAGATGAGCTCTAGCTATTTTCCCTGTGCTTTTGCTGTTAACACTTGGTGGTTTGAAGTATGTACAACCTTCCTCTGAGGAACGTGGATCAGCTTTAGATGAAAATGTTTACAGAACACCCTAGTCATCTACAGATTGTATTTGTATGTAGTACACATTAAAAATATTCTGTAATATTGGATTTCCCTGGTGGTACAGTGTATAAGAATCCACCTGCCAGTGCAGGAGGCACAGGTTCAATCCTTGGTCTGGGAAGATCCCACGAGCCTTGTAGCAACTAAGCCTGTGCACCACACTCCTGAAGCCCGAACGCCCGAGAGCTTGTGCTCTGCAACCAGAGAAGCCACCGCAGTGAGAAGCCCATGCACAGAAACGAAGAGTGGCCTCCACTCACCCCAACTAGAGAAAGGCTGCGTGCAGCAACGAAGACCCAGCGCAACCAAAAACAAACACTTAAAAATACTGTAATATATATTATGTAAAATTTTGTATAGTTTATCAAGATAGTGTATTATGTAGGATATCAAGTTCCCTGTGGAATCGTTGAATAACTGACCCTTGTTTGCCTTTCTTTCAGATTTAATTAACCTGCACTCAAATGCTTCTGCAGAAAAAGCCAGAAATGTCCTAGCTGTGGAAGCTGCCCCTGGAGAGCTGGTAGGAGAGCAAGCTGCAAATCAGCCCGCCCCAGGGCCTCCGAATTCTATTAACTTCTCTTTTAAACAGTGGGGGACGGAGCTCAGGTGAGTCTTTGGAAAGCATTATGTGAAACTGAAAATGGATTATTTCTGATAATGTATAATTTTATATGTGAGATTATAAAATCACCTGGCATTTGTGAAGGTATTGGTCACAAGGTACTTTCACATACTTTTAGCTTGTATGGGACTCCTGTTAAGTGCCTGATGCTTTCACACTCAGGGTTTAATTGTTTGAGTATTACCATACTCGGTGATTGACATATGGTCATATGGTTGACATTTTATGGAGACAACAATTGGCTCAGGAGGAGTCCTTGCCTATGGTCACAAGGCTCCCAGGCTGCAGAGTTGAATGAGCATCACCACAGTCAGTTTCAGAATAATTTTCACCATGCCAAAAGGAAACCCCAGGACCCATTAGCAATCCCTTCCTGTTTCCCCCAAACACCTTCTTCCTATCCTGCCCTTATCTACTTTTTTGTCTCAGTGGATTTGCTGATGCTGCATATTTCCTAGGAGTGACATCCTACGGTACCTCATCTTGCTTCTTTCACTGAGCGTAATGTTTTTAAGGTTTTCATCCAAGTTGTAGCGTGTGTCAGGACTTCATCAATATTTCATTTCTCTTTATTGTGGAATAATACTCTGTTATGTGGGTATACCACATTTTGTTTATTTGTCCTTCAGTTAATGGGCGTTTGGATTCTTTCCACTTTTGGGCTACTGTGAATATAGTTGCTGTAAACATCTGTGTGCAGGTTTTATGAAGACATAATTTTTCAGCTTCTTTGAGTAAATATCAAGGAACATGTTGGATCCTATGGTCAGAGCATGTTGAGTTTTGTGAGACTGCCAGGCGGTCTTCTGAAACGTACCACTTTGCCTTCGTTTCTACCAACAATAAATGAGAGTTCCTGTTGCTCCACATCCTTGCCAGCGTTTCATGTCGTCAGCGTTCCGGGTTCTGGCTGTTTCAGTAGTTGTTTAGTGGTAGCTTGTTGGTTTAATTGTCATTTCCTTGATGACATATGAGGTGGACCATTTTTCATATGCGTATTTGCCGCTTGTTTATCTTCTTTGGTGGAGTGTCTGTTAAGGTCTTTGGCCATTTTTAAGATTGGGTTGTTTGTTTTCTTATTGTTGCATTTTAAGGACTCTGTGTATTTTGAATAGCAGTCCTTTGTCAGATTTGTCTTTTGTAAATATATTTTCCCAGCCTGTGACTATCATCTAATTCTCTCAATATTGTCTTTCACAGAGCAGAAGTTTTTAATTTTAATCAAGTCCAGCTTATCAATTATTTCTTTCAAGATCATGTCTTTGTTATTGTATCTAAAAAGGTTTCACCATACCCAAGGTTCTGTAGGTTTCCTTCCATGTTAATGTTAACTTGTAGTTCTGTAGTTTTGAGTTTAACATTTACATCTGTGATCCATTTTGAGTCAATTTTTGTGAAGCATATATGGTCTCTGTGTCTGGTTCTTTCTTTTGCATGTGAGAGTCTAGTTGCTCCAGCACTGTTTGTTGAAGAGGTAGTCTTTGCTCCGTTGCATTGTCTTTGCTTCTTTGCCAGTGATCAGTTGATTGTATTTATGCGGTTCTATTTCTGGATTCTCTCTTATGTTCTATTAATGTATTTGTCTTTTCTTTTGCCAGTACCACACTGTCTTGATTACCATAGCTTTATCAGTTCAGTTCAGTTTGGTCGCTCAGTCGTGTCCGACTCTTTGCGACCCCATGAAGCGCAGCATGCCAGGCCTCCCTGTCCATAACCAACTCCCGGAGTTCACTGAGACTCACGTCCATCGAGTCAGTGATGCCATCCAGCCGTCTCATCCTCTGTCGTCCCCTTCTCCTCCTGCCCCCAATCCCTCCTAGCATCAGAGTCTTTTCCAATGAGTCAACTCTTCGCATGAGGTGGCCAAAGTACTGGAGTTTCAGCTTCAGCATCATTCCCCCCAAAGAAATCCCAGGGCTGATCTCCTTCAGAATGGACTGGTTGGATCTCCTTGCAGTCCAAGGGACTCTCAAGAGTCTTCTCCAGCACCACAGTTCAAAAGCATCAATTCTTCAGCTTTATAGTAGGTCTCAAAGTAGAATAGTGTCAGTCTTCCAGCTTTATTCTCCTTCAGTTATTGCGTTGGATAGTCTAAGTCTTTTCCCTCTCCATATAAACGTTAGAATCATTTTGTCGATAATCACAAAATAACTTGCCAGGATTTTGACTGGGATTGCATTGCTTCCCAGGTGGTGCTAGTGGTAAAGAACCCACCTGCCAGTGCAGGAGATGGAAGAAGCGTGGGTTCAACACGCTGGGTGAGAAGATCCCCTCTAAGAGGGCACTGGGACCCACTCCAGTATTCTTGCCTGGAGAATCCCAAGGACAGAGGAGCCTGGTGGGCTATGACCCATAGGGTCCCAAAGAGTCAGACACAACTGAAGTGACTTGGCATGCATGCACACATTGAATCTGTAGATAAAATTGGGAAGAACTGACAATACTGAGGCTTTCTCACCATGAGTGTGGAATATTTCTCCATTTATTTTGTTCTTCTTTGATTTCATTCATCAGAGTTTTGTAGTTTTCCTTATATATAGATCTTATATGTACATTTTGTTAGATTTATATACCTAAGTATTTTACTTTCTTGGTGCTAATGTAAATGATACTGTATTGTTAATTTCAAATTTCATTTGTTCATTGTTGGTATGTAGGAAAACAATTGAATTTTATATGTTAATCTCATATTGTGCAACCTTGATATAATCACTTACTAGTCCCAAGAATGTTTTGGTTAATCTTTTCAGATTTTCTACATAGATGGTTGTGTCATCTGTGAACAGTTTTATGTCTTCCTTACCAATGTCTTTACTTCCTTACCAGTACTTTCTTTTGTTTGCCTTATTGCATTAGCAAGATATGCAGTACAGAGCTGAAAAGGAGTGGTGGGAGGAGGCATCTTTGCCTGGTACATGGTCTTAGTGGGGGCTTCCCCAGTGGCTCAAGTGGTAAAGAATCTGCCTGTAATGCAAGTAACACAGGAGACCCAGGTTCAATACCCGGGTCGGAAAGATACCCTGGAGGAGGAAATGGCAACCCACTCCAGTAATCCTGCATGGAGAATCCCATGGACAGAGGAGCCTGGTGGGCTACAGTCCATGGGGTCGCAAAGAGTTGGACACAACTTGGCACATGCTCACTCAGCCTTAGCCGGGTCTTAGTGAAAATGCTTCAGGTTTCTGGCCATTAAATAGGATGTTAATTTTAGAATTTTTTGTAGATGGTCTTTATCAAGTTGAGAAAGTTCCCTCTATTCCTAGATTATTGAGAGTTTTTATCATGAATGGGTGTTGGATTTTGTCGGACGCATTTTCTGTGTGAATTGATATGATTATGTGGTTTTCCTTTTCTAGTCTGTGATATGATGAATTATGTTAATTGATTTTGAATGTTGAATGAGTCTTGCTTACCTGGGATAAATCTTAGTTCGTTGTGAAGTATAGTTCTTTTTATACATTGTTGAATTTGATATGCTAATATTTTGTTGAGGATTTTTATATCTGTGTTCATGAGAGACATTGGTCTGTAGTTTCTTTTCTTATACTGTCTTTGGTAGGGGAATACTGGCCTCATAGAATGAGTTAGGAAGTATTCTTTCTGCTTCTATCCTCTCAAAGAGACTGTGGATAATTAATATAATTTCTTTCTTAAATGTTTAGTAGAATTTACCAGTGAACCCATTTGCACCTGTGCTTTCTGTTTTGGAAGATTATTTATTCCATTTAAAGAGCATGTATATCCTATTCAGATCATTTGTTTCTTCTCGTGTGAGTTTTGGCAGATTGTGCCTCTCAAGGAATTGGTCCATTTCATCTAAGTTATCAAATTTATGGAAATTGAGTTTTTTTTATTGTATTTCTTGCTTATTCTTATAGTTTCCAAAGAATCCGTGGTTATTTTCCCTCTTTAATCTCTGGTATTTGTAATTAGCATCATCTCTTTTTTCCTTAGCCCAGCTAGAGACTTACCACACCAGTTGATCTCTTCAAAGAACCAGCTTTGTTTTCATTTTTTTCTGTATTGATTTCCTGTTTTCAATTGTATTGATTTCTGCTCTAATTCTTATTATTTATTTTCTTCTGCTTACTTTGGATTTAATTTTCTCTTCTTTTTCTAGTGTCCTAAGGTAGAAACTTAGATTACTGATTTTAGATCTTTCATCTTTTCTATTATATACATCCAGTGCTATAAATTTCCCTCTAAGCACTGGTTTTGCTGCATTGTGCAAATTTTGATAATTTATGTGTTCATTTGTTAAAAATATTTTAAAACTTGTATTGAGATGTCTTCTTTGACTCACATGTCAATTGAATATGTGTTGTTTAATCTCCACATACTTGATTTTCTTGTTGTTGATACCTTTCTGTTACTGATTTCTGGTTTAATTCTACTTTGGTTTAAAAGCAGACATTGTATGATTTCTGTTCTTTAAATTTGTTAATGTGTATTTTATGGCCCAGAATGTAATCTCTCCTGATGAGTGTTCCATATGAGGAAAATGTATTTTCTGCTCTTGCTGGATGAAGTGATTTGTAGATGTCATTTATACAAGTTGATGAATGGTGTTGTTGAGTTCACCTGTGTCCTTACTGATTTTTGCCTGGTGGATTTGTCTGTCAGATAGAGGGGTACTTAAGACTCCGTCTGTGTTGGTGGATTCATTTATTTCTCCTTTCAGGGCTATCAGTTTTTGCCTCACATACTTTAAATGCTCTGTTGTTAGGTGCATACACATTAAGAATTTTATGTCTTCTTGAATAATTGACCCCTTTATCATCATGTCCTGGCCTTCTTTATCCCTGATAACTTCCCTTACTTTGAAGTCCACTCTCTCTGAATTTAATATAGCTCTCCCACTTTCTTTTGGTTAATGTTAGCGCAATATATTTTTCTCTATTTACTTTAATCTATTTGCATCTTTATTTTAAGGCGGATTTCTTGCAGATAACATATAGTTGTGAGCTGATTTTTGATCATTTCTGGCAATTTGAGTCTTTTAATTGATACATTTACACCATTGACATTCAAAGTGATTATTGATTTAGTTGGATTAATGTATACTGCATTCATTAGGGTGTTTTCTGTTAACATTTGTTATCCTTGTTCTTTGTTGCTATTTTTGTCTTCCACTTCCTTACTGCCTTTTGTAGTTTAATTGAACATTTTTTATGGTTCCATTTTCTTTCCTTTCTTGGCACATCAGTTATACTTCTTTCTGTTTTTTTTTTTTTACCTTTTTAGTGGTTACCCTAGGGTTTCCAATATATGTTTACAATGAATTCAAGTCCACTTTGAAATAACACTATTCCACTTTACAGGTTGTGTGAGTATGTTATAACAACAAAATAATCCTAATTATCCACTCTAGTTCCTTATATTATTGCTATTATTCATTTCACTTATATATGAAGCATAAATAGCACATATATACAAAAATATATACATAAGCATCCACAATATATGCATAATAAGTTTATACATATGTAAAACATATATAAGCATAACATATACATGGCAAAAAATGGGGAAACAATGGAAACAGCGAGACTGTTTTCTTGGGCTCCAAAATCACTGTAGATGGTGACTTCCGCCATGAAATTAAAAGTGCTTGCTCCTTGGAAGAAAAGCTGTGAGCAACCTAGACAGCATGTTAAAAAGCAGAGACATTACTTTGCCAACAAAGGTCCCTCTAGTTAAAGCTATGGTTTTTCCAGTAGTCATGTACAGATGTGAGAGTTGGACTATAAAGAAATCTGAGCGCCAAAGAATTGATGTTTTTGAACTGTGGTGTTGGAGGAGATGCTTGAGAGTCCCTTGGACTGCAAGGAGATCCAACCAGTCCATTCTAAAGGAAGTCAGTCCTGAATGCTCATTGGAAGGACTGATGCTGAAGCTGAAACTCCAATACTTTGGCCACCTGATGTGAAGAACTGACTCATTTGAAAAGACCCTGATGCTGGGAAACATTGAAGGTGGGAGGAGAAGGGGACAACAGAGGATGAGATGGTTGGATGGCATCACCAACTCGATGGACATGAGTGTGAGGAAGCTCTGGGAGGTGATGATGGACAGAGAAGCCTGGCATGCTGCAGTCAATGGGGTTTCAAAGAGTCGGACATGACTGAGCAACTGAACTGAACATACACATAACAGATACACATAAGTGTACATTCCTAGTATTATTATTTTGAATAGACTGTTATCTATTAGATCAATTAGAATAAGGAAAATAGGAAAATGTTTTTATTTTATTTATTCCTTCTTCAGTACTCTTCCTTTATGTTGAATCTGAGTTTCTCACCTATATTATTTTTCTTCTTTCTAAAGAACTTAGTGTTTCTTGCAAGCCAAATCTACTAGCAATAGATTCCCTCAAAAATTTTTTTTTTGCCTGAGAAAGTCTTTACTTTTTAAAAAATTCTTCTTCACTTTTGAAGGATAATTTCACACTTTACAGAGTTCTCGATTGGTGGGATAATTTTTTTTCTCCCGACACTTTAAATATTTCAGTCTGTTTTTATTTGCAGAGTTTCTGAGGAGAGGTCACATGTAATTGTCTTTGTTCTTCTATAGGTGAGGAAGTTCTTTTCCTTTGCTTCTTCCAGAGTTTTTTATCTTTGATTTTCTGTAATTTGAAAATGGTGTGCCATGCCATGGGCTTTTTGGCATTTATCGTGCCAAGTACTTCTTTTTCCCCTCTCTTTCTTCTGCTTCTGGATGCCCATTGTGTGTGTGTTATACCCTTTGTGGTTGCCCCATGGGTGCTCTCTTCCTTTTTCTTTTTTTTCCCAGCCTTTGTTCTCTTTGCCTTTTAGTTTTGGGGGATTCTATCGGGATATCTGTATACTCAGTTTAACTGTGTCCGGTTTATTCATAAGCCCATCAAAGACATTCTTCGTTTTTTTGCAGTGTTTTTGCCTCTAGAATTTATTTTTTGTCCTTTTTTTAGAATCTCCATCTTGGCTTACGCTGTCTGTTCTTTTTCATTGGTTTTGAGTCTTGGCTGTGGTGGGTCTTCGTTGCTGTGTGCGGGCTTTATGTAGTTGTGGTGAGTGGGTGCTGTTTGTTGTGGTCCTCGGGCTCCTCATTTCAGTGGCTTCTCTTGTTGCAGAGCATAGGCTGTAGGGTGAGCAGGCTTCAGTAGCCGTGGCACTCGGGCATAGTACTGTGGCTTCCATGCTCAGTAGTTGTGGGGCATGGGCTTAGTTGCCCCGTGGCATGTGGGAATCTTCCCAGATCAGGGATCACACTGGTGTCCCTGCGTGGCAAGTCAGATTCTTATCCACTGGACCACTAGGGAAGCCCTGGCTGGCTGTTCTTGCATGCTGTCTTATCCATCAGAGCCCTGAGCATATTAATTATAGTTGTAAATCCCCAGTCTGATACTCCAGCGTCCCAGCTATGTCTGGTTCTGATGCTTGTTTATCTCTTCAAACTGTGGAGTTTTTTTGCCTTTCGATATGCTTTGCAGTTTTGCCTTGTAGCTGAACATAGTGTTCTGGGTTGAAGGAACTGCTGTAAATAGGCGTTTAGTAATATGGTGATGAGGTGTGGGAGGTGAGGAAGTGTTGTATAGTCCTGTGATTAGGGCTCAGGCTCTTAGTGAGCCTGTGCCTCTGCAGTGTGAACTTCACAAGCGTTTCTCAGTATTTTTATTCCCCCTTAGATGGGGCAGGATGGCTAGAATGGGCTAGAGTTGGGTATTTCCCTTCCCACAGGTCATTTGGGCTCCAGTAATACCCAGGTTAGGCTCTGGTTAATAGTTTTCCTGGAAGGCAGGCCTTGTTAAGAGCAGAGAGCTCTGGAATATTTAAAAATTATTCCTTTTCCCCTCTCCCTGCCAGAAATCAGAGGGGATTTTTCTCTGCTATTCACTGTGGGAACGTTGTTTAGCCCTGGAGGTAAGTCTCACAATACCGTGAGCTCCCTTGTGACTGGGTCCCCTGGAGTTTTTAACTCACAGAGGTGTCTGTACTGAGCCTCCAGCAAGCCAGCAGTTACAGTGAGTTTTCCTCCCCTGGCACTGGTTCCCTAGTTGAGTTTCTGCTCCAGTAAGCTGTGACTCCCTGTATCGGCCTGTCTCTCCAGTATTGGGGGTAGCGGCATGCCCTGTGTCCGCCCCTCACTTATGGATCCAAGAAGTGGCTTGTTCCTTCAGTCACTGTTTCCCCAAGTTCTCACTCCTTGAACTGCTATTTTCTGGCCATTCTGTGCTTTGCTCTTCACCCAGGACCATCACTCAGGGTGTGTCCTTCTGCCTGGTGTGCCCCATCTCCTCTGATTCAGTCCCTCGCCAGCCAGCACTGAGGGGAAGGTGGGAGGGAGGAGGCAAGGCGGGGCTCTCTGCCTGGATGCCTGCAGCTAGAGCAGCACTGCTCTCACTGACCTCAACCTGTTGGACCAAAGAAAGGGTTCTACTTTCCTAAAAAGGTTAGAAAGTCGCCAAGAGATGACCCCTTTATTTTACATGTTAAAAAGTTGGCACTTAAGAGAGGTAAAGAAACCTCAGAAAAGTGTCTCAGGGGCTCTGAGGAGCTCGGTTCTTTACGTCTCAGGACAGAAAGAATTCATTGAGAGGCAAAGTGATAGAGAAGAAGTGATTTATTGGAACAGGATGCTCATGAGATTTACACGCAGGCAGGCAAGAGGGTGCCACCCCAAGAACTTAGTGGGCTGCAGTTGTATAATCAGAGAAAAAGAGGGGAGGGGAATAAGACCACCTTCTTCCTCATTCTTTGAGTCTTTAACTCTCCCAACATGTTGGGTGGGGGAGTTTTTGGCCCTGGATGGCCCATCCAGGACTGTCATGGTGCTATGGAAAAATGATTTCAAATCTCAGTTTAATGAGGGTCTTTCACTTTGAAATGTCACCTTACCCAAATTATTGTTTTTTATGTGTGCAGAGAGCATGTTTAGGGGTCATTAGCTTACTGACAACCCACTCCAGTGTTCTTGCCTGGAGAATCCCAGGGACGGGGGGAACCTGGTGGGCTGCCGTCTAAGGGGTCTCACAGAGTCGGACACGACTGAAGCGACTTAGCAGCAGCAGCAGCAGCAGCAGCTTACTGACATCACTGGGTAGGATGTGGGTCTCATTCCACCATTGACATATTGTTTGCGGTGTGTCTTACGCTTCTGTTCCATGGTTTTGTTGCTAGGCAGACCTGTTTTCTTGAGTGATCATTAACTTACAGGAATCTCCCATACTTTTTTCTTTAATTACTGTCCCTTATTGGAATTAACTATTCAATCACCTACTGTTTCCCTTTTCTCTGTCCCTGTCAGTAAGGTGACTTGCTCAAGACACATAGCAAGTGTGTGGAAGATCTGAAAGGCACCGTGGTGCCTTGATTGGAGCCCAGTGTTCCTTCCACCTCTTGTTGTAAGAACATAGTTAGGAAATGATTGATGTGCCAGATTTTCATGCCTGACTAGTTCCATCTGCCCTCAAGGTTAGATAATGGAATGGGGAGACAGACTCGTAACACTGGGGGCTTTCTGATTACGGAGTGTGTTTCCCCTAAGCAAGTGAGCACGTGTCACCTTTGCCTTAACAACGACAGTTCACATTCAGGGTTGAAGGTCACACTAGGAGTTATCTTCCATCAACTGTGCCTTCCCACCATAGCCCAGTGATTAAGAACCAGGCAGCCAAGTTCAGTTCCCAGCTCTATGACTTGAAGCTGCATAACTTGGGCAGATTACTTAACGTTCATTTGTAAGATGGGGGTAATAATCACACTTACTCTGGGAGATCAGCATGATAGTGGTGGTAATTTAATGCATATAGGCTACTTTGAGCAGCACCTGACCCTCACTAAGTACTGGATGAGGGTTAGTTGCTGCCTTTGTTGGGGGGACACAGCCCATGGCAAAGCCATTCTCCATGGTGGTCCAGGGGGCCACTTTCTGTAAAAACCCTGATGTTTGTTGATTGGCATATGGATCTTAGGTGTTTATGGTTTTTGTTTTCTTTTTTTGTTTGCAGCGTGCTTAAAAAAGGTTTAAATATCCAGTAAAATGCTTTAGATGCACAGAGATTTTTTTTGTTTGTTTTTTTGAGAGGTTTTAATGACCATAGAAATATTAAAACAAATTTCTGTATTATAAACTAATGGCTTAAAAATTACATATATTTTATATAAATTTAAATGGTATTTTAGAGTGTCATCAGGGCTTAAGGGATAATTGAATGCTTGTCTGCTGTGTTTTTATTCTGTTTATCAATACAGTTGAAACTCTCCTAACCAGCTTCTACCAGCTGCCCTGTTTACCTGGTATTTTAAATTGTCTCTATAGAGCCGTGGTCCTCAATGACTGCAGGAGATTAAGGGCTACTGCAGGGCACTCTGTGCCCCTACTCCCACCAGCCAGCTGCAAATTTACCAAGAGCTGGCTGACTTTGTTCCTAACTAGTTAATGCTAACTAGTTGTACATGTTACTGTAATTATATAATTGAGTGAAATACTTAGTAAACCCATAACATGTTAAAATCAGTTGCTTTTTCTGTGAAAAAGCAAGTTAAATGCTTGGGGGAAATTTGATAAAGGTGAGTCACTAAAAAATAGCCAGGATGTGGGTGACACAGTTGTGAAAGATAGGAGAAAAAAAATTGTTCAAAACCTATAAAGATTCTATGCTTAGATTGTTTTTCAACTGTAAGTCCCTAAACTACTTTTTAAAAAGAAGCAGAACAAATTTAGAAAAGTCAGATAATGTCTTATGGGTGTGATTTATCCAGGAAAGATAGCAGGGAGCCATGGTCAGTAGCCCCAGACTCAGGAGGAAGCCTTGGCCGGCCTCCCTTAGGGGGCTGGCACGCCAGTGCACGCTTCTGTATGCCTTCACCGGTCCATGTGTCTAAGTTACTGGTAAATGGTTTCCTGCTTTAACCAGGGTTTTCATTAATCTACTAACAGTCCAGATCACTTCAGGTAGAAGAATTGGCTCTTGTGTGCAGTTCTAGCTGATCCTTGTGTGAGTGTGCATGCTCGGCGGTGGGAGTGTGACTGTGTGCCCTGGAGCTGTGCAGAATTCGAGTGAGGTGGGTATGCGTGGGAGGTGCTCGGGCTGCAGCCATGCTACAGGTTATGTGATGACGGTGAGCACGGCCCTGTGGTTCTGTGGGTCTGGACTGGGTGTCCATCCAGGAGCTCAGCCGTGCCTGACACACGAGTGAGCGGCAGGAGTGGGGTCTTGCTGCGGCTCGTGCTCTTTGTAATCAGCCTGGGTTTTGGAATCACAGCTCTGCTACTCATTAGCTGTGTGATGCTGAGCCAGTTTTTTAAGTTCTCTGAGCCTTATATTCTCCATTAGTAAATTGGCGTGTGTGTGTTTGTGTGTGTGTGTGAATACCCTTCCCTATTGGTTGGGTGTGAAGGTGAAGGTTATTAGTAAGAACTGCCTGGCTGAGTGTCTGACTCAGTGTAAGTGCTCAGTGGAGAGTGCTTACCCGATCTAGTGCTGCTGGTATTGCTGCCACTGTCGTTACCCTGCCCCCGCTGAGCCAGTAAGTGAAGTGGGTCTTTATTATCCATCAGTGGAGAGGGTGTCTATCTGGAGGATGGGTGTGGAGACTGGGTTGGCTAAGAAAGCGTCCTTATCCTTCCAGTCTTGCCTCTGATGGGTCTTCAGCTGGCCCTGCCGCTAGCCCTGCTCTGACCCTTTGTTTTTTGCTCCCCTCTTGAGCCCTCAGGCCAGGTAGATACAGTTGTTCCCGTGAATGGCTGGTGCTCTCAGGAGACTGTTCTGGTTTGGTTAGCTAGGACCATGGCTGGTGGCTCACCCTGTCTGTAGCAGAGGGCCTAAAGCAAGGGGATGATTGGTGAATTTGGGGAAGTCATTCATGCCCAGTAGCTGTAACGTGGTATTCATCTGTGGTTTTCCCTATAAAGCTGAGCTATGTTTATACCAAGAAAGAATTTAGTCACCATACTGCTGCCCCACACTGATGATTTAAAGCCTGGCCTCCCAGAGAGGCGAGTGTGGAGGAGGGTGGCCAACTCCTTGGCCGGTGGAATTTCAGTGATTGCACAAGCTGGTCGGGCTGTCTGCGCCCTGCTGCATCAGCGCCCAGTCCTTGCTGACATCTCCTGGGAGTGGGGTTCACGCTCAGCACCTCTGTCCCAGCTGTCCTCGCCACCTCCACTGGCCACGCACTTCCAGGAACCCACATGTCAGAAGGGGCACGGTTGTGTGACACCACTCTGAAAATCGCTGCAATTGTGAGAGGAGCCATGGCTGTGGCATATAACCCTGGCTGGGATGTGTGGTCATCCTCCTTGACTGGGAAACAGAGAACTTAGGTGCCTTATTCAGGGCCACCAAGGGAGGACAAGATTGGCCCACGTCTGCCATGGTATTTAGAATTGGGGGCTGGGAAGGGGAAGCTGCCAGCTCCTGTTACCCTCTGCAGGGCCTGGGCCCACCTGTGGCAGGAACCCTACTCTCAGTGACCTCAGTCAGTTCTCACCACTAGTTCAAGGTTTGCAGGAAGAGTCTCCTCGCCTTAGGCTGCAGGCCATACTGCTGAACGTGGCCTCGAGGCCATAGGGCTCATCTCCCCCTTCCGCCTCCTCCCCGCCCGCCCCCACCCCTCCCCACCTGCTTGGCCTCTTTCAGTTCTGGAAACACGCTGTCTTCCCTACAGGCCCTGCCTCAGGCTGACTTTTTGCTGGGAGGACTCCCTCCTCCTAGTGACTCCTGGTCACCCTTCATAGGAGCCTCGTTCTACTCACCCCTGTGCTTCTTGTTCACAGCCTTACTTCCACTTATAATTATTCTGTTTCTCTGCGTTCTTGTCTGTGGCCACCTCCCAGGTGGGGCTGGGAGCTCCAGGGGCAGGGACCCGTCTGTCCTGGCATGTGTATCCCCAGCTCTGCACACGGGCCCTTGTGTGTGTCAGGTGTCTGCAGCCTGCTGGAGGAAGGAATGATGAGTAAGTGAAAGGCTCAGTACCCTTCCCGGCCCAGAAACAGCCTCTGTTCCTGCTCCTCAGGGTTTTTCTGCCCTCAGCCCCGAACACATGTGTGGGTGGCACATACCCTCCTGCTGGGCACTGCAGTTCCTCGGGTGCTGTATTTTCTATTTGACCTCCTGGGAAGGGCTTTCTCTCTAAGGAAGCGTTATTTACCTTTTTGACTGGGAATCCACAGCAAATAATATCTATTCATACATAACTGCATAGTGTTTGTAAGCACACAAAACAGACATTTCATAAAATTTTAACTATTACATCTAGTAAGGCTAAGGTTTTTTCTTCCAGTGTATTAAAACAGTTCTCATCATGACCCTCAAAATTGATTTTATGGCTCTTTAATTCAGTCTCCTGACCTGCTAATGGGTTGCCACCCACAGTTTGAGAAACACCGCTCTGAAGGCTGCCCCTGGCTGGGTACCCCCACTCTCCAGTCATCTTTGTGTTTTCTTCTCCCCTCTTCCTGTGTGGCATGCATGCTCCCTTGGATAAGAGGTGGTCCCTCCCTGCCTTTGAGGTACTTACAGTCCTCCGGGGAGACAGACGGCAGGTAAGGAGTCCTGTCACAAAGCACTGGAGGCTGCAGTTGAAGGCTGAACCTGGCATGTCCTCCTAGCATGAACCTCCCTAGGGGCACTGAGTGGGTGGCGGGGGAGACGTTTGGGAGGGCAAGGATGTGCCGTGGAGGATGAGTTTTAACTTGGGACTTGAAGTGTCAGGTGGGACCTGCCAAAGGAAAGGGCAAGTGCAGAGACACCTTTGCAAAGGTGTGGAAGGCAGAGCAGGGTCTCATGAGTTCACCAGTTCATGCGCTGGGAGCGGAGGGTGCTGAGCGGAGGTGATGACTGAAGAGTTGCTGAAGAGGCCAGGAGGCCCAGGGTGAAGTGATGGGGTAGTGTCTGTCCTATGGGCAGCAGGGAGCCAGTAGAGCTGTACCTGCCTGGAAATTCTACGATGAGATTATTTTCACTTTGATTCTTTTTTTTTTTGGAGGCAGTGCACATTTTTTTTCCCCCCATCAGTTCAGTTCAGTCGCTCAGTCGTGTCCGATTCTTTGCAACCCCATGGACTGCAGCACTCCAGGCCTCCCTGTCCATCACCAACCCTGGAGCTCACTCAAACTCATGTCCATCGAGTCGGTGATGCCATCCAGCCATCTCATCCTCTGTCATGCCCTTCTCCTTCTGCCTTCAGTCTTTCCCATATGAAAGCCCAGTTTATATATTTTTCTTTTTTCCTCACTTTATGTATTGTATTCAGGTTTAACTATACCTTACGGCATTTCAGGTGCACAGCATGGTGATTCAGCTACACAGAAACACGTATATTACTTTTGAAATTATTTTCCATTATAGGTTATTATGAGATATTGACTGTAGTTCCCTGTGCTATACAGTGAACTGTTGCATATCAATTTATTTTTATTAGAAATCTAGCATTCTGTTCATACTAAGTCAAATGTGGAATCAAAATGTCTTAAATTTTTTAGTTAGGCAAAAATCCGTTAAGTTCTGTAGGGTATATATTATGCATATTATATATATATGTATACAAAAGCTTTTCTACTACGCTTGGTAAAGGCTTGAGAAAGAACATAAAAAAAAAAAAAGGAAGAGATGGGGAAATTGGAAAACAAACTAAATGAAATGGGAGCACTGAATATGAAATAGAAAAAGTGAAACAAACTATATAAAAGTAAAAGATCATCATATAGTCCAGTTGTTTTTAAACATGAGGCAGTGCACATTTTATTAAATGTTTGTTCTGGTGACTTTAGAATTGGTGAACTCATTATCCGTATTAAATATATAGGATGATTTGGAGAGGGCCTTTCTGATGACACTTCTTTCCCAAGTCATTATATCAACAGTAAATATATTTTAACTTTAGACATGATGCTCCAAACTTCAATGCCTGTTGAAATATGGACTGTAACAAAAAGTAGTCTTGCAAAGCCTATGATTCTAAGAGCGATAGCTTGTTGGAGACCAGCTGTATTTGTTTGCTCTGGCCGCTGTTAACAATTACCATAAACTCGGTGGGTTATAACAACATGAATTCATTCTCTTAGAGTTCTGGAGACCAGAGGTCCAAATCAGTCTCACTGGGCTAAAGTCAAGGTGTCAGTGGGCTGGTTCCTTCTGGAGGCTCCAGGAGAGAACGCTTCCCTGGCCTCTGCCAACTCCTGGAAGCTGCCAGCATTCCTCCGCCCATGGCCACATTGCTCTACTCTTCCTCCCTGGTCCCTTACCCAGCCCCTTTTTTTATAGTGGTATTTTCCTGTGCCTTCCTCTTATAAGGACACTTATGATAACATTCAGGGCTGTCTCAGATCATCCAGTGTAAACTCATCTCAAGATCTCAGTCATGTCTGCAAGTCCCTTTTGGTTATTTCTGCTTTTTTTTTAAAAAAAAAAATCAGATCAGATCAGTCGCTCAGTCGTGTCTGACTCTTTGCGACCCCATGAATCGTAGCACGCCAGGCCTCCCTGTCCATCACCAACTCACGGAGTTCACTCAGACTCAACGTCCATCAAGTCAGTGATGCCATCCAGCCATCTCATCCTCTGTCGTCCCTTTCTCCTCCTGCCCCCAATCCCTCCCAGCATCAGAGTCTTTTCCAATGAGTCAACTCTTCGCGTGAGGTGGCCAAAGTACTGGAGTTTCAGCTTTAGCATCATTCCTTCCAAAGAAATCCCAGGGCTGATCTCCTTCAGAATGGACTGGTTGGATCTCCTTGCAGTCCAAGGGACTCTCAAGAGTCTTCTCCAACACAACAGTTCAAAAGCATCAATTCTTTGGTGCCCAGCCTTCTTCACAGTCCAACTCTCACATCCATACATGACCACAGGAAAAACCATAGCCTTGACTAGACGAACCTTTGTTGGCAAAGTAATGTCTCTGCTTTTGAATATGCTATCTAGGTTGGTCATAACTTTTCTTCCAAGGAGTAAGCGTCTTTTAATTTCATGGCTGCAGTCACCATCTGCAGTGATTTTCGAGCCCAGAAAAATAAAGTCTGACACTGTTTCCCCATCTATTTCCCATGAAGTGACGGGACCAGATGCCATGATCTTCGTTTTCTGAATGTTGAGCTTTAAGCCAACTTTTTCACTCTCCACTTTCGCTTTCATCAAGAGGCTTTTGAGTTCCTCTTCACTTTCTGCCATAAGGGTGGTATCATCTGCATATCTGAGGTTATTGATATTTCTCCTGGCAATCTTGATTCCAGCTTGTGTTTCTTCCAGTCCAGCGTTTCTCATGATGTACTCTGCATAGAAGTTAAATACACAGGGTGACAATGTACAGCCTTGATGTACTCCTTTTCCCAAATAAATCATTTCAAATAACATTGTCCTGGTGTCCTTGTACATATGTCTCCATATCCTTGTGAGAATCTCTCTGAATAATTGATGTGTACAAGAGGAGACACTGCAGCATTGGAAAGCTGTTGCCGGTCAGAGCCCCTCCACCCCTACTTTTTCTTTCTCTTGATGGGGCTCGTAGTCAGGAGGGATAGAGCCGATTGGGCACTCCGGAGGTAGCCTGCCCTCCTTTTGCAGCTGTCTTCCTGCCATAGACAAGGTGATGATAGAGCCCCAAGCTTGCTTGTGCAGGGTGTTTGTGGAGTTTTGAGCTCTTGAAGGATTTGATGATGTATTTTTCCAGCCATTCTGTCAGCCTATAAAATTCTAGCTGATTATCAGAGTCAAAATGAATATTGAAATTATTACGTTTTAGATAAACCTTTTAAACTGTATGTAGAAAAATCGAATTAAAATATGTGAACCTAGAAATAGAGGTTTCCTTATTAATTATATAGTTGCTGCTGTTTGGGTTTTTTGTTTTTTAACTTTCATTGGAGTTCAGTTGATTTGCAGTGTTGTTGCTGGTGTTCGTCTGTAAAAGTTCAGCCTGCACACTGCAGCCATCAAGGTGACATTTGGCTGCCCGGTGGTCCCTGACTTTACCTTTCAGATCAGAGTAGCTGAGTGTTTAGTGAATGAAACAGCAGGCACCTAGTACGGTGCCTGGAAGGACGCAGAAGTTCTGCTCAGAGGTGAACAAGCACTGAACGAGAATGGCCCCGAGCATCGGCCAGTAGAACCCTGTTAGACTGGTTGTGAACTCGCAAGAGTGCGCTGGCAGGACACTGTGCAGAGGCCTCTGCTGACTGGAGAGGACACAGTGGCTTGAGGAGCGTGTACTCTACTGACCCCCATGTGGCACGGTCACAGAATTGGCTTTCACCGCGTAAGATCAAAAAGCAGCAATTAGTGTTTCAGCTTAAAGAGGCTTTCGTTTTGAGCCTGATCTCATTTCTTCATCACATAAGGCTTGGCAGATGGTACCTCCCCCAACCAAGGCTCAGTCCCTTGGCCGCAGGTGAGAGCATGGTGTTTGCACATGTGGGCCCCGAGACAGGGTAGGAATGACAAGGCCAAGCTGAGGAAGTCCTAAGTCATGTAAATCACTCTTCTCTCTCCCCAGACAAGTTCAGTTCTTTCCTGCTCTCTAAGTCCTTCTTCTGTATCCCTTTAAGGACCAGAGCTGAGTAGCATAGTTCTAAGGCTCAGGCAAATGGCAAGAAGAACTTAACTCCTCAAATAGATGATGATGGAAGTAACATGTGGCATGTGAGTGAAAGCTGCTGTGAGACCTTGGCTCTAGCAAGGCCAGGGAAACTTTATAGTGTAGAGGGTCCAGGGGCGCCTCTACTCAGCAGTTGTATCAAAGAAATGAGAAAAATCGTATGCAGCTTTTGTTAGAGTTTCTTCTTCTTCTGAGCAACTATTTGAAATAGCTTTCTCCCCAATGGTAGAATTTTTATAAAATCGGACTTTACCACAACATTGCATATTGGGTTATAGTGGGGAATTTCTTGGGGAATTCCTCTATGCAGTTGTCTGTGAATTTCAGTAGAGTGAGGGAAACATAAGTGTATTAAGTAATTTCTCTACATTGTTCTAAATTCTTAAAGTGCTTTGATGAAATTCAGACAAGGCAAAAAAATCATGCTTTCAGAAATGTAAAACATTGAAAAAATGACTGTTTTACATGAGAATATCATCTGATTCACACTAGAGATGAAGCTACATCCCCCCCTTACTTTTAATCTGCCTCAGAAAACTCTGAATGATGCACATTTCTTCCTCTTCTTTATTTTAATAACCTTACTGAAGTGTAATTTACCTATGTTAGGTGTACAGGCTGATGGAATTTAGAAATTACACATAGTCATGTAAACACGTCTATAATCAAAATATAGAGCATTTCCACAACCCTATAAAGTTCTGTCATGCCCCTTTGTATGAAATTTTTAAGGATTTTTTGTATATGGAGTCATGCTATGTGTAGTCTTTTGTATTTGTCTTCTTTCATGAGCATCATCTTTTTTAGACTCATCTATACTGTTGAGTGTTTTTATAGGTCCTTCTTTTTTCATTCCTGAATAGTATGCAGTAAGTATGGATATATCACAGTTTGGTTATGCATTCACCAGTTGATAGACTTTTGGTGTATATCCGGTTTGGGGCTGTTATAAATAATGCTTGCTCTGAGTATTCACATCCAAGTCCTATGTGTAGTTGTTCAGCCACCAAATTATGTCCGACTCTTTGTGACCTCGTGAATTGTAACACGCAAGCTTCCCTGTCCCTCGCCATCTCACAGAGTCTGCCCAAGTTCATGTCCATTGAATCAGTGATGTCATCCAACCATTTCATCCTTTGTTGCCCTCTTCTCCTCCTGACTTCAATCTTTCCCAGCCTCAGGGTCTTTTCTAGTGAGTCAGCTCTTTGCATCAGGTGGCCAAAGTATTGGAGCTTCAGCTTCATCATCAGTCCTTCCAATGAGTATTCAGGGTTGATTTCCTCTAAGATTGACTGGTTTGATCTCCTTGCTGTCCAAGGGACTCAAGAGTCTTCTCCAGCACCACAGTTTGAAAGCATCAATTCTTTGGCACTCTGCCTTCTTAATGGTCCAGCTCTCACATGCATACATGACTGTGGGAAAGACCACAGCCTTACTATATGAACCTTGGTCAGCAAAGTGGTATCTTGGCTTTTTAACACACTGTCTAGGTTTGTCATAGCTCTCCCGCCAAGAAGCGATCATCTTCTGATTTCATGGCTGCAGTTATACATCCATGTGTAGGCATATTTTCATTTCTTTTGGGTAAATATGGGGAATCGGGATTGTGGAGCTCTTTAGCTGAGTGTGTATTCAGCTTGTGAAGATGCTGCCCTGCTGTCCTCCCGTGGCTGCCCTGTCTGTGCTCCCATTAGCAGCCCTGCTGCCCTCCCGTGGCTGCACCGTCCGTGCTCCCATTAGCAGCCCTGCTGTCCTCCTGTGGCCGCACTGTCCGTGCTCCCATTAGCAGCCCTGCTGTCCTCCCGTGGCCGCACCATCCGTGCTCTCATTAGCAGCCCTGCTGTCCTCCCGTGGCCGCACCATCCATGCTCCCATTAGCAGCCCTGCTGTCCTCCCGTGGCCGCACCGTCCGTGCTCCCATTAGCAGCCCTGCTGTCCTCCTGTGGCCGCACCGTCCGTGCTCCCATTAGCAGCACATGGCCTTTGCAGTGGTTGCACATCCCTTCCAACACTTGGCATCACCAGTGTTTTTAACTTAGCCATTGTGGTGGGTGTGGTTCGCTTCAGTTTTAAGTTGCATTTCCCTATTGATTAATAATGTTGAGAATCTTTTCCTGCGCTTGTTGGCCATCTGTGTATCTTTGGAGAAATGACTGTTCAGGTCCTTCATCCAGTTTTTAATTGAGTTGTTTCTTCTTTTATTATTGAGTTGTAAGAGTTCTTTGTATTTTCTGAATACAATTCTCTTATCAGATATAGGTTTTGCAAATATTTTTCAAAGAAGAAAATATTTTTAATCTTGATAAAGTTCATTTTGTCATTTTAATCATTTACACATTGTGTTTTTTGTGTTCTATATAGGAAGTCTTCGCATAACCCAGTGTCACAAATATTTTCTTGCCTCTTTTCTTCTAGAATTTTAGTGGTTTTAATTCTTACTCATTTATATATTTTAAGCTAATTTTTATGTGTTATGTGAGGTAAGGGTTGAAGTTCATTTTTTCCCCATACAAATAACCAATTGTAGTACCACTTTTTGAAAAGACTGTCTTTACTCCATTGAATTTCTTGGCATCCTTGTTGAACATCAGTTGACATAATTACTTGTTTAACATTGTACCATGCGTGTTAACTTTCTTCCTTTCGTCTTTCCTCTGTTTTATTTGGATAGTTTCTGTTCCACTGTCATCACATTCACTAACCTTTCCTTCTGTGGTGTCTCGTCTGCTATGAAGCCCATCAAGTATATTTTCAACATAGACATCATAGAAAATCTCTAGATTTAAAAAAAAATTAAAGTATAATTGATTTATGATGTGTTTCAGGTGTATAGCTACGTGTTTCAGTTATATATTCTCTTTTGAGTTTCTTTTCTATTTTAGGTTATTACAAGATACTGAATATAGTTCTTTGTGCTATACAGTCAGTCCTTGTTGTTTGTTCTATATACAGGAGTGTGTGCGTGTTAATCCCAACTCCTAATTTGTCCCTGCCCACCTCCTTCCCCCTTTGATAACTGTAAGTTTGCTTTCCATGCCTGTGAGTCTGTTTCTGTTTTATAGATAAATTCATTTGTGTTAGTTTCTTCGATTCCACATGTAAGTGATACCATATGTTTGTCTTTCTCTGTCTGACTTACTTCACTCAGTGTGATAATCTGTAAGTCCAGACCTGTTGCTGCAAGTGACAGTATTTTATTTTTTTTGAGGTTGAGTAATATTCCACTGTGTGTGTGTATGTATGTGTATGTGTTGCTAAGTGGCTTCAGTTGTGTCTGACTGTTTGCAACCCCATGGACTGTAGCCCACCAGGTCCTCTGTCCATGGGATTCTCCAGGCAAGACTACTGGAGCTGGTTGCCATGCTCTCCTGCAGGGGATCTTCCTGACCCAGGGATCAAACCCACATCTCCTGTGGCTCCTGCACTGCAGGTGGATTCTTTACCTCTGAGCCACCGGGGAAGCCCCGTGTGTGTGTGTGTGTGGATGTGTATATGTATATTTACACACCACATCTTCATTATCCGTTCATCTATTGAAAGGCATTTAGCAGGTTGCTTCCATGTCTTGGCTATTATTAACAGTGCTGCCGTGAGCACTGGGGTACATGTATCTTTCGAATTTGAGTTTTCATGTTTTCTGGATATATGCCCCGGGATGGGATTGCTAGATCGTATGGTCACTTTATTTTCAGTGTTTGAAGGAGCTTTCATACTGTTTCCCATAGTGGCTGCACCATTTACGTTCCTATAACAGTGAAGGAGGGCTCCTTTTTCTCCATACCCTCTGCAGCATTTGTTATCTATAGACTTTTTGTTCATGGCCATTCTGACTGGTGTGAGGTGATACCTCATTGTGGTTTCGATTTGCATTTCTCTAATAATTAGCAGTGTTGAGCATCTTTCCATGTGCCTGTTGGCCATCTGTATGCCTTCTTTGGAGAAATGTCATATTTAGGTCTTCTGCCCATTTTTCTGTTTGTGTTATTGTTTTTAAAAATACTGAGCTGTATGAACTGTGAGCTGTTTGTATATTTTGGAAATTAATCTCTTGTCAGTTTCATTCTTTGCAAATATTTTCTCCCATTCTGTAAGTTGTCTTTTCATTTTGTGTATGGTTTCCTTTGCTGTGCAAAGCCTTTTAAGTTTAATTATGTTCCATTTGTTTATTTTTGCTTTTGTTACCATTACTCTAGGAAGCAGACCTAAAAAAACATTGCTGCAATTTATGTCACAGAGTATTCTGCTTATGTTTTCCTCTATCTCTAGAAGTTTTGATTTGAATTTTTTAAACATCTTTCATATCTCTATTTAACTGTTTAGCTTTTCTTCTAGCTTCTCAAACATGGGGAAACAGTTTTAATAACTTTCGAAATTCCTTTCTATTAATTTTATTACTTGTCATTTCTGAGTCTGTTTATTGATTTTTCTCCTGAAAATGAGTTCTATTTTCCTACTTCTTTGCAGGCCTGATAATTTTTTTTATTGAATGTCAGTATTACGAGTTTTACCTGAGTGCTGGATTTTTTGGTGTATGTGTTCCTACGTGCATGTGTCTTTTATTTATTTACTTGGTTTGGCTGTGCGGGCCTTCGTTGCTATGTGGGCTTTCTCTCGCTGCGGCGACGGGGGCCCCTCTCTAGCTGTGGTGCGCAGGCTCCTCGTGGTGGCCTCTCTTGCTGCAGAGTGCAGGCTCTCGGCCCTCGGGCTCAGTGGTTGTGGCGCACAGGCTTTGTTGCCCCTTGGCATGTGGGATCTTCCCAGACCAGGGATCGCACCCATGTCCCCTGCCTTGGCAGGTGGATTCTTAACCACTGGACCACCAGGGAAGTCCTACATATATTCTTAAGCTTTGTTCTGGAATGTAGCTTAATTATTCAGAAACAGTTTAAAACTTCAGAAGTTCACGTTTAAGCTTTTTAGGTAATATAAGAACAGCCTTTAGCTCAGGGATAACGTCAGTAACCTTTTTCTGAGTACTCAACCTGATGCCGCAGGAGATTCCACTCTGGCTGGTGGGGCTTTACAGTATTCCTGGCTCTGTGTGAGCCTCAGGGATAGTCTCTGCTCCTGTAGCGAGTTCTTTCCCCATTTTCAAGTAACTTTTTTACACACAAGCCTGATACTACTCAGCTGGAGACCTAGGAACCCTCTGACATTTCTGTAGCCCTCTGTACAGCCTTCTCGCCGATACTATGCCCTCTGAACTCCACCTGTCTTGGGAGTCCCATCTCTGTCTTATCAGTTCATGGCAGGGCTACCCCTGCGTCCCCCTGCCAGCTCTGCGGCCTGCAAGTCTCTAGGCACTACTCTTGGACAGGGGAAGGGCCTGCCTGGTTTGCGTTCCACCGCTCAGGGGCCACTGCCCTGTGCAGCCTGATGTCGTGTCTGAAAATCATTGTTTCCTCTGTTTTGTTCAGTTTGTCAGTTGTTTCAGATGACTATAAATCTAGTTCCTCTTAGTCCATCTTTACTGGAAGTAGAAATCCCAACCTAGTTTTTAGAAGTTTTAATGAAATAATTTTAGCATACAGGCAAGTGTAGATTGTAGTGAGTTGACTACCTGGGTAGCACTACCAAACTATGTAACATTGTCATATTTCTGCTGCACTTTTAAAAGCACAAATTAAAACATTACAGATACAGTTCAAACCTTCTCTTGTCTCCACGATCTCATTCTTCTCTTGCCTTTTATGGAAGTAACCAGTATTCTGTATTTGATAATTGTCATTGTTATGCGGACTTTTAAAGTTTTGCTACATATGTATGTATAATGATGTCTATTAGTAGTATTATCTTGAAGTTAAAAAAATAACATGAAACATGTCGTGCTTCTGTTTTCTTTCTTTTCTCGTTCAGCATTTAAAGAATATTTGTCCATATGCTTCATGTAATCTTAGATAGAATGTACATTCCACAAGGACCAGAATATTTGTTCACTAGCAAATCCCAAACACTTAGTGCCTGGCACGTAGTAGGCACTTACTTAGTATTTGTTGAATGAGCAGATTCACTTTGTGATGTATAGTATTTGGCTCTGTGAATGCGCTCCGGTTCATGTGTCCTCTTGTCAGTAGACGTTCGGGTCGTTTGGGTTTTGCTAATACGAGCAGCGCTGCAGTGGGTGTTCCTCCTCGTGTCTCCTTGTGCACATGTTGAAGAATTTCATGCTGAGATGTTGGGCCTTCGGGTCAAAACCTCTTCAATTTATCTGTATGTTGCTGAATTGTTCTCCCTGGTAATAGTTCCAATTTATACGTGCCGCCAGCAGTGTATGAGAGTTCTCATTTCTCCATATCCTCACCAACATTTGCTATAATCGTATTTTAGTTTTTGCCTATCGTATATATGTGATATTTGTTGTTGCTGTTTTTCAGTCACTAAGTCGTGTCCGACTCTTTGCTATCCCATGGACTGTAGCCTGTTAGGCTTCCCTGTCCTTCAGTATCTCTTGGAGTTTGCTTAAATTCATGCCCATATGTGACATTACATTTTGCTTTGCCATTTTTTAAAAAGTTAAACATTTTGTTTTTCCCCATAGAAATTCAATGTCTTCTTTCCGTCCCGGGAAAGGGCATAATGATAGTCGGAGGAGTGTGTTTTACACCAATGAAGAGTGGGAGCTTCTAGAGCCAAGCCCTAAGGAACTGGAGGAGTCCATGGTGCAGGAAGAAAGGAAGAAGCAGGCCCCTGAAGGCAACAAAGGTATGGACGTGGTCCCTGTTGTCTGCCGCTCTCGCCTCTGCCACCTGCTAACCCCTGATGCCGTGGGAGACCCTTGGTCACAGGTATCGCTGGGAGCATGAGGCCCAATGGGAGGTGTGTTCTCTCTGTGGGAAACAAAATATAAAAGCTTAAAAATGAGATGTCACAAGAAATAAGTAAATGTCCTGTCCTGGGTTCTGAGACTTTTTCAGGAAATGGGAAATCCAGAAGTCATGGTGCTCTTTACGGAAATACTGATTTAAAAAAAAAAAGAAAACTTTCTATTTATAGAGATGTGTTAATGCACACAAAAGTAGAAAATGCAGTGTCATATTCCACAGCTTTGGCTTCTTTCTTCTCTGAGCTCCTGCCCCTCCTGGCATCTACCACCAGCTGGGTTATTTTAAAGTAAATTCTAGATATTAATCCACTGCATCTGTAAACATTTTAGTATGTATATCTAAGAGGTGATTCTTTAAAAGAACCACAGCTTCAGCATTAAACCTAAATACAGCTTCAGTAAGTCCTGCTTGTCTTCTTCCCCAGTTGTTCTGTAATTCTTGCAGTTGGCCTGAGCAAATGAGGTGCTAACAGGGCCCCCAGGTGTGTTTAGTCGTGTGTCTTTTTAGGTCTCTTTCAGGCTGAACAGCTCTCTGTTTTCTTTTTGTCTTCCATTTACCTTGCTCTGCTTGTTGAAGAAACAGTCTTCATGCTGAGGAATTGCCCACATTCTGGATTTTGATGATTGTATTTCTGTAAGGTCATGTAACAGGCTCCTCCATCCCTGTATTTGCTCATACGCTGTTTACACTGTACACAATATTTCCTGTATACACTATACACAGTATTTCCTGTATACACTGTACATAGTATTTCCTGTATACACTGGTCGCTAGAGCAGAGGCCTGTACAGATTCAGGGTTGACTTTTAATTATGACTAGAGTATATTTTGGGGTGGAGTAGGGGCTGGGGATGTTGTTTATTTCTTGCTGAATCACATCCGGAAGATGTAATATCTGGTTTTCCCTCTTTCTGTGATACTAAGGTCCACCAGGATTTAAGGTGTCAGCCTGACTCATTCATACACTTCTCCATCAGCATTTTGTTAAGCAGCCTTTCATGGTCCCACAGCCGTGGATCCATTGAGGGAATATCAATGTTTTAAATGTAAAAATAGGAATACATAATTTTGAAATTCTTCCTTGTACTCGCTTCTGGCATGGGCTGGCAGGAATAGGAGGCAGAGTTTTAGGAAATCTTTACTGAGAGCACATGTTCACTAAAGGAAATATTTTTCTGTCCCCTGGAAAAGGACCACCGTGACTTGCTTTGGTGGGGAGTTCACTTGTGATCTGCAGGATGGTCACATGGAAGCCTGTGGTCCAGTGTGACGTGGTGAAGATATGGCCAAGCTGAGCATGCCTTGTGACCCAGTGTGTGGCACAGCTAGGGGGGCACCCAGTAGAGGGGCTCCTTGTGAACTGGGAAAGCCTCCTGGAGGAACAGGGATTGGGGCTGGGGATTTGGATTGTTGAAGGTAAATATTGTTGGTTCTGATTTCCCCTAGAGACTCTAGGATGAACTGGAAGGGTGCACAGTAGAAGACTGGAAAGGAAGAATCAGTGAAGCTTAGTGACTCGATCAAGGCACGAACTGCCAGCCCTGCTGGGGGCAGTGCCTTAGTCTCTGCTCAGCCCCTGGCCCTTTGAGAGGCAGCCCATGTGAAAGACACAGAGAGACAAAGATGGCTCTGATTTTTATCTTGTTGATTCATGGGTATTTCCTGTGAATCAGGAATCAAGCCCACCAGCTTCTTGTCCACGTTATTCATGGGAAATAAACTAATCTCCATGGGCTTCCCCGGTGGCTCAGTGGTAAAGAATCTGCCTACAATGTAGGAGATGCAGGTTTGATCCCTGGGTCAGGAAAATACCCTAGTGAAGGAAAGGACAACCCACTCCAGTATTCTTGCCTGTGAAATCCCAAGGACAAAGGAGCCTGACGGGCTACAGTCAATGGTGTCCCAAAGAGTCGGAAACAACTTAATGACTGGACAACCACAGCAGCAATAAGCTGATCTTTATACATGCAGAGAAGCCCTCTAGTCAGAAATGTATAGCTTGATGGATTTTCGCAAAGTGAACATATCCATGTAGCCAGCACTTACTGAAGAAACAGCACAGTGCCGGGGCCAGCCCCGTCCCCAGACCCCTTCGCATCACTTTATCACCTCCCACTCCCTCCACCCCACAATCACCCTCCTGACTCCTGACATCGTAGATTTTGTTTTGCCTGCTTTCTAAATTTATATAAATGGAATCTGTATAGTATGTACTCCTGTGTCTCCTCTTTACATTTTTAATATATATTCAAATCCACCTACACTAAAATTTATTTGGCTATCTCAGTATTTTTAAGAAAGAGAATAAAATGGATTTACAATTAAGAAAACATGAACTGGGGGTTTTTGTGGGGTTTTTTGTTGTTGTTTTTTCTTTTTTAGTAAATACAGATGAGCAGAAAGCAAGCAGCCAGGGATCCCTAGTGTATCTCTAAGTCCTGCCGCTAACCTTGTAGATGTCGGCCCTGTCCTCACTGAGGTGCCCAGGGGAAGGGATACCTTGTGCTCAGGATGCTGATGCTGTAGGAACTTGGAGCACCCGGGTTTTTCCCTGTCTGTTTCTGTTCTCTTTGGTCCTCAAAGTACCTGAAATTGGAAAATGGTGATGTGAACATACAGGCTTAGAACGGATCTTAGGAGAAACAAACTTAACATTACAAAAGAATCTTAAGAGACGTATAGTACAGTTTTGTTATAAATTCCTCATTAGTACTGATGTACAGTCTAACTTTTTTTTCACCTGTCTTAACGCAAAAATTGAGCATTAAACATTAAACCTCGCCGGTGGTTTAGTGGTTCCACCACCACGGCCCAGGTTCAGTTTCTAGTCAGGAAAAACTTTCTTAGCTTCCCTGGTGGCTCAGTTGGTAAAGAGTCTGTCTGCAATGCGGGAAACCCAGGTTCGATCCCTGGGTAGGGAAGATCCCCTGGAGAAGGAAATGGCAACCCCCACTCCAGTATTCTTGCCTGGAGAATTCCATGGACAGAGGAGCCTGGTGGGCTATAGTCCATGGGGTCACAAAGAGTCACAAAGAGTCAGACACAACTGAGTGACTAACACTTTCTCTTTCAATGCAAAAATTGAGCCATCGAATAGAGAAAGTTTTCCTTAAAAGTGATCATGTGAAAGATCGTCTTTGGTTCTAAGTTTGGTTGTTTTCAGGAACAAGGTAGGAGCACAGTGATGCACGCAGAACTCCTTAGACGATGATATTAATGTATTTTAATGTATTTTACTGGAATTTCTGGAAGGAAGATCGGGGCTGAACTTAAAACAAGCTTTTTTTTTTTTAATGTAGGAATAACTGGCTCAGGATTTCCCTTTGATTTTGGACGTATTCCCTATAAAGGAAAGCGCCCTTTGAAAGAAATGATTGGATCATACAAAAATCGTCACAGTATTGGTGACCCTTCACCCGAGGTGCCATCGGGCAGTGGCAGCGCCAGCAAGCCGGCCTCTGAGATGCAGCTGCTTGTCCAGAACCAGCAGGAAGAGCTAGAAAGGTTAAGAAAAGACTTAGCCAGTCAGAAGGTAATTCTCCTTCCTCAACCTTTGTATCTTATCTCACATCAGCAGGCCAGGGACCGGAGGAGAAAAACCCGGCTTTCTTGTTTCTCTAACTCTGTTATTTCCCAGAAGGTGCTTTTCCCCTAAGAGTTCTGTGTTGCCATGGCCACTGACATAGGCACTGCTGCTCTGCTTGATCGTTTATTCATAGATACTTGAAATTCTGAGGAGAGTGAAGACCCTCAGAGTGAGTTGGGGAGGGTGTTGTCTGCACCTCGCCCACTCTCTTTGAGTGTAATTCCAGCCCAAGCCCTGTGAATAGTTTTTAAGAGTTTCCACATCCTGTTAAACAGCAGCTTTTTTTTTTTTGAGCTGATCACACCTAATTATACTTAATTCCTCAGCAGATCAGTGAACTTAAAGCTCAGATGTTTTAATATGGATGAATGTTCCCTGGGAACCGTTGCTAATTGCAGTCTGGCTGTCCACCATTTCCTGCTTCCTATCATTGTTCTCTGCAGACAGCCTTTATGGAACAAATATTTTTCCTTCTCTATTTTTTGAGATCCTTCAAGAGGAAGTTGGGTATTAAGGTATTTCCATTAAATTTCTGCATTTGCTCAAACTCTAATGGTTGCTCCGTGTAGACTTGTCATGATCTCTGCTTTTCCTCCCATCCCTGCTCCCTGATCCATCTTCCCTGGCTCCCAGGAGCTCGTGCGGCTGCTGCAGCAGACGGTGCGGTCCTCCCAGTACGACAAGTACTTCACAAGCAGCCGCCTCTGCGACGGGGTCCCACAGGACACACTGGGGCTTCTGCACCAGAAGGACGAACAGATTCTGGGCCTCACCAACCAGCTGGAGAGGTTCAACCAGGAGAAAGACAGTCTTCAGCAGGAAGTGAGGATGCTGAAGAGCAAAGTGGGCGAGCTCAGCGAGCGGCTGGGGATGCTGATGGAGACCATCCAGGCTAAGGACGAGGTCATCATGAAGCTCTCCCGGCAGCTCAGCGAGTGTGAGGGCAGCGCGTCCTCTCCCACCTGCATTCCCGGCTCTCCCGTGGCTGCCCCCGCGGGCAGGGACCAGCTGGAACTGGACTGGTTGAAAGTAAGAGCAGAGCATGGGCTCCTGTTATGGGAACAAGAAACCCCAAATCCTCTAACAAGTCTGTCCGTTGATGGCAGGCACTCTAGAGCACCTGGCCTTGGTGAGCTAGTTCGGCATGACAGCAGAGCAGCTGTGCCCCCTTTTTTTAAAAAAAACAAAACAAAAAAAACAACAAGTGTCACAAGACTTCTAGTCAGAGAACTATTAGTTTCCTAAGAAGCTTCCTTGGAAAATGAAACTCTGAGTCCGTCGATGTCGCCATAGGTCAGAACAGTTTCAGATCTTCCCCCTCCCTTGCAGCTGTGACTTCTCTATTCATACACCCTTAGAGCTTCATTATTCCATGTAACCTCCTGCAGCTGTTTCTTGCCTCCTCTGTGCATGGACCACCCCTGGCACAGCTGCCTTGGCACACAGTGGAGGCCAGGTGAGGGAGCAGCGTTCCTGACAGCTGGTGTGGGCTCAGGTAGAGAAGCAGACCCTGCCTCCCAGCATACTTGGGAGAGGGCCTGCACAGAGTCAGTTGCCCCCACGCCTAAGGCAGGAGCGTCCTGACGCCCAGGAGGGAGGGCAGGGTCTCCTCCCAGTGTGCCTCTCTGGGCTGCCCCTGGGATGGGAGGCTGGTTCTTGACCAGAGGTGGCTCTCCCTGTCACACCTGGGGCGGTGACCAGCGGATGAGGTAGGAGGAGCACAGAGAACGCTGGGAGGCAGGGGGCAGACAACTGCCCTGTGGAGAAACCTACCTGGCCCCAGGGGAGAGCCGAAAAGCCTTGGGCCACTGTCAGCCAGGCCACCGAGAGGGTCCCAGAAGTTTTTCTGCCATCAGCTCTCGATTTGGAGAAGTTTCAGGTGGAGAAGTGTCCCCTAGGATAGAGGCATTTGGTATAACCCAGACCCCAGCTGTCCCCACGCAGGTCTGCAACTATCAGTCCCACCAAAGTCTTCCTCACCTGGCTGCAGTTAATGTGGCACCGAGGGTATTTTGTCCCCCAAATGCGGTTTATCCTTGAAGGGCAAAGGTTTGCGCGTTTGAGATGGTTCCTGAGCCTGCTTCACGCCTGGCCGTCCCTGTCATGCACCGTCAGTGGACTGGTTGACTGATAGTCATGCCTGGACCTTAGAGATAATTCTTAAATGGAAAGTAAAACTCTGGAATAATAGATGACTTTTTTGGAATATGTTTGTGGTCTCCCATGGTGACCACTTCTTAGGGACAGCCCCCAGTAGAAATGTGAGGCCAGAAGGATTTATTGGTGAGAAAAACCTAAAGGGCAACAGCAGCATCACAGCCCTCAATCTCTTTACTTTATAATTATAACTGCTACAAAAATAGCCGTGTTAAAAAAAAAAAAAAGGTCTTGGTTAGTGTTGCCAGTAAAAGTTGGTTTTGTGTATACATGCAAGCTAGAGTGTATACATGCAACCTTAAATATACATCCCTTTTTTACAGTATTTTTTGAGTCTCTTTTTATAGTCTTTTTTTACATCCCTTTTTACAGCCTGTTATTTAAGGTCAACTGAATTTTTAAATTACTAATTATTTGTATTTATTTATTTGGGTGTGCCAGGTCTTAGTTGCAGCACATGGGATCTTCAACCTTCATTGTAGCACATGGGGTTTTAGTCGCCTGCTGTGAACTCTGAATTGCAGCATGTGGGACCTGGTTCCCTGACCAGGGATTGAACCCAGGCCCTCTGCATTGGGAGGGGAGGGTCTTAGCCACTGGACCACCAGGGAAGTCCCTCAACTGAATTTTAAGTTTTGCAAGCATATCTGTTTTTGTAGTATTTAGAGAGAAGCACAAGGGTGTTTGGTTTCCAGGCTGCAGTGAGTGGTGCTCTGCAGGGGAGCACGTTTTACCAGGGAGTGGAACCGAGGTGTGTGTGGGGGGGATTCCAGATTGTTCATCTTTTGATTCTGTCATCATTATTTATCAGCCTCTCTCTTCTTTCCTGTGATTTGCTGTTCCATGAATATCTTCATACATACAGCTTTTCCTGCTTAGTACTCATTCATTCATTCAGTCAGCCAGCCAGCCAGCCATGTGGTGGGCTTTGTACTCTGCACAAAGTAGGCAGTCTCTGTCCTCCTGGAGTGCAGAGTTTAGTTTAGAAAGCACAAAAATGGAAAAAGCAGAATCACAACTGTAATAAACACCAATGAGGAAGGGGGTGTGGCCCAGTATGGTGAGGTGGTTTAGATTGAGCATGGGCTCTGAAGCCAAACTTGGCTATATTCAAACCCGGCCTTATCACTGATGACCTCTGACCTGAGGCAGGCTGGTTCACCTCTCTGCCTCAGTGTTCATCTGCAAAATGGCACTTACCTTATAGTCTTGTAAGGGTTTAAAGAGGTAGTCCATGTAAAGCCTTCACAGAACACCTGGCATCCCATAGAGTTTTATTTTAATCGTTATTTTTTTGGCTGCTTCAGGTCTTACTTGCAGCGTGCACGATCTTTCATTGCAGTGTGTGGGCTCAGCAGTTGCAGCTCGTGGCTCCAGAGAGTGGGCTCAATAGCTGTGGTGTGTGGGCTTAGTTGCCCCACGGCATGTGGGATCTTAGTTTGTTTACAAGGGTGGAACCCTCATCCTCTGTGTTGGAAGGCAGATTCCTAACCACTGGACCACCAGGGAAGTCCCCCTGCTAGAGTCTAAGTTAAGGCTGTGATCGTCATTCTAGAGAAAGAATCCTTGAGGTGCACTATCAGGACTTCCTTAGACTCAAGCACGAAGTTTAACTCAAAGACGTGTCCTGCTCCCCCAACCCACCTTGTGGTGCCCAGTCTCTGCCCATCACGGTCCACTGTATTCCTCAGTTGCCCTCTAGGTCACCTTCCTTCAGTCAGCCTGCCTTTTGGTGATGTTTGTTCATTGTTTCCAAATACGAGAGCTTCCAGACACCAGAAGAAAGGAGAACGTCATGATTTAGATTAGAAAAGGAAGTCTGTGGACCTCATTCAGGGTCTGACAGCGGCTGTCTCCAGTCCTTGTCATGACACATGTTCTTGCTGAGACCGAGAACGTGTGATGCGGATCAGAGCTCAGGTGGGAGTTGGGGCCAAGCACCCAGGCCAAGGGCCCAGCAGGCCTGGCTCCCAGACCCACACTTAGTCATCGCATGGCCTCCCTGTGACTCAGCTCTTCATTTAGGAAACGGAGATGATGAGCAGTTGCCAAAGAGTAGAGTTGTGAGGTTTAAGTGAGACTGAGGCTCTCTCCCATGCTTAGCTGGTCTGTAAGTGTTAGCGATTACAGGGACTCTGTAAGTGTTAGCGATTACAGGGACTGTGGGAACATTTTCAGTTCTTCTGTGTTTTCAAGGGAAATTGTATGCCGCCACAGTGGTTCCCAGTTTGGAGATGTGGGCATCTCTGGACACATCTCTGGGGAGGGCTGTGGTCTCTGTCCTGGGACAGCACAGAGGTCAGGGCCTTTCTTGACTGCCTGGCCTTGGACCAAGGTGCTCGGTGACCACCCTTGGACCTATCGTGACTAGCTCCTCCTGAGGTTGAGGGATCAGAGATTCCTCGGGAACTTCACACACAGTAGGGGACAAACCCATTTGCAAAAGACTGGATTTTGTAGGGAGCATTTAGAAATCACTGCCCTAATTGTCTCAAAGATTACCTTTCCCTTCCTTGGCTCCGAGTGTCAAGGGCTGAAGCTAACACACAGCATCTGCTCCTGCCAGACCTGAGCTTTTCGTTGGACCTGGTGAACTTGTCGAGAGCTTGTGATGTTCTCTTTGTTTTGCCGGTGCTGGGTCTTGGTCGCTGCGCGTGGGCCTTCTCTGGTTGTGGAGAGCGAGGGCGACTCTAGTTGAGGTGCGCGGGCTTCTCACTGTGGTGGCTTCTCCTGTTGTGGTGCGTGGGCTCTGGAGCACGCAGGCTCTCCTTGTGGCCCACAGGCTGAGTTGCTCTGTGGCATGTGGAATCTTCCCGGACCAGGGATTGAACCCATGTCCCCTGTTTTGGCAGGCAGATTCTTAACCACTGGACCACCAGGAAAGTCCTTGTGATGTTCTCTTAAAACATAAAGCAAACGTGTCAAAAGTTAACCACTGGCAAATTTAGGTGAAGGGTATATTGTGTTTATTGTACTTTTCTTCCAACTTTTCCATAAGTTTGAAATTTTTTAATGTAAAAAAAATTGAGGAACGTAATTTCTTTAAGTGCTTTATACACTGTAGGCTATAGGTATTCATTATTAAGTGTAATTCTTTAGTTAAGAACATTGTATATGTGTATAGCCTTTTCTACATAAACTGGATAAGTAAAAATGAGAATGGACAGAAAATTTGCTCAGTTTCTCTAGTTAAAAAACAAGATGAATACAAGGCATTACCTTTTGTACCACCTCAGTGAATGTGGGTAGATAAAATATTTGTATAGATTTAGGACATAAGTCCTACTTACTTCTCCTAAGGTCAGTTGAGAAAAATCACCACCATCAAGTAAATTTATTTCCCCATCTCCTTCATTATGCAGTGGTCCCTACTTTCCTTCCCCTGCCAAGGGTGGCCATAAAGCTTAATCAGAAAGTGCCTAATAAAAAAAAAAAAAAGAAAGAAAGTGCCTAGTGATCATTTTCAGTTCCTTAGAACTTGGTCTAACTTAGAAAGGGCTAGCCACAGCGTCCCCGTTGGGCTTCCCTGGTAGCTCAGCTAGTAAAGAATCCACCTGCAATGTAGGAGACGCAATGTAGGTTCGATTCCTGGGTTGGGAAGATGCCCTGGAGAAGGGAACGGCTACCCACTCCAGTATTCTGGCCTGGAGAATTCCATGGACTGTATAGTCCATGGGGTTGCAAAGAGTCAGACACAACTGAGCAACTTTCACTTTCAGAAAGGGCTATTTGATTGGTAAGGGAGCAAAATATTAATTATAAAGGATAATCAACATTCAACCAGTGTGAGTTGATGAACTTTTTTCTTTCCAACAGGATAATCTACAGGGGTACAAAACCCAAAATAAATTTCTAAATAAGGAAATCTTGGAACTTGCAGCTCTACGGAGAAATGCAGAAAGAAGAGAGAGGGATCTGATGGCAAAGGTGGGTCAGTGTGGGTACATTCTGTCCTCAGGTGGGAAGTGATGTGATTCAGAAACAATTCAGAAATGGACATGCTTTCAAATCAGTTCAACCCCCATGCTTGAAGGGATGTGGTTACTGATACCAGAATATATTTAAAATGTAGTGATAGCACTGTTTAATTTCACTTTGTGTGATGAAGACAATAGAAGTTCCCTGAGATGTGGGTTTTATTCACAGATAATGAAGTTTATAGAAAAAAAAGACACAGTTCTGAGGTCCCCCAAATTAAGATTGTTTGGATTTTTTGATTTTTGCTGTTGAGTTGTGTGAGTCAGTTCCATATCTATAAATGGGGGTGGTGAGCATGATGCCTTCTCTGAATCTGATAGGGTTGGTGTGAGAGTCAGATGTGACTATGCTGATAAGTCAGTTGGTAAAGAATCCGCCTGCAATGCAGGAGACCCCAGTTCAGTTCCTGAGCCAGGAAGATCTGCTGGAGAAGGGATAGGCTACCCACTCCAGTATTCTTGGGCTTCCCTTGTGGCTCAGATGGTAAAGAATCTGCCAGCAGTGCGGGTTTGATGCAAACCCATGTTTGATCCCTGTGTTGGGAAGATCTCCTGGAGAAGGGAAAAGCTACCCACTGCAGGAGTCTGGCCTGGAGAATTCCATGCAATGTATAGGCCATGGGGTTCCAAAGAGTAGGACACGACTGAGCGACTTTCACTTTCACTTCACTTTCAAAGAGGGCTTTGCAAAGTGTACAGACATCACAGATATTCCAGTGATAATCAAATGAAATTCAGTGACACTGTGTCAGCAGCTATTAAATGCCTCATATACCTTTTGAACAGTCCTCAGAGCATCTTCCCAGGCCTTGTTCCTGCATGTTTTCAAGGGATGTGTTGATTTGTCTGAAAAGGTAGCAGATGGGAGCTGGTGCTGGGTCACAGCATCCTGGGAAAGTATTGAAATACCATAAGGTGGCTGCCTGGGGCCTGTGTGCCAAGCTGTGCTCAGCTGGACCTCAGTAATGAGTGTGTGGCCTGGTTTCTGCTGTTCACCTCAACGCTGTCCAGAACTCGTGTGTTGACACGCAGAAGCCTTATTACCAGTACTTCTCTGCTTATTACTTTATTACCAGTACTTCCCCCAGAGGGAAGAGGGGGCCCAGTGGACCGTTTAGATAAGACAAGTGGCCTGTGGCATAAATTCATCTCTGCCTGGGATATAGTCCCTCTCTGGCTCACTTCCTGGTGGTTCTGGGCTTGTCATTCGTTGATTGCTTGAGGTACTTGAGGATTGCTCTTCCCGTGTGTCTGTCTGGACGGAGGTAACTGTCACATTCTCTGCAGTATTCTAGCCTGGAAGCCAAGCTCTGCCAGATAGAAAGCAAATACTTGATACTGCTCCAAGAAATGAAGACCCCAGTTTGCTCAGAAGAACAGGGGCCTGCTCGGGATGTCATAGCCCAGCTGCTGGAGGACGCTCTGCAGGTTGAGAGTCCAGAGCATCCAGAGCAAGCGTTCATTAAACCTCATCTTGTCAGGTAAAGGAGCTCACGACTGCTGGGGGGGGGGACCCATTTCTCAAGCCCCCCTTTAACTACAGTGGCCACTCACCAAGAACTTTACACAGTTCTCTGTGTCCCCTTCGATGCTCATAACAAGGACTGTCAGTCAGGTAAGCTCATCAATCTTGCTGTCATAATCAAGTAACAGAGCTGGGATTCAGCCCAGGTCTTTTGATTTCAAGACTTTTCTTGCATGTACCGTGCCACCGTGGATGCTTGCCAGTCTTGCTATAAGAGGAGCCAGTCCTCCGAGGAGTAGAATCTTCTCCAGAGACCCATGGGTACAGCTGCACTCCTGGGGAGTTTGAAAGCAAAGGAGCCCCTAAGTGGGTAACTGGGCCTTCTCTGTAAGGGAAGCACACTTGGGTAACCTGATCCAGTGGTTCAGAACTCACTGAGGGTCTGATGCAAGCCATGGACACGCTTGGCCCCAAAATGCGGTTGGACACACACACAGTATTGCATATGTTTTTCAGAAAATCACGGAGTCTGGCAGCCTGTAAAGTATCTTGGATTAAGAACCTTCATATCCTAGTTTCTAAAAAATGAGATTTATGAAACATTGGCAGGAGGAGAAGTCTGTGAATGCGCTCAGTCCAGTCTCCTCCTGTTTCCGCCCCCACTGTGCGTGGCTTCTCCTGCCCCGCCCTGGTCCCAGGGGAAGCCCTGCCTCAGCCTGACCCGCCCTTTCCCTTCTCTGTGCCTACAGCACTGGCCTGCCTTGTCCCTGCTACTCAGATGACAGGTAAAAAATATGCTATCGGAATGCAACCAGTGCCGTCGTCACAAAACTTCTACTGAGGTCTGTGTGCCAGGAGCTGTGCCACTGCTCATGTTTGACACTCAGTGAGGAGGGTGTTTATATCCTCAGCAAATGCAGACGCTGGGGTCAGGGAGGGGATGTGTGACTCGCCCAGGTCACACAGCCAGGGAGTGGCGAGGACAGGACCCCAGTCTGGCCAGCCGGGTTCCCCACTCGTGCACTCCTGCTGTGTTCCGGGAGCGAGGTGGAGGGACAGACTCCCGTGAGGGCAGAGCCCAGCTGTCTCCCCTCGGGCACCACATCGTCTTCCTTCACATGTTTGACTTTACTGTTTACGTTGTATGTTTTCAAACTTTATGTATAAGTAGAACGATAACTGTGTATGTTGAGTTACTTTTAACTTTTCGTTACGGAATTTCAAAGTAGTAGCATCATATGACACCCCCGTATGTAAGTGTAACCCAATAATTTAACAATTAACATTTTGCCAATCTTGTTTCTTCTTATCCTTCCCCTCTGAAACTTTTTTCCTGATATATTTTAAAGCAAGTACCAGGCATGTCATTTCCACTTTCAGCACTTAAATATGTACCTCTAATTGAAGACACTTTTTAATATGCTAATCCTACCATATTCATACCTTTTTGTGACTTATTTCTTTCAACATTGTTTTCTGAAATTATACAGATGGATTTATATAGCTCCTGAGCAAGTTTTTTATCTGCCTTACACAGCTTCGTTGTATATCACTTTTTTATTCCTTCATCTCATTGTAGACACTTTAAGAGTAGTTCCCTTTTTTCTTTTTACAAACTGTGATACAGTAGACATCATGGTGTGTGTATCCACGTGTCCATGTGTTGGCGTGAGAGTTTCTCCATGTTGGATATGCTTATCTTCAGCTCTGCTGGATCCGATTTTCAGAGTGCTCCTACAGGTTTACAGACTCAGCAGCAGTGTGTGAAAGGCCTCCTTTTGGTTTCCCGTGACTGCCATCACCATCAGTGTTTTAAGTTGCTAAGTTTGTGATACATATTTACTGTCTAACGGTTCTGTAGGTCAGCAGTCCAGCATGGTCTTACTGGATGAAATCAGGGTATCAGTGGGGCTGCATTCCTTCCTGGAGGTTCTGGGAGACAGTTTGTGTCCTTGCTTACTCAGGTTGTTGGAAGGATACAGTTCCTTCTGGTTGTAGGGCTAGGTCTCTGTTTCCTTGCTGGTTATCAGGTGTGGCCATTTCCAGCTCCTCGAGGCCACCTGTTTTCCTTGGCTTGTGGCCACTTTCTTCTATCTTCAAAGCCAGTGACCGTGGGTCCAAGCCCTCTCCCACGTCACGTCCCCCTGACTCTTCGTCCATTGTCACATCTCTCTGGTCCACTCTCCTACCTTCCTCTTCCTTGAAGGGCTCCTGTGATTACTGTGGTCCCACCTGGGACACCCCGGATCACCTCCCTGTCTTAAGTGCCATAGCTGAAATTCCACATACGCTCTACCTCTTGCCATGTAATGTGACATATTCACAGATTCCAGGGACGTCTTTGGGGGCCATTATTCTGCCTACCACAGCCTTCATTCTTTTTCATCCCTAGTATCCTATCCTCCTAATGTAATGTTTTCTCCTTTGTCTTTTTACTTTTTAAAACGGTATTTTTTGAGCATAAGTGTTATGCATGTGTATATGTATGCTATATAAATATACATGCACATGTATTAATATATTAATGTAGCCAAATTTATCAGCCTTGTGTTTGCAGTCTTGCTTGTATTTTCTGTGCCTTTTACATTGAGTGCTTTGACCATCTAGAATTGGATTTTTTTTTTTCCCTGTGTAGTATCAAGAAGGGATCTAAAGCAGTTTTTTTCTATACAGATAGCCAGTTATTCTCACCTGTTTATTGAGAAGTTAATTATTTTCTCACTGGATTGAAATGCCTGATCATGTATCACAGCGCCATTTGAATATGAGTAGATTTCTAGGTTCTTTTTCATGTTTCACTGACCTTTTGCCAGATTGCATCATTTACCTTCTCGTTTTGTTTTTTCTCAACAGTGAATACGACATTTATGGGTTTAAGACTGTCCCAGAGGATGACGAGGAAGAGAAGTTGGTCGCCAGAGTCCGGGCGTTGGACCTGAAGACCCTGCACCTCACAGAAAACCAGGAGGTGTCCACTGGGGTCAAGTGGGAGAACCACTTTGCGAGCACAGTGAACAGGGAGATGGCGTGTTCCCCGGAGTTAAAGAACCTGGTCCGTGCGGGCATCCCCCACGAGCACCGTTCCAAGGTGTGGAAGTGGTGTGTAGACCGTCACATCAAGAAGTTCAAGGACAGCACTCAGCCCGGTTACTTCCAGACTTTGCTTCAGAAGGCGCTGGAGAAACAGAACCCGGCCTCCAAGCAGATCGAGCTGGACCTGCTGCGGACTCTGCCCAACAACAAGCATTACTCGTGCCCCACCTCGGAAGGCATACAGAAGCTGCGCAACGTCCTTCTTGCCTTCTCCTGGCGGAATCCAGACATTGGCTACTGCCAGGGTCTCAACAGGTGGGTCCCCAGCCCATGGAGGGCTCCTCCTCGTTCTTAAGATAGCTTGTAGCTCCACGGACTGCCTGATAGCCCCCTTGCCTTCCCCGTGAGCCAAGAAAACCCAGTCTTTTAAGGGAAAGAAGTATTAATAGCTGCAGTAAGCTAATTTTAATTATGCCCCATCACCAATTCTAGAATAATTGAGAAAAACAAGCATGCTTTCAAAAAGTCTTAAGACACTAAACTGTTTGAAACAACTGGGTTTCTCATTTAGATTTCCTTGCTGCTGTCCTCACACTCAGGTTTTGATCTGCAGTTTGTGTTCATTCATTTAAAATGCATGATGTGACACCAAGGGCACTCCCTGTTTATACAGGATCTTTGTCAGTCATGAGGTTGTCCCAAACAATTTTGCAGCTGGTCAAAATGTAGCCCTTGAAGAGCCCAAACATGTTTTATTTTGGACTAGCGTCTTCTGCAGGTCTGGCATGCTTCCCTGCTTCCATAGGCAAAGGACGCTGAAAAGCCTCTCACCTTCTCTGAACAGTCCAGGCTCCTCATTCCGAGCTGAGCTGCCCTGGCATGAAGCCACGGGAGGCACTGAGGTCTGTGCTCTGAGAAGCTGCTCCTGTCGCTGGACTGTGACGCTAGTGGCTGCTTTTTGCCTCTGTCTGTCTCTTACCTAGCTGGCGCACTCCTGCCGCTTCTACTTGCTGCTGTCAGTAGAGTCCATTTGTATCCCTCCCAAAGTAGATAATCCACTAGATCATTGTGGATTATGTTCATGTTATGTTTGTATTTGCTAGCAGTATGAACAAAGAATGAAGAAGCCCCATGTGTGATCTTTAGCAGTTCTCCTGTAAGTCAAGTGCATGCATTGCGTTTTGAATGCTGACATTTATTCTAGCAGCTCTTGGGCCTTTTTTAATCCTCATCCATGCTGGATACAGACCTCTGGATACGGATTGTCTTTTGCATCTGAGATGAGAGCATTGCAGGAAGAAGAGCTTTTAAGCTGGAATGTTAGTTGGTTAAGACCTGAAACCAGTGGTTTCCAGGAAGTCATTGTTTCTGTGCTGGTCAGGCTAGGGTCCCCTCTCTGTGCCCTGAAGGTAAGAGGGACTTCAACTGCTCCTCAATGGTCCCCTTATAAAAAAAGAAAAAGGCTGTAAATAAAATATTGCCTAACAAAGCAGCCTTGTTTTGCTTAAATGGACAGTTCACATTGCATACTCAGTCTAAAAATTCCTGAAAGCTAAAACCTGAAACTTAAGGGATCTTGGTGAGGACTTGAGCATGCCTGTTAGGGGTGCAATAGCACCCCATTTATCTGACACTGGTATAGAATCAGCTCTTCCCCACTTTAGGACACCTTCCAGCTTTAATTTAGACTTTCTCTGCACCATCACCATTGGGACTTCTAACCATTTTACTGGATTTTTTTCCATCCACATTATTTTGTACACACATTCTGAGAACCCAGAACTTTAGCAGAACACTAGCCTTTTCTACCGAGAAGGCAATGGCACCCCACTCCAGTACTCTTGCCTGGAAAATCCCATGGACGGAAGAGCCTGGTGGGCTGCAGTCCATGGGGTCTCGAAGAGTCGAACACAACTGAGTGACTTCACTTTCACTTTTCACTTTTATGCATTGGAGAAGGAAATGGCAACCCACTCCAGTGTTCTTGCCTGGAGAATCCCAAGGACGAGAATCCCAGGGGGAGCCTGGTGGGTTACCGTCTATGGGGTCGCACAGAGTCGGACACGAGTGAAGCGACTTAGCAGCAGTAGCAGCAGCAGCCTTTTCTAAGTGATTCTCGCCTATCATCGTGAACATCAGTTAGCTTAAAGTGATGTCTTCGAAGGCTCTGCGGATCTCAGTCTCTCTGCCCCTTCTCGTGGCATCCTCAGGTGCTGAGCTCATCCTGTTTCTCCCTCCTTACCCATCTCTACTCGTTGTAACCTTTCTACTCTCCATCCCATTCATGCTGACTCAAGGCGTCCCCTTCCCAGTTTTTTTTTTAACCTCTTAATTTGAGATTTCATTATAATTTTATCCAAGGAAGAAAACAAAAACAAATTCTAAGAAATGACTTCAGGTCTCTCCCTTAAGTGATGCACAAGCAGAAGTTCTCGGGTGTGTAGAGAAGGGCTTTTCCGTTGCCTTTTCCTTCCCATCCTTCTGTCCCGAATGCCTGCTCAGAGCCAGACCTGATGAAGTTACTGGGTGAGTAACCTCTCGGTGGTGACAGTGACCCAGGTTTCCATTCTTGAGTGACGGAACAGCTGATACACACAGCCCCCTTTCCTGCCCCACGTGCATGCCGTGGATGCCGTGTTTTGAGAAAGCCCCCAGGATGGTTCATTTGCGTGAAGCCCCATTTCAAGTAGATTGGTATCAAGAAAGTTGTTTTTAAACCATCGTATGTTCTTTCTCTTTTGTATTCACCCCTCAATTTTTTGTGCGTAAAAGGATTAGTTGGAACTTAAACAAAAAACTCAAAGAATTAGCTGCATTAGCAAAATCTTATCATGAAAAACATTTTTAAAAATCAGGCCGACATCATTGGGAAATAATTTCATCATCTTTAAACAAAAACCAAACGAAAGGGAAGGTGGATGTGGCTTTGCTTTTCAAACTAGGAAATGCTTCCCTTGCCACAAGATACTTAACTCATTGTTATTTCCTGGAGAATAGCAGCTGCATGGGTGTGAGAGAGGCCTCTGTGAGGACGGGCTGTGCTGCCTGGGTCTGGGCCGGGGCTGGCGCTCACCCTCTGTGAGGACGGGCTGTGCTGCCTGGGTCTGGGCCGGGCTGGCGCTCACCTTGTTCTGCGTTTGCTTGCAGACTGGTGGCCGTGGCCCTCCTGTACCTGGAACAAGAAGATGCCTTCTGGTGTCTAGTCACCATAGTGGAAGTTTTCATGCCTCGGGACTATTACACAAAGACTCTTCTAGGATCCCAGGTACTCTAAAAATATTGTGCTTCAGTCAGCAGCTTGTAGAATTAGAGCTGAAATGTGACCTGAATTGAGCGTTGATCGGGGAGGCTCCATGGGCGTGACAAGGTGCACACGGAGGCCGCCCCCTCACCCGCCCCCTCACCCGCCCCCGCCTCCCCCAGACTGGGCCAGGCTGCTCACAAGCCAATGAGTGCCTGGTCGGGCTCCCTCAGTGCCCTGGAAGCCAGCAGATCTGCTCTGTGGTCACTGCTCAGCACTGTCTCCCCTGGACTCTGCCTGGCTGGCAAAGCCACAGTTCAGGGGTGCCTGGGGAGCCTGGGTGTGTTAGCTCTGGTTCTCCAAGAGGCAGAGGCCGAGGCAGAAGCAGACGTGCCAGAGACTACTGAGGGGAAAACCCACGAAGGATCAAGGGGAGGGACTGGGGAAGGCCAGGAGAACCCCCAGACCAGCGAAAAGACGGAGGTTTGGGTGGCGGGGAAGACCCCAGCCTGCTGTACAGTTCTCAGAAAGCTTTGGTCAGGCCAGTGTGGAGTCCTCGAGCCAAGGTCACCTGTTAAAGTGCACACAAGACCCGCCTGCATCCGTGCCCCTGCCCTGCTCACTCACTGGCCGGAAGCAGCAGGGACAACACATCTCCTGTGAACAATGTCGTGATGGATCCAGAGGGACAGCGCTGGGGCCATGAGCACGGCCCGCAGCAGGAGCTCTGAACAGCACAGTTCCTGCCCACTGCTCCTGGAATCTGAAGCCAGGGGCTGGTAGGATGATGTGGGCTGGGAGGGCCAGGGGCTCTGGTCCCACTTGTGACTTCCCATCTCAGGACCAGACCCTTGGCCCTTGCAGCCCAGGGCATCTCTTCCTGTGCTGGACTGGGGCTTCTGCTGTTGTTGGCTTCTGGATGGACTTTCTCTGCTCCCCAGCAGGCAGCCCTCCTCCTCCTGTGTCTGACCTGTGTCCATTCCTCTTCCCTGAGAGCTCTGTGTCTCCTGACTGCAGCTGGGCCTGTGGGCTGTCACATCCTTGTCTCAAGTCTCGTGCTGGTAGTTGGTCTGCTTGCTCACGGCCGCTCCCTGCCCTTCCCTGCTCTTCTCTGTTCCTACAGCTGGTCCACAGGCTCGGGCCATCTCCCAGCCCCTGTGTGGCCAGCAGAGGCACGTGGGGAGCCTGGAGGAGGGCAGAGAGCTGAGGGCCGTTCTCTCCTCTCTGTCTCGGGCACTTCCTGCCGGTGACTCTGTCTCCTCCATGGCACCAGCTCCTGTCTGTGCCACTGGGGTTCCCCCTGCTCCAGGCTAGGGGTGGCTTCCTGCCCTGGCCTCTGGGCCACCTCACCATCAACTATTTGGGTTCTCACCCTCTCTGTTACCAGTGTGACCACTGCCCTGGGAAAATCCCTGTTGTAAATGTTTCATGTGGTTTCTGTTGGCCTGGTTGGGCCCTGTGTTTTACTTTCTATTTGCATTTCTGTCTTGGGAGGGATCCCCCTTGTTGTCTTCTGTTAGCACCTCCACTGCTCCCTCATCCATAGACCCCAGGCCAGGAATTGGGTCAGCCCACACTCCCCCTTCCTGTCCCTCTGTGCCCCTGGAGTTGCTGTTTCTGATCACTGCCACCTGCCAGGTGGCTCAGATCTGTTCCCTTGTCCTCTCACCACTGTTAGGTCACTGTCCCCTCTCCTGCATCATTGCAGGTACTCCTCTCCTCCCTTTCTGCCTTTACCCACCCATCCTTCCATCTGTTTCACTCACGGATTCAGACACGACCTCCCTGTACTGGGCCCAGGCCTCTCACAGCCTTCCTCAGACTCTTTACCATCTGAGCCACCAGGGAAGCCCAATAGGTGCTCGCTGAAGTTAGGCAATACAGAAATGCATATTAAGAGGGAAATGAAAAGACACCTGTTACCCTACCAACTTGAGAACCACAGTTAGCGTTTTGATATATTTCCTTTTGACTTTTCCCCAGTACATTCAAGTATCCAGATTGACAGCTGATTATCCTGGCTGGTTCACATTCACATGATAGCCTGAGCATTTTCTCATGATGTTATCTAGTTTGCAATGTCATATTTGGTAATATTCCATCGGTTGATTGGACATGAGGTGTTGAACCATTTTTCTGTAACGGATGTTGTGTAAGGCCACTCTTCAAATGGGGATAGCTTTGTGTGTGCGGTCAGCCCCAGTGCCGTGCCTTGCAGCTCACCGTCAGCTGCCTCCTGCCAGAGCTGAGTGCTGAGCCCCTTCACGCTGCACTCGGTCCAGACACTCAGCAGCTTCTCCATCTGTCCCTTCAGCTGAGTGTACATTGAGCGCCAGGACCTCACTAGACGCTGGGGACACAGAGATGAATATAGTCATTCCACGTCCTCTTGAGCTCAGAGAGCTGAACAGAGGCCTGAGCAGGCGTCCCCTGGCAGCCTTCCCCATACCAGCCCTCTGCCAAGCCCCAGGCAGACTCAAGAACAGGGCACCATCTGCCACCTACCTGGCAGGAAAGGCATGTGCCTGGGTCTTCTCCCACTTCAAGGCCAGCTGACTGGTCCCTTCCTCTCAGGCACTTTCACCCCAGTCCTTCTAGGCAGAGGGCATCACATCTCCATCACTTGGCCCAATAGTCAGCTGTTGTCTCCCTTGGCTGTTTACAGCCTCTTAAAGGCAGTGTGTATGCATGTGAATGGCGCTACTGGTAAAGAACCCGCCTGCCAGCGCAGGAGACGTAAGAGACGCAGGTTTGATCCCTGGGTCAGGAAGCTCCCCTGGAGGGGGCACTGCAGCCCACTCCCGTATTCTTGCCTGGAGAATCCCAAGGACAGAGGAGCCTGGCGGGCTACAGTCCATGATGTCACAGAGTCAGACATGACTGAACGACTTAGTATGCATGCAAAGGTAGCACCTGCTCCTATTGTTTCTCATCCCCAGCACTGGCCAGTGCCAAGTGTGAAGTGTGTGCAGATTCGTAGTTGTTGTTTATATGCTGAGGGATGGAACAGTATCAGCAGAAATACCATCACTAGTGAGTGATGCTGACCTTCCTGTGGGAGGGTCTGGGCTTCCAGGGAAACTGACAAAAGAGGACGGATGCCCAGGTATGGCTTGTCACGGCTATCGCGCACCCACCCATAAGATGTTTTGACAACTTGCTTTTCAGTAGCTGGTCCACCTATCAGAATCTTACAGCAGTGGGGAATAGATGTAGGTGAGAAGGTGATACTTTTTGCATACCATGAGATGGTTTTATAACTACATATGTGCTTTTGTTTAAGTCTTCTAAGAAAAATTAATTATAATTCACTTCAGCTAATTCAGGTCTTTGAAATTTTGTCTCTTCTAGCCAAAATGCAAACTGGACAAAAATGTATGTTTCCAACCATGATTCCTGCATTTTATCCTTTGTATACCCTAAGGTGACTTTACAATGCTTTAGAATCATTTCTGTAGTAAATAATGTTTTATAAGTTACTTTGCCTTTAATATTTTTACATTTCAACCAGTGATACTTAACCTGTGTAACATTCTTTAAAAAAAAATTTTTTTTTTACTATAATGACTTCTATATTTAAAAAGAAAAAAAAAAAAAGCCTTCTCATAAGAGTAAACAATTGAGTTTTTCAAAGTTTTAGATTCTCCTTAAAAAAAGGATATTTTAAAATGTCATTTTTTAACATTGATCTAGATTGTTTCTAGTTGTTTTAGTATCTCAGTCATCCCAAGAATTCCCACACCTTCTACCTTGACTGATAACGCAGGTGAAAGTTTGGCGGGTTTTCCGGGATCCATTCCTAGGAGCAGGCTTGCTGCAGGGTGTCTTCCTGTCTCCTGGGTGTTGCCGGATTGCTCTCCCAGGGGGTTGCACCAGTTCACACTCCCATCTCAGTATGCCAGGGCACGCTAATGAGGCCGACATTTCCTGCGCAGCTGCCCTGTTCCTGGACAGCCTGGTTGTGGCCCGCTGTGCACGGTCGCTTGCTCTCTTGTGCGGGTCTGTTTCTTCTTTGATGCTTCACTGCTCGCTGGTGGAGCGGTGACCTCACTGCACCCAGGCCATGGAGCCTCGGCCCGGATCTCTGGTGAGCTGCAGTTGTCCTGCTCAAGATGACCCCCGGCAACAGTATGTCTCAGTCTCCCCAGCCCTCATTCCTGTGATCCGGCCTCAGGGGACCACACTCTGCCCTCTCCACGCCCCTCTGGAGGCCTGTGTATTCCGAGCACCCCTCCTCCTCACCTCTGACGGCAGAGGGTCTGCATGGTTTATAGACGTTACCTCCACGTAGTTCCGATCTAGGTGCTCCTCCCCTCCTACCACCTCTCCTTGGCTCAGATTTTCATCCCCTCTGCTCTGGGTGTGGGGGGCCTCCATGGGCCTCCCCTTTAGCTCAGCCCCTGTTCCAGGTGGAGAGACAGACCTAAAGCACAAATCCAGCCCCATCACTCTCCTGCCCAAAGCCTCTTGATGCTTCTCCTTCATTGCCTGTTGCGTTTTTCAAACATGAGTAGAGAAATCAGTATATGGGGTTGGCAGTAGCGTTTTTCATCACATTAAGTTGAATAGACTAGAATTGAGGCATCAAAGTGTGTCCTACTGTGTGAAGTTAAGTAATGCTTGTGAAAGATTTGTTTCTGTTCGATGCAGACTGGGTGATGTTGACGTATGTTTTCTTGTGGGTCACAGACAAAGGTTGGAAAAGCCCCTGGCCTGTAGTTGAAGTCTGACCCTCGGGCGTGGTGCCTCTGCCAGGCCGGGCTGCCTCCCTCACACCCCTTCTGCTCACAGTCCTGTGCTCCCCGCTGTAGGGCTGGTCTCCCCCAGACTTGGCTGGGACCCGTCTTGGGCTCCATAATGCTCTGCAAACACATCTTTACCAAGCCCTGCCATGGCTGGCATAACAGTCCATACGCCTCCTTCCTCACTCATCTTTTAGCTCCTAGAGGTCAGGGCTGAACTCGATTCAAGCCTCTGCCCAGCACTGGCCCCAGCTTGACACAGAGAATGGAGAGATAACAACCACCTATGTTGATAGGTATTTACCTGAGTCTCTTATAGTCTTCACAGAAGCCCTGGGAGAAAGTGACTGTTGCTGCTTTCCAGACGAGGAACAACTCTCCAGAATACAGTGTGCCCAAGGCCACTCTGGAGTCAATAGTAGAGCTGAGAGCCAAGCTCAGGTGCTGCTGACTCAAGTCCTGGCTCCCTCACTGCCCCACCCAGCTAGTAAATACTTGGTGAATGGATGTGGTGATGCCACACTTCCTCTTGGGCCAGGGACTCAGGTTTGTGGCCCTGTATAGCCGCACCCTCTGTACTTCCATACAGATTAGCAAGGCTGACTGCTCCACCGACTCTGCAGCAGCTGTTTTCATGGGGCATTTGGAGTGTATGAGGGGCTTCAGGCCATAGCACCCAGCGCCCTGCCCTGTGGAAAGGATGACAGTCAGCGGGTACTCGGCGAGCACCTGCTGTGGGGTCAGCTGCTTCTGGGGCACAGAGCCCTCCGCTCTGGGGTGAGCCTTCCACGCATTTGGAATGGCTACGCTGCTGTGCATCGTGATGGGCCTGCAGCTCCCCGGGGCCCTGGATGACCCACTCTGTGCTATGGCAGCCCCTATACACTTCTCCCCTTGGCTCCCTCTCCAGGTGGACCAGCGGGTGTTCAGAGACCTCATGAGCGAGAAGCTGCCTCGACTGCACGCCCACTTTGAACAATACAAAGTCGACTACACCCTCATCACATTCAACTGGTTCCTGGTGGTGTTTGTGGATAGCGTCGTCAGCGACGTCCTCTTTAAAATATGGGACTCGTTCCTTTACGAGGGACCAAAGGTGGGTCTGCTCACTGGATGATTCCGTGGGCAGTGGCAGAGGCAGCAGAGTGGTTGGCTTAGCTGGGACGTGTGACGGTTACCAAGGGGCAGAGTGATCCAGCACTGCGGGCCACCGGAGGGGTCCCAGGAGACTGCAGTCAGTTGCTTGTTCATCAGAAACAAGTCTGTGCCAAACCCTGTGCCTGGCACAGGGGCTTCGATGGTTTGCAATCTGAGCCTCAGCCTCTGTCAAACAGCTGGCAGCATTATCCCATTGTATGGATGAGGAGTTAGAGGCCCAGAGTGAGCAGATGATTGGGGCAGACTCGGGGCCAGCTTCAGAGCCCTACTGTTCACAGGCCTCCCACCCAGACTGTGTATGCTTTTAAAAAGATCAGTTTGTGACTAAGTAATACATGATAAACTCAAATCATATAACTCAGATTGTGCAGTAGAAAGATTCCCAGTCTCCTAACTGTTCTTCTCAATGTACTGTATCTCTTTTTCAAGGTATTTGATATATATCTAAAATATGATTGTTCAATTTATTATTTATTGGAGATAGTTCCATATCAGGGTATATAGATCTGGCTCTTTTTTTTTTTTTTTTTTTCCAACTCTGCATAGTATCCCCTTCTCCAGATAAACCAGAAATTTACCAAATAGGCCCCTGATAATGGACATTCACCTTGTTTCCAGTCTCTTGCTGTTTCAAACTGTGCTCCAGTAACTCCTTATAACTGTCTTTCTATAGGTACAAGTGCATCCATAGGTTTAGTCCTAGAGGTGGATGTGCTGGGTCCAGGGTAAATCCAGAATCAAAAGACCCTGTAGTTTTCATCGAGAATGCCAAATTGCCTGCAGAAGGGCCTTACCAATTTCTGCTCCCACCAGCAAAGTTTGAGTGTGTATATTAATCCCCTGCTGTGTCCAACATAGTACATTATCACCTTTTAAATTCAGTCTGTCAGTATTAAGAGTTCTCAACCAGGGCTTAAACAGTGTTTCCCACTGGGCCGCAGGTAGGGATGCTAAGAGAAGGATTACCTATTTAAACTCCATAAGTATTGTTTTCTGAATAAGAGAAAATTCACATTGTTGCAGACCAGCCAACACCCTTAGATGTGGGTGAAGTAATTTGTTCCAGAGCTGCTAGAACTTGCAGGAGCACCCGGAGTCCATTTCCTCTGTTCTCAACACAGTGACCCAGAGACAAATCAGAAAAAAAAAAATTTTTTTTTTTTTCATTTTCTTTCCCCATATTCAGAAGTCAGTAATTCAGACCCTAATTTTAGTAGGTGAGATAAAAACTGCCTCTGGAGGCGGAGCTTTTGAAGAAGTTTCAAAATCTTTTGAAGTTTCCGAATCAGAGGACCCTGGTTTTGATTAATTTAACATGTATCTCTAGTCCCGTATGGCTTATGGACTAGAACTGTGAGCTGAATATGGAGGAGTCCACAAAGATTCTACTCCTTAAGGGAATTTTTGGTTTGGGCTGAAGTGTTGCTGAACGCTACCAGAGAGTTGAAAACGTTTTTCTTTTGAGAATGGCAGGCACCTGAGGTCGTGTCTGCCCCACGGCCCGGGCGCAGGCTGCGCTCCCAGGGTTCCGGCAGGTCTCCCGTCCCTGGGGCTAGTGCCTGGAGCTTGGTGCTTCTCTCCTCATGGATTCCGTCCTTCTGCAGGTTATCTTCCGCTTTGCCCTGGCACTTTTTAAATACAAGGAAGAGGAGATCCTGAAACTTCAGGATTCAATGTCCATATTCAAGTACCTCCGTTACTTCACACGTACTATCCTGGATGCTAGGTGAGTCCTTGGGGGACCCCCAGATGTCCAGGAGAGCAGAGCCCTTGAGCTTTTATCCTTGACCCAATAAACATAAATCCTAGCAACCAAAGTACATCCTTCCTTGTCTCAGGAGCACTTACTGAGTATCTGCCACATAGCAGGCCCTCTGCCAGGCACAGAGGGTGGTGGGTGAGGAGCAGGTCCTGTCCTCAGAGAGCTCGTGAGGCTGTTCCAGCAGGGTTTGCTCAGAGCTGTGGTGAAGGGAGCCTGGGTAAACTGGGCTTGGTCGGGGCAGGGCCTGGGCCCACTGGGCAGAGAGCACCCAGGAGCCGTGTGCAGGGCGTGACAGTACAGCATGTTTAGGGAGCTGCCCCAGAGGCTCGGCCAGGGTGGGGTTGGCACGGCAGGATTGAGGCCAGGCCTGAACAGAGCAGGGTTGTTAAGGCTTTTGTAGACTCTCCCCAGGAGGCTGCTTCATCCTGAGTGTTGGGAAGTCCCTGCAGGTTGGACATGAGCAAGGCATATCTGGTTGGAGCAGGACTGGCTGCAGGAGGTCCAAGCTCCAGGTGAGAGAAGTGGTAGCCTGGAGCGAGGTGCCCCCAGAGGCAGATCGGAGTGGGCAGGTGGAAAGGAGTGGAGAGGGAACTTGAACTTGGAAGGGCCCTGGCTTTCTGGCCTGGGCGGCGAGTGGTCCGGCATCCCCGTCGCTCCACAAACACAGGGGCCTGTCTGGGCCACCCTTGTTGTCCTTGTGTCCCCTGAACCACAGTTCGCAGCTGCTCGGGCCCTGGCGGCCCAGGCGTGTTCGCCAGAGGGTTTCTGTGGAGCTGCTGTTGGTTAGGCAAGTGGGGTGCACATCCTTGTGAACCACTGCTACTGCTAAGTCACTTCAGTCGTGTCCGACTCTGTGCGACCCCATAGATGGCAGCCCACCAGGCTCCCCCGTCCCTGGGATTCTCCAGGCAAGAACACTGGAGTGGGTTGCCATTGCCTTCTCCAATGGATGAAAGTGAAAAGTGAAAGTGAAGTCACTCAGTCGTATGCGACTCTTAGCGACCCCATGGACTGCAGCCCCCCAGGCTCCTCCATCCATGGGATTTTCCAGGCAAGAGTACTGGAGTGGGGTGCCATTGCCTTCTCCGTGTGAACCACCGAGTCCCCGTTAATGTTCACTGCACTGAGGTGCTGGGAGCCATCTTTCCTGTATGGGAGTGGATCCCTGTAGCAGACTTGTGGCCTCATGAAAACCACAGGAGTCCTTTCACTGACAAACATTTGGAGTGTATTAATGTTCTTCGAATTGTTGACTGCCACCCATAAGAACATTTTATCTCACAACCTGGGACACACATACTGGGGAGTCTGTAACTGGAACGAGAGAATTTGTTTGTTGAAGTTGTTCAGTGCTTGGTACAGACCTGTGCTGTACCCTCTGATATTTTCTGATTACTCTGTGTATCACATATTTAAAATGCTCGTCATATAAACTGACGCTTTGATCCACTGATGGGTGACCACCTCCTTGACAAATACCAGTTGCCCCTCCTGATGCTCATAAGAAGAGAAGGCGGCTTCTCTTCTTGGCCAATGTCATGAGAAGTGGTTGGGCAGCATCAGCCAGGAGGAGCTGCAGGGCACCAGTGCTGAGGGGTCCTGGGACAGCGGGTGTGTGGAGCCAGAGAGAGGGGCCTGAGGACCATTCTCCCCTGTGGTTCTCTTGAGTGAGGCAAGGGGACCAGGGAGGTGGATGTTGGGAGAAGATACTGGCTGGGGCCATACCTGGCATCCTTACATGTCACCACTACTGTTAGGATCTTTTGCTTGGGAAGTGGGTTTTCAGATTTTATTCAGCCTTGTTGCTATATCAACAGTAGGATATCCGAGGGGTGAACCTTGGGAGTATTCGTTAATCCCACATCTGGTCAAGACAACAAGAATGGTGTGAAGTGAACTTCACTCCGACAGCTAATGCATGTGGAGGGCATCCTGCTCCAGCCCGGGACAATCTTGTGAGGGTTGTGGGTGATGCCCTGCAGGGTGGCAGAGACACAGGCGGAACTGGGACATGGTCTGTCGTGCATGCTCCTGCAGCGCCACCTGGTGAGTGCCTGCAGGAAGTCAAGGTCCCCTGGACCCAGAGTTCCTGACTGCAGCAGGGTCACCCAGGGGGTGTTGTTAGGACTGCAGATGCCTGCAGTGGAGCCCCACCTCTGTAGTCGGGCCCCAGTGCTTAATAAGCTCCCCAGATTAGCGGTCCCAAGTTGCAGCAACTGTGCAGTACACTGGTTCTGCAGAGGAGGAGGCAGGGAATTCCCAGTCAGATGTGGTCAGGGGAGGTGGGTAAAACAAGATTAGACCAGTCTCTGAGTCAGGACTCTTGGGGACCTCTCATGTGCAAAGTGTCGTCTTCTGAACTTAGCTGACACAGGGCACTTCTCATCTCTCACTTGGACCTTCCAGGCCCGAGGCAGAGCGGGGTGTGGTTTCCTTGCTGCTGCAGGCTGCGTTAATGGGCGGTAGTGACGGCCTGGTGGAGGCAGCGGACAGTATCAGTCTAATTTGGTTTTTCTGTAGCAAGGAAGGGCCTGGACACCTTGATTCCAGGTGTATGGAACCCGCGACTAACAGCTTTCAGAGGACAGGGGCTGGCCCTGCAGATCTGGATCCCCGTTCCCGGCCAGCATCTGGTTTCACCGAGACCCTCACTGAGCTGTGGCTGTGCTCAGGCCGCTCCTACTCATTGGCTCTAGAACATGCTCTGGGAGCTCAGCTCTGAGAGCCAGACCTTCTGACCCTTTACCTTCTGGCAGGAGCATCGTCTGGCTTGGTGTGAGGCATGTCTAAGAAGTGGGTGTTTAAAAATATAAGAGGGAGGGATGCTAAGGGTGTGTCTTCTTACCTGTGTACACCTTACAGTAAAACAGCCCATGTGACTGAGGAGCAGCAGGAGTGGATGGGGAGGAAGCTGGGGGAAGTCCAGTGACATTTCTGTTTCATCACAGCCCCTCTCGGGGTCTGTAAGAGTGTCAGGCCTTTAGTCCCTGCTGCTGGGGCCTGCAGGAGCAGGGCAGGGGCTGAGGGATGGACGACTGGCTTCTGTGACAATTGCAGAGACGTGGCGTGGTTAGTGCCAGAAGTCCATAGCCAGGCCTTGGGCACTTTCTAGTTCCGTTTTTACTAAACTGCTGGCCAATGGTAAGGGGCAAAACCCATGATTTTTAAATGTTTACTGTGGTGGGTTTCTAGACCTGGGGATAGTACGAAACCTATGAACTGCCCGCTTCTCTGTACGCTGCATCTCAATACCTGTCACACCACTGACTGGGCCTGACAGTTGTCCCCAGGTTTGCTGGGGCATCTGTGCGTCAGTTCACCCCGTCAGTCGGTCCAGCAGCAGCGCCTTCCTGAGGGCGCCCCGCACCAGGCCTCATGCCGGTTCTGAGGACGCAGAGGCCCACCACCGCTGAGCAAGTCCTGGTGCCCCCCGGCGGCGACTCGAGTAAACCCATGTGGGAGGTGGCACTGCTGTTACCTCAGTGTACAGATGACGAATTGGGGGCCCGAACAGGGGGGAGCTTCCCACGGTCCATGTCACGCAGGGAGCGTGTGGTGGAGCTGGATCCAGGTCGTCATCCGGGGTTGCCCTGCGCCTCTGCGTGGGCACTGGCCTCCGAGTGACATACCCGGGTCAGGCCCTCTGCACGGCGTCTGGGGTCCGCCTCCCCACGCCCCTGGGCCCCCAGGCCAGGCTGAGCTCTCGCCTGACCCCCCGATGCTCTGTCTCTGCCGTGTTCCGCCAGGAAGCTCATCGGGATCTCCTTTGGGGACCTGAACCCGTTCCCCCTGCGGCAGATCCGGAACCGGCGGGCCTACCACTTGGAGAAGGTCCGGCTGGAGCTGACGGAGTTGGAGGCCATCCGGGAGGACTTCCTGCGTGAACGGGACACCAGCCCGGACAAGGGCGAGCTGGTCAGTGACGAGGAAGAGGACACCTGAGTGCTGCCCCACGCCCCCACCCAGGACGCTGCTCTCCTTGCAACCAAAGTGTGCCAAAGGGTGAACTGCAGAGACGCCTGCGCTCGTTCCACATCCAGAATGTAACATCCGGGGTCTCTGCAAGTCTGCTGGGCAGACATCCAAAGCCACACTGCACTTTGTCGTTTCCACTCGGGTCTCCTCTGTTTACAGCCGTCTGCATGCCGCGGCAGATGGCTCCTCCTGTCCCATCATGCTTTCCGCCTGATCGGTACCTCACCAGGCTTAGAGCTGGCTAGTTTCAAGAGCCTGTTTACAGTATCTGTCAGCCGTGTTGATGTCTCTGCCCTTAGGAAACCTTCCATGTGCCGTCTGCCCTGTGGTAGCTCCGGTACGTAGTAGGTGGTTGTAGGCACTGTTTTGAATGGTAGCCGTGGAGGACGCCCACCACGCCTGCACACTCTTGGGCCAGGGTCTGACTGCTTTGGGTGACATAAGGCTCGTGTGAAAGAAGGGATTTTCTTAGGAAAGCAAGTACATCCCTTGTTCAGAAATGGCCTGTGGAAAGCCCACAGACCTCATGCTGATGGCTTCAAGGTGCTGGCCATGCCCCACTTCTGGAATAGCTTCTGCCCTTTAACGCACAGCCTTTCAGACAGTAACTCCCAACCTGCTGGTGGAAGGCCTGGCTCTCCAGACACCCCATGCTCGCTCCTCTGCCTACACTGCTCCAGATGGGTCTGTGCAGAGCCTTTCTTTCCATCTGAGAGTTGACCCTGGGCTCATTCTACACGTGTGCATAGGGTTCCAAGGAAACCGCGGATCATCGTCCTACAGAGCAGGCCCGCCCCTGGGCCGGCCTTGGTGGAGGGGTGCAGGGAGCTGTTCCGGGGGTGCTTTCAGGGTGGCAGTGCAGCTGCAGAGTGACTGCTGTCGGGCAGCTGGAAGCCATGGCTTCCTTGGGAACAGCCAGTGTGCTGGGCTGGGGTGGTGGGAGGCCAGCTGCCAGGGCCTGGGGCGCCTTCACTTGAGGTCAGAGTTTTGGTGAGCCCTCCTGGGGCGTCCCCTCCCCACTGCCATGTTGAGACACCCTGTACTCAGCAGCTGTCCTCCCTCTTGGGGTCACCACCGTCCCCAGGGTGTCAGGCTGCCCAGAGAGTTCTGGGACTTAGAGCATGACCTTTCTGAAGGCCCGGAAAGAGGCTCTGTGCAAGGAAGATTATTTTTGCATAATCATTCTGTGGACCATCCCTGATGTATTAATGTGAGACTGTTTTCCGGGACAGTATTAGTCAAATAGGAAAGAAAAAGTTTTTAGTGGATTTTTTTTCTTTTTTTACACTACCTGGAAAAAATTGGAAATAATCCTTGGTGGATATTAAACACACTCAGATTATTGAAGCACTGTAACTTGAAGAAGTGCTTTTTTTCATAAGCATAGTTTTTCTTTTCTTACTGTCACCCTTCTAGCAGTCTCATAGCCAGGACAGCATTTCAGCATATTAGACCAAGTTCCATTTTTCTGTCTTTGGTTAAGCTGGTTGGTTTGATTTTTCACTGTGTCTGGGGAGCTGGCCTCTATATGTGGGTATCAAAATGTATTTTATCATTGTTTTGGTCATCAGGAGCAGTTGTTTGAGGCCAGACATCTCCAGGAAGTCGTCTTGTGAGTGGGTTCACTCTGAGGCGAGGCTGCAGCCTCACTGCTCTGCACAGACCCCCACAGGACCGACCACTGGGGCTGGCGGAGACCGCCTCCCGCCTCTGCCGCCAGCCTAGGGGACGGCAGCAGGAGTGGGGCTGGACAGCGCCAACTTCCTTGAGATTTTAGTTTCCCCTAAGTTGATTTCCCCTGGAACTGTCACACCCTGGGGACTAAAATGCTGCCTTTAGCAATAGGCTTGTGTTGTCCTTCCTGCCTTGAAAAGACTTATCTTACAAGCACCTGAAGTGGGCCCGGGCACCTGCCGCGTGTGGCTGAAGCCCCTGGTGCCGGCTGTTCCCCGAGCGTCAGTGGTGTGTTAGTATATCCAGGCTGTCACTGTCAGTGGCCAGGCAATGGGTATGGGTGAACAGAGAGAGGTCGTGGAGGGAATGGGCCGGGAACACTTGCTTGGAAGTTCTCCTTTCTGGAATAAAGCACTGGGTGTCCAGCGGTGGGAGAGGGACGGCTTGACCTGATTCCACACTGGGGACAGGATGTGGCCAACTCCTTCTCCACAACTGTAGGGGCTGTTCCCACTACTTCGAGCCAGTGCTTCCCTTCTCCTTGTGCCGCTGAGGAAAGAGTAGCTCCATATCCTCCCCTTCTGACAGGCGCTGCCTCCATCCCAGCCTGGGGCGGGGCAGCCTTCAGCCAGCTTCCCAGACGCGCACACCACGGCCAGGGGAGCCGCCCTTATCACACCAGGTGGGAACTGCCAGCTTTCATGTTGGTGAGTTCTTTGTTTTTTTATGGGTTGAACATTTGTTTATATTTTTGTATATTTTCACTACAGTTTATATTTTTATAGGCTATTTTTATCAAGGTTTTCTAGATTACGTACATCTATTTTGTATAACATGTTCTCTCGTGTATATGTAAACCTGAGCCTCCAGAACCACTGTTCACGTCTGTACCCTCTCTGACCCCCAGCCTCGACCATCACTGACTTCCCCTATGTACACACGGGCCCACTTCTTACCCCAGGTAGCCTTGGGGCTACTTGCAGTCATGCTGACAGCTGACCCACACCAGCCAAGACTGTCGATTGCTGGGAACGGCTCTGGCTTCTACGTTACATCGATATAGGAAGTACTCTAGGCAAATAGCCAGTCTGCTGTTGTTGTTTTAACTAAATGTATTACTGCACAAGTCCCTACTCCTCACTTTGCACGCCGTTGCCTTCCTGCCTGTGTTCTGGGAGGCTGGATGCCAGCCGTGGAGGACTCGGGGTGTTGCCAAGTGACTTTTCCTTCCATGTCCCAGCAGCTTCTGTGCTTATCTTCTAGTTAAATTTTGGAATTGTCCTACTAAAAGGCAAAATAAACTAATTTGTATAACATTCTGACTTGAAATGCAGTTACATTCACTTGTGAAGGGACTCAGTCCCAAAGGCTTGAAAGGCGGGGCAGGGCTTAAGTGGGAGGTGGGGCGGGGGGCTCTCGACCTTCCACTGTGTATTTCTGCATCCCTGCCTTTGGCTTGCTCTGAGCAGGTGGGACAGAATGCCTTCAGCCAGCCCTGGGAGGCCCCAAAGCCATGGCCAAGCTGCACTTGAGGGCTAGGAGCACAGGGTGGGTCAGGGATCAGGAGCCAGAGTTCCCTGTGTCCGGAGCAGCCCCTAAACCACCGGGCGGCAGGCACCCCTCCTTCCACCAGCGGGGACGTGCCCTGCCTGAGTCACGGGTTGTTTGCCTCCTGCCTAGGCTGACAGCTCAGGCCCAGCTGCCGCTGGGGACGCCACTCCCCTCACCCCCCATCATCGGAAAAACACACGAGAATGATTAAGACCAAATGTCTTGCCACAGTGTGACGGTGTGGGGGAGCTCCAGTAGAGATTCCCAGACAGAGCAGGCGAGGAGCTGGGGAGTCTGCCTCCTCCCGAGACACGGATTCAGAGAGGCTTGGTGCTCCTGGGGTCACAGAGCACAACAGCAGTGGCCCAGCTGGGACTGGGACCAGCGCTGGCCCCTGCTCCCCGTCCCTTGTAAGGGCTTGCTCTTGCCGCAGTAGAAAGCCCTGGGAAGCCATTCCTCAGAGCAGGGGTCCCTGGAGCCACAGAACAGAATGTGAGTGGAGAAGGGGACAAGCCCCTTCCAGGAGCAGCACTCATGAGCAGACTGTAAAATGGTCAAGTCCAAGGTTCATGGCCAGAGGTGAGGGCCGGAGCCTGTTCAGGTCACTTCCTGGCCTTCTCCAGCCTCTGCACCTCTCACCAGGGCCCAGGACACACTTCAAAACACCTCGTGCCCATCTGCTCCCTGGTGTATTCACCACAGTCTGATTCCGTGGAACGAGGTGTGGCAGGCAGGGAGGGGCTGGTGTGGCAGGTGCTGGGTGGCAGGACCACGTGTCAACAGAGCAAGAGCCCAGCACCTGGGACTGGCAGTGAGGAAGGAGCCAGCCCAGCCCTGTTCCTGAGCATGGAGAAGATGAAAGAAAGGGCCATCAAGGGTGGGTCTGACCTGCCTGTTCCTGCCCCCAACCCTGGTACAGACGGACTTGACAGGTGAAGCCGGAGGGGCCAGGGATGTGTCCGTGGGGTTCACTCCAGGGGTAGGCCCTGCTGGTGACAAGATGGGCCTTGCTTCTTAAGGGGGTGTGGCTCAATCCCTGTGAAATGCAGGGGTCTGGAAAGGGCGGGGTCGGGGGCCTGAGCAGGGGCCATGAAGTAAGGGGTAGGACTAGCACCCCCTGGGCCTCTGCCAGGCTGTACCCGGTGCCCAAAAAACCTTCACACCACCTGTTACCAGCACACACCTCCTCTAGAAGCCTGCCTCTGCTTTGACTCCCTTGAGCCTTCCTGTCCCCATGGACCCCTCTCTCCCTGCAGACCTCCTAGAGGAGCAGACTGAAAAGATGCTCTCTAACCGTGGCAAGGGGGAGTTCCCCCAAGCCAAGAGGAAGCCAAGCTGCACTTGGAAACAGTAGATGCCTGTTTATTACGACAATAATAATAATAATAATAATAATAATGTTATGCAAACTGTTAGAATAAAAAAATACCTTTTCTGAGAGGGAGGGGTCCCCAGCCTGCCAGTGGTGGGATCCCCGGTTAGCACCATTAGGGCCTGAGGGGCGGGGCTCCGCCACAGCCCATGCTGGGCGCTGAGGTCCGTGCGTCAGTCTGTCTGTGCATCCTGGCCGCTGGGGGCCGGGGCGCGGGTCAGCGGCGGGCGACCCTCTGGTGGCCGCGGGAGGGGACACCGGGCGGGGGACAGGAGCGGCAGCACTGGGCGCGGACAGTGGGCAGCTGGCAGCGGCCCAGCAGGCGCAGCGTCTCACAGAAACCGAAGGACAGGCGATCGCGCTCGCAGCCTAGGGGCGCAGGGGGGCGGGTCAGGACCTGCAGGCTGGGCACCCCGGACGCCCCCCTGCCCGTGCCAGGGGGGAGGAGCTTCCCTGAGATTTTACCTGGGCCATCTCCCTATCCCCAAAGACCTTAAGGAGACCTGCCGCCACTCCCAGAGCGTCAGCCTGCTGTTTCTGGAAGGGCTCCCCTCGGCCTGAGGAGTAGATCTCCAGCGGCTCCCTGTCCCTCCTGCCCTTGGCCTGGACCCACCACCCTAGGACTGGGGAACTGGGCTTGCTGGGCTCGGATGTCCAGAGGAAGACCCTGAGACCCCAGCCCTGACTCCTCAGGGGCTCGTGGGAAGCCAAGGAGCCTGCCACCCTTTCCGTCTCTGTGGACCCTGAGTGACCCCAAGGGCCTGGCACACAACTCAAGTCCCAGGGGCCTCCTGCCAGCCTACAGTGGCCTCTGCCCCCCACCCCTACCCTCTATCCAAAGGCACCTATCCTGCCAGACCTCCCTGCCCCCTGGGCTGTACCCAGCCTCAGCCTCCAGGTCGCACACCGGAAGAGTCCCGTCAGCCAGGCCAGTCACTGAGGCCCCAGGAGAGGAGGTGTGACCTGGGCCGTCAGGCCATCAGCAGAGCCCAGGCCTCCTGAGGAGGGACAGATGGAGGCTGCCTGTCTGAGGCTGAGGCTGAGGCTTGGCCGGCCCTCCTGCCCCATGCTTATCAGAGCTATTTAGGGAAGCAGCTTGCTTCCAGCCTCCTGGCCTCGCTCCCGCTGCCGGTGACAGCCTCCAGCTGCCGCCCGGCCCTGCTCACTTCAGCAGACATCCCGTGGGAGGAGAAGCAAGAAGGCAACTGGCAGCCCTGGCCCTGGGACATCCCCGGGGCCCAGCTGAGGGCACAAGGCAGCGGGCTGGATCCCCCACCCTGGCTCTGGGCAGCGGCTCTAACCTACACATCTGCCAACCTGCGTCCTGTTCCCACCGTTGAGACCTCAGGCAAGTTTCTGAACTTCTCAGGGGGCCCCAGTCCCCTCCTCTGCCAGTAACCCCCACCTCCACAGGCAAACGGATGTGGCCCTGCTATGTCAGCTGCCTCACAGGGTGTGATGACCGCACACCCTGGAGTTTCCAGACTTTTCAGACGTCCTGCCGACAAGTCATCAAAACATCCTGGGGACTCCAGGGGCTCAGCATCCTGGTCACTTCGTTGCCCTCCCCCCTTAAACGGCTCACTTGGGTGCTAACAGCTACCTTAGGGCTGTGTGCAGGCCGTGGGGCGGTGCTTGCTGGATGAATGCGGAGGGCAGGGCACTTGGGGCGGGTGGGATTTTTGCTGGGCCTCGAGGTAATGGGGCAACAAGGCCTTCCCTGCCAGTGGCAGGGGCAGCAAGGCATGGCCCTGGCTAGGCTGGGCCTGCCCAAGGGCTGCCAAGGAGCCAGTTGCTGGTACAGAAGGCAGCTTGGGCCAGGTACCCTGGCAGCTGAGGGCCAAGTCTGTCCTGGGGAGGGGGCTCTGTCCCCTGATCAGGGGCCAGACAGTTGACGGCAGAGGAGCTGCTAGGTTCCCGACAGGGGCAGTTCCAGGCGCTCCTGTAGACCTTGTGGTGAGGGATGACAGTGTCCACGAGGGAGAGGAAGAAGCCAGCCTTCCCTGAGCACCTCCTGGGCTCTTCAGCCCAAGACATCACTTGGGGGAGGGGAGTTGTCTGCCCCTTTATGCATAAGACAGGGAAGGGAGAGCCAGGCCACACAGCTGGTGAGAGGAGGCCAGGTGTGACCACAGGGCCACCGTTTCCTGTGCTCAGCACTGCAGGGGGCGGCTGGGCTGCAGGAAGGAAGTGTGTGTGCGCCCAAGTGTGTATATGTGTGTGTCTCTGGCTCAGGCTCTTTCTCCAGGAGGACCCAGCTGGCCAGGAAGCCACCAGCTGCTGGGAGCAGGACCCTAGGAGGGAGGTCCTTTCCCAGGGTCACACAGCTTGCTCTGGGCAGTCTTCCTCTGGCCAGAGCTGGGGAGGGGGCTTCCCCCAGGCCTGGGCCCCACAGCCTCAGGGACATCCCTAGCCTCACTCCAGGAAGAGGGGGTAACTGAGACCCAGATGGAAAAGGAGCTCGCCTGGGGGCCAGGCTGCTGCTTCCACTCCTCCCTGAGCTAGACAGAGCTGCCTGCAGGGAGGGAGGCCCCTTGCTCTGACCCCAGCACTGCCCCAGCCTCTGCGTGGCACCCCCCTCCGTCAGCCTGTGCTTTGGGGGGACAGCTCCATGAGTCCCATCTCCCCACCGTCCACCCCGCCCCCAGCCCCAGCAGAGAGCCGCGTGGGGCACTCACGTGGCGGCTCGGTGAGCTCACAGTCCTGGGTGCCGCATGGCCGCGAGCTCTCAGGCCAGGCCTCGTGGCCGCACAGATCGCTGTCTTCCTCAGGCAGCCCGGTCTGGGTGTTGACGCACTTGACCAGGCGCCGCTGAACACCGCCGCCACAGGGAGCTGAGCACTGCGGGGAGCGGGGGCGGGGGATGAGCATCCCCTGGGCCAGCCCTGCAGGGGGGCATCCCAGGCCATCCCCAGGGCAGTGGCTGCCTTCGCCAGGAAGCCTGGCTCCTGGTTCCCAGCCCCAACCCTCTGGCCTCCTCAGAGGGTCCGGTGTGTCCCCAGAGGCCACCAGTGTTCACTTGCAGGAACGGGGCAGGGGGGTGGTGGTGGGGGAAGCTGTCGGCCCCTCACATGGGATGGGACATGCCCCAGGGCTGGGGGAACTGCATGGGTAGTGGAAGGGAGGGAGACAAAGCTTCTCAGGAAGGGCCCACCGGCCCCAGTCAGGCTCTGTTCCTGTCAGTCGGGGTCTATTTTTAAAAGGCCCTAGAATTAAATCTGTGCCAAGATTGTGCCAGGCCCTGTGCTAAGCGCCTCACCGTGTGACTTCATCTAATCCTTACAATCCCATTTTACAGATGAGACAACAGAGGCCCAGCAAGGTGAAGCAACCTTCCCAGGGTCCCTCGGCAGGTCCCCCAGTGGGACAAGGACTGAGATTCCCAAACCTGCGAGCTCCAAACAGGCCTGGCAGGAAGGGTCCTGCTCAGCTGAGGCATCAGTGGCCATTCCCCTACCCCCTCCGCCCGTCTGGCCTTTGTTTGGTCTCCTAAGCAGCCCCGTGTCCGTCACTCCTGCCGCAGGACTTTGCATGTGCTGCTCCCTGCGTGCTTCCCCTCGACAGCACAGACCCCGCTGGTCTTCCTCTACGATCCCCTCCTCAGAAGGCCTTGCCTGACATCACAACGCACATCCGTTCGTTTTTGGTTTGTCTCCCTGGTGGGCCGTGAGTTCCAGTGGGGCATGGACCTTGTCAGGCTACCACTGCCATCTGCAGAGGCCACAGGGACCCTGGCATGCAGGACGCACTCAACAACTCTTTACGTGAAAAAGGTCTGATGGATGCCTGCTGACACAGGGCCTCCTGTCCACAGGCCCTCTCCCCGCCCTGAACCCCCGCACTTGCTCACCTGGCCCCAGGGCCCCACCACCCACTGCGTGCAGGGGTGGGTGTTGCAGGACCGCGTGCTGTTGGGTCTCAGCGCCTCCTCACAGAGGCCTGGCTCCGGGCAGGTCACAAGACGCTGCTGCTCACCACCGCCGCAGGCCTCGGAGCACTGGGAGGGCAGGGGAAGGGTCTGCAGGCTGCCAGCATCCGAGGACACCCCCACTCACTCCCATCTCCAGATCTCTGAGCCTCACCTCCCTCCAGGAAGAGGTGTACCAGCTGAGGCAGGGTTGGGCCCCACAGGGCCGGCGGGCGGGCGGCTTGGTGGGCCCCGGTTGGCAGTGGAAAGGCCGCAGTGGCTGGAGGTCCCGTGTGTCCACACACTGCACGTCCCGTGTGGAGGAGCCCCCGCCGCAGCTGCGGGAGCACTGGAGGCCGAGGGTCCCGTGTGTGCACACACAGAACCCAGCGGGGGTGGGGGTGAGCATCGGACTCCCCTCCCACACCACCCTCACTGCCAGGGCAGGTCCCTTAAGAGTCCCAGGGAGAGGCCATGGCTGACCAGCCTCGGGCAGAGGGTGATGTGGCCAGGGGCTGCCCCAGGGTGGGACAGATGGATAAAGAGAGGAACAGAGGAGAAAATGAAATCCCGAGGGTTATAGAAAGTACAGAGAAAAGGATACAGGCAGTAAGAGAAGGGGCCTGGGGCAGGCTGACCCCCACACAGATGGGGCATCCCGGAGACCAGAAATTAAAGTGCAAAGCTGTGCACACGGACCCTGGCCCGCCGATCGGTGGTGGCTGTGGCTGATCCCAAACACAGGCCGCGGGCCCTAGGGCTATGCCCCATGCCCTGAAGCTGCCAGCCGCCTCCCTCACATACCTTACTCCAGTTGCCCATGTGCCAGGCAGCACAGGGCCGCAGGTGGCAGCGGCGGGCGGGCTGGGGTCGGCCAGCGGGGGCGCAGTCCTCTTCCCGGCCGGAGCTGCAGCGCACGAGTCTCCAGACAGCCCCCAGGCCACAGGTGGTGGAGCACTGGGGGCAGGGGACCCAGTGGCCATGAGGGTGGGCGGATCCCCATGCCCGCCAGCTCCCCAGCCAGGCGAGAGGGACCAGACACTGCCTCAGTTTCCTCATCTGAAAATGGGCTCCTCCACCCACCTCCCAAGGGGGCCAAGAAGATGAAAAGTCAGATCCCCTGGCAGCCAACTGTTCCTGCTCACACATGTGGGGTGGCCCAGCTGTCCTGCTAAGGCTCGCTGCTTCCCTAAGTCACTTGGAGAAGGAAGTCTGGGCGCTTCAGCCTCAGCCCATCCCTCCCATACCAAAACTAGGGATCTGAGCAGAAGCAGCTCACTTCCCCTCCAGTGCTAATCTGGGGAGGGTGGAATGGGGCGGTACACACAGGCCAGCTTCTTCCCATGCAGCTGAGACCCTCACAGGCCCCTGACAAAGCAGGGGGAGCCACTGAGGGGACAGCCAGGTGGCAAGGAACCGAGCTGCTCCTGGAGGAGCCAGGCTGAGCCTCGGCAAACCGTGGTGGGCCGCTCTGGGCCTGGGGAGTATGAGAGGAAGCTTCCCCACCAACACAACTATTGGGGGTGAGCTCCTTGTCCCTGGGGCATGAAAGCCAGAATATGAGAGAGCTGCTCCCCCTGGCTGCCCCTCACTTGTGCCTGGCCCTGCCCTCCCAGCAGCCCCCGTGCTACTCAGGAATGAGCCTCTAGGGGCCCCAGGCCCCCTCAGCCCACTGTATTGCTCAAAAGGGAAACTGAGGCCCCGTGGGGCAGACCGGCCCCAGAGGCACATGGGGGGCAGTGTGACTGAGACAGGGCAATGCTCCTCCTACCCACAGAGGCTCCACCCACCACAGGCTGTCAGTTCTTGAGCCCTCACTCCCCAGAAGGCAGGACAGACGCGGCTCTGCCTACTTTCAGTGAGGACACCACCCACCCGACACACACACCGGCCTGCCCTGACCCCAGCAGCACTTGCCTGGCTCCAGTTCCCCACTTCCCAGCTGGCATTCCTGGCAGGCAGCAGGTCCACAGGGAACCCCTCCTCGACCGGGCTGGGGTCCAGAGGCCCAGGGGCTCTGCTGCTGTTGGCCGGACTATCCTGAGCTGGTGTGGACAGCAGCCCAGGGCTTGGGAGCATCTTGGAGCTGGGGGGCTCAGGCTGGCCCAAGGGGCCCAGGCTCTGGGGAGTCACCCAAGGCATGTGCCCCAGGCCAGTGGGGGCCATGAGAAGGAAGGTTCCTGGCATCGCCAAGGTCTGCAGGTTCTGCAGAGTCGGTCCTGGGGTTGAGAAGGTGGCAGTCCCCAGCTCCAGGGGGCTGTCCGTACCCTGAGTGTCTGGCAGGGCAGTGGTGGGAGGAGGAAGTGGAGGGGCGCCTCCCACGGTGGGCCACAGCTCACTGTCCAGAGGCCCCAGGCTACCCTCAAGAGCTGGCTCCCAGGCCGCCGTCCCACTCGTCCACAGCTCTACTGTGCGGGGACTAGGGGAGGAGTGGGTAGTGCCAGCGGAGGACAGAGAGGGTGACGTGGGGCTGGGCCTCTGGGGCGGGAGCGGGGCTCCACGGCCTAAGGCTTCCTCATCATCAGAAACCTCATTGGTCCTCTCCCACCGGGGAGCAGGCGGTAGGCTCTGGCTGTCCTCTGCTCCCAGGAACTGGTTCTGGCTCCCAGGGGCAGCAGGCGTCTCCATGCTGATGGAAGTGGGGGGCCAAGGCAAGCTGGGGAGCCCAAGGTCTGGAGCGCCAATGGGGGCATCTTCCTCAGGTAGGAAATTGACCAGGGAGTTCCCAGGGGTCTGCTCCGAGGGTGGGGGTGGGGATGGGCCAGCCTGGCTGGGCCAAGGGGCAGGGTACCCATCTCCCAGTGCCCCCTCATCCCGAGTCCCAGGAGGCTCTGTGGGAGGAACGGGGGTCCCCGTGGGGGGCTCAGCAGCAGTGCTCGGGGGTGGGGGCCTCCAATCCCCTGTGCCCACCGGCTCTGAGTCAGGGTCTTCGAAGGGCCCATAGGACAGGTCCTCATGGAAGTTAATGAAATTGTAGTCGTAGTAGAAGTCGTCGACGAACACGGGCCCTGGCAGGCCCAGCTCATGGCCGTCCTCCTCGATGGCATTGCCCATGCCGGCTGGCTCGGGTGATGAAGGCAGTGGAGGGCGCGGGGCCAGGTGGCTGGGAATGAAGTCCACCTCATTGAAGAGCTCAGGGCTGAAGGAGCCACTGCCTGAGCCTTCAGGGCCCAGCGTGTCCAGGGCCTGGGGGCACGGTGGCAGGAGGCAGGCGGCCTCGCGTGCTGGCTGCTGGGCCTCGTCGCAGGGGACCCCAGTGTCGTTGATACAGAGGATGCTCCGGCGCTGAGTGCCTGGCCCGCACGTCACCGAGCACTAAAGGGAAGGCTGGGTGAGGGACTCAGGCCAGGAGGAGCCAGGGCCTTGCAAGGTACCCGGCCAGCTGCTCAGTGTCAGCGGATAGCGCCCTGGCCGCTGGAGACCGTGGCTGTGACGTCCCAGGACATCCCAGCCTCTGAGGCTTGGGGATGGGCCAGACCTGGGATGTCCCAGTCCCCCTCCCACCATGGTGCCCAGCAGTAGGGGTTCCCGGAACACTGTCTCTGCCTCCCTGTAGCCCAAGACCAATGGCAGAGCTAACCCCACCTGTGCTGATGCTCACCTCAGACCAGTTCCCCACAGCCCAGGTGGCCGGACAGGGCACATCGCGGTTGCAGGGGGTTTCGGCAGGGGGCTGGGGCAGGTGCTCACAGGCAGGCGGCTCCAGGGCGCGCTGCTCATCCAGCCCCACGCTGCGGATGCAGAGCACGGCTCGGCGGGAGAGCCCTCCAGGCCCACAGGAGCTGGAGCACAGCTGCCACTCACCTGCCCACCACCTGGGGGCGTACAAGGGCAGATGAGCATGGGGCTGCCTGGCATTCTCAGGCACTCGGGACTCAGGGTCAGGCCTAAGCCCAGGGGAGGAGTCCCCGGAGCTCCAAGCCTGAGATGGCACTCTGGTGCCCAAAGCCCAGCAACAGGGCACAGTCCCCTTTTCTCCTGCCGCCTTCACCCCTGGGAGACCTGGGCAAGCCCCAAGGCCTGTGTCCACATCCAGGGACCCAAGCATGAGTGACCAGGAATGTCCCTGGCTAGTGTTGGTTATTGAGGAGGAGCCCAGGCTGAGGTCAGGGGCAACCAGAGGCTGGGTCCGGCTTTGGGAGGTGGGGCCCAGAGCCCAGCCCCCTCTGCTCTTCCAGGGCCTCTGGTGAGGGACACCTGGAGTCAGGCGCCCGGCACGCTCACCGGGCAGGGCAGGGCTCCTCGCTGCACTTCCTCTGGCGGTCATCCGGCCGGTCCAGGGGGTCACAGTGCCTCTCGTCTACAGGCCCCGCCTGCCGCTCCGTGCAGTGCACACTCTGCCTCTGCATGCCTGGGAGGCCATGGGGGCTCAGCCTGGGCCTGGCACCCATGGCACTCCCTGCCCGAACCACCCTGCACCCAAAGACACAGCTGCACCCACCCTGCTCAGAACCCTTCCAGAACTGGGCCTCGCTGCCTCCATCAGGATGAAGGCAGGCCCCCACCGCCTCCTGCTCACTGCCTTCCTGGCGTTCACTCCCACCCCTGCAGAGGCAGCAGAGTGCGCAGGGTCTGTGGAGGAGGGGGGGGCGGTCTAGCCCTGCAGCTTCCTAACTGGGAAGCCTTGGGCAGCTCACTTGGCCTCTCTGAACCTCAGTGTCGTCATCTGTAAATGGGAGCAACGATAACACCTGCCTTGGTGAGACCACAACTAGCGCTAAATCCAACCACAGCCTAGTGCAACCCTGTGTCTACACCCCGCCCCCCAGCAGGGTCAGTGCTCAGAAACAATAAAGAAGAAATCCATCAGTTCACGCAGCCAGGCACTCCCCTATGGCCCCACGGCCCCCCATTAGCTTTGTCACGGTTCCTGGCCTTCACTCCCTCTGTACTGCCTGCCTCTGGGCCTTTGCACGGCTGTGCTCCTCCCCCCAATACACCTGTGAGGCCCAGTGACAGGACCAGCTCCAGAAGGCTCTGCCTGCCCCCTGTCCCTCTACAGCACAGAAGAGGGGCTCACCCCTTCCCTGAGCCTCCGGTCTCCCTGCCCCACCCCACCCTCTCTTCCTGCCTAACAGAACGCTGGGTTTGTTTAAGGTCACGATGCCAAACACTCCCCACTGCGGTTCCCTGGCAGCTGGGGGTCTGGGACAGTCATGCCAGAGAGAAAAAGGCACAAGTCCCTCCCTTTGCCCCTTCTCCCTTCCACCTAGAGCTGGCAAGAAGTCTGGACCAAGGATGCCATCTTGTGATACACACAAGGGGAAGATGGGGCTGACAGGGGTCCCTAAAAACACGGCAGGCCATGCCGCCAGCCTGGACTGTGCACCCTGGGGCTTCTCACTGAGGAGACAAGTAAACCCTTACTGCTCCAGCCACCCCTCGTCAGGATCCTGCCACTTGCTGCTCAACACATTCCATTCTGTCCACGTGGGGAGCCACCAATTTGCTGGAAACCAGTTCCCCCGTGTCTGGTTCATCAAAGGTATTTGTTTTTGCACTTGTAAATTTAACACTTAAGTGAGAAAGGATGATTCTGATAGCTTCTGAAGGTTTCTCTCCAGCTTCAGTGCATCACTGTTCACTTTATAATCCTAAGGGCATTTCAAAGAATGTCCAAACGCCTCTCTCTCTGTCCCAGATTCCTGATATGGAGACCCCTGTACACTGAGGGTGGGGGGATGGGCAGGGATACGGAAGAAACCACGGGGAGGGGAGAGTCAAGTTGTTACACCTTTTAGAAAGAGTTTAAAGAAATAAATAAATGTGGTGAATAATGGGGCCATCGGGTAAGAGGCTCAGAGTTGGGTGGGGAGATGCTTGCTGCGTCCTGGCCTCCCGTCCCTGTCCGACTCCATCCTCCCCCTCCCATCTCCTTTCTTTCCCTCCTCCCCCACCCTCCTCATGGGGAGGGGCAGCAGCCTAGACAAGTTAGGCTCCAGGCTCCCAGGACAGACAGGAGCGCCCCATGGAGGAGGGGTCCCTGGGGAAGCTGGAGGAGGGGAGGAGCCCATCCTGAGGGGGATGCAGGTAAGGCTCCAGGAGGATGAAGTGGTCAAGTCCCAGGTGTGGGGGAGAAGTGCTCACACAGGACCTGTCAGAGCTGAGCAGCGAGAAGAGGGAGGGGCAGCTGGCGCCTCTCTGGGGGAGACACACGGGCTGGCCAAGTGCCGTGTGCCATGCCTGCCTCACCTTGGTTACTCTCCCAGTGGATCCATGAGACAGGACCACTGCTAGCCCCATTATACAGATGAGGAAACTGAGGCCCAGAAGCAGCATTCCGAGCTCAGAGAGGCCCCGCAAACAAGCAATGAGCCAGAGGCTGAAGCTGGGCCTCACCGCCCAGAGACAAAGGCCCCGCTGGGCAGCGGCCGTGCCCAGCCCTCTCCTCACCTGTGCCACAGGTGACAGTGCATTTGGACCAGGGTCCATAGCGCCAGGAGAACTCGGGCGGCTGGATGTGGTCGTGGCCGTCCGCCTCCCTGTGGATGATGTACTCGTAGCGCACCCCGGGGTTGCTCTCCTGGAACAGGAGCTGGGGCAGGCAGGCGGGAGCCCTGTGAGCACGAGATGGCCTCTCCCGCAACCCAGCCCTGACACCCATCCTAAAGGAGCCGACCTCAGCTACCTCCAGGACCTGGGGCTACCCCATGGGGCCGTTTCAGAGCCAGGCTCCGCGACTGCCCCAGGGCACACTCCTGCCACGGGGCTGGGTCCCACGCACTCCACCTCCGCCCCGCCCGGGCCTGGCCCCGGAAGGCGGTCACCTGGATCCAGACAGGCTCGTCAGTGGGGCCAGGGGACGTGAGGTTCTCCCAGTTGCCTGTGCGGGCATAGGTGAAGGTGGTGCCCGCCACCTCGTAGTCCCCGTTCCACTGGATGGTCCACCCGCCATTGAGGAAGTACTTATCCGGGTCCTCGCTGCGCAGGGCCAGGAAGTTGCCGGCCTCCGCCACCTCCACGATGCGGATCTCGCGGGCGCCCACCGGGATCAACCCCACGTCCACATACCCTGTCGGCCAGGGGTTGAGCACAGGTTGTGAAAAGAAGAGGGTAAGCTGTGGTCTGCCCTTACAGCTCTCGCCACTTGCCCCACCAGCCGATGCCAAGGTTTCGTCGTTGAGATTCGGACTTCCCTACTTAGATCTGTTCTAGGTCACCACACTCAGAAGGGCTCCTGCAATCCTGCCCCGTGCCCGATGGCCCCTCTCTGGGAAACCTCAGTCAGTCTACCACTGGGCTGGGTCTAACCCTATACCTGGGGCCAGCATGACCTTTCTAAAAAACCCAATTGACCTTTCTCCTGATAACGTCCTCCTCATGCCTATAAAGCCTGTTTTTGTTCTTTCGTTAAGTAGTACCCATCATGTCTGGAGAAGGGAATGCCAACCCACTCCAGTATTCTTGCCTGGAGAATCCTCATGGACAGAGGAGCCTGGAGGGCTACAGTTCACAGGGTCGCAGAGTCAGACACGACTGGTTGACTAAGCACAGCACACAACACCCGTGCCTGGCATTATCCCAAGAACCCTACATGTGTAACAACCCTGTGTACCCCAGGTACTACTGCTAGCCCCATTTTACAGATGAGGACAGCGAGGCACAGAGACCTTACATAACTTGCCCCAGGGCTCTGCTGGGATGTGAATCAAGCTCTGAGGTCTGAGCTTTAACCACCATGCTGGGCTGCATCTCTGGGGATGAAATCTAAGCTTCTTGGCCACGCATTCAAAGCCCCATGGCAGCCCTGCCTTCTGTACAGTCAGGTCCCCAGACAGCATACTCCTTCTTGCCTCCAGGCTTCGTTGGGCACAAGCTCTTTCCTGCACGTATAATGTTTTTCCTCATCTCTGCTGAGTCTTTCATGATTCAGCTCGACTTCTACTCCCCACAGGAAGTCTTCCCTGACCTCCCCAGGTCAGGACCTTCTTCCTCAGGGCTCTCACAGCCCCTCTGGGTCTCCCTCCACTGCAAGATGAGACTGTAAGCTCTTCACCTCCGTGTCTCCCTCACCCAGCATACAGTCGGCACTTAAACAGTGTATGCACAACAGGTCCTGGGGTGCAGGAGTAGAGCTGTGGGGTTGGTTCTCTGAAGCTTCATAAGGCCACTCATTAGCCCAGCCTGGAGTCCCTGGGGCAAGAGGACTCCCTGGGAGGGCAGGTCTCTGCATCTAGGCCTGGGGGCCCTGACTCCTGCCTGGTTCCTGGACCCAGCAAGGCAGCGTGCCTGCTTCCCACTGCTAGCCTCGGTGGGGACCAAGGAGGACGCAGGCAGGGGCTCAAGGGAGACAAAGAAGGGCTACCAGGCCAAGAGCACCCCCGCCTCTGCTACCAGTGGTCCCTCTCCATACCCAGGCCCTCAGCCTCCTCGAAGGTCCCGCTCACGGTGTGACAGGTGGAGCCGTTGCCGTGGCACACCCCGCAGCGGTCTTCGACGGCACCCGAGTCGATCTCGAAGTCACAGCCCACATTCTGTAACGCACAGGAGGGGAGGCCCCTGGTGCTGGGCCGCTGGCCGCAAGCCCTCTCTGGCCCCCACCTCAGGGGCTGCCAGGGTGGGGAGGAGAGTGCACGGGGCACGGAGCAGGGGCCCACCACTGTTGTGGCCTCCAGTCCCGAGTAAACCCCTCGACCTCTCTGAGCCTCAGTTTCCTCAGATGTGGAACAGGGGGAACCACCCACACCATGAAGATGTGCTGTGAGATCAAACGAGACAAGAGACAGGAAAAGCTGTGTAAATGGCCCCAGCAGGCAGGGCAGCGGGCATACAGGGGCTCCTGACCAGCATGGACAACAGTTTCCCCGAAATATGAATCAATGTTCTCTGCTGGTCCTGAGCCCTGGCCTCTACGCCCAGGAGCTTCCCCTGTCGGGAGCAGGGGAAAGAAAGTGCTGAGGACTCGGGCAGGGGAAGCCGCCGCCGCCGCCGCTGTTGCTGCTGGAAATGTCTTTAAGTATTGTCAGCACACACTGATGCTTTCTCTGCCGGGCCGAGCCCCTGCACGGCAATCCCTGATAAGTGACCCCATTTAACCCTGTGACGTGGATTCTTGGACGGACAGTCCCCTTATCGCAGAGGAAACGTTTGCCCGGGGTCATTCAACCAGCGGGAGGTCGGACCTCCGCCTGAGCTCTGGTTTCCGGGCTGGGGCCAGGCCAGCCCAGGCCAGATCTCAGAAGCCATGGCAGGCAGGCCGGGTGCAGTCGCAGAGGCTGAGGTTGATGGTGTGTGTGGTGGGTCCAGTCCCAGGAGGATTGGGGGGCGCTTTGCTGAGAGGTAATGGGAGACCCTCAAAAGGCTTCACTGGTAGAGCTGGGAAGCCCAGTGGCACAGCCTGGGGAGGGCGGCCAGAGGGAAGCAGGAGGAAGGCAGAGAGGGTCCTCTTCCTCGCTGGGCACACCTTGCAGATCCCATTGATGCAGAGGTCACGGCTGGCCTGGCCCTGGTAGCAGGGGGTGCCGTCCACCACAGCGTCCCGCAGCTTCTCAGCAAAGTACTCGTTCGAAGGCCGGCAGTGCAGCTCACAGGGGTTCACTGGGGCCCAAGCAGAGGAGCCGTGAGGGACAGGCAGGGCAGGAGTCACACCCGGAAGAGCATCAGTGGCGGGCGGGGGGCTCCACTGGGCTGGTAGTGTCTGCAAGGCTGCCCCCAGGAGCCAGGAGGGAGTGAGCGGCAGCCCCGCAGATGGCACCTGTGTCACTGGGCAAGCCTTGGGCCCTCGGACCTCTGCCCCCCAGACTTCAGTGTCCCCGCGGACGGCCGGACTCACCGTCATTGACCACAGGAACCCACGTGTGCAGCTGGCCCTTGTAGAGCATGGCGTCAAAGTGGCTGCACTGGACTTGGCGGAAGGAGGGGCGGCCGGCGGGGCAGGCCTGCAGGCTGCACAGGCGGAAGCGCTTCCGCTCACCCACGCAGTATTTGCCCTTGTATTTGGGCCTGTGGGGCGGGGTGGGGGTGAGTGAGCACTGACAGCGGAGCCAACCGCACACCTGAATCCAGAAGCAGGCCCCTGGAGCAGGGGCTTCTCCCACACCCCGATATCCGGAGATTCCCAGCTCCCACCTCCGCTCCCACTGCTCTGCCTACCAGCCCCCCTTGCCCCCCTCGCCCCCACCTCGGCCCAGACTTGGTCTCCCTGTTTGAAAGGATCTCAGGGAAGGTGGTAGCACGAGGCCTGGGCTCTACCCCCAACCTGCTATGTGACCTTGGCAAAGTCTCCGGACCCCTCCGGGCCTCAGTTTCCTCATCTCTAAAATGGGACTGGGGTTGCCTCTGCAGAGGGTTACTGAGAAGCTGGGCTAAGCTACAGACTTGACTGGCACTAGCTGGAGGGGCTACTCCAAATCTCCAGCCTGTGAGACCCAGCGTCCTAACAGCCCATATGTCAGCAGACATGATCTTGGTGGCAGCACCCCATCCAGGTCAAAAGGAAGCCCCCTTGGCCCTGGCCCAGCCCAGAGCCTGAACCCCCAACTCCACCCCATCTGCTTCCACCCTGCTCAGATCTAGAGACCCGGAGACAAGGCAGGGTATAAGCATGGAGCCCTAGAAGGCCCTGGCTCTGAATCCCATGATCCCCTCCCGAGACAGCCTAGTGAAGGTGCCAGCACCCCCTCAGTCCACAGAAGGGCAGACCTCTGCATCTCTCTGAATCTTCACCTCACCCCTCTGAGACGGGGAAACGAGGCCCAGGGAGATGAAGCCACTCGCCCCAGGTGACACAGCACCCCTCCCAGGCTGACCAGTTCTCCCAGCTGTCCCCAGTCTCACCTTGGACCCACATGCCCTCCAATGTCACTACACGGCTCTATTTACTGAGCAATTACTCAGACTAGCTGCAGGGCTTTAGTGCACTTATCCGTGATGACAACTCTACCGGATGGGCACTGCTGCTGCCCATCATATACTTTCTCGGGAAACTGAGGCCCTGAGAAGGGGTGGAGAGGGCCGCTGCATGAGGAGAGGAGAGGGGATTTGAACTCTATCCATCCAAGGTTCAGGGTCTAAGCTCTGAGCCACTGTCTTCCCTGCCTCCCTCCCATCAGCTGCTGCTTTGTGGTGTGGCCTCTAATGAGTCGCTCCACTCTCCAAGCCTTGGTGTTCCCTTCTTTGCAATAGCGTCAGCAGTGGTGACTCAACTAGCCACCAGGGCACTCCTAGAAGTGACCCGAAGTGGCTCTGGACACTCTGGGCTTGGCCTCCATGGGGATACTTCTGAGAACAGGAGACTGGGACAGACTGAATTGCTGACTCTGCTCAGGGCACCCCACCCCACCTGCCCCAGGTGCCCCGCACTCACGCAGGCTGCGTGCACTGCCGCTCGGCGCTCTGCACGCCCATGCCACAGCTCCGCGAGCAGAGGGACCAGGCGCTCCAGCCAGACCAGCCACCATCCACGGCCTCGGGCCGGAAGCCCACGGGAACACACTCCCCATTCAGACACCACTACCAAGACAGACAAATGCAGAGCAAGCCCACTCCAAGCTCCTCACCCTAGTGAGAACAAGGTGGGTGGAAGGCCTGGAAGGGCCCAGAGGGGAAGACCCCAAGGGCTGGGGGAGGCCCCCTTCCAGTCACCCAAGACAGGCCCCACGGTAGACTTGAACAAAGAATAAAACAGAGCCCACATGCTGACTCTCCGAGGTGGAGGCACCTTGGAGAATTGCTCAGTCAAGCTCTGTCCCAAAGCCTCCATTCTGCAGATGGGGACTCAGGCCAGAGAGGGCTGGGGGTCGGCGAAGAACACTGGTGAGTCTGTGAACCAAGGCCGAGCCCAGAGCATGGACACAGCAGGTGTCTCACCTGCTCTGCAGCTGGACTGGGGCTCCCCTACCTTGCTCTCCCCACAGCTGGTACCGTCCACAGCTGCATCCAGCTTGGAGTGACAGGTGGTCCCCACGGAGCACCAGAGTGTGTGGCAGACATTCTGCAAGAAGGAGCACAGAGGCCACACCCTCACCTCCTCCCCTACGCCTCCACCTGCCCTACCCCCTCGCTGCCTCCTCGAGTGCCCTGGGAATCCCTCCTTGGGGCTGGCACATTCTGTAGGTGGAAGCCCCAGAGGTCCCTTCTTATCTCTCCCCAGACCATTGGATTTGTGGCTCAGCGCAGTCCCCAGATCACCCACAGCTCTCCAGCCACAGCCCCTCAACTGGAGACACCCTGTTAGAAGCTGACATGCCCGTGGCCACCACTTCGGGCGATCTTCCCCAGGACCTGACAGTAGAGGTTTTATTTTATCTCTTACAATCCAGCTTCAGTAGGTAAGTATTAGTCGCTCAGTCATGTCCGACTCTTTGCGACCCTGTGGACAATAGCCCACCAGGCTCCTCTATCCCTGGAATTCTCCAGGCAAGAATACTGGAGTGGGTTGCCGTTCCCTTCTCCAGGGGATCTTCCCCACCCAGGGGTTGAACCTGGGTCTCCTGCATTGTAGGCAGATTCTTTACCAACTGAGCCACCAGAAAATCCCAGTAGGTAAGGGGCTTGCCTGAAGTCCCACCATTGGCGAATGGCCCACCCAGAATGCAGACCTGGGTCTAGGGCCGCCCAAGCCAAGGCCTTGCCCACAGGCCACTTTATGTCTCATGGGCATCATGTGTGGACCGAGCCTGGCTGGGAGGGGTCTGCAGGCTGCTGAGGGCTGCCCCCCCCCCGCTCCACTCACGTCCATGTCATCGCAGAAGGCAGAGTAGGCCCCGTACTGGAGGCGGCACTGGTGGCCCACATCGTAGAGGACGCCAGGCGGTATGGAAGGGAAGTCGATGACATCCTTGCTGGGAGAGTCATCCAGGCACAGGCCCCACCCACGGCTGCAGAGATGGGACAGAAGTGTGGGGTAAGGGGCTGCCTGTCCTCTGGGGCCCTAAAGGGGGCAGCCTGAGAGACCCATCAAGGAGGCCTCACCAGTACAGGAGGGCAGGAGAGGTGGGAAGGGGCTTAAAGCTTTAAACTGAACAGGAAAACTCCAGCCTCCTTACTCATCCAGCCTGTTTTTTGACATAACCTAGCATGAAAGGCTCCCAGTCTTTCCCATCTATCTCCAGGTCACTCCAGCTATTTAAATAACTCATCCCACCCCCCAGGGCTAGGCCTCTTCACAAACCGTCCCTTCTACTCCCAACAGTCTCCCCACTCCTCCACCGTGGGGCCTCCCCCTGCAAGATCCAGCCCAGAGGCCCTTCCTTCTGAAGTCTTCTGGAACACTAGGCCCACATGTGACCCTGCTCAGAGTGCCTCAGTCCCCCGCTCAGTCTAGGATCTGCAGAGCATCACATCACAGCTGATACGACAGCCCTCCACCCCAGGCTGGGACCAAGGGGATCTGTACAAGGACCAAGGCCTGCAGGCTGCCCCTACCTGGTTGCCCACCTGGGAGAGAGCCCAGGGGCAGCTCTGCCTGCCAGTCTCTGTCATTCCCTTATTTTCTCCTGTGCCCCTCCTGGTAGCAACAGGAGGAAAACAGGATCTATGGGACTTGGGGTCCCAGGCTAAACAGCTTGGGGGAGGCAGAAACCCCCTAGTCTTCCAGTCTGGGAGGCTGGAGGGTGGCTGGTGCCGGGTTAGGGAGCCAGGATGAGCAGAGGGTCCAGGTTAGGATGGAGGGAGGCGGGGGAAGAAGGGCGGAGCTGATAGATGCTGGGGTCTGGCCAGGTGGGAAGGAGGAGACACAACAGGCCACAGAGGGGCTGCAGAATATGGAGGGGTCGAGAAATAGGCCACCGTGCAGGCCTGAATGGGGAGAGGCTGGGGGGCAGTCAGTCCCCGGGATCCAGGAGTCCAGATTTCAGAGGAGCCACATTCCCTGGCTAGGGAATGTGGTCTCCCAAGGCCCCTGGCTGGTGGCAGGGCCCGGACTCCACCCAGAGCCTCAGTGACTAGACTCCTGCTGAGGACCCTGGGGGCCCCTCTCCACCCAGAACCACCTGGACCCTTTGTGTTAGCTGGAAACAGACCGTCTAGGATGGACATGGGGCATACGAGCAGGTGTGGGACCCAGTCTTCTGCCCTAGATGACTGCAGGCCAGGCTGGCTCTGGGTCCTGAGCGGGAACTCTCTTATCTGCTCCTTACAACCCCCAAGCAGAAAACTCTACCACCACTGTTTCCTTACACATCCAGGGTCCATGGCAGTGCGCCATGTGCCCTGTGTCATGTGCGTGGGCAGCGATGGTCAGGATGTGATGCCAGCCCGTGTGTCCACTGGCTGGGCTACCCTAAGTGAAAAGCCCCTCCCATCCCATCATGAGCCTGCCTCAAACACTTCATCTCAAATAGAAGTTCTAAACCACGGCAGCTGAGGTGTGGCAGGGAGCAAGGAGGTTTCTGATTGCTAGCCTCATCCTGGGGCTCCCTGAACCCACAACCTGGGGCCAAACACCAGCTGAGGGGGTGTAGGGGTAGGGGGTGGTGTGTGTGTGTGTCTGTGTGAGTCTGTGTAGGGTCAACCTGGCCCTGGGGCTCCTTTTCGTCTGGTAGGACACAATTTAAGATGTGACTGGGGGGTTCACCCACTCCGCTGATTCAGACCCAGCCAGGGGGCTCCTCTGACTGGGTCCAACATGCCTCAGCTCCACACAAGTAGGTCCTGGGGCACACCCAGCCCTTCAGTTTTCCAGCCAACACCCAGTGCTGATGTGCCGGGTATCAAGCTCCTGTGAGCCTGATGCTGGAAAGCCAGGCAGCAACAGCCTCTCAGGGCCATCTTATGGCTGGGGGGTTCTGGTCGGGGCCGGGGGTGTCTTTGTAGGACCCACACCAGAATCAGAGCCACATTCTGGCCCAGATGCTGACTAGGGAGTCAGAAACCCAAGTTCCACTCTGCCCAGTTTCAGATGCTGTGTGGCCTTGGGCCATCCCTCACCCTCTCTGAGCCTTCACAACCTCATCTACAAGAGGCTGAGGCAGCCTATGTGATCCCAAGCAACAGAGGTATAAATAGCAGCATCTACTTGGGAAAAGTTACACGGGCGGGTGGCCGGCAGCCGGCCCTTCCTTCCTCTGGTTGGCTCCCCGCCAGGCTCCCCAGGCTGCTGATACACGTCAGCCCTTCCCCTCTAATTATAGCAGGGCTGGGCAGCCCCACATGGGGTCAGAGCAGACAGTGAATGGCTCCAGTCGGAAGTGCCACTCCAACCTCAAGGACTGCAAGGAGCTACCCATCACCTGGGAGAGACCTGTGTGCCTCCTCCCCTCCCCGCCGCTGGGGGCTGGTTGGGGAGTCACCGGATGCTGGGGACAATACTTGATCAGGCCTGCCTCTCTCCCTGCGGAAACCCCGGCTGCAAAGACATGAGCAAGCAGGGCCTTCCCTCCCTGGCCCCAGGTCTAAATAGTAGCTCATGAAAAGAGAGGTCCCTTATGAAACCACAGGGTCCTTTAAATTGACACTCAGCCCAGAAAGGCTCTTCGGGTTCTTCAGGTTGACCTCTTGGACTGGCCACTGAACACAGTCTCGTTGAAACTTTCCTCTAGTCTGACTACCACCTCCTGAAGATTCTCCGTCCCACCCACATTCCCCCACTGCCAGCCCTGGACCACCCATGCACCCACCTAGAGCATCCTTCTTCCTCATGATGCTCCCTTAGTCCTTAGAGAGCAGCTCTGGTGTGCCTTCTCAGAGAGGATGTCTTGCGTCTCTCCAGATTCCCACAGAACCCCACAGGGCTGCCCTCCTCAGGTGGTGAGGGGCTTGAAGACAGGGGCACTGCCTCCTCTACCACTTTCCCTTTAGCACAGTTTGAGACCAAGGGGGATTTGCTAACATCTGGGTCTGTGCGGCCTGATGAGCATCTATCTGCAGGAAGCAAAGGAATGTCGTGTCCAGTGGGGAATGGGGGTGGTCTCAGTGCTTCTGAGACACCGTCAAATACTGGAAACACCGCCAGACCCCGATTGGTGCCTTCCTTCTGCCAATCTTGCCCTTCCGGCCCCCATCCTGTCTAGGTGGAGCCTGTCCTGTCTTCCGTCCACCTCCAGCAAGGAGACTAAGGGCAGAAGGGCTGGGGGTCAGGTTGGTATGACACCATCCACCCCAGCACCCTCTCCTGCCTGGCCCTCTGGGATGGAGAGGGGAGACTGCGGCCACCCTTGGGAAGAGGAACTTCCCCTCCCTCCCCAGCTCCCTTCATGGGCCACGTGTCTGTCTCTCTGCCAGCATTCTGTCCAGCGCTTCTTGGTGCCAAGGTTCTGGGAGGCCCTGGCTGGCTCAGGCTCTGGCCTTCTCCTCCCACCCTCGCCCCAGGCCCCAAAGCAAGTCCCTCACGCATTCCAGCAGCCAAATGAAGACAGAGATGCCTGTTTCTGTCTGTCCTGAAGCCAGCGTGCTGGGCAGCACCATGGGTGGGGACAGCTGGAAAAAGCCCTCAGGGTGCTGCAGGGGTGGCTGCTCTTCTGATTTCCCAGCCCTTCTCTCATTTTCAGCCCCGAAGTGGGGAGGTGACGGACCCTTGGGATAATTTTCTACCAGGCTCTCCCTGCCGGGCCACTTTCCTGCTTCAGCTCCTTATCACATCGCTTGTAGCAGTGCTAACAGTCACCAGGCACTGAATGCAAACCATGTGGCCAGCGCTGTGCTACACACGTCACATGCCTCCTCATTTAATCCTCAGAGCAACCCGGGACACAGTCCCATCATTATCCCCGGTCTTTAAGGCTTAAGGGTTAGTGTAACTTGTCTGCCAACATGGGTAGATGCCTGGGTCAGAGTCCAGGGTCTTAAACATCAAAGTCAACTCTTCCCTGCTTCTAGTCCCCCTCTCCACCCAATAATCCCTCTTCTATCAGAGGCCAGGGTCCTCGCTCTCATGTCCACAAAGAACCTGGTCATGTCCCTGCTTAAACCCCTGTGAATGGACTTCTAGAAAAACATGGCCCATTGAGCAGATATAGAGTTATTTCCATGCCCTTCCAGAACCCCACTAAGATGACAGGAAAGAAATAAACAAGGCATAAATCCACAAAGACAAGGGGCAAGGGAGAGGTGATGATGGCAGATGAAAAATGTTAGCAAAATTCTAGAAGCTGGAAAGCAGATGATCAAGTAGCAGCTGACTTACTACACCACTGAATGCTGACAGCCAGTCATGCAGAGAGAGACCACCCAGAAGAGGGACACTGGAAACGCTCAAGAAACCTGAGGGACCCCTGGAGGCCTGGGTGCCAGGGAGACTGAAGACTAGAGCCTGGCTCAAAGTCTGTAAGACTTCATCAGACCCCAGATCCCCTTCCCAACCCTCTAGAGCAGGGCCATGGCCACCTCCCTGCCTGGCAGAGGACTGGGGTCACTCTCTGGAGAGGGTGATCCAGGAGACCTGGCCCAGGAACACTAGGCACGGTGGAAGACCCGAGGCAGAGGGGCCCACAGAGAAAAGAACAAGTGAAAGTCTGCACAAGGAAAGCTGAGATAATCACCAAGCTCCTTCCCCATCTGGGAGCCAGAAAGCTGTAGTCAGACTTACACCTTCCAGGAAAAGACTAGAGAATACCTCTCTGGAGTGAAATCACTCAGAAAAATGACCCTAGATACTGACGTTTGAAGATACCCCAAATAAACTGCTCCATCCCAACCAGTCCCTCAGCGGTGACTTGAAACAGTGCTGCCTAGTCCACAGACCTCCCGACTGGCGGCCCAGCACCTCCTTCCACGGAGGGAATACAGCCATGCCATCTCAAGAAAATCCTTCACGTGAAAGATAGGTTCTAAAAAATAACTCAAAGAAAAGACAGATATTTCAGGGAGTTAAAGAAAAAACTAAATAACAACTTCAACAAGGTAAGATATTATACCCATGAAACTAGAACAGGATAATAAAAAGGAATATTTAGCAAATAAGAAATTTCATGAAGTTAAAAGTACAATAGGAAAAACATTTTTTAATGTAATAGAAAGCTTGTAAGGCAAAGATAAGGATGTCTTTCAGAAAACAGAATGAGTCAAAAAAAGTTAAAAAGTGTAAAAAAAAAAAAAGGAAAGGGAGAGAACAGCTGAATATTAAGGGTTCCAGAAGGACAAAATGAGAGATGACTATCAAATAAATAAGACTATTTCCAAGAACTGAAGGACTTGAGTTTTTAGATTAAAAGGGCCTAGCAAGTGCCCCCCATCACCACCCCAAGGTAAATCAAGGCACATAATTGCAAAAGTTCAGATTACCAAGAGAAAGAAAGAGAGACACAGACCAAGAGGAAAAAAAGAGAGAGAGTATTCTCTATATTGAGAGAGAGATAAAGAAAATCCTAAAAGCTTCCAGACTTTTTTAACAGGTCACATAAAAGGTTTGGGACTCAGACTGGTATGAGACTTGTCAACAGCAGTGTTGGAAGGTAGAAAACAAAGGGAAAATACCTTTGAAATTCTGAGGGAGAAAGACTTTTAACTTGGAAGTTGCTATCAAAAGATCAATCAGGTATGAGGGAAGAAAAAAAAAAAGCAAACATTTTAAGACAAGCAAATCCACACATCTCTTCTCAGAAGGCTACTTGAGGATATGCTCCACCAAAACAAAAAAGTAAACCCCTCTAAAAAAGGTAGCATGAGACCCAGGAAACAGGAAGATCTTGCACGATAATTTTAAGAGAGAAGTAGACATCATCCAGGTTAAATGAGAGCAGAAGGATAGAGGGATGTCGAGGGGTATGTCCAGGAAAGAAGGGAACTGTGAGAGGACACGGGAGGGACTGCCTTTGGAAAACCTGGATTCACAGACATTTTGCAGAATTGTTGCAGGATATGGAAGACTTAGAGAAGCAAAGGAAAGTAGGCAAATACAGTGGTTCTTAAAAAGAAAATCATTTTGTTACAATGCTTGGTTTGGCATTATCTATACAACAACAATAAAGAAAACAGTAGACATGGATTTAATCAAGATATGCTAGCATGATATTGGGATGTGGTGGCAGGGGTGGGGGAGCAAATGTGGGCAGGAAGTGACACAAAGGGGCTAAATTCCAACCTTCCATTGTACAAGTCATCAGATGATATCTCAACTGAAAAATCAAGAAACAGCACTCTAGGAAGACTTTTGGAAATATGAAAGTAAATAAGGTAAGAAAAGCTAAAAAGAATGAAAAGTTGAAAGTTGCTGCCCAAAGAACATAGATGGGGAAGAGTGCAGCAGGTGATTCAAAGCTCTCCTACTGCCATCTTGAACTCAGTATTTTTGAACTTGTGTTTTGTTAAGGAGGTTCTAATGGGACAATAGGCATTTGCGTGAGGAGATACATGATATCTGTGTCCACTGTTCCTTGCCACCTCATGAGCAGAGTCCCAGTGGATTCACAATGCAGAGAATTCATTGAGACTCTAAGAAAATGCAAGATAAGTGTATTATGTCTAAGACAGCCCCAGAGGCCACACTTGGCACTTGAACCAGAACTTGCTTCAAATGCAGAAAGAAGGTATGATGTCTTAGGAAACACAAATGACCAGGGAACTCCATCATCTTTGCTATTTGTGTTGCTTCCTTGTATCATCCAATTATTGCATTGAAAATGATGAGCTAGAAGGAAATGTAAAGATGGATCCATTTCCTCTCAGTTCTTCCTCAAACATCAGTAAGCCAAGGCAGAGAGTTCTGGGAAAATGTGCACATGTTACCAAGTGAAATAAAACCAGTCAAATAAGTCTTGTGCACTATACCAAGAGTTCTAATAAATATGAGGTATGAAATACGAATTGTGTCATTTTGGTGACTCCACATATTAGTTTGATGTGCCTATATCTGCATTTAAAAATTGGCACTGCATAAAGTAAAGATGAGTGGTAAAACTTAGGCTAATCATTTAGAAATAGAGACTAAAAAAAAAAAAGAAAAGAAAAACAATAGAAAAGATCAACAAAACAAAGAGCTGGTTCTTTGAAAAGGCAAACAAAATTGATAAACCTTTAGCCAGACTCATTAAGAAAAAAAAGAGAGAGGGCCAAAATTAGAAATGAAAAAGAAGTTACAAGTGATACCAGAGACATACAAAGGATCATAAGAGACTACTACAAACAACTATATGCCAATAAAATGAACAATCCAGAAGAAACAGACAAATTCCTATATAGAAATATATAATCTCCTAGGACTGAACCAGGAAGAAACAGAAAACATGAACAGACAAATTACCAGTAATGAAATTGAATCAGGAATTAAAAACAAAAAACTCCCAACCAACAAAAGTCCAGGACCAGATGGTTTCAAAGGAGAACTACACAAATATTTAGAGGAGAGTTAACACCTTTTCTTCTCAAACTATTCCAAAAAATTTTGGAGGAAAGAACACTTCTGAACTCATTCCACAAGGCATCACCCTAACCTCAAAACCAGACAAAGACATCAAAAAGAAAAGAAAATTACAAACCAATACAACTGATGAACACAGAAGCAAAAATTCTCAACAAAATATTATCAATCAGAACCTAACAATACATTAAAAGGATCATACACTCTGATCAAGTGAGATTTATCTCAGAAATGAAAAGATAATTCAATGTCTGCAAATCAATCAAGGTGATACACCATATTAACAAACTGAAGAATAAAAGCCATATGATCACCTCTATGCTGCTTGCTGCTGCTGCTAAGTCGCTTCAGTCGTGTCTGACGCTGTGCAACCCCATAGACGGCAGCCCACCAGGCTCCCCTGTCCCTGGGATTCTCCAGGCAAGAACACTGGAGTGGGTTGCCATTTCCTTCTTCAATGCATGAAAGTGAAAAAATAAAGTGAAGTCACTCAGTCATGTCCAACTCCTAGCGACCCTATGGGCTGCAGCCCATCAGGCCCCTCCATCCATGGGATTTTCCAGACAAGAGTACTGGAGTGGGTTGCCATTGCCTTCTCCGATCACCTCTATAGACACAGAAAAACCTTTTGACAAAATTCAAACATTTATGAATCAAACATTCCCTCCAAAAAGTGGGAATAGAGAGAATATCAGTTCAGCTGCTCAGTCGTGTCCAACCCTTTGTGACCCCATGGGCTGCAGCATGCCAGGCTTCTCTATCACCAATGCCCGGAACTTGCTGTAACTCATGTCCATCGAGTTGGCGATATAACTCAACATAATGAAGACCATAAACAACAAACCCATTGCTAACATCATACTCAATGGTGAAAAACTGAATGTATTCCCTCTAAGATCAGGAATAAAACAAGGATACCCACTCTCTCCACATTTATTCAACATAGTACTGGAAGTCCCAGCCACAGCAATCACACAAGAAAAAGGAATAAAAGTAATTCAAATTGAAAAAAAGAAAACAGGCACTGTTTGCAGATGACAAGACACTATACACAGAAAAATCCTTAAGATGCCACCAAATAAACTACTAGAGCTCATCAATGAATTTGGTAAAGCTGCAAGATACAAAATTAATATCAAGAAATCTATTGCATTTCTATACAGTAACAATAAATTATCACAAAAAAATTAAGGAAAGCAATTTACCATCACATCAAAAAGGATAAAATATCTAGTAATAAACCTACTTAAGGAGGTAAAAAACTTGTACCCATAAAATAAGACACTGATGAAAGAAATTGAAGACGACACAAACAGATGGAGAGATACATCATGTTCATAGGTTAGAATCAGTATTGTTAAAATGATCATACTATCCAAGGCAATCTACAGATTCAATGCAATCTCTGCCAAAATACCAATGGCATTTATCACAAAACTAGAATAATTTTAGCATTTGTATGGAAACACAAAAGACCTCAAATAGCCAAAATAATCTTGAGAAAGAACAGAGCTGGAGATCATACTCATTGACTGCAGACTATACTACAAAACTACAGTAATCAAAACAGTATGGTAGAGTAGAAGGACGTGAAACTCAGCTCCTGCCCCAAATACATCAAAAATATATCTACATATGAAATAATTCTCACAGAATACCTATTGAACACTAGCTGTGCTGTGCTAAGTTGCTTCAGTTGTGGCTGACTCTTTGCAACCCTATGGACCATAGCCCTCCAGGCTCCTCTGTCCTTGGGATTCTCCAGGCAAGAATACTGGAGTGGGTTGCCATGCCCTTCTTCAGCGTATCTTCCTGACCCAGCGATTGAACTCAATGTCTCCTGCATTGGCAGGCAGGTTCTATACCACTAGTGACACCTGGGAAGCCCCCCCTGAACACTAGCAGAAGACCTCAAACACCTGAAGGGACAGGAAAGATCTCCACATAACTGGGTAAGATGATGGGAGGAGGAGGAGAAAAGGAAGCAGGATGCAACCTGCACCCCTGGGAGGGAACAGTAAAAGAGGACAGAGTCCCACACCCTGGGAAGCCCCCTCACCTTCAGGAAGATCAATGGGGACAGAAAGGGAACTATGCAGGCTCAGAGGAGAGTATAACAACTGGTTTGTGGCAGGCAGAACAGAAAGACCTACATAGACAATGCAACCAGCCTGCATGCTCCAGCCTGAGACAAGCATCCTATGGTATGGGCAGGGACTGGTGCTGAAACTTGGGGTTTAGAGGACAGATCTGGAACAAGGACTGGTCTTGGCTGTGTGGAAGTAGCCTGAAGTGGCTGGAGCATGGTACAGATACAACCAGGTTGTCTGCAGAAAAAGCCAGGGCCCACCATAGAAGCAATGTGCCACAGTTAAGTGGCATGTGAAGGGAGGGGCAGGGCTGCCCTTGCAGCTTATTTCTCCATGCCCCAGCTGCCACCTGGGTGGGCTCCAGCCTGGGTGAGTCCACATAACCCAAACACTGCCTTGGCTGGCTCCGATGCTCTAGCCACCACCTCAGTGGGCTCCCACACCCCAGGTGCCAGTGAGTTTCCCATGTGCAGAGGTGGGGCTGAAATCATAGGTAAGCCCTAGGGACCACATAGCTTATAAAGCAGGGCTGAAATCTCTCCCTGGCTATGTGAGCTGCAGATTTACACCTCTGCTGCCAGCTTGGTAAATTCAGCACCTGCAGGACATTCAAGCAGACAGTGGGTGCTCCTGTGGCTGGGAGGTCTGGCCTTAGGAGTTGTGGGTTTTGTGGGCACATGCTGTGGGGCTGGGCTGGGCCAGGATCTGAGTTGCCTCCATAGCTCCCTCAGCGAGTCCATGTACATGATTACTGCAGTCCTGGGACCTGACTTCTTGGATCTGCGCTGGAGGCCTTGTGAAAACAACACCTGAGAAACACCAGGGTGGACTGCTGGCATTCCCAGGGTTGAGGGGGGGCCGACCGCAGTGCCAACAGTGGACTTTTGATCCCCCACAATGGGTGACGTGATAGAGCATGCCCACCAGTGGACAGTTCTGGCAGAGCAAAACTCAGTGGCTCCTCTGCCAGTGGGAGTGCTCCAAACTCACCTACCTTGCACTGCAGCTCAGAAACATTATTGGCTTCTACTCCAATAATTAGGGAGCAGTTGAACAGGGCAGTGACAAACACAGAGCAGAGGAGCTCAACATCTAGTGCAGGCCCTGAAAACAACACCAGTCACACTTCTTATCAAGGGGATAATGGCCAGCACATACTAAGGAAAGAGGTGGTAGGGATCCATACTAAAAACAGTCCTTGCACCAAAAACATTAAACCCACCCAGGCTACACAGCCTCCCACACAAAAACAGCCTTCTAAGACTACAACAGATTATGGTATCTCCTAAACTCATAGAGCAAGAGAAATACAGGTAAAATGAAGAAGCAGAGGGACCATTCCAAATTAAACAATTAAGAGAGTTCTCCTGAAAAAACAATGAAACAGATTTCTTCAGTCTAATAGACACTGAGTTTAAAAAGAAGGTAATGATAATATTGAAGGAACTAAGAAGGATTATTGATAGAAATGCAAGTTACAGTAAAAAATGAATTAGAAATTATAAAAAGGAATCAAGGAAAATATATAGAACTCATTTGCCAAGATGAAAGCTAAGCTAAAGGCAATGAGTAGCAGAATGAATAATGCACAAGAACAAATATGTGATCTGGAAGATAAAATAATGTAAATCGCCCAATCAGAACAGCAGACAGAAAGCCAAATGAAAAAAATGAAAGCAATATAATAAGAGTCTATGGGATAAAACAGAGTGTGCCAATCTACACATAACTCCCAGAGGGCTCCCAGGAGGAGAAGAAAGAGCAAAGAAGCCTGAAAACGTATCTGAAGAAATTATGATTGAAAACTTTCCAAACCTGAAGGAGACAGATATCCAGGTTCAGGAAGCACAGAGGGTTCCAAACAAAATGAATCCAAAAGACCTACACCAAGACATATTTCAGTTAAAACAGTAAAAGTTCAAGAGAGAATTCTAAAGGCATCAAGAGAAAAAGAGTTAAATTACAAAAGAACCCCCATGAGGATGTGAACTGATTTCTCTACAGAAATGTTGCAGGCCAGATGAGAATGGCAAGATATATTCAAAGTCCTGAAAGAGAAAAATCTGCAACCTAGGATACTCTACTCAGCAAAATTATCATTTAGAATAGAAGGAAAGATAAAGAATTTCTCAGACAAGCAAAAACTAAAAGAATATAGCAATACTAAACATCTCTAAGCATGGGCGACTGTGACGGTGCACAAGCACGGCCGAGAGGAGCTACCCCACGTCCGAGGTCAGGGGCAGAAGCTGGGAGGACCCCATGCCCGAGGAGCAGCAGCCAAGAGGAGCTACCCCATGTCCGAGGTCAGGGGCAGAAGCTGGGAGGACCCCATGCACGAGGAGAGGCGGCCAAGAGGAGCTACCCTGCGTCCGAGGAGCGGTGGCTGCACGGGTGCAGGAGGGCCTAGAGGAGCTACTTCACGTTCAAGGTCAGGAGGGGCGGCGGTGATGAGATACCCCTTGTCCAAGGTAAGGAGCAGCAGCTGCACTTTGCTGGAGCAGCCGTGAAGAGATACCCCACGTCCAGGGTAAGAGAAACCCAAGTAAGACGGTAGGTGTTGCAAAAGGGCATCAGAGGGCAGACACACTGAAACCATACTCACAGAAAACTAGTCAATCTAATCACACTAGGACCACAGCCTTGTCTAACTCAATGAAACTAAGCCATGCCCATGGGGCAACGCAAGACGGGAGGGTCATGGTGGACAGATTTGACAGAATGTGGTCCACTGGAGAAGGGAATGGCAAACCACTTCAGTATTCTTGCCTTGAGATCCCCATGAACAGTATGAAAAGGCAAAATGATAGGATACTGAAAGAGAAACTCCCCAGGTCAGTAGCTGCCGAATATGCTACTGGAGATCAGTGGAAAAATAACTCCAGAAAGAATGAAGGGATGGAGCCAAAGCAAAAACAATACCCAGCTGTGGATGTGACTGGTGATAGAAGCAAGGTCTGATGATGTAAAGAGCAATATTGCATAGGAACCCGGAATGTCAGGTCCATGAATCAAGGCAAATTGGAAGTGGTCAAACAAGAGATGGCAAGAGTGAATGTCGACATTCTAGGAATCAGCGAACTGAAAGGGACTGGAATGGGTGAATTTAACTCAGATGACCATTATATCTACTACTGTGGGCAGGAATCCCTCAGAAGAAATGGAGTAGCCATCATGGTCAACAAAAGAGTCTGAAATGCAGTACTTGGATGCAATCTCAAAAACGACAGAATGATCTCTGTTCGTTTCCAAGGCAAAGCATTCAATATCACAGTAATCCAAGTCTATGCCCCAACCAGCAACGCTGAAGAAGCTGAAGTTGAACAGTTCTATGAAGACCTACAAGACCTTTTAGAACTAACACCCAAAAAAGATGTCCTTTTCATTATAGGGGACTGGAATGCAAAAGTAGGAAGTCAAGAGACACCTGGAGTAACAGGCAAATTTGGCCTTGGAATATGGAATGAAGCAGGGCAAAGGCTAATAGAGTTTTGCCAAGAGAACGCACTGGTTATAGCAAACACCCTCTTCCAACAACACAAGAGAAGACTCTAAACCTGGACATCACCAGATGGTCAACACCGAAATCAGATTGATTATATTCTTTGCAGCCAAAAATGGAGAAGCTCTATACAGTCAACAAAAACAAGACCAGGAGCTGACTGTGGCTCAGATGGAGCCAAAGCAAAAACAATACCCAACTGTGGATGTGACTGGTGATAGAAGCAAGGTCCGATGCTGTAAAGAGCAATATTGTATTGGAACTCCTTACTGCCAAATTCAGGCTGAAATTGAAGAAAGTAGGGAAAACCACGAGACCATTCAAGTATGACCTAAATCAAATCCCTTATGATTATACAGTGGAAGTGAGAAATAGATTTAAGGGCCTAGATCTGATAGACAGAGTGCCTGATGAACTATGGAATGAGGTTCATGACATTGTACAGGAGACAGGGATCAAGACCATCCCCATGGAAAAGAAATGCAAAAAAGCAAAATGGCCTTACAAATAGCTGTGAAAAGAAGAGAAGCGAAAAGCAAAGGAGAAAAGGAAAGATATAAACATCTGAATGCAGAGTTCCAAAGAGATAAGAAAGCCTTCCTCAGCGATCAATGCAAAGAAATAGAGGAAAACAATAGAATGGGAAAGACTAGAGATCTCTTCAAGAAAATCAGAGATACCAAAGGAACATTTCATGCAAAGATGGGCTCAATAAAGGACAGAAATGGTATGGACCTAACAGAAGCAGAAGATATTAAGAAGAGGTGGCAAGAATACACAGAAGATCTGTACAAAAAAGATCTACATGACCCAGATAATCACAATGGTGTGATCACTCACCTAGAGCCAGACATCCTGGAATGTGAAGTCAAGTGGGCCTTAGAAAGCATCACTATGAACAAAGCTAGTGGAGGTGATGGAATTCCAGTTGAGCTATTCCAAATCCTGAAAGATGATGCTGTGAAAGTGCTGCACTCAATATGCCAGCAAATTGGGAAAACTCAGCAGTGGCCACAGGACTGGAAAAGGTCAGTTTTCATTCTAATCCCAAAGAAAGGCAACACCAAAGAATGCTCAAACTACCGAACAATTGCACTCATCTCACATGCTAGTAAAGTAATGCTCAAAATTCTCCAAGCCAGGCTTCAGCAATATGTGAACCGTGAACTTCCAGATGTTCAAGCTGGTTTTAGAAAAGGCAGAGGAACCAGAGATCAAATTGCCAACATTCGCTGGATCATCGAAAAAGCAAAGGAATTCCAGAAAAACATCTATTTCTGCTTTTATTGACTATGCCAAAGCCTTTGACTGTGTGGATCACAATAAACTGTGGAAAATCCTGAAAGAGATGGGAATACCAGACCACCTGATCTGCCTCTTGAGAAATTTGTATGCAGGTCAGGAAGCAACAGTTAGAACTGGACATGGAACAACAGACTGGTTCCAAATAGGAAAAGGAGTATGTCAAGGCTGTATATTGTCACCTTGCTTATTTAACTTATATGCAGAGTACATCATGAGAAATGCTGGGCTGGAAGAAGCACAAGCTGGAATCAAGATTGCCGGGAGAAATATCAATAACCTCAGATATGCAGATGATATCACCCTTATGGCAGAAAGTGAAGAGGACCTAAAGAGCCTATTGATGAAGGTGAAAGAGGAGAGTGAAAAATTTGGCTTAAAGCTCAACATTCAGAAAAAGAAGATCATGGCATCCAGTCCCATCACTTCATGGGAAATAGATGGGGAAACAGTGGAAACACTGTCAGATTTTATTTTGGGGGGCTCCAAAATCACTGCAGCCATGAAATTAAAAGACACTTACTCCTTGGAAGGAAAGTTATGACCAACCTAGATAGCATATTCAAAAGCAGAGACATTACTTTGCCAACAAAGGTCCGTCTAGTCAAGGCTATGGTTTTTCCAGTGGTCATGTATGGATGTGAGAGTTGGACTCTGAAAAAAGCTGAGCGCCGAAGAATTGATGCTTTTGAACTGTAGTGTTGGAGAAGACTCCTGAGAGTCCCTTGGACTGCAAGGAGATCCAACCAGTCCATTCTGAAGGAGATCAGCCCTGGGATTTCTTTGGAAGGAATGATGCTAAAGCTGAAACTCCAATACTTTGGCCACCTCATGCGAAGAGTTGACTCATTGGAAAAGACTCTGATGCTGGGAGGGATTGGGGACAGGAGGAGAAGGGGACGACAGAGGATGAGATGGCTGGATGGCATCACTGACTCGATGGATGTGAGTCTCAGTGAACTTCGGGAGTTGGTGATGGACAGGGAGGCCTGGCGTGCTGCGATTCATGGGGTCTCAGAGTCGGACACGACTGAGCAACTGAACTGAACTGAGAAAATCAGTAAGTCAACAATGAAATCAAAAGGAAATTTAAAACCTTGAGGCAAATGACAATGAAAACACAACCATAATAAATCTATGAGATGCAGCAAAAAACAGTTCTTAGAGGGAAGTTCATAGAGATAAAGGCCTTTTTAAAGAAACAAGACAATTCTCAAATAAACAATGTAACTCATCATCTAAAAGAATTAGAAAAAGAGCAAACAAAACCTAAAGCCAGCAGAAGGAAGGACCTGATAAAGGTCAGAGAGAAAATTAAAAATTTTTTTAAAAGTAGGGGAAAAAAAAAATCAATGAAACCAAGAGCTGCTTCTTTGAAAGGGTAAACAAAATTAACAAACCTCTGGCCATGCTCACCAAGAAGACAGAAGACATAAACAAAATAAGAAATGAAAGGGGAGAAATCACAATCAATACTGCAGAAGTATGAGCAGTTATATGCCAACAAAGTCTACAACTTAGAAGAAACAGACAACTTTCTAGAAGAATACAGCCCACCAAAGCTGAATCAAAAAGAAACAGAATAGACTGATCACTAGAAGTGAAATAGCACTTGTAATCTATAAAAACAACAACTCGTTACAAACAAGAGCGCAGGACCAGATGGCTTCACAGGTGAATTCTACCAAACATACAAAGAAAAACTTACGCCAATCCTTCTCAAACTCTTCCAAAAGACTGAAGAGGAAGGAAAACTCCCAAAGCCATTCTATGAAGCCACCATCAACCCAATACCAAAACCAAAGACAATACCAAAAAAGAAAATTACAGGTCAATATTTTTGATGAATATTAGATGCAAAAATTCTCAAGAAAATATTAGCAAACCAAAACCAACAACACATAAAAAAACATCATGCACCAAGGTCAAGTTGGATTCACCCCAGGGTCACAAGGATAGTTCAGCACATGCAAATCAATGTGACACACACATCAACAGAGGGCAAAAGCCACATGATCACCATAATAGATGCAAAAAAAGCATTTTATAAAATTCAACATCCACTCATGATCCAAGTCCTTACAAAAGTGGGTATAGAGGGAACATATCTCAACATAATAAAACTATTAATATTTATGACAAACCCACAGCCAATATAATATTCAACAGTGAAAAGCTGAAAGTCTTCCCATGGAAATCTGAAACAAGACAAGTATACCCACTCTTATCACTTCTATTCAATACAGTATTGGAAATCCAGCTGCAGGAATCAGATAAGAAAAAGAAATAAAAGGTATTCAAATTCAGAGGGAAGAGGTAAAATTGTTATCATCTGCAGATGACATGATAGTATATACAGAAAATCCACACAAAAACTATGAGAACTGATAAACAAATTTGGCAAGGTAGCAGGATATGAAAGTATGGAAAACAATGGAAATTGTTTGCACTTCTTTACACTAACAATGAAATATCAGAAAAAGAATGTAAACAAAAATTTCTTTTAAAATCATATTTTAAAAAATCAATCTCACCAAGAACGTGAAAAGACTTAAATGCTGAAAACTAAAACACATTCATAAAGGAAATTGAAGATGATTCAAAGAAATGGTAAGATAGCCCAAGCTCTTGGATTGGAAGAATACCATTAAAATGGCCACTCTACTACCCAAAGCAATCTATAGATGTAATGTGATACTTATCAAATTACTCACGACATTCCTCACAGAACTATAACAAAAAATCCTAAAATTTATATGGAACCATGAAAGATTCAATTACCAAAGCAATTCTGAGTAAACAAAGCTGGAGGTATAACCTTCCCAGGCTTTGAATAATACAACAAAGCTACAGTAATCAAAACAGCGTGGTATTGGCACAATAGCATATGGATCAACAGAAGAGAATAGAGAGCCCAGAAATAAAGCCACACACCCATGGCCAATTAATGTTTGACAAAGGAGGCAAAAATATACGATGGAGGAAAGATAGTCTCTTTAGCAAGTGCTGATGGGAAAGTTGGACAACCACACACAAATCAATGATGTGAGAACACACTCTCTCACCATACACAAAAATAAACTTAAAATAGCTTACAGACTGAAATATAAGAGATGACACCATTAAACTCCTAGAAGAGAACACAGGCAAAACCATTACCACTGTCTTCTTATGTCAGTCTACAAAGCAATGGAAACAAAAGCAAAATTAAACACATGAATGAAATAATGCCATTTGCAGCAACATAGATATACCTACAGATTATTACACTAGTGATACAGAAAGAGAAAGATAAATACCATATGATATCACTTGTATGTGGAATCTAAAATACAACACAAATTGAACGTATCTACAGAAACAGACTCACAGACATAGATAACAGATTTATGGTTAGAGGGGAAGGGACATGGGGGAGAAAAGACTGGGAGTTTGAGATAGGCAGATACAAACTATCATATATACGGGATGGATAAACAACAAGGTCCCACTGCATAGGCCAAGGAACTATATTCAATACCCTCTGATAAACCATAATGGAAGAGAATATGAAAAAGAATATCAGATCAGATCAGTAGCTCAGTCGTGTCCGACTCTTTGCGACCCCATGAATCGCAGCACGCCAGGCCTCCCTGTCCATCACCAACTCCCGAAGTTCACTGAGACTCACGTCCATCGAGTCAGTGATGCCATCCAGCCATCTCATCCTCTGTCGTCCCCTTCTCCTGCCCCCAATCCCTCCCAGCATCAGAGCCTTTTCCAATGAGTCAGCTCTTCGCATGAGGTGGCCAAAGTACTGGAGTTTCAGCTTTAGCATCATTCCTTCCAAAGAAATCCCAGGGCTGATCTCCTTCAGAATGGACTGGTTGGATCTCCTTGCAGTCCAAGGGACTCGCAAGAGTCTTCTCCAACACCACAGTTCAAAAGCATCAATTCTTCAGCGCTCAACCTTCTTCACAGTCCAACTCTCACATCCATACATGACCACTGGAAAAACCATAGCCTTGACTAGACAGACCTTTGTTGGCAAAGTAATGTCTCTGCTTTTGAATATGCTATCTAGGTTGGACATAACTTTCCTTCCAAGGAGTAAGCGTCTTTTAATTTCATGGCTGCAGTCACCATCTGCAGTGATTTTCGAGCCCAGAAAAATAAAGTCTGACACTGTTTCCACATCTATTTCCCATGAAGTGATGGGACCGGATGCCATGATCTTCTTTTTCTGAATGTTGAGCTTTAAGCCAACTTTTTCACTCTCCTCTTTCACTTTCTCAAGAGGCTCTTTAGATCCTCTTCACTTTCTGCCATAAGAGTGGTGTCATCTGCATATCTGAGGTTATTGATATTTCTCCCGGCAATCCTGATTCCAGCTTGTGCTTCTTCCAGCCCAGCATTTCTCATGATGTACTCTGCATATAAGTTAAATAAACAGGGTGACAATATACAGTCTTGACGTACTCCTTTTCCTATTTGGAACCAGTCTGTTGTTCCACGTCCAGTTCTAACTGTTGCTTCCTGACCTGCATACAAATTTCTCAAGAGGCAGATCAGGTGGTCTGGTATTCCCATCTCTTGAAGAATTTTCCACAGTTTATTGTGATCCACACAGTCAAAGGCTTTGGCATAGTCAATAAAGCAGAAATGGATGTTTTTCTGGAACCCTCTTGCTTTTATGATGATCCAGCAGATGTTGGCAATTTGATCTCTGGTTCCTCTGCCTTTTCTAAAACCAGCTTGAACATCTGGAAGTTCACGGTTCACATATTGCTGAAGCCTGGCTTGGAGAATTTTGAGCATTATTTTGCTAGCGTGTGAGATGAGTGCAATTATGCGGTAGTTTGAGCATTCTTTGGCATTGCCTTTCTTTGGGATTGGAATGAAAACTGACCTTTTCCAGTCCTGTGGCCACTGCTGAGTTTTCCCAATTTGCTGGCATATTGAGTGTAGCACTTTCACAGCATCATCTTTCAGGATTTGGAATAGCTCAACTGGAATTCCATCACCTCCACTAGCTTTGTTCATAGTGATGCTTTCTAAGGCCCACTTGACTTCACATTCCAGGATGTCTGGCTCTAGGTGAGTGATCACACCATCGTGATTATCTGGGTCATGAAGATCTTTTTTGTACAGTTCTTCTGTGTATTATTGCCCTCTCTTATTAATATCTTCTGCTTCTGTTAGGTCCATACCATTTCTGTCCTTTATCGAGCCCATCTTTGCATGAAATGTTCCTTTGGTATCTCTGATTTTCTTGAAGAGATCTCTAGTCTTTCCCATTCTGTTGTTTTCCTGTATTTCTTTGCATTGATCGCTGAAGAAGGCTTTCTTATCTCTTCTTACTATTCTTTGGAACTCTGCATTCAGATGTTTATATCTTTCCTTTTCTCCTTTGCTTTTCGCTTCTCTTCTTTTCACAGCTATTTGTAAGGCTTCCCCAGACAGCCATTTTGCTTTTTTGCATTTCTTTTCCATGGGGATGGTCTTGATCCCTGTCTCCTGTACAATGTCATGAACCTCATTCCATAGTTCATCAGGCACTCTGTCTATCAGATCTAGGCCCTTAAATCTATTTCTCACTTCCACTGTATAATCATAAGGGATTTGATTTAGGTCATACTTGAATGGTCTCGTGGTTTTCCCTACTTTCTTCAATTCAAGTCTGAATTTGGCAATAAGGAGTTCATGGTCTGAGCCACAGTCAGCTCCTGGTCTTGTTTTTGCTGACTGTATATAGCTTCTCCATCTTTGGCTGCAAAGAATATAATCAATCTGATTTCAGTGTTGACCATCTGGTGATGTACATGTGTAGAGTCTTCTCTTGTGTTGTTGGAAGAGGGTGTTTGTTATGATCAGTGCATTTTCTTGGCAAAACTCTATTAGCCTTTGCCCTGCTTCATTCCATATTCCAAGGCCAAATTTGCCTGTTACTCCAGGTGTCTCTTGACTTCCTACTTTTGCATTCCAGTCCCCTATAATGAAAAGGACATCTTTTTTGGGTGTTAGTTCTAAAAGGTCTTGTAGGTCTTCATAGAACTGTTCAACTTCAGCTTCTTCAGCGTTGCTGGTTGGGGCATAGACTTGGATTACTGTGATATTGAATGCTTTGCCTTGGAAAAGAACAGAGATCATTCTGTCGTTTTTGAGATTGCATCCAAGTACTGCATTTCAGACTCTTTTGTTGACCATGATGGCTACTCCATTTCTTCTGAGGGATTCCTGCCCACAGTAGTAGATATAATGGTCATCTGAGTTAAATTCACCTATTCCAGTCCATTTCAGTTCGCTGATCCCCAGAATGTTGACATTCACTCTTGCCATCTCTTGTTTGACCACTTCCAATTTGCCTTGATTCATGGACCTGACATTCCAGGTTCCTATGCAATATTGCTCTTTACAGCATCGGACCTTGCTTCTATCACCAGTCACATCCACAGCTGGGTATTCTTTTTGCTTTGGCTCCATCCCTTCATTCTTTCTGGAGTTATTTCCCCACTGATCTCCAGTAGCATATTCGGCACCTACTGACCTGGGGAGTTTCTCTTTCAGTATCCTATCATTTTGCCTTCTCATACTGTTCATGGGGTTCTCAAGGCAAGAATACTGAAGTGGTTTGCCATTCCCTTCTCCAGTGGACCACATTCTGTCAGATCTCTCCACCAATACCCGCCCATCTTGGGTTGCCCCACGGGCATGGCTTAGTTTCATTGAGTTAGACAAGGCTGTGGTCCTAGTGTGATTAGATTGACTAGTTTTCTGTGAGTATAGTTTCAGTGTGTCTGCCTTCTGATGCTGTGCGGGTGCAAGAGGGCCTAGAGGAGCTATCCCACGTTGAAGGTCAGGAAGGGTGCCGGTGAGGAGATACCCCTCGTCCAAGGTAAGGAGCAATGGCTGCGCTTTGGTGGAGCAGCCGTGAAGAGATACCCCACGCCCAAGGTAAGAGAAACCCAAGTAAGAAAAAGAAAATATATATATAACTGAATCACTGGGCTATACATCAGAAATTAAACACCTAAATCAATTATACTTTAATAAAATTTTTTAAAGAACAGTATGATACTGGCACAAAAACAGACATACAGATCAACAGAACAGACAGCCCAGAAATAAACCCACATACTTATGGTCAATTAATCTTCAATAAAGGAATCAAGAATATACAATAGAAAAGACAGTCACTTCAGTAAGTGGTACTGGGAAAACTGGATAGCTACGTGTAAAAGAATGAAATTAGAACATCTGTCTCAAACCATGTACAAAAAACAAACTCAAAATGGATTAAGGACGTAAATGTAGTACAGGAAACCATAAAACTCCCAGAAGAAAACATAAGCAGAACACCCTTTGACATAAATTGTAGCAATAATTTTTTTGGATCTGTCTCCTAAAGCAAAGTAAATAAAAATAAACAAACGAGACCTAATTAAACTTAAAAGCTTTCACTCAGTGAAAGAAACTATCAACAAAATGAAAAGACAACCTTTGGATGGGAGAAAATATTTGTAAGACATGACTGAGAAGGAGTTAATATTGAAAATATATTAACAGTTTATACAACTCACTGTCAAAAAAAAAAACAACCAGATTAAAAATATGTGCAGAAGACCTGAATAGATATTTTTCCAAAGAAGACACATGAAAAGATGTTTAACATCATTAATCATCAGAGAAATTAAAACCAAAACAAGGCATCACCTCACACCTCACAATGTCTATCATCAGAGAGAACACAAATAACAAACGTTGGCAAAGATGAGGAGAAAAACGGACCCTTGTGCACTGTTGGCAGGACTGTAAATTGGAGGAGCCAGTGTGGAAAACAGTATGGCTCAAAAAGCGAAAAACAGAACTACCGTGTGACCCAGCAATTCTACTCTGTATATACGGGGGAAAAAATGAAAACACTAATTTGAAAAGACACATGCACATCAGTGTTCATAGCAGCCCTGCTTATAACAGCAAAGATATGGAAACAAACTAAGTGTCCACGAACAGATGACTGGATCAAGAACATGTAGCAGATAACGGAATACTGCTCAGCCACAAAAGGCATGAAATTTTGCCATTTGCAACAACACGGATTTTATGCTTAGAGAAATGTCAGACTGAGAAAGACAAATACTGTATGATATTACTCACATATGGAATCTAAAAAATAAAACAAATAATGATTACAACAAAAAAAGAATCGGATGAGAGAATAAACTAGTGGTTACCAGTGAGAAGAGGGAAGGGAGGAGGGGCAAGTTAGGGACAGGGGATTAAGAAGTACAAGCTACGATGCATAAAATTACAAGGATATATTGTGCGTGTGCATGCACGCTAAGGTGCTTCCAGTTGTGTCCAGCTCTTTGTGACCCTCTGGATTGTAGCCCACCAGGCTCCTCAGTCTATGGGATTCTCCAGGCAAGAATACTGGAGTGGGCTGCCATGCCCTCCAGGATATATAGTACAGCATAGGAAATACAGCCAACATTTTATAACTATAAATGGAATATAACCTTTAAAAATGGTGAATCACTGTTGTACATCTGAAAATATATAATATGGCACATCAACTATATCTCAATTAAAAAAAAAACTTGCACTAATCATTTAAATGTTTTGTCTTTACTTAAAACATTAAATAGTAAAATTTGAAATACCATAGCAAATTAAGAGAACACAATAGAAAGGTAAAGCCATGCATTTCAGCGCCTTCAAGGGCACTTTCTTTCCCGCTTTTCACTGGCCCCCACCAGCCACACGGCCAGCTCTGCGCCTCCTCCACCTTCCTTTTCTGTCCTGCTTTGGCTCCTGTAGCCTCACTTATGGAGAAGGCAATGGCACCCCACTCCAGTACTCTTGCCTGGAAAATCCCATGGACGGAGGAGCTTGGTAGGCTGCAGTCCATGGGGTCGCCAAGAGTCGGACACGACTGAGCTACTTCACTTTCACGCACTGGAGAAGGAAATGGCAACCCACTCCAGTGTTCTTGCCTGGAGAATCCCAGGGACAGGGGAGCCCGGTGGGCTGCCGTCTATGGGGTCGCACAGAGTTGGACACGACTGAAGGGACTTAGCAGCAGCAGTAGCCTCACTTAATATCCTGCAGTGCTCTGAAAACCACCCCGCGCTCCTCGCGTCCTAATGCCTTTACCAATGCCTCCTGTACCAGGAGCACCCCACTCCTCTCCCCGCTATACTTCTGTGGGCTCCCGTGCATCCTTCAAGGTGCTGCCCCGGCAGACCTAGACCTGAGCGGCTTGGAAGAGGCCCGGGGCTGGGAGGGACTTACTCGAGGAACCTGGTGATGTACTCGCGGCTGCAGCGGGACCAGGTGAGAGGCGCAGCGTCGTACAGGAGCTGTGGAGACATGATGAAAGGCCGTTTCCCAACGGGCTCACAGTCATTGCCGCTTCCGTCATGCTGAATGCCAAAACTGTGTGAGAGCACAGGCCCCAGGGGCGGGTGAGCCGGCGGGAAGCCCGCCAGCCCACTCCCTCCCTCAGGGGTCTGCGAGGTGCCGGGTACTGGCTCCGCCACCAAACCACCGTGTGGCTGGGGGAAAGTCACACCCCATCTCTGAGCCTCCGTTTCCTTAAGGTAAAACGTGGGTGTGACAACCAGCTGCCCGGGGCCCTCCAGCAGCTGATCCTGAACTGAACACCAGGGACCACAGAGCAGCCCAGCGCCTGCACTGAGCTGGCCAACAATGGCCGGCCAGGTGGCACGCAGGGGGCCCATGGTGGCCCCCGCAGCCTCACTGGCACCAAGAACAGTCTGACAGGGTTCCTCCCCACCCCAGGTCCTATCTCAAGGCTGTGCAGTGGAGTTAGGGAGTCCGAGCTGCCACGCCACAGGAAAGGTCTCGGAGACCATCCTTGGAAAGACACGAAAACAATTATGTGTGCTGAGCTCTTCCTATGTGCCAGGCATCACACTAAGCTCTTTTCAGAAACACTATCTCACTCAGTCCTCAGTGACGAGCCAACCCCTCTGACCAACAGCGCTCTCTGTGAGCCTGCCCTCGTGGGCTCCTAGACCATCTAAGATGCTGCCATACTCACAGCTAAACAGTCCAGGCACAGATGGCTGAGGGCAGGGGCCATGCTTAGGCACAACAGCCTTACACAGAAGTGTCCAACAGAGGGAGCCTTTCACATCCCTGAATCCAACTCCCTCAACCAACAGGGAGCATACAGAGGCCCAGAGAGGGCAGGGAGCTTGCCTAGGGTCGCAGAGTATTTAGGAATGCGGTGGGAGGTGGCAGGGACCAAGAGTCAAAGATGCAAGCGCTGAGGGCAACCGGGAGGGACAAAGACTCATGGTGACTTTCCGGCCCATCTCAATCCCACTTAAGGCTTAGTCCTCTCCTGTGTAACAGGGAAGCAGCCTGGCTGCGGGGTGGGGACAGGGCAAGGACAGAATGTGGCTAGGTTGGGCTCGTTCCTCAAGACAGGGCTCCCTTCCCTGGGATTGCATGGGCCATCAGCCTGGCTGGCTGGTGCCTCCAGGTTGGGAGGTGAGGCTGGGTTCTTAGTGTGGCAGTGGGGGTGGCAGGGTACCTGTGCCCGAGCTCGTGGGCCACGGTGAAGGCCAAGGGCAGGCCCGTGTCCTCGTTGATGTTGCAGCTGCGGTGTGGCTGGCACATGCCCGCCACGTGGGACAGGCCCAGGGTCTCGCAGGGCTGGTTCATGGCCGCACACAGGTCCTTCCTGCACATGCAGAGAGAGGGGGGGCCCTCAGACTGACCTGGCCTGGAGCCAGGCCCTCCCAAGCTGAGGGGGCCAGAGAAGGACCCCTGCTGACTCTGAGGGAGGGCGGGAGCAAGAAGGATGCTCCTCCCATCGCTCTCAGACCAGCCCATGAGCCTTCGGGGAAGCAGTGACCCTTATTCACACAAGACACCTCTCTGGGCCTGGGGAGCAGACCCATGCACAGACAATTTGGGTTACTACCCCAGTGAGAAGCTGCTGGAGCTCAGCAAAGGGAAATATTAATAACTCCACCTCAAGTTCAAAAATACTGCCTCTGAACTGATTGGGAGTTGTCAGAGTTGGGGTCATGTTGGAGTGGGGAAGTATGGCAGTAAGATTTTCTGGTTATAAAAGAGCAGCACAAGAGATCCTTCTAATGGAACCATTCCATATCTAGACTGGGCAATGGATACAGAAATTACACGTGTGATAAAATTGCAGAAGACTAAATACACACACAAATAAGTGTATGTAAAATTAGTGAAACCTGAGTATGGTCTGTGGATCATATCAGTGTCAATTTTCTGCTTGAGATATAACTACAGTTATGCCAGATGTTGGGGGCTTTCTTGGTGGCTCAGATGGTAAAGAATCTGCCTGCAATGCAGGAGTGAAAGTGTTAGTCACTCAGTCCTGTCCAGCGCTTTGCGACTCCATGGACTGTAGCCTGCCAGGCTCCGCTGTCCGTGGAATTCTCTAGGCAAGAATACTGGAGTAGGTTGCCATTTCCTTCTCCAGGGGATCATCCCAACCCAGGGATCGAACCTGGGTCTCCCGCACTGCAGGCAGATTCTTTACCACCTAAGCCACCAGGGGAGAGCCAGGTTCAACCCCTGAGTCAGGAAGGTCCCATGGAGAAGACAATGGCTATCCATTCCAGTATTCTTGCCTAGAGAATTCCACGGACAGAGGAGCTTGACAGGCTACAGTCCATGGAGTCGCCAAGAGCTGGACACAACTGAGGGACTAACACTTTCATTTTCACACCAGATGTTACCACTGTGGGAAACTGGATGAAGTGTAGATGGTACCTCCCTGTATTATTTCTGACAACTGCATGAGAATTCACAATGAACAGCTCACAATGAATATTTACAGTAAAAAGCTCTCCCCAAGTGCTGTTGAAATCCTGTCTTGGATCAAAGGTGTGGAAACCCTCCTCCAGATGAGGCTCCTGAGAGCAGGGCCATGTCTGCCCCACTCCTGGGGCTTCTCCCCAAGGGTCAGGTGGCACCTCCCTCCCATGCAGGCTCTCCCAGCTGCACCCCAGGCCCCTCCCCTCCCAGCTGCCAGTACCTGGTGAGCAGAATGGCCGTGTCATGGTGCAGCGGGTGGGCATCCCCCTTCATGTTGATGCTTTTCTGCCACTTGCAGAAGCTCCTCAGAGTGTTGTCTGCGTGGTGAGAGATCTTCAGGTCCTCCTGCAGGCAGAGAGCACAGCCACTGAAGCCTCCCCCAGAGCTCTGAAGGGTCAGGCCAAATTCTCCTCCACAGGAAGGCGGGGGACAGAGGCCCAGAGGTGGCAGCGGGCAGACCTGTGGGCCCCAGGCCAGTCTCTGGTCTGACCACCCCTCCCAGAGGCACCTGCCAGAGGGACCTAAGAGAGGGTCAGCCAGGGGTGGGGGTGACAGATGACACTGCTTAGGCCAAGGAGGGCCTGGCTGTGCCCTTCCACACAAGGTGGCTCGGGTGAGTGGCAGGAGGACTCTGGCAGGTGATGCCCATCCCAGGGGGCAGTGTAAGGTCACGTGACTTCCCACCTCCTCATCTTCCAGCAGGATCAGGCGCACGATGGTGATGTGGATGGGATTCCCGATGCTGGGGTCATGAAACAGACCGGCCACCTACCCAAGAAATAAGGGTCAGGCTGTCACCTCAGACATACAACACAGGCAGCCTCTGCTCACCTCCAACCCACCTGGAGGGATGCACACCCACGTTCATACACAGGGGAGCTCACACCGTGCGTGCATCCCATACATGCAAGTACTCACACCTGAACACACACTCCCCCAGCCCAGCATCGGCAGAACCTGGAGGGGACAAGAGGGCCTCCCAGGCTCTGGGGTCCCAAGCACCTGTTTGGAATCCTATTCCCCAGCTTGCACCTCCAGATGCTGGCTGGTTGGCCCATCTCAGGGCCCTCCTCTGTCCTGGGCTGGATCGGCCCTGCTGCCCCCTCTTGCCCTGGGGAGGCTGGGACCAGCATCCCAGGAGTGAGCCCTCTCATGAGGCAGGAACTGGGCACAGCCTGGGGAAGGGATGGAGGCAGGCAAGGCCCATCTTCCCTGGGGCTGACAGCCATAGGGCCAAGAGGGCAGGTGTGCAGGCCTCTCAGAGTCCCCCAGAGCTAACCCCACTCAGCCCCAAGGCAGAAGCCCATCCCCAAAGATGGACAGTGTGCCAAGGTGCAGGGAAATGGCAGGTAAAGCTGTCTGTTCTTTTAAAGCTCCCTCAGGACAAGGAAGAAGCCAGCCCATGAGTGGAGACAGGGGTCAATTTCCCAGCAGGCAGAGATGTCAGGACATATCAGTTTTGAGTTGGCTTTCAACAATTCCATCGAGAAAAATATATTCAAATAGGAATGGAGAATACATGTACTGTTAAGAGGGCACAAAAGCCCCTGATAAGGGGATGAATCATACTTTCAGAGCTCAAGGTCAGGAATGGTGAAGTCAGTGATGTAATAATGTGCCTCCCTCACCTCCATGCACATGCTGGGTCCTGGGGGCCCCTCTGCACTTCCTTCCTCCCCTCTTCCTCCCCAACATCAACCAATTCTGCCTCCAAACTTTTGTCCTCTAGCCCATCTGCAACCCTGCAGCCCAGCCATTTGTCTCTGAATGCAAACCCAATCACATTATGTCTTTGCTTAAAACCAGTGGGTCTTCACTGTCCACAGGTAAAGGGAAGGTCCTAAGCCTGGTACACAGGCCTGTGTGGTCGGTCCCTGTCCACTTCTATGGCCTCACTCTTCTCCTCAAACTCCCTCACTCCCTGGCTCTAACCACTCTGTCTGGCTTTCTCTCAAAATCCCACGATCCTTCCTACACAGGGCCTTAGCAGATGCTGCGCCCTCAGCCTAGAACACCTTCCCAAGTTATCTTTTACCCTTTCTGCAGCTCTCACCCCTCCACCATGTCTTCTGAGAGCTTTTTCTCTACCCAACACTCCCAAACCACCATGAACTTGTCTTCTCTAGAACCCCCTCCATCACACACTCACATTTATCAGTTTCAGTAACATCTCTCTCCCCTCCAGACCATAAGCTCCATGGGCTCCCTCTGATCTGCCCAGGTTCCTAGCACATTATGGACTCAAGAAACAGTTGCTGAATGAATGAATGAAGCTCGAGCGCTTCTTTTTTCCAATGCATTATCTCATTCAAAATAAAAATTAAAATGCAAACAGTCCCCTGGAGAAAATCAAATTAAAAGAAGAAAGTTTTCCTAGACAACATGCAGGACACGACTGAGCGACTTCACTTTCCCTTTTCACTTTCATGCATTGGAGAAGGAAATGGCAACCCACTCCAGTGTTCTTGCCTGAAGAATCCTAGGGACGGGGGAGCCTGGTGGGCTGCTGTCTATGGGGTCGCACAGAGTCGGACACGACTGAAGCGACTTAGCAGCAGCAGCAGACAACATGCAAGTGAGCTTGGCAGCAGACCCCAACAAAGAGGCTCCAAAGGATGAGAAGCCCCTGAGGGTCTGCTAAGACCTGTCCCAGCAACTAGCCCACCTTATGTCCTGAATTAGGGCTGGGACAGCTTCCTGCCACCACAAAGTCCCCCCACTGTCTAGAACATTTTTCACTGTCTCCCAAGAAGTACGGAGGTGAAACACGCTGGGAGGTACTGGAGGAAGGCAGGGTCATTAACTGTTGACTAAACCAACCAGTGAGTGTCTGTTTACAGCCTGAGGTCAGGGTGTACGGCCTGGGTTATCTCAACTAGATAAACTATACCCAGGAAAGTGAAAGTGAAGTTGCTCAGTCGTGTCCGACTCTTTGCAACCCCACGGACTGTAGCCTACCAGGCTCCTCCGTCCATGGGATTTTCCAGGCAAGAGTACTTGAGTGGGTTGCTGTTTCCTTCTCCAGGGGATCTTCCCAACCCAGGGATCAAACCCAGGTCTCCCGCATTGTAGGCAGACGCTTTACTGTCTGAGCCACCAGGGAAGTCCCCCTATTCTGGTGCAGGCCCAGAAAGCAAGCTGGGGTAGGCAGTGTTCATGAAAGTAAGATCTGGGGGTTACCAGTGACTACAAGCTCCCAGTGAGCTAACAGTATGACAAGAGCCACTCACTCAAAAAGGGCCCCTGACCTCAGAGGACATGAACAGAATTGGGGGTGCAAAAATGGGGGGACCTCTCTTGTTATGCTTGGAATAGACCTACCTGAGCTCCTGGACTCAGACCTGGGTCTGGCACACTGACAAACTGGTAACCTGTAGGAGGCCCTGGTAAAGAGGGTGAGGCTGTCCTGAAGGTGGCTGTGGGGCTGAAGAGCAGATCTTCAGTAGCCACAAGAGCAGCAGCTAACACTGACCGAGCCTAACACACATGGTCCTCGCACTGGGAGCATCGCGTGCCTTAGCTCACTTAATCTTCACACCTCTCAGGCAGGCATAAGTATCGCCATCTTACAGATGGAGCAACTGAGGCTCCAAGAGAGGCTAAATATGGGATCAGAAACCCAGATCTGACTGCATCAAATTTCTGCTCTTAAGTTTGGAAAGTGCTGCCTGCCTCCTCTCTGGCGGATGGATTCTAAACGTGTACAGCTTTGGAGGCTCTGAGGAGTACTGCAGTAAAGTCTGTTACTTTTTTTTTAACCCTGTGTTGCCAAACTTTCAAAAGTGCCATCTTTCTTCACAGAACATTTATTAGCATCTCTTGGAACAAGTACTCTCCAGAATATTCTTTGAGAAATGCTATAAGGCAGAGCTTCCCAAGCCTGGGATCTTATTCTTGTGCATCCATCACCATGTCCTTGGTACAGAGCTGACACTCAGCACTCATGTCAGCCTTACATGAACATCTGCTCCAGAGGAAAAAGGGGATAAGTTCTCCTCACTCCCACCAACCTGTTCCCTCATCCTTCTAGCACACTCTGGACACCACAGCTATCCAGCTATCGTTCTCTGGGGCAGGCTAAGAGGCAGAGAGGACCGAGTGGGGCTTTGGAAGCAGATAACTCTGAGCTCCGGTCCCAGCTCTGCCACTCACCAGTTCTGTGACCTTGAGAAGTTCCTTAGACTGCCTGATCCTTTGTTCCTCCAACTACAAAATGGGGCTGAGGCTTGGACGAGGCTCTGGGTGTGGAACACTGGCCAAGTAGCAGGTGTTCAGAAGCCTCAGCCCTAACATCCAGTCCAGCCCCCCTTGGAGGCTGGCTGCCTGCCATCCATGCCCCTATCATTTCCTGGAGTCTCCCTGTCGGGTATCCAGCACTGTTAGCCTCATAGGTGCCTCCACCCTGTCCAGACCAATGCTGGACTTGTCAGCTCACAAAAATTATGACACTGTCCAGAACATGTGACTGTGAAAGCCAGGCCCTCCCTCCTCCAGGGTGGGGCTCACAAGGTAAATGCCCATGTCCTGTGGGCCTAGACAGGGAGGCGGGAAGGGGCCCTGCTCTGGGGTCAAATCCTTGATCCCTGGCACACAGGGGATGTCATGGGGGAGCCTGGAGGGCTTGATACCGTCCCACATGGAACACTCAGTAAAAGTGAGGCTGATGAACCCAGCCTTGGTGACTCCAGCCAAGCTCCTAGGCCTCTTTCAGGCTGAGCATGCAAGGGGAGGATCTCGTGGCCTGGAAACCTGCTCTTGCCCCCCTACCCCACCCCACCCCAGCCAAGGAGCAGGGCCCTGCTGTCCAGCAACAACCCCTCTGGAACCCTGGTGGCTAGTGGCTTGTCTCCCTGGGCAGACAAGGCTAAATGGAGGCTTGGCTGGGCCTTAAGAGACCTCAGGTGCCAGGCAGAAGGCTATGGCCTTTATTCCATTAGGAGGAGGGAGCCAACATGGGTGGCCAAGTCGGGCAGGAACTGGCCCAGAGCTGAGCTTACCAATGCAGACTCGAGCAGTGGGGGCATGATGGCCACAGACAGAGCCCCTTCCTTTCTCTGACCCTTGGCTTTATGGCTATAAAAGAAGTGGCCAGACCTTAGATGACCCAGAGCATACACTTCCTTGAGTGTTTTGGGGGTGAAAGGCTGATATGGGGGAGGTCACAACACATGACACTGGCCACATCAGCTGCAGGGCACACACACCCGGCCTGCTCTCATTCACCCAGCCCAGAGGGAAAACTGTGCTGTTCAGTGGGTAGCCTGCTAAGAATGCCAAGGGCAGAGATCTCTTCTCCCCAGGGGCACAGGAAGCAGCTTGGCTGCCTGAGGCCTCCCACCTGCACAATCTGGGGCAGCAGCTGGAAGGGGCTGGCTGGCACTAAAGGAGTGGGAATCACCAGCTTCGACCTGCCACAGTGCCCCAGGGAGGACTTGGGAGATTGGGGCTCCTGTCCAGGTCTGTCCTGGCCTAGCCTTGTGACCTGGGCAAGTCACTCACCCTCATGGGATCTAGTTATTTCGATTGTCCTATGGGATTAAGAGAAGTATGCCAACCCTGTTGTACCACCCAAGTGCTACCGTCATCCCCAGTTCACAGCGGAGAAAGCTGAGGCTAAGACAGGTAATGTGGCCTGCCCAAGGTCACAGGTCCTTCTAACTCTAATGCCTGCTGATGGCTCAGGCAGGGGCTGGGCTGATTGGGCATTTCCACATCCCCAGTGACCAGCCCAGGTCCCAGCACAGGGTGGGGAGGTGCTTGTTTAGAGTAGTGTGGATGGGCCAGCCAGTCTACAGGCTCCTCCGGGCAGGCACAAGGTCGAGGTTGCTTCATCCACTCCTCCCCTCACTCTGGTCCTAGCAGCGGGCAGAGGCTGCTGAGCCAGTGGGGTGCCATGACCTTCAGTGGTGTCTCACATCTGCCCAGGTTCTCTCCCAGTGACTCAGGAGCTGGAAGCCTGTACCAGGCATGGAGCCTGGGGTATATACCTTTGGGGTTCACCAATACCACCTCCTGGCAGCCCTCACCACCCCCCACCACACGCTGCCTGTGGCAGCCTCACCATGTTCATGATGGTCAGCACGTAGCTCTCGACATTCGGCTGCCCGTGGTACTCCACCATTTTGGTGTCAGCTACCACCAGGGTCTCCACCCACTTCTCTTTGCTGACCGAGCGCTGGTATCGATGCCTCAGCCGCTGACGCCGCCACTGTTGCCGCTGTTCCCAACGCTCCCGCTGGGGTTCCAGCTCTGGAAACTCTGTGGGCCCAGAAGGGGTGGGGGCTAGCTGCCAGGAGGCTGGCCCAGGACACACGTCTCAAGGACCTCTCCCCAGTGAGCTCTCTCTGGGTCAGCGGGATCAGAGACAAGGGGCCTACTCCCAGTGTGACTCTGCCCCAGACCTGTGCTGTGTGGCCCTGACCTAGTCACTTCCCTTGTCTGACCCTGGGGCTGCCTGACAATAAAAAGATAAGCCTAGCAGCCTCAGAGGATGACTTCGATGGGGCTATGAACATGGTGAAGCACTGAGCCTGTTAGGCGAACTCCTGGGCCCGTATCTCTCTATGCTGATCCACCCCCGCTGGGGGGTAAGTACCTCCCAGCTCACACAGACCTTTCAACCTAACCCCCAGCCTGGGGAGGCTGGCCAAGACCCCAGCCAGCTGACCCCCCTGGAGATCTGCCCCACTGCTCCAGGCTCCCCGCAAGATCAGAAGAGGAAGCACATCTATGAAGCTGGGGAAACTGAGGGCAAGAAGCAAGCCCCGGTGAATATCTGTCCCAGGAAACAGAGTCCCTAGCAGTGGGCAGCTTGTGAAGCTGGAGCATTCCATAGACCCCAGCAGCCTTTAGCAGGCAGCTCCTTACCTGGACTGGCCCAGCACAGACTGGCCACTCTGCAGAAGAGGTGCTGGGTGCCACACTCTAGGTCCCCAATAACAGAGGTCAGTTTTTCTGGGGTAAGACCAGAGTGGGGAGGGGAGGGAGGTTCCCGCCTAGTTGAACTGCTGAGGTTGTGTATGGCCCAGCCTTGACTGGACACTCAGGGAAGAATGGCTGCCACAGCTAGAGGTGTCACAGGCAGGGAGCAGGGAGGGGACACAGAGAGACTGAGCCCTGAGGTAGGGAGGTAGATGAGCTGGTGGTGAGAGGAGTCAGTCCAGGGGATGAGCTGGGGCAGGCCCAACAGGCAGAGGCCTCAGGCCCATCACACATAGAGAGCACAGGCTATGATGATGCGGCTGTTGGTTTGTCTGTGTCCCTTCAGTCCAAGAGGAGCTGGGCGTGGGGGTGTTAATAGAGGTTTCTAGAAAGGCCCCCTCCATGTCCCAGACTCATCCCCTACCCCAGAGCTGATAGCAGAGAAACACACCTTTCACCCCACAGGTGCCTGGAGCCCTGGAGTCCCCCGGCTCTGCCCACTTCTCAGGGACTTGGCGCTTGTATACCACGTGGGGCTGGGCGTGGCCAGGCCGGGCGGGGACGCCATCCAGGGGCTCAATGAAGTAGTCCTCGTTGGAGAGCTGGAACACACCTTTCTGGGAAAGAAGCACCAGGGTCACACGGGGAGGACTGGCACTCGGCTGCCCTCCCCCACGCCCAGAGGCCTGTCCTGCCCAGCAGAGCCCATCACGCCAACTGACCCCAGACACACCGTGCCTTCCTCCCTCTAGACCTTTGCTCACTTTGTACCCTCTGCTGGAACATCCCTCCCTACCGCCTTACCCAGCCAAAGGCTTCTAGGCTGAGCTCAGAAGCCATCAGCCCAGGAAGCTGCTCCATACACCCACCCCACCCCTTAGCCCATAAGTACAAAATAGGTCTGCATCCCCCACATTCCAAAGATGAGCAAGAATTACAATTAAAAACTTAACACCAAGGGGAAAAAAAGCTTTGGGTTAGTAATGTACAGCACAGTGCTATAGTTAATAACACTGTTTTGTGTTTTTGAAAGTTGCTAAGAAAGATAAAAAGTTCTCATCACAAGAAAAAAAACTATATGTACATAAATTTGTAACGACTTATTGTGATCATTTTACAATATATTAATAAATAGGTGTCAAATTGTCTGAAACTAATATTTTGATAATATCTCAATAAAAAGAAATTTGATTACCAAAAGAAAAAAAAAGGAAGGAAGGAAGAAATGGGTTTCCTTCCAAATCTAACAAGATGGCCATGGAGATACCCACTGCCACCAGGACACCCTCTTCCTTGGTCCCAGGATCTTCCAGAGAAGGGAAATTGAAAGGGGTGTCTCGGGGATGTTTGCTGGCATTCAGAGAGGCCAGAGGAAGGAGGGGCCTTGGGAAGTATCTTTGAGCAATCCACCACCTACTAGGGAAGCTCAGGACTCCAACATGGGAGGTTTTTCCTCCCTCAGACCCCTCCTCATTGGCTCCAAGTCAGCCAGTTGGGTCACTCAGGGCAGAGAACCTGGAGTGCTGGATCGTGTATCATTAGCTCTAGGGGCTGGAGGCCTGCGTTGACTCCACCACTGGATAACTGAGTGACCTTGGGCAGGTTCCTCTCTGAGCCTGTTCCCTCATCTGTAAAGAGGGAACAATGCCCATATGTGTACTTGTCGCTCAGGCGCAACAAAATTAATTTAACTATATGAAAAGGGAGAAGTACAGGCTCCTGTAAATGAGACTTTCCCAGGCAGCTGGGCTCTCAAAGGCCCAGATACCCTAGAGCAGGGGTCCCCACCCTCCAGGATCTTATGCCTGATGATCTGAGGTGGAGCTGATGTAATAATAATAATAATAGAAATAAAGTGCACAATAAATGTAATGTTCTTGAATCATCCTGAAACTACCCCCTACCCCCAGTCTGTGGAAAAACTGTCTTCCACGAAACCCTTCCCTGGTGCCAAAAAGATTGGGGACCAACGGCCCTAGAGCCTGTGAGGTGGGCTATATGTCATGAGCCTGTGCCCTGCCACAGCTATGGCTTTTCCTGAGCAATCTGAGCTGAGGCTCCCTGCAGGGAGTAGTGGATGGCTGAGAATGTGCCCCCATCCCCCCACCCACCCCCACTCCTCCCACACCCGACCCTCCAGAGCTGGGAGCAAAAGGAGCCCTATGCTGCCTGGAGAGGAGCTGCTCTCAAGCAGAGAGAGGCAATTAGGGCTGCACGTGGCTGCCAGCATTACCTCAACTCAGAAAAACCTGGAGGCTAAAGCCTGCTCTCCAGGGAAGCGGGGTGGGGGCGGGGGTTGCGCGATCAAAGTCATAACTGGTACTCCTTGAAGATGAGGGACTCATCTGCTTTCTGAGTTACTTAGTCCACACACACCACAAACAAAAAGCTGTTTTCAAAGTCTGGAGTGACAGCTTCAACACTATCTGAGAAATTGTCAGAAATGCAAGTTCCCCACCCCCTCCCCCCATTTACCCTATGGGGCATCAGGTTTTCCACTAGGCCTCGGTGACTCTGGTTCGCTTTAAAGTTTGAGAACCGCTGCCCTAGAGAACAAAGAGGCCTGAGCTTGTCCACCCCATTTTACAGGTGCTAATACTGAGGCTGGAGGGGGGAACTCCAACGGGCCAAAACCAGCAGACAAGTCCTCGCCCAGGCAGGGGATGGGGATGGGGTGGGCCCACGTCCCGCCAGCTCACCCGGCGCACTCACCAGGCCGTCGCAGGCGCTGATGGCCGCCAGGCCGCCCTCGAGCTCGGGGTCCTGCACCTCACCTAGCAGGTGGCAGGCGGGGGCGCGGGCCCGGATGTGCGCGCGGCCCAGGCCGCCCCGCCGCCGCGTCTCGCTCACGAAGCCGGGCGCCAGCAGGTGTGGGTTGGCGGTCAAGTTGAAACGCAGCTCGCGGCCGCGGTACTGCAGCTCGTAGAAGGTGGGCGCGCTGGGGCGGGCGGACAAGTCCCTCTTGCGCAGCGCGCGGGGCCACAGCTCGTAGGACAGGAAGGAGCCCCCCGAATCCACACGCACCGGGTGCACAATGTCCAGCGCCGCCCGGCCATCAGCGGCGTGCCCTGCAGGGAGAAGAGCCGAGACGGAGTGGGCAGCGGCCGAGGGGGCGCTGAGGTGCGAGTGCCGGGATTCAAACACCCACCACCTGTGCTGTTTCACCGCTCCGTGCCTCGCAGTCTCCACCCAGGTGATCGCAATAACCTCTTCACAAGTCTCCCTGCTTCCGTTAGTGACCATCTCGGGTCCCTCTCCCCCAGTATGATTAGCTTTCCACGTGGTAGTCCTAGGGACTCGTTCCAGAGCTGTCAGATCCATAGCCTTTCTCTGCTCAAAACCCTGCAGTGGCTCCCAGCTCACACACAGCAGCAAACTGTTCTAGCGATGGCCAGGGACGACCGATCTCATCTCAGCTACACCTCCCGAATTCCCTCCATTCGGCCACTGGCCTCCTTGCTGCCCCTGCCTCCGGATTTTGCTTTCTTGTTCCCTCCACCTGAACACGCTTCCCTGTTTCCCACATGACAATAAAGCACTCACTTCCTTCAGGTCCTTCCCCAAAGCTTACTCACTTCTTTTTAAAATTGCAACTCCCCGCCTCTCCCTATCCCCCCTTCCCTGCTTTATTTTTCCCCATAGCACGTCTCACATACTGTATCACTTAACATCTGCATTCTTTTTTCTATTTTTCTTTCTCCATCTCCTCCCAGTGTGAACTCTGAGAGGGCAAGAATCTTTAGTCTTTGTTGAAGATTTTAAGTGTTCAAGAATGTCTGGAAACTAGTAGTTTCTCAGTAAGTATTTGTGTAAAATCTGTAGAAAGGGGATCGTAACTTGCACTTTGGGGGCTGAAGATTAAATGAACTGATCTACTCCACATATAGCAGCGCCTGGCCCACTGAATACGATGAATATGACTGAATATGATTGCAATTATGATTATTAGATTATTATTAGCCTGATGGATTTTTTAAAGTGCCTGATGGTTCTTCTGCACACATCTCCAGGCCTCCTGAGATGGGGAGTCAGAGAAGGACCACCCAGGTAGGGCTCCCTGGCCCCTCATCACTACCATTTCAACCAAGCAGCTCTAGTTTATTTCTTTCACATTTGAGAGTTAAATGAAAAGATTCCAGGGCTGGAAAAATTTGTAGAATCCTCTCCTAGTCATTCTGTCTGCTTGATTTCCCAGTAAGTCTTGATACTTAACCTTTTTCTGCCATGGACTCCTCAAAAAATGTTTTTAAGTGTGTAAGATTAAATGTATAGGAATACCAAGGAAATTCATTATACTGAATTAAAGCTGTCAAAATAATTTAAAAAGTAGATGTGAAATCATGTGTTCCTTTCCTAATGCATTAAACAAGATCCAAAGGCAAGTTTAATAACTATGATGATTTCAAAGTAGTGAAGAGCATCAGCCTTATTTCAAGATACCTGCAACTGTGTTGAGATTTTAAAAAAAGAAGAAAAAGTTTTTTTTCTTGTCCCTCTTGGTAGCTTACCTGTCTCCTGAGAAACCTGTATGCAGGTCAAGAAGCAACAGTTAGAACCAGATATGGAATAGGGGTCTGGTTCAAACTCGAGAACGGAGTACATCAACACAGTATATTGTTACTCTATTTATTTAATGTCTAGGCAGAGTACATCATGCAAAATGCTGGGCTCGGTGAATCACAAGCTGGAATCAAGATTGTCAGGAGAAACAACAACCTCTGATATGCAGATGATACTACTCTAATGGCAGAAAGTGAAGAGGAACTAAAGAGCCTTTTGATGAGGGTGAAAGAGGAGAGTGAAAGAGCTGGCTTGAAACTCAACACTCAAAAAACTAAGATCATGGCATCTGGTCCCATCACTATATGGCAAATAGATGGCAGAAAAGTGGAAACAGTGACAGATTTTCTCTTCTTGGGCTCCAAAATCACTGTGGACTGCAGATGGTGACAGCAGTCATGAAATTAAAGGATGCTTGCTCCTTGGAAGAAAAGCCATGACAAACCTAGATAGTGTATTAAAAAGCAGAGACATCACTTCGTCCATTTAGTCAAAGCTATGGTTTTTCAGTAGTTATATACAGATATGAGAGTTGGATCCTAAAGAAGGCTAAGCACTGAAGAATTGATACCTTCAAGTTGTGGTGCTGGAGAAGACTTGAGAGTCCCTTGGACAGCAAAGAGATCAAACCAATCAATCCTAAAGGAAATCAACTAGGAATATTCACTAGAAGGACTGATGCTGAAGCTGAAGCTCCAATACTTCGGCCACTTGATGTGAAGTGCCAACTCACTGAAAAGACTCTGATGCTAGGAAAGATTAAAGGCAAAAGCAGAAGGGGGAGGCAGAGGATGAGATAGTCAGGTAGCATCATCGACTCAATGACCATGAATTTGAGCAAACTCCAGGAGATAGTGAAGGACAGGGAAGACTGGCATGCTACAGTCCATGGGGTCACAAAGAGTTGGACATGACTTAGCAACTGAACAACAATTGGTAGCTAAATCAGAGATGCTGCTAATACTATTGTGATTTGTTGCTAATATTTGTAATGGAAGGAAATACTGAATTTCACTTCAAGGTTAGAAAAATTAAAGATGTAATATAGTCCCATCCAAGTTCATGGATCCTCTGAATTCTACCCAGGTCCCTGTGGCTATGGATTCTAAGTTAGGACACCTGCAGGAGAGTCTCCAGATTGCTCCTGGAGAAAGCAGAGAGACATTCAGAGAGGTGCAGAGACTAGCCTAAAGGCACACAGGAAGAGTAATAAAAGTCTCCCAAATGGTTTCAACCTCCCAGTAACGTCCTTCTTCATTGTCAGAGGTCTGTCTCTTGCTGGGTCTCAGTTTCTCCATTGCTAACATAAAAGCTATGACCACCCTAGACAGCATGTTAAAAAGCAGAGACATCACTTTGCCAACAAAGCCCGTCTAGTCAAAGCTATGGTTTTTCCAGTAGTCATGTATGGATGTCAGAGTTGGACTATAAAGAAAGCTGAGTGCTGAAGAATTGATATTTTTGAACTGTGGTGTCGGAGAAGACTTGAGAGTCCCTTGGACTGAAAGGAGATCAAACCAGTCAATCCTAAAAGAAATCAGTTCCGAATATTCATTGAAAGGACTGATGCTGAAACTGAAGCTCCAATACTTTGGCCACCTGATGCGAAGAACTGACCCATTGGAAAAGACCCTGATGCTGGGAAAGACTGAAGGCAGGAGGAGAAAGGGGCAACAGAGGATAAGGTGGTTGGATGGCATCATCGACTCAACGGACATGAGTTTGAGCAAGCTCCAGGAGTTGGTGATGGACAGGGAAGCCTGGTGTACTGCAGTCCGTGGGGTCACAAAGAGTCAGACACGACCAAGTGAACATGAATTGGACTCGATCAAAGTTTTCCAACTATTTTGACCACTAGACCTAGTCTTCAAAAGAAATCTCACGTGGACACACACACAAAGAAGAGCAGCACTGCTGGGAGTGGGCAGCAACCCCAGGGCTCACGCTCTTGTTCTCTCTTTTCCTTCTCCACAGTTCCCAGGCTCTAAGGTGCAGGTAGGAAACTGGCCCATCTGAGGTTTGTCCCAGCCTCTGGTCCTGCCTAGCTCTGGGGCTTGTCCTGGCTTTATGCCCAGCTCTTGGGATCCTGGCTGCTCAAGACAAAGACTTCTCAAGGCCACAAGAATGCCTGAGTGCCCTGCAGCTGTCCTACAGAGCTCTCTGTGTGGCTGCTGCTGGGGTGGGAAAGGAAGCCAAGTCCAGCCTGAAGCTCCCTCCAGGCCAGGCTGCAAAAACTCAACTCACCCTCCAATCTGTCTCCTGCCAAACCACTTGAAGAGTGCGCTGCATGGTGTGGCCCCCCGCACCCCCGCTGAGGACATCCCTCACTGCCCACAACTGCCCCAGTGGGCCAGCCATTAGGGCAGTCCTCTAAGAGCATTCTCCAAGAGGCAGGACACAGGGTGGGCTGGAGTGACTTGTTCAGTGACTTTAGGCAAATTTTCCTTGTCTCTGAGTTTCAGGAGGGCACAAGTGCAAGGATTTTCCAGACTTCTCGGATGAGAATTTGTTAAAAACAAGTTCTCAGGCCCTGTCCCAGACCCACTGAATCAGCATGTCCAGGAAATGGGACTGGGAAGCTGTGTTTTTACCAAAAGCCTCAAGGGATTGTGGTCATCAGGGAAGTTAGGAAATTCCTTACTGGACATAAACCTGGCTGAACATCAGAAGTACCTGGAAAGCTCTGAAAAACTGTAGCTGCCCAGGACCCAGCCCAGATATTCTGATTCCTTAGATCCAGGGCTCTGAGGCCCCAGAATCTGCAGTTTTCTAAACCTTCTGGGGATTCTGAAGTAACCATTTCAAGGCTGGCATTTGGAAGCCATTGGGCTGGATAGTTGAAGGAGACTTCTTGCTCTCTCATCCTCATAAGGGCATTTGGGAGGCCAACTCCACAACCATAGCCTGCAGACTTGTTTTTTTTTTTGTTTGTCAGTGTATTGATTAGGGGCAGGTAGTGGTTTGTTGGACTGGCAAAAATGTTGAACAGTATTTAATCAGTTGCCAGTGTTTTTTGTAAAAAAGAAAAAAAATCACATAATTTTGTACAAAAGTCTCAATTTTCAGCTTAAAGTCTTATCGTCCATCCATGTCAGGCCTAAATTCACACTTGTCAGAAGTGGCCCATTAGAGAGGGCCTGTGCTTTCCCATCTGCCTCAGTCTCCACCACTTCCTATGTGTTCTCAGCACTGTCGCTAAATATAGGTTGCCCTCAGCTTCACACTTGTGCTGTCTTTCATTCAGTAAAGAGCTGAATCTCTAACAACAACGGGAAAACAAGGGCTGGGCCAAGAGGCCCTATGATTCAAGAAAAATGTCTTCCCATCAGCCTCGTTACGTTACCTGCCTGGCCCATGGCGTTTGGTGTTGTGAGGGAGAGCTAAGTGCCCTAACATCCAGGAAAAAGTACAAGACACCATCCTAGCCCTGAGAATAAATGGGTGCAGGGCACTCATGATCCTTACCCCTGGCACAGCGCTGGGAAAGTCCAAGAGAGGGCAGGGGACAGCCCAGAGATGTACGGGGATGAAGAAGAGCTTTGTCAGAGGGGCGCATGTGACATGTCCCCTTGACATATGGGTACATATTTAAGCATGAGGATGAGGACAGCTTGGTGGTGGGCATCATGTGATAGACCACCAGAGAAATAGGAAGAAGTCAGGTGAGGGGAACAAGCAATAAAAAGCTTGACCCAGGCACGTGTTTTGTAGAATGAGAGACAATGGAGTTAGAAAATAATGCAAAAGTGTGAGCGTTGAACACAGGTAGACCTGGGTTCAGGTGCCAACTTGGCTACTTAATAGTTGTGTGGCCAGGACAGTCACTTCATCTTACTGAGCCTCAGTTTCCTCATCTGCTCAGAGTATCCAAGTCAGAAAATTTAAGGAGGGTCATGGAGCAAATAGATGGAGAATAAGAAAACAGTTATACTCCAAGGTTTTATTTTAAATGAATATTAAAAGCAGTTCCCAGGGCATGAACCATCACAGTCAAGGCTGCTAAAGACAAGCTGAAGGTGTGGGGTGCTGATGCCAATTAGCCCAGAAGTGCTCAGTGTACCAGAAAAATGGAAGCTACATGGCACACCTCTAGGCAACGGCAGTGTCCTCAACCGTATGTGGGTGGGAGAGGGCACTGTGTATAAGGCTGGGGAATCAGATCCCCTGGGGAGAGATGGCCCCGAGAGTTCAACAGTGTCCCTGGGGAGGGATCCATGAACCTGGGGGTATGCAGTCCTGTTGAGAACCCTTGAGCTAGACCTTGGGAAATTATTGCAAGATAGAAATTCAAGTGAGTTATAAAGAAGCATCCTCCTAAGTTCAAAAATGTGGCGGGGCTAAGCAGAAATATGCTGCAGGCAAAAAGCATTAGAAGTAATGTGCTCTATAGTCAGAGCACCTGGGTCTGCATCACAACTTTGCCATCAAAAGCTGTGAGGCCATGGGTAAACTAACCACACAGTCTCAGTTCCTCCATCTGTAATATGGGCATGATAATAATTATACCTTAGGTTGTGTGAGAATTCAGTGCGTCAATACATAAGCGCTTAGTTCAATAGATAATAACACAAAGCAAATGTGACTAAGTTATGACTGAAAATTAGCAAGAGAAGTTCTCAAGTATACTTAGCTATGTCTTTAAAAACTTCTTTTGCTTAATGACTTAATATTTTAATAAGAAATGTAAAAATATTAGTACTTACAGGATGTTACCATTTTTACTGCAATAATTTTCATTTTCTTGCTTTATTCTGCATTCATTAGTCAATTTGTCAATTAGTCAATGCATTCTGCATTCAATAGTCAATTTGTGTTGTTTTGCCATTAAAATATTTTTAAATGAGGGGAGTAAGTTAAAAAATAAACAACTCTTTCAGTGTCTCTGATAGCTGATGGCTGGTAGAGATCATGGTGATGGAAACTACCACCACCCAGTGCTAGCAAAGGGTAATTGCAGGTTCCAGTCCGGTCTGTGGGTGCATCAGAGCTGAGCCAGCAGTGCCAAAGCTACTGCAGATGGCAGCAGGGACTGCCAGTGGTTCATGGCTGAGTCTGTCCTGCCAGGAAGGTTATTCGGTTGTGATTGGAGTGAGTTCCTGCCACAACGGGTGTTGAATACTTTGACTATCACTGCTAGGTGACAGAACTGTCACCCTGGAACTTCTACCAGAGAAATGCCAACATGGTGTTTACCCTCACCTCCTTATCGAGTACCTGAGTTACAGTCCAGCTCTTCAAATGACCCATAGCTCATGACAAAGAGAAAAAATAACCAGGGTGTGTGTGACACATGCCCCCCCCCCACTCCAGTCTGTCTGCACTTGCCTGTATGCACGTGTGTGCATGCACACGCACACAGAGCTCACATGTGTGAAACAGTGTTTTGGTGGGTCCCTGCGCCAGTCCCAGCAATCCCAAGTCCCTTGGTTTGTTACATTTTTCTAAAAGTGAGCCCAAGATGTTTTCTTTGGCCTCTAACTGGGTCGCATTCAGTGGGCAGAGCACCTGGTCTAGGTTCCCCAGGCAGGTCTGAAGAAAATGACAAAGAGCTCAGCAGCCTCCGTGTCAGGGATCCCAAGTGGGAGAGACTGGGGAGGACCTCATGTGACATATCTATAGGGACACTGGAGACAGACACTCACCTGAAGGGGGACCCAGATTAGATAGGAGGGGCGCTTGCCTTTCCTCCACCCCAAATGGCAGGTCCAAGTTTCAGGACACACCAAGGACTCCCTAATCTTATTGGGTCTACCTGGCAGACTCATAAAAACCACGGCCACCACGTGGCAGTTTCTCTGTTCTGTGCGAAGCAAACACATTCACCATCTCGCTGAATTCTCATAACAACCCTTGGAGGTAGATACCATTATCCCAGTTTAACAACATGGGCAAGCTCATACATGTGTCTGGCTTGCAGTAGGAGACCCTGACCACAGGCACTCCCCGGCCCCCGACACACACATAACCTTTCTCCCACAGCTGCCAGGGAGCCTGGACCCAAGTTCAGGCTTCAGGGGCAATTCCTTGGGGCGAATACTTTCCTGCTCCCATCACCTGGTTCACCCTCATCGGTCCCCAGCTCTGGGGCAGTGGGAAAACACAGGCTTCACCCAGGTAGCCCAGGAGTCTAACCTCGCAGGTCACTCCCCTCTCTGAATCTGTCCTCTCATTTATAAAAGAACTTTCCATCACACACCTTGCAGGGTTGTTGTGGAGCTGATGAGAAATAAGAAGTAGGGATGCTGGCACATGGTAGGTCTCATTAAATATTTGCTCTGTCCCCTACACATTGTTGCTAGACGGGGAGCTTCCTCCCTAAAACACTGCTCCCCTCAACGGCTTTCATCAGCTGCACCCCTCAACGGTTCCTTGAACCTCTAAGATCTGGCTTAAATGCTCCCTACATTCCGGCCCATATGCTTTTCCAGCCTCACAACCACAATCCCTCTGCTGAGGAGGGAGGTCTCCCCGAAACCCAGCTCGAAGCCCTAATCTAGCCACTCCACCCCGACCCGCTCCACCAAGCCCGGTTGGGCTGCACGCATCCGCACCCACACATCCCCCCACCTCCCCACTCCCCCTTCCAGCCCATCTAAAGTTCATCCATCACACACACACCCTTCCAGGCCATCTAAAGTTCACCCAACACACACACACACACACACACACACACACACACACCCCCTTCCAGCCCATCTAAAGTTCACCCATCCTTTCAGTCCCTCCAAGCTCGGGCCCCTCTCCTACAAAGCCTTCTTCCCGACTGCCTCGCCTCAACAGTGCTTCCCACTATTCTACCCGCGCCCAAGAGACCAGGAGCTTCCAGAGCGCAAGGCCAGGGGGTCCTCTACACCCTCCGATCCTAAATTCCCAGGCCGGACGCTCCAGGAGCTCCGTGGCCCGGCGGACCGGGACGGAGCATGATTCTGGACGCGGGCCAGAAGCTCGTCGGAGGCCAGCCGGGCGGGGCTGGGCGGGGAGAGCCAAGCCCAGGGCCGGGGAAAGAAGCTCCTTCTCCGCGCTGCTCTCCCGGCGCCTTCACACTTGGGGGAGGGGGAGGCAGGAAGTGCAAGGACCGCGCAAGACCCGGCCCGGGGAGCTTGAGGGCCGGGCAGGCTGCCTAGAGGCGGGGGACCGGGGCGGGGGGCCGGGGCTCGGCAGGGAACCGCGTAGACCTGAGACCCCGCGACTCCGCCCGCAGCGCCCTGGCCAGCCTGCTTTCCAGACGAGGCACACTGGGGAGGGCGAGAAACTGAATCCATCGTGAGCAAGCCGCGCTCCGTCCAGTCGCTCAGACGAAGAGATTCCCCGGGAGAGACAGACGCGCTCTGCTGCACCCGAGGTGGGGAAACGGGAGCTCGAAGAGCGTGTAAGAGGCTTATTCTGGCTATGGGCAGGGTGCGTAGTGGAGTCGAGGGCTGGGGAAGGCTCCCTGAAGGCGCGGTTTCGCTGCCCTAAGCCCACCCCTGTCCCTAACACCAGGAGAGTGGGGGGCGACCCCTCCCGGCAGAGCCTGGCAGGAGCGGAATCTGCAGAGGTGAGAAGGGGCTGAACCTAGGCTGGAGAAGCGGGGAGGGGTGCAGGGGTGGCAGGGCCGGCCGGCCGGGGCGGGGCAGCCACCCACCTGGTGCAGATCCGTGGGCGCCCGGCGCCAGGACCGAGAGGAACAGGAGCAGGGGGCGCAGCAGCGGCGCGGGGCTTCGGGGACTCGGGCCGCTGGGCATGGCCGGGGCCAGGCGGCCGCCAAGCGACCCCTCGCACACGCTCTCGTCCGTCCCGTCCGTTCGCTGCCCGGTCCCGGGTCCGGCTCAGGACATGCCCGACCCGCGTGCAGCTCCCGGCGTCCTGGGCCCGGACTGCCGCCCGGCGGGCGGCTGCGCTCAGTCTGCGAGCAACAAAGGCTGCAGGGCCCGCCCCCTCGGCCGGCTGCGGAGGAAAAGAAAAGACTGGAGAGTGAGAAACGGAGACAGAAAGGGAAGGAGGGAGGGAGGGAGAAACGCCGCGGGCCCCCGCCCCGCCCCTCGGGCTCCTTCCCCCGCCCCCGGCCCGCCCCTCCAGCCCAGGCGCGGCCTCGCCCCGCCCTCGCCCCACCCTCTCGGGCCACTCCGGGCCGGGGCCGACTGCCCACCGCTCAGGGGCGGAGCACCGGGCAGGGCGCACGCAGCGCCCCCCGACGGCCGATCGGCCGCCCACCGGGCCGAGGGCGCCGTCTGGCGGTGGAGCCAAGCAGGGCCCTCCTGTCCTGAGCCCGCCGGAGCCCCTCAAAGAATCTGGAATTTCTGGAATTTCTGCCTTGTCCCTAAACTGTGCTCGAGGTGGCGCCCTTCGGTGCACTCCCGGGGCTAGGCAGTCCTGCCCTTCTAAAGAAGAGGGACATAGAGGCCCCGGGAGGGTCCAGGATCTCCAAAGCTAGCTGGGGAGAGAGGCCCAGACTCTTCCCAAGGGAGCATCTCTTTCCTACTTGGGGCAGGGTCCCTCAATTTCTCCTGTCCAGACTCCTTTCCAAGTGTGTTTGCCTGAAGGGAAGCACAGCATTTGGCCCATGGGCTGGAGCCCACAGACTCAGCAGGGGCCTCCTGGGAGCTTGGAAATCAGCCAAGCCCAGCCTCGCATCCTCAGCCTCAAACACCCGCCATCTGTCCTGCTCCCTCCCTCGTTGCTCCTAGAAGCCTGTCCCCATGTCAAAGAACACTCCCATCCTCCACCTTCTGCTTCACTAAACCTGGCCCTACCCTGAGGACCTTCACCTCTTGTTCTCAGTGGTGGTCTGCTTTCTTCCCCGGACCAGCCTTTGTGTAGCCTTCTGCCGCCCACATACCTCCCCGCTGTTCCATCTCACGTGCACTTTCCCTCATTCTGGAAGTTCCCATCTGGCTCCTTCACCCCAAGCCCTGCTGTCCTCGGGGTCAAATGCAGCACATGGCTACCCAGTTGCTTGACCGCCTCATCTCTAGTGGCCCTTCCCTCCACCTTAGCCACCAGCTCTCCTGGGCTCCTCCTCCCTCCACTGCCACAGCCTAGGCTCTGTCACCCCCGACAGCCCACTCTGAAGTCTCAAGATCAGATGCCCCACTCTCAGAGCACATCCTGATGCCTTTCCCATCCTCCCTGAGTAATGACAGGAACAATATGTGCTTTTCTTCCTCCGGTCTCTTGTCACCTTCCTCTGCCCACCCCACCCCACTCCCACCTGCCCCTCCTAGCTCCACTTACTTCCCTCCCTAGCTATACTCATTGCTTGACTTCTGGCCCTTACCCAACCACTTTCCATTTCTCCTCTGCCCCTAACAGCCATCGACCCTGCTACAGGGACAGTTCACACTACATCCTGCCCCCCACCCCACCATGCTGTGCACCAAGCATCTATAACTGGCACCCATGCATTTTCCCATCCTCTGGACACAGTGGAGCAGGCACCTTCCAGCGGTCAGAGACCGAAGCTTCTGCCAGGCCTCTCCAAGGACCTTGCTCTAGGTGTTCCTCTCTTTCCTTGGTCTCCATTGGCTCCTGTTCAGTTCAGTTCATTCACTCAGTCGCATCTGATTTTTTGAGACCCCATGGACTGCAGCATGCCAGGCTTCCCTGTCCATCACCAATTCCCAGAGCTTGCTCAAACTCATATCCATTGAGTCAGTGATGCCATCCAACCATCACTGGCTCCTGACCCTTAGTTTAAAACAATTCTGGTCTCCTTCCTAGTAAAGATATGGATTATACCCCTCCATAAATGAGTGATTCCTCTCTAGTTCCCACCCCATATTTCTGCTCTCTTTCTCAATCTAACCTCTCCAGGCAGTTATCTAAATTTCTCCTCCTCTCGTTTGCATCTCAGGCTCACCCCCTCCACCATCTTCCACTCTGGTGCCAGAGCCACAGGACCCTTCAAGTCCTTCTCATCTTGACCTGCCCAATGCATTCTAGAGGTGTTCTCCGTCTCCACTTCTCAACTCCACCCTCATCCGCCTGGCAGACCGCCTTCCCACAGGTGTTGGGTATTCACAGGGAACAAGAGGGTCACAGTCTCTGGAACTCTCTCTGGAGGAGGGCCACAGGCTCGTAGGCAAACATGTAAATAAGACCAGCTGCTAAGAGGGGCTATGGAGAAGATAAAACAGGGAGTTTAGAGGGTCTACTCTCCAAGGGGTCAGTCAAGGAGGGCCTCCCGAGGAGGTGATATTCACCAGTCATGTGAGGGTGAAAGGGAAGAGATGGATGCATACTTGGTGCATCTGAGTGAGACCTGTCTTTTCAGGCTCAGCTTACACATCACCTCTCAGCAAGTCTTCCCCCACTCCCTTCTCAAGCTCCCCAGAGCATCTTTGCAACCCCCATCATGGCTCAAATCACATTGCATTGCTCTTGTCTGTTATGTCTGCCAAGCCCACCACACTGTGAGATGCTCAGGCCATGCCTTCTTTGTTCTGTGATCTCAGCCTCCAGCACAGGAAGCCCCAGAGATGGAAAGGATCTGGGGGTGGGGCAGGACACAGGGTCCTCCCTGGCCAGTACCACAATCTGTTGTCCTCGCTCCTCCGGGGAGCTGCCAAGGCCAAACACAGATTAGAAGCTTTTCTGAAAGGCAGCCTAGGAGCCTGTGTTTTTAAAACCCGTCAGCTGACAACAGTCCTCACCTGTTTCCATCTGTGTCCCAGGTCCTGGCCTTTACTCTGTCCACAGCCTGCTGGGCTGCCTTCATTTTAAGCCTCCTTGGGAACTATCCTGGACACCACAGGATACAAAAGGATTGTGAGGTTTAGTCCTGCCCTCGTGACACAAATAACAATCCAACCAGAAAAATAAGGCCAGCCAACTCCAACTCTGGGGCGTAAAGTTTACATTTTGAACAAAGCAAGAGATTTGATATTTCAACATGTAATTGTTCAAAATGTCAGGTATCCTATTAGAGTCCCCTCCAACCCCTGCCAAATCTTGACTGAATTATGTTTTAAATGATTGTTATCTATGTAGCCCAACATCTCCAGTAAGATTTAACTGAGCTAAAACACTACTAGAAACAGATCAAGCGAAATAAGAAACTAGACTCATTCTACTTCTATATATTCACTTATATATTAATAGATCACTTAAAAATTAGCCAGTAGAGCACATGTATTTAAAATCATAAATGAATAGATAGCAATTTTAAAATGAAGCATATAATTTAAAAAAATACTATAAAACTTCTTTGGGCTTCTACTTATCTGTCTAACGGAGATAGTGATTACTGCTACTGCTGCTAAGTCACTTCAGTCGTGTCCGACTCTGCAACCCCATAGACGGCAGCCCACCAGGCTCCTCCGTCCCTGGGATTCTCCAGGTAAGAACACTGGAGTGGGTTGCCATTTCCTTCTCCAATGCATGAAAGTGAAACGTGAAAGTGAAGTCGCTCAGTCGTGTCTGACCCTCAGTGACCCCATGGACTGCAGCCCACCAGGCTCCTCCGTCCATGGGATTTTTCCAGGCAAGAGTACTGGAGTGGGGTGCCATTGCCTTTTCCTAGTGATTGCTACTGTATTTCAAAGTTTTTTAGAGCAGTAATTCTCAACTCGGGGTGATTTTGATTCCAGGAATTTTGCAATGTTTGGAGGTGTTTTTTGTTTATTTGTCTTGTTTTTATTGTCACAACTGGGGGAGGTACTCCTGGCACCAGACAGGTAGAAGCCAGGGATGCTGCTAATATCTTACAATGCACAGGTCAGCCCCCCGACCCCGCAACAAAAATTATCCAGCCCAAATGTCAAAGTGCCAAGGTTGAGAAACTCAACTCCTGGGTGCATGAGGACTCTGTCTGGAGCTGGCCCAGCCTTCAGAATGGGCAGACCAACACCTGGCAAAGTTAAAGGTCTTTTGTATTTTATTTTGCATTTTTTGGTAAGGCAAGCACAGGATAAACATTCACACTTTTACAAACAGTGAAGAGTAACTCTTCCCTCCCAAAACTGACCCCTAGTCCCTCGGTGCTCCTTCCCAGGGGCCATTATTATTTCAGTTTCTCCTGAACCCTTTTAGAAAAATTCTGCTGCTGCTGCTAAGTCACTTCAGTCGTGTCCGACTCTGTGCAACCCCGTAGACGGCAGCCCACCAGGCTCCCCCATCCCTGGGATTCTCCAGGCAAGAACACTGGAGTGGGTTGCCATTTCCTTCTCCAATGCATGAAAGTGAAAAGGGAAAGTGAAGTCGCTCAGTCGTGTCCGACTCTTCGAGACCCATGGACTGCAGCCTGCCAGGCTCCTCCGTCCATGGGATTTTCCAGGCAAGAGTACTGGAGTGGGGTGCCACTGCCTTCTCGGAGAAAAATTCTAGGCAAACACAAAGTTCCATTGAGCGCACATGGTGGCACAGTCACTCTACACCTGGCTTTTTTCATTTAACCACATAGCTCAGAGATGGGAGATGGGCCAGCATCCTTACTCGTGGACCTGCAGCAGCCTTATTTTAATAGCTTGTTAGCATGTGGCACGTAACCCAGAATGTAAGCTCCATGGGGGCAGGAAACCTCTGTCTTGCTCACTAATAGACTCTTAGAACAGTAGCTGACATACAACACACATTCAGTAGCTATTGTCAGTTATCCAAATAAACGTTGGATGGTTGACATTCCATCACGTGTGTATGTCACCCATCTCCTACTGGTGGGTATTTAGATTATTTCTCCTCTCTTGCTGTGACTATCCTCTGTGCATATAGGTGAGTACAACTGTTGGATAAAGTCCTAGAACTGGGGCTGCTGTCAAGGGCATATGTGTTTGTAACTTTGATAGATAAGAATTGCCAAATTAAGGGCACAATTTTAAATGCTAATTTAGGGTACAGATTGCTAAACAGGGATGCCTAAAAAAGCACTTCCTTTCATGGGACAGCAACTGGGCTGAGTAAGAACTGGCTTTGAAAATGCACAAGTTGATTGACTTGGAAAGAGGATGCTGAGTTGCTGCCATGGGACTGATTAGCCATTGTTCTGGAAGCCCTGGAGACATGGGTGTTCTCAATATAGTCCCATAGTTCAAAGCACTGTGGCCTTTGCCTGCCAACTACCCAGCTTAGGAGGGGGGCCTGACCCCACACTGCCATGAGGGACAACATCACAGGAGTCATGGATATTATCCACATGGAAATTTCAAAACTGTCAGTCAGCTCAGGGGACAAAGGTCCAAGAACAGCTTCCACTCTCGCCAGCAGCCATCTGGGCAGTGAGAAGGATGATTAGACAGAGGCGAATTGTGACGGTGAATGAGTGCTGAATCCCATGTGTTGGCACTATGCTTTTACATGCAAGGTCTCACATCATCCTCCTCCCAGCACTGGGAGTGGACACTATTATATCTTCATTTTACAGATAGAGAAGCTGAAGCACGAAGAGGTCAGGTGGTTTGCTGAAGGTCCCAGCACCCAAGTCCCTGAGTACCTCTGCCTCCTGGATTGCCAGTTTGAGCTTCTATACCTCAAAGGATCTGCTTCTTCCTGGCTCCACCTTTGGGAGTTGTTTCTAAGTCTGCCAGACGGCTAGATATGTGGGAATAGGCCACTTCCCCTTCACTAAAGAGTCACTGAGGCTTGCATTTAGGAACACCTCCCAACTGTCAAGGGCCAGGAGCCATGCTGATTTCCAAAGGGACCCTCAGGAATGGCCATCAGATTATGTCCTGCACTCAAATCTTGTCTTCACATCTAGCCCATGAACTCCTGGACGGCCAGGGCCCTGTCAATTGGACTGAAGACTAGCAGATCCCAGAAGACTGTTGTGTGGGAGGCTGTGTCCCCAGCCTGACATTTGCACAAACCTTAGATCTCTTACTGCCCCACACTGCACCTTTGGCTGTTTTTTTCTTTTTCTTTTTTATAATTTTTTTTTCTTCTTCTTGCTATTGTTTCAGCAAGGGGTGTTCCAAATCCTTGTGTCTGGAAATAATTTGAAAACTTTTTATGCTTTTCTATTGTATTTATTGAGTTTTTGGAAGCTCTTTCTGTTATTTATCCTATAACATTTTTTCATGTATTTTATTAACTTTTGTAAAGAAAATACTTGTTCCGACATCTAAAAATCAGAACCATTGCTGGTAATAAGATCCTGGATAAAATAAATGACATGGGTCATTTTTATTTTTCTTTTTTAATCAATATATCATTTCACTACTTTATTTATCCAACAGATACTCACTTGTGCTGCCTGCAGTGGAGCTTAAATGAATAAAAACAGCATGATCCTTATTCTGAAATTGCTATTGCCAATTTAAAAAATGAAGTTAGTTATATAATTTGGGGGTTAGAAGGATATTTTTAAGACGAAGTCAATAGCAAAATATTCGGGGAAAGAAGTTAATAGATGTGCCTACATCTATTGCCTTTCATGAAGCAAACGTTTCTCCATATTTTAGAAGTCCTTAAATCCAACATCAAAAATCAAGAGATCAGATAGACCTAGAGAGATCAGAAGAAATAGAAAATTATCAAATAAATGATAGAATAATCTTTCTCAGGAGTGCAGCACATGCATTTCAGACCGAAAGACTTTACTGGCATCCAGTACAACAGATAAGAAAAGACCCCGACCAAGACTCACAGGTTCCTTGGTGGTTCAGATGGTAAAGAATCTGCCTGTGCTGCAAGAGACCTTGGTTTGATCCTTGAGTTGGGAAGATTCAGTGGAAAGAAGGAAATGACAACCCACTCCAGTATTCTTGCCTGGAGAATCACATGGACAGAGGAGCCTGGCAGGCTACAGTCCACGAGGACACAAAGAGTTGGACACGACTGAGCGACTAACACTTTCACTTCTAAGACACAACATCTTGACGTAGCAGAACTTGTAGGTACTTGAGAAAATTATTCCCAGAGGTGGGAAGAAAATGATCACAAAGACTCTGTAACAGAATGGTGCCAGAATTCTCTCCAGCAGCCCTATTAGCCAGAAGTCAACAGAGCAATGCCTTCAAAATTCTGGAAAGTGGTTTCCAACATAGAACTCAATTCTTGGGCTCTCGATCAAGTGTGAGGGTAGAATAAGTCCATTTTAAGATATTTAAGGTCTCAAGACATTTGTTTCCTATGGTCTTTTTCTCTGAAAGTTACAGGAGGTTGTGCTCCACCCAAATGAGGAGGTAAACTATGAGAAAGACCTGGGAACTAGGCAACAGGTGATCCGACACAAATTACCTTTGTTGGCAAAGACAAATTACATGGGTCGGCAAAGAAAGGGAGTCTCCCAAATAATAGTAAAGGAAATTTTCAGAATCACAATTGTTTAGAAGGCCAAGAGAGTCACTAGTCCACATTGGAGCAGGAAGTCAGAGATCCAGATGGGAGGTCTCAAAATAAATGAACAAAACCCAAAGAAATAGAAGTTGCCTTATATATACATAAGAACCCACAAAGGCCTAATTGCAAACCATCTGAATGGACAATTCAAAATTCAGTGGTAAAGATAAGACCCACAGGCTTGGCTCAGATTAACTACTACTCTGGGCTGACTGGCTTCAGGATCTAGAGTTGTTCTCAAGGTAAGCTCCACATCATGATGGAATGAGTGACAGGCTCTGCAGTCAGATTGGTTGGGTTTAAGTCCTAGCTTTGGCTAGAACTAGCTGAATGCCCTTGGGCAAACTGCTCGATTGTTCCGAATCTTATAACCTTAGTAAACAGATTAAAACAATGATCTATGATATTGTGTCAACTTATTAAGATGATATATGTGAAACTGCTTTGTAAACTAGTATTAGTACAGTGGAAGTTATCCAGCAATCTCTGCCAACCCAACTCACCAAATTTTGCCACATTTGTCTGTGTTCCTCCAAAATTCCAAAGGTGTTGGTGTTAGGAGGTGGGGCCTTGCGGAGGTGACTAGGTTGTGAGAGTGAAGCCCTTGTGAATGGGCTCCATGAAAGAGGTCCCAGAGAGCTTCCCCTCCCCTTCTACCAAGTGAGGGCACAACTGCAAAGAGAAGTCTGCCACCTGGAAGAAGGCTCCCACTTGACCACGTTGGCATGTTGATCTTGGACTTCTAGCCTCCAGAGCTGTGAAAAATAAATTTCTGTTGTTTATATTCCACCTGGTCTATGATGTTTTATTTTAGCAGCCCAATTGGACAAAGACAGCCAATCTCCCGGTAAAACGTACAGACTGCTGCCCTTGGCATGTGGATCTCTCGCTACTAGTAGAATACAATCTCCCACTCTACATCAAGTGTGGCTTTTTGGACCAACAGCACAGGCATCACCTGAGAGCTTGTGAGAAATACAGCATCTCAGCGTGCCTCTAACCTGCTGAATTGGAATCTGCCTCTTCACCAAATACCCAGGGGAAAGGTGGGTACCTTAAATACTGGCCTGAGTGAAGTGAAGTCACTCAGTCGTGTCTGACTCTTTGCGACCCCATGGACTATAGCCTATCAGGCTCCTCCATCCATGGGATTTTCCAGGCAAGAGTGCTGGAGTGGATTGCCATTTCCTTCTCCAAAATACTGGTCTGCTGCTGCTGCTGCCGCTAAGTCGCTTCAGTCATGTCCTTCTCTTTTCGACCCCATAGACGGCAGCCCACCAGGCTCCCCTGTCCCTGGGATTCTCCAGACAAGAACACTGGAGTGTTTGCTATTTCCTCCTCCAATGCATGAAAGTGAAAAGTGAAAATGAAGTCACTCAGTCGATGTCCGACTCTTCACGACCCCATGGACTGCAGCCCATCAGGCTCCTCCGTCCATGGGATTTTTCCAGGCAAGAGTACTGGAGTGGGGTGCCATCGCCTTCTCCAAAATACTGGTCTAACAGGCCCCAAACACTTCTCTTCCCACCAAACAAGCTGCAGGCTTCCCAAGAGCCACCTGGATTGGTTTACAAGCCAGTTTATACTATTGCTTCTGCTATTATATTATGAAACATAATTAAATAGATAAACCCAAACCTGAGTACAAAGGGAGAGTTGTTTCTAGGAAACCTAGGCTGGATGCTTTAGGAAGACATGATAAAGGAGAATGGTCTAGAATTACAGTTCAGTAGAGGAGGCTTCTGGAGAAGGAAATGGCAACCCACTCCAGTGTTCTTGCCTGGAGAATCCCAGGGACGGCGGAGCCTGGTGGGCTGCTGTCTATGGGGTGACACAGAGTCGGACACGACTGAAGCGACTTAGCAGCAGCAGCGGCGGCGACGGCAGAAGAGGCTTCTGGGAAGGGTTTAATAGCTGGAGCTATTGGCTGTGGGCATACCTTAGGGGTCATGCTGAGGATACCAGGTCCTCCACATTTACCCTGAGTCAGCCCTGTACTTCCCCCACAACCACCACCCCCAGCATTACAGCTGTTCCTTGCCCTATCCAGGTGTTCTTTATTCCTGAACTAACACTGGGACACTTACACGAGGGATGCATTACATGAATTTTCTTATTAACCTTGGAGCAACCCCATGAGGGAAGTTATTACTATCCAATTTATGGGCAAGAAAAACAGAGATTAAGTCACTTTTGTGAGGTCACATGGTAACTGGCAGGGCAGGACTTGAAAGGAGGTCTGCCCCCAGGTACCAGGCTCCAACTGTGACACTGTTGATGGCAACAGACACCAAGAGTTTAGGGAAAACACAGATGCTGCAGAAACATTTGAGAAATGTACATTCCCACCAGCAGTTAAAGGGATGTAGATCCAAGCAACCGGTGAGCACTTCTCACCTGTCAAATCTGCAAAAGTTTTTGTTCTTTTGCAATTCAATTTGCATTTATGTCAAAGTAATATGTGTTCATGGTTTACAAGAGTCAAACGGCCCTACAGGCACACAAGATGAAAAGCAGCTGCCTCTGCCCTGGCTCATCGCACACCCACCCAGGCACACTCTGTGGGAGGAGGGGATGCAATTCCAAGAGGTGGCCTGAGCCAGGCCACTCCTGCTGTGGCCTTTACCTTCTGCCCTCTCCATACTTCCTCTGGGCTCTCCAGGGCCTCCAGGAACGTTGCCCTGATGTTCCGCTGATCTTCCCAGTACAGCGAAGCAAGGGGCTGCAATGGCCCAGATTGGGAGTGGAAATGGGGAACCAGAGGGAGATGCATAGCAAGAACCCAAAATGACCCACACCCCTTAACATAGCCATCTGTAATCTCACTTGGGGTGGGTGGGAGGAGGGAACCATTCCAAAAGGAAAAACCAGCACTGGCCACATCATTTGTAGAAAACTCTATGTGGAAGTGCTATTTCTTCACTGCAGTATGAACAGTAAAGAGATTTTATTTTTACTTTTTGGCCATGCAGCACCATATGTGGGATCTTAGTTCCCTGACCAGGGATTGAACCCATGCTCCAGGTACTGGAATTACAGAGTCTTAACAACTGGACCACCAGGGAAGTTCAAAGAGATTTTTTTTTTTTAGGAAAGAAAAATAAATATATCCCCAACCTGTCACCCTCTCCCACCAAAAACTATGTTCTCTTGGGTGGATCCCCAAACACGTAGGTTTTTAGAGCACGGTCATCAGCATTACAGGGAAAATGACAGGCTCTTCAGAGCGAGGTTTGGGGTCAGTTCCTGGCTCTGCTGTGGGATGTGCGACAAACCCCCTTTCTGAGCCTCTGCTCCCTCCTGTGTGAATGGAGATCACATTTCCTGCCTCACAGAGGAGCTGGAGGATGATATGTATAAAAAGCCTGGCATTGGGCTGGGGACATAGTAGCTGCTCAACCAGGAGGAAGGCAGCTGCCTCCCAGAAAACACCCTGGCCTCAGTGCTACGCTCTCCCCTGGCTCCAGCTAACCTCTGTGGGACACTCCCTACAGCCCTGAACTGGGAAATCCACCACCAGCACTTGTCACTCACTGCCCCTCCAGCTCTGGCCTTTTTAAAGGCCCAGACAAGGCCTTCCCATAACCATAACCCATCCTACTAAGGGTACCCACAAGTGCTCACAGAATGAATCCTTACAGCCCAGCTCAGAGCTCATAGCCCCCTACCCTCCCTTCCTGCCCCTCCAAGTGCCTTCTGCCTCCAACTCTATCCCAGTGGCCCTTGTTCAGTGCTGACCCTCCCCAGCTGAGCTCTCCTGTGACCTGTGGGCTCCTGGGGGTAGAACGGATGCTGGTCCAGCTCTGTCTCCATCACAGTGCCCATTAAAGGCTGAGCCCGCTGGGCAGGGTCCTGCAGACCTTCATCCATGGTTCTTTGTTGACCTCCCACCATGACAAGGGCAGTGAACATGACAAAGGCAGGCCTTCCTTTCAATGGACTAACTTGCTGGTGGGGGCAGATTTTTAAAAATGTCAACAAATACATAAACTCTGGTTGTGACAAGTGTTATAAATAAAACAGGGTGATCATACAGCAGTGCAGATGAATGAGCTACTGCTATACTCTACAGTATGGATGAACTTCACAGACCCGTGCAGCCAGACACTAAAGTGTATACATGTGAGTTTCCATTCATATAAAATACTAAAACAGTCCAAACTAATCTGTGCTGTTAAAAGTGAGGATAGTGATTACACTGGAAGGAAGCACGGGGACTAAAGGGACATGAGACAGAAGGGGGCTTCTGGGGATGCTATTCATGTTCTGTTTCTTGACATGGGTGCTGGTTACATGGTTGTGTTTGGTATGTGAAAATTCATCAAACTGTATGCGTATGACACGTGGGCATGGGCACATGGATATTATACTTCATTTAAAAGTTGGGTATTTTTTAATCCTCGGGGGATGAGATGGAGACTTAAGGATAGAGGTGGGATTTGGTAATATGGGTAGGATAGTCAGGGAGGACTTCTTGGAGGAGGTAACATCCAATATGAGACTTATGGGTTAAGAGTTAGTCTTGAGAAAAGACAGTCTCTTGAATAAGTGACTGGGAAACTGGACAGATGCATGTCAAAGAATGAAATTAGAACATTCCCTGAAACCATATACAAAAATAAACTCAAAATAGATTAAAGGCCTAAGTGAAGTGAAGTCGCTCAGTCGTGTCAACTCTTTGCAACCCTGTGGACTACAGCCTACCAGGCTCCTCCCTCCATGGGATTCTCCAGGAAAGAATACTAGAGTGGGTTGCCATTTCCTTCTCCAGGGGATCTTCCCGACCCAGGGATCAAATCCGGGTCTCCCACATTGCAGGCAAATGCTTTAACCTCTGAGCCACCAGGGAGTGGGACTAAAGGCCTAAATGTAAGACCAAATACTACAAAACTCCTAGAGGAAAATATAAGCAGAACACTCTTTGACATAAATCACAACAATTATTCTTTTTGATTCATCTCCTAGAGTAATGGAAACAAAAGCAAAATAAAACAAATGGACCTAATTAAACTTAAAAGCTTTTGTACAACAAAGGAAACCATAAACAAAATGAAAAACAACCTACAGAATGGGAGAAAGTATTTGCAAATGATGCAATTGACAAGGGATTAATTTCCAAAATACGCAAACAGCTTATACAGCTCAACATATAAACCAAAAAAAAAAAAAAATCAAAAGATGGGCAGAAGATCTAAATAGACATTTCTCCAAAGAAGACATATAGATGGCCACCGGCACATGAAAAAATGCTCAACATTACTAATTATTAGAAAATGCAAATCAAAACTACAATGAAGTATCACCTCATACTGGTCAGAATAATCATCATTAAAAAGTCTACAAATAATAAATGCTAGAGATGGTGTGGAAAAAAGGGAACCCTTCCACACTGTTGGTAGGAAGGTAAATTGGTGCAGCCAGTATGGAGAACAGTATAGAAGTTTCTTCAAAAACTAAAAATAGAATTATCATATGATCCAGCAACCCCCATTCCTGGGCATATATTCAGAAAGGAGGAAAACTCTAAATCAGAAAGATACATGCACCCAATATTCATAGCAGCACTATTTACAATAACCAAGGCATGGGTGTGGAAGCAACCTAAATGTCCATTGACAGATGAATGGATAAAGATGTGTGTAAACACACACACACAATGGACTATTATTGTCATACAAAAGAACAAAATAATGCCATTTGCAGTAACATGGATGGACCAAGCAATGATCATACTAAGTGAAGTAAATCAGACAGAAAAAGACAAATGTGATATCACTTATGTGTGGAATTTAAGAAACAGATACATACGAACTTACCTATGAAACAGAAACAGACTCACACACGTAGAAAGCAAACTTATGGTTGCCAAAGGGAAAAGGGAGTGGGCAGAGATAAATTCAGAGAAGGCAATGGCACCCCCCTCCAGTACTCTTGCCTGGAAAATCCCATGGACGGAGGGGCCTGGTAGGCTGCAGTCCATGGGGTTGCTAGGAGTCAGACATGACTGAACGACTTCACTTTCACTTTTCACTTTCATGGATTGGCGTAGGAAATGGCAACCCACTCCAGTGTTCTTGCCTGGAGAATCCCAGGGATGGGGAAGCCTGGTGGGCTGCCGTCTATGGGGTCACACAGAGTCGGACATGACTGAAGCAACTTAGCGGCAGCAGAGATAAATTAGGAGCTCAGGATGAACTAGATACATGAAGTAGATACACACTACTACATATGAAATAGATAAACAACAATGTCTTACTGGATAGCACAGGAAACTATATCCAATATCTTGTAATAACCTATAATGGGGAAGAATCTGTAAAAGAAAAAATATATATATAACTGAATCACTTTGCTGTACACTTGAAACACTGTAAATCAATTATACTTTAATAAAATACATTAACTTTCAAAAATAAAAATTTTTAAAAAGTCAGTCTTGGGACAAACTGGGGAAAAGCACCCCAAGCAGAGGGCCTGGTGAGTGCAGAGTCCCAGAGACAGGAGAAAATTTGGTACCCTGGAGGGACAGCGGAGGCTAGTGCAGGTGGAGCCTCGCACAGAAGGGAGTGCAGGTTGGAGGGCTATTAGATGAGATCAGGGAGGTGAGCTGGCCCCAGATCAGGAATGGCCTTATGATCAGGGAAGGAGTGAGGAGTTTATTTTAAATAAGATGTCCTAGAGCATCACAGAGGCATGTGATCTGGCTTACCTTCTGATTGCAATGGGGAGAGGAGATCCTGGGCTGAAGCACCCCAAAGATCATCCATGAATGAATGAAAACAAGACATACATAGAGAACTCTTAGCCTGTGAGAACCATAAGAGGTTTTACAGACCATTTTAAAGACAAGAAAACTGAGGCCAGAGAGGGCAAGTCACTTGCCCCAAACCACAAACCAAGCTAGTAGCCAGGGCACAGAGACTAGAACTCGGGCTATCTGACATTCAATGACAACTCCCATAAGAGGAAGAAAAATTCCTAGGCCACCAGGGCCCACTAAAGGGAAACTCTGGGGAAGTATGATCTAATTTTGCAAACTTTCTATCAGATTACTGGTTCATCTGGGCTCTGGCCAGCTCTGGCTAAGTTGCTTCAGTCATGTCCAACTCTTTTCAACCCTATGGACTATAGCCCGCCAGGCTCCTCTGTCCATGGGATTCTCCAGGTAAGAATACTGGAGAGGGTTGCCATGCCCTCCTCCAGGGGATCTTCAAAACACAGGGATCAAACCTGCATCTTCTGCATTGCAGGTGGATTCTTTACCACTGAGCCACAGGGGAAGGCCCCTGACCCAGACTAGAACTGAGTAATTGGGTTAATTTCCTCTTTTGTGACCACTGGGGAGAGAATCCCACTTGCTTCAGATTCTCTGTTTCCCAGGTAAGGGAGGTCTGGCAGTGAATCTGCTTGTGGTCACTGATTAAGGATAGGAGACACCGGGAAGACCTGCCCTCTGGAGACTACCTCCCAGCTCCTGGTGGTATGCTGTCCCAAAACTCCAGGAGAGCAGGAAAGAAGGAAAGGGCTCCTCAGAGTGGGAGCTCCAGACTAAAGCCAATGGGGGACTGAGCACCATAGAGAGGGCCTTCAGCAAAACAGGAGGTCAGAATGAGGAGGAGAAGGGGGTTCTCTTAGCTTGATTAGTTCTCCCATGACCCTCACAAGAGGTTATCATCCTCCTCCTTTACAGGTAGGCAAGGTAGATCAATTAGCCCTAAGACACACAGCTGGTAAGTAACATAAAGGGGACTACGGTCTCCCCTTCTCCTGGGAACCCTCCCATCCTTAAACCCGACCACCTTCCTTGAGCCTCCTGCCCTAACACTCATTGAGTTATTACCGTGATTTTTTCTTTTTTAATTTTGCACTTTCCCCTATATGAGATCATCTCATTTACTTGTCTTTATCTCCCAGGAGAAGATATGTTCCATGTGTATTGCTGCATCCCTAGTGTTTAGCAAGGTGGATTGCATAGAAGGTATGCAATAAAAAATTCTGGAAGTACAGAACGAGGTAGTTGCGGGAAGGCCTTTCTGAGGAGGTGACATTTGAGCCCAAGTGCTGAGAAAGAGCCAGCCATAAGAAAATCTGGCCATGGGAAGATCTCGGGCACTTTGAGACCGAGAACGGAACAAAAGGGGAGAGGGGATGAGGAGTGCCCAACGCTAAAGCACAGCTAGAGAAATGCCTTTACCAAGAGGAGTCCGGGGTTGGGGGACCGTTTAAGGGAGCAGGGCTGGAGGCAAAGAGACTGCCAGTCCCTGCTATTTGGTCCCGAGCAAGTCTCCCGTTGAGTATTTCGGGGCCCGCACAGGCTGAAGGTGGAGGGGTATGCTGCTTCCCGAGGCGAAACTTGTCGGAACCCTTCTCCAGTCCCGAAGGTTGAACCGTTGCGGGAGGCGCTCTGTTTCTAGCGTTGCGTCTTCACTCAGCGACCCACGCACAGCCGCAACCCTGAGCCCACGTGAATCGCAGAAGCCTTCTCCTCCGACCTAACCTCTCAGCTTCCGGCCTCCACTCTGGCTGAGGGTCCTCAGTTCTTGACGAAATCGAAGGTAAAGAAGTAGCCAATAGAAATACGGCCTGGAAGCGCTTAGGGCAGGGCGCGAGTACAACTGACCAATCAGGGAAGCCTTCATCCCTTTAAAAATGCTGCCGCGCGGTACTGAACACCGCTAGTCGTCCCAGTTTAGCCTCTGGCTTCGGAGTGGACCTGAGCAGATCCCTGAGCTCCACCAAGGGCGATGGAGTCAGCCAGAGGCAGCTGTCGCATGGCCCGCGCCTTCGGGGCCGTGCTCCCCCTGAACTGGTTTGGAGACGCATCGTCTCGGCAGCCCTCTAACAGTTCGCTGGGCAACGGATCTGAGAGCACTCGCCCGACCTGGGGTCCCCGCAGCCTGGACGGCCTGGAGGGAGTGGCAGAGGCCGGAGCGGCGCTGGCACTGCGCGCTCTGATCGCGGGCGCCTACCTGGCCCTGTGCGCTGTGGGGCTGGTGGGCAACGTGCTGGTGCTTGTCCTGGTGCGGTCCCAGCAGCGGCGCCGGCACTCCCTGCTCAACTGCTTCCTACTCAACCTTGCAGCCACCGACCTGCAGTTCGTGCTGACACTGCCCTTCTGGGCCGTGGACATGGTGCGCGACTTCAGCTGGCCCTTCGGGGGTGCCATGTGCAAGGTGGTGCTCACGCTTACGGTGCTCAATATGTACGCTAGCGGCTTCTTCCTTAGCGCCATGAGCGTGGCGCGCTACTACGCGGTGGCGAGGGCGCTGCGCCCCCGCCGGCCGGGCACCCTGTGGGCTGTCTGCGTGTGCAGCTTGCTCTGGGCCACCGCAGTCCTGGCTACCGCACCCACCGCCCTATTCGCCACAGCGGCCAGCATCGGGGGCGAACGCTTGTGCCTGCTGCGCTTCCCCGACGGCGGTCCCGACTGGCTGGCCTTCTACCATCTACAAAAGATCACCGTGGCCTTTGTGCTGCCGCTGGTCACGTTGGGGACCTGCTCGCTGCTGTTTCTGCGCTTCCTGCGTCGGCAGCGGGTACGCTGGTCGTCTGGAGTCAGGCACCGACGTCGCTCCCGGGTTACCCGGGCGCTGGCCTGCGTGCTGCTGGTCTTCGTGCTCTGCTGGCTGCCCAACCAAGCGCTTACGTTCTGGGGGGTGCTGATCAAGCTGAACGCGGTGCCCTGGGACCGCGCCTACTTCCTGGTGCAGGCCTACCTCTTCCCGGTGTCCATCTGCCTGGCGCACTCCAACAGCTGCCTCAACCCGCTACTCTACTGCCTGCTGCGCCGCGACTTCCGCCAGGGCCTGCAAGAGCTGTGCGGCCTGGCCAAGCACCCAGCGGACCTCCGACCCGGCTGTCCGATAGATAGCCGCGCCCCAGCTACGGGGCTCTCTGATTAGGCCTGAACCCGGAGAACCACACCTCTCAGTAAGGGCCACACGCCGCCCCGTCAGTACCAAGAGTGATGGGGCAGATTATGCCAGTTGGTATTGGAGTGATGATGTCAAGGGGCAGTGCCTGACTGGAGAAGCGGGCCCTTTGGCCGTGGGAATTACTTAAGCCTGGGAGTTCATCTCTAACCTTCTGTGCGACCCAGGGTGAGTCTCTTTCTCCCTGGCCTTAGCATCCTCTTTCCTATGAGGAGAGGTGAGGGTTAGATGAATCCTGGGGACTCCTCTGTATCTAGCCCTTTGATCCTCCTGGCACAATCTCTGCAAACAGTGTGAGCTCCATTCATTGAGCTTTAAGGCATTTAATCAGACTCCTGGTTTATGTTTCCCTTTGTTATAAGAGAGCTGTGAGAGAGGGATGTGAGTGGTTTTTGGAAACCAGAGTGGAGGGATTTCAAGATTATGAGGTAGCCCTCGATGGCTCAAGATTTCTGAGCTTTCATCTGCAAGGCCCGCCTGCTACTTGTTCTCTCTAGATCCTGGGGGCTTGACTGACCCAAACACACTCATCTGGCAGTATGCTGTGACTGAGCATGCTAGCTGTTGCATGAAAAGTGGCTGCTCAGGAGGTCTGGAGCTATGTAGCTGGTGGGGGAGGGGGGAGCAGTGGGGGGTGAGCAGTGACCTGAGTGGCCCACATAGGACAGAACTGGGACCAGTGGGAAAGAAGTCATGGGAAGCAGATTTCCATCCCTCGTTATGGCAGGCCTTTCCCATTTTGGAGCACCTGAGCTTTATGAGGTGGTGAGTTCCCTGTTCTAGAATTCATTACAACAGAGACTGATGGAGACAGAGTTGATGCATCAGATAGGGGTGTGGAGCTGCTGGATGATTTCACCAATCTCTTTGAGCCTGGAGACCCTGTGACTGATATGGGACAGGTGGGAGTGTTTGCATGCTACAGGCCTTAACAGTCAGCATCTCTTCCCCTTGCTCTCCAAAGGCATCACTGAAGGTAAATCAAAAAGCAACTGACTTAAATTCTTTCTCTGGTAGACAGCACTGGATCTTCATATTGATGCAGAGCTACCATAAAGCATTCTCAGCACACACCATTTGAGATTAGGTGGTCAGAGGTCAGAATTTGTGTTTGCATCTTTGCAAAGATTTGCTCATAAATTTCATGCCTGATATTTCCGATAGAGGAAGACGATGCTTTAAAGTAGAGGAAAAAACCTATTCCCCACTGCCTGGTGTCCACGTCCGGAGCCCACACAGGATCTTGGGTCAACTCAAATGTCTGTGATTTGTCATCCCAGAGCAGTCGGAAGGGGTGGAAGGGTGAGGCCCACAGCTAACCCCTGGTGGAATGATAGGCCCTGTGCCTCATGGTGTGGGTGGTACTATGACCCCTCTAAAGGACCATAATACAGAAGAATCTGTATTCCTTGGAGTACTTGTCCACTTAAAAAGAAAATAATATTTTACAAAGTAAAGAACTGCAGTGATTCACTGGTAGCTCCAAGCCTTGATTATTTTTCTCAGTGTTATTTTAAAATTGAGTCATTTGCAGCTTATTTCTCTCTCACATGCAGAGGAATCTTTGGTGGGAGCAACAGGAGGGATAAAGAGTAACTACTGTTGTTCTCATTTGTCTTCCTGCAGCCCATCCCCCATTGTCCCTGGGACCAGCCCTAAGAACTAAAAGGGTGGGGTATGGGGTGTTCTCCCAAGAGAACATGAGAACTGTGTGGGAGCTGCAAGTGCTCTAAATCAGAAATAATAGCTTATTAAATAGAACCTGAGGCCAATGGTCATTTCCAAAATCATTCTGTTTAAAGAATATTGTAGAAAGTTACACTAATGACTCCACAAATGCCATACAGTGGACCCTAGGGCGTGGGAGGCAAAGACATTAAATCTGGAATCAGCCTGTGCAGAAGCCCTTGATCTGGCCTTGCTATGTGCCTTAAGCGAGTCACTGTGCCTGCCTCAGCCTTGGTTTCTTTATCTATAAAATGAGTGGGCTGATAATTCCCTGTGACCATTTCCAGATCAATGATTAATTTTTACCCCCTCTGTGTTCTTTTCTATCCACTCTTTACCTGCAAACTCTTTTTAGGGTCATTTCTTGCTACAACACTATTCATTTAACTCTTAGTTCCTGTGAACTGTTTCCTTTATCGAGGTCAGGGTGAATTTTACTGGCTCATGTCGTGCAAATATCATGTTGACCAGAAGAGGACTCTATGGCTCGTGTGGAGGGTCTCATCAAATGCCCATATTGTAGTCTCAAACCGTGGGCCCAGCTCTGAGCCTGCACTCTTGAGGCTTCCCCTGCAACTGCCATGTGTGTGGAAGTAGGACCCAGGTGTGCCCCAGAGAGACCATCCTCCGCCAAGGGGGCGTTCAGCGCAGTCCTGACACCAGTATTGAAGGGACAGTGAGGAAGGAGGCAGGCGTGAGGGATGGGGCACTTTGGGAAGACAGTGCGAAAGGGTGAGCTAGAAGAGTGCGGCATCACTAGATGTCGAGAAGAGGGGCATTGCGGAAGTGCAGAATAAATGAGATTTTTGAAGGGAAAGAACAAAACCCCCAAACTTGTTGAGCAAGAAGAGCAATGATCCGGCATTGGTTGAGCACTTGACAATGAGGCAGGCACAGCGCTTTGTGTAGGCTTGGTCCTCAAAAAGGATTTTGAGGTATGCAGTATTATTTACCTTGTGAGGAGGAAATGAAGGCTCAGAGAAGTTAGGGAACTGCCTGAGGTCACACTGCTCATGAGGCAGCACAGCAAACATTTCCAACAGCAGCTCCCTGACTCCAAAGCCCAAACTCTTACGTGCTTTTGGCTCATCTGCCAGCTGCCAAGAAGGAGAAGGGGGGTAAAAGTGCTCAAAGAAGCCAAATGGCAACTTGTGTCCTGGGCACGGAGGCCACAAAGGAGCCAGGTGCCTGCAGAAGAATAGGTGCTCTGAATGAGCGCGTGGAGCCTGGAGTGGCCATGGTGTCAGGTACTGCAGGGCAGGGCAGGGAGGAGGAGGGGTCATGGCCTGAATGAATTGCAAGGATACATGATGTTGTCATTATCCCAGCATATCCCAGCCCCCTCTGCGGCCTGTAGGAGAGAGGCATGAGGGGATGCTCGGACTTCCGACACCACTCCAGGTGGGTGGAAGTACAGAGCCATGGACTCTGTGCCAGGAGACAGGTGGGCAGCTGCTGAATGTCATTTTCAACTTGCAGAGGTGAGCCCCTGCCCCTTGGAGCAGCCAGACCCCAGCGCCTCAGCCTTGGCACGCTTTCTCTGCTGAATTCTTCCTTGAAGAGGACAGGACGCTTCCCTGCACCCCTCGCTTGTGTCACACAGCCTGGCCTGTTGGCGAGACCCTCCTGACCCTGGCCGCCTTTCTCTCTTCCCTTCAGGACAGAGGGGCAGCTGAGCCTTCCTTTCTCTTCCAAGTCACCTCACCCCCAGGTCCTCCCTGGAGCATTCTAAGTGTTGGAACCCCAGGCGGATGTTGCAGACCTTTTCTCAACCCCAGCACGCTCTCTGTGAAAGTTTTGGGGGCCCCCATGTCCTACTCTGTGTCCCTCCCTTGTGCGCCTTGAAACCTTTCTGTTTTGGCTCTTAGCGCTCCACTCTGCCTGCCTCCCTGCCATTCCTCTGCCCACCTCGGAGGACAAGGGCAGGCACACAGCTCTTCCTGGTCCCCTGTGCAGTGTGCTGCCCACACGAGGACAGCGAACTGGATGCTGAGTATGTTTCTATTTCTTCTTCAGCGATAAACTGTAAATATCTGTGTCTGAGTCTTCCCTTGTATTGCTTATACGGTAGGCTCTCAATAAATGTTTGGTGAATGAATGAACACTGTTGTGTAAGTCCTCACTCTCCTGTTTGCCTGTGTATGATGTGGTCTTTTGTCTCTTTCTCCTTTCCTCAATCTGAGCAGGCTTTCCAAAGCCTCCCCTGGGTTCAGGAAGACTCCTCCTAAAATCCAGGTTCCTGTGAACCGGGTCGGCTGGCCAGGCCATCTCTGGATCCACCTTCGTTCACCTATTTCATTCTCCAGAACTTCTTTATGTCATCGTCTCCATTCATTCTCACAGTATCCTTGGGAACCAGGTCACATTATTCCCATTTCATGGAAGAGCAAACTGAGGCTCCAAGTAGTGAAGTGGCATATAGCCAATGGGCAACAGAGCTGACACCATCCCAGGCCTGCCACCCTTCCTGCCTCTAATATGAGTTGTCAGACTGGAGTTAATCAAAACAAATGATATGAGTGAATGAGGAGACAGCTTATGGCTCACTGCCTTCCACAGTTGTTTTGTCTTAACAGGAACTGATTAGATGTGAGGGCTGTAGATGTGGGGGTTGCAAGAGGAGGTGGCCTTGGGCTGAAGCAGAGACATCAAGACACTGTCTGAAAAATGGAGTCTGACCATTGACCTGTACAAGGCCACCCTTGGCTGAATTCTGACCTCCTGAGAAAAAATGGGAGTGACTGGATGGGGAAAGTCAGACTCTAGCAGCTGGAGGAAAGGGTGGGAGGGGAGAAGCTAGAAGGTGCAAATGTAGACAGCTCTTTCAAAGTGGCCCGTGATGGAGGCTGGAGGGTGAGAGTTCACAAAGGGCTGTGAGGGACGGCAGTGCTGGTGGGAAGGAGAGATGGTGGGGGTTGAGCATGGAGGGGAGGGGGCTGATGGGGAGTGACAGTGTGTGGGGATGAGAGGGTCCAGAGTCACTGTGGGTTGGGGTTGGTTACAGACAGCATGATGCTCAGGTTGACAACCTTATTTGAAAGCAGGTGCTGCTATGCATTGAATTGTGTCCTCCCAAAAAGTATACTGAAATCCAGCCCCAGACATCTGCGAGTATAACCTTATTTGGATATAGGGTCCTTGCAGATGTAATCAAGTTAAGATGAGGTCATCCTGGATTAGGCTTGGCCCTGAATCCAATGCCTGGTGTCCTTATAAGAAGGTCACATGAAAACAGAGAGACACACAGACAGGAGAATGGCATATACAGATGGAAACAGAGACTGGAGTGAAGCATCTACAAGCCAAGTATTGCCGGCAACTCCTTGGAAGCTGGAAGCGGCAAGAAGGATTCTTCCTTAGAGGCTTCCAAAAAAGCGTGGCCCTGCTGACACCTTGATCTCAGCCTTCTACCCTCCAGAGAACTGTGAGAGAATGAATTTCTGTTAAGCCACCTCATTTGGGGCTTTCCAGGTGGCTCAGTGGGTAAAGAATCTGCCTGCAGTGTAGGAGACACAGAAGACTCAGGTTCAATTCCTGGGTCAGGAAGATCCCCTGGAGGAGGGCATGGCAACCCAGCCCAGTGTTCTTGCCTGGAGAATCCCTTGGACAGAGGAACCTGGTGGGTTACAGTCTGTAGGGTTGCAAAGAGTCAGACACAATTGAGCATGTATGCACCTCATTTGTTATGACAGCCCTAGGGAACTAATGCAGACATTCTGTGGGCTGAGCTTGCCTGCAGAGAGGGGCTGGGGAAGGTGGGGAGGAGTGCTCACCTTCTGGCTAAAGTCTGCAGCCCCAACTCATTCCTTCCAGCCTCCTTTTAGGCCCATGGACTCACTCCACGTGTTCTAACATGGAGCCTCAACAGAGGCCTTGGGCCCAGGGAGGCTGGCACTGAGTGGGGGGAGACAGGCATCACAAAAGCAAAAGGGGCGCTCTTTACAGTAGAGGCAGTGGCCCTGGAGGAGAAAGCACAGGCCTTGGGGTGCTTCTGGCTGTGTGACCTCAAGCAGGTCATCTGACTTCCCTGGGCCTCAAGGCCCCCATCGATATGAAGACCATGCTCCCCACAGCACTGGCCCCTGTGTAGTCCATTCCCAATAAGCGGCAGCACTCCTTATCCTGTGTTTTCATTCTAGCCATGGGGATCAATTTCACATTCAGCAAACATTTCTGGAAGGCTGATTGTGTCAGGCTCCAGGCACAAGGACACACACACACACACACACACACACAAGTAATTTATGAGACTGACAGGCTGGATTTTAAAAATAACCTCATAATCCCACTTTATGCTCTTTACACAAACACACCTAACCATAAGGGCAAAAACAGGTTGAAAGTAAAGACGATGGAAAATGGCACACCAGATCAGATCAGATCAGATCAGTCGCTCAGTCGTGTCCGACTCTTTGCGACCCCATGAATCGCAGCACGCCAGGCCTCCCTGTCCATCACCAACTCCTGGAGTTCACTCAGACTCACGTCCATCGAGTCAGTGATGCCATCCAGCCATCTCATCCTCTGTCGTCCCCTTCTCCTCCTGCCCCCAATCCCTCCCAGCATCAGAGTCTTTTCCAGTGAGTCAACTCTTCTCATGAGGTGGCCAAAGTACTGGAGTTTCAGCTTTAGCATCATTCCTTCCAAAGAAATCCCAGGGCTGATCTCCTTCAGAATGGACTGGTTGGATCTCCTTGCAGTCCAAGGGGCTCTCAGGAGTCTTCTCCAACACCAAGTAGGAATCTGAGAAAATAAAATGGCTGTGCTGTTCCATTGGTGTGTAGCATTGTTACCACCAGAAGGGGTCTGAAGGCATAAGTGCATTATTAGGGAGAAAGAAGATCATTATATAATGATACAAAATAACAATTCTCCAGTAAGATATTTTTTAAAGTTTAGTTTATATTCACATAACGTAACAATTGGTAGAATTTTAAGAGAGAAATGGATAAATCCATAATCATGGTGGTAGATTTTTAACATCCCTGTCTCAGTAATTGAGAGTTCAACAGGCTAAAAACAATTAGGGTATAGAAAATTTCAACACCACAATTAACAAGCTTGATCAAATGGATAAGTATAAAACCCTGCACCTAACAGAGAATATGCATTTTTTCCAGTGTTCATGAAATACTTTAAAAAAATTGACCATGAACTAGCCATAGAACAAGTTTCAACAAAAACTCAAAAATAGACCTATAGTTTCCAACCACAGTCCAAGGAATTTGGAAGTCAATAACAACAAAGTCAAGAAAACAAAATTCGATGTTTGAGAAAAAGTTTCTAAATAATGCAAAACCTAAATTGTAATAGAAATTAGGAAACATTCAAGACTGAATAATGAAAATATGAGTAACTAACATTCACTGTTTGCTGTCAGATGCCTTGTTGTTACCAGATCTCCATTTCCCAGATGAGAAAGATGAAGCATGGAGTAGGTGAATAAATTGTGCCAGATTCCACTGTAGCTAACTGGCAGAGCAGAGAGTCAAAGCTGGTCTGGAGTTCAAGTTCATAAGTACATGTCAAAACCCATAGGAGGTAGCCAATGTGTTCTTAGCTGACATAACCGTGTGGCCTTCTTAGAAATGAAGTGATAGCCCTTCCCCACTCCCAAGACATGGCACTCTGCCAGGCTGTCATTCCGGCATCAGCAGCCCATCTCTGCATCCCTCTAGAGCTTCTTTCACAGCGAGCCCTGTCTCTCACAGTATGCCTCCACGCCCAGCAGTCTCACCCCTCTTTCCTTGCTTACACTGGCCCCCAACCCGGGAACCCCTCCTGACCTCAGCCTGCATCCAGCCTCAGCCCAAAGGATCCTTTCCTGTATCATTCCTACCCTCTTCAGACACTCCTCTGGGCTGTAAACTGCAGAGCTGACCCTGCCCCTTCTCTGCTTTAAACCCTTCTCTGGGTCCCTGCTGCCTGGCAGTGCACCCGGACTTCTCCACTGAAGTACCTGAAGGGCTCTGCATTCAGCTGTGAGTGAAGTGATTCCTTAAAACCTTGAGTTTTATCTTCAGAATTCATCCAGTTTGCAGTCTGCTTCATACTATATGTATGTTTATTCGACAATAAAAATAACAAGCCCATTCTCAAGTGACGGAGGCTCCTGTCTAGCACCACGGAGAACCCCAGTATGAGAAGCAGGAACTTACAAGGCGAAGCCCAGGATCTTGTGCCTGCACCGTGGGCTCTCCCCCTGGCCTTCTCTGGACCCTGCACAGGTCCACTCATGCTGTCCCCTCTGCCTGGAGGGGCCAGGCCCGTAGATGGGGCACTGGCCTGTGTCCCACGGTCCTTGCTTATTCTGTGTGGTGCTGCTCTGCTGGCCTGGCTGCCGCCACCACCCACAACCTCTCAGCATCTGAGGCCAAATCCCCTTTCCCTTTCCTGCCCTCCCTCACCTCTCAAATCATTTTCAGCCACCTCTCTTAAAGCACTTCAGAACCACAAACACCGGCTTGGGCCTGATTGAAAATGTTTCTGGCCGCCCCCCACCCCCGCCCGGTTACGGGAGTTTGTATTGATAAAGTCATGCCATCCAACCACCGTCTATTTTGGCTTCCCCTATTTCCTGGGGACGCTCATGGCACCTGCCACAGGGCACCCCGTGTTCAGCCCCTTATGAGTACAACCCCATCCCTGGCTGAGCAGGTGCTCTTCCAAGCCAGGGACCTTGATTCTCTGATCCTCTATTTGATCTCTACTGTGTCACCCTCACAATAGCCTCTGGCCTGGAGTGGGTGCTGGAAGATTTCTTGCTGAAATGGAAATGTGTGTGGCCATGACTCTTGACCCTTCCACTTAAAGTTTCTCTGCTCTCAGCTTGCTGATTAAAATGTCAAGTAAACAGGAATCTGTAAACCTACTTTCAGTTCCCCAAGAGTGGAGTGGGCTCCATTTTAAATGTCCTTCTGTTGTAGTTAGGATGAATAATCACCTCCTAATTGACACCCTTAATGAATGAACAAAGCAAGGGTGTGGGGGAGGGACGGGGAGAGGGCATGAGGTGGGAAGCGCCACTCCTGCAGGAATCCAATGGGGTTGGTCCCCGTGGGCTTTCATGTTTGGTTTCTTAGCCCTGCCCTAAGGAAGGTGGCAAACGGGGGACCTCAGTGAGACACAGATTCAGAAACCGAGGAATGTATAAGCTAGAAGCACCCTCCTCAGAGGTCCTAGCCAAACCCCTGTTTTAGAGATGAGGAAATTGAGGTCCAGAAAGAAGAAGCCACGGGTCACACAGGGAGCCCATGTCACAGCCTGGCTTTCTCAATCTGACAAGGTCCCAGGAGGAAGGCAGGCCTCTCCAACACAGGGTGAGCAACCATTTGCCTGAGACTGGTTTCCAGCAGCTGGGACTTTCAGTGTTAAGTGCGGGTGAACCTGAATGGTGATCACCCTAACCCCCACGGGTCGTGGCTTCTCTCTCATCCCTGTCTAGATGTCTGCCAGAGAGGTTCTAGGGGAAAAAATGAAGCAAAGATATCTGATGCAGTCAGTCACGTGGACCTCTCAGGACCAATACAGTTCAGCCTGGGAGTGGGGTGGGCGCAGGGCACCCAAGGTGGCTGGGACTCTAATGCTGCCCAAGCCCTGCTTGCCCTGATCATTTTGCCTGCGTCTCCAGCATGGTCAGTCTTCGACTTCTTTGCTCTGTTGTACAAAAGACACTTTAAGAGCTCTCTTGGAGCTGTTTAACTTTGATCTCTATAAACATTTCTTTTGATGAATGCCAGAATCCACATGGCAAGTATTTTGAGAGACTGTTCAGCAATGTGCTGGCATGTCTTTCTGTTGCTTTGTAGTTTGTGGGAGAGGATCTGGACGGCTCTGTCCCTAACTGTCTGTGTGACCTTGAGCAAATCCCCATATCTTTCTGAGCCCTGATTTCCCTATACGTGGGAAATCCCTATCTCCTTGCTGAGTGGCTCTGAGGAAGGATTAGAAATTGCCTAATAATATAATAATAATAACAATATAATTATATTATTATATAATAATTATACAATTATAATTATATAATAATATCTTTACAATTATATAAAATTATATTATATAATTATAAAATTATATAAAATAAAATTATATATTAATATATTAAAATAAAACATATACTATATAATTATATTATAATTATATAATAATATACTATAATGTATATTATAAATTAATATATTATATAATATATAATATTGATATAGGATATATAATATGTTACATATTATATATCATATGATATGTGATATATATAATATATAATATTATAACATAATATATATAATGCACATATAATTATATATATATAATATATATTCTAATATTGTATATATAATTTATATAATATAATATATCATAACATATTATAACATATTATATATATTATAATATTATTGATATATATATATAATATATACATATTATATATATAATTTATAATACAACATATTATATTATACTATATTACATATATTCTAACATTATTGATATCTATTATATAATATTATATACATATAATATATGATATGTAATATTATATAATGTATAATATATATTATGATAATGTATAATAATATATATATATAATATAATATATATAGATTATATTCAGTTCAGTTCAGTTTAGTTCAGTTGCTCAGTCGTGTCCAACTCTTTGTGACCCCATGAATCGCAGTACACCAGGCCTCCCTGTCCATCACCAACTCCCAGAGTTCACCCAAACCCACGTAGAGTTGGTGATGCCATCCAGCCATCTCATCCTCTGTCCGCTTCTCCTCCTGCCCCCAATCCCTCCCAGCATCAGAGTCTTTTCCAGTGAGTCAACTCTTCTCATGAGGTGGCCAAAGTATTGGAGTTTAAGCTTTAGCATCAGTCCTTCCAATGAACACCCAGGACTGATCTCCTTTAGAACGGACTGGTTGGATCTCCTTGCGGTCCAAGGGACTCTCAGGAGTCTTCTCCAACACCACAGTTCAAAAGCATCAATTCTTCAACACTCAGCCTTCTTCACAGTCCAACTCTCACATCCATACATGACCACTGGAGAAACCATAGCCTTGACCAGACGGACCTTTGTTGGCAAAGTAATGTCTCTGCTTTTGAATATGCTATCTAGGTTGGTCATAACTTTCCTTCCAAGGCGTAAGCGTCTTTTAATTTCATGGCTGCAATCACCATCTGTAGTGATTTTGGAGCCCAAAAAGATAAAGTCTGACACTGTTTCCACTGTTTCCACATCTATTTCCCATGAAGTGATGGAACCAGATGCCATGATCTTCGTTTTCTGAATGTTGAGTTTTAAGCCAACTTTTTCACTCTCCTCTTTCACTTTCATCAAGAGGCTTTTAGTTCCTCTTCACTTTCTGCCATAAGGGTGGTATCATCTGCATATCTGAGGTTATTGATATTTCTCCTGGCAATCTTGATTCCAGCTTGTGTTTCTTCCAGCCCAGCGTTTCTCATGATGTACTCTGCATATAAGTTAAATAAGCAGGGTGACAATATACAGCCTTGACATACTCCTTTTCCTATTTGGAACCAGTCTGTTGTTCCATGTCCAGTTCTAACAGTTGCTTCCTGACCTGCATATAGGTTTCTCAAGAGGCAGGTCAGGTGGTCTGGTATTCCCATCTCTTTCAGGATTTTCCACAGTTTATTGTGATCCACACAGTCAAAGGCTTTGGCATAGTCAATAAAGCAGAAATGGATGTTTTTCTGGAACCCTCTTGCTTTTTCCATGATCCAGCGGATGTTGGCAATTTGATCTCTGGTTCCTCTGCCTTTTCTAAAACCAGCTTGAACATCTGGAAGTTCACGGTTCACATATCGCTGAAGCCTGGCTTGGAGAATTTTGAGCATTACTTTACTAGCATGTGAGATGAGTGCAATTGTGCGGTAGTCTGAGCATTCTTTGGCATTGCCTTTCTTTGGGATTGGAATGAAAACTGACCTTTTCCAGTCCTGTGGCCACTGCTGAGTTTTCCCAATTTGCTGGCATATGGAGTGCAGCACTTTCACAGCATCATCTTTCAGGATTTGAAATAGCTCAACTGGAAATCCATCACCTCCACTAGCTTTGTTCGTAGTGATACTTTCTAAGGCCCACTTGACTTCACATTCCAGGATGTCTGGCTCTAGGTGAGTGATCACACCATCATGATTATCTGGGTGGTGAAGATCTTTTTTGTACAGTTCTTCTGTGTATTCTTGCCACCTCTTCTTAATATCTTCTGCTTCTGTTAGGTCCATACCATTCTGTCCTTTATCAAGCCCATCTTTGCATGAAATGTTCCCTTAGTATCTCTAATTTTCTTGAAGAGATCTCTAGTCTTTCCCATTCTGTTGTTTTCCTCTCTTTCTTTGCATTGATCGCTGAGGAAGACCTTCTTATCTCTCCTTGCTATTCTTTGGAACTATATAATATAATCAATGTATAATAATATATATAATATATATGGATTATATTATATATATATACTCTCTCACTACCTCTCCCCCTGGCAACCACAAATTTGTTTACTATCTGTGAGTCTGTTTCTGTTTTGTAGACAGATTTATTTTTGTTATATATATATTATATTATATATAATATTATATTATATGTAGTATTATAAATATATTACATATATAATACTATATATAGTATTATATATACTATATATGTAATACTATATCACTTTGCTGTACAGCAGAAATTAATACAGCACTGTACATCAACTATACTTCAATAAAATAAATTTTTTTTTTTAAAAAAGGAAAGTGCGTTTGCATGAGGAACCTCTGAACCTAGTCCTGTATCTGCTCAGTCAAACTTTCTGGGAGAAATGTGGTATTCTCCATCTCTTCTCCAGACGAGGGACTTTTTTTTTACTTTAGACACAGTCCAAGAATGCTTAAAAGAAAAGAAACTACAAGGGAATGCATGAGTTTGTACGAATGCTTAAAAGGAAAAAAAGAAGCTATGAGTGAATGCATGAGTACATAAATGTCTAAAGGCATAAATACATCAGTTCAACTCAGGTAGGATTTTTATAAACTTTTGTATTGAAGCATAGTGTTAATACTTTGAAAATTTGAGCAAACACTGTAAATGTTTAACTCAAATTTTCACAAAGTGAACACACTCAGTTAATTAAGAACTCAGGTAACTCACGTAAATAAGAAAAAGATCATGACCAACATCCCTGGAGGCCCTCTCACACCCTCTTCCATGACTGCTTTCCCAAAATGTAATCACTATTCTGTCTTCTGTCTCAACTGCTTTTTACTGTATCCAGCTTTCCTAGCAGATCTGGGCAAGATAGTTGGCCTGCCACAAGCTAGTGCAACATAGCTAAAAAGCAGAAAACCTGCCTTCCTCAATTCATACAGCTTTTAAAAATGTTATTATGTTTGATACAGTACGGGGGTGGGGACTCCAATAATAAGTGTAATGAGGCTTCAGATATTTTTTGTTGTGGTAAAATATAACATTTATCACTGCTTGTAAGTATACAATTAAGTGGCAATAAATACCTTCACAGTGTTGTATAACTGTCACAAACTGTCTGTAGCTGAAAGTTCTTCATCGTCCCCAACCAAAACACCATACTCATTTCATAACACCTCTCCTTCCTTGCTTTGCCCAGCCCCTGACCACCTCTATTCTACTTTGCCTCTATGCATTTGACTGCTCTAGGTGCCTCATGTAAAGTGGAAGCATATTTACAGTGCTGCTTCTGTGTTTGGCTTACTTCACTCAGCATAATTTTTAAGGTCCATCCATGAAGGGGACGACAGAGGATGAGATGGCTGGATAGCATCACCAACTCGATGGACGTGAGTCTCAGCGAACTCCGGGAGTTGGTGCTGGACAGGGAGGCCTGGCATGCTGCGATTCATGGGGTCACAAAGAGTCGGACACGACTGAGCGACTGATCTGATCTGATCTGATGTTGTAGCATATGTCAAAATTACATTCTTTTTTATGATCGAATACTGTTGCATTGTATGCATATACTCTATTTTGTTTATCCAGGGATCTGCTGCTAGGCAATTAAATTGTTTCCATCTTATGGCTATTGTGAAAAACCCTGCTGTGAACACTGATGTACAAATATCTGTTCAAGTCTGAGGTCTTAAAATGGCCCTGTGGGGACCTATTCCCTACTTCATAAATAAGCAATTGGGCGACTTCCAGCTCTGAGGCTCCATGTAATGAATTGCCTCCCAAAAGAAGGTCAAAGGTACACACATGCGCCCCACCCCCAAGAATGTACAGGCTTCTCCTGTGCCCACTGTGTGTGGCAAAACTGAACAATGGCATGGTTGGAGCAGCCCCTCCCTCCACAGCTGCAGTCCTAGGAAAACAGAGGACAGTCTCTGGGTGAGAAGTGTTCAAACTGAGCCTGCCATCCTGGTCTGACCCACCAGATCAGGTGCCGACTGGGGGTCTCAGGGTGAGGGGGGTTCTGGCCCAGGAGGGTATATCTTTGGTGGAGAGGCATGGGCATCTGCTTTCACGCTTGGTGGCAGGAGTTACTCCCCACCATGCCTCAGATGGTGGGAGGGACGGACTCAGTCTATTCCAGAGGTGAAAACTGGCAGCCAGCAGGTTACAAGTAACCCATGGGTGGGTTTTTTTCAGCTGGTATGTTTTGGCGTTTAAAAAACAGTTAGGTGTCAACATCTGAAAAACAGGAATTTTTGCTTAAAATTCAAATTCCTGTTTCCTTTCTAAATAAACTTAGAAGAGCTGGTGGTCCTGCATGCCCAGCAATGGCTGCCCCTGTAGATCAGACCTCTGGTCTCACAGGCAGCCTTGGCCCCTCAACTCATCTGCTGGGCCCTATAGCATCAGACCTCTTTCAGCTATAATTCTTTTTCAACCAATCAAGAAATGTTTCATAAGTCCCAGAAAATGAAAGTTCAGATTTAAGAACTTGTTAGTTGACTGGTGCATAATAACCAAAGTGTGGGTGTGGCTAGACTACTTTATCCGAGTTCCAGCTCTATGATTTGTTATGCTGCCCCCGACATGCCTGCAAGTCTTATAACTGCCCAACTGCAAGACCGAAGAAACTCTGTAGACAGTAACACAGACATCAACTCTATGGAATCTTACATGCCTTAAGCAAAAATATTAATAAATAAAGGTCCTGTCGCAACACTGCCACCTTGTATGGCAGGTGGGAGGATATGGCAGTCATCTTCGTTACTCCTGGGAAGGAGGAGGCTACCATGTATGGGTGAAGGGGGATTGACATCAGGTTGGCTTATCAGTTTCCAGGGAAACCAGCAGCTGGGGCAGGGGGCAAGTGCACAGGCAGCTACTGATTAAGCCCTATGATTAAGAGGATTGGGTAGTCAAAAGAGTAAGCAGGGACTGGTCAGGCAGGCGGTGTACAGAGAGCAAGAGAACAGCCATCTTGAGCAGCTAGAACATACAGATTCATTAACTGTGTGTCCTTGAGCAAGTTACTTCACTACTCTGGGTCTCAGTTTCCTTAACCTTATGATGATAATAACAATACCACTTTCCTCCCAGGACTGTTATGAGGCTGAAATGAATTAACACATATACCATACATTGGAAAGTGCCTGTGTCATGGAAAATGGGAAGGGGTACACGAAGAAGTGCTTATGGCATTGGGGGCCTTGAAGGTGCCCCAGCACCAGCTTGACAGGGATGTGTCAAGCCCAGCTCCTCTGTAGGCTGTGTGGTCTTAGACGAATCATTTAACCCAGCTGAAGGTCCTTTGAGAATGTGGAGATACTTCACAGTGCAGAGACTCTACAATTGGCAGTTATTAGTATTAAGTGTTTGCTAAATACTCTTGGCTTCCTTCCACAGCCTCCACAAGCCCTGTTGCCCACCACTTTCAGGGCTGGGGAATGGATATTGATCTGGAAGACTGGGAGATTGAGCTGAAAAGAACAAAAGCACCATTGTGAGCACGTGGGCTCACAATTTCCTTTCTGTCCTTTCAATGTGCAGGAATGTCATTTGGGACCTGAGTGGGAAGGGCGTGGGAATCCGTCCACAGTCTACCAGCTAGTCTCAGGGAAGGCCAAAGAACTACCAGGACACCAGAGGAGACACAGCCCTGCAAGGTCCTCATGTGTCTTGTTATGTAGGTGAAGAATTTGGGGCCCAGAGTAGGAAAGAGACTTGCCTCATGATACAGAGCAAATCAAGGGCGAGAACCAGAGCCTTACACAGGGGGCAGCAGGTAGTCCCACTGTTCCAGGTCTTCTATTCTTTGGGGGCATTTGAGACATTTCTCAGTTGGTAAAGAATCCGCCTGCAATGCGGGAGACCTGGGTTAGATTCCTGGGTTGGGAAGATCCCCTGGAGAAGGGAAAAGGCTACCCACTCCAGTATTCTGGCCTGGAGAATCCTATGGACTATACAGTTCATGGGGTCTCAAAGAGTCAGACACAACTGAGCGACTTTAACTTCACTTCATTCAGACCTTTGACCTTTACTCCAAATGAAGTTGTATATTCTATCATTAAACACGCTGACAAAATGGCAAAAGCAAACATTTCTACTGCAACTTAAATACTTAGAAGTGCACTTGGCATCCTGGAAGCCTGAAAGTCCATGGCTTTGTCTTTCTATCCCAGAAAGTGAAAGGAAAGTGAAGTCGCTCAGTTGTGTCCAACTCTGCGACCCCATGGACTATAGCCTACCAGGCTCCTCTGTCCATGGGATTTTCCAGGCAAGAGTACTGGAGTGGATTGCCACTTCCTTCTCCAGCGAATCTTCCTGACCCAGGGATTGAACCCTGGTCTCCTGCATTGTTGACAGATACATTACCGTCTGAGCCACCAGGGAAGTCCTTTCTAGCCCAAAGTTGCTATAAAATTTAGTACAGGTCAGGGTGGGCCAGAGAGATAGGTTGAAGCAAGATCAGGCAAGACCAGACAGGTTTCATTAAGGAGTTTTCACTTTGAGCTTCATCCTGAGGCAGTAGACAACACTGGAGAGATCTAAAAGAAAGAACAGAAAGATCGTGCTGGCTGCAAAGATCTCCCCAGACCACAAGGAGTGTGGTTTAGCTCTGGCTGGTACCCAGAAGGAGGCAGGAAGGAGAAGGGAGTACCAGGGTCTTCAGAGTGCTCATCTCAGCCATCTCCATGGTGACATGGGAAGATGGTACAGTTCCTCTCAAGGAAATTTCCTAATTAAAATTTCAAGTGTTTTCAGGCTGGCCTAGACCCTGGCTTCACCCGTCTTCTCTCTGAACACAAACAGGTAAGCTGAGAAGTGGAGGGAGTAGAGAAGGAAACGGTAGGTTGAGATGAGGGGCCCCAGCAGAGACCTCAGCCGTGCCACCAGCCTCCGCAGCCTTGGACACCCATCCTCTATTCTACCTAGAGGGTCCCCAGGCCCAACATCTAATGGAAATCAAGTTGTGTCTCTTCAGAATAAGAAAAGCTTTTCTCCTGCCACTTACTCAGAGAGGCTCAAGGGAAGCGACCAGTACTTTTTTCCAGAGGTCTAGGTGGTCATGACAGAGAAGGCGATGGCAACCCACTCCAATATTCTTGCCTGGAAAATCCCATGGACGGAGGAGCCTGGTGGGCTGCAGTCCATGGGGTTGCTGAGTCGAACATGACTGAGCGACTTCACTTTCACTTTTCTCTTTCATGCATTGGAGAAGGAAATGGCAACCCACTCCAGTGTTCTTGCCTGGAGAATCCCAGGGACGGGGGAGCCTGGTGGGCTGCACAGAGTCGGACATGACTGAAGCAACTTAGCAGCAGCAGCAGCAGCAGATGGTCATGAATTCATGAGCTCCTTAGAGACCTCTTTAAGTTCTCCCTTTTCTAGCCTTTCCTCTCTCACTCTCATCCCTTGTCATCCCACTTCCCTATATTTTGTAGATGCAGAAACAGAGGCCCACATTAAAGAGGTGACTTACATAAAGATTAAAATTCTATAGGAACTTCCTAAAGAAATTACACGTAGAACTACAGCCTACCAGGCTCCTCTGTCCATGGAATTCTCCAGACAAGAATACTGGAGTGGGTTGCCATTCCCTTCTCCAGGGATTGAATAAGGAGCCCAGGGATTGAATAAGGGGCTCTCTCATTGCCGGCAAATTCTTTACCATCTGAGCCCTCAGGGAAGCCCAGAATTACTATATGATCCTGCAATTTCATTTCTGGATATACACCCCAAAGAACTGAAAGCAGGGAATTGAACAGATATTTGTACACCAATATTCAGAGCAGCATTACTCACAAAAGTTTGCCTTTTGTGAGTAATGCCCAAATGCCCACCAACTGATGAATGGGTAAGCAAAATGTAGTATATTCATGAGATGGGATATTTATTCTGCCTTAACAAAAAAGGAAATTCTGATATATGCTGCAACACGGATGAACTTTGAAAACATTATGCTAAGTGAAATAAGCCAGACACAAAAAGATAAAATATTGTGTGGTTTCACTTACATGTGGCACTTAGAATAATCAAATTTATAGAGACAAGGAACTTCCCAGTGATCCAGTGGCTCAGCCCCTGGGCTCCTGGTGCAGGGGGCCTTGGTTCAATCTCTGGTCAGAGAACCAAATTCCCACATGCCATGACTAAAGATCCTACATGTTGAAACTGGAAGATCCCATGTGTTGCAACCAAGGCCCCTCGCAGCCAAGAAAAAAAAAATTATAGAGACAAAAATTAGAATGGTGGTTACCAGGGGCTGAGGGGAGAATGGGGAATTGTTTAAAGGGGACAGAGTTTCAATCTGGGAAGATGAAATAGTTCTGGAGTAGGATGGTGGTGATGGTTGCACAACAATGTGAATATATGAATGCCACTGAACTATACACTTAAAAATGGTTAAAATAGTAAATTTTGTTTATTTTACTGTAATTTAAAAAAATGAAACACATACAGAGTACAGGGTGGTACCCAATCCAGAATTACCCATTGCCTCTGATTATTTATAGCCACTGTATCTCTTTTAACCTAGCAAAAAGTCATTTTTAAAAATACAATACTTACTTGTTGAACACACCAGGTGGGTTGTTATGGAAAATTTCTCACTTTCTGATTTTGTGCTTCTGTTTCTTTGTGCTGTCATTTGTCTGGTTCCTCAACTTTCTTTATTTCCGGTAAATTGGAATTAATATCTAATGGTTGATGTGCCTGTGTGCTCAGCCGCTTCAGTTGTGTTCAACTGTAACCCTATGGCCTGTAGCCCAGCAGGCTCCTCTGTCCATGGGATTCTTCAGGCAAGAATACTGGAGTGGGTTGCCAGGCTCTCCTCCAAGGGATCTTCCAAATACAGGGATCAAACCACCCCTCTTTCCCTCCTGCTTCTTCTGCTTTGCAGGAAGATTCTTTACCCACTGAGCCACCTGGGAAGCCCCGATTGATAGATCCAGGTAAAACATTTTTTTGGCTAGAATAAATAATTACCATTGATCTTGCATACTTCAGATTATATCACCACTGAAGACACAATCTTGCTGAAGGTTAGTAAACCACTAGCAAAACTCAAGATTACTTTCTCAGATGGTGACAGTCTGATATCTCCATGTTACACTTAGATTGTCCCCCCTGCCTCTAGAAGGTAACCCATGTAGCCTCAATCATTTAACCTTGATGGATAAGCCTCCTTTACAAGGGTTTGCAGATTTCTGCTTTTTCTAATCTTATATTTTCCCCCTACCCTAGAAAGAAGAGCACTCCCTCATCAACTGGGACTCTATTACTGCTAGAAAAGCAGAATAAATCTTTAATTCTTTTCGTTTTAGTGTGGAGAGGTTTGCAGTAATGGGCACTTCCCACACAGAGATGCTATCATACTGAAAGACAAATGTTTTCACCTTTTAGCTGTGTGTGAGCAAACGCCATAACTAATTCAGTTAATTTCTGAGACTACGTTAGCTTTTATACCGTCTATTATTTTGTTGAACCACCTTCGCGCCACAGAAAAGTGCCAGATACCTCAAAGCCACCGGGGGCCGTGAGAGGCCAGCCCGCTCTACAGCTGTGCTTTGTATTCTGATTTTCACTGGAAGGTATGCAGGACGTTCCTCCGAGCCAGATGTTGTGTCTGGCCACGGAGGTGTCGAGGACGTTCTGGGTCCCCGGAGCTGCAGGGGTGAGCGCTCTGCCAGCAGAGATCTCCGGAATAAACAGCAGTCACCCTACGCTCACTTCCGCTTCGGGGTCGTTTGCATCAGTCCCCTTCATCGCTCACCGCTAGAGGGCCGTTTATATACTTTTTAAAATAGTATAAGTTTCCATGCACACAATCAGAAATGAAACACAGTTTTGAGAGTAGTTAAAAAAGAAAAAAAAAAAGAAAACTTTACCGAAAAAATTATGAGAAAAAATTTACATGCAAGTCTTAAAACAGGTTAAAATAATCTTGATATTTTTGAAAGGACCTAAGAAAAACACAGATCATCAACTGCCCGGCTAGCTCAGTCGGTAGAGCATGGGACTCTTAATCCCAGGGTCGTGGGTTCGAGCCCCACGTTGGGCGGTTGCTTTATGATGTCTTTCCAACGTGATATCAGTTCTCACCATCTTTAAAAAGTGACCTCAAACCAAAAGTTCTTGTTTTCAAACAATACATTAAAAACTACTAAAACTGAACAAGTTTAAAAAGGAAACATTAAAACTAGAAAACAATTTCAGATTATAAATACACAGCTAAAGAGTATATGTGTAGAGAAGTATTTGTTACTGAGTGGTCTATTTGAAAGGCAGTGGAATGCCAAAGGTTAAGAGATAGAGGACATGAAAAATTAATGAAATTGTAGGGTTGAAGTGATCTCTGTCAAGATGTTTGAAATGCATAGTTTTTACTTTATGCTCTGCCATACGCGAAAATTAGTTTGGATATCAGCTTTGATTCACAGGGTTTCCTATGCATATTCATTTCATATCCTTGAATTCCTCTAAGTAAATTAATTTACTTTGGCATATGGGAAGGGCTTGTGGTTTTTATGGGCTATTTAAACCACTGTGGCTTCTCTGGTGGCTCAGATGGTAAAGCGCCTGCCGGCAATGTGTGAACCCCAGGGGTTTGATCCCTGGGTTGGGAAGATCCTCTGGAGAAGGAAATGGCAACCCACTCCATTACTGGTAGGCTACAGTCCATGGGGTTGCAAACAGTCAGACACAACTGAGGGGCTTCACTTAAACCACTGTAAGATTGTTTTAGTGATTAGTTAATCAGGTAGCTATTGTGGACAGACACAGGACTTAATCCTTTTTTTCCTAAGTTAGTGATCCAAACTGCAGCAATTTTGGAGTCTCATATTTCATTTAATATCCTGTGATAAACCATAATGGAAAATAGTAAAAAAAGAAGGTAAATATACGTGTCTGTTTGAGTGCTGAGTGATAGTCGCTCAGTCAGACTCTTTGCAACCCCATGAACTGAGGCACCAGGCTCCTTTGTCCATGGAATTCTCCAGGCAGGAAAGAATACTGGAGTGGGTTGCCATTTCCTTCTCCAGGGGATCTTCCTGACCCAGGGATCCTGCATTGCAGGAAGATTCTTTACCATCTGAGCCACAAGGGAAGTATGTGTACATACATGTGTGTGTATATACATGTATATGTATGTATAACTGAATCAATTTGTTGTATAGCAGAAATTAACACAACACTGTAAATAAACTATAACTCAAAAAAAAAAAAAAAAAAAACCTTCAAAGCAAGTAATTATCTTTTCATTAGTATGTTTCCCTAAAAGAACTCAATTCCTTAGGTCAAAACTTTGCTTTTATGTTCACAAATGAAAATTCTTTTCTTGTCTTAAATATTTTCTGTATTCCCTGCAATTCTCAAACATTCTCCACACTGACCATATGTTATAATCATTAATTCAAGATACAGTTTCAGGCTTTGGAAGAAACACATGAAAAATTTCACAATAAAAAATGAAGATCCCTAAATACTTCTGTTGTTACAAAGGAATATTTAATCTCTAGGTGATGGTAGGTGAAGTAGAATTTTTAAAAAGGCAACTCGGCCAGAGAAAAAGCAAGCTAGTAAATTGATGAGGAAGTCAATGAAGATATATTTACTTTTAAATATACATCCATTTTTTAAATTAAAGATCATTGTTATGGGTTGAATTTGAGTCCTCCTGATAGTCATATGCTGGAGTTTTAACCCCTAGGACTTCAGAATGTGACCTTATTTGAAAATAGGGTTGTTACAGATGTAATTAGTTATGAGGTCATATCAGAGTAGATTGCATTTTTAATCCAATTTGACTGATGTCTTTATAAAAGGGGGAAATATGGACACCCCATGCACACAGAAATGCACACCTAGACGCATGGGAGAATGCCATGTGAAATAAAGGCAGAGATCAGGGTGATTCGTTTATAAGCCAAGGGATGCCAAAATTTGCCGGCAGACAACTAAAAGCTAGGGGAAAATCCTGAGACAGATTCTCCCTCAGGGCCCTCAGAAAGAACCAAACCTACCAGCACCTTGATCCTGGATTTCTAGCCTCCAGAACTGTGAGGCCACATTTTGTGTTTAACCATCCAGTTTGTGGTATTTTGTTATGATGGCCCCAGGAAACTAACATGATCATTGTTCTTTTGGGAGGTGATTTTGATTTTAAATTTATTTCAGTATACCTTATATTAAGTAGTTGTCATCATCTTCATTTCCCTTAATTTCCAAAGCTGTAGGAAAACAATGGTTTGGATGTGGACCTACATTCAGCTCAAGTGAGGACATTATGATCACAGCTCCATCAGAAGTAGCATTTAGAAATGACTGCAGTCTCAGACAACATTTTCGTATTGTTGACTGGTGATTCATTATGTTGGCTAATGATTTATAACAGTTTGTACCAAAAGAATGTTTTCAAAGATATACTAAATTAAACATTTTATTCTCCCATGGAATACTTGGAGACTTTATATTTAATTATTCAATAAATAAATCATTTTAAGAAACTGTGCTAATTCTCAGTGGTCCAGTTTCTTCAACAAGTAAATGGCAAGAAGAAGAGAGAGATAGAATGAATTCAATCAAATGAAATGCATGGACTGTGTTTGGATCCTGATTTGAACCAACCAGTCATAAGATTATAATCTGACATACACAATAGAATCAGAAGATCACATGAGACAATGCTGGGAATCTGAACACTGACTGGATAATTGAAGATATTAAGGAGCTATTTTTAAATGCAATAATGGTATTATTGTGTTTTTTGAAAAGCCCTTATTTTTTAGAGATATGTACTTACTTGTTTAGGAATGAAATAGACATGATATTTGGAATTTGTGTGTATTTTGCTAGGGGTGGAATAATTGGGTACCAAAGACACAAGATTGGCCATATGTTAATAGCTATGAGATGGCTGGATGGCATCACTGAATCGATGGATGTGAGTCTCAGTGAACTCCGGGAGTTGGTGATGGACAGGGAGGCCTGGCGTGCTGCGATTCGTGGGGTCGCAAAGAGTCGGACACGATTGAGCGACTGATCTGATCTGATGGAGGCTCAGAGAGGAGTATGCCAGGGTTCATTGTACAGTTCCCTTTACTCTTGTTTATAGTTTTAAATTTCTATTCATTTACATACTGTCTCATTATGCAAAAATGAAAGTATCTTAACCTCCTTAGCCCAGTGATCAAATTTAGCATCACTAATGAGACAACCAGACATCATGTACCTCCTGATATGTTGCAATGACAAGTGCAGAGCATCACCTATAAATTGTTCTTGTCAAAAACTCTCAACTTAGATCTAATTGAGTCTTTAGATGTGACTTAAGTTTATAGGAAATATAGGAAAAGTGAAATGAGTTCAGTAACCCCATGAATAAACAGACAAATGCAGATTATCAGACATTCAAAAGAATCAGTTTCTTCAAAAGGCAAATGTCGTGAACCACAAATAATAAAGTATATGTGTGTGGATGGACTGTTTTTTGTGTCAAGGGCTCCCCTCTCACTCCCGTGGCAGTCCAGTGAAGCCAATGAACTGTTTTTCCAGAATGCTTTTAAATGTATAAAATATAAAAACAGAGGATTATAAAGAAAAACAATTATATTGAAATTATTGTTATTCTTGCTTAGTTGCTGAGTGGTGTCCAACTCTTTGCCACCCCATGGACTGTAGCCCTCCAGGTTCCTCGGTCCATAGGATTTTCCACATAAGAATATTGGAGTGGGTTGCCATTTCATTCTCTAGGGGATCTTCCTGATCCAGGGATCTAACCTACATCTCCTGCATTGGCAGGTGGATTCTTTACCACTGAGCCACCAGGGAAGTCCTGACACTCATGTACAGTTATGAAAATATTTTAAAATATGCTATAGTAAGGTACATGCTTCATTTTGGTGGCTCAGTGCTAAAGAATCTGCCTGCTAATGCAGGACATGTAGGTTAGGTTCCTGGGTCAGGAAGACCCCCTGGAGAAGGAAATGGCAACACACTCCAGTATTCTTGCCTGGAAAGCCCACATGGACAGAGGAGCCTGGTGGGCTACAGACCATGGTGTTGCTGAAAGTCCGACACAACTTAGTGACTGAACAACAAATATAATCTAGAAACAGATCTAATAATTACAGTAATTTCAAAGTAATGATGACTAAATAGTATTTCTGAAATATACGCAAGAACTCAAGTGATACAAAACATCTCATTTTTATTGTGACAAAGCCAAAGGTGCTAGAGATATTATCAGTTTTGTTATCTTCATTTATCATGAAAGTGAAGTCACTCAGTCGTGTCTGACTGTTTGAGACCCAACAGACTGTAGCCCACCAGGCTCCTCTGTCCATGGGATTTTCCAGGCAAGAGTACTGGAGTGGATTGCCATTTCCTTCTCCAGGGGATCTTCCCAATTTATCATGAAAGGAAATACTAAATTTCACTTTGAATTTGATGAAAATAAAGATGTATTTTTTTCCCCCATCCAAGTTCATGAACCCTTTGAATTGTATACAGGGACACCTACTTTAAGAACTTCCTGCCTAGATCTGAAAAGACTTTAAAATTTAACAACCAAATGCAATACCTTGTCATTTAATGGATCTTATTTTAACAAGCAATAAACAAACAGAGATAAAAATATTCTAGGAACAAGTGAGGAAATGTGAAATGGGAATGATATGAATTTAGGGAATTATTGTTAATTGTGTTGGGTATAATAACGGTATTGTGGTATGTAGGAGAGAATGCTTTTCTATTTTGGAAGTATATACTGAAGAAATCAAGTGTAATAGGTCCTGATGTCTTACACACATACAAACACAGATATGTATATATATGCCAAATATGGGAAAACATTCACAATTGTTGAATTGAGATGATATGTAATATATTGTTTTTTCTACTTTCCTGTATGTTTGAAATTTTCATAATAAAATATAAAATAAAGTGATTTAAAAAATATTTTGTATGGTATAGACATGATAGGGACTTCCCTGGTGGTCCAGTGGCTAAGACACTACATTCCCAATGCATGGAGCAGGGGTTTTAGCTCTGATCAGGAAACTAGAACTCACATGCTACAACCAAGAGTTTGCATGCCACAACTAAAGATCCTGTGTGCTGCAACTAAGACCCGGTGCGGCCAAATGAATACATAAATTAATTAATTTAAAAGACTCTCTGTTTAAAAATATAGATATGGTAAAGTGCATGATTCATAAGTGTACAACTTGATGAATTTTTACATTTGTAAACACCCATATAATCACATCAGGTTAAGGTTTTAGAACATTCCCAGAACCCTGAAGTCCCTAATGCCCCTTTCTAGTCAATTCCTCTTCTTCACCAGTTAACCACTTATCCTGATTTCTAACACCATTGTTAAAGTATATTGTCTTTAATGTCTGGCTTTCTTTACACAAATGACTTACTCTTATATTAAAACAAGTGTTTACAGACTGGTAATACTATGTATGGTAAAGATGTGGGAAAACAAGCTCTCTCTTTAACTGCTGGTTGAAATGTAAGTAGATGAAGGCTTTCATAAGCTTAAAATGTCCAGTCTTTGACTCAGTCATTCTGCACATAAGGTCCTAAAAATATAAAAACAATGTGCACAAAGGTTAAGGTTGAAAGGCATGTATTTCTAACAATGAAAAACTGAAGGCAACCTAAATGTCCGGCAACAGAACTAAGGTTAGATGCATGCAAGCGGAGTCACTTCAGTCGTGTCCGACTCTTTGTGACCCTATGGACGGTAGCCCACCAGCCTCCTCTGACCGTGGGATTCTCCAGGCAAGAATACTGAGTGGGTTGCCATTTCCTCCTCCAGGGCATTTTCCCCACCCAGGGATCAAACCTGTGTCTCTTATGTCTTCTGCATTGGCAGGCACTAGCCTGCTAATTTACCACTAGCACCACCTAGGAAGCCCAAATTTAGATAAATATGATCTATTTATACTATAGTATGTCATGAATAGTTAAAAATGTGAGAAGGACACATATGCAATTGGAGTGACCTCTAAGCCATATCATGAAGTTAAAAAAGAAGAAGACACAGAACAATATATATAGTCCATTTATAGAAAAAGAAAAAGCAATTAGGGAGCATAGAAAAGTGTCCATGCAAAATGATGGGGGTGGGGGTGGGGGAGTAAATGAGGGAAAATAAAAGGAGTCCTTACCTCAACTTTTGCCCTGTATTTTATATCTCTGAATTGTTGCATCGTGGATGACTCAAATATTCAAATAGTACTTGAATAATTAAAACATAAAGCAAAAACTTTGATTTTAATATAAATGGAGAAAGAACACAATGTGGATGCTAAGATACTCAAACAACTTATAAGAGTAGTACCTTTGATGGGGAAGGGGCAGATAAGGGACTGAAGTATGAAAGACACTTTTCACTGTCTTCATTTTTATATTAAAAATTGAATTATTGGATTACTTTAAAATATTTTGTATTCAAAAAATTTTAAAAAAAGAAGTGTACTTCAGAGTTTTGGTGGTCACAAAGACGGGTCACAGAGAGGCCCTTGCCCCCTTTTTGTGTACTCTAAGAAGTAGTGCAGACCAGATTCTGTACAGAGAGACGGAGTGAGGATTCTTTGTGGGTTTCTGTGGTCAAAGAAGGGGTTGTGTTAAAGGAAGATTGAAGGAGAACTTGGAGTCAGATAAATAGAGCCGGGTCTGGAATTCACTGGGTGCATAATATGTTCAGGGGAGGGTTTAGAAAAGGCATGGAGACAAGAATGAAGCCTGGAGGAAGGGTGGGGACTGTTTGTGGAGGGACTTAAAATGCCAAACTAAGTACTTTGGGATTTATCCTCCGTAATATTTGTTGAGCACATATTCACTGTTCAGTGCCTCGGTAAGCCTTTCCACGAAAGGAAGGTGTGTGCATGCTCAGCCGTGTCTAGCTCTTAGCGACCCCATGGACTGTGGCCCACAAGGCTCCTCTGTCCATGGAATTTTCCAGACAAGAATACTGGAGTAGGTTGCCATTTCCTCCTCCAGTGGATCTTCCTTACCCAGGGATTGAATCTGCTTCTCTTGTGTCTCCTGCATTGGCAGGCAGATTCTTTACCACTATGCCACCTGGGAAGCCCTTTCCATGCAATTTCATAGTAAATCAATGGAAAGGTGCTATTGTTCTCCCCATTTTGCAGCTGAGTAAATTACAGACTTTTGGAACAGGGGTATGACAAGATGAAATTCATCTAAATTGCGTGTATATTCAATAATAGCTGAAAGAAAATAGGTGACAGAAAATTGCACAAATAGGGGTGTGCAGAGCCCTGACATCAGTATAACAATGATAGGGACACAGTAAAGGAACAAACAGTAAATGATTAAATAGTTAATCCCATTAGGGGATTGTAAGTAAAGAAAAAAGTATGGGAGACCTCTGTAAGTTAATGATTACTCAAGAAAGCAGTTCTTGACCATAAAACCAAGCAGGCTGGCTTAGCAACAAAAACTATGCATCGGAAGCATGGGACATGCCCCAACCCAATAAAACAATGGTGGCATGAGACCCATATTCTGCCCAGTGAGCTCAATAAGTTAATGATCCCTAGGACATACTCTCTGCGCGCACACACACATACAAAAAACAATAATTTATGGAAAGGTGACACTTCAAAGTAAAGACCCTCATTGTACTGACTTGAAAAAATTTTTCCATAGTGCGATGACAGTCCTGGCTTGACCAAGGGAGAAAACTCCTTTGCCCAACCTGGAGAAGAACTGATGATGGAAGTATGATGCCTACTCAAGAATGAGGAAGAAGGTGGTCTTTCCTGCCCACCGCCCTCCACCCCATTTTCCTTTGTTTATAAAACTGTAGCCAAGTAAGTTCTTGGGGCTTGGCACCCTCTCATCCACCCTCGTGTAAGCCTCACAAATTCCTATTCTAATAAATCACTTTTTTTTTTTTTTTTAGAAAAAAGCTCAATTTCTTAAATTTGTTTTTAATTGGAGGATAATTGCTTTACAATGCTGTTGGTTTCTACCCTACAACAATGGGAATAAGCCATAAATATACCTGTATCCTCCTCTCTTGAACCTCCCTCCCATTCCACACACCTTCCCACCCCTCTAGGTCATCACAGAGCACTGGGCAGAGGTCCCTGTTATATAGCAGCTTCCCACCAGCTAGCTATTTCACTCATGGTAATGTATATATTTCAGTGCTACTCTCAGTTCATCCTACCATCTCCTTCCCTCACTGTGTCCACAAGTCCATTCTGTACATCTGTGTCTCTATTCCTGCCCTGCAAATAGGTTCATCAGTACCAAAATAAACCCCTTATCTATCATCTTGCCCCTCCCTGAATTCTCTCTGAGCTGAGACATTAAAGGACTAGAGCTCCTGAGAGCCCCTACCCACACCACCGAGTGGTTTCAATGTGGTATTCACATTAGCATCTCTTGGAGGTGGCCAAAAGTCCACTAGCTCAAAAAGCTGTAAAACCCCAAGCCTGCCTACCGTCTCCCGCTTTGTTTTCACTTCCGTGTGATCCAGGCTGGAGAAGGGGAGGAGGAGGACCTGACAAATGGCCGTCAGAGGACTAAATAAACTGGCAGGGAACTTGGTAAACAATGAAATTTCTAGATGCAGACTTCATTACCTATCCTTTTTCAGTCAGATTGCTAGCCTTAAAGCTTTTCTATGCAGGAATTTCCTATGCAGATACCCCATGTCCAAGGTAAGAGAAACCCAAGTGAGACGGTAGGAGTGTGAGAGGGCATCAGAGGGCAGACACACTGAAACCATAATTGCAGAGAACTAGCCAATCTGATCACACGAACCACAGCCTTGTCTAACTCAATGAAACTAAGCCATGCCGTGTGGGGCCACCCAAGACAGGCGGGTCATGGTGGAGAGGTCTGACAGAATGTGGTCCACTGGAGAAGGGAATGGCAAACTACCTCAGTATTCTTGCCTTGAGAACCCCATGAACAGTATGAAAAGGCAAAATGATAGGATACTGAAAGGGGAACTCCCCAGGTTCGTAGGTACCCAATACGCTACTGGAGATCATTGGAGAAATAACTCCAGAAAGAATGAAGAGATGGAGCCAAAGCAAAACCAATACCCAGCTGTGGATGTGACTAGTGATAGAAGCAAGGTCTGATGCTGTAAAGAGCAATATTGCATAGGAACCTGGAATGTCAGGTCCATGAATCAAGGCAAATTGGAAGTGGTCAAACAAGAGATGGCAAGAGTGAATGTTGACATTTTAGCAATCAGTGAACTATGGTGGACTGGATAGGTTGAATTTAACTCAGATGACCATTGTATCTACTACTGTGGAAGGAATCCCTTAGAAGAAATGGAGTGGACATAATGGTCAACAAAAGAGTCTGAAATGCAGTACTTGGATGCAATCTCAAAAATGACAGAATGATCCCTGTTCATTTCCAAGGCAAACCATTCAATATCACAGTGATCCAAGCCTATGCCCCAACCAGTAACACTGAAGAAGTTGAAGTTGAACAGTTCTATGAAGACCTACAAGACCTTTTAGAACTAACACCCAAAAAAGATGTCCTTTTGATTATAGGGGACTGGAATGCAAAAGTAGGAAGTCAAGAAACACCTGTAGTAACAGGCAAATTTGGCCTTGGAATATGGAATGAAGCAGGGCAAAGGCTAATAGAGTTTTGCCAAGAGAACACACTGGGTCATAGCAAACACCCTCTTCCCACAACACAAGAGAAGACTCTACACATGGACATCACCAGATGGTCAACACTGAAACCAGATTAATTATATTCTTTGCAGCCAAAGATGGAGAAGCTCTATACAGTCAGCAAAAACAAGACTGGGAGCTGATCTGTGGCTCAAATCATGAACTCCTTATAGTCAAATTCAGACTTAAATTGAAGAAAGTAGGGAAAACCACCAGATCATTCAGGTATGACCTAAATCAAATCCCTTATGATTATACAGTGGAAGTGAGAAATAGATTTAAGGGACTACATCTGATAGATAGAGTGCCTGATGAACTATGGAATGAGGTTCATGATATTGTACAGGAGACAGGGATCAATACCATCTCCATGGAAAAGAAATGCAAAAAAGCAAAATGGCTGTCTGGGAAGGCCTTACAAATAGCTGTGAAAAGAAGGGAAGTGAAAAGCAAAGGAGAAAAGGAAAGATATAAACATCTGAATGCAGAGTTCCAAAGAATAGCAAGAAGAGATAAGAAAGACTTCCTCAGCAATCAATGCAAAGAAATAGAGGAAAACAACAGAATGCGAAAGACTAGAGATCTCTTCAAGAAAATCAGAGATACCAAAGGAACATTTCATGCAAAGATGGGCTCGATAAAGGACAGAAATGGTATGGACCTAACAGAAGCAGAAGATATTAAGAAGAGGTGGCAAGAATACACAGAAGAACTGTACAAAAAAGATCTTCATGACCCAGATAATCACGATGGTGTGATCACTCACCTAGAGCCAGACATCCTGGAATGTGAAGTCAAGTGGGCCTTAGAAAGTATCACTACGAACAAAGCTACTGGAGTTGATGGAATTCCAGTGGAGCTATTTCAAATCCTGAAAGATGATGCTGTGAAAGTGCTGCACTCAATATGCCAGCAAATTGGGAAAACTCAACAGTGGCCACAGGACTGGAAAAGGTCAGTTTTCATTCCAATCCCAAAGAAAGGCAATGCCAAAGAATGCTCAAACTACTGCACAATTGCACTCATCTCACACACTAGTAAAGTAATGCTCAAAATTCTCCAAGCCAGGCTTCAGCAATATGTGAACTGTGAACTTCCTGATGTTCAAGCTGGTTTTAGAAAAGGCAGAGGAACCAGAGATCAAATTGTCAACATCTGCTGGATCATGGAAAAAGCAAGAAAGTCTAGAAAAATATCTATTTCTGCTTCATTGATTATGCCAAAGCCTTTGACTGTGTGGATCACAATAAACTGTGTAAAATTCTTCAAGAGATGGGAATACCAGACCACCTGACCTGCCTCTTGAGAAACCTATATGCAGATCAGGAAGCAACAGTTAGAACTGGACATGGAACGACAGAAAGGGAGTATGTCAAGGCTGTATATTGTCACCCTGCTTATTTAACTTATACGCAGAGTACATCATGAGAAACACTGGGCTGGAAGAAGCACAAGCTGCAATCAAGATTGCCGGGAAAAATATCAATAACTTCAGATATGGAGATGAAACCACCCTTACGGCAGAAAGTGAAGAGGAACTAAAAAGCCTCTTGATGAAAGTGAAAGAGGAGAGTGAAAAAGTTGGCTTAAAGCTCAACATTCAGAAAACGAAGATCATGGCATCTGGTCCCATCACTTCATGGGAAATAGATGTGGAAACAGTGGAAACCGTGTCAGACTTAATATTTTGGGGGCTCCAAAATCACTACAGATGGTGATTGCAGCCATGAAATTAAAAGACGCTCACTCCTTGGAAGGAAAGTTATGACTAACCTAGACAGCATATTCAAAAGCAGAGATATTACTTTGCCAACAAAGGTCCATCTAGTCAAGGCTATGGTTTTTCCAGTGGTCATGTATGGATGTGAGAGTTGGACTGTGAAGAAAGCTGAGCACTGAAGAATTGCTGCTTTTGAACTGTGGTGTTGGAGAAGACTCTTGAGAGTCCCTTGGACTGCAAGGAGATCCAACCAGTCCATTCTAAAGGAGACCCCTCCTGGGTGTTAATTGGAAGGACTGATGCTGAGGCTGAAACTCCAATACTTGGCCACCTCGTGCGAAGTCGACTCATTGGAAACGACTCTGATGCTGGGAGGGATTGGGGGCAGGAGGAGAAGGGGACGACAGAGGATGAGATGGCTGGATTGTATCACCAACTTGATGCACATGAGTTTGGGTGAACCCCGGGAGTTGGTGATGGACAGGGAGGCCTGGCGTGCTGCAGTTCATGGGGTCGCAAAGAGTCAGACAGGACTGAGGGAGTGAACTGAACTGAACTGATGCAGGAATTGAGAGTCTCTTGGACTGCAAAGAGAACAAACTGGTCAATCCTAAAGGAAATCAATCCTGAATATTCATTGGAAGAACTGATGCTGAAGCTGAAGCTCCAATACTTTGGCCACCTGATGTGAAGAGCTGACTCATTAGAAAAGACCCTGATGCTGGGAAAGATTGAGGGCCAGAGGAGAAGAGGGTGACAGAACAAGATGATTGGATAGCATCACTGACTCAATGGACATGAGTTTGAGCAAACTCTGGGAGACAGTGAAGGAGAGGGAAGCCCTGGAGTGCAGCAGTCCATGGGGTCACAAAGAGTCGGACACGGCTTAGTGACTAAACAACAACAGTGTAGGAACTACTCATGGTGCTGTCGCAAGTAGGCTTCAGATGCAGCTTTCTCTTTTTGGCCATTGGAATTCCACATCATTGGGGTCCCATACTGCACGTGTGCTTCCGCAGTTGGACCTCTTCCATCCTTTTACTGCGGGTAAGGCATTGTTTCCCTTCCTCTAGCCCCAACACACAAAATCAAATTTAGTCTTTAATAACCTCAGGTGGCCCTGGGGTGGGGGTGGAGGAGAGAATTAGCGGGTGGAGGATGGCAAGAGACCACCGCCCCTTCCCCGCCCTGCCCTGCTCAAGCTCCTTGGAGCTACCAATCCTGGCATGCCCTGGGGGTGGTGCTGGGGCAGGAGCCCTGAAAGGCCTGTCTGCTCAAGGGGCCTAGGCAAATCGAGCTCAGAGGAGTGTCCAAAGCGGGAGTTAAGTAGGGCAAAGCATAGGACAGGTAGTCAGCAGTGGTGGGAGGAGGAGGCACTGGCCAATCACTTATAAATGGTGCTGAAGCAGGACCAGAAGTCTAAATTCCAGGAGCATGACTCTGAGCCCCAGGAAAAAGGCACCTAATGGACTTCTAATCCTTTGTGAAGTCAAGTGGGCCTTGGGAAGCATCACCACGAACAAAGCTAGTAGAGGTGATGGAATTCCAGCTGAGCTATTTCAAATCCAAAAATACGGTGCTGTGAAAGTGCTGCACTCAATATGCCAGCAAATTTGGAAAACTCAGCAGTGGCCACAGGACGGGAAAATGTCAGTTGTCATTCCAATCCCAAAAAAGGGTAATGCCAAGGAATCTTCAAACTACCACACAATTGTACACATTTCACATGCCAGCGAGATTATGCTCAAAATCCTTCAAGCTAGGCTTCAACAGTTATGTGAACTGAGAACTTCCAGATGTACAAGCTGGATTTAGAAAAGGAAGAGGAACCAGAGATCATATTGCCAACATCCGCTGGAGCATAGAAAAAGTGAGGGAATTCCAAAACAGCATCTACTTCTGCATCACTGATTATGCTAAAGTCTTTGTGTGGGTCACAACAAACGGTTCAAAATTCTTAGAGATGGGAATACTAGACCATCTTAGCTGCCTCCTGAGAAACCTGTATTCTGGTCAAGAAGCAACAGTTAGAACTGGAGGTGGAACAACGGACTGATTCAAAATTGGGAAAGGGGCACGTCAAGGCTGTATATTGTCACCCTGCTTATTTAACTTATATGCAGAGTATACATCATGTGAAATGCCAGGCTGGATGAAGTACAAGCTGAAATCAAGACTGCCCAGAGAAATACCAATAACCTCAGATATGCAGTTGACACCACCCTAATGGCAGAAAGCAAAGAGGAACTAAGGAGCCTCTTGATGAAGATGAGAGAGGGGCATGAAAAAGCTGGCTTAAAATTCAATATTCAAAAAACTAAGATCAGGGCATCTGATCCCATCCCTTCGTGGCAAAAAATGGGGAAAAAAATGGAAACAGTAACAGACTGTATTTTCTTGGGCTCCAAAATCAGCCGTGAAATTAAAAGATGCTTGGTCCTTGGAAGAAAAGCTATGACAAATGTAGACAGTGTATTAAAAAGCAGAGACATCACTTTGCCAACAAAGGTCCATCTAGTCAAAACTATGATTTTTCTGGTAGTCATGTATGGATGTGAGAGTTGGACCATAAAGGCTGAGCACCAAAGAATTTATACTTTCAAACTGTTGTGCTAGAGAAGACTCTTGAGAGTCCTTTGGACAGCAAGGAGATCATACCAGTCAATCCTAAAGGAAATCAACCCTGAATATTCATTGGAAGGACTGATACTAAAGTTGAAGCTCCAATACTTTGGCCACCTGATGAGAAGAGCGGACTTGTTGGAAAAGACTCTGATATTAGGGAAGATTGAGGGCAGGAGGAGAAGGGGGTGACAGGATGAGATGTTTGGATGGCATCACCAACTCAATGGACATGAGTTTGAGCAAACTCTGGGAGATAATGAAGGACAGGAAAGTCTGACTGCTGCAGTCTACGGGGTGGCAGAGTCTGACACTATTAGTGACTAAATAACAACAAATCAGCCACTGGTGGGCACCATGGTGGGGCCTCCCGAAAGGGAGTAACTGTTATTAAGCCACCAGCAGCGGTCCTGCTCAGCCACTGGTCAGGGCTGCAGCCCCGGCCTTCTCTCCCCTTCTTCCTTATAATAGGAGTTGTTGAACTGGAGATTTTGCTTTTTGAGTCTGAGTCTGTTCGCCTTTCTCTTTTACTGGCTTTCGGATTAAAATCGTTATTCTTCCTTCCAACAACTTGGCTCCTGATTTATTGGCCCGTCCTTAAAGAGCTTGGGCTAGGTAACAAAGGAGTGGGAGGCCGGCTCCAGGTGTTTCAGATTTGGGGGGCTGGGGTTAGCAAGGGCTGTGCTCCAGGAGGTGGCAGGCAGGACTTTCCGCGGGGTGGGGTGGGGGGGGGAGGGGGAGTGCATTCCTGCGGGTTATTTCAGTGGGTTATTGGGAGAAAAATCCCTTGAAGGGAAAGCGTTTAAAAAAAAAGTCGCTCAGTCGTGTCCGACTCTTTGCGACCCGGTGGACTGTAGCCTACCAGGCCCCTCAGTCCATGGGATTCTCCAGGAAAGAATACTGGAGTGGGTTGCCATTTCCTTCTCCAGGGGATCGAGCCGACCCAGGGATCGAACCCAGGGATCGAACCCGGGTCTCCCGCATTGCGGACAGACGCTTTACCCTCTGAGTCACCAGGAAGCCTTAGACAAGCGCTAAAACGGGAGAGGGTGCCGTTGCCGCATGGCATAGTCTTGGTTCGGTGTTTGTTGCTTTTCTGAGGAAGAGGGCTCGGAGAAAGTACCCTACTGTAGGGAGGCCCCGGGTGCGCCGTGGTAGCCGTAGGGTAAGTGATGTGATGTGCAGAAGGGAGGGAGCGAAGCCGGTGCCGGTCCCCTGCGTGGGCTGACAACAGTTAGGGGGCGGCCTCGAGCTCCTCGGTGGTCCGGCTTGGTGGAGCCGCAGCGCTGTGGCTGTGGGGTGGGCTTCGCGCTTGGGGGTTGGAGAACTGCATTATGAGATGGCGGCCCTGTCGGGATCGCCTGAGCCCCGGTGCTCGGCTCCCCAAGGGAGTCGCTGCTTTAGGGCAGTTGCAGCGTCCCCTTCTTCTACCGCCACCGTTTGGGAACCGGTTTCCCGGCTCTTTATCTCAGAGAGGTGGGTAGGGACAGGAGAAAACCAGGGTGAGCTTTTGGATCCCCTTTGTGTTGCTTGAAGGCATCCGTTTGTTTCCCGAAGAGCCTAGTGCGTAGATCTTTTGGAAATGTGAGTGCGCTCTTGCTGTGCCGTTCCTTGTAAAGCAATAAATAAGCTACCTTTAATGTTGTATTATGTTTCCATTTATAAGTTCCATTGTCTTGATGTCATCTTTTTCAGAACAGCAGTTGTTTGACTAACTGCAATAATATTTGATTAACAGTGATTTTGTGAAAAACAAAACACAAGTCCGTGTGCCCCACGCACTGCGCTGTGCTAAGTAGCTTCAGTCGCGTCGGACTCTGCGAACTGTAGCCCGCCAGGCTCCTCTGTCCATGGGATTCTCCAGGCAAGAATACTGGAGTGGGTTGCCACTTCCTTCCCAAGGGGCTCTTCCCAACCCGGGGGTTGAACCCCTCTCTTCCACTGGCAGGCGGGTTCTTTACCACTAGCGCCACCTGGGAAGCCTGGCACAGTGAGGCCAAACAATACCATACCCAAAGAGCAGGGGCCAGGTCCCACAGACGGTGACCCAGGGCGACTGCCGCTGCCATTAGGTCACAGAGGCAGGGATGGAGGCGAGGTTCACCGTTGCCTCAAGGCCTCAGCTGGCCAGTGGGTGACCTTGGTGAGGGCGCTGGCGCTCTGCAGGATACTGCCCCCACGTGTTCCCTAGGGCCCCAGCCTACCCACTGGCCTGAGGCCCGGTGCACTGGAAGGAACGCTGGAGGGCGGGGGAGGCGGGGAGAAGGCCAGAATCAGTCTCTTACACGCCTGAGATCCATTCCTCCGCCAACCTTTAGCTGAAGGGGCCCACTAAGGGTTGCTCATTGACATTGGGTCGCTTGGGGGAGGGGCCCGCTACGGAGCCCACCAATGGCTGAGCAGGACCACTAATGGTTGCCCCCCCAACCGTTGCTTGGTAACGGGGTTGGGGGGCGGGGGGAAATGGCCCACAGCAACAACAATGTGCTCCTGACTGCGCCTGGTCCTCATTCCATGACGGTTTGAAAGCTGAGTTTTATTGTTTTTGATCAACATATCTTGGCTAACGGTAGAATCCGATTTCCAGTGGAAGACAGCTCTTTATTTTTTTGGCCATGCCTGGGGCATGTGGGAGATCCCAGTTCCCTGACCAGGGATCAAACCCCTGCCCCCTGCCGTGAATGTTCAGAGTCTTAATCACTGGACCGCCAGGGAAGTCCCAACAGCCCTTTAATTTCCACAGTTAACACATCTATTAATTTATATTAAAGTGGAGACAACAGAAACTAAAGTGGAGTGAAATTCTATAAGGCTAGCAAGAACACTTTAGAATTCCCTTTCATTATTATGGAAGTATGGAATTATCATAGATGGTGTTATCATAGATGTCAAGAAACCTGCAAAAATTGTTGTTGTAAGGAGTTTTCAAACTTTAATGTACATCAGAATTACTTTGAGTCATACAAAACCCATGTATTTGTAACTTTATGGAGTATTTAAGAGGTTACCAAGGGTGTTTCTGCTCTCTTTTAAATTAATTTGTTTTTGGCTCTGCTGGGTCTTTATTGCAATGCGGCCTTTTCTCTAGCTGTGGCAAGCTGGGGCAACTCTCTGGTTTCGGTGTGTGGGCTTCTCATCGTGGTGGCTTCTCTGGCGGTGGAGCAGTGGCTCTAGAGCGTGCAGGCTTCTGCAGTTGCAGCACACAGGCTCAATACAGTTGTGGCTCCCAGAGTCCAGAGCACAGGCTTGATGGTTGTGGCACAGGGGCTTAGGTGCTCTGCAGCATGTTGGATCTTCCCGGATTAGGGATTGAACCCGTGTCCTGTATTGGCAGGCATATTCTTTACCCCTGAGCCACCACAGAAGCCCCCGCTCTGAATCTTAATACCTGCTTTCTCTCACCCTGTGAAGGTGTGTGACTACCTTCTATGGATTATTTTTCTTAAAAACCAGATGTTTTAGAGTAGGGATTCTTAATTCAGGGTCAGTGTTCATACTCCAAAAGATCTGTAAACTCAGAGAGGAAAAAGTTTTTTTTTGCTATTGTCTAAAATTTAGTATTTCAGTTATGAATGTAGATCCCCTTTCCCACAAAAAGCAAAGCTAAACAAATAAACAAAAAACCCACAACAGTGTTAGCTGTATGCAAGTGTTCACATCTCAGCTTTATAGTTGGGAGATACATATAGATGTAATGCAGACTCTTCGTTACTTCAGAATTGTGGTAGTTATTGGATCAGCAGCTAAATATTTACATCACTTGAGGAGCTCATAAAATACCACGAAGGTGTGAAAGTGAAAGTTGCTCAGTCCCATATGACTCTTTACGACTCCATGACTGTAGCCTGCCAGGCTCCTCTGTCCATGGAATTCTCCAGGCCAGAATACTGGAGTTGGTAGCTGGTTCCTTCTCCCAGGGATCTTCTCAACCCAGGGATTGAACCCAGGTCTCCCATATTGCAGGCAGATTCTGTGCTGTCTGAACCACCAGGGAAGACCAAGAACACTGGAGTGGGCAGCCTATCCTTTCTCCAGCTGATCTCCCCAACCCAGAAATCGAGCCAGGGTCTCCTGCATTGCAGGAAGATTCTTTACCAGCTGAGCTACCAGGGAAGCCCTCATATAATACCATAGAACATGATATTTTAAATGTTTTGATAATGATTTCAATACAGTTGGTTTCCTTTGTAATACTCTTCTACTTGTTTATAGAAAAATTCTAGGAAAACGTCCAGTGGCTTAAATAGAGCTTAAAGAGCTGACTGTGTTGGCACTTTTGAAACCAAGTGGACTGAAAATTATGTGAAAAATCTATTCTTCTACAATCAAATTATATTTTTAGGTACTGCCAGGAATTGCTGCTCTGATTTGTCTGATGAATAGGGATAACTTCCAGATATTATTCCAGTCCCTAACATTATACTTAGTCTTGCGAGTTTTAATGGTAGGTTCAACATAGAGTATAAGTTCCAAAGGCTAGAATTCTTGTCTGTGTGTGTTTTGTTGCTGTTGTTCATTGAAGCAGCCCAACACCCAGTACATCATTGAACACATTGAAGGCATGAACACAGTGGAACTTCTTAAAAAACAAACAAAAAAAACCAAAACAAAAACAGCCGTATTTGATGCACATTGACATTTTTAGGAATAGAATGTTTTTCATAGTTTAATCATTTAAAAGGGTTGGAAGAATAGATAAAGCATAAGCTCCTAAACTTAACATTTCTTTAAATCCAGATGTACAATGGAAAATAAACCAGCCCCGCCAGTAGATCGCTACTGTGCTGTGTGCTTAGTCGCTCAGTTGTGTCTGACTCTGCAACCCCATGGACTGTAGCCCGCCAGGCTCCTCTGCCCATGGAATTCTCCAGGCAAGAATACTGGAATGGGTTGCCATGTCTCCTCCAGGGGATCTCCCCAGCCCAGGGATCTGTAGATTTTCTTTGCTTAGCAGGTGACAGATGATTTAAATAGATTGATATCCTAATTGTTTTTTTTATTGTTTACATTAGATGCTAAGGTGTTTTTGTTGTGTTGAAGTTTGATCTGAAGTGTTGATGAATACATTGCCTTACCCACTTGCCTAAATTTTGAGGAATACCACAGTACAAGTGTGATGACTCTCCCAGATGTGAATATTCTTATGTATGAAGAGAAGTCACAACTAACTCAGAACTTTTTTTTCTTTTTTACTTTTACAGGTGAGAGAGTGCTATGCTTTCAAGGGCCTCTTCTTTATGAAAAAAAGGTATAAAATCTGTTTTCTTTTTAGAAGTTAATTGAAACTGCTGGCTGGATAATACCAGATTTCAGTGGTTCATAGCTTTAGTGAGTTACTTTTTTCATAGATTTTCATAGATTTGTATTTCATATGAATCCATGGGTTACATAAAGCATTGCTATCTTGCCATTCATTACTGACCTGGGAAAGGAGCAGTAGTTGGAAAGAGCATTTGAAGGGGAAGATAGAAGATTGGCTATTTATGAGAGTAAAATAGCATTGTGTAGTTAATGACTTGTGAGAAAATACTGCCAAGTCAATTTTATTTGCAATTATAATATGCTGAGTAGCACCGAATAAGCATTGAGTAGTTATGTTAAAAGTAACGTTTAATATGAGTAAATTTATTTTTTTCCTGTACTTCTTGGATTTCCTGGCAAAGTGAATCCCAGAGAGTTCCATTTCCCTTTTGTCTATATCAATGTTGTGTTCAGGTAATAAAAAATGATTTTACATTTAGCCAAAGATAAATGGGATGATGCATTATGAAATTAAAAATGGTTTTAGTATTTTGTTTCTGGTAACTTTTTTAGCACAAATATTTAAGACATATCAATTTTTTTAACAGTTATAGTTTAAAAAAATGAGCAGTATATTAAACAGTATAATATTTAAAGGCAATTTCTATGTATGTTCTCGGTGAATAGTTTGTCTGTGAAAATAGTCTTACGATTGTAAAGTATCAGTGTGACTAAATAACCATTTCCACTACTTTTTACTTGTTTTGAATACATAGTAGATGCATGTTCTTAGAGTTCTAAAATGACTGAAATTGGACTCATGGAGATTGTCAAGAACTTTGTGTGTGTATGTATCTTGATGGTATAATACCAGTGCAGTTTATAAGTATGTTTTAAGTCCTATTGATCATTTATATCCTTCAATGTTATTTTTGTTGTATCAGCTTATGGTAAATCTGATACAGAATTTGACTGGCAGATTTTTCTTCTGGCAACAGATACACATTTGTGAACAATTTTAAATGGCAGTTGGACTAGCTTAAACTATTGTGGTTCTCTTGGTTTGCCTTTGATAGAAATCCAAAACCAGATAGTCATTGCTTTTTCATAATTAATGACTTTCTCTAATAATTAAATCTAATTTGTTGGACTGAAGTCCCTATGGAAAACAGTGTGACAATTCCTTAAAAAATTAAGATAGAATTACCATATATATAATCTAACAATCTCACCTCTGTATATGCATGCAAAAAAAAAATGGAAAATAGGATCTCAAAGACATACTTATGCATCTATGTTCACTGCAACATTATTAGAATATCCAAGGATTGGAAGCAACAGAAGAGTCCATAAACAGATGAACAGATAAAGAAAATGTGGTCTGTGTATATCAGCCAGTCAGTTCAGTTGCTCAGTCAGGTCTGACTCTTTTGCAACCCTGTGGACTGCAGCGCGCAAGGCTTCCCTGTCCATCACCAACTCCCAGAGCTTTCTCGAACTCATGTCCATCGAATTGGTGATGCCATCCAACCATCGCATCCTCTGTCGTCCCCTCCTCCTCCTGACTTCAATCTTTCCCAGCATCAGGGTCTTTTCCAGTGGGTCAGTTCTTATCAGGTGGCCAAAGTCTTGGAGCTTCAGCTTCAGCATCAGTCCTTCCAATGAATATTCAGAACTGCTTTCCTTCAGGATGAACTTGTTGGATCTCCTTGCAGTCCAAGGACTCTCAAGAGTCTTCTCCAACACCAGTCCAGAAGCATCAATTTTTTGGTGCTCAGCTTTCTTTATAGTCCAACTCTCACATCCATACATGACTACTGGAAAAACCATAGCTTTGACTATACAGATCTTTGTTGGCAAAGTCAACAAAGGTCTCTGCCTTTTAATATGCTGTCTAGGTTGGTCATAGCTTTTCTTCCAAGGAGCAAGTGTCTCTTAATTTCATGGCTGCAGTCACCATCTGCAGTGATTTTGGAGCCCAAGAAAATAAAGTCTGTCACTGTTTCCATTGTTTCCCCGTATATTTGCCATGAAGTGATGGAACTGGATGTCATAATCTTAGTTTTTTTAATGTTGAGTTTTAAGCCAGCTTTTCACTCTCCTCTTTCACTTTCATGAAGAGGCTCTTTAGTTCCTCTTTGCTTTCTGCCATAAAGGTGGTGTCATCTGCATATCTGAGGTTTTTTATATTTTTCCCGGCATTCTTGACACCAGCTTGTGCTTTATCCAGCCTGGCATTTTGTGTGATGGACTCTGTATCTAAACTTCCCTGGTGGCTCAGACGGTAAAGAGTCTGCCTGCAGTTCAGGAGACCCGGGTTTGATCCTTGGGTTGGGAAGATCCCCTGAAGAAGGAAAATGCAAACCACTTCAGTATTCTTGCCTAGAAAATCCCATGGACGGAGGAGCCCGGCAGTCTACAGCCCATGGGGTCGAAAAAAGTCGGACATGACTGAACAACTTCACTTTCACTCAGCATATAAGTTAAATAAGCAGGGTGACAATATACATCCTTGATGTACTCCTTTCCCAATTTTGAATCAGCCTGTGTTGAGCAAGACCATATGAACCATTTTTCCATCAGCATTTTCTTACTTCATGTCTCTGTCACAGTTTGGTGACTCTGGCAACATTTCAGACTTTTTCATTATGATCATATTGTTACAATGATTTGTGATCAGAGGTTTTTGCTGTTGCTATTTCTGAGGGCTCAGATGATGATTAGCAGTTTTTAGAATAAAGTACTTTTTAATTAAGGTATGTATATTGCTTTTCAAAAGACATATGCTATTGCACACTTAATAGATTATAGTATATTGGGAATGTAACTTTTATTTTTAATGCTTTTTAAAATTGAAGTATTGTTAATTTACAACTTTGTGTTAGGTTCGGGTGTACAGCAAAGTTATTCAGTTTTATATATATATGCATGCTCTGATTCTTTTATATTATAGTTTATTATAAGATACTGGGGCTTCCTTGGTGGCTCGGCTGGTAAAGAATCTGCCCGCAATGCAGGACACCTGGGTTTGATCACTGGGTTGGGAAGATCACCTGGAGAAGCCAATGGACTTCTTTGTAAGGGCTTCCCTGGTGGCTCAGATGGTAGAGAATCCACCTGCAGTGTGGGAGACCTGGTTTTGATCCCTTGGTTGGGAAGAAAGATCTCTTGGAGGAGGGCATGGCAACCCACTCCAGTATTCTTGTCTGGAGAATCACGGACAGAGGAGCCTGGCAGGCTATAATCCATGGAGTTGCAAAGAGTCAGACATGACTGAGTGACTGAGCACAGCATAAGATATTGAGTATAGTTCCCTGTGCTATACAGTGGGAATTTATTTATTTTATATATATTGTAAGTATCTGCTAATCCCCTCTTCATGGATCATTGTCTTGTCATGGCGAAGTGGCTTGCGTTACTCAGTGAAGCTATGAGTCATACCGTGCAGGGCCACCCAAGATGGATGGGTCATAGTGGAGAGTTCTGAAAACTGGAGAATGGATTGGCAAACCACTCCAGTATTCTTGCCACAAGGACCCCATGAACAGTATAAAAAGGCAAAAGATATGACACCGGAAGCTGAGCCCCCCAGGTTGGTAGGTGTCCAATATGCTACTGGGGAAGAGCAGAGGGCAATTACTAACAGCCCCAGAAAGAATGAAGCTGCAGGGCCAAAGCAGAAATGACACTCAGTTGTGGATGTGTCTGGTAGTGAAAGTAAAATCTGATGCTTTAAAGAACAATACTGCAATCAAGATAAATTGGATGTGGTCAAGCAGGAAATGGCAAGGGTGAACAATCGACATCTTAGGCATCAGCGAACTAAAATGGACAGGAATGGTGAATTTCATTCAGATGACCATCATATCTAATACTGTGGCCAAGAATCCCATAGACCAAGTGGAGTAGCCCTCACAATCAACAAAAGAACCTGAAATACAGTACTTGGGTGCAATCTCAAAAATGACAGAATGATCTTGGTTCATTTCCAAGACAAACCATTCAACACCACAGTAATCCAAGTCTATGCCCCAACCACTGAAGCCAAAGAAGCTGAAGCTGACCAGTTCTATGAAGACCTAGAAGATCTTCTAGAACTAACACCAAAAAAAAAAAAAAAAAAAAGTTCTTTTCATCATAGAGGATTGGAATGCAAAAGTAGGTTGTCAAGAGATACCTGGAGTAACAGGCAAGTTTGGCCTTGGAGTAGGAAATGAAGCAGGGCAAAGACTAAGAGAGTTTAGCCAAGAGAACACACTGGTTATAGCAAACACCCACTTCCAACAACACAAGAGATGACTCTACACATGGACATCACCAGATGGTCAATACTGAAATCAGACTGATTATATTCTTTGCAGCCAAAGATGGAGAAGCTCTATACCTTCAGCAAAAACAAGACCTGGAGCTGACTGTGGCTCAGAGCATCAGCTCCTTATAGCAAAATTCAGGCTTAAGCTAAAAAAAGTGGGGAAAACCACTAGACCATTCAGGTATGACCTAAATTAAATCCCTTATGATTATACAGTAGAGGTGACAAATAGATCCAAGGGATTAGATCTGGTAGACAGAGTATCTGAAGAGCTATGGACAGAGATTCATGACATTGTATAAGAGGCAGTGAACAAGCCATCTCAAAGAAAAAGAAATGCAAGAAGGCAAAGTGCTTGTCTGAGGATGCTTTACAAATAGCTGAGGAAAGAAGAAAAGCAAAAAGCAAAGGAGAAAGGGAAAGAAACTCAACTGAAAGCAGAGTTCCATAGAATAGCAAGGAGAGATAAAAAGGCCTTCTTCAATGAACAATGATAGAGGAAAACAATAGAATGGAAAAAAACTAGAGACCTCTTCAAGATAACTGGAGATATCAAAGGAACATTTCATGCAAGAATGGGCATAATAAAGGACAGAAACAATATGGACCTAACAGAAGCAGAAGAGATTAAGAAGAGGTAGCAGGAACACACAGAAGAACTGTACAAAAAAGGTCTTGATGATCCAGATAACCAGATGGTGTGGTCAGTCACCTAGAGCTAGACATCTTGGAGTGTGAAGTCAAGTGGGCCTTAGGTAACATTTCTACCAATAAAGCTAGTGGAAGTGATGGAATTCCAGTTGAACTATTTCAAATCCTAAAAGATGATGATGTTAAAGTGCTGCACTCAATATGCCAGCAAATTTGGAAAACTCAACAGTGGCCACAGGACTGGAAAAGGTCAGTTTTCATCCCAATCCCAAAGAAGGGCGGTGCTAAAAAATGTTCAAACTACTGGAAATTGCCTTCACTTCCCATGTTAGTAAGGTTATGCTCAAAATCCTTCAAGTTAGGCTTCAGCAGTATTTGCATCAAGAACCTCCAGATGTAATGTACAAGCTGGATTTAGAAAAGGGAGAGGGACCAGAGATCAAATTGCCAACATTCCTTGGATCGTAGAAAAAGCAAAGGAATTCCAGAAAAATACCTACTTCTGTTTCATTGACTATGTGAAGCCTTTGACTGTGTGGATCACAACTGTGGAAAATTCTTAAAGAGATGGGAATATCAAATACCTTACCTGCCTCCTGAGAAACCTATATTTGGGTCAAGAAGCAACAGTTAGAACCAGACATGGAACAAGTGAGTTGTTCAAAATTGGGAAAGGAATATGACACAGCTGTGTATTGTCATCCTGTTTATTTAACTTATATGCAGAGTACATCATGTGAAATGCCAGGCTGGATGAAGCACAAATTGGAATCAAGATTGTCAGGAGAAATATCAACAGCCTCAGATATGCAGTTGATACCACTCTAATAGTAGAAAGCAAAGAGGAACTGAAAAGCCTCTTGATGCGGGTGAAAGAGAGTGAAAAAGCTGGCTTAAAACTCAACATTCATAAAACTAACTTCATGGCATTTGGTTCCATCACTTTCTGTTAAATAGGAGGAGAATAAGTGGAAGCAATGATAGATTTTCTCTTCTTGTGTTCCAAAATCACTGCAGATGGTGACTGCAGTCATGAAATTAGAAGATGCTTGCTTCCGGGAAGGAAGGCTATGACAAACCTAGACAGCGTTTTAAAAAGCAGTGACGTCACTTTTCCAATAAAGGTCCATATAGTCAAAGCTATGGTTTTTCCAGTAGTCAGATGTGAGAGTTGGACCATAAAGAAGGCTGAATGCTGAAGAACTGATGCTTTTGAATTGTGGTGCTGTAGAAGACTCTTGAGAGTCCCTGTGACTGCAAGGAGATCAAACCACTCAATCCTAAGGGAAATCAATCCTGAATACTCATTGGAAGGACTGATGCTGAAGCTCCAATACGTGGCCACCTGGTGAGAAGAGCTGACTCATTGGAAAAGACCCTGACTCTGGGAAAGATTGAGGGTAGGAGGAGAAGAGGGTGACAGGGGATGTGATGGTTGGATGGCATCACTGATTCACTGAACTTGGGTGAACTCTGGTAGACGGTGAAGGACAGGGAGGCCTGCTGTGCTGCAGTCAATGGGGTCACAAAGAGCTGGACATGACTTAGCAACCGAACAACAACAACAATCTGCTAATCCCAAACTCCAAATGTACCCCTTTTCACCCCTTTCCCCTTTGGTAACCGTAAGTTTGTTTTCTATGTTTTTGAGTCTATCTCTGTTTTGTAAATAAGTTCGTTTGTATCATATTTTAGTTTCCACACATAAGTGATATCATATGACATTTGTCTTTCTCTGACTTACTTCACTTATTATGATAAAATCCAGGCCCACCCATATTGCTGCAAATGGTATTACTTTTTTCATTTTTATAGTTGAGTAATATACCATTGTATTATATGTACCACAACTTCATTATTCATCTGTTGATGGACATTTAGGTTGCTCCCTAATGACAATTGTAAATAGTGCTACAGTGAACATTGGGGTGCATATATATTTTCAAATGATAGTTTTCTCTGGATATATGCCCAGGAGTGGAATTGCTGGATCGGATGGTAGCTCTATATTTAGTTTTTAGGTGAACTTCCACACTGTTCTCCATAGTGACTGTACGAGCTTACATTCCCACCAACAGTGTAGGAAGGTTGCCTCTTCTCTACACCTTCTCCAACATGGAAATTTAATTTTTATATGCACCAGGAAACCAAAAAAATAGTGCTACTTTCTTTATTGCAATATTCATTTTATAGCAGTATTGATCAGGAATTGATCCCACAGTATATCTGAGGTCTGCCTTAGAAAGGAGGTTCCAGGTGGAGAAGCAAGAAATAGTGAGGGGACTCAAGGGCCAGCCATGGGTGACAGCTGAGTGCTGCTCCTCAGAGGTCGAGCCTCCTCACCCACATTCTCTTGTCCACAGCACATCCTCTTGGGTTCAGCACCAAGATTTCTCCTTCCTCACAAATCCAAAAACCTCCAAAACGTGTGGTGTAGACGAAGTCGCCAATCAGCTAGTTCCTGCTATGTGTCCATCAGGATGGGATGGTCCAGAGCTCACTCTGAGATGCTGGAGTGAGCAGCAGCCCCTCTGCTCTTCCCTCTGCTCTGTGTTGTGGTCCATCAATGGGCTTAACTGTCAGCTCCTCATTCATCTCCCCAGGTTGGGGTTGAGCCCACGCCATCTCATCTGGGGACTTTTCCTTCCATGATGGTCATAAGGTGGCTTTCCCTCTTGTGTCACTGATTGTGGCTAGCAGTTTTCCAAAAGAACAGGAGCTCCGATGGAAGCTTATCCTTTGACTGACAGGCAAGAAGCAGTTTGACCTATGTTCACACCCTTGACATCCCTGGAGACCCTTGGAGCCCGTCCTTGGGGCTCACCATCCTCTCCTCCCAGTCTCCCTTCTTGGGCTGTCTGGCTTTCCAGAGGCACAAGGCATGAGGCACGGATGCTCTGACCTAGTTCCCATGGTGAGTGCTGATCCCCCCAACTGTGATGCTTTTACTGAGATCCAGCAGTTCAAGCCTTCAGATTGACAGGTAGAGGTTAAGTGGCCAGAGAGAATATTCTTCCTGGTCCCCTACCTCTAGGGCAGACCAGTGCCACCAGCTGCTGGACACAAGATCTTCCTGAAACCCCTGGTTTCCCCTCCCTCTGTGGGCACGTGTGGGACAAACACGGACCTAGGGGCCAATGGAGCCTTCTGTAGACCACTTGCTGCTTCCTGGCTGTGGGACCCAGGGTGGATACCATTACTTTCTCTGGGCCGTGATTTCTTGGTCCACGAGCTGCAGTGATGATCCTCCCTGTTGGTGTCAGAGTGGCCAGATTGTGCCAGGATGTCCCCAAGTCCCCTGCGGGGGCTCCCCAAAGCCTTTCCTGGTCCTGGACCCAGAGTGGAGGTCGCCACTGCCGTGGGCCCATTGTCCTTGTCCATCCTTTTCCCAGGAGCCTCTACACTAACCGGTTGCTGACCCCTTTCTGCTTTCCCCCGCCCTCGGCTGGGAGGAACCTGGTCTGTCGTATTCCTGGGTCCCCAGCCTTGGTGAGCCCAGCACAGAGCAGGCTTCTGATCAGAGTTTGTGTAAGGAGTGCTCACTCCACCTGCTGGACAGACCTTTATCCCCTTCTCTGTCTGATGCAACTCTTTGCTCCCTGAGAAGTCCTCCTTACCTGGTGATTCCTGCTTGGAGCTGAACTGAGCCCCAGGGCCTCACTCCCAGACGCTCTCTGGGAGATGCAGAGCAGGTAGTCACCCCCATTCCCTGGACGGCTGCTTGCTGGGCTCACCTGGGCACACAAGGGAAGGTTCCTCTTCTGCACAGAAAGAAAAGGTGCCAGTCACACCCATGGGCTGGGCCTCTGAGGGTGGGGGCAAATCAGACAAAAGTTTTGATGTCCAGGAACTAAACACCCAAGCAAGGATATGCACAGACCTGAATTTGGTGAGGGCAGAAGGCAGATGGAGTTCAGCTTCCAAGAGAAAGAGGGCAGGAGGAGGGCAGAAGGCAGGAGAGACAGATGGCGCAGGTCTGTACAGACACACCACGGGCCTGCCCAGTCTCGCACTTCTATACATGTGCCCAACTTAGGTACGCACAAGCCTGTGTGTGCTGACAGCCTGCTCCAGAGAGTGGAGTTTCTGGAAGTCCGTGGGTGCTACTGCATGGGCATCAGAAATGATGGACTGTATCTGTTGGAGTCTCAGGTAACCAGAACCATTGTTGGTGGAATTGGAAAGCCATACCAATCTATTTGAAACATTGTTTGGAAATTTCTAATAACGTGACATACACACTCATTCTATGAGCTACTAATTTTGCTTCTTTTGTATTTAGCCAGAAGAAATGAAACCTTATGTACACCAAAGATTCATGAAGGCTTCTGGTGGCTTTATTCATAATAGCTCCAAACTGGAAGCAACCTGTCCATTAACATGCAAATGGATATATAAACTGTGATACAGTCACAGTGCCCAGCGATAGAGTTACAAAGAAACAATGCCTGTGGTCAGGTATGGATGTGAGAGCTGGGCCATAAAGAGGGCTGAGCACTGAAGAATTGATGCTTTTAAGCTGTGGTGCTGGAGAACATGCTTGAGAGTCCTTTGGACAGCAAGGAGATTAAACCAGTCCATCCTATAGGAAATCAACCCTGAATCTTCATTGGAAGGACTGATGCTGAAGCTGAAGCTCCAAAACTTTGGCCACCTGATGTGAAGAGCCGACTCTTTGGAAATTTCCTATTGCTGGGAAAGACTGAAGACAGGAGAAGAGGGCAACAGAGGATGAGATGATTGGATGGCATCACTGCTTCAGTGGACATGAATTTGAGCCAACTCCAGGAGATGGAGAAAGACAGGGAAGCCCGGTGTGCTATAGTCCGTGGGGTCACAGAATTGGATGTGACTTAGTGACTGAACAACATGGGTGAATCCTCAAAACCTGTGGAACAAATGAGAACTGGCAGCAAACAGCACATATATTGATTCCATATATACATATATAGAGTCTGTAACTCTAGAGTGGTCTGGATAAGAGCTGCTTTTGGGGGCGGGGTGCACTGTGGCGGGTATTCTGATCTCAACCCTGCTAGTGGTGAAAACACACCCAACTGTGTTTGATATTTGTGCTTTTGGCTGTACATAAAATACTCCTCAATAAAATTATTGTTGTTAAAAATTACTTCTGATTTGAAAGCAAAATTCCTTGCTTAGGTAGCCACACTGTAGAGTCGCAGAGGTTTGTGGACTTGGCAGGTCTAAGCCGCTTCCCAGGCCTGGAACCCCTTGGCTCCTCTGAGAAAGCCTTGCTATATCACCCGCTGATACTGCACACCCCTTCCTGACCTCCTCCAGGGGGCCTGAGACCTTGCCTTAGGGCGACTGTGGCCTGTGACAGGCAGACGTGTTCTGACAAACGTCTCTTCCCTGATCACCCCAGGGTGGGGCGTGTACTGTGATAATTCAGGGACTCAGCACTGGCTCTGAGTTGTCACTCATTTCTGGTGACTTAAAGATGCCACTGTGATTCCACAGTCAAAGTGGGCGGCTTGTGGTGGTCGTGAGATGAAAAGAGTTTCATCCTAAAGGTGGGAGTCTGCAGCGCTGGTGGGTCTGTGGTCACTTCCCCAGCTTCCAATGTGTGGCTGGAGGGGTTACACTTGGCAGCCGGCTGAGCCCCCATGTCGGTTCCCCTGCCTTGGAATGGATGCTACTTCAGTAGAAATGGAACTAAAGTGAAAGTCCTGGCCTTTCCCATCCTTACCATGAGAATAAATCAAAGGTGATTAACTTGCATTCTGGGGGACCTGCAGAGATCTCTGGGGCTATCAATGACTTGAGAGGCTTCCCAATGCATCCCCTTATTGTTTCACAGCAGAGGCTGGAGGGTAGCTTTGGTTCTCTCTGTCTATCTGCAAGGACCACCAGAAACTGTTTGCTGGTGCCTGGAGGTGCCCAGGACTTGTCCCGTCTTCCTGCTCTCTGCCATTGCACAGCTGGCAGAGGGCCCACAAAATGCCACGCTCGATCCCACTATTGATATCCTCATGCAGATGGCACCTGCCTCCCTGAGACACAAAAGAGGGAGAACCCCGCCCCCCACCCCCGCCACCATAAATATTCAGGGACCCATCTACTTAAGAATGCTGTGGGGAGATCATGGAGTGTTTCAGGGCAGCCCAACAAAGTGAGAGAAATGTTGCTATACCTGAAAAAGGAGGCATGATGTTTGTGGAGACTTCTTGGATTTTGAAGGCAACCCATCAGCTATTCCCAAAGCCTTTACCAAAGAACGCGTAAGGCCATCAGGTATGAGATGGGCCCACAGACGTCATCTCCTAATAGACTCAGTGGCACTTAGTGTGGCCAACAGCAATGCTGCCAGCAAGCAGACCACTGTGCAGAGTGCCAGGGCTCTGGGCAAAGCTCTCCCCTCTTCTGCATGTGACTATTCTCCTTTCTCTGGCTCCTGGCTACTACTGGCTTCTGGTGGGGACTGAACGGCTGACAGAGACATCAGCTGACTACAGTCCTGACCTCTGATCATTATGACCGGGTGTGATCTGCCCCGCCCTCCCACGAGATTGGGTCTGCGCAGCTGCAATCTGTCTTCTCGTGGAGACGGTATGTCGAGAAAACCCAGAAGGTGCGTGGAGAAGTGGCTCAGACCCTGCAACGTGTCCTCTTGCTTGTGGCCTCCTCTCCCTCAACTCACACGTCTCGGGGAGTTCCCACTGACCAGATAGATGGCCGCGGACACCTGCTTTCAGATGGTTCTCTGTGATGTGGGGGCTCCAGCTTGAGGGTGGGTGGTGAGGGCATTACCCACCGCCCCCAATCTCAAGTGTCCCTGAAAGCTGTTGGGGAAGGGAAATCATGCCAGTAGACAGAGCTGGAGCGAATAAATGGTTGTCGCTTTTCTGATCTGAAAGCCAGCCAGAAGAATTCACCTACACCAGTGATTCTTTCCCTCCTCCTACCACCTTGGGGCTATTTGGCAATGTCTAGAGACATTTTTGGAGAAGGCAATGGCACCCCACTCCAGTACTTTGCCTGGAAAATCCCATGGATGGAGGAGCCTAGTAGGCTGCAGTCCATGGGGTCGCTAAGAGTCAGGCATGACTGAGCAACTTCCCTTTCACTTTTCACTTTCATGCATTGGAGAAGGAAATGGTAACCCACTCTAGTGTTCTTGCCTGGAGAATCCAAGGGATGGGGGAGCCTGGTGGCTGCCGTCTGTGGGATCACACAGAGTCGGACACGACTGAAGTGACTTAGCAGCAGCAGAGACATTTTTGGTTGTTACGCCTGGGTAGAGGGAGCTGTTGGCATCTAGTGAATACAGGTCAGCCAGGAGCTTGCTGCACATCTTTTAATGCACACAGGACCAGTCTCTACAAAGAAAGAACAATCTGGCATCAAACATCATTAACGCCACTCTCAAGTAATCAGGGTTTCCCTGGTGGGTCAGATGGTAAAGAATCTGCCTGCCACACAGGAGACCCGGGTTGGATCCCTGGGTCAGGAAGATCCCCTGGAGAAGGGAATGGCAACCCACTCCAGTATTCTTGCCTGGAGAATTCCATGATCAGAGGAACCTGGTGGACTACAACCCATGGGGTCACAAAGAGACACACGACTGAGCGACTAACCCTTCACCTCACTTCACCAAGAATTCTGATCCACCCTGATTTATGGACAGGGATGAAGAGTTGACCGGACAGTCAGGAACTTGGAAAGGAGGAGTCAGAGGTCGGTGACAAGGAGGTGTGGAGAATGTGGTGCAAAGGAAGCCGTCTGTGGACAGCTCTCCTAGACCACGGGGCTAATGTGTCCCATGCTTACGCTCATTACAAGTACCGGGGGCAGAGGAGGCTCTCGGGAATCGAGTGAATGAGACAACAGGCCCTGTAATAGCATTCAACCCTCTCTCTAGGCATCCTGATGTTTGTTTAATGGGCCCCAGTACAGAGGAACCTGTCTGTAGGGAAGGAAGCTGGGGGTGAATGAAACTACATGATTCCCCTTCTCAAGGCCAGCCTGGAGGCCACCTGCCAAGCTTGAGAGACCTTTGATGGCGGGGACCAGCACAGAGACTCTGTGCGGATTCCTCCCTGGGGCGGCCAGTCAGACGCAGCTGGCCGAGGGCGCTGGACCTTTCTCATTGTGGAAGGAAGGCCATTTCTCTCACTAGAAAAGACATGTGTGGATTCAGATGTGCCTTCCCTGCCTGCAGTGCTTCTGCCAGAAACTAGCATTCATGGATTCAAAAGATGCCTCACTTACCATGATGGAGCTCCACACAGTGTTGCTTTTGGAGACAAAGTTCAGCTTCATGGTGATGGGATCACGCACAGGGGCTTCACTCACTGTGTGTCTAGCTGATCCAGCAGCAGCAGGCCTGATGGAGCCTGGAATGGCCCACGGGAAGTTGAGCATTGGTGTCAGCAGGGAGTCAGCTCCCGGAAAGGCAGGAGCTCAGACCAGAATGGACCAGATGATTTGAATCGGTGATGGCCATATGGTGGGGTCTGTTCCTTGGCCAGCACATACGATCTGGGAGTGGGAGTGGCTCTTGTCACCATTTTGTCTTGTAACCAAGAACTGTGCTTCCTGCCCCCCATCCTGAGCTCTAGGGGTTGTAGGTCCCCATTCCCAGGGAGGAAGGGGCTCCCCCAGAGGCTGTGTGGTGTCACTGGACTGGGGACTGAGACCTGGCCAGTGGCTTCTCAGGCCACTGCCTCAACTCAGAGAAGGGAGCTGCTGTTTCGCTGGTGGTGAACTCTAATTATCAAGGAAAAGCAGAGCTGCTGCTACACAGAAGGGTGATCTGTGACATTTACGGGACTCTTGGGGGTGTGTTTTATTATATCCATGTCCCCCAATAAAAGTTAATGGTCAACTACAGCACCCGAAAGAGGGCTGTGATGATTCAGACCTTTCGGGGATGAAAGTTTGGGTTATTTCATTAGAAATGAAAGATCCCAACAAGCTGAGGTTTTGGCTGAGGGCAAAGGAAACGACTGATCCTGGAAGAAGGAAGTCAGGAATGCCAACCACGGGCCCTGACGACTGACAGACACAGGCTTGGTGGACGTGTCTCTTCTTGTTTTCCCCCTTTCTTGGTGTCTGTGCACATGTGTGTATACAGAAAATACGTGTATATGCGCACACACACATATGCATACATGCACATGTCCCTCTGAGTGTGCACGCACACATGCGCACACACACACAGGACTTCCTCTTTTCTTTTGCTTCCAGTACCTCTTAGCGTTGTCCTGGCAATAGTTCACCACTTGCCAGCTGCAGTTTGTTCCAGTTACATATCCCCCACATGGAAGGTCCTGCCGTACTGTGTCCCCCTCAAGACACCAGCTCCCCCTTCTCAGAGGCCTGTGTTCTGCCCTGGGCACCCCCCACCTCTCAGGTTGTAGCTTGTAACCACCTGGCCCCTGGGCTTTGCCTCCAGCCCTGTGATGAGCTGCACTCTCTCTGTGTGACCTCTATGGGCCCTTTTCGTGTTTTTTTGGTGTTCTGATCCCTCTTCAACCAAGTCCTCATATTCTCTCTGTAAAGATAACTGATATGGCTTCTATTTTCCTAAATGATACACATATTCCAGGACTTGCTGGGGATATAGAACCTTCCCTCAGGTCCCTAATGTCCCTGTATGTGAGACAGTAAAAGAGACACAGATGTATAGAACAGTCTTTTGGACTCTGTGGGAGAGGGAGGTGGGGGATGATTTGGGAGAATGACATTGAAACATGTATAATATCATGTAAGAAATGAATCACCAGTCCAGGTTCGATGCAGGATACAGGATGCTTGGGGCTGGTGCACTGGGATGACCCAGAGCGATGGTACGGGGAGGGAGGAGGGAGGGGGGTTCGGAAAGGGGAACACGTGTACACCTGTGTTGTATGGTGGTACAGCAGATTCATGTTGATGTATGGCAAAACCAATACAATACTGTAAAGTAATTAGCCTCTAATTAAAATAAATAAATTTAAATTAAAAAAAATTTTCAGAATATACTGAAATTTTATAGAAAACAGGGACCTGGGAAGGTGAGATGCCTTTCTCAAGGTCATTGAAACTTAGGGGCCAGGCTTTCTTTCTTACTGTGCAGGGCTCCCGCCATCCTGTACAGCCTTTTAAGTACCTCTCGAATCTGCTGGTAGAGGAGTGTGCCTTTTGTCTGGGATTTGCCACCTGTCCTGCAATAACTAAGCACAGTCTACCATTTTCTAGCTGAGAAGAATGTCTGAGCCAGAAACGGAAGGTGGAGACCTGGCAGGACACTGACCCCAGGACCACAGCACATCTTACATCTTGGCACATCTTACCCCAGCCAAGCATCTTTCCTCTCCTTCCCAACCGTGTCACCCACACTCTCCAAGCGAGAAGACTTGTAGGTTAAGTTGACCCACTGGACAGGCTGGGAGATGCTCCTGGGAGGCCCTGCAGCTTGGAGCTCGGGTTCTTCCATCAGGCAAATTGGAGCTGGAATCTTGGTTTCACCACTTACCTCGCCAAATTTCACTTCTTGTCTACACGATGGGGATTTTGACATCTAATTCACAAGGATAGAGTCTGATGAAGCCTAGAACATGCCTGATGCAGAGCACAGTGGCCACCACCGCCACCGCTGCCCCCATTCCAGCACCCAGAGGCACATAGCTTTGATTGTTCCAGGGGCCCATCACCTGCCTGGGACAGGCCTGCAGCCCTGGACCTCATCTGAGCCTCTGGAAAGCCCACTTACTTTCTTTTACAGACACGTGCCTCTCCTGAACAGAAAAGCATGCACAAATAAAACCCCACCATAAAATCCTCTCATTCTCTTGCCCTCCCAGTTGCCCTCTTGCTGATGTCTGGCAAACACACATTTACAGAAGTTCTATTGTTTTCTGACAGATGGTGTCCTGACCATTGACAGAAACCTTTGTCTCACAAAATAAAACTGCTTGTTTTACAACTCTTCTGATTGGAAGAACTCTTAAATTTGGGTGAGGAAGGATGCCTGTTAGAATCCTCTTCATCTGAGCCAAAAGCTTTTCTTAGATGATGTATTGCCAGGGACACAGGATTGGGTAAATAATTGGACCAGCCAGTGCTTTACAAACATGTTAATTTTATTGAGTAGGCATCAAAGCTTCTCTCCGTGTCAAGTAATGGAGAAGCCGTATCACACAGATTACAGAGCTATTGTTACTTGAAATAATCTTTCATAAAAGAAAGAAATGAAATACAGTTCTTCTATAAAAAGTGCAGTAGTAGTCATTACTGGAAGTTTTCCAAAATGAAAGCAAGATTTACTACATATTGCAAAAATTGGTTTAGTGCTTTAATACTTTACAAAGTAACAACCCAACCACCAAAGACAAGCTCTTACAATGGGTTGCTTCTCCAAGGATGGACCAAGATGGAAAAGAATATTTGCATTGAATTGGAAGCAACACTTGCAGGTAGAAAGGGGCCCAGGACGACTTGGTCAAGGTAACAAGGTTTCTGACCCCTTTCTGCCTCAGTGTTTTCTTTCATCCTTGGTAATAAGTAAACCGGGGAAACAAAGTAATGTATCTCATCCCCAAATCAGTCAAATGAACCTGTGAAAGAAAAAAGGCAGGGAAAGAGACGGAGAAACTACATTCACTTGCCAGGGCACATGGGCGGAAACCAAGCAATTGCACATCCACACCCATCGGTAAATGAGACCACGGTCAGAGCTGAGGGTGAGCGGGGTTCAGGCTCCGAGTGGAGACCCAGGGAAGACCCTTGTGGTTCTAAGGGCTCCGTGGCTGGTGGAGGGCCCGGGGCTTGCTCAGGATGTTGAATGATGACTGGCTCTGGGAGGTGGTGTTTGCCTCCTGGACTCTGGGCCACGGCCCGTCTCCAGCCGTGCTCTAGTTTTGGTCACAAGTTAATGGGACAAGCTGCCCCACCCCCACCTGCCAAATCATCACTCCAAGGCAGGTGTTTGGATTCCATTCCAGGTAGGTGGGAAAAACTGGGTGGGCTGCAGGGCTCTCCTGCCTTGGAGACAAATTTGCGAGGTCTGAGGGGGCAGTCCTGGCAAGCTTGCCATCTCTGAGGATTGGCAGGACCACCCCCTCATCCTGCCCCATCTGTCAGGGCAGCAGTGAGAGGAAGCCTGTTTATTTGGCAATTCAAGCAGAGGGACACACCTGTGTGGGCCCACTCACCATCTGCTGGGCAGCTGCCGAGAGAGTGCTATGAGGGAGCTCTTCCCCCCAAAAATGAGGGACCCTAAAGTATGGCACCCAGAGAAATGGCATCAAAACCACAGAAGGGGAAGAAGAGAAGGACAAAGGCTTTTTAACCAGGCCACAGTAGGACAAGGGTCCTATAAGAAGCTTGTAACAGTATTTTGCCAACAACTCTTAGAGGAAAACACATTTGGTCAAAGGACCTAGAAGTAAACGCCAAGGTCAGGTATGTGGGAAGATCAGCCGGGAGAGGACAGATAGTGTGGAAGGGGAGGCCTCCCTCCCCCACCTGCGGGTGGGGCCACCTGGGAGCTGGGCCCAAGGATTTTGTGTTGCTTGGCTCTGCAATGGCTGGGCTGTGCCCCCTGCATCACAGACATACCCATGACTGAGGGGGCAACTGGGGGCCCCCAACTTTGTCAGTACAGTCCCCTTCGTCTCCTTCTTCTGCAGGCCTGCTTCTGGTGACATGACAATGCATCCTGCTAGTGCTCGGGCTGTCTCCCTTTCCTGGCTGAATCATCTGCTGCCACTGAGTTTGCTCTAAGGAAGGAAGGAAGGCCTGTCTCCCTGGAGATACGGAAGGCATGGCGTCCTAAGGACCCATTATAAGGGCCTCTCCAGAATGGTCCAGGCCCACGATGACCTCATGGAGGGGGCATGATCATGAGAGCTGCCCTAGAGGAAACTGTCCCCACCTCGGCCTATCCCAAAGGGTCCTCTGTAAACAGCAGAGTCCCTTCTCTGTGAGGGAGGGCCACCAGGGCAGGCGTTTTTACGTGGCATACTTGCCACCATCAGGCCTGGTGCTCACTGCCACATCTGGTCTTCATGAACCACAGGCTGCCTTATCAGCTAAAATTCTCCCCATTTAGGGGCAAGAATAGACTCTATTTGATAAAGGCTGAAACTGATACTTGTAAGGTTCTTAACAGCTGTCAAATGACTGATTTCATTTCCTTTTTTCAACAAGTATTTCTCCAGCATCCAATATGTATCAGGTGCTGTTGTAGGCACCAGGGGTACAGCAACGAGCAAAACATACCCAAAATTCCTGCCCACATGGAGCTCACATGCTGTGGAGCTGGAGGGGGCATACAATGAATGAATGAATGGATACTTCACATGCAGCCTTCAAATGGCGATAAATGGGCAGCAGGAGGGTGGGATGTGTTGGCTTATTAAAGAAGTCAGGGAAGGTCTCCTTGAGAGGTGACACTGGTGCAGCCTGGCAGGTAGTGAAGGGTGAGACATGTGCCTGAGAATGGGTGTCAGCGGAGGACATGCCAGGCAGAAGGGCATGTTCTAAGGCCCTGAGGCAGGCTTGGGTCATTGGTGCAGAGGCTGGGGAAGTACGGGGGTGGGAGTGGTCTTTGTAGGGACCTGGTTGTCCCTTCATTTAAAGTCACCTTTCAGTGTCTGTGCTATCATAGACGTTCTCAAGGAACTGGCTCCACTAATTTATCCTCTTTAAAATAAATGGGCTACTTTAGTCTTGAGCATATTCAAGATATGGTAACCCTTATCCTATGTTAAAGAACTGAGTGTGTGTATGTCTGTGCATACCCTTGAGATGTTTTCTTGAAAGAATGAAAAAGGATAAGCAATGGGCACTTTGTGTACACTAATTAGGGTTGGTAGAATTTTGTTTTTGCAATCAAGTAGCAAAACTGAAAATTTCAGCCAATTATTTTGCAAAATACACAGAAATAGTAATATTGCTAACCTTGTTTAGAGATTCTAGTTTCTATGCCATTCCTTGGGTGATGTATGTACCAAGTCAGCCGGGGCAGGGGGGCCTTGGCATCTTGACGCTGCACAAACTACACACACGTTTATTCCCGAGGGGTCCATGGAGGGCAGCCCCCTCTCTCTTCTCTGCTGGGAGAAAGCACTGGTTTGGGGGAACAAAGCCACCAGCATAACTGTGAACAGACAGTGTGGCACATTGCTCAGAACAATCATGAAACTTTTCTCAACTGAGGGGTGCCTGGGATGAAGAGTCCTAGACTCACCCCCGTGTCAGCAGACCCATCATTAGAACCATGCTCTAGGGAACCAGGACCCCCACTGGAGAGTGTTACTGAAACAAGAATGAAGCTGGGTGCCCCTCATTACCCTGGAGCCCCCCATCAAAGCAGCCAGCAGCAAAGAGAGTTTACAGTTAGGACTGAAGTGTAAGGTATGGCCCCGAGGTCTCCAGAGAGCCACCACTTTAAGGCTTTTTCGAAGGGGGCACCTGTTCCCTGGTGTCACGGGTGCCAATCTCTGCAGGGCCCTTTCCTGAACATGCCTGCGCTCAGGAGACAGCAGAATCAGACTGTGGATGGAGGCAATGTCACAGCAGCCAAGGTCTGATGAGGCAGGGCCTGATGAGCCATGACACATGTTCTCTTCTTATTTATTAGAAGCATTGGAAGAAAGAAAAAGAAAAAAGCACTCGAGGAACTTAATTTGTAAAGTCCACACCACAATGCGGAAAACTGACTCATATCCTAAAGCAGGAAACCGTCCCAAATGCACGTCACTCCACATCTCTTGTAAACATGAAAGACAGAGAATACAACACATGGTTTGGCAAAGCCTTTTTTTTTTTTTTTAACCTCGCACAAATTTCCCACCATTGATGGGTACAGCCCTTTTTTCCTTAACTAACGTGAAATATGTTTTGATCAGTTAAGTTTATTTCTGCAAAATAGTCTGCAAAATAAGCTCATGGTTGCTAAGCAAGTGGGTGAGAATCATGTAGCCATGACCCCGCCTCAAAGACAGTGGGTACTACCAGGAACATTTCACACCCCGAGGTGTGCCCCTCTATCTTGAGTCACTAAATTCCTGATGGTACGCTACCAGAATTAACACATCAAATGACTTTGGAAAACATGAAGTTTGTAAAGTAATACATCCCAACTTTTCGGAACACCACTGGAGCTACTGGGTGGTGATAGGTAAGAAAAAGTCCACGGTAACTTAGTGAATAGAAAGTATTCATTTAAGAGGAAAGGTGCAGTACCGAAATCCAGGAACAGGAAATGAATCGAGCTTTCCATGGAAAAAGGAAGAGACATTCACAGAGTTCCACTTTCAGATCAGATGTGAACACATAGCAGAAAGTGTTTCATCCCCCAGAGTCCACACCGGAGCCCTACCCAACCTAAATTTAGCCCTCCAAGGGGACAACCCCGTGACAATATAAGGGTGCAAAATATTGCTCTGTGGCATATTCTGAAAATAATATAAAAATAATTTCTATAGTACAGTTTAAACTTGGCTTGTAAAATATCAACATAGCATAAAATCTACAAACAGAATACACTTAAAAACGCCTTCCTTTCACAATATATTAGTTTTAAAAAATCATATACCCAGGTCACGCAGATGCAGAAAGTGTGAAGCAAATGACTGAGATAACCTCCACTGGGGTTTAGAAGTATCTGGGGTTCCTTCTGGAATTTTGCTGTCACGTAGAGACATCCAACATTCCCAGAAAGGGAAGTTTGGCCAGACCAGGTTGGAGGGGAAGACAGCTCACAGGTGGGACTGTCTGCGTCGGGGACCTGTGCCCTGGTGGGGCTCATGGCCTTTCTAGAACATAGATTGGCTGTTTTCCTTTTCTCTAGTGCCCCACCCCACTTCCTTTCCCCTCGCTCCACCAAGGGCCCCCAGGTCACAGAAGGACATTAAGGGATCTCTTGACCCACATGTGAAAAACACAGCTGTTTCTAATGGTTCTCGCGCAGCCTGATGAATTCATTTGGTCTAAGAGATGTCTGGCCAGGAATGAGGGGTAAAGCTCTTGTGAACACGGAGGGGCTGGACCGTCACATTTAGCGCAACAGTGGGGCCTCTGTTTTTAACACTGTTTAGAGGAAGGATAGATCCAGATCTCTCACAAGAGGAAATGGCTGTTTGTAAACAATGCTGACCAAGGGCATCGTGTCCCCCACCAGGGAGCGACAACCACAGGTGCTCTGCACATGGAGTGGCTAGTGACCACATGGAGAGACAGAGGGTTGTCTACTCTAGGGAGAGAGGAGGAGCCTGGGGGCTAGGGTTGGGGTTGGATCTCAGGCTCTTATTTATGGCACATATGTCAGATGGGGGTTGGGTAGAGGTGACTGAAATTCGAGGAGCTAGAACAGATCACTGGTTTTTTATAATACGTACAAATTACACTGCCTAGCTCTTCCTCTCGTATTACAAATAGACTGTTTTGTAATAGACTGCCTTTTTTTTTCTGTTTTGTTTTAGTTTTTTTTTTTTTTTTTTAACTTGGCGGAGAACATGAGAAAGATAAAATATTTGCATAGCCAGTTTTGGAAATTTCTGTTTGGCTGTTTTCATGTTAAAAAATTAAAAAACAAACACGAAGTTACTTTCTGCCTTGACTTGCTGTGCCTATGTGTTTGGTTTATGAATGCACAGGGAAGCTCTTTCCAAGCTGGCTGTTCCACCTTCTGTGAGATGCAGGGCAGGAGCCGGCATCTACACGCGAAGCAGTATTTATTTCCTGTGACCTCACAGCTTTGGATGGCAAAGCAGTTGGTCAGCATGATGTGAAGAATCAGTTCAAAAAGCTGCCACAAACCCTCTTGATGAGAGTTTTTTTAAAAACTGCTTTTTTTTTCTTTCAACAAAAGAAACCCCAGTAATATGAGGGTCATGAATGTTAGTGATTACCACACATTGAAAGTATTGTTTAGCATGAAAAGTAAAACTTCCAAAAAATTTAACGTCCTATTTAATAAATAATTTTAAAGAACCACTTATGTAAAACTTGAATAAATGACTGAAAACTCCACCTGCTGTGGATAATTAAAAACAAAAATGAATTACTCACAGGAGATATTCAAATTAGTTTATTATAATAATTCAAACAAGTAAAAAAAAAAAATCTTTTTTTTTTTTTTTGCTGCTCTTTATGTCGGGGAAAAGCATCCTTTCTGGAGAAGGAGAAGCTGGCTCCAATGAAGAGATGATCTGCCTCCCGTGTTTTCTTTAGATACACCCCCAGCGAAGCGGGGCACTTTCTCTCTTTCTTGGGATTATTAGAGGCTATTCTAAGGCTCTCACAGGTTTTAAAGGATTCTTTTGCTAGTGAGGATTTCACCCATCATTTCTGTATTTCTTGGAAACAAGGTATTTCCTTAGAGAGGCAGGTTTAACGCCTCAGTGTCCTTGACCAAGAACGGTATTCTCCAGAGGTAATCTTGGAAGGAAGACGCTGCATATTGCTGCTCAGAACAGGGTAGCTAAGGACACATTTTTTTTTTTTTTCCTCAAGAAATGTAAGGAGGCACCAATATAGGGACCGCTCAGGGATGGGGCTGCCCTTAACGTGTTCTGGAGCCACCATGCGGAGGGGACCCGGACGGGAGCGGCGCGCCTCCACCTGGCTGATCCCAGACAGATGCGGGTGGAGGTCGGGGTGGGCTTCCTTCCCGGCGGCCCTCAGTCCCTGCCCTCTGGAAAGAGGGGCGGGCCGCGTTTCAGGGCGGCCTAGAGGGGGGTTAAACAGTGACCGCAAAGTCAAGTCCTCGCCTCTCTCCTGGGGCACTGATGGTCGCTTCCGAGGGGCCCCTCCGGCGACAGTTCACTGGGGAAGGGTCTTCGAAGGAGAAATGTGAACAGGCTGTCATCTTTGCTCATATATGGGCAACTCCAAATCGTGAGTTCGGAACCTTGCCCTCGGGCCCCACGGTGTCTTTGGAAAGCTCCTGTCACCTGAGCTGCCCCGCACCGGGAGTGACCGCTACACATCACCGCGCCCCGCGAGGTAGCTTGTCCCGTGCCCAGCCTACAGACGCCCGTGGCTTTGATGGCAGTGTGAGTGTCGCTCGAGCCGGGGGCTGTGGGAGGAGGTTTTGCTTATGAGATGGAGCCGCGTATTCCTAAGGGGCCAGTGAGACCACCAGGGCGCCAGTGGGCGGCCGAGCACCCTGTCCTCCAGGGGCCCCGGAAGGGCACAGGTGGAAGCCCGAGGCAGAGCCGCCACCGCGGTCCCAGGGCCGCGCGTTTGCCTCGAAACCCTGGGTGGCAATGATTGCACGCAGGTGACCGCTACATGGAAGAGGTCAGTCGCCGGGTTAGGGGGAAAAAAAAAAAAGCCAAAAAAAAAAAAAAAAAAGCATGTAAAACACTCCCTTCTAAAAACAAAGGGCTGCAAATTTCTTTATTTCTCTTATCGAGGAACAAAAATACCCTTGCAATGGCTATTGAGTTTCCACAGGTACGAGGCAGATGCTAGCTAGCACACCCACTTCCAACAGTATGACTTGTTTCCTATCCGTCTACTACCTGAGTGGCATCAGTGTAGGTTCAGGCACCATTAGGAACGTTTGACCAAACACGTACACAGCACGGACAGAGGATCGCCGGCCTCCCGGTGGACCAGGGCGCAGAGGAGACACCGACAACTTGGAGAGGACAGCCCGGCGGTAGGGCCGAGCCGTGCGCTCAGGGCCGGGCCGCGCGCGCCTCGCGCCGCCGCCGCAGCTCCTCGCGGTAGCAGTACGAGCAGTAGTGCTCGGTCTCGGCGCGCCCGTAGAACGCGCAGTTCTCGCGCTGGCAGCGCCTCTGCGCTGGGCCCGCACCCGGGCCTCCCCGGCAGCCCTCACCGTTCGAGCGCGCGGCCGGCGCGTCGGCGTCGGCAAACTCCAGGCCGTCGCGCGCCGCGCCGAAGCCGTTGGTGTAGGTCTGCGACTTGGGCTCGGCCGCGCCCGCCGCCCCGGGCAGGGCTCCTGGGACGGCACGCGCCAGCGACTCTACCGTGTTGACTGTGCGCAAGGCGGCGGCGCGCGCCGGACTGTAGCTCTGTGAAGACAGCGAGCGGTTCTGCTGCGGGTACGTGGCGCACGGCCGCAGCGCTCCTACAGCTGGGACGCACGGCTCTTCCCGCGCGCCCGCCGCCTGCACGTGAATGACGCTCTGGCGTCCCGGCGCCGGGGGGCTACGGCCGGGTACCGGTCCGCTGGCGCCCGCGCGCCTCGCGCTGCCACTGGGGCCTGGGGAAGCCGAACCGCCTGCCGCCGCCCGTGCCGCCCGGGAGCTGGTTCCGGGCCCCGGGCTTGGGCGCTCCTTGAGCTTAAGCACCAGCTGCGTGGGCTGCCCGGCCGGCGGGCCTGGTGAGGCGCGCTCGGGGCCGGGCACGCCCTCGGCCTCCGGCCTGCGCTGCGGCCGCTTGGCCGTGGAGGCAGCGGCGGCGGCGGCGGCTGCAGCGGCGGCGGCGTCGCGGCGCCGCTGCTCCTGCTCGGCGCTGAAGCGCTCCTGTGCGCTGGTCAGGTAGTAACCGATCATCTCCTCGTGGAACTGGTGCCGGTGGCTGGTGAGCAGCAGGCCGGCGAAGATGAACTTGCGCTCGCCCTGCATGGCAGCGCGCAGGATGTTGAGGCTCAGCTTCACGTCTGTGCTGTACTTCCAGGCGTCGCCGCGGGGCCCGCCGCCCTTGTCGGCCGGCGACGCGCCCGCTGCCTTGTCCGTGGGCGACGGCGTGGTCTTCTCCGAGGGCGACGTACTGGCTGAAGCGCCCGACTCCTCCTTGCTGCCCTTGCGCGCCTTGGCCTTCTTCTCCTTGCCGCGCTCGGGCGCGTCGCCGTGCTTGCCGTTAGCGGAGTTGGCGCGGCTCATCTTGCCGTGCACCAGGCCGCCCAGGCCGCCCATGTTCTTCTTCAGCTTGATGCCCAGTGTCTTGCTGAAACTGCCCAGCTTGTTGGCCACAGAGTCCGCGCGGGTCTTGTCCTTGTCCTTGCGCTGCTTCTCCTTCTCCTTGTCCTTGCCGTTCTTGCCGTTATTGCTGTTGGAGTTGCTGCACACCGAATCTCGGTCCGAGTCCAGCGAGTCGGCCAGGGACTGCACATCTTCCCCCGCGGAGGCTGTCGGGGACTCCGGCTGCGCCAGAGGAGCCTGCAGGGGAGAGGGAGGGCAGGAAAGGGAGGAGGTTAGAGATCAGCCTTCCCCTTGCTGCCGCAGGAGGCAAACCCCGGCCCCTTGGTGTTGCGTCCAGCCTGACTGTCCCAAGCCTGAGCTGTGTCCCAGCCCGAGTCTCTTGATCCTCGATCTGGAGTTGCTGCCTTCACAGCCCTCGTGGGCCCTAAAAAGGGGCCCACAGCCACGTCATGATGTAGTCCAGGCAGCTGGACTCTGGAACCAGACTGCCGCTGACTGTCACTTATGCCATACAGGGTATCAGGGCCTGCATCAGGGAGCCCTGTGAAAACTTGATAGGAGTAAAGGCTGAAGTACAAAAGCACTCTGATCAGTGCCAACTGGTCCTGGGTACTTACTAGCTGTGCGCCGGGCACTGCCCTCCTTGCCTTCTTCATGGAAACTTAGAAACTATTAGTTATGGGCCCCACTTTATGGTTAATTAAACTGATGTCTGGGGGGGGGGGGCAATTACTTGTAAGCTTTTTAAAAAAAATCCCCTTTCCTGAGATTTCACTACCAGGAAAGTGAGGGCACAAAAACATCAGCCAGATACTTAAAGCAAATCATTCTTAACATCTGGAGGCAGGGCCAGCATGGTCTTACCAGAGGGAGGGGGGCAAGTGGGGCACCAGCCCCCTTTCTCACAGCTCTACCCTCCCGGGGGGAGAGAACAAGAGGAAGTGCCGAGGAATCGTGCCCGGGTTCCCTGCCTTTTCAAGGACCAACACACAGACTTATAATTAATTCTGCTCCATGGCAGCTCAGCATGTTCCCATCTCGGCAGAGAGAGTTTTGTGTTGTGACTTGTCTACAGATTATTTTGAGGGTGTGTTTATGCCTCTCCTTCTGGAGAAAATAAGGGGAGAAAAACTCCCCTAGTCGGAGCGCATGCCTATGCCCAGACCCGCAAGCACACGGGAGCACAGACACATGTTTCAGCTGGAGCCGGGGCTTCGCAGGTCGTAGGCAGGATGGAGGCCAGCATCAGGGGGCCCCGCGTGGGGGAGGGTGCACCCTGCCTGCCCACCCCAAGCTGAGAGTGCCTGCTGGTCTGTCCTGGCACGTGCCAAGCTCACCCTGGTCTCAGAGGGGATCCGGATCCACGTCACATTCATGTAGCTGTGCAGAAGGTTCAACTTGGCTTCTAGTGACAGGATCAGGCTAGGGAGAGAGGAACAGCAAGTGAGATGCACCCCAGCCCGCCCGCATGTACCCCTCCTGCCGGCAGGCCAGCCAGCCAGCCAGCTACTAGGAGCAGGGGCACCTTGCCCAGGTCCTCCCCGGGAAACCCAGCAACAGCCCGCCTCGAATGGCATTGGTGGGGAGAGAGGGGCACAGGGTAGGGTCTTACTGGGCCAGCCGGGCGTTATCATTGTCATCTTTCCCCCACTCCCAGTCCTTCCCGGGGTCCACCGCAAAGTGCAGAGGCAGCAACTTGTGCTCCGAATCCGTCAGGGGGATCACGGCTGGAACACAAAAGAGAGAGACCTGTGCCAGGTGGCCCAGGGTGGGGGCGCAGGCTCGAAGCCCCGGCATCCCCTAGGGAGGACAGGCAAAGTCCACGGAGTCCAGGTGTTGCTGTGATTAAGGAAACCGGATGGAGGTGTACACAGGACCTCTACGTGGGCAGGAGCCTTAAGGCCCGAGGTTTCAAAACCACCACTAACAGTTTAGAAAATGTCTTTATTGTGGATGCCAAAGAGCAGTCTGGAGACATGATTTGGCCTCGACATGGATCAAAAGGCAGGTGCCCTCCTGGGGCAGCAGACAAAAAGAAGCTATTACTGCTTTTGCCCTTTCTACGGACCGGACCCAGGCCAGACAGTGCACTGAGCAAGGTCAATGGGGAGAGGGCTTGAGGACAGGCCCACCCAGCTCCGCCCAGAGAAGGGGAGTGAGGGCTGCCTGCCGTCTGCTCATGCATGAGCTCATTGGGCAGGTCTATCTGTGTGGGACCCACGGAAACAATGGCCTTGGCCACAGGGAGCTCACAGCCTATACTGAGGGCGGGATGAACAGCTGACATACAGCTTCTGCTGTCAGGTGGTAATAGCGCCCTGAGGGTGAACAGCAGCCTGAGGGAGCTTTGGTGAGCTGTTCTGGAGCAGACCACCGAACCTTCTGAGGAGGGAACGTGTAGGTGGACAAGGTGGCGATGTGGAAACAGTGACAGACTTTATTTTCTTGGGCTCCAAAAATCTTCACTGCAGATGGTGACTGCAGCCATGAAATTAAAAGGCCCTTGCTCCTTGGAAGGAAAGCTATGACAAACCTAGACAGAGTATTAAAAAGCAGATACATCACTTTGCTGACAAAGGTCTGTATAGTCAAAGCTACGGTTTTTCCAGTAGTCATGTACGGATGTGAGAGTTGGGCCATAAGGAAGGATGAATGCTGAAGAATTGATGCTTTTGAACTGTGGTCCTGGAGAAGACTCTTGAGAGTCTCTTGGACAGCAAGGAAATTAAACCAGTCAATCCTAAAGAAAATCAACCCCGAATATTCATTGGAAGAACTGACGCTGAAGCTGAAGCTTCAATACTTTGGCCACCTGATGCGAAGAGCCACTTCATTGGAAAAGACTCTGATGCTGGGAAAGATCGAAGGCAGGAGGAGAAGGGGGCGACAGAGGATGTGATGGTTGCATGGCATGATCGACTCATGAGTTTGAGCAAACTCTGGGAGATAGTGAAGGACAGGGAAGCCTGGCGTGCTGTAGTTCATGGGGTCACAGAGTCGGACACAACTGAGCGACTGAACAAAGCAGTGAGGAGAGACAGGCCCCTTACTGCACAGAGGGACTGATTCATCAAAACATGCCTCAGTCCCCAGGGACCTGAGCCCACTTCAGAAGGGTTGGGGTGGACGCAGGACCTGGGGAGCCGGCCTGCCCAAACGCTGGGGGTGGTATATGTGGGTGCAGGGACCATTGCCCCTTCAGGTGTGACACTCAGACCTGCTGGGGCCTTGGGGCCTCCACAGGGAGGTCTCACCCCCGCTGTCCCACCGGCTTACGAGGCAGGTGAGGCTGGACTACCATCTAGATGGGGAAGTGGGTTAGAAGCTGACAGCTGGGCAGGGCCCTCCCTGATTCAGGGTTATCCTTGCCTGCTCTGGCCTTGGAACGCGTCTGCCCCACTCCTGTGCTGGTGGCCAGATGTTGCCTGACCCTGATTGAGCACACGAGGCCTCCCAAATGCTGCTTTCCTTTGGCACAGAAAGCCCCATCTTTGAGGACACTGAGTCCCCAGTCGCCACTCTAGGGTGCAGGGGCCCTGATCCTGTCTGGGGTTTACTCTGCCTTCTTACTCCTCTGCACATTCCTTACCCCTACTCCCGAGATGCGGGCCACAAATCTGGTGTCATTTCCCCAAGATTCATGACAAAGGTGTCATGGCAAAAACAGAAAGGCAAATCAATAAGTAACAAATACATAAAATCTAAGACTGAATACCCATTTAATAGTTGATTTTCTAGTAAGAAACAGGCAATACTGACTCGGTGCTGCCCTCTAGTGTTAATAAAGACACACACATAGTCTTCTTCCACCCCACCCTCTGCTGCTGCTGCTGCTGCTGCTGCTGCTGCTGCTTCTAAGTCGCTTCAGTCGTGTCCGACTCTGTGCAACCCCAGAGACGGCAGCCCACCAGGCTTCCCCATCCCTGGGATTCTCCAGGCAAGAACACTGGAGTGGGTTGCCATTTCCTAGCCCCCGTTTAAGGGAAACAGGTTTGCTCCAGATTTTCCTTTTCACCTGGATGGGGCTGGGCGGCACTGTGCTCTAGTTTGGGAGGTCAGGGGCAGCTTGGTCTACCTTGGCCACAGACTGTTTGGTCTTGTCTGGTGTGGCTGTGACTCATAGCCGTCCCTCCCAGGGCTGAGCTGTGGAGTAGTCACAATGGTGGGGGCAGAGGCTGCAGGGCTGGTTCAGGACCAGCCTCCCTTGGGTCATACCCAGGAGCTGGTGCCATAGTCCCAAGAGTCACCACAACAACAGAGAGAAGGTTGGCATGGCTTCCCACCCCTGGGTTGGGGCAGGGGGTAGAGGCTCCCTCTGTAGACAGGGCAGGATGGCTTCCTGGAGGGAGAGCTTGGTAAAGGTACCCACCCACTCCACACCCCCATGCAGATGGCCAAACCAGAGTGTCCAAGAAACAGACCCAAGGATTCTATTTTAAATAAGCATTCTCCATGGGTCTGCTGCTGCTGCTGCTGCTGCTAAGTCGCTTCAGTAGTGTCCAACTCTGTGTGACCCCATAGATGGCAGCCCACAAGGCTCCCCCGTCCCTGGGATTCTCCAGGCAAGAGTAATGGAGTGGGCTGCCACTGCCTTCTCCCTCCATGGGTCTAAGATCAAGCAAATCTGGCAAACATTGTTCTAGAATAATAATCTGTTAGAAGTAATTTCTGTAGGTACAATATGGACAATTTGGGGTCTGGCTGTCCACCTTCCTAGGGAAGAGGTGCCTTGGGGGCACCTTCCCAGGCTTGGCTATATCTCCCAGCCCCCACCCTAGCATTAGGAAAGAACACAGGCTTGCTTGCATCTGTGGGGCATGAGCAGAAGCACTGTGTGAAGCCCTGGGCAGTGTGGTGAGGGGTGGGCGGGCCTTCTCCCAACACCCTTCCCACCTTCTAGCCTTCTGATGATGGAGGCCCTACATCAGGAGTGGGTTCCTGATTCCCCACTTGGAGGGGACCTGCCTGCTCATCAGGAACATCTGTTTTAGGCTTTATTTGCAGGAGAAGCAAACTTGTCACTTGAAACCACTATGACTTTGGCTTATTTGTCAGATAAACCAACTAATGTAGTATAGCTCTGCAGCCTCCTCAGCTTCCCTACCAAAGGGCCCCTGGGAATTCCTCTACTCAGTAGCTGGGCTGGGATGGACGTCCTGGGCTCCCCACCCTGACCGTCTGCCTCCCCCCAAACACAAAAAGCAGAAGGTTGGAATCACCTGTAGGTGCTAGAGCCTGACCACCCAACAGGCTCCTAGCAGCTTCTCAGCCTGGACGTCAGAAGGCATCTTCTGTGCAGAGAGCATAGCTGTGGCCCTCGGGTCAGGGTGGCAGGGCTTAGGAGCCCCACCTGTACAGCCTAGCGGGAGGCCTTGAAAACAGGCCCTCTGTGAGACTCAGGTACTTAAGATGCCTCTGCTTCTCACTTTACACACCTAACTTTTCCCTGTTGGAAGCCTGGGAAGCCTGACCTCACCCTGTGAGAAGGAGACTGATGTGGTGACTTGCCCTCTGGTGGCAAATGTCAGGAACAGCAAATACTTTTCAAAATAAGCCTGTGAATTCCCTCCCTCCCCAAGGCCCTTTGAAAAGGCATGCTCCTATCTTTTAACTCCTGCAGAAGGGAATGGCTACCTATTCCAGTATTCTTGCCTGGAGAATTCCATGGACAGAGGAACCAGGTGAACTACAGTTCACAGGGTCACAAAGAGTCAGACACGATTGAGTAACTAATACTTTGGGGGCTTGCCTGGTGGCTCAGAGGGTAAAGAATCTGCCTGCAATGCAGGAGACCTGGGTTGGGTCCCTGGGTCAGGAAGATCTCCTGGAGAAAGGAACAGCTACATACTCCAGTGTTCTTACATGGAGAATTCCCTGGTAACCTGGAAACATATAGGCATCATCTCAAAATAGCCTGGACAAAGCTGGTAACCAAAGCAGCAACCAATTTTCAGTACTTATTTTCGCAAAAAAGAATGGAGACTTCTGGTTTCTTTGAGGGATATAAGAAGGGATATACCACTCGTATAACAACGACAAGCTAGACAAAGTGCAGATTCACAACTTTCCTTTAACCTGTCCAAGAGCTGAAGTCACAGACAACTGGCTAGCCCCAGATAGAAGGAAAGACAGGTGTCTTTGAGGAGGTATGGACATGAGCTTAATTGGGGCAGACTAAGCTAGACCCCAGCTTCCCTGGTGGCTCAGACAGTAAAGCGTCTGCCTGCAATGTGGGAGAGCCAGGTTCGATCCCTGTGTCTGGTAGATCCCCTGGAGAAGGAAGTGGCAACCTACTCTAGTACTGTTGCCTGGAAAATGCCGTGGACAGAGCAGCCTGATAGGCTACAGTCCATGGGGTGGGAAAGAGTTGGACACGACTGAGCGACCTCACTTTCACTTTTTTTTCTTTCAGCTGGACCCCACTAAGATTTCAGCTAAAATTGTTAACAAGTTGGTAAAGGAAGGATGTAGACTGGTGGAAAGAATACAGGACCCTAGGGGCCACAGACATAAGGGAAATCCTCAAGCACACACAGCCCTCTCTCTGTGGGACCTGAGCTGGTACTCAGAAAAAGACTGGCCAGTATTCTCACAAAGTGTCCTTCAAAGAGTTCTATACTAAGGAAGAAACTGCAGAGAGTAGGGCAGCACACACCACTGATCTTAGGGCCTTTCTCCAGTAAAGCATGGGGAGGGAGCAGAAAATAGGGAATAAGTCTCTTTTTCTCTGGGGGAGGGGCAGGAATATGTGTTGAGCCCAGAACTACAGCTGGGGGAGGTCACTCCCTCCCCCCAGATCCAGGGACACAGTGCCTGCCTGAGATAGAGGCTTACTCAGAACAAAGAAACAGTACCCTCTCGGCTCTCCCTCCCATACCCAGGCTAAGAAGCTGTGAGGAGTAGCGATCTACTGCTAGAAAAGGGGCCAGGATATGGAGAGAGACCCATGCCAAAGTGAGGCTCAGCATAAAGCATGCAGCAGACAGTGAGAAATACCAGACCCACTACAGACACAAGATCTTACTAGAAGAATCTGAAGCTGGGTAACCAGGGTTTGGATCTAGTCTGATCCAAATTCCATGCAGCAAAACAAAAGGAATCAAAGTGATGTACCTTAGTCTTTATTGCTCTATTCAAGATGGCTGGTTTTCAACAAAATATTTTTGGCAAGAGGAAAGATGGGCGAAAACCAGTCCATTGACAGGTGAAGCCAGGTGAAGGGCAAGATAGACAGGACACAGATGTTTAAACTATAAGACAACGATTTAAAATAACTGATTAATAAGTTGAAGACTCTAAATAGAAAAAGGAGATATCTTGCAGAATTTGATGGTTAATTTCATCAGAGAGAAAAAATCTGTAAGACTCAAATTGAAATGCTAGAAATAAAAAAAAAAAAACACAATTATAAAGAATGACTTTGAGAGGCTGATTAGTAGACTTTGCACACCTGAGGAAAGAGTCTGTGAACAATAAGACAGGTCAACAGATGTTAACTAGATGGCAACAGAAAAAACAAGTTGGGGGTTTGCAGACCAGCACATCCAAGATTGGTGGGGCAATATCAGATACCCCCAAATCTGTGCAAGTGTAATCCCAGAAGGAAAGGAGAGACAGAACAAAACAGAGGAGATATTTAAATAAATAATGGCTGACATTACTTATCTAAATATTTCCCAAACAAATGACAAACCCTACCAGATCCAAGAGGCTAAGAAAAAAGCAAGCAGGCGAAACAACAGCAACAAATCTGGATATACATAATACATCCAAACTGCTAAAAACGGAAGACAAAGAGAAAATATTGAAGGCAGCCAAAGGAAAAAGACACATTACATATACAGAAATAATCTAAGGATCACAGCAGACTTCTCATGATTAAACAAGTAAGAAGATAGTGGAGTGACATCTTTTTTTTTTTTACGCTATGGAGTGACATCTTTAATGGGCTGGATGAAAACACCTTGCTAATCCAGAATAGCAAAAGATCCTTAAAACGAAAAACAGAACTGCCATATGATCCAGCAATCCCACTCCTAGGCATATATCCGGAGAAAACCATAACCTGAAAAGATACATGCATCTCAATGCTCATAGCATCATTATTTAGAACAGCTAAGACATAGAAGCAATCTAAATGTCCCCTGACAGATGAATGGATAAAGATATGGTACATATATATAATGGAATATCACTCAGCCATAAAAAGAATATATATATAGCATATGGATGGACCCAGAGATTGTCATACTGAGTGAAGTCAGAGAAAGACAAATATCATATGATATCAATTACATATGTAATATTAAAAAGGGTACAAATGAACTTATCTACAGAACAGAGTTACAGTTGTAGAAAACAAATTTATGGTTACCAGTGGACTGGGGGCGATAAATTGGGAGATTGCGATTGACATAAACATTACTATATACAGAACAGATAACTAATTAGGACTTACTGTATAGCACAGGGAACTCTACTCAATAATCTGGAATGGCCTATATGGAAAAAATGTCTAAAAAAGAGTATATATATATATATTTTTTCTCATTCACTTCGCTGTAAACCTGAAACTAACACAAGATTGTAAATTGATTATACTCCAATAAAATTAAATAAAAAATAAAGAAGACAGTAAAAGACAAAAAGGAATAAAGATAGATGGAACAAACAGAAGAGAGCTGGCATTAAATGTGAGTGGTCTAAGGTCAAAACATACTGATTAATAGATGACACTGTCAGGTCGATAAAAAGCAAAACTCATGTATATATTGACTGCAAGAAATCCATTTGAAATATAAAGACATACATAGGTTAAAAGATACTAAGAAGAAAACTGGAGTGACTCCAGTGCAAGTCCTGTTATATACAGAGGAACATTACATAGTGATTCAGTGGTCAATTCTCCATGAAGCTATCACAATCCTACCTGTGTGCACAGGCTTCAGAGGACATGAAGCAAATACTAACAAAACTGAAAGGAGAAAGACACACTAATTATGGTTGGAGACTGCCACTTTTAGGAACCAACAGAACAAGCAGACAAAATCAGCGAAGATATAGAAGACTGAATTACGTCACCAGAGCCCTTGAATTAATGGACGTTTATGGAACTCAGCAACAGCAGAACACGCATTCTTTTCAAGATCCCATGGAATATTCACCAAAACAGAACATATTCTTAGCCAACCTTCACAGGTTTAAAAGAAGAGAAATCATAAAAAGTTTGTTCTCAGACCAAAACTAAATAAAAACCCATAACCAAGAAAGACGTTTGGAGAATCTTGAACATGCATCTTTTGGAATTTAAACAACGTGCTTCTAAATAACCCTGTTGGTCCTTAATCCCTGTCTACCACCATGATGGTTAATTTTATGTATCAACTTGCCTGGACCAAGGGATGGCCAGAGAGCTGGTAAACATAACACCTGGGTGTGTCTGGGGGGCAGTCCTGGAAAAGATTAGCATTTAAATTGGTAGACTGGATACAGAAAACTGCCCTCACCTACATGGGCTGGCATCATACATTCCACGGAGGGCTCAAATAGCACAGAATAGCCAAGGAAAGAGGAACTGGCTCTCTTTGTTTGAGCAGGACATTGATATTCTCCTGCCCTCAGACACCAGTGCTCCTGGTTCTTGGGTGTTCGGACCCAGACTGAATTACACCACAGGCTTTCCTGGTTCTACAGCTCGCAGTTGGCAGACAGCAGAACTTCTTGGGCACCATAATTATGTGAACCAATTCCTATAATAAATCTCCTCTTATATATGTATCTATATGTATCCCATAGGTTCTGTTTCTCTGGAAATCCCTGACTAACAGAACCACTAATATGTTTTCCATCTCTATAATTTTGTCATTTCAAGACTGCTATAGAACTAGAATCATACAGAATGCAGTCTTCGGGGATTGGTTTTTTTTTTTTTTTCCTTCAGCATAATTCCCTTGAGGTCCACTCAAGTAATTGTATGAATCACAGGCATTCATTTTTATTGTTGAGTATGATTCTGTGAGACAGTATGCACCCAGGAATCATGTACCCAGGAAAGACATTTGGGTTGTTTCCAGTTTTTGGCTATGACAAATAAAGCAGTTTTGTGTACAGGCTTTTGGGTGAACATAACTTCATTTTTCTAGGATAAATGCCCAGGACTGCAAATGCTGGGTCATATGGTAAGTGAGGGCTTCCCTGATGGCTCAGTGGTAAAGAAGGGGCCTGCAGTGCAGGAGACCCGGGTTCCACCCCTGGGTCAGGAAGATCCCCTGGAGGAGGGCATGGCAACCCATCCTAGTACTATTGCCTGGAGAAACCCATGGACAGAGGAGCCTGGTGGGCTGCCATCCATAAAGTCACACAGTCAGACACAGCTTAAGGTGACTCAGCAGCAGCAGCAGCATGAGAAGTGATGTTTAGTTTTACAAGAAGCCACCAAACTGTTTTCCAGAGTGACTGAACCACTTTAACCTTCCCACCAGCGGTGTAGGAGCAGTCCAATTATTCCACATCCTTCCCAGTACTTGGTGGTGTCAGTTTTTAAGATTTTAGTCATTCTGATAGGTGTTCAGTGATATCTTGTGGTTCTAATGTTGACCAGCTTTTCATGGGCTTATTTGTCTTCTCTATCTCCTCTTTGGTAAAATGTCTGTCTGTATCTTTTCCCATTTTTTGTTTGGATGGTTTGGAGGGTTTTCTTTTTGCTATTGAGTTTTGAGAGTTCTTTGTATATTTTAGATACAAATCCTTTGTTGATATGTGGTTTTCAAATATTTTCTCTCAGTCTGTAACTTGTTTTTCCTTCTTTCCTCCTTCCCTGCCTTCCTCTTTTCCTCCTTCCTTCCTGTCCCCCCGCACCTCTCCCCACCATCTTTGCACAGTAGAGATCCAACCTATTTTTTTCTTTTTTGGATTATGCCAATCCCAAATGACTGCATGCTGTGTGATTCCCATTTTGCAGCATGCTTGAAATGACAAAGTTCTAGAGACGCAGAACAGATTAGTGGTTCTATTAGTCATGGATCTCCAGAGACACAGAACAAATAGGACAATATGTAAAAACTCTTGACCTACCTCTAGGTCCACAGTTGGACATTTTACTTTTATTATATGGTCAACTTTAATTTTTGTATAAATGAGGTTTGAGTTTACACTCCTTTTCTTTCTTATGGATTTCCAATTGCTTCCTCAACATTTGTCTGAAAAGACTATCCATCCTCCATTGAATTCATTTGCTTCTCTGTCAAAAATCCTCTCAGTATATTTGTGTGGGGTTATTTCTGAGTTTCCTATTCTGTTCTACGGATCTCTGTGTCTAACTCTCCGACAATACAGGCACTGTGTCAGGAGCTCTACGTTCGTTACTTACAGGTCTTGCGTCAGCTCCAGGGTTCTTGCTGCGATTCTATAGAGGAGGACGTGAACTCCGGCGCTACGTGACTTGCCCCGGCCACAGGCCGGCCTTACTCCACAGTGTGTACTTTTCCTTTCACTACTGTTGGCACCTTGCCTCCCCCTCCTTTTAAAAAATTATCTGACATCAGTAGACTGTGAGCATCTAATCTTGTTTATTCACTCATTCAACATTTATTAACTGCTCCCCAGTGTCTTGGTGCTGGAGACGCAAAGATGAGAAAGACAGGACACGTGGCTTTAAGACATCTAGAAATCTGGTCGATGAAGAACCGAACCTGCGTCTCTTGAGTCCCTTGCATTGGCAAGTGGATTCTTTACCACCATGCCTCCTGGGAAGCCTGGCAATGAAGAACAGGAGCCTTTGAAAGGTGGTCCTTGTCATCCTCCTCCTCTCCCTGCACCTGATCCCACCGTGGCCTTGGCTCTGGCCCATCAGTGCCCAAGAACAACCTCTGGTGGGCCTGACGCAGAGTTCCCTGGCTGGGTAAGAACCTTGCATCCTTGTGCCTCTGGGAAAAATCAGACTTGCTTTATGAGGATTTGCTTCACGACTCCTCAAGGTGCACAGCAATGGCGGCAGCTCTTTCCCCTCCCTGAATGCCAGGGATGTGGCGAGTTCCTGCCTGATGAGCTGCCTGTGGCCTCACGCTCCAGGCGGCCCACTGGGCTTTGGTCAGGATGCGTTCTTCCCCATAGACCCTTTCCCCAGAAAAACGTCCCCAGAGACAATTCTCTAAGTGTACTTGGGTTGTCAGGAAGCTGTCCATTTCTTTTCTGGACACAGGTTCTCTCATGCATTAGATGCAACCCTGGGGAACAGTGATGGGGGCTTCTTGGAGAGCAGAAACAGGCTGTCACGCTGCTTGACTACGAGGTTCCTTCCCCATGTCCAGGGGGCAGGACAGGCACCTGGGGCTTTGTCTCCCTCCTCTTCTGCAGGAGGACTGATGAAGGCCATGTCCTGCTCCAACACCACCCATCAGAAGCCTGCAGGTCCACAGGTAGCCTGGGGCAGCCTGAGGGGAGAGACAGCACTTCATATGGAGATGCGGGCTGGGCTGACTCAGCAGTCAGGGAGATGGTGGCTGGGGGACCAGACACCTTGGGGAGGCCTGAAGGAGCCTGTGTCCATGTCTCCTGCCCCCTCAGCTCTCCAGGCCCCAGTTTCCTAGTGAAAGACCCGTGGCCAGTTCTTGCCATGTAGTTGAGCACAGCTGGCATCCCTTTGGAACTAAGCCCCGGCCTTCAGAGCTGATGTTCCTTGGAGTGGCGCAGGTGTCGGTGGACAACCGGACTCTTGGGCGTTTGATCAGCAAAACTCAGCTCTCTGAACTCATGTCCCCCTGTAAGCCCAGAACAGAACTCACAGCCTTGAAGTTCCACCCACTGCTCCTGGCCACGCGGGGGCTGTTTGAGATGTTTGTGGGTCAAAACCCAGTAATGTTAAAGATGACACCCTCGTCTGGTCCCCAGGCCTTGCGGTGGCCCACACCTCTGGGAGCCACACTCGAGGCTATGGCAGGAGCAGCAGCGGTATGTGGCCAGTGGCCCAGCGAGGCTGCCTGCAGACCACGTGGAGAGGCAGCTGGCCTTCCACACCCTTCCTGAGTGTGTCTTTCAGTGGCAAACCACAAACCTAGAAAGTGGCTGAACAGGAAGAAGCCTGACTGCAAAGGGAATGCTAGGAATTTCTAAAGACTTCTTGCTACTGTGAACTTATCTGATTCTTATAATGTCCAGTAACAGGTGGGGTGGTATGTGGTTCCTCTATTATTGTATTTAAATAGGTTCACAGATGGGCCAGTTTGATTAGAAAAAGGTTAATTTATCATTTTAGGTTGCTATATTAACAAAGTTATATTATAAAATCCATTTAAATGGAACATTTAATAATATTTATAGCCCTGTTAAGACCAATTTCTACTTAATAGGAAATGAATGCTGTTTATTATAAATCAATCCTATAAGAAAAAGCAGAGTTCGTTGTCAAATAGATTGGAAACGAAATGTCGCATTATATCTGGTTTGGGAAATCATAAAACATAGACTGGCATTTAACTGTGAGCTGTGCATAAAATACAGATTGAAAACAGAGTTCATGACCTCTGTTTTGTCATGAAGGGAGAGGCAGTCTCAGTAAGGTCTGCATTCATGTGTTGAAGTCCTATCCCCCAGGCCTTGATTGTGACTGTATTTGGAGATGGGGTCTTCAGAGGGGTAATTAAAGAAAAATGAGGTGATTAACGTAGACCCTCATCCACTGTGACTGTTGGTCTTATAAGAAGAGTAGATTAGGACAGAGACACACAGCAGAGGAAATCGCGAGAGGACACAGAGATTTGGGGTTACCCTGTCTCTGGAGCCCAGGTCACCTGGAGAGGCTCTGCCTTGCTCGGACCCATGCCTGCAGCCTTGCTGACCCCTGAAGGAAGGAGCCCAACCCCAGGCTCTCACCGTGTGAGGTGTGGGCCATCCAGTACTGTCACCGCCACGAGTGTGCTGTCACAGTGAACACTTGCTGAATGAACCTCCCCGTGGCTCAAGCTGTGCAGCGATACACAAGAGAGCTGGGGCTCGCCCTCAGCCTGTCCCCCTGACCTAGGGCCAGCTGTCTGTCCCCAGTTCCAGCCCCAGCTCTCGGAGCACCTTGTACCCACGGCAGGCTCTCCAGGCCCTCGACCATACATCGAATGGTCCTGCTCTTTGTTCTGCTGAACCTCCCCAGTGGGATCACCCCTTCCCCTGGAGCAGAGCTATAAGACTAGCCATATTCGAAACATCTGCTGGGGTGTGGATTTATAGAGCTTGCAGAGTATTATTTTGTAAAAAAAAAATTCACCACCAGCTACAGTGGGTCCCAGGATCCCCACACACGAGCTGCTGAGGGCAGAGAGCTCACAGACACTGATCAGGCCACTGATGGATCTGAACGCAGCATCCGCTGGTCAAGAAGGTGATGATGATGAGCTGAGCCAGACGTAACGAGAAACGTGGCAGGTTCTCATTCATTCCCAAGGGCTTGAGTAACCAGGTATTCTCATTCTGTCTGTATTGGTTTGCTTGGGTGGCCATGATGACGAAAGACAGAGGGAGGGGCTTAAACAGCAGCCATTTATTAATAACAGTCTGGAGCCCGGAAGTCTAAGCACAAGGTGTCAGCAGAGTCATTTCTTTCTGAGGCCTCCCTCCTTGGCTTGCAGGTGACTCTCTTCTCTGTGTCCTCTCGCGATTTCCTCTGCTGTGTCTCTGTCCTAATCTACTCTTCTTATAAGACCAACAGTCACAGTAGATGAGGGTCTACGTTAATCACCTCATTTTTCTTTAATTACCCCTCTGAAGACCCCATCTCCAAATACAGTCACAATCGAGGCCTGGGGGATAGGACTTCAACACATGAATGCAGACCTTACCGAGACTGCCTCTCCCTTCATGACAAGCCAGGGTACCTTAACTCAGACAAAGGACCTGTCATCAGTTCACCGAGGGAATGCAGGATCTGGTCTGATGCTTTCCTGCTATTTACCAGTCTCCAAGGTCACGCGTGGCTCCGAGCTTCCTGCAGAACTGATGAGGAAAACTTTCCCTGAGTGTCATTAAGAGGCCATGGACTGAAGCAACTTCAGTGTGGTACCACTCCTCCCAATGATGGTCCTCACTGTCCACCTCGCCTGTGGGAGCCTCATCCATCGGCCCAGGAGCCCTCCCGACACCACCCCTTGTTTCTTCCAGGACAAGATGCACTAGGATCTTTGTGTGTACTTCCTGTCCCAGATCTGGTAATCCTTTTAGACATGGGAGTTTGGGGTCAAACAGGACCCGCTTGCTGCTGGGGGCTGGGGGCAGGTGCTTGTCTGGAACAAAAGGTGAGGAGGCTGCAGGTGAGGCGGAGTCACCTGGTCATCTCTGACATTCCTGAATGTCCCACCTGCCCCAGGGCGCCTGCCTGCCCCGCACTGCTGAGTGTGTGTGAGAACCAGCCCCCTAACTGCCTGAGCCACCTCGAGCTGGGTTTTGATGACCTGCAGCCGAAGCCGAAAGCGGTTCTAACCATCACCAGGGAGTGAATGGAGGGAGGCGTAGCAGGGAAGGGCAGGGAGGGGGAGGATGGTTTCCTCACGACCTTTCCTCTCACTGAGCATCCTTGGTCCTCGTAGGCAAGGATGCTACAGGAGTGGTGACGTCAGAGTCTGTAAAGAGCTTCCTGGGCAGCTCCTGGGGGGCAGAGTGCAACCCAGCCTGAAGGTACAGAGCTGGAGACCTTCTGGAAGGAGGGAGTGAGAAGCCCCTCACCAGGCCGAGGTCTCACTTCAGCAGGATCAGAAGGCTCCTGACTGCTTTGGGGAGGTCGTCCTGGCATAAGCCCAGGGCTCTAGGAGAGAAAACCTCTGAGCATAAACTCCCTGGTGGCATTTAGATGTCAGAGGCATAGGAATGTGCCATCAAGTCAGTCGCCAGGAGCCAAGCCTGGCTCTGGCTCTCAGCAGGACCACCTACCCAGTCCCTGCCCCCCCTCCTACGGGGGCACAGCCATGGGTGGGATGCATGGCGCTTGTGCCACCCTCACCTGGTCAGCCCCAAACCTGACACCCACGGGCAGTGCATGGCCTGGGAGGAGGGCTGCTCTTCTTTCTGTGCTTAAATAAACTGGATTTTCTCCTAAGGAGCACACCATTGACAGCCTCACGCACCCCTGCTTTTTAGGGGATTGAGAGCCTAACAGCATATGTGGTTTATTTCCAGATGAGGACCCGAGTTGGTGAAGAACCTACTTTTTTTTTTTTTTTTTGCATCTTTGCCCTTCCCTAGATAGGTGGTCATTGCTGGTGAAATAAAGAGGAGAGTCCAGATGCAACTGCCTGGAAACATCACATTCTCTCCCTAATTCATAGCTGGCTCAGTGAACCCCCACCTACCACCTCACCCCCTCCTTCCTCTGATGCACTCATTTCTGAGGTTGCTCCACAGCTGGACAAATGCAAGTGTGGAGCTCAGCCTTTGTTAGTAAGATGCCAACACAGGTACTGGAGGAAGGTGTTCTTCCCAAATAAAATGACTAAGTTTCAAGAAAAGAGCCATTTGGCCCAGCCTGGAATGTGGATGTGATGCTTGGTGCTACAGCATCTATTCTATAACCATGAGGCTGAAATCACATGATAAGGATGGTGGAACAGGGAGAGGCTGGAGCCTGAGTCCTTGAGGATGTCTAGGGCTAATGCACCAGCCCTGGACCACCTACCTCAGGACTCCCTGTTACAGAAGCAGAGCAGCAACCACCCTTGCAGCTCAATGCTATTCAGAGTCATCTTTTTTTGGGTGCTAACACATGGCTTTCTGTGGTTGCTTCCACTTTCTTGGCCTCATAAAGGCTGAGAAGAGAAGATAAGCCTGTCCCCCAAGCAGATTCCTAATGTTTTTTCAGTTTCTCACCACCATGCCCAACCACCATTCCATCCTAGTGGAACTGCTAGGATCTGGTATTTGTGGCAAGCCGCCGGCAGTCTCTGATGTCAGGCCAGAGGTAGGACAGTACCCCACAGAACTATGGGGTAGACTTCCTCTGGTGATGGCTCCTCGGACACTGTCTGCTCTGTTGCTCCTGCCCACAGCAGATCCTTTCAGGGAGACACTGGGTGGCCAGGAAGGGGGCCAACTGAGGCCTTTAGGTTTATCTTTGAAGGAACATATATGGATCAGGGGACAGGCCTGATTCTGGGACAGGTGGTACCATTCCCAGGGGTGACTGAGAACTTCCGTGTGTGGAGGGACTATCCCTTGGTGGTCACTTCACAACTAAATGGTGAGGTCCTTACACATGTCCAGTTAGAAACAGACCAATGGGAAAATGGGTGGAAGAGAAAGGGCAGAGGATGGGGTGGGGGTGAGGAGGGTGAACAAGGGGAGGCAAAGGTGTTCACTCCCAGGGAGGTGGGTGTTACTGCACAACAGAGAAGGGGACAGGCTGGGAGGCACATGGCGCCCCTCGGGCCACACGGTGAGGGCGTGGCAGCGCCCAGGCCCAGCGCCGTCATGCCTCCATGACAGGTGCCAGCCACATCCTGCACTGGCACGGCACCTTTGCTCAGCTCCATCTGTCCATTATTTCTAGTTAGAATAATCACTCTCCTGCTGAATGGAGCTGGTGCCTGTCTGGCGCATATACTGCCTTGGACAGAGTGTGGCTTGGTGGGGTTGCCTGTCTCCCCTACAAGGTGGTGAGGGCCCAAGGCAAGGACACCTCATCTTTGGGTCCTTCAAACCTGCAAGCAACAGGTAGCATCACTGAATGACCCTCAGCCCCAGTCCTGTAGGACCACTGGACTTCAGGCCAATGGGAGAAGCAGGAAGCACGGTTTCGCCTACCAGCACGCACTAGCGAGGGTGGCACAGGGGACGTGTTGGCAGCAACACTTAAAGCCTCAGAGTCTGTAGAGCATTCGTGTTCTCTCCCAATGTGTGAGGGCCTGGTATGCAGCACTGAGGTTACCCAGCCAGTGGGAGCCACTCACATGTGCTGTGCTTCTGCTTGTGCAGTGGTCGTGAGAACTGAATGGGTCAATGTGCAGCCCTGGTCACATGAAGACCGTGGGGGCAGGGACCGCACTGCTACGAGCAGGGAGCCAGCAGGGGGAGCTGTAGGAGCCCACGGCACAGCCCCAGACACCACGCTGGGACCACAGCCCACTTATGGCAAAGCAAGTTTTCAGAGGTGAAACCACCCGTACCTCTGTGATGCTGCCTGCTAAGCTGTGGAACTCCCCCACATTTGTCCTTTTGTTGATGAGCACCTTCACACTGGCCTGGAAAGCATCCAAAAGCAGCACTAGAAGGCCTGAGAGAAAGCTCAGTGCCTTCTGTGAGGCGGGGACTCAGCTTGGAAGGCCCTGTGACCACGATCTTCCCTTTACCAGAGAGTCACTGCAAGACCAGATGAGCGGCCTGGACCCCAGTCCTGAGAAAGGGCCCTCATTTTAAAAATTTTGAAGTAAAACACAGCCAATTTTATTAAAATTCTCCAAAATTTATACGCAACATGCCGTTTCTACAATGTTTCATCTTGATGTGATGGTTTTATTATTTCATCTTTCTTTTATAGTTTTTTCATTTTTTTCTGTACAGTTCAATAGAAGACTAGAGTTCAGAGCTGCCAGGTTAGGAGCCGTTGACCTACCACTCATGGCTAACATCTGACTTCTAAGGTCTTTTCAATCACTTGCCGATAGGGTGAGGCTGGGAAAGGGCCCTCTTGTCTCCCAAGAGCCACAGTGAGCCACAAGAGCCGAAAGCCATGAGGGAGCTGCCAGCTCTCACTGGGCCAAAATGCAGAGAGACAACAGGAAAGGCCTAAATGTGGCTACAGTGAGACGTCTGTAACAGCTCAGCAAAAGGACGTGACATCCCTCAGCTGCCTGCAGCCCTGCTTGCCTTCCTTCTGGACTCACATCACCATGGGATGAGCCAGCAGATTTCCTGGGACCATGTCCGATGGCAGGGACCCTGAAATCACTCAGCCTTTCCTTCCCTTGGTCGCCTGAGGCCTCTGTCTAACCAGACACAGAAGTGAAAAAGGAAGAGTTCCCCCTTTGTTGCTCAGTTAATCACACATCCATCAGCCGTTAACATTTCAAACAAAATCCCACCATCTCCACAACAGACACATAATGCGCTGACTAAAGACAGGCCCCACACAAGTCTATGTGACTGCGGCTGGGACTGTGCAGTGCACGGCCTGTGGGCCCAGCTTGGTAAGACTTTCTGCAGCACTGAAATGACAGGAAGCTCCCATGTAATGATTTGAATGGAAATATCCATCTTTTGATTCTAAGCTTCCTGCAGAGCAGAGGCTGGCGAACATTGTTCATAAAGCACTCATTAGTAAGTGGTTTAGTCCCTGCATGCCACACAGTTTCTGACACTGCTTCTCAACTGCTCTTAGGGTACAAAAGCAGTGAACGTGAAGTCGCTCAATCGTGTCCAACTCTTTGCGACCCCATGGACTGTAGCCTACCAGGCTCCTCTGTCCATGGGATTTTCCAGGCAATAGTACTGGAGTGGATTGCCATTTCCTTCTCCAAGGGATCTTCCCAACCCAGGGATCGAAGCTGGGTCTCTCGCATCGTAGACAGATGCTTTACTGTCTGAGCCACCAGGGAAGTCCTGGTGGCTACTGCTACACAAGCAGTAGCCACAGATAATTCGCCTTTGAATGAGTGTGCCTATGTTCCAATAAAACTTTATTTACAAAGAAAGTGAGCTATAGTTAGGTGACTGCACTAGAACAGCTTTTAAAAATTACATCTGAGATTAACTACATCCATATAAAATATGCGTAGAAGTGAAGGGAACCATAGTAAAGGCTAGATAAGGGTGACAGAATTATTAACTTCATCGTATTTTAAAGTGATTCAGTTATATATATTCTTTTTCCGATTCTTTGCCCTTAGAGGTTATTAGAAAATATTGAGTACAGTGCTATACAGTAGGTCCTTGTTGTTTATCTTATATATAGTAGTGCGTATATCCTAATTTATCCTTCCCCACTTGACCATAAGTTTGTTTTCTCTGTCTGTAAGTCTGTTTCTCTCTTGTAAATAAGTTCATTTGTGTCTTTCTTTAGATTCCTCGTGTGATATCACATGATATGTCTTTCTCTGACTTACTTCACTTAGTATGATAATCTAAGCTTTTTAGTATGATCATCTATGATAATGATCATCTAAATCCATTCCATCCATGTTGCTGCAAATGGCATTATTTTCAATATTTTTTGCATGCATACGGTAGTTTTAGGCAAAACCCATCACTGCTGAGTGCCCTTCTCAAGGGAGGGCTCCACATCCCGCCTCCTGCCCTCCTGGCCCCTCTGTCCCCGCCACTGTCAAGTGGCAGCAGGCTTACCTTGTTCTCTCTGCTGGTCTCTCTGCTCCATGGACACAAGGGCAGAGAAATGCGCTTGGTCGTAGGCAAGAACCAGAGGTGAGCAGTGGCATCTGTTGGGAGGTACCTCCAAAGGCAGGTAAATCCCTCCGAAGGGGATTGGAGCGAACGCTGCAGACACAAACAAAGGTGAGGAGGGCACTTGGAGCTGGAGGGGGCACGGACAGCAGCCCTCACCAACCCGGGGGAGGTGACAGGGCAGAGGGAACGGAGCGTGGGCTCAGGCTGCAGCCCTGGGTGCTGGCATCACCCATCATCCACTCTGCAGTAGAGGGGCCTCCTCCCACCCAGCAGGAGCTCCCTGGGAGCCGGGTGTTGCTCAGCCCACAATGGATTAGGAAGCCCAGCTCACAGGGGCCAGGATCATTAGACCCCGAGTCCTGTGCCTGACAGGGCACCCTCCCCAACCTGCCTCCCTGGGCAGCGTCCTCCTGGCTTATTTGTCCCGGTGCCTTGTCAGGCTGTGCCCTGGGAACAAGAGGACCAGGGCTGAGGGGACTCTGCTGTGACCTGCTGGGCCTGCCTGCAGCCCTGAGGCCTGCTCAGGTGACCAAAACACCTGCCCCAGGTGGTCAGCCAGGACGTGCACTAACAGCTACCTGGAAACCTGTGTTTTCCTGTGTTCACAAAAGCACCTGCACACAGAACAACATCTGTGCTGCGCCAGAGCCTGTCTGTTCTGGGTTTTGAGAAACTCAATGAGAGCAGTCCAGGCCCAAGTCCTAAGTAAGATGGGAAATGAGAGATGGGGATTGGCTCCTTTAGCAACTGGGACGTAATCTTGTTCATTTCCTTACCAAAAGGGGGGAAAGGCCTAAATTCTTACTGAGATACAGTAAATACTAGAAATACATGCCCTGATAAGGCCTCTACTTTTTAATCACAAAAGACCTTGTCTCTTGGCCTTGGAGTCAGTGACTCACTGCCCTCCTTTGAGTGGAAGGAAAGGACAGTCGACCTCAGGGATGACTTTGATGAGCTCAGGATTCCTCCCCCACCCTTCCTCTGTCTATATCAGTGACTGTGCTTCTGGCCTCTCTCTGTTGAGAGGCAAGGTGGGTCCAACCTTTGAGAGGGCTACAGGACAAGGGAAGGAAGTGTGGACCCAGCCCTTGGGATCTGATGAGTATAGGGACCCTGATGCGAGGCCTGGCTCTGCACCCAAAGGCTGCGGACCTCGGCAGGCCTGTGTCACTGGAAGTGACCAAAGCACCCCAGGCCCCTGCCCTCTGTGGTTATACCAGCCACGAGAGGCAGGGCACTTGCACTGGAATGACCCTTCTGGTCCCTTCTCTTCAGAGAGCCCATAGGTGGTATCCTGTGGGCTCTAGGAGAAAGGCTGGAGGGAGAACACGCCTGGAGCCCTCCCTCCCTGGGTCGATCCTGCTTCCTCCAAGGCTTCAGCCAGGGGTAGGGGCACGTTGTGTGGCCTCTCTGGGCTTCGGGCTTCTTGTCTAAAAAGTGGGAGGCAGCGTCCACCCTGGGAAGTACTGGCCTGGCCAAGGGAGAGGGGGTGTGAAGTAGGTACCAACCCTAGAAAGCCCTCCATCCCTTCCTCCTTCTTCCCAGCTCTGGTCCCATCACAACCTTTTGGGTGACTTTGCACTTTACGCCTTTCTTGTTTCTTCTTTAAAACATGTAATGGGGGCAGGAGGGGACTGGGGTGGCAGAGTGGCCCTGGGACAAGGCTGGCACTACTGGAGGGCATGGGCAACTGGCGGGGCCAGGAGCCCCTTGGGGTTCATCCTGACCCCCTACTCAGCCAGATTTCTCCTGCCATCAAAACACAGGGTGGATGGACAGCCAAGAGTAATCCCTCCTGGGAACTCCCTGAAAGTTCAATGGTTAGGACTCTGGGCTTTTACAGGCAAGGCCCCAGTTTCAATCCCTGGTCAGGGAACTAAGATGCCACAAGTTGAGTGGTGTGGCCAAAAAAAGATAAAAGGAGAGTAAACCCCTCCCCCCTCCCTGCATGGGGAGGAAAAAGAAACATGGAGTTGAGGAGAAATAATAAAGGCTTTGTTCAGGCAAAGTAAGGTTCTGTGTCTTTCTGGAGGCTCAGCCGTTATGTTCAACGGTCCCTTCCTTACTTGGGATGCTACACTTTCTGGGTGATGAATAAAACACATCTATTTCATTATGGGTAAACTTACCTTCCCCACCTGAGTCCCTCAGCATCGTATCTGCTACGACGACGATGGGCCTCCTTAATATGTGGGCAAGGACGAAAACGTGGAACTCCTCCAGACTCTCGTACACAGGGTCTTCGGCGTTGTCCATGCTGGGGACACAGTGAAGCAAGCCTGTCACTGGACCAAGTCAGGAGGGAGAGCGGCGGATGGAACACCCTTCCTTGCACAGACCCTGGCCATCTCGGCCATCTGAAGTCATCTGTGGCCACCTCCCTCCACACCACTTGATGGCAGCAAGCACACTGGACCCAGCCCTCCACCCCTACCCTGGCTGGGTGGTCTCAGGACAGAAGCTGAGGCAGAGAACCTGGCAACATGGAAGCTGAGCCCCCTTTAAGACGCAGTCTCCCTGGTGCAGAGGCGTCCTGCTCAGAGTGGGTGGCCACATGGGGGCTGGTTCTCTGGGGGGTTGAGGAGGAATGGAGGCTCTCCCTTGGGCTCATGCCCACATCCAGCAGCTTAGGCTGAAGCTTTACCCTCAGGGCAGCAGGTATGCTTGGGTACATTTGATGGGCTGCTGCGAGCACTGCTACCAAGATCTGTGGGCCTTTCTAGGGAATACCCCGACTGAAGAGGGCGGTGAGAAGTCTTCCTTGAGTGAAGTGGAGGGAGTGACAGATTGCCCAACCAAGCCACTTAGACTTTCCTCAGCCTGTCCCCTGGCTCTTGTCTGAGGCTCAGGCAGGCTCCAAAATCTGCATCACTTAGGACTCTAGGACATGGGCAGAGGACTGTAGCCTTGATATCCTCAACAACCAGGCTGCCCCAAAGGGAAGAAGCATGGAGAGGGGAGAGCCAGTGCCCCCAGCTTGATGGGGCCTCTGGGGCACTTGAAGGTAGAGGGTGCTCTGAATTAACTGAGGATGATCTCTGATGACTGGAGTAGGTGGGGGTCAGAGTTAGCAAGTGTGACCCACTTGAGGATTCCAGGGTGGGGCTGTCCGGGGTGTGCACAGCCTGTGGTCAACTGCTTGAGTGGCTTCTAGAACAAAGGCTCTGCATCCCCAGAGATGCCTCACAATCACCTTGGAGTTTTGTTGTTATTGCACCTATGGCTTTTTCTGTTCTTTTTTTTTTTTGGTGATTCAATATACTTTAATACTTAAAAAAATGGCAATACCCAAAAGCTCACAAAAAAGTTGTATAATATAAATAATTTTTTTCCCCTTCTGGACCATTTGAAAGTAAATTATCAGCCTGAAATCCCATCACCCTGGTAGAACTTTGTGTGCATTTCCTGTGAACAAGGTTACGTTTCTATGATACATTCTCCTGTGTCACCACCAGACTCTGGAATTCATCTAATCACTAATGCACTGATGCACGTGGTCACAGTTAAAGACCCTAGTCACCATGTGCCAGCTGCCCCAGCAATGCCTTTGAAAGAAAAGTTCCAGCTCTGGACGGTGTGCTGTATTCATCTGTAGTGTCTCTTTAGCTTGCCTCTGAAGCTCTGTCTTCAGTTTGGAACATTCCTCAGGGTACTTGACTTCTAGGACCTGGGCTGTTTTGAAGACCACAGGCCTGGTATTGTGTAGAATGTTCATTTATTGTTGTTTAGTCACTAAGTCATGTCTGACTCTTTGTGACCCCATGGACTGCAGCATGCAAGGCTTCCCTGTCATTTGCTATCTCCTGGAGTTTGCTCAAACTCATGTCCTTTGAGTCAGTGATGCATTCAACCATCTCATCCTCTGTCACCCACTTCTGCTCCTGCCCTCAATCTTTCCCAGCATCCGAGTCTTTTCCAGTGAGTTGGCTCTTCGCATCAGGTGGCCAATGTATTGGAGCTTCAGCTTCAGCATCAGTCCTTCCAATGAATATTCAGAGTTGATTTCCTTTCGGATTGACTTCTTTGATCTCCCTGCTGTCCAAGGGACTCTCAAGAGTCTTCTCTGGCACCACAGTTCAAAAGCACCAATTCTTTTGTGCTCAGCCTTTTTTATGGTCCAACTCTCATATCTGTATGTGACTACTGGAAAAACCACAGCTTTGACTAGACGGACCTTTGTTGGCAAAGTAATGTCTCTGCTTTTTAATATGCTGTCTAGGTTGGTCATAACTTTTCTTCCAAGGAGCAAGTGTCTTTTATTCATAACTGTAGTCACCATCTGCAGTGATCTTGGAGCCCAAGAAAATAAGATCTGCCTCTGTCTCCACTTTTTTCTCCCTCTATTTGCCATGAAGTGATGGGACCAGATGCCGTGATCTTAGTTTTCTGAATGTTGAGTTTTAAGCCAGTTTTCTCACTCTCCTCTTTCACTTTCATCAAGAGGCTCTTTAATTCTCCTTCACTTTCTGCCATAAGGGTGGTATCATCTGCACATCTGAGGTTGTTGATATTTCTCCCAGCAATCTTGATGTCTGTGGTCTGGTTTTGTATTTTCTCACAATCGGAGCAGACTGGCTTATGACGCACCCTTTTAGTGGTTTTAGAGCTGCTGACTTCCCATCCATAATTAATAAGCATTTTATGGGAAGGAACTTGGAACCTATAGACACATTCCACTCCTCACCAAGTCTTAATACCATTTATTGATATCAGTTTGGATTCTCGGCTTTTATTTGATTCAGTGAGTTATAACCCATCAGTGTGGTTATTCTGATGCTCAGATACCCACCTGGTCATTGGAGCTCTTTCAAGTGGGATCTATGGCTATGTGACAGCCCCGTCACTATTTAGAGCACATCCTTGCTTTTCAGCAGAAGGAGGTAGTCCAGGTTGCAAACTAAAAATGCTGCCTGCCGTATCAGTACACAAAGGGTGTTGCAGCCATCAGTCATTATAGCTGCCCCAACAGTGAGCCCTGAGGAAACTCAGGATGAGAGCAGGATGCCCCCCAATACCATCTAGCAGCCAGCTGCTGCAGCCACCCGCCTCTTCCTGACGGTACACCCCGAGTGGACTCAGGACGAGAAAACACAGGATCCTGGCCCTGGAGAGCTGAGGTGCACATCAGAGCGATCAGTGAGCTCAGACTCTTGCATCTCCCCCTGCTCCCCACACACAAAAGCACTCAATTCCTTAACGTGGAATGTTTGGTAATCTTTTGATGTTCTGACTACTTGGTATTTGTTACAAAAAACGCCTGTCCTGGTTCACCTATTTCCCTCTTAGAGCAATCTCTTCGAGCTATCTGAGGGGCTGTGTCCCAGGTTTAAGTCCTCAGCTTTGTCCACCAAATAAAAACATCACTCTCAACTTTTAGGTTGTGTATATTTTTCAGGCAAGAAGATTCATCTTATATCTCTTCTGCCTCAGCCCTGTATTTAGCCATTTCTATTTTTTTCCCCAAATGGTGGATAATGGTATTTAGAAGCCAAAATATGATTATTGCTAATGTCACTTCCCCTAGACTTGGTAAATAGAGCTGGGAGACGTGTGTGTGTTTGTACCCTCACATGAGTACACAAACATTTTCATCTGTCATCTATCTATCCATGTATTATACATCTATCTATCCATTATCTATTTACCTATCTATCATCTACCTATCCATCCATCCATTACCTATCTAGCTGAAACTTTGAGTCAACTGATACTGCCCATTCCAATCTAACACTCCAGAGTTCATTCTACTTCTAACTCCTTTCTCCAAATCTCCACCAGTGATGTTGCCCTTCCCCTGAGTTGCCCTCTTCACTCCATCTGGCTCTGACACCCTGGCCTTGGTCCTCTGTGTCCTGCCACCCTGCACCCTGCCCACTGCAGATGCCCATCTTGCTTTGATGAACCTTATGGATTTAGGACTGAATTTTTCAGGGAAGGAAGGGACGCAAAAGAGGAGCACGTTAAAACATACACATGCCGAGTCTAACACAATGCCACACGCATATCCATGCATGCATGCATGCTTCCATCCATCCATGAACACATGCATTCATCCTTCTGTTCATTCACCTGTCCATCCACCCACCCACCTGTCTGCCCATCCATCCCAGATCTGTGCTAGGGTTGGGGCATGTAGTTGCTCCACATACATCTGCAAGTCTCATAGCTGGACACAGACAGCAGTGATGGGGGTGCAAGCCCAACTGGAGGAGAGTTATGGAGATGAGCCTAGAGCAGAGCAAATCCTGTTTTGGTGTTGAACATGAGAGCCAAAGGTCAACTGTGACTCTGCTCAGTGGCCCAGAGGGCGGAAGAAAGGGTCCCAGCTCCACCCTGGGGGCAGCCAGAGAATCTCTAAGTCCTTCCCTACTTGCTCCGGCTCCTTGCTCCCAGGGCACAGGGAGCAGGTTTGAACTGGGAGTGGGTCCTCATTCTGTGCTCTCCCCTCAACACCCCTGCATGCCCTTGTGCTTCTGGAGCCTCAGCAAATATTCCTGCTCATTGGATGCAGGCTGGGAATTTGGCTTGATGACTCCTCAGGCTCCTCTGAGGTGCAAATGGGCAAACAGGAGAAGACTTTGGAACAGTGACCTGTGCGTGTGAGTTACTGTGACTGAGCCTGCTGGTAGAAATAAGCTCCAGCAAAGCCAGTCCTGAATATTCACGTCCACTTCTCATCCCAAGACTTCACATCAACTTCCTGTGAGTTTACTTAGCAATGCTAGATGTGGGGTTGTAAACAGAATCTTTCCTCTGGGAAAAGACACCTAACATCCCTAAAACACTTAGTTATTGGTTAAGAAGACTAATGTGCAATGTAACTGCTTCATCCTCACACCTGGGTGTGTCTGAGAGCTTCCTCACAGGCCCCAGGCCACAACAAATGTGTTCCCTTTACTTCAGTGTGTACCTGGGGAGGGGGGATCAGGAGCACAGGGACACCCACCCACCAGTGAAAACCCCCTGAGAAAGATGGGTTCCCTCAGCAGAGGCAGTGGGACCAAGACGCAAGGATGGTGGAGTGAGTCCAGATGGCACTGAAGCTGGTGGCAGGAATGAAAAGGTACAGTGCAGATTCGGGGGTGGCTTAAATGGCAGTAACAGCCTTAGAGGACATCCCAGCAAGAGCCCATGTCATGGACAAGGAATCCAGTCTGGGCAGCCAGTGGGGTCTTGCCCAAGGGCAGTCACCCGGCTACACAGAGGGGCAGCTTGGGTGCAGGCCCCCCCAGGACATGTTCCCTATTGCCCTCCCCAAGGTGCGGTGTCCACACCTCCTATTTTGCTCAGGGAAGTCCTGCTTTATGGGTCACCAATGGCCGGTGGCCACTCTCACTCTCCACAATGTACCAATTTAGATAAGTTGTATAGTCACTCCAGCCATGGTGATTCTCCTTGTGACATAGTTATCAGTATCCTGTGTACCCTCTCATCTGAAAATAAAAGCATACATGGATGGACCTAGAGATGATAATACTAAGTCAAGTCAAGTCAGACAGAGAAAGACAAATACCATATGATATCACTTATCTGTGGAATCTAAAAAATTGATACAAATGAACTTGTTACAAAACAGAAACAGACCCACAGACATAGGAAACAAACTTATGGTTGCCAAAGGGGAAAGGTATTGGAAGGGATAAATTTGGAGTTTGGGACGAGCAGATACACACTACTATATATAAAAATATAAACAACAAAGTCCTACGATATAGCACAGGAAACTATACTTAGTATCTTATAATCCTGTAATGAAAAATAATCTGAAAAAGAATATGTATATATGTGCAATCGAATCACTTTGCTGTACACCTGAAACCAATACAATATTGTACATCAACTATATTTCAAAAAAACTTAAAAAATACAAGCACATATGTGTTTGTGTGTGCATACACACATATACAGGACTATGAATATATGTGCATATTTAGCTTCTACATAAAACCCTCCCCACCACCTTTAGGTGAAAGGCAGGGTACCCCATGGACTTTGCCGACCCTTGCTTTTCCTAAGGGTCATCCAGAGAGGCCTCTGCCGTAGTATGCGGTCTCCTCCCCTCCCATAGCTGCACAGCACTCGTTATGCATGTGTCAGTGAAAACACTGTTGCCTGCCATGTCCGTAAGCAGAGGATGTCGCAGCCACCAAACCATCACCTTACAGCTGCCTGGATGGCGAACTCGGAGGGAACTCAGGATGCCCACCATCAAACCAACAGACGCTGCAGCCACCCACAATGGTGCACCCGGAGGACGCGAAGGATGAGAAAGCCCAGGATACTGGCCCCGGGTAGCTGAGGTGCATATCAAAGGAATAATTTCAGGGAGCCCAGACTCTTGCACTTTCCCAATGCACGGAAAAGCACTGTACTTCTTAACTTCAGATGTCTGATTTTCCTTAATTAACTGTAATCTTCTGATGCTCTGACCACTTGGTCTGTGTTGTAAAAACTCCCACATGGCTCTTCCCTTACCTTTTTGGAGCAGTCCTTTGAGCTATCTGAGAGGCTACCTCCTGGGCTTAAGCCCTCAGTTTTGTCTGCCAAATAAAACATAATTCTCAATGTTTGCGCTGTGCATTGTTTTCAGTTGACACATATGTGTCACTGGCAGCATTTCTGCCAGTGGTGGGGCTTGACCCCTTCTCCTGGGCAGGTTTGGAGCCATGAGGACATTTTTGATGAGCTGACACATAGGTGGAGAGGAAGCTGGATGGGGAGTCAGCCTGAGGGGCTCACAGGGGCTGAGGCCAGCCAGTGCCCTGAGGTGGGCCTCTGTATCTGGTCAGGGACCGTGTCTGCCCAGATGGGCAGCTTTTCAAAAAGATTTCTTAAGGCACAACAGTGCAGGCAGCCAGGACCTTGCTAAGAGTTATGGTCTGGGGATCTAGGACGGAAGGATGGTGGCACTCTGAAGGGACCAAGAGGGTCTCGGGATCTGACAAAGAGCTTTTCAACAGTGGCCAAGGCCTAGGGGTGAGGACTCATCTCACTGCCTAAAATGAAGAAGCTGGGGTCATCTGTGTGACAAATACTTCCTGAGTGCCTGCTATAGGTATAGCACCGTTGCTAGGTGTGTGTATGTGGGTGTTCATGTGTGCACATGTATGCAGGGCTAAGTGGCAGAGACAGACAATTAACAGATGATGAAACAAGAAAAAGTATCAGATGTTAATAAGCATGGTGGTAAATGGGGGCTTCTTTAAATAGGAAGGTCAGAGAAGGCTCCTGACAGATGAAGCGACAGCTTCAATCATATTTTCAATAAGCAATGTCTTTAAAAATTTTGAATGGATTCCGCATTTGCAAATGTGAGAACTCATTAGGTGAACAGTCTTCCTGCTTGGTTCACTGACAGAAGTCACAGAATCTTGAGGAATATTTGTAAGAATGCCTCCTTTCCCACAACAGGCCAAGCCCTGACCCCAGAGTGCCAGTCTGAGGGGTGAGTACCTCCCAGCAGCAGCATGCCACTCAGGTTTCCTTAAAAGACTGAATTAAGGGACTTCCCTGGTGGTCCAGTGGCTAGGACTCCGTGCTCGCAATGCAGGAAGCCTGGGTTTGATCCCTGATCAGGGAACTAGATCCCATAAGCCACAACTAAAGATCCTGCGTGCCACATCTAAGACCTGGTGCAGCCAAATAAAAATAAATGTAAAAAAGACTGACAAGTTCATATCTCTGAGACTGTACATTAGGAAACCATTTAAGAGTCTAGCTATTTCTGAAAAAGCCCAATAAAAAATAAAAGTAGCAAACCTACTATGAAATTATGTAGCACAGCAATGAAATTGTGGGAAGTCAGTTGCACAATGAGCAGCACACTGGGGCGATGCAGGCCTGGGACGTCAGTCACTCAGTGGGGGCTGCCCAAGAGTCCTCGAAAAGGTCCCCCTCTCTGTCTCATTTTCTCTTTGTTCTAACAGCCTCTCAGGCTCCATAACCTGTCTCATCCAATGGAGAAAAAGTAAGCTATTGCTTTATAAAAGGTTAAAGAACAAAATTGATTATTTTCATCACAAATTCCAGGATAAGTTGTTGATTCTTGCTCTTCATGCCTGATTAGGATCATTTGCATGATTGTGCATCAGGATGTTCTGATTTGATAAGAGGGTGGGTTTATGTTGGCAATCAGGTTCAAGTTCAAATCCTGGCTCTGTCCCTTCTGGGCTGAGGGATGCTGAGAACTAATTTCCTGAATTTGTTTTCTGCCATTGGTGATGATAATGATAGCTTCATAGCCCTGCTCGATACAGATCATATTGTAACACGTGTGTGCTCAGTAGATGACATGGCTCTAATTCCTATCAGACGCTGCTGTCCTTCCCCATCTCCAGTGAATCTTGATCCCCTAGGAAAGCCAGCCTTCCCTGCTCCAGATCCCAGTCAAAGGCTGTGTGGGAGAATGGTGTGAGCACTCATCCCAAGAGGGCTGGCCTTTGCTCCCTGGCTCCTAACAGGTCAAGTCTGGGCACTGGTGTCACGGGCCCCAGGCAGGAATGTCTCCCCTGGGGTGTGTGTGGAGGCACAAGTGCTCAGCACCACACCTGCTGGTCCTGGATCTGGCTCTGTTGGTACACGCAGCCCCATTTGGCCAGCACTGAGCTAGGGTTTGGAAGAGAATCAAAAAGAAGGATTGGGTTGGCTGCACCAATAGGATGTTGCACTGGGAAGGAGAGACAATATAAAACATACATGAGCCCTTCGTGAGCAGGGGCGCTGGACAGGGCTAGGTGTACAGCAGCACATTATGGCTGGAGGACAGAAAAGGGAGTCCCAGGGAACAAGAAAGTACCTGGAAGATTATAAAGCAGGAAGGACTTCAGAAAACAATCCCATAAGGTTGTTTATGAACTCCTGGACTCCCCTTTCTTCAACTCTGGGCTGGGTGATTATCGATCTGATCTGCCCTAATCAGTACCCCAAAGGCTCTGAGGACTTATTGAATGTCCCCTGCCCAGGTTCAGTTCAGTTGAGTTCAGTTCAGTCCAGTTCAGTCACTCAGTTGTGTCCTACTCTTTGCAACCCCATGAATCGCAGCACACCAGGCCTCCCTGTCCATCACCAACTCCCAGAGTTCACTCAGACCCACGTCCATTGAGTCAGTGATGCCATCCAGCCATCTCATCCTCTGGCGTCCCCTTCTCCTCCTGCCCCCAATCCCTCCCAGCATCAGAGTCTTTTCCAATGAGTCAACTCTTCGCATGAGGTGGCCAAAGTACTGGAGTTTCAGCTTTAGCATCATTCCTTCCAAAGAAATCCCAGGGCTGATCTCCTTTAGAATGGACTGGTTGGATCTCCTTGCAGTCCAAGGGACTCTCAGGAGTCTTCTCCAACACCACAGTTCAGAAGCCTGCCCAGGTTACAGACTGTGTAATGTGTGGCTTAGGCAAATAGGACAGCAAAGGCTTTGAAAACCACAGCCCAGAGAAGGCAGGTTGAAATTTACAGTGTGAACCTACCTGCTTAACATGAAAAGTCAAAATTTTTCATAGATTATTAACAAGACTCAGAGTCTTGTAATATCCAAAATGTCCAGGATGCAATGCAAATGTACTTGACACATGAAGAACCACAAAAAATCTCAATTTTCCCAAGGAAGAGAACGGTCAAAAGACTACCAACGCTGAGTTGGTGGATGTCAGAATTATCTGACAAACATTTTAAAGAAGTTATTGTGAAAACGCTCCAATCAGTGATGGAAATGTTAGAAATTAAATATACAGTAACTGGAAGAAAAAATTCACTGAGTGGACTCAATAGCAGATTGGGGATGAGAGAGAATGAGTCAGTAAATTTGAAGACAGATCAACAGATGACCCAATCTGAAGAAGAGGGAGAAGAAAAGATTGACAAAAGGAGAATTTCAGTGACTTCAGACAGTACCAAAAGTGTAATACTCATGTCATCAGAGTTCCAGAAGGAGAAAGAGTACACAGCCCCTAAAAAGGAAAAAAAAAAAACTTAAAGAGATAATGACTGCAAGCTTCCTAAACTGGGTAACACTTCAGACCTATCGATTTAAGAAGCTCAGAGAACTAAGGAGGATACACCTAAAGAAAGCCCTGCCAGACACAACAAAATCAAATTGTTGAAACCTAAGGATGGAGGAAAATTGCTGAAAGCAGCCAGATGAAAAGTGATACACTGAACAGGGGAACAGTAATTCAAGTGACTTATAGATTTCTCATCAGGAACTACTGGAGAAGAAGGGGAAACGAGATTTTTAAAGTGCTGCAAGAAAAGGATGGTAAACTACTGATAGAATTCTATATCTGTTAAAAATATCCTTTAGGTGTAAAAGGTGAAATAAACATATTCTCAGAAGAATTAGTAATGGAACTCACAACCAGAAAATCTCCCTCAAAATTAAAAGAAAATGTTTGGATTGAAAGAAAATGATACCAGAAAAATGTTGGAACATCAGAAATGAAGGAAGCACAACAGAAATAGTCATGATTTGCATACATATAATAGAGTATCCTTTTCCTCTTGAGTTCTTTAATATATATTTGAAGATCCACATTAAAAATATTATATTGGCTGATGGGATATTTAAAGTATGTAGATGAAATACATAAGAAAACTATACCATAAAGGAGAGAATAAGGGAGCTATTTGGTAGCAAGGATTTTGAATTGCACTTGAATTCCAAAAGGAATTGCTTAAAATATGTATATTGTAATTACTTGAGCCACCACTTAAAAACTCTATGAAAAGATGTTAAAATCATAAAAATTAAATTAAAATAGAATCTTAAAAATTCAAATAACTGAAACAAGGAAAGGGGAAGAGAGGAACAAAAAAAAAATGGGAAAAAGCAAACAAATAATAAAACAGGAGACCAAAACTCAAACAGATCAATAATTACATTAAATACAGATATATAAATGTAGCAGTTAAGAGACAGAAATTGTTAGAATCAATAATACCTATTTGCTGTGTTAAAGAAACTCACTGCAAATATAATGATATAGGTAGGTTAAAGATAAAAGGATGGAAAATTACAGATCATAAAAATTTTAATCGAGGTCAATTTCAAGAAGCTTTATCAATATCAGGCAAAGTAGACTTCAGACCAAAGAAAACTGCCCCAGATAAAAAGAGATATTATACAATGATCAAAGGATAAATTCAGAAAGAAGGTGGAATAGTCCTAAATGAATGTGGATTTAACAATAAGACTTCAAAATACTTAGAAGAAAAAACTGACAAAACTGAAAAGAGAAATAGAAATAGCCATAAGTATAATTGCAGGGCTCTAAACTTCTCTCTCAGTAGCTGAAAGAACAAGTAGACAGAAAATCAGCAAGGGTATAGAAAATCTGAACAAAACCATCAATCAACTGGATCTAACTGACATCAACAGAACACTTTACAACAAGTACAGAATACACATCTTTTTAAAATGCCCAGGGAATATTCACAAAGACAGACAATATGCTGAAGGCATTTTAAATGATTTAAATCATACCAATTATGTTCTTAGATCATAAGGCAATTAAACCAGAATTAGTAAAGAAAGACAACAAAACCATCTTACACAATAGACTTTTAAATAATTCAGTAGTCAAAGAGAAAATCTCAAGGGGAGTTAGAAAATATTTTAAACAATGAAAATAAAAATGCAACATATCACAATTTGTTATACGCAGCTAAGCAGCTCTTAAGAGGGAAATTTATAGTCCCCAAATACATATATTACGAAAAATATCTCAGATCAATAATCTAAGCTTTCACCTGAATAAAGTAGAAAAATCAGTGCAAAATATACCTAAAGCAAACAGAATGAGCAGAAACTCTAAAGGTAAGAACAGAAATCAATAAAATTTAAATCTAAAAACCAACAGGGACAACCAATTAAGCCAAAATTGGTTCTTTTAAATGATCAATAAAATTGTCAGAACTTTAACAATGCAGATCAAAAAAAAAAAAAGAGAGAGAGAGAGAAAGAAGAAAAGACACTAATTGCTGAATCTGAAAAGAAAGGGCATATCACCAAAGTCCCCCTGAGGTATTAAGTTACAAGAGAAAATCATAAACAATACTATGCACATAAATTCAACAACTTTGATGAAATGGAACAATTTCTCAAAACAACAAGCTACCCAAAACTACTTATTTCTATTTTCTATAACTGTTAAAGAAGCTGAATTTATAGTTAATACACTTCTGAAAAGGCAATATCTGATTGCAGATGAATTCACAGATTTTGTGAATCTACCAAACATTTAAAGAAAAAACATCACCAATTATAGACAATTTACTGGAAAAAATAGAGGGGTGTGTGTGTGTGTGTGTGTGTGTGCACACACGCATGCTCAGTTATGTCCGACTCCTTGCAATCCCATGGACTACAGCCCACCAGGCTCCTCTGCCCATAGAACTTTCCCGACAAGAATACTGGAATGGGGTGCCATTCCTTTCTCCTGGGGATCTTTCCAACCCAGGGACTAAACCTGCATCTCTTAGGTCTCCTCCATTGGCAGGTGGATTCCTTTACTACTAGAGCCACTGGGAAGCCCAGAAGGAGAGAGAATTGTCTCCAACTTGTTTATGAGACTAGCATTACACTGGCACCAAAAGTAAACAAAGACAGTAGTGCATAAACAGAAAACTGTGTTCAATAACCTCCATGGCAATAGATACAAAAATTCTCAACATAATATGCCAAATTGAAATAACAAAAGAAGAACTTTTAACACACCAAGAGAAAGTGGAATTAAACCCTGGAATGCAATGATTCCCTGCAATGAAATCCCTGGTTCAATATTCAAATATCATCCAACGTAACCTACCATATTAATGTCTAAAGAAGAAAAAAATCCACATGATCATATTAACTGATGTAGAAATGTATTTGATAAAATTCAGCATTCATTAATGATAGAAATTCTCAACAAAAAAAATACAAGGAAACTTCCTCAATCTGATAAAAAATACCTACTAAAAATCTATAACAAATATCTTATTGATGAAAGATTTCTGACTAAGAGTGATAATCAGGGAAGAGTTTCCTCTCTCATCATGTCTGCTCAACATCATACTAGAAATTCTAGTTAGTGCAATAAGAAAAAGAAATAAAAGGCATAGAGATTAGAAAGAAAGAAATAAACCTACCCCTACTCACTGATTATATGAATATCTGTGTAGAAAATCCCAAGGAATCTAAACCTCTTAGCACTGATATATGAGTTTAGTAACATCACAGAATACAAAGTCACAAACATCAGTAACTAGCAATAACTAGCAATGAACAATTGCAGATCCAAATGAAAACACATATACATGTGCATGTATGTGAGCACGTGCACACACACACACACACACACACACACAATCATTTACAATAGCTTCAAATGAAATATTCAGGTATATATCAGATGGTGATTACAGCCATGAAATTAAAAGACGCTTACTCCTTGGAAGGAAAGTTATGACCAACTTAGATAGCATATTCAAAAGCAGAGACATTACTTTGCCAACAAAGGTCCGTCTAGTCAAGGTTATGGTTTTTCCACTGGTCATGTATGGATGTGAGAGTTGGACTGTGAAGAAGACTGAACGCCAAAGAATTGATGCTTTTGAACTGTGGTGTTGGAGGAGACTCTTGAGAGTCCCTTGGACTGCAAGGAGATCCAACCAGTCCATTCTAAAGGAGATCAGTCCTGGATGTTCACTGGAAGGACTGATGCTAAAGCTGAAATTCCAATACTTTGGCCACCTGGTGTGAAGAGTTGACTCATTGGAAAAGACCCTGATGCTGGGAGGGACTGGGGGCAGGAAGAGAAGGGGACAACAGAGGATGAGATGGCTGGATGGCATCACCGACTTGATGGACATGAGTTTGAGTGAACTCCAGGAGTTGGTGATGGACAGGGAGGCCTGGCGTGCTGCAATTCATGGGGTCGCAAAGAGTCGGACACGACTGAGCGACTGAACTGAACTGAAACATGTATAGAACTTTTATGCAGAAAATTATAAAATGCTAATAAAACAAATCAAAGAAGATTTAAATATATGAAGAAGCATACTGTGTCTACCTAATACATGGAAAAAGATGTGTAAGTACACTCAACATTTTAAAGACTTCAATCCTCCAATTCATGTATAGACTTCATGTAATCCCAATAAAAATCCTGGCAGAATATTTTTCAGATATAGATAAACTGATTCTATAAATATGTATGGGAAAGCAAAAAAAAAAAAAAAAAAGGACCAGAAATATTGAAAAAGGAGAATAAAGTTAGAGGAGTGATGCTACCTAATTTTAAGACTTATTATAAAATGACACTGTCAAAAGGACAGGTGCATATTTCAATGGAACATAATACGGAATCTCCCACCCAGCGTAAATCTCCCAAACCCACATAAATATTGCCTATAGGTATTGGAAAAACATAAAAGCAATTCAATGATGAAAGAATGGTCTTTTCAAGAAATGATATTGGAAACTCAGACATTCATTCTAAATAAATGAAACCCTGATCTGTTCTCCATCATTATAGTTTTGCCTTTTGGATAATGTCATATAAATGAAATCATACATACAATACATAACTTTTTGAGACCTGATCCTTTCATGCAAGTCATTGCATATATCAGTAGTTTGTTTTTAATTCCTGAATAGTATTTCATAATATTGATGTACTCCAGTTTTTTTTTTTATCAAAGGACATTTGAGTTGTTTCCAGTTTTGGGCAATTATGAATGGAACTTCTATAAACATTTTACATAGAACTTTGTGTGAACACACATTTTCATTTCTTTGGGGCAGATTTTCTCAATCTTGACACTACTGAAATTTTGGACTAGCTATTTCTTTGTTTGGGGGGCTGTCCTGTGCACTTTAGAAGGCTTAGCAGCATCCCTGGCTTCTACCCATTAGATTCAAGCAGTATTCAGACTACATTCCAGTTGTGACAATCAAAATATCCCTGCTGCTGCTGCTGCTAAGTCGCTTCAGTCATGTCCGACTCTGTGCGACCCCATGGACTGCAGCCTACCAGGCTCCTCCGTCCATGGGATTTTCCAGGCAAGAGTACTGGAGTGGGGTGCCATTGCCTTCTCCCTAAATCTAGCCAAATGTCCCCTGGGGGCAAAATCATTCCTGGTTGAGAACCAGTGCTCTAGGGTAAATACTTAGGAGTAGGACTGCTGGGTCATATGGCAAATGTGTTTTTAAATTTACAAGAATCTGTCAAACTGTATTCCAGAGTGGTTGTGTCATTTTTATATCACCAACAATGTGATGTAAAATTTGCTTTGCACTCTCACCAGCACCTGGTATTGCCAGTATATTTTTTTTCTGACTTTCTTATAGGTATGTAGTGGTTTTAATTTTCATTTCCCTAATGGGGTTTACATGGTATTCTTCAAACTGAGAGGGTCCTGATTTATTCCCTGCCTCCAAAGAGTATAGTGGTTGTTGAAAATTGCTTGAAATTTTTAAGTAATTCCTCTCATTAATTTATCATAGAACTAATGCTTACAAAGGTTTTCAGTATTTGGTAGAGGAGGAAAAGGGAGACCCAGAGAGACTGAGTTGGAAAATACCTTTCTGTACCTCACACAGAAAGACACCTGATGGCAAAGGTTTATTAGCCTGTTGTTAACGAAGGCTGAGATCTGAAATGATACTCCCTTGAAACACATCCTGGCATTAGACTACAAAACAAAGAGGCCCCATTCTATCACCCACAGAAAAGAGCAAGAACTCAATTCTCTATAAGAACAGAAAGAGGCTTCTGAGCTAAGGGGTAGGAGGAAAAACAGGGACCAGGAGACCTGGGAGGCATGACACCTGAATTTGAACTACAGCTCTTCCACTCAGCAGACTACCCTGGGCAAATAGTTTTTATCCTGATCCAAATTTCCTCATACTTTAAATAAGAATTATAACCTTTATCTCATAGGGTTACAGTGATGACAGAATGAGATAGTGTGTTTGGAAATGCACAGCATGCCTCAGGCAATTAATACATGTTGCATTAATGAATAAATCTTTTTCAGAGTCTGTAAAGGTGGAGTAAGAAGTTAGTTGAACATATTTAGTCTTTGGATTTCATATAATTGTTTCACTTCAAATTAGCCAACTTTGACTGAGTGCCAGGAAGTTGATAGCTTTCTGTCTGATTTAACATCTTTCATGACATCATTCATATCATGAATTTAAAGAGAATTTATACCCAAACTATCCATCAAGGGTGAGACAGAATAAAGAGAAATTCAGATATGCAAGGACTCAAAAAATTCTATCTTTCTTAAGAAGCTATAAAACTTGTCATAGCGTCTTCCATGGTAAACTGCAGGGTCCTGGACTCAGACAGGTCTCAGTCTGCATTCTAGCTCCACCAGTTACAAACCAGAGGTAAGTCAACTAATTTCTCAGAACATTAGTTTCCCAACATGTAAAGGGGGGTAATGCCTAATTTATAAAGTGGAGATGAAGTGTGTAAGGCAGTGGCACTTAGGTAGTATGTAAGGCAGATAGGTGCCCAGCAGAGGTTCATGGCTTTCTTTCTTCAATCCTCACTGCCCAGAACAATAAGCTATTTTTATGTTCCATTCCTACAGGTCTAGGGTCTGGAGGTCAAGGTTCAGAGTATATATAAACTCATGGGACATATAAACTCATGGAAGGGATTTGCTCTACAGTCAGAGACTCCGGAAAGCCCCTAAGGCTCCACCGTTTTCAAGACTCACAGGAATGAATTTCTAAAGGTGGAATATCAGACACTCAGATGAGCCAGTGTGAGTGTCATAACCACTACACTATGGACAGGGAGATGAACCATGGAAAGTCAGGGAAACCATACATTTCAGGTATTTGGGATAGGCCTTACAACATACCATATAGGTAGCAGGCATGCCAACTCACAGGCTGAATGTGACAATGTCTTAATAAACATTATGTTTCTAGTCATAAAAGCTTCTTTCCACTTTCAAACCCATGATTTCACTGCCCAGTGCCAACAGAATCAGAGAATGTGGCAGACTGCTTTGATGGTCACAGAGCCTTCTTGCTGTGTATTTGTTCCTTTGCAATGTGAGAGTTGGACTATAAAGAAAGCTGAGCACCGAAGAATTGATGCTTTTGAACTGTGGTGTTGGAGAAGACTCTTGAGAGTCCCTTGGACTGCAAGGAGATCCAACCAGTCCATCCTAAAGGAGACCAGTCCTGGGTGTTCATTGGAAGGACTGATGCTGAGGCTGAAACTCCAATACTTGGCCACCTCATGCAAAGAGCTGACTCATTGGAAAAGACTCTGATGCTGGGAGGGATTGGGGGCAGGAGGAGAAGGGGACGACAGAGGATGAGATGGCTGGATGGCATCACCGACTCCATGCACATGGGTTTGGGTGGACTCTGGGAGTTGGTAATGGACAGGGAGGCCTGGCGTGCTGCAGTTCATGGGGTCACAAAGAGTTGGACATGACTGAGCGAGTGAACTGAATGGGACTTTGCCCCTCCTTTTATTAAGGATGGAGTCTATCTGCCCAGAGGCTGGCTCAGCCATGGGACTTGCTTTGGCCAATGTTTCCACGGGACATTAGTAAACTTGATGCAAGTAGAGGCTTGAGCTGAACCTCTACAGTGTAGGCTGCCCCCTCTTATTGCCCTGATCCATACTGTAAGGGTCCTGAGCCTTCTCAAGGATGAAATCTAGATGGAGGCTCAGCAAGAGCCAGAGTTGTGAATCAGGCCATCTTGGATGGTCCTGCACCACCCAGACTAACTGCCAGATGCTGCAGCCCCAGGAGAGGCTCCAGAAAATTCCAGAGCAGAATGCTGACTCCAGAACAGGAAAAAATCCAGTGTCTCTGTGTTAAGCCCCCCAGTTTTGGTGTGGTTTACTCCACCACCATGGAAAACTAATATAGCCCAGCAGGGCCCTTACTACCAAATGCATTTTACATCTGAACAACAAAGATGGTCCAGGAGCTTGGGAGACATGCCCAAGATCATGCACCCAGTCTGGGACTCTTAATCCATGACATCTGAGTCTGGGCGTCTGGTTGGGGTCCACCAGGAAGACCCCTTTCTTAGTTCTAAGTTGCCATTAAACCAGATGAAGCACCCAGAGGTCGTCACTAACTGCTTTCATAGATTTTACCAGTTGTATAACAAGTAATGGATTCCTCCCATTGCACACACACTCTCTTCCCCCAGAGTGTCCATAGTCGGGGTTGGGGCTGCACGTGCCAGGTGGTGATGGGCAACTTCATTCCAACACTGGATTCCATGCAGACCCGCATGACTTGGGGTGGAGTTATTTTCCTCTCTCTCCCATGTCTTCTTTTCCTTCTGGGGACCAGCCCTCTTACCCATGGCCCCACTAGCAGCTCTGGTGATGGGCAAGCTGAGTTCACCTTCGCTGGAGGGGACTACAAACTCCAGCAGCAGCCTTTTGGAGGTAGCACTTCACAAGTCTCTGGAGGTGCAATAAGTAGCACAGAATGTCTGATTTCTCTTGCTTTAGCCACAAGAAACAGACATGTTGTGATTTGCGAGTAGGAGCATGAGAAAGAATGAGTACTGTAGCTCTGAGTGCGCCTGCGCGGAAGCCCCCGGCCTCTGCCTGGCCTTGCTCTCACAGTTCTCACCGCATCTGCATCTACTGATACAGTTGCCATTCAGGCTTTCTCACGCATCTGAACTCGGCAGAGAGCTCATGATGGTCTTGCCTTCCTGGGGTCTGGGAGAGCGTCCTCCCTGTGGTCACCAGTTCTAAACAGCCTATCCATGATGGCTCTCTGGCTGGTGGTTCGCCCTGCCTGGACCCCAACCTGGTCTCCAGCCTTCTCTCTGAGTGAGTCGTGGACACGCCTCCCTGCCTCCAGGGTCTCCTGCTGGGGCTCCGCCAGTGAGCCTTGGGATTGGCTACTGCGAGTCTTGCGGAAAGAAGAAAGGAGGTTGGTCAAGTGCATCCTTGAGTCTGACCCTTGCTCCCTTCCGACCTCTTCAGATGTTTAACCTGGTTCTTTCTGGGAAAAACTGCCGGGCCAGTGTCCATGCTGGGAGCAGCAGTGCAGGGTCTGTTCCCATCTGTCCTGGGGCCGGAGGGCCAGGGTCTGGGCAGGAGTGGGGCTGTACACGTCACTCACCATGGGGCCAGGCTCCAGCATGACGCTTACCTGCTCTGGAACCCTGCTGGCCCAAGTTTCATGGAGGTTATTTTAAAAGACCACCACCGTTGCCTGGTGGCCCAGTGGTTAGGATTCCAGCAGCAGCCTGAAGCTTCAGAGCCTGGTGAGCGCGTGGGCAGCTTAGGCCCTCTCCAGGCTGGCTGGACAGTGAGTCCCCCATGCCTGAGCTCAGGAGATGCACACGGTGACTGTGTACACTTTCTTCCAAACATCTGGCAGGGTCCTGTCATCCCCTACCACCTGCCCTGCGTCCTTGGTAGAATCTAAGATCTGAAGGCAGGAGTCTTCCTTGTGTTGTCCCCAGCTTGGGGGTCCCACATCCCCCCCATCACCTCCCATGCCGTCATGGGGAGGGCTGGGGCAGCACTTACCCCCCGCCTGAGCCGCCGTTCTTGCTGAAGTGTGTGCGTGGCTCGCTGGAGGCCAGCTTCAGCAGCTCCGTCCATTCCCGCTCCCACTCCTCCTCCGTGTACACCAGCCCTGACTGGCACGAAGGGGGGTGGGGTTAGGAGGTGGCGTCCACCTCTTCAGCCCTGCACCCACATCAGTCTGGCTGAGAGCCCGACTTCCCGGCTTGGTCAGCCTGGGGTGAGCACTGTTAGTGGCCAAGGACTGTCAGCATTTGCTCTGGACAGAATTTGTTCAGAACCCCCAACCTCCAACCTCTATGCTGTCAGAAGTGCATTCAGCACCAGTGGTCATTCTCAGGGGTTAGAGCGACCGAATGGAACCTGCACACGTACTGGGCTGGGTGCTGACCACTGATATGTGTGCAGGGACCTGGGCAGACCCATCTTTAAGGGCTTCCATGCCAGCAAAGGGCCAGTGCGCACTAAGGTTCTGGGATAAACATTCTCTTTGGACTGAGCACACACCCTGGGGCTGGGGCCACGCCAGGGCCAATCAGCGGCTGCACCAGCAGCGACCTCACAGGTGACCATCTAACTCACCATTCAGGTTGGGACAGCCTTGTGAGTGAGGGTAGGTGGTTTTCATGATTATACCAGGACAGGCGAGGGGAGTGGATGTCTGGTCACTGTGGGCAGGGGCTGACTGTTGGAATGGGTTCCTCTTTAGTGGGTTTGAGTAGGTGATGGAGCCATTGCTGCCGCATCTCATAAGACAGACTTGATATTGGGGCCCCAAATAGGACCCCATCTTGGCCTTGGCTGCACCCTGGCACCGTCCTGGCTCTGCCATGCTGACAGGTACCCACCTCCTTGTTCTGCTGTGTCTGCTGCCACCTCCACCTTCGCTTCAGGGCCTCCCTCTCGGCCCCTGTCCTCATCATGGTGTAGAGAGCTTTCCGCAAAACCAGGTCCCGGTCATGAAAGCCCCACATTCCTGCAGCCAGGAGGTCCGTGAGGAGTAGAGGAGAGAGGAAAGATGTGAAAGTAAAGTGAACGTGTTAGTCGCTCAGTCGTGTCCGACTCTGCGACGCCATGGACTGTAACCCGCCAGGTTCCTCTGTCCATGGAATTCTCCAGGTAAGAAAACTGGAGTGCATAGCCATGCCCTTCTCCAGGGGATCTTCCTGACCCCAGGACCGAACTCAGGTCCCCTGCTCTGCAGGTAGATTCTTTATCTTCTGAGCCACAAGAAAATACGTGAGGAAGGGGCAAAACAGAAGAGTTGAGACCACCACCACCTACCAGTCCTGGCCCCCACAACTTTGTCAACAGATAATGCAGTAGCAAGATATTCAGTTCTCTCGATTAGCAAGCAGCTCCCCTCTGCCCTCCCTCCTGATGTTTCCTGCAGATGCAGGCACGGAATGAAGGAGCACAGCCCCTTCTTAAAGCAACAGCCACTTCACTAAGTCTTGGGGGCCCTTCGCAGGCTGCCCTCAACCTCTCAAGGTTTGTTCTGAGGGATGTAATGTTTGTGGTTCTGACCTTGTGTTGGAGTGGGAGAGAGCCTGTGGGGACGGTGGATTATGTGTCCTCATGCAGGGCCCCAAGGCAGGATGGCAGTCAGACCCCAGTTTCATCGAGGGTCTGCTGCATCCAGTATCTGTAGCCCTGAGGCATCTCTGCACACATCTGGGCCCTGGGAGAGCACCTGCTTCTGAGGGAAGTGCTCCACCTGGCCCAGGGGTCATAAGAACAACCCAGCATCTCTGAGTACATCCTTGGGGAAGCTCAGAAGTGGTTAAGAAACCCAATCAATGGAAGAAGCGCCAAGAGAGATGCAGCTCTGGCTACAGGGAGAGACTAGGGAAATTTATTCATTCATTTGTTCATTTGTTTAACTGAATACTATTAATTCCACTTAATTCCATACTTATTTTACAGTAAGGGTGAGGCACCATTCTAAGTGATGGGAATACCCACAGCAGCAACTAGGGCAGACTAAATTCCTAAAATCTCATGGAGTCCACACTGAGGGGAAGGGAGGGGAGGCAGCCATAGAATTAACATGTAACACACTATGTTGCAGGCAGTGGCAATGTAAGCGGAGACAAAGCAGGCTAAGAGGACAGAGTGCTGGGTGGTTTGGTCACAGTGTGAGTGGAGACATTGGGACAAAGACATGAGTGGTTAGGGACAGGGTTGAGTCACCATCCCAGGTGGAGGAAAAGGTCAGGGCCAACCCCGAGGGGCCCCATGTGGTGTACTAGGGAGGGGAAGGTGTCTGCAGTTGGGATGGAAGGGGCGAGGTGGAGAGTGGAAAGGTGGGCTTTGAAGTGAGCTGGGACCCTCTGGAGAGCTTTTGGAGAGCAGTGACCCACACTGACTGATGATCAAAGGCTCAGTCTGGCTGCGCATCCTTTTGTGCAAAGATGTGATAACAGGGGCCTGCTGTGGGCTTTCCGGTCGTCTTTTTCTGCAGTCTTTTTCTACAGACAGAGGAAGATGGCCATCAATGCTCCTTTTATGAACTGGCCGAGCTGAGCTTTCTCATCCCTCCGACCTGCCTGCAGCCTCCTCCCAGGCAGGGCAAGTCCTGGGTCCAGTCTACTAGTCATGGCTCCTTGTCTGGGTCTCTTGTGCAGAGAATCTCCTTGTCCCACACGTTTGCCCACAAGCCTGACCCCAGGATTACTGTCATTTCTATGCGTGCCCCACACCCTAGGTCAATGGCAGGGCTGGTCAGCAGGTCCAGTAAGCACTGCTGGTGAGTGTAGAGTGGCCACTTTGAGCAGACTTGCTTGTACATAGTTTAGCAATTTGAGTACCAAGGGGAAACAAAGTACTGGGAGGAAAGAATCAACCGGCCGTGAGTCCCAGGTTCAGTCTCGGCCCAGCCTCTCACAGCAAGAGCAAGGGCCACCTGCAGGAGGCTTTCTCCTCCCAGGCAGAACTGGGGGGCCTGCTGTGCTACTGTGAGACACCTGCCATCAGTCAGGACCACGGTAGCATGTGACCACCTGGCTTGTGGCCTTGTCCACCTGTGGTCATGACGGGGGCAATGCCTGTGTACACTGAGTGTTAGAAGGGCAAAGGCATTCCTGTGCCTGAGACTTTGCAAAGAGGAGAGATGTCTTCTTTTGTAATTTTTCTCTAGGTTTGATACAGAATAAGGTGAAGTAAGTTCCATAAGAGAGGGATACTGAATATTTTATGATGGAATAAGACACAACTTGCAAAACATGTTTTTGAAGAATCAACTTGCAAAACATGTTTTTGAAGAATAACGTGAAAAATTCAATTTACAATTTTAAGGGGAAAATATTGGATTCCAAACCGTGAACACTGTGAGATCCTAATTTCACTGGAAGTATATACAAACGTGTGGAAGACAATATACCAAAATATTAAAAGCAGACATCGCTGGGCAGTGGAATTGCTGATTGTTATTTCACTATGCTGAACGGGGAGCCAACAGACAGGAATGAGTTAATACTGAGACAGAAGGGGGCAGTGGGTGGGGCCCTTGTTTTCCCTGTCACCCTTGGTCAAGCCTAAGGAGCGTGGAATGTCTCCTTTGCACTTGGCTTCCATCCTCCTCTGGGTATCTCGGGGCCTGTCCCAGACACCCTGCATTTCCCTCGAACACTTTTCAGGCTCAGCTCAGTCCACCTCTTATAGAACAGACCTCTCACTACAGGTCTGAAGTGAGGTCTGGGGCATCCTTGCTCTGGGTCACAGCACTGAATTCAGGTCATGTTTACCTGGGGAGGTGAGTTTGACCAACAAGGACCATATTCTTGTTGGAGGGGCCCATCCCTGGAGAGGGTCCTCAGACTGCAGGAGTAATAAGTTACCACCAGCTATGATGCTGGGGTCCTTGGCACAAATCCAGTCCTGCATGTGTATGTAAGCCTGGGTCCAGAGGGGTTACATGATCTTCCAGAAAGTGTACTGTGACCTTCTGCCATCCAAACATTGCCACCCGCACCTGTGCATTTGCTGGTGTCGCTTTTTGCAACCAGGAAGCTCACATCTCTTGGAAGAGTTTGCTGACCTCTCTGCAGCATATTCTGAGTGTGCTGATCTCTGTGTTACTTACCCATGTCTGTCTTTTTCTCAGTCTAAGTGCATCAGCTGCAGTCAGTGTGGTGGCTCCAGATCTACCCAGCCTCACGCACTGCCCCACAGACTTTCTGCTCAAGCTCAACAGGGCTCAGCCCTGATCCCAAACACCCTGTTATTTCCTGACTTTCCACTTTATCCGTGTGCTCTCCCTGCCTGGAGGGTCCTATTTATATTCTTTCAAGTTCTTCAAGCCTCAGGAAAATCTCAGCTCCTCCAGGAAGTCCTCTTTGATTGCTCTAGACCCCGATGTCTACTGCCCATCCCTGCAGGTCTGCTCAGGCCTCCTTCTATCAGGACAGATCTTTTCTCATGCGCGCTCTATGCCCCCACCAAGCCTGCCAGCTGCTTGACAAGAAGGCTGGGGGTTGTTGGCTCCATCCCTTGGGGATCTTTTCAGTTGACAGTGATGCACGTCACTCTACTTAGTATAAGATTGTCCTCTAATGATACACAGAGAAGGCCTGGGCACTGCCACCCTCTGTCTACACTGCAGGGCTTACCCAGTGAGGCCGCATGTAAAAGGCAGTTCCCGTCCCCTGTCGTGGCCAAAGGAAGAAGCCGTTTACAGCTCGTGCACACGGTGGACCACCAATTCAGGCGACCTGGAACAGAAGCTCATGTTTAGAATCCCAGGACAAACACGGATGTTTGCTAAGTAAGCTTTAATATCAGTGGGTGATTTTCTAGAGGATTCTAGAGAACTTCAGTGGTAAGGCGGAGGGTTATGGCTGTGTGTGCTCAGCTGGTCAGTCGTGTTCAATTTTGCAACCCCATGAACTGTAGCCTGTTGGCTTCTCTGTCCATGGGATTTTCCAGGGAAGAATACTGGAGTGGGTTTCCATTTCCTCCTTCAGATGATCTTCCTGACCCAGGGACTGAACCCGAGTCTACTGTGGCTCCTGCACTGGCAGGTGGATTCTTCACCACTGAGCCACCAGCGTGATGGCTACTTATGCTCAGACAAAACAGAGATATTTTTTCTTTTAAGATAAAAAATAGCCAAATCCTTCCATCAGTTAACAAGAAACTCAAGATTAAAGCCTTCTCTTCTTGAATCTGGGAACATATTTTACACAAAATTTTTGTGTAATTTCCTTGAACACAATTTTTCTTCCCAAAAGTTATTTAAAAAATCATTATTTGTTGATGTATACATACCTTTGAGAGTATGGTTAAATTTAATTTTTTTAAATTGATGTATAGTTGATGTACAATGCTCCCAGTATACAGCAAGGTGGTTCAGTTATACATACATACATATACCTATTGTTTTTCAGATTATTTTCCATCATAGGTTATTACCTATTCAAAGATATTGAATGTATTTTCCTGTGTTATACAGTGGGTCTTTATTGTTTATCTATTTTACACATAGTAATGTGTATTTGTTAATCCCAAACTCCTAATTTATCCCCCTCTTTCCCCTTTGATAACTATAAATTTGTCTTTTCTGTGTCTGTAGGCCTATTTCTGTTTTGTAAATAAGTTCTTTGTATCTTTTTTTTTTTTTTTTTGGAGAAGGAAATGGAGACCCACTCCAGTACTCTTGCCTGGAAAATCTCATGGACAGAGGAGCCTGGTAGGCCACAGTCCATGGGGTTGCAAAGAGTCGGACACGACTGAGCGACTTCACTCACTCACTATCATTTTTTTTAGATTCCACATATTAGTGATATCATGTGATATTTGTCTTTTTCTCTCTGACTACATTTAATTTTATACATCAAACCTCTGTAGGTATTTTGGTAGAGTCATATTAAATTTCATTAACACATCTTGAGACTTTTGCTTCCAGGAAAACAGAGTAGACATCTTCTCCCCCTACTGTTTCTACTAAGTACAACTAAAACCCTTGGACATTAGGTATAAAACAGCATGGGCAGATTGAAAGGCGGATAGAAGGCAGACTGGTTAAGAAACTCAAGACCTGAGCTCAGCCTGGTGGTAAGTGCCCTGGGTTCCTCTTTGGCTCACAAACCCCAGATTAGATGCTAGAGAAGGTGACAGTCTGGAACTAATGGAAATCATTAAAAAAAAAAAAAAATGATGCTCTCTCTAGACAGAATACCAGGAGACGGTTAGTTGAGCCTGACAGCCACAGATTAGAAATAGCCACTGTATTCCAGCTATATCTGTAGAACGAACTGTAGCCCTCCTACCAACTAGCAGAGTGGGGAGCAGAGACTTCATCCTTGCCAGGCTGCAATGAGTCACTCTCCACCCCTCCCCCACTGCCAGGTGGTGCAGAGTCAGGACTTCAACCCTGCTGGATGGTAATGAGGAGTCCACCCCCACCCCAACTGAGAACACACAGGGAGCCTGGCCTTTCACCCCCATCAGAGGGTGATGAGGTCCCCCACCACCATCCAGCAGTACCAAGAAGTTCACCCCACATTAGGTGTCAGCAGAGGCAGCTTGGAAAACCTGTACATGCAACACAAATATCGCATATTAATGTATACATATGAACTCTAGAAAAGTGGGACTGACGAGCACTACCATGTGTAAAATAGATAGCCAGTGGGAAGCTACTATATAACACAGGGAGCCCAGCCTGATGCTCTGTGACAACATAGAGGCCTAAGATGAGGGTGTGGGTGGTAAGCTTCAGAGGGAAGGGATACATATATATATGGCTGACTTGTATTGCTCTGTAGCAGAAGCCAGTACAAGACTGTAAAGCGATCATACCCAATTAAATAAAAACCTGTACGTCCACTCCTGTCTGGTGATTATCAATCAGTGGTGCACGGTACCTAATGGAGTGCTGTCAGAGAAAGTCTGCTAAAACATAAGCTTTAAATAAGATTCAGAGTCTTATAACAATACCCCAAACATAAAATTTTTAATTGAAAGCTATTTGCACCAAGAACCAGGAAGACCTCAAATGGAAAGAGGAAAGACAAGTAACCAACACCAACACACATGATACAGATGTTACAATTATCTGAGAGATTTTAAAGCAGGCATCATGAAAATGCTTCAACAATTATAAACAGGCTTGAAACAAATGGAAAAAAATAGAAAAATGTCAGTCAAAAAAAATAAGGCTCAACAACAATAAAAGATACAAAGAAAAACCAAATGAGGATTTTTGAACAAAAATAATGCAACAACTGATGAAAAACCTCAATGGATGTGTTTAACAGCAGAATGAAGAGAATAAAGAATCTGTGAATGACCAGGCATAACAGAGAAATAAAGAATCTGAATAATAGACAGAAAATAAACTAAAAAAGATCATGTGATCAGAGTCCCATAGGAGAGAAGAAATAGGGTAAAGCTGAAAAAAGTATCCAAAGAAATAACTACTGAAAACTTCCCAAATTTTGTAAAACAAACAAGCAAAAAACAAACAAAACCTATAAATGTATGAATTCAAGAAGCGAGGAAACATGTATCTTCAGTACTTGTATGCTAAAAACTAGAAAATGCTGATAAAAGAAATCAAGGAAGATCTAAGTAATTGGAAAGAAAAGTGAAAGTGAAGTCGCTCAGTTGTGTCCGACTCTTTGTGATCCCGTGGACTGTAGCCTACCAGGCTCCTCCGTCCATGGGATTCTCCAGGCAAGAATACTGGTGTGGGTTGCCATTTCCTTCTCCAGGGAATCTTCCCAACCCAGGGATCAAACCCAGGTCTCCTGCATTGCAGGCAAACACTTTAACCTCTGAGCCACCAGGGAAGCCCAAACAATGGAGATACATACTATATTCACAACTGGAAGACTCTCAACACAGTAAAGATGTGAATTCTCTCTAAATTGATGCATAGATCAAATGCAATTTCACAATCTATGCAAGGTGTTTTGAAGAAAGGCAATTATTACCAACTTAGAATTCTATACCTCAGATAAATAGAAATAAACAATTTACCACCATCCGATCTACAGTAAGGAATACTAAAGACAGATCTCCAGAGAGAAGGAAAATGACTTTGATGGAAGGAGGGTATACAAAAAAAAAAAAAAAAGGGTACTGCATATATTGGTAAATATTGGCTGTTCAAAGCAATACTAGTAATGGCTTTTTTGGGTTAAATTATATGTAGAACTAAAAACACATGACAGCAGAAAGAGGTAAAAGTGCTAACTTAAGATAAATTCTAATAGCTCAAAAATGCATGTTGTAAACTATAGGGTAACCACACAAAGAATGATAAGAAATGTATAACTAACAAGATATTAGAGGGGAAAACAAAATGATAAATATTCTTAAATAATTCAAAATAGTACGAGAGAAAAAAAGAAATATGACAATAAAAAACACCATGATAACAGATTTAAACCAAAAGAGCATTTATATTAAAAGTGATTGGACTAAATATTCCAATTAAATTTGCTGTTGTTGCTGCTGTTTAGTCCCGAAGTTATGTCTGACTTTTTGAGACTCTATGGACTATAGCTCCTCCCTCCATGGGATTTCCCAGGCAAGAATACGGGACTGGCTTGCCATTTCCTTCTCCAGGGGACCTTCCCGACCCAGGGATCGAACCTGTGTCTCCTGCACTGGCAGATGGATTCTTTATCACTGAGCCACCAGGGAAGCCAGATTTCAATTAAAAGACACCATAAAAAAAATGCACTATCAGCCTGCTTTCAAAACCAACTATAGGATGTTTATAAAAGAAACTATAAATATGATGATATAGAAATTTGACAGTAAGTAGGCTGAAAAAGATACATCATTCAAAAACAAGCAAAAGTAAAGCTGGTAAACTTTGATACTGGATGAAGTAAACATTATTAAGGTGTAAGATAAAGAGGGATATTTCATTGTATGGTAAGGTCAGATAGTTATTAGGTCTGAATGATTTCAAATTCTTTGAAATTTATTGATACAATCTTTATGGCCCACCATGTGGTCAATTTGGAAAATTTCTTACTTGAAAAGAATATATATTTATTCTGCAATTGGTAGGTGCCATGTGGTATGTATATAAATTGGGTTAACTTTTTTATTTATCTTCATCTAATCCCTGCTGATTTTTTTGAATATTTATTGTATCATTTATCAAGAGAATTCTAGTAAAATTTCCTATTTTGATTTTAGATGTGTCTGTTTCTCTTTTGAGTCTGTCAAGTTTTGCTTTACATATATTTTAGGATAAATCTCAGGTGTATACCACATTTGTGTGTGTTAGTTTATCAACTGTGTCTGACTCTTTGCAACTACATGGACTGTAGCCCACTAGGCTCCTCTGTCCATGAAGTTCTCCAGGCAAGAATACTAGAGTGGGTAGCTATTCCCTTTTGCAGGGGATCTTCGTGATCCAGGGATCAAACCCTGGCCTCCTGCATTGCAGGCAGATTCTTTACCATCTGAGCTACCAGGGAAGCCCATAACATATTTAGTAGTCATATTTTCAATTGACTTGTGTGTTGGGGGTTAGGGTTCTGAACAGTGAAACAAATCTACTACGTGCACAGTATCTCCCATCCCTGCTTCTGCATCACCTACGGGGGTTGGAGGGCAAGGGAAATTCACATAAACATGGAGTTCATGCTGCCTGATGTACTGTGAATGATAAAGTCTTCTGTCTCTGACCCAGAAATCTCATATCTTCTTCCAGCATTCATGAACCTATGTTGGGCTGACTAACCAGCTTGCAGAGTAGGATCTTCACAGTTCTGAACAGTTTTTAAAGATGGAGACAGGATTCCAACAGAGACTGGGCTTTCTCAAAGAGACAGGACATGGGGTCAGGAGGCTAGGTCAGGAGGTAGAAAAAGATAGTCCCAGGATTCTGTGGGGAACTCTCTTACCCAGGTGATGGGCAAAGGGCCAGTGAGTAAGGGCCCAACTATCTTATCTATTAACAGTTGTTTGGAGGTGAAGCAGTAAGAGTAGGGCTGAATGGGGCTGATGCTCACTCCCCTCCTGTCTGATTCCAAGGAGCCCCCAAATTGATATAGGGTTTCTGATGGACCAGATCATGGGAAATTCATTTGACTTAATTGTAAAAGAACTCAGATATGAAAGTAACCACACCTGGCTCTCTCCCTCTGCACCTGCTGGCCCCTCCCTACCTCTCTTCCCCAACATCAGCTGCTTTCATGAAAGGGTGGGCGGCTGCAACCGGTGCACTAAAGCGCGGCCGGGAGGACCTACCCCACGCCCGAGGCCAGGGGCGCCGGCCGGGAGGAGCAACCCCACGTCCAAGGAGCGGTGGCTGCGTGGGCGCAGGAGGGCCTAGAGGAGCTATCCCACGTTGAAGGTCAGGAAGGGCGGCAGTGAGGAGATACCCCTCCTCCAAGGTAAGGAGCAACGGCTGCGCTTTGCTGGAGCAGCTGTGAAGCGATACCCCACGCCCAAGGTAAGAGAAACCCAAGTAAGACGGTAGGTGTTGCAAGAGGGCATCAGAGGGCAGACACACTGAAACCATATGCATAGCAAACTAGTCAATCTAATCACACTAGGACCACAGCCTTGTCTAACTCAATGAAACTAAGCCATGCCCGTGGGGCAACCCAAGATGGGCGGGTCATGGTGGAGAGATCTGACAGAATGTGGTCCACTGGAGAAGGGAATGGCAAACCACTTCAGTATTCTGGCTTTGAGATCCCCATGAACAGTATGAAAAGGCAAAATGATAGGATACTGAAAGAGGAACTCCCCAGGTCAGTAGGTGCCCAGTATGCTACTAGAGATCAGTGGAGAAATAACTCTAGAAAGAATGAAGGGATGGAGCCAAAGCAAAAACAATACCCAGCTGTGGATGTGACTGGTGATAGAAGCAAGGTCCGATGCTGTAAAGAGCAATATTGCATAGGAACCTGGAATGTCAGGTCCATGAATCAAGGCAAATTGGAAATGGTCAAACAAGAGATGGCAAGAGTGAATGTCGACATTCTAGGAATCAGTGAACTGAAATGGACTGGAATGGGTGAATTTAACTCAGATGACCATTATATCTACTACTGCAGGCAGGAATCCCTCAGAAGAAATGGAGTAGCCATCATGGTCAACAAAAGAGTCTGAAATGCAGTACTTGGATGCAATCTCAAAAAACGACAGAATGATCTCTGTTCGTTTCCAAGGCAAACCATTCAATATCACAGTAATCCAAGTCTATGCCCCAACCAGTAACGCTGAAGAAGCTGAAGTTGAACGGTTCTATGAAGACCTACAAGACCTTTTAGAACTAACACCCAAAAAAGATGTCCTTTTCATTATAGGGGACTGGAATGCAAAAGTAGGAAGTCAAGAAATACCTGAAGTACCAGGCAAATTTGGTCTTGGAGTACGGAATGAAGCAGGGCAAAGGCTAATAGAGTTTTGCCAAGAAAATTCACTGGTCATAGCAAACACCCTCTTCCAACAACACAAGAGAAGACTCTACACATGGACATCACCAGATGGTCAACACCAAAATCAGATTGATTATATTCTTTGCAGCCAAAGATGGAGAAGCTCTATACAGTCAGCAAAAACAAGACCAGGAGCTGACTGTGGCTCAGATCATGAACTCATTATTACCAAATTCAGACTTAAATTGAAGAAAGTAGGGAAAACCACTAGACCATTCAAGTATGACCTAAATCAAATCCCTTATGATTATACAGTGGAAGTGAGAAATAGATTTAAGGACCTAGATCTGATAGATAGAGTGCCTGATGAACTATGGAATGAGGTTCGTGACACTGTACAGGAGATAGGGATCAAGACCATCCCCATGGAAAAAAAATGCAAAAAAGCAAAATGGCTGTCTGGGAAGGCCTTACAAATAGCTGTGAAAAGAAGAGAAGCGAAAAGCAAAGCAGAAAAGGAAAGATATAAGCATCTGAATGCAGAGTTCCAAAGAATAGCAAGAAGATATAAGAAAGCCTTCCTCAGCAATCAATGCAAAGAAATAGAGGAAAACAACAGAATGGGAAAGACTAGAGATCACTTCAAGAAAACTAGAGATACCAAGGGAACATTTTATGCAAAGATGGGCTCGATAAAGGACAGAAATTATACGGACCTAACAGAAGCAGAATATATCAAGAAGAGGTGGCAAGAATACACAGAAAAACTGTACAAAAAAGATCTTCACAACCCAGATAATCACGATGGTGTGATCACTGACCTAGAGCCAGACATCCTGGAATGTGAAGTCAAGTGGGCCTTAGAAAGCATCACTACAAACTAAGCTAGTGGAGGTGATGGAATTCCAGTGGAGCTATATCAAATCCTGAAAGATGATGCTGTGAAAGTGCTGCACTCAATATGCCAGCAAATTTGGAAAACTCAGCAGTGGCCACAGGACTGGAAAAGGTCAGTTTTCATTCCAATCCCAAAGAAAGGCAACACCAAAGAATGCTCAAACTACCGAACAATTGCACTCATCTCACATGCTAGTACAGTAATGCTCAAAATTCTCCAAGCCAGGCTTCAGCAATATGTGAACTGTGAAATTCCTGATGTTTTCAAGCTGGTTTTAGAAAAGGCAGAGGAACCAGATATCAAATTGCCAACATCTGCTGGATCATGGAAAAAGCAAGAGAGTTCCAGAAAAACATCTATTTCTGCTTTGTTGACTATGCCAAAGCCTTTGACTGTGTGGATCACAATAAACTGTGGGAAATTCTGAAAGAGATGGGAATACCAGACCACCTGACCTGCCTCTTGAGAAATCTGTATGCAGGTCAGGAAGCAACAGTTAGAACTGGACATGGAACAACAGACTGGTTCCAAATAGGAAAAGGAGTACGTCAAGGCTGTATATTGTTGCCCTGCTTATTTAACTTATATGCAGAGTACATCATGAGAAATGCTGGACTGGAAGAAACACAAGCTGGAATCAAGATTGCCAGGGAGAACTATCAATAACCTCAGATATGCAGATGACACCACCCTTATGGCAGAAAGTGAAGAGGAACTAAAAAGCCTCTTGATGAAAGTGAAAGAGGAGAGTGAAAAAGTTGGCTTAAAGCTCAACATTCAGAAAACGAAGATCATGGTATCTGGTCCCATCACTTCATGGGAAATAGATGGGGAAACAGTGAAAACAGTGTCAGACTTTATTTTTTTGGGCTCCAAAATCACTGCAGATGGTGACTGCAGCCATGAATTAAAAGATGCTTACTCCTTGGAAGGAAAGTTATGACCAACCTAGATAGCATATTGAAAAGCAGAGACATTATTTTGCCAACAAAGGTCCATCTAGTCAAGGCTATGGTTTTTCCTGTGGTCATGTATGGATGTGAGAGTTGGACTGTGAAGAAGGCTGAGTGCCGAAGAATTGATGCTTTTGAACTGTGGTGTTGGAGAAGACTCTTGAGAGTCCCTTGGACTGCAAGGAGATCCAACCAGTCCATTCTGAAGGCGATCAGCCCTGGGATTTCTTTGGAAGGAATGATGCTAAAGCTGAAGCTCCAGTACTTTGGCCACCTCATGTGAAGAGCTGACTCATTGGAAAAGACTCTGATGCTGGGAGGGATTGGGGGCAGGAGGAGAAGGGGACGACAGAGGATAAGATGGCTGGATGGAATCACTGATGGACGTGAGTCTGAGTGAACTCCGGGAGTTGGTGATGGACAGGGAGGCCTGGCGTGGTGCGATTCATGGGGTCACAAAGAGTCGGACACGACTGAGCGACTGAACTGAACTGAACTGAATAGGGATGAGGCCCAGGTCTCTCTGCCCCAGAGCAGGGACCACAGGTCACATGCACTTGTCCAAGTGAGCTGGGGCACCTTATGGTGAGGAGAGGCACTCACACTTTTATGGTTCTGTTGGAGAAAGGTCCAAAGTTACCATCCTACCCAGACACAAGGGGAAGTGGCCTCTGAGCTCAACTGACAGGAGTTGGGTATGTTCACAGTGGGGAACGGAAGCTCGTGGAATTCTGTGTGCAGTGCCCCTGGGTCCAATCCAGTGCAGACTTGTTGCTGCTTCTGAACTTGAACGTACAATAGGAATTAAGTTCACATGCATGGATGTCCCATCCCATAAATGCCAAAGGGGATTATTCTGATCAGAAGAGCCGCAAGTCGAGAAGGGTGAATGGGGAAAATGCTCCTGCCATTTACTCCTGGTGAGTAAGTCAGGGTTGCACAGGAGGCCTCTACTCATGGGGTCCGAGCTTTCACCTTGTAGATGACAACTGCTGACTTGCACATCAGAAGTCAGCCTTGGGGCCTGGACTCTGTCATATCATACCTCAGGCAGCTGGGTGGCTGAAAAGTCCCAACAAAATTTAAGAGCCTCCTTGTGAAGTCAAGTTTCTTGGGATGCTGTTGGGGATTTGCGATTATCAATCTCTCTGGTGGTCAAGGAAAACTGCAGTCTCTTAGCCATCACAATCCACTGCCAAAAGAGGGCTCCTACTTAGATTCTGAGTTGGAGATGCAATATGCCTCACCTGGGCATTCTAGTTGGTCCTTTATGACCTCCAACTTGCAAACCAGCTTCCCATTCATGGAGCCAGCCCATAAGGCTAAGTTGGAAGTGGCCCAGCAAACTCTAGTACGTTTGCTACTTTGGGGCCCTACAGTCCCAGTGTCCCTTTGAGTTCCAAGAGTCTGTGATCAATGCTTTTGCTGACTGGAACCTCTGGCAGGGGGAGATGGCATCCAGGCAACAGGTATCCCTTTCAGACTTGTCACCTCCATGACATGACTGCCATGTTCACCCCACTGGAAAAGTCAAAACTGGATACCTCCCCCACGGAGGCCTGGTGATCCTGGCCTGATATTCCTTTTCTGGGGTGGTCACCTCAGCCTCAGCACAAAACAAGGTAGAATGGCCCCATGAGGATCACTCATCAGTGAAAGGGAAAGTCGCAACCCCATGGACTACACAGTCCATGGAATTCTCCAGGCCAGAATACTGCCTTTCCTTTCTCCAGGGAATCTTCCCAACCCAGGGATTGAACCCAGGTCTCCCACATTGCAGGCAGATTCTTTATCAGCTGAGCCAAAAGGGAAGCCCAAGAATATTGGAGTGGGTAGCCTATCCCTTCTCCAGTGGATCTTTCCGTCCCAGGAATTGAACCAGGGTCTCCTGCAGGTGGATTTTTTTTTTACCAATTGAGATATCAGGGAAGCCCAAAACACTGCACAGAAAGACATTTATGGCTTTAGAGCATTTACAACATTATAGCATACTGCCAAAGAAGATATAGTGATATAAACTTCCATTTCATGAAGCCAGAAGAAAGAACAGCACATCTAACCCAAATGAAAAGGACAGAAGGAATAAAAATTAAGAGTAGAGGTTAATGAAACAGGAAATAAATGTACCAAGGAAAAGCCAATGGAGACCAAGATAGGTTCCTTGAATAGGTTAATGAGATTCACATGTCCCTAGCAACATTATTAATGAAAACCAAAGGAAATTTCAAAGTATCAACACTGGAAATGAAAAAAGGACCATTAGGACTTCCCTGATGGCCCAGTGGCTAAGACTTGTGCTCCCAGTGTAGAGGGGGTGGGTTCAACCCTGGTCCAGGAAGTAGATCCCACTTGCCATGGCTAAGGGTTCATACGCCACAACTAAAAGATCTCCCACGCTGCAGTGAAGACAGAAGGTGCTGGGTGCCACAGCTGAGAAACGGTGCAGTCAAATAAATGAATTAATGTTTTTTAAAAAAGAAAAAAACGGCCATCATCACAGATCCTACTGACATTAAAAAAAAATTATGAGCTAACATAAACATCTGAGAATTTAGATAAAATAGCAAATTCTTCAAAGCCATTTCAAAATGACATAAGAAGAAAAAGAGATTCTGAATAGTTCAAAATCTCTTAAAAGAAATCAAGTCTATAATTTTAAAACACACACAAAACACAGCCACATGATCATGTGGTTTCAGAGTGAATTTTTCCAATCATTTAAAAAAGTTATAACATCAATCTTGTAGAAACTCCTCCACAGAATAGAAACAGAGGATAGACTTTACAACTCTTTTTATGAGGTTAAACTAATATTCATATTAAAAGCTAATGTGAACATTACAGGAAACAAAAGAATATTTCTCATGAACATAGATGTCAAAATCCTAATCAAAACACTAGCAAATCAAATTCAGTGATACACAGAAGCAATGATACCATAACTAAATGAGGTTTGAGGTTTACTCCAGGAATGTACGAGTGGGTAACCATTTGAAAATCAATCAATATAACCCACCAATGTACAGAGAAAAAGAGGAAAATCACATGATCACTTTAAAGGATAAGAAAAAGCATTCGATAACTTTCAACATCATTTACGAAAGATAAAAACTTAGCAAACTGGGAATGGAAGGTAACTACCTTAATCTCATATGTATTATAGTATCTACAAAAATGCTACAGCTAATATCATATTTACTGGTGAAATAGTACATTTCCCTCTGAGATTGGAAATTAGTCGAGGATATCTGCTATTAACTCTCCAATTCAAAAATTTCCTGGAAGACCTATACAATGTAGTAAGACAAAAAGAACCTACCCCCACTCCAATTGGAAAGGAAAAAATAAAACTATCATTCTTTGTTTTTTATAGATCATGGACCTAGAAAGTCCAAAAAATTCTATAAGCTACTAGAGTTTATAAATAAATTTAGAAAGGTTCTAGAATACAAGATTAATAAATAACAATAAAGTGTATTTCTATATCTCAGCTGTTGCTGGCACTTTAAGAGCATTTCTTTACAATGTAACAAAATACATAAAATGCATAGAGATAATCTAATGAATAATGTTCAAGACCCTTACTTTGAAAATTAAAAAATATTTGTGAAAGAGTTAAGGAACATGTCATGTTCATTGATTAGGAAATTTAATATTGCGAAGATACAAATTTCTCTCACTTGGTCTATAGATTTATATGGAATTAACATAGATTTCATATTAAATATATAATTATTCTATATAGCATATATACACATTAATTTATGTAGAAATGTAAAGGCTGAGAATAGCAAAGACAAATCATAAGAAGAAAAACAAAGCCGGAGGACTTATACCCCATGATATGACTTATAAAACGATGGTCATCTTGTATTAAGGACAGACGCACTAAAGGAACAAAACAGAGTCCAAATCAGACCCTCACATATACAATCACCTGCTTTATCTCAAATGTTACCTTGCAGTACAGCAGATAAAAATGGTTTCAATAACGGTACCAGGGTAGGTATGTAAACATATGGGAAAATGGACTTTCACCACGTGTAAAAGTCATTTTTCAGGTGGGTTGTAGATTTGTGAAAGAGAGTTTTTATCTTCAGAAACCTGGGGTAGGCAATGATTTCTTAAACCAAAATAGAAGTTCTGAAAAAAGAGGAAAAAAAGGTAAATTGAACTACTTTAGCATTGGATCATCTGTTCATTAAAGTGTATCAGTCAGTAAAAGGACAGCCCATAGAGTGGATGAAGGTATTTGTAATACACATCTGATAAAGGACTTATATTCATAATGTACAAGGAATTCCCACAAATCAAACAAGAAGATGAAGGTTAAAAACGGGCAAAAAACCTGAAAAGGCATCCAGTGAAAGAGGATAACCAATGGACAGTAACATGAAAAGATATTCAACTTCATTAGCCATCAGAAAATAAAAATTAAAGCCACCATGGGACATACATCCAGCACAGTGAGTAAAACGGGAGGAAAAAAAATACAGAACATCCAGGACTCTCAACAGTGCAAGAGTCAGTCGGTACATCCATTTCGGAAAAGTATTTGGAAAACTATTATCAAGCTGAACATATGTAAATCCTATAACCCAGCAATACTGTAATAGGGAAGAGGCTCTGTATTTTAAGTTAATCACTAAAGGGATGTTACCTATAAACTTAAATTACACATAATGGCCCATCTCCAGAAACCCTGCCTCCCAGGTAATGAGCATTAAGCTAAAACACCTTTATTTAGCTAACAGGAAATATTTTGACCTGGCCCGCCTGTGAATGACTGCAGAGAGAAGAAATTAACATATCCCCTCTGGAAGCTGATGGGAACCAGGAAGTGTTTGACTTTACTCCCTCCCCTTTTTCATGTAAAAGGAACTTGAATTCTAACTCAGGCAAGATGGTTCTTTGGGACACAAGTTCACCACCTTCTCAGTTTGCTGGCTTTCCAAATAAAGTCCTTATTCCTGGTAAAACAACTCAACTCTCAGTTTATTAGTCTGTTGTGCTGTGAGCAGAACGAGCTTGGATTCCATAACAATACCACTCCTAGGTATGCATCTTCAAAAACATATTCCTGTGTTTATTGAAAACACGTACAAGAATGTTCATAGTGCATCAGCTCAGTTCAGTTGCTCAGTCGTGTCTGACTCTTTGCGACCCCATGGACTGCATCACACCAGACTTCCCTGTCCATCACCAGCTCCTGGAGTTTACGCAAACTCATGTGCACTGAGTTGGTGATGACATCCAGCCATCTCATCCTCTGTTGTCCCCTTCTTCTTCCGCCTTCAATCTTTCCCAGCATCAGGGTCTTTTCAAATGAATCAGTTCTTTGCATCAGGTGGCCAAAGTATTGGAGTTTCAGCTTCAGCACCAGTCCTTTCAATGAATATTCAGGACTGATTTCCTTTAGGATGGACTGGTTGGATCTCCTTGCTGTCCAAGGGACTCTCAGGAGTTTTCTCCAACACCACAGTTCAAAAGCATCAATTCTTCAGCATTCAGCTTTCTTTATAGTCGAACTCTCACATCCATACATGACTATTGGAAAAACCATAGCTTTGACTAGGCGAGGCTTTGTGGGCTAAGTAATGTCTCTGCTTTTTAATATGCTGTCTACGTTGTCATAACTTTTCTTCCAAGGAGCAAGAATCTTAAAATTTCATGGCCACAGTCACCGTCTACAGTGATTTTGGGGCCCCCCAAAATAAAGTCTGTCACTGTTTCCATTGTTTCCCCATCTATTTGCTATGAAGTGATGGGACTGGATGCCATGATCTTAGTTTTCTGAATGTTGAGCTTTAAGCCAACTTTTTCACTCTCCTCTTTTACTTTCATCAAGAGGCTGTTTAGTTCTTCCTTGCTTTCTGCCATAAGGGTGGTGTCATCTGCATATCTGAGGTTATTGATATTTCTCCCCGAAATCTTGATTCCAGTTTGTGCTTTATCCAGTCCAGCATTTCTCATGATGTACTCTGCATGTAAGTTAAATAAGCAGGGTGATAATATATATAGCCTTGACATACTCCTTTCCCAATGTGGGACCAGTCTATAGTTTCATGTCCAGTTCTAACTGTTGCTTCTTGACCTGCATACAGATTTCTCAGGAGACAGGTCAGGTGGTCTGGTATTCCCATCTCTTGAAGAATTTTCAACAGTTTGTTGTGATCCACATAGTCAAAGGCTTTGGCATGGTCAATAAAGCAGAAGTAGATGTTTTTCTGGAACTCTCTTGCTTTTTCGATGATCCAGCAGATGTTGGCAATTTGATCTTTGGTTCCTCCGACTTTCCTAAATCCAGCTTCAAAGTCTGGAAGTTCATGGTTCACGTACTGTTGAACCCTGGCTTGGAGAATTTTGAGCATTACTTTGCTAGCATGTGAGATGAGTGCAATTGTGCAGTAGTTTAAACATTCTTTGGCATTGCCTTTCTTTGGGATTGGAATGAAAACTGACCTTTTCCAGTCCTGTGGCCACTGTTGAGTTTTTCAGATTTGCTGGCATATTGAGTGCAGCACTTTCACAATATCATCTTTTAGGATTTGGAATAGCTCAACTGGAATTCCATCACCTCCACTAGCTTTGTTCGTAGTGATGTTTCCTAAGGCCCACTTGACTTCGTATTCCAGGATGTCTGGCTCTAGGTGAGTGATCACACATCATGATTATCTGGGTCGAGAAGATCTTTTCTATATAGTTTTTCTGTGTATTCTTGCCACCTCTTCTTATTGTCTTCTGCTTCTGTTAGGTCCATACCATTTCTGTCCTTTATTGTGCCCATCTTTGCATGAAAAGTCCCTTGGTATCTCTAATTTTCTTGAAGAGATCTCTAGTCTTTCTTATTTTATTGTTTTCCTCTATTTCTTTGCATTGATCACTGAGGAAGGCTTTCTTATCTCTCCTTGCTATTCTTTGGAACTCTGCATTCAAATGGGTATATCTTTCCTTTTCTCCTTTGCCTTTTGCTTCTCTTCTCATAGCTATTTGTAAGGCCTCCTCAGACAACCATTTTGCCTCTTTGCATTTGTTTTTCTTGGGGATTGTCTTGATCACTGCCTCCTGTACAATGTCATGAATTTCTGTCCATAGTTCTTCAGTCACTCTATCAGATCTATTCCTTGAATCTATTTGTCACTTCCACTGTATAAACTAAGGGATTTGATTTAGGTCATACCTGAATGGTCTAGTGGTTTTCCCAGTTTCTTCAATTTCAGTCTGAATTTGGCAATAAGGAGTTCATGATCTGAGCCACAGTCAGCTCCAGGTCTTGGTTTTGCTGACTGTATAGAGATTCTCCATCTTTGGCTGCAAAGAATATAATCAACCTGATTTTGGTATTGACCATATGGTGATGTCCATGTGTAGAATCTTCTCTTGTGTTGTTGGAAGAGGGTGTTTGCTATGACCAGTGCATTCTCTTGGCAAAACTCTAGTAGCCTTTGCCCTGATTCATTCTGTACTCCAAGGCCAAATTTGCCTGGTACTCCAGGTATTTCTTGACTTCCTACTTTTGCATTCCAGGCCCTATAATGAAAAGGACATCTTTTTTGGGTGTTAGTTCTAGAAGGTCTTGTAGGTCTTCATAGAACTGTTCAACTTCAGCTTCTTCAGCATTACTAGTCAGGGCATAGACTTGGATTACTGTGATATTGGAATGGTTTGCCTTGGAAACGAACAGAGATCATTCTGTCGTTTTTGAGAATGCATCCAAGTACTGCATTTTGGACTCTTTTGTTGACTATGATGGCTACTACATTTTTTTCTAAGGGATTCTTGCCCACAGTAGTAGATATAATGGTCATCTGAGTTAAATTCATCCATTCCAGTCCATTTTAGTTCACTGATTCCTAAAATGTGGATGTTCACTCTTGCCATCTTTTGTTTGACCACTTCCAATTTGCCTTGATTCATGGACCTAACACTCCAGGTTCCTATGCAATATTGCTCTTTATAGCATCAGACCTTGCTTCCATCACCAGTCGCATCCACAACTGGGGGTTGTTTTTGCCTTGGCTCCATCTCTTCATTCTTTCTGGAGTTATTTCTCCACTGATCTTTAGTAGCATACTGGGCACCTACTGACCCGCGGAGTTCATCTTTCAGTGTCCTATCTTTTTGACTTTTTATATTGTTCATGGGGTTCTCAAGGCAAGAATACTGAAGTAGTTTGCCATTCCCTTCTCCAGTGGACCACGTTTTGTCAGAACTCTCCACCACAACCTGTCCGTCTTGGGTGGCCCTATACGGCATGGCTGATAGTTTCACTGAGTTAAACAAGGCTATGGTCCATTTGAACAGATTGGTTAGTTGTCTGTGATTGTGGTTTTCAGTCTGTCTGCAAGGCGATGGCACCCCACTCCAGTACTCTTGCCTGCAAAATCCCATGGACGGAAGAGCCCAGTAGGCTACAGTCCACGGGGCTGCTAAGAGTCAGACACGACTGAGAGACTTCACTTTCACTTTTCACTTTCATGCATTGGAGAAGGAAATGGCAACCTACTCCAGTATCCTTGCCTGGAGAATCCCAGGGACAGAGGAGCCTGGTGGGCTTCCATCTGTGGGGTTGCACAGAGTCAGACACGACTGGCGTGACTTAGCAGTAGCAGCAGCAGCCCTCTGATGGAGAAGGATAAGAGGCTTATGGAAGCTTCCTGATGGGAGAGACTGACTGAGGGGGAAACTGGGTCTTTTTTTGATGGGCGGGGCCATGCTCAGTAAATCTTTAATCCAATTTTCTGTTGAAGGGTGGGGCTGTGTTCCCTCCTCATTATTTGACCTGAGGCCAAACTATGGTGGATGTAATGAGGATAATGGTAAAGATAATGGGGACCTCCTCCAAAAGGTCCCATGCACACACTGCTACACTCAGTACCCCCAACCCTGCAGCAGGCCACCACTGACCCACACCTCCACCGAGACTCCAGGACACTCAAGAGCAAGTCTGGGTCCGTCTCTTGTGGGGTCATTGTTCCTTTCTCCTGGGTCCTGGTGCAGACAAGGTTCTGTTTGTGCCCTCCAGGAGTCTGTCCCCAGTCCTATGTGAGTTCTGGCGGCTCTATGGTGGGGTTAATGGTGACCTCCTCCAGGAGGGTTTATGCCATACCCAGGTCTCCTGCACCCAGAGCCCCTGCCCCTGTGGCAGGCCCCTGCTGACCCATACTTCCACAGGAGACACTCAAACACAGTACTGTCTCAGTCTCTGTGGGGTCTCTGGGTCCTGGTGCACACAAGGTTTGTTTGAGCCCTCTGAGCGTCTCTGGCAGATATGGGATTTGATTCTAAACTCGATTTTGCCACTCCTACCATCTTGCTGGGGTTTATCTTTCGCCCTTGGACATGGGGTATCTCCTCAAAGTTGCTCCAGGGCTGCAAAGTCACCGCTCCAGTGCCAAGCAGCTGCAGCTCATACTGCATACTTTACATACCCAAAAGTCTGAAATAACCCAACTGTTATGGATTGCATGTTTGTGTTCCCCCTTCATATGCTGAAGCTCTAACCCTGGCATGGCTATGTTTGGAGATGGGACTTCTAAGGAAGTAATTAAGGTTAAATGAGATCAGTAGAAAGTGAAGTCGTTCAGTTGTGTCCAACTCTTTGGGACCCAGTGGACTGTAGCCCACCAGGCTCCTTCCTCCATGGGATTCTCCAGGCAAGAATACTGGAGTGGGTTGCCATTTCCTTCTCCAGGTGATCTTCCCAATCCAGGGATTGAACCCAGGTAATCTCTGAGCCACCAGGGAAGCCAGTAGGGTGGGGCCCTAATCTGACAGGAACAATGTCCTTGCAAGAGACACCACAGAGCTCATTCTGCCTCCTTCTCTCCCCTGAAGGTCTTTTACAGGAAAGACCACATGAAGACAACAAAAAGATTTAAATCAATTTAAGTTCAGCTTAACTTTTGATTTAAGTTGGGTCCCAGAGGTAAAGACTCTTAACCAGTTGAAAGCATTCCTGAGGCTGTGAGTCAGTTGTGACCATCCTGGAAGATCACCCAGCTATGGTAAATGCCAATACCTTACAGCCTCTGGAGAACCAAAAATGGCCCAGCGCTATTCTAATGTCTCCAGCTGTATCCAGAATGGGATGCCCAAGATTAAGGGTTCTTCACAGGGGCAACAGGATTGAGAATATGGCTCACAGTTTCTACTCCAAGCTCTGACAGCGTGATCATTCATGTCTCCCCACACAATGACTTCATTTAAGAACAGGCCAAAAAACCATGGGAACTAGTACTGTGAATGTTAAGAAACAAAAATGAAATCTTGAGCTCCTACAAAGAAGAAAATCAGATGAACATCACCAATATAAGGCTGTGGTGTTACATATGGGTGAGGGGCTATTAGTCACTTATTCTGCCTTTTCTAAGTAACTTTTTTGGGCTTTGTAACAGATGGTTGTTGTCGTTTAGTCTTGAAGCTGTGTTTGATGCTTTTGCTACCCCATGGATTATAGGCCACCAGGTTTCTCTGTCCATGGGATTTCCCAGGCAAGAACACTGGAGTGGGTTGCTATTTCTTTCTCCAGGGGATCTTCCTGACCCAGGGATCAAACCTGAGTCTCCTGCATTGCAGGTAGATTCTTTACCACTGAGCCACTGGGGAAGCGCACAACAGATGGTTCAGTTCAGTCGCTCAGTCGCATTCAACTCTTCAGAACCCCATGGACCACAGCACGCCAGGCCTCCCTGTCCATCACCAACTCCCGGAGTATACTCAAACTCATGTCCATTGAGTCAGTGATGCCATCCAACCATCTCATCCTGTTATCCCCTTCTCCTCCTGCCTTCAATCTTTCCCAGCATCAGGGTCTTTTCAGATGAGTCAGCTCTTTGCATCAGGTGGCCGAAGTATTGGAGTTTCAGCTTCAAGATCAGTCCTTCCAATGAACACCCATGACTGATCTTTAGAATGGACTGGTTGGATCTCCTTGCAGTCCAAGGGACTCTCAAGAGTCTTCTCCAACACCACAGTTCAAAAGCATCAAGTCTTCGGTGCTCAGCCTTCTTTATAGTTCAACTCTCACATCCATACATGACTACTGGAAAAACCATAGCCTTGACGAGACAGACTTTTGTTGGCAAAGTAATGTCTCTGCTTTTTAACATGCACTCTAGGTTGGTCATAACTTTCCTTCTAAGGAGTAAGTGTCTTTTAATTTTATGGTCACAGTCACCATCTGCAGTGATTTTGGAACCCCCCCAAAAAAAGTCAGCCACTGTTTCCACTGTTTCCCCATCTATTTGCCATGAAGTGATGGGACCGGATGTCATGGTCTTAGTTTTTTGACTGTTGAGCTTTAAGCCAACTTTTTCACTCTCCTCTTTCACTTTCATCAAGAGGCTCTTTAGTTCATCTTCACTTTGTGCCAGAAGGGTGGTGTCATCTGCATATCTGAGGTTATTGATATTTCTCCCAGCAATCTTGATTCCAGCTTGTGCTTCCTCCAGCCCAGTGTTTCTCATGATGTACTCTGCATATAAGTTACAGTGGAAGTGAGAAATAGATTTAAGGGACTAGATCTGATAGACAGAGTGCCTGATGAACAGATGGTTACCAGAGCTGAAAATAAGATGTCATTTTGCTTGTCACTCACGAAAACACTTGGATGAAAAAAAGCATAACGAGACAATTTCTATGAGAAAGGCGAGTTCATTCTTGCCCTGTGATCCTCTTTAATATCGCGGCCCTTCTGCAGCCACCACATACCCCTAGGGCCATTGAATCACTTTCTCAGGGCATCATTGTGCTCTGCAAATGCTTCTGAGATTTCCTCCAAGGGGACTGTGAGGATTCATTCCTGTTCTGTCTCCGTTATGTTTCACCCATGCTCCAGACATCCTCATCCAGCTGGTACCCAACAGTGCACAGGGCTGTTAGGGGCGCGGTGGGAGGTCCCTACGATGAGTGAATCCCCTCCCTTGGATTTCATCCCACACTAACTCCCACATCTGCTTCTTTAGCTCAGACTGCTCCTGAACTCCAGGCTCACATGTTCAACCAGATGCCAACTTTCCAAGTCTCAATAGGATTTGAGACTTTGCTTCTACGTCACCGCCAACCCCCCTTCCAGGGGTCTGTGTCTCCACATGGCACCACCATCTACCCACCATCAAGCAGGCTCATGCTTGATTCTTTTTCTGCTATTGCCCCATCCAATCCATCAGTAAGACCTGTAGGACCTTCCTCAAAACAGATCCTGGTTCACATCTAGCTATTTCCTACCACCTCCACTGCTACCCCCAAGGCTCTGGGCTATCTGCTGCTCTTCCTGCTCCACTTTCCTCTGCAGAGTCCACTCTCAAAAGAACAGCCAGGACATGTCAGTGTGAATACAAACATGTCATCATCCCCTCTTAAAGCCCTCCTGGGGCTGCACAACCTCCCTACAGTTAACCCTGAGGCTCAGGACTGCTTCCTGGCCCCTGCCTGCCATTTTATCACCTTCCTTTCCAACCCCTCTAGCCTTCATTCCATCTGCTCCCATATTCCACCTTCCTTAATGAGCCAAGGCTTTGAGTGTGTCCCATGGCTCATTCCTCCTTGCCCTCAAGAACCCTGCCGTGGGCACCCTCCCTTCATCTCGGAGCACCTACGGCATGGTCTTGTGCCATACTGATGGTCTGCCTTATCATCTTTCTTCCCCACTAGAACCTCATCTCCATGAGGGCAACAACTTCACCTGCGTGGTTCATAATGATGGGATTTCCAGCACCTGGACGGGGTGTCTGTGGGACTGCAATTCAGGCTTGCTGTGGGTGCAGTTTTGGCAGCTGTCTTATCTCCTACATTAAGATGGAAGGAAGTGAGGCTCCAGCTGACCTGGCAGGGCTGGGCTGAGTCACGAGGCCTTCAAAAACCTGCACACGTTAGAACTTCTCCGTCAGATTCACTCCAATCCCACCCTCCTCCTGTGGAGACAGACTCAACACCACAGCTCAGAGACGTCCCCACTTTTCCTGACGTCTAGACCTCAGCGTCCTGTGTGTGCAGTCACTGTGTGCAGTGATGCAGACATGTCTTGCCTTCGGACTCACATACTCGCTGAAGCATCATGCCATCTCATCCCATTCAGGGGCGTCCAAAAGGGGCAGGGGTGCCAGATGTTACTTTCCAAACCGAGAGACTCATGATCTCTGAGTCTTCTTAAGGGTGAACTCAGTAGGATAACCGGGTTGAGAGACGAATACTTTATTGAATTCTCAGGCTAAATGAAGAACGTGAGGCATCTCCTTTCCTCTCTCAGGGGGTCAGTGGCTTTATGTCCTGAAGACCTGGCCCTCCTGTCGTCCCCTCCTGTCATGGGGCTGGAGTGGGTCATGTCTTCCGGGATTTTAAGGCCTGCAGAGAATGGCACTCCCTCTCCTGTGGGTTCTGCGGGAGGTGAAGCTTCGCCACTCGAAACAGAGGCTCCTCAAACAGGTGGGGCTGCCTGCGTGCCATGCGGAGCTGGGAGGCCACTCTGGATGCCTGCTCTGTGCTGGGCTTGGAGGGAATGGAGCTGGAGTATGGGTCTGGATCACATGAGCCCCCAGGGAGGGAGAAAAGTCCCCCACCCTGAGGCCCTGAGACAGAGTTTATATTTCCTTCCAAACATGACTTGTATTAAGTCTTGAAGAAGCAGATTTTTTTCACTAAAATTTTTTTGAGATCCGTATTTCCACCTCCCATAAACCCAGTAAATTATACTGCTTATCAATGGTTGGTTCACAGTGATCTGAACACTAAATTATTGGACAAGGGAACTGACGCGCTACATGTGGCCATGTCAAGCAGCTTTCTCCCCACTGTTCCTCAGCGGAGCTCTGTCTGCCCTATGGAGAGTGACAGCAGGGCCCGAGGGACGAAGCCGAGGCTGTCTCCCAGGTCCCCGGCTCCTCACCCAGCTGAGGTGGGGGGCTGGGCGGGACTCCTGGGCCTCAGCCAGATTCCCACCAGGATCCAGGCACAGAAAAGGCCTGAAGGATGATCAGTCTACGGCTTAAAGAGAAGTACAGAGAAGCCGATGGATGGTAGGCAGGGGGTCAGAGAGGAATGCACATTTGTTCTACCCTCCACTATTTTCCAGTCCTCATCTCCCTGTTCTCGGCAGAACCCTGATGTTCAGACTCTCCCTGCCTGGGATCGTGGTCCTGAAGGCTGGGGCACTGGCCAGCCTCCAAAGGCCTCCTTCAGCACTGATGGGATGCTGTCTGCAGCCCCTGAAAATCAAGAGTGAGTCACAGAACACACACGCCACATGCTTTGCTGGCTGCTTCCATGACACCAACAAGGGTGTTGGTAGGTTGACACCGACAGATTAATGGGAGAACAAACAACCCCCCAAGAGCCATTTGAAGGAGCAGAGGCTCAAGGTTTTTACAGGCAGGAGAGGCTGAAGAGAAAGGTGAAAGGAGGCATCCAAGTGCACCCAGGTCAGAGGAAAACCCAAAATGCAAAACAAGCCAGCTGACTCGTCATCAGAGAGTGAACATTTGCAAAGAGTCAAGCAGTGCCCCTTTAAAAATGCTGGGTTGGAAGGTAAAATGTAAGTAAAAATTAATATGTGATCCATGGCAAAAAAATAACAGAAAAGACCTTCCAAAAGAGCAAAAGCTCTTGCTGAGCATGATAAGGCTGGAGGAGAAGGCTGGTATGGTGGACTCCGTGCCCTTTACCGGGACTGGGGCTTTAAATGAGGCAGCAATTATCAGTGCTACTGACCATGCTCGAGGCTGAACTTTGTCAAGCACTTGGCTACCATGGCCTTCAAGAGAAATTAGTTTATGAATTTTTTTCCTTTGTAAATTATACCAATTTTCCCTTCCCTGTGACTAGTGAATATTAGGTTTAAACTACCACATAGAGGCATTGTTGAAATAGCCAGCCTCTAGAGAGAGGGCTTTAGTGTTAGTTGTTCAGTTGTGTCCGACTCTTTGCGACCCCATGGACTAGCCTTATGTAGATTGTCGCCTTCTAGGCTCCTCTGTCCATGGAATTCTCCAGGCAAGAATACTGGAGAGGGTTGCCATTTCCTCTTCCAGAGGACCTTCCCCACTCAGGGATTGAACTCAGGTCTCTGGCACTGTGGGCATATTCTTTACCATCTGAGCTACTGTGGCTAATCCAGAGAGAAGACCTGGAGGTAAGACAGAACCAGGAGTGGCGGTTGGTCTCTGAGCTGCCTTTGGCAGCTGTGCAGCAATGGAGAAAACAGTCACAACATCAGATCCAACACAGTTATCGGGAATGTGGATCCTGTTATTAAGCCAAATACCCCCAGGGTGAGGCTTCCAAGTCCTGGGCTGGGACCTGGCTGCCAGCCTGCCCAGCACAAGTAAGGCCCCACTCACCACCAGCCCCTCTTCATCTTTGGGGATTTAGTGGCCCTATGGAGGATGCACAGGGGCCTGAGAAGGGCACAGGATCCTCTACATGCATGTCTGAGAAGCCCCAAACATGTGACTACGCAAAGATTTATAGTGCAAATGATCATGAGTGAGACAGAGGCTGCCTGTCTCAGAAAGAACCAAGGTCTGTTTCAGAATTTGTTTGGAACTAGTTAGTTTATTCTTAGAAACTCCAAAGAAGACAAGTTTGGTTTACTCCCTGAATCTTGTCCTCATCGGGATGTCAGAGAAACAGTAAGGAGAGCAGGAAACCAAAGTCAGGCTGTGTGCTTCCTTAACCTGGAGCTGGGGGTGAAGGTGTGGGTGGGGGAGGGCAGGAACAGTTCCACAGGGCACCGTGCTGTCTAATGCTCAACCTCACCAGGCCGGCATCCATCCTTTTCAGGTCTTTGCAGAGGGGAAAACTGAGGCTGAGAGAGGCCATGAACTTGTCTGTGTCCACAGGAAGTGCCAGGGTCTCCTATTTCTCTCCAAGCATAGGGTCTTTCGTTCAGGACCCAATTGGGCCATCACAGTTGGATGGGAAAGGAGAGAAGTTAGGGCAAAACAGCTTGGGGTTCTTTTTGGGGGGACCTGACCTGGCCAGGCTGGATTAGGAACAAAGAGAACTCTCAGGAGATCTGAGCACCACGTGCTCCTCACCCCACACCACTGGCGCCAGGCAGAGCTGGGCAGGGCCTGCAGGCACCCAAGTCGACAGAGGGTGGGGCTGGACCGCACATCCCTCTTGCCCCCACCCCCTCCTCCCGACCGGGGGGGCCTGAATGGGGGGGAACCCACCTGCCTGCTCCAGGGCCACCATGGTCGCCTGTTCGATCAAGTCTCGTTCCACGAAGCTCCGGAAGTCCTCGCTGTACACACTCAGGTCTGGAAGCTGGAACGTGTAGATGGGCATCTCCAGCGGGAACTGCTCGCTGCTGCACTCGCTCGCCACGTGGGACCGTGCCAAGGACACGATGGCCGAGCTGGCGTGGGAGATCCCCCTCGAAAGCCGTTTCTCTGCGTGGGGGAAAGTGAGGGGGGTTGAGTGAGGGGGGCTCTATGGGCGTGCACACTAGCCCACATGACACATCCCACATGTGTGCACAGCAGCACACAGGATGCATATGCACATGTAAACACACATGGCACACTCATGCAGCACACATGGACACACACACATGTACACACTTGCCACACACGCAGAGGCACACCCATGGACACCTGCACACCCATTACCTCTCCCTCCCCAGCCTTGCTGGCCTCCCAGTGTTCTCAGCAGGCCTCCTTCATGCTGGGTTAACATCACCACCACCTGGCACACGGCCCTTAGTCAGGAAACCACTTAGAAGGAGACAAAGGGCAAGTCCACCACACAAATGTTCCTCAGCGTCCGTAAAGATCAGCAGCCTCGCTTCCTGGGTCTGAAGTTACATGGAACTCAGTTCAGCAGAGCTCTCGAGGCATGACATTCTACACAGGGGGCTTCCTTTGCTTTTATGCTTTTGCCTTTTTAAAGTGAGAAGCGATCCATTGGGCTTCCTCCACAGTGGCTTGGATTTTAAGATAGGTCACCTCTATTACAGTTACTCTTATAAACACACCCTGCAGGAAGATTCCCAGGACACAAATATTAAGCCATTGCCTGCCTCTATTCTGTCTGGATTTTCTGTTGTCATGGCAATCTTAAAAATTTTTATTTTGCCTAAGCTTTCCAGCAAGGGATGAGAAATGCACTGTAGAATTTCTCTAAAATACAACCGTTACTTTATTAGGAAGTCAATCATCTGATTTAAATGCCACCATCAAGAAGTCATATTTTTTTTTTTAATTTTATTTTATTTTTAAACTTTACATAATTGTATTAGTTTTGACAAATATCAAAATGAATCCACCACAGGTATACATGTGTTCCCCATCCTGAACCCTCCTCCCTCCTCCCTCCCCATACCATCCCTCTGGGTCGTCCCAGTGCACTAGCCCCAAGCATCCAGTATCGTGGATCGAACCTGGACTGGCAACTCGTTTCTTACATGATATTTTACATGTTACAATGTCATTCTCCCAAATCTTCCCACCCTCTCCCTCTCCCACAGAGTCCATAAGACTGTTCTATACATCAGTGTCTCTTTTGCTGTCTCGTACACAGGGTTATTGTTACCATCTTTCTAAATTCCATATATATGCGTTAGAATACTGTATTTATGTTTTTCCTTCTGGCTTACTTCACTCTGTATAATAGGCTCCAGTTTCATCCACCTCATTAGAACTGATTCAAATGTATTCTTTTTAATGGCTGAGTAATACTCCATTGTGTATATGTACCACAGCTTTCTTATCCATTCATCTGCTGATGGACATCTAGGTTGCTTCCATGTCTTGGCTATTATAAACAGTGCTGCGATGAACATTGGGGTACACGTGTCTCTTTCCCTTCTGGTTTCCTCAGTGTGTATGCCCAGCAGTGGGGTTGCTGGATCATAAGGCAGTTCTATTTCCAGTTTTTTAAGGAATCTCCACACTGTTCTCCATAGTGGCTGTACTAGTTTGCATTCCCACCAACAGTGTAAGAGGGTTCCCTTTTCTCCACACCCTCTCCAGCATTTATTATTTGTAGACTTTTGGATCGCAGCCATTCTGACTGGTGTGAAATGGTACCTCATAGTGGTTTTGATTTGCATTTCTCTGATAATGAGTAATGTTGAGCATCTTTTCATGTGTTTGTTAGCCCTCTGTATGTCTTTTTTGGAGAAATGTCTATTTAGTTCTTTGGCCCATTTTTTGATTGGGTCATTTATTTTTCTGGAGTTGAGCTGTAGGAGTTGCTTGTATATTTTTGAGATTAGTTGTTTGTCGGTTGCTTCATTTGCTATTATTTTCTCCCATTCTGAAGGCTGTCTTTTCACCTTGCTAATAGTTTCCTTTGATGTGCAGAAGCTTTTAAGGTTAATTAGGTCCCATTTGTTTATTTTTGTTTTTATTTCCAATATTCTGGGAGGTGGGTCATAGAGGATCCTGCTGTGATGTATGTCGGAGAGTGTTTTGCCTATGTTCTCCTCTAGGAGTTTTATAGTTTCTGGTCTTACGTTTAGATCTTTAATCCATTTTGAGTTTATTTTTGTGTATGGTGTTAGAAAGTGGTCCAGTTTCATTCTTTTACAAGTGGTTGACCAGATTTCCCAGCACCACTTGTTAAAGAGATTGTCTTTAATCCATTGTATATTCTTGCCTCCTTTGTCGAAGATATTTTAAAAAACATGCTTATTTTTTAAAGCTCTGTGCTTAATAGCTAAAGAATTCTTAAATGTGTGATATTAGGAATAAGTTTTCAGTTTTACAATCAATATTTGTAATGATGAAGAATTCTTTTAATAAGGGACTGCTGCTGCTGCTGCCAAGTCACTTCAGTAGTGTCCGACTCTGTGCGACCCCATAGACAGCAGCCCACCAGGCTCCCCCGTCCCTGGGATTCTCCAGGCAAGAACACTGGAGTGGGTTGCCATTTCCTTCTCCAATGCATGAAAGTGAAAAGTGAACGTGAAGTCTCTGAGTCGTGTCCGACTCTTTGTGACCCCATGGACTGCAGCCTACCAGGATCCTCCGCCCATGGGATTTTCCAGGCAAGAGTACTGGAGTGGGGTGCCATCGCCTTCTCCATTAACAAGGGACTAGTCCTCTTTTAATTTTACCCAGAAAACAAAATTCAGACCGGCATTTCAATGAATATTTTCTAATCTTTTCTACCCGTGGTAGACTCATCAGTTCCTGTGGCCACTTAAGTTGAATGGACTCCCACTCACATTAGCCTACTCATCGGTCAGCTTCTGTCTCTGCTGATGTCTCTCTGAGCCGTGCTTCTGTCGCTGCTGTGCTGGCAGGAAGCCCACGCCCATGCCTTCATCAAGAAGGGAAGCTCTGTCCCCCCACAAGCAAGAGTAGTTGACAGCACTGCCACTGAAGTAATTTTGCTAAAGCAGATGAAAAACAAGAGGCCTTTGACCTGGTATAAGTTAATTTTAAGCTCAAATTTAATTCTCAGAGGCCTCATATATTTCCATGATAAGTCTCAGAGACAGAGTATTTCAAAACAGATAGTTCTGATTCACCTTCAATTTCATTCTGAGATGAATTCAAGACGATTAAAGTATGTTGTATTTTGAAGAAGGACAAGAAGAGAGATCAGACCACACAGGCCATGAGGAAGAGGAGCCAGGGAGCACATGGGCCAGTTGGTTGTCCTGTCCCCCAGGGCAGGGGCAGAGGAGACCCCATGCCTCTCTGCCCCTCACAGACCTTGCTGAGGACACATTTCTTGCCACGAGCTACCTTTCTGGAATCTGGGAAAAGAGGAACTGCCCCATCCTTCAGGACCCAACAGTTTGCTTGAACACCCAAGGTAACATGAACCCACATTGCTCTCAGCAGAGGCAAGGTGCTGGGCAAGGTCATCCACACGTCTTCATGGCTTATCAATCAGCATCTATTGCCAACTGATGAGGACCTTGGAAACGCTGTGACTCATAGTATAAATTGATGCTATTAAGCCACTCCAAATATTAATATTTGGAATCCGAGGGGAAAAGTCCTTTTGAACTAAAAGTGAATTACGTTAAAGACCACATAACACGAAACAGATGCTCCGAATTCTAACTCCTTCCAACCACCACCTCCATGAATGCACATACATAATCACACAGACACACACACACACTCACACGCACATACACTCACAAATGGATTCTTTAAACATGAATTCAGCAATTCTTCTTTTGGAAGTATAAATAAAATAAAACAGGAATTACCATGTTCAAAGTTATGCCCCAGAGAAATACAGAGAGATTACAAAAAAATATGGAGGGAATATACAGAATTTTCTGACCCTTGACAAAGCCAGCCCAAGCACTTATGATTTAGTATAGTATAAGGGACTATCTTCAATATCCTGTGATGAACCACAGAGGAAAAGAATGTAAAAAGAATGTATACAAACGTATAACTGAATTACTTTGCTGTATAGCAGAAATTAACATATTATGAATCAGCTGTATTTCAATAAAAATAAATTAAATAATGAAATTTAAAAACCCACACTAACAAAAAGCTATCTATGATTTAGGTCAGGGGATGTGTATTAAGTCTGTTTTCTTATTTTCTGTATTCTGGAGGCTCTGGCATCTGGGGCCTCTCTGAATGGGGAGAGAATTTCCCTACGGAATTATCCAATTCTTAGATACTTAGATTCTTAGGACTCACCCAGGACAAACCAACTCAGAGCCCATACTGTGGATCACCTCCTCCATCTGGCTCACACCTGCAGGCCATGCCACTGCCCTAGTTACCCCTGGGCCAGGTGCCAGACAACAAGAGATGGCCCCTATGCCCACCAAGAGCTGCTGAAATTACTCACGCCAGCCAATCCTAAGTCTGTTTACCCTGCCTTGTCTTTCCCACTGGAACACAATGCAGGCTGCTGCCCTTGTTCTCCTCCGTCCCTTCTGCCTTCTGACCAACCCTGGTGCTTCACCGTGTGACCCTACAGGGTGTGCCATGCCTCCTGTGTCCAGGGAACCGTGAGTATAAGAACCTCTTCTTCTAGGACAGTTGTGTCCCTGTCTGTGTGTCTCATCATATTAAAACAAGTTCTGGGTACATTTTAAAGCAGGTAGACAAAAATCTTCCCGACCCAGGGATCGAACTTGGGTCTCCTGCACTGCAGGCGGACTCTACCGTCTGCGCCACCAGGGAAGCCAACTTTTCTAAATCTGGAATCTGGGAAAAGAGGAACTGCCCCATCCTTCAAGACCCAACAGTTTGCTTGAACACCCAAGGTAACATGAACCCACATTGTGGTGATGATATTTTAGGCTTTGTGGGCCATACAATTCTCAGTCACAACTACTCAATTCTGTCTTTGCAGCATGAAAGCAGCCATAGACAGTGAATAAACAATGGGTTCCAATAAAACTTTACTGAAAAAACAGGCAGTGGCCAGATGTGGTTCATGAGTTATTGTTGTTGATTTAGAATGTGGAGGGCTTGATCTTCCATTTTAGGAGACTGTGATTTCAGGAAGAATTCAATTAAAGGATATATATAGATCTAATTCAGAAACTACAATTTCTACTTGTTAAAAATATAGGGCATCCTTGGTGGTCCAGTGGTTAAGAAGCCACCTTGCAATGCAGGAGATGCTGGTTTGATCCCTGGTTTGGGAAGATTCCACATGCTTCAGGCCAGCTAAGCTTGTGTGCCATAACTAGTGAGCCCACAACTACTGAAGCCCACATGCCCTGGAGCCTATGCTCTGCAACAAGAGAAGCTACCACAGTGAGAAGCCTGCTCGCCACAGCCAGAGAAAGCCCACTCAGCAATGAAGACCCAGCACATCCAAAATTAAATAAATAAATAAAAATACACATGTTTGTTCACAAGGCTCAGTTAATGAAATTATGTTATGATAGACTTCTGTTTTTTGTTTTTTTACTGATAATAGTAAGATCGTGGTAAGTATCCGTATAAGGCCCTGATTCTGCTAATCTGTCTGAAAACAGAGAGAAGGATCCTTCTAGCCCCTTCCTTGGAAGGATAAGATAATGGGTTAGATTGTTTGCTGCTCAGAAAGAGCAGGAACTGCCAAGTTGTCAGCTCTCTGGATTTCCAGTGCAGGAGAGATGCTGGGAGGCTGTCCGGTAAGGTGCTGAAGGAGCACACAGTCACAGAAAGGCCAAGCTAAATGATTAGAAGAGGTCAGATCTAAGGGCAGGATGAAGGAGAATTTAAGAATGGGATAACAAGACGGCCAAGTCAGTGACCACACCTCAATATCCTCTTCCTAACCCACCCAGGGGGCCCACAGGAGTAGATGCGTGGGAATGAGCTGGGTTCCAGGGGTGAGGGCTGAGGGCGGGTGTTCTGGCTGTGCTTTTCCTCCCCCCAGCTAGCCCTGTGGGGGTAACTGCCTGAACCATCATCACCACAATGCAGGCCAGCCACTGCCATGGCCAAAGCCACTGGAGAAGCATCAGGGCAAATCTCGTGGAACTGGGCACCAACCACAACACGAACAGGTGGGCTGGCCCCAGGCCTTCTTTCTTTTCTCCTATATTCCCTGTGAGCTGACAGTTACAACAGAAAGTAGAAGCTCCTGCAAATGAGTAATTTCTAGAACAGAGGAGCTGAGAGGTTCCCTAAGCAGGAAAGCCAACTGTGGCAAAGAGAGCCAGTGGAGAACATTTTGAGCCCATATTAAAGCATTCAGAGCTAGCCACTTTGAGTGCACTTCCCTCCATGCTCTCGTTCAGAGGAACACAAAACAGAGCCCACGCCTTTGTCCTCTTCCCCCGATACCACGAGCTAAGATGGCTGGTAACTGCAAGGTACTGTGTGCTCACAGGCAAAACTTAGGAAACAGCTCAGCAGTGAGAACATGGTTATAGGAAGTTCACAAAGTACTTGGGCTGGAACGCGTCAGGAGAACAAGGTTTTAAAATACACTTAGTAGATATGTTCAAAGAGATGAAATATTACGATGTGAAATAATAAAAATAATGAGAAAGCGCAAATTTGGAATGAGAAATGCTGATCAACAGAATGGTTCACGTGAAGATGTTAAATTAGGATGTTAGAAGAGCATCTAACATCCAAATTAGGATGTTAGAAGAGCAAATCAAGGGAATCTCTTAGAAGACATGAAAATGAGATGCAAGAAGACAATGGAGGAGGGGAATGGTTTTAAAGGAAAATAATTTGGACCCAGAGTGTTATTCCATCAAACGAAAATTTAAGTACATCATGGAAACATCTTTAGGTTCTGATGGCCTTAGGAGACTGATCAGGCAAATTTTTTTTAGAAAAGTCTTTGGAAAAGTATTCTTTTAGCAAAAGATAAATGTAAGTAAATAAAGAAGTTGACTGTTGTCTAAACAAGCAATAAAAAGAACCTAAATATAACTGAGGGTACATGGAGGTAGGAAGGGAAAAGATAAAAACAGGGTGAAATATGGCTGCTGATAAGTTCTAACAATTAATAGAGAGAAAACCTAAATATAGGTTTTAATAGGACAGAGGTAACTATAACATGAAGGAGAATATATAACTTTCAAACTAGTTGAAAAATTTACTTAGCCAGAAAAGACAGAAAAGGGGAAAAACCATACAAAGAAAGCATGGCAAATAAAACGCAACATAAAGAAGCACAGATACGACAATAATAAAAATAAAATAAGTAGATTAAATTCACTGCTTAAAAGACAGACTCTTGGATTGAATAATAGAGTGATACTTGATGATAAATTACTTGTAAGAATTATATTTGATATACAAGGATAAAGAAAGGTCGAAAAAATGTTATTCCAGGCAAATATGAACCAAGAGAAAGGCAGGGGAGAGGCTTAATGTCAACTAAAACAGATTTAAAGATAAAAATTATATGGGACATAGAGATACTCTATATATTGTTAAAAAGCACATTAGAGCCAGATGACCTCACAATTATGAATGCATACACACCCACAAATACAGCCCAGTAGTGGAAAGAGAAGAAAAGCTAAGAGAAGAAACAGATAATGAGCATTAAACTTTCTAACTCAAACTTGGCTTTTCTGGACAACAGAGTAAGTAAGCATAGGACAATAATCCAAGATAGAGTTTCCAATATAGCCTGAATAATCAGGTTGAGCTAACAGAAACAAACAGCAATGACTCAACAGCATGGGAAGGCTGACCTAAGGCCATAGGAGAATAAGAATCCATTGTGTAAATATTAAGAGGAGTATTAAATCATTCCAGATCTTATGACTGTATATGTAGAAAATGCAAGAGACTCTCTGAGAACAACTATATTAATAAGAGAATTTATGACATGACTGGATAAAAAATAGATTGCTTTTCTCTGTGCCTAAACTCTTAACAGAATGTGAATAAATGGAGTGGTATATGCAATATTCTTGAGTGGAAAAACAGTATTACCATATACTAATTATCCCTGAAATAAAATAAAAACCCAATCTACTTCCAATCGGTATTCCAATTTTAAGATTAATATGGTAGAATAAATATCCAAAAATAGTGAAAAAGTTTTGAAAAAGAACGGCAATAAAGGAACTAGCCTTTGCAGAGTGATACTATACGAACCTGTAAGAGTCAAGTATAGCAGGCTGGGTGGTCACAGATTCCAGAAACAGAGCCAAATACATTTTTTGCTACGTTAATGTACAGCCAAGTTGGCGTGTTAGTTCAGTGGGAAAGGGATGCTTTACTGAATAGATATGCTAGACTATCTCATTCTCAATCCAGAGAAGCAAAACTAGATTCTTAGCTATTATTTATAAAAATTTCAAATTGCTTATAAGACCTAAGAACAACATTTAAAAAACAAATACAATAAAACATGACAGTAACTTTGAATTTCAGGAGAATTTCTAAAGAAAGGGAGAGGTTACCCATTAGTCATGAATGTATAGTAATATAAACATTTTGTAAGGCAGAATTTTCTGTGAATAGTGACAAAGCAAATAATACTGTGGGATGTATATATATGTGTATATACACATATACGCAAAATATATTTGTAGTTTAGTCTTCGTTATAAAGAATGCTACAAATTGATAAGAAGAACGCAAACTAATATAAAAATGGGCAAAGTACGTGAATAAGTATATCACAGAGGAGGAAATCCAACTGGCTAACAAGCAAATGACAAGATGAAACTATTTTTTACCCTGCCAAGTAGAAAAACAAAGTAGTAAAACCATCATGAGAACGCCCAGTCCTGGCAAAATGAAGGGAACACCCAGTTTTCATACATGGTGAACGGAAATGTGTTTGGGAACCAAGTCCTGAAGTTATTAAACAAAAAAACATATGTGTTGGTACAGCAAATCCACCTTGGAAATGCCCACCGATAGAAATAAAAGCACCAGGACGTACAAGTTATGGTATAAAGTTTATTATAGCAGCGCCTGTAGTGTCAAAAAACCACCACTAACAACAAAATCTAAGAAAAGACAGAATCACCATGAAGAGACATGGTTTAGAAAAATCGTATACTACGGTGTAAACTATGAAGAGAGTACGATCGTGACTTACTGCTCAAGGAAACGAGCACTCTGCCAAGAGCAGTACGTGCATCCGACTCGGGTGTGTTTGCATTCCCAACAAGCAAAGTAAGAAGGAGCAGAAGGAGCAGAATAGGATGGGGCCACTGGTTCATCTCCGGGAGGTTTGGAAGATGTGGAGAAGAAAACTCTCACGTTTCCTTTATATATCTTTGTCACAATGAAATTTTCCCACTTTCGTAATTAAGACATGGAAAATGAAACGCACGGGAGAATGAACATCAGTGTTGAACAGGTTTGGAGGCTACGCCGCTTAGGAAATAGTTTTGAAAGGGTGAGAGACGTCCGGTTTGGGAAAACCAGAACTCCAGGAAGAATGGGGGATCCCAGAGAAGTGGACTCACTCTCCTCGCCCCTGAGGCAGGAGTGGAAGCTGTAAGCGACAGGGTGAGGCGTGGTGCCTGAAGAGCCCCATGTGCCTGCAGCTGGGAAAGGCGATGACCTCACCCTTCTGTGCACCCCTGCCCCAGCCCCCTTGTAAACCACGCTGGACCAGGAAGCTGGCGCCTGGCGGGCCCCGCAGCAGGTACCTTGGGCGATGTCGTCCTGCCTGGGCAGGCAGGGCCGCTCGGCCGTGTGCCCGGGAGGGGGTGGCTCTCGCTCAGGCTGTTTGGGGCACCTGCCCTCGTTGAACACAGGTGGCAGGTTGGCTGTGTGCACCTGTCGGAGCTGCTCATAGTCACTCAGAGCGGCCGTGAGGTCCCAGTTTTTGCCTGGAGATGAGAAATGACAAGAGATTACAATACTGATGCATGAATAATGGTCGCATGTTAGGAAAGAACCTTGCAAAGAAGGGTCTCTGTTAGCACCTGTTCACTCAAACTCCCCACCAGGAGTTCTTGTTTTTTTAAAAAGTGCTTTTCCTTTTTTGGTTTTTCACCCAATGGTTTTTAGTATAGTCACAGAGTTGTGCCACTATCCACATTACACAATCCCAGAACACTTTCATTACCCTTTTCAAAAAAAAAAAACAAAACCTGAAGCATAGTTGATTTACAGTGTTTCAGGTATAGAGCAAAGAGGCTGTTATACCTGCACAGATATAGGCCTATTCTTTTTCAGACTCCTTTCCATTATAGGTTATTACCAGATATTGAATATAGTTGCCTGTGCTATACAGTAGGCCCTTGTAGTTTTAGTTCTCATTTTTCGAAGGAGTAAAATGGTCGGATGTGTACTCTAAAAGCAGAACTTCTCACTCACGCCCGAGGTCCCTCTGAGGTACATGACGTACCTACTATCCTGGCCTTAGATTCATAGACCCTGCAGAACCTTCCATGCCTCTGAAAACCTAGTTGCAGAGCTTATTTTCCGAGGGAAGCAAAGCACAGAGGAAGAAAAAGTAAACAAAAAGAATTTCCACGTTTTCTTTGGGCTCTCGCTCAGTATTTTAGTGCTGCCTTGAAGCTTAGTTTGGAGAGGGCAGAGGCTCGGGGTCGGGGGTGCTCGCTGAGTGGGAGCTTTGGTGGGAGGCCACCTCAGAGCTCAGGTGATGAACTGGGTGGGGCACCAGGCAAGACAGCTCTGCCCGCCTTGGGCACACTTGGTGGGGATGGGTGCTGGGGGTTCACAGCACGAGGGGAAGCTGATGGGGTCTGGACTCAGAGTGGGAGCTCTGATCCCTGACTCTGAGATTTGGTGGACTTGCAATGGAAGGAAGGAGGTAGCGCACATTGCATCCGACTCCATTAGGCAACCATGTACTTTTTAAAGGCAAAGAATTAAAAGCTTAGCTCTAGTTTTAAAAAGCAAATAAAATCTTATCTTCTCCCAACTAACTTCAAAATGCAGGTATTTACTATATTGACTAATTAAGTGGTACAGACAACAGAACGAGGCTTTGAATGTCTAAAATAATATCTGAACATCTTCCTCTGGTCTTTCTAATTTATTTTTCCTGCCACAGACTTGATACTATCAATCAGAAAATGTTTAAATTCTATCATACAATCATTTACAATTTAATCCAATTTTTTTCTTTCACAGTCAGGTAACAAAGACACAACAGAAGCATCTTTGCATATCTCAGTGGGGAAGAACAGCAAACGAAATCATTCAGGTTATTCAGCTGAACCTCAGCAAGGTCTGGGGGTGTTTTTGTAAGTGGTGACAGGTGGGAGTCCTTTGCGGAAGGCAGCCCCATTACCATTTGGTAGTTGTGTCACAGAAACCAGTTGAAGCAGAAATAAAAGCACTCTCTTTCACTCTTACATACAACTACCAATCACAGTGTACACATATTGCCTGCGTGGTCGCAAATGCAGTTTCTAGTCTAAGTGCTTGTGTCTATCAAATGGGCATCTGTGCTCCAGCGTGTGGTCTACCGAGGGCAGGACAGGCTCTGCCTTTAGGGACATTATTCCTTAGCAGGGGTGATGACCTGGGTGGGCACCTCGCTCTAAAGCAGGGCCAAGGGTAGCAAATGTCCCAGGAGGGCTGAAACTGTCGGGGAGAAAGGGCAGGGAGAGGGGAGGTGGAGGAGAGGCACTGAGAACGCAACCTTATCATGGAATGCAGACACGTTAATATGGGGGCATGTATTAGCAATGGCACCAGCCCCACAAATACTGGCTGTGAGGCAAACAGCCCGCGTGGAGCACTGAGTGAGCCAGGAATTTCATCGTCCCACAGCGCCACGGGGAGCAGGAATTGTTCTGGCTCCTCACAAACAGGAAGTGAGGCTTAGAAGGTTGCTGCACCACAGTGCATGCGAACCCTCCAATCTCATCTTCCCACCGACTGCATCTTCCTGCAGGGCTGTCCTGTACACAAGACCTGGTCCTAGCAGAGCTGTGCCCCACCCCAGCTCCTGCTCCCAGGAGCCAGCCAACTGTGCTTCTCCACCCTTGGGAAACAGTGTGTCCTGCTGTTACTACCCATGCCCGACAGGAGATCCTTCCAGAGCCCCTGATCTACGTTCCCATCACAGGTGATCAGGCTGGAGCATGAAGGCAGCATCCCAGAGATCATGCATAGCCTCTGTGGACCAGCGCTCCAGGGTGAGGGTATGTTCCTCCTGCATGCCTAGAGGATCAGCTGGGGTTATGCTGGGAAGCACGTGTCCAGCCATCAGCAAAGGCCAGTCCGCTCTGATCTCCTGCCCAGAGACCTCTCACTCGCTGAGTTTTCCTACTTGCTCTTGCCTCCATTGTATTCTCCCATCACTGCCCTGGACTCCTGCCCAGTTTGCTAAACACCTGTCATATCCTTAACCGGCAAGCATCCTGGTTCTAACCTGGGCCACACCTTTTAGCAAATGGAGATCCAGTAAGTATGAGGTGAGAGCGAAGACGGAGGGAGCAGCACTGTCCACAAATCACAGCTCCCAAATGAGCCCCAAGTGCGTGACTTTAAGATTTTAAAGAATTCAGAATTCCTCAGGGATCCAGGACCCCAGTGTCTATGCACGTGGAAAGGGTCCATGAGGCCACTGAAGGGGAAGCAAGCACGATGGACAGCAGATGGAGTCCTCAGAAGTTAAGGGGGTCTGAGATCTGCTTCCAGCTCTGCACAGTTCCAAAGACAGCTGCTCAGGACAACCAGGAATGCAAGTGGTAACTTACAGACACGTGGACAGGGACGGATGCCCCAGGGATGGGCTTGACACTGGCGGGTCATACAGACTGTATCTAAAGACAGAAAATATAGTGGAGAGGGACAGGCTCCTGATGGCCTAGGAGTAGGGTTTGGTGCTCAGAGAGCACACCTTTCAAGATCCCCTTTCATCTTGTCCGCTCTTCAGTCTGGGAGAGTCCCAACAGATGTCACACGGAGGGAAGATGAGGTGAAAGGGCACAGAGGCCCACCACGGTGGCACCACCACAGTGATGGAGTGGGCTGAGGCCGGGCGGAACGCACAGCTGGGTGACTGGGGCAGCCACAGGCTACAAGCCCTGAAGCCAGCTCACTTGTTAGAGGAGGGTTCAGCAGAGCAGTAAAGAGCCCGGGCTTTGGGTCTGGCCCCACTCCCTGGCTACTTCCGTGACACGGGAAACCTCAGGTTACATTTCTGTGCAATTGGGATAATAAAATGCACCAAATGGAAGTGCCAAGGAGGGGTGAGTGCGGCGAGGAGACTGCATTTGTACAGTTCTGAGCACACGGACAGCTCTTAGTGTTGAGACTATTCATAACAAGCTTTCATTTATTATGAATAGTCTAACCTCTGTCACTTACAGTTGAAATCCAGCTTGCAAGTGACAGAACTGAGATTCAAATCCAGGTCTGTCCTGATCAAAGCCTAAGCTTCTGGGGGTTACAGTTCCCTTGAACCCGACCTTATTGTGGGTGTCAGGGCTCCTGGCCGCTGACCACCCTTGAAATCTCCCTCTCCTGTGCCCTCTCCTGTGCCATCATGACTCAGTAACAGGACTTTCCCTCCTTCCGGATCCTTCCACCCCAACCTTGCCAGTGTTTTCACCTGCTGGGTCTTTACTCTGCTCCCCACAGACTCACCTGTACGACACGGAATTCTCATTCATGTGTCACTCAGGCCATCCCCTGAACACTAGCAGGCCACCAGGCCACTAGGCAGACACCAGAAGGCCTCTGTCCAACATGACATCCTAACAGCCCCTGCGTCCTATGACTGAACACTCTGTCCCCATTGCTGGCTCCTCGCCTTTCCCTGCCCTTAGAGCACACTGATTCCCCCCACCCCCACCATTTTTCTTCTTGTTCTTTTTTTCCTCTTAATTTATATCCCATTTTGAAGATTAAGTCCACCTCTATGGGAATAACCATAGGTCCAGTTATAGTCTGTATCCTAAGTTTCCAGGCCAAATGTTCAACAACGGCAGATGCTAGTCAATTATCCAATCAATATTCCCCTCCGATTCTTTACGTGCAGAATCCTGATTTGATTTGCAAGAGCAATTTGCACAGCTAGAAATAGTCTTTTTCTCCTGTAGCCGACCTGAGTTTCCAAAGATGTTCCAGCAGTATTGCTCCAAGGTCAGTATTTCTGGTAGGACAGTATCACTGTCTGCAGTTTCTCAACTTGAAGCCTCGAGCGGTGGAGGCAGTTGCCTGACAAATGTTTCCTCCTGGGCGCTGCCTCGGTTTGTGTTTGTTACCTGCAGGTGACTGGGTACCAGCAGGTACAGGTTTCACCTTCCAGCATAGTCTACTGGTGAGGTGCTTGTGTTTTACACTTCTAATTCATTTTGATTTTTGTCTCAACAGGAACATCAAGTGGGGTCTGATCTCAAGTTAAACACCGTATTTCATTTTGTCTCCTGAAGGGGTATGTATGCTTTAATTTAGCACTAAAGCATCACATCCATTAAGGAAAACAATGAAGCAGAAATGTATGAGCCCATGGGAAGCTGTGAAACAGGAACTGACTAAACTCAGGGGAGAAAAGTGGAAAAAAAAGAGTTAAAATAATTTCAGAGATGAAGTTCCATTATAAGGAAGCAGAGAGAAAACAGGTACAGCTACCACAGTAAAAAACAGAAAAATGAAAATTAGTAAAGTGAACAAAATGAGACAGAAATAAAGAAACAAAAGGTTATGGAGGAAATGGGAGACAGAGACTACAGGTGAAAGGAATGCCACACATACATCACTGGAGCTCAAAACAAGAAAGCTATGATTAAAAGGGAAAGCATTTTTCTTATCATATGGAAGTAATTTATTATTCCCTTATCATCAGGCAAACTCAACAAAATGGTATGCTAAAATGCAATGGTAATAAAATTTCATGAAACTTCAAGATAAGGAAAGCATTTGTCATGTGAAATCACATTGCCATGAACAGACACTGTGGTCCACATCTGGGTGCTTGTGATTCCCTTTTTGGCTGATTCTCAAAAAAAGAAATTTAAAACAATACATACTACCATGCCCATATATTATGCTTTATCTCATCATTTCAGAAAAATTGTGTGTGTGTGTGCGTGCTCAGCCATGTCCAACTCTTTGTGACCCCATGGAGTGTAGCCCACCAGGCCCCTCTGTCCATGGGATTCTCCAGGCAAGAACACTGGAGTGGGTTGCCATTTCTTCCTCCAGGGGAATCTTCCTGACCCAGAGATCAAACCCATGTCTCCTGTGTCTCCTGCAGTGGCAGGCATATTCTTAACCACTGTGGAAACTTAATTCACACAAATGTACATATTAAACAATTTAAAATATACAAGCTCCACAATATCCTTTGATTAATTAAGAAGAAACAAAAACGGGATAGCCATCATCTCGTGATCCTGGGTACCCAATCAGGGAAAAGGGGAGGAAAATAAGGAGCAGAGGAGATGTCAGTTTCAGGAGAGAAATCTAAGCAATCACAGACTTAGCCTTTCAAAACAGAGAATTTCTAACATAAATACTTGATCTTACAGATTGAAAGGCCACAAGAAGATTGCCCTAGTATAATAAAGAAATAAAAGGACAGTGTTCATGATATAGCCTTATAATATTATTATGTTTTAAAGATAAAGAGAATTATTTGAATATTTCAGCAAAAAGGAAAAACAATCAGGCTGGTAACATAGTTCTTGGCAGCTAAATTCAATGCCTGAAGATACTGAAAGAAATAAAGAAGTGTGAGCTAAGAAATGTTTATACCCATCTAGGCTATTCTTTCATGGATAAAGGCTACAGACAACCCATTTAAAACAGGTATGAGTTCAGGAAATAACAGTCTCATGGATTGTTCTTGAGAAAATTAGGAGAAGATGAGTACCAGCCAGTCAAGAATGAATGGAGGTTTAGCAAAGGGAAATTTGAGGGAGCAGTAAACGTATTTAAATGTGCAGCCAAGTAAAAGCAAAGGCACAGATACAAATGACAGGAGAATATTCTGCCAAAACGAAAATGGTAGAAAGCAGACGCCACCACAGTTGCCTCAGCTGTACTACATGGGAGTACAAGACAGTATTCAAAGTTGGAAGATCAAATATACACATCTGAACATATATAATTTGTTGTTGTTCAGTTGCTAAGTTGTGGTCAACTCTTTGGGACCCCATGAACTGCAGCACGCCAGGTTTCTCTGTCCTTCACTATCTCCTGAAGTTTGCTCAAATTCATGTCCATTGAGTCGGTGATGCCATCCAACTGTCTCATCCTCTGTTGCCCCCCTTCTCCTCTTGCCCTCAATCTTTCCTAGCATCAGGGCCTTTTCTAATGAGTCCACTCTTAGCATCAGGTGGCCAAAGTATTGGAGCTTCAGTTTCAGCATCAGTCCCTCCAATGAATATTCAGAGTTGATTTCCTTTAGGATTCATTGGTTTGATCTCCTTGCTGTCTGTCCATGGGACTCTCAGCACCACAGTTCAAAAGCACCAATTCTTCAGTGCTCAGCTTTCTTTGTGGTCCAACTCTGGCATCTATACATGACTACTGGAAAAACCATAGCTTTCACTAGACAGTCCTATGTCAGCAAAGCGATGTCTCTGCTTTTAAATATGCTGTCTAGGTTTGTTATACCTTTTCTTCCAAGAGGCAAACACCTTTTAATTTTCTGGCTGGAGTCACTGTCCGCAGTGATTTTGGAGCCCAAGAAAATAAAGTCTGTCACTGTTTCTATTGTTTCCCCATCTATTTGCCATGTCATGATGGGACTAGATGCCATGATCTTTGTTTTTTGAATGCTGAATTGTAAGCCAACTTTACACTCTCCTCTTTCACATTCATCAAGAGGCTATTTAGTTTTTCTTCACTTTCTGCTATTAATGTGGTATCATCTGCATTTCTGAGGTAACTGATAATTCTCCTGGCAGTCTTGATTCTAGCCTGTGCCTCATTCAGCCGTGCGTTTTACATGATGTACTCTGCATATATGTTAAATAAGCAGGGTGACAATGTACAACCTTGATATAGTTTCTCAATTTTGAACCAGTCTACTGGGTATATGTCCAGTTCTAACTATTGCTTCTTGACCTGCAAACAGGTTTCTTGGGAGTCAGGTAAGGTGGTCTGGTATTCCCATCTCTTTCAGAATTTTCCAGTTTGTTGTGATCCACATAGTCAGAGGCTTTAGTGCAGTCAAACAAGCAGAAGTAAATTTTTTTTAAATTCCCTTGCTTTTTCTATGATCCAGCAGATGTTGGCAATTTGATCTCAATTCCTCTGCCTTTTCTAAATCCAGCTTGTACGTCTGGAAGTTCTCAGTTAATGTATTGCTGAAGCCTAGCTTGAGGTATTTTGAGCAATACCTTGCTAGCATGTGAAATGAGTGCAATTGTGTGGCAGCTTGAACATTCTCTGGCATTACCCTTCTTTGGGATTGGAATGAAAACCGACCTTGTCTAGTGCTGTGGCCACTGCCGAGTTTTCCAAATTTATGACATACTGAGTGCAGCACTTTAACTGCATCATCTTTTAGTATTTTAAATAGCTCAGCTAGAATTCCATTACCTCCACTAGCTTTGTTTGTAGTGATGCTTCCTAAGGCCCACGTGACTTCACATTCTAGGATGTCTGGCTCTAGATGAGTAACCAACCATACCATCGTGGTTATCCAGTTTATTAAGACCTTTTCTGTACAGTTCTTCTGTGTATTCTTGCCACTTCTTCTTAATCGCCTCTGCTCATGTTAGGTCCTTTATTGTACCCGTCTTTGCATGAAATGTTACCTTGGTATCTCTAATTTTCTTGAAGAGATCTCTAGTGTTTCCTATTCTATTGTTTTTCTCTATTTCTTTGCAATGTTCACCTAAGAAGATGTTCTTATCTCTCCTTGCGGTTTCTGGAACTCTGCATTCAGTTGGGTATATCTTTCCTTTTCTCCTTTGCCTTTCACTTCTCTTCTTTTCTCAGCTATTTGTAAGGCCTCCTCAGATAACCACTTAGTCTTCTTGCATTTCTTTTTCTTGGGGATGGTTCTAGTCACCACCTCCTGTATAACAGTATGAACCACCATCCATAGTTCTTCAGGCACTCTGCCTACCAGATCTAGTCCTTTAAATCTATTTATCACCTCCACTATATAATCATAGGGATTTAATTTAGGTCATACCTGAATGGACTAGTGTCCATTGTCTTCAGTTTGAACCTGAATTTTGCAATAAGAAGTTTATGATCTGAACCACAGTCAGCTCCAGGTCTTGTTTTTTTGCTGATGGTATAGAGCTTCTCCATCTTCAGATGCCAAGAATATAATCAATCTGATATCAGTATTGACCATCTGGTGATGTCCATGTGTAGAGTCGTCTCTTGTGTTGTTGGAGGAGGGTGTTTGCTATGACCAGTGTGTTCTCTTGGCAAAACTCTGTTAGGCTTTGCCTTGCTTCATTTTGTACTCCAAGGCCAAACTTGCCTATTACTCCAGGTATATCTTGACTTCTTACTTTTGCATTCCAGTCTGCTAAAATGAAAAGGACATCTTTTTTTTTTGGTGTTAGTTCTAGGAGGTCTCAAAGGTCTACAGAGAATCGTTCAACTTCAGCTTCTTCGGCATTAGTGGTTGGGGCATGACTTGGAATACTGTGATGTTGAATGGTTTGCCTTGGAAGCGAATGGAGATCATTCTGTCATTTTAGAGATTGTAGCCAAGCACTGCACTTCAGACTCTTTTGTTGACCTTGAGAGCTACTCTGTTTCTTCTAAGGGATTCTTGCCCACAGTAGTAGACACAATGGTCATCTGAATTAAATTTACCCATTTCCATCCATTTTAGTTCACTATATCCTAGAATGTCAGTGTTCATTCTTGCCATCTCCTGTTTGACCACATCCAATTTACCTTGATTCATGGACTTAACCTAACATTTCAGGTTCCTAGGCAACACTGTTCCTTACAGCATTGGACTTTACTTTCACCACCAGACACATCCACAGCTGGGTGTTGCTTCCACTTTGGCTCAGCCTCTTCATTCTTTCTGGAGCTATTTCCCTGCTTTTCCACAGTAGTATATTGGATACCTACCACACTGGGGAGTTCCTCTTTCAGTGTCACATATTTTTCCTTTCATGCTGTTCGTGGGGTTCTCAAGGCAGGAATCCTGAAGTGGTTTGCATTCTTCTCCAGTGGACCAAGTTTTTCAGGCTCTGACTAGCAGAGACATGCCCTTCAGCTGCTCCACGGAGCTGGGTGACACTCGGTGCCCTGGTTGTCCCACTGCTGGTCCTCGTTTAGTGTGTAAACCTTCACTGACTGTTGTTGGATGTTGGTCAAAGTGCTGCCGGGGGTTGAGGCAGAGGTCCCACTGGAGTGGCTGGGAAGGGGGTCTGGGGAAGACTGGAACCGATGTTGGAGGACACTCAGCAGCAGAGGGCTCCCTAGCCTGACTGCTGCTACTGGCTGCCCTGGGGCTGATCCATCGCCCAAGAGTGGAGGGTGAACATATGTAACAGGACTAAGGAAAACACTAGAAACATGTGAATGATATAATACTAACTAAATTGGATGGTAGAAGAGAGTGGGAAGAGGAAGAAGATAAAATTAGTTTTATTGAGGCAGATCACTGACACCAACTATAAGAAAAAGGGAAAGAATAATACATCAAGGTAGAAATTTTTAAATAATCACCAGATAAAAACATAACTTCTAAATATCAGAAAGATATTTTAAATCACAAAACTAACCAGTTCCATTGAACTATATGTCTTCTTGTGCCAGTACCATGCTATTTTGATGACTGCAGCTTTGTAATATGGTCTGAAGTCAGGGAGCATGATATCTCCAATTATGTTCTTTTTTCTTAAGACTGTTTGGATATTTGGGGTCTTCTGTGTTTCCATACAAATTAAATTTTTTTTGTTGTTTTAGTTCTGCCAAAAATACCATTTTAATTTGACAGGAATTGCACTGCATCTGTAGGCTGCCTTGGGTTATATGGTCATTTTAACAATATTGATTCTTCTTCTCCAAGAACAAGGTATGTATTTCAATCTGTTTGTGTCAGCTTTTATTTTTTTCATCAGGGACTTATGTTTTTCATAGTACAGGTCTTATGTCTCCTTCAGTTCAGTTGAGTCACTCAGTCATGTCTGACTCTTTTCGACCCCATGAATCACAGCATGCCAGGCCTCCCTGTCCATCAACAACTCCCGGAGTTCACTCAAACTCATGTCCATTGAGTCAGTGATGCCATCTAGCCATCTCATCCTCTGTCGTCCCCTTCTCCTCCTGCCCCCAATCCCTCCCAGCACCAGAGTCTCTTCCAATGTCACCTTCACATGAGGTAGCCAAAGTATTGGAGTTTCAGCTTTAGCACCATTCCTATGTCTCCTTAGGTAGGTTCATTCCTAGGCATTCTATTCTTTTTGATGCGATGGTAATTTCTTAAATTCTCTTTTTTTTTCTTTTTGTTTCTCTTCCAGTTTTGTTGAGATATAAATGACATATAGTACTACATACTTGCCTGGAAAATCCCATGGACTGAGGAGCTGCTGCAGTCCATGGGGTTGCTAAGAGTCAGATACGACTGAGCAACTTCACTTTCACTTTTCACTTTCATGCATTGGAGAAGGAGATGGCAACCCACTCCAGTGTTCTTGCCTGGAGAATCTCAGGGACGGGGGAGCCTGGTAGGCTGCCATCTATGGGGTTGCACAGAGTTGGACACGACTGAAGTGACTTAGCAGCAGCATCAGGATTTATTCTCTTAACAACTTTCATATATAACATATAGCAGTATTAATTATATTTATCATGTGGTATTAATTAGTGTATAGAAATGCAAAATTTCTGTGTATTAATTTTGTACCCAGCAACTTTACTGAATTCATTGATGAGCTCTAGTAGCTTTCTGGTAGCATCTTTTTCTATGTACAGCATCATCATCTGCAAACAGTTTAACAGTTTTACTTCTTTTCCAATTTGGATTCCTTTTATTTCTTTTCCTTTTCTGATTGCTGTGGTTAGGAATTCCAAAGCCCAGAAATACACCCACCCTCATATGGTCAATTTATCCACAACAAAGGAGGCAAGAATATACAAGGAAGAAAAGACAGTTTCTTCAATAAGCAATGCTCAAAAAACTGGACAGCTACATGTAAAATAATGAAATTAGAACATTCTCTAACAGCATCAACAAAGTAAACTCAAAATAGATTAAAGATCTAAATGTAAGACCAGATTCTATAAAACTCCTAGAGGTAAATATAGGCAGAACACTCTTTGACATAAATCACAGTAATATTTTCTTTGATCCACCCCCTAGAGTAATGGAAATAAAAACAAAAATCAACAAGGGGGACCTAATTAAACTTAAAAGCCTTTGCACAGCAAAGGAAACCATAAACAATACAGAATGGGAGAAAATATTTACAAATGAAACAACTGACAAAGGATTAATATCCAAAATATACAAGTAGGTTATGCAGCTCAATATAAAAAAAAACAAACAATCTAATCAAAAAATGGATGGAAGATCTACATAGATATTTCTCCAAAGAAGATATATAGATGGCCAACCAACACATGGAAAAATACTCAACATCACTAATTATTAGAGAAATGCAAATCAAATCAAAACTACAATGAGGTATCAATTTATACTGATCAGAATGGCCATCATCAAAAAATCTACAAACAATAAATGATGGAGAGGGTGTGGAGAAAAGAGAATCCTCCTACACTGTTGGTGGGAATATAAATTGGTACAGCCACTGTGGATAACAGTATGGAGGTTCCTTAAAAAAACTAAAAATAGACTTACCATATGATCCTGCAATCCCATTCTGGGCATATCTGAAGGAAACTCTAATTTGAAAAGATACATGCACCCCAATGTTTATAGCCCCACTCTTTTCAATAACCAAGACAGAGCAGCAACCTAAATGTCCATTGACATGGGTAGAGAAGATGTGGTATGTGTGTGTGTGTATATATACATTTATGAATATTTTGTTGTTTAGTTGCTCAGTCATATCTGACTCTTGGCAACTTCACTGACTGTAGACTGCCAGGCTCCTCTGTCTGTGAGATTTCCCAGGCAAGAATACTGGAGTGGGGTGCCATTTCCTTCTCCAGAGGATCGTCTCCACCCAGGGATTGAACCTGTGTCTCCTGCGGTGGCAGGCGATTCTTTACCACTGAGCCACCGGGGAAGCCCCACAATGGAATATTACTTAGCCACAAAAAGAATGAAATAATGCTGTCTGCAGCAACATGGATGGACCTAGAGATCCTCAGACTAAGTCAGTCAGAGAAAGACAAATACCACATTACACCACTTGTATGCGGACTGTAAAAAAGAAGATACAGCTGAACTTATTTACAAAACAGAAACAGATTCACAGACAAAGAAAACAAACTTACGGTTACCAAAGGAGACAATGGGATGGGGGGGGGAAGATAAACTGCAAGTCTGGAATTAATATATACACACTACTATATATAAAATAGGTATGTATATGTATATATATATAAAATGTGTATAGCACAGGGAATTATACTTAATATCTGCTAATAACATATGATGGAAAGAATCTCAAAAAATAATACATATATATGTATAACTGAATCACTTTGCTGTACACTTGAAACTAACATAATATTGTAAATTAATTATACTTCAATAAAAAATAATTACATTAAACAAAGGAAAAAGGGAAAGAGGATAGCAGTACATAAAAGTAGAATTTTAAAAAGTAAACACTAGATAAAAAATGCAAGTGGTCTAAACAGCAGAAAAAACATTTTAAAATAAAAAGCTAATAAAATATAGTGAAAATCATTTAAATATTTATATATAAATAGAAAATATAATATGACAGAATTAAGACCAACCATATCTGTCATAGCAATAAATTTAAATAGGTTTAATGCAGCTAGTTAAAGAAAAGGATTTTTCATATTACTTTAAAAAGCAAGGACCAACTTGTGCTGTATATGGGAGCTATATTCAGAGTGAAGTGATTCAGAAAGGTTATAACTAAAGGGGAGGAACCATGGTTTATCAGGTTTACCAGGCAGAGATAAAACAACAATAATAATCATAACAACAACAAAAGGCAATATAGGTGGTCATAATCTTACATCAAATAAAGCTGAATTTAGGCCAAAAGGCATTACGGAAGATGAAGAAGGCCACTTTATAATGCTAAGGAGTTCTGTTCATAGTGGAGATGGATTAATCATACAGTTTAATTTCTATATTTTTGAGGTCTTGTTGACCTGTGAGAGCTCACTCTTCCCAGAACTCTCAGTTTTTAGTAACGACAAGTGACTCCCCAGCAAGTGTGCCTTTCAGTAAGGAAAGCAAGCCAATCCAGAGCCCACAGCCCCAAGCATCTCCTCTGTCAGGCCCTCCTGCTCTGGGCAATCATGCAGGGCCAGAGATGGCTCAGGGGCAGCCTCTGCACGCTGCAGCCTGCTGAAGTGACTCAATCAGTCACTCCTAAACCAGCTACCCTGCCTTGCCCACTCCTTCTTGCAGTAACAAGAGCATACCTTGTGTTCACGTGCTCCCCTCTCTCCCTCTGCTTTCTGACCCTGATGCTTCCCCGGGTGGCCCTGTGTGCTAGGACTCCCGCCTCTACAGAACTGTGAGGGAAACTTTCTTGCTTCATGACAGTCATTTCTGTGTGTGTGTGTCTCTTACTAGACCCGGTTAAAACAAATCCCAGGCACATATTACAACAAGACACAAGAAAGATGAATATATGCATATTAGATAAAAAGTAAAAACTCTACATCAGAAATTACTCTGAGACACTAAGATAAGCACACTGACATGGGCTATTCACAGAATGCCTGCTATTTTATGGCAACAGCCTCCAAACCTGGGAGACCATCACAACAAAGGTTTGTTTTTCTGCTCAGCCCAAAAATCTGCTGTGGGTCAGCTCCAGCTCTGCAGCTACTCTTAAAAACTGCCCTTCAATGTGTCAGAGGGACAGAAAGTCCTGGAGCATCTCCAACTAAGGATTAAACACTCTGACTCAGAAGTGTCACCTCATTTGGGTTCACAGTTCAGTTCAGTTGCTCAGTCGTGTCTGACTCTTTGCGATCCCATGAATAGCAGCATGCCAGGCCTCTCTGTCCATCACCAACTCCTGGAGTTCACTCAAACTCATGTCCATAGAGTCGGTGATGCCATCCAGCCATCTCATCTTCTGTTATCCCCTTCTCCTCCTGCCCCCAATCCCTCTGAGCACCACAGTCTTTTCACAACCCCATGGCAAAAACTAGTCAAAGGGCCCATCCAGCCACAGGGGCCAGGAGGAGTAATGCATCCATATTCCCACTAGAGGGAGGCAGAGAGCCGGACATAGTCTGTGAATAGCACCAATACAAAGGATACAGAATTGACATACATGAAAAATAGCCTTCAAATATAAACAAAAATAAGTTAGAAGACATAATGGAAGATAATATTCCATTCATAGTGAAAACTAAAAGAAAAATACTGAGAAATGAACTTAAAAGAGATATGTAAAACACATATGTGGAATAATTATGATATCCCCAAAAGGCACAAGAGTAGAACTGCATACACTATGTTCTTAGTTTGGAAGACTCAATATCACCATTTCTTCATAGCTAATTTGTAAATTTAATCTGACCTCATAAATATAAGCATTTTTTTTTTCCTTCTTGGAGTCAGACATGTAGAGTTTAACGTTCATTTGGTAAACTAAGAATAACCAGGGGGCTCTGAAACATAACAGCAGCTAGTGGGGAGGGGCACTTCCAGGCCTCCAACCCACCCCACCACCTCAATAACTGATACATGAACAATCAGACAAAACCATGCAATGTAAGGGGAAATCCCAGGGAGACTTCTATTTATACAAAATATCAAAAGGCAAATGTCACTGGGAAGATGTTTGCAACTTCTGTCACATAAGAGGCATCATCTTTGAGGTAGGTCTGTTAATGAGAAAATATGAGGGGAGGCACGCTGTGGGGGGTGAAGGTGCAATAGAGCCTCGGCTGAACTGGCAGGTGGCATGGGAGTGGGGGTGGCCCTTCAGAGATGTCCACTCTGTGGTAATGGGATAGGCGGGGATCTGGGACCCTTAGCTTCAGTGCTGCAATACTTGTACCTGGACCTCTCTCCTCAAGCAAGAATATACAAAGAAACTGTATGGGACTAAAAACAACCCCATGCAGGTGTAGTCAGGGCAAATTCTGGACAAAAAGATACAAAAGACAGAAAACCAAACTGCTACTTCCTGCAGTTAGGGCAAATTCTGGACAAAAAGATACAAAAGACAGAAAAACCAAACTGCCACTTCTAAAGAGAGCCAAAGCAGGGTACTGCACATGCCCCCTGCACACACATATACCCCTACCCTCACCTCATATAAGGAACATGCTTACCCCTCAGTTAGCAAGCCAGTGAGCACGGGAACCTGTTACTTATTCTTGCTCCCACCTGCAGCAGCAGGGATTCCAATAAAACCTTGCCTGCATTTCTTGTCTGGTCTCTAGTCAACTTTTTTTGATTGGGGAAGGCTAAGAACCCTGGTGGGTATCAGGAAGGGGTTGAGCTGTTACACTTGGACATAAAGAAGGCACTGGATGGGAGTCTCCCCCCAGAAGGGTAGAGTCTTGGGTGAGGTGACATCCTCTGGTTGGGATGACACCTGTGGAGGCCTTAGCTGTGAGCCACAAGCAGCCATGGCCCCCCAACTGGGCACACAGAGCAGATACGAGAGGTGCATGTCTCTGTGTTCTCCTGCGTGGTGCATGTGTGGTGCATGTGTGTGAGTGTGCAGTGTGTGTGTTTTTTGCCCGGAACCAATAAGGAAAAAAAGACTAACTATTCAAAAGACACATAGGCAAAGGACACGAACAGAGAGCTCACAAAAAAAGAATTATAAACGTCCATGAAACATAAGAAACGTATGAAAAGATGCTTGATTTTATTCACAAAAGAAATGCAATTTACAAATATATTAGAAAAAAAATCTGCGAAACCATTTTACACATATCAGAGGGTCAAAATACAAAAGTTGGCAACCACCTGGTTACCAAGTTAGGGGGTGAATAGTCTTGCTTAGCTGCTGGCTGGATAAAGTATGGAATGATATATTCCCCAAGCAAGCAAGCAAAGCAATTTTCCAGGATTCACCAAAATTACAACACCCTCATCCTGTGACTCAGCCACCCCACTTCTGGGAATTTATCTTACAGAAATATCTATAAACATGACAAACCCAGACAGTATATTAAAAAGCAGAGACATTACTTTGCCAACAAAGGTCTTTATAGTCAAAGCTATGGTTTTTCCAGTAGTCATGTATGGATGTGAGAGCTGGACCATAAAGAAAGCTGAGCACCAAGGAATTGATGCTTTTGAACTGTGGTTCTGGAGAAGACTTTTGAGAGTCCCTTGGACTGCAAGGAGATCCAACCAGTCCATCCAAAGGAGATGAGTCCTGGGTGTTTATTGGAAGGACTGATGCTGAAGCTTCAATACTTTGGCCACCTGATGTGAAGAGCTGATTCATTGGAAAAGACCCTGATGCTAGGAAAGACTAGAGGCAGGAGGAGAAGGGGGCGACAGAGGATGAGATGGTTGGATGGCATCATCAACTCAATGGACATGAGTTTGAGCAAGCTTCTGGAGATGGTGAAAGACAGGGAAGCCTGACGTGCTGCAGTCCACGGGGTCACAAAAGACTTGGACACAACTTAGCGATTAAAGAATAATAAATATGCAGTAGGTACAAGATGGTCATTGTAGCACTGTTTATAACAGTAAAATAATGAAATGAGCTAAATGCCCACCTATAAGAGAATATTTGAATAAACTACAATCCACTCCCCCCGACATAATGTTCTGATGTGCATGAAGGAATAACGAAGGGGCCACGGGAAGGTCTCCAGCATACCCTAGGAGTGAAATAAGCCAGGTGGGAAATATTCATAATGTCACATTTTCAGTAAGGACAGAAAAAAATATATATATAAATGTTTACTTTCATCTGTTTACACAAAGGTTGGAAGGGTAAATAAGAAACTAACAGGTCAGGGAGGACTTGGGTAGACAGCCCAGAAGGGGGTTCAATGCTTTAAGTTCTTTTAAGTTTTGAACTGTTCGAATACATTAGTTATCTAAAACAAACAGTAAATAAAATTTCAAAAGGATTTAAGGTAAATTACCCATATTTTAAGTGTTTTAGAGTGAAAACTTTTCTATAATGTTTTGTCTGCCATATTGCCATAAGCTGAAGATCTCATTTACGTTTTGCAGGCAACAATATTGAATTTCCTGGCTATTAAATGCAGACAGAAACCGAAAGAACCAATGGAAATACCCAGTCCTTTAAGTGAACTGGTAATTATACAGTTAGTTTTAGTTTATTTTTACAGAAATATGTAGAAGGAAATCAGTCCAAAGGCTGCCTCAACTAATCTTCCAAGAGGTTATAGCTCACCAGAAGTTTGTCCAAATATAACAACTCATAATATAAAAATTTCATAATATAAAAATTTTATATGACTGATATTTTGGATATATTAATAAAAAACTTACTAGCACTATTTTGTATTCTGTTACCAACTATAGTACGTGCAGACAATTTAAACAGAGGTTGGAGGACAAGAGATGTTACGTTTGTGAACTTTCACTCTCTGACTTGCCGCAAGATGGCTTTTGTGAGTACTGCTCTACAAAGCAGCTGTTTTCAAGATGATCGACAACCCTGATGCAGATAAATCCAAGGTCACTGCTCTGTACCCATTCACAGAGCTGACCTCTCCATCCTTCCTGATTCCCTCTTCTTTTCGGGTGGTGGGAGAAGCAGTAGCTAACGCACAGCATGGTGTCTGCCACTCTCACTTCTTCAAAGGCACTGTATTCTCTTACTCCAATGCTGCTCTCTTCTTTTCCTCTAAATAGCACCTCTTCCTCCTTCACTAAATCTCTAGATGTCATTCCTCAGTGCTCAGATCTGGGCCAAACTCTACTGGGAGGTGTCTGAAAAGAATTTTTATATAGACGTAAGAGGTGAGCCGCCTTGTGCTGTTGTTCCCCACTCTTACTGACAACAATGCAGACGTGATACCTGGGGCTGCAAACATGAGGTAACAAGCATGAACATGGAAAGGCCAAGGGCTAAGAAGGCTGAGTGAGGGGGAAATAAAGAGCCTGAGTAAGTGTTTGGATAGATCACTGCCAGCAACCAGCTAACTAATGCAGAGAAGAGAGACAGGAGGTCAGAGGACAACAATGAGACCTAAGTGTTGTGCATGAATCAGGGTCTGACAAGGGACCTAGGCGAGGCTCTAACTCAGGCTGGGAGGATGACCAGAGGTGCTTTCTGGAGGATGTCTCACTTAGGCTGAGATCTCAGAGCAGAGTAAAGCTATTTTGGCAGAGTCAGGAGGAGGTGAGCAGGGAGAGGACAACACTTGAATAAACCTGGAAGTATCACTATCCGGCACATTTGAGCACTGACGGCAGTTACATGTGAGTAAAGCCCAGAGAGGAGGAGTCAGGAGAGGCCTTGTTAGGGAAGCTGAAGGATTCAGGGAGAGGGAAATGTTGAGAGAGAGCATCCCTTGAAGGGTCTTGTGAAGTGTGCCATGAAGTCTGGACTTTATCCCAGGGGCAAAGACCAGTCACTGAAGCATTTTCAATAGGAGTAGGGCTGGATCAGATTTTTATTGTAGAAAAATATCTATGCCACTATGGAAGATAGCATGGAGATTCCTCAAAAAACTAGGAATAAAATCATCATATGACCCAGCAATCCCACTCCTAGGCATATACCCTGAGGAAACCAAAACTGAAAAAAGACACATGCATCCCATTGTTCATTGCAGCACTATTTACAATAGCTAGAACATAGAAGCAACCTAGATGTCCATCAACAGATGAATGGATAAAGATGTTGTGGTACATATACACAATGGAATATTACTCAGCCATAAAAAGGAATGTGTTTGAGTCAGTTCTAATGAGGTGAATGAATCTAGAGCCTATTATATGGAGTGAAGTAAGTCAGAAAGAGAAAGATAAATAGTGTATCAGTTCAGTTCAGTTCAGTTGCTCAGCTGTGTCCAACTCTTTGCGACCCCATGAATCGCAGCACACCAGGCCTCCCTGTCCATCACCAACTCCCAGAGTTCACTCAGACTCACATCCATCGAGTTAGTGATGCCATCCAGCCATCTCATCTTCTGTTGTCCCCTTCTCCTCCTGCCCCCAATCCCTCCCAGCATCAGAGTCTTTTCCAATGAGTCAACTCTTCGCATGAGGTGGCCAAAATACTGGAGTTTCAGCTTTAGCATCATTCTTTCCAAAGAAATCCCAGGGCTGATCTCCTTCAGAATGGACTGATTGGATCTCCTTGTAGTCCAAGGGACTCTCAAGAGTCTTCTCCAATACCACGGTTCAAAAGCATCAATTCTTCAGCGCTCAGCCTTCTTCACAGTCCAACTCTCACATCCATACACGACCACAGGAAAACACTAATGCGTATATATGGAATCTAGAAAGATGGTACCAAAGAATTTATTTGCAGGGCAGCAATGGAGAAACAGACATAAAGAACATATGGACATAGGGAGAGGGGAGGAGAGGGTGAGATGCATGGAAAGAGTAACATGGAAACTTACATTACCATATGTAAAATAGTCAATGGTTATCTGCTGTATGTCTCAGGAAACTCAAACAGGGGTTCTGTGACAATCTAAAAGGGTGGGATTTCTATTGTAGAAAAATTAAGTGTTTGCATTTAAGAACAATTACTCCGGTGAAATAGTAGAGACCATTGGAACTGGGCCAAGTTGAAGGCAGAAGGAACGTTAGGGGGTGACTGCAGCAATACAGGTGAGAGATGAGATGCCCTCCCCCATGAGTGACAGAGAATGGAGAGCTGGGAGTGCTCCCAGTGTTTGATCTTCAGGGAGGGAGGTGGGAGGGAGGCATTCAGGACCAAGCTGACTCATCAAATGGCTGGCTGAGTTATGGCAATCCATGTCTGGAAATGACTCAGCCACTAAAGAGAATGGATATGCACACAAAACTGATGTGAGGGGGTTTCACCGAAGGACTGTTTACTGAGAAAAGCACAGCAATGAAAGGTGTGTTCGGTACAATCACCGCTGGCAACAGAAGGACCAGCCCTGCCTGGTCCACACTCAGCATCCACATGCCTTTTTGCCTGATGCCGTCGCACACCCTGCCTGTAACACAGGAGAGGAACCCACGGAGCTGATCCTGGAAGCCCTGTCCTGGTCACTGATCTGGGATGGTCTCCAGTAAGAGGTGTTCATATAAGATTTGGAGGAGCAGCTCAGGCCAGTTTTCTCTGGAGCACTGTGAGCAGATGTCTGAGCAGCCTGCAGGCATGAGGCTGGCTGGAGGTTTGGGGCAGCCCCCTGAGACATACCTGCTGGGGTGATCTGGCCACTGGGTAGTTGGTGGTGGAGGTGATCCTAGACTCCTGAGACTGCAAGGAGGATGCCCAGTGAGTGCTGGTGACTCCTCTCCCCACCGAGCACAGCTCCTGCCAGGGCACCATTTCTGCAACTTCCTAAACCTCTAGCTTCCATCCCTTCTGGGAATGCTGGAGTGACTTCCATCTTCTTCACCCATCTTCTTCACCCAATGCTAATGGGTACAGGTGGTACTGGGCACAGTGCCAGGAATGCAGAAGCACAGAGATGAAACTGGTTCTTGGCTGCTGTGGGAGAACCAACAGGACTGTGAGGGGCTCTCCTTCCTGCTGCACCAGGCAACCACACTGGGTAACAAGGGATGAGGGGCTCAGCTCCAGGTACAGCTGTGGAGTCAGAGCACCCTTTAGGAACCTCTGAGTTCATATAGCTATGCTATATGAATTTGATTCCAAATTCAGACCTTTTTGATGCTGTGAGTGGCTGATTTGTGCAAGCTTAAAGTTTTGCCAGGATTCCCATGAATGGGGTCGGACAGTGAGCAGAAAGAATGAGGGCTTGACAGCTGCATGAGATCCTGAGAACACTGAGATAGGTTCTGATGAATGTGGGGGCCTTGAGTCTCCTGAGCCAGCAGAAGCGGCCCCTCCTCCCTTGACTGAGGCTGCTGCTGCCGCTGCTAAGTCGCTTCAGTTGTGTCCGACTCTGTGAGACTCCATAGACGGCAGCCCACCAGGCTCCGCTGTCCCTGGGATTCTCCAGGCAAGAACACTGGTGTGGGGGTTGCCATTTCCTTCTCCAATGCATGAAAGTGAAAAGTGAAAGTGAAGTCACTCAGTTGTGTCCGACTCTTTGTGACCCCATGGACTGCAGCCTACCAGGCTCCTCTGTCCATGGGATTTTCCAGGCAAGAGTACTGGAGTGGGGTACCACTGCCTTCTCCATGACTGAGGCTAATACCCTATTTTCTGAAGACCCAGCAGTGACCTTCTTTTTAAGTGTGCAGGTGTGCCCGGCTCTTTTTAATTTTCAGATTTGTAACTAGGAAGATGGCCTGGGACGAGGTCCCACACACATCAAAAGAACTACAAGATTTTTGCCAGCAGAAATTTGAAGGAAGTGCAGAGTAAATTTCACAACTGTTAAACCAGCAATTGCCCAGCATGTGAATGGCAGAAAACGATACTGAGTTAATGGCACAGACTCTGAATGTGAAGGTCTGGGTGCTGGGTGAGTGGGAAGTGGAGCAGGGCAGGTGTTACAAACACTCAAAACAAGTGTCTGCCAGGGGCCAGGTTCAAGGCCACGATGATTTGCAGATTTTCTCCTTTGCTTGTTATTTATCTATGGTAAGATGAACCAAAGAGTACTCTTCTCCTTTCCTTGTCATAGAACATACAGAAGGCTAAGTGTGAATAAGCTCTTAATTCAGTCCTCAAGTCACAGTTCATCAAAGATGGTCACAAGCCAACCAGGTGAGGGATGAGCGAAGTTCCAGATGGGGCTTGCGCCTCATGGAGTTGTGAGAAGTTTGTGAGAAGTGAAGCGTCTTCAGCCACATGCTGGATGGTGCGGAGTTGCCTGCTCATTTCGATGTGCATCAAAGGATGCGTGTGGATGGGGACTGGACAAAGCAGCAGAAATTGCCGGAGAGCAGCGGCTGCCTCCCCTGCGCCCTTCTCTTCCTTCATTCTCCTCCAGAAATGGGGAAGAAGCATGCAACGGCACTTCGAGACTGCTTTCCTGACAGGCTCCAGGTTCCTAAATGAGAAGCACTCGTGCAAGGTTTGCAAGGCTGCAAGAGGAGCAGCCACCATGCTCCATGGCGCTCCCGCCTCTCGCCCACGCTACCCTTGTCATCTGCACCCACGGCTCCCACAGGAACGCAGAGGCAACCACTCTCTGCTTTGACCACATCCTGCGTGGGGCACGGTGACAGGACATCACGCTCTGGCGCTGGTCGGCTTCCTTGCCACTCATGGCCCTCTTGGGTCTCCCTCTCTGGATCCTTCTAGGCCTCTTGGCCTCTGCTTGCTGACACGCCTCCAGCCCTGGGGCCACTTCTCTTCCGCATCCACACCGACTCTCTGGGTGTCACATTGGCTCCTCCCAGTAAACACCCTCTGAGTACTGACCTCCCCTGGATTTCCGTCCCTGGGTCAGCTCCTACTTCAGCATTTCACCTTGGGGACTGCTGTGCACCAAACTGTGCCCCTTCAAAATTCATACATTGAAGCCCTAATCCCCAAGGTGACTGCATTTGGAGACAGGAAGGAAATGGAAGTTATACTAGATCATAAAGATTGGGACCCTGATCTAACAGGGCTGGTGTCCTTATAAGAAGAGAAAGTAGCCTCAGAGATCTCACCCTCTTCACGTCATGAGAGCACAGAGGAAAGGCCATGTGAGGATGCCAGCTGGGATGAGAGCCTTCACCAGCAGCCACATCAGCCTGTTCCCTGGCCTGGGACCTCCTGGCCTCCAGAACTATGGGAAGAAATGTCTGCTGTTTAAGCCATCCAGTCTCTGGTCCTCAGTGACAGCAGCTGAGGCAAATGAATCCAGGTGTCCAAGGGCATCCCAGGCGTGACGTGGCCCAAGTCCAGGGCTTGAGCTTCCTCTGCTCTCTGGCCTCACAGAGCTCGACTTGGACATGAAAATCTAGTGTCAGCTTCTAGTCTGTTCTTGCTCTCACACTCCACATCAGCCAATCCTTTAGGCTTTACTTGAAAATATAGTCTCTCCATCTAATCCTCTCTCAAAACCTCCACCCTTCCCACCCTAGGTTGGCCGCACCTCTTGCCTGGATGATTGTAAGAGGGTCCCGGCTCCCGCTGCTCCAGCGTGCCCTGCATCAGAGAGGCTGTTCCCGGCCATTCCGTCTAAAATGCCATGGACCCTCAGTCCCAGCAATCCCATATCTAGGAATTCCTATATTGAGGAATATACCCTAAAGAGATGCCTCTTCACCCACCACATGCCCAAGGAGCTGGTGAAAAGCACGCATGGCAGCCTGGGTCATAACAGTAGGAACAAGAAACAGCCTAAATGCCTACCGAAAGGAGACTGAACCAACACATTTTTTTTTTTTTTTGAACCAACACATTTTTATCTCTTCAAACAATGGAGTGCCATGCAGTGATGAAAAAATCATTTACACTTCATACAAGAGCCCACAGGGATCTCAGGGCATACTGTTACAGGATATAAGCAAGTCCCTAAAGATTCATATCATCTCAGTCTACTTATGTCAAGTTCAAAACATGCAACGTGAAGCAGCATTTGACTGGGGATACAGATGCAGGAGGTACCACCCTGAAGGTGCATAAGGGATGCAAGAGAACCCACAGCCTGGGTGGTGGGGACCCTGGCGGGAGGGACAATGAGACGAGGTCAGGGAGAACCCCAACGGGGGCTTCCAAGTTCACGACAAAGTCCACTCCCCTGTTTGAAAGCTGGGTGCTTCAAAAGTGCGTTATTCTTATAATTGACTCTGACAACCGTGATTTTGTACTGTCTCAGTATTTAATAAAAATAATGCAGTAATTAGTGTAGGTTAAGCTATGGTAATTGGCAGGACCCCATCCCTGGCTCCTGCTCAGTTCAGTAGCTCACAGAGAGAGGTGTGTTCCCTTCACACACAGACTCCATATGGTCCCCCAGATACCCAGGGGCCGCCTGTAACACATGTCCCCCAAGGCTACCGTGCGGACCCTGGCCCCTCAGCCAGAGGGGAAGAGCCCAGAAATCCACACATGGATCCCCTGCTCCACCACGGTCACCCTCAGGCCTCATACCCTCAGACGGGCTGTGCTGGCTGTGACTGTCACTCTCATGACCCTTCTGTGGCGGGAGCCAATCACGTGACCCCTCCAAGGGCAGGAGGCCTGGGCGGTGAAGTCCCTCTCAGGGAGAAGAGGGTGGATTTGGTAAACTGCTAGATGTCCCCACTGTCCTACATGGGGAAAAATATATCTATATCTACAAATCCTGGGCGTGTGTACGTGTGCATACACACATATACACATATTACATCTGCATATATGTGTATGTGTACATACGTATAAGAAAAACTAAAAGAGGCTATGGCAAAACATTATTGGGATTCTCTCTAAGGCAGGGATCCTGAACACCCCACCCCACCTGCCATGGACAGTTAGGAACTGGGTGGGCCTGACAGTAGGAGGTGAGCAGCAGGCAAGCAAACAAAGCTTCCTCTGTATTTACAGCCATTCCCCATCCGTCGCTCACTTTACCGCCTGAGGTCCGCCTCTGGCCAGATCAGCGGCAACATTAGATTTTCACAGTTCCCACCATGAATTACGCATGCCAGGGATCTAGGCTGTGTGCTCCTTCTGAGAACCTAATGCCTGGTGATCTGAGGTGGAGCTGAGGCAGGGATGCTAGTGCTGGGGAGTGGCTGCAAATACAGATTATCATTAACAGAGAGGTCTGACTGCACAGAGGCCATGATAAATCAAGTACTTGCAGACCCATGTCCAAACTCTATCAGTGAGTGGCAAATGACAATTAAGCTGCTTCTGACGGCAGGTTTAAGTCAGAATCCGACACTTACTTTAGTCTGTAATTGGCCTGCCTATTGTTTTATTTATCACTTTCGTCTGTGCCTCTTATCTGTACTGTGTACTTGGTTCAGTTACATTTTTGGTAAGCCCACAAGCTAACCCCAGCCAAAATGACTAAAAAACAAATATGCTGGAGAGCTTTTATGAAAATGAGGGAAGACACAGTGATGAGACAATAGGAAACTCTAAGGCTGCCGACAAAAAGAAAGCTGCATTTAAAAGAAAATACAAGAGTCCTGCTTAAACTGGGCTTCCCAGGTGGTGCTAGTGGAAGAACCTAGTGCCAGCGCAGGAGACTTAAGAGCCACAGACTCAATCCCTGAGTCAGGAAGATCCCCTAGAGGAGGCCATGGAAACCATTCCAGTATTCTTGCCTGGACAATCCCATGGACAGAGGAGCCTGGCGGGCTATGGTCTGTAGGGTTGCAAAGAGTGGGACACGACTGAAGAGACTTAGCATGTACACATGCCTACTTAAATTATGGGTTTATTATAACAGCTGATTCACATTCTCCAAGCCCACTTTGTGTAATATGTGGCTACCGGCTATCCAATGAAGCCACGAAACCTTCAAAACTGCTTTGCCACATGGCAACCAAGCACCCTGGATTAAAAGACAATCCTTTAGAGTTTTTCAAAAGCAAAACGACAACATGAAGAATAGAAGAAATTACTGAAGGCCACCACTTCATCAAATGTGTTGCACTAAGAATATCATTCTAAGAAGTCCTTCACAATTGGCAAAGAGTTGATCTGCCTACTGCTAAGGACATTTTTTGTGAACTTTTACGAGTGTCTTCAGTTCAAAAAGTGGTATGTGCTCCTCTTTCAGCACCACTGATGAAATAGACAAGTTGAGGAACTAACAAACGATATGAGGCACAGTTGTTAGAGGGGATTAATGAGTCACTGTCGTACACAATCCAGGTTGACGAGTCTACCAGTGTTAACAAGAAGGCAACAATGCTTGTTTTTGTGCTTATATTTTTCTGGGGGATGTGCCTGAGGATATGTTATGTGCACTTTTGTTGCCAACCAATGTCATGGCTGCACAACTATTCAAGTCTTTGAATGATCACATCAGGAAAATGGAATTGATCATTTTGTGCTGGTATATGCACAGATGGAGTGGCTGCCAAGACTTGAAGGCCTTCTGGTTTCACTAATCAGGTCAAAGAGGTTGTTTCTGAATGTGAGTCTATGCACTGTGTCATCCATTGAGAAATGCTGACTACCCGAAAAATGTCACCTGAATTTAACAGCATTTTTCAGGATGTGATTAAAATTATCAACCACATTAAAGTACATGCCCTTAACTCATGTCTGTTCATGCAGCTCTGTGAAGATATGGACACAGAGCACACACATCTTCTCTTATAAACAGAAGTGAGATGGCTTTCTAAAAGTAGATTATTGGCCAGGGCTTTTGAGTTATGAGAGCTGCTCCAGAGATTTCTTTTTGAAAAACAGTCAGCACTGGTAAAACATTTCAGTGACACAGAATTGGTCACAAAACTTGCTTACTTGTGTGACATATTCAGCCTGCTCAACAAACTCAATCTGTCACTGCAGGGAGAATGACAACTGTGTTCAATTCAGGTCAGCAGATAAAGTGGTTGCATTCAAAGCCAAACCAGAATTATAGGGTCAATGAGTTACCACAGGGATTTTGACATGTTTCAAACCTTAGCAGAGATTTTGAAAGAGACTGAGCCAGGACCTTCCTTCTCCCAGCTGGTGCATGATCACCTATCTCAGCTTTCAAAAGAGTTTGAGCATTACTTCCCAATCACAAAAGAATGGGAAGGAATATATCTAGGACCCATTTGTGAGTAAGTCAGGTGAACTGACTTTGTCCATGCTAGAAGAGGATAAACTGCTTGAGATCGCAAATGACAGCAGCCATAAAAGTGTGTTTGAGACAACTTCAAATCTCCATATGTTCTTCATTAAAGTCAAAGTGAAATATCCTGAGATTGCCACAAAATCACTGAAAAGCCTGCTTCCATTTCCACATCCTACTTTGTGAAGCAGGGTTTCCTGCAATGACAGCCACCAAAACAAGATTACGGAATAGACTGGACATAAGCAACACACTTTGGGTGTCACTGTCTCCCATCACCCCTAGATGGGACCTTCTAGTTGCAGGAAAACAAGCTCTAGGGCTCCCACCGATTCTGCATTATGATGAATTATGTAATGATTTCACTATGTATCACAATGTAATAACAACAGAAGCAAAAATTACACAATAAATGTAATGCACTTGCATCATTCTGAAACCATCCCTCCACACACGTCCCTTCTGTGGAAAAAGTGTCTTCCATGAAATTGGTTCCTGGTGCCAAAAAGGTCAAGGAACGGTGATTTAAAGGGTAGGAACATAAGTGGCTTTTATTTCATTATTTTGTTGTAATCTCTTAATTTTCTTTGATGAATTCATACTAACATCTGAATTAATTTAATTAGCATTAAAATGCAGGTCTCGGTTTACCTGAAAGCTGGGTAAACATGCATTTGTTTGTCTAGGTAACTAATTAGCTCCCTTTGGTTTTGTTTTGAACAAATATGCACATATTCAGAAACTAAAATGAATTTTGAACTGAACCACTTTGGACAATTGGTTAAATAATATAGAAAAGCAAGTGAAACATTTAATTTTAGCATTGAGTGATAGTATTTTGTGTTAGCCGGTGAAGTAAATATTGAAACTCCCAGTGTCGTAATGATGTGAAATATCACCTAGTTAGTAAATTTTTAAATATAATAATAAAATAATGCTGAAGACAACTTTCAATTTGGTCATGTATATACAGGGACTGAATGAAAGAAAATGATTTCTATATATACAGCAGATAATAATTCATTTGTTGAATTCAGTTCAGTTCAGTCACTCAGTCGTATCTGACTCTTTGCGACCCCATGAACCACAGCACGCCAGGCCTCCCTGTCCATCACCAACTCCTGGAGTCTACCCAAACCCATTTCCATTGAATCAATGATGCCATCCAACCATCTCATCCTCTGTTGTCCCCTTCTCCTTCTGCCCCCAATCTTTCCCAGCTTACTCTTTTCAAATGAGTCAGCTCTTCGCATGAGGTGGCCAAAGTATTGGAGTTTCAGCTTCTACATCAGTCCTTCCAATAAACACCCAGGACTGATCTCCTTTAGGATGGACTGGTTGGATCTCCTTGCAAGGGACTCTCAAGAGTCTTCTCCAACACCACAGTTTAAAAGCATCAATTCTTCGGCGCTCAGCTTTCTTTATAGTCCAACTCTCACATCCATACATGACTACTGGAAAAACCATAGCCTTGACTAGATGGACCTTTGTTGGCAAAGTAATGTCTCTACTTTTTAATATGCTGTCTAGATTAGTCATAACTTTCCTTCCAAGGAGTTAAGTGTCTTTTAATTTTATTTTTTGAATTACTATTATTAATTATTATAGTGTTGTATGAATATATATAAACGACTAAGAACTTATAGCCTGAGAAGTTCTATTTTGGGGTCTCACACACTCCAGAGCTTATAAACAAAGTGTAACTTTCTAGTATGTCCAGGTGCTTGGGCTCTCTATGCTCAGAACACGACTAATCTAAACAAGGCCATAGTACCCCTACCTGAGGCCAAACTACAAACCCAAGGGGGAAGGTGGTTAGGGAGGGATAAATTAGGAGCTGGGGATTAGCAGATACAAACTACTATGTACAAAACAGAGAAACAACAGTGTCCCACAAGTCACCAGATAGTGGAACAGAAGGACATGCACTCGTCTTCTCCTTCTAGAACTCCAAAATTGCAAAAACCGCTGAACGATCATTGACAGGAGAATGTTGGCTCCCACCAAAAAAAGATACTCCATGTCCAAGGGCAAAGGAGAAGCCCCAACCAGATGGTAGGAAGAGCAAAATCATGTTTAGACTCAAACCCCATATCCACCAGAGATGCTTGCAGGGCTCAAACAAAACTTTGTGTGCACCAGGACCCAGAGGCCCTACAAGAGACTGAGCCAGACCTGCCTTTGAGTGTGTGAGTGTCTCCTGCAGAGCCATGGGTCAGCAGTGGCCTGCCATGGGGACAGGGGCTCTGGCTGCAGCAGATTGGGAGGCACAGCACGTGGCCTAAGTCCTCTTGGAGGAGTCGCCATCAGCCCCACCACAAAGCCGCCAAGTAGTAGATCCACAAACTGGAGGGCAATTATACCAAAGATGTTCTCACACTGTTGCAAAAGCTCTAGGGCCCACCACAGATTTCCCAACTGGGAGATATGGCAAAGGGACTGAGAACCCCCAGGGCATTTGACTTTGAAGGCCAGTGGGATTTCGTTATAGAACTTCCACAGAACTGCGGAAACAGACTCCTGGAGCACACAAACAAAATGTTGTGTGCACCAGGACCCAGGAGAAAGGCAGAGTGATCCCACAAGAGACTAACCCAGATTTGCCGGTGAGTGTCCAGGAGTCTCTGGCAAAGGTGTGGGTCGACAGTGGCCTTCTGTGAGGTTGGGGCACTGAATTCAACAGTCCTGGGAGCTGCAGTGTGCTGGCATAAGTCCTTTTGAAGGAGGTTGCCATTAATGCCATTACCCCTACCATAGTACCCCTACCTGAGGCCAAACTACAAGGAGGCCAAACTACAAGCCCCACTCATCTACAGAAAATTGGATTAAAGATTTACTGAACATGGCTCCACCCATCAGAGCAAGACCCAGATTCCCCCATAGCCAGTCCCTCCCATCAGGAAGCCTCTTATCTTTACCCATCAAAGGGAAGACAGAATGGAAACCACAATTACATAAAACTAACCAAACTGATCACATGGATTACAGCCTTGTCTAACTCAATAAAACTATGAGCCATGCCATGTAGGGCCACACAAGAAGGACGGGTCATGGTGGAGAGTTCTGACAAAACATGGTCCACTGGAGAAGAGAATAGCAAACTACTTCAGTATTCTTGCCTTGAGAACCCCAGGAACAGTGTTAAAAGGCAAAAAGATATGACACTGGAAGATGAACTCCCCAGGTCAGCAGGTGCCCAATATGCTACTGGAGAAGAGCAAAGAAATAGCTCCAGAAGGAATGAAGAGGCTGAGTCAAAGCAAAAACAATGCTCAGATGTGGATGTTACTGGTTATGAAAGTACAGTCTGATGATGCAAAGAACAAAATTGCACAGGAACCTGGAATGTTAGGTCCATGAATCAAGCTAAATTGGAAGTGATCAAACAGGAGATGGCAAGAGTGAACATCAACATTTTAGGAATCAGTGAACTAAAATGGATCAGAATGGGCAAATTTAATTCAGATGACCATTATATCTACTACTGTGGGCAAGAATGCCTTTAGAAGAGATAGAGCAGCCTTCATAGTCAACAGAAGAGTCTAAAATGCAGTACTTGGGCACAATCTCAAAAATGACAGCACAATCTCTGTTTGTTTCCAAGGCAAACATTCAACATCACAGTAATCCAAGTCTATGCTCCAACCACTAATGCCAAAGAAGCTGAAGTTGAATGATTCTATGAAGACCTACAAGATTTCCTAGAACTAACACCAAAAAATATGACATTTTCATCAAAGGGGACTGGAAAGCAAAGGTAGGAAGTCAAGAGATACCTGGAGTAACAGGCAAGTTTGGCCTTGGAGTACAAAATAAAGTGGGCAAAGCCTAACAGAGTTTTGCCAAGAGTCATAGCAAACACTTTCTTCCAACAATACAAGAGATGGCTCTACCCATGGACAACACAAGATGGTCAATACTGAAATCAGATTGATTATTTTCTTTGCAGCTGAAGATGAAGAAGCCTTATACCATCAGGAAAAACAAGAACAGGAGCTGACTGTGGCTCAGATCATGAACTCCTTATTGCAAATTCAGACTTAAATTGAATAAAGTAGGAAAACCACTAGACCACTCAGGTATACAGTAGAAGTAACAAAAAGATTCAAGGGATTAGATCTGATAAGAGTGCCTAAAGAACTATGGATGGGGGTTCGTAACATTGTATAGGAGGCAGTGATCACAACCATCCCCAAGAAAAAGAACTGCAAAAAGGCAAAATGGTTGTCTGAGACGGGCTTACAAATAGCTGAGAAAAGAAGAGAAGTGAAAGGCAAAGGAGAAAATGAAAGATATATCCATCTGAATGCAGAGTTCCAAAGAACAGCAAGGAGAGATAAGGCCTTCCTAAGTGATCAATGCAAAAAAAAATAGAGAAAAACAATAGAATGGGAAAGACTAGATAGAGATCTCTTCAAGAAAATTAGAGATACCGAGGGAACATTTCATGGGCACAATAAAGGACAGAAACGTTATGGATCCAACAGAAGCAGAATAAGAAGAGGTGGCAAGAATACACAGAAGAAATACACAAAAAGATCTTAATGACCCAGATAACTACGATGGTGTGATCACTCACCTAGAGCCAGACATCCTTGAGTGCAAAGTCAAGTGGGCCTTAGGAAACATCAATATGAACAAAGCTAGTGGAGGTGATGGAATTTCAGTTGAGCTATTTCAAATCCTAAAAGATGATGCTGTGAAAGTGCTGCACTCAATATGCCAGCAAATTTGGAAAACTCAGCAGTGGCCACAGGACTGGAAAAGGTCAGTTTTCATTCCAATCCCAAAGAAAAAGAATGTCAAAGAATGCTCAAATTACCACACAACACTAGCAAAGGAATGCTCAAAATTCTTCAAGCCAGGCTTCAATAGTATGTGAACCGTGAACTTCCAGATGTTCAAGTTGGGATTTAGAAAAGGTAGATGAACCAGAGATCAAATTGCCAACATCTGTTAGATCATAGAAAAAGCAAGAGAGTCCAGAAAAATATCTGCTTCATTGACTAGGCTAAATCCTTTGACTGTGTGGATGACAACAAACTGTGGAAAATTCTTAAAGAAATGGGAATACCAGACCATTTTACTTTCCTTCTGAGAAATCTGTATGCAGGTCAAGAAGTAACAGTTAGAACTGGACATGGAACAATGTCCACACTGGTTCCAAACAGGAAAAGGAATATGTTAAGGCTGTAAATTGTCACCCTGCTTATTTAACTTACATGCAGAGTACATCATGCGAAATGCTGGACTGGTTGAAGCACAAATTGCAATCAAGATTTTACCTTCCTTCTGAGAAATCTGTATGCAGGTCAAGAAGCAACAGTTAGAACTGGACATGGAACAATATCCACACTGGTTAAAATAGGAAAAGGAATATGTTAAGGCTGTACATTGTCACCCTGCTTATTTAACTTACATGCAGAGTACATCATGTGAAATGCTGGACTGGTTGAAGCACAAATTGCAATCAAGATTGCTGGGAGAAATATGAATAACCTCAGATATTCAGATGATACCACCCTTATGACAGAAAGCAAAGAGGAACTAAAGAGCTTCTTGATGAAAGTGAAAGAGGAGAGTGAAAAAGTTGGCTTAAAACTCAACATTCAGAAAACTAAGATCATGGCATCTGGTCCCATCACTTCATGGCAAACAGATGGGGAAACAATGGAAACAGTGACAGACTTTATTTTCTTGGGCTCCAAAATCACTGTGGACTGTGACTGCAGCCATGAAATTAAAAGACGCTTGCTCCTTGAGAGAAAAGCTATGACAAACCTAGATAGCATATTAAAAAGCAGAGACATTACTGACAAAGATTTGTATAGTCAAAGCTGTGATTTTTTCCAGTAGTCATGTATGGATGTGAGAGTTGGACCATAAAGAAAGTTGAGAACCGAAGAATTGATGCTTTTGAATTGTGGTGTTGGAGAAGACTCTTGGGAGTCCCTTGGACAGCAAGGAGATCCAACTGGTCCATCCTAAAAGAAATCAGTCCTGAATATTCATTGGAAGGACTGATGCTGACGCTGAAACTCCAATACTGTGGCCACCTGATGTGAAGAACTGAATTATTGGAAAAGACCCTGATGCTGGGAAAGTTTGAAGGCAGGAGAAGGGGAGGACAGAGGATGAGATGGTTGGATGGCATCACCTACTCAATGGTCATGAGTTTGAGCAAGCTCTGGGAGTTGGTCATGGACAGGGAAGCCTGGTGTGCTGCAATTCATGGGGTCGCAGAGTCAGACACAACTGAGCGACTGAACTGAATTGATGCTGGAGACACAAATTGAATTTTTGTTTCAGAAATAGCAAATTATACATAAAAATAAAAGTTATGTGTGTGTATCATTTTAAAATATTTGTATGTACATACATATATATAAGATACATACATATTTTCAATCCTAACTGAAACATCTGCATTCCTTTCCTCATTCCTATTCCTTTCCTGTTTCTGTCCAGATGAGGCCCTTACCCTGCCCTCATTCACAAGGGTGCTTGGGAAGTGGTCAGAAGGGACAGGGAAGAGCCAGGATACAGCATCAAAGGCAGAGGCAGGGGCAGGTGCTGACAGACCTGTGGTGTGGAGTGAGCTCGTGTGTTGTGTGTGTGCTACGTGCATGGGCTATAATGTGCGTGTGTGCCTTATATACGGGAAGGGGGTGGAGTGGGTATAGGGTTCTGTCTCTGGTATGTGCATGTGTAATGAGTATTTCTGGTGCCTTGTGTGGCATATGTCAGACAAGGTCTGACACGGTCTGCAGACTTTCCAAGCATTTGTGGTGTGTACACTTTTGCATGTGTAGTAAATATGCCTTGTATGGTGTGTGGGGTGTATTATGTGCTAGGTTGCATGGCATGTGTGGTGCATGTGATTGGTGTGTGACATGTATGTTGTATGTCCTATGTGCACATTATATGTGGTGAGATGTGTGTGCACAAGGCGGCACGTGAATGCATGTAAAGTGGGTGTGCATGTGAGATGTGTGCACATGTTGTGTGTGTGTGTATGTGTGATGTATATTATGTGATGAGCGTGTGTGCTGTCTGGCAGGGGTTGAATGGTGGGCGTGCAGGGTGAATATGCTATGTGGTGTGTGTGGTGGGTATGGATGGCGACTGTGCAGTGTGTGTGTGTGTGTGTGCACTGTTGTATGTGCACACCTAGGCTCCCGAGGGCAGCTATTACTCTGTCTCCCTCCAGGGCAGGCACGGACGCAGAAGGGTGCCTGCATGGTGAAGGGTGTGGGGGACACACGGACACACGGGGGTGCACTGGGGACCGCGGCCGTGCACGCATTCAGTTTTGCAGGGCTGCTTGCGTCTGAAACCCCAGCCGCCCTCTTCTGAGCACCAACCCAGGCTCAGGTGGGCAGACGACAGCTGCCCCTTGGGCCTATATCCTGACAGGGCAGGGCCGCGGGCAGTTCCCAACGTGCAGGTGCACGAGCAGTGTAGAATCTGCAAGTATGGCATGGCCAGGAGATTCCTGGGGAGAAAGCCACCAAGGCACCTTCATGCTCGCCGCCCCCCACCTCCCACCATCACCCATCCACTGGGAACTGAGGCCTGAAATTATGGAACCAACTGTTGAAAGTGCAGAACAATGAACGAGTTTTTCAGATTCATTTTCTGAAATGGTTTAATCTATGCCTGAGGCCAAACATCTATTAATTAAGTAGGAACTCTGATCTCTACATTCCCAAGTGGCTGCCGCAGCACTGCATGAAGGGTCTGAGGCTGTGGCTCTGGAGCAGGGCCCTCCTCCCACCCCTCTACCTTTCTCTAGTCACAAGCGAGACTGCACATGGGCAGGAAGTGATGAAGGATGAGGTTCACACCCCGAGCACTGAGCTATCTCTGTGGAGGACGTGGGGAACCATACTGTGGAAGCAGTGCTGGTATTGATATCAATGGGCCTTTCTGGATATTCATGGAGTCAGTCTCCATTACAGGAGAACATTATTATGAACACAGCTCATTTATCTCAGCCTAAGTTAAACATCTAGATGACCCTCCACCAAAATCACCAGTTTGAATCCAGTGATCTGCATACCTCCTAATATTCCAGTCATCACTGGTTTTGGCTTGCAATGTTTGGCAAGCAAAGACAGAATAACCTAGATTTCATATCAGCATCTCTGGCTAGATTGACAGGGTTATTCTGAAACTTTGCTCTACTGTTTTTCAATCTTCACTTGCAAAGCCCTGGCAAGTTGATTTTAGCCTCAGGGAGATACAAGGGGCTGCAGACCTGGGGCAGGCTTTTAGAGGCCTCCAGTAATAAACACACACAGAAACACAAGGAGCTGGACCAAGAGAATATAAGGAACAGAAGACAAAGATATCCTGTTACAAGAGACAGCAAAGGAGGATCGTAAGCAGCAAGAGGACAAAAGAGGAAGGTGGGTAATGTTCATTTTGTCATGCCTACTAGACTATAATTCCTCTTAGGGAAGGAGTTGATTTATATTCGTTTTTGAAGGAAATGGCAACCCACTCCAGTACTCTTGCCTGGAAAATGCCATGGACAGAGGAGCCTGATAGGCTACAGTCCGTGGTATTGCAAAGAGTTGGACTTGACTGAGCGACTTCACTTTCACTTTATTTACCATAGCACTTGTTCAATAAATGCTTTTAACATTGCAAAAAAGTGGACCTGGAAACATGCCACATGCCTCTCAACATGGGAAGTCATTCTTAATACTACTGTCACGTGGAGCTGTTTAAAATAAATCGGTCAGGATTTAGATGGTTAACAAAATTAACTGAATTTTCTAACATGACTTGTAAAATGTAAACCATGGCAGACAATCAGTGTTCATAGTTTTGAAAAGTTCCCTTTGCTGCCAAAATGTATGACATCTAATAGCAATGGAACATACATCCTGTACACAATTCATCTGAATAAACAACAACACTGCAAAGCGACATAGCTGATGTTGATATCTGTCACATTAACTGTCTAATGTACAACTTCTGTTTTTGAAGGACGTAATCAACCTGGGAATTAAATAGGCAATATTTACAACCACATTTTTCCCACACGTGAGTTAAGTAATACTATTTTAAGAAAAGCTAAATGCTGACATCAGCCAATTAGGGATTTTTTAATTAAAAATACCATACATAAAACTACTGTATGCTTATTTTAATACTGAAGTGTTGATCACTGATATCACAGTAAACAAATTCAAATCATACTTGGGAGGTTTGTTTCTGGCAATGGAAGACTAGGTTGTTTCAGACTAACACACATTGGAATAACTTAGAAAACATGGCAAGGTATAAGAAAGAAGCCTCTTTGATAACATCTGAGAACACAAGGGCAGTGCGGAATTTTAAGGCTAAGATCTGGGAGGAGATCGACGACAGGGGAGGTGAGACTTGCACTGAGAGTCACTTTCCCTACTGGGAGTATCACCAATGATGAGAACAGTGGCTGAGAGGCTGAAAAGTGGGCAGATCTTTCAACAAATCTTGATCTTGGAAGACAAAAACTGAATTCAAGGTTCATGGAGAAGAACAGACCTTGGTCAACAACCTGAGCTCTTAGTTGGGACCTGAAAGGATGACATCTCAAGAGTCAGAGTGAATTAGAAGTAGAGCAGTCATACTATGGAAATAAGTCCAACTTCAGATCACTTAAATCTCAGATTATTTTATTAAAGTAGTCTTGCATTGTTAATACCCCAATCCAAACTGCCTGAAATAAGCAAATTGAATCCTCTCTGGAAAATGATAAACTCATCCAGAGCCTAAATTTGTACCTTAAAATTTTAATATATAATCCTATATCCAGCATTTATTAAAATGATCAGGAAGATGAGAAATTAAGACAGACAGAGAAATAACAGAAAACCAAACAGTAGGAACAGAAAAACAGATCTCAACAAACATATACTTTAATTATAACAAATACGTTGAAGTTAAAGAATTTTGGTAGAGAACTGGGAAATGTAAAATAAGCCAAATGGAAACTCTAGAAGTGAAAAACAGAATAACTAAAAACTCAATGGGTAGGTTTGAGAGTTGACTTGGTACTCACATAAAGAAAACTGATAAACTGGAAGACAGGTCAGAAGGAAAACTCCTGTCTGAAGCTCATGTGTGTGCGTGCGCACACACACACACACACACAAACAGAGCAGGGGCAGGAGGGTGGTGAATAAGAAAATAAGTGTAAATCTATAAGCATAAGCACAGGCAAGGAGCATTGTATCCAAAATATGTATAATTGAGTCCCAGAAAGAAAAAATATTTAAAAAAATATATTGAGAGAATTTTCTAAAATTCATGAAAGAGATCAAGCCACAGATTCAGAAATGACATCTGTCTACAATGTGGGAGACCCAGGTTCAACCCCTGGGTTGGAAAGATCCCCTGGAAAAGGGAATGGCTGCCCACTCCAGTATTCTTGCCTGGCAAATTCCATGGACAGATGAGCCTGGTGGGCTACAATCTATAAGGTCACAGAGTCGGACACAAATAAGTGACTTACACACATGTGAACCCCAAAGAAATGCTGGAAATCTATTAGGAAGAACAGAATTTTAGAGCCAGGAAGAGGTAAAAAAAAACATATTACCTTCAGATGAGCAATAAGAAGATACACAATTGACTCCTTAATGGAATAATGAATGCCAAAAGAAGATGGAATGACATATTCAAAGCACTGAAAGAAAACAAATGACAGTCTAGATCCCTGTATCTTGTAAAAATTCTCCTCCAAGGTAAAAGCAAAATTAAAAAAAAATTCAGGTAAAGTCTGACAGCATTTATTGCCAGTGTACCACACTAAGGAAAATACTTAAGGGGGTTCTTTAGACAGAAGGAAATAATCCCAGATTGGAGCCCAGAGGTCCAGGAAAGAATAAAAAAGCAGTGGAAAGTTTCTAAAATGTCTAAGTAAGTACTAATTTCATAGAGAATGATGCTTGCTTTATGGGGTTTAAAATGGAATCAAATTATGGGACAGAATTAGCACAAAAGTCAGGAGGGGGTAAATGGAGTTAAATTCTGAGTTCCATGAACTATCTGAAGTGTGGCAGAGGCACTAATTTAAGGGGGAACTCTGTTTTCAAGTGTGCATGTTATAATCTCTATAGTTACTGCTAAACAATACTAAGGGATTCATGGCTAAGAAATCAGAAAGTGAAAAATAAATAATACCTTGATTTACACAAAATAAGTCAAGAAGGATGAAAAAATGGAACAAAGAGCAGATAGGAAAAACAGTGTGATGGACCAACACAACAGTGTAAAGCAATTATCCTTCAATTAACAATAAAAAAAAAAACAGTGCGATATTAGGTCTATAACCAAATATATCAGTTATCACATTCAACGTGGGTAAACTAAATACTCCATGTTATAGATAGATTATCAGCCTGAATAAAAAAACCCTAATTATATATTGCTTAGAAGAGCTACATCTTAAATACAAGGTGTCAGGAAGGTTGAAAGTAAAAAGAAAAACACAGTGCGAACACTAACCAAATGAATATAGAAATACTCATTTTGGGAAAGCAGACTTTAAAGAAAATAAAATTTTAATAAAGTTAGAAGAAAAAGTGTTGATTATGATAATGGAATCACAGTCCAACAGGAAGATGTGACAAGACTAAATGTTCTTAACCTCAAAGTATATAAAGCAAAAGCCAAAAGAAAATAAAGGAGAAACATACACATCCATAATCACAGTTGGAGGTTTGAACAGGTGCTTTCAGTAACTGATAGAACCAGCAGATGAAAATAGTATAGATTTAAGTGCACCCTAGAGCTGACTCCTCAGCCATGGGGATCCCATGGCTCACATTGCAGACATGTGGCTCCAGTGTTTCAGTGTCCACCTTTTTGGTGTGAGGGATGAGGACCTAGGGCCTGGCACCTCTGGCTACTCTTCTTTTCACTGTCTGTATATACTGAATCCAAAGGTGGTTTGTGTATCTTTACTAGCTGAATTAGTGCTTGCCCTTGCCTTGTTTTGTGTTGTGTGTTAGAAATTAGTGACAAAAAGATAAACAGAAAAATCCTTAAAAGCTTGTCAGTTTAGCAGAAATGTCTAGTCTTCAATATAAATATTTGAAAAGGCTGAACTGAACATCAATAATCTAACTTGGGTGTTGGCAAATTATAGCCTGCAGGCCAATTCCAGCCTGCCCGTTTTTGTGCAGTGCACAGGATAAGAACAGCTTTTACATTTTTAAATAGTTAAAAAAAGAATATGTAACAGAGACTGCACACGGCTTGCCAAGCCTAATGTGTTTACTGCTGCTGCTAAGTCGCTTCAGTCGTGTCCGACTCTGTGCGACGCCACAGACAGCAGACCACTAGGCTCCCCTATCCCTGGGATTCTCCAGGCAAGAACACTGGAGTGGGTTGGCATTTCCTTCTCCAATGCAGGAAAGTGAAAAGTGAAAGTGAAGTCGCTCAGTCGTGTCTGACTCTTCGTGACCCCATGGACTGCAGCCTACCAGGCTCCTCCGTCCATGGGATTTTCCAGGCAAGAGTACTGGAGTGGGGTGCCACTGCCTTCTCCTAGAGTGTCTGTCCTTTTGCAGAAAGGTTTGCCCACCCCGATTCAAGTACACATATTAACCGGTTAAAAAGAATAGCAATTTTAACCAAAAGATAAGAAGGGGAAAAAAAAGGACAAAGAACAGTTAAAGAAAAATCAGTGAGATGATAGATCTATAATCAAATATAGTAAGCATTTATAAAGGTAAGATCAGAGCTTCGTGAAATAGACAAATAACAACAGAAAGAATTAATAAAGCCAAAAGGTTGTTCTTTGGAAAGACTTAATAACCCTGGAAAGCTGGATCTATCTCTATCTCCATATCTATCTCTATATCTGTCTCTGTCTCAGTCTCTATCTCTTTTTCAGTCTTTCTCTCTGTCTATCTATATGCAAAAGAAGTCAGACATACAAGAATATATACTATATGATTACATGTATACAAAGTTCAAGAATGGAAAAAAAACAAATCTAAGATGTTAGAAACTACAGTTGTGGTTGCCTTTGGAGAGAAGGAAGGTTAGTACAAGGAGCGGGGAGGAAAGGGACTTCTGGGCATCTGGTAATGTCATAGTTTTTAATTTCTGTCAATGATGATTATCAGTGATGAATTATGAGAATTCATTAGGCTCTAAACTTATACTTTTTGTAATTTCTATGTGCATACAATACTTCAATAAGAAAATTTAAAACTTTGTGTTTTTTGGTTTTAAATTGTAAATACTTTGCAGTTGACTTTTAACCAGGTTTTGTACAATGTCATATGTTAGGTTGTTACTCAGAATACATCTGGTTTTAAAAGCATCCGGGGATAGAAACTAGATGAAGAGGAGATAGAAAGGCTTTTAACTGAACACTGTTTTGTCCCTACTGGGGTTGTAATGTGTGTATGTTTATTAAAAAGAAATGAACTATTAAAAAGTGGGGGAAAGTTATTAATATATAAAAAAATGTAAATAGAATACTTATAAATACAGATATAAAAATATAAATAAGCACATAGTTTTATACACTTGTCCCTTTTAAATTAGTCTATTATGACTCACTGTTAGTCCAAAGTTAATACCAAATTAAAAGCAGTGTTACTTATTCTTATGAGCCTGATTATATCACCAAAATAATTCAGGCAAGAGGGAAGTATGCTAACAGTTCCTAGATCATGGAATAAGCATTAACATTTCACAACAAACCATTAGAGGAAGAGCCATGATTAATAGGGCAAGTGACACACAGTGATAGAATAAAACTTCCCAAATATCAGGAAACAAACAGAAAATGAATCTGAAGCTGGTCTTTTCCAAGGGTTTATCAGTAGTCCATCAGGATCTTCCCAGATGGGCTTTGGCACATCTAGTCCTTGACACTGAAATGAGATAAAATTACATCGGGTGAAGGGCATAAAACTGCAATTTGTATGAAGCACTGGTAACCACCCTCTACCTGGGCCCTTATGTACTTAGTGCTGTACATGTATGATTTCATTTAATCACACCACCATTCTATATCTGCAGAAACTGAGGCTCAGATTTAAACCCCCTGGTCCAACGATTCCAGCAGGCTAGGAAGCAGTAGACTAGAACTTGGACACAGGATGGCCAGCTTCAGCAAGCTTCACAGAAACACTTCAGCTGATTGATATTCCAATCAGCCCAGACAACAATTTCTCTCCCTTGTCAGTAGCTGCTTCTATCTTCTTCCACATGTGGTAGCCAGACTTCAAAACAGCCCCCAGAGGTCCCACCTACTGTTACTTACACCTTTGTTTCATCTCCTCCACATTCTACCAGAGTTGGTTTGTGTATGCCCAGATATGGCAGAAGTGATAGGATGTCCCATCCAAGATTACATTGTGAAATACTGCGGGTTCTGTCTCAATTCCTTCTTTCCCTCCATCCCTTTCCCTCTGTCTCTCAATCAACTCATATCTTATGAGGATATCAGGCATGTAGTGAGACACTGAAGTCCCCGGCCAAGCGCCAATGAAGAGTGGAGACCCGCTGGCTACCATGTAAGGATCCCGGAACAGATCCCTCAATCTCAGTCAAGTTTCAGATGATGCAGCTCAAACTTGACTATAATCTCATGAAAGATGGAACCAGAACCACACAGCTAAGTCACTTCTGGGTTCTCAGTCCTCTGAAATGGTATGTGAATGTATACAAGAGTGGTTTAAGCTGCTAAATTCTGGGGTGATTTAGTAGCAATACAAAAAAAAAAATTCACCATGACACCAGACTTTGATGATGTAAACATTCCTGATTTTAAGTAATACAAGAAGTGCTGCAAGATATCACTACCTGTGCACCAGAATGGCTGAAGTAAAGAAGATGACAACACCAAAGATTGTTCATTAAGATTATGGAGCAACTGTAACTGTTATACACTGTTACAGTGGAAGTATAAAACAATACAAACACTATATGAAAAGGTCCTGCAGTTTCTCTAAAACTGAACGCATACCACCAATGATCCAGTTATATTTAACTATGATCCTAGATATCTACTCTTATGTATTTATCTAAGAAAAGTGAAACCACATATCCATAAAAAAACGTATAACCTTCCAAAACTGAACCAGGAAGAAATATAAAATCTTAACAGATCCATCACAAGCACAGAAATTGAAACTATAATCAAAAATCTTCCAACAAACAAAAACCCAGGACCAGATGGCTTCACAGGTGAATTCTACCAAAAATTTAGAGAAGAGCTAACACCTATCCTACTCAAATTCTTCCAGAAAATTTCAGAGGAAGGTAAACTCCCAAACTCATTCTATGAGACTACCATCACCCTAAAACCAAAACCAAAGATGCCACAAAAAAAGAAAACTTCAGGCCAATATCACTGATGAATATAGATGTAAAAATTCTCAAAAAAATTCTAGCAAACAGAATCCAACAACATATTAAAAAGATTATACATCATGACTAAGTGGGCTTTATCCCAGGGATGCAAGGATTCTTCAATATTCATAAGTCAATCAATGTGATACACCACATTAACGAATTGAAAGATAAAAACCATATGATTATCTCAATAGATGCAGAGAAAGCCTTTGACAAAATTCATCACCCACTTATGATAAAAACTCTCCAGAAAGCATGCACAGAAGGGACATACCTCAACATCAGATCAGATCAGATCAGATCAGTCGCTCAGTCGTGTCCAACTCTTTGCGACCCCATGAATCGCAGCACGCCAGGCCTCCCTGTCCATCACCAACTCCCAGAATTCACTCAGACTCATGTCCATCGAGTCAGTGATGCCATCCAGCCATCTCATCCTCTGTCGTCCCCTTCTCCTCCTGCCCCCAATCCCTCCCAGCATCAGAGTCTTTTCCAATGAGTCAACTCTTCGCATGAGGTGGCCAAAGTACTGGAGTTTCAGCTTTAGCATCATTCCTTCCAAAGAAATCCCAGGGCTGATCTCCTTCAGAATGGACTGGTTGGATCTCCTTGCAGTCCAAGGGACTTTCAAGAGTCTTCTCCAACACCACAGTTCAAAAGCATCAATTCTTCGGTGCTCAGCCTTCTTCATAGTCTAACTCTCACATCCATACATAACCACAAGAAAAACCATAGCTTTGACTAGATGAACCTTTGTTGGCAAAGTAATGTCTCTGCTTTTCAATATGCTATCTAGGTTGGTCATAACTTTCCTTCCAAGGAGTAAGCGTCTTTTAATTTCATGGCTGCAGTCACCATCTGTAGTGATTTTGGAGCCCAGAAAAATAAAGTCTGACACCGTTTCCACTCTTTCCCCATCTATTTCCCATGAAGTGGTGGGGCCGGATGCCATGATCTTCGTTTTCTGAATGTTGAGCTTTAAGCCAACTTTTTCACTCTCCACTTTCACTTTCATAATAAAAGCCAAATATAATAAACCCATAGCAAACATTATCCCTAATGGTGAAAATTTGAAAGCATTTCCCCTAAAGTCAGGAACAAGACAAGGGTGCCCACTCTCACTACTATTAGTCAACAGAGTTTTGGAAGCTTTAGCCACAGCAATCAGAAAAGAAAAAGAAATAAAAGGAATTCAGATTGGAAAAGAAGAAGTAAAACTGTTTGCAGATGACATGATCCTCTACACAGAAAACTCTAAAGACACCACCAGAAATCTACTAGAGCTAATTAATGAATATAGTAAAGTTGCAGGATATAAAATTATACACATAAATCCCTTGCATTCCTATACACTAACAGTGAGAAAATAGAGAAATTAGAAAACAATCCCATTCACTATTGTGATGAAAAGAACAAAATACTAAGGAATCTACCTAAAGAAACAAAAGATCTATATATAGAAAACTATAAAATACTGATGAAAGAAATCAGAGATGACACAAATAGATGGAGAAATATACCATGTTCATGGATCAGAAGAATCAATATAGTGAAAACGAGTATACTACCCAAAGTAATCTATAGATTCAATGCAATCCCTATCAAGCTACCAATGGTATTTTTAAGAGAACTTGAACAAATAATCTCACAATTTGTATGGAAATACAAAAAACCTCAAAGAGCCAAAGCAATTTTGAGAAAGAAGAATGGAACTAGAGGAATCAACCTACCTGACTTCAGACTCTACTACAAAACTACAGTCATCAAGACAGTATGATACTGGCACAAAGACAGAAATATAGACCAATGGAACAAAATAGAAAGCCCAGAGATAAATCCACACACCTATGGACACCTTATCTTTGACAAAGGAAGCAAAAATATACAGTAGAGAAAAGACAATCTCTTTAACAAGTGGTGCTGGGAAAACTGGTCAACCACCTGTAAAAGAATGAAGTTTAAAAATAAAATAAAATAAAAAAAAAAAAGAATGAAACTAGAACACTTTCTAACACCATACACAAAAATAAATTCAAAATAGATTAAAGATCTAAATGTAAGACCAGAAACTGTAAAACTCCTAGTGGAAAACATAGGCAAAACACTCTGTGACATATATCACAGCAAGATCCTCTATGACCCACCTTCCAGAGTAATGGAAATTAAAGCAAAAATAAACAAATGGGACCTAAGTAAGCTTAAAAGCTTTTGCACAACTAAGGAAATTATAAGCAAGGTGAAAAGACAGCCTTCATAATGGGAGAAAATTACAGCAAATGAAGCAACTGACAAAGAATTAATCTCAAAAATATATAAGCAGTTCATGCAGCTCAATACCAGAAAAATAAACGACCCAATCAAAAAATGGGCTAAAGAATTAAGCAGACATTTTTCCAAAGAAGACATACAGATGGCTAACAAACACATGAAAAGATGCTCAACATCATTCATTATCAGAGAAATGCACATCAAAACCACATGAGGTACCATCTCACACCAGTCAGAATGGCTGTTATCAAAAAGTCTACAAACAAGTCCTGGAGAGGGTGTGGAGAAAAAGGAACCCTCTTACACTGTTGGTGGGAATGCAAACTAGTACAGCCACTATGGAGAACAGTGTGGAGATTTCTTAAAAAACTGGAAATAGAACTGCCATCAGTTCAGTTCAGTTCAGTTCAGTTGCTCAGTCCTGTCCGACTCTTTGCGACCCCATGAATCACAGCATGCCAGGCCCCCTGTCCATCACCAACTCCCGGAATTCACTCAAACTTATATCCATTGAGTCGGTGATGACATCCAGTCATCTCATCCTCTGTCGTCCCCTTTTCCTCCTGCCCCCAATCCCTCCCAGCATCAGAGTCTTTTCCAATGAGTCAACTTTTCGCATGAGGTGGCCAAAGTACTGGAGTTTCAGCTTCAGCATCATTCCTTCCAAAGAACACCCAGGGCTGATCTCCTTTAGAATGGACTGGTTGGATCTCATTGTAGTCCAAGGGACTCTCAAGAGTCTTCTCCAACACCACAGTTCAAAAGCATCAATTCTTTGGCGCTCAGCTTTCTTCACAGTCCAACTCTCACATCCATACATGACCACTTGGAAAAACCATAGCCTTGACTAGACGGACCTTTGTTAGCAAAGTAATGTCTCTGCTCTTCAATATGCTATCTAGGTTGGTCATAACTTTCCTTCCAAGGAGAAAGCCATACAACCCAGCAATTCCACTGCTGGGCATACACATTGAAGAAACCAGAATTGAAAGACACATGTCCGTGTACCCCAGTGTTTATCGCAGCACTGTTTACAATAGCTAGGACATGGAAACAACCTGGATAACCACTGGCAGATGAATGGATAAGAAAGCTTTGGTACATATACACAATGGAATATTACTCAGTTTTTAATAAGAACACATTTGAATCAGTTCTAATGAGGTGGATGAAACTGGAGCCTATTATACAGAGTGAAGTAAGTCAGAAAGAAAAACACCAATATAGTACATTAAGGCATATATATGGAATTTAGAAAGATTGTAACGATGACCCTATATGCAAGACAGCAAAAGAGACAGATATAAAGAACAGTCTTTTGGCCTCTGTGGGAGAAGGCGAGGGTGGGATGATTTGAGAGAACAGCATTGAAATATGTATAATACCATATGTGAAATAGATGCCCAGTCCAAGTTTGATGCATAAAACAGGGCACTCAAAGCCAGTGCACTGGGAGAATCTAGAGTGATGGGATGGGGAGGGAGGTGGGAGGGGGGTTTGAGATGGGTTTGGGACACATGTACACCCGTGGCTGATTCATGTCAATGTATGGCAAAAACCACCACAGTATTGTAATTTAATTAGCCTCTAATTAAAATAAATATATTTATTTTTTTTAAAAAAGACACATAAGAATGCCTTTAGCAGTCTTATTTGTAACAGCCAGATCTGGAAACCACTCAGATGCCCAATAGTGAACAAATAAATTAACTGAGGTATATACACATAACTGGAATATCACTCAGCAATGAAATGAGCTACTGATACACACACAAGTGAATCTCAAAATCATGCTCAGTGAGATTGATATAGTTAACTTCAGGCAGGTTGATAAGCAGTTCAAGGCCCCTTAGGGAGGAGGTACATATTCTATGTCTGAGCAGTCAGGTAGGCACTGTGTTAATGATTATATAGCAACAATATATCTTGCTTAAAGGCATGCTTTCCTCCTTAACAGGAACTCATTCTTTCTGGATAATCTTGTACTGAAGTTATCTTAAGCTGTATGCTTTGGGAAAGGGTCTGGTGGAAATTTTACAACATTGAGATATTCTTTTCATCTATTCTTAGCAGCCAGTTGAAAAGTATATAATGTTCTGCTCAAGCTAAAATGTTGCTCTCTCTGTCTTTCCCTGAAAGGGGTTTACCTGCATATTTTAAAACCTGATACCTGAGGGAGAGGCTTTTAATTGAGAAGGCATCTAGGGAATGGAAATAATCTTCCCCAGAGCCTGGTGATACCGATGGACACCTTCTTCATCTTCTTCCTCCAGCCTGATCCAACAACAAGAAATCAGTATCTCCCTGGAAGGAACACATGTCTAGAACCCTATATTTTGAGACTGCTGATTGAGGAATGGAACCTAGGACCTCTTCATTCTGACAGCCAATAGGATTTGCATTCGTAAGTCACATGGGACTGAAGCAAATGAAGAAGCAGTTCCTAGTGGGTATAGGAGAATTCCCTATCCTCTGCCCCAAAATACACACCCCAGAGCTATACACCCAGGCTTGGCACAGAGGGAGCAGGAAAAAATTGCCCATCTCTAAGTCTGTCCATGGAAGGGCCTTAACTATACTCTTTCCCAGGTGGTGCCTATGGGTTAATCTTCCAACTGGCCTGCATCTAGGTGCTAACTATGATCCTTCCCTTGGAACACTGACAGTCTTGGCACATTCTCAACTACTGGGAGCCACCAAGTGCAAAAAAAGTAGCTTGGAAAATCACAAAGTTTTGAGAGACAATTAAAAGCTTGGGCTGGGCTAAATGATAAGACTCATTTAACTACACAAGATCACCCTGTCAAGACTTGGGAGAAGAAGGTGGCTGTTTTATTTAGTACATACAGAGTTGAGGAAGATGAAGAAATAGAAGAATATGTTTCAAACAGAAGAACAAGATAAACCTCTAAAAACAGATCTTAGTGAAATGGATATAAGTGATTTACACGATAGAGAATTCCAAATAATGGCCATAAAGCTGCTCACTGACATCAGGAGAGTAACACCTGAACAAAGTTAGAATTTCAGTAAATAGCAAATATAACAAAGCACTAAGGAGAAATCACAGAGCTAAAGAATACAATAACTGAACTTAAAAATTCAATAGAGAGATTCAACATTAGATCAGATGAAATAGAAGAAAGGATCAATGAACCAGAAGACAGAGCATGGTATTCATCCAATCAGGGGAGCAAAAAGAAAAAAAGAATGAAAAAGAGTGAAGAGAGCTTTTAAGAGACATAATAAAGATGATCAATTACACATTACAGGGATTTGAAAATAAGAGAGAGAAGGGGGCAGAAAGTCTATTCAAAGATATAATGGCTGAAAACTTCCCTAATGTAGGGAAAGGAACATCCAGATCCAGGAAGCCCAGAAAATTCCAAACAAGCTCAATCCAAATAGACCCACACTGAGACACAATGTAATGAAACTTAAAAGTTAAGCACAAGAAGAGAATCTTTAAAGCAGCAAGATAAAAGTAACATGTTATGTACCAGGGAATTTCCGTAAGACTATCAGCAAATTTTTCAGCAAAACTTTGCAGGCTAGAAAATGGTGGGATGGTATTCAAAGTGCTGAGAGGCAAAAACTGCCAACCAAAAATACTCTACCCAGCAAAGTTGTCCTTTGGAATTAACAGAGAGATAAAGAGTTTTCCAGACAAAAGCTGAATGCTTTTGTTACCATTACATCAGCTTTAAAAGGAATGTTAAAAGGAGTTCTTCAAGATGAAACAAAAGAATGCTAATTGGTAACATGAAACATATGAAGCATTAAACTCACTAATAGAGGTAAATATATAGCTAAAATTTTTTTTTTTTTATAACTTTTATCACTTGTCATCAACTACTGAAAGTAATAAAGAGTACCCTCATTTTTTTAATGACAAAGTTTTAGTTAAATCTCACAGGAATGATTCTTTTTTTTTTTTTTCTAGCTTAATATTTTATTTACATTATTATTACTTTCTTTTTTTTTTTTTTGGTGGTTCCATTTTTTTTATTTAATTTTTTTAATTTTTTATTTATTTATTTATTTTTTTAAATTTCAGGTATACACGTGCTCCCCATCCTGAACCCTCCTCCCTCCCCCCTCCCCATACCATCCCCCTGGGCCGTCCCAGCGCACCAGCCCCAAGCATCCAGCATTGTGCACTGAACCTGGACTGGCATCTCGTTTCATACATGACATTTCACATGTTTCAATGCCATTCTCCCAAATCTTCCCACCCTCTCCCTCTCCCACAGAGTCCATAAGACTGTTCTATACATCAGTGTCTCTTTTGCTGTCTCGTATACAGGGTTATCGTTACCATCTTTCTAAATTCCATATATATGCGTTAGTATACTGTATTGGTGTTTGTCCTTCTGGCTTACTTCACTCTGTATAATAGGCTCCAGTTTCATCCACCTCATTAGAACTGATTCAAATGTATTCTTTTTAATGGCTGAGTAATACTCCATTGTGTATATGTACCACAGCTTTCTTATCCATTCATCTGCTGATGGACATCTAGGTTGCTTCCATGTCCTAGCTATTATAAACAGTGCTGCGATGAACATTGGGGTACACGTGTCTCTTTCCCTTCTGGTTTCCTCAGTGTGTATGCCCAGCAGTGGGATTGCTGGATCATAAGGCAGTTCTATTTCCAGTTTTTTAAGGAATCTCCACACTGTTCTCCATAGTGGCTGTACTAGTTTGCATTCCCACCAACAGTGTAAGAGGGTTGCTTTTTCTCCACACCCTCTCCAGCATTTATTATTTGTAGACTTTTGGATCGCAGCCATTCTGACTGGTGTGAAATGGTACCTCATAGTGGTTTTGATTTGCATTTCTCTGATAATGAGTGATGTTGAGCATCTTTTCATGTGTTTGTTAGCCATCTGTATGTCTTCTTTGGAGAAATGTCTATTTAGATCTTTGGCCCATTTTTTGATTGGGTCATTTATTTTTCTGGAGTTGAGCTGTAGGAGTTGCTTGTATATTTTTGAGATTAGTTGTTTGTCGGTTGCTTCATTTGCGATTATTTTCTCCCATTCTGAAGGCTGTCTTTTCACCTTGCTAATAGTTTCCTTTGATGTGCAGAAGCTTTTAAGTTTAATTAGGTCCCATTTGTTTATTTTTGCTTTTATTTCCAATATTCTGGGAGGTGGGTCATAGAGGATCCTGCTGTGATGTATGTCAGAGAGTGTTTTGCCTATGTTCTCCTCTAGGAGTTTTATAGTTTCTGGTCTTACATTGAGATCTTTAATCCATTTTGAGTTTATTTTTGTATATGGTGTTAGAAAGTGTTCTAGTTTCATTCTTTTACAAGTGGTTGACCAGATTTCCCAGCACCACTTGTTAAAGAGATTGTCTTTAATCCACTGTATATTCTTGCCTCCTTTGTCAAAGATAAGGTGTCCATATGTGCGTGGATTTATCTCTGGGCTTTCTATTTTGTTCCATTGATCTATATTTCTGTCTTTGTGCCAGTACCATACTGTCTTGATAACTGTGGCTTTGTAGTAGAGCCTGAAGTCAGGTAGGTCGATTCCTCCAGTTCCATTTTTCTTTCTCAAGATCACTTTGGCTATTCGAGGTTTTTTGTATTTCCATACAAATTGTGAAATTATTTGTTCTAGCTCTGTGAAGAATACTGTTGGTAGCTTGATAGGGATTGCACTGAATCTATAGATTGCTTTGGGTAGTATACTCATTTTCACTATATTGATTCTTCCAATCCATGAACATGGTATATTTCTCCATCTATTAGTGTCCTCTTTGATTTCTTTCACCAGTGTTTTATAGTTTTCTATATATAGGTCTTTAGTTTCTTTAGGTAGATATATTCCTAAGTATTTTATTCTTTTCATTGCAATGGTGAATGGAATTGTTTCCTTAATTTCTCTTTCTGTTTTCTCATTATTAGTGTATAGGAATGCAAGGGATTTCTGTGTGTTGATTTTATATCCTGCAACTTTACTATAATCATTGATTAGTTCTAGTAATTTTCTGGTGGAGTCTTTAGGGTTTTCTACGTAGAGGATCATGTCATCTGCAAATAGTGAGAGTTTTACTTCTTCTTTTCCAATTTGGATTCCTTTTATTTCTTTTTCTGCTCTGATTGCTGTAGCCAAAACTTCCAAAACTATGTTGAATAGTAATGGTGAAAGTGGGCACCCTTGTCTTGTTCCTGACTTTAGAGGAAATGCTTTCAATTTTTCACCATTGAGGATAATGTTTGCTGTGGGTTTGTCATATATAGCTTTTATTATGTTGAGGTATGTTCCTTCTATTCCTGCTTTCTGGAGAGTTTTTATCATAAATGGGTGTTGAATTTTGTCAAAGGCTTTCTCTGCATCTATTGAGATAATCATATGGTTTTTGTTTTTCAATTTGTTAATGTGGTGTATTACATTGATTGATTTGCGGATATTGAAGAATCCTTGCATCCCTGGGATAAAGCCCACTTGGTCATGGTGTATGATCTTTTTAATGTGTTGTTGGATTCTGATTGCTAGAATTTTGTTTAGGATTTTTGCATCTATGTTCATCAGTGATATTGGCCTGTAGTTTTCTTTTTTTGTGGCATCTTTGTCAGGTTTTGGTATTAGGGTGATGGTGGCCTCATAGAATGAGTTCGAAGTTTACCTTCCTCTGCAATTTTCTGGAAGAGTTTGAGCAGGATAGGTGTTAGCTCTTCTCTAAATTTTTGGTAGAATTCAGCTGTGAAGCCGTCTGGACCTGGGCTTTTGTTTGCTGGAAGATTTTTGATTACAGTTTCAATTTCCGTGCTTGTGATGGGTCTGTTAAGGTTTTCTATTTCTTCCTGGTCGAGTTTTGGAAAGTTGTACTTTTCTAAGAATTTGTCCATTTCTTCCTCGTTGTCCATTTTATTGGCATATAATTGTTGATAATAGTCTCTTATGATCCTTTATATTTCTATGTTGTCTGTTGTGATCTCTCCACTGTCATTTCTAATTTTATTGATTTGATTTTTCTCCCTTTGTTTCTTGATGAGTCTGGCTAATGGTTTGTCAATTTTATTTATCCTTTCAAAGAACCAGCTTTTGGCTTTGTTGATTTTTGCTATGGTCTCTTTTGTTTCTTTTGCATTTATTTCTGCTCTAATTTTTAAGATTTCTTTCCTTCTACTAACCCTGGGGTTCTTCATTTCTTCCTTTTCTAGTTGCTTTAGGTGTAGAGTTAGGTTATTTATTTGACTTTTTTCTTGTTTCTTGAGGTGTGCCTGTATTGCTATGAACTCTCCCCTTAGGACTGCTTTTACTGTGTCCCACAGGTTTTGGGTTGTTGTGTTTTCATTTTCATTCGTTTCTATGCAAATTTTGATTTCTTTTTTGATTTCTTCTGTGATTTGTTGGTTATTCAGCAGCGTGTTGTTCAGCCTCCATATGTTGGAATTTTTAATAGTTTTTCTCCTGTAATTGAGATCTAATCTTACTGCATTGTGGTCAGAAAAGATGCTTGGAATGATTTCTATTTTTTTGAATTTACCAAGGCTAGCTTTATGGCCCAGGATGTGATCTATCCTGGAGAAGGTTCCATGTGCGCTTGAGAAAAAGGTGAAATTCATTGTTTTGGGATGAAATGTCCTATAGATATCAATTAGGTCTAACTGGTCTATTGTATCATTTAAAGTTTGTGTTTCCTTGTTAATTTTCTGTTTAGTTGATCTATCGATAGGTGTGAGTGGGGTATTAAAGTCTCCCACTATTATTGTGTTATTGTTAATTTCTCCTTTCATACTTGTTAGCATTTGTCTTACATACTGTGGTGCTCCCGTGTTGGGTGCATATATATTTATAATTGTTATATCTTCTTCTTGGATTGATCCTTTGATCATTATGTAGTGACCTTCTTTGTCTCTTTTCACAGCCTTTGTTTTAAAGTCTATTTTATCTGATATGAGTATTGCTACTCCTGCTTTCTTTTGGTCCCTATTTGCATGGAAAATCTTTTTCCAGCCCTTCACTTTCAGTCTGTATGTGTCCCCTGTTTTGAGGTGGGTCTCCTGTAGACAACATATGTAGGGGTCTTGTTTTTGTATCCATTCAGCCAGTCTTTGTCTTTTGGTTGGGGCATTCAACCCATTTACGTTTAAGGTAATTTCTGATAAGTATGATCCCGTTGCCATTTACTTTATTGTTTGGGGTTCGAATTTATACACCATTTTTGTGTTTCCTGTCTAGAGAATATCCTTTAGTATTTGTTGTAGAGCTGGTTTGGTGGTGCAGAATTCTCTCAGCTTTTGCTTGTCTGAGAAGCTTTTGATTTCTCCTTCATACTTGAATGAAATCCTTGCTGGGTACAATAATCTGGGCTGTAGGTTATTTTCTTTCATCATTTTAAGTATGTCTTGCCATTCCCTCCTGGCTTGAAGAGTTTCTATTGAAAGATCAGCTGTTATCCTTATGGGAATTCCCTTGTGTGTTATTTGTTGTTTTTCCCTTGCTGCTTTTAATATTTGTTCTTTGTGTTTGATCTTTGTTAATTTGATTAATATGTGTCTTGGGGTGTTTCGCCTTGGGTTTATCCTGTTTGGGATTCTCTGGGTTTCTTGGACTTGGGTGATTATTTCCTTCCCCATTTTAGGGAAGTTTTCAACTATTATCTCCTCAAGTATTTTCTCATGGTCTTTCTTTTTGTCTTCTTCTTCTGGAACCCCTATGATTCGAATGTTGTAGCGTTTAATATTGTCCTGGAGGTCTCTGAGATTGTCCTCATTTCTTTTAATTCGTTTTTCTTTTATTCTCTCTGATTCATTTATTTCTACCATTCTATCTTCTAATTCACTAATCCTATCTTCTGCCTCTGTTATTCTACTATTTGTTGCCTCCAGAGTGTTTTTAATTTCATTTATTGCATTATTCATTATATATTGACTCTTTTTTATTTCTTCTAGGTCCTTGTTAAACCTTTCTTGCATCTTCTCAATCCTTGTCTCCAAGCTATTTATCTGTGATTCCATTTTAATTTCAAGATTTTGGATCAATTTCACTATCATTATTCGGAATTCTTTATCAGGTAGATTCCCTATCTCTTCCTCTTTTGTTTGGTTTGGTGGGCATTTATCCTGTTCCTTTATCTGCTGGCTATTCCTCTGTCTCTTCATCTTGTTTAAATTGCTGAGTTTGGGGTGTCCTTTCTGTATTCTGGCAGTTTGTGGAGTTCTCTTTATTGTGGCTTTTCCTCGCTGTGTGTGGGTTTGTACAGGTGGCTTGTCAAGGTTTCCTGGTTAGGGAAGCTTGTGTCAGTGTTCTGATGGGTGGAACTGTATTTCTTCTCTTTGTTCAGTCGCGCTGTGGGGAGGGAGGGAGGGAGGGATGCTGCAAACAAATAACACTGGCGTGCGCTCGCAGTGCCTCAGCCACACTGGGTCTGCCCCCGCTCACGGCGCGTGTAGCCTCCCTGCCCACACTGCTCGGGCTCTAGGTTGTTCCGCCGGGAACAATCCGAGGCTGGCCCTGGGTTGCATGTACCTCCCAGGTCCAAGCCGCTCAGGTTCAGGCACTCGGGTAGTCCTCAGAGGCGCAGACTCAGTTAGGCCTGAGTTTTGTGCTCTTCCCAGGTTCGAGCAGCTCAAGTGATGAGGTGTTTGGCGAGCGCCAATGCTGCGACTTATCGCCTCCCCGCCACTCGGTTATCTGGGCGTAAAACTGGCGCACCTTCTTAGGCAGATGTTAACCGTCCAGACCCCCAAGAAGTTTTAGTTAGCAAAGAAGCCTGTTTACAGTTTTATAGATAATGTCTCTCTGGGGCTGCGATTGCCCCCTTCCGGCTCTGGCTGCCTGTCACCGGAGGGGGAAGGTCTGCAGCCGGCTATCTCTGTTCAATTCTTTGTTCCGTGCGCGGGCCTGGCGGTGTCTTAGGTTGGGGCTGGCTTTTCGCGTGGTAGATATCCCACAGTCTGGTTTGCTAGCCCAAATTATTTCACTCAGATAGTGCTCAGGGTATTCAGGCCAGATTCTTACTCTAAGCAATGCAGCCCGCGCTGCGCCTCCCTGCCCAGCCCCCGCTTGTTAATGGCGCGTGCAGGCGTCTGCGCTGCTTCTCCGCTGGGGGAGTTACCGTAGGACTCGCAATCTTCGAGTTTTAATTGTTTATTTATTTTTTCTTCCTGTTATGTTGCCCTCTGTGCTTCCAAAGCTCGGCACAGATTCGGCAGTGAGAAGGTTTCCTGGTGTTTGGAAACTTCTCTCTTTTTAAGACTCCCTTCCCAGGACGGAACTCCGTCCCTCCCTCTTTTGTCTCTTTTTTTGTCTTTTATATTTTTTCCTACCTCCTTTCGAAGAGTTGGATTGCTTTTCTGGGTGCCTGATGTCCTCTGCCGGCATTCAGAAGTTGTTTTGTGGAATTTACTCGACGTTTAAATGCTCTTTTGATGAATTTGTGGGGGAGAAAGTGTTCTCCCTGTCCTACTCCTCCGCCATCTTCATAGCTAAAATTTTAAATACTCTAATGTTGTCATGGTGGTAGGTGAATCACATATAATCCTACCATCAAGATTCAGACAAAAGTATTAAAAATAATCACAATAAATTTGTTAACAAATTTAGAATGTACAAAGAAAACCTGACATAAAAATATGACATATCGAGGAGTGTAAAAATGTAGAGCTTTTGCATGTGTTCAAAGTTGAGTTGTATGAGCTTAAAATAGACTATCACAAATATGATGTTTTATGTAAGCCTCATGATAACCACAAAGCAAAAGCCTATATATAGATATGTGAAATATAAAGTAAAAATAAAAGAATACCATTATAGAAAATAATCAAATCACAATGGAAGACAGCAGAAGAGGGAAAAGGAACAAAGGAATTTTTAAAAAAGACATCAGAGAACAACAAACAAAATGGCAATAATAAGTCTGTATCTGTCAATAATTACTTGGAGTGTAAAAGGACTAAATTTTTGAATCCAAAGAGTGGCTGAATGAATGAAAAAATAATACCTAACTATATGTTGCCTATAAGAGATTCACTTTGGCTTTAAGGATACACAGAGACTTTTAATTTCTTGGCTGCAGTCACCATCTGCAGTGATTTTGGAGCCCAAAAAGATAAAGTCTGACACTGTTTCCACTGTTTCCCCATCTATTTCCTATGAAGTAATGGGACTGGATGCCATGATCTTCGTTTTCTGAATGTTGAGCTTTAAGCCAACTTTTTCACTCTCCTCTTTCACTTTCATCAAGAGGCTTTTTAGTTCCTCTTCACTTTCTGCCATAAGGGTGGTGTCATCTGCATATCTGAGGTTACTGATATTTCTCCCGGCAATCTTGATTCCAGCTTGTGTTTCTTCCAGTACAGTGTTTCTCATGATGTACTCTGCATATAAGTTAAATAAACAGGGTGACAATATACAGCCTTGATGTACTCCTTTTCCTATTTGGAACCAGTCTGTTGTTCCATGTCCAGTTCTAACTGTTGCTTCCTGACCTGCATACAGATTTCTCAAGAGGCAGGTAAGGTGGTCTGGTATTCCCATCTCTTGAAGAATTTTACACAGTTCATTGTGATCTACACAGTCAAAGGCTTTGGCATAGTCAATAAAGCAGAAATATATGCTTTTCTGGAACTCTCTTGCTTTTTCCATGATCCAGTGGATGTTGGCAATTTGATCTCTGGTTCCTCTGCCTTTTCTAAAACCAGCTTGAACATCAGGAAGTTCATGGTTCACGTATTGCTGAAGCCTGGCTTGGAGAATTTTGAGCATTACTTTACTAGCATGTGAGATGAGTGCAATTGTGCGGTAGTTTGAACATTCTTTGGCATTGCCTTTCTTTGGGATTGGAATGAAAACTGACCTTTTCCAGTCCTGTGGCCACTGCTTGAGTTTTCCCAATTTGCTGGCATATTGAGTGCAGCATCACTTTCACAGCATCATCTTTCAGGATTTGGAATAGCTCAACTGGAATTCCATCACCTCCACTAGCTTTGTTCGTAGTGATGCTTTCTAAGGCCCACTTGACTTCATATTCCAGGATGTCTGGCTCTAGGTCAGTGATCACACCATCATGATTATCTGGGTCATCAAGATCTTTTTTGTACAGTTCTTCTGTGTATTCTTGCCATCTCTTCTTAATATCTTCTGCTTCTGTTAGGTCCATACCATTTCTGTCCTTTATCGAGCCCATCTTTGCATGAAATGTTCCTTTGGTATCTCTGATTTTCTTGGAGAGATCCTTAGTCTTTCCCATTCTGTTGTTTTCCTCTATTTCTTTGCATTGATTGCTGAAGAAGGCTTTCTTATCTCTCCTTGCTATTCTTTGGAACTCTGCATTCAGATGTTTATATCTTTCCTTTTCTCCTTTGCTTTTCACTTCTCTTCTTTTCACAGCTATTTGTAAGGCCTGTCCAGACAGCCATTTTGCTTTTTTGCATTTCTTTTCCATGGGGATGGTCTTGATCCCTGTCTCCTGTACAATGTCACGAACCTCATTCTATAGTTCATCAGGCACTCTATCTATCAGGCAGAATGTGGTCCACTGGAGAACAGAATGGCAAACCACTTCAGTATTCTGGCCTTGAGAATCCCCATGAACAGTATGAAAAGGCAAAATGATAGGATACTAAAAGAGAAACTCCCCAGGTCAGTAGGTGCCCAATATGCTACTGGAGATCAGTGGAGAAATAACTCTAGAAAGAATGAAGGGATGGAGCCAAAGCAAAAACAATACCCAGCTGTGGATGTGACTGGTGATAGAAGCAAGGTCCGATGCTGTAAAGAGCAATATTGCATAGGAACCTGGAATGTCAGGTCCATGAATCAAGGCAAATTGGAAGTGGTCAAACAAGAGATGGCAAGAGTGAATGTCGACATTCTAGGAATCAGCGAACTGAAATGGACTGGAATGGGTGAATTTAACTCAGATGACCATTATATCTACTACTGTGGGCAGGAATCCCTTAGAAGAAATGGAGTGGCCATCATGGTCAACAAAAGAGTCCGAAATGCAGTACTTGGATGCAATCTCAAAAACGACAGAATGATCTCTGTTCGTTTCCAAGGCAAAGCATTCAATATCACAGTAATCCAAGTCTATGCCCCAACCAGTAACACTGAAGAAGCTGAAGTTGAATGGTTCTATGAAGACCTACAAGACCTTTTAGAACTAACACCCAAAAAAGATGTCCTTTTCATTATAGGGGACTGGAATGCAAAAGTAGGAAGTCAAGAAACACCTGGAGTAACAGGCAAATTTGGCCTTGGAGTATGGAATGAAGCAGGGCAAAGACTAATAGAGTTTTGACAAGAAAATGCACTGGTCATAACAAACACCCTCTTCCAACAACACAAGAGAAGACTCTACACATGGACATCACCAGATGGTCAACACTGAAATCAGACTGATTATATTCTTTGCAGCCAAAGATGGAGAAGCTCTATACAGTCAGCAAAAACAAGACCAGGAGCTGACTGTGGCTCAGACCATGAACTCCTTATTGCCAAATTCAGACTTAAATTGAAGAAAGTAGGGAAAACCACTAGACCATTCAGGTATGACCTAAATCAAATCCCTTATGATTATACAGTGGAAGTGAGGAATAGATTTAAGGGCCTAGATCTGATAGATAGAGTGCCTGATGAACTATGGAATACAACACGACAAATCAACCGTAATTATACATACATCCCCTTCCTCCCTAGCCTCCCTCCCCTCCCCCATCCCATCTCTCCAGGTCATCACAGAGCAGCACACTGGGCTCCCTGTGCTACACAGCAACTTCTCACCAGCCATCCATCTTACCCCTGATACTGTACATATATGCTGATGCTACTTTCCATTTGTCCCACTGTCCTCCTCCCTCCCTGTGTCTACAAGTCCATTCTCTACATTTGCGTCTCCACTCCTTCCCTGCAAATATGTTCATCAATATCATTTTCTTGATTCCATATACATGTGTTAATACACTATATTTGTTTTTCTCTTTCTGACTTACTTCACTCTGTATAACAAGCTCTAGGTTCATGCACCTCACTAGAACTGACTTAAATTCATTCTTTTCTATGGCTGACTAATATTCCCTTGTACATATGTACCACAGCTTCTTTATCCATTCATCTATAGATGGATGTCTAGGTTGCGTCCATGTCCTGGCTATTGTAAACAGTGCTTCTATCAACACTGGGATACAAGTGTCTTTTTCAATTATGGTTTTCTTTAGTTAGTGGGGTTGCTGGGTCACATGATAGATTTATTTCTAGTTTTTAAGGAGTCTCCATACTGTTCTCTGTAATTGCTGTATCAGTTTACTTTGAAACCAACAGTGTAGGAGGGTTCCCTTTCCCCACATCTTCTTCAGCACTTATTCTCTGTAGATTTTTTGATGATGGCCATTCTGATTGGTATAAGGTGACACCTCACTGTAGTTTTGATTTGCATTTCTCAAGCTGGAATCAAGATTGCCGGGAGAAATATCAATAACCTCAGATATGCAGATGACACCACTCTTATGGCAGAAAGTGAAGGGGAACTAAAAAGCCTCTTGATGAAAGTGAAAGAGGAGAGTGAAAAAGTTGGCTTAAAGCTCAACATTCAGAAAACGAAGATCATGGCATCTGGTCCCATCACTTCATGGGAAATAGATGGGGAAACAGTGTCAGACTTTACCTTTTTGGGCTCCAAAATCACTGCAGATGGTGACTGCAGCCATGAAATTAAAAGGCGCTTACTCCTTGGAAGGAAAGTTATGACCAACCTAGATAGCATACTCAAAAGCAGAGACATTACTTTGCCAACAAAGGTCCGTCTAGTCAAGGCTATGGTTTTTCCTGTGGTCATGTATGGATGTGAGTTGGACTGTGAAGAAAGCTGAGCACCGAAGAATTGATGCTTTTGAACTGTGGTGCTGGAGAAGACTCTTGAGAGTCCCTTGGACTGCAAGGAGATGCAACCAGTCCATTCTGAAGGAGATCAGCCCTGGGTGTTCTTTGGAAGGAATGATGCTAAAGCTGAAACTCCTTTGGCTACCTCATGCGAAGAGTTGACTCATTGGAAAAGACTCTGATGCTGGGAGGGATTGGGGGCAGGAGGAGAAGGGGACGACAGAGGATGAGATGGCTGGATGGCATCACTGACTCGATGGACTGAGTCTGAGTGAACTCCGGGAGTTGGTGATGGCCGGGGAGGCCTGGCGTGCTGCGATTCATGGGGTCGCAAAGAGTCGGACACGACTGAGCGACTGAACTGAACTGAACTGAACTGAATAATGTGATGTTGAGAATCTTTTCATGTGTCTATTGGCCATCTATATGTCTTCTTTGGAGAAATGCCCATTTAGGTATTCAATATTTTTTGACTGGGCTGTTTGTTTTCCTAATATTGAGCTGTATAAGCTGCTTATATTTTTCTATATATTAATCTTTTGTCAGTTGTTTCATTCGCAACTATTTTCTCCCATTCTGAGGGTTGTCTTTTAATCTGTTTATTGTTTTCTTTTCCATGCAAAAGCTTTTCAGTTTAATTAGGTCCCATTTATTTTTGTTTTTATTTCCATTATTATAGGAGGTAGATCATGGAGGATCTTGCTGTGATTTATGTCAAGGAGTATACTACCCATGTTTTCCTCTAAGAGCTTTGTAGTTTCTGACCTTACACTTAAGTCTTTAATCCATTTTGAGTTTATTTTTGTGTATGGTGTTAGCAAGTATTCTAGTTTCATTCGTTTGCATGTAGCTGTCCAGTTTTCCCAGCACCACTCACTGAAGCAGCTGTCTTTTGTCCACTGTAGATTCCTTATCTTTTGTCAAAGATAAAGTGCCCATAGGTGTGTTAAGTTTTCTGCTAAGATTTTGAGTGGGATTGTACTGAGTTTAAGATCAATTAGGGGAGAATGAACAATATTGCGATGCCATGGATGTGCAACATTTCTCCATTTAGGTCTTTAATTTCTCTAAGCAATGTGTTATAGTTTCAGTGTGTAAGTCTTACACATTATTGTCAGGTTTATCCTTAGTATTTTATATCTTTTGATGCTACTGAAAAAGTTATTTTTAAAAATTTCAGTTTCCAATTATTCATTGCAAATATATAGAAATGGAATTTATATCTGTATATTAATCTTATATCCTGCAACACTGCTGAACTCACTTAATAGTTGCAATAATTTTTGTAATTCCACTGGATCTTATACATAGGTCTCTATGCCTTCTGTGACTACAGATAGCTTACTCTTCCTTTCCAATCTGGATGGTTTTTTAAATTATATTTTGCTTGACTACACTGGCTAAAATTTCCAGGGAAATGTTGAATATAGTGGTGAGAGTTGGCATTCTTGTCTTGTTCCTGGTCTTAGGTGCAAAGCATTCTTTCTTTCACAAATATCTTGGTAGCTGTAGGGCTTTTTGTTTCCTTGTTTGGTTTGTAAATACTCTACATTACATTGAGAAAGTATCCTCTATACCTAGTTTTCTGAGAGTGTTTTTTTTTTTTTTTTAAGTCAGGAATAAATGTTGGATTCTGTCAAAGACTCTACATACCTATTGAGATGATCATATAGTTTTCTATGTTTTGGTTTGTCAATATGGTAAATCAAATTTATTTTGAATGTTAAATTAGTTTTGCATTCTTGGAATAAAATCCACTTGGTCATGATGTATTATACTTTTTATATATTACTGAATTCAATATGCCAAAATTTTGTTTAGAGTTTTCACATTGATCTTCATGAAGACGATCTGCTCTGGGCTGTTTGGTTTTGTATCAGGGTAATGTTGGTCTTGTAGCATGAAATGCTAAGTATAGTTCTTCTTTGATTTTCTGGCAGAGTTTGTATAAAATTGCTATCATTTCTTCTATGTGTGGTAGAATTTATCAGGGAAGTATCTGTGCCTGCTGTTCTCTTCGTGTGAAGGCTTTTAACTCCAACTTAAATCACCTTAAGAGATACAGATACATCCAAATTATTTACTTTTTCTTGCATCAGCTCTGGTTGTTTGTACCTTTTATGGAATCTGTCAATTTCACATAAGTTGTAATTATTGGTTTAAACTTGTCCATAATATTCCCTTATAAAAGTTTTAGTGTCTATACAATCTGTACTGAGGCAATCTCATTCTTTATGTGTGAATTTATCTTCACTTTCCCTGATATCTGGCTGGAGGTTTACCAGTTTTATTGATCTCAATGAATTTACTCTTGAGTTCATTGAGTTCTCTACTGTTTTTATTCATTATTTCTGTTCTGATCTTTATTGTTTCATTGCTTCAGCTTGCGTTGGGTTTAATTTGCTCTTCTTTTGCTAGTTTTTAAGGTGGAAACTGAGGTCACTGATTTGAGACCGTGTTTCTTTTCTAAAAAGATTAGTGATGAAGTTTCCCCTAAGTACTGCTAGCTTCTTCACTTATTTTTTCATCCCTCATGCTCCTCTTCCAATTACACATATTTTAGGCTGACAACATTTCTTCCACAGCTCACTGACACATTTTAAATTTTTTTGATTCTACTTTTTCTGCTTCATTTTGTATAGCTTCTATCATGTCTCTATGCTTATTAATCTTTGTTTTTCCATAATATTCAATCTGCTCTTAATCCCATTGAGTTAATTTCTAATCTTATGTAGTTTTCATATTTGAAAGTTTGACTTAGGTCTTTAAAAATATTTCTACACCTTTACTTAAATTTTTGAACATACAGAATACAATTTATCCATCTCTGCTGTTTTTACAACTTTTAATAACTCTTAACGTCCTGTCTGATTATCCTAACTTCTATGTTAGCTCTGAGTTGGTTTTGAATGAATAAAATTTCTCATTATGGGTCATGCTTTCCCACATCTTTGCATTTCTGCTCTTTTTTTTTTTTTTTTGGCTATGCTGGCTCTTCATTGTGGTATGTGGGCTCTCGAGTTGTGGTGCATAAGCTTAGTTGCTCTGTGGCATGTGGGATCTTAGTTTTCTGAACAGGGATCAAACCCACATCCAATGGCAACCCCTGCGTTGGAAGGCAAATTCTCAGCTGCTGGGACACCAGGGAAGTCCCCTCTGCTAACTTTTGATTGGATGATAGACAATGTGAATTTTGGTTTGGTGCTGAATGCATTTATATTCTAATAACTATAACTCAGCTTTGTTCTGGAATGTAGTTACATTTCTTGGAAATAATTTGATCCTTTTGGGTCTCACTTAACATGGTCTGTTGGAGCTTCCCTGGTGGCTCACATGGTAAAAAAAAAAAAAAAAAAATGCCTGCAATGCATGAGAATTCCTGGTTCAGGAAGATCCTCTGGAGAAGAGAATGGCTACCCACTCCAGTATTCTTGCCTGGAGAATTCCACGAACAGCTACAGTCCATGGGGTCACAAAGATTCAGACACGACTGAGTGACTAAAATTTTCACTTTTTTCTCTGGTTTGTTAGGTGTGACCAGGGCAGTTTTTACTCCACAGTTAATTATTTGCCATTACTGAGGCAAGATCCTTCTAGAAATCACATTCAGTACTTTTCCTGTTTGATCTGTTGGTATAGACACTGTTCGTGGCTCTGTGTTGGCGGTGGGCACTCTTCCCTCTAATCTTAGTTGGCTCTTTCCCCAGCTGCATGTAACTTCCTCACACAAATGCTGAGTAGCAGAGGCAAACCCTTGGTTCATTGTTATCTTATTCCTGTTCATCTCCTCTCTGTATTCCGATCTCCTTCACTTCCCTGACTCCCAGCTCTGACTCCCCATGATGCGGAGTTGGCCGGCCTCCATCTTGGATCCCTCTTCACACCACATCCTGGAAACTCTCAAGGTTGACAGATCAGCTGTCACAGGTAGTAGTACCTTGTATGTTTTCCATCTTTCAGGGATCACTGACCTTCATGTCTACAGTTTAGGCCCTTATTTCTTTTTTTTCAATAAGTATACCACAGCTCTGATACTGCTGGGCTTTATTTTTTTAATATAAATGACTAATCCTACCCCACAGTTTCATTTGGGAACACAGTTTCTTAAAAGATGAGTTCAAACAGAAACTAAACTTCCTATATAATATTTATTTATTTATTTTTTTTGGGTTATCGTTACCATCTTTCTAAATTCCATATATATGCGTTAGTATACTGTATTGGTACACTGCTCTCTCCCTTTTTCTCAAGCATAAGGGTAAACCCATTTCCTAACCCATCTTGGCTGGAAGCAGAAGTTTACCAATGCTGCTTTTAAATTATTGTTATAGAAAGTTGTATAAGCATCTAGAAATACAAAGAAGATTATAATGAATCTATTTGTGTCTATCACCCAGTTAAAAATTTTTTAAATTTTAATTGGAGGATAATTACTTTACAATATTGCGAGGGTTTTAGCCATACATCAACATGAATCAGCCATAGACATACCTGTATCCCCTTTCTCCCAAACTGCCCCCACCTCCCTCCCCAACCTGCTCCTCCAGGTCAGCACAGAGCACTGGCTTTGGGTTCCCTGCATCATACATCAAACTTCCACTGGCTATCTATTTTACATATGGTAACATATGTTTCAGTGCTTTTTTCCTCAAATCATCCTACTCTTTCCTTCTACTGAGTCCAAAAGTCTGTTCTTTATGTCTGTGTCTCCTTTGCCGCCCTGCATGTAGGATTGTCAGTACCATCTTTCTAGATTCCATATATATGCACTAATATGCAATATTTGTCTTTCTCTTTCTGACTTACTTCACTCTGTATAATAGGCTCCAGATTCATCCACCTCATTAGAACTGAGTCAAATGTATTCCTTTTTATAGTGGAGTAATATTCCATTGTGTGTATGTACCACAACTTCTTTATCCATTCATTGGCCAATGGACATCTAAGTTATTTCCATGTCCAGGCTATTGTAAACAGTGCTGCAATGAACACTGCATCTCCCAGTTTTAATAAATAATCAACTGAGCTAATCTTGCTTCATTTCTAATCTCATCATTGCATTATTAACTACATCATACTCCCTTAAGAAGTCCATCCACAAGCTGTGGGGGATGCCTCTTCAAAGCAATTCCATTTAGTCCATGTTAATGAATACATGGGGCTGGGAGCCCTGGAGTAATGTGTCTATCAGGAGAGGAAGGTAGAACACAAAAAGGTGGGGTAGCCCAGGTGGAGATATCCTCCAGAAACACTGCAATGGATATGGCTGGCTTTCCAGAGAGGAAGCATTTAATTTTAAGCAGCCAGTGATGGTACCTGGGGTTACAATCTTCCTTAAGGGAAAGGAAATGACGAATGTACTTAACTGATTAGCATGCCAAAAGAGAACTCACTACAGACGCCCTACTGGCTTGTTTATTTTCACATGTATTTAAATATAATCACCCATCTAAAGAGAAAATGTTTCCTCTCAAATGGGACCAGGCCAGAGGACGTGTCTTGGAAGTTTGATCCTGGACAGGATTTTTTGGTTATTTTATTTCAAATATGTCTAATCTAATGGCAGAGCTGCACCCCTCTGGGGACAGGACAGTAGTCAGAGGAAACTGGTTTCATTTCAGTATTTTTACACTCACAGGTAATCCTGGCTCTGGCCAGAGGCCATCAGGCCTTCTCTTCTAATTCCCTCTCAGATTCACAGTTACCAGGCTGTTTTTTTGCTCCCCCTCAGGGATGTGGGTCTTGCTCACATTAACTCTCTAATCACACAAATTTGAAAAAAACTAGAGCAGTGAATTTTCCTGGTAAATTAGGTGATGTGTGTTTAAGATTGGGCTTCAGATCTAGCTTGATTGAAGAGAAGAGATGTTCTGGTGTGGTGAGTCCAGCCTTTTATTTCTTTTATTTCTCACTGTAATTGAAAAGAGTGACCATTCTGGAGCCTACTTCAGTTTCCTGGGTGTTTAGTAAGTTAGGGTGGTTCTTGGAGCCACAGTATCCTGGGCTAGCCACAGCAACTGGTGGGGCTCCAGGCAGAGGGCTTTTGGGCTCCTCCCACTTTGAAATACTCCATCTGCAGTCTTGTGGGTTCCCTGTGGGTAGATCCCATGACCATCTGTTAGGCTAAGGAGAGACTTCTACTAAACACATGCTCCCCTGAGTTGCTTCCATCTCCTCCCCCATTTCTTGGGTGTATATTTTTTGAGCATTACTGTGTTTATCCAAGTAAGCAGCTGCTGTCCCTAAATCGCAGGAATATTTTCAAAGGTCAAATGTACAGGTTAATGAAATTATCTGTCAATATGACTGGCAAGTGATTGGGAGAAGCCTCTCCATAGTAGCTGGACCACCATCTGTGAATTTCCCAACAAAATATACTTTAAACCCAAGGGACTCAGGATTAGAAAAGGGTATATTTTCTCATAAACAACTCCATAAACTTTGCTAATCAAATTACCAAGTCAACTGGTAAACATACATGCATCTTAAAATATGTGCATAGCTTCCCTATGTGTATATGTAATTTTTAGAATACGATTTAAATCACTTGTTACCGTTTTCCTTAATTTTGCAAATTCCAAAAAGATAATGAAAAATTAGACTAGGGACATGTGAAATGTTAATTTCAAGTTAATGTTTGTTCTAAATGTAATCTGGCTTCTTTATTCAAGGATACTTTCCCCATGGATAGCAATGTAAGTGAGGGATGGAAACACTGAATGAACATCTTGGTAAAGCTGCAAGGCCTGAAACTCACAGCTATTGTGAAAGTCTGAGTTGCTTTAAGCAGGGAATTGACACTTTAAAAACAACTCATGTGTTTGGCCTCCGACTTGAAAATTTTTCAAACCAACTTTTAATATATGTCCAGTGACCAGACAGTGTCTGGCACATGAATGTTAGCTATTAGTTCTATTTTTTGAATAGTTTTTGTGGTCTCTTGAAGTGGTATTTTATTTGAAATGCTAATTAGTTACATCATAAAATAGGTTACTCAAACATTCCTCCAGTGACTAGTCTACTGAGTAGACACAGCATACAAAATGCTACTACTCTCTACAAGGACAGAGGAATAAATGGTAGATGATCCAGTCTTGCAGGAAAAAATCTGGTACTTAGTGTCACAGTGGATTCACATGTGGTTCTGCTATGTCCTGACTGTGCAACTTCAAGCACTTTTCCTTACCTCAGTTTTCTTCCATATACAATGGGAAAGCTAAGACTTTGTTAATGTGTTGCACATATTAATGAGACATCACATTTAAAGCACCTAGTGCCTGACATAAAACAATGCACCAAAAAAAGTTAACCATTGCTGTTATGCTACTGCCCCTGTTTTAAGAACTCCTTTTCTTTTAAAATTTATATCTCTGTTTTAATTTAATCAGGAAAACTCCCTTTAGAATGATTCTATTATTACCTTAAAAAATTGAAATGTAACTTACAATGTTGTGTTAATTTCAAGTGTATAGCAAAGTGATTCAGTTATACACACACACACACATTTATGTATTATGTATAATTTTCTTTTTCAGATTCTTTTCCAGAGAACTTCTAATTTAATGAGGGAAAAAAGTATGTAATCAATTGTCAAAGAAGACACAACCAAATATTTGTTATAATAGAAGTCTATAAAGTTCTGAGAAATGGCAAGGAATAGCCAATTCATCCCAACTTCCTAGAAACTTCTTTCCCAGGAATCCACTCTCTCATACCTCAAATCTTTGCTCAAATTTCATTTTTTTAAAAGTTGGGCCTTCTCTGACAACACTAACTTAAAATTGTACCCATACCTGCATCCCCTACTGCTCCCTTTAATACAGGTTTCTCAGTAGCACTAATGACTAAAATGCCATCTAACTCATTTATGCTGTTCATTGTCTGTCTCCGTGTGCCTGAGGATTTCCATCTGGTTGTTGGTTCCTGGATCCACAGAAGCCAGAAAACACTATCAAGGGGCCAGCATGTGCCTGGTGGTGGGGGAACACAGTGGGCAAAACCTGGAGTGGTCTCTCCTATCATGCAGCTTGTGGTCTAACTTGGAAGAGAAGTAGAATCAAGAATGAGATGAGTGTGTGGGGAGTAGTGCGCAGCATGAGACATGAGTTTAAACAAAAGCACAGATGTGGATGGTGTCTGGGGAGAAGGATGGTGAAGGGATGCAGTGGGAGATGAGGTAGAAGGGATGGAGCAGGACCAGATGCTGAAGGGACTTCAGTGCCCTGTGGAGAAGTTTATTCTGCAGGCAGAAGGGACATCAGAGGAATCTGGTGAACAAAGTCATACACCCTGACCTTTGTTTCAGAGGGGATCACTTGACCAACAAGCAAAGGGCAGGCCTGAGGGAAGCTAGCAGCCAGGTAAGGACACACCCTTTGACCTGGAGGTTGATTGGTGTCAACTTCTTCTCCTTGGTCTCTGCCAGATTTCTATCAGCCTCTGCTGCTCTTTCCTTCTGTTGTACTGTGATTCCCAACTGAATGCAGAGTTCCAAGAAGAGCAAGGAGAGGTAAGAAAAGCCTTCCTAAGTGATCAATGCAAAGAAATAGAGGAAAACAATTGAATGGGAAAGACTAGAGAGCTCTCCAAGAAAATTAGAGATACCAAGGGAACATTTCATGCAAAGATGGGCACAAAAAAAGACAGAAACAGTATGGACCTAACAGAAGCAGAAGATATTAAGAAGAGGTGGAGTGGGGTGCCATTGCCTTCTCCAAAGAATACACAGAAGAACTACACAAAAAAGATATTCATGACCCAGATAACCATGATGGTGTGATCACTCACCTAGAGCCAGACATCCTGGAGTGCGAGGTCAAGTGAGCCTTAGAAAGCATCACTATGAACAAAGCTAGTGGAGGTGATAGAAATCCAGCTGAGCTATTTCAAATCTTAAAAGATGATGCTGTGAATGTGCTGTGCTCAATATGCCAGCAAATCTGTAAAACTCAGCAGTGGACACAGGACTGGAAAAGGTCAGTTTTCATTCCAATCTCAAAGAAAGGCAATGCCAAGGAATGTTCAAACTACCGCACAATTGCACTCGTCTCACATGCTAGCAAAGTAATGCTCAAAATTCTCCAAGCCAGGCTTCAACAGTACATGAACCAAGAACTTCCACATGTTCAAGCTGGATTTAGAAAAGGCAGAGGAACAATAGATCAAATTGCCAACATCCTCTGGATCACAGAAAAAGCAAGAGAATTCCAGAAAAATATCTACTTCTGCTTCATTGACTACACTAAAACCTTTGACTATGTGGATCACAACAAACTGTGGGAAATTCTTAAAGAGATGGGAATACCAGACCATCTTACCTGCTTCCTGTAAAAAATCCAGAGAAATATGTATGCAGGTCAAGAAGCAACAGTTTTAACTGGACATGGAACAACAGACTGGTTCCAAATTGGGAAAGGAGTATATCAAGCCTGTATATTGTCACCCTGCTTATTTAACTTATACACAGAGTACATTATGTGAAATGCTGAGCTGGATCAAGCACAAGCTGAAATCAAGATTGCCATGAGAAATATCAATAATCTCAGATATGCAGATGACACCACCCTTATGGCAGAAAGTGAAGAGGAACTGAAGGGCCTCTTAATAAAAGTGAAAGAGGAGAGTGAAAAAACTGGCTTAAAACTCAACATTCAAAAAAACAAAGATCATGGCATCCGGTTCCATCACTTTATGGCAAATAGATGGGGAAAACATGGAGACAGTGACAGACTTTATATTTTTGGGCTTCAAAATCACTGCAGATGGTGACTGCAGCCATGTAATTAAAAGATGCTTGCTCCTTGGAAGAAAAGCTATGACCAACCCAGACAGCATATTAAAAAGCAGAGACATTACTTTGCTGATGAAGTTCCATATAGTCATAGCTATGGTCTTCCCAGTAGTCATGTATGGATGTGAGAGATGGACCATAAAGAAAGCTGAGCATGGAAGAATTGATGCTTTAGAACTGTGACGTTGGAGACACATTTGAGAGTCCCTTGAACGGCACAGAGATCCAACCAGTCCATCCTAAAGGAAATCAGCCCTGAATATTCATTGGAAGACTGATGCTGAAGCTGAAGCTCCAATACTTTGGCCACCTGATGCGAAGAACTGACTCATTGGAAAAGATCCTGATGCCTAGAAAGATCAAAGGCAGGAGCAGAAGGGAACAACAGAGGATGAGATGGTCGGATGGCATCACTGACTCGATGGACATGAATTTGAGCAAGCCCCGGGAGTTGGTAATGGACCAGGAAGCGTGGCGTGCTACAGTCCGTGGGGGTCTCAAAGAGTCGGACGCGACTGAGTGACTGAAGTGAACTGAACTGCTACTGTTTCCCTCTGTCATTCTGTGATTCCCACTCTTGTATGTTTTTAACTTTTCTTAAAAAATTGTATTTTATTTTTAATTGGAGGATAATTACAATATTGTGATGGTTTCTGTTACATCAACATGAATCAGCCACAAACATACACATGTCCCCTCCTCTTAAACCTCCCTCCTACCTCCCTCCCCATCCCACCCCTCTAGATTGTCACAGAACATCAGCTTTGGATTCCCTGCATCATACAGCAAATATCCGTGGCTATCTATTTTATATATGGTAATGTATATGTCTCAATGCTACTCTCTTGAGTCTTCCTACCCTCTCCCTCCCCCGTGGTGACCAAAAGTCTGTTCTTTACGTCTGTGTCTTCTTCGTTGCCCTGCAAATAAGATCATCAGTACCATCTTTCTAGATTCCATATATATGCATTAATATACAATATTTGTCTTTTCTTTCTGACTTAACTTCACTCTGTATAACAGGCTCTTGGTTTACCCATCTCATTAGAACTGTGTTCAAACGTGTTCTTTTTTATATCTGAGTAATATTCCATGAACTTTTTATTTTGAAATTAATTAATTAAAAACACACAAATAGTTGGTTTTCTTTCACTTACTCTTTTTTAAAAATTGAAGTATAGTTGATTTACAGTGTTGTTTGAGTTTCAGGTGTACAGCAAAGTGATTGAGCTATACATACATACATAATATGTATCTATATATACATTCTTTTTCAAATTCTTTCCCCTTATAGGTTATTATAAAATACTGAGTACAGTTCCCTCTGCGATACAGTAGGTCCTTGTTGGTTATCTATTTTATATTAATGCATAGTAGTATGTATCTGTTAATACAAAACTTCTAAATGATCCTTCTCTGACTTTCCCCTTTGGTAATCATAAGTTTGTTTTCTGTCTGTGGGTCTGTTTCTGTTTTCTAAATAAGTTAATTTGTAGCACTTTTTTAAGATTCCACATAAAAGTGGTATCATATGATATTTGTCTTTCTCTGTCTGGCTATTTCACTCAGTATGATAATCTCTAGGTCCATTTATGTTGTTGCAAATGACATTATTTCATTTTTTTTTACATGAAAATTTGACTAATATTCTATTGTATATATACACCATGCCTTCTTTATTCATTCATCTGTTGATGGACATTTAAGTCGTTTCCATGTGCTGTGTGTACTTAGTCACTCAGTCTTGTCCAACTCTTTGCAACCCCATGGACTGTAGCCAACCAGGTTCCTCTGCCCATGGGGATTCTCTAAGCAAGAATACTGGAGTGGGTTGCCATGCCCTCCTCTAGGGGATCTTTCCAACCCAGGGATTGAACCAGGTCTCTTGCATTGCAGGCAGATTCTTTACCATCTGAGCCATCAGGGAAGCCCAGGAATACTTGAGTGGGTAGCCTTTTCCCTCTCCAGGGGATCTTCCCAATCCAGGAAATCAAACCAGGGTCTCCTGTATTACAGGCGGATTCTTTACCAGCTGAGCTATCAGGGAAGCCCAAGTTGCTTAAAGTCGTTTCCATAAAAACATACAAATAGTTTAAAAAGTACTACAGAGAAGGCCCATGTACCTTTCACCCAGCTTCTGCCATCACTGAAAATTTTTTACCGTTAGGTCTGAGACCTCACAATGAAAATAGTTTGTCCTTTGAAACACTGACTTTTAGAAAATAATTGACCCAAATAACTGACAACTTAAAGAACCTGCTATGTGCAGGGAACCTTGGGCTTCCCACTTGCAAAAACAGAAGATAGTTTGCAGGGTATATGATGGAAGGATACCACATGTGTCTCTCCTACTGAAATCAGCTATTTGCCTGGACACCATGCCTGGAGCAGCTAGTGAGCATCCAAAGAAGTAAATGTAAGCAGGCAGACTGAGGAAGAAAACCATAGAACATGTGGTAATATCGCTTTTTACTTCTAGTCTCTCTGATGTGAACTCATGTAGCCCGGAACCCAGAAGTGGGCATTAGCTCCAACGGAAGACCTCTACTCCGACTCAAAAAATAAGAAGGGGTATCCAATGTTTAGAGAGTGTAGAAACCTCTTATTTATCTTTTTTTTAACAATTTTTTTTTTCATTTCTCTTGTGCCCTAGACCTCAAGCAATCCTGTGGAGCAATGAGAGATGGCAAGAAATCAGAATAGGAAGGCAGGGAACCTTCTTCTCCAATCAGAAGAGCTGTGGATTCCAGTGGGTGTGGTGGGCCCCACTGCTATTGCTCTCCCTCTGGCTTCTGCTCAGCTCTGAGATGGGTACAGCCAAATCAAATGTGGAAGAGTGTGGGGGCAAACAGAGCTTTAGGGTGCTAGCTGTTGGGCCGGAGAGCAGAGTCCCAGGAACTCAGAACTATCAAGGCAATTATGATATGGCAGGGGCTTAGGAAAGCAAACCCTTAAAGTTGTTTATGAATTCTTGAGCTGCATGTACATGGATCTGACCCTAAGTAGATTCCAGGGACCTGGAGCAGTAAAATATGGGGCAAACGATTGCCTAAGTCCTAGATTTGCCACTAGGTGTACACCAGACAGATCCAATAGCACTTCTCAAAGACTCAACATTGAAACCACAATCTACAGAAGTCTCGGGGAACTGAGGACTTGTGATTTGAACCCTACGGGGTTAATTACCTCCTAAAACAAAATCTACTATAAGATTCAAACAATATCTGTTATAAGATTAAAAAAACAACCTAAGTCTTAAAACATAATATTCAAAATGTCTAGGATACAATCCAAATTTACTCACCATAACAAAAAACCAAGGAAATATCAACAGCAATGCTGGGATGCCACAGATATTGGAATTATTTGACCAAGACTTTAAAGTAGTTATTATATTTTCCAACAAATAAGACAGAACAAACACTCTTGAAAAATACAGAAAGCCTCAGCAAAGAAACAGAAGCCATAAAGAGGAATCAAGTGGAAATGTTAGAAATGAAAAAATTCAACAACTAAAATAAAAAATCATTGGATGGGCTCAGTAACAGAATGGAGATGGCAGAGGATTCAGTAATTTTATAAGGAGATCAACAGAAGTGAATAATTGACAGAGAAAATATCAGAAAAGAAAATGATTAGAACTGTAGGGATATGTAGGACAGTAACAAAACGTTTAACCTTTATATCATCGAAGTCCCATTAGGAGATGAGAAAAATGTACAGTAGAAAATCTTTGAAGAAATAATAGCTGAAAGGCTCGTTTACTATTAGAAGGCAATCAATGCAATACATTATATTAGCAATTTAAAGAAGAGAAAGAACTCAATCATATCAATTGATGTAGAAGATGCATTTGGAAAAAAAAACCAAAAACTGTTCATTATAAAACTCTCAGCAAACTAGGAACAGAAAGGTATTTTCTTCACCTGACAAAGAACATCAACCAAACCCACTCTGCATAATGGTGAAAGATGGAAAGCTTTCCCCCTAAGATCAAGAACAAGGCAAGGATGTTCCCTTTCATCACTCTTATTCCACATTTTACTGGAGGTTTTAGCTAGTGCAATAAATAGGAATAAGTGAAGAATAAGTCAAGAAAAATAAATAAAAGGCATACATTGGAAAGGAAACAACATAAGTGCAGAAATAGAAACTTTTAAGTAACAGACATACTCACACACTTGAACAAATAACTGAGTGTAGTATAACTGTAGGATATAAGAACAACATGCAAAAATCAATTATATTTTTACATACTAGCAATGAACAATTAGAAAATGAACTTAAACCATATATAGAAGTTCAATCCCTCCCCAAAGATGTATCTTACAAAATATGTATAGGATCTAATATGCTAAAAACTATAAACTGTTAATGAAATAACTCAAACAAGCCCTAAATAAATGGAAAATATGGCTACAACATCTTCATGGATTCAAAGACATAACATAGTTGGCAATGATTTATAGAGTTACCATAATTCCAATAAAAATTTCAGCAGGAAATTTTATAGATAGAGATAACCTAATCCTCAAGTTTATAGGGAAAGGCAAAAATACAGGCTACTTGAAACACTTTTGAAAAAGAACAAAGCTGAAAGAATCGTGCTGATTTTAAGATTTGCCACAAAGCTAATCAAGACAGTATAGCACTGGCAAAAGAATGGACATACTGATCAATAAAACTGAATTGACATCAATAGTTTCCTATAGACACACTTAGTTTGTTTGTGACAACTATGTAAATGCAATTCAACAGAGGAAGGATAATCTTCAAAAAATGGTTTGAACTGGTCATCTATATGCATAAAAATGAAGCTTGCTCTAAATCTCACGTGTTATACAAAAATCAGCCCCAAATGAGTCAGACATCACAACTTTTGAGTTCACACAGGAGAAAATCTTCATGACCTGGTTATGCAAAGGTTCTTAGATGTGTCACCCAAAGCATAATCCATAAAAGAAAAAAATGATAAATTGGATTCCAGCAAAATTAAAAACTTCTGCTCTGCCAAGAGCACTGCTGAGAGAGTGAAAAGTCAAGCACAGACTGGGAGAAAATATTCACAAATCATGTATCTGACAAAGGATTTATACTCAGAATATATAATGAACTTTCAAAACTCAACTGTAAAAAAACAGCAACCTAATTTTTCTGAGAAATTGGAAAAAAGCTTGAACAGACATTTCACCAGGGAGAATACACCAATGGAAAATAATGAAAACAATTGAGCATCATTAGTCACTGGGGAAATGAAAAATAAAATGATGAGGAAATGACATTCTAAACCTACAATGGTTAAATTTTTTTAAAAAAGCCAATTGTGAGGGTGTGGAGTAGCTAGAACTCCCACATGTTTCTGATAGAAATACTAAATGGTACTGCACTCTGGAAAACAGTTTGGCAATTTCTTTTAGATGTATACTTACCATTTGAAATAGCAATCCCTCTGTTGTGTTTACCCTAGAAAAATTAAAACTGTGTTCACAAAACCCCTGTCCTCAAATGTATCATGCTATGCTATGCTATGCTATGCTAAGTCACTTCAGTCGTGTCCGACTCTGTGTGACCCCCATAGATGGCAGCCGACCAGGCTCCGCCGTCCCTGGGATTCTCCAGGCAAGAACACTGGAGTGGGTTGCCATGTCCTTCTCCAATGCATGAAAGTGAAAAGTGAAAGTTCACTCAGTCATGTCTGACTCTTAGCAACCCCATGGACTGCAGCCTACCAGGCTCCTCTGTCCATGGGATTTTCCAGGCAAGAGTACTGGAGTGGGATGCCATTGCCTTCTCCGCAACCGTATTATAGTTCTAGTTATAACCGCAAAAAACTGGAGACAACTGAATGCCTCCCACAGTTGAGTGGCTAAACAGTCCATGGTCCACCTCTACAATGGGTGTATCACTCAGCAAAACAAAGGAACAAACTATAGACAAGCACATCAGCTCAGATGAATCTCAAAATAATTATGCTGAGTGAAAAGAAGCCCATTTGAAAAGGTTAGGTTCTTTGTGACTCCATGTATATGACGTTCTCGAAAGAGACAATACCTAAGTGATAAAGAAATGGAATGGGCATTGCCAGTGGCCAGGGCTGGGGAAGGCATGGCTGTAAGAGAACAGGAGGAGTTCTTGGGGCTGATAAGATGGTTCTGTGCTCTGAGAGAGGTAGTAATGACACAAATATACACACGTGTTCAAATTCTTAGAACTCTACACAAAAAGTTATTTTCTTGCATTTTCCCTTAAAAAATAAAATTAAAGAAAAAAAAGCTGAAAGCTCTTGCTTCCAGTTGAAGACTAACCACATATCAATGGCAAAGTCAGTACTACCTGCAAAGAGGGCAGCAGCAGACAAGACCTTCATCTGCTACTGTTTGAGCATCTCTAAATGCTGGTCATGCCACCCACCAAGCATTTACATCGCAACTTCTAATGTTCACGATCACCCTAGAAGGTGGGTTAGGTTCAATGTATAGACAAAAACTAAGGCTTAAGGGAAATAAAATAATCTTCCCTACATCTTTTAGCCAGTAAATTGTTGAGTCTGGACTTATCCCAGTCCTTGTTGCCAATCTCATTGTAAACCTACTTCCCTACATGACTGCTCACTAAAACTAAGAAAAGCAGGGAAAAGCTATCAGGGAAACATTAGAACAGCACTTTGATTCACATACATCACATATATTCTCTAAGCATATTTCATGCTAAACTCCAAGAATGTTTGAAATTCTGGGAGGTTCAGGGAAATTTAGAAATGACTCCCATTTTATCAGAATCCTCCAATAGGGAAGTCTTAATTTTCAACAGGATAGAATATTACCTCCAACAATGCAAATGTACAGTGAGTCATATTTTTCCTTAAGGGAATGAAGGAATCATTGTGACTTACACAATTTGACCAAGTATTTGCTAATTTCACAAGGAGGAATTTATATATTTGGAGCAAAGAGTAATTGTTTATAACTCCTCTTTCACACACATGACTCTCCTGAGAAGCTGTAATCAGTCCTTCCCACTTCTTTCTACTCCACCACAAAAAAAAAAAAAGAAAAGAAACTGTAAAAATACGCAAAATAAGTCAATTTTAGAGACTGAAACTAAACATTACTTTTGTTTCATTATAGCTGAATAACTATCTCAAAACATTCTAAATATAGACTAAGCACATTTTTCATGAAGTGAATGATATCCAATCTAAAAGCTTGAGCATGAATTTGCCTTCTTGCTTGTGAATTATTTTCAACTATTTTGATTGCTATTAGGTGTTTTTTTCACCAAAAACCTTGGCCTGAAATATTTTTGTCTCAGCTAAGACACAGATAAGCAGCTCAGGTCTTCAATAAAGTGTTTCTTTTTAATGGTTTCTAATTTCTGCTTTACTGAACCTATTTTCTTTAAAAAAAAAAACAGCCTGATAGACTGTTATTGATAGACTTTGACTCAATATCTAGAAGCTTTAATGCAAAGCAAAACCAAGTGAATGCCTTCTGTTCTTTTCCTATAGAGAGCTGGGTGATCTATTCAATTCCCTAAAGAAAGTCAAGAGTAACAAACCACACCACACCTCATCCCCACCCTCTTTGACTTTTTAAGGAGTCTAGGTACCACCCTTGTCAGGAAGAGAAAACTTATCTTTTGTCACTGTGTTGGGGGCAGTTACGGCCAAGAGGGTGGTTTGGGGGACCTGGAGGAGGCCTACCTTCCAGCAGGTCTCTGGCCAGACCAGGTTCTGCCCCCGTGGACCGAACAAAGTCTGACAGGACTGCGTCCATATCAAGAGTCATAGGATCGTGTAGGAGGGCCGCCCAACACTCAGCCGAGGTGGGGTTTGGAAGCAGGCTAGAAACCATCCATCTGCAGGAGAGAACAGAGAGGCAAACGTGATGGAAAGAAGAAACCAGTTCCACTTGGTGTGACACATATCTGAGCCAGTGTGGGACAATGCCTGATTATTTGTGTGCAACAATAAATAATAAAGGTCAGACTCAAATGTCATTCCCTTTGTAGGTGCCATAGGAGAGAGAGGGCATTCCCAATTCAGTCTTCCTACCCTGAGTGCATGTTTAGCTGCTCAGTCATGTCCAATTCTTTGACACCCCATGGACTGTGGCCCACCAGGCTCCTCTGTCCATGGGGTTTTCCAGGCAAGAATACTCAATTGGGTTGCCATTTCCTACTCCAGGGGAATCCTCTCAACTCAGGGGTCAAACCCACATCTCCTGCATTGACAGGCAGATTCTTTATCTCTGAGCCATTGGGAAAGCCCACTTCCCATCTTAGATTATGTCAATTCCAGTGACAACCAATTGAAAAGAAGATAGACTTGGTTGTTCTAAAATAATCAAACACTTAATGAATCTTAGAGAGATTCATTTAGAGCTGCTAGCACTTCCACGAATGTAATTGTGTTGCTGCTATATCCTACCTACATCTTAAACAGTGACCCATCCCCATGCCTACCTCAGTCCTTACTTGGCTCTTAGGAAATATTCCACACCAATCCAGAGTCAACAGAAATACTATGCTTGCTGAAGAGGATAAATCATTTGCCATTTTCCCAAGAGTTGTCATACTCACAAGAACAATCAATAAAATTCATAAAGCTCTCAGATTTCCTAGCAGAGTAATCCCAGTTAGAGGAATAAAATGTCACCCTGTAGCTTGATCACAGGCTAACTGCACCAGGCAGTTGCTAGGGAGAAACAAACAGTACCTGGCATGTGAGGGTGACTCCCACAACTGGTGACACGGTCGTGCCTGATAAAGCACAAATGCACCTCTGTCTCCATCAAGAAGGGGTTGGCGAATTATAGTCCACTACTTTGTGAATAACGTTTTATTGGAACCAGCCCTGCCCATTCCCTGTCGTACAATCTGTGGTCATTTTTGCATGTGGCTGAGTCAAGCAGTTAAAACAGAAACTGTAAGATCCACAGAACCAAACATATTTACTATCTGGACCTTCACAGAAAGTTTGCTAAGTATAAATGATGGAAAATATTATCCTGGTGAGCATCTAATTAAATTTTCAAGTAATGGGGGTGAGTTTAAATCTCATGCCACTGATGAGAATCCCCCATTTCTTTTTCACTGGGATGGGCTCCGCTCGAGCGCTAGGTCTGTGCTGACTGCTGCTGCTTTAGAGCCAGAACTGCAGGCCTAATCCCAACCCCAGCTCAGCCCCTCTGATAAGAGGTGACGTGCTGTGTTACCTCTCTGAGTCCACCTGAGCATCTGTAAGACTTGGGGAAGTAAGCTCATAGAAGGTGCCAGGCCCTGAAGATGGAGGATTAAGACAGTGGCGTCTGTGATGTCAGACATTCACTGTCCCTACACCAGCTTGCACATGGCTCTGACTGGGGTGTGATTTTTGGGTTGGTATGGCTTGACAATAAGAAAATGATTTGACCTAATGTATATGGTTCCAATTAGGGATTGCTGTCTTCCTTCTCTCCATGTACCAGGGCCTCGGCCAGGAGAGCCACTTCTTTGGTCACTTCCACCTAGAGGACAAAGCAGAAGATAAGAGCATGTTACTCTCCTGACAGTCAGACAGAGGCTGAGGCTTTGCTTCGTGTCATAGGAGGTGCACCTGGGGCTCGGCCGACTGTCTGAATCAAGTCTGTTTTCTCCTTGAGCACCTGCCTACCAGGCGGCCGTCACCTCCCAAACATGGGGGCTTTTGCAAGGCAGGTAGTATCTCAAATTTCCTCTTTGTAACCAGTACTTATATTTCAGAGAGTATCCTTTTCCCATCACAGACCTGTTTTCAACCTTAATAGTAAGTACCCCATGAATACATTGAATCTTGCATATTTTTAATTATTATAACACATATAAAACATGAAATCCCATTTTAACTATTTAAGAGTGCATTTCATGCTGGAAAGGGTGTGGAGAAAAGGGAACCCTCTTACACTGTTGGTGGGAATGCAAACTAGTGCAGCCACTATGGAGAACAGTGTGGAGATTCCTTAAAAAACTGGAAATAGAACTGCCTTATGATCCAGCAATCCCACTGCTGGGCATACACACTGAGGAAACCAGAAGGGAAAGAGACACGTGTACCCCAATGTTCATCGCAGCACTGTTTATAATAGCCAGGACATGGAAGCAACCTAGATGTCCATCAGCAGATGAATGGATAAGAAAGCGGTGGTACATATACACAATGGAGTATTACTCAGCCATTAAGAAGAATACATTTGAATCAGTTCTAATGAGGTGGATGAAACTGGAGCCTATTATACAGAGTGAAGTAAGCCAGAAGGAAAAACACCAATACAGTATACTAACGCATATATATGGAATTTAGAAAGATGGTAACAATAACCCGGTGTACGAGACAGCAAAAGAGACACTGATGTATAGAACAGTCTTATGGACTCTGTGGGAGAGGGAGAGGGTGGGAAGATTTGGGAGAATGGCATTGAAACATATGAAATGTCATGTATGAAACGAGATGCCAGTCCAGGTTCAATGCACGATGCTGGATGCTTGGGGCTGGTGCACTGGGATGACCCAGAGGGATGGTGTGGGGAGGGAGGAGGGACGAGGGTTCAGGATGGGGAACACATGTATACCTGTGGTGGATTCATTTTGATATTTGGCAAAACTAATACAATTATGTAAGGTTTAAAAATAAAATAAAATTAAAAAAAAAAAAAGAAATGAAGATCTGAAAAAAAAAAAAAAAGAGAGAGCAAGGCAGGGGTTCAATCTGTGACAGGAAGGATAGAAACCATGGCACCTTCATAGGACTCTCAACAGATGCTCACTGCACAGAGGGCTTGAAGGAACTATGAGATTGCTGTTACTGTGGCAACCATGCATGCCTAAATGAACAACAAAATTAATAGTCCTAACAGGCTTTGGTGGCGTCAACAGGATGACAACACTTGTTTTTACTAGGGGATGTAAAAAAAAAAAAAAGAGTGCATTTCAGTGACATTAAATATGTTCTACATTATTATGCACCCATCATCACCACCATCATCTCTGGAACTTTTTCATGTTCTCCAGTGGAAACTCTGCCCCATTAAACGTGAACTCCCTTTCCGTCCCCCCAGCCCCTGGAAACCACCGCTCTACGTTGTTTCTAAGTTTGACAGTTCCAGGATCCTCTTAACAAGTCACGTAACATTTGTCCCCTGTTGACTGGTTTATTTTGCTCAGCATGGGGTCTTCCAAGGTGCACGTGTGTTGTTGCAAGTGTTGGGATTTCTTTTCATTTTAAGGCTCATCTTAGTTGAGGATGCTGTCACAAAATGCCACAGATTGGATGGCTCAAACAAGGGACATGGATTTCTCATAGTTCTGGAGGCTGGCGAGTCTGAGATCAAGGTGCTGGCAGATCTGGCATCTGGTGAGAGCCCATATTCTGGCTGCAGATGCCACCTTCTCCCTGGGTCCGCCTGTGGCAAGGACACAAATAGCAACATGGGGGCTCCATCCTCACAATCTCATCTAAACCCAGTTACCTCCCGCTGGTTCCACCTCCTAATACCATCACGCTGGGGGGTTAGGGCTTTGGGACATGAATTTTGGGAGGATATACCATGCGGCCACAACAAGGCTGAATAACATTCCACTGTATGGATAGACCACACCTTGTGGAGCCATCATCTGTAGCTGCACACTTGGTTGGTTCCACCTTTGGGCCGCTGTGTATGACTCAGCTTACACCATTTCTACACTTACACCAGGCCCTGTGCTGAGACCGAGACTGGCTCTCACCAGTGCTGTAATGAAGACTCATGCCACACCTCCTCCTCTGTGCCCTGTCCTCTGCACAGACAGAAATTAAAGGGTGGACCTCAAAAGAACTTTTCACCACATTCAAGTATAAACATTGGTGCAGCAAGAGGTTAATGTGCATGTCCCCTTGAAGACTTCCTTCTTTTATTAAAAAACTATCATTTATTTATTTTTGGCTGTGCTGGGTCTTTGCTATTGGCTGTGGGCTTTCTCTAGTTGCGGCGAGTGGGGGCTACTCTCTAGTCGTGGTGCACAGGTTTCTCCTGGTGGTGTCTTCTTTTGTTGCAGAGCATGGTCTCTAGGGCAAGTAGGCTTTAGTAGTTGCAGCATGGCCTTAGAATCTTCCTGGGCCAAGGACTGAACCCATGTCCCCTGCATTGGCAGGCAGATTCTTAACCACTGGACCACCAGGGAAATCCAAGACTTATTTCTTAAATCTAATGCCCCCACCACACAGAGGCCCCACATTCAAGCACTGTGATGACACAGGAGGAGCCAGGCCAATGGGGACATGGGCTCCCAGCCATCTTGGCCATCCTCACCCCTGCCCCCTCATGCCAGTCCTCCAGAGAGCACTGCTGGGTCCCATGACCCACCCTTCATGGCCAAGGCACCCCTGGCCTGTCCTAATCCTGTGAGGACCAGGGAGGCCATGTCCAGGCTCTGCATCTTGCCCCTGGACAGAACTTCTCTGAGGGTCTTGCCTACTGTCCTGGGGACAGGGGCATGTCAAGCTCTTTCAACTGTGGCTTTGTCTTGGGAGAGGCAGTGCAGTCCAGGGATGGGGCTTGGGCCTGGAATCAGCCTCTCTCAGTGCCAAAATAGCTCCATCACCACTCCTGTGAGGCCTCAGGTATACTGTTTCAGTTTCCTCACTGGTGGATCAGAATCATAACAGTACCTCTTAACTGGTCTAAAGTCTGAAGGAGTTAGTGCATGAAACACACTGGCCCACAGGGCATGCTCAGTAAGTGCGAGCTATTATCCAACCTGTGATGATGAGGACCACCCTCGCCTGCCCAAGTCTCCACTGAGGAGCAGAACTGCTGCCTCTGGAAGTACTGAAGAGCTAGCTTGGATGGCAGAAGGGGTGTGTGCTGCCCTCAGCCAGTCCTGCTGGGCATACCAGAAAGCTTGCTAACTGATTACATGTAGGCGTGCACCCAGACAGGTAGGTGCCTGCTCCCGAGAGCAACAGAGGCACCAAGTGCCCCCCCTCCCGCCCCCTATCACTCTCAGACACAGGCAGGGTGACCAACACCCTCTTTCCTGGCTGTACCTTAGTCCCTGAGTCCAGAAAAGCCTGAAAATGCACAGTAGGACCCTGGGGAGAACCCGGGAGGGGATTCAAGGTGACCATCCAAGCCCATCCCTGGGCTCTGTCCTCTCCCTGCAAAATATAGGGCTTTGGCCAGAATATTCTGTTTCTGGCCAATCACTGCCCATGTTCCAAGGACCAGGCCCCTGGCTAGGCATTTTCCTAAACCATGTTGGGGGACATGCTCTTTATCCTTGATAGGTATTTTAAAAAAATAATTGGTACGCTAATTTAAAAAATGTTATAGATTTTAACATATGATTTATTTATTTTTAATGAAGTATATATTTGATTTACAATATTGTGTTAGTTTCAGGTATACAGCAAAGTGATTCAGATATATATACATATATTCTTTTTCAGAATTTTTTTCCTTTATAGGTTATTACAAGATATTGAGTACAGTTCCCTGTGCTACACAGTAGGTCCTTGTTATCTATTGAGTAGGTATTTGCATGATTCCTCTCTGTGTGTGAGGTGATGGAGGTTTGAGAAGGGAGAGCTAGGCAGCGCTGTTGAGATGTACCCTGGTCTTTCCCTTGGGATGAGAGCTGTCTCCTGCCCTTGACCTTCTCCTCCATAGGCAGACAGACTGGACCGACAGCTCTCCTGCTGGGAGCCTCTCAAGGGTCACTTGGAAGCCCAGAGCACAGAGGTGCTTCCCCTGCCCTTCTCTCTGGGTCCCTGCAGCCTGGCCTAGCCCCTCACACCCCTGGCTCCCTCCTTCCCTCCCTCCCAGGCCCCTGACTCCGCACAGTCACAGTCCCGAGAGGGTGTTCTGCATGCCCAGTCCAGGTGCTCTGGACTGCCTGCCACATATGGGGTGTCTCCTGTGTGGCTCCCCTCAGTGTCCTGCTGACCCCCGATCAACCCTAGCCATGCTCGGCCCCAGCAGTGCTGCCTGAACCCCTGCAACAGCGTAAACTCTGTCACACTACATACACAGGAACCCCAACCAGAGAAGACAGAAGCAACTGCCACAGAAGAGGGCCTCTTGACACACTGATTTCTCAGGCTCTCCCTTGCACATGCACACACACACAGCACTGTGGGTGTCACATGTGGAGGCTGGGGGCCTGGCTCATTCCATGCTTTGGGAAATATGGCTAAAACTGCACTCTCCTCCCATTTTATTACATATTAGGCTTTCGTTTCTAATTAAATCAGCAAGTTGATGTCAAGTTTAAATGATAAGTTCCTAAGGTTTATACAACCAATTAAAACAAAGGACGGCCCAGCTTCCTAGAAAGCACTCCAAGCATTTGTCCCTTTGCTTGGGTAAGTTAGTTTCATTACATACGAGAATGTGGGCCAGTTTTGGATTTCACCCTGAGAACGCCCAAGGTTTCGAACCAACAAATGCACAACACCAAGAGTGAACCTCAATGGACATTATGGACTTTGGGTGATAAGGATGTGCCAGTGTCAGTTCATCGATTGTAACACACGTATTGCCTTGGTGTGGGATGCTGACAGAGGTGGAGGCCATGTGTGTGGGGACAGGAGTTACATGGTAACAGTCCACACCTTCTGCTCAGCTTTGCTGTATACTTAAAACTGCTCTGAAAATTATCTATTAAAGGGTTTTATTTTTCATATTGAAAGCACTGATGCAGTTGGACTTGATCTTGGAGTATCAAGTGAGGAATGGATTCAATTTTAGCATTTTACCTGTCTATCCAACTGTTTCAACACAACTTAAGAGCAAAACCCATCAGTGGGGAAGCCCTTCTAATCTCAGATGCTTTCATTGCTATATGGTATGTTTGCATATACAATTGGGTCTATTTCTGTATTTTTCTGTTTAAATTATGCCTTGGCTATTGTTTAGTCACTACGTCATGTCCAACTCTTTTGTGATCCCAAGGACTATAGCCCAACAGGCACCTCTGTTCATGGGATTTCCCAGGCAAGTTACTGGAGTGGGTTGCCATTACATTCTCCGGGGATCTTCTCAACTCAGGGATAGAACCCGTATCTCCTGCATAGGTAGGTGGGTTCTTTACCACTGAGCCACCAGGGAACCCCATATTTATGCCTAGATATCCAAAAAAGGTATCTTTTCTCCCAATATGTGTGTTAACTGGTTATCATATTTCTAAACAAAACTATTGACTTCTGGTTGTTAAATTTATATCCTGTTCTTTTACTAAATTCTTACTTAGTGTTTATAGAAATTTATCCGTTGGTTATTTATTCCCCCTTATTTTTCATTTTGCTAGATATACAATCACATCTTATGCAAACAGAGATTATCTTGCTCTGAATTTTCAGGTTTTAACCCTCTTTCTTCTCTTGCTCTCTTTCTCTTGCTCTAACTTCTCTTTCTTCTCTTGTTCAGTCAGTTCTCTGACTGAACTAATTCAATATACTATTAACTATTCATAGAGGATGGGCATTTTTGCTTTTCTCCTAACTTTAGTAGAATTGCCACACTGAGTAAGATGCTGGCTACTGACTTTTGGGCTATACGCATATTCGTACATACGTTTAGAAAGTACCCATATACCTTATTGAGTAGCTTTATTATGGATGGATGTTGATTTTCACATAATTTTTTTTCTTAATATCTATTAATATAATGAATTCTATCAATTAACTTCTAATATTAAGCTTTACTCATACTTCTAGAATAAATAAATCTTTAATCATTTGTTGGTATTTCATTTCCTATGTGCGTTTTTCTTCAGTTCACTAGTTTTTATTTAAAACTCCTATTTTCATATTAATGTATTAACTTGATATATGGCTTTTATTTTTATGTGCAATCTTTTGTGTAAATTTGACAGTTTTATGGTTAACATCCTATACACAGAGCAAAACCATAGGCTTATCTTCTTTCTCAATTCTCTTGCAATGGCCTAAGTAGTACTGGACTCACCTGGCATTTAAATGTTAGGTAGATATTCCCTGTGAATCAATCTATTCCTGATGCTTCTTCTGAAGGAAACCCTTTACAACTTTCCCTATTTATTTTTTCCTGTGGAAATTACTGTTTAGACTTTCTGTAGGATTCAATTGTGTTAGACTGTATTTTACTACAGATTTAACCATTTCATCTTGGCTTTCCAATTTATTTGAAAGGAGCTGGACAATGAAAAACATTCTTCCCGTGGGTGTAAATTCTCTCTATAGCTAAATGAGGAAAATAACTACGATTTGTCAAGGGCCCAGGATGACACGGGGTATACTGAGGACTTTATAGGTGGGTTAACTCTCATTCAGACAACAACTCCACAAGGCAAGTGGCTCTGTTCCATCTTACTGAAGATCAGAGAGCTCAGTAGCAGAGTTATGACTCCCACAAAGACCCACTTAGACCTAAGGTCACTGTTCACCAACCCTTTATAATGGTATGGGGCCTTCAGACATTCCGAGGTCCAAATGTCCAGCACCTTTAAAACACAGCACGTGCATCAGTGTATGATCAGAAGTAAACTATTTCCTTAGTAGACACTCAGTCATACATTTTAATGATTTTTCTCCTAGGATGGAAAGATGGAAAAAAGTCTCTCCTAAAACTTATATTTTTGCTAATAGTACTAAGTGGAGGATCTACTGAGGTTTTCTATTGTGTACATGGAGATGACACATTAATAGGTTAAGTCTCTAAAAATCTTCAACAGTTCTTAGTATGGGAACAGATGTATAGGTCTCATCACACTAAGGCTCATGAACCCCAAAGAGTTACAGACTGTTCTTCCCATGCTGCTTCCTACCTTGGACTCACATTAAGAGAAGACGATTAGAGAATCCACAAGGAATAATAATCACTCATTTTGAAGATAATACTTAAACATGGAAGTAAAGTTTTAAGGCCACACGACATGGCATTATTTATGCTCACTTTTAGAGGACAGTAATGTCCGTGGAACTGTGGAGGGTGCCCACATCAGGAATGATCACCTTCTAAGGGCGCTTGGATGTCAGAACATTATTTGCATCCTTGAAAATCTCCAGCAGAGCTTCCCTGCACAATTCAAGCCTTCAGCATTGGAATGCTTGCAAGATTCCCTTGCTTTAAAGGATTTATGCTTTTACTCTCCAGGCTCACAAATCTAGCTGTTACACAGGCATAAAATGTATGTCTGAACCAGACCAATGTGCCATCAACAAGGGTTTAAAAAGATCTAAACAACTCATTAATCAGATTTATACTTCCCCTGTTGATTTTAATCATTTTATCCAGGTCTTCTGGGAAAAGGTATATCTGCTAACAAGTTAAAAGAGTCTTAAAAAAAAAAAGCCTAAAGGGTCAGGCTCCTTCCATGGTCTCACTGACATGAAAGGAACACTTCAAGTATGTGTGTGGGTCCTGGGCTGCCACTGCTGACCTACGTGCCTCCTCGTCTCTCTCTGTGAGGGTTGTCCCGAAGGTCAGGGTTCCTATTTTTTTGCACTAACCTCACCACAAGTTGGAATATACCAGATGTTAAATAAATCTGCTGAGTGAACAAATAAAATAAAAATACTAAATCCAAGTTCCTACTCCATCTGATGGGTGTACATGAAAATAACCATTATTCAACTTAGACTGGTATAAATGCTATAATATGATTTATAAAAAAAATTAGGATACTAGAAAGAGTCAGTTCCTTCTGCCTGGCAGAATGAAAAGGCCAAATGTAGGATGAGTTTTTGAGGATTTAGGAAGGCTGAATAGAAGACATTCCAAGCTGGATGGACACTATGAGCACAGGCCAAAAGGCAAAAACACATCTGTATGTCTCTGGGTCCAGAGATACCAGAAGCAGGAGAACTATGGGCATGGTGACTACAGGTGAAGGTCAGGGTCAGACCTGTGGGCTGTCAAGGTGAGAAGCTAGATTCTAACATGAGGCCAGTAGGAAACCACTGGGAGTTTCTGAGTAGAGAATGGACATGTACTGTGCTAGGCAAACAAAGACACAAAGATTTGGTAACAGTGAAAAATAGATCAAGAGTGTAGAAAGAAATAGGAAAGTACTCATTCATTTTCTTAGATGTTGCCTACTCCATACCTACTCACCTACCACTGGTAAAGTCTTGGTTTATCAGGTTGCAGTGGAGAACCTTTGACTTTTAGAGACTGACAATATTCCTAGTACTGGGTAATGAATCCAAATGGTTCAGAGTTGGTCATTGAAATCTCCCCTCCTTGAACTCAGATTCACCAATCCGGATGCAGCTGCACTGAATGATTCAGGTCTATGTTGATAGAGACAGGAGTCAACCGTGTTGAGTTTATGGGAAAGCCGTTGCTTCCCTGATAGAAGCGGTCAGGCTTAACTGACATAGTCCTTTCCCACTGGCTTTCTTCCTTCTTTCTGCCTTAGGCAAGGAAATACCATCTCCAAGTATATCTGCCATCTTCGGTCTTTGAGAAAGCCAGAGGATGACCCAACATGCAGGTTGGTGGAGTAACACGTCCAATCCTGATGGTAACACTGAACTTTGCCCAGGCCCTAGACTTCACCCCTCTGGACTTCCCATCATTCTTCTCTAATAAATATCTACCAGTTCTAGCCAAGTAAGTCAAATGCTTTGTGATTTATAGCTGACCTTAGATTCCTAGTTGCTACATAAAGGGAGAATAATTCAGATGTCAAAATTAGAAAAGAAAGAACAGAAAAGAGAAAAAGTCATGGGCTAATGACTGTGTGGATCACAATAAACTGTGGAAAATTCTGAAAGAGATGGGAATACCAGACCACCTGACCTGCCTCTTGAGAAATCTGTATGCAGGTCAGGAAGCAAGAGTTAGAACTGGACATGGAACAACACACTGGTTCCAAATAGGAAAAGGAGTACATCAAGGCTGTATATTATCACCCTGCTTATTTAACTTCTATGCAGAGTACATCATGAGAAACGCTGGACTGGAAGAAACACAAGCTGGAATCAAGATTGCCAGGAGAAATATCAGTAACCTCAGATATGCAGATGACACCACCCTTACAGCAGAAAGTGAAGAGGAACTAAAAAGCCTCTTGATGAAAGTGAAAGTGGAAAGTGAAAAAGTTGGCTTAAAGCTCAACATTCAGAAAACGAAGATCATGGCATTCGGTCCCATCACTTCATGGGAAATAGATGGGGAAACAGTGGAAACAGTGTCAGACTTTATTTTTCTAGGCTCCAAAATCACTGCAGATGGTGACTGCAGCCATGAAATTAAAAGACGCTTACTCCTTGGAAGGAAAGTTATGTCCAACCTAGATAGCATATTCAAAAGCAGAGACATTACTTTGCCAAGAAAGGTCCATCTAGTCAAGGCTATGGTTTTTCCTGTGGTCATGTATGCATGTGAGAGTTGGACTGTGAAGAAGGCTGAGCACTGAAGAATTGATGCTTTTGAACTGTGGTGTTGGAGAAGACTCTTGAGAGTCCCTTGGACTGCAAGGAGATCCAACCAGTCCATTCTGAAGGAGATCAGCCCTGGGATTTCTTTGGAAGGAATGATGCTAAAGCTGAAACTCCAGTACTTTGGCCACCTCATGCAAAGAGTTGACTCATTGGAAAAGACTCTGATGCTGGGAGGGATTGGGGGCAGGAGGAGAAGGGGACAACAGAGGATGAGATGGTTGGATGGCATCACTGACTCAATGGACGTGAGTTTGAGTGAACTCCGGGAGTTGGTGATGGACAGGGAGGCCTGGGTGCTGCGATTCATGGGGTCGCAAAGAGTTGGACACGAGTGAGCGACTGAACTGAACTGAACTGAATGTCATTTATAAACATGGATGAAAACCTTAAAAGATGGGTAAGTGAATCCAACTGTAGAAAAAGACAGAGAAAGACAAAGGACTCTGGAGCCCTAGCCCCAGTAGGATAATGGAGATAAGGGTACAGGGAGATTCAGAAGGCAGGAAGGCAGTCCTGGGGATTCGTGGAATTGCCATCCCTGAAATGCTTACCCCAGACTCATGAGAGAGAAGCAAAATTTCCCTCCTACTAAATTCCCTATTATTTCTTCTCTCTGTTACTAACAGCCAAACATGATCCTAATGTGAGTATGCTATATTAACACTTTCCAGAAGAAAAACCATATGATCATCTCAAAAGATGCCAAAAAGCTCACATCATTCATTATACAACTCAAAATAAACGAGGAATAGAAGAAAACTTCCTTTACTTATTAAAGGGTATTCCAAACTTATAACAATTATCCTACCTAATAATACAAACTTTAGAAGCAGTGCCATCCAAATTTAGAACAAGCCCATGACCAAGTCTTAGAACAAAGAAGAACATTTTAAATGGCTGGAACAAGACCAACATAAAAAAAATCAATACCTTTTTAACATACCAACATTAGCCAATTAATCATTTTTATAAAAAACAAAAGATCCACTTCATTAAAAGTTTCTATAATTAACTAGGGTTCACACATCAAACATGAAATAAACTCTCTGTTTGGACAGAAAACAATATTTAAGGCGAGAAAGAAAACTAAAAGGATGAGAAGACTATTTTTAAGATTCTAATTCATACCATAACTTCAATACCACCAGAACAGACCTGTTATGGAATATGACAGTTTCTAAAACAAAGAAGAATAAAGAAGCAAGAAATTCCAAAGCACTTTTGATAAAGATCAAAGTGGATTCAGAAGTCTGTTCTACCACACATCAAACATAAAAGTACTGTGATTAAAGTAGTGTGGAAAGGGGCAGACAGAGAGACCAGGGAGAGGATGTAAAATGTGTGTGTTTATGTGTGTATAAAATAGACTGAGAGAGAAAGAGAGAGGAGAATAAGAAGGAGGAAGGGGTGGGGAGGGGGAGGAAGAGAGGAAGAAGAACAGGAAGCACAGGAAGAAGGGAGAGAGAGGGAAAAGGAGGAGGAGAGGGAAGGAGGAGAGGAGAGGTGAGATGGGGGAGCAAGGAAGGGAGAGAGAGCTCTCCATGCTACCCACACTGCGCTGACTGACATATGGCAAAAAGTAAAACTGTACTGTGTTAAAGCACCAGAGTTTGGGGGACGATTGTTGTAGCATTTAGCCTGTCCTGACTCATACAGAAAGTCTTCTTAAAATACAAAAAGCAAAAGCCATCATAGAAAAATTTGATGAAATGAATAACAGCGAAAGTGCCAAATCAATAAATAAACTGAATGACAACACAAATCCTGTAAAAACTTCAAAGTTAGACAGAACAGGAGAAAATTTTGGAAAATATATAATGAACAAGGAACTGACATTCAGAATAGAAAATGAACATATCCAAATAATTAAAGATTCACAGAACAAGAAAAAATTTGGCAAATCATATGAATGTGAAGTTTATAGGAAGCCCACATGACAAATCAATATATGGAAAGGTAATTAATCTTAGTAACAATGAAGGGAATACAAATTTAACTATAAGATACCCATTAACCATGCCCACCCAACCCCTACCCCACAGATTGGCTCCTCAAAAACTTAAGTTTGGAGGGTCTTGAAGATGGCATGGGAAGTGGAGTGCATCTCTCTCCACGGATGCATCAGGAATACATCTTCAGATGTAGAAGATCTCACAGAGCACCAGCTAAGAGTTGGCAGGAGTCCCTGACCACTGGAAAGGAATATATAGAGCCATGCAAAACTCAGTAGGATGAAGGAAGGAAGGGAAAAAGAGGAGGAGAGTGAGCGGGGCTGGATCTGTACCTGGGGACTGAGGGAGCTGAAATCTCCATGTCAGGGCAATCAGTTGGGACAGAGGGAAAGCACTTGAAGCTGTCAGAGAGTGAAACAGCTGATCTGTGATACTCTGAATAGAGTGAGAACCACACAGACAATCCATGCCGTGGCCCTACGTACCTTGGACAGTGATACAAGTCACTGCTGGCAGCAGGAGTGTAGGGAATGGAGAGCAATTCCAGGGCGAGGACTGCTGTTGACTATGGGGTGATGGCCTGAGGTGATGGGAGAGAGGAAACTGTGGCAGGGAATGCCTTTGGAGGGAAGCCTGGCAGCTATACAGGCAGGGCATGACTGCTGAGTCACGTGCAGGCTTTCTCTTCCCACTTGTTGGCGCCAACAGCTGACCAACAGAGAAAGACCAACAGAGAGGGTGGCCCTTTGAATGCCAGCTACCAGAGACTAGTTTTCTAAAAGCACCATATCTTCTACACCTGTGGCTGCTGGCTTCATGGTGCACCTGGTGCCTCTGGGGTCTCTGATCAAAGCAGCCATGCCACCTCTATGCTTGGCCCTCACTGGGGCAGAGTTACCAGAGGCTGGGGAAAATCCCTAATGGTGCGATATCTCCCACACCCATGGCTATCAGCTTCCCTGCAAATTTGGCACTAACAGGGGCTCTGTGATTCAAGCAGCCACACCACCTCCATGCCCGTTGCTCACTGGGGCAGTCCCAAATCCTCCAGGACAGCCTCAAGAGCAGACTCCCATGGATGACCCACATGCAGAGGTGGGGATAAAACCACAACTGAGCCCCAGGGGCGGAGTGGCTAAGGAAGAGGACCAAAAACCTTTCCACCAGCTGTAAACGCTGTAGATTAAATCCACATGATCAATTAGGTAGACTCTGATTCTAAGGAATATATAAAAGGACAATGAGTGTTCCCACAAAAGAAAATGCCCTAGCTCTGGAAGCTGTGAAACTGGAGGCAAGAACACTTAGGAGCAGGGCCAGAATAGGTTCAGCTGTCACCACAGTAGGTCCAGAGAGACCAGCCCCCCACCCCCACCCAGTACTGGAGGGTCTCCTAGGGAAGCAGAGGTGGGCCATGGTTCACAGAGGGGGAAAAATGCTGACAGCTGAGACTCAAGGAAAACATTTATTACTATTCTTATATTTTGATTTTTCTGTAGTTGGTTTAGGATTTTTTTCTTTTTCTTTTTTTTCTCTGTAGCTGTGGTTTGTTATTTTTATCATTATTATCTCTGTTTAGGCTTTTGAGAACTTTTTAAAAAATCACACTTTTAATTGCCTTTACTTCTACTTTGGCTTTCTGCAGTTCTGTGATTTTGTTTGTTTTTGTTTTGTTTTGCTCTTTTCTTGTTGTAGTTATCATTTAATATATATTTATATACATTATTTAACTTTACTTTTCTATTCTTTTCTTTCTATTTTTCCACTATGTTTGTTAGTTTGATTTGTTTTCTTTGCTTTATTCCTTAGTTGACACTCTGCTTTGGTCTTGGTTTTGGTTTGGTTTTGTTTTTAATTGATTGATAACAATTCTGGTTTCCTTTGCTCACTGGGCCACTCTCTCGGTATGTCATTCACTTCAGACTGTGTTGGTTTTGGTTGTTTGTGTGTATGTGTTTGTGTGTGTATGTTCATGTTTCTATATTCTGTATTTCTGATTTTGCATTCACCATTTATCTGGGGTTCATTTTTTTTTTCTATTTTTTCTGTTTTGTTTTGTTTGTTTAAATCCCCTTTATTGCCATAACAATCAGCTTTTTAGGGGTTTCTTGACCAGAGATTGGGCCTGAACCTCTGGGTTGGGAATGCTGAGTCCAGGGCACTAGACTGCCAGAAAACTCCTGACCCTAGGGAGTACTAATTAGTGAGAACTCGCATGAAGGCCTCTGCCTATATTCAAGACTCGGCACCACCTAACTGCTGACAGCACCCAGCACTGGAAGCCTCACCCAAACAACAAGCAAGGTAAGATCACAAACCTAATCATCAGCAGACAGGCATTCCACAGACACCCCAAATCATACCACCTCACACAGCTCTATCAGAGGGAAATACTTACCTTCTCCCACCAGAACACAGGCACAAATCCCTCCTGACACAAAGCCTACACAAGACATTGAAGAAACCTTACCTGACGAGGCCAGAGACCAAAAGCAAAAGGAACTATGATCCTATAGTCCAGGGAAAGGAAACCTCAAACACAGTAAGTTAGATAAAGTGAAAAGACAGAGAACTATTGTACAAATGAAGAAACAAGGTAAAAACCCCTAAGACTAAACAAATGAAGAGGTAATAGGCAAACTACCTGAAAAAAATTCAGAATAATGATAGTAAAGATGATCCAAAATCTCAAAAGTAGAATGGAGAAAATGCAAGAATCATTTAACACATTTAAAAAGATCTAGAAGAAATAAAGAATAAATAAACAGTGACAAAAATACAATTATTGAAATTAAAAATATTCTAGAGGAAATCAATGGCAGGATACCTGAGGCAAAACAGATAAATGAGTTAGAAGATAATATGGTAGAAATTACTGTTGAAGAGCAGAATAAAGAAAAAAAGAATGAAAAGAATTGACGATAGTCTCAGAGACCTCTGGGACAATATTAAATGTACCAACATTCAAATGGTAGGGGTCCCAGAAGAAGAAGAGAAAAAGAAAGGGTCTGAGAAAATTTTTGAAGAAATTATAGTTGACATTTTCCCTAACATGGGAAAGGAAATAGGAGAAACATCCAAGGAGAAACACCCTGAGACACATTAATCAACCAACAAAAATTAAATGCAAAGAAAAAATATTAAAAGAGGCAAGGGAAAAGCAACATGTAACATACAAAGGAAACCCCATACAGTTAACAGCTGATCTTTCAGCAGAAACTCTGCAGGCCAGAAAGGAATGGCAGGATATATTTGAAGTAATGAAAGGGAAAAATCTACAACCAAGATTACCCAGCAAGGAGCTCATTCAAAATTGATAGAGAAATAAAAAGTTTTACAGACAAGCAAAAGTTAAGAGTATTTAGCACCACCAAAGCAACTTTACAACAAATGCTAAACAGATTTCTATAGGCAGGAAACACAAGAGAAGGAAAAGACCTACAAAAGCAAATGCAGAACAATTAAGAAAATGTCAGTAGGAATGTATATATAATAATTACGTTAAATGTAAATGGATTAAACACTTCAACCAAAAGACTCAGAGTTGCTGAATGGATACAAAAACAAGCCTATATATATGCTGTCTACAAGAGCCCCACTTCAGACCTAGAGACACATACAGATTGAAAGTAAGAGGATGGGAAAAGATTCTCTATGCAAATGGAAATCAAAAGGAAGCCAGAGCAGCAATTCTCATATTAGACAAAATAGACCTTAAAGAATATTACATGAGATAAAGAAGAACGCTACATAATGATCAAGGGATCAATTCAAGAAGAGATGAAAATTGTGAATATTTATGCTCCCAACATAGAAGCACCTCAATACATAAGGCAAACACTAACAGACATAAAAGGGGAAATAGACAGTAACACAATAATAGTAGGGGACTTTAACACCCTACTTACACCAATGCACGGATCATTAAAACAGAAAATTTATAAGCAAACATAGCCTTAAATGACACATTAGACCAGATGAACCCAACTGATATCTTCAAGACATCCCATCCAAATACCAAAGAATATACTTCCCAAGCACCCCACTCCAGTACTTTTGCTTGGAAAATCCCATGGACGGAGAAGCCTGGTGGGCTGCAGTCCATGGGGTCGCTAGAGTCGGACACGACTGAGCAACTTCACTTTCACTTTTCACTTTCATGCATTGGAGAAGGAAATGGCAACCCACTCCAGTGTTCTTGCCTGGAGAATCCCAGGGATGGGGGAGCCTGGTGGGCTGCCGTCTATGGGGTCGCACGGAGTTGGACACGACTGAAGCGACTTAGCAGCAGTAGCAGCAGCATACTTCCCAAGTATACACAGAACATTGTCAGGATAGATCACATCTTGGGTCACAAATCAAACCTTGGTAAATTTAAGAAAGTTGAAATCCTATAAAGCATCTTTTCTGACCACAACACGATCAGACTAAATATAAATTATAAAAAAACTGTAAAAAATACATACACATGGAGATTAAACATTATTTTTTTAATTTTTTTATTATTATTTTTTTTACTTTACAATATTGTATTGGTTTTGCCATACATCAACATGCATCTGCCATGGGTGTACAGTGTTCCCCATCCTGAACCCCCCTCCCACCTCCCTCCCCACACCATCCCTCTGGGTCATCCCAGTGCACCAGCCCCAAGCTTCCTGTATCCTTCATTGAACCTGGACTGGCGATTCATTTCTTGTATGATATTATACATGTTTTAATGCCATTCTCCCAAATCATCCTCCTGCCCCACACAGTCCAAAAGACTGTTCTATACATTTGTGTCTCTTTTGCTGTCTTGCATACAGGGTTGTCGTTACCATCTTTCTAAATTCCATATATATGCGTTAGTATACTGTATTGGTATTTTTCTTTCTGGCTTACTTCACTCTGTATAATAGGCTCCAGTTTCATCCACCTCATTAGAACTGATTCAAATGTATTCTTCTTAATGGCTGAGTAATACTCCATTGTGTATATGTACCACAGCTTTCTTATCCATTCATCTGCTGATGGACATCTAGGTTGCTTCCATGTCCTGGCTATTATAAACAGTGCTGTGATGAACATTGGGGTACACGTGTCTCTTTCAATTCTGGTTTCCTCGGTGTGTATGCCCAGCAGTGGGATTGCTGGGTCGTATGGCAGTTCTATTTCCAGTTTTTTAAGGAATCTCCACACTGTTCTCCATAGTGGCTGCACTAGTTTGCATTCCCACCAACAGTGTAAGAGGGTTCCCTTTTCTCCACACCCTCTCCAGCATTTATTGCTTGTAGACTTTTGGATCGCAGCCATTCTGACTGGCGTAAAATGGTACCTCATTGTGGTTTTGATTTGCATTTCTCTGATAATGAGTAATGTTGAGCATCTTTTCATGGGTTTGTTAGCCATCTGTATGTCTTCTTTGGAGAAATGTCTATTTAGTTCTTTGGCCCATTTATTGATTGGGTCGCTTATTTTTCTGGAATTGAGCTGCAGGAGTTGCTTGTATATTTTTGAGATTAGTTGTTTGTCAGTTGCTTCATTTGCTATTATTTTTCTCCCATTCTGAAGGCTGTCTTTTCACCTTGCTTATACATCATGAGAAATGCTGGACTGGAAGAAACACAAACTGGAATCAAGATTGCCGGGAGAAATATCAATAACCTCAGATATGCAGATGAATCCACCCTTATGGCAGAAAGTGAAGAGGAACTCAAAAGCCTCTTGATGAAAGTGAAATAAGAGAGTGAAAAAGTTGGCTTAAAGCTCAACGTTCAGAAAACAAAGATCATGGCATCCGGTCCCATCACTTCATGGGAAATAGACGGGGAAACAGTGGAAACAGTGTCAGACTTTATTTTTTTGGGCTCCAAAATCACTGCAGATGGTGACTGCAGCCATGAAATTAAAAGACGCTTACTCCTTGGAAGGAAAGTTATGACCAACCAACTAGATAGCATGTTCAAAAGCAGAGACATTACTTTGCCAACAAAGGTCCGTCTAGTCAAGGCTATGGTTTTTCCTGTGGTCATGTATGGATGTGAGAGTTGGACTGTGAAGAAGGCTGAGTGCCGAATTGATGCTTTTGACCTGTGGTGTTGGAGAAGACTCTTGAGAGTCCCTTGGACTGCAAGGAGATCCAACCAGTCCATTCTGAAGGAGATCAACCCTGGGATTTCTTTGGAAGGAATGATGCTAAAGCTGAAACTCCAGTACTTTGGCCACCTCATGCGAAGAGTTGACTCATTGGCAAAGACTCTGATGCTGGGAGGAATTGGGGGCAGGAGGAGAAGGGGACGCCAGAGGATGAGATGGCTGGATGGCATCACTGACTCGATGAACGTGAGTCTCAGTGAACTCCGGGAGTTGGTGATGGACAGGGAGGCCTGGCGTGCTGTGATGCATGGGGTCGCGAAGAGTCGAACACGACTGAGCGGCTGATCTGATCTGATCTGATCTGATAGCTTCTTTTGTTGTGCAGAAGCTTTTAATTTTAATTAGATCCCATTTGTTTATTTTTTCTTTTATTTCCAATATTCTGGGAGGTGGGTCATAGAGGATCCTGCTGTGATGTATGTCGGAGAGTGTTTTGCCTATATTCTCCTTTAGGAGTTTTATAGTTCCTGGTCTTATGTTTAGATCTTTAATCCATTTTGAGTTTATTTTTGTGTATGGTGTTATAAAGTGTTCTAGTTTCATTCTTTTACAGGTGGTTGACCAGTTTTCCCAGCACCACTTGTTAAAGAGATTGTCTTTTCTCCATTGTATATTCTTGCCTCCTTTGTCAAAGATAAGGTGTTTATAGGTGCACGGGTTTATCTCTGGGCTTTCTATTTTGTTCCATTGATCTATATTTCTGTCTTTGTGCCAGTACCATACTGTCTTGATGACTGTGGCTTTGTAGTAGAGCCTGAAGTCAGGCAGGTTGATTCCTCCAGTTCCATTCTTCTTTCTCAAGATAGCTTTGGCTATTCGAGGTGTTTTGTTTTTCCATACAAATTGTGAAATTATTTGTTCTAGCTCTGAAAAATACTGTTGGTAGCTTGATAGGGATTGCACTGAATCTATAGATTGCTTTGGGTAGTATACTCATTTTCACCATATTGATTCTTCCAATCCATGACATGGTATATTTCTCCATCTATTAGTGTCCTCTTTGATTTCTTTCACCAGTGTTTTATAGTTTTCTATATATAGGTCTTTAGTTTCTTTAGGTAGATATATTCCTAAGTATTTTATTCTTTTCATTGCAATGGTGAATGGAATTGTTTCCTTAATTTCTCTATTTTCTCATTATTAGTGTATAGGAGTGCAAGGGATTTCTGTGTGTTGATTTTATATCCTGCAACTTTACTATATTCATTGATTAGCTCTAGTAATTTTCTGGTGGAGTCTTTAGGGTTTTCTATGTAGAGGATCATGTCATCTGCAAACAGTGAGAGTTTTACTTCTTCTTTTCCAATTTGGATTCCTTTTACTTCCTTTTCTGCTCTGATTGCTGTGGCCAAAACTTCCAAAACTATGTTGAATAGTAGTGGTGAGAGTGGGCACCCTTGTCTTGTTCCTGACTTTAGGGGAAATGCTTTCAATTTTTCACCTTTGAGGATAATGTTTGCTGTGGGTTTGTCATATATAGCTTTTATTATGTTGAGGTATGTTCCTTCTATTTCTGCTTTCTGGAGAGTTTTTATCATAAATGGATGTTGAATTTTATCAAAGGCTTTCTCTGCATCTATTGAGATAATCATATGGCTTTTATTTTTCAATTTGTTTATGTGGTGTATTACATTGATTTATTTGTGGATATTGAAGAATCCTTGCATCCCTGGGATAAAGCCCACTTGGTCATGGTGTATGATCTTTTTAATGTGTTGTTGGATTCTGATTGCTAGAATTTTGTTAAGGATTTTTGCATCTATGTTCATCAGTGATATTGGCCTGTAGTTTTCTTTTTTTGTGGCATCTTTGTCAGGTTTTGATATTAGGGTGATGGTGGCTTCATAGAATGAGTTTGAAAGTTTACCTTCCTCTGAAATTTTCTGGAAGAGTTTGAGTAGGATAGGTGTCAGCTCTTCTCTAAATTTTTGGGAGAATTCAGCTGTGAAGCCGTCTGGACCTAGGCTTTTATTTGCTGGAAGATTTCTGATTACAGTTTCAATTTCCATGCTTGTGATGGGTCTGTTAAGATTTTCTATTTCTTCCTGGTTCAGTTTTGGAAAGTTGTACTTTTCTAAGAATTTGTCCATTTTATTGGCATATAATTGCTGATAGTAGTCTCTTATGATCCTTTGTATTTCTGTGTTGTCTGTTGTGATCTCTCCATTTTCATTTCTAATTTTATTGATTTGATTTTTCTCCCTTTGTTTCTTGATAAGTCTGGCTAATGGTTTGTCAATTTTATTTATCCTTTCAAAGAACCAGCTTTTGGCTTTGCTGATTTTTTCTATGGTCTCTTTTGTTTCTTTTGCATTTATTTCTGGCCTAATTTTTAAGATTTCTTTCCTTCTACTAACCCTGGGGTTCTTCATTTCTTCCTTTTCTAGTTGCTTTAGGTGTAGAGTTAGGTTATTTATTTGACTCTCTTCTTATTTCTTGAGGTATGCCTGTATTGCTATGAACTTTCCCCTTAGCACTGCTTTTACAGTGTCCCATAGGTTTGGGGTTGTTGTGTTTTCATTTTCATTTGTTTCTATGCATATTTTGATTTCTTTTTTGATTTCTTCTGTGATTTGTTGGTTATTAAGCAGCATGTTGTTCAGCCTCCATATGTTGGAATTTTTAATATTTTTTTCTCCTGTAATTGAGATCTAATCTTACTGCATTGTGGTCAGAAAAGATGCTTGGAATGATTTCCATTTTTTTTGAATTTACCAAGGCTAGATTTATGGCCCAGGATGTGATCTATCCTGGAGAAGGTTCCATGTGTGCTTGAGAAAAAAGTGAAATTCATTGTTTTCGGGTGAAATGTCCTATAGATATCAATTAGGTCTAACTGGTCTATTGTATCATTTAAAGTTTGTGTTTCCTTGTTAATTTTCTGTTTAGTTGATCTATCGATAGGTGTGAGTGGGGTATTAAAGTCTCCCACTATTATTGTGTTATTGTTAATTTCTCCTTTCATACTTGTTAGCATTTGTCTTATATACTGCGGTGCTCCCGTGTTGGGTGCATATATATTTATAATTGTTATATCTTCTTCTTGGATTGACCCTTTGATCATTATGTAGTGTCCTTCTTTGTCTCTTTTTACAGCCTTTGTTTTAAAGTCTATTTTATCTGATATGAGTATTGCTACTCCTGCTTTCTTTTGATCTCTATTTGCATGGAATATCTTTTTCCAGCCCTTCACTTTCAGTCTGTATGTGTCCCCTCTTTTGAGGTGGTTCTCTTGTAGACAGCATATGTAGGGGTCTTGTTTTTGTATCCATTCAGCCAGTCTTTGTCTTTTGGTTGGGGCATTCAACCCATTTATGTTTAAGGTAATTATTGATAAGTATGATCTCGTTGCCATTTACTTTATTGTTTTGGGTTCGAATTTATACACCATTTTTGTGTTTCCTGTCTAGAGAATATCCTTTAGCATTTGTTGGAGAGCTGGTTTGGTGGTGCTTAATTCTCTCAGCTTTTGCTTGTCTGTAAAGCTTTTGATTTCTCCTTCATATTTGAATGAGATCCTTGCTGGGTACAGTAATCTGGGCTGTAGGTTATTTTCTTTCATCACTTTAAGTATGTCTTGCCATTCCCTCCGGGCCTGAAGAGTTTCTATTGAAAGATCAGCTGTTATCCTTATGGGAATCAAGATTAAACATTATGATTCTAGATAACCAACAGGTTACTGAAGAAATCAAAGGGGAAATTAAAAAATACCTAGAAACAAATGATAATGAAAACACAACTCAAAACCTATGGGATGCAGCAAAAGCAGTTCTAAGAGGGAAGTTTATAGTAATGCAATTCTACCTCAAGAAATAAGAAAAACATCAAATAGACAACCTAAACTTGGGGCTCCCCTGGTGCCTCAGATGGTAAAAGAATCTGTGTACAAAGGAAAAAGATCAATGAAAAAGAAGTGAAAGAAACAATAGCAGAGATCATAAAACTAAAAGTGGTTCTTTGAGAAGATAAACAAAATTGACAAAACACTCGCCAGACTCATCAAGAAAAAAGGGAAAAGACTCAAACCAACAAAATTAGATTGAAAAAAGGAGGGGGTTACAACAGACAATGCAGAAATACAAAGATCATACGTGACTATTATGAGCAACTATAAGCCAATTAAACAGACAACCTGGAAGAAATGGACAAATTCTTAGAAAAGTTCAACCTTCAAGACTGAAACAAGAAGAAACAGAATTATGAACAAGCCAGTCACAGGCACTGAAATAAAAACTGTGACCAAAAATCTCCCAAGAAACAAAAGCCTAGGGACAGATGGTTTCACAGGTGAATTCTATCAAACATTTAGAGAAGAGCTAATGCCTGTCCTTTTCAAACTCATCCAAACAATTTCAGAGGAAGGAACATTTCCAAACTCATTCTATGAGGCCACCATCACTGTGATACCAAAACCAAAGACATCACAAAAAATAAAATTTGAAGCCAATATCACTTATGAACATAGATACAAAAATCCTCAACAAAATTTTAGCAAACAGAATCCAACAACTTATTGAAAGGATCATATGCCACGATCAAGTCAGGTTTATCCAAGAGATTTAAGGATTCTTCAGTATATGCAAATCAATCAATATGATACATGTGTTAACAAATTAAAAGATAAAAATCATATGATAATCTCAATAGATGTAGAAAAAGCTTTTCATAAAATTCAGTACCCATTTATGATAAAACTCTTCAGAAAACAGGCACAAAAGGAACCTATCTCAACAAAATGAAGGCCATATATATTAAACATTATTCTCAATGGTGAAAAACTGAAAGCATATCCTGCAAAACAGGAACGAGACAAGAGTGCCCACTCTCACCACTATTATTCAACAGTTCTGAAAGTCCTAGCCATGGCAATCAGAGGAAATAAAAGGAATCCAGATTGGAAAAAAAAGAAAGGAATCCATATTGGAAAAGAAACTCTTACTGTTTGCAGATAACATGACTATACACAGAAAACCCTAAAGATCCTATCAGAAAATTACTAGAACTAATAAGTGAATTTAGTAAAGTTGTAGGATACAAAATCAAAACACAAAAATCCCTTGCCTTCCTATACACTAATGATGAAAAATCAGAAAGAGAAATTAAGCAATCAATCCCATTCACCACTGCAACAAAAAGAATAAAATACCTAGGAATGAACCTACTTAAGGAGACAAAAGAACTGTTTACAGAAAATTACAAGATATTGATGAAAGAAATCAAAGACAACATAAAGAGATGAAGAGATAATACCAGGTTCTTGGATTTAAAGAATCAATATTGTGAAAATGACTATACTACTACCCAAAGCAATCTACAGATTCAATGCTGCTGCTGCTGTTAAGTCATGTCAGTTGTGTCCGACTCTGTGCGACCCCATAGACGGCAGCCCACCAGGCTCCCCCATCCCTGGGATTCTCCAGGCAAGAACACTGGAGTGGGTTGCCATTTCCTTTTCCAATGCAAGAAAGTGAAAAGTGAAAGTGAAGTCGCTCAGTCATGTCTGACTCTTAGTGACCCCATGGACTGCAGCCCACCAGGCTCCTCCATCCATGGAATTTTCCAGGCAAGAGTACTGGAGTGGGTGGCCAGTGCCTTCTCCAACAGATTCAATGCAATCCCTATCAAATTTCCAGTAGCATTTTTCAGAGAACTATAGCAAAAAATTTAACAATTTGTATGAAAATACAAAAGACCCCAGATAGCCAAAGCAAACTTGAGAAAGAGAAATGGAGAGCCAAAGGAATCAACCTTCTTGACTTCAGACTGTACTACAAAGCTACAGTCATGAAGATAGTATGGCTGGCGCAAAAATAGAAATATAGACCAATGGTACAAGATAGCAAGCTCAGAGATAAACCCACGCACCTATGGGTACCTCATCTTTGACAGAAGAGGGAAGAATATACAATGGAGAAAAAACTGTCTCTTTAGTAAGTGGTGCTGGGAAAACTGGACAGCTATGTGTAAAATAAGGAATTTGAGCATTTCTTAACACCATACATAAAGATAAACTCAAAATGAATTAAAGACCCAAATGTAAGACCAGAAACTATAAAACACTTAGAGGAAAACATATACAGAACACTCCTTGACATAAATCATAGCAAGATCCTCCATGACCCATCTTCTACAGTAATGGAAATAAAAACAAAAACAAATGTGGGAACTAATTAAACTTAAAAGCTTTTGCACAGCAAAGGAAGCCATAAACAAGATGAAAAGACAATCCTCAGAATGGGAGAGAATAACTTTAAATGAAGCAACTGCCCAAAGATTAATCTTTAAAATATAGTATCTCATTGAAGCTCAATATCAGAAAAACAAAGAACCCAATCAAAAAATGTGTTTTCATGTGTTTATTAGCATTCTGTGTGTCTTCTGTGGAGAAATACCATCAAAATCACAATGAGGTATCATCTCACGCAGGTCAGAATGGCCATCATCAAAAAGTCTAGAAACAATAAATTCTGGAAAGGGTATGAAGAAAAGGAATCTCTCTTACACTGTTAGTGGGAATGCAAACTGATACAGCCACTATGGAGAACAGTAAAGAGATTCCTTAAAAAACTAGGAATAAAACTACCACATGGCCCAGCAATTCTACTACTGGGCATATACTCTAATGAAACCAGAATTGAAAAAGACTCATGTACCCCAATGTTCAATGCAGCACTATTTACAATAGCTAGAACATGGAAGCAACCTAGATGTCCATTGACAGATGAATGGATAAAGAATCTGTGGTACATATATACAATGGAATATTACTCAGCCACAAGAAGGAACACATTTGAGTCAGTTCTAATGAGGTGGACAAACCTAGAGCCTATTATATAGAGTGAAGTGAGTCAGAGGAATATAAATATCATATACTGATGCTGGGAGGGATTGGGGGCAGGAGGAGAAGGGGACGACAGAGGATGAGGTGGCTGGATAGAATCATCAACTCGATGTACATGAGTTTGGGTGAGCTCCGGGAGTTGGTCATGGACAGGTGTGCTGCGATTCATGGGGTTGCAAAGAGTTGGACACAACTGAGCGACTGAACTGAACTGATATGAATGCATATATATGGAATCTAGAAAGATGGCACTGATAATTTTCAGGGCAGCAATGGAGAAACAGACATAGAGAACCAACTTATGGACACAGGGGGAGGGGAGGAGGGAGAGAGTGAGACGTATGGAGAGAGTAACATGGAAACTTACAATACCATATGTAAAATAGATAGCCAATGGAAATTTACTGTATGACTCAGGGAACTCAAACAGGGGCTCTGTAACAATCTAGAGGGGTCGGATGGGGAGGGAGATGGGAGGGAGGTTCAGGAGGGAGGGGACATAGTGCACCTGTGGCTGATTATTGTGGATGTTTGACAGAAAACAACAAAATTCTGTAAAGCAATTATCCTTCAGTTAAAAAATAAATAATTTTTTTTTAAAAGTCAGACACAACTTAGCAACTACACCACTACCACCACAGGTGATTCATGTTGATGTATGGCAGAAACTAAAACAATATTGTAAAGCAATTATCCTCCAATTAAAAATAAATTAATTACATTTAAAAATTATTTGGAAAAATCAGCCCTGATGGGTTGAAATGGGTTATTTTTTCCACCACTAGGGGGAGTATATGGGGTTTGTGGTGAGGTCAGTGGAGAGCATTTTGTTCAGTATCTAAGTTTTTTAAATGTAATTCTGCCTCTTGGTATCTTTCATAGAGTCAGGCATGCTCAAGTGCACAAGGATGTTCTTTGCAGCACAGCTGGAAATATCCAAAACAACTGTTTGTCAAAGAGGAATGTCTGCATTACCTATGGCACCAGGACATGACCTGTCCCTGAGGTGTCAATATGAACATTTCTCTAAGGCATATGAGAATATCCATGTAGTACAGAATAATTAAAACTATTGAAAGGGAAAAGAATCTCATTTGTAGGACAATGTCTAAAAAGCCACAGCCTTCCTTTTAATTTTACTTCTGGCTTTCAGAGCTCTGCTTTGTGCTCAAATGATACAATCTACTTGAAGTATTATTTTCTGCAGAAGCTATTCAATTAGATAAGAAATGACAGGTGGGCTCAAGTCTGAAAACTGAAGGGAACAAGAGAAAGGAAAGGCTCAGTTGGTAAGGCAGTGACGGAAGTTGGAGAAGCAAAGGAGAAAGGCCAGACTGATGAGACCTGGGTGCTGCCATCCTCTGTAAGAATGACCTCTGGATGGTCACTAAAGCCCCTTCAATCTTTTCCTCATCTATACAAGGGGGGAATATACCATATCTTTCTTAGAATTTTGTTAAGATTAATTAAACTTAAGTTAAACTATATCCCTCCCTCCCTTCTCTATTTCTACCTACCTGCCAACCTGACTACTTACCTATCTCTCTACTTTTCAATCTCTTCCCTTTTCTATTTGGCTTTGTGTCTATCTGATTATACGCTTAGCTATCTCACTATCAGTTCAGTTCAGTTCAGTTCAGTTCAGTCGCTCAGTCGTGTCTGACTCTTTGCGACCCCGTGAATCGCAGCATGCCAGGCCTCCCTGTCCATCACCAACTCCTGGCGTTCACTCAGACTCAGGTCCATCGAGTCAGTGATGCCATCCAGCCATCTCATCCTCTGTCGTCTCCTTCTCCTCCTGCCCCCAATCCCTCCCAGCATCAGAGTCTTTGCCAATGAGTCAACTCTTCGCATGAGGTGGCCAAAGTACTGGAGTTTCAGCTTCAGCATCCTTCCTTCCAAAGAAATCCCAGGGCTGATCTCCTTCAGAATGGACTGGTTGCATCTCCTTGCAGTCCAAGGGACTCTCAAGAGTCTTCTCCAACACCACAATTCAAAAGCATCAATTCTTCGGTGCTCATTTCTTCACAATCCAACTTTCACATTCATACGTCACCACAGGAAAAACCATAGCCTTGACTAGATGGACCTTTGTTGGCAAAGTAATATCTTTGCTTTTCAATATGCTATCTAGGTTGGTCATAACTTTCCTTCCAAGGAGTAAGCGTCTTTTAATTTCATGGCTGCAGTCACCATCTGCAGTGATTTTGGAGCCCCCCAAAAATAAAGTCTGACACTGTTTCCACTGTTTCCCCATCTATTTCCCATGAAGTGATGGGATCGGATGCCATGATTTTCATTTTCTGAATGTTGAGCTTTAAGCCAACTTTTTCACTCTCCACTTTCACCTTCATCAAGAGGCTTTTGAATTCCTCTTCACTTTCTGCCATAAGAGTGGTGTCATCTGCATATCTGAGGTTATTGATATTTCTCCCGGCAATCTTGATTCCAGCTTGTGCTTCTTCCAGTCCAGCGTTTCTCATGATGTACTCTGCATATAAGGTAAATAAGCAGGGTGACAATATACAGCCTTGATGTACTCCTTTTCCTATTTGGAACCAGTCTGTTGTTCCATGTCTAGTTCTAACTGTTGCTTCCTGACCTGCATATAGGTTTCTCAAGAGGCAGGTCAGGTGGTCTGGTATTCTCAACTCTTTCAGAATTTTACACAGTTTATTGTGATCCACAAAGTCAAAGGCTTTGGCATAGTCAATAAAGCAGAAATAGATGCTTTTCTGGAACTCTCTTGCTTTTTCCATGATCCAGTGGATGTTGGCAATTTTGTCTCTGGTTCCTCTGCCTTTTCTAAAACCAGCTTGAACAACTGGAAGTTCACGGTTCACATATTGCTGAAGCCTGGCTTGGAGAATTTTGAGCATTATTTTACTGGCGTGTGAGATGAGTGCAATTGTGTGGTAGTTTGAGCATTCTTTGGCATTGCCTTTCTTTGGAATTGGAATAAAAACTGCCCTTTTCCAGTCCTGTGGCCACTGCTGAGTTTTCCAAATTTGCTGGCATATTGAGTGCAGCACTTTTACAGCATCATCTTTCAGGATTTGAAATAGCTCAACTGGAATTCCATCACCTCCACTAGCTTTGTTCGTAGTGATGCTTTCTAAGGCCCACTTGACTTCACATTCCAGGATGTCTGGCTCTAGGTCAGTGATCACACCATCGTGATTATCTGGGTCATGAAGATTTTTTTTGTATAGTTCTTCTGTGTATTCTTGCCATCTCTTCTTAATATCTTCTGCTTCTGTTAGGTCCATACCATTTCTGTCCTTTATTGAGCCCAACTTTGCATGAAATGTTCCTTTGGTATCTCTGATTTTCTTGAAGAGATCTCTAGTCTTTCCCATTCTGTTGTTTTCCTCTATTTCTTTGCATTGATCACTGAAGAAGGCTTTTTTATCTCTTCTTGCTATTCTTTGGAACTCTGCATTCAGATGTTTATATCTTTCCTTTTCTCCTTTGCTTTTTGCTTCTCTTCTTTTCACAGCTATTTGTAAGGCCTCCCCAGACAGCCATTTTGCTTTTTTGCATTTCTTTTCCATGGGGATGGTCTTGATCCCTGTCTCCTGTACAATGTCACGAACCTCATTCCATAGTTCATCAGGCACTCTATCTATCAGATCTAGACCCTTAAATCTATTTCTCACTTCCACTGTATAATCATAAGGGATTTGATTTAGGTCATACCTGAATGGTCTAGTGGTTTTCCTTACTTTCTTCAATTTCAGTCTGAATTTGGCAATAAGGAGTTCATGGTCTGAGCCACAGTCAGCTCCTGGTCTTGTTTTTGCTGACTGTATAGAGCTTCTCCATCTTTGGTTGCAAAGAATATAATCAATCTGATTTCGGTGTTGACCATAGGCATGGAGGAGAGAATTAACGGGGCTGAGGAAGTGATCTTTCATCTGCAGAAGAACTAAGAATTTTGCAAGTAAAGAGGTAGAGAGCTGATCTCCACATGAATATGAGGGGTGGGTGGGAAGTACGAACAGGGCCAAACAGGTGGAGCAGGATGTGTATAGACCTGAAGATCAACAAAGCAAGGACATATTCCTGAAACAAAATTGCAGGGAGCTCACAAAAATCAGACAAAAGAGACCAACCATGACCTAAATAAATGAAGAGACGTACCACTAGCATGGATTGCAAGATACAGTGCAGTTAAGCAGTCAATTACCCTCAAATAATCTACAAATTAAATACAATCCCATTCGACATCTAAGCAGGATTCTTTGTAGACATGGACAAGTGGATTCTAAAACTTACACGGAAAGATGAAGGAACCAGATTTTTGAAACAATTTTGAAAAAAGAAAAACAGCTGGAGGATTCATGCTGCTTAAAAATGCATTATAAACCTACTGTGGGCAAGACAGTGTGGTATTTGGGAGAGGATAGATACACAGATCAATGGAACAGAAAACAGCTGAGATTTTGACAAAGGTACCGAGGCAATTGATGGGAAAAGGACAGACTTTTCAAACAGTGAGCCTAGAACGAATTGATAGTCATATGCAAAAGCAAAGAGACAAAAACACCTCAATCTAGACCTCACACCACATATAAAAATGAACTCTACTTGGATTACAGACCATGTGTGCATGTGTATTGAGGTGTTCACGTGTGACTTTGTGCACATGTGTAGGCGTCTATGTGTGTGAGCTTCTGTGTGTCCGTATATGAGTATGTGTACTTGTGTTTATGTTGGATGTGGATGCATATATATGCGTGTGTGCATAAGCATGTATGCATCCTTGCATAACTGTGTGTCTGTGTGTTTGTGTGTGTGTGTGTGCATGTTAAAGAGGTCGGGAAAGCTATCTAGGGGATATTTAGACAGAAGTTCCAGTGAGCTAGATATTTACACTTGGAAGTTTCCAGCATACTTACAAGAAGTGAAACAAAGGGAGTAGATGTGATAGCTCTTTTCCATTAAAAAATAATTAAATTTCACAAGCAAAGGAGAATTTCAGCTTTTATGCTAGAACAGGCTATTATAAAATTCAGTTTTATCTAAGTATCTATCTCTCCAAACAGAAGAAGCCAGTTTACCTAAATGAAGGAACAAACAAATAAAAAAGAAAAAGACATCTACAGACTGCATCATCCTGGATGGCTCTGTATATTTTATAATAGCTGACAGTGAGATGGGTAGATTTTTAAGAACCCAATCAGTTCCTATACTTACCTGACAACTTTATGACCTGAATGTGTTAATCTACTAATTGTATTCTTTGGATATCTGAGTTTCAAGCTTTAATCACTAGGAACACTTATACTGAAATACAAATGTACCAGGCCTGCAAATAAACTGGGACAATCAATTTCGTTCCTGGCTCTCACTGCTTCCCTTTGAAATGAGGAGAGTAGCTCCTGTTTTACATGGATCTGGAGGTGATTACACAACACAGTGCCTCGCCCACAGTGGGTACCAAAAATAGGTTATATATGATTATTACTGTTGTAATTATCTATTCATTTAGTTGCAAATATATTCTTAAACTAATAACTTTAGACACCTAATAAGACCCTCTGGAGTACCATTCTTTCAGAAGATTTGCTTTTATGTCATATCAAAAGAACTTATCTTATACAGGCCTTCCCTGGTGGCAGTAGAGAATCCGCCTGCCAATGTAGGAGACATGGATTCAAACCCTGGGCTGGGAAGAGCCCATGGAGAATGAAAAATGGCCCACTCTAGTATTCTTCCCTGAGAAATCCCATGGACAGAAGGGGCCTAGCGGGCTACAGTCCACTGGGTCACAAAAGAGTCAGTCAAGACTTATTAACTAAACAACAACAACAATATATATACTTTTTTAGATTCTTCTCCCTTATAGGTTGTTGTAAGATACTGAGTATTGCTCCCTCTGCTATATAGCAGTCCTTGTTGTTTATCTATTTTATATGTGTGTGTGTGTGTGTGTTAGTCACTCAGTCGTGTCCGACTCTTTGCAACTCCATGGACTGTAGCCCGCCAAGCTCCTCTGTCCATGGAATTCTCCAGGCAAGAATACTGGAGTGGGTTGCTGTTTCCTCCTCCAGGGGATTTTCCCCACCCAGGGATCGAACCCAGGTCTCCTGCATTGCGGGCAGATTCTTTACTGCTGAAACACCTGGGAAGCCCTCTATTTTATATATATGTTGATAACTGTGTGTATATGCTAATTCCAATGTATATGCTAATTCCAAACTCCTAACTTATTCCCCACCACCTTTCCCCTTTGGTAACCGTACGTTTGTTTCTGTGTCTGTGGTTCTACTTCTGTTTTGTAAATAAAACATATTAATAATTTTTAAAAGGTTGGTTCACAAAAGGTGATGCACACAAAGTTAAAGTTTATGGGATCAGCTGTCTGAGTTAAGAAAGAAATGACACTTTTAAGCAGAATATATAAGTACAACTCCCCTGAGGAAAGAATGGTGAAGCCAATATCACTCAAACACTTAAGTGCTGGCTCAAGATCAAGTAAGAAGCTTTGCAGCTTTGGAGAGCATCAAGTTTGAGGTAGTTGATTTCAACCTTTTTTTTTTTTGCTCAGAGTCCAACCCCCTGGGGAACCACTGACTCCTTGGGCAGCTGGGGAGTCAGGGCCACCCAGCTAGAAAGTGGGAGTGAGCACTTGACCCCGAGACCCCAGAACCTCAGAGCCCAAGAGGTGATGTTTCACATGGAAGGAAGCACAGCCTGCCTGCCCAGCATCCCCACCCCACTGCCCCAGAGTTTGGCACCAATGGGCAGAACCAGGTCCCCCAGGGGGAGCTCAGGCCCCTGGCTCTGATACCTTCCTCATGACCTGATGTGTCACCTAGTCTGGGGCAGCATGGGCCCATTCTTCCTGGGGAAGTGTGGGTGTGTGTGACACAGACAAATACAGCACCCTGATCACACCTGCCCCAGAAAAACGTGAGCTCCTGGGATCCAGGGAAGCAGCTGCAGGAGAAGACTGAGGCCCTTCCTGTCAGGCACAAGGAAGCAGGAAAAGGGAGCAGAAGAGAGGGACTCAGGGTTCTGGCCCAGGGTTGCCGGGGAGGGCCCCTGCGAGGCCCAGGGCCTGCCAACCTCGGGGACGGGGCTTCTCCAAGAGGGGCTTCTCTGAGCCTTCAAGATGCCTCAAGGCCATCCTTAAGCATGCTGGTTTGGAGCACACCTCTCAAAACTAGGTAACTCAGGTTTTCAAGGGGGCAGAAATTCCTCATGGTGCATACTAGGAAATGAAAAAAAAAAAAAGGCCGTCCTGATATTTCTACCCACATGTTCAAATGAAACTCAAGTAATCAACAAAGATTTCCAGTATAGCACAGGGAACTATATTCAATATCTTGTAATAACCTATAATGAAAGGGAATGTAAAAAAATATATATATGTATAAATGAATCATTGTTCTGTACACCTGAAACTAACACAGTATTGTAAATAAATCAATATGTATCAAAAAACAAACAAACCCAAGTGCTCTCTTCTGTGTCTCTGCAGAAGCAGAGATCCCATTTTCAACTTGGCTCCACCCATCCCATCAAGTTGATGTCAGACCTACAACCTAGTTCTTTCCCCAGGGAACTCATCCCAAAGGCACACAGAGACAGGCAGAGGGTCCCCAGCTCATAAACTGCTAAGAAGGAGGAAACCAGAAGGAGGAGGTGGGAAACTTCAGGGGAACTTTGGGTTGGGGATGCCAGCTGGGCTGGCTATCGCCCCAGAAAGCAGGAGAACAGGGGACACCACAGAGCCATCCTGCAAGCTCTGTCTGACAAGCAGGAAGCACACTGGCTGCAGCCACAGGCATCCTTTATCACACCAGCCCTCATCTGCTTTTAAGAATCGCAGGGAAGTTTGCCAAGGGGGAGGCTGGAGTTAGCACATGCAAGCTTTTATAAACAACAAGGTCCTACTTTATAGCACAGAAAAATATATTCAATATCTTATGATACACTGTAATGGAACAGAATATAAAAAAGAATGCATATACATGTATAACTGAGTCACTTTGCTGTACAGCAGTAATTAACACAACATTGTAAATCAACTACACTTCAATAGAAAAAAAGAAAGCACTGTGGGGAAGAAAATGAGACACGTAAAATGTACAGAGGAAGTGTTTTGAAGATAATCTAGTAGCTACAAGTACTCTCCAGAAGCAATCTAATCCATGTCCACATGTAGCTTGTAAATCACATGTATATTCACAATACTATTCCTTGGTAAAATTTCTAAAACATTCTTAAGGAAGATTCCTCAGCCAGAAAATAAAACCATAGGGACTGAATAAAACCACAGTGACTAAATCGAAACAGAAAGAAATCTAATAACCTTCAGACAAGAAGTCCAATTAGTTATCTGTGACTGAAAGGCAGACAGAGAGCAGGCCAGGGAGGTCCAGGCCTGCAGCAGGGTGGAAGGGAGTGTGACTGTGAGAGTGAGGAGTAACCAGAACAGGGGGTGGAGTCACCTCATGGGGACACTGTTCGCTGGTGGATGCTTCCTGCCATGAGTTTGCTTCTCTACGCAACCTTCTAAGTGTAGGGACTTACGATTATGAGCACTCAGACTAGAGCTCTGCCCTGTCATTAACGTTCATCAGCCTTTTGGCCAAAGGTCTGAATCAGCTTTCATGGGTTACAAACGAACTCAGGGTTGGAGCAGCACTCACTGGGCACTCAACCATCCTTCCTGCCTCTGTAATCATACCCAGTGAGTGCCACCCATGGCTCCAGCCCCAATGGACACCTCTCGCAGGACTTACTCCTGTCTCCAGTGTTAAACACTAGGGCACTGAGGGTTGTGAAGTGAAGCATTTACCCAGGTCGTCTGGTCAGCATGTGACAGAGACAAGGGGCACACCTATACAGTTTGATTTCAGAGTCCTTCTCTTGACTAGCCAGATACTCCCTTGTGTGATATCACAGATGTGGAAAAAGTGAAAAAGGGGGGACTATGTTACAGGGAAGGAAGTCTGACGCGCAGATTGAATGATTGGTGAAAAATCATAATACGACCAGCAATGGGTGCTAAATCACTGGTGAAAATTATCTGGGAAAGAGAATATTCCTATGATCTCAAACCTCACCCCACAGATTACTTACTAATTAGAAGAAATAAATAAGGTAACATCATAAAGGAGAGCTCTGGCAGAAATCACCTTGGCCAGCTGAACTTGTCACTACCAATACTAGGTCATGATGATGTAAATGCGAGGCAAATACACGAGATGTCTACCTGCAGCTAAGGATGAAGAACAGTCAGACAACTCCTGCGAGATACCCTACAAAACGAAAGGCTTAGATTCTTTTTTTCTTTTTTTTTGCTCAGATTCTTTACAAATATGTGAACATTGCAAAAGACAAAAACAAAAACAGAGCTGTCCCTAGGACAGCAAGATTAAACCAGTCAATCCTAAAGGAAATCAACCATGAATATTCACTTGGGGGGGCTGATGCTGAAGCTAAAGTTCCAATACTTTGGCCATCTGATATGAAGAGCCTACTCAAGGGAAAAGACTCAAGATGTTTGGAAAGACTGAAGGCAGGAGAAGGGGGCGACAGAGGATGAGATGGTTGGATGGCATCACCGACAATAGGTATGAGTTTGAGCAAACTTCGAGAGATGGTGAAGGACAGGGAAGCCTGGCGTGTTGCAGTCCATGGGGTCGCAAAGAGTTGGGCACAACTTAGTGACTAACAACAAAGAGATATAACTGATTCAGTGAATGACATTTAACTGAATACTAAATAAGGGAAGACAGTTATAAAGGATATTTGGGGGGCAACCAGGGGTATTTGAATTGGAACTATATATCGGAAAACATTGCTTTATCAGTGTTGAATTCCATGGTGATAATGGTATTATAGGACAGTTTTGAAGAAGACAGCCTATGAATTTAAGAGATATATGCAAAGTATGTCATGATGTCTGCAACTTATGTACAAATGATTCAGAGAAAAAACTGAACACGCATCCATAACACACACACATCCATCTTCACAATCTCTCCGTGTATGTATGTATCTGAGTGTGTACTTGGGTAAACATCTAGTAAATCTGAGTGAAGAACACGGGTGTTCATTGCCCCCTTTTTCCATTTTCCTAAGAGTTTGGAGTTTATCAAAAGGAAAAGGAGGCAAAAAAGTAAATGAAGAGATTTGTTTGAAGAGTCATAAGGTAAAAGAATTGCTACTCTAATATCAACTAGATAAAAATTCTATTTCTGGACAAGCACTAAGAAAAACATTAAAAATAAAAGCAATTAATATGTTAATATGAGACTTTAGTCTTTTGCTTAAGTTATTCTTCTAATATTTTAAAAATCAATCATGATAACTACAGATGGCAACAGAGTGGCTTAATAAATTCTGCACTAGTATAAATCAAATTACCTCCTTGTTATTCACTACAGCCACGTTCTTTAGAAGGGTGATGTTTACTATTCTAAACACAAATCTTAATGCAACATGAAATGCATTTTATAATTTCCTCTCAATGGACTTCAGCAGATAAATTAATGCACTCTCATTCCCTGGCTTTAAACCTGATTTTCAGGTCATCTGTTCCCAGGACCACAACAAGCTCTCCTGTTGGAAATGTTGATTGCACTTGCCCCACCCCAGCATAGTCATGACAGACCCCATGAACATGGAACTCACTTTTCAGACACTGCAGTTCACTGGAGGTGGGTGGCAGTCAGGCACCCGGGGCAACGCGGCACTGCCTCTGCTGGAAATGGGCCATTGTTGTCCCAGTGGATGGCGTGAGACCACAGCCCCTGAGAACTCTGGAAAAGACAATAATGAAAGAAAACATTTACATCTCATTAGAAGTAAGAATTTAAAACTTTTTTATATTTCAAATTTTAAAATGATTTAAAATATTTGGTATGGTATGAACTTGAAATGGTCTTTAAAGATTGTTTAAATAAGCTTTATTGACAAATAGGTTACATATAATAAAATACATGCATTTTAAGTACATGAAAGCATGAAAGTGAAAGTCATTCAGTCGTGTCTGACTCTTTGTGACTGTAAGTCCATGGAGTTCTCCAGGCCAGAATACTGGAGTGAGTAGCCCTTTCCTTCTCCAGGAGATCTTTCCAACCCAGGGATCGAACCTAGGTCTCCTGCATTGCAGGCGGATTCTTTACCAGCTGAGCCACAAGGGGGTCTCCTGCATTACAGGTGGACCAACTGAGCTATCTTTTTCAACTGAGCTATCAGGGAAGCCCTTTAAGGAAATAGATTTCAACAAAATGTATACACCTGTGTAACCACCACTGTAATCAAGATACAGAGTTTGACCTTGAAATGGTCTTGACAGTGAACTCCATGCCCCTGCATCTCCCTGCCTCACACATCATCCCACCTTTTAATTTTTAAATAAATGAAGGCATTGAGAGTTAGGTCAGGATAAAAGGAAAAGTCTTCTGAGTGAGTGTCAACTCAAGGAAGTGACTGTGAGGTCAGAGTCATGAGAAGTTCATGGGCTATGCTGATGCTCCAGGATAGGTGCACAGAGAGGCTCACAGACAGAAGCTGAACTTCTGACATCCCATGAGAACCTCAGGTGGCACAGACCACAGGGAATCACAAAGTTAGAAAGCTGTTCATCATCATCCTTGCCAGGGTATGGTGTGGTCCTCAGGAAATTCAAGAGGTCAGGCTGATGACCACTCCTTGTTCCTGGTGGGGTGTACCAGGCCAGGAGGTCAGACTGTCACCAATAGGATCTTGAGTCAGGAGGGTTCCTGTGGACCAACCTTAGTCCAGGTGAGTGCAGGGTGCATCCCAGCAGTGGGGGGGTGGGGTGGGCAAATATCACGAGTAGCATGTTGACTCCTGAAATCTACTTGCTTATCTGTGATGTGAGCTTTTCTTGCAGGCATCAGACCTCCAGGATGCTCATAAGCTAGGAGGGCCATGACTGCACAGGTGAGGGGAAGGAGCTGGGTCACGCCCTATACATAGTACCAGGACCCCGCTCTCCTCCATGTTAACACACAGGTTCTGGGTGAAGTCTGAGGACCTCTCCTGCATCCAGAGACTGCCTCTCAGGGGGTGCACCCACAGCCTGGGGATGGCCAGTCTGGTCCCTGTAGATCCTGAGCGCCCTGGGGCTCCAGAACCCAGGCTGGTTTCCCCTTTGACCTCTTACATCCACATAGGTAAATCACATATCCTCATAAACCTAACTGAATTTTTAAATAGACATGCAGTTCAGTTCAGTTCAGTCGCTCAGTCATGTCCAACTCCTTGTGACCCCATGAATCACAGCAGGCCAGGTCTCCCTGTGCATCACCAATTCCCGGAGTTCACTCAGACTCACATCCATCGAGTCAGCGATGCCATCCAGCCATCTCATCCTCTGTCGTCTCCTTCTCCTCCTGCCCCCAATCCCTCCCAGCATCAGAGTCTTTGCCAATGAGTCAACTCTTCGCATGAGGTGGCCAAAGTACTGGAGTTTCAGCTTTAGCTCATTCCTTCCAAAGAAATCCCAGGGCTGATCTTCAGAATGGACTGGTTGGATCTCCTTGCAGTCCAAGGGACTCTCAAGAGTCTTCTCCAACACCACAGTTCAAAAGCATCAATTCTTCGGCGCTCAGCTTTCTTCACAGTCCAACTCTCACATCCATACATGACCACAGGAAAAACCACAGCCTTGACTAGACGGACCTTTGTTGGCAAAGTAATGTCTCTGCTTTTGAATATGCTATCTAGGTTGATCATAACTTTCCTTCCAAGGAATAAGCGTCTTTTAATTTCATGGCTGCAGTCACCATCTGCAGTGATTTTAGAGCCCAGAAAAATAAAGTCTGACACTATTTCCCCATCTATTTCCCATGAAGTGATGGGACCGGATGCCATGATCTTCGTTTTCTGAATGTTGAGCTTTAAGCCAACTTTTTCACTCTCCTCTTTCACTTTCATCAAGAGGCTTTTTAGTTCTTCTTTACTTTCTGCCGTAAGGGTGGTATCATCTGCATATCTGAGGTTATTGATATTTCTCCCGGCAATCTTGATTCCAGCTTGTGCTTCTTCCAGTCCAGCGTTTCTCATGATGTACTCTGCATATAATTTAAATAAGCAGGGTGACAATATACAGCCTTGACATACTCCTTTTCCTATTTGGAACCAGTCTGTTGTTCCATGTCCAGTTCTAACTCTTGCTTCCTGACCTGCATACAGATTTCTCAAGAGGCAGATCAGGTGGTCTGGTATTCCCATCTCTTGAAGAATTTTCCACAGTTTATTGTGATCCACACAGTCAAAGGCTTTGGCATAGTCAATAAAGCAGAAATAGATGTTTTTCTGGAACTCTCTTGCTTTCTCCATGATCCAGCGGATGTTGGCAATTTGATCTCTGATTCCTCTGCCTTTTCTAAAACCAGCTTGAACATCAGGAAGTTCACGGTTCACGTATTGCTGAAGCCTGGCTTGGAGAATTTTGAGCATTACTTTACTAGCATGTGAGATGAGTGCAATTGTGTGGTAGTTTGAGCATTCTTTGGCATTGCCTTTCTTTGGGATTGGAATGAAAACTGACCTTTTCCAGTCCTGTGGCCACTGCTGAGTTTTCCAAATTTGCTGGCATATTGAGTGCAGCACTTTCACAGCATCATCTTTCAGGATTTGAAATAGCTCAACTGGAATTCCATCACCTCCACTAGCTTTGTTTGTAGCGATGCTTTCTAAGGCCCACTTGACTTCACATTCCAGGATGTCTGGCTCTAGGTCAGTGATCACATCATCGTGATTATCTAGGTCATGAAGATCTTTTTTGTACAGTTCTTCTGTGTATTCTTGCCACCTCTTCTTAATATCTTCTGCTTCTGTTAGGTTCATACCATTTCTGTCCTTTATCGAGCCCATCTTTGCATGAAATGTTCCCTTGGTATCTCTAATTTTCTTGAAGAGATTGGAAGACACTAAAACTAAATGCAAAAGAATGAGAATCCATAGCCAAATCAATTTTGATAAGAACAAAGTTCTCACACTATTGGGAAAACTTGGATATCCACATACAAAAAAACAAAGCCGGACCCTTACCTTACACCATACCTTAAAGCATTAGTCGCTCAGTCATGTCTGACTCTTGGCAACCCCACAGACTGTAGCCCACCAGGCTACTCTGTCCATGGAATTCTCCCGGCAAGAATACTGGAGTGAGTTGCCATGCCCTTCTCCAAATACCTCAAAGTGACTTCAAAATGGATCAAAAACCTGTATTTAAGGGCTAAAAGTATACTTTTAGAGGAAAATCTTCATGATCTTGGATTTGGCAATGATAACTTGGATATGTTACAAATAGCACAAGCAACAAAAAAAATTAAACTTCATTAAAACTTCTGCACATCAAATGACACAGAATGAAAAGGCAACCTATGGGATGGGAGAAAATATTTGCTAACCATATAGCTGATAAGTGATTGATTAATATCCAGAATATATAAAGAACACCTACAACTCAAGAGAAAACCCAAAGAGTTCAGTTTAAAAATAAAGAACTTTAATACCCATTTGTTCAAATAAGATATACAAATGGCCAATAATCACATGAAAAGGTACTTGATATCAGTAATCAGTAGAAAAATGCAAACCAAAACCACAGTGAGATACCATTTCATAGCCATTAGGAGGGAAAAAAAACAAACAAGAAAATTGGAACCCTTTTGCATTGTTGGTGGGAATGTAAAATGGTACAGCTTCTATAGAAAACTTCTATATAAAACTCTGTAATCAAGATGAGGAACCACAAAAAATTAAACGAAGAATTACCATATGATACAGCAATTTTACTTCTGGGTAGAGCTGAGATTTGAACAGACATTTGTACAGTCTTGTTGATCAGAATTATTCACAATAGCCAAAAGGTGGAAGTAAGTCAAGTTCCCATCAATGAATGAACAGATTAAAAAAAATAAGGTCTAGCCATATAATGAAGTATGATTCAGTCTTAAAAAAGGAATGAAATTAATTTAAGTGATATCATATGATATTTACCTTTCTCTGTCAGACAATCTCTAGGTCCATTCATGTTGCTGCAAATGGCATTACTGCATTTCTTATATGGGTGAGTAATCCTCCATTGTATACATGAACCACATTTCCTTTATCCATTCCTCTGTTGACAGACATTAGTTTGCTTCCACGTTCTGGCTATTATAAATAGTGCTGCAGTGAACCCTGGGATGTGTGTATCTTTTTGAATTGTGTTTTTCTCTGAATATATGCCCAAGACTGGGATTTGCTGGATCATATGGTAGCTCTATTTTTAGTTTTTTTTTTTAATTGGATGATAATTGCTTATAATATTGTGATGGTTTCTGCCTATGTCACCATGAATCAGCCACAGATATACATATGTCCCCTTCCTCTTGAACCTCCTTCCCCATCCCACCCCTCTAGGTTGTCACAGAGGCTTTGGGTTCCCTGAATCATACAGCAAATTCCCACTGGCCATCTATTTTACATATGGTAATATATATGTTTCAATGCTACTCTGTCAAATCATCCCACTCTCTCCTTCCCACACTGTGTCCAAAAGTCTGTCCTTTATGTCTCCATCTCTTTTGCTGCCCTGCAAATAGGATTATCAGTACCATCTTTCTAGATTCCATATATATATATATACGTTAATATATTAATACAATATTTGTCTTTCTGACTTACATCACTCTGTATAATAGGTTCTAGGTTCATCCACCTCATTAGAATTGATTCAAATATGTTTCCTTTTTATAGCTGAGTAATGTACCAAAACTTCTTTATCCATTCATCTGTCAATAGACATCTACGTTGCTTTTATGTCCTGGCTTTTGTAAACAGTGCTGCAGTGAACACCGGGGTACATGTGTCTTTTTCAATTATGGTTTCCTCAGGATATATGCCCAGTAGTGGGATTTCTGGGCCATATGGTAGTTTTATGGGGCTTTCCAGGTAGCACTAGTGGTAAACAACCTGCCTGCCAATGCAGGAGACATAAGATATGTGAGTTCGATTTCTGGGTTGGGAAGATGTCCTGGAGGAGGGCATGGCAACCCACTCCAGTATTCTTGCCTGGAGAATCCCATGGACTGAGGAGCCTGGTGGGCTACAGTCCATAGAGTCGCAAGGAGTCAGACATGATTGAAACAACTTAGCATGCACGCATGCATGGTAGTTTTATTCCTAGTTTTTAAAGGAACCTTTATACTATTCTCCATAATGGCTATACCAATTTACATTACCATCAACAGTACAAGAGGGTTCCCTTTCCTCCACACCCTCTCCAGCATTTATACTGTTTGTAGATTTGTTGATGGCCATTCTGATCGGTGTGAGATAATACCTGATTGTAGTTTTAATTTGAATTTCTCTAATAATTAGTGATGTTGAGCGTCTTTTCACATGCTTGTTAGTCATTTGTATGTCTTCTTTGGAGAAATGTCTACATCATCCAAGATGCAGAAAACAAACGAGGGGGGAAGGAAGGAGGGATAAATTGGAAGGTCGGGACTGAATGTATACACATTACTACAAATAAAATAGAAACTAATAAGGACCTACTGTATAGCACAGGGAGCTCTACACAGCGCTCTGAAATGGCCTATATGGGAAAATAACCTAAAAGAGCGGATGTATGTATACGTATCACTGACTCACTTGCTGTGCACCTGAAATTGACACAACATTGTAAATCAACTACACTCCAATTAAAAAATTTTTTAAAAAAGGAAGGAAATTCTTACACTCATTACAACATGTATGAACCTTTAGGACATTATAAGTGAAATAAGCTAGTAATTAAAGGACAGGCACTGTATGATTCCACTTACATGAAGTATCCAGAATAGTTGAATTCTTAGGGGCAGAAAGTAGAATGGAAGTTGTTAGGGGCTGGGAGATGAGGAATTGTGTTAGGATTTAATGAATAAAGAGTTATTACAATGAGGGGAAAAGTCCTAGGAAGGGATGGTGGTGATGGTTGAATAACAATGTAAATGTATCTAATACTACTGAATGGACACTTACGGTACATTTATGTTATGCATGAAAGTGTTAATCACTCAGTCGTTTCTGACTCTTTGTGACCCCACAGACTGTAACCTCCATTCATGGAATTCTCCGGTTAAGAACACTGGAGTGGGTAACCATTCCCTTCTCCAGAGGACCTTCCCGACTCAGCAATCAAACCCGGGTCTCCCACATGGCAGACAGATTCTTTACCATCTGAGCTACCAGGGAAAACCCCATGTTATGTATATTTTCCCACCATAAAATATTTTCAAAATAAACACACAAAAGAATGAGATCAAATTAAAGACTTTTCCACTGGGCACACAGCATTCAAAGAGAAATATGTTTTAAGACAGGAGGTGAAGGGAGTAGAATTTGGAGCCTAGGACTATATGGAAAGACAAATTATCTTTCAAGAAAAAGATGATGTATGTTCACAGACATACAGAGGCTCAGAAGGTTCACTGCCCACAGACTCTTGAAAATATTTAGAGAGAAAATACTCAAATAAAAAGAAAAATAAATCCAATGGGAAAAGGTAAGACACAAGAAATAATTATTAGTTAAAAGAAACGATAATATAGTATTTACTTGGATTATTAATCAACTGATTGCTATTAAAACTAAAGGTTAAAAATAAAAGGGCAAAATGAGTTATCTTAGTCCAAGATTAAAAAAGGAAATCCTAAATTAATATTAATTGTCAACAAAATAAGTTCACTGTGTAAACCTTATAAATTCACCACGTTATAAACTAAAGAGGAAAATCATATGACCATTTCAAAAGATATACACTGATATAATTCAACATCCATTCATGATAAAAGAATCTCTGTAGCAAAGTAGAAATAGACGCTCTTTAACCTGATATAGGATATCTTCTAAAAGATGACAGGAAATATTACACTTCGTGGTGAAATGTTGTATAATGTTGAATGCCCTTCCTTTAAGATCATGAATAAGATAAGGTCACACAATCACCACTGGTGCTCTGCTGTGCTTAGTCGCTCAGTCGTGTCCGACTCTTTGCGACCCCGTGGACTGCAGCCCGCCAGGCTCCTCTGGCCATGGGGACTCTCCAGGCAGGGATGCGGAGTGGATTGCCATGCTTTCCTCCAGGGGATCTTCCCAACCCAGGGATTGAGCCCAGGTCTCCCACATTGCAGGCGGATTCTTTACCATCTGAGTCACTAGCAAAGCCCAATACTAGAGTGGGCAGCCTATCCCTTCTCTAGGGGATCTTTCTGACCCAGGAATCCAACTGGCATTTCCTGCATTACAGGTGGATTCTTTGCCAGCTGAGCTAACAGGGAAGCACACTGTCACCACTGTAGGTCACCAATCTCCTGGCAGTCTTAGCCAGAGCACTAAGGACGCATAAATAAGTTAATTAAAGTGAAAGGCATGAGAAGTTTAAAAGGAGAAACCTGCATTAATTCGTGGAAAATATGGCTTAATACATAGAACATAATCTTGCTGATAAATTATTAGAATAAAAGCTTTCAGATATAAAATGAATATACAAAATCAATTCTATGTGTATGAACCAGAAAGATTTAGAAAACCAAGTAAAAAATGCGATATACAATAGCATCAATGTGAAATATACAGGAATGAATCTAACAAAAAGTGTACAGAAACCTCATGGAGATAAAATAGGTCTGAATAAGTGGAGATATAGATGTGGAGACATTACACTTCTAAAGGTTCACACACATGGCCTTTAAGATAATTGCATTTAATATCTTAAAGGACATGTGTGTGTTGGGTGGAGGGGTGTGATGTGTACATGTGTACAACTGGCAAATTAATTCCAAAGTGTATTTAGAAGCCTAAAGTTCAATGCACACTGAAGATAAAGGATGAGGTGGAGAAAGGCCCTGTGGGGTAACCAGACTCATCACAAAATGACAGAAATGAAGACACTCTGTCATTACAGTACAGGGATAGACACGTAGGGAAGTGGCCCAGAATAGAAAACCTTAAAAAAGGATCACACACATATATATATATATATGGACATTTGATACATGACAGATGATTTTCCAGAGCAGTTGGAAAAGAACAGACTTTGCACTATACAATGCTAACACAAGTGATCATGCAAATTGAAATAATGAAATTGGACCCCATCATGCCAAGAATAAATTTCTAAATTAAGGCTAAACTATACAAATTCTAGAAGAGAATATGGGAAATTTCTTATGACTCTGAAGTAAGGAAGAATTTAAGACAAAACAAGAGCATAAATATGGCTAAAATAAATTATAAACTGCTTTGCATAAAAGTATTAAAACTGTTAAGAAAATGAGTGGACAGACCACATGATGTGAGGAGATACTTACCAGACACATCACTGATTAAGAAATGGTACTCAGACAATTTAAAGTACTCCTAAGATTTACTAAAAAAAAAAAAAGAAAGAAAGAAAATCCAAACAAAAAAATGGGCCATTGAAATAAGCAGAAATTTTGTAGAAATTGTGCAGAAATGTAAGAACAAAAAAGTAATAGACATAGAAAAAATTCATGTCAGAAAGAAATTCTGACCATCTATTTTTATGAAAATAAATGGAAAATAAGATCACAAAGAGAAAATATTTTATACCAGCCAGAGTGGCAAAACAATTTAAAGGAACAAAGCCATATATGGACAAGGATATAGAGAAAATCCTATAGAATCTTCTTTGGATGCTGGTCAATGGCAAATGCAGTGCAGCTGTTTGGGAACACTGCATGTCCTGACCTAGACGAAAGGCACCAGCATCCCGGGAACTCTCCCACATCCTTTGGGCCTCACACGCATGCACCTGAGAGCACACTCAAGCTCATCAACTGCAGAATGGAATCCAAATTTCAGGCAAAGTGAGTGCATGATGGCTACAGACATCAACATGGCTGGACAGATAAACTATACTAAGGGAAAGAATCAAGCCACAGGAGAATGCACACAATCCACTTATATAAAGTGCAAATAGCAGGCCGATCCAGGCAGTTTAGCTTGGGAATGAAATGGTCCTGGACTTAGGATGGTTCTACAATACTCACTCAGCTTTAGGGTGGTGTGACATTTATGTCCATTCAGTAGAAACTGTACTTTAAAAACTTAAAAATTTTTATTTTATACTGAAGTACAGTTGATTAACAATGCTATGTTAGTTTTAGGTGTACAGCAGAATGATTCAGTCATGCATATATATGTATTTATTCTTTTCTAAATTGCTTTCCCATTTAGCTTATTATAGAGTGTTGAGCAGAGTTCCCTGTGCTATACAGTAGGTCCTTATTGGTAATCTATTTTAAATATACCAGGGTACACCTATCAATCCCAAACTCCCAATCAGTCTCTCCCCCGCCCCCTCGTCATCGCCCCCCGCCACCCCCAGCTCCCAGTAATCGTAGATTTAGTAAGCTTGTTCTCTAAGTCTGTGAGTCTGTTTCTGCTTTGTAAATAAATTTTTATCTTTTTTCAAGATTCCTGATATAAGCAATATCATATTTGTATTTCTCTGTCTGACTTACTTCACCTAGTATTATAAATCTGCAGGTCTATCCATGTTGCTGCAAATGGCATTATTTTATTCTTTTTTATGACTAAGTAATATTTGATTGTATATATGTTGCACATCTTCTTTATCCACTCTTCTGTCCATGGACACTTATGTAGTTTCTATGTTTCAGCTATTGTAAACCACACTGCAATGAACACTGGGGTATATGGATCCTTTCGAACTGTGTTTTTATCCAGAATATGCACAGGAGCAGGACTGAAGGATGATATGGTAGCTCTTGAATCTGGATCTTTTCCTGGGCGAGTGCTAAACCACATAACCTGTTCTGGAGATGCTGGGCAGTGGCAGTGAGCCACCCCACCATGCGGGTAAACCATCAATACACTGACAACCAGCCTGGACCCAGACATCCATTCTGTTTTTTGCTTCAAGTACAGTATTCAACAGATTACATGAGATAGTCAACATTTCATTATAAAACAGTCTTCGTGCTAGATGATTTTGCCCAACTATAGGCTAATATAAGTGTTTTGAGCAGGTTTGAAGGAAGCTGGACTAAACTATGATGTTTGGTAGGTTTTATGTATTAAATGCATTTTGACTTGGGATATTTTCCATTTACAATGGCTTTATCAGGATGCTGAGGGAGACCTGTGTAAACATGGATGATTCAGGACAGTGGTGACCTCTGCGGGTCGGGGAGTGGGCGCATCCATGAATTCTGGGGTACAACCATGTTCCTCCTGTGTGACCGGTGCACAGCTGTGTAGTTTATTCTTTAAACCATTCACACAGTTTTCAAAGCACTTTTTTTTTGTCCACATGTTATTGCTTAAAAAAAAAAAGAAAAAAAAAAGAGAAATATGCAGAGTAAAATATCCTAAAAAGTCCTTATGAAAAAGTCTAATTACAAAGGTATAGAAATCATCCAGGAAACCTATAAAACTCCACTATAAAACAGGAGTTGAACACTGAATAAAGGGAGAATATTTCCTGGACAAGTAGACAATATTGTGATATTAATTCATCTGTAATTAATCTATTAAAACCAGTAAAATCTCAACAAATTTCCAGCAATCTTAAAAAGCCATTTCTAAGATTCCTAGAGAAGGAATGTCAAGGCCAGGTGAAAGAGGGCTAGTTGTACCAAATTTACATTTTACTGACTTGCTTTGGGATGTGAACCTTTTAGTGTACACCACAACTGGTCTGGACAAACAACCAATTTGTTTCTCAATACATTTGGCCCCAAGACTGAAGGGGAAATGACCAGGCACTAAACTGAGTTACAGATGCAGACCCGCTAGTGGACAGTTTTGGGCACAGCTCCAGGAGCCCCAGCACTGGGTCCTGGAGCCCACAGGAGCCGGTGCCAGGCGTGGAGGCGGGAGGGCAGGGACCCACAGAAGCAGGACTACATGGGGCTGATGAATTCTGCTCTCAAGCCAGGGAGACCAGAAAGAGGTGACTTTGCCTGTGGTGTTGGGGGAGGTAAAAAGTCTCCAACAGTAATATTTCAGAATCAGGAATTCAAACTATTATATATGGAATGGATAAATAACAAGGTCCTACTTATAGCACCGGGAACTATATTCAATATCCTGTGATAAACTGTAATGGAAAAGAAATATATATATATATATATATATATATATATATATATATATGTATAACTCAATCACTCCGCTATACAGTAGAACATAATGTAATACAACATTGTAAATCAACTATAATACTTCAATAAAAGAAATTAAAAATATTTTCATTATCAGGGGATGTTTCTCTTCCAGATTCATCGCCCACTTCATGTTAGTGGATGCCACAGAAACTCTAGCAAAGGTAATAATGATCATGATTTTTCACTGCAGCTCCTATTTACTGAGCACATACTACACACAATGTAATAGGCTGAATGTGTCACAGGATTTCCTTTAATCCCACAGGAACACTGAAAGGGAGGTCTCTCGTCCTGGCTCAAATGTCTATTCTTCATGAAACTTCTCTTCCTTTAATCCCACAAGAACACTGAAAGGGAGGTCTCTTGTCCCGGCTCAAATGTCTATTTTTCATGAAACTTCTCTTCCTTTAATCCCACAAGAACACTGAAAGGGAGGTCTCCCGTCCCGACTCAAATGTCTATTCTTCATGAAACTTCTCTGAGCCTCCCAACATCTCCCATGCAGGCTCCCAGCCTGTGCTCCTGGGATGCCTAGCTCACTTGTAAAAATACAGGGTTCTCCTCCACACATAACCTTCACACACTGGCTTTATTTCTTAGTCTTTTAAGAGTTTTAAAAGAAAAGTGAATTTCTATGAAATGGGCTTTAAACCACTCAGAACTTTTGTCACTCAGGAAGGCACAAAGTATGGAGACCTCGGTCCTCCTGGGATGCAGTTTTATTTCCAGTTATCAAAGGGAATCAACACTTGCAGCATGTCCTGGCTGAACTTTCAAGACATTTAAATTCAGAATATGTCTGTAACAACTTCTGGAAATAAAAGGGAGATTCTCTTTTTGTACCGGAAGATACTGCAAGCACAAAATATGTCTGCAATAAATTATGTAAAGTTTTGGGAGGCTGAAGTGCTTTTCAGAATCCAAGTTCCTCTAGAGGGAAATGCAAGAAAATTGCAGTGATTTATAAACATGTTTAGATTGAGAATACAGTGAGGGGAGAGAAAGGTTATCAGCCAAAGGGAAGGATGTTGAAGCTTTGCGTGCACTTTAGTTCTGGAAGACATGTTTCTAAAATCAAATAGCCATTTTAGACCCATACTGCTGTCTTGAAAGGCAGGATGTGGCTGGCTTGGACATGGTGATGGTGACACCCTGGAAAGCCATTTCATCTCCATTTCATCTATTACCATGGGTGGCTGGTCCAAAGGTCCAGGTGGAGACTGATGGGGAGGGGCCTCTGAAAATACTCTGGGGACAGAAGGGAGCTCATGGCTGTAAAGTGACATTATTCTAAAGTAAAATATATACGCATACAGAGGGGCTAAAGATGAAAGAAGGCCAGGCATACTCCCAGGCCTGACTGCTGGCAAAAAGCAGGTAAAAATGAATTGTGGTCACCCAGCAGGGTAGCCAGGCTGGCAGGTGCCCAGAGGCTGCCTGGGAGACTCCGGGCCATCCCAGGCAGGTTACCACTCACAGGGGCTCTCTCTGGCCTCCCCTGGGGTGGTTTCTTCCCTCAGACCACCCAGACCCCGCTGCCTCCCACCCTACTTAAGTTTTGCTGTGTTTTTCCATTGGGTTCCCTTCCGCCTATCCCAACGTGTCTCTGCCCTTCACAAGCCAGGGTTCCTTCAAGTTCCTTATCCTGCAAGGAATCTTCGCAGATATCTCAACCAGCAAACTTTCACTGAGCACCTACTTTGTCAGGAGTTGCAGGAGGTGGGGTGCAAGTAAAGCACATTTGTGTTTGCCCTGAAGACCCGCAGTCTTGAAACAGGAGAAGGGCTAGGAGCGCAGGGCCAGCAGGGCAGTTTGCTCCCTGCTGAGCCTCAGAGGCCGGAGAAGAGAGAGGAAATGCTGGGCTTGGAAATTCACCCTGAGCAGTTCCCAGAAGGCGCAGAGAAGTGGCGTTTGTTGAGTGACTGCTCTGTGTACCTGGACCAGGTGTTCGTGACTTCCTCAGGGAATTCTCGTGACTGCAGCTGAGGAGAGTCCTGGGGTAGTGGGAGGACACAGACCTGTCCTTCCAGTGCCATGGAGAGGAATTCTCAGCAGGGTGAGGAATTCTTTGCAGACTGCAGCTGCAAAGATGATGCCCTGCACGTGGAGACTGCAGAAGGATTCGGTGCCTCTTTAGTGTGCAGTGTGTGGGGGGTGGGGAGGTAGGATGGGGGCTTCTCTGTAGCGGGGACAGTGATGAGTGCTCTGAGACCACACACGGTGTTGAGACTGCAGGCAGCACATGAGTAGTGGCGCAGTCCTGGCAAGTCACATGCAGAGTTTGCCACCAACGTGGCATCACCAGGGAGGGAAGGGAGCCCTGGTCTGCTTCCCAGGGTCTGAAATCTCCATGCCCTTCTCTAAGGCAGAATCCAAACCTCAGTAAGGGGGGCTGTGTACCTGCACTGTGGCTGCTGGCTCACCCACCCACACGTCACATGTCCTTGGTACCATCTGGGTGTGGGAGCCATGTGCCTGCTGGGAGAGCTGGCCAGGCAGCTCCACGAGAGGCAGAGAACTCAAGAAGGGGCTAGCCAAGCAGCTCAGCAGGATGGTTCCAACAGAGCTGCTGGCCCAAGGAGTGTCTACCACCTGGAGGACACAGGATACGAGAGGATGATGGAGAGTCGGGGGCAGCAGCCTCTGTGGCCTGGAGGGCTGGATGTCCTAGTGGCTGGGCCAACTCAGAAACCCCGGGGCCAGGCTGCAATCCTGAGAGTGAAGGCAGCAGAGAGCAGGAGGGAAATGAGGGGGGAAGAGGCAGTCTGTCTAGACTCTGGTGAGAGGGGCAGGGGAGGGGCTGGGATTCCATCGCAGCTCAGGGGGGTCTGGGGGGACTGCTCACTCCTCTTCTGGACAGCTCTGATTTCTAAGATTGTACTGAGGTTTCCAGCCCTCCCTACCCTCTATGCCCTCCAGCCCCTGAACATTTCCTCTTCCTGGGTCAGGCAGCAGGACCAGACATCTGGGCCAGGAGGAGGGGTCCCTTTCCCATCTCCTCTCCACTCCCAACCTCTGCTCAGATGGAGGGTATATGAGCAGTGTACTAACTAGGCTCTATGCAAATCAAGAGTTGAGGACCTTGGTTGTAGGAGATTCCCAGCATGCAAGCCTCTTCTCTTCAGAGTTCAAAATCACCTCCTGCATCCACAGAGGCCACTGGGTCTGACACCCCTCATTAGGCTGTGGGTCAGTGATAAATGTACTTGTGAAAACACAAGCAATGTTCATAACACAGCACAACCCCACCGGATGTGCTGAGCTCAGGCTATGGGAGTATCTTCGACCAGGGGTGTGAAGTTGACTGGGGTCCAAGTGGCACTAACTGGGCAGTGGACTAGGTCAGGTCAGGGTCAGGTGAACCTGGGAGCTGGGGGAGGCAGATGGCCCAGGTCTGAGCAGACAGGGTTGATCCTTGCCCCTGGAAGAGAAGGTCCACTCATGGGCAGGATGCCAACTCAAGGCGGGCAGGGCAACATCAAAGCATTGCCTGCCATCCACGTCAGCCATGGCAATGAGGCAGGCAGCCCTAGGGAGCAGGAACAGGTGACTGAGGGGCCAAGCAGGGATCCCGACTCAGGGACAGAGCCTGGCCGCAGCCTTGACTTCTTGCTGCTCCAACTCAAGGTGGTTCTGGGGCTTGGAGCCTCCCTGGCCAAGCCAGCCCTCTTGGGGAAGAGCCTGCTGGACCAGGCTGTGCTACCACAGACCATATGCTCCATCCTTAGGTTTCACAATAATCATGTGCTTCTAGAGATAATACGGCCCCCTTAATGACCACTTCTCCTGAACCCAGAAGAGTTAAGTAACCTGCCCAGGGTCACGCAGCAGTAAGTCACTTAGAATAAGAATGCAAGTCAAAGCTTTGACACTGTGCCACTTCTTCAGTTGCTCTGAGATGCTAATGATACTTTATTCTGCTTTTTGAAGGCCACGGCCAGCTCATTCCCATGTTTTACTGGAGCCCCAGAGGCGTTTTGCCTGCCTGAAAGTCCTTCTGTGATAACCAAGCCCACAGGCCTGTTACTGCTCCTCCAGGGAGGTCTTTGCTTTCTCTCCCAACAACAGCAGCCAAGCCTTCTTCTTTCTTAACCTTTTCATTCTCCACCAGGTATGTTTTTTATTTCAAAATGGTAGAAATTATACCATGACAATTATATCTCTTATTCAAGATGACAAGCCAAGAAACCTTCAGACATGATCTGGCCCACAGGATAGAAAAGCTCACTGCTGTGATTAGTTGGGACCCATTTCTCCCATTCTATTTACTATAGTTTCAGAAATAGGCATAAAGTTATTGTTTAAGAGATGGCTCAGTTTTAACAAATTATTTATTTAAAATTTTTAATTAAAAATTTTTTTTCTATCCTTATGCCAGTATTACATGTTTTGATTAGTGCAGTTTAATAAATCTTGAAATCAAGTAGTACAAGTTCCTAAAGTTGCCCTTCCCTTCAATATTGTTTGGTTATTCTAGATTTTTTGCATTTCCGGGTAAATTTTATTTTATTTATTTATTTATTTTTTATTTTTAAAAGAAAATCCATCCTGAACCCTCCTCCCTCCTCCCTCCCCATACCATCCCTCTGGGTCATCCCAGTGCACCAGTCCCAAGCATCCAGCATTGTGCATTGAACCTGGGCTGGCATCTCGTTTCATACATGACATTTCACATGTTTCAGTGCCATTCTCCCAAATCTTGCCACCCTCTCCCTCTCCCACAGAGTCCATAAGCCTGTTCTATACATCAGTGTCTCTTTTGCTGTCTCGTATACAGGGTTATCGTTACCATCTTTCTAAATTCCATATATATGCATTAGTATACTGTATTGGTGTTTTTCCTTCTGGTTTACTTCACTCTGTATAATAGGCTCGTTTCATCCACCTCATTAGAACTGATTCAAATGTATTCTTTTTAATGGCTGAGTAATACTCCACTGTGTATATGTACCACAGCTTTCTTATCCTTTCATCTGCTGATGGACATCTAGGTTGCTTCCATGTCCTGGCTATTATAAACAGTGCTGCGATGAACATTGGGGTACACGTGTCTCTTTCCCTTCTGGTTTCCTCAGTGTGTATGCCCAGCAGTGGGATTGCTGGATCATAAGGCAGTTCTATTTCCAGTTTTTTAAGGAATCTCCACACTGTTCTCCATAGTGGCTGTACTAGTTTGCATTCACCAACAGTGTAAGAGGGTTCCCTTTTCTCCACACCCTCTCCAGCATTTATTATTTGTAGACTTTTGGATCGCAGCCATTCTGACTGGTGTGAAATGGTACCTCATAGTGGTTTTGAAATAGGCATAAAGTTATTGTTTAATAGATGGCTCAGTTTTAACAAATTATTTATTTAAAAATTTTAATTAAAATTTTTAAAACTTATTTTATTTTTATTGAACAGTTGATTTACAATATTATATTAGTTTCAGGGGTACAACATAGTGATTCAATATTTTTATAGATTATACTCCATTTAAAGTTTTATAAGGTAATGGCTGTATTTCCCATTGCAATACAATATATCCTTGTTGCTTATTTATTTTATACATATTAGTTTGTATATTTCAATCCCCTACCCTTATCTTTGCCGTCTATGGGGTCGCACAGAATCAGACACGACTGAAGCAACTTAGCAGCAGCAGCAGCACAACCCTTATCTTGCCCCTGTCCTCCCCCTCTCCCTACTGCTAAACACTAGTTTGTTCTCTACATTTGTTTCTGTTTTGTTATGTTCACTTTTTGCTTCATTTTTATATTTCGTATTTCAGTGAGAACAAGAATATTTGTCTTTCTCTGTCTGACTCGTTTCACTAAGTATAATATCCTTTAGGTCCACCACATTGTTGTAAATGACAAAATTTCATTCTTTTTTATGGTTGAGTAATATTTCATTGTGTGTGTGTGTGTGTGTGTGTGTGTGTACACCCTTCACATCTTTATCCATTCATCTGTTGATGGGCATTTAGGTTGCTTCCATATTTTGTATTGTAAATGCTGCTAAGAAAGCTGGGGTGCGCATATGTTTTCAAATTACAGCTTTCTTTTTCTTTGGATATATACCCAGGAGCACAATACTGGATCATATGGTAGTTCTATTTTTAGTTTTTTGAGGAACCTCCATACTGTTTTCTATAGTGGCTACACTAACTCATATTCCTACCAACAGTGAAAGGTTCCCTTTTGCTACTTGGTTAAAAAGCTGTTCTTTGCTTCTTTGATTTTATCTTTCAACCTAAATTTACTATTCCACTGTCATCAGTACTGAATTTCACTGGACTGGATTTAGCACACCACAACTCCTGCCCATCAGAAGTCATCTAGACTACTCTTGGTTTTACTTGCCAGCCTAACTAGCATGTTTGCCCACCCGTCCCACAGCATTTATAAAACTGGACAAGAAGGAAAACATGGCCTCACAGCAAACTACTGAAGGACCATTTCTAGGATTAGATAAATGACTAACAGATAGGTGGCTCAGATGGTAAAGCATCTGCCTGCAATGCGGAAGACCTGGGTTCAGTCCCTGGGTTGGGAAGATCCTCTGGAGAAGGAAATGGCAACCCACTCCAGTATTCTTGCCTGGAAAATTCCATGGACAGAGGAGCCTGGTAGGCCATGGAGCTGCAAAGAATCGGACATGACTCAGCAACTTCACTTCAACTTCACTTCACTGGTCATGATGACAATGTTGACAATGATGAATCAAGGTTACATTTTTCCATCATTATCATAGGACTGCCATGAAAAATTTACAAAAGCAGAGAATTATAGCTTGAAGTGACTTTAGAAATAACCTAAAACCCCACACCTTCATTTTACAAATGGAAAGCTTGATCCCAGAGGTAAAGTGACTCATCCATGATTAACAACAGGTGGTTGACAGTTTAGGGATTTGAATCCAAATCTCCTGATTCAAATGCAGTTTATTGTTTGTTGTTTTTGTGTGTTTTTATTTAACTGCTATATTACCATTTCCACAAAACTCTATTCTGAGAGAAAATGAAATAAGAACTTCCACTCGCTTGTAGCAACATCAATTCAAGTTGCCCTCCTTCCTCTGGTCATCTGTTCCAGAACATGACATTACTTGGACATCACTGTCATAATTTTACAGAATCAAATTTTTATTCTTCCTCTTAAAACTCTTAAAAATCCTTTGGGTACTATAAGAGGAAAATCTCCTGGATACATTGCTGATTTCACACATTAATTTCTGCATATCTGTAATCAGAGGTCCTTGTGAGAGTGTACTTCACTTTCTATTTATCCGTAGGTATGGTATAGGAAGAAGGATTACTAATTTTCCTCCTAATTTATACCAAATGATGCTAAAAACTCATTAAGCATTGCTTCCCCACTGGAGTGTGAGAGCACAAGGTTTGGTCTGGCATATGGCACCTAAGTGCCTCACCCTGAGAGCTGGTGCCACCCGCCAGCATGTGTCTTGTGTGTCAAATTTCTATTCAAGAGATTATGGAATGTGCTTTGTACTCTTGAAACATAACTTCAAGGAGTTGTGACTTTTGTTCAAAAACTTAATGTTCTAAATTAAATGAGAGCACATGCATAAAATAGAATATAGAGACACTTAAATTGCATTTTTGAAGTTTTATATGCCATGGGGAAACACCAAAGAAGTAAAAAATAATACGAGAAATTCATATATGGCATCACCTCCCTGATGGCTCAGTGGTAAAGAATCTGCCTGCAATGCAGGAGACACGGGTTCAATAGATACCCTGGAGGAGGAAACGGCAACCCACTCCAGTACTGTTGCCTGAAGAATCCCATGGACAGAGGAAGCCTGGCGGCTTACAGTCCATGGGGTCGCAAAGAGTTGGACATGACTGAAGAGACTTAGCAAGACCAAGAATGTAAAAGTGTAGATATAAAAGACCAAAAGAAAATATGCTAAAGTCTTATCATGTAGTCAAATCTTCCAATCCTTTTCTTTATCATTCTGAGATTTCTGTCTGACTTAAGAAGACCTCCCTGGATGGTCTTCTTATACTTGTGTGATTTGACTTTTTATTCAACACTCCAATGTAAAACTCATCTGAAATTTATTCCTTTATAAAGCATATTGTTGCCATCTAGTTCTATTTTTCTCCAACATCACTGATTAGGGCAAAATATTAATTAAATATGCCATCTTTTCCCATTGAGTGAAAATACATCTATGCTTCAATCTGTTTATAAAATCAACTTTTTCAGTGATTTTTTTCCCACTCTGTGCCAATGCTATACTGTTTACCTAGTATAGTTATATAATACTTTTAGTATATGAAACTAGTCTCCTTATAATATTCTTTTCCAAGCATCTCTTGCCAATATTTATGGGTTTGGGCTCAGCTAAAACAAAAAACTTAAGGTACTGATTAAAACTGTATATTACACTTATATATTAACATCAAAAGGACTGATGTCTTCCAATATAGTTTCCCCATCTACACATGCAGTATATATCTCCATCAGTTAGATTTTAAGTTCTTTATTAAAAATTTATACTTCTCATACTTCTTGCCTTTGGTATGCATTCCTACAGCAAGATACAAACACAATACACACAAAGTAAAAAGAGTGGGAGAGATTATTTCCAACACTCAGTTCAAAAAAAGCTAGACTTTCTAATGTACAAACAGCTTATAAGTTGATAAATAAAAATGATCATGATTGTAAATTGGTGCTCACTATGGCAAGCAATATAGATGTTTCTCAAAAAAAAACCCAGAACTATTATATGACCCTGCTAAGCTACTGCAAAGTCACTTCAGTCATGTCTGACTCTGTGCGACCCCATAGACGGCAGCCCACCAGGCTCCCCTGTCCCTGGGATTCTCCAGGCAAGAATACTGGAATGGGTTGCCATTTCCTTCTCCAACGCATGAAAGTGAAAAGTGAAAGTGAAGTCGCTCAGTCGTGTCTGACTCTTGGTGACCCCATGGACTGCAGCGTACCAGGCTCCTCCATCCATGGGATTTTCCAGGCAAGAGTACTGGAGTGGGGTGCCATTGCCTTCTCCGATTATATGACCCAGAAAGCCCATTTCTGGGAATATATCCCAAAGAAATGAAAACACTATGCTGAAGAGATAAATGCACCACCATATTCATAGCAACCGGTGTTCAAAGAAAATGTGAGACATGGAAATAACTCAGTGCCCAAAGAAGCTGTGAGTTGTGTATATATGAACGAATACGTGCATACATACATCACCACAATGCATACATGGGATTTTATTAAGCTGTAAAAAATAAGGAAATTCTGCCAATTGGGACAACACAGAAGGACCTTAGGACCTTGAGAGAATCATGCTAAGTGAAGTAACCCAGACCGAAAAAGACAAATACTGTATGATCTCACTTATATGTAGAGTCTAAAAAACAAACAAACAAAAAAGGCAACCAAATTCATAGAAAAAGAGATCAGATTTGTGGTTACTAGAGTTGGGGGTGATGGGTGGGGGAACTGGAGAAAGGTAGTTAGAAGGTACAAACTTCTGGTTACAGGATAAATAATTACTAAGGATATAATGTATGATATATTTCAAGATTGTTGAGAGTAGAGCCTAAGAGTTCTCATCATGAAGATGATTTTTTATCTGTATGAGGTGATGAATGTTAACTCAGTTTACTGTGGTAATCATTTCACAATATATGTAACTCAAATCATTATGCTGCACACCTTAAACTTACACAGTGCTGTATGTCAATTATATCTCAGTACAACTGAAGGGAAAAAAGAACAACAGTCATTGAGGACAATGGGCAAAAGCTATTCTTGTAAAAGAGGGATTGTGGACAGTTAATGAGAGTATGAAAGAATTCACTACCTACCACACCTCATAAGCAATTAAGAAAATACAAAGTAAAACACACAACTTTTTAAATTAATTTAATGAGATTTGCAAAACAACAAAAAACTCTAACATCCAGTGATGGTGAAGATGTGCATCTCACACATTACTGGTAGGAGTGTGAATTCTAAAAAGATGTGCCAGCATAGGTGAAACCTTAAAATGTACACATCCCTTGAATGACAAGTTTAAGATTTTATCTTACAAAAGTAGATTTCTAGTACAGAAAAACCATATACAACAGCCTAACCTCAGCAGTATTTGTGAGAGCAAAAGTATGAATATCAAAAATGAAGGATATATAGTTATCCCTCTAAAATCCTTTGTTTACTTCTTTGATCTAATTAACATGGGGAAATAGGGCTTATCATGAGAAAGCCTGAAAATGAAACAGGACTTCAGATGAAGACATGTGACCCCCATATTTGTGGCAAGGCATTCGTCAGCGAGTGAGGTTTTCAGTCTCAGAACAACAGGAAGTACAGACTGAAACAATATAACTCCCCTCAAGTACACTCAGCCTGTAAGAATGGAATAAAATAATTTAACAACGTGAATCTCCAGTTCTAGAACTAAATAGAGTGGAACAACAATACAAAAATATATAATCAAAGCTATGGTTTTTCCAGTAGTTATGTACAGACATGAGAGTTGGACCATAAAGCAGGCTGAGCACCAAAGAATTGATGCTTTCAAATTGTGGTAATGGAGAAGATTTTTTTTAATTTACTTATTTTTAATTGAAGGATAACTGCTTTACAGTATTGCATTGGTTTCTATCAAACATCAGCATGAATCAGCCATAGGTTTACCCATGTCTCCTCCCATTTGAACATCCCTCCCACCTCCCTCCCCATCCCACCCGTCTAGGTTGTTATAGAGCCCTGGTTTGAGTTCCCTGGTTCATACAGCAAATTCTCATTGGCTATCTATTTTACAAACGGTAGTGTATGTTTCCATGTTACTCTGGAGAAGACTCTTGAGAGTCCTTTGGACTGCAAGGAGATCAAATGAATCAATCCTAAAGGAAATCAACCCTGAATATTCACTGGAAGGACTGATGCTAAAGCTGAAGCTCCAGTACTTTGGCCATGTGATGCAAAGGCAGAACTCATTGGAAAAGACCCTGATGCTGGGAAAGATTGAAGGCAGAAGGAGAAGAGGGTGGCAGAGGATGGTTAGATAGCATCACTGACTTAAGTGAACATTAATTTGGGCAAACTCCCAAAACAAAATTTGGGAGATAGTGAAAGGGAAGCTTGGTGTGCTGTAGTCCATGGGGATACAAAGAGTAGAACACAACTTAACAACTGAACAATAAAAACAAAAACATTCAGATCTATCTATCTATCTATATTCTTTTTCAGATTCTTTCCCTTATGGGTTATTACAAAATGTTGAGTGTGGTTCCCTGTGCTATACTTTGGTAGCTATCTACTTTATATATAGCGGAAATGGCAACCCATTCCAGTGTTCTTGCCTGGAGAATCCCAGGGACGGGGGAGCCTGGTGGGCTACTGTCTATGGGATCGCACAGAGTCGGACATGACTGAAGGGACTTAGCAGCAGCAGCAGCAGCAGTATATATATAGTAATCCAAAACTCTTAATTTATCCCATAAGTCAAATAAAAAATAAAGTAAAATAACTAAAAAATTAAATAAATAATAATAATAAAATGATAATCAAATTTGCCATTAACTGTTTTTTAAGTTTACAATTCAGTAACATCAAAAAATAGAAAATGCCTGACAAATTTGTACATCATCTTTACATGAGTTCAGTTCAGTTCAGTCGCTCAGTCGTGTCCGACTCTTTGCGACCCCATGAATCGCAGCACGCCAGGCCTCCCTGTCCATCACCAACCCCCGGAGTTCACTCAGACTCATGTCCATTGAGTCGGTGATGCCATCCAGCCATCTCATCCTCTGTCATCCCCTTCTCCTCCTGCCCCCAATCCCTCCCAGCATCAGGGTCTTTTCCAATGAGTCAACTCTTCGCATGAGGTGGCCAAAGTACCGGAGTTTCAGCTTTAGCATCAGTCCTTCCAATGAACACCCAGGACTGATCTTTGCATAGGGCCCTTGATAATTTTCTCTGAATCACTCTGATTTTAGTAAATGTGCTGCCAAAGTGAGTGCTGGCCAACTGAATTTTCTTTTACATTATTTTTTCTAATATTCTTTTCCATTATGGTTTATCAAAGGATATTGCATATAGTTCCCTTTGCTATACATTAGGATGTTGTTGTTTATCCATTCTAAATGTAATAGCTTGCATCTCCCAATCCTAAACTCTCAGTCCATCCCACCAGTGTTGGTGCTAGTGGTAAAGAATCCATCTGCAAACGCAAGAGATGCAGGTTCGATTTCTGGGTCTGGAAGATGCCCTGAAGAAGGAAATGGCAACCCATTCCAGTATTGACTGGAAAATTTCATGGACAGAGGAGCCTGGTGAGCTACAGTCCATAGAGTTGCAAAGAGTAGGACACAACTAAGCGACTGAGCACACATGCATGCATAATTCAGCAGTATTGAGAAAAACACTCCAATTGTAGCAAAGGCAAAAGACCAGAAGAGGCTATATATAAAGGCTCCAAAGACATACAGATGGTCAAAAAGCACAGGAAAAGATGCTCAATACTGCTCAGTATTAGAGAAAAGCAAATCAAAACTATTAGGTTAGTGTAATAGTAACTGTGGTTTTGTCTTGTTGAAATTTACTGTTTGATATTTGAGCACATTCTTAAATAAATGTGGTTATGTTATACATCATTTTAATGAGCATTTCTTGCCTTATTTTAATGTTTTTGTTTTTTTGCTAATGACATTACTTGCTGTATATTTTATATTTATTTTGAAGAAGTGAAGTAAAAGTCACTCAGTTGTGTCTGACTCTTTGCGACCCCATGGACTATACAGTCTATGCCGTTCTCCAGGCCAGATACTGGAGTGAGTTAGCCATTTCCTTCTCTAGGGTATCTTCCCAACCCAGGGACTTAACCCAGATCTCCTGCACTACAGGCAGATTCTTTACCAGCTGAGCCACCAGGGAAGCTCAAGAATACTAGAGTGGGTAGCCTATCCTTTCTCCAGCGGATCTTCCCGATCCAGGAATCGAACAGGGTCTCCTGCATTGCAGACAGATTCTTTACCAGCTGAGCTATCAGGGAAGCCCATGTATTTATTTTAGACTATGGAAATGATATTAGACAAAAAGCAATTTCCACCAATTTTCTTATTCGAGCTCAAAATGGGTAATAAAGCAGCAGAGACAACCCATAACATCAACAACACATTTGACCCAGGACTACTGATGAACCTACTGTGAAGTGGTGGTTCAAGTTTTTTGCAAAGGAAACGAGAGCCTTGAAGATGAGGAGTGCAGTGGATGGCCACTGGAAGTTGACAAAGACCAACTGAGAGCATCACTGACGCTGATCCTCTTATAACTACATGAGAAGTTTCCAAACAACTCAATGTTATCCATTCTAAGGTTGTTCAGCATTTGAAGTAAACTGGAAAGATGAAAAACCTCAATAAATGGGTACCTTGTGAGCTGCCCCCAAATAAAAAAAATTGTTTTGAAGTGCTGTCTTCTTTTATTCTATGCAACAACAGTGAACCACTTCTTGATCAGATTACGACATGCAACATAAAGTCAAATTTATATGACAACCAGCAATGACCAGCTCAATAGTTGGACCGAGAAGAAGCTCCAGAGCACTTCCCAAAGCCCAAAAAAGTGAAAAAAGTGAAGTCATTCAGTCGTGTCCAACTCTTTGTGACCCCATGGACTGTAGCCCACCAGGCTCCTCCATCCATGGAATTTTCCAGGCAAGAGTACTGGAGTAGGTTGCCATTTCTTTCTCCAGGGGATCTTTCTGACCCAGGGATCAAACCCAGGTCTCCCGCATTGCAAGCAGATGCTTTACCAAATGAGCCACCAGGGAAGCCCAATCTGCACTCAAAAAGGTCATGGTCACAGTTAAGTGGTCTGCTGACAGTCTGATCCACTATAGCTTTCTGAATCCCGTGAAACCATTATGTCTGAGAAGTATGCTCAGCAAATCGATGAGATGCACCGAAAACTGCAATGCCTGCAGCCAGCATTGGTCAACACAAACGGCCCAATTGTCCTCCACAACCAGTTAAATGAATTGGGCTATGAAGTTTTGCCTCATTCGCCATATTCACCTGACCTCTCACAAACCAACTACCACTTCTTCAAGCATCTCAACAACTTTTTGCTGCTAAAATGCTCCTACAACCAGTAGGAGGCAGAAAATGCCTTCTAAGAGTTCACTGAATCCCAAGGCATGGATTTTCATGCTACAGGAATAAACAAATTTATTTCTCATTGGCAAAAATGTGTTGATTGTAATGGTTCCTATTTGGATTATTAAGATGTTTTTGAGTCTAGTTACAATGATTTAAAATTCATAGTCTGAAACCATACTTATGTTTATACCAACGTAATACAAGGAAGCATCACCTCACACTGGTCTGAATGGCCAACCTCAAAAAGTCTATAAACAATACTGGAGAGGGTGTGGAGAGAAGAGAACCATCCTACATTGTTGGTGGGAATGTAAATTGGTATAGCCACTATGGAGAATAGTACAGAAGTTCTTTAAAACCCTAAAAATTAAGCTACCATATGACCCAGCAATTCTGCTCCTATATATCCAAAGAAAATCGTTAATTTGAAAAGCTATAAGCACCACAAAGTTCAGTGAAACACTATATACAATAGCCAAAATGTGGAAACAACCTATATGTCCACCGGACAGATGAATGGATAAAGAAGAGGTGGTAGGTATATACAATGAAATATTAGCCAGACATTAAAAAGAGTGAACTAATGCCATCTTCAGCAACATGGGGGGACCTAGAGATGATCATACTAAGGGAAGTAAGTCAGACAAAGACAGATATCATACGATATCACTTATGTGTGGAATCTAAAATATGATACAAATGAACTTATTTACAAAACAGAAATGGACTCACAGAAAACTAACTGTGAAATGGACTCACAGAAAACTAACTCAAAGAAAACATGGTTACTGAAGGGGGAAAGGTGGGGGAGGAATGAATTATGAGTTTGGGATTAACAAACACATACTACTATATAGAAAATAACCAACAAGGACCTATCATATAGCACAAGGAATTTCGACTCTATATTAAGTAATAACTCATATGGGAAAAGCATCTGCAAAAGAATGGACAGATGCATATGTATAACTGAATCACTTTGCTACACACCTGAAACTAACACAACATTGTAAATAAACTATCAGATCAGATCAGTCGCTCAGTCGTGTCCGACTCTTTGTGACACCATGAATCGAGCACGCCAGGCCTCCCTGTCCATCACCATCTCCCGGAGTTCACTGAGACTCACATCCATCAAGTCAGTGATGCCATCCAGCCATCTCATCCTCTGTTGTCCCCTTCTCCTCCTGCCCCCAATCCTTCCCAGCATCAGAGTCTTTTCCAATGAGTCAACTCTTCGCATGAGGTGGCCAAAGTACTGGAGTTTCAGCTTTAGCATCATTCCTTCCAAAGAAATTCCAGGGTTGATCTCCTTCAGAATGGACTGGTTGGATCTCCTTGCAGTCCAAGGGACTCTCAAGAGTCTTCTCCAACACCACAGTTCAAAAGCAGCAATTCTTTGGTGCTCAGCCTTCTTCACAGTCCAACTCTCACATCCATACATGACCACAGGAAAAACCATAGCCTTGACTAGACAGACCTTTGTTGGCAAAGTAATGTCTCTGCTTTTGAATATGCTATCTAGTTGGTTGGTCATAACTTTCCTTCCAAGGAGTAAGCGTCTTTTAATTTCATGGCTGCAGTCACCATCTGCAGTGATTTTGGAGCCCAGAAAAATAAAGTCTGACACTGTTTCCACTGTTTGCTCATCTATTTCCCATGAAGTGATGGGACCGGATGCCATGATCTTCGTTTTCTGAATGTTGAGCTTTAAGCCAACTTTTTCACTCTCCTCTTTCACTTTCATCAAGAGGCTTTTGAGTTCCTCTTCACTTTCTGCCATAAGGGTGGTGTCATCTGCATATCTGAGGTTATTGATATTTCTCCCAGCAATCGTGATTCCAGCTTGTGTTTCTTCCAGTCCAGCATTTCTCATGATGTACTCTGCATATAAGGTAAATAAGCAGGGTGACAATATACAGCCTTGATGTACTCCTTTTCCTATTTGGAACCAGTCTGTTGTTCCATGTCCAGTTCTAACTGTTGCTTCCTGACTTGCATACAAATCAACTATACTCTAATACAAAATAAAAATTAAATTTAAGAAAGTCAACAATTAAAGCTAATTAACAAAACAAAACAAAAGGCTTTTATGTTTAGAACTATCACTGCTACTGCAACCAGTATGAGACTCAAAATGATTAAACTGTAACACCCAGGCCCTGTGTCTGGAGAGGTTTGTGGGTATAACCCAGAGAAGTCTGGAACATCTAACATGTGCAGTAGTAAAGGATCCACCTGCCAATGCAGGAGATGCCAGAGACACAGATTTAATCCCTGGGTCAGGAAGAGTCCCCTGGAGCAGGAAATGGCAGCCCATTTCAGTATTCTTGCTTGGAAAATTCATGGTCAGATGTTAGGGAAATGAAATGGAAGTGGTCTTATTCAGGCTTCAGAGACAAAAAGCAGAGCAAGCCTCTGACCTTGCTTCTGACCTGCCTGGACACTGCTCTGACTATGTACCTGCTGTGACTTCAAGCCACTTCACACCATAGATAAAGTAGGGGATGGATCTTGAGATAGTTGAGACCCTGGAGGAGGTCTGGTCAACCATTCCTGGAATTAACAACATTCCAAGATTTATAAGATACAACTAACAGCATTAACATAAAACTGGAGCTGCAATTTGCTTGCAAGCTGATGATGATATCAGTTTGTGGCCTGGGATTATAAGTGGGAACCCCCAAACTGCAATTTTGAAGTCTTACCCTTGGAGTGGACATGCTGCCTGGGACCTTTTCACAACTGTAATGCCAGATTGCTTGCTGTAACACAGGACTTCCAGCAATGTTTGAGTCTGGATGTTGCTCAAAACCCAGTTAGGTGATATATCTGCTGTCCTATTTCTTTTTCTTATTAATGACTGTTTATTGAAAGTTAAGTTAGATAATTCTCTATTAAATATTAAATTGTTTATTTGTGTATAAGAGTGGTTTCTTTTGTTAACGAATCCTTTAAACCTGAGACAAAAGTTTTAACTTTTGTCAGAACAACAGAGGAGCCTGGTGGGCTACAATCCATGAGGTTGCAAAGAGCTGGACACAACTGAGCATACACCTAGAGAGAAGACTGCAGGGAACACCCAAAAGGGACCAAGGTCAAAGTGTGCAGACATTGGGCCTTCCCCGTTGCTGAACAGAAAGGGGAAGAGATTAAAACCAATCTTTCAACACTGTCTGCATCATGCCATCACCAACAGGGACAGAAAAAGCTAGCCCTATCCACTTGAAGCACTTAAATTTGAACTTGAGCCAACATGGGCCAAGGTGGAAACATCTTTGCAGTTATGGCACCTGCTCTCGAGGACTGCTAGGTGGAATGGAAGGCTGTCCTTGTTTTGGGGCCAGTGTAAGAAAAGCAAGAGAGACTCCATCTTGAAGCCTGTCATCCCTCTTAAAGACAAGATGTGAACTGGGCATGAACTTTGCCCAAGAGTGAGCAAACTGTTGCTAATGGAAACCAGGTCTCCAGGAGACTTCCCTCCCTACAGATGACAAAGGGAGACTGTAGCTAAGGTCAGACTGCCCCTGTTAGATTAACCATGGAGACATCCCCCCAGGATGTATAATCACTCTTCCCCCTCTTTATCCTTAATTGTTTGTTCTTCTAGCACCTATTTGTGGTAAAACTCAGTCATATACAACAAAGAGGTTGCTAACATGTAACCATTCACATAGCAGGGGGTATAAAACTGGGCCTCTCAGAAATATCAGGGTCCTTGTTGGGAACTGGTTCCCCTTGGACCCACTGGGCTGCATAATAAACTGTACCCCACTGTCTAGAGTGTCCTCTGAGGTGTGTTTTGCGACTCCAGATTACACAGCACTTGGTGCTCCTCAGTGCCCAAATCATGGGTTACATGATTTAAGTGAACATCCTGTGGTAGTGCAATGCCAGGTTGAGGATGAGCTGTCAGGAACTCCTCTGGAGATGTGTGAGATACAGGAGAGGGCCCGCGAGTACCAACACCCCAGTACATAAGAGTGTAGCCAGCAGGCCCAGGAAATTTGCACTTCCTCCTGAAACCAAGCAGGATCCTGTAGGGTTCCCCTGCACAGGCACAAGGCCTTTGTGGTTCAATTGATTACAGAAAATGTGCTTCATTAGGCCTCCAAGACCTTCCTTGAATTTCAAGGGGGCAGGTTCAAACAGTTGTATTAGGGAAGAGAGAGGATACGGAGACAGGAGAGGCACAATCAAGAAACAACAGTGCAGCCTCGGGGCAGGTTCCCCCTCAGGGGACGTACTTGACAATATCTTTCAACTGTTCTGCAGTTTTCTGAAAGGGATGGGAATACCAGACCACCTGACCTGCCTCTTGAGAAACCTATATGCAGGTCAGGAAGCAACAGTTAGAACTGGACATGGAACAACAGACTGGTTCCAAATAGGAAAAGGAGTACGTCAAGGCTGTATATTGTCACCCTGCTTCTTTAACTTACATGCAGAGTACATCATGAGAAATGCTGGGCTGGAAGAGGAACAAGCTGGAATCAAGACTGCCGGGAGAAATATCAATAACCTCAGATATGCAGACGACACCACCCTTATGGCAGAAAGTGAAGAAGAGCTTGATGAAAGTGAAAGTGGAGAGTGAAAAAGTTGGCTTAAAGCTCAACATTCAGAAAACGAAGATCATGGCATCCGGTCCCATCACTTCATGGCAAATAGATGGGGAAACAGTGGGAACAGTGTCAGATTTTACTTTGGGGGCTCCAAAATCACTGCAGATGGTGACTGCAGCCATGAAATTAAAAGACGCTTACTCCTTGGAAGGAAAGTTATGACCAACCTAGATAGCATAATCAAAAACAGAGACATTACTTTGCCAACAAAGGTCTGTCTAGTCAAGGCTATGGTTTTTCCAGTGGTCATATCATATGTGGATGTGAAAGTTGGACTGTAAAGAAAGCTGAGTGCCAAACAATTGATGCTTTTGAACTGTGGTGTTGGAGAAGACTCTTGAGAGTCCCTTGGACTGCAAGGAGATCCAACCAGTCCATTCTGAAGGAGATCAGCCCTGGGTGTTCATTGGAAGGACTGATGCTAAAGCTGAAACTCCAATACTTTGGCCACCTCGTGTGAAGAGTTGACTCATTGGAAAAGACTCTGATGCTGGGAGGGATGGGGGCAGGAGGAGAAGGGGACGACAGAGGATGAGATGGCTGGATGGCATCACCGACTCTATGGATATGAGTTTGAGTAGACTCCGGGAGTTGGTGATGGACAGGAAGGCCTGGCGTGCTGCGATTCATGGAGTCACAGAGTAGGACACGGCGGAGTGACTGAACTGTACTGAACTGAAAACCCCTATCAGTTGAGAGAAGTTAACTGAATGCTGCCCACAAGAATACAAAACCAATACAATATTGTAAAGTAATTAGCCTCCAATTAAATAAATTTATATTTAAAAAATAAAATAAATGCAAATAAAATAAAATGTTGAGATTGGTTGAAAAAAAAAAAAAATAGAATGCAGACTCCAGACTGGTTGGAACTAGAAGACTGATCTTCTCACCAACCAATCAGAAGACTATCCATGAACTGATCACATCCTCTTTGAACCATTCATTACTCATTACCCTCTCCAGGTTGGGACACTCAGTTTTTAGGGCATTATCCCACCATGGCACCCTTTGCCTGGCAAAACAATAAAGCTATTCTTTACTACTTCACCCAAAACTCTCGTCTCCAAGATTTAACTCAGTGTTAGGTATAGGGGATGGATTCAGCTTCACACTTACCATTCCCAAATGAGCTGGCACTGCACAGGAGTTGCACTTGTGAAGTAATAATCTCTTAATTTCTACATATGATGCTCTCACAACTTGAGGCCTGCTTACCTTGGAGAAATGACTTGTTCCAAAGCCAATTCCTGGGGCTTCCAAGGTGGCTCATTGGTAAAGAGTCCGCCTGCCAATGCAGGAGATGCAGGTTTGATTCCTGGGTCAGGAAGATCCCCTGGAGAAGGAAATGACAACCCACTCCAGTATTCTTGCCTGGGAAATCCCATGGACAGAGGAGCCTGGTGGAGCTACACAGTGTATGGGGTTGCAAAAGAGTAGGACATGATTTGGTGACTAAACAACAGAGGCCCAATTCCTAGAGACAGTAAAGAACCTGTTCTCAAGCGTACAAACATATACAAACCAGTCAATCCAGAGCCCACATGCCCAACCACAGCCTCTGCTGGGGTCTCAGACTCCAGGCCACTGTCCCTGCTGCCCTAATCACCCCAAGGCCAGGAACCTAACAACAAGGAAGGGACACCACTTAGGGCCCCAAACCTACTCAAACTATTCAAACTAGCCAGTCCTAAGCCCCTACTTGGCCAGGTCCTTCCCATAGAAAGCACAGTAAAGGCTCTTACTTATGTTTTCCCATCACTCCCTCTGCCTTCTGACTGCTTTGGTGCTTCCCCTGGTGGCCCGCTGTGGTGTGGTGTGCCTCTTCCTCCAGGGAGCTCTGAGTCACAAACTATCTTTCCAATGACAGTCATCTCCTGATACGTACCTTTACTATGCCTCAAATTATTTTTTTTTAATTTATTTTTTATTGAAGGATAATTGCTTTACAGAATTTTCCTGTTTTCTGTCCAACCTCAACATGAATCAGCCATAGGTATACATATAATCACTCCCTTTTGAAACTTCCTCCTATCTCCCCCCACATCCGACCCCTCTAGGTTGATACAGATCACCTGTTTGAGTTTCTTCAGCCATACAGCAAATTCCCCTTGGCTATCTATTTTACATATGGTAATGTAAGTTTCCATGTTACTCTTTCCATGCATCTCACCCTCTCCTCTCCTCTCCTCATGTCCACAAATCTATTCTCTATGTCTGTTTTTCCACTGTTACCCTGTAAATAAATTCTTCAGCACCATTTTTCTAGATTCCATATATATGTGTTAGAATACGGTATTTATCTTTCTCTTTCTGACTCACTTCGCCCTGTGTAATGGGTTCTAGCTTCATCCACCTCATTAGAACTGACTCAAATGTGTTCCTTTTTATGGCTAAGTAATATTCCATTGTGTATATCTACCACAACTTCTTTATCTGTTGATGGACATGTAGGTTGCTTCCATGTTCTAGCTATTGTAAACAGTGCTGCAATGAACAATAAGATACATGTTTCTCTTTCAATTTTGGTTTCCTCAGGGTATATGCCGGAGAAGGCACTGGCGGCCCACTCCAGTACTCTTGCCTGGAAACTCCCATGGATGGAAGAGGCTGGTCGGCTGCAGTCCAAGGGGTTGCTAAGAGTCAGACACGATTGAGCGACTTCACTTTCACTTTTCACTTTCATGCATTGGAGAAGGAAATAGCAACCCACTCCAGTGTTCTTGCCTGGAGAATCCCAGGGATGGGGGAGCCTGATGGGCTGCCCCCTATGGGGTCGCACAGAGTCGGACACGACTGAAGCAACTTAGCAGCAGCAGCAGCATATGCCTAGGAGTGGGACTGCTGGGTCATATGGTGGTTTTATTCCTAGTTTTTTAAGGAATCTCCATATCATCTTCCATAGTGGCTGTATCAATTTACATTCCACCAAGAGTGCAAGAGTGTTCCCTTTTCTCCACACCCCCTCCAACATTTATTGTTTGTAGACTTTTTGATGAGGGCCATTCTGACTAGTGTGAGATGATATCTCATTGTGGTTTTGATTTGCATTTCTCTAATAATGAGCGATGTTGAGCATCTTTTCATGTGTTTGTTAGCCACCTGTATGTCTTTTTGGAGAAATGTCTGTTTAGGTCTTTTCCCCACTTTTTGATTGGGATGTTTGTTTTCCTGGTATTGAGTTGTATGAGCTGCTTGTATATTTTGGAAATTAATCCTTTGTCAGTTGTTTCCTTTGCTATTATTTTCTCCCACTCTGAGGGTTGACTTTTAACCTTGCTTATAGTTTTCTTTGCTGTGCAAAAGCTTTTAAGCTTAATCAGGTCCCACTTGTTTACTTTTGTTTTTATTTCTGTTACTCTAGGAGGTGGGTCATAGAAGATCTTGCTTTATGTCATCAAGTGTTCTGTGTTTTCCTCTAAGAGTTTTATAGTTTCTGGTCTTACATTTAGGTCCTTAATCCACTTTGAGTTTATCTTTGTGTATGGTGTTAGTAAGTGTTCTAATTTCATTCTTTTACATGCAGCTGTCCAGTTTTCCCAGCACATTTATTGAAGAGGCTGTCTTTGCCCCATTGTATACTCTCTCCTTTGTCAAAAATAAGGTACCCATAGGTGCATGGGTTTATTTCTGGGCTTTCTATCTTGTTCCATTAGTCTATATTTCTGTTTTTGTGCTAGTACCATACTGTATTGATGACTGTAGCTTTGTAGCATAACCTAAAGTCAGGAAGGTTGATTCTTCCAACTCCATTCTTCTTTCTCAAGACTACTTTGGCTATTCAGGGTCTTTTGTGTTTCCATATGAATTGTGAAATTTTTTGTTCTAGTTCTGTGAAAAATGCCATTGGTAATTTTATAGGGATTGCATTAAATCTGTAGATTGCATTTGGTAGTATAGACATTTTCACAATATTGATTCTTCCTACCCAGGAACATGGAATATCTCTCCATCTGTTTATGCCATCTTTGATTTCTTTCATTAGTGTCTTATAATTTTCTGTGTACAGTTCTTTTGTCTCCTTAGGTAAGTTGATTCCAAGATATTTCTTTTTGTTGCAATGGTGAATGAGATTGTTTCCTTAATTGCTATTTCTGGTTTTTCATTGTTGGTATATAGAAATGCAAGTGACTTCTGTGTATTGATTTTGTATCCTGCAACTTTGCTAAATTCATTGATTAGCTCTAGTAATTTTCTGATACTATTTTTAGGGTTTTCTATGTACAGTATCATGTTATCTGCAAACAGTGACAGCTTTACTTCTTCTTTTCTGATCTGGATTCCTTTTATTTCCTTTTCTTCTCTGATTGTTGTAGCTAGGACTTCCAGACCTGTGTTGCATAACAGTGGTGACAATGGACACCCTTGTCTTGTTCCTGATCTTAGGGGGAATGCTTTCAGTTTTTCACCATTGAGAATAATGTTTGCTGTAGGCTTATCATATATGCCTTTACAATGTTGAGGTAGATTCCTTCTATGCCCATTTTTTTGAAGTTTTTTTTAAATTTTATTTTACTTTTAAACTTTACAATATTGTATTAGTTTTGCCAAATATCGAAATGAATCCGCCACAGGTATACCTGTGTTCCCCATCCTGAACCCTCCTCCCTCCTCCCTCCCCATACCCTCCCTCTGGGTCGTCCCAGTGCACCAGCCCCAAGCATCCAGTATCGTGCATCAAACCTGGACTGGTTGAAGAGTTTTAATCATAAATATGTGCTGAATTTTATCAAAGGTTTTTTCTGCATCTATTGAGATGATCATATGGTTTCAAATTATTAATTCACTATATTTTAAAGTAATTTGTTCTTGAGATTATAACTGTTAAACCTCACATACTTAACCTCCTTTTCTCTATAATGTGGCTGCATTCTTCACAACAAGACTTTTGAGTTGCTTCATAAAATTTAGAGTTAAAGGGAACGCTTTAGAATATTGATAAAGAGAGAGAACCAATTTCTTGCTAACTGGCTGGTTTGTGAGCTGATGAAAGCTTGATTTTCTAAACCAGTTTATTATTTATTTATTTTTGGCTGCACTGGGTCTTCATTGCTACACACAGGCTTTTTCTAGTTGTAGCAAGCAGGGGCTACTGTCTATCTGCAGTACATGAGCTTCTCATTTTGGTGGTTTCTCTTGCTGTCAAGCATGGTCTCTAGGTGCATGGGCTCAGTAGTTGTAGTACACATGTAGCTGCTCCATGGCATGTGGGAATCTTCCCAGACCAGGGATCAAACCTGTGTCCTCTGCACTGGCAGGTAGATTCTCAACCACTGGACCACCAGAGAAGTCCCATTCTTTTTTTATGACTGAGTAGTATTCCATTATTCACTATATATATATATATATATATATATATATATATATATATATACATACATACACACACACACATACACACACACACCATGTCTTTTTTATCCATTCATCTGTCAATGGACATTTAGATTGCTTTCATGTCTTGGTTACTGTAAACAATGCTGTAATGAACACTAGGGTGCATGTATTCTTTTTGAATTAGAGTTTTTTTTTCTGGATACATGCCCAGAATTGGGATTGTGGGATTATATGGTAGCTTTACTTTTAGTTTTTTAAGGAACTTCCATACTGTGCCTCTCACCTGAATTCTTATCACCATTCTACATAATTCTGCAAACCTTATTTGCTATAAACCACCTTGAAGTCACCTTATTCTCCAGAGAGAATAAATTCTAAGTTGCACAATGATATCTGTAAAACCTACAGTTTTGAAAAATGGGAAAAAATAAACTCAAGAATGAGAAAGGATTTACTCCTTAATGCCTCCTAGAGTAAGATATATTGCTTTCTAGCAACCATGCAGAATGCCCCTAGCTTTAAGTTTAAGAGCCTATCCCATGGTTTGCACTGAGGTTTCAAGAACATAATGCAAAACTGAGGTAGGTATAAATAAAGGATACGTAATGCATTTTGTTCATGCCATCTCCAATTAAGATGCACCACTTGCATTCTTTAACACTTTCCCTATGGTTAAGTTGTGAGTGGCTGCTACTGCTGCTGTCGCTTTAGTCATGTCCAACTCTGTGCGACCCCATAGATGGCAGCCCGCCAGGCTCCTCTGTCCCTGGGATTCTCTGGGCAAGAATACCTGAGTGGGTTGCCATTTCCTTCTCCAATGCATGCATGCAAAGTTGCTTCAGTTGTGTCTGACTCTGTGAGACCCCATGGACAGCAGCCCACCAGAGTCCTCGGAATTCTCTAGGCAAGAATACTGGAGTGAGTTGCCATTTCCTTCTCCTGTGAGTGGCTGGGAAGCTGCGTATCAGGACAGTGCCCTGAAAGTAGATTTTTTTTCTCTCCCCTTCAGCAGCTTGTTACTGTGTTTTTCTCTCCACTTTGGCAAAGATTGCTTGAGCACCTAAAAATGCAAGCAACTGTGCAGCAAAGAGCCAGATATGCTAGAATGAGAAGTCAAGTGGGCCTTAGGAAACACCACCAGAGGTGATGGAATTCCAGTCGAGCTGTTTCAAATCCTAAAGGGTGATGCTGTTAAAGCACTGCACTCAATATGCCAGCAAATTTGGAAAACTCAACAGTGGCCACAGGACTAGAAAAGGTCAGTTTTCATTCCAATCCCAAAGAATGGCAAAGCCAAAGAATGCTCAAACTACTGCACAATTGCATTCATCTCATACGCTAGCAAGGTAATGCTCAAAATTCTCCAAGCCAGGCTTTAACAGTACATGAACCAAGAAATTCCAGATGTTCAAGCTGAATTTAGAAAAGGCAGAGGAACCAGAGATCAAATTGCCAACATCTGTTGGATCACAGAAAAAGCAAGAAGTTCCAGAAAAAATCTACTGTTTTATTGATTACGCTAAAGCCTTTGACTGTGTGGATCACAACAAATGGCGGAAAATTCTTAAAGAGATGGGAATACCAGACCACCTGACCTGCCTCCTGAGAAATCTGTATGCAGGTAAAGAAGCAACAGTTTTAACCATACATGGAACAACGGACTGGTTCCAAATTGGGAAAGGAGTATGTCAAGGCTATAGTGTCACCCTGCTTATTTAATTTATATGCAGAGTACATCATGCAAATGCTGGGCTGGATGAAGCACAAGCTGGAATCAAGATTGCTGGGAGGATAACCTCAGTACGCTGATGACACCACCCTTATGGCAAAAAGCAAAGAAGAACTAAAGAGTCTCTTGATGAAAGTCAAAGAGGAGAGTGAAAAACCTGGCTTAAAACTCAACATTCAAAAAAAACTAAGATCATGGCATCCAGTTTCATCACTTCATGGTAAATAGATGGAGAAACAATGGAAACAGTGGCAAACTTTATTTTCTTGGGCTCCAAAATCATTGCACATGGTAACTGCAGCCATGAAATTAAAATACGCTTGCTCCTAGGAAGAAAAGCTATAACCAACCTAGACAGCATATTAAAAAGCAGAGACATTTCTTTGCTGACAAAGGTCCATCTAGTCAAAGCTATGGTTTTTCCAGGAGTCATGTATGCATGTGAGAGTTGGACTATGAAGAAAACTGAGCGCCAAAGAATTGATGCTTTTGAACTGTGGTGTTGGAGAAGACTCTTTTTTTTTTTTAATTTTATTTTTAAACTTTACATAATTGTATTAGTTTTGCCAAATATCAAAATGAATCCACCACAGGTATACATGTGTTCCCCATCCTGAAACCTCCTCCCTCCTCCCTCCCCATACCATCCTTCTGGGTCATCCCAGTGCACTAGCCCCAAGCATCCAGTATCGTGCAGCGAACCTGGACTGGCATCTCGTTTCATACATGATATTTTACATGTTTCAATGCCATTCTCCCAAATCTTCCCACCCTCTCCCTCTCCCATAGAGTCCATAAGACTGTTCTATACATCAGTGTCTCTTTTGCTGTCTCGTACACAGGGTTATTGTTACCATCTTTCTAAATTCCATATATGTGTGTTATTATACTGTATTGGTGTTTTTCCTTCTGGCTTACTTCACTCTGTATAATAGGCTCCAGTTTCATCCACCTCATTAGAACTGATTCAAAAAAATTTTTTTAATGGCTGAGTAATACTCCACTGTGTATATGTACCACTGCTTTCTTATCCATTCATCTGCTGATGCACATCTAGGTTGCTTCCATGTCCTGGCTATTATAAACAGTGCTGCGATGAACATTGGGGTACACGTGTCTCTTTCCCTTCTGGTTTCCTCAGTGTGTATGCCCAGCAGTGGGATTGCTGGATCATAAGGCAGTTCTATTTCCAGTTTTTTAAGGAATCTCCACACTGTTCTCCATAGTGGCTGTACTAGTTTGCATTCCCACCAACAGTGTAAGAGGGTTCCCTTTTCTCCACACCCTCTCCAGCATTTATTATTTGTAGACTTTTGGATCGCAGCCATTCTGACTGGTGTGAAATGGTACCTCATAGTGGTTTTGATTTGCATTTCTCTGATAATGAGTGATGTTGAGCCTCTTTTCATGTGTGTGTTAGCCCTCTGTATGTCTTCTTTGGAGAAATGTCTATTTAGTTCTTTGGCCCATTTTTTGATTGGGTCATTTATTTTTCTGGAGTTGAGCTGGAGGAGTTGCTTGTATATTTTTGAGATTAGTTGTTTGTCAGTTGCTTCATTTGCTATTATTTTCTCCCATTCTGAAGGCTGTCTTTTCACCTTGCTAATAGTTTCCTTTGATGTGCAGAAGCTTTTAAGTTTAATTAGGTCCCATTTGTTTATTTTTGCTTTTATTTCCAATATTCTGGGAGGTGGGTCATAGAGGATCCTGCTGTGATGTATGTCAGAGAGTGTTTTGCCTATGTTCTCCTCTAGGAGTTTTATAGTTTCTGGTCTTATGTTTAGATCTTTAATCCATTTTGAGTTTATTTTTGTGTATGGTGTTAGAAAGTGTTCTAGTTTCATTCTTTTACAAGTGGTTGACCAGATTTCCCAGCACCACTTGTTAAAGAGATTAGGGTTAAGACTCTTGAGAGTCTCTTGGACTGCAAGGAGACCAAACCAATCAATGCTAAAGAAAGTCAGTCCTGAATATTAACTGGAAGGACTGATGCTGAAGCAGAAACTCCAATTCTTTGGCCACCTGATGTGAAGAATTGACTCATTGGAAAAGGTCCTGATGCTGGGAAAGATTGAACACAGGAGGAGAAGGGGATGACAGAAGAGGAGATGGTTGGATGGCATCACTGACTTGATGGACATGAGTCTGAGTAAGCTCTGAGAATTGGTGATGGACAGGGAATCCTTGCATCCTGCAGTCCGTGGGGTTGCAAAGGGTTGGACACGATTTAGCAACTGAACTGAACAGAACTGTGCAGCAAAGAAACACACGTCTACCCCAGGGCACAAGATAGGTTCCTGCACTGAAGGCCCCTGTGGGTTTGCAGGTGACTCGCCCCACAGAGCTGTGACAGTCCCTGCAGTCAGGCACCTCAGCCTCAGGCAGTCCTGAGCTGTGAGATAGTTACCTGCCCAGGTAAATGCTCTAGGAAACTGAATGAACATGACTTGGGGGATATAATAAAAATACAACTTCAAACTTGCCTCCATGTGACCTCTTTAAATGTATATATTTTGGGGAACTCAGAAGGGGTGTTTCTTCCACTGGGTGAGAATCTGGCCTGCCCCCTGATTTACAAACATAACCTGCATCACAAATAAACGGTCCTCTGTCCTCCTGGTATGGTGGTGGCTCCTGCCTGCTATGAGGGGACCATGCCTGGCATCTTTTGCTGATTGGAAACAGGAGAAGGATACTCCACGTTATCCTACACTCTAGACCCAGCAGATGTTGAAGGCTCCCTTGCCCTTCAGGCATTTTTATTGGTTCCTTGTTCATGTGCTTCTCAGAGTCATTTCTGACTCTGCAACCCATGGGCTGCAACCCACCAGGGTCCTCTGTTCATGGAATTTTCCAAGCAATAATACTGGAGTGGACTGCCATTTCCTACTCCAAGGGATCTTCCCAACCTGAGATCAAACCTGTGTCTCTTGCATCTCTAACACTGGCAGGCAGATGGGGTCACTTACTTATAGGTTCCTTGACCTAAGTGGCCACATGCCTGCTCTTAATAATGGTGGCCTGTGGCAACTTCAGCATTCTTAGGAACTGATGTACATCTCTGGCTTCTTGTTGTTGGTGTCCTTCTGCTCCCCCAAGTGACCCCAATGTAAGGGCCCAACAGGACTAACACAGCCTCTAGGAAGGTGGGCTGAACTCTTTTATCACCCCACAGATGCCCAGGTGAGGCCTAGACCCTGGTTCACTCTGCTCCAAACCAAAAGATGGCACCTTGTTTTCCAATGTTCCCACCGATCCTCAGCCTAATGGCCCCAGGTAAGCAGGAGGGAACCACCCCTCTCCTTTATTCATCAGAGGAGCTGACCTCTAATGGCCTTTGCAAACATTTCTCATCATAGAATCCCTTCTTCCATATCTGATTTGTTCCTTTAGATCCCTGATCAGCCTGAGAAGTCCAAAAACCAGAGGAGTGATTCTAGCTCATTTCCTTCCTGACTTGTGGACTTTGGCCCACCACCTCACTTTGGGATGCAATATCAGCTACATTTCCACACTTGTGTCTAAATTTAAATACTGACATCCTGTTATAGGCAGCTTTACAAAGGAGATCATCCTTGACTGAAATTATATAATATAGTATTTGAGAAGTCTATTTCTACGGGAAAAGTGCTAAGTCAATGGGATGGCCATATGAGCACATGTATTTTGATCCCTACCTCATAGCATACACAGTTCCTGTTGATGGTATTTCTGTATGTGAAGGGTAAAACAATAAATCTTCCAGAAAATGATACAATGGAACACCTTCTTAAACCTGGGATAGGCAAAGGTTTCTGAAACAGGATGCCAAACTACCAACTATTTTAAGCAAATACATTAAGAATTTCTTTTCACTAGAAAATACTATTTAGAGGGTAAAACAGCAAACTACACAGAGAGAAAAGACCATTGAAATTCATAAAATAAAAAAGGTTGATATTCAGAAAGTGTACAGAAAAAGAAATAGTTAAATGCAATAGAAAAAATAGAAAGATATCTGAACAAATGCTTTACAATAGGACACACAAATGGCCAAGAATCAATAAAAAGTTGCTCAACCTCATTAGTTATCAGATAAAGTAAAATCACAATTAGAGGGCTTCCCTGGTGGTCTAGTGGTAAAGAATCCACCTGCCAGTGCAGGAGACACGGGTTTGATCCCTGGTCTGGGAAGATCTCACATGCCACAGAGCAACTAAGCCCATATGCCACAACTGTTAATCCTGTGCTTAGAGCCTGGGAACTGCAGCTACTGAGCCTGTGTGCCACAGTTATTAAGCCCACACGCCCTAGAGCCCGTGTTCCACAACAAAGAAGCCACCAGAAGAAGCTCACACACTGCAACTAGAGAGTATCCACTGCTCACTGCAACTAGAGAAAAGCCTGTTTAGCAATGAAGACCCAGGACAGCCAAAAATAAATAAATAAAATTAAATAAAAAAATACAAATCTCTAAAAAAATCACAATTAGCTATCCAGTGGATGGATAAAATTAATAAAACAGAAAATACCAAGTGTTGATGAAGACATGAAGCAACTGGTCTCCTATGGGGCTGATGAGAGTATAATTGGTTCAACAACTTTGGAAAATTACTTGGCAGTGAGATAGGAAGAAAAGAGGCAGGATACAAACGCTAAATAATTAAGACAGGCATAGCTGTTGGGATGTGATAAAGACTGGCTGGAACCAGCTGAAACCAAGGTGGCTTTGAAAAGAGTCCAGACATTGATCTTTAGCTCATTATATCTTCATTGTCATACTAAAAATCACTCCCCCTTACTCCATAATAGCTCTGAGGAGGACTATGAAAGGCCAGAAAGTGGGCAATGGCTCATTTTCTGGAAAATCCCCACTCTACTCCAAAATAGCAAGAATATTCCTCCCACTTGTTAGCTTGTGAAACTACTTAACCCATAAAAACCTACAGCCCCCATGCCTTGGGGCTGCTCTCACCTTCTGAGACAGCCTACATTCTGCCTATGGAGAGTGTATCTCTCTAAATAAACTTGCTTTCCCCTTACTCTTAAATTGTTTCATGCAAGAAGCCAAGAACATTCTCTTGGTGGGCTGTCATAAGGACTCCTGCTGGCCCCAGGACATGCCAATGACATCTCCCTTTCTTGCAACATTGCTATGCTAAGTCGCTTCAGTCATGTCCGACTCTGTGCGACCCCACAGACGGCAGCCCACCACACTCCACCATCTCTGGGATCCTCCAGGCAAGAATACTGGCGTGGGTTGCCATTTCCTTCTCTAATGCATGAAATGAAAAGTGAAAGTGAAGTTGCTCAGTCATGTCCGACTCTTCGCGATCCCATGGACTGCAGCCTACCAGCCTCCTCTGTCCATGGGATTTGCCAGGCAAGAGAACTGGAGTGGATTGCCATTAGGATCTACCAAAGCTGATCATACATATATAATATGATCTGCAATTTCAGAACTTGGCATATATCCAACTAAAATGCATACATGAATACCAAAATATAGGGTAAGTATTTCCACAGCAGCACTGCTCACAGAGCTCAGAACAAGAAGGCACTCCAAAGATAACCAAAGATAGAATGGTATTCACACATGGACAAACAGCATATTAATAGCATAGTATGAACCAATGACCCAGTGGTACATACAACAGATGTACTATTTGCCTCATCACATGAAATTTAAAAATAAGCAAAAATAATCTACAAGATAGAGGTCATGACAACCGAGAGAGCCAGTAGAGGGAGAAGGAAGCAGGTGAGCAGAAAACACAAGGGGGCAGAATGGCTGCAGATAATGCCCTATTTTGGTCTGAGAGGTGATTACAAAGGGATGTTTGCATTTTTATAATTCATTTTGATGTGTATTTTTCTGGAGGTGTATTATACTTCAATAAAAGGATAAGCAATAAGGATCTATGGACCATAAAAAAAACCCTACATAAAGTTAATAAATAGGCTCATGAAGGACTTCTCCAATCCAACTTCTGTCTGCACATATTTTGAAAAACAGCTTTACTGGCATGTAGCTAGACATTTGCTAGTAGGCTATTGATTGTTTCGCTCAGTCTGAATGCTTTACTCACATCAGCAAATCAATCGGCCCCTTCCTCCAATCCTTTCTCCAAACAGCCAAAAAGAATTTGAAAAGATGTAAATTATATCATGGCTTTTTCTGCTTGAAACCCATCAATAGCTTCCCATTGCATTGAAATAGAACCCGAACTTCTAAGCCTTCATTGTGTCTTTTGGTCCTGCAACTCGATGCCACACCCACCTCTCCAGGTGCCTCTGGCAGCAGACTGTCAGCATTTCAGGCTGAATCTTCCATCCATCCCCACACAAGCAAGTTGATTTCTTCACTTCTTTTTGCACTTGTGATTTTGTCAGAAGAGCTTTCACAGTGTTTCCTCTCCTCCTCCTTTTATTGCAAGTCTCTGCCTCAATTTCACCCCTGCTAAGAAGCCCACTATGGCTCACTTGTCTAAACTACCCTGCCTCTCATTTTATTGCTGGACCAATTACTTCTTCTGCAGCACTATCAGAATCTGTAATAACGCTACACATCCATCCATCCATCCACCTGTCCATCCATCCTGTGCATGCTCTCTCTGCAGAGTTTAAATCCTGGGAACTTGCTTGACTTGAATATCCAGGACCTAGGAAAGTTTAGGGTATGTAGTAGTTACTCAGTAAAAGCATGCTGAAGAAATAAATGGAAATTAAAAAGGAAACTAACCAGTCAACACATTGCTCTGCTTTATATCTGAGCATTTCCCCCTTTTGCTAAAATCCAAACTGACTTTTTTGTGAAGAATACATAACTATTTTCACTGAATAAAATTGTATTTATTCCCTCCTAACTTAGCAGCACACTGTACACAGAGGGTAGATTAAGACACAGACACTGCCCAAGTTTAAGTGGTGGAGTGACACTCAAACACCTTGCTGTGGTTCACGCTGGCTTACAAGGAAGTTATACAATTATAAAAAAAAAATATGAAAATGAAATCAATCATTTTTTCCCCAGAAACTCAAAGAAACAACCAGAGAGAAAGGCTTAGAAAGGTTTACTGATAACTACTCTGACTTACCAATTTTTTAAAAAATTACTTAATTATTTCAATAATGCAGTCTGTATTAACACCTTTATTCTGTGATCTACAAAGGGATCATGTTGTTGAGATGCATTAGCAATGATACAGGATGTAAGAGTAGGCAGGACTTCCACAGAAATGAACATGTATGGAAGGAGCAAGGGTCAATAAACTTGCATATTACCAGCATTAGAACCAAGAGAAAGTGCTGCAGAGAAGGAACACATGTTCTGATGGGACTCAAATACCTTCCCAATCTCCATGCCCCAAACTACACATATGTAGTTTTAACACAGAAGCCACAGGGATCCTGTTAAACCTAAGTTGGATCATGTCCCCCTGATCAGGACCTTCCAACTACGCCCCATCTTATTCAAAGGGAAAGCCAAAGTCCTACCATACCTCACAATGTTTGAATGGCATGGCACTCTCCTCTGATCCCCTCTACTTCTCCCCGTCTCTCATCCCCACCCCATTCCTTCTGGCCTGAAAACGCCAGCACTCACCAGCTACAGGTCTTGTCCATCACCTCTCCTCCTGGACATCCTGAGCCCAGGCCTCCCAGCTCTTCCTTCTTCTCCTCCAGATTTCCACGATCAGCTCTTGGTGAAGCCTTCCAAGACCCACTTGCCTAGATGTTCAACTCCCTCTGTGGGGTCCTAACTACTTCAAATTCTCTTTCTCTGCTTTGTTTGTTCTCTGTAGCCTTGACTGCACACATATATATTATATTGATTGTCTACTAGTCTCACTGAAATGTAATTTCCATGGGGACATGAAGTTTGTTTGCCTATTCATTAAAACACAGTGACTGAATAGTTTAAAAATCAAATTGAAATGAAATGAGTTCTGTATTTCAAAGGCGGTTTCCTACATCTAATTCAGCTTTTCAATCTAGAAGAACAGTTTTCAGGATGTCTAGTTTACCCTATCATGGAAAATCTATGGCATATTTTCTATATAGAAAGAAAAACTGGTGGCCTTGGGCTGTTATTTATTCTTAAATCAGTTTGAAAAACTGTCAATGGATTGTTCATCTCTAAGCAAAGGAAATCCAACAGTGTCAGATGAAAAATAATCATACTCATTTGTTCTTTTTGCTTTTAAGCTTAAAAGCCAAAACATTTTGTACCCAGAGACTAAGAAATGTATCTCCTCCTTGTAAAGGCTTAATAAAAATGTAAATGGTAATAATATTAATGGTAAATTAATTAAACATTCTAAAACAGACAAGGAATTTTGGAAGTGTTTAAAGTTATGGACAAGACACTTACAGATAGGAAGATCAGGCTGTGTAAGTTAGTTCCATCAACATTGTATCCAATAAAGTTGCTATTTGTTTTTCTATAACCAGTATGTGTGCTTTATGTGTATGTTTACATGTATGTGTGTGTGCCTGTGTATTCTCTTGAGATAATCAGGGAAGAATATGACAGTACAAAATGACACGGCTTTACAACAGGGGGACAAAGTGCTAGGACAATGTCATTAAGTTCTGGCAAAGCCAAAAGCGATATTGTTTCACATGCATGTTTTGTAAGAACCTGGAGGCTTTGGGTTTTGACTCTGTCCTGTGTAAAGTAAGCGGGCTCAGGCTCCTCCTTCCACTCTGGGGTTCCGGGCTCCATCAGTATTCCTTTCATACTCTCCTCCCTCATAATCTTCTGCCACCATTAATTAGCTTTTCACAGCTTTTTCAAGAACAAAAGTTGAAAATCGATTAAAAGAACCTTACTCATTTTCTCCAGCATCATTTGTGAAAGACATTAATTACTCCGTCCAACACAAAACAATCTAATGCTTTTTCTATCCATGTGATCATTACTTGGTTTCCGTTTTCTGCCCATATAATTAAAATTCTCTCTTAAATTAACGGAGGCCATTGAGAAATCATGAGAGCTCCACCCACAAAGCCCAGTGACAGCTGCTGTACACAGCTCGCCCATGTTGTGGTGTGCAGAGTTGAAGGCAAATATTCTGGCCATCAGCCTCCGTGTTGACCCTGAGCTTCCCTGAGGTCAGGACCTGCATCTTTGTCATCTGATTCCTCACTTCTAGTCTGCTTAGAAAAATATCTGTTGACCAGCTGACTGAGTGAATATAGATAATTAAGAAGAGTGGGATCTGGTGTGTAAATGGAAGAGGAAGGCAAGTTCCACCAACACAGAGGCTGGTCTTGGCCTGTTGCAAAACCTCCTGGTCCCTTGCCTGGATTCTGGGCATTAAGCCCAGACATGACATGAGCTGCAAAAGGGCCTGCAGTCCCTCTGAGATCAACAGTGAGGGGAGAAAGTGGTTCACCCAGAACCCCCGAAAGGAACTGGAGTAGGGTGTGGAGGTACAGTCTGATGGGCAGGGATAGGGTGGCACCAAAAACAGCCTGAGTCCCTTCTATTTCAGTGATCCTGAAACAGCTTTGACGTTTCTGAGGCCGACATAACCCCCACTTTAAGAAAACTGGGCAGTCTTGGACCCCATAAAAGTATATACTCTGTGGCTGTTACCCCAGGGGTTCTTGGAGGATTTTCTCGGAAAGTGGGTAGCTCCTCCTAGAGGTCCACAAGCTGTCCCCAAAGCGCTCCCTGCCTGGACACTACAGGTGTGCACACCTGCTTCTGCATGCACTTTCAACTTAGAAAACACTAGCCACATGGCATGGGGTGACAGTCTGCATAGAGTGGAGGCCCCGAAGGCAACGAAAACACAAGGTGAGGCTTGAAGGTGGCCTGCAAGGAGGAAGCTGTGGCCCAGGAAGTGATCAGAGCTGGTCCAGCTGCCACCAGCCAGGGAGCACAAGGACACCAGAGCTAAACTTTGTTACAGAGAATTACAGTCTTCTCAGAACTTCTCATTCCTTGTGGTTATTATCTTTTAATAAGTTAAATTTCACGTGATTGTATAAAAATAAAATCACCAATTATGTTGGGCAAAAAGCAAAACTTCTCCTGTGCTGAGGTCCAGTCCTGACTGCAGAGGAAATCAGTTAAGAGGGTGTCAGGAGCTGACAGCACTGCTGATGCTGGGCTGCTGGGGGCCATGCTGCCACTGCAGGATGCTCGGGTAAAAGGACCCCAGCACGACCCTGTCCACCCCTTATCTTACAGAACCCGGGGCTCTCAACTGCTTGTCAAAAAGGAAAGTTCTGGATACCTCGTCTGACTGTCCTGGCAACTGTGACTCCAATCCCAGGGCCCCTTGACAGTGGCACAGTTGGGAAGAGGGCAGGGAAGATGTTGCTGGTCAGTGGTCCCCCTAGAAGTACCTCGGCATTTACCAGGACAGTGAAGCCCACAAGGGAGGCAGGTCTGTGGGGAGAGGCTGGGAGGATGATGGGGAAATGGAAGACAAAGGATGCAGGAGAGCAAGAATGGGTGGGAAAAGAGGCAAGATGAGGGGCCCAGACAGGCAGGAGGGAGACGCTGCCAAGGAGCCTGACACAGCAGCTGGGTGAGGCCACGCAGCAGGGCCAGAAATGAAGGGGCTACCTGGGGAGGGCCAGGAGGCCAGGCTGGCTGTCTCCCCGCTCAGCCTGGCCCACACAGCACAGCCTATCTAGATGGTGGCACTGGTGTAAGTCAGGACACACTGACCACCACCTGATCCATACTCCCTCCCTCACTGGTATGACATCGTGGGGTAGGGACTGGCTAAGTGCTCAGCTTTGCACAAAGAAATGCCAGTCTTATATCCTTCTAGACCTTTCCTTTGCATACATGTACTCCCTCAGTCTTTTCAGTGGTACAATTAATATCCTATTACCTGTTCTTGGGTGACTTGTTTCTCATATGCCATGGCATATTCCATGTCCCATGCCCCAACATAATTCATCCCCCACTGTCTGAGCAGATTTCTATTGTGAGAATGTACTGGGATTCACTGAACCTGTCACAGGCTCTGTCATGAAATGTGGGTCTTCCTCTGGCTATATTTGCCTGCAAAGGCAGAAACGGCTGATGGAAATGTTTTTGGAAGTGGGAATGCCAGGTCAAAATGCAACTAGATGTCACATTTAGATAGACAGATATTTAGATAGATAAAGCACCCATCACAAATCACAACTCAGTTATGTATCATCACTCACTAACCACGTGAGGGTCTGGCCCCTCATCCATGCCAAGACTGAGTGTCTTTATATATATATAGTCTTTTAAATATCTGCCAACCTGGTGAACAAAATGTGGTACCTCAGACTTTGTTTTTGCTTTTTACTCCCTTAATTTGCATTTCTCTGATTACTCACGGGATTGATGAACTTTTCATTTGTATATGGACTATTTGGATTTCTTCTGCAAATCTCTTCTATATATTCTCTGATTAACTCGTTTATTTTTCATACTGAATTGAGGCACTCTGTGTATCAAGGATATTCAATTTTTAATAAATTTCCCAAGATTGGTTGCTTGTCTTTTTATTTTTAATGATGACTTTCATCCAAAGAAGTTGAAAATTTAATAAAATAAAGTCTTCTATTTCTCTTATATGGCTTGTGAGCTTTGTGACGTACTCAGATTATGCTTCTGTCAATATCACACACTAGAGATGCCTTTAATGCAGCCCTAAGGACACAAGGAGTGGGTGGTGGGAGCCATGGGAGGCAGGAGAGGGCTTCAAAGAACTGAGAGTAAGCTGAATGTGTGTGTTCTGTGTGCAACTGTGTGGTTATGTATGTGTGTCTGTATATGTGGTTGTGTTTGTGGTTCTATGTGTGTACATGTTTGTGTGTATGGGGGTTGTGAATGTGTGGGACTGTCAGGGGCTGTGTGTGGAGTGCGTGGTTGTGTGACTGTGTGTGGGCATATGGTTTAGTGTGTACGTGTGGTTGTGTGTGCAGCTGTGTGGTTGCACATGTGGATATGCTGTGTGCATGAGGTATATCACTGTGTTAATAGTTGTGTGTGTGCGATTTTGTTTGTGAGTATGTGGTTGTGTGTGTGGTTCCATACATGTGCATGTTTGTGTGTGGGGTTATGTATGTGTGGGACAGTGGGGGGCTGTGTATGTGCTGTGTGTGGTGTGTGTCACTGCGTGATTGTGTGTGGTTGAGTATGTGTGGTTATGTTATGTGTATATAAGACAAGTGTATGCTTGTGTTAGTAGTCGTATATGTCTGGTTTCACGTGTGTGCATGCTTGTGTGTGGGGGCTGTGTGTGTGATTTTGTATATATGTTATGTGGTTGAGTGTATGCACAGTTGTGGGTGTAGTTGTATGGTTGTATGTGTGGATATGTTGTGTGTGAGGGGTGTTTGACTGTGTTAGTAGTTGTGTGTGTAGTTTCTTATGTTTTCTGTGCTCAAGTGTATGTGGATATGTTGTGTGTGTGAGGTTCTATGAGTGTAGGCAGTGTGTTGTGTGTGTGGTCACGTGACTATGTGTGTGTCTGTGTGGTTGAGCGTGTGTGTATGTGTGTGTAGTGCATATGTAGCTGTATGGTGTCAGCTAACTTGTCTCTTTAGTTCACGGGTCTGCAGACTCAGAGAAGCTGCCTCTGGTTCTTACAAAGCGATGAATCCTTGACCTTTAGGCTTAGGTGACTTTGTTTCTCATGGGGAGCATTTCACTGGGTATTTGCATGGGAAGAAAACTGAGCCAGATCACTGGTGAGCTGAACTGCCCTGCAGCGGGCAGTGACCCTCTCACTAATCTCTGCACTTCCCCTGCTCCCAGACCCTGAGCAGAATCACATCCCTGGTCCCTGGAAGCAACGTGTGAACTTATAAGCTGCTTTGGTCAGTGACATGTGAGAAGTGATGTGTGTCATTCTCGGTGGATGCATCTCATTGTCGGTCCTTCTTGTCCTCCCACCATCACCCCTGGTGACCTTCCAGATAGCTGTAGCTCTACTAGCCTCAGTGAGGATAACATGGAGCAGGCTCCAGGCAGACCCAGGAAACAAACCTTGCAGATGACTCCTGCGACCTGGGGGCTATTAGTCACTGTCTAACTAATTGTTGTGCTAAGTCCTTCCATTCACCCCATGGCTTCAAACATCCTCTCTCTACTGATGACTCTATGCTTTGTAATTCTGCTGCTGCTAAGTCACTTCAGTCGTGTCCGACTCTTTGCGACCCCATAGACGGCAGCCCACCAGGCTCCCCCATCCCTGGGATTCTCCAGGCAAGAACACTGGAGTGGGTTGCCATTTCCTTCTCCAATGCATGAAAGTGAAAAGTGAAAGTGAAGTCGCTCAGTCATGTCCGACTCTTAGTGACCCTATGTCCGACTCTTAGTGACCCTATGGACTGCAGCCTACCAGGCTCCTCCGCCCATGGGATTCTCCAGGCAAGAGTACTGGAGTGGGGTGCCATTGCCATTCTAGCACACACCTAACCCCTGAGCTAGGAACTGGGTTGTTTGGGGGGTTTTTTTGGCTCTACCTCTCTCAACTTACAAACTCTTCAGTGCCCAGGGCTCTGTCATGGGCTCCTTTCTCTTCTCTGTCTATACCCTCCCCCTCAGTAATCGATTCTGCATCAGGCTTGGGAAATACTGTTTCTGCAATGGTGTTTTCCAAAGCCTGGCTAACACCTGTCCACTTTATTCCTGGATGATGCCTGCATTATTCTGGACTCTCAGAATTCAATAGAAATATTGTCCCTGCCTCCTGAATTACACTCTTGAATTGAACAATAGTGCCTAATATAAAAGAGGTCCTTGAAAAAGTCAACACACAATTTGATAAAGAGGTAGGAAAAAATGTAATAATTAAAAAAAAAATCTTTAACAGTTTAACTCGGGAAAAAAGGAAGGAAAAAAGAAAGGAAAGGTAGATGCAGCTTTGTTACATCAAATGGAAAACGCAAAAACTGAAAACAGAATGTTGCCCCATGTCAGCAGGAACCTTCATCAACAATCATATTTGAGAAGCACAAGAAAAAAAACAAAACATGGGACAAAGAACTATAATCAGTATTTTGTAATAACCTATAAGGGACAATAATATGTATTATTGTATTATATAATATGTATATATATGTATTACTATATATTATATTATATATTTATGAATTACTGTGCTATGCACCCGAAACTTACACAACACTGTAAATCAACTATACTCTAACAAAAATTTAAAGATAAAACATTAAAAAATAAAAGCACTGAAAGGCTTTAGAAATCTAAAGCAAATAAATATAGATTTTCATTAGCTGATAGCAGCTCTTCTATGTGCTTGAAAAGACTTGAAACTTTTTCATTTGGATATGAATTTTTTTATTGCATAGATTTATAATCATGAAGACTTGGTTTAAAATTGTAGTGGTTTTGAGACTCCCTTTCTACTCCAAACTGTTACATGTAATTCCCTTACTTACATGTTCTTAAACTCTTAAACCATGATTTTGCTTCCAAAAAAAAGAGGCAAGAACTGAACCCAGCTCTCTTTCTAAAACACACATTCCCCATGAATGTACCCTCAAGGACACAGCTCACGCAGGACCACAGTCAGCGGGACACTGCAATGGCGGTCCCAATCGCTGCATTAAGTCACTGTCCCCACCAGCCATGAGCACATTGTGGAGTCAGTTTGAACTCTGGAGGTGGGGCAGCACTGGAAGGACTCCCTGGGTCAACAGTTTGCAACAGGAGAATGATTCTCATTGCATGATGGGACCCAGGTTCTGGGAAGAGCTACCTGAAACTAAGGTGGAAAATGGCAACAATAATAGAAAAATACATTCAGCCTACCTCACTGTGTTGTATCAAGAAACAAAAGTCTTCACTTTACAATCACGCATCAAGCCTATGATCAGAATGGCGAGGCCAGTGGAGGTGGAGACAGGAGCGTGTGGGACAGGCCACCCAGAGCAGCCTGCAGGGGTACTGGGTGGGTCCCAGGGCTCACTCACCTGGAAGAGATTCTCTTCCCCATTAGGTCCCAAATCCATCACCCTCTCATCACCAGAACAATACCCTGGCCCTCCTAGACTTCCCACCTGGAAGCCCATACTCTGTGGTTCATCCCTCTGCCTCACCCCCATGTCCCAGTGTCTGGCACAGAGCAGCTGAGATGATCCCCACTTCTCCTTTCTATTTCCAGCCCCATTCTATTCCCCACAGAGGAACTTTACTGATGTTTGAAACCAGAGCATGTTTTGCCCTGACCTCAAATTCTAAGGTGGCCTTTTCCTACATATGGAATCAAAATAGAAGCTCCTTTCCATGTCCCAGGAGCAGAAGACTTCTGGCCCCCACCTTACCCCTCCAAGTTTTCCCTTACACTTTTTCCTTCCATCATTTCACTCCTGTCCCTCTTAGTGTCTCCCCTCAGATCCTCTACACATTCTTCCTCCTTTGTCAGCAACTTTTCCTGCATTGATTCACACACATTCTCACATCCTATGTCACTTGCTAAGAGGCTTCCACTGGTTAATGTACCTATTAAGTCCCATCTGTATTTTCTCATAGAACTCACTTTTTTTCTTAACTGTGCTTCACGTTAATTGCAGTAGATACATGTGCATGTGTTAGTATCTTTATCCTTCATTGTACTGGAAGCTCCAGGGAGGGGTGGGCCATGTCTGTTAACCTTCACTGGAAACCAGCGTCTGGCACACAGATACCTAGAGAGTGTCAAATAAGGACACCTATATAGTTTATTGGGTAAATAGGTAATTGAAATTCATAACTGTGACGCCCATAGGTTAGCAAAACAGCATGGACTCTCGGGCCTGGCTTGTGTCCTAACACAAACACTGAGTGTCATGAGAAGGAAGAGGTAACAGCAAGGAAGTTCAATGCCCAGGACGTGCCGGCAACTGGCCACAGTCACCATTGTTCTCGTTACTGTAGAAGCTTGAATTTAGACTAGCTGGGAAGGTGTCAAGTGCTCAGAGCAAAGAGCTGAAGACAAGGCTTGCTGAGTGTGGCCTTTCCATGTTTTTTCTTTTAAAGTTAAAATGACATAGCAGATCTGACACCTGGTATACCTTCAAGGGCATTCCATACAGTGCCTGGAGAAAAAAATAATATAACTAAAATGGGGTCTTATTTTCATTCTCTACTTTCAGACTTTAATCCCCTGCCTCCTGGACCTTAATCCCATCTCACTCGCATTCCTGTCAGGAACCAGCTCCCATGCCTCGCCCAGGATCACAGCACCCTGCTGTCCAGCACAGCTCACCGCCTCCCTGGACCGCAAGGCCTCCTCCAAAGCTCTGTCCCAGTTCCAGCCTTCCTCCATCATCTGATCTCTCGACCTTGTTGCCTACACCTGCCCCACCACTTTCCTCTTCGTGTGCACAAGGCCCTCCGCCCTTTGCTTTCTACCCTCATTTCTCCCATTGAGTCTCATATTTTCCCTTCTCTCTCCCATGATACTGATGATCCCTATCATGGAGTGAATGTTTGTATCTCCCTAAATTCATATGTTGATGTCCTAATGTGCATCGTGATGACATTAGGAGGTGGGGCCTTTAGAAGGCAATTATGACCTTCATGACCTATGAGTGTCCTTATAAGGAGAGGCATGCGGGAGATGATCTCTTTCTGCCTCATGAGGACACAGCAAGAAGGTGACCGTCAGCAAATCAGGAAGAGAGCCCTCACTGGAACCCAACCATGCTGGTCCCTAATCTCGGACTTTCAGTCTCCAGACTGTATGAAATACATTTCTACTGGTTAAGTCCCCCTGTTTGTCGTAGTTTGTTATAGCAGCCTAACAGAGATTATTTCTTGTACTTCAAATTCTTGTCTCTGTCATGGTATTTTACTCTTCTTTTCTCCTCCAGGTCCCCATCTTCCACTTTTAGTGCTGGTTCTCTGTCTTCTCTCATTATCCTGCTGTGGACTTCTGTCAATGCTTTGCTTGTGAGAGTCCATCTGTCCATTTCCCACGCTCCAAATAGCCTCTATGTATCTGATTATGAAATGTCTACATTCCAGCAAGCCTACCAAGGCTAACTCAGTCCGTTCTTCAGTTGTGTGCTGGGGGATTTTATTTCCTGAAGATCACAATGCAGTAATCACATGGGATGACATGGGGTCAAGTGTGTTTCCTGCAAAGGGGCAGCACAGTGGGCTCGGAGGAGGTGACCTGAGTTAAATCCCAACACTGTCATTTCTGATCTACATGACTCTGGGCAGGACACGTAGGCTTTCTACACCTTGGTATCCTCATCTCCCACATGGGATTGCACTCAAGGGGTTGCTGTCATCACACAGAGTGAGATTCAAAGGGTCTGTGGGGAGGATAATGATGAAAGAAAGTGCAGAAAGGTCCATGGACAGTTCAAGCTCAGTGCAAGTTGATGCCTTCTGCACTGGAGCAGAATATAGCAGTTTCTTGGTCAAGTCACGGTGATGTCAAAGGTAAAAATTTTTAAATATATAAATATAAAACATAATGAGGACTGGCTCCAAGATCCGCTTTTCTTCCTAATTGGTGAGGTTATCTCTTTAAGGGTTTCAGTAACTGGGTGGCACAGGACTACTGGGATCAAATGTCTGTGGCATAGTTTGACTGAGCTGTGGTATTCAAGCCCCAGAAATTGATTTATCAATTTAAATACTGTTACTATTTGATGTGGTAGCCAAATGCAGTTGGATCGTGTCCATTTTTATTCTTCTCTAAGCAAGATTCCCCCCTTTACATCCTATAGAGGCGTTCCATAATCAGAAGTTGGGAGATGTATTTTGATTTTGCATTTTAAAGAAGTAAGATAAGCACACAGATATTTATAGCAGCTTATTCATAACTGCCAAAACTTAGAAGCAACCAAGATGTCTATGTTCTACAGAGGTGATTGGCTAAATAAACAATGGTGCATCCAGACAAGGGAAAATTATTAAGTGCAAAAAAGAAATGAGGTATAAAGGTACAAAAACACAGGGATGAACCTTAAATGTATCTTACTGTGTGAAGGAGGCCAATCTGAAAAGTCTACATCTTGTATAATTTCAACTGTGTGAATTTCTAGAAGAGACAAACTACCCAGACAATGAAAAGATCCATGGTTTCCAGGGGTTAGGAGGCAAGAAGGGACAAAGAGGTGGAGCACAGAGGATTTTAGGGCAATGAAACTATTCTGTATGACACTCTATACATGTACATGTACAGGTCAGGGGCTCTACATGTCATCTTACATTTCCCCAAAACCACCGGATGGACACCACCAACAATGAACCCTCATGCGAACTATGTATGTACTGGGGGTGACTAGGTGTCAGTGTAGGTTCATTAATTGTAACAAATACACTGCTCTAGTGGGGGATGTTGATAATGGGGTCCCTATGCATGTGTGGGGCATGCGGGTATATAGAAAATGTCTTAAATTTGCTGTGACTGCCCTAAAAATAAAGTCTATTTAAAAAGATTAAGATAGGAAATTATTCCCAATAAAAAAGTACATGTCAATACATCATCACATAGAGTAACCCTTCTCAAACATGCTCTATTCCTTCTGGGAGCAGAAGAAGGAGAGCCCAGGGCAGGCCAAATTCTCTTCTCCTAACTTTCTGGAATTTCTTCTTCGACATTAAAATTATATATATATATTAAAAAAAAAAAAAAACCAGACTCAGCATCGCCTCAGCCCCTCCTTCACTCCACGGCCCTGTGTTTTTACATTCACTTGCTTTCCACGTAGCTCAGTTGGTAAAGAATCTGCCTGCAATGTGGGAGACCTGGATTCAATTCCTGGGTCGGGAAGTTCCCCTGGAGAAGGAAATGGCAACCCACTCCAGTATCCTTGGCTGGAGAACCCTATGGACAGAGGAGCCTGGCAGGCTACAGTTCATGGGATCCAAGAGTCGGACATGACTTAGAGCTATCTTTCTTTTTCTTCTTTCTTTTCTCAACCACTCAGACACACTGAACATCTGGATTCAATGGAATTTTTTAAACAGCAGAAACGCCACAAGAAGCTCCCGATGGCTCTGACCTGTGGGCTTGATATTTACTCTGGGCTAGAGGTAACTGTGATGAAATGAGACTCAGAGAGAGAGGTCCAGTCCTGCCCAAGGGGTGGCAAGATAGCTTATCCTGTGTCCGAGTTCAACTTGCTTTGCCTTATGCTGGTTTCACCCTTAGATCAAAGGGAGGATAAATTCAGTGGTGAAACTTCAGCTTAGTAAACTAACCAAAACACACAGTTCACGGTAGAAAGCTGTTCGTGACATATGGCTAAAAGAGCCAAAAAGTGAATCTTGCAGTGTGCGCCCATTACCTGGAAAATCACTCTAGGAAGTTCTGTGGCACATCCAACAGGCATGCCGTTGACATGCTGACTTTATAAAGATGACCTCATGTAACTTTATATATATATATATATATATATATATATATATATATATATACACATACATACATACATACTGCCTCATGTAACTACATAACATATTATGGGGAAATGCTGTACTAATAAAGCTAGATGTGGTCCAATGGTTGTATTCTGCCTTCCCTTCCACCACTTCTAAGCATTTCTTCCAGTGCCTTTTCCCATAGAATACTTGTTTCTGGGGTCACATCCCATTTTCTTGGCTATATTTTCCTTTGGGTATCAGTCTGTGTGTTCTGCTGTGGTTGTAAAAATCTCACCCAAATGGCAGCCCAGAATCCTCCCCTTGACCATGAGCAGGATCACTAACTCCTCTGCATTCAGCAGCCAAAACCAAGAAGTGTCACTTGCTTGGTGTCTCAGCATGCCATGGTGGGCTCTGGCATCCGAGTTTCAATCCTGACTCAGGATCCTGATGGCTGAGTAAATGTGGCCAAGTGGGTGATTTATTGGAGCCCTGCCTTCTTCTTGAGGGTTCAGTCCCTGGGTTGGGAAGATCCTCTGGAGGAGGACATGGCAACCCACTCCAATATACTTGCCTGGAGAATCCCATGGACTGAGAAGCCTGGCAAGCCACAGTCCATAGGGTAGCAACAGTCGGATATGACTGAAGTGACAGAGCATTTGTCATGCTTTTTTTATATCTCATCTCGTTTCACTGCTGAGGGTGAAATATTGTGATATTGTGGTACATCCCAAGGGTTCAGCACAGAGTCCAGGGCAGAGTGGATAGATCTTGATGATGGTGATGACAATATCTGCTGGTATTCCCTCCCCTGAGCCCAGCACATTCCAGCTCTTTGTGACCCCCACCCACATCCCCAGACTCAGTCAACATGGGCTACTCATCCTCTGAGTCCCAAAAAACAGGATCTTGCTTTTTCTCGAAGTTCCTCCCACCTTCTGCCTCCTTTTGCACAGCTTTCATGTTCTGCTCCACTGCATGGCTCATTCCTATTGGCCCTTCAGAATTCATCTTAAATACTGTTTCCTCCAGGAAGCCTTCCTGGGCTGCACTGACCAGATCAGGGCAGCTCCTTGCTCACTGTTCTGAGTGTGACCTTGACTAACAGGGAGCAGAGGTCACATCTGTTTGATTCACTGCTGTCTGTCCAGGGCATGCTGAATGGTCAACTACTGTCTGTTGAATGATTTAAGAGTCATAGCTGGAACTGTCACCTTGGGAATCAACTGTAGATGGATGCTGTCTGGGTCCTCTCAGAAAAAGAACTCAGAACTCAAAGCTCAGCATCTGAAAGACAAGGAGGACTCAGGAAGAGACACGCACAGGCCCTCCAGACCCAGCCATCCAGAGGAGGATAGAAAGCCAGGGATATGGAGACAGGACAGCACGGAAACACTGATCATGCCTCCCAGGGGACGATGACATCATAAAAACGCTGCTTCAAAACAAATGCAAAACTGGAATACAATGTCAACCAGAATTCCAATGTTGTATTTTGGGGGAACTGAATGCAATTATTTTGAAGTATAAAGTATGAACTGATAGGAATAGTAGTAACATGAATAAACACAGCAAACATTTTTTATATTTATGGCTGAAGTGGCAGTGGGTGAGGGTATAGAAAAATATCAAGAACTGGACACAACTTGATAATCACAGACATCAGGTGCTGAATCTATGGGGATTCAGTATACTACTGTTCTGTATACACTTATAGAGGTTTAGTATTTTCCACAAAAAAATGAGGCACTCTCTTAAGCACTTTACATCTATTTTTAAAAGCAGACAAGAAAACCAAAGAACAGAATAATAGGGAGGGTTTGCTTTACCATAAAGGTGTGCTAGTCAATACATTATGATACCAATGTACACCCAACTGGCCTGTAGCTCTCAGGGAAAAGAATAGTTTACTTAGTAAATGAATCTGACAGAAAACAAACTTATACCCTACCCCACCTATACACAGAAGTAAATTCCTGGTAAATTAAAGACATAAATGTAAGACATGTAACTGTAAACATACCACAAGAAAATGTATTCAAATATTAAATAGCTGTATGACTCTCACATAAGCAAGACCTTTTTAAACAATGGAAGATACTCAGTAATTACAAAGAAAATAATAAAAAATACTTAACAGGATAATATTTCAAAATATGACAAAACAAACAACACAAAAATAGTTGTAACACATATTTCAGTAAAGTGCTAACCTCCCTTTAAATAAAGTCTTAAGATAAAGGCAAATGACTCAACAGAAACTCAGGCAAAAGACATGAAGAGGCAATTTATAGGAAAAAAATCCAGAAAGCCAAGAATGCATAAAAAAGATGCTCACTCTGAGCAGTAATCGTGAACAAACAATGCAAATTTCCAAAACCATATCATTTTCAGACAGACTGGCGAAGAAGCTGGTGATGACACCCAGACACAAAGGGATTGAGGGAACTCTTTATGCTTTTGCATTTTTCGTACGAATGTAAATTTCTAAGCCCTTTTGGGAAAGTCATTTGAAAATAGCAATTCAAGTTCAAAATAAAGAGCTTGTTGACTCAGTGATCCCATTTTGGGAAATATATCTTATAGAAATAAAAACTAGTAGTATATTAGAAACTGTTCAATGACACTTAATAAAGACTTCTGAAGTGGCAGAAAATGAGAAAATCAGAATGCTTCTCAACAGAGAATAGCTGGATAAGCTGGATGGATTCATATGTTTAGAAAAGATAAATCAGACTTGATTTGTTGATCTGGAAGGACACCCATGACACAAAGTTTGCTGAGGAAAGGAAGTATCACAGTAATATGGATGGCACGGAACCATTGACATCTCGTTGTAGAAACAAGTGCAAAAGGCTCTTCTATATTTATAAATAGGTGCACAGGTGTAGCTAGTAATTTATACACAATATTTATTAGCGAAGGGAAGTATAAATTGGGGGGCATCAATAACATTTTAAAAATTCTTTTCATTGCTTCACTGGCTGGAGAAGTGAGGAATGTGGTTGAATACAGACCTAATCAGAGAGGAGGGGAAGGTTTACCAGGGTTGCTCTAGGTCCCTGGACCACCCCAACAGCCGACCACAACTTCAGAGGGTCCTATGGGGTTGCACAGAGTCGGACACGACTGAAGCTACTTAGCAGCAGCAGAGGCATCCTGATAGAGCAACACAGGGAGCCCTATTTCCTGGGCAACTCAGGCGGATTATCTGCTCACCAGGAGGACAGCAACTGCTTTCCTGGGAGGAAAGGGCCAGAGCCGGGCCACTGTTGAGGGCCTTGATGGTGGTGTGCACGAGCACTGTCAGTGACATATCTTTGCAGTGTGCTGCTCATTGTGAGTTTTGAAATCCAGCCCAACAGAAAGCATAACCCCAGTAAGATGGTGCTTCCTGAGACAGGACGCAGAGGCTGAGTGCTGCCTGCCTATGGCATGTGATCCCCACAGTTGGACCGTGGTCCAGAGAGGCACAGACGTGATGCGTGGGTGTCAGGGCAGGCCTGACATCTGCATCCTTTAGCCTTTGTGCTCGGACAGGCTGGGGGCGGAAAAGCCAAGAAGCCATCCTGGCTTTAACACTATTCGAATTGCTCCTCCAATGAGGATTTTAAACTTCCATTTACACCTCCCAGGCTCACTGAAATCACTCTCACACTCATGCCAGGCTTCTACAAATGCCACATTGTGATCAGATGCTAAATGCAGTGGTCCTCAGAGAGGCTGAGGACCGCTTGGGAGGGGTGCTCACCCCTGGGTGGGGGCTTCAGAAAGACCAGGGACTGGTACAACATTCATTCCTGAGGAACAGCCCGGCTTCTCAAAGCGAAACTTGTGTGTGCGGGATCTACAAATATCAGAGGCATTTTTATGCCACTCACCTGGAACCAGTTGTCTTTGGAAGCCACTGAAGGCCCTCATCATGCTCATGAATGTGTGAAGCCAAAGAACTGACAAACACTTGGTTTCTATCAAAAGGCAAATTCGAGGCCCATGTCTCAGTCACACACTTCAAATACTGGATCCAGTTTCCCACAAAACAACTGCATTTTCATACTTTCATCCTGCCTCTTCCTCAAAAAGTAAACACCCCCTACCCCTCAAACAAAAAACACACAAAAAATAAAACTTAAAGTAAATGGAGTATCTTAAAAGTGTTCACAGGTCATTGTAAAGCCCAGAAGGAAGGTAACAGCGTTGGCTAACTTGAGACTTTGAGTAGTTAAGTATGCACACTGTTGTTTCCATGGTAACATTAAAATAAGAGACATAAGTGCATGTAACTTTCAAATAATTACAAGAGAAAAAATGAAATTCTCACATTTCTTCACCAGTAGCTTCTGAGTGTCTACCCTGGGTCAGGCTCTGTTTCAGGGCCTTGATATGTTCCTAAACAAAAGGGCAGAGATGCCCCAGGGGCTTCTTTTCTAACAGAGGCAGAGACACAACACAGGGCACCATAACTGGTGCACTGTACAGGGTGACAGAGGGAGCTGACTCCTACGAGAACAGGACAGGGTCAAGAGCAGGTGGAGGGCGAGGGGTGGCCAGGGCAGACCTCACGGAAAAAACGTTTGGAACAAGGGCGTGGAAGAGGTATGCCATGTGCATGGCAGGGTGAGAATGTCCAGCCCTGGGGGAGGAGGGTGGGGCTCTGTACTGTCAGAGGACCTGCAGGTGGTCACATGTCTCAAGTACACGGAGCAAGGGCAGTTGGGCAGCACCGAGGCCCGCAGGCACAAGGCCATGATGTTCCCCTAAGCACCATGGACAGCGCTCACTCTACACAGGCACCAAGCAGGCTTTGTAGGGAGGGGAAACTAGCTGACATGCTGAGAGGCTCACTCTGGCTGCTGCTTAGTGAGCAGATGGCCGGGGGAGGGCGGGGAGTGGGAGGAAGGACAGAAGCAGGGAGATGAGTCAGGAGGCCACCGCCTCACCCAGAGGAAGAAGGAGATGGTCTGGGCGGGACAGCAGCAGTGGGGGTGGTGAGAAGGGGTTGAATTCTTGATATATTTTGAAAAATCGATTTGAAAAAGAATCCAAAAGAAGGCAATAAACAAGGCAGGGGGCGAGAGGAGCAGATGTAAAACAAGTAAAGAAGCACAAGATGAGATGAGTAGATTTAAACCTAAATGTGTCACTAATTAAATTAAATGTAAAGACACCAGATGCTTCAGTTAAAAGCAATAAATTGGCAGACTGAATACAAAATTCAACAATATACTATTTATAAAAGCTTTCCTACGTGTAAAGATACAGAAAAGATGAAATTTTAAAGGTAATGTAAGAAATACACTATGCAAATTATAATCACCAGAAAACTGGTGTAGCTCTGTTAATATGAGAGGTAGAAGCATTTACTACTGATAAAGACAATTACTTCCTAGTGATCAGATCAAATATCAGTGGAGACATTAAAAATTTGAATGTATTTTTGACAAACTTCACCTATTTGACATATAGAATTACACTTTCAAGAGCTGCAGAATACAAATGTTTTTAGTATGCACGGGACATTAACAAAATATTTCTTATATTTTGGGACGTAAAGAGTATCACAAGAAATTTCAAATGATGAACTTAAAATGTTCTCTAAAGAAACAAGTCAGACAGATAACTAGCAAATCCCCATATAGTTAAAAAATTTAACCCATACAAATAACCATAGGATTTGCTCCAAAATAATATAGGAGGCTGAAGTAGCAGTAGGCAAGAAAAAACAAGTTTGGACATGACTGGATAGTCATTAAAGATGGGTACATGGGGATTCATTATATTATTCTGTGTACATTTATATATATTTTATATTTTCATAGTTACATGTTCAAAAATGTAAATAAAGTCAATAGGAAAAATCACCTGAGCTATCAGGTTTCCCCTATGAAAAAGAAGATGAAATAAATAACTCAAGAGTGAAAGAAAAATCAAAACTGAAATAATAAAAGATTCTGAACTAAATTAATTGAAATATTTCCTATCAAAACTTGTGGGATGTAATAAAAGCAATAGTTAGAGGGAGTTTTATTGTTTTCAGTGCATAATGAGAAAATAAAAAGGACCAAAAATTTATGAGCCAAGCAGCCATTTCAAAGGGGGAGAAAAAATTAGCAAAATAAACACAAAGGAATTAGAAGGAAGATCATAATAAAACACATAGATGGTAGATAGGATCAACAAAATCAACAATTAGTTTCATGAAAAGAATATTATTGATTAACTTATACTATGCAAAAACATCTATTTCTGCTTTATTGACTATGCCAAAGCCTTTGTGTGGATCACAATCAACTGTGGAGAATTCTGAAAGAGATGGGAATACCAGACCACCTGACCTGCCTCTTGAGAAATCTGTATGCAGGTCAGGAAGCAACAGTTAGAACTGGACATGGAACAACAGACTGGTTCCAAATAGGAAAAGGAGTTCGTCAAGGCTGTATATTGTCACCCTGTTTATTTAACTTATATGCAGAGTACATCATGAGAAATGCTGGACTGGAAGAAGCACAAGCTGGAATCAAGATTGCCGGGAGAAATATCAATAACCTCAGATACGCAGATGACACCACTCTTATGGCAGAAAGTGAAGAGAAACTCAAAAGCCTCTTCATGAAATTGAAAGTGGAGAGTGAAAAAGTTGGCTTAAAGCTCAACATTCAGAAAACGAAGATCATGGCATCCAGTCCCATCACTTCATGGGAAATAAATGGGGAAACAGTAGAAACAGTGTCAGACTTTATTTTTTGGGGGCTTCAAAATCACTGCAGATTGTGACTGCAGCCATGAAATTAAAAGACGCTTACTCCTTGGAAGGAAAGTTATGACCAACCTAGATAGCATATTCAAAAGCAGAGACATTACTTTGCCAACAAAAGTCCGTCTAGTCAAGGCTATGGTTTTTCCTGTGGTCATGTATGGATGTGAGAGTTGGACTGTGAAGAAGGCTGAGTGCCGAAGAACTGATGCTTTTGAACTGTGGTGTTGGAGAAGACTCTTGAGAGTCCCTTGGAGATCCAACCAGTACATCCTGAAGGAGATCAGCTCTGGGATTTCTTTGGAGGGAATGATGCTGAAGCTGAAACTCCAGTACTTTGGCCACCTCATGCAAAGAGTTGACTCATTGGAAACGACTCTGATGCTGGGAGGGATTGGGGGCAGGAGGAGAAGGGGACAACAGAGGATGAGATGGCTGGATGGCATCACTGACTCGATGGACGTGAGTCTGAGTGAACTCCAGGAGTTGGTGATGGACAGGGAGGCCTGGCATGCTGCGATTCACGGGGTTGCAAAGCGTCGGACACGACTGAGCGACTGAACTGAACTGATAGACAAATTGGACAAATTCAAAAAAACAAAAATAAAATTACAAAAATTGACTTATTTTTAAAAATATTTATTTTTACTTATTTGGCTGCACAGGTCTTGGTTGTGGCATGCAAACTCTTAGTTGCAGCATGTGGTATCTAGTTCCCTGACCAGGGATGGAACCAGGGCCCCCTGTATTGGGAACGTGGAGTCTTAGCCATTGAGCCACTAGGGAAGTCCTCAAAGTTGATGTTAAATAACAGAAAATTTGAGTAGTGCTATAACTGTTAAAAAATTAAATAGACAATATTATTATTACTTTTTTACTTAATTCTATTTATAGACCTCTAAATATAATAAAAGTAAGAACTTCGCACAAATATTTTAAGAGGACTTCAACCTTGTTCCCACTGCTATGTTCACTGAAGTCAATTCTCTTGTTTCTGTAGCTTCTGTATCTGTTTTCTGAGCAGCTAAGAGCACTTATCATGCCTGTTTCTGTCACAACCTCTCAGCATTTGTGACCACCGTTAGATGCTGAGGGAAATAGCCAGAAAGACCCACAAACTTTTCCACAGGCTTAGAGAGGTGGGCTCCACAAGCAATACAATGCCACATCTGGTCCAGGTTGAGAGCAATGAGTTTCTTTCCATAATTATTGGACATTGGATCATAGGAGCCCAGCTGCTCCATGAAATGGCCATCCTTGGGACACTTGTTGGGGGAAACCACAATGTGGTAAAAAGGCCATTTGGTACAGCCACCCAGGGCAAGGCGGATGGTTAAGTGGCCTCCATGGCAGGCCTTGTAGAGGACAGTAGTGAGCTGGACCATGGCACAGCCAGAGGGCGCTGGGGCTGTGGACCAGCTGAGACGCCTTGGAGCCTTCCAGTGCCTGCATGGTAGGTAATTGGCTCTAGTGCCTCAGGCAGCATAGAGAACCAACTGTTAAAAGTCAACACTGAAACAGCCTCACCCCTCCATGACCCCAACCCAGGCACCTCAGTGCCAGTACACTTATATTAAAAAATCCTATACCTATCATCAGACTTTATGGTATAATATTAAACTGTTTTCCCCTAATATTAGGACCAAGGTAAGCATATTCAGTCTGAACACTTGGATAGATCCCAGCCAGTGAAATAAGTGAAAAGGGTTGAAAAGGAAAAGCTTCTCTTTTTGCAGATGACATGAATGTCAGAACAGAAAATTCTAAGAACTCTATAACAAATAAATGTATTTAGCAAGACTGCAAGTTACAAGGCTAATATACAAAGAATCATTTGTATCTATATATATTAGCAGTAAACAGTCAGAAAGTGCAATTAAACTAAATCAATTTACAATGACTTTGGAAAAAATACTTATGAATAATTTAGTAAGAAATACCAAGACTTTCTACACTGAAACATAAAACTTTGTTGAGAGAAATTAGAGAAGACCTACCTAAACAAATGGAGCAATATACCATGTTTAAGGATTCAGAGAGTCACTATCATGGTCAATTCTCCCAAAATTGATCTGTAGATTCAATGAAATTCTATTTACAAATACCAGCAGCATTTTTATAGGAAACTGATTTAAAAAAAAAGTCTAAAAATTAAATGAAAATTCAACTGCCCAAGATAGATAAAATTATCTTGATAAAGACTAAAGATGGAAGTCTTATAAAATTTCAAGAATTACCACAATGCTATAGTAATAAAAATGATATATATGTGAAGACAGTCTGATATATATGTGAAGACAGATATGCAGATCAGTGGGACCAAACAGAGGGTCTGGAAACAGACACACAAATGTGCCAAAGCAACTCAATGATGAAAAGAAATATTTCAACAGATGGTATGGGGAAGAGCTACATTTTCATATGGAAAAATAATGTACCTCAACCCTACCTAATACCACACATAAAAATTAATTCAAGATGGATCACAAAACTAAACATTAAAGCTAAAGCTATAAAATTTTTAGAATAAAATTTAGGATTATATCTCTGCAACCTAGGGGAAGGTAAGGATTTCTTAGGATACAAAGACTAATAATCACAAAAGAGAAAAAAAAATCAATATATTAGGCTTTATCAAAATTCAACATATCAACTCATCAAAAACACTATTTAGAAAAAAAGACAAATCATAAACTAGGAAAAATATCCATAAGACATATACCTGACAAATGACTTATTTGCAGAATCATTAAAAAACTATGACAACATTGAAAAGACAACCCACTTAAAAAAAAAAAAAGACAAAAGATTGGTAAAGGAACTTTAGAGGAATATACAGAACTGACAATAAGTACATGAAAATCTGCTCAATATCACTAGCTATCAGGAGTTAAAACCACAGAGAGATACCCTATCTGATACAAAGTAGAATGGCTCAAATTTAAAACTCTGACATCAAATGTTGGCGTGGATGTGGAGCACCTAGAATTCTCTCATAATCCTGGAGGGATTATAAAGATAATGAAACTAATTTGGTAAATATTTGGTACTTTTCTACAAAACTAAGCACACACCAACCTTATGATCTAGCAGCTCCACTTTTAGGTATTTATATAAGAGGATGAAAACACGTGTCCACACAAAGTTGTGTAAAGGAATGGTCAAAGCCACAATATTCACAATATCACAATCTGATGTCAATCAAGAAGAGAATGGATAACTAATTTTGGTAGTTTTTACGAGGTAATACTTATTGTGCTAAGTTGCTTCAGTCGTGTCTGAATCTTTGGGACTCTATGGACTGTAGCCCACCAGGCTCCTCTGTCCATGGGATTCTTCTACAGGCAAGAATACTGGAGTGGGTTGCTGTGCCCTCCTCCATGGGTAATACTTAATAGTCAATAATAAAAAGGGACAAACCTTGGCTACATGAAGCCATGTGGGTGAATCTCACAAAAGCTGCAAATAAGAGAAATCAAACAGTATAGTTCCTTTTACATGAAGTTTTAGACTTGGCAAAACAAATCTACACTAAAAAAAGTTTAGAAAAATGGTTGCCTCTAGAGGAGAAATACCAACAACCTTAGATACACAGATGATACCATTCTAATGGTAGAAAGTGAAGAGGAGCTAAAGATCATCTCAATGAAGATGAAAAAGGAGAGCAAAAAAGCTAGCTTGAAACTCAATATTAAAAAAAACTAAGATCATGGCTTCCCTTGTGGCTCAGCTGATAAAGAATCTTCCTGCAATGTGGGAGACCTAGGTTTGATCCCTGGGTTGGGAAGATCCCCTGGAGAAGGGAAAGGCTACCTACTCCAGTATTTTGGCCTGGAGAATTCCATGGACTGTATAGTCCATGGAGTCCTAAAAAATAGGACACAACTGAGTGACTTTCACTTTCACTTTCAAGATCATGCCATCCAGCCTGATCACTTCATGGCAAATAGAAGGGTAAAAAGTGGAAACAGTGACAGATTTTATTTTATTGGGTCCAAAATCACTATGGACAGTAACTGCAGCCAGGAAATTAAAAGACACTTGCTCCTTGGAAGAAAAGCTATGACAAACCAGGACAGCATATTAAAAAGCAGAGACATTGCTTTGCTGAAGAAGGTCCATATAGTCAGAGTTACGGTTTTTCCAGTAGTCATGTATGGATGTGAGAGTTGTACCATAAAGAAGGCTGAGCACCAAAGAATTGATGCTTTCAAAATGTGGTACTGGAGAAGACTCCCTTAGACTGAAAGGAAACCAAAGCAGTCAATCCTAAAGGAAATCAGTCCTGAATATTCATTGGAAGGACTGATGCTGAAGCTGAAGCTCCAATACTCTGGCCACCTGATGTGAAGAGCCAACTCACTGAAAAAGACCCTGATGCTGGGAAAGACAGGGTAGGCAAAAGGAGAAGAAAGTGACAGAGATGGTTAGATAACATCACCAACTCAACTGGAATGAATTTGAGCAAACTCAGGAAGATAGTGGAGGACAGAGGAGCCTGGCATGCTGCAGTCCATGGGGTTGCCAAGAGTTGGAAACAACTTAGTGACTGAACAACAATAAGAGGGTACTGACTGGGGAAAGTCACAGTGATGAGAAACTTCAATATCTTGATAGAGGTTTAATTTACATGAGTACATGCATTGGTCAGAATTTACTGAACCGTGGAATTAAAATGTGAATTTCACTTATTTTGCCTAAAAATACTCCCACACAAATACCAAACTACAGTTAGTTGGTTTATTTTTTTCCTTTGTATTTAATGGTAATTCTGATACCACTTCCCATATATTCTAGATTTGAGCAAATAAGTAAATGTATTAAGGGAACTGAAAGGAAGGTATCCCACTACTGGTTAAAGGAGTTACAAATATGGAAAGGGTAGTGCTGATTGGTTGAAAGTATTAATATAAACTCTTGTTTTTCTGATAGATGGATAAATGAAGTGAAGTAAAAGTCGCTTAGTCGTGTTTGACTCTTTGCAACCCCATGGGCTGTATAGTTCATGGAATTCTCCAGGCCAGAATACTGGAGCGGGTAGCCTTTCCCTTCTCCAGAAGATCTTGCCAACCCAGGGATTTAACCCAGGTCTCCTGCATTGCAGGCAAATTCTTTACCACCTGAGCCACAAGAGAAGCCCATGATGGATAAGTAGTTCTACATATATATACACGTTTCTTAATTCTGCAAAGGCTTAGAAGCAATGAGCACATCCAGCACCTATGTCTTCATTTAGGAATGCTGCTGCTGCTGCTGCTAAGTTGCTTCAGTCGTGTCCGACTCTTCGCGACCCCATGGCAGCCCACCAGGTTCCCCCGTCCATGGGATTTTCTAGGCAAGAGTACTGGAGTGGGGTGCCATCGCCTTCTCTGCCTTTAGGAATAACATTCTCTAATAAATGGAAATAGGACTTCCAAAAAAGGCTGATTTCTGAGCTGCTGCTGCTACTGCTGCTAAGTCGTTTCAGTCATGTCTGACTCTGTGCAACCCCAGAGACGGCAGCCCACCAGGCTCGCCCGTCCCTGGGATTCTCCAGGCAAGAACACTGGAGTGGGTTGCCATTTCCTTTTCCAATGCATGAAAGTGAAAAGTGAAAGTGAAGTCGCTCAGTCGTGTCTGACTCCTAGCGACCCCATGGACTGCAGCCTACCAGGCTCCTCTGTCCGTGGAATTTGCCAGGCAAGAGTACTGGAGTGGGTTGCCATTGCCTTCTCCAATTTCTGAGCTGAAGCATCATCAAATGATCTTGGAATACCTTGTCATAGAGGAAAGAAAAGAAGTGTTAAAATAACAATGGGCACAAATTCAAAGGACTCGAGCTCGGTTGAAGGAATCCTCTATCAGTTAAATCTGGAGCAATCTGAGCATTAAAAGGAATAATGGAAGCAATAGAATAAAACTCTCTAGCTAAAATAAGGTCTACAAGTTCATAGAAACAGATGAACAAATAAGTTCTTCCACACAGAAGATGTCAACATAAGACAAGTGACAGAGTGAGAAATTCATCAAAGGGCGCTAAAAGTAGGAGACAAAACTTGGATGAGAAAAATGCTACTCATTTATAAAGGGGAAACATTACTTTTACAGGGGAGAAACCTAGCTACATAACCAAGTGACCAGTTAAGATAACCAGTAAAGAAAGAAATCAACATTACATGTCTTTTGATAGAAAGGATTAGGAAGGAGGTAGGACTATTTCTGAGGTATTACTGAAAATGCATAATCTGACTAATAATCAAAAAACCTCAGCAAACCCAAATTGGGGAACATTCTACAAATTAACCGGTCCGTACTCTTGAAAACATCAAGATCAAGATAGATAAAGGTTTAGGAAATGTTCCAGATTTTAAAAACATACAATTAAGTGTAACCTAAGATTCTGAATTAAACCTTTGACCAGAAAAATAAACAGTTATAAAGGAAATTACTGGGAGAATTTATAAAATTGAGTCTAGACTATGGATTAGATAACAGAATTATACCAATGTTAAAATTTCTGAATTTAGTTAATTGTACTGTGGTTATGTAAGATAATGGCTTCTTTCAGGAAATATACACTTAAGTTTTTCATGATAAATGGGCTTGATATCTCTATGTCTCAAATAGTTCAGAAAAACTGCTAACAGATAAATATACATAAAATATATGCTCATATACCTACAGATACTTTTATATATGGGCTTCTCTGGTGGCTCAGACTCTAAAGAATTGCCCGCAATGCAGAAGACCTGGGTTCGATCCCTGGATCAGGAAGATTCCCTGGAAAAGGTAATGGCTACATACTCCAGTATTCTTGCCTGGAGAATCCCACAGACAGAGGAGCCTGGTAGGCTACAGTCCATGTTGCAAAGTTGGACACAATTGAGTGACTAAGCACGGCATATATGTGTGTGTGTGTGTGTGTGTGTGTGTGTGTGTGTGTGTGTGTGTATGTGTGTTAGTTGCTCAGTCGTGTCTGACTCTTTGCAACCCCATAGACCATAGCCCACCAGGCCCCTCTTCCCATGGGATTCTCCAGGCAAGAACACTGGAGTGGGTTGCCATATACACATACATATATATATGTGTATATATGTATGTGTGTGTGTGTGTGTGTATATATATATATATAAAACATTATATTATATAGATAAAGGAAGGGAATGAGGAAGGGTAAGTGGAGGGTACAAATAAGGTAAACATATGGTTGTAATCGGCTTATATGGGTAAAATACATATGAGAGTTCTTATACTATTCTTGCAACTTTTCTGTATGTGCAGAATTATATCAAAATAAAATTTATGAAAAAGTTAATTGCACTCATGAAACTATAAATTAGGACAACAGCATAGAAAACCATTCAGCAGCTATCTATCAAAGCAAAACATACAAAATACCCTGTAAACCGGCAATTCCATTCCTGGGTATTTACTCAATGGAATATTCAGATGTGGTCACTTAAAAAATGGGCACAAGAACATCCATAACATTATAATACCATGGGATTCGTTTGCACTGATATATCACAATTTGTTTATACATTCTACCCTCAATGGGCATTCAGACTGCTTTCAGAGTGGGGTTGTTACAAACACTATGAAAAGGTGCTGAATTTCATGTTATCAAGGAAAAGAGATACTCAAACATCCATCACATGAGCATAAATTTTAAAGTCTGTTAGACCAAGTTTTGGTGAGGATATGAAGCAAACAGATTTTTCTTTGGAAAACAGCTTGGTATTACTCAACTTAAATTAGGTAATTATTCAAACTGCCTAGATTAAAATTTAAGACATGTATATCCTATGAGCCAGCAATGACATGTTTCCTTCTGAAGACATGAACACATCAATTATTTTCCAGTACACTCTACTTTTATTAATCCTAAACAAAGTACTGAGCTCATGTATAAGCTGGAATATCCTATACAAGATAAGTTCCACAGAAATTGGTTGGGTTTCCCTGGTGGCTCAGCTGGTAAAGAATCTGCCTGCAATGCGAGAGACTTAGGTGTGATCCTTGGGTCAGGAAGATCCCCTATAGAAGGAAATGGCAACCCACTCCAGTATTCCTGCCTGGGAAATCCCATGGACAGAGGAGCCCGGCAACCCACAACTGAGATTTTGATGAAACCCGCAGGCCGAGTAATTATTCAGCATCCCTCGTGCACATGAGCAGAAGAGTGCCAAAAGCCGTGTGCTGGACACACGGTGGCCATCGTCGTTGCTTCCTGTTGTAAGAATGATGGCGAGAACCCATTCATGCCCTCAAAGCAGACTTCTCCAGCTCACCTCAAGGAGCAGCTGTAATGCCAGAACCGGGGGAGACTGAGCAGGTGGAAAAGATAGAGGCGTGCGTCTTATGGGGGCTCTTCACACTCCATGCCTGTCAATACCAACCCAACCTTCCTGTGGCACCATATTTACCCCTACATCCCATCTCCTGCTCCTATCTGGGACAGAAGCAGACGCATTAAGGCTTCATCTCCAGGTCGAATCTCCAGGTGCTGAATCTCTGTGACTCAAACTGGAGCAAATACGGCCAGGGTTCTAACTCTTCTACCCTAAAACCTGGGCAAGATGAGGATGGAAATGACACTTTCCTTACAGGGTGCCATTTCTCCTTTACTGAAGAGATAAAATAGGGTTATCAAGGGTGCCTGGCACAGACAGAGGATGTGACAGAGGTTAGATCTTACTGCATCCCTCTTAGTGCTGCTGCCCTTGCTGCCACTGGAACACGATGGTGCAAGGGATTGCAACATTATTTCAGATAACCCCAGGGATGCAGACAGATGAGACCGAGACAGACTAAACAACAATGTAAGATGGAGTTTGGGAAACCAGCCCCCTGGACAATTCTGGTCTGTTCCAACATTTTTCCGGGTAGTATACCATCTACCCTGGCTCTGAGGCATAAATATAAACTCACTACAAAATGTAAGTTCACTTTCTAAATGTACTTACAGGTCACTGTCATCTGGGCAAAATAATATTTTACACGATAAATTAGAATTTAATGAGGAAGACCTTTAAGATAACTGCAGAATGTTTTGAGCTTTGGAAAGACATAGCTCATGAAAATAAATGATGATGCAGAGCAGCTTCCACAAATGCAGCTGACCCACTGATGATCCTTCAGACAGTAAGGCAAGCACCCAAAACAACGTCCAGATGCTCCCCTGAAACAACTGTGAATATACACACTCTGCCAAATGGTCTGAAGTGCATCTGAAGGACTTTAATGGAACACACAAAAAGCAATGTCTTAGATGTTTATTTTACACAAATCCCCAAATGCTGGTTTTTTTGTTTAATTTTAAAGTTGGTAAATTATCAACCTAAAAGGTCATGCTGTCAAGTTCAAAAACTGCTTTGAGATAGCAACTTCCTCTTAAGTCTATCTAGAAACGTGGGAATGGGAGAGTACAATTTGAATGAAGAAAAACAGCAACCTGTTTTTCATACCAAAAACCCCACAAAAACAAGAAACAACAGCTCTTCTCCTGCTCAAGTATGCCATCATTTCCCTCTGGGCACATGGTCAAGGATAATGCTGCCATGTAGGTCAGGAGACTCAGCTGGTCTGACTCTGCACTGATTTTGTAGGAGCCTGAGTCTTTTACCAATCTATGAGTCTTTTATCTATCTACCAACATATGAAATTAGTCTGTATGATCAGACAAACTCTACAGAACCTATCCTTCCTCAACACTCTCTCTTATAACTGTATGTTACAAGCATCCTGCATCCATACCAGAACTGTGTTCCCCTCTTTAGTTCTGTTAACACTGCACAAAGCAGAGTGCATATGTGTGGCTATTTATAATGACTAGGGATTTCATCAGAACATCCCCAGACTAATATGCTTTAAAAATATATAGCAATCGACAATTCACCCAGAATTGGGGGGAGTTTTCTCACTTCAACTTAAGCCTTGTCTCTCTAGCTTCAGACCTGGCACTAACTGCCTCTTCGACATCTCCACCTGGTTGAAGCACAGATACTGCAATCTCTGCATAAAATGATAAAAATCTCCTCCCCAAACTGCACCCCATCCAGTGTTTCCTATCTTAATAAAAATGGCACAGCACTCTCCACAAGGCTTCTGGATGAACGATGAAAATGTCATGTGAGTTTTTTAAAGTCCCGATTTAGCAATCCCTGGTAGCTCAGACGGTAAAGTGTCTGCCTACAATGCTGGACACCCGGGTTCGATCCCTGGGTCAGGAAGATCCCCTGGAGAAGGAAATGGCTAACCCACTCCAGTATTCTTGCCTGGAAAATCCCATGGACTGAGGAGCCTGGTAGGCTACAGTCCATGGGGTCACAAAGAGTTGGACATGACTGAGCGACTTCACTTTCACTGATTTTAATGTGATTAATCTGGGATGCCATCTTGGCATTGAGATTTTTTTCAAAGCTTCCCCCTCCCCAGGGCTGAGAATCACTGCTCCAGATATGTTTCAAATCCCCAAGACTCTAATGGGTGTATTTCTCCTCCACTGTGTTCTCAATTATAGATGCTCTCAACTGCTGCTGTTGCTAAGTCGCTTCATTTGTGTCCGACTCTGTTCGACCCCATAGATGGCAGCCCACCAGGCTCCACTATCCTTGAGATTCTCCAGGCAAGAACACTGGAGTGGGTTGCCATTTCCTTCTCCAATGCATGAAAGTGAAAAGTGAAAGTGCAGTCGCTCAGTCATGTCCAACTTTTAGCGACCCCATGGACTGCAGCCTACCAGGCTCTTCCATCCATGGGATTTTCCAGGCAAGAGTACTGGAGTGGGTTGCCATTGCCTTCTTGAAAGGCAATGCAGCTCTCAACTGCTACAACCTGCCAAATAGGGTTGCCATGGACTGTATGACTGTGATGCCACTGGGGGCTGTTCAATGTGGCAGCTCTGCCTTCCAGTCCCAAGTTCTCCCAGCACTCCAGGCTCTGCTGTAGTCATTCTGCATGTTTGAATGACCTGTGCTCTTTTCAAAGCCATAGATGCTCAGAAATTCTGGATCAATGGGGTTGGAACCCACAGACAACATTTTTTTTTAAAAGTTCCCCAGAAGACTATGAAGTGCAGCCACAATTAAGTACAACTTGTTCAGTAGCTTAGTGTCCCAAAGAAAATTTCTCATTTCTATGTGGTATCCATTGTGCATCCGTCAGTCTGCCATTTCTCTGGACCTCCAATCTGCTGGTCCTGTCACTTTTCATACTTCATCTTCCTCCTCAAGTCCTCACTTTTCTAAGTGACCAGCCTAAACACTGCGGTTCAATACATGGCCATGAGTTTACAAACAGTATTAGCATCTTGCTCGTCCTCCCCTCCCTTCCCTTCTACTTACTCTGCACTGTACCAAAGCATCTGAACATTGTTGGAAAAAATTTTAAAACACTGATGACTGAAATTTCTTCAAATTTATACCATATACCTCAGATAGGAACTCAAAATTGTCAACTGTCATATTTCCTTAGAAATTTCACTTTGCCATTCTGCAAGATGACTATTTCATGCTTTTCTATTCCTTTCAGGTATCCAAACAGCCTCTCCAGTCTTATCTTGTGCCTTTGCTGCCTATTTAGTGGTCTGTGGATAATTTTGTCATCTTTCCATCACCAACCCTTTAGCTTCTGTACCCTCACCGATTATCAATGTCTTTCCCATTAACTTCCTTTGTAGGATACCCCCCTTCATCTACTAAAGATTATTAAGGGACATGATCCCTCTAATTTCTACTGTGTCATCAATTTCTCCTCCTCGACTTGATTATACTTTCAAATTGCTCATCCTAAAAACAGGATATATATATATATATATATATATATATATATATATATATATATATTTCCTCCAGTTGCCACTCCTTCTGCTTTCCCTGGCAGCAACAGACTTTGAAGATTTATCTATGCTCTGTCACTAAATGTTGACTTCTTTTCCCTTTATTTTGCAAAGATACTGGGGATAGAATTTTAGATTTATAGGTATTTGCACTGAGCATACTGAAGTTATTAATATACTGTCTTCCAGCTTCCAATACTGCTGTTAGAAGACATTCCACGTTCATGGATCAGAAGACTTAATATCATCAAGATGGCAACACTCCTAAAATTGATGTACAGATTAAGTATATCCCTATCAAAATCCCAGCTGGCTCTTTGCAAAAGTTGTTATGCTGACTTTACGATTATCAAGGGACCAAGACTAGCCAGAACTATCTTAAAATGAGAGGTCTTAAAACTTGCTAAAGATTTAAAATAATTAAGACAGTGTAGTATTTGCATAAATCCTTACATTTATGGTCAACTGAATTTTGACAATTGTGTTAAGACAATTTTGTGGGAGGAAAGTTATTTTCAACCAATGATGCTTGGACAACTGGATGGTAACATTCAAAAGATTTAAGTTGGATTCCTACCTCACAATGTACACAAAAATTAACTCAAAATGGATCCTAGATTTCATAAAAGTTAATACTACAAAACTCAAACACAGAAGTAAATATTTGTGATCTTGGGCTAGGCAATAGATTTTGGGGCACAGTACCAAAAGCCTAAGGAATCAATGAAAAAATAGATAAATTGGATTTCATCAAAATCAAAAACAGTTTTGATTCAAAGGACATAGAATGTGAAAAGACAACCCACAGAACTGGAAAAAATATTTGCAAATCCTGTATCTGATCAGGGAACGTACATCCAGAATATATAAACAAGCCTCGCAACTCAATAATAAGAGAACTAACCGATCAAAAAATAGCGAAGGATTTGAATGGACATTGCCTGAAAGACGTGTAATGTGACAGACTCAATGGACATGAGTTTGAGTAAACTCTGGGAGTTGGTGATGGACAGGGAGGCCTAGTGTGCTGTAATCCATGGGGTCGCAAAGAGTCGGACAAGATTGAGCAACTAAACTGAACTGAACTGAAAGACGTGCCATGTAGTGGTGCATAGCTGGAAAGATCCAAATAGCATTTTAAAGGCTCTGAAAGCCCAGACTTGACATTAGATCACATCCCAAGGAAGCAAGGCCAGTGTCAGACTTTATTTTGGGGCCTCCAAAATCACTGCAGATGGTGACTACAGCCATGAAATTAAAAGATGCTTACTCCTTGGAAGAAAAGTTATGACGAACACAGACAGCATATTAAAAAGCAGAGACGTGACTTTGCCAATAAAGGTCCAAAGCTATGGTTTTTCCAGTGGTCATGTATGGATGTGAGAGTTGGACTATAAAGAAAGCTGAGCACTGAAGAATTGATGCTTTTGAACTGTGGTGTTAGAGAAGACTCTTGAGAGTCCCTTGGACTGTAAGGGGATCCAACCAGTCCATCCTAAAGGAAATCAGTCCTGAATAGTCATTGGAAGGACTGATGCTGAAGCTGAAACTCCAATACCCTGACCACCTGATGCGAAGAACTGATTCATTTGAAAAGACCCTGATGCTGGGAAAGATTGAAGGTGGAAGGAGAAGGGGACGACAGAGGATGAGATGGTTGGATGGCATCACCAGCTCAATGGACATGAGTTTGAGTAAACTCGGGAGTTGGTGATGGATAGGGAGTCCTGGTGTGCTGCAGTCTATGGGGTCGCAAAGAGTTGGACACGACTGTGCGACTAAACTGAAGTGAACTGAAAGATGTGTCATATAGCGGTGCGTAGCTGGAAAGATCCAAATAGCATTTTAAAGGCTCTGAAACCCCAGACTTGACATTAGATCACATCCCAAGGAAGTAAGGCCAGTACCTGAAGGCTGAACTTAACCAGATCAGTTGTCTGCTAAAATAAACAAAAAACAAACAAACAAACAAAAAAACTGACGTCCTCCTTAGAATTAAACAAGACCCAGATTTTCATATCATAATATTCCAAATGCCCAGACTACAATCAAAATTACATGGTTTATGAACAACCAGGAACATCTGAAATTGGAAGCGAAAAGAGAATCAGCACATGTCAACTCTGAGATGACAAAAATGTTGGAATGACCAAACAGAGATGTTATTATAACCATACTCCTAGAAGTAAGGCCAAACAATTGAAAATGTAAAAAGTATCAACAATGAAATAAAAGGTATACAGAAGAATCAGATGAAAATTTTAGAAATGAAAATATAATAACTGAGACAAAAATGTTAACTAAACAGGCTCAACAGCAGAATGGAGATGACAAAGGAAAGAGTCACTGACTTGCAAGAGAAATCAATAGAAATGATATAATTTGAACATCAGAGGGAAAGTATTGAAAAAATATAAGAGACTCGGGGACCTGTGAAAAATGTCAAAAAATTATTGACATTTATCCCATCAGAGTTCCAAGAGAAGAGTCTAGTGCGGAAAAAAAGTGGAAGCAATAATAGCTGAAATCTCACCAAATTTTTGTGAAACACAAACTCACAGATTCAAGAAACTCAAAAGCAAATCCAAATTAAAAAAAAAAAAATCCAATTCCAGACATATTACAATTAAACAGCTGAAAACCAAATACAAGCAAAAATCTTGAAAGCAGCTGGGGAAAATCACTGCATTTATGAATAAAAGAACAATGATTTGAGTAACTGTAGATTCCTCATCAGAAATCAGAGAGCCACAATATTTTTAAAGGATGTCAAAAAAGAACTGTTAACTCAGAATGCTACATCCAGCATAAATAATCTTTGAGAATGAAAATGAAATACAGATATTCTCAGATGAGGGGAAACAAAGTGAATTAGTCACTAGAACTGCTCTAAAAAAACGTTAAAGGAAGTTCCTCAGACAAGAGGCGAATGATCTGAAAAGGAAACTCAGAGCTTCAAGAATGAGAAGCAATGGAAATGACAAAGGTGTGGGCAAAATATAACTGATTATTCATTTGGGGGGCCATTTCTATAAAATATATATAATGATTAAAAGCAAAAATAATAACACTGATGGAGTTCTCAGTGTATGTGCATGTAATACATAATAAACTTACCAACAAAGGGGGAAAGTCAAGGGAACTATGTAGTTGTAAGGTTTCTACATTTCACATGAAGTGGTAAAATTCTACAGAGACTATGGAAAGGTAAGTATTACTATTATAATTTCTAGAGAAATTAACAAAGAGAATAAAAAATAAATTAAAATGGAATACTAAAACATATTAAAATATTCCAAAGAAAGACAGAAATGAGAAACAGACAAAAAGGAGAGAATAAAGGAAAAACAAATAATAACTTTGCTAACCTAAACCCAAACATATCAATAACTCCATTAATGCCAAACAGTTTAAATATATCAACTAAAAGACTATGACTACTAGAATGGGTTAAAAAATAAGATTCAGTAATATGATCTCTCCATGAGACCCACTTTAAATACGATGACATAGGCAGGTAAAAAGTAAATGATGGCAAAAATACTCCATAAAAACATTAACTGAAAGAAAGTGGAGTGGTTATATTAACATCAGATACAGTCAACTTCAGAGCAAAGGGAACTACCATGGATTAAGAGATGTTAGCTAATGATAGATATTATGTAATGAACACCAAACAACCAACCAAGGGAAACAATCCCAAAAGTGCAGGCACCAAACAAAACAGCTTCAAAATCCATAAAGCAAAAACCAGTAGGAATGTAGCTTGGCAATTAAACATAAACTTACACATAGTCCAGCGGTCCCACTCCTAGGTATTTATTCCAGAGAGATGCAAACTTAGTTCCCCCTAATCCTTGTAAATGGATGGTTATGGCAACTTTACCCAAGAGAGACAAATGTGGGGACTTCTTGGATGTCCTCCAAAGGGTGAATAAATAAACTGTGGTATACCCATATGATGGTATAATATCCAACAATAAAAAGGAATTAACTGTTAATTCACACAATTGCTGTAAATCTCAACTGTGCTATGCTAAGTGAAAGAAGCCAGCCTGCAAATACTACATATTGTATGACTCCAATTCTATGACATTCTGTAAAAAGCACAACTATAGGGGAAGAGAACAAAGCAATGGTGTCAGGGTTAGGAGCGCAGAAGATTGACTGCAGACTGGCAGCCTGAGGGAGTCTCATGGGGTGATAAAACTCTCCTGCATACTAATTATGGTTGGTAGTGGTCCAACAATCTACAGGTGTGTTAAACCCATCACTGTACAAAAAAAATCACTATACAATATGCTAATTTTAAAAACAGGAGTAAAAGGTTTTAAAGGCTGTGTAGAAAAAGTAAAGTTTTAAAATGAATAAACTAAGCTTCCACCTCAGGAAACTAGAAAAGGAGAGCAAACTAAATACAAAACAAGCAGAAGGAAAGACATGATGAAGATCAGAATATAAATCAATGAAAACAGAAAAACAAAAAGAAATAACAAAAGTTGGTTCTTTGAAAACATTAACAAAAATGACAAGCCATTAGCCAGACTGACCAAGACATCAAAAGAGAGGACATGAATTACCAAAATCATGAATGAAAGAGGGCATGTCAGTACCAATCCACAGACATCAGAAGTATTACAAATGCTGGAGAAAATGTGCAGTTACATGTACAAGAATGAAATTAGAACATTCTCTAACACCACATACAAAAATAAACTCAAAATGAATTAAAGACCAACATATAAGACTAGATACTATAAAACTATTAGTGGAAAATGTAAGCAGAACACTCTGATATAAATTGCAGCAAAATTCATTTGAGGACTTCCCTGGTGGTCTAGTGGTTAAGAATCTACCTGCCAATTCAGGGGACACAGGTTCAATCCCTGATCTGGGAAGATTCCATGTGCCATGTGGCAACTGAGCTCACATGCCACAGCTACTGAAGCCCATTTACCCTAGAGCCTGTGCTCTGCAATGAGAAGCCACTGTAACGAGAAGCCCAAGCACCTCAACTAGAGAGTAACCCCTGCTTGCCACAGCTAGAGAAAGCCCACACACAGCAACAAAGACCCAATGGAGCCAAAACAAACAAACAAAAATTATATATATATATATATGTATATAATAAAATATTTTAAAAATTTATTTGGATCCATCTCCTAGAATAATGGAAATGAAAACAGAAACATACAAAAGGGACCTAATTAAAATTTTGCACAGCAAAGGAAAACATAAATGATGCTACTGACAAGAGATCAATTTTCAAAATAAACAAACAGCTCATACAGCTTAATGTAAAAAAAACCCAACCCAACCAAAAAATGGGCAGAAAACCTAGAGACATTTCTCCAAAGAAGACATACAGATAGCCAATAGCCAGGTAAAAAGATGTTCAAATTTGCTAATTATTAAAGAAATGCAAATCAAAACTAATGAGGTATTACCTCACATCAGTCAGAATGGCCATCATTAAAAAGTTTACAAATAATAAATGCTGACGAGAGTATAGAGAAAAAGAAACTGTCCTACACTCTTGGTGGGAATGTAAATTGGTGCAGCAACTGTGAAGAACAGTATGGAGGCTCCCTCAAAATCTAACCGTAAATAGATAGCCTACTGGAATTGGCTGTATGTCTCAGGAAGCTCAAACAGGAGCTCTGTACCAACCTAGAGGGGTGGGTGGTGAGGGAGACAGGAGGGAGGTTAAAAAGGGAGGGGATATATGTATACCTATGGCTGATTCATGTCTAGGTTTGACAGAAAACAACAAAATTCTGTAAAGCCATTATCCTTCAATTAAAAAATAAACAAATTAAAATAAATAAATAAATTTTAAAAAATATAAATATAGGGCTACCATATGATCCAGCAATTCTACTACTAGGCATATATACAGATATCCAGAGAAAATTATAATTCAAAAAGATACATGCAATTCACTGTTCATAGTGAAAGGTTGTTGCTGAGCCATGAAAGATGCTGGGATTCTTGGGCTCTGGAGGAGAAGAATTCAATCCAGGGCCAGTGATGAGGCTTGACTGCTCAGAATTTTTGTGTAATAATGTTTTATTAAAGTATAGAAGAGACAGAGAAAGCTTCTGACATAGACATCAGTAGGGGGCAGAAAGAGTGCCCCCCTGCTAGTCTTTAGCCAGATGCTTTAGCTACTAGCAGTCTGATAATTAGAGAAAGGAAATATTTCAAAACTCAGAGACTGGCACCAGGCCCCTCACCTACAACATACATTTTGAGAAAACACTGGCACAAGGTGAGTTGTCCTTGGCCATAAAATGATTGACATGAATCTTGAAGAAAGGCAGGTTTCCAAGCAAATACAGTCTCATTAACATAGCTTAAAAGAACATTTGCCTGAGTAAAACCTACCGGTTTGTCAAATCGGTTCTGAGTCTTAGGTGAAACCTACTTGAAGACAGAGTCTAGGGTAAATACATAGTTCATTAACATAGCTTAAGACATTTCCATAAGAAAAATGCATTGGTTAGTTCAAGGTTTGAGAAAAGTTAAGTTCAGGTGGAACCAGGTGTTGTCATGGCAACACAGAATTTTAAAAGAAACGTCTTCTTAAAATTGTATAGGGAAGGGGAAAAAATATGACATTAGCAGTTTGTTTCCTCCTGCCGCTTAAGAGAGAGAGAAAAAAATGTCTGACACTTGCAGCCTATTTCCTCCTTTTGGAGACCCCTGGCCTTCCTGCCTGTTACTCTCTCAATAGCAACACCATTACAATAGCCAAAATATGGAAGAAATCTAAGTGTCCACTGACAGATGCATGGATAAAGACAATGTGGCACGCGCGCGCACACACACACACACACACACACACACACAATGGAATATGACCCAGCCATCAAAAAGAATGAAATAATGCTATTTGCAGCAACACGGATGGACCTAGAGATTATACTAAGTGAAGTGAGGAAAAGATGCCCGATGACATCACTTATATGTGGGATTTAAAATATGACCCAAATGAACTTATTTCAAAGCAGAAACAGACCCACAGACATGGAAACCAAACTTACGGTTACCAACAGGGTAGGCAGGGGCAGAGAGAAATAAATTAGGAGTTTGGGATTAACATATATATACTACTATATATACAATAGGTAAACAAATAGGACCTACTGTTTACCACAGGGAACTATACTCAATGTCTTATAATAACCACTAAGGAAAAAGAATGTGAAAAAGAATAATGTATAACTGACTCTCTTTGCCATACACCTAAAACTAACAAAACACTACTGTGGTGGTGGTGTAGTTGCTTGGTTCTGTCCGACTCTTTGTGACCCCATGGGCTGTAGTCCATCAGGCTCCTCTGTCCATGGGGCTTGCCAGGCAAGAATACGGGAGTGGGTTGCCATTTCCTTCTCCAGGGGATCTTCCTGAGCAAGGGATGGAACTTGGGTCTCCCACATTGCAGGCAGATTCTTTACTGCTGAGCCACCAGGGAAGTCCCTTAAATTAACTATACTTCAATTTAAAAAAATAATTCTGTTGTAATAACTCACTTGCGGTTGAGTTCATGGAAAAATTAAAACTTGCAATATAATGAAGAGGAAATAAAGCTTTGTTATTCTGAAACCTAAAGGAAAAATCAGAATTTTCAAAAGTATTTACTGTAACTTTTTAAAACTACTTTCTTTTTAGGAGGAAACCATAAGCCATAGCTTTGAAACTGAAGTATGAATTTATAAGGACCAGAACAGGTTAGAATGAAATAAAAAATTTAAAAAGAGCACTACAAGTTCTCACAGGGGTAGAGAAGGCAGAACTGGGGCAGCATGAAATAAATATGTCAGTGCGTAGAGGATGAAATTGAGAAGCTCTCCTAAAAATACAAAAGAAAATATCACAGGAATGAGAACAATGCTTAAGATAATAGATGTGGAACATAAAGAAGAGAGAAACAAATGTTAAAGCGTTAAAAGTACAAGTCTTCTAAAGGAATAAGTTAGAACAAAACCCACAGACATCACATCCAAGTCTCTGAGCTGATAAAACACACACGTATTAGAAGGGCTCAATGCAGTCCAGTAACAATCAACAAAAAAAGCCAATCATAAATCTCACCCTGGTGACATTTCCAAATTCTAAGCACATAGAAAAATACTACAAAGCCCAAACAGAAAACTTAATGATTTCTTCAGAGTAACAATATCAGGCTGCTCTTGAACTTCTTTGGATCTTTTGAAGTTCAAAAACAGCATTACCAGGACTTTTTTGGTGGCTCAGTGGTAAAGAATCTGCCTGGCCAATGCTGGATATGTGGGCTCAGTCCCTAGTCTGGGAAGATGCCACATGCCTCAGCAAGTAAGCGCTTGTGACGCAACTACTGATCCTGTGCTCTGGAGCCTGGGGCCGCACCTACGGAAGTCCACATTCCCTAGAGCCTGTGCTCTGCAACAAGAGAAGCCCTTGCAATGAGAAGCCCTTGCATCGCAACTAGAGAAAAGCCTGCAAGGCAACGAAGACCCAGCACAGCCAAAAATAAATAAAAATTCAAAAAACAGCATTACCAAATCTAGGGACTTTGGAGAGAAATAAGTGCTAATAACTTAAATATTTTCTACCCAACTAAGCTGTCTGGCTTAGGGCAGGACAACAGAAAGGTGTTCTCAGATACAGAAGAGTTCAGAAAACAAGCCTCCCCATGTGCCTTTCTTAATGATGGTATACCACAGGCAGCCACAGAACATGTTAAAATGAAGATGGACAAGATACCAGTAGAGAGATGGTAGCAGAAAGGAACCAGGGACCAGCAGACTTTTCTGTGGAAGAGCAATATGCAACAGCAACCAAACATCGAGATTTCTGTCGACTGTCACCTTCCTATGCCAAAACAGCTGAGTTTATCACAATAGTGAGCTTTCAACACAGCAGTCTTGGTGCCTCCTCTCATTCCCTCACAAAGATACAACCTAAAATAAAACTAATTCTTTTTTTTTTTTTAACAAAAAAGAGTTACTTGGGAATATTGTGAATAACTTCATGCCAAAAAAGTTAGAAAATGCACATACAGTGGAAAAACTTTTCAATGTACACAAATCACCAAAGCTTACACAAGAAGAAAACAGAAAATCTAAATAGATTGGTAACAAGGAAAGAAACTGAATTGGTAATAAAAAAAAGTTGAGTCTTATCCAAAATGACTTCAATGGTACATTCTACCAAACATTTAAATGAAAAATAATACTTCACAAATGCTTTTATAAAGTATAGGAAGGGGGAACATGTCTCAACTCATTTTATGAAGTTAGCATTACTCAAAGCCAGATGAAGATATCACAAGAAAAGAAACTATAAATCAGTATACTTCATGAACACAGTGATAAAATAATCCTTAATGAAATATGAATAACCTAAATTCAGGAACAACAAAAAGTTACATGTCATGATCAATTTGGGTCTATCTCAACAATTCAAAGTTGCTTATACATCTGAAGAGTCCAAAATGCAGAACTTGGACACAGTCTCAAAAACAACAGAATGATCTCAGTTCATTTCCAAGGCAAACCGTTCAATATCACAGCAATCCAAGTCTATGCTCCAACCACTAATGCTGCAGATGAAGTTGAACGATTATATGAAGACCTACAAAGACCCTCTAAAACTAATAGCAAAAAGATGTCCTTTTCATCATAGGGGACTGGACTGCAAAGGTAGGAAGTCAAGAGATATCTGGAGTAACAGTCAAGTTGGCCTCTGACTACAAAATGAGGCAGGGCAAAGGCTAACAGTTTTGCCAAGAGAATCCACTGGTCATAGCAAACATCCTCCTCTTCCAACACCACAAGAGACGACTCTACACATGGACATCACCAGATGGCAAATACTGAAATCAGACTGATTATACTCTGTGCAGCTGAAGATGGAGAAGCCCTACAGAGTCAGCAAAACAAGACTGGGAGCTGACTGTGGCTCAGATTATGAACTCCTTATTGCAAAGTTTACGTCTAAAATGAACAAAGCAGGGAAAAACCACTAGGCCATTCAGGTATGACCCTAACCAAAGTCATGTATGGATCTGAGAGTTGGACTGTGAAGAAAGCTGAGCACCGAAGAATTGATGCTTTTAAACTGTGGTGTTGGAGAAGACTCTTGAGAGTCCCTTGGACTGCAAGGAGATCCAACCAGTCCATTTTAAAGGACATCAGTCCTGGGTGTTCTTTGGAAAGAATGATGCTAAAGTTGAAACTCCAGTACTTTGGCCACCTCACGCGAAGAGCTGACTCATTGGAAAAGACTCTGATGCTGGGGAGGATTAGGGGCAGGAGGAGAAGGGCACGACAGAGGATGAGATGGCTGGATGGCATCACCAACTCGATGGATGTGAGCTTGAGTGAACTCCAGGAGTTGGTGACGGACAGGGAGGCCTGGCATGCTGCGATTCATGGGGTCGCAAAGAGTCGGACACGACTGAGCGACTGAACTGAACTGAACTGAAATCTCTTAAGATGATACAGTGGAAGTGACAAACAGATTCAAAGGATTAGATCTGACTGACAGAGCGCCTGAAGAACTATGGACGGAGGTTCATAGGAGGTGGTGATCTAAACCAACCCCAAGAAAAAGAAATTCAAGGCAAAATAGTTGTCTGAGGAGGCCTTGCAGATAGCTGAGAAAAGAAGAGAAGCAAAAAGCAAAGGAGAAAAGGAAAGATATACCCATCTGAATGCAGAGTTCTAGAAAAAAGCAAGGAGAGGTAAGACAGACTTCCTAAGTAAACAATGCAAAGAAATAGAGGAAAATAATAGAATGGAAAAGACTAGAGACTTCTTTAAGAAAATTAGAGATATCAAAGGAACATTTCATACAAAGATGGCCACAATAAAGGACAGAAATGGTACGGACCTAAAAGAAGCAGAAGATATTAAGAGGAGGTGGCAAGAATACACAGAAGAACTGTACAAAAAAGATCTCAATGACACGGATAACCATGATGGTGTGATCACTCAGCTAGAGCCAGACATCTTGGAGTGTGAAGTCAAGTGGGCCTTAGGAAACATCACTACAAACAAAACTAGTGGAGATGACGGGATTTTAGCTGAGTTATTTCAGAACCTAAAGGATGATGCTGTTAAAGTGCTGCACTCAATATGCCAGCAAATTTGGAAAACTCAGCAGTGGCCACAGGACTGGAAAAGGTCAGTTTTCATTCCAATCCCAAAGAAGGGCAATGCCAAGGAATGTACAAATTAATGCACAATTGTACTCATTTCACATGCCTGCAAGGTAATGCTCAAAGTCCTTCAACCTAGGTGTCAACAGTATGTGAACTGAGAAATTCCAGATGTACAAGCTGGATTTAGAAAAAGGAGAGGAACCAGAGATCAAATTGTCAACATATGTAGGATCATAGGAAAAGCAAAAGAATTCCAGAAAAACATTTACTTCTGCTTTATTGACTATACCAAATCCTTTGACTGTGTGGATCACAAGAAACTGTGGAAAATTCTTCAAGAGATGGGAATACAAGACCACCTGACCTGCCTCCTGAGAAATGTGTATGCAGGTCAAGAAGCAACAATTAGAATCAGACATGGAACAACAGACTGTTTCAAAATTAGGAAACGTTGTTTATTGTCCCCTTGCTTATTTAACTTATATGCAGAGTATATCATGTGAAATGCCAGGCTGGATGAAGCACAAGCTTCAAGCCAAGATTTCAGGGAGAAATATCAATAACCTGATATGCAGATGATACCATCCATATGACAGAAAGCAAAGAGGAACTAAAGAGCCTGTTTATGAAAGTGAAAGAGGAGAGTGAAAAAGCTGGCTTAAAACTCAATATTCAGAAAACTAAGATCATGGCACCCAGTCCCATCATTTCATGGCAAATGGATGGGGAAACAATGGAAACAGAGACAGACTATTTTCTTGGGCTCCAAAATCACTGCTGCCATGAAACTGAAAGACACTTGCTCCTTGGAAGAAAAGATATGACAAACAATACGCTAGACATCATATTAAAAAGCAGAGACATCACTTTACTGACAAAGGTCCATCTAGTCAAAGCTATGGTTTTTCCAGTGGTCATGTACAGATGTGAGAGTTGGGCCATAAAGAAGGCTGAGAGCCAAAGAATTGATGCTTTTGAACTGTGGTGTTGGAGAAGACTCTTGAGAGATTTCCTAAGACAGCAAGGAGACCAACCAGTCAATCCTAAAGGAAATCAGTCCTTAATATTCATTGCAAGGACTGATACTGAAGCTGAAGCTCCAATACTTTGATCACCTGATGTGAAGAACTACCTCACTGGAAAACACTCTGATGCCAGGAAAGATTGAAGGCAGGAGGAGAAGGAGGCAACACAGGATGAGATGGTTGGATGGCATCACTGACTCAAAGTACATGCGTTTAAACAAACTTTGGGAGATGGTGAAACACAGGGAAGCCTGGTGTGCTGCAGTCTATGGGGTCACAAGGAGTCAGACATGACTAAGCAACTGAACAATAACAATTCAAAGTTGCTTAACATCTGAAAATAGTGTCATACAGTAGTATACTATAAAGGACCAAAACCATATAACAACCTCAGAAGATGAATAAAATGCAGAGAAACCATTTGAAAAAAATCAAACATTTATTCATTATAAAAATTCTCAACAAACTAGGACTGTAAAGGCATTTTCTCAACCTTATAAAGGGCATTCTGAAAAGCCAACAGCTAACATAGTTAATGAGGAAACACTTTTCACCTCAGAGCAAGAACAAAGTAAGGATGTTCCAACTTGCTCCTTGTAATCAGCAATGTCCTAGAGGCGCTGGCCAGTGAAATAAGAAAAACAGTGACATGCTAACAGAATCTGGACAGGAAAGAAGTAAATCTAAACAGAATGTATTCACACATGACATGACCTGACATATAGAAAACCCTAAGAAGTTCTTAGGAAAATTATCAGAATTATTGAATTTAGCAAAGTTTTAGGAGGTTAGTTCCTAGAAGGGTAAACAAGGAAATTTCTGGGGGCGCTGTTAGCATTCTGGCCTGGAGAATTCCATAGACTGTATGGTCCATAGGGCTGCAAACAATTGAACAAGACTGAGCAACTTGCACACACACACACACAAATTAGCATTCTGTTTCTTGATCTGTGTCTTGGTTTATTCCACTGCTTATCTGTCATTTCCTTTAGATGTCTAACAGGAACTTATGTCAAATAGATTATTGATTTTATTCCCAAATCCACATTCATTCACAACTGCTCACCAACAATCTCCTTTTCCATTGGGGACATCAAGATTCCCTAATTAACTGACATTAACTGACATCAAGATTCACCTACTTGCTCAGTAGGAACTGGAATTATCCTTGATTCCCTCCTTTTGCTTGCATGACATTTATAATGCACCAGCAACTCCAGTGGATTCTATGTCGAAAAACATGGTGAATTCATCCACTTCCCTCCATTTCTAAGACAACATCACTCTTGCCCATCTACTCTCATTCCTTGGTTTAATGAATGTATAGCCTCCACCAAGAACCTTATCTCCCACCTCTTCCTACTCCCTTGCTTTGTTAAAAGTCACCAACCATTTGACAAGGTTCCAAGTCCAAGGCAAAGGTCACTGGCATGGCTCCCAAAGTCTTGCACCACATGCCTCTCTCCATCTTCTCGTCAGCCTCTCCCATGGGCCACATGAGCCCTTTGTTTGTCCTTAGGACGTGACAAGCTCTACTTGTCCTGGAGGATTCATCCATGCCCTCTTGCTGCTGAGATCCCCACTCATTCTCCATAACAGCATCTTGTTCATGATCTTCTGCTCACCTTACACAATCTTTAACATTTTGGATTTATTAATTTGTATACTGTCTGTCTTACTCTGCCATAGCAACCTTGCATGAGGGCAGGCCTATGTCTTTTTTCATTCACCACTATGTGCCCAGCATCTGCATAATGCCTGGCAGGTGGATGGCACAGTGTTTATTCATTCAAATGCACAGGGTACAATTTAATAAATCAAAGAATACTGGGGCAGATTCAGATACTACATGAGATGATTCTTCATGCACTGCATATACCAGGGGTTCCTAAACTTGACTGCACATTAGAATCCCCTGGGTAGTTTTAAAAAATCCCAATATACAGATTTAATCCTATGCCTATCACATCAGAATGGCTGGGACTGAAAGACAGACAGCAGCAGTTTTTAAAGTTTCCCAGCAACGTAGGGGAACCATGGACATATACACTTTAAAATGAAAGCATATAATAAAGTCTGCAAAGAAAAAACTTATTCCTTATGTTCATATTATATATATCTGAATTTAAAATGGCTTCTGCAAAATATTTTATAGGCCCATATGTGTTGTGTGTGCTATGATAAATGTGCTATGTACTATGATAAAGCACATGTGTGCTATGATAAAGATGTGCTATGATAAATTCTAACTATGGTTAGTATTGACAAACACTTTTATTTATTGAGGGCTTCCCAAGCAGCGCAGTGGGAAAGAATCCACCTGCCAATGCAGGAGACACAAGAGACACAGATTTGATCCCTGGGCCAGGAAGATCCTCTGGAGGAGGAAATGGCAACACACTCCAATATTCTTGACTTGAAAATTCCAAGGACAGAGGAGCCTGACAGGCTATAGTCCATGGGGTCCCAAGGAGTCAGACATGACTGAGCACACATGCACACTTCGCACTTCATTTATTAATTTGCAGTGTATTCCAGAAGTTTGTAAATGATGTCAAGTAATGAAAGCACTTGTTCCAATATTAATAATGTTGAAAGTGGTGCTTTTTCCTGTGTATCTTCAATTTTTAGCAGATTTTATTGATTAATTTGATATTGTTGTCGTTCAGAGGCTCAGTCATGTCCAAATCTTTGCGACCCTATTGACTGTAGCACGTCCGTCCCTGTCTTTCACCATCTCCCAGAGCTTGTGCAAACTCATGTCCATCGTGTTTGTGATGCCATCCAACCATGTCATCTTCTGTCATCCCCTTCTCCTTCTGCCTTAAATCTTTCCTAGCATCAAGGTCTTTTCCAATGAGTCAGATCTTCGCATCGGATGGCCAAAGTATTGGAGTTTCAGCTTCAGTATTAGTCCTTCCAGTGAATATTCAGGACTGATTTCCTTTAGGATGGACTGGTTAGTCTCCTTGCTGTCTTGAGGAAATCTCTCAAGAGTCTTCTCCAACACCACAGTTCGAAAGCATCAATTCTTTGCCGTTCAGCCTTCTTTATGGTCCAACTCTCACATCTGTACACGACTACTTGAGAAACCATAGCTTTGACCATATGGATCTTTGTTGGCAAAGTAATGTCTCTGCTTTTTAACATGCTGTCTAGGTCTGTCACTACTCTTCTCCCAAGGAGCAAGCGTCTTTTAATTTCATGGCTGCAGTCACCATCTGCAGTGATTTTGGAGCCCAAGAAAATAAAGTCTCTCACTGTTTCCATTGTTTCCCCATCTATTTGCCATGAAGTGATGGGACTGGATGCTATGATCTTAGTTTTCTGAATATTGAGTTTTAAGCCAGCTGTTCCACTCTCTTCTTTCAACTTCATCAACAGGCTCTTTAGTTCCTCTTCACTTTCTGCCATAAGGGTGGTGTCATTTGCATATCTGAGGTTATTGCTATCTCTCCAAGAAATCTCAATTCCGGCTTGTGCTTCATCCAGCCTGGCATTTTTGGATGATATACTCTGCATATAAGTTAAATAAGCAGGGTGACAATATATAGCTTTGACATAATCCTTTCCCAATTTTGAACCAGTCTGTTGTTTCATGTCTAGTTCTAACTATTGCTTTTTGACCTCCATACAGGTTTTCTAGAAGGCAGGTAAGGTGGTCTGGTATTCCCATCTCTCTGAGAATTTTCCAGTTTGTTGTGATCCACACAGTCAAGGCTTTATTTAGTATAGTCAATGAAGCAGAAGTAGATGTTTTTCTGGAATTCCCTTGCTTTTTCTATGATCCAATGGATGTTGATATTAGCTGGCTATTATAATTAAGGGCTTCTCTACTCTCTCAAGTGGTAAGGAAACTGCCTGCATTGCAGAAGATGAGGGTTCGATCCCTGGGTCAAGAAGATCCCCTGGAGGAGGGCATGACAGACCACTCCAGAATCCTTGCCTGGGAAATCCCATGGACAGAGGAGCCTGGCAGGCTACAGTTCATGGGTTTGCTAAGAGTCGGACATGACTGAGCATGCTTGCACATTAGAATTACATATATGTGTAATTCCACAAACATTAAATGAACAAATATTAGTTGGCAGGTATTCTGCTTTGTGTTATAGAATGTGGGAAACCTAAGCTGGAGTTTTATTTATATAAATCCTTTATGTGTTGGCAGTTTCCTAAGATGATGATTGAGAAATTATTTGACCAAGCTCATTGCCTTGTGTGGCAGCATCGTTCCCATTCAACCCAGTTCAAATTCCAGGTTATCCTCTTTATTATCTGTATAAATTTAGCTGACTGTTAGTATTTGTATTTCTGTTTTTTGTATGAAAACTGAGAAGGGTAAGCTGAATGCTGGAGCTCCTGATAGGTTTAAATTATATGAAATATACAAAGTGACACTGTTGTTTCCAATTAATCAACAAACACTCAAGTAAATGAACTCTGTTCACTCCCTGCAGCATTTCCACTGTCTCAGTGAATATAACAAAAATCCTGCATTTGCTCATTCCACAAATAATCACGTAATGAAAATTATTTTAGGTGCTCAGGGCACAGGAGTAAACAGACAAAAATCCCCGGCCTGGGGGAGCTGATGTTCCAGTAGGTGAGACAGACAGTGAATATTTGGTATTAAAAATGCCAATTAAACAACAGGTTATGAGTCCATTATAAAAAACAGTAAGTCCTTTAAAGAAGAGGTTATGAGTTGGTTATGAAGCTGCTGCTGCTGCTAAGTCACTTCAGTCGTGTCTGACTCTGTCCGACCCCATAAAATGGCAGCCCACCAGACTCCTCAGTCCATGGGAGTTTCCAGGCAAGAACACTGGAGTGGGGTGCCATTGCCTTCTCTGCGGTTATGAAGAGGACCTGGTCTGCTGGGCCAGAGAGGGTGGGAATGAGAGAGAGAGGATCACAAAATCAAACAGCCTGGCAGAGAAGACGATGAGGACGCAAATGCCTGGCGAATCTGAGGGCTTAGCTGTGCAAATATTTGGGGGGAAACATTATTGGAAAACTGAATTTTCAAGCAACAAAATGTGATCTTTTTCATGGGAGACACCATTTTCCTAACCCCATCCTACTGAGTGGGCTTTTAGTTTAAGGGGACAAAGTCTTGCTCCTGAATGCCCAAAGGAAATGATTTTAGAAATGGGCAATGTAGCAGAGGCAGAGAACAAGAAAGAGAATCATGTCAGTGCCTCCCTCAGGAGGTCAAAGTCAGAACTGGCTACACCTGGGGGTGGACATGGACGTCTCAAAAACCCAGGCCACAGACATAGGAGTGCCTTGATTTCTCCAACTAGTTTGGTTTCCAGCAGCAGCGTATTAAAAGCTTGATTTAAGTCTGCAAGTCATACAATTAGAATTTGAGGTAAAGACAAATTTTTAAAAATTAACAGAAGAATATTCCAGGGAAAAAGAATACTCCAAGGAACAAGAATACTCTACCTGAGTGGACACCGACACACACCCTGCTCTGAGTCACAGCTGAAGCTCTGGGCTGGGTCCCAGAGAAGCAGCTCCCTCCACCTCCCCAGCAGGGGCTGCCTCTGAGAGCAGCCCAGGTAGGTGTCCCTACTACAGGGCCTGGCGCCTGCCCAGTACGGTTCAGGCTTATTCCGCAGAACACTTCCAAGGTGTGTGGACAGGTGGTGAAAAACCACTCTGTGGAGAGTGCTGGAGAAGGGCCAAGCCCAGGGCAAAGGCATGCACTTTCTGGAATGTTCTGGAACATGCTGGAACCCTGCACACCCACAGCTCTCCCTCTGCTCACTGACCCCGCTGATGGCTGGCAGCTCCTGTGTGTTGGTGCCCAGGTCAGAGGTGAAGATGCTCTCAGCCCCTGAAACCCAACATGGGGCTCCTGACTGCTGTCTAAGTGCGGCCAGCTGAGGACACTTTCATGGATGGGCTGCCCTGACCACCTTGCTGAGGCTGGTTTGGGAGGCTGAGGCTGGTCTTCTGAGCTCCTGGCAGAGCATGAGGGGAAGGGGGAGAGGGAGCACTACTGGCCTCCTGCTCCCTCTGCTCAGGACACACAGCCCTCTCAGCATCCCATCCTTCCTCAGAGGCCTCCACAGCCACCTGGTGAGAAGCGACTTCGCCTTTGAGTTCAGTGCTTTTCACACTTCTAAATTCACACAACCGTGAGAGATGCATTTTACATGAGAGTCAGGGCATTTACGTATGAACCAAAAATTACCCTGGCTACCCTTTAAAGTACATCTATTTTTCATTCTAGTCCATTAAAAAATATTCTGGCTATGATCTATGGAATGGATTCCATGCTGTAGGGGATTGCCCGGAATGGCCTGACTGTAGCTAATGTTGGAGATCCACTGACTGAATTGACAGGCAGCCACAGGAAGGCAGGAAGGCCTGGATAGCATCCAGGAACAGGAATGAATGACCAGCTCCCTCTGTGCTCCACTGCACTTCACTGCTAATTGTGGTCTGGATGTTTGTGTCTCCCCAGAATTCATGTACTGAAATCCTAGTCTCAGTGCAATGGTATTAGGAGGTAGAAGCTTTGAATGGAGTTAGTGACCTTCTGAGAGACCCCAGGGAGCTCCCTCACCCCTTCCATGGAATAAGGATATGAGAAGACAGCACTCTGCAACCCAGGAGAGAGTCCTCGCTGGAACTTGGCCATGCTAGCCCCTGATCTTGGACTTCCAGACCCCAGAACCATGAGAAATACATTTCCATTGTAAAACACCCAGTCTATAGCACTTTGTCCTAACTGCCAGGACTAAGACACTCCTACCATTTGAGTCTGTAATGTGGCTGAGAAGGTGTCCTGAGGGCGGGGGTGAGACTTCCCACAGCAATGCCCCCAGCTCCAGACACAGCTGCTGGTGAGCAGGAGGTCTGGTAAAACTTCAGTGGATGAACAAATGAATACTTTCTAGGTGGAGAAGAGTATCATGCATTTAAAACCACTTTTACTCACTTGCACTTTGCTAACCAGGAACAGTCAATTGATTTGAGGTATAAAGCAACAGCTTAAGAAAATCAACATTTTTAAGTTAGGTTTTGTACACAGGTAATATTTCATGACCCTGATTGCCCTTCTTTATAAACATAGTGACAAGTGACACTGAAGGTATACTATTTGTGAAGAACAGTTATAAGCACTTAATGTGCACTGTTTTATTTCATTGCTTCTACTATCCTATGGGGTATCATCATCCCCATTTTACAGAGGAAGAAAGAGAGGTTTAGAGAGTTGAAGTCACTTGCCTAAGGTCACATGGCTGATGCAAAGCTGGAATTCAAATCTCCTAGTTTGACACTGGGATCTATACTAGAAACCACGGCATAATTTACTAACCTGTAATGACAGACTATTCTCTAGTAAAGAATCTCTCTGGCCTCTGTCTCTGGCTTCGTGGGAGGTAACCTTTAAATCCCTGGGATTTCCTAAGTGATAGGAGAGTCTGTCCTTTGTGGTGGATCCCTTGGATCACAGCTACACTGATGCTAACAAGATGATTCAGGACAGGCTGCCCAGGCCACAAAGACTAGCCATGTGGTTAGTGGTTAGTGGGTTGGGACTTTGAGTTAAGTGTTATCAGCCTAACCTCCCAACCTCCTGGGAGGGAACTGGGGCTGGAGACTGAGTTCCCTATAGCCAGTAATCCAATCAATCATGTCTCCATAGTGAGACCCCAATAAAAACTCTGGACACAATGGGGACCTTCCTGGTTGGTGAGCACATCTGTGCCAGGTGGGTCATATGCTCCAGCTCCACAGACAGAGGGCAGGGAGGCTCCCTGTGTGTCTCCTCATTTGGTTGGTCTTGATTTGCACCTTAATTACAAAACTGTAACTTGCAGCCGTTAGTCAGAAGAGCAGCTGGTCCTCAGGTTACCTGGGGGCTGTGGAACTTGTGTCTGGTGTTTGAAGTGAGGCAGGCTTGTTAGGGACCACGCTCTTAACCCGTGGGGTCTGTGCTGACCCTGGGTGGTGAGCATCAGAACTGCCCAGCCACACTAAGCCATCCAATCTAGAGAAGCAGGAATTTAAGGGAGGGAGCCTCAGATAAAATCCAGTTCAGCATCATGGGGAGAAATTGGCCAAGAAAGGGAAGACCCATTCTTGAGATGTGTCCTATCCTTGCTGAATTGCAGGAAAAGAAGTGTCTTATCAGGCAGAGCATTCCCAATTTACTGTGGCCAGAGTCTGAACATGGCTGCCTTCTCGCAGGATACGGTGACGACAGCTGTAGTTCCGTTATCAGTGGAGACCTGCTCTGCTCTACTAAAACTAAAACTACAACTACATTGAAATCAAAGGACCATAAAACTCAGGACCACCGAGGAAAAAGTAGGGCATTCCTTGTGTACCAAAGAGCTTTGCATTGGGACATGACTGCTAAGGCCTGTCCACAGGAACTGAAGGGTCCTTACAACACCCTTTGGGAGATGTGCAATCCCAGAGCTGAGCTGTTAACATCATTTTGGCCCTAAAAACAGTTGTTCAATTTTCTAGGAAATGAAACTGGGCTTTAAGTATATACTAGCAATGTTTACTATTCATTTAATAGGTTCCTATCATTAATCCTTCTGTGAAATGGAGTGTCTTGTTATAAAGCCACCTGACCCCTTGTCTTAGTCCATTTGGGCTGCTATAACAGCATACCATAGATGAGGTGGCTTATAAACAACAGAAATCCGCTTTCACAGACCTGGAGGCCGGGAAGTCCAAGATCAAGGTGCTGGCATATTCAGTGTCTGGTGGGCGCTCCCTGGCGCATAGACAGTGCCTTCTCTCTGTGTCCTCACACAGTGGATGGGGAAGGGGCGTTCTCCGGGGTCCCTTTTATAAAGGACCTCACTCATGAGGGCTCCATCCTTATGACCTAAATTTATCTCCTAAAGCCCCCAGCTAACACCAACACACTGGTGGTTAAGATTTCAGTGAATGCATTTTAGGGGGACACAAGCGTGCAGTCTATAGCTCCCCACTAATAGCTGGTATTCCTATGGGTTCAAGATGATCCAAAAGGTTAATGCTGAACCATATTGAATGTGATCTTTACCTAGTAGGGTGTCAGGGAATTTGCATGGACTCTGGAGGCCCTGAAGGATTTCTGGGGTCTTGTGCTAAAGGCATGGCCAGGAGATGGAGGGAGGCCCCTCACCCTCTGTCCATGAAGGAGGCCAGGCTGGGAACACAGCACAAGGCAGGGCAGCATAGGTGGGGCTCAGTGCTGGGCAGGTGAGGTCCAGGGCTGGTGTATCAGGCTGGGGCCAGTAGTCCCAGCAGGCCGAGGCCCAGCCAGGCAGGGGCCTCCACCCCAGAGGCACACTGAGTGAGACCTCATGTGGTGGGGGGTGGGTTCTACCTAAAGGCAGCTAAGTGGAAGGGCTACAGACCATTCTGCATACAGAGGAGCACTCTGTGCAAAGTAGCAAAGGCAGGAGCCTGGTCAGAAGGTGGCCATGGTGTTCAGAGCCACGACTCCACTGGCCAAGGAGGGAGAAAGGAGACAGACACAGGAAAGTGAAGCAGGCAGGGGCGACAAGCAGTCTTCGTTGGGAAGGGAAAGGTGGCCAGGGAGGGGACAAAAGACTCCCCCCCGCAATCTCTGACTTGGTTTCTGGGGTGAAGTGTGGGGGGACAGCACCTGGCGGTTGTGTGCCTGGAGGGGTCCCCAGGACGGGCAGGTTAGGAAGAAAGGGAATGGTTCTTAGACACAGAGTCCCTGGTGGTTGGCCAAGTGTGGATCAGTGGGATGCAGGGGCCTCTATCTCAGGAAGAGGCAGAGGGGTGGAAGGAGCAGACAGAAAGTCGAAGGACAGTAACTCAAAGCTGTGGTCCAAGTTCTACCTCAGAAGAATTTCAAGGCTCCTCTGTGGGGCTCTGGGAGGTAGGTGGGCATGGGATGGGGTGTGGGGGTAGCGTTTACAATACAGGGATACAAAGGAAAGGAGCCTGGCCACTCGATCTATCGTACAGGGGGTTTTGGAAGGCACATTCTTCAAGTATCTTTAGACACTTTGAATATATCCAAACAGTTCATTTCCACAGAGGGGTTCGTGTTATTTTGAAAAAAAAAAAAGGCTGTCCACCCTTTAGCTCTCTCCCAGGTTCACTGTCAAGGTCAAACACTGCACTTCCTGGGCCCACGTGCACAGCTGAGCCCAGAGGTCAGCTCACCCCTGGAGGCCCTGTGTCCCTTTCTTTTGCAGCACTGTGACCCAGAATGGACAACTGGCTGGGATCTTAGAAATGAAACTCCCACCAGGAAGAGTCACACAGTGAGTGCTAACACACTTTGAGAAGTCTGCTTCACTGATTTAAACCTGCACTCAAAGGCAGCCCGGCAGCATATGCATTTTATCCGTGTTCTTAGCGGCCGCACGGGAAGCAAACCTGGCATCAGAATTATCTCACTTCATACAAATAGCATTTGTTACACAAGAAAAAGAGATGCACATTCTTGCTGGATACCTCACTGTAAAGAAGCAGGTAGAGGAAGAACCCTGCTCCTTGCCCTAGCTCTGTATATCAAACAGATGTTGACGTTTGTCTGGTTTGAATCTCCAGGAAAGAACTTCAAAGTATTGTCACATCTTTTTCAGCACAGATTTGGGCCCTGGTGAAATTTCCAGAACAGCAAACCAAATGGTCATTGTCCACCTCTGGTCACCAGAGCCCTCCTCCTGGACACTGTAAAGGCCTGGAGGGGGTGAGTGAGAGGGACACAGTAGGCGTGGGGTTGGGGGTCGGGTGGCTAAAACACAGTGACACAAAGGGAAGGGGCCTGGCTGTTCTAGGTCTGTCGTTGGTAAAGAAGGGTTTGGAATTTACATTCTCCAAGGGTCCTACCAATTCTGAAAGAGTTACAAAGGGGATCTGCAAGAGGTTGGGAACTGTATATCTGTCTACTTTCAGTGAAGGCCTTTGAAGTTTCCTAGGGTGGACAAGGGACTTCCTTGATGGCTCAGCGGTGAAGAATCTGCCTGCAATGCAGGAGACCTAGGTTCAGCCCCTGGGAAGGGAAGATCCCCTGGAAAAGGGAATGGCAACCCACTCCAGTATTCCTGCCTGGAGAATTCCACGGACAGAGGAGCCTGATGGGCTACAGTCCATGGGGTCACAATACAGTCAGACACAACTGAACAAATAACATACATACAAACATACACAGGGTGGCCCAGAGGCCCAGGCCAGAGCAGCACGGTGTGCTGTGATACATCCCTCCTGGGGGAGTGCTCCACGGTCATACAGGAAAGAGCCTGGCTTGACTCAAGAGTGACAATGATGAAGCAGGCAGGCCACCAAAGCTATAATTAAAAGCCTCTGCATTATCTGCCTCTCTGCTCTACAGATTCACTTAAAAATAAAGCAACCAGACATCAATTTAGCTGGCCCCATGAAATTTCCTGCTACTTTCTCCACTTATAATAATGGACATGCAAGCACTTAATGTTGAAGCTAACTTCTACTTTATGTATATACTATATCATTTACTTAAAGGGGTTCCTGAAATGCAAGAAACAGCTATTTGTCCTTTAGATATCAGGGGGGTAATCAACCTCACTCTGAATTAAACTCTTGAATTGAAGTAACAAGAACCCTCAATCAAGCCTCCTTACGGGAGAGAGTGCTGCAGGATGCAGAAGCCCTCCTGAGCTTAGCATCTGTGACAGTCAGTCCTGGGCCTGTAGATTCTGAAGACCGAGGTTTCAGTGACCCCGGAAGATGCCCCTGCCTGGGAAAAGGATTCAATATGGGGTCTTCACTTAGTAACTAAGTCTCCCCACATTAAGTTATGTGGGGAGAACAGAGGAAGGAGTCCTCTTTGGGAAGAAGAGCCCCAGAAAGAAAGAGTGGCTCACACTGCCTTCCACAGAGGAGAAAGGACCAGGGGATCTGCATGAGTCTTCTGCCAAGTTGACCGTCAAGTACATCTCTACAGAAGACAAGCCGGCACTAGGCTGGAGATGCTGGGCCCAGCCCTTCAATTCCTTGCATTCCTGTGTTCTAAACAGTCAGAAGCTTCTGTAGACTTTCCCCAGGGAGAAGGATGCACTGACCACAGGGGGACATATTCTGGATCTACCTAGTGGGTGTTCATGGCAAATTTTAACAGCAGATTTATGTATCAGCCTCTTGTTTGCCTGGATAAAGTTACTAATACACCTGTGGCAAATTATTCTACAAGATGAAGGCATCCCCAGTATCCCAGCGATGCTCATCATGTTTGCTCTCCTACTGTGTGGCCCTGCCACCCCTCCCCCAAGAGGAGGTGTCTACTACCTGTACCCTTGATTCCAGGTGGGCTCATGACTGTAGGATCAAGAGAACACAGCAGGCAGGGGTGACCTCCAAGAACGGGTGCTCACAGGTGATACAGCCTTGACTCCTGGAACCCTGTACCAATGGCCCTGAGGCCAACATGCTACCATGGAAGCCAGGCCACGTGGAGAGGTCATGTGCAGGCGATCTGTGGTCAATCTCAGCGTTCGCATCATCCAAACCCAGGCTCCAAGATAAGGCTTCAGGTTAATCTCCTCTTTCTTTCCAGCTGGGGCCCCAGACGTCATAGAACAGAGGTTAAGACTTCCTCACTGTGCCTGAATCCAGCTTAATAGATGATTTATGTGCTAAGTTGTGGGGTCATTTGCTATGAAGCAGTAAGTAACCAGAACACCCCAAACCAGACCAGCTCGAGTGTTTCAAAGTTTGGGGCCATGGGAGGCTGTACTTAACACGTGACCCTCCCAGGTTTCCCCAACTTTGTAAGACCATCCTTGGCACTCAGTTGTCTCTCCTGAAAGGCACAGCTTTTCAATTTTGCTCACAAGAATGTATTTTAGAGTCTGACAATGGTACATCTTAAATGGCAATCCACTCCAGTACTCTTGCCTGGAAACTCCCATGGACGGAGGAGCCCAGTAGGCTGCAGTCCATGGGGTCGCTAAGGGTCAGACATGACTGAGCAACTTTACTTTTACTTTTCACTTTCATGCATTAGAGAAGGAAATGGCAACCTACTCCAGTGTTCTTGCCTGGAGAATCCCAGGGATGGGGGAGCCTGGTGGGCTGCCATCTATGGGGTCGCACAGAGTCAGACATGACTGAAGTGACTTAGCAGCATCAGCAGCAACATTTTAAAGGCAACACATACCCCAGGTCTATCCTGGGTCAGCTAGGACCACACACCCTCCCTTCCCCGTAGATTCTTGGTGCCTGATGTCCTGCACTGCCTGGTCCCCACGTAGCCTTTCCATCCCCAGAAGGACTGTCTACACTCAGCCACACTGGGCCACTCACCTCACCCCACTGTTCACTCATTTAACCTGCCTCCTATTGAGGGGCATTTTTACTGCCTCCAAATATACAGGGCAGATTTTAAATAAGAAGGGATAAACATCCTCACATATAGCTCTGCATTGTATCTTTAGTGACAGCCTTAGGAAAGATTCAGAAAAGCAGGTCTGTGGGGCACTCAGTATGAGTTTCAAGGATGCTGGTACACACTGCCAGGTGGTTTTCCAGAAACCGATTACTAGGGAAGTTGGACACGGTTTGAAACCTCAATTGTCATTTCTATTTTTCTTTTTTGAACTGTTTCCCCTGGTCCTTTGGCCATTTGAGGGTATGTGCTTTCTCACTGGAGGGCGGGGGCTCTTGGGAGATGCCCTTGTTCCTGAGGTGGTTACTGCACCCTCCTGCCTCCTCCTGTGAACAAGGCAGGTGGGCTCCAGCTGGCTGGCTCAGAACCCACACTGGTAGGGGCTCACCATGTGGTGATAATCCAAGGGTCAGGGTCATGACGGGCTGTGGAGTGAGATGATACAGGAGTCTGCAGGTGAGGGAGTGGATGCAGGAGATCAGCTGTGGGCCGGGGTCACTGAAATGAGGCCCACTGAAAGGAGTTTCACAAGCAATAACAGAAAGCCCAAAGGTGGCTGAAGGCTGGGTCTGTCCACGGAGTCCACTAGAGGTCAATGTGCTTGGACAGGATGGGCAGGGGAAGAGGCAAAAGGTGACGTCAGAAAGTGAGGAACAGGGCCATGTAAGTGCCGGAAGGGAGGTGGAAGCCCTAAGGAGTGGTAAATGGGAGAATCAGGAGGACCTGACCTGGGGCCCTGGTCAGGGGGATGGTGTGCAGGAGAGGCTGGAATAGGGGCAGAGCAGACCAAGAGGACAGTGACAGTAACAGTCCTGATGTGGGGCCGTGACAACAGAAAGCAGGTAATTTTAGAAATAATTTCTTACGATTTCATGGTGGATTGACTGTGCCGGGAAAAAGTGAGGTGCGATGCATGAATCCAAATCACCTGAACATCAGGAGGCCCGAAGCAGGAGCTGGCCAACAGGCAGATCTCCTTTTAGAATCCCATGTTAATGTGGGGACATCACCTGGGTGACCAGCCACTGGCCCCAGGCTTGGAGGACAGTTCTGAGTGGAAGACTAACTGGGAATCTGCACAAAACTGGCATTGAAAGCCACGGGCCTTGAAACACCAAACAAGAGCTGAGTTAAAGAGTATAGGATTCTGGGCTGAGTCTGCAAGAACTCCAACATCTGAAGGTCAGGGAGATGTGGAAAAGCAAGCCCAGCCCAGGGGTGGCCACTGAGCTGGGGAGAAGCCAAAATGCTGTGGCATTCTGGAAACCAAGGGAGGAAGTGCTTAAAGACTAGGGGAAAAGGGTAGAACTTCCAGCTGCTAGAAAACAGGAAATGAAAAAGCAGAGCAAGTGTGGCAGGGATGATGTCTCCAGCACCCAGGGGCCTGGACTTCAACGGTGGTGAAAGAACCCCAGAGTGGAGCTTCCTCGAGACCCTTCCAGGGGACCCACAAGGTCAAAACAGTTACTCTAAGATGGTGCTTGTCTTTTCACTATGCTGACACTCGTGTGCAAAAACAAAGGTGGGTCCCAGTGCTGGTGCCTTTGCACAGAGTAAGACAGTAGCACCAAACGTACCAAGAGCACTTGTTCCCGGCACCATCAGTCAGAGTCACAGAACTAAAACCACAAAAACAAGAGTAAACAAACCAGAGAGAAAATAACTTAAGAATACCCTTGTACTGGAGCCAGGATATTTGAGTCTTTAGACCTGGGTTCAATCCCTGGGTTGGGAAGATCCTCTGGAGAAGGAAATGGCAACCCACTCCAGCACTCTTGCCTGGAACATCCCATGGACAGAGGAGCGTGGTAGGCTACAGTCCATGGGGTTGCAAAGAGTCGGACAGGACTGAGTGACGTCACTCACTCACTCACATAGCAGTGAAAGCTGTCCTATTCAAGCCACATATTAGGCGTGTCATTTTGAACAAGCAACATAATCTTCCTGAGCCTCAGTTTCCTCATCTGTAAATGGGGCAAGTAGCAACTTCCTGATAAGGCAGGTCAGAAGATTCAATGATACATTTCGTAATACACACAAAATAGGGCTAGGTATAGAATAAGCATTCAATTAATATTAGCAACTATTATTATTTATCTAGTTTAGCAAGTTCTCTGTCTTCCAAAAACACTTCTTTCTGAATTTGCCTGGGCCCTGAGAGCAAAGAGGCCCGGAGCTTGAATAGGACATCGTGTTATAGGAACTTCCTCTTGTGGGAGCCAGACAAAGAGGAAGTGAGCAAGCGGAAGGAACTGCGGCTCAAGGCTGGGGTGTGTCCCTTGGCTATGGGTGCGGTGGTGAGCTGTGGATGGTGCTTGGGAGACAGGTGACAGGTGAAGCCCATGTGAATGCACCACGTGGGGTGTGCACTGTACCCTGTGCCCTCTATGCCCTGCTATTTCCTCCATCACCACATAGGCAGCTGCAGAGAAATGTCTCTGAGAAAAAAATCAGGTTGAAGGTCTGAGAATGAAGGTTTCCAGGAAGAAGATAGAGCCAACTTGCCCTGGGATGGGGATGTTTAGGAGGGACCTTCAGGCAGACCTTTGAGGGGGCTTCTCAGTGGCTCAGAACCATAGCTTCACCAGAGCTCTGACCCAGGAACCTGGAGTGCTGTCAGAGACGGCCCAGCCTCCCTCCTCACTCTATCTCATTATGTGCATGAGGCCTGCTCTTCTGCAAATGAAGGACCTCAAAGAGGAGGCAACATGTGGTTTACATCTCAATACCAATATTTGATGTCAGAAATACTTCTCCAAGTGAGACACCCAAGGAGAACTGATCAGATCTTGCAGGCAGACAACCACGATGCAGAGAACCGTGGCATGCAGAGGCGGGAATGTCCTGCTGGAACCATGAAGCCATCTGGACTCTGCTCCCAAGAGGGTCCAGCACCACGTGGCCATAGAAACATGCAGCTTAATCTCAGGGCAGGATGCTGTGCTCTCTAAGCCAGATGTGACTGCATTATTGGAATAATGAAAGGGGCCCTTGGTGGTTGTATGGGAAAGAACAAAAAAATCGCACATATTTGTTGACTCAGCAAGTGAAGCTATGTCTTACCTTGAAATGGAGATCTTAAAGGACACAGCAGGAAAGGATTTGATTCTCTAATAGGAATGATGAATTTTCCAAGTCTGGAGTTAAGGTGGGTGCTGATCAATTATGGAGAGACGACTATGTGCAGAAAACATACATCTCCTACCCTGCTTCAGTGAAGCCATAATGCAGGAGGACCCAAAGGCTGTAGGCAGGTGGCAAGCCTCTCATCCAGGATTTAGCCTTGGAATGCTGGAGAACTCATACTGGAGAGCTGCCCTGTGACTGTTGATGAATATGGGAAGGCATTCAGTGCACAGCACCCACTTGCTGGAAATCAGAGCATTCATACTGCTGAGAAACCTTGAAGTGTGAAAAATGTGGGAAGTTCTTTAGACTTAATTCAAGCCCCAAAGTACATCAAAGAAGTCATAATGGTGAGAAAGCCTTTGAGTAAAGACAATGCAGAAAGGCTTATAAGAAATGGCAGGCAATGTCACACCTAGCAAAGAATTGACATGAGTGTAAAATCTCTCCCATGAGTACAATATAGGAAGATCTCTAGATACGGTTCAATCCTTAGAAGAAATCAGGGAATTCACACTGGCATAAGACACTACAAAATATAGGGAATCGTCCAGTAATGGCCCAAACATGTCCAACATCAAAGAATTTGTTATATGCTTTATTTAACCTAAAAACCTACTGCTATATCATTAGCTTGTAATTGGATAGTATACTGAATACTCTAATCATTTTGTCATTCCACAATGCAAGACTCAGAGTAACACTCAAGAGTTCATTTTTTAATAACTAGGTGAATGAATGAGTTCTCTTGGATTTTCTAGGTAAATTACATTGCTTACAAAGAGTAACAGTTTTGTTTCTGCCTTTCCAATATTAATATCTGTATTTTCTCTTCCTTGTGCTAATGCATTAAATCTGAATTTCAGACCCTGAGAAATACAGAAAAGACCTTGTACTAAAGTACCTGACAAAAGTGTTATCATGCCAAAGGGCTCTTTGGGCTGCAGTTACAGAAACCCACATGGGTTGGTGAAAACACACAAGGGAAGGGCAGATACTCTAAGAGCCAGGAGCAGTCTCAGCCCCAGACAGGGCAGGAACCAATGCTATGCTATACGGTATCCAAACGGTGCTCTCTTGACTCCCATCACTTCTTCTTCTGTTTTTCATCCCATTGGCTACTGACGGTGAGAAGACTCTCCTGAGGAACACTGTGCAAAGTCCCAGGAAAGAACGGCTTGCCCTTCAGGTACCCTCCTTGGGTTAGTCATCAATAGCCCACAGTTGGGACTGTGTTGGCCCTGGCCTGGGTGAGGCACCTGCCAATCAACTGCAGGTGGTACTGGGGTGCAAGAGCAGGGCCATTTCTATGCACATGCACCAACGCAAGCTGAAGGGAAGGGCATCCTTAGACCAGAGGTACTGAGAGCCCAAAAGTCATCCACAGCACAGAAGCCAGATCTGCCAGGCCTGCTTAAACAGTGCTGTTCACATCATCTCCACTGCTCCATCCTCAACATTCCAGGATTCTCTTTTATGTACATTTCACACGTGAACCAACCGAGGCTCAAGGTTTGGTGAATTTTCCAAGGCCATACAATTATCAGATCCAGGGACTCCAACTCCAAATTCCATTCTCTCCAGTCTCTCTGGCTGTTGTCATACAACTATGAACATCTCTCATGCCCAGTTAGATCTCTGGCATCATTAAACTCTTAAAGAGGTTAGAAATTAATTTCAAACTTTGGAGACTCTCAAGGATGATACACCCATTACACACTGAGAGATGGTTACAAAGAACATCTAAAGTATTCAACGTAAGCAATCCTGAGCATTGCAAGCCATACCTTTCCCCAGGCAGGGTAAAAACTAAGAGAATCTGATGCAGATTTAATCTGGATTCAGAATCACATTTAGCTTCACGTTCAAACAAGTGGGAAAATTTGTTTCTTCACCTGGTCTGGTATTTCCCAAGAAACACAATCATTCCCAAAGTGTCTGAAAGTAATTCCCACCAAAATGTCAATGCTGTCAAAGTTTCTAGTGCTAAATATTAATTTCAGAAAAAAATAAAAGTCAGGCCACTTCTTACATGCACTCTCTGAAACTAACAGATGTAGCAATAGTGTAACACACCCATCTTCTCCATGATTACACTTCAAACCCCTATCCTCCCCTGCTAATCTAATGTTGTGTGTGTGTGCACTCACTCAGTTGTATCTGATTCGTTGTGACCCCATGGCCTGTAGCCTGCCCAGCTCCTCTGTCCATGGAATTTTCCAGGCAAGAAAACTGGAGTGGGTTGCCATTTCCTTCTTCAGGGGATCTTCCTGACCCAGGGATCAAACTCTTGTTCCCTGTATGTCCTGCATTGGCAGGCAGATTCTTTACCACTGAGCCATCTGCAAAGCCTGAGTCTGATGTGACTAACTGCAAAAGTCCTGGACCCTTTTGTTCACATTCTGATGTAAATTTCAATAGGTAGCACATTCTAAAGAAAATCCTAACCCTAATCCTTAACCTTCACCCTAACCCTAGACTAGATGATCTCAGCTTTTCTGTAACAAAGTTGGGAGTGGACACCTTCCTTAAGGTCACCAGGGATGGGGACTGACCGTGTCACGACTTGGGGCTTATCCACTTCCCTAAACTCCCCAACTGACCGTGGCCCCTTCCTCCTCTTCTCCTTCGACTGCTCCAGTCTTTCATTCAGCAGAAGCTTTTCCCCTTTTCTAATACGAAGTGTTTCAGCCTCTTATTTTCTTCCAGTTCTCAGATCCATCTGGTGATGGATGCTCTGGCCCCAGAGCACAGCAACAGAGGAAGGTGGTAGAGTAGCGGGTGGGGAGTGGGTGGGAAAAGGGAGTAGAAAATGCCAATCCTTATTATTCTCCTTGTCACAGTTATAGCTGCAAAAAGACACCAGTAGTTGTATTTCTGGTGAAGACAGAGGTGAAACTACGCAAAGCAGTTCTGCGCTGAACCCCACCAATGCTGTCTCCCCACCATTTTCACACAGTTAGAGCCTTGGGTGCCAGGGCTGGGAGGCTTCATTCCAGGGCCCCATCCGGTCAGAGGATTCTCAACAGCTGGGAGAAAGGGTGAGGGCACAATCTAACGTCCTCACAGCTGCATGCATCTCTGGATTCTAAGGGTCTCCCATGTAGAGGTGCAGCTCCACGGCCCTGTGGAGTCAGCATCCTGGGAAATGAAGAATGTCTTCCCTCCCAGAGGGACCAGGGCCATCAGTTGCAGGGACCACTGGTATCGCGGGTGTCCAGTTGGCAGGGACGTGAGAACCTGGTGGCTGAACCCAGTCCCAGAGACTCTGCTTCAGGAGGGCTGGGAGGGCCAAGAATGTGCAATGCCAGAAAGCTCCCTTGATGCTGATGCTGCTGGCTTGGGACCCTAAAGTCTCTATTTTATAGATGAGAATGCTGAAGCCCTAAAAGGGGATGCCATGACTGGACCCCAGGTCTCTCAACTCAAAGAAATCCTCTAACAAGAAGGAAGTAAGGAAGAGAGAAGAAAGAAAGGGGAGAGGGCATTAAATAGATGATATTTTAAAAAGCAGAGAAAGCACAAAACAGCTCCCTGAAGTCTAAGCATGTGGGGAGGGCACAATTCCATCCAGGACCCTAAGATGCGGGCGTTCAGGGGCGGCGACTGGCCCCACTTCTGAGCTGCCTTTCAGTTCCTGCAGCAACTCAGACAATGTAATGGACTCCGTGACCTACAGAACCCCCTGGGCCTGCCCACCCTCAGCCCACTAACAGCAGCCTGGGGGCAGCACACACCGCCTCGAGGCACCCCCAGCCTGCAAGAGGAAGTGTCCCCTTTATGGAACTGCCCAAGGGGAAGGGTTCAGAGAGACAGAGTCACAGGTTAAGGTCCTCTTGTAAGATGGGGTAAGAATCAGAGAACTGGGACATATACCAAAGTGACTTCTTTTTAAAAAATCAACTATAATTAATGTACAATATTGTGTTAGCCAAGTGATTCAGTTATATATTTTTCAGATTCTTCTTTTCCATTATAGGTTATAACAGGATATAGAACAAAGTTCCCTGTCCTAAACAGTAGGATCTTGTTTGTCTATTTTATGTATAGTGGACAAAGTAGGAGTCTGGGATTAACAAATACAAACTACTATACAAAGTGACCTCTTTGTCCAGAATATCTGTTGTGGAAACAGGGGGATGAGAGGGAGAATTCTTGATTTCTAGTCTTGACTTTTCAATGAACTATCATCTTAGTTGAGTCACTTGCTCCCTAGAAAGTTGGATTTTTGTTAAATATACAAAATTAATGATTTATTGGGCTTCCCTGGTGGCTCAGACGGTAAAGAATCCACTTGCAATCTGTGGGAAACCTGGGTTCGATCCCTGGGTCTGGAAGATCCCCTGGAGGAGGGCATGGCAACCCACTCTAGTATTCTTACCCAGAGAATCCCATGGACAGAGGAGCCTGTCAGGCTACAGCCCATGGGGTCGTAAAGAGTCAGACACGAGTGAGAGACTAAGTCCAGCACAATGATTTATTAGGTATTTTCCCAAATTTTCTATTCCATCATTCATGTTATCTTTTGGTTTTATTAGGTATTTTTCCAAATTTTCTATTCCATCATTCATGTTATCTTTTGGTTTTATTGCTTTGCCCCTCTTTTTGAGTAGGAGGGTGAAGGAAGCCACATCTCTGCTTCTAGCATGTAGAATAGGAAAAGTTTACCTAAACTGGTATTTGTGACATGAGCCTGTGACAAGGGATTCAGGTACAAAAAGTCCCAGTTAACCCACAGCTAAAAGGCTTTCTAGTCGGGTTTGTGCTGACCAGGCTGACCTGCGTTCTATGATCTGCCATGAAGTAGATTTTATATGAACTGACCTTCAAGAATATTCCTCAGAGCTGGCCTGTGCCCCTTGTGAAACCTGCCTTCCTGTGGTTCTCCTGGGCCTCCTCCTTCTCCAGCTCTCAGGGACGAAGGTCCTGGGGTGCAGGGCTCAACTGGGGCTGCCCCTTGTCTCCATCTCCATCCACACACTCCCCTAAATGCAGCATCTGTGTGATGCAGAGAAGGCCACAGTCCTGCCTCTGTTCAGACATCTCCCTGCAACTCTGGACGTCTGCGTCTACCTACCCTCTTGATGTTTCCACTCACTCCAACCCAGCTTGCCCAGCCAGAGCTCTCCACTTCCTACCCCACACCCTCTGCAACTCCCTCCTCTTCCTCTCCCAGCTTAATAAACAGTACCAGCACCCACCCAGCTTCCCAGCCAAGAGCCTAAGCTTCCCTTGATTTCTTCTTTTTTTCCCTGGCTTCACTTATAGCCAGTGGGCAGATAAGAACACAGATCTCATCTCTCCACTTCTCATGATCTCTGTGCCCTCACCTTGGCCACTTTCTAACATTTCTTGCCCCTCTGCCTGATACCCCTGCATCCTTTGGGCTTGACTACAATCCAAGCCCCACAAAGCAGGAAGTGAGGTGTTTTTTTTTTTTTTTTTTTTTTTTTAAGAAGAAACTGGATTTCATCACTCCCAACTGAAAACCTCCCAGTGACTTCCCCTCACATGTAAGGTCCATGGCCAAGCTCACAAAAGCCTGTCCTGCCCAGATCTGCCTCTATCCCTGGTATCCCAGGCCTCATGACCTCCTCTCCCCCTACCAGCTGGCCACTATGGAACTCGGAACTTCTTTCATCTGTTTTCCCACAGCCTGGTTCCTCCCTGAGTACAGGTCTCAATCTGAACGTCTCCTCTGAGAGCCTGCGCTGACCACTCAGGCTGAAGTGGGCCAGGCTCTCTCTGCCATGCCACCCTCAGTTCTCTGCACCGCGGTTATCACCACCAGATCATTTTCTTGTTTATGTGCTGTCTTCCCCACAAGAAGGCAGGCACACTCACCTCTGCAACCTCAGAGCCCACTCAGGACGGTGGCTGCCCCCCCGGAGTGCTTATGAAACACTCACATGACGGGCTTCCTCAGGGAGCAGCAGCCTAAGGGTGGAAGGGGGACAGAGGACAGTCCCAGGGGTCTTGCCCAGCACTCTGGGGAATAACACTTCTCACCACCATCCACAGGCAACACCACAGACCTCACGGTCAACACGAAATGGCAGGTGACATATGAACACTGAGAATGACCCCTAAACCAACTGGGCCTTGCCCCACTCTCTGCCTATGAGGGAATCTCAGGGTACCTGTGCAGCTCTGCTTTTTGGCCTAGCTTCCCAGCTCTTCCCAGAACCTCCCCAGGAAGGGCTGGGGACACCCTTTTACATAAAAGGGGGCAGGACCTGTCCTGTCCCCTGCCAGCATCCATCAGGGCCTCAGTTGCTTCAGTTCTCACCCTGTGGGCTGACTCTGGCCTGGAGGTGGCTGGATCACCTTACCTGGATCACCAACCAGAGTGCAGGGGGTTGGGAGCGGCTAGGCTGTGGAGGTCCTGGGGGAAATCAGGGCCAACATCTCCTTTCCCTCCAGCCTCCAGCCCCTTGGGCCAGAGGGATGCCTCCTGCCTGTCCAGTCTCCCTGGCCTCTCTGACCACTGAGCTCCATCACCCCTTCGTGGTCTACTGTTGCCTTCTTCCTAGAAAGCATCTCTACGCTTGTCTCTGCCTCTTTCTGAACCACAATGACACACATTTCCAGCTCATTCTCAATTATTATTAAATCGCAGTTCTGGAAGCAGTAGTGAGGGGTCATTTTCTTAAGTTCTTCTGTTTTCATGATCAGAGCTACTAGTGGAAGGCTTACCACATTTTCCACGTCACTTTAACTAAAGTCCATCAGTTGCCCTCCAATGATGCTTCTCTGATTAAAAACAACTTGGAGCCTCTTTCCTTTGCTTTCTAACCTTGTGAGTTTCCTGTCCTGTAAAATGTCTGATCAGATACTCTGTCCTTTTTTCCATCTGGGCTCTTCTTGGTTCCTGTTGATTTGGAAGAGTTCTCTGCATATTGTTCCTTGATATAGGTGAGATTCCCCCCAAAATGTCATGTGACTGTGGGTGCAATCCAAGTTCACCTTCATTGAACAGAAATTCTTAACTCTAATGTGATCAAATTCTTTTTTTTTTTTTGCCTTATTATTTGTGCTCTTCAGGTTCATCTAGGTCCTTCCTACACCTGAACCTTCTTCAATTAACTGTATAAGTTCAGGTGTTTGGTATAGATCCAATTTCCTTTCTCTCTATATTGAATTTTCCCTCTATGGAGAGTTTCTGTATTGAGACTTTCCCTATTGATTTGTGGTTCCACCTTAACATAAATTAAGCTCCTGTCCTATGGAAGTCTGTTTCTGAGTTCCTTCTTCTGTGCTATGGGCCTATTTGTCTGTACTTGCATGAGACTACAATTATTAATCACTGGATATGTGTGGTATGCCTTAATATCTGTCAAAGTAACCTTACATGGACAGCTAGATCTTTAAAGAGATTATTTAATAATTCTATCTCACCATGCAGAAGGCAATGTAATAGTCCCAATGATATACATATATTCTAATATAAAATGGTCACTTCCTATTTTTGCTGAGTGCCCACTGTTACTGGCATATGATGTGGGAGATGGGAGAAAACTATAAATTGATAAGTGATTGATTAATTCATTCAACAAACATTTAGTAAGCCCCTACTAAGTGCTAGACGACCCACTTCAATTTTCTTGGCCTTCCCTGGTGGCTCAGATGGTGAAGAATCTGCCTGCAATGCAGGAGACCTGGGTTCGATCCCTGGGTTGGGAAGATCCCCTGGAGAAGGGAACAGCTACCCACTCCAGTATTCTTGCCTGGAGAATTCTATGGACAGAGGAGCTTGGCGGGTTACAGTACATGGGGTCGCAAGAGTCAGACACGGCTGAGCATTAAAAAAAAAACTTAAAAAAAAAAACAAAAAACAAGTGCTAGCTGGCATTGTTCTAAAGGCTGGGGATGGAGCAGTGAACAAAAGCAAAAGAAAAACCCTGCCTTCATGGAACTTACATCTGAGAAATGGAAATCAGGAAATCATTTCAGCAGCCTCTCTTCCTCCTGGCCCACTGGCTAGGGAATGCCCCTTTCCTGGGGGTCCTCAGTAAGAATCTACTCTGGCTTTTCAAGTGAGTATTTCATGAGAAGAGAGACCATCTTAACCTGTAAGTAAATAAAATGTTATTGCTTCTCTTGGGGTTTACAGGCAACTGTATAAACCCAGATCTATGAATTAATTTACTTGAGATTTAACTTAAAAATAAAAAATCAAATGTTTTTAGGTTCATTGAAATAACAGGTAATTTCTTTCCTCTCCAGAGTTTAGTCATTGTTCTGATACTCAATAAAGATCTGTAAAAACTAAGTTTAAAAATACTGGGGTTGTGAATATTTTAAGTGATAATACAATCTAGTTATGTTCACTATGTTTCTTTCATATTGAACAGGAGACTATCTCTGAAAAACAGCAACTTGGGACTCAAAGAAACCTAGACAAATTCAGACATGCCCCCTCCTCATCCAGGCCAATGGGTAACGTAGGAAGACACAGTTCATCCTGGACGCATGCACAGGCTTTGCTGGGGGGCCTCTCCCAGCCAGTGGGTGATCCCAAGATGCCGAGGTTTCCCTTCCACCAGGTGCTCACTGGGCGGAGAGCTGACTACAGACTTTAGCACTACAGTGGTTTCACTTCATTTGCTCAGAACAGTCTTATAACATCCAGTTTAGATACCCTTAGAAGTTCAATCTGGAGAAGGCAATGGCACCCCACTCCAGTACTTTTGCCTGGAAAATCCCATGGACGGAGGAGCCTGGTGGGCTGAAGTCCTTGGGGTCGCTAGAGTTGGACACGACTGAGCGACTTCACTTTCACTTTTCACTTTCATGCATTGGAGAAGGAAACGGCAACCCACTTCAGTGTTCTTGCTTGGAGAATCCCAGGGGAAGCCTGGTGGGCTACCATCTATGGGGTCGCACAGAGTCGGACATGACTGAAGCAACTTAGCAGCAGCAGCAGGAGTTCAATCAGAGAGCTGCCGTAGAGGAGGTGGGTTTACAATGTTCCAAAGAGGGAAAGCTGTGGCAGGAGGAGGAGAAGCTATGACACATGCAATTATGGACTGGACAATCTCTCCAGCATTTCTTTTTTTTTTTTCTTTTTAATTCTAAATTTTTAAAAGAAAATCCATCCTGAACCCTCCTCCCTCCTCCCTCCCCATACCATCCCTCTGGGTCGTCCCAGTGCACCAGCCCCAAGCATCCAGCATCGTGCATTGAACCTGGACTGGCATCTCGTTTCATACATGACATTTCACATGTTTCAATGCCATTCTCCCAAATCTTCCCACCCTCTCCCTCTCCCTCAGAGTCCATAGGCCTGTTCTATACATCAGTGTCTCTTTTGCTGTCTCGTATACAGGGTTATCGTTACCATATTTCTAAATTCCATATATATGCGTTAGTATACTGTATTGGTGTTTGTCCTTCTGGCTTACTTCACTCTGTATAATAGGCTCCAGTTTCATCCACCTCATTAGAACTGATTCAAATGTATTCTTTTTAATGGCTGAGTAATACTCCATTGTGTATATGTACCACCGCTTTCTTATCCATTCATCTGCTGATGGACATCTAGGTTGCTTCCATGTCCTGGCTATTATAAACAGTGCTGCGATGAACATTGGGGTACACGTGTCTCTTTCCCTTCTGGTTTCTTCAGTGTGTATGCCCAGCAGTGGGATTGCTGGATCATAAGGCAGTTCTATTTCCAGTTTTTTAAGGAATCTCCACACTGTTCTCCATAGTGGCTGTACTAGTTTGCATTCCCACCAACAGTGTAAGAGGGTTCCCTTTTCTCCACACCCTCTCCAGCATTTATTATTTGTAGACTTTTGGATCGCAGCCATTCTGACTGGTGTGAAATGGTATCTCATAGTGGTTTTGATTTGCATTTCTCTGATAATGAGTGATGTTGAGCATCTTTTCATGTGTTTGTTAGCCCTCTGTATGTCTTCTTTGGAGAAATGTCTATTTAGATCTTTAGCCCATTTTTTGATTGGGTCATTTATTTTTCTGGAGTTGAGCTGGAGGAGTTGCTTGTATATTTTTGAGATTAGTTGTTTGTCGGTTGCTTCATTTGCTATTATTTTCTCCCATTCTGAAGGCTGTCTTTTCACCTTGCTAATAGTTTCCTTTGATGTGCAGAAGCTTTTAAGTTTAATTAAGTCCCATTTGTTTATTTTTGCTTTTATTTCCAATATTCTGGGAGGTGGGTCATAGAGGATCCTGCTGTGATGTATGTCAGAGAGTGTTTTACCTATGTTCTCCTCTAGGAGTTTTATAGTTTCTGGTCTTACGTTGAGATCTTTAATCCATTTTGAGTTTATTTTTGTATATGGTGTTAGAAAGTGTTCTAGTTTCATTCTTTTACAAGTGGTTGACCAGATTTCCCAGCACCACTTGTTAAAGAGATTGTCTTTAATCCATTGTATATTCTTGCCTCCTTTGTCAAAGATAAGGTGTCCATATGTGCGTGGATTTATCTCTGGGCTTTCTATTTTGTTCCATTGATCTATATTTCTGTCTTTGTGCCAGTACCATACTGTCTTGATAACTGTGGCTTTGTAGTAGAGCCTGAAGTCAGGTAGGTTGATTCCTCCAGTTCCATTTTTCTTTGAGGGGACAACAGGGGGCTGATGGTCCTGTGAATTTCCTATGTCCTCCCAGGCAGGTCCCAGAGAGTGCTTCCTCATCTGCCTTTATAGAGCCCTAGTACTCTTGCCTAGAAAATCCCATGGATGGAGGAACCTGGTGGGCTGCAATCCATGGGGTCGCTAAGAGTCGGATACCACTGAGCGACTTCACTTTCACTTTTCACTTTCATGCACTGGAGAAGGAAATGGCAACCCACTCCAGTGTTCTTGCCTGGAGAATCCCAGGGACGGGGGAGCCTGGTGGGCTGCCGTCTATGGGGTCACATAGAGTCGGACATGACTGAAGCAACTTAGCAGCAGCAGCAGGGCTGGGACAACAGCTGGGAGCCACAGGGAACACTCTGACCTCTCTGCACTCATAGGTAAGCCTCCCAGGGCACATGATGCTGAATGCAGTGGTGGTGCTAAGTGACCTCCCCTGCATGGAGCTGCGAGCTCTTCTCTTAAAGCTTGCTACCTTGGTAAATTTAATAGCCTTGTTCCTGAAACCAGTGATAAGCCAGTGAGAAGGGGGCATCATTCACATTTCATTGAAGGCTAAGATGAGGCTTGAAGAGCTTGCACAAAATGCAACAAGATTCAGAGCAGGAATTGTAACCGAGTAGGATCCTGTGGGGCCTTTGCGGAACAGACATGCTCCACCCTCATGTCCTCCATCTGCCTCTTGTCTGTAGAAAAACTGTAGCTTCCTAGGTCTTCCCTGGTTTTCTTAGGTTTTCCCAAAGAGTAAAATTAATCAGAGCAGTGCAAAAAATGCAGAAAGAAAGGAAAAGAGTCAAGCAAATGGTAATAGTTTAGCCATTAAACAAAGTCAAGGACCTTTAGTTCCTCCTCAAGGGCTACAGATAATATTCTGAGCCACATCTTTTGAGCTGTTTTGTCTACTGTTTTGTCCACTGAAAACCACACCAGGTAGAAGAATTTAACTGCATGCTTCCCACAAGTCCATAGACCCCAGACCAGCTGGAACCAAAAGGTTGGCGATGTTTACTCTCAATCACTTCATAATCAGCCAATCAGAATCACATCCATGAACTGAGGACACACCCCACGATCCCCCTTTCTCAATTCTGTCTTTAAAAACCTTTCCCTGAAAGTCACTGGGGAGTTCAGCTCTTTTGAGCACTAGCTGCCTGAATTCCTTGCTTGGCTCCTGCAATAAAAGCTGCACTTTCCTGTACCACAACCCAGTGTCAGGAGATTGGTTTTTCTTGCACGAAGGCTAGCAGACCCAGGTTTGGTTTGGTAAGAGAACCACGGCCATGTTTACTACACCTGAGTCTCTGAATTAGTCAGGCTTCTCCACAGAAACAGAACCAGTAGGGGGTATGTGTCGGTAGGTTTCTATCTATATGTCTCTTTTCTCTCTCTCTATGTGCCTACCTACCTACCAATTACGACAGGTTGACTGAAGGAATTGGCTCCCATGATTATGGGGGTTGGCAAGTCCAAAACCCACAGGGTGGGCTGGCTGGCTGGTGACCCAGGGAAGGGCTGATGCTGCAGCTTGAGGTGGAAGGCCATCTGGAAGCAGAATTCCTTCTTCCCAGGCTGACTTAAGTTTGTTCTACTGAGGCTTCATCTGATTGGATGAGGCCCATTCACATCATGAAGGGTCATCTGCTTTACTCAAGGTCTACTCATTTATACATCAATCATATTTTTAAAACACCTCCAGAGCAGCACTCATGTGTGTTTGACCAAAATCCGGATACTATGACCTAGCCAGGCTGACGCATAAATCAACCACAGTTATCGCCATAGTTGTTAAATACAATGTTAAAGAAATTAAGAATGAAAGTAAGCTTCTAGGTCAACTAGGACTCCACATTTTTCTAGTACTCCTAGTTTTTATGTTACATTTATATTAGACAGAAGTTTCTTTCCAATATTACTCTTGCACAAACATAAAAAGAAACTTAAGACTTCCTGGAATTCTTAATCAATGATGCCTCAGGAGAGAAGCTGCGGTCAGTTGCCTTTGGGACATTATTCCAAGCTGCAGACTCCCTTCTGCAAGCTGGGGGGTGGGGTGTTTTGTTGTTTATGGCAGGCTGAATCATCTTTTTATATGTATCTCAGCAATAAAAAAGAACGATAAATTCATCTACCTTTCTAGAGCTTCCTTCTTTAGGATACAGAAAGCACTTGATTGTGGTGGGCAAGGAAGTGTTGATTCACAGTCATGTCTTAAAGACAATTACTTGTTCCATTAAGGTGAAATCCAAGTGCCACTGCTCTGCCTCCTTCTGCACACACAGCACCATCTCTCTTCAGTGCAGGGTCAGGTGTGATCCCTCTGAATATGTTTTAGCCAGCAGATAAAACTCAGCACACACAAAGCAGTGATACCACAAACTACCATGACCAGGTGTGCCCAAGCCTGGGCCGTGACAACCAGTCATGACCAGCCCTGGACCTAGACAGGGGCACGACTCCCAGCAACTTCAGGGGTGATAGAATATGAGGGAGACGTGCATTTTAGAATCAATGAACTATTTCGACAGCTCACTCACTAGAAATACTGCATCTTCAAAGGTGCCTACCATCTGGTGAGCATGAAGCAGCCTGGAGAGGGGGGTGGCACTGCCATACATATTTAACCTAATATATTACCTTATTAGTAATAAAACCTCTAAGTTTTTAGCTGAAATTTCATTATTTTAAATGATATCATCTTCTTTATAAACAGGAAAACCACACAGCTCAGTTTCCCTGGAAGAGCAAATTATAAATAGTGCTCCTCTGTAAAGGGTCTAATTTTGGACAATCCTAACCTGTAATGTCAAAATTCTTAAAGCCAGGATCACTACATGGATATACCATGAGATGTATCTTCTCACTGAATTCCCCAAGGACCCATAACTAAGGGTATGTAAGTCAGGTCCACTCTTCAACGAGTTTTAAAGTTTGCATTTGCTGTTCTTGGACATCAGATATCACTTGAGGAAACAGCTCCATGAACCCACAGCCTGAGTTAGGTTACCCAACCCACTCATTTCCTTACAGTGGGGTTCTCCTTACAGTGGGGTTCTGAGCCCTGATGGCACATGGCGAGTCCCAGGCAATGCTGGAAGGAGAGCCTTGCTGCCGTGATGCCCAGCTGGGTTCGCTTTTCCTCTTTTCTCAGGAGAATGAACCTATCAGCATCATGCTCCTTGGGCTCAAGGCATTTCTGGGCTGTTTCTGGTCAAAGCCAGTCTCGAGAGCCACCTCCAAGGACCTGAGTCTGATAATCCTGGTTTTTCATTCCATGTTACCCCCAGGGAGGCCTTCTTCACCCAGGAACCTGAAACCTTGCTGGGCTCCCTCCCCTTCTGCTGGCTTTGCTCTCTTTGTCCTGCTGCCTCTTTGTCCCCCTATCAGTCAGCGGACAGGCTTGAGAGACCACCGGGACCTTGCCCTGATCTTCTCCATGGACAGCCCAGCCCCCTCCATGACGCACAAACAGCACTATCCCTGAGGTTCCTTCTGTAAATCACATTATTGGTCATCCAAAGGGAGTTACCTACATCAGGACCCACACTCTATCCCAATCACAGATTCATACTTCCTAAGTTAAAATACTCTTTGAAAAACAGAAACTTGCATACCACAGAGCTGCAGCAATCAAAACAGTGTGGTACTGGCACAAAAGCATATAGATCAATGATCCGGATAGAAAGTGCGGAGATAAACCCATGCACCTATGGTCACCTAATTTATAATGGAGGAGGCAAGAATATACAGAGGAGAAAAGACAGTCTGTTTAATAAGTGGTACTGGGAAAACTGGATAGCTACCTGTAAAAAAATGAAATTCCAGCACTCCCCAACACCACACACAAAAATAAATTCAAAACGGATTAAAGATCTAAATGGAAGGCTGGACACTATAAAACTCACAGAGGAAATAGGCAGAACACTCCTGACATAAATTCTAGCAAGACAGCAAGATCTTTTTTTGATACACTTCCTACAGTAATGAAAATAAAACAAAAAATAAACAAATGGGACTTAATAAAAGTTAAAAGACTTTGCACAGCAAAGGAAACTACAAGCAAAACAAAAAGACAACCCTTAGAATGGGAGAAAATATTTGCAAATGAAGCAACCAACAAGGGATTACTCTCCAAAATATTAAAGCAGCTCACACAGCTCAAAATAAAAAAAAATAAAAAAAAACAATCAAAAAATGTGTGGGAGACCTAAACAAATATTTCTCCAAAGAAGATATACAGATGACCAAAGGGCACATGAAAAGATGCTCAACATCACTAATTATTAGACAAATGCAAATCAAAATGATCAATACAATGAGGTACCACCCATACTGGTCAGAATGACCATCAAAAATTCTACAAACAGTAAATGCTGGAGAGGGTATACAGAAAAGGGAATTCTCCTACACTGTTGGTGGGAATGTAAACTGGCACAACCACCATGGAGGAAAGCATGGAGGTTCCTTAAAAAACTAAACATAGACCTACAATATATACCCAGCAATCCTACTCCTAGGTATATGCCTGAAAAAACCATAATTCAAAACGATACATGCACTTCGGTGTTCACTACAGCACTGTTACAACAACCAGGACATGGAAACAACCCAAACATCCATCAACAGAGGAAAGGATGAAGAAGATGTGATACACATACACCATGGAATACTACTCTCAGCCATAAAAAGGACAAAACCATGCCACAGGAAGCAACGTGGATGGACCCAGAGATTGCTATTCTAAGTGAAGTCAGACACAGAAAAACAAATATCATATGATATTGCTTACATGTGGAATCTAAAAACGGGTACAAGTGAACTTACTTACAAAACACAAATAGAGTCACAGATGTAGAAAACAAACTTTACCTGGTTACCAGGGGATAAGGGTGGGGGGGATAAATTGGGAGATTAGGATTGACTTATACACATTACTACATATAAAATAGGTAACTAATAAGAACCTACTGTAGAGCACAGGAAACTCTACTCAATATTCTGCAATGGCATATATAGGAAAGAATCTAAAAACGAGATCTATGTGTATGTATAACTGATTCACTTTGCTGAACATCTGAAACTAGTACCACTCTATGAATCAGCTACTCCAACAAAATTTTTTTTAAATTTTAATTGAATAACTGAAATAAATAAAAACAGAATTTGCTCCTACTGCCACTGTTCCAAGGAACAGTCTGTGTGTGTTCTGAGTCTCTAGTGCTGGACTATTTCTGCCCAGCACATCTGTTACTGGACATTATCCTAGTCTGCTAGCACTACCATCAGAAAACACTGGGCGTGGCAGGGTGGGGGCGGGGGGTGGGGAAGGGAGGGTAAATAGCAGGTATTTATTTACTCAAGGTGCCAGGGGTCTGATGTCTCCTGAGGCCTCTCTCCTTGACTTGCCTGTGGCTCCCGTCTCCCTATGTCGTCACATGGTCTTCCTCTGTGCACACACATACCTGGAGTCTCTCTCCTTCTTATAAGGATCGGGGCCCACCCTCATGACCTCTTTTAACCTTAACTGCCTCCTTAAAGACCCCATCTCCAAATACAGTCCCACTGAGGGTAGGGCTTCAACAGATGAAGTTTGGGTGGGGCCACAATTCACTCCATAGTAAATTTAACCTTCCTGGAAACTGAGATGAGGGAGGTCATTGATATAAAGGTGGTTCCTATGAGCTGCGTGCTGTTGTGTGCACAGTTCACTCTTCCATTCAATAAGCATTTGCTAAGTGGTGCCTGATGTGGGCTGTGCTTGCTGTCCCAGCTGCCCGATTTGTGGCTATGGACAAATCAGAGCAGGTTCCCATGCTCATAGGTGGGTAGTGAGGAAGCATACACCTAAAATAAGTCAGGCAGCTTCTAGTGTTGGCCAGGCAGGCAGAAGAGAGAGGTCAATGTTACTCGGCCTGAGATGTGATTTTTCTTCTGCTCACTGCACCAGTCAAGAGGAAGGACCAAATCTCCCAGGAGATGGCCAAGAGTAAACCCACTATATACAGCCCCAGAAGTCCCAAAGTAGACAGCAAGACACTGCATCCCAAGAAGATGACCAGTTACTCCCGGGTCAGAAAACACAAGAGTCAGCCTTTATGTTCTGGCTCCCCTGCCCATGAAGCTCCTGGGAGACCGTGAGAATGCCACACACAGAGGAAAGCCCTGCATTTAGGAAACCCATGGCTTTGAGAGCAGGTAGAGAGAAGCTGGAGAAGGCAATGGCAACCCACTCCAGTGTTCTTGCCTGGAAAATTCCATAGGTGGAGGAGCCTGGTAGGCTGCAGTCCATGGGATTGCTAAGAGTCGGACACGACTGAGCGACTTCACTTTCACGTTTCACTTTCATGCATTGGAGAAGGAAATGGCAACCCACTCCAGTATTCTTGCCTGGAGAATCCCAGGGATGGGGGAGCCTGGTGGGCTGCCGTCTATGGGGTCGCACAGAGTTGGACATGACTGAAGTGACTTAACAGCAGCAGCAGCAACAACAAGAAGCCTGGTCCTCACCTGCAGGAGTCACAGTCTCACCTCTGTGAAAGGTCCAAGGGAAAGAGCGGTCTGGCCAGCAGAGGTGCACAGAGGCAGGGCTGCTGGGTACACAGACCCGCAGTGGGTGGGTGGAGATGAGGTGGCCGCAGAGGCCCTCAAGGAAGAGACAGGGAGCTGAGGGGTGTGTGGCCAGGACAGGGTCACAAAACCAACTGGAGAAAGCTTTTTGAGCAGAGAGAAAATAAAGTGCAAAAGTCTTAAGGCAAGAGTGAGTCTGGGGTTAAGTCCTAGAACAGAGAGAAGGCCGGAGTTGCCAGAGGGGACCCAGCCAAGAGAACAAGCACAGAGGGGAGCCTGGGCAGGAGGAGAGGGCCAGGTTGAGTGGGCTTGAGGTCACATGGTGGTGGGGGCACAGGCTTCCTTGTGAGCATGATGAGAAACTGCCAAGCAGAGGAGAAAAACCATCTGACAAGTGTCCCTAAAAGACCATGGGGCAACAAGGGATGCAAGCGGAGCTGGGATAGCCACAAAATCAGGGGTTGCTCCAACGAGATGGAAAAGGTGGCATGTCTGGGGCAGTGTCGGGCTCAGGAGGCGAGGGGGTCAGAACTCACTGAGGGGATGTGTGATGATGACGACTGAGCTGATTTGGCCTCCAGCTGCCCGGTGACGAACCAGGGCCCACGTCGGGGATTTGCAGAAACTGCCTCTTTTTATCTAGAGGCAGTTTTTTTTTCCAGTCCCAGAGCTCTATTTTTCTTCTCAACTTGCAGATGAGAGAACATAATCAGAAACAGAAGCAAGATGCTCCTTCTCTCGGCTCCTGAGTAGTGGCTCGGGGCCAGGGGCCAGGGGCCAGGTCCTGCCGGCTCACATCTAGCTTCTCCCAAAGCCTTCCTGCCAGTTGACTCGGGATGCAGGGCCTCCTTTCAGCTGGGGTGGGGGGGTCACAGGCTGAGGAGGCCAGAGGTTTGAGGACATGGTCTCCTCATCTGCAACCCAAGCTTTCCAACCGGCCCCCATGTTACAGTCTAATCCTAGAAACCACACCTCAGACACAGAAGCCAGAAGGGTATTTATCACTTTAGAAGCTGCAGGAGCGAGTAGTCAGCAGAAGGCTGTGACTCAGGCAGAACTCTGTCATATAATCTAGGAATATACATCCCTTTTGCAGCTGGATGCTTCTTAATGACACAAGGCACAGAGTGCCCTGAGCACTCAGCCTGAATGTGCACACGGCAACCCCCCGTGAGGGCGGGCAGCAGACCCCAGCAACATGGCCTCTAGGCAGTGCCAAGTATTGGGGGCAGGGACCTTCTGTTGCCCCCGGGACTTGCAGGGTCTGCCCAGCACAGTAACAACACTGGTTTGCACTCAAGTGGAAGGACTGCTGCTGCTGCTACTGCTAAGTCACTTCAGTCGTGTCCGACTCTGTGCGACCCCATAGATGGCAGCCCAACAGGCTTCCCTGTCCCTGGGATTCTACAGGCAAGAACACTGGAGTGGGTTGCCGTTTCCTTCTCCAATGCATGAAAGTGAAACGTGAAAGTGAAGTCGCTCAGTGGTGTCCGACTCTGTGCGACCCCATGGACTGCTGCCTACCAGGCTCCTCCGTCCATGGGATTTTCTAGGCAAGAGTACTGGAGTGGGGTGCCATTGCCTTCTCCGAAGTGGAAGGACACTTGATGACAAACTGCCACACTCCTCCTCATGTAAGGCTCTCAACACCCAGAGGTAGATGCTTGCTCCTTGTTTTACAGATTAAAGAACACTAAGAATCATTAAGTAATTTGCCCAAGGAGAAACTGACAGGAAGAGTTAGGAAGATGACTCAAACGCAGGTCTGACAGATCCACTCTCCTCCCTGCTTCCACAGAACCTCTATCCATCATCCACTGTTGGTCCCACTACATGTCTACCATGTGCTCGGCAGGTAACAGGCTTGGGCGAGTCAGCTGCGTGCAGGCCTCCCCTCCAGGGACACATGCTCACTGGGGCACACGTCATGTTTGTGTGTTCAGAAGACGCAGACCCAGAGACATACCAGCCAAAATCTTGGGAGACTTCTGGAAGGGCTGGGAGGATCTGAGGGGTGGAGACAGATGTGGAAGCGGGAGGAGGAAGAAACAGAACCTGACTCCATCTCTGTGCCAAGCAGTGCTTCCCACCTGGAGCTAGGTCCACCTTAACCTTACCAAAGCCAGGTAGCCTTCCAAGCCCAGAAAGAGGTCCCTTCTCAAGACACAAAAGAAACCTTGCTCTTTGTCAGCACTCGAAAACCCATCAATGTTTCCCACTGGTCGACTCCTACCATGAACACCTAGCACTGCCCTGTGCTGCCCAGCACCTCCTACACTCTCCACTCCAGCTGAAGGGCCTCCACACAGGCCACTCCTGCTGCCAGAATGTTCTTTTCTCCCCTCTTCACCTCTTTTGCACCTACTCATCCCTCAGACTTGAAAGTCATAGTCACTGCCTCAAGGAAACCTTCCCACGATGGCTATGTCTGTCCCATCCTGATGTGCCCGTGGTCACTGTCCTCAGCAGGTGGGCAGATACCTGCATATTTTTCCAGTGTCCTGCACCCCTGGTAGGGGGTGTACCCCTTCACAGAGGCTGGATGCGAGGCTGGCTGGAGAGACCGGCAGACCAGTGTTCCCTGAAGAAGCTCCACCTTTGTTCAGCTGGGCCTTAGCATCCGAGTGTGGAAGGGAAGTGCTGGACATGCCGAAGGCATGAACACATGGGGTCTGGAAATAATCAGGGCCCATGCTATAGCTCAGCACACTGTTGAGACAAAAGCCCCAGGGCCCCACACCAGAGTACTGAAGGCTCAGTCAGACAAGGACACTTTGATCCACCCGAGGAATGGCCAGAGCCTGTGGCCAGGGTCATGGTGGCCCAGGGCACCCCAACCTGCCCCGTGATGGAGGCAGAGGAGGGATGCTGGGCCTTATGTTCACTGTCTTCCCCGAGGCTGGGTGTCCCCAGGATTCTGTGGGGCCACGACCTTAGTGTTTCTAGGGTCACAGTGATGGAACCAGCAGGGGCAGAGCAGCCAGCTGGCCCCGTAGCCCCCGTGGCTAGGCTCCTGTCACCCCTGGTGGCAGACTTCCAAGGTTCCCCATTGTGGCTGCACAGAGCCACGTCCAGGGCTGAGTCCTGCTTCCCCGTCCACAGGACCCCAGAAGCCTCCTGCTGTTAGAAGTTCAAGTTCCTCCTGTCCTTCCGAGAAAGAAGCTGTGAAGGGAATGTCATACCTGGTTCACAGCACAGAAAAACCAGGATTGGAGTTTTTGTTTTTTTCACTCATCTAAGATTCCCAACAAGTGGCTGGCTGAGCACTTGCCTGAGTCCTAGTGTCAGGAGCCACGGGCGTCCACAGATGACTCCACCCGTGGTACAGTCATTTGAAGGCTCTACTCATGTGCGTAGACATCCTTGGGCCCCCTCCACAGATGCTGCACACACACTCTCAGGTCTCTGAATGATGAGCCAGAGACCAACAGACCAGGAAGCAATCACCACCGAAAGGAAACACGCATACACAGAGCCTAATGTACGGCATTATCCAGCAGCCGCATTGTTGAAAAGAACGGAATCAGGTTTCCACAAATGGTTCCGGAAAGCAGATACGGCCAGAAACCCCACACTGCAATTAGCTCTCCCAGTGAACAAGGGCTGAAACCCCTCCCACCTGGAGCACAAGCAGGACGGAGCCCGGGCAGGGCTGCCAGGTGGAGCTCCAGAGGACGGGGCCCAGGTGTGAGGACAAGCCACGCCCTTGGCACAGACAGGTGCTCTCCTCTCGCCTCTGGCCGGGCCCACAGGACAAGGCACTGATCCTCTGCCCCCACCAGCCCTGGGCTGCCACAGAAAACGAGACTGCCCAGAACCCAGCCCTGCTGGGAGCTCAGCACTCGGAGGGCCCGTCAGGACGGCTCCTGGGCCTGAGGGCTGCCAGCCGGGAATGCACAGGGGCCGTCACCATGGATACACAGACGTTCTTCTCAAAGTACATAAGATGGCATTTCTGGAACAACAGTAACATCTTAAAGCTCTTAAAAAAAACCCAAACAAATTAGGCTAAACATCATTTACTTTGTGAGTGCTAAAATGTTCTATGGAAAAATTGTGTTGCATATGTGTGTGTGTGCACAGGAATATGAGGTTCACTATGGATTAATTTCAGTTTGCAACTAAAAGTCAAGAGAAATCAGGATACTTTTAAATCCTAAACTTATGTTGTGTGACTGATGATTCTTTATACAAATATGTAAAGCTAGAATAAAATAATATATTACATATACCAATGATAATAAATATGATTATATACATATACTATATAAAGTACATATACATATATATATATCAGTCTATCTATATATATACAGTGTTTACCTGAAACAATCAGCCAAACAGCATCGATTTGGAATAAACATAATGTGTGTCTACGTATCATATTAAAGTAATGCTACTTTAGTGTCATGTAACCTCCATGTTCCAACAGTGTAGTTATCTTCTATTTATCGATAGCTTTTACATGAAATTACAAAAAAGCATAATATTTTAATCTCACATTATACTCAGTTATGCCAATATTCACAACAGAAGTAACTACGAAGTAAATCTGATGTTATGAAAATTCCATCTAGCTGCACCACATATGACCTGTAGGAATAACTAGGCTGGGGGTATATTAACATCCTACATATTTTTGTTAATGAATTGAGTTATTTGATAGGAAAAAGAAAGAAATGAAGTCATAGTTATTTCTTCTTTGTAATGTGGTCTTTGGAAGGCAGTTACCATTGATTTCACACAAAACAATTATATATGGACTATTTAAGGTCTAAATCTTTCAGGCATGAGTTGAATCCCTCCTAGGAGTCAGTGCAAAGACAGCTGGGTTGTCAGGTTCTGCACCATCCCAGAGTGAGAGGGAGCCCCCGAAACCCCCCAGGCCTTTGGGCACCCTTTTGGCTGAGGGAGGGGAGGATTCATGGATGGGCCTGTGTCCTGTGACTTTTGCGGATAAGACTTTACTTGAGCAGGGCATGCCAGGGCAATTGAAAATACTAACAGGACAGAGAGGGTGTGGAAAAAGGGAACCCTCCTATACTGTTGGTGGAAATGTAAGTCAGTGCAGCCACCATGGAGAACAGCATGGTGGTTCCTCAGAAAAGTAAAAGTAGAGTTACGATTTTTGTTGTTCCTAGGTAAATATCCAGAGAAAACCGTAACTAGAAAATATACATGCACACCAATGTTCATAGTAACACTATTTACAATAGCCAGAAAACATGGAAGCAACCTGAATGTCCTTTGAAAAGTGAATGGTAAAGCAGATGCAGTACATATATATAATGGAATATCACTCAGCCCTAAAACGGAATGAAATAATGCCATTTGTAGCAACATGAATGGACCTACAGATTATCAAAGTAAGTGAAAACTGGACAGAGAAAGATAATACCACATGATATCACTTACATATGAAATCTAAAATATGACACAAATGCACTCACCTAAAAAACAGACTCACAGACACAGAGAGAGGAGGGTGGGCAGGGAGAGAATGAAGGATTGGGAGTTGGGGATTAGCAGATGTGAACTATTATATATGGGATGGATAAATAACGAAGACTTATTTATCTTAGTTTATCTTCGCACAGGGAATTATACTCTATACGCTGCAATAAATCATGATGGAAAAGAATCCAAAAAAGGATATCTATATCTATATACACATATAAAACTGAGTGCTTCCCAGGTGACTCAGTGGTAAAGAATCTGCCTACAGTTCAGGAAGCCACAGAAGATGTGGGTTCAATGTCTGGGTCAGGAAGATCCCCTGGAGGAGGGCATGGCAACCCACTCCAGTATTCTTGCCTGGAGAATCCCATGGACCGAGGAGCCTGGTGGGCCACAGTCCACAGGGTCGCAAAGAGTTGGACACGACTGAAGTGACTTAGCACACAGGCATGTGTAACTGAATCACTATGCTGTACATCAGAAACTAATACACACTGTTAAATCAACCATACTTTAATAGCATAAATTTTAAAAAATCTTAACAGCTGAAAGCCACTCATCTCCACAACCAGTAATCATGTTCTAGAGAAGATGACAGAGGCTCAGAATGGGCCAAGTCACTGGGTCATGGAGCGGAGAACCTCAGATTGGCACTGGCTGTTCTGATCAAGAGGCCGGAAATATCCGCCTCTGTGGCACAGGGCCTGCTGCTCAGGGATCAGGACTAAAAACATCTTTCTACATCAGACTTCAGAATCACTTCAAAATCTTGAAGTAGAACTGTTAAAAAAAAAAAAAAAAAGGCATTTGCAAAATGTCATTTTCCTTTTATGTCTTCCTCATTCACAAAATATTTCTTGAAAATTGTGTATGTTAAGCTTGTTCCTTATTGTCCCTAAGACACTGGTGGCTCAGATTCCTCACTGGAATCTGAGCCACCAGTGTCCCTCAGCCACCCTCTTTCTGAGCTTAGTGATTGGGCTCTCTGGGGAGGCTGAGGGACCCACTGCATTCTTCCTCTTGAGGACCTCCAGGAGGCCAGCACCCTGTCTGAAGCCTGTCCCTTGGGTGGCCTCAGCTCCAACAGGAGCCACTTTTTTTTCCCACACGTTGCCGAGCCACAGGGCTGAATCAGAGTTTTAATTATAACTTGAAAGACTGGCCTCTGAGATCTGTCTCCCTGTTCTCAGACAGCTTGTCACTTAAACGCCCTCTGCAGTGACCACCTGAGAGCAATGGTCTGCAGTAGTTGATGTGTGATGCCTGCCTGCCCCACAAGGCTAAGCCAGGCGAAAAGCCCTAGAAACTGCAAACACCCGCTACTGCCCACTGCCCCAGGGAGCTGCTCCAAGGGCAGAACTCAGGAGTTCTCAGCCCAGAGTCGAGTCACCCAGCTCCACATGTCTCTCCCGGGCATCAAAGTGTCCCTGTGGGGCAGGTCAGGGTGATGACAGTGGATGGCAGGTCAGTCTCCAACTGGAGGGTAGGAGGGACGTTGCCCTGGCATATAAGGGGGCAGAGTGTGACAGATGGGAGATACACATTTCTGTCCCATGAGGTGAAGTCAATCTACCTGAATCCTGGTGTTGTCCTGGTCATCATCTGCCCTTTTGTGCCTCAGCTCTGCAAAGGCTCCTAGACCCTTCTGAGGCAGCACTTTCTTGGAAAGGAACGACATGAAGAGCTGGGAGTCAAATAGCAGAGCAGGGTGGTAGAGGAGGTGTACATCCCCCTGTACCCTGCATTCCCCCTAAAGCATGTTGGGGAAAGCCCCTGGGACGCAGTCCTAAAAGCACAGTCCCCACAGGGACCTTCTATTGCTAACAGGACACACTGGGGTGCCCACCCACTCTCTGAACTAGGATCTCCCCAGGAAGCTCTCCCTTCTGAAGCTCAGGGCACTCCCCCTGCCTTGCCCAGCTCCTTCCCCAGGACTGTACTCTCCTCCCTTCCTACCTTCCCTGTACAGTGCTCTGCCAGGGGTCATGTCTGCCTTACCCTTCAGTGACCTCCCCTCCGCTTTGCACAATTCTCAGTCTGGTGCTGTGAGCCAGGCCTGATGTCTGAACCAGATCAGTCTGCCAGAAGACTGCACTGGTCCTGAGGTGAGGCTGGCATGGAGGGGGCCCAGTTCTGGTGGACCGGAGGGAGCTGGCAGACCCCCCACATACAGAAGAGCTATCATGTGACGCTCTGAGCACAATGACCCCGGGCTGGACGGTGCCTGCGAGCATGTGTGAATAAACACATGTGCGTGTGTGCGCATGCACACACACACACGCACACACAGAGGGATGAGTACAAGGCATGTTAATCCAACCCATTCACGAAGGAGGTCAACCCCATATGTGTGCAGACTCTTTCAGTTTAAGCACTGACTATCTATTTCTCTTGAACTCTAAGAGAACTGCTCACAAAAGGCACAAAAGTGGCTGGTAAAGGAGTAAAAGGTATCAGTAAAGAAATATCATTTTGATATTTGGCAAAACCAAAACAATATTGTAAAGTTTAAAAAAAAATAAAAGCATGTATGTCCACAAAAAACTAAAAAAAAAAAAGAAAGAAAGAAATATCAGGGCTTCCTTGATAGCTCAGTTGGTAAAGAATCTGCCTGCAATGCAGGAGACCTGGGTTCAATCCCTGGGTTGGGAAGATCTCCTGGAGAAGGGAAAGGCTACCCACTCCAGTATTCTTGGGCTTCCCTTGTGGCTCAGCTGGTAAATAATCTGCCCGCAATGTGGGAGACCTGGGTTCAATCTCTGGGTTGGGAAGATCCCTGGAGAAGGGAAAGGCTACCCGCTCTAGTATTCTAGCCTGGAGAATTCCAAGGACTGTACAGTCCATGGGGTCACAAAGAGTCAGACACAACTGAGCGACCTTCACTTTCACTTCAAAGGAGTAACAGGCAGGAGAAATACACGATTGCCCCAAGTACATGTTGGGAGGCCTGGGAAGGAGACAGGCATCAGAAAGCAACTGTGTTGGAAGGCTCTTCACAGGCAGACAGGAACTGCCCTTAACCCACCCTTGACCATTTCCTTCCCCTAAACCAGGCTGGAGGCAGGAATGCTTCCCAAGACTACTTAGAAGGCCATGGCAGCTGTACCCCAGCTCTTGGGGAGGAGGGGGGCCCAGGATTAGATTGAAGCAGGAGGGCAACCCCTTGGAAGCCTCACTAGCCCTGAGGGTGCCACAGGCAGAAGGAGCCTTAAGCCTGGTTTTTAATGAACTGGAAAAAGCCAGATGAGCTCAGGTTACTTGTAATCTGGAGAGAGTGGGCAGCTCAGCAGTGGGCCTGTGCTGGAAGGCCAGGCTTGGCACAGGGCAATCTGGACCCCTCTGGCCTCTCCTGAGGGCCCAGCGTCCTCCCTGAAGGTGGGGAGGGCTGGCCCACCTCTCAGGGCCCCAAGTAGGGGAAGAGCCTGAGTGGGTATTGGGCTGGCGTCTGGCTGGCAGGCACTCACCACGTGTCCATGTCCCTACTTATCTCTTCTCCCCAGAATAGGCGGGCTTAACCGCTTCAATCTGTCTGGACAGGCACATGGTGGGAGAATGGAAGCATGGCCTTCAAAGGGAGGCCTGTGACTTACCAACAGGTCACTGAACAGAGGCACAGGGAGGAGCTAATAGATTCATATTTGGCAAAATCCAAGACCTAATTACATCACACTCAGCACCTTTACTTAGAAATGAATGTGCTTCTCTCATGAGCAGGAAGAGAAGGTATGGTCTCAACCTGATGCTCCACTGGGAGGAATGGACGACCTCAGTGGATTTGTTCTCAGGTCCTGACAGCTAAGGGACAGCCTGGGGTGTCTCAGGATCACCCTGCTCCAAAACCCAACAAAGTATACAACAAATACCGCATTCAATCAGTAAATACAAACCAATTAAAATACCCCCTCAGGGGACTTCCATCATAGCCCAGTGGCTAAGACTCCAAGCTATCAATGCAGTAGGCCTGGGTTCGACTCCTGGTCAGGGAACTATAGTCCACATGCTGCAACTAAAGATCCCCCGTGACACGACTAGGAGCCAGTGCAGCCAAACAGATGAAAATTTACAAATAAATATTAAAAAACACTCCTTCGGCTACCAAGCAAGAAAAGAGACCAGAAGAGTAAGATGAACATTTTCAAGGCTTTCTCTGGCTTCCCCAAATTTTCAAAATGCCATATTATTTAGAATACATTTTAAGAACATTTCTATGTGGCAGTATATCAAATTAAAGTTTAGAGACCTGGAGATTTTCTATGTATTTGGGAATTTCATTCCAACTAATCTAATGTGATCATGGCCGTAAAACTAAATTATATTATGCTAAACTCTTGTTGGCTTCCAATCCACTGAGGTTCATTCTGTCCAGAGAACTACGATCATTTTCTGCTAAGAGTTTGTATAAGACCTTTGCTGGTATTAAACAGATCTCTGAGTCTCATTCAGTTCCAGCAGCATGTAGCTCCTCTTGCAATTATCAGTACATCTCTGGACAGGAACTTTCCCTGGCCTCTCATCCATGTGCCCTTCCTTGTGAATCAGTCAGTCATTCTTTCAGCAATAGATATAAGAAGAGACCATCCAAGCCAACCTCTTAAACCCACTGCAAATGACTCAAAGCTCAATACAGTCTGTGGCACACACTGCAGCAGGTATTCAAGGCTCCTGTGGTTACACAGACCTGTTCATATGTTTTCTGGCACTCCAGCCTTCTCGTCGGAAACTTCACAGACCCGTGAAGAGATGTGCACCCACAGGGCACCCGTTGTGATCACTGATGGCCCTGGGTTCACGCCCACCTGTCTCCCTGTCAGTACCAGTGCCTGTTCCTGGTGTCCCAAGATCATGAAGGGAAATCAGTTCCTTTATTAAAAAGAGAGATGTCCTGTCAAACTGTCTAATCAATAACAGTGACTACAGAGTACTTACAATCCCAGTACAAATGCTAAGCCAGGAGCAGTGGGTCTCCCACTGGAAAGGTGTTGCTGCTCTCCTAGCCCTGCCTCTGGGGAGCCAGCAATGCACACAGCCTGAGGGAACAGACAACAGGGTCCACAGAACACACAGACCCCTCCCTGCCCTGCATCATAGGACATGGCTCTCCCACTTTCCAGAAAATAGGGGGTGGTGGCCTTGGGTCATGTGTGCCGCCCAACCCCAGGTCCCCCTCTCTTGCTGGTAGACATCAGTAGACCTCTGGGTCCATTCAGTTTAATTACCCCTTATTTGCCAGTTCCTCTGTGCCAGGCAGTGTACTAGTGTTTTTATAGCATTGCTTCACGTAATCCCAACGCAGGCTTGGACGGCGGGTCACTGACATCATTCCCCAACACACACAGGGGCTGCAGAGTCTCAGAGAGACCAAGCAACCTTCCCACAGGAGCGACAGTACAGACTAGGCCTCCTGTCCACTGAACCCCAGGCTCTTCGCTGTCATCACCCTACACATGTGGTAGAGCAGGGAAACAGATGTGTGTGTGCATGTGCACACTGACACATGCACATACTGACACACACACACATATACACACTCATATACACACGTATTCACACACATGCAAACTCATACACACATGTCGGTGAAAAGGTATGTGACTATGCCTGTGTGAGTTACTGTGAGTTACTACAAGTCACTGTGGTTTGAGAACTTATTTAATGTCTGTTTTTAACTCTATGTTCCTATTATGAAGCATTTATGTATTAAATGCTGACTGTCTGACCGTCTGACTGTCTCCAAATGGCATTCTAATTTGGCCCCAAATAAGCAGCCAAAAAATGGAGATATACATCCAATAAAAGTATCTGGGCTTAAAATGACTCAGGGGCTGACCAGGACACACCCCAGCTCCTACTTGGACGGACCACTTGACTTGCCTGCAGTGGCTTGGTGAGGTTGCGAGGCCCTCCTGGCACCACAGCTGTGTCGGCAACACAGGCCCCTCTGCTGTGTGCAAGCGGAGCCCCACCTTAGCTGGTCTCCCAGTGGCGGATGTGCTACATTTGATTAGATTCTCACAGAAGTACAATGGACCTGGAATCAGAGATCAGAAAACAAACAAGCAAATGGCACACAGGAGGGAGTGACAAGACTCCCCTAGGATACTGTTCACCCCACGGTCTATGTCATGTCACCTGAACTCTCCCAAGGACTGAGGGAAACCATCCAGTTCTGAGAGTCTCTCCTACCAAAAGGTTGTTTTTATACTTACTGATACAGAGGAAGTTTCCCGGCCTATAGTTGCCAATTTGTAAGTATTTATTTATTGGCTGCTCTGGGTCTTCGTTGTGACATGTGGGATCTAGTTCCCTGACCAGGAATCAAACTCGGGCCCCCTGCATTGAGGGCACAGAGTCTTGGCCACTGGACCACCAGGGAAGCCCCTAGTTGCTTTTTAATCAAAGCTTTTTTAAAAACTGGTATTAGGCGCCATTTTCATTTGTCTTTTGAAAAGCTGACACCTGAGAACATGTGGTACTTTTACATGGAGAAGGAGTCTGCTATGGTTTGAATGTTCATACCAGGGTTCTTGGCTTTTCTCATCAATAGAAATTGATCAGAGACCAGACAAGAACTTCAGGCAAGAGTACTGGGGTCCTTATAGCAGAGTGAACTAAAACAGGCAACAGCGTCCCTTGCTTGCTCCCTGCCCAAGTTGGCTCCAGTGGGGCGAGGGCAGAGGGTGTGTCCAGGGCTCAGGCTGGAGGGGTGGTTTAGGGGGTTTGCCCAGGCCTTCAGTGGTGGTGCTGTGTGCAGGGGGCATGCGCAATACCCTGCTTTTTGCTCCCTGCTCTCCAAAAGAGGCAGGTGGGTGTTTTGGTCTCTGTATCTTGTCCCAAATTTGCTCTAATTGCAGTTATTTTTAGCCCATTATAGTTTCTTTGTATTTTGTTGCTAGAGGAGAGGTTTATCCGAGTGCAAACACTGAAGCACTGCAGCAAAGGGTCCCAGGTCCCAGCCTGTCCCATCCCCAAATTCATGTGCTGACATCCTAATCCCTACAGATGACAGTATTAGGAGGTGGGCCTTTAGGAAGTACCTAGGTGATACGGGTGGAACCCTTGTGAATGAGATTAGTGTCCTTATAAGAGGCCCCAGAGCTCCCTCACCCCTCCCACCATGTGACGACACCAGGAGAAGCAGGTTATCTGCAAGCTGCAGGAGGTCCCTCGCCAGGACACAACCACTCTGGGGCCATGATCTTAGGCTTCTGGCCTCCAGAAATGTGAGAATAAAATTTCGGTGGTTTATAAGTTGCCCAGTCTGTGGTATTTTGGTTACACTTGCCCAAACGGACTATGAGTCAGAAGAGAGAAAATCCAAACACATGTTATTTTGTTCCACAACCGAGAAGATAAAAGTTTGATATCCAAAGGGGAAAATAAACTCATAAATCCTTCAAAAATTTTCAATTGAAACATCATTCGACAATTGCCAAACCATCAGCAAGGTGCCAGGATACAATTTCCGAGCAAAGTAACCTTTCATTGAGCAAAACTCTGCCTCCTATTACACAGGCCCCGAGATGAAGCCAACATGCCTTGAAATCCAGTCAAGCGTCCACAGTCACACACACCTTCTAGGACCTCCCAACACACACCCCGTTTAAATGAGCACATCCAGGGCTGGGAAGAACTTCTCACAAAACAAGACACGCTGAGAACAGAAGGTGCCTGAGCCAAAGTCTAGCACGGGGCCATCCTTCCCAACTCCACTCCTTTTTGCCTCGGGATGGCCAAGCACATGGATTAATATCTAGGACTTCGTTTCCATGTTTAGAAGTCGAGAGCAAGAGACCCTGGGGCCCTTTCCTTTCTAGAGACACCTGAGCCTGTTGGATCTCCTTCATGCTCAGGGACAGCCTGACCCAAGGCCTCACGTGGCTCTGCACACAAGGCCACTCACACAGGCTTAGAGTCAATGAAAGAATGAACCAAAGACCCTCCCTGCACCTCATGACTGCAGTGCAGCGGTGCTGAGCTCCTGCACAGATCAATCAGGCGCCTGAGAGGGGAGCCGGGCCCTGATCTTCCTGAGCCCCAGGCCCGCTTCCTGTTACAATGTTTAATCATGCACCCAGCATCCTGCCTTTCCTTAACTTTGCTTTTTACGTAACAACACCTGATTTACCATATTACATTAGTTTCAGGTATACAGCATAGTGATTCAGTATTTTTGCAGATTATAAGTAATTACAAGATAAAAGCTCTAACTCCCTATGTGATGCAATGTATCATTGTTGCTTATCTATTTTATACATAGTAGCTTGTATCTCTTAATCCTATACTCCTATTTTGCCCCTCCCCCTTCCCACTCTCCTTTGGTAATCACAAGTGACTCTGTGAGTCACTGTTTTGCATATGCGTTCAGTTGTATTATTTTTTAGATGTCACAGATAAGGGACACCATACAGCATGTTTTTTTCTGCCTGACATTGCACTAAGTACAGTATTGTCTAGGTCCATCTACATGCTACAAATGGCAGCATTTCATTTTTTCTATGCCTGAGTAATATTCCACTACACATATATGCCACATCTTTGTCCAGTCATCTGCTGAAGGACCCTTTGGTTGCTTCCATGTCATGGCTATTGAAAATAGTGTCACTAAGAACACTGGGGTGCACGTACCTTTTCTGAATTCGTTTTCATTTTTCTCTGAGAGTGTGATGGGTGGATCATATGGTGGTTCTACTTCAGGTTTTCTGAGGAACCTCCATACTGTTTTCCATAGTTGTCTGCACCAATTTACATTCCCACCAATAGTATACAAGGGTTTCCTTTTCTTTACATCCTCCCTAACATTTGTTATTGGTAAAATCATTGGTCACTTCCCCATTGTGACTGGTATGAAGTGACAGTTCATTATTGTTTTGATTTATATTTCTCTAATAATTAGCAATATTGAGCATCTTTTCATGTGCCTGTTGCCCATCTGTATGTCTTCTTTGGAGAAACGGCTATTCAGTTCTTTCCCCATCTTTTGATTTAGTTGTTTGTTTTTGATATTTAGTTGTATGAGCTGTTTATGTACTTTGGATATTATTCCCTTGTTGATCACATCATTTGCAAATAATTTTGTCCCATTCTGTAGGTCTTTTCATTTTCTCAGTGATTTCCTTTGCTACGCAAAAGCTTTTAACTTTAATTAGGTCCCATTTATTTTGGTTGTTTTTTGTTTGTTTGTTTTTGCTTTTATCTCTTTTGCCTTAGGAGACTGGTTCAAGATAATATTGTTACAATGTATGGCAGAGAGTGTTTTGCCTATGTTCTCTTCTGGAAGTTTTATGGTTTCAAGGTTTATGTTTATGTCTTCAATCCATTTTGGGTTTATTTTTGCATGTGGTGTGAGGGAGTGTTCGAGTCACATCATGTCAGCTTTGTGTAGCTGTCCAGCTTTTCCAGCACTACCTGTTGAAGACACTTTTTAGACTTCTTGCACAGTTGACCAAAGCAGTGACTGAATGAAAAGCAAAGCCAACAGGAAGCCAAGGCACAGAGAGGTATGGAGCATGCACAAGACAGACGCCAGCAGGAATGGAGACAGGCATGGGGAAGGCAGGGAGCAGCTGGTGGGCAGGAGGGAGTGGAGGACACACTTGGGTCAGGACCCATACCTGCATTCCACCAGGTGAGATTCACACCTGACTCCTCGCCCTCCATACTGTTTTCTATTCACAGCCCAGGTAAGAAACACGAGAAGAGTCCCTGTCAGAGAATCTAGTAACCTTTCTACCACTGGCAGCTCTTTTGTTGTTCAGTTGCTAATTTATGTCTGACTCTTTGTGACCTGATGGACTGCAGCACACCAGGCTTCTGTAGCACTGGCAACATTGAATCCCAGCTATTAGGCAGTAAATCATATCCCATGAGAGAGGTTGCTTTTGTTTGTCGTCTATCGAGCACCAGTCCCCTCCTGATTCACCATCAGAACCTAGTTTGAATGGTGGTGGTGGGTTCACATCCCTGGCCTCAGGTGATAGATCTTGCTGAGTGTAAGCCAATGCCAGTTAGTGTGAGACAACACTGTTCTTCTCTGCCTCCCTCTGAGCCAGAGGTAGCCATATGACCCAGCTCTGGCTAGTAAAACCCAAGTATAAACCTCCCTGTCAGATTTCTAGGAAATCTTCGCAATATTGATTTAAAAAAAATTATAAACAGCTGGCACTGACCCTTCTTTCTCCCTTGAACTAGCACATAATGGCTAGTGCTTCCACAGCCATTTTGTGGCCAGGTGGTCAGGAGAATTACAGAGATGTTAACCAGAGGGTGACGCCTCTGGACCAATGCTAGGAACCTCCTTCCTTATGTGTGAGAGGCAATCCACCGGTCAGTTTCCTGTTATTTATACCTGAACAGATTTTTGATACACTGAGATATTTTCAGTGATAACAGGTATAATAATTATCTTCCTGTGAATATAACTGTTTAATCTACTGAAAATTTCCACAAAGTCTATCTAATTGGACCCACTGACATCAAGTGTCTTTTCCCCCATTTCCAGGGAAAGACACAGTGATAAATCCAAAAGACTTGCTCCAGGCTCTCCCCAGCACTTCTTGTAGAATTTAGTACCAGGCAGTCAGGTTGAAGAGGACAATGCAGCTTATCAGGTGGCAGGAGGAGGGAGACCATTCCAGGAGGCAGAGAAAGTATCCCTGCCAATGTGGTATGCTGGCCTAACTGTGAGCTCACACCCAGAGCTCCAGAAAGCTAGCTACCTACCTACATGAAAGGTACACAGGAGACAAGGGAGAGCAGTTGAAGGAGGCCAGAGCAGGCAGCAGAGCTGAGCTGAAAACTCTGCCACTGTCACAGACTGAATAGCATGCTCCCCAAATTCACCTGTTGAAGCCCTAACCCACAACATGAGCATATCTTGAGATAGGAGCCTTGGAGGTAATTAAGCTTAATTGAGGTCTTAAGGGTGGGGCCCTGATCTGGTAAGATCAGTGTCCTTCCAAGAAGAGGAAGAGATACTAGAGATCTCTCGCTCCCATGCATGCACAGAAGAGGCCAGGTGAAGACATGGTGAGAAGGTGACCACCTTCAACAGAGGAGCGTGGCGTCCCCAGAAACCAGCATGCCGGTGCCTTGATCCTGGACATCCAGCCTCCAGAGCTGTGAGATATAAATGTCTGTTGTTTAAGCTACCTAGTCTGTGGAGTTCTGTAATGGCAGCCTGAGCTGATTAATACAACCACCACCACCACTGGTAATTTCAGCAGCCTCTACGTGCTGCTAAAATGAGCCATATGCCCAGTGGTTCTGGACTAAGCTTGGAGGATGGGTGCTTTAAGGACTAACTCGGTCCCTTCCGGAATTGCTCACGAACACCTGTCTCTCTCAGGTCTGCAGTGTCAGTCAGTTTGACATCTGTGCCCAGGAGGTTCTGAATGCTGAAGGACACCCAGCAGGGCAAGGCAGGGCTTCTTCTGATAGGAAAGCCCCATATTCAATCAGGCTCATGCCATGCTAAGTGTCTGCGGATGGAGCAGCCTTGCATGTGCACACCACAGGAGCCGGGCCTGAGGGTGTCCTGTTGAGGAGGGAGGGGCAGAGCCAAGGAGAAAATGCATTAAATGCATTATGCACATAATGGGCACTCCAGAGTGGGTGCACAGATTTAACCTCCTGTCTCAGTCTCTACCATTAGGAGCAATTTAAATGACATTTGGTGGAAAAGATAATAATATTTCAGGTCAGAGAAAGACAGTGATGGCTGCAACAGGAGAGCAGGGACAGAGGGAGGCAGACAGAGTGAATAAATGAATTATAGGGGCCTGTGATTGACGTGATGGGTATGCATGCTGGGGGAGTGTGCACAGTATGTCACGTGGTGTGGGGAAGATGAGGGGTGTGATGTCTGGTACACAGGGTGTACGTGGTGTATGTGCATACATGGTTATGTGTGTGGCTTGTATGTGTCTATAGGGGGAGGAGGCAGCGGGAATAAGAATGCAGCAAGGATCCTGGTGACAGATGAGAACCAGAACACAGGTGACCATGCAGTCAGTTTGGGAATGGGGCTGGCAGGTGTCCACCAAGAGTAGGGTGGGACGGGCCCAGCTCCAAGGCCTGCAGCAGGAAAGGACTTGTATGGACAGGGTGGTCAATGGCTGAGCAAAGGCCCTGCCTCTCCTCCGGGCTCCTGACCCTGATCCCTGGAGAAGGTCCAGCCTGGACTCTCACACTGCATCCCAGGCCACTGTACGCGGCATTTCAGGGAGCTGGAGGGAGCCTGCGAAGTCTACTGGCTGTGGCTGATTGGCTTTCCACCCTGTCCTTTACCCCTATCAGCAGGGATCAAGGACATTTAGTGCATCAGACTGTCACCTCCTTGGGCTCTTCTGTACAGGAGGGGCACGCATATGGATGTACATAAGTGCACTTGTGCATGGTGTGTGTGTGTGTGTGTGAGTGCACGTGACTGCACACATGTGGTGTGTGTGGTGTGTGCAGCATAAATAAACATATATGAGCATAAGTGAAGTGAAGTCCCTCAGTCATGTTTGACTCTTTGCTACCCCATGGACTAGCCTCTCTGTCCATGGAATCGTCCAACCAAGAATACTGGAGTGGTTTGCCATGCCCTTCTCCAGGGGATCTTCCCGACCCAGGGGTCAAACCCAGGTCTCCTGCACTGCAGCTGGATTCTTTACAGTCTGAGCCCCCAGGGAAGCCCATATGAGGGTAAGTTGTGGCTTACTGTGCATGTTGTGTGTGTGTCATGAGCACACACATCTTTTGGTCCTTTGAGAAGAAAAAGGGAATGAGAACATATGTGGGCATTGGAGGTGAAAGCATCCTGCAGGCAGCTGGAGAAGCGCTCCCAGGGCTGGGGGCAGGGAAGCACGGGAAGCACTGGGCCCACCGAGGCTACCTAGGCCCACATGCTGCAGGGAGAGGCGTGGCCTCGGCCAGGGAGGCGGGGAGAGCTGGGAGTGAGGCCCCTAGGCTGGGTGGAGCCAGAGAGGGGTGCTAATGGGCCAGTGTCTCGCTCATCACATCCCCGTCCACACAGGGTGGCCCGAGTAGACCTGGTGGGGGAGGAGTGAGCAGATAGGAAGATGCTGGGTCCCTGAGAGGCGCTCTTCAGCCACTCAAGGGCGAGGCGCTGACCTGAGTCCTGCTCAGTCCTGTCCCCAGCCTCACACCCCAGCTGCACAGCTGGCGCACCTGGGGAGCATTAACGAAGATACCCTGGGAATGCGACCGCACTTCCATATTTCTGTAAGCATCCCTGAATCACCACACCCAGTGCCGTATCAGACCAGAATGTCCCTGCTGAACCCAGCTCCAGGGACGTCCATCTGGGGCTTTACCACTCTCCCCAGAGGCCCTGTGCCCATGGTGCTGACCTGCAGAATCGGGCAGCTACAGCATCTGCTGGCCGAGGACAGCACCTTGTGTTCAGCCACCGCAAGGTCATCTGAATGTAAAAGGGGCAGAAGTTGAATTGTTCTGCCTCATTTCCAGCAGCACTTCCTGCAGGAGAGAAGCTGCAGCCTTGGGAGAGGCTTCACAGCACGGTTAAAACTCAAGCCCTGAAGTCATGTCATGGCCCGATTAAAGGGCCAATTTATGTCTTTTGAGCCTGAACAAATTCCAGAAGAACTGCCTCATCAAAGGAGTCCAGATCCCTCTCATGACGGCTGAAAGGCAAGGCATCCATGATGAAGAGCCTGTCCAGCTGCTGTGAAGTCCCCTCTCCTGCCATCCCCACCAGCATCTCCCTCCATCGCACCACTGTGCGGGTACCCGGCCACAGGTGTGAAGGCCAGGCCCTCCACTGTGCACCAAGCCTCGCGGGAAGCACAGCCCTGTCCAGGGCTTTGGCCCCCAGCCCCCTACCCACCCCTCAGCCTCACAGTGGCCACCTTGGCGAACTCTCCCCGTGGTCCTCAGTGGCCTTGGCCCTAACACGTGACGGCCTCCACTAAAATACAGGTGTCTAGCTGTCGTTTCTAAAGCACACAAACACAGCCATGAGGTCTAGACTCATCATGTGGGCTCCCTTAGGGTCCCACGCTGGGTCTTCCAGGCCAGGACCTTCCAGAACCCAGCCCCAGGCAGAGAGAGGGCAGAAGCAAGGCATCTGGTAGGGGGGTCTCTCACAGGTCAGGGAATCTGTCATGTACTGCGTGTTCTCCATGCTGATCCCCAGGCCTTGTGCCAGGACAGCCCTGTTGTGCGGGTGCTGGTGAGGGCCAGGGACCTGCAGGTTTCCGAGGGCCCTCCCCACACTGACACTGACGCACAGGGTCCTGGGCTGCACATGAGTGTTCTATGTACAGCCAGGATAGGAAGCCTTGTATACAGATGGAGCTCAAAAAAATTGCTGTTAGAAAAGACTAGAAAAGGAATAACTATGTCATAATAAGCACTATATCCTAATGACTTCCTTGATGACACATCCTGCAGCTTTTAGATGGGATCAAGCACCATTCTACCGCAACAGGATCTGGCAAATTGCACATTTCACGTACTAACTTCCTTGTAAACACTGGGCCTGAGAGATGTATGGGGCTGGGGTAGAGGAGGATTGAAAAATACTGAATTCCGCTTGACTAAACTGCAGGTCTTCTCAGAGCCTTTGATCTTATAGTGGGCACTGCTAATCTTCAAGGACAAACTGAGAATATAGAATATTTTCCCAAACTTACTGAAGGAAAGCATTATCTTTTAAGGGAACCTATTTTAGCATCATGAAACATAAATGGGGAAACCTCCAGGTTAACCATTTTTGCAGAGTTTTTTAGTTTTCAACATGTTTCAATAAATAAGAATCTCCTGAAATGCGCATGCCCAGTTCCTGCCACTGCAGACAAGTGTCTTCTTTCCGGTTTTGTTGAGAATGCCTGAAGATTCCTTAGCCAGGAAAGCTGGAAACCAACCAGAGGAATTATCATACTGTCTTGGTTCTAAGATACAGGATCAGTCTGATAACAGCTTGTAGAGAAAAAGGGGGGAAAGAGGAAAGGGGAAAAAATAAAGGGAAAAAGAGGAAAAAGCAGTGAGAGCATCAGTTCCAGCCAGTACCCTGGCAGCTCACACCCACCTGATTCATTTCCAGACCCTGCAGTACAGTCATGATGCACTGAGGTCAATCAGGTGGTGCTCTAGGACCTCTCCCACTTCAGGGCCAGAGACTGATGGGGCAGCCCCCACCCCACCCCTACACTGTTCATCACCAAGCAGAGGGCAGGACAGCTCTGAAGGGTCACACACCTTCACACCAACACTCCAGCCTGGAAGAGACACACAATCACTCCCAGTCACAATTCATTGGGCAGAATCATCCTCCAGGGCCTGCCCCACCACCCAGGCTTGGGACACAGGCCTGCTGGGTGTCAAAAGCCTGGAAAGCTGGAAGGCCTGCCCACCCTGGTCATGGCGTGCCCCCGACATCCTAACTCCAGCAACGCTAAGATATAAAGATGGATTCTAACATTTAAGAAAATGGAATTGAAAAATCATGCTAAGTTCCATGTTTCCTGACCTGTTAATATGTACACAGGTATGAATCCATGTACACATTGGCCAAGTATTTGTGACACAGCAGCTCTGGGTGACCGACCTCCCTTGCTAAGATGGGAAGGACCTTCCACATGCTCAGGGTCACCTGTCCCGGCTCTGGAGTCCCAGAGGCTGTGAAGGAGGCAGTGGGCCTTCCTGATTAGCATTTGTCCCCGGTTCCTCAGGAGAGGCACAGATGAGAACTCCCAGCCTCGCCCCTGCCTCTCAGGAGGCCCAGGATGCTGTACTAGGCTTGCAATTGCCCAAATCCACGCCATGCGGAAATGTCTTCCCAAATACTCTTGGCCAGGACATTTGTGAAAATTTCCCCGTCACATGTATTGTGATGTCGCCAGGACATTTGTGAAGTTTTTCCCCACACATGGACACTTACTGCAGCCTGCTCTCTGCCAACAGGATCAGGGCTTCTTGAGGGAGGGTGGTCCTTCCCACATTCCCAAACTGCAGGGCAGATGGTGGCTTATACCCTGCGCTCTGCTCCCTCTGAGGCACAGTGCTTTATGGGCAGCCAACTTTAGCAGCAAAAGTAACGGCCCCTCATAAAGAGCTATGAATCAGATGGCTCACAGTGCAACCACTCTGCCATTGTGAGCTTGTGGCCCCAAATGTGGGTGACCCCTCACATCTGTCCTCCACCTAATCATCACGGCCATCCTGGAGGGCAGCGGAGTGATGTACATTCAACCTCTCTTACAGATGAAGACACATCTTTCCAGCAAGGTACCAGCTCTGGGTCACCTGGGTAATGGACATTCCGATTCTTTACGCGTTTGGAGCTTCTGGCCCCTCTGCCACTGTCCTTCAGCCAAGGCCCACTCAGTCGTGTCCGACTCTTGGCGACCCCATGGACTGCAGCCTACCAGGCTCCTCCGCCCATGAGATTTTCCAGGCAAGAGTACTGGAGTGGGGTGCCATCGCCTTCTCCGGACAACTGCCTTAGGTACTTAAAAAAACTATGCATCATATCAGTAAAACATGACTGAAACAACCAGTAAGTTCTAAGGCAGGTGCTGAGAAGTGCACAGGGTAGGGTCCACCGTGGTGGGAGACAAGGTCCCACCCTCATGGAATCGGCGTGGATGACAGCCAGCAGGGCCCACCCACTCCATGTTCAGAGGACGGCACTAGAAAGGGGACCCGAACCCGTCATGCAACACATATAAAAAGACACGTGAATAAAGAAATTTAAAAAGCCAAACTGCCCTCTCTAGTTGAACTCACAAAAACAATAAAACTGTAGAACTGCATTCATGGGAACCCAAGTCGGAAATAAATAACAAAGCGAGGCAGCTCCTGGGTATGTCCGGACCGAGGCTATGAACACTGTGGTTTCTATGACAGCGTCATATGACAGGGTCTCCAGCCTGCGGGTTTCCAAGCCCTACCTATTTCAAGGTCACTCAGGTTGCTGCCCAGAGCTTTTCCTCCAAGTTCAGCCATTACATATTTTCCTCTTTGTCTTCACACCACTCTGGCTCACTTCCCAAACACCCACAGCTCTCCTGAGAGATTTTGCTACAAGTCTGGAGAAGCCAGCATTGATAAAACCACAGAATTCTAAGGAAGGCAGCTTCCCTTTCACAAATAAGACATCAACACCAGGAGATTTGGTGTATTTCAGTCACGTTTTTCTGTTGTGTCGTGCTCTATCCAGAAACTCAATATCGTTTACAGATTAGAAGGAATTTCATACAATGAATGTTTCTACTCTGGGCCTTTCTTCACTTACTGCTCGAAAGTCAGTACACACGAGTGGTTTTTGAAAGCACGAACTGGTTCTGAATGGCAACCTGCACTTCCTGGGTTTTTGGTGAATCTTTCCCACAGCTAAGGTGGTACACTGCCTTACCCTCTGAGGGGAGGAAGGCCAGTGGAGCTTGAATTTGAGCTGCCAGTCTCCAGCCAAAACATACCCCAGGCCCGGGCTGTGAAGGACCCCACCTTCTTGCTGACCCCAAGTGGCCACCAACCTGACAAACCCGCCTGCCTGCTTCCCATCTGTACACAGAGACGTGCCGTGTGGGCCAGTAGCAGCCTTGACATCAAACATTTTAACACAGTTAATCTATGTCTATCAACTTATCCTCAGAAAAATGAAAGGATAGGATCAAACAGAGGTATGGACACAGGATGGTCATAACATCTCTGTTTCTAAGAAGAAAAATGGAAGCTGATAATTTCACCAAAAGGATATTATGGTGACCACTGCTGCTGCTGTTGAGGCAGTCCAGCCTCCTTCCAGGTGATGGATGACAGTGGCTCCCCTGACCCTGGGAATGAAGCCACAGCCTTGTTTTGGCAAATAAAAAAGCAGGCAGAAGTGTCCTGCCACTTCCTGGAGGGAGCCTGATGGGCACTGCACAGTCCTCCATAACACCTCTGCCTCTGCCCACCTGCAACATTTTCTGCAGGGACCACTCCATCAGTCTGCATTCCACAGGCCGCTAACGACCCAGGATAGGCCCAAAAGGAGAGTGCGCAATACACCTGTGTAAACCACTGCAATCCTAAAGTTGTTTGTTACCAAAGCACAACTGAGCTTACAGTGACTGACCCAGAAATGGGTATCTATGTAAAGTAATTAGCCTCCAAAAAAATAAATAAATAAATAAATTTAAAAATATATACTGAAAAAAAAAATGAAATGGGTGTCTAGTAGTGGGTTGCTATTGTAAATGATATTAGTTTATGTAGATGTGGCCATGGGGGTTGGGCAAAGAGCAGGAAGGACACTCTTATCTGAGACTGCAAGAATGAGGAAAGGTTCACTGAAATTATTTCCAGGTAACATCTGGAGGGCAGATCCTGCACTTAAGGGTGGAGGCCTCAGTATCAGGTATGCGTGGGGTTTGCTGTTTGCTGGGTTTGATAAGGTGAAGCAAGAAACATGAGCTCAGAAAAGAACTGGCTGATTTGCAAGGAGTCATGAAAGGAGAGAGAGCCCATAAATTTCCAGATTTGCCAAGTGTAAAATGAAACAGCTTCTAATCTCCAAATACTAGGAGATTAAAACAACAGTGGATTTGATCTACAAAAGTAAAGTTTAAAAGCAAGGATCTAATGAAGGACAGAGCCCTTACTCGACTGTTATTAACTGTGGATAAAATAAGTCCATCAATTGTTTTTAGTTGGGCAAAATGGCTCAGGGAAAAAACAAAAGCTAAAAACTCTGCACTTCTATGGAAGCCGAATAGATCCAAGGAAGCTGCCACTAAGTTAAATGTAGGAAACTTAAGTAAATGTTACATTTGCAAGCCTCCTGTAAGTCTAAAATTATCTGAAAACAAAAAGTAAAAGAAAAAAATGTTATAAATCTGCATTTATTAGCACACAAGGATATTTCATATATGTTCAGTGAAAAAAAAATACAATCTATATGTTTGAACAGAAACAAAATCATTCCAGGTAGGTATCAAAAGTGGTTATTTATAAGATGGAATTTTAAGATTTCAACTTATTTAATTTGCATAATCTGTTTTAAAATGTGATCACATATTAGGTGCACAAGTCAATAACTAATTTTCATATATATTTATACTGTTTATATACTATACAGGCAGACCTTGGAGATATTATGCATTTGGTTCCAGACCATCGCTTTAATAAAGCAAATATCACAATAAGTGGTGAATCACACAAATTTTCTTGTTTTCCAATGTACATAAAAGTTAGGTTTACTAGTCTATTAAGTGTGCAATAGCATTCTGTCAAAAAATTAATGTATATACCTTAATTGAAATACCTAACTGCTAAGCCTTCAGCAGGCTATAATCTTTTTGCAACAGTCACATCAAAGATCACTGATCAGGGGTTGAGATCAAGATGGTGGAGTAGGAAGACACATCGAAAATAAATCTACATGCGGAACATTCCCACTGGAAACAACCTGGAGACCTGAAGGAAGACTGCTACAACCAAGGCCGTGAAAGCCACACAAAGTCAGGCAGGAAGGGAAGAGAGTGATCAGGTTGGTACAAGCACTGCTGGGGGGGGTATATAGAAGAGTTAAAGGTATTAATGGGCTCAGAGATCCTCCCAAGTGAGTGAGGGGTTGTAACCACATATTGGGTACCCAGTCCTAGGGTCTGACACCAGGAAGATAAGTACACTGAGCTGACCTTTTCTTTGCCCTGCCCCTGATAGAGCGATGATGGTCACTGAACCCAGGAGAAAGTTGGTTCACACCTGGCCCTGGCTCTAGCTCTAGCCCCTTCATCTCCAGCCCCACCCCCCACCATGTTGTTAGCTGCCAACACATCCTGGGGGAAGATATGACCCAATGTTCACATCAGATCCAGCTCCCCCAGCAAAGTCACTGGACACACACAAATCACACAGGAGGTTCTCACACAAGGATATCCCTTCGAGACCAGACAGGTGACTATTTCAACTAATGTGATAGAAACAGAGAAAGATAAACAAAATGAGAAGACAAAGGAATTTGTTATAAATGAAAGAGAAAAAAAATCCTGAAAAAACAACTAATAGAGATAAATAATTTACCAGTGAAGAATTCAAGAATTATTAACAAAAATAGTAACTGAACTTGAGAAAAGAACAGCTGAACACAATTTGAATTTTAACAAGGGACTAGAAAAGAGAGAAAAGAACCAGTCAGAGCTGAAGAATACAACAAATGAAATGAAACATACTAGAAGGAACCAGCAGCAGAGTAGGTGACACAGAAAATGCATAAGTGATCTAGAAGATGGTATAATAGAATCACCTGATCAGAACAGCAAACAGGAAAAATAATTAAAAATGAGGACACTTTAAGATCTCTCTTATACACCAAATGTACTAACTTTCACACTATAGGGGCCCCATAGGAGAAGAGAGAAAGGGTTCAAAAATGTATTTGATGAAATTATGGCTAAAAACTTACTGAAACTGAAGGAGGAAACAGATATTCAGGTACAGGAAATACAAAGAACCCCAAACAAGATGAACCCAAACAGACTCACACCAAGACATATCATAATTAAAACAGCAGAAGTTAAAGAGAATTTTAAAGGCAGCAAGAGAAAAGCAAAGAGGCATGTACAAGGGAAAACAAGACTCTGTTTATTTTGGCTGGTTTTTTCTGAAGGGCCAGCAGGGGGTGGCATGACATATTTAAAATACTGAAAAGGAAAAACCTACAACCTAAGATACTCTATATAGCAAGGTTATCATTCTGAATCAAAGGAAGAAAAAAGAACTTCTCAGACAAGGAAAAACTAAGAGCTTCATAAATACTAAGCCAGCTGTAAAATAAGTGTTAAAGGGTCTTCTGTAAGTGGAAAAGGCTACAAGAAGTAGTAATTTATAGGAAAGCCAAAGTCCCACTAGAAAAGGCTATGAATCAGCCACTTGAATAAATTAGTACTAAGATTAAAAGTCAAAATTGTAAAACCAGCTCTACAACAATCAGATAAGGGATGAATGTAAAATATGACATCAAAACCACAAAATTTGTGTGTGAGGAGAGTACAAAATATAGATCTTATGGAATGTGTCTGAACTTAAATGACAGTTTAAAATAAGCTCTTACGGTTATAGGTCAATACATATGAATGCCGTGGTAACCACAAATCAAAAATCCTACAATGAATATACAAAAAATAGAGAGAAATGCATGCAAGTATACCACTAAAGAAAATCATCAAACCACAAGGGAAGAAACTGAGAGGAAAAAGAACAAAGAAAAACAAAACAACTGGAAAGCAAATAACAGAATAGCAATAAGTACATAACTATCACCAATTACTTTAAATCTCAATGGATTAAATGCTCCAATCAAAAGACAAACAGTGGCTGATTGGATTAAAAAAGAAGACCCATCTATATGCTGCTTAAAAGAGACTCACAGACCAAAAATGAGGGAATGGAAAAAGATACTTCATGCAATGGAAACCAAAGAAATATGGGGTAGCAATACTAAAAAAAGACAAATTAGGCTTTGAAAAAGACCCTATAACAAAAGACAAAGAAAGGTATTATACACTGATAAAGGGATCGATATAAGAGGCTCTAATATTCACTAACATATATGCACCTCATATAGGTGCAACTAAATAAATAAAGCAAAGAGTAACAGACACAAAGGGATACACTGACAACAGTATAATAGTAGTAGAGGATGATAACACCCCACTACATCCATGGACAGGTCATCAGGTCGAAAGGTAATAGGGCACTAGTGGTTTTAAATGACATATGCAACTAGTTGGACTTAATATATGTATCTACAGGCCATTCCACACAAAAACAGTAGAAAAGACAGAGCGCACGGCAGCCCACTAAACAAGTCTAATCAAATGTAAGAGAACAGAAATTATATCAAACACTTTTCCCAACTACAACAGTATGAAACTAGAAGTAAATTAAGAGGAAAAAACCAGGGAAACAAACACACAGAGACTTAACAGCACACTACAAAAAATGAGGGAGGAGGGTTCAGGATGGGGAACACATGTATACCTGTGGCAGATTCATTTTGATATATGGCAAAACCAATACAATATTGTAAAGTTAAATAAAATTAAATTAAATTTTAAAAAAAGAAAGAGGAAATCATGAAATACTTTGAGAGAAATAAAAATAAAAACACAACTTTCAAAAATCTTGAAAAAAAAAAAACTAAGAGATACAGCAAAATCAATTCTAAAAGGGAATTTTAGAGTGAGAAAGGTTTACCTCAAGAAATGAGAAAAATCTTAAACAACCTAACCTACCATCTAAAGAAATTAGAAAAATAAGAATAAACAAACCCTTCAGCAGAAGGAAATAATAAAATTCAGGAGGAAATTACTATAAAATAGAGACCAAAAAAAGAAAAAACAAAATAGTAAAAGATCAATCAAACCAAGAATTTGTTTTTGAAAACATGAGCAAAATTTGCAAGACTTTAGCTAAGCTCACTAAGAAAAAAAAGAGAGAGGACTCAGGTAAACACAGTAAGAATAAGGAGAAATTACAACCGATATTTCAAAGACACAAAAAAATCATAAAGGAATACTGTGAACAGCTATATGCCAAAAAAACTGGTCAACAAAGAAAAAGTGGATAAATTTCTATAAACATATAATCCTCTAAGACTGAATCAGGAAAACACAAACAATCTGAACAGATCAATCGTTAGTAGTGAAACTGAATTAGTAATAATAAGAATTTTAAAAATCTCCCTGACTGGTGTGAAATGGTACCTCATAGTGGTTTTGATTTGCATTTCTCTGATAATGAGTGATGTTGAGCATCTTGAAAACAAAAGTCCAGGACTGGACAACTTCATGGGTGAATTCTACCAAACATATAAACAGCAGCTAATACCTATTTTTCTCAAACTACTCCAAAAAATTGAAGAGGAAGGAATACTCCCAAATTCATTTTATGAGGTCATCACTACTCTGATACCAAAATCAGATAAAGACACTATAAAAAGTAAAATTACAAGCCAATATCTATGATGAATGTATCAGTAGATGTGAAAATCCTCAACAAAATATTATCAAACTAAATTTAACAATTATAAAAACAATCATACATCACCATCAAGTGGGATTTATTTCAGATGCAAAGATGGTTCAATATCTGCAAACCAATGAATGTGATATACCACATTAACAAAAGGAAGATGAGTCATACGGTAATCTCAATATTTGTAGAAAAATTATATTACAAAATTTAATAACCATTCATGATAAAAACTCTCAAAGTCAATACAGAGAGAACATATCTCAACATAATAAAGTCCATTTACGGCAAACCCACAGTTAACATCATACTCAATGGTAAAAAGCTAAAAATTTTTCCTCTAAAATCAGGAACAAGATAAGGATGTCCACTCTTACCACTTGTGTTTAACAAAGTATTTGAAATCTGAGACACAACAATCAGGCAAGGGAAAGAAATAAAAGGCATCCAAACTGGAAGGGAAGAAGCAACACTGTCACTATTTGCAGCTGGCGTGACAGTGTGTGTGTTGCAGCTGGCGTGACAGTGTGTGTGTGTGTGTGTGTTCGTGTGTGTGAACTAAAATCTCCACCAAAATTTATTAGAACCAATAAATAAATCCAGTAGAGTTTTAGGAAACAAGATTACCATGCAGAAATCTGTTGCTTTTCTACATCCTAACAATGAACTATCAGAAAGAGAAAGCAACAAAGAAATCCATTTAAAATTGTGTCAAAAGGAATAAAATATATAAGAATAAATTTAACCATGGAGGCGAAAGACTTGTACTCTGAAATCTACAGGTCACTAATGAAGAAAACTGAAGATAATACAATGAAGTGGAAAGATATTCTGTGCTCATGATTTGGAAATATCAATATTGTTAAAATGTCCATACTCCCCAATGTAATCTACAGATTTAATGCAATCTCTATCTACATGCTCATGACATTTTCCACATATGTAGAACAAATAATCCTAAAATTTATATGGAACCACAAAAGACCCCAAATAGCCAAAACAGTCTTGAGTAGGAAACAAACAAACAAACAAAAAAAAAAAACAAAAAAAAACAAAGCTAGATGTACTATGCTCTCTGACTTTAGACTATACTATATAGCTAAAGGAATTGAAACATCACGGTCCTGGCATAAAGACAGACATAGAGATTAATGAAACAGAATAGAGAGCCCAGAAACAAACCCACACAATTAATCTATGACAAAAGAAGCATGAATAAAAATGGGGAAAAGACAGTCTTTTCAAAAGTGGTGCTGGGAAAATTGAACAGCTACATGTAAAAGAATTCAACTAGAACAGTTTCTCATACCACACACAAAAATAAACTCAAAATGGATCAAAGATCTAAATGTAAGATTGGAAACCATAAAACTCCTAGAAGAAAACACAGGTAAAGCACTCTTTGACAAAAATCATAACAGTACTTTTTTGGATCTGTTTCCTAAGGCAATGGAAACAAAAGCAAAAATAAACAAATGAGACCTAGTTAAACTTAAAGCTTTCTGCACAACAAAGGAAAACATGAACAAAATGAGAAGATCTATGGAACGGAATGAAATATTTGCAAATGATGTGATCAACAAGTGGTTACTATCCAACATACATGAAAAGTTCATATAGCTCTATATCAAAACAAACAAACAACTCAATCAAAAGACAAGTAGAAGACCTGAGTAGACAGTTCTCCAAAGAATACACACAGATGGCTAACAAACAAATGAAAAGATGCTCCATATTGTAGCCCACCAGGCTCCTCTGTCCATGTGGATTCTCCAGGCAAGAATAATGGAGTGGGTTGCCATGCCCTCCTCCCAGGGGATCTTCCCAACCCAGGGATCAAACTCAGGTATCCCACATTGCAAGCGGATTCTTGACCACCTGAGCCACCAGGAAAGCCCAACTAAATATTAGAGACATGCAAATCAAAACAACAGTATCACCTCACAGCATTCAGGATGGCTGTCATCAAAAAGTCTACAAATAACAAATGCTGGAGAGGGTATGGAGAAAAGGGAATCCCACTGTTGGTGGGAATGTAAACTGGTGCAGTCAATATGGAAAACTGCATGCTGCTGCTGCTGCTAAGTCGCTTCAGTCGTGTCCGACTCTGTGCGACCCCATAGATGGCAGCCCACCAGGCTCCCCCATCCCTGGGATTCTCCAGGCAATAACACTGGAGTGGGTTGCCATTTCCTTCTCCAAAGCATGAAAGTGAAGAGTGAACGTGAAGTCGCTCAGTCGTGTCCGACTCTTAGCGACCCCATGGACTGCAGCCTACCAGGCTCCTCTGTCCATGGGATTTTCCAGGCGAAAGTACTGGAGTGGGGTGCCGTTGCCTTCTCGGGGAAAACTGCATAGATTCTTCAAAAAACTAAAAATAGAATATGATTCAAAAATTCCATTCCTGAGTACACATTGAAAGAAAACAAAAACACTAATTTGAGAAGATATGTGCACCTCAATGTTCATAGTATCACCATTTACAATAGCCAAGACATGGAAGCAATCTGTGTATCCATCAACCGATGAATGGATAAAGAGGTTGTGGTGTGTAACTACAATGGAATATTGCTCAGTCATGTCCAACTCTTTTCAACTCTATGTGCTGAAGCTTGCCAGGCTCCTCAGTCCATGGAATTTTCCAGGCAAGAATACTGGAGTGGGTTGCCATTTCCTACTCCAGGATAATGGAATCTTATGCAGCCATAAAAAAAGAATGAAAAAATGCCATTTGCAGCAACATCGATGGACCTGGAGATTATCAAACTGAGAAGAGTAAGTCAGAGAAAGACAAATGTTATAGGCTAAATTTTCATGTGGGATCTAAAAAAATAATACAAAGAAGTGAATATAACAAAACAGACTCAAAAATACAAACAACAAAGGAGCGCTTACCAGTGGAGAGAGGGGTGGTGAAAAAGGACAAGAGAAGGGGAAGGGATTACAAGCTACAAATTAGCACTTTGTAAAATAAATAAGCTACAAGGATATATTGTACAGCACAGAGAACGCAGCCAATGTTTTAAAACAACTTTATAGTTACCATCTGTAAAAAATACTGGATCACTATGCTGTACACCTGAAATGAATACAACTATACAAGCCGGACACTACTGAGCGACTGAACTGAACTGAACTGAACTGACTGATACTTCAGTAAAAAAAGAAAAAAATGATCACTTGTCAAAGATTATCATAATAAACATAATAACAATTAAAAAAACTTGAAATATTAGGAGAACTACTAACATGTGAGACAGAGACAAGAATTGAGCAGATGTTATCGGGAAAAATGGTGCCAAGTTCTTGACACACTGTCTCCTCAGGGGAAGAAACAATTGTATGAAGACTGCCCCACATCCTCAATTTGTAAAAAAATAATGTCTGAGAAGTGCGTAAAGTGCAATAAAATGAGGTCTGCATGTATGTACATATGTGTAATATATTATACATATATTACTCACATAGGCTGTGATATTGAAATTATCACCACAGTAATTATGGCTTTGTCATATGTATATTGTCACCCTGCTTATTTAACTTCTATGCAGGGTACATCATGAGAAACGCTGGGCTGGAAGAAGCACAAGCTGGAATCAAGATTGCTGGGAGAAATATCAATAACCTCAGATATGCAGATGACACCACCCTTATGGCAGAAAGTGAAGAGGAACTCAAAAGCCTCTTGATGAAAGTGAAAGTGGAGAGTGAAAAAGTTGGCTTAAAGCTCAACATTCAGAAAGTGAAGATCATGGCATCTGGTCCCATCACTTCATGGGAAATAGATGGGGAAACAGTAGAAACAGTGTCAGACTTTATTTTGGGGGGCTCCAAAATCACTGCAGATGGTGACTGCAGCCATGAAATTAAAAGACACTTACTCCTTGGAAGGAAAGTTATGACCAACCTAGATAGCATATTCAAAAGCAGAGACATTACTTTGCCAACAAAGGTCTGCCTAGTCAAGGCCATGGTTTTTCCAGTGGTCATGTATGGATGCGAGAGTTGGACTGTGAAGAAAGTTGAGCGCTGAAGAATTGATGCTTTTGAACTGTGGTGCTGGAGAAGACTCTTGAGAGTCCCTTGGACTGCAAGAGATCCAACCAGTCCATTCTAAAGGAGATCAGCCCTGGGTGTTCTTTGGAAGGAATGATGCTAAAGCTGAAACTCCAGTACTTTGGCCATCTCATGCGAAGAGTTGACTCATTGGAAAAAACTCTGATGCTGGGAGGGATTGGGGGCAAGAGGAGAAGAGGACGACAGAGGATGAGATGGCTGGATGGCATCACTGATTCGATGGACGTGAGTTTGAGTGAACTCCGGGAGATGGTGATAGACAGGGAAGCCTGGCGTGCTGCAGTTCATGGGGTCGCAAAGAGTCAGACACGACTGAGCAACTGAACTGAACTAAACTGAATTATGGCTTTGTGAGTATTCTAGGTACTCAAATTCCTCCTTTTTTCCCTGTCCTCATCACCTGGACACTGTGAAGCAGGAAATGCTCTCATGGCAGATGAGATGCCTGAGATGTGGTGTTGGAGAAGACTCTTGAGAGTCCCTTGGACTGCAAGGAGATCCAAGCAGTCCATTCTGAAGGAGATCAGCCCTGGGATTTCTTTGGAGGGAATGATGCTGAAGCTGAAACTCCAGTACTTTGGCCACCTCATGCAAAGAGCTGACTCACTGGAAAAGACTCTGATGCTGGGAGGGATTGGGGGCAGGAGGTGAAGGGGACGACAGAGGATGAGATGGCTGGATGGCATCACTGACTTGATGGACGTAAGTTTGAGTGAACTCCAGGAGTTGGTGATGGACAGGGAGGCCTGGAGTGCTGCAATTCATGGGGTGGCAAAGCGTCGGACATGACTGAGCGACTGAACTGAACTGAACTGAACAAGGATATATTGTACAGCACAGAGCATGTAGCTAATATTTTAAAACAACTTCATAGTATAATCTATAAAAATACTGAATCACTATGCTGTACATCTGAAATGAATGTAATATTGCATATCAATTACACTTCAGTAAAACTATACTTAACTTTTGCTCCAAGTGTCAGACACAAAGGTTCATGAGAAAGCTCATCCCTGTCTCGCTCCCCTCAAATGATCTTGTTATTCACGTCTGTCGGCAATCTCTTAATATTTAATATCACAGGAAGCAACAAGAGAAAGTAGTGACAGTACCATACAGAAACCTGTAAAGATTGTCATACAAGCAGGCAACTGGGCATTATCAGTTAATATTCTCAGACTTGTCTTCGGGTTCCTTGAGGTTAAGTTTATCCTGGGATCATGTTTTGGGCACCATATTTCTCCATTCTTCCAGGTGTAGCATGACACTGATGGAACCGCTGCAGCTGGTGTGTGTGGTGTGCCAGGCTCTGGACTAAATGATTCAAAGGCAATTATTTATCTTCATCCTGACATCACTATTGATACACACACTACCATCTTCCCACATGGACACCCACTGCTCCCTCTAACTCAGCTCTTCGCCAGGTTCGTGTTACAGGGGCACAAGGTCCCCACGTACTTACAAAAGGATCCCACTCTGCATAACATTCCATGGTGGACTGGAATACATATTATTTATCTATTCATCAGTTGATGGGTATTTGGGTTGGTTCTATTTTTTGGCTGTTATAAAAAATGTTGTTGAATATTCATGTACAAGCCTTTGTGGGGACATGTGTTTTCACTTCTCTTCAATATATACTCAGGAGCAGAATTGCTGGGTCATATGGAAATTCTGTTTAATTTTTTGAGGAACTGCCAAGCTGTTTTTCAAAGAGGCTACACCATTTTATATTTCCACCAGCCATGTGTAATGGTTTTAATCTTTCTACCTCCACAACAATGCTGATCTTTTTCTTCTGGTTCTAGACATCCTAGTGGGTGTGAAGTAGACTCTCATTGTGGTTTTGATTTGTATTTTTCTAATGATTGTATGTTGGGCATCTTTTCATGTGCTGCTTGTGCTAAGTTGCTTCAATTGTGCCCAACTCTTTGAGACCCCATGGACTGTAGACCACCAGACTCCTCTGTCCATGGAATTCTCTAGGCAAGAATACTGGAGTGGGTTGCCATGCCCTCCTCCAGGGGGATCTTCCCGACCCAGAGATCAAACCCATGTCTCTTACGTCTCCTGCATTGGCAAGTGGGTCCTTTACCACTAGCACCACCTGGGAAATATATGTGCTGCTTACGTATCATCTTTGGAGAAATGTCCATTCAAATTTTTTGTTTGTTTTCTATTGGTCTATATATTTATCTTTTTTTCTACTGAATTGTAAGAATTCTTTATATATGCTGGATATGAGTTCCTTTTTGCAAATATTTTCTCTTATTCCTTGGGTTGTCTTTTCACTTCCCTGAAGGCCTTGCTTGTGGTGCAGAAGTTTACACGTTGCTGTAACTCACCTATTTTGCTCTTTAGTTGTCTGTGCTTTGGTGTCATGGGTGGTAGCTGTCTGAAGTGAGGGAGCTGTTGGCAGCCATCTGCCACCAGGTAAATGAGGGGTGTCAGGAGGGAGTCAGCCCACGTGGAAAGAGAATGACAGTCACACCGTGAGAAATGCAGGCGAATGTGTGAGAGGTAGAACCATGAGGGGGAGACAGGCCTGGGCTCTGCCAGCACCAGCCTCTCAGGTCAGCACACCTGAGACCCACTGGATGTGATGGGGACTCACTGGGACTCTGGATACTTGTTCTCAGCTCTGCCTAGTTTCATCTGTTTGCTGGCAAAAAGACAAAGAAACAACAATGAAGAAAACAAGCAGTCTGACCAGTGTACCCAGTTTAGAGATGAGAAAAGAGAGGCTCCAAGAGGAGCAGGTCCTATTGAAGGACTAGTATTCTGACATGGCCTGTGTCCCAGCCTGGCCCCCTAGCCTCCCTGTGGGCAAAATCATCACAAAGAAGCAGACAAGCACCTTCACTTGCAAAGAGGTACACAGAGAGCTTCCTTTCAATAGCACACCGCATCAGCTGCCCTGACTTTCCAGCATGATAGAAATGAGCAATCAGTCAGCAGAGGCTTCGTCTTCAATCCTGGAGGGAGGCCAGGAGCCAACAAGAGGCAGCGCTCCGTGACCACCCTGGCTGGTCCAGTGGAATGGCTCAGAAAGGAAGAGCAGGCCCGCCATAACCAAGACGGCAAATCTCGAAGACAAACGTTGTAACACGAGCTCAGGAAACATCCAGGTGCAGACAGAACCTCAAGGTAGAGGGACAGTTGGTGACCGAACGGAAGCTGCCAAAGTCTCTATGGACCATGACTGGTCAAAACAGAGCAACACAAAACTCAATTTTATAAATTTTCTGGGTGGAAAACTAACATATCTACTGTTCCACATACAAACTCCAGAGTGAAATAGGACAAAAAAGCTTGACTGGTGGAGCTGGGATTGCAGTGTTGAAACACATTGTTTCAAAGGATGCTCTAGCTCATGTTTCAAAGAAAAAAAACAATGCATCCACAGAGCACCACTCCTGGGACGTCTCCCCATCTCTCTCTAAGTCAGGAACCTCCCTCAAATCTCACTAACCTAGGCTTCTAGGGTGGAGGCCACCACTGTCTCACCCCACAGGCTTCAGAACCAGAACACTCTACATATATAGCAGTACATCACCCTAAACGAAATAATGGATCTATATGTGATCCATATATGCAGATTCCCAGCAGCCAGTCTTGCCAAGAGAGAGGATACATTTATCCTAAAGGAAATAAAATGACTTACTACCCTGCTTCCATAAGTCACCATATCTGTGATTTCAATGTCTCATGGCAAAGAACAGGTGAAGTTAGCCAGAAGGGCACTGCCTCTGGAATCTGATAGAAAATATCTTAACTCACTCTCTTCTCAGATAAACACAGATGAGGATCTTGGCCATGAACTTAATTTCTCTTAGTGCACAAGTACCTCAGAACCTAAAACCCTCAGAAGATAAATCTATATGGTTCATGAGAGGCTAGAATCTTGAGCTGGCTGGTCCTGGGCCATCATTAGCCACCTAAACGTGGATTTTACAAGGCTCCCAAAAAGCAATCTTATTTAAAAAAATACTAAGTTTTAAACATAAAATGTGGCTAATGGCACAAACTGTAATATGTCATTAACTTACACCCTCAAAAATCCATCCACTCACTCATTTGTTCATTCACTCATCTATCTTGCCACCTTCACTGGGTATCTTCCAGACAGTGCTAAATGATGGTTAGGTAGGTAAAAAACACGATGACACAGTTCAAGGCAGGAAGAGTATAGTAGGGACAGGATTACACTGGAGACAGGCCATCTGCTGGACTACTAACAAAGCAGGCACCAAACACAAGGCCCTTGTTCTGTTTCTGGAACAGGTCCCTTCCCATCCAGGGTTCTACAGCCTGCTCCCCAGCCTGGTGGGCTGTAGATCAGCATCTGGGCTGATCTAAGCATCTCTTTCCTGAGGCCTTCCTCAGCCACATCGCTTCTCTATTCTTGATCACTTCACCTGCTTCACTTCCATAGCACTCTCATCATCTGTTCATGGATGCCAGCTCACTAGGTATTGTCAATCCTTACAGCACACTGAGCATCGGTGAGCAGCATTTTTCATTGAGGACAAAGAAAGGGAAGCAAGGATGTGACAGAAAAACAGAAAGAACTGCTAAATTTCAGAGAAACATTTCTTTGCTATAGAAGACATCTTTTTAAAAGACTGCTCTAAAGGTAACATATATATGAAAAACCTTGAACTTACAGCTCTTGTTGTAAAAAAGCATTTTCAATTTAGTGAAAATGCTAAGAAAGATGAGGACATTACATACTTCCCTGACCCCTCCTGTTCCCCTCCCAGTGATTTTCCTAAATTATATTACTATTTGTAAGGTTTATATTATCTATACTATGTGCTGCCACTGTAACTCACACAGACGGCTGATCTTTCTTATTTTTATATTTAAACAGATTTGAGGTGCACCATCCATCTTATAACAAGTGCGGAACTTTTATACACTTCTATTTTGGCTGGATGTCGACATTCAATGGTTTTATTCAAAACCCTTATTTGGAAGGGCTCACAGCAGCTAAGCTCTCTAATTTCTGGCACGCTTAAGAATATCTGTCCATTGTCTCTGTCTTTACACTGGTCAGTTTGGCTAAATAAGGAACTATTGGGACATCCATTGTTCCACTCAGAATCCACCAGGCTCCTTTCAGAGGGTGCGACTCGGCAGAGGCTGGCACAGCATGTTCTACCATGACTGATGCTTGTTACCTTTTCTGCCCCAATGCCAGATGGAGGGCAGCAAGGAAGTGAAGAAAATCACCACGACTCAGTCATTCCTTTTTCTTTGTTAGTTTTTCCTTTCATCAGCTCCTCCCTATCTCCTCCACCCCCGATGCTGTCAAGGACGTTTCTATTCTCTGTTTCTAAGTTAAAAAAAAATTCTTTTTAAGATCCCATAAATAAGTGGTACCAGAGAAGGCAATGGCACCCCACTCCAGTACTCTTGCCTGGAAAATCCCATGGATGGAGGAGCCTGGTAGGCTGCAGTCCATGGGGTCGCTAAGAGTCGGGCATGACATCGACATCACTTTCACTTTTCACTCTCACTTTTCACTCTCATGCATTGGAGAAGGAATGGCAACCCACTCCAGTGTTCTTGCCTGGAGAATCTCAAGGACGGGGGAGCCTGGTGGGCTGCCGTCTATGGGGTTGCACAGAGTCAGACACGAGTGAAGTGACTTGGCAGCAAATAAGTGGTACCATGCAGTTTTTGTCTTTCTCTGCCTGGCTTATTTCACTTAGCATAATGTGCTCCAGGTTCATCCATGTTCTCACAAATGGCAAGATTTGCTTCTTTCTCATGACTGAATAATATTCCTTTGTGTCTCTGTGTATATATATATATACAATCGGAGAAGGCAATGGCACCCCACTCCAGTACTCTTGCCTGGAGAATCGAGGAGCCTGGTAGGCTGCGGTCCATGGGGTTGCTAAGAGTCGGACATGACTGAGCGACTTCACTTTCACTTCTCACTTTCAGGAAATGGCAACCCACTCCAGTGTTCTTGCCTGGAGAATCCCAGGGACGGGGGAGCCTGATGGGCTACTGTCTATGGGGTCGCAGAGAGTCGGACACGACTGAAGCGACTTAGCAGCAGCAGAAGCAGTGCAAATGCTGTGAATAATGCTGCAATGAACATGAGAATACAGGTGTGTTTTTGAGAGCCTGTTTTCATTTCCTTTAGATATATATCCAGAAGTCGAATTACTGGCTATGTTAGTACTAGTTTTAATTTTTTGAGGAACCTCCATACTGTATTCCACAGTGGCTATACTGGTTTACATTCCAATCTACAGAGTAGGAGGGTCCCCTTTTCTCCACATCCTCACAGATACTTGCCCATATCTGCTGTGTTCTGGATGACAGTTAAGTGACAGGCGTGAGTGGTATCTCATCGTGCTTTTAATTCATCTTTCCCTGATCATTTTCAGTGTTGAGCACCTTTTCCTAAACAGGTTGGTCATCTGTATGTCTTGTTTGGAAAAATGTCTGTTCAGGGCCCCTGCTCCCATTTTTTTACTCAAACTGTTTGTTTCTTCGTTTTCTTTTCCTATTGAGTTGTATTACATATTTTGGATGTTGATCTCTTATCAGATATATGATTTGCAAATATTTTCTCCCGCTCTACAGGCTGCCTTTCCTTTTTGTTGATGGTTTCCTTTGCTGTGCAGAAACTGGTAGTCTATTGTAGTTCCACTTGTTCATTTTGACTTTTCCTGTCTTTGCTTCAGGTATCATATCCAAAAGACCATCACCAAGACCACCATCAAGGATTTTATGCCCTTTGCTTTTTTCAAGGAGTTTTATGGTTTTAAGTCTTATATGCAAGTCTTTAATCCGTTTTGAGTTGATTTTTTTGGTATAATGTAATACACAGATGACACCATCCTTCTGGCAGAAAGCGAAGAAGAACTAAAGAGTGTGTTGACGAAAGTGAAAGAGGAGAGTAAAAAAGTTGGCTTAAAGCTCAACATTCAGAAAACTATGATCATGGCATCTGGTCCCACCACTTTATGGCAAATAGATGGGGAAACAGTGGAAAGAATGGCTGACTTTATTTTAGGGGCTCCAAAATCACTGCAGCCATGAAATTAAAAGATGCTTACTTCTTGGAAGAAAAGTTATGACCAAACTAGACAGCATATTAAAAAGCAGAGACATTACTTTGCCAACAAAAGTCCATCTAGTCAAAGCTATGGTTTTTCCAGTAGTCATGTATGGATTGAGAGTTGGACTATAAAGAAAGCTGACCACCGAAGAATTGATGCTTTTGAACTGTGATGTTGGAGAAGATTCTTGAGAGTCCCTTGGACTGCAAGGAGAGCCAACCAGCCTTTCCTAAAGGAAATCAGTCCTGAATATTCATTGGAAGGATTGATGCTGAAGCTGAAACTCCAATACCTTGGCCACCTGATGTGAAAACTGACTCATTGGAAAAGACCCTGATGCTGGGAAAGATTGAAGGCAGGAGGAGGGGATGACAGAGAATGAGATGGTTGGATGGCATCACAGACTCAATGGACATGAGTTTGAGTAAATTCCGGGAGTTGGCAATGAACAGAGAGGCCTGGTGTGCTACAGTCCATGGGGGTCGCAAAGAGTTGGACATGACTGAGCGACTGAACTCAATAATAAAATAAGGGTCTAGTTTTGGTCATTTTTTTAAAAGCTTAACTAAATGCAATAAGTTTGGTCTGGATATTTACACAGTTTTCTTTGACTGTCTACTTAATTTTCCCCCTTCTTTTCTAAAACTTTTTGTTAGGAAATCAAATCACAGTGGTACTTGGTTCCTTTTTGGCATTTCCTCCACCCTGTCCCTGTCCGATGAGGCCTATTTTGTGGCTTCTGAATTAGTCTCTGTGTCACTATCATTTTTACTTTTTTCTCCTCCAACTTTTTTCCCCTAAATTCTGCCGTCGTGGGCTTTGTTCTCTTCTGTCTCACTCAATCCTCTGAATCTTTCTTCTATGCTCAATTCTACTTAAGAGATCATGATGCCAGCATTTTCTTTGAGCACCTGGAAACTTACTTTTCTGAACTCTTGAGCTAATCTCTGAATCATCCACATTTTCCCGTAATCTTGGCTTGTGTTCTTCTTTTTCTTTATTTTCATGTTTCTCTTATAATTCTTTTGTAGTCCTTAGTCATCCCTTAATGAGATTAGCTATTTATCAAAGAAGGAGTGTGCAGTAAACTGTTTGATTAGGCTGAGAAAATATAAGGCCTTGATTGAAATATGTCTGGAATATCTTCTCATCCATCTGGACTTCCTCTGTCCCAGGAACCTGCCTCCCTGGGTTTTTGGATCTACTGTAGGGCTGGCTAATAAGAAGGTGTTCACTGTGGCCCACCCACTGGGTGGGGATCCCAGACCTCCCTCTCCCTATTTGCCTGGGCCGAGTCCCTGAGCTGGGAGCCAGGTCACACCAGCACATAGGTGGCAGGTCACATGTGAACACCCAGTGGCACTGACCTGACTTCATCTGAGTGCAGAAAGTGCTCTTTTCCTTCTGCATTGGCTGTCCCTGCTCTACAGTACATGCTCAATAAACATCTGTTACAGGAATGAATACTGAGTCAACAAGTTAACCAGATGAAGAAACAATGCAGGGCAGGGCATGGAGAGCAAGCACAGCACACCAGGAGGCAGTCACAGGACAGTCTGCAAGTCAAGTCTGGAGGCATGAAGCTGGCACCCCCTGCTCCAGCAAGTGCGGTCCTAGATCCAGGCCAGGGCTGGGGATGTGCTGGCACTTCCCTCAGCTCCAGCAAATCTCTGGTGTAGGTGTGGCCTGGGGTCATCAATACAAATAAGGGAAGGCTTCCCACACTTCATCCTCATTCATGCCAGTTTTGTTCTGAAAGTTACTGCAGTCTTCATTCTTGGTTCCGTAGGTCTCTACCCCCAACAGGGTAATAGCTCCAGGGAGCAGAAGCCACCATGCAGTGATATGAGCACACGAGAGGTCAGGATGTCACCGGAGGTATGCCAGAGGTATAGACCTCCTCCAGGTGCACACACAGTCAGGCAGGTGGCAGCCTGGACACTCAGGGTCCGTCTGTGTGGACCACTGGCAGGAGGGTAGCCATTCCCTCTGCAGACCACCTCCTTTCGGCTCTGAAAAGCCCACCTGGGGCACAGTGCAGGGAGGCAGAGGGCACCCCAAATGACTGTGGCACAGGGAATGGAGGCTAAGCATCAGAATCAGAGCAGACAGATGGCAAAGGAAAAGGGCTCTTCCTTGACACCTGAGTTTGCTGCTTGAGATCCAGACACACTTAACCCGAGACACTCTTAAACAGCTCTCAAAGCCTCCACTCAGGGCTCAGCATGACAGCGGCAATCTCTGCCTCCAGGGAGCCACTTTTCGCCCTTCTCTCAACCTCTGCACATCCACTCTGCCCTTGCAGGGGACTCCCACCTATCCTCTGTGTTAAGGGACTAGGGAATATTCTAGACACACCCCAGGATGCACGGACAACTCGAGAGCAGACGGTCAGTCTCACACCACCATCTGCCACTTACTCAGGTCTGGGTGCCTGCATCCTACAATCGCTGCTGCTGCTGCTTCACACCCGCCCTGCTCTGTGTCTTAAATCAAATCCAAGAAGGAAGGAGCTGTCTCTTTGAGTCTGTAAACTCTCCTACTAAATAATTTTAATGCGTTATTTGTAAAGTGTGACAATAAACACGAGAGGAACTCAAATACACTGTGTTATCTGTGGTCCTTGAGAAAATCCTGATAGACACAGTTACATTAATGACAATAAAAAAAAAATGAAATAGGTACCAGATCAATGATGTGAGCTCTCGTGCCTGAGTAAAACACAAAAAGGGGGAAATATATCCCCTGCCCCCTGAATGTTTGCAATCCTAGTAGAGAGAGAGTGGGAAAGATGGCGATTGACGCTATTAAAATGTTTTAGCTCCAACAAACTGTTTTCACATGCTTTAATACAAATGTGTCTGACAGTGACCTTGAAGGATATTATCTTCATTTTACATATAAAAAAACCAAGGTTAGAGAAGTACACTTTAAAAAATTAGAGAATGCTGCAAAATTAAACAGTCAAGGTCAATATTGAAATGAAGTAGACAGTGCCTTGGTTTTGTCCTCTGCCACAGAATCCAGGATCATAATTAAAATTATTTTATCTTAAATGTCCATTGAAACATGAATGGATAAAGAAGATGTGAGATATATATATATACACATATATATATATATATATACACACACACATATACATATAATGAAATACTACTCAGTCATAAAAAAGAATGAAATAATACTATTTGCAGCAACATGGATGAACCTAGAGATTATCATACTATGTGAAGTAAGCCAGACAAAGACAAGTATCATGTGATATTGCTTATATGTGGAATTTGAAAAAAAAGATACAAATGAACTTATTTACAAAACAGAAATAGATTCACAGACACAGAAAATAAATTATGGTTACCAAAGGGGAAGGTGGGGTAAAGGGATAAATTAGGAGTTTGGAAATAACATATACAGACGACTATATATACAACAAACAACAAGAACCTACTGTTAGAGCACAGGGCGCTATACTCAATTATCTTGTAACAATCTAAGGGAAAAGAATATAAAAAAGAATATCTATCTAGCTATATAACTGAATCACTTTGCTGTATACCTGAAACTAACACATTATAAATCGACTATACTTCAATAAAAAATTATTTCATCCTGTTGCTTCTCTACTGACTTCCCAGTCATGCCAGAGATATAGTGAAGGTATACAATCAAAAAGGAAGAGAAACACTTACTGAGTATGTCCTGTGTGTGGCACTGTGCCAGGTACCACCATAGGTAATTCACATGGTCATCACCATCACTCAGCAGCAGCACCACTGTCTCACACATGAGGAACATGAGTGAGCAAACAATGTGAATATCATCTACTGTATCGTCCTGCAAAGCCAGGAGAGTGTGATGGGCAGGATCTTGGATGTTATCATAAAGGTACAGTAACCAAGGCAGTATGATACTGACATAATGAGACAAATGGATCAATGGATCAGAATAAAGAGACAAGAAATATATCCTCTCTTACACGACCATTTGATTTTTGACAAAGCCACCACAACAGTTTAGCATGGATAGGATGGTCTTTTGGACAAATGGTGCTAGAAAACACTGGATATCCATATGGAAAAAGATGAACCTCAAACCCTACCTCACCCCATATGCAAAAATTAATTGAAGCTGAATCACAACCTCAGTAAAGTTAACTACAGAACTTCAAGAAGTAGAATATCTTCATGACTTACAGTAGGCAAAAGTTTTTTTAGGACATGGAAAGCAATGATATATATAACTGATAAATGACAAGTTATTAATAACTTCATAGACATTTTAAAATTCTGCTTAAAGTCACAACTACAACTCAGTAATATGAAGACAAACCACCCGGTGAAAAGTGAAGCAAAGAGCTGGCCAGGCACTTCAACATCATTAGTCACCAGGGAGATGCAAATTAAAACTTCAATGATACACCACTGCACACCCACTGGGATGCCTTAACGGAAATAAGGCTGGCAGTACCAAATGTTGGCAAGGATGCAGAGCAACCAGAACCCTAAAGCCTCATGGGTAGGGGTATGAAAATGGTCTAGCAGTCTTTTACAGGCCTGCCCCACGACCCATTTATTCCATTCCTAGGTATTAACCTAAGAGAAACAAAAGCATCAGTCCACAAAAAGCCTTGCATCAAAATGTTCACAGCTGCCTTATTCATAAGAGTCCCAAACTAGGAACAGCCTAGCACTTCAGTAACAAGAAAGTAGCCAAACAAGCCCTGGCACCGTGAGACAATGAAAGAGAGACAAGAAGGAAGAGGGACAAGCTGCTGATAAAGCAACAATACAAATGAATCGCAGAAACCCCACACTGTGTGGAGTACCTACCACCTGATTCCTTTCTTAAAAGTTCTAAAACAGGAAATTTAATATATAATGGAGAAATCAAAAAAGCAGCTGCCTGGGGTGAGCTGGAGGCAGGGTCTGAGAAAATTTTCAGGCATAACCCTTCCGTATTTTGATGGGGATGTGGATTTTCACAGATGCGTGTTTGCTGAGACTCAGCTGAAAAGTATTCTTATTGTCTGTGTATTCCATTTTATTTCCCCAAAAAAGGGAAAAGAAAAAGCGGAGCTGGTAGGCTCACAATCTAGACTGCCCCCTCCATCCAGCCTGAACCAAAGGTACTTCAGGCATCCTGCCCTCTCACCCACTGGCCACACCAGACAGACAATGTTGGGCAGCCAGAAAAACATATGGGGGCTCAGGGTACAGACCCTGAAACAAAACCTAAAGTGCCTGAAGGTGTTGTAAGTAACCCACAGGAAGGCATAAGTAGTCCCTTGACCTCTAGACGGGCACACCTCCATGATACTTTTTAAAAATTTTGGCCAGATACATATACAATTTACCTTTTCAACCACTTTTAAACATACAGTTTGTGACTTCCCTGGAAGCTCAGCAGTAAAGAACCTGCCTGCCAATGCAGCAGATGCTGGTTCAATCCCTGGGTTGGGAAGATCCCCTGGAGAAGGAAATGGTATCCTTGCCTGGAGAATCCCATAAGCAGAGGAGCCGGGCAGAAAAAGAGACAAATATGACTTGGTGTCTAAACAACAACATCAACACAGTGTACAACTCAGTGGCATTAAGTATACTGATACTGCCCTGCAACCATTACCACCATCCATCTCCAGAACTTTTTCATCTTCCCAAACTGAAACTCTATACCTCAAAAAAACATGTCCCCTTTCTCCCCTCCCTCAGTGCCTGGTATCTACCATCCACTTCCTGTCTCAATAAATGTGACTATTCTAGGCACCTCACCAAGTGCAATTAAGGCAGTATTTGTCCTATATGCCTGGCTTATTTCACTGAGCACTGTGTCTTCAAGATTCATCCATGTTCTAACAAGTGTCAGAACTTCATTCCTTTTTAAGGTTAATATCTCATTTGATATTATTTCATTTGCTAACAAAGGCCCATATAATCAAAGCTATGGTTTTTTCCAGTAGTCATGTACAGACGTGAGAGGTAGACCATAAAAAAAGGCTGAATGCCGAAGAAATGATGTTTTCGAACTGTGGTGCTGGAGAAGACTCTTGAGAATTCCTTGACAGAAAGGAGATCAAACCAGTTAATCCTAAGGGAAATCAACCCCGAATATTCACTGGAAGGACTGATGCTGAAGCTGAAGCTCCAATACTTTGGCCACCTGATGCAAAGAGCCGACACATTAGAAAACACTCTGATGTTGGGCAAGATTGAGGACAGGAGGAGAAGGGGGCGACAGAGGATGAGGTGGCTTGGATGGCATCACCAATACAATGGACATGAGTTTGAGCAAACTCTGGGAGATAGTGAAGGACAGGGACGCCCGGTATGCTGCAGTCCATGGGGTCACAAAGAGTTGGACACGAATGAGTAACTGAACAACAACTCCTTTGATGCTAATACCACATTTTGTTTATCTGTTCATCTGTCAGTGGACACTTGGGTTGTTTCCAGCTTTTGCCTACTGTGAATAATGCTGCTATGAATACGGGTGTCCAAATATCTTTTAGAGTCCCTGCTTTTTACTTCTTTTAGGTACATACCCAGAAGGAGGATTGTTGATCATATGGTAAATCTATTTTTATTTTTTGAGGAACCACTGTATTATATTCCATAGTGGCTGTACCATTTTATACTCCCACCTGCAGTACACAAGAGCCACATCTTGGCGCCAACACATGTTACTTTCTGGGTTAATTTTTGCTGGTGGGGTGGAGGGTGGGGGGAGGGGAACGATAGCCCTTCTAATCAAGGTAAGGTAACATTCTTAATACCTTTTAAAAAAGAAGAAATTCTAGGCTCCTTTCCCATAGGAAAATAAAGATGGTTTATTTACAACATAATTTCCCAACAGGTCCAGAGGCTCACAGTTGGGAACTGAGGCAGAGAAGAAGGCCCAGGGGATAAAAGAGGGGCATATCCTCAAATTGCCAGACTCTGAAGAGTCCCCTGCACATGTGCACACAAGGCTTGGCCAATGTTTATTTAATGCAAGTGTGTGTATAATTTCTAGTTGTTAGAAACCAAAGCAAGTTCTTTATGTTTAAGTGTTAAAGTTAATAAACAGAAAATATTTATAAAAGAAACAATTTCCATTTGGAAAAGTCTTTATTCAGGTTTAATGGCTTCAGAAACACTCCCCCAAATGGGAATAAAACTGCAGTAAATTTTGTCCTTCCTATTTTAACTCCAAAATTATACAAAAATATATATTCTGAGCACTGAAACCCCAATTCTTAGGAAATATTTATGCAAATTAAGCAATAAAACATACTTGCTGCTAAGTCACTTCTGTCGTGTCTGACTGTGCGACCCCATAGACGGAAGCCCACCAGGCTCCCCTGTCCCCGGGATTCTCCAGGCAAGAACACTGGAGTGGGTTGCCATTTCCTTCTCCAATGCATAAAAGTGAAAAGTGAAAGGGAAATTGCTCAGTCGTGTCCGACTCTTAGCGACCCCACGGACTATAGCCTACCAGGCTCCTCCATCCATGGGATTTTCCAGGCAAGAGTACTGGAGTGGGGTGCCATTGCCTTCTCCAAAAACATACTTAAGTCAATATAAAATGTTATACTTAAAAATTTCTTGACATTTTAGGAAGTAGGCCAGATTTAAATATCCTCAGAATTCCAGAGATACTAGAAATTATCAAATTTCTCAATTCTGTATTTTGAGTAAATAAAATAGCCCATCACAAGGAATATTTTAACCTGCATTCTAAGTGAATTTAGTTGGAAATTTAGAAGTTTGAGATCAATCACAAATGCAGGAACAGTGAGTTCAGTGTTCACAAAGCATGAAGAAAATTACACTAGAAACTGCCACACTGCTTTCAAGGGGGACCCCAAACTCACCCCCATCCAGGGCCCCGTGTTCTTTGGGATCTTACAAATGAAACAGCAAGACCATGGTGTAGGGAGGAAGGACTTCATTTTAGCTGCTGGTAAACTGACTGTAATGCTTTTTCTCTGACTTGACTGTAAGGAGTATTCGGCCCTTACAAGAGCCATTCTCTTTATCTTTGTTATTTAGCAGAGCTGTGATTCTAACAGCTTCATGAGTCCCCAAAGCAGCCAAAAATACAAACAAGAGTCAGGGGCATTTCTGTCCTCTGGATTAAAATGAAGTCTAACAGATACAAGGATACTGGCCACAGCAAAGAGGTTCAAGTTCATAGTGTGGCTTTGCCAGCTGCCCAACAGAATGAAAGCAGAAGAGGACAGGTTGGGGACTCTAGAGATTAGTGCTGCTGGAAAGAGAGACAGCAGGATGGTGGCTGAGACCAGGCCTCCTCCTGCTGATACCTGAAGCCTCAGGGTGTTCACAAACCCACCATCTAATACAGGCACCACAGACGACACCAGCACAAAGCAAAGCATGCAAGAGAAAAACTCTGTTTCTACTTACACATCTGACCCAGGAGGATGAAAGACATATGACGTATCTATATTGCATGGACACAAATTCAGGCAGCATCCTAAGAGGGTAACTGCAAATGAGACAGAGGTGGGAATATATGGATGAGTAAGAATCTTCTTGAATCATGAGATGCTGGCAAGAGAATGGAGTGAGATCACCGCACAGTGTGAGTAGGCCTTGTCGGTACAGGGTACAGACTGGTCCTTAGAGGGTGAAACCTCCGCCCAGAGTTTCACACCTTGATGCAGGCACCCATAAGAGAAAAAAACACGAAATATTACACAAGGTCCACCATCATGTTCACCTGCCAGGAAGATAACTGTCTGACATGAAATAAAACAACTGCTACAGAGTTTTGACATTCCTCTACACCTTCTGATGGTTTTACCCTGAATGAAAATGAGCAAGGTTCAAAGTATAGAAAAAAACAAGGAAAAATCTATGGCTGCCAGATGAAAAACAGACATCTGGTTAAAAATGAATTTCAGATAAACAATAAATGTTTTTAATAAGTTTGTAATATTTGGGATAAAAATAGGCAGCTTATATTTCTATTTGCTATACCTGGCAAGTAAAAAGGAAGTATAAACTTGTTTGCTCTTCCTGAAACCCTCTCTACTGGTTACCAAATACAATGGTCAAGCAATATGGAACAAGACAAAATGTCACTGGTTTTCACTGCAAACAGTAAGCCAGAGGCAGTCACAGCTGGATATGTTGGACAGGAAATGCAATTACTGTTTCATTATTTTTTAAATTATAGCTTCCTCTTTGTTCTCCAAAACTGCCCTATTTTTGGATCTAGATTTAAATATTTAATTATTATATATATATATATATATATGTATATACATGGATTGAGATGACCAACTCAATACTTCTCTCATGATTGAGCTACTGCAAAACCAAAAAAATAAATAAATAAAACTTTTTTTTTCCTCCCTGAAACTCAGCACTGTTTTATAATCTGCCTTTTATTCAACATACATATTTAAGGCAAACTCCAAAGGTGGTATTTGGTGCTGAAATGTTTAAATATTCTAATGCAGAACTGTGGTACAGATGCTGTCTTTCACTATTCTCTCTGGAACAGAACCTAGAAGAGGTAACTTGTATAACTTAATCACTTTTCAGTTCTTCTGAAGTATTTTGTTTTTCTTTCCTACACTTTTCATGAATTTAAACCACTTTAAATTGAGAATACCTAAAAAAATATTTGCAATGCAATGTTAAACTCATGATTTCTTTCATAAAGAGGCTTACTAAGAACACTGTGAACTGATTTTATGAGGCCACCACAACCATAATAACAGAACCTGTCAAAGACATCACAAAAGAAGTACCCACCTTCCTCATTCCCTCATTAACAGGGACCATGTGGGCTTCCCATTTAAGAGTCACATGGTCATATAAACTGCCTCAGAAAAACATTTGACAAAATCCAACATACACACAAGATAAAATATTCAGCAACTAGGAATTCAAAGGATCTTTCTCACACTGATTAAGGGCATCTGGAACAAGAAAGGATGTCCACTTTCACCATTGCTATTCAACACAATATTAGTTTTAGCAAGTAGAATAAGGTGTGAAAAGAAAATAAAAGGCATATATTAACAGGTTGAAAAAGAAATAATGTTCTTTACAGATAATGAAATAGTCTACAAAGAAAATCCTAAGGAATCTATAGAAAACCTCCTAGAACTCAATGAATTCAGTAAGGTCACATGATAAGAGATCAATATTCAAAAATCTACATACTAGCAAAGCACATGTGGAAAGTGGAAAAACACAATATGATTTATAATCATTCAGATAAAATTAAGTGCTTAGGCATCAACTGAACAAAACATGTATGGGATACATATTGAAATCTGTGAAATGATGAAAGAAATCAAAGAAGATCAAAATAAATGGAGAGACAAACCATCTTCATGGGTTATAAGGCTCAATGTAGTAAAGATGTCAATTCTATCCAAATTCCTACTGGAAATCCCAGCAAGCTGTTTTGTTTTGTTTTGTTTTATTTTAATTGGAGGCTAATTACTTTACAATATTGTGGTTGTTTTCGCCCTACATTCACATGAATCAGCCATGGGTGTACATGTGTTCCCCATCCTGACCCTTCCTCCCACCTCCTTCCCCATCCCATCCCTCAGGGTCATCCCAGTGCACCAGATCTGAGCACCCTGTCTCATGCATTGAAGCTGGACTGGCGATCTATTTCACATATAATACATGTTTCAATGTTATTCTCTCAAATCATCCAAGCTGTTTTTAATAGACATGATTATTCTAAAATGTTTATGGAAAAGCAAAGGGACTGGAACAGCTAAAATAATTTTGAAAAAGAATGGGATGTGAGACATTGCTGTACTTGAGACTAGGGCTTACCATAATGCTGCAGTAATTGAAGCAGTGAAATATTAGCAAGAGGCAGACAAGTAGATCAGTGAGCAGAAGTAAAAACAAAACAGAAACAGACCCACATAAGAACAGCCAACTGATTCTGACAACGGTGAAAAAACAATTCAATGGAGGAAGGCTCATCTTTTCAACCAGGAGTGCTGGGCCAGTTGGACATGCACAGGCAGAACACCGAAATTCCATCGAGACATCACACCTGAACAAATTAGCTCAAACGGATCAAATACACAAATGGAAAATGTAAAACTATAAAATTTTAGAAGAATTAGAGGAAATCTTCAGGAGCTAGCCTAGGTGAAAAGTTCTTAGACATGGTATCAATCAGATCAGATCAGATCAGATCAGTCGCTCAGTCGTGTCCAACTCTTTGCGACCCCATGAATTGCAGCACGCCAGGCCTCCCTGTCCATCACCAACTCCCGGAGTTCACTCAGACTCACGTTCATCGAGTCAGTGATGCCATCCAGCCATCTCATCCTCTGTCGTCCCCTTCTCCTCCTGCCCCTAATCCCTCCCAGCATCAGGGTCTTTTCCAATGAGTCAACTCTTCACATGAGGTGGCCAAAGTACTGGAGTTTCAGCTTTAGCATCATTCCTTCCAAAGAAATCCCAGGGCTGATCTCCTTCAGAATGGACTGGTTGGATCTCCTTGCAGTCCAAGGGACTCTCAAGAGTCTTCTCCAACACCACAGTTCAAAAGCATCAATTCTTCGGCGCTCAGCCTGCTTCAAGGTCCAACTCTCACATCCATACATGACCACAGGAAAAACCATAGCCTTGACTAGATGAACCTTTGTTGGCAAAGTAATGTCTCTGCTTTTGAATATGCTATCTAGGTTGGTCATAACTTTCCTTCCAAGGAGTAAGCATCTTTTAATTTCATGGCTGCAGTCACCATCTGTAGTGATTTTTTGGAGCCCAGAAAAAGAAAGTCTGACACTGTTTCCACTGTTTCCCCATCTATTTCCCATGAAGTGGTGGGACCAGATGCCATGATCTTCGTTTTCTGAATGTTGAGCTTTAAGCCAACTTTTTCACTCTCCACTTTCACTTTCATCAAGAGGCTTTTGAGTTCCTCTTCACTTTCTGCCATGAGGGTGATGTCATCTGCATATCTGAGGTTATTGATATTTCTCTGGGCAATCTTGATTCCAGCTTGTGTTTCTTCCAGTCCAGCGTTTCTCATGATGTACTCTGCATAGAAGTTAAATAAACAGGGTGACAATATACAGCCTTGACATACTCCTTTTCCTATTTGGAACCAGTCTGTTGTTCCATGTCCAGTTCTAACTGTTGCTTCCTGACCTGCATACAAATTTCTCAAGAGGCAGATCAGGTGGTCTGGTATTCCCATCTCTTTCAGAATTTTCCACAGTTGACTGTGATCCACACAGTCAAAGGCTTTGGCACAGTCAATAAACCAGAAATAGCTAAAAAGAATACACTGGACTTCAAACTTAAAAACACAAACAGAAACAACACTTTCTGATTGGCAGAAAACCCTTTAGAAGAGCTCAAGTATCACTACCTCAGCCAACCAGCACACCCCCAGGGTCATACCAGGCCCTGGTTCCACCTGCACACCGTGCTCTGTCTCACATCCGTCCACTGCACACCACTGACCAGATGCCAAAGCCAGGCCTCTCTCCACCTCCATCACATGAGCCGAAACGGTCCTCAACTGTCTCCAGGGCCCACAGGGCTGCAAGACCTCAGTGACCCCGAGGACCCCCTCCATTGCTCCGCAGTGATTCTGAGGACCATCCCACCCTGTTCCTCGGTGATCCTAAGGACCCTCCCCCAATTTGGAGAGCCCCCACCATCCTAATTGATCTCTAGGATCCTCTCTTAGAATCAAATTCCCAAATCCTTCACAATCCATTTAATAATCAGAGAGACATTTGTCAGATTCACTTCTGATCATGATCCTGACGGAATCCTTTGAGATCCCAAAACATTAGAGCAGATCTCATGGATCAAGTGATCCCACACTTGATTTGGGGTGGGAGCTGCGTGACGCTGGGTGTGCTGTCCTCCCAGCAGGTGTCCATGTGCTCCCAGGGCAAGGCTGGTGGGCACTCAGGCCCCCTCTAGCTTGAGCATGGCTTTAAGCACAATGTAGAAGCCAGCCGCATCCCCCTCCTCTCCTCCCCCTGGCTAGCAGCGGTGACTGTGCTGCTCCCCGTAGTGGGCGGATGCTGGTCTGGGCACTGGATGTCCCTCCATGCAGTGACAAAGTCACTCGGCAGTGGCTGCTTTGGTGAGCAGGCCTTCTCTTTCATGTGCTGTTCCTTCTGCCATCGCTGGTAGCAGGTCTGCCAGCACATTGAGGGTTCCTGGACCAAAGAACAGAGTGACCAACAGGATGAGGGTTCAGAGGGATTTCACCTTGAACTCTGAAGGGAACACACCATTATCTGAGGCTCTGAAACAGTGGAGTCAAACATGACCCCAAAGACATCCCATGCCTGAAGGCGGCGCTGGCCTCTGCTCAGCACAGGCACGAAGTGTGTCAGCGGCGCTGACATCCCTCACAGATGCCGTGGGCCAGGGAACTTACCAGCACCAGTCACCACGATGGTATTCCAAAGCGGTAAGCACACGTGAATTTGAAATTGAGGGTAACGGCTGGAGGAAAAGGCCAAGGAAGACGCTCCAGCCTCCCTACGTCTCCACAGCTCTGGCCACTGCCACCTGGTTTCCCGCCACCAGAGTGAGGAACTGGTGTGTCTCCTGCAGGATTCCTGGGAGGAACAAGAGCGCCCACATCCCTGATAAAAACTGACTTGGGATCACCTACTGTGACATGTAAACTCTCACATCAGGGCTGGAATCCTTACACACTAAATTGCTTCTCTGGGAGTGATATGATTTGTATCACTTACACAGATAAAAAATGATAAGTGACACAGGAAGATGTTTTATTTACTTAAAAAAAAAACAATTTAGGGGTTATTTTGTTGTTTTATGTTTATAGCTCTTTAACTTGGTCCAAACTGACCTAAACAATTTACACAAAATGAAAATCTCTTTTGATAATAAAACCAACTAATTTTGACTGATAGTCCCCATTGAAGATTTCAAGGTACGGGTGGCAGTTTCTGAAATAATTTTATAGAATATTAGAAAGTCACAGCACAAAGCTCACCCTACTAACAATAAAAATCTGTTTTTTATTAGAATCATCAAAGGTAATTTTGGAGGTAATCAAGCTTCCTTTAATGACAGACATACCATGAAGTTAACTATACTATTTCTTGGTCTATTTATTTCTTCCTATCATACACATCAATAATTTTGGAAAATATGCTTTTGAGGTTAACTCTAAGGTTTCAGAAAATACCACACACCAACAGGAAAGGTTAAAATCTACAGTACTGCCAAATGTTCTCGAAGATTTATTTTTTATTTTTATTTTTTCAAATTTATTTATTTATTTTTATTTAAAAAAAATTTTTTTTTAATTTTATTTTATTTTTAAACTTTACATAATTGTATTAGTTTTGCCAAATATCAAAATGAATCCATCACAGGTATACATGTGCTCCCCATCCTGTCACATGACTGGATGGACTACATCCCATTACCTGAATTTTCTAAAATAACTTTTTAGAATCGGTGTGAACTAGCACATCAATGAATACCCAAATGACAGGCCTATGATGGTTTCACCCTAGTGGGACCACTGCTCCTGTGGCTGGAGAGGTGCACCATCACCTGTGCAAGAAGGAGGCTGCAAAGGCTGCCCTCTGCCAAGACCAAAGGAGCCAGTTGTCCAGACAAATCTGTTAAGAGTCACTGTACAATAAAATACCACCTTTCAATTACCTGCTTGATAAACAGGGGAGGGGGCTGCACTGTAGCGGAATACCACGGGGTTTGTGGCCAGAAGATACAGGCCAGACCCCCTTTTCTTATTAGTCAAGTTGAGACCCTGGACCAGTACTTAACTTGAACCTTTGTTTCATCATCTGTGATAAGAGGGTAGCCCTGTCTCTGATCCCCAACCTCAGAGGGTGTGGATGTGATGCTGATCGAAGCCTGAGTTAAGTCACGAGGTACCCAGGACATGACACGTGCGTGGCGGGTTTCCTTAGCCCCAGGGCCATCCTGAGACACAGCTTAATATAAGATGCAGCTTCTGCAGCACATGTAACAAGCAGTGATGGCATGGTGGGCCTACTCAGCCTCTGCCTACCCTGGGGAGTAGGAAGATGTGATTTAGTCCCTCACCCCCCACCCAGAGTGGGTTTATCAGGGCAGGACATGTCCTATTGGTAGATGACATCAGCTGAGCACAGTGAGAAAAAGTTATGTGAGCTACACAGCAGACAGTGGGATAGAAACCCCTCATTTAAATGCAGAATCCACCTCTATAAAGACCAGTTCTCCTCTTGTCAGCTGTCTGAGTGTAACTGCTGACTAAAGTGCCTTTGGATCCTTACCTGAACTCATGTCAATCCAATAAGTCCCATATTGCCACTGGGGTTTATTCTCTCTGCCTGGGAAACTTTAGTCTGGCCTCTACCTGCTGGGGAAGCCAAAGGGTCTCCTGAACTGAAGCTCCGCAGCCCCGTGACCCAGCACCTGCACTCCAAGGTGTGCTCGCAACAGACATTGCAGCCAAATGTCCAGCAAAGACATGTTCCAGGACAGCCCTCTGCTCCCAAGATCCTACCCTGCAAACCACCCCGACACCTGTCAGCAGGCAATGTCGCCTATTCACACAGCACTGGGAATGAACGAGAGCCAATGAAGCATGGGGACCTGCACAGACCTCACAAACACCCTGAGGAGCCAAAGGAGCCGGAGAAGAGCATGTGCTATGGGATCTCGCAGACAAGAAGTGCAAGAGGCCAGGCAGGTATGCGGCATGAGACACGGGGACAGCAGTGGCCGGGTGCCAGTGTGATCACAGGGGTGTCAGTCTGTGTGCGCTTATGTACCTTTCTGAATGAGGCTGCGCTTGCACAAAAAGCTTAGGTCAGGAGGAAGGGACGGTTCTCTCATCCACGTCCAGGACTTGGTTTTGTCAGGCAGGCAAGAGGACAGATGGTCCTCAGCCAGCAGGGAAGGCATGTCCCCAGGGACCCACTGCACCACCACTCCCCCACCCTCTAAGTCTTCAGCAGAGACTGTGCCGTGAGGAGGGGTGTGGGGAGTGGGGAGCGAGAGGACTCCACAGGCCAGGAATTAAGACTATTTAACCAGATTGCAAGTGCACTCTGTATTCTGACAAGATTCGTGACTCTCTCCAAATTTACAGCAACTCACCTGTGATCTCGTCAAAACTGTGACAAAACCCTGACCTACTTAGTGCTGGGAAAGTGCCTGGAAATGACATCGCCACTTCCCTATTTAAAGCATGTCTCTCCTGACTGAAGCAAGAACAGAATAGAAGAAAATTCCCAATTCACCACAATCTGAAAGATGGATTTACCTTTAGCACCTGCCCCCGAAGATCCCAAAGGATAATGCAACATGCACTGCAATGAAAGCTCCTGGGACCCACAGGAGAGGGCTGAGATGCTGCCAGGTGTGTGACCAACCTCACACCTCAGCGGTGCAGACCTCAGTCCTCACTCAACGAGGGAAACGAGTAAAGGAAGGCCAATCAGGCCTGGCCGCCCTGCTCTGTCCACCCTCCCCAGGATCGCCCTCCTGACAGCCCTAGAAAAATGCCCTGCACACATGGAAGCCAATCTCACCCATCTCCTGGGGGATTTCTCTTGGATGCTTCCATCTTCCACATGACAAGAATTTTTAAAATGGTTTCCTCGAAAATAAAAATTACAACTGAGCCTTCATTAATCTGGTCTCTTTAAAACACGTTCTGACAGTAACTTTTTCTACCTGTTCTGTTTCCAGCTCTTCCTTTAAAATTTATAACTTGAAAGTCAAAGGCCATATGATATCACTTATACGTGGAATCTAAAATATATGATAAAGTGAGCTTATCTATGAAACAGAAAGAGACACACATAGAAAACAAATCTATGGTTACCAAAGGGGGAGGGGAGGGAGGGACAAATTAGGAGTTTGGGATTAACTGGTACATACTATTATATATAAGATAGATAAACAACAAGGTCCTACCATTCATTCAACATGCTGTAACAAACCATACTGGAAAAGAACATGAAAAAAGATTTAAAACTTAAAATGAAAGTGGGTACCATGTCCACTTGCCAGGCTCACGGCAGGCGACAGCCACGTTTCCTGCAAACATCTGCAGCAGCATCACAGATGAGCCTTCGCTGGGCTCAGTGACAATGCACAAACCCTGGCCGTGTCACAGTAATCCTTTTTGGCCTGTTATTTATTTATTTCTGTCCTTGTGACTCAAACAAAATAGTTTAAGGACTAGCAGGGCCAGTCTGTTACATACAATGTACAGTCCAGGAACCGCCTCCATTCTGTGCAGGGTGAGCTCTGAGCTCGCACCAAAATACTTTTGACCATCGAGGATGCCCTGGAGTCACAGAGGCCCAGCTAACATGTGGCCTGTGTGAGGACCACCCAGCCAGTGTAACACACCCCCGAGCTTTCAAATGAAATTTCCTCTGCAAAGTCCAGCAAAACCTCCAAGGACATGCTCATGGGAAATCTGAAAACGGGGAGGGCAATGACCCTTCATCCCCTGTTCATCATCTGGAAACACCTTTTCACAATTTCCCAGAGAACCTGAGCTCTCCTCTACTCTTGGACCCTGGGCCGAGGCCATGCAGATGGGGGAGATGGTCCCTCCATTGCCTCCTCCACGGCCTCTTCTTATCTGGACCCTGCAGGCAGAGGCTGCTCTAGTGGCCCAGGAACCCACACACCGTGGCACAAAAGGCAACGGAAAACAAAATCAATACTCACAAGCAGTTCCACAGCTGCATCTGCCTGTCTCTCCAGTCCTGACACACGGCCCAAGGGCACTCAGAGTGTCTGATTCCACAGAACACAGAGGGCCCCCCAAGGTTAAGGACTCATAGAGGATTTTTAAATAAATAACAAATATTAAATTCCAAATTTAACCCTCCCAACCTTGCACAAAAGGTAAGAGCTAGTACCAGGTAGACAGGTGGGCCCCATGGAACAAGGCCTAAGGCAAGGCCTGCCCTGCTCCATGGGCACTTATATACATCCTGCAGGCGTGGTTGGGCTCTGCTCACCGTCTAGGGCACCACCCGTGGCTTCACTGTCCCCGTGAGCCAGGGGTGAGGCCATCACTTACAGAGCAGCACAGAGGGGAGCCAGGAGACACCGCTTCCCCGCAGCAAGCCAGGCATCCATTCTCCCCTCTGCAGCTGGCAGGAGGCTGCTCCTCCTTGCTGGGCTCCTGAGAGGTACCACAAATACGATGGCTCCTTGCCATCCAAACACCTGCCTATTTCCATCACACTACTTGTTTTACAATGATAATCGTACGAAGCAGGATCCTTGATGTGTTGACCTTCCCCAGGGTGAATGGTCCTAGGCATGCCCTCACCTGCCCTGGATGGCACACCCCTGCACCCTGACATCTACACACACCTTGTGCCGCCCTGAGCCTTGCTCTCAGGGCAGGTGAATAAAAGAGGCCGCCAAGTGGCACGAGGCCTAGAGTTCCGTCCCGTTTTTCTCCAGTGCTTGGCCCCAGCTTTCCCAACAGGCAGGTGGACCTGTGTGCCCCCAGGACATCAGCCAGCTTCTCGATCCTCTATCCTCGTGAAGCTGGCCACACACTGGTTCTTACCACACAACGTACCCTGGGGGTCAGGGGAGCCAGTTGAGCAGGAGAATCAGCCTGGCATCTTTTATAAATCCTGAGACCTCAGGCAAACACCCACTGTAAGGGATGGGGCCCGCCTGAAGGTCCTCGACTACCCAGTGCTCTCCCCACCAGGTTCCTTCGAGTATCTCCAGAGACACTTCCTCCCTTACTGCACCTCCTTTCTCTCCACACTGATGTGCCAGGACCCCAGGCTCTAACTTGGTCCTACACACAGTGAAGAAGGGCCTGTGGGGGCGGAGAGGCCAGCACTCTGCCTATAGCAAACAGAGGCCAGCAGACCCTTGGGGCACACTGGTGGCTCTCCCCCGGAGGAGGAGGGAGGGAGGGAGGGAGGGAGGGAGGAGGAAGATGAAGTGAGAGGGGGAGGGGAGGAAGGGGAAGAGATGAAAGAAGGGGAGGAGAAGGGGTGGAGGGAGGGACAGGAGCCCAGGGTCTCCAGCAAACAGCTGCGCCCACAGTCCTGGGGGTGGTGGGGGTGGTGGGGGTGGGGAGGGTGGGGAGGCAGCTGTCAGCCGCCCAGCCCTGGGAACGTGGGATCCAGGCTGCTTCCTCCTGCTCCTCTCTGCTGATGCTGGTTCTACCCCCTGCAGGACTGGGTCTCCAGCCTCCTGCCCCTACAGCCTGCTCGTCTGGTCCACTCTCCCAGAGGCCCATCCACTGCTGGTTGCTGTCCCCCCAGTCTCTCTCGACCTCCTGCCTCCTGGGTCTCTCCTGTCATTCCCAGGGGCCTGACTTCTTCCACATTCCCCAATTCAAATGCCCAAGAATCCCAAGTTCTGGAATCTGAGCCACACAACCTCTCCTGGTGCTGAGTTCCTTCTGCTGTTCCAAGGGCGGCTACTGTTCTATCTACCGCCCCAGACGTCCTTTTGCTGGCTTGTAGAGGAAGGATGTGGAATCTAAACTCCTTGGGTACACTGTTGCTAAGCTCAGAAAGCTGGAATGATGGTGTGTGACAGAGACCAGAGTAAAATTACCTCGGGGGCCCCTGATCAGGACTGAAAGGAAGGCTCCGGCAGTGGCCTCAGGAGTAAGAACAGGCTCTCCCATGTGTGGTGACCGACATGCTGCACTAGATGACCCATTGTCTGACCTGGAGCACGTGCCGGGCAGGGCTGCCTGCCTAGCCCTCCGGAGCCCACAGTCCATGATCATTCACTGACTATAGCATGTTCAGCCCACTCAGTGCCATGTGGCCGTGGGGACCTCAGTTTAAGGCTATTCAGTAATGTGGGAAAAGCTCAAGAAATAATGCCAGCTGAAGAGGAAAACAAAACCAGAGGAAACATTCTTTGCACATGATTACTTCTTTTCCACTGAGTATTTTTCCCAAAGGCTATTGTTTACTTTTAGGAGGAAGAAAATGTTTAGACAAAATATCTGCTGAATGAATGAGATGACACAAAGTCAAGGGCAGCATAATTTTGCAAAAAATTAAATGCCAAGACAGTTAATAAAATGTCCCACCACTCCTGGACACCACAGAGTCCTCCCTGCCCTTCCCCTAAACTATGATGAGGAAGACGGATGCCCAGTAGGTCTGCCATCCCTTTGGGTGGACTGGGTTGCACTGAATAAGCCCTGTGTGTCAGGGCAGCAGCAGTGGTCAGACTGCAGAGGAAGTTCAAGATGTAATTAATAGGAACACCTGGGGATATTTTATATAAAAGCACAACTGATTCAAACCTTCCAGGATCAAATACAGTCACCCCTCAGTATCCATGGGAGGTTGGTTCCAGGACCCCTGAGGACACCAAGATCCACAGATGCTCAAGTCCCTTATGTAAAATGGTATCATATTTGCGTATACCTCACTGTATATCCTTCCTTACACTTTAAATCACCCTTTGATTACTTATAATGCTTATTACAATGTAAATGCTATGTAAATACCTGTCAAAGTACAGTTAATTCAAGTTTTGCTTTCTGGAACTTTATGGAATAGTTCTTAGAACATCACTGATTGTGGTGGATTGAACACATGCATGCAGGACCCATGGACACAGAGGGCCGGCTGCAGAGGTGATTGAAGCCTTTTACTCCTGAGACAATGCTGCCTGGTTCCCTACGCGCAGGAGAACAGTGTCCAGAGCAGGACAGCAGTGCACACTAGCACACCACAGAGCAGACAATGGAAATGAATGAAGGGCATGGGAACACATCAGAGCACGACAGGAGCTCTCCTCCACTGAGTACAACTAACCATGGTCCCACCCTTTACAACCGGAAGAAGGTGGCTCTTTGTGAAGACCCAGGCCACAGTGATGTGGTATGAATACTACACTCCCGGGAAGCAACAAAGTTACCTCAGGCCACCAAATCTGTATGTACTGTGTGTGCACAGATTCAGAGGGCAGGTGGGTATTGCAAGGCTCTACAGGGGGCACAGGGCACTAAGGGTACGAGGACTTGCAACACAGTTAAGTGTTCCCTTCTTTTGGAAATCTAAAGAGCTTTTCCAATGTCATGGCCTGGTCGCCATAAGAAGGTATCCCATGGGTGAGGTGCACCAACACAAAGAATTGCAGCCCAGCCTTCGTGCTCCTGGGAGAGCACACACCCTGGGACGCAGAGCAGGGCTCCCAGGTGCCATGAGTGGGGAAATCATAAAGGTGTCATGGGAGACACAGGGGTTGGTGCTGGAAGGGCTCTGCATCCAGGGAAGGGCGGGGGAGCCAGCAGCCAAGATGTGGCAAGAGATCCATGAACCGTGGTGTGTCCGGGGCGAGGGGGCGGGCTGCACCAGTCCGCTTAGAGGGAGTGCCTAAGCTTGAACTTTCAAGTAGTGGTTCCCTAGCTACAGCCAACACTCTAAAATGCTTTGTGCTCTTCTTTTCTTCAAGTTTTCTACAGCTGAAACCTCAGACAGCTACGTAACAGGCTCAAGAATATTCCAGCAGAGAGTGTACGGACTGCCCTCCTCCCTTCCCTGCACCGACTTGGCACTCATTCCTGGGGTATCTTGTGCTCTTCTATATCCATTGCTTTGCATTTAAACTTGTTGATACGATAAAAAGAACCAAGCAAGACTCTGGAAATTGCAGTATGCTTAGCTGGGAAGGGCCTGCCAGTCCTTTGTCTCTTTACAGCCAACAGAGCCTCCTACCACCACAGGGCACTGTCAGGAAACGACTCATCAAGGCATTCCCAGGCCTTGGCACACAGACATACATACTCACCACCGCCCTGTCGGTTAGTAGCTCTACTCCCCAAGTTGGTGCCAACTTCAGAGTCAGCCACCCTTTCAACAGGCGCACAGGATCTGTGTCTTGTGGCCAGTCCAGTCCTGACCTCCCACTGACTGCATCCTTGCCACAGACATAGCACTGCCACAGCTACTGGAGTGGCTGCATGACAAAGAGTGGAAGGGCAAAGTCTCAGCGGGTGCTCACCTCAGACAGCCACCATTTCCAAAACCACCAACCCAGGGAGCTGACACGCAAGGTGACCCTGGGCTCACAGCCCCCCGTGGATCTAACAGAAGCAAATACGATCTCACTGGCCAGATGCACCCACCCTGGCACCAAGCAACGACAGAGCTATAATCAAGTGAGGAGACACAAGTAGAAGTGATTCCCCAAGAACAGGGCCAGCAGGCCCAGCAAACAGTAACACCAGACAAAAACTCCCAGCTCACCACCATCAAGAAGTTCAGATAACAAATCATTACTCAGAGACCATAACATACAGTTTTAATTGACAGATGCAAGTACTTCTTAAAGTGATCAAAACCTAAGTAAATAATATGATACCTCTTAAAAAGACAAGAATATGAGAAGTTAAGAAAATTTATGGAAATGAATAACACAATCACAGAAACTTAAAACCAAGTGACTGTTCTTTACAGTAGATTTGATGTGGATCGGGTAGAGGGCAGATGAGCCAGGTGGAAGGCAACACCGAGGAAAGTGTCCAGAATGCACTGCAGGGGCTAAATGAAGGCATACCACAAGAGAACTGCTGGAAAATCAGGATACCAGAACAAACATGCATGCTCAGTCGCTCAGCCATGTCTGACTTTTTTATGACCTGCATGTAGCCTGCCATGCTCCTCCGTCCGTGGAATTTCCCAGGCAAGAATACTGGAGTGGGTTGCCATTTCCTACTCCAGGGGATCTTCCCAATGCAGATCCTTGTCTCCTGCATCTCCGGCACTGGCAGGTGGATTCATTAGCACTGTGCCACGTGGGAAGACCACAGACTAATAAATGACAAACTGGGAGAGGAAGGAAGAGAGGGAAGTGGTAACAGGCAATCTTTGAAAAGCTAAAAGCTGATGTCACAGAACTGATCCCAGCATGAATCATGCCCGGGGGAGGCCCAGAGGAGCGGGCAGGAGGAAGTTCATTCTCTCAACATCCCAGGTGTCCAAAGAAGCTTCAGGAAGGCTACAAGGCTACGTTCTCTGAGTCGCACACTCTGGTTGTACAGGGAACCCAAGGACGTGGTCTTTCTCAAAAACTAGGTACATTCTGTCCTGCCACCACATTGGCAACAGCACAGTGATCATTTCACCTGATTCTCGGGTGCTGCTGACCATCTGTCTAGAGGGGTGCAAGGCTTGACCCAGCAGGCCTCTCTGAGGCCGTGGCCCACCAGTCACTCATCCCCATGACTACAACCCTATGGACCCTACAAAATGAAAGGCAGGCAAAAAAAAAAATTAGAGATTCTAGTTTACAATCTTTTTACTTATCAGTTTATCATCTTTACTGCACAGTGGATTTCTCTCCCAGTAACTGAAGAGACAGTGGGGGCACTCCCCTCCTTGTACACTGACTGGCTGGCAAACTAGTCTGTCACCCCAGGGATGCCACACTAGAGGGGCTGTGTGTGCACAGGACAGCCCAGAGGGGGTCTGGCTGGAGCAAAATCCTCATGATTTCTCATTCCTCAGAATTTAGGGCTTCCTACCTCTAAGTCGCCCTGGGTTTTGAATGAGAGAGAAACACTGCATAACTGAAGGTTGCTAACATATAACTATCTAAAATTCAACATTTAAAACTAATGAATCTTAGATCACTACAAGGAAGCTGTTCCGAACATATCTGGGGCCAACAGATCTGCACACACAAAGAGCTTGGAAAAGAATGAAAGAAGTTCATAAGCTTCAACTCAACCCAGCAAAGTAAGCACACACTTCCTGGGTGTCAAGGACCAGGTCCAGCCTTTGTGAAGGCAGCCTGCGCTTCGTAAGACAGACAAATGGCATCTCCAGGCACTCCAACCTGGCTTAACGGCCAAATGAGGCTGAACCATGACACCTGCCTCACAGGATGGCTGTGAGATTTAAACCAGATAGTGTCAGAAAAACACACAGCAATCACTGGAGGCTATCCTACTGCTTAGGGATTACAGCATTAATTTAATATTCATTAGTGATTAAAGCAGCAAGTGTTCATTCAGGCCTTATTGATTAACATACAAAAAGCCACACAGATTTTGGAGACACAGGAAGTGAGTTCAAGGCTGCTGGGGCATGGCAGGGGCAGGATCTGGCCTCAGAGGTAGGGAAGCCTTGGGCCAGAGGTCCGGTGTGGCACGTATCTGCCACCTTCTCCCAGGCTGCTAGCATGGGAGGTCAAATCTTTTATACAATAGCTTGTCTAATCTAATGGAAGGGCTTTTACACAAAAAGCATTCTGGAGTAAAACAAAAAATCTTCTTGGAAAAGGAATCCCAAAGCCACAAATGCTCAACAATGTCCAGACCCCAAGAGAAACGGTGACCCATTTCTCTCTCTCAAAGCACAAGGAGCTCCCCAAAGATGGTGAGTAAAATCCCTCAGCATCTACACCTGCACCCACCAGAAAGCAGTTTCCATTGAATGGTTTACTCCTCCACACTTTCTCTGAAAGCCCTCAAAACAATGAAAAGGGAGACAGAGAATTAGAAAGAGAAATATATTCCACTTTTGACAAATCAAGAAAACAGACACGAGCAGAGTACACAAATCCCTGGGTGGACCAGACCAATGGCATCAGGAAGAGACACAGCAAGCCAGTGCCCCACTCCTGACCCCTGGGGAGATAAAGACCGTGCCACAGCAGCTTGCAAAGGATCATGTGGACATGTGCGCAGAACCACTGAGTAGACCGTGGCCTGTGGATTTGGCCTCGTATAGAGGCAGAGGCAGGTAGCAAACACATGACACTGAGGCCTGCCAGGAGCAACACCCAATTTATTCATGAGGAACTGGGGAACACAGCTCCTAACTGGGTAAAAGAAATACAACCTGAAGAGTGTACTCTTGCATTCCAGACTATAAACTTGAAATGAAGTGCAACCCTACCCCATTCTTCAAAAATGCACTGACTAAAGTCACAAAGTAACCAACTTGGGAATCAGGCTTAGAAATGGGGTGGAGGTGGCGGGTAAGCACCTGTAGGCCCAGAGGAAAGCCTCCTAAGGAAAGAGGTAAAGAACTTTTTTAGTAACATACTCCCCTACAGTCTCGGTGAGTTTCCTGTTACTGCTGAAACAAATCACAACAAATCTACAAATCTGGTGACTTAAAACAGAGCAACATATCCTCCTACAGTTCTAGAGATCAGGTGTCTGAAATGGGTCTTGCTGGGCTAAAGCCAAGGTATTGCAGGACAGTGTTCCTTCTGGAGGCTCCAGGGGAGAAGGTACCCTACCTTGCACAGTGTCCAGGGGCTGCTCCCATTCCTTGGCTGGTGTTCGCCTTCCAGAAACTGCGTCCCTGACCTCTGAGTCCATCTTCAGGTCTGCTCTGACTTTGTTCCTCCTGGCTCTTTTGGGGTTACTCAGGCCCACCTGGAAAAATCAGGCCAATCTCCCCAACTCAAGATTCTTAATTTAATTACATCTGCAAAGTCTCCTTTTCCAAATAACTGAACATATTCCCAGCTTCTGGAGGTTGGGACATGAACGTCATTGGGGGGTCATGACTCCAGCCACTGTAGGAAGCCCCATTTTCCTTGCTGTATCCAGTCTGGAGGCCACATACATGCATTGGATCATGGCCTCCTGTGGCCAACAACATCAGGACTGGTCTTTCTTGTGCTGACGCCTCTCTGGTCCTCCATCTTCCCCTTTCACGTACCCTCTGACTACACTGGGCCCACTTAAGATAACCCAGGATAATCCCACTACTTTGAAGTCAGACAGTAGCAACCTTAACTCCATATTCAATTTTACTTTTCCAATTCCAATTCTCCCAATATATTCACAGATTCTGGAGATTGGGATATTGATATCTTTGAGGGGCCTTTATCCTGCCGACTGTACTCTCCTTAAAAGATTTTTAAAAATCAAAGAAGAAATTATTAACCAACAGAAAGACAAGAGCTTGGGAAAGAAATGGAGAAAAAGAAAATAAATGGGGTAGGAATGATGAGCACATTAGAAGCCATTAAAAAATAGAATAAACACAACCAACCAACCAAAGACACAAGCAAATGAAATGGCAAAGTATGTGAAATACTGAGTTTCTCAAAGAGATGACATATATAAGACACAGAAGAAACAGTGACTTATCTCTGTCAGATGATGGGATATACTGTGCGCAGCTTTTAAAAAAAGTGATACAGAAAGATGAACATACAGAAATAGCCTGGAGAAGTTAATGAATCAAAAGAATGATATGAACATCCAGGCAGAAGACAGGCTGAGCTCAAATACCTGAACAATAATCCTCAATGCTAAACGACGGAAATATTTCTATGAAGTTTTAAAGGGAAGGTGGGACACGAGAGTTTTATACTCATGCAGGAGATATTTTGGAGCTCGAAAAAATTCTCCACTGAGGGTCATGAGCCATTTAAGAAGAGAGTGGGGATCACAATCCACAAACTCTACAATGAACTCCAACTGAAAGAGGAATTGAAAGAAAGGCCCTGACAATTCCTCTAGAATTACTAATAAAGGACCAGTACTGTGTGATCCTGGAATCCATCTAAACACAGCACAAAGACCAGGTAACTGGAAGCTGAGGTTACCCATGAGAGGGCAAACAGTATGTGTCTAGACCGTGGACGGAATGGAAACATAAATAACGAGACAGGAGGCACGGGAGGGTGAGGAGAGAAGCGGGGCACACACTTCAGTCAGCTTTCAGAGCAGAACTAAGCTGATACCACTCATGGCAGCTGGCAAACACATTTCAGAGTTTCCCCCTAACTTTACAGGGGCTGAATGGAAACTACAGCTTCTCCCTAATTAATTCTTCTTTCTGAGTACCCGCCTAACCCACATGGCAGGGCGTGGATAGAGGGGCACTCCTTCCTGCTCAAGGGCCAGCCCAGGTACCTCGCTGGGTTGTTGTGAGGACCACAGAGGCTGGTGGACAGGTGCTGGTGTCAAGATCAGAGAGAGATCACCCCGGAAACAGAAGGGAGAAGCCCTGTGATGGGCCGGCCGCTGCGTACTCTGGGACTATGCACTTACTACAGGCTGGCCCACCAGCCCAGGAAGGGACATGCTGGGAACTCCAAGATAGAAGACACTGAGCTTAAATTCAGCAAATCTGTCATTATTAAATTAAATTTAGATGAGTACATTTTATATAGACCGAAAGACTAAAAATGTAATAATCTCCAACATGATTAAGTGAGAAAAAGGGAAACCAGAGGAAAATGGACACTGTATGCTCCCATGTGTTTAAATATGAAAAAAAAAATACATACTTGAGCATCCACAGAATTTTTTCAGAAAGATACCCAGGAGCAATTAACAGTGCCTGTTGAGAGAGGGATTGGGCCTGGCATAAGAAAGTGACTCACATTTTACTACATACTCTTGTTTTGTTTGAATTCTGTTAGCCTGTGTAAATAATGGCCTTCTCATTTTTCAACCAAATTGAATGAGCAAAGGAGAAAGGGTAAAAACTAGTATGCTTTCTATTTCCATGGAGTAATACTTGTTCTCCCACCTTTCTGTAGGGCTGGGGACAGGATGTGGCAAGATCTGTATTAGTTTTGTTTTCTAGATTTCAGTATTTTGTATGGATGCGTTTTACAAACAGTTTCTCCAAAACAAATGGTTTATGCTAAAAACACCAAGAGCCAAGTGCAGTAAAATAGGTTTCCCCGGATGTCAACTAAATTATTAATAATCCATTGAAAAATGAATGTCGATGATGCACACTGGACAAAGGTTTGAAGGATCCTCCAGTTTGTTGCCTGAAAAGGAAAATGCAAAGTGAATTCCTATGAAGGTCCAAAGGGTCTAGACCGCCCTATCCTACTCCAGGTTGTTCTGTGTCCTGGAGCATTCCACCAACTCAGGAAGACGGTACTTGTGGGACTCACTCTGGGGCTCCCAGAGGGTCGCTTCTCCCTTCTGTTTCCGGGGTGATCTCTCTCTGATCTTGACACAAGCACCTGTCCACCAGCCTCTGTGGTCCTCACAAAAACCCAGCAAGGTACCTGGGCATCCCCTTTTTCCAGATGTGGAAATGGGAACTCAGAGTAATGAGACCCCTCCCCAAGGTCACCAGGGCCCCCAGCGATGGGATAGGTCTCTTCCCAACTCTGCTGGAAGGGAACAAATGCCTAGGACTCCATCCTGAATAGAGAGGAGCTTGGAGAGAAGCTGCAGAGAGCTGACGGATACCCCTGGGTCTGCTGTCACCTGCCAGGATGCGGAGGCTAGGAGACAACCTGTGCCAGCCAGGGACTCACAGTAGGAGACAGCACCATGGAAATGGAACCCAGTGTGCCTGACCCCAAAGCACAGCCTCTCCTACATCCCTGCCCACAGGGGACCCAGGGATGGCAGTGTCCCACCCCCACTGGCCTGGACACTCAGAGGCTCTGAGTGTCACTTGGGTACCCACAACCTCTGCAGTCACTTGGGTACCCACAACCTCCTCTGTGGACTCTCTGAAAAGCAGAGTATGTTGGGGACAGAGGACCCCATGGGAGTGGCTGGACAGAGCAAGTATAGAACCATAGGGTGGTCCAAGCAGGGATCTGATCTGGATCCACTCCACTCAGTGCCCTGAGCATGGGGGTCCATCCAGCAGACACTCACCGGCTAGCCAGAGTCAAGTACTCAGAAACATGCAGGGAACTGGGGCAAACACAACTCCTGGGGAGGATGTGGCACAGCACCAGGGAATGGGCATGCAGCCTCATGCCTGCTGGGTCCCACAGAAAAGTCCCACAGCCTGACCGCAGCTGAGCTCTGCCTGCGTGCAGCCTTGGGTCTAGCTCTAGCCTGCTGGGCCTGCAGCAGATGCCTGGGGGCCATTCTCCTCTGTGAATCACTAGGAGCCACCTAACACCTTCACGCAAAATTTTACGTGTCTCCAAATGACTTAGGCTATTTCTACATTTCAGGTTTTTATTTCTGCTTCTGAAAAGTAACAATAATAACAATGTTAAAAAAAAAAAAAAAACCCTCAAAACAGTTTCTTACATTTGTGTAAGTGCATTAAGTGTTAGTCGCTCAGTTGTGTCCGACTCTTTTTAACACCATGGACTGTAGCCCACCAGGCTCTTCTGTCCATGGAACTTTCCAGTCAAGAAGTGAGTTGCCATTCCCTTATCCAAGGGACCTTCCCAACCCAGGGACTGAACTTAGATCTCCTGTATTGCAGGCAGATTCTTTACTGTATGAGCCACAGTCTTAAACAATTTATAAAGTACACTCTCATGTCTAGATGAAGAAACCCAACCTGGACTTGTGAAGAGCTCTGCCTCTCTTGAAAATGTGCTTGGGCCCCAGAGGCCCCCACCCCACCCGTCTACCATGGAGGAAGCATGGCTCCCGCCTGGCTGAGCTCCGCTGACAGGATGCCTCAGGTATGACCTCCCCTCCAGCCTGACAGCTGCCCAGTGATCACGCAGTGCCCTGTTTTCCCTTGTGTCACGCATGCTCAGCCCAGGCCAGCACCCAGGACCCTTAGAGGAAGTCTGCTGTTGGCACATCCAGATGTCTATGTCGAAGGTGCTTTCTCATGCCTTTGCCCACTGGTCCACAGATGCCACCAGAAACCCAGGACAAAACGTCACTGCCCATCTCTTGGGCAACACAAGGAACTGGTGGGAGGAACACAAGGAACCCAATCCTCCCTGCTGCAGGCTTGGCAGCTCTATGCATTTAGACAGGTTGTTTCATCACGACGGGGAGTGGATGGCCAATACCCTCTCCTGATTGGAAAATGTCTCTGCTTCTCCTCCTCTCTGTTAGGGTTAGTTTAAGGGAAGAATGTACATTTGGGGGCTGGGGGGGGAGGGGTCTGGTCTCCAGATTGCTCCAAGTGAAAGGGAAGTCAAAGTAGCTCAGTCATGTCCAATTCTTTGTGACCCCATGGATTGTAGCCTGCCAGGCTCCTTTGTCCATGGAATTCTACAGGCCAGAATACTGGAGTGGATAGCTGTTCCCTTCTCCAGGGGATCTTCCCGACCCAGGGATTGAACCCAGGTCTCCAGCATTGTAGGTGGCTTCTTTACCGTGTGAGCCACCAGACATACTCTCAAACACTAGACTTTCTAGTGCCCTGGGCATCATCTTACTGCAGGGGTTACTACTTGATCACAAGCCTGTTCTCAGCAATGCCCATCCTTAGGGCCCCACACCTGGCCTCACTCAGGGTGTGGGAAGGGAGGGGAGGGACCATCAACCTTCCAGCCTCATTAAGGGCTGTTTCACACTAAGGCTACAGTGTTGAATCATGAACCTCCACTTTATCATCATGAGTACAGTGGTTCCTTTCTGGACAACTTTTGCAGGCAAGAGAACACCAAGAGAGGATAGTGACAGAGAAGTCTTATCAATTACTTAAAAGAAAAAAAAAATCCTAGCATACTTTATCCAGAAAGCATCATTTTCCCACTCAATATCATGGGGACAGACTTGTCCATTATGGTGTCATAGTTCTGTTACGGGAAGTTGGGTAGATCTTATCCTCTTGGCAAACTGAAATAAAAGGGAGGTGGGTAGTAAGGAATCTTGCTCAGGGGCGAGGTTTGGGGGCACCAGCAGCCCCCTGGAGGCTCTCCAGAGCAGGGAGACAAGCCTAGGAGAGAGGTATGGCAAGGAGCAAGAGGGCAGTGCTGCTCAGGGGGCCAGAGAGGGCAGAACATTTGTCAGTATGTGGAGGGAGTCCCAGAGGAAGTACTAAGTTTGGGGTCCCACCCACTCCCCAGGCTGAGCCACATGGATGATGCGGACTGCTGCTTTAAGGCCCTCCGCACCCCAGACAGGTAAAAGGAGGTGGGGAGGAGGATTTTTCAAAATCTGGAGTGCAAACTAACACAATATTGTAAGGCAATTATATTCCAATTTTAAAAGAAATCAGGAATGCAGTTATTTTCCTTATCAAATAGATGTAGCTAATATTCCCTGAGACCGCATACAGTGTCTGTGACACATATATGGAAAAGACAGAACTATACCTCCCCAGAGAATGGCACTCTGCAGTGTGCCACAGCATGGTGAGTCGGTAAATAACTTGCTGTTTGTTTTTTCTTTGCTCACTGCCAAACTGGGGGGCTCAAGTTGGAAAATGTGTCAAATTTGACATGAGCCTCATTCTCAACCCTAACACTTTTGAACTCATGGGAGCTAAACAATTCTAGAAAGAATAATTAAATTTCTAAGTTTAATTCCCACAGGACTAGTGAATGCATTTCATAAACATGCATGGAGAGCCTGTTCTGAACAGGCTGGGGCACAGCCTTCTCCTTGGAGCCTCACAGTCAGAAGGAGGGATGCTGACCACACAGCCCATTTCTAACTATAAATCCTTCTTCAAATGCTCTGTATTCTCCTCAGCAAGAGAAACGGATACAAACATTCTCAAAAGACGCCTAATTTTCCCTAGCTGTTCTCTCGCAACAGTGAGTGGGCCTTTCTTTCCCCTGATTAGTCAGCACTAGGAGAGAAGAAGGGGCTTACTGGGCACAGAATATGGACTTGAATAAGGTATCAGAGGTCAAACAGCTACCTGTCTCCACCTCACCTGTGAAACAGAGGACTAGAGAGATGCCCAAGGTGGGGGCCTGGTCCAGAGGCTGGGAGTCTCCCCAGCAGGCCCCGCCTTGACCTGCAGGGCCCACACACAGACTCTCCTCCATGGCCACGTTTCCCACCTGGTCCTCCAGTCACCCCACAGCCTACTACAGGCAGACCTCCTTTCAGGGCTTCGCTTGACTGCACTTCATAGATACTGCATTTTTGTTTTTAACAAACTAAAGGTTTATGGCAACCCTGTATTGTCAAATGGTAGCTTGCATTTTTTTAGCCATAGAGTATTTTTAAACTAAGGGGTGTACATATAGAGAGATATATTTAGACATAATGCTATTGTACACTTAATAGATGATAGGACGGTGGTGTAAATGTAACTTTTATATGCACTGGGAACCAAAAGACTTCATGTGTTTTGCTTTACTGTGGTGTTTGCAACCTCCACAGTATCTCCTAATTTAAATGCAGCAGCACAGAGTCTTCTAACAAACCTCTAACTTGAAGCAGTGGAATTTCTTGCCTGTATCACCCCTCCCAAAACCCAGAAGCCTTACGTACCCTATGTGACAAAGTCTTTCTGAACACAAGGCTCTCCAGACTATTCATGGGATAAGTGGAGTTGGGTGGAAGAAACCATAGGAAATGCTGTCAGTCATGGGCAGTGTGGGCAGATGACCCAGGGGAGAAGGAGGTTGCCCACACATGCCAGGCCTGACAAGCCAGAGTCTGCTGGCCACTTTGAACCAGGGGGCCCTGAGGGCCTAGTTCACAGTCGGCACCTCAGACCAGACAGATTTTACAAACGAAATAATCAAGAGACGTGGACATGAAGTGCAACCCATTCCTACAAGTCCAGGCCACAGGCTCCCAAGAGATCCAGTGTGGCCTTTCAATTCGCCTACCAATAATTATGCAGCTACAGTGCCAAGCGAAACAGCCATGCAGCTTTCACGTGACCTAGCAAGTGACACGGAGAAGGCAATGGCACCCCACTCCAGTGTTCTTGCCTGGAGAATCCCAGGGATGGGGGAGCCCGGTGGGCTGCTGTCCATGGGGTCACACAGAGTCGGACACGACTAAAGCGACTTAGCAGCAGCACAGCAGCAGCAAGTGACAGGGCTTGCAAAAAAGCCACTTCCTCCCACAGGGGCCTGTGTTGTCCCTCAGAAGCCACAGAGACTTCTCTGCCCTGCACCACATTCAACACCAATGATGAGAGGATGCCCCTTGGTCTCAGAGGCCAGAGACGTGCTCCAAGAACAGCAGCCGGCCCTGCCAAGGGGCTCTTTCAGGGTGAGGAGAGCAGTGTAGACACAGAGCTTAGCCACACACTTCCCCCAAGGGTAAATGCCAAGACCACCCATGCTGGTGGGGCCTCAGGCCACGGTCACTGCCCTTCACAGACATGGGACTGCTGCTGCTGTTGCTAAGTCGCTTCAGTTGTGTCCGACTTTGTGTGACCCCATAGATGGCAGCCCACCAGGCTTCCCTGTCCCTGGGACTAGCAGGACCCCATCTCTGGAATGCTTTTCTCCTTCTTCTCTTTCCACCCACGAGTTGTCCATGTAAAGGACTAATTCTTCCATCAACTCCAAGAGTAAGAAAGTGTGTTCTGTAACAACCCATCTGATGAGACCGAGGGGCCTGCTAGAGGTAGGAGATGCAGCCCAACTCTCAGGGGGTCTGTAGTCTACCTGACTTGGAGGAACTTCCTTTAGCCTATTTTAACAGAACTGGCTGACAATTCCAGATAAACAATAAGAATCACTAAGCCAAAGAAGGTCCTCCATTCTTCTTACCCATGCCTCCTGCTTCCTCTGCAAAAAAAGTTAAAAGCAAGTTCACTGAAGCTAGGCCTTGAGTTACAAGTGTAAGCTGTAAATCCATCAACAGACAACACTGGCAAGGGAGAGCAATGGGCTCGTGGTAAATGAGATGGGCACACTGCTTCCCACGTCCTTTTACTGGAATGATCTCTTTAGAATTGAAGGACTCACTGCACACTCTCTCATCTGATTCTCCCCCCAAACCTACACAAAACCAGAGAAGAGATTCTCCTCTTGGGGGGCCACTTGGGACTGTGCCCAAGGTCACACAGCCTGTCACATTGTCCAAGTCAGCTAGCAACTCAACCATCTTCTTATCTACTCAGGGATGATTCTTTTCAAGAGATAGCATGATATTATTTAAAAGACTGGCAAAACATACTCCATTTTAAGAAGAAAAAGCGTGCAACTAGAGATTATCATACTAAGTAAAGTAAGTCAGAAAGACAAAGACAAATACCATATGATATCACTTATACATGGAATCTAAGATATGATACAAATGAACCTATCTATGAAACAGAAATAGAATCACAGAAATAGAGAACAGACTAATGGTTGCCAAGCAGAAGGGGGTTGGGTGATGAATGAGTTGGGAGGCAGAAGTTAACAGATGCAAACCATTATATTTAGACTGGATAAACAATAAGGTCCTATTATAATAGCAGATATATTAAATATCCTATGATAAACCATAATGGAAAAAGAATATAAAAAAGAATGTGTATATACATAAGTATATGTGTGTGTGTATATATATATATAATTGAATCACTTTGCTGTACAGCAGTAATTAACATTGTAAATTAATATATTTCAATTAATAAATAAAAAGAAAAAGTGAACAATATATATATTGGATGCTGGACAATTCCTTTTAATGCATGAAAAATTACACATGCAAATATGTTGCCTCATATTTTGATAATATACATATTCCCAAAGCTTCAAATCATCATTACAAGAAGTGTGGGGAAATGGATTGGAACCATGGTCTTTGGACCCCCAAGATAAAAGGATACTGACTCAGTCTTGGGGGTTAGGGTGGCCTTCTTGGAAGGAGGCACATCACATCCCAGGATGTGGTCCATCGTGGGGTCTCTTCCACAGTCCTGCCAGGCCAGCCCTGAGCATACTCTAATATCTGAGGAGCCCCACATCATAGGCAACTTCTAATATGGAACCAGAGAGATGATCTGAGTAAACCATGGGTGTGTCAGCCTCAGGGGCAGCAGAATTGGGGGGCCTTCACAGCAGTAGCAAGGCTCAAGTTGGCAGGGGCAACACCAGGACATCTGCTCCTACACTCATCTCAGCAACTGAGAGACTGAATCTCAAGGAGGGTGAGTGGTCCATTCACACCCATCCCTAGCATCGTGAGAAACTGCTGATTTAATAAAACAATTGAATGAAACACTGAGCAGAAAAGAAAAAGAATTTCAGAGGTATGCCTTTGTATTTTGTAAAACTTATACTGCATTTTATGCATGCATATTCACTCAGACATCAAATATCCATCACATTTATAAGGAAAACTATGGAAGGATAAACTAAGCTCAAACAAATATTTCCTTGCAAGGAGAAAGGTGAGATCCTTCAAACCCAGAAAATGAGTTTATTTTATCCCTAACTGCAAGAGACATGTATTTAGAACTTGCATTGGCATGAATGTACATTTGACTTCTAAGAATGTCAGATGGTGGACAGAAGAAATCTAATAGCAAGCACTAGGGGTTTGTGGAATCCTGCAGCTTCACTAGATAAGGCCTTGGAGACATGGAGGTTAACTTTCTCCTTTTCTCACGAGTGGCCTAGAGCATGACACGGAGAAGGCAATGGCACCCCACTCCAGTACTCTTGCCTGGAAAATCCCATGGACGGAGGAGCCTCATAGGCTGCAGTCCATGGGGTTGCTAAGAGTCGGGCACGACTGAGCGACTTCACTTTCACTTTTCACTTTCATGCATTGGAGAAGGAAATGGCAACCCACTCCAGTATTCTTGCCTGGAGAATCCCAGGGACAGGGGAGCCTGGTGGGCTGCTGTCTATGGGATCACACAGAGTCGGACACGACTGAAGCGACTTAGCAGCAGCAGCAACAGCAGCAGCAGAGCATGACAGGGCCATGCCTCATTCAGGGTGGTGGGTTGTGGCTAATGCAGAAGGAAAAGTAAGGTCTACTCTCTCCTAATCCCTGCCTTGACCACAGCCCACACACCCCCAGCTCCAAAAGAAATACCATGTGTAAACCAGCCAGCTAAACACACCTCCAAAACATGGGTAGGTAAAAATGGCAGCATCAACCTCTCATTTTCAGAATTTTAATGACTTGTTTTCAACCCATGTACTCATTCTGTTACTATGAATGGCAAGGAGCTTCATCCCCAAAACGAGAGGGCAGCTTCTCCCTGACTGGCTCTGTCACATCTGTGTTAAAGTCATCTTCTTCTTGGTCAGACACACAGACTGCTCGGGGGATGCAGCAGTCTATCAAGGGCAAATGAAACTCTGCTTCCAAGTTTCCAAGGGTAAAATATTTTCAAATTAGATATACCATAAAAAGGAACCAGCATGTTTTGCTTCCTTTTAAAAGCCTGTGGATCTCAGGATTCCCTCTTGCGTAGGATATCCTGTGGTCATCCTCAGGGATGGACAGCTTCCAAAAGGATCAGGTGCCACCTGTCTTTAATTGAGTGGCACTTCCCCTATAGCCATTTAAAATGCTCCAAGAGAAGCACAAAGCTGGAAAACTTTTTCCTTTTACCTCTCTAAAATCAACAGTTCAATTCTACAAAGCATTTTGACAGAATAAGAAGTATAAAGAATTATCCAGTCATAGCATTTGGATAGGTGTCCAGTAAAAGATCTATTCCCTTCAAGGTATTATCTCTCCCTTCAGCATGTGGGCTCTACAAGGAACTTGAGGAAGTCACCATATAACTAGAAACACTGATGATCATCCAAGCTTTGAGACACAACCCTCCCAGCTTGGCAAGATGACCCTCCCGGCAGGAGCTCAGCTCTCCAGACTCACCAGGAACTTTCTGATGAATAACATGGCACACACTTAAAATCAGATTAAGCACACTAAAGTGAAAAGCACAGTTGCTTCTTTTCTCCCATTTTCATTTTCTTCAGGTAAAAACACATACAGGGATTAAACATTTGCTTTTCTTCATCTGAGAAACCCTGAGCCAATAATGTTGGCAAGGCCAGCAAATAAACCCCCTGAGAGGTGCTACTGACACAGAGTCCTGGGGTTTAAGTCAATAGTTGTCAAACCCAAGAGAAAATATTGTTGGGGGATGGGAGACACATCCACTGGCTGTCCTGGTTGGCACCATCATGCCCTCTCCAGGACCAAGATATAGGCAGGGATTTCTGTGAGGCCAAGTCGCTCCTCTCCAAGCCAACACTCTCCCTTCTGCTGTCTGAGGAGGCACTGAATCTTCTGACTGGGACCAACCATCACTCTCCAAAGACATGGAGCCATTAAAGCTGCCCCATGGAGGGAGACCCATTCTAGAAGCCGCAACCTCTGGCTATTTAAAGCATATCCTTCCTTCAGTGTCCATCCCTTGGGCGATAGGCACACAGAGATGTGGGGCTCACAGGTATGCACCCCTAGTTTGGGGATCCTCCATACTTTTCAAGGTGGCTCAGGTAAAGGCCTGCCAAGATGCATTTAGCACGCCCCCTGCTGGCCCCTCGGGAGCTGACTCAGCCTTTATCTTTTGGGCCTAAGACAAGAATTAAATGACCTTAACATCCAAAGGAAACAAGAAGAAAAGCCAAGGCAATCTTGGCTTTTTAGAATCGGATGTGATACTCTAAGTATGAAAGGGGCATGAAAAGGCTTTAAAGTGAGGGATTTTGAAATGTTTTAGGAAACCAGTGGCTAATATCTCAACATTTAGTGAAAACACTTGCTTTGTATTATCAAAAGTACTACAGTGAGTTAAATTAAAAAAAAAAAAAAAATTACAATGAATACTTTCACAGGTCTACAGGTGGGGGAAAAAAAAAGGATATGTGGCCAGAGTGGTTTCACAAACTCAATTTCTAAAGAGTTCATAGCTCAGAGACTTAAAAGCCAATTTTCACACACTTGAGGCTACTTCAATTATAGAAAAAAATCTCAGCAATGACTTAGAAGGTCGATTTCTAAAATAACCGTATGCAGTGGGGGCAAAGTTGCTGAAAAGATGTATATTTAAAGTCAGTTCTGCTATAAGGCTTCCTGTCTCAGGCAGCCTTGCCACTGTGAATAAATCTGGCACCTTTAGGCTGTGACAGGCCATGCGCACGTGGCTGCTTCAGACGGACATGCCACTCTCCTTCTCCACAGGGGAGAACAGACAATTCAGCTTTCCCGCAGAAAAGGGGAAAGCTAGCCTTTCCCAGGGCTAGGGGCCTCACACAGGACCCAGGCTGAGACCCACATGAGGCAAGACTCTGTAATGCAATGGTTTCCATCCACTGCCACCCTGAATGCCAAGCCTAAGGTGATGCTCTACTTCCGGTTTTCTTCCCACCAATCCAAGGTTTTTGAAAGCTTACCCTCCTGACCGGACTCAAACTTTTGCATGGCCTGTGGTATTAAATTCTTTACAGACCCAATATGATCACACTAATAATTTAAGGTATGCTTCTTTGCACCAATTAGGAAGTCATTAATTATTAAATACACAAATGTCAATATTTTTGTCCCTCACTGAATATCCTTTCAATATGCTAGGCTTCAGTAGAAGTGCAGACTGTCTTGGGAACTTGCTTACTTCTGTTCCCATCACAGTCCATACTAATGGAACACTTACACACACAATAATGCTGGCACTCTGCTCCCATTTATGGGGAGAAATTTCCCCAGAACTTTGTGTGCCATGCAGGTTAAGTCCCAGCCTCTGCACTCTCTCAACTCTCTTCAGGTGTTAAACTAGCCCTGGAGGCTGGTGGGCCACACAGCTGCTACAGGAAAGGCAGGGAGGGCCCCAGAGAAGCTGTCACCCCTTTCTCCAGAGCAGACTGCTCCCAGGCCCATCATGGTGGGGAGTCCTGGAGGAGGTGGTGATGGAGAGCTAGAAGACCAGCAGATTTTCCTGAAGCAATCAGGGCCTGTGAAGATATAGGCCACACTGTCTACCTTTTCTGAACACATCATCTGCCACCTCAAATACAATGTCTTTTAATTTTTCTCATCTTATAGCTCACTTTCAGTTATAAAGATAAAGCCGGGTAATAGCCACTGAAGTGTCATGCGTGACTTTCCCCTGGATGCTTGTGATATGGATGGAGTGATTCCCGGATCTGTGAGGATCTAACAAGTTTCCCTTCAGCCTCTCTTGAATCTACTCATTCTCAAGCCAAGAAATAAAAACAAAAACCGTTTTCACCTGTGTAAGGTTGGTGAGTTCACAGAGCAAAGACAAATCTATTTTGTAGCAAAGATTCTCAAAGGGCTGCAATAGCTTCACTGGAGGAGGGTGCACTTGGGCGGTTGTGTCCAATGAAGGAAAGTTTTTGTTAATGATGACATCACTGACATCTCCCGAATTTAAAGGAGCACTTAAAGCACAGCAAATGCGATTTTACCCCCTCCAGTGAAAAGATGCCAGGGAAGGCCTCCAGGTTCACAGCCAAATTGCATTAGCCGCTCGCCCACTGTCCAGCCAGACCCAGAGGAACGAGCGAGCGGCGCACCGGGCCGCGGTGGCCCACGCAGCCACGGCCCGGGCACCCGGCCGGCGGCCTCACGCGATGCTGCCGGGCCGTGCCTGGGAGTCCTCCGGCGCCCCGGGACCCCAGTGCGCCCAACGGACCGAGGAGCCGGTGTCCCCGAGCCCGTCATCACGTTCCAGTGCAGACGGCTCCGGGGCCCGAAGGAGACACCGTCCGCGACCCAGCGGGAGCGCCGCACCCTGCCCGGAGACGCGCGCCGCGTCGGGATAGGGCCGGTGGCCGAGGCGCCCGCGGGGTCCAGAGCCGAGCCCGCAATGCAGACGCGCCGGCGAGCCCCGCGCTGTGCCCGCGACCCCCGCGCCCCAGACCCGGGGCCGCCCGGCCTCTGCGCCCACCTGCTCCGTCACGAAGCTGCGGAGGCACCCAACGCAGCACTGGGACGGATAGCGCACCTGCCGGGCCCGCTGCCCCGGCCCCACTGCCGCCGGCAGCACCGCGGCCAGCGCCGTCTCACCTGCCGCGCCGCTCCGCTCAGTCAGCCCGCAGCGCCGCAGTAGCTGCTACCCGACTTCCATTTTCTCTGGCTTTAAGGAAAACCGGATCAGCTGTTTCTCGCGCTCCGGCTCCGCGGCCCCCTACCCAGCTGCCGCTCGCTGTCCGGGGGCCTCTCCTCCCCCGCCTCCTCCCGCGCTCTGCTCCGCCCCTCGCGCCCCTCCGCTCCGCCCGCGGCCGCGCGCTGTGCCCGCCTCTCCGCTCCGCCCGCGGCCGCGCGCGCCCCCTGACGTCACCGGCCTCTGCCTCGCCTCTCCTTCGCCCCGCGTGGACGTGCGCGCGCCCCACCTCCGCCCCGCCCCCGCCCCGCCGGCCGGCTCCGAGAGCGCGTGCTCGCAGCCGCCACCCGCGGCTAGACCCGGTCTCTGGGGAGAACACCGGACACCCCTCGCGGGCGTTCAGACGCCCGCCTTCCCAGGCGCCTGCGCTCGCTCTTCCAGGTGCCCCTTGGTACCTGCCTCAGAAACTGCAAAAGACACTGCTGAAATAACCTGCCTTTGCCCGTCTGCCTGCCTCACACTGTTTGCGCCCACCTTTATCTTTTCTTGCTTTCTGCTCACACTTTCTTTTTCAGGATCTCAAACTTTCTCCCATCCATCCTGTCTCGGCTCTTCTGCCAAGCCCTGCTTTGGGGCCAGTGCATCACATCTCATCTGAAGTTGCTCCCTTAGCTTTTTAAACCGATATTCTGACTTTTCTCCCTTTCTTACCTTCCTCTTAAAAGTATTTTCACACCACGACTTGGAACTGTTCCTTTCTCTGATGCCAAGGCGGGCCCACAGCTTACTGCCCACTTTCGTATCACCCTCTCAATGTAGCTATGCCCGGTTCTTCCAAATAATACCATATGTTAAAGGTTACTAGTACTAGAGACATTACTTTGCCTACAAAAGTCCTGGTTTTTCCAGTATTCGCGTTCAAGATGTGAGAGTTGGACCATAAAGAAGGCCAAAGAATTGATGCTTTGGAACCGTGGTGTTGGAGAAAACTCTTGAGAGTCCTTTGGACTGCAAGGAGATCAAACCAGTCAATCCCAAAGGAATCCTGAATATGCCTTGGAAGGACTGAGGCTGAAACTGAAGCTTCAATACTTCGGCCACCTGATGCTAAGAGCTGACTCACTGGAAAAGACCCTGATGCTGGGAAAGATTGAAGGCAGGAGGAGAAGGGGCTGACAGAGGATGAGATGTTTGGATAGCATCACCGACTCAATGGAGGTGAGTTTGAGCAAACTCCAGGAGATAGTGAAGGACAGGGAAACCTGGCATGCAGCAGTCCATGGGGTCGCAGAATCAGACTCAACTGATCGACTGAGGGACAAGAAGTACTGTTCTCATGCATTTCTTAACAATCCTTTCGCTCTTGGTTTAGGATTTCTTGCTTGCTTTTTAAACGTTATGTATATGCTTAGTCTCAGCAGACTCCATGGACTGTAGCCCATCAGGTTCCTCTGCCCATAGAATTTTAGAGGCAAGAGTACTGGAGTGGGTTGCCATTTCCTACACCAGGGAGGTGTACCTATACCGGGGAGTTATATATACACCATATGTGTATATATGTGAATTACTAAATATATATCATTTTAGTAGTTTATTTGACTTATTAAATACAGTAGAATGGATCTTTTGGATATACAGCCCTGTAAGTTTGGATTACTGTAACCACCATCACAATTAAGATACATAACCCCAAGAACTCCCACTTGTTGCTGTTTTATAGCCACACCCTTTCCAAACCCTAATATGTTCAGACATATGGCAACCACTGATATGTTCTGCATTGTCTCCATTGCTGTAGCGTGTCTTTTCAAGAATGTTATACACACAGAATTATGCAACGTGCAGCATTTTATAACTGACTTTATTCATTCATCATCATGGCTTTGAGATTCACCCACGTTTATCAATAGTTCTTTTTATTATTGGGTATTGTTGTTCAATTGCTAAGTTGTGTCTGACTCTTTGTGACCCCACAGACTGTAGCACAGCACGCCAGACTCCTCTGTCCTCCACTATCTCCTTGAGATTGCTCAAATTCATGTCCATTGAGTCAGTGATGCTATCTAACCATCTCATCCTCTGTTGCCTCCTTTTTCTTTTGCTTTCAACCTTTCTCAGCATCAGGGTCTTTTCCAATGAGTCAACTCTTCACATCACGTGGCCAAAGTATTGGAGCGTCAGCTTCAGCATCAGTCCTTCCAAAGAATATTCAGGGTTGATTTCCTTTAGGATTGACTGGTAGATCTCCTTGCTGTCCAAGGGACTCTAGAGCATTTTCCAGCACCACAATTCTAAAGCATCAATTCTTTGGCGCTCAGCCTTCTTTATGGACCAAGTCTCACTTCCATACATGACTACTGAAAAAAAAAAACATAGCTTTGACTATACAGACTTTTGTCAGCAAAGTGATGTCTCTGCTTTTTAAAATGCTGTGTAGGTTTGTCATAGCTTTTCTTCTAAGGAGCAAGTGTCTTAATTTTATGGCTACAGTCACCTTCTGCATTTGTATGTTTTTTTGGTTTATTCATCCACTGAAGGTTTTCAGTTTGGAGTGACTGTAAATAGGTGTTCTATTGATACAAAGAGTTGCATGCAGAGTTTTTCATGGACAAGTTCTCAAATTAGTTGGGTAAATACCTTGGAGTACTAATGCTAGGTCTTTTGGTAAACTTGCTTATCATTATAGAAACACTAAAAACAGTTTTCCAGAGTATTTATACCATTTCTATAACCACCAGCAATATATGAGAGTCCCACTTACCTGCATCCTTGCCAACACTTGATATTTACTATATATTAGGCATTCTCATAGGTGTGAAGAAATTTAATTGTTGCTTTAATATTAAGTTCCCTAATGAAAAATAATGTGTGGCATTGTTTCACTTGCTTATTTGCTACTGGTTTATCTTCTTTGGTGACACGTTTGTTCATATCTTTTGCCAATTTTTAAATTATTTTTCTTATTGTTGAGTTTTAAGAGTTCTTTGCATATACTGGATAGAAGTAATTTGGTGGTGCAAGTGGTAAAGAACCGGCCTGCCAATGCAGGAGACTAAGAGACGAAGGTTCGATCCCTGGATGGGAAAGATCTCCTGGAGAAGGGCATGGCAATCCATTCCAGTATACTTGCCTGGAGAATCCTATGGACAGAGGATCCTGGCAGGCTAAGGTCCACGTGATGTGCTTAGTAACTCAGTTGTTTCTGACTTCTTTGAGACTCCATGGACTGTAGCCCGCCAGACTCCTCTGTCCATAGGGATTCTCCAGGCAAAAATACTGGAGTGGGTTGCCATGCCCTCCTCCAGGGGATCTTCCCAATCCAGAGATCGAACCCAGGTCTCCCACAATGCAGGTGAATTCTTTGCCATCTGAGCCACCAGAGAAGCCCATAGGGTCACAAAATGTCAAACACAACTAAAGTGACTTAGCATGCATGCTAATATAGAGCTTGTTGAGTTTTTTCTTTCCTGTTTTCCATTTAATGCCGTAAGTTTTTCTCTAGACACAGGTTTTCTGTATACAACAAATTGTGATAAATTGTATTTCCAGTTTTGTTTAATTCAATACATTTTAATTAAACTTGAGAATTCCTCTCTGAGGCAAATGTTTTTAGAAATGTATTGTTTAGTTTCCAAATAATTATAGAGATTTTCAGCTACTTTTCTGTTTCTGATTTCTAGGTTAATTCAATTGTGGTCTAAGAGCATACTATGTATGATTTCTACTTTTCTGTAATTTGATAAGGTGTGTTTTATGGCCCACAATGAGAATGTATATTATGCTGTCCTTGGATAGAGTATTTGTAAATGTCACTTAGATAAAGGTGATTGATTGATGTTGTTCAGGCCAACAATGTCCCTATTGATTTTCTACCTATTTGAGCTATCAATTTTTGAAAGAGAACTTTTGAAATCTCTAATTGTAGTAGTGTGTTAGTCCATTTCATTTAGCAGGTTTATCAGTTTTTGCTTCACATATTTTGATGCTTTGTTGTTAGATACAAGCACATGTAGGATTATTGTGTCTTCTTGGAGAATGGGTCTCTTTGTGATTGTACAGTTCCCCTCACCTTTACCTAATACTGTCACTTCAAGTCTGTTTTGTCTGAAATTAATTTAGCTACTCTATTTTTTGATTAGGGCTGGCATGGTATCTTTCTTCACACCTTAACCTTTAACCAAACAGATTATGGTTTAATGTGGGCTTCTTATAGACAAAATAGAGTGGTATCTTGTTTTATTATCCATTTTGGCAACATCTGTCTTTTAATTCTGGAGAAGGCAATGGCAACCCACTCCAGTACTCTTGCCTGGAAAATCTGGTAGGAGGAGCCTGGTAGGCTGCAGTCCATGGGGTCACTAAGAGTAGAAAACCACTGACTGACTTCACCTTCACTTTTCACTTTCATGCATTGGAGAAGGAAATGGCAACCCACTCCAGTGTTCTTGCCTGGAGAATCCCAGGGACGGGGGAGCCTGGTGGGCTGCCGTCTATGGGGTCGCACAGAGTCGGACACGACTGAAGCGACTTAGCAGCAGCAGTCTTTTAATTCATGTGCTAAACTATTCATATTTAACATAGTTATTGACAAATTTGGGTTAATATAAACCATGTTTGTAACAATTTTTTACTTGTTGCCTGTGGCTTATTTTTCTACCCTCTTTGGTTTTCATTGAGCATTTTATATGACTCGACTTTATCTGTTCTCTTAGAGTATCAATTATACCTCTTTGAAGAATTTTTAGTTATTTTTCTCGTTGTTTTTAACTAATTTATGTACACTGTCCAATAATACTATTCAGTGTCACATGTAGTATAGACATCTTATAACCATGTGTTCCCAATCCCCCCCTCCTCATTCCTTGTGATGTTGTCATTCACTCGCTTAACCATGTGTGTAATTTCCTCTACTTCTAATATTCCTGTAAACAAACAACTATCTTTTAGATCAATCAAGAATAAAACAAATTAAAAATTTTATTCTACTTTCATTAATTCTTTCTCCAATACTCTTGCCATCTTTTTGTAGATCCAAGTTTCTGATTTGTTTCATCTTCCTTCTGTCTGAAAAAAAATCTTTTAACATTTCCTGAAGGATAGATCTGCTGGTGAATAGTCTCAGCTTCTCTTTGCCTGAGAAAGTCTTAAATGTCTTCTTCCCTTTTTAATTGAAGTATAGTTGACTTACAGTATTATATTGGGTTCAGGTTATTTATTTATTTTGACTGTGCTAGGTTCACTACTGCACAGACTTGTCTCTGCTTGTGGAGCAGTCTACTCTCTAGCAGTAATATATTGGGTTCAGGTTATTTATTTATTTTGACTGTGCTAGGTCTTCACTACTGCGCAGACTTGTCTCTGCTTGTGGAGCAGTCTACTCTCTAGCTGTGTGCAGGCTTCTCATTGTGGTGGCTTCTCTTGTTGAGGAGTACAGGCTCCAGGGCACAGAAGCTTCAGTAGGTGCAGCATGTGACCTTAGTATTTGCAACCTTGGGTTTCTAGAGCAGAGGCTCAATAGATGAGACTACAGGCTTAGTTGTTCTACGGCATGTGGGATCTTTCCAGATCAGGGATTGAACCTTTGTCTCCTGCATTGACTGGTGGATTCTTTACAACTGAGCCACGAGGGAAGCCCTAGGTTCAGGTTTAAAACATAGTGATTCAGTACTTTAATAGATTATATAACATACAAAGTTATTACAAAATATTGACTATATTCCCTGTGCTGTATGTTACATCCTTATAACTTACTTATTTTATAACTGGTAGTTATAATAACTTCTTAATCCCCTTCATTTATTTTGTTCCTCCCCATTCATCTCTGTTTTGGTAACCACTAGTTCATTCTCAGCATCTGTGAGTCTGTTTTTGTTTTGTTGTATTTGATCACTTATTTTATTTCATTTTTTAGAGTCCACATATAAGGGAAAACATACAGTATTTGTCTTTCTCTGTCTGATTTATTTCACTAAGTATAATACGTTATATGTTCATCTATATTGTTGTAAATGTTAAGATCTCATTCTTTGTGTTATATATAATGGAATATTACTTGACCATAAAAGGAATGTATATATATCTCACATCTTCTTTATCTATTCATCTATCAGTGGACACTTAGTTTGCTTCCATATCTTGGTTATTGTAAATAATGCTGCTATAAACATTGGGGTGCATATATCTTTTTGAATGAGTGTTTTATTTTTCTTCAGACAGACACCCAAGAGTGGAATTGCTGGATAGTATGGGCAGTTTAGTTCAGTCACTCAGTCGTGTCCAACTCTTTGCATCCCCATGGACTGCAGCACTCCAGGCTTACCTGTCCATCACCAACTCCAGGAGCTTGCTCAAATTCATGTCCATTGAGTCAGTGATGCCATCTGACCATTTCATCCTCTGTCGTCCACTTCTCCTGCTTTCAATCTTTCCCAGCATCAGGGTCTTTTCCAATGAGTCAGTTCTTTGCATCAGGTGGCCAAAGTGTTGGAGTTTCAGCTTCAGCATCAGTCCTTCCAATGAATATTCAGGACTGATTTCCTTGTGGATTGACTGGTTTGATCTCCTTGCAGTCCAAGGGACTCTCAAGAGTCTTCTCCAACACCACAGTTCAAAAGCATCAATTCTTTGGCACTCAGCTGTCTTTATAGTCTAACTCTCACATCCATACATGACTACTGGAAAAGCCATAGCTTTGACCAGACAGACCTTTGTCAGGAAAGTAATGTCGCTGCTTTTCAAGATGCTGTCTAGGTTGGTCATAGCTTTTCTTCCAAGGACCAAGCATCTTTTAATTTCATGGCTGCAGTCAGCATCTGCAGTGATTTTGGAGCCCAAGAAAATAAAGTCTCTCACTGTTTCCATTGTTTCCCCATCTATTTGCCATGAAGTGATGGGACCGGATGCCATGATCTTAGTTTTTTGAATGTTCAGTTTCAAGCCAACTTTTTCATTCTCCTCTTTCACTTTTATCAAGAGGCTCTTTAGTTCTTCTTTGCTTTCTGCCATAAGGGTGGTGTCATCTGTGTATCTGAGGTTATTGATATTTCTCCTGGCAATCTTGATTCCAGCTTGTGCTTCATCCAGCCTAGTGTTTTGCGTGATGGATAGTATGGTATGTTATGGTAGTTATAGTCTTAATTTTTAATGAACCTCCATACTGTTCTCCACAGTGGCTACACCAATTTATATTCCCACCAACAGTGTACTGGGATTCCCTCTCTTCATATCCTTGTCAACATATGTTATTTCTTGTCTTTATGATGATAGCCATTCTGACAGGTGTAGTGTGTTCTTCTTCACCTTTGAAGGATATTTTTTCTGGATACAGAATTCCAGATTGGTTGTTTTGTCTTTCAATCCAAAATCATTTCACTCAACCCTCTTCTTGCTTGCATGATTTATGAGAAGACTGCTGTAATTGTTATCCCTTTTCCTCTATGAGTAATCCCTACCCCTCAACCCCATGGTCTGATTTCTTTCAAGATTTTGGTATTTTGGAATTTGACTATAATGTGTCTAGGTATAGTTTTTGTGATGTGTGGTATTGTTTTATCCTTTTTGTTGTTCTTTGAGATACTTGGGTCTGTGGTTTCCTGTCTGTCATTAATTTTGTAAAGTTCTCTGGTGTTATTCAGCTATTTATTTTGCCTTTTTTTCCCCTACTTTGGTTTTCTAATTACATACATGTTATGATTTTACAGTTATCTCACAGTTCTTGACTGTTCCGTACTTATTTTTTCATTTATTTTTTTTCTTTTTGCTTCTAGTTGCTGTTGATTTTTACTCAGACTCACTGAATTTTTCTCAGCTATGTCAGTTCTACTAATGAACCCATCAAAGATATTCATCATTTCTGTTATAGTGAATGTTTAATTTCTGACATGTTCTGTTATTTTTTCTTAGACTATCCATCTCACTGTTTATATTATCCATGTATTCTTGCAAATTATGTATTTTTTATTACAGCCTATGTCAGTCAGGGTTCCTAAAAGAAATACACGTGGCTGAATAGGGGTTCAACAAATCAGCTAATCAATTTTGGAGTCTGGTAAGTATAAAGTCAGTAGTGTAGTAGTGTAGACAGGTAGGCTGGAACACTTCATTAGGAGTTGATGCTGCACTCTTGGGGCATAATTTCTTTTTCCTAAGAGAAACCTTCATTTTGCTCTTAAGGCTTTTTAATTGGTTTGAGGAGGCCCACCCACATTAGAAAACATCTTTACGAACAAAGCTAGTGGAGGTGATGGAATTCCAGTTGAGCTATTTCAAATCCTGAAACATGATGCTGTGGAAGTGCTGCACTTAATATGCCAGCAAATTTGGAAAACTCAGCAGTGGCCACAGGACTGGAAAAGGTCAGTTTTCATTCCGATCCCAAAGAAAGGCAGTGCCAAAGAATGCTCAAACTACCGCACAATTGCACTCATCTCACATGCTAGTAAAGTAATGCTCAAAATTCTCCAAGCCAGGCTTCAGCAATATGTGAACCGTGAACTTCCTGATGTTCAAGCTGGTTTTAGAAAAGGCAGAGGAACCAGAGGTCAAATTGCCAACATCTGCTGGATAATGGAAAAAGCAAGAGAGTTCCAGAAAAACATCTACTTCTGCTTTATTGACTATGCCAAAGCCTTTGATTGTGTGGATCACAATAAACTGTGGAAAATTCTGAAAGAGATGGGAATACCAGACCACCTGACCTGCCTCTTGAGAAACCTGTATGCAGGTCAGGAAGCAACAGTTAGAACTGGACATGGAACAACGGACTGGTTCCAAATAGGAAAAGGAGTACATCAAGGCTGTATATTATCACCCTGCTTATTTAACTTATATGCAGAGTACATCATGAGAAATGCTGGACTGGAAGAAGCACAAGCTGGAATCAAGATTGCTGGGAGAAATATCAATAACCTCAGATATGCAGATGACACCACCCTTTTGGCAGAAAGTGAAGAGGAACTCAAAAGCCTCTTGATGAAAGTGAAAGTGGAGAGTGAAAAAGTTGGCTTAAAGCTCAACATTCAGAAAATGAAGATCATGGCATCCAGTCCCATCACTTCATGGGAAATAGATGGGGAAACAGGGGAGACAGTGGAAACAGTGTCAGACTTTATTTTTCTGAGCGCCAAAATCACTGCAGATTGTGACTGCAGCCATGAAATTAAAAGACGCTTACTCCTTGAAAGGAAAGTTATGACCAACCTAGATAGCATATTCAAAAGCAGAGACATTACTTTGCCAACAAAGGTTCGTCTAGTCAAGGCTATGGTTTTTCCTGTGGTCATGTATGGATGTGAGAGTTGGACTGTGGAGAAGGCTGAGCGCCAAAAAATTGATGCTTTTGAACTGTGGTGTTGGAGAAGACTCTTGAGAGTCCCTTGGACTGCAAGGAGATCCAACCAGTCCATTCTGAAGGAGATCAGCCCTGGGATTTCTTTGGAAGAAATGATGCTAAAGCTGAAGCTCCAGTACTTTGGCCACCTCATGCGAAGAGTTGACTCATTGGAAAAGACTCTGATGCTGGGAGGGATTGGGGGAAAGAGGAGAAGGGGATGACAGAGGATGAGATGGCTGGATGGCATCACTGACTCGATGGACGTGAGTCTGAGTGAGCTCCGGGAGTTGATGATGGACAGGGAGGCCTGGCGTGCTGCGATTCATGGGGTCACAAAGAGTTGGACACGACTGAGCAACTGAACTGAACTGAACCCACATTATCAAGGAAAATGTCCTTGATGTAAAGTCAACTGATTATAAATATTAGTTACATCTACAAAATATACTCACAGCAACACCTATATTAGTGTTTGATTGAATATGGGTTTCCCAGGTGGCACTAGTGATAAGGAACCTGCCTGCCAGTACAGGAGACATAAGTGATGTGGGTTCAATCCCTGGGTTGGGAAGATCCCCTGGAGGAGGGCATGGCAACCCACTCCCGTATTCTTGCCTGGAGAATTCCATGGACAGAGGAGCTAGTGGGCTACTGTCTATAGGGCTGCAAAGAGTCTGACATGATTCAAGCTACTTAGCATGCACATAGCCTAGTCAACTTGACATATAAAACTAACCATACCAAGTTCTATTGCTTCATTTATCGCTCAGACTGTGTTTTTCTCCTGTTTTATCATCCCTTGTAAATTTTTGCTGAAATCCAGACATATGGTATTGGGTAATGGAACCTCAGGTAAAGAGTCCTCTAGAGTGAGGATTGACATTATTATGGCTAGGATTGGGGCATTACGTTTATTGTACATGCCCGAGGCTTCAAACTCCTCTCTTAACTTCATTTTGTCTCCTCTTTTAATTTTGAGCCCTCCTAAATACCCTTTTTAATTGAATATGGGTTTCTCGGTGGCACTAGCAATAAAGAACCCACCTGCTAGTACAGGAGACATAAGAGATGTGAGTTCTTAGTAGGTTTGATTTCTCAGAGTTTTATTAAAGATTTTAGCATATTTGTTCATTGTATTTGATCTGTAGTTTTCTGTTTGCAATTTCTTTGGTTTGGTTTCAAGATTATAGTCGTCTTATAAAATGAGATCAGAAATATTTCCATTTTGTCTACTTTTTGTGTAAGATTGTTGTTATATCTCCCTTAAGTAAGCATTCAATGTCTGTGACAGATATATGCAGACTTTATATTTCTTGTTTGTGTAATTTTTTAGTTTACAAAGAATTGCATCTCAGTTGTTGAAATTTTGTTAAAAAAAAACTCATAATATTTCCTTACTATCCTTTTTATGTCCATAGTATCTGTATCTGTAGTGATGTCTCTTTCCTTATTGATATTGATAATTTTTGTTTTCTCTCTTTTTTAGTCTTGACCTATCTTGCTGAAGTTGCAGTTTGACAAGTCTTTTCGGAGGATTAGCTTTTTCCACTGTTTGTAAATTTTCTATTTTATTGACCTTCTATCATTACTTTTCCTTCATCTACCCAATTTAGATTTTAGTTATTCAGTTTTTGTAGTTTGCACATTATATAATATAAATATTTGTACCTGTTTTTCTTAGTTCATCCTTAGCTTCAATTCCTGCATTTAAATATATTATACTTTTATTATCATTCACTATAACTTCTGATTTCATTTTAAACAGAAGAATTACTTGAGTTCTCATACACTTCACACTCAGTTTCCTCTATTGTTAATATCTCACATTAATATGGTTCATTTGTTACAATTAACAAACTGATATTGATAATTATTTTTAATTGAAGTCCATATTCTTTTTTTTTTAGTTCCAGAATCTCTTGTAGTCACAAGATACCATATTATATTTAATTGTCATATCTCCTTAGGGTTCTCTTTGTTGTGATGGTTTCTCAGACTTTCCTTGTTTTTGATGACTTTGTCCATTTTGTGTATTAGTCAAGTATTTTGTAGAGTACCCCTTCATTGGAACTTGCCTGATTTTTTCCCTCATAATTAGACTGGGATTATGTATTTTTAGGAGGAAAAGCACAGAAGTGTTGTTCCCATCACATCATATCAAAGGAATGTAGTGTCAACACCATTTATTACTGCTGATATTGACTTTGATCATCTGACTGAGACAGTGTTTGTCAGGTTTCTCCACTGTAAAATTACTTCCTTTTTCTCCCTCTCCTTACTATACTTTTGGGAAGAAATTTACTATGTGCAGCCTAAACATAGGTAATGGAGAATTATGCTTCCCCTCCTTGAAAGAAGACTATCTATTGGGATATTTTTCTCTTCTCTCGCATTAATTCAGTTATTTAATCATTTATCTATATCTGTATGGACACATGGATATTGATTTTATGCATTGGACTATAAATCCAAAACTACTTTAGTTTCTCAAATTGTTCTAGCTTTGGCTATTGGGAGCTCTTTGTGTAATTTTTAAAAATAGAATTTTGTTTTCTTATTGGGGAAAACTTGAACTATACTAGAACACATAAAGTTAAAAATTTGACCAATTTTGACATATATACAACTATGAAGCCACAATCATGAACAAACCTTTCGATTACCCACCCCTAAGATCTCCCTTCATCACTATTCCCAAACAACCACTAATTGCTTTCAGTCACGACATATTAATTTTAATTTTTACATTTATATATATGCACATACAATACACATTTTACTTGCTTTTTCACTCAAATAATTATTTTGAGATTCATGTTGCATGAGTTGCTGAGTAATATTCCATTGTGTACTTCAGTTCAGTCGCTCAGTCATGTCCTACTCATTGCGACCCCATGGACTGCAACACGCCAAGCTTCCCTGTCCATTACCAACTCTTGAAGCTTGCTCAAATTCACATCCACTGAGTTGGTGATGCCATCCAACCATCTCATCCTTGTTTTCCCCTCCTGCTTTCAATCTTTCCCAGCATCAGGGTCTTTTCCAATGAGTCAATTCTTCAAATCAGGTGGCCAAAGTATTGGAGTTTCAGCTTCAGCATCAGCTTCAGCTTCAATCCTTCCAATGAATATTCAGGACTGATTTCCTTGTGGATTGACTAGTTTAATCTCCTTGCAGTCCAAGGGACTCTCAGGAGTCTTCTCCAACACCACAGTTCAAAAGCATCAGTTCTTTGGCACTCAGCTGTCTTTATAGTCTAACTCACATCCATACATAACTACTGGAAAAACCATAACTTTGACTAGACAGACCTTTGTCAGCAAAGTAATGTCTCTGCTTTTTAAAATGCTGTCTAGGTTGGTCATAGCTTTCTTCCAACGAGCAAGCGTCTTTTAATTTCATGGCTGCAGTCAGCATCTGCAGTGATTTTGGAGCCCAAGAAAATAAAATCTCTCACTGTTTCCGTTGTTTCCCCATCTATTTGCCATGAAGTGACGGGACCGGATGCCATCATCTTTGTTTTCTGAATATTCAGTTTCAAGTCAACTTTTTCACTCTCCTCTTTCAATTTCATCAAGAGACTCTTTAGTTCTTCCTTGCTTTCTGTCATAAGGGTGGTGTCATCTGCTTATCTGAGGTTATTGATATTTCTCCTGGAAATCTTGATTCCAGGTTCTGCTTCATCCAACCTGGCATTTTACATGATGTTCTGCATAGAAGTTGAATAAGCAGGGTGACAATATACAGCCTTGACTTACTGCTTTCCTGATTTTGAACCAGTCTGTTGTTCCACATTCAGTTCTAACTGTTGCTTCTTGACTTGCATACAGATTTCTCAGGAGGCAGGCAAGGTGGTCTGGTATGCCCATCTCTTTAAGAATTTTCCACAACCCCCCACCAAAAAAAAGAATTTTCATTCCCAAAGAAAGGAATGCCAAAGAATGTTCAAGCTACCTCATAACTGTGCTTATCTCACATGCTAGCAAAGTAATTCTCAAAATTCTCCAAGCCAGGCTTCAAAGGTATGTGAACCGTGAACTTCCAGATGTTCAAGCTATAGCAAAGGCAGAGAAGCCATAGATCAAATTGCCAACATCCATTGGATCATCAAAAAAGCAAGAGAGTTCCAGAAATACATCTACTTCTGCTTTATTGACAACACCAAAGCCTTTGACTGTGTGGATCACAACAAACTTTGGAAAATTCTTAAAGAGGTGGGAATACCAGACCACCTTACCGTTGTGTAGATATGCCACTTTTTTAATCCATTTACTTATTGATGGACATTTTTGTTATTTCCGGTATTTGACTACTGAAAATAAAACTGCTATACACATTTGTCTACATGTTGTTGTGTGGACATAAACTTATGATTTCTCTTGAATAAAAAGCAGAAGTAAAGTGTTTGGTTTATATGGCAGGAGAATGTTTAAGTCTTTAGCAAACTGTCAAATTGTTTTCCAAAGAGGTTGTATCATTTTATATTCCCACCAGTATGACATGAATATTCCAATTTATTCGTGTTCTCATAACACTTGGTAAGGTCAGTGTTTTGTTTTCTAATTTATAATTTTAGTGATTCCAGTGGTCATGCACTGGTATCTCCTTGTGATTTTAATGTGCATTTCCCTGAGGACTAATATTGTTAGACGCATTTTCATTTGCTTATCAGCTATTGGTATTTCTTTATTTGTGAAATGGCTATTCAAATATTGTCCTTACCTCATTTATAACTTGTATTTTGTTATTGTTTTGTAAGAACACTTTCAGTCTTCTGAATATAAGTCCTTGGTTGGATACATTCATTACAGATACATTCTCTTAGGTTATGGCTTGCCTTTCTGATTTTCTTTTCTTTTCTTTATTTTTTACTGAAGGAGAATTGCTTTACAGAATTTTGTTGTTTTCTGTCAAACCTCAACATGAATCAGAAATAGGTATACATGTATCCCCTCCCTTTTGAACCTCCCTCCCATCTTCCTCCCCATCCCACCCCTCTAGGTTGATACAGAGCCCCTGTTTGAGTTTCCTGACCCATGCAGCAAATTCCTGTTGGATATCTATTTTACATATGGTAATGTAAATTCCATGTTAGTCTCTCCATACATCTCACCCTCTCCTCCTCTCTCCCCATGTCCATAAGTCGATCTTTATGTCTGTTTCTCCTTTGCTGCCCTGTAAATAAATTCTTCAGGCATTTTTCTGTTTTCCATACATGTGCATTAGAATACAATATTTATCTTTCTGACTCACTTCACTGTGTATAATAGGTTCTAGGTTCATCCACCTCATCAGAACTGACTCAAATATGTTCCTTTTCATGGCTGCGTTAATATTCCATTGTGTATACGTACCACTTCTTTATCTGTTCATTTGTCAATGGACATCTAGGTTGCTTTCATGTTCTAGCTATTGTAAATAGTGCTTCAATGAACAATGGGATACATGTGTCTTTTTCAACCCTGATTTCCTCAGGATATATGCCTAGGCGTGGGATTACTGGGTCATATGGTGGTTTTATTCTTAGTTTTTAAAGGAATCTCTATACCATCTTCCTTTACATTCCACCAACAGTGCAAGAGTGTTCCCTTTTCTCCACACCCTCTCCAGCATTTATTGTTTGTAGACTTTTTGATGAGGGCCATTCTGACTAGTGTGAGGTGATATCTCATTGTGGTTATGATTTGCATTTCTCTAATAATGAGTGATGTTGAGCATTTTTTCATGTGTTTGTTAGCCACCTGTATGTCTTCTTTGGAGAAATGTCTGTTTAAATCTTTTCCCCACTTTTTGATTGGGTTGTTTGTTTTTATAGCATTGGGTTGTATGAGCTGCTTGTATATTTTGGAAATTAATCCTTTGTCAGTTGTCTCCTTTGCTATTATTTTCTCCCATTCTGAGGGTTGTCTTTTCACCTTGCTTATAGTTTCCTTTGCTGTGCAAAAGCTTTTAAGTTTAATCAGGTCCCACTTGTTTACTTTTCTTTTCATTTCCATTACTCTAGGAGGTGGATCATATAGGATCTTGCTTTGATTTATGTCATCGAGTGTTCTACCTATGTTTTCCTCTAAGAGTTTTATAGTTTCTGGTCTTACATTTAGGTCCTTAATCCATTTTGAGTTTATCTTTGTGAATGGTGTTAGGAAGTGTTCTAATTTCATTCTTTTACATGTAGCTGTCAAGTATTCCCAGCACCACTTATTGAAGAGACTGTCTTTTTGTCCCATTGTATATTCTTGCCTCCTTTGTCAAAAATAAGGTACCCATAGGTGCATGGATTTATTTCTGGGCTTTCTATCTTGTTCCATTGGTCTATATTTCTGTTTTTGTGCTAGTACCATACTGTCTTGATGACTGTAGCCTTGTAGTATAATCTGAAGTCAGGAAGGTTGATTCCTCCAGCTCCGTTCTTCTTTCTCAAGACTGTTTTGGCTAATTGGGGTCTTTTGTATTTCCATATGAATAGTGAAATTTTTTTGTTCTGGTACTGTGAAAAATGCCATTGGTAATTTGATAGGGATCACACTGAATCTGTAGATTGCATTTGGTAGAATAGTCATTTTCACAATATTGATTCTTCCTACCCAGGAACATGGAATATCTCTCCATCTGTTTATGTTGTCTTTGATTTCTTTAATCAGTGTCTTATAACTTTCTGTGTGTAGTTCTTTTGTCTCCTTAGGTAAGTTATTTCTAGGTATTTAATTCTTTTTGTTGCAGTGGTGAATGGATTTGATTCCTTAATTTCTCTTTCTAATTTTTCATTGTTAGTATATAAAATGCAAATGACTTCTGTGTATTGATTTTGTATCCTGCAACCTTGCTAAATTCACTGATTAGCTCTAGTAATTTTCTGATACTATCTTTAGGGTTTTCTATGTACAATATCATGTCATCTGCAAATAGTGAGAGCCTTATTCTTCTTTTCTTATCTGGAGTCCTGATATTTCTTTTTCTCCTCTGATTGCTGCAGCTAGGACTTCCAGAAATAAGTTGAATAATAGTGGCCAAAGTGGACACCCTTGTCTTGTTCCTGATCTTAGGGGGGATGCTTTCAGATTTTCACAATTGAAACTCACAATTGCTGTAGGCTTACCATAAATGGCCTTTACTCTGCTGAGATAGGTTCCTTCTATGCCCATTTCTTGAAAAGGAGAAGGAAATGGCAACCTACTCCAGTACTCTTGCCTGGAAAATTCCATGAACAGAGGAGCCTGGTAGGCTATAGTCCATGGGGTCACAAAGAGTTGGACATGACTATGCAACTTTACTTCACTTTAATCATAAATGGATGCTGAATTTTGTCAAAGTCTTTTTCTGCATCTATTGAGATTATCATGTGGTTTTTATCTTTCAACTTGTCAATATAGTGTATCACATTGATTGATTTGCATATATTGAAGAATCCTTGCATTCCTGGAATAAACCCAACTTGATCATGGTATATGAGCTTTTTGATGTGTTGCTGAATTCTGTTTGCTAAAATCTTGTTGAAGATTTTTACATCCATGTTCATCAGTGATACTGGCCTGTAGTTTTCTCTTTTTGTGTTGTCTTTGTCTGGTTTTGGTATCAGGGTGATGGTGGCCTCATAGAATGAATTTGGAAGTGTTCCTTCCTCTGCAATTTTTTGAAAGAGTTTTAGAAGGATAAGCATTAGCTCTTCTCTAAATGTTTGATAGAATTCTCCTATGAAGCCATCTGATCCTGGACTTTTGTTTAGGGGGAAGATTTTTTATCACAGCTTCAAATTTTCTTGTTTCTTGAGGTAGGATTGTATTGCTATAAACTTCTCTCTTAGGACTGCTTTTGCTGCATCCCATTTAGGTTTTGAGTTGTCATGTTCTCATTGTCATTTGTTTCTAGAAATATTTTGATTCCCCTTTGATTTCTTCAGTAACCTGTTGGTTATTTAGAAGCGTATTGTTTAATCTCCATGTGTTTGTGTTTCTTACAGTTTTTTTTTTCCTTGTAATTGATATCTAGTCTCATAGTGTTGTGGTCAGAGAAGATGCTTGATATGATTTCAGTTTTCTTAAATTTACTGAGGTTTGATTTGTGACCCAAGGTGTGGTCTATCCTGGAGAATATTCCATGTGCACTTGAGAAGAAGGTGTATTCTTCTGCATTTGGATAGAATGTCCTGAAGATATCAATGAGATCCATCTCATCTAATGTATCATTAAGACTTGTGTTTCCTTATTAATTTTCTGTTTTGATGATCTGTCCATTGGTGTGTGTGGTGTGTTAAAGTCTCCTACTATTACTGTGTTACTGTCAGTTTCTCCTTTTATGTCTGTTAGTGTTTGTCTTATGTATTGAGGTTCTCCTATGTTGGGTGCATAGATATTTACAACTGTTATGTCTTCCTTTTGGATTGATCCCTTGATCATTATGTAGTGTCCTTCCTTATCTCTTGTAATCTTCTTTATTTTAAGGTCCATTTTGTCTGATATGAGGATTGCTACTCCAGGTTTCTTTTGCTTCACATTTGCATGGAATAAATATATTTTCCAATCCTCTCACTTTTAGTCTGTATGTGTGTTTAGGTCTGAAGTGGGTTCTTGTAGACAGCATATATATGGGTCTTGTTTTTGTATCTATTCAGCCAGTCTGTGTCTTTTGGTTGGAGCATTTAATCAATTTATAGTTAAAGTAATTATTGATATATATTTTCCTATTACCATTTCCTTAATTGTTTGGGGTTGATTTAGTAGATCTTTTTTCTTCTGTTGTATTTCTTGACTATATAAGTCCGTTTAACATTTGTTGTAAACCTGGTTTGGTGGTACTGAATTCTCTTAACTTTTGCTCATCTGAAAAGATTTTTAATTCTCCATCAATTTTGAATGAGATCCTTGCTGGGTACAGTAATCTTGGTTGTAGATTTTTCCCTTTCAGTACTTTAAATATATCCTGCCATTCCTTTCTGGCCTGCAGAGTTTCTGCTGAAAGATGAGCTGTTAAGCGTATGGGGTTTCCCTTGTATGTTACTTGTTGCTTCTCCCTTGCTGCTTTTAATATTCTTTCTTTGTGTTTACCCTTTCTTAGTTTGATTAGTATTGTCTTGGTGTGTTTCTTCTTGGGTTTATCCTGTATGGGACTCTTTGTGACTCTTGGACTTGATTGACTATTTCCTTTTCCATGTGGGAGAAATTTTCAACTATAATCTCTTCAAAATTTTTCTCATACCCTTTCTTTTTCTCTTCTTCTTCTGGAACCCCTATAATTTGAATGTTGGTACATTTGATATTGTCCTAGAGGCCTCTGAGACTATCCTCAGTTCTGTTCATTCTTTTTACTTTATTTTGCTCTTCAAAAGTTATTTCCACCATTTATATTCCAGCTCACTGATTCATTCTTCTGCTTCAGATATTCTGCTACTGATTCCTTCTAGAGTATTTTTAATTTCAGTAATTGTGTTGTTTGTCTCTGCATGTTTATTCTTTAATTCTTCTAGGACTTTGTTAATTGATTGTTGCATTTTCTCCATTCTGTTTTCAAGGTTTTTGATCATCTTTACTGTCATTATTCTGAATTCTTTTTCAGGTAGTTTGCCTATTTCCTCTTCATTTATTTGGACTTCTGTGTTTCTAGTTTGTTCCTTCATTTGTGTAGTATTTCTCTGCCTTTTCATTATTTTTTTTTAACTTTTTGTGTTTGAGGTCTCCTTTTCCCAGCCTTCAAGATTGAATTGTTTCTTCCTTTTGATTTCTGCTCTCCAAAGGTTGGTCCAGTGGTTTGTGTAAGCTTCTTATAGGGTGAGATTTGTGCTGAGTTTTTGTTTGTTTGTTTTTCCTCTGATGACCAAGTCTGAGTGAGGTGGTAATCCTGTCTGCTGATGATTGGGTTTGTATTTTTGTTTTATTTGTTGTTTAGATGAGGTGTCCTGCACAGGGTGCTATTGGTGGTTGGGTGATGCCAGGTCTTGTATTCCAGTGGTTTCCTTTGTGTGACTTCTCACTACCCCTAGGGTTAGTTCTCTGGTAATCTAGGGTCTTGGAGTCAGTATTCCCACTCCAAAGGTTCAGGGCTTGATCTCTTAAGCAATGGCACTGTTCAAGAATATATATGAGAAATTAAGTCAGCTGATGGGCTTTGAACCCAAAGCAAGATCTTCTTCCTTTTCCACCTGGAATCTCTTTCAAGTGCAACAGAGTTAGGTGCTGTTAATTGTTCCTTACGGCCATTCATGAGTTGCTTTCCGCTGAGCCTGCAGGTGAGGGGGCATAACTCAAATGTCGCCTTTCTGATTTTCTTAATGGTTAACTTTAAAGAGCAAAACTTTTAAATTTTGATGAAATTCAATTTATTTATGTTTATTTTTGGCTTCCAAATAAGGTATTTGGTGCTAGTGGTAAAGAATCCACCTGCCAATGCAGGAGACTAAGAGACGTGGGTTCATTTCCTGGGTCAGGAAGATCCCCTGGAGGAGGGCCACAGCAACCTACTCCAGTATTCTTGCCTGAAAATCTGATGGGCAGCGAAGCCTGGTGGGCTGCAGTCTAAAGGGTTGCAAAGACTTGGACACGACTGAATGGACTTAACATGCACACACTACACGTGTTTATTTTATAATTTGGCATTTTATGTTACTACCTCAAGGTCACAGCCATTTTCTGTTTTCTTCCAGAGGTTTTATAGCTTTCAGTTTTCAGTTTAGGTGTCTGATCCATGTACTGTTAATTTTGTCTATGGTGGAGCATAATGGGCTAATGTTCATTTTATTGCTACTGGCTCTCATTGTTCTGGCATGCTTTATTGAAAGATTTCTCTTCACATTGTATTACTTTGGACCCATAATCAAAAATCAAATCTAGATTCCATTCTGTTATATTTGTATATTTGTTTATCTTAATGCCAACACCACAGTCTTAATTAATGTTGTATAATATGAAGTCTCGAAATCAGAAAGAATAAGTCTCCCAAATTTGTTTTATTTTATTTCTTTATTATTTTTATTGAAGTATCTTGCATTTTATATAAATTCAAATATTAAATTGTCAATTTCTTTTTTAAAGTTTTCTGGAATTTTGTTGAACTTGTGTTGAATTTATAGATTAACCTGGGGATATTTAACAGCTTTAAAAAACTTTTATTTTTTTGAAATATAGTTGATTTACCATATTACATTAGTTTCAGGTGTATGACATAGTGATTCAGTATTTTTGCAGATTATACTCCATTATAGTTTATTACAAGATAATGACTATAATTTCCTGTTCTACAGTATATCCTTATTGCTTATCTATTTTCTATATAGTAGTTTGTTAATCCTGTGTGTGTGTGTGTGTGTGTGTGTGTGCACGCACGTGCACGCGCGCGTGTGCTACTTCCTCAGTCACATCTGACTCTACCTATGGACTGTAGATGGCCAGTCTTCTCTGTCCATGGAATTCTCCAGGCTAGAATACTGAAGTGGGTTGGGATTCTCTTCTCCAGGAGATCTTCCCAACCCAGGGATCAAACCTGGGTCTCCTGCACTGCAGGCAGATTCTTTGCCATCTGAGACACCAGGGAAGCCCAATTAATCCTATATCCCTAATTTATCCCCCTCCCTTTCTGTCTCCCCTTTGGTAACCACAAGTTTGTTTTCAATATCTGTGAGTCTGTTTTGCATATACATTCATTAGTACTCTTTTTTCAGACAGTATTTTGGGGCTATTTAACACCTTAATATTGTCTTAACAATATTGTGTCTCTTTGTAAGAAGGACTTGTTAATATCTAGATTTCAGGTGATTTAGGTTTATTTACATTCTTAGTTCTCTGATGAGCTTTAGAAACTAGGATTCTTCAGGTTATTTGGTTTCCTCTCTTGTGCTACATCCTTAGTGACTTTCTATATCCTAAATGGGAGCAGAAACCACTTTTTTATTAGAGTAGCTTTTAAAGTTCTGACTCAAATACTTTATTTCTTTTTTTTAAAGTTACTATTATTTTCTTTATCAAATAGCTTTATTCAAGATATAATAGACATTTAATAAGGTGGACACAAGTTTTACAATTAGAGATGTTTTACCAGATGAATACATCTCGTAATCAAGATAATAAATATATGTGACACCTCCCAAAATTCTTCATGTCCCTTTGTAATCACTCCTCACACATCTCCCCAGTCTGCCCCCATCCATAGACAACCGCTGATCTGTTAGCACTATATGTTAGTTTCTATCTTGTGGAATTTAAATAAAACTGTCATTTCACTTGGCACAATTACTTTGAGATTCATTTATGTTACTGAATGTATCATTAATTCCTCCTTTTGTTGCTGTGTAGTATTCCATTTTATCATACCTCAGTCTGTGTCTCTCTATTCAGTTATTGGTGAAGATCTGGGATGTTTACAGGTTTTGGCTGTCATAAACATAGCTGTTAAAAACATTCCTGTATAGGTTTTTACATGGATTTAATGCTTTGTTTGTGTGCTCAGTTTCCCAGTCATGTCTGACCCTTTGCAGCCCCATTGACTGTAGCCTGCCGGGCTCCTCTGCCCATGGAATTTTCTAAGCAAGAATATTGGAATGGTATGCTATTTCCTGCTCCAGGAGATCTTCCTGACCCGGGGATCAAACACAAATCAAACGCTTTGATTACTGTTGGGTAAATAAGTGCCTAGCTGTGGAATGACTAGAATCAATGGTGTATTAATTAATTGGTCACCTATCTGATTTCTTCTATATGCTATGCTCAGTTTGCTTGTACTTTGTCAAGAATTTTTTGTATGTTCAAAACATTAATCCTTATAGTTTTGTTTTCTTGTAATGTCTTTACTTACTTTTGGTATTAGAATAATTTTGGTGTCATAAATGAATTGGGAAATATTCCCTCCTCTTCAACTTTGTGTAAGAGTTTGTGCAGAATGAGTATTCTTTCTTGGTTAAATTCCTCAGTGAAGATGCTTGGGTCTAAAAGGTATTCTTTTTTTAAGGATTTTAAGTATATTTTAATTTATTTGGTAGATAGAGGATACTTCATGTTATCTATTTCTTCTTGAGTGTGTTTTCTAGTTTGTGTATTTCAAAAGACATTTGTCCATTTCATCTAAGTTGTCAAATTTATTTATGTAAAGTTGCTCATGTGCATGGGTATATGTGTGTACTCAGTCCTGCAATAGCCTGCCAGGCTCCTCTGTCCGTGGGATTCTCTAGGCAAGAATACTGGAGAGGTTGCTCTACCCTCCTTCAGGGGATCTCCCCAACCCAGGGATTGAACCCAGGTCTCTTACATCTCCTGCATTGGCAAGCGGGTTCTTTACCAATAACACCACCTGGGAAGCCCTATAAGCTGCAAACTATATTGCTATTATTGTTTAAACAATTTTCTTTTGAAAAGATTTAGATACTTAGAAATAGCTTTTTGTATTTACCCAAGGTAGTTACACTTCTAGTCCTTTCATTCCTTTGTATAGACCCTTCTTTCTATCTTTCTTCTGTCTGATGAGCTTCCATGAGCATTTCTTGTTGTGTGGTAATTATTTTGTTTTTGTGTGTCTGAAAATGTCTTTATTTGTCTTAATGTTTGAAATGTATTTCCTCCACATATAGGATTCTAGGTTAACAGTTTTTTCAGCCAGGGATTTAAAGATGTTATTCCACCCTCTTTCCTGTCTTCTTCTTTTTTAAAATGATAAATTTGCTGTCTTCCTTATTTTTGTTCCTGTGTATATAATGAGTGTTTCTCTTGGCTATATAAAAGATTTTCTCTTCATCAAGTATTTTGAGCAATCTGATTGTAGTATTGTTGTCGGTGTTCAGTCACAGTCGTGTTTGACTTTATGACCCCATGAAATGCAGCACACCAAACTTCCCCATTCTTCACTATCTCCCAAAGTTTGCTCAAACTCAGGTCCATTGAGTCAGTGATGCCATCCAACCATCTCATCCTCTGTCTTCCCCTTCTCCCCTTGCCCTCAGTCTTACCCAGCATCAGGGTCTTTTTCATTGAGTCAGCTCTTCACATCAAGTAGCCAAAGTATTAGAGCTTCAGCTTCACCATCAGTTCTTTGAATAAATATCAGGGTTGATTTCCTTTAGGATTGACTGGTTTGATCTCCTTGCTGTTCAAGGAACTCTCAAGAGTCTTCCTCAGCACCACAGTTTGAAAGCATCCGTTATTTGGCCCTCAGCCTTCTTTATGGTCCAACTCTCGTATCCATACATTACTACTAAAAAAACTATATGGACCTTTATCAGCAAAGTAATGTCTCTGCTTTTTAATACCCTGTTTAGGTTTATCATAGCTTTTCTCCCAAGGATATCTTGGTATAACTTTTTCATGTCTTGTGTTCAGATTTTGTTCAATTGCTTTGGTCTTTGGGCTTGTAGTTTTAATCAAATTTGGAATGTTCTAGGCCATTATTTCTTCAGATACATTTTCTGCCCTGCCCCTTTTATGAATACCAATTACACCTGTATTATATGACTTCAAGTTTCTTCTGCCCTTCACAAATGCTCTTTTCATTCATTTATTGTATATTTTTTCTTCTGTATGTGTTTTTTCTTGAATAGTTTCTATTGCTAATGTCTTCATATTTGTAAATCTGTTTATTCTGCAATGTCTAGCATGCTCTTACTGCCATCCCGTGTATTTCATTTTTCACCTCAGACTTGTAATTTTCATTTCTGAAAGTTTTATTTAGCTCATATTTAACTATTTAACTCTTTTGAAGATCTGTAATAGAGTTGAAACCACAATTGTAATGTTGTTTTCTGCCAGTTCTAACACCTCTATCAGTTTGGGGTTTGTTGTTTTTTGTTTTCTCATTCCAGATTGTATTTTCTTGCTCTTTGCATGTCTGGTGGGTTTTGATTGGCTATCTGGCACTGTGAATTTTATCTTGTTGAGTGCTTGACTTTTGTATTCATGTAAATATTCTTAAGCTCCATTTGTAACTGAGCAGAACCCTTTGAGGCCTTTCCAAAACAGACTCTCCCTACCCCCAACCATGTCCACCACCTGCCTCTTATTTGTTGAAAAAATGTAGCGTCCTAGGCTTTCCTTGATTTCCAAAGAGTAAATTTAATCAGAAGTGAGGAAATGAACAGAAAACAATCATGCAAGATAAAACAATAATAGGTTAGCCATTCAGCAATACATTGGTTCTTCCTCACAGTCTACAGATAGTGTTCTAAGCCATGTCCTCTGAGCTGTTTGGCAGAGCCTAAAACCCCTACCAGGTGGAAGAAGTTAACTGTATGCTGCCACAAGCACATGGTAGACGCCAGGCCAGCTGGAACCAGAAGGTTGATGGAGTTGACTCCCAATTACCTCACCACCAGCCAATCAGAAGAATTTCCATGAGCTGATAACACATCCCACAAGCCCCCTTGCTTACCTTGTCTTTAAAGACCGATCCCTGAAAGCCTCTGGGGAGTTTGAGTCTTTAAGGCACTAGCTGCCTTGAATCCTTGCTTGGTGCCTGCAATAAATGTTGCACTTTCCTTCACCACGACCTGGTGCCAGTCTGCTAATCGTCTGCTGGCTGGCTTCATTGTGCACAGGCAAGCGGACCCAAGTTTGGTTGGGTAACGTGTTTGCTATCAGGTTATGTGGAAACGGTTTCATCCTTAGGGTCCTGTTTTTACTATTTGCTAGATAGGACCGAATAGTACAGGGCTAAGTATTGCCCGCCAGTGAGGCAAGACTCTTTCCTAGGAAACGACCCAATGCCCCATAAATTACGCACCAGCCTGGCAGTGGAAATAGTTGTGATTTTTGGCCCGTGTGAGTGCCAAGCCCTTTTCTCTGTGCTCCTTTCAGGAAGTGCTTTTTCAGCCTCCAGTGAATGTCTTTACACGCACGCTTCAGTCTTCCTCTGCTGACCACTCAGTGCCCACCTGGCACATGGAGTGCTCTATCCTTCTTGTTCTCCTGGGGTCTCAGTTCTGTCTCCTCCATTCAAAGACTCTTCTGGGCTCTGGGTTCCACCTCATCATATTACAGTCTGGAAACTCAAGACAGTTGTCAGTCTTGCTTCTTTTGTTTCCAGCTCTCAGGTTTACTTTCCTTTGCTGCCTAATGTCCAGTGGCAAAACACCATTGTTGCATTTATTTTGTCTTTTTGAAAAGTCAGTTGTGTCCAGTGTGAGTAAATTTAAATCCTGTTATTCCATTTTGTCAGGAAGTTAGCTATCTTTATTTTCCGAGATATTTCTCCCTGCCCCACTGTGTGGCCTCCTTTGTCATCATAATCAGTCACTTCAGCTTCCCTGCTGCTGCTTGCCCTCCTTCCCCAGCCCTTTCTTTGACCCCAGATCCTGGTAGAACATCCCCCTAGTGATAAGAATTTCAAAGTAGTTCCATAAAATCCTTGTTCTAGTTTGCAACTTTAAGTACTGTATGAACCCTGTTTATTATTATGGAAGATTATCTATCATCTATCTATGCATTATCTATCTATCTGTACATCCATCTATCTATTTATCTGTTTCTAATCAAAATTTTTTTCCAGGCTGTATGGTAAAAAATATCTTATTCCAGAGACTTCAAGTGAAGAAGTTTATGTAAGAATATAGACAGATGTAGTGAAGCACAGGATGTGCTCCCAGCAGCAGATCCGGTCCTCAAGGGAAGTCAGATGTTCATTCAGGATCCCACGGAAAGTTTACGTAATGTTCCCACAGGACAGATGGCATGAGTCAAGCCCTGTGTGCGTCTGGCCCAGGTGCCAAGCCGGGGGTTGCTTGGTCACATAGCACCATGTGCAGCAACCTTCCAGATAAATGCTTCTCAGAGGAGGCTGAGGGCTTCACTGGACCCTGGGCCTCCCTGGAGTGTCCAGAATGATGCTAATGGTTCACAAGGATAGGCACTGTTTATTAAGTACTCATCTTACAAACATTTCCAACACTCCCATCCTTACAGCATATATATACATATATACATATTTATGTATGTATATATATCAACTTTCCTGTTTTCCAAGAAGAAATACAGACTCAGACAAGTGAAATATTTTTCAATGCACCAACTCATTCCATTCACACCCTTGATTATTTTGGAGCCAGCAGATACTATAATACTTTCTTGTTCCAGGTCATGCAGAAGAGAATGGATTGTTGTTATAAACTGCATTGTGTCCCCCAAATTGCTGTGTTGAAGCCTTAACCCCCAAATTGGTTATATTTGGATATAGGACCATTATAGATGTAACTAAGTTAAATGAGATCACAGGGTGGGGCTCTCATCCAATGTGACTGGTGTCCTTATAAGACAAGGAAGAAACAGCAATGATGGACACAGAGAGAAAAGGCGACATGAAGACACAGTGAGGAGGCCAAGGAGAAAGGCCGTAGGAGAAGCCAACTCTACTGACATCTTGACCTTGAATTCTCAGCTTCAGACTGTGAAGGAATAAATACCTGTCTTTTAAGCCACAAGTTTGTGGTGCTTTATTATGAAATCTCAAGCTGATGGATACAGTCCTCAGCAACAAGAAAGAGAGTTTCAGATTTCTGTGCATGCATACTAAGTCACTTCAGTCATGTCTCACTCTTTGTGACCCTCTGGACCGTAGCCCACCAGGCTCCTCTGTCCATGGGGATTCTCTAAGCAAGAATACTGGAGTGGGTTGCCATACCTTCCTCTCAGATTTCTGTAGTCCTTCCCAAATCTAGCATTCTGTGGGTTGATCCCTTGACTACACAAAACAAATGCCAACATCTTGTTAAAACCTAGAAATTCAACCATCCCTCCAGACTCCAGGTACATTTTGGTAACTGTAGCTGGAGACCTTTTTTCTCACCTTCCCCAGAGGGTCCTTACTGACCAGTGAGTCATGGCCCAGGGTTCTCCAGGATAGGTGAGTACAGAGTCAGATCACATCAGATCAGTCGCTCAGTTGTGTCCGACTCTTTGCGACCCCATGAATCGCAGCACGCCAGGCCTCCCTGTCCATCACCAACTCCCGGAGTTCACCCAGACTCACGTCCATTGAGTCGGTGATGCCATCCAGCCATCTCATCCTCTGTCGTCCCCTTCTCCTCCTGCCCCCAATCCCTCCCAGCATCAGAGTCTTTTCCAATGAGTCAACTCTTCACATGAGGTGGCCAAAGTACTGGAGCTTCAGCTTTAGCATCATTCCTTCCAAAGAAATCCCAGGGCTGATCTCCTTCAGAATGGACTGGTTGGATCCCCTTGCAGTCCAAGGGACTCTCAAGAGTCTTCTCCAACACCACAGTTCAAAAGCATCAATTCTTCAGTGCTCAGCCTTCTTCACAGTCCAACTCTCACATCCATACATGACCACAGGAAAAACCATAGCACTGACTAGACGAACCTTTGTTGGCAATGTCTCTGCTTTTGAATATGCTATTTAGGTTGGTCATAACTTTCCTTCCAAGGAGTAAGTGTCTTTTAATTTCATGGCTGCAGTCACCATCTGTAGTGATTTTGGAGCCCAGAAAAAGAAAGTCTGACACTGTTTCCACAGTTTCCCCATCTATTTCCCATGAAGTGATGGGACCGGATGCCATGATCTTCATTTTCTGAATGTTGAGCTTGAAGCCAACTTTTTCACTCTCCACTTTCACTTTCATCAAGAGGCTTTTGAGTTCCTCTTCACTTTCTGCCATAAGGGTGGTGTCATCTGCATATCTGAGGTTATTGATATTTCTCCCAGCAGTCTTGATTCCAGCTTGTGCTTCTTCCAGTCCAGCGTTTCTCATGATGTACTCTGCATAGAAGTTAAATAAACAGGGTGACAATATACAGCCTTGACGAACTCCTTTTCCTATTTGGAACCAGTCTGTTGTTCCATGTCCAGTTCTAACTGTTGCTTCCTGACCTGCATACAAATTTCTCAAGAGGCAGATCAGGTGGTCTGGTATTCCCATCTCTTTCAGAATTTTCCACAGTTGATTGTGATCCACACAGTCAAAGGCTTTGGCATAGTCAATAAAGCAGAAATAGATGCTTTTCTGGAACTCTCTTGCTTTTTCTATGATCCAGCAGATGTTGGCAATTTGATCTCTGGTTCCTCTGCCTTTTCTAAAACCAGCTTGAACATCAGGAAGTTCACGGTTCACATATTGCTGAAGCTTGGCTTGGAGAATTTTGAGTATTACTTTACTAGCGTGTGAGATGAGTGCAATTGTGCGGTAGTTTGAGCATTCTTTGGCATTGCCTTTCTTTGGGATCAGGATGAAAACTGCCCTTTTCCAGTCCTGTGGCCACTGCTGAGTTTTCCAAATTTGCTGGCATATTGAGTGCAGCACTTTCACAGCATCATCTTTCAGGATTTGGAATAGCTCAACTGGAATTCCATCACCTCCACTAGCTTTGTTCGTAGTGATGCTTTCTAAGGCCCACTTGACTTCACATTCCAGGATGTCTGGCTCTAGGTCAGTGATCACACCATCGTGATTATCTGGGTCGTGAAGATCTTTTTTGAATACAGAGTAGGGCTTCTGAAAGTGATGTTTCCTGCCATAGGAACCAATGTGGATATTGTCCCTAAGGTGCCCTTGAGCCCAAGTGAAGAGCCCTGGATTCTTGCAAGCTGGGAAAACCCTGCAGAACAGACTTGATGGTGGTGCTTTATGAGAACCAGATCATGGGTGACACAGAAGGCCAAGTATAGTGCCCCAGAGAAGGGAGGATGTGGTATCCTTGAAAACTCACTTTTCAAACCATGAACCAGGTTTTTGTTTGTCTTTAAGTGCTTGCAATATCTTCCAAATTCCATGATTTCACCCCCACTTTTCTTCTTCCTATACATACCTTCCACACATCAGACTCTGAACCCAGGTCACTTTCAGCCCTGGCTCATCAGCACCCACTTTCCATATTTCTCCCTTCCTCCTGCAGAGAGAAGCATGGTGATTTGGGCTGTTCAGGACCAGCCTGAAAGAGCACAGAATAGCTCTGGTGTGTGATTTGAGGGCTGAGCCCGAAACATACCCAACCTCAGCTGCAGTCTACTGTATTCATCCCTTAAGTGAAGCAAGGGAAGTCCACAACCTCCATAATGGAGATACAACCCTAGCCTGGAGCAGGAGAAGTTAAACTGGAAAAGGCTTCTGGTTGAATGAATTAGGAGAGAGAGAGAGTCCATCTTGACACCCTCATTTGAAGGGAGTTGGAAGGCTGGGGACTGTGTATACTGTGGGCCACGTGAGGAGGTTGAGAAGACCTGGGTCTAGGTACACCAGCCTTCAACCCCAGTGCCGTCCACGCTAGTCTCTGGGAGTCCTGTGTGGAGGGTGTCTAGAGAACTGGGCCTCTCAAGAAATACCCTTCACACTCCACTGTGCCTGCTTGCTTCCTCCTCTGTGTTGTGGCAGTATAAGGAGTCACCCATGCTGTGTGATTAAATCCCCAAACCAGATTTTCCCAGCTCCCCCACCACCTGTCTCTCTTCATACAGGCCCCCATACCCCTGCTCCCCACAGCATGGAGCACTGGGGACTGACCAAGTCATCTCCCTGAGGGCACATCACAGGCTGCTTCAATGGTCTCTGATGAAGCCCAGTCTCCCAAAGTATCCTAGCTTGTGATTTCCCACAATGCATAATTCAGTCATCATTAGTGTCCCCAAAGGATCTGATAGATGCAAAAGGCCCTATCTGGATGACATTCAAATATTTACATCTGCAGGGGGGTCCTATTTTGATGGGGAAACTACAGAGTCTTTGTCCACAATACCTCCAGGCGTCCTTTGATCTTAACTGCCCTGCAGTACTGTGGGGCACTGCTGGTGTGTTCTGTATGTACCACACACAGCAGAGTGAGAGCCTGCATTTCACAACATAGCTGTAATGTCTCAAAACTGGTCTTTCGGAAATTCAAATCTGAAACAGGAATGATGTTTACATCATCTTGAGTTTCAAAAGTTGGGCCCTGAGAGACAATACGTGCTCATTTTGAGTCAGTTTCTCTTAGTCTGAAGAGTAGATTGAATTTTCCTGGGCTGGCGGGAAGGATAAATATATTTATAAACATATATATAAAGATATTTACCTGAGAAGAAAAAAGGAAATGAATCATGGGGCTTGAGCCACAGGCCCAGGGCAATCCCCCGGAGAGCCTGGCAGGGAGGGCAGGTGGAGATGGTCGGAGTCAAATTATTATGAGTAATAATTCATGTAATATTCACTGATTGTCATGTAATAATCACTGAATTATTATGAAGGGGCCTTGCAACCACAAGTGCAGGGTAACTGAGCAGCAGCTTGCACGCAGCAGTAACAGGGACCCCTGTGCAGGCAAGCCCTTCAGGGGGTGGCAGACAGAGGATGACACAGTGGAGACAGACACTCATCCCCATCCCTCTCTGACACCACAGCACCAAGAAACCACCGAAAACATAGGCATACTGGCAGGAAAAGGAAAGTGTGTGTGTGTGTGTGTGTGTGTGTGTGTGTGTGTGTGTGTGTATGGTGTGTGTGGCAGGGGGAGACCTGAATTGCCTGAAATTTCATTTCTCCCATGGAAGGATACTTAAGAAAAATTATCTTATATAAACAAAAAGCTCCATTAAAAAAAAAAAAAAAAAAACTTAGAGATTCATGCCCTGCTATTCCATTTTATTTATTCTCTAGAGAAAAATTTAAGCACATAAAAAATCAGAGTATAGTTGGATGAAAGCTTTATTGCCAAGGCTTTGAAGAATAAATATATATAATCCTACCTGTAGTTGAAAAATTATAAACGTCATTATTGAATGAATCTTTTACTGCTATGAAAACTAAAAAAAAAAAAAAAAAGACATAAAATTGCCAACATTTTTTGTTCCTAGAACAAAAACAAAAATGAAAATAGTAGATAAATAGACTCTCAAATCACAATAATAATGTTGAGAGCAATTTTCTTCTATACCAGTAAAATTCCAGATAAGAAATGGTCTCATCTAAAGAAATTGATAACAGCAATTCAGTCTCTTTGATGTGCAGCTTAGCGTGAGTATGAGGCCCAGAATGAAAGTTCTGTGAAAGCAGATCTTAGTTAAGAAGAACTGGATTAGAGCAAAGCCACCTGCCCTATAAGGGAAGGGATCCCTTTTAAGAAGCTCATTAATGAAGACTGAAGAAATCAATACTGGGCATGGATTGATGATGATGGTGTACCAGCCACTTTGTATATCTTAAACACATAAATCCTGGACATCACCCACAAGGCCTGGACTATGTCTCCCTTTATTACCTGACCCCTAGTTGTCCCCTCTCTAGCAGAGGGGGATGATGATGTTTCAGGTCCCCAGGTGTCAGTGTCACCTCTGAACTTTCCCGACAGAGAACTCTATGTTCTCTGCAGACCCACATACTGTGGGCCTGGCCCAGGCCACAGCCTATGTTCCAGTTTGTGGGGGTTGGAGAACAAGACTATCTGAATTTTCTTGGCTTTTGTAATTGAAGACAAATACCTTCCTCTATAAGCAGAGTCTCTGTCTTGGTCAGCTCAACATGTCACAACAAAGTATGATACACTGGGTGCCTTAAATACCGGAGATTTATTTCTCACACTCTGGAGGCTGGAAGGCCAAGGCCAGGGTCCCAGCATGGTCAAGTTCTGGTGAGGACCTGCTTTCTGGCTTGCAGACACCACCTTCTCCCTGTGTCCTCATAAGCTTCCTATAAGGTGGCTATAATGTGTCTCTTCCTATAAGGGCACTAATACCATTATAGGGATCCCACCCTCGGAACCTCATCTAAATCTAATCACCTCCCAAACACACATCTCCTAAAACCATTCCTTTGGGGGTTAGGGCTTCAATATATTAATTTTTCCGGGATACAAATATTCTGTCCATCAGTTCAGTTCAGTTGCTCAGGCATGTCCGACTCTTTGCGACCCCATGAACAGCAGCACGCCAGGCCTCCCCGTCCATCACCAACTCCCAGAGTTCACTCAAATTCAAGTCTATTGAGTCGGTGATGTCATCCAGACATCTCATCTTCTGTTGTCCCCTTCTCCTCCTGCCCCAATCCCTCCCAGCATCAGGGTCTTTTCCAATGAGTTAACTCTTCACATGAGGTGGCCAAAGTATTGGAGTTTCAACTTTAGCATCAGTCCTTCCAATGAACAACCAGGGCTGATCTCCTTCAGAATGGACTGGTTGGATCCCCTTGCAGTCCAAGGGACTCTCAAGAGTCTTCTCCAACACCACAGTTCAAAAGCATCAGTTCTTCGGCGCTCAGCTTTCTTCACAGTCCAACTCTCACATCCATACATGACCACTGGAAAAACCATAGACTTGACTAGATGGACCTTTGTTGGCAAAGTAATGTCTCTGGTTTTTAATGTGCTATCTAGGTTGGTCATAAGTTTCCTTCCAAGAAGTAAGCAGCTTTTAATTTCATGGCTGCAATCACCATCTGCAGTGATTTTGGAGCCCCCCCAAATTAAGTCTGACACTGTTTCCCCTGTTTCCCCATCTATTTCCCATGAAGTGATGGGACCAGATGCCATGATCTTCGTTTTCTGAATGTTGAGCTTTAAGCCAACTTTTTCACTCTTCTCTTTCACTTTCATCAAGAGACATTTTAGTTCCTCTTCACTTCCTGCCATAAGGGGGGTGTCATCTGCATATCTGAGGTTATTGATATTTCTCTCAGCAATCTTGATTCCAGCTTGTGCTTCTTCTAGTCCAGTGTTTCTCATGACGTACTCTGCATATAAGTTAAATAAGCAGGGTGACAATATATAGCCTTGACGTACGCCTTTTCCTATTTGGAACCAGTTTGTTGTTCCATGTCCAGTTCTAACTGTTGCTTCCTGACCTGTATATAGGTTTCTCAAGAGGCAGGTCAGGTGGTCTGGTATTCTCAACTCTTTCAGAATTTTCCACAGTTTATTGTGATCCACACAGTCAAAGGCTTTGGCATAGTCAATAAAGCAGAAATAGATGTTTTTCTGGAACTCTCTTGCTTTTTCCATGATCCAGCAGATGTTGGCAATTTGATCTCTGGTTCCTCTGCCTTTTCTAAAACCAGCTTGAACATCAGGAAGTTCACGGTTCACATATTGCTGAAGCCTGGCTTGGAGAATTTTGAGCATTACTTTACTGGTGTGTGAGATGAGTGCAATTGTGTGGTAATTTGAGCATTCTTTGGCATTGCCTTTCTTTGGGATTGGAATGAAAACTGACCTTTTCCAGTCCTGTGGCCACTGCTGAGTTTTCCAAATTTTCTGGCATATTGAGTGCAGCACTTCCACAGCATTATCTTTCAGGATTTGAAGTAGCTCAACTGGAATTCATCACCTCCACTAGCTTTGTTCATAGTGATGCTTCCTAAGGCCCACTTGACTTCACATTCCAGGATGTCTGGCTCTAGGTGAGTGATCACATCATCGTGATTATCTGGGTCATGAAGATCTTTTTTGAACAGTTCTTCTGTGTATTCTTGCCACCTCTTCTTAATATCTTCTGCTTCTGTTAGAACCATACCATTTCTGTCCTTTATCGAGCCCATCTTTGCATGAAATGTTCCCTTGGTATCTCTAATTTTCTTGAAGAGATCTCTAGTCTTTCCCATTCTGTTGTTTTCCTCTATTTCTTTGCATTGATCACTGAGGAGGGCTTTCTTATCTCTCCTTGCTATTCTTTGGAACTCTGCATTCAGATGCTTATATATTTCCTTTTCTCCTCTGCTTTTTGCTTCTCTTCTTTTCACAGCTATTTATAAGGCCTTCCCAGACAGCCATTTTGCTTTTTTGCATTTCTTTTCCATGAGGATGGCCTTGATCCCTGTCTCCTGTACGGTATCAGGAACCTCCATCCATAGTTCATCAGGCACTCTGTGTATCAGATCTAGTTCCTTAAATCTATTTCTCACTTCCACTGTATAATCATAAGGGATTTGATTTAGGTTATACCTTAATGGTCTAGTGGTTTTCCCTACTTTCTTCAATTTAAGTCTGATTTTGGCAATAAGGAGTTCATGGTCTGAGCCACAGTCAGCTCCTGGTCTTGTTTTTGCTGACTGTATAGAGCTTCTCCATCTTTGGCTGCAAAGAATATAATCAATCTGATTTCGGTGTTGACCATCTGGTGATGTCCATGTGTAGAGTCTTCTCTTGTGTTGTTGGAAGAGGGTGTTTGCTATGACCAGTGTGTTCTCTTGGTGAAACTCTATTAGCCTTTGCCCTGCTTCATTCTGTACTCCAAGGCCAAATTTGCCTGTTACTCCAGGTGTTTCTTGACTTCCTACTTTTGCATTCCAGTCCCCTATAATGAAAAGGACATCTTTTTTCGGTGTTAGTTCTAAAAGGTCTTGTAGGTCTTCATAGAACTGTTCAGCTTCTTCAGTGTTACTGGTTGCGGCATAGGCTTAGATTACTGTGGTATTGAATGGTTTGCCCTGGAAACGAACAGAGATCATTCTGTCATTTTTGAGATTGCATCCATGAGATTGCATCCAGGTACTGCATTTTGGACTCTTTTGTTGACCATGATGGCTACTCCATTTCTTCTAAGGGATTTCTGCCCACAGTAGTAGATATAATGGTCATCTGAGTTAAATTCACCCATTCCAGTCCATTTTAGTTCGCTGATTCCTAGAATGTCGACGTTCACTCTTGCCATCTCCTGTTTGACCACTTCCAATTTGCTTTGAATCATGGACCTGACATTTCAGGTTCCTATGCAATATTGCTCTTTACAGCATCGGACTTTGCTTCTCTCACCAGTCACATCCACAACTGTGTATTGTTTTTGCTTTGGCTTCATCCCTTCATTCTTTCTGAAGTTATTTCTCCACTGATCTCCAGTAGCATATTGGGCACCTACTGACCTGGGGAGTTCCTGATTCAGTATCCTACCATCTTGCTTTTTCATAGTGTTCATGGGGTTCTCAAGGCAAGAATACTGAAGTGGTTTGCCAATCCCTTCTCCAGTGGACCACAGTCTATCAGACCTCTCCACCATGACCCGTCTGTCCTGGGTGGCCCCACATGGCATGGCATAGTTTCATTGAGTTAGACAAGGCTGTGGTCCATGTAATCAGATTGGCTAGTTTTCTGTGATTATGGTTTCAGTGTGTCTGCCCTCTACTACTACTACTACTACTAAGTTGCTTCAGTCGTGTCGACTGTGCGACCCCATAGATGGCAGCCCACCAGGCTCCACCGTCCCTGGGATTCTCCAGGCAAGAACACTGGAGTGGGTTGCCATTTCCTTCTCCAATGCATGAAAGTGAAAAGTGAAAGTGAAGTCTCTCAGTCATCTACAACTCTTAGTGACCCCATGGACTGCAGCCCACCAGGCTCCTCTGTCCATGGGATTTTCCAGGCAAGAGTACTGGAGTGGGGTGCCATTGCCTTCTCTGGTCTGCCCTCTAACAACTTCCAAATATAGGTAAATATAGGCAAATATAGGTTTCAGTTGCCTGGCAGTCACAGAAGCAACAGGAAAACCTCCAATTCTTGCTCATCCCAGCAGGGTCTGGCCCCTGGTCTATTTACCTTCAGAGGTCAGGAAATCATCTGGTACATGATGCTTCCTGGGAGGGTTCAGATAGTTAGGAAAGTTGAGAGTGTCTATTGGGAATTTGGGGAATGTTGGGAGTGCTGATAATGTTGGGAATTGGGGGACAATTGGGAATTCTGGGAAATTTGAGAATGCATCCACGCTTTTGCACACACTGCTCCCTCCTGGCACCCCGTCTCCATTTGTCTTCTGGGCAATCCCTGTGCAGCAGTGATTCATGCGTCACCCCTTGTGAAGACTTTCATGTCCCCGTACCCGTCACAGGCAGTGAGGGCATTCATGGCTCTAGCAACTTACTTTTATTATTTCTGTCTAATATTTCATTATAATTATGGGTTTTTTTTTCAACTAGTATCTGAGCTTCTTGGCAGCCTTGACCAAAGAGGCTGGTGGAGAATGGGGAGTCTCAGTTGGGATGACTCTGAGCATGCTCATAGTTCATCTCAGAGTTGGCCTCTGGGCCCCCAGCTCAGACATGACCTAGAGCCCAGTTGAATGCCAGACTTTGATGAGATTCTTAAAAAATGTGTGACAAAATGAGCCCTGAAGTTGATCAGAAATCCACTGATTCATTAATAGAAGCAATGAACATTTCTGGAATACCTATCAAGATTGAGGCCTTATCCCAGATACAATGTGATAAATCTGAATCATCATTTTAAGGAATCTAAAATCTAATACAGGACTTCCTGGTGGCCCAGTGGTTGGATCTGCCTGCCAGTGCAAGGGACATGGGTTTGATCCCTAGTTGGGGAAGATTCCACATGCTGCAGGGGCAATTAAGCTCTCATGCCACAGCTACTGAGCCTGTGCTCTAGAGCCCAAGAGCTGCAACCATTGAGCCCTTGTGCTTAGAGCTCTAAGCATGTTCTGCAACAAGAGAGGCCACCTCAATGAGAAGCCACAACTAGAGAAAGCCTGCACGCAGCAAAGAAGACCCAGAGCAGCCAAAAATAAATTATTAATTAAAAAATAAAATCGAATACAGGAGACAGTGCATGCAAATACATAATGTTAATAGTTGTCTATTCTTTGTAACAAGTTTCCCCCACATTTAGCAGCTAAAGACAACAAACATTTATCATCTCACATTGTTTCTCCGGGTAAGGATCTGGGTATGCTTGACTGGGTGTCCCCAGCTCAGGAACCCCACAGGGTTGCATTCAGGCTGTCATCTGGGAATGCATCATCTGAAGGCTTGGCTGGGCCTGGGGCATCCGCTTTCCTGGCAGCCACCCCCACAGCTGGCAAGTTGGTGCTGGCTGTCAGAAAGAGGCTTCACCCCTTAGTTCCAAGGACAGAAATCCATTCTATTGGCTCTCAGCTTAGCTGAGTCTCCCTTGTGGCACCTTGAGTTCAGCAAACAGCATTTCACATCTTTCCTGGACTGACTGCTAACTGGAGATTCTCTGCACACTTATAAGAGTAGGTTAGAGGCACAGAACCCCTCAGCCCCTCACTTCCTGGGGAAGTTAGAGAGCTGTGGAGGAGCCCTCCAGGCCCCCTGTCCTCTGTCCTGGCTGTGCCAGCTCTGAGCCTGGAACATGGTTGATCACGAAGTAGGAAATAGAGCCAAGTGGCCAAGAATGTGGGTGCTGGCTTGACTTCAAAGAAATTTCTTACTCTCCGCACCTCAGTTTACTCACAGGCAAACGGGTTGGTGACAGTAGCTCCCCTGTGACATTGGCTAGAGATGAAATGTTGACTTCACTGTAGCAGAGTGCATGAAACAGAAAACAGCAGAAGGTGGTTCTGTGGACCCTCTCATTTCCAGGCAGAAGTTTGCCGCTCTTGCAACAGGTCATTCAGACAAACATCCCCTGGAAAAAACAAATCAAGAACTGAATCACCAAATACTGATTAAACACAAACATGGTAATCTTGGTAGTATGTGTCACAGGCCTTCCCTTCAAGGCACTTGTAATTGAGAAGGCAACATTTAGGACCGTAAAAGGAATCGGTGAGCAGCAGTAAGGCAACCTGGCTTGGACCACAGGGGTCTAGTCCTGGGTTCCAGGGCAGTGGGGACTGACCTGTGCTTTGGGTTGGGAACCCATTTGCACCTTGACTTCAAATAAAGCACTGGAAGGAAGGGCTGCATTTCCCAGGATGTCCTGCAGAGCCGTCCCACCTTGCCTCTCCTCGGACACACAATGAACGGGTCATGACTCAACATTTACCCAGGTCCATGGTGCCTGCCGAGATACTGTACTCCATGTTGAAGAACACATAAAGGTGGGGACAGTGTGTGCCGCGATGGTTGTGCTTTCAGGCAGAAGAAGCTGGGCACGTGCACATACACATGCGGCAGTGTGTCAGGCTGTCACATGCAGTCAAAGTAGTCAAGTTGGGAAGAAAAGGACGTTTCTTGGGATTAGAAGCTGGACCCCTGGGCAAGGCACTTACTTGGTATTGCTGCAGTAATGAAGTGGCAGAGGGACATAGGAATAGCAGGCATAGCGTTATGGGGAGAGAAGAGTGAGCTGGGGCTGCTGGATCCACCTTCTTAGCATAATTGCCCCTGGATGGGAGTCTCTTCCAGTGCCCAGAAGGGTTCTGGTGCTCACAGGTGTCTCCTTAATTTTGGGGGGCATGCTACAATCAAACAGGCTCTTAGATCAGATAGCCAGCACCCTCCCTTGAGCTAGGACTCAGGGACACAAGAACAGCAAGGTTGAGCTGAGCTGAGGACTGGTGGCCTGAGGAAGTTGGTTGTCTAGAAGGCTCGGGATGGGCAGGCCATGGGAAGGTCAGCAGGGAGCTAGGTGTCCAAGAGCAGAAGCCAGGGAACCACATTGGTGTCTCTGGAGCAGACCTCTTGTCTTGGCTCACTGCTGTGCATGGTGGCAGGCTATGAAGGAGCTCTGTGGCCAGGAGAGTGCTGGGTGAAGCTGGACAGACAGATTGGAACAGGTGAGGTGGCTATTTGAGACCACAGGAGCCACTGGGAGTCAGAGTGGCTTTGCTGTGATCAGGGTGGACTTAGGGGTCGTTGGTCCGATGTCACCCTGCAGGGAAGATGTCAAGAGCACAACAGGACTATGGTCAAGAAGGTGACAGAGGAGGGGATTCGGGAGCCGTGTCCTGAGTAGTGGTGTCCAGGGCACCCTCTTCTGAGCCAAACTTGCTCCTACAGCAACAGGAAGTTCATGCTTCAGGCCATCCCTGGGTATTCATCCCAGCGGCCAGTAGTCCCTGACCTGTGTCCTTCCTCTGGACAGTGTGGCCCTCAGCCTGGGGAGATGGGGAGATGCAGGCTGCACTCCGGCTGTCCTCATGTACCCTCTCCATGGATGCTGGCCTCTGCCCCGGGCCATTTCCTCCAGGCCTGTGCCATCACTATCTGGAGGCACTGGCTCTGCAAACAGACATTCTTCCACTGAAGCCAAAGGAACACTGGGGTCAGATTTAATTCCTGCTGGCATGGGGGTCTTAGATGTGTTATAACAGTGGCTGGACTGCTTCCATCTCTTCTCCATCCAATCTGTCTGGGGGCAAAGAGGGAACCAGGAAGACCCACCTGTGCCCTGACCCCAGGTGTTCATCCCAAGAGGTTCTGGTGGGTTTTCTGTTCCTTAAGGCCAAACCCCAGCAACTGTGAGTTGGGTGTTGCTTGCTTTCTGTCAAATCCTGGGAAAGTCTCCTTTTTAATTCGATGTTTTCTGAGAAATAGGGATTTGCTGATTTTATCTTTAGATACGTTCATGAGGGAACTTTCTCCCATTTTCAGGGGAGGCCCAGCTTGGCCCGGCTGTCCTGCTCCTTTCTCTGACCTGTGTCCTGGGCACCTGTGGGGAAAGGACAAGCAGCCTTGGGAGGGTTTCTAAAACTTTAAGCTCATCTACTGGCCCAAAGCTACTTGTTTTTCTTGACTTATTTTCCTTTCTCTTACAATGTCTATTTTCTTCTTTTTCATTCCTTTGGAATTCTTGTTTGAATATTTTCTTCAGGTAGGGTATATGATTTATATGCTTGTAGTAGACATTCCAAAGGTAAAGTTAATAGAGGGGAGATGAGTTGGTGAGGGTGAGATGGCCTTGTTGGAACCCCTCTGGCCTCAGACCTCACAGATTGACTAGCCACCAATTCCCTTCCTGACTCAATTGTGTTTCGTTTCATGAAAGAATCAGACTGTCACTAGGCGTGCGCACGCACACACACACACACACACATTATCTTGCTAATTAATCAAGCCTACCTATCTTGCTAGTTAATTAAGCCTACAAAAAAAGCCTACATTCTTTTTTTTTTAATTATTTATTTGGCTGTGCCAGCCAATAAATAATCTTATCTGAGCACTTGGCATCTTCTATGTTCCTTGAGGCATTTGGGGTCCTCAGTTGTGGTATGCAGGGTATTTTTTCTTTTTTTTAGTTGTGGCATGTGAACTCTTAGTTGAGGCATGTGAATTCTTAATTGCGGCATGTGGGATCTAATTCCTGGACTAGGGATTGAACCTGGGCCCCCTGTACTGGGAGCTGGGAGTCTTAACCACTGGACTACCAGGGAAATCCTTAGTCAGACTTCCAGTATGATTATAGAAAGAGTGCAGATGCAGGAGGAAATACAAACTAATAAAGGTCCACTCATTCCTCTTCAAGAAGATATGTTCTTGTGGGTGAGCAAGATAATACAAGATTCAGATAACAGATAAACCAGATGAGGTGCTCGACGCCAAAATATGGATCTTAAAGAAATAGTATTTTCTCTTTGAATGTTAGGATAATAACCATGGCAAGTTCCAGAAAATAGAGTTGAAGGCCATTTTTCCCTTAGAGTTCTTATCTAGAACCACAACATGGCCAGAAGTAGGAGGAACTTCAACATCCTCAGATTTCTGCAGAGGAACCTCAGGTTCAGGGCAGAAAATGACCTAGGCAAGGTCCACTGTAAGCTGTTAGTGGATCTGGGATTCAGCCTTCACCTTCTGATGTCCAGGAAAGCATGGTGCCAACTCTGATTTTCTTTAGGCTCCTATGTTAGTTGTTTGGATATAATCCTTGTGTAGGTATCCAGCTATATCCATGATCAAAACACAGCTGAACTTGTACATTTTGGATTAGCATCATCATCAAATAATTATTAACAGTTAATAATTCAGACTTCAGTCTCTACATTATGAATTTGCAGGAACAGTAAATTAATTTTGGTCATTGTGATAGTCTGTTAAGATTACTGTAACAAATTACAACATACTGTGGAGTTTAAATAACAGAAATTAATTTTTTCACAGTCTGGAGGCTGAAAGTCCGAAATCAAGGGGTCTGCAGTGGTGGTTTCTGCTGAGACCTCTCTCCTTGGCCTATAGACTGCTGTCTTCTCCATGTCCTCACGTGACCTGTCTTCTAAGTCTGTGTTCCCAACGTCTTCTTATAAGGACTCCAGCCATAATGGGTTACGATTCATCTAATGACCTGAGTTTAACTCAACTGCCTCATTTAAAGACTCTCTCTTCAAAGTAAAGTCACATTCTGAGGTACTGAGAGTTAGGATTGCAGCATATGGATTTGAAGAGGGGACACATTTCAGCTCATAACACTCACTTAAAATATCAAAATAGCACAAAAAGGAAGCAAGGATATTAAGCATCATGAAAATAGAAGATTCCAAATTAAAGGGAAGAGTAAAAGAGACCTCATCTTGGTCCCATGTATGGCAGTACCTTATACACTGAGGATTTCACCTTTGCACACAGAAATCGGGCTCGTCCACCTGACCTAAACACTTCAACCTGCACCTGATGCTCCTTTCCCACCAACCCTCAGCATGAAAGAACTCAGCATCACCCACTCACAGGTGCCCAGGAGCCTGGGAGAGCCATGAGGCATCACAGGGCTGAAACCATGACAGACTGCCATGGAGAAAAGGAGATCCCTTACCTCCCTCAGGCTTCCCTGATAGTTCAGTTGGTAAAGAATCTACCTGCAATGCAAGAGACCCCGGTTCAACTCCTGGGTTGGGAAGATCCGCTAGAGACAGGAGAGGCTACCCACTCCAGCATTCTTAGATTTCTCTTGTGGCTCAGCTGGTAAAGAATTCACCTGCAATTCGGGAGACCTGGGTTCACTTCAGTATTCTGGCCTAGAGAATTCCATGAACTGTATGGTCCATGGGGTCGCAAAGAGTTGGACACGACAAGCAACTTTCACTTTACCTCCCCTTATGTGGTTCCGTTGTTGTCAAGGGAATGGCAAGGTATATATTAATTAGTATTTGAATTATATCAACAGATTATGTACTCACAGTATACTGTAAGTACATAATTATACTTAAAATACTAATATTAATAAGAATGCACTAATAATATATAATGCATTGTGATTAAATTAAATAAATATAAATATAATTATTGTATTGTATTAAGTTATATTAATATATTATGCATGCTGTTATATTGATTAATAATTTCATTAACACATAAGAATCATTATATATATATACTTAAACTTTATATAATAGATAAAATATATATAAATGTATTTCTCAGTTATTTGTAAAGCCTCCTCAGACAACCACGTTGCCTTCTTGCATTTCTTTTTCTTTGGGATGGTGTTGGTCACTGTCTCCTATACAGTGTTATGAGCCTCCATCCATATTTCTTCAAACACTGTGTCTACCAAATCTAATCCCATGAGTCCATTTGTTACCTCCACTGTATAATCATAAGGGATTTGATTTAGGTCATACCTGAATGGCCTAGTGGTTTTCCCTACTTTCTTCAATTTAAGCCTTAATTTTGCAATAAGGTGCTCATGATCTGAGCTCCAGGTCAGCTCCAGGTCTTGTTTTTATTGACATAGAGCATATAGAGCATCTTTGGCTGCAAAGATCATAACCAATCTGATTTCAGTATTGACCATCTGGCAATGTCTCCTGGGTTGTTGGAAAAGCGTGTTTGCTATGACCTGAATGTGCTCTTGATAAAATTTTTTAGCCTTTGCCCTGCTTCATTTTGTACTCTGAGACCAAACTCGTCTGTTATTTTAAGTTTCTCTTGACTTCCTACTTTTGCATTCAGATCTCCTATGATGAAAAGGACATCCTTTTTGGCGTTAGTTCTAGAAGCTGTTGTAAGTCTTCATAGAACTGGTCAATTTCAGCTTCTGCCCAATCAGTGGTAGGGCCAGAGACTTGGATTGCTGTGATGTTGAATGGTTTGCCTTGGAAATGAACTGAGATCATTCTGTCATTTTTGAGATTCCACCCAAGTACTGCATTTCAGACTCTTTTGTTGACTATGAGGACTACTCCATTTCTTCTAAGGGATTCTTGCCCACAATAGTAGATATAATGGTCATCTGAATTAAGTTTGTCTATTCCCCTCCATTTTAGTTTGCTGATTCCTAAGATATTGATGTTTAATCTTGCCGCCTCTTGCTTGACCACATCCAATCTACTTTGATTCATGGACCTAACATTCCAGGTTTCTATGCAATATTCTCTTTATGGTGTTGGATTTTACTTTCACCACCAGACACATCCACAGCTGAGCATCATTTCCACTTTATTCTATTCACTTCATTCTTTGTGGAGCTATTAGTAATTACCCTTTACCCTTCCCCAGTAGCATTTGGACACCGTCCAACCTGGGGGCTCATCTTCTGGTGTCATATCTTTTTGCCCTTTCGTATTGTTCATGGGGTTCTCCAGGCAAGAATACTGGAGTGGGTTACCATTTTCTTCTCCAGTGGACCATCTTTTGTCAGAACTCTTAACTACAACCTGTCTGTCTTGAGTACCAGCACAGCATGGCTCATAACCTCCTTGAGTTACTCAAGCCCCTTTGCCACACAAGGTTGTGATACATCAAGGGTTGTACTATACATCCGAGGATACAGAGTCAGTGTTTAAAGGCCCAAATAAATAATTTATGTGATGTACTATGTTTATATATATATATATATATACACACATTAATTATATATTTGGGCCTTTAAACAATGACTCTGTATCCTTGAGTGTCATTGTGTGAGTTATGAACATACACATATGGTGTATGGGTGTATTGGCCCTGGGTGAGGTACTTATCTTTTCTGTGTTGACGTGCATATTTTTAATAGGGGAACAACATCTGCCTGCCTGTGAAGAGCACTGAGGCAATGTCAGCAGGATTGACACATGATTGTAATCCATAAAATACAAATCGCATATAAAGACGATTTCCTAGCCATCAATGACTGATATAGAAGACTATGGCAACTCCAGAGTTATCTTGCTGCAGAATCATAGCTCCATCATAGCTCCGTTTGTTATAATTGAATCAAAATAGGTAAGGCTTGCAGATAGCACAGAAACTGTAATGAAAACATAACAAAACTACAGTTCCATTTATGTTGAGTTTATAAATCTCTTAAATCATATTATGTTATTGTGTTAATTATCTTATGTTTTGTTTGGCTGTTCATAGTGAAGGCTGCTGTCAACACTCATGCCACAGTGAGGCCAGTGACCCCAGGTAATTTTGTTTGTGAAATTAGAAGCTTGAGATCTGTAAAGAAGAAAAAAAAAAAAAAAGCAGAGCAAAAGGAAATGGGTTAGCAGACAATCTCAGTGAGAATTGGCGATTTCCTCACTGCTCCCACAGCAAGTGCTTACAAGCCTGACCTTCCTCTTCCCTGAGGAAGTTTCAACAGAAGATACCAGATGTCCCCTTGCCATCAGTGAGATCAGTTAATTTACAACACAGAATAGAAATGGAGAAAATAGGGCTCAGCTCAGAAGACTGTCACATGGAGATCTCTGAAAAAATTAATCATACTATTTTGTTGAATTAATTCTATTAGTAATAAAATCAGGGCTTCCCCTGTGGTGCTAGTGGTGAAGAACTCGCCTTCCAATGCAGGATGTAAGAGACGTGGGTTCGATTACTGGGCCAGGAAGTTCCCCTGGGGGTTAATGAAATCATACAATTTTATTGAATTAACTCTGTTAGTAATAAAATCAACAGCTTTGGTTGAGGTCTGCTTTGAGCAGGCACAGACAGGGCTGATTCATGTGCTATTTCCAACACTGACATTCCAGTTCCCATGCTGGAACCAGATATTTGCAGTCCTTCAGATTTACACATCTTCCAAGATGCCTCTGCTTCGCTTGCAGCCACTCCCAGTGCTAGCTTGAAGAAAGGGCCAGACAATTCCTTGGGTCTAACCAGGAAGAAACCAGAACTTTTCGTTTGTGTTAGAATTATGTAGTTGAATGTAGTTGGTTTGTTAACTATTTTGTGTTGAAATTAGAAAATAATAACATTAAATTTAAATTACTATTTAATATATATATTTATATTTGTAGGCATTCAAAATAGATATTTTATATTTGGCTCATAAAATACTTTATACTATAGTCAGAAAGCAAAAGAGGGAAAAATAATATTCATCAGTTACCTCTTAACCATATTCCCCATTGTGTTCTCTTTATTGGTGGAGTTGATTGCAGAGTCCATGGTTTGCTGTTTTGCTGAAAGGTGAGAAAGAAAACAAGCCCCTCCAACACCACCTCCTGTAGCCAAAATATCGGGCCATATTTTGGCTGCATGGTATCTCACATTAATGCAGCACTAAACTTTTTATGACTTTTCTGTTGTATTTCTCTTTCAGGGTTTTCTGGAGGAGTACAGAACCTGAGCAGAAAGAGGCCAGAGTCAGAGCAACTCTACCTGCTGGATGACATCAGGTGTCCAGAGTAGGGCAAACAAGAGCCTGACATGCCACAAGGCTGCCGGACCCTCCAGGATCTGTGATGGCCATGCTTCTCTTCGAGCCATGGAGAAAGGCTTAAATCCTATATCCTCAAAACGCCAACAACCAAGGCTGAGTGTGAGTCTGGTTTATATTTCCACTTAAAATGGAATTTAAAATTTGACACCTGCATATGGGGACTCTGCCATTTGACTCTCCCGTGCTCACCTGGTCCAGTACACTGGTCACCTGGCCACAACACGGCACACGGCAGGCAAGGCAGCTACTTCCCTGTACAAGAAGGAGGCCTTTTTGGTGCTAAGTGCATTGAGAGCTGTCAAACAGTCTTCAATGAAGATAAGGTTAACAATGTGTATTTCCATAACGACGCATTGCTGCTTAAAATTTGCCTCCCAGGGGAGAATTTCAAAAGTAGGTTTATTTAGAGAGATCTTTTCTGTGTGAATATATTTCTTCTGCTGTAGAGGAATAATTACCCAATGCAGCCGAATGGAACTGCAGTGGGGAAAAAATCATCAGGAAATCCAGAATAGAGATTTGCCAAGAAGGTCCCAGTCAGGGCAGGGGACTTCATCTTATTCTTACAGTGAGAAGAGGAGGAACAGAAAAGAGATTTCATGCTAATGGAATGGGACAAGATGGTACTGTCCTGAGTGGCATTATCCTCAGGTCGGGCTGGGAAAAGGATGTTCTTCATTGTAGTCAGTTCATTTAGATTTTAAGCATCTGCTAGACTCTGGAGAAATGAACTCCCTCTTAATCATCACTATCAAGAAGGAATAAATATGTGCATTTCTCTTTGCACAGTAATTGGCTGTGAAGATTCTGGCAATCCTTTCATTAGTGTGATGAGATCCAGAAATAGATCCAAGTATGTTTATTGGAAACTAATAGACCCACCTGAATGTAAAAATTCCTGTAAATGCAGTCGTTCACAGAGGGGTGTGTGTGTGTGTGTGCGCGCGCGCACGTGCAATCCCTCACGTGGGTTGTGGAGGGAGCAGTGGAGGGGAGTGGGAAGCAGGTAGTGATTAATGTTTTCACCACCTCAAGTCTTCCTTTGGAATGAAGATACATAGCCAGTGTAACTTGCCCTTTCTGGGGTAATCCACCTTTGCTCTAAGGTCCCAGTTTGAGAACTGCTAAGTCTAGTACAGACTCTGTCTCTGCAAGCTCCTCCAGGACTGGCAGACCTCGGTGGATTTCCCTTCCCTGACAGATAGGAGGGGGCAGCACCGCTTTCTCCTTGCTCTGTGGTCTGGGATTAGGCTTTTATATTTCATGATTTTATGTATGTATTTATTTTGTGGCTGTGCCGGGTCTTTGTTTTTTCGTGGGCTTTTCTGTCGTTGCAGTGTGCCGGGCTTCTCATTGCGGTGGCTTCTCTTGCTGTGGAGCACAGGCTGTAAGATGTGAGGGCTTCTGTGACTGTGACTTCTGGGCTTTAGAGCCCAAGCTCAGTAGTTGTGGTGCACTGGCTTAGTTGTTCCATAGCATGTGGGATTTTCTTGGACCAGGGATCAAACCCGTGTCTTCTGCACTGGCAGGCGGATTCTTTTCCACTGAGCCACCAGGAAAGCCCTGAGATATTAGGTTTTGAGTGATTATAACTGGGCACGCAAAACTCTGGCTTGGGTCCCAGTAGGAGCGACTGCAGTGGGCAGGATTTGGGGTCCCCACCCCCACCTTTCCCTGACACACACCTGGTGGTATAACTGTGACAATGTGGCAACCGAAAAAAATTCAGATTTCAGTATCTGGAAGTGGGATGCTGCTTTTAAAATACCCACAAATGGGACAGTGGCTCTGGAATTAGGCAGTGGCCCAAATCTGGAAGAGTCTTGACCAACATGATAATAAAAGCCTAGACTGGCTTGAACAGATTGTTATTAGAGATAGCAGGTGCGAAAGACTCTTGCGGTGAGGACTCAGAGGAAGTGAGGCGCAGTGTGGAAAAATCCTACATTCCCTAGGAGAACGCCTGTCACCAGAAACAAACTATTTGTAGAGACAGGGACTTAAAGGCCACTGCTGGTTCAGCTCCCAGATTGGACTTGGAGAATGTCGCCCTTGAGCGCTCAGAAGAAAGTGAAGAAATGCCACTGGAAGGTGGAAGAGGAGGCTCCCCTGGCAGAAAGCTTAGTGAAGCTGGGCCCTGCAGATGTGTAGGAAGTAGAATTCGTTATGACAAACCTGGTCCTTCAGCTGAGGAAAGCTCCAAGTCGAGGGTGGAGAGTACAGCCTGTTTCTGTCCTGCTGCTCAGAGTATAGGGTGAGTTGGGAGAGAGAGACTGAGGGAAGAGAAGTTCCCAAAAGAGCAGCTAGGACCGGAGAATTCGGGAAACTGGCAGCCTATTCAGAGAGCAAAACCATCGGAAAGGAGAAACTCACCATCTCCTCTGCATGCATGTGGCCTCTCGGCCTTTCCTGGCACCTCGGGAGGGTCAAAGTCTTGACTTTATTTATCAAAAGGGGATGATTCATCTGCTGATAGACATTTAAGTTATTTCCACATCTGGGTTCTCATAAATAGTGCTGCTAAGAACATAGGGGTGCAGGGATCTTTTTGACAGTTGAATGGATGAAGAAGGTATGATATATATGTACAACCACACATTAGAATATTTATTACTCAGCCACAATAAAGACTGAAATAATGCCATTTGCAGCAATATGGATGGACATGGAGATTATTATACTAAGAGAAGTAAGTCAGAGAATGACAAATATCATATCATTTATATGTGGAATCAAAAATACGACACAAATGAACTTGTCTATGAAACAGATTCGCAGACAGAGAGAACAGACTTGTGGTTGCCTAGGGGGAGGGACAGTGGGGGAGGGATGGACTGAGACTTGGGATTAGCAGATGAAAGCTATTATATATATCCATAACTGAATCACTTTGCTGTACAGCAGAAACTAACACAACATTGTAAATCAAATATACTTCAATGAAATACATTTTAAAAATAATTTAAAAAATAAAAAGATCGGGGATGATTCACTCCCTAACACAAAGGGCTTTGGGAAGAGATTGAGAATGAATGTGTGAAGTGAGTAATTTCAATAAATTAAGGAGAGGAAAGGACTTCCCTGCTGGCTCAGATGGTAAAGCATCTGCCTACAATGTGGGAGATCTGGGTTCGATCCCTGGGTTGGGAAGATCCTGTGGTGAAGGAAATAGCAACCCACTCCAGTACTCTTGCCTGGAAAACCCCATGGACGGAGGGGCCCGGTAAGCTACAGTCCATGGGGTCGCAAAAAGTCGGCTCGACTGAGTGACTTCACTAAGGAGAGGAAAACACAAATAGGTTAACATCCTTGTGCCTGAGCGTACAAGTGAAGGAAAGTGAAAGTGAAGCCCCTCAGTCATGTCCGACTCTTTGCGACCCCATGGACTGTAGCCTACCAGGCTTCTCTGTCCATGGGATTTTCCAGGCAAGGATACTGGAGTGGGTTGCCATTGCCTTCTCCAGGGGAATTTTCCTGACCTAGCAATTGAACCTGGGTCTCCCACATTGCAGGCAGACGCTTTAACCTCTGAGCCACCAGGGAAGCCCGTGAAATCCAGCTGGCAGCTTTTGCCGAACAGAATTTGGTCCACTAGGGACCGAGTCCTGCCTTTTCCTCTCAGCTGCCCTGGTGCTGGCTCCTTTCTTGTGCTCTTAACACATGGAAAACATGAAAGACTAGGTGCAGATGAGAAACTCAAATAGAAGCAGAGCAAATCAGAGCCAGGAAACTCCAACCTGGGAAGGAATTTGAGAGGCAGCTGCGATGCAAACAAAGGATGATTTGCGATATGGGTAAATGCAGGCTCAGAGGAGCCCCTGGCATGCTGTTTTCTTGCCTTGCCTATGGCTTGAGTCTGGTGAGTGTAAGAAATAAATCAGATCATTACATAGCCACGTGTTTTTTTTTTTTTTTTTTTCTTCTTCTTCTTCTTTATTTGTCAGGAATAGTTGCTGCTGGGAAAACCTCAGGTTTTCAAGAGGACAAAGGCTCAATCTACTGGGCCCATGTAAGTCAGCCCAGAATTAATGCCATTTGGATAGGAGGGGCTTAGAATTTGTTTCTGCACTGGAGTCATATGGTTTCTTCTTTGTTTCTATTATTATTGAAAATTATATTGATTAGTTTTTGAATGTTGAACCAAGCATACATTCCTGGGATGAGCCTCACTTCGTGGTGATGTCTTATATCTTTATATTCCTTACTAGCTTTGATTTCCAAATATTTTGTTGAGGATTTTGTGTCTGTGATCATGAGAAATATCAGGGTAGCGTTGGTCTCTTGGTAAGAGTGGGAAAGTGTTTCTCCCTCTTCTATTTCCTGGAAGATATTGTGTGGAATAAATATTTCTGCCTTTAAATGTTCAGTAAAATTCACCAGTGGGAACTTTGGGAATTAGCTATTCTTCATTGGAGAAAAAAAATTGTTTTACAATGATTAACTAGGAATTCAGTTCCTTTAATAGATGTGGGATTATTTAGTTTATCTGCTGCCTGGGTGAGTTTTGGTAGTTTGTGTCTTTCAGTAATTGGTTCACTTTATCTAAGTTGTCAAACGTGTGGGTATGGAGTTATTTGTAGTGTTCTTAGGTCAGCCTCTTAATGCCTATGGGATCAGTATTAAAGTCTTTCGTTCCTGATATTGGTAATTTGTTTCTTCTCCATTTTATTCCTTGGTCAATTTGTCTAGAATATTATCAACTTCACTGATCTTTCAAAGAGCTAGCTTTGTGTTTCATTGATCTTTAATTTTTTTCGTGTCTGCTCTTATCTATTATTTCCATTCTTCTGTTTGTCTTGGGTTTAATTTGTTCTTCTTTCTCCTGTTTCTTAAGATGGAAGCTTGCATTACTGATCTCAGACCTTTCTTCTTTTCAGATATAAATGTTTAATGTTATAAATTCCCTCTAAGCCCTGCTTTGCTGTATCTCGCCAATTTTGATCATTTTTCTTTAATTTAAAATATTTTAGTTTCTCTCGAGATTTCCTTCTTGAGGCACTTGTTTTGCTTAGAAGTGTGTTTTTAATTTCCAAATATTTTGAGATTTTCCAGCTGTCTTTTTGCTCTTGATTCTTAGTTTAATTTCATTACAGTATTAGAGCAACTATGCATGATTTCTGTTCTTTTGTGTATGTTAAGGTTATTTTCTGGGGCCCAGAGTGTTGTCTGTCTTGGTATGTGTTTCCATGTGCACTTGAGAGTAACGTCCATTCTGCTGATGTTGGGCGAAGTGTTCTAGAAATGTCAGGTCAAGTGAGTTGATGGCGTTCAGGTACATGCATTCTTACTGATATTTTTTGCCTACATGTTCTGCAAATTATTGAAAGGTGAGTGATGAAGACTCCATATATAATTGTGGATTTGTCTCTACTGTACTTTCAGATCTATGATTCTTCACCCATTCATTTTGAAACTCTGTTGATAAGTGCATAAACACTTAAGATTTTTATGACTTCTTACACAATTGACCCCTTTATAATTATACATTAGCCCTCTTTATCCTTGATAATAATTCTTGTTCTGAAATTTACTTTTTTGGAAATTAATACAGATACTCTGGTTTTCTTTTGATTTGTGAGTACATGTATATGCATGTATTATCTGTCCTTCGACTTTAACGTATATTTCTGTTTCTAAAGGAGGTTTCTTGTAGACATCCTATAGTTGGATTTTAAATTTTATGTATTTAAAAATTTAATTGAGGAAACATTGGGTTATAACATTAAAGAAGTTTCAAGCACACAGCATTATATTTCAATGTCTGTATATAGTAGTAGTCAGAGGAGGAGGGTGAGACAGGTAAAGGGTGTTCATGGTGACAGATGAGTGGGTCCTACTTCTTTATCCATTCTGACAACCTTGGTCATTTTATTGACTTCTTTAGAACATTTGTATTAAAAATGATTATTCATAGATTAAATTGTCCCATCTTGCTAGCTGTTTTCTGTTTGTTTCATTTTTGTTTACTTCATATTTTTCTGCCTTCTATTGGCTTAAATGAACATTTGCTTGTGACTCTGTTTCATCTTCTTATCGACTTATTATTTAAATATTTCTTAAACATTAATTTGATTTACCACATACATTTGAAAATAATGTTGTCTGCCTTTAAATAATATTATACTGCATCGCATATAGTATAAAAAACCTTGTAACAACACATTCCCAATTCCTACCTCTGATGCCTTTGTCATGTTTCAGTTTTACATTTACTATAATCACACAATATTTTTATTATTATTTTTGTTTTAAAAACCAGTTATAACACATTTGAAATAAGAAAAAATATTCTATTTTGTCATCATTTATTTCACTTCTGATCTTTTCATTGCTTTGTGTAAATCCATGTTTTTGACTATATCTAATTTTTTCTGCCTGAAAAACTTCCTTTAACATTTCTTGTAGAGTAGGGCTAATCTGATAGCAGTGTTTTTGTTTTCTGTTTTTATGAGAAAGTCTTTATTTCATTTTCAATTTTTAAGAATATTGCGACTGAGTAAGAATTTGGGGGCTGACCGTTCTTTTTCTTTTATCACATTACTGATGAAACTCTTTATCTTTTCATTTTCGTGATTTCTGATGATAAATTTGCTGTAATTCTTACACTTTTCCCTCTACAGATCAGTGGTCCCCAGTGTTTTTGGCACCAGGGACCAGTTTTGTGGAAGACAATTTTTCCACAGACAGGGATGGGGTGGGCAGAATGGTTTCCAGAGGATTTTTGTAAGACGCATGCAACCTAAATCCCTGGCAGTTAAATCACAGTTCCCAGTAGGGTTCTCTCTTCTCTAAGAATTGAATACTGCCACAGAGATCAGGCTGGAATGTGAGTGATGGGGAATGACTGTAAATACAGATGAAGTTTGCTTGATCGCCCACTGCTCATCTCCTGCTGTGCATTCCTAATCCTAACAGGGCAAGGACCAGTAATGGTCCGTGGCCTGGGGTTGGGGAGCTCTGCTACAGATAACATTTATTTTCTCTTTGGTTGCCATCATGATTTTCTCTTTAGTTGTCAGTGCTTTGAATATGACATGCTTCACTTTTTTCTTTCTTTTCTTCTTCCTCCCTTCTCCTTGGTATTTTCTAAGCTTTTTGAGCCACTGGTTTGGAATCTGTCACTATGTTTGAAAAATCCTAGTGTTTATTTCTCCTTCCTTTTTCTGTCCTTTGTCTCCTTCTGAGATTCCAATAATATGTGGATTGACGTTGTCCCACAGCTCTTTAAAACTTTGTTCTAGTTTTGTGGATATAAGCGAAAGTGCTAGTAGCTCAGTCGTGTCCGACTCTTTGCGACACCATGGACTGTAGTCCACCAGGCACATCTGTCCATGGAATTCTCCAGGAAGGAATACTGGAGTGGGTTGCCATGCCACTCCAGGGGATCTCCAGGGGATCGTCCCAACCCAGGGATTGAACCCAGGTCTCCCACATTGCAGGCAGATTCTTTACCATTTGGTTGGTTGGATTTTACTATTTTTTTTCCAGTTATGGTAATATCTATTGCCCTATCCTCAGTTTTAGGCAGGCACTGTGAACCTGGGTCTTGGGAATGATCATCCATTTTCAAGACTGTTTCTAGTAAATTTCTTCTACTCCCTCAGGGTAGAGCTTCATTTTCCTGTTTTGTTATCTCCAGCGGTTTTTCACTGGTGGTGTTGGTTTAATTGCTAGGTCGTGTCCAACTCTTGTGACTTCATGTTCTATAGGCTGCCAGGCTCCTCTGTCCATGGGATTTCTCAGGCAAGAATACTGGACTGGATTGTCATTTCCTTGTCCAAGAGATCTTCACAACTCAGGGATCAAACCCAGGTCTCCTGCATTTCAAGTGATCTTCTGCATTGTAGGCAGATTCTTTTCTAACTGAGCCACCAAGAAAGCCCAGGTTTTCACTAGTGCTTCCTTTTTCCCCTTTAGATTCTGCCTTCTGTATCCTCTAGGAGATGGAGGAGATATGTTCTGGGTGGAGTCTGCTCTCCATCCTCTGGCAGGTACTAGAAGGAAAGCTTTCTCAAGATCCTTCCTAGTCTTTCCCATGAATACCTGGTAGGATTCCTAGAGGGAGAACGTGAAGGAGGGTGTCAATTGCTCTCTGTCTGCCACCCTCAGAGACTTCACACTCTTACAGTCAGCTTGTACTAGCTTTTATGGTATGTGCTCTTGTCTGCTCCAGTAAATAAATGCCTGCATCTTGCTTTTCTCTATATTTGTTGTTGTTGTTCAGCCACTAAGTCATGTCCAATTCTTTGTGACCCCATGGATTGCAGCATGCCAGGCTTCCCTGTCCTTCAACATCTCCCAGAGTTTGCTCAAATTCATGTCCATTGAGTCAGTGATGGCATACAACCATCTCATCCTCTGTTGTCTCCTTCTCCTCATGCCCTCAATCTTTCCCAGCATCAGGATCTTTTCCAGTGAGTTGGCCTTTTGTATCTGATGGCCAAAGTATTGGAGCTTCAATTTCAGCATCAGTCCTTCCAATAAATATCAGGGTTTATTTCCTTTAGGATTGACTGGTTTGATCTCCTTGCTGTCCAAGGAACTCTCAAGAGTTTTCTTCAGCATGACAATTCAAAACCATCAATTGTTCAGCACTCAGCCTTCTTTATGGTCCAACTCTCATATCCGTACATGACTGCTGGAAAAACTATAACTTTGATCATACAGAACTTTTTTGGCAAAGTGATGTCTCTGCTTTTTAATATGCTGCCCATGTTTGTCATACCTTTTCTTCCAAGGAATAAGTGTCTTTTAATTTTGTGGCTGAAGTCCACTGTCTGCCATGATTTTGGAGACCAAGAAAACCATTTACCCCCCATTTATTTGTCATGAAGTGATGGATCTGAATGCTGTGATCTTAGTTTTTTGAATGTTGAGTTTTAAGACAACTTTTTTATTCTCCTCTTTCACCCTCATCAAGAGGCTCTTCACATCCTCTTCGCTTTCTGCCATTAGAGTGGTGTCTTCTGCATATCTGAGGTTGTTGATATTTCTTCTGGCAATCTTGATTCAAGTTTGTGACTCATTTAGCCCAGCATTTTTGCATGATGTACTCTGGATATAAGTTAAATAATCAGGGTGACAGCATACAGCCTTGACATACTCCTTTTCCAATTTTGAAATGACAATCCATTGTTCCATGTCTGATTCTAATTATTGCTTCTTGTCCTGTATACAGGTTTCTCAAGAGACAGGTAAGATGGTCTGGTATTCCCATCTCTTTAAGAATTGTCCACAGTTTGTTGTGATCCCCACAATCAAGGCTTTAGTGTAGTCAATGAAACAGAAGCAGATGTTTTTTGGAATTCCCTTGCTTTTTCTATGCTCCTACATATGTTGACAGTTTGATCTTTGGTTCCTCTGCCTTTATACACCCAGCATGTACATGTGGAAGTTCTTGGTTCACGTACTGTTGAAGCCTAGCTTGAAGAATTTTGAGTATTAGCTTGCTAGCATGTGAAATGAGCACAAGTGTACAGTAGTTTGAGCATTCTTTGGCATTGCTTTTCTTTGTGATGGGAGTGAAAACTGACTTTTTCAGTCCTGTGGCCACTGCTGAGTTTTCCAAATTTGCTGGCATATTGAGTGCAGCACTTTAACAGCATCATCTTTTAGGATTTGAAATAGCTCAGCTGGAATTTCACCACCTCCGTTTGCTTTGTTCATAGTAATGCTTCCTAAGGCCCACTTGACTTCACACAGCAGGATGTCTGGCTCTAGTTGAGTGACCACATTATTGTGGTTATCCAGGTCATTAAGACCTTTTTTGTATGGCTCTTCTGTGTATTCTTGCCACAACTTCTTATTCTCTTCTGCTTCTGTTAGGTCCTTGTTTTTTCTGTTGTTTATGGTGTGCATCTTCTCATAAAATGTTCTCTTGATATCTCCAATTTCCTTAAAGAGATCTCTAGTCTTTCCCTTCAGTTTTTTCCCTCTATTTCTCTATAGTTTGCCTATGTCTATGTAGATTTCAATTTGGTTACTTGGCCTGAGACCTCAGTTCTCTGATGAGTTAAAGAAATTCATTACATGCAAAACTTGGAGACTGTGGATTTGGTGTCAGAACGTTGCAATAAAGGGAGTCACATGAATTGGTTTCCCAGTGCATATAAAATATTTGTTTATTTTTGTTTTTATTTCCATTACTCTAGAAGATGAATCAAAAAAGATATTGCTATGAAGAGTGTTCTGCCTGCTTTCTTCTAAAAATTTTATAGTATATTGTCTTACATTTAGGTCTTTAATCCATTTTGAGTCTATTTTGGGGTATGGTGTTAAAGAATGTTCTAATTTCATTTTTTACATGTAACTGTCCAGTTTTCCCAGCACTATTGAAGAGACTGTCTTCCTTCCATTGTATTGTCTTGCCTCTCTTATCATAGATTAGTCAATCTATGATTGATTAATCATACACACCCATGGGTGTGTGGGTTTGTTTCTGGGCTTTCTATCCTGTTCCATTGATCTCTATTTCTGTGCCAGCACCATACTATGTTGATGACTGTAGTTTTGTGGTATAGTTTGAAGTCAGGGAATCTGATTCCTTCAGCTCCATTTTTGTTTCTCAAGATTTCTTTTGCTCTTTGGGGACTTTTGTATTTACATTCAAATTTTATGATTTTTTGTTCCAGTCTGCAAAAAATGTCATGGGTAATTTGATAGGTATTACATTGAATCTGTAAGTTGCCTTGGGTAGGATAGTCATTCTGACAGTATCGATTCTTCCAAACAGAAGAACATGGTAGAGCTTTCCATTTGTTTGTGTCACCTTCAATGTTTTCATCAGAGTTCTATAGTTTTCAGAGTACAGGTCTTTTGTCTCATTAGGTAGGTTTATTCCTAGGTATATTATTCTTTTTGATGTGTGGTAAATGGGATTATATCTTTAATTTCTCTTTCTGATCTTTTGTTATTGATGTATAGAAATGCAGTTGATTTCTGTTAAACTCAAAAGCTTTTGCACAGCAAGGAAACAAAATGAAAGACACCCACAGAATGAGAGAAAATATTTGCAAATGATGTAATTGATGAGGGATTATTCTCCAAACTTTACCAACAGCTCATGTGCCTCAATATCAAGAAACAAACAACAATTCAGCAAAAAAAAAAAAAATGGCAGAAGATGTAAATAGACATTTTTCCAAAGAGACATGCAGATGGCCAATAGGCACATGAAAAAATGCATAACATCACTAATTATTGGAGAAATGCAAATCAAAACTACAATGAGATATCACATTACACCAGCTAGAATGGCCATAATCAAAAAAATCTATAAAAAATAAATGCTGGAGAGGGTGTGGAGAAAAGGGAAACTTCCCTTCCTGTACTGTGGATAGGAATGTAAATTGGTACAGCCACTGTAGAGAACAGTATGGAGGTTCCTTAAGGATCTGTTAGGTTGGTGCAAAAGTAATTGTAATTTTTGCATTGTTGAAATTTGCTGTTTGATTTTGGAATACATTCTAAATAAATGTTGTTATGTAATACATCATTTTAATGTGCATTTCTCACTTTATATATATATATATATATATATTGCTAATGACATTATTTGCTGTTTATTTTTATACTTATTTTAGACAGCCAGTCCATTCTAAAGGAGATCAGCCCTGGGTGTTCTTTGGAAGGAATGATGCTAAAGCTGAAACTACAGTACTTTGGCCACCTCATGCGAAGAGTTGACTCATTGGAAAAGACTCTGATGCTGGGAGGGATTGGGGGCAGGAGGAAAAGGGAATGACAGAGGATGAGATGGCTGGATGGCATCACCGACTCGATGGATGTGAGTTTGAGTGAACTCTGGGAGCTGGTGATGGACAGGGAGGCCTGACGTGCTGCTGTTCATGGGGTTGCAAAGAGTCAGACATGACTGAGTGACTGAACTGAACTGAACTGAACTGATGGAAATGATGTTAGACAAAAAGCAAATTCAAGAGATTTTCTTGAGTTCAAAATTGGACATAGAGCAGCAGAGACAACTCACAACATCAACAACACATTTGGCTCCAGAACTGCTAATGAACATATGGTGCACTGGTGGTTCAAGAAGCTTTGCAAAGGAGACAAGAGCCTTGAAGATGAGGAGCACAGTGGCCAACCCATCATTGAAGCTTATGCCTTACAACTACAGGAGAAGTTGCCCAATAACTCAACGTCTACCACTCTACAATTGTTTGGCATTTGAAGAAAATTGGAAAGGAAAAAAGCTCGATAAGTGGGTGCCTCATGCGTTGACCAGAAATTTTAAAAATGTCATTTTGAAGTGTTGTTTTCCCTTATTCTATATAATAACAACAACCATTTCTCAGTTGGATTGTGATGTATGAGAAAAGTGGATTGTACAGAACAACCAGTGATGAATAGCTCTGTTGCTGGACTGAGAAGAAGCTCCAAAGCACTTTCCAAAGCCAAACTTGCACCCAAAATAGCTCATGGTCCCTGCTTGGTGGTCTGTGGCCAGTCTGATCCACTATAGCTTTCTGTATCCCGGTGAATCCATTACATCTAAGAAGTATACACAACAAATTGATGAGATGCACCAAAAACTACAATGCTTTCAGCCAGAATTGGTCAACAAAAAGGACCCAATTCTTCTCCATGACAATGCTCAACCACATGTTGTGCAACCAATACTTCAAAAGTTGAATAAATTGGGCTATGAAGTTTTACCTCATCTGCCATATTCACCTGACCTCTCACCAGCTGACTACCACTTCTTCAAGCATCTTGACAACTTTATTCAAGACAAACTCTTCCACAGCCAGCAGGATGCAAAAAATGCTTTTCCAATAGTTGGTTGAATCCCAAAGCACAGATTTTTATGCTATAGGAATAAGCAAACATATTTTTCAGTGGCAAATATGTGTTGATTGTAATGGTTCCTTTTTTGATTAATAAAGATATGTGTGAGCCTAGTTATAATGATTTAAAATTCATGATCTGAACCCATAATTATGTTTGCACCAACCTAATAAAAATAGAGCTACCATATGATCCAACAATCCCACTCCTGGGCGTATATCCAGAGAACAACATGGTTCAAAAGGATACATACAACTCAGTGTTCACTGGGGCATTGTTTACAATAGCCAAGACATGGAAGTAACCTAAATGTCCATTGACATTTGAATTGACAACTGTCCATTGACAGAAGAATAGACAAAGCAGAAGTGGTACATATATACAATGGAATATTACTCAGAATGAAATAATGCCATTTGCAGCAACATGGATAAACCTGAAGATTATCATACCAAATGATGTAAGTCAGTCAAAGACAAATACCATATGATATTGCTTATATGCAGAATCTAAAAAAATAATACAAATGAACTTATACACAAAACAGAAGTAAGTCTGTTCTCACAGACTTAGAGAACAAACTTATGGTTACAAGGGGGAAGGGGTGGAGAAGGGATAAATTAGGAATTTGGGATTAACATGTACATACTACTATCTATAAAATAGATAACCAGTGACGACCTACTATACAGCACAGGGAACTCTACTCAATATTCTGTAATAACTTAAATGAGAAAAAAAATGTAAAGGAATATATATTAAAATTATATAATTCTCTCTATATATAAATCCAAAACCACTGCAGATGGTGACTGCAGCCATGAAATTAAAAGATGCTTACTCCTTGGAAGGAAAGTTATGACCAACCTAGATAGCATATTCAAAAGCAGAGACATTACTTTGCCAACAAAGGTCCGTCTAGTCAAGGCTATGGTTTTTCCTGTGGTCATGTATGGATGTGAGAGTTGGACTGTGAAGAAGGCTGAGCACCAAAGAATTGATGCTTTTGAACTGTGGTGTTGGAGAAGACTCTTGAGAGTCCCTTGGACTGCAGGGAGATCCAACCAGTCCATTCTGAAGGAGATCAGCTCTGGGATTTCTTTGGAAGGAATGATGCTAAAGCTGAAACTCTAGTACTTTGGCCACCTCATGCAAAGAGTTGACTCATTGGAAAAGACTCTGATGCTGGGAGGGATTGGGAGCAAGAGGAGAAGGGGACGACAGAGGATGAGGTGGCTGGATGGCATCACTGACTGGATGGATGTGAGTCTGAGTGAACTCTGGGAGTTGGTGATGGACAGGGAGGCCTGGCGTGCTGCGATTCATGGGGTTGCAAAGAGTCGGACACGACTGAGTGACTGATCTGATCCGATATATATAAAATTTAAAAGGTGTATATATATATATATATATATATATATATATATATATAAAACTGAATCATTTTGCTGTAACCTGAAACTAACACAATATTGCTAGTCAGCTATGCTTTAATATAAAATAAAAAAAATTTTTAATCTGCATTTACACTATCTTTTCTCTAAGTATGCAATGGCATTATTTCTAAAAATGTATATACCTTAATTTAAAAATACTTTATTGCTAAAAATGTTAGCCATCATCTGAGCCTTCGTCAAGTTGTAATCTTTCTGCTGGTGGAGGGTCTTGCCTCAATGTAGATGACTGCTGACTGATGTGCTAACTGATCAGAGTGGCAGTGTCTTAAGTCTGGGGTGGCTGTGGCAATTACTTAAAACAAGACAACATTGATGTTTGCCACATTAATTGACTCTTCTTTTCATGAATAATTTGTCTGTAATATGCAATGCTATCTGATAGCATTTTACCCACAGTAGGATTTTGAAAATTGGAGTCAATCCTTTCAAACTCAGTCACTGCTTTATCAACTAAGGATATGCAATACTCTAATTCCTTTGTATCATTTCATCAGTCTTCACAGCTTCTTCACTAGGAGTAGATTCTATCTCAAGAAACTACTTTCTTTGATTATCCATAAGAAGCAACTCCTCAATTGTTAAAGTTTTGTTGTGAGATTGCAGCAGTTCAGTTACATCTTCAGGCTCCACTTCTAGTTCTCTTATGGTTTCCACTACATGTGTACTTACTTCCTCTGCTGAAGTCTTGGACCCTTCAAAGTCATCCATGAAGGTTGTAATCAACTTCTTCCAAAGCTCTGTTAATGTCAATATTTTGACCTTTTCTAATGAATCAAAAATGTCCTTAATGGCATCTGTGTATGCATGCATGCTCAGTTGCTTCAATTGTGTCTGTCTCTTTGTGACTCTATGGACTACAGCCCTCCAGGCTCCTCCATCCAAGGATTCTCCAAGCAAGAATACTGGAGTGGGTTGCCATGCCCTCCTCCAGGGGATCTTCCCAACTCAGGGATTGAAGCCGCATCTCCTACATTGCAGGCAGATTCTTTACTGCTGAGCCACTGGGGAAGCCCCTAATGGCATCTAGATTGGGGGGGTTCTTTCCAGAACCTTTTCAATTAACTTTGCAGAGCTAAATAAGGAATCGTTTTCTATGGCAGTTGTAGTCTTAAAAATATATATATTTCTTAATTCATAAGGCTTGAAATAAAAATTACTTCTTGATCTATGGGCAGCAGAATGGATGTTGTATTAGCAGATATGAAGACAGCATTAACTTCATTAAAGCTCTTGGATACATTCTCAATGTTTTGGGGGACATTCTCAGTGAGCAGCAATGTTTTGAAAGGAATCTTTTTATTTCTTTCTTTCTTTTTTATTTTTGAGGAACAGGCCTCAGTCAGTTTAGTTCAGTTCAGTGTTCATTCGTGTCCAACTCTTTGCAACTCCATGGGCAGCAGCACGCCAGGCTTCCCTGTCCATCACCAACTCCCAGAGTTTGCTCAAACTCATGTCCATAGAGTCGGTGATGCCATCCAACTATCTCATCCTCTGTTGTCCCCTTCTCCTGCCTTCAATCTTTCCCAGCATCAGGGTCTTTTCCAATGAGTCAGTTCTTCGCATCAGGTGGCCAAAGTGTTGGAGTTTCAGCTTCAGCATCGGTCCTTCCAATGACTATTCAGGACTAATTTCCTTTAGGATTGACTGGTTTGATCTCCTTGCAGTCAAAGGGACTCTCAAGAGTCTTCTCCAACACCCCAACATTGCACTTAAAATATTCAGTAAACCATGTTGTAAACAGATGTGCTGTCATCTAGGCTTTGCTATTCTACTGAGAGCATAAGAAGAGTAGATTAAGCATAATTCTTAAGGGTCCTGTCATTTTCAGGATGGAAAATGAACAATGGCTTCAACTTCAAATCACCAGCTGCAATATCCCCATTTCATTGAATTGAAGAGAATTAAGGCCTTGTTCTGGTGGGCTGCAGCCCACGGGGTCGCTAAGAGTTGGACACGACTGAGCGACTTTGCTTTCCGTTTTCCCTTTCATGCATTGGAGAAGGAAATGGCAACCCACTCCAGTGTTCTTGCCTGGAGAATCTCAGGATGGGGGAGCCTGGTAGGCTGCCATCTATGGGGTCACACAGAGTCGGACACGACTGAAGCGACTTAGCAACAAGGCCTTGCTCTGGATTAAGCTGTGACTTAAGGGAATGTTATGGCTGGTTTCGCAAAGAGTCAGACATGACTGAGCGACTGATCTGATCTGATCTGATCTGATGGCTGGTTTGATCTTCTATCCATACCATTAGTACTTTCTCCATATCAACGATAAGGCAGTTAGGCTTTCTTATCATTTGTGTGTTTACTGGAGCAGCATTTTTTAAAATAATGTCACCTCTGCATTCACAACTTGGCTAACTGTTTGGCACAAGAGGCCTAATTCTCTGCCTATCTTGGCTTTTGACATGCCTTCATCACTAAGCTGAATTAATTCTAGTTTTTGATTTAGAGTGAAACATGCACCTCTTCCTTTCCTTGAACATTTTGAGGCCATTGAACTGTTATTAATTGGCCTAATTTTAAAATTGTGTCTCAGGGAATAAGGAGACACAAAAAGAGGGATGGGGAGTGGCCAGTTGGTGGAGCAGACAGAACTCACACCACGTTAAATTCAACACACAGCAACACACAACAATCGTCTTACGTGGGTGTGGCTTATGGAGCCCCAAACAATTCCAGTAGGAAGGGTCACTGATTGCAGAGCCCCATTACAAATATAATTATGAAAAAAGTTTGAAATAGCGCTAAAATTACCAAAATGTGACTCAAAATACCAAGAGAACATATACTGTTGGGGAAAATGGTGCAATAGTCTTGCTCAGAGGAGGATCGCCACAAACCTTCAATTTCAAAACAAAACGCAATATTTGCAAAGTACAACAAAAGTGAAGGCAGTGTAACAAGGTCTGCCTGTGTAACTTCTTACGTGCTCTGAAAAGGTGTAAGATTAGCATCATTTTTTCCCCCATAAGTATTTGGTAAACCTGGTGGGTAAAGTCATTCAGGCCTATACAGGTTTTATTTGGAATGATAATAAATCTAGTAGATTTTTGTGGTGCTATTCATATTTCTCTCATGTCAGTCGTGGTGAAGTACATTTTTCTAGAGAGTTGTCCATTTTGTTTAGTTTACCTGTTTGAAGGGAAAGTGAGTTGTTTACTACTTTTTAAAACATGTTCTGATTTTTGGCTATTCTTTCTTTTTATTACAAGTAGTTTTATCAGGATTTATCAGTGTATTAGCCTTTTCAAAGGATAAACTGATTTTCTATATGTTTGCTTTTTGCTTTATTAATTTTTGCTCTTTTACTTATATTTTCTCTGTCCATTTTATTTTAAAAGGTTGAAGGCTGCACTATACACATAGCCTAGAAGATTTACTATTCCAATACAATCCCAATAAGAAGCCCAAAAAGTTTCTTTGTTTTGTGAAACTTGACAAGATAATTCTGGACTTTGTGTTAAGCGTATGACTAAACCAAAAATGAGAAACTAGGGAAAATATTTCATCTTATATGATAGACACATGCTTAGTTTTATTAGTCACTTTTACAAATCAGTAAGAAAGAGAACAACAAACCAATATTAAAACATGCAAAGGACATAAATAGTTAGGTTACAAATGAGAGAAAATAAATGTCTTAAATATAGGAACACTATTCAACCTCACCAATGGTATTCAAACTAAAATTTTTAAAACAGTGAAAATGTAAAAAAAATCATAGCAAAAACTGACATACCCACATATATGAAAATAAATTTCAATAATGAATAAACCAGTCAGGCCAAAATTTAGTAAGAGCGAAGGACATGTGAACAGTGTGAATAGCAAGCTTAAATTAATGAGCACATCTAGAACCCTGCACTCAAAGTCTGTATGAGATTTTAGCCAAGTTGGAGGATAAAAGGCCACAACACCAATCTCAGTGAATAACGGAATAGTGTATTTAATACACATAGTGGTATCTAGTAGCTATTCAAAGATAAAATATCAATGATAAAATATAGCCCAATAAGGCATAGTCCTCAGGAAATTAAAGAAATCCATTGCTGAATAATTCAAAGGATAGGAAGATCACAGTGGAAAACATGAAATATTCATGAATGAATCATAAAGAATGACTATGTGTCAATACCTGAGTGATGCTGCTAAAATGGTAATTGAGGAATATTTAAGTGCATCCATTAGAAAAGAAATAGTGACCATTATTGAAATAAATTTTCAAAACCAAGACAAGAAAGAGAGTAACCCCAAGGTAAGCAGAGGAAAGTGTATAAAGTATAAATACCAGTGAAAGAGGAAGCAAAAGAACCAGGACGACAGCCAGTCAAGCTGATAGCTCATTCATCAGAAAGGACTAAGTGATAAACTAGACATCTGAAGGGATTAATAATTTTTTTCCTCCTGGGAAGATTTTAAATTACAAATTCATTTTTTAATTTGTTAATAGATCTGTTCATATTTTCTACTTCATTTTGAGTCTGCTTTGTTAATTTATGTCTTTGTAGGAATTATTCATTTCACCTGAATTGTCTAATTTGTTGTCATAAAGTTCTTGACAGTATTCCTTTATAATAATTCATAATAATTCCCCTTTCCTTTCTGTAAATTCACCAATGATATGTCCTTTCTCTTTCATGTTTTTCTTAATTTTTCTTTCATTTCTTGGTCAGTCTACCTAGAGGCTTAGCAAATATTACTGATCTTTTCAAAGAATCAACTTTCAGTCCATTGATATTCTATATTGCTTTTCTTTTCTCTGTTCAATTGCTTTCCTCTCTAATTTGTATTATTTCCTTCCTTTGACTTGTTTTAAGTTTAGTTTTCTCTTTTTCTCTAGTTCTTAAAAGTTGGAGCACACAAAGTTAACTTGGATCTAACTTTCTAATATAGCCATTCAAAGCTCTCCATTTCCCTATAGGCACTGCATTAGCTGTATCCCATAAATTTTTGATGTGCCTTAGTTTCATTCTGTCTGATATTAGTACAACCACTCCAGCACTCTTATGGCTACTGTTTACATGGTATATCTTTCTGTATTCTTTCTCTTTGAACCTACGTATGCCTTTGGATCAAAATTGTGTATCTTAGATCTTATTTTTTAATTGAATTTGAAAATATTTGACAGGATTAGAGAGTTCAATCCATTTACATTTAATGTAATTATTCATATGATTGTACTTATGTATGCCATTTTGATAATTAATTTTTATGCCTCATACTTTTTTATTTCCTCTGTTGCTTCTTTCTTTTTTTTTAGCACTAAGTAGATACTTCCTATTTCACCATTTTAATTCCTTTGTTATCATTGCTCTTTTTACTATATTTTAGATGTTATTTTCTTAGTAGTTCTCTAGAGATTAAAATATGTATCTTAATTTATCAAAACTGATTTCAAATCAATATTAATGTAATCCCAGTAAAATATAGATATTTTGTGCTATTACTGATGGCATTATACACACATAGGTTAAAATTCCACAATAAATTTAGGATTATCATTATTTTTGTGTAAATGTGTTTAAATGAGTTAAGACAGAAAAAGGAAATGGCACATTTATACTGTCATCTATATCTGAGTTGGGGGAACACACTGAATGTTCAAAAAGACCACAAGTATACTTGGCTTCTGTTTTCTACCAGTAGTTCTTATTTCCCCTTTGAGCATCACTTTCAAAGATAGGAGGCTATTCGGGGCCCCTCCAGTTTCATCTAATATAAGTAAATATTCCTTGAAAACATAGTTACATAATCTCCCCTAATGCATTGTTTTTCAAATTTCTCTCTTAACCTCAATTTTCAATATATTTTTTAAAAATGTAGATGACCAGTCCAAGTTCGATGCATGAAACAGGGCACTCAAAGTCCCTGCATTGGGACAACCCAGAGGGATGGGAGGGGGAGGTAGGTGGGAGGGGGTTTCAGGATGGGGGACAAATGTACACCTGTGGCTGATTCATGTCAATGTATGGCAAAAACCGCCACAATATTTTAAAGTAATTAGCCACCAATTAAATTAATTAACTTAAAAATGTATTGGAGTATAGTTGCTTTACAATGTTGTATCCATTTCAGGTGTACAGCAAAGTGAATCAGTTATACATTTATCCACTCTTTAACAATGTTCAGACAGGCTTTCTTTTCCTTAAAGCTTGATTTGTATTTCCTTTACATAATTCCTGGATTCTTATAAATATATAGTAGAACCTCCATTTCCACAGGTTCATCATCTGTGGATTCAACCAACCATGAGTTGAAATGTTGGTTTGCATCCATGGATGCAAGACCTGTGGATAGGGAGGGCCAAATGTATACATGTCCTGTGCCATTTCATATAAGTAATTTAAGAATTCACAGATTTTTGGTATTTTCAGGGCTCCTGGAGCCAACGGAGCATGATTACTGAAGGACAACTACCACTGATTTGTTCAATCTCAGAAACCCACAACTTCCCTGAAGCCCTTTCAGATTATCCTGTTCTCCCTCTTCCCCACCTCCATATCCCTCTCTGCCCATCAAAGTAGAGAAATCAATCCTTCAGTCTTCAGGAGCCCATATTTTGTATCTCTTTTAGGATTTCTTACCAGGCTGCCCAATTTTGTATTTGCTTGTGTCTTAACCTCCTAATTGTACTATAATGCCCAGGGAACAAGGGACCATCCCTTATTTATATCTCCAAGCCTGCCTTATTCCCAGCGAAGACTCACACACAGTGGGTGTTCACTATGTGTTCAGATAAGGGTGATTTTTGTTTGTTGGCAAAGCTAGATTTGCTGTGGCCCGCCCCTTCCTCACGTGGGCCATAAGGCCCCTGTGTCACCAGGGCTTTTGTGTCTCCAATATTCTCCAGCTTATGCTTCTTGGGAACATTTGTGGGCTATTAGTCATCTTATGTAGAACAGGATATATCTGTCACTTCTCTGTGAAATCCTCCCTTCAGCAAGATTTATTTTAAGAACTGTGTGAAAAGAGAAAATTTCGCAGGCAACCCTGTGAAAATCTGGTCCTTTGTTAACATGTGGGATCAAGTGCCTTGAGTACCCGTCTGGCTGCTTCTGGCCCTGCCCACCCCGGGGCCCCCTTGGCAGTGCAGTTCTCATAGACTGGCGTCATAACTGCAGGTTCTGAGTCTGCCAGGAAGCTGTGGTTGGTGAGTACACCTCTGCTTTCCCTGCTCTCCACAGCTCCTGTGCCGGGTGAGCTGTAAATTCTCTTGAACAATGAGGCTGACAACCATGCATGTCATCTCCCTGAGTCCTCAGCGCCACCTTGGACATCACTCTGACTCCATGGCAGAAGGGAAAACTGAGTAGACAGCTGGAATGAGCTGGAGCTGGGCTTTGAACTCAGGCCAGTGGTCTCCATGTACAAGGTTCAGTTCAGTAGACTGAGGTGGCTGGTGATCTGCCACTGGCTGCAGCAAGTCTTCACTGAGTTTGGAGCAGGTGGAACCAAATAGCTGCTCATTAAGAATCAGAGGTCTCTGAAGGGATGTGGGATGCTGGAGGTTACCATCCAAAACCCAGCTGGAGGCAAGCTCCTCCTTGCTACACACCATCCTGCCAAGGGAGAGAGCACACGCTGTGGGCACTCTGTGGGGGGGAGTTGGCGCTCTGTCCATCTTTGGCTGTTGGTCTAATCTCTGCCACCCTGACATCTGGCTTCTAGGGCTGCAGTTCCACTAGTTCTGACCCATAGTGGTTGGGCTCCAGGAGCTCTCCGCTTCCCCAAAGTTCACACTGGAGTTAAACAGAAAAGGAGCAGAGTGGCTACCTCCTCCGCACTCTGGGACACACATGTTGGGTGAGAAACACTGGGGCTGCTTGAAGCAGAGCTGCCAGCACCCTGCTCCAGGCTTCCTGCATCAGCCGGGAGGCTTCACACCACATCCTACCCAACACCCCCACTGTGAGTTTCCATAGCAACTTTTGGGAGGAATTTCCAAGGCTCAAAGATTCTGTCACAGTAACCCAGTGAGGGGAGAAGGCAGCCTAGGACCCTACATGCAGGTAGAGGCTGAGGCCCTGGAGGCCCCAGCAAGGCCAGGAGAGCAGAGTGAGTGGGCCCCACAGAGAGTGGTGCAGTGGTCGGGGTTCCGGCTGGCTCTCGCCAGCTCCTAACAACAGGTCACACCTTGTTCCTGGGCATCTCACTTTAGACAATACAGTGAATCTCAGAGATGGTCATGATGATTAAGTGAGGGAGAGCTTCAGGCTTCTCATTTGATGTTTCCTGAAGAATTAGGGCAAGACTAGCCAGGATTTGGATACCAGAGTAGGGCCACCCGTGGGTGTCTGTGGAATTGAAATGAAATTATGCAAGCAGATGGCTTGATGAAGAGACAAAAATATGGATAGAAAAGCATCCTACCCGTGGAAATGCTAATTTTTAAAGCTTTTTAATAATGACACAACTTTGGATATCAAAGCCATCTTCCAGTTTTTATTAAGCCCTCCAATACATTTTCAACAGCACACTGCTCTAAACCACGCACAAGAATTTAAAATGGAGGATTTTTAAATGCCTGCCTCTTAATACCTAAGCACTGATCATGTAACATCCAGCACATGTATCTGCAGACTTAAAACCCATCCAGGCTGTGCTGTGCATCCTGGGGAGTAGAAAGTGACTACACTGTGAGCCCTGCCCTTGAATTGGGGATAAGCAGTAGGGGAGATGGGGCGCTTACATCTACTGTGGGGAGTGCCAGTGACATTCCAAAGAAGGCAGAAACACCTCTGAAAATGAGGAAGGTTTCTCCAGTGAAGCCAGAGCCAAGCCTGAAGGCAGGCTCCAGGAGGAGGGAGAAATACAAGCTTCAGACCCCAGTGCAGGAGAGGGTGAAAGGGTGAGGAGGCCGATGGAGTGTGGGATTAAGCGATGGTGAACCCCTTCTGCCTGCACTCCCTCTGAGTCACTGCCAGTAAACCTCTCATCAACTGGCAGATCTCGGCTTTTCACTAGAGTAGAGCATTATACTCTCTTCTTTTCAGGCTTCTGTGGGTATTAATTCAGTCAAGAATTCAGCCCAGGTCCTGGCACAGAGAAAGCACTTAACAGATTATAAGAGAAGCAATACAAAGTAAAAAGCATAGAAGTTGGCAGTAAGAAAGGATCCTATGTTATAATATCTGGGGATAGAAAATGGCAGTCCATTCCAATATTCTTGCCTGGAGAACCCCATGGACAGAGAAGCCTGGTGGGCCACAGTCCATAGCGTTACAGAGTCAGACACCACTGAAGCAACTGAGCACATGTGTGACTGGGGATGTTCGGATGACTGTCTGCTTTGGGGCTTTCATTTCTCTTAGAATTCTATAATAAAACAATTTTTGGCTCACTCATGCCACTGTATACCCTTCTGCCCTGGTACATCCAGCAAGATACACAGGGAGGGCTCCCTAAGCACCAACACCACAGCAAGCTCTATTAGCCACAGTCAGAGGTGTTAGATGAGAACCCAGGCTTTGCAGACGGACATCTGTCGAGTGGGACACTCCCTGTGCCCCTTCATCTTTCTGTGGGCCATTGACATAAATGGACATTGGGAGACTATCAGGTGAGAAATTCTACCCCCTAGGGATTCAGTATAGGATAAGAAAGGAGGGTATTGAACACAGGCATGCTGCTGCTGCTGCTGCTGCTAAGTCACTTCAGTCGTGTCCGACTCTGTGCGACCCCATAGATGGCAGCCAACCAGGCTCCCCCATCCTTGGGATTCTCCAAGCAAGAACACTGGAGCGGGTTGCCATTTCCTTCTCCAATGCATGAAAGTGAAAAGTGAAAGTGAAGTCGCTCAGTCGAGTCTGACTCTTCGCGACCCCATGGACTGCAGCCCACCAGGCTCCTCCATCCATGGGATTTTCCAGGCAACAGTACTGGAGTGGGTTGCCATTAAAAGCTCACATGATCCAGATAGCACAGATGAGGTCAGCTTGTCACTGCTGCATCCCTCGGGGATACCTGTGATCATCTCTCTACCTCTCCTCTGGTAGCAGGAGTCTTTCATATGCCTTCAGAAGATGTCCCCCAGACTCCTGCACCCATTCCACTCCTCAGAGGACATTCCCCATGATAGCCCTCAGCTCAGGACTGCCAGGTACAGGAGCGTGGAAGCCCAGCACAAGTCTCCTCAAAGGATACCTTCCAGTTACTATTTCCATTCCAGAGTCTCCCTTGTTAAGGAATAAAAATACACGACAATTGTTAAAATGTTAAAGCAAACTTCATGCAGAGGTGCCAACCGTGTTGTGCTTCCCAAGTGGCGTTAGTGGTAAAGAACCTGCCTGCCAGTGCAGAAGACATAAGAGACACACATTTGATCCCTAGTTTGGGAAGATCCCCTGGAGGAGAGCATGGCAACCCACTCCAGTATTTTTGCCTGGAGAGTCCCATTCATGGAAGAGCCTGGTGGGCTACAGTCCGCAAGGTCTCAAAGAGTCAGACATGACTGAAGTGACTTAGCATGTATACACTATTGTGACAGGCATAAGCACTACTGCAGTTGGGGCTGTGCAGTAGGGGAGAGGCATGGGGCTCGACTCCAAACACACAGTCAAGTGGGAATTTAAACCAAGAAGCAGGGTGGGGGTAAATAGATGCAAAATTAATAAGGGGATACATCAAGGGTAAGGGGGATTCTGGCTAAACTGACTTGGCAAGATTCTTTGCTGAAGACAGGCCAGGCTAATTAGATGTCACCTAGCGGGTAGTGGAGGGTGCAGAACCCAATTACATCTAAGAGTCATCACATATCAAGGGTGATCAAGGGGTTTAATTAAGCCCCTTAGCAGGATTCTTGCTAAAATTGGTTGATGCAAAGATGGAGGTAAGTTTAATCGCTTAGTTGGATCTGACGCTTTGCAACCCCATGGATTGCAGCATGCCAGTCTTCCCTGTCCATCACCAACACCGACAGTGCTCAAATTCATGTCCATTAGGTCAGTGATGCCATCCAACCATCTCATCCTCTGTTGTCCCCTTCTTCTCCTGCCTTCAATCTTTCCCAGCATCAGGGTCTTTTCTAATGAGTCAGCTCTTTGCCTTAGGTAGCCAAAGTATTGGAGCTTAAGCTTCAGAATCAGCACTTCCAATGAATATTCAGGGTTGATTTCCTTTAGGAATGACTGGTTTGATCTCCTTTCAGTCCATGGGACTCAAGAGTCTTCTCCAACACCACAGTTCAAAAACATCAATTCTTCAGTGCTCGGGTGTCTTTATGGTCCAATTCTCACATCCATACATGACTACTGGAAAATAACAGCTTTGACTAGATGGACCTTTGTCAGCAAAGTAATGTCTCTGCTTTTTAATATGTTCTCTAGGTTTGTCATAGCTTTTCTTCCAAGGAGCAAGCATCTTTTAATTTCATAGCTGTAGTCACCATCTGCAGTGATTTGGGAGCCCAAGAAAATAAAGTCTGTCACTGTTTCCATTGTTTCTCCATCTATTTGAAATGAAGTGATGGGACCAGATGCCATGATCTTAATTTTTTGAATGTTGAATTTTAAGCCTGCTTTTTCACTCTCCTCTTTTACTTTCATCAAGAGGCTCTTTAGTTCCTGTTCACTTTCTGCCATAAGGGTGGTGTCATCTGCATATCTGTTACTGATATTTCTCCCAGAAATCTTGATTCCAGCTTGTGCTTCATCCAGTCTGGCATTTCACATGACGTACTCTACAGATAAGTTAAATAAGCAGGGTGACAATATACAGTCTTGACATACTCCTTTCCCAATTTTGAACCAGCCCATTGTTCCATGTTGGATTCTAACTATTGCTTCTTGACCTGCATATAGGTTTCTCAGGAGGCAGTGGGTAGCCTGGTATTCCCATCTCTTTAAGAATTTTCCACAGTTTGTTGTGATCCACACAAAGGGTTTAGAGTAGTCAATGAAGCAGTAGTAGATGTTTTTCTGGAATTCTCTGGCTCATTCTATGATCCAATGGATATTGGCAATTTGATCTCTGGTGTGTATGCCTTTGAACATCTGGAAGTTCTCATTTCACATACTTTTGAAGCCTAGTTTGGAGAATTTTGACCATTATTTGGCTAGTGTGTGCTAGTGGCTAGTGTGCAATTGTGCAGTCATTTGAACATTCTTTGGCATTTCCTTTCTTTGGGATTGGAATAAAAACTGCCTTTTTCCAGTCCTGTAACCATTGCTGTTTTCCAAATTTGCTGCCATATTGAGTGCAGCACTTTAACAACATCATCTTTTAGGATTTGAAATAGCTCAGCTGGAATTCGATCACCTCCAGTAGCTTTGTTCACAGTGATGCTTCCTAAGGCCCACTTGACTTCGCATTCCAAGATGTCTGGCTCTAAGTGAGTGATCACACCGTCGTGGTTATCTGGGTCATTAAGATCTTTTAATATAGTTCTTCTGTGTATTCTTGCCACCTCTTCTTAATATCTTCTGCTTCTGTTAGGTCCATACCATTTCTGTCCTTTATTGAGCCCATCTTTGCATGAAATGTTCCCTTGGTATCTCTAATTTTCTTGAGGAGATCTTTAGTCTTTCTCAATTCATTTGCTTTCCTCTATTTCATTGCATTGATCGCTTAGGAAGGCTTTCTTATCTCTCCTTGCTATTCTATGGAACTCTGCATTCAAATTGGTATATCTTTCCTTTTCTCCTTTGCCTTTCGTGTCTCTTCTTTTCTCAGCTATTTGTAAGTCGTCCTCAGATAACCATTTTGCCTTTTTGCATTTCTTTTTCTTGGGGGTGGTTTTGATCACTGCCTCCTATACATTGTTACACACCTCTGTCCATAGTTCCTCAGGCACTCTGTCTATCAGATCTAATCCCTTGAGTCTATTTGTCACTTCCACTGCATAATTGTAAGGGATTTGATTTAGGTCATACCTGAATGGCCTAGTCATTTTCCCTACTTTATTCAAGTCTGAATTTGGCCTTAAGGAGTTCATGATCTGAGCTACAGTCAGCTCCTGATCTTGTTTTTGCTAACTGTATAGAGCTTCTCCATTTTTGCCTGCAAAGAATATAATCAATCTGATTTGGTATTGACCATCTGGTGATGTCCACGTGTAGAGTTGTCTCTTGTGTTGTTGGAAGAGGGTATTTGCTATGACCAGTGCGTTCTCTTGGCAAAACTCTGTTACCCTTTGCCGTGTTTCACTTTGTACTCTAAGAACAAACTTACCTGTTACTCCAGGTATCTCTTAACTTCCTACTTTTGCATTCTATTCTCCTATGATGAAAATGACTTTTTTTTTTTTTTTTTGGTTCTCAACTTTTTTAATGTGTAAAAGGGGAAAAAAGAGGCAGTAGGCAGAGTTTCAGTCTGAATACATTCTCGGAATGCTGGCCATCGAAAGCATCATTCTGAACAGCTGATTATCTTCTGTGACTGGAGAGAGTTTCAGTTTTGAAAAGACCTAATTCCATGGGATTATGGTGACTCATTTATCATTAAGAATTAAATACAGAAATTTAAAGACTGAGCAAACAGCAGGGGCGGGACTAATGTGACAGTAAGAGCTGGAGTTGATGGGGCAAGAGGCAACCAATCATAAAATTACTTTTCCCTTGTAACAAAGGGTTCACACTTTTAACATAAATTATACATTCATTATATAAACAAACCTGTGGCTCAGACGGTAAAGTGTCTGCTTGCAATGCAGGAGACCCAGGTTCGATCCCTGGGTTGGGAAGATCCCCTAGAGAAGGAAATGGCACCCCACTCCAGTACTCTTGCCTGGAAAATCCCATGGACAGAGGAGCCTGGTAGGCTACAGTCCATGGGGTCGCAAAGAGTCGGACACAACTGAGCGACTTCACTTCTTCACTTCAGTTTATACATTCATTATGGTGTTTAAAAACAGTCAAGCCTAAATAAATTCTTCATACCATCTAGAAGAGACACAAACACTGACAACCTGCTTAAGCACAGAACATCTCATTTGAGAGCTTTTGGCCAGGGTCACGCACGTTTTACAGGGAGCTTTTGTTTCTCAACCTTAGTGAAAGTCTGGCGATCATTTTGTATAAAAATAAGACTTAAATTAAAAACCTCACCCAACTAGGAATCTGATGTAGAAAATCAGTGACACGGGAGTGGCTAAAGCCCACAGTTCTCAGACTTCAGCCCGAATCCCAGTGACCTGAGAGGCCCCGCCCCGCGTGTCCGAGGCTTGGGGTGGGGGGGTGGGGGCAAGTCCCTGAAGGGCCAGCCTGTTCCCCCAGGGATGCTGCGCTGCTGCTCCAGGAACCCTGGCTGAGAACCCCTGGAAGGACGTAGCACTGTCTCCGCCTCTGCTTGGTGCAGACCGTGTCCGTGCTCTGGTCAGCTGTGGTTACCTTGCGGGCGACGGCAGGAGGCGGTGCTAGGGAGTGATACCATCACCCGCTGCTTTTTGGTCAGAGAGAGCGGTCCTGGGCTTGAGGTCAGGTCATGGGGAGTGCTGCTCTGCCAGCATGCGATGCGGTTTATAACTGAAGCCACGAACGACGTGTTTGAGCATCAGGCACTCAGTCACGCCTGACTCTGCAACTCGGTGGCCGGTGGCCCACCAGGGCTCCTCTGTCCGTGGGGGTTCTCCAAGGCAAGAATACTAGAATGGTTCCCATTCCCTTCTCCAGGAGATCTTCCCGACCCAGGGATCGAACCCAGGTCTCCTGCATTGCAGCTGGGTTCTTTACCATCTGAGTCACCAGGGAAGCCCCCAATATAGTTGACGTGTGTATTTAATGCTGGAAATTCACCCTAGGGGACAGACAGAAGAGTGTGAAAGGAAAAGGCACCATAACTGAGCTGTCCTTGGCAATGATGAGGTTTCTTTTTTCTTTTTTCTTTTCTTTTCTCTCTCAAATACCTTCACTTTAAAGTAACTTCAAGCCCAAGCATTCTGGGAGGTAAACAATCTGGTAGCTACCAGGGATGAGGGGCAGGATGTGCCCCAGGACGACCAAAGGACCACTGGGGTCTGGCCACTCCAATGACTCTACAGCAGGGCCTTGGACCCGAGAGCCCCAGGCAGCTGGAAGACACACGATTCCTCAGGTTCCCACGTGAAGGCACCGTTTCTGTCACGAACGGAAGCCCCTGATACCCTCTCTGAACCAGGCTGGGCAGAGCCACACCAGAGTCTGGCTCAAGGAGGCAGCCCAGAGAAGAAGTGCCCGGGGCCTCCAGGCCACAGGGGTCCCTCTCGCCTGGCCCAGCGCCTGACACCACACAAGACAAGACACGTGGCCAGTCTCAGAGAAAGAGGGGCTTGCCACTGGGGTGAGAACCCTCGAAGGAGCTGACCCAAAACCCAGAACTCTAAACTCTCGGTCAACTTCATTTAAAATGAGTTCTTCCAAGTAAAACGCATGGCCAAGTTCTAAATGCAGCAAGCAGCAGCCCCAGGGGAGGTGGCTCCGCGTTCTGCCAGTCTGCACTGCGCTGGACCCCGTGTCCCCCTGGACACCGCGGTGAGCTCCCTCAAAGTGCCACCACATGCTGTTGTGGGGAAGCTCAGTTTGGCCAAACCATTCAACACCAGATTCCTCCCGCGAGTCCCTACGGATGCCCATCCAGCCCTCCCCCGGCCTCTTCTGCTGGCCCGGCGCCCTCCACCTAAAGTGCCACCTGCCTGACATCGAGGGCAGACGCGGCAGAGCTCAGGTCACGAGAGTGAGCCGGCAGCCGGCAGGGAAGGGCTCCTCTCCGCCCATCTCACAGTCCTGTACCACTGCTGCTGCTGCTGCTGCTAAGTCGCTTCAGTCGTGTCCGACTCTGTGCGACCCCATAGACGGCAGCCCACTAGGCTCCTCTGTCCCTGGGATTCTCCAGGCAAGAATACTGGAGTGGGTTGCCATTTCCTTCTCCAATGCATGAAAGTGAAAAGTGAAAGTGAAGCCGCTCAGTCGTGCCCGACTCTTAGCGACCCCATGGACTGGAGCCTACCAGGCTACTCCATCCACGGGATTTTCCAGGCAAGAGTACTGGAGTGGGGGTGCCATTGCCTTCTCCGCTGGGAAGCAACAAAAAAAAAAAGGAAATTTCCTGATATCATCATCATATGCTCCACACTGAACACTTAAAGGCAAATCGTCATCTTAAAGTACTACGTTTAAGGATTCAGTTAAAATATACACGGGTTTTGTCTTCTTCTTGATCCGACTGTTGCTTCTTCAGAGGACGGTAAAAAGAATTGATACCCTAAAAAAAGAACTCGATTTGTTAAAAAAAAAAAAAAGAGCAACAACGCGGGGTGGGGGTGGGGGTGGAGCCGGAAAGGCGTTTCCTCTCCCACTCCCGCCCACCCCTTTTCCTTTTGGCTCACAAAGCTTTTTTTTTTTGACTCTTCGCTGTCGGTGCGGCTCTCGCTGCGACCATCCAGCCATCCGTCCGTCCGTCCGTCAGTCCGTCTGTTCCGGGCGGCGGGCTTCAGGAGGCGTCCCTGGATATCCACCCACTTTCGGTAAGGAAGTTCAGGATTCACTTCCTGAGGACTTTATCCAGGCAGCTGGGCAGGCGGCTCTTGGAGGGGATGCCCCGGCGCTTCTGCAGGTGGTCCTTGATGATTATGGTCTTCACAGTCACGTAGCGCGCGGGGCTCAGGTTCAGCGAGTTGCACATCACCTTCTCGCGGTCGACAAGCGCTCGAAGCCCGGAAGGTGCTCGATGGCCACGAACTCGCCATCCCGGCCGTCCTCCTTGCCGCGCTTGGCGCCCCCCGCCGCCGCCGCCTTGTTCTCCTTGCACTTCTCGTGCTTGTGCCGGGCCGCCTCGTACTCGGCCGACTCCTCCATCTTTGTGATGCCGTTGCGCTGGTAGCGCTGCAGCTTCTCCTTGTGCATTTTCTCGAATAGGTCGTCGAACTCCTTGCACGACATGAACTGGTACACTGGCCGCGGCTTCAGGCGCAGCTCCTTCTCCTTGGTGACCTTGCACGGCGCCGCCCGCTCCTTCTCCTTGTCCTTGCCCAGGAAGGCGGGCACCAGGTTGTAGTCGCGCGCGATGTTCTTGCTCCACTGCCGCTCGCGGACCTTGAGCACGTACATGTGCACGTGCGCGCGCTTCAGCTCGATCTCCACGTCTCGTCGTCGTAGTTGACCGGGAGCCCGGTGATGAGCGTCTCGGCGTTCTGGTCGTACTGGATCTAGTAGTCGTCCCGCAGAGGCATGTAGCCCAGCTGCTACTGCTCAGCCACCGAGATGTGTAATGCTCCATCACTTCCTGGGGAGTCCGGGAAGCGCCGACGTGAGTTGCCATGTCCTCCCAGTTCCCATAGCCGAACTGCTCGATGGCATCCAGCAGCAGCTGCTCCTCGCGGCTGCTTCAGCCGCCCTCGGCCTCGGGCCCCCAGAGCGTGAAGCGCCCGCCGTGCACCAGCTGGTATCCGTGGTAGCGGCGGCGGTGGTGGCGGCGCCGCGGAGAAGCACTCGGGGCACGGCTCGATGTCTTGGCACTTGGTGCAGCGGAAGCGCAGCGGGCTCACCTCGGCCAGGCAGTACACGCAGTACTTCTTGCCGAGCTCCTCCACCTTCCACCGCCGGGGTCCCGCCGCCCTGTGCTCCAGCGAAACCGCCGGGCCGCCGCCGCCTGGGCCGGCCCGCCCCAGGCGCCCGCTGCCGACATTTTTTTTTTTTTTTGGTGATAATTCTGGAAGTCTTGTAGATCTTTATAGAACCGTTCAGCTTCAGCTTCTTTGGCGTTAGTGATTGGGCGTAGACTCGAATTCCTGTGATAGTGAATGATTTGACTTGGAAACGAACAGAGATCACTTGGAAACGAACAGAGATCATTCTGTTGTTTTAGAGATTGCACCCAAGTACTCCATTTCGGACTCTTCTGTTGACTGTGAGGGCTACTCCATTTCTTCTAAGGGATTCTACTGTCCACAGTAGTAGACACAATGATCGTCTAAATTCACCCAGTCTGGTCCATTTTAGTTAACTTATTCCTAAAATGTTGATGGTCATTCTTGCTAGCTCCTGTTTGACCACTTCCAATTTACCTTGATTCGTGGAGCTAGCATTCCAGGTTCTTATGCAATATTGTTCTTTACAGCGTGGGACTTAACGTTCACCACCAGACATATCCATGACTGGGCATTGTTTCTGCTTTGTCTCAGCCTCTTCCTTCTTTCTGGAGCTAGTTCTTTGCTCTTCTCCAGTAGCATATTGGGCACCTACAGACCTGAGGAGTTCATCTTTCAGTGTCATATCTTTTTGCCTTTTCGTACTGCTCATGGGGTTCTCAAGGCAAGAATACTGAAGTGGTTTGCCATTCCCTTTTCCAGTGGACCACATTTTGTCAGAATTCTCCACCATGACTCATCTGTCTTGGGTGGCCCTACAAGACATGGCTTGTAGTTTCAATGAGTTAGACAAGGCTGTGGTCCATGTGATCAAATTTTGGAGCATAGAAATGTTTATTATAGGGCTATGCAAGTAGCTGTGTGGTTTATACTCTTAAAAAACCCCTAACTCCCAGAAGGGTTTCAGCAAAGCATTTTAAAAGGCAAGGAAGGGAGGAGGGGCTGGTTGGTTGTTACAAACTGCTTACTGTAGGAATCTTTTATTGTTGCAGCAGGCCACGTAAGTCAGGTCATGAATGTTCCTGTAAACCTCCAACAAGACCAATGTTATTCTCTGTTCTGCAACTTTTGTTTAGCTCTATATGAATGGAAAAGTGTCACACACTTAAAGGTCGGAGTCTTGGACTATCCTGTATATTTCAGGTTATAGCCAATATTCTTAACTCAAAGCAAATGGAATACAATACAAAGGTTAAAGTAAAAGAAATAGGTTTATTATAGACTGAGATTTGTTCTTCCCTATTACATTGACAGAGGTAGAAGTCTCAAGCAGATTTAAAGGAAAATATTTTATCCAGCTTTCATAATTTTCTCCAGCAGAAATATTAGTCAGAAAATTACCTTGTTCCTTATTACCAATAGCACTTGCAACCATGACTGTTTTTACACACTTTTATAAAACACTTTTTAATCTTTTCTTCATTTTTAGAAAAGTAGGGTGGGAGAGGGACTGTAGTGTCTATTCAGCGAGTCATCTTGAAAAGGAAGCCTTTATTTGGCATATAATGAACATGCTGGATATTGAGAATCCGTCAGTGACTATGAAGAAATTACTACAGCTATGGACTTACAGTCTAGATGGTGGTTACTGACCACAATCAGGACAGTATAGGATGCTAACTTCTCCCTGAGCAGCTTTCCACTCAGAAACAACACCCAAGCAACCCTTGAGAGTAAAGAAAACTCTTGAAGTTTTTCTAAGTGTATTAGTCAGATTTCTTCAATGAAATATCTATCTAGTCTATCTATCTAAATTATAAAACACTGGCTCACACAATTATGGAGGCTGAGAAGTCTGAAGTCCAGACTGACAAGCTAGAGCCCCAGGAGGGTCAATGGTTTGGTTCTAAGAGCTGATGTTTCAGTTAAGTTGGAAGGCAGGAAAAAAGTTGATTTCCCATTTCATGGCAGTCAGGTAGGAGAAGCTTCCTCTCACTAGAGGGAGAGTCAGCTTTTTTGTTCTATTCAGGTTTTCACTGATTAGATGAGGCCTACCCACACTGGGGAGGGCAATCTGCATTACTCAATCTACCAAATCAAATTAAAAAAAAGTTTTTAGGATTGTGAATGATTTGATTATTTTAATTTGCTTTCTATGTACTTATATTGTGCAAGAAAATAATATTAATCAGGAAAAATAGTAATTTTTAAAAATTGAAGTGTAGTTGCTTTGAACTGCTGTGTCAGTTTCTACTGCATAGCAAAGTAAATTAGCCATACACATACATGCATGTGAGCTCAGTCACTTCAGTTGTGTCCAACTCTTTAGACCCCGTAGACTGTAGCCTACCAGGCTCCTCTGTCCATGGGATTCTCCAGGCAAGAGTACTGGAGTGGGTTGCCATGCCCTCCTCCAGGGAATCTTCCTGACCCAGGGATCGAAGCTGCATCTCTTACATCTCCTGCATTGGCAGGCAGGTTTTTTACCACTAGCACCACCTGGGAAGCCCATATATATATCTATAACCCTCTTTTATGGATTTCCTTCCCATTTAGCACCGAATAGAGTTCCCTGTGTTATGCAATAGGTTCTCATTAGTTATCTATTTTATACATAGTAGTGTATATACATCAACCCCAATCTCCGAATTCATCCAACCCCCTGCCCCTTTGCTCCTTGGTAGGACCAAGAGACCATCATACAGAGTGAAGTAAGTCAGAAAGAGAAAAATATCCTGTATAATAATATATGTGTTACCTAGAAAAATGTTAAAGATGATCTTATTTGCAAAGGAGAAAAAAGACACATGTAGAGAACAAGTATATGAATACCAAATCAAATGTTAGTCTCACCCAGAAACACCCTCACAGACACACTCAGAATGTTGTTTGACAAGTACCTGAATAATTCATGACTTGGTGAAGTTGACACAAAATTATCCATCCAAGCAGGTAAAGTCACTAAAACAAGAGGAGTCTCAAGGATGAGCAGACATTAAGAAAAGCTGAAGGTCAACAGGAGTGGAGAGGGAGCCAATAATGCGAATAACTTAAGGGTTGAGTGAACATAATTTAGTAGGTGAAAAGGAGGTGTAGTCATTTGAATAGTATTCACCAAAATTCACGTTCACCCAGAAACTCAAAAGGTGACTATATTGAATAGAGGTCTTTACAGATGTAACTAGTTAAGATGAGGTCATCCAGTAAACCCAGTGGCTAATATTCTTAAATGGACGAGGAGATGTGGAGACCCACAGACACACAGAGGGAAGGAGGCACGTGAAGATGGAGGCAGAGATGGGAGTGGTGCAGCTACAAGCCCAGGAAAGTCAAGGACTGCCAGCAACTACCATGCGTAGGAGAAATGGATTCTGTCTCATAGTCTCCAGAAAGAATCAACCCTGGTAACCCCTTGATCTCAGGCTTTGCCTCCTGACTTGAGATAATAAATTTCTGGTGTTTCTTAAACTCCATCACTTATGGCAATTTGTTACAGAGCCCTAGGAAACTAACACAGAAAGTGTTTCTGAAAGGTTTGTGTATAAAGTGCGCAGGGGAATCAGTGAGATGGAGATAGGGGTCAGGAGGGGAAGACCACGAATGGCATGTGAACCACAGAAAATATTTTCTTTATTATGAGACTCAAAGGAAGCAGACAACTTAATATCAGTAAGAGAGCAAAATAATGAGATTTATGTTTTTATAAAGATCCCTCCGAGGCCAGCTGAGCATCTGAGGCTGAAGGTCAGATGCCCAGTGAGAAGGATTATTGTGGAGAAACAGGCTAGAGAGGATGATGGCCAGAATTCTGTAACAGATAAAGGAATGCAGATATGCAAATGGATCAGAAGATAACATAGAACCATACCAGTAAATTTGGATGATTATATAAGCATACACAGTACACATGGAAAAATTAATCTTGACCCTTGTGTCTCATATACCTACACACATACACAAAATCCTAAATTGATGTTAGATGTAAATGTGAAAGCAAAAGCATAAAACGTCTCAGAATAGCAAGTAAGATTTATTCATGACCTTAATTAAGGAAAGCAAAGATTCCTTTAAAAAGATACCACAAAGAAAATTAAGACAATTTTAATATACTAAATTCAAGAATTGAAAATCTATAAAAGCAAAAACATATGAAGTAGAAATGTCAGAATGTAAGATTTTTGCAATATATATCTAACAAGACCCTAAAATTTCTAAAGAACCTCTATAGGTTCATTAGTAAAAGACAGCCTAATTTTAGAGAAGTGGGCAATAGACTAGAACATGCCCTTCATGAAAAAGTCTATCCAAATGCCTCAAAAACATGTGAAAAGGTGATCAGTTATATTAATCATCAGGGAAATGCAAATTAAAGCCACGGTGAAAAGTCTCTACTCCCCCCACCACCAAAATGGCTGAGTGTTGAGGAGGTGCTGATGGAAACTCACACACCCCTTTAGGAATGTTACTCTCTGGCAGCATTCTGAAAACAAGTAATCACATGTGTAGGTATATATACCCCATATAGGTACAACAAAAGGAGTTTATGCAAATGTTAATAGCAGAATTATTCATAAAAACTAAACACTGGAATAAATCCAAATATCCAAGAAAGGAAGTACATTCTGGTAAAGTTATACGATAGAATACTTTGAATCCATAAAAAGCAAAACTAATACAATTATGTAAAGTTTAAAAATAAAATTTAAAAAAAAAGTAATAAACTGCTATATATAACTACACAGATGAGGTTCCCAAATGTAGTGCTGATTGACAGAATCCAGACACAGAGAATAGATAGTATTTGACTCCATTTATATAAAGTTCAAAATTGGTAAGACTAATTTTTGCTGGTAGACTAGTGATGGGTACCTTTGCAGGGTGGGCAGATGGATTGGATACCAGAAGAGCTTCTGGTGTGTGATAATGTTTTATTTCTTCAAATGTGTGTCGATAACCTGGACATGTTCAATTTGTGAAAGTCTTCTGAACTCTAAAATGGATTTGCCTGCTTTTCTGTACATATGTTATACTGCAATAAAAAGCTTATCTAAAATACATCGACTTAAAGTTTTTTTTATTCTAGTTGATTTACAATGTTTTGTTAGTTTCTGATGTACAACCAAGTGATTCAATTATTCATTTTCATTATGATTTATTACAGGATATTGAATATAGTTCCCCATGCTATACAGTGGGATCTTGTTGAGTATCTATTTTATATACAGTAGTGTGTGTGTGTTAATCCCAAACTCCTAATTTATCCCTCCCCACCCCTTCCCCTTTTGGTAACCATAAGTTTGTTTCTACGTCTGTTTCTGTTTTGTAAATATGTTCACTTTGTCATATTTTAGGTATATTTTTTTTTAAATATAATAATTTCATGAATTACATGTTGTAAGCCCTCTTCATCACCCCTAGCCCCTCTATAGGAATAACCAAACTGGTATCAGGGTGGTAAGAAATTTCCAGGATATAAGAACCTCAAAACTTTGCTGCTAAATGCAAAGCACTCTAAATAAACCTCACTGTTGTTGAGTTTAAGATAGATACTAGGAATATTTATCTTTTTGTTGCTATTTTAATTAAGTATTTTAAAAATTATCTAGTTCTTGACTTGGTAAATTTTCTAACCAATAGTTTAAGGTTTTTTACTACATTGGATTTTTAAGATGAATCAAAGCACAGAAGTTTAAAAAGAAAAGCTAATAATTCTCCTTCCTTCTCACTCCTATGTGTGATCACCCATTCTTCTGTACTTTTCTTTATTGTCAAATAGGCAAAAATAAATGTACATGTATGGTCCTCTCTATGCCATTTTTTATACAAATGGGATTAAATCAGCTCCTTACATGTCAACCTATTCAATCATGGGTTTGTGCACATAAAATTAATTTATTTTTCAAAAACAGGATAATATTTTACAATGTGGCAGATTAAAGAATGCCACTGATTCTTTGCTAATCCTTCCACTGAGTGGTTGAATCTAAAGTCCCTCTGCTTAACTTTGGGCTGGACTTGGTGACTTACTTGCCTAATCAACAGATGGAGACAGAAGCCATATTATTTAAAGCTTCCACCTTTGTCCCTTGGAACCTGGGAACTATGCTGTGAGGAAGGCCAAACAGCTCCATTCAGAGACCCCATGGAGTGACCCATTTGGAGAAGAAGATCCCAGGCATATGCTGGCTAAGCATCCACCGAGTGCCAGAACCAGCTCCTCAGTCTTATAAGTGAGAGTGAGTCTTCAAAGTGTTTCCCCTTCCAGCCTCAGAAGAGCTGGACCAGCTGAGGTTGCCCAGAGCAGAGACTGGCTGTTGTTGCCATGCCCCATTCAAATTGCTCATTCATAAGCAAAATGAGTAATTCTCATTGTTTTAAGCCACTTGGTCTTGTGGAGGTTTGCTGCAAATCAATAGATAACCAGAATGCAAGGAATCAGAATATCTAAACATCTTAATTTACTCATTATGAAACCACTCCACTATGTATAAACATTTCTGTTAGATTTCAGGTTGTTTTCCCCCCAGACTTGTTATAATCCTGCAACATACAGTAAATACTACTGAAGTATCTGTTTACTGCATTTGATGCTGTTGGTTTTTCCTCAAACATCCTGTGGTTTGTTTTGTGGTACATGATTTATAGAACAGACATAGTATCTGAGTGTTTCTAAACTTTCAGGCTTACCATATTGATCCATCAATCCTCCCCATTCTATTTTTCTTTTTACTGGTGACAGATGCTGACTCTTTTTTTCCACACATCAAGAAAAACACTTAGTTTGATTTTTAACAAAATCAACAGGATGAGTCATGGCATTCTTTAAAGTTTAATCTCTCTTTTTAGAACTCTTTGAATTTAATTGCCATCATGCTACATCGCCTTTTGCATGTTTTAGAAAAATCAGTACAATACTCCTTGAAAAAAGCTTTCTGAGTCCACAAAATCTGAATTCTTTGCCATTTATCCAGAATTTGCTTGAGGTCAGAAAATACTGCATTTTTTCCCTACTCTCTGCTGAGAAAACCAATATTTTGGCAAGTTTTTTTCTTCTCTTCATTATTAAGGTGATTTCAAAGCACAAAGCTGGCTGTGTGTACACTCAGTATAATTTCAACAAAATTTGTTTGCTGCTTTTCAGATACGGTTCATCAAAACTGATTTGGTGCTGGCTGTGGCATTATAAGTTCCTCATGCTTTTTTCAAGGTCCATGACAACTAAGGGTGACAATCTCCTCTGGAACCATATGGCCCCTATTATTTTTCAATTTAAACATGGAAGTCAAACTTCATGTTTCTGCTGCTTGGACTTTGAATAGAGGGTACCATAGGGGAAGACACCTCATTCACATATGAAATAAAGAATCCAGTGAGGCTGGGAAGTGGCCGGGTTGGCTACTTACCAAAGACTTACAAGTGTATTTACTCCAGTACATTGATTACATACAAAACCTTAGTCTCAGTATTTTCATTCATTTCAATCACATCATTCAAGATAACAGTAAAGGTAGCATAAATGAACATTATAATGGCAGCTTCTTCATTGTAATGCTAATGTAGAATGTACACACATCAGAAATCCCTCTGTTATATAAACATCTACACTGGAATATAATACCTAGGAGCAACCAATAAAGAATCTATACAAAGAGATACATTAAAATTGCAGATAAAATGAAATTCCTAAGTAATATTCAGAGACCCAGAAGGCAAAGAAAACAGAAAAAAGAACCAGAGAAAACAAATAGAAAACAAAATGTAAGTAGGCAGACTTCATTCCTAATACACCAGAAACTATATTAAATATAAATGTCTAAATAATGCCAGTCAAAAGACAGTAATTTGCAGAGTTGATTTAAAAATGACCTAACTATATGACAGCTACAAGAAATTCACTTCAAATATAATGATACAGTTAGGTTGAAAAATGATGGGACAATATGATACGTAAACATTAATCAAAAGAAAGTTGAAGTGGACATATTATCACATAGAACAGACCTTAAGGTAAAGGAAATTACCAAGGACCAAAAGGGACATTTCGTAATGATAAAAGCATAGAGCAATTCTAAATACGTATGCACCAGTCAACACGGTTGCAAAATATGTGAAGAAAAACTGATAAAAGGCAAAAGCAACACAATTATTGTTGGAGGCTACAATACCCCTTCCTCTCTCTACAACTGATAGAGCCCAGCATCAACCTGCAGGATATAATCAACCTTCAGAGGCCACTCCGCCCAACAGCAGTGGAATACACATTCTTTTCAACCGCCTGTGGAATATTTACCAAAATCAAACATCTCATGAGCCATTAGGTGAATTTCAACAGATATAAAATAATTGAAATCACTTGGAATTTGTTCTATGACCATGGTGGACTCAAACTAGGAATTGATAACAGAAAAATAACAGAAACATCTCCATGCTTTTAGAAACTACACAACATTCTTCTAGTCCATGCCTCAAAGAGGAGGTCTCAAAGGTAGTTTAAAAAGTACACTGAACTGAAGAAAATACAATATATAGTTAAGTTCTGGGATAGAGACTTCTAGAAAGGTGGAATAAATGTACTTTTCCTTATTCCTCCCACTAAGTTCAACTAAAACCCTTAAACATTATACATAAAACTAACATAAAAATTACTCTGAAAGGTGGAAAGAAGAAAACAGATCAGTAAGGGATCTTGGATCTGGAGAAATGACACAGTGATGAGTTCCCTGGATTTTTCTTTCAGTCTCACATATTCCACTGTCCATGAAATTCTCCAGGGAAGAATACTGAAGTGAGGAGCCATTCCCTTCTCCAGGGGATCTTCCCAACCCAGGGACTGAACTCAAGTCTGCTGCATTGCAGGCAAATTTTTCACCATCTGAACCACCAGGAAAGCCCTATATATCCCACACCTAGTGCTAAAGAAGCCAGCAACCTGCCAACAGGAAATCACAGATAAAAAACAAACAAACAACAACAAAAAAAACCTTGCTTTCTGTATCCAGTTGTTCAGTTGCTCAATCATGTCCGACTTTTTGCTACCCCGTGGGCTGCAGCACTCCAGGCTTTCCTGTCCTTCACCAATACCCGGAGCTTGCTCAAACCCGTGTCCATTGAGTCAATGATGCCATCCGACCATCTCATCCTCTGCCATCCCCTTTTCCTCCCACCTTCAATCTTTCCCAGCATCAGGGTCTTTTCTAATGAGTCAGCTCTTTGCGTCAGGTGGCCAAAGTATCGGAGCTTCAGCACTAGCATCAGTCCTTCCAATGAGTATTCACCAGGAAAGGGTCAGTCTGGCCAGACAGAAAGGTCTAGACAATAACCACCCTACTTCAGCCCAACTTTACAGAAAGACTTGAAGGTCCAGGTGACCCTTGAAGGCAAGAGCCAGGTGCTGGGCCTAGCCTTCCGTGCTTGCCCAGCTGCAACAAGATGACACAGCTGCTCCCCTACACCCAGCTTGTATTGGAGAAGGCCAAGTGGGAGGTCAGGACTTCAGTCCCTGACCAGTGCTAATAAGGTCTGGTCCCCTTGAGGTGCCAGTGGAGATCACATGGGTTCATAACAAGGCACCTTGCCTCTCTGCCATGGTGATATCAGCAGGCATCATGAGAAGCTGAGCCTCCCACCACTGCTCAGCAGTAATGAAGAATCCTCCCCTCCAGGAGTGAAGACTGGCCAGGTAGGAATCTGAACTTCAGCACCTACTTGGCACTAGCAATGCTGAACCCTCTCCATCCATAGAAGTGATGTCAGAAGAAATCTCTGAACAAAAGATTTATATAAGATCAAATTTCACAATATAATATTTCAAATATTCAGGTTTATTCACCCATCATACCAAGGGCTAGGAAAGTCTCACCTTGAAAGAGTAAAAATGATCAGTAGACATCAACACAGAGATGACAAAGATGTTAGAATTTTCTAATGAGGATTTTAAAGCAGCCATCATAAAAACACCTTGAATGAAAAAAGAATTACCGACATCAGGAATGAAATGAGGGATATCAATATGGACAAAACAAGTGTCTTAAAGATAATAAGGAAATATTATAAACAGTTCTACATACATAAACGTGACCTTAGATAAAATGGACAAACTCCTTGAAAAGCACAAATTACTACAATCTACCCAAAATGAAACAGATATTTAAATAGTCCCATAAATATTAGGGCAATTTATTTTGTAATTTGAAGCTCTCCCTCCCAAAATCTTTAGGTCCAGGTGGTTTCACTGGGAGAATTTTATCTCAAGTTTGGGAAGAATTAGATTTTCCAACTCATTTTACCAGATCAGTATTACCCTGATATCATCTAGACAATGGCAGTACAAAAAAAGAGATAACTACAGACCAATATCCATCATGAATATGAACACAAATGTCCTTAAAAAACATTAGAAATAGAATCAATGTATAAAACAAATTATACAGCATAACCAAGGGGGATCTAGATTAGAGATGCAAGGCTGGTTCCATAATCAAAATCAATCAATACTAAAAAAAATCAATTAATACCATTTTCACAGGCTAAAAAAGAAAATTACATGATCATATTAAATGATGTGGAAAAAAGCAAGTGAAAAAATTCAACACTCTATGATAAAACTCTCAGCAATCTAGGGAAAGAAGGAAATTCCTCAACATGATAAAGAATATACACAAAACCCCTCCAGTCAATAGCACATTTAAGGATAGAGGAGTGAATGCTTTCCCCCGTAGACGAGGAGAAGGAAGGAGATCTTCTCTCACCATTGTTAGTGGTCCTGGAAGCTCCAGCTGATACCATCAGGCACGTGAAGGAAATAAAAGGCATATGCATCATAAAGAAACCTGTGTCTATAATTCAGATGACATGGTGGACGAGGTAGAAAATTCTAAGGGATTTGCCAAAAAAAAATACCCCAAAACCCTTCTAGAGTAAGAGAGTTTAGCAAGTTTGCAGGAAAGAAAGTTATACACACCAAAAAAAATTGTATTTATATATACTAGCAATGATCATGGAGAAGGCAATGGCACCCCACTCCAGTACTCTTGCCTGGAAAATCCATGGATGGAGGAGCCTGGTAGGCTGCAGTCCCTGGGGTCGCTAAGGGTCAGACACAACTGAGCAACTTCACTTTCACTTTTCACTTTCATGCATTGGAGAAGGAAATGGCAACCCACTCCGGTATTCTTGCCTGGAGAATCCCAGGGACAGAGGAGCCTGATGGGCTGCCGTCTATGGGGTCGCACAGAGTCGGACACGACTGAGGCCACTTAGCAGCAGCAGCAGCAGCAGCAATGAACATGTGGAAACTGAAATTGAAAATCAAATACCAGTTATGGTCACTGAAAAAAAAAATGAAGTACTTAGATGTGAAGCTAACAAAGCACATACAGGACTTATACTGAGAACTAAAAAAATTACAAAGTTACTAACACTGTACACAAGTATGCCAGACATATGTAATGTATACATATAACTTAATTTGAAGAAAAACTTCTGTTTCTTGCTGTACATATTTTGATTTTTTGTGAATTCAATACATTGTACTATTGTATTTATAATGTAAATCTTTAAAATGTGTGACAATGCTAAGAATGGTTAAGAACATAGTAGATAGAACTTCTATTGCAACTCACATTGGTTCAACCAATTTAGAGAATAGTTGGCATTACCTTTTAAATGCCTAAATTATATTTGAATTGATTTGACAACATGAATAAAGCACTATTTTGTGCTATTCACTGTTCTAAGTGCTTTCCATAGTCTGACTCATTTAATTCCTCCAATCCTCTGAAATACATACTGCTTACAGTGCTACTTCACAGTTGAAGAAATTGAGGAACAGAGGTATTAACTATTTTGCCCAAGATACATCAAATAAGTGGCAGAGCCAGCATCCAAATGCAGGTCCTCTTGTTCTCAGTTCAGTTCAGTTCGTTTCGGTCGCTCAGTCGTGTCCGACTCTTTTCGACCCCATGAACAGCAGCACGCCGGGCCTCCCTGTCCATCACCAACTCCCGGAGTTCACTCAGACTCACATGCATCGAGTCAGTGATGCCATCCGGCCATCTTATCCTCTGTCATCCCCTTCTCCTCCTGCCCCCAATCCCTCCCAGCATCAGAGTCTTTTCCAATGAGTCAACTGTTTGCATGAGGTGGCCAAAGTACTGGAGTTTCAGCTTCAGCATCATTCCTGCCAAAGAAATCCCAGGGCTGATCTCCTTCAGAATGGACTGGTTGGATCTCCTTGCAGTCCAAGGGACTCTCAAGAGTCTTCTCCAACACCACAGTTCAAAAGCATCAATTCTTCAGCGCTCAGCTTTCTTCATAGTCCAACTCTCACACCCATACATGACCACTGGAAAAACCATAGCCTTGACTGAACGGACCTTTGTTGGCAAAGTAATGTCTCTGATTTTCAATATGTTCTAGTATCTATCTATTCCTCTGTTGACTCTGTTTTGTGCACACTGACCTTATGACCATCAGACTCCACTCCTAGGTCATGTCTTTAAGACTTTGTTCTAGAAAGCATACACAAAGATGTGCATTGCAGCATTGCTTGTGATTATGTGCACACAATCCAAATGTTTATGAACAAAACAACAGAAGATGTATTACGACTTTCACACTATAGAATTTTGCTGTTTTTGTTCAGTTACCAAGACTGTGACCCCATGAACTGTAGAATGCCAGGCTTCCCTGTTCTGCACTATCTCACAGAGTTTGCTCAAATTCATGTCAGTTGAGTCAGTGATGCCATCCAACATTTCATCCTCTGTTGCCCCCTTGTCCTCTTGCCCTTAATCTTTCCCAGCATCAGGGTCTTTTCCATTGAGTCTACTCTTCTGATCGGGTGGCCAACATATTGGAGCTTCAGCTTCAGCACCAGTCCTTCCAATGAATATTCAGGGTTGGTTTTCTTTAGGATTGACTGGTTTGATCTCCTTGCTGTCCAAGGGATTCTCAAGAGTCTTCTCGGCACCATTGAAAGCATCAGTTCTTCGGCGCTCAGCCTTCTTTATAGTTTAACTCTCACATCCTTACATGACTACTAGAAAAACCATACCTTTGATCATATGGACCTTTGTTGGTAAAGTGATTTCTCTGCTTTTTAATACACTGCCTAGTTTTCTCATAGCTATTCTTCTAAGGAGCTAGTGTCTTTTAATTTTGTGGCTTCAGTCCGAGTCTACATGGATTTTGGAACCCATAGAAAATGAAATCTGACACTGTTTCCACATTTTCCCCATCTATTTGTCTTGAAGAGATAGGAATGGATGCCATGGTATTTGTTTTTTGAATGTTGAGTTTTAAGCCAGATTTTACACTCTCTTCTTTCACTTTCATCAAGAGGCTCTTTAGTTCCTCTTCACTTTCTGCCATTAGGGTGCTGTTATCTGCATATCTGAGGTTATTGATATTTCTTCCTGAAATCCTGATTCCAGCTTGTGCTTCATTCAGTCTGGCATTTCGCATGATGTACTCTGCATATGAGTTAAATAGGCAGGATGACAATATACAGCCTTGACGTACTCCTTTCCCGACTTGGAACGAGTCCATTGTTCTATGTCTGGTTCTAACTGTTGCTTCTTGACCTGCATACAGGTTTCTCAGGAGGCAGCTAAGGTGATCTGGTATTCCCATCTCTTTAAGATCTCTGGGTCATTAAGATCTTTTTTTGTACAGTTCTTCCGTGTGTTCTTACCACCTTTTCTTAATTTCTTCTGCTTCTGTTAGGTCATTGCTGTTTTTGTCTTTACTGTGACTATTTTTCATGAAATATTCCCTTAGCATCTCCAATTTTCTTTAAAAGATCCCTAGCCTTTCCCATTCTATTGTATTCCTCTATTTCTTTGCATTTTTCACATCAGAAGACTTTATCTCTCCTTGCTATTCTCAGACACTCTGCATTCAGATCCAGCATACGCTAGATCATAGAAAAAGGAAGAGAATTCCCCAAATCATCTACTTCTGCTTACTATGCTAAAGCCTTTAACTGTGTGGATCACAACAAACTGTGGAGGATTCTTAATGAGATGGGAATACCAGACAACATTACCTGCCTCCTGAGAAAACTGTATGCAGGTCAAGAAGCAACAGTTAGAACCAGACATGGAACAACAGACTGGTTCCAAATTGGGAAAGGAGTACATCAAGGCTGTATATTGTCATCCAATTTACCTTGATTCATGGACCTAACATTCCAGGTTCCTATGCAATATGGTTCTTACAGCATTGGACTTTACTTTTATCACCAGACACATCCGCAACAACACATTAATTTTACACAGCAGTTAAAATTAATGTACTAGAATTACATGAAACAATATACACAAATCTCAGAAACATAATGGTAAGTGAAAATAAGAAGATAGTTTCCAGTAGAGTAATACTTAAAGGCTTCCCAGGTAAAGATTCTGCCTGCCAATGCAGATATGGAATTCAATCCCTGGATCAGGAAGATCCCCTGGAAGGGGAAATGGTAACCCACTCCAGTATTCTTGCCTGGGAAATCCCACGGCCAGAGAAGCCTGGATTCTTAAATGTAAATTCCTGGAGGGCTTACAGTTCATGGAGTTGCAAAGAGTTGGACACAACTGAGCATGCACACACAGAGAAGTACTTAGGCAAAGAAGTAAAACTGAATGGCATATGGCCTAGAGATACATGCTTATGGTAAGCACTCTTTCAAGGAACAAAGGAAAAAAATAGGAATGATAGTGCTTTCCTCTGTTTGGAATGAAGATGCAGTAGACAAGGAGGAGCCAAGTATACTCTATCTGCCCTGTTTCTTAAGTTGGCAGGTTGGTTCACAGTTCAGTATTGGTTTGATTATCATTTGTTATAACTTCATAAATGTTATAGTCTTTGGCTTGTGTCAATATAATAGAATACAAATTTTTAAAAAATTAATAGAAACATGAATTAAAAAAAAAATAGTAGAAGAAAAAATAGTCAATAAGACCAAAAACTCATTCTTGGAAGGATTCTCCTCCCCTCAAAAAATTAAACTAGACCCTGGCAACCTCGATCCAAACTAATAACAACTACAACAATAATAATAATAATACTGCAACAATGACCACACTGGAAAAAGGAAATATACCTATAGATAAAAGGAAATATATTAAAGGTATACAATACATAGGTGTTATTTCAACAAATCTGAATTTATACAAAACTGGTTTTATAAATATTAATAAATTTTAAGTGCCCAAAATTTATTGAGGAAATAGATTAAAAAAAAAACAAAAACCTGGAATAAGCTTCTGCTGCTGCTAAGTCGCTTCAGTCATGTCCGACTCTGTGTGACCCCATAGATGGCAGCCCACCAGGCTCCCCCGTCCCTAGGATTCTCCAGGCAGGAACACTGGAGTGGGTTGCCATTTCCTTCTCCAGTGCATGAAAGTGAAAAGTGAAAGTGAAGTTGCTCAGTTGTATCCGACTCAGCAACCCCATGGACTGCAGCCCACCAGGTTCCTCTGTCCATGGGATTTTCCAGGCAAGAGTACTAGAGTGGGTTGCCATTGCCTTCTCCACTGGAATAAGCTAATATTCATCAAATGTTTACAAGTAACCGGGCAACAAATCCTGGCCCATTTGGACTGCACGTTGGGTCCATTTCCCAGTATGGCAGGCATTACGACTCACCTGATCCTTTCTACCACCCTCTGAGGTGGGAGCTGCTGTTTCCTTTACAGATTTTACAGGTGCGGATACTGTGGGGAGGAGAAGTAAGGTAGCTTCCCTCATTTAATCAGCTTCTAAGTGACTGGTGCAGACTTGAGCCCAGCGAGTTTGGCTCCAGGTGGGAACTGGAACCTAGCTGGTTTGGCTCCAGAGCCTGATGTTGTGATGGCCTTGCTGGGCTGGTGATGACCTCCAAAGTCTCTCCAAACTCCCCAGGACATCCCAGACCCAGACATTACACGGTGTCCTGGCAGCGGTGACACCTGTGTGGATAAACTGCCAGAGTAGAGACAACCCCGCCCCCCAGCCCTCAGGTGATGAGGATGCCAAGGAGGAACGATGATGGGGACATCCTGATGTATTTTTTGTAGCAGATGGGGAGGCTGGGGGTTGGCCTGCTGGTCGTCAAAATTCACAGAGCTCAAGAGCTTACCATCTACCCTCTTCGCTTCGTCTCCATCCCACTGTCTCCACTGGCCCTCAACAGCCCTGCATTGGGCACTTCTTTGACCCTCATTGGACAGGTGATCAGTGCTCTGTCCCAGTGACACTGAGCTACAAAGAAAAGTGACTCCTGCTCCCAGAAGAGCTGGGCTGGGCTTCAAAAATCTGGACCCCCAGCCACATTTTCAGTAAAGATAAATAGACAGTGTCTTCCTTCTGCATTAAAAAACCAAGCAGAATTTCCTCCAGACAGAAAATGACAGATTATATCAAACTGTCCAGGAATGATGTTCCTCTTGTACCCACACCTGTTTAGGAGCAGATGCAAAATGTGACATGGAGACTGGGTAACGGTACTTTGCCTTTGTATCTACCTGCTTCTGTTGTCTTGTTATTCATCCTAGCAATGAATTCCGTTTATTATACTGATACCAATTCCTATGTGTGGGTTTTACCCCCACAACACAAAGCAATTCTTCTATACCAGCTGGGTGTCCTACAATTCAGTTCAGTTCTGATACTCTTTACCTGGAGAAGGCAACCGGTCCCACAGGGAGAGGGCTCAGTCCTACAAGTCTGCCCTCCCCCTGCTCAGACACACATTTCAGATGCCAATCAAGTCCAAGCTGTCAGCTGTGCTTCTGATCCATTGGCTATAGATCAGAGGTCCCGAAGGCTCCCCACCCTGGATTCAACTAATTTGCTAGAGTGGCTTAGAAAATGCAGAGAAATAGTTACTTACTAGATTATTAGTTTGGTATAAAAGGATATAAGTCAGAAACAGTCAGATGGCCCAGCGTGAGGTGTTGAGAAAGCACAGAGGGTCCAATGCCTTTTTTGAGCCTTCAATACTCCTAGAATCTCCACACAATCACCACACTGGAAGCTCCCCAAACCCAGTCCTTAGGGTTTTTATGGAGGCTTCATTACATAGGCATGATTAAAGTCACTGGTTATTGGAGACTGATTCAACCCCCAGGCTCCTTCCCCTCCCTAGTGGGTGGAGCTGAAAGTCCCAACCTTCTAATCACAGGGATGGTTCCCCACCTCCATCTTTAGGGGCTTTCCGAAAGTCACTTCATTAAGATAAACAGATGCGTGTTGAAAGGTTTTGTTACAAATATCAAGAGATCTCTATAGCTCTTATCACTTAAGAAATTCCAAAGGTTTTAGGACCTCTGTGCCCAAAACAGAGATGGAGACCAAATACATATTTCTTAACATAATTCACAATGTCAGCAAATATATATTTCCTATTATAAGTCACAGTGGGTTGTGCAGAGTTTTTAGAAAGATTTAAAAAGGGCTGATGCCACTGAAACAGCAGACTGTTATAAAGGATCAAAATTAACTTAAATGTTGCATGGTCTAGAGCATAGCAGGTGCTCAGAAAGAACATTATTTCATCCCCTTAAAATGCTTTATGGAAGTAGATTAAGTGAGACGATGGATTCTCAGGGCCCTGAGCCCTTCTGGGAATCATCTACAAAAGATCTGGGGATTGGGGAAGACAGAGAGGGCTGAGGGGAGTCAAGACACCTTTCTCAGATGGAGAAGTGCTGTGTAGCTGAGGTCATCACCTTCTTGATTGAAACGGCCCTCTGCACTCACTGTGGGCCAAGCACCTGAAGAATCAACAAGATGGAGGACAGGACAATGCCAACATTACTGGGAAGAAGGAAGGAGGGAGCAGAGGCTCGGCAGGAAGGCTCAGCTCTGGGGGCACCCTCTGACCTGTGCCCCTCTGCTGGGCTTGCAGGACCTTACTTAAGTACCTGCGCTGAGCCGGGAACTTTCTCCTTGTTTGGGAAATTGCTTTTATCTTTTCACCCACGAGGAAGCTGAGGCCCACAGGCTGAAGTCCAGCTGCCCAGTTTTCTGGTGCGAGGCTCCTGCTCCCTCAGGTGGGCCTGTGCCGGTGGCCGTTGCCTCCCTCCCCGTGCTGCGCAATTTGCAGGGCTGAGAAACAAGGCCAGACCAAAAACCACCACATAGTTCCGTAGAGTGTGAGGTCTGCAACAGCCCCACTAAGAATTTTTTAGGCCCCTGTCATCAATACCTGAGCAATTCTAGAGCTGCCCTGGCCTGGGGGGAGCGGTTAGGGGCTGGTACTCAAACCCTGGCAGCCTTCTCACATCTGAGAAGGGTGTGGCTGGGGGTGCTCAGCATCGCCCCCTGTCATCTGTCTGGGGAACTCCAACAGGTCATGCAGATCAAGCAGTGTGCAGCCTGGGCCTGAGGAAGGGAATTTCAAGTTCTGCTGTCCGGCTTTGGTCTGCCAGGGGTCTGGCTTTCCTGCTCTCTCTGAAGTCATGTAGAGAGGTCCCTCAGGGACTCACGGAGGATGCTGTTGGTGCTGCCAGAGCTGAGGAGAGCACAGAGATAAGGCCGTGATGCCCAGGCCCTGCCCCAGAGCATGGCAAGCCTGGACTGTCCACCCTTAAACCCTGCAGGCCCATGGCTGCTTTGCCAAGAAGCAGCTGCGTGCCGGGGGAGTTGCTCAGGAAAGGATATTTTAAACAGTTTTACCCATTTGCTCATGGATTTAGTAAACATTTGCCAACCACTAGTTCTCTGTTACACAGGTGCTGGGTAGCAAACAAGGTCACTGGGCCCTGAAGGGTGAATGGTGATCTGCAGAGGAGTCTATGTTATTGCATTTCCCATCAGGGAAAGCAAAGACTTGTATACAAAGCATTTAGAGTTGCTTGAAGATGTTGCCATACCTACCAGATTCTGGAGGTGCAATTTTCCTTCAGGCTAAATTTCAGAATCTTCAGGAGGAAAAGAAATCTCTGGAGAGGAAGGTCAAAGGCATCACATTGCTTAAACAGTTACTTTGGGGCGCCACCTAATGGCAAAAGGGCCAAACTGCTCATCTCAAGGTCCAGGGGAGTTAGGGGTAGGGAGGGGCAGAAATGGGGAGAGGAAGGGGAGGCGGAGGGGTGGGAGGGATGGCGGCTTCTGGGATTTGGGATTTGGGACCTGGGAAGAGTACAAGCTCTGAATGTCACTACAGTCCCAGGCCGTTTTACTGGGCATGCTCTGACTTTCCTGGTGGAAATGCAAAGGGGCATAGCTCAATGGAGATAAGCAGCAATATCGAGCAAAATCGCATGTGCTTTTTATAATTTTATTTACTTTAATTTTTGCTGTGCTGGGTCTGCGTTGCTGCACGGGCTTTTCTCTAGTCGTGGCAAGCAGGGGCTACTCTCTAGCTGCAGTGTGTGAGCTTCTCACTGTGGTGGCTTCTCTTTTGCTGAGCAAGCTCTCGGGCAGGCAGGCTTCAGTAGTGGCAGCTCCCAGGCTCCAGAGTACAGGCTCAATAGTGTGGCGCATGGGCTCAGTTGCTCTGCAGCATGTGGAATCTTTCAGAATCAGAGATCGAACCTGTGTTTCCTGCACTGGCAGGTGGATTCTTTACCACTGAGCCACCAGGGAAGCCCCAGAATCACGTGCTTTTGTCCTTTGCCCTGGTATTCTAGGGAACGAAGCCAAAAATTCTCTGGCAAAATGATAATAATATAAATATGGAGAAGGAAATGGCAAGCCACTCCAGTATTCTTGCCTGGAGAATCCCATGGATAGAGGAGCCTGGCGGGCTCCAGTCCATGGAGTCACAAGAATTGGACACGACTTAGTGACTAAACCCAGATAATCACGATGGTGTGATCACTGACCTACAGCCAGACATCCTGGAATGTGAAGTCAAGTGGGCCTTAGAAAGCATCACTACGAACAAAGCTAGTGGAGGTGATAGAATTCCAGTTGAGCTATTCCAAATCCTGAAAGATGATGCTGTGAAAGTGCTGCACTCAATATGCCAGCAAATGTGGAAAACTCAGCAGTGGCCACAGGACTGGAAAAGGGCAGTTTTCATTCCAATCCCAAAGAAAGGCAATGCCAAAGAATGCTCAAACTACCGCACAATTGCACTCATCTTACACGCTAGTAAACTAATGCTCAAAATTCTCCAAGCCAGGCTTCAGCAATATGTGAACTGTGAACTTCCTGATGTTCAAGCTGATTTTAGAAAAGGAAGAGGAACCAGAGATCAAATTGCCAACATCTACTGGATCATGGAAAAAGCAAGAGGGTTCCAGAAAAACATCTATTTCTGCTTTATTGACTATGCCAAAGCCTTTGACTGTGTGGATCACAATCAACTGTGGAAAATTCTGAAAGAGATGGGAATACCAGACCACCTGATCTGCCTCTTGAGAAATTTGTATGCAGGTCAGGAAGCAACAGTTAGAACTGGACATGGAACAACAGACTGGTTCCAAATAGGAAAAGGAGTACGTCAAGGCTGTATATTGTCACCCTGTTTATTTAACCTATATGCAGAGTACATCATGAGAAACGCTGGACTGGAAGAAACACAAGCGGGAATCAAGATTTCCAGGAGAAATATCAATAACCTCAGATATGCAGATGACACCACCCTTATGGCAGAAAGTGAAGAGGAACTAAAAAGCCTCTTGATGAAAGTGAAAGTGGAGAGTGAAAAAGTTGGCTTCAAGCTCAACATTCAGAAAACGAAGATCATGGCATCCGGTCCCATCACTTCATGGGAAATAGATGGGGAGACAGTGGAAACAGTGTCAGACTATTTTGGGGGGCTACAAAATCACTACAGATGGTGACTGCAGCCATGAAATTAAAAGACGCTTACTCCTTGGAAGGAAAGTTATGACCAACCTAGATAGCATATTCAAAAGCAGAGGCATTACTTTGCCAACAAAGGTTCGTCTAGTCAAGGCTATGGTTTTTCCTGTGGTCATGTATGGATGTGAGAGTTGGACTGTGAAGAAGGCTGAGCACCGAAGAATTGATGCTTTTGAACTGTGGTGTTGGAGGAGACTCTTTAGAGTCCCTTGGACTGCAAGGGGATCCAACCAGTCCATTCTGAAGGAGATCAACCCTGGGATTTCTTTGGAAGGAATGATGCTAAAGCTGAAACTCCAGTACTGTGGCCACCTCATGTGAAGAGTTGACTCATTGGAAAAGACTCTGATTCTGGGAGGGATTGGGGGCAAGAGGAGAAGGGGACGACAGAGGATGAGATGGCTGGATGGCATCACTGACTCGATGGACGTGCGTCTGAGTGAACTCCGGGAGTTGGTGATGGACAGGGAGGCCTGGCGTGCTGCGGTTCATGGGGTCACAAAGAGTCGGACACGACTGAGCGACTGATCTGATCTGATAGTGACTAAATCACCATCATAGACATACTAGGCACTGCATGATTTTTTCTCATAGCAAAGGACTCAGAATGACTCACATTCCCATCACAGGAGCCTGATAACATACATCCACACAAAGAATTCCAACCAGTTGTCCAGGCTCTGCAGTGGTGACAAATGACACTCAGACCCCAGGCGGGAGTGGGGCTGGTCCCTGGGGTAGTGGGGAAGGAGAGCAAGGCTAGCCCAGAGCCCTGGCTGAACAATGAGCCTTCTCCGCACACCTCATTCCTCATAGCCAGCTCTGAGTGCCAGTTTAGTGTGCCCACCGTTGTGTCTCCTGCATCTGTGGCCAGTGTGCTCCCGCTGAGCGCCCGTGATGCATCCTGATTCTGTGTGCCTGACTTGCCATGCTCATACAGTGCACCTGGCATTTGGCACTGGGCCCTGTGTGTCTGACTTTGTATTCACAGTGCTGCGTGCTGGTTGTTGTTTGCCCAGCTCCATATGCCTGGCAGTGTGTCTGTGGTTCTGTGTGCCGAGTTGTGTGCTCAGAGCTATGCATCTGACACATGTCATATGTCCAGGGTGTGTATCTGGCATGTGTGCTCAGCATTTTGCTGTTGGTGTGTGTGCATGCCCGAGATTATGTATTCAGTGTTGTGTGCCATGGGCTGTGTGCCTGGTGTTGTGTTCTCAGAGTCTCTGACTGGTGTTGTGTGTCTAGTTTTGTGTGCCCAGCCTTATATATAGCATGGTATTGCCTGACGTTGCATGTCTGGCATTGTGTTCCCAGAGTCTGGACCTGGCATTTTGAGCTGAGAGTGTGTACCCAGCATTGGGTGTCCATCTCTGTGTTCCCAGAATTTGGGTACTGCTGTGTGCACCAGATGTGTGCACCCGGCATGTACTGCCATCTTGTGAGCTCAGTGCTGTGGCCCCAGAGATCGGGCCTGGTCTGGGATGCCTCCCAGTGGGTGTCTGATGTGTGTGTCTATCCCCTGGGGTCTTGGGTGTAGTGCCAGACAGTGTGATAACTGTTGTGTGCATGGTATATGTACCTATTTGATTTTCTGGCATACTCTGAGCATGTGCCAGGCTTGTGTGCCCCAAGTGTGTGCCTGACACGCGTGTCAATGTTTTGTGCCCCTGACAGCATTGTGTTTCGGCGTGTCTGGTATGTGTTATTAGCGTATGCTCTTGCCATGTATACCTGGCATTGCGCATTCGCTTCGTGTCCCTGGGGTGTGTATCAGCTTCTGTTCCTGCTGTGGGTGCCAGGCATGACCCTGGTGTGTGTGCAGGTGTGTGTTCCTGCCGTGTGTGCCCAGCTTGCCAGGCTGCCACTGCAGGACTTAATTGTTTGCCAAGAGCTGTGTGCCAGTGTTGTGTTGCTGGTGCTGCCTATTTGGCAATGTGTTCTTGGCACGTGTGTCCACTCTCCCGTGCCTGGAGTGTGGGCCTGTAAGTGTGTGGCCAGTATTTCCTGCCCAGTGTATGTGCCCAGTGCTGTGTCCTGGTGATGCACACCCTGTGATGTACACCTTGTGTTTCCCAGTGTGTGTTCATAGCCTGGGCACTGGCACATGTGCCCAGTGTTGTGTGCCCAGCCTGGTACATGTACATGGCATTGTGTGCATGGCACCCAGCAACTTTGACTTACACCTGCTGGGGGCACCAGTGTGGGGGTGCCCTCCCTCTGCAGAGTGGGATTCAGGGCCCATCCTGGTCTTGGTCCCTTAAGGGTCCCTGCATTCCCTCCATCTCTATGAGCTCATGTCCCTGTTAGCACACTTGTGCTGGAAGACTCCCGAGTTTAGCCTCTCTGAGGGATCAACCCCCACCTCAAAGACACCCCATTCACGTGGGGAGTCCCAGCAGGGTAAGGCACCCCAAGCAGGCCTCATCTCCTGGGCCTGGGGAGGCTGCAGACAGAGCCGAGATCCTGGAGAGGCCACAGGCCCTATTGGGCGCTGCCATCCAAGCCTGAATGTGGAGGAGACTTGTTCCCCCAAATTGACGTTGTCCCCAAAGCAGCATGACTCCCAGCTCACATCTCACAGATCTCCACTAAAACTGCCCCTTCGTCTGCTTCCCTTACCCTGTGGGGCCCAGACAGAGCTCCCGGAGCCTCCTTGGGGGTGGATCCCTGCTCTCCTCCCAGCCTCCTCCCTGACCCCATCTTTCCACACAGACGTGGGCCTGGACGGGCCTCCAGTTCCCAAGGGTCCTGCCAAAAACCCACGTGCAGGGTGTCTACCCTGTGTAGGTTCACCAACTCCCTGGCGGTCTAGTCCCACAGGCCCAGCCACCCGGGAAGAGCCACAAATCCAACACCAAGGCTAACGACAGACTGTGCCAGCACGCCGGGTGCCGGGCCTTGAAATTTTGAGGAGATTGTAGCTTCCTGTGCAGTCAGTATGTCTGAATGCTTCAACTCAATCATATTTTTTTCTTTTTAATTTTTCCCAACTATTTTGTTGTTCAGTCGCTCAGTCATGTCTGACTCTGCAACCCCATGGACTGCAGCACGCCAGGCTTCCCAGTCCATCACCAGCTCCTGGAATCTGCTCAAACTCATGTCCATCGAGTCAGTGATGCCATCCAACCATCTCATTCTCTGTCGTTCCCTTCTCCTCCTGCCTTCAATCTTTCCTAGCGCCAGGGTCTTTTCTAATGAGTTGGCTCTTCACATCAGGTGGCCAAAGTTTGGCAAAAATGAGCTGTTGCTACACTGAGAGTCATGAGAGGGGCAGTGTAGAAAGGTTGTCTGAAAATCAGGGACATTTATTAAGCACCAACTATGACAGGGATCATGATTAAGATGAGGGATTAGAAGCACTATCTGCATACTAGCAGCCTGTTTCCCATCCATGAAACTTTTATTTTAAAATGCGAATTTGTAACAAAAATATTAATAAAAAAGCAAGCGGCTTCCCCTCCTGCCTTGTGGCTTCCCCTCCTGCCTTGACTGAACCCGGTTCCCAGGTCTCCTGGCTGAGCATGGCATCTCCTGATTCAGCCACCAGGTGGCAGAGCTCCCTCTGTCCAAGAAGGCAGACCCTTTGTTGCCTCTTCCACAGCTGCTGCTGCTGCTAAGTTGCTTCAGTCGTGCCCGACTCTGTGTGACCCCATGGATGGCCGCCCGCCTGCTGGATAGGGCCTATTGCCTGTTGCCAGAGCCTGTCTCATCTCGGATCCCTTCTGAATAGAGATGGAGGTGTAGACACCAAAGTTGCTCATTGACCTAGATCTCCAGACAAGCGGAAGGCAGGAACATCATTAAAAACAGGGAGATTATCATACTCAGTGAGAGATAAGCCAGACAGAGAAAAACAGATGTATGATTTTGCTTACATGTGGAATCTAAAAAAGTGATACAGATAAACTTATCCATAAAACAGAAACAGACCCCACAGACATAGAAAACAAACCTATGGTTACCAATAGGGAAAGGGGAAGGATAAATTAGGAGTTTGGGATTACCAGACACAAACTACTATGTATAAAAACATATATTTTGTACCATGTATAAAGCTAGATAAACAAGAAGTACTTACTGTATAGGGAACTATACTCAGTATTTTGTACTAAACTATAAGGAAAAAGAATCTGAATATATATATTCCTTTGCTGTCCACCGAAAACTAACACAACATTGTAAATCAACCATACTTTAAAAAATGAAAAGAACAGTAGGGAGAGTTTTAAAATGTACAGAAAAGCACAAACCCAACTATACACCAAGCATTTACACAACTTGTGTGTGTGCATGTGTGTGTGTACTTTCACATGATTTCAGAGAAAGACAGCTGACTTGGGCTATAGATGCTGTAATTTTAACTTGCTGTTTTAAATTAAATCAGGACTTGCCTTGGTTTCCCTGCTGGCCATCAGAGGTGTCCAGAGCTCCATCTCTGTTTGTCTCCTTAGGACAAAGGTCTGGGTGGGAAGGGGCTGAGGAGCTGCATTCTCTGGGACCCTCTGACTGAAAGGAAGCCAACCAGAGACATCCCCTCCTGAAACTCCAGGACAGTTCAGAAGCAGACCTGATGGAGGTGCTGCTGTCTAGAACTCAGTTCTCCGGATCCTGCAGCATCCAGACCACAGTCCTTCCTGCTGGCTGGCTGTGCTATGGTCCTGCCCTGGCTCACAGGTGCTCTGCAGTTCCTGAGATGCTGATATTATTGTTCTTGTTCTTATATATCTATATAGCTTATATATCTATTTTCTTCTCCTTTGTAAGGAATTTCTTCTCCTTTTCATGGGATGCAAAGATGTGTGTTAGGATCATCGCTGACCAACACCCACCCTGTCAGGCCCAGGACAGTGCCTTCTGTTCTGGGAAACCCTCTACACTCCCAGAGGGACCCCCAGCCACGCTCATGACCCAGAACCCAGGGAGCACATGCCCCTCAGCCCTGTGCCATCCTTGGCTCTGGGGAGTCCAGGAAAGTGCCTCTCCTAGAGGGCGAGGGTGGGGACTTGCCTGTCTGTTCTGAAATGTGTCAGAAACTAAATCTCACATTGCATTTTGCAGCTAATTATGTCCATGCCCTATCTTATCTGGTTCATCTTAAATGACCAAAGTCCTCCAGAGTCCCTGCTGCCTTGGGGGAGTTCACTCTATGGTCCATCCCCCCTTGCTGCATCTTCTGGAAAGGACATTTTGGAAAACAGCCCTTTGAATTTTTAAATTTACATTTAAAAGTAGTTATTTGATATCTGGATATAGTCAGGCTCTGAAATTGTGTGTTTTAACACAGAATGAGTGGAAAGTGGTTGAATAGAGGGCATTCAACTAAGAGATGAAGAGAGTGACAGCCAGTTCATGACAAGGTCACTGCCAGCAGCCTTCCAGTCCCCATGATTATCTGCCCTGAGACTCAGCTTGTGTGAGGACGGGGACCTTCAGGCTGGGGTCTTTGTCTGAGGCTATCGTGGAGGGCAGGATTGGGCCTTGGAGAATGCCTGTGAGTCTGAGAGTCTCAGACTGTTTGCTCTTTGACACTCTTTTTAATGTCCCAGTCTGGGCCATTTCTTAATCTTTATTTCATTCCAAACAGTTGTCCACATTCTCAGAAAGGATAGTGAGCTGAGTAACAGCCGTCAGTTTTTGTGATCCCACTAGTGCCAGGCTCTGACTCTGGTATCCAATCAGGCATTTTAGGACATGTCTGATGTGGTTTCCGTTTGATTTTGGGGGGAGACATACATGAAGCCTACCATGATTCTCCAGTCTGTTTATTGGGCAGCAGGGAATTCATGGGTCATGGGCACAAAGGATCTTGCTTCTCTTGGGGAGTTCATAGAGGAAATGGGAGCCATTTGAATCCTGAATGGGCTTGGGGACTCACAGGTGGGACCTCATTCATAGAAGGAAGGTTTTCTTTTCAGGCTACAGTAGACACATGTGTTGAGGATGGAGGTGGGGGCAGCCCTGGATTTTATGGGTGGTGTAGGATTCCTAGTGCTGATGGGAATGACACAGGTAGGATTAGAAAAAGTGGACACGAACCAGATCCTGAAGGTCTCGATCGAAACTGAGATCACAGAAGAGTTTAACTCTTTAAGTAGCTTGCTTGATTTTTTGTCCTACACACAGCAATCCAAGTGGGGAAAGACTGTAGAGCCATCACCGTGCACCAGTCCTCAAGGAAGGTGAGGCAGGTGTGAAGCAGGGGTGGAGAGCACATGGGATGTGAGGGTTCCATGAAACCTGGTTCCTGGTCGGTCAGGGAGTGGAAGAGGGGTCGGGGCTCCTGGGCTTCCACGCAGGATCGAGTAGCTACTCAGAGCTTGAGAGTGTGGCTGGCTCCTCTGTCCCATGGTTCATCTTGGATTCATGTATTTAGTCACATCTGTCACCTGTGTGTGAGGAGCAAGAGGACCTTTTCCCAATTATATGAAAATAATATTAATAATAAGTTTTTTTAAACAGCTGTCCTTAATGGCTACCTTTAGGACATGGTATATCAGCCTAAGATTTATAGTATCATTAACTTGGAAATATTGCCTTATGGACAAAGTGCAATGTGAAGCCACTTGTATATTGCATTGCTTGACGTTGCTGAATGTAATCAGGAAACATTTACTTAGCATTTTGACCTAGCTGTCTGGCTTAGGAAGGGTCAAGGGGAAAGACATGCCAGTGGGTATCAAGTATGGAGACATAAGTGAAGACTTGGGTGGGCCTCGCTTTGGCAAATTGCTTCCAAGCTCTTCTGTGCAGGTTGAGATTGAGTAGGGAATAAACATGGTCCAGAGGAAAGCCTGCTTCCCTGAGTGCTGTGAGCGGAGTGGCCCGCTGGGAGCGGAAAGGCCCTGGGGACTCTTCAGGGTTGGGTGCCCCAAGTTTTCGCTGTAGTCTGTTCCCTGGAGTCCCTACCAAGCCTATTCCTGATTAGAGAATACTGCATGCCCAGGGACATGCTGACACTGGCTCATAATTAGGAAGGAAATGCTGACAGAATTCTAACTATAGACAGGCAGGGGACCTTGGCCAGCTATGCCTTTTAGCGATCAACAGAATAGCCCTGGGAAAGTCATTAGGAAATTACAGGCTGAAGATTAGCTGAGAAAAGGCAGAAAATTGAATGAAGTCAGTGTGAGCGCACAAAGAGGCATTTTTCTAGCTGTCTGCTCAGAAAGGTCATTGAAGGATGGCACACCAGTGTGGCAGAGACGAAATTGGGCCCTGAGAGCAGCCCCTGCAAACAGCCCCTGAGAAGGAGGCCAACTTGCCAAACATGTAGCCTTCCTGGATACCTTTCCTTTTCCACTGCATCTTTGTGGTCAGCTGAGAATCTAGGTGCATATATCCAGCTAATTTACAATGGGCAGAAGAAAACATGCAACAGCTCACTTAGAGGGTTGCATACATGGGTGTGCAAATCAGTCATAAACACTGCCTTGGGCCTCCATCCCTGTGCCCAGGAAGGACAGGCAAAACACTGTCAGGTCCATGCTGCTTAGCTGAATCCCCAGGGGGAGAGCCTTTACTCTGTCTAGGGAACTCTACATATCTGCCAACAGAAAAGTTGCCTGCCAGTACAGTGGCTACAAATGAGATTTCAGGTGAGCACAGGATGATAGAAAATCAGGGCAGAGGGCATGATTTGTGTTTCCCAGGCCTTCTGCCAGGCGCCTCCTAAACATCTCTGCCCAAAAGCAGAGGCTGCCTCGGTAAAGGCTGGAGTGATCCTAATTACAGCTTTATTGCTAAATGCTCTGTTCTCTTTCCTCTATATTCAGGGCTTCTTTCTTTTAACCAGAAGCATTTCTGTCTTAAGATGTGCCCAAGCCACAAACATATGGAGAGATATACCATGCTCTTGGATTGGAAGAATCAATTCTGTGAAAATAACTATACTACCCAAAGTAATCTACAGATGCAACACAATCCCTATCAAACTACCAAGGGTATTTTTCACAGAACTAGAACAAAAAAGTTCACAATTTGTATGGAGACACAAAAGACCCCAAATAGCCAAAGCAATCTTGAGAAAGAAAAAGGGAGTTGGAAGAATCAACCTTCCTGACTTCAGACTATACTACAAAGCTACAGTCCTCAAGACAGTATGATACTGGCAAAAAAATAGAAATATAAACCAATGGAATGAGATAGAAAGCCTAAAGATAAATCCACACACCTATGGGCACCTTATCTTTGACAAAGGAGGCAAGAATATACAATGGAGAAAAGACATCCTCTTCAATAAGTGATGTTGGGAAAACTGGACAGTTACATGTAAAAGAATGGAACTAGAACACTTCCTAATACCATACATGAAAATAAACTCAAAATGGATTAAAGACTTAACTGTAAGGCCAGAAACTATAAAACTCTTGGAGGAAAACATAGGCATAACACTCTGACATACATCACAGCAAGATCCTCTTTGACCCACCTCCTAGAGTAATGGAAATAAAAACAGAAATAAATAAATGGAATTTAGTTAAACTGAAAATCTTTTGCACAGCAAAGGAAACAACAAACAAGATTAAAAGACAACCCTGAAAATGAAAGAAATGAATAGCAAATGAAACAACAGAGGATTAATTTCCAAAATATATAATCAGCTCATGAAGCTCAGTGCCAGAAAAACAACACAATCAAAAAGTGGACAGAAGAACTAAACAGACACTTCTCCAAAGAAGACATGCAGATGGCTAATAAACACATGAAAAATGCTCAGCACTGCTCATTATTAGAGAAATGCAAATCAAAACTGCAATGAGGTACCATCTCACACCTGTAAGAATGGCTATCATAAAAAAAAATCTATAAACAATAAATCCTGGAGAAGATGTGGAGAAAAGGGAACCCTTTTGGACTATTGGTGGGAATGCAAATTTGATGCAACTACTGTGGAGAACAGTACGGAGATTCCTTTAAAAATTAGGAGTAAACCTATCATATGACCCAACAATACCACTACTGGGCACAGTTTCTGAGAAAACCAGAACTGAAAAAGACACATGTACCCCAATGTTCATTACAGCACTATTTACAGTTGCTAGGACATAGAAGCAAACTAGATGTCCATCGACAGATGAATAGATAAAGGAGTTGTGGTACATATACACAATGGAATATTACTAGGCTATAAAAAGGAATGCATGTGCATCAGTTCTAATGAGGCAGATGCACCTAGAGCCTATTACACACAGTGAATACTGTCCACTTTTTGATTGGGTTGTTTTTCTGGCACTGAAAAACAGAAAAAAGTCAGAAAGAGAAAGACAAATATATATTAATGCATATGTATGGAATCTAGAAAGATGGTACTGATGATCCTATTAGGAGTTCAGCAAAGGAGATACAGACATAAAGAACAGACTTTTGAACACAGTGGGAGAAGGAGAAAGTGGGATGGTGTGAGAGAGTAGCATTAAAACATATACATTACCATACATAAAATAGATAGCCACTGGGAATTTTCTGTGTGATGTAGGGAAGCCAAAACTGGTGTTCTGTGACAACCTAGAGGGGTGCGATGGGGAGGGAGTGGGAGGGAGCTTCAATAGGGAGGGGATATATGTATAATTATGGCTGATTCATGTTGATATATGACATAAACCATCACAATATTGTAAAGTAATCATCCTCCAATTAAAAATAAAATGAAATTAAAAAAAAAAAAAAGATGTGTCCAAGCAACAGGCAAGACACCGTCTGTGTGAGTGTCGGGGGTGCCTGCCCTCGTCCCGCTCAGGTCAGCCTCAGTGCAGTTACAGCAGTTGTGAAGCTATTCAGTCAGTCCTTCCCTGCACAGTTGTTCTCCTAGTGGGCACGTGTGTTAACAAAAGGACAAGAATGGCCAGAGCAGATCCCAGGAAATCAAGTGCAGCCAGCCCTGTCGATCACCCCAGAGAACAACTCCTCCCTGGGAAAGATACGTAAACCAAACACATTTTGTGTCAAACCAAATAGCTGAAGCATACTGCAAAGCTGCTTGTTATAAGGCTGCACGTGTGCATATGTGTGTGGGTTCCTGGGGGAAGGGGTGGTGTGCACAGGGAGGAAGAGACAGAATGGAAGCAGGATTGAGGCAAAGCTTCCTTTTTTCCCTCTGATTATCTGCTAAGAATGACGAGCATCAGGATTAACAGGATCAGAAGTGGGATCTCCAGGCTCACTCCCCCGACTTTATCCAGGAAGTGGGGAGCAGAAGGGGGCACTGAAAATCCAGAAAAAGTCACAGGACTCACATTCCAGCCTCCTGGATCCCACAGCACCTCTTGCCACTGCAAGTCTTGGGGACGCAGATCCTGACAGGGCCACCATCCACTCTGCTTTCTGCACGGTGGCACTTCCTCTGCTGCTCTGCTCCTTCCCGGATGAATTCTGCATGGGCTGCTGAGCAGGTTGATTGGGCTGCCATCAGTGTGCACAATCCCCCAGCCTGCCAATGCGAACTTAACTGATTCCAATTTTGTTAAGGAAGCAGAAGATAACTTGAAGTTATGTTGAATTGAGTCCTTTTCCAAAGTAAAGAATATTTAAGTAGATTACAATTTTATATTCTTGGCCATTTTCTGTTGGCTGGTAGAGGGATTGGAGAAAGTGAATAATAGAGTCGCTTCCTAGGGCGGAAAATGGCTTTTTTCTGGCTCATAGAAAGTTCCATGGCTTTTGAAATATGATTAAACATGGTATAAACAAAGCCTTGGGGCTTTCCAGGTGGCTCAAGTGGTAAAGAATCTGCCTGCCAATGCAGGAGATACAGGAGACTCGGGTACGATCCCTGGGTCGGAAAGATCCCCTAGAGGAGGGCATGGCAACCCACTCCAGTATTCTTGCCTGAGAATTCCATGGACAGAGGAGCCTGGTGGGCTATAGCCCATGGGGTCCCAAAGAGTTGGACACAGTTGAGTGACCGAGCATGCACACATGCAAACAAAGCCTTGGCACATGTTCACTGTGACAACATTCCTCTGCAAATCTGTTCTGCCCCAGGTCTGAGCTGTGCTCTTGGGATATAAAGCTGAGTGAGGCTTGGGCAACACTAGCCGTCTTCCAGCCTCACTGCAAACAAAAGAGACCCCTGGTGTTGTGAGAACACAGAGACAGAGCCATTGACACTTCCAGGAGGTGGATGAACTGGAGGAAAGCTGTAAAGGTGAGGCAGAATTTGAGGGAAGCTTGAGGCAAACCAGGTCGGGGTCCAGGACAGATGCGGCAGATGGCCGTGAATCCTGGGGCTGTCCAGAGTCTTGGCACCTGCCCCTGGAAGGCCGACTGCCTCGTGGAGGTGGCTGGACTTAAAGGGGGACTGGCAGGTGGGTCTCCAGGAGCACAGTGCTTTGAAGAGCGGTATAAGGTAGGAAGAGGAAGGATGTGGTCTGTTTCAGAACAGTGACTTGGACAGCAGAAGGCAGTGGCACCCCAGTCCAGTACTCTTGCCTGGAAAGTCCCATAGACGGAGGAGCCTGGTGGGCTGCAGTCCATGGGGTCGCTAAGAGTTGGACACGACTGAGCGACTTCTCTTTCACTTTTCCTTTCATGCATTGGAGAAGGCAAAGGCAACCCACTCCAGTGTTTTGCCTGGAGGGACGGGGGAGCCTGGTGGGCTGCCGTCTATAGGGTCGCGCAGAGTTGGACACGACTGAGTCGACTTAGCAGCAGCAGCAGAGGAGGACAGGGCAGCACTGCTGTCATTGCAGAGGTGTTGGGGTCTTTGTGTGGATGACATGGGACTGAGCCTGGATCTGTGGAGGAGGGGAGAGACAGGAGCAGTGGACCTGTCTAGGGCAGAGTGGACGGGACTTGGGGGTGGAGGTGAGAGGAGGAGAACTTGGTTCACAGCTGAGCTCCACAGCTTGGACACTGGAGAAGGATGGCACCTCTTGGTGACGCAGGGCACTTGGCAGAGGTGACAGGTTCAGGGACAAAAAGGATACTCTCATTTATTTTTCACTTTTTATTTTAGAATAATTAGACTTATTCTAATTATCCTATAATTAGAAATATGGGAAAAGCAGTGCCAAAAATTCTTATCAACACTTCACCCAGTTTCCCCTAATTGTTGATAATGGTACAATTATCAAAAATAGGATGTGAACATGGACACAATACCATTAATTGAGCTACAGATGTCACAGAAATTTTATCAGACATTGTGCCTGGTTTTTTGGGTTTTCTGAGTTGAGGTGTTAACAGACAAACTTTGTTACTCAGCAGACTAACATGAATAATAACATCTTTGTTTTCTTTTTCCGTGAGTGCTCTGTACTTTGCCTTTTTTGGTCGCTACACTCTTACTATTTATTTTTCAATCCTCTTGATGACATTTTATTTTACATATGTATACACATATATACAATATATACGCATATGCCATATTGAATGGTATGTCTCCCTCCTCTCCACTTGTCTCAGAATTATTTTTACTTGCAAGACTTCCGTCCCCTTACTTGAATTGTAAGAACTGCCCTAGAAGTGTCAGCTACCTAACATCACTACGCGGCCCCATGGCACTGTCTGCTCCATCAGCCCTGCAGCAAGAGGCACCAGCTCAAGGTGGAGGCTGCTGAGCTGAGTCCTCCAGCCATGAGCCAAGTGTGAATGCCAAGTCCCGCTTCTGACTGTCTGCCCGTACACGAGCACCTTGTTATGCTTTCTGTCATTGCCTTCCTTACTGTCTCTTTTGGTTTCTTTATTTTTTTTTTTGTCTATGCAATGTTATCATGTGCTCTTTTTCTCAGTAAAGAATCTGCCTGCAATGCAGGAGACTGGGGTTCGATTCCTGGGTCGAGAAGATCCCCTGGAGCAGGGAATGGCAACCCACTCCAGTATTCTTGCCTGGAGAATTCCATGGACAGAGGAGTCTGGCGGGCTACAGGCCACAGGATTGCAGAGTTGGGCACAACTCTTCAGTGTTAGTGCGAGCTACTAATACCAACACTTAGTGGTGTTCAAGGAGACATTCTCTTTGAGCTCCTAGTGGTTGCCTTTAGGTTGATGGAAGTCTGCAGGTTCTCGCTGAAGGTCTCCATGCTGTCCCACCCAGGGAACTCCTGTGGCACTCAGTCCACCTGCCTTTCCAAGACTCTCTCCGTATGACACCTCTCAGGACACGCATATGCACTGCTCCCCTCACTGTGCCCCTCTCCTGCTTCACTCTGAGGTTAGATTGCCTCGGGCCTGGGATGTTTCTTTGTCTCTGTCTGCATCTGTCCCAGTGACCTGCTTCCTTCTATGCTCGAAGTTCCATTTCCCACCCGCATCTCCAGCTGAGATGGCTCTCTCTTCTGAGGTTCAGACTTACGTAGTTGATTAGAGAGCTCAGCTTGGATGGCCCACAGGGAACCCAAACCTAACAGGTTCCTAATGCACTCAGGATCCCCACTGCTCTCCTGGCCCCCACTGCTTGTGGCCATTCCTCTTGTTTGCTTTTTCTTAACTTGTCACAATCAAATCATCCACAAATCCTGTAAATTCTATGTCTGCCTATCACTTGTTCATGTCTCTCTGATTCCCCATCACTCACCAATAACTCTTTTTCTGAATAGTTATAAAAGCCTTCCAAGTGATCTCATTCACTTTCCAAAACATTCTCTACTCAGAGGGTGGACTGGGCTCTTGTAATTGCAAGACAAATTATGTCACTTCCTTGCTTAAAGAAGCATAGGCTTTATTTGTTGACATCCAGAATGCAGGGCAATTGTGAATTTATATCAAAATAATACAATGCTTAACTTAGCTTTTGATTCAGCAGTACCTTCTGGGAATTTGTCTCCTGTGTGGGTTTTTACATATGGGCAGTGATACATAATAAATACAAGCTTATCCTCAGCTACATTGAAACAGCAAAGTATGGCAAACCACTCAAAAGCCCACCAGTAGGAAACTGGATACATAAGCTGTGGTCTATCACCACAACAGAATTCCTTGAAGCAGCAAAAGAAAAAAAGATTGAGGAAGGTCCCATATGCTGCTATAAAAATATCTCCAGAAAATCCTGTTGCATGAAAAAAGCAAGTTAAAAATAATATTTTATACTATGTCATCTTTTATATAAGAAAGAAGAAGAAAGAAGAATTTATGTTTGCTTGAGGTTGAAGTTGGTGGGGTAGACTAGACAGGGGTAGAAGTGAGACACTTCATTGGGTTAAGTATTAAAGTGTTTTGATTTTTGAACCTTCTTGAATATATTATTGACACACACACATACACACACACTCACTTCCTGCAGTGACTCTCCTGCCATCCAGTGGAGACCTATACCCCCTAGCAAGGGCACCATCAAATTTCCCCCTCTTCTTCCACTCTTCTATGGGATGGGCTTCCCCTGTACTAACTGCTCAGCTCTCCACCGACCTCAGTTCTCTTCAAAATTCAGGGCCTGCCTGAAAGACACATTAGCCTTTTTGTGCATCTGGGTTTTCTCAGATTTCAGGGTGCTGTGTACATGCCACCTTTCAGAAAGGACCTTGCTGACCAAGCACACAGACACACAGGAGTGTGTCCCGTAGCATTCTCTGCTCTTAAAGCCCTGAGTGCTACGCAGTTTTGCAATTTCCTACTTTGCTGTTAGTTGCTTATCTCCCCTGCTTATCAGTTAGTCCAAGAAAGAAGATATCACTCCTTCTCATTCGAAATCCCAGGCCCTCAATATATTTCTTGAAGAAATGAAAGGACATGCTTATGCCTATATTTATCTGATCAGATTTTTCTAGCAAAATCATAAAAAAAATTACTTTTATCCCTCATATTCAAGGAAGAATTTTGCTTCCTTGACATACTTTTAGTCCATCAACCCTGCTTTAAAGTTACAAGACTGATTAATATTTAAATGTTAATACTTAATAACATTCAAATGTCAGTATTTAAATGTAAATTTAAAAAATTTTTTGAATTTTGCATGCAGCTTTGTTACCATATTTACAACATTTATTTATACCCAAATCCATATGTTCAAACTGTTTCAATGTTCAACTTCCACCTCTTCTATGAGATTTTAATTCTTTGTTTTCATGCTTTTTCTATTTTCGTGTTTCTCTCACTCTGCTGGAATAAACCTTCAAAGTTTTTTTTTTAACCCCTCAGGAACTGTATGGAAGTGGTGGATTTTCTGAGACCTGGTAATGCTACTTTTCCTCATGACCCACAGATTGTGTAAATTTTACACTCTCTCTTCTCCATGTATTCCTCCCAAGGCTCATAGACACTCTACAGCAACCCCAACATTGGCTGGCACAGAGTTTTTAGTTTCTTTCTTGTTAAAATTCAAAAAAATTGCTATGGTTTCTGGTTGTTCTTTGGGCATTAATATTATTTGACAAAAGGAAGAGTATCGTAAATGTGGATGAAAATCTTCGGCAATTGCAGCAACATGGACAGACCTAGAGATTATCATACTAAGTAAGGTAAGGCATAAAAAGAAATTCAAATGCCATATGATATCACTTGTATGTGGAATCTAAAAAAAATGATACAAATGAACTTATATACAAGACGGAAATAGACCCACAAACATAGAAAACAAATTTATGGGAACTAAAGGGGAAAAGGGTGGGGAGGGATAAATTAGGAGTTTGGGATGAATATATACACACTGCTGCTGCTGCTGCTAAGTCACTTCAGTGGTGTCCGACTGTGCGACCCCATAGATGGCAGCCCATCAGGCTCCACCGTCTCTGGGATTCTCCAGGCAAGAACACTGGAGTGGGTTGCCGTTTCCTTCTCCAAGGCATGAAAGTGAAAAGTGAAAGTGAAGTCCCTCAGTCGTGTCGGACTCTTAGTGACCCCATGGACTGCAGCCCACCAGGCTCCTCCGTCCACGGGATTTTCCAGGCAAGAGTACTGGAGTGGGGTGCCATTGCCTTCTCCGATATACACACTACTATATATAAAATAGATAAGCAACAAAGACCTATTGTATAGCACAGGGAACTCTGTACTTTGTAACAAACTAAATGGGAAAAGAATTTGAAAAAGAATTAGATACATGTATATGTGTAACTGAATCACTTTGCCTGTACACTTGAAACTAACACAATATTGTAAATCAACTATACTCCAATATAAAAAAGATAGAATTAATATAAAATGAAACTAAACAAATAGTGGGTTTTTTGTTCATTTTTGTTTTGCTTAGGAAACATTTTTCTTCTATAATACCAATAATTATTATTTTAACTGGCATGGGAGGAACAGGTATTATTAAGTTTTAATTTTAAGGAGTTAATTTTTTAACTTATTTTTATAGGGCTTCCTTGGTAGTTCAGCTGGTAAAGAATCTACCTATAATGCAGGAGACCCCGGTTCAATTCCTGGGTCGGGAAGATCCCCTGGAGAAGAGAAGAGATAGGCTACCCACTCCAGTATTCTTGGGCTTCCCTGATGGCTCAGATGGTAAAGAATCTGCCTGCAATGCGGGAGACCTGGGTTGGATCTCCAGGTTAGGAAGATCACCTGGAGGAGGGCATGGCAACCCACTCCAGTATTCTTGCCTGGAGAATCCCTGTGGACAGAGGAGCCTGATGGGCTGCAGTCCATGGGGTTGCAAAGAATCAGACATGACCGAGTGACTAAGCATGCACGCATGAGTAAAGTATTAGCAGTTAAATTTTCCTATGTAAATTCATCCCAAGAGTCAATGCCATGCAACTAAGCTGCTTGCTTAAATATGAGGATATGGCTGGTTCCACCCTACATGCTTCCCAGGAATCGATTTCACTTTAATTTTTACATCACCCTTGTGAGGCCTGCAGTGTGGACACATAGCAGATCTAGTTGTCAAGCTGCTTGGATAATCTTGGAGTCAGGAGATCTCCAAATCTCATTTGTAAGACCCATTTCTCCCAGCTGATGCTGCAGAAGCAAGTAAAATCCTTCTAAAGTGAGCGGTAAAAACAGTGCTGCTACATCACTTACAGCAAAAGAGAGGCAGAATGACTTCAAATTGATGGCATATTTTGAACCCTTTGGAAATCTGTGGTCACAGAACAACTAACCACCCCAAATCTAAGGAGGGTCAGTGCCTGCAAGGGAAGATGTGATGCAGGTATTCACTCCCCTGGGGTCTATTCAACTGGGCCCTGATAAGAAAACTTCAGCTAGTATCATTGACAAATTAGTTACCACCAAATGAGGGTGGGTGAGACAGTGTGGAATCCCAAGAGGCCACAGAAATTGGGAGACCAGGGTCTGTCTGTGGGCTCTTTCTCTGTAAAGACTACCAGGCACTCAGAGAAAAGATCAGAAGAAGATCTGAAGTACCTATTGTTATGCAGTGAGCCAGTGGATGAGCAACCATGTGAGGGGGCAAGAAATTCCACCTGAATCCTCCTCCTCCATCAGCACCCTGGAAAAGATCCTTCATTTGTGGGCAGAAGGGCAACAAATGCTTCTTCTTCTAGAGCATTGGTAGGAAGGGAATAGGGAGTCAGGTGCCACTTAATTCAGGGGGTGAGTGTGGTGGTGCAAGAAAACCAGGAGAGCCACACATCTGAGACCCAGGGTCCCAGTGCAAGCCAATGACAGAGGCTTAATCAGAACAACAGAGACTTCAATTCCCTTTCCACTGCTATGATGACAATGTTTAAATGAGAAATGATAGCAAAACGCTCCAGGAAAATGTGTGTTAAGACACTTCGTGAGTCAAAGTTCAAAAGGAAGAGCTTAACCTCTGAATCAGACACTGTTCTGGAAAAAAAGAAAAAATGATTTCCCTTATACAAAAGGAATCTTTACTGGAATTTGAAGCTTGGGTTTCACTGAGAGTAACCACAACAACCCCAAATCTTAAACCAATCCAAATCTAGATTAACTCAAATCCCCACACAAAAGGTGTATCAAATAAAAAAAAATTTACTTGTATCCAGGCATGAAAACAATTGAACATAAGATATTCATCTTTTGGTAAAGTTTTTTGAGGTAATGAAAAGGCAAGAAAATAATACTCAGAAGACATACAAAAATCATCAGAGCCTGATGAATATGGCACAAATGTTGAGACTATCTGAAAGGTAATTTAGTATAATTATGATTAATATATTTAAGGTGGACACTATACAAGATAAGATGAGTTATTTGAGCAGAAAGGTTGAAGCTAAAAAAAAGGAATTAATGGAAATAGTAGAAAAAAAAATAGTAACAGGATAAAGAAAGCCTTTAATGAACCATCCATGCTGAGAAAAGAATTAAAGAACTTGTAGATAGGTCAATAGAAATTTTCCAAACTGAAGGGAGAGAGTAAAAAAATTGGGACAATCAAACTTTCTAAACTACATGTTATTGGAATCCCAGAAGAAGGGAGAGAAAATGGAGAAATAAAAAATATTTTAATTAATAGTAACCAAGAATTTTCCAAAATTAATTACAGACACCAAAACATAGATACAAGAAGCTCAGAGAACCTCGAGAAAGATAAATATCAATGCACATACACACACAAACATGTCTCTGTTCATATTACACTAAAACTACTGAAAACAAAAGAAAAATAAATTATAAAAGGTAGCTGCAGAAGAGAAATACCAAGTGTAAGTAACAAAGTAAAGAATTGGAACAAAGTGAAGAATAACAGTGGACCCATGAGCAACAAAGCAAGTTAGAAGGCTATAGAGTGACATCTTTAAAGAGCTGGGAAAAATACCATCAACCCAAAGTTCTATACAGAGTGAAAATACCTTTCAAAAAAGAAGAAGAAATAAAGATATGCTCAAAGTAAAGCTGAGAGAATCTACTACCAACATATTCGCACTACAAGAGGAAAAAAGTGATCAAGCAAAAAAATATGACCACATATTTAAACATGGAATCTATGCAGAAATGAGGACTTCTGTAAATGGAATGATTGAAGGTAAATTAAAAATATGCATATTTTAAAATGTTTAACTGAATAACAGATAAGTGCCTAAAGCCAGGTTGGGAAACTTTTTTAAAGGGTCACATTTTTGACGGCTTGTGAGTTCTAGGGTATGTGTTGAAATTGTATTTGACCCTTGAACAACAAAGGTTTGAAGTGTGAGCATCTCCTTATAAGCAGATTTTTAAAAAATAGTAATGCTAAAGTATTACATCACCCATATATTGAATGTATAATTGAATCCGTGGATGCAGAGGAACTGCATATACAGAGGAATGACTATAAATAGATGGATTTTCAACTGCATAGAAGGTCAGTGTCCCTGAGCCTCATGTTGTTCAAGGCTCAGCTAAACTCAGCTCTGCTGCTATACTACATCCATAAAAAATACATAAATGAGTGGGCATGCTATGTTACAATACAACTTTACCCACAATGAGATCCTTTAGCCTGTAGTGTGTCAGCCCCTGGTCTAAATTAAAGAATAACAATGCAGAATGCATTTATAGCATATGCAAAAGTAAAAAGTAAGACAACAATGAATAGTATGAAGAAATTGGGAATATACTGCTGTAAGGTTCTTATATTATTTGTGGAGCAATATAATATTACTTTAAGGTAGACTGATTAACTAAAAAATAAAGCCTAAGGCAATGTTAAGATTTTAAAGAGGTGTAAATAATAAATTAATAGAGAAGGTAAATTGAAATCTCATAATGCTCTGAATTAACAAGACAGAAGATAGAAAAAGAGGAAAAGAAAAACAAAGAACAGATAGATCAAGTAGAAAATAGCAAACAGGATAGATTATAATCCCCAAACACAAAGAATGATACTAAATGTGAAAAGTCTGAAACCACTAATTAAAATATAGAGATTGTCAGAATAGATATAAAATAAAGACCTAAGTATATGCTGTTTTCTAGAAGTGTACCTCAAAAATAGCTACATAGATAGACAAAAACTAAAAGAATGGAGAAAGATATACAAGTAGTACTGCCTAGAGAAAACACTAAATCAATGAAAGCCAGAGTAGTTATATTAATTTCAAGAAAATCAGATTTCATAAAATGAATGGTTATTAGTAATATGAAACCCAAATCAGTTCAGTTTAGTCGCTCAGTCATGTCCGACTCTTTGCGACCCCATGGACTGCAGCATGCCAGGCCTCCCTGTCCATCAACAACTCCCGTAGTTCTATACAACCCAAATAGTTCTGCTTAATTTAAAAACCAAATTCATAGTTTAAAATCTTCCCAAAGAGAAACACTAGGCCCGGATGATTTCTCTGGGATGAATTCTACCAAATATTTAAAGAAAAATTGATATGAGTTGTATAGAATTCCTCAAGAATAAAACTATTATTAATTACTTCCAAACACTTAATGATGCCAGCATTATCCTAATAACAAAACCAGACAAAGACATTACAAGAAAAAAGTACTGTTGATCAATATCCCTAATGAACATAGATGTGAAATCCTCAAGAAAATGCTAGCAAATAAAGACTAGCAATATATAAAAATAATACCTCACAGCCAAGTGGATTTTATCCCAATATACAAGATCATCACCATTTTAAAAAATCTATCAAAATATTTCACTTTATTAACAGACTAAATAAGAACAGTATTTGATCTTCTTAATAGATATAGTAACAGCATTTGACAAAGTAAACATCTGTAATACTGTCTGACTCCATTTACAGTGTTTGATATTTACTCTTTTCGACTCCATCGTTTCCCCTTTTCCTTCTGATTCACATCTTCGAAAGCTGATAAAAAAGCCTGTGTGTTCCTCCCATTGGTGTCAGTGAAAAGTCCAAACAACGCAAGCACTGGCCAGTTAAGTGTGAATTCCCACCATAGCCCCATTCCCTAAGCACAACAGAAATCCCAAGCCACTTAAGGACCTGCTTGGGAGCCTGCTCTGCTCTACCCAGAAGGCCTTCATTATGCAATTAATAAATTTTTCTTACTCTTTTGATGTATGTGTGGCATCATCAGAACCAAATTTTGGTTGGGATCTATCACCTTTCTATAGTGTATCCACAATGACATCCATTCATGATAAAAACTCTCAGCTAACTAAGAATAAAAAGGATACTTCTTTAACCAGATAAAAACCACCACTGACAAACAAAGAATAAACAAACAACAACAACAAAACAGCGAGCATCATATTTAAAAGTGAAAGAAAAAAAATGTCCTTTCCCTTAGACTGGGTTCAATGCTTGGATGGCCTCTTTCACCATTCCAAGTCAACATGAATGGAGAAGGAAATGGCAACCCACTCTAGTATTTTTGCCTGGAGGATCTCATGGACAGAGGAGCCTGGTGGGCTGCAGTTCATGGGGTCACACAGAATCGGACATCACTGAGCACACGTAGTCAACGTGAAAAGTTTTACCAAATGTGATAAAACAACAAACAGGGATAAAGATGGAGGAGAGGAATAAAACTATTCCTTTTCATAGGGATATATTCATAGAAAAACCCCAAAGAATCAAGAAAAAATCACCTAAAACTAATAAATGAGCTTCCCAAGTTCACAGTACAAAAAGTCAACCTTAGAAAGTCAGTTGTGTTTCTATATAAAAGCAGTGAACGATTGAAATTTGAAATTTAAAAATAAATACCATGTACAGTAACACCAATAATAGAATATTTTAATATGAATCTAACAAAATATGTGCAAGATCTGCAGTTTGAAAACTACAAAATGTTGATGAAAGCAATCAATGAGGACCTAAACAAAGGGAAAGACATACCATGTTCATGGGTTGGGAAACATAGTATTGTTTAAGATATCAGTTTTCCAAATTTGAACCATATATTCAGTGAAATTACAAACAAAAATTACAGTAAGTTTTTGGGAAGGATATTAACAAGTTTATTCTAAAGTTTATACAAAAAGCAAAGAAACTAGTTAATTCAATTTGTGGGGGGAGAACATAGACTACTCATACTACTATATTTCAAGGATTACTATAAAATTACAATATTCAAAATAGTGGATATTGGTAAAAGGATGGACATATAGATAAATAAATAGGATAAAGATATGAGATATAGTAGACAAAGATATTAGAAACAAAACCAGACAAATACTGTCACCTGATTCTTAAAAATATAAAGGGCAATTCAATGTAGAAAAGATAGACATCTTACACATGGGTTTTATAAAAATTTCATGTCCATATGCAAAAAACCCACATCTTTCTATTAAATAAAGTTGTTCAGATAGTGAAAATAAAAGCACAGAGTAGGAGAAAAATATTCACTAATCACATCTCTAACAACAGACTTGCATTCAGAATAGAAAGAACTCTCAAAACCCAACAGTAAGAAAACAAACAACTTAATGTTAGTTGACAAAAGTTCTGAAGAGATATTTCGCTAAAGAAGATGTGAGGGTGGCAAGTAAACATATAAACAGATGTGATGTTTACTATCTTTATCCAGTAGTGAAATTGAAATTACAACCAACCCTCCCTATCTGAGAATTCAAGAAGATGGAAAATACTTTGCAATCTGTGGTTGGTTGGTTGAATCTGCCCATGCAGAATCAAGCACCAACTGTAAGGGATTTGAGCACGCAGGGATGGTGGTATCTTTGGAGGTCCTGGAACCAAACCCCTGTGAATAACGAGGGATGACTATAAAATCACACACAAAAAGACGGCTATACTTTGTGCTGACAAGGATGGAGAGCAACTGAAACTCATACACATTGTGGGTGAAAATGCAAAAATGATACAGCCACTTTGGGAAAAATGTGACAGGTTTATTAAATTATTTTTATTGAAATTTTCATTGAGATAAACATAGATTCACATGCAGTAGTAATAAATAATAAAGAGACATCCCTCATATGTTTGCAAGAGTTTCCAACATGGTAACATTTTGCAAAACTATAGTATAGTATCACAACTAGGATATTCACCTTCATACAACCCACTGACATTATTTAGATTTCCCATCTTACTTATTCTCATTTGTATGAGTGTGTGTTAAGACTTCAGGGGAATTTTATCACCCCTGTATGTTCTTTATCCATTGCCTTCATCAACACACTAAGAAATTACAACACAACAAAGATGCCTTCTGTTGATCTTTTAAAACCCACTTATTTCCTCACACCCTACTTTCATCTCTAAATTCTGGCAACAACTAACACGTCCTTCATTTCTAAAATGTATCATATTTTAAAAGTTATATAAATGTAACCATATAGTACATAACCTCTGGGGATTTTTTATATTCAGCATAATTTCCTAGAGTTTCTAAATTGTTGCATGTGCTAATAGTCAATTCCTCTTTATTAGCAAGTAGTATTCCATGGTATACTTATATCAACCACAGTTTATTTAACCTGATGAAGGGCATCTGAGCAGATTCTAGTTTTTAGCTGCTGTAAATAAAACTGCTCTTATTATTAGAGGACAGGTTTTTGTGTGAACACTAATTTCCATTTCTCTGAGATAAAAGCTCAATTTCTGGGTCATATGGAAATTGCACGTCTAGTATTCTGAGAAACTGCCAAATGGTGTTTCAGAGTGGCTGTACCATTTATATTCCCACCAGCAAAGTATGAGTGAAGCAGTTTCTCTGCATTCTCAATGGTATTTTGTGGTATCACATTTTTAAATTTTAGACATTCTGATAGTGATATTTCATTGTGGTTTTAATTGGCATTTCTCTGATGGCTGGTGAGGCTGAGCATCTTTTCATGTGCTTCATAGCCATGTCTGTTCATATAGTCTGCCAATTCTCTAATTGGATTTTCTTTTGACTGCTGAGCTTGTATCTTCTAGCTACTAATCTGTTGATAGATATGTGATTTGGAAATGTTTTATCAGTCTGTTGCTTGTATATGCATTCTCTTCACAGGGGTATTTATCTTGCCCATTTTTTTTTTTTTTTTGGCTTAGGACGAGATAGAAACCTTTATTTAAAAACATTCTATTCCTTTAAAAATATATACAGAGTAAAGGGTTTGGATAAGATATGGTAAAATCACAGGAAGCAAAGCCAAATTCTGATACAATAAAGGAGAAATTGGTGACACTCAGAAAATCAAAACCAGTAATAGCAGTCACAAGAGGGTCAAAGCAAATAGATATTGGAACAACAAACCACATCAAATTTCCCTCAAGCCCTCTACCTGGTGTTTTTGTTCCATAAGTTAATAGACAGCTCATAAATTTCAAGTTATGCAGAGTCTTATTTCTACCCACCTCACATAATGGTGAAGTCATTTATTTAATATCAGAGAAAGGGATTGTCTCCACTCAGAGAATACAATAGGAGAGCCACTTGCTCAAAGTGACTGAAAATTCTTTGAGGAATAAAATCATCTAACCTAGGAAGCATTGTTGATATCCAGGCACGTGAAAGTCAGATGTTACCTCAACTCAAACAAAACTGAATTCCTTTCTGTTTGCCAGGAGTGTCCCTGGGATCCTTGGTAGATAGGTAAGCAGCCTTGTAATCCTGCACGGGGCTTTCTTTCAATCCAGAAACCCATGCTTTCTTGTTGTGCATCAACAAATCTGAGGAGTGAACTGTTGACAGGTGGTATTAGGAATGCAGCAAGAGAGAAGAGAAATGGCTGCCAGTGATAATACCTGTGACCAGTGCTGCTAGGAAGCACTGATCTTGGCTGAAAATGCTAAATTAGGAGTGGCTTTTGAAATCTCCAGCACTCAAGACCATTGGTTTCTCCCTTTACAAGAGAAAGGTTGACACGGTCAGTATCTATTTGGGGGGGAAAAGGAGAGTTGGTGTGAAAGGAGTTCTTATGAGGAAGCCTGCCTCAGTGAAACTTGATTTGGAGCTCCTTCCTCCCAGCAGGCATATGGTGCTTCTTGATCCTGTGGGGGTCCCAGTGACCCCTGGGACTCCGTGGCATTTCTTGAGGGACCAGGCCAGCTGGGCTTCTTTCAGTCCCCTTTCCCGTGTGACTCTCTTGAACCTTTCTAAGCTCAACTGCTGCTGAAGCTCTTCTGTTTTCCCCCAGAGAGAGACAGAGAACTTGACCTTTGCTGCAGAAGTTCTCTCTGATGGATCGGAGTGGATCATGTTCTTAAGTAGTTTGTGAAATTCTTTGCAGAGCTCCTGAGAAATGTCCAGAAGATTCCCCTCATGGATGTGATGCCTCATGGTGCCATTGGTGGGTAATGACTCTGCTTCTGCAGCCACTACAATGGTCAATCCCAAGACAAAAATTTCTGCTTTAGGAAGGTGCTGATAATTCTTTTGCAAAATCTCATTATCCAGGAAGTGATTGTGTCCCTCTTCCACTTGGATTTACTTATTGATATCACATGACCCAAGTCACCAATTCTATCCATCACATTGGCAGAGAGAAACCAATCAGCTTCATTTTCAACCTTTTTATGGGACTATGAGAAAGTCACTTTGCATCTTATGACAAAGGAAGTTGTTACTAGGTTTGATGTCCAGGTGCACCATGCCAGAGTTGTGGATGTACTGAAGCCCAAGGGAAATCTATAGAAGGATATCCTGGAGTTTGGGCTCTTGGAAATGATTGCCAGACTGCGTTTTCAGATATAGCAGCCTGCAAGCTCCCACCATTGCAGTATTCATTCTGAATGATCACGTGGTCATCTTGTGCCCATGCAGAGTAGTAAGGTAGCATATGGGAGTGATGCCCCAGCACCACGTGGGCATGAACTTCATGCATAGCCAAATTCTCATCTGATAATCCTCCCAAAGTTTTCATGGAGCATTTTATTGCATAAACACATCCATCCAGCCTTTTAATGCACTTGTAGACTGTTCCAAATTCCCCAATCCCATTTTTTTCTACCTCCAAGAAATCTTTTTCATAGTGGGAAGCCATGTTGGTTTCTCATCCAACATGTCTCTTGGCAGGGAACACTTGTTTCACCTTGTCTTCTCTTCTCTGGACCAGCTTCCTCTAGATCACCTTGGGTTTTCCTCTTGCCATTGGATTTAAGGAATTGTTTTCTAGACTCCAGGGTGAAGCGATTAATGTTTACCAGAGCCAGTGAGGTCATTTCACCAATGAAGGGGCCAGGTGTGAGCTTCAGATGCTTAGAGCTTCAGGAGGGGAGCTTCCCTGTTGAAGAAAGCATAGGCTGGCTCACCTGGCCTTTGGGAGTGAAGAGGTTCTCACAGTGGTGGCTTGCCCTTGTCTGGTGGGGCTGGTGCTTCAGGATGTGTGAGAGTGTGGCACTGGAGTCGTCAGACCCTGATCTGGACTCACGTGGTCTTTTCCCTGAAATATATTGAAGTCACATGCATTACTAAGGGGGAGTTCTGGAGGTATAAGCTTTGCCTCTGAATAGTAAACTCCAGATTCCCCTGGGGTTTGACTTGGCGCCTCCTTTCTCTCTTGTGTCTCCGTCTGCCCTTTGTTCTCATGCATCTCTTCACAATAGAAATTTAATCTCTGCTTCAGTTCTTTGTTCTCCCGGTTGTCACTCATCTCAGCCAAAGAGCTTCATAACCTAGGCAAGAAGACCTGTCAAAAAGAAACACTGCAGAACTGCAGAAATGAGAAGAAAAGTATGTAAGCTTCAAGTTCCCAGTGCTAGCCTGGCTTTCCTTCTTCCAACTAACAGCTACATCAAATGTATTTAATTTCGACAAGCTCTGAATTATCAATGTTTTGGTGTCAAGTCAAAGAAAGCTTTGCCTAGCCTTAGATTCAGAAGTTTTTCTCCTATATGATTCCAAAACCTTTATAGTTGACATTTTATATTTAAGGCTATGAAGAATTTTGAGTTAATTTTGGTATAAGGTATAAGGTCTGAGTTTAGGTAAAGGTCCATTTCTTCCCCCATGGATTTCTCATTGCTCCAACACCATTTGTTGAAGAGGCGATCCTTCCCCCATTGAGCTTCTTTTGCACTGTTGCCACAGTCAGTTAAGCATATTTTTGAGGGTCTGTTTCTGGATTCTCTATTCTGTTCTATTGATCTCTGTTCATCTCTCCCCAATAACAAATGTCTTGATTACTGTATAGTGAACCTTAATATCAAGTACAATGTTTCCTTTCATTTTATTCCTCTTTTCAAGGTTGTTTCAGCTATTCTAAAGCCTATGCCTATTTACATCAATTTTAAAATAAGTTGTTTATATCTACACAAATTCTTGCTAGGGGTTTTATAGGAATTGGATTAAACATATAGATCAATTTTGGGGAAATTGACATTTTGACTATGTTCAGTTTTTTAACACATAAACGTGATACATGTCTCCATTAATGTAGGTCTTCTCTATATCTTTCAGCAGTGTTTTGTCATTTTAGGCACATAGATAGGACACAGGTTTTGTTATGTGCATACCTAACATTTCATTTTATTTGGAGTGACTGTCAGTGTTATTGTGGTTTCTACAATTGTTAGTATATAAAAATCTGATTGATATCTGTGTGTTGAACTTGTAAACTGGGACCTTGTTGAACTATTTCATTCTACGAGTTTTTTTAAGAGAATCCTTGGGATTTTTACATAGATAATCAGATCATTTACAAATAGAAATAGTTTTATAGCTTCCTTTTTCTGATTAGTGTGCTTATTTTTTTTGCCTTTTTAACAAAATTAATTTTTATTTTATATTGGAGTATAGTTGATTAACAATGCTGTGTTCAGTTCAATTCAGTTCAGTCACTCAGTTGTGTCCAACTGTTTGCGACCCCATGGACTGCAGCACACCAGGCTTCCCTGTCCATCACCAACTCCTGGAGCTTACTCAAACTCATGTCCATCGAGCTGGTGATGCCATCCAACCATCTCATCATCTGTCATCCCCTTCTCCTCATGCCTTCAGTCTTCCCCAGCATCAGGGTCTTTTCCAATGAGTCAGTTCTTCACATCAGGTGGCCAAAGTATTGGAGTTTCAGCTTCAGCATCAGTCCTTCCAATGAATATTCAGGACTGATTTCCTTTAGGATGGACTGATTGGAATGTTGTGTTAGTTTCAGGTATACAATCAAATGACTCAGTTATACATATACATATATCCATTCTTTTCTCAGGTATATTATTATAGAATATTGAGTAGAGCTCTCTGTGCTATACAGTAGGTCCTTGTTGATTTATTAAATGGCTAGAACTTTCAGTACTGTGTTAATAAGAGTGGTGAGAGTTGGTATTTTTGTCCTGTTCCTAATCCTAGGGGAGTAAAGAAGCATTAAGTATAATATTAGCTATAGTTGTGGGTTTTTTTTTTTTCTGTAAATGCTTTTTATCAAATTCAGACAATTCCTCCCAGTTCTCAATTGCTAAAAAAAATTCTTAAATCATAAATGAGAGATAGACTTTGTAAAATGTATTTCCTGTGTATCAATTGATAAAATCATATGACTTTCCCCCCTTAACTTGTTGACATGATGGATTGCATCAGTTGATTTCAAATGTTGTACTAAGATTGCATCCTGGAATAAATCTCACTTGGTCATGGTGTATAGTTTGTGTTACACTTCGATAGATCCAGTTGCTAATTTTTTTTGAGGATTTTTGCATCTAAATTCATGGGAGATATTGGTCTGTAATTGTCTTTTCTCTTATACTATTTTTGCCTAGCTTCAGAATCAGGGTAATACTGGCCTCAAAAAAAAATGAGTTGGGAAGCCCTTCCTCTGCTTTTTTCTGATATGGATTGCATAATATTGATTTATTTTTTTAATGCTTATTTTTATTAATGCTTTAATATGAACCTGGAGATTTCTTTTTCCAGAGATTCTAAATTGCAGACTCAATCCCTTTAATGATTGTAGATATATTCAGATGACCTATTTCATCTTGCATGAGTTTTTGTAGTTTGGGAATTTTATTTTGGAATTGGTCTATTTCTTCTATGTTGTCAAATTTATGAGTAATTGCACAAACCATCCCACTGTTATCTTTTTAATGACTGCAGACTATGTATTGAATAGTAATATCCTCAGTTTCATTCATAACATTGATGATTTGAATTTTCTCTCTGTATTTTTTTCAGACTTGCTAGAGATTCATCAATTTTATTGACTTTTTTCCCCCAAAGAGCCAGCTACTTGTTTCATTTATTTTTCCCATGTCTGAACAGTCACTGATTTATCTTATCTTTATTAGTCCCTTCATTTTTCTTGCTTTGGATTTATTTTTATCTTATTTTCATAGTTCTTAGGTAGGAACTTAGGTTATTTAATTAGACCTTTCCTAGTTTCTAATGTAAATATTTAGCAGAATACATTTCTCTCTTGATGCTGCTTTGGCTGCAACCCACAAACTTTGATATGATATTTTCAATTTCATTCAGTTCTATGTGTTTTTCAATTTTCTTTCAGATTTCCCTTTTGACCCAAGAATTATTTAGAGTGTTGTTTACTTTCTGCATGTATGGAGATTTTCCTGCTGTCTTTCTACTATTAATTTCTAGTTTGAGACTATTATGGTTCTATAATCACAGTATACTCATATTGAACACACACGTGATACAACTTTGGTTCCTTTGTATTTAGTGAGTCTGATTTTTGGCCCCAGGTTTATCTTGGTGAAACTTCCAACGGAACTTGGGGGGGAAACGTGTGTTCTTTTCTGTCGTTTTGCGGACTGTTCTGTGTGTCAGTTACATCCTGTTTTTCATGTCGTTCAAATCGTGTGTCTCCTTCCTAGTTTCCTAGTTGGAGGGGATGGGTGTTGAAATCTCCAGCTGTAACTGTGGATGAGTCTAGTTCTCCTGGCACCTCCATCAGTTTTTGTCTCGTGTACTGTGAAGCTCTGCGATTGGCTAGTTCACATTCGGGATCACTGTGTCTTTTTGGTGGATTATAAATCCACCAGTTATCATTATGGAACATCCTTCTCTGTCTCTGGCAATTTTCTTTGCTCTGGAGTCTACTTATATATTAACCTACTCAATCTTTCTTTTAAAAAACTATGTTTACATGGCATCTTTCCCCCTCATTTCAACGTACCTATGTCACTGAATTTAAAGTGAGTCTCTTATATAAAATTTGTAGTTGGGCCCTGTTTTGTTTTTTTTTAAGTCCACTCTACCAAACTCTGTCTTTTCATTGGTATATGTAGACCACTTGTATGTAGGGTGTTTATTGATATTATAGATATGAAGACTGCCTTTTAAAAATGTTTTCTGTTTGTTTCCTCTGGTTCCCATTCCCCTGTCTCTTTTCCTGCCTTCCTGTGGATTTTGAACACTTTTTAAGATTCTACCTTGATTTATTTGTAGTGCTTTTGGGTGTAACATTTTATATATTTTTCATTCTAGTTGCTCTGAGTAGGTATTACAATACACATATGTAACTTATGATAGCTACTGATATCAGTATTTTACAACTTAGTGTTATGTGTGGAAACCTCAATTTCAGTTAGGTACTTCGCCCCATTTTTAAAAACCATTGTCTGGGTGTCAGATGCTGTTACAGTTTTTGTTTCAATCATTAAATATGAGTTATAAAGCTCATTAGGGAAAGAAAAATAATGTCTGTATTTTTACTTTTACCATTATTTACCTTCATTTATCATTTCCTTCTGTTTGATGTACTTGCTTTAGTGAGTGAGTGAAAGTTGCTCAGTCGTGTCGGACTCTTTGCGACCACATGGACTATACAGTCCGTGGAATTGTCTAGGCCATACTGGAGTGGGTAGCCTTTCCCTTCTTCAGGGCATCTTCCCAACCCAGGGATCCAACCCAGGTCTCTCACACTGCAGGCAGATTCTTTACCAGCTGAGCCACAAGGGAAGCCCAAGAATACTGGAGTGGGTAGCCTATCCCTTCTTCAGGGGATCTTCCCAACCCAAGTATCCAACCCAGGTCTCTTGCACTACAGGCAGATTCTTTACCAGCTGAGCCACAAGGGAAGCCCAAGAGTACTGGAGTGGGTAGCCTATCCCTTCTCCAGCATATCTTCCCAACCCAGGAATCGAACTGGGGTCTCCTGCATTGCAGGTGGATTCTTTACCAACTGAACTATCAGGGAAGCCTTGATATCAGGGAAGTACTTGCTTTAACCACTCTTTAAGAATAGGTCTGCTAGCATCAAATTCTTGTTTTCCCTCATCTGACAATGTTTTCATTTTTCTGTATTATTGAAGGATATCTTCACTAGATACAGAATTTTTGGTTGACAGATCATTTCTTTCAGCACTTGAGAAATCTTGTGCTACTTCCTTATGCCTCTATGATATGGGTTCCAGTAAGAATTGTGTTGTTATTTGAGTCGGTGCTTTCTTATTGATAATGTATTGTTTCTCTTTGCTTGCTTTCCAGATATTTCTCTTTGGTTTACAAAAATTTCATTATGATGTATCTTAAAATGATTATTTGGGTTTATCTTGTTTGGATTTTCTTAGTCTTTGGGGGCTTTAATTTTGTCATTTTTGCCAAATCAGAGAAATCTTCAGCCATGATTTTATTAAAAAAAATTTATTTTTTAATGTGGACCATTTTTAAAGTCTTTATTTAATTCATTACAATATAGTTTCTGTGTTATGTTTGGGGTTTTTTGGCCATAAGGCATGTGGGATCTTAGCTTCCTGACCAGAGATTGAACCTGCACCCCCTGCATTGGAAAGTGAAATCTTAACCACTGGACTTCCAGGGAAGTTCAAACCGTTATTTTTTCCAAATACTCTTTCTGCCCCATTATCTTTCTCTTCTCCTTCTGGGACTTTGATGATATAATTGTTGGATTCTGTGTTATTTTCCCACACATCTCTGAGGCTCTATTCACTTTTTTCCATATATTTTCTCTTTGATGTTCAGATTGGCTGAGGCTTATTGGTACATTTTCAAGTTCATTGATTCTATCCTCTGCAATTTCCGTTCTACTATTGAGCTCATCCAGTGGGTTATTTTTTTCTCTGTCCTGTATTTTTCAAATCTATAATTTTCACTGAGTTATTTTTGTAGCTTTTGTTTCCTTGCTGAAAACTTCAATTTTTTTCATTTGTTTCAAGAGAATTTGTAACTGATTATTGAAATGTTTTAATGACAACTGCTTTAAAAGTCCTTTAAACTAAGTTAAAGAGCTGAATCATCTTGGTGGTGGTGTCAATTAGTTGTCTTTTCTCATTTAAGGTGATTCTTAGTATGACAGGTGACCTTCAACTGTATTCTTACTATTTTCTCATTAGATTAGAAGGCTCTGACCTATTTAAATATTTCGATTTAGCATGCTCTCACCCTTTGCAGATTTAGTGTGGGGTTCTTATTCAAATTTTGTGAGTTGTGGTCCCAATGGCAGTTTAGCGTTCAGAGACTTGCTGCTGCTGCTGCTAAGTCGCTTCAGTCATGTCCGACTCTGTACGACCCCATAGACGGCAGCCCAACAGGCTCCCCCATCCCTGGGATTCTCCAGGCAAGAACACTGGAGCGGGTTGCCATTTCCTTCTCCAATGCATGAAAGTGAAAAGTGAAAGTGAAGTCATTCAGTCGCGTCCGACTCTTTGAGACCCCATGGACTGTAGCCTACCAGGCTCCTCCATCCATGGGATTTTCCAAGCAAGAGTACTGGAGTGGGGTGCCATTGCCTTCTCTGGTTCAGAGACTTAGCAGTGCTATTTTTCTGTTTGGTTTATTTGGCCCCCTGAGGATCCTAGTATTGTCAACCAGTGCTGCCTGAGGAGCAGAAGAGGTCTCCCCAGGCGGGACACATGGGCATTTTTTTGGCAAGGGAGGGCAGTTCCATGTTTGCATGCCTTATACACTTCCTCGGTGTCTTTGGGTGAGGGAAACAGTCTTCTACTCACAGAGACTAAGAGGTTTCAGGGGCCAGATTGCTTGCTGTGACTGGGGCCTGTTTACTTTTTCTACCTATCTCTGGTCTAGATTGAGGAGAATTGGACAATTTTGTATAAAATTAATCACACACCTACTCTATGACAAAGAGTCCTACTCCTGTGTATTTATCCAAGGGAAATGAAAATGTACATTCACACGAAAGCCTGTAATGCGAATGTCCTTGACATGATGAATAGATAATTAATCTATGAAACATCCATCTAATGGAGTACTTTTCATCAACAAAAAGAAGCAAATTATTCATGCATGCCAAATTATAGATGACTCTTAAAAGCATTTTGCTAAATGAAATAAGAAAGATCCAAAAGATAACCTATTGTGTAATTCGATTATATATAATACTGGAAAAGGTAAAATTATAGAAAGGAAAGGAGAGCAGAGGTTGTTTTGCATTGGAAGAGGGTTTATTTAAAAGGGTAGCACAGGGGAGCTTTGGACATAATAAAACTGTTTGATATGAAATGGTTGAGGTGATTCTGTGCTGATTGATACAAGACTGTATTCATTTGTCAAAATTAAAACTCATACTGGCCAGAGATGCTCTGAGGGTGCAAACAAAACCCTTGTGTGCACCAGGACCCAGGGAAAGGAGCAGTTACTCCCACAAGAGACTGAGCCAGACCTGTGTTTGAGTGTCTCCTGTGGAGGCATGGGTCAGCAGTGGCCTGCTGTGGGGATAGGGTATCTGGCTGCAGCGGACCTGGGAGGTGTGGTGTGTGGCTCAATTCTTCAACAGATAAATTGTTTAAAACAGAAGAAAGTAATGAATAAAAGAAGAAGAGATGAACACGTGACTTCCAGATTGAAAGAGAATAGAATATTGGAGACACAGTCAGATGGTAAATCCCCAGTTAGATGAAGAAACGCAAGAAAGTGCCTATTATAAAAGGTCCTATCTGAAGTTATTGATATTTCTCCTGGAAATCTTGATTCCAGCTTGTGCTTCATCCAGTCTGGCATTTTGCATGATGTATTCTGCATTTAAGTTAAATAAGCAAGGTGACAATATACAAACTTTACATACTCCTTTCCCAATTTGAAACCAGTTCGTTGTTCCATGTCCGGTTCTAACTGTAGCTTCTTGACCTGCATACAGGTTTCTCAGGAGGTAGGTAAGTTGGTCTGGTATTCCCATTTCTTGAAGAATTTTCCACTTTGTTGTGATCCACACTGTCAAAGGCTTTAGCATAGTCAGTGACGCAGAAATAGATGTCTTTCTGGAATTCTCTTGCTTTTTCTATGATCCAATGGATGTTGGCAATTTGATCTCTGGTTCTCCTGCCTTTTTTAAAACCAGCTTGAACATCTGGAAGTTCATGGTTCACATATTGTTGAAACGTAGCTTGGAGAATTTTGAGCATTACTTTGCTAGCATGTGAGATGAGTGCAATTGTGTGGTAGTTTGAACATTCTTTGGCATTGCTTTTCTTAGGGATTGGAATGAAAACTGACCTTTTCTAGTCCTGTGATCACTGCTGAGTTTTCCAAATCTGCTGGTCTGTGGAGTGCAGAATCCTCTGCAGAAGCCCCATCTACTTGTTTCTCCCGGTCCCAGAAACAGTCCTATTCTTCTGTGGTACAGTTACTATAGATTTAGATTTATTAATATGCTTTCTGTGTACAGATCACCAAAATAGAAAATCAGTGTCATAATGTCAGAGAATCACTGAATAATGGATTTTGAATATCTATGAATCATGTAATCTTAAATTTGCTGAGTCATGATATTTGAAGATTATGTTCACTTGAAGGTTTGGATTTGTACTGATGTACTAGGAAAGAACCAATCTGATTCCATATTGGATCTATTCCTTTAGCTCTAACCCTTGTCCTCTGCTGCCCATGCTTAGTCATGCTGGCTCTGCATCTTTTGTAAAAGAATGTTGCCCATAGCCTGAAATATACATGATAACACTTTCTCAGGGCTCTGACCTTTAAGAGTCCATTCATATAGAGATAAAAAGTTGCAGAACAGAGAATAGCATTTGTTTTGTTGGAGGTTTACAGGAACATTGTGACCTGACCTATGTGGACAGCTGGAAGAACAAAGGACTTCCATACCAAGAAGTTGGTAACAACTAACCATGCCTCTCGCTCACCTGGCCTTTAGAAATGTTTTGCTGAAATCATTCAGAGAGTTCAGGGTTTTTCTTGGGCTCAAGTCACCCATTTCCTTGCTTGGCCCTGCAATAAACCTTTTTCTGCTCCAAACTCTGATGTTTTGGTATTTTTTTGGCCTTACTTTGTGTGAGACACAAGAACTTTCCTCTGGTAACACTTGCTGAACATCAGAACCATGACTGTGGAAACCCACAGTCACTCTCACTGAAACCTTAAGCTTTGATTCAAATGTTTCATGACTGCAAACTCACAAATTCCAAGAAATGAGGCATCATGGAATCATAATGTCTTAAAGATGCAGGTAGGAATGCTAGAGCAAGCTGTGAATGCACAAATTGAGAGCATTTGTCTGCCACCCCCAGCAGAAATGCCCCGTTGTTAAAGGAAGTCCCCGAGGGGGACTCAGATATTCAAAGTGGTGAGAAAGAGGGAAATATTGGAGTGGCCGAAAAGTTTATTTGGGTTTTTCTGTAAGATGTTATGGGAAAACCCAAAAGAATTTTTTGGCGAACGCAGTACTAATGTCTTACTCTGCATAACCACACAAAGATCATTCACAGCATGTGGTGTTATCCTCATTTGTGCATGCTAAGTCCCTTCAGTCATGTCCAACTCTTTGCGACCCTATAGACTGCAGCCCGCCAGGCCTCTCTATCCATGGGATTCTCCAGGCAAGAATACTGGAGTGGGTTGCCATGCCTTCCTCCAGATCTTCCCAACCCAGGGATCCAACCTGCATCTCTTACATCTCCTACACTGGCAGGCAAATTCTTACCACTAGCAACCTGGGAAGACATCTTCATTTGAGGGGCAAGGAAATTAAAGCCAAGAATGATTTAACATAGAAAAGTCAGCTGATGCTTGCCAGATCCAGGACATTAACTGCTCATGTGTCAGAAGCCTTGATAAACTGCTGTGACAGCCTGGGGTGAGAGTGAGATCGAGGAAGACTCAGCTTCTAACTGGTCAGGGTCCCATTTCAGAAGCCTGCAAAATCTCCCAGGTCGTAATCCACCTGCACCTACTCACCCTCACTCTCTCTCCTGGCAGATGACCAACTAACTCATGAGGTTTGCAAATGGTCCTTTGTTTACCTCTCTGAAGACTCATATACCCACAAATCCTTACTTTTCCCCTGCTCAAATCCCAGTGCCCTTCTGAGAGACAATCAGAATTGAATCACAAATTTGTCTGCACATTAGAAACACCTGCTGATGTTTAAAACCACCAAAAGCCCTGGCCACACCTAGACAAGTAAAACCTTTGTCTCCGAGAGGTGAAACACTGGTGTCAGTATTTTTAAAACTCACCAGATGATTACAATGGAAAGACAAGTTAAGGAACCTAAGGGTTATTCTGTTATTCACACAAAGCAGTGGTTTAAAATAAGAATCAAATAAAAGATATTTAAAAAATAAAACTTTCTGAAGCCAAAGTCCAATCTCAGACCAGTAAGAACAGAAGTTCTGGGGGAAGTCTGGGCATAGATTTTTCTAATCTTCTCAGGCTGATAGAGATGAAATCCTGAAAGCTTAAGGCAGGCGATCTCTTAACTGCATAATCTTCCTGGGTCTTTTCAAACTCAGTTTTAGAGCTTCCCACTCCATGGTTTAACCTTGTGAGTCAACAAATTACCTATTTTTGCTTAACTGGTGACTCTCTATCTTCTGCAAGTTCTGGAGTTGACCAACTATCCGTTTGCTCAGAACCCTCTGTTTTGCCGAAAATTTTCACTTTTGTCTCAGGTTCAGAGGATCTGTTGACAAAATAAGCCACTCATTATATACAAATAAATAATACAAATATTTATTAGAGAACTATAGAGTTTATTTTCAATACACTAACATTAAAAGAAAAGGAAAATAAAAACAGCAAAGGATACATCACCAAATTGGGTTTTGATCAACATCCAGACTTAAACAGTGCTGGTAAGTCCCGTGTCACAGCACATCTAGAGTCTCAATTGGGAAAGTGTCCTAGGTAGCACATCTGCTCCATGGGTAAGACTTCAAAGATTGCTGTTCAGGGTTCCTATTTATAATCCCAGGACAGAGACAATCTGATATTCTCTTCAATCTGTAACCAAATTGCAAGCCTGGTTTCATGTTAATCCTGTTTGTTTTGTCTTGTAAAACTTGGAATGTTGCTAAGCTTGGAGCTTGGATGGCCAGGTCCCCCGCCCAGGGACTCAACAATCTCAAGATTTCTCCCCATTTTATCTATGGTGCTGCAAGTCTTGCACTCACAGCAGGCAGTCACTCACAGTCACACATAGTCCAGGCAGGTTAGAAGCAAGGTCAGAGGTCTGCTCTGCTTTGTCTCTGAAGCCTAAATAAGACTATTTAATTTCCCTAACCCCCTCCTCCCTGGTGGCTCAGACAGTAAAGTGTCTGCCTACAATGCGGGGGGACCGGGTTTGATCCCTGGGTCGGGAAGATCCCCCGGGTTGGGAAGATCCCATGGAGAAGGAAGTGGCAACCCACTCAAGTACTCTTGCCTGGAAAAATCCCATGGACAGAGGAGCCTGGTAGGCTACAGTCCATGGGGCCACAAAGAGTCGGACACAACTGACTGACTTCACTAACCCCCTCCTGGTTTTAGCATTGAAAATTGCACTTTCCAGGAAATTCTTCAGTCATAGGCAAACCAATATAACTTTGTTACCCCACTTGGAATCAAAGCATCCTGACATTTAACTTCCTGCTGGGTTTCTTGGAATGAGCTCTCTTCACCCTCCTAATTAGGGCTCGTAAATGAACCACCATCATAATTATCTCAATCACATGGATCTCTGAGTACAAGCCCCGCATAGATACCGAGATGTCATCCTAGCCTTCACTGGCTCCCAGTCTTGTCACATGACTGCCTCTCACTTCTGTGCCTTACCCAGCACTATCCCTGGACCGTGATTCACTGACACCTCTAAAGCAGAACAACACTCTACCCAACTGTGCCTCTATAAATCACATTAGGACCTCCCCTCCATGTGTGGCTTAAGCTGTTGGAAACTGAAATATGAAGCTCACTTCCAAGATGTCTCTTCTCACACTTGACTGTTTGGGTCTCCTTGGTCAAAGTTGATGGCAACTTTCTAGAAAAGTTAAGAAAGCAAAACTATGATTCATTTGGGCTACTTTTCTTCATGGAACAGATGTGCCAACTCATGTAAATGGGAGAAGAGCTTAAGAATATATTGAAGAAATCGGAGAACAGTAATCTTAACTGTGGGATAGGTCTTCACAAGAACCCAGGGAAAACGGAACAACTATGCCTCACATCATGGTCAGGAAGCCCAAGTTAGCCACCAGGAAGACCTGAACAGAAGAGTTTCCTAAATCCAGGGCATCTCCAGCCTCAGGTGCAGGAATCCAAGGACCACTCCAAAGCCACTTAACTACCCACTAAACTAGCCCTCCTCTCTGGATCAGCTTCCCTTGGCCTACCAAGGAGCTCATGGTTGTCCAGCCTCCTCCTTTGAATTCCAGAGAAGAAGACTCTTGTATCTTGTTTAGTAGATATCCATATTATCTGCCAGGAAAAAATATTTCCCTAAGCTTTGTTCACCTTAGGCCACTGACTTTTGCAGTGGTTATCTTTAGGTCATTGCAAGTCCCTGGTCAATTATCTGTGAGCTAGGAGGGGGGCCATGGTATGACTACCTACGGCTGGGTTCACAAAAGGGCCTGTGGTCATAGCAGTTTATTAGAGAAGCCATGAGAAACCCTACAACTGTCATATCTAGTAAGAACATAAAATCTTATTGTTGGATGAATGCTAATGAAATGCAACTCTAGCATCTTATGGGTGAAGGTAAAGTGCTATATATTGAGAAGAGTCAGAAATGTCTGGGTTTGAACCTCAGTAAGTTTTTACCAGTTGACCTTGTAAAATTTACATCACTTCTTTTGATCTCATCTGTAAAGTAAAAAAGAATACTTGCCTTTTATGTTTGTCACATAAGGACTAATTAACATTGCCTACCTAAGCTCCTGGCAAAACTTAATACTGGTTTCCAGCATGGACTTAGGCACTTCATCCTCCTGCCTTTTGTCCTTAGCCGTCACACTCAACGTGACACAGCACAATAAGGGCTCTTCAGTCAGCAATAAGTTCTGCTTTAGATGGAGCACAAGCTGGTTGGATTTGGGCACCCAGTTGTGCTCCATCAATCTCAAGTCTCTTATGTAACCAACGCACATGATCAAAGATCCTATACTTCAAACCTGAATCATCAATCTCAGTGCTAATGGGATATAGAAAAACGTTTTTCCCTGGAAGATCACTAAAAGGTCACAGTCTTGTTTTCCCCAGATAGATTTTCTGTCATATTATATAGTAATGTTCAGTTGGGTGGCAAGATTACTGTCCTCCTGAGAATAACAGTCATCTTTGTAGCTGTTTTACCCAACTCTCAAACTGGTCTGTGAATTTCTCTTGAGATGACTTTTTGATTACTGGCATCTAATTTTTAATTAGTTTTGCTTTTTAGACCACAGACAAACAAAATTAACCCGACCATATTCTTCAGTCTAGGGCACACTTACCATTAGTCTTCCCTGCAAAGTCCATTTTGTGTGACTTCATTCATTTTTTATGTTAGTTATTAATTTTCCCCTTCATTCATCATCCCCATTCCTATTCCACTCGCCAGCCTGACCTTCACAATGTACACACACTGTACCTAAAGTTCATTTAAACCATTTTCATGCATTCACTCAAAACTACATGTGATGTATTTCATGTGTATGTGATTAATGCAGTTTTTTTCATTAACCGCACACAAACTGATATATGTAAATCTAATTCTGACTGCTGCTGAAATCTTCCCCTTGCACACACACAACCTCATCTATTTCTTTTAAGAAAGGCCACCCGGATCATTTCCAGCACTTGTTCTCATGATCAAGGCTGAATGCCCCAACATCATCAGTCCTTTTTTTGACCACCACTGACACCTTCTTCAGGATACATGCCCTAGAGTCAGATTGCTAGGGGGGAAGGTATACACATATTAATTTCACCTGATTGCCCTCCAGAATGGCTCCACCAGTTTTCACTTCACAAAGTAAACAAATGTTCCTGTTTCACCTAAAACCCCAATAGCATTTAATGCTATCAAACTTTCTCTTTTTTGCCAATCTGTTAGTAATGCTGTAACATGATGTTTAAATTTGAATATTCCAGAATATTAGTGAGGTTAAGTGCATCCTCATTCAGTTAGCAGCTGTTCTGTCTGATTTTCCACCTGAAACGCTTCCTCCTGTGTCTTGCCCATTTTCTCCTTCTGGATTTTTGATCTTTCCCTTGATGATTTGTAAGAGTTCTTCGTATATTCTAGGTACTGAAAGGAGTAGAATTCAGGCTGGCACTCATTGTTAACTTAAACTTCGCTAAACAGAAATCACAAATTCTGAATGGGTCAAGCCCATTCAGTTCAGTTCAGTTCAGTTCAGTCGCTCAGTCATGTCCGACTCTTTGCGACCCCATGAATCACAGCATGCCAGGCCTCCCTGTCCATCACCAACTCCCAGAGTTCACTCAGACTCACATCCATCGAGTCAGTGGTGCCATCCGGCCATCTCATCCTCTGTCGTCCCCTTCTCCTCCTGCCCCCAATCCCTCCCACCCTTTCCTATGTATGACTTTTGGGTCTTAGTTAAGAAAGACTTCTCCACCCGAGTTTACAAAGACATTCAGTATCTTCTCCTGTTTGTTTCAGTAGACTTACTTTTTAAAGTGGAACTTTAACCTATTAAATGTTATTGTGTAAGCGTGTGTGTGTGTGTGTGTGTGCACGTGCATGCACAGGCACATAGTGTAAAGTAGGAATCCAGCTTTCTTTCTCTGTACAAGTATTCAGCCTGTTTATGCAACACCATTTACTAAGTAAAAACCCATCCTTATGGACAATATCATATACCATATCCCTAAATACACATGTGGCTCCGTTTGGACTGTCTAGGCTATTCCATTGCTCCTCTCCTAGTAACATATTGCTTTACTAAAGAATTTTAAAATATGTATTATTTTAAGGTAGGGTAATTACTCCATATTGTGTGCTTCATTTTCACAATTTATTTAGTAGGTTATGCACTTCAAAATCAGTTTATTGATTTTCCCTAAAGAAGATGATTACAAAATAAAGCCTGGCTATTGGAAGTTGATTATATAAACTAATTTATGGTTATTTCACAAAAAATGCAAATAAGTAGAATATCAACTGAAAGAAAATAGCATAAATATACTAGAGGATTTTTTAATGAACAAAATTTTCTTTTAAACATGACAGACTAAGATTACATTCAAAATTCCACTGAAATTGAAATAAAGAAGAAAAACATAGCATCAGTGTAGAAGGGCAAAGCAAATAAGATTGCATCAATTAATCAATCTTAGGAACCTTTAATAGTGGCAAAGTAGAAGGACAAATGGTCAGAGTTACCAGACCAGGGCAAGCTAAGTGTCTATGAGGAATGCAGCCAATGGTGATAACACAAGATATTGCATCCATTGGGTAAAAACATGATGCTTTTAAAAAGCACTTGGTCTGAGAGCAAACATTATCAAAACTTAAAAATATAATGGGAAAATATATATTCAATAAAAGGGCTGGAAGATGAAGTGGAGTTATTCTCTAAGAATGTAGAGCAAAACAATAAACAGACAAACTGTAAGAAAAACAAAAGATCAATCTAGGAGGCCCAACATGCAAATAACTGGAGTTCCAAAATATGAGAGTATATAAAAAGCAAAGAAGAACAATAACAAAAAATTAATACTAGAATTCTTTGAATTTTAGGGAATGAGTGTCCAGATCAGAAGTTCTCACTGAACCCTTGACACAGTGTAGAAAACTAAATCATAAGAAACCGTTGATATATTGTGGGCAGATGACAACAATATGGCGACAAAGAGATGAATACAGAAGATGAGTCACTGCAATTACCTCAGGCTATAAACAATGCCCCCACCTTCCTAAAGAAAACGATTCCCAATCCAGACTTATATGCAAGCTATTCAATTATTCTCAGGTAAGGATATAACAAGGATACTTTTAGAATGTAAGGTCACAAAATGTCATTGCCACATACTCGCTCTTCAAAGGATTTGTTCTAAAATGTAACAGTAATAAAAGAAGGAAGAAAGTATGAGATCTTTAAAAAATTAGCTAATTCAAAAATAAGCATAAATAATTCTTAGTATGATGATAAGGCCTTAGTATGACAATTGCATAAGAACATGTCTAAACCTGGTTGACAATTCCATGGGAAGAGTTTCTGGGAAGAATGGGAAATTATTAGTGTCTTGGAAGTATTGGAAAATTTACCCTTTTTTACTAGAGAGTGTTTACTCGATGTGAATGTTAAAGCTATTTAATTTAAAGTTTATTGACAAGAATATTATGAGCAACTATGGAGGACTAAATATAAAGATCTAGGGGAAGTGAAAATTTTTTTGAAAAAACTTAAAATCTAACTTTGGTGCTAGAAGGAAAAAAAATGTGAAAACCAGTAACAAATGAAAATATTAAAATTGTAGACTGAGACTGTAGAATTTACATAGACAAATTCTACCAAACTCTCAAAGAATATGTAACCCCTATTTTACACAATTTGTGGAAGAAAGTAGAACTTGAAGATAAGCCTCCAAACTCATTATATGAAGTCAGTTAATAACCTTGTTACCAAAACAGAGCAAGCAAATTACAAGGAAGGAAAATGACAGACTGATTTCACGGATGAACGTAAACTCAGAAATGAGAAAAGGATTGTTAGCTAATTAAACTCTATAGTATATTTTTAAACTAACAAAACAAAGCAAAATGATGTGGTGAGTTTATCCCAGGGAAGCGAGCATGCCATCAGAAAATATTTAACATTAGATTATTTCATATCAGAAAGTCTACCAGTGTAATTTACTACAGAACACAGTAAAGGAGAAAATCACATGGTCTTCTCAAAATATTTTCAAAAGCCATTTAACAAGTTCAATGCTGTTTACATTGAAAACTAACAGGAAAAAAAGACTAAACATACAGTCTATCAGAATAAATAAGAAAATACAGCAAAATTGCCAGATAAGAGATCAGTATGTAAAAATGAATTTTTTGTTTAGTTTCTAAGTTGTGTCTGACTCCTTTGTGGTCCCACGGACTGTAGCCTGCCAGGCTTCTCTGTCCACGGGATTTCCAGGCTAAAATACTGGACCGGGTTGCCATTTCCTTCTCCAGGACATCTTCCTGACTCAAGGATTGAACCCATGTCTCCTGAACTGGCAGGAAGATTCTTTACCACTGAGCCACCAGGGAAACCATGCTGCTAAACCAGTAATAACTATCAGGAAAATATAATAGACTACAAGATACAATTTATAATAGAAAGAAAATCTGTAATATATTTAGGATAACTTAACAAAAAATTCATGAGATCTTTATAGAGAAGAAGAATCACTCTAAGGACTTTTTTTCTAATTAAACTTTTTTATTTTGAGATAATTGAATATTCACATACAATTGTGGGAAATAATACAGACAGATCCTGTGTATCCTTTGCCCAATTCCTTCCAATGGTAATGTCTAGCAAAACTACTTTGCATCATCACAAGCAGACATTAATGTGGTCCATCTACCTTATTTGGACCATCCTCAAACTGGAAACGAGGCAAACATCCTTCAGTGGGTAAAGGATTAAATAAACTACAGTAAAATCCATTTCACAGACAACAGGCCAGCTGGGGACTCGGCTACAGGAGGAGCACAGCAGTGACACCTCTAGGCTCTTTTTCTGCCTCACTGGAGAAACTTGTGTTTAAAGATTGTCAACGGGTGCAGACACAAAATTCTCCATAAACACTAGCTCTCTCAACCCAATAGACCAGGAAAGGCACAACATAGCAAGATGGAAAACTTTTCTTAGAGTTAGCCCCATGCCCACCATACCAGTAAAGTTCCACTCTCTGACCATGAGTGGGCACTGCTGGGGTCCATCACCCCCTCCCCATCACATAAGAGGAAATAGGTAGTTGGGATTTTCACTCCTACTTATGGTACTGACACCTCCCATTTCACAGTGTCAGTGGGGTCCATGAGGAGTCTTGAACTTCTATCCCCCACCAAGTGGTAGCAGGCCTCCCTTATTTCATAGTGCCAGAGTGCCCCTCCTGTTCCAGGCCAGGCTGGAGCCTGACGGGAATTCTGTATCCCACCTCCTTCCAGCAGGACCCTGTGGAATCATGTCTTCAAAAGGGTTGAAAGTAAACAACTGTGAAAGTCAAATTTTACATAAGTTGAAATGTCTTCTCAAGAACTCTGGGAAGATGGGGCATGTGGCAATATATATATACATATAAAATATTAAATCTCTAAATTCCCAGTGAACACACAGAGAATTGTGGCACAATCCAAATTCCATAGATAACATATACAATAAAGCTAGATAACTCAGTTTCCTAAGAATTCCAGAATGCAAGAGGGTAGGGGAACCATCAGCTTGCCAAAGATACATGTAGCTTCAACAGAGGGCAACAGAGTGTGTCTGCAAGGCTGAGACTTCCAATATAACTCCAGGCAGGGCTGACCTCATGGGCCTGTGCCTATCTCAGTCACACAGGGCTGACTCTCAGAATGGGCTCACACATGGAGACTAAGGATCTATAGTGGTCATCTAGAAATGCTGAATAATTTTTGAATTTTTATTCTGGGATGATAGAGCAGGCATTGGGGGCTTGGAGACCCCACTTGATACCGACTAGGGTTCTTGACCTTCTCCAACCAATACAAATTGATAAGAGACCAGACAAGAAATTCAGTTCAGTTCAGTCACTTAGTCATATCCGACTCTTTGCAACCCAATGAACCGCAGCATGCCAGGCCTCCCTGTCCATCACCAACTCCCGGAGTCCACCCAAACCCATGTCCATCAAGTCGGTGATGCCATCCAGACATCTCATCCTCTGTCGTTCCCTTCTCCTCCTGCCCTCAATCTTTCCCAGCATCAGAGTTTTTTCAAATGACTCAGCTCTTCGCATCAGGTGGCCAAAGTATTGGAGTTTCAGCTTCAACATCAGTCCTTCGAATGAACACCCAGGACTGATCTCCTTTAGGATGGACTGGTTGGATCTCCTTGCAGTCCAAGGGACTCTCAAGAGTCTTCTCCAACACCACAGTTCAAAAGCATCAATTTTTTGGCGCTCAGCCTTCTCCACAGTCCAACTCTCACATCCATACATGACCACTGGAAAAACCATAGCCTTGACTAGATGGACCTTTGTTGACAAAGTAATGTCTCTGCTTTTTAATATGCTGTCTAGGTTGGTCATAACTTTCCTTCCAAGGAGTAAGCGTCTTTTAATTTCATGGCTACAATCAACATCTGCAGTGATTTTGGAGCCCAGAAAACAAACTCATCCACTGTGTCCACTGTTTCCCCATCTATTTGCCATGAAGTGATGGAACCAGATGCCATGATCTTCGTTTTCTGAATGTTGAGCTTTAAGCCAACTTTTTCACTCTCCTCTTTCACCTTCATCAAGAGGCTTTTTAGTTCCTCTTCACTTTCTGCCATAGGGTCGTGTCATCTGCATATCTGAGGTTATTGATATTTCTCCCAGCAATCTTGATTCCAGCTTGTGCTTCCCCCAGCCCGGCGTTTCTCATGATGTACTCTGCGTATAAGTTAAATAAGAAGGGTGACAATACACAGCCTTGACGTATCCCTTTTCCTATTTGGAACCAGTCTGTTGTTCCATGTCCAGTTCTAACTGTTGCTTCCTGACCTGCATACAGGTTTCTCAAGAGGCAGATCAGGTGCTCTGGTATTCCCATCTCTTTCAGAATTTTCCACAGTTTATTGTGACCCACACAGTCAAAGGCTTTGGCATAGTCAATAAAACAGAAATAGATGTTTTTCTGGAACTCTCTTGCTTTTTCGATGATCCAGCGGATCTTGGCAATTTGATTTCTGGTTCCTCTGCCTTTTCTAAAATCAGCTTGAACATCTGGAAGTTCACGGTTCACGTATTGCTGAAGCCTGGCTTGGAGAATTTTGAGCATTACTTTGCTAGCGTGTGAGATGAGTGCAATTGTGTGGTAGTTTGAGCATTCTTTGGCATCGCCTTTCTTTGGGATCAGAATGAAAACTGCCCTTTTCCAGTCCTGTGGCCACTGCTGAGTTTTCCAAATTTGCTGGCATATTGAGTGTAGCACTTTCACAGCATCATCTTTCAGGATTTGAAATAGCTCAACTGGTATTCCATCACCTCCACTAGCTTTGTTCATAGTGATGCTTTCTAAGGCCCACTTGACTTCACATTCCAGGACGTCTGGCTCTAGGTGAGTGATCACACCATCGTGATTATCTGGGCCGTGAAGATCTTTTTTGTATAGTTCTTCTGTGTATTCTTGCCACCTCTTCTTAATATCTTCTGCTTCTGTTAGGTCCCTACCATTTCTGTCCTTTATTGTGCCCATTTTTGCATGAAATGTTCCCTTGGTATCTCTAATTTTCTTGAAGAGATCTCTAGTCTTTCCCATTCTATTGTTTTCCTCTATTTCTTTGCATTGATCGCTGAGGAAGGCTTTCTTATCTCTCCTTGCTATTCTTTGGAACTCTGCATTCAAATGGATATATCTTTCCTTTTCTCCTTTGCTTTTCACTTCCCTTCTTTTCACAGCTATTTGTAAGACCTCCTCAGACAGCCATTTTGCTTTTTTGCATTTCTTTTCCATGGGGATGGTCTTGATTCCTGTCTCCTGTACAATGTCACGAACCTCAATCCATAGTTCATCAGGCACTCTGTCTATGGCAAGGCTTTATTGGGGCTCCCACTGCAGCAGGAGGGGAATGAAAACATCGAACAGCTTCCCTTGTTCACTCCCTGAGGTGGGGCAAGCTGGTTCCTTATACAGGGTGAGGGTAACAGGTGTGTCCAAGTATCAGGCCAGAGGGATGGCTGAGGGGGTTTGCCCAGCCCCTAGGTGATATTTTGTGCAGGGGGCATGGGCAGTGCCCAGTTTTTACTCCTGACATCCTGTTTTTGCTCTGGGCTTTTCAGAAATGGCAATTGGGTTTTTTGTTTCTTTGTATCTTACTATCCATACTTTGTTCCAATTGCACATGCACGCAGTTATTTTTAGTCCCTTATAGTTTCTTTGTATTTTGTTGCTACAGGAGATCTTTGTCCAGGTGCAAGCACTGAAGCAAAGGATACCAAGTCCCAGGTCCCAGCCTGTCTCAAGCTCACCCGTGGTCCTACTTCCCACCACCTCCCTGCCTACCCAGCAAGGATTCTCAGGAGTCTGCTTATCCACATCCACCCCAAGACTGAAGCCACTGTCACCTTGATGGGGACTTGGCCCAGGCAGTACTGGCGTTGGGCTTGTGCACCCTGTGAAGTGAATCATGGAGGGACCCCCAGGTACCTAGGAGGGTCTCTCTCCTCTACAAGTATTCTTGTGTAGAAGAAAGGGAAATAAATTAAAACAAAGGTTTTATTTTTTTGGAACAAAGAGTCTGCCATCTTCATTTAGCACTGGGCCCCCTCAAAGCACGTGGCAAGCCTTGCTACTGGTTACTTTATAGAGTCCAGTGGCCCAAGCTTTGAAAGCAGCTGAATGGGAAGGGATTTTCTCACTCTTAAACCAAGTGAGGGCAAGTGAAAATCAATAAGGTCTAAAGGGGCCAGTGCAGACTAGGTCCTACAAACTCTCAGGAATAATGAGCAAACCTCCCTTCCAGGACAGAACACCACTGAGAGGAAACTTCTAAGAAAAGAGTTAAAATTGAGCTGGATAGGGACAATGGAGGCAAAGGAAAATGAGTCCATATGTCGATGGTGGAGCAGAACAGTTAGAATCTGTCAGAAAGCATGTGCTCTATTTTCTAACATTTGTCAAAAACAACCAAAGAGGTTACTTGTACCAGCAGTTAAGATTCAGAGAAGCAGAACCACTAGGGTGTGTGTGTGTGTATTTCTGATCAAAGGTTGTTGCTGCTGCTAAGTTGCTGCAGTTGTGTCTGACTCTTCGCAACCCCATAGATGGCAGCCCACCAAGCTCCTCCATCCATGGGATTTTCCAGGCAAGAGTACTGGAGTGGGTTGCCATTGCCTTCTCCAGATCAAGGGTTAGGACTCTGTAAATCTGAAATCCTTGCACGTGAGTCTGAATTTTGTAGGGCAGGCAGTCAGGAAAGGAGGCATGTGCAGTGGGGAAGAAAAAGAATCAGCTGGAACTTTGTCAAATGGACTGAAACCCATGCAGAGCTTGTTGCCTTTGAAACTGGTAATGTGGGTGTCCTGCAGAAGCCAAGGCCGTTTGTCAAGAGCTGGAGTTGAAGATGAGGGAGGGTCCAGGGGAAAGTGGGACCCAGCCTCTGCTTCACACAAACTAAAGTGAGTCATCATATCAGGAACAACACATAAGAGCTCCAAATTGGTTCTTGTTTCCCCCTCACCTTCCCAGTCTCCCCCCAGATTCTCCTTATTATAACAGGCAATTCAGTGAAGGGAATTCTAGGAAACAGTTTGGCCTTGTCAGTAAACATGTTAAAAGCCACCACAGTACTTGAGGGCTGTGATACTCAAAAACCTTCTAACCTTTCCCTGTTACTGGGTTGATTTCATGTCTACACACTAAAAGGGAAAGGATAAGTCAGACAGTTAATATGTAAAAAATAAATCAAAAGCTTACCAGAAAGACATTTTGATAAAAAGATTAAAAATATACAAACAGGCAAATTCTATATCGTAACATTTAAAAATAAATCATTAAGAAAATGATACAAGAGATGAAGGAGCATAAATTCAAGGGACAAAATTTTTGTAACCGCATCTCATAAATAAACATGGCACACATAAACATAGCAGGTTATGTCTTAGGGGAAATGGGAAAAGAAAAGGATAATTTAACATTTAAAAGCAAGATATATAAAGGATTTGAGTGAGAGTGAGATTATAAATGACCACCACCACAAAGACCAAACATGTAGACCAAAGAAGAAAACCAAAACAGGGGACTAAAACAAATACTAAGGACTGTACTTTAAATATATTTAAAAAACAGGATTGAAAAACAAAATGCGAAGATATACTGCCTACCTGGGAAAGCCAACTCAGAACAACCAATAAGGCATAGGCTAAAGTATTCGACTTTAAGGTAAAGGAAATATCCTTTGGGTACCTAGGAAAAAAGAAGATAGAAAAAAGTTGACATATAACAGAAAGAAAATTTTATTATCATCAGAACTTTTAAGATTAGCATCTGGTGTCAGAAGAAAAGGAGTAATATATGTAAAGATACGCAAATTTTAAAACATTTGAAGGACTTCTCTGGTGGTCCCTTAAGACTCTGCACTTCCAATGCAGGGGATGCAGGTTTAATTCCTAGTTAGGGAACTAAGATCCCATATGCTGCAAGGAGCAGTCAACAAATAAATAAATACTTAAAAATTTTGAGCCAACAATTATATATTGAGGCAAACTGACTCTCAAATATAAAAGAAAAAAAATTGCCATCAATATGCAAAAAATATAGAATGTTCTTCCATGAGTCCTTTCTTAGGAATGGACTGAAGGATGATCTTTAGATATTAAATATTACTGGAGAGATACTGGCATAAAAACTGGGGATGTATGCTATTATTTCATATGCAGAACTAAGATTAAATATGAGATTCAAAGGAGGGAGTATAGCATGTAATAGCTACAGGCTTTGACAATGTACATCCAGTAGAACTTTTTTGAAGGGAAGAGAATATGGAAAAAGCACAAAAAAGCAATTTAAGAATGTTTATAGTAAGAGTGTTGGTATCTGCTGAATACTCTTTCTGAGTACCTATGTATTCTTTCTAATTTTATTATCCCTAGTGCTTCTGTGAACCAGGTCTCCTAGGAGCTGCAAATGTAAGATAAAAACTCTTAAGTAAACACCCTACAATCTTGAATGTTTGAACTCGAGGCATTTTATCATAGATATAGATTAATTCAGTTCAGTCAGCTCAGTTCAATTCAGTTCGGTTTTGTGACCTCACTGACTGTAGCACGCCAGGCTTCCCTGTCCATCACCAACTCCCGGAGCTTGCTCAGACTCATATCCATTGAGTCGGTGATGCCATCCAACCACCTTATCCTCTGTCATCCACTTCTCCTCCTGCCTTCAATCTTTCCCAACATCAGGATCTTTTCTGAGGAGTCAGTCTTCGCATCAAGTGGCCAAAGTATTGGAGCTTCGGCTTCAGCATCAGTCCCTCCAATGAATATTCAGGTCTGATTTCCTTCAGGATGTACTGGTTGGATCTCCTTGCTGTCTCAATTCTTTGGCATTCAGTTTCTTTATAATTCAACTCTCACATGCATACATGACTACTGGAAAAACCATAGCTTTGACTAGACAGACCTTTGCCGGCAAAGTAATGTCTTTGCTTTTCAATATGCTGTCTAGGTTGATTACAGCTGTTCTTCCAAGGAGCAAGCGTCTTTTAATTTCATGGCTGCAGTCACCATCTACAGTATTTTGGAGTCCAAAAAAATAAAGTCTCTCACTGTTTCCTTTGTTTCCCCATCTATTTGCAATGAATATATGGGACCAGATGCCATGATCTTCTTTTTCTGAATGTTGAGTTTTAAGCCAGATTTTTCACTCTCCTCCTTCACCATCATCAAGAGGCTCTTTAGTTCCTCTTCACTTTCTGCCATAAGGGTGGTATCATCTGCATATCTGAAGTTATTGATATTTCTCCTGGCAATCTTGATTCCAGCTTGTGATTCATCCAGCCTGGCATTTTGCATGATGTACTCTGCATATAAGCTAAATAAGCAAGGTGACAATGTACAGCCTTGACATACTCCTTTTCCAATTTGGAACCAGTCTGTTGTTCCATGTCGGGTTCTAACTGTCACTTCTTGACCTGCATACAGATTTCTCAGGAGGCAGGTCAGGTGGTCTGGTATCCCCATCCCTTGAAGAATTTTCCACAGTTTGTTGTGATCTACAGAGTCAAAGGCTTTGGTGTAATCAGTAAAGCAGAAGTAAATGTTTTTCTGGTATTCTCTTGCTTTGCTGATGATCCAACAGGTGTTGGCAGTTTGATCTCTGGTTCCTCTGCCTTTTCTAAATCCAGCATGAACATCTGGAAGTTCACAGTTCACAAACTTTGAAGTCTGGTTTGCAGAATTTTGAGCATTAATTTACTAGCGTGTGCTGCTGCTGCTGCTGCTGCTGCTGCTGCTAAGTCATTTCAGCTGTGTCCGACTCTGTGCGACTCCATAGACAGCAGCCCACCAGGCTCCTCTGTCCCTGGGATTTTCCAGGCAAGAATACTGGAGTGGGTTACTAGCGTGTGAGATGCATGCAATTGCGTGGTAGTTTGAACATTCTTTGGCATTGCCTTTCTTTGGGATTTAAATGAAAACTGACCTTTTCCAGTCCTGTGGCCACTGCTGAGTTTTCCAAATTTGCTGGCATATCAAGTGCAGCACTTCAACAGCATCATCTTTTATGATTTGAAATACCTCAACTGGAACTCTATTACCTCCACTAGCTTTGTTCCTAGTGATGCTTCCTAAGGCCTACTTGACTTTGCACTCCAGGATGTCTGGCTCTAGGTTAGTGATCACACCATCATGGTTATCTGGGTCATGAATATCTTTTTTGTATAATTCTTCTATGTATTCTTGCCACCTGTTCTTAATATCTTCTGCTTCTGTTAGGTCCCTACCATTTCTGTCCTTTATTGAGCCCATCTTTGCATGAAATGTTCCCTTGATATCTCTAATTTTCTTGAAGAGATCTCTAGTCTTTCTCATTTTATTGTTTTCCTCTATTTCTTTGCATTGATCACTGAAGAAGGCTTTCTTATTTCTCCTTGCTATTCTATGGAACTCTGCATTCAAATTGGTATATCTTTCCTTTTCTCCTTTGTCTTTAGCATCTCTTCTTTTCTCAGCTATTTGTAAGGCCTCCTCAGACAATCATTTTGCCTTTTTGCATTTCTTTTTCTTGGGGATGGTCTTGATCCCTGCCACCTGTACAATGTCACGAGCCTCCATCCATAGTTATTCAGGCACTCTCTCTATCAGATCTAATCCCTTGAATTTCTCACTTCCACTGTATAATCATAAGGGATTTGATATAGGTCATACCTGAATGGTCTAGTGGTTTTCCTTACTTTCTTCAATTTAAGTCTGAATTTGGCAATAAAGAGTTCATGATCGCAGCCACAGTCAGCTCCCAGTCTTGTTTCTGCTGATCATATAGAGCTTCTCCATCTTTGGCTGCAAAGAATATAATCAATCTGATTTCGATGTTGACCATCTGGTGATGTCCATGTATAGAGTCATCTCTTGTGTTGTAGAAAGAGGGTGTATGCTAAGACTAGTGCATTCTCTCGGCAAAACTCTGTTAACCTTTGCCCTGCTTCATTTTGTATTCCAAGGCCAAACTTGCCTGTTACTCCAGGTATCTCTTGACTTCCTACTTTTGCATTCCAGTCTCCTATAACAAAAAGGACATCTTTTTTGGATGTTAGTTCTAGAAGGTCTTGTAAATCTTCATAGAACCATTCAACTTCAGCTTCTTCAGCATTACTAGTTGGGGCATAGACTTGGATTGCTGTGATATTGAATGGTTTGCCTTGGAAATGAACAGAGATCATTCTGTCTTTTTTGAGATTGCACCCAAGTATTGCATTCAGACTTTTTTGTTGACTATGATGGCTACCCCATTTCTTCTAAGTGATTCTTGCTCACAGTAGTAGATATAATTGTCATTCGAGTTAAATGCACCCATTCCAGTCCATTTTAGTTTGCTAATTCCTAGAATGTCGACCTTCACTCTTGCCATCTCCTGTTTGACCACTTCCAATTTACCTTGATTCATGGACTGAACATTTCAGGTTTCTTTTCTTTTCTTTTTTTTTTTTTTTTACATTTCAGGTTTCTATGCAATATTGTTCTTTACAGCATCGGACTTTACTTCCATCACCAATCACATCCACAACTGGGCATTGTTTTCACTTTGGTTCTGTCTCTTAGTTCTTTCTGGAGTTATTTCTTCATCCTTCTCCAGTAGCATTTTGGGCACCTTACAGACCTGGGTAGTTCATCTCTCAGTATCATATCTTTTTGCCTTTTCATACTGTTCGTGGGGTTCTCAAGGCAAGAATACTGAAGTGGTTTGCCATTCCCTTCTCCAGTGGACCACATTTTGTCAGAACTTCCACCATGACCCATCCGTATTGGGTGGCCCTATATGGTATGGCTCATAGTTTCACTGAGTTAGACAAGGCTGTGTTCATGTGATCAGTTTGATTGATAGATATACATAGGTAGATGACAGATATATAGATAGATAGATGATAGATTGATGGTAGATAGATGTTAGGTAAAGAGAAGATGGATTATATAGATAGATGACAGGTAGAGAGATAGACAATAGATGATAGATAGGGAAAGATAGATGATAGATAGATACCCTAAATAAGTTCATTGAGTAAGTCTAAAAATAATATTTCCAACTAAATTACACCAGGGCTTCATAGAGAAATGGTTGAAATGAATGATTTGATTTCTGGGACAGGAAGAGGACAAGATGAGCTTGTGAGTTTAGAATATATTGTAACAGTGACCATGGGCATTATCAAAGACTAGAAGAGTTGTTTTAAAGAGACTTGGGAGACAAGCTGGAGAATCTCCCACTTAGCAAAGACAGGGCAACTGGAGCATCAGTAAGGTTATGCCATAGATGGATGGAGACAAACCAAAGAGGTGCAAATCATCTATGTCCTCCAAGAAACAAATGCTGAGGCAGAATAAAATGCAAGGCTTTGACTGGAAGAAACGGACAAGTGAGGGAAAATGTATAGTGAGGGAAGAGTCTGGAAGAACTATCAAACTGCAGTGTAAATCTGATCCCAGGTGCAGGGAGAAGGGAAGAAAGTTGGGTGGCAGAGTCCTAGACTACCATTTAGGAAGGTTCAGCAAGCCCACTGGGAAACCTCAACACAAAGATAGTCAGAGGATTTCAATGTCTCCAGGATAGGGTCTTATAGGAGTGAGGAACAGTCTATCAGAAGCTTGTTTTCAGCACAGATGGGGAGACAGAATTCATAGTTCTTGTAGCTGGAACCCTCGGTGAATTATGCTACCTAATCTTGAAGGTCTGCATGCTTGCTCTCTCTCAACTTCTCCCTCTCTTTCTATTTCTTTCTCTCTTACCTAATTACCTAACTCTGTAGAATATGAAGGAAATCAGTTCTTTATTTTGCAAACTCATTTAAAAAAGGAAAGACTTAACATATTTACTGCCTAGGAAACCAAAGGACAGACATGGAAATATATTTAAACAAAGAATGAACAATAGAATTAGAGCACCTCCATCTTGCAACACATTCAAGATCTAAGCACTTCCCACTAAGAATCTATGACTGTCAACCACAATAAAGTAGATAACTAGACCGTAAGATGCCCCTTGACAATGAACTCCACAGTATCTATGATGTAATCTTCCTCCTGAAGTAAAATCTGAGTCAGATTAAGTTTATACTCATTTACCACTTTGCAGGAAATCTAGAGGACAAATAAAATGTGAAATTAAAGCATAGAAATGCAATCAGCAAAATCTTAGCTGCCCAGAATTGGTTTTGTCAACAGAAGATGTTCAAGGTTAAAAAGATACAGAGGGGTAACACACATATTTTTGAAAACCAGGCTAAGCTATACTGTAGTGTTTAGTATACTCAACTAGGGCTCCTCAACTAGGTAATAAAACTACAAATAAAAGTAATGAAAGGATTTCCATAAAATCTAGAGCAGTAGTTATTCTTGTTACGGGAAGGCAGTGCTCACTTTGAGGAAGAGGTTTGAAGCTTCTGGGGTTGCTGCCAAGTTCTATCTGACTTTTGGGTGTGATTAAAAGGACATTCATCTTATAAAACTCTTTAAGTGGTATATTTTCTCCAAGCTTTTTTCTGTATTTGTGTTATCTTGATCAAAAAATTCAAGATTTGATAGGAAAACACAGATGTATACCTAACAACAGGATCTTACCACATATAGACCGTCACTAAAATAAGTATCAGTACTAAAGATGTATATTCATAAAAGTAGTAAACATAGAGGGAAAGCAATTGAACTAAGAAACAATATGTTGATAAAATTAACTAAATATTGCCTACATAAATTATGTTGATAACCTTAACTTAAGAGTAGGTTTGAAAGTAATTTTCTAGATCCAGTTCCAGACAAGATGGAGTAAACACAGGCTCATCTTCCCATCTCACTGAACACCAATTATAAACCCTGAACAGAAGGAAGAGGCAGCATTCTGAGAACTCTTAAAAGTAAACAACAGCAGGCAAATCAAAGGAAATCTTCAGAATTCAAAACACCTATAAACTGGCAGTGAGTTTACCATTTTTGCTTGGATATTCCCAGTCTGAATTGGATGCACTTTGAAAATCCGGCTTGAGCATTGTAGTGCACACAGAAAGCCCAGCATAACCCTCCAGCTGGGCTCAAAGACCAGAAAACAGAAATGCATGAAAAGCAAGAGAAACCCCCCATTTTCTCTCTCTAACTTTCTGGTTCTTACACTCTGCTGTTGCTGCTGCTAAGTCACTTCAGTCGTGTCTGACTCTGCAACCCCATGGACTGCAGCCTACCAGGCTCCTCCACCCATGGGATTTTCCAGGCAAGAGTACTGGAGTGGGTTGCTATTGCCTTCTCTGTCTTGCACCCTAGCCCCCAGGTAATTGTGAAACGGAGGTAGCAGCAGCAAAAGGACCCAGCAATGGAGAACTGCAAGAGCTAAATCTCTGTAGGAGGGGAGCTTCCCCTAGCATGTGTTGTCCCTACCCTTCTAAGAGGGCAGAGTGGTTGTTTTTCTCTCCATTAGCCATTATATGGGCCTTGTATGTGGAATCAAGGAACAATCATAGAACTGGGCAGCTCTGGCCAAGGAACTGAAAAGGGGAACTGTAGGGACCAGAAAAAGTACTGGAGAGACAACAGAGAGATGAGTTTGGTAAAGTGAAGCCATCAATCTTTTTATGACTTCTTGTACTCACCTCTAACCTGCACCTTCATAGAACTGATCCCAACCAGCACACCAACCCTGAGAAGTGAGATAGCCAGTTGACCTATACCCAGGTCCTTGATGACCACTGGGCAGCAAAATTCCAGGACAAATTTGAACAGCACCAAAAGGCTTGCAAAACTGACCTGCCATTGAAACCACAGCCTATAGAAGGCTAAAACATATGTATCTTCTTTCTTCAAAGGATTTAAACAAGACCCAAGGTCTCACAAAACATTCAAAGTTTATAGGATAAAATCCAAAACCATTCAGCACATGAAGAATCACACAAAAACCCCCCAACTTGCATTAGAAAGGACAATAAACAGATGATAATGAGGTATTGGCATTATCTGATAAGTCTTCAAAGCAAGTATTAAAAATATGTTCAGATGAGACAGATGAATGGATAAAGAAGATGTACATATATACAGTGGAATACTACTCGGTCATTAAAAAGGATGAAATATTGCCATTTACAGCAACATGGATGGACCTAGAGGTTATCATACCAAGCAAACTAAGTCTAAGAAAGAAAGACAAATACCATATGATACATGTATATGTGGAATCTAAAATCTGACACAAATGAACTTAACTACAAAACGGAAACAGACTCACAAACACAGAGAAGAGACTTGTTGCCAAGGGAGCGTGGGGAGGTATGGATGGAGAGTTTGGGATTAGCAGATAAAAACTATTACATATACGGTGGACAAAAAACAAGGTCCTACTCTATAGCATCATGTTTTTAAAATATTTTAAGAAAGAACTATTAACCAGAATTCTATAGCCAATGAAATATATTTCAAATATAAATGAATGACAGGGAATTGCCGGGAGCCAGCATATTGCATATTGAGTGCATATTGCATATTAAGTGCAGCACTTTCCACAGCATCATCTTTCAGGATCTGGAATAGCTCAACTGGAATTCTATCACTGCCGGGAGCCAGCATGAGGAACTCCACCCATGGCAAAGGTCATGAGGAAGGAGGCTCGGCATACGCAAAGGCGGGATCGAGCCTCAGGAGTCCCCCTGGAAATTCTCGAGCATCTACCCCCAAAACCAGAGTCTGCCTACTTTCTGCTTTGTGCTTTTACCTACACCTCTGACTTTACGGGGGGCTGTCCCCCACTACCTCTCTCTGAAAAAAGAGTTAGCTTACAGCTCCAGTTAATAATTCCTGGGTGTGACAGTGTTTCAACCTACAAACTCCTTTGGAAATCCTCTAGCCTGCCTGAATAGGTTTTTCCGGCCACATGTGATTGTTCAGAGCCTCCCAACTGTGAGAGGCAGGAGATGTTCTAAACTGTCTAAACACAGATTCCTTTGAGTAGTTAAAAGATTGATTAGAAATTGTATTGGTGAAGGGTTTTTCACTTTTTGGGCCAATGTATGCTGCTAAGTCTCCATACCCCTTACCTACTGTGTCCTTGGCAGTGTATTGATTGACATAATGGGTGTATAGAAATGTAAGTAGTAGCCTCAATGTTTGTAACCTTGGACCCTTGAGTTAATTCTTTTCTTGATTGAGCCCACCTCACCTTTGCCCTGTAGGAATGCAGCTTTGTCCAATGCTTTTTTGGAGGCTGGCGCCTGACTTTGGAATAATCACCTTTAGAGAAAAATAAGTTTCTTGAAGTGTTAACAGGCCTCCGGGCCAGAAGATGATGCAAATCACCTAAACTTTTGCATATGATAAGTTTGCAGGAAGAAAGACTGGCTTACTGCATGACTCTACCCCTTCCCCAATTATCCTCTATGCATAACTTAAGGTATAAAAACTACTTTGGAAAATAAAGTGCGGGCCTTGTTCACCGAAACTTGGTCTCCCCATGTCGTTCTTTCTCTCACCTTCTGACTGAATTATTCAGCCTCTTTTCTCCACTGAATTTCCTCACTGAGCTATCCTCATTCTATTACTCTTTATATCTTTGATGAATATTTAAATAAATAGGTCGCCGATGCCGTCTCTTCTTCGAATACCCTGGATCAGCCGGGGCTGGACCCCGGCAGGGAATGGTTATCTTTTATCCAGAAAATGAATTATTTCTTCAGTGGATATAGGGTTATTGACTTATATTTACTTTATATCAACAGAATGGAGATGATTCCTCTTTTAGAGTTTCCATTTAATATGTATTCCATTTAATATATAATATGTACATATGATAAACATTTAATAAGTTTACATATGTAACATATATCAGTTAAAAAAGGTAAGACACAAAACAAAAAAGTAGACCAGTTGATTGTTTTAAACATCAAAAATACTAGATTTAGATAGCAAATGCTAGATATTAAAAATAATACACATAATTGAAAAACATACCAATTGAACTATATAAAGGCCAGTGAATTTTATTTGTCAAAATATGTCTTCAGAGAGTGAAAAGGAAGCCACAGAGAGGAACAAAGGATCCATATCCAGAATAAATAGGAAATTCCTTCAAGTAAATACTAAAAATATATCTATTCACTAAAAATGGGCAAAAAAAACCCCCACCTCTGAACAGGTGCTTCATGAAAGAGGATATTTAAATGGTTAATAAATTGATGAAAAGGTTCTAAACTTCATTAATTAGCAGAGAAACTGGTAACTAATACCATCAAAAATGTTTCAAACAAAAGCAATAAAGGAGATGGAGTAATCATATTTGATAGACATAAACCCATCCACTGAAAGATCAGTTATAAAAATGTTCACAGAAGTATCATTTTTAATTGCTCCAAACTGGAAAATACTCAGTTTGCTGTTGTTCTGTCACTAAGTCATGTCCAACTCTGAGACCCCTTGGACTGCAGCATACCAGACTTCGCTGTCCTTCACTATCTCCCAGAGTTTGCTCAAATTCATGCCCATTGAGTCCATGATGCTATCTAACCATCTCATCCTTTGCCACCCCCTTCTGCCCAATTAACATTAAAAGGATATTTGGTATAGTCTCTTGATGAAATACTACGCAGTCAAGGAATTACACTGTTCATGGAGTTCTCAAGGCTAGAATAGTGGAGTGGTTTGCCATTCCCTTCACCAATGGACCATGTTTTGTCAAAAGTCTCCACCATGGCCTATCCAGGTGGCTCTGCACAGCATGACTTGTGGCTTCATTGAGTTACACAAGGCTGTGGTCCATGTGATTATTTTGGCTAGCTTTCTGGGACTGTGGTTTTTGTTCTGGAGGCTGTGGGATTGTAGTTCTTGCTTCTTCTGTCTACCGTTTGATGGATGAGGATAAGAGGCTTGTCCAAGCTTCCTGATGGGAGGGACTGGCTGTGAGAAGAACTGAGTCTTGCTATGGGCTGCTGCTGCTGCTGCTAAGTTGCTTCAGTCGTGTCCAACGCTGTGCGACCCCATAGACAGCAGCCCATTAGGCTCCTCTGTCCCTGGGATTCTCCAGGCAAGAATACTGGAGTGGGCTGCCATTTTCTTCTCCAATGCATGAAAGTAAAAAGTGAAAGTGAAGTTGCTCCATCGTGTCCAACTCTTAGCGACCCCATGGACTGCAGCCCACCAGGCTCCTCCGTCCATGGATTTTCCAGGCAAGAGTACTGGTGCTATGGGCTATGCTCAGTAAATAAATATAAATAAATATCAACAACTTCTATATATAGAGGATACCACTTTAATGGCAGAAAGTAAAGATGAACTAAAGAGCCTGTTGATAAAGGTGAAAGGGGAGAATGAAAAAGCAGGCTTAAAACTCAACATTCAAAAAATGAAAATCATGGCATTCAGTCCCATCACTTCATGGCAAATGATAGGGAAAAGTGGAAACAGTGACAGATTTTATTTTTTTGGGCCCCCAAATCCCTGCAGACAGTAACTGTAGCCACAAAATTAAGATGCTTGCTCCTTGGAAGAAAAGCTATGACAAACCTAGACAGTATTAAAAAGCAGAGATATCAGTTTGCTGACAAAAGGTCTGTATAGTCAAAGCTACGGTTTTTCCAGTTGCCATGTAGAGATGTGAGAGTTGGACCATAAAGAAGTCTGAGTGCCAAAGAACTGATGCTTTTGAACCGTGGTGCTGGAGAAGACTTTTGAGAGTCCCTTGGACTGCAAGGAGATCAAACCAGTCAATCCTAAATGAAATCAACCTGAATATTCATTGGAAGGACTGATGCTGGAACTGAAGTTCCAAGTACTTTGGCCACCTGATGCGAAAAGCTGACTCATTGGAAAACACCCTGATGCTGGCAAAAATTGAGGGCAGGAGGAGAAGGGGATGACAGAGAATGAGATTGTTGGATGGCATCACTGATTCAATGGACATGAGTTTGCACAAACTCCAGAATATAGTGAAAGACAGGGAGGCCTGGAGTGCTGCAGTCCTTGGGGGTCACAAAGAGTCAGATATGACGTAGCTCCTGAACAACAAAAAGAGAATCAGTGAACTACAACTGCATGCCAAAAGATATAGATTAATATTAGAAATATAAAACTGAGCAAAAATTACCAGGCAAAATGAGAGTTCACTATTCAATCCCATTTATACAAAATTCAAAATAGGCAAAACTATCTATGATATTAGAAGTCAAGATGATATTATCCTTTGATGGATAGAAACTGGAATGCAGCAGAAAAAAGTTCTTTTGGGGTGCTGGCAATATTCTTTTTCTTAACCTCAATAAGGTTAAGAAAACTTAACCTTATAAGGTTCACAAATATGATTTTTTCTGTTTTTATTTTGTGCTTTCATTTAAAAAGTTATGAAAATGAAATTTTCCTGATTAAAAAAAACACAAAACTGAATGGCTTCACCAGCAATTTTTTCTAACGATTTGGGAAGAAAATAACAGAAAGCTTACACATATTCTGAAATGGGGAATAATTCCTGACTTACTTTGTGAAGTTGACACAATATATATGCCAAAACCATACAACTTTACAGGAAAATCCTTTGTTAAAAATTCTAAAGGAAATATTCAGTAAAAAAAAAAATTCAACAATATTTTAAAAAATAATAATAACTAAGATTAGGTCACTTTTCTGGACTAGAAAGTACAAAGAAACATGCTAATGCTGTGTCTTTATAGATACACACACTCCTACTCGTGAAGCAGTTTCAATTCTAAAACTCTGCTAAGAGCTGATGAAACTCACCAGCCATAATGTGAATAAAGATTCAGCAGAGGGTAATACAGCCCGTTATGATTACTGATCTGGGGGCATTTTTAGCATGATATACCTGGTTTGTATGAAGAGGGCATGGCAACCCATGCCAGCATCCTCACCTGGAGAATCTCATGGACAGAGGAGCCTGATGGGCTACAGTCCATGGCGTTGCAAAGAGTCAGACACAACTGAAGCAACTGAGCACGCACGCACACTTGGTTTGTGTATCCTGTTTATTATAAATAAATCTGCAATTGATAGGCTGCATCTTCACTGAACAATGTAAGTTAGTCACACAGCCAGAATGAGGCCACACGAGTTGCAGGATATAACAGCTGAGTGATACACAGCTATTTTCCTGTGCTGACTTGTACCTATTCATCACTCTGAAGCTAGAATTCATGCTACGCAGGAGAAGAGCGCTCAGGGGACTGAGTGGAATGAGTTAGGGCCTCCAGATATTGTTGCACTGTATATCATAGCTCTTGCTTCACATCTTCTATAATCATTAGTAAACTTGATGCTGAACAGGACTGTAACTTCATATAGGTTTGATCGGACTATGGACCTTTGTATTAGGCATAGGGTTACTTCAACAATAAAGTAATATGAATGCCTTTGGCTGATCATGTTAATGTATGGCAGAAACCAGCACAAAATATTATAAAGCAACTATCCTTCAATTAAAAATAAATGAATTAAAAAAAACAATAAAAAGTTAGTGTACTTCAAAATATTAGAAATAAAGGAGAAAACAATACCAGCTTAATAAAATGCTAAACAAAGATATAATCCCATACAGATTTGCTATATTAAAAAAACTCTTATCTAATTAGGAATAGAGGGGAATTTTCTTCTGTAAAGGATGATATACATGTATAAAAAAGGAAACACAATGAAACAAAAAGCAACAAAACATAACATTTTCATTAGTGGGTGTTGTGAGTTGAATTCTGTCCCTGAAAAACATATGTTGAAATCCTAACCACTATCCAACTTGTGAATATGACATTATTTGTAAATAAGGTCTTTGCAGAAGTAACAAAATGAAATGAGGACACTAACATAGGGCCTAATCCATATGATTAATGTCCTTATAAGAAGAGGGAAATCTGGACACAGACAGAGTGAACACTGTGTGATGACATGGGCAGAGACTGGAGTGATCAGTTGCAGGCCAAGGGACATCATGGTGGCCAGCCACCACCAACACCAAGCTCAACACCACCAAGATGCAGGGAGGAGTCTATGGAGAATTTCAGAGGGAACATGCTAACACCTCAGTTCAGTGTTCCAGCCTCCAGAACTACAAGGTAATTGATTTTTGTGTTTCAAGTTACCCAGTTTTTGGTGCTTTGTTGTGAAAGTCCCAGAAAATGATGCAGTGGTAAATTATTGAGGGCCTTCTGTTCCAGATCAGGAACGAGACAAGACACTGTGTTCCCCCTTGCATTAAATATGGAATTGGGGGTGGGGGAGGGTCCTACCTAGTGAAATGTGTCAAGAAAAAGATATAGAATACGAATTTATGAATTAGAAAGAAAAGTTTAAAACTGATTTGGCAGTTGTTATGGCTATGTCTATTTGAAAAAAATCTACAAAAAAACTGTATGAGACTAATATGCAGATATCAAATATATTTCTATACATGCCACAGTTACACAATGAAATTTTTTAAAATATTGCTTTAATAGCATAAAAACATCAATATTTATTATGAAGGATTCCTGTGAAGTTTTCCAGCATTTACACACTGAGAATTACAAAATACAGTTGATGTTTAAATAACATCCGTTTCAGCTGTGCAGTCCACTGAGACACAGATTATTTTTCAGTACAAACTACAGTCTTACACCATCCACATTTGGCTAAATCTGCAGATGGGGAACCATGACTATGGAGGGATAATTTTAAAGTTATATATAAGTTTGTGATTGTGAGGAGGGTTTGCACCCTTAGCCCTCATGTTGTTCTTATTATTATTGAGAAAAATTAGAGAAGATTTAAATAAATGGGAGAAAACATCATGTTCACAGATAAAGAACCATATAGTAAGACACAGATTTGGTCTAAATATTCCACAGAATTCCCCCCAAATTATAAAGTGAATCACAATTATATTAAAGTAAAAAGGGCCAGGAATACCCAAAGCAATTTAAAAGTATTTCTAAAAGGGTAGAAAATGTATGCTACCAAGTACATAAACCTAATCAACATTAGAATAGTTGAGAAAGTGATGTTGGTACAAGATCGGAGGCACACTTACATACTGTCGTCTTATGCACAAAGGTGATGTGGAAATACAAGGAGAAAAATTACCTTTTTATTAAATGGTATGGGTCAGTTGAATATCCATATAAAATTATAAATCTCTATTCCTACCTTGGACTTCCCTGATGGCTCAGTGGCAAAGACAGCCTGCATTGCAGGAGATGCGGGTTTGATCCCTGGGTCGAGAAGATCCCCTGTAGAAGGAAATGGTAACCCACTCCAGTATTCTTGCCTGGAAAATTCCATGGACAGAGGAGCCTGGTGGGCCACAATCCATGGGTTCACAAAAGAGTCGGATGTGACTTAGCAACTAAACAACAATACTCCTACCTTACCTCATAGCATACACAAAAGTTAATTCCAAATGGATAAAAAAATCTTTAAAAGAAAACATTGGATGATATTTTTATGACCTTGGGATAGGCAAAGAAATTGAAAGCAGGGCACCAAAAATGCAAACTATAGTTGGAAACGTTGATAAATTGGACCACACTAAGATTAAGAACATCTGTTCCTCAAAAGATAGAATTAAGAAACTAAAAATGAAGCCACAGAGTTGTAAGAAATGTTTGCAATATAGATGTCTGACTAAGGACTCTTGAACAAATAATGAATTCCTACAATAACTAAGAAAAGGCAGACAATCCAATAGAAAAAGGGGCAAAAGTCTTAAAAGTGACTTCAAAAAAAGGATATTCAAAGTATCAATAAACACATGAAAAGCTGTCCAACTTTCTTAGTCATCAAGAAAATGCAAATTAAAAGCTGCAATGAGATCAAATTATCCATAAGCCAGAATGTCTGAAATTAAATTAAAGACAAGTGGATGAGTATGCAAAGTGAGTAGATCGCCCATGCATTGTGGTAGGAGTATAATTAGACTAAGCACTTTGGGAAATTGACAGTATCTAGTAAAGCTGAACATGTGCAAATTCTGGGACCTAGCAGAGCTCACCAGAGAAACAGAATCAATAGGAGATCTCTCCATCTCCATCTATATGTAATCATATGAACCTATTATATGTAGCATGTATCTCTGTATCTATCAAGAGATTTATGTCTATATAAAGAGGTCTATTACCAGGAATTGGCTCACATGATTATGGAGTACAACAGGTTCCAAGATCTGCAGGGTGACCCAGCAAACTGATGACAGCCGATGAGATAGCTATGATCCGTGAGCCTGAGAACCAGGAGAGCCGGAGGTAGGCTCCAATCTGAAGGCAGGAAAAAGCCACTGTCCCAGCTTGAAGGCCTTTAGGCAGGGGGGGATTCTTTCTTACTTGGGGTGGGTCAGCCTTTTTATTCTACTCAGGCCTTCAACTAACTGTATGAGTGTCATTCTCACTATGGAGGGCAATCTGTATCACTCAGTTTACAATTTAAATGCTAATCTTACCAAAAACACCCTCATAGAAATACCCAGAATAATTTTTGATACATATAAAAACTCTGGGTGTCTGTGGCTTAGTAAAGTTGACACATAAAATTAACTATCACAATATCCAGTGGAAATGTGAACACATTTCCCCAAAAGACATGTTCAAGAATATTCATGGCAGCATTATTCACAATAGCTTCACAGTGGAGAAAACCTAATTTTCATCAATAGTGGATCCTGTGGTATATTACTATAATCAGATACTATATGACAATTATGATGAATAAACTAAAATTACATCCAGCAACATGAATGGATCTCAAACATAATGCTGAGTGAAAGAAGCCAGATCCAAAAGAATATGTCTTGTAAGATTCTGTTCATAACAGAACAAAAATATTCAAACCTAACCTCTAGTATTAGAAGTCAGGTTACTCATGACTTTATTGGGGAGGGGTTAGAAACTGGAGAGGATCTTCCTGCTTGTAGTTAATATTTTGTATCTTGATCTAATTTCATTTTGTGTATATTCATCCAACTGTAATTTTATAATCTGTGCCTTTTCTTTATTATGTTTTCCTTTAAAAATATATCTTATAAATGGAGCCCAAATAAAGAACATTTAAAAAACAAAAGCTGGAATGATTTTTAAGTGATCATATCTTAAGTGTGGTAATGTCACAGAGAGGTTTCTTAAAAAGTTTATAAGAAGCCTGTGATGCAAAAAGAAATGACATGTTTAAAATAAAAAGTAAATATGAGAGAAACATAAACATGGATTACAATAATAACAAAAAATCTGAAGAGTAATAATAATGCCTAAATTTAGGATTAAAATGGCAAAAAAGAAACAAAACTTCCAATAATGATAACATACAATACTTAGACTCTGACGTTGGGAGGGATTGGGGGCAGGAGGAGAAGGGGACGACAGAGGATGAGATGGCTGGATGGCATCACCAACTCGATGGACATGGGTTTGGGTGAACTCCGGGAGTTGGTGTTGGACAGGGAGGCCTGGCGTGCTGCGATTCATGGGGTCGCAAGGAGTCGGACACGACTGAGTGACTGAACTGAACTGAACTGGGTGCAATAACATTTAAAGTGTTTAAGCAAGTTGTATTGAAAGCACATATAATGCTTAACTTCAAAGTATGGAATATATCTAGAGAAAACCATAGTTTGAAATGATAAATGCTCCCCAATGTTCATTGCAGCACTATTTACAATAGGGAAGACATGCAAGCAACCTAAATGTCCACTGACAGAGAAATAAAGATGTGGTACACGTATACATCAGAATATTCCTCAACCATGAAAAGAATGAAATAACAGCCGTTTGCAGAAAAACGGGTGGACCTAGAGATACCATACTAAGCAAAGTAAGCCAGACAAAAACAAATATCATATGGTATCACTTGTATGTGAAATCTAAAAGAATGTTACAAATGAAAAGAAAGTGAAGGTGAAAGTCAGCTCAGTCGTGTCTGACACTGTATGGACTGCAGTCTGCCAGGCTCCTCTGTCCATGGAATTCTCTAGGCCAGAATGCTGAAGTGGGTAGGTAGTCAGTCCACTTCAGTTCCTCCAGGGGATCTTCCCAACCCAGGGATCGAACCCAAGTCTCCTGCTTTGCAGGTAGATTCTTTACCATCTGAGCCACCAGGAAAGCCCAAGAATACGGAAGTGGGAAGCCATTCCCTTCTCCAGGGGATCTTCCCAACCCAGGAATCTGAACCGGGGTCTTCTGCTTTGCAGGTGGATTCTTTACCAGCTGAGCTACCAGGGAAGCCCTTATATACAAAATAAAAATAAACCCACAGACATAGAAAACAAATTTATAGTTACCAAAAGGGAAAGGGGAGAGGGATAGATTAGGGTAGTGAAGCTATCTGCTTCAAGCCATGAAGGAGTACCTGCCACCATAAACAACCATAAAACTGGATAAAATATATCAGGAAACTGTTTTTTAATGTTGGACAACAGGCAATATAGGACTGTGACCCCACAATTCAGAGGGAAAAAGGGAGCTCTGCACTCTCCTTCACTTTCTGTCAGAGGGAAATTTTGGGACCTTGGGTGGAGAGATGGAACTCAAGCAGGCGAAGCAGTGTTGCTGAACTGAGGAGGCAAAGTGGGATTTCCAGGTTGAAAAAGTGGCTGGAATTTGTGTCAGCATACCCAAGAGGAGGGTGTAATGCAGAAAGTGGCGGTCCAGAAATCTGTGAGTTTTTCATGAGCTTTTGCTCAAGAACTAGGCTGAAAATGTGAAAAGAAAGAAAGAAAGAAAAAAAAAAGTCACAAGGTCTAAGAGAAATTGCCTGTTACAGGGATAAAACCTGTAGAGAGATGCTAAATGTTGTGCTGAAGGATGTTGGTGTTTGAACCAAGTAGAATGGAGAGATCTTAGTCACCTTGTTCATTCAGTTGAGATCGCAGAAAAACCATAGTCTAGGATCCAAGATCACACCTTAGAGTAAGGGCTAGGCCTGGAACTAAGTTTATAACAAATATAATACACCCAAGAAAAGTATAAAGCCAAGCTGGACAGGACTGGAACAGTACCTGTTAATAACAGCCTACCAGAACACGACTCAATACTCTTTAATGCACTCCCTGCCACGTATAATCTATGATGTTTAGCACACATTAAAAATAATTAGACACATGAAGCAGAAAACATTGAGCCCCATACTTAAGGGAGAAATACAGTTAATAGAAACAGAATCCAACGTGACCCAGATGTAGGAATTAACAAAGACATTAAAGCAACTCTTGAATGTTTAAAAAGTATAAAGAAAAACATATTCATAAGGAATAAGTTAACTGGAAACATCAGAGGTGAAATTAAAACCACAAAAAATAAACAAATATAAAATCTAGAAGTAAAAGTACATGAAAAATTTCACTGGATAGGCTTAACACCAGATTGCAGTCTTCAGAGAAAAGGATTATGGAATCTAAGGGCAGATGAATTGAAATAATCCTATCTGAAGAACAGAGGAAAAAACAGATGGGAAACAAAATAAACCGAGCCTTTTTAATATGTGGAATAGTAGCAAGCAAACTGACAGGTAGAAGCACATTTATCACCAGCACGTGCTCTATAGGGACTACCAGGAGGAAGTTTTACAGGGTGCAGCATATGAGATAGAAACTTGGACTTGAACATATGAAGACCTCTACAAATAGGTAATATTAATTATAAAATATGACTTTTTTCCGAATTATTTTTTAATTGAAGTATAGTTAATTTACAACATTATGTTAGTTTCAGGTGTACAGCATACTGATGCAATATTTTTATGGATAATACTCTTATTTTCTTAAAAGTTCAACTGCATGGCTCAGACGGTAAAGTTTCTGCCCGCAATGTGGGAGACCTGGGTTCGATTCCTGGGTCGGGAAGATCCCCTGGAGAAGGCAATGGCACCCCACTCCAGCACTCCCTGGAAAATCCCATGGACAGAGGAGCCTGATAGGCTACAGTCCATGGGGTCGCAAAGAGTCGGACATGACTGAGCAACTTCACTTTCACTTTCACTTTCAATAACATTGTAATGTGGGGTTTATCACCCATGTGGTTGTAAAATATAGGATAACAATAAAAAGAATAAGAGAGGTAAATAGAATTTTACTGTTATAAGACTATTACATTTTATCGGAGGTAGTACAATAGTAACCATAGTAGATATTCATAAGTTAATGAAGTATATTGCAATTCCTTGAACAAACAATAAATGCAAAATAGTGTAACTAAAAAAGACAATAAAGAAATTAAAACAAAAATATCAATAGATGCATAAAAAATGTGTCACTACCATTCACAGTACCAGTTTAAAAAAATACTAGTAATAGAAGAGAATGGCTTTGTTCAACTCGAGTGAATATATGAAAAACCTACAACTAATATCATAATTAATAGTGAGAACTAAACTCTTTTCCTATAAGACCAGGAAGAAGACAAGAATGTCTGCTCTCACCACTCTTATTCATTATCATCCTGGAATACAAGAAGAAGAAATAAATGGTACACAGATTGGAAAGGATAAAATAAAACTAGTATCTTTAGTCTCAGATAATATGTCTGTTTATGTAGAACACACCAAAGAATCCATACACACAGAAAACACCCCCTCAAAACTTGTTAATTAAATAAATGAGTACAGCAGAAGTGCAGGATGTAAAGTCTATATACCAAATTAAACTGCTTTCTTATATACTAGCAATTGGAGTTTAAATTTCAAAAAGCATTCAAAATGTACAAGAGCACCAAAGGAAATGATGGTCTCTGGCATACATCCAACAAAATATTTACAAGGTATGTTACGCAGAAAACTACAGAATGAGAGAAAACTCAATGAGAGAAATCAAAAGAGGTCTAAATAAATGGAGAAATATTCCATATTGAGGCATTGGAAGAAACAATATTTTTAAGGTGCCAGTTCTTCCCAACTGGATCCATAGATTCAGCATAATCCCAGTTAAAATCTGTTCCCTGGTGGCTCAGCTGGTAAAGAAACTGCCCGCAATGCAGAGGACCTGGATTTGATCCCTGGGTTGGGAAGATTCCCTGGAGAAGGGAAAGGCTGCCCACTCTAGTGTTCTGGCCTGGAGAATTCCATGGACTGTGTAGTCCATGGAGTCACAAAGAGTCCGACATGACTGACTGACTTTCACTTTCACAATCCCTATTAAACCTATAGGAGAAAACTGTAGGGAAAAAAATCCATGTGACCTTAGGTTTGGTCTTTTAGATACAATATCAAACGCACAATTCACAACAGAAAAAGTTCATAATTTGGATTTTACTAAAATTAAACCTTTTGCTCTGTAATGAACATTGTTAAGTGAATGAAAAGACAATTCTCCAATGAGGAGAAAACATTTACAAACCACATGTCTGATAAAGGACATCTATCCAAAATATAAAAAGACTAAAACTCAACCATAAGAAAAAAAATAATTTAAAAATGGGTAGAAGATCTGAATAGATATCTCAGCAAACAAGATACATAGATGGCAAATAGGCATATGAAAAAAAAGGCTCAACATCATTTGTCATTAGAGAAACACAAAATTAAAACAACAATGAAGTACCAGTCTCAGAATGGCAAATACCAGTTCTGGCAAGGATACACGCAATAGAGACTCTTCTAATTTCTGGATGAGAATGCAAAGTGGTACAGCCACTTTGGAAGATAATTTGGCAATTTCTTAAGAAACTAAATGTTATGGGTTGAATTGCACCACCACCCCCCTCCCAATCTCATGTTGAAATCTTAAACTCCAATACCTCAGAATATGACATTATTTGGAAATAGGGTCATTCATTGAAGATATATAATTACACTGGAGTTGTATACTGGAGTTAAAATACTCTGGCTTCCCTGGTGGCTCAGACAGTAGAGAATCTGCCTTCTATGCAGGAGACCCAGGGTTGATCCCTGGGTCAGAAAGATCCCCTGGAGAAGGAAATGGCAACACACTCCAGTATTCTTGTCTGGAGAATTTCATGGACAAGGGAGCCTGGTGGGCTAGAGTCCATGGAATCGCGAAGAGTGGGACATGACTTAGAGACTAACACTTTCACTTATCACTTTCATTAGTTGGAGTAGAGTGGGTCCTTAATTCGATATGATTGGTGTCTTTATGAAAAGGAAATTTGAAGACATATACACAGAGAAAGACCATCATGCAGGGATGAAAGCAGAGATCAGGGTCATGCTGCTCCCTACCAGGGAAAGTCAAAGATTGCCATCAACCTACCAGACGATAGGAGAGAAATATGAAATATATTCTCCCTCACCGCCCTTGGAAGGAACCAACACTTGCTGGTACCTTGATACTTTTAGCTTCCAGAATTGTTACACAGTAAATGTTTGCTGATTAAGCAACTCTGTAATGGCAGCCCTAGAAAACTAACCGGAGAAGGCAATGGCACCCCACTCCAGTACTCTTGCCTGGAAAATCCCATGGACGGAGGAGCCTGGTGGGCTGCAGTCCATGGGGTCGCTGAGGGTCGGACACGACTGAGAGACTTCACTTTCACTTTTCACTTTCATGCATTGGAGAAGGAAATGGCAACCCACTCCAGTGTTCTTGCCTGGAGAATCCCAGGGACGGGGAAGCCTGGTGGGCTGCCGTCTATGGGGTCGCACAGGGTCGGACACGACTGAAGTGACTTAGCAATAGCAAAAAGAAAAGTAACACATCAATCATAGTCGGATCCTATAATAATCACATTTCTGGGTATTTATCTAGTGATTTGAAACCTTACATACACACACACACAAATCTTCACTTGAATATTAATTACAGCTTTATTAATAACTACCCAAAACTGGAAACAAGATGTCCTTCAATAGATGAATTGAAAAATAAACTATTTTACATTTCCCTGATAGCTTAGTTGGTAAACAATCCGCCTGCAATACAGGAGACCCTGATTTGATTCCTGGGTTGGGAAGATGCCCTGGAGAAGGGATAGGCTACCCACTCCAGTATTCTTGGGCTTCCCTAGTGGCTCAGCTGGTAAGGAATCCGCCTGTTACAAATTCCTGGCCCAACAGCTATTCTTCGTTTCTATATGTTCACATTTTCTATTCATTAATTCTTTTTTTTTGAAAATGTTTTGTTTTTGGTTGTGCTGAGTCTTTGTTGCTGCTCCGGCTCTTCTCTAGTTGGTGGTGAGCAGGGAGGTCACTCTCTAGATGCGGAGCACAAGTTCTCCATTGCAGGGGCTTCTCTTGTTGCAGGCTTCCCTGTTAGCTTAGCTGGTAAAGAATCTGCCTGCAGTTCAGGAGACCTGGACTTGATCCCTGGGTTGGGAAGATTTCCTGGAAAAGGGTAATGCTATCCACTCACTCCAGTATTCTGGCCTGGAGAATTCCATGGACCATATAGTCCACGGGGTCACAAAGAGTCAGACATGACTGAGGGACTTTCACTTTCACATCTGTGGAATGGAATAGTATTCAGCAATAAAAAGAAATATGCTATTAAGCCATGCAAAAACATGGATGAATCTTAAAAGTGTATTGCTACATAAAAGAAATCAGTCTTAAAAGGCTACATACTGTATTATTCCATGTATATGACATTTTGTAAAAGGTAAAACTATAAAGAAGATAAATGTATTCATGGTTGCCAGGGATTTGGGAAGAGAGAGATAAACAGATGAAGCACAGGGGAGTTTATGTTGTTACTCTTGTTCCGTTGCTCAGTCGTGTCCCAGTCTGGGCTGTAGCATGCCAGACTTCCCTGCCCTACATTATTTCCAGGAGTTTGCTCAAACTCATGTTCATTGAGTCAGTGATGCCATCCAACAATCTTATACTCTGCCACCCCTTTCTCCTCCTTTCCCAGCATCATGGTGTTTTCCAGTGAGTCAGCTCTTTGCATCAAGTGGCCCAAATATTGGAGCTTCAGCATCAGTCCTTCCAATGAATAGTCAGGGTTGATTTCCTTTAGGATTAACTGATTTGATCGCCTCATTGTCCGAGTGACTCTCAAGAATCTTCTCCAGCACCACAATTCGAAAGCATCGTCACATCCATACATGACTACTGGAAAAATCACAGCTTTGATTAGACAGACCTTTGTGGGCAAAGTGATGTCTCTGTATTTTAATAGACCGCGTGCATGCTAAGTCACTTCAGTCATGTCTGACTCTTGGCAACTCTATGGACTGTAGCCCTCTGAGTCCTCTGTACGTGGGATTCTTCAGGCAAGAATACTGGAGCGGTTTGCCATGCCCTCATTCAGGGAATCATCCCAACACAGGGATTGAAATTGCATCTCTTAAAGTCTCCTGCATTGGCAGGAGGGTTCTTTACCACTAGTGCCACCTGGAAGCCCAGTACACTGTCTCGGTTCATCATAGCTTTCCATCCAAGAAGCAAGCACCTTTTAATTCCACAGCTGCACTCACTGTCTGCAGTGATCTGGAGGCCAAGAAAAGACAATCTGTCACTCCTTCCACTTCTGCCCCTTCTATTTGCCATAAAGTGATGGGACTGAGAGTGCCATGATCTTAGTTGTTGAATGCTGAGTTTTGAGCCAGCTTTTTCACTCTCCTCCTTCACCCTCATCAAGAGGCTCTTCAGTTCCTCTTCACCTTCTGCCATTAGGGTGGTATCATCTGCATTTCTGAGATCACTGATATTTCTCCTGCCAATCTTGATTCCAGCTTGTGCTTCAACCAGCCCAGCATTTTGCATGATGTACTCTGCATATAAGTTAAATAAGCAGCATGACAATATACAGCCTTGACAAATTCCTTTCCCAAGTTTGAATCAGTCCATTGATCCATGTCTGGTTCTAATTGTTGCTTCTTAATTTGCATACAGGTTTCTCAGGAGGCAGGTAAGACGGTCTGGTATTCCTATCTCTTTAAGAATTTTCCAATTTGTTGTGATCCACACAGTCAAAGGCTTTAGCATAGTCAATGAAGCAGAAGCAGATATTTTTCTGGAATTCCCTTGCTTCTTCTATGATCCAACAGAGGTTCCAATTTGATCTCTGATTCCTCTGCCTTTTCTAAACCCATCTTGTAAATCTGGAAGTTCTTGGTTCACAGGCTGCCTATGCCTGGCTTGAAAGATTTTGAGCATAACCTTGCTAGCATATGAAATTGTATGGTAGTTTAAGCATTCTTTGGCATTGCCCTTCTTTGGGATTGGTATGAAAGCTGACATTTTCCAGTCCTGTGGCCACTGCTAAGTTTTCCTAACTTGCTGACAAATTGATTGCAGCACTTCAACAACATCATCTTTTATGATTTTAAATAGCTCAGCTGGAATTCCATCACCTTCACTAACTTTGTTCATAATAATACTTCCTAAGGCCACTTGACTTCACACAGGGGAGTTTATAGACAGTAAAGTATTGTCTATTCTGTATAATACTTTAATGGTCAAGCTATGACATTTTGCATTTTTAAGAAACCTGAAGGGAAAGAGACACGTGTACCCCAATGTTCATCGCAGCACTGTTTATAATAGCCAGGACATGGAAGCAAGCTAGATGCCCATCAGCAGATGAATGGATAAGAAAGCTGTGGTACATATACACGATGGAGTATTACTCAGCCATTAAAAAGAATACATTTGAATCAGTTCTAATGAGGTGGATGAAACTGGAACCTATTATACAGAGTGAAGTAAGCCAGAAAGAAAAACACCAATACAGTATACTAACGCATATATATGGAATTTAGAAAGATGGTAACAATAACCCTGTGTACGAGACAGCAAAAGAGACACTGATGTATAGATCAGTCTTATGGACTCTGTGGGAGAGGGAGAGGGTGGGGAGATTTGGGAGAATGGCATTGAAACATGTATAATATCATGTATGAAACAAGTCACCAGTCCAGGTTTGATGCACGATACTGGATGCTTGGGGCTGGTGCACTGGGACGACCCAGAGGGAGGGTATGGGGAGGGAGGAGGGTTCAGGATGAGGAACACAGGTATACCTGTGGCGGATTCATTTCGATATTTGGCAAAACTAATACAATATCGTAAAGTTTAAAAATAAAATAAAATTTTAAAAAAATAGAATTTTATAACAAAAAGAATGAGTCTCGCTTGATACAAATTTTAAAAAATCACTTAGGGCTTCAGAGGAAACCCATGATGAAACATTGATTGTGACAAAAATATCTAAAATATCCTCAGTGAAGTTGTTGAGGGAAAAAACGTACTGACTTAAGTAACTATGGCAATGCATGGAGATGTAAAAGCAAAAAAAACTATATAGGTACTGTACTCCAGTCATCAAAGCATATGTACATCACCTAAGGGTTCAGGTAAGAATTCTGAAACCTTTATAGATGTATACCAAAATTCAAAATTCAGTAAGTAAATAGATGCAATGGTATGATACAGGCTTTTCACTATAGGAGCTGAGGGTGGAGGAGGCTGGGATGATCCATATGGTATTAGAGTTGGATACTTCGGTGTGGAGTTATGTGTGGCTTAATATGGATATAGATAGGTTTATGCATGTACACTGGTTAAATAAACATATACCTTCTTCCTCTGACAGCTTCCGACGTCCTAGAAGCAACGTCCCCCCCAGTACCAACATGCACACCCAGGACTCAGATATTCATTTCTAACACCATTTTTAAACAAAAGGAAATAGGGATCCTTGGAGAAATGTCTGATTCTAGGACTGGGGCCAGAAATATAAGTATAAAGAATCGTGTAGTGCTAGAAAGAATGCAAAAGTACTGAAAGCAATCCACAAGAGAGGGTATCAGAGCAATGCAGGAGTCAACTGAACCAGCTCCCAGTGACTGAAGAATTTGGTCAACAAAATAAAGTTGTATTCAGTTATAACCCAAAGTAGAAAGTAAATGTTCATGAGTCTACACTGACATAAAAAAAAATGATTACATACATAAATAAATGTGGGAGAGGAGATGAATGCCCAAGTAGAATAATTTAAGATAATTTATGTAAGTATGTACTTTGGGGCATATTTAATTTGTATGTAAAAACTTGAGGTGGAGCTTAACTCCCAACTCCTTAAAGTGGGGTACACATTTTGCCATCCTTCCAAAGTCCACAGAACAGAGAGGGAGGTACAAAAGAGCAACTTCACAAGGGAGAAACAACGAACACTGCATCCACACAGGTGATCAAGGTCAACGCCGACTGGGATAAGTGACGTTGATAGTACGTACACTTGATATGATGTGATGAGAATGGCATTTCACCCTTGTAGTCGTCTTCCTCCAAACTCACAACCTCAGTCTAATCCTGAGTAAACATCAGATAAATCCAAATCGAAGAACATTCTACAAAACAGCTGACAGGTACTCCTCAGAACTCTCAAGATTATCAATAAACCCGCATGACTGAGACACCATCACAGCCAAGAGGAGCCCAAGGAGACACATGACATATCTAATGTGATGTGGTGTCCTGATGGAATTCTAGAACAGAAAAATAGTGGCAAAAACTAAGAAAATATGAATAAAGTGTCGTTGTTAGTTAATATATTTATATTCTTTCTTTTGGGCTTCCCCCGTGGCTCAGTGGTTAAAATAATTTGCCTGTAATGCAGGAGATGCGGGTTCAATCCCTGGATCAGGAAGATCCCCTGGAAGAGGCAAGGCAACCCTCTCCAGTATTCTTGTCTGGAGAATCTCATGGACAGAGCGGACTGGCGGGCTATAGTCCTTAGGGCCACAGAGAGTCAGACATAACTGAAGCAACTAAGCACATTCTTTCTTTAGTTGGAAAAATATAACACACTGATGTTCAGTTCAGTTCAGTTGCTCAGTCGTATCCGACTCTTTGCAACCCCATGAATTGCAGCATGCCAGGCCTCCCTGTCCATCACCATCTCCCAGAGTTCACTCAAACTCACGTCCATTGAGTCGGTGATGCCATCCAGCCATCTCATCCTCTGCCGTCCCCTTTTCCTCCTGCCCCCAATCCCTCCTAGCATCAGAGTCTTTTCCAATGAGTCAACTCTTCGCATGAGGTGGCCGAAGTACTGGAGTTTCAGCTTTAGCATCATTCCTTCCAAAGAATATCCAGGGCTGATCTCCTTTAGAATGGAGATGTTAACAATAGTGGGTACTACATACTGACTATATAAGAATTCTCTGTATGTCTCTATAACTCTTTTTGTAAACCTAAAACTATTCTAAATTTAAAAGTTTAATCAAACAGAAAAACAAAAACATGACCTTTGCTGTAGTCTTTTAGAAGTTACTTTGATCAAGTTAAGATAGTTTCCTTTAATCTTAGGTTGGCTGTGTACTTTTTAATCCTGAAACGGCATTGAATTTTATACAACACATTGAATTTTATTATGTTAGAATGTGTTGTTGACATGATAATTGTATTAGTCTGTTAATATGGTGATGAGTATTTTGCCTTCGTGGGATAAATTCTCTGTAGCATGCAATGCTGTTTGACAGCATTTTACTCACATTGGAACTTCTTTCAAAATTGGAGTTAGTCCACTGAACACCTGCCACTATTTTAGCAACTAAGTTCATGTAACATTCTAAATCTTTCGTTGTCATTTCAACAGTCTTCAAAGCATCTTCACCAGGAGTATATTCCATTTCAGGAAACCACTTTCTTTGCTCATCCATAAGAAGTGACTCCCCTTCCATTCAAGTTTTATTATGAGATTGCAGCAATTCAGTCACATCTTCAGGCTCAACTGCTAAGCCTAGTTCTCTTTCTAAGCCATCTTCAGTTACTTCTTCCACTGAAGACTTGACTCCTCAAAGTCATTCATCAGGAATGGAATCAGCTTCTACCAAAATCTTGTCAATGTTGATATTTGACCTCTTTCCATGAATTGCAAATGTTCTTAATGGCATCTAGTATCGTGAATCTTTTCCAGAATGTTTCAATCTACTTTGCTCAGAGCCATCAGAGGAATCACTATCTACGGCAGCTGTAGCCTTATGAAATGTATTTCCTCAATAAGAAGACATCAAAGTTGAAATTACTCTTTGATTCACGGGCTACAGAACGGATATTGTGTTAGTAGGCATGAAAACAACATTCATTTTTTTGTCCATCTACATCAGAATTCTTGCATAACCAGGTGCATTGACAATAAGCAGTACTATTTTGAAAGGAGCCTTTTTTCCCCCCCTGAATAGTAGGTCTCAACAGTGGGTCTAAAATACTCAGATAAGCATGTTGTAAACAGATGTACTATCATTCAGACTTTGTTGTTTCATTTAAAGAGCAGGAAGAGTGTGTGTGCTTAGGTGCTCAGTCGTGTCCGACTCTTTGCGATCCCATGGACTGCAGCCCACCAAGTTCCTCTGTCCTTGGGGATTCTCCAGGCAACTGGAGTGGGTTGCCATGCCCTTCTCCAGGGGATCTTCCGAACCCAGGGATCGAACCCAGGTCTCCAACATTGCAGGCGGATTCTTTACCAATTGAGCTACCAAGGAGAGCAGGAAGAGTAGATTTAGCATAATTCTTAAGAGCCCAAGTGCGCTTCCCTGGTGGCTCAGATAATAAAGAACCTCCTGCAATGCAGAAGACCTGGGTTCAATCCCTGGGTTGGGAAGATCTCCTGGAGAAGGGCATGGTAACCCACTCCAGTATTCTTGTCTAGGAAATCCCATGGACAGAGGAGTCTGTCTGTCTTCAGTCCATGGGGTTGCAAAGAGTTGGACATGACTGACTAACACTTTCATTTTTCACTAAGGGCCCAAGGAGTTTCAGAAAGGCAAATGAGCATTAGCTTCAACTTCAAGTCACCAGGGGCATTAGCCCCTAACAAGACAGTCAGTCTGACCTTTCAATCTTTGAGCAGGGCTTTAATTTCTCCTCTCTAGCTATGAAAGTCCTAGATGGCATCTTTTCCCAATAAGGGCTGTTTCCTCTACATTGAAAATCTGTTGTTTAGTGTAGCCACCTTTACTGATCATCTGACCAAGATCTTCTGGATAACTTGGTGCAGCTTCCATGTCAGCACTTGCTGCTTCACCTTGCACTTGTATGTTATGGAGATGGTGTCTTTCCATAAATCTCACAGACCAATCTCTTCTAGCTTCAGATTTTCTTCTGCAGCCTCCTCACCTCTCTCAGTCTTCACAGAATTGAAGAGAGTTAGGGTCTTGCTCTGCATTAGGCTTTGGCTCTGCATCAGGCTTTGGCTCTAAGGGAATGTTGTGACTACACTGATCTTCTATCTAGTCCACTAACAGTTTCTCCATATTAGTAAGAAGGCTGTTTCATTTTCTTACCATCCACGTGTTTACTGGAACAGCACTTCAAATTTCCTTCAAAAATTTTTCCTTTTAATTTGCAACTTGGCTAACTGTTTGGTGCAAGAGTTCTAGCTTTTGACCTTTTTCAGCTTTTGACATGCCTTCCTCACTATGCTTAATTATTTTTAGCTATTGATTTCAAATGAGAGATGTGTGACTCTTTCTTTCATTTGAACACTTAGAGGCCACTGTAGGGTATAAATTGGCCTAATTCAACATTGCTGTTTTTCAGGGAATAGGAAGGCCCAAGGAGTGGGAGAGAGACAGAGGAACTCCTGATTAGTGGAGCAGTCAGGACACAAGGGCGTGCTAAGTCACTTCAGTCGTGTCTGACTCTTTGAACCCAATGGACTGTAGTTCGCCAGGCTCCTGTCTATGGGGATTCTCCAGGCAAGAATACTGGGGTGGGTTGCCATGACCTCAACCAGGGGATCTTCCCTACCCAGGGATTGAACCGAGGTCCCTGCATTATAGGCAGATTTTTTTTTTTTTTCACCATCTGAGCCCCAGGGAAGCCCACAGTTTTTATCAAGTTTGCTATCTTATATGAGTGTGGTCTGTGGTGCTCCAGAACAACTTGAACAGTGATATTGAAGATCACTAATTACAGATAACCATAAAGAATATAATTTTAATGAAAAACTTCAAAATATTGTGAGAATTAGCAAATGTGACACAGTGGCATGAAGTGAGCAAATGCTCTTGGAAAAATTACATCAATAAACTTGCTCAATACAGAGTTGCACCATAGGCTCATGTAAACTAATGTAAGTGCTCTGAGCATGTTCAAGGCAGGCTAAACTAATCTTTGATGTTTGGTAGGTTAGGTTGTATTCAATGTATTTTCAACTTATAATATTTTCAACTTGCAATGGGTTTATCCAGATGTAAGCCCAATGTAAGTTGAGGAAGATCTGTACTTATTGACCTGCTGTCCCACTGGAAAATGGTTGAACTTGAGATTTCTGGCATTGCAAGGTACAGCGGAGGCAAGGAAATAGTTATGCTCCCAGGACCTTGATCCCCATGACCATACCACACATATATGCAGTTCCTTGGCCCCTCTGGGCTTGTGTCCCTCTAGGATGGAAGGCAGAGCTTTTAGGTACTTTCAGGTAATATGTAGGCAAGTAAGAGCTGTGCTCATAGGGCCAGTGGAGGTGGTGTGTCACTGGCAATTTTCCAATTGATGCTTATGATTCCTCTAGTCTGTTGGGTTTTATTTCCCTTGTCTGACTCCCTTTTTGCCAGCAGCCAATACTGTGTAGCTCATTCCTTTACCACATGCCAATTCTGTGTGTATCCTGGCTGCCACAGATGGTGTAGAACTCAGGAACCAGATGAAGTGAAGACGATGCCTGTCTGCTCACCAGGAATCCCTGCTCTGGTGTTCCATCAAACACCTTCTTCGAGGCAGGCCCAGGTCAGCAGTCACCTTTTCTATGAACCATTCTCTGGAAAGAATGAACCCTTCCTTCTTTTAGGATCTTGGTACATTTATCAAAGCCTATACTGATTATTTATATATGCATCATGTCTAAATATATATATAAAGCAGGGTTTGTTTGTTTTTTTTGCTACAAGACACTTCATTGCAAGGCTGGCATATTTCTTTATTTTTCCAAATCAAAGAACTGATTTAGTTGCCCATTCCTGATGTTGGGGTAAATTCATGGGCAGGCACACTTTGGTAAGCTTTCCCCTAGTTTTTGGTGCTATCCAAGAATTCTGGGCCTTATGCAATTCATACATGCAGGCATTGCCTCTGCTGGTCCACAGTGATCCTAACATCTGGTGGAGCTCAGATTCTCTGGGGCCTAAGGAAGCTGAGCTGCAGACCACCTAACTGAGTGCAGGGACCCCTCGGCTCTCAGCCTTCTGAAACATGCTCGCTGAGGGCAAAAGGGATCGAGTTTACCCACCACTTTTGAAGGCTGTCCTCAGCATTCTCTCTTCCATCCTCTCCCAGAATCAGGCCCCCTCTTCAACATCTGGGATATGATTAAGCCCCTGACCTCTTGATTGGTGTCTGCTCAGAAGCTTCCCTTGGCAATGGCCTTTTGCTGGCTAAAAAAAAAAAAAAAAAAAAAAGCCTAGATCACACCACCAACTTTTGCCTGTCCTCTGGCAAGGAGCTGAGAGTTAACTTTTCCCCCCCAACCTTTTGAATTGCCTTTAAAAGAGAACTAAACATAAAGAAGATATACACTGGGAATTCCATCACACACTTTTGCAGCGTCTCCTTGAATAATGCTTCCCTGGCAGATTTCGGCTCTCCTCTGGACACCTCCAGAACCATCTGAGAATCAGGCCGGTGATGCCCAGCAAATGGTTGCTGGAAGAATATCCATCATGGCTCGCGGGGGTAGGAGGGACCTGTCTCATGTCTGTCTCCTCTCCTTTGGGTGGACTCGCGAACCTGTGAGAGCCTGGTTCCTGGGCTTTGCGTCCAGCAGCTGGCGTGGAGACAGGGCCCTGGGGAGCCAGATTCAGAAGGGTCCCACCGTTCTCCCAGCGACCCGGCGTGGCTTCTGTCTAAGAGTGGCGGCCAGCGGACCGGGGACAAAGGACAGAAGAGACAGAGCCTGGCCATTGACAGCCTCGGGCACGCGGGCACCGCTCGGCGGAGACGGACGCTGGGAGGTGGCGCGCCTCTCCTGGACTTCTGGGCTACTGTCTCCCCCGCGGCCGCCTACCGCTGGGGTCGGGCGGCGGGCTGAGGGGGGAGGGGCGCGGGGGACGGGGGCGGGGCTCGTCACGTGGAGAGGCGCGCGGGGGCGGTCGGGGCGTGGGCGCGCGCTGGGCTTTTTAAAGGCGCGCCAGCCCAGCCGGGAGAGGCGGCTTTGCGGCCGCAGGCGCAGGCCAGGGCTGGTTTCCGAGACGCGCAGCTCCGGCCCCCCAACATGCGCGGCTCGTTGTGCCTGGCGCTGGCAGCGTCGATCTTGCACGGTAAAGCCGCCGATCTCTCCACCCATCACTCTTGCTCCGTGGGATCCCAGGCGGCTCGGAGCGCCCCGCGCCGGGGACGGGATTGGGGATTCGCGCCTGCTGCTAAGGGCAGCGGGAGGCGCTGCCGGTGGAAGGCGAGCCCGGCACTTCTGGGCTGCGATGCTTGGGCGGCTGGGGGTGCGGGCAGGGGGCGCATTCCCGCCGGCTTTCGCTGAGCAGCCCGCGCGTCTCTCCTTTCCTCTCCCCGAAGTGTCCCTGCAAGGCGAGTTCCAGAGGAAGCTCTACAAAGACCTGGTGAAGAACTACAACCCCTTGGAGAGGCCGGTGGCCAACGACTCGCTGCCGCTCACAGTCTACTTCTCCCTGAGCCTCCTGCAGATCATGGACGTGGTAAGTTCCGGCCGGGCCCGGGCCTGCCCGCCGCCGTGTGCCTCGGTTTCCCTAGCCGCCCAGGGAGAAACCTGGCGTTCCCAGGCCACCTGTGCGCTGGTACTTCAGACCTGACTTGCCCTCGGATTATAAACTCAGGGTGAGAGTATCTCCATCCTGAGTCAGGAGTCATCAAGAATAGGTCCGAATGGTCACACATTAGTACCCCTTCTGGTATAAGTATTGGCCTGCAGTCTGACATGGGTGTCAATTTAGGCATTTCTAGACTTTTATCCTGCTTCCCTGGGTACCGGTCTGGCCCTGGGCTTTGCAGTTGACTTGTCTGTCCAGGCAGAGGGCCAGCTGTGAGCATTTAGACCCCCTCCCCAGTTCCAATAATGGGCATGGTTTGCTTTCCTGGAGAGGTTAATGCAGGTGGTTCTGCTCTGAAGATGAGCAAGGCTCCCCTGCCCGGATACACTTGTCTGCTTGTTCAGGCAACAGCTTCCAGCCCCACGGGCTTCTTGCAGACTTATTAGTGCTCACTTCAATTGGCAGATCTGTGTAAAATCTGGATAAGTTTGTTCTTCTGCTCTTCTAGATTGCTTTGGATATTCACTTTTCATTGGCACATCCTTCATACAGTACAAATATTTAATGAAAGCATTTAAGTCATTATAAGTGAGCTTCAGTGTCTAGCCTGTACAAAGCATTGGACTCGGCTCTGGAGCAGTATACAGGGATGATGGTGTTCCAGGGAGGGGAGAATGTGGTAGGAAAGGAATGTGAGAAAAACTACAACAGGTGGAAAGTACTAAGAACCTCCAGAAGTGTAAGAAGACCAGTGAGATTTCATAATCCTGCAGATAAAGAGTGCCTGTTCTATTAAACTGTTGTATGTTGCATCATTTAATCTAGTTACAGTTGCTAAGATGAATGGCTTCTTTTCCCACAGGACGCCTGTGTTAAATGTGTAGTTCCTCCTATCCCACAGTTAGACCTATGCTTCAAAATATTCAGTGTGTGTGTAGTGACATGGACAAACTATCACACTGGAGAGCTGTAAAAGCAGATAAGTGCTGTCCCGTGGGTTACCAGGGCAAAAATTGCTGTTTAGAGAGCTTGGACTGTAGGAAGAAGGAAAGGACAGAGATACGGGGTTAGGGGAAGAGGTGCTGACAAAGCTGCCCTGGTGTTGAGCAGAGCCAGGGCAGAGAAATGGAATCTCAGAGGCTTTGGGGGATGGGTGGGGTGGGCGCAAGCCCTGTGGCATTTGGGGAGGCAGACTTTATGGAGCAGCTTCTCTGTTACTTTAGAAATCATAGGATTTGTCCTTGGGAGCCTTGGTAGGTTCTGGCTCTGCTTATTTCTGGATGATTGGTCTTAGGTGTGCATGTTAAGTTGATTCAGTCATGTCCAACTCGTCAGCCCTATGGACTGTAGCCTGCCAGGCTCCTCTGTACATGGGGATTCTCCAGGAAAGAATATTAGAGTTGGTTGCCATGTCCTCCTCCAGAGGATCTTCCCAACCCAGGGATCTAACCCGTGCCTCCTGCATTGTAGGAGGATTCTTTACCACCAAGCCAGAGGGGAAACCTGGTTGATCTTTGCCAAGTTTCTCAAGCATTCTGAGTTTGTACTTTCCTGTTAATACCTTGGACAGGATAGCACTTCAGCGGTCATTGTGATGACTGTGGGGGCAACTTTGAGAGACTGTAAAGTTAGAAGACAGTGTTCATTTTCATCTAAATAAAACAAAATTACCCCCCACCCCCAACACACACACACACACACATGCACACATGCACGCAAATTACAGAGGACTAGGTGAGCTGGCACACTACACAGTGGTGAGAAAATGAAAGCCGCCCCAACGCTATTTGCCTGGGGTTGGCCACAAATGGGCCTCACTGTGGGTGTGTGTGTGTCACAACTCCCGGTCTTGGACTGGTCCTTGAGCTGGATGCTTGGGGTGTGGAGGGGCAGTGGCTACTCAGCCGGGGAGCAGGAGCAGTGACCAAGGGGAGCACGTGCTGTAGGCTGTCGCAGTCTCTTTTGGAGAGAAGACCACTCACCAGGAAGCTGCAGGCTTCTTCCTAGTACCTCCATCTCTTTAAGACACCTTTCAGGAGTCAAATTACATGAGAGATTTTGGCTTTTATGAAAAGTTTGGGTATAAACTAGGGTTACATGATGTGACAACTAAAAAAAAATAGTGAAATGCAAACATTTGTCAAGTTAGAAGATTTTAAGAATAATAATTATAAGCCGTGTGTGTCATCAACATTGCAATAGCAGAGAGAAGCGCTCATGAAGACCACTGTCAGCAGCCAGAGGTCACAGGAGGGTGGGAGGGGAGAAAGCTTTGGTCTCACCTTGACCGTGGATCTAGCTGTGAATGTGTGGAACTTCCCAGCTTGCCAATACTGTGAGGTCATGGAGTGGCCTTCAACAAATTTACTTTCCAAGCTCTGTTTCCTCGTGTGTAAAATGAGAATAATGTCCACTTCACAGGGTTTTGAGAGGATTAAATAAGAGAAAGCGCTTGCCACACACTGGTAATTCACTGAAGATTTGCTATATCTTCATAATGTAGCTACTCAAAGGTTGGGACATCAATGCCTAGAAAGGTGTGGTCTCTTGGCCAGGGTTGCTCAATGGTTAGAGGCAGGGCTGTGTAGAACATGCACAGCTGCCTGGCAAGTCCTTTGTATGTCCAGCCTCCTTTAGAGTCCTTAACTTCTTTTGTAGAAAAAAAAAATCAGCTTAATTTATTTAAACCACTTGAGTGTAACTGATTAAATGTGACTGTCCTGAGATTACAGTGAAAAGGAAGTCTCTATATCAGAAATAATGCAATATGCAAACATTTGTATTCCAGCCAGACTTGAGTCTGTCTGGTTTTGAGACAGAGCCAGGGCTTTCCAGCCGGACCCTCAGGACCCTGGACAGAGATACAGTGACTCATGACTGATTCATGTAGCAAGCCCTAACTGGTATCAGGTTCTCTTTACAAATTCAGTTCCAGAGGTCCTTTGCCCATTCTGACTGGGCTGTTCTAGAGACCCTTTTCCTTCCAAATCTTGTTATTGTTCCACTTTCTGCCAGCAGAGATTTCCCGACTGGAGTAACAGGGAGATAATGTATGATTCTACATGTCTTATTTCCATGGAAGATTATTTACCTGTCCATCAGCTTATTCAACACATATTTTTTATTGAAATCTTCTTGTGAACTTTGCTAGATTCTGGGAATGTATACATGGTTAAGGGATTATTTCTACTTCTATAATTCACAGTCTTACCTATGGAGACTGACCTGTAAATTCAAGAGTATCTCACATATACCTGAATGCAAATGTGGCACAGACACACCTAGGAGGAAATATTTACTTCCAGCCAGGTGGCTAGGAATTAGATTTCTAAAGGTGAGCAGGAGTTTGCCAGTTGGAGAAAACATGGAGGGCTTTCCTGGTGAGGCGAACAGGATGAAGAAAAATGAGAGTGGGAAGACACCATACCCTCAGCAAGGTGCGTTCTGTGGGAAACTGGCTCCCAGTTGATCTTGGCTGCAGTTGTGCTGCAAAGCTTTACAGAACCTTGAATGTGCTTATGTGTTTTGGGAGTTTTTAAAAGACGGATGTCATACTAACCAAATTACTAACTTTCTCTTATATACCCTTTTGTAAGAATGATGTTCTAGAAACACACCTTGTAAGATGAAGGACGGGGTTATCTTTTGGTAGGAGGGCTAAGGTGAGTTCATACCATAGACAGAAGAAATGTTGAGCATAAGGTATGTCGAGTGGCTCTGCAGAGTTTAGATTTCCTCTTGGGCCCTCATCAGGGTATATCTTCCAGGATATGAGGAGGTTTTGGTGGTGGTGGTGTGCCAGAGGATTCATGAAGCTGCAAGATCAGCTTGCCACTGCATATTTTTCTAGAAATGGAAACAGTCCAAAGCACAATATTTGTATTCAACCCAACAGGTATAAATTATAGATGAATGAAAAAAATGTACATAAACTTTTAAAGACAAAGCATGTGTTTTCAGAGGGATAGTTTTACCTGCTGTGATCTCCTCTGGCTATCTATCAGGCCCCCTTAGTGAGGCATGAGGTAGAAAGTGAGAAGGTGTTGGATTTGTAATCGGAGGTGGGACGTTACTAGATCTGTGTTTAGATCAAGGATGCTGAGGGTAGTGTATGTGTGGGACAGATTAAAGAGACGAGATAATGTAGGCAAAGGATGAAGAGGTCAAAACTGTAATGGTCAGTGTGGAAATGTGGAGACAAGGACAGATTCCAGAGACCTTTGGGGCATACTGTCTATGATATATAACTGTGTGTAAGAATTCTATGTAGGTACATAGATAAATTTGTTAACTGAAGGTACCTAAATTATTCCTAACTGCACAGTCTGACTTAACAGTGATTATTAATTCACTACATGAGCTTGTAACTGAGCTGGGAATGAGATAATACCTAAGAAATCATTTTGAAGTGATGCAAGTGTGAGATTCTAAACTACCAACAGTTTCCATAATATTTCTCCTTTTGCATTCCATTTAGTCATTTGTCTGTACACACACATCTAAAGGCCATTCTGAGTGTTGATTTGCATAAAATAAATGTGCTAGTTAGGAAAACATGTCCAGAAGGCAAGGTATTTAAACTGAATAATAAGAATCAACACATGATTATATAGAAATATATAATACACAATGATGCAAGAATGATTTTTGCTGTTTTATACATTTGGGATTGCAGATTCAAGATTTTAGAAACTTTAGTCACAAGAACAGCAGAACTAAGTGGTTGTGCATTTGGGGTTTGCTGCTGCAGAAGGCAGGCCTGGGTGTGGAGTCCAGCGTCTGAGGGCTTGTGTGTTACCTGAAATCCCTTGGTGGCTCTGCTCTGCTTTGTCAGACTTAAGATTTTACGTTTACTGGCCACTATATGAAATGCTACAACTCAAGCTTAACATTATCAAATATTTGCTGTAAAAATTGCACACCTTGAAGACAGTCTATGAAGAAAACCCAAGGTGCAATTATTTAATTATCCTAATGTGTTTATAAGTGATGTTTCTTACAGCTACAAATACATGTTTTGTGTAGGAAATCAAATTAAAAAAAGGACTGCAGGGGGATAAACGTCATCCAAATCACCATTACTCAAGGCCTTCTGGTGCATTTCAGTCTTTTCTCTGTGTTCATAGGTTGTTTAGAGAAATATTTAAAAACTAAAATGGCATAACATCATTATGGCACTTTAAACAATATTAGCAGGCATTACTTTTAAAGTGACACAAGTAGGCCAAGTGGTAAACTGAATTTTAAAATTGTGTTCTTTTCCCACTATTATGTAACTCTCACTACCACTGTATATTTGATCCCTATTCGTATTTTTATCTTAGAAATCTCTTATGAAGTATTGATTGAAATTATTCATAATGCTACTTCAAAGCTTGGTTGTGTTTTATGTTGTCTCAGATATTGTATGTGAAATATCACAGAGATAATTTGAAGATCTTGACACTTGACAATACCTCCCTCCAGTTTTACTTTTGCTTCTGACCAACACTCAGGCTATAGGTACCAGCAAGCACAAATCACCTTAATCCAGTTAGTGACTGAGAAGAGGACGACTTGGGCTTCCCTTCCTAAGAGGGCTGGTTTGTTTCTCAATTTTGCATATACATTCTAGAGTGTGAATATAGAGAACTTAGCAAGGTCTTCCCTCTATTCTGTAGACCTTGAACCCCACTATGTCCTGCCAGCTCTTGAGTCTGCCAAGATTTGCTTTAACTTTTGGCCTCCTAGGCATTGCTTTAGAAATCATCACATGGATCTGGAAAAGTGGCCCCCGACCCTGTTATTCTCTAAGCTTCCCTCCCTTTCTTGGACGTTGGCTCTGCTGTTCCTCATTGCCCTATTCTTTCTGACTGTATTTCTCATTGTATTTTCCCAGTTGTTCTCACTGCAGAGTGGGTGCGAACTACCTAGTTCATCACTGTGGGTTCAGTTCAGTCATTCAGTCGTGTCCGACTCTTTGCGACCCCATGGGCTGCAGTACACCAGGCTTCCCTGTCCATCACCAACTCCCAGAGCTTACTCAAACTCATGTCCATTGAGTTGGTGATGCCATCCAACCATCCCATCCTTCTCCTCCCGCCTTCAATCATTCCCAGCATCAGGGTCTTTTCACATGTGTCAGTTCTTCGCATCAAGTGGCCAAAGTATTGGAGTTTCAGCTTCAGCATCAGTCCTTCCATTGAATATTCAGGACTGATTTCCTTTAGGATGGACTGGTTGGATCTCCTTGCTGTCCAAGGGACTCTCAAGAGTCTTCTCCAACACCACAGTTCAAAAGCATCAATTCTTCAGTGCTCAGCTTTCTTTAATTTCTTTCATCGCAGGTAGCAGAACTGAAATTCTAAATTAAAACTTGTTTGTAATGCATCTTTATAATTGATCCAGATTTATTATGGTAGAAATTGTACCCCTATTAAACCTCTTTATGGCTCTGGGACATAAAGGTACAAAATTCTTTTAGCTTTATAGACTGGGGATTATGGGCACTTTCACTAAAGGACGCTTTCTTGTAAATGTTGCCTTTCAAGTCTAGTCCTGAAGATATTCCCAAAGGCTTAGTTCTCTCAAAGCTCCTGATTCATCCCTGACATGCTGTTAAAGGAAGAGAAATGATCTTGTCATGGAGAGATGCTAGTGAAAATCTCTGCTCACTTATTGATTTATCAGGATTAGGTAGAGTTTTACTCCTTAGAGAAGAAACTAATCTGAAACTTCTAATTCTCATTCTCTTTATTTCAGCGATTTCCTTATTTGCATTCCACATCAGCTATAAACTGTTATAGAAAAAGAGCCCTCAAAGTAAAAACCAAAACCATTTAAAACTTGCATGTGCACATTTATGTGTGTATTAACACACACACACACACACACACCTATTACTCTTATCTCTCTTTATTGAATGTTTTTTTTTTTTTTTGGATATCACAAGATATCACATAATATGCTTGTTAAGTTTCCAAGAGAAAAAACTAGAAGTTATAGCAAAAAGCCTCAGAGTCACAACTTCCAGAGAGCCAAGCAAGTGACTGAAACTAATGTGAAATTAAGTAAAAAATTGTTTTAAAGTCCAGAGGGGTAGTGGGAGAGGCCTGGACATGGGGCTGACTCCGGACTCAGAGTCAGGCCGTAGAAGAATGGGCTGACCAGTGCCCCAGTGCAGGTGGGAGTGGGCGGGGTGGGGGGGTGGTTGCTGCCATGGTTAAGGAGGGCCACCTGTGAGATGATTCCCAGCATGGGAAATTTATTCTGGAATCATTGAGGGCAAATTGTCAGTAAAGATTCCTGTCTTGGGGTAAAAGAGGTATTTCTGAGCAAGAAAAAATGTGTTTGTTTTGTTTTGTGGAGAGAAGGCCAAGTGGTCAGGTTGAGCTCCAGGTGTTTTGAAACTTTAGAATCGTAAAACAGTTTTTTATTCTATTGCATCTGTCTTCAGAAGCTCACAAACAATGTGTTATATGGAGGGGCTCAGACTAAGCAAATTAAGCCAAGTCTGCTCACTGATTGATTAAACTCAAATTGATAACATTTACAATTGAAATCACTGGTCCAGAAACATTCATTTATTCACTGTTTTCCTTAAGATGTTTTATTGACATTTGAAGTAACCTTTAATACGCTGGCTAGCTCTTAGACAGATTTCATTTGAGAAGTCATTTTGAACTTTGAATTGCATTGTAATACGGGTCCCCTGTGTGGCAAAATATCAAAACCAGCTCAATGAATTGTCACAGTGAACCCATGCAGGTAACTGCCACCCAAGATGACTCTTTTCCCGCTTTTTGTGTACTGGAAAACCACAGCATAATGTCAAGCATCAGAGTTGAATTTTGCCCTTCTCTGGGACTCTGTATAGATGGAATCACACGAGAACATAGTGTGTATTTTGTTTGCTTTTGTTCACTTTTATTTTTGTGAGAGTCACCCAAGTTCTTGCCTGTTGCTGCAGTTTATTCATTTTTATTGGGTGGATGTAGCGTGATTTGTTATTCTGTTCATGGAGGTTTTTTTAAGTTGTTTCTAGTTTTTGGACTCTTGTGAAGTACACTGCATGAATATTCCAACCGTACACGTCTTTCGATGCACACATTTATGTATTTCTATCACGTGTATATACATAGGAAGGGACTAGCCAGGCCCTTAGATGGCATGTCTTTAACTTTTCCAGATGAAGCCAAAACCTTTTCAAAATGATTATACCAATTAACATTCTCACCAGCAGTGTCTGAAAAATTGTTCTTGTTCTGCATAATCACCCACACTTTGTATTTTAAATGTCTTTTAAATTTACCATTCTAGTGGGTGGGGAGTGATATTTCCTTGTGTTTTTAATTAGTGGTTTCCTGATTACCAATAAAGTTGAGGACATTTTCATTTCTTAATTTTCCACTTGGATATCATCTTCTTTTACAAAGTGTTTATTCATGTCTCTGGCCTGTTTTTGTCTCAGACATGCCATCTAAGGGCCTGGCTATCCCTTTATGTGTGTGTGGTTTTGTTCTTTCCTTGTTAGGATTTGTATGTGTTTTTCTATTTTATGAACTTGAGCCCTTTGTAAAAAGTTTTTTGCAAGTATCTTCTCTGACCCTGGCTGGTCTTTCCACTCTTTTCGTGTTCTTTCTCTTTTTCATAAACTCTTAATTGAAGTAGAATATGCTTGTGGCTCAGCTGGTAAAGAATCCACCTGCAATGTGGGAGACCTGGGTTTGATCCCTGGGTTGGGAAGATCCCCTAGAGAAGGGAAAGGCTACCCACTCCAGTATTCTGGCCCAGAGAATTCCATGGACCGTATAGTCCGTGGCGTCGCAAAGAGTCGGACATGACTGAGTGACTTTCATACTTCACATGCTTACAGATGGGCTTCCCAGGTGGCGCTACTGGTCAAGAACCTGCCTGCCAATGCAGGCTGTGAGAGACAGGGTTCGATGATCCCTGGGTCAGGAAGATCCCCTAGGTGAGGGCATGGCAATCCACTCCAGTATTCTTGCCTGGAGAATCCCATGGACAGAGGTGCCTGGCAGGCTACAGTCCATAGGGTTGCAAAGAGTTGGACACGACTGAGCGACTGAACTGAACTGAAGTGACCTTAGCGTGCACACACATGCTTACAGATAAATTGTATCTTTAGATGAACAGAAATTCTTAATTGCCTGATTTTGTAATTCTTTTCTTCTATGTTTAGTGCTTATTATGTTATCTTTAGAAAAATCTTTCCCTTCCTCAAGTTCATGAAGATACTTTTCTGTATATTTGCATTTAGAGGCTTTTTGTTGTTACTTTACCTTCACATGGGACTCCAGACTGATGATTATTTTGTTTTTCAAGGCTAATTAAAGGATTGTTAGTGTAATGATTGCGTGATTGGTGAACCTTGTTGCTTTAGGCATTGTATTATCCACTTTGTCTGCCCCCAGAGAGACATTTCAGTTATTTTAGTGTGTCCATGATATGGAGAAAATGCCAGGGCTATGACATTTTTCTTATGACACGTGACCCTGTCTACGAAGCAGAAACAGACTCACAGACATAGAGAACAGACTTGTTGCCAAGTGGGGTGGGGGATGGATTGAGAGTTTGGGGTTAGCAGGTGCAAAGTAGTAAAAAACAAAGCAGTGATTACAAACTATAGCCTACAGGTGAAAATCTGCCCACTGCCTATTTTTGTAAGTAAAGGTTTATTGTAATACAAACACAAATAAATGCCAATAAGATGCAGCATTTACAGAGCCAATAATAAAGGATTTCTGAAAAGCCCTGGGCCCTCTCCATGCTGCTGCTGCTGCTGCTGCTGCTAAGTCGCTTCAGTCGTGTCCGACTCTGTGCGACCCCATAGACGGAAGCCCACCAGGCTCCCCCGTTCCTGGGATTCTCCAGGCAAAAACAATGGAGTGGTTTGCCATTTCCTTCTCCAATGCATGAAAGTGGAAAGTGAAAGCGAAGTCGCTCAGTCGTGTCCGACTCTGAGCGACCCCATGGACTGCAGCCTACCAGGCTCCTCCATCCATGGGATTTTCTAGGCAGGCGTACTGGAGTGGGGTGCCATTGCCTTACCCAGATACATTTAGTTGCCTCTGTTTCTGGTTATGACACCAATATGACAGTATTTTAGTAATCTTATCACCCCCTTCCTGGATTGATCAACTTTACCCATTTCTGTGACTTCCTATTATGATAGGTTTGAACTCAGCTCATTCACAGCTCTCCTCTCCTCCCCTCTTACCTCTGGTCTCACTTCTTCCGCTGCTCACGTTTGCACCTTCAAAAGTACAAAACAGGTAAAGGGGGTCAGCAGGTGGTGGCAGACAGAAATTAAACTTCTAGTGGTGAGCCTGCTGGAGTGTGTACAGGAGTGGAAATGTAATGTTGTGTACATCAGACTTACATGTTATACAGCAATTTTGTGATATCACTTACATGTGAAATCTAAAATACGGCGCAAGTGAACATACCTAAGAAACGGAAACAGTCTTACAGACATAAAGAACTAACTTGCCAAAAGGGGTTGGCGTTGCCAAGGGGGAGGGGTTTGAAACTATTATAGATAGAGTGGATAAACAACAAGATCCTACTGTGTAGGACAGGGAACTATATTCAGTATCCTGTGATAAAACATAATGGAAAAGTATGGTAAAGAATTCATATGTGTGTAACTGAATCACTTTACAGTAGAAACTAACACAGCATTTTAAATCAACTATACTTAAATTGAAAAGAAAACCAGTGTTAATCAATTTTAAAAACTATAGTAATCCTAATTATATCTACAGACTCACTTGTTGAAAAAAGGAAAAAAGCTTCTTGCCATTTCTGTTGCCTGGAATCCTGGACGCAGCTTTCCTTCTCTGTAATCACTCCTGTTCTGCCCCTGCTTCCCTTGAAGTCCTTCCATGTCCACATTGGTAACATTTACATTCTATTCTGTGTGCGTGTGTGTGAGTGTGAAAGTCAGTCAGTCATGTCCAACTCTTTGCAACCCCATGGACTGTACAGTCCGTGGAATTCTTCAGCCCAGAATACTGGAGTGGGCAGCCTTTCCCTTCTCCAGGGGATCTTCCCAACCCAGGGATTGAACCCAGGTCTCCTGCATTGCAGGCGGATTCTTTACCAGCTGAGCACAGCACAGTCATATTTAACTTCTGTGTAACTTGACAGTAGCTTGATTTGACTTGGGGGAAAAAAAACAGCCCTCACGATTTTGTGACAGCGTCAGCGCTGTTCTCGGCAAAGCCGTTTTTCTGAGCCCCTGTTTTCTTCTCTGTGGGTTCAGTGCCGTGTTTCTGTGTCATTCATTGGGGTCGTGTGTGCCTGGTGTCACCTGATTCGGGGTCAAGCTCAGATGGTCTCCTTTTTACCTTCTTCTCCAAATCTTACTGTACCTTGTTATCCCGATGTCTTCGGTCACGCTGTACATCCAGCAGGTCCTCCTTCCACCGTTCCTGTCTTTTGTACACTGGGCCCTCTTTCGCTGGGAGTACTGGTTGGAGGGTTGTCCTTTCCTTCTTCACTTTTGTAGTTCATTTGTTTTAAACTAAACAATGTTATTTCTTCTAGGGTCATTTTCCTCCCCTTTTAATTTTGCTTATTTATTTACTTTGCCTTTCTATTTATTTTTACTATGTATTTGTTAAGACTTTCTAAAGTTCCTCTGATTCTTAATATCTCTTCTTATTTTTATATTAGGAAACAGAAACATTAGTAGAAGTGCTGTATCAGAGGGGGCCTATTACATTTTTGAGGACCCACAATGCTCAAGGACTGAATGCTTTGCTCCAAAGGCATCTCTTTTCACATGAGCTGCTTTGTTTCCTAATTCAGGGCTGTCCAATACAAATGTAATGTCAGCCCCAGATGTGATTTTACATTTTCCAGTGGTCACCTTTAAAAAGTAAATGGTGCAGGGAACACTGATTTTAGTAAGATACCTCACTGCACCTAGTATTCCTAAATTATTAAGGATGTAACAAGTAGAAAACATTAAAAAACATTAATGAGATAGTTTATGCTTTTAGGGGAGGGCACAGCTAAGCCTTGGGAATCCCATGAATGTTAGGCTCATAGCACCGGGCACACATCCAGGACTTAGGAGGCAGGTTTTGGAGTGGCTGCTATGTTCTTCTGTATAGCACTCACTGATCAGATCAGTTTGTTTGAGTTTTGACTCTATGGAGTGAGGAGAAACCTGGTAGTTTGTTATTGTCAGGAGGGAGTTGACAAAGCTTTCTCTGAATTCACCTGTGACAGCTCCAGTCCGTACTCCCTGCCCTTCTCTGGACTCAGGGCACTTCTGAACTCTGTGGGCTTCTACATGGCAGACCTGCTCCCTCTACCCTGCAGCCCCCTACTCAAAGTTGAGCACAGGTCTTCCTTTGTTGGCTTTTGCAGTCACCAAGCCTCTGTGTGTGTGCTCTCTTCTTGTGATGTGTTGAAATATCTTGTCTTTTTATGGCCTCATTCCCATTCTCTTTCTTTTGGGGAGTTTATACCTGTTATCTGGGGAAAAAAAAAAAAAAACCACAACCCGAAAGTTGAGAATTATGCTTTATCTGGTGGACAGAACAGAGGACTTAAAGTCCAGAAGACAGGATCTCAGGTCTAAGGGACTTTTCCAAAGAGGTAGGGGAGAAGCCACCCTCTCCAGTACTCTGGCCTGGAGAATCCCGTGGACAGAGGAGACTGATGGGCTACAGGCCATGGGGTCACAAAGAGTCGGACACAGCTGAACAGCACAGCACAGCAAGGGAGGAGCCAAGGTTTATAGGAGTTTTGCAACAAAGACCAGGTAGTCAGTACATCAGAGGATTACTGTTAACTAAAGAAAACCAGACATCTCAAGTTCAGGAATTTAGCACTTTTCTCTGTATGGGAAGATGCAAGAGTCTGGGCTCACTGAAGTCATTCCTTTCATATGCACCTCAGCTCTCTGGGGCCAGGATCCTGGGCTTTCTCATCCAAAGTCCCTTGAGGGTGTACCACTGGGGGTGGCTGCAGTCACTGACTGCTTGATGGCAGGCATCCTGTTTCCGTTCCTGAATTCCCTCATGGCTCACCATCAGGGGTGGCTAAAATGGGGTGGCTTGATAGCTGTAACATCTTTGTTTACTGATACAGCAGGCAACATTTTTTTCATTGGCATACCATTTCTGTCCTGCATTTTAATTTCAGTAGTCTTGAGGGCAGAGGGGAAATAGATGGGTATAAGCTGACATCTTAAGCTAGAACCTTACAGGATACTCTTATCAGCAACTAAGCCAATGGGCAAAAATATGTTATTTTGTATTTTTAATTCATTATTTGATTCATAGATCCATATCTACATTGCCGCAATATCATTTTGATATTTGTGTTCCTTTAAACTGATTGAGCAGTGAACACCTGGGCAATCAAGAACTGAGAGAATAAGCATTTTAATATACATCTTACATTTATGATTATTTAAATGTAAATGAATGTTTTCTTTATTGTGGCCCCTGTAGAAGGAGAGGCAGTTACTGTAAGAAACCTATTAAAATATCAAATAGTTTTGGACTCTTGTTAGGATTAAAGTCCAATTATTGGGAATCTTTTGGTAGAGATAGTCTTTTCAGGATGAGCTTATTCATTGCGGCTGGCAGGTATACCTCAAGGCAGGGTCTCATGATGGATGTTGATGGCTCACAAACAAGACGGAGATGGATTTTCTGTTTTTATTTTTGTTTGGATGCTTATAATCTGACACTGGAGAAAAATAAAATTTCCCCAAAGTGTCTTAAGCAACTTAAAATGTTCTCTACTGACTATTTTCAAAAGCAGCCTGTGTGAGGTAGTGAACTTTTTGGTATGTTAACTTGAAAAATCTTGACTTTATACTTATGGCTTATATAATAAATGAAACATTGTATGGGTCTTAAAAATCAATTGGTCAAAAGCTTTAAAACACTTAAGAGAAAACATTAAAAAACTTCTTCACAAGGTTTTTTTTGTTTGTTTGTTTTAAATAAAACCAAGAATGTTACTGTTTTAAAATTTATTTTTGCTTTAAATGTTGTGGTTACTCATCAAATTGTGAATGAATCATTGAGGATAATGTTTTGTATTTGCCTGAAGTATCTGGAGATTGAGGATCAACAAAATTCCTTGATGGAAACTAAAAAATAACAGACACGCTGATAAAAACAGACAAAGCCTAGAGAATCGCAATATTTTCAAACATTCAAGTGCTTCTGGCTAGTCTTCGGGGACACATCCTATAGGCAATTGGAGTCAGGAGACACTTTTTATTTTTCAACTAGGTAAAATGCCTGCAGCATAGATATTTAAACAGAGGGGAATCTCTCTGAATCTGGTTTGTCCTTTGTATCTGTGGTCTTGTGTTTTACAGTCCCAGAGTGAATGGAAACTGCACCAGAGGCTTTTCTCTGAAAGGAGTGGTCTGTACTGACACCTGGTCTCAGGAGTGAGAAGCATTGAAGGCAGCTCTCTGTACCAGGAGCTGGACTGGCACTCGGTTGCAGGAAGGTCCCCCTTACCTCCTTTCTTCCTTTGGAGGGCATCAGACCAGTTGGACCCCATCTCCTGTTCCATGTGTGGAACAATTAATGTGATGGCCACGGACCAGGACGCTCCTTTGTCAATAACCATTGAGCAGGCATTAAAGCAACAATGTGCAGATGGCACCTTCATTGTTGATGACAGGGGAAATTATAGGCAGTGGATTAAATTAAAAACTGAAAGGGAATGAATACTCATGACAGGAAATGTGTTTCCTTTCCAGTGGTGGTTTGCATCTGCACAGGGAGCAGCTGGTCATTGATGTGTTACCACAAACCAGCTTTCCACTGGCTCCCTGCTTTTTTTTTTTTAATATCACTTTAAAAGCACACAGCATTAGACAGAAATACTTTTAAAGGGCTTGAAACTTGTCTTAGATAGAGGAAAGGAATAGCAAGATGGAATACATGGTATGGATTTGTCTGGATTGGAAAGATTGCACCTGTTTCAGAAATGCTGCTCTTTTGGAGGAAAATGAGACTCCTGGGTTTATCATCATGTCTCTAAGAAATCTGGAAAGGATGGTAGATGTAACCTGGGCTAGGGGGATTCAGGGCCTATCTCCCCTGCTAATAGGTCATTTTTTAGGTGTGTATCAACACGTGTGGTCCTGTGAACAAAGTGCTATATTATTAGGACCATTCTTGTCTAAGCAGAGAAGATTTGGGGACTTGAACCCAGGCATTTTTCATATTTTTATTGTTTGGGGATATTTTTGCTTTTTTTAAATTTTTGAACATATTATGGAGTATTCAAGACACTCAAATAGTAGATGACCAGTGAGATTTTATTATAATGATTTGAATTATTTTGGGGGATATTTGATATATATTATTTCATTCTACTTATTTTTGTTTCTGATGCTCAGATTATCAAGGTGACTCCTGTGTCTTTTGGTAAGCTCTCTCTGATCCTTGATGTTACTCTGTTTTCTAGAACAAAATTAAATGAGGTATCGCAAGGCTATCTTGTACTGCTCACTCCAGGCTTGAATCTGCTTTTACAAAGAAACCCTTCAGTGGGAAACTCTATTTGGAAACCATGGATTGACAGTAGGCATTGAAATAAATTCTGACTTGAGTCTAGAAAATATTTCAGAAAGAGATAACTGACCAAATGGAAAGTAAAAATATAAAGAAAGGATCTTTTTAAAAAAAGCTTCTAGAGTTCAAGGAAAGCATGAAAAACTTAATGTAAAAGGCTCATTGAACACTTCAATTTCAGTACACCAGGGATATGGGGAAAAAAAAAAAAAAAACCTTAAATTCATCCAGGACAGAGGGAATATCACTTGCTAAAAATAATTGCCAAAATGACATCTCTGGTTTTATCAGAAAAATCTGGGATTTGAAAAGACATGGTCTGTAATATCATAGCTCAAGTGAGAAATTATTATCCCCAAATCTCTACAGAGCCAAGTAGAAAAACAGAATTTTCAAATACACATGGATCCAGATTTTACCACCCATATATTATCTGAAAGCATTGCTGGATAATGTATTCCAGTAATGAAAAAAAAACAAAACGAAACAAACCCGAAACAAAGTAAGTGGGATGTAAGAAAAACTTGTGAGAGATCAGAAAAAATGTCCATCAAGCCTAATTGTCAAACAGCCATGCCTGAAATATTGATAGTAGTCTGTAACCCACGTATACATATCTTTCTATACATGTTGTTGTTGTTGTTCAGTCACTCAGTGGTGTCCAACTCTTTGCGACCCCATGGACTGCAGCTTGCCAGGCTTCCCTGTCCTTCACCATCTCCTGGAGTTTGCTCAAACTCATGTCCATTCAGTTGGCGATGCCATCCAACTATCTCATCCTCTTTTGTGCCCTTCTCCTTCTGCCTTCAATCTTTTCCAGCATCAGGGTCTTTTCCAATGAGTCAGCTCTTTGCATCAGATGGCCAAAGTACTGGAGCTTCACCTTCAGTATCTGTCCTTCCAATGAATATTCAGGATTGATTTCCTTTAGCATAGACTGGTTTGATCTCCTTTAAGTCCAAGGGACTCTCAAGAGTCTTCTCCAGCACCACAGTTTGTAGACATCATTTCTTCAGTGCTTAGCCATTTTTATTGTCCAGCCCTCACATCTGTACATGACTGCTGGAAAAACCATAGCTTTGACTAGATGGACCTTTGTAGGCAAAGTAATATCTCTGCTTTTTAATGACTCTGTATACATACATGTGTTTGTATGTATATGTATGTGTGTGTGTATGTAAATGTAAGTGAAAATATGTTTTCAAAATTTTTAAATAACCACTATGCAAGTGGAAAAATATTCTGAAACTTTCAAATCTTGTAAAGAAAATGAAACAAAAACATTGGAACATTCCAATAATATTTAGAAATGATTTTAAAAAGCACAACAAAATGCTGTGGGGAAATGACAACACATGATGACAGAAACGAGGCCAGTCTCATCCATCATCATTCTGTTGTGAAATGAGTTAGTCCAGTTCAGTTGCTCAGTCGTGTCCAACTCTTTGAGACCCCATGGACTGCAGCACGCCAGGCCTCCTTGTCCATCACCAACTCCTGGAGTTTACTCAGACTTATGTCCATTGAGTCAGTGATGCCATCCAACCATCTCATCCTTCTCCGCCCACCTTCAATCTTTCCCAGCATCAGTGTCTTTTCACGTGAGTCAGTTATGTGCATCAGGTGGCCAAAGTATTGGAGTTTCAGCTTCAGCATCAGTCCTTCCAATGAATGTTCAGGACTGATCTCCTTTAGGATGAACTGGTTGGATCCCCTTGCTGTCCAAGGGACTATCGAGAGTCTTCTCCAACACCACAGTTCAAAAGCATCAATTCTTTGGTGCTCAGCTTTCTTTATAGTCCAACTCTCACATGCATACACGACTATTGGAAAAACCATAGCCTTGACTAGATGGACCTCTGTTGACAAAGTAATGTCTCTGCTTTTTAATATGCTGTCTAGGTTTGTCATAGCTTTTCTTCCAAGGAGCAAGCATCTTTTAATTTCATGGCTGCAGTCACCATCTGCAGTGATCTTGGAGCCCAAAAAAATGAAATCTCTCACTGTTTCCATTGTTTCCCCATCTATTTGCCATGAAGTGATGGGACCAGATGCCATGATCTTAGTTTTCTGAATGTTGAGTTTTAAGTCAACTTTTTCACTCTCCTCTTTCACTTTCATCAAGAGGCTCTTTATAGTTCTTTGCTTCCTGCCATAAGGGTGGTGTCATCTGTATATCTGAAGTTATTGATATTTCTCCCGGCAATCTTGATTCCAGGTTGTACTTCATCCAGCCCAACGTTTCTCATGATGTACTCTGCATATAAGTTAAAGGAGCAGGGTGACAATATACAGCCTTGACAATATACTCCTTTCCCAGTTTGGAACCAGTCTGTTGTTCCATGTCCAGTTCAAATTGTTGCTTCTTAATATGCATACACATTTCTCAGGAGGCAGCCCAGGTGGTCTGGGATTCCTGTCTCTTGAAGAATTTTCCACAGTTTGTTGTGATCCACACAGTCAAAGATTTTAGCATGGTAAATAAAGCAGAAGTAGATGTTTTTTTGGAACTCTCTTTTTCAATGATCCAACAGATGTTGGCAATTTGATCTCTGGTTCTTCTGCCTTTTCTAAATCCAGCTTGAACATCTGGATGTTCATGGTTCATGTACTTTTGAAGCCTGGCTTGGAGAATTATGAGCATTACTTTGCTAGCGTGTGAGATGAGAGCAGTTGTGTGGTACTTTGAGCATTCTTTGGCATTGCCTTTCCTTGGGATTGGAAGGAAAACTGACCTTTTCCAGTCCTGTGGCCCCTGCTGAGTTTTCCAAATTTGCTGGCATATTGAGTGCAGCACTTTTACAGCATCATCTTTTAGGATTTGAAATAGCTCAACTGGAATGCCATCTTTGCATGAAATGTTTCCCTTGGTATCTCTCATTTTCTTGAAGAGATATCTAGTCTTTCCCATTCTATTGTTTTCCTCTATCTTTGCGTTGATCACTGAGGAAGGCTTTCTTGTTGCTCCTTGCTATTCTTTGAAATGCTGCATTCAAATGGGTATATCTTTCCTATTTTTCTCCTTTGCATTTGGCTTCTCTTGTTTTCACAGCTATTTGAAAGGCCTCCTCAGTCAACCATTTTACCTTTTTGCATTTCTTTTTCTTGGGGATGGTCTTGATCCCTGCCTCCTGTACAATGTCACTAACCTCCATCCATAGTTCTTCAGGCACTCTGTCTATCAGATCTAATCCCTTGAATCTACTTGTCACTTCCACTGTAGAATCATGAGGGATTTGATTTAGGTCATACCTAAAGAGATCCAACCAGTCCATCCTAAAGGAAATCAGTGTTGAACATTCATTGGAAAGACTGATGCTGAAGCTGAAACTCCAATATTTTGATCTTTGAAGAAGTGACTCATTGGAAAAGATCCTGATGCTAGGAAAGATTGAAGGCATGAGGAGAAGGGGACAACAGAGGATGAGGTGGTTGGATGGCATCACCAACTCAACGGACCTGAGTTTGAGTAAACTCCAGGAGTTGATGATGGACAAGGAGGCCTGGCTTGCTGCAGTCCAAACAGTTGCAAAGAGTTGGATATGACTGAGCTACTGAACTGACTGAACTGGAATTCCATCACCTCCACTAGCTTTGTTCCTAGTGATGCTTCCTAAGGCCCACTTGACTTAGCATTCCAAGGTGTCTGGCTCTAGGTGAGTGATCACACCATCGGGGTTATCTGGGTCGTGAAGATCTTTTTTGTATAGTTCTTCTGGGTATTCTTGCAACCTCTTCTTAGTATCTTCTGCTTCTGTTAGGTCCATACCATTTCTGTCCTTTATTGTGCCAATCTTTGGGCACAGTTTTGCCTTTTTGCATTTCTTTTAGCTGTGAGAGGGGTAGACACACCTACTTAAAAACAGTGCCCCAGGTTCACTTTAAAAAGTTCCAGCAGTATGCCACATTCATGAGAAAGACTTTAAGTACTTGGAAGGGCAAAAATAGCTAGATAGACAGATGTAGAAATAGTAGACCGGGAATAACTCTAGCAGGAGATGTTAAGGATGACACAGCATTGGATCTTGCCGTAACAGGAACACTGGTATGCTTAATTCTGTGTGTCACTTTCCTGGGCTCAGGGGTTGCCTGGATAGCTGATAAATCACTAAATCTGGGTTTGTCTCTGAGGGAGTTTCTGGAAGAGATTCAGTTCAGTTCAGTCAGTCATGTCCGACTCTTTGCAACCCCATGAACTGCAGCACGCCAGGCCTCCCTGTCCATCACCAACTCCCAGAGTTTACTCAAACTCATGTCCATTGAGTCCATAAGTCCACTGAGGACTTATGGCATAAGTCCTCTTGTTGGAGGTCACCATTAACCCCACCATAGAGCTGCCAGAACTTACACAGGACTGGGAAATAGACTCTTGGAGGGCACAGTAGAACCTTGTGCACCAGGACCCAGGAGAAAAAAGCAGTGACCCCAGGGTTCAGGATGGGGAACACATGAGAAATAAAGGAATTTAATTTTAATTAAAAAAAAAAAAAAAGCAGTGACCCCACAGGAGACTGTCCCAGACTTGCCTGTGGGTGTCCAGGAGTCTCCCGTGAAGGCGTGGGTCACTGGTGGCCTGATGCAGGGTTGGGGGCATGGACTGTAGCAGTACCTGCATGGAATCTTTTGAGGGAGGTCACCAGTATCTTCATTACCTCCACCATAGTTTGGCCCAGGTAAATGGCAGGGAGGGAACACAGCTTCACTCATCAACAGAAAATTGGATTAAATATTTACCCTGCTCATCAGAACAAGATCCAGTATCCCCCTCAGTCAGTCTATCCCATCAAGAAGCTTTCATAACCTTCTAATCCTTCTCCAGCAGAGGGCAGACAGACTGAAAACCACAGTCACAGAAAACTAACCAATCTAATCACAATGGACCACAGCCTTGTCTAACTCAATGAAACTATGAGCCATGCCACGTAGGGCCACCCAAGACGGACGGGTCATGGTGGAGAGTTCTGACAAAATATGATCAACTGGAGAAGGGAATGAATGGCAAACCACTTCAGTATTCCTGCCTTGAGAACCCCAAGAACAGTATGAAAAGGCAAAAGGATAAAACACTGAAAGATGAACTCCCCAGGTTGGTAGGTGCCCAATATTGCTACTGGAGATCAGTGGAGAAATAACTCCAGAAAGAATGAAGAGACAGAGCCAAAGCAAAAACAACACCCAGTTGTGGATGTGACTGGTGATGGAAGCAAGGTCCGATGCTATAAAGAGCAATATTGCATAGGAACCTGGAATGTTAGGTCCATGAATCAGGGCAAATTGGAAGTGATCAAACAGGAGATGGCAAGAGTGAACGTTGACATTTTAGGAATCAGCGAACTAAAATGGACTGGAATGGGTGCATTTAACTCTAGTGACCATTATATCTACTACTGTGGGCCAGAATCACTTAGAAGAAATGGAGTAGCCACCATAGTCAACAAAAAAGTCCAAAATGCAGTACTTGGATACAGCCTCAAAAACAACCGAATGCTCTGTTGGTTTCCAACCATTCAATATCATGGTAATCCAAGTCTATGCCCTGACCAGTAATGCTGAAGAAGCTGAACGGTTCTATGAAGATCTATAAGACCTTCTAGAACTAACACCCCAAAAAGATGTCCTTTTCATTATAGGGGACTGTAATGCAAAAGTAGGAAGTCAAGAGGCAAATTTGGCCTTGGAGTATAGAGTGAAGCAGAGCAAAGGCTAACAGAGTTCTGCCAAGAGAATGCACTGGTCATAGCAAACACCCTCTTCCAACAACACAGGAGAAGACTCTACACATGGACATCACTAGATGGTCAACCCCGAAATCAGATTGATTTTATTCTTTGCAGCCAAAGATGGGGTCAGCAAAAACAAGACCAGGAGCTGACTGTGGCTGAGATCATGGAAGAGATTAACATGTGAATTGAGTAAAGATCACCTTTATCCAAGCAGGTGGGCCTCATGCAACTTACTTAGGTCCTGATAGAACAAAAAGACAGAGCGAGGGCTGATTTGCTCATCTTCTCCTGCCCTGTCACATCAGAGCTCATGGTTCATGGGCCTTCCAGCTTCACAGTCCTGGGGGACACTGACACCATTGGCCTTTGGACTTGGACTGAGTCACACCATCAGCTCTCCTGGCTTTCCAGATGGTGGATTATAGGACTATGCTGCCAGTTCTGTGTGAGCCAAGTCTTACAAAAATGTCTGAGCTGATCCTTATTAAAATTTTTTTTGAAATTCCCTGGTGGTCCAGTGGTTAGAATTCAACACTTTCACTGCCATGGCCTGGATTTAATCTCTGGTCAGGAAACAAGATCCTATGAGCCATGTGGCACCCCTCCTGCCCCATTTTTTTCCTTCTTACACACACACCCACACACACACATACACACATATATATATTCATCCTATTGGTTCCTTTTTTCTAGAGAACCCTGACAATGCAAAGTCATCATGCAAAGCCATCTGCAGCTCGCCTGGGAGGGAGGGTGGCTTCATGGAGGCATGAAAGTATTGAATCAGAGTCCAGGGGGAGGATGTAGCACACCCGTCAAGAAGTGATGGGCAGAGCTGGGCATCCTGAGGGGCACTGTGGGCCTCAGACTCTGAGTCCTCCATGGGTTGTAAGATCCAGTACCAGTGCCTGGCTCTGTGGTGAGTGTGATACCAAATACAGTACTTGCAGCAGCCCTGTCAGATGTTCTGTTATTCATCATATTCTGTTGATTGCATACCAACATTGGTGCAGTTCGTAGGAGCTGTAATAATGGGGCCACTAGGTCCTGAGAGAGTGTAGATGGTTTACAGACTGTCAGGAGCTCATCAGACACACGCATCAGGATCATGTGGTCGGTAGACTGCAGCAGCTCCATGCTTCCCCAAGCCCAGACAGGAAGCCAGGTGGTAGTAGTAGAGGAGGCAGGCATATGGTCCAGGCACTTTCCCTGCCTGCAGGGAACAGCCTGAGATGTCTCAAAGCCTAGTCCAAAGGATACTTTCTATAAAGAGATTCCCCAATCCCTGCCAATCAGAATTAATCTTTTTTATTCCTGTGATATCAAAACCCTTTTACTGATTGACAGGTTGATACTAGGAAGCTCGAGAGAGAAACACAAGATTGGGGATCATAACAACAATTTCAAACTGGATCCAACCCTCCATAATTGTGTGAGCTTGGGAACACTGCCGCACCTCGGATTCTGCCCCTTAAAATATAATGCTGCTTACTGTGATAACATCATAGTGCCATTGTGGGTGATGATAACATTTTGTAAAAATGTGTTTTGTTAATACGGTTCTTGCACATAGGTTAAATGCTTATTTATACCCCTGCCTCAGTTTACATTTCCCAGAAGCGTCTAATTTCAGCTCTGGATGTTTCTTTGAGATTTGCATTGTCTCTAAATGTGCTTTGTATCTCTAAATAAAATGCTTATAGTAACTATTGCTTTTTGGTTTAGAGTTACGGTCAATATCTAAGGACTTTTCAGTACTGAAGATGAGGAATTAGTTGTTTCTTCACGCCCTTCCTCCAGATAATACACTTCTTTTTTTCTTCCCTTATCGTCCCGGTGAAATTAAATCATAATTTTTGGTTAAATTAATATACAATGTATGTATTAAAATCATTATGAAATCACAGTTTGCATGAGCCAATCATTGTGGCTATGATTACATTTATTTTCTAGTATAACTATTTATTTTTCCTCAGCATTAACACTATTTATTGTCTTTCTGTAGTTGTTGAATTTTTCATGTAACCATCGTTTCCTCCCCAAACTTTCCAGAAGAAGTATAAATCGATGTCCTTATGTTCAGAAACATGTGGTTTTTATGGTCCATGTTTTTAGAGGTGCGTGCTCAGAAATATTTGTCTTGCTGCTTGTAACTAAATTAGCAACTGTTGAACTGGAATTTTCCTTCGCTGTCGGGTTCTGACAACAAATCTCTGACACTGACTGAGTGTCCTACAATTCAATTCAATTCTAACCTGACCTACTCTGTGTTGGCATCAAACCCTCCGAGATGAAGGCACGATTCCCAACAGGGTGCTCTTGCTTCAGACTCAAAACAGGGTCTTTAGGCTGTCTGCATGTCTATCTGGTTGGCTGCAAATCTGGGGCCTCTTCAAACCCCAGGATGGATAATTCACTGGAACAACTCACACAACTCAGGAAGTTGCTATACTGACAAGGATCATTTTGTTAAAAAGGGTACAAATCAGCAGCCAGATGAAGAGTACATAGGGCAGGGTGGAAGAAGGTCCAGAGCCCAGGAGCTGTGCTGTGTTCCTCTCCTGGTATACTGCACCACCCTTCCAGTCAGGAAGCTCTCCTAAGAGCTAACATAAAAACAGAGCTAAAAATATAAGCAGGGAATAAAGGGATTTGAAGAAACAGACAATAGAGGGAGCAGATGAAAACTTCCGAAACTTTAAAAGAAAAAAAAAAAAAAAAAAACAGAACTTGAGAATTCAGATCCCAAGCTTCACCGTCTAGAGTTTTTATTGAAATCCCCTTTTGTGGCTAGAATTGATTGGATTATTGGCAACATTATTGAGCTCCATCTCCAGCACTCCCTCACCTCCCTGAAGGTTAAGCCAAAAGTTCCAGCCCTCTAACCTCCCCCAGGGTTTTTCTCCTGACCGGCACCCATCCTGAAGCTGTTCAGGGTAACCCATGCCACCAGTTACTTTTTTAGCATAATGAAGACATTCCTATCAGAAAATTCCAAGCATTTTTGAAGCGTGTGTCATGTCAGGAACCTGGGACAAAGGGAAAAAAATATGTATTTTGTACTTTAATATACCACAACTCAAGTAGAGAATTCCTGTTGCTATTTTCTAGTTATGTCCTTTTCAGGGTCCTATATTGTTTCCTTTCTAGATTTATGTTCTCATTCTGGTGTGTGGTGCCCATCAGTAGTGGTCTGAGAAAGGGAGCGTAGAAGAATGTGGTTTCTAGCTTTTTTAAAAAAAAAAAAGTTTGAATTTACAGTATTGTGTTAGTTTCAGGTGATTAACACTGCTAAAACTTTGTATTAGCAAAGTGATTCAGTTATACACAAAAGTATATTTACTCTTTTTCAGATTCTTTTCCCATATAGGTTATTACAGAATATTGAGTAGAGTTCTGTGTGCTTTATAGTAAGTCCTTATTGATTATCTGTTTTATGTATAGTAGTGTGTATATGCGGAGAAGGCAATGGCACCCCACTCCAGTACTCTTGCCTGGAAAATCCCATGGATGGAGGAGCCTGGTAGGCTACAGTCCATGGGGTCACTAAGAGTCAGACACGACTGAGTGACTTCACTTTCACTTTTCACTTTCATGCATTGGAGAAGGAAATGGCAACCCACTCCAGTGTTCTTGCCTGGAGAATCCCAGGGACGGGGGAGCCTGGTGCTACGGTCTATGGGGTCACACAGAGTCGGACACGACTGAAGTGACTTAGCATAGCATAGCATAGTGTGTATATGTTCATTCCAGACTCCCAATCAAGCCATCTCCCCACTCAGCATTCCCCTTTGGTAACCAAAAGTTTGTTTTGAAATCTATGAGCCAGGTCTTACGTGGCTTTATTTTTTCCCTTCTACTTGATGGATTGTAGTATCTGCAACAGCAAAAAAAATTTCCCTCTGAATTTTGTTGTTTCTTTTTCTATCTTTCAGTGTTCCAGTTTCCAAGAACTGTCTTGCACTCTGATTGTTCCTTGTTGATAGCAACTGCATCCTGATAAAGCTATCTCTTTTTACATTGATGCAATAGCTTCTCTTAGATTTCTGAAATTTTTTTTTTTTTTGAAGTTTTGGATATTTTTATCAGCTCCTGGTATTGTCCATTTCTTCAAAGCTCCTTTATTACTTGCTTATATTTTTGACCCTGTTTTTTATATTAGAAGCTTTTTTATAATGCTGTGTGACTTTGTCTGAGTATATGAGTCTATGTGTGAGTGTATGAGAGTCTCAGAGAGATTGGTGGTGGAGGCTTCACTACAGCACAGTCTGGCTCAGAAGGTATTATTTTGGAGGTGTTAGTATGATTAGATCTTTTCTCTCAGGCAGATGAGTTTGGCCAGAGAAAATTTTTCTTGTCTCTCATCTAGGCAGCCTGAGCCAGGCAATCCGCGTTCTGAGAGCTGAGAGGGGATAAGGGCTGGAGGAGTCCGTTGTTCTTAAACCTACCTCTGTTTGTAGCGAATCACTTCCATTGTAGCTCTGCCAGAGTCTGGCCTACAGAATCCTTCTGGTCTGTCTTCTCCAGAGAGTAAGATTCTCATATCCCGCCAGGGCAGGGAGAAGCAGCTGCCAGTCCTGCATATGAGTATGTTGGGGCATCTAAGTGATTCTTATAAACACTTGATGCCAGTCCTCCCGTTTTAACCTCCTCTACACTTGTGCTTTCATGGTTACCTGCTCCTTCCCACTTGTGAGCTCTCCTGGGCTCCGTCTCAGCCTCCTCCGTGTGGACTTGGATCTGTATTTGGAGGACCCTGTCAGTCATCATTTCTCATCCATTTACTATTCAGATCAAGTTATTGTCTGTGTTGTCTCCTTTCATGTTTATTTTGGTAAGATTGAATTTATTCCTTAACACATTACTTATTGCACTTATTTTTAATTTTGGGAAGAAGAGGATGTACACTTGTGTCCAAATCATGTTTTTGTTTTTAAGTTTCATGATTATTTAATTTTTTTAGTTTGCCTTAGTTTATTTATTTACTTATTTTTATTGGAATATAATTGCTTTACAATATTGTTAGTTTCTGCAGTACAATGAAGTGAATCAGCTATATGCATATATACATCGCCCCCACTCTTCGACCCCTGCCCCCCATTCCATCCCTCTAGGTCACCACAGAGCACTGGGCTGAACTTCCTGTGCTTTACAGCAGATTCCCACTAGCTATCTGTTTCACACATGGTAATGTATATATGTCAATTCCAATCTCCCAATCCATCCATCCTCCCTTTACTTATCTGTGTCCACGTGTCTGTTCTCTGTGTCAGGGTCTCTATTCCTGTCTTGGAAATAGGTTCATCTATACCATCATTCACTTTTCACTTTCATGCATTGGAGAAGGCAATGGCACCCCACTTAAGTACTCTTGCCTGGAAAATCCCATGGACCGAGGAGCCTGGTAGGCTGCAGTCCATGGGGTTGCTAAGAGTCAGACATGACTGGGCAACTTCACTTTCACTTTTCACTTTCATGCATTAGAGAAGGAAATGGCAACCTACTCCAGTGTTCTTGCCTGGAGAATCCCAGGGATGGGGGAGCCTGGTGGGCTGCTGTCTATGGGATTGCACAGAGTCGGACACAACTGAAGCAACTTAGCAACAGCATACCATTTTTCTAGTTTCTACATATATGGGTTAATATACGATATTTGCTTTTCTGACTTCATTCTGTATATACAGAGACTTTAGGTACATCTACATCTCTACAAATAACCCTATGTCATTTTTTTTAGTGTCTGAGTAATAGTCCATTGTATATATGTACCTCTTCTTCTTTATCCATTCATTTGTCATTGAACATTTAGGTTTTTTCCGTGTCCTGGCAATTGTAAATAGTACATTTACTGTTTTCTCAGTTCTCTGAAACTGTCTTTAATTCTTTTTTTTTTTTTTTTCTTATTCTGCTCCTTGGCAATAACTTCCACCATTCCATTTTTCAGCTCACTTACTTGTTCTTCTGCCTCAGTTATTCTGCTATTGATTCCTTGTAGCGTATTTTTCATTTCATTTATTGTGTTGTTCATCTGTGTTTGTTTGTTCTTTAGTTCTTCTGGGTCCCTGTTAAACATTACTTATATTTTTTCGATTCATGCCTCTGTTCTAAGATTTTGGATCATCTTTAGTATCATTACTCTAAATTCTTTTTGAGGTAGGTTCCCTATTTCCTCTGCGTTTATTTCGTGCTCTAGGTTTTTACCTTGCTTCTTCATCTGTACTGTATTATTTTGCTCCCCAGGTAGTGCTAGTGGTAGAGAACCTGTCTGCCCATGCAGGAGCCACAAGAGACACGGGTTCAATCCCTGGCTTGGGAGGATCCCCTGGAGGAGGAACTGGCAACTCACTCCAGTATTCTTCCCTAGGAAATTCTGTGAACAGAGTTAACCTGGCAGGCTCCAGTCCATAAGGTGGCAGGAATGAGTATGCACAATACAAGTTTTTGATGGGTGGAGCTGTGTTCCTGTCTTACTGGTTATTTGGCCAGACATTTCCAGCACTGGAGTTTACAAGGCAGTTGGGTGAAGCTGGGTCTTGGTATTGAGATGTAGAACCTCAGGAGACCTCACTCTGATTAATATGCCCAGGGGTCTGAGGTTGTCTGTTAGTCCAGCCATTTGGACTACATGATGCTACCACAGGAGTTCAGACCCAGCCTTTGGCTCATGATCCAAGATCTGCAAGCTATATGACAAAAACAAGAAAAGAGACCAAAATGGAGAACAATAACAAAGAATAAGAAGTAAAATAAATTTAGAGAACTAATGATATATTTGGGGGAAAAAGAATGAAACAACCTTCAGAGGGTAAAATGGAACCCCAATAGCAAAAAACAGAATAAATCTGGAAAAAGCCTTGACTGGGCGGGGGAGGGAGCTCAGGCAGAGGTGCAGTTTAGACTGGGGCAGGGTCTAAGCTGAGGACCCAAGCAGCCAGGAAAGGCCCTAGGGGCAGGGCTTAAGTAGAGGTGGGGTTTGCTCAGGACACACCCTCTGCATCTGGCAAAGGCCCTAGGGGTATGGGGGGTAGAGGATAGGCTCAGCCTGGCCTGGAGGGGCCCCAGAGTGCCTGCCTTGGAGCACAGAGGATCAGGAGCCCTAGCAAGCTCACTGGTGTTTGGCTGGGTGGGAGAAATGCTAACTGCACTCCCCCTGATCCTCCAACCCCTGAAAGTCCCTCCCTATCTGGCTCTGCACTTCCTAACCCTCTCTCATGCCCGTGGGCCCACCTGGGTGGAAAATGCCTTGGAGGGTGGAGGAGCAGGCCCACGACCCTAGTAGGCCTCTCAGGGGCCAAGTGTGTGGGGGAAATACTAGCTGTGTTCCCCTGTGATACACCAAAACCCCCAAGGGTCCCTTCCTATCCTCACTGATTCCCTTGAGGTGAGTGTGCCTGTCCAGGCATGGGAACCCCTTTCCTCCCCTAGCTGCCCCTAAGGGGCACTGGCCCCTCCCACCTCAACTTCTCCTTAACCCCTCTTCCCCCATGTCCTACCTGGTCGCACAGGGATTCCTAAAAGGCTTCATATTGAATGATTCCAACCATATGACATTCTGGAAAAGGCAAACCGTGGGGATAGTAAGATCAGTGGTTACCGAGGGCTAGGGAAGGGAATGATGAATAGGCAGAACACAGAGAATTTTGAAGACAGTCAAACTACTCTAAATGATACTTAAATGCTAGATATGTGTCATTATAGGTTTGTCCAAGCTCATAGAGTATACAGCACCAAGAGTGGACAATAATGTAAACTATGGACTTTGGTTGGTAACGCTATGTCTCCGTAGGTTCACCAGTTGTAAGAATTCTATCACTTTGGTCGGGGAGGGGTTGTCAGTAATGAGAGAAGCTGTGCATGTGTGGGGGTAGTGAAATCTCTGGTCCTTCCCCTCAATTTTGCCATGAATCTAAAACTGATGTTAAAAAATAAACAAAAACAAAAAGCTGAGGTAATTCTTGCTAGTAAACTTATCCTACAGGAAATAATAAAAGGGAATCCTTTAGTTGAAAAGCCAGTAGACAGTAACTTGTATCCACATGCATAATAAATAAAGAGGAACAGTAAGATAACTAACTAGATAAATATAAAAGACAGTATAAATACTGGGTTAACCAAAAGATTAATTTGGTTTTCTTCCATAAGATAGCTCTCATAACACTTAGTTGTCTTTAATTTCATTCAAAACAATTTTGTTAGATTGTATTGTGACAACTGTCATATCAGTGTGCTTTAAAAATGTATAAAATTGGTGAATTTTTGAGTAGTCATTTTGATATTGAAGACGGGAGAATAAAATATGCCATTTTTGGCATATTGTGCTTTATTATTTCAAGGAAGGTAATGCAACTGAATTGCAAAAAAAAAAAAAAAAATTGTGCAGTGTATGGAGAATATACTGTGATCAAATGTGTCAAAAGCAGTTTGTGAAGCTTTGTGCTAGAGATTTCTTGCTGGACAGTGCTCCATGGTTGGATAGACTAGTTGAAATTAATAGTGATCAAATTGAGAACCATCAACGTTTATACGAAATCAAGCATTGAAAATAATTTGCACCAGCTTGGTTATGTTAATTGATTTGATGTTTGAGTTCCACATAAATTAGCAGAAAAGAAGCCTTCTTGAATGTATTTCCACCTGTGATTCTCTACTGAAATATAACAAAAATGTTCTATTTATAAAACAAATTGTGACAAGTGATGAAAAGTGAATACTATACAATACTGTGGAACAGAGGAGATGGTTGGCCAAGTGAAATGAACCACCACCATCTACACCAAGGGCCAGTCTTCATCCAGAGAAGGTGATGTGTATATGGTGAGTTTGGAAACGTGTCCTCTATTATGAGTTCCTTCCGGAAAAATTAACAATTTCAGCAATTAAGCAGTGTTTAATAAAATGCATCCAGAATTAGTCAACTGAATGTGCATAATCTTCCATCAGAATAACGCGAGACCTCATGTTTCTTTGATGACCAGGCAGAAACTGTTAGAGCTTGGCTAGGAAATTCTGATTCATCTGCTGTATTCGCCAAACATTGTACCTTTGAATATTCATTTATTTCAGTTTTTACAAAATTCTTTTAATGAAAAATATTTCAATTATTTGGGAGATTGTAAAAGGTACCTCAAACAGGTCTTTGCTCAAAAAGATAAAAGTTTTCGGAAGATGGAATTATGAAAATGGCAGATGGTGATGGAAAAAAACAGTGAATACGAATTCAATAAAGTTCTTGGTGAAAATGAAAAAAAATGTTTATTTTTATTTTAAAAAATCAAAGGAACTTTTTGGCCAACCCAATATATGTTTTATTTATCACTTTTTTCTTCCCCTTTCATTTGAAAGGCAACCCTGTAAAGCAATAATTATAAATATGCGTTGATATGCACACTGCATAGAAAGTTTGTGTGTGCTTCACCAGAGGAAGCAGAACTACAAAGGAGCAGAGTTTTTTATATTTATTTACATTCATATCAATCAAAAAAGGATTGTAATAAGTTAATTATCAATATTGTAACAAGTTAATTATTAAAATAAGTTAATTATAATATATGGTAAATGAAATAACAAGGAGCTTAAAATAGTACTCTAGACAAAAGTGTGTTTTTGACTTAACACATCATAATGGAATAAAAAATGGGATAAGGTGGAGGGAGCCACATAAGACATATCCTATTTTTATCAGAAATTATATTAAATTTAAATAGTTAAACATCCCACTTGAAAGACAGATACTGACATAATGGGGTAAGAAAAATGGTCTGACTGACATACGTCTCTCCATGAGAGTTTCCCTTTAAATTCCAAGGCAAACAACTGTCATTTCAATTGCTTTTACCCTATAGATAAGGTAATATTTTTCTCTTGCTGTTTTTAAGGTTTTTTTCACTGTCTTTAACTTCTGAAAGTCTGATTGTATCCTGGTAAGGATTTCTTTAGGTTTATCTTGTTTGGTATTTGCTCTCTTTTCACATCCTAGCAAGGTAATGCTCAAAATCCTTCAAGCTAGGCTTCAGAAGTATGTGAACTGAGAACTTCCAGAGGTACAAGCTGAATTTAGAAAAGGCAGAGGAACCAGAGAACCAACATCCGTTGGATCATAGAAAAAGCAAGAGAATTTCAGAAAAACATCTACTTCTGCTTCATTGACTATGTTAAAGCCTTTGACTGTGTGGATCATAACAAACTGTGGAAAATCCTTAAAGAGTAACTTACCAGAGTAACTTACCTGCCTCCTGAGAAACCTGTATGCAAGTCAAGAAGCAACGGTTAGAACTGGAGATGGAACAATGGGCTGGTTCAAACTTGGGAAAGGAGTATTGTCAAGGCTGTATATTGTCACCCTGCTTATTTAACTTATATGCAGAGTATGTCATGCGAAATGCTGAGCTAGATGAATCGCAAGCTGGAATCAAGATTGCCAGGAGAATGTCAACAACCTCATATATGCAGATAATACCACACTAATGACAGAAAGTGAAGAGGAACTAAACAGCCTCTTCATGAGGGTGAAAGAAGAGAATGAAAAAGCAGGCCTAAAACTCAACATTCAAAAAACTGAGATCATGGCATCAGATCTCATCCCTTCATGGCAAATAGATGGGGAAACAATGAAAACAGTGATTTTCTTTTTCGGGGTTCCAAAATCATTGCAGACAGTGACTGCAGTCATGAAATTAAAATATGCTTGCTCCTTGGATGAAAACCTAAGACAAACCTAGATAGCATGTTAAAAAGCAGAGACATCACTTTGCTGACAAAGGTACTTATAGTCAAAGCCATAGTTTTTCCAGTAGTCATGTATGGATGTGAGAGTTGAACCATAAAGAAGACTGAGCACTGAAGAATTGATGATTTCAAACTGTAGTGCTGGGGACGATTCTTCAGAATCCTTTGGACAGCAAGGAGATCAAACCAGTCAATACTAAAGGAAATCAACCCTGACCTTTCATTGGAAGGACTGATGCTGAAGCTCTAGTACTTTGGCTACCTAATGCAAAAGCCTGGAAAAGACCTTGATGTTGGGAAAAATTGAGGGCAGGATGACAGTGGGGTGACAGATCGTTGAATGGCATCATCAACTCAGTGGACATGAGATTGAGCAAACTCCATAAGATAGTGAAAGACAGGGAAGCCTGGTATATTCAGTCCATGGGGGTGGCAAAGAGTTTGACATGACTGAGTGACTGACCACCACCACCACCACCAACACCATTTCTTGAATCTATAGATTGTGTCTCATCAAATTTGGGACGTGTCAGCCATCTTCATGCACTTTTTGAATTTCATCTTTTTCATCCATGTCTATAATTACAGATTTATTATCTAATAATAAAGTCCCATAGGTCCCTGGGCTGTTCACTTTTTTTTTCCCATTTTTGTTTTCTGTTTATCAAATTGTGTAATCTGTGTCTTCCATTTCACTCATTCTTTCACCATTCTGCTATTAGGCACCTCAGTTAAGTTTTTATTTAAATTATTTTGTTCTTCAGTTCCAAGATTTCTATTTGAGTCTCCTTTATATCTTCTATTTCTCTGCAGGGACTTTTTATTTTTTCATTTATTTCTATCATGTTTGCAATTGCTCTTTGAAGTGCTTCTTGATGTCTACTTTAAAATCTTTATCACATAATTGTAATGTCTCTTGATGGTCATCTTGTTGACATCTGCTGATTGTCTTTTAGATTCAGTTTGTCTTTTTAGATTCATCTTCCCATCTCTTTGTCCGGTGAGTGGTTTTCAATCCTAAACCATTTATTTTGTTATGAGACTCTGAGTCTTATTTGAACTTTGTGTTTAGCTGGCTCTCAGATACCACTCTTGTAGAAGAAGGAGGGGAAAGCTTTGTTACTTTCATTTGAGTGTAGAGTTCCCTGCTTACCTTCTGTTCACATGGGGGAGGAGGGACGACGATCTGGGTCACGGTGGGATTCCTTCTCCCCGCCTGCTGAGTCTCCTGCTACTATCCTACCGTCTTGAAGCTCGTTACTGTTCTCCACATGGCCTTCACTAGCAGTGTGTGTGTGTGTGCGTCCTCAAGACTGCTGGGCAGGGGTTAAAATCCTTACTCTCTGTCATACGTTTTGTGACATCAGTCCAATGAAGAGGAAGGGAGATGGGGGAGGGGGAGGGGATGATTGCTGTCTCTTTACTGCCAGGTGAGGATAGAAGTCCAGGCTCCCCACATGGTCTTCAAAGTGTGATTGGACATAGCTTATTAAACGAAAGTCACTGCTCCCAAACTGGCCTTCTCTGACCTAACCCTGGTGGGAGTGTTAGGGTGTCTTGTTATAGTCTGAAGATGGTATATGTCTGGTATTTGTGGACCTGATTAATCATGGGGCCATCTTTTCTCCATGGTGTCTGGGTAAAGTGTCTGTTACATAAAACTGAATTTTGCTAGGATGCTTATTTCCTGGTTTTTTGATTAGAGATAGCAGGCTTTCGTTGGCACTTTTTTGTTGTTTGCGCCTGATGCCTTTCTGGGTGGCCAGCTTCTTTGTTTCTAAGTCTGGAACATATAGATAAAAAAGAAAATCCAGAAAGTTCACTGCAGTGTTGTCTCTTGATTCCTGAAGCTTCCTTTGCACTTTTTAGAGTCTTCTTATATTTGATTGATGTATACCATCTAAGGGGTTTAGTTGTTTTCCATTGTATTTAGTGATAGGCATAGGGAAAACTGTATCTACACTGTCTGTCTGGAACCCATACATTCTTATTGCTCTTGAAATGATCATTTAAAAATTCTATAATAAATACAAATATATAGTATTGAAACAAAATGAAATCAAGATGTATTTAAAATCATAACTCATATAGTAATGTGTATCTTAAGGTCACTATTACATTCTACCTGTTTTTCTTAGTAAAGTGGGTTGACTATAAGAGAAAATTTACACAGAGAGGTTGAGTGTTGAAATAATCAGTCAGACCATATTCATGACTGGAGATGAGAGATAATGACATCACAGAACAGAATTTAAACAACTCTTGAAACAATTAACTTAGAGAAGGAAATGGCAACCCACTCCAGTATTCTTGTCTGGAGAATTCCATGGACAGAGGAGCCTGGCAGGCTTCATGGGGTTGCAAAGAATCAGACACAACTGAGCAACTATCACTTAACAGTTAAATAATACTGTAAGTACAATTTTATGGGATGCTTTTCTCCCACTTAATATTTTATTGTGTTATTCACATGACTATATTCTTTTGAAAATATTTTAATAATTACATAGCGTTTCCTTTCATGGATATGCCACAGCTTATTATTTGTCAAATAGCTCTTTATAATAGTGTTGGCACTATAACATTTTTAAACCTTGATGTTTATTCCAATGTCTGATTATTTCTTTAGGATCATTTCTTAGATATAGAATTTAGCCCCAAAAGTTAATATATTTTTAAAGCTTTTTGACCTAAAGTAACTTAAAATTTGCTATGAAGAAAGTATGTATTAATTTATACATTGACTCATAGTGTTAGAAAATGCTTATTTCACTAAACCCTCATTAGCTCTGAGGCTTTTTGTTTTAAAATACTTAACAGATGACTTGGCTTACTATACACACACCTTTGTATGATACAGATTTAAGGAAATGATCCACAGTTGTGGGAACCATTTCTTTTGCTTTCTCAGCATCATTTTCTACTATCTGTGGTGAAAAGTCCATGAGCCCACACGCAGAGGAGGAAGAAACCAAAAGTGGGAATGTAGCAGCAGTTGGCAATTCCGTGCATTATTTATGATTGTGATGTTAAAATTAATCCAGTGAGATGAGAGAAAGCAAACTTATTGAATGCCATTCTGTCTTGTTTTCCCGTTGGATATTTTGAGGATCCTCATTTGACTATTTCTGGCAAAAGCAGTGCTTTCTATTCATAATTTTTTATAATATTAGTCCTATTCTCTTTATCCATCCATTTATTGGACAAGATTTTCATTCTTACTAGTGTTGTATTCAGTTTGCAAGACCCAGGAGAGAAGGTATGTTCTTTACTATCTTAAAATACTTTCCCAGTGCCTTTCTGATGCAGAGGGGAATGACCTCAAACTCCTGGTGAAGAAGCTCAGATGGGATCTTGGGAAACTCTCCTAAGGGCAGAAGGTGAGACCCAGGGCATGAGACTGCTCAGCAGAGGTTCAGTTCAGTTCAGTTGCTCAGTCATGTCCGGATCTTTGCGACCCCATGGACTGCAGCACGCCATGCTTCCTTGTCCCTCACTAACTCCTGGAGCTTGATCAAACTCATATCTGTCAAGTCGGTGATGCCATCCAGCCATCTCATCCTCTGTCATCCCCTTCTCCTCCTGCCTTTAATCTTTCCCAGCATCGGGGTCTTTTCTAATGAGTCAGCTCTTCACATCAGGTGACCAAAGTGTTGGAGCTTCAGCTTCAGCCTCAGTCTTTCCAGTGAATATTCAGGATTGATTTCCTTTAGGATTGATTTATTTGACCTCCTTGCAGTCCAAGGGACTCTCAAGAATCTTCCCCAGCACCTCAGTTCAAAAGCATCAGTTCTTTGGCACCTAGCCTTCTTTATGGTCCAGCTCTCACATCCATACATGACTACTGGAAAAACCATAGCTTTGATTATACGGACTTGGTTGGCAAAGTGATGTCTCTGCTTTTTAATATACTGTCTAGGTTTGTCATAGGTTTTCTTTCAAGGAGCAAGCATCTTTTAATTTCATGGCTGCAGTGATTTTGGAGCCCAAGAGAGTCTGTCACTTTTTCCACTTTTTCCCCATCTATTTGCCATGAAGTGATGGTACCAGATGCCCTGATCTTTGTTTTTTGAATGTTGAGTTTTAAGCCCTCTTTTTCACTCTCCTCTTCCACCTTCATCAAGAGGCTCTTTAGTTCCTCTTCACTTTCTGCCACTAGGGTGGTGTCAGCTGCATATCTGAGGTTATTGATACTTGTCTCACAGTCTTGATTCCAGCTTGTGATTCATCTAGCCTAGCATTTTGCATGATATACTCTGCATAGAAGTTAAATAAGCAGGGTAAAAGTGTACAGCCTTGACAAACCTCTTTCCCAATTTGGAACCAGTCAGTTGTTCCATATAAGGTTCTAACTGTTGCTTCTTGACCTGCATACAGGTTTCTCAGGGGGCAGGTAAGGTGGCCTGGTATGCCCATCTGTTTAAGAATTTTACAGTTTGTTATGATCCACACAGTCAAGGGCTTTAGCATTGTCAATGAAGCAGCTGCTGCTGCTACTAAGTCGCTTCAGTCGTGTCCAACTCTGTGCGACCCCATAGACGGCAGCCCACCAGGCTCCCTGTCCATGGGATTCCTCAGGCAAGAATACTGGAGTGGGTTGCCATTTCCTCCTCCAATGCATGAAAGTGAAAAGTGAAAATAAAGCCACTCAGTAGTGTCTGAGTCGTAGCCACCCCATGGACTGCAGCCTACCAGTCTCCTCTGTCCATGGGATTTTCCAGGCAAGAGTACTGGAGTGAGGTGACATTGCCTTCTCCGCAGTGAGGAAAAAGTAGATGTTTTCCTGGAATTCTCTTGCTTTTTCTATGATCCAACAGATTTGGCAATTTGATCTCTGGTTCCTCTGCCTTTTCTAAATCCATCTTGCACATCTGGAAGTTCTCGGTTCACGTATCATTGAAGCCTAGCTTGAAGGATTTTCAGCATTACTTTGTTAGCATGTGAAATGAATGCAGTTGTGTGGCAGTTGAGCATTCTTTGGCATTGCCTTTCTCTGGGATTGGAATGAAAACTGACTTTTTCCAGTCCTATGGCCACTGCTGTGTTGTCCAAATTTGTTGGTGTATTGAGTGCAGCATTTAACAGCATCATCATTTAGGATTTGAAATAGCTCAGCTGGAATTACATCACCTCTACTAGCTTTGTTTGTAGTGATGCTTCCTAAGGCTCACTTGACTTCACACTCCAGGATGTCTGGCTCTAGGTGAGTGAACACTATCATGGTTATCCAGGTCATTAAGACCTTTTTTGTACAGTTCTGTGTATTCTTGCCACCTCTTCTTAATATCTTCTTTTTTGTTAGGTCCATACTGTTGTTTCTGTCCTTCGTTGTGCCCAACTTTTCATGAAATGTTCCATTGGTATCTCTAATTTTCTTGAAGAGATCTCTTAATCTTTCTCATTCTATTATTTTCCTCCGTTTCTTTGCATTGTTCACTTAAGCCTTTCTTATCTCTCCTTGCTGTTCTTTAGAACTCTGCATTCAGATGGGTATATCTTTTCTTTTCTCCTTGCCTTTCACTTCTCTTCTTTTCTCAGCTATTTGTAAGCCCTCCTCAGACAACCATTTTGCCTTTTTGAATTTCTTTTTCTTGGGGTTGGTTTTGATCACCATCTCCTGTACAGTGTTATGAACCTCTTTGTCCAAAGTTCTTTAGGCATTTCATAACCTAAGCCTACGGAATAATGTATCTATGGAATCAGATTAGGGCAAATGCATTACTACTTTACACTGAACAGAGACTGGTGGTGGTTCTGGATGATAATGAATATAAAAGTAGGTGCAGATTGGTTTTGATCTACAAGTGAGAACTATGATCATTGATACCTGATGTGAAGAGGTTGGGGGTTGTGGGATAGAAATTCAGCTGTGTCTGTTGTACAGATATAAACTCAGGAACCCTTACATGAGCACTTTTTTCCTGCCCCAGAGTTTATAATGAAGTAAATTTCCCTGACATATTAAGGGTCTCACACTTAACCAAAGGTCATTTATGAAAGAAGAAATTACTTTGGAACTTTATCCAAGCTATTTAATCACCTGAATTATGAAAAAGTTCTGAAGTAATTCCCTTCCTGATTCTGTGATAGGAACATTTTTCTTGGTAATTGGTGTCGTGTGCTTTATGGTCCGAGTCACTTCACTGTACTTCGCAGAGGAAACAAATAGGTCTGTGAGTAGTCTGGGTTTGGGTTATTTAGCTTTTCATTTTTTCCTATAAAATAGGAATCTGAATATGTTCTGACTTAGACAGGAAATGGACTTTGGGACTGGGGAAGGAAGAAGTGTCAAATTTTCCTTTCTGACTGTTCAGGCTCTGTGGTGATTAGATAGAATGGATTGACAAATTATTTCTGGGCATCAGTCACTTAGTAGTTTTCTACAACTCTGTAAGAGAAGGAATAAAGCCTGAAGATCCATAGGGGACTTATTATTTATAGATTTCACACACACACACAAAAACAACAGGATTCTGTAAACCCGTTTGGGAAGCACAGGCTTAATCAGGTTCTCCAAGACCTCTTAGAGCCCTTGTGATAACTGTGTGAACCAGGAATCTGAGAGAGAGCATCATAGTGCTTCTGAAATGGAGCATAACCCTATGGGCCTTCCCCCCATGTCCTCAGCCTTCCCTTTGTCTGTGTAAAAACTTTAGCCAAAGAATTAGTTTAATCAGAGAAGTGAGAAAATGCAGAAGCAATGGAAAACAGTCCAACAGGACAAAACAATAATAGTTTAGTCATCAAGCAATCTTGAGGACTTTTCATTTCTCCTCAAGGATTATGGGTAATACGCTGAGCTGTGTCCTTTGAAAGGTTTTATAGATAATGAAACCCCCACCAGGTCAAAGAAGTTAACTACATGAGGACCAGATATAGCCATGACATAAGCTACCACAGTTCCTAGAACTGGCCTCAAAGAAGTGGGAACAGACCAACCCTGGAACTAAAGATTAACTGTACTTAAAACAATCAAGATGACGCTGATCAGACCACCTTATGACTAATTTCAAGATGACTATCAGAGCTGATTTGTGGTGTTTCTGTATGCCTCCCCCTCTGTCTATGAAAGCTCTTGCCCACTGATTATCAGTGGGGGGAGTTGGCCTGTGGTCAGGAGTTCACTCTCCTAATGCCACCCGTTTCCAGCCTCCAAAATAAAGCAGAACTTTCTTCTTACCAGCTTTGCCCCTTTATTGGCTTTTAAGCAGCGAACGGCTAGACCCCACTTTCAGTGACACTTTTATTTGGACAGTGCTCTTAGCCCACAGGTTTCCAAGATGACCCTGGCCAGGTTCACAAGGGCTTTAAATGTAGTTTTCTCTGCCACTGTGTTCCTAGGTTTGGAGTTAACACTGCCTGGGTAGCATGAGAACAGCCACAAATGGCCGTGGGCAGAGCTCCTTCCGTGGGTCGTGGTCGGATGTGTGGAAAATGAATGTTGGCTGATAACCCTCGCGCTTCTGCCTCTCCCTCATGTATCTGCATTGCAGAGAGTAGACTGTTAATAAAAGGGAGTCTCTGGAGTGGGTATTAGATCCCAGAATGAGCTTAGAGAGGAAGATACTCTGGGTCAGCTGCTGTGAGACACTCCTCAGGCTGCTTGCGTTCAGCACCACTGAAGGGGCCCAGGGGCGCTGACTTGTCTTCCCTCGGGAATCCCACTATCCTGCCTTTTCTTTATTATTAATATATCTTTGATTGCTTTAAATGCCTGTCTTTTTCTTTTCTTTGTGTTTCTGTTGAAGTATTTGAAGAGGAAATGTCCTGTTGTGTTCCTCACATCCTTCTTGATTAAGGTGTGATGGATAATGTGAATCCAAGAAATGTTGACAGTGACTCTTGACTTTTTTTCCCCTAAATTGAAGTCCTTAATGTCCTGATATCACTACTATGAAGATCATTCCTTTCTCTCTCATTCTTGTAGGTTACAACACGTTCCTATAGGTGATGCCTATGAATCTTCTCTGTTTAAATGACTTCTAAGAATTTCCGGAAACTTAGACATTTTTATATTTTTCAGATAATTTATAAAAATCTCAATGTTAATTCTGGGAGAAACCGCTATTTAGACTGTCTGTACCCCAATTTGTTTTGCAAACATTAAAGTGAATGACATTAAGATGGATCATTGGAAGTCTCTACTGACCACAAATCTTCTTTATCTTTCATTATCTATGAAGTCTGCACCATGGTCTTATCAATTTTAAAGTGTGCATTTTTTCATATTTTAACTTTAAAAAATAGATGTCTTACAATTTAATGGCATCTTAGATTTGATACAGTATGAAACTAGAATAAATCTTTAGTTGGAGGATAAACAATAAAATTGTTTTTCTCTATAAACTCAACAGTCAGAAATAATCTATAAAGAGTTTATATTTATCTTTAAGTATGTTCAGAGTTTCAACTACAATGAGTAAAATTTTTGCATCACTTTCTTTTCTTCTGAATAGATTTATTCTTCTGCCAAGAATACACCTGATAGTAAAACCATAGATGAGGTGGTGTCAGTGATACACTAATTTTTTAATCTGACTCCAACTCTGTCAGGGAGGTTTTTAGCTTTGTAATATGTTTACATCAGTTTCTCACGTTTTTGCATTCCATCTTGGAACCTCTGACTTCCTAAATGATTTACTTTCAAATTTGTATACATTAAGGTTTATTTTTTGTGCTGTAAAGTTATATGGGTTTTCGCAAATGCTTTATGTCTTGTGTTCACTATTGCAGTATCATACAAAATTGTTTCCCTGCTCTAAAAATCCCCTGTGCTCCATCTATTCATCCATATAACCTCACACGCACACAAGTGATGATGTGTTTTGCAGCCCTAGTTTTGCCTTTTTAAGAATGTGTTATAATTGTAATCATAGAGTATGTAGCCTTTTCAGCCTGGCTTCTTTCACTTAGCAATATATAGTTAAAGATTTATCTGTATCTTTCATGGGTTGATAGCTCATTTAATTTTATCCCTGAATAATAATTCACTGTATGAAGGTACCACAGTTTAATCTGTTCGGCTACTTTAGGGCTTCTTGGTTCTTCCAAGTTCGGACGTTTATGAATAAAGCTGCCATAAACATTCACATGAAGGTTTTTGTGTGGATATCAGTTTTGAAATCACTGGGTAAATATCTAGGAGTGCAGTTGTTGGATAGTCTGGTGACACCAGGTTCAGTTTGTAAGAAACAATCTAATTGTCTTCCAGATTGGCTGTGCTGTCTGCATTTCCACCAGCAGTAAAGCAGCGTTCTTGCTGCTCCACACCCTCCTAGCAATTGGTATTGGCAGTTTTTTAGATTTTAGGCATTCTGAGAGACGTGTGGTAGTATCTCACCACTTCTTGTTGTTGCTTTTATTTGAAGTTTTTATCTTATGTTTAAATATAGGTGATTAACAATGTTGTGTTAGTTTCAGGTGTATGGCAGAGTGATTCAGTTATACATGTACATGTATCTATTCTTTTTCAAATTCTTTTCCCATTTAGTTTATTAATTTATAATTCCTTAATGGCATGTTGAGAATCTTTCTGTATGCTCGTTAGCCATCTGTATATCCTCTTTGTTTAAGTGTCTGTTCACATCTTTTGCCAACTTTTTAGTAAGGTTGTTTGTTTTCTTATTGTTGACTTTTTCTTCTGTATTTCAGATTCAAGTTTTTTATCAGAGATGTATTTTGCCAAACTGTCTCCCAATCTGTAGTTTGTCTTTTCATTCTGGTAAGTGTCTTTCACAGAGCAAGTTTAATAAAATCCAGCCTAGAGCTTTATTTTTTACATGGATCATCATCCCTTTGCAGTTGTATTCAAAAGCTTCATCGCCAAATGTGAGCTCATGCACGCGTGCCAAGTCGCTTCAGTCATGTTCCACTCTGTGTGACCCTATGGACTGCAGCACGCCAAGCTCCTCTGTCCGTGGGATTCTCCAGGAAAGAACACTTAAGCGGGTTGCCATGCTCTCCTCCAGGGGATCTTCCTGACTCAGGGATCAAACCCACATCTCTTGTGTTGGCATTCTTAACCACTGGACCACCAGGGAAGTCCCTCAGTTTTAGAAGTTTTTATGCCATATTTTCAAGCCTGTTAATTATTTCCGTGGCTCTGTCCAATCAACTCATGAGCCCATCAAAGACTTTCTTTCTTTCTTTAATTTAAAAATATTTACATTGAATAGAATTTTGTACATTTTTGACAAAATATATTCAAATTTCATATAGGCATTCTTTATTTTTGTTATTTTTTTAAAAATTCCTGGTATTTCCTTTAGATTCTTCCTTAGAATTTCCATATTCTTGCTGACACTACCCATCTGTTCTTGCTTGTTGTTTATTTCTCCTTTAGAGCCATTTAACACAGTGATCATAGTATTTTAAATTTCATGTCTGATAATTTTAACATCTGTGTCATATCAGAGTCTTTCTGATTCTTGCTTTGTTTCTTCAAACTTTTTTCTTATTTTTAGTTGCCTTATAGCTATTCTGTCACAAACCAGCTATAAAATAATAGAAATTAAAATAAATACACCTACCATTTAAGAATTTATGTTTGACTAGTAGTTGGGCTGTAATGTTTGCTGTAGCTTTTGGTGCCAGAGGCTTCAGATTCTTCTATTGTCTATTTTTGTCTCCCCTCTTGACATTGATCTTTGCTTAGTACCCCTACTCAGAGGTGATCTGCAGCTCTTTCAGGGCTGTCCTGAACCCACTGTCCTCCTTCTGGAGGGTTAGTGTGGTGGAAAGATGTGGGAGAAGGGAAGTGTTCTGTAGATTCTGTGGTGTTAGGATTAAATCCCAGTCTTTCGGTGGGCCTGTGCTCATGGGCCTGTGTTCCTGGCCTGCGGCCTTCGCAAGTGTTTCTGTCTTATTATAGCTTATATTAGGTACCTACCACCCCCCACCCTGCGCCAGTGAAACAGAAAGGCTACAGAGTGCTGGTGTGGGAAGAATGATGAGGATCAAGTGCTGGAAAGCTTGGAGAATGGCCTTTGCTATGGTGAAGGCTCTGGGTGGCCTATTTTCCAAGAGTTACTCTTCCTTCCTCATGCCAGAGTTATAGGGGATCTTTCTTGGATATTTACCATGAGAACTTAATGGGAATCATGGAGATAAAATTCATGAAAGCGTAGGTGTCCATGTGATTGTGAGACCCTGGAGTTTCCTATTTTCACTCAAGTTCGTCCTCAGCAGACTAATTGAAATGACCATGTGGGCATTGCTGCAAGTTTATGGCTCTAATGGCATCTGCTCCAACTAAGCAGATCTTGGCTGTGACTCTCTGAATTCGCCTGTTTCCAGATTTCTGTGTGGCACTTTACCCTGCAGTATCGATCTCTCATGGGTCCAGCTAAGGTCATTGATTTTCAGTATGTTCAGTGTTGTTTGTTGTTATGTGAAAGTGTTAGTTGCCTAGTCGTGTCTGACCCTTTGCAACCCCCTGGACTGTAGCCCACCAGGCTCCTCGGTGCATGAAATTTTCCAGGCAAGAATACTGGAGTGGGTTTCCATTTCCTTCTCCAGGGCATCTTTCCAACCCAGGGATTGAACCCGGATCTCCTGCACTGCAGGCATATTCTTTACCGTCCGAGCTACCAGGAAAGCTATAAGTGTGGCAGTAATTAATTCTAAGCTCTTTACATATAGGAGCTGAAAAAAATTAAACCTTGATTAGTTTTTGAGTCATACTTATCTTCTTGAGGGACTTGTCAAAATTTTTAAACTGAGAGTTAGTGTAACAATTTTGGTAATTTCTCAGTCATTATCTCTCTAAATTTTCTCTTTCTAAAGCTTTTTTAGATGTGTATTAGATATTTTCATTTTATCTTTCATGTCTTTTAAGCATTCATGTCATCCTGTATTTTAGGCCATCTGTTCAGGTCTATCTTCATTTTACTAATTATTGTTTCAGGTTTTTTTAGTCTGTAACTTATCCTTTGAGTGTTTATTTCAGTGACTACATTTTTCACTTTGCAAAACTTATGCTTTTGTTTTGTCTTGTTTTATCCCTGAGCATCTTATTTTTCTCTTGCACTTTTGATATCTTTATATATTTAATCATTTTAAAACATGTGTATTCAGTATTTTCCCTCTGATATTTCTCTGGTCTGAATTTTGGGGGATTTGTTCCTGCTGACTTGGTTTTCTGTCTCTTGGTCATGGGAGATTTTTCACTTACATATTTTATATTTTGCATCAGGAGGACATAATCATGGTTGTGATTCTAAACAATTTTTTTTTTTGCCTTTTTTTGTTGTTGTTGTTTAGTTGTTTATTCTCTCTGCTTTTGTCTGGTACCTCAACTTTTACTGCTATGGAATAGCTTTTATGCTACTTTCTTAATTTGCAGAGTCCCCAGGCATTGTGAATTGTTAATATTTGAATTCTCCATCTGAAAGAAGACCTAAACTTTCTGAGGAATTATTTAAAAATGAAAGTGAAAGTTGCTCAGTCATGCCAGACTCTTTGCAACTCCATAGACTAGTCCTTGGAATTCTCAAGGTCAGAAAACTGGAGTGGGTAGCTGTTTCCTTCTTCAGGGGATCTTCCCAACCCAGGAGTCAAACCAGGGTCTCCTGCATTGCAGATGGATTCTTTGCCAGCTGAGCTACCAGGGAAGCCCTAAGTGCTGCCTTTTTTCCTCCACTGTCAGCCCAGACTGAGACGGACTTGCCTGTGTTTCCTTCTGGCAGTGGGCTCTTAAAGATCCTTGGGTATCATGGCTGGCTGGATGGGTATGGGGTTAGCTCCCCTCACCTATGGAGTGGGGGTTTAGCATTCAGCCCCACGGAGGCTTTGTTCAAGCTCTCTGAATATAACTGGCCACCACTGTCCCTACACCAGCATATGCACTAACTGTCATTTTCGGTTCCCTCTTGGATTTTTTGGTTTTGAAGATTTCTCTCCTTTTGTGTTTCCATTTACATTTAAGAAAATATTTCTGTAATTTCCTCCAGCATCTCTAGGTGTTTGGTAGCCGGACAATGTTCAGGTCATGGATTCGGCTGTTTTGCTAGAACCAGAACTACATCTCCTGTGTATGGTCCCGATACACTTCCTGCTTCCCACACGCATGTTCTCCTTTTCAGCTCAAGTTGTATCTTCCTTTTGGTACCTCTGTGTCCTCTTTGCTAATTAATCTCTGTGTTTCTCCTCTGCACACACTGTGGTTATCTCATGCCTTGCCTTCATGCCATTAACTCAATTTTCAGCTGGGTCTATTTTGTTCCTTCCTGGTTCTAATTTATTAGCCATGTAACTGTGTTGTTTTTGCTCTAAGCTTATTTGTTTAGCTCTTCAGTCTCCCTTTTATTTCATTCAGGTCTTTTATAGTCTCATCTTTGAAGTCATGTTTAATTTGATCCAAGGTTTTATTGAGTTATATAGTAGAAAGAACTCACAAGAAGCATACTTGTCTTAATTAGGCTTTTTTCCAGATTATACTTTGTATTTTTTGTGTTCATCTGTTTGCCTTTTCTTTCTTGCTTTGCTATTTTAAATTATTTGTGTATTCATTGATTCATTCACTTCCAGACTATATTTGCGAATCTGTCATTCCAATTTTTTTTTTTATCTTGCCCAAGCCTTACGAGGGTATGTTTACTCATAATTTTTAATTTTCTGTAGTATAATGGTATAAACTTTTTTCTGTATTATTCTTTCCTTTTATGTGATTTTTACTTTTTCTTAATTTATTAAGCCAATTAATCTACATTGCTTGTGGAAATATTATATATGTCAAATAATAACAACAAAAAGAAAACATTACTGCTTTCACTTCTGGCTCCTGCCTTCTTTATATATATCATCTCCTTTCCTTCCCTTCCTGAAAGTTCCACACAAGTGTTCTAGTGGCCAGAACTGGAACTAGTGGCCACTGCCTCTCTCCCCCTTCTCTCCCCTGGATCCACAATCTCCCCCAGCCCCTCCACCCTTTCCTCACTTTCCAGTTTTGCTGACTCAGGATAGAGCTTCTTTTCTGGTTCTGCTCTCCTTCTCCGTATCTTAGGCTTCATTCGTCTAGATTTGAGTCCTTTGGGGGAGACTGGGAGGCTGTTCCTCTAATAGTAGCAGAAAGAATGTCTTTCAGTCCTAGTTAAAAGTGCACCCCTGAATCCCTCATCCCTCCCTGGGAAGGCTAGGGCGGGCCTTTCACACTGTACCCCAAGATACAGACCTTGGGCAACCTGCAAATGAGCACTGAGATGGGGCTAGGCCCCTGGACTCAAAAACCAGGATGTATTAAGAACACCAAGCCTGCACCAGTGACTTTCAAACTTCTGAGCTTCAGGACCCCTCTACTTTCATAAAAGTTATTGCAAATTCTCTCCCTTCCCATTTCTTTTTTTTTTTTTTAACATGTGTTACATCTATCCATATTTATTGCCATGTTTGAAATAAAACCTAAGAAAACATTTTCAAGTCCATGAATCTATTTAAAATTATCATAAACCTGTACCTTGTAATCATAACTAATATTTTAAGAAAAATAACTATATTCTCAAGCAAAACACATTTAGTGAGAAGGGTGGCGTTGTTTCATATTTTGCAAATCTCTTGAAGGCCCAGCTTTACAGAAGACTGGATTTTCTGGTCTGCCTCTGCAGTCAGTCTGCTGCATTGTATGTCACGTGGCTCTGCAGAGCTCTGCCAACGGCTCATGAGGAAGTGAGGGTGAAACAAGCTAGTCACTTCTGATGGCTGTGAAAAATTGTGGCTTCACTAATCCTCTGAAAGTATCTTAGAAACTCAGAGGTTCCCAGTCTATACTTTGAAAACTTCTGTGATGTACAGAAATCAAAGGGAACCATTTACTGTGACCATCACCAAAGTGTTTCTTGTTAGGAAGAACATTGGGAGCAGAGTTGCCTGGTGGCTGAAATACAGGTGTTGAGCTAAAAAGGTAAGGGACTGGGTCTCAGCTTCTGCATGAGCTGTGAGACCTGGGGCCATGGGCTTGTTTGGTTTCACAGTTGGTATCTTTATTATATCCCTCCCTCTTGATTATAAAGGTGATACAGGCTCACTGCAAAACACTCAAACAAAACAGTGATGTATTTAGTTAAATTTGGGAACTCTTCCTCTAGTTCCCATTATTAGATGAGAATAATAATAGCACTGACTTTGTCTATTTCCTAAGATTGTAATGAGTTTCAAAAAAAAAAGTGTGTGTGTGTATGACATTCAGAAGACCGTGGACTCGAGTTTAGCTATGTTCTTTGCAGATGACATTTACTAGTATCCTCTGTGATGAAAATCATGGGCTTATTCGTCTTTTGCCCTTTCTTTCTTTTGGACAGAATTTTCTGATTGTGTGCCTTTTTCTTACTGATATGTAGGCGTTTATTTCTTATTCTGGATATGAATCTTTTCTCAACCTGTTATCTTGCTGACTCAGGGAAAATCACAGCCTCTCAATTTATTTTTCTGTTAAAAACGGGACAAAAACATGGCTGGTGTAAAGATTAAATTAGATAAGAGAAGTAACCCTTTTTATAAACTACAGAGGACTACAAAAATAAGGATTTATGTTATCCAGCAACTTTCTCTGCAAACAAGAATTGAGACACAGATCTATTATTACCTGTTTTTTTCCTCAGCATCTACACAAAAGCAAAGAGAAAGTGTTGGAAGCTCTTCAAAATAAAGTTGAATGATGTCAGCCTGTAACTTCCTGAAGAATAATTGCTGTAGGAGTGCAGGATGGCACGTGAGACATCATCAGAGTGGTCGTCCTCTAAAGCAGCCGTGTGATTATTCCAAGAGATTGATTTTTAAAAAGCACAAAGTATACTTTAAAAATCCCTTTATTGAGGTATGATTGACATACCAAAAGCTGTACGTACTTAATGCATACAATTTGATGTGTTTGCAGATAAGCATACACCCGTGAAACTCTCACCACAATCTATGACATAAACATAGCCATCGCCTCCCAAAGTTTCTTCCTACTCTCTTTTTAAATTTATTGTTAGAATTATTATTTCTGTGATAAGAATACCTAACATACGGTCTACCCTCTTAGCAAGTGTTTAAGACTACCTTACAGCATTATTAGTTATAGACTCTGTGCCTCACTGGGGGTCTCTGTGGCTTGTTCGTCTTACAGACTGCAACTTTGCACCCTTGGACAGAGACCTATTCCCTCTCCCCCAGGTCCAGTCTCTGGCAGCCACCATTCTGCTCCATGCTTCTATGGGTTAGATTATTTTAGATTCCTTATACAAGCGGAATCATGCAGTCTGTCTTTCTGTGTCTGGTTTCTTTCATTTAACATCGTGTCCTCCAGGTTCATCACACTGTTGGAAAGAGCAGGGTTTCCTTCTTCTTTGAGACTAAATACTATTCTGAAGTACTCAGACTGAAAAGCAAAGGAGAGGTTGGTTTGGGGAGTGCTTTGTGTACTGATCTTTGTGGTTCCATGGCAGCCAGGGGTCCTGTGTCCTCCTGTGAGATCCCAGGGTCAGGAAGGAGCATGGGTCTTGTGGGGGAGCTGTGTGTGTGTGTGTGTGTGTGTGTGTGTGTGTGTGTAAGAGAGTGAGAGCCACCACATGGGATGCACTGGAGTTGAGTCACATGTCACAGCCTGTGTGACACTGCCCTCGTCCCTCCCACACTGGGAGGTTGTGGGGGCAGCTGCTGTCTCTCCATTTCCCAGGAGTGAACACTGAAATCGTGGACCGTGAATGCTTAATGAGAGGAGCTGATTGGAGCCCAGGAGGTTTCTCAACAGCCAGTGTGGGCTCTGCCCTCTGTGTAAGCCAGCCTTGTTGGGTCAGGACCATGATGGACAGATGGTTGCTGAGGATCTGGAGTCCCTGGAAACCGTGCCCAGATCCTGTGCTCTTTGCTCCCAGAAGGTCATTGTTGTTCTTCAGTCACTCAGTCGTGTCCGATTCTTTGCAACCCCATGGACTGCAGCACGCCAGGATTCCCTGTCCTTCACCATCTCCTGGAATTTGCTCAAACTCAGGTCCATTGAGTCGGTGATGCCATCCAACCGTTTTATCCTCTGTTTGATCTCCTTGCAGTCCAAGAGACTCTCAAGAATCTTCTCCAATACCATAGTTCAAAGGCATCAATTCTTTGGTGCTCAGCCTTCTTTATGGTCCAACTCCCACATATGAAAAACCCATAGCTTTGACTAGATGGACCTTTGTTGGCAAAGTAATGTCTCTGCTTTTTAATATGCTGTCTCTGTTGGTCAGACTTTATTTTGGGGGACTCCAAAATCACTGCAGATGAGGACTGTAGCCATGAAATTAAAAGATTCTTGCTCCTTGGAAGAAAAGTTATAACCAACCTGGACAGCATATTAAAAAGCAGAGACATTACTTTGCCTACAAAGGTCCGTCTAGTCAAAGCTATGGTTTTTCCAGTAGTCATGTATGGATGTGAGAGTGGGACTATAAAGAAAGCTGAGCGCCAAAGAATTGATACTTTTGAACTGTGGTGTTGGAGAAGACTCTTAAGAGTCCCTTGGACTGCAAGGAGATCCAACCAGTCCATTCTAAAGGAAATCAGTCCTGAATATTTATTGGAAGGACTGATGCTGAAGCTGAAACTCCAATACTTTGGCCACCTGATGTGAAGAACTGACTCATTTGAAAAGACCCTGATGCTGGGAAACACTGAAGGCAGGAGGAGAAAGGGATAACAGAGGATGACATGATTGGATGGCATCACCGACTCAATGGACATGAGTTTGAGTAAACTCTGGGAGTTGGTGACGGACAGGGAAACCTGGTGTGCTGCAGTCCATGGGGTTGCAAAGAGTCGGACACGACTGAGCGACTGAACTGAACTGAGGTTGGTCATAGCTTTTCTACCAAGGAGCAAGGGTCTTTTAATTTCATGGCTGCAGTCGCCATCTGCAGTGATTCTGGAGCCCAAGAAAAAAAAGTCTGTCATTGTTTCCCCATCTATTTGCCATGAAGTGATGGGGCCGGATGCCATGATCTTTGTTTTTTGAATGTTGAGTTTTAAGCCTGCTTTTTCACTCTCATCTTTCACCTTTATCAAGAGGCTCTTTAGTTCCGCTTTGCTTTCTGCCGTAAGGGTGGTGTCATCTGCATATTTGAGTTTATTGATATTTTTCCTGGCAATCTTGATTTCAGCTTGAGCTTCATCCAGGCCAACATTTCGCATGATGTACTCTGCATATAAGTTAAATAAGGAGGGTGACAATATACAGCCCCAGGGGGTTGTACCTGCCTGCTTTTCAAATCGCCTGGGTCTAGGGTCAGGGTTTGGAAACCCCCTTCTCACCCCTCCCCCCACCAGGAGTCCCAGTGTTGGACCCGTGTGATTGCAGCCTGTGTGGGGCATGAACACCGAGTTAGCTTCATTTGCCCATTCCTGATTTCAGACAAATGCGAATGCAGCACAGGAGGCTGGTAGCTTCTGTGTCAGTGAAGGAGGACGAGGTAAGAGAGGAGAAGCTTCACTCCCGACTCCATAGGAGTCAGGGCTGTGAGTGGTGAGGACAAGGCTGGGAAGGTGTGACGGGGCACTGGATGGGAGGGGACCTTGCTGTGCAGACCTTGCAGGTCCTGGTTACCTGGCTGTGTATTCAGAGGCCAGCCCAGGGTGGACCAGGAGGGTGGCCATCTTCTGTACTCACAACTGGAAACTGGTGGCCAGGTGTCTCTTTTTTTATGTAACATAGATTTATATTTTACATAAAATGATGTTCATATAACTTGTTATCCTTGTGGAAAGAAACAGAAAGTAGAGCTAAGTCCCTTCTGATGCAGCTGGACCACTGACAGGAAGGTTCCTCCTCGGGTTGAATTGCACTCTGCCTCTCTGGTGCCTGTAGGCTGAGGCCACAGGTCTGCCCAGGCTGCAGCTTCCTTCTTGGAGACCCTGGGCTTGCGAAAGAGGAAGGAGGAGGGTGTGCGGCAGGAAGGGCCCCTGGGAGTTGAGGGGGAGCAAGGTCTTGGAAGGTGGAAAGTGCATACAGTGGGTGTGAGGGGCCGTGGCTTTGGTGCTGAGGAGTCATAGGGAGTAAAAGTCGCGTCTCATTCTCAGGACCTCATCTTCATCCCTCTGGGAATGTTTATATCTCCCTGTCATCCTTTCTGAAGGTGCCCTCTTCTGTCCTCCATGACTTGTCACTGTTTGTAATTACAGGTGTGTCATTGTCAAATTATATTACCCCACCCTCTACCCAGATTTTATATTCTGTGAGCTCAGGGACCATGTCTGTTCAGTTCACCGCGGTGCGTGTCAGGCTGGCATAATGCCTGAAACAGAAAGTGCTTCACAATTACTTTGTCGCACGGGTGAATAAATGAACACTTGGTTGGACTATGGCTTATTGAAGGGGCTGTGTGCAGCCCTAAGGACCTGAGACTAGATTCTTTTAGCAATGCAGCTGGAGGAGGGCAGAGAGCTATTCTGGAACTGAGCAGAGGTCAGACTGTGAGGGTCCTTTCTTCCTTCGGCTTGGCTGCTGTAACCAGCGTACCACTCAGTGGCTTAATGACACACATTTATTTCTCACAATTCTGGAGGCTGAGGAATCCAAGATCAAGACACCTACAGCTCTGATGTCTGGTGAGAGCCTACTTCCTGGTTCATAGATGCCTATCTCCTTGCTGGGTCTTCACATGGCAGAAGCGGTGAGGGAGCTCTTTGAGGTCCCTTTAATAAGGACAACAGTCTTGGTTCTGAGAGTGAACACACCCCCATGACCTAAACACATTCCAAAGACCCTGCCTCCCAATACCATCCCAGTGGGAGGTAGGTTTCAACATAGGATATTTGGGGGTGACACAAGCATTCAGTCTTTGGAGGGGAAAGGACATGCTTCACATGGGGGTGGGAAGGAGATGCCACTGTGCCTTGTCACCATGCAGACTGAGAGAGCTGAGTCTCAGCCAGTGGGTGGCCTGGGATGGGAGGTGGGGGCCCACCTTGGGAACACAGACAGGAGCCTCTCTTCTGGTCCTGCAGGCTTTTCCTGGGTCTCCGTGGAGGCCCCCCAACCTGCATTGCTGCTCCCTCCATTGGAGGCTGGCTGCTGCTCTGCGTTGATTACAGTTTGAAACGCTTGCTCAGTCCCATGCCACCGCACACCACAGAAATCCCGTTTCCCTCTAATGAGGTTTCAGCTGGCGTGTTGGAAAGAAGAAAGGCTTTTAATTAGATTGGTCGTAATTGAGCTCCCAAACCACAGAAGCCTTTCTCTCAGAAGATAAAGACATGGATGCAATTAAGAGAAAGAAGCCACCTGAATGGAACACTGGCTAATTTTAAGTCTATTAAAAATAACAATTCCTTAATAAGTCTAGGCAAGGGACATATGTCCTGAAAGAGTTTATCAGCGCTTTCAAATAGCACTGGGATCAGACTGGAACTGGAGCCCTCGTGCAGTACAGATGCATGGCTTCGTCAGGGACTGTTCACTCTGCACAGAGGGAGGTTAGCTCCACAGATTTTTCTACCCAAACCCCTGGCAGGTGTTATTTTGCAAAAGGGGCATCTATTTTTATTGTGACCAGACTGGCAACTTCTTCTGGACACAGCCCCTGGCCTGAGGTCCCTGGGACTTGGTCCCCTGTCTTTCTCCAGGCAGCCTGGTCCCCTCTACGAGATTTACCTTCCTACCCACACTGTCATCTCTCAGAGGCGCCCAGGGCGAGCTGCTGGGGCAGGGACATTGATGTGTCCAAGAATCTCTGCCAGCTCCTTACACGTTCAACACATTTGTATTTTAATGAGAAGCAGCATTCATTTCTCACTTGCATCCCTGCCCTGTGACCACGCCCCAGCAGATGGTGTTCTTTCTGCCACTGGATCTGTTTCTGTGAATGCTACCAGGGAACCGGGCCAGGTAGTTCCTGTTGAAGGAGCTCATGGTCTCAGCCTCAGGGCATCTCAGCATTAATAAGCACTTTGTCCTGGAGGGGATGAAATTGCTAGTTGGTGGAGTCTTTTTTGGTGGGAACTGAACACGAAATACTGAACAGCAGAAACTTGCTCATTTTTCTCCGTGCCCACCCTGGCTTTTGCTAGCCACTTTTGGGCCTTGCCAGCCATGATTAAAAAAAAAAAAAAAAAAAAAGCTGATTGCATCCCAGTTGGAAAGGCCTGAAGTTGGCTAGCATCTTCTTTGGGTGCCCAATGCAAGGGCGAAGCCACTGTTGATACGCTGCCTCATGCTCCCTGGACAGAATGCAGACTTGGCACCCTTCTGGAGCCCACACTCAGGTCGGAAATGTGGAAAGAGGGCTCTTGACCCAGATCCAGGTGTGAATGTTTCCTTCATAAAGTCAGCTCACCTTTCTGATGCTTAGTTTGCTCACCTGGACAGGATTTACCTTGCTTGTGTGTGTTAGGGGTCTGGTGTGCTGCCTGGTTGATGAAGGATGGAAGAAAAGGTAGGCAGACCTAGGAAGAAATGGGGGCCACACAGCATTGTTAGCACAGGGGCAGCAGCTGTCACGGGAGGGCTCCCTCCCCCTGCCCCCCCGGGGGAGGGAAGCCTAAAATATTTCAATTTTCTTAGAACTGTCCATTCTTGTAATAAACTTGACTTTAAATGACTGAAATTTGTACCCAGTCTCATTTTTTTAAGTATACAAGTGATTTTAAAAAGTGTAAGTAAAAATAAGTTAAACCATTAGCAGGTATCATCTCTGGATGGTAGGGTTGCAGGGTTTTAATTTCCTTCTCTCTACTTTTCTGTCTTGTGTAAGAACTCAGTAATGAATGTGTAAATAGAAAAGCTTCACTCCAGGGAAATGCTGGAGTGTATTTGGAGGTGCTTGGTGAATTCTAATTTTGACACACACCAGCCGTCCCAACCATCAGACTGGTGCATGAATAATGGTATCATTTCCTCTTAGGTACACTGTATAAACCATATCTTTGACTCTTTTTATTTTTTCCTTTAAAGGATGAGAAGAACCAGGTGTTGACCACCAACATTTGGCTACAAATGGTAAGTGGCAACAGTGGCGGTCCTCACCCATGGGGCTTCCTGCTCTTACATCTGAGGTGCCTGAGCTGGAATTGCAGGCAAGGTCCCTGAGAGTATCCAGGACTGTCCTGCCGGCCTCCACGTTTGCCAACAGCGAAGGAGACCTCCCTACCTTTGCATGTCCTGCACTACACCCTGCAAGGCTCAGTGCACGCTCCTGCTTCATAACAGGGTGACTTGGGGAAGTTTCAAAAGCAGAAACATGCACATCAGTCGTAAGTTGCAGGTCTGCGTGTGAATGTCCACCGCCTGTACCATAACCGATCCCCAGAGCTCCAGAGTGCCTGCCCAGCTCCCCCTGCCTCTAGCCGTGCACGTCTTAATATGGCGGAGCAATGCCCAAGCCAGAAGCCTTCACACTTTCTGCTCTAGTGATCTCTGCCAGAATTTCAAGATGCTGTATTTTTTCATTCGTGGATTTTTTTTACCTTGCCATCCAAAGTTCTAACCTAGATTAATTAACTACAAAATATGTCACGTCCATCCAATTGTAAATATAAACATTTTAAAAGAAAAACTGTCAGTCTTTTAAATTGAATCTATTTAAATTCCATATAATTTGACACACCTATCAGTAATCAAAAAACATATACAAACATGCCCTTCTTTACCTGGTGGATATTTTATATAGTCCCTTTTTCTCTCTACTCTTACCTTTCTTTTCCACACAGAATTTTATCCTTGAAAGTCTTTTGATTAATGGTTCTGACTTGGTTCTTTCCAATGTAAATATTTACATAAAAATTATTCCTTCAGAAAAGTGTTAAGAATTTTTCTTCTTGATTGATTTAGGATTACAGTGATTATTGGTACATAATTCATCAAGGTAAAACTAATTATAAATTTTAATAATTATTAAACAAAAAATTGGAAATCTACCTCTCTACCGAAGATGGGGCTTTGTTTTAAATTCATTAATACATTCATAGACAATTAGTTTTTATTGCTAAAATTGAGACATAGATACAGATTTCACCATCAATTGTATAACTTTTAAAAATAGAGGTGGTAACATGTACAGTTCAGAATGAAGGGCAGTTTGTGATAGCAGCATTACTCATTTCCTTGAACTTCTTACATTATATGCCCAAAATAATAAGAGTTTGAGGGTCTTCCCTGCAGGATTTAAAGCAACTTGCCTCAGTGCGTGGATCCCACCTGCACACCTAACCCTCCAACTCCAGCTTCACTCCTTTTGCCAAGGGCGCAGGGTCTGTTCTCCCATGGAAGCCAGCCCTTCCTCAGTGGATGTGGTCCTGTTTCCTGGCACCTGCTGAGAGCAGGGCTTTCACAACTGCCCCTGTTGCGTCAAGCATCATAGTAGTGTCTGTGTCACTCTCAGTATACAAATATACTGCCCTCTGGGGCTTCCCAGGTGGCGCTAATGGTAAAGAACTTGCCCATCAATGCAAGAGACAAAAGAGACATGGGTTTGATCCCTGGGTCAGGAAGATCCCCTGGAGGAGGTCATGGCAACCCACTCCAGTATTCTTGCCTGGAGAGTCCCACGGACCAAGAAGCCTGTCTGTAGGGCCACACAGAGTCGGACACAACTGAAGTGACTTAGCGTGTACGCATACTGGCCTCCGGAGAAGGCAATGGCACCCCACTCCAGTACTCTTGCCTGGAAAATCCCATGGATGGAGGAGCCTGGTAGGCTGCAGTCCATGGGGTCACTGAGGGTCGGACATGACTGAGCGACTTCACTTTCACTTTTCACTTTCATGCATTGGAGAAGGAAATGCCAACCCACTCCAGTGTTCTTGCCTGGAGAATCCCTGCTGTCTATGGGGTCACATAGAGTTGGACACGACTGAAGTGACTTAGCACACTGCCCTCTGTCCCCATGAAGCTGCCTAGTGATTCCCTGGTTTTCTCTCACCTTTACAGCAACATTCCCCTGAGTAGTGCCCTCCCACCCCAACTGTCTTCAGTCTCTCCCTTTGCATTCTCACTTAAACTCACCTTCATCTGGCTGTGTGTACAGGCGTGCTCAATCGTGTCTGACTCTTGGCAACCTCATAGAGTGTAGCCCGCCAGGCTCCTCTGTCCATGGAATTTTCCAGGCAAGAATACTGGAGTGGGTTGCCATTTGATTTTTTAAGGCTGTATGTGAACAAATCACTAACCCCTACCCAGGTTACTACATATTATGATTTTTTTTTTTGATGAGAATTTTCAACTATACCAAGAAGTTGAATTTATAGTGAGCACACATATACTTGCCTCCTGGATTCTATGATTACTTTTACTATACTTGCTTTAGCCTGTATCTGACCTTCTATTCGTCTAGTTTATTTTTAAATTCAGCTCAAAAGTAGAAGAGTGGGCAGTGGTGTCTTTTCATCCACATATTTCACAGAGATCTCAGAGTCCAGAGGTTTTTTTCTTTCTTTTTCTTTCTTTCAAGGTAAAAGTATTTGCATACAACACAGTACACAAATCCTAAAAGTATATCTGACGGTGAATTGCCAATAATGCCTTCATCTCTGCAGCCCCCATCCCTGTCCCATGCAATCAAGACTGTCATATAGCTTTGGGAATTCTGGGGCATAATGTGAATGCTTTCTTTTTGACATAAAACCGTCCATTTCCCATGCCCTCTAAAGTACAGAGCTGATGTCGCATTTTTCTCCTGGAAGGAGAGACACACTGAATTTGCTCCTGACATGTCAGATCATGTTTCTCTGAGCCTCTATTTCTTAGTCCTCAGTAAGTGATTTGTCTTCAGCAATGAATGTGATTTGGCTTTTTTTTTTTTTAAACGGATGTTGGTTTCCAGGAAAAAACATAACTGGATTATTACTTACTGTGTTGAGTTCAGGTGCTCCATAAATAGACATCCTCGCTTTGGAGGATGTCAGCAGAGGCCTCTAAATTTCTTTCAAGCACAGCATATTTCTAATTAAGACTTGCGGAAGCATCTGCAGCTTCATTTGTTTTAAAACTCACATTTTTATCTCATGTACCTATTCAACTAATCTTTTCAAGCAACTGCTTTGTGGAAAAGCATTGTGAGGCCATACGTTGGGGGGCCCAGAAAAGGATGAGACCCAGTTTCTACTTGCAAACCATTTCCAATCTGGCTGTGTAATTTACACTCTAAAGAAGGTTCAGATATCAAGACCAAGTACCTACCTAGAGAATTGGCAGGAGGCAGGCTGGCCGTGTAGACCGTGGAGTTGGCAGTACAGAAATCAAAGGAAGAGGAGGAAAGGCAAGAACTCTATGTATGTGGTGATGGGGAGCCCGAGTGTTTCTAGGTGTGAGCTCAGTAATTAATGTTTCTTTCCAGGTGCCCACCCTGTGGAAAACAAGCTGGGCACCTTTGTAATGTATGTCCTTATAAAGCTGGGTGGCACATTTTATCTGGCACCTATGGCTCATGGAGCAGCTGTAGTAATAGCTCCCAGCTGAATTTTAAGGAATCACAAGAATCTTGGATTTAGAACAGACCTGAACAGTTACCTAATCAAAACCTCTGCCTACTCTGTTTCCATCTGGAAAGCCGTGGTATTCCTACTGTGGCCTCAGCGTGGACCTGGGGAACTCAGACATCACCCCCACAGGCCTTGGAAGCTGCCCCAGAGCCATTTATAAGACAACCATGTTGATTCCTGCTCTTTGTGTTTCCCAAACTGGTGACCAGCCTGGCCTGCCCAGCCTGGGTAATGGGGACAGAGAAGTGAGGCTCCATGCTGAAGAGGGCCAAGGCCAGAGTCCCCAAGGAGGGAGGGCAGAAACCTGGACAGGAAGGGACAGAGGACCCAGGAGACTGCTCTCAGCAGTTGGTTTTACTCTCCCTTATTTCATGTTGCTGAATTCCTGTTCTGAAAAACTGAGTCCACGTAATCTTTTTTTTAGATATTTAAACTCTGAGGTCAACATCCTTTTACAAATGATGGGTTTTCTATACATTCAAAGAGAAGAGGCAGAAAAAATTCTCTTTGACATACGGTTTGTTGATTGTGTTTTCCTTTCTCTTACCTGCCCTGATTTGTAGGAATTTATAGTTATTTAGAGAACCTGAAGGAAGAGAAAGCATTTGATCTCTCTGTTTACTTCTTTATATTCCTAGGAGGAAGCAGCTAGTGTATTTTTTCTGCATATTAGTTTTATCATTTGGAGAGTCCTGTCAGACATATTCTGATTTAATCTATGAGAAGAATTGACAGAATCCATTTCAGTTTCTAAAGAGATGTTTGAGCCATTCGGAGACTTAAAGAACTTGCTTTAAAAAAAAAATAAAACTATCTTCTTTAATTTTGAAATTTTGACCATTCTTCTGGTTTCAGATTTCCCATCCTTCTGCTTATTTTCCACCTCCTAATTCTAATTATGGAATTAATAGCATTAATAGAATGTTAGATTCTAAACCATATTTATTTCTGAAATGCTTATTACCTTCTTCATTTCTGCATTCTTTATCAAAATAGAAATGCTACATATGTTGCTCATAGATGAGAGGTCAGTGGCTTGCTTAGGGCCGTAAGAGCAACCCACCATTAAGCAAAACCTGTGTCCACTGAGAGAAGAAAGTTTTGGGACAGAAGAAAGGAGGAGACCCACCCTCTTCCTCTGAGATCAGAACAGTTGACGGAAGAATGTTCAGGGCATGTGTGTGTGAGGTGTGTGAGCTTGGCTCTATCCTGAGTTAGCATTTGGTCCTTCAGGTAAGGGCTCATTCCCATAGACTGCCCCCATTTGAGACCCCAACTGCAGACGGGGCCCGAGTGACCCACGCTTCTGTCCAGCTGAGTTCACATTCAGACACTCCCATTCCCTGCCTCATATTCAGTACTGTCCTTGAACAGCTCCTGGAACTCAAGAGAAACCTTTATCTTTGTTTAAAATGTATTATTGTATATAATCTAATATATAATATAAAGGATGGGCTTCCCTGTTGGCTCTGGGAGGGTTGGCACTTCTAGGTTCAGGCCTGTTTCCAGGTGCCTGCATGTGGGAGCCGTGCCAGCTGCTGTCTATACACAGATTTTGCTCAGCACCTCTGCCCTCAAGGCTCTGTGATCCGAGTGGGCAGTGAGTACTTTGGAGGATAGAACCCTACCCCCTGCTTGTTTATGGGCCCTTTTGCACATCCATTCTTAGGAAATCTTCATGAAAACCCAGGACAATGCTGCACTGAGGTTCCTGCTCCAACTCCTGACACTGAGCTGGCCTTTGCTCTCTCCACCTTTGGCTGAAGCTCAGTTGTTACAGCTCTCATGTCCTCTTGGATGTTGTGAAAGGGAGGATCCCTTTTCCTCTCAGAGTCATCATTTATCACACGCCTCCCAAGGCCATGTGACTTACTTGCTTGGACACTTTATCTCATTGCATCCTTATAGTGCCTGATGAGGTGCTACATACGAGCAAAACGCAGCTCAGAGAGGGTGGTTTACCTGCTAGAGCCAACACAGCTCTTCTCTGCTGGAGCCTTGGGTACAAACCCAAGTCTGTTTGATCCTAAAGCTCCCAGTGGCCCTCTGTTTCTGCTGAGAGGATGATAGGGACCAAACTTGGCTTTAGGCTAAGGGAGACCCTACAAGAGCAGCCCACCTTGGTGGGGTGCAGAATTTGCCTGTGCAGACTGATTAGTGGGGAAGAACCAACCACAGTAGAGCCTGGGAGTCACCCAGCTTGAAGTCAAATAAGTTCTGAGTCCTGACCCCAGTGACCGACAAGAAAGTTGTCACTTCTCCAGGCCCCAGTTTTCTCTCGTAAATAGGAAGTTATGCTGGCATCCCGGTGTTTGGTGAGCATGGTACACATAGCAGACACTGAGCAAGCAGGCTGGCTGAGATACACGTCCCGGGGCACATGTGGCTAAGTAGGAGCATGGGTAGGGGAGATGGGAGGGGTGAGGAATTGCCAGGGAGGCTCCCTGCAGCTCAGACCTGGTACCTTTAAGAGAGGTTTGTGTTTGACCAACAAAGCGCTCCCTCTTCCCTGCTTCTCCTCTTGCTGTGGCCATCCTATCAGCAGGCAGAGTAGATGGGCATCTATCTGCCACACCTACCTTCCTGGGCAGTTCTGGGAGTCCTGGGGCACTGAGCAGGATAATGGGGAAGATGAATACCAGACTCTGTGCTAATCAGCTGCTGACCCAGAGGAGCATCCAGATATGAGAACATGGTCAGGAAAGCACAGGTGTTGGGCATAGAAGGGCTTATGCCTAGAACATGAGAGAGAAAAGAAGCGAACACTGAGCAAAGGGGGCATAGCTGGAGCCGCTGGAGCAAACACAGCATGGCTGGTTTCCCAGGCCTTCCTGCAAAACCACTTGAACGAGATGGGCTCTTTCTGGGTGCTGTGCTGTCCTGTCCTCCCCCGGCCACACACTTCTAATTTAGAAACATCGGCCAGGTGGGTCACCATCCTAAATGCCCCCAGTGATACTGCAACATGATGTTTAGTTCGTGTCTTACTCTTCTGCAACCCCATGGACTATAGCCTGCCAGGCTCCTATGTCCATGAGATCTCCCCAGGCAAGGGTCACCATTTCCTTCTCTAGGGGATCTTCCCAATCCAGGGGTCAAACCCACATCTCTTGCATTGCAGGTGGATTCTTTACCACTGAGTTACCAGGAATACTTCAACAATTTAAGTATCAATATATCCTCCTCCTCATGGTCCATGACTCTGAAATGCTGATCAGTTAGTTCAGTTCAGTCACTCAGTCACGTCTGACTCTGCAACCCCATGGACTGCAGCACAGCAGACTTTCCTATCCAGCACCAACTCCCAGAGCTTGCTCAAACTCATGTCCATCGAGTTGGTGATGTCATTCAACCAGCTCATGTCCCCTTCTCCTCCTGCCTTCAATCTTCCCCAGCATCAGGGTCTTTTTTAATGAGTCAGTTCTTTGCATAAGGTGGCCGAAGTATTGAAAGTAGAGAAATGCTGATACTTACCTGCATATTCCCTCTTCTCTGACTAACTGGGATGCTTCTCTGCCCTTTCCAGAGGATGGTGGCATCTCTAGGGCATGCCCTTTGACTGCTATTGCCAGTTTCAGTAGCTCTAGACCCACAACCCCTTGGTGGCAATTCTCAAATCTCAGCAGCTCTGAACATGACAGGGTTTTTTGTTTGTTTGTTTTTGTTTTTATGACTTTATATCAAACTGATCAGGTCTAAAATCAAATTGATATTCAGTCAAGGTATTTAAGTATAAATATGCATATTTTGCTGCAGAAATAATGATTAATTATGAGGAATTGCCCCTGGGCCAGCTTAGGGTGTTGGATCACATACCTTTTTAAATCTGAGAAAGTTTGCACTCATAGCAGGTAGCTCCAGGGGGACTGAATACAGGATGGAGGCCTTTATGGCATCTGCTCTGATAATGCACACCTGTAGGAGCTGGTAAGTCCAAACCTGGCAGCCTTGCAGTCCTGGCTGGGTGCTGCTGGTTGCCCAGCAGTGCAGGTGGGGGCCTACCTGAGCAGTCTTTACAAAGCCAGTGGACCTCAGGTAGCTCTGGGGTGCCTAGTCTGGGGGCAGAGAACTCCAGCAATGGACCTTCCTCTTACAAAGATCCTTCAAGAAGCAATTTCAGAGAAACACACTCATGTTCATGTGCTTATAAATATTTCCTGAGTCTTACTCTGTACCCTCGTGTCCTGATTCAGTGTTTTAGTACCAATGCCCATGTTTGCATTTTTGAGTTGTGGTGTCAGAAGCAGTATTCCTACCTGGGAATAATCATTCAAATCCAAATATAGGCCCTTAGACATTTCTAAGAGGTACCCCTGCAGCTGCATGAAGTTGTTATATGGAAATAAGTCTTTGACATTTTTCCAACCTAGTTCTTATTCTAACTGAAATAATGAATTTATTTGTCCAACCAAAACTTTGAAAGCGAAACAGTTTTCATTTGGCTAGGAAAAAAATCCATCTGCTACAGGAGAGAAGGGCTTGGGGGCATGCAGTGGACTGGAATTAACTTTAATGCTACCCTCTGACTATGGTCATGGTGACAGCAGGATCTTAAATGTGATTTTTATGCTATTCATGGTCATTTAGTAAGGATTATTTAATTCCCAGTTTCCATATATTTTACAGATAGCAACTCAATTATGTAAATGAGTGTCTGGAACTCTTTTTGGTTTTGAACTTATCTAATAATCTCTCATAAGATATATTAGCAGGCAAGAAAGCAAAGTGCTGCTAATGCTGCCGTCTTTGTTTGTCAGACTTGGACAGATCACTATTTACAGTGGAATGCATCCGAGTATCCAGGCGTGAAGACGGTTCGTTTCCCAGACGGCCAGATCTGGAAGCCAGACATTCTCCTCTACAACAGGTAAGCTCAGTGGACAAAAGGGAAAGAAATGAGTTTATTCTTGGATGTGTTTTAACAGTCAAGTATATTTGAATATTTTATAGAAATGCTGGGTATGTTATCTATATAATTTGGGATTATGGGTTCCCATGAGGCTTTGTGGGAAGCAGCTCTGTCCCGTGTCTGGCATTCTGTCCCAGCACGCAGGCCTGCAGCATTCAACACGCTGCCCTCAATGGCTGTGTTCACAGGGCTGTGCATTACAGATTTGTAGGTACTTGTGTACATATTGGCACTGAGACATTTTTGCATATGGTCATAAGTTTGCCTCTGAATGAGCAGTTACAGTCACAGCAAGAGAAATTGCTGGTCAACAGGATACATGGCTGGAGTCCACTGTCTGGACTCAGGTCCTCATTTAATGCACTGCCATTGTGCACTGAGAGCACTGCGGGGCAGCTAAGCACAGGAGACTCATCTCTAACCACACTCGGAAGCCTGTACCTGATGGGAGAGGGACAGTCGTCGTCTTCTAATAGTCCGTCTCCTGAGGTCAGGAAAGGAAGGATTTGTCAGTCAGCCAAGGCCATCTGATTTGTGGAATGGAAGCCCACTCCACAAGGCAGGTATCTATCCAGGCAGATTAAATTTCTTGAAGCACTAAAATTTCTTGCTAAATACATAGTAAACTAAGGAAACCCAGAGCCTCTCTTTCCAATAAGATACAGGATGTGATAACTGTCTTAATACTCACGAAAGCTATTTCCTAGTGACGGCTGCTGTCTCTGGTCCCTCTTGGAAAAAAGGAATCCCAGCACCTTTGTGACTCACAAAAACAGTGCTGCCATCAGCTGCTCCCTGTGGGCACAGTGATCCCTCAGCATCAGCTGATGGGTTTGTCCTACGAGGACTGCTTCCAGAAGGCTGAGTGATTTTATGTCTCGTATCCACTGTTTATTCTCTGTCTTTCTTCCTGGTATCACATTTCATTTGAATCCTTGGGCCTGTCTCTAGAAGATTATCTTTGCTGATTTGCCACCACTCTCCAGTACCTTAACTTAATTCCAGCAGCTGAGTTCTGTAAGGTGTCTCAGGTCTGAAAAAGCAGTCCCCTATTGAGTAGAAGCACATGAGTTCCCATGCCTCCTCCTTGGCTCCTCTGTTTTCTAGGGGCTGTATTAGTTGCCCAGAGCTGCCAGAACAAAATAACCACTAACTGGGTGACTTAAAGAACAGAAATTTGTTTTCTCTTGGAGGCTGGAGGTCCCAGGTGTCTCAGGTCTGCAGTTTGGTTTCTCCCGGGGCCTCTCTCCGGGGCTTGTGGATGCATCTTCTCCTGTGTCCTTAACATGCTCTCCCCATGTGTGTGTGTCTGTGTCCTCATCTTTGCTTGTGAAAACATTAGTCACGCTGGATTAGGGTTCACTCTGATGACTTCATTTTACCTTAGTTTTACCTCATTAAAGATTCCGCTTCCAATTGCAGTTTCACTTGGAGATACTTGAGCATGTGAATTAGTTAGGGGTTCAGCCTATGACTTTCATGGGGAGACAGTTCAGTCTATAACAGCAATATTGCCGTTGACTGGTTAAGGACAAGGGTTTGGATGGACTAAGTGGGTGTAAATCTTAGCCATAATATTTGCTATGTCTGTAAGTCTCAGATGCCTCCTTTGCCCAATAGGGTAAGTGCCAACCTCACAGTCTGGAAGAATGAACTGCAGATGTATGTAGCACGCTTGGTGTGGTACTCAGTAAAGAATGAACAATCTGTAAAGGTAGTTGTGTGCTCAAAGGCACGGGGATGAGAATCTCAGCTTTAAGTAAGATGGTTTGACATTTTAAAAAGAAATGCCAATAATGTTTTTCACTGTTCCCAATGCAGTTTTTTCAACTGAAATCAAAAATAAGTATGGTAGAATTTTTAATAATTAAGCTTTAAGTGATGGTTCTTATGATTTACTTGTAAGATCTTAAACCCCAGTAAATGTTTGGCGTTCATGACATTCTAACTAGTGACGAGTTCCCAAGTATTCTACGCATACTTGAATTTCAAGGAACAAAGATGCAGCCATCTCTTTCTGACAGATGCCACCAGGGGCCAGGCCTCCAGGAATAATCCATCTCCTTCTTCCTCTTGTGTTTCCCCTGGAGCTCCACATAACCATCTCCCCTCTTCTTCTCCTTTCCGTATACCTGTTGACTGCCTGCACCAGCCTGCAGCACAGTGTCTATAGAGACTGCCTCCTCTCCTGCATTAATTTTCTTCTGAGAAGTGAGATGTGGGACTTTTTACCTAAAGTAACTGTTGGCTACATGGCTGGCATGTCCACATTAGCACAGTGTGGGGTAGGAAGGTTAAAAAGTTACTGAAGCCAGCTGGAGACAGAGCATCAGTTATCTTTCACTGCTTAAGTGACCCTGAATTTAATGGCTTAAGGGAAAAAAAACACTATGCCTTTTATTTCTCACCATGGGAGCTGGCTGGGCCTGCATGGCTGCTTGTCTGTTCTATGAGATGTTGGCAGCAGGCAGTGGCTGGGGCTCAGATGAGCTTCTGTGTGGGGTTGCACCCCCGGAGCTGATGGTGATGGTGATGGCGCTGTGGGCAGAGCTCAATCGGGGCTGTAGCTGCACCACCTCAAGTGCCTCTTCCCCTCCTGAGCCTTTTCCATGTGGCCTGGTGAGTTCTGGAGAGGCATGAAGTGGGGGCTGCCTGGCCCTTAGGGACCCAGAGTAGGAATTCAGACCAGCCCTTCACCTGGTCCTGTTGGGCAAAGTAGGGAGGGGTCCAGAGAAGGGGGGAGAAATCAGTCCCCTTCTCCAGGGCACCAGGGAGGGAGGCAGGGAGGTTGCCTTGGGGAGACCAGCTGTCCAGACTGAGTGGGGACAGTGACAACACAGGAAGGTCAGAGTGAAGACTGGGAGGAGTGGAAGGACCAAAGCAGGCATGCGTAATAATGAAGGAGCACTCAGTTCAGGGCGCCTGTGGGGCCAGGTGGACAGGGAGAGGCAGGGTGACCCTGTTACCTCCGGGGGCTCTCTCTGCTGCCACTCCTCCTGCCCCAGGTACGTGTGGACACCACCACCCCAAACTTCGCTGCCTCCCCTTTCATCTGCTGTTGGTCAGCTCAGGGATGTTCCCCAACTCCCATCATTTATCCTTGCCCCCCTCAGTGTGGGGCTCTCACCTTCTCTCACCCCCAGACCTCAGCTGAACTCCCCTTTGATTCCAGACACCTCTCTCTGTCACATGCTCTCCTAGAAAGAGGTTCCTGTGCCCCACCGCCTGCAGGTGCTCCCCCACCCTTCATGGGCTCCTGGAAAGCACCTCACAACTGTGTGTGTACAGACAAGATGGAAGGAGGGTGGGGTACAGGCAAGAGGCGGAGAAGCCAGGGGGACGGCCTGTGTGATGCTGGAGCTGCCAAAGCCAACAAGGGAAAAGAGAAGGAGGAAAGTCACAGTGGCAGCCTGGAAGATATGAGCCTAGGTATCTGAGTCTAGAAATGAACACGGGAAGTGGCAAAAACAGGCCTGAGTTTAGTGAGATCCTGACCTTCTGATATTCTGTTATGGGAGATTTTGAGAGATGTTGAGTTTAGTACTTTCCACCAGCCAAAGATTCCCAAACTGATGTATAAGATTCTCAAACTGATGTATTTCCTCAGTGAGCCTGTGCGATGTTTCATTACATATATGTGGCGAGGGGGGGGGCATTTCCTGAAGGAGGGGACGTGCCACCCTTCTGTGTGAGCTGTGGTTTGGAGGGGAGCATTGATTCACGTCAGGGGAAACATCACCAACATGTATGTAACATTTCTCCTCCTATTCCAGCTCAATTTTGTAGTCAAGGTGTGAGCCCCACGTGGTTTTTGAGATAGAATCCATTTTCTGTGCTTTGAAGAGGCTGGGCCACTGCATAATAGGGTCTCTGCATCATTTCTGGGAGGGGCTGCTTTCTTCTCCTGGTGGAGGGTGAACAAGTTTATTGCCCACCGGCTGGCTGGGTGGCTGTGAGGGGAGGACAGGGGCTAATAGCAGCATCCCTGCTAGATGATGAATCCAGTGGTTTCTTGCTTGCTTCATTCTGCTTTAGTTTAAGCCTGCAGTTCAAGGATTTGTCTGAACACAACCTTACTCAAAGTGAGTAGCGATTCTGGATGGCTTGTTCCCATTTTCCTCCCTCCTTTTTGGCTTTTAATCTTCTGTGTGATTACATTTATTGATGTTCTAGAATAGGGGATACAAATCAATAAAATGGTTACCTCTGGGAGGGACAGAAGAAAGGGGCATGAGGGAACTTTCTGAGATAATGGGAGTGTCTGTATCTTGACTTTATGGTGGTTATAGTTACATGAATATAATCTGCATCAAAATTCAGTGAAAGCCACACACCAGAAACCTGTGTAATAGGTTAAATGGCAGATGGTTCACAGTGAACTGAAAGACACAATGAGCTGTCGATACGGAGCGTAGAAAAGAGATGCGCAAAGATGAAAAATAAGAGAAATGCTGGGACTTGCAGAACAGACTGAGATGTTCTTAAAGTGTTTAACTGGAGTCTAAGATAGAAATAATAGAGAAAACGAGGGAAAAGCAATGTTTAAAGAAATAATGGCTTGGAATTTTCCAGAAATTATAAAAAGTACCAGTCATCAGGTAAAGGAATCCCAACCAGTCCTAATTGGGACAAATGGTATTTGCTGTAGTTCCTGTCTTTGCAGGACAACTCACTCCAAAATTTAAAATAAGAAGAATTTTTGTAACCTCTCCCAGTTGCTGCAGCTCAAGGGTTTGGGGAGGGGTCCAGTAGGTGGTCTGGCTCCAGGTCTCATGAAGTTTCAGCCCAGTATTGGCTGGGGCTGCAGTCAACAGGGAGCCTGACTGGGGTATCCAACCAGATGACTCACCCAGATGGCTGGCAAGTTGATGTTGGCCCTTAGGAGCCTTAATTCTTATACACATGGGCCTCTCTATGAGTTGAATGTCCTCATGGTGTGGCAAATGGCTTCCCTCAGATTGAGTCATGACCTAGGAAAAGCTACAGTGCCTTTTGGGTGGAATGAAAGGCCTAACTGGTATCAGCGTTGTTTTGCAGAGAAAAGTCTGAACCCCAGCAACATCTCAGCCACCCCTACATTGTGCAACCCTGGGTGGCTGCCTCAGTCTCTCTAGACTTCTCAGTTCTTGAGCTGTTTCATTAGAAAATCCTGTGACAGTAATGGAATCTTCATTGATAAATGTAATTTGCTGATGTTTTTGTTGACTCTGTATTTTTAGAACTGTGTGTGGTATCAACCATCTTCTTTTTATAGGCTGTGCAAAACCACATTCGCACATCTGCAGGCTCCTGCCTGGCTCTGAGGCTGCAGGCCTCTGGCCCCAGCCCTCTTTCTGTCACATATCCCCCTGACCCTGTGGCTGATGGCAGAGCCTGGAGGGAGGGGAGGGTGGTGTGATCTGACCCCCAAGGGTTTGCAATTGTGATCAATGAGTCACCAGTGACATAGAATTTATTCTCTTCCCTAAGTGTCTTAGGGTCCCTTGGACATCAGCCCAAGATGAGGATTTGAGTGCACATAATTTGAGAGACTAAGTGGGACAGGGGAGGGAGGGAAACCAATACAGGATACTTTAAAAAGCTACTGCTATGGGCAGTGGGGATGTCCAGGATGCTTATCTGCCAACTTCCTTCTGTGATAGATTGACAGCTGCTTCCAGGAATGTCATTCTGCTTGCCTGTCCCATGCATGAACAGGGCCTCGGACATGGGCAGAATGGCTGTCGGCATGGTCAACTCAGTACAGGTGAGCTGGCCACTGAAATTCCAGTTGTTTTCACCTTGGCCTGTTTGGAGATCCCATCCTGGCTCTTGGGGGGAGGGCAGCAGTGATTGAGTGATGGGGAAGCATCCTGGGACTCAGGCAAAGTGGAGGAGGCAGGTAGGTAGCAAAGGTGATAAAGATGAGCAGGGACCTGCATCCTTGTGAGTGGCAGGTGCTCCCCTGGGTCAAATCATGGTATAATAGTCCATGTATGGAATGGAATCTTAGAGAGTGAATATCTTAGACTCAGTGCTGTCACTGCCATTGGCTCCAGAAGGGGGTTCTGGAGTTGGTGCTCCCAGGCCCATCATGCAGCTGTGGCTGGTCTGGGGGTGGGGGTCAGGGTGGAGGTATTACTAAAAGGACATCATGTCTCTTGATGGGGACAGGAATCTCCAGGTGAACAAAGGTAACTTTTCAGCTTTGGTTCTTAGAGAAGGAGGCTTTGGGGAATGCTGTGATAGAACCTCTGTTACCAAATCTGACCTAATCTGGAGGGAGGCTGTTTGTAAATAATGTGACGTGGCAAGAGGGCAAAGCAGTGTTTAGAAAGTGAGTGGAACCTGCCAACCTGTGTCCATCCAGACCTCCCCCTTCTCACCCCTGCTGCTGTTGATGTTTGTTTTTCATCTGTCTCTTTGCTCAACCAATATTTAATGAAGGCTTACATGCTGTTGTCATATACTGTTCTAGGATCCCAGGATACAGCAGCCATCAAGATGGGCAAAACTCCCTGCACTCTAGAGAAAGGGAGAGAGAGGGGGGAGAACATGCACTCAGTTTTGAGGGCTGTAAGAATTGGGGAGGGAGCCTCACACATGCTGGAGCCAGATGTGGGCTGTGAGACCAGAGAGGGAGGCCAATCAGGCAGACGAATGCTCTTGGCAGAAAGAACAGGCGCCTAGGCTTGTCAGGAAAGATGGTGAAAGGCTTTGAAATGCAAAACATCATTACCATCATAAAATAAATAAAATGGTGAAGGAGAGAAAGATAAGCGGGCATCTGTGGCATCTTCGTGTGAGGTCACCTGCACCTCCCAGGTTATCAGATGCTCTAGTGGTCAGGAGGCCATGGTCCTTGAACCACTTTTCAACTTTGCAAGTTTTCGGACTGGTAGTGATGGAAATGATTCCAGTCCATTGAGAAGCAAATGGATTCTGTCTGATGGACTGACTTCTCTGTGAATGGATGGGATCGGCCTTCCTGGTCGCCTGTGTCCATGTCTGCCCTTTGGATGCTCGTCAGAATTGGATTTTCATGGCTTGCTGTTTCCCTCATTAATTAATGACTTAAAAAACGTCTTTGACACAAATATGTTCATTTTATATTTGTGTGTCATGATTTTATCTTTACAAGATGTATCTTTTTTGGATTACCCTGAGGCAGGAACTTGTCATCTAGATCTGTCCTTGGAACAGAAGGGGCCAGATTGGTGGGCCTGAGTCAGGTGAGAGGATCAGAGATAACAACAGGTGCTGCCCAAGTCTACTGGGTTTTTGGTTTTACTTTGAATGAGACAGGAGAGCCTCTGTAGGATTGCATTTCCATTTTTGCTCTCAGTAACAGTCAAAATTCGAATTCATATTCTTTCTCTGACTTGCTAGCAACTGATTTCCATCCCATGGTTATCTTGTTTGGAAGTTATTATCACTTCTTTTCTGCTTGTACACCCCTCCCAGCTTACGGCGGTGGTTGTGTTTTATCTGTGTTTGTTCCTCCAGTATCTTGGTAAAATCAGGGGATGGAGGGCACATGGATGTGCATACTCACTCAGCTGCTGGAAGCCCAGAGACCTGGCTGCCTCATCCTGATTTGGATGCAGATCTTTAGTGCACTTGCAGATCTTTAGTGCCCTTGCTTTGCTCCACTCTTTCTGCAAAGGGCTGAATGGCTCCAAAGTCTGCATTAGCATTCACATCTCAGGGCAAGAATGTGTGTGTGCGTAGTTGCTCAGTAGTATCCGACTCTTTGTGACCCCATGGACTGTAGCCCACCAGGCTCCTAGGTCCATGAGGATTCTCCAGGCAGGATTACTGGAGTGGATTGCCATGCCCTCCTCCACAGGATCTTCCCAACCCAGGGATCAAACCCAGGTCTCCCATGTCACAGGCATATTTTTTTTTACCATCTGAGCCACCAGGGAAGCCCAAGTACAGGAAACCAGTGCACAAAGAAGTTCAGCCACTTCCCTGAGATCCCCCAGCAGGACATGCCTGACTCCAGAGTACTTGCCTCTAGTTGTGCTTTTAGAGCTCTTGTGTTTTATTTTCCCACAAGTTAGACAAATTGAAGTCACTCCTCTCTCCCTCCCTCAGAATAGACTCCATTTTCAGACCTTCTCTGGCCATTCTGTCTCAGCCTCTCTTTCTTTCTGGAAGGAGTGAGCCTGGCTTCTCCCAGTTTCAGAGCCACTGAGGGATTTTCAGACCATCACTTCTTGATGATCTTTCCTCATCATCGACAACCGACTTTTCCTTGAACAAATCCCGTGCTGGCCAGCTTGGAATGACAGAATGCAAGCTGCTGGGTGAGAGCTAGAACAGAATTTCAGAGAGCCAGGCACTGCAGCCAGCAGAGTTTTCTAGGGACAGCTTTGCATCCAGGGTGGCCCTTTAATACTGTCTTCCTACCCGTGGTGCCAGGCTACCTCAGGAAGCCCTCTGCTCCCTGCACCCTGAGGGCTGTGAGACCCATCCAGCCCAAGAGACTGGTTTTGGCAGATGAGTTTATTGATCTTCCTGGCATCAGACATGGAGCCAACTTGGCTGTAAGGGTCTGTGTAGTAAATAGGTGAGACAGGAATTCGATGGGGAGTTTGGTCATCCTCCAAAGCCTCCTGCAGGAGTGGCGGGGCCAAGGTCAGCTCTCACTGTGCCCTCTCCCCAGCCTGCTATGGGGGTTCCTACAGGATTTCCACTGCCTACCCAGGCTACAGCTACAGTCCATGGGGTAACAACAGTTGGACATGACTAAGCAGTTTAACACACACACAAACCCACACACACACCCAGGCTATGCTCACTGGCCGCCCACACAGAGGAAGGAAAGCAGAGGAAGTTGTGATTGACAAGGACAAGACTTGGTAGGCGGGGTTGCTGGTTCTCTTCCGAAGCCCTCAGGACCTCAGCTGTGCAGGGGCCAGGTCAAGCTGAGTGTGTCCACGGCGTGCCTTGAAATCTGGAGGAACCAGGCTGGGGGGCAGGGCCTCCAGGCGGGTGTGTAGCTGATGCTGTCGGTTCTGCTCAGGGGAATCGTCTCAGGACACACTTTGATTGTCCTTGAGGCATTTGTAGTCAGTCACACATGGCTGTATCCTGGTGGGCTCACCTGATCTGAATTCTGACTGCAGTGAAGTCTTGTGGAGTTACTCTTACTCCCTCACAATTAAAGAAACTGTTTCTGAAACACAGAACCAAGGTGTTGGTGTGTGTGAAACACAGGACAAACTCCCAAACCTTTGACTTTTGCAACACTTGATGACCTCATCATGGGTCTAAGACAAGGGCTCATCTTACAGAAAAGATCATCTTATAGAAAAGATAATGTGAGTCAGGGGTCTGGCATCTAGAAAGCTCTGGAGGAGAGAGATCGTCATCTAGTGGGAGGGGGGAGAGGTTGTTTCTGGGAAGGGGCCAGATAGGACCCGTCTGTTGGGGGCAGTCTTGGCACATCTATTAACTGTATCCCTTTCACTTTTAAGAGTGGCCCAGCTTAGGTAATAATGTATGTGGTCCTCCCAGGACAAGTGGCTACAAGGAGACAACAGTTGGATGAAGGCTTGGAAGCTGACAGGACAGGACATCTCATGCAGAAGCTCTAGATGAGGCCACGGCTAGGGGCTCTTAGAGCAGACAGTGAGTGATGATCTTGGAAGGGAACAAATATTGCAGGACCCCCAATGCATTGCTTTAAATTCAAGGAAGATGGTAATGAACAGGATATTAGGCCAGGATGAAGTACAGTAAGGCATTCAGATCCATCCAGCCGGACTTCTCCTCCAGGACTCTGCCCTTGACACCCTGTGCCGTCTCTGCCTCTGGGATGCAGTGGACCTCAGAGAACTTAGTGTTTCTCAGCGTCATGTCACATGGCAAATACAGTTTAACACTCAGGTTTCTCGCCTCTAGCCACTGAGCTTTGTCAAAGGGACTATGTTCTATTCATAGGTTTGTTTGTTTGTTTTTACCAAAAGTGAATGTGGCAAAAAGCACATGGAAGGCAGCAAATTAGAGTGAGTGGATGCAGTATTGGGGGCCATGGCCCTGGTTTAGTAGGGGATTGCTGGAGGCCTTAATGCTTGGCACTCAGCTCTAGATGGAGAGATTCAGTCCCAGCACCAGTAATTCTGGCTTGTTTGGGGCAGCAGTGTGGCTTATGGGTCATAACCCATAGAGTTTATCATTCTCTTTTCTCCTTCACATTCCATACCAATCTGTTATGAAGGAGTATCCTATTTAAACTGCTCCAGTTATCTTTTAGTATGATTTATAGTCTTTTATTGAAGATAACAGTGACATGGAACAATGGGCTGGTTCCGAATTGGGAAAGGAGTATGTCACGGCTGTATATTGTCACCCTGCTCATTTAAGTTACGTGCAGAGAACGTCATGCACAGTGCCGGCTGGTTGAATCACAAACTGGAATCAAGATTTCTAGTAAAACTATCAATAACCCCAGATATGCAGATGATTACACCCTAATGGCAGAAAGTGAAGAGGAACTAAAGAGAATATTGATAAAGGTGAAAGAGGAGAGTAAAAAAGCTGGCTTAAAACTCAGCAATCAAAAAACTTAGATCATGGTGTCTGGCCCTATCACTTCATGGCAAATAAATAGGGAAAAAGTGGAAACAGTAACAGATTCTTTTCTTGGGCTCCAAAATCACTGTGGATGGTGACTGCAACCATGATATTAAAAGACATTTGCTCTTTGGAAAGAAAGCTATGACAGACCTAGACAGCATATTAAAAAGCAAAGATACTACTTCGCTGACAGAAGTCTATATAGTCAAAGCTACGGTTTTTCCAGTAGTCATGTATGGGTGTGAGAGCTGGACCATAAAGAAGGCTGAGCACTGAAGAATTGATGCTTTCAAATTGTGGTGCTGGAGAAGACTCTTGAGAGTCCCTTGGACTGCAAGGAGATCAAACCAGTTGATCCTAAAGGAAATCAACTCTGACTCTTCATTCAAAGGACTGATGATAAAGCTGAAGCCCTGATACTTTGACCACCTGATTCGGAGAGTTGACTCATTGGGAAAGACTTTGATGCTGGGAAAGTCTGTAGGCAGGAGGAGAAGGGGGAAACAGAGGATTAGATGGTTGTATGCCATTGCTGATTAAATGGACATGAGTTTGAGCAAACTCTGGGAGATAGTGAAGGACAGGGAAACCTGGCATTCTGCAATCTGTGGGGTTGCAAAGCATCCAACATGACTTAGTGACTGAACAACAACAACCAAAGAGAAGTTATAAATAAGATGAAAAATACACTACAAGAGTTCACCACAGCAGACAAAAAAAAAAACAACTAAGAAATTTTCAAGTTTGTAAAGACTCAAGTCATTTCAGTTACATCTGAAAGCATTACTCAAGGATATATTTCAGCAATATAAGAATAAACCAAGGAAAATTTTGTTGCCTCCCCCAGGTAGCTGGGGAGGGTTGGGAAATTCTGGGAACAAAACTCCTCAGGTGGAGCTGGAGGCAGAGGGAGTCCTATGGTGCTGGCTTCATGGTCAGCAGTTGATCTCCAACTTGCTGAGCTGGGGAAGAAATGGGAGAGAAAATCTTGGTTCAAATACTGACTGGAGTACAGTCTGAAATTGTTAACAAAGAACCTCTGAAAGTCATAGTTAAGTTTAAATATTTGACAATATTTTAAATATGAATAATAGCAAGAGATATGGTTGGTAAGAGATGGAGACACAGAGCAGTAACAGTAGAAGTTTGCTGTGGGGCTTCTCTGGCCCGTGAATGACACGCATACCTTAGTTAGATGCACAAAGGCACGGCACTTTAAACGGTACAAGTGAATCAGTGTGTTAAATATCTGAGGAGCCAACAGAGGAAAAGAAGTGGTAATAGCTTCCAAACCACTAGACACAAAATAAGGAATAAAAGATTGTCAGTGCACCTAATGCCTGAATAGAAAAATAAGCAATATCAATAGTAAAAAGAGCTTACAGAATAGCAGAAAGTAAGACAATCTCTAATTAGAAAAATGCAAGTAGGTTTAAGTCCCATAACAATTCCCAAAACAAAATAAACTCTCTAATTGGTTGAAAGCAAACAAACAAAAACCGACTTTATGACATGTTCATAAGATAGATTTTAATCAAAATGATTGAACATAATGAAAATAAAGCCATCGAAGTAGGTATATCTGTAAAATGCCACAGAAAGACAGCAGATTTAGCAGTTCAGGATCACACTGTTTTCTCAGTAAACTTGAGAAATACAAAAGATACTCATTTTGTTTCTTTTCTTGTCCTTTGTCTTTAGTTTTTATTTGTTGAATAAGAATACTGCTAAATCTGATATCTTTCCAAGGCTAAAACAAAAATGTATGCATTTATAAAAACAGAAATTCTAAATGAAAATCTAGTTCTTTGAAAACATCTGAAAAGTGAATGAATGAAAGAACATATACATAAATTGAACACCTGATGGTAGCAGGTGATGTTGTAGGGAAATAAAAATTACTAAATATGCCTATGAGGTATAAAATCAGGATAGACTTAAAATACATAAAAGTGGAAAAGTTTGGAAAATATTTACATTTTAAAAGGTACGTTTTTACATAGCATCAAGGAATAGATAAATATATGTTGAATAAATTATTCTGGAACATGGATTAAAAAGTGGAAAATTTATAAAGCTAACACATATCAGGTAGCATGGTGAAGACGTCTCAACAGACAGGAACAGCTGACAGATCTTACATGTAAGTAAGAATGCAGATACCCTGATGAATTCCAGCAGCTCGCTGAATGAAAAATACCATATAATTTTTAATCCCAGGTAGGCAAGGATGGATTAATTTGGTAGGTTTAGTAACAGTTCACGTTAGTTTGTATCCATGTTGAAAAAAAGGAAACAAATTAACAGAGTCAGAAAAACAATATTAAATTCAGCTCTGATTCTTCATGGAACACATTATAAGGCAAGACTAAAAGGAAACTTTAATGATTGGATAAACACAATCCACAGGAAAACTGCAGCAAACATAAACTTGCAGTTGAGAAGTTAGATCCACGTCCAAGTCAAACAGAAGGCATAGATAGCAGGTATCTCTTCGGTCAGCAGTCTGCTGGAGGGTGTAGCCAGAGCACAGACGAGAAAAAATGAAAAATAAGAGATCTAAATATAGCAGGAAGACACAAGGGCTGCCTGTTACTTCTAGTTGATTATTGGCTTAAAAATAGATTCTGCTGACAGACTTGGAGCTGGAGTTGAGTAAGGAAGATGAAATAATAGCTGCACATCAGTGACTAACAGGGAAGCAAATGGAAAACAGTGAGGAGGATAACTGTGAACTATTGAGGGGTAAATCTGGGACAACTGCACCAGCCCATGAGAGCTGAATTTAACAGTTGTTCTGTCTCTGTTAAGGTTATGTCTTTGCTTCCTTGTCTAACATGAGTATATAGTAAGTCTATGAATTTCATCCATCTTTGCCTATCTGGGATTAAAAACTCATCAAAGCACATAAGAAAAGTAAAAATGTTAGTTGCTCTGTCGTGTCCGACTCTTTGCGATCCTGTGATTATATATAGCCCACCAGGCTCCTCTGTCCATGGGATTCTCCAGGCAAGAATACCAGAGTTGATAGCCATTCTCTTCTCTAGGGTATCTTCCCAACCCACGGAATGAACTGGGGTCTCCTGCTTTGCAGGCAGACTCTTCAGCATCTGAGCTATTGCACCTAAAAGAGTTTGTAACCAGAAGCACCGTTGCTGCAGGGAAGTTCCAGGGCCAGGATCTAGAACCTAGAACCGCTCTGCCCCTGTGCTAGCAATATCTGCAGTCCTCCTGCACCTGTCAGAAGGTTCACGAGGAGACAGTGAGCTTTAAAAATTCCCAGGCTGCTCAGAGTTTTCTTTGGGGTAGTCCTCTGAGTCCTTGCAGCCCATATGGGTACTCTCGATCCTCCTACTCATTTTGACTTTTCTGATTTGATTTTCTGACTTCTGCTCTGCCTAAGAAGCTCCTAAGTACTTGCTAGCGGTGGAGGCTTCATCTCTACCTCCCCACCCCTCCCAGGGTAGGCTACAGCAGATGTGGAGTACAGCTCAGGAATATGCTACTAGTGGCCCGTGGACCAAACTTTGATAGACTTTGACCTGCAGGGCACGAATACCCAAGATATACTTGCATATCTTTAATTAGGTGGAAACTAGGAGGAATTTGGGGGTTTGATATCAGGAATTTCAGCCCATACAATAACCTTAATTAAATTCTTGTCTCTCTCTTGCTGTCTAGAGAGAGAGAGAGAGAGAGAAACTGAATGATGAAGGATGCTTACAGTATTGGTGGCCAATGACGAAAGAACAAATGGGACTTGATTCTAACCATCTGAGTGCTTCTCTCTGGTACTTACCTGGGTATTGCTTTTCATTTTCCCAGGATGCAGTAGTTTCAAAGAACTTTAGTGAATTATTACAGGATTCCTTATCCACTTTGTAATCAACAGGCAAGATGTGTTATGACTATAACAGAGTTCCTTTGATGTTCTTAGTAAGCAGAACACAGAATGGGCTCCATTTTATAGACTTCCAGTAAAGAAAGTGAAAGTTTTAGTCACTCAGTCACCCCCAACTCTTTGAGACCCCATGGACTGCAGCCCACCAGGCTCCTCTGTCCATGGGATTTTCCAGGCAAGGATACTGGAATGGGTTGCCATTCCTTCTCTAGAGGATCTTCCTGACCCAGGGATTGAACCCAGGTCTCCTGCACTGCGGGCAGATTCTTTAACTACTGATCTATGAGGGAAGCCCTAGACTTCCAGTGAGTGCCTCTAAAGACTTGTGGCAAGTGGCCTCTTCCTGGCCTTCCATAGGATGTTGTGATTTTCTTTTTGTCTTGGCTTTGTTGATCCTTTACCTCACTTAACGTAAAAAACAACTTCAGACTAAGGGCAAGTAAAAAAAAAAAGTCTTCATGGTTCAACTAGTATCGATAGCCATTACAAAGTCTAATTGCTTCATTTCCATCCCCCTCTTCCCTCAATAGTGGTGTCATTTTATATATATATATACACACACACATATCCAGGAGTTGGGGGTGGACAGGGAGGCCTGGCGTGATGTAATCCATGGGGTCTCAAAGAGTGAGACACAACTGAACGATTGAACTGAACTGAACTGATGTATATATAATTATGGCATTTCAGTAATATTATGTAAATGAACTCTTAACCTTTTGAGAAGGGCTAAATAACATTCCATAGTATAGATATACAACGTGTGTTTAAATATCCATTCGTTGAGGGACATTTGTGTTTATAGTTTTAAGCTATTGTAAATGTAGCTACTATGACCATTCATGTACAGGTTTTTATGTGAACATAAATTTTTATTTCTCTGGTATAAATTAGACAAGATTACAGTTGCTGGGTTGTATAATTCATAGCTGTTGAGTTTTATAAGAAACTACCTATCCATTTCAGTAGGCCTGTACCATTTACATTCTCCTCAGAAATACATGACTTGGCTATACTGCATCTTCACAAGGATTTGATGTCATCATTATTTATTACTTTGGTCATTCTCATAGGTATGTAGTAATATTGTGGTTTTAGTTTGCATTTCCACGATGACTAATGATGGGAAAATGTTGAACATTTTCCTATGTATTAGGTGTGCATATCCTCTTTAATCAAGTATCTGTTCATTTATTTTGCCTTTTTTCTAATTTGATCATTGCTGATTTTATTATTTATTTTTTACTTTTGCATTTTGATAATTCTTATATATTATATTCTAACTATGAGTCTAGTTGGATATCTGTTGAAAATACTTTTTATCCTTCGGTAGCTTGTCACATTCCTAACTGGATTTTTCACAGAGTAAAGTTTTAAACATTTTTATTTAAATGAATCTTCTTGATGGGTTGTGTTTAGGTATCAAGTCTAAGAAATCTTAATCTACCCCTGTGTCCTGAAGAGTCTCTCCTGTTTCCTTCTGAGTTTTATAGTTAAGGATTACATATAAGTCGGTGATTCATTTCGAGTTAATTTTTGTGAATTCTTGTATAATGTGTGAGACTTCATTCAGAATTCTTTTTGCCTATGGTTCTCCAGGTTGTCTAACTCCTTTCTTTGAAAAGGTTGTAATATTCCTCCTTTGAATTGCCTTAAGTCTTTGTCACAGTCAGTTGGGTGTATCTATGTGGGTCTGCTGTTGGGTTCTCTGTTCTGTTCTTTGGATCTGTGTCCCTCCATCAACTAGTGTGATGTTGTCTTGCTTGCTTTAGTTTTAAGTAAGGCTTAACATTAAATAGTGTTTTTCCTCTCAGTTTATTCTTATTTTTCAAAATTGTTTTAGCTCTTTTAGTTCGTTTGCCTATGTCTCTATAAATTCAGAGTGACCTTGTCTATGTCGACAAAAAATCTTAATGGAAATTTGATAGCCACTTTGTTAAATCGACAGATTATTTGGGGGAGAATTGACATACTACATTGCCTCTCCCAATGTTTGATTCTGGTTTAACTCTTACGATTTTTTTTCATGGGTATTTTATAATTTTCAGCATACAGGTTCTATAAATGTTTTGTTAAATTTATATTTAAGAGTTTCATTTAATTACAGCAATTTATTATATTGAATTTTCACTTTCCATGGTTGCTTATAGACATCAGTTCAGTTCAATTCAGTCGCTCAGTCTCTGCAACCCCATGGACTGCAGGCATACCAGGCCTCCCTGTCCATCACCAACTCCCGGAGTTTACTGAAACTCATGTACATTGAGTCGGTGATGACATCCAACCATCTCATCCTCTGTTGTCCCCTTCTCCTCTCACCTTCAATCTTTCCCAGCATCAAGGTCTTTTCAAATGAGTCATCTCTTCACATCAAGTGGCCAAAGTATTGGAGTTTCAGCTTCAACATCAGTCCTTCCAATGAACATTCAGGACTGATTTCCTTTAGGATGGACTGCTTGGATCTCCTTGCAGTCCAAGGGACTCTCAAGAATCTTCTCCAACACCACAGTTCAAAAGCATCAATTCTTTGGTGCTTAGCTTTCTTTATAGTCCAACTCTCACATCCATATGTGACTACTGGAAAAACCATAGCTTTGACTAGATGGACCTTTGTAGGCAAAGTAATGTCTCTGCTTTTTAATATGCTGTCTAGGTTGGTCATAATTTTTCTTCCAAGGAGTAAGCATCTTTTTATTTCATGGCTGCAGTCACCATCTGCAGTGATTTTGGAGCCCCAAAAAATAAAGTCTGCCACTGTTTCCACTGTTTCTCCATCTACTTGCCATGAAGTAATGGGACCAGATTCCATGATCCTTGTTTTCTGAATGTTGAGCTTTAAGCCAACTTTTTCACTCTCCTCTTTCATTTTCATCAAGAGGCTCTTTAGTTCTTCACTTTCTGCCATAAGGGTGGTGTCATCTGCATATCTGAGGTTATTGATATTTCTCCTGGCAATCTTGATTCCAGCTTGTGCTTCATCCAGCCCAGCATTTCTCATGATATACTCTGCATATAAGTTAAATAAGTAGGGTGATAGTATACAGCCTTGACATATTCCTTTTCCTATTTGGAACCAGTCTGTTAATTTGGAGTATACATTATAATCTGACATCTGTATACACTTCAAAGTGATGGCCACTACAAGTCTAGTTACCATCCACCACCATATAGTTGACCCACTTCACTTATTTTACCCATCCTCCAAACCCTCTTCGCCTTTGGTAACCACTAATCTGATCTCTGTACCTATGAGTTTGTATTTGCTTTATTTTGTTCCATTATTAGTTTGTTTATATTCCACACATGAGTGAAATATTACCATATTTGTTTGACTTATTTAACCTGCAAGGTCCATCCATATTGTTGCAAATGGCAGGATTTCATTCTTTTGAGGACTGAGTAGTATTCCATTGTGTGGGTGTGTCTTCTTTATCCATTCTCCATCAGTGGACACTTAGGTTGTTATGATATTTTGATTATTGTAAATTATGCTGCAGTGAACACAGAAGTGACTGTATCTAATCAGATTAGTGTTCTTGGGTTATTTGAATAAATGACCAGAAATAAAATAGCTGGACCATATGGTAGTTCTAGTCTTAATTTTTGAAAGAATTTCCTTACCATTTTCCATAGTGGCTGTACCAATTTATAGTCCCACCAACAGTGTAAGAAGATTGCCTTTCATCCATGTCATTTCCAACATTAGTTATTTCTTCTCCTTTGGATGATGGCCATTCTGGCAGATGTGAGATGATATGTCTTCATGGTTTTTATTTTCATTTCCCTAATAAGTGATGCTGAACATGTTTTTTTCATTCATGTTCCTGTTGGCCATTTCTCTGTCTTCCTTGGAAAAATATCTATTCAGATCCTCTGCCTATTTTTGATTGCATTGTTTTGTTATTGTTGATTTGTGTGAGGTCTTTTTTTTAATTTTAAATTATTTTTTAATTGGTGAAAAATTGCTTTACAATTTTGTATTGGCTTCTGCCATACAACAACATGAATCAGTCATAATTGTGTGTGTGTGTATGTGTGTGTGTGTGTGTGTGTATGTATATATATATATGTATGTATGTATGTATATATCCCATCACTTTATGGCAAACTGAAGGGGAAAAAATTGATGCAGTGACAGATTTTATTTTCCTGAGCTCCAAAATCACTGTGGACTGTGATTTCAGCTATGAAATTAAAAGATGCTTGCTCCTTGGAAGGAAAGCTATAACCAACTTACACAGCTTATTTAAAAACAGAGATATCACTTTGCCAGTGAAGCTCCATATATTCAAAGCAATGTTTTTTTCCAGTAGTCATGTATCAATATGAGCATTTGACCATAAAGAAGGACGAGCACTGAAGAATTGATGTGTTCAAATTGTGGTGCTTGCAAAGACTCTTGACAGTCCCTTGGACTGCAAGGAGATCAGTGGTATGGAGATCAACACTTACATTCATTGGAAGGACTGATGCTGACGATAAAGCTCTATTACTTTGGCCATGTAATGTGAAAGGCCAACTCATTGGAAAAGACCCTGATGTTGGGAAAGATTGAAAGCAAAAGAGAAGGGGGGCAGCAAAGGATGAGATGGTTAGATAGCATCAACGACGCAATAGACATGAGTTTGAACAAACTCTAGGAGATGGTGGAGAACAGAGGAGACTGGCAGGCTGCAGTCGATGGGTCACCATGAGTCGGACGCAACTTAGTGACTGAACAAAAAATAATAAGAATATTACCCTGTGATGTCAGCTGTCCTCGCCATACAGTGTGCTCCAATCTATCTACTCAGAAAATCCTCCAGTATTTATTGTACAGTTTCTGGACTTGCTGTGGGTACTGTGGGGTCAGGTCCTACTCAGATCTGACCTTACTCCAGCTTGTTCACAAGGTTCACTATTGACCCCAGAGTCCACCGTCTCAAGCTAGTTGTGGGGATAATCCACCGCACCTGCTGCTGCAGGAGTGCATTCCCTTCCTCCTCTTGGTCACACAGCCCCTTGGTGCTCCGCTTTTGTTTTGGCCCCACCCGTCATTGTAGGCTGCCCTCTGGTGTCTGTTCCCTTATTAGGACTCACTTGCTCAGTTGGACTGGGGAGAGGGAGGGATAAGATAGCCACCATTGGGATGTTCGGGGGGTGCCTCAGGTGGTAGAGGCCTGCTGGATGTTGCTACAGGCTAAGCCATGTTGTGTGCTGTCCCAGATGAATTGGCCTTGGGTCGTGGGTCCCTAGGAAGAGCCAAATTGCAAAGGCTCCCTGAAAGCTGTGGGTAGTGACCTGCCCCTGTGTAGAGCTTGGCAACTGCTGAGGTGGCCATCATGCCCACCTCTGCAGTCACAGACCACAGCCAGCTCATCCCTCCTACAGCACTCTCAAAGTGGTGGTGGGGGGTGGTCCTGTGGTCTGGGAGTCCCTGGAGTTAGAGGGTTCCTGGGACAATGATCTCTTGCCTCTCTGGCAGACACAGGTTTTCCCCTGGACTCCCTTGGCTGTGTTGTATTAACCCCGTCAGAGTATCGACACAGTTGTCAACCCCATTCCTCTCCCTGGAGTCCAACCCCTGAAGGAAGTCTGAGCCTCAGCACCCAGCCCATCCTTGTCATTTGACTGTGCAAACAGCTTCTTGGCTGAGAAGTGCTGGTCAACTTTGATTTCTTACCGAATTCTCTCTGCTTTGTCTTGCACGCACTTGTTGCTGTGCTCCTCTCTGAGGTTCTGTATCTCCCTCCTGTCCCTGCCCCTGAGGAAGTTTCCAAGTATATAGAAACTTTTCTACCTTCACAGCTCCCTCCCCAAGGTGTCCGTTTGTCTCTTTATTTTCTTACTGCCTTTTCCCTACTGCTTTATATGGAGTTTAGCTTGCCTTTTTGGAAGTCTGATGTCTTCTGCCAGCTTTCAGCAGGTGTTCTGTAGGAGTTGTTCCACATGCAGATGTATTTTTGATGTATTTTTGGGGAGGAGAATGATCTCCATGTCTTAATTCTTTGCCATCTTCTGTGTGAGTTCTTTATATATTTTTGATATCAACTCCATATCAAATATATAATTTACAAATATCTATTTGCCCTCAGGAGGTTGCCTTTTTATTTAGATGGTAATTTTCTTTACTCTTCAGAAGCTTTTTAGTGTAATATAGTCCTTTGTTTGTGACCCTATGGACTGTAACCCACTGGTGGCCACTAGTGGTAAAGAACCTGCCTGCCAGTGCAGGAGACATAAGACATGAGGGTTTACTTCCTGGGTTGAGAAGATCCCCTGGAGAAGGAAATGGCAACCTACTCCAGTATTCTTGCCTGGGGAATCCCATGGTCAGATGAGCTTGGTAGGCTACAGTTCATAGGGTCACAAAGAGTCAGACACAACTGAAGCCACTTAGCTCACACACAGATGGTGTAAGATAGTGGACTAGTTTCATTGTTTTGCATGTTTCTGTCAAGTTTCTCCACCATTTATCTAATAGACTATCATTTCTCCATTATGTGTTGTTTGCTTCTCTGTTGTAAATTAATTGTGCATATATGTGTGAGTATATTTTGGGGCTCTCAATTCTATTCCATTGACTTGTGTTTGTTTATGTGCCAATTCCATACCATTTTGATTACTATAGCTTTGTATTGTAGTTTGAAATCAAGGTGCATGGTACCTCCAGCTTTCTTCTTCTTTGTCAAGATTGTTTTGGTTATTCATGATTATTTGTGATGGAAACTTAAGTTGTATCTATATAGTATCATATCATCTGTAAGTAGTAACAGTTTTACTTTGTTCTTTCTGATTTGAATGCCTTTCATTTCTTTTTCTTCCCTAATTGCTTTGGGTTAGGACATCTGAAACTGCTGAATAAAAGTGGCAAGAAGGGATGCCCTTATCCTGTTAACTGATCTTAGGGGAAAATCTTTTGGCTTTTCACCATTGAGTATGATGTTAACTGTGGGTTTGTCATATGTGGATTTTATTGAGTTGGGGTATATTACATCTGTGGCTACTTTGTTGAGAATTTTTATCATCAATAGTTGTTGAATTGTGTCAGATTCTTGTTCTGTATCTATTGAGGTGATCATATGCTTTTTATTCTTCATTTTCATGTATCACATTGATTGATACATGGATTTGAAGCATTCTTTCATCCTTGGAATAAATCTCACATGGTTATCATATATGATCTTTTTAATGTATTATTGAATTAGATTTGCTAATATTTTATTGAGGATATTTACACACATGTTTGTCAAGTATATTGGCCTTTATTTTTTTTCTGTCATTCCCTCATATGGTTTTGGTATCATAGTAATGCTTCCTATGTAAAATATATGTGGGAAGTCTCTCTTCTCTTCAACTTTTGAAGAGTTTGAGAAAGATGGATATTAAATTTTCTTTAAATACTCTCTGTGCAATTATCCAGTGAGCCATCTGGTCCTGGGTTTTTTTATTGTATTTTTTTATTACTGTTTTAGTCTTTTTGCTATTGATTGGTCTTTTCAGATTTTCTGTATCATTAAGATTCAGTGTTGGAAGTTATATGTTTCTGTGAATTTATCCCTTTCTTCTAGATTATCCAACTTGTTGGCACATAACTGTTTGTTGGATCTCTTATGATCCTTTATATTTCTGAGGTTGTAGCATTTTTTCTTTCATTTCTGATTTATTTATTTGAGTCCTCTCTCTTTTTTTCTGGTTACTCTAGCTAAAGGTTTGTTAACTTTGTTTATCTTTTCAAAGAACCAGGTCTTCATTTCATTGATCTTTTCTACTAGTTTTTTCTCTATTCCTTTCATATCTGCCCTAAGCTTTATTATTTCCTCTCTTCTACTAATTCTGAGCTTTGTTTGCTCTTCTTTTCCTAGTCCCATTACGTGTAAAGTTAGATTACTTTGGAGAAGTTTTTCTTGTTTTATGAGGCAAACCTGTATTGATGTGGACTTTTAAAGTTGCTTTCAGTTCACTTCCGTCATTCAGTCATGTCTGACTCTTTGCCAGCCCATGGACTATAGCACACCAGGCCTCTCTGTCCATCACTAACTCCCAGAGCTTGCTCAAACTCATGTCCATCGTGTTGGTGATGCCATCCAACTATCTCATCCTCTGTTGTTCCCCTCTCCTCCTGCCTTCCATCTTTCCCAGTATCAGGGTCTTTTCCAATGAGTCAGTTCTTCACATCCAGTGGCCAAAGTATTGGAGCTTCAACCTCAGCATCTGTCCTTCCATTGAATATTCAGGATTGATTTCCTTTAGGATTGACTGGTTTGATCTCCTTGTTGTTCAAGGGACTCTCAAGAGTATTCTCCAACACCATAGTTCAAAAGCATCAATTCTTAGGCACTCAGCTTTCTTTATGGTCCAACTCACATCCATACATGACTATTGGAAAAATAATAGCTTTGACTATATGGACCTTTGTTGGTAAAGTAATGTCTCTGCTTTTTAATATCCTGTCTAGGGTTGTCATAGCTTTTCTTCCAAGGAGCAAACATCATTTAATTTCATGGCTGCAGTCACCATCTGTAGTGATTTTGGAGCCCAAGAAAATAAAGTCTCTCATTGTTTCCCCATCTGTTTGCCTTGAAGTGATGGGACAGGATGCCATGATCTTAGTTTTTTGAATGTTGAGTTTTAAGTCAACTTTTTCACTCTCCTCTTTCACTTTCATCAAGAGGATCTTTAGTTACTCTTTGCTTTCTGCCATAATGGTGGTGTCATCTGCATATCTGAAGTTATTAGTATTTCTCCTGGCTGTCTTAATTCCAGCTTGTGCTTCATCCAGTCCAGCATTTTACATGATGTACTCTGCATATGAGTTAAATAAGCAAGGTGACAATGTACAGCCTTGACATACTCCTTTCCCAATTTGGAATCAGTCTGTTGTCCATGTCCAGTTCTAACTGTTGGTTCTTGACCTGCATACAGATTTCTCAAGAGGCAGGTCAGGTAGTCTGGTATTCCCATCCCTTGAAGAATTTTCCCCAGTTTGTAGTGATCCACACAGTCAAAGGCTTTAGCGTAGTCAATGAAGCAGAAGTAGATGTTTTTCTGGAACTCTTGCTTTTCCTATGATACAACAGATGTTGACAATTTGACCTCTGGTTCTTCTGCCTTTTCTAAATCCAGCTTCAACATCTGGACATTCTTGGTTCATGTACTAATGAAGCATAGCTTGGAGAATTTTGAGCATTACTTTGCTAGTGTATTAGATAAGTGCAATTGTGTGGTAGTTTGAACATTCCTTTGCTTTGCCTTTCTTTGGGATTGGAATGAAAACTGACCTTTTCCAGTTCTGTGGCCACTGCTGAGTTTTCCAAATTTGCTGGTATATTGAGTGCAGCACTTTCACAGCATCATCTTTTAGGATTTGAAGTAGTTCAGCTGGAATTCAGTCACCTCCACTAGCTTTGTTCATAGTGCTGCTTCCTAAGGCCTACTTGACTTTGCACTCCAGAATGTCTGGGTCTAGGTAAGTGATCACATCATCGTGGTTATCTGGGTCGTGAAGATCTTTTCTGTACAGTTCTTCTGTGTATTCTTGCCACCTCTTCTTAATATCTTCTGCTTCTGTTACATCCTTGCTGTTTCTGTCCTTGATAGTGCCCATCTTTGCATGAAAGTTCCCTTGGTATCTCTAATTTTCTTGAAGAGATCTCTAGTCTTTCCCATTCTATTGTTTTCCTCTATTTTTTTGCATTGATCACTGAGGAAGGCTTTCTTATCTCTCTTTGCTATTGTTTGGATCTCTGCATTCAGATGGATGTATCTTTGCTTTTCTCCTTTGCTTTTTGCTTCTCTTCTTTTCTCAGCTGCTTGTAAGGCCTTCTCAGACAAGCATTTTGCCTTTTTACATGTCTTCTTGGGGATGGTTTTGATCACCGCCTCCTGTACTGTGTTATGAACCTCTGTCCATAGTTCTTCAGGAACTCTATCACATCTAATCCCTTGAATCTGTTTGTTACTTCCACTGTATAACTGTAAGGGATTTGATTTAGGTCATACCTGAATGGTCTAGTGGTTTTCCCTACTTTCTTCAATTTAAGTCTGAATTTTGCAATAACGAGGTCATGATCTGAGCCACAGTCAGCTCCTGGTCTTGTTTTTGCTGACTGTATAGAGCTTCTCCATCTTTGGCTGCAAAGAACATAATCAGTCTGATTTTCGGTGTTGACCATCTGGTGATGTCCATGTGTAGAGTAGTCTCTTTACTGTATCCCATAGATTTTAGTATGTCATATTTCTGTTTCATTTCTCTCTAGATAATTTTTGATTTTATAGATCACCCATTGGTTGCTCAGTAGCAACCCTATTACATAATGCCCTTCTCTGTCTTTTATTTCACTGTTAGTTTTAAATTCCATTTTGTCTGATATGAGTATAGCTATTCCAGCTTTCTTTTCCTTTCCCTTTGCATGGAATATCTTTTTCCATTTCTTCAGTTTTAGTCTATGTGTGTCCTTTCTTCTGAATTGAGTCTCTTGTAGGCAGCCTGTATTTTGGTCTTTTTTTTTTTTTTTTTTTTGTCCATTCATCCACTCTATGTATTCTGATTGATAAATTTGGTCCAGTTACATTTAAAGTAAGTATCAATAGCTATGTGTTGCCATACTCTGATGTTCACATATAGCAATCCTATACAATTAGTCTGTTTTAAGTTGGTAGCAACTTAAATTTGAATACATTCCAAAACTTTATCTTTTTGATACTCCCCCATGTTTTATTCCTGGGCTAGGAAGATCCCCTGGAGGAGGAAATGGCAACCCACTCCAGTATTCTTGCCTGAAAAATCTCAAGGACTGAGGAACCTGTGGACTACAATCCATGGGGTCACAAAGAGTCAGACACAGCTGAGTGACTAAACACAGAAAGCCCCATATTTTATACTTTCAATGACTCACTTTAAATCTCTTTATTTTATGCATCCCTTAAGTAATTATTTTAATTTTAGTTAATTTTATTGCTTTGTCTTTTGACTTTCCTGCTTATTTTATAAGGGACTAGTTCACTGTGTTTATTATATGTTAACGTTTTCAGTGAGATTTTTACTTTTGTTTTCTTATTATTAATTATGCCATTTCTTTTTCTCTTTTCAGCTTAAGAAGTCCCTTTAACATTTCTTGTTGGGTTGGTTTAGTGATGATGAACTCCTTTAGCTTTAATTATCTTGAAATATCTTGATCTCTTCTTCAGTTCTGAATGATAAGCTTTCTAGGCAGAGAATCATGGCTAGAATTTTTCTTTTTTTTTTACTTTCAGCACCGTTAGTATATCATGCCACTCCCTTCTGGTCTGTACAGTTTCGGAAGAGAATTCTACTGATATACCTCTTGCATGTTACTTTGTTTTTCTCTTTCTCCTTTTAGAATGTCCTCTATCCTTAACTTTTGTTATTTTAATTCTACTATGTCTTGGTGTGTGTGTCTATAGATTCATCTTATTTGAAATCATCTGCACTTCTCTGGATGTGTATTTCCTTTCACAGATTGGGGAAGTTTTCAGCCACTATTTCTTCAAATAATTTTTCTGGTCCTTTTTCTTTATCCTCTCCATCTGGAACCTCTATAATGCAAATTGCTCTTCTGCTTGATGTTATCTCAAAGCTCCCTTTGGGTATCTTCACTTTTAAGTTCTTTTTCATTTTACTGTTCTGTCTGGATGAGTTCAATCATCTTATCTTCCAGTTTGCTTATTTGTTCTTCTGGCTCATCCAGTCTGCTGTGGTGAACTCCTCTAGTGTATCTTTCAGTTTAGATGTAACTTCTATTTGGTACTTTCTTATATTTTCTATCTCTGTTGACATTCTCACTGTGTCCATCCATTTATTTCCTGAGTTTGGTGATCATCTATAAAACTAGCACTATTAACTCTTTATCAGATAGAGTGTTTATTTCCACTTTATTTAGTTATTTTTGAGATGTTGTCTTATTCTTCCCATTGGAGCATATTCTTCTGTCTCAGTTTTCTTCATTCTCTGTGTTTATTTCTGTGTATTAGGTGAATCAGCCATCCGTCCCAGTCTTGAAGGAGTGACCTTCTTTACGAAATGCCCTGTGGGGCTCAGAGGTGCATTTCTGCCTGGCCACTAGAGCCAGGCATTCAGGTGTCCTCTATGTGGGCTGCATGCACCCCACTTTCTTGTGGGGACATAGCTGCTTCTGTGGTGGGCTAGTGAGCTGGGCTGACCCCCCAGACGGCTGAGGGATATAGCCACGGGTGCCGTGATGTGCTGGTGGATGAGGCACACCCTCCAGACTGGCTTTGAGACCTTCCTACAAGGGCTGCACCACTGGTAGGCGAGGCTGTCACTTGGCTGATGTGCAGGAGTGGATGAAACTCTCAGCGGGACACATTCACTGGTGCTATTAACTTGGAGACTTTCAAAATGGTGCCTGCTAATTAGCGAGGTACTCTGAAATGGCAAATGGTTCCTGCCAATGTCTCCTAGGCCCCCGGGAGCATCTGAACTGGTTCCTGCCTCTCTGGTGATGCTTCAAGCTTGGTAAGTGATTTCCCTTGACCTGCAGTACATATGCTTTTTAATCTGGTCTTTTCATGCTGGTTTTGGAGTTGGGTGAGTCTGCATGTGGGCTCTTTAAGAGAAAGTCTTCTATTCTCTCACTTCTGTGGTTTTCCTAGATGCATTCCCTTTCAGCTTTTTTAAAAAATTGAACTGTAGTTGATTTATTGTGTTGTGTTAATTCCAGGTGTATAGCAAAGTGATTTAGATATGTGTGTGTATATATATATATATATTCTTTTTCGGATTATTTTCCACTAAAGGTTATTACAAGATATTGAGTATCGTTCCCTTTGCTATATAGTAGTTTCTTGTGTTTATTTTATATATAGTAGTATGTATATGTAAATCCCCAAATCCTAATTTATCCCTTCCCTCCCTGTTTGGTAGCCATAAAATTGTTTTCTACGTCTACGAGTATGTTTCTGTTTTGTAAATAAGCCAAAAAATAAGGAATGCTTCACAAATTTGTGCATCATCCTTGTTCAGGGACTGTGCTAATCTTCTTTGTATTGTTGCAGTTTTAATATATGTGCTGCCAGAGTGAGCACTCTCTTTTGGTTTTTAAAATCAGGTGTTTGGGGGACTCATCTCTCCTGTGCAGGATCTAGGGGTCAAGGTACATGATATGGAACTTGAGTCCCTTACTCCTCAGAGAAAAGATCAGGACCTTTGTGATCCTTCTCAGTTGTGGATCACTGCAGCCAGGGTGTGATTTCTTTCTTTCTTGGTGAGACATCTCTGTGTGTGTCCTCACTATCTCAATGCTGTCCTTGTACCCTTTGTTGTAGAGGTGCTGGTCATCCAGGTTTCAGGGCCCTTTATGAGGAAATTATCCCATATGTAGTTGTGGATCTGTTGTGTCTGTGGAAGGAGATGAGTTCAGAATCATCCTATGCCACCATCTCGAACCCTCTTTCACAATTCTTTTTTTAATATTGATCTTGTATCTTCTCACTTTGCTCCACTCATGTATTAGTTTTTGGACTTGTGGGGTTTTGTTGTTGCTGTTAGAGATTTCTTGGGGCTGTCCACATAATCATGTAAATGATTTCTATCATCTTGTTAACTGCAAATAAGACAGTTTTGTTCTTTCTAGTCTGTATGCCTTTATTTCCTCTGCTCTCCTGGTGAGGACTTTAGTATTATTTTGAATAAGACTGTTGAAAGCAGATATCTCTGCCTAGCTCAAGATCTTAGAGGGAAGGCACTCAGTCTTTTTACCATTATACTAGTTGTGTTTCTCTTTCTTTTTTTTTTTTTTGGTAGATGTTCTTTATCAGGCTGAGGAAATCCCTCTCTAATTCCAGTTTTCTGACAGTTTTCATTCTGCAAGAATGTTAAATATTATCAGACCCTTTTTTTTTTTTTTTTTGCATCAGTTGATATAAGCATGTGCTTTTTATTGTTTAGCCTGGCAGGCTACAGTCAATGGTGTTGCAGAGTTGGACACAACTGAGCGACTAACATAACACACACATGGTTGATTCCGTGATCAGTTTTGAAATGCTCAACCAGCCTTGCAATCATGGAATAAACCCCACTTGGTTATGTGTATAATTCTTTATATATGCTGTTGAATTGTATTTGCTTATTTCTTGTTAAGGATTTTTATGTATGTTTATGAGGGAATGTATACATTTCTAGCTTTTTTCTTATTATTTTTTCAGTACCATCTTTGTGGTTTTGTTTTCAAAACAATATTAGCTTCTTAAAATGAGTAGATAGATATTCTCTCATCCTCTACTTCCTGTTAGAGAGTTATAGAACTGGTATTAATTCTTCTTAATTGTTCAGTACAATTTTCTAGTGAAATTATCAGGACCTAGTAAATTCTTTTCAGGAATTTTTAAATTATTAATTCAGTTTGTTTAATAATTTTGTGACTGTTCAGTTTATTTTCTCTCATTTAAGATTTAGTAGGTTGTGCTTTTCCAAGGAATTGGTTTTCATCTAAAATGTGAAATGCATATGTGAAGAGTTGTTTGCAACATTCCCTTGTCATTTTTTGATGTGTATAGGGCTTGTAGTAATATACTCAAATTCATTCCTGATGTTGGCTTGTCTGTTTAATTGATCTTTTCAAATAAGTAGATTTTTGTTTCATTGATTTTCCCTATTGATTTTATTTTCTTACTTTCATTGATTTTTCTTCCTATATTTATTATTTCATTCTCTCTACTTTTATAGGTTTATTTCTTGCTTCTCCTTTCTTGTTACTTGAAGAGTGAGCATGGAGTTACAGAAATGAGATTTCTTCTAGTATAAGCACTTACTACTATACATTTCCCTCTCTGGTCAATACCAAAATCAGATTGATTGTATTCTTTGCAGCCAAAGATGGAAAAGCTCTATACAGTCAGCAAAGAAAAGACCTAGAGCTTACTGTGGCTCAGGTCATCAACTCCTTACTGCAAACTACAGGCTCAAATTGAAGAAAGTAGGGAAAACCACTAGGCAATTCATTTATAACCTAAATCAAATCTCTTATGATTATACAGTGAAGATGACAAATAGATTCAAGGGACTAAATCTGGGAGTTGGAGTTCCTGAAGAACTATGGATGGAGGTTCATGTCATTGTACAGGAGGTGATGACTAAAACCATGCCCAAGGAAAAGAAATGCAGGAAGGCAAAGTGGTTGTCTGAGGAGGCCTTACAAATAGCTGAGAAAAGAAGTGAAAAGCAAAGGATAAAAGGAAAGATAGACCCAACTGAATGCAGAGTTCCAGAGAATAGCAAGGAGAGATAAGAAAGCCTTCTTACGTGAACCATGCAGAGAAATAGAGGAGAACAGTAGAATGGGAAAGACTAGAGATCTCTTCAAGAAAATTAGAGATACCAAGGGAACACTTCATGCAAAGATGGGCACTCTAAGGGACAGAAATAGCAAGAACATAACAGAAGCAGAGAGATTAAGAAGAGGTAGCACGAACACTCAGAAGAGCTGTACAAAAAGGTCTTAATGACCCAGATAACCATGATGGTGTGGTCACTCACCTAGAGCCAGACATCCTGGAATGTGAAGTCAAGTGGGCTCTAGGAGGTATTACTATGAACAAAGCTAGTGAAGGTGATGGAATTCTAGCTGAGCTATTTCTAACCCTAAAAGATGATGCTGTTAAAGTACTTCATTCAGTATGCCAGCAAATTTGGAAAACTCAGCAGTGGCCACAGCACTGTAAAAGGTCAGTTTTCATTCTGATCCCAGGAAGGGCAATGCCAAAGAATGTTAAAACTACCTCAGAATTGTATTCATTTCACATGCTAGCAAGGTAATACTCAAAATCCTTCAAGCTAGACTTCAACAATAGATGAACTCAGAACTTCCAGATGTACAAGTTGGATTTAGAAAAGGCAGAGGAACCAGAAATCAAAATGCCAACATCTGCTAGATCACAGAAGAAGCTCTAAGAAAAGTAAATTAAAAAAAAATCTACTTCTGCTTCATTGACTACGCCAAAAAGCTTTGACTGTGTGGATCATAACAAACTGGAAAATTCTTAAAGAGATAGGAATACCAGACCACCTTATCTGCCTCCTGAAAAATCTGTATGCAGGTCAAGAAGCAGCAGTTAGAACCAGACATGTAACAGCCGACTGGTTCAAAATTGGGAAAGGAGAACGTCAAGGTTGTATTTTGTCACCCTGCTTATTTAACTTACATGCAGAGTTCGTGTGAAATGCCAGGCTGGATGAAGCACAAACTGGAATCAAGATTGCCAGGAGAAATACCAACAACAACAGATATGCAGATGATACTATAATAAAGGCAGAAAATGAAGAGGAGGTAAAGAGCCTCTTGATGAAGGTGAAAGAGGAGAATGAAAAAGCTGGCTTAAAACTCAGCATTCAAAAAACGAAGATCATGGCATCCGATCCCATCACTCCTTGGCAAATAGATGGAGGGGAAAGTGGAAACAGTGAAAGATTTTATTTTCTTGGACTCCAAAATCACTGCAGACGGCAGCCACGAAATTAAAAGACATTCGCTCTTTGGAAGAAAAGCTATGACAAACCGAGACAGCATATTAAAAAACAGAGACATCATTTTGCCAACAAAGGACAGTAGAGTCAAAGCTATGGTTTTTCCAGTAGTCATGTACGGATGTGAGAGTTGGACCATAAAGAAGCCTGAGCGCCAAAGAATTGATGCTTTTGAACTGTGGTACTGGAGAATACTCTTGAGAGTCCCTTGGACAGCAAGGAGATCAAACCAGTCAATCCTAAAGGAAATCAACCTTGACTATTCATTGGAAGGTCTGATGCTGAAGCTGCAGCTCCAATACTTTGGCCACCTGATGCAGAGAGCCAGCTCATTGGAAAAGACCCTGATGCTAGGAAAGATTGAGAGCAAGAAGCAAAGGGGACAACAGAGGATCAGATGGTTCAGTGACATCACTGACTCAATGGGCTTGAGTCTGAGCAAACTCTGGAAGATGGTGAAGGACAGGGAAGCCTGGCATGCTGCAGTTCGTGAGGTCACAAAGAATCATAAATGGCTTAGTGACTGAACAACAACAAATCTCCCTCTCTGTTCTTTACCTGTGCTTCACAAATTTTGGTATGTTATTTTCTTCAGTTCAGTTTATCTTTTGAGTTCTCTGTAGCATTTGTTTTTGACTCAGATTATTTTTTTTAAATGGTGTTTATATTCCGAGTGTTTGGAAATTCTCCTCTTATCTTCTTTTTTTTTTACTTGTTTTTAATTTGATTCCATTGCAGACACAAATCACACATTCTGTATGGTTTAAATTCTTTTAAATTTGTTGAGGATTTTATGGCACAAGTTGTGATCTGTCTAGCATATGTTCCATGGGGACTTGAAAACATTGTTTTTGCTGTGTTGGGGAAGTGTTTTCTGTCAGTTAGGTCCTATTTGCTGATGGTGATGGTGTGTGTTCTATGACTTTCCTAGTTGTCCTCTTATCAAGTGTTGAGGAGGAGTGTTGAAGAATGTGGATTTGTCTCTTTCTTTTTTTAAAACTTCTTTCTGGTTTTGGTTCCTATATTTTTCAGCTTGTTTGTTTGGGAAAGAGTGTATGATTGCTGTGTCTTCTTGGTAGATGGAATTTTTAATCAGTATGTAGATTTATTATCTGCCCTTTGTAATTTTCTTTCGTCTAAAGTCTAGTTTATCTGGAAATAATATTGTAAATCTTGCTTGTTGTAATAACATTTTCTTCGAATATGTAATTTGGTTGGCAGCCTACAGTCCACAGTTGATGGGGTTGGTGGTAGAACGTGAGTTTCTCCTTTGGTGTTTAGCTGAGGTGGGACTTTTATTATTTTGTTTTCTGTCTCTCTGGTTGCTGTTTCCTGGTCATTTGGCTTTTCTTAAGATGTTTTCATTGTTTCTGTCTACACTTTTGATGCTTCTCCAGGACTCAGTTTGGAATATGAGACAAATGGAAGCCCAGGGTCCTCATGTCAGTCCTTCTGCTTTCTTCTCTGCATGTTCACATGGCCTTATGTGTGTTTATATATTATGTTAGGAGTTTTAGGTATAGTTAATGGAAGTAATAGTGCTGTAAAACACTGATAACAAAATATCACACTCTGGGCTTTTTTCCCCCAAAGTAGGTGTTTATTTGGGGCAGAATACCCAGACCATTGCACTTTATTTCTTATTTATCTATATGTAGATAAATATATATATGTTCCACAAAACTCTTAAGTGACTGTAATGAATACATAAAAATGGAGACTTTTATTTTTCCCAGTTCTGGAGGCTGGAAATCCAAGATCAATAGCCAGCCAATTCTTTTCCAGGAGAAACCTCCCTGTCTGGCTTCTCATTGTGTCCTCGTATGGAAGAGAAGAGAGAGGCGATGAATACTAATTTAGCCTATTCTTATAAGGCTACCAGTCCTATTGGATTAGGACTCCATTCTTATGACTGCACTTGGCCTTAATTACCTCCTTAAAGTCCTATTTCCAAATATAGTCATACTGGGGGTTAGGACTCCAGCAACATATGAATTTGGGGAGGGGGCAGTTCAGTCCATGCAAATAAGTAAGTGTCTATTCTATCCATAACTGAAAGTCTGAGCTCTAATTCTTGGTTTTTTTTTTTTGGAAATGATAATAAACATATTTGTGACTGTATTTATTTTAATCATATGTATTTTTCCAGATGAAACATGGGCTTTTTAAGGTTCTTAAATCCTCTTGTTCCATTTTATGAAATTTCTTTCCAAACACATTATACCAGCCTAGTTTACTTATAAGCAAATTAGGTCCCTGATGATATGTTCCACTTAATCTAAACCAGGTTTTTATTTTTCATTATTAACCTTCTTGCTTCAGTTTTTTGGTGGAAATATTTAGTATAACTTTAGGCAGGACATCTTTAGATTAACTTCTTGAAGGTAAAAACAATGTTTCTGTGTTATCATTTTTAGATTTTATTTATATTGTCATAGCAAGTGGTATTTTTCAAAAACATATGCTTAGTTTATTTAGAGTTCATATTTATTCAGATTATTGTTGATTAATTTCTTTATATTCTTCACCTAAAGGAAAAACTCCCTTAAAAAATTAGTCTGGTCACTTTTCAGCCAATTACTGAGGAACTTCAGGCAGGGACTTGGTGGATCCAGTTAGGTGGGAGGTTTTCATGGTGACCTACATGCCTGCTCAGAGGCCACGAGCCCAGGCGGGCAGAGTGCACAGTCAGCACCTTTCCCTCTGTATTTTCTGGTCACCTTCACTCCTGAGAATGTCCACACCTGATGCACAGTCCTTGTGTGCACAGTAACCAAGGGCACCAGCGGCAGAAGCTCTCCCTTCCCTGGCGGAGGTGGCTAGCTTTCTCTTGCTCCCTTGGTTTCATGGCCCTGGAAAGAAAGGGTGTCACAGGTTACACAGCTTAGAAATGGAGAATTCACTTTTACTTCATGGCCTCATTCACATTCGTAAAGTAGGCTGCCCCACCTCTGTGTTAGAGGAACTACAGGGGCTCTGGGCAGCCCAGGAGGGCAGAGGCCAGTGCTTTCCCCACATGTAGCCCTGGGAGCTCAGGGAGCAGTCCTGTGTTCCAGGTCACAAAAAGGCTCTCCTAGGGAGGAAGCTTCCCTGTAGGGAGCTTCCTTGCAGCTCAAACGGTAAAGAATCTGCCTGTGATGCAGAAAACCCGTGTTTGATCCCTAAGTCGGGAAGGAAGATCCCTGGAGAAGGAAATTGCAACCCACTCCAGTATTCTTGCCTGGAGAATCCCAAGGACAGAGAAGCCTGGTGGGCTACAGTCCCTAGGGTCGCAAAGAGTCAGATATGACCGAGCAACTAACACTACACAAAAACTAGGGAGGCAGGGGTGAGACCTGGGCCCTGCCCTCTCAGACGCGGTGGGCCAGGACTGAGCAGGTACTGCCTTTGAAGCACTGCCCTCTCTGAGAAGGGGGCCAGAGGAGTATCTCCTTCTCAGTACAGGAAGGTGAACAGGAAGCTAACCTGTTTCTGGCTATGCGAGGGCAAGTTCCATGTCACAACCAGGGGCTTGGAGACTGAAGACTCATTCCAGTCTGTGGCATCTGGAAGGCAAGATATGTGCTGTCCAAGCTCCATGGTGGTGCACCGGTGTTTGAGCCTTGCGTTTTCTGCCACCTGACAAATAGCACAAACTCCAGTGGTTGGTGTCCCAGAGTGGGGGCTGGAAAGCTGTGAGGGGACAGCCACAGGGCTCTGCTCTTCCCCCACCTGTCCTTTGTTTCCACCAACACTGTGGCTGCATTTGTATCTCCTAAGCTCTTTGCATAGGCCTTCATTAGATTTCACAGCAAATGTTGCAAAGACCGTCAGGGTTGAAGACATATAGATAGCAATGGAACTCAAAGGCAGACAGACATGCACAAATAGATGAGTTGAAAATTAAGCTTACAAAAAAAACAGCAGCTCTCTTGGAGCAAATATCAGCAGATACAACAAACTGCAGATCTGGTTCTGAATTTTAGATAATAGAAACTAATAAATAATGTTTAAATAATCAAGTACAAGAATTGAAAATGCAAGAAAAAAACAAAACACTCTTTGAATAGCTGCTTTGAAAAAAATCACTTAAAATTAATAAGAGATGAAAATTATAGACGTTACAATAAAAAACTCAATTTATCTACAAATCAGAAATAAACTCATTAATGTGAAAAAAACTTACAGTTATCAAAGGAGAAAGGTGGAGGAAGGATAAATTAGGAGTTTGGGATTAACATACACTAATGTATATAAGCTAGATAAACAACAGGGACCTACTGTATAGCACAGGGAAGTATTCTCAATATTTTGTAATAACCTACAAGGGAAAGGAATCTTAAAAAGAATATATGTATGTATGTATGTGCACGTGCTCAGTAATGTTCCAACTCTTTGTGACCCCATGGGCTATAGCCCTCTAGGCTCCTCTGTCTATGGAATCTTCCAGGCAACATTACTGGATCCATTTCCCCCTCCAGGAGATCTTCCTGATCCAGGGATCAAACCTGCATCTCCTGTATCTGTTATATTTGCAGGTGGATTCTTTACCACTGAGCCACCCAGGAAGCTAGTATATATATACACACACATACACTCCCATATACTTATACATATATGTGTGTATAACTGAATCAGGGTGCTGTACACATTATAAATCAATGACACGCCAATGAAATTTTTTTTTGAAATTTTTTTAAAAATTGAAATCTTGGTAGAAGTATTGAGTGTCAGATGAGACAGTCAAAAGAGTAGAAGCAATTTCCTGGGTTGAATCATAGGCGGTAAAATATGAAATCATATTTTCATATGGGAAATATAAAAGAATAGTGAACAGTTGTGGGAATATCTCACGCTTCTCAGGTGCTTCTCTGTACCAGGTCCTGCAAATATTTTACATATGTTTACAACATTTCTGAGAAGGGTACTGTTATTATTCCTATTTTTCAAATAAGTCAAAAATAGGAAGAGTCATCAAAATAATAGCACAGTATGTCTGAGGTCTGGCAGAAAGCAATATTTGTGGATACATGAACCCCACTCACGAGTGACTCCACACTTATTGACCCTGAGACAGGGATTATGAGTTCCTGTCATGCGAAGGTGCTCCCACGTGCAGTGGCTGGTATTGTAGAAGGAAATAATAGAACATGGGAGAAGTGTTAGGAGATGATTTTTCAGTGTAAAGATAAAATTGTGACCCATATACAGATATGTAAAAAATGGACACATGCTAAAGAATTAATTTTACTCATAAAACAGGGAACCAGGCAGATGTTAGATCCAATTAAAGGAAAAGTCAAACCAGGACAAATGTATATGAAGTAAAGGTTGAGATGAATTGTAAGTGGACATAAAATGTGTTTATTTAGAGGGCACAGGAAATCAAATCAACAGCAGTGAAATCACTCCCAGGCAACACATAATTTATACATCTCTCCCCTGCCTGCCAGCTTATAAAGAGCTTCCAAAGATCTCAGATGTAGTCCCAGACCTCAGGTAGCCAGCTCAGAGCTGTGTGCTTGTAGAGGATGGGTTTTCCAGTGAAATATGATACTATTTTTTTCTCCAGAAGCCATGTTCGAAAAGAATGGCCGAGAATTTAATAATATTGATGAACAACATAAATCCTCAGTTTCAGGAGATATAAGAAGTCTGAGGAAAGATAAATAACAAGAATGGGCACCTAGACAATTTTACTAAAGCCTGCAGAGTGCAGGAAGCTAAGAGATGCTGGAAACACGCAAAGAACAAAAGATAGTTTGTTACAAAAGCATGAAGATTAGACTGACTGCAGGCCTTTTAGAAGCAACAGTCAGAAGCAGAAAAAGATAAGAGTAACATTAAAGTTTGATGGAAAATAATTGCCGACCTAGAATTCTGTACCTGCTAAACATTCTTTGCATGAGGGGCAAAATCAGGACATTTTCAGGAAAAGAAGGACTCAAGAATTATTGTTGCCATGAAGAGGTAAACTGCCTTAATGAAACTATCAGAGTATAAATGTAGGAACAGGGTCTGAGAAGAAATACAGTTAAAAATTCAGGTAAATATAAACAAGTTTGAGCATATGTAATATTAACAGTGAACTTGAGGGTGGGGGTAAAAACAACGTGAGATTAAAATGCTGAGAATAATAAAGCACTGTATGGATGGTACTTGGAGGTAAACCACTTAGTTGGATATAAGTTGCTCTAGCAGAGCATAGAGTTACCAGCTTTGAGTAAGATATACATGTTAAAAATGTAAGAATCAAAACTATCTGTGATACATTGCTAAGGTGGGGGAAAAAACCCAAATTCTAGATTATTATATGTAAGGTCCAAAATTTTGTTTAAAATATCTGTGTGTATGCATGTGGTATGCATCTGCATTACATTCAAAGTGTATCCACATCCATAGAAAAAGTTCAGAAAAAAATGGTAAAGAGGTTACCTCTGAATTACAAAATTATGGGTAATTTTAATTTTAATTCCTTAAATAATTTCATTAATTATGTTGTACCTACCAAGTGCTTTCCGTTTTCCTTTTTTGTGAATATGCTTTTTTTCTGTAATTAGAAAAGAGCAATAAATGTTCATTTTAAAGGGATAAAAAGCATAAGAATAACTATCAGAAGCATAAGAATATTTTTTTAATTTCCAGACAGATGAGAAGCTAGTAGGGAAAGAATAAAGAAAATATGAGAAGCCTAAAGAAACAAGGCAAGTGCAATCAAAGAGAAAGAAATAAAGAGGGCAAAATTAAAGAGTAAGAATAAAACCAAGCATTTTAAGAGACAAGAGAGAGGATTGTCAGTTAGTTAAAAAGACAGAGATTCCCCAACTATCTGTCTATCAAGTATCTATCAGAGGCTTCTTAGGTGGCAGTAGTGGTAAAGAACCCGCCTGCCAAAGAAAGAGGCATAACACACTTGGGTTCAACCCCTGGGTCTGGAAGATCTGCTATGGTAAATGGCAATCCACTCCAGTATTCTTGCCTGGAAAATCCCATGAACAGAGGAGCCTGGAAGGCTACGTCAATGAGGTCACAAAGAGTCAGACACAGCTGAAGCAACTTAGCCACTACACATCTATCTATCTATGTCTATATCTATCTATATATATATTTAAAAATCCAGTCATACGTTATTTGGATGGAAATAAAGTGTAAGTACACAAGAGGCAAAAAAAAAAAAAAAGGAAAAGATGTATTTGATTAACAGGAACAAGATAGAATTAAATGACTATGTTTACAACAGGAAAACACACACATACACACACACACACTCATATGCATGCACACGTGCTATAAGAAAAGAGGTACAATTAAGGTTAAAGTTCAAGTAATGAAATTTCTAAAAATATATAACAAATTTCACATGTATACACCTAATAAAATTACTTTGATACAAATGAAAAATTGGTAGATAAATCCATAATTATGATAGAAGATTTTAGTGTACTTTTTTAGTACTTGATAGTTCAAGAAGGGAAAAAAGTGTGTATCAATAGAATTCCACAGTTAACAAGCCTCATCTAATGTAGAGAAATGGATATAGATAGACATAGATAGAGATATGTCCTCAATCTACTGAAAATATATATCTAGAGAACTAAATACCCAAATGTGAATAAAAAAAAAAAAACTTTAGTGGGTGTGAATGTGTGAGAGCATGTGTATATATATGTAAGGAGAAATCCATAGCTTTAAATGCTTACATTAGACAGTTCAGTTCAGTCACTCGGTCTTGTCCAACTCCTTGTGACCCCATGGACTGTAGCACGCCAGGCATCCCTGTCCCATCACCAACTCCCTGAGCTTGCTCAAACTCATGTCCATCGAGTTGGTGTTGCCATCCAACCATCTTATACTCTATCATCCCCCTCTCCTCCTGCCTTCAAGTATCAGGGTCTTTTCTAATGAGTGTGATCTTTTTATCAGGTGGCCAAAATTGGAGCTTCAGCTTTAGCATCAGTCCTTCCAATAAATTCAGGATTGATTTCCTTTAGGATTAACTGGTCTGATTGCTTTGCAGTCCAAGGACCTTTCAAGAGTCTTCTCGAACACCACAGTCCAAAAGCATCAATTCTTAGGTACTCAGCTTTCTTTATGGGCCAACTCTCATATCCATACGTAACTACTGGAAAAACCATAGCTTTGACTGGATGGACCTTTGTCAGCAGAGTAATGTCTCTGCTTTTTAATATGCTGTCTGGGTTGGTCATAGCTTTTCTTCGAAGGAGCAAGCGTCTTTTAATTTCATGGCTGCAGTTACCATCTGCAGTGATTTTGGAGCCGAAGAAAATAAAGTCTGTTGCTGTTTCCATTGTTTCCCCATTTACCATAAAGTGATAGGACCGGATGCCACGATCTACATTGTTTGAATGTTGAGTTTTAAGCCAGCTTTTTCACTCTCTGCTTTCACTTTCATCAAGAGGCTCTTTAATTCCTCTTCATTTTCTGCCATAAGGGTGGTGTCATCTGCATATCTGAGGTTATTGTTATTTCCCCCAGCAGTCTTGATTCTAGCTTGTGCTTCATCCAGTCCGGCATTTCACATGATCTACTCTGCATGTAAGTTAAATAAACAAGGTGACAATATGCAGCCTGATGTACTCCTTTCCCAAGTTGGAACCAATCCATTGTTCCATGTCTGGTTCTAACTGTTGCTTCTTGACCTACATACAGGTTTCTCAGGAGGCAGGTAAGACGGTCTGGTATTCCCATCTCTTTAAGAATTTCCCACAGTTAGTTGTGATCCACAAGGTTTTAAAAGCAAAATTTGAATTAATTATTAATATCAATCACAAGAACTTAGAAAAATATTATATAAATAAAAAGAAGAATAAAGAAAAGAGTACAGACTTATTAAATGAGAAAAATAAGATAGAAATCAAGAAGGAATAAATTGGTTTTAAAAAGAACCAGTAAAATGAACATACCTCAGGGAATAATTATCAAGAAAGTAAAGAAGATACAAATAAATGTTTATTAGATATAAAAGAAGTCTATAACCATAGATGGCATTTTTAGAATAGAATATTATGGACAACTTTATGGCAATAAATTTGGAAATTTAGCCAGGATTTATTTTTTCTAGAAAAATATAAGCTGATTCTAGAGAAAATAGAAAAAATAGTTAACATAATTGAATCTATTTATTTCTTTAAAATATACCTTAGTTTTACATCCCCACCATAATTGAGAAGGTTCACAGAGTTCGCATATACCCCTTCCCCCACACATGCAATGCCTACCCCATTATGAACACCCCCACCAGAGTGGTGTATTAAGAAGCAGAGACGTCACTTTTCTGACAAAGGTCCATCTAGTCAAATCTGTGGGTTTTTCCAGTAGTCATGTATGGATGTGAGAGGTAGACCATAAAGAAGGCTGAGCAGCAAAGAATTTATGCTATCAAACTGTGTTGCTGGAGAAGACTCGTAACAGCCCCTTAGACAGTAAGAAGATCCAACCACTCAATCCTACAGGAAATCAGCCCTGAATGTTCATTGGAAGAACTGATGCTGAAGCTGAAACTCCAATATTTTGGCCACCTGATGCAAAGAACTGGCTCATCAGAAAAGACCCTGATTCTGGGAAAGATTGAGGGCAAGAGAAGAAGCGGGCAACAGGATGAGATGGTTGAATGACATCACTGACTTAATGAGCATGAGTTTGGGCAAATCCAAAAGATACTGAAGGACAGGGAAGCCTGGTGTGCTGCAGTCCATGGGATTGCAAAGAGTCAGGCGTGACTTAGTGACTGAACAACAATGTTTATTTGTTGCAGTTGATGAGCCAACACTGACAAATAATTATCACCCTGTGGGGACAGAGCAAATTAGCCAAGATGGCATGTTCAGGCTCTCTGGCCCCACATCTTGTAAATAATGACTGTGTATCAGCTGAGGTCACTTACACCAGTGCACATGCCCATCACAAGCAGGTACTTGCTTGGTCACGAGCTCCTTTGTGCTGTAGGGATATGTGAACTCCACCTGGAAAGTGGCAGCATTACTGCTGCGTCCTGGCTGTCTGTTGGGTCAGCCACAAGAGGAGAGAATATAGTGTGTCTACTGCCATGGCTGCTGTGTCAACTAGGAGAGAATACTGTTATGGCTGCTGTGTCAGCCAGGAGAGAGGTGGTGTTGTATTAGGTTATGCTGTGGCTGTTGCCAGAAGAAAATAAATGTGTCTGCATTTCCTACAGATCCTCAAGTCGTCTTCCAGCCTCTTAGCTTGTGCCTCACCTACCCTGGGTTCAGCGAACAATGTGGACAGTGTGAACAGGATCAGCAATATACACCCAAAGTACATGGTTTACCCTAGGGCTCACTCTTTATGTTGTACATTGTATGGGTGTGGACAAAGGTATAATGACATGTATCCAGCATTTATAGTAGCATACAGAATAGTTTCACTGCCTTAAAAATCTTCTGTGCTCTTCCTGTTCATCCCTTTCTCCCTCCAACTCCTGGAAGCCATTGAACTTTACTGTCTTCATAGTTTTGGCTGGTCTAGAATAAAGATCCGGAGAAGGCAATGGCAACCCACTCCAGTACTCTTGCCTGGAAAATCCCATGGACGGAGGAGCCTGGTAGGCTGCAGTCCATGGGGTCACTAAGAGTCAGACACGACTGAGCGACTTCGCTTTCACTTTTCACTTTCATGCATTGGAGAAGGAAATGGCAACCCACTCCAGTGTTCTTGCCTGGAGAATCCCAGGGACGGGGGAGCCCAGTGGGCTGCCGTCTATGGGGTCGCACAGAGTCGGACACGACTGAAGCAACTTAGCAGCAAGCAGGCAGAATAAAGATCACTTAAAAATATCTTAATAATGGTATGAATTTAAATAAGAAAAGTAAAAGAACAAAACATTGAGAATTAGAAAGGAATATGTTTCAGTGATAAAAATTCACCTGCAATGCAGGAGACACAAGTTCAATTCCTGGGTTGGGAAGATCCCCCGGAGAAGGGAATGGCAACCCACTCCAGTATTCTTGCCTGGGAAATCCCATGGACAGAAGAGTCTGGTGGGCTACAGTCCATAGGGTCGCGGAGAGTCAGACAAGACTTAGCGACTAAACAACAACAAACTAGATTATCATCATTCAGACTCTATGACTTTTTTACATGAAGAACTCTTAGAGACTGTCTAGACAAAATATTTTGGATACAAGTATGAAAATATGAATGTATATCTTTACTCTTGCAACATTTAGAAAATGTAATTAAACCTTATTTCTAATATCTGCAGGTATTAAAAAATGTCAACTGAAAAATCTAAGACCAAAATAAACGATGAGTTATATATTTATTTCTGGGAAAACTCAATACCATAAAGATGTCAAAATCTCCCAAACTAGTCTGTAAATCTTAAATGATTCCAACTGAAGTCTCCACTCAGTCTTCATGGAATTGGACATGAATAAAGGGCCAAGGGATAGGTAAGATAATTTTTAAACAAAGGACAAAGTTGGAGGACTTAGCCTGCCAAATACCAATGTTTCCATACTGTTGTGGTGATTAAAATGATGTTGTCCTGGATCAGAAATAGTCCTTTGTTAATCAAGAAACAAAATTGGGAACCCAGAAACTTGACATATTCCATGGTAACATTTATCCCATATTTATAACACTGTTATTTGTTGCTCAGTTGTGTCCAGCTCTTTGCGACCCCATGGGCTGCAGCACGCCAGGCTTCCCCATCCTTCACCATCTCCTGAAGCTTGCTAAAACTCATGTCCATTGAGTTGGTGATGCCATCCAACCATCTAGTCCTCTGTCATCCCCTTGTCCTCCTGCTTTCAATCTTTCCCAGCATCAGGGTCTTTTCCATTGAGTCGACTCTTTATATCAGATGGCCAAAGTATTGGAGCTTCAGTTTCAGCATCAGTCCTTCCCATGAATATTCAGGGTTGATTTCTTTTAGGATTGACTGGTTTGATCTCCTTGCAGTCCAACAGGCTCTCAAGAGTCTTCTCCAGCACCACAGTTCAAAAGCATCAATTCTTTGGTGCTCAGGCTTCTTTATGGTCCAACTCTCACATGCATACATGACTACTGGAAAAACCATAGCTTTGACTATATGGACCTTTGTCCACAAAGTAGTATCTCTGCTTTTTAATATGTTATCTAGGTTTGTCATAGCATTTCTTCCAGGGAGCAAGCATCCATTATTATGTTATATTATTTATAACACTGTTGTAACATTGTTATAATCTATGCAGTGTTACATCTGATTGTTATCATTACATCCATGTTATATACCATGTAACAGTAAATTGGTGATTAAAGAAAAGATATTGATAAATTCTTCTATAAGCCTCCTGCTAATGCCGAGATCTCTGCCTCCTAGGATCTCTGAAAGGTAGAAACAACCATGAAATTTCAGTTCTGCTCAAGACTTTTTGGTCACAATCTATGACAAGTCACATTGCTATAATTTGAACCTGTCCTAACACTTCAGAATAAAATATAAAGCAAAATAAAAATACCCAGATAAAGGACTTAACTGGTGATTTTTGAAACAAAATTGATCTTTTCTCTACAGATACTTTTCCTCTGAAATCTAGGCATCAGTGGTGTCTTAACATGTAATTGGCCGCTTTATTTTTTATTAAGAGATTTAAGATAAATGACACCTTCCATTGACAGTTGTTTGAGATAGATGGATTTCCTCTTTTTTCTTCACATACTTTTTGCTTACAATATTTTAAACTTTATTATTTTATTGAGATATAATTAAGGTATATATAAACTACTGTATGTTTACCGTGTACAAGGTGTTGATTTGATACACATGTATGTGCCGTGTGCTGAGTCACTTCAGTTGTGTCTGGCGCTTTGTGACCCTGTGGACTGTAGCCTGCCAGGCCCCTCTGTCCATAGCCTGCTAGGCTCCTCTGTCCAGGCTAGAATACTGGAGTAGGTTGCCAGATCCTCCTCCAGGGGATCTTCTCCACCCAGGCATCAAACCTGCGCCACCTGCAGCTCTTGCAGCTTCTGCATTGCAGGCAGATTCCTTACCACTGAGTCACCAGGGAATCCCTGATTCACACTTATATTGCAATGTAATTGCCACTGTAGCATTGCTGACATCTCTATCCTCATCATGTAATCATAATTTCTCTTTTGTGTTAGGAAAATTAAGATCATTTTTGTCTTATCTGCTCTCCCTCTTTCTGTCTTTTGAGGACCATGTGACCTCAGGGGAAACAGTTCTGATGGTGCCCGAGACCCTATTCATGACAGTCCTCACCTCAGGAGCCCGCAGTGTGCTCTTGGCAGCAGTGTATTGGCCCTGGGTTTTTGCTCAGAGGTGGGGGTCGGTGCTGCCAGGTGAGATAAGCAGAGACTGCACTGAGCTGGGATTGGAGGGCTCTGCTTCCAGTGCCAGGAGCACTTCCCAGGGCCGGATCTGGCACTGTGTTACACCCTGGGGATGAGGAGGAGGGAGCCATCTTAGCCCAGACCACCAGGGTTCACTTGTGCCCCCTGGGCTCTGCCTGCCTGTGCTGCTGGACATCTGGAAGCACAGTTTGAAATCCTCCTGTAAGGATGGGCCCTTGGGTCCTGCAGGCACAGCCACTGATGGTTTGCTCTCAAGCCCCTGTAGTACTTGCCTTGCTGCCTAGGGCAGCATCTCACTCACCCCTGCTCCAACCACACCTTACCTTCGTGAAGCCTCCCTTGGTCCAGTCTATCTCCAGGCGTGTGACCAGACTGCACTTTCTGCTGGCAACACCCTCACCTTTCCACTTTTGAGCCTTCTGTGCATCTTTAGAGCCCTTCCAGGAGTCCTCTGACTGATGATGTAGGACCCGCACCTTCAATATTGGGGTTAAATAACCCTCCCTCTCCATGAGCACCTCTCGGTGGGGGTGCCCAGCTCATCTATCCATCACTAGCTGAACGGGGACCACGGCAGCCAGAGAGAAGAGCTTTTGAGGGGAGTGAAGAGCCATGTGCCAGGGTTGTCAAAAGCTCTGAGGGTGCACCCTGTTTTCCAGTAGTCAAGAAAAAATACAAATGTTTGACCAGTTCCTGAAACTTTAATACAGAAGGTTTCATATGCACACCAGCACAGAGAAAGAAAATGAGTTATATGGGCCCCCCCGGCCTCCAGGGTGACCAGAGTCTGCTGCCTGCAAAGGCTGTGGTGCCACGTGTCCTGGACATTCCTGGTGGTGTCGCCTTTCAGGTCCTTGACATAGTTTTGGTTACTCGTGTTTCAGAGGGACTTTTCATCCCCTTCCTGTTTTCAGACTCAGATTTCAGCACAGGACCCCTTTTCAAACAAAGTTTATCTCCAGCCCTAATGGTGAAAACAGATAAAGTGGTATTGGCACATAATTATTACCAGAATTACTTTTATATAATTTACATATAAAATCAATTTGCCTGTGGGAAAGAACCTAAAACTTCCACAATGAGTATTAAAATATGAATTTTGATAATGATGACAGTGGTACAGTTCCATTTATCTCAGTATTCTATTTTGGTTGAACCATATTCAGAAATCACTGAGTCACAAAGGTAAGCTGTTGCTAATCGTAACAGATTTTTATCTTTTTACCTACTTGCCCTGTGATCTCTAGAGTCTCTTCAGTTAAATTGATTCAAATCCGTGAAGAAGGAGCTGTGTGTATGTTTTTCATCCAAAATTAATCACTAACAGTTGCCCACAGTCTTTATTATAACTATAAAAATTAGACAGGATGACACCCAAGCTTAAAATAAGCAAAGCTCTGCCAGCATCACACTGTGCTTTCTGCCTTTGTTGCTACAGAGGTGGGAAGAGATGTCAAGGCAGATGCAGGTTCTATGCTGGAATTGTAGGATCAAATGTGAATTGTTTTGATAGAGTAATACTGCAAACCTGAAATCTTACTGGATGACTCATTTCCAAGAGTTCCAAATACATGCAATATTCATGGCAAGAGGAGTCTTAAGCTAAACTTTCCCCAGTAAAGTAGTCAAACGGGCCATGTTAATGAATACATTGAGTGTCTGAAGAGTTAAGATTTTGAAAACAATTGTTTGAGTGTGTTTGGATTTATTTGTATTTTGAAACACAAGGAAAAGAAACTTGGAATCAAACACTTATAGAAACCTGAAGCACCTCCACAGAATCTTGGAGTTCCAGAGACCCTGATCTAAAAAGCAGGGTAAAATCCAGGGTGAGTTTGTGAAGGCCCACGTGCTCAGCTATTTGGCACCCAGTCACTGTTGGTGTCTTATTAGGACACCTGGGTACAGGCTGCTGTCAAGCAAAGAATATTTAAATCTTGAGCCTTCCTCTTCCTCTCTCCCTGAATGTATGTACAAGTGAGGGAGTGGATGTGACCTTCATCTAGGAGGATTATCATTTTATCATAGCTTGGTCTCCTCCTTCCTTTCAGCAGCATCACATTTTTTATCTTCAAACCAAAGCTAGCTTGTACAGTTTTTCCTGAAGTTTCTGGTGCTGTTTTTTAACTAAAGATTTTTTAAAACAATGAGTCCTTCATCAAATCTGTGGTGTTTTCCATCTTGTTGTTTCTTCTGTTCATTACTCTGAATCCACTTTACTCTCTTCAGAGACCCCTCATATCTTGCTGTAATTTGGACCCCCAACCCTTTTACTAGACCCTCTACACAGTTCACAAACTGGAATCAAGATTGCCGGGAGAAATATCAATAACCTCAGATATGCAGATGACATGACCCTTATGGCAGAAAGTGAAGAGGAACTCAAAAGCCTCTTGATGAAAGTGAAAGTGGAGAGTGAAAAAGTTGGCTTCAAGCTCAACATTCAGAAAACGAAGATCATGGCATCTGGTCCCACCACGTCATGGGAAATAGATGGGGAAACAGTGGAAACAGTGTCAGACTTTATTTTTCTGGGCTCCAAAATCACTACAGATGGTGACTGCAACCATGAAATTAAGACGCTTACTCCTTGGAAGGAAAGTTATGACCAACCTAGATAGCATATTCAAAAGCAGAGACATTACTTTGCCAACAAAGGTTCGTCTAGTCAAGGCTATGGTTTTTCCTGTGGTCATGTATGGATGTGAGAGTTGGACTGTGAAGAAGGCTGAGCGCCGAAGAATTGATGCTTTTGAACTGTGGTGTTGGAGAAGACTCTTGAGAGTCCCTTGGACTGCATGGAGATCCAACCAGTCCATTCTGAAGGAGATCAGCCCTGGGATTTCTTTGGAAGGAATGATGCTAAAGCTGAAACTCCAGTACTTTGGCCACCTCATGCAAAGAGTTGACTCATTGGAAAAGACTCTGATGGTGGGAGGGATTGGGGGCAGGAGGAGAAGGGGACGACAGAGGATGAGATGGCTGGTTGGCATCACTGACTCGATGGCTGTGAGTCTCAGTGAACTCCGGGAGTTGGTGATGGACAGGGAGGCCTGGCGTGCTGCGATTCATGGGGTCACAAAGAGTATCTGATCTACACAGTTCATCCCGAAAATCCCTTTTCTGGATCTTTAAGTTTAGTCTGAAAGTCTGTTTCTTCTTCTTTAGTGTTCACCCTCATTTTTCTGGAGCTGATGATCAAGTCCATGGCCAAGAAAATATACATAAGAAACACCTGAATGTTCTTGAAAACACCGTTGTTGTTTTTTTTTTTTTTTTTTTTGGTCTTCATACTTTAGGGGTTTCCTTCAGCTCTAAAATTTCTCCATGTGATTTCTCTCCCTCCCACTCCCCTGATGTTTCCTCCACTAATGTTGAGTGAATTTCCTCAGCCTTTACTTTAAGACCCTCATCCCTTCTGTCTTCTATTTCATCTCAGTGATTCTTACCAGCCAAACCTCCCACCCATTTTTAAATATATATTTCATAGATCATATTTAACTTCCATATTGCCCTCTGTTTTTCTAAATGCAATATCCATTTGAATTTTTATGAGGGTATTACTTTTTTTATTTTTTGAAAGGATTTTATTTTTTATTTTCTTTTCAATAAAGGATTTTCATTTATTTTTGAATGAAAGGATTTTTCATTCCTTTCATTGTCAGTTTCTTCTTGGGTCTTTCTTATCTCTATCCTTGACTGTGTCACAATGAAGCCTGTCCTCAGACATCTCGTGATGGTGACTTTCCCCTTTAGAGAATGCTGGAGACAGAAAAGACTGCAGAGGCTCTGGAGACATGGGCAGCCCATAGCAGAGGTCCTCCAGTTGCTAAAAGGAGGGGAATTTAACTCATGGTGCTGGTACCATGACTGGCTGCCTACATTTTCTTAAGGCCGTTTAGTTTTTATTCACACATAGGGCAGGATGCGAAGAGTTAACTCATTGCAAAAGACTCTGATGCTGGGAGCGATTGGCGGTGGGAGGAAAAGGGGACGACAGAGCATGAGATGGCCGGATGGCATCACCGACTCAATGGACGTGAGTTTGAGTGAACTCCGGGAGTTGGTGATGGACAGGGAGGCCTGGCGTGCTGCAATTCATGGGGTCGCGAAGAGTTGGACATGACTGAGCGACTAAACTGAACTGAACTGAGGGCAGTTATTTTAAGGATATGTTTTAATCAGGTATGGTAAGATGCAGACACAGAAGTAATGAAGGAAGGAAGTTTATTAGATACTCACAGTTCCCTAGAAACAGGAGGCTTGCTCGCCACACAGGGAAGCCACACAGGGCCACACAGGGAAGCACCAGAGTCAATCAGAAGGCAGAGGGCTTGGGGAGAAGACGTGCTCAAAAGCCTTTATTGTGGTTTCCACAGGGAAGCAGTGAGGCAAGGTAAGCATGGCTAGAACTTGGAATGCTTTCAGCAGGCTCTGATGCATATGGCTTGTTGCTATTTGTCTGGTGTCTACCCCTGGGATGATTAGGGTGGGTGGATGGTGGCCAGGAGATAAGAGCTCCATAAAGGAGCTAGTTGGGGTGTGGGCTCTGGATTAGTTGGTTTTCATTTGATTGAGTTGTTTGCTATCTCCAGGAATTGGCTTATCTGGGGCAGTGGGGTGATGGGGACAGTCCCTCCAGGGTCAGCAAGGCCCCAGATGTCAAAGTGTCAGAACACAGAAAGTGAAAGACCTGGTTAAGGGCTCTGGGTCTTAATTATTTTTTCCTTCCTGTTTTGTGTGCCTTCTTTAACCAGGTTGGTCACTGCTGTCTGGAGGAGGTTCTGAGCATGGTTAGGGGTGCGGCTGGGGTGCATTTATCTTAACTTGAACCTGATTCTGTTCTCTCCACCTGTCATCACCAGTCCTGGAGCCTGGTACCCCTAAAGGCTGCCCAGCTCCCCTGGGCACCTGCAGCCTCAGTCACTCAAGATGGATTTATCAAGCACCATCTGAGCTTTGGACCCATTCATGGGGCTGAAACTAGAGCCTTGAATACAGTGGGTCCAAATCCCACTCTTCTGGGCTGATAGAGAGGCACTTTGCTCCCCCACCTCCCTACACTCTTGTCTCCTGTAGATAGATTGAAATGTCTCATCTGTAATGACCTCCTAAGTTGTCTTCAGGTTTCATTTTTGCTAAGAGCTTTGTTTTACATGCATATGGAAAAAATCAGCATCCCTGTGAAATGGAGGAGGGCATTGGCCCCATCCCCCTGTCCTCTGGGAAGACCTTCCAGGTCAGCCCCACATGGGGCTCTCACACTGCTGCCAGCTGCCCCACCTGAAAGCAACAGCCTTTCTCAGAACTTCTCAGACCATGGGAACAACCACCCCAAGGGCATGGGGAACCCACTGCCTGGCCGGCTTGGTTCATGGATCCTTCTCTTGTTTCTAGTGCTGATGAACGGTTTGATGCTACGTTCCACACCAATGTGTTAGTGAATTCTTCTGGGCACTGCCAGTACCTCCCTCCAGGTAAGCACCACTCCCTTTGTCCCCTGCATTTAGACAGTGTGAAGGAGGTTGGGGTGCCCAGTGGTGCCCCCAGGGGCAGCAGCTAGCTCTGTGCTTTGGGCATCCTTAGCTATCACACATGCCTGCTGCTTTTGCCTTCTTCTCCACGCCCCTGTATATTCCCTGAATGTGGCAATGCTGTCTTCCTGGGGTTTTTTTTTTTTTTTTTTTTTGGTCTTGGGATCATGGCTCAAGCTGTCTTTGCCAACACATGCCCTCTGTCCTTATTGTCTGTCTTGTGTTCTCTAAATTTCTTTCACAACTGAAACAAGTCTCCTTTGTTAGGTCACTTCCATCCTCCTTACAATCTGCAAGCCAATCCCTTGGCCATTTCTTCCCTCACAACCCCAATTTTCCTTCCCACTGCACTGGATACCTGGGCAGGTGCTGCCCTCCAGGTGTTGACCTTGCTGGGCTGGCTTCTTGAGTGTGCACAGTAAAGCCCAGCGCATCTTGCTGGTGAGATCTGATGGTTTCTCACATCTTAGAGGTGAGATCTGATGGTTTCTTCCTGAAAGCATGTCTCTTCTTCTCAGACAGCTGATGGATAACTGCTTCCTTGGATTGAATCTCCTCTCACCAGCCCATCATTCCTATCAGTTCGCAGGGCCCTGGGCCACTCATGAGTAGCCATGTGGTGGGAGACTTGGGCTTCATGGCCTTGAGATACTAACAGATTTTTAAAAAACCTTCTGGATGGTTTTTCACATGTTCTTTCCCAGAGTTATTTCCCCTACTGCAACTGTTTGTTTAACTTCCTGCTCCCAGGCAGCCTGCAGCCACCTCCCACCTCACTACCAGCCCACATACCACACACACATACTGCATAACACACACACACACCCCACATGAATACACATTACCCACCATCCACATACATACACACACCACACCACACAAATAGACACATTACACAAAAGCATACCACACACTACACACTCTACATATTGCACACACACACACATATATATACACACACACAGCGCTCACAGTAGAGCTGGCTTTGCCTACTGGGTGGTGGTTTTGTGCTGTTCCGGGTTAACAGAGGATAAGCACCCCAAAAGAAGGAGCTGTGTTTATTCCTATTAGAACCACCACTCATCAACCAGGAGCCTGGCCCACGTGGAGGTAAACAAACGTGTGAGGGACTGAACCGGTCATAAGCAGACACCATCCACCTTTGTCTGCGGAGATGGAAGGACTTCAGACTTTCAGGTTTTCTGTCTTACAGCTTGTGCTTCCTTGCTTCTTACTCAACCCCTCCTCGCCTCCCTCAGGCCTTGCAAACCTTCTTCCTAACACAGAGCTCGGAGAGGGTCTTCCATCACTGTACACTCTTTTACAGCAGACCTAGAAGTTGTATCTTTTATCATGAGGGCTATTGTGGAAAATGATCTCCAGCAGTCATCCATGTAGAAGAATATGGGGCTGTGGGTTGTATTGAAGGTTGGGGTCATTTTCAGCCACAGGAGCAGCACTCCTGACCCACGAGTCCTCTGTACGCCAGCCCCTCTGGGCCCCATGCCTGTGTCCCAGCCTCCACGGCCCCTGGAGTCCATCAGGAGGGCACACTGAGCTTTGACTGTGGGAGTCTCCCCTACCCTGGCTGGAGAGTGTGGGGCAGTCTGGTTTGGGCAGCAAGCCTTTACCTGGGGTCACAGACCTGTCTGGGAAGCTGCTCTGCTCTAGCAACTGAACAGGCAAAAGGTGTTTCAAGTGGAAGCTTTGAAATAGACTTGGTTATGAAATGACTTTTTTTCCCGTCACAGTTTTATTTTTTAACAGCATTATTGAGGTATTATAAATTACATTATTGATACGTATTATAAATTACATATCATACAACTGACCCATTTTAGGTAGATGATTCAATGATATTTAGTAAATTGACAGAGTTTTAGGACCACGACTACAATCTAGTTCTAGAACATTTGCCATCATCCCCCTAAAGATCCCTTTTGCCTGTTTGCAGTTAATCCCCACCTTCACTGCCAGCCGCCGGCAACCACTGACCTGCTTTCTGTCTCTAGAGAGTCTCTTTTTCTGGTCATTTCATAGAAATGGAATATTACAGCTACAGAGTTCATTTTCTACTGGCAATGAGGGTTTCAGGGGATCTAGCCCAATAATGAGGGCAGTGTCTGTAATGACTTCCAGATTCCTGCAGACATTGGATGTGATGCTGCAAATCCCGTTTAAAGAGACTTGAGGACACAGGAAATCTATTATCCTTTCACAGTTTGGTTGTGGGTGAAGGGGTCCCTGAGTCCCTTCCTCCATTCACTTGTTTTTTTCAGCTATGCTCTGAGTTTTGAGGCATTTCCTTTCTCTAATTCGGAGAAGGCAATGGCACTCCACTGCAGTACTCTTGCCTGGAAAATCCCATGGATGGAGGAGCCTGGTAGGCTCCAGACCATGGGGTCGCTAAGAGTCAGGCACGACTGAGCGACTTCACTTTCACTTTTCACTTTCATGCATTGGAGAAGGAAATGGCAACCCACTCCAGTATTCTTGCCTGAAGAATCCCAGGGACAGAGGAGCCTAGTGGGCTGCCGTCTATGGGGTCGCACAGAGTTGGACACGACTGAAGTGACTGCTATTAGCAGTAGCAGCAGCAGATTTATAGAGCACTGCCCTGTCCCTGAGAACACTGGGACCCTTAGCTATTTGTGCCATCACTGCCTTCTGGTCCTTCTCTGGACAGCAGGGAGCACTTGGGCATAAAAGGGCATAAAAGCCCACTGGAGTGGGCTTATCTCAGTGACGTGCTGGGAAACTCCCTGCCAACTTGTCCTGTCCTTTTCAATGGAAACTAATTTTTGTCCAAACACTACCTCCTCATCTAAAACCTGTTATTTTTGTTCTGTTTGTAATCTAGAATTCAAGTGAGTTAAAATTATCTTCCACATATATTTCTAGATAAACCAAATATTTCCTCAATTTTTAATATAAAGAAAATGCTCCTTCCACTCCTCACCAAACACACACACACACACACACACAGCTTTCAGAGTCTGTTTCTAAGCGCTTCATTATTTTTATCAGCTTGTATTGGATTTTTTAACATTCTTTACATGTCCCTCACTGTTTAGAATTTGGAGATGCACGTGCTTGGCATGAGAAAGTTTACAGAACATTTAATTTTTTGCACAGAAATCTCTCAGAATAGAAGACCAGGGAATTGCTGTGCGTTTTTTTCCCAGCATTATCGAGGTGTAGTTGACAAATGTATATATCATATATACATTCACACATATATACACATACATATGTGTGTGTATATATGATATATATATCTGTGTCACATATATATGTGTATATATATACATGGGTTCGATCCCTGGGTTGGGAAGATCCCTTGGAGGAGGGCATGGCAACCCACTCCAGAATCCCATGGACAGAGGAGCCTGGCAGGCTACAATCTATAGAGTCGCAAAGAGTTAGACACAATTGAAGTGACTTAGCATGAATGCACTTATATGTAAGTGTGTGTGTGTGTGTATGATATGTTTACACATGCATACACACACACATGCATACATGTTGTGAAACCATTTATTTCAACGATCAGATTAATTAACATACTCCTACCTCACATAGTTAATTTCAGGCATACTTGAAATTTTAACTATAGTCATGGTACTATATATTAGATCCTCACAGTGAATCCTCCTCTTACAACTGAAAGTTTGTACCCTTTGATCAACTTCTCCCCCATTTCTGCCACCCTCCAGCCCTTGGCAATCACTATTCTGCTCTCTGTTTCTGAGTTCAAATTTATTTTTTTCAAATTCTTCATGTAAATGATATTATACAGGAAGTGTCTTTCTGTGTCTGACTTATTTCACTTAGCATAAGGTCCTCCGGGTTCATCCATGTTGTTGCAAATCTTTTTAAAGGCCGAATAATAATAATCATCAGGAATATATTATATTGCATATAATCCATATAAATTTCATTATAGATATATATATTTTTTATTTTATCTATTTATCCATCAACAAACACTTAAGTTGTTTTTATGTCTTGACTGTTGTGAGTAATGCTGCAGTGAATATGGGTGCAGATAGCTTTTTTTTTTTTTTTTTTTCCAGATAGCTCTTTAAGATACCGATTTTGTTTCCTTTGAATGCATATGCAGGAGTGGGATTACAAGATCATATTTAGTTCTATTTATAATTTTTTGAGGAGCCTCTGTACTGTTTCCATAGTGGCTGCACCAATTTGCATTCCCACCAACAGCTGTGTGTCTGTAACACAGGTCTTGGTCTGTCTTATTGCCCATGTAGGCATCTTTAAGAGCTCCTGCTACATCGATGTGCGCTGGTTCCCATTTGATGTGCAGCAGTGCAAACTGAAGTTTGGGTCCTGGTCTTATGGAGGATGGTCCTTGGATCTGCAAATGCAGGAGGCAGACATCAGCGGCTATATCCCAAATGGAGAATGGGACCTTGTGGGTAAGCCCAGAAATACTGGCAACCTAGAAGGAAGCTGCTTTATTACTGTACTGACTTAAAAAGGTTGGGATTTTCCACTCTGCTTTTCAGCATGAGCATTTACTGAACCCTGCAGCATTCTCCATGATTACTGAGAGCTCTAGGCTTAGACACACACAAAAAAACAATTGGAAAATTCAGTGCTTTCCATGAGGAACTTGCAGTTATGGTAAGGTCAGTGCAAGTATGGGCATCTGTGTATCACTCAGATCTGCTCCATCCCTAAAATCAGGTGGGACAGCAAATTGCAGTTGATGAGAACCTGTATTTAATGATTTAAATAGAAAAACAATAATTATGTTTATAATGGTATTGAGTTTACAGTGTATTGGAGAAGGCAGTGGCACCCCACTCCAGTACTCTTGCCTGGAAAATCACATGGACGGAGGAACCTGGCAGGCTGAAGTCCATGGATCGCTAAGAGTCAGACACTACTGAGAGACTTCACTTTCACTTTTCACTTTCATGCATTGGAGAAGGAAATGGCAATCCACTCCAGTGTTCTTGCCTGGAGAATACCAGGGATGGGGAAGCCTGGTGGGCTGCCATCTATGGGGTCGTATAGAGTCGGACATGACTGAAGTGACTTAGCAGTTACAGTGTATTATTTATAATCATGGTGTCTTAGTCCATTCCGACTCTTGTAACAGAATGCCATAGACCAGGTGGCTTATAAACAACAGACATTTATTTCTCAAAGTTGGGAGACTAAGGGCTCAAGATCAATGGGTTGGCAGACTCTGTCTGGTGAGGACCTGCTTCCTGGTTCATAGACAAGTGTCTTCAGGCTGTGTCCTCGCATGGCAAAAGGGACAGGAGATCTCTCTAGGGTTCCTTTTATAAGGGCACTAATCCCATTCTTGAGGCTCCCTCTATAACCTAATCACCACCTAAGGCGCTCACCTCCAAATAACCATCACTATGGAGGTTAGGATTTCAGCATGTGAACTTTAGGGGGACACAGTCAGTAGCATGTGTAATTCAAATATGTAAAAAAATCTTCCAGTTCAGCAGTGAAGCTATGTTGAGAGGGCCAGTTTGACACGGTTGCGGAAATAGACATATCTAACACTGCCAAAGCCAGAAGTACCGCCCAAAGACATAGTGAACCCATAGACACTCCAAAACCTACTATTGGACACCGCACCACCCTTCAGAGAGATGAAATCCAGCTCCATCAACCAGAACACAGGCACAAGCACCCCCAACCAGGAAAATATAACAGGACACTAATCCAACCCCATCTATGGGAGCAGACTCCGCAACCAAGAACTATGACCTTGAGAACTTTTTTTTTCTTATAAATCCACTGTTTATTCCCCCTACATATTTCTACCTTCATATTAGCCTTTTGTGGTGCTGTGGTTTTCCACACCTGGAAAGAGGTGTTCTTTTCCTCTTTGTTTTTCTCATTAAAAAAAAAATCATTTTAAGATTTTTTTTTCTTTTTCACCTTTTTTTCTTTTGGTGATGTTTCTGATTTTGTTTTTTGATATATTCAACTGCTTTTCTTTATAATTCTTTACCGGCTGTAGCTATTCCTAAATATATATGAATCTTTCTTACATACAACCATTTATCTTTGCTTTTCTATTTTTTCTCTTCTCTCTCTTTTTAACCCTCTTTTCCACCCCTTCCTTTTCTCTTTCCTCTCCCTCTCCTCTTTTTTTTATTTTTCTCTTTTTTTCTTCTCCCTTTTTTTCCTACATACTTTCTTCTTTCACCAAGTAAGTTAAATTGTTGAGCTCTCTTTGCTATATTCCTCAGGTGGTACTCTGCTCAGGCCCAGTTTTCCAGATTGAGCGTTAGTTAGCTCGGCTTTTAGTTAGTCAATATCACTTTTGGTTTCTCCTGCTCACCAGGTCAATCTCCTGTACTCTTCTTTAGAATACTTTGGTTATAACTATGTGTGTGGAAGTGTGTGTATATGTCCCAACATTTCTGTAATCACCTACCTGATCTACTTGATCTCCTCCCACTAGAACATAGGCACAAGTCACCCCTAACAAGAAGTCAACACAAATTACTCAACCAACTTTTCCCTCAAAGGGCAAAAACCAAAAGGAAGAAGGAATACAACCCTAAAGCCTGAGAAAAGGAGACCTCAAGTGGAGCAAGTTAGGAAAAAAAAAAAAGGAAAAAAAGAGAAATACAGCACAAATGAGAACAAGGTAGAAACTCACAAGGCCAAATCAGTGAAGAGGAAATAAGCAGTCTGCCTGAAAGAGAATTCAGAATAATGATAGTAAAGATGCTCCAAAGACTTGAAAATAGAATGGAGAAAATCCAAGATACAATTAACACAGTTAATACAATCACCGAAGACATAGAAGAAATTAAGAATAAGCAAATATAGATGAATACCACAATTACTGAAATTAAAAATACTCAAGAAGGAACCAGTAGCAGAATAACTGAGGCAGAAGAATGAATAAGTGAGCTGGAAGATAGAATGGTGGGAATAACTGCTGAAGAGCAGAATAAAGGAAAAAGAATTAAAAGAATTGAGGAGAGCCTCAGAGACCTTTGGGACAATATTAAATGCACCACCATTTGAGTTATAGGGGCCCCAGAAGAATAAGAAGAAGAAAAGAAAGGCACTGAGAACATTTTTGAAGAAATTATAGTTGAAAACTTCCCCAACATGGAAAAGAAAACAGTCAAGTCCAACAAGTGCAGAGAGTCCCTTATAGGATAATCCCAAAGAGAAGCACATCAAGACACATATTAATCAAGCTACCAGAGATTAAGCACAAAGAAAGAACATTGAAAGCAGCAAGGGAAAGGCAACAAGTAACACACAGGGGAAAACCCATAGGATTAACAGTGGCTCTTTCAGCAGAAACTCTGCAGGCCAGAAGGGAATGGCAGGATATATTTAAAGTACTGAAAAAAAAAAAATCTACAGCTAATATTACTATACCTGGCAAAAATCTCATTCAAAATTGATGAATAAATCAAAAGCTTCACAATCAAAAGTTAAGAGAATTTAGCACCACCAAACCAGCCTTACAACAAATACTAAAAGGACTTACATAGCCAGTAAACAAAAGAGAAAGGAAAAAATGACAAAAACAAACCCCAAATGATTAGGATAATGCCAATAAGAATATGCTATTTAGTCACTCAGTTGCATCTGACTCTTTGTGATCCCATGGACTACAGTCTGCCAGGCTCCTCTGTCCATGGAATTTCCCAGGCAAGAATCCTGGAGTGGGTTGCCATTTCCTTCTCCACAATAGGAATAGATATATCAGTAATTACCTTAAATGTAAATGGATTAAATGCACCAGCCAAAAGACACAGACTGACTGAATGGATACAAAAGCAAGACCCATATATATACACTGCCTACAAGAGCCCCACTTCAGACCTTGAGACACATACAGACTGAAAGTAAAAGGATGGGAAAAGATATTCCATGTGAATGGAAATCAGAAGAAAGCCAGAGTGGCAATCGTTATTTCAGACAAAATAGACTTTAAAATAAAGAATATTGTGAGATAAAGAAGGACACTACATAATGATCAAGGGATCAATCCAAGAAGACATTACAATTGTAAATATTTATGCACCCAACATAGGAGCACCTCAGTACATAAGGCAAACGCTAACAGGTATAAGAGGGGAAATTGAGAGTAACACAATACTAGTAGAGGACTTTAACATCCCCTCTTACACCAATGGACAAATCATCAAAAGGGAATCAATAAGGAAACACAAACCTTAAATGAAACATTAGACCAAATGGACCTGATCGATATCTTCAGGCTTTCCATCAAAATAAAGGAAGAATACGTTTTCTTCTTAAGTGCACATAGATCATTCTCCAGGATAGACCGCATCTTGGACCACAAATCATGCTTCAGTAAATTTAAGAAAATTGAAATCATATCAAGCATTTTTTCTGATAACAATGCTATGAGACTAGATATCAACGGCAGGGGGGAAAATCTGCAAAAAACACTAACTCATGGAGATTAAATAATATACTACTAAATAACAAAGAAGTTACTGAAGAAAGAAGAAGGGAAATCAAAAGATTCCTAGAAACTAATAACAATGAAAACACGACGGGATTTAGCAAAAGCAGTTCTAAGAGGAAAGTTTTTAGCAATACAGTCCTACCTCAAGAAACAAGAAAAGCATCAAATAGACAACCTAACTCTACGTCTTAAAAGCAGCTGGAAAAAGAAGAACAAAAAAAAAAACAAAAAAACAAAAACCCAAAGTCAACAGAGGGAAAGAAATCATAAAGATCAGAGCAGAAATAAATGACAAATAAATGTAGGAAACATAGCAAAGATTAATAAAACTAAAAGCTGGTTCTTTGAGAAGATAAATAAAATCGACAAACCACTAGCCAGACCCATCAAGAAGAAAAGGGAGAAAAATAAAATAAAATTAGAAATGGAAAAGAAGAGGTTACAACAGATAACATAGAAACACAAAGGATCATAAAAAAATATTATGAGCAACTACATGCTAATAAAATGGACAACATAGAGGAAACGGACAGATTCGTAGAAAAGTTCAACTTCCCAAGACTGAACCAAGAAGAAATAGATATTATGAAGAAGTGAATTACAAATGCTGAAATCGAAACTGTGATCAGAAATTTCCCCCAAAAAACTAAAGCCCAGGGCAAGATGACTTGATAGGAAAATTCTGTCAAACATTCAGAGAAGAGCTAATGACTATTTTTCTGAAACTCTTCCAGAAAACTGCAGAGGAAGGAACATTTCCAAACTCATTGTATGAGGCCACAATCACCCCGATACCAAAACCAGACAAAGACAACACAAAAGAAGAAAATTACAGTCCAGTATCACTGATGAACATAGATGTAAAAATCCTCAACAAAATTCTAGCAAACAGAATTTAACAACACATTAAAAAGCTGATGTACCATGATCAAGTCGGTTTATTCCAGGGATGCAAGGATTCTTCAATATACACAAATGAATCAATATGATATACCATATTAACAAATTGAAAGATAAAAAACCATATGATCATTCAATAGATGCATAAAAAGCCTTCAATAATATTAAGCATCCATTTATGATTAAAAAACACTTCAAAAAAATGGACATAGAAGGAACCTACCTCAACATAGTAAAGGCCATATATGATAAGCCCACAACAAACATTCTCAGTGGTGAAAAACTAAAAGCATTCTCTCTAAGATCAGAAACAAGACAAGGGTGTCTAATCTCACCACTGTTATTCAACATAGTTTTGGAAGTCCTCACTATGAGAATCAGAGAAGAAAAAGAAAAAGAATCCAGATTGGAAAAAAAGAAGTAAAACTCTCACTGTTTGCAGATGACATGATACTATACATAGAAAACCCAAAAGAAACTATCAGAATATTACTAGAGCTGATCAGTGAATTCAGCAAAGTCATGAGATACACGGTCAATACACAGAAATCACTTACATTTCTGTATACTAACAATGAAAAATCCAAAAGAGAAATTAAGGAATCAATTCCATTCACCATCGCAATAAAAAAGAATAAAATATCTGGGAATAAACCTACCTAAGGAAACATAGAACTGTATATGGAAAATTATAAGACACTGATGCAATAAACCAAAGACAACATAAACAGATGGAGAGATATTCCATGTTCCTGGGTAGAAAGAATCAATATTGTGAAAAGTGGCAATACTACCAATTACAATCTACAGATTCAGTGTGGTCCCCATCAAATTACTAATGGCATTTTTCACAGAACTAGAACCAAAAACTTCACAATTCATATGGAAACACGAGACCCTAAATAGCCAAAGCAGTCTTGAAAAAGAAGAATGGAGCTGGAAAAATCAACCTTCCTGACTTCAGATTATACTACAAAGCTACAGTCATCAAGACAGTTTGGCACAAAACAGAAATATAGACCAATGGAACAAGATAGAGAGCCCAGAGATAAATCCACTCACCTATGGGTACCTTATTTTTTTAAAAGGAGGCAAGAATATACAATGGAGCAAAGATAGCCTCTTTAGTAAGTGGTGCTGGGAAAATTGGACAGCTACTTGTAAAAGAATGAAATTAGGACACTTCCTAATACCATACACAAAGATAAGCTCAAAATGGATCAAAGACCTAAATGTAAGACCAGAAACTATAAAACTCTTAGAAGAAAACATAGGCAAAACACTCGATGCCATAAATCAAAGGAAGATTTCTATGACCCACCTCCTAGAGTAATGGAAATAAAAATAAACAAGTGGGGCTAAATTAAACTTAAGTTTTGCACAGCAAATGAAACTACAAACAAGGTGAAAAGACAACCCTCAGAATGGGAGAAAGTAATAGCAAAGGAAACAACTGACAAAGGATTAATTTCCAAAATAATATAAGCAGCTCATACAACTCAATACCAGAAAAACAAACAACCCAATCAAAAAGTGGGAAAAAGACCTAAATAGACATTTCTCCAAAGAAGACATAAAGATGGCTAACACATGAAAGGATGCTCAACATCGCTCATTATTAGAGAAACGCAAATCAAAACTACAATGAGATACCACCTCACACCAGTCAAAATGGCCATCATCAAAGAGTCTACAAACAATAAATACTGGAGAGGGCGTGAAGAAAGGGAACCCTCTTGCATTGCTGATAGGAATGTAAATTGATACAGCCACTATAGAAGACAGTGTGGAGATTCCTTAAAAAACTAGGAATAAAACCACCATATGACCTAGCAATCCCACTTCTAGACATATACCCTGAGGAAACCAAAATTGAAAAAGACCCATGTACCCCAGTGTTCATTGCAGCACTATTTACAATAGCTAGAACATGGAAGCAACCTAGGTATCCAATGACAAATGAATGAATCAAGAAGCTATGGTACATATCTACAGTGGAGTACTGCTCAGCTGTAAAAAGGAACACATTTGAGTCAGTTCTAATGAAGTGGATGAACCTAGAGCCTATTATACAGAGTGATGTAAGTCAGAAAGAGAAATATAAATATCATATACTTACACATATATATGGAATCTAGAAAGAGGCACTGATGAATTAAGGGCAGCAATGGAGAAACAGACATAGAGAACAGACCTATGGACATGGTGGGTGGGGAGGAAGAAGAGGGTGAGATGTATGGAGAGAGTAACATGGAAACTTACAATACCATATGTAAAATAGATAGCCAGTGGGAATCTGCTACATGACTCAGGGAACTCAAACAAGGGCTCTGTGACAATCTAGAAGGGTAGAATGGGTAGAGGAATGGGAGGGAGGTTCGGGAGGGAGGGGACATGGGTGTACCTATGGTTGATTATTGTTTGACAAAACAAAATTCTGTAAAGCAATTATCCTTCAGTTAAAAAAGTGACAAAAATAAAAAAATCATATAATCTGCAGTCAAAAAAAAAAATCTGCCAGTTTGTTCAAATATCACTAAGGTACCCTTAAATAAATATATATTAAAGCTAAAGCATCTATTCAAACAGCCAGTTTTCTGTACTTGGCAAATTCCAGGCCTCTGTGTGTGTTACAACCCCTTAAAACCAACAGGGTCCCCTTGTTTCAATGGCGGTTCCCTCCTCTCTCCCCCCGCCCCCGGCAATGAAGGGGTCTTGGGCAAGCGGAGTGAGAAGTTCTACGAGTGCTGCAAAGAACCCTACCCAGACGTGACCTTCACGGTCAGCATCCGCCGCAGGACTCTCTACTACGGCCTCAACCTGCTCATCCCCTGTGTGCTCATCTCTGCCCTAGCCCTCCTCGTCTTCTTGCTCCCTGCAGACTCTGGAGAGAAAATCTCCCTGGGTGAGTACTGGGTCTGAGCTGGATGGGAGGGGCCTGCTTTGAGGGTGGCAGTCAGGGGCCCAGTGCAGAGACATCCAAGGTCTGCTCAGTACATCCCAGCCCAGGGTGACTCCCTGACACCACAGCCCCCTGTGTGGGGTGGCCAGGCCCTCCTGAGATCCCACAAGCTCCTCTGATCCTGCAGAGAGGATGGGAATGCCAAGGGAAGGACCAGTTCTTCCCTGAGGGGCCTGTGCCTTCTCCCCTCCTGACACCCCTCCCCACCCCTTGGTGGCAGCCAGCTGGGATATGTTGTGGGCAGAACACCGTTAAGTTTAATATAGTATCAGCTTGCATTTCTATATTGTCACACACAATGTAATTCCTTACCATCCTCCAATAGGAAGATAAGAAAACTATGATTTAGATTGGTGAAATGAGTCCCGCAACATCTCAAAGAGTTACTAAAGATTGTGTTTGATATACATAGAAATCATTCTCAAACCTATAACTTCTGACTACAAGTGTCTGACTACTGTAGCCGACTTTCTGACTATAAAGCTCAACCAAAAAGTGAAATTATGTTTTATTTGGTGGACTTTCTAAGGACTTCAGGCTCGGGCTAAAGCATCCCAGATAGCTCTGAGGGACTGCTCCAAAGAGGTAAGGAAGAAACTAGGATATATTTAGGAGTTTTTGCCACAGACGGAGTAGTTGAAACATCAAAAGATTACTATTTAAAAACCAGACTTCTCAAGTTAATAAATTTAGTGCTTTCCTATGCTTGGGAAGATGCAAAGAGTCTGGGTTCCCTGAAATCATTCCTGTGATGTATACCTGAGCTCTCCAAGGCCAGTATCCTGTGTTTTCTCATCCTGAGTGTCCTCAGGGTGCACCATCTGGGAGTCTGCAATGTGATGGCTTGATGGCTGCAACATCTATTGTTTATTGATAGAGCAGGTGATATTTTTATTCATAGGGCTCAGCTTGGGCACATAAATGACTTATCCAAGGTCTCACAACTAGTAAGTAGCAAAGTCAAGACCAGAAGCCATGTCTTCCAACTGTATCTCTTGTTTTTCCTGCTGCTTGGAAATTACCTCTAGATACTAATGTATTAATAATAAAAGATATGTGTGCTGAAGTCAGTGATTTATTTTGAGATGTTCTAAGTTCTGGCTTCTAAGTTTGTCTCTCCAGGGATTTCTCAACATTCCTCAGAAAAATGCCCATTCCTGTGAATATAGAAAACCAGGCATTCCATTTGGTGTTGGGAATGTTACAGCTACCACCCTCATTCCTCCTTTGACTCTCAGGTTGCCTGGAGTTCAGGCCTTGCGTTCTTTTCTGTCTCAGGGATCAGTGTGTGTCTCTGTTTCAGGAATCACAGTTTTACTCTCCCTCACCGTCTTCATGCTGCTGGTAGCTGAGATCATGCCTGCGACCTCTGACTCAGTGCCCTTAATAGGTAAGCAAGCAGCCGGCTCCTCTAAAGACCTGGGCTTCTACAGTGCCTGGGATTTCCCAGCACAGGCAGAGAGCAGAAACATGTCCTCCAGGACCCCAGAGAGCTGCACACTGCCCCTTTCTGCTGTGAGGGGATGACTTGCTTTAATTACTCAGAGTTGACTCATGGCCTCTGCTTACCTGGGCACACAGAAGGGGACAGGGAATCCAGCTTTGTGGTTTGGCCTTAAGATGCAGAAATGCCCCCTTTCCTCCCACAATGCACCTCTCCACATACTTGTTATGGAGCCAGAGATTTTTACCATCAGAGATTCATTATTTTAGCTTGAGTCACTGTTTTTCCACAAATTCATTGTCACACTTTAACTCTTAGCTGTTGTTTCCCAAGATAACTTGACATCTCTGTAGAAAGTTCAAGCTTGTGAGAGAAGGTGAACAGGACAAATATATTTTGGCCGCATGTTGGGATACACCCCACAGGCCTGCCAGCCCTGTACTTGCCCAGACTTTAGACAAAGAAAGAGCCCGGAGACACCAATGGTTTGATAGATGGGAGATCTTACACATCTGAAGCAAAAGGGTTATGGAGTGACACCCCATCGGTTACCTAAGAGAATTGAAGTCCGATTGGTCCATTGGTTACCAGGGAAACCAGCGAAGGGTCACAACCCTCTCAGCCCCTTGGGCTGAGTACCTTCCAGGTACAGAGGTCTTCCCTTGTTAAATTATGAATCAGGAGCCATTCTAATCTAAAGATTTGAACAATCACTAGCTGGCTGTGGGGGAAAAGTCTGTAGGTATTTATTGATTAGCTCTGTGATTAAGGAGACAGTCAGTCATGTGAGTGTGATGTAGGTTAAGCAGGGACTGGTCCAGCAGAGGAGATGTAGAGAGAGCAAACAAACCACACACAAAGGCAGGTGTAAAGATGATGACCTGCCCAGGGAGAGAGAACAAACACAGGAGGCAACATCACCTGTTGCTATGCACCTCCCTGGACTGGACTGAACTGGAATAAACAGGAACATGCAGAGCAGGGGTGCTCAGTGGCCCAGAGAGGACCCAATACCCTGGCTATTGCAGTCAAGGTTCGGTTCCTGGTCAGGAAACCACACCTCCAAGCCAGTTGTGAGGACAGGAAGCAAACATGCTGCCAGTAGATATTAGGTTTGATGAGAGTCCCCACTCCCACTTGATGGTGGAGGTCAGAAAGAGAAAAGCAGTTTATACAGTGGCAGTCCTGTGTAGTTAACCAGGGGTAAGTAGGAATAGGGGTCCTTACGTGATACCCTCAGGCTTCACTTCCCAAATTCAGAAGCCAAGGCCCTTCTTCTTGGAACTTCCTGGATGTATAATATTTGACCAGAGAGCCTATAGGTATAAAGAGCCTCTGTGGATGTCATGTTTTTCTCAGAACCATCCCAGAAACAAGGATACTTCAACCTGACCTTCTGACCCCATCCTTTCAGTTTTAGTAGAGACCTGCAGCAGAAACCACCCTTAACCAGGTAGTCAGCAGGCCCTGATGTCTGATGAACCCACAGGCTCGGCGGCTGCCTAGCCCACATCTAGAATGAAATGGCCTTCTGGAAGGCCTTCTAGAAGAAGGACAGCTGTTGGCCTTCGACCTCTGTTGTCAAGATTTCAGCTGTGGGATCCAGTCCCCCTGGATCTCTGTAGGTCACTGTATGAGTCTGCTAAGGCTGCCACAATGAAAGTCCTCAGACTGGGTGGCTTACACAAGAGAAATTTATTTGTTCCTGGTTTTGAAGGCTGTGCGTCCAGGATCAAAGGGCCAGCAGGGTTGGTCTCCCTCCTTGTCTTGCAGACAGGTACCCTCTGCTATTCCCCGACATGGTCTTTCCTCTGTGTCTTCACATCTCTGTGCCCCTTTGAGTTCCCAGATTTCCCCTTTTTATAAGGACACCAGCCAGTTTGGACCAGGTGCCACACTAACAATCTCACGGTTAATTAATCTCCTCTTTGAAGGCCCTCTCTTCAAACACAGTCACATTCTAAAGTACTTGTTGTTTAGAACTTCAATGTACAAGTTTTAGGGGTACACAGTATGCAGCCCATAACAGTCATGGTTTGGTCCCCCTTCCCTCCCCTTCCCAGAGGTCCCTGATGCTGATGTCAAGTCTCAAATGTCCTCCTCCAGTAGCTCCTTGTATGTTCCTCTTGGTCTCCATCAGAAAGCAATGAGTTCCTGCCTGCCTGGAGGGTAGGAGGTGTTTTTAACCAAGTGTATGACCACATACTTAGCCTTGTACAAGGATGTCTGTTTAAGAGCTCAGCCCCTTGGTGGATAGCCACAATGAAGGTTTATCTATTTATTGCATTTATGTTAGGATAATTCATTGTTTTGCTTGTTTAAGGAGACGTTGATCATACATATTTTTGTTTCACTATTTTTAATACTCTTTGCACTTGAATCCATGCTTCTAATCCCTTTTTTATTATTTTTTGAAGTATAATTGATTTGCAGTATCTTGTTGGTTTCAGGCATACAGCACAGTGGTTCAGTTTTATATATATAGTTTTTCAGATTCTTTTCCCTTATAGGTTATTACAAAATGTTGAGTAGAGTTCCCTGTGCTATACAGTAGGTCCTTATTGGTTATCTGTTTTATATAAAGTAGTGTATGTGTTAATCCCAATCTCCTAATTTATCGCTCCTCCACACTGAAGGTTTAATAATCATCGTTGACAGTTAAAGAATGCCCACCTGTGCCAACTTTTTCCTATACTCTTGGCCCATAAAATTGTTAATCTCTGCACCAACCCTGCAGAGAAGGCATTTCTGTCCCTGTTATACAGTAGAGACCTGAGGCCCAGAGAGGCTAAGTGGCCATTTAGGCTCACAGATGACAGCCAGTGTACCAGGAAGGAGCTCCATGCTGCTTCTCACCTGGGCCAACGTAGAGAAACGCATCCTTACCATCAAAGCTGAAGCTGATGTTCTCAGCCTGAAAGGACAATGCAGCTGACCTCTTCCTCAGACTGGCCAGCTGGCACTCCCCACCCCCATGGCCCTGGGTTGATGGAGCCAGAGCCTACTGTAAGTAGAGTCATTTTCCAGGCCTGAAAAGACAGCTGGGTGGCACCCGATCTGCCCTTGCTAGACCTCTGCAGCCTGCCCATGGCCTGCAGTCATAACTGTCATGACCACCTCCTCTGTGTACCAGTGGTTTCAGTTCTGACAATGATGCTTCCTTATCAGACAACCTTATCACCGTCCTATGAGGTGCACTTAACTTTCACTGAAGGACGAAGCAGTCAGGGTTCCTGAAAGTTCAGTCAGCTGGTGAGGCTGCTCACCAGGACTGGAGGAGGCAGCTCTGTATGCTGTGGGCTGTGGGCTGCAGGCCTGGAAGAAGTCACGCTGTGCTCTTGAGCCTCACTCCCCAGCCCTGTCAGGATGCCACCGTCTGGGTTCCCCGCACCATGCTGTGGTAACACTCCTGCATCTGCGCTCTCTGCAGCCCAGTACTTCGCCAGCACCATGATCATCGTGGGCCTCTCTGTGGTTGTCACGGTGATCGTGCTACAGTACCACCACCACGACCCTGATGGTGGCAAGATGCCCAAGTGGGTGAGTTCCTCCCAAGCAACTCCACCAGAAGAGGGGTCAGGGTGCCTTCCCCAGAGGGGGCTCCAAGGATGACATCTATTTTAAAAATCCCCCAAAAAACTTGGATTCCAAAACAAAAAGCTACAGTTCCTCACATGTCTGCATATCTCTGCATCCCGGGGAGCAGGGTGAGTGCTGTCAGGATCCCACAGGGCTGTCCTTACAATCTGACATCCCAGAAATGGGCTTAGGCCACCACTGCATCTCTCACTGAACAGTGTTTCTAAACCTCCTTTCTGCACATACAGTGTTAGAAGCAACACAGAAGACGACAGCTGCTGGTTGGAGCTTCAAAACAGAATGAGGAGTGAAAAGAGTAAGAGACAGTGAGCAGTGTACACATATACATTAAGTTGTCGACAAAATAATCAATAAACAATAAGAATAGAAAGGAATTTTATCAAACTGAGGGCTAGCCTGGAAACCAGCTTCCCAGATGACTCTGAGAAACTGCTCTGGAGAAGCAGGATTTTCAGCACAGTTTTATATCTTGTCAGAACAAAGAACATTAAACAAGTTGGGGTTACATTTCTTTAACGTAAAAATAACAGATCAGCCTGTACACATTGATTCAGCATGGCCTTGGTTCCTGAGAAGGGAGTCTTATCATCAGAGGGCTAGCACTGACATCCCAGGAAGAAAGGCATTTAATTTTTATCATGGACACACTTTACTTTGGGTCCGTGTGCCCTTTCCTTTAATAATTAAAGCAGATGTACAATGTATGTTTGTTTTTGAAAAGTGAAATCGCACAGCTGTGTCCGACTCTTTGCGACCCCATGGACTGTAGCCTATCAGGCTCCTCCGTCCATGGGATTTTCCAGGCAAGAATACTGGAGTGGGTTGCCATTTCCTTCTCCAGGAGATCTTCCCAACCCAGGGATTGAACCCGGGTGTCCTGCCTTGTAGGCAGACGCTTTACCATCTGAGCCACCAGGGAATTCAAGTTAACTCATGCATAAGCCAGAATGACTTCCCTCTATCTCAATATATGAAACTTTATTTTATCACAATGCACATAGGAAAGTCGTTTAACCAAAAGTCTATAAAATAAAGGTAAGTGGTTAACAGTGGTGACGGGGGATGTGATAAAAGGAAATGGATGGAAAATAAACATTTGTCATCGTAGCCCAGGTCAGGCCCCATGGTCCCCACGTTTCCCAGCACTGATGGCCTGTGATGTGTGCTGATGCTTCTCAAGCCACGGCTGTGCTCCATGTAAGTCCAGCATCCAAAACACTATACCCACTCTTGCTTCAGTTCAGTTCAGTTCAGTCGCTCAGTCGTGTCCGACTCTTGCGACCCCATGAACTGCAGCACGCCAGGCCTCCCTGTCCATCACCAACTCCCGGAATTCACTCAGACTCACGTCCATCGAGTCAGTGATGTCATCCAGCCATCTCATCCTCTGTCGTCCCCTTCTCCTCCTGCCCCCAATCCCTCCCAGCATCAGAGTCTTTTCCAGTGAGTCAACTCTTTGCATGAGGTGACCAAAGTACTGGAGTTTCAGCTTTAGCATCATTCCTTCCAAAGAAATCCCAGGGCTGATCTCCTTCAGAATGGACTGGTTGGATCTCCTTGCAGTCCAAGGGACTCTCAAGAGTCTTCTCCAACACCACAGTTCAAAAGCATCAATTCTTCAGTGCTCAGCTTTCTTCACAGTCCAACTCTCACATCCATACATGACCACAGGAAAAACCATAGCCTTGACTAGACGGACCTTTGTTGGCAAAGTAATGTCTCCGCTTTTGAATCTGCTATCTAGGTTGGTCATAACTTTCCTTCCAAGGAGTAAGCATCTTTTAATTTCATGGCTGCAATCACCATCTGCAGTGATTTTGAAGCCCCCCAAAATAAAGTCTGACACTGTTTCCACTGTTTCCCCATCTATTTGCCATGTTGGCAAACCTTGGTTGAGGGCTGAGCAGGGCCTGGACTTTTCCCACCTCATGTGATAATGTGACCAAACCCCCAGCCAGAGCAGAGCTGTACCCCAACCCCTCACCCCACTTGTTTCTGGGGCCCCACAAACCTTCCAGTCTTCCCGTCCAGAGAGCAAGGCTTGGGGACCACTGGGAGCTAAAGAAGCCTTCTCATGCCAAAACAACCCTGTCTTTGCTGACCCATAATCTTGAGTCCAAGTTCAGAGTCAGTTTAGGACTGAATGCAGCTGCAAGATGTAAAATGCATTTCCTTAATCTCCAGGAGCAGGGAGTTCCTGGGCCTTCTAAAAGTATCCATTGCACAATAATTTACAGTTACACAAAAGTTAACTTAAGAAAGACCTTTTTTTTCTTTTCTTTTCTTTTTTTTTTTTAAAGAAATTGGCTTTACAGAGTGACTGCCCTTGAATTCTTTTCACAGCAAGTCCTTATACTTGATAACTCTCTCATGGCATCAGCAATGGGCTCCCCAAAATGGTACAACCTCTCACATAGGTCATATCACCACAGTCTGCAGGCTTGTTTTGAGAAGTTCCACTCCCCACCCCTCAAAAAAAAAAAAAAAAAGCTGAGACATATTTGTGTACATTCACCTACATTCTCTTCTGACTTAGAACCTTGAAAGACTTTCTTGTCTATCCACCCATCTGTTTGAAATAAGATTTACAAGTATCAGAAGTCAAAATCAAAGAAGAATTATACATAAGAAAATTCTGCTCCCATTCCTACCCCTACTTCCACCACCAATTAATAACTGTTTCAATTAATTTCTTTTTCCTTCCAGTATTTATGCAGATGCCAAAATATAAACACATATTCTTATTTTTTCTGTTTTGACCATTGTACAGAGAAGGAAACTAAGGCAGTAAGATACAAAACCATTTTTAATGACCTAGTAGCACTTTACTGTTCCAGAGAACTCTAAATTAGAGCTGCTGCTGCTAAATCACTTCAGTCATGTCCAACTCTGTGTGACCCCATAGACGGCAGCCCACCAGGCTCCCTCATCCCTGGGATTCTCCAGGCAAGAACACTGGAGTGGGTTGCCATTTCCTTCTCCACTGCATGAAAGTGAAAAGTGAAAGTGAAGTCGCTCAGTCATGTCTGACCCTCCACGACCCCATGGACTGCAGCCCACCAGGCTTCTCCATCCATGGGATCTTCCAGGCAGGAGTACTGGAGTGGGGTGCCATTGCCTTCTCCATTGAATTAGAGCATATGCTGAGTATTCACCTCTCAGCACAAGAACATGTTAAAGCAATGGTGCAAAGCAAATACAAAATTTGTATTTCTCTTTCATTTTATGTAACACACTGCATTTTTCTTTTCTTTCTTTCTATGTGTTTTTGAAACATAAACAACCTCCAAGGAGCTTTCATTATAATCTGTTGCCATGAAGAAAACACTGCCAGTCCGGTGGCATTATGTGACATTTGCACAGTCAGAAACAAAACCATAACCTAACAGAAGAGGTCACAAGCAGACTGAGAAGTGCCAAGAGGATAATCTCATCTTCTGAGATGCTTTAGCCTTGAAAGCTAATGATTCAGGCCATAAAATTCAAAATAGATTTAGCTTAGATTTAGCTTGAGCTGTGCCCCAGGGGATGCGCAGACCCCCACGTGTGGGACAAAGCAAAGCCCTGAATCTGAGGCTCAGGTCTCCCTGCACCAATGTGTCTGGGTTTGGGCACATTCACAACCCATGTGCTTCCTTGAGTTCTGGCTCTGGCTTTCTGGTGCCTTCCCAGTGGGGGTTGGGCTAAAGTCACGGGTGCTTGCGGAGAACCTAACAGACAGACCTTTTTATGGATGGGTCTGTGGAAGTCAGAACACAATAGGTGACTCAGACTCACTGTATGACCTTGAGCCAGTTTATCTCTTTGAGCCTAAGACTCTTTTTTTTTTTTAATTTATTTTATTCAAGTATAGTTGATTTACAGTGTTGTGTTAGTTTCTGATGTAAAGTGATTTATATATTTACATATATATATACACGCACACACAGTGCATATATATGTGTGTATACATCAGCCATAAATGGAAAGGATTTGAGCTGATTTTGCACTCCATCAGCAGAGCTAAAATATTTACCATCTGGCCCTTTAAAGAAAGTCTGCCAACTCCAGCTTCAGACTTTCCACAGCACTTTGTCTTGTATCATCTCATTCAGTCTTCACTGCAGCCTAATGGATTAGGTTAGAGGTTCCTAAGCTGCCATGGTTCACAGCACCTTTCATGAGTCAGGGTTTTGTGTTTTCCAGAGAGTACCTAGGACAGAAGGAATACCTAATGGTTCTATAAATAAAACAGGTCAAAACCACTTACTAGGTACTTATGCCCTGACAACTTAGCACCTGTGGGCACAGCAAACCTCACACCTTGGGAGCATGCTACCCTGCTTGTCTGTTCCATGATGACTTTTTTGGCACTTGGCTTTTATCAGGACAAGTTCCAAAATCTGCTTTGCGAGGGTAGGATATCATGCAAGGAATGCAGTGATCTAATGTAACAGTCTGGACTGCTTCAGGCTAGGGATGCACATGGTGTCTCAAGTCTCACAGGGTTGCCCCTTAAAACTTAACATCTCCAGGGGTGCCTTTATGAGTTTGCTGCTGCACACTGGGGTACCTCACACAGAGCTGAAGATGATGGTCCCTAGTTCCAGATGTAAAATGCTGTGTTCCCCGGCTCAGGGCTCCCTTGAGAAGACAACCCTCTTCACCCACACAGGCTGTCCTCCCTGAGATGGCACTGTGCCCATAGCTTCTTCCCAGGGTGATTTTCTGCATTGCTTTATCATCACCTGACAATTGATTGAACCATCATACCCCGTTGGCACTGCTTGCCTGTGTAAACTCGCCTGGGAAGGTGTGGCGACCTGTCATGCCCAGGGTCCACCCCGGTCCACCCCCACGAAGTCTAGCAGGTATTGCAGTTGTACCCCCTTGCTGTCAGGATCAGCTGTGGGCCCTGCCCAGCTCCTCTAAGACTGTGCTGTCTCCGCAGACCAGAGTCATCCTCCTGAACTGGTGTGCCTGGTTCCTTCGCATGAAGAGGCCGGGGGAGGACAAGGTGCGGCCAGCCTGCCAGCACAAGCAGCGCCGCTGCAGCCTGGCCAGCGTGGAGATGAGCGCAGTGGCGGGGCCGCCGGCCACCAATGGCAACCTGCTGTACATCGGCTTTCGCGGCCTGGACACCATGCACTGCGCACCCACCCCTGACTCAGGGGTCGTGTGCGGCCGCGTGGCCTGCTCCCCAACCCATGACGAGCACCTGCTGCACGCCGGCCAGCCCTCTGAGGGGGACCCGGACCTAGCCAAGATCCTGGAGGAGGTGCGCTACATTGCCCACCGCTTCCGCTGCCAGGATGAGAGTGAGGCCGTGTGCAGTGAGTGGAAGTTCGCGGCCTGTGTGGTGGACCGCCTGTGTCTCATGGCCTTCTCCGTCTTCACCATCCTCTGCACCATTGGCATCCTGATGTCGGCGCCCAACTTCGTTGAAGCTGTGTCCAAAGACTTCGCTTGACCCAGCCCTGGATCCCAACGTGTAGGACATACACAGATATGCCATGATGATGGCTTAAAGAGAACTTGGGATGGCTGATCCCACAGCAGCATTAAACCCTGAAAGATGCACATGTACCCCATCGCTGTCATGTCTGTTTCAGTTTCCTTGTTACTTTCAGTAGTGGGAAGTCAGCACGTTTCAGTTTAACCCTTTTTAGTGAGCCACTTGATATCCTTGGAGCCGTCCTTATGGTCAGCAGGACCCCCGAGAGGTAGTTTTGTCCATCCCACATTGCCTGGTGAGCCCTTCAGAGGTTGGGGTAGCTCAGGACTGACTGCCAGGGGAGGCCTGGACAGCGGGTTTGCATGCCTGCATGTCACTTGCCATGAGGGCCTACGTGAAAATTCATACCTGCTTTTGCCTGTGTACAAACCTAGATTGAAGTTAATCACGATAATAAACCACACTCAGTAAACCCATCAGATGATTGATGAAACAAAACTAAAAACCCAACTACTCATTTTTTTTCAATTCAGACTTTAATTTTCTCTACCAAAGACAGTTGATAAACACTTCTATGCTATGTCTGCCCTTTTAAAAAGAGACAATAATAGTTATCTTGTAAATTATTGTTTTGCCAGCCTGATTTTTGCCAACTTACCCTCTTGGGAATCAGGATGGACACAGGTGTGTGTTGATTCTGAACCAGGACCAGATTCAGTCAAATCGGGGGAATTTCTGTAGATCCCAGACGCTCTCAAGCTTCCTTTGCTGCCCCTAGGCACCAGGCAGTTGAGTGAATCTGTTGTAGAGGACAAGTAGAATTCTATTAGAATTACCACCCAATGTAATAATAGCTGAAGCTAAATTAAACCACCTATGTTTTTTTAACAGTGTATTAAATGTTTCACATATATTGGAGTTGGTTAGCCTTATAAAATTTGTGGATCCATACAAATGCACAACAAAGTCACCAAAGTATTCCATGCATTTTCTCCTTGTGTCAGGGCTAAAAGGCTAAAAGACTCCCTGTGTTGCAGGAACTGGGGAGGGGGTGGTGTGGCTGATGGCTTTCCTGAATGGCAGGCCAGTGGTGGTTAGCAGGAGAGGCTGATAGACTAGCGGTGGCTGCATACCAGTAACTCCGGTTTCTGATTTGGCAAGGCTCAGTTTATGCACCCAGCTTCAGCCCAGAGAGCTGGCTGAATGAGTAGATTCACTGGAAGCTTGTGTTTTGAAAGCAAGGGGGACTTTCTTTTAAATCCAAGTGGTGATGCGGTTCTCCACTTAGATTTTCTACCTGACAATCGTCACTTTGCTTCTCCCATCTTTACTGTTGAATGTGATCAGAGGAAGACACAGGACAAGACAGTCTGTCCTGTTCTGTCATTTCATCTGGTAAACTCACAGAGCTCAAAACTGCCGAAAATGCCTGAGCTCCTGGGGATCTTTAATTTGCTTCTAACCCCTGAAATGGCTATGTTATGAGGGAAGATTTGATTTTTCAGAGCAAAAGAAATTGCATGCCCTTCTCCAGCCATTTAGTTCACTCATTTCTGGGTGGATTTGTGTGCACTGAGGAAGATGGAGGTGTGTGCCTGCTCTCTATGTCTATGTGTGTGTGAATGTGTATGTGAGAACATTCAGAAAAGGTACCTGGTTTACAGTGAGAAAGTTGATAAATAAGGACAGTCCAGCATAATGCCGTTTGGAGCAGGGCTGTCCTCAGAGTACACTCATTCTATATGGAGTGGATAAAAATGCACATTTTTTTTTCTATTAAAGTGTCTTTAGAAACAACTAGAAGTGTTTTGATATATAAACAGAGTACTTCATTTCTTACTGCTATTCCAAGTTGAGCCCTACTACGTTTTGCTTTAATAACAAAACCTTTTTTGTTTTGTATTTTATACAGAAAACATGAAAAGGCAAACAGAAGAAGTTTGGATTTTGACCATGCAAATAACTACTCTGTGATTTAAAACGTAGTAATAAGGAAAAGATGCACATGTAGAAAGACAAGTATGAAGGGCTGAAAATAAGTGCCCCACCACCATCCCTGCCTTATCTCCTCATAGAGGACCACCAGTGAGCTTCTGGGGAGGGACGGGCATTTCCAGAAAGAAACAAAGGAAAGGAGACTGAGGAGGGAGAAAGGGGACGTGGAGAGAGAACCTCCTTTTCTGTCCATTTCTAGAACCTGTGCTGTGTGCAGTGCCCTGCACTTTGCTTTTTTCATTGGATGTTAAGAGATCTTTCCATAACAACATATAAAGATCTACCTCATTCTTAATAGCTACTTAGCCTTCCATTGTCCCTGTGCACTAATAATTTCTTTATTAGTGAACCTATAGAATATTTCCTGTCTTTATTTTTATACACAGATCTAGAATTAGCATCGTTGTACTTATATCATGACATACTTTTGTGACTGTATCTTGATATCGATTGGAACTTGAAAATGGAGTTGCTGAATTTAAGACTATGTCTATTTAACACTTTTGTCAATTATTGTCGGATGATTCTTCAAAAATTGATCTGTGGTTACACTTATCAAAAGTATAGTGAAATGATCAATTTCTCAGTTTTCTCAAACAGCTTTTATTCCAGTCTAGTGAAGAATAATATTACAATATTATTCTTAGTTCACTTTTTTAGGAGTGAAGTTGAACATCATTTCAAATGTTTTCTGGTCACTTTTTGGTAAATTTATGTCCTTACACAGTTTTGGCTCTTTCTTAATTAATTTGGATGTATATTTTGAAATTTTTCTGTCTTATGTCTTGAAAATATTTTTGTCTTTTGAGGTTCTCTATTGATTTTCTTATTGTCACATATATAAAATTTAAAGTTTTATGTTGTCAATTTATCCTTATTTTCCATTTTAGATCCCAGAATTTGTTTCCAGTTCTAAAAGACCTTTCCCATTCTAAGATTGTAAATAAATTTACTCATATTTTCTTCTAAATCCTTATGGTTTCATCTGTTTATCTTTACCTATTCTTACCTCCCAGAAATTCATTTATTGCAGGAAATGAAGGTAAAGATGTGATTTTTTTCCCTTCAAAAGTTTAGTAAGTTATTCTAGCAATATATATAAATTGCATTCTGGTATAAAATTATATAGTCTTTTCCCCCTTTGTTCAAATGCCACTTTATTTGTAACTAAATTCCTCAAAGTGTTTGAATCTACTTCTGTTTTATTGATTTATCTCCCTATGAATTCCTTTAATTTATGAGGCTTCATTCCTATTAATATAAAATATTCATATTAATATAAATATTTTCAGGTCAAGGCTCCTCGGAACACTTGCCTCTCTCTTTCTTTTAACTCTCTTTCTCATACACACACTTGCCTCTCTCACACATAACTTTTTTTAAAAATGGGGCCACAGTGAATTTGTAGATGAATTGTTTTCCTATCCAAGAATGCTGCCATCCAACTTACATTCAAATCTCATGTCACTCATAGAGCTCTACGGTTTTGTTCAGATAGATCCTATGAATTTGTTATTGTCTATTTCTAGGTATTTTATCATTTGGCTACCATTTTCAATGGAATAATTTTTACATTTTGTATTCTCACCAGATATATAGGATAGTAGTTGATTTTGTATATCAGTGTTATAATCAAACACCCTAATTGTAATTTCTTACTGTTTCTAAGATTTTCTTTTGCCTCCCCCTTTACACTAATTCCCCTATTTCTTTCTCTTAGCCAACTGCATTTGAGAACAGTATTAAAGAATAGTGATTCAGGCTGCATACCTGTTCCTGACATCAATAGGATGATTTAATGGCTCACCATTTAACTTGAATGAAAGCATGTGTTTTGCTTATAATAAACACTATCTGTGTATTCTCAAAGTGTTAAGGCTTTCTGGGGGAAATATATGCTGGGCTTTTGGGGGGTTTTTTTGTCACAACCTTCTCAGTATCCATGGAGATGATTAGAAGGGTTTCCTTTTGCTCTTATAGGACATGGTATATTAATAGATTGCTTCAAACCAATCTGTTACTATGTTCCTGAGATGATCTGTACTTATGGTTTTTGCTATCCATTTCACATAGGAGATGAATCATTCTGCAGCTTGCTCTTGTGTGCAAAACAGAAAGAAACCAAAGAATACTGTATATTCTGCAATCATTTACTGGGTTTTAGAATCATCTTCTACTTAAGTGTCAAATGTCTCACCAGGGTGGGGAGCTGTCTGGGCATACACTGGGCTGCTTTTGGATTTCTCCCACTGGGCATGTTAGGTCCTGGGGCATTTCTGAGTCAATTTTGGAACATATTTTTTTTTTAGAAAATTAATTTTACTCCATTTTCAGTATATCTACATAGTTTTGCAATATGGGAACTTAGGATTTTAAATTTTATGTTCATGATAATGTCTCCATTTTTCATTTCTAAGTATGTACAATTCTCCTTTTGTTTTCACTGATTTGGCTCACTGAGGGTTTTATTTTTCTATATTTTCAGACACTGAAACCTTAGACTTATTCATTAGTTTGGGTACCTGACCTGATTATATCCCCTATTGCCCCCTGGCTTACCTGACCATTCCTGGGACAACAGACAAGCAGTACAGCTGGGCATAACATCAGAGCTCTGGGGCCAGGACTGAAGCTTCATTTGACAGCAAGAGCCAGAGGGTCAAACCAGGCCAGGCAGTGGGGATGTGTCCGATGCAACAGATCATGTCACCACTGTGACCACAGTTAGTTGGAGAACAGACCCACCAAAGCTTTGACCACAAGCTTTCTTGAGGCTCTGACTCCTGGAAGTAATCTTTTCTTACATAATAAATTCTGTTCCCTCATTGCTTCATTCTTTCTGGCCCAGTCCTTCCTAGACCTGACTTCACTGCTCCTGGCTCCTTTTTAAATTATCACTTACTTCTTTTGAGTGTGGGTTTGACTTTTTAATATTGAAGCGTATTGTGTGATAGGGAGAGGACTGTCTGCAGTTTCAGGCTTTATGAACTCTTGTGGTATGTCTGTAGTGCACCCCACTTTGGGAATCACAGGAATGCAAAACATTCTCTCATTCTGCCCAGTTCTCCACCCCCTCTAGTCTGTTTATCCAATGTCTCACTTATATTCTTTCCTATTTTTTTTTTTTTTTCTGCTTAAACCTTATTGGAAACCTCTTATTTGCTGTGTTAGACTTCTGTAAATCTCCCTTCTGATAAATACTACCCATCAACAAATTCTGCTGTTGTCTTTTGAAATTCTTATACTTCTTCTTTGGTTTTTATTATTTCAGTTCTCCTCTACTCTTTATTCTTGTATTTTTATATTTAAGGCTTTATTTTTCAGAGCAGGTTATAGAACCACAGCAAAATTGAGGGAGGTACAGAGATTTCCCATGTACTCCCTGCCCCCCAGATGCCTAACCTCCCTTATGATGAGGACTTGTTACAAGTGATGAACCTACACTGACGCATGGTTAACACCCAAAGTCCATACTTTACAGGAGGGTTCACTCTTGATGCTGTGCATTCTGTGAGTTTGGACAAATGTATAAAAACGTGTACCCACTGTTATAGTATCATACAGAGCAGTTTCACTGCCCTAAAAATCCTCTATGTTCCCATCTACTTATTCCCCACTCCCAGCCCCTGGCAATGGTTGATCTTGTCTGCATAGTTTTGCCTTTTCTAGAATGTCATATAGTTGAAATCACATAGTATGTAGCCTTTTCAGACTGGCTTCTTTCACTTAATATGTATTTAAGGTTCCCCCATGTCTTTTCATGGCTTGATAGCTCATTTTTTTAAGCACTGACAGTCCATTGTCTGTATCATTTATTTCATGATACTGATCCTTGCTCCTTTTCTAATTATCATTTACTTCATTTGCATGTGGATTTGATTTTTTTAATATCAGAGCTTATCATACCATAGTTTAGCCAAATGAAGGACTTGGTTGCTTCCAAGTTTTGGCAGTCATTAATAAAGATGCTATAAACAACCATATGCAGATTTTTGCCTGGAAATAAGTTTTCATCTCCTTTTACAAAACTACCAGTAAATATCAAGGGGTGTGATTACTAGATTGTATGTTAAGAGGATATTTAGTTTTGAAAGAAATCGCCTTCCAAAGTGGCCATACCATTTTGCATTCCCACTGATAATGAAAGACAGTTCCTGTTTCTTCTCTTCCTTGACAGTATTTGGTGGGTCCATCTTCCAGATTTTGGCCATCTAATAGATATATATGGTATTGATATTGAACAGGGTTCTTGGTGTTCCCCCATCAATAGCAATTGACTAGAGGCCAGAAAAGAAATTCAGACAAGGCTCTGTTGGGGCTCCTGAAGCAGCAGCAGGGAGCAAATGTAAACCAGTTCTTACTTGCTTGCTCCCTGAGGAGGGGGATGAGTTTGTTCCTCATGCGGTGAGGGTAGGAGTGTGTCTGAGGACCTGGCTGGAGGGGTGGCTTAGGTGGTTTCCCAGCCCTTGGTGGTGTTGAGTGCTGAGGATATGCTTAGTACCCTGCTTTTGCTTCCAATACTGTTTTTTGCTCCTGGCTCTTCAGAAGTGGCAGTAGGGATTTTTTGGTCTTTTTGTATCTTTTTGTCCACAGTTTTCCCCCACTGCACATGTACGCAGTTATTTTTAGTTCCATATAGTTTCCTTGTATTTTATTACTGGAGGAGAGGTTTGTCCAGGGGCAAGCATTGCCACACTACAGCAAAGGGTCCCATGTCCCCCCCTGTCTCAGTATCTCATTGTGGTTTTAACTTTAATTTCCCTGATTGCATATGTTATTGAGCATCTTTTCATATGCTTATTTGCCATTTTCTTTGATGAGGTGTTTGATAAAGTCTTTGGCCCATTTTAAAATCAGGTTGTTTGCTTTCTTATGGTTGGGTTTTATAAGTTCTTTGTATTGAATATATATCGGATAGCAGTCCTTTATCAAATGTGTCTTTTTCAAATATTTTCTCCCCGTCTGTGACTTGTCTTTTCAGTCTCTTGATATTGTCTTTCAAAGAGCAGAAGTTTTGCATTTAAATGAAGTCTAGTCTATTATTTATTTATTTATTTTGTAGATCGTGCCTTTCCTGTTTTATCTAAAAAGTCATCTCCATACCCAAGGTCATCTAGATTTTCTCTTGTCATCTCCCAGGAGTTATATAATTTTATGTTTTAAAGCTAGGTCTGTGATCCATTTTGAGTTAATTTTTTGAATAGTGTATACGCTGTGTCTAGATTGATTTATTTATTTTCATGTGTGGATGTTCAGTTGCTCCAGCATTAGTTGTTGAAAAATAGGTGGAGGGGGGTTCAGGCTGGGGAACACATGTGCACCCGTGGCGGATTCATGTCAATATATGGCAAAACCAACACAATATTGTAAAGTAATTAGCCTCCAGTTGAAATAAATACATTTATATTAAAATTATTCTTTCCTCATTTAATTGCTTTTGCTGTTTGTCAAGGGTCAGTTGACTATGTGAGTCTGTTTCTAGGCTCTTTATTCTCACATTGGCTTCCATCTGGGTTCTCTATCCTGATCTATTTGTCTATTCTTTTGTTAATACCATGCTGTCTTGATTACTACATATTTACAGTAAAGTCACTCCTCTATTAACTTGAAGTCAATCCTCTATTTTTTTTTAAAAGTTATATGTATTTTTAATTGTGAAATATAGCATATGACTTACCATCTTTAAATATATTGTTTGGTGGCAACTGACAAAGAACTAATCTTAAAAGCAACTCCTGCAGCTCAATTCCAGAAAAATAAACAACCCAATCAAAAAATGGGCCAAAGACCTAAACAGACATTTCTCCAAAGAAGACATACAGATGGCTAACAAACACATGAAAAGATGCTCAACATCACTCATTATCAGAGAAATGCAAATCAAAACCACAGTGAGGTGCCATTTCACGCCAGTCAGAATGGCTGTGATCCAAAAGTCTACAAGCAATAGATGCTGGAGAGGGTATGGAGAAAAGGGAACCCTCTTACACTGTTGGTGGGAATGCAAACTAGTACAGCCACTATGGAGAAGAGTGTGGAGATGCCTTAAAAAACTGGAAATAGAACTGCCTTATGATCCAGCAATCCCACTGCTGGGCATACACACCGAGGAAACCAGAATTGAAAGAGACACGTGTACCCCAATGTTCATCGCAGCACTGTTTATAATAGCCAGGACATGGAAGCAACCTAGATGTCCATCAGCAGATGAATGGATAGAAAGCTGTGGTACATATACACAATGGAGTATTACTCAGCCATTAAAAAGAATACATTTGAATCAGTTCTAATGAAGTGGATGAAACTGGAGCCTATTATACAGAGTGAAGTAAGCCAGAAAGAAAAACACCAATACAGTATACTAACACATATATATGGAATTTAGAAAGATGGTAACGATAACCCTGTATGCGAGACAGCAAAAGAGACACAGAACATAGAACAGTCTTTTGGACTCTGTGGGAGAGGGCAAGGGCAGGATGATTTGAGAGAATGGCATTGAAACATATATAATATCATATATGAAATGAATCACCAGTCCAGGTTCAATGCATGATACAGGATGCTTGGGGCTGGTGCACTGGGATGACCCAGAGGGATGGTATGGGGAGAGAGGTGGGAGGGGGTTTCAGGATGGGGAACATGTATACCCCTGGCAGATTCATGTTGATGTATGGCAAAACCAATACAATATTGTAAAGTAATTAGCCTCCAATTAAAATAAATAAATTTATACTAAAAAATAAAATAAAAAAATAAATGACATCATATATCAAGTAACTGGTACATAGTAGGTTGCAATCAATGGTATGTTCTTTTTATTTCTATTATTAATAAAAGCATTACAATTATAAAAAATATAAATAAATATATTTGGTGGCATTAATTCACATTTTTGTAAAACCATCACCACCATCCATCTCCAGAACTCTTTTCATTTTGCAAAACTGAACTCTATGCATTAAACACTAATTCCCCATTTCCCATCCCCCCGACCCTGGTAACCACAATTCTACTCTTTGTTTCTATAAAGTTGATTATTCTTGGTACCTTACAGAAGTGGAATCATACAGGATTCGTCATTTTGTGATTGGCTAATTTCACTTTACGTAATGCCCTCAAGCTTCATTCAAGTTGGAGCCCCTCTTCTACTTTTATTGTTTATATTATTGTTGTGGTGGTTCTAACATATTTGGCCAATACCTAGTTTGTTTATCTCTATTTATTCTGATTTAATCATATAAGTACTTTTGGCTCTAAAGTTTCTTCTCATCAAAGCTTTAACACCAACCTATATGGTAAAGAATCTACCTGCAATGTGGGAGACCTGGGTTTGATCCCTCAGTCGGGAAGATGCCCTGGAGAAGGGCATGGCAACCCACTCCAGTATTCTTGCCTGGAGAATTCCATGGACAGAGAAGCCTAGTGGGCTACAGTCCATGGGGTTGCAAAGAGTTGGACATAACTGAGCAACTAACACACACACACATGTTTTGATATATAGCATTTTGGTATGTAACATTTTTATCTTTTGTGCTCATTTCATATGCTAGCAAGGTAATGCTCAAAATCCTTCAATCTAGGCTTCAACAATACATGAGCTAAGAACTTTCAGAGGTACAAGATTGGTTTGGAAAAGGCAGGGGAACTAGAGATCAAATTACCAACATCCATTGGATCATAGAAAAAGGAAGAGAATTTCAGAAAAATATCTGCATCATCGACCACACTAAAGCCTTTGACTGTGTAGATCACAACAAACTGTGGAAAATTCTTAAAAAGATAGGAATTCCAGACCACCTTACCAGCCTCTTGAGAAACCTGTATGCAGGTCAGTCAAGAAACAACAATTAGAACCAGACACGGAACAACAGACTGGTTCAAACTTGGGAAAGGAGTACATCAAGGCTGTATACTGTCACACTGCTTATTTAACTTATATGCAAAGTACATCATGTGAAATGCCAGGCTGGATGAAGCACAAGCTGGAATCAAGACTGCCTGGAGAAATATCAATAACTTCAGATATGCAGATGACACCACCCTAATGGCAGAAAGAAAAGAGGAACTAAAGAGCCTCTTGATGAAGGTGAAAGAGGAGTGTAAAAAAGCCAACTTAAAGCTCAACATTCAAAAAACTAAGATGGCATCTTGTCCCATCACTTCATGGCAAATAGATGGGGGAAAAAATGCAAACAGTGACAGATTGTATTTTTTGGGCTCCAAAAACACTGTGGATGGCAATTGCAGCCATGACATTAAAAGATGCTTGCTCCTTGGAAGAAAAGCTATGACACACCTAGACAACATATTAAAAACCAGAGACATCACTTTACTGACAAAGGTTTGTCTAGTCAAAGCTATGGTTTTTCCATTAGTCTTGTACAGATGTGAGAGTTGGACCATAAAGGAGGCTGAGTGCCAAGGAACTGATGCTTTATAACTGTGGTGCTGGAGAAGATTTTGAGAGTCCCTTGGACAGCAAGGAGATCAAACCAGTCAATCCTAAAGGAAATCAACTGTTACTATTCATTGGAAGGATTGATACTGAAGCTGAAGCTCCAATACTTTGGCCACCTAATGTGAAGAGCTGACTCATTGGAAAAGACCCTGGTGCTGGAAAAGATTGAGGGCAGGAGGAGAAGGGGACTACAGAGGATGAGATGGTTACATGGAATCATTGACTCAATGGACATGAATTCGAGCAAACTCCAGGAGACAGTGAAGAACAGGGAAGCCTGGCATAGTGCAGTTCATTGGGTAGCAAAGAGTCAGACAGGACTGAATGGCTCATCAGATCAGATCAGATCAGTCGCTCAGTCATGTCCGACTCTTTGCGACCCCATGAATCGCAGCACGTCAGGCCTCCCTGTCCATCACCAACTCCCGGAGTTCACTCAGACTCATGTCCATCGAGTCAGTGATGCCATCCAGCCATCTCATCCTCTGTCGTCCCCTTCTCCTCTTGCCCCAAATCCCTCCCAGCATCAGAGTCTTTTCCAATGAGTCAACTCTTTGTATGAGGTGGCCAAAGTACTGGAGTTTCAGCTTTAGCATCATTCCTTCCAAAGAACACCCAGGGCTGATCTCCTTCAGAATGGACTGGTTGGATCTCCTTGCAGTCCAAGGGACTCTCAAGAGTCTTCTCCAACACCACAGTTCAAAAGCATCAATTCTTCGGCGCTCAGCCTTCTTCACAGTCCAACTCTCATATCCATACATGACCACAGGAAAAACCATAGCCTTGACTAGACGAACCTTTGTTGGCAAAGTAATGTCTCTGCTTTTGAATATGCTATCTAGGTTGGTCATAACTTTCCTTCCAAGGAGTAAGCGTCTTTTAATTTCATGGCTGCAGTCACCATCTGCAGTGATTTTGAAGCCCAGAAAAATAAAGTCTGACACTGTTTCCACTGTTTCCCCATCTATTTCCCATGAAGTGATGGGACCGGATGCCATGATCTTCGTTTTCTGAATGTTGAGCTTTAAGCCAACATTTTCACTCTCCTCTTTCACTTTCATCAAGAGGCTTTTGAGTTCCTCTTCACTTTCTGCCATAAGGGTGGTGTCATCTGCATATCTGAGGTTATTGATATTTCTACTGGCAATCTTGATTCCAGCTTGTGTTTCTTCCAGTCCAGCATTTCTCATGATGTACTCTGCATATGAGTTAAATAAACAGGGTGACAATATACAGCCTTGACGTACTCCTTTTCCTATTTGGAACCAGTCTGTTGTTCCATGTCCAGTTCTAACTGTTGCTTCCTGACCTGCATACAGATTTCTCAAGAGGCAGGTCAGGTGGTCTGGTATTCCCAGCTGTTTCAGAATTTTCCACAGTTTATTGTGATCCACACAGTCAAAGGCTTTGGCATAGTCAAGAAAGCAGAAATAGATGTTTTTCTGGAACTCTCTTGCTTTTTCGATGATCCAGCAGATGTTGGCAATTTGATCTCTGGTTCCTCTGCCTTTTCTAAAACCAGCTTAAACATCAGGAAGTTCACAGTTCACATACTGCTGAAGCCTGGCTTGGAGAATTTTGAGCATTACTTTACTAGTGTGTGAGATGAGTGCAATTTTGCGGTAGTTTGAACATTCTTTGGCATTGCCTTTCTTTGGGATTGGAATGAAAACTGACCTTTTCCAGTCCTGTGGCCACTGCTGAGTTTTCCAAATTTTCTGGCATATTGAGTGCAGCACTTTCACAGCATCATCTTTCAGGATTTGGAATAGCTCAACTGGAATTCTATCACCTCCACTAGCTTTGTTCATAGTGATGCTTTCAAAGGCCCACTTGACTTCACATTCCAGGATGTCTGGCTCTAGGTCAGTGATCACACCATCGTGATTACCTGGGTCGTGAAGATCCTTTTTGTGTAGTTCTTCTGTGTATTCTTGCCATCTCTTCTTAATATCTTCTGCTTCTGTTAGGTCCATACCATTTCTGTCCTTTATCAAGCCCATCTTTGCATGAAATGTTCCTTGGTATCTCTGATTTTCTTGAAGAGATCTCTAGTCTTTCCCATTCTGTTGTTTTCCTCTATTTCTTTGCATTGATCGCTGAAGAAGGCTTTCTTATCTCTTCTTGCTATTCTTTGGAACTCTGCATTCAGATGTTTATATCTTTCCTTTTCTCCTTTGCTTTTTGCTTCTCTTCTTTTCACAGCTATTTGTAAGGCCTCCCCAGACAGCCATTTTGCTTTTTTGCATTTCTTTTCCATGGGGATGGTCTTGATTCCTGTCTCCTGTACAATGTCACGAACCTCATTCCATAGCTCATCAGGCACTCTATCTATCAGATCTAGGCCCTTAAATCTATTTCTCACTTCCACTGTATAATCATAAGGGATTTGATTTAGGTCATACCTGAATGGTCTAGTGGTTTTCCCTACTTCCTTCAATTTCAATCTGAATTTGGCAATAAGGAGTTCATGGTCTGAGCCACAGTCAGCTCCTGGTCTTGTTTTTGCTGACTGTATAGAGCTTCTCCATCTTTGGCTGCAAAGAATATAATCAATCTGGTTTTGGTGTTGACCATCTAGTGATGTCCATGTACAGAGTCTTCTCTTGTGTTGTTGGAAGAGGGTGTTTGTTATGACCAGTGCATTTTCTTGGCAAAACTCTATTAGTCTTTGCCCTGCTTCATTCTGTACTCCGAGGCCAAATTTGCCTGTTACTTCAGGTGTTTCTTGACCTCCTACTTTTGCGTTCCAGTCCCCTATAATGAAAAGGACATCTTTTTTGGGTGTTAGTTCTAAAAGGTGCGTGGCTGAACCACAACAATTTTTATCATGACTTTGCAAATATTCTATAAAGTCAGCTTTGAAGTCTTCTTTGAATTGATATCTTTTGAATATTTTAAAATTTTCAAAAATTTTCATATTTAAAAAGAATTTCTCATTGTAATACATTATGCTTTGAGTATCATGTATTCTGTATTACTTCTAATATTTATAATTTTTTTGAGGTATAGTTTGAGTTTTTTATTATAATCATTTTGTGCAAATGAGCTCTTCCCAGAGTATGCCCTTGGAGTTTTGGCATTTGACACTGACCAGTGAGAGCCAGGCAGGAGGGACTACACTCTTTACTAGCAGTACTTCTTCTTTAGCTTTCCTGCCTTTTACTACATGACATTTAACAATTGATATCATTTGTTGATTCTACGTTTTCCTTTAATTCACACCTTAAAATCCGGACCCTGGATTTTTTTTTTTTCTGAGCTTATGCCTAGTTTGTCCTTAACCATAATTTTAACTTTTTTGAGTCACTTTGTTTTATGTTTGTCTTGAATATGCATATGTATTTTAATATAATGGATATATTTGGTTCTAATATCTTTTTTTCTTTAAATAATTTCTGTATATGAAGCTTGTATTTCTTTTGCATCTTTTGTTTTAGGTTTTCTTTCTTTTTCCTCCTTTGGTATATATATATTCCTTTGGTTAAAATGGAAGACATTATAAGTATGTGTTTCAAGTGGTCACCTATATACTTTTACATAATGTAATTAAGCCTATATTTCATGATTTGTCAGTCTAAACATGTTCTCAGTGTTTTCACATGTTCTGAAATGGTGAGATTTTGGTCCTCAGCTTGTTTCCAAAGCTCTGCAACTTACCATTTATTTTATTTGTCCATCTAATCTTTTAACTCTTGTGTTATTGAAATACAGTTCTTATTCTCATACAACATTTTGGAGAACTTTCTTCTGTCTGTTTGATTCTTCCTTTGCAGAGTGGAAACTTCACATCTCTGCCACATACAGGGGTCCACTCTTTCTCATTTGTGTTCCCGTGGTGTGTTTGCATGAATGCCTTTCCATTTATTTTCATCTTACTTCTGCTTATTGGGCAGCTCTGTGTGGACCTTCTTTATCCTTCCTCTGAACCTTTTCCCAAACTCGCTATCCTCTCATTCAAGCTGGAGGTGAAGGCGCAGACCTCTCTCTTCTTTCTGCTCTTTTGTCCTGAGGTTCCAGAAGAAAAGTTGAAGGATTTGAGTTTTTTTGTTCTTACTCTTTTGCTGTAGTTGTTGGTCTGTTAAATGTCCCTAACACTCAGGTAGAGGAGACCTGCCTTGGCATTTATTTCTCTAATTCAGCGAGAAACCCTAGGGCTTCCCATCAGCCGTTTCCCCAGCATCATTGCCAACCCCTATCCGTAACCTACCACCAGTCAGGACAGAAAGAAGATAACCAGAACATGCTGTCAGTTCATATGATGGGGGAGCTTTATCCTTTGCTCTGATTGTGCCTTGGTTAAAATCACACCCTTCTTTCTGTCTTCCCACCTGGGAAAGAAAAAGATGAACCCCAGCTGGGTTTCCTGCTTCTGCAGAGACACTCAAGGGCTTGGTAGGAAATTCTGCACTTGTGGGATTTCTATAAACATTCTCCTCCAGATGACAACTTTCCTTCCCATTCATCTCACTCCATGTTGGTGGGGGATGGGGTGTTCAGAGCACACTCAGGTCCCTCAGTAGGATGTAGATGTAAGGTGTCCCCCTGAGGCAGGGTTTTCCACACCACGACTGGCTTTTTTTCTTTTTTGGGGGGGTTACAATATTTTGAAGGGTGGCATATGGCAAGTCACTTGTTTTGCTGCTGCTGGTTAGTATTTTTGTTGTTTGCAGCAGGGGCAGCTCTGGTGTTTCTTTCCTCCACCCATGATTTTTAAGACCCTTGACTTATGTTTAAAAAAATGAGTATCAGTGGACAGTGATATACTCAAACACTAAGCCTAGTGGTAAATTGTACTATCAATAATTTGAGAGTATCGTGGCAGATGTTTTAACTTTATGTTGAAGGAGCCTTTTGTGAGTTGTGAGCTTAGAATTTCTCCACCTTTATTTGCCCATTTTTCTCTCTATGATAGATGAAAGTAGCCAAGCATCAGCCATTTCTTTGTAGTATGTCTTTTTATTAATACTAACTGCAGAGCTATTTCCTAAAGCATGTTGCTTTGAACTATTACTTAAGATAAATAAAGTCTGGCAGAAATAAATAGAGTTAAAATGAGTGTTATGTTTCTGCCTGTGCATTTTGGTAGTTACTATACTGTAGGCACTGCTATTATACTTTTCAAACATGATAAGGCTCAAAAAATCATCACCCACTTGAAATGACATTCTGACCTTGTCCTGCCCACATTGGATTGTGCTCCCTATATATACACTGTCATCCTCAGCCTCTGGCTCCTATGTGACTTGTAGTTCAGTCGGTAAAGAATCTGCCTGCAATGCAGGAGACCCGGGTTCAATTCCTGGGTCATGAAGATCCCCTGGAGAAGGAAATGGCAACCAACTCCAGTACTCTTGCCTGGAGAATCCCCAAGGACACAGGAACCTGGCAGGCTACAGTCCCTGGGGTTGCAAGAGTAGGACACAACTTAGCAACTAAACCACCACCAGCACCTTTTTTTTACAGAGCCCAGCATACTGAGAAAGACTGGGATCTGGCACCTGGGATCCTTTGCTGCAGTGCTTGCACCTGGACAAAAATCTCCTTGAGCAACAAAATACAAAGGATCTATAAGGAACCCCAAAATTACTGTACACATGTACAGTTGGGGAAAATTATGAATAAGATACGAAAAGATCAATAAAACCCAACTGTCACTTCCAAAGAGCCAGGAACAAAAGCAGAGCATTTGTACTCTGCATGTAATACCACCAAGGGAGTATGCAGACCTCCTTAGCCACACCTTCTGCCCAACCCTTGGATCCAACCCTACCCTCACCCCATATAAGGAACCAGCCCTGCCATCCCCACCATGCCCCAACCAGGGAGCAAAGGATGGAAACTGTTACTTGTTTTCCCTCCCTCCTACTGCAGCATGAGTCCCAGTATAGCCTTGCTTAAATTTCTTGTCTAGCCTCTTATAAATTTCTGTTGATTACAGAGGCCAAGAATCCTGGTCAGTAACAATACTGTTTACAAAGGGAGGCCTGGTGACTCATTTGAATCACTCATTGCCTCAAATCCTTTACAGATAGGGGCAAGTTCACTATGTTCAATTAGATTCAGAATTTCCAATATAGACAAATGCTTAGAGATTATCTCTACCATCCATTTTCAAACTTAAAAAGAAGAGGGAGGGGACTATTTCTTCAAACTGAAGTGATCAGGCTGTCAGTTCCAGAGTAAGAGCCAGATGGGAGGTGGGGGTGGGGGGCCAGTTTGCCCCTAAAGAGAATCTGTGAAGGAAACATGTTGAAAAGGATCTTGGTGAGCACTAGGTCATGAGCCAAAGCAATTTGACCAGTGAGGGGTCACAGGGTCACATCCATGAGTCTGCGTTTGTGGAAGGCGAGGGGACCTGGCTCTCAAGAGGGAGCAGTGGGAGTAGCCAACAGCTGGTGCTCTGCTTCAAGAAGGCTTCCTGGATTCTCCTGAGAGTCCTCTAGACTCCTAGAAATAAACAGACAGAGAGATAAAGCCCACTGGCTGAGACTAACCCACCTCTTAAATTCAGATTTTGTATCGACATGACCCCATGGGAACCACAGGCTGAGATTCAATATGTTTACTTAAAGTATGTTGAGCCCTGTTACTGGCTGAACTGTGTCCCACTTCCCCCGCCCCTGCCCCACCAATCTGTATGTCGAAGTCCTAACCAACCTCCCAAGACCTCAGAATGTGACTGTGTTTGGAGATCAGGCCTTAAAAGAAGTGATTACGTTAAACTGGGTTTTACTAGGGGGGCCTAATCCAATAAGACTGGTGTGCTTACAAAAAGAGACTAGGACACAGATGAGCACAGAAGGAAGACAGTGTGAGGATTGCAGGGTGGTATTACAGGGAGAAGATGGCTACTTGAAAACCAAGGAAAGAGGCCCTAGTTAAAAAGAAAAAAACAAAACTAACCCTGCTGACACCTTGATCTCGGGCTTCTAGCCTCCAGAACTGTGAGCAAACAAACATGCATTGTTTAAATCACCCAGCCTGTGGCAACCCTCGAAGACCAACACAGCGCCTACGATAGGGCATCTCCTCTGCCAGGCACCGGGTGGGCATGCAGACACAGTCCCATGGAATAATGACTCCTCAGCTGCAGTGAACTCTTTCTCAGTAAGGGGCTTAAATATGTAAAGAGACAAGGGCCACCCAGCGAGGAATCCAGGCATTGAGAAATCACGGCCAGCTTCCCAGAGATGGCGGTGCTTCATCTGAAATGAGACAACAGGATTGAGGCCCACACAGACAACTTGCTCTCTCTCACAACAGTTGTTCTGAATTAAGGTGAGAAAATGTCCCGACCCTGCTCTCATTTACTTTAAACATCTCTGTCCACCTGTGGCAGCAATAGGGACCACAGCGTGGTATCCTGTCTTAAATGATCTGGAATGAAAGGGAAACTGGAGAGGATGCTGTGTTCACCCCAGGTTTGCTTTCATGTCAATGTATGGCAAAAACCACTACAATATTGTAAAGTAATTAGCCTCCAACTAAAATAAATAAATTAAAAAAAGAAGTATTTCACTGTAAGTGCTGTCTTCATTGGCTGTGAATGAAATTTTTTGCTGAAACAATTTTTCTTTGAAAGTTAACACTTCAATACCTTGATGGTGGAGGACACTCGTGGTCCCTAAAACTGCTTTTAGCTACAGCCTGGGTGGCAGGGGGCAGCTGAGAATGAATGTCCTAAGGATCAGGCGGTGAGAATTTCCTGAGTGTTTTAGGACCATGTGAACATACTACAAAAGAGTAAACTTGGAAAGAACGACCACTTCGCTGTACAGCAGAAATTAACACAATGTTTTACGTTAACTATGCTTCAATAAAGTAATTTTTGAAGAGAGAATAAGCTTGGGTGGGCAGTGATTAAGAAAACCTGTCCAAGGCTTGCTTGTCAACCTTAAGTTTGACAAGTCTGTTCCCTCCACATACCTTTCATCCTTTCTCTAGTGCAGAGATGAAAACTGGTTGCCCCAGGTTAGCCACCTCATCTGCAAATCTAACTCTGCCCCTACTGAACTACTGCACACTCAGTTTCCCCATCTTTCAAGAACAACCAGTACTAGTACCAGCTGAGGCGGGCTCCTCAGGTGGCGCTAGTGGTAAGGAGCCTGCCTGCCAATGCAGGAGACATAAGAGACGCGGGTTCAATTCCTGGGTCAGGAATATCCCCTGGAGGAAGGCATGGCAACATACTCCAGTATTCTTGCCTGGAGAATCCCATGGACAGAGGAGTCTGGCGGGCTACAGTCCATGGGGTTGGAAAGAGTCAGACACAACTGAAATGCCTTAGCATGTGCGCATGTACCAGCTGAGTCAGGAACCTAGATACAGCCTGGAACGTGGGAACACTCATTCAGCTGAGCTAATTTCCATCAGGATCGAATCTCAACCTTTCCACACAGGGGACATGCTATTCTTGTCTTAAAAGGCTGTCCAACAAACAGGCTTCCCGATCCTGTCACAGGCATCCCTTTCAAGTTTAGCAAACTCTTCCCACCACTGTTGGCAATGATATCCAGCAATGAGTTCTCTGGTGAGAAAAAAAGAAAGCTTAGAGAGATACTCTCAATTGTCTCTTTCTAGTGATATTTTCTAAGACCCAAAACTGAAAAGCACAAGTCAAAAATGAAGAGAGAGGCTTTAGCAGTGAGTCCTGGGGTAATCTGGTGGGGTCCTTAGGGAGGGGCCATTACCCTTGGAAACCAGCAGAGACTCTTCACAGAATGGCTGTCTGTTGAATGCCACCTATATGCTTGATGTGTTCCCAAGATAAATGAGGGAGGAGCTTATCCACAAGCATCTAGAGTCTGGTAGTTGTTGTTCAGTGGCTAAGTCATGTCGGACTGGACATGGACACAAAAGTGACATTTTTTGAGTGAAGGGGAAAAGACCTGGGAGCAGTGGAGCAAGTTCGGGCCAGCCGCCACCCCCAACCCAGAGGCGACGTGTGCAGCAGACAATGAGAGCTGATTAGAAGTCACTCAATGGGAAGGTTAGGAAGGGTAAGGGCAGCAGCATATTTCCTTGCTGCTGTGCTTTCCTTCCTAGGGTCTCAAACTAGTCCTCTGTTCCTCTGGCCAGCTTTCAGAGTCCTCTGATTGCTGCTTGTGTTATGTGAGGTGTCTAACTGTGCCTGGAGCAGCAGGCAGGGGTGCCCCTATTTTATTGGGTGGATGAATAGTGAGATGGAGGCAGCTTGCATCTTTCCCATAGACTGTCCTTGAGGTGGGAGGATGCACTGCCAGGGGTTGCTGGGAAAACTTGAGAGTAAAGGAAGTGTTATATATTGGACAGATATCCATGGGGCTGTGGACAGATATCCTTGGGGCTGTGGACAGAGGGATAGCAGATGTGAGGGGGCCCTGTTGGCCTGATGAGAACAGACACAGCCTCCTGTGGTCTCCTGGGGTCTGGTTTAGTGGCTGCTGCATGACAATTTCATCTTTGTATATTGCAAGATTAGACTGTCTTTAGCCCAAGACATTTTTGTTACTTTTCCTTTCTGCATCTCATGATTTGAAATAGTATATCAACTCCATTAATAACTCTATTCCAGTGTTTCTAAAGAAAGGAATGTGATGAAACATTATTCCATGATAACCCCACAATAAACATGGACAAAACAATACTAAACTTGGTCGTATTTTGCAGTGGTAATTATTGTTTCATAGTGAAAAAAGGAGAACCAAACAGAGCTGCAGAGCTGACCCAGTGCTCACAGCTTGGTGTCTCCTGATGAACCCAAACAACTTCCTAGAACGTCATCAGGCAAGGCCATCTGGTGAGATCAATAGCAAGGTCACAGTGTCATCACATCTGAACACAGATGAGACAGGAAGCCACACAAAGGGTCAAACATCCACTTAGCTGAGGGTAAAGGGAGGGGGCTGTTTCTTTAAGTGAAGACTGCAGCCTCGCTTTCATCTGCACTTCTGCTGTACTGGTAGTGGTGGGTTAGTCGATAAGTCATGCCTAATTCTTTGTGACCCCAAGGACTATAGCCCACAAGGCTCTGTCCATGGGATTTTCAAGGCAAGAATACTGGAATGGGTTGCCATTTCCTTCTCCAAGGGGATCTTCCCCACCCAGGGATTGAACCTGGGTCTCCTACTTGCAGGCAGGTTCTTTACACAGTGAGCTACTAGGGAAGCCTGCACTTCTGCGTGCATGTGTGTTAAGTCGCTTCAGTCATATCTGACTCTGTGAGACCCTGTGGACTATAGCCACAATTTATTAAGATGTCCAAGCATAGGACTCCCCTCTTCCTGACAGCATCAAAGCATCCGAGCTTCCTGGACCCCTCTCCCTAAATCCCCCAACACAAGCCTAATAGTGAGTCCTTTCCAGCTCCCTTTTACTGGGATGAACCTGGCTTCCCCTGGGATGCCTTGTGTGTGGTCTCTCTTGCTCTAGAGAATAATAAACCCAACTTGTTTAACTGCAGTCCTGTTGCTAGGGGTCTTCAGTTGGCGGACATTTTCCAGTTACAATATATTCAGAGAAGATGGCATTCACATGCTAATTTCCATGAAAGCTTTTCAGTTCATTTCAGTTCAGTCGCTCAGTCGTGTCCGACTCTTTGCGACCCCATGAATTGCAGCACACCAGGCCTCCCTGTCCATCACCAACTCCCGGAGTTTACCCAGACCCACGTCCATCGAGTCAGTGATACCATCCAGCCATCTCATCCTCTGTCGTCCCCTTCTCCTCCTGCCCCCAATCCCTCCCAGCATCAGAGTCTTTTCCAATGAGTCAACTCTTTGCATGAGGTGGCCAAAGTACTGGAGTTTCAGCCTTATCATCATTCCTTCCAAAGAAATCCCAGGGCTCATCTCCTTCAGAATGGACTGGTTGGATCTCCTTGCAGTCCAAGGGACTCTCAAGAGTCTTCTCCAACACCACAGTTCAAAAGCATCAATTCTTCGGTGCTCAGCCTTCTTCACAGTCCAACTCTCACATCCATACATGACCACAGGAAAAACCATAGTCTTGACTAGATGAACCTTTGTTGGCAAAGTAATGTCTCCGCTTTTGAATCTGCTATCCAGGTTGGTCATAACTTTCCTTCCAAGGAGTAAGCATCTTTTAATTTCATGGCTGCAGTCACCATCTGCAGTGATTTTGGAGCCCAAAAAAATAAAGTCTGACACTGTTTGCACTGTTTCCCCATCTATTTCCCATGAAGTGATGGGACCAGTGCCATGATCTTCGTTTTCTGAATGTTGAGCTTTAAGCCAAGATTTTCACTCTCCACTTTCACTTTCATCAAGAGGCTGTTTAGTTCCTCTTCATGTTCTGCCATAAGGGTGGTGTCATCTGCATATCTGAGGTTATTGATATTTCTCCTGGCAATCTTGATTCCAGCTTGTGCTTCTTCCAGTCCAGCATTTCTCATGATGTACTCTGCATATGAGTTAAATAAGCAGGGTGACAATATACAGCCTTGACGTACTCCTTTTCCTATTTGGAACCAGTCTGTTGTTCCATGTCCAGTTCTAACTGTTGTTTCCTGACCTGCATACAGATTTCTCAAGAGGCAGGTCAGGTGGTCTGGTATTCCCATCTCTTTCAGAATTTTCCACAGTTTATTGTGATCCACACAGTCAAAGGCTTTGGCATAGTCAAGAAAGCAGAAATAGATGTTTTTCTGGAACTCTCTTGCTTTTTCCATGATCCAGCGGATGTTGGCAATTTGATCTCTGGTTCCTCTGCCTTTTCTAAAACCAGCTTGAACATCAGGAAGTTCACGGTTCACATAGAAGTCTGGCTTGGAGAATTTTGAGCATTGAAAGCTTTTGGAAACGTAAAACGGCTTATTTATTCCACCCTCATCTGGCCACCAACTCCATGATAGTATAACTTTTGCTAAACCCTAGGATTCTGAATGACAATATATTAAGTCCGAGCTGAGAACATCCTGGCATTTTTTTGGTGTCTGAATGACCCCAGGAGTAACTTTTTAAAACTGGAGATTGTATCTTTTCCATTCATTTATCTGATGAGTCTACTACTGGCAAATGGGAACAACCCCGGCCTTTAAACTTCTCTTCCCAGCACTCCGTCTGTCCCTAAGACACACATTCCATTAATTTTCAATGACGTGTATCTGCTTTCAAAAACATCTTTCAGAAAGCCAAAAGAGGAGTTATAATGGATGTTCAGGACCAGTGTAGTTCATTGAATGGCATGAAAATTAACTTCACATTTAGTAGCATAAGGGCTTCTCTGGTGGCTCAAATGGTAAAGCATCTGCCTGCAATACAGGAGACCTGGGTTCAATCCCTGGGTCAGGAAGATTCCCCTGGAGAAGGAAATGGCGACCCACTCCAGTACTCTTGCCTGGAAAATTCCGTGGGTGGAGGAGCCTGGTAGTCTATAGTCCACGGGATCACAAAGAGCCAGACATGACTGAGAAACTTCACACACACACACACACACAAATAGTAGCATAATGACAGAAAAATAAATAAATACAATCCACTTACAGTTTCTGGTTATAGACTTTTAGCCAAATGGCACTCAAAGTATATTCAAAGTCAGGGAGGCTTTGCATATCATATGGAGCCTTTGACCCATACATCTGTGTAAACTATGTGTCTCTTTGACTGGAGATGATGATGGAGTTTGGGAAGCTTCAAGGAGACATCTTACTGAAATCTGCACAGCAATTCTTTTCAACCTTTCTGGGAGTATAAGACATGGCAGAGACATAGGATCTGAACCCATGTAATTCACACCATTGGATGACCTTGCCTCATGGAATTCCTGGTGTGGGCAGGCTTCCTAAATAGTTGCCACATTATTCCATTTTACACATCAGTTTCAACATATACAAATATTTTATTCAGATTTTATAGATATTGTACAATCTGACAGGATTTTGGATAACAGCTCCTTGAGTTTTGGGGAAAGGAATGGGGGAAGGTAGGGCCAGTATATTTATGAAGTAAAAATACAGAATGAAATAAATATTGCATGAGACCTACTTATATCCTCAAAAAGTTGTTTATCTGAAATTCAAATTTAACTGGATATCCTATATTTTATCTCCCCACCCCAGGGAGAAGGAGAGTGGGAAGGTCATCACAAAAATTAATATTAAAGAACTGGGTAGATTGAAGCAGTGTTCCAAATTAAGAGAATCTTGGTCTGTAATGAGATTCAAGGAGTGCTCTGCCAATGACCTAGGGGTTTTAGGCATCTGCCTGAGAAACCAGGATCTTAGTGGATGGCCAAAGAGAACTCAGGGAGTGTGTGTACAGCAGAGGATTGACGCTGATGGGTTGTAGAGAGGCGCTGACTACAGAAGGTCTAGTTATAGACCAGAGCCTAAAAAGCCCCAGGAGGCTGGGCTACATGCTGGTCAGTTGAGTCAAGGTCCTTGCTTGGGAAAGCAACTGGCTCCGGTCCAGATGATGTTGTAGGAGGAAGGGAATGTGCTGTTTCTCTATCCCAGGGGGACTCATTCAATCCTCGGGGCTTCCAGAGGGCTCTCCTGGAAACTCAAGACAGCCACAAGCTTGTGTGCTCCATATGAACAAGGGAATGTGGGAGCTGGACTGACAGAGGGCCCACCTGCCCTACTCTCCCTGCCTGGCTGTGGTCCCACTCCAGGCAGCAGTACTCTGCCTGGTTGGAGCTTGCCTGCTCCATCAGATATGCAGGTTCAGGCCAGCAAGGCTGCTTTGAATGCAGAAGTGTCCTGCTGTGGATGATAAATTATACGATCATCCTATTCTTAGCCCAGGGGCCTCTGTGCATTGAACTGTCTGCATCTGCTTTGTTTTAACCACAGTACCAAGCTTTACAATAGGTTGGCAATAGGATTCTGGCAGACAGAGTGAGGATGAGGGAAAATGGAACAAAAAGGGAACAGATTGAGAACAGGTAGCAGAGAAAATGGTAGGGATGGGGAGGAAAAACTTCTACCCTTCTTGCTGGGCCCCTGACCTAGGTAGACCCGCTAGGGAACAGGAGTGGACCCAAGAAACTTACACGCTGTAAGGATTACAGGAAGCTGATTCTGAAGACACTGCGACCCAGCTCTGTGCCAGCCTGGCTCTATCCTAGATCTGCATTCATTCTTCCCAGAGATGCTTGGTGCCCCCACCAAGTGAAGATGGCAAAGGAAATGGGGACACATGTGACCTTAGACTGGTGTCAGACTGACAGTGAGCTGCCCTGTGCCAGGCCCTTAGTGGGTGCCCTGTACACATATATATAATTAAATATTATTCAACCATAAAAAGAATGATATAATGCCATTTGCAACAACATAGATGGATCTAGAGATGATCATACTAAATGGAGTCAATCAGAAAGAGGAAGACAAATACCACCTGGTATCACTTTATATGTAGAATCTAAAATATGACACAAGTGAACCTTTTTGTGAAACAGAAATAGACTCACAGAGAAAGAAAACAAGATTATGGCCACCAAAGGGGGAAGAGGAAGGATGCATTAGGAGTTCCTATATATAAAGGAGATAAACAGCAAGGTCCTACCATATAGTACAGGGAACTATGCTCAGTAGTTTATAATAATCTCTAAAAGCAAAGAACCTGAAAAAGAATATTATACATATATGTATATGTATATATGCATGTGTGCTCAGTTGCTAAGTCATGTCTGACTCTGTCGCGACTCCATGGACTGCCTGGCTCCTTTGTCCATGGGTTTCCCAGGCAAGACTACGGGAGTGGGTTGCCATTTACTTCTCCAGGATGTACACACACACACACACACACACAACTTTGCTGTAAACCTAAAAGTAACACAACATTGTAAATCAACTATACTTAAAAAAAAAATCTAAGTAGGATTGGTCCCTTCTGAAGGTCCGAAGAGAGGAACTGTTTCCTTGCCTTTTCTAGCTTCCGGAAGCTGCCTGCATTGTTTGGATCTGACTCCTTCCTTGTACACATGGCTTTTTCCTCTCTCCACTTCCTTGTCGCATTGCACCTGTCCTTTCACAGTCAATCCTCCTTCTACATTTCTCTTACAGGGACATCTATGATTACATTTAGGGCCCACCTGGATGATCCAAGATGACCTCCCCATCTCAAAGTCCTTAATCACATCTGCAAAGTCACTTTTGCCATGTAAGATAATGTATTTACAGGTTCTAGGGGTTAGGACGGGGACATCCTAGGGGTCTAGTATTCATCCAGCTTACGACTCTCCTCTCAGATTGAATTGGTGGCCTTGTCTGTTCTTTCAAGACAGGGAAAAGAATTCAGGGCCCCTACTCTTCACAATGTTATCTGTAGAGACAGTCTCTCATTGTATCTAATGTGGTCTTCAAAACAACCCACAACCCAGAAGGTGATGTCATCATGACTTTGCAGGTGGGAAACTGGGAACTAACATGTACAGAATTGAGTCCAGTGTCAGTGGAGCATCACCCCATACAAGATCCTACACTTTCATCACGTCATTTAATCCTCCTGCAATCTGGGAAGCAACTATTTTTCTGGGTTTACTCTCAGGTAGAGAACCTGAAATTAGAGAGGTCAAATGCTGAAACTAAGACTGCAGAGTCAGAAATGGAGGCACTGAACTTGAACCCAAATCTGTGACTTCCAGCCCTCACAACTGATGAAGACGTTTCCCACTGTGTGTTTCCCACTGTGTGTTCCCCTGAGCACAGTCCTGTGATGGCCTGAGGACGGGGTGGCCAGTGGCTACAGGTGATTGTTTGTGGTACACACTGCCATCTTTAGATGTTTCCAGAGCCACAGAACATTAGGGCAGAGAGGAGTCTTAGTGCAAACCTACCCCAAGTGATTCTCAAAATACAATATGGACAGAACAGTCTGGAAGCTTATTAAAGAGTAAAAGTTCCAGAGTCTCATTCTCAGAGATTTTAATTTAGCATGTCTGGAGTGAAAACCAGGAATTCAGTTTTCAATGTGTGCAGAAGTTGATTCTGATGCAATTGGACAGAAAAAACAAACAAACAAACACCTAAATCTAGAGGAGGAGGGTAATACATTTTCTCTGGATTGTAGGCTTAACCTTTCTTTGGTGGTGGTGGAGGGGCAGGTGTGTATGTGTTAAAATGCCAATCACAGTGACCACACTATTAGAAAATGCCAAAGAATTCTTAACAGATTTCTGGTTCTTTTCAGCAGATTTGGTCAGGTAAAGAGTTTTGGCTCAGTCTGGGCTCTGATTTGAGTGGGAAAAATAATGAAAGGTGGCTTCTATGCTGCAGAGTGGAACATTTGGAGATGCCTAGAGTCTAAGCTCGGAGAAGGCAATGGCACCCCACTCCAGTACTCTTGCCTGGAAAATCCCATGGACGGAGGAGCCTGGTGGGCTGCAGTCCATGGGGTCGCTAAGAGTCAGATGCGACTGAGCGACTTCACTTTCACTTTTCACTTTCATGCATTGGAGAAGGAAATGGCAACCTGCTCCACTCCAGTACTCTTGCCTGGAGAATCCCAGGGACGGGGAAGCCTGGTGGGCTGCCGTCTATGAGGTCACACAGAGTCGGACACGACTGAAGAGACTTAGCAGCAGCAGCAGCAGCAGCAGCAGCAGAGTCTAAGCTTGTGCATTTGCCAGAAAGAAATCTAGAGTGGTCCCTGCAATGTCTATGTTACAATCTGTCTAACTGCACTTTCCAGAATATAGGATCAACTAACTATTAAGAAACATTCCAAGTCTGGATGTAGGCAGACTTGCATTCTGGCAAGTCTGGCAATGGGCAACACGCATTCACCAGAGATGTTAATGCGGACTTGACTGAGGTTTGTTTTTGCTTAGAGTATTGAGAAACAGCACATCAGAATGCATTATCAGCTGGGGGAAAGCATGTCCAGACCAGGTGCCTGGACATCTGGAAATTTACTCCATAGGCCCCACTTTCTTTGGATTTATAAAATTACCAAGTTGTCTGTTACTCTGTGTTACAATTCCCAAGCCAAATTACCCAGGACAGATGCACGGTGAATTTGCTTGCTTGGCATATTTGTCACATTACAAACAAGATGCATGAGTGATGATTCACGGCTTATTGCAGATGATAATATAACTGTTACCACACTGGGGTCTGATTCTGCAGTGCACTTGGGCTTATAACCAGCTGATTTCCTGAGAGCTCAGTTTCCTGGCTCAGCATGCCTTTGCTAGAAGAGCGTGCTCTGAATAGAAGAGAGGCAATAGTTACACATTTTTCTTGATGGACCACTTCTAAAGTGAAGTCAGAGTTTTAACCAGGGTTTAGTGTCTCCCTTTAAAATTCCCCAGTCTCCATTTTTCAGTGTGAAAGGACCCAGGGCCCAGTTTTTTCAGACAGTATTTTTTGATGGCAAGTTCAGCAGATTGTGCTGTGTGTGTGTCCTGTGATCTCTGTAAAAAGGAATCATTGAATTTTCTGTCCACTTAGCAGTATCTTTTGTTAATGATGGGCAGAGGACTTGCCTTATTTATGGAGCACTCTGACAACTCAGCAGTTAATGGAGTATAGTATATGAAGAAAGGGAGCTCTTCATCATCTAATAAAATACTGCATTACAACCTCAGTATTGAACTTTTAAAGAAGGAATCCTGGCTTATGCTGTATGCAAGTACAAAGATATACTTTGGTCTCACATTCAGGCTAACCTCCCAACCTTTATGACTGTGTGTGTCTGTTGGCACAAGTGAGTAAAGATAAGGAGATTTATTTTACTCATTATAAATTCTTCCCAAAGCAAAGAGCCATCTTATTAAAATGCTGTAAGTTCATCCATGTGAGATTTTGGTGAAGGCAATTTTGGACAAGTCACTGTGTACCAGTAATGAAAACAAAAATGAATTCAACCTTCTAATGGGAAAGTGACAAGCAAATAAATTAGTCTCCAGGTTATCCAATTTTAGAAAATTATCTAAAGTAAAATATGACCAAAATTGAAATAGGAAGTTAAAAAGAATCTCAAGGTTTCTGCTGGATAATTTTTATTTAAAATTATTGGGGCAGGGTTGTGTCCAGGGCAAATCTCAATATCAAAATTTGTGCCCAACCTCTCTGTTTTGCTACTTTGTACACTTTTACTGAATCTCTTCCTTCTCTACTTTCTCATATGTGTGGGAAAAATTCAAATGTGACTGTTACCACCATAAAGTAACATATTGTGCTTACTCTCTGACCCTGGCTGCTGCTGCTGCTGCTAAGTCGCTTCAGTTGTGTCCGACTCTGTGCGACCCCATAGACGGCAGCCCACCAGGCTCCCCCATCCTTGGGATCCTCCAGGCAAGAACACTGGAGTGGGTTGCCATTTCCTTCTCCAATGCATGAAAGTGAAAAGTGAAAGTGAAGTCGCACAGTCATATCTGACTCTTAGCGATCCCATGGACTGCAGCCCACCAGGCTCCTCTGTCCATGGGATTTTGACCCTGGCTAGAGAATGCCTTCCATTCAGTTTAGTTCAGTCACTCAGTTGTGTCCAATTCTTTGTGACCCCATGAACCGCAGCACACCAGGCCTCCCTGTCCATCACCAACTCCCAGAGTTTACCCGAAGTCATGTTCATTGAGTTGGTGATGCCATTCAACCATCTCATCCTCTGTTGTCTCCTTCTCCTCCTGCCCTCAATCTTTCCCAACATCAGTGTCTTTTCCAATGAGTCAGTTCTTCGTATGAGGTGGCCAAAATATTTGAGTTTTAGCTTCAACATTAGTCCTTCCAATGAACACCCAGGACTGATCTCCTTTAGGATGGACTGGTTGGATCTCCTTGCAGTCCAAGGGACTCTCAAGAGTCTTCACCAACACCACAGTTCAAAAGCATCAATTCTTCAGCACTCAGCTTTCTTTATAGTCCAACTCTCATATCCATATATGACCACTGGAAAAACCATAGCCTTGACTAGGCTGAGCTTTGTTGACAAAGTAATGTCTTTGCTTTTTAAAATGCTGTCTAGGTTGGTCAAAACTTTCCTTTCAAGGAGTAAGCATCTTTTAATTTCATGACTGCAATCACCATCTGCAGTGATTTTGGAGCCCCAAAAAATAAAGTCTGCCACAGTTTCCACTGTTTCCCCGTCTATTCACCATGAAGTGATAGGGCCAGATGCTAGGATCTTCATTTTCTGAATGTTGAGCTTTAAGCCAACTTTTTCACTCTCCACTTTCACTTTCATCAAGAGGCTCTTTAGTTCCTCTTCACGTTCTGCCATAAGGGTGATGTCATCTGCATATCTGAGGTTATTGATATTTCTCCCGGCAATCTTGATTCCAGCCTGTGCTTCTTCCAGCCCAGTGTTTTTCATGATGTACTCCACATATAAGTTAAATAAGCAGGGTGACAATATACAGCCTTGAGGTACTGCTTTTCCTATTTGGAACCAGTCTGTTGTTCCATATCCAGTTCTAACTGTTGCTTCCTGACCTGCATACAGGTCTCAAGAGGCAGGTCAGGTGGCCTGGTATTCCCATCTCTTAAAGAATTTCCCACAGTTTATTGTGATCCACACAGTCAAAGGCTTTGGCATAGTCAATAAAGCAGACATAGATGTTTTTCTGGAACTCTCTTGCTTTTTCTATAATCCAGCAGATGTTAGCAATTTGATCTCTGGTTCCTCTGCTTTTTCGAAAACCAGCTTGAACATCAGGAAGTTCACGGTTCACATATTGCTGAAGCCTGGCTTCAGAGAATACCTTAGTTTTGTTTTTAACTTAAACAAGTTATCACCTCTGCTTAATCACAGGAAAAAATAGACACTGTCCTGGAAATGTAACTAGCATTAAGTTATATCTTGGTATTTAGGAGAAGGATGAGAAGCAATCAGTCCTGGGGAACATAATTAAGAATTCTCTTTTGCCTTTAGTAAGGAGGCTCCTTGAAAGACTTTAAAAAAAAAATGGAGCTACCATATGATCCTGCAGTCCCACTCTTGGGCATATACATTGTGGAGAAAGCTATAATTGGAAAAGATACATGCACTCCAATGTTCATAGTAGCACTATTTACAATAGCCAAGATGTGGAAACAACTTAAATTTCTATTGACAGAGGAATGGATAAAGAAGATGTAGGGCATATATACAATGGAATATTCCTCAGCCATAAAAAAAGAATGAAATAATGCCATTTTCAGCAACATGAATGAACCTAGAGATTATCATACTAAATCAAGTAAAACAGAGAAAGACAAATATATGATATCACTTATATGTGGAATCTAAAAAATAATAAGATGAATCTATTTATGTAATAGAAACAGAGTCATAGGCATTGAAAACAAATTTATAGTTACCAAAGGGGAAGAAGGGGAAGGGATATATTATGAATATGGGATTAATAGATAGACAGGTAGATAGATAGTGAAGTCGCTCAGTCGTGTCTGACTCTTTGCAACCCCATGGACAGTAGCTAACCAGGCCCCTCCGTCCATGGGATTTTCCAGGCAAGAATACTGGAATGGGTTGCCATTTCCTTCTCCAGGGGATCTTCCCGACCCAGGGATCGAACCTGGGTCTCCTGCATTGTAGGCAGATGCTTTACGGTCTGAGCCACCAGGGAAGTCACATGGGATTAACAGATGAACACTACTCTATAGAAAAGAAATACAAGGATTTACTGTATAACACACAGAACAATATTCAATATCTTGTAATAACCTATGATATAAAATAACACACACACACACATATATATATATAATCTGGTTTTGTATCAGAACCATACTGTTTTCAGTACCATAGGTTTGTAGTGTAGCTTGAAATTAGGGAGCTTGATACTTCCAACTTTGTTCTTCTTTTTGAAGATTATTTTGACTGTTTAGGGTCCTTTGTGTCCCCATATAAATTTTAGGGCTTCTCTGGAAGCTCAGCTGGTAAAGAATCCACTTGCAATGTGGGAGACCCTGGTTCCATTCCTGGGTCAGAAAGTTCCCCTGGAGAAGGAATAGGCTATCCACTCCAGTATTCATGGGCTTCCCTGGTGGCTTAGGTGGTAAAGAATCTGCCCACAATGTGGAAGACCTGGGTTTGATCCCCAGGTTAGGAAGATCCCCTGGAGGAGGGCATGGCAACTCACTCCAGTATGCTTGCCTGGAGAATCCCCACGGACAGAGGAGCCTGGCAGGTTACAGTCCATGGGAGTCAGAAAGAGATGGACACGACTGATGGACAGGGAAGCCTGGCATGCTGTGATTCATGGGGTCACAAAGAGTGGGACATGACTGAGCAACTGAACCAAACTGAATTGAACTGAGGGACAAAGCATAATCAAGGCAAATTGGAAGTGGTCAAACAGGAGATGGCAAGAGTGAACATCGACATTTTAGGAATCAGTGAACTAAAATGGACCTGAATGGGCGAATTTAATTCAGATCACCATTACATCTACTACTGTGGGCAAGAATCCCTTAGAAGAAATGGAGTAGCTCTCACAGTCAAGAGTCCAAAATACAGTACTTGGGTGCAATCTCAAAAACGCCAGAATGATCTCTGTTCATTTCCAAGGCAAACCATTCAACATCACAGTAATCCAAGTCTATGCCCCAACCAGTAATTCTGAAGAAGTTGAATGGTTCTGTGAAGACCTACAAGACCGTCTAGAACTGATACCCAAAAAAGATATCCTTTTCATTATAGGGGACTGGAATGCAAAAGTAGGAAGTCAAGAGATACCTGGAGTAACAGGCACATTTGGCCTTGGAGTACAAAACAGAGCAGGGAAGAGGCTAACAGAGCTTTGCCAAGAGAACAGACTGGTCATAGTAAACACCCTCTTCCAACAACACAAGAGAAGACTCTACACATAGACATCACCAGATGGTCAACACCGAAATCAGATTGATTATATTCATTGCAGCCAAAGATGGAGAAGCTCTATACAGTCAGCAAAAACAAGACCAGGAGCTGACTGTGACTCAGATCATGAACTCCTTATTGCCAAATTCAGACTGAAATTGAAGAAAGTAGGGAAAACCACTAGACCATTCAGGTATGACCTAAATCAAATCCCTTACGATTATACAGAGGAAATGACAAATAGATTCAAGGGATTACATCTGATAGAGTGTCTGAAGAATTATGGATGAAGGTTCATGACATTGTACAGGAGGCAGTGATCAAGACCATCCCCAAGAAAAAGAAATGCAAAAAGGCAAAATGGCTGTCTGAAGAGGCCTTACAAATAGCTGAGAAAAGAAAAGACTTGAAAGGCAAAGGAGAAAAGGAAAGATATACCCATTTGAATGCAGAGTTCCATAGAATAGGAAGGAGAGATAAGAAAGCCTTCCTCAGTGATCAGTGCAAAGAAATAGAGGAAAACAATAGAATGGGAAAGACTAGAGATCTCTTCAAGAAAATTAAAGATACCAAGGGAACATTTCATGCAAACATGGGCACAATAAAGGACAGAAATGGTAGGGACCTAACAGAAGCAGAAGATATTAAGAAGAGGTGGCAAGAATACACAGAAGAACGATACAAAAAAAGATCTTCATGACCCAGATAACCACAATGGTTTGATCACTCACCTAGAGTCAGACATTCTGGAATGTGAAGTCAAGTGGGCCTTTGAAAGCATCACTAGGAACAAAGCTAGTGGAGGTGATGGAATCCCAATTGAGCTATTTCAAATCCTAAAAGACGATGCTGTGAAAGTGCTGCACTCAATATGCCAGCACATTTGGAAAACTCAGCAATGGCCACAGTCCTGGAAAAGGTCAGTTTTCATTCCAATCCCAAAGAAAGGCAATGCCAAAGAATGTTCAAACTACTGCACATTTGCACTCATCTCACACACTAGCAAAGTAATGCTCAAAATTCTTCAAGCCAGGCTTCAACAGTACATGATCTGTGAACTTCCAGATGTTTAAGCTGGATTTAGAAAAGGCAAAGGAACCAGAGATCAAATTACCATCACCTGCTGGATCATCGAAAAAGCAAGAGAGTTCCTGAAAAGCATCTGCTTTGTTGACTATGCCAAAGCCTTTGACTGTGTGGATCACAACAAACTGGAAAATTCTTCAACAGATGGGAATACCAGACCGTCTGACCTGCCTCCTGAGAAATCTGTATGCAGGTCAAGAAGAAACAGTTAAAACTGGACATGGAACAACAGACTGGTTCCAAATCAGGAAAGGAATACATCAAAGCTGTATATTGTCACCCTGCTTATATAACTTATGCAGAGTACATTATGAGAAATGCTGGGCTGGATGAAGCACAAGCTGGAATCAAGATTGCCAGGAGAAATATCAATAACCTCAGATATGTAGATGATACCACCCTATGACAGAAAGCAAAGAACTAAAGAGCCTCTTGATGAAAGTGAAAGAGGAGAGTGAAACAGTTGGCTTGAAACTCAACATTCAGAAAACTAAGATCATGGCATCCGGTCCCATTACTTCATGGCAAATAGATAGGTAAACAATAGAAACAGTGACAGACTTTATTTTCTTGGGCTCCAAAATCACTGCAGATGGTGACTGCAGCCATGAAATTAAAAGACTATTTTTCTTGGAAGAAAAGTTATGACCAACCTAGACAGCATATTAAAAAGCAGAGACATTACTATGCCAACAAAGGTCCATCTAGTCAAAGCTATGGTTTTTCCAGTAGTCACATATGGATGTGAGAGTTGGACTATAAAGAAAGCTAAGCACCGAAGAATTGATGCTTTTGAACTGTGGTGTTGGTGAAGACTCTTGAGAGTCCCTTGAAATGCAAGGAGGTCCAACCAGTCCATCCTAAAGGAGATCAGTCCTGGGTGTTCATTGGAAGGACTGATGTTGAAGTTAAAACTCCAATACTTTGGCCACCTGATTCGAAGAACAGACTTATTTGAAAAGACCCTGATGCTGGGAAAGATTGAAGGTGGGAGGCGAAGGGGACCACAGAGGATGAGATGGCTGGATAGCATCACCAACTCAAAGGACATGAGTTTGAGTAAGCTCCGGAAGTTGGTGTGGACGGGGAAGCCTGGCATGCTGCATGCAGTCCATGGGGTTGGAAAGAGTCAGACACAACTGAGCAGCTGAACTGAACTGAACCTGACACATTTAAATGTCTAGGGAAAATGGGCAATTTTTGAAGACATTTTCTATGAGTTATCAGTTCTGAACAATTGATGTATCAAAACCAAAAATTAGAGGGTAGTAAAAAGAAATAAAAATCTATCCATAACAATGACGCAAGGTTCAGATAGTTTGTTGAGTGAAATTCACTAAATCTTATTTGATAGATGACTTCTATGTTATGGACACACTTGCATACAGTGTGTGAGGAGAAGCATAATGTGTATCCAACGGCATCTGTGTTACATTGTGCAGTTTTGATGATACACAACCGTATTCATACCAGTTTGATTATCCTCAGAAACCAACAAGGTAGCTTTGAGCCCTGCAGGAATGATACAATAGTTGCCTCTACAGAAGGTTATGGGCTACTAGCACCAGGTTCTTAACATGGCTGACCATGGACAACAAACCTCGGGGAACCACTGGCCAGCATCTGTGATCAGGGATTCAGGATGACCTAGAATATATTTATTGCCTTCACTTTCAGAGGCACCCCTGGGCGCAGCTCATGGGCACTACAGATGGACAGGTCCCATAGTCCTTGAACTTGAACCCTCCTCAAGAGGTACCACTTCCAATGTCATAGAGGCTGTAGCTGCTCTTCCAACAAACCAGATGTGTATTTACTGTGGGTTATATATTAATAGCTTCTGGTTCCTTTAGCCAAGATGCCTAATCCAAGTTTTATTTCTCCAGTTAATCACGTCCTAGGATCCAGTGTATAAATCCAATATTGCATGTCTCATGCATACCTATTCTAAAGAATTTTATTTTGTGTACTGTATGTATCAGAATAATACACAATGCCATATAATGTGAAAAAAATCTACATAAATGATGCAGCCAACTATCCAAGTGTCATACCAGCTTGAACAGTGAAAAAAATAAAACTAAACAAGAAAACCCCACTGAACAATTGATGTATCAAAACCAAAAATTAGAGGGTAGTAAAAAGAAATAAAAATCTATCCATAACAATGACGCAAGGTTCAGATAGTTTCTCGAGTGAATTTCACTAAATCACTACTTTGGACTGCCCTCCATGGACAATGTGCAGGCAATGAGGCCATCACGTGCCCAGGTCCCCCAGAGCACTGTATGGAGCTGCTGTAGGTCATAGAGGAGATAGACAAATACATCTGACCTCCTTGTGCCAGCAGTGAGTGTGCCAGAAAACCCCTGAAGGGAAGGACTGCCAATACTCGCACCCTGATTGGAGTGGAGAATGCCCAGCAGAGACAAAGTGGAATACCACCCCCCATTCCTGCAACGGGATGCACCTCTGCCTCAGCCACTGCAGAGCCCCTGCTTCCCTGGCCTTCACCCCAAATTACACTTCCCATTTTGGGCATCCTGTTCTATGTCCTTCCGGGTACCAGGGGGTGGCTCTCACTCTAATCTGCAGCACTAACTGACACCAGCCACCCTCGAAGCACTCATTAGCAGCAAGGTCACTGTGAGTCTCACCCATGACCTGACATTAGTGTGGATCCATCTGGACCTTTCTGTTGCCCCACCACTCAGCACTTACCAGGTACAGCATCTCCCTTTGTCCCAGCCCTGTCTTAACTTCAGAGGGTCCTCTGAACACCTGTCACCTCCCTGCCTTGTCTCTTGGACCATAGTGACTCTTACTTCAGTGTGTCTTTTGCTAAATGTCCTTTTTCTACAAATAAAAGAAAATTCCTTGAGGCTAATATAATACTTACCCCCAAACTAGATAAGGCTGATGTAAATCTAAAAACTATCAGCCAGTCACACTAAGAGATGGACAAATTAAACACAAAATTAGAGATGGACAAATTAAACACAAAATATTTCAGCAAATTTTACACCATAATAATTTTTATGAGTCACATATCAGGTCAAAACAATACTTAGAGTACAAACAAGATTCAATAGTTTCAAAATCTATTAATTCTCTGCATCTAAAAATTAAAGTAGGAAAAGATAATCTCGGTAAACATGAAGAAAACATTTCTAAAATTCAATATCTATTTGTGATAAAAATGTAAACAAAATAACAGTAAAGTTAGAAATAAAACTCTAACTTTATATAAAAAGTATATACTAGAAAGCTGAAGCAAATATAATAGTTAATGGTGAAATACCAGAAGTACTCATATTAAAATTATAAATAAGAAAAAGACACTAGCTATTATTTTTACTTACCTTATTACATTATTCAAGATTTTGAGTAGGAAACCTTAGTAATAAATGAAAAGAAATAAGTACAAATAATAGAATAAAAGATACAAAGCTGCCATCTAAAAAAAACTTTCATCTGATAATCTACCCCAAAACTCCAGATAATGAATTGATAAAAGATATTAACTAAAAAGATGGTCTTGACCCTATGGTCCTTCCCCTGTATGTCCTTGGTCTTCCTTCTGTCTGTGGAAAAACTTTAGCCAAAGAATAAGTCTATCCAAAGAAATGAGAAAATTCAGAACACCCCACCCCTACCCCCGCCCTGCAAAAAGCAGTCAAACGGAAAAAACAATAATAGGTTAGTAAGCAAAGTCAAGGACCTTCCTTCTCAAGGGCTATAGATAATATTCTGAGCCATGTCCTTTGAGCTATTTTATAGTCTATGGGGTTGCACAGACTCGGACACGACTGAAGCGACTTAGCATAGCATAGCATAGGTACTGTAACCCTGCCAGGTGGAAGAAGTTAACTGCATGATGACCAGACTGTAGCCATGACATAAACTGCCACAATTCTGAGAACTGGCCTCAAAAAGAAGAGGGGGAGGGGGCAACAAATTGGCCTTGGAACTGAAGATTTACTGTACCTAAAACAGTCAAGATGACACTGGTCAGACTACTGCATGACCATTTCAAGATGACTGCCAGAGATTAGTATGCTGTTTCTGTATGTAGCTGCCTCCCTCTGCCTATAAAAACTCTTGCCCCCTTATGGTTGAGGGGTGGGGGATTCGGCCTTTGGACAGGCCTCTGCCCTCCCCTGCCTCCACTCCCACCCATAATCCCTTGCTGCTGGCCTCTGAAATGAAGCAAACTTTCCTTTCTACCAACCTGGCCTCTTTATTGACTTTTGAGGAGCAAGCAGCCTGACCGCATTTTTGGTTATAGTCTGATGTGCAATAAACATTTAAAACATATTTACCAATAATAACCGATTAGAAAATGCAGTGGAAGAAGTGGGTTCCATTATCAGTTGTTGAAGTAAACAGAAAATACCATGAAATAAACTACAGTATCTGGGTGGGCCACACGGCTGCCTTGAATAGGCCCAAATCCCTACTGTCTCACTTGGCAATGAGAGATGGTTCCAGGTAAGTGCAAAGATTCTGCTGTACCAGACATCCTGCTGCAAAGAGTAACTGTGACTCTGCTGTCTTCCACACCTTGCTTCCAAGTTGACTGGAAGAGGAGAAAAGCACAGAAGAGAGTGAGTGGAAGGCCTTTACAAGCCAGACTAGAAGCAGCATTCACAGTCCAGGGGCCAGAGCTCAAGCACCTGGCTGGCCACGTGTGACTGCAAGGCAGGATAGGAAAGGAAGAGAAGGGATAGGTTTTTAACACTTAAGAAGCTCTGCATTAATCTTGTCATGAAAATCTGTCTGCAGCCTTCTTCCCACATACAGAACTCATTCAAACCATTTCCCAGGAGGCCAAGCCCAAATTCCATCCAGCTCAGTATGGGATCTGTGTGAAGCCTTTTCTTCCCCATTCACCTGGATGTGGCTTGCCTTCATCCAACTTCCTCCAAACTAATTGCTGTGGTGAAGTAAGCACAGAGTAACCTCAGTGAAATTTCGGTTAAAAGGGAGACTAAGAGTGGGAAATACCAGGAGACATAGGACAATCACCATTCCTAGCAACAGTGGACTCCTGCTGAGCCAGCAACTTGATTAGACTTTGGATTTGGACTCCAGGAGTCTCCTTTGTCCCTGGTTCTACCCTTTGACAAGGTTTATTTTTTTCTTCCTTTTTCTTTCATGACTATATTTGAAGTAGGCATTGGAGAATAGGTCAAGGCTTCCCTAGTGGCTCAGACTGTAAAGAATCTGCCTGTAATGCGGGAGACCTGGGTTCAGTCCCTGGGTTGGGAAGATTCCCTGGAGAAGGAATTGGCAATCCACTCCAGTATTCTTGCCTAGAAAATCCCATGGACAGAGAAGACTGGTAGGCTACAATCTGTGGGGTCGCAAAGAGTCGGACATGACTGAGCGACTAACACGTGGAGAATATACGATCTTTGGGGTGTGTGCAGTTTTTGTAGCATTTTTCCTGCTGGTTCCCATTTTGGGGGCCCCAAATTTAGTTTGCATTCCCAGGTTTTCTTTTTAAGCTCATGGTTTCTTTGGTAATATAACTTCCTGAAAAATTCTGTAGGTTTCTGATCTTCTGTCAGTCAATTTCACATGCCAACAATCACATCCATACTTCCATGAAGGCTTATTCATTGTTTACCTGAAATTTAAATCTAACAGTGTCCTATGTTTTAATTCAGTAAATCTGGCAACCCTAAAGTTACTATGAAGATTTGGACCAAATTTTACTGTCCAGGGTTCTTGGCCTTCCCCAATCAATAGAAATTGACCAGAGGCCAGCAAGAAATTCAGGCAAGGCTTTCCCGTGACCTCTCCTGCAGCAGCGGGGGAGCAAGAACAAACAACAGCTCCCCTTGCTTGCCTGCTTGCTTGCTGGTGGTGGGGAGTGGAGAGGGGGTGTGGGTAGTGATGAGCTGGTTCCTTATACAAAGTAAGGGATCTGTCCAGGGGTCAGACTGCAGGGGTGGTTCGGGTGGTTCGCCCACCTCTTACATGATATTGTGTGCAGGGGACATGTTCACTACCCTGGTTTTTTGTTTTTTTCCTCCTGATTCCCTTCTTTTGCTTCAGGACCTTCAAAAATGGCTTTTTCCCCCTCTTTTTGGTCTCTTTGTATCTTTTGTCCAGAATTTGTCCCAATTATGCTTCCCTGGTGACTCAGACAGTAAAGAATCTGCCCGCAATGCAGGAGATCCTGGTTTGATGCCTGGGTTGGAAAGATCCCCTGGAGAAGGAAATGGCTACCCTCTCTAATATTCTTGCCTGGAGAATTCCATGGGCAGAAGAGCCTGGCGGCTACAGTTTGTGGGATCACAAAGAGTCAGACTCAGTTGAGCAACTATCACTTTCACTTTCATGCATGCATGCAGTTATTTTTAGTCCCATACAATTTCTTTGTATTTGGTTGTTCAAGAAGAGCTCTGTCTAGGTGCAAGCATTGTAGCACTACAGAAAAGGATATCAGATCCCAGCCTATCTCAAAATGTCCACCACTGTTGTCTAGGGCCTCTGTCCTTCCAGATGTTCCTGGGGCCAACACCGAAGCATTATTAGACCATGAATTTCAGACCTCGACCCTTCAAAGTGGAGATTTCTGTACCGATTAGAAGAGATGTAGCTGTGGCCACAGATTCAAAATTGTAACAGTTCCACCCAAGGGAAGTTCATTTCTCACACATCTAACAACCCTAGGAAGCAACCCATGTAGGGAAGATGTAAGTCTGCTCCATTCCATCACTCATGTCCCAGGGATCCCCTGACAGAGTTCTGCCATCTTCATCGCACTTCTTCTAAGGACCCCTTGGGGATTATCATTCCCAGCAGGCAAGAGAGGGAGAGGACTTAGGAGAAAGTGAGGTTGTGTTTTAGGGGTCTGGCTTGGAAGTAACACCCATTACTTCTGTTTACCTTCCATGGGCTAAGACAGAGTTGCTGTAAGTTTAGCTACTTGCCCAAGAAGGCAAATAAACTAGATTTTTAATAAACTGCTAGCAAATTCTTCCCCAGACCTAACAAAGAATATACAAGGCTTATGTGAATAAAACTTCAAACTATTAATGTTGAAGGATATTTTAAAATATACTAAAATGAAACGAGAGACATATTATGTCCTGATATGGACAGATATAAGAAGAAGAATTAACATTTTCACAAGCATGTAAAAGTGTTAATTCTCCCCCACAGTAATCTAAAAATCGCATTAAATTGTAATTCAATCCATAATGGATATTGTAACCAATACTGTTGCCTTTACTTCATACTCTGGGGCCTGGCGTGCTGCGATTCGTGGGGTCGCAAAGAGTCAGACACGACTGAGCGACTGAACTGAACTGAACTGAACTGGGCCTATGTCTTGGTTTTCTGTATTTTAACAAATCTTTTGGGAAAGGATTGAATAAGAAAATCATAACTGAATCTTTCATGGAAATTGATAAAATGATATTTTATTCTAATTAATCAATATTCTAAAATTTCATATTTTAGAAAATATCTAATTTTTTATTGTAGTAGAGTTGCTTTCCAAATGTTCTGTTAGTTTCTGCTGTACAGCAAAGTGAATCAGCTATCAGTTCAGTTCAGTCACTCAGTCGTGTCCGACTCTTTGCGACCCCATGAATCGCAGCACACCAGGCCTCCCTGTCCAACACCAACTCCTGGAGTTCACTCAAACTCATGAGCATCGAGTCGGTGATGCCATCCAGCCATCTTATCCTCTGTTGTCCCCTTCTCCTCCTGCCCCCAATCCCTCTCAGCATCAGGGTCTTTTCCAATGAGTCAACTTTTGCATGAGGTGGCCAAAGTTTCATTCTTTTTATGGCTAAGTAATAAGATTTCTCTGTTGATGACTCTACACATGGACATCACATGATTATCAATACTGAAATCAGATTGATTATATTCTTTGCAGCAAAAGATGGAGAAGCTCTGTTCAGTCAGTAGAAACAAGACTGGGAACTGACTGTGCTCACATCATGAACTTCTTATTGCAAAATTCAGGTTTAAATTGAAGAAAGTAGGGAAACCACCAAACCATTCAGGTATAACCTAAGTCAAATCCCTTATGATTATATGGTGGAGGTGACAAGTATGTTCAAAGGATTACATCTGGTAGACAGAGTGCCAGGAGAACTATGACCAGAGATTCATAACTTTGTACCAGAGGTGGTGAACAAAACTATCCCAAAGAAAAAGATATGTAAGAAGGCAAAATGGTTATTGGAGAAGGCCTTACAAATAGCTGAGAAAAGAAGAGAAGCAAAAGGAAAAGGGAAAGATACCCAACTGAATGCACAGTTTCAGAGAATAGCAAGAGAGACTAGAAAGCTTTCTTAACTGAACCATGCAAAGAAATAGAGGAAAACAATAGAATGGGAAAGACTAGAGAAAGACTTCAAGAATTCAAGAAAATTGGAAATATCAAAGGAACATTTCATGCAAGAATGGGGATGATAAAGGAAACAGTAAAGACTTTACAGAGGCAAAATAAATTAAGAAGAGGTGACAAGAATATACAAAAAACTGTACAAAAAAAGGTCTTGATGACCCTGATAACCACAATGGTGTGGTCATTCATCTAGAGCAAGACATCCAGGAATGTGAAATCAAGTGAGCTTTAGGAAGAATTATTACCAATAAAGGTAGTGGAGATGTTGGAATTCCAGATGAGCTATTTAAGATACTAAAAGATGATGCTGTTAAAGTTCTGCACTCAATATGCTGGCAAATTTGGAAAACACAGCAGAGCCCACAGGACTGGAAAAGGTCAGTTTTTATCTCAATTTCAAAGAAGGGCAATGCTAAAGAATGTTCAAACTGCCAAACAATTGCACTCAATTCCCATGCTAGTAAGGTTATGATCAAAAACCTTCAAGCTAGGCTTCAGCAGTACTTGAATCAAGAACTTCCAGATGTACAAGCTGGGTTTAGAAAAGGTACAGGAACTGGAGATCAAACTGCTAACATCCATTGGATCATAGAGAAGGCAAGAGAATTCCAGAAAAAATCTACTTCTGTTTCATTGACTACACAAAAGCCTTTGACTGTGTGGATCACAACAAACTGAAAAATTCTTAAAGAGATGAGGTACCAGACCACCTTGACTGCCTCTTGAGAAACCTGTATGCAGGTCAAGAAGCAACAGTTAGAATCAGACATATAACAACAGACTGGTTCAAAATTGGGAAAGGAATATGTTAAGGCTGTATATTGTCACCCTGCTTATTTAACTTATATGCAGAGTATGTCATACAAAATGCTGGGCTGGATGAATCACAAGTTTGAATCAAAATTGCCAGGAGAAATATCAACAGTCTCAGATATGCAGATGATACCACTCTAATGGCAGAAAGTGAAGAGGAACTAAAGAGCCTCTTGAAGAGGGTGTAAGAGGAGAATGAAAAGGCTGGTTTAAAACTCAACATTAAAAACACTAAGATCATGGCATCTGGTCCCATCACTTCATGACACACAGATGGGGGAAAAGTGAAAACAGTGGCAGATTTTATTTTCTTGGGCTCCAAAATCACTGCAGATGATGACTTTCTCCTTGGAAGATAAGATATGACAAACCTAGACAGCATATTAAAAAATAGAGACATCACTTTGAAGACAAAAATCTGTATAGTCAAAGCTATGGTTTTTCCAGTAGTCATCTACAGATGTGAGAGTTGGACCAAAAAGAGGGCTGAGCATTGAATCACTGATCTTTCAAACTGTGGTGCAGGAGAGGACTCTTAAGAGTCCCTTAGACAACAAGGAGATCAAACCAGTCAACCCTCAAGGAAATCAACCCTAAATATTCACTGGAAAAAATGATGCTGAAGTTGAAACTCCAATACGTTAGCCATCTGATGTGAAGAGCCGACTCATTGGGAAAGACCCTGATGTTGGAAAAGATTGAGGGCAAGAGGAGAAGGCAGCAGCAGAGGATGAGATGGTAGGATGGCATCACTGATTCAATGGACATGAGTTTGAGCAAACTCTAGAAGATAGTGCAGGACAGGGAAGCCTGGAGTGCTGCAGTCCATGAGGACACAAAGAATCATGAGGACATGACTAACAGCTAAACAACAGTGCAAGAGGATATGCTTTTCTTCACACCTTTTCCAGCATTTATTGTTCATTGAGTTCTTTGACTACAGCCACTCTGACCCATGTGAGGTGATACCTCACTGTAGTTTTTCCTTTCAAAGACTTTACTTTTTAGAGCAGTTTTAGATTCACATCAAAATTGATTAGGAAGGTCTGAGTTCCCAAGTACTCCATAACCTGCCACTTGCATAGCCTTCCTCAGGATCCCCCACAAGAGTGCTACATTTGTTATAATAAACGAGATACATTTGCCAAAACCCATAGAATGTATAACACCAGGAGCAGTTCTAATGTAAACTTTGGATGATGATCATTGCAGTTTTGATATGCATTTCTCTGATGATTAGTGATGTTGAGCATCTTTTCCTTGCCTCTTGGCCATCTGCATACCTTCTTTGGAGAAATGTCTTGTGCCCATTTTTTGACTGGGTTATTTCTTTGTTTGATATTGAGTTCCACATGCTGTTTGTGTATTTTAGAGATTAATCTTTTGTCCTTTGATTCATTTACAAATATTTTTTCCCATCCTGAGTGTTGTCTTTCATCGTGTTTATGGTTTCCTTTGCTGTGCAAAAGCTTTTACATTTAATTAGGTCCCATTTGTTTATTATTGTTTTCATTTTCATTACTCTAGGAGGTGAGTCAAAAAAGATCTTGCTGTGATTTACATCAAGAAGTGCTTTTCCTATGTTTTCTTCTAAGAGTTATATATCTTGTCCAGTCTTACGTTTAGGTTTTTAATTTATTTTGAGTTTATTTTTGTGTGTGGTGTTAGGTAGTGTTCTAATTTCATTGTTTTATATGTAGCTGTCCGGTTTTCCCAGCACCACTTACTGAAGGGACTGTCTTTTCTCCACTGTATAGTCTTGCCTCCTTTGCATAGATTAGGTGACCATAGGTGTGTGGGTTTATCTCTGGACTTTCTGTCCTACACCATTGATCTATATTTCCTTTTTTGTGCCAGTACCATACTGTCTTGATTCTCAGTGGTGAAAAACTAAAAGCATTTCCTCTAAGATCAGAAGGAAGACAAGAGTGTCCATTCTTGTCACTCTTATTCAACATAATTTTGGAAGCCCTAGCCATGGCAATTAGAGAAGAAAAAGAAATAAAAGGAATACAATTTGGAAAAGGTGAAGTAAAACTGTAACTATTTGCAGATGACATGATCTGCAAATTTTCTAAACATAGAAAATCTGAAAGGTGTCATTAGAAAACTACTAGATTTAATCAATAAATTTGGTAAAGTTGTAGGATACAAAATTAATGCACAGAAATGTCTTGCATTCCTCCACACTAACAACAAAAGTTCAGAAATAAAAATTAAGGAAATAATCACATTTTCCATCACAACAACAAAATATATATATATATGTTGGAATAAACCTACCTGAGGAAGCAAAAGACCTGTACTTAGAAAATTATAAAACACTGATGAGAAAAAAAGGAAGATGACACAAACAGATGGGAAAATACACCATATGCTTGGACTGGAAGATTCAATATTGTGAAAATGATTATACTACCCAGGGTAACCTACAGATTCAGTGCAATCCCTGTCAAATTACCAATGGCATTCTTCACAGAATTAGAACAAAAAATTGTACAATTTATATGGAAACACGAAAAACTCCAAATAGCAAGAAGCAATCGATAAAGAAAACTGGAGCTGGAGGAATCAAGCTCCCTGACTTCAGAGAATATCTAATTTTTTAAATAAGACAATAGAGTGTGATTATCACTACCTATCAATTATAATTAAAAAATGGTGGTACTGGCACAAAAGTAGATAAATAGGAAAGATAAACAAATGAAAGGATTCAGGAAATAGTCTTAATATTGTTCAAACTTAAGAAAAACTCCTGTCACATGCTACATTAAGGATGAATCATGAGGGTATTAGGTGAAATAAGCCAATCCAATACACAAATACTGTATGATACTACTTATATGAAGTCCTTCAGTCAGTCAGTCAGTAAGTTCAGTCGCTCAGTCATGTCCGACTCTTGTGACCCCATGAATCCCAGCACACCAGGCCTCCCTGTCCATCACCAACTCCCAGGGTTCACTCAGACTCATGTCCATTGAGTCAGTGATACCATCCAGCCATCTCATCCTCTGTCATCCCCTTTTCCTCCTGCCCCCAATCCCTCCCAGCATCAGAGTCTTCTCCAATGAGTCAACTCTTCACATGAGGTGGCCAAAGTACTGGAGTTTCAGCTTTAGCATCATTCCTTCCAAAGAAATCCCGGGGCTGATCTCCTTTAGAATGGTCTGGTTGGATCTCCTTGCAGTCCAAGGGACTCTCAAGAGTCTTTTCCAACACCACAGTTCAAAAGCATCAATTCTTCGGCGCTCAACTTTCTTCACAGTCCAACTCTCACATCCATACATGACCACTGGAAAAACCATAGCCTTGACTAGACGGACCTTTGTTTACAAAGTAATGTCTCTGCTTTTCAATATGCTATCTAGGTTGGTCATAACTTTTCTTCCAAGGAGTAAGCGTCTTAATTTCATGGCTGCAGTCACCATCTGTAGTGATTTTGGAGCCCCCAAAAATAAAGTCTGACACTGTTTCCACTGTTTCCCCATCTATTTCCCATGAAGTGACGGGACCAGATGCCATGATCTTCGTTACAGGAGTCAAATTCACAGAAAGTAGCTGGTGGTTGCCAGGCATTGGGTTGTGGGGGGCAGTTTTTTAAGGGGTACAAAGTTTTAGTTTTTTAAGATGAAAAGTTCTGTAACTCTTTCCCACTGCAATGTAAATATACTTCAGAATTATATGTGCTTAAAAATAGTTACAGTGGCAAACTTCATGCTATTTGTAACCACAATTATGTTTATCAAGTTAAAAGAATGCATGTTACTATATTGATAGGATAGTGGCTTATGAAAATTTTAAAAAATTCAAGTTTTAATGTGTTTCAAATCAGTGGTAAAATGATAGCACATTCAAGAAATAATTCCCTTCTGGAAAAAAAATGCTTCCTTATGTTATAAAAACAGTAAGATTCTGATAAAAAACAAAACTGTAAACTTAGAAAAAATGTTAGAGAACGTTTTCAAAGCACTGAAGTGTTGCAAAGGACAAATAAATATCAAAATTGTTCACTTAGAAAATATAGGGAATTGCTTCATTATTTTGGAGTAGTATAAAAATATATTTCTTGTGAACATGACTTTCACAGAAGACTGAATGAAACCTAGCCAAAAAACCTATGAAAAGATGTTAATTCTTATTTAAAATCAAAACAAACAAAATAAAGTCATACTGAAATTTTTTCCTCATCTAGCAGGTTGGGTTTAATTTAAAGCCTGCAGAGTAATGAATGTTCTTTGTAGTCTTTCAGAAAAATTGGATGCATTTGTCAAAATTGTAAATGTGTATGTATTTTTATTCATGAACTTTCCACTAGGAATCTGTCTTAAAAATTCCCATATGTGAAAAGGAATGCTTATATAAAAATATACACTGCAGCATGTTGATTTGAGGAAAGAGCAGAAGTTAAATATTCATCAACAGTGTTTGGCTAAATAAATTGTGTTACATCTATACTGTGCAATACTACATAGTCATTACAAAGAATACTGTTAGTTTATAAGTATTGACCTTGGAAGATCCCTAAGACACATCATTAAAAAAAAAATGCCATTATTAGAGAAATGCAATCAAAACTACAATGAGATATCACCTCACACCAGTCAGAATGGCCATCATAAAAAAGTCTACGAAGAATAAATTCTGGAGAGGGTGTGGAGAAAAGGGAACACTCTTGCACTGTTGGTGGGAATGTAAATTGATACAGCCACTATGGAAATCGGTATGAAGAGTCCTTAAAAAACTAGGAATAAAACCACTCTTAGGCATATACCCTGAGGAAACTAAAATTGAAAAAGACACATGTATCCCATTGTTAATTGTAGCGCTATTTACAACAGCTAGAACATGGAAGCAACCTAGATGTCCATCGACAGATGAATGGATAAAGGAGTTGTGGTACACATACACAATGGAATATTACTCAGTCATAAACGGAATGCATCTGAGTCAGTTCTAATGAGGTGGATGAACCTAGAATCTATTTTACAGAGTGAAGTAAGTCAGAAAGAAAAAGATATATATCGTATTCTAACACACATATATGGAATCTAGAAAAATGATACTGAAGAATTTGTTTACAGGGCAGCAATGGAGAAACAGACATAGAGAATAGACTTATGGACATGGGGAGAGGGGAGTAGAGGGTGAGATGTATAGAGTAACATGGAAACTTACATTACCATATGTAAAATAGATAGCCAATGGGAATTTGCTCTATGGCTCAGGAAACTCAAACAGGGACTCTGTATCAACCTAGAGGGGTGGGATGGGGAGGGAGATGGGAGGGAGGTTCAAAAGGGAGGGGGTATATGTATACCTATGGCTGATTATTGTTGATGTTTGACAGAAAACAACAAAATTCTGTAAAGCAATTATCCTTCAATAAAAAAATTCTTTGAATTAAAAAAAAAAAAAAACAACCCAGTGCCTCCAACAGGATTAATTCTGAAGGTACCTGACAAAATCATGGGAAAGATGCACACTGCCTTGGTCAGATATTGCTACAGTTCTGTTGTATCACAAACTCAGTGGACCTGAACAGCCATTTGTTATTATGATGACCCTCTAGGTCATGGAGCAGCTGTGTCTCAACTGGTGAGCTATGTGCTGATCTTTTCTGTGTATTTCCCAGCCTCCTTGGATCAGCAGGGTGGCCAGAACTTGTACTTCTCAGGCTCAAGAGCCTGAGCAGAAACATGAAAGACTTCTTAATGCCTGACTTGGAATTGGCACACAATTGCTTCTACCCTCTGCCCTTGGCAGAGGCAGGTCCCACATCCCAGGCCAAAGTCAAGACCCTCTGACCAGAAGTCCTTGCACAGAGGAATGGACTTCTGGGGTGAGTGAGTCAATCTACTACAAAGACTAAATTGTTAACAAGAGTTATTTCTCAGGAAAAGATTTTGCATGATTATTTTATGCATCTATTTATTAAATATTGACTGGTGGTAGTTTTAGTCTCTAACTCATGTCCAGCTCTTGCGAACCCATGGACTGTAGCCTGTTGGACTCCTCTGTCCATAGGATTTCTCAGGCAAGAATACTGGAGTCTGTTGTCATTTCCTGCTCCAGGGGATCTTCCTGACCCAAGGATTGAACCCATGTCTCCTGCACTGCAGGCAGATTCTTTACTGCTGAGCCACCAGTGAAGCCCAAATATTGACTAGCCTTTACTACATATCAAGCTCTGTTCTTGGCATTGGACCATGAGCAGTGAACAAAACCACCACCCAACAAACACCTTTCCCTCATGGAGCTTATATTCTAGTAGAGGAGATGTCTTAAAGAAGTAAAGAGGAAAAATATATAGCATATTAGATAGTAATAAATTCTGAGAGGAAAATTAAACAGAGAGAGGAGACATACATTTGGTGTGTAGGGAGAGGGAATGTAAATGTTTAGATCATGTGTCAGGGAAGGACACTGACTAAAAAGATGATTCTTCAGTGAAACTCTGAAAGAAGTGAGGAAATAAGCCATCTGGGTATTGGGGAAGGGCCTTCCAGATGTGCAAAGGCCCTGCCAGAGTAGTCTGACCAGCAAGTTCAGAAAGGAGGATGGGCTGTGGTGGCTGGGCAGAACGAACAAGGGAAAGAGGAAGCTTTCACCAGAGAGGCCACAAACCCAGTCCTGGCCCTGACAGGTGCCTCCCTAGGGACTGAAGACATGAGCCCAAGACCCAAGGCAGATAGGTTCTTGCCTGCTTTCCTACTAGGAATTTTCAGATATTCTCAGAAACTCATTTCATGTTCCTATGCTCTGCTCCTTGGCAGGTGTTACTCTGGGACTTGTTCTGCTGAGCTGGATTTCCTTCCAATGACAGAGGATCCCTCAGAACTATCTTCTGGGTTCTGTGGGTCTTTTGTCTCAGTTTATGGCCTCGCCCAACAGCCTCTTCTCCAATTAACCAAGGTGTGACAGACAGAGCTCTGTGGAATATGCAATGATTGCTAAGTGGATTGGTCAAAGATCAGGAAAATTATGATCAAGACGATGCATGAAAGGCACAATCAATTATTAGGTTAGTGCAAACATAATTGTGATTTGGGACTGTGAATTTTAAATGATTACAACTAGGCTTATGTGTGCGTGCATGCTAAGTTGCTATAGCTGTGTCCAAATCTTTGTGATCCTATGGACTATAGCCTGCCAGGCTCCTCTGTCCATGGGATTCTCCAGGCAAGAATACTGGAGTGGGTTACCATGCCCTCCTCCAGGGGATTTTCCTGACCCAGGGATTGAACCTGCCTCTGGCTGCATGGGCGCAGGAGGGCCTAGAGGAGCTATCCCATGTTGAAGCTCAGGAAGGGCGGCCGTGAGGAGATACCCCTCATCCAAGGTAAGGAGCAATGGCTGCGCTTTGCTGGAGCAGCCCTGAAGAGATACCCCACGAACACGGTAAGAGAAACCCAGGTAAGACAGTAGGTGTTGCAAGAGGGCATCAGAGGGCAAACACAGTGAAACCATACTCACAGAAAACTAGTCAATCTAATCACACTAGGACCACAGCCTTGTCTAACTCAATGAAACTAAGCCATGCCCGTGGGGCAACCCAAGATAGGCGGGTCATGGTGGAGAGATCTGACAGAATGTGGTCCACTGGAGAAGGGAATGGCAAACCACTTCAGTATTCTTGCCTTGAGAACCCCATGAACAGTATGAAAAGGCAAAATGATAGGATACTGAAAGAGAAACTCCACAGGTCAGTAGGTGCCCAATATGCTACTGGAGATCAGTGGAGAACTAACTCCAGAACGAGTGAGGGGATGGAGTGAAAGCAAAAAGAATACCCAGCTGTGGATGTGACTGGTGATAGAAGCAAGGTCTGATGCTGTAAAGAGCAATATTGAGGAACCTGGAATGTCAGGTCCATGAATCAAGGCAAATTGGAAGTGGTCAAACAGGAGATGGCAAGAGTGAATGTCGACATTCTAGGAATCAGCGAACTGAAATAGACTGGAAGGGGTGAATTTAACTCAGATGACCATTATATCTACTACTGCGGGCAGGAATCCCTCAGAAGAAATGGAGTAGCCATCATGGTCAACAAAAGAGTCCGAGATGCAGTACTTGGATGCAATCTCAAAAACGACAGAATGATCTCTGTTCATTTCCAAGGCAAACCATTCAATATCACAGTAATCCAAGTCTATGCCCCAAAGAGTAATGCTGAAGAAGCTGAAGTTGAATGGTTCTATGAAGACCTACAAGACCTTTTAGAACTAACACCCAAAAAAGATGTCCTTTACATTATAGGGGACAGGAATGCAAAAGTAGGAAGTCAAGAAACACCTGGAGTAACAGGGAAATTTGGCCTTGGAATACGGAATGAAGCAGGGCAAAGACTAATAGAGTTTTGCCAAGAAAATGCACTGGTCATAACAAACACCCTCTTCCAACAACACAAGAGAAGACTCTATACATGGACATCGCCAGATGGTAAACATCGAAATCAGATTGATTATATTCTTTGCAGCCAAAGATGGAGAAGCTCTATACAGTCAGCAAAAACAAGACCAGGAGCTGACTGTGGCTCAGACCATGAACTCCTTATTGCCAAATTCAGACTGAAATTGAAGAAAGTAGGGAAAACCACTAGACCATTCAGGTATGACCTAAATCAAATCCCTTATGATTATACAGTGGAAGTGAGAAATAGATTTAAGGAACTAGATCTGATACACAGAGTGCCTGATGAGCTATGGAATGAGGTTCGTGACATTGTACACAAAACAGGGATCAAACCATCCCCATGGAAAAGAAATGCAAAAAAGCAAAATGGCTGTCTGGGGAGGCCTTACAAATAGCTGTGAAAAGAAGAGAGGCAAAAAGCAAAGGAGAAAAGGAAAGATATAAACATCTGAATGCAGAGTTCCAAAGAATAGCAAGAAGAGATAAGAAAGCCTACTTCAGTTATCAATGCAAAGAAATAGAGGAAAACAACAGAATGGGAAAGACTAGAGATCTCTTCAAGAAAATCAGAGATACCAAAGGAACATTTCATGCAAAGATGAGCTCGATAAAGGACAGAAATGGTATGGACCTAACAGAAGCAGAAGATATTAAGAAGAGATGGCAAGAATACACAGAAGAACTGTGCAAAAAAGATCTTCACAACCCAGATACTCACGATGGTGTGATCACTGACCTAGAGCCAGACATTCTGGAATGTGAAGTCAAGTGGGCCTTAGAAAGCATCACTACAAACAAAGCTAGTGGAGGTGATGGAATTCCAGTTGAGCTATTCCAAATCCTGAAAGATGATGCTGTGAAAGTGCTGCACTCAATATGCCAGCAAATGTGGAAAACTCAGCAGTGGCCAAAGGACTAGAAAAGGGCAGTTTTCATTCCAATCCCAAAGAAAGGCAATGCCAAAGAATGCTCAAACTACCGCACAATTGCACTCATCTCACACACTAGTAAAGTAATGCTCAAAATTCTCCAAGCCAGGCTTCAGCAATATGTGACCTGTGAACTTCCTGATGTTCAAGCTGGTTTTAGAAAAGACAGAGGAACCAGAGATCAAATTGCCAACATCTGCTGGATCATGGAAAAAGCAAGAGAGTTCCAGAAAAGCATCTATTTCTGCTTTATTGACTATGCCAAAGCCTTTGACTGTGTGGATCACAATCAACTGTGGAAAATTCTGAAAGAGATGGGAATACCAGACCACCTGATGTGCCTCTTGAGAGATTTGTATGCAGGTCAGGAAGCAACAGTTAGAACTGGACATGGAACAACAGACTGGTTCCAAATAGGAAAAGGAATACGTCAAGGCTACATGTATATTGTCACCCTGCTTATTTAACTTATATGCAGAGTACATCATGAGAAACGCTGGACTGGAAGAAGCACAAGCTGGAATCAAGATTGCCGGGAGAAATATCAATAACCTCAGATATGCAGATGACACCACCCTTATGGCAGCAAGTGAAGAGGAACTAAAAAGCCTCTTGATGAAAGTGAAAGTGGAGAGTGAAAAAGTTGGCTTAAAGCTCAACATTCAGAAAACGAAGATCATGACATCCAGTCCTATCACTTCATGGGAACTAGATGAGGAAACAGTGGAAACAGTGTCAGATTTTATTTTTCTGGGCTCCAAGATCACTGCAGATGGTGACTGCAGCCATGAAACTAAAAGACGCTTACTCCTTGGAAGGAAAGTTATGACCAACCTAGATAGCAGATTCAAAAGCAGAGACATTACTTTGCCAACAAAGGTTCGTCTAGTCAAGGCTATGGTTTTTCCTGTGGTCATGTATGGATGTGAGAGTTGGACTGTGAAGAAGGCTGAGCGCCGAAGAATTGATGCTTTTGAACTGTGGTGTTGGAGAAGACTCTTGAGAGTCCCTTGGACTGCAAGGAGATCCAACCAGTCCATTCTGAAGGAGATGAGCCCTGGGATTTCTTTGGAAGGAATGATGCTAAAGCTGAAACTCCAGTACTTTGGCCACCTCATGCGAAGAGTTGACTCATTGGTAAAGACTCTGATGCTGGGAGGGATTGGGGGCAAGAGGAGAAGGGGACGACAGAGGATGAGATGGCTGGATGGCATCACTGACTCAACGGACGTGAGTCTGAGTGAACTCCGGGAGATGATGATGGACAGGGAGGCCTGGTGTTCTGCGATTCATGGGGTTGCAAAGAGTTGGACACGACTGAGGACTGATCTGATCTGATCTGATCTGATCTCCTCAATTTCTTCATTGCAGGCGGACTCTTTAACATTGAGCCATCTGGGAAGCCCTACAACTAGACTCAAACACATCTTTATTAGTCAAAATAGGAACCACTACAATCAACACATTTTTGCCGATGAGAAATAAGTTGATTTATTCGTGTAGCATAAAAATCCATGCATTGGGACTGAAGAACTCTTGGAAAGCATTTTCTGCCTCCTGCTGGTTGTGGAAGCATTTTCCTTGCAAAAAGTTGTCAAGATGCTTGAAGAAGTGGTAGTCGGTCAGGTGAGTATAGTGAATGAAGCAAAATTTGTAGCCCAATTTGTTCAACTTCTGAAGCGCTGGTTGTGGGATGTGCAGCTGGGCATTGTCATGGAGCAGAATTGGGTCCTTTTGGACCTGCCGGTGGCAGGTGTTGCAGTTTTCGGTGCATCTTATCAGTTTGTTGAGCATACTTCTCAGATGTAATGATTTTGCCAAGATTTCAGAAAGCTGTAATGAATCAGAGCAGCAGCAGACCACCAAATAGTGACCATGACCTTTTTTTTTTTTTTTCAGTGCAAATTTGACTTTGAGAACTGCTTTGGAGCTTCTTCTCGGTCCAACCACTGAACTGGTCATCACCATATAAAATCCAATTTTCATCGCATGTTACAATCCAATTGAGAAATGATTCATTGTTATTGCATAGAATAAGAGAAGACGACACTTCAAAACAATTGTTTTGATTTGCAATCAGCTTATGAGGCACCCACTTATCGAGCTTTCTCACCTTTCCAATTTTCTTCAAATGCCAAATGACCATAGAATGGTCAACATTGAGTTCTTTGGCAACTTCTCATGTAGTTGTAGGAGAATCAGTTTTGATTATTGCTCTTAACTAGTTGTTGTCAACTTTGATGGTTGATCACTGTGCTTCTCATCTTCAAGGCTCTCATCTCCTTTGCAAAACTTCTTGAACCACCTCTGCACTGTATGTTTTTTTAGCAGTTTCTGGGCCAAATGTGTTGTTGATGTTGCAAGTTGTTTCTGCTGCTTTCTGACCCATTTTGAACTCTAGTAAGAAAATTTGCTTTTTGTCTAACATTATTTCCATAGTCTAAAATAAATATAAAATATACGACAAGTAATGTCTTTAGCAAAACACATAAAGTGATAAATGCACATTAAAATGATGTATAACATAACCACATTTATACAAGAATGTATTCCAATATCATATGACAAAGTTCAACAATGCAAAATCTACGATTACTTGTGCACCAACCTAATATAAAATGGATAGATAGTTTAAGTACTCCTAGCTATGGCTACCGAATTTCAGACTCTGGAAGCTTCTTTCAGAGGACACAAAGGAATTGAACCCAAATAAGAAAAGCCATTAAATCTATTTGGCATAGAATGGTACCTGTTAGTTCTGACATCACAGAAATGGCCATAAAACCAAAATCACTGGAGAAGTACGTACCATGGAAAAAAATGAAGTTCTCCTGCTATAGAATTCAAATAAATTATATGTGAAATTACACATGCATACACACCTCAAATGATCCATATAAAACACATTTTTTTCAAAGAAGTGGGGATCAATGGGGATGAGTTTCATAAAAGACAAAATATTTTCTCATCGCATTAAATAATAGTGCATTTCAGCTAATCCTTGTAATTGCTATTGATGCAATAAATGGAGAAATCTATTAAGTCCTTGAATTTTAATAACCTTGATGCTGCAAGTCACAGTAACAAATTAAGATTGCTTCTCTGAGTGAACACATTAGCCAGGTTTGCCCTTTCGGACCTAACACAGACAACAGGCTGCATATAGCCAATATCGTTAAGGACCCTGGAGATTAGACCTAGACAGATTCCCAATACACAGCCACAAGCCTGAAGATGACATGGTTTGTGGTGTAGCCAGCCCTCTGGGATATATCTAGGATGTAATTTTCAGAGATGATGCGGATGAAGGCAAAAGAGTACTAGTAAGTACTAATCATGAGTTTGTATGATTGTGTGCTTAATAGCTATTGTCAGGAAATTGACAAGGCCAAAACATATCACTACCTGTATCCAGGAAGTAGTTTTTAAACATCTATTTATTTGAAGTTTGAAAATAAAGCATGGACTCCAATAACAGTGTGGCTTCCCCCCCAGAGTTGTTCCCCCCACTTGACTTTTTTGGGTGTTAAAAATGTATATAAAATATATCCTGTTACTGACATCTGATGTGAGATTTCAGGATTGATTTAATGATGTCCTTCACCTTGAATGTAATGCTGAGTGGAAAATGGGATTCCAATAATCCAGTGTGCAGGGGTATTAGGATTCAATTACCTTTGGGGTTGCTAGGGAAGCAACTCCTATTGACGTGAATGCCCTGGATGCTGTACTTGATATTCACAGTGGTGACGACGATGACAAAGCTGGCAAGGAGGGGTGGGAAAGCCACATGTGACTGCACAAGAGGGCAGTCACAAGCCAGCATGACAGATTGACATGCTGTCAGTACTTTAACCCCTTGGTTCCCATCATGATCAGAAAATCAGACAGCTTCTGCAGTGACACTCAAAACAAAACAGGGTAAGACATTTTCTTTTCTTAAAGTAGCATGACCAACATGGCTATAACACAGACTCAGAATGTAACTGTGTAGGTGGCATCATTACAATGTAACTTGACGATACTCTTGTGTAGAAGCAAGGCTGGACTGTGGTGTAGGAGCACCCTGAGATTTCAAACTGGGTCATGTGTGTGGATTCCAGAAAAGCTGGGGATTTGGAACTCTACAAGATGCTCTGCTCCACCCTTGCTGGAAGAAGTGGCCCATGTACGTTGTGCAAAAAACCTTTCTTTCTCTGAAGATCCTTTAATAACTTTCATGGGAGAGTCACCTTGCAAGCTGATGCTTATGATCCTCCAGCCCACCCGCTCACCTATTACTGCCCGGTGACTCATAATTAGGGTCACAACTAGCAAGTAGGTTTCACAAGGACAAATGCAAAATCTGATTAAGGAGGAGATTTTTCCAGTTAGTGGGGTTAGGGGTGAGAGAGGAACAGGGGTAGGTGTGGTGGAGAAGAGAGTGGTGGGTAGGGGGAGAGACAAAGGAGGGGGTGGAGAGAGAGAGCAGGAAGGGGAAAGACAGAGACAGATTTGCTAATTCAAACCACCAGGCACAAAGGTAAAATGAGCTTGGGTTTTAAGAAGCTTAAGCCATTAAGTGCAGATTTCAATACTAGATAAATCTGAACTTACCCAGGAGAGGGCACTTCTAGAGTGATAAAAGAAATGTTCACATACTGAGATATAGGGAAGTTATTCTGGCTTATTCTTGAATTAACCTCAATTTGATGCTAAATAAAATAGCCTGTTTGTAGGTAGCCTATCAAACATACCTTGTACCTCTGCTTTAATTATTAAAGAAACGGGCACATTGACCAGATGTGAAGAATGTCCATGTTAAAAATAAAAAGATTAAATGTCTCCCTTCCTAGGATGTCAGTAATGGTCCTCCCTTGATGATTAGAATCACTTCCTAAGTGTCAAGGCCATGCTGACTTGCTGTATACATGCTGGACTGTTGTTTTGGTTTTGTTTTTTTTTTAAACCTTGAAGAAATCTAACCCTGACTTGTTTAATGTTCTTTGTTCTGACAATATATAAAACCATGCTGAAAACCCTGCTTCTCGAGAGCAGTTTCTCAGTGTCATCTGGGAAAGATATTCCAGGCTAGTTCTAAGTTTGATTCAAATAAAATTCTTGTCTATTCTTATTATTGATTGTTCACTGACTATTTTCATTGACAAATTGGGCCGAATGGGTTCTCAGCTTTATGGGAGTTCTCAGCTTCCTCGGCACTGAGGTGAAATCCAGACTGGACAGTGGCCCACATCGGATGAAGCCATCTCTGACCTCTGTGATGGCCCATGTGCAGAAATCCCCACATTCTACAGAAGACCACTCTCATCCACTATACTGATGATATCATGATGACTGAACGTGGTGAGCAGGAATAACAAGAGCCTTAAATGGGCAGAAGCTGAGCAAGAAACCTGGTGAACTTCAGGGGCCCAGACTCCAGGGAGGTTCCTAAGGACCAGATGATCTGAAGCATGTTGGGACATTCCCTCCAAAGTGAAAGAAAAGTTGCTTTTCTTCTACTGCCTACTGCTCAAAACTGGACAGCTTTGGATGGGTCTCTTTGAAGGCAACATAGGCCATATTTGAAACGTCTGCCCCAATCCATTTACTGAAAAATCTACCAAACTCTAGATTTTAAGTGGGGCCTGGAGCAAGTATCTTGGGCCTTATGGAACAGTGTCATGGTAACTGAAATGTCTGTTTCCAACAAGGATATAGTGTGGGGCTTCTGGCCATTCAAATAAGAAAATTACAATGTAAAAATCTAAGTTTGGTGAGCAAAGCCATGTTACCTGTTGCATACAATTGTTATTTAAGGATAAACTCTTGCTATGAAATTTAACTTTGTAGCAGAATGAGGACTCAGTGACCCTGTAATAGAAACTGATCCCCATGAATTGGTTGTGCCCTGACACATGGAGCCACAGGGTGGTAGTAGTTTGTAAGAGAAGAGGTTTGCTAGTTCAGGAGGCACAAATTGGTTTCACAAACAGGTGGCTCAGACTCTGATGACATCTTCTACTTCTCCATCTCCCACTCCCCAAACCACAATTTACACATAGGACCTCATGGGGAATTCCTTATGACAGCCTGGTTCACAGATGGTTCTGCCTGAGATGCTGGCACCAATCACTACATCCTCCCTCAAGGGAAGCCTTAAAGAACATAGCAAGAGATACCCTCCAAGTAGGTAAAAACTTGAGCTGGACATTTAGCTTTTTACTTTGTTTAGAATCCACCGTTGCTATCATGTTATTTCAAACAGTACTTCTGATCAAAGCACTCACTTTACAATCAAAGGAATAGCATAATAGGCTCATGAAATTAATATATCCTACTACATGCCATGTCACCCAGAAGGGGTTGTCCTGATATGATGGTAGGGTGGCCTGAGAAAGCTCCATTATGGTACCCATTGAGAGGTAGCACCCTGGACGTGGTCCACTTGAACCAGCCAGCAATCATGAGAATACAAGAGTGTGGAAATCAAAGCTAAGTGGAAATGATTTTTCTCACTAGTATGTCTAATATCTCTTCTGCAGAATTGTTGCTTCCCATCCTTAGAACTGTGTACTTTGCTGGTCTGGACATCACAGTTCCAAGGAGAGGGATGCTTCTGCCAGAGAAAACAATGGTGTATCAGTTGGATTGAAAATGGAGGCTGTATCCTGTCACATAGCGCTCTTTATTCCACTATAAAGAGGAGGGTTACTGTCCCAATCAAGGTAAATGATTCGGATTACTAAAGAGAAACTGAGTTTCTGCTACACAAAGAAGGTAGGAAAGATGTACCTGGAGAAAGAGCTGGGGTACCTCTCCCACGCCCCTTTCATGTCTAATAGGAAATATTAGTGGATAATTTTATGAGTTAAATTGTGTCCACCCCAAAAGATGTTTAAGTCCCAAACTCTGGTGTCTGTGGATATGATCTTATTTGGAAATAGGGTCTTTGCAGATGTAACCATGATAAGAGGTGGTCATATCAAATTAGAGTGGCCACCCAATATGACCTCCAATATGACAGGTACCCTTAGGAAAGTGGAGAAGAAACACACAAACACACAGAGGAAGAATGCCATCTGACAACAGAGGCAGAGATTGGAGTTATGTAGGACCAAAACAAGTAATGACAAGGTTTCCAGCTACCATCAGAAGCTAGTGTTATGAATTAAGTTGTATGGACCCTGTTTGAGCTCTAGCTCAGCTGAGGCTCTCTCCCTTGGTGGGGGAAGGCTCTTTTCCCATTTGAGTTTGAGTTGGTGAATAACGAAACTGAAGCTGAGATGGGCACAGGTTCAGTTCAGTTCAGTTCAGTCATTCAGTCGTGTCCTACTCTTTGCAACCCCATGAACTGCAGCATGCCAGGCCTCCCTGTCCATCACCAACTCCCGGAGTTTACCCAAATCCATGTCCATTGAGCCAGTGATGCCATCCAACTCATCCTCTGTTGTGCCCTTCTCCTCCTGCCCTCAATCTTTCCCAGCATCAGGGTATTTTCAAATGAGTCAACTCTTGGCATGAGGTGGCCAAAGTACTGGAGTTTCAGCTTTAGCATCATTCCTTCCAAAGAAATCCCAGGGCTGATCTCCTTCAGTATGGACTGGTTGGATCTCCTTGCAGTCCAAGGGATTCTCAAAAGTCTTCTCCAACACCACAGTTCAAAAGCATCAATTCTTCTGCACTCAGCTTTCTTTATAGTCCAACTCTCACATCCATACATGACCACTGGAAAAACCATAGCCCTGACTAGACGGACTTTTGTTGACAAAGTAATGTCTCTGCTTTTTAATATGCTGTCTAGGTTGGTCATAACGTTCCTTCCAAGGGGTAAGCGTCTTTTAATTTGAGATGGGCACAGCTCAAGCTTTATTCAGTGGCCAGAGAATGGAGAAGGAACTAAGTTCACAGATCAACTTCTCACCCCACATGGGGAAATGTGTTTAATTTTAAAGGATAAAGACAAAGGCAAGAGTTGTTGTTCTTTGGTCACTAAGCCATGTCCAACTCTTTTGTGACCCCGTAGACTGTAGTGTGCCAGACTCCTCTCTGCATGGGATTTCCCAGGCAAGAATACTGGAGTGGGTTGCCAGTTTTTTCTCCAAGGGATCTTCCCAACCGAAGGATCAAACCCACGTCTCCTTCATTGCAGGAGGATTCTTTACTGCTGAGCCACAAGGGAAGCCCAAAGGCAGGAAGAGTGAAGGTAATTATGGGAGGCATATGCATTAGTCTACCAAGGAAGTGGCAGGGTTTTTATTAAGGGAATAGGGGGCCACCCCCTTTTCATTGTTTTTTGCTTCTAATGTCCAGTCTTGGCCACTGGATGCTATGTCATTTAATATGCTAATGTAGTCAAATCAGCGTATAATGAGACTCAGGGGCTGTTGAAGGTCAGATTCATCACCATTTTGTTCCCAGATGATTCCATCTGGATTTTTGTTTGTTTGTTTGTAGCATCCTTTCTTATTTGTTCCAGAAGCCCTTGGAAATGAATACAAACAACAGTAGCAATCCCATAACGGCAAGCCAGCTAAGGACTCAGACCCTTCAGTAATTAAAGTTTGGGTCACCTGTGGACTGGGAGAAAAACCATGAATGGTTGAGATAAATATCAGCTATGATCCCATCATCAGTTGACAATAACAGCTTAACTTATTTTCTTCCTTATGGGTGTGTGCGTGTGTCCATTTAAACTTTTGGATGGCAGTGTATAAATTTTCAGTATGAGAATGTGGCATATGTTCAGCATGAAAGTGACCTACATCACCACCGAACAGGGACCCAAGGATGGAATCTCTGCCACTTCCACTGAGTCCACTGGGTCACTTGCGCTCCCATTGCAGATGGCCAGATGACACCCCTGCTCTCAACTCACTCAATCCCAAGATCAGCTGTGGAGTTCTAGTATCACTCAGAGATAGGGCTCCACATTCTGTCAGAGGAATAGAACCAGCTCTGCACCTTCTCATCCCTCCATGTGTTCCCAAAAAATAAGCTCCCCAAATCCCCTTTCATCTTTTTGCTGATCACAATTACAGGCTCTCACCTTCCCATTGCATGAACTCCTCCAGTCCTGTGAATTCAGTGATCATCAGGGCTTTGATCTTAGTCATTTCTTTCCTCCCCTACACTAGCTCCCACTTATCCAGAAACACATCAATTTCTAAAATGCTCTGCTCATGTACCTTCCCTCCTGTGATATCCTCACTGGGCTCTAACCCATTACTGAAGGAGGAAATAGAACAGGCTCTATCTTGAAAGCAGGACTCCATCTTGGGCTGGACTGTGGACTTTGAGCTATATGCCCAGTATCTATGGAAATGACACACCAACTGGAAAACCAGGCCCCCTAAGGAAGAGCCCTAGGGCTCGTACCTAGACTCTCCGAAGCCTAAAAGAATACCCTAATTATCTGTGTAACTGAATAGAATCATACATTCTATTATGCTTATTGGGGTATGACCACAGGCCTATTGATAATTGTCCACTGTCAACTATCTAGGCTTAAGGCATATGAATCACGGGTTAGCTTTGATTGTATCTTTTTTTTCCTTTGTTCAGACTAGTTTCAGGGAATTTGAGGAGGCGGGTTTGTGCACATACTCTTAGGGTATAGAAAGTTTTCACAAAAACTGATCGGGGTCCTTGGCTAAGAGGAGACTCTGCCTTGGGCCTGCTGGTGTAATAAACTGCACTCCACTATCTGCATTGTCCTTCTGAGTGAGTTTGTTTCTCGGAACCTGTGCCTACAACATTAGGCATGTATGTGTGCTTAATTCCTCTCCATTCATTGTATGATCAATGAAAAAGATGCTGCCTGCCATATCGTAGCCATCAAGCCATCACATTACACCCTTCTGGATGGTGTGTCCTGAGGGAACTCAAGATGGAAACTGAATGATCATCATCAATCCATCAGACACTGCAGCCACCCCCCAAGAAGCACCTTGAGGAGATTCAGGATGGGAAACACAGGATACCGGCCCCAGATAGCTGAGGGGCATATCAAAGTAATGATTTCAGTGAGCCCAGACTCTTGCATCTTCCCAAGCACAGAAAAGTGCTAATCTAGCTTGACATACCTAGCTTTCTTTAATTAACAGTAATGCTTTGATGTTCTGATTACCTGGTCTCAGCTGCAAAAACTAAAAAATATCCTGGCTCCTCCCTTACCGCTTCAGAGCAGTCCCTTAGAGTTATCTGAAAGGCTGTGTTCTGGACTTAAGTCCTTAGGTCTGTTCATCAAATAAAACATAATTATAATTCTCAATTTTTAAGTTGTGCTTTTTCATCAGTCTACAGTTTCATCACCCCTAATTCCATATCTCTTAAGATTTCCACCTGGCTTGAAATTCTTCCTTTTTTCTCCTTTGCCCATTAAAGTTTATAGGTCATCAAGTCATATTTACACTTCACCAAAAATATTTTTGTTGTTGCCTGATGCATTCTTGTTGGCACTGAGCACTATTATTATACAATTACAGGAACAATGATTGTAAAGACGTTCACACACAGCAAGTGTTGATGATGCTCCCAACAATGTGCAGAGTTCTCTCTCTGGATTATTTTATAATCCTAACCCAAACCTCATGAAATAGGTGTTATAATTATTTTCATTTTACTTATAAGGAAACGGAAGCTTATGAAGGTTAAGCAATTTGCCCAAGTCACAAAGCATGGAAAACTCTACTTCATTTTTTGACAGAAATTTGCTTTAAGCAGAAACCATCCACACCAAAGATATTCTGGGAGATCTAAGGGTCCTAACTAAGGGTTTGGGATGTCCAACTTTCAGACTCACTGAACTGTCCTGGTTCTTAAAGGAAGTTTGCTTTTTGCCAAATTTAACCCCTCAAATTAGATGAATGATCTCATTTCCTTCAAGAGAGATTGGCCTCAGGCAGCAGTGACTCATGCAAAGGTCTACATTTTCAGATTTGCCAGCAAGCTGGTTGGTGAGAACAGGACTTTGAATTGTTGATTTAAAAAACAGTCACAATCTAAAAGTTTAGAATTATGTCTTGTTTGATATTTTTAGAACTTTGAGCCTAGGAGATAGCATCTCAAGTAATGCTGAGAGAATTTGTCCCAGGAGGCAGGGGAAGGAGTCAGGTTATATAGAATTTGCAACAAAGGAGAAGTAGTCTGAACATTGAAAGTATTTTTGTGAATTAAAACCAGATTATCTCAATTTTAGGAATTGAGCACTTTTCTATGTATGGGAAGATTTAAGAGCCTGGGCTCACTGAAATCATTCCTTTCATATGCATCTCAGCTATCTGGGGTCAGTATCCTGCATTTTTACATCCTGAATTCTTCGGGGCTCACCGTAGAAAGTGGCTGCAGACTGATGGCTGCTGGCTCGCAGGTATTGTTCTCTTTCCTGGTTGTCCTTAGGGCTCAGAAATTCACATTTGGAGGGCCAAAATCACTGATGACTGTGACACCCTTGTTTACTGATACTGCAAGAAATACTCCATTTCTCAGAATGCTAAAACTTGATGGTTTTAAAGCAGAGTTGCGTGGAGCTAAAGACGATGGTGCCCAGGTGTTACCATGAAGGCCAGACTGGGAGACAGGGAGGCAGACTGAGCTTCAACTACCACAGGTGTGCCTTTGTATATGTATATGTACATGTGTATTTGTGGTATAATATGTACATGTGCATACATTTAGGATGTGTGTGTATATGGTTACTTGTCCCCACATATGAAATGTACATAATATGCATGTGCATCTATGCATTTATATGAATATACATGTGTGCATGGAATGTACGTGTGTATACTGGGTTGATTTTCACCTGGAAACAACATTCTGATGCTTTAGAAACATAGTTTGAGACACACAGCTTTAACTACCTACTCATTGTAACAGAAAACAACAACTAAAAAAATACGAACACCTGAGCGTCAGAGAGATTAAATCTATAGGAAAACCAACATGAATATTTAGTGACAACTACTAACAAGTTTCCTCGCTGTGATTAAATGAATGTTCCCTGGATCTTCTCTCTTGAAAGCCAGGAGTAGGAACTCTTGAGGATAAGCATGAGTAATTGACACATTTCGGGCCTCAGGCTGGGATATGGCTGCTAGTCTGGGGCTCAGTAACTCAGAACTCTTGTCAGTCAGTAAGGAGTAACCACATGGCCATAGACCAGGTCAGAGTGCTGCGGCCTGATGCAGTGACTTTTCAGACATCCTCACTGGGGCAGGTGGGGGACTGTACTGCCTTCATTGCTGATCTCCAGCTAGCCTGGGAATCTCAGTGTCTGGGGGCTTGGTTGTAGAAAAACATCTTATCCTCTGGATAATTTTTATAATTTTGCTCATTAGTTTTCAGGCTGAGTTCAGTGGCCCCTGTAAACCCAGCCAGGATCCGCAACTTTACTCTTAAATAATGATCTTCTTGGGTTTCTAATGTGGTGCACTGTAAAGAGTTTGCCTGCCAATGCAGGAGACGCAGCTTCAATCCCTGAATCAGGAAGATCCCCTGGAGTAGGAAATGGCAATCCACTCCAGCATTCTTGCCTGGAAAGTTCCATGGACAGAGGAGCTGGCGGCTATAGTCCACAGGGTTGCAAAGAGTCAGATATCACTGATCAACTGAGCATGCACTCATACAGTGATCTTATTAAGAAACAGGTCCCATAGAACTAGCATAAGGATGTGCTGTGCTGTGCTGTGCTAAGTTGCTTTAGTCGTGTCTGACTTTTTTTGATGCTATGGACTACAGCCCGCCAGGCTCCTCTGGATAACAGAAGCCAGTATTTCAAAGCCAAGGTTTATATTTTTTTCCTCTCATGAAAATTTGTCTCTCACAACCCCCAAGAAAAGAGAAAAAAAAAAAAGAAATAGAAATGAAAACATGTAACCAGCAATGAACACAGTTCTCTTACTTCAACTATGCCTAGGGTAACTTGATCTTTAGCTAGAAATGGCCAGTCTCATCTGGATTTGGGTTCAGAGAACCAAAAAGCAGGGGCCTCATGTTCGGGGGGGAGGTGGGTAATCCTTGCCAAGGCCTGCTGTCCCATCCAAGGGAATGGAGATTCTGTTCTGTGTTACAGATTAGCACACGGAGCTCCTGATTTCACTTGATTCTTCTTAGATTGCAGCCTGCCAACTGGTGTCCATCAAGTGGCACTAAGGCAAGATGACATCCTTCAGGCTGTGGACAAAGAGAAGATGTCAGTAAAAAAAAAAAAAAAAAAAGTGTTGTGGCTATGGAGCCATCAGCCACTGCAGATGCCCCCCTCCCATGGTGAATCTGAGAATTCAGGATGGATAAAAACAGGATACTGACCCTGGATAGTTAAGATGCATATCAAAGGAACAATTTCAATGAATCCAGACTCTTACATGTTCTCATACATAGAAAAGCACAAAAATCATTCACTTGAGATGTCTAGTTTAGTGTGTGTGCATGTGATTAGCAGTAATCTTTGGGTGTTACAGTATGTGTGCTTTTTTTTTTTCACCAACAACTTCTATATAGCCCTTACCTTACCTCTTTGGAACAGTCCCTCAGAGCTATCTGAGAGGCTGCCTTCTTGGGCTGTAGTTTTCAGTAATGTCCTCAAATAAAATATAATATGCAACTTTTAGGTTGTACATATTTTTCAGTTGACAAGACTCAAAGAGCAAACACAAAAGGCTAGTGCAGCCTTATTTCTTAGCAAATTACTAACAGAGATTTATGTTCTTTGCAAAAAGTTTATTTTAAAAAAGGCTTGTTCTAGTCCTAATCTGGAACAGACCTTTTTGTGTGACATAATGCATAAACCTTATCCTAGGAAGAAATTAGCATTGTGGATAAGTGGCTTAGCATTTTTACAAAAGACATTAATGGACTAAGAATTCTTCCAGAATACGACACAAATGAACATGTCTACAAAACAGAAACAGACTCACAGATACAGAGAACAAACTTGGAGGTGGGTGGGGGAGGGGTGGAGTGGGAAGTTGGGATTAGCTGATGCAAACTAGTATATAAATGATGGATAAAAAACAAGGTCCTACTGTATACCACAGGGAACTATATTCCATATCTTGTGATAAACCATAATGGCAAAGAATATGAAAAGAATACAGACACATATACATGTACACACACATGTATATACTAACTTGCTTCAGTTGTGTCCGACTCTTTGAAACCCTATGGACAGTGGCCCGCCAGGCTCCTCTGTCCATGGGGTTCTCCAAGCAAGAAAATTGGAGTGGGTAGCCATTACCTTCTCCGGGGGATCTTCCTGGCGGATCTTCCTGGAGTATCTTCAGGGATTGAACTCACATCTCTTATATCTCCTGCATCGGCAGGCAGGTTCTTTACCACTGATGCCACCTTAACTGAATCACTTTGCTGTACAGCAGAAATTAACAAACATTGTAAATCAACTACACCTCAGTAAAGTTCTTAAAAAAGAAATATTCTAGACATCAGCTGCAAACCTGCTCTGACCATGAGTTTTGAGAGGGGTTGACCATACTGACTGGGCTCCCAGGACTGTACAGAGACTCGACTCTGCATCGGCAGCTGTGCTGCTCCTTGCATCCACATCTGCAACCATTTAACATCACTTTCTATAAAATTTGCTACCCAAAAGCAGTCTTTGAATTGGCTTGTAGGAAGTCTTATCGCTTGTAGCATGCCTAACTAAAGTTATAAGAAACATACAATATAGTGTAGAGTGAGAGGAAGAAAGAGTAGATTACATTTTGCTTGATGATTTTGATTATTTGCAAATACCTATTATCTTCTTTGACAGTATCTTAAGGATCACTGGCATGATTTTAAGGGTGAGGAAGTGCAGGGTTAAGAAGGTTAAGTGATCTGCCATAAAGTTCATGACTAACAAAGAAAGGTTCAGGTTTTACTTAGACCCCCATTTGTTTTTAAATTGTGATATTTTGGAGTCTTTCCTTGTCACCAGATGTTCATTCAGAAGAATGCTTATAAATCACAATTGACTGCTGGTGTAGAAGGAACATATAGGATTATGGGGAATCAAACCTGCCCGGTGTATACAAACCTGCCCAGAACTCTCTCCTTACCCTTGAACCAAGGACAACCTGAGGAGGACAGACACCAGGCATCTCTGTACCTATGGACACACAGCACCTGCAAGACACGTGATATTGTAGGAATTTGAAAGAGAAAAGTAAAGATGCTTTTCCCAAAGCATCCTTTGTTTTCCACGGGTAGTCACCACCAGAGTACATCTGATTTGTCTTCTCTCCTCTCTCAGCAATCCCTCAATCTGCATTCTCCTTTATCCTTGGAGAAGAGAACGTGACAAGGGTTGTAATTGAGCAGGACCCTATGAAGCTTCCCCAAAATAGATGCCCACACATATCCTTCACCTGTCTTTTATCTGTAGCAGGACTTTAGTCAAGGAATAAATTTAATCAAAGGAGTGAGAAAATGCAGAAAGACAGGATAATAACATGTTAGCTATTAAACTAAGTCAAAGATCTTTCTTAGTTCTTCCTCACGGACTATGGATAGTATTGTGAGCCATGTCCTTTGAGCTGTTTTGCAGATATTGAAACCTTCAGCAGGTGGAAGAAGTTAACTGCTGCCCACAAGAACATAGACCCCAGACCAGCTGGAACAAGGAGGTGGGTGATGCAGACTCTCAGTACTCACCACCAACCAGTCAGAAGAATGTCCAGGAGCTGATCACGCACTGCTCCTTGAACCATTACTGTAAGACTCCTCATTACCTCCTCCAGGGCAAAGCACATAGTCTTGAGGGCATTCCTTGTGGTCCCCTTTACCTGGCAAAATAATAAAGCTATTTCTTTCTACTTCACCCAACACTGTGTCTCTGAGATTTAATCCGGCACTGTTTTACAGAGACCAAATTTCAGCAACAGGGTTGCAGATGTTTTTACTCTTGTTGTTAGTAAATGTATTAATAGCACATCATTTCTGAATGTTTGGCTCTGGAAGTTCCAGAATAAGAGCTCAGTTACAAAACAGAGTCTTCCAAACATAATACTCTGAGAGATTGTTAACAGAAAGGAAAGACTTTGAGTCAGCCTTTTCAAGGCTTTTCAATTTGTGCTTTGAACTTTATAGCTGGGGTGGAGAGGAGTAAAATCTGCTAGGCAGGCAGAGTGAGCATATCTGATTTTCTTCTACAGACTTGGAAACTGAGAAGAAATGAACCAGCCTTTGGAGGCACAATGAAATTGCAATTCTCTGAGAACCAGTTTTGTATCCCCATCATTTGTGCGCAGGGAAAGGGTGACAGCAGCAAGAAGAGCCTTTAAGGACCTTGGTACTCAGGCTGGCCAACTCCATAGTAAGAATGCTGAATGAGGCAGAACTTCCTCAGAAAAGTGTTGAATCAGTGAATTTCAATGAAATGGCCCTCAGGGGCATAATATTTAGTGATTTCAGCCTGCATTATTTATTGACTTGTGGGGACTTTGTGGGCTTAACATTTATTAATATGGCACCAGGTCAGCTGAGAAAGTTGCAGCTACTGAGAAAGTTCCCCAGAAACACATTTTCATATTATCCATAGTGCACTTTGAGAACAGAACAGAAGCTCCAGTCTGTCTCTGGGGACAGATAGAAAGGGCCAGGTCTTCTCTTCTCCGAGAAAGTCAAATGGGACTAAAGAAAATTCACACTTACTTCATGTCTTTCTTGATGATCTTGTGATTCTTATTTTGTGCCTTCAAACACATTCAGGGCTGGGAAGCTGAAATCTCTGTCACCTAAGGCAGCTTTGGCCTCTAAAGGAGTCCATTCTGTCATCATTCATTTAATGACCAGGATAGTTGACATCAAATAAAGCTTTCAGCATTGAGAATAGAGGGCCAAGAACAAATACAATCCATGTACAAGGGGATTTGTTAAGGGAGTCGATCTACAAATTAAATGAGGAACAATTTATTAATTTGCAGAACAAAAGGAAGACTCAATATTCAGAGTTGTTCCTTCCTATGTTACATTAGATACTACTTTAAGAAAGTGACAAATACAGAATGAACCACTCTCAGTGTTCTTCTTAAAAAGATTTTTAGAGATTTGCATCAGAGATTTCATTGAATCTCCTCAATTGTTAACATTTCTATAAATTTATATTGCTTAATAATGCAACATTCTAAAAAGGCCATTTAAGGGGTCAAGTAAGAAGGAAAGTTAAGAGTCATGAGAGTGGTCTTCTATTTAATTAGTTGAACGCACACATACACATATATATGCCAGAGCTAGCACAGCGTGTGACACACAGGAAATGGTAAATGTGTATTTGCTGTTATTCTCACATGTTAATGTGATTATTAATTTTTTTGGACCTCAAGTGCAAAAATATCATAGCTCAGGTCAGTGCCTTAGAGCAGAGCATTTCTTTTTTTTTTTTTAATACTTTTATCCCCATTCCAAACCCCATTCCTTAGGCCCGCTTTAATGTGTGTTCCCATTTTAATCTGTGTTCTTCCCTTGTATGGGCTTTTTTAAAACATGTAGACCTAATTGTGCACATATATTTTAAGTTACATAAATGGCATTCTGCTGTATATCCCACTCATCTCCTTACTTTTCCCCTCAGATATGTGTCTTTACAATATCCTCATTGAAATGTGCATGTCTTGTCTCTAGCATGCATCTAACATATTTTAACACATCTATTACTGCATTTGTTGCTGATTAAACTGTGTCGCCCCCAAAGATACATTGTACCCAAGAATAGACTTTATTTGAAAGTAAGGTCTTTGCTGATATAATCAAGCTGTCAGTCAGTCAGTTCAGCTGCTCAGTTGGGTCCAACTCTTTGCAACCCAATGGATTGCAGCATACCAAACCTCCCTGTCCCTCGCCATCTCCCAAAGTTTGCCCAAGTTCATGTCCACTGCATTGGTGATGCCATTCTCTGACTCTCTCTTCTGCTTCTGTCTTCAATCTTTCCCAGCATCAGGGACTTTTCCAGTGAGTTGGCTGTTCGAATCAGATGACCAAAATATTAGAGCTTCAGCTTCAGCATCAATCCTTCCAATGAGTATTCAGGGCTGATTTCCTTTAAGATAGACTGGTTTGACCTCCTTGCTGTTAAAGGGACTTTCAGGAGTCTTCTTCAGCACCACAATTCAAAGACATCAATTCTTTGACACTCTGCCTTCTTCACAGTTCAGCTCTCACAATGGTACATGACCACTGGGAAGACCATAGCCCTGACTATATGGACATTTGTTGGCAGAGTAATGTCTCTGCTTTTCAACACACTGTCTAAGTTTGACATAGCTTTCCTGCCAAGAAGCAATCATCTGATTTCATGGCTGCAGTCACCATCTGCAGTGATTTTAGAGCCCCAGAAGAGAAAATCTGACACTACTTCCACCTTTTCCCCTTCTATTTGCCATGAAGCAATGGGGCCGATGCCATGATCTTAGTGTTTTTAATATTAAGTTTTAAGCTGGCTCTTTCACTCTCCTCCTTCACCCTCATCGAGAGGCTCTTTAGTTCCTCTTCACTTTCTGCCATTAGAGTAGTATCATCTGCCTATCTGAGGTTGTTAATGTTTCTTCTGCCTATCTTGATTCCAGCTTGTAACTCATCCGGCCCGACATGAGTTTCTCATGATGTGCTCAATATATAGTTTAAACAAACAGAGTGACAGCAGACAGCCCTGTTGTACTCCTTTCTCAATCTTGAACCAATCAGTTGTTCCATACAGGGTTCTAACTGTTGTTTCTTGACCCACATACAGGTTTCTCATGGGACAGGTGAAATGGTCTGGTATTCCCATCTCTTTAAGAGCTTTCCACAGTTTGTTATGATCCACACAGTCAAAGGCTTTTGAGTGGTTGATGAAACAGCAGTAGATGTTTTTCTGGAATTCCCTTGCTTTCTCTATGATCCAGTGAATGTTGGCAATTAGATCTCTGGTTCCTCTTCCTTTTCTAAGCTCAAAATAGAAGAAATATTTTCTAATTCCATTTCCATATGGATCATGTTAACTACAATCAAAGGTGACTTTATCTCTTCCCTTCAAGTTTTCATACGTCGTGCTTCTTCCTAAATTTTTCAGCTAGTACCACTGTAGAAACACTCAATGGTAATAATGATGCTTGATATCCTAGCCTGGTCCCTGCCCTTAATGGTCATGCTTCTGTTTTCTTCCATTAAGCATGAGAATGGATCTGGGGCCAAAATATACATATTGTATCAGTCACAATTTTAAGTCAGTTTTTCAAACCAAGGAGAGATATTGAAGGTCATTAAAATATCTTTTTCTCATTTGTTTTCCATTTTTTACTTAATATAATGCATCATGGGAATATATAATGAACTAGATAAATAGGTTTTGCAGTAGTAAGCCACCCTGGTGTTACTGGGAATAGTGCTATACTGCTGCCTTCCATGTCTAATATTTTATTTATAATACTTCCATTAATATTCATAATAAAGATTTATCTGTAGATTTTTGTGCTATCTTGGTTGGGGCTACTATAAATTTTGTTTGTTTCATTAAAAGAATTTGGGAAATGTTCTTCTTTTAGCATGCTGTGAGGCTTAAATATAAAATTGTAATGTCCTTAAAGATTTGGTAAACTTTTCTATGCAAAAGTGTGTAGGCCTGGTGTTTGAGTAATTTGCATACTGACAATTTTTTCCTGAGTATTCTATAAAAATCATTCTCAGGGAAAATGAAAAATTCAAACAGAATGAAAATCAAGAAATCAACAAAACAGACTGAAAAGTCCATAGATAGAATAATATATATGTGTATATATATATATATATCTTATAGATATATATATATGTACTGGAAATATCTAGGGAACATTTTGCTGAGATCATTTTTGGTATTTTCCCCAAGAATTTCCTAGGAAATAATCTATTTCATTCAGGTTCTTCACATGTCTTTATAAAACAGAGCAAACTAGCCTTGTTTATTAATATTCTCTTTTTGATGTTTAAAAAGTTTCTACCCACTTGATTATATTAGCTAATGGTTTTGAATTTTATTTTAAAAAATCTGATTATATTGGTTCTACAGGTTTTGTACTTCTAGTTAATTTAATAAGATTTTTATCTTTACCAATGTTTTCTTTCTGCTTCAATTTATTTTGTTGAGTCACATTCTGAGCATAGTTTTAGCTGTATTTAATAGGACCCGATATGTAAGTTTTCATGATCATTACTTTGTTTATATAATGCAATATTCAATTTAATTTGCTTTTAATCTGAGGGCTTTATTTCTATTTTTTTAATTTTGTATTTGATATTTTTACTGAAAATTTTAGTTTTATAGGAATGGAATTAGAAAATATTTCTTCTGTTTTATTCTTTGCAATTTGTTGACATTTTACTCTGTGGCTTAATATGTGGTTGGATTTTGTGTATGCTTCTTGATCACCTGAAATAGTGAACAAGTATTATCTATACTCTAAGTTTGGAGTTTGATATGTATGTCAGTTCAGTTCAGTCGCTCAGCCGTGTCCGACTCTTTACGACCCCATGAATCGCAGCACGCCAGGCCTCCCTGTCCATCACCAACTCCCGGCGTTCACTCAGACTCACGTCCATCGAGTCAGTGATGCCATCCAACCATCTCATCCTCTGTCGTCCCCTTCTCCTCCTGCCCTCAATCCCTCCCAGCATCAGAGTCTTTTCCAATGAGTCAACTCTTTGCATGAGGTGGCCAAAGTACTGGAGTTTCAGCTTTAGCATCATTCCTTCCTAAGAAATCCCAGGGCTGATCTCCTTCAGAATGGACTATATATATAAATATATATAGATATAGATATAAATATACAAAGATAATTATATATACAAAAATAGAATTTTATATGTATAATATGTAAAAGATAACTATATAATATATAAAAGGAGAGTTTTATATATATATAATTTTATATGTAATCCTCTCTATATATGTTTTATATACATATATATGTACAAAAAAGATCTTAATGACCTAGATAATCACAATGGTTTGATCACTCACCTAGAGCCAGATATCCTGGAATGTGAAGTCAAGTGGGCCTTGGAAAGCATCACTACGAACAAAGCTAGTGGAGGTGATGGAATTCCACTTGAGCTATTTCAAATCCTGGAAGATGATGCTGTGAACGTGCTGCACTCAATATGTCAGCAAATTTGGAAAACACAGCAGTGGCCACAGGACAGGAAAAGGTCAGTTTTCATTCCAATCCCAAAGAAAGGCAATGCCAAAGAATGCTCAAACTACAGTACAATTGTACTCATCTCACACGCTAATAAAGTAATGCCCAAAAGTCTCCAAGCCAGGCTTCAGCAATACGTGAACCATGAACTTCCAGATGTTCAAGCTGGTTTTAGAAAAGGCAGAGGAACCAGAGATCAAATTGCCAACATCCGCTGGATCATGGAAAAAGCAAGAGAGTTCCAGAAAAACATCTATTTCTGCTTTATTGACTATGCCAAAGCCTTTGACTGTGTGGATCACAATAAACTGTGGAAAATTCTGAAAGAGATGGGAATACCAGACCACCTGACCTGCCTCTTGAGAAACCTATATGCAGGTCAGGAAGCAACAGTTAGAACTGGACATGGAACAACAGACTGGTTCCAAATAGGAAAAGGAGTTCGTCAAGGCTGTATATTGTCACCCTGCTTAATTAACTTCTATGCAGAGTACATCATGAGAAAAGCTGGGCTGGAAGAAGCACAAGCTGGAATCAAGATTGCTGGGAGAAATATTAATAACCTCAGATATGCAGATGATACCACCCTTATGGCAAAAAGTGAAGAAGAACTAAAGAACCTCTTGATGAAAGTGAAAATTCAGTTCAGTTCAGTCGCTCAGTTGTGTTCTACTCTTTGTGACCCCATGAATCACAGCATGCTAGGCCTCCCTGTCCATCACCAACTCCCAGAGTCCACCCAAACCCATGTCCATTGAGTCAGTGATGCCGTCCAACCATCTCATCCTCTGTCGTCCCCTTCTCCTCCTGCCCTCAATCTTTCCCAGCATCAGGGTCTTTTCAAATGAGTCAATTCTTTGCATCAGGTGGCCAAAGTATTGGCGTTTCAGCTTCAATATCAGTCTTTCCAATGAATACCCAGGACTGATCTCCTTTAGGATGAACTGGTTGGATCTCCTTCCAGTCCAAGGGACTCTCAAGAGTCTTCTCCAACACCACAGTTCAAAAACATCAATTCTTCTGTGCTCAGCTTTCTTTATAGTCCAGCTCTCACATCCATACAGGACTACTGGAAAAATCATAGCCTTGACTAGACGGACCTATGTTGACAAAGTAATGTCTCTGCTTTTTAATATGCTGTCTAGGTTGGTCATAACTTTCCTTCCAAGGAGTAAGTGTCTTTTAATTTCATGGCTGCAATCATCATCTGCAGTAATTTTAGAGCCCAAAAAATAAAGTCAGCCACTGTTTCCACTGTTTCCTCATCTATTTGCCATGAAGTGATGGGACCAGATGCCATGATCTTCGTTTTCTGAATGTTGAGCTTTAAGCCAACTTTTTCACTCTCCTCTTTCACTTTCATCAAGAGGCTCTTTCGTTCTTCTTCACTTTCTGCCATAAGGGTGGTGTCATCTGCATATCTGAGGTTATTGATATTTCTCCCAGCAATCTTGATTCCAGCTTGTGCTTCCTCCAGTCCAGAATTTCTCATGATGTACTCTGCATAGAAGTTAAACAAGCAGGGTGACAGTATACAGCCTTGTATATTGTGGAAGTGAAAAAGTTAAAAGCAGCAAGGGAGAGTTGTGTCACCTTTGCATGCTTGCTTCTCTGTCATCATTCTTCTAAACACAGATTTACATATATTTTTAAATTCTCTGAAGTGAAGTTGCTCAGTCGTGTCTGACTCTGTGACCCCATGGACTGTAACCTACCAGGCTCCATCCATGAGATTTTCCAGGCAAGAATACTGGAGTGGGTTGCCATAGTTCCTCTTAGTTAAGAGATTTCCCCCAGATCTATCGGTCAAGACATAATTATCACATCTGCCTATTCTCTCCTTCATACAGATTTTTCATTTGTGTAGTGTGCTTCCTCTTTTCCAGTTATTCCTGGACCCTGGCATGTTCTCATCCTCTCTTTTTGTCTTTGACAGTTACATCCTAACTGTCACATGAGCTCTTGTTTCAGTGATGGAATGTTGTCTGCTACACATATCTTTTAGCAGCAATGAAGAATTTTATTGGTCAGACTTCCTGTTCCCTTGAATAGTGCCTCTTGTGATATATGTCCTTAATATGCCCTTGTCTTCTCCTTTTATCTTCCCTCTCTCCATCAATGGGTGCAGCCAGTTGACAGCTTGATGGTAGTATTTTTTTTTTTAATGTATTGGAGTGTAGTTGATTACCTTTTATTGGAATATAGCTGATAACCTTGTCTTAGATTCAGGAGTACAGCTAAGTGATTCAGTTATACATGCTACATATATTCATTCTTCTTCAGATTCTTTTCTCATATAGGTTATCACAGAAGATTGAGTAGAGTTCCCTGTGCTATACAGTAAGTCTTTATCAGTTATAGTTCTTATATAGAGTAGTATGTATATTGATCCCAAAGTCCTGATTCATCCCTCCCCATGTTTCTCCTCTGGTAACCGTAAGTGTGTTACCAGAGGAGAGTTTCTGTTTCTGTTTTGTAAATAAGCTCACTTGTATTATTTTGCAGTGTTTACACTTAGGACCAGGCTATTCATCTCTGCATGACTCGTCTTTGAAGTGACCAGTGAGGCACCTCATTCAGCTAGTGGGAGGCTGGGCTGGGGTTGGGAAAGTGGCAGGAAGTGGTTTAGGGATCCTGTCTTCCACTTCCACATGCATTTGTCCTTCAGGGTCCTCCAATAAAATCTGCTACTGCTTGCCCTGAGGATCCTCTGCCTCCAGGAATATCCTCTCAAGCTTTTTCCAGAATGTCTACTTGATGCTGGCAATTGCTGTCACCACGCTTTTTGTCCTGTACACCTCTGACACTTTTCCAGTGATGAGAACAGCTGGGGCAAGAACACACAAATGGGTCATAAACTGTAGACCCTCCATTTTACCTATTTAAGTTGGATGTATCTTTTTCTCTATTTTTCTTTTGTTGTTATTGTTTATGTAGTTTTGGGTGGACTTTGAAGAAGAATGAGAGCAAGCATAGTCATCTTTAAACAGAAGTCAATTTATACTTTTTAATGAGTAAATTCTTATCCTCATCCTTGAATTTTCCTTCACGAAATGGAAGGGGATAAGATTGAAAGAAATCAGAAATGCTCAACTAGTCTTACCCAATTTTAAAAGAGAACTAACTTAAAGCTTATTGTTTGGGACTTTATCTGCTTTTTTGGAAGAACCTGGAACCTGTCAAGGACCTTTAGCTCAACATTCATGATCTATCAGGAATCTGGTGAACCCTGTAGGAGATTGTTCAGGTAGGTTTTACCCCATGTTCCTCTGCAGCTCCCTAATTGGGCAGGGAGATGATAAGGATAGAAGGAAATTATCAGATTAGGAGAGAAACAGGAATTAGAATTCAGGAAAGGAGTTTAGGCATAGGCAGAGACAAGAAGATGATCAAATTCAGTGTTTTCCACTGGCAAAGTTAAGAATTGCTTTTACAATTGGCAAGCTTTCTTTACTTTTTCTACTTAAATACAGCAGTGAGGACAGGGACTATTTTGTTATGATGATGACTATCAGAACAATGACTATTACTATTCAAATTTGCAGAGGGTTGGCTTTCATCAAGCCCTGGCTCTGTAGTTCAATTACAACACAAGAGATGGTCCACCCAGCACCTCATGGATGATAAAGCCAACTGATGATTTGTTGCTGTTCATTTGTTTCCTATAATGAACCCAAACTCTCTACCATATTTAAATAAAAGCTCAATTACATCTCCATAGCTACAAATGCTATTATTATCTTTCTGTCTGGCTATAAAAGTGAACAAGTTTCCTATTGCTTTGTAAAATTTAGAAATAAAATGCTTCAGATGCATAATGTGAGATTCACTTTGCTTTGCTCTTTTTATTTTAGTTTTTTGAGGTGGTGGGAGATCCAGAGCTTTACCCTTTACTGCTTTCTATTTTAGAATATGGCCTGCTTTGCATTATTTTTCCTACTTTGTGGATGTAAGTATAAAAAAGACATTAACTATAACCAAGTGGCACTGAAGGAAATTGCATCAAATTGGCTGAAGAGAACTAAAACATGTTTTTATGACCGACATGTTTTTGGAGGAGATACACAAGGCTGACAGTCTAATAAAATTTTTAATAGTGTGTGTTCACCCATTTCTGTGGGTTCTGAAGGTCTTCTGTGACAAGGCTGGGCCTTGGAACTTGCAGGACAGATTCACGACTATTAATTCCCTTGGAGAAAGCAATGGCACCCCACTCCAGTACTCTTGCCTGGAAAATCCCATGGATGGAGGAGCCTGGTGGGCTGCAGTCCATGGGGTCTCGAAGAGTCAGACATGGCTGAGCGACTTCACTTTCACTTTTCACTTTCATGCATTGGAGAAGGAAATGGCAACCCACTCCAGTGTTCTTGCCTGGAGAATCCCAGGGACGGGGGAAGCCTGGTGGGCTGCCATCTATGGGGTCGCACAGAGTCGGACACGACTGAAGCGACTTAGCAATCTAATCCCTGATGCTGGGAAAGATTGAAGGCTGGAGGAGAAGGGCACGACAGAGGATGAGGTGGTTGGCTGACATCCTCTGACCCAACGGACATGAGTTTGAGTAAACTCCAGGAGTTGGTGATGGACAGGGATGCCTGGCGTGCTGCAGTCCATGGGGTTGCAAAGAGTCAGACAGGACTGAGTGACTGAACTGAACCGAATTGAATATAATCCCACCAAAAAAAGATACCCCACATCCAAGGGCAAAGGAGAAGCCCCAATAAGATAGTAGGAGGGGTAAAATTGCATTTAGAATCAAACCCCATACCCACCAGAGATGCTCAGAGGGCTCAAACAAATCCTTGTATGCACCAGGACCCAGAAACCCCACAAGAGACTAAGCCAGCCTTTGAGTGTTTGAGTGTCTCCTGCAGAGGCACAGGTCAGCAGTGGCCTGCACTGGGGACAGGGGCTCTGGCTGCAGCAGGCCTGGGAGGCATGGCATGTGGCATAAGTCCTCTTGGAGGAGGATCTGGCAAAGGGCATGAGAACCCCCAGGGAATTTGACTTTGAAGGTCAGTGGGATTTGATTACAGAACTTTCGCAGGACTGGGGGAATGGACTCTTGGATGGCACAAGCAAACCCTTGTGCACACCAGGATCCAGGAGAAAGGAGCAGTGACCCCACAAGAGACTGAGCCAGACTTGCCTGTGGGTGTCCAGGAGTCTCTGGCAGAGGCATAGGTCAACAACGGCCTGCCACAGGGTTAGGAGCACCGAATACAACAGTCCTGGGAGCCGTGGGGGCATGCTGGCATAAGTCCTTTTGAAGGAGGTTTAATGTTTTTAAAAGTGAAAGGTAAATTTGAGAGCATTTCTCTATATAAAAGGCTTCCCTGGTGCCTCAGACGGTAAAGAATCTGCCTGCAATGCAGAAGACATGGGTTCAATCCCTGGGTTGGGAAGATCCCTGGGAGAAGGAAATAGCAACCCACTCCAGTATTCCTGCCTGGAAAGTCCCATGGACAGAGGAGCCTAGTGGGCTATAGTCCTTGGGTTCACAAAAGAGTTAGACATGACTTGGCGACTAAACAACAGTTCTTAAAGGGTAAGGGGCTGAAAATCTCTTCTTCTGAAACTTCTTTCTGCTGGACAGAGGCTGTAGGCCCTATCCTACCTGAGAAGTAGAAGTCAGTAGAAGTCCGTCACTGACTGTTCTAAGGACCTGTAGGGACCTGGGCCACCGTCCATTGGAATGACTGGAGTTCCTTGAGCCATCATGAGACTTATTTCAAACCATTGGAGCCCAGAAGACACAAACTCACTCTGAAGGTTAAATAAACACACACTAGAAAGGAGAACAACAATAGCCATTAAAGGACCTAGAAAGAGAAGGAACTGGGTTAACTTTGGGAGGGCTTTTTTTTTAACTGTTGACAAGACCATGGAGGCAACACCACCCTTGCCAAAATTGTGATGCCACTCTGCCTGGATGTATATTTCCTTAATATTAACTGTTACCTGTCCTATCACATTGATCCAAGTGCAGCAGGAAGTATTCATTGTCCCACAAGTGAAAGTCGCTCAGTCATATCTGACTCTTTGCAATTCTCAAGGCCAGAACACTGCAGTGGGTAGCCTTTCCCTTCTCCAGAGGATCTTCCCAACCCAGGAATCAAACCCAGGTCTCTCACATTGCAGGCGGATTCTTTACCAGCTGGGCCACAAGGGAAGCCCATTGTCCCATAAACTATACATTTTTCTACTAGAAGATACACAAGGGCCAGATGATGTGATTGTCAAACCACATCAGCCAATGAAATGAGAGTTCCCAAGTCCCATTAAGGCTTCAAATAATAACCAACTCACTACATCATTTTACTTTGTTGATGTTGCCTATCTTGAATAGGGATCTCAGATCTTTCTCTGGCTTACAGGTGTATTGTTCTGTTGTGACCTGCAGGGTTTCTGGAGGTAAAAGCTTTAGTCTGGGTGAATGTACCCAACTAGATAGCCCTTACAGATTGCAACAGTGGAGTGGTTAAAATTACTTTACAGCAGTCCTTCCATTTTGGCAATAGTTGGTCTTTGGGGAGTCCTCTTTCTCGATTTTGAGAACTTTGTCCCTGGGGTTTATTTCTGAAGGAACTGCTCCTTCCTCTGTATTTTTAGTGTGAGCTAGCAATGTCTTATGCATAGTCCTGGATTGTCTTCTGAACCTGTCCTAGATTAATAATATATCTCAGGGCCCAGTTCACTTCCTCATCAACTCAGGGCCCATGTCAGTAGTAAGAAAAGGTCCCCCATATGTCTTTTCAAATGAGCCAAGCCTCAGACCACTCCTGGGAACTACACAGACCCTGAGGAGTGCAGTAGGAAGCAATTTGGTCCAGGGTTCGTGAATTTTGTGACAGAGGTTTCTCAAAAACTGAGAAAAGCCTTTTGTGACAGGCTTTCTTTAATGCTAAATCATTTCAGTTGTGTCCTACTCTTCGCAACCAGGTGGACTGTACCCGCCAGGCTCCCCTGTCCGTGGTCTCCAGGTAAGAATGCTGGAGTGGGTTGCCATTCCTGTTCCAGGTGAACTTCCTGACCCAGGGGTCAAACCCGTATCTCTTATGTCTCCCGCATTTGCAGGTGGGTTCTTTACCACGAGCACTACCTAGGACTGTAGAGATTTACTATGGCTTTCTTTAAAGTATGGTTCATTTTCTCTACTTTCCCTGAAGACTGGTGGAGCCAAGAGGTGTGTAGCTTATAGTCTATCCCTAGGGCCATTGTAAGCCCCTGTATTATCTTGGCTATAAAGAGGGCCCATTCTCACTCTGGAGGGAGTTTGGAAGTCCAAACCAAGGAATTATTTCTTTTAAAAGGGACTTACAGACATCCATAACCTTTTCAGATTGGATGGAAAGGCTTCAGCCCATCCTATGAAAGTATCAACACCAAAGATATTTATATCCTGATCATGGTGCCATTTGGGTGAAATCTAACTACCAGCCTTCCCCTGGATATGTCCCTTGACATTGAATTGGCCCGAGTAACAAAGTGGGATGGGTCTGTGGGCTATTGTGGGCACATAAATCAGGTAAGCATTACTTGTCTTACTCTTCCTTTAAGCCCCTTCCCTGAGAAAGTCTTTTGCATCAAGTCCCATAGTGCATCCCCCCCATAATGGGTGGCATCACTGGAATGAGTTTCCATTGTTGGGCTTCAGGGGTTAGAAGTTTATCCTCCCTTTTATACCACCCTGTGCTTTCTTTTGGAGAAGGAAATGGCAACGCACTCCAGTGTTCTTGCCTGGAGAATCCCATGGACAGAGGAGCCTGGCAGGCCATGGTCCATAGGGTCGCAGAGAGTCGGACACGACTGAAGTAACTAAGCACGCACATGCTTTCTTTCTCATAGCCCCATTTTTCAACATTTTATTGTTCCTGTGGGGAATACTGGGGGAGGTTAGGAGTTTGGAGGGAACAATCACTGAGCCATAACTTTTTCAGGTTCCTGAAATTGAGTTGCCTGGTTTTGCAACTTGATCAGCTTGGCTATTCCCTTGGCTTACAAAAGATCCACCCCTCTGATTACCCATATAGTGGATTAATGCTACCTGGTTTGGAAACTGTACTGCTTCTTAAAAAGCCAAAATCAAATATTTATGTTTTATGGAGGAATTTCTAACAGTTTAGCATTCCTCTTTCTTTCCAAATGGCAACATGAACTTGTAGTAGGTGGAACCCATATTTAGAGTCAGTGAAAATAATTTTGTATCCTTCCCTAATTGCAAAGCTCTCCCAGTGCAATTAGTTCAGCCTTCTGAGCTGATGTCTGGGGTAGCAGAGCCTTGGCTTCTATGACTACACCTAGATGAACTATGACTTACCCTGCCTTTCAGGTTCCCATTTCTGTAAAACTGCTCCCATCAAGTAAACCATTCAACATCAGGGCTGTAAAGAGACTCATCTAGAAGATCAGACCACCTGGAATAAGTTTGTTCTATGACACTGATGCAATGTCTCTACTTGACTTCGGGAAGCAGAGTTACTGGATTCAGGGTTTGCCACACCTTTAATGTTGTGGGTGTCCATTAAGAGGGTCTGATATCTTGCATCCCTTTCCTCAGTCAAGCAATGATATCCTTTGACCTCCGAAACAGATTATACCTGATGAGAGGTTAATGTATCTAGGGGTTGTCCCAGGGTGACCTTGGAAGCCTCATTAACCAACAGGGCTGTGGCTGAAGCTGCCCACAGGAAGCTCGGCCATCCCAGGGCCACTGAGTCCAGTTGTTTTGAAAAGTAAAGGATCTCTGAAAGATCCCAGGTTTTAGGTCAGGACTCCTAGAGTTTCCCCTGATCTCTTATGAACATATAGGGTAAAGGGCTTGTCCAAATGTGGAAGCCCCAGTGCTGGTGCTCTACTCAGTTCAGTCTCTAGAGTCTTAAGGTCTTTATTCCATTGAAAGGGTTCCCTTTTGCCTTGCTTCTGCAGACTCAGGGTCTGTATTGGTGTACTTCTGGGATGCCTCTGTCACCTGGCTCAGGAAGACTGCTGGATTTTCATCTTTTTCCTGTGTAACCTCTCAGACCTTATCATAATTTATAGGCTTTACTATACACCTTTCATGGACGGAGGAGCCTGGTAGGCTGCAGTCCATGGGGTCGCTAAGGATGACTGAGCGACTTCGCTTTCACTTTTCACTTTCATGCATTGGAGAAGAAAATGGCAACCCACTCCAGCGTTCTTGCCTGGAGAATCCCAGGGATGGGGCAGCCTGGTGGGCTACCGTCTATGGGGTTGCACAGAGTTGGACACGACTGAAGCAACTTAGCAGCATACACCTTTTCATTCATTCTGATAGACAAGTAATATGTCTCATCTCAGGCCAACACAATATTCATAGTCCTATTGTGGGTCTTGTTCTCAATTTGCATCCCCACCCACCTGATAAATTTGGTAGTGTGTATCAGCGGCCAGTAGGCTATCTCTGTGTTCCCTGGCCTTTCTTGAAATATACTCCTTTTCATCTGGGGTGCAACAGTGGGCCAGAATAATCATGATATACTTGGGAAGTCTGTCAAGTTTTTAAAAGTTAAAAAAAAAAGGTTTTAAAACACCCTGTCAGATAGGATCATGGATTGCTGTGAAACAATACTTATTTCTTGAGCTAAGAGTTCCCAAATCAAAAGCAAATACAGTCACTTAAAGGCACAAGAACTTACACAATCTGTTATTCCAGACAACTTTGTTCTATTATGAGAGAGAGAAAAACCAAATCCAGCCTTGCACCAGCCCACTCTTAATAAAATCCATTTACCTAGTTAAATGTAATTAAACCTTAGAAAATTCTGAACACATACAAATTTTTTTCTCAGGGTTCCTCTTCCACCAACCTCCTGCAACTTTCTATAGCTGTATTTTGTCCCTTATTCCTTCTCCATTCAGAAATGAACAGCTGTAGAACAAAATCATCCTTTTTTTCTTTCAACAAAATATATTTCCATTCCTCATACTTTCTTTTCTGAAAATACGCATACTGCTTTCCTTAAGTAACCATGAACTGTCTTTTACATTAGCATTCTGTAGGATAGTAAAGAATATCTCAAGGAATCACCAAACAGCTTAATTTCTCTCTCACAAGAAGACAAAAGAAGGTAAATTTAGACCTGTTTAGCAATTAATGTAACAGTATTTTATCTTATCTGAAACAGCCTGAATTTTCAATGAACTTTCTATCATTTAGTTTATTTTAGTTTCATGTTACCAAAATTTGGAGAGAGACCACCTCAGATGAACATTTACAAAAATTATTCCTATGTGGTGCTGGTTGGTTTAGTCACTAAGTCATGTTCAATTCTTGCGACCCCATGGACTATAGCCCCACAGGCTCCTCTGTCCATGGGATTCTCCAGGCAAGAATACTGGAGTGGGTTGCCATTTCCTTCTCCAAGGGATCTTTCCTATCCAAGAATTGAACCCGGGTCTCCCACATTGCAGGCAGATTTTTAACCGACTGAGCTACAAAATGAAAGTGAAAGTGAAAGTGAAGTCGTGTTTGACTCTTTGACACCCTGTGGACTGTAGCCTATCACGCTCCTCCATCCATGAGATTCTCCAGGCAAGAATACTGGAGTGGGTTGCCATTTCCTTCTCCAGGGAATCTTCCAGACCAAGGGATTGAACCCGGGTCTCCCACATTGGAGGCAGACATTTTAACCTCTGAGCCACCAGGGAAGCTGACTGGGCTACAAAGGGAATCCCTAATTACTCCTGTAGTGTTTACCACAAGTTTTATACCAGTTACCTTCACTAAAAATTTAATCACATCAGGTTATTTTCCCTGTTGAGACTTTATAACAAAAATATGAACTAATTTTCTTCTAAGAACTCTAGGTAAAATGGAAGTATTATCCTTAACGTTCATGTCTCTATTAATTAAACCTACAAACTTAAGCCAGACAAGTTAATTTCTACAGAACCAGAGACCTCATAGCTTTCCAACTCAAAATTTAAAATGATTTTTTTGCCCCTCAGTTTGGGGGACTACAAATGAATCAGGTAGTTACTGAGAGCCCAAGAGAATAGTTATACTGCTAAGGTAGAGGAAAGACATGCAAGTTCCTGTTTTTTATTTTTGTTCTTTAAAATCCCACTAAGTAACCCAAGGCTGGAGTCTCAGGCAATGTGCACTGTGTTTGTGTTTCAAGGCTTAAGTGCTCCACTGTGGCTGCAAAGTTGGCAGAGACTAGCAGCAGCAGTTGGACAGACAAAACTACATTACAAACAAAGATACCAATTACAAAACTTAAAGACACTGACAGGAAGTTTTTAGGATAAAGAGGACAGGAGTGCAGGTGTGAGGACCAAGGGAGAGGTAAAGGGAGGAGAGACAGAAAAGACTGAAAAAGAGAAAGAGAGAGATTGACATTTCAACCCATTGCCTGTGGGTATCTATTCAGGTACCAACCTGTGTGCTTTCAGAAAGGACCAGTGAAGGAGCGAGCATCCTGTGCACTACCCACCAAGGTGATCAAGCCCAGAAACCAGACAGTTGTACGTTGTCTTTGGGAACGAACCCAAAGGTGGACACTCACCTGTGCATACACCAGTATACAGAAATCTGTCATCTTAGCCCATTCCCAGTGGAACTTCTCTTGGTGGCAGGAAATAAAGGTGAGAATATTGGGACAATTGGACTTCTAGCCACTACAAGATATGAGCTTTGAACCTCTATCACTCTCATAAATCTCAGGTCAGGGAGCGCCTACTGTGCCAACGTCTGTATAGAGTGGGGTGAGCCTCTCCCACCTCTGCCTGTCACCCATCAAGGTGAACTACTGCCAGCTAGAGGAAACACGGCCTTACAAGCTGCGTGGAGTGATGCTGCAGCTGCCTGATGTCCACTCTCCCTCAGAAGAATAGGGCTGAAGAAAGAGAGGACAGAGAGAGAAGTAGGAAGATTTCAGGAGAAGGAAAGGGGCAAAAGGAAAGAGAAAGTGCTGAGAGGAAAAGGACAAAGGGGAAGGGAAAGAGTTGCCCTGAATGAGAGTACTGAATCCCCTCGGGGACAGGAAGGCAAACTTACCTAATATGGTGACGCTGAAACAAGAGGTTCAGTTGGTCACTTGCCACCCATGAAGAAGTTGCATTTGGTGGTCCTGGAGGTGCCCAGATTCTCTCCTCAGAAGGGAACAAGTGCCCCATGTTGGCCGCCACCAAGTGTTACTGACCAGGGTTCTTGGCCTCCTTAATTGATAGAAATTGGCCAGAGGTCAGACAAGAAATTCAGGCAAGGTTTTATTGGGGCCTCCGCTGCAGCAGGAAGGGAATAAGAACAAACAACAGGTTCCCTTGCTTGCTAGCTCCAGAATGCCCTCCCTTTTAAAGACTGACTAATATTTGATTGTATAGACAGACTACACTTCCACACTTGGCTTATCCATTCATCCATGGATGGACACTTGGGTTGCTTCCTCCTTTTGCCTGTTGTGAACAGTGCAGCTGTGAAGGAGGATTACCCTTCCTTTTCAAACAGTGGTGTCAGTCCTCATTGTGGAGACTCACGAAACCTCTCTTCCTTCCGGCACTCATCCTTTTCTCTGTCCTTAACAGGAGTGGTATTTCATCTCTGCTAAATGAGAAAGTATGGTGGATCTATTTCATTTAATGAAATGGTAAGCAAAGGCTTGAGCAAAGCACTTAATTTATTTACTATATAAAAGATGCTGGCTCCTTGGAAGAAAAGCTATGACAAACCTAGACAGCATATTAAAAAAGCAGAGACTTCACTTTGCCAACAAAGGTCCGTATAGTCAAAACTATGGTTTTCCCAGTAGTCATGTATGGATGTGAGAGTTGGACCATTAAGAAGGCTGAGCACCAAAGAATTGATGCTTTTGAACTGTGGTGTTGGACAAGACTCTTGAGAGTCCCTTGGACTGCAAGAAGATCAAACCAGTTAATCCTAAAGGAAATCAATCCTGAATATTCATTGGAAGGACTGATGTTGAAGCTGAAACTCCAATACTTTGGCCACCTGATGCAAAGAGCTGACTCATTAGAAAAGGCCCTGGTGCTGGGAAGGATTGAAGGCAGGAGAAGAAGATGATGACAGAGGACAAGATGTTTGGATGGCATCACTGATTCAATGGGCATGAGTTTGAACAGGCTCCAGGAGATGGTGAAGGACAGTGAGGTCTGGTGTGCTGCAGTCCATGGGGTTGCAAAGAGTTGGACATGTCTGAGTGACTGAACAACAATAGTCTTCTCATCTATAAAACAGAAACATCATCACCTACTTTCTAGGCTTATGGGACAATAAAAGGAGATGATGTCTGTGGAGAGCTTAGCAAAGCCTATTAATTATGTAGTGGATGCCCAGCACCGGGAGGCTCATACTTCCTTCCTTGCAGTTAGAGGTAGAGAGTTAGGCAGAACTCATTCATGTGGGCAGAAGTGGCCAGAGACACGTGTCGGGAGCTGCATTAGGCATTACTGACAAAATGGAGGCACAGCCCCAACTCCCTTTCCTCATCTCACAGGCATGGCCCCGGGATGAAGGAGTTAGGCCTTGTGATTCTGACTTGTTCTTTCCTTTCTTCGGTTGAGTTGGCTGGAAAGAATGTTAAGGTGCTTGAGAGAAGCATGAGAAAGCACAAAGTCTTCTGCAGTTGTGCCCAGAAAATAATCTATAAAGTAACCATTGACATTTGTTCGAGGATCTTTACAAAGAATGTCCCAAGATGAGCATGTAGGCCGCAGCTTGAGGCCATGGGAAAGATTGTTTTCTGAGACATGTTTGTGAGGGAAATATTTGTGGCAGAAGAAGTTTGCTGAGTTTAGGGTTTGGGAATAATTAAGAATAACTAGAAGCCTTTTTAGGAGATAGTGATCTTAAGATGCTAGGGGTAAACAGGATTTAGAAAGATAAGAAATAAACTGAGGAATGTAGCATGAGTTACAATGTAATCACAAGTTAAGTATAGGACACATAAGAGAAAGTAGATAATAGATAGTAAAGCCGATTCTGAGAGAATCACTGAAGCAGGAACTCTGTTTGTAGGGCAACAATGATTTCTGGAGACAGTAAATCTGGGTGGGGGAAACTGAAAACGTCAAACCTCTGACCTAATGCTTTTGTCAAAGTATAAAAGAGAACCTGAAGCTTGAAATAAACATGTAGCTCCGTACTATGAGTCAGAGGCTACATCATCGTCCGCCGACACCGCTCACCCCTTCAGGCTGATTCCCTGACTGCTGGAGCTGGACTCCGGCAGACACGTGTGTACAGTCAGAGATTCTGTTAGGACTGATGCATGCTTAAAGATCTTCATGTAGAAACACTGGCCTTTGTCACTGTGTACTGGAGGTCCCTGATGAATTGTAAGATATATTGGGGGAATGTATTGCAAAAGGGAAACTCCAAGCCTAGCAAACAAGGTCCATGATCCCTAAGCTTTCTTGGCCCTGGTACCTTTCCTGGGATGGTTATGGGTAGCACAGCCCCCAGAAGGGAATTCACTTTGTTATAGGTGAATTCATATGTCCCTCTGCCCCAAAGTCATATGTTAAAGTCCTAACCCCCAGTACCTCAGAATGTGACTTTATTTGGAGAAGGGAGTAGAAAACAAGCTCAGTAGGATGGATCTAACCCAAATGGCTGTTGTTTTTAGAAAAAGGGATAATTTGGGCACAGAGCTACATACAAATAGGGAGGGCAGAGTGAGAAAGTGTAGAGAGAAGAAGGCCATCCACAAGTCAAGGAGAATCATAGCCCTCAGAAAGAATCAAACCTGCTAACCCTTTAATCTCAGACTCCCAGCCTCCAGAATTGTGAGACAATACATTTGTGTTGGTTAAGCCACCCAATCTGTTGTACAACAGTCCCAGAAAACCAATAAGTGAAAAAGTGAAAGTATTAGTTTCTCAGTCGTATCTGACTGTCCAACTCTGCAATCCTGTGGATTGCAGCCAGGCTTCTCTGTCCATGGAATTCTCCACACAAGAATACTGGAGTGGGTAGCCATTCCCTTCTCTAGGGGATCTCCCTGACCCAGGGATCAAACCCACGTCTCCTGAATTACAGGCAGATTCTCTACCATCTGAGCCACAGGGAAGCCCAAGAAAACCAGTAAACACCCCAGATCCTTTCAGGAATGATGAAACTGTGTTGAAAGAAACCTCAAAGTCAGCAGAACCTGAGGAGGCAGATTGACTGGCTAAGTACAGCTTAATACCTGTTTGACATACAAGCAAATACCCAATTATTTTGGGGGGTGGCTAGAGTATTTTCATTAAACTAAGTATGTAATTTGCAAACACTTTTATACAAAATTTTAAAAGCAGAGTTATAAAAAGTTTTCAATAAAAATGTGCAGAACTGACAGCAAAACTCTTTTTTCTTTATTGTACAAATAAAAACATTTTGTTTTTCATATACTGGCTGAAAGTTTTGTAATATATTCTCCACACGATAGCTGCAATATTGCATTTTAATGAGCAGCCTCACAGTTAATTCAATCATTTATTAAAAACAGGTTCACCATCTGAACCTTAAGAATCAATTACTCAGTTTAACAAGAAAGATAACAACATTTGTCATAAATAACGTGAAGTCATAAAGGGCTCTTCTGGATGCAGATGTATTCTGGCCTTGTTTCTTTATTAAATTCTTCATGTTTCTAAGTCAAGGATGTTTCTTTACTTTAGCAGAACTTCTTTCCAGCAGCCTGGTCTAATTTCTGAGAGCCTGGAGCTGTAGTTGTAGGTATTTAGCAGCGGCTGGCTTCCTGCCATTGACTACACCCTGGCTGTTTTTCTTGGCCCATAATCACAGAGAGACAGAATATATGACCATTCTCTTGAATTCTTCAGTTTGTGCTGTAACCCTGTCATCCAGTGTCCTCTAGCTTTGTCTCCATGCAGCCCACAGAGGTCTGAAACATTCTGTGTCAGCAAAGAGGCACATTTTTAAAAAAATCCCTGCAGCTGCAAGGCCCCTGGCTTCACTCATCCACTCATGGACACTTCCCTGGAAGGGAGCACAAGCCATGGCAGTCCTCCCGACCCTCATTTGATGGGCTTCTTCGCCTTGCTGTAGCTTTCCATCCTCTTCTGCCTGCAGCCATCCTACTCATGGAATGGACCACTTCATTTATCTTCAGTCTTTCCATTGATTTCCTTTAGACTTCCATGCAGTAAAATGATACTCATGTTTTGGTGAAAAACTCTCATGTGAAAACAGCTTTTTGGGCGTCTCCTTTAAGAACGCAATATAAACATATATCCCAAGAAATGGCTTGAAAATTTCCATCAGGGAATTTTTGGAATATCTTGAGGAGCTGGTGCTTCTCTAATTCAATGACACAATCTTTTACAAACATCATGTGGATCCCTTTTCAAATCATGTTTTTCCTGTGAGGAAATTTCTTCTGACATTATTTTTCTGAGTGATACTTTTTAAGTTTGAATATTCCCTACCCATGACCAACAGGCACATGAAAAAGTGCTCAGCATTGCTAATTATCAGAGAAATACAAACCCAAACTACAATAATGTATCACCTCACCATGCCATACACCAGAAACGAATACAATATTGCAAATCAACTATAATTCAAAAAAGAGTTTGTATATGCCAAAGATCCAGTAAGAAAAGAGTAGCATATTAGGAGCTGCTAAATTTTTCAAAAATTTCTGGTTGTCTGTTCTCTGAGATAATGTTTGTTCAGGATTGTGAGGATCAATATCCTCAACCAGGAGAGGGTCTCAGATTAGCTTGTTACAGAATACTGCCTGTCCTTGATGCTTTTAACACAAATAAGAGTCAGGGAATTGGCAAAGCAGAGGTGCATTGGTAAAGGCCATTATATTACTCTTGTTTAGAAATAATTTTGTCTTGTATAGTTATAGGCAAATTATTCATAGTAAATAAAAACAAATGTAATTTCTCCACTTACAGAGTTCTTCTCCTGCATCTTTTAGTAACTGCTTTTAAAACTTAATCAGCATTGCAGTCTTTAACTTTAGGAGTAGAAAACTCACTTTCTTTTTTTTAGCCTCAAAAAATATCAACAATCACATTGGATTCTATCACCAATTATATCATTTGGCCTGTCTGGAAGTAACCTAAAAAGATGTAACTGGAATTAATATATATTATATGTCAATTATATTTCAAAAAAAATTATACAAACAAACTCATAGAAAAAGAGAGCAGATCTGTAGTTACCAGAAGTCTGGTCAGGGGAGGTGGGGTGGCTGGAGGAGTGGGAGGAATGGATGAAGTCAGTTGAAAAGTACAAACTTTTAGTTATAAAATAAATAGTACTAGAAATGTAATGCATTACATGTTAAATATGATTAACATTGCTCTATATTATATATGGAAGTAGTTAAGGGAGTAAATTCTAAGAATTCTATCACATGGACAAAATTTTTCTTTTATTTCTTTAATTTTGTATCTATATGAGATGACAGATGTTCACTGAACTTATTGTGATAATCATTTCATAATGTATGTAAGTCATTATGTTGTACACCTTACACTTATACAGTGATGTATGTCAATTATATCTCAATGAAACTGGAAGAAAAATAATTTTTAAAAAGCTGAAAAGAGGAAGAAAAATCAGCAAGCTATTAATCGGTAAAAGTTAATTCTCTCTCAAAATGAAATTTAATAGAATTATAGTATATAATGTGGTAAATGTTGTTTAAGAGGAAGGTTACAAAATAGACAAAAAGGGAATTCTTTACTAAAAAAGCCTGCCAACCATCACAAATTCTCTTAATTTTTTATGAACCACTTTTTTTCAAACTCAGGTCAATATGAAGCACATTGTCCTCAACTGTTACAGACCCTGAATCAATACCAACAGAGCCAAATACTTCATTGAGCTGAAAAGCCATTTTAGCAGGTAACGGCAATTCCAGACAATCTCTGATGAGAGCCTGGCCATCCCTGTCATGACAGTCAACATCACGGTTTTGTCTTTTCTACTGACTCCAGATGACAAAATACTCCAGGCTGTTAGACTAGTTTCTGTTTTTTGTTCATCTTTACTTATAAATTATTCTATCTGAAATTGCACATAATCTTTTGGGAAATTTTCATTTTTTTTTATTTCAAAAGAGTCAGTAAAATTAATTTTCTCATTTAGTTAAAGATTTGTAGTACCTGAAAGAGTTTTCAAATATCAGACAAATTAGAAAATTCTATTCCATCTCCGGTGTCTGTAGCTACTAGATTTCTCCTCCATTTCATACTGTCATTAGCTGATGTAACTTCAGATAACTAGGAAAGATTACTTGACACTATGTAGAACTGAAAGTTCTGCCTAACTTTTAGGAAGTGGTTGTTCGTATTCTTTACCTACACGTGTATTCTAGATTTACAAGAGCATCGGGAAATACATGTGATATTAATTCAGGTTTTTCAGGAGTTACAGCATTTATTTCTGCCTGCTGAGTTTTCCCTGTTTGCATCAGAGACAGACCATGCACATATTAGTATTATTTGGTCAAAACTAAATGTGAACTTAAGAAATTTAAACTTAATGAAAAGGGATAATTTTCTAAATTTTCATTGTTCTAATCCATATTTTTTTGTAGAAAGGTGGGTGTCATACAAATAAAATTGTATATATTTAAATGGTGGTGGTGGTGGTTTAGTCACTAAGTCATGTCCAACTTTTGCAACCCCATGGACTGTAGCCTGCCAGGCTACTCTGTCCATAGGATTTTCCATGCAAGAATACTAGAGTGGGTTGCCATATTTAAATAGTACACTGTCATTATTTGATATATGAATACATTATGAAAGGATTGCCACAATGAAATTAACACATAAATCACCTCACAGAGTTATTTTCTTTTTTTCCCCATGGTGAGTAAGCTTAAGATCTACTCTCAGAAAATAATCCTTACAAGCTTTCTTGAGTCACTTAAACTGTCAACATTTGTAAAGCCAAAAATGAATCCATGAAGTCACTAGAAAAGTTCAATTTCTTAAGGCATTCTGTATTAAGGACTCTAATTCTTCAATTAGCTACATGTCCAAAAATGAATCCATTTTTTAATCTTAACTCTGTTCTTAAGAAAGACACTTTCAATTATTTCACTTCCTGCTACCATTTCTTGGTTCTCAAAGCACCTAAGCTCTTTGACATGACTCTTCTTTTCGACACTCCTAATAGAAAATCCACTACATTTTCAACACAGAGGATTGTTGTGATGAGTAAATGCGATAATCCATGGAAGAATGCTGTGCACAAGGCCTGACATTTAGTAAGCACCCAGCTCTCTTCCCCCATGAAATCATATTCAAAAAGCATCAATATCCAGGTCCAGGTCAGAAAATGTCTCTGAGACTGGTGAAGAGCTCTTACTGACTGATTTTGTCTTGTCCAAACCTGGCTTCAGAAAGACTAAAGGTGTTTGAGTCCTGATCTCTAGCAAAAACCACTTGATGACTTCCTTGGAGTTTGCAGTCTTCTAAGCAGGTCTTCTCCCAACATTATTTCTTATCTTTGTCATTTTGACTTCCCAAACCTAAAATGCTTCTCCTTTCTTACTCATCTTTTCTTTCTTTTTAAAATTGAAGTATAGTTGATTTATGCTGCTGCTGCTGCTGCTGAGTCGCTTCAGTCGTGTCTGACCCTGTGTGACCCCATACACGGCAGCCCACAAGGCTCCCCCATCCCTGGGATTCTCAAGGCAAGAACACTGATTTATATGTGTTAATTTCTGTAGTACAGTATAGTGATTCAATAATATATTGGAGAATCAACAATTGTAATTTTTTTGTTATGTATTCTTGTATTTTTATCTTGCTAAGCTATTAGACCATCTCAATGACATAGTCTCATAATCAAAGATAAGAAAATTCAAGGTAATTCTCTAATACAGATCCAACCAGTCCATTCTAAAGGAGATCAGTCCTGGGTGTTCTTTGGAAGGAATGATGCTGAGGCTGAAACTCCAGTACTTTGGCCACCTCATGAGAAGAGTTGACTCATTGGAAAAGACTCTGATGCTGGGAGGGATTGGGGGCAGGAGGAGAAGGGGACGACAGAGGATGAGATGGCTGGATGGCATCACCGACTCGATGGACGTGAGTTTGAGTGAACTTCAGGAATTGGTGATGGACAGGGAGGCCTGGCGTGCTGCAATTCATGGGGTTGCAAAGAGTCGGACATGACTGAGCTACTGAACTGAACTGATCTAATACACAGTCCATATTCAAAAATTTCAGTTGCTTTAAAAATGACTTTTACAACTTTTATTAAAACCAGAAAACAATCTATGTTCACGTATTACATTTTGTTATTACATCTCTTTAATCTAGAGTATTCTTTTCTCTTTTTTCAATTTTCTTTTTAAATGTATTTCTAGACTGATGTATAAGTGACAAATGGGCTTCACAAGTGGTGCTAGTGGTAAAGAACCCGCTTACCAGTACAGGAAACATAAGAGACGTGGTTTCATCCCTTAGTCAGGAAGTTCTCCTGGAGGAGGGCATGGCAACCCGCTCCAGTATTCTTGCCTGGAGAATCCCATGGACAGAGGAGCCCGATGGGCTATGTTGCCTAGGGTTGCAAAGAATTAGACGCTACTGAAGTGACTTAGCACATGCAGATGTTAGTGACAAATAAAATTGTATATATTTAAATGGTGGTGGTGGTGGTTTAGTCACTAAGTCATGTCCATCTTTTGCGACCCCATGGACTGTAGCCTGCCAGGCTACTCTGTCCATAGGATTTTCCACGCAAGAATACTAGAGTGGGTTGCCATATTTAAATAGTACACTGTCATTATTTGATATATGAATACATTATGAAAGGATTGCCACAATGAAATTAACACATAAATCACCTCACAGAGTTATTTTCTTTTTTCCCCATGGTGAGTAAGCTTAAGATCTACTCTCAGAAAATTTTGAGTACACAATACAGTATTATTTTTTTTTCTATTCAACATTTTATTTTATTATTATTATTTTTTACTTTACAATATTGTATTGGTTTTGCCATACATCAACATAAATCCACCACGGGTGTACACGCGTTCCCCATCCTGAACCCCCCACCCACCTCCCTCCCCATACCATCCTGTGGGTCATCCCAGTGCACCAGCCCCAAGCATCCTGTATCCTGCATCGAACCTGGACTAGTAATTCATTTCTTATATGATATTATACATGTTTCAATGCCATTCTCCCAAATCATCCCACTCTCGCCCTCTCCCACCGAGTCCAAAAGACTGTTCTATACATCTGTGTCTCTTTTGCTGTCTCGCTTACAGGGTTACTGTTACCATCTTTCTAAATTCCATATATATGCGTTAGTATACGGTCACAATACAGTATTATTAATTGTAGTCACCATGCTGTACATTATATCCTTAGAACTAATTCTGAAAGTTTGTGCTCCTTGACCAATATCCTACTATTTCTCCCACCATCTAATCCCTGACAACCAATATCCAACATCCAGAATTCTGTTTCTTTAAGTTTGAAGGTTTTTTTATATTCCACAAGTAACTGATATTTGTCTTTGCAATATTTCACTTAAGACCTCAAGTTTCATCCATGTTATCACAAATGATGGGATCTTCCTCCTTTGTATTACTGAATAATATTTCATTATTATATCAATCATACAAACACACACATATATATACACATATATCAGTTCAGTTCAGTCGCTCAGTCGTGTCTGACTCTGCAACCCCATGGACTGCAGCACGCTAGGCCTCCCTGTCCATGACCAACTCCCAGAGATTACTCAAGCTCATGTCCGTTGAGTCAGTGATGCCATCCATCCGGCTCATCCTCTGTTGTCCCCTTCTCCTCCCGCCTTCAATCTTTCCCAGCATTAGGGTCTTTTCACATGATCAGTTCTTCTCATCAGGTGGCCAAAGGCTTCAGCTTCAACATCAGTCCTTCCAATGAATGTTCAGGACTGGTTTCCTTTAGGATGGACTAGTTTGATCTCCTTGCAGTCCAAGGGACTCTCAAGAGTCTTCTCCAACACCACAGTTCAAAAGTATCAATTCTTTGGCGTTCAGCTTTCTTTATAGTCCAACTCTCACATCCATACGTGACTACTGGAAAAACCATAGCCTTGACAAGACAGACCTTTGCTGGTATGAGTGGCCATGAGGAGATAGCACACGTCCAAGGTCAGGAGCAGTGGCTGTGCTTTGCTGGAGGAGCAGTGAAGAGATACACATATATAATGATATATAAAATACATATCACATTTACTTTATCCGTTCATCTGTCTACAGACACTTACTTTGTATCTATATCTTGGCTATTGTAAATAATACTGCAACAAAGATATCTCTCTGAAATACTGAGTTAATTTCCTTCAGTTATGTACCCAGAACTGGGTTTTCTAGATCCTATGATAGTTATATATTTAATTTTTTATGAAATTTCTTCCTATTTTTCATAGTAGCTATGCCAATTTTATTTTTGTGCAATTGTTAATGGGACATTTTCTTAATTTTCTTTCTGTTCATTTATTATTAGTATATAGCAATGAATAAATAATAGTCATATTAGTAATAGTGATAAGTCAATTAAAAATGAAAATTGATCCTTATCTCATGGCTTATACAGAAACACACACATGCACACCCCAACAATTTCCACATGGAATTTAAAACTGTGAAAAGTAAACAATGAACTTTTTAGAATGGAGTTATGCCGGGGACCAGCCCCGGCTGATCCAGGGTATTCGAAGGAGAGACGGCATAGGCGAGGATCAGGATACGATAGCTTCAATTAGGTATTAATTAAAGATATAAAGAGTAATAGAATAAGGATAGCTCAGTAGGAAAATTCAGTGGAGAAAAGAGGCTGAGTAGCTTGGTTTACGCGGGAGACCAATAAAACTTCAAGACAAGAAGTTTGCACCACTTACGTAGGCCGCAGGCGTCCTTCCGTTCTCCCGAAGGAGAGGAGACACTGAGGCCTCCCCGGTCGGATCTTAGAAGCCCAGGCATAATTAGTAAGCATGGTGGGTTCCGCGCTCCAGATGGAGACTCAACCAGAGTGAGAGAGAGAGCGACATGGGGAGACCAGTATTTCGAGAAACTGATCCCAATTCTTTATTTTCCAGAGTCTGTTTTTATACACTGAGATGTTATACAAAAGTCACGTGGGGACAGCAGTCCTGACTTTTATTAAAGTCAGGTGCTTCACACAAATGTATACAGAGGTCTTAGGGGTGTTACATCATCTTCTGGCCAGGGGGGCCTGCTGACAATTTACGACCCTCTCCTTGTGACAGCGGTCAGTCAATCAGGACACTTATTTCTCCAGGGCTGATTATTCTCAAAACAGACGCCACCCAAGTAAAGTTACATTCCTACAGGGTGAGGGTGTAGTGGGTTTTAGTTAAGGAAAGAATTTACTTAGCCTAAGGTCTAACGTGATTAATATCAAAGGTTAATACTTATTTCTTCTATATATTCATTAATGTGTGTAAGGGCAGGGGATGTGGAGACTTAGCAACAAACATTGGCTCAACAAATGAAAAACCCTTCACCAATATAATTTCTAATCAGCCCATTATACTTATACTAATAGTTTTCTAACTTTTCTAAGGAACCTGTTTTTAGAAGGTTTAAAGCATCTCGTGCCTCTCACGGTTGGGAGGCTGTGAGCAATCACATGTGGCCGGACGAGCCTGTCAGGCAGGCTAGAGAACCTTCAGAGGAGTTTGTAGGTTAAAACACTCTTGTCACACCCAAGAGTTTTTATTGACTGGAGCTCTAGGTTAACTCCTTCTCCGAAAGAGGTGGTGGGGGACAGCCCCCCGTAAAGTCAGAGGTGTAGGTAAGAGCACAAAGTAGTAAAGTAGGCAGGCTCTGGTTATGGGGGTAGACGCTCGAGGATTTCCAGGGGGACTCCTGAGGCTCGATCCCGCCTTTGCGTATGTCGAGCCTCCTTCCTCATGACCTTTGCCATGGGCGGAGTACCTCACTCTGGCCCCCAACAGAGTTATATACTCTAATGAGGTATATAATGACATAGGTATAGAAGAATACTTCTTAAACACTACACCAAATCTTTGAACATTAAAAAGATGGAAGAATCAGATTACACTAAAACTGTGAACATATCTTCACTGAAATATAGCACTAAAATAATGAAAATGTAAGTCACAGCTTGGGAACAAGTATGTCAGGCACACACAACAGAGAAAGGTCCCTTCTCTAGATTATATAATGCCCTTCTACAAATTAGTAAGAAAAAGATGCAATTGAAAAATTGGGAAGATATTTGAGCAAGCACTTCTCAAAGGGGAGGTTTTAGAATAATTGGTTGATAAATAAAAGTTGCTCAGCATTGTTAGTCATCAGGATACGTACAGGAAACCAACCAAGAGATGATACGAAATACCCACAACGATGGCTAAAATTTCAAGGCTGTGAAAAACTGCATTATGTTGCTGTTACAAGTATAAATTAGCACCACCACTTTGGAAAACTATTCTGCAGTATGCCAAGTTTGAACAGAAGTACATCCCTGCAACCAGCAATTTCCCTCCTACGTAGAGCAACAAAACATGGGCACTGAAAGCCATATGTAAATTTTATTTCATTCACACCTAAGGATGTGGATTAAAAGTCAATCCTGCTACACAAAATTAATAGAAAGTTGCTTGACAAGTTGAGAAGCAAAGGAGAGTGTCATTTTTCATTACTCAGCTGTCATGGACCGGTTGGCTCTGGAGGGTGAGGCTGGTTGGCCAGTAGCTGAGAGGGGGCAGGTAGGAGGGCACAAGAGCAGTGGTCCAGCTGTCACTGCTGGAGGAAGTCCAGTCTGCTGAACAGAACATCCTGTATCCAGACAGAAATCAGTACCTGGTAGCCAGACACCATGATGGGGAACTGACATGGGGAAAGGACCTGACGCCAGGTCACAGGGTTTCTCCAAAAGCAGGTGGAGAATGGGACAAGCAGTTAGGATGCTGAAAGGCTCAGCCCTCCAGGCAAGACGTCTGCATCAGGGACATCAGCCAGAAGAGGGGCTGTGGACCAGGGGCTGGAGTCACAGAGCTTAGGGTCAGAGGGTCAGTGCTCTTGACAGCAACCTGGCAAGGAAACAGCAACATCTATCAGAGAGGAATTAGGATTCCAAGAGAGAAATTCTGCCACAGCTTCTAAACTGGGATCACTGAGTGAGGATTTGTTCAGCAGAAAGTGGCTTCAAGCTGTGGTAGACTGTGTCATCCTTCCCAGCTCTCCTTCCCATTCCCAGGTTGGGTCAGCATCCCCACAGGTGGCAACAGGTGCCTGGCCCATGGCACCTACTCTGCTGGTAAAATGAGAAGGGCAGGAGCAGAGTGCCAGGTCCATGGAGAACGTTCCCTCTCCCACCAGCATGGCATTTCCCACCAGGGGATATCTCCTTCAGCCTGGATCCCAAAGTCCTAGAGACATATGGGTCAGACCTGCAGCCCATATGCAGACATCATGTAACATGAGTGGGGATTACTATTTGCTGGTGTAAGCCTGAGATTTTAGGGTCGTCAGTTCTCACAGCAAAGCTGACTACACAATGCTGAATTCTTGCATGAGCAGGTGGAGCTGCCCCAACAGAACTGCCACGAACAGGCAGGGAAAATTCTCTCAACCTTGTTCCCAAATTCTGTTTGACCACTAGAATGCTATTGCTCTTTGAGTGTGTAACATGAAACTGACTCTAAATAAAGTATGGAAACATGTACAGTCCTGTGGGACTGCAAGTGTAAGCCCGGTTGGGCACCAAACCAGGCAATCTGAAGTTGTTCCCTGGGTGGCAATCACAAATATTGAGGCTCCAGATGAGTGTGTAATCTCCTTTCTGGGTGAGCTGTCATGAGGCAGAGGGAGAGCGCAATTGTATCCCCTGGTTCATGTCCCCTGAGAATATCTCCGTAAGCCTCTAGATATGTGTACCTCTAGGTACCCCTCAGGCTGAAGCTCCAGGACAAGCAAATATTCTACAGGGAGTGTGGGGATGTGTCTGCTGCCTTTTAGTGCCTTAGGTGTGGCAGGCTGCTGAGAACTCTCTCTCTGATTGTTGCAGTCCTGTGGGATTTAGGAACACAAGCCCCACTAGCCACCACAGCCAGGCACTCAAGGGGCATCCCCTCGGTGACAGCCACCAACATCAGGGCCCCAGACATAAAAACCAGGGCACCAGACATGTGTAAAACATTCCCTCTGAGAGATATGGGCACTCTGGACCACTCCAGAGGGAAAGCATGAATATGGCACCCACATTCTAAGGTCTCTGGTAGGGTTTACAGTAAGCCCTTAAATGTATATTTAACTGGAACCATGCCCCTCAGGCTGCAGCTAACATGATGAGCTAATAGCCCTCTTTGCCAGAAAGACTGAGTTCCTGGGTCCTGAGTTACTGTGCCCTGGGCGTGGTAGCTGTTTGAGACCTCTCCTCTGTTGGTTAGTTCTGTGGGACCTACAAGTGTAAACCCCACACTGAGCGGTAGAACCAGGAAATGTATTGATGTCTCCTGACAGTAGTTGCAAAAAAAAATCAGACAACTCCACTCTGATGAGCTAGAGTGAGTCAGAAGGAGAGCTCAAATTTGGGTCCACTGACCTCTATTTCCTGAGAATACCTCAATGGGGATTTTTTTTTCTTTCTTCACGATACTGATTTTTTATAATAGTGATTTATGTTCTTTTTTCATGATATTGCTCTATTAAGAAATTGAGTTTACAGAATATTCCCTATTCTGAATTTGTATGGTTGATTCTTTTATTTTCCAGACTTCATGTACTTTGGAAATTAGATTCAAAACTTGTTTAAACTAAAGATCTTTGACAAGAGTACAGCTTCTGTGTATTTCTATCACATCACATCAGAAGGCATATAATGTTATGAAATCTCTGTTAGTGCTATACAAATTTGGTCACTTAGCTAAGTGTAACAACTTGCGTGTTCCAACAGGAAGGTATGCTTTTTCCTTTCTTATTAGCAAGCACTCTGTGAGGTGCTATTATAGGAACACAGGACTATGTCATTCCTCACATTTCCACCTACCAGTGCTTTTCAGCCTCCCTTGATGATCCTTGTCTGAATAACTTATTTTACTGAAGTTTACAAAATGGTAATTTTTCTGATATGTTTTCTTTCTTCTTCCTTCCTTTTTTCTTTCCTTCCTTACTCCCTCCCCCTCCTTCTCTTTCTCTTCTTTCCCCTTCTTATAACAATTACTGAAATGCATTTATTAAAATGTCAACTATCAAAATCTCTTAAACATGCACTTTTCAAGCCCCGGGTTTGCTTTCCTATCCATGAGTTTTCGGGATAATTTATTCCCATGAGCTTGGCTCTGTACACAGAGGCCCAGCTATGCTTCTAATCCTGTGTTCCAGAGGCAACTTCTAAGTCACCACTTAATTTTCATGGCAGACTTGGACCCAGAAGATGATAATTTTACGTATTTTTTAACTTCTTAGTTTGAGATACTTATTGATTCATATGCAGGCCTAAGAAATAATAGGGATTTTTTATACCCTTCACCCAATTCCTCAATGATAACTTCTTGTATGACCAAAGCTTTGATGTCACAAACAGGAGATGGGCATTTATGTAAGCCAGCAAACTTGTTCAGATTCTATATATTTTAATGCACTTACTTGTCTGTCTGTGGATATTTAGTTCTACATGACTTTACCTTACTCACTCACAAATATGTGTGATACAGTCAAGACACAAAACAGGTATATTAGCCTTTGTAGCCACAGCCCTCTCCCTCTGTCCCCAGCCCATGCAACCACTAAACTGTTATCTGTGACTTCTGTCACTTCAAGGATGCTTTATTAATGGAATCATATAGCATATAGCCTTTTGAGATTGCTTCTTTTTATTTTCATTCAACACAATCTCCTTGAGATCCAACCAAGTTTTTTTGACTATAAAAATAATTTGTTCCTCTTTATTGCTGAAAGTTTTCCAAGCCATGGATGGACCGTAACTTAACCATTTACCTTCTAAGGGACACACGAGTCATTTCCAGTGCTAGTAATTATTAATAGAACTTCTATGAACATGTATATACAGGTTTTCCTGTGATGTATATTTTTATTTCTCTGGGATAAGTGTCCAAGAGTGTGATTGCTGGCTTGTATAATAAACATACCATAATATTTGTAAGGCGCCCCTGTACTCTTCTCCAGAGTGGCTGTGCCACTGTGCCATGTCACATTCCCACCAGCAATGTGTGAGTGATCCAGTCACTCTTCATTCTTGCCCGTATTTGGTGTTATCATTGCTTTGACTTACTTATTTGTTTGTTTTTGGTTTTGTACCGTTCCGATAAGTATGTAGGCTTCCCTGATAGCTCAGTTGGTAAAGAATCCACTTGCAATGCAGGAGACCCCGGGTTGATTCCTGGGTCAGGAAGATACCCTGGAGAAGGGAAAGGCTACCCACTCCAGTATTCTGGCCTGGAGAATTCCATATAGTCCACAGGGTCACAAAGAGTCAGATAAGTATGTAGTTCTATTACACTATAATTAGAATTCATATTTCTCTAATGGTTACTGATAAGAATATCCTTTCAAGTGCTTACTTGTCTTCTGAATATCCTGTTTAGTAAAATGTCTTTTGCCCCTTTTCTCATCAGATTGTTATTTTCACTCTCGACTTTTGAGGATTATTAATATATTATAAACACAAGTCATTTGATAGATATATGGATTGTGTATATGGTCTCTTAGCTTTCATCCTTTTCTTTTCTTTTTTTAAATTTTATTTTATTTTTAAACTTTACAATATTGTATTAGTTTTGCCAAATATCGAAATGAATCCGCCACAGGTATACATGTGTTCCCCATCCTGAACCCTCCTCCCTCCTCCCTCCCCATACCCTCCCTCTGGGTCATCCCAGGGCATCAGCCCCAAGCATCCAGTATCGTGCATCGAACCTGGACTGGCGACTCATTTCATACATGATATTATACATGTTTCAATGCCATTCTCCCAAATCTTCCCACCCTCTCCCTCTCCCTCAGAGTCCATAAGACTGTTCTATACATCAGTGTCTCTTTTGCTGTCTCGTACACAGGGTTATTGTTACCATCTTTCTAAATTCCATATATATGCGTTAGTATACTGTACTGGTGTTTTTTTTCTGGCTTACTTCACTCTGTATAATAGGCTCCAGTTTCATCCACCTCATTAGAACTGATTCAAATGTATTCTTTTTAATGGCTGAGTAATACTCCATTGTGTATATGTACCACAGCTTTCTTATCCATTCATCTGCTGATGGACATCTAGGTTGCTTCCATGTCCTGGCTATTATAAACAGTGCTGCGATGAACATTGGGGTACACGTGTCTCTTTCCCTTCTGGTTTCCTCAGTGTGTATGCCCAGCAGTGGGATTGCTGGATCATAAGGCAGTTCTATTTCCAGTTTAGCTTTCTTCCTTTTCTTATTGCCTTTCATAGAGCAATAGTTTTGCTGAGGTCCAACTTATCATTTTTTCTTTTTATATAAAAATCATGCTTTTGATACCAAGTCTAAGAAGTCTTTGTCTAAACATATATCCCAATTTTTTCTTTGTACCATATGTATGTGTGTGTGTGATCAGTTGTGTCTGACTCTTGGCCACACCATGGACTGTCACCCACCAGGGTGCTCTGTCCATGGAATTTTCCAGGCAAGGATACCATTGTAGGTTGCTATTTTCTCCCCCAGAGAATCTTCCAACCCCAGGGAGTGAACCTGCATCTCCTGCATTGACAGTCAGGTTCTTTACCACTGCTTCACCTGGGAAGTTACAGGCTGGAAAATTTAAGTTGTTTTGGCTGTAGATGTGCAATTGCTTCAGCAACATTTGTGGAAAAGACTATCCTTCCTCCATTGAATTACTTTAGTGCCTTTTTCAAAACTCATTTGGGCCCATGTGTGAGTTTTGGGGACCTCTATTCTGTTCCATTGATGTATGTGTTTATCTCTCTATCAATATCATCACCTCATGATTGCTATAGATATATAACATTTCCTAACATATTGTGTTACGGTATAACAAAAGCATATATATTTGATATTTGTTTTCAGTTCCTAGCACAGGGCCCCTAAAATCTTTGAAATTTCCTGAGTGATGAGTGTATTTGGTTTTTCACAATGAACCCCTTTCAACTATATGTGAGACCTGAATTTACATTAATAAGGTGATTTTTGGTGGAGATGGGGGGTGGTGGTGATAGCTTTGGGATGGGGGTTGGTTGACAGAGGAACTAAACACTTTATTACAGGGTTAGAACTATTAGCCCCAACCCTTGACCTCCAGGAAGGGGAGAGACACTGAACTTGAGTTCAATTCCTGATGGCCATTTATTTCATCCATTATACCTGCAAAACAAAACTTCAGTAACAATTCCTGAACAGTAAGATTTATGGAGCTTCTGGCTTGGTGAACACATCAACGTGTTGGAAGAATGGTGTCCCCAGTGGAGGTATGACTGTCAGCTTTATGCTAACCTTCCTCCCCATACCTTGTCTTATGCATTTCTTATTTTATGTTGTTCTTGAGGTGAATATATGTATATATTCAAATACAGATTTATGGAAAGTTTGAGCAGCTAATCACTTTAGAGAATATTGGTTTTTCTTAAATACTCTTTGAAAATCATGCTATTTCATCAGGAAATGGCAAGTCCTTTGTTCTACTATCTCTTAGCTATTTCTCATTAAAACTATCTCAAAGGTTATAGCCACAGAAACATAAAGCTCACTTGAGAATATCATCCAGCTGAGATACTTCCCTAAGGAAATCATTTTGTAAAATAAACAATAACCTCTTTGTTCTATGTTTGGCGGTGGTGGTTTAGTCACTCAATTGTGTCCTACTCTTTGCGACCCCATCAGACTCCTCTGTCCATGGGATTTTCCCAGGCAAGAATACTGGAGCGGGTTGTCATTTTCTTCTCCAGGAGATCTTCCTGACTCACGAATCAAATCCTCATCTCCTGTATTGCAGGCAGATTCTTACTGCTGAGCCACCAGGGAAGCCCCATATCAATCTTTAAATATGCCCCCAAATTTGTGTTTCCAGGAACCTATATACAAAAAGAATATATGGTCAACTCAATTTTACTTGCTAAAAATAATCAAGTTAAATTTGAAACCACAACTCCCCAAGTCCCCAAAACACCAATTTCCCCCACCCCCAAACTTTTTGTTGTCTATTGCAGGCCAAGGTCAGGTGAATGGATCCTCCCAGATGGAGCTGTGGCTGCCCACCCCAGACTGGCACTATCCACAGAAGCCCTGGGTTGGGCCAAGCATTTCAGGGACTGCCACCTCCTTTGCCACAACAAAACTTGATTTTCTCCAAAATAATTGAAGAGAATCCAAAAAAAACACAAAGGAATCAATATACAAAATAAGATAGTTATTCATTTTATAGTTAAGAAAACTCATTAACTGCCACAGAACTGCATGTCTATTTACTTATTTATTTTTATTGCAGTATAGTTGATTTTCAATGTTGTGCTAGTTTCAGGTGTGCATCAAAGTGACTCAGATATATATTTGAATTTGTTCTTTCCAGATTCTTTTCCACTATAAGTTATTACAGGATACTGAATATTGTTCCTTGTGTTATATAATACTTCTCTGTTTATTTTATATTTCAGTAGTGCATATTTCTGTTAATCCCAAACTCCTAATTTATTCCCTTTGGTAACCATGTTTGTTTTCTATGTCTGTGAGTCTATTTCTGTCTTGCAAATAAGTTTATTTGTATCATTTTGTCATATAATATCACTTATATGATATTGTCTTTCTCTGTCTGATTTACTTCACTTAGTATGATAATCTCTAGGTTCATCCATGCTGTTACAAAGGGCATTATTTCATTCTTTTTTTTTGGACTGAGGAACATTCCATTGCATACACATATATATATATACCACATCTTTATCCATTCCTCTGTCAATGGATACTTAGGTTGCTTCCATGACTTGGCTATTGTAAATAGACAGATCTGAACATTTATATTGACTGAAGGAAAGTCAATGGTAATCTGAAAGTTTTATGGTGAAAAAGGAAAATCCATGCTGGACTCTCTCCTTCAGTAGTTTGATATTATGGATTGGAATGCAATGGTTCCTTGTTCTTGCCTGGAATCAATCTCTTCCTTTAGTGTAACTTTGAATACTCATTCTGTAAAAGTATAATGAGTTAAACTTGCAAAACTCTGGAGTGCCTTGCTTTAATGTTCACTTATACTTACTTCAGGCTTCCCTGGTGGCTCAGTGGCAAAGAATCTGCCTGCCAATGCAGGAGACTTGGGTTTGATCCTTGAGTCAAGAAGATCCTCTGGAGAAGGAGCTAGTAACCCACTAGCGGGCTATAGTCCATCAGGTCGCAAAAGAGTTGGACATGACTTAGCGACTAAACAACAAAAACAATATACTTGCTTCAAGTGTGCTGTGATTAAAAAAAAAGTCACAAAATAGTACATTTTCTCTATATACTCTTTTTTTGTTTTATTATCTGGATGAAGAACTAATGGCACAAAATGAAAAGCAGAGAGCAGAAGAATCAAAGAAGTGCTAACTACTTGGCTAACTGGTGGTAATTTCTTCATCATGACCATGATGTCAAATTCTTTGATGGGCATCGAGATAAGTTATAGACTTATAAGACTTATAAGACTATAGATTTAAAATATCTAAAATAATCAAGCTATCCTCATGTCACTAGTATCATATGATCTAAGCCCTGTCAGAATAACTTTCTGATCAGCTTGTTAAACGCCTTACCTCTTTCCACTGGGATTCATACCTTGAGATTCACAGCAGCTGCAGAATGATTCTTGACGCATTCCTATGGATTTAATTCTCTGGTTATTCCTTGTCTGATGGGGGCTGAGTGCTTGCCTTGCCTTTCAGTTCTAGCGGCATGTCCAGTCCTGCTCAACCCTTGCCCTGGTGGTCCAGCTATGTCTGTTGGCCAGTTGGGTAAAGTTAGATTTAAACTGATTGCCACAGACTTGAATCATGGCTTTTTTTCATTGTACCTGTTTTATTTAGCTCCTGGATAGTATTTTTAGCCTCTTCTGGCTTCCTCTCTGCCCTACTCCTCCTGTGAATTAGTCAGCTCAGGCTGCTATAACAAAATACCACAGACATGTGGCTTAAAGATGACAAATTTATTTTCTCACAATTCTGAAGGCTAGAAGTCTAAGTTTAGGCATTGGCAGGGTTAATTTCTGAAGCCGTCTCATGTATCTTTTGTGAAAAAATTACTCCTTAATGGTGTGCAGTAAAACCAATGTAAATCCAGGATATAGGAAAGCATAGGACCTAAGAGGGAGGAGCCCCATCCTGGAGACAGTGAAGGATAGCCTTAGATGATGAATGAACAGTAGGCTTGGAGAGCAACTGGTCTAGCAAAACGCAAGACTGGGAGTGCTACAGGGAATTATTTTAAGAAAAAAGTAGATTCATGAACCTGGCAGTCTACAGTCCATGGAGTCGCCAAGAGTCAGACACAACTGAGCAAGCACTCATGAAAGCATAAAATAAAAATCATCATGATGATGATGGAAAATCTTGGTGATAAGCTGTAGTCAGTTTCCAAATGCAAAAAGAAAAAGGCTTTTAGGAACCCCAGGAAAATACCAAACATGTACAAGAGGATGATGCTCTAGTACAAAGCAACAACAATGTAGCATGCATCAGCATAGTCAAGGGGTGCCACCTGGGGACTTTTAACAAGTTCCAGGCCCACCCCAGACTTGCTGAATCAGAAACTATTGGCAGAGGGGGAGTGGCAAACCTCCCAGGGTTTCTGAAGTTCACCACATTTAGAGGACTACTGCTTTAAACAGGTTGGCTGTAGCTTGTTTTGAATGACAATTTGTTTTCAGTTTTTTTTGGACACAGCCATCTGTGTTTTACCATGTATTGATGAAATAAATGGTCATTCAAGTTTTTCCATTACATCTTATGGAAAAACACGAATGAAATTTTTGGCCCACCCGATAGTTTGTACAACACCTTCTATGCTGCAACAGCAGATGGTAGTAGCTCTGACATAGACCACATGGCTTGCCAAGCCTGAACAGTTACTGTTGGGCTCTTTACAGAAAAAAAATATTTGCTAAACTTTGCTTTAGAGATTGGATGGGCGACACATTTTTTTGGAGATTTCATTTGACCTTGGTTTTTGGTATGTACTTACCAGATGGGTTAGTTCAGGAATCCTAAGTCTTTCTCTCTGCATCCAGCTGCCCTGCTCACGTCTGCACTAACAGCCATTAAGATCCCTCTGATACTGTGAAAGCTGCTTCTGAGTTTTCAGTCAACATCTAAAGTAAACACAGACTCAGGACTAAGAAACCTTAGTGTAAGTGTGAAAACGTTGTAAATGTGGGAGGGAAGTGCAGGGGAAAATATTTCCACATCTCTGATGAAAGGCAGACCAGAGAGATTGTCCAACTGATGCCATCAGACAAATTCACATAACTTAGAGAGTTATAAAGGTAACCAGTGGGAGAGCTGAAAACCATGCCACTACTATGAAGAACTGGAAGGAAGTGGAGGGAGAGACTAGATGAGGAGTCACAGAAAATGTTTAAATCAAGAAATGTAGGCTCACCAGATCCTTTAGTGCAATAAAATAAGAAACTGCCTTTCAGTGGAAGTTGGATGTAGGGCTGAGTTTTATTTTCACTTCATTCCTTTCTGTTGTGTTTAATTTTTGCATGTAAATGCACATTTTACTTCAGCAATTTTATACTTCAGCAACTGAAATGTATATATTTCAAAAAGTTGAGGAAAGAGTGCTTGGGAGAATGTGGCCCATGGCATTAGGGGAACCTTGATCCTCCATGTCCCGCTCACCCTCCTCATGTGCCCCATTGGGTGTCCTTCCTCCTACGGGCCTTCCCCCCTTTCCTCTGCCCAGTGTAGTTTGTTCCTGACCCCAGGACTCAGTTGGCACCATGATCTGTGTGTGGACACTCTGCTGCCCTGTATCTCATCCACCCTAGGCCTGGCACAGTCTGTACACCTTCCTACGCTGTCCTTGTAGCTACAGCTCCCATGGAGACCACACTCTCCCCCAAAGGTTCCTTCTTAATTTTCCCATCAACTCCTGTTCTCAATTCCACTGGAGTAAGAAAACAAAATAAAACCATCAGTGGCTACTCCAAAGCCTTAACCACAGCCTGCATAGCTACCTACTGACTTCTCAGGGCCTCTGTTCCTGCCACGCAATTTCCATTACCCAGCACATTACAAGTTTGTCCCACAGTAGAGCCCTGTGCCCAGGGTTATGGTCTCTGGCTGGCTCAGGTCTATCTTTCCTAGCATCATGTAAATATCATTGCCCTGAAGCACCCTTTCTGGATACCTCACCTCCACCCCAGTCCAGGAAAAGAACCTGTAATCTATTTTACTATATAACACACATTTCTCTTTTCTGATGCTTATCACAAGTATAGCTATTAATGACTTAAGTGATTATGTGCTGAGTGTTCTCTGATGTTAGTGAAACTGAAGACTAGGGCCTGAGTCTTGCTCTAAGCCCCTGTACCTGCTGTGCTTGTCCAATGCCTGCTCTCAATTGAGTGCTCACAGGACTGAGTGAAACCCAGTGGCAGGTCTCCACAAAGGGCCTGCCTTTCTCCTCTGCTGCAGGCTCAGTACCTACACAGAAGCTCAGGAGAGAGGTCATCAGAGTGTTTGAGGGACGAGCATCTTTGAAAGTCAAGGTGACAGCTTTTTGGGATGGCTGATAACTATGGCAGAGGAAAAGGGGGGCTACAGGTAGGCCTAACAAGGCTAGGTCTCTCTGTCTCATAGTGACATCAGCAGATGTCGCTTGTCACACCCTCCACATGGGCTGTGGAAACTGCAGTATCCAGGGATGTGCCAGAGGAGCTGTTTTGTAATTTAGTGAAAATTATCTCTGAGCTCCAATTCTGAGCTGAGAAATAATTTAACAAATATCAATGAGGACCAATGTTCCAGTGCTTCAGTGACAAGTTAGATGGATTCCTGGGGCTTGAACAGAAGAAGCTCCTGGGATGGCCACTGCTGAGCAGTGTGAATGTTGAGTTGTCCTAGTAAACATCATTGTAGCCTCATTTTAGAGTTCTCCTGGGGTAAAATTATGAAGGGAACAAGCTGGGAGGCTGCATAAACTTTCACTATGCAAACTGCATACTGCAAACAGATCTTCCAGCTCTATGCAGCATTGGTTACTGTTCTCCTGCAGAACTTTCTGCAAACAGAGAGTTCAAACAAGGTTGCTGAAATGCCTTGGAAAGACCAGTATGAAGCAGGAAAATTGATTTGAGGGTCATATGCAAAGAGAGGCGAAGTTTAAGAAAAGAAAAAAGAAATGTTTTCAGAAAGAAAAGAGAGACAGAACCTTGAAAACTCCACCTGTGACCCTGAAGAACAGCAACTCAGCATATACCCCAGACTGCTGACCAAGAACCTTGGAGCAGGGGGAAAAAAAAAATAGCTTTTCCGAAATTACAGTAACAGCGGGGTTGAGGGTCCACATTTCCTTAGACAGAAGAACATGCTCCACCCTCCCTCCTTCTGAAATGTAATGATTGATGATCTCAAATAGTACTTAGCTCATCCTTTGAGCCTCACGATTTTACTGAAACAAATTGCAAAGCTAAAGAAAAAAAACAATTTTATTCAGCCTTTACAAACTTCAAAATCTTGTACTCAATCCAGAAAAGATAGGAACAAGAAGGTGAGCAAGTTTCTAAATCTGTTCAGTCAAACTCATAGCAAATTAATCGACTTCGAAATGGGAAAATGACAGAGACTCTCCCACATGAGTCATGGATGCAGGTTTTAAATGTGATTTTTAAAAATCTGTAGAGAATTTCAAATGTTCTTTCTCACTTATGTCAGCCACAGGTCTTTCAGCACCAACTAGCCAAAAGCCTCTTGATTTTTATAAGTCTGGTCTCACATTTTGGGCAGATATTGTGTCTTCGATGGATTGCTATTTAATAAAAAGTTTCCTGTCTCTAAGGTGACAAGAAAACTAAGGGTCTTATGGGATTTTAAAAAAATACCATTTGGAGGATATTTTGATTGCCAAATACATAGTAATTAGAGAAGGCCCTGATTTGAAAAAAAAAAAAAAGCAAGCATGATCCCATGGTGACTAAAGCTAAGCTCATTAGTTACCAAAGGAAAGATGTTGGAAATGGAGGCACCTCGTCCAAGTTAGCCCTTAAGCATAAACAATCCTTTAAAGCAATCGAAGTAAACAAAATTAAATATTTTAGGTTGTTTTCTCCAACAGATGATATTGTTTGGGTAAAATAAACAGACAAACCAATTGAGTAAAACAACAGCCACTTCACCCTCACTGTGAAATACATTTCCTTTCTGATGCCTTGCCCCTTCAGCAATTCTGAGAGCCTCCTCTAGACCAGACAGAAGTTTTAGGAATACAGGGCTTGGTTTGAGGTTAAGCTTCGCAGTCTGGAGTGGCAGTGGGGAGTGCCCTCTGGTGGCAGTCATATACGGTTTTGAGGTTGAGTGAATCAGGGAAATTGATCAAAGGAGTCTAGAAACTTCCTACTGCCACCTCATCTTTTCAAGACAAAAGAGATATTACAATAGCACTAATATTTGGATCTGACACTCAGTAGGTGGTTCCACTGTCTACTTATTAAAGCACTGAGTTCCCTGGGATCTTCTGGTCTACCTGGCTTGCCTCAAGACCCCATCTGACAAGATCCCACCCCAATGGTCCAGAAGAGGCCCCTGGGGACCTGGTTGGTGCCCATTTTGCTTAGTTGCTGTGATTGGTTCATGTTCCACATGGTCAAGTACTTGGGGAGCTAGTTTTTTGGGGAACTGGTGTTTAGACAGACTGAAGAGGAAGTAAGGAAGGGAGGGCAGAAGCATTAACATATAGAAAGGGGTGGGATAGAAAAGTATAAAGTGCTGAGCATTCCCCAGGTTAAGTCATTTAAGATCTGGACTCAGTCTTTGGTGCCAGCCTGTGCTTGCAGCCAAGGATGCTTTCCAGAAAATATCCATCTATCCTACTTGCCTATGTTATAGTCCACATTAGCACCAGGCAGTTATTTCTTTTTTAATTGAAGTACAATTTTGTGTTAATTTTTTATGTACAGCAAATTGAGTCATATATATATGAATATATATATTCTTATTCTTTTCCATTATGATTTATTATAAGATATTGAATATAATTCCCAATGTTATACAGTAGGTCCTTGTTTTTTTTTTTTTAATCTGTTTTATATATAATAGTTTGTGTCTGTTAATCCCAAACTTCTAAATTATCCCTCCCCCAATTTCTTTCTCTTTTGGTAACCATAAGTTTGTTTTCTATGTCTGGAGTCTGTTTGTTTCATAAATAAGTGCATTTGTGTCATATTTTAGATTCTACATATAAGTGATACCATGGAATATTTGTCTTTCTCTGACTTACTTCACTTAGTACAATAATCCCTAGGTGCATCCATGTTGCTGCAAATGGCATTATTTCATTCTTAATGGCTGAGTAATAGTCCATTGTATGTATGTACCTCATCTTCTTTATCCATTCCTCAGTTGATGGGCATTTAGCTTCCCTCTACGTCTTGACTATTGTAAATAATGCTACCATGAGCATAGAGGTGCATGTATCTTTTCAAATTAGTTTTGTCCAGATACCTACCCAGGAGTGGTGTTGTTAGATCATATGGCACCTCTGTTTTTTGCTTTTTAATGAACCTCCATACTGTTTTCATAGTGGCAGCTGTACCAATTTACGTTTGGAGCTGGATATATATATATAATACATATATATATATATATATATATATATATAACTCTAAGTTTCTTGTCACACAGCAAGTTCTCAAAACAACAGTCTGTAGGATCGCTTATGAGCTTCCTTCAAGGTAACTCTCTCAGGAGAATCTGCCTGCACAGCACCAGACAGTGTAAGTGTAGAAAGAACCTGAAAACACTTCAATGTGCAGGAAAGATGTTCTCCACTGAGCTGTGCTGGATAAACCTGTCGATGTCTGTGTTTATCCACAGGCCTCAGGCTCCCACAGTGGTAGCAAGCTGCTAGGAGGGGAAGACGGAAGAAAAAGAGGAATAATAAGAAAGGGCAATGACAGAAAAAGAAAACAGATTCTAGGCAGAGGGACCTTGGGCATGCCCTTCTGGAATAGGAATGCGAACAATGAGAGAAGGGAAGGAAGGGGCATGGTGTAGAAATGCCGGTGGGGTGGGGAAGTGATAGGACTGGACACCATGATCTCAGTGTTTTTAATGTTGAGCTTTATGCTAGCTTTTTCACTCTCCTCTTTCACTTTCGTCAAGAGGCTCTTTAGTTCCTCTTTGCTTTCTGCCATAAGGGTGGTGTAATCTGCATATTTGAGGCTATTGATATTTCTCCCAGCAATCTTGATTCCAGCTTGTGCTTCATTCAGCCCAGCATTTCTCATGATGTACACTGCATATAAGTTAAATAAACAGGCTGACAATATACAGCCTTGACATACTCCTTTCCCAGTTGGAACCTGTCCGTTGTTCCATGTCCTGTTCTAACTCTTGTTTCTTGACCTGCATACAGAATTCTCAGGAGGCAAGTAAGGTGGTCTGGTGTTCCCATCTCTTGAAGAATTTTCCACAGTTTTCTGTGAGCCACACAATCAAAGGCTTTAGCCTAGTCAATGAAGCAGAAATAGATGTTTTTCTGGAACTCTCTTGCTTTTTCCGATGATCCAGAGGATGTTGGCAATTTGATCTCTGGTTCCTCTGCGTTTTGTAAATCCAGCTTGAACATCTGGAATTTCTCAACTCACATACTGTTGAAATCTAGCTTAGAGAATTTTGAGCATTACTTTGCTAGTGTGTGAGATGAGGGCAATTGTGCAGTAGCATGAACATTCTTTGGCATTGGCTTTGTTTGAGATTGGAATGAAAACTGACCTTTTCCAGTCCTGTGGCCACTGCTGAGTTTTCCAAATTTGCTGGCATATTGAGTGCAGCACTTTCACAGAATCATCTTTTAGGATTTGAAATAGCTCACCTGGAATTCCATCACCTCCACTAGCTTTGTTCATAGTTACACTTCCTAAGGCCCACTTGACTTCACACTCCAGGATGTCTAGCTCTAGATGAATGATCACACCATGGTGGTTATCTGGGTCAAAAGATCATTTTTGTATAGTTCTGTGTATTCTTGTCACCTCTTCTTAATATCTTCGTCTTCTGTTAGGTCCACGCTGTTTCTGTCTTTATTGAGCCCATCTTTGCATGAAATGCTCCCTTGGTATCTCTAATTTTCTTGAAGAGATCTCGAGTCTTGCCCATTCTATTGTTTTCCTCTGTTTCTTTGCATTGATCATTTAGGGAGACTTTCTTATCTCTCCTTGCTGTTCTTTGGAACTCTGCATTCAGTGGGGTATCTCTTTCCTTTTCTCCTTTGCCTTTCACTTCTCTTCTTTTCTCAGCTATTGGTAAGGCCTCCCCAAACAACCATTTTCCTTTTTTCATTTCTTCTTCTTGGGGATGGTTTTGAACAGTGCCGCCTGTACAATGTTATGAACCTCTGTCCATAGTTCATCAGGCACTCTATCAGATCTAATCCCTTGAATCTATTTGTTACTTCCACTGTATAATCATAAAGGATTTAATTTAGGTCATACCTGAATGGTCTAATGGTTTTCCCTACTTTCATCAATTTCAGTCTGAATTTGGCAATAAGGAGTTCATGATCTGAGCCACAGTCAGCTCCCGGTCTTGTTTTTGCTGACTGTATAGAGCTTCTCCATCTTTGGCTGGAAAGAATATAATCAATTTGATTTTGGTATTGACCATCTGGTCATGACTATGTGTAGAGTTGTCTCTTGCGTTGTTGGAAGAAAGTGTTTGCTATGACCAGTGCGTTCTCTTAGCAAAACTCTATTAACCTTTGCCCTGCTTCACTGTGTACTCCAAAGCCAAACCTGCTTGTTACTCCAGATATCTCTTGACTTCCTACTTTTGAATCCCAGTCCCCTATGATGAAAAGGACATCTTTTTTTGATGTTAGTTATATAAGATCTTGTAGGTCTTCATAAAACCATTCAACTTCAGCTTCTTTGGCATTAGTGGTTAGGGCATAGACTTGGATTACTGTGATGTTGAATGGTTTGCCTTGGAAACAAACAGAGATCATTCTATCATTTTTGAGACTGCACCCAAGTACTGCATTTTGGACTCTTTTGTTGACTATGATGGCTACTCCATTTCTTCTAAGGGATTCTTGCCCACAGTAGTAGATGTAATGGTTATCTGAATTAAATTCACCCATTCAGGTCCATTTTTGTTCACTGATTCCTAAAATGTCAATGTTCACTCTTGCCATCTCCTGTTTGACCACTTCCAATTTACCTTGATTCATGGGCCTAAAATTCCAGGTTCCTATGCAATATTGCTCTTTATAGCATCAGACTTTACTTCTATCACCAGTCACATCCCCAACTGGGCATTGTTTTTCTTTGGCTCAGCCTCTTCATTCTTTCTGAGTTATTTCTCCACTCTTCTCCAGTAGCATACTGGGTACCTACTGACCTGGGGAGTTTATCTTTCAGTGTCATATATTTTTGCATGTTCACAGGGTTCTCAAGACAAGAATACTGAAGTGGTTTGCCATTCCCTTCTCCAGTGGACCACGTTTTGTTAGAACTCCCACCATGACCCATCTATCTTGGGTGGCCCTACATGGCATGGCTTATAGTTTGATTGAGTTAGACAAGGCTATGGTCCATGTGATCAGTTTGGTTAGTTTTATGTGGTTGTGGTTTTCATTCTGTCTGTCCTTTGATGGATAAGGATAAGAGGTTTATGGAAGCTTCCTGATGGGAGGGACTGGCTGTGAGGGAATCCAGGTCTTGCTCTGATGGGTGGGGCCATGCTCAGTAAATCTTTAATCCAATTTTCTGTTGATGGGTGGGGCTGTGTTCCCTCCCTGTAGTTTGGCCTGAAGCCAAACTATAGCAGGGTTAATGGCAGTAATAGAGACTTCCTTCAAAAGGGCTCCGCCCATTAAGGCACTTAAAAGGCTCCCTGGCTGAGGTCCTCCTATGTTGTTTGGAGTGTCAGGCACTTAAAGGGCTCCCCCTCCAACTATGGTCCTACTCTGATGTTTGGCACATCAGGTGCTTAAAGGGCCAGCCTCTCTATCCTTCACCTGCTGGTGCTGGTATTAGGGAAGAAAGTGGCTACAGCGATGGCTCCACCCCCTAAGCATGACACAGCAGCATTGCCATGCCTCCAAGTCTGCCTGGTTTTCCTCCACAGGCATTTCCCATCACAAACTCCTCTCTCATATCTCCTCAGGCTGTCTCCCTGCAGTCAGCAGCAGACCTTGTCCTCAGATTAGTCCACAATCCTTACGCTCCAATTCCCTGCCTCTGTGCCTTTTAGGGGGCCCATGTTCCTGTCCGGGGTACATGCAGCAAGGATTGATTGTCTTTGGAATTCTCATTCCCTTTATTATTTTTTATACATTTTTTTTTCATCACTTTTTAAACAAATTATTTATTTTAATTGGAGACAAATTACTTTACAGTATTGTAGTGGTTTTTGACAAACATCGACATGAATCAGCCACGGGCACACATGTGTTCCCTGTCCAGAATCCTCCTCCACCTCCCTCCTCATCCCATCCCCCAGGATCATCATCCCAGTGCACCAGCCCTGAGCACCTTGCCTCATGCATCAAACCTGGACCGGCGATCTGCTTCACATATGATAATAAACGCATTTCAGCACTACCCTCTCAAATCATCCCACCCTCGCCCTTTAGATTGTCACAGATGAGCTGCTTTTCTTTCAGCCTCCAGTGTTTCTCCTCTGTCCTACACAATTGTCTAGATGTGGGGATCGAACCCCTGCTTCAGTTCCCCCACCTGCCGAGGGCAGGTCCAGTCCTACTAACTCCCCTGCTTTTCCCCCTATTTCCTTCATCCTACTGAGTTCTGTCTGCTTCTATATATTCTTTTCTGGTGGGCAGGTACTCCTGCCCATTCTCAGCTGGTGTTCTTCAAGGTCTTCTGTGTCTGAAGGTGTATTCCTGATGTATCCGTGGAGAGAGGTGTGCTCCACATTCACGTACTCCTCTACCATCTTGTCCTCTGCCATTTGGTTTTAATGCTGATTTTTCTGAGGAACAGAAAGGCAGGCATTGAATTTTATTCACTGTTGCAACCTCCATAGCCTAGTTAGCTCTTAAATTAAGTCTAGGAGTTAGGATGAAATTTCTTTGAATTGCAGTCACATACCCAGAAATTTTAGTTACTGGAAAATTATTACTCAAAGCATCATCAACGCAAAAATGTTTCACAACAGGAAAAACACACCCTGTGCAGCAAAATTTATTGATGACAATGATGCTAAACAAGCAAAGCAGCAGAAATAAACATTATCAGGCACAACACATGAAAACTGGCCAGATCAAGGTAACCTTGACATTCTGAGAACAGTATGTCCTTTTCTTAATTGTAGGAGTTTTCATCATATTCATAGATCATGCACTGTACAAGATTTTTAATGTTACCAAACTTTGCAACATTGTTCAGATGTTCAAGCTGGTTTTAGAAAAGGCAGAGGAATCAGAGATCAAATTGCCAACATCCACTGGATCATGGAAAAAGCAAGAGAGTTCCAGAAAAACATCTATTTTTGCTTTATTGACTATGCCAAAGCCTTTGATTGTGTGAATCACAAGAAACTGTGGAAAATTCTGAAAGAGATGGGAATACCAGACCACCTGACCTGTCTTTTGAGAAACCTGTATGCAGGCCAGGAAGCAACAGTTAGAACTGGACATGGAACAACAGACTGGTTCCAAATAGGAAAGGAGTACGTCAAGGCTGTATATTGTCACCCTGTTTATTTAACTTATATGCAGAGTCACATATAAGAGAAACACTGGGCTGGAAGAAGCACAAGCTGGAATCAAGATTGTCGGGAGAAATATCAATAACCTCAGATATGCAGATGACACCACCCTGATGGCAGAAAGTGAAGAGGAACTAAAAAGCCTCTTGATGAAGGTGGAAGAGGAGAGTGAAAAAGTTGGCTTAAAGCTCAACATTCAGAAAACTAAGATCATGGCATCCGGTCCCATCACTTCATGGCAAATAGATGGGGAAACAGTGGAAACTATGGCTGACTAATGTAGATGGTGACTGCAGCCATGAAATTAAAAGACGCTTACTTCTTGGAAGGAAAGTTATGACCAACGCATGTTAAAAAGCAGAGACATCACTTTGCCAACAAAGGTCCGTCTAGTCAAGGCTATGGTTTTTCCAGTGGTCATGTATGGATGTGAGAGTTGGACTGTGAAGAAAGCTGAGCACCGAAGAATTGATGCTTTTGAACTGTGGTGTTGGAGAAGACTCTTGAGAGTCCCTTGGACTAAAGGGACTGATCATCCAAAAGGAGATCAGTCCTGGGTGTTCACTGGAAGGACTGATGTTGAAGCTGAAGCTGCAATACTTTGGCCACCTCATGTGAAGATTTGACTCATTGGAAAAGACCCTGGTGCTGGGACGGATTGGGGGCAGGAGGAGAAGAGGATGACAGAGGATGAGATGTCTGGATGGTATCCCCGACTCAATGAACGTGAGTTTGGGTAAACTCCTGGAGTTGGTGATGGACAGGGAGCCTGGCATGCTGTGACTCATGGGGTCACAAAGAGTTGGACATGACTGAGCAACTGAACTGAACTGAAATTTTCAAGGCAACCAAACACCTGCATTGACCTGCATTGAAACATAGTTCTCTGGGCATTCTGCTCATGTACTAGTGAGTTGGCAAGTATATAATGTTAGAAACTTTTGAAGACACACTGGTGGGTGAGTGGAAATAAGCCCCAAATCAGCCATAACAGTACAAGCCAAAAACATGAGAGTCATTCAATCTGGAAGCCAGAGCGAGAAACTGCATTTATTATTTTTAATTTTTATTTTATATTATGATTGATTTGCAATGTTGTGCCAGTCTCAGGTGTACAGCAAAGTGATTCATTTATACATATACATATATCCATTCTTTTTCAGAATCTTTTATCATTTGGTTATTACAGAATATTGAGTAGAGTTGCCAGTGCTATACAGTAGGTCCTTGTTAATTATCTGTTGTCTGTATAGCAGTGTATATTTGTTAATCCGAAACTCCTAATGTATCCCCCCCAGCTACAACATTTCCATTTTGGTAGCCATACATTTGTTTGCTAAGTCTGTGAATCTGTTTCTGTTTTGCAAATAAGTTCATTTGTATCATTATTTTTTAGATTTCTCATGTTTACTTCCCTGGTGTCTCAGATGCTAAAGCATCTGCCTACAATGCGAGAGGCCCAGGTTCAATCCCTGGGTTGGGAAGATCCCCTGGAGAAGGAAATAGCAACCCAATCCAGTATTCTTGCCTGGAAAATCCCATGGACGGAGAAGCCTGGTAGGCTACAGTCCATGGGATCACAAAAAGTCAGACGCGACTGAGCGACTTCACTTTAAACTTGGAGCTTTCTTTTTATACGTGACATCATACGATGTTTGTCTTTCTCTGACTTACTTCCCTTAGTATGTTCATCTATCTTGCTACAAATGGCATTATTTCATCCTTTTTATGGCTAAGTAGAATTCTAGTGTGTGTGGGTGTGTGGGCACATGTGCACACATGTGTGTTTGTGTATCACATCTTTATCCATTCAAACGTTGATGTACATTTTGCTTGCTTCCATGTCTTGACTATAAATGAACGCTGGGGTGCAAGTGAGATATTGCATTTAAAAGTGCTCCAACAACCATGGGGGCTGTCTGTGCTCAGTGTAGGAGCACTGTCCTCTGAGAAGCTGTGGCAGGAGGCACAGTGCTGGAGGACCAGTGTAAAGGCCCACATCCTTGGGTGCCTTAAGGCAGCAGTTTCACCTGATGAAAGTGACTTTCTTCTCCCAACACATCTCTTTCTTCTGAGCAGCCTTAATCCTTGTCTACAGCATGCCTTTAACCAGTTGTGACTACAATTAGCAATATTTTGTATTGTGATGATTTTTGCAATATTGTATTGAATGAACATTTACCGCCTCTATTTATTTTGATTTTTTATGTACTTACTTTTACAACTGGACTGTGAGATCTTTCAAAATATAGGTCTTTGGGTAAAACTTTCAACAGAAAGATCTCAGGAGAGTCCTTTCCAGGTATCTCATTAAACAGATATCCTAAGCTTGAAGGTCCCTAGAAATGCAAATTACCGATAGAAACTAGAGGATGCTAATTTCTCTGCCCTATTGGATGAGTAAGGGGTTTTACGAAAACAGAAGTCAGCAAAACTCCAGAATAGCTGATTTCTGAAGGAAACCATGCTGTGCTTAGTCACGCAGTCGTGTCCAATTTTTTTGCGACTCCATGGACTGTAGCCTGCCAGGTTCCTCTGTCCCTGGGGATTCTCCAGTTAAGAATACTGGAGTGGGTTGCCATGCCCTCCTCCAGGGGATCTTCCCATCCCAGGGATCAGACCCAGGTCTCCCACATTGCAGGAGGATTCTTAATGGTCTGAGCTACCAGCGAAGCTCCCTCAGAAACTAAAAGAAAATGAGGCATAAGCTCTAGCTAGACCAGAGCCTGTATGTCCATCATGCATTACTGTTCTCTACCCTGTAGGAAAAGCAGTGGAGCTGAGGTCCCTGGGCTCAAGAAGGGCTGCATGATCGTGCCCTGCCTGGAGTCCTTGGGTATCAATCACTGAATCCTCCAATAAGAAATCAGAACACCTCAATCCTTTTCATTCCCTGACAGGGCCTCATGCAAAGGAGCTGCCCATCACATTGGATAATCTGGGCAGTGAACACAGTCATTTTCAAATGTTTATTTAATGATCCCAAAACTGTGATTATCAGATTGCACTCCCAGGAATAACAGCTAAATCTGGATTAAGTGTTTTTGCATTCCTGGCTCCTCCCTCTTCCACATTTTCCCCCTCTGTTAAGTGAATTTTGTAAGCATGCAAAGCGATCACTATTAAGTCATTTCAACTAATACATCTCCACAGGCAGCACTTTTTTCCTCAAAATATGTGAAGGTTTCTTAAATGAGAGGAGCTTTGGAAGGACCTGACTATAAGGTGATGGGATAATTTTGTAAAAAATACCCTTGACTTATATTTGGGTGTATGTCCACATCATCTACCTTATCAACACTGTGACGTGGTTATGTGCAGGCACCATGGTCGCTGTTTGTGGCCTGAGGCCACAGCCCCTTTGGTGAGATTTGTAGGCTTTCTATCAATGTCCAGTCTCCTCCACAAAGAGTAATCTGGAACTATATTCTGTTGTCCTTTCTGTGCCCTTGCAAATCCCATTCTTTCGCCCTGAACTGTCTTCCTTCACTGCTTAAAATGCACAGCTCATGAGCCACATTCACTTTGCTGCTGCATAGCCCTGCAGGAACCAGCCCAGTGTCTGATGGATGCCTTTTGGATCTCAGATATGATATCACCCACATAGAACTTAGCTCCATGTGTCTCACGTTGCAGATTCCTGGCTGCTTGCATTTTCTCACTCTGACCTTTCCAGTTGATGCCACCGGGGACAGGTGTAAGTACACAAGTTGGGACTTGAATTCTGGCTGCTGAAATTTACAATCACAGTAATTACTTACCCACATCTTATATCAGCCTTCTTCCTTTCAAAGACAGGCTGCTGGAAGAGGCTAGAAAGACAGACAATCCACCTCTTTCTATGAGGGATAGGTGACTGATTGTCAGAGTATCTCTGAAGATGAGGACCCCACAATGAGATTAGCCATTACAGCCAATGACAAACACAAAGGCAATAGGTAGAAAACCACGTAAAGGATCCGGTTTTGAATATTCTGAGACCCAAACAAGTCATATTCTTAAGAAACAATATATAAAGAGGCATGCAGAGAATGGAAGAACTCTATAGGCATCAGAATGAAGAAGATGATGTGAAATTAGACATAATATCCCAGGAGAGTCAAGGCAGGGCCACTCTCCATGCTGCCTCACATCCTTACCCTCACCTGAAACGGATGCCCAGCAAAGTGACACCAGGGGTCACATTCCTCTCGCCCTGTAGCATACTAGCTGCTGCTACTAAGTCACTTCAGTCATATCCGACTCTGTGTGACCCCGTAGACTGTAGCCCACCAGGCTACCCCATCCCTGGGATTCTCCAGGCAGGAACACTGGAGTGGGTTGCCATTTCCTTCTCCAATGCATGAAAGTGACTAGCTACATGGCCCCAGTTCTACAGGATACCTGGGCAGCCCCCAGGGCATCAGCCACAAAATGTTGACCAGACAGTCATGGAGCCATTCCTCTACACCAGCGAGAAGAGAACATTCTGTTGTCCTTTCCTTATTAAGCAGTGTGACCATTTTAGAGTCTCCTGGTTCTGTTGAGTCTTCTTTGCCCTTTCTTCTGGGAGAGCTGAATCCCAGTGAGAAACCACAAAAACATTTATTGTATTGTTGTTGTTTGTATGTTTTCACAGCCCCCCCTCTTTTCCAGGAGGCTCCTTTGTCAGCCTGGATGCCCACCACCTGTGATCAAGGATCAGGTGCTATGCAATCATGAAAAAGATCCTTAAACTTTATAGGCCTCAGTCTCCTCACCTATAAGGAGATTTGGATCAACTCAGTCTTCTGTGGAAGGACTGTTATGAGGTAGTCACTGGCCCAGAGCTTAGTGCCCAGGGGGTATAGAAGTCCGGGGAAGAGGACAGACATGGCTCCATTCTCATGGAGCTCATGGTCAGGAAACAGGATGCCCCTTCTTTAGTTCCAAATCAAAGTCCCCATGGCAGGTCAATAGCTGAGAGTCCACTTGTAAGAATGATGCTACAGTAAGTAAGATGTTCACCTCATCCCCTTGAAACCCACTGCACTCAAAATTGCCACAGAGTGAACCAGGCACAGAACAACACTGAATGGTACTGTCTAGAACCTTATAATAAAGTTGCAAGCAAAATTAATCCAAGAAAGGAAGGCAATTGATACTGATTTTACACATTATGTTAAAAAAAAAAAAAGACATTCTGATTATACAAATAACCTGTGTCAAGGACGGGATAATTTTCAGATATGGGTAAACAAGAAGAAAAGGAAAACAACAAAATGACCGATCACCAGGAATCTATGCTTCACACCAGGGTTCTGTCTCTCTACCTGAATTTTCTCGGATGTGGAATACTCACATCCATCCTGCACTACAATGTGCTTCAGACTTAAATGCACTCTCCAGGCTCATACAAATGAGCAAATCTCTACAGTATTAAAGACTGCAGGGTAATTCAATTAGCATGCCCCATGATTTGATTTTCCTAAAGCAACTATACTAGCCATTTTTATACATCTTTATTAGGAATAAATTCTTAGAAATTATATTGCTGAGTCAAGATGCATTTCATACATATTGCCAAATTGATTAGTTTTCTGGAGATCTAGTTTGTTGGGGTACTATACTGAACCTTGTTTTTTCACACCATGCCCCAATCTGCTCTGATGAGTTGTCTTTCCCACTTCAAAGGACCTGCTTGAATAAACTCACATGCGTGACATTGACCTATCTACATGATTGCACCACAAAACATGTAATGTAGATCATGTTCTCATGCTAATTAGCATGGAAAGGTGGTAATGTTTCCTTCTCATTTTTACCACATCACATTTTTAATACCTTCCTTACATTGTAACATGTTTATGCCAGCCCATCTGAACTTTAATAACAGAGAGACAAAAGACTTGGATGGGGCAGAAGAGAAGGAAAATAAGAATATTTATTAAAATGTCTGCCACCACATCCTCTAAGTTTTAAAAATCTGTAACAAAAAGCATTAACAGTTTTTTAAGTCTTTAACATGAATCAGGGTCTACTCCTCTTTGGTTCCCAGAAAGGGCATGTAGCCCAGTGGTGAGGACTCAGAACTCAGGGAGAAAAGCAGGGTCCTGGGTGTTGTTTCTCATCCTCCTCTCATCCATGTTTAAAACTTTGTGAACAAATTCAAGAAGCTCAATTAAGTTTCCCATCTGGAACCTGATGGAAAAGCTTGCCAGGCCCACTTCACATGATATCATAATTCTCTGTGAAAATTACTATTCAATTAAGGAGTTATGATTAAGAACAATTGGCATATCTGCTTGGGTTTGGTGGTTCTCCAGATATGATTAATATTTTGCAAGTTTAATTAGATTTTCTTGCAGTTATTTGAAGAGCTACTTTCCCGTGGATGTTAGGACACAATACACTTAATGTTTGGCTGTGAGCAGAGAAGTACAGATTATGACCCGTCCATCTTTCTTTGTCCAGAGCATCATCCATCAGATCTCCCCAGGAAAAAGCCCAGAAAGTAGAAAAATGATCACTTGGCAAGGCTAAGTCTGAAGTTAGAGGCTAAAATGCAGTTTCACTGCATACAGACAAATATGCCAAATGTACTAGCTTATTTTAAAACCACAAATGATACTGATTTTCCTTTCCTTTCATTAGCTATCTCTGTGGACTAGGGCCAATGGAGCTAACTAAAATCTGTAACATATTTCAGTGGCAGTCTCCCACTGGACGCACTGTTTCCTCAAGTTAACAAATTCATCTCCTGGTGAACAGCAAATGACTATAAAGAAAGCTGAGCGCCAAAGAATTGATGCTTTTGAACTGTGGTGTTGGAGAAGACTCTTGAGAGTCCCTTGACTGCAAGGAGATCAAACTAGTCCATCCTAAAGGAAATCAGTCCTGAATGTTCATTGGAAGGACTGATGCTGAAGCTGAAACTCCAATACTTTGGCCACCTGATGTGAAGAACTGACTCATTGGAAAAGACCCTAATGCTGGGAAAGATTGAAGGCAGGAGGAGGAGGGGACAACAGAGGATGAAATGGTTGGATGGCATCACTGACGCGATGGACATGAGTTTGAGTAAGTTCCAGGAGTTGGTGAAGGACAGGGAAGCCTGGCGTGCTGCAGTCCATGGGGTCGCAAAGAGTCGGACACAACTGAGTGACTGAACTGAACTGAATGATCAGAAAAAAGAAACATCTGCATAACTAGCTAGGGGTGTAAGATGGGAAGGCAGAAGGAGCTGAGGTTGGTGCTGCTGGAGTGGAAATTACAGGCAGGAGTGGGGAGAAGCGGAGAAGGCAATGGCACCCCACTCCAGTACTCTTGCCTGGAAAATCCTATGGACGGAGGAGCCTGGTGGGCTGCAGTCCATGGGGTCGCTAAGAGTCAGACTCGACTGAGCGACTTCACTTTCACTTTTCACTTTCATGCATTGGAGAAGGAAATGGCAACCCACTCCAGTGTTCTTGCCTCGAGAATCCCAGGGACGGCGCAACCTGGAGGCCTGCGGTCTCTGGGGTCGCACAGAGTCGGACATGACTGAAGCGACTTAGCAACAGCAGCAGCAGTGGGGAGTAGGGCAGCAGGAGTTGTTGGGGGCTGACCCTACTCTGGGCTTCACATGGTATACTTTAGACCCAGCTAATCGGCCATCATCATTCATCCTCATTTTACAGAAAAGGAAATAAAGGCTTGAGATGAGTCATTTTTAAATACTTAAAGAGATAGTCAATAGATGTTTGAAGCAGGGTTTTCTGTGCTTTTCTTATGCAAAATATTAAACTCTTTCTTCCACCAGACTCTGAAGATCTTAAAATCATGAGTTCAAGTATTTACAAAACAGAAATAAACTCCAAGACATAGAAAATAAACTTATGGTTACAAAAGGGGATGGCTGGGTTGGGAGATGGGTGGGTAAGTGGAAGAAAAAATAGAAGCTTGCAATTAACATATGCACACTACTATATATAATAGATAAACAACAAGGACATACTGAAAAGCACAGGGAACAGCATTTCATATCTTGTAATAACTTAGAACAATCAGTTAGTAGTTTTACTATAAGCTCAAATGAAGACAAATTTGCTGTTGTCACAGCTACACAAGACAGAGTCAATGTAAAAAAACAAAACAAAATAAAACAAACAAAAACTCCCAGTATTGACAGACAACACTTATGAGCTTCAGAAAAATGAAAAGAAATTGACAGAAAGTTACTTGCACAGTACAAAGTACTCCTAGTTTGGTGATGGCTCCCATGAGGAGGACTGGGTTTTAGACCATGAAACTTCACATGAATAAATCCTGTGATGAGGCGGTCAAAACAGTGAGAACAATTGAAATCTAGCACCCAAATAAAGGGTTGCAATAATTCTACTGCTTTCTCTTTAGATATTAATATAGCTAGAATTATTTTTAATTCTTAACTAACAATTTTAAATTCTAAAATACATCTATAATATTAAAATTTCCCATCAAAATATATATAGTTATATAGTCCCAATGGAATTTGAAATTAATATTTTAGTAGTACTTCTAAAATAAATTCTAGATAACTTTATTTTTCCCCACTTAATATTGTTGAAAAACTTTGCAACATTTATTCATGCTGCTGCTGCTGCTGCTAAGTCGCTTCAGTCGTGTCTGACTCTGTGCAACCCCATAGATGGCAGCCCACCAGGCTCCCCCATCCCTGGGATTCTCCAGCAAGAACACTGGAGTGGGTTGCCATTTCCTTCTCCAATGCATGAAAGTGAAAAGTGAAAGTGAAGTCGCTCAGTCGTTTCTGACTCCTAGCGACCCTATGGACTGCAGCCTACCAGGCTCCTCCATCCATGGGATTTTCCAGGCAAGAGTACTGGAGTGGGGTGTCATTGCCTTCATCAAACATCCTTAGGTGAATCATTTTGATGAAAACAGAGAAGCTTCTTTCAAGAATGATATTGACAAAGAGAATGTGACAAAGTATCATGGAACCAGAAAACCATCTAATATATAGAAACAGAATATATTGATCCAAGGAGTTATACATAATAAAGATCCTTCATGTGTAAAAGTGTATGTTGTAATGAACTAATCCCTATGTATCTCCAGCATTAAGGAGAGAAATTCTCAGGAAGGACGATTAAGGCCTATCATGAGAAATAGACATATAATAAGTACAATTTTTCAGAATGAGACAGCCTGCCTTTTTGAGGAGATTTCTCAAGTACACATGCTCTTCAGAGAAGCTGTGGATTTTAGGAGAATCTAAGGATTGATTCACAAAGTCCTCTCCTGCTGTAAGGGTGTGTGCCCCTTTGCCATGCCTTTTGGTGCTAGATTACTGTCTGGACTTAACCTCTCCTGTGAGAGTGGCTCTCTTTGTCCCTATTCCAAAATATTTGTATTTGCAGACTCAGCTTGGCTGAAGTATTGACATAGTTTGGACAAATTATAGGTTTCTTGATGAGAAGGCAACTCGTGGAATGTGTGTGTGAGCTGAGACTACCAGAATTGTAGAGCTGGCTTCCACTGATGCTTTCCTATACGGGTAACATTAACTTTGTGGGGAACAGCTAGATTTGGGGACTGTGTTTGGATAAAAAGCAAAATGCTTCCAATAATCAGAGTGGATTTTTTTTCCCTCAAAAATATATTTCCTATAAATTTGGGGGAGGTCAGTTCACCACAATTCATTTCCTTGCTTTTTCAGGTTTGAAATACTCAATTTCTACCACCCACTTTTTAATCAAAATATGATCGACATACAATATTGTATAAGTTTAAGGGGCACAGGATGTTGATTTGATGCATTTATATATTGCAATAGGATTACCACCGTAGAGTTAGTTAACACTTCTATCACGCCACTTACTTACTCCTATCACTTAGGGCTTCCCTGGTGGCTCAGAGGTTAAAGCGTATGCTTGCAATGCAGGAGACCTGAATTCGATCCCTGGGTCGGGAAGATCCCCTGGAAAAGGAAATGGCAACTCACTCCAGTATTCTTGCCTGGAGAATCCCATGGACAGAGGAGCCTGGTAGGCTATAGACCATGGGGTTGCAAAGAGTCCGACACGACTGAGCAACTTCACTTTCTATCACGCCACATGTTTTTATTTTGCAGTGAGAATATTTAATATTTAAGATCTAGTCTCTTAACAACTTAGAAGTTGATTCCATAGTATTGTCGACTGTGATTACTATGCTGAGCATTAGGTGCCCAGAACTTATTTATCTTCAAGTTGCATGCTTGTACCCTTTGGCCCCAAATGCCCCAACCCCCAGCTCCTGGTAACCACTATTCTACTCGTGCCTTTGAGTTCAGATTTTTTGGTATTAACATATAAGTACCTATATTGAATCTGGAGAAGGAAATGGCAACCCACTCAAGTATTCTTGCTTGGAGAATTCCATGGACAGAGGATCCTGGTGGGCTGCAGCCCATGGAGTCACAAAGTCGGACATGACTGAGCACAGCACACACACCTATATTGAATATCGGGCTACATTTGTCTTTCTCTGTCTGAATTATCTCCCTGAGGAAAACACCTTTGTGATCCATCCATGTTTCAGAAATGACTGGATGTCCTTCTTTCTCATGGATTAATAATATTCCATTATATACATATATACACATATGCTGCTTGGTTGCTTCAGTCGTGTCCAACTTTGTGCGACCCTATGGACTGCTGCTGCTAAGTCGCTTCAGTCGTGTCCGACTCTGTGAAACTCCATAGACGAGGCAGCCCACCAGGCTCCCCGGTCCCTGGGATTCTCCAGCAAGAACACTGGAGTGGGTTGCCATTTCCTTCTCCAAAGCATGAAAGTGAAAAGCGAAAGTGAAGTCGCTCAATCATGTCCAACTCTTCACAACTGCATGGACTGCAGCCTACCAGGCTCCTCTGCCCATGGGATTTTCCAAGCAAGAGTACTGGAATGGGTTGCCATGCCCTCCTCCAGGGGATCTTCCCTACCCAGGGATCGAACCCCCTGTGTCTTATGTCTCCTGAATCTCCAGCAGGCGGGTTCTTTACCACTAGCGCCACCTAGGAAACCTCTGTATATTGTTGTTGTTGTTCAGTCGCTAAGTTCTGTCCAACTCTTGTGACCCCATGGACTGCAGCACACCAGGCATCCCTGTCCTTCATCATCTCCTGGAGCTTACTCAAACTCATGTCCATTGAGTCTGTGATGCCATCCAAACACCTCATCCTCTGTCATCCCCTTCTCCTCCTGCCTACAATCTTTCCCAGCATCAGGGTCTTTTCTAATGAGTCAGCTCTTCGCATCAGGTGGCCAAAGTATTGGAGCTTCAGCTTCAGCATTAGTCCTTCCAATGAATATTCAGGACTGATTTCCTTTAGGATGGACTGATTTGATCTCCTTGCAGTCCAAGGGACTTTCAAGAGTCTTATCCAACACCACAGTTCAAAAGCATCGATTTTTCGGCTCTCAATTTTCTTTATGGTCCAACTCTCACATCCACACATGACTACTGGTGAAACCATAGCTTTGATTTTACAGACCTTTGTTGGCAAAGTAATGTCTCTACTTTTTAATACACTGTCTAGGTTTGCATAGTTTTTCTTCAAGAAGCATATGTCTTTTAATTTCATGGCTGCAGTCACCATCTGCAGTGATTTCAGAGCCCAAGAAAATAAAGTCTGTCACTATTTCCATTGTTTCCCCATCTATTTGCCATGAAGTGATGGGGCCAGATGCCATGATCTTCGTTTTTTGAATGTAGAGTTTTAAGCCAGCTTTTTAACTCTCCTTTTTCATTTTCATCAAGAGGCTCTTTATAGTTCCTCTTCATTTTCTACCATAAGGGTGATGTCATCTGCATATCTGAGGTGATTGATATTTCTCCCAGCATCTTGATTCCAGCCTGTGCTTCTTCCAGCCCAGCATTTCGAATGATGTACTCTGCATATAGGTTAAACAAGCAGGGTGACAATATACAGCCTTGACATACTCCTTTCCCAGTTTGGAACCTGTCCGTTTTTCCATGTCCTATTCTAACTCTTGCTTCTTGACCTGCATACAGAATTCTCAGGAGGCAGGTAAAGTGGTCTGATATACCCATCTCTTGAAGAATTTTCCACAGTTTATTGTGATCTATGCAGTCAAAGGCTTTAGCCTAGTCAATGAAGCAGAAGCAGATGTTTTTTTGGAATTCTCTTGCTTTTTCAATGATCCAACAGTTGTTGGAAATTTGATCTCTGCTTCCTCTGCCTTTTCTAAATCCAGCTTGAACATCTGGAATTTCTCAACTCACATACTGTTGAAATCTAGCTTAGAAAATTTTGAGCATTACTTTGCTAGTGTGTGAGATGAGGGCAATTGTGCGGTAGTGTGAACATTCTTCATCATTGACTTTGTTTGTGAGTGGAACGAAAACTGACCTTTTCCAGTCCTGTGGCCACTGCTGAGTTTTCCAAATTTGCTGGCATATTGAGTGCAGCACTTTCACAGCATCATCTTTTAGGATTTGAAATAGCTCAGCTGGAATTTCATCACCTCCACCAGCTTTGTTCATAGTGAAGCTTCCTCAGGCCTACTTGACTTTGCACTCCAGGATGTCTGGTTCTAGGTGAGTGATCACACCATTGTGGTTTTCTGGGTCATTAAGATCTTTTTTGTATAGTTCTTCTGTGTATTCTTGCCACCTCTTATTAATATCTCTGCTTCTGTCTTTTTTGGAGAAATGTCTATTTAGTTCTTTGGCCCATTTTGTGATTGGGTCGTTAATTTTTCTGGAGTTGAGCTGTAGGAGTTGCTTGTATATTTTTGAGATTAGTTGTTTGTCGGTTGCTTCATTTGCTATTATTTTCTCCCATTCTGAAGGCTGTCTTTTCACCTTGCTAATAGTTTCCTTTGATGTGCAGAAGCTTTTAAGGTTAATTAGGTCCCATTTGTTTATTTTTGTTTTTATTTCCAATATTCTGGGAGGTGGGTCATAGAGGATCCTGCTGTGATGTATGTCGGAGAGTGTTTTGCCTATGTTCTCCTCTAGGAGTTTTATAGTTTCTGGTCTTACGTTTAGATCTTTAATCCATTTTGAGTTTATTTTTGTGTATGGTGTTAGAAAGTGGTCCAGTTTCATTCTTTTACAAGTGGTTGACCAGATTTCCCAGCACCACTTGTTAAAGAGATTGTCTTTAATCCATTGTATATTCTTGCCTCCTTTGTCGAAGATAAGGTGTCCATATGTGCGTGGATTTATCCCTAACCCTAAATAGACATTTCTCCAAAAAAGACATACAGATGGCTAACAAACACATGAAAAGATGCTCAACATCACTCATTATCAGAGAAATGCAAATCAAAACCACTATGAGGTACCATTTCACACCAGTCAGAATGGCTGCGATCCAAAAGTCTACAAATAATAAATGCTGGAGAGGGTGTGGAGAAAAGGGAACCCTCTTACACTGTTGGTGGGAATGCAAACTAGTACAGCCACTATGGAGAACAGTGTGGAGATTCCTTAAAAAACTGGAAATAGAACTGCCTTATGATCCAGCAACCCCACTGCTGGGCATACACACTGAGGAAACCAGAAGGGAAAGAGACACGTGTACCCCAATGTTCATCGCAGCACTGTTTATAATAGCCAAGACATGGAAGCAACCTAGATGTGCATCAGCAGATGAATGGATAAGAAAGCTGTGGTACATATACACAATGGAGTATTACTCAGCCATTAAAAAGAATACATTTGAATCAGTTCTAATGAGGTGGATGAAACTGGAGCCTATTATACAGAGTGAAGTAAGCCAGAAGGAAAAACATAAATACAGTATTCTAACGCATATATATGGAATTTAGAAAGATGGTAACAATAACCCTGTGTACGAGACAGCAAAAGAGACACTGATGTATAGAACAGTCTTATGGACTCTGTGGGAGAGGGAGAGGGTGGGAAGATTTGGGAGAATGACATTGTAACATGTAAAATATCATGTAAGAAATGAGTTGCAGTCCAGGTTCGATCCACGATACTGGATGCTTGGGGCTAATGCACTGGACGACCCAGAGGGATGGTATGGGAGGGAGGAGGGAGGAGGGTTCAGGATGGGGAACACATGTATACCTGTGGTGGATTCATTTTGATATTTGTCAAAACTAATACAATTATGTAAAGTTTAAAAATAAAATAAAATTAAAAAAAAAAAAAAATCTCTGCTTCTGTTTGGTCGATACAGTTTCTGTCCTTTATTGTGCCCATCTTTGCATGAAATGCTCCCTTGGTATCTCTAATTTTCTTGAAGAGATTTCTAGTCTTTACCATATATGTGTGTGTGTGTGTGTATGTGTGTGTATGTAAATATATATATACATAACTTTATATATATATACATAACATAACATATATACATCTTCTTTGTCCATTCAACTAATGATGAACACTTAAGTTGTTTCCATATTTTGGCTACTGTGAATAATGCTGCAATCAACATGGGAGTGCAGATATCTTTTCCACATACAAGCAACTGGATTGACCTTGGATCTTGTCCTAAAACAATAGGAAGAACTTGGAATATAAAAACGGGATAAATCATCAGCATTATTAGGTGATGCACCCAAATACAAAGAAGATATCAAGTATATGGAAAGAGCCAGCTCAGGAAAACATTAACAATATAAAATCATCTGTGATACTAAGTTGCCTTTGACAACTGACTCAAAAGAAATTGGGTAGCATAAATTGCCAGAACTTCCCAGGTGGCACTAGTGGTCAAGAACCTGCCGGCCAAAGCAGGAGACCTCAGAGATGTGGGTTCAGTCCCTGGGCTGGGAAGATGCCCTTGAGGAGGGCATGGCAACCCACTCCAATATTCTTGCCTGGAGAATATCATGGACAGAGGAGCCTGGTGTGCTACAGTCCTTAGCATCCCCAGAGTCAGACATGACTGAAGCACAGATGAATTGCCAGTATTCTTGTTCTCTGTACCTACATGGATGTGGGATAGTTTTCCAGATTGTTATGACTGACATGGAATGTGCTGAATGCACACAATTGCCCAGGGCCTCGCTGTATCCAGGCCCTCCCTCCTCCTCTCCTCTTCTCTGGTCACCTGCCATCCACCCTCCACTGCCTCCTCCAGGCTACCCTGCACTTTCAGGGCAGTTCTGTTGGGGCAGCGCCACCTGCTCATGCAAGAATTCAGCGTTGTGTAGTCAGCTTTGCTGTGAGAACTGACAACCCTAAAATCTCAGGCTTACACCAGCAAATAGTAATCCCCACTCATGTTACATGATGTCTGCATATGGGCTGCAGGTCTGACCCACGTGTCTCTAGGACTTCAGGATCCAGGCTGAAGGAGATAGCCCCTGGTGGGAAATGCCATGCTGGTGGGAGAGGGAACGTTCTCCATGGACCTGGCACTCTGCTCCTGCCCTTCTCATTTTACCAGCAGAGTAGGTGCCATGGGCCAGGCACCTGTTGCCACCTGTGGGGATGCTGACCCAACCTGGGAATGGGAAGGAGAGCTGGGAAGGATGACACAGTCTACCACAGCTTGAAGCCACTTTCTGCTAAACAAATCCTCTCAGTGATCCCAGTTTAGAAGCTGTGGCAGAATTTCTCTCTTGGAATCCTAATTCCTCTCTGATAGATATTGCTGTTTCCTTGCCAGGTTGCTGTCAAGAGCACTGACCCTCTGACCCTAAGCTCTGTGACTCCAGCCCCTCGTCCACAGCCCCTCTTCTGGCTGATGTCCCTGATGCAGACGTCTTGCCTGGAGGGCTGAGCCTTTCAGCATCCTAACTGCTTGTCCCATTCTCCACCTGCTTTTGGAGAAACCTTGTGACCTGGCGTCAGGTCCTCTCCCCATGTCAGTTCTCCATCACGGTGTCGGGCTACCAGGTACTGATTTCTGTCGAGATACAGGATGTTCTGTTCAGCAGACTGGACTTCCTCCAGCAGTGACAGCTGGACCACTGCTCTTGTGCCCTCCTACCTGCCCCGTCTCAGCTACTGGCCAACCAGCCTCACCCTCCAGAGCCAACCGGTCCATGACAGCTGAGTAATGAAAAATGACACTCTCCTTTGCTTCTCAATTTGCCAAGAAACTTTCTGACTACCAATATGTGTAGCAGATTTGACTCTTAATCCATGTCCTTAGATGTGGATGAAATAAAACTCGCATATGTCTTTTGGTACTCATGTTCTGGTGCTCTACATAGGAGGGAAATTGCTGGTTGCAGGGATGCACTTTTGTTCAGACTTGGCATACTGTAAAACAGTTTTCTAAAGAGGTGATGCCAATTTACATCTTAGCAGCAACCGAGTCAGTTCCCAACAGCCTTGAATGTTAGTCATCATGATGGGTATGTAGCTGTCTCTTGGATGCCTTAATATCCATTTCATGATGACTAATGATGTTTAGCAACTTTTTATATAAACATTAATCATTCAAAGACCTCCCTTCTGAGAAATACTTGGTCAAATATTTTCCCAAATTTTTAGTTGAATCTTTTTTCCCTGATCTGTAAAAGCACACTACATCACCTAGAGAGGCTCCTTTCTCTGTTTTTCGTGCCTGACATTTCCCCCCACTCTATGACTTGCTTTTTCATTATTATTAATGGCATTTTTTATTACTATTAGTCACTATATCCATGAAGATATGTTCACAATTTTAATGTAATCTGATACTTTAATCTTTTTATATTTTAAGCTTTTTGTAGAATGCTTAGGAAATCTTTTCCTACACCAGGGTCATTAATATACTTCATTAGAACATATTCTAACAGTTGTTTACTTGTCACATATAGATTCAAAGTCCATGTGGGCATTGTTTTGTGTGTGTGTGTAAATGGTGTGAAGGATCCATTTTTATTTTTTTCTGCATGAATATCAAATTGGCTCATCACTGTCATTGAAAGACCCGTTCTTTCTTCACCGCTCTGCAATGCCATGTCTGTCCAATCAAGTGTGTGTGTGATTCCTTTTGTGCCTTTATTATGTTCTCTTGGTTTGTTTGGCTATACTTTTGCCCCTACCATACTATCCGACTTATCATTGTCACTCTTAGTATTTAGTATTGACTTATTTCGTCATGGCCATTTGAATTCCCATGTACATCTTACATTTAGCTTACCATCATTCCCACAGTTACTAGCAAGCTGTCTGTTGTGATTCCATTAAATCAATGTATCAATTGTTAAAGAATAGATTTCTTTACAAAAATGAGTGGTTAATTCTCTTGATCTGTGAACGTACACATTTTATGTTTTATAATTTTAAGTGTGGCTGTTTTGCACATTTTGTTTTTATTGATTTCTTTATATTCTATAGTTTTTGATATGGCTTTTAATTGGAGTCTTTTAAAATTTTTATTTTGTAATTGTTGCTAATTAAAAATACATTTAAGTTCTCTATGTTGACTTTGCTTTTAGCAATTTTGCTAAATATGTTATCTGTAGATTCTCTGGGGTTTTTTATAATGCAAGTATGCTTCCTGGGAATAATAACAGTTCTGTTAATACTTTGTTCCAATCTTATAGATAATAATGTTTTACTTTTGGAATAAATTTTAGATCTAGAGAGAAGTTGCAAACATAATGAAAAGATAGACTAATCAGACTCCTTAAAGTTAACATCTTTCATAACCATGGTACATTTGTCAACAATGTATTGCTATTAACTAAAATCCAGAGTTTATTCAGATCCCCCAGTTTTTATTCTAGTATTCTTTTTCTGTTCCCAGAAGTGATCCAGGATGCCCTACTGTGTTTGTTCATGTTTCCTTGATGTCGTTGGTCTAGGACAGTGCCCAGTCATTCACCATCTTCATGACCTTGATAATTTTGAGGGATACTGGCCAGGTATTTAGTAGAACATTCCTTAATCTGGAACATTATCTGATTGCTTTTCATGGTTAGATTAGGTTTATGAGTTTTTGGAAAGAATGTCAGAGAGATTAAGTTCCCTCTTCATCACAGCATGTCAAGGGCACAAGCCATCAACGTGACCTACCGTGGGTGACATACCTTGACCATCTGGTCAAAGTACTGCTTACTAGGTTTCTCCCCTTTCAGTGCTCTACATTTTGGACATGAATAGCTGGATTCACACCCAAGGTGGAGGTACCATGGGCATTCCATTCCATTCCTGGAGGAGACAGTAACTATTTATATTATTTGAAATACTTCTATAAAGATTTGCTCCTTCTCTCTCTCTAGTCTCTGAAATTTTGTGTAATAGCATTCTCCTCAAAAACTTATTAGTGATTAAATTTTGACCTGGGGTTTCTTTCTGACAAAGTATTTAATTACAGATTCAACTTCATTAATAATTATTGGATTGTGAATATTTTTATTTCTTTTGGATTGACTTTAATAAATTAGGTTTTCTAAAAATTTGTCTATTTTTCGAATTTTGACATAAAGTTGTTAGTAATACTTACTAGCTATCTAGTTTATATCTGTAGATAAATGAACTTTTGAACTGGAGGAGACACTTAAGAGCTCCTTGGACAGCAAGGAGATCAAACCAGTTAGGCTTAAAGGAGGTCAACCCTGAATATTCATTGGAAGGATTGATGCTGAAGCTGAAGCTCCGATACTTTGGAGCTGTTCTATTACTGTTCTATTAATAATTGCGAACAGAACTGTAGGAAACAAAACAGACAATAACTTCTCATGAGCAGACTCATTGGAAAAGACCCTGATGCTGGGAAAGATTGAGGGCAAAAGGAGACTAGGGCTACAGAGGATGGAATGGTTGGATGGCATCACTGATGCACAGGACATGAATTTGAGCAATCTCTGGAAGGTGGTGAGGGACAGAGTAGCCTGGCATGCTGCAGTCCATGGGGTCGTGAAGAGTCGGACACGACTTGGCAACTGAACAACAATGAACTTCGGTGATATTTCATTTTCATTTCTAATATTTGTTATTTATATATTTATGATATATATATCTCATATATAATTATATATTAATATATATAATATAATATATATTATTGTCTTTGCAATTATATATGTGTATATAATTATGTATACTTTACATTTATAATTATATTGCAATGTTAATTATTTTCTTTATAGAAAATCATATATATATAAATTAAATGCATAATTATATTTAATTTTAATTATATATTTATATATGTATGAATTTATATATGTGTACATATATAGAGAAAGAGAAAAGAAGAAAGAAAAGGGAAGAGAGAGAGAATAATTATAGCAAACTGCCATTAACTCATCACCCAGCTTCAAAAATTGTCCACTCATATTCAAATGTTCTCTCTGAAATCCCACAAACCTCTTAACATGAACACACGGGGCAAAATTATTTTAAGTTTCAGTAATCTTTGGCCATAGAGTGAATTCAATGGAGAATAACCTGTTTCTATTGGGTTATTTTCTTTCTCACACTGACTTGTAACCTATTAGGTTCAAGAATAGAGTTTTTATATTTTTCCTCCCTAAATAACCTATCTAAAATAACATCCCTCATACCCTGCAAAGCTCTGTGTTTCTTCAATTGCTTTATTTATCTCTATAGCACTTACTAAAAGCCAAGATTGATAACTATGCTTATTCATTTATTTACTATTGCCTGTCTTTCCTGTGAGGAGTTATTGTCTGTTTTGTTTCCTACAGTTCTGTTCGCAATTATTAATAGAACAGCAATTTGCATATAACAGACATTCAATAAGGATTTGTTGAATGAACTAATATATTTGTGTTAGATTAATATATATTCTGGATGTACTAATCTGAATATATTTAAATTCTTGTCAATCAGATTGCATCTGTTTAATCTCTGTAGGTTTACGATGCCTCTTGGTGTGCAGTTGTGTTTAATTTTAATGTTGTCAAGTTAAGAAATATTCTCTTTTATGACTGTCTACTTTAATAAAACTGTGCCTATCCTGAGAGTATAAAAATATCCTATATGTTCTTTTAAGCATATATTTCATTTTGCCTTTCACATTCAGGCTTTCCTATCTGAGACATTTTGATACATCATGTCTTGATAGAAATCTACATTTATTTTCCCTGAGTGGGTAGTCTTGATCAATTTGTTCAATAATTTATCTTTTATCTGTGATGTCATTTCTTCGCATTGAATATTTTATTCTCTTTTAGTCTGTTAATATTTTCTGTTTCTATGCCATTGTCACACTTTAAATCTCCATAGCTTCACAATTATTTCTGAAAGATTTGAGCTAGTGAGTGCCCACCCACATGGGTTCCTTTGTCAGGGTCCTTTAAAAACCCGCCCAGGTGTGACGATTTGTTAGAAGGACACAGGCTGTTATACTCACTCAGTTACTGTTTCTTACAGTGAAAGGATGCAAATTAGAATCAGCAGAGGAAACAGATGGGTGTGGCAGAGCACAGCAGCCCCTAAGTGTGAGCTCCCAGTTCTGCTCTCCCATTAGAGCCACAGAGGCAACGGCACTTGATTCTCCCAGCCACCATGTATACCATTTGCACACAGTGCTGCCAATGAGGGAAGCTTTCCCAAGCCTTAGTGTCCAGGTTTTTATTGGAATCAGTTATATAGGCATGGAGCACCCACATCACTGACTTTAGCTACTCAGTCTCCAGGGACCACACCCCAACCCCTAGAGGTCAAAATGATGCAAGGTGGTCCAAAGTTCCAGGTACACAAAAATAGTTCACGATGAGTCTCATTGTTAGCATATACCACTGGACATAACTCAAGGCTCTGGGTGTACAAAGTTACACTCGTATCAGGCAGAATATTCCAAGGGTTCAAGGTTACCTCTCAAGATTTCATCAGAGGCCAGTCCTGAAGACTTTTGGAATATGTAGGGGTTGTATGGCATAGGCTTACTGCCGTTCTTCTTTTTCAAAATTATTTTAATATTTCTTGGCCTCATTCATAAGAATTTTAGATGTGTTAAGTTCAATTAAATATCCTGTTCATCTTTACATTTGAATTGCTGAGTATTTTATGACAAATATCTTTGTGATATTTAGACCTCTGAAGCAAAAACTTCACCTATTTAGTTTGATTTTCTTTTCTGTCTTTGAAAGAAAAAACTACATATATTTATCCAAATAAAAATTTGCCCAGCTATGTAAGGTATATTTTTAAATATATTACTTTCTATAAGCATTGAAAATTTCATGTTCTATTTTTTAATTTATTTACATCTCTCTTTGTAAGACATCTTGGTTTACAACGATTTCTTCTTGTACTTTTCTTGTATTTTTCTATTTCTATTCTCTCTGGAACAGGTGATATAAGTATTTAAATATTGACTCAGTTGTTTTCAAGTATTGATTTAATTCATTCCAGAAATGTCCTATCTTATGTAGTTAAGTAAGATATATTTCTAGTTTCAAATTTATTTCACCAATTTCTATTTCCTTTATAATTTAAATGCTTTTGATGTGTCTTTACATATATAAAGATTTTAGCCCAAGTATTATTCCATTTGGGCCTTTTCTCTTTATTATGAGACAGGGCTAAAGTTTGTCAATTAGTGTTTTTAAATATTAAATTTTGGTTTTGTTTAACTTACTTTTGAATCTTTATCATCTTTGTTTCCTGTTTCATTAATATCAGCTATCTTAGGCATTTCACTCATCTAATATTTCTTTCTTTTTATTTTTACAAATCCTAAGCACTGCATTATCTGCTTTACATCCTTGTGGGATGCTTTTATTTAGTTAGTTATAACATATTATGGTAATTTTAAAATACATCCCCATGTCTGTAACACTTTCCATCAAAGTTGGGTTCTATCATCCTTCCCTATGAATGTGGACTGTTAAAATTAGTAGAGAGCTTCTGAACAAACAGAATGTGGTGGGAATGATGTTAAGTGACTTCAGTTGCTAGGTCAAGAAAAGAATGACTTGCACCTGGCTCCCTCTGACAGTGGGACCTCCCTATTTCTGGGGAAACCCAGTCATCACCGGAGGGGACACCTAATGCAGCCCTGTGGAGATGCCCATAAGGAGAGAGACCAACCTATCAGAATTTTCTTCTCAGAAATGTGAATAAACTCCTTGGAATTGCATTCTCTAGCTCAGGGCAAGTCTTCAAGTGCCTGCAGGCCCAGACAACATCTGGCAGCTGCCACCTGAAAGCCCCCAAGCCAGGACCACATGATGAAGCAATTTTCAAATTGCTGATACTTCCCTCACCAAATGAGACATAATGAACATGACTGTTTTGAAATCACAAAGTCTGGGAATGACCTATTACCAATAATAGATTATTAAAGCAAACATTCTATGGCTATTATAATTTTTGACTAATGAATAATCTAAAAATATTTTTACATATTCACATATAATCTGTTGACTTTTTTATTTTGGTTTCTAATTATATTGCATTGTGGTTGAAGAATGTTAGATAATGTCTGTATTCTTTTTTATAAATTTTTATTAGAGTGTGGTTGATTTTCAATATTGTGTTAGTTTGAGGTGTACAGCAAAGTGAATCCATTATTTATGTACATATATCTACTCTTTTTTAGATTATTTTTCCAAATAGGCCATTAAAGCGTATTGAGTACAGTTCTGTACGCTATGCAATAGATCCTTATTGTCTATCTATTTTACATATACTGCTGTGTGCACTGCAGGAGCCACAGGACACGTGGGTTCAATCCCTCGGTCAGGAAGATCCCTGGAGAAGGAAATGGTAACCCACTTCAGTATTCTTGCCTGGAAAATCTCATGGACAGAGGAACCTGGTGGGCTACAGTTCATGGGGTTGCAAAGAGTTGGACACAACTTAGCAACTAAACAACAAGTGTGTGTAAGTCATCACAATCTCCTGATGTATCCCATCTCCCTTTATCGCCTGGAAATCATAATTGTGTTTCTACATCTCTAACTCTCTGTTTTGTAGATACGTTCATTTGTACCCATTATTTAGATTCCACATATAAGCAAGTATGATATGTACCTTTTTCCATCTGACTTATTTCATTCAGTATGACAATCTCTAAGTCCATCCATGGTGCTATAAATGGCATTATTTCATGGCTGAGTAATATTCCGTTGTATATATGTACCACAACTTTGTTATCCATTCCTCTGTCGATGGACATTTAGGTTGCTTCAGTGTCCTCACAATTATAGGTAGTCCTGCAATAAGTACTGAAGTGCATGCATCTTTTTGAATTATGCTTTTCTCTGAATATATGCCCAGGAGTGGAATAGCTGAATCACATGGTAGCTCTTTGTAGTTTTTTAAAGGAACTTCCATACTGCTCTCCATACTGATTTTACCAATTTAAATTTCCACAAACAATGTTGAAGGGTTCCACACGCTCTCCAGCATTTATTATTTGTAGACATTTTGATGATGACCGTTCCGACCAGTGTGATGTAATACCTCATTGTAGTTTTTTATTTGCCTTTCTCTAATAATTAGTTATATTTGGCATCTTTTCATGTGCTATTTCCATCAGTATGCTTTCTTCTGCTCTTTTTTTGATCATGGTTTTTTTTTAATTGAGCTGCATGAGCTTTTTGTATATTTTGGAGATTATTCTCTTGCCAGTTGCTTCATTTGCAAATGGTTTCTCCCATTCTGTTTTTCATTTTGTTTGTGTTTTCCTTTGCTGTGAAAAAGTATTTGTTTAATTAGGTCCCATTTGCTTATTTTTGCTTTTATTTTCATTACTCTAGCAAGTGGATCAATAAAGATGTTTCTGTGAGTCATGTCAAAGATTGTTCTATGTTTTCCTCTAAAATATTATAGTATCCAGACTTATATTTATGTCTTTAATCCATCTTGCAAATATTTTTGTATATGGTATTAATTTCATTATTTTCCACATAGCTGTACAGTTTTCCCAGAACCTCTTATTGAAGAGACTGTCTGTTCTCTATTTTATATTCTCGTCTCCTTTGTCATAGATTAGGTGATCACTGGTACTTGGATTTATCTCTGAATTTTCTATCCTGTTTCATTGATCTATATTTCTGTTTTTGTGCTAGTACTATAGTATTTTGATTAATGTAGCTTTGTAGTTTAGTCTGAAGTCAGGAAGATTGATTCCTCCTCATTTTTTCTTTCTCAAGATGACTTTAGCTATTCACAGTCTTCTGTGTTTCCATACAATTTGTAAAATTTTTTGTTCTAATTCTGTGAAAAATACCACTGGAAATTTGAGAGGAATTGCATTGAATCCATAGATTGCTTCAGGTAGCATATTCATCTTCATAGTATGTATTCCTCCAATCCAAGAACACAGAATATCTATCTGTTTGTGTCACCTTTCATTTATTTCATCCGTGTCTTACAGTTTTCTGAGTACAGATCTTTTGCCTGCTTAGGTCGATTTATTTCTAGGTATTTTACTCTTTTGGATGTGATGGTAAACAGAATTATTTTCTTAATTTCTGTTTCTGATCTTTCAATTTGAATGCAAGATATTTCTTTGTATTAATTTTGTAAACTCCAACTTTGTTGGTCTCTGCTTTTTAACATGCTGTCTAGGTTGGTTATAACTTTTCTTCCAAGGAGTGAGTGTCTTTTAATTTCATGGCTGCAGTCACCATCTGCAGTGATTTTGAAGGCTAAGAAAATAAACTCTCTCACTGTTTCCATTGTTTCCCCAGCTGTTTGCCATGAAGTGATGGGATGGGATGCCATGATCTTAGTTTTCTGAATGTTGAGTTTTAGGCCAGCTTTTTCCACTCTCCTCTTTCACTTTCATTAAGAGGCTCTTTAGTTCTTCTTCACTTTCTGCCATAAGGGTGGTGTCATCTGCATATCTGAGATTATTGGTATTTCTCCCAGCAATCTTGATTTCAGCTTGTGCTTAGATGGGAGTATGGAAATACATTTTTCTGACAAGAGTATAATTTTCTGAAATAGTATAATGTCAAATGGATTTTTTTCTGTATTTCAGCCCAGAAACTTGGGGCACAGAGTTTCTGGCCTGAAATATGAATTTTGTCCTATTTCATCCCAAAAACTTGGGGCACAGAGTTTCTGGCCTGAAGTACAAACTCTGCCTTATTTCAACCCAGAAACTTGGGGTGTAGATAAAAATACAGGAAATACATCTTCAGAGTTAACACCTTTTGAATTGCTTTTGAAAATATCATCAAAATTTTTATGTGTCTTATGATAGTTCTCATTATCAGAATGTGACTTTTGCATGGCTTTCTTGTCCATATTTATCTTGCTGGTAGATTCATTGGCCTCTTTTGACTAATTCGTTCTGTTCGAAGCAAAGATTAAAATGGCAAATCTAGTTTATGTGATTGTTAATAATCTCATCCAAAGCAATTCCTCAACTGGTTTTTCCATCGTATAAAATTTCCCATTTTCATTTTGTTCCTTTTTTCTTCTTGTTTTCTTTTGTGTTTGTAACTATACCTCCAATTTTTCCTGTAATTGAAGTACAGTTGATTAACATAAGTATATTTGTGTTGTGATACAACATAGAGATTCAATATTTTTACACTATCAGCTTTATTTAAATACTACAAAATTGTGAGCTGTTTGTTGATTTAGGAAATGAATTGCTTGTGGATATCCTGGTTTGCAAATATTTCTTTACATTCTCGGTTGCCTTCTTCATTCCTTAAGGTTTCCTTTTCTGAGCACCTGGTTTGAGACTGAAGTTGGTCTCCTTTTCCTGGTTTTGGTTTATTTCTCATTGCTCTAGGAGATGGCTTCTGAAAGACCTTGCAACGATGTCACCCAAACGCCAAAAGGCCTTGTAGTTTATATCATCGTGTGTCCTGCCTATGTTTTCCTTAAGACTTTCATAGAATCTCTCCTAACCTTTAGATATTTGGGATTTGGAGTTAATTTCGTGTATGGTGTTAGAGACTGTTCTAACCCCATTCTCATTTTCTTTCTTTAATAACCCTCACATGATCTTTCATAGTGTCTCGTACCAATTTATATCTCCAGCATCAGGGGAGGAATATTCCCTTTTCTCCACACCTTCTCCATCAGTGTTGTCAAGTTTCTGACAATGGCCATTCTGAGTGCTGAGAAGTAATTCCTTCCTGTGGTTTCAATTTGCATGTTACCTCTCGATTCAGCTTCTTGCAATTCGTCCCTGTTTTAAATTATTTTCTGATGACTGCCCCTAGGACATTTGTTCAGATCAGCTGTTTTCGACTAGGCGCAATGCCCATCACTACAGCTTTTCAAGCTGTTGTTACAGAAAATGGCCACAAGGCGGCAGAATTTTTCACCCCCACAAATTTTTCCACCAGTCATTTCCGTGTGTTTATATTGAAATAGAGATGATTTCTGATTTTATGTGTGTTTCAGGTGTACAGGAACTTGATTCATTGATGTATGAACATTTATCTCTTCTCTTTCAAGTTCTTGTTCCCATCTAGGTGATTACAGTGTGTTCAGTAAACTTCCACCTACTATTCAGTAGGTCGTTTTCGATCATCTATTGGATACATATATGTGTGTCTGCTGCTGCTACTGCTAAGTCACTTCAGTCGTGTCCGACTCTGTGTGACCCCATAGACGGCAGCCCACCAGGCTCCCCCGTCCCTGGGATTCTCCAGGCAAGAACACTGGAGTGGGTTGCCATTTCCTTCTCCAATGCATGAAAATTGAAAAGTGAAAGTGAAGTCGTTCAGTCGTGTCCGACTCGCAGCGATGCCATGGACTGCAGCCCACTAGGCTCCTCCATCCATGGGATTTTCCAGGCAAGAGTACTGGAGTGGGGTGCCATTGCCTTCTCCGATATGTGTGTCTATGTTATGTCAAATCTCTTAATTTACTTCACCTGTGACTAAAGATTGAGGACTCCTACAGAGTGTTCTTGCCTGGAGAATCCCAGGGACCGAGGAGCCTGGTAGGCTGCCATCTATAGGGTCACACAGAGTCAGACACGACTGAAGCAACATAGCAGCAGCAGCAGCAGCAGAGGGCAAGAGACACTCCCGAAACATCATGGGGTCACACTGTCTGTCACATCCTCCCAGGACCCTAAGCCCCACAACAATCCAGCCTTCGGACCCAAGCCTGCCCAGTCTCCAGAGATGGGATAACAGCCAAGGTAACCATCAGATCAGATCAGATCAGTCGCTCAGTCGTGTCCGACTCTTCGCAACCCCATGAATCGCAGCACGCCAGGCCTCGCTGTCCATCACCAACTCCCAGAGTTCACTCAGACTCACGTCCATCGAGTCAGTGATGCCATCCAGCCATCTCATCCTCTGTCGTCCCCTTCTCCTCCTGCCCCCAATCCCTCCCAGCATCAGAGTCTTTTCCAATGAGTCAACTCTTCTCATGAGGTGGCCAAAGTACTGGAGTTTCAGCTTTAGCATCATTCCTTCCAAAGAAATCCCAGGGCTGATCTCCTTCAGAATGGACTGCTTGGATCTCCTTGCAGTCCAAGGGACTCTCAAGAGTCTTCTCCAACACCACAGTTCAAAAGCATCAATTCTTCGGCGCTCAGCCTTCTTCACAGTCCAACTCTCACATCCATACATGACCACAGGAAAAACCATAGCCTTGACTAGCTGGACCTTTGTTGGCAAAGTAATGTCTCTGCTTTTGAATATGCTATCTAGTTTGGTCATAACTTTCCTTCCAAGGAGTAAGCGTCTTTTAATTTCATGGCTGCAGTCACCACCTGTAGTGATTTTGGAGCCCAGAAAAATAAAGTCTGACCATGGGAAGAGAGAAATAGAGTCAGGATATGTTTCTATATTTATTGTGTTTATCCTATTATTTGAACTTGAGTGTATAGGTGAATTACAAGGCAATTAGTGTTTTGTTTTGTTTTTAATTCATAGCCGCTTGGTTCACCCACACATAGATATGTATATGTTGTATTTCAAGAACTTTTCTTGCATAGATTATTACAAAAAGTGGAGATCACTCCTGGTGTTACCCAGAGGGTACCCAGGATACTGTGGGTACCCTTGCCTCCAAAAACGTTGCTTTTCCCTGACTATATTCCCAGGCATGTGATTGCTGTTTCTTAAGGCACTTCTTTGTTTTGTTTTTTAAAGATTCTCCATATTGCTCTTTCTAGTGGATGAACTAATGGACATTTTTAGTAATCTTATCCAAATTAATTTCTTGATGGGAATTTCTATTCCTAAACTTTTCCCATTTTTACTTTGCTAACCTTCATTACTGATTATTTCTTGTGTTTGTAGCTATTCATTCACTGGTTTTTTTTTTTTTTAACTGAGGTACAGTTGATTAACACTGTTATATTTGCTTTGAGATACAACATAGTGATTCAATATTTTAATGGAATATATGTCATTTAAAGACATTATGAAATCATAGCTATATATCACTCCACTGCATACTATCCTATTATTTTCCTTTCATTATGCATAGAGATTTTTATCTCTTAATTTCTACTTCAATCTGGCAGTACCCATAACCAAATTCCCACAGGCATTCATTTGTTTCTGGATTTGTGAGTCTCTTTCTGTTTCACTGACAAGTTCACTTGTGTCGTATTTTAGATTGAACTTAAATGTGAATTCCTATGGCAGTTTGATGTGTGTTTCTGACAACCTTGCCTTAGATGAGAATATGTAAATATACTTTCCTGAAAATAGTATAATTTTCAGGAATAGTATAATTTCAATCAGAATTTTTTCCATATTTCATCCAGGAATGCACAGAATCTTAACCACTGGACTGCAGGGAAGGTCCCCTGCACATTCTTGTTTAAATTAACCCTTATTTCATATTGTAGTAACATCGATATACAGTGTGTTGTTGGTGGCAGGGGAACCGAATGTATTTTCTATTTTGGTGATGTTCAGTCATCATGTCTGACTCTTTTTGTAGGAGCATTCCCTTTTCTCCAGGCCCTGTTACACTGGTAAGACATCTACTTGTTTATACATAAGTGTACATAGATATAAACATCTGGGTACATAGAGATGCAAACGTCTACGTACTTAGATGCATAAATGTTTAGGTACATAGAAATGTACATTCTACTTACATAGAGATATAAATGTCTATGTATATAGATATATGAATCAAGGCAAATTGGAAGTAGTCAAACAGGAGATGGCAAGAGTGAACGTCGACATTCTAGGAATCAGAGAACTAAAATGGACTGGAATGGGTGAATTTAACTCAGATGACCATTATATCTACTACTGTGGGCAGGAATCCCTTAGAAGAAATGGAGTAGCCATCATGGTCAACAAAAGAGTCCAAAATGCAGTACTTGGATGCAATCTCAAAAACAACAGAATGATCTCTGTTCGTTTCCAAGGCAAACTATTCAATAGCACAGTAATCCAAGTCTATGTCCCAACCAGTAATGCTGAAGAAGCTGAAGTTGAACGGTTCTATGAAGACCTACAAGACCTTTTAGAACTAACACCCAAAAAAGATGTCCTTTTCATTATAGGGAACTGGAATGCAAAAGTAGGAAGTCAAGAAACACCTGGAGTAACAGGCAAATTTGGCCTTGGAATACAGAATGAAGCAGGGCAAAGGCTAATAGCGTTTTGCCAAGAGAACGCACTGGTCATAGCAAACACCCTCTTCCAACAACACAAGAGAACTCTGTACACATGAACATCACCAGATGGTCAACACTGAAATCAGATTGATTATATTTTTTGCAGCCAAAGATGGAGAAGCTCTATACAGTAAGCAAAAACGAGACCGGGAGCTGACTGTGGCTCAGATCATGAATTCCTTATTGTCAAATTCAGACTTAAATTTAAGAAAGTAGGGAAAACCACTGGACCATTCAGGTATGACCTAAATCAAATTCCTTATTATACAGTGGAAGTGAGAAATAGATTTAAGGGACTAGATCTGATAGATAGAGTGCCTGATGAACTATGGATGGAGGTTCATGACATTGTACAGGAAACAAGGATCAAGACCATCCCCATGGAAAAGAAATAAATGTCTAGGAACATAAATATATAAATATCTAGGTACATAGAGATGTAAATGTCTAGGTTCACAGTGATATAAATGCCTGGCTACATAGAGATAGAAATATCTACATAAAGAGAAATATAAATATCTATGTACATATAGACAGAAATATCTATGAACATACAGATGTAAATATCTATTATAAATACATATAGATATAGATACTTATATACATAGACATATCTATATACATGGAAGATGGTTACACAGTGGACAATGCAATAGACAATCTTATAAAGTAGACAAAATAAGTGATACAGATATTGGCAATCAGAAGATCATACTACGAGAGAGAAACGTAAGCAATTTCAAAGCAAAGGGCACAAATCTAACCAGGATTCATGTAACTACTTTTAATCTGGTGGCAATAAACCATGAAGTCCACAGGGGATTCAGGTGGCGATGGCAAATTCTGGAAGGGTCAGGTAGTGAAAAAAAAGTGAACTGTTTAATCTTTGTTTACAAAGTATACCTTATCAATTTATGGATACATACTTGTTGATACCCCCTTAAGTATGTATTATCCCATACATCTTCATATGCCCTCATCCAACCTGTTTCAACTCACATCATTCCAAGCATAACTCCAATTTGTTGCAACTCTAGTTAGTCATTTCTTGCAATTACATAAAAAAGACACATGGTAATTCATTCATATAGACCAGTAAAGGCTAGGATTTCTGTCTAATGTTTTTTTAGGGGCCTTATAAATCATGTAAAATTTCAACCCTTCTCCCTGCTTCACCATGTTCTGATTAAATTGATATGGGAAAAGCTATGGAAAGACTGTTTGATATAATCTGAATTTACCAGGTATCTATTATTTGGTGTACATGAAGATATGAGAAGTGGACTTTGATGGATATAAAAAGAAATGTTTTGAATGTAGGGACATGATTAGAAATTTGGAGAGTCATTTGACCAGAGAGCAATCACAATGAATCAACTCCACCTCCCTCATCCACGAGGACAAGGTTATCTTGGTAATAACATCAGCAACTGAGGAGTTAAAATATTATTCCTGTGAAAAATTATTAACAGAAAGTGAAAGTCTCTCAGTCATGTCCAACTCTTTGTGACCCCGTGGACTCTAGCTTGCCAGGTTCCTCTGTCCATGGAGTTCTCCAGACAAGAATACTGGAGTGGGTTGACATTCCCTTCTCCAGGGGACCTTCCCAACCCAAGGATCGAACTTGGGTCTCTTGCATTGCACACAAATTGTTTACAATCTGAACCACTAGGGAAGCCTTAGTTCACAGAAAGGGCAGAGGAAATGTTTTCATAGATAGGACACAACTTTCCAAGAGGAAAACTGCAATTCTTTCTAAATTTCAGATAAATATTTTATTATTTGAAATGTTGAGTGGATTATGTATAAGTTTTATAGACTGTCCAAGGTAACAGTCTATTCCTTCCTGGAATGAATACATCACCTTTTGATTCACACACTAGTGACACACTTAACCAGACTTAGAGATGATCTATACTGGATAGTATTCTAAACCAATTTGTGCAAAACAGCTGCAGATCTGACAAGAAACATTTACTCTCACGTTGTTGTAATTGTTGTTGTTCAGTTGGTGAGTTGTGTCTGACTCTTTGTGATCCCATGGACTGCAGTGCACCAGGATTCCCTGTCCTTTGCTATCTCCTGGAGTTTGCTCAAATTTTTTTCCATTGACTTGGTGATGCCATCTAACCATCTCTTCCTCTGCCTTATTTTCCTTTTGCCTTCAATCTTTCCCAGCATCAGAATCTTTTCCAATGAGTTGGCTCTTTGCATCAGGTGGCCAAAGGTATTGGAGCTTCAGCTTCATCATCAGTCCTTCCAATGAATATTCAGGGTTGATCTGTTAGGAATGACTTGTTTGATCTCCTTGCAGCCCAGGGGACTCTCGAGAGTCTTCTCCAACACCATAGTTCAAAAGCATCATTTCTTCGGTGCTCAGTTTTCTTTATGGTTCAACTCTCACATCCGTACATGACTACTGGAAAAACCAGTAGCTTTTACTCTCACATTTTCTTGGGCTCCAAAATCAATGCAGATGATGACTGCAGCCATGAAATTAAAAGATGCTTGCTCCTTAGAAGAAAAGCTATGACAAACCTAGACAGCATATTAAAAAGCAGAGACATTACTTTGCCAACAAAGGTCCATCTAGTCAAAGCTACGGTTTTTCCAGTAGTCATGTGTGGATGTTAGAGTTGGACCATAAAGAAGGCTGAGCACCAAATGATTCATGCTTTTGAACTGTGGTGCTGAAGAAGACTCTTGAGAGTCCCTTGGACTGCAAGGAGATCAAATCAGTCAATCCTAAAGGAAACCAATCCTGAATATTCATTGGAAGGACTGATGCTGAAGCTGAAGCTCCAATACTTTAGGTTGACTCATTAGAAAAGACCCTGATGCTGGGAAAGATTGAAGGCAGAAGGAGAAGGAGACGACAGAGGATGAGATGGTTGGATGGCATCACTGACTCGATGGACATGAGTTTGAGCAAGCTCCAGGAGATGGTGAAGGACAGGGAAGCCTGATGTACTGCAGTCCATGTAGTAGCAAAGAGTCGGACACAACTGAGAGCCTGAACAACAACAATGGGGCATCAAATTTGTCTTTACATATTGCCTACTATATTTAGACTCTTGGTTCATACTTCATGTAACCAGGTAGTGTCGTAATTAAATCCAATTAGAAACTAAGCTTATTTTAAGGATGTGGTTTGCCTACTAGCAGCATAGGAACCTTCTGTTTTCACAAGCACCTGTTACCCTGGTGTGACGTCTCAAAACTCAGGAACTCTTACTTGTTGATATGAGTATCAATTTCATTTTAGCACAGTTTGAATAGAGAAGTGAAAAATCAGAGTGCCTATTTTATCAGGTTTCTTGAGGGAGGAATTTGAAACTGTTAGAAGGCAAAGGGCATGCAGCTTATGGGCTCTTTGACTCACTAATTTTTGTAGGAATTTTCTTACATATTTTTTCAAGTGTGACCTTTCATTCATAAAATAGCAAATAATAGAATTAGAAGAAACTAATTTGACATGAGGCCTTTTTTCTACCCAAAAAATCTGAACACAAAGGAATCAATGGAAACTGCACAGATCAGGTGGCCAAGCTTTTAAGAATATTTTAGGTTGGCAAATAGTAACTAGTGTGCTTGCAATTTCAACAATATATGTTTTATTCTGATAAAGAATATCCTTTTCTGGAAGGCTTCCAATATGACTGCCTCCTGCTGGAAGCCTGGGATGATGGAATCAAGCCACTTCCTGTTTGTCTTCATAGGACACTGGGCTGAACTCTAAGAAATCCCTGGGTGTCCCCTGGATCCTGACCATCACATGGCCAGATATTGGTAACAGTTTTGTTTTGCCTGTTGAAGTGTTTAATGACAAAGGTTCTTTGAGTTTCCTGATGTGGGTGAAGTGGGGAGCCCAGTGATGATTTCTTTTTAAGAACTGTACATGCTAGTTCCCACATGCAAGTGAGCCCCAAGTCCAACGATGAGAGACCCTGCGTGTGTGTGACCTGTGCTTCCTGGGAGAGCAGCTTTAAGCTAGTTTAAACCTGACCAACTTCTATTATACATGGTAGATTCAGACCTCTCTAAATCCTGTCTATGGGCTTCCCTGGTGGCTCAGACGGTAAAGAATCTGCCTGCCACTCAGGAGACCTGGGTTTGATCCCTGAGTCAGGAAGATCCCTTGGAGAAGGGAATGGCTACCCACTCTGGTATACTTGCCTGGGAAATCCCACGGACAGAGGAGGCTGGAGAGGGCCACAGTCCATGGGTCACAAACAGTCGGACATGACCGAGCAACTAACACTTTCACTTTTGAAGTCCTGTCTACACTGATGATGTTTAGATGAGACTGCATACTTTGTAAAATGAGAATGTTTACACTTGACAATGTTCTCTGTGCATGAGGACATGGTGACCTGGGTGGAGACCTGGCCTGGCCTCTGTCCTAGAAAACTCCGTGCCTTTGTCTGAATGTCAGTGCTCAGATATCTGGGGTCTGGAGCTGAGGTGGGCTTCTCTGGGTACCGTGCTCTCCACTGAGTAGGCTTCCATGACCCTCCCGGGGTCAGTGCTGCAATAAGGCTCATAGTCTTTTCCCTGCCAGGTTCACCTTCCCTGGGGCTCGTGGAGACCCCTCAGGTGGGCTACCTGGTAATCATTCCAATTTTCCAGCACATTCAGGTTGAGTAGGGAGGCAGATGCACCTGGTGAATTGGTTCCAGGGCAAAGGGATGGGCAAAAAGCCAATGGGCAGCAGGTGAGGCTGCTGCTGTGCTCTCCTTCCAGTTGGCTCTCTCCTCCGAAGACAACTGAGCTGCCCCTCATCTTTCAGCCCAGCTCTCCTGTTTTCTCAGCACCTCAGCAGGACAAGACAGAGCCCGCCAGAACCAAGGTAGTGTGTTCAACTCTAGCACGAGCTTTCAATCCAGCAAAAAATCACACAGAACTGCAGTGAAAACAGGAGGGGCCTGACTTCTCAGGGACAATTGTAGGGAGAAGAGATGATTCCTACACTTCTTTCTAGGGTCCCCAGAGGTCCCAGGGACCTGGCTTGTTTACACATTGTGAGTCCACCAACCACAGCCTTGGTGTCCTGACCAAGAGGACGTGTGACCCCAGGTCGGGGGTCTGGGGACTGTGTGAGTCTCACCCCATCTCCATGGGTCAGGATCATGTGTACGGGGAGACCCCACACACACAAAGCTAAGAAAAAGGGAAGAATACGTGTGAGTTTCATTTGTGTTTAGTAATTAATGCTTTATGGCGTTCACTTTATAGACATGTGCCTGTTTGTCTCCTTTATCCCTTCAAGATTCACCCTCCCTGGGCCTCCTGGAGACTCCTCAGGTGGCCTACCTGGTAGTTATTCCAATTTACCAGGACAAGCATGGTGGGAAGAGAGCAGGTTTATCTGGGCAATTGATTACAGGGCATAAAAGGCCAATGGGCAGCAGGTGAGGTCGCTGCTGTGCTCTCCTTCTGGTAGATCGTCCCTAGTCAGCAGAGAGCAGACCTGGACCTCGTCTTCCAGCCCTGCGCATGGTGTGTTTTCTCTACACCTCAGTGGGACAAGAAAAAACCGAGCCTGCCAGAACAAGGTAGTGTGCTCAACATTATCATGACAGCTGTGAAAAACAGTTAATATCACGCAACCAAAAGGAAGAGAGGAGGACTTCTCTGGGACAAGTGTGGGGAGAGGAGACCGACCCCACACTTCTTTCTACCATCCCAGGAATGCTGCAGCCAGCGCAGCAGGTAGGAATCAAAAGTGGTTGACACACAGTTTGGGAAAAAGAAGCTAGAAACAGAATTAAAGTTCTAAAGATGGGATTGGGGGACTCAAGACCACCTGGGTCAAGAGCCCTGTTCCTCGGCCACATCACTCTTATTTAGTGTCTTGGCAAGCAGAAAGTATCTGTCGTGCCACGATGAAGTCAGCCTCCTGTGTCCCCAGTCACATCTCCCATTTTATTGATTACTTTAAACTATCTTTGTTATTTTCTTGTACAAGGGCTGTCACCTAGCTGGACGTCACAGACCCGCATAAGCTTTGGGAAAACATCTTAGTGTGTGCACAAGCAGTGTTCTGAATTTGCGCTGACCTGGTATTCTAAAGTCCACACTATGTTTTTCCTTAGCCTAGCAGGGCATGACAACCCCAACTGATCAACCCGGTGTGCTTTTATTTGGGTTATGTTGTATTGCTGTATTTTGCTTTTATTCTTTTCCCATGGTGATTTTCTCATGGCTTAGCCAGAGCAACAGGCAGCTATTAACCCCTGCACAGGAGGTTACAGGAACCCACTCGTTTCCCACTTTAGAGGCCCAACCAGCAGATACTGGTGTCCTAACCAAGGGTTATGTGACGCCAGGTGCAGGGTCTGGGGATTGTGTGGGTCTCACCCCATCTTCATGGGTCAGGATCCTGTACCCAGAGACCCCATATCTGCTCTTTACCTGCAGTGTGCCTGGTCCCCTCAGAGATCCCCAACATCTGGGAATTGAGGGTGTTGCCCTGATTAGCCTGTGGTCCTTTTTCTTCTCTTCACCTTGTCACATTCACATGAGGCCAGGTACCTCCGAGCAGGTTGCTGCTCTGTGTTCTGCTGAGTGAAAACCTTTGGTGGTGTCATATTAATGTCGTTGCATATCACATATCTAATCCACAGGGTCACCACTGTCTGGTGTCTCCTAGATGGATCTCAGGTAATTTAATTTGTAATTTAATTTTTATTTTATATTGGAGTCAAGTTGATTTCCTATTGTTTTGTTAGTTTTAGTTGTACAGGAACTTGATTTTACATAAAGGTGTATCTATTCTTTTTCTATTTTTTTCTCATATAAATTATTACAGTTTGTTCAGTAGAGTTCCCTGTTCTATTCACTAGGTCCTATTTATCAATTTGATCAATATCACTGTGTGTATTTAAATCCTAAATTCTTAATTTATCCCTCCTTTCTAGCTTTCTTTGGATAATCATAATCTGATTTTCTCAGGCTGTGAGTCTGTTTTGTACATTAGGTCATTGGCATGAAATTATAGATTCCAGCTGTAGGTGATAACTCATGATATTTGTCTTTTTCTTTCTTACTTACCTTAGTATGATAATTTCTTAGTCCATCGTGCTGCTGACAGTATCCTTATTCTGTTCTGTTTTATGGATGAGCAGTATTCTAGTGTATAGATATCCTCATAGTCCTCAGGTGGATTCTAGGGCTTGCTTATTATAAATAGTGCTGCCCTAAAATCAAGGTGCACGTCATTTTGAATGGTGATTTTCTCTGGCCCTAAGCCCATGAATGGGGTTGCAGGATCCTATGATACCTCTATGTCTTGTGTTCCTCGGAACTGCCATGCTGTTTTCCATAGTGGCTTCACCATTTACATTCCCACCAAGATTGGAGGAGGATTTCATTTTCCATACATTCTTTGCAGATCTTTTATTTTCCTTATTTATTTTATCTTTATTCTTTGTAGATTTTTTCAATGATGGCTATTGTGACCAGTGTGAGGTGATACCTTATTGTAGTTTTTATTGACATTGATTTAATAATCATTGGTGTGGAGTAATTTTCCACGTGCTTTTATTATTTTATACCTTGTGAGTACAGTGTACCTCTTGAAACTGGCTTCTTGAAACTTGATGATTTACCCCAGGACATTTCTTGAGGGCAGGTGTCATTTACAGCCCTGTCAAACTTGTGACTATTAACAGCCCTTCAGCACCTGTTTTATGGCTTCCCTGCTGGCTCAGTGGTAGAGAATCCACCTGCAGTGCAGGGGACTTTCGGGAGACACAGGTTCGATCCCTGGGTTGGGAAGATCCCTTGGAGGGGGAAATGGCAACTCACTCCAGTATTCTTGCCTGGAGAATCCCATGGACAAAGGGGCCTGGCAGGCTACAGTCCATGGAGTCAAAAAGAACGTAACTGAGCAACCAAGCAACAACAGCATGTGTTTTAAGGTGTGAATGTTGAGCTGTACCAGCTAATTACTTCCTGCCCCCAATTTTCCATTTTGCTAACTAAGTTTCTAAGTCTGTGAATCTGTTTGTCTTTCGTAATGAAGTTCATTTTTATCCATTGAAGTGATATTCTGTATTATCTGCCTTTCCCTGTCTCACTTTACTCAGTATGATCACCTCTAGTTTCTTCCCTCTAAATGGAAATGGCACTATTTCATCCTTCTTTATATCTGAGCAATATTGCATTGTGTATATTTACCCCATTTTCTGTATCCATTCATCTGTACTTGTACATATAAGTTGCTTCCCTGTCTTGGCCATTGTACCAAGTCCTGCCATGATCTTTGGGGTGCAGGTGTCTTAAAATTTTGGTTTTTTCTGGATCTACTCCTAGGTATGGGATTTCTGGGTCGCTGTATCACTGGATTCTTCTCTGTTTAGTTTTTAAAAGAAGCTCCATAATGTTCTCCCTAGTGGATATACCAATTTACATTCCCACCAACAGTGTAGGAGGGTTCCTTTCTCTCCACACACTCTGCAGAATTTATTGTTGTGGGTTTTCAACGTGGCCGTTCTGATCAGTGTGATCAATTGATTTGCCTTTCTTAAAGAACTGGAACCTTCCTTCATAGCTTAGTCAGTAAAGAATTGGCCTACAATGTAGGAGGCCTGGGTTCAATTCCTGGGTCTGGAAGATATTCTGGAGAAGGAAATGCAACCCACTCCAGTATTTTTGCCTTGAAAATCCCACGGACAGAGGGGGCTGGCGGGCTACAGTCCGTGGGGTCACAATAGTCGGGTATGACTTAGCGACTAAACCACAAACCACCAAAGAACAGTGATGCTGAGCATCTTTTCATGTTCTTTATGACTATCTCTATGACATTTAGGTCTTTGGCTGATTTTTTTATTGAGTTGGGTTTTTGTTTTTTTAATTGAGTTGTACTAGGAGAAGGCAATGGCACCCCACTCCAGTACTCTTGCCTGGATAATCCCATGGATGGAGAAGCCTGGTGGGCTGCAGTCCATGGGGTCGCAAAGAGTCGGAGGCGACTGCGAGACCTCACTTTCACTTTTCACTTTCATGCATTGGAGAAGGAAATGGCAACCCACTCTAGTGTTCTTGCCTGGAGAATCCCAGGGACAGGGGAGCCTGGTGGGCTGCCGTCTGTGGGGTCGCACAGAGTCAGACACGGCTGAAGTGACTTAGCAGCAGCAGCAGTGGTTTGCACCCACTCAACAGACATGAATTTGAGCAAACTCTTCAGTGAAGTTTGCTTAGTGAAGGACAGGGAAGGCTGGCGTCCTGCAGTCCATGCAGTTGCCACTGAACAACTACAAAAACCTGGATCCTCCTGAATATTAAATGCCCAGCAGTTCAGCTCTTCATGGTGTTTTTACACAAGGCAGCAGAACTTCTTCACGCTGCATTGCTTTTTTCCTCTCTGCAATTTCCTTGTTATTTTTTATTGGAATATAGTTGATTTCTGATGTTGTGTTTGTTTCAGGCTTACAGGAACCCAGTTCAGTTATATTAATACATAGATGTTTATTCTCTTTTGGGTTGTTTTTTGCCTACAGGTGATTAGAGTGTGTTCATAAACTTCCCTATGCTATTCAGTAGGTACTTTTTGATTACCTATTTTATATATAGTAATGTGCATATGTTAATTCCAACCTCTTAATTTATTCTGCCTGTATTTGGAGGTTCAGCACTCTGCTAAGGCAACAGGCACTCCAGGTCCATTGTGGAGGCACACTGCCTGCCCCAAGTTCCCAGCTCCCTCAGCCCCAGGACTCTCCAGGTGTGTGACACCAGCCTCGGTCACTATGTCCTGAGGGATGTAGAGTTAGCATTTCTTTTTCATTTTTCCTGCTTCTCTCCCATTATTTGAATTGGAGTCAGGTGGCAGTAGTGGTAAAGACTCTGCCTGCCAGTGCAGGAGATATAAAGAGATGTGGGTTTGATCCCTGTGTTGAGAAAATCCCCCAGAGAAGGGAATCCCACTCCAGTGTTCTTGCCTGGAGAATCCCATGGAGAATCTCAGAGGCGGGAGGGCTACAGTCCATAGGGTCACAAAGAGCCGGACACAGCTGAGCAACTTAGCACTCATATAGGTGAATTACAATCTTGGGGGGGTGGTTTCCCTTTCCCTTTTCCTTCTACCACAACTTGTTTCACTTTTCTTAATACATAGATGTATTTTTTTCCATACAGGTTATTACAGAGTGTGGAGTAAGTTTCCTTATGTCCTACAGAGGGTCCTGGACATTTATGTTATCAATACTAGTATGCATATACTAGTCTGAAGCAGCTCACTTCTCCACACCACACATCCTTGTATATTAGTGACCAAAAGCTTATTTTCTAAGTCTGTGAGGCTGTATCTCCAGGCAAGAAGTTCATTTTTATCCATCTTTTAGCTTACACCTAGAAGCAATGGCACCCCACTCCAGTACTCTTGCCTGGAAAATCCCATGGACGGAGGAGCCTGGTGGGCTGCAGTCCATGGGGTCGCTAAGAGCTGGACGCAACTGAGCGACTTCACTTTCACTTTTCACTTTCATGCATTGGAGAAGGAAATGGCGACCCACTCCAGTGTTCTTGCCTGGAGAATCCCAGGGATGCAGGAGCCTGGTGGGCCACCATCTATGGGGTCGCACAGAGTCGGACATGACTGAAGCAACTTAGCAGCAGCAGAAGTGATATCATATGATATTTGTCTCTCCCTGTCTCCCTTACTTCACTCGGAATGATCATCTCTACTTTCTTTCCTGTGGCCATGCTTGGCCTTATTTCCTATTTCTTTAAGGTTGAGAACTATTGCACTGTGTTTATGTACCCTATCGTCTGTGTACATTCATCTGTGTTTCTACAATTAGCTTGATTCCCTGTCTTGGCTATTGTATGTAGTGGGGCCGAAATCTCAGGGTTACCCATCTCTTTTAAAATTTTGGTTGTCTCGACCACCCCAGTCCAGACATGAGGCACACATCTGCTCAGGCTCCAGGGGTGGGATAGCAGCCTAATTGGGGAGGTTGCAGGGAGTAAACTAGGCATTGCTTTTTTTCCTTTTCTTTAATCTCATGCCAATGCTATGTTGGAGTATAGTCAATTTGTGCTTGCTGATTTGTGCTTGCTGTCAGTGTACAATTGCTGGATTCAGTTGTGACATGTATATACAGCATACCTGTTCTTTTTTGGATTATTTTGCCATAGAGGTTATTGCAGAAGGTTAAGCACAGTTCCAAGTCCTGAACATCAGGTCCTTCTTGAGTATCTATTAGAGATACAGATTTCTGTGTATACATGGAAGGAAGGAAGGAGGCGATCCTTTTGGATTATCTATGACAGCTACAGATTTCTGTAAATATGCTGAGATATACTTGAAACTGACTTGAATATTGTGTTTGGAATTCGTTTCTTCAGTGCTCTCTGCTGAGGGCAGCTGTCATTAAGAGAACCTCAAGTGTTGTGAATTAGAGGTGCCAGTAAGCCCCGGTGGTTAGGTTGTAGTCAAAGGAAATGTCTACAGGTGGCCACACTTTTTCACTCCCATCTCTGGTTCCTGAGGCAACTGGAGCTTTAGGGAAAGTGGGCTTCCTGGGCTGTGAATTCATGTGGAATATGCCTGAGCAAACATTTAGGGCTTGTGTCTCACTACTTCCTCCCCCTAAAGCTTCACACCCCAACCCCAGACTAGTCCCAGCCAGGGCCACAGCACCCAGCCAGGGATGCTAAGGTGCCTAGGAGGCTGCACTCTCAGTAAGGAAGCTTGAGCTGGGAACCCCAACACCAGGAGACCTAGAGGCTAGGTGACCTTTCCAAGGTCCTCAAATCCAGACGGTCAGGACACCATTCTCTGGATGCACTAGAAACTGTGGTCCCAGCCAGATCAAACCAGACAGGAGAGGTTTAATCACTAAATTAAGGGCACCCTGTCTGGTCGTTTCAACCCCACCACAGTGCAGCCATGAAAACCAAGACTGCCCAGCCTCCAGGGATGAAACAGAAGCCCAAGCCAGGTGCATATTTCATATACTAAGATAGAATTTTCTATATTTCATGTATGATAATATAGGTGCAAATTTCATATATGAAATATAGACTTTTCAATTTCATATATGGAAATATGGGGGCAGATTTCCATCTATGGCAATAGAATTTTCTGTTTCATCTATGAAAATGTAGGGGCATATTTCATACATGAAAGTAGAATTTCCTGTATTTCATGTGTGAAATTATAGGGACACACTTCATACATGAAGGAAGACTTTTCTATATTTCATGTATGAAAATATGGGGGGTTATTTCATACATGCATGTAGAATTTCCTATATTTCATGTATGAAAATATGGGTATGCGCATTTGTAGAGTGAATTCCTTTGCTATTGTTTTTTCAAGAAAAGAAGCAACATTTTACTCTAACTTCTAATGATACTAATTCTTACAACTTTGTATTGGTAAATCATGAGTTTCACCTGGACTTGCAGGGCAATAGCTCTCAAACTTCAGTGTGCTTCAGAATCACCTGGACAGTTTTGTGAAATGAAAATATCTCCTGCCATGTTAATAAACAAGTAACGTCATAGCCAGCAGTGATTTCTGGCCTCCAATAAGAGCTCCCCAAACTTCGATCCAGTGAATGGAGCCACCCTCCACGGTGATTGCAGAGGAACTGGGGGAATGCGAGAAGCAAGCTGAGCAAGGAGAAGGGATTGACCCCAGACAGCTGAGGTGCATATGAAGGGAGTGAATTCAGTGAGCCCAGAGGCTTGCATCTTTGCATACACCCCGATACCTGATCTTCAGGTTCAGTTAGGACTGGCTGCTCCCTTTGTTGCAAACTTGTCGATAGCCTCCTTGGAGCGTTTCCTCAGAGCTACTGAGATGCTGTCTCTGGGGCTCAGAGTCCTAAACATTCCCCCCAAATCAAATAACTCTGCTTTCAGGCTGTGACTATATTTTTTAGTCGACAGCTTATTAACTCACATTGTCAGATGCAGAGCCAGAGGTTCTGATTTAGTAGATTTCCACATACCAGTCTAGGGATCATAATGAAAATCATCATGACTTTTATTTAATGTATCTCTTCTAACTCAAGTATACTGTCTTACATTTTAATACTCACAAAAGTCTTCATATGAAATAAGAAGATTGGTAAGTGACTTCTTCATTAGAGCATTCTGAACTGAACTCAAAATGAAAGCACATTAAAGTGCTCTCTCAGAGAAGATAAAAGCAAGTTAAAAAAAATTTATCCTATAGTTAGATTAATTGCCTTGATTTAACTAATCAGTTCTTTGTGAAGCAAAAATAAAGAGTAAACCTACTTTATGTGATTTTTAAAATCACATAATTAGTTTCTTGATGAAGTCTTCTATTTTTGAAAATTTCTCATTTTTATTTTGCTAACTTTGTTTCTTATTGATTATTTTTTGTGTTTATAGCTAGCCAGCAACTATTTTTTAAAAATTGAAGTACATCTGATTTACATTACTATATTTGTTTTGGGATACAACATAGTGATTGAATATTTGTATGTAATATACTCTGTTTAGAGGTATTACAAAATACTGGCCATATTTCTGTCTGCTGTGTATCTTTGTTTCTTATTTTATACATAGTGGTTTGTAGCTCTCAATCCTCCGCCCATGGCTGGCCCCTCTACCTCCCTCTGCCCACTGGTAAGCTTAGTGCTCTGCATCCGCGAGCCTGTTTCTGTTTCAGTTTCATAGATAAGTTCATTTGTCGCATGCTACATCCCACATATAAGTGATATGGTATTTGCCTTGGCTTTCTCTCTTCACTTAATATGATAATATCTAGGTTCCTGTTCCTGAAAATGGCATTATTTTAATCATTTCTGTATTTCATGTGTGGAACTATGGGGCAGATTAACATATATGAAACATAATTTTGTCTTTAATATATGAAAATATGGGTACATATTCATATTTACAAATAGAAGTTTCCATATTTTACATGTGAAAGATGGATATATGCTTTTGTAGTGTGAACTCCTTTACTATTGTTCTTTAAAGAATCAGCATTTTACTATAACAAACATAAATTCTTACAACTTTGTGTTGGCAAATCGTGAGTTTCGCCTGGACTTGTAGGCAATAGCTTTCAGACTTCCGTGTGCTTCACGCCTCAGATTCACCTGATTGTGTATTAACTGCAACTGTCAAACGGCAGTTCCGGAGCTTCCAATTTACTAGATTTGCAGACACCAGTCCAGGGACCGTAATGGAAATTATTGTGCCTTTGAGTAATGCTTTTAAAGACTTGACTTTTGTAACTCAAGTGTACTATCTTGCATCTTGGTACGCACCAAAATCTTCATTTGAAACAAGAAGATTGCTCAGTGACTGCTGTTTTAGGGCGATGTGAACTGAAATCAAAATGTAGGCATCAAAAAACTAATACAATTATGTAAAGTTTAAAAATAAAATAAAATTTTAAAAAAATGATTAAAAAAGTGTTTTCTCAGAGAACATTGAAAGAAGCAACTTAAAAAAAAAACATATTTACCCTGTAAGACTAACTTGACTAATTGTTTATTTGTGAAGCAAAAATGAAAAGAGTAAATCTACTTTATGTGATTTTTTAAAATCTCATCAAAGTTAATTTCTTGATGGAATCTTTTAGTTTTGAAAAATTCCCATCTTTATATTGCTTATTTTTTCCTGTTGATTTTTTTTTTGTTTGTAGCTAGCCATCAACTGTTTTTTTAAATGACATACAGTTAATTTACATTACTGTACTTGCCTTGCGTGTACAACCTAGTGATTCAATGTTTTTACGAACCCTACTCCATTGAAAGTTATTACAAAATAATGTGTATGTTTCCCTCTGCTGTGTACTATAAACTTGTAGCTAATCTATGTTATACATAGTGATTTGAATCTCTTAATCCTCTACCCCTACCTTAGCCTCCCATGTCACTTTCCCCGTTAGCTCTCTATATCTGTGAATCTGTTTCTCTTTCATAGATAAGGTCATTTGTGTCTTATTTTAATTTCCACACGTAAGTGATATCATACAGTATTTGTTTTTGTGTTTCTGACTTCACTTCGATTACCTCCAGGATTGTGTTGCTGAAAATGGCATTATTTCCATCTTTTCTGTATTTCCTATATGAAATATGGTTGGATATTTCTATACATGAAAATAGAATTTTCTATATATCATGTAAGAAAACATGGGTGCATATATGAAAATTGAATTTTCTGTTTCTTATATGGAACTATAGGTGCATATTTCCTTATAAGAAAATCTAATTTTCTATATTTCCTATATGAAATTATGGGTGCATATGTTCATACATGAAAATCGAACTTTCTATTTTACCTGTATTAAAATATAGGTGTATCCATATAAGAAAATCAAATTTTTGTATTTCCTGTGAGAAATAAGGGTATGTATTTCCAGGTGTGAAAATGTTATTTTCTATATTTCATTTATGAAAATATGAGTTCAGATTCTAGGTTTAGCTCTCTTGATAGTTTTTTTTTGCCTGGAATGTGGAGACAATCCCTTAAAGAGAATGTTGCCAATGTACATTCCCACTAACAGTGGGAATTAGCATTCCTAATTACTGCCGAGCATCTTATCCTGTGAGACAGTGTGGTGTTTTATATAAATTCCTATTTAAAGAGTGTGAGAAAAACTTGCCAGTGGTAAGTGGCTTTTCGATAGCTGGGAGTGTTGGGAATTTATTTCAGCAGCCCCTGCCCCAGGACTTTCCTGAAGGCAGCTGTCCTTAATGGAACCCCAGGCCTTGTGAGTTGAGGTGCCTGTGAGCAGGAGTGATCAAGTTGTAGTTACAGGAAATGTCCACAAGGAGGCAGCACTTTTTCAAGCCCACCTTTGGTTCCTGTGGCAGACTGAGCCATAGGAAAAGTTGGCTTCCTGGGCTGTGAATAGAGCGGAATGTGCCTGAGCAAACAAGAAAGGGCTTGAGTCCCAGTACTTCCTCCTCCTAAAGCTTCACACCCTTAACCTTAACTAGACTAATCCCAGTGGGGGCTATAGCACCCAGCTGAGCAGGCTAAGGTGCCTAGGAGGCTACAGTGTGAGTAAGGAGACGAGCTGGGAACCCTAGCAACAGGAAAAGGGGAAGCAGGGTGACTGACTATTGCCTCCAAGATCCTCAAGGACTTCATCCAACTCTGATCTGGTCCCAGCCAGAGTGAAGCAGACAGTAGGGGTTTAAAAAGGGCCCAGTGAAGGCCACCCTGCCAGGCTGACTCAATCCCACTCCAGTTCACAATGGGAGCCAAGCCTGTTCAGGCACCAGGCATTATTCATTACAGGTGCAGATTCATTGCCACTTTAGGTAAAGAACTCCTAATTCATTCCAGGCCCTTCACTTTATTTATTTATTTTCCAAAACCATTTGTTTCACTTTGAATTCTCAGAGTTTCTTTCTGGGTTATCAATTTGTGGACTTGTAAGTCTATTTTCATATGACCTGGATGAGACCTCACATACCATCATCCTTGTCTTCCTGACTGAATTCCCTTTGTGTGTGATCCTTCAAGCTCCATGCCTGTGGCTCTCAGTGTCGTAATTCCCTCATTTCAGGGACAAATCTTAATGACTGAGAAATAGTCTACCAAATAAATGTGCCACATCTTGTTTAAGCTTTAATCTCTAATGGGGGATTCTGCAGCCTGCGTGTCTTGGCTACTGGAACAAAGCCGTGCTGGAGGTTTGGTGGGGTGCAGGTGCCTTTTGGTCAATGGTGATCTCGGGATATAGGCCAAGGTTCAGGGATGTCAGACCCTAGGCTTAGGCCAACTTGACAGTTTAATTCAGGTATTTGGAGACTGTCCATTCTACTGGCTGCTGCCAGTCTAATCCCAAGGACAACCCAGGTGAATTATTTCTACTCCAGAACTTCTCCCACACTTACGGCCTATGGACTCGTGATGTTGGCCATGTGAGTGTTACGATTTGATTTTCCAAAGTCCTTTTCATTGCATCCATTCAGCAATTAGATTCTGAGCATCTTGTTTTGAGGAGGAGGTTTGGGTGTTCTTTTTCTTTTTCCCTCAAAGAGTGTAAGGACCACTTGCCTTTGATGGTTGCATTCCTCGACGTCAGCTGAGTTTGGAATTGATTCTCAGGTACTGGACACAGAACATTTCTTGAGAACAGCTGTCATTAATGGAACCCCAGGCCTTGTGAACTGACGTGCTTGTGTTCAAGGGGGATAAAGTGGTAGTAACAGAAAATGTCCACTTTTTCATGCCCACCTTTGGTTCCTGGGGGAAAGAAGAGCCTGAGGGCAAGTTAGCTTCCTGGGCTGTGAAATAGTGTGAAATTGGACTGAGCAAACAGGAGAGGGCTTGAGCCACACTACTTTTTCCCCTTAAAACTTCTCACAAAGAGACCATGCAGACTAATTCATTCAGGGTCTACAGTACACTGTAGAAGCTGCTTAGATGCTAGGGGGTGGCTAGCATCCCCCAGGGAGGAGGAGGCTTGAGCTGGAATCCCCAGCACCAGCAGAAGTTGAGGCCAGCTGAATTTTGCCTTGAAATTACTCGGGGTTTTGATGCAATGTGGGACTCTTGTGCCCGCCAGACGTAGCACACAGTAAAACTTTAAAATGTGTTTAATGAAGGGCACAGCTGTGTATACCCTACCCTGGTTCAGAAGTGGGACCCAAGCCATCTGAGCTCCCAGGGATGGGATAGCTTCCAAGTCAGGGAGGTCTCACAGAATACAGTAGTCACTGCTTTCCTTCCTTTTTTTTTTTTTTAACATCTTGCCAGTACTCCCTGCAGCGTCGTCTAATGCCATCACGTGACTTTTGTCACCACACAGCCCCCTGATTCAGGTGTTTAGTCATCTTTGGGATATCTTTATGGTTTGTGGTGCTTTTTGCCTTGGAAATTCGATTGGAGTGGTGAGCAACACATCCTTGTGCATTTTCTAACTCAGACTCACTGTTCTGGAAAAGAATGCAGTAACATAGAAAAGAATTTTTGTGCATTATCTCTTAGTGTTATAGATTTCTGAGTCTATATGGATGGAAGGTAGGAAGAATGAGGATCATCCATGGATGACTTATTACAGGTACAGATTTGTTGTCCCTTTAAGTGCGTACCCCCTAATTCGTTCCAGTCTCTGCACTTTATTTTTTGAAACAGTGTTTTGAGTTTGAATTCTCAGAGTCTTTGTCAGCTATGTTCATTTGCTGACTTGTATGAAGTTCTCGTTTGACCTGGATGAGACCTCATGTCCCAGGATTTTTCTCCTCCTGACTGATCACTTTCCCTATGATCCTTCAAGGTCCCTCCCTGTGTCTCCCAGTGTTACAATTCCCTAATTTTTGTGTCTATATTTTATGGATGAGCAATTGTCTACCAGACGTATGCACCATATCTTGTTGAAGGTTGAACCTCTCACTGGGGATTTCACAGACTGTGTGTCTTGGCTACTGGAAGGAAGCTGGAGGTTTGTTGGGGTGCCTGTGCCTTTTAATCAATGGTGTTCTCAGAATATAGGCCAAGGTGTGGGAATGTCAGATCCTAGACTTATTCTAACTTCATAGTTTTTCAGGCATTTCAAGACTGTCCATTCTACTGGCTGCTACCAATGTGCATTGCCACCAACAGCCTTGGATGGTTCTTTTTCCTCCAGACTCTCTCCTGTATTTATTGTGGGTAGACTTCTGTCATTGGCCCGTTAAGTGTTGCCACTTAATTTTCTATTCTCCATTTGATTGTCATGCAGCTTTGAGGGACTTGTTTTCCTCCCCCCACTTAAAGGGTGTGAGGACAATTTACCGTTGGCAGTTGGCTTCCTGAATGTCAGCTGTGTTGGGAATTTATTTCTCAAGTGCCAGTCATAGGATATTTCTTGAGGACAGCTGTCATTATTGGAACCCCAGGCCTTGTGAATTGAGGTGCCTGTAAGCAAGGGTGATCAAGTTGTAGTTACAGAAAATGTCCACAAGGTGGCAGAACTTTTTTATGCCCACCTTTGGTTGCTGGGGGACAGAAGAGCCTGAGGGCAAGTTGGCTTCCTGGGTTCTGAAATAGTGTGAAATTTGCCAGCAAACCAGAAAGGGCTTGAGCCTCACTACCTTTTTCCCCAAAAGCTTCACACACAGAGGGACCATGCAGAGTAATCCCTTCAGAATCCATAGTACACTGCAGATGCTGCTTAGGTGCTAGGAGGCAGCACTCCCAGGGAGGAGGAGGCTTGAGCTGAGATCTTCAGCTCCAGCACAGATTGAAGCCAGCTGAATTTTGCCATGAAGTTGCTTGAGGCCTTGATGCCACGTAGGACTCTTGTCCAGCCCAACAGAGCACACAAGAGAACTTTATAAAGTGTTCAATGAAGGGCACCCTGCCAAGCTGTGTCTACCCCACACGAGTTCTGCATTGGGGCCCAAGACAGCTCAGCCTCCATGGACGGGTAACATCCCAAGTTGGGGAGGTAGCCCAGAATCCCATAGGCACTGCTTTCTTTCTGTTTTTTTTGTTTTGTTTTGTTTTGTTTTTTCCATCTTGCCAATACTACCGGCAGCATTGTCCATTTGCCATCGTGTGGTTTTTGTCACCACACAGCCACCTGATTCAGGTGCTTAGTCCTCTTTGGGGTCTCTCTGGTTTTAGGGGCTTTTGGCCTTAGAAATTCAATTAGAGAGGTGAGCAACATGTCCGTGTGCATTTTCTGACTCAGATACACATTTTTGGGGATAGAATGCAGGAACATAGAAAAGAATTTTTGTGGATTATCACTTAATTATCAATTAATTATCACTTGTGCTATAGATTTCTGAGTCTATGTGGATGGAAGGTAGGAAGAATGAGGATAATCCATGGATGGTTTATTACCCATACAGATTTCTTTTCCCTTCAGTACTTACCCCCTAATTTGTTCCAGTGCCTGCATTTAATTTTTCTGAAACAGATTTTTGTGAATTTGAATTCTCAGTCTTTTGCAGATATGTTCATTTGCTGACTTGTATGGAGTTCTCATGTGACCTGGATGAGACCTCATATCCCAGGATTTTTTTCCTCCTGACTGATCGCTTTCCCTATGATCCTTCAAGGTCCCTCCCTGTGTCTCCCAGTGTTACAATTCCCTAATTTTTGTGTCTATATTTTATGGATGAGCAATTGTCTGCCAGATGTATGTACCACATCTTGTTTCAGGTTTAATCTCTCACCAGGGATTTTGCAGACTGCATGTCTTGGCTACTGGAAGGAAGCAGTGCTGGAGGTTTTTTGGGGTGCAGGTACCTTTCAGTCAATGGTGTTCTCAGGATACAGGCTAAGGTGCGGGAATGTCAGATCCTAGGCTTAGCCTCACTTCATAGTTTTTCAGGGATTTGGAGACTGTCCATTCTACTGGCTGCAGCCCATGTGCTTTAAAACTGACAGCCTTCCTGCAAACTCTCTCCTGTATTTATTGCCTTCAGACTTCAGAGGTTGGCCATGTGAGTGTTTCTATTTAATTTTCTATTGTCCTTTTGACTGGCATTGCTGCAGCTTTGAGGGATGCTAGGCATCTGGTTTGAGAGCGAAGGTTTGGGTGTGTCTGTTCTATTTTTTTTTTTTTTTTTTTTACTTCTCCTTAAAGGGCATGAGGACAATTTACCTTTGGCGGTAGGCTTCCTGAACGTCGGCTGTGTTGGGAATTTATTTCTCAGGTGCCAGCCACAGGACATTTCTTGAGGGCAGCTGTCATTATCGGAACCCCAGGCCTTGTGAATTGAGGTGCGTGTGTGCAAGGGTGATCAAGTTGTAGTTACAGAAAATGTCCACAAGGCGGCAGCACTTTTCATGAGACCCTTTAAGTTCCTGGGGGGAAGCAGAGTCTGAAGGCAAGTTGGCTTCCTGGGCTGTGAAACAGAGTGAAATTTGTCTGGGAAAAGAGGAAAGATCTTGAGCCTCACCACTCTTTCCCTCTAAGGCTTCACACACAAAGGAACCATGCAGAGTAATCCCTTCAGTATCCACAGTACACTGCAGAGGCTGCTTAGGTGCTAGGAGGCAGCACTCCCAAGGAAGAGAAGGCTTGAGCTGGAATCCCCAGCACCAGCAGAGATTGAGGCCAGCTGAATTTTGCCATGAAATTCCTCAGGTCCTTGATTCTATGTGGGACTATTGTCCCAGCCAGACGGAGCACACAAGAAAACTTTAAAAACTGTTCAATGAAGGGAACCTTGCCAGGTTGTGTCTACCCCACACAAGTTCACAATTGGGACCCACACCTGCTCAGCCTCCAGGGATGGGATAGCATCCCAAGTCATGGATGTAGCCCAGAATACAGTAGGCACTGCTTTCCTTCCATTTTCATTAACATCCTGCCAATACTACCTGCAGCATCGTCCATTTGCCATAGTGTGATTTTGTCAAGCACAGCCACCCCATTCAGGTATTAAGTCATCTCCAGGGTGTCTCTTTTCATACTGTTCATGGGTGTTGGAGAAGACTCTTGAGAGTCCCTTGGACTGCAAGGAGATCCAACCAGTCCATCCTAAAGGAGATCAGCCCTGGGTGTTCTTTGGAAGGACTGATGCTAAAGCTGAAACTCCAATACTCTGGCCACCTCATGTGAAGAGTTGACTCATTGGAAAAGACTCTGATGCTGGGAGGGATTGGGGGCAGGAGGAGAAGGGGACGACAGAGAATGAGATGGCTGGATGACATCACTGACTTGATGGACGTGAGTTTGAGTGAATTCCGGGAGTGGGTGATGGAGAGGGAGGCCTGGTGTGCTATGATTCATGGGGTTGCAAAGAGTCGGACACGGCTTAGCAACTGAACTGAACTGAGGGTATCTCTATGCTTTCTGGGGACTTCTTGCCTAAGAAGGTCAAGCAGAGTGGTGAGCATCATGTCCTCAAGCATTTTCTAACTCAGATACACTTTTTCTGGGAATAGAAACCAGGTAGATGGGAGATAATTTTTGGTGGCTTATCTCTCAAGGCTACATATTTATCTGTCTGTCTGGATGGAAGGCAATGGCACCCCACTCCAGTACTCTTGCCTGGAAAATCTCATAGGCAGAGGAGCTTGGAAGGCTGCAGTCCATGGGGTCGCTGAGGGTCGGACACGACTGAGTGACTTCCCTTTCACTTTTCACTTTCGTGCATTGGAGAAGGAAATGGCAACCCACTCCAGTGTTCTTGCCTGGAGAATCCCAGGGATGGGGGAGCCTGGTGGGCTGCCGTCTATGGGGTCGCACAGGGTCGGACACGACTGAAGTGACTTAGCTTAGCAGCAGCTGGATGGAAGGAAGGATGAACGAGGAGAATCCATGTGGATGATTTATTACAGGTACAGATTTGTTGTCGCTTTAGGTACTTACCCCCTAGTTAGACCCTGCCCTTCACTTTATTTATTTTTCTGGAATCTTGTGTTTGACTTTGAATTCTCAGAGTCTCTTTCTGGGATGTCAGTGTGTTGCCTTGTACATCTGCTCTCATTTGGCCTACATGAGCCTCATATACCAGGATCTTCCTCTGCCTGCCTGACTTCTCTTTCCCTATAATCCTTCAAGATCCATCCCTGTGTCTCCCAGTATTATAATTTCGTAATTTCAGAGTCAGTTTTTAGGAGTGAGAAATAGCACACCGGATGTAAATATGACATCTTGTTTAGGTTTAATCTCTCACTGGGGATTTTGCAGACTGCATGTCTTGGCTACAGGAAGGTAGCCCGTGCTGGTGGTCTGTTGGGGTGCATGTGGCTTTTAATCGGTCCTCAGGATATAGGAAAAGATGCAGGAATGTCAGATCCTACACTTAGCCTGACTTCACAGTTTTTCAGACATTCGGAGACTGTACATTCTAGTGGCTGCTGCCAATGTGCATTGCCACCAAAGCCTTGGGGGATTCTTTTCCTTCAGCTTCTTCTGTATTTATTGCCTGTAGACTTCTGAGGTTGGCCATGTGAGTGTTGTGATATAATTTTATTTTGTCCTTTTTACAGGAGTTCCTACAGCTTGAAGGATCCTGAGTATCTGGTTTGAGAGGGGAGGTTTGGGTGTGTCTATTCTTCTTTATTTTTCCCCAGTTATACTGTGAGGACACCTTTGGCAACTGGCTTCCTGAATGTCGGCTGTGTTTGGAACTTGTTTCTCAGGTGATGGCCACAGGACGTTTCTTGAGGGGAGCTGTGCAGATGGTGACTGCAGCCATGAAAGTAAAAGACGCTTACTCCTTGCAAGGAAAGTTATGACCAACCTAGATAGCATATTCAAAAGCAGAGATATTACTTTGCCAACAAAGGTTTGTCTAGTCAAGGCTATGGTTTTTTCAGTGGTCATGTATGGATGTGAGATTTGGACTGTGAAGAAGGCTGAGCGCCGAAGAATTGATGTTTTTGAACAGTGGTGCTGGAGAAGACTCTTTTGAGAGTCCCTTGGACTGCAAGGCGATCCACCCAGTCCATCCTAAAGGAGACCAGTCCTGGGTATTCTTTGGAAGGACTGATGCTGAGGCTGAAACTCCAATACTTTGGCCACCTCATGTGAAGAGTTGACTCATTGGAAAAGACTCTGATGCTGGGAGGGATTGGAGGCAGGAGGAGAAGGGGACGACAGAGGATGAAATGGCTGGATGGCATCACCGACTCGATGGACATGAGACTGGGTAAACTCCTGGAGTTGGTGATGGACAGGGAGGCCTGGCGTGCTGCAATTCATGGGGTCCCAAAGAGTTGGACACGACTGAGCGACTGAACTGAACTGAACCGAGGCCTTGTGAATTGAGGTTCCTGTGATCAAGGGTGTTCAAGTTGTAGTTACACAAAATGTCCACAAGGCGGCAGCACTTTTTCATGCCCACCCTTGTTTCCTGGGGTCCAGCGGAAAGCTTCTCACAAAGGGACCATGCAGACTAATCCCTTCAGGGTCTACTGTACACTGCTGAGGCTGCTTAGGCGCCAGAAGGCGGCACTCCCAGGAGGGAGGAAGTTTGAACTGAGATCCCCAGCACCAGCAGAGATTGAGGCCAGCTGAATTTTCCTTGAAATTCCTCAGGGTTTTGATGCCACACGGAACTCTTGACCCGGCCAGACGAAGCACACAGTAGAACTTTTAAAAGTGTTTAATGAAGGGCGCCCTTCCAGGCTGTGTATACCCCAGCCCGGTTCTGCAGTGGGACCCAAGCCTGCTCAGCCTCCAGGGGTGGGATAGCAACCCAGTTAGGGAGGTCTCACAGAATACATAGGCACTGTTTCCCTTCTGGCTTTTTTTTTTTTTTTTTCCCATCTTGCCAATACTCCCTGCAGCATCGTCCATTTGCCATAGTGTACTTTTGGTCACCGCACAGATGCCTGATTCAGGTATTAAGTCATCTTTGGGGTATCTCTATGGTTTGAGGGGTTTTTTGCCTTTGAATTTTGATTAGAGCATCACGTCCTCGTGCATTTTCTAACTCAAATACACTTTTCTGGGAATAGAATGCAGTAATATAGAAAAGAATTTCCCTGGATTTACTCTTAATGCTCTAGATTTCTGAGTCTATATGGGTGGAGGGTAGGAAGAATGAGGATAAACCACAGATGATTTATTACGGGCACAGATCTGTTGCGCCTGTCGCTGCTTACCCCCTAATTCGCTCCAGTCTCTGCACTTTATTTATTTTCCCAAAACAGTTTTATTTTGAGTTTGAATTCTCAGAGTCTTTTTCAGATATGTTCATTTGTTGACTTGCATGAAGTTCTCATTTGACCTAGATGAGACCTCATATCCCAGGATTTTTCTCCTCCTGATTGTCTTCGCTTTCCCTATGAACCTTCACGGTCCCTCGCTGTGTCTCCATGTTATAATTCCCTAGTTTTAGTGTCTTTTTTATGAGTGAGAAAGTCTGCCGGATGTATGTACCACATCTTGTTTAAGGTTTAGTCTCTCACTGGGGATTTTGCAGACTGCGTGTCTCGGCTACAGGAAGGAAGCAGTGCTGGTGGTTTGTTGGGGTGCATGTGCCTTTTAATTGAAGGTGTGCTCAGGATACAGGCCAAGGTGCGGGAATGTCAGATCCTAGACTTAGCCTCACTTCATAGTTTTTCAAGCATTTGAAAACTGTCCATTCTGGTGACTGATGCCAATGTGCATTGCCACCAACAGCCTTGGGGGATTCTTTTTCCTCCACACTCTTGTATTTATTGCCTGTAGACTTCTGACATTGGCTGTGTTCGTGTTGCGATTTAATTTTCTAATTAACCTTTTGATTTGCTTTCCTGCAACTTTGAGGGGTGCTGAGCATCTCGTTTGAGAGGGGAGGTAGCATGTGTCTGTTCTTTGTTTTTTTCTTTCTTTTCCTTAAAGGATGTAAGGACAACTACCTTTGTTGGTTGGCTTCCCGAACGTTGGATGTGTTTGGAATTTATTTCTCAGGTGCCGGCCACAGGACATTACTTGAGGGTGGCTGTCATTTATGGAACCCCGGCACTTGTGAACTGAGGTGCCTGTAAGCAAGAGTGATCAAGTTGTAGTTACAGAAAACATCTACCTTTTTATGCCCACCTTTGGTTCCTGTGGGCAAATAGAGCCTGAGGGTAAGTTAGTTTCCTGGACTGTGAAATAGAATAAAGTTCTACTCAGCAAACACTAAAGGGCTTGAGCCTCACTGCTTTCTCCACCTAAAGCTTCTCACAAACAGACCATGCAGACCATTCCCTTCTGGGTCCAGAGTACACTGCAGAGAGTGCTTAGGTGCTAGGTGGTGGCACTCCCGGGAAGGAGGAGGCTTGAGCTGGGATCCCCAGCTCCAGCAGAGATTGAGGCCAGCCGAATTTTGGCTTGAAATTTTCCGTGTTTTCATTCAATGCGGGACTTTTGTATCCGCAGCTGTAGCACACAGTAGAACTTTAAAAAGGGTTTAATGAAGGGCACCCTACAAGGCTGTATCTACCCGCCCCAGTTCAGCAGCGGGACCCAAGCCTGCTCAGCCTCCAGGGATGAGATAGCATCCCAAGTAGGGAGGTCTCACAGGATACAGTAGGCACTGCTTTCCTTCTGGTTTTGTTTTGTTCTGTTTTTTCGTCTTGCGAATACTCCCTGCAACATCCTCCATTTAGTGCAGTATGATTTTTCACCGCACAGCCCCCTGATTCAGGTACTAAGTCATCTTTGGGGTATCTCTATAGTATTTGGGGGCTTTTTGCTTTAGAAGTTCGATTAGAGAGGTGAGCATCACATCCTCATGCATTTTCTAATGCATACACTTTTCTGGAAATAGAAAGCAGGAACATAGAAAATAATTTTTGTGCGTTACCTCTTAGTGCTATAGATTTCTGAGTCTATGTGGATGGAAGGTAGAAAGAATGAGGATAATCCATGGATGATTTATTACAGGTACAGATTTGTTGTGCTTTCTGTACTTACTCCCTAATTCATTCTGTTAGGGGATGCACACTGACTGAAACCACCCACCCTGGCCAGGCACCATAGTAATCATTTGCGTGAGTTGTTTTACAACAAGAGGTAAGGAACACGAAACTAATAAGCCACCACCAACTGGAAGAGTTTGGGAAAGGTCAAAAGGAGACCCCACATGTCCGACCACCTCCCAGAATCCTTCTCTCTGGCATCTATCTTGGCTGAACAAGGCGTGCACCCCCAGGAAGGACTCTGAGTCAGAATGATTGGCTAAAGACTGCCCGGAAACTAATCCCATCACCATAAAACCCGAGACTGCAAGCCACCCAGCAGAACAGTTCTCCTGAGTTCCCTTTCCCTGCTGCGCTCCATCCAGGTGCCCCTTCCCAATAATATCTCTTGCTTTGTCAGCACATGTCTCCTCCGACAATTCATTTCCGAGTGTTAGACAAGAGTCCAGTTTCAGGCCCCGGAGGGGGTTCCCCTTCCTGCAACAGTTCCAGTCCTTGCACTTAATTTATTTTTCCAAAAACAGTTTTTCTGAGTTTGAATTCTCAGAGTCTTTTTCACATATGTTCATTCGTTGACTTGTATGAAGTTCTCATTTGACCTAGATGAGACTGCATATGTCAGGATTTTTCCCTCCCTCCTGACTTCGCTTTCCCTATGATCCTTCAAGGTCCATTCCTGTTTCTCCCAGTGTTATAATTCTCTAAATTTAGTGTTTATATTTTATGAGTGAGAAATTGTCTACCAGATATATGTACCACATTTTGTTTAAGGTTTAATCTCTCACCGGGGATTTTGCAGACTGCGTGTCTTGGCTACAGGAAGTAAGGAGTGCTGGAGGTTTGTTGTGGTATATGTACCTTTTAATTGATTATGTCACAGGATATAGGCCAAGGTTCAGATATGTCAGATCCTAGACTTAGCCTCACTTCATAGTTTTTCAGGCAATCAGACACTGATCATTCTACTGGCTGCTGCCAATGTGCTTTAAAATTGACAGCCTTGGGGGATTCTTTTTCCTCCAGACTCTCTCCTGTATATATTACCTTCAGACTTCTGAGGCTTGCCATGTGAGTGCTGCAGTTTAATTTTCTATTGTCCTTTTGACTGGCATTGCTGCAGCTTTGAGGGATGCTGAGCATATCTTGTTTGAGAGGGGAGGTTTGGGTGTGTCTGCTCTTTTTTTCTTTTCTTCTCCTTAAAGGGCATGAGGACAATTTACCTTTGGCGGTAGGCTTCCTGTGCATCGGCTGTGTTGGGAATTTATTTCTCAGATGCCAGCCACAGGATATTTCTTGAGGGCAGCTGTCATTATCGGAACCCCAGGCCTTGTGCATTGAGGTGCGTGTGTGCAAGGGTGATCAAGTTGTAGTTACAGAAAATTTCCACAAGGCGGCAGCACTTTTCATGAGAGCCTTTGGTTCCTGTGGGAAAGCAGTGCCCGAGGGCAAATTACCTTCCTGGGCTGTGAAATTGGCCTGAGCAAACAGGAAAGGTCTTGAGCCTCACTACTTTTTCCACCTAAAGCTTCTCACAAAGGGACCATGCAGGCTAATCCCTTCAGGGTCTACAGTACACTGCAGAGGCTGCTTAGGTGCTAGGAGGCAGCACTCCCAGGGAGGAGGAGGCCTGAGCTGGGGTCCCCAGCACCAGCAGAGATTGAGGCCAGCTGAATTTTGCCTTGGAATTCCTCAGGGTTTTAATGCCATGCGGGACTCTTGTCCTAGCCAGATGTACCACACAGTAGAACTTTTAAAATATGTTTAATGAAGGGCACACCTGTGTATACCCTACCCCGGTTCTGCAGTGGGACCCAAGCCTGCTCAGCCTCCAGGGATGGGATAGCATCCCAAGTCAGGGAGGTCTCACAGAATACATAGGCACTGCTTTCCTTCCATTTTTTTTTTTTTTTTTTCCATCTTGCCAATACTTCCTGCAGCATCATCCATTTGCCACAGTGTGATTTTTGTCACCACACAGCCCCCTGATTCGGGTATTAAGTCATCTTTGGGGTATCTCTATGGTTTGGGGGGCTTTTTAACCTTAGAATTTCAATTAGAGTGGTGAGCATAATGTCCTTGTGCATTTTCTAACTCAAATACACTTTTCTAGGAATAGAATGCAGTCATATAGAGAAGAATTTTTGTGTGTTATCTCTTAGTGCTATAGATTTCTGAGTCTATGTGGATGGAAGGTAGGAAGAATGAGGATCATCCATGGATGATTTATTACAGGTACAGATTCATTGTCCCTTTAAGTGCTTACCCCCTAATTTGTTCCAGTCCCTGCACTTTATTTATTTACTTTTCTGAAACAGCTTTTTTGAGTTTGAATTCTCAGAGTCTTTTTCAGATATGTTAATTTTTTGACTTGTATGAAGTTCTCATTTGATCTAGATGAGACCTCCTATGCCAGGATTTTTCTCCTCTTGAATGACTTCACTTTCCCTTTGATCTTTCAAGGCCATCCCTATGTCTCCCATTGTTATGATTCCCTAATTTTAGTGTCTGTTTTTTATGAGTGAGAAATAGTCTACAGATGAATGTACGACATCTTGTTGAAGGTGCATCTCTCACTGGGAATTTTGCAGACTGTGTGTCTTGGCTACAGGAAAGAAACAGTGCTGGAGGTTTGCTGGGGTGCATGTGCCTTTTAATTGATGGTGTTCTCAGGATACAGGCTAAGGTGCGGGAATGTCAGATCCTAGACTTAGCCTCACTTCATAGTTTTTCAGGCAATTGGACACTGATCATTCTACTGGCTGCAGCCAATGTGCTTTAAAATTGATAGCCTTGGGAGATTCTTTTCCTCCAGACTCTCTCCTGTATATATTACCTGCAGACTTCTGATGTCGGCCGGGTGAGTGTTTAATTTTCTGCTGTCCTTTTGACTGGCATTGCTGCAGCTTTGAGAGATGCTGAGCATCTTCTTTGAGAAGAGATATTTGGGTATGTCTGTTCTTCATTTGTTTTTTCCCCCTTGAAGGGTGTGAGGACAATTTACTTTTTGCAGTTGGCTTCCTGGACGTCGGCCTTGTTTGGAATTTATTTTGCAGGTGCCAGCCATTGGACATTTCTTGAGGGCAGCTGTCATTTCTGGAACCCCAGGCCTTGTGAATTGAAGTGCACGTGTGCAAGGGTGACCAAGTTGTAGTTACACAAAATGTCCACAAGGTGGCAGCACTTTTTCAAGTCCACTTTTGGTTCCTGGGGGACAGCAGAGCCTGAGGGCAAGTTGGCTTCCTGGGCTGTAATATAGAGTAAAATTTACCAGAGCAAACAGGAAAGGGCTTGAGAGTTGGACTGTGAAGAAAGCTGAGCGCCGAAGAATTGATGCTTTTGAACTGTGGTGTTGGAGAAGACTATTGAGAGTTCCTTGGACTGCAAGGAGATCCAACCAGTCCATTCTAAAGGAGATCAGCCCTGGGTGTTCTTTGGAAGGAATGATGCTAAAGCTGAAACTCCAGTACTTTGGCCACCTCATGCGCAGAGCTGACTCATTGGAAAAGACTCTGATGCTGGGAGGGATTGGGGGCAGGAGGAGAAGGGGACGACAGAGGATGAGATGGCTGGATGGCATCACCGACTCGATGGACGTGAGTTTGAGTGAACTCCGAGAGTTGGTGATGGACAGGGAGGCCTGGAGTGCTGCGATTCATGGGGTCGCAAAGAGTTGGACACGACTGAGCAACTGAACTAAACTGAGCCTCACTACTTTTTTCCTAAAGCTTCACACAAAGGGACCATGCAGAGTAATCTCTTCGGTATCCACAGTACACTGCCGAGGCTGCTTAGGTGCTACTGCTGCTGCTAAGTCACTTCAGTCGTGTCCGACTCTGGGCGACCCCATAGATGGCAGCCCACCAGGCTCCCCTGTCCCTGGGATTCTCCAGGCAAGAACACTGGAGTGGGTTGCCATTTCCTTCTCCAATGCATGAAAGTGAAAAGTGAAAGTGAAGTCGCTCAGTCGTGCCCGACTCTTAGCGACCCCATGGACTGCAGCCCACCAGGGTCCTCCATCCATGGGATTTTCCAGGCAAGAGTACTGGAGTGGGGTGCCATTGCCTTCTCCGGCTTAGGTGCTAGGAGGCAGCATTCCCAGGGAAAAGGCTTGGACTGGAATCCCCAGCACCAGCAGAGACTGAGGCCAGCTAAATTTTGCCATGAAATTCCTTGGAGTTTTGATTCCATGTGGGACTCTTGTCCCAGCCTGATGGAGCACACAGGAGAACTTACATATACACAATGGAGTATTACTTGGCCATTAAAAAGAATACATTTGAATCAGTTCTAATGAGGTGGATGAAACTGGAACCTATTATACAGAGTGAAGTAAGCCAGAAAAAAAACACCAGTACAGTATACTAACGCATATATATGGAATTTAGAAAGATGGTAACAATAACCCTGTGTACGACACAGCAAAAGAGACACTGATGTATAGATCAGTCTTATGGACTCTGTGGGAGAGGGAGAGGGTGGGGAGATTTGGGAGAATGGCATTGAAACATGTATAATATCATGTATGAAACGAGTCTCCAGTCCAGGTTCGATGCATGATACTGGATGCTTGGGGCTGGTGCACTGGGATGACCCAGAGGGAGGGTATGGGGAGGGAGGAGGGAAGAGGGTTCAGGATGGGGAACACAGGTATACCTGTAGTAGATTCATTTCGATATTTGGCAAAACTAATACAATATTGTAAAGTTTAAAAAAAAAAAAGTGTTAAATGAAGCCCTGACAAGCTGTGTCTACCCAATGCGAGTTCACAATTGGAACCCAAGCCTGCTCAGCCTCCAGGGATGGGACAGCATCCCAAGTCAGAAGATAGCCCAGAATACACCGTTTCCTTCTGTTTCTTTAACATCTTGCCAATACTACCTGCAGCATCGTCCATTTGCCATAGTGTGATTTTGTCACAGCACAGCCACCCCATTAAGTCATCTCTGGGGCTCGCTCTATGCTTTGGGAGGATTCTTTGCCTAAGAAGGTCGAACAGAGTGGTGAGCATCAGGTCCTCATGCATTTTCTAACTCAGATACACTTTTCTGGGAATAGAAAGCAGGTAAATGAGAGATAATTTTTGTGCCTTATCTCTTTTTTTTTTTAAACTAATTTATGTAATTGGAGGCTAATTACTTTACAATATTGTAGTGGTTTTTGCCATACATTCACATTCACATGTACATGTGTTCCCCATCCTGAACCCTCCTCCCACCTCCCTTCCCATACTATCCCTCAGGGTCATCCCAGTGCACCAGCCCTGAGCACCCTCTTTCATGCATTGAACCTGGACTGGCGATCTATTTCACATATGATAATATACATGTTTAAATCCTATTCTCTCAAATCATCCCACCCTTGCCTTCTCCCACAGAGTCCAAAAGTCTGTTCTTTGCATCTGTGTGTCTTTTGCTGTCTCATATACAGGGTCATCGTTACCATCTTTCTAAATTCCATATATATATGCTGTATTGGTGTTTGTCTTTCTGACTGATTTCACTCTGCATAATAGGCCCCAGTTTCATCCACCTCATTAGAACTGATTCAAATGTATTCTTTTTAATGGCTGAGTAATACTTCATTGTGTATATGTACCACAGCTTTCTTATCCATTCATCTGCCGATGGACATCTAGGTTGCTTCCATGTCCTGGCTATTGTAAACAGTGCTGCAATGAACATTGGGGTACATGTGTCTCTTTCATACCCAGCAGTGGGATTGCTGGGTCATATGGCAGTTCTATTTCCAGTTTTTTAAGGAATCTCCACACTGTTCTCCATAATGGCTCTACTAGTTTGCATTCCCACCAACAGTGTAAGAGGGTTCCCTTTTCTCCACACCCTCTCCAGCATTTATTGTTTGTAGACATTTTGATAGCAGCCATTCTGACTGGCATGAGATGGTACCTCATTGTGGTTTTGATTTGCATTTCTCTGATAATGAGTGATGTTGAGCATCTTTTCATGTGTTTGTTAGCCATCTGTATGTCTTCTTTGGAGAAATGTCTGTTTAGTTCTTTGGCCCATTTTTTGATTGGGTCGTTTATTTTTCTGGTATTGAGCTGCATGAGCTGCTTATATATTTTTTAGATTAATTCTTTGTCAGTTGCTTCGTTGGCTATTTTCTCCCAATCTGAAGGCTGTCTTTTCACTTTGCTCATAGTTTCCTTCATTGTGCAAAAGCTTTTAAGTTTAATTAGGCCCCATTTGTTTATTTTTGCTTTTATTTCCATTACTCTGGGAGGTGGGTCATAGAGGATCCTGCTGTGATTTATGTCAGAGAGTGTTTTGCCTATGTTTTCCTCTAGGAGTTTTATAGTTTCTGGTCTTACATTTAGATCTTTAATCCATTTTAAATTTATTTTTGTGTATGGTGTTAGAAAGTGTTCCAGTTTCATTCTTTTACAAGTGGTTGACCAGTTTTCCCAGCACCACTTGTTAAAGAGATTGTCTTTTCTCCACTGTATATTCTTGCCTCCTTTATCAAAGATAAGGTGTCCACAGGTGTGTGGATTTATCTCTGGGCTTTCTATTTTGTTCCATTGATCTATATTTCTTTGTGCCAGTACCATATTGTCTTGATGACTGTAGCTTTGTAGTATAGTCTAAAGTCAGACGGGTTGATTCCTCCAGTTCCATTCTTCTCTCTCAAGATTGCTTTGGCTATTTGAGGTTTTTTGTAATTCCATACAAATTGTGAAATTATTTGTTCTACTTCTCTGAAAAATACTGTTGGTAGCTTGATAGGGATTGCATTGAATCTATAGATTGCTTTGGGTAGTATACTCATTTTCACTATATTGATTCCTCTGATCCATGAACCTGGTATATTTCTCCATCTATTTGTGTCATCTTTGCTTTCTTTCATCAGGGTTTTATAGTTTTCTTTATATAGGTGCCTTATCTCTTAAAGCTACATATTTGTCTGGATGGATGGAAAGAAGGATGAACAAGGAGAATCCATGTGGATGATTTATTATAGGTACAGATTTGTTATCACTTTAAATATTTACCCTTTAATTGGACCCAGCCCTTCACTTTGTTTATTTACTTATTTGTTTTTCTGGAAACTTTTGTTTGACATTGAATTCTCAGATTCTCTTTCTGGGATGTCAGTTTGTTGCCTTGTACGTCTGCTCTCATTTGGCCTAAATGAGACCTCATAAGCAGGATATTCCTTTGCCTGACTGACTTCCCTTTATGTATGATGCTTCAAGATCCATCCCTGTGTCTCCCAGTGTTAAAATTCCCTAATTTTAGTGTCTTTATGAGTGAGAAATAATCCCAGATGTATGTACCACACATTGTTTCATTTTAATCTCTCATTGGGGATTTTGCAGGCTGCCCATCTTGGCTACTGGAAGGAAGCAGTGCTAGAGGTTTGTTGGGGTGCCTGTGACTTTTAATCAATGGTGTTCTTGGGATATAGGCCATGGTGTGGGAATGTCAGATCCTAGATGTAGCCTGACTTGATAGTTTTTCAGGCATTCAGAGACTGTCCATTCTACTGGCTGTTGCCAATGTGCATTGCCACCAATAGCCTTGGGGGATTCTTTTTCCTCCAGACTCTCCTATATTTATTGCCTGTAGACTTGGGACATTGGCCATTGTGAGTGTTGTGATTTGATTTTTCTTTGTCCTTTTCACTGGCATTCCTCCAGCTTTGAGGAATGTTGAACCTCTTGCTTAACAGGGGAGGTTTTGATATGTCTGTTCTTTTTTTATTTTCATCTTCTCCTTAACTGTGTATGGACAATTTCAGTTCAGTTCAGTTGCTCAGTCGTGTCCGACTCTTTGTGACCCCATGAACTGCAGCATGCCAGGTCTCCCTGTCCATCACCAACTCCCGGAGTTTACCCAAACTCATGTCCGTTGAGTCAGTGATGCCATCCAACCATCTCATCCTCTGTCATCCCCTTCTCCTGCCCTCAATCTTTCCCAGTATTGGTCCTCTCAAATGAGTCAGTTCTTCACATCAGGTGGCCAAAGTATTGGGAGTTTCAGCTTCAACATCAGTCCCACCAATGAATACCCAGGACTGATCTCCTTTAGGATGGACTGGTTGGATCTCCTTGCAGTCCAAGGGACTCTCAAGAGTCTTCTCCAACACCACAGTTCAAAAGCATCAATTCTTCAGTGCTCAGCTTTCTTTATAGTCCAACTCTCACATCCATACATGACCACTGGAAAAACCATAGCCTTGACTAGACAGACCTTTGTTGACAAAGTAATGTCTCTGCTTTTCAATATGCTGTCTAGGTTGGTCATAACTTTCCTTCCAAGGAGTAAGTGTCTTTTAATTTGATGGCTGCAGTCACCATCTACAGTGATTTTGGAGCCCAGAAAAATAAAGTCTGACACTGTTTTTGCTGTTTCCCCATCTATTTCCCATGAAGTGATGGGACCGGATGCCATGATCTTCGTTTTCTGAATGTTGAGCTTTAAGCCAACTTTTTCACTCTCCTCTTTCACTTCCATCAAGAGGCTCTTTAGTTCTTCTTCACTTTCTACCATAAGGGTAGTGTCATCTGCATATCCGAGGTTACTGATATTTCTCCCGGCAATCTTGATTCCAGCTTGTGCTTCCTCCAGCCCAGCGTTTCTCATGATGTACTCGGCATATAAGTTAAATAAGCAGGGTGACAATATACAGCCTTGACATACTCCTTTTCCTATTGGACAGTCTACCTTTGGCAATTGGCTTCCTGAACTTCAGCTGTTTTGGGAATTTATTTCAGGTGCCAGCTACAGGACATTTTTTGAGGACAGCTGTCATTATCGGAACCCCAGGCCTTGTGAATTGAGGTGCCTGTGTGCAAGGTTTATCAAGGTGTAGTAACAGAAAATGTCCATATGGCGGCAGCACTTTTCCATGCCCACCTTTGGTTCCTGGGGCAAAGCAGAGTCCGTGGGCAAGTTGGCTTTCTGGGCTGTGAAATAGAGGGAATGTTGCCTGAGGATACAGGAAAGGGATTGAGCCTCACCACTTCCCAACCTAAAGCTTCTCACAAAAGGACCATGCAGACTAATCACTTCAGGGTCCATGGTACATTACTGAGGCTTTTAGGTGCTAGGAGGTGGCACTCCCAGGGAGGAGGCTTGAGCTGGGATCCCCAGCTCCAGCAGATATTGAACTAGCTAAATTTGCCTTGAAAAATCCTTGGGGTTTTGATGCCACTCAGGACTCTTGTCCCAGCCAGACGTAGAACTTTTAAAAGTGTTTAATGAAGGGCACCCTGCCAGGCTGTGTCTACCCCATCCCATTTCACCAGTGGGACCCAAGCCTGCTCAGATTCCAGGGATGAGATAGCATCTCAAGTCAGGGAGGTCTCACAGAATACAGTAGGCACTGGTGTGCGTGTGTGTGTTTAACATCTTGCCAATACTACCTGCAGCATCGTCCAATTGCCATACTGTGACTTTTGTCACCATACAGCTGCCTGATTCAGGTATTAAGTCATCTTTGGAGTATCTTTGGTTTTTTGGCGATTTTTTGCCTTAGGTGTTCAATTAGAGTGGTGAGCATCATGTCCTCATGCATTTTCTGACTCAGATACATTTTTCTGGGAATCGAATGCAGGAACATAGAAAAGAATTTTTGTGCATTATCCCTTTTTGCTATAGATTTCTGAGTCTCTGTGGATGAAAAGTAGGAAGAATGAGGATCATCCATGGATGATTTAATACAGGTACAGATTTGTTGTCACTTTCAGAGCTTACCCCCTAATTCGTTCCAGTCCCTGCACTTTATTTTTCCAAAACAATTTTTTTGAATTTGAATTCTGATTCTTTTTACATATGTCCATTTGTTGACCTGTATGAAACTCTCACTTGACCTAGACGACACTTCAGGTACCAGGACTTTTCTCCTCCTCACTGACTTCCTTTTGCCTGTGATCCTTCCAGATCCATCGCTGTGTCCCTCAGGGTTATAATTGACTAATTTTAGTGTATGTTTTTTATGAGCGAGAAACAGCCTACTGGATGTATGTACTGTATCTTGTTTACGGTTTAACCTCTCACTAGGGAGTTTGCAGGCTGCCTGTCTTGGCTAATAGGAAGGAAGCAGGGCTGGTTTGTTGGGGTGCCTGTGCTTTTTAATGGATGGTGTTCTCAGGATATAGGACAAGGTGCAGGAATGTCAGATCCTAGACTTAGCCTGACTTCCTAGTTTTTCAGGCATTCCGAGACTGTCCATTCTACTGGCTCCTGCCAATGTGTATTGCCACCAACAGCCTTGGGGGGTTCTTTTTCCTCTAGATACTCTCCTATATGTATTGCCTGTAGACTTGTGACTCTGGCTATGGTGAGTTTGGGGGTTTGATTTTCCATTCTCCTTTTGATCGGAATTCCTGCAGCTTTAAGGGATGCGGAGCATTTGTTTGATAGGGGAGGTTTGGGTGGTCTGTTTTTATTTTTCTTCTTCTTCTCCTTAAAGGGTATGAGGAGAATTTACCTTTGGCGGTTGGCTTCCTGAACTTTGGCTGTGTTTGGAATTTATTTCTCAGGTGCCGGCCATAGGACATTTCTTGAGGGCAGCTGTCATTATCAGAATCCCAGGCCTTGTGAATTGAGGTGCCTGCAAACAAGGGTGATCAAGTGGTAGTTACAGAATATGTCCACAAGGGGGAAGCACTTTCTGATGCACTTTCTGATTTTTTTGTTTGTTTGTTTGTTTGTTTTTGGTTGGGGGCGGGGCAGAGCCTAAGGGCAAGTTGGCTTCCTGGGCTGTGAAACAGAGTGAAATTTGCCTGAGCAGACAGAGAAATGCTTGAGCCTCACTCGTTTTCCCCCTAAAGCTTCATACACAAAGGGACCATGCAGAGTAATCCCTTCAGGATCCACAGTACACTGCAGAGGCTGCTTAAGTGCTAGGAGTTGGCACTCCCAGGGTGGAGGAGGCTTGAGCTGGGGTCCCCAACTCCAGCAGAGATTGAAGCCAGCTGAATTTTGCCTTGAAATTCCTCGGGGTTTTGATGCCACACAGGACTATTGTCCCAGCCAGACATAGCACACGGTAGACCTTTAAAAGTTGTTCAGTGAACGGCATCCTGCCAGGCTGTGTCTACCCCACTGCGGTTCACCAGTGGGACCCAAGCCGGCTCAGCCTCCATGGATGGGACACCATCCCAAATCAGGGAGGTCTCACAGAATACAGTAGGCACTGCTTTCCTTCCGTTTTCTTTAACATCTTGCCAATACTACCTGCAGAGTCTTCCATTTGCCATAGTGTGATTTTTGTCACAGCATAGCTGCCTGATTCAGGCAGGTATTAAGTCATCTATGGGGGTATCTCTATGGTTTTTTGTGACTCTTTGCCTAATAAGGTTGAGCAGAGTGGTTAGCACCACGTCCTTGTGCATTTTCTAACTCAGATACACTTCTCTGTGATTAGAAAGCAAGTAGATAGGAGATTGAGTTAGACAAGGCTGTAATCAAAGTGATCAGTTGGTTAGTTTCTGTAATTGTGACTGTCATTCTTCATTGTTATGCTAAAACTTGTGATTGTGTGGATCACAACAAACTGTGGAAAATTCTTCAAGAGATGGGAATAGCAGACCACCTTATCTGTCTCCTGAGAATTCTGTATGCAGGTCAAGGAGCAACAGTTAGAACTGGACATGGAACAGCAGACTGGTTCCAAATTGGGAAAGGAGTATGTCAAGGCTGTATATTGTCACTCTTTTTACTTAATTTATGTGCAGAGTACATCATGGTAAATGCCAGGGTGGATGAAGCACAAGCTGGAATCAAGATTGCCAGGAGAAATATCAATCACCTCAGATATGCAGATGACACCACTCTTATGGCAGAAAGCAAAGAGAAACTAAAGAGCCTCTTGATCAAAATGAAAGAGGAGAGTAAAAAAGCTGGCTTAAAACTCAACATTCAAAATACAAAGATCATGGCATCCGTTCCCATCACTTCAAGGCAAATCGATGGGGAAACAATGGAAACAGTGAGTGATTGTATTTTCTTGGGCTCCAAAATCACTGCAGATGGTGACTGCAGCCATGAAATTAAAAGATGCTTGCTCCTTGGAAGAAAAGTTATGACCAACCTAGACAGCATATTAAAAAGCAGAGACATTACTTTGCCAATAAAGATCTATATAGTCAAAGCTATGGTTTTTTCAGTAGTCATGTATGGATATGAGAGACCATAAATAAGGCTGAGTGCCGAAGACTTGATGATTTTGAACTGTGGTGTTGGAGAAGACTCTTGAGAGTCCCTTGGACTGCAAGGAGATCAAACCAGTCAATCCTAAAGGAAATCAGTCCTGAATATTTATTGGAAGGACTGATGCTGAAGCTGAAGCTCCAATACTTTGGCCACTTGATGAGAAGAACTGACTCATTGGAAAAGACCCTGATGCTAGGAAAGTTTGAAATCGGGAGGAGAAGTGGACAAGATGGTTGGATGGAATTACTGACTTGATGTACATGAGTTTGATCAAGCTCCCAGATTTGGTGATGGACAGGGAAGCTTGACATGCTTTAGTCCATGGGGTTGCAAAGAGTTGGACACAACTGAGCAACTGAAGTGAACTGAAACAGAAGATAATTTTTGTGGATTGTCTCTTAGAGGTAAAGATTTCTGCATCTATGTGGATGGAAGGAAGGAAGTAAGGAGTAGGAAGATCCATGTGGATGATCTATTACATTACAGATTTGTTGTTGCTTTAGGTTCTTACCCACTATGGTTCCAGGCCCCTCTATTTATTTATTCCAAAACCATTTGTCTGACTTTGAATTCTCAGTCTCTTTCTGGGTTGTCAACTTGTTAACTTGTACGTCTGCTCTCATTTGCCCTACTAAGTCCTCATATACCAGGATCTTCCTCTGCCTGACTGAATTCCCTTTGTCTATGATCCTTCAAGGTCTATCCCTGTGTCTTCTAGTGTTATAATTCCCTAATTTCAATGTCTGTTTTTTTATGAGTAAGAAATAGTCTACTGGATACGTATACTATATCTTGTTTAAGTTTTAATCTCTCATTGGAGATTTTGATAGTTATGTATCTTGGCTACTGGAAGGAAGCAGTTCTGGAGGTTTGTTTGGGTGCCTGTGCTTTTTGATCGATGGTGTTCTCAAGATATAGACCAAGGTGTGGGAATGTCAGATCCTAGGCTTAGCCTGCCTTGATAGTTTTTCAGGCATTCAGAGAGTGTCCATTCTATTGGCTGCTGTCAATGTCTGTTCACATTGACAGTCTTAAGGGGATTCTTTTTCCTCCAGCCTCTCTCCCACATTTATTGCCTGCCGATGTGACCTTGGCCATTGTGATTGTTGCGATTTACTTCCCCCTTGTCCTTTTGATTGGAATTCCTGAAGCTTTGAGGGATGCTGAGCATCTTGTTTGGTGGGGAGATTTGAGTGTGATTATTCCTTTTTTTATTTTTTCCTTAGAAGTTGTAAGGACAAGTTATCTTTTGCACTTGGCTTCCTGAACATCAGCTCTTTTTGCAATTTTTTTCCTCCAGTTCTGGCTATAGGACATTTCCTGAGTGCAGCTGTCCGTAATGGAACCCCAGGCCTTTTGAGTTGAGGTGCCAATGGCAAATAGATAGGTAAAAATGGAAACAGTGACAGACTTTATTTTCTTGGGCTTCAAGTCACTGGGAATAGTGACCACAGCCATGAAATTAAAAGACACTTGCTCCTCTGAAGGAAAGCTATGACAAACCTAGAAGAGTATCAAAAAGCAGAGACATCACTTTGCCAACAAAGTTCTGAATAGTCAACGCTATGTTTTTCCAGTAGTCATGTATGGATGTTAGACCATAAAGAAGGCTGAGCACTGAAAAATTGATGCTTTCCAACTGTGGTGTTGGAAAAGACTATCAAGAATCCCTTGGACAGCAAGGAGATCAAAACAGTTAATCCTGAAGGAAATCAACATTGAATATTCATTGGACAGACTGATGCTGAAGCTGAAGCTCCAATACTTTGGCCACCTGATAGGAAGAACTGATTCATTGGAAAAGACCCTGATGCTGGGAAAGACCTGAGGGCAAGATAAGAAGGGCCTCAGCAGAGAATGAGATGGTTCCATGGCATCACCGACTCAATGTGCAGAAGTTTGAACAAATTCAGGAAGATAATGAAGGACAGAGAAGCCTTGCATGCTGCAGTTCATGGGATCAGAAAGAGTCAGACATGACCGAGTTGTTCAGTAGAACAACACCAACAGGACGTCTGCCCATTTTTTAATCTAGTTGTTTATTTGACTGAGTTGTATGAGCTATTTTATGTACTTTGGATATTAAACCCTTACCGGTCATATAATTAGCAAATATTGTCTCTCTTTCGGCATGTTGTTGCTTCATTTTTTCATGTTATCCTTTGATGTGCAAAAGTTTTTATGTTTAATTAGTTCCCATATGTTTCTGTTTTGCTTTTGTATCTCTTAGGAGACAGATACAATCCTATTGCTATGATTTATATTAAATGTTCTGCCTATGTTTTCATTTAGGAATTTTGTGGTTTCTAGTCTTAAGCTTAGGTCTTTAATCCATTTTGATTTTATTTTTGTACATGTTCTTATAGAATATTCTGATTACATTCTTTTACATGTCTGTCCAATTTTCCCTCCAGTTATCAAAGAAATATTCTTTCCCTGTTGTATATTCTCGTATCCTTCATTGACTGTAAGTGCATGAGTTTCTATCTAGACTCTGTCCTGTTCCATTGGTCTGTGTATCCTTTTGGGGCCAGTATTATCTGCTTCGACCAGCTTTGTAGTATTGTCTTTAGTCAGGGAATGGGATGTCTTCAGTTTTAAAGTTGTTGTGGCTATTCAAGGTCTTGTTTTTTTCATAAAAATCTCAAAATTGTTTGTTCCAGTCATTGAAAACTGCCAGTGATGTTTGATAGGGATTGCATTGAATCTCAGGTGACATTGGTTAGTATGGTCAGCTTAACAATATTGACAATTCCAATCCAAGAACATGGTCTATGTTTCCATATAGTTGTGGTGTTTTCAATGTCTTTCACCAGAGTCTTTAATTTTCTTAGTACAGATGTTGAACCACCTTAGGTGAGGTTATTCCTAGTTATTTCTTTTTTAATTTTTATGTGATTGTAAATGGGATTGTTTCCTTAATTTCTCTGATAGCTTGTTAGTGTACAGAAATGCAACAGATTTCTGTATATTAATTTTGTATCCTGCAAACTTATCAAATTCATTGAGCTCTAGCAGTCATTTGGGATTTTCTGTGTATAGTATCATTTCATCTGAAAACAGTGACACTTTAATTTCCAATTTGAAGTGAAAGTGAAAGTCGCTCAGTCACGTTTGACCCCATGGACTGTACAGTCCATGGAATTCTCCAGGCCAGAATACTGGAGTGAGTAACCTTCTCAAGGTGATCTTCCCAACCCAGGGATCGAACTCAGGCGTCCCACATTGCAGGCAGATTCTTTACCAGCTGAGCCACAAGGGAAGCCCAAGAAAACTGGAGTGGGTAGCCTATCCCTTCTCCAGCAGATCTTCCCAACCCAGGAATCGAACCGGGCTCTCCTGCAATGCAGGCAGATTCTTTACCAACTGAGCTATGACGGAAGCCCAGTATTCTGTATTCTGGCCCAGAGAATTCCATGGTCCATGGGATCACAAAGAGTCAGACATGACTGAGCGACTTTCACTTTCAGATGGATGAGACATGAGTTCCAATTTAGATTCCTTTTATTGCTTTCTCTTTGATTGCTGTCACTAGGACTTTCAAAACTGTATTGAATAATAGTGGCAAAGTGGACATTCTTATCTTGTTTCTGATCTTAGAAGAAATGTTTCATCTTTTCACTGCTGAAACTGTTAGCTGTGCACTTATGTACATGGTCTTTATGCTGAAGTATGTTTCCTCTATATTCACTTTCAGGTTTTATCATAAATGGCTATTGACCTTTGTCAAAAGCTTTCTTTGCATCTACTGAGATGGTAATATGGTTTTTGTTTGATCTGTTACTGTGTTGTATCACATTGATAGGTAGATTCTGAATCCCTGGGTTTCCTTGCTAATTCATTGAGGGTTTTACATCTATTTTTATCCATGTTACTGGCCTGCAACTTTTTTGTTTCTGAGATTTATTTGTCTGGTTTTGACAGCAGGGTGATGCTGGCCTCAGAATGAGTTCAGAAGTATTCCTTCCTCTGCAGTGTTTGTGGAATGGTTTCAGAAGGGTCAGTATTAACTCTTCTCTGAAGGTCTAGTAGAATTCACCCATGAAGCCATCTGGTCCTGGACTTGTTTGTTGGGAGCTTTAAATTATGGTTAACTCTCAATACTGGTAATTGGTCTGTCAGTGTTTTCTATTTCTTCCTGTTATAATCTTGGGAGATTGTACATTTCAGAGAATTTGTCTGTTTCTACTAGCTTGTCTATTTTATTGATGTATCAGTTCAATTGATGTATCAGCTCAGTCACTCTGTCCTTTCCGACTCTTTGTGACCCCATGGACTGGAGCACACAAGACCTCCTTGTCCATCACCAACTCCCAGAGTTTACTCAAACTCATGTCCATTGAGTCAATGATGCCACCCAACCAACTCATACTCTGTTGTCCCCTTCTCCTCTCGCCTTCAGTCTTTCCAAGGATCAGGGTCTTTTCAAATGAGTCAGTTCTTTGCATCAGGTGGCCAAAGTATTGGAGTTTCAGCTTCAGCACCAGTCCTTCCAATGAATATTTAGGACTAATTTCCTTTAGGATGGACTGGTTGGATCTTATTGCTGTTCAAGAGACTTTCAAGAGTCTTCTCCAACACCACAGTTCAAAAGCATCAATTCTTCAGTGCTCAGCGTTCTTTATAGTTCAACTCTCACATCCATACACGACTACTGGAAAAACCATAGGTTTGACTAGACGGACCTTTGTTGCCAAAGTAATGTCTCTCCTTTTTAATATGCTGTCTAGGTTGGTCATAGCTTTTCTTCCAAGGAGCAAGCATCTTTTAATTTCATGGCTGCAGTCACCATCTGCGGTGATTTTGGAGTCCCCCAAAATAAAGTCTGTCACTGTTTCCACTATTTCCCCATCTATTTCCCATGAAGTGATGGGACCAGATGCCAAGATCTTCGTTTTCTGAATGTTGAGTTTTAAGCCAACTGTTTCCCTCTTCTCTTTAACTTTCATAAAGAGATTCTTTAGTTCTTCACTTTCTGCCATAAGGGTGGTGTCATCTGCATATCTGAGGTTATTGATATTTCTCCTGGCAATCTTGATTCCAGCTTGTGCTTTATCCGGCCTGGCATTTCACATGATGTACTCTGCATACAAGTTAAATAAGCAGGGTGACAATATACAGCCTTGACGTACTCCTTTCCCAATTTGGAACCAGTCTGTTGGTCCATGTCCAGTTCTAACTGTTGCTTCCTGACCTGCATATAGGTTTCTCAAGAGGCAGGTCAGGTGGTCTGGTATTCCCATTTCTTGAACAATTTTCCACAGTTTATTGTGACCCACACAGTCAAAAGCTTTGGCATAGTCAATAAAGCAGAAATAGATGTTTTTCTGGAACTCTCTTGCTTTTTTGATGATCCAGAGGATGTTGGCAATTTGATCTCTGGTTCCTCTGCCTTTCCCAAAACCAGCTTGAATATCTGGAAGTTCACAGTTCACGTATTGCTGAAGCTTGGCTTGGAGAATTTTGAGCATTACTTACACTGTGACAAAATCAGCTTCTAAGTTTCAGCAGCTTTTTTTGATTGGGGCATCTGCATAACAGCCAAATCAACAATGACTAAAATTTTCTTCAAATTGCCAACATCCACTGGATCATGGAAAAAGCAAAAGAGTTCCAGAAAAACATATATTTCTGCTTTATTGACTATGCCAAAGCCTTTGACTGTGTGGATCACAATAAACTGTGGAAAATTCTGAAAGAGATGGGAATACCAGACCACCTGACCTGCCTCTTGAGAAATCTGTATGCAGGTCAGGAAGCAACAGTTAGAACTGGACATGGAACAATAGACTGGTTCCAAATAGGAAAAGGATTACGTCAAGGCTGTATATTGTCACCCTGCTTATTTAACTTATATGCAGAGTACATCATGAGAAATGCTGGACTGGAAGAAACACAAGCTGGAATCAAGATTGCCAGGAGAAATATCAATAACCTCAGATATGCAGATGATACGACCCTTATGGCAGAAAGTGAAGAGGAACTAAAAAGCCTCTTGATGAAAGTGAAAGTGGGGAGTGAAAAAGTTGGCTTAAAGCTCAACATCCAGAAAACTAAGATCATGGCATCTGGTCCTATCACTTCATGGGAAATAGATGGGAAAACAGTGGAAACAGTGTCAGACTTGATTTTTCTGGGCTCTAAAATCATTGCAGATGGTGACTGCAGCCATGAAATTAAAAGATGCTTACTCCTTGGAAGGAAAGTTATGTCCAACCTAGATAGCATATTCAAAAGCAGAGACATTACTTTGCCAACAAAGGTCCATATAGTCAAGGCTATGGTTTTTTCAGTGGTCACGTATGGATGTGAGAGTTGGACTGTGAAGAAGGCTGAGGGCCAAAGAATTGATGCTTTTGAACTGTGGTGTTGGAGAAAACTCTTGAGTCCCTTGGACTGCAAGGAGATCCAACCAGTCCCTTCTAAAGGAGATCAGCCCTGGGATTTCTTTGGAAGGAATGATGCTAAAGCTGAAACTCCAGTACTTTGGCCACCTCATGCGAAGAGTTGACTCATTGGAAAAGACTCTGATGCTGGGAGGGATTGGGGGCAGGAGGAGAAGGGGATGACAGAGGATGAGATGGCTGGATGGCATCACTCACTCGATGGACTTGAGTCTGAACTCCGGGAGTTGGTGATGGATAGGGAGGCCTGGTGTGCTGGGATTCATGGGGTCGCAAAGAGTCATACACAACTGAGTGACTGAACTGAACTGAAAATTTTCTTCTACTGCTTTTCTTCCACTGGCAGTGTCCAGCTCTAGCAGCACATGTATAGTTACTCATAGCAGTCTCTCATGATCCTTTGTATTTCAGTGGTGCCATTTATAATTTCTTTTTCATTTCTGGTTTTTTTTTAATTGATTAGGGCCCTCTCCCTTTATTTCATGATGATGTCCATTTAAAGGTTTATCAGTTTTGTTTTACTCTTCTAAAAACCAGCTGTTTGTTTCCTTGATCTTATCTGTTTTTCAATTTTTTATTCACTTATCTCCTCTGATAGTTTTATTTTCTTCTCAACTTGGATTTTCTTTATTCTTTTTCTGTTCCTTTGGGCATAAGGTTAGATTGTTAGAGGTTTTTCTTATTTCTTGAGGCAAACTTGTATCACTACAAGTTCCCTCTTAGAACTGCCTTTGCTGCAACCCATAGATTTTTGGATCATTTCATTTTCATTTGTCTCCAGGTATTTTTATTAATTTTATTACAACACACTGCAGTATTGTTGCCTGGAGGATCCCAGGGACGGGGGAGCCTGGTGGGCTGCTGTCCATGGGATCGCACAGAGTCAGACACGACTGAAGCGACTTAGCAGTGGCAGTAGCAGTATTACTTTGTTAACTTCCTCAGTGACCCATTGGCTGTTTAATAGCATATTGTTTAGCCTCCAAAGATTTGTAGCTTTTTCAGTTTTCTTTTTGATTTCTAGTCTCATAGTGTTGTAGTTAGAAGAGATCATTGATATTAATTTCATTTTCTTACTTATCAAGGCTTGTACTGAGGCCTAGCATGTTATGTATCCTAGAGAATGTTCCATGCACACTTGATAAGAGTGTGTATTATGCTTTTGGAAGGAAAAATATAAATATATATATATATATTGTTGTTGTTGTACAGTCGCTTAGTTGTGTCCAACTCTTTGTGACCCCATGGACTGTAGCATGCCAGACTTCCCTGTCCTTCACTATCTCCTGGAAAGTGAAAGTGAAGTCTCTCAGTCGTGTCCAACTCTTTGGGACCCCATGGAGTAGCCTACCAGGCTCCTCCATCCATGGGATTTTCCAGGCAAGAGTACTGGAGTGGGTTGCCATTTCCTTCTCCAGGGGATCTTCCCGACCCAGTGATCGAACCCGGGTCTCCTGCATTGTAGGCAGGCGCTTTACCGTCTGAGCTACCAGGGAAGTCTCACTATCTCCTGGAGTTTGCTCAAATTCATGTCCATTGAGTCTGTGATGTCATCCAACCATCTCATCCTCTGTCACCCACTTCTCCTGCCTTCAACCTTTCCAGCATCAGAATCTTTTCCAATGAGTCAGCTCTTCTCATCAGGTGGTCAAAGCTTCAGTTTCAGCATCAGACCTTCCAATAGATATTCAGGGGTGATTTCCTTTAGGATTGTCTGGTTTGATCTCCTTGTTGTCCAAGGGACTCTCAAGAGTCTTCTCCAGCACCACAGTTTTGGTGTTGGCATTCTGAAAATACCAGGGAGATTGACACCAATTTGACATTTAGCTCCACAGCTTACATTTTTCACATAATGATTTCAAATGTATAGAGATCAATTTCTAAGTTTAGAGATAGCACAAATGGCTTTTTTGTTGGGTTAGGTTGAGTTGGGTTTTTATATCCACTTGTTTTGACTGATTTAAGTGTTTCACCACATACAGTTATGGAAAGGAAATTTGCTTCCTCCTTTGTCATAAAATATGAGATTCCACCACCACAAAATGAGTAAATTAGGCAGAATTTAACTGGATTTTTAAAGGTTTTATATTTCGCAATTCTTGCATTCAGTGAAAGCCAAAATTGATTCCAACTTACAAAGTAACACACAGGATATAAAATTTTCACTCTGGAGTATTTCTGTGAACTCCAAAGGGCTGTGTTTCCTAACTTCCCTGATGAACAATTGAGGGGGAGATGGCAGGTGGGGAGTTGGGGAAAGTAGACCAGATTGTCAGCCTAGGACCCTAAGAGGACGACAATTCATGTTTGACTTTATCCTCATAACAGAAGACTGTGGGGCAAATTTAAAGGAATGATTGTGCTCCCCTGGCTGTCGGATCACAGCCTGGTTTCCATCATGTATGGAGGTCTCTGTGGGACTCCGTGGCTCTCAGTAGCTGTCCAACTCCCCATCCTGTTGTGGGGAACAGAACAGCAGGAACTACTTACAGGCAGAAACTTGCTTGAGAAAATGACCTGCTGTTTAAAATGTTTCAGACTCTCCTTTAAGCCCCGGTGAGTGTTGTCCCAAACAAGCCAGGAATGAAACCCCTGTTCCCATCTTTAAGAGTAAAACCTAGTGCATCTGAAGGTCCTTAGTTGCTATATAAACAAGGTAAGATTTTTAATTCTGAACTTTCATCATTTCCTGAAAGAATATAGTTAAAATGCAGTTTTGGCTTATTGTTGTTTTGTTACATCCATGGATCTTACCTTTAGGATAAAATTACATTCAAAAGCCATGGTACAACTATAAGCAATGCCTGTGTTTGTCTCCTGACTGTGCTGAATGGTATGATTAGAGTAGAGATGGCTCAGGTCACAGCATGAGTGCTCTGTTCCCAGGTGTGTTTCCCTTTTCTTTCTACCATCATAAGTTCACCCACCTGGTCTTCATAACTACTTTTCAAGCTCTTCAATGAAGTGTAAACTGTGGCTCAAATGGTATCTCCCTGCAATGTGGGAGACCCAGGTTTGATCCCTGGGTCAGGAAGATCCCATGGACAGGAGGGCATGGCAACCCACTCCAGTATTCTTGTCTGGAAAATTCCAGGGACAGGGGAATAAGAGTCGGACACACACACACCCCTAGAAAGTACTAAGCCTGCCTGTTTAATTTTTGTAGTGACAATATGTATTAAGATTGAAAAAGCAGAGTGACACTAGACTTGAGGAGGATGAGTGCAGAGCCCATGGCTGGTCTTTTCACTTCACATTGTCTCCTGTAATGAAGCCCTCGTGGGGAAGGGCGTGTAGCAACAGAGTTGCATAGGACACTGAGATGAACAGAGTTGATGTAAACCCCCAAAGACACACAGCTATTAAATTACAACTGGATTTCAACTCCAGTTGAAGTATTTGAATGCTCAGGACAAAAGGTGATACTGGCAAGTAGAGGTGGGTCCTCAAAGGATAATTTTCTAATAATTTCAACTAAAGATTTCCCTAACATTAGTGATATAAAATGCAGTACATAAACAGTTTGACTACAGTACTGAGTGGATACATTCAGCGAGACTCAACAGTACAGCTTTGCTGGGTCTCTGGATTGGTTTGCTCAGGTATGTCAGGAATAACCAGAAATAATTATTAAAAGAATTTTAAAATGGCCTCAACTGGTGGGGAGAGCAGATGTCAGAAGGCTGGCAAACCTTATATATGCATGTGTGGAAATTTAAGGGAGCCAGAAAGCAATAATTATTCACTTAGTATGAATTTTTAAATGTGCATTTTAATCTAATATTCAGAGTGAAATGTCAGTAGGAAAACACATTTAAGAAAAAGTTTTATTTTTAAAAAGTCTCTTTTAAATAATTTTTAAAAAAGAAACATTTTGCCTGTTAGCCCCTAAGAGAGCTTCAAATGCAATAACTACCAAAACATATTGATTTTTATAATTCACCTAAAATAAATTCCAAGTTATGTATAAGGCTTATTGTTTCATAGTTGTTGATGATTTCCATGTTTTTTTCCATTAAGGCATTTAGAAAGAAAATTAAAATATAATTGGTACAAATTGTGAGGTTCTAAAAATCTAAGGGAAAACAACTTTTCCTCATTATAATAATTCTTTGTCAAAAACATAGCATTGTTTAGGGGGTAGGGAAAGGAAGGATTGGGAGTTTGTGATTAGCAGATACAAATTATTATATACAAGATGGATAAACTGCAAGGTCCTACTCGATAGCACAGGGAACAATATTGAATGTCCTGTAATAAATCATAATGAAAAAGAAATACAAAAAAGAATATACATTTATGTAACTGAGTCACTTTGCTGTTCAGAAGAAATCAACACATTGTAAGTCAACTGTACCTCAATAAATGTTGAAAAAATAGATCAGTTATTGCTCTGTTACTATTAAATATATTAGGTACTGGATACTACTGAATGTTTTTGAAGGCTCTGACCTTTTAAATTGGAGCAAAATGAAAGATGCCAACATACAAATTAAATGAGGTTACTTATTTTATTTTTTAATTTTATTTTTTTAGGTTACTTATTTTAAACAGAGCCAGAGGTTCAGGTCCAGGCTGACCTCCATTCAGGTCCCTGTACCAGGACACAGGGATGCTGTGTCCCGTTTCCCTCCCTCCCACCCCCAACCTCCATCCTTGCCTCTCACTGTCCCCCTTCTGCACATTATTACCACTGCTGCTGCCCTAGGAAATCAGATGCAGTGTGCAGTTATTTTCTCAGTTATGCTACGAATGAGAGTGAGATAGAACTCATAAAATTCACCATTTTAATGCATACATATTAGTCAAGGGTTTATCTTTTTTACTATTAAAAAATGGGGGGAGGTTGATACTGCAGTGATCACCACAGTGTATAACACTGCTGTTGCCCCTAAAATTGAATGGGGCCCCTCAGCAGTCACTCCTCCTCCTCACCCAAGCCTCCAGCTTTAAGCAACCACTACTGTACTGTCTGTATAAATTTGGCTGCTCTGGATAATGCATATAAATATAATCATTCAATATGTGTCTTTTGGTGAATGGCCTCTTGTATTTAGCATGATGTTTTCAAGATAATAGTCCACTGTATGAATGCACCACACTTTGTTGGTCTCTTCACTAGTTGATGGACATTTGGGTTGTTTCCACATTTGGACAATTGGGAATAATGCTGGTATAAACATTCATGTACAGGTTTATGTCTGAACATGTGTTTTTTAGTTCTGTTGCCCACATGTTGGAGTAGAATTGCTGAACCTTGTGGTAACCCCATGTTTCAACTACCCGATGAACGACTGCCAGGCTGTTTTCTGCAGCAGCCTTACCATCTTTACTTCCCCACCAAAACAGGACAAGTGTCCCAATTCCTGCACATCTTTGCCTCCACTTGTTTCTTGTCGTTATGGTCTGACCCATCCTAGAGGTTGTGAAGTGTTTTGATTTGTATTTCCCTAATGATTAATGATATTGAGCATCTTTTCATTTGCTTGTGGGTCATTTTTATGTCTTTGGAGAAATGTGTATTCAAATTCGTTGCCAGGATTTTAGTTATTTTATCTGCCTATGAACTATTTAGCCACAAGGGTTTACATATTCTGGATACAAGTCCCTGAATAGACACATGGCTTGCACTTTCTCCCATTCTGACTGGGGGGCAGGTGGAGGGGCGGCTTCAATTTTCTTAGTATTTGTTCATTTTATTTATTTGTTTGGCTGTGCTGGGTCTTAGTTGTGCCACGTGGGATCTAGTTCTCTGACCAGGGATCACACCTGTGCCCCCGTTGGAACATGGAGTCTTAGCCACTGAACCACCAGGGGAGTCCTGGGGGCTTTGATTTTAATGGAAAAACCAATTTATTTTTGTTTGTTAGACAAGTTTTGCATTAGAGTTTCCCTTCAAACTAACTTGATTTAGTATCCACTTAAAGATACTTTTTTTTTTTTCAGTTTACCTACTGACTACAGATAATTAAGAGGCTGTTTATTTTTATCCACAAAAATATAGTGTAGCCATAACTCTGAAATGAATGACTGTTGCTGAAACATCACTTACACACAGACTTTTCTCACTAGTTGTGTGGGAAATCTGCTTGTGATTCAGATTATTTTGTGAGACAAATTGTTTTTCCTGACAATAAGCTCATCATCACAAGAAAAAGATTACTTGTTAAAAGCAAGCTGTTCTTTTGTTAGATTAAAAAGAAATGGGGCTGTACAAAGAAAATTCTCAACAGCAAAGTGATGGTCCCAGTCAGGCTGACTGGATCAGTAGGCTCAAACATCCACAGAGTATAGTGCACAGCTCACTGGGGTGTCCTTAGATGGAATTACTAGAGTGTGTGCCTCGGAGAAAGGAGGGCAGATAACCACAGGGTTTGGCTTAGAGCAAGAGAAAACATCACCATCATTAGTGCTGGCCTACTTTCATTATCTTAAAATGATATACCCCCATTGAAAGCACCATCTTAGCCATGGCTAACATTGTAATTTAAAGCTCATTCTATGTAAAAGTTCTTAGTTTGGAAAGGTGAGTTTAGAATATTTAATGATTAATTATCCTTTTCGGTCAAGTTTTTGTTTTTTAAGTGTGGTATTAGGTTGGTATATATTTCCTTCAGAATCCCTCAGGATATTGATTAAGGTTTTATGAAATGAGTACCTCAGTGACAACCATCACCAAGTATTACACCCGTGTTCCTCTGAAAGGCTGCTCAGCATCAAATCATACATAGCAGTACTCCTCTGCGTATGATTAATACATTAGTAGCATTTTGTAAGTAGGAAGCAGCTGATACTATTCAGGAGAAACGTGGTGTTCGCCTCATTACAAAATGTTCAGTTCAGTGGCTCAGCCACGTCTGACTCTTTGCGACCCCATGGACTGCAGCACGCCAGGCCTCCTTGTCCATCACCAACTCCTGGAGCCTATTCAAACTCATGTCCAATGAGTTGGTGATGCCATACAACCATCTCATCCTCTGTCATCACCTTCTCCTCCTGCCTTCCATCTTTCCCAGCATCAGGGTCTTTTCAAATGAGTGAGTTCTTTACATCAGGTAGCCAAAGTATTGGAGTTTCAGCTTCAGCATCAGTCCTTCCAATGAACACCCAGGACTGATCTCCTTTAGGATGGACTAGTTGGATCTCCTTGCAGTCCAAGGGACTCTCAAGCATCTTCTTCAACACCACAGTTCCAAAGCATCAATTTTCAGTGCTCAGCTTTCTTTATATTCCAACTCTCATATCCATACATGACTACTAGAAAAACCATAGCTTTGACTAGACAGATTTTTCTTGGAAAAGTAATGTCTGCTTTTTAATATGCAGTCTAGGTTGGTCATGGCTTTTCTTCCAATAAGCAAGTATCTTAATTTCATGGCTGCAGTCACCATCTGCAGTGATTTTGGAGCCCCCCAAAATTAAGTCTGTCACTGTTTCCCCATCTATTTGCCATGAAGTTATGGGACTGTTATAGCCATACGTTCTGGGAAACAAACTCACTCAAAACGACAATGTGCACGGTGGAGTGCAGTTTATTACACTGGCGGGCCCAAGGCAGAGTCTCCTCTTAGCCAAGGACCCCGACCAGTTTTTGTGAAAATCTTATATACCCGAAGTGTACGTGCTCAAACCTACCTCCCCAAACTCTGAAACTAGTCTGAACAAAGGAAAAGAAAGATAGAATCAGATTTAACTCCATGTGCCTTAAACCTGTGATTTGTATGCCTTAAGCCTAGCCAGTTAACAGTGGACAATTATCAATAGGCCTGTGGTCATACCCCAATAAGCATAATAGAATTTATGATTATATTTGGTTACACAGATAATTAGGGTATTTTTTTAGGCGACACAGAGTCTAGGTATGAGCCCTGGGGCTCTTCCATCCGGGGGTCTGATTTTCCAGTTTGTATGTTGTTTCCATAGATACAGGGTATATAGCTCAAAGTCCACAGTCCAGCTCAAGATGGAGTCCTGCTTTCAAGATGGAACCCATTCTGTCTGTTTCCTCCTTTATCTCCCCTCTTGATGCTCTTAACTCATAGTGTGAGCATCACTCATAGGGATATATTGCACCCTGGCTCTCCGACCGCCAATTTGGGAGAACGACACCAACCTTTGGGTTACAAAGTTCATAATACATTGTAAATGCAGGGTCCACAAAGCAGAACTATCAAGACAACTATAACAATGGTAAATATAGTTTTCCATCAATTACCCTTCACCCAAGATAGAACCAAAGTCCAGAAAAGTGTTTTCATTTGACATTGCTTTTACCCGGTTTTTCATGTCATCTAAAGCAGCTGATACATTGCCAGATAAATCAGGAATATATACACAACATTCAACCTTAATTATAGCACAGTTCCCTCCTTGAGCTGCTGTGACCATGTTCAAAGCCATTCAATTTTGAATTACCGCTTTTCTCATTTGGGTTTGTTCTTTTAAGGCCTGGATGCTTTAGCACTATCTAGAAGGGCCTGTTTTGTGAAATTAGTCAAGGCCTCTACTTTAATCATAATATCTGTTGTCCCTATAGAAGGTACATATAAGGCAGCAATCTACTCATGCCATTGAAACACAGACCTTGTCCACCTAGCATGATTTACCAGGGTTTGCTGTAGGTTAGGCTTTATGCTGCCATGGGCAAAAGCGAATCCCAGTGTGCAGCGGCCTACCCAGCGGACTGGTAACCAAGGCCAAAGGTTAGGCCCCCAAAGCCATTAGGTTCCGTTGGGCGCCACCCAGCAGATTCCAGGGTTTTATTTCCAATCAGAGCCTGGCCAGTGGATGGACTGGTTGGGGTGGTATGTGACCTCAAATGTTCGTTTACATTGTTTGGGGGATAGGTACCCCTATTTTAGTTCTTTTGGGTCTAAGAGATGGTCACCAAACCCTACCCTTGTTCTTTCTGTTCCCAGCATATAGCAGTGGGAGTAATTAATTGACCCTTTTTGGGGGTCATCCAGAAATATACATCCCAAACTTGGTAGAACTGTTCAACATACCTAGAGGCCTGTCCTCCCTTGCTGGTCAGGGAGCGTTTTTTGTTTTCTTTAAATATGAGGTATAGGTTTTTGTTACTTCTATGAAACTGGTGTTTACATCATAAATAACCCCATGAACCGAGTCTATTGACTGTAGGTCTGGCTTACACCAAGAGAGCAGGGAGAAATTATGATTGACAAGAGAAAGGAAAGTCTCTTTTTGTCATCCTAGAGAAGAGCAGAGTGGTTTAAAATCCCCTTGGCAGAGCAGTGACACCACCAAGGAAGTCCATCCATCACAGACAGAGGCATAGCCCCACATATCCAGCAGTTGGAGGTGTTGTGGAAGTCCATGTAGGAATGTGCCCATAAGATGAAAACATTGTCCTGAGTTGAAGTTAAATTCAAAATCATGTTGATGAGGACAAGCAGCAGGAGTTATTATGTGGCTTCATCCTGAAGGGGCTCATCTGGGATCTTCTTTTCTTTCTTCTTAAGGATGATCTTAGTCCCTCGAGGGTCAGCGGGGTCCCTCTGTGCAGTCCACTCAGTGTTTTCTGGGTCTGCATGGTATGCTTTCTTCACCCTCGTATGATGGCTCCGAGGGGCAATACCTGCAACTTTAACTGCAGTAGGGATAGTTAGAGTAACAGTATAGGCCCTTCCACCGAGGGGCTAGTGAATCGTGTTTCCAATCTTTGACCCATATTTGGTCACCAGGTGTAAACTCATGAATCTGTTCCTCCAAGGGAACAGCACTCTTTCTTGTACAAACTTAGTTACCTGATTTATTACCTTACCCAGTTCCATCTGCTGCGAAATCCCATCCCCCGTTACCTGAGGCAAATTGGTTGACACCTGTTTTATTATGGGAGGGGGTCTCCAATATACAATTTCATATGGAGAGTAGCCATGAGATTGTGGGGTCATCCTAAGTCTGAGTAGAGCCATCGGAACCAAGTCCACCCAGGAGCAGTCAGTCTCTATGATGCATTTGGAGGGTGTCTCTTTAAGTGTTCCGTTGGTCCATTCCACCATCCCAGAACTCTGGGGCCTGTATGCAGTGTGCAGTTTCCATTTGATGTTTAAAGTTTTGCTTACTTCTTGCACTAAATCAGCTATAAAAGCCAGGCCATTGTCTGATCCAATGCTGGTAGGAAATCCAAATCTGGGAACTATCTCCCGAAGCAGGGACCGGTCTACTTCTGATGCTCTTTCAGTCCAGGCAGGAAAAGCTTCTACCCATCCCGAGAACGTACATACCACGACCCGCAGGTAATGGTAGTGTCAGTAAGGTTTCATTTCAGTGAAGTCCACTTCCAGGTGTTCAAAGAGCAGCCTGCCTTTTAGCTGAATCCCCAGAGGTTTCTGTCTGTGCCAAAAGGCAACATTGACCTGTGAGCAGGCAGTGCAGTTCTGAGATTCTGTCCCACATAGGGGAGAGAGGCGGGGAACCAAGAAATATTTTCGAATTAGCTCTTCCAGTTTATCATGGCCTAGGTGGGTCGCTTGGTGTGTTTGGCTTCCCAGAGTAGGTGCCAGCTCCTCTGGTACCAGTAATTTGCCACTTGGCAATTCCCACCATCCCTTTTCAGTCTTGATAGCCCCTTCTGCTTTGGCTCGTTGGTTTTGGGCTTCAGTGTATTTTGGAGAGTCCAGAGTTAGCTCAGGCAGCTCCACCAATACGAGAGCTTTAACAGGGGCTCGCTTGTCACCCCCACGCCCTCGGCTGCTTGTTTAGTGGTCTTATCTGCCAGTCTGTTTCCCCGAGCCTGGGTTTCCCCGGGTATCCTCTTTCTGATGTTCTCGGCAGTGTATGACTGCAACACTGTCTGGTTCTCAGATAGCATCTAATAGGCTCAGAATTTCTTCCTTATTTTTGGTATGTTTTCCACTAGCTGTCAAAAGGCCTCTCTCCTTATACAGAGCCCCATGTACACGTGTGGCAAAAGCATACCTGGAGTCGGGGAAGATGTTTACTTTCTTGCCTTTTGACAGCTGGAGTGCGCGAATCAAGGCCCATAACTCAGCTCGTTGAGCAGACCAGTGTTGTGGCAAGGAGCCAGCTTCAATGATAGTCTTTTCTGTGACTACAGCGTAACCCAACAGCTGTTGTCCTTGTTTTATCAGGCTAGTGCCATCAGTATATAGGACCCAATCAGGGTCCAGAATCGGTTGGTCTTGGAGGTCCGGTCTGCTAGCGTAGACCTCTTCCAAGACTTCCCCGCGGTCATGAGAAGATCCACCCTCTCCCACCGGAAGGAGTGTGGCTGGGATTAAAGTCTGGCAAGGCTCAATACGGAGGTTAGGGTTTTCACATAACAGCCCTTGAAACTGAATAATCCGGGAGTTTGATGGCCATTTGTGGGGATCTCCTCATAAGAGTGTGTTGACCTCATGTGGGACTCTTACGATCAGATCTTGGCCTAAAGTCAATTTAGTAGCTTCTCGTACTAGTAGGGCAACTGCGGCAATTGCTTGCAGGCATCCGGGCCACCCGGTGGCAACATTGTCAAGACGCCTTGAGAGAGAAGCTACAGGCCTGTCCCACGTCCCCACCGTCTGAGTTAACACTCCCATTGCTGTTTTGTCTTTTTCAGTTACATATAGAGTAAATGGCTTAGCAAGGTCTGGCAGCCCTAAAGCGGGGGCTGATATAATTGCCAACCTTAGTTCATCAAAGGCTTTTTGTTGTTTTTCAGTCCAATTTAGCAGATTCTCCTCAGGCCCTGTCAGGAGTTCATATAAAGGCTGGGCCATTGGGGAATATCCTGGAATCCAGATTCTGCAAAACCCAGAAGTTCCCAAAAACTCCTGGACCTGCCAACAAGTCGTAGGTGTTGGGATTCTCAGGATCACCTCTTTTCTGAACTGGTCTAATAACCTTGTGCCCTTCTTTAAAACAAACCCCAGACACCTTACCTCCTCCTTGAAGATCTGTGTCTTCTTCTTTGACACCCGGTAAGCTGCTTCCATCAGCAGTTGGAGCAGTGCTTTCATCCCTTCCCAGAATTTTTCCTTGGTCTTGGCAGCCAGTAGCAGGTCATCACATATTGTAGAAGCCAACAACCATACTCTTCTGAATGGAATGAGTCCAGGTCAGAAGCCAAGGCTTCCCCAAAGATGGCTGGGGAATTCTTAAACCCTTGTGGGAGACGAGTCCAGGTTGTTGTTTGGTTCCCCCGACTGGATCTTCCCATTCCAAGGCAAAGACGGGCTGTGATGCTGGAGCGAGGCGTATACAGAAAAAGGCATCCTTGAGATCAAGGCAAGTATAAACTTTAGTCCTCGGTGGGAGGAGGCTAAGTACGGTATAGGGGTTTGGAACAGTGGGATGTAAAGCCACAGTAGCCTGGTTGACTAGCCTGAGATCTTGCACAGGCCTATAGTCCTGTCCTCCTCTTTTGACTGGCAGGATTGGCATATTCCAAGCCGATTGGCACTCTGCTAGAATGCCCACCCGCTTGTTCCAATCTATTGATGTGGGGTATTATGCTGGCCGGGGCCTCTATCAGTAGTGGGGTACTGGCACTTTCTAACTGGAATGGTGCCTGGCTTGAGTTCTATTATCACTGGGGCTTAATGTTTAGCCAGCCTGTGGGGAGAGGGGGTTGTCTTCTGCCCAGAGCTCAGGGAATAATTGAGTTAGCTCTCTCTCATGCTCTTCCAGCCCACCTGGTTTTTCCTTCGGAGGCTCATGCAACCTCCACTCATCTTGGGGTGGGTATTGAGAGAGAGCGCAATGTCATAGTGCCCACCCAGAAGGTGGGCCTCTCCTCAGGGGAGAAAGTCACTTGTGCTCCTAGTTTGGAGAGCAAGTCTCTTCCCAACAGGGGTACTGGGCACTCAGGAATGTAGAGGAATTCATGAATCACTTGGTGTCCCCCTATCTGGCATTTTCCGGGCTGGCAGAACGATTTAATCATCTCTTCTCCTGATACCTCAGTTACAGCAGTAGTCTTTTTGGGTAATGGTGCCACAGGTTTTGTTACTACTGACAGTTCTGCTCCTGTATCCACCATAAAGTCAATGTTTTGGTCCCCCACTTTTAAGGTTACCACAGGCTCTCGGGGACCTGGTATCTCTGAGCCCCAGCAGCCCTATTTAATTTTCAAGTCGGCAAGTCCCACAACTGCAGGAGCTTTCTCTTCCCTCCTTGCCTTAGGGCATTCATTCTTCCAATGGCCAAAACCTCGGTACCGGGCACACTGGTTTGGGCTGTAATGGGGCCTGGGGCCTCCACTGGGACCGGTTGAAGGTCTGTCTTGTCCCTGGGGCGGGAGGAGGTTTTTCCGGAGGGCCCGAGATAGACTTTCCCAGAGGAGCAGCTAGCATTGCAAATCTCTGGTCTGTTCTCTTTTGTTCCTCTTTATATCTCTTTTCATATTTCTTTTCTATTTGTGTCCCTGTTCCGGAACACTTTGTCAGCTATTTCAGTTAACTGGGAGCTGGACATGGACAGCACCCCTTCTGTCTTTTGAAGCTTTTGCTTAATATCAGGGTATGCCTGTGAGATGAATGCCGAGTTTACAACAATCTGAGAGCCCGCATCTTCCAGGTTATAGGTGTATAAAGTCTATAGGCTTCGCAGAGTCTTTTATAAAATTCAGGTGATGCATTCCCCTTCTGAATTACCCCAGCAGGTTTTGACACGTCCATTGGCTTATGGGCTCCCCTCTTCAGCCCTTGTATAATGGCTGTCCGATATCTGTCTAATTGAATCCGCCCTTCTTCTGTGTTACGGTCCTATTTAGGTTTTATCAGCGGGGAAGGCTTGCTCTATCCACCCTTCTGGGTTTGCAACACCTTCTGGAACCATCTTTCATAACCATTTTTTTGCTTCCGTATTAATTCTGTATCTCTCCTCAGTACTGAAGAGAGATGTCAATAATTGCATGACATCATCCCATTGTTGGTCGATGGGTGTGAAAGATGGTTTCCATCAATCTAGTCATACCTTGTTGGAGAAGGCAATGGCACCCCACTCCATTACTCTTGCCTGGAAAATCCCATGGACAGAGGAGCCTGGTAGGCTGAAGTCCATGGGGTTGTTGAGAGTCGGACACGACTGAGCGGCTTCACTTTCCACTTTCATGCATTGGAGAAGGAAATGGCAACCCACTCCAGTGTTCTTGCCTGGAGAATCCCAGGGATGGGGGAGCCTGGTGGGCTGCCGTCTATGGGGTCGCATAGAGTTGGACACGACTGAAGCGACGCAGCAGCAGCAGTCATACCTTGTGGCTCTTCTGAGTAACGGGGGGTATGCTTTTGCCAATTTAGTATGTCAGTTGATGAGAAAGGCTGGTAGTAATAAGCTACAGGAGCTTGATGGTAATTACCATCCTCCCCTTGCATAGCGGGTTGTTGGACTTCTCTAAGAGGCATCTGTAGTGGTGCCTTTCCCTCCGGCTCTCTGGCAGAGCACAGTCTCTGCTTAATTCCAAAGTCTCCCTCCCCTTGTTTGGAAGTACTTACAGGGAGCGGAGGATAGAGCTTGGGGCATATGATGTCAGCAGTGGTTGAATCCAATGGGTTGTAGCCTGTTCCTCCTTCAACACCTTGCCGGAATGGCATCTCTACAACCTGTGGGGCTGTCAGGAAGACTGGTGAAGGGTGGAGGCTCTGGGATGCTTACCAGCCTCTGGTCAGTTCCCTGTGGGGAGGCTCTCGGCACCGTGGGAACATTGGTTGGTGGGATCATCATCCAGTATGGTGGCGGGCAAAGTTCTTCCCTCTCTGGATCCTGTAAGATCTCCTTTTCATCTTTGGTTATTTTTTGAGCCATTAATCTTCCCCTCCCCATTTTGGATATAAAATCGGGCCCATGTGGGGGGTCCTGGGCTATCCCTAGCCAAGAGTCTATGTATGGGTGTCCAGGTTTTCCCATAACTATGGCATAGACTGTCTTTATTAAATTTAAGTCCATGGTATCAGCTGGTGGCCAACTGACTCCCATTGCGGGCCACTCGACCTCACAGAGTGCAGAGCCGGCTGGGCGTCATCTTTGTCCCATCAGTTCAGTTCAGTCGCTCAGTCGTGTCCGACTCTTAGCGACCCCATGAATCGCAGCACACCAGGCCTCCCTGTCCATCACCAACTCCCGGAGTTCACCCCGACTCACGTCCATCGAGTCAGTGATGCCATCCAGCCATCTCATCCTCTGTCGTCCCCTTCTCCTCCTGCCCCCAATCCCTCCCAGCATCAGAGTCTTTTCCAACGAGTCAACTCTTCGCATGAGGTGGCCAAAGTACTGGAGTTTCAGCTTTAGCATCATTCCTTCCAAAGAAATCCCAGGGCTGATCTCCTAAAGAATGGACTGCTTGGATCTCCTTGCAGTCCAAGGGACTCTCAGGAGTCTTCTCCAACACCACAGTTCAAAAGCATCAATTCTTCAGCACTCAGCCTTCTTCACATAGTCTCCGTCAAATCCCTTTTTGAAGTTTTTAATCATATTTTCTAGTACAGTTGCCTTAGATCCGTTTCCTCCCATTTTTCCTACCTTCTCGTTGATGTTTCTTTTTTTTTTTTGGCTCGAGAAGCACTCGGTATCCCAGGTATTTTTGGTATTCCACTTGATGAAACACTTAAACTGCCAGTCTGCCTCTTGTCTAATAGGGTCAAGGAGGACTTTACCTGCTAAGTCCCAGAGGGTGGGGGGTGGGGGGAGTCAGGTATTGTTTCTCTTGCAGCCTTATTCATTTAAACCAGAACACCACAGCATCCACAACCTCTTCTCCCCTTTGCTTTAGATGCCCTTCTTGTCCCGGTGGGCTTAATTGGGTGAGGATGAAAACACAGATCGATTAGATACCCCACATCCCAGGCTTCTCCTGGAAAGGCCAATTCATACTCACTGATATACTTTTTTCTTTCTACCTAACTAGTTTGAGGGGATCGGGGGTTTCGCAGCAGATAGGGCACCTCCTGGGGGAGGGTAGAACACGAGCACACAAGGACCACGTTTCTTCTCCTAAAAATCCCCTGGCAATTGCTTGGTAATAATTTCCCCAAGACAGCATGGACACCACCTCCTAAATGACCTTCACAAATTTCCTTCAACACTCGTTGACCTGTGTACCAAGCAATCGCTGCCACCTGCCTATTCCAGGCTCCTGTGGGTCTGTGTCCCTTCTAGTCCCTCCCAGGGGGGTGATCAGGCCCCCTCTTCCACCCTGCCAGGTGGGTTCCTCCTCACCTGAGCACTCAGTTCCCCTGCTGCCGTCTGGGAGTTGAGAAGCAGAATCCTTCCAGAAGGGCGAGGCACCCTCCCCCCTCTAGAAGATTCAAGCCTCAAGGCCTCAGAGTAGTCCCAAATGGGACTTGTCTCCTCAAGTGAGGAGTTTCCCAGCCAATGCACCAAATGTTGTAGCCGAGCGTTCCAGGAATCAAACTCACTCAAAAGGACATGCAGATAGTGCAGTGCAATTTATTACACTGGTGGGCCCAAGGCAGAGTCTCCTCTTAGCCAAGGACCCTGACCAGTTTTTGTGAAAACCTTATATACCCTAAGTGTACGTGTTCAAACCCACCTCCCCAAATTCTCTAACTAGTCTGAACAAAAGAAAAGAAAGATTCAAAGTTAACCCATGATTCGTATGCCTTAAACCTGTGATTTATATGCCTTAAGCCTAGGTAGTTAACAGTGGATAATTATCAATATGCCTGTGGTCATACCCCAATAAGCATAATAGAATTTATGATTCTTTTTGGTTAGGGTATTTTTTTTACAGATAATTAGGGTATTTTTTTAGGCAACGGAGTGTCTAGGTATGAGCCCTGGGGCTCTTCCATCTGGTCTGATTTTCCAGTTTGTATGTTTCCATAGATACAGAGCATATAGCTCAAAGTCCACAGTCCCATCCAAGATGGAGTCCTGCTTTCAAGATGGAACCTGTTCTGTTTCCTCCTTCAGGACCAGATGCCATGATCTTCATTTTTTAAATGTCGAGTTTTAAGCCTACTTTTTCACTCTCCTCTTTCACCTTCATCAAGATGCTCTTTAGTTCTTTGCTTTCTGCCATAAGGGTGGTGTCAGCTGTATATCTGAAGTTATTGACATTTCTCCCAGCAATCTTGATTCCAGCTTGTGCTTCATCCAGCCCAGCATTTCAAATGTCACCCCGCTTATTTAACTTCTACGCAGAGTACAATATACAGCCTTGACATACTCCTTTCCCAAGTTTGAACCAGGAGACAGGGGGTTGATTTATTCAAAGCACTGAAGGAAAAACACGTCAACGAAGAATCCTGTAGATGGCAAAACAGAGAGTTGTTTAGCACGAGGCCTGCCTTGCATAAAGAATACTGGACAGTAACTCAAAAACAAATGTCTATATGGGGAAAAATAGGAAATCACCACACAAGCCAAAGTCTTAGAAAAGACCTGAGAAGATCTTCAGCTTACATCTCAGGTTGGTCCTCAGCACAGAGGAACAATTAGAACAAAACCAGTATCAGTAAACAACAAACCCTGGGGAAGAGTGGGACCCTTATTTCCAGAGTTACCACATTACTGCACTCAAATGTCCATTTTTCAACAAAAATCAGAAGGCAGAGGAGCAACATCATCAAAATGGTGGAACAGGTTACTATCTTCCCTGAAAGAAAACTGATTTGGACAAACGCCCACAGACTAGACAGCCTTTGTGGGAGGCCCAGAGTCCAGCAGAGTGTTCCAGCACACTGTGTGGGAGGCCTGGAGTCCAGTGGTGGGTGCCAGCACGCTGCTGGAAAGAAAATCAGATGCTGGATCCATTGAGGAGGGTACGAGAAATGGTCCGATTTTTCCCATTTCCCCCATAATCCCTAAGGTGACAACTCAGGACTAAGGGTAATGGAGAAGGGTTAATTTTAAATTTACACTGGATCTGCTTCCGTGACTTTAACCCTGTTTTGTTATACACAATGGCCTGCCTCAGGGAGATAACCTGAGCTGCCCACCTGTGAAGGACTGTAAGGAAGTGAAACTAACACATTCCCCTGCCTACGGGTTGCCATTTGCAAAGACTGAATAGTCTTTGTTTCCTCACCTCCCCCTCATCTCTGATCCATAAAAGATCCTGGCAACCAGGCCCAGACAAGACGGCTATTTTGAGGCACAAGCCTGCCATCTTCCCAGTCAGCTGGCTCCCAGATTAAAAGCTCTTCCTTGCCTCTTGGAGAGCACCCACCTGATGCCCCCTGCCTCCCTGTGCACATGCTGAGAGCTGTGAGAACGCACTCGGGGAGTAAGGGAGCCTGAGCAGAAAGCCACCTGAGTCAGCAGGCCCGGGAGAAACCACCGGATGAACCATTCGGCATCCCTTTCTGTCAGCACTCAGCCAGGTTTGGCAGGATCCAGAGAGGGTATGTGTGCGTCAGCATTCTGCCACAAGAGGTGTGGAGCAGGCGATCCCACAATAAAGATGTGAGAATTCCTAGCACAGCCCACAGAGGGTGTTTCTCTCCTGAAGTCAGCCAGTAAGGACTAGAAGTGGTTACTCTTCTTCAGATGTGAAAACAGCAACACAGGACTTCAAGGAATATGAAAATTTGAGGTCCAGTTATAAAATATATAAGGCACTGGGATGTAATGTACAGCATAGGGAGTATAGTCAGTAAAACTGCAGTAACTTTGTATGATGACAGAAGGCTCCTGGACTTAATAGTGATCAACTCACAATACATGAAAATGTTGGATCACTATGCTGTACACCCCAAATATAATACTGTATGTTAACTATACTTCAGTTAAAATCTTTTTAAAAAAGAAACTTTAAGGAAACATGACCATCAGTGGAACACAATAACTGTGTCTAATGACCCCAAAGAAATGGAAATCTGCAATTTACCCAATAAATAATTTAAAACAGCTGTTTTAAGGAAGCTCAACAAACTACAAAAAAAACATAGAAGAACAATTCACCAAAATCAGGAAAATGATACATGAACAAATGAGAAGTTCTGTAGGGAGAAAGAAAACATTGTGAAAAAAAATGTACAAATTCTTAGGCTGAAGAATACAGTGGATGAAATTACAAATGCAATAGACAACATCAACAGCAGAATGGGTCAAGGGGAAGAAAACTTGTGAAGTAGTAGATAGGAACTTGAAATCATTCATTCAAAGAAGAAAGATGAATGAAGAGTGAAAATTCTGTGAATTATTCTATAATTTCCTTAGACTAAGAACATTAGATTAAAAATTAGATTAGATTTTAGATTAAAAATCCCTTAGATTAAAAAACATTTTAAGAAGTATTAGGGTCTTAGAAGAAGAGAGACAAGAGTCATAAAGCATATTTAAAGAAATAATGGATGAAAACATCTCAAATCTGGTGAGAAATTTTGATATCCAAGTTTATCAAGCTAAAAGTTACCCAAAATTTTCAATACAAAACAATCTTGTCCAGTTTTTTGATACTACTGTCTAAAATAAAAGATAAAGGTAGAATTTTAAATCAACAAGACAGAAAAAAAGTCTATCTCATATGAGGGTACTCCTAGAAGCTGAGTTCTCAGTAGGAAGCTTTCAGGTGAAGAGAATGGGTAGATATAATATTAATAAACACTCTTGAAAATGCCAACAAAGAATACTTTACCTGGTAAATTTTTCTCTCAGAAATGAGGTAAGGTAACGACTTTTCCAAACAAACAAAAGCAGAGGGAGTTCATTAGCACTAACACTGAAATGAGTTCAAGTTGCCATGAAAGGGCATTATACTCCTATGAAAACAAAGGATGCAGGTAGATAAAGAAGATAAGGATAAGCATGTAGCCAAATTCAGCATATTCTAATACTGAATATGGTTGTGTGTTAATCATTTAACTCTTAATATAAACGTTAAAGGACAAAGGTAGTAAAAGTAACTATAGCTATAAAATTTGTTAATACACGATATAAAAAGGTAAACTGTGACAAAAAAACATAAAAAGTGAGGGGAGGTAGAGGTTAAAAATCAAGTTATCATCAGCATGTAATAGACTGTTATATCTGTAAAATGATTTACGTAAGCCTGGTGGCTCAGTCCCCAGATTTGGTGGCTCAGTGGTAAAGAACCCGCCTGTCAATGCAGGAGATACATGTTCAATCTCTGATCTGGGAGGATGCCCTGGAGAACGGAATGGCACTTCTCAGTAAAAACCCACTCAAGTATTCCTAACTAGGAAATCCTATGGACAGAGAAGCCTTGCAGGCTACAGCCCATGAGTTGCAAAGAAATCAGATGACCTGGGGATACACTGGGCTACATCTAATGGAAGCTGCCGCCACCACCACTACAGTGGTGTACCTGGAGGAGACTCAGGATGCCAAACACAGTATACTGGCCCCAGATGGCTGAGGTGCATAGTAAAGGAATGTTTTCAGAGAGCATCATCCCATACACAGAAAAGTGCTAAATTCCTTACCTTCAGACATCTGGTTTTCTTTTATTAACAGCAATCCTTTCATGTTCCAACTAACTAAGTGGTCTTTATTGCAGAAACTTCTATCTATCCTGGCTCCCTCCTTGCCTCTTTGGAGCAGTCTCTCAGTTATCTGCAGTCCTCAGTTTTGCCCACCAGATAAAACATAACTCTTAACTTTCAAGTTGTGCATTTTTTTTTTCAGTTGACACTAAAAAGACCCAATTACTGACAGTGGAAAAATTAAATAGGGTTAGCTATGGAAGTAACTCTGAGCAATTTATTCACCATGATCAGATAGTCTCCACTGGATTAAACCTCCATATCATTCCACCCTATCCTTCAATGTCTGCTGAGAAAACACAAAGAGAACTTGAGAAAACACACTAGTTTATAGCTCATCCATTCAACAGGTGACATTAGAAAGACAATCTGTGGAATGTTAGATTAATTAGTTAAGCTAGGTTTTATCTATTAATAGAAAATACATTAGTATTCTTACCAAATATATAATAGTGTACAATTACCAAACACCAAAGAATATTGCTGAAGTTGAACGGTTCTATGAAGACCTACAAGACCTTTTAGAACTAACACCCAAAAAAGATGTCCTTCTCATTATAGGGGACTGGAATGCAAAAGTAGGAAGTCAAGAAACACCTGGAGTAACAGGCAAATTTGGCCTTGGCATACGGAATGAAGCAGGGCAGAGACTAAGAGAGTTTTGCCAAGAAAATGCACTGGTCATAACAAACACCCTCTTCCAACCACATAAGAGAAGACTCTACACATGGACATCACCAGATGGTCAACACCGAAATCAGATTGATTATATTCTTTGCAGCCAAAGATGGAGAAGCTCTATACAGTCAGCAAAAACAAGACCAGGAGCTGACTGTGGCTCAGACCGTGAACTCCTTATTGCCAAATTCAGACTTAAATTGAAGAAAGTATGGAAAACCACTAGACCATTCAGGTATGACCTAAATCAAATCCCTTATGATTATACAGTGGAAGTGAGAAATAGATTTAAGGGCCTAGATCTGATAGACAGAGTGCCTGATGAACTATGGAATGAGGTTCATGACATTGTACAGGAGACAGGGATGAAGACCATCCCCATGGGAAAGAAATGCAAAAAAGCAAAATGGCTGTCTGGGGAGGCCTTACAAATAGCTGTGAAAACAAGAGAAGCAAAAAGCAAGGGAGAAAAGGAAAGATATAAACATCTGAATGCAGAGTTCCAAAGAATAGCAAGAAAATATAAGAAAGCCTTCTTCAGCGATCAATGCAAAGAAATAGAGGAAAACAACAGAATGGGAAAGACTAGGGATCTCCTCAAGAAAATCAGAGATACCAAAGGAACATTTCATGCAAAGATGAGCTCGATAAAGGACAGAAATGGTATGGACCTAACAGAAGCAGAAGATATTAAGAAGAGATGGCAAGAATACACAGAACAACTGTACAAAAAAGATCTTCATGACCCAGATAATCACGATGGTGTGATCACTGACCTAGAGCCAGACATCCTGGAATGTGAAGTCAAGTGGGCCTTAGAAAGCATCACTACAAACAAAGCTTGTGGAGGTGATAGAATTCCAGTTGAGCTATTCCAAATCTTGAAAGATGATGCTGTGAAAGTGCTGCACTCAATATGCCAGCAAATGTGGAAAACTCAGCAGTGGCCACAGGACTGGAAAAGGTCAGTTTTTGTTCCAATCCCAAAGAAAGGCAATGCCAAAGAATGCTCAAACTACCGCACAATTGCACTCATCTCACATGCTAGTAAAGTAATGCTCAAAATTCTCCAAGCCAGGCTTCAGCAATATGTGAACCGTGAACTTCCAGATGTTCAAGCTGGTTTTAGAAAAGGCAGAGGAACCAGAGATCAAATTGCCAACATCTGCTGGATCATGGAAAAAGCAAGAGAGTTCCAGAAAAACATCTATTTCTGCTTTACTGACTATGCCAAAGCCTTTGACTGTGTGGATCACAATCAACTGTGGAAAATTCTGAAAGAGATGGGAATACAAGACCACCTGATCTGCCTCTTGAGAAATCTGTATGCAGGTCAGGAAGCAACAGTTAGAACTGGACATGGAACAACAGACTGGTTCCAAATAGGAAAAGGAGTTCGTCAAGGCTGTATATTGTCACCCTGTTTATTTAACTTATATGCAGAGTATATCATGAGAAACGCTGGACTGGAAGAAACACAAATTGGAATCAAGATTGCCGGGAGAAATATCAATAACCTCAGATATGCAGATGACACCACCCTTATGGGAGAAAGTGAAGAGGAACTAAAAAGCCTCTTGATGAAAGTGAAAGAGGAGAGTGAAAAAGCTGGCTTAAAGCTCAACATTTAGAAAACGAAGATTATGGCATCTGGTCCCACCACTTCATGGGAAATAGATGGGTAAACAGTGGAAACAGTGTCAGACTTTATTTTTCTGGGCTCCAAAATCACTACAGATGGTGACTGCAGCCATGAAATTAAAAGACGCTTACTCCTTGGAAGGAAAGTTATGACCAACCTAGATAGCATATTCAAAAGCAGAGACATTACTTTGCCAACAAAGTTTCGTCTAGTCAAGGCTATGGTTTTTCCTGTGGTCATTTATGGATGTGAGAGTTGGACTGTGAAGAAGGCTGAGCGCCAAAGAATTGATGCTTTTGAACTGTGGTGTTGGAGAAGACTCTTGAGAGTCCCTTGGACTGCAAGGAGATCCAACCAGTGCATTCTGAAGGAGATCAGCCCTGGGATTTCTTTGGAAGGAATGACGCTAAAGCTGAAACTCCAGTACTTTGGCTACCTCATGCGAAGAGTTGACTCATTGGAAAAGACTCTGATGCTGGGCGAGATTGGGGGCAGGAGGAGAAGGGGACGACAGAGGATGAGATGGCTGGATGGCATCACTGATTCGATGGACGTGGGTCTGAGTGAACTCCGGGAGTTGGTGATGGACAGGGAGGCCTGGCATGCTGCAATTCATGGGGTCGCAAAGAATCGAACACGACTGAGCATCTGATCTGATCTGATCTAAGAGAGACCCAAAATGCATTGTGACCTCAATCTCAATCTGACAAAATAAATTTAAGGGGAAAGTAATTTAGAAATTTGAATATTTAAAAAGCATCTCTAGGACTGATCTTCAAAATATATAAGTAGCTCATGCAGTTCAATACCAGAAAAACAAACAACTCAAACAACTCAATCAAAAAGTGGGCAGAAGACCTAAATAGACACTTCTCCAAAGAAGACATAGAGATGACCAATAAACACATGAAAAGATGCTCAACATTGCTCATTATTAGAGAAATGCAAATCAAAACTACAATGAGGCATCACCGCACATCAGTCAGGATGGCCGTCATCAAAAAATCCACAAACAATAAGTGCTGGAGCCAGTATGGAATAAAAGGAATCCTCTTGCATTGCTGGTGGGAATGTAAATTGATACAGCCACTATGGAGAACAGCACGGAAATCCCTTTAAAAACTGGGAATATTTAGAAAGATGGTAACAATAACCCTGTATACGAGACAGCAAAAGAGACACTGATGTATAGAACAGTCTTTTGGACTCTGTGGGAGAGGGAGAGGGTGGGATGATTTGGGAGAATGGCATTGAAATATGTATAATATCATATATGAAACGAGTCGCCAGTCCAGGTTCAATCTATGATCCTGGATGCTTGGGGCTGGTGCACTGGGATGACCCAGAGGGATGGTATGGGGCGGGAGAAGGGAGGAGGGTTCAGGATGGGGAACACATGTATACCTGTGGCAGATTCATTTTGATATATGGCAAAACCAATACAATATTGTAAAGTTAAATAAAATAAAATTAAGAAAAAAAATGAAATAAAAAAAAGAGAATATGGAAAAAAAAAAAATCCACTTGCTAACGCAGAAGATGCAGGTTTGATCCCTGGGTCAGGAAGATCCCCTGGAGGAGGAAATGATAACCCATTCCAGTATTCTTGCCTGAAGAATTCCATGGACAGAGGAGCCTGGTGGGCTACAGTCCAGGGGGTCACAAAGAGCCGGACATGACTGAGCATGCATGCAGGCTCCTTCCATCAGAAGCCTCTGAAATGCTATAAATCTGTTTTCAACATGTTGCAATTTGACAGCATGACATTCTGAGTCATTAAAGTTTATCACTCAAAAAAATAAAATAAAATAAAAACTGGGAATAAAACTACCAGGTGTGTGTGTTAAGTTGCTTCAGTCATGTTCAACTCTGTGACCCTATGGACTGGGGCACCACGCTCCTCTGTCTGTGGGATTCTCCGAGGCAAGAATACTGGAGTGGGTTGCTATGCACTCCTTCAGAGGATCTTCCCAACTCAGGGATCAAATCCACGTCTCTTCTGTCTCCTGCATTGGCACTTGGAAAGCTCCATAAACTACCCTATGACACAACAATCCCACTACTGGTCATATACCTACCCTAAGAAAACCATAATTGAAAGAGACACATGTACCCCAGTGTTCACTGCAGCACTGTTTACAACAGCTAGGACATGGAAGCAACCTGGATGTCCATCAACAGATGAATGGATAAAGAAGTTCTGGTATTAATACATGTATACAATGGAACATTACTCAGCCACAAAAAGGAATGAATTTGAGTCAGTGGTGTGGATGAACCTAGAGTCTGTCATACAGAGTGAAATCAGTTGGAGAAAAACAAGTATCATATACTAAAGCATATATACGGAATCCAGAAAGATGGTACTGATGAACCTATTTGCAGGGCAGCAGTGGAGACGCAGACCCAGAGAACAGACTTGTGGACACAGTGGGGTAAGAAGAGGAGGGATGAAGTGAAAGAGTAACACTGAAACATACACATTACCATACATAAAACAGAGAGCCAATGGGAATTAGCAGTAAGACACAGGGACCTCTAACCCAGTGCTCTGTGACCCCTAGAAGGGTGGGATGGGATTGGAGGTGAGAGTGTCAGGTACAAAGTTAGACATGAGCACCTAGAGGAGGACTGGCTGAAAGGATGCAAGCCATCTCTAAACTCCATCCCAGATGCACCCAGGAGAGCTCACAAATATGCTGCAAAATAACCATAGAAACTTTTCAATTCCTGAACAAGGCCCTAGGCACACAGTAGATACAAAATGACCACAGGGGCTTCTCCAAATAACCTTAGGCATTAGGAGTGCATCAAGGGCTCATGAATATTCTACATCTAATTATATCAGATGGAATTATGGGAAGACATAAACAACACAGCCTGTTGTTATATAACTTGAAATTGTCAATCAGCCTTGAGCGTATGCCCATTTGTATTCCCTTTCATTGATTGGTAGTGGGTACAAGCCCTGCTTTGCACCAGGCATAACCAAAAGGAGGGGGACTGGAGGAAGCCGAGAGAGCTGGACAGCAAGGATGAGAAGGACTCTTTGGGGAGTGTCAGTCTAATAAAAGCTCTGTATGCTTAAGGTGAACTGAGCTTTCACTTGGCTGTTGTACTATACATTTTGGTCCATTGCTCCATATTTTTGTTGTGACGAGATAAGAACCAAGGAAGATAAATAAACCAACCTGAGAGGAGGGAGGTCTAAGAAGGAAGGGGCATATGTATATCTGTGGCTGATTCATATTATGGTGGAAACCAACACAATATTGTAAAGCAACTATCCTCTAATTAAAAATAAAATAAAAAGCATTTCTATTAGTTAGTATGCTCCAGAAGAAAAAAACCATAGGGTACATATAGACAGCTAGAAAGAGTTTTTAGGTGGGACTGGCTCACATGATGTTGGAAGCTGAGAAGTCCCAGAGCTGCTCTGCCGTCTACAAGTTGGAGGTCCAGGAAAGTCAGTGGTGTGGTTCCACTCCAAACCTGGATGCCGAAGAATGAGGGAAGCCAACAGCATCAGTCCCAGTATGAAGGCCTGAGAACAAGGAGAACCAAAGCCAATGGTAGGAGACAGAAGTCCAGGCTCAGAAAACAAGCTCCATCCTCCACCCCTATTCCCCCCAATCCCCAACATCCCCTCCCACCACACACCATTTTGCTCTGTCTGGACCTTTAGGGGACTATCCTGTTTCCTCTATGACCCACCTCCCAGAATATTGGAAATAAAAGCAAAAATAAAAAAATGGGACCTAATTAAACTTAAAAGCTTCTGCACAACAAAGGAAACTATAAGCAAGGTGAAAAGACAGTCTTCAGAATGGGAGAAAATAATAGCAAATGAAGCAAAGCAACTGACAATCTCAAAAATATATAAGCAACCCCTGCAGCTCAATTCCAGAAAAATAAATGACCCAATCAAAAAATGGGCCAAAGAATTAAACAGACATTTCTCCAAAGAAGACATACAGATGGCTAACAAACACATGAAAAGATGTTCAACATCACTCATTATTAGAGAAATGCAAATCAAAACCACTATGAGGTACCATTTCATGCCAGTCAGAATGGCTGTGATCCAAAAGTCCACAAGCAATAGATGCTGGAGAGGGTATGGAGAAAAGGGAACCCTCTTACACTGTTGGTGGGAATGAAAACTAGTTCAGCCACTATGGAGAACAGTGTGGAGATTCCTTAAAAAACTGGAAATAGAACTGCCTTATGACCCAGCAATCCCACTGCTGGGCATACACACTGAGGAAACCAGAATTGAGAGAGACACGTGTACCCCAATGTTCATCACAGCACTGTTTATAATAGCCAGGACATGGAAGCAACCTAGATGCCTATCAGCAGCTGAATGGATAAGAAAGCTGTGGTACATATACACGATGGAGTATTACTCAGCCATTAAAAAGAATACATTTGAATCAGTTCTAATGAGGTGGATGAAACCGGAGCCTATTATACAGAGTGAAGTAAGCCAGAAAGAAAAATACCAATACAGTATACTAATGCATATATATGGAATTTAGAAAGATGGTAACGATAACCCTGTATGCGAGACAGCAAAAGAGACACAGATGTATAGAACAGTCTTATGGACTCTGTGGGAGAGGGCGAGGGTGGGATGATTTGGGAGAATGGCATTGAAACATGTATAATGTCATATGTGAAACGAATCGCCAGTCCAGGTTCGATGCATGATACAGGATGCTCGGGGCTGGTGCACTGGGATGACCCAGAGGGATGATATGGGGAGGGAGGTGGGAGGGGGGTTCAGGACGGGGAACACGAGTACACCTGTGGCAGATTCATGTTGATGTATGGCAAAACCAATACAATATTGTAAAGTAACTAGCCTCCAATTAAAATAAATAAATTTATATTAAAAAATAAAATAAAGTCAATTAAAAAAAATAAAAACATTTAATAAAAAAAGTTATTACTAGTAATGGCACAGACATTGTATTTTTTCCAGTACACAGTAATAATAAAACAAATGAAATAACATACCACAGCTAGGGATTTTCATGTACAATTTCCCAAGCATTCTAGGAAAACAAAAATTTCTTCTTTTCTATGAATCACTAAAATAACTGAAGTGAAACCTGAGATGAGCACAGGGTTGAAGAAAAACAAACAAAGGCTGGTTTAGAGAACAAGCCCACCGGGTTGTCTCTGCAGCCCCACTATGCTCCACACAGGCCTGGGCCATGTGCCCTCACTCACTCAAGATGTCTGGACCACAGAGCATATAGCAGGGTCAGGCTGGGGACCCAGAACTCCCTCGCAACCTTCTCACACAGCATTAGGGGAAAACACACGAAAGGTACTAGAAACAAAATCACCAACAAGGCAAAAGGCTCAAGGTTTCAGAGGAAGAAATGCAGTATTATTTTAACTTCTCCCTGGATCAGAGAAGTAAGCTTATCTTCCTGAAATGGGTCTTTCTTGAAGCATCTGCAGACACCCCAGGACTGCTTGAGGCAAAGTCTCTCCTGCTATCTAACAGCCCAGAGCATCTTTCTGAGGCCCCAAGAGGCTGATCTTTATCTCAGGCAAAGAGACGGAAAGGAAGCATGGGGTGGTGATGCTCCCTCATCCCTTCAAATTGGGCTCACACTTGGCATGGAGAGATCACCCTGGAGTTTAGACATCCAAGGGCATCAGTGAGACCCAAAGATCTCCAAAGTCCAGTGAAGAGAAACCTACACTTGCAGCCAGGGATTCCACGCCTCTGGCTCATAACATGCAAACATAAGCTGTTGGCCTGTCTTGCTGGGTGACCAGCCAGTTTCATCGGGTAATCCACCATGGAAAATTGAAACCAGCTAGTGAAGCAGCACAGCATACTGGTTAAGCCACATGCTCAGAGAAACTGGGTTCAAATCCCTGCATTGTCCCTTAGCAGCCACATGGTATGTAAAAGCTTTGGACAAGAGACAAACCCCTCATGTTTCTCATCTGCAAAATGGGTACATATCACTGAATGGTTGTGAAGATTAAATGAAGCTAATATTCATAAAGTACTTAATTCAGTGCCTGGCACAGAGTAGTGGCTCTACTTTTTATCTTTCTCACTGATTATCATAAAGCTTATATTTATTTCAAAAAAATCAAGGGAATGCAGATTTATGAGTGCTCTAAACTGATTCTCTAAAATAGTAGATTGGAAGATTATCTCTGACAGTAAAACATGACTCACACTCCTCATCATTTTGTATGGGCCCTTGGGTAGGTTTTGGTTGCCTGGGAGAGATGACCTGGTCTTCCTTTAATTAAAAGTATTGTTACTGTGAACCTTCTCAGTTTTCAAAACTTAGCTTGAAGTGATTTGAGTACTGCACAATTGTTCCCAGCCCTAGCTAGTCCAGAAAGTGTGGCCAGAAGGTGTGGCCCTTCCATGGCAAAGACCTTCCCCTTAGGTATGTTCTCCAACTATGTCCCCACTTCTGGGTCTCTCCTGGGCCAGCCTTAGGGTCTGGCAGATCCAAGTGCTATCCCTTTACACAACACTGGAATAGAGGCTTTCAACTTCCCTAAAATACTTCTACAAGGGTCTCTTTTATACAGAAGCTGCTCTTTGCACAGATCCTGAATAACTCAGTAACTCCTTAGCTAATCTGGCATTACCATGGCTCCATGCTCCCATGAATGGATTGGCAGTTCTGGACACACTGTTTAAGGTCACATTTCTCAACTTAGTTTCAAAACTCTAGGTAGAGAAGCTCACCGCACCATGGAAAATGATCACTCACTTGCTGCTGCTGCTAAGTCGCTTCAATCGTGTCCGACTCTGTGCGACCCCATAGACGGCAGCCCACCAGGCTCCCCTGTCCCTGGGATTCTCCAGGCAAGAATACTGGAGTGGGTTGCCATTTCCTTCTCCAATGCATGAAGGTGAAAAGTGAAAGTGAAGTCGCTCAGCCCTGTCCGACTCTGAGCGACCCCATGGACTGCAGCCTACCGGGCTCCTCTGTCCATGGGATTTTCCAGGCAAGAGTACTGGAGTGGGGTGCCATCGCCTTCTCCGGATCACTCACTTATTTGACCCTAAATAACACCCAACAATACAGCCTCTGACATCTTATCTAAAAAGGCCTCCCATGTAACAGTTTATAATTTAGGGAACCATCTGCTTTTCAATATTTCTTTTAAAGAAAAAGAATAGGCAAAACATCAAAATTCTTTAAACTAGCAGTGACCTAACAAGAGACAAACAGAAGTTTATATTTTAAATCTTTTACTAATCATCACTATCCAGTCTCCTATAAAATTCTCATTGGCTCAAGTTTATTTGCTCAGCTTCACTTGATTAGATAAAGGGAAGTGAAAAGTCAAACCAAACAAACAAAGCAAAACAAGCCTTGGCCCTCTGTTGAAAGTATAACCTGGAGTAAGAGACATGATGTCTGTGTTGTGTAACCTTGCTCTCAGAGGAGTGGTTAATTTCTTGTTCAGCAGCATGGTGGTGGTTTCCACTCTTCTTCCCATCATTTTTAGACTCCAGAGTAGGCCGCCTTAATATTCTTCCTTTAAAGAGCATCTTTGCTTTTAACTTTTTTTTTTTGGTTTTGGTTATAAGAAAGAGATATGTGATAAATACTTGGAAGGCAGTAATTAAGAACTGTCATTTGTAATGCTGGTGCTCAATGTGGCTGAGGTACTCTCATCCACTGCTGGTGGCATTTTTAAATGAGTAAGTTCTCTGGGAAAGCAGTATGCCAACATGGCGCAAGAATCAAACACAATATTTACTCTAGAACTCCCTTCACCTCTAGGAACTCAGCCTAGGGAAATATTAATAAAATAGCACAAGCAGTAATAACAGAAATGATGATGGTGAAAATTATGACCAAGTCACCAAATCCCAAGGTCTGTTCCTGTTTCTCACACTTGATCTCTATGATTGTGGTGACCACTGGCTCCTTCATAGCATGATATTTCTTTCAGTGTTCCTGACCCTAAAACTCTGTTATTTCCGCCTCTCACTATAATTTTGGAAGGCTCCTTATTCTTTCCATCCCCATAAAGACAGACATTCCCCCAACCAGAGTTATTTCTTCTCCTCTCACCTCTATACTCTAACTGTAGGTGATCCCAAAGATGTCCACACATCTTCTGCAAAAGATAACTCCAGTCCTCAACATCCTTGAACTCTATCTAAGTCCTAACTTTTCACATGCTTTTTGGATATATCCGTATGTAACATCAAAGCCATTTCACCCTTCCTCATCTTGTCCGTCTTTCCTTCTGTATGGTGACAATCCTCCTTCAGACCTTCTGTCCTTTTTATCAGATCAATGGTTCCACCAAACATGTCCTCAAACCCCAAAAGCATCATAAAAATGCAGTGACCAGACCTCAACTAAAACCTGTGCCTTAGGTATGTATGTTTCTAATAAGCTGCCAAGCAAACTCAATAGAAGCCACCAGATACAGGAGCCAGGAATCTCAGCTATCTAAAAGACCATACTTGCCACCCAGATGCAGATCTCTTTTCCTATGGCCACCTTCACATGCTTCTACACCCACCTCCACCTCCTCCTCCTCTATTTCCCTTCACATGCATTCAACCCTTACAACCCTCCTTCACCTCCACCACCTCCTCCTCCATTTCCCTTCAATACAGTCTACACCCCACACCCTTCCTCTTCCTCCTCCATTTCCCTTCACATACAGTCTACACTGCACTCCCCTCCTTCTCTCCTCCCCTATTTACGAAGGACCTAATATGTGTCAAAACTCTAGGTACAGTAGTAGTGAATCAAAAGCACCTCTCCCATGCTGCTACTACTGCTGCTAAGTTGCTTCAGTCGTGTCCGACTCTGTGCGACCCCATAGATGGCAGCCCACCAGGCTTCCCCGTCCCTGGGATTCTCCAAGCAAGAACACTGGAGTGGGTTGCCATTTCCTTCTCCAATGCATGAAAGTGAAAAGTGAAAGTGAAGTCACTCAGTCATGTCCGACTCTAGTGACCCCGTGGACTGCAGCCCACCAGGCTCCTCCGTCCATGGGATTCTCCAGGCAAAAGTACTGGAGTGGGGTGCCATTACCTCTCCCATAGGAATATACAAATTGTAGATGACCTGGAAAAATGCTTTATTATTGCTCACCTCTATGAGTACAAATATTTGAGAGTACAAATATTAATTTCATAGAAACACTTCCTTAGATGGCTTCAAGTTAAATATGTCAATTTACTGGAAATTTAGAAGAATTCCTTGATGTTTGCCCTCCTTGGAGGTCTAGCACTTATTGTGCTGTACAATGAATTCTCCACTACTTACTGAATGAGTGTGATGAACAACTGAACAAATAAACAGTCCTATTTGCCTTTTCTGAAGATGGGTGAGAAGTGTGAGGGCAAGTTGGTTCCCTAAGAAACAGCTTTTCCTTTATTTTTTTTAAAAAATGAGAGAATAAATCAGGGCATGTCTGCCCGACTCTCTTCACCTCTACAAGCCACTTGTGAAGAACTCAGTCTTGGATGGCATGACGCCATCACATGGTCCCAGATTTTTCAGACTTGCTTCTGCATTGAAGAAAGCCTATGTTGAATATGCTGATGTCAATGCATGAATGGATAAAGAAATTGTAGTACACACACAAATATATATTATTCAACCACAAAAAATGAGGACATCCTCCTCTTTGTGACAACATGGATGGACTGTGAAGACATTATGGTAAGTGAAATAAATCAGACAGAAAAAGACAAAACTGTATAATCTCAATGATATGTAGAATGCAAAAAAGCAAATGTATAGAAAAAGAGATCAGACTTGTGGTTACTAGAGGCAAAGGGTGGGGGTAGGCGAAACTGGATGAAGGTGGTCAAAAGGTACAAAATCAAGTTGTAAGATAATCAAGTACTCAGTTCATTTGCTCAGTCGTGTCCGACTCTTTTCGACCCCATGGACTGCAGCACGCCTGGCTTCCCTGTCCATCACCAACTCCCGGAGCTTACTCAAACTCATGTCCATTGAATCAGTGATGCCATACAAGCATCTTATCCTCTGTTGTCCCCTTCTCCTCCTGCCTTCAATCTCTCCCAGCATCAGGGTCTTTTCCCAGGAATCAGTTCTTCACATCAGGTGGCCAAAGTATTGGAGTTTCAACTTCAGCATCAGTCCTTCCAATGAATATTCAGGACTTATTTTCTTTAGGATTGACTGGTTTGATCTTACAGTCCAAGGGACTCTCAAGAGTCTTCTCCAACACCACAGTTCAAAAGCATCAATTCTTCAGCACTCAGCTTTCTTTATAATCCAATTCTCACATCCATACCAGCATTAGTCCTTCCAATGAATATTCAGGACTGATTTCCCTTAGGATTGACTGGTTTGATCTCCTTGCAGTTCAAGGGACTCTCAAGAGTCTTCTCCAACACTACAGTTCAAAAGCATCAATTCTTTGGTGCTCAGCTTTCTTTATAGTCCAACTCTCACATCCATACATGACTACTGGAAAAACCATAGCTTTGACTAGACGGACCTTTTTGGCAAAGTAATCTCTGCTTTTTAATATGCTGTCTAGGTTTGTCATAGCTTTTCTTCCAAGGAGCAAGCATCTTTTAATTTCATGGCTGCAGTCACCATCTGCAGGGATTTGGGAGCCCAAGGAAATAAAGTCTGTCACTGTTTCTACTGTTTCCCCATCAATTTGCCATGAAGTGATGGGACTGGATGCCATGATCTTAGTTTTCTGAATGTTGAGTTTTAGGCCAGCTTTTTCACTTTTTTCTTTCACTTTCATCAAGAGGCTCTTTAGTTCTTTGCTTCCTGCCATAAGGGTGGTGTCACCTGCAAATCTTGAGGTTATTGATATTTCTCCCGGCAACCTTGATTCCAGCTTGGGCTTCATCCAGGCTGGCACTTTACATGATATACTTTACATATAAGTTAAATAAGCAGGGTGACAATATACAGCCTTGACATACTGCTTTCCCAATTTGGAACCAGTCTGTTGTTCCATGTCTGGTTCTAACTGTTGCTTCTTGACCTGCATACAGATTCTCAGGAGGCAGGTCAGGTGGTCTGGAATTCCCATCTCTTTCAGAATTTTCCACAGTTTGCTGTGATCCACACAGTCAAAGGTTTTGGCATAGTCAATAAAGCAGAAGTAGATGTACTACTTCTACTACTAGGTACTAGGGCTATGCTATACAACATGATGATGAAAGCTGACACTGTTATATGACATACAGGAAAGGTGCTAAGAAAGTAAAGCCCAAGAGTTCTCACTGCAGGGAGAAAATGTTTTTTCTTTTGTTTTTATTGCATCCATATGAGACAATGGTGCTAGTGGTAAAGAATCTGCCTGCTAATGCAGGAGACATAAAAGCTGTGGGTTCAATCCCTGGGTCAGGAAGATTCCCTGGAGGAGGGCATGGCAACCCGCTCCAGCATTGCGTGGGAAATCCCATGGAGAGAGGAGCCTGGCGGGCTACAGTCCACAGGGTCACAAACAGTAGGACATGACTGAAGTGATTTAGCACACATGAGATAGTGCATGTTAGCTGAACCTATTGTGAAGATCATTTCACAATATACGTAAATCAAACCATCACGCTGTGCACATTGAAGAGTGATTGCTGTGCGCATTAAGGAGTGATACACGTCAACTATTTTTCCATTAAACTAGGAAAGAGGACTACCATTCTGCTAGCTTGTGCTGAGAAATAAAAAAGAAGTCCAGTAACCTTCTCTGCAAATGAGCTTAGCAACTTTTATTGATCCCTGAAGCAACCACATCAGAGCCCATTTTCTTTCTTTCTTCTTTCTATTCAGGGTGGAGAGACCCCCCTGAGGGTAGTGTACTGAGCTCCTCCCAGTTTTACAGTTTTCCTGAATTCTTGTTGCTTTTGTCTTCTCTATCGAACAAATCACTAGTCACTAATTGGACAAAATAGTTTGGGCCAATGAGAGCATCATGCCAAACAGCTCATCTCCAGAGTATTATCCCAAAACTTTCTCTAAGTGCCATTTCCAAAAGCAATACACTGAATAATAAAGACATTTAGAAATCCATCATATCACTCAATCTTTCAGAATCATTGATGTTGCTCCCCAACCTCAAGGATTTCCTTACTTTGGATGGGCAGTGATGATGATAAAGATTTTCTGATGTCAGGAATAAAATTGGAACAATGAAGTATTTACTTTAACCAAGCTCTTTTTAAAAAGCCTCTTTCTTAATTTACTGTGTGAGAAACTTCCCTCCATTGGCCAACAGCAAAACCCTAACCTGGAGCTCAGACATGGGCCACACTAAGCCATACAGGAAGTCCATCTGAGCTGAATTAAAAAAAAAATAAATAAGACTTCCTCTCAGAGAGCAAGCGTGTATGTCCCCAGATCTTGACCATAGAGGACCTGTGGTCAAGCAAGCAGTCTCTCTAGAAGTTCAGCAACCCCTTGCTAAAAGCAGATGCTCCAACTGTTACTGTAACCCTATGGGTATCCACAGTGCTCTCTGCATGAGACACAGTGACAGGACAGCAACAGTTTTTAATTCATCAGTCCATGTGCTACATAAAGAGAAAACCCAGTAATACACACTTTATTTTAATTTCCAAAGAGACTGGCTTCTAATCAGCCTGCAATCCACTGATTTCAGTCTCCCTGAAGTCCAATTAGCTGGGAGCATCTGTCAACTGCTCTTTACGTAAAGATCATTCAAGCAATTCCATATATACAAAATCTTAAGTCTTATTAAATTTCCCCCAAGGTTTTGCATTACCATACCTTTTCATCTTTATTATAACCTCCTTAAGGTTTTCCCTTTAGCCTCTGATTCATCAGAGCACCTTAAAAGATAGCAATGTTTCCACCAAAAAGAGATAAAAATAATCTGAGGTGCATGTAGTTTCAGAGAATCCAATGGAGTCCCAACTGTGGATGAAGTTGAAGGTCCTAAGGACTTTCTGTTGGGCATTAAGCCCACGTGGCCCCTGAGCACATCTTCCTCTCCTCAAATCATGAGACAAAAGTGGTGAATAGGTGCAGCCAATACAAGTTGATCATGGATACATTATTCTAATTGCCTTACTCTTGAGTTCATAGTTCACTAGATAGTTAGGGGATCAAGGAAAGGCAGAGTTTATCAAATATCTGAATTTTACCCAAAGTATTGTGTCTACATGAGGCTTAATATTGACTATATGGAGGCCTAATGTTCAAATCGAAGAGCAGAGAACAGCAGACATCTGTTCCAACTCTGATCTAGAGTGTACGTGAAGTTGGAAGCCAGAAAGACCCTCCCTCAATCCACTCACTGCGTACTTCTGTAAGGTTCCCTTGAGGGGGGCCCCACCTCTCCAGAGAAAATCTATGGATGGAAGGGTTTTGGTTGATAGATATTGACAGCTGGGAGAACAGGCATTAATTTTAAATATAATAGGATTATGTTGGGAACACCTGGGGAAATGTGTAGATGATACAGACACTAGATAAGATGAAAATGCACTGAAATGATAGAGATACTTGAATAGAAAAGAAAGTTCAACAGTTTGTACAGTATGATATCATTTGTCATTTACATGATAACATATATATTGTGTGAAAGAATATACACTAAGCTATTAAGAGTGTGAGTGCATATTCTCTGATTGTAGGAATATGATTTTTTTTATTTTTGTCTATATTTTCTAATTGTATAAAATGAACTGATATTGTTCCTATAGTAAGAGACTATTACAAATAAAATGCAGGGGAGCTTGAGTGTACCTGAGTGATCGGAAAGTAGAACTGAGGGATGGTGTTATAAGGGACTCCACAATATGTTATCACATCAATACATATTTTATCTTTGAAAGTTTTCCTCTTGAATCAGGTTTGGGACAATGCGTAGGCTGTGCCCTAGTGTACAGTGAACTTTCTGATGTCAGTACTCTCCTAGTTTCTACAGGCCAGTGCAGTCTCTGCTTTAGCTTTGTCACTGGGAAGCCTAAAGAATCTCATCAAACACGAGAAGAGCCCTAGTGTGGCATCCTTGTGCATAAGAAAGATAAATGTGGGCTGAATGGTTATCACTTAAATGGATTCATTTCTGGTTGAGTATCTGAAGGTTGGGGATTAAGGGTAGGGATAAATCAAACAGTAATAGCTAAAACTCACATATTCTCAATATATACCAGACTCCTTTCCTGGTGCTTTACAGATATTAATTTGTTTAAAGCAATAGCCATATGGAGTAGGTCATGTATCATATGGCAATCTTTGTTAGAGATGATGCAGGGCTAAAGTATAGACTGGGGAAAGTTGCATCAACTTGCCCTGGTTCAAGCCTAGCACTGTAGCTACAACCTGTGTGAACCTGAGAAAAGTATTTACTCTCTGTGCCTCAGTGCCCTCATCTGTAAAAAGTAGGGTGATACTTGATTTTTTCAACAAACATTTAACAAATACCTACTATAGGACAGAACTACAAATGTCACTCCCTGCTCTTAAGGAACCTGTCATTTCCCGAGGAAGAGAGACATGTATTCAACTAAACGTAAGCAATTTTTCTTTAAGATCTATAAAGTGCCAACGCTTCACTCTCATGTATAAAAGATGTAAGCTCCTGGTTTGAAATTAATATTCTTTATCATTTTGAGAAAAACATTTCTATTTTAGTTTACTAAGTTTAGAAATATGAGACTAGATGTTTATATTTTGAAAGTATCATTTCAATATATACTGCAAATGTTTACTTTTCCCTCTTTGACTTTTTTATGTGCTGAATTAAGGTAACATATCTTCCTGTACAAAAATATCCTTGAATTTTTGAATCCATCCCAATTAAGCATAACATTCTATCTTCTTAATATTGCTTTGGATTCCAGTTGCAAATAGTATGTTTAGAATGTTTTCACTGATATTTATATGTAAGACCAGTCTTTCAAATTTTTTTATTAATAGACTTTTTTGAAACCCAAGAACCATTCTTTGTTCAGTATGTTTCAATGAGAAATGATTAACTGGTTCTATCAAAACTAATTACAAGAAAGAGAAAAGTACCACAAGTGTAAACTATAAATGAGAAGTAGGCTGTAACAACAGAAGCAGAAATTAGAACACAAATTATGACACTCTTAAGTTTAGAAATTAAATCATACTAGTATAATTGAAAAATTATTAAATATATCTACTATCTATTCACTCAATTTAGAAAATTTACTTAACTGCTCTTAAAAATCAATAAAAGAAATTTTTGTTATACTTGATATTTTTAAAGCACTAACCTTTTTTTTTTTAATAAAAGGGCATATTAAGTATTACAATTTCCAAATGCACCACTTACAGGGTTTATATGAGAAATGTTTGGCAATTTTGGCTCTGAAAAGAAACTGCAATTTTGGTTTGAAACTTTGGCAAATGAATGACAGAATTTATGTGTACCCTTTAGGTAGAACCAGACATGTTGATTTGGTTCCGAGTTATCGTCTGAAAGATATTCCATTTTTCAAAAAGTCCAAATTCTACACAAATATGCACATTTATGATGACAGAGTTATATTCTTGGGAATTATCAAGCTCTTCTCTCAGTCTCATGTTTTATGAAATGTTAGAGTTAATAGTAACTATTTTCAAAGATGTTTCTTCCACAGAAAAAGGCATTTCAAGGGGAATTTAAAAACTGAAATACAACATTCTTCTGAAATTGAACTCTCATATATATATATTATGGAAACAAAAACAAAATTTGCACGGAATGTTCCTAAGTTCAAAACAGGGACAAGATTTACTAAGCTATTCTTAATGCCTTCTCCTTGAGCCAACTTTGTGCTCAGTTTTTCTAAAAAAATCATTTCCTCAATGTCAATTGCCTCGCATTTTTATGAAATCTGCACTTAGCACTGAACCCGGTCAGTTAAAAATCTCTTTCAAAACAAAGCAAAATGTCAGGCTGCTTTATTTTACACTTAGTTTCATCCCCTTGTGCTGTTTACTGTGCTTGGGAATTGTGTTCCTTCGCAGCTGGCAGTTCTAGAAAGCACCGCCGTGTGCACCTAGGTGAGCAGCCATTCTGCAGACAGGAGAAACAAGCCCACAGATCAAGATCAATGCAGGCTGGAAATCTGACAGCAAGAGTAAGAAAAGGAAAACACTAAAGAAAATGCAAATACATTTTTTTCTCTATCCTTCAAGTACAAGCCAAATGTCCTTCACACAGAAGCTACACCAAACAGCTAAGGTGGCTCCAGGCCAGAGGAAAATGGCTTTTCAGTATCACACATGCCAAAGAAGACATATGGGCAGAAAGAAACCTCAGTACACAGTGCAGATTCCCATTTGGTTTCAATCATGTGCAATTTCCTTTATTTCATAAGGTAAAGGGTTTAACTATTCTGTCCAAATCCTATAACACAATGGCGGATCTGTTAAGATACCAGGAATTTTCATGTGGTTCTACAATTAATCCACTGATTACCCTCTGCAGTAAGTCAGAAGGTAGGTCAGAGACATGGATAAAAATTGAAAATGGGGTCCACCCTGGCCAGGCCCTTTGGCAGAGATGCAGGGGTAGTTCAGAATTTGATCATGGTTTAAGGATGCTTCATCCATTTTACTCTTAAGGCTTAATTGCTGGCTTTATGCAGGTTATGCTATGCTAAGTCACTTCAGTCGTGTCCGACTCTGTGCGACCCCATAGACGGCAGCCCACCAGGCTCCCCTGTCCCTGGGATTCTCCAGGCAAGAACACTGGAGTGGGTTGCCATATCCTTCTCCATTATGCAGGTTAGGGGAGAAGATATTCTACTGTTGTGTTTAACCAGTGTTCACATTCAACAGAACTTCAAAGGCTATTTTGAAGCAAAAATATAATTGAACAGTGTCTAATACGTTATCACTTGCAACTAAGTAATAAAAAGGCTTGTCAGCTCCTCAAAGAAGCTCCATCACTCAAATATCCCACAGCTTACCTCTTCCATACCACAAGGAAGCTAACAAAACAATCAACATCTCATTGGTGTTTATGATACCATTGTTATAGATATGATTTTACCTACTACAAACTGAGGTTTAAAATGCTTTTCCATGGTGTTTTAGTTTTGTGTGTATGTATTGAATGATATTCAGAAATAATTTATATTATTATATATAGCTTTTTCTTATTTATATTGATATGAATACCATTTATTGTAGACAGGATAATTTTTATTGTTAATTTAAGTAATTATGGAAATAAATGAAAATTTATTTTAATATAAAAGCCAATGATGGAATTAAAAGATGAACCACTTATAAAAGGAAATCTGATACTGTTTTTATTTGTATGTATTACTTTTAAAGCTTTTGTTTTACTATATTGGATATCATATAGTTTTACAGACATCCTAGGATTACTCTGAAATGTATGAAAAGCAAATGGATAAAGAAAAAAAATAGCTTATCCATGAGCGATATATGGTTAAGTGACATAAGAAACATATTATGAACAAGTTACCTTCAACATAAATAAAACAAATAGCTCAATATCCAAACTGTGGATAAAATGAGGAAATGGATAATGAGTTGGAAGAAGGGTGCTGCAGTAAAGATGCCAATGAAGCCAAGATATATAGCAAATCAAAGAAATTTAAACGTGTGAATTAGCTGCTAATCTGTCAGCATTTTAAGTTTTCCTTCAAATTTCCTACTGAGCATTCTATTTTTCATCACTCTGTGCCTGTGGTGGTTATGAAATTCATAACCAGATTCACAGTATTTACACTGGCAGAGAGAGGTTGGGATTTAGCAATGGAAATGAAAAACAACATTTTTATTCAAGATTTCTTGAATTTACCATGGGGTAGCTCATTTATTTACATCATCTGATGTGAATAGCCAATTCATTGGAAAAGTCCCTGACGCTGGGAAAGATTGAGGGCAGAAGGAGAAGAGAGAATCAGAAAATAAGATGGCTGGATGGCATCACCAATGCAATGGATGTGAACTTGGGCAAACTCTGGGAGATGGTGAAAGACAGGGAAACCTGGCATGCTGCAGTCCATGGGGTCGCAAAGAGTCATACCAGACTGGGCAACTGAACAACAACATCAATCATTTAACAAGTATAAGATACTCTAATAGTAACACAACAGAGAAGGCTGACCAGGGCATCAGCCAATAAGCAGCAAATTGCCAGCAACTCTACAATCTGTCCTCCTATCTCCTTCTGGCCCCTCAATTTCAAAAGCAAATATACCTGAACCATAAGCCAAAGTATTTCTTAAAATATGAAAACAAAAAGAGATGTAAAAGAATAGTAAACACTGGACACGGTACAATCACTCTTTGTGAGCCTATGGACTGTACAGGCCATGGAATTCTCCAGGCCAGAATACTCGAGTGGGTAGCCTTTCCCCTCTCCAGGGCATCTTCCCAACTTAGGGATCGAACCCAGGTCTCCCACAATGCAGGTGGATTCTTTACCAGCTGAGCCACAAGGGAAGCCCAAGAATACTGGAGAGGGTAGCCCACCCCTTCTCCAGCGGATCTTCCCAACCCAGGAATCAAACCGGTGTCTTCTGCATTGCAGGCAGATTCTTTACTAGCTGGACTATCAGGGAAGCCCATGGTACATCACACGCAAGTCAAATCTGAGAAAACAGTAACACAAAGCATTCTGAAGTACCTAGAGGGAGCTCCAGACAGACTGCCGTACTTTGCAGCAGGGCCTCTGTCTCTCAGTGTTTATAATCCAGGTCAGAGTCATCCTAAACTTGTTCTTTCGTCTGCTGTGTATCAGCCTACAAAAGTAAATGCCAGAGAGAAAAGTGCATAACAGAGCTAAAAGTATGCTTCTCCTGGATGAAACTGAAAATGATAAATGCACGGCTGCAGAGACCAGGCAAAAGTCCTAAATAGATATAATCGTGGGTAGAAAGGATAAAAAACATTGTAACTGCTCCATTTAGTAATTACTAATCCAGTACTTTTCTTTGGGTTGAAGGCTTTTTCCTGCCTCTACCACTGATACCAGAGTTTTCCTCACTGAGTTTCAGAAGAAATCGTCGAGATAAAAATTTTCTAACTGGGATGTGAATTTTAAACAAAAATTCTGCCTGGTATTTTTTAGATCCCATGTCCCTTCTGGGAAGACATATTACTAGTTCATGATGAGTGTGTGTTTGTAATATTGATGGCTCACATTTGGGATTATGCCAAATCCAAATTATGTTTATTAAGGCATGTGAACAATACCTGTGTAAGTAATGTTACTTAACTCTAATTTTCTTAGGCTTTCATTACACATATTAATTCAAACGAGAAAATTATGCATGTAGAAAAATATAAAACAAAAAGTTAATTTGAAGAGAGACATTCTTTCCCACTAAGAATACACTGCCTTAAAAACACATGTGTGTAAGCCTCTGACAGTAACATCCTATGCTCGGTTTGTCTTTTTATAGGATAGAAACAAGTTAAAATACAGGTTAAAGAAGGTTACTAGTGGAATTCAGGGGGGTGGGGAGCGGAATTAAATACTCAGGTTTCTTTCCTTTTCCATAACACAGTTACGACTTAAAGCATTTGCCCCACATCTGAAACATGTAACATTCTATTTGACATGCAGCCACCTCACAACAAGGCTTTCCAGGAGTGAGGCTGTTGTGGTCAACAGCCAATTAACCACTTACTAGACACACCTTTCTCCCCAGGGGCAAACTGGACTCCCTAACAGACACATTATCTTTTTCGGGAGTGCAAAGTACATTGTAAAGCAATGAAGCATAATTTCCATGGTGGCATCTAAAGCAGAAAGAGTTCACGCAACTTTGACTCTCAGATGGTATACCGACACCCTGACCACAAGCAAAACACATCTTTGCACATAGTGCTGGGCTCTGTTACTATTCAGCACAGGCTTAGAATACACTCAGGTACTACCTGTCATCAGAGGAGAAACTCCCTTTATGCGGATCGATAAGGTAGAAGAAGCAGGCTCTCTCATGTAATCCATAAGAATTCTGAAACGGCAGTTTAATCTTGGAAGATATGAATGTTCACTTTCCCAATTTTGTGGAAAATGTTTGTTAGTTCAAACATTTGAACTAACAAAGTTCCAAAGTTTATGCATACAACAGAGGCAAAGACAGAACTAAAATAAGGAGGAGGACCTCGCAGAGTAAGGATCTACATCAACATTCACCTATTGTAAGGTTGAAACAGGGAATGAAGGAAAAGGGGGCAGGGGAATGACAGAAAAGGGAATCACCACTGTCACTACTGAATACAAAAGGGGAAAAAAAAAAAACCCAAGGAAGCCAATATGGAATAGCATGTGAAGAGTTCGCATGCGACAGTGAAGAGTTAAGCCATAACTGGACTGTCAGCTTCACTGAGAGCAGATGCATGCTTACTTTGTTTACCATTAGATCCTCACATCTAGAAGTCAATGCTCAAATAATAAGAAATGTGTTCAATGAATAAATGTTCTGCCTTTGGAAATTGTAATTCTATAGCTGTTGAATCTAAGATTTATATACCCTTTGGGACATTCCCACCAGCTATACCCGCTTCAGAAAGCTCCTTTACACCACCACCATGACAAGGCATTATCTAAACTACCGGCAACCCAGTGCTCATGACAAAACCATTTCTATATTCCAGCAACAACAACAACAAAATCTGACCTTTCTTCATCCTTTCAAGGACAGCAGGGTGCTGGTGGTAATGAACATGAGAAGTTCTAATGAAGCTCATATACAGGGAACAGAAAAAGATCTGTCTAGTCTTTTCCTTTTGAATAAACTTAAGGCATATTATCTATAACTTTCTGTAACTTTCTATCATGTATGCCCTATGCAGAAAGGCACAGGTGGCTCAGATTATAAAGAATCTCCCTGCAATGCAGGGGATTTGGACTCGATCCATTGGTCAGGAAGATCTCCTAGGGAAGGAAATGGCATGGACAACAGCAAATATCTCCAAAGAAAAGCATTATGCTCACTGTCAAGGGCAAATGAACTATGGCATCAGTCAAAGCGTAATGTACCAAGAGAATGCCAGGAGGATAGAGGGCAATGCAATTATGTTTTACTTTACTGAAAAGTAATGTTTTAGAAAACATCTTTTTACCTTGGTCTCTTAGCCTTATAGTGGAAACAGCACTTAGCTTGTAAGTCTTCAAAATACATTCTTTCATCCTTTAAAGAAAAACTCTTGAGGAGGGAAGCAGGTCTGCTGTCTATACACATAGCATATCACACTATACAAACTGTCCTGCTTAGAAACTACTCATGTGGCATCTGGTTTTTGTACAAGATGTGGGCTATTTCTACACTGTCACAACAAATTGGAGAATTAAAAAATAAACTATTTTTGGATTGAGATAGAAGGGAAAAAAAAACATGCTATGACAGAAAGGCACTGAACCGAGAACCAAGAGTCCTGGATTCCACTCTGACACTGCTGGTGGGAATGTAAGCTGATGCAGCTGCCATGAAAAACAGTATGGAGTTTGCTCAGACAACTAAAGTAGAATTACTATATGATCCAATAATCCCACTCCTGGGAATACACCCAAGATAAAACTATAATCCAGAAAAATACATGAACCCCTATGGTCATAGCAGCACTATTCACAGTAGCCAAGACATGGAAGCAACCTAACTGTCCATCAACAAATGAATGAATAAAGAAGATGTGGTGTCTATGTACAATGGAATATTACTTCATCATTAAAAAAATGAAATAATGCCATTTGCACCAACATGTAGGGTCTTAGAGATTATCATACTAAATAAGTCAGAAAGACAAATACCATGATATCACTGAATGTGGAATCTAAAATATGGCACAAATGAACATATTTACAAAGCAGAAACTGACTCATAAGAGAACAGACTGTGATTGCTAGTAGGAACAGGGGAGGGAGAGGGATGGACTGGGAGCCTGTGGTAGCTGAATGCAAATGACTACATTCCGAATGGATAAACAAGGTCCTAATGTATAGCACAGGGAACTATAATGCAAATCCTGTGATAAACCATAATGAAAAAGAATATACAAAAGAATGTCTATATGTGTACAGCTAGTCACTTTGCTGTACAGCAGAGATTGGCACAACATTATAAAACAACCGTATTTCAATAAAAAAATTTTTAAAATATTTTAGAATATAACAGAAAAAGAATATACTTTATAATTTCTTTAGAAATAGTGAGAGCAATTGAGAGAAGATTTAGAAAGAATAACTTTTCCATTATAGTGTGCTTATTAAATTGTCTAAAGATGAGGGGAAAAAAAAAAAAAAAAGCAGAGTCCTGGATTTCAGGTCTCGCAGGCAGACAAGCTCCACTTCCACTCTGGGTCTCTGCTGCCTTGCTGGCATGAAGAGGGGCCTCAAAGGAAGATCACTAACATTTCTTCTAGATGTCATGTCTCCTATGGCAGGCTCTGCTATACTATCCCCACTCTCACTAAGGGAGAGACATAGAGCTCTCCCTTCAGCAGACCCAGACTTCTTATTTACTCTGACAAATATACCCTCAGGAAATCATGGTAGTCCCCTGAATCATTTTCTGTTTTCCTCCTAAAATGTTCTGGCCAGTCGTTTTTCTAAAACCTTCCCATGACACTAACACTTACTAGTATTAGTCACTTCAGGCGTGTCTCTTTTCGACACCATTGACTGTAGCTGGCCAGGCTCCCCAGTCCGTGGGATTTTCCAGTCAAGAATACTGGAGTGGGTTGCCATTTCCTCCTCCAGGGGATCTTCCTGACCCAGGGATTGAGCTCATGTCTCCCACACTGCAGGCAGATTCTTTACACTTATTAAGGAGCAACTATATCCCAGGTATTGTTGAGTGTTTTATAAGACTAACCTCTTTAAACCTCATGACTGCACACTGCTATTCCCAAGTCAAGCATAGGGATCTGAGACGGTGAAAGGTAGAGATATCACAGACCATTTTCAGAGTTCTGTTGAAGTCTGGGGTTGGGGTAAACCTGGGGCTGGGGACCTTTAGACCAAAGGTTATCTACCATTTATGTGGTACCTGACCAGTACACAGCAGATGGCAATGCCCTTACTACTGTGAGTATGTTAGACATCACTCATTTTATTTAGGTATCGTAAAGGCATTCTTCTACAGGCTTCTCTTTATCCATTTGACCAGCCTCTCGGAATCGAGTGGTTTTCCTTTCCCCCTACCACACTGCAGCACCCGGTACTTACGTCTTTCATTTCTCTCTCCTCTTTCTTCTTTTGCCTCTCCTCTCTCATCTTTATCTACTCCTCTTTCTTCTTTTTCAACTCCTCTTCCTTCTTTCTCAACTCCTTTTCCTTCATTTTCCACTCCTCATCATCCTTTTTCCTCTCCTCTTCCTTCTGTTTCCAATGTTCCCTTTGCTGTGCTAAGTGCTATTTTTTGCACTGTAGGTCAGCTTTAACTCACTTTTGTTAGACATCTGTTTCCTTTGAGTAAAAGAAGAAAAAAGTGAATACACAAAATAACTTTTCTGTATTATCATTGCAAAAATCATTCAAAAGGAAATCAAGCTTGAAAATAGAACTTGTGGGCAGTAAAAGATTGCACATCTTAACCTCTGTAGAAGAATCCAGTAAATTAAGTTTGATCTGGTCTCCCTCTACATAAAATCATCCCTTTTCTCGTACACATAAATATCTGAAAAAAATAAAATGTTATAGTCTACTCTGGCCTGAAGAATAATAGCAACTTACTTTAGAACAGGTAACACATTTTTTCTATACAAGTTTCTTAACAAGTATACAAAAAATAAATAATAAAACAATCAAAAAGAACAATTATTAGACAAGAACGAACCCATTCATCCTCACACGGAGAAAAGAAAATGGGCTGTCATAAACTAGAGAGACATGCCCTACTCAAATTTCTATGGCTCAATAAACATTCCTCCACTGAGCTTGGGCACATAGGGATTTCATTTTGCCCAACATTATACACATCAGTGAGGATAGCCACTGAAGACCTAACATGTTAATCTTCTTTTCCTGTAGAACTCCTCCTGAACTGTCACAGTTAATTTCATCTCCATACAACCTTATCTCTATAAAACTTTTATTTGCATAATGAATGCAATATTGATTAGCCTGGCACTTTCTCTTTTCAGTGCAAAAGATGTTTGTGAACACATGAATTAGGAGATAACACCATGACATGATCTTGGGAAAATTTATCTGAAAGAGATTTTTTAATCTTAATGGTGAGGATGATCCTAGTGGTGATGGTACCAGAAATTTCAAATAAAGTGAGTTTGGGAAAGACCCTCATCAATGATCAGTGATTATATTTGTCTCTTTTCTGCTTTCAATTGGAAACTAACAAATGGAAGCACTGAGAAATAAAGAACCCTTCTCCAACCCAACAGGAAATAGGCAATCTCCCAGAAAAAGAATTCAGAGGAATGAAAACAAAGATGACCCAAAATCTTGGAAAGAAAATGGAGGCACGGATAGAGAAGATGCAAGAAATGTTTAACAAGGAGTTTGAAGAATTAAAGAATAAACAATCAACAATGCAACAACTGAAATAAAAAATACACTGAAGAAACCATGGTTGAAAAAGACACATGTACTCGAGTGTTCATTGCAGGACTATTTACAACAGCTAGGACATGGAATCAACCTAAACATCCATCAACAGAGGAATGGATAAAGAAGTTGTGATACATGTGTACAATGGATATTACTCAGCCATAAAAAAGGAATGCATTTGTGTCAGTGCTAATGAAGTGGATGAACCTAGAGCCTATTATACTAAGTAAAGTAAGAAAGAGAAAAATAAATACTGTATATTAACACATGTATAGGGAATCTAGAAAGATGATACTGAAGAACCTATTTGCAGGTCAGCAATGGAGACAAAGACATACAGAACAGACTTATGGACACGGGGGCATGGGAAAGGAAAGGGTGGAATGAATGGAGAGAGTAGTGTGGAAACATATACACTATTATATGTAAAATAGACAGCCAGTGGGAATTTGCTGTATGACTCAAGAAATTCAAACCAGGGCTCTATGACAGCCTAGAGGAGTGGGATGGGGTGAGGGGTGGGAGGGGGGTTTTTAAGCAGAAGGGTACATATGTTTACCTATGGCTGATTCATGTTAATCTATGGCAGAAACAACACAATATCGTAAAGCAATTATCCTTCAACTAAACACAAGTAAATTAAGGGAAAAAATTCACTGGAGGAAACCAACAGAAGAGTAAATGAGGCAAAAGAACGCATAAGTGAGCTGGAAGACAGAATGGTGGAAATAACTGAAACAGAGCACAATAAACAAAAAAGAATAAAAAACAATGAGGACACTCTCGGAGACCTACAGGACAACATTAAACATAACAACATTCGAGTCATAAGGGTCCCAGAAGAGAAGGACAAAAGGAAAGGCCATGAGAAAATATTTGAGGAGATTATAGTTGAAAACTTCCCTAAAATGGGAAGGGAAATAGCTACCCAAGTCCACAAAGCCCAGGAGTCCCCATATAGGATAAACCCAAGGAGAAACATGCCAAGACACATATCAAACTAAGAAAAATGAAATACAAAGAAAAATATTAAAAGCAGCAAGGGAAAAGAAACAAATAACATACAAGGGAACACAAGCCCCAAAGGCTACCAGCTGATCTTTCAACAGAAACTCTACAGGCTAGAAGGGAATGGCAGAACATACTTTAAGTGATGAAAGGGTAAAACCTACAACCAAGATTACTTTTTCCAGCAAGGATCTGGATTCAGATTCAAAGGAAAATCAAAAGCTTTACAGACAAGCAAAAGCTAACAGAATTCAGCATAACCAAACCAGCTCTTCAACAAATGCTAAAGAACTTCTCTAGACAGGAAACACACAAAAACAGAGGCCTACAAAAACAAATCCAAAATGATACAGTAAGTGGTAACAGCATCATACATACCAATAATCACCGCAAATGTAAAGAGCTAAATGCTTCAACCAAAAGGCACAGACTGGCTGAATGTATACAAAACAAGACCCCTATATATGTTGTTTACAAGAAACCCACCTGAGACCCAGGGATGTATACAGAATGAAAGTGAGGGGCTGGAAAAAGATATTCCATGCAAATGGAAATCAAAAGAAAGAGGAGTAGCAATTTCATCTCAGATAAAAAAATTGAAAGACCGTTACAAGACACAAAGCCATTATAAATATATATACACCCAACATAGGAGCATCTCAATATGCTAACAACTATGAAAGGGGAAATCAACAGTAACACAATAATAGGGGGGACTTGAACACCCCACTCACACCAATGGACAGATTATCCAGACAGAAAATAAGGAAACCAGGCTTTAAATGATACACTGGACTAGTTGGACCTAATAGATATACACAAATCGATATTTGTTTTCATCCAAAAACAATAGATTTCACTTTTTTCTTAAGTGCACATGGAACATTCTCCAGGATAGATCAGATACTGGGCCATAAATCAAGCCATGGTAAATTTTTAAAAACTGAAATCATTTCCAGCATCTTCTCTGACCACAACAATATGATTAGACATCAACTACAGAAAAAAAAAATTATTAAAAAAACACATACACATGGAAGTTAAACAACATGCTTCTCAATAACCAACAGACTACTGAAGAAATCAAAAAGGAAACATAAATATGCATAGAAACAATTAACAATGAAAACACAACAATGCAAAACCTATGGGATGCAGTAAAAGCAATACTATGAGGGAAGGTTATAGCAATACAAACCTATCTCAAGAAACAAGAAAGACTACCAAATAAACAATTTCATCTTACACCTAAAGCACTTAGAAAACAAACAAAAAAACCCAAAGTTAGAAGGAAAGAAATCATACAGATCAAAGCAGAAATAAATGAAAAAGAAATGGAGACAACAGCAAAGATCAATAAAACTAAAAGCTGGTGCTTTGAGAAGATAAACAAAATTGACAAACTGTTAGCTAGACTCATCAAGAAAAAAAGTGGGGGGGGGAGGGAGAAGATGCAAATCAATAAAATGGAGAAAGGAGAAGTCAGAGAAAGTAGAAATGTAAAAGGAGAAGTTACAAAAGATAACAGAAATACAAAGGATCAATAAGATACTATGAGCGACTATATGCCAATAAAATAGACAAACTGGAAAGAGACAAATTCTTACAAACGTTTTACCTTCCAAAACTGAATCAGGAAGAAATAGAAAATAGGAACAGACCAGTCACAAATATGAAAATTGAAACTATAATAAAAAAATCTTCCAACAAACAGCAGGCCAGGGCCAGCTGGCTTCACAGGCGAATTCTACTGAAAGTTTAGAGAAGAGCTAGCACCTATCCTGCTCAAACTCTTCCAGAAAATCGCAGAGGAAGGAAAACTCCCAAACTCAATCTATGATACCAAAACTGGACAAATATACCACAAAAAAAGAAAGTTATAGGCCAGTATCACTGAACATAGATGCAAAAATCCTCAACAAAATTCCAGCAAACAGAATCCAACAACACATTAAAAGGATCATACATCATGATCAAGTGGGGTTTATCCCAGGATGCAAGGATTTTTTAATATATGCAAAAATCAATGTGATACACCATATTAACACATTGAAAGATAAAAACCATATGATCATCTCAATAGATGCAGAAAAAGCTTTTGACAAACACCCATTTATGATTAAAAAAAAAAAAAAAACTCCGGAAGGTAGGCACAGAAGGAATATACCTCAACAAAACAATGGCCATATATGGTCTATCCACAGCGAACATTATTCTCAATGGTGAAAGCCCTCTTTTCATGTCTCTGCTGTTAAAATGAGGCCATCAATATTAGGATATTTTGCTCCATTGTGCTTTTTTTTTACTTACTCTTGAAATAAAAATGAAACACAGCAAGAATTTTCTCTAAAATCAGGAACAAAACAATGGTGCCCATTCTCGCCACTAGTATTCAAATAAAAGGAATCAAGATTGGAAAAGAAGTAGAACTCTCACTGTTCATAGATGACGTGATGCTTTACATGGAAAACCCTAAAGATACCACCAGAAAATTACTAGCACTGATTAATGAATACAGTAAAGTCACATATAAAATTAATATACAGAAACTCCTTGCATTCCTATACACTAACAATGAACAATCAGAAAAAGAAATTAAGGAAACAATCCCATTCACCATTGCTATAAAAAGAATACAACTCTTAGGAGGAGACTTCCAGTTCAAGATGGCAGAGTAGGACTTGCACTCTCCTCCTGCAAGAGCACCAAAATCGCAACTAGCTGTTGACCAACCATCCACAGGAGGACACTGGAACCTATCAAAAAAAAAAAAAAGATACCCCACGTCCAAAGACAAAGAGGAAGCACAGGAAGCCACAGCAAGATGGTAGGAAGGGCACAATCACAATAAAATCAAGTCCTATACCCGCAGGGTGGGTGAATCACAAACTGGAGAACAATAATACCAAAGAAGTTCTCCCACTGTTGGGAAGGTTCTGAACCCCAGGTCAGGCTTCCCAGCCTAATGATCGGACAAAGGGACTGGGAATCCCCAGGGAATCTGACCTTGAAGGCCAGCAGGATTTGATTACATGACTTCCACAGGACGGGGGAAACAGACACTCCAGTCTTCAGTTCAGTTCAGTCGCTCAGTCATGTCCGACTCTTTGCGACCCCATGAATCGCAGCACACCAGGCCTCCCTGTCCATCACCAACTTCCGGAGTTCACCCAGACTCACGTCCATAGAGTCAGTGATGCCATCCAGCCATCTCATCCTCTGTCGTCCCCTTCTCCTCCTGCCCCCAATCCCTCCCAGCATCAGAGTCTTCTCCAATGAGTCAACTCTTGGCATGAGGTGGCCAAAGTACTGGAGTTTCAGCTTTAGCATCATTCCTTCCAAAGAAATCCCAGGGCTGATCTCCTAAAGAATGGACTTGTTGGATCTCCTTGCAGTCCAAGGGACTCTCAAGAGTCTTCTCCAACACCACAGTTCAAAAGCATCAATTCTTCGGCACTCAGCCTTCTTCACAGTCCAACTCTCACATCCATACATGACCACAAGAAAAACCATAGCCTTGACTATATGGACCTTTTTTGGCAAAGTAATGTCTCTGCTCTTGAATATGCTATCTAGGTTGGTCATAACTTTCCTTCCAAGGAGTAAGAGTCTTTTAATTTCACGGCTGCAGTCACCATCTGCAGTGATTTTGGAGCCCCCAAAAATAAAGTCTGACACTGTTTCCACTGTTTCCCCATCTATTTCCCATGAAGTGATGGGACCAGATACCATGATCTTCGTTTTCTGAATGCTGAGCTTTAAGCCAACTTTTTCACTCTCCTCTTTCACTTTCATCAAGAGGCTTTTGAGTTCCTCTTCACTTTCTGCCATAAGGGTGGTGTCATCTGCATATCTGAGGTTACTGATATTTCTCCCGGCAATCTTGACTCCAGCTTGTGCTTCTTCCAGCCCAGCATTTCTCATGATGTACTCAGCATATAAGTTAAATAAGCAGGGTGACAATATACAGCCTTGATGTACTCCTTTTCCTATTTGGAACCAGTCTGTTGTTCCATGTCCAGTTCTAACTGTTGCTTCCTGACCTGCATACAAGTTTCTCAAGAGGCAGGTCAGGTGGTCTGGTATTCCCATCTGTTTCAGAATTTTCCACAGTTGATTGTGATCCACACAGTCAAAGGCTTTGGCATAGTCAATAAAGCAGAAATAGATGTTTTTCTGGAACTCTCTTGCTTTTTCCATGATCCAGCGGATGTTGACAATTTGATCTCTGATTCCTCTGCCTTTTCTAAAACCAGCTTGAACATCTGGAAGTTCACGGTTCACATATTACTGAAGCCTGGCTTGGAGAACTTTGAGCATTACTTTACTAGCATGTGAGATGAGTGCAATTGTGCGGTAGTTTGAGCATTCTTTGGCATTGCCTTTCTTTGGGATTGGAATGAAAACTGACCTTTTCCAGTCCTGTGGCCACTGCTGAGTTTTCCAAATTTTGCTGGCATATTGAGTGCAGCACTTTCACAGCATCATCTTTCAGGATTTGGAATAGCTCGACTGGAATTCCATCACCTCCACTAGCTTTGTTCATTGTGATGCTTCCTAAGGCCCACTTGACTTCACATTCCAGGATGTCTGGCTCTAGGTGAGTGATCACATCATCGTGATCACTCACTTAATACCACTGCATGAGGACTGGTGAACAGAAAAATAACAGAATTCTGTATCACCAAAACTACCATTTAATAGAAAAACCTGTAATCACTTTTTAAAATCCATATGCATATCAGAATTATCTTGGGATTTTTTGAAAAATACAAATGCCCATATACTGCTTTTTTTTCAGCAGAGCTCCAGATATATTTCTAATGAGCAGCCATGTTTAAAAGCCACTGGACTATATCAGGATTTTTACTTTTATCTAGTTTGTTTTACTTTTTCTATTTCATATTCAGTGCTCCTATTTCATTCACTTTATGTTTTCCAATTTTTCCATCTCCTCTTTTTGATGTTCTTTCTCAAGACTTTATCAAGCATAGTAGAAAAGCCCTTGTATACATATTAATAATATGCATAATATATATATTTAGAAATTTATGAACTTTTGCCTAACTAAAAAATTTATGACATTTTGATTCCACTTCTTTGACTATGAATAGAATGCTCGATTTCTATTAAAAAATAGATATGTAACAAGCAACCAAGGTTAACTATATAGCACAGGGAACTGTAGTCAATATTTTACAGTAACATATAATGGAAATTTCAAAACCAATAATAAGTGTACTGGCATAAATGAATTACAAAAAAAAAGAATTTCACATTTTCAAATTTAGTCAGCTTATTTTTGCTAGTTTTTCAAAATGCCCTATGAACACCTAATAACAATGTACGAGATACAAAATTTGAAATTTATTTGTGTAGGATATAAGATTAATACAAATAGAAATCATTATATTTAAATTATTAATGACATCATTCAAGATGCTTACTTTTTTCTGCACTTGATAAAATACTCTCAGCAAAATGATAATATGCCTATGATTGTATATTTTTTTCTTTTCACTTATATTTCTTCTGATTTTTGCTTTGTGTATTCTTGTTTCTTTGTTGTTAGCTGTCTGATGGTTTATGATGAATACCTTATTTGTGAATTGTTCCTTTTTTCATTACAAATATTCATCTTTGTTTCATTTTAAAATTATTATTTAATTTAAAAAATACTTAGGAGTAAACTTACCTAAAGACCTGTATGCAGAAACTCAGACACTGATGAAAGAAATCAAAGACAAACAAACAAATGGAGAGATATACCATGTTGTTGGGCTGAAGAATAAATATTGTGAAAATGACTATCCTACCCAAAGCAATCTACAGATTCAATGCAATCCCTATCAAAGTACCCATGGTATTTTTTCACAGAGCTAGAGTAAATAATATCACAATCTGTATGGAAACACAAGACCCTGAATAGACAAAGCAATCTTGAGAAAGAAGAATGGAGCTGGAGAAATCAACCTAACTTCAGACTTCACTACAAAGCTCCAGTCATCAAGACAGTACAGTACTGGCACAATAGAAATATAACCAGTGAAACAAAATAGAAAGCCTAGAGATAAATCCACCCACCTACAGGTACCTTATCTTTGACAAAGAAGACAAAAATATACAATAGAGAAAAGACAGTCTCTTCAGTGAGTGGTGCTGGGGAAAACTGGGCAGCTAGTGTGAAAATGAAATTAGAATACTTCCTAACACCATAAACACCAAACAAAAAAACAAAGTAAACAAAAATAAATGCCAAATGGATTAAAGACCTAAATGTAAGACCAGAAACTATAAGACTCTTGGAGATAACATAGACACAACAGTCTTTGACATAAACCATAGCAAGATCCTCTATGACCCACCTTCTAGAGTAATGGAAATAAAAACAAAAATAAACAAATGGGACCTAATTAAACTTAAAAGCTTTTGCACAACGAAGGAAACTATAAGCAAGGTGAAAAGACAACCCTCAGAATTGGAGAAAATAACAGCAAATGAAACAACTGACAAAGAACTGACCTCCAAACTATACAAGTAGCACATGAAGCTCAATACCAGAAAAACAAACAACCCAATCAAAATGTGGACAGAAGACCTAAATAGACATTTCTCCAAAGAATATATACAGATGGCTAATCAACACATGAAAAGATGCTCAACATTGCTCATTATTAGAGAAATGCAAATCCAAACTCAATGAGGTACCATCTCACACTGGTCAGAATGGCCATCATCAAAAAGTCCACAAACAATAAATGCTAGAGAGGGTGTGGAAAGGGGAGAACACTCTCGCCCTCTTGGTGGGAATGCAGACTGATACGACCACTATGGAGAACAGTATGGAGATTCCTTAAAAAGCTAGGAATAAAACTACCATATGACCCAGCTATCCCACTACTGGACATATATTCTGAGGAGACCATAACTGAAAAAGATATGTACCTCTGTGTTCACTGCAGCACTATTTAAAATAGCTAGGACATGGAAGCATGTCCTATAGTATGTCCAATAGCTAGGACATGTCCACCAACAGATGACTGGATAAAGAAGTGGTAATACAAATATACAACACAATATTACCCAGCTATAAAAATGAATGCATTTGAGTCAGTTCTAATGAGGTGGACGAACCTAAAGCCTATCATACAAAGTGAAGTATATCAGAAAGAGAAAGACAAATAATGTATATAACGCACATATAGGAATCTAGAGAGATGGTACTGATGAACCTATTTGCAGGGCAGCAGTGCAGTCGCAGACATAGACAACAGACTTGTGGACACAGCTGGGGAAGGAGAGGGTGGGAAGAATTGAGAGAGTAGCATTGTATATACGTAAAATAGACAGCCAGTGGGAATTCACTGTATGACACAGGGAACCCAATCCGTGACACCTAGAGGGGTGGGACGGGGAGGGAGGTTTTTAAGAGGGAGGGGGCATATGTATACCTATGGAGGATTCATGTTGATGTTTGGCAGAAACCGTTGCAGGATTATAAAGTAATCACCCTCCAATTTAAAATAAAAGATTGTAAAAAAAAAAAAAAAAAAGACAGCTATGGAGTTTCTTCCACTTACTGATTTTTGGAAGTATTCCAAACTACTTTGCATCAACTCCTGGACGAATAGGAAAGCTCAAGAGACCACCTCATAAAAGCTTTGGAAAGTACACATTAGAGTAAATGAATGGACCTTTACACACAGTGAAATGGCTTAAAAAGTGGCACCAAATGCAGTGTCAGTGCTGAACTCCATAGGCTTTCCTGAGGGGCTTGCCAGTCAGCCCCACTAAATCTCCTGGCACAAGGAGCAAGGCTTGGGGACATGAGTTATGGAGCTTCCTGGGGATAATGCAGGTCATTGCAAAAGGACTTTTGATGCTCTCAGTTTAAGAAAATAAGAGTCAGAGCTACCTGCTGTTAATTAATACTCATTTCACACACTTATAAAAAGCTGGTCTCTCATTTACAACTAGCAAGGGGTTAAAAGCAGATAAATCAAACCCACCTATATGTCTCCTCCCTGTCTGATTGTCAACCAACTCTCCCACCCACCAGCCAACCACAGCTCAACTCTACCCTGGCTTAGGAACACTTACAGTGGTTCTGCCAGAGCTCCATCCAAGCCAGGTCAGTAGACAGACTTTCATGATGTCTGCCTAGTTTGCCCCTTACAGAGTCCATGTTCTGAATTTGTTTTCCATTAGTGACATCCCCCCGGAGAAGGCAATGGCACCCCGCTCCAGTACTCTTGCCTGGAAAATCCCACAGACGGAGGAGCCTGGTGGGCTGCAGTCCATGGGGTCGCTAGAGGGTCGGACACGACTGAGCGACTTCACTTTCACTTTTCCACTTTCACACATTGGAGAAGGAAATGGCAACCCACTCCAGTGTTATGCCTGGAGAATCCCAGGGACGGGGCAGCCTAGTGCGCTGCGGTCTATGGGGTCGCATAGAGTCGGACACGACTGAAGCAACTTAGCAGCAGCAGCAGCAGCAGCAGTGACATCCCCTCAAACCTATCTGCATTGCCTGATCCATCTTCCTCTCCTCTGCATCTTAGCAGTTTTCTCCTGTGGTTTTCCAGCTTTGCTATCACTGAATACAATCCCCCCCTTCAAATCTTTTCTTTCTTTTCTTATCCTCCAATTACCCCTGACAACAGAAATCTCAAAGTTCAAATCAGCTACTCCATGTTCTCTGAATGTTTTACCCCCATTCCCAACCCCGAGAACTTTTTTCAAATTTCCACTCTACTGATTTCCTTCTTTTCCCTGGTTCACCATTTATCCCCCTGTTTCACTATGACTCATCTCCATCCCTCCTCCCAGATGTCTCAATTCTCACAACTTGTGTTTCAGCCCATCTTGGAGTTCAGTAAACTCCCATCCTTACCATCCAAGTAAACGAATCAATAGAAGAGCTTAAAACTGTGCCTGGCAAGTAATGAACAGCAAAGAGAAGTTATTTCTTCTCCTCCTCCTCTTTTTCTATTATTAGTATTCCTATTTTTTCACCCTGCGAACTCTTTCCCCATCACCGCTAATTCCACCCTAATTCAATAACTAAAACCATCACTCAAAGTTCACTGCAAATGATCTAACTCTTAAAAAAAAAAAAGCAGAGGGAGGTGACGGAATTTCCTGGTAGTCCCGTGGTTAGGACTGAGTGCTTTCACTGCCAGAAGCCAGGGTTCAATCTCTGGTTGGGGAGCAGAAGATCCCACAAGCTGCGCTGCATGGCCAAAATTAAACTTAACAACAAAAAAGCACGCTCATAGCCAGAGAACAGATTTAATTAATGTCTTGCTGGAAGTGAATACCCTTCGACTTGGCAGGGTAACAACAGCATCTACCAGCTTTGCAGACAGCTGAAAATACTCAAACAGCATCCATTCCCCTTCCTCTGCGAGTTAGCTGGTGGCCAGGAGGGGTGCGGCACGGAACGCCTCTCCCAGGGCGGAAGGTGGGCGCCCAGGTGATGCCACTATGACTCTCTCTCTCTCCCTCCTCTGTGCTTGCCTCCTGGCTCAGGTGGGAGATCTGCAGCAGGGGGCTGCCTCAGGGGCGCCTTTGGCCGCTTTCGGGCGCCGCGGAGCACGCAGGAGTCCCGGGAGGGGGCCGACGCCAAGGTCCGGATGGAGCTGCGGCAGGCTACTACGGCCTGAAGCTCCGAAAGCCAAGGACCCCAGCGCGGGAGGGTGTAGGAGGCGCGCAGAGGCTGCGGCCCGGGGAGTGCAACCCCCTCGCAAGCACCTGGATGCGGGACCTCCCCTCGCGTTTACCTGGACTCGAGCTGCGGCGGCGGCCTGGGCTTATGCTGAGCCAGCCGACGGCTCGGGCTCCTCAAAATCTTCACGGCGACCCTCTACGGAGTAAGACTCTGCAGGCTCCAGGGAGCACTCAGACTGCGGCTCGCCCCGCCCGGGCCAGGTCTTCTACGTCCCATGCTCCGCCCTGGCCACGCCCACTACACCCACACCACACTCAGGTCACGCCCTCTACGCCCCGCGCTCCGCCCCAACCACGCCCTCCACGCCCCCGGCTCCTCCCGACCTGGGCGCCCCCCCCCCATACTCGACCTGGGCGCCCCCACCCATACTCGACCTGGACTCCCAGGAAGCGGATGGCGCAGAGGACTAAGCACCCTTGTGCTATGGACAGGACTCACCTAAGTGGCTGCAAAGGAAGGGTGTCAGTGTTTTGGGAGCTCCTGTCAACGTGCCAGCAAGGAACAACTTTCACTCCCTGACAACTACTTTAGGTTAGTTGAATAGAAATGGAAAAAGCGCAGATCCAGCTGCCACACACAAAGACTTAAAGATTTACCTAGTTTTGACCAGAGGGAAAAATACATATTCAGCTTGCCTCCACGACATTGCTTCTTTGAGTCCTAGCTTTTAAAAGCCTGGGTAACAAAACACCCTGCATATGCTAAGTGAAATTAGTCAGTTCGACAAGGACAAATACTGCATGATATCCCTTGTACATGGAATCTAAAAAATGTGAGGAGCTACTGAATATAACAAAAGAGAAGCAGGCTCACAGATCTAGAGAATAAATTAGTGGTTACCAGTGAGAAGAGGGGGACGCATTATAGGGTAGGAGATGAAGAGGTACAAACTATTATGTAAAATAAGCTACAAGACACGGGGAATATAGCCAATATTTTACAACTATAAATGGAGTATACCTTTAAACATTGTGAATCTTGATATTGTACACCTGTAACATACAATGTGTAACCAAGCGAAAACCAAATGCTGCCTTCCCAGGGACAGACTCCCTCACCCATATCCTCTGCTTTAGCTCTTCTGATAAGTGCCTAGATGGTAGCAGCTGAGTACATTTCCTGAGTAGTTTAACAGATGCTAAAACCTCCAGGTGGAAGATGCTAACTAGTTCACTACTTCATGACCAGAGTACATAGCCTCCAGGTCTACTGGAGCCTAATATTGTTCAGTGGCTTGGTCAAGTCTGACTCTCTGTGACCCCTTGAACTGCAGCACACCAGGCTTCCCTGTCCTTCACTATCTCCCAGAGTTTGCTCAGACTCATGTCCATTGAGTCCATGATGCTTAAGGACAATGCCTAACCCTAAGTTAACTCCTGTGATGCGCCCTGTTACCTCGCCATTAACCAGTCGGAGAATTGTGCATGGGGTGGTCATGTACCCTTTGGCTTACCTCCCTCACCTTGCCCATTGGCGATTGCAGGCTTTTTAAGCAGTAGCTGTCCCAGACTCCTTGTATGGTGCCTTCCAATAAACGCTGCACTTTGCTTTACCACAGCCAGGTGTCAGTAGTTGGTTTTACTGCGGTAAGGCTCAGTAACAAATGAATATCAACTACACTTCAATTTACAAAAGGAAAAAGAAAAAAGATTAATAAAAATCCAGGTAACCATTCTTGGACTCCCCCAAAACTGCCATAACAGTTGAGTTTTATGACCCAAAATGGAATTTGGGATTGTAAAAAGCAGGTTTGGCCCCATTTTTACACAAGCTTTTCACCATGTTTCTTAGATGTCTATGGAATCACTTCACACATTAGAATCAAAGTAGAGAGCAAGGGCTGTATCTTATTCACAGCAGTATGCCCCAATACCTACAACAGTGATGCAAAACAGGTGCTCAATAAATATACGTGAATCTATTTAATTGACAAGTACTACAGTATTTTCAGGGCTTCCCTGGTGGCTCAGCTAGTAAAGAATCCTCCTGCAATGCAGGAGACCTGAGTTAGATCCTTAGGTTGGGAAGATCCCCTGGAGAAGGGAACTGCTACCCACTCCAGTATTCTGGCCTGGAGAGTTGGACATGACTGAGCGACTTTTACGTCACAGTATTTTCAAAATAAACATAGACCTTATTGTAAATACAATATCAGGTCTATCTATAAAATGGCTTTCTTTGTGCCAATTTTGCCTTGCTAGCAAATTATTGTAAGCATAAGTAAGACTAAAAAAGAGAGACTTAAAATGTCTTTAGTTAGAAGGAATTAAAGGTATTCCAGAAGAAAAATTCTATGAAACAAACACTTGCCACTGCCATATATTAGATACTTAATAAATGTTAAACTCTACATGTATTTTCCTGTGTATCAGATACAATACTATGCCCATAGAAAATGAATCTGAGTCTCAAAGAAGTTAACTACCTTGCCCAAATTTCACAGCTACTGAGAAATTTCCCTGAGACTGGAATCCCTGTCCACCTGACTCTCCAGTTTATACATTCCTACTTGGTGTTACTGTCTCTCCAATGTGAGGGTTGCTGAATGTCCACGACCTGCAAAGCATTGTGATGGAAGGTTTGGATGGTCCAAAACTGAGGACAATGTAATCCCCTTTCAAAAGTAGGGTTAAAATCCAGTTGAAAGTGGAAAAATGGTTGAAGGCAGCATACAATTAAAGACAAACAAGAAGGAAATGGTCAAAGGAGTGCACTGTGTTAAAAGAACTCAAGTAAGAGCCGTCTGGTGTGAGTGGGGAGATGGTAGGAGGAAACTAGAATTATGAACATGGTTAAAGCTTGAAATGGATAGGTAAGGGTTTTAACAGTAGTAATGCAGAACAGAGAACATTTTCAGGCATAAACAAAGCTCCAAAGAAGAGAAAGCAATATGTGTACTTAACAAATGATGAGTGAGCCAGCTTTTTGGAGCATAACAGACTCTTAGGGGAGCAGATTTGGGCCTTAAGGGATGCTGAAGAGCAGACTAATAGAGTCCCACCAATATAGATATTTGAGCAGAAAATGACACGTGGGAAGAGGCATCCAAGGGTGTCTAAGTGTGGGGGACTGGAACATACAAAGGCTGAAGAGACCAATTCACAGTTTTTTGTAAGAATCCAGGCCAGGATTGTTGTTGTTGTTGTTTAGTCGCTAAGTTGTGTCCTACTATTTGTGACCCCATATGCTGTAGCACACCAGGCTCCTCTGTCCATGGAATTCTCCAGGCAAGAATGGAGTGGGTTGCAATTTCCTTCCCCAGGGGTATCTTCCCCACCCAGGGATGGAAAATGCATCTCCTGCATTGCAGACAGATTCTTTAACATCTGAGCTACCTTGGAAGCCCCTTAGGTAGTGTAGTAATATCATATCTTGTTTTAATCACATAAACATAAGTCAACTATCCTCCAAAAAAAGGTAAACATTAAATGAAAAAACAAACAAACAAACAAACCAAGGATTAATGAGACACAACTTTTGATGGTTTCTTCTGGCACATGCCACTCTAATTTACAATCGTGACCTAGGAGTAATGCTGAGGATCTGGTTACTGCAGTAACAGGAGTAGGGCATGAAGAAATCCTGCCTCCTTGTGGCCATTTCCCACAACAGCAAACTTAAAGATATTGCTTACATTGCAGTGAAATAAGAGTTTTCTTTTTCTCTTTTGCCTTTTGAGTCCCTTTCTACTTTAACTGTTCCTAATCTACAGTCTGAATTGATAACTAAGTTTTCTTCTTTTCAGAACTAACCTATTGGCTGTTTCGAAACAATGCAAAAAGGAAAAAGAATACACGATCCTTACACCTTCGTGGAAATAAATTTTTTTGGAGGAAATAGAAAGATAGCTTTAATCCCCAAGCTGGCAGAGTAAAGAACACAGTAGGCCCGTGCCTCAGGAACTGTGCCCCCGCCATGGGGAATCAAGGAGATGATATAGTCGGGGCTCACAGTCAGAGGTTGGAGATAAAGAGCAAAGGTGTAAGGATCCTGTATTCTTTCTTTCTGCATTGTTTCAAAACAGTCAATAGGCTGGCTTCAGGTAACCTCGGTCTGGGATTCTGTTCCAGTAGTTAGGTCCATTGTCTTTTGTGGATTGCACTACAGCTTTCTTTCCTTAATGCAAAGAGGGGAAAACAAACTACAAGGGGTGTTTACAGATCAAGTGCTGTAAAGTTAAGCATCAGGATGTGACTAGCATAAAATTAAAAGATAATAGATGCAGAGTGTAGCTCATGCAGAATTGGAGGGTGATAGGTGTGGGATATCCCTGGAGAAGAGCAAGGCAACCCACCCCAGTGTTCTTGCCTGGGAAATCCCATGCACAGAGGAGCATGGCAGGCCAGGCCACGGGGTTGTAAAGAGTTGGACATGGCTGAGCGCCTAAACAACAACAACCTAAATTCCAATGACATTTTTCATAGAAACAGAACAATCTTAAGATGTGTGAGGAACCACAAAGGACCCAGAATAGCCAAAGCAAACCTGAGAAAGGAGAACAAGCTGGAAGCATCTCACTTCCAGACTTCACATTACATTACAAAGCCACCATAAAGAAGTGTGGACTTGGCACAAAAACAGGCACACAGACCAGAGGCCCAGGATAGAGAGCCCAGAAAAGTTCTAAGGGCATGTACTCTTGTTAACTCACAAGAATTAAGGAGCCAAAGACATACACCAGGGAAAGGAAAGTCCCCTCAATAAACGGTGCTGGGAAAACTGGGCACCACATGCTGAAGAGCAGCACTGTACTTTGCCCACACCACACACACAAAACTGGCCATACACTGGGTTCTCCACACCAAGTCCTTCCCCACCCGGCCCTCTGAAGACAGACACTCCTCAGCAGTCAACCACACACAGGCACCTTTCCCCCACTCTTCCTCACGTTTCTTCACCTTTTTCTTCAGCAGGACCACCTACCAGCAGGTCCTGAGGAGACCAGGCTCCTGTCTGAGTGAACAGGACCCCACAATGTCCCAAAGCTGAAGTCCTGGTGGGTCCTGAGGGATCCTGGCTCCCATTAGCATGGACTTGACCACCCCAACCCTCGAGTTCCAGAAACCAAAGCCAGGGCAGGTTCTCAGGAGATGGGGCTCCCATCAGCTGTGCTGGGAGCCAAGTCCAAAGGCAGAACGCACATCCCCAGGGTGACTCAAGGAGGTGGGCTTACGTTCCCTGCCAGCCAATGGGAAAGCGCAGATCAAGCCACCCTCGCCTTCAGCGGAGGCCCTGCCCCCTGAGGGCAGTTCTGCTGCCTCCATGAAACTGGGGAAAATCAAACTGAAACAGAACCAAACAGCCCATGACTTTTCCAAAATTGTTACAGAACAATTAACTGGAAACCATATGAAATGAAATGACTATAAACACAAACTTTAAAATACAAAACTATCAAAATTACTGAAAAACAAAGAAGAAAATCTTCATGACTTTGGCTTTGGTCTGCAGATCATGAGCTTTGAGGTTAGCCCACAAAAAGCAAGTGCATAAAAGAAAAAAATATTGTGGACTTTATAAAATTAAATATTTCTACTCTGAAAGACCTGATTCATAAGGTCAAAAAACAAACCATGAACTGGGAGAAAAATATTTGTAAACTACATACCTAATAAAGCATCTGGACTCAAAACAGATAAAGACCTCTAAAACAACCCCATAAAAAATTCGGTAAGGATGTGAAAAGACACCTGGCCAAAAAAGATATATAGATAGTAAATATCTTACAAGAATTAGATTGTAAAAACATCATACTATTAAGGAATAACAAGTTAAAATCATGCGATATCACACCACACCTTTTAGGACTGCTAAACTCCATATATATGACAATATCAACTGCTGGAGGGTGAGGAAAAAGAAGTCTCCCTCACTGCTGCTGGCATGTACGTACAGCCACTTTATAACACAGTTGGGCAGTGTTTTCCAAAGCTAAACAATGCAATCCAACAACTATGATTTCAATATTGACTCAACTGCTTTGAAAATTTATCACAAATTCAAACGAGGATGGAATTATGCACAGCAGCATTATTCATAATAGCTAAAATCTTGAAAAAAACAGGATATCCTTCAACAGATGAATGCATAAGCAAAGTAGGGTATAACCATGTCAAGGTGAGTAGAATATGCCACCCCAAAATATGCCTCTCTGGTATAAGGATTATTCAGTCTAATGAAAAAAACAAACAAACAAAACAAAACAGGAATCTCAGAAAACTAAGAAGTGATTGCCCTTTTGTGAAGGACATTTACAAAAGAGAAATCTCATATTTAAGGGCTTACCCTCTTTGCACCAGAAATAGAAGGATAATTAAAACCCAAAGAACTTATCAATGGAGAGGTCCTGACTTAAATCTGCAACAATCATATGCTTCTTTACTGTGTTTTGCATGATAACCTGTCATAATGGGCTCCCCCCCTTCCCCAAGGTCTTTCTTTTATTTTTATCTGAAATGGTATTTGAGGTGATGGCTTTGGACATTTCAGGAAGTGACTCAGGTTTCCTGGGTAGCTCCCTTATACACATGACATATACAAGTTATTAAACTTCTGTTTTTCTCCTGGTGGTGTCTCAAACTCTGCTACAGTGCTTTTATAAAGAATGGGAAAATGAAGCTGGGCTCCTGAAGGCTGCTCCTTCTGGTCTAAGCTGCGTCCATCAATGTCACAGGGAAAAGAAAAAGAGAGGAATGATTTTCTTTTCTTTCCTGAGAACAAAGAAGATAAAGAGAACACTGAGCAGCCCTGATCCCTCCTAGATTTTACTTCACTGTTCCTAATCTGTAGTCTGCAAATAAATTTGCTTTTCTGTCCCCTAACTGCAGGAGCTACATCCTCCACCTATTTTCCTTTAACTCCATGCTACTTACAACCTGGTGCTTACTTTTACAGCAGACCACCCCTTGTAGTTTTCTTTCTTTTTGCATTTCAGAAAGAAGGCCGCAGGGCAATAAACCAGAGACAACCAGACCTAATTACCAGGCTATCTGATACCGGCTCTGACTTTTGTGGGTTCCTATTGTTGTTGTTGTTTTATAATTTTATTTACTTATTATCTACTTTTGGCTGTGCTGGGTCATCATGCTGCGCGGACTTTTCTCTAGTTGAGGAGAGCAGGGGCTTCTCATTGCAGTGTGAGGGCTTCTCATTCAACTATTGAGCCTTTGTTCTAGAGCCTGGGAGCCACAACTGCTGAGTCCACGTGCTGCAAATACAGAAGCCCGCATGCCCTGAAGCCTGTGCTCCACAACAAGAGAAGCCACAGCAGTAAGAAATCCTCGAAACAAAACGAAGAGTAAAAAAAATTTAAAAAAAAAAAGTAAAAAAAACAAAAACAAAAACAAAATGAAGAGTAGTCCCCACTCGCTGCAATTAGAGAAAACCCGTGCACAGCAACAAAGACGCAGTGCAACCAAAAATATAAATAAAATAAACAAATAAAATCAACATTTTAAAAAATTAAAACAGATAAACAAGGACTACTCTATAGCACAGGGAACTACACTCAATATTTTGTAATAACTTAAAAGGGGAAAGATTATGAAGAACAGATATCTATACCTATATCAAGACCAGATCAGCTGGAATGTAACCCATGCTGATGGTGACTGGTTCTGACTCTCAAGACTTCAATCAACTGAAGCTTGGACTCTGCCATGGGCAGAGGCCCTGCATGAACATGCCGGTAAAATGAAAATCTTAGTCACTCACTCGTGTCTGAATCCTTGCGACTCCATGGACCACCAGGCTCCTGTGTCCATGGGTTCTCTAAGCAAGAATACTGGAGTGGATAGCCATGCCCTCCTCCAGGGGATCTTCCCGACCCAGGGATCAAACCCCGGTCTCCTGCATTGCAGGTGGATTCTTTACCATCTGAACCACAATGGAAGCCACAACATGCCTGTTCCCATAGATTAAAGCTTCCCTAATTTTGCCATTCGGAGAGACATTGCTCTGGAAAGCTCCCTGGCATTCTCCATACTTCTGCAAGTAATACACCTTTCCTTCCCATGAGCTTTGGCTGGGTTGTATCTTCCGGCTCAACACCACCCAGAGGCAAACCCACTCTTCCTGGTAACATCTTTCCATCCAGACTCCCAACCAGCACTTGTGGCCCTGTTAGGGGAAACACGCTGACTAAAATCGCCCACCCTGACCAGGCACCATAATAACCATTTGCATGAGTTGATTTACAACAGGACATCCTGGTAAGGAACAGGGAACTAATAGGTCACTACCAACCAGAAGAGTTCGGGAAAGGTCAAAAGGAGACACCACATGTCCAACCACCTCCCAGAATCCTTCTCACTGGCATCCATCTTGGCTGAACAAGGTGTGCACCACCAGGAAGGACTCTGAGTCAGGATGATTGGCTAAAGACAACCCGGAAACTAATCCCATCACCATAAAACTTGAGACTGCGAGCCACATGGCAGAGCTGGTCTCTGGGGTTCCCTTATCCTACTGCTCTCCATCCAGGTGCCACTTCCCAATAAAACCCCTTGCTTTGTCAGCACAATTCATTTCCGACTGTTAGACAAGAGCCCAGTTTCAAGCGCTAGAAGTGGTCCCCTACCTGTAACAGCCCCACTTGATAATTTCTAGTCAGTCATCTTGCTTCCAATACATGGAAATCATGTTATTTTTCTGTGAGAAAAGATATGTAAGGGCCAGAAACAGTGTCCCTATTTTATCTTCTGAAGCCAGTAGGTCTCAAGCAAACTCACCTCTGTAGATCCAATTCAATGCCTTGTTCTATGGAAAACACTGGCAGGGCTTTGGGGTTTTATTTATATCTCATTTCTGAAGACTTTTAATACCTACATTAAACATACAGATTACTCATCAGTGCCACTTCTACTTTGAGGTTAAAAATCCTCCACGTTTTTCCCAATATACTTACCATTTCATTCGTTGCGTTTAAATCTTTGACCAAATGCTGTTTCTCTCGTGTTTCATCATAATTTAGCTAATTACACAGTTGTCGCCTGAATAAAACAGTACTCATCACCTACAGTTTTTACAAGGTAGGGCACAGGTGGGCCAGGAGAAAGTTCAGGAGCACGACTACAGTCTCCTGGAGCCAAGATTCTAATTCAGGGCACTGGATGAAAACATCCACCCTAAGGAAGCACCGCCCACTTCAAGTGCAAGATTAAAACGCATTGCCTGAAAACACGGAGAGGGCAATGGCACCCCACTCCAGTACTTTTGCCTGGAGAATCCCATGGACGGAGGAGTCTGGTGGGCTGCAGTCCATGTGCTCGCTAAGGGTTGGACACGACTGAGCGACTTCATTTTCACTTTTCACTTTCATGCATCGGAGAAGTAAATGGCAACCCACTCCAGTGTTCTTGCCTGGAGAACCCCAGGGATAGGGGAGGCTGGTGGGCTTCCGTCTATGGGGTCGCACAGAGTCGGACACGATTGAAGCGACTTCCCGGGTGGCTCAGACGGTAAAGCGTCTGTCTACAATGCGGGAGACCCGGGTTCGATCCCTGGGTTGGGAAGATCCCCTGGAGAAGGAAATGGCAATCCACTCCAGGACTATTGACTGGAAAATCCCATGGACAGAGGAGCCTGGTAGGCTACAGTCCATGGGGTCGCAAAGAGTAGAACACGACTGAGCGACTTCACTATAGTCACTATAGTAGTAGCAGCAGCAGCCTGAAAACAAGCTATGAAACCTGGCAAGATGCGCCTGCGCGCTGGAGGTCTCGGAGACAAGCGCGGGACCCAATCGGTGGGGCGGGACGTTCTGCGCGCTCCGCACCTCCCCGGCTCCTATTGGCTGGTCTGATTCGGTGGCAACGCCGATTGGTGGCTTGTGCTTGACGCGGCTGTACAAGCCAGCTGCTCGTCCTTCGCTTCGCCTCAGCTGGGGAGGACTGGATGACGCCTATCGCGGAGCTCTTGCCAGACAGGGGTGGGCAGCGCCGGAGGACAGCGGGGAGACTGACAGGAACGCGCCCTGCGAAACCCTCGTAAACCCTTTGCCTGACGTCTTCAAATTCCAGGCTGCTGCTGCTAAGTCACTTCAGTCGTGTCCGACTCTGTGCGACCCCATAGACGGCAGCCCAGAAGGCTTCCCCGTCCCTCGGATTCTCCAGGCAAGAATACTGGAGTGGGTTCCCATTTCCTTCTCCAATGCATGAAAGTGAAAAGTGAAAGTGAAGTCGCTGAGTCGTGTCCAACTCCTAGAGACCCCATGGACTGCAGCCTACCAGGCTCCTCCATCCATGGGATTTTTCCAGGCAAGAGTACTGGAGTGGGTTGCTATTGCCTTCTCTGCAAATTCCAGGCTGGAAGGCTCCAAATCCCAACAGCTTTGAGGAACCCACGTCCTAACCTGAAGGGAGCGCGCATCTCGTCTGCTTCAGGGACTACAAGTCCCTTCACCCACAGAAACAAGAAATGCCCTAGTGCTGAGATCCCCAAATACCTGAAGTAACCCCAATTCCCCTCAGTCTGAGGCACCCTAAAAATGGCACCCGCAGAGAGACCAAATGCCCCTAATCTCAGAGTCCCTAAAGACCTCAGCCTGGGAACTCTTAATCCTTTCATCCTCAAGACCCCAACTATCCTGTAGGAGGGAAACTTAAAGCTCCTTAATGAGAAACCCCCGATTTCCTCAGCCTCAGAGATCCCAAGTTCTCTCAACCTGCACATTCTACATCAGCCAAAAGACCCCCCAATCCCCTTCGTTTGAGGAACCCCAGTTCCCCCAGCCCTGTGACCCTGATCTCAAGTCAAGCGATTTGTCCCTCAGATATAGAACACACATTATGCTCAGATTTTCCCAGAGTCCCCAGGCAGAGAGCCACCAAACCCCTTCTTGGAAAAATATTCTCTCTCCTGCACTGGAACAGAGCCCTAACTTCAGCCTGACACCAGTCCAGCAGTTACGAACTTCCAGGTCTCCTTAGGACTCCCTCCGTCACCCACAGACACATCCCTCCTGGTGCCTTTCCTCAGAGGGGCCAAGTTGTAGGGGAACCAAAGAAACCAAATCTAGCTCACATTAGGCTGGTCTGTCACAGCCTGTCAGGATTCGTCCATCCCACCAAGATCCCCACCCTGACTTTCCCCACACCTTCCTGCCCCAAACACTCCAAGGAAGACAGGCCTGGCTCTGGACAGTGGTCTGGGCTATCTCAGCATCTTCTTCCACAGGCACCCAAGGCCATGAACCCTTACAGATCCCCAGAGGAGAGCACTGAGGGAGATGCTGGGAGAACAGAGTGGAGGTGGAGGTCGCAAAGCCAGGCTGTAAGCCGGCTCTATAGGAAGGATGTGGAGCTGGTCCCTTAAAGACCATAGACTGCTAGCCTGCACTGCTGAGTGAACTTCTCTGTGAAGATACACAGGATGGGAGTGCCTGGCCCTGTCTGGAACAGGTAGGGTGGAGTGGGGCAGAACAGGATACTAGCATCGTCAAATGTTTTGTGTCAGGGAGAGTTAGGAAAATGCTCAGTGTTTGCTCAGTTAAGCAGGGCACAGTCAGTAAGGAAAGTCTTCATCCCTGTCTCACAGACATCCAGTGGCGTCAGGCTACTCCCTGCACATAGGTAGAGGAGAAGGCCCAGCTCTAAGGGCTGACTTATATTAGTAAGTTACTGATGAAGTCTATTATTTTCTTTAGGCTTTCAAAGACATTTCCATATACTTCCCCAAGGAAGAATGGGCAGGAATTGGCTCAGTAATAAATATGAGACCTTTTGTTGAAACAAATTATATATATATATATATAGACACATATATCCCCACTCCAGTACTCTTGCCTGGAAAATCCTATGGACGGAGGAGCCTGGTAGGCTGCAGTCCATGGGGTCGATAAGAGTCGGATACGACTGAGCGACTTCACTTTCACTTTTCACTTTCAGGCATTGGAGAAGGAAATGGCAACCCACTCTAGTGTTCTTTCCTGGAGAATCCCAGGGATGGGGGAGCCTGCTGGGCTTCCGTCTATGGGGTCGCACAGAGTCGGACACAACTGAAGTGACTTAGCAGCAGCAGCAGCAGACACACACACACACACACACACATATATATTATATATAATCATTTATACATCAAAAATGGAGCAACAAAGAATTAAACTAAAAAATATACAAGCAACTCCTGCAGCTCAATTTCAGAAAAATAAACGACCCAATCAAAAAATGGGCAAAAGAACTAAATAGACATTTCTCCGAAGAAGACATACAGATGGCTAACAAATACATGAAAAGATGCTCAACATCACTCATTATCAGAGAAATGCAAATCAAAACCACAATGAGGTACCATTTCAAGCCAGTCAGAATGGCTGCTACCCAAAAGTCTACAAGCAATAGATGCTGGAGAGGGTATGGAGAAAAGGGAACCCTCCTACACTGTTGGTGGGAATGAAAACTAGTTCAGCCACTATGGAGAACAGTGTGGAGATTCCGTAAAAAACTGGAAATAGAACTGCCATACGACCCAGCAATCCCACTGCTGGGCATACACACCAAGGAAACCAGAATTGAAAGAGACACATGTACCCCAATGTTCATCACAGCACTGTTTACAATAGCCAGGACATGGAAGCAACCTAGATGTCCATCAGCAGATGAATGGATAAGAAAGCTGTGGTACATATACACAATGAAATATTACTCAGCCATTAAAAAGAATACATTTGAATCAGTTCTCATGAGGTGGATGAAACTGGAGCCTATTACACAGAGTGAAGTAAGCCAAAAAGAAAAACACCAGTACAGTATACTAATGTATATATATGGAATTTAGAATGATGACAACGATAACCCTGTATGCAAGACAGCCAAAGAGACACAGATGTACAGAACAGCTTTTGGACTCTCTGGGAGAGGGTGAGGGTGGGATGATTTGGGAGAATGGCATTGAAACATGTATATTATCATATATGAAACAGATCGCCAGTCCAGGTTCGATGCATGATACAGGATGCTTGGGGCTGGTGCACTGGGATGACCCAGAGGGATGATATGGGGAGGGAGGTGGGAGGGGGGTTCAGGACAGGGAACACGAGTACACCCGTGGCAGATTCATGTCGATGTATCGCAAAACCAATATTGTAAACTAATTAGCCTCCAATTAAAATAAATATATATTGCAAATAAAAAAAAGGAGAATATTAAAAAATCTAAATGTGAATAAGAAGTACCAAATTCAGCACCAGAGGAGTAAGGGCTGGCAGGTGGCTTCACTGTGTGTTGGTTAGTTTTTTAATCTTATTTTTGAATTCTGAAATAGAAATTAAAAGACCTGAAGTGGTTGTGACAGAGTATTGACGTAAGCCTGAATGAAGGTGGATGTATAGGTTTTCCAGTATAATTCTCAATAGTTTTATGTTTAAAATTTATCACTTTTAATAAATTATTTTTGCTAAACATTCTTAAAGGGCAATTAAAGCCACCTTAATTAAACTATAAATTCACCAAAGAACTTTCTAATACTAAGCTCATAGAGATTCAGTCACTGGGTTAAATCTCTTAGAATAGGAAAGAGATTAATATATTATGTCGATATATTATTTATGCATATATATTTAACCACACCACATGATCTTCTTATGCTAAGGTGAACCTAATTCTTTGTCTTGATTCTGGGAAAGGGTTTGAGCTAACTATTTAGTCTCCCTGATCTTTCCCACATTTCACTGCTGACCAGAGACAGCATCAGGTAAAATAAAATGAAGTATACTCATTATAAAATAGAAGTGAGCAGTTCACTTCCTCTTCTGCTGCTCAGAGAGTTTAGAAGAGTTAATCTGCCTAGACTGGAGAAAACAATATAGATTAGTTCCATGATTCTCCACATATGGATTTCTATTCTCTTAGTTTCTTTTTCATTATTTATTCTTGGTTATGCTGGGTCTTCGCTGCTGCGAGTGAGCTTTCTCTTGTTGCAGTGAGTGGGGGCTACTCTCTACTTGGGAGTGCACAGGCTTTTCCTTGTGGTGGCTTCTCTGGTTGCAGAGCGCATGCAGGCTCAGAAGTTATGACATACATGCTTAGTTGCCCCACAGCATGTGGAATCTTCCTGGACCAGGGATCAAACCTGTGTCTTCTGCACTGACAGACAGATTCTCATCCACTGTGCCACCAAAGAAGTCCATTTGTTCCCTTAGGTTATTAAAAGTAGTGTAAGAGACATGAAAACCAAACATATGTCTGCAAAGGTTTTGGTATGGAGAGATACTCTTGACAGGGAACATGTACCCCACGATTCACCATACCTCTACATATTTTTATTTATCCTCTGAACAGTTTTTTTGTGTGTGGTGCACTATTGCTAACTATATGCACATTGCTGTACAAATCTGTAGAACTTTTTCATCTTGCATGACTGAAACCCTGTACCCATTGACCAACAATTCTCCATTTCTTCCTCCTCATAGGCCTTGGCAACCACCATTCTATTTTCTGTTTCCATGAATTTGATTAGATACCCAAGTGAAATCATGCAATATTTGTCTTTTTTTATTGGTTAATTTCACTTAATAATGTTCTCAAGGCCCATCCTTGATGTAGCGTATGACAGAATTTCATTCTTAAGACTGAAAAATATTCCATTATGTGATGTGTGTATAATATGTATATATTTTATATATAATCTGTATGTTTATCTGCCAGTGAACTGTGAGGTTGCTTCCACATCTTGCCAATTGTGAATAATGCTGCAATGACCACAGATGTGCATATATTTATTCAAGATCTTGTTTTCAATTTTTTATAAATATATACTCAGGAGTTGGATTGCTAGGTCATATAGCAGTTCTAATATTCAGAGGAAACTCCATACTGTTTTCTATAAAGGTTGCAACATTTTACATTTCCAACAATAGTGTGTGTGTTACCGTGTAAGTTTCTCCATATCCTTACCAAACTTGCTTTTTTTCATACTGGCTATCATAAAATATGAGGTAATTTCCATTGAGCTTTTATTCTGTATTTCCCCATTGATTAGTAATATTGAGCATCTTTTCGTATGTTTGTTGGCCATTTGTGTATCTTCTTTGGAGAAATGTCTATTTAATTCCTTCTCCCACTGTGTTAGTCAGCTCAGGCTGCCATAACAAAACAGACCACGTGGCTTAAACTGCAGAAATTTGTTTTCCTACAATTCTGGAGCATGCAAGTTCGATATCAGGGTGCCATCATGGTTAAATCAAGTTCTCTTCCTGGCTTACACGCAGCCTTGATACAGGTATGTGCTTATAAATCCCTTATCAGATATGTATTTTATAAATATTTTCTACCATCCTTTTCATTCTGTTCATTGTCTCCTCTGCTGCACAGAAGTTTTAAGCTTGATAAGTTCCATTTGTCTAATTTTGTTATTAATACACGTGCACTTAGTATCATATTTAAGAAATCATTACTGATTAAATTCATGACGTTTCACCCTAAGAGTCTTATCATTTCAAGTCTTACATTTTTGAGTTGATTTTTCTACATGATGTAAGAGTTTCATTATTTGCATGTGGATATTTTGTTTCCCAGTGCCATTCATTACAGGGATTAAGCTTTCCCCATTGTCTTGACACCTTTGATGAAAATCATTAGATCATGTATCCAAGAGTTTATTTCTGTTTACTTCTAGCTACCTCTTCTGTTCCACTGATTGATAAGTCTGTCTTTATACCAGTGGGCTTCCCCAATGGCACAGCAGATAAAGAATCCACCTTCAATGCAGGAGACACGGGTTCAATCCTTGAGTTAAGAAGATCCTCTGGAGAAGGAAATGGCAACCCACTCCAGTATTCCTGCCTGAAAAATACCATGGACAAAGAATCCTGGTGGGCTACAGTCCAAAGGGTCACAAAGAGTCGGACATGACTGAGCAACTTAGCACGCACTTTATGCAACTACTACACTCTTTTGATTACTCAACCTTTGTAATATGTTCTGAAATCAGCAGCTTCCAGTTTTGCTGTTCTAAGATTGTTTTGGTTATTTTGGGGTCCTCTGAGATTCCATATTAACTGTAGGATGGATTTTTCTGTATCTGAAAAAAAAAAGTCCATTGGGATTTTTATAGGAATTGCATTGAATCTTTAAATTTCTTTGGGTAGGATGAACAGCTTAATAATATTGTCTTAAAATCCATAAACATGGGATGCCTTTTTATTTACTTGTGTCAGATTTCTTTCAGCAATACTTTGTAGTTTTCAGTATGTAAGCCTTCCATCTCCTTAAGTTTACTCCTAATCATTTCATCTTTTTGATGCTATTATAAATAAGATTGTTGGGACTTCCCTGGTGGTCCAGTGATTAAGACTACACACTCCCAATGCAGAGCACCTAGGTTCAATCCCTGGTCACGGAACTAGATCCCACATGCCACAACTAAAGACCCCACATGTCACAATGAAGACCTGGCACAAAGAAATAAATTTTTTTTTTTTTTAATTTAAACTTAGCTCTTGACTATAGCTTTAAAAAAATTAAAAATAAATAGGACTGCTTGCTTATTTTCCATTTTGGAATGGTCAGTGAACAATGAATTTTCCATTCAAATATGCATGGGAAGATATTTGAATGCTGATTTTGTACCCTGAAAGTTTCTGTGCAAGTTTTTTGTGGAATTTTAAAGGTTTTGCTACACATAAAGTCATGTCCTCTGTGAACAGATGTAATTTTCTTTCTTTCCAAATTGGAAGCATTTTATTTCCTTTTCTAAATTAATGCCCTGGCTAGGATTGTTATTATGTTGAATAGAAGTGTTGAGCATGGGCATCCTTGCCTTTTTTATTGATCTTAGAAGATTTCAGCTTTTCCCTGATGACTATGATGTTAGAGGTAGACTCTTCATATATGACTTTTATTATATTGTGGTCACTTCCTTCTATTCCTACTTTGTTGAGTATTTTAGTCATGAAAGGCTAGTAAATTTATTAAATATTTTATGAACATCAGATGAAGCACAGATGAAGTTTTGTCTTTTTTTAACTTTAAGAAAACTATGGAGTATTACTCAGCCATTAAAAAGAATACATTTGAATCAGTTCTAATGAGGTGGATGAAACTGGAGCCTATTATACAGAGTGAAGTAAGCCAGAAAGAAAAACACCAATACAGTATACTGACGCATATATATGGAATTTAGAAAGATGGTAACAATAACCCTGTGTATGAGACAGCAGAAGACACTGATGTATAGAACAGTCTTATGGACTCTGTTGCAGAGGGAGAGGGTGGGAAGATTTGGGAGATTAGCATTGAAACATGTATAATATCATGTATGAAACGAGTTGCCAGTCCAGGTTTGATGCACGATACTGGATGCTTGGGGCTGGTGCACTGGGACGACCCAGAGGGATGGTATGGGGAGGGAGGAGGGAGGAGGGTTCAGGATGGGGAACACATGTATACCTGTGGCGGATTCATTTTGATATTTGGCAAAACTAATACAATTTGTAAAGTTTAAAAATAAAATAAAATTTAAAAAGAAAAAAAAAAGGAAACTATGTGATGCTCCTAGTGGAAGAATAATAGTTGATGGTACAAAAATCACTTACTATTCCTCCTTTGGTAAATCCTTGTCCTTGTCACTCTCTGGCTCAGAATTCTGTGTTCTGAATTAGAATGCACAGAGTTTGTAAATATTTACCAACCAAAACACTGATTCCCATCATCTTTTAGGTAAACCTTCTTGGATGACCTTCAGAGTGAAGCACAGTAAACACCAGAAGGTATTTCCCAAATCCTGTTGACAAGAAAATCCTCCTCATGGATCCAATCACAGGTAAGAATAGGAGAATACACAGAGATCCTAGAGACTGCTGCCTTCCTGTGCTGTCTTTAGCACAATGTCTGATATCATCACCAACGCTGGGCTGGAAGAAGCACAAGCTCGAATTAAGATTGCCGGGAGAAATATCAATAACCTCAGATATGCAAATGACACCACCCTTATGGGAGAAAGTGAAGAGGAACTAAAAAGCCTCTTGATGAAAGTCAAAGAGCAGAGTGAAAAGTTGGCTTAAAGCTCAACATTCAGAAAACGAAGATCATGGCATCTGGTCCCATCACTTCATGGCAAATTTATGGGGAAACAGTGGAAACAGTGGCAGACTTTATGTTTTGGGGCTCCAAAATCACCATAGATGGTGATTGCAGTCATGAAATTAAAAGACGCTTACTCCTTGGAAGGAAAGTTATGACCAACCTAGACAGCATATTAAAAAGCAGAGACATCACTTTGCCAACAAAGGTTCGTCTAGTCAAGGCTATGATTTTTCCAGTGGTCATGAATGGATATGAGAGTTGGACTGTGAAGAAGGCTGAGCGCTGAAGAATTGATGCTTTTGAACTGTGGTGTTGGAGAAGACTCTCTTGAGAGTCCACTGGACTGCATGGAGATCCAACCAGTCCATTCTAAAGGGGATCAGTCCTGGGTGTTCTTTGGAAGGACGGATGCTAAAGCTGAAACTCCAATACTTAAGTCACCTCATGCAAAGAGTTGACTCATTGGAAAAGACTCTGATGCTGAGAGGGATTGGGTGGCAGGAGAGGAAGGGGACAACAGAGGATGAGATGGCTGGATGGCATCACTGACTCGACGGACATGAGTTTGAGTGAACTCTGGGAGTTGGTGATGGACAGGGAGGCCTGGTGTGCTGCAATTCATGGGGTCGCAAAGAGTCAGACAAGACTGAGCGACTGAACTGAACTGAAGAATAGCAACAATAATTGGCTGTCTATTGCTACATTCGGAGAAGGCAATGGCACCCCACTCCAGTACTCTTGCCTGGAAAATCCCATGGGCGGAGGAGCCTGGTAGGCTGCAGTCCATGGGGTCGCTAAGAGTCGGACATGACTGAGAGACTTCACTTTCAATTTTCACTTTCATGCATTGGAGAAGGAAATGGCAACCCACTCCAGTATTCTTGCCTGGAGAATCCCAGGGACAGAGGAGCCTATTGGGCTGCCGTCTATGGGGTCGCACAGAGTCGGACACGACTGACGTGACTTAGCAGCAGCAGCGGCATTGTTACATTATTTTCATAGTATTTCACACTTTAAGCATTTTACCCGAATAAACTTAAACCTTAATTCTACAGTACTTACTGGTAGGTACTATAACTATCACCATTTATACGTCAAGAAACTGTAGTAAAGAAATGTTTGATTATACGCCTGAGATCACAGTATCACTGGTAGTGCATGCAGTCTAATCCAAAGCACCTTCTCTAAACCCCTTACAATCTGCTTAAAACTTCCGTAATTCTATAAAGTTTACACTGTCTTATTCATACATCTTTATATCATTCGAGGATGGTTTCAACCTCAGTTCTTTTGTGCTGTGCTAAAGTGAGGGATCTATTAAGATATCCAACTAAGGGAAGCTTACAGATACATAGTGAAATTTATAGAGCAGGTGGTCCAAGCTGAAGGAGGAGACAGGATCCCCAACCTCAGAGCCTCCTACTCCAGTAAGAAAGGGGAATCAACTCCCAACTCTGACAAGCCTCAGATTTTATGACTAAAAAACAACATGTAAGAAAATAACTGAAGGGACTTCACATAGGTAGTAGAAACTTACCACCTGGAACTGATTTCAAATGCTCATTCTTGTAAGAGGACATAACAGCTCCTTCCTCTGAGCTCTGATTAGGCAACTCTTATATGTGGAATTGTCAGGGGAGTGAAGTCTCGGTTCTGTCTCAACAAAAATTTGAAGTGACAGACATTAAAGCCCTCGGCATGTCACAGCTCTCAGACAGACCATGTTACAGCTCTCAGGTCTCAAACAGACCGTGTTATAGCTCTTGGACAGATCAGTGTTACAGCTCTGTGTTACAGATCAGTTTTATTTAGAAAATAACAGGAAAATACATCCTCAAGGCATGAGGCCATGTCGACCCAAAATCGCAGAGGAGAGAGAGAGAATGAACGCGTGGGGGGGAGAGAGACTCCTGGCCCTTTGGCTCCTCTTTTTTAATGTTTTTTCCTCCCCCTGGGCCTGCCCTGTGTAAATTGGGCTGGCCAGGAGTCCTGTTTGTTCTACCCGAGGTCCTCACTCAAGTCCTTGGACCTTCCTTTGTTCCGTTTTCGAGGGCTTTTCCCTTCCTTGTCTTTTAGCCACCGCCATTCTGGACATGTTTCCTATTCTAACTACCTAACATTACCCCCTCAAGAGATGGGAGGCCCAATTCTTTGGGAATAGGGGCGTCGAGGTCTTTCTGGCTACTTCCTGCTGAACTGGGACGGCGAGGGGTATTGGGCCTCCCCCTCTTGCTAGTCTCAGGCCTCAGAGTCCTTATAGCGGTGTCCATCTAAGGGTGAGTGATATTTTCCGTGGTCGGCTGTAGTGCTTTGTATCTTTGTTGAACTGGCGCTGCACGTTGTAGCTTGTTGACCTGGGCAGAGACAAAACAGGTTAAACAACTGATAATACACTGAACAAGCAGCATCAATATGGCAAAACAAGGACTAGTAGAGGCATTAGCCAATTTCCAAATTCCCATTGCCAGGATGGCTCAAGTCCCTCCTTGTTCAGGGATCAGATCTCTCTCTTGTTTTGGAGTACAACCCATAGCAAGCTGTGTTGGCTTTTTAGAGCTGTCCTGAGAAATCCTATCCCTAGAAACCAGATTTTTGGGGTGCTCATTAGAATGGCACTCATTGGTAGTCCAGAATTGATATTTGAGATCTCCCAGGGGCTCACAGGTGTATTGAGTGTCCTCTTCTGTTTTCTTCCACAGCTTGACTCATGAGTAGTGAATCCAGGAGTCACGTCCTGGTACCTTGACTGCTGTGGGGGTAGAAAGTATTACAGGGTAGGGGCCCTTCCATGTGGGCTGGAGTTGAGCCTCTGGGGACCCATCTTTCCAGACTTTAATTAGGATTTGCGTCCTTGGAGCATATAGTGGTGACTCCTTATAATCTTTTGGGTCTCGGTTCACACCCCACAAGCGTATATCCTGTTGGAATTGCCCAATGGCTGTGGTATAAGACTGGAGGGTCTGAGCCTCTGGATCTAGGAAGAGGTCATTGACATAAACAAAAGGTCTCCCATATAGCATCTCATAAGGACTAAGACCAACCTGTTCCTTAACAGCAATATGAGTACTGAGGAGAGCTATTGGTAAACAGCTTCCATCCCAGGGAGGTATTCTGGGTTATCTTTTTTATCACTGATTTTAAGAAGTGGTTGGCTCTTTCTACTTTTCATGAAGACTGAGGCCTCCAGGCACAATGGAGATAATAAGTAATGCCCAATGCTTTAGAGACCCCTTGGGTGACCTTAGAAGTAAATGATGTTCCATTGTCACTTTGTAATGACCTGGGCAGATTAAATTGTGGAGTGATTTCATGGAGCAGTTTTTTACCACCTCCTCAGTAAAGCCTTCAATCCATCCTGTGAATGTATCTATCATGACTAATGGGTATTTATACCCTTGAGAAACTGGCATCTGGGTGAAGTCCATCTGTCAGTCCTCTCCTGGGTAGGCCCCACGTCGTTGGACAGGCTGGGCCAGCTCGGGTCTTCGAGCTCCTTGAGGGTTGTTTAATTGGCAAGTGGGACAAGAGCAGACCACTTGCCTTAGTCATTTGGAAGCCTGTTCCTCTGAAGGACGTTTCTAGTAATCTTTGGAGGGCCTTTTCCCTTAAGTGAGTGGTGGCATTTAAGAGTTAACCAAATTCCATTGGAGGTTTCCAGGCAGAAAAGGGAGTCCCTCCTTTTGCAACCACTCCATATGATCTTCTTGAAAGCCCTCACTCTTAGCTTTAATAGTTTCACCTTCAGTATATGAAGGAGTTTCTGGCAAATTTGTCTGTGAAACTACGATGGCAACCCCTATTAGGTCATCTTTCTGTAATGCTGCTCTCTTAGCTGCCTGATCAGCTGCTTGGTTCCCTCGTGCCACTTCTGTGCTCCCTTTTTGGTGTCCTTTACAGTGGGAGACTGAAACCTCAGTGGGCATATGGACTGCCTCCAAGAGTCTAAGAATTTGATCACCATATTTGATTGGGTACCCTCGGTTGGTCAAGTGGCCCCTTTCTTTCCAAATAGCAGCAGGTGCATGTCGCACCAGAAAGACATACTTGGAGTCAGTGTAAATAGCTACTCTTTTTCATTTTCCCAGCTCTAAAGCTCGAGTCAGGGCTATGAGCTCAGCTGATCGGGCTGAAGCACCTGGTGGCAGAGGCTTAGCCTCTATGGTCTCAAAACTGGAGACTTACCTGCATATCCTGCTCTTCTTTTTCCATCCAAGACAAAGCTGCTTCCATCAGTGTATCGGATTTCCTCAGGGTTGGTCAGAGGATCTTCAGACAATCCCTCTCAGGGTTTTGTCCAGTGGTGCAGGTTTCTAGGCAAGAGTGAAAGGGGACAGAGCCCTTGGGGGTAGGCAGGAAGGTAGCTGGGTTAAGAACCTCACAAGGGGATATAGTGAGGCCTGGACTTTCCATCAGCACTACTTGATATCTGAGGCTTCTTTGATCAGACATCCATAATGGTCTCTCCTATTTAGGAGTTGTTTCACTTGGTGGCTGGTAAAAATAGTTAGTTTGCCCCCAAAAGACAGTTTTAAAGCATCTTCTATCAGGATTGCAATAGGTTCAAGATTTCGAAGGCAGGGGGGCCAGCCTCAGGCAGTTGGGTCGAGCCTCTTGGATAAGTAGGCAACAGGCTGGCGCTCAGATCCCAACCTTTGAGTTAACACTCCCAAGGCTATTCCCTCTCTTTCATGGACATAAAGTTGGAATGCTTTTTCTGGGTCTGGCAACCTCAAGGCAGGTGCCTGAGTTAAGGCTTGTTTTAGTGTAGCCTCTGCCTTCTTTTGAGGAGTTCCCCACATCAGTGGGATTGAATCATCCTGTCCCTATAAGCTGGGCAATTAGACCATAGTTGGGTATCCAGATTCTACAATACCCAGTTAGCCCCAGGAAAGACTGCAATTGTTTTCGAGCTGTGGGGGAGGGCAACTGGAGGATTCCTTGTATCCGAACAGAGGACAGCCTCCTGGACTGAACTCCCAGGTAAGTGACCTTTGTCTCGACCATCTGTGCCTTAGCACAGGAGAGTTTATATCCTCTCTCTGCCAAAAGGTTTAGAACCTGAATTTCATGTTGTTGGACATTTTTCTCATCTCGAGAGCAGATTAGTAGGTCATCTACGTATTGTAATATTTTCCCCTAAGGTCCAGATCTAGGAGATCCCACTAAGGGCCTGTCCAAACAGGTGGGAGCTATCTCTGAACCCCTGAGGTAATACTGTCCAAGTCACCTGTTGTTGTTTTTTTCCTGGGGTCTCCCACTCAAAGGCAAAAAGATATTGGGATTCTTTAGCTAGTGGTATGCAAAAAAATGCATCTTTGCGATCCAAGACTGTAAACCACTTGGCACTGGGTGGGATTTCTCCCAAGATTACATAGGGATTGGACACTGTGGGATAGAGGGGTACTACAGCTTCATTTATGATCCGGAGATCTTGAACCATTCACCAGGTTCTGTCCTTCTTTACTGAGAGGATTGGGGTGTTACATGGCGGATTGGTGGGTACCAATAGCCCACAAACAAGGAATTTATTTATTAAAGGCTGTAGTCCCTCCCGAGCCTCTCTTCTGAGGGGATATTTGTTTCCGGTTGGGAAACCGAGTGGGATCTCAGAGGACAATGATGACCGGTTCAGCTTGGAGAGCTTGTCCAGGAGTCCCCTCGACCCACACCTGGGGGTTAATTTTGTCTTCTCATAGTTTTTGGTCCCTCTCTATTGGAGAGGGTGTAATGGGTTCTTCAGTAGCAACCAGAAGCTGTAGAGCTCTAAGGGGCTGAAAAGCTTCCCATCACAAGGTTGGTCCCAAGTTTAGTGAGTGTATCTCTTCCCAATAAGGGAGTAGGGCACTCAGGGACCACCAGAAACTGGTGGGAAAATATTTGTCCATCCCAGCAACAAAGAAGTGCTCGGGTGAATCTTTTAGTAGTTTTTCCTGTAGCACCCAAAATAGTACAGGTTTGGGAGGAGAAGGCTCTGGAGTAGGAGATCAAGACAGAGTAGGTAGCCCACATGTCAACCAAGAAATTCTTGGACCTACCTGCCACATCCAGTTGCACCCTGGGCTCTAGTAGCCCTGGTGATGGTTATCTGTGACAGGCGGGCTGGCTGGAGTGGGCCGCTTCAGTCCTGTTGAACCATCATGAGGGAAGGTTTGACGCTTGACCTTGAGGCTCTTGGGTCTCAAGGGCAGAGTGCCACCCAATGTCCCAGTTGATGGCATTTGAAGCAAACCGTTTTAGGAGACTTTTAACGGTTTGGACACTCGTTGGCCCAATACCCCACCTGTCTACAGATTAGGCATTCGCCTCATGCCTTGTCCTTTAAGGACTCAGGGTTTGCCACAGGGTTTCCCTGGAGGGCGGCCAGCATCTGGACATGCCTTGTCTTTCCTTCTCTCCCTCTCCTGGGCCTTGGCCTCCTTCTCCTGTTCTCTGTTATAAAAGGTATTGCTGGCTGTGTGGACCATCTCATCTAAAGAGGAAGCAGGGTCCTGCTGCTGTAGCTGTTGTAATTTTATTCTGATATCTGATACACATTGGGACAGGAATTTGTCCTTTAAAATCACCTGTCCCTCATAAGAGTCTAAGTGCAGATTGGTAAACTTTTGGAGGGCCTCTTTAGTCTTTCCAGAAGACTAACTCGTTGAGCTCCAGAGTTATTGCTGAGACTGGGCACAGTCCCACAAGTAATAGGCTTCCTTCTATTTCCATGGGTGGACTTCCTTAGGGATGGGTCTTTCTGAAGCTTATCTTACCCAGTACTCTTGCAACCTGAGAGCCAGGCATCCCCGGGTCAAGGTGCAGATCCCCAGGCAGGCTGAGGCATGCAATCTCCTGGAGATAGAATCCCCGGGCAGGTAGAGGCAGGTTGGCCTCCGGAGAATTGGGTCCCTGGGCAGATCAAGGTGTGACGACCTCCTGGGACCCCTGGACTGGCGGATCCCCAAGTAGGTTGAGGTGTGACCACCTTTTGAAGACCAGATCCCTAGGCAGGTGGAGGCAGGTTGACCTCCTAGGCAGGTGGAGGCAGGTTGACCTCCTGGGACCCCTGGACTGGAGATGGGCGTCCCCAAGGTCTCCAGCATGACCAGTGCTGGGTAGGATTAAGGGGTTGTAATTTTAACTCATTTTGTTCAGACGGGAATAGATATCATGATGTAAAGCAATCCAAGCCTATGCCCTTAGACCGGGAAACAGTGAAACAGTCATAAGCCTTATCCTCTTACTACTCTAAGGGATTTAAGCCATTGATTTCTTCCCCTAGTCCTCCATAAGAGCAAGTAAGGGTGTCTCCCCTGGTAAGCACTGTTGTCATAGACCCACTTTATGTAATAACAGAAGTAATGACAAAGGAGTGGGTTATCTGGCCCTGTTAGGGGCATTAAGGTGTTTTAATTATAGACTGCGTGGAACAACAAGGGGGCAGGGTTGCATACAAGGGGGAAGGGTCTTGACTGTAGGAGTTAGTAATTGGCTTAAGAACAAATTTGTTAAGAGGCAACAGACCAGATGTTCCATAAAAGTGGAGTGGAGATTTGATCCAGGGGTGTTTATAACTTTAGGAGAAGGGTGATAAGAGTTTGGGCCCAAACAGCCTACAGGGCTAACTCCCAAAGTGGCAAACATTATCCCTGGAAGTCCAATTGCCTTTGAAGGAATGCCAACTGATGGACTTCTAGCAGGCATTGTGTGCCTGTCTCCCACCCTAGCAGGTTCACTAAGAGATGCTGATGTTGCACATGTTGTAGGAAACATGGAAGATGAAGGGCTGAATATCCAGAAGGATTGGATATTATACAGTATTTCCCTCCCAAGGGCTAGCTATTTTCTAGTTGTCCCTCCAGAAGACTGTAGAGGCAACATTGTGGGCCTGGATGGGGCTCAGGAAAAAAGCATGAAACAGAAGGGAAGGGGACAGAGCACAACCTTTGAAAGAATGACACAGCACAAGGGCATAACATAAACCGATTAAAATCAACTGGGTCCAAGATGACAAGTCAAATTCAAGCAAACCTTAATCCCCAATCTGTAAACTAAATGACACACCCAGAGGTGACAGGACAGCTCCAAGGCACTGTCAAAAGACAGAGGAGTGGGTGGTTCCCCAATGGCTGGGATGATCCTCCCACTCATTAGCATTTTAATTCACTCAGCTGACAAAACCTAGCCAGGCCCCATTCCACGTCCAGAGCCCTCTGCAATAGCCCACACCCTGCAGAGTGTGCTTCTCTCTAAACCTTAACAAATCCACCTCTTACCTATCACTTTGTCTCTCACTGAATTTTTGCAATGAGACATCAGAGCCTGAGCTTCATTAGGACCTGAAGACAGGCATCCTGGGTTTTGACTGGGCTCCAAGTCCTGGGAAAAGAGAGCTAAAGGACAGGAGGAAAAAGCAGTGGGGAAAATGTGCCAAGGAATCCCGTTTATAGCCTGCTGGAAAATCTGCTAAATAGCTGACCTGTGCTCACAGCTTTCACTGGCCTGATCCTTGGCACAAAGAAGATTAAGGACAGAAGAACCCCCACTGGCTTGGGTAATAGCTACTGGGGCTCAGCAGGTAGTGCCTTTGGGACATGCTGAGGAGTAGCCTCTCCAGAGTCCGTCAGTTGCGCCCACTGCCACCCACCTGTTCGCGGAGGTGGGGGTGGGGGGGTGGGGAGTGAGGAAACAAGAAACAAGAGACTATAAAGGAATTAAAGAGTTTGTTAGGCATATGTCCCTCTAGCCATAGGAGCGAGGATCTCCTACCTTAACTGGAGGTCTTCTGGAATCTGAGACTGAGTCGCGTGAGCTTTCTGCTGAGTTTGTTTTTTGCTGTCCCGGTTTCCAGTACAATGGGCCTCTTGTCACTTTCCCCTGCGCTGGGTTTTCTTCGCATTCCGCTTCTACCTCAGGAGCTTTCACCAAGTTGGGCTCCTGTTGTGCTTGGCCTCCTTCTTGCGGGGGACTGTGCTGAGGTTGTTTCAGCCAGGTTAAACCCAAGTCACGGCACCATAGATGTCAGGGGAGTGTAAGAGATTACCAAGGAAACTTGTTTCTGTCTCATCTCAACAAAAATTTGAAGCGATGGACGTTAAGGCCCTCAGCATGTCACAGTTCTCAGACAGACCGTGTTATAGCTCTTGGGTCTCGAACAGACCATGTTATAGCTCTTGGACAGATTAGTGTTACAGCTCTGTGTTTCAGCTCAGTTTTATTTAGAAAATAATAGGAAAATACATCCTTGAGGCCTGAGGGCAGGCCGACCCAAAGATGCGAAGAGAAGAGAGAGAGAGAGAACGAGCGCAGGGCGGGGAGAGACCCTCCAGCTCTTTGGCTCCTCTTTTATATGTTTTTTTTCCTCTCCCTGGGCCTGCCCTATGTAAATTGGGCTAGCCAGGAGTGTTGTTTGTTCTACCTGAGGTCCTCACTCTGGTCCTCGGACCCTCCTTTGTTCTGTTTTCTGGGCTTTTCCCTTCCTTGTCTTTTAGCCATCACCATTCTGGACTCCTTTTTCCTATTCTAACTACAGAACAGAATCATTTGTTTAGCCTGCCCCTGTGTCATAAGCTTTGAGAGCCTAGCCCATATCTGTTAATTCTTAGAAGTTCATGCCCAGCTAAAAGCCCCTGAGGGCCCCCTGAATGTTTTCTGAATGAGTGACTCCACATTTAAACATTCATCTAGGAGGAAGAAGGTGAAGAAATGCTGAAGATAGTATCTGTGAGCAGGACTTCAAATACGGAGACAGCTGAGGGGGTAAACTGATAGCAGGGATGGACTCTCACATTCATACTGTATCAAATAGCTCACAGAATATTTTGTTGAATGTTATTAAACTTCATGTCCACTATAACATCAAGAATTAGCATGTATACCAATTTATGGATCAGGAAACTGAGGAAAACCAGCTAGTTGTACAACCTTATTCAAGCAGAATTGATGGGACCAGCTACTTTAATTCCAAACACTGTCTCTAGGACATGGCAATCTGCAACTTTCAGCTTATTTTCTTTATTGTCTATATATGTTTCTGCCACTCATCTTTTCTCTTCCCAATCTCACTGCTTCATTACCTCATTTTCCAGATGTTTTTTGTCCCCTCTCCTTTTCACACTTCCTCATTCATCAAAGGGGCACTATTTAAAAGAAACCCCACCCCCCACCCCAGTTTTCTCTGAGCCCTTACCCTCTTCTTTCCTGACCTTGTTGATTCTCCAGCTATTCCCCCTGCCTTGCTCTCACTTTTATGGAGAAAGTTGAAGGGAAAGAACTTTAAGATATGAGTTCTAGTTTTGATTCACTACCCACTTAGGTCCTTTATTTACACTCCAGTGTTCAGACCCCCTCTCCACTCCTCCTCCCCTCGCAAAACTGGATATTTCCAAGAATTGTCAAAGTATTAACTAAAATCATGCTTGGGAAAACATTTCATAAAGTTCTAAAGAACTAAAGAAATGTATGTTGTCTTTTACTATGTGACTCTCACACAGAAGGGAATGTCCAGGGCACTAGTAAGTAACAAATCTAGTTTGAAGGAATTGCCAGGAGCATCAAAATTGCTGAAGACAAGTGGCCCCAAGCAGGCCCAGATACAGTGCCCCCTCCCAGAGAAGCAAGTACCTCTGAACAGCACCCTAGACAAAAAGTGGGTAAGAGGAAATAATTTGGGTACTTCACTTCCTCTAATTCCTCTAGAAAGGCTAATAACTATGGCCCAGGTATGTAGGGTAGACTTTGGGTAGGTGTGGGTTTAAGCTGGACTGATCTGAGACCTAAAGGTAGCACTGTGGCCTTTGGAAAGGAAAATCTTACAAATTTTCTGAGGTTCTGACTACTTATCTGTCAAGTGAAGATAAGCAATCTTCTTATTGCTTTCAAACACACTGAAAAGTGTTCAAAAGCATTAAATTAAATATAGAAGTGTTGACACATTGAAGTTGTTCAATAAATCCAGCTGTGACAATAGGGCCATGCTTTGTTAGTGTTTATGCCCAGGCCTCTGCACAATGCCTTATCTGTAATGTGCCCTCAACATATATTTTCTGAGTAGATGTGTCTGTGAACTATTTTCTAAGTAAGGACGTTGGGAAATTAAACCTACTAACAGTAAGTACAGGATGCTAACATTAAACTGGGCATCTTTTAGTCAGTGTGTAGCCTCAGTTTCTCTGAACCAGTAGTTAAAGGGAGAAAAAACAAAGTATAGAGAAGGGACTTTCCTGGTGGTTAAGACTCCGTGCTTCCACTGCAGGAGGCTGGGTTCCATTCCAGGTCAGGGAACTAAGATCCCACATGCCATGCAGTGCGGCCAATAAATAAATAACATTAACAAATAAAAATCCATACATAAAAAAATTTTAAATAAATGTAAAAAAATTTTTAACAAAGTATACAGAGGAACAGGTGGGTGATATCACAGTTTCTGATCAAACAGGATCTAACTCTCCAGACCCCACCAGCCTTGCTCAGCTTCTCTTCTCCAACTCAGAACTCAGAAGAAAGGAGACTGAAGTGAAGATGCACAGCCTATGAGAAAGAGTGAGCTATGTGTACCAAGAGGTCAGCGAGCCCCAGGACGACAACTACCTCTGTGACCCACCCCATGGGCCCATTCAAAAGGAGACTGAAGTGAAGATGTACAGTCTACGAGAAAGAGCGAGCCATGTGTACCAAGAGGTCAGCGAGCCCCAGGACGACGACTACCTCTGTGAGTGACCCCATGGGCCTATTTGAAAGGAGACTGAAGAGAAGATGTACAGTCTACGAGAAAGAGCAAGCCATGTGTCCCAAGAGGTCAGCGAGCCCCAGGACGACGACTACCTCTGTGAGTGACCCCATGGGTCCAGCTGAAAGGAGCATGAAGTGAAGATGTACAGTCTACGAGAAAGAGTGAGCCACATGTTCCAAGAGGTCAGCGAGCCCCAGGATGACGACTACTCTGTGAGTGACACCACGGGCCCATTCACAGAGAAGCAGTTATGAGGCCTTGGCACAATAATAAAACCTCACCATTTGGTCCCCCAATCATCCCTTTCCTCTTATGACTTGGGGTACAGGATCAAGGCCAAATGCCGTGAGCGCCCCGGTTCATTCTGAAGTTCTTTATGACCAGCAACATCACTATACCTCCCCTCATCTCCGTTGCTCTCGCCTCCAGATTGTGAGAAGTGTCAGAACTTCATCAAAAGCTGTGCTGTTCACGGGCTCCCGACCTTTGTAAAAGACTGTGCAGTGGAAAAGGGGCATGTCAATCGCTTAGCCCTCAGTGTGCCTGCTGGGTTAAGTATCAGACCATCAGGCATCCCTGAGGCTGTACTTGGAGTGTGGAACGAGGTGTCTGATCTGCCGCTGGGCCTGCACTTTGGCTCCTACAAGGGCCAGATCATAGACGATGAAGAGGCTGCCAACAGTGGTTACTCCTGGCTGGTGAGAACACCCCTCATCCCCTGTCCTCTGACCTCCAATCACTGGTGCATGTGGCGGGGGAGCTCATGTCTACATGTGAGGACATGGATGAGGATAACATGGCCAGCCCTGTGTACTGTGTACACTGTGTGTGAACACGGGACTTCTATCTACAGATCAGAGGAGAGGTGGGAGCACAGTGGTACAGGCACACAGAAGTGGCTTCTCCCATGTGGAGTCCTTGCCCTGAGTGCACCAACAGACTCAGACATGGAGGTGATGATTAAGGAGCTTACCACATGGTCACGACTGACAACTGAATTCATGCAGGCTGAAGTGCACTAATGATAGCAGAGGGAAATAATTCTTCTGTTACCTCCCACCAAAAAAGAAAAAGAGAAGAAAGTTTTTAATCCTTTTTCTGACACTCAGATCACCAAAGGGAGAAACTGCTATGAGTATGTGGATGGAAAGGACACATCTTGGGCCAAATGGATGAGGTGAGTACAGTGAGCCTGCAGGTATGAAGATCGCTCCTCCTTCAAGCCCACACCCCCTTCCTTCTCAACTAGTCTCCTTCAATAGCTTTCACATCTTTCCTCTTTTTCCACCATACTGTGTTCTTTCCTTTCAAAAGACAATAGAATGAAAGAAATAAAAATGTAGTATATGCCCTCAAAATATAAGTCTCTATGCTCAACAAAACTGGGGTACTTGAAAACAACTTGAGGAGTCTAGATTCACCAAGGACACTTTAACTCACCTAACTGACCCTTACCAACCACTTTCTGTGTTCCAAAACAGTAGAGTTCATTATTGAAGCAGATCACACAACCCATGTCTTTTGGAGGATACACTTCAGATGGAAATTAACCAATTGATTTTAGGAATATGTAACCTTAATTTTTCTACTTTTGAAGAACTGTACAGTGCCAGGATAACCTAACATGAGGGACCCTTGAGCCCATGAGGGAAGCAACCTCCCCAGGCTAAGCTCTAGTGAGAAGTGGGCCCTGAGGCCTGGGAAGGAATGGGGGTCAGGACCTTTCTCTGAGGACCTTTCATCAGGGGAGGCAGAAAGTGAGTATTACTGTTCTGTGTCTCGAGCTAAGTCAGAGCACGCTCCAAGTTTCCACAGGAAAGGGTTGGCAAGTGAATGGGACCCTGTATACATGTGGGGAGACTGGAGGGCCTCGGAAAAGAAGGCAGGCTGGGGTGAGTGCTAAGGATTGCATGCTAGCCTAGAAGTAACAAGTTCTGTGGAATGAAAGAGAACTTTGAGTTTAGAGGAGCTAGCGGTCACCAGTCTTATGGTCAGTCCAGGTGAAGACAAACGTGGAACTGGGCTCTGGAAAATGGCTAATTAGGTAAGGAGAGAAAAGCATTCCAGCCAGGAATAGGACCGGAAATAGGATTTGGAGATAGAAATTCACATGGTGCGGTCAAAAGTGTGAACAGAAAGTCCCCAGGAGGGGTGGTGGGGGCTGTGGCGGCCTCAGAGACTGAAGGCCAGGAGCCGGGATCAGGTCTGACAGGTGGAGGGGACTCATCACTTGTGGTTTCTCTTTCCCAGCCTCAACCCCAGGTATGTGAACTGTGCCCGGGACGACAAGGAGCAGAACCTGGTAGCCTTCCTGAGTCACCGGCAGATCTTCTACCAAACGTGCCCGGTGGTCAGGCCAGGCTGTGAGCTGCTGGTCTGGTATGGGGACAAGTACAGCCAAGAGCTCAGCATCAAGTGCGGCAGCAGGTGGAAGAGTGAGCTCATGGCCAGCAGAGGTGAGGGCTACTCTTCAAGCACCCCACCCCATCCTAGGGAGCTTCCCTGGTCTGGCTCTGAAGCAGAGTACAATCCAGTGTAAAGTCAGTCAAGTCTCAATTAAAATGCCTCAGAAATTGATTCATTTCATATGACTTTTAGGAAAAAATTATATTAAAACTTTTTGTTCTCATTTCTAATATTTCATGCAAAAAATACATGACATCACATTTTGCTGAAAGGCTTAGAGGCAGAAAGCAAATTTTCTAGCACCTACCAGCTCTCTCACCTTTAGCTGTTTCTTCCTCATTTCCTCCACACTTCTAAGTGACATGTGTACACTGATTTGCATTCAGTCACTGTTTCAGTTCATTGTCATGTGAGTTCATACTCTGTGCCAGACTAGGCTCCATGCCCTGAAATAGACAGAACCACCTTCTGGGGCAATATATGCTTAATACCAGACAGGCTGCTGGTTGCTATAAGAAAAACCAGTCCAGGAAAAGGACCTCGGATCAGTGTGAGCAGCGGGTGGGGTGTGGCAGAGGATGGTGGGGCAGGGTCTCTCCAGAGGTAACACTTGTGGGAATGGATTCAAGGCAGGGGAGCAGCCAGTGCCATAGCCCCAGGGCTGGGAAGAGAGGCCATGCCAGTGGTTGTAGGAGGAAGTACAGAGGGAGACGAAGGAGGATGGATGGAACATGGAAGCCTCAGGGCCCATGTCCATTTGCAGGCACCTGGAATCTTCCAGGGTAACATCGAACAACCATGCAGCTTTCAGCTTCAAGTGGCATGTTCTCTGTTCTAAGACGATGCTTCGGTTCATTTTTGGGAAGAGACAGCAGTGGGGAATCCCTTCAGAGGTCAGTTCATTGCCAGACGAGAGGGGACAGTGGGCTGGCTAAAGAAGCATGGGAGTCAGGGCGTGAAGAATGGCAACCCATTCCAGTACTCTTGCCTGGAAAATCCCATGGACGGAGGAGCCTGGTAGGCTACAGTCCATGGGGTTGCTAAGAGTCAGACATGACTGAGAGTCTTCACTTTCACTCATTGGAGAAGAAAATGGCAACCCACTCCTGTGTTCTTGCCTGGAGAATCCCAGGGACGGGGGAGCCTGGTGGGCTGCCGTCTATGGGGTCGCACAGAGTCGGACACGACTGAAGTGACTTAGCAGCAGCAGCAGCAGGATGTGAAGAGTCTGGATGGAGATGTATTTTTAAACAGGACTTCCTAGTGCATTTTAAATGGACTGCTGCTGCTGCTAAGCCGCTTCAGTTGTGTCCTACTCTGTGCGACCCCATAGAAGGCAGCCCACCAGGCTCCCCCGTCCCTGGGATTCTCCAGGCAAGAACACTGGAATGGGTTGCCATTTCCTTCTCCAATGCAGGAAACTGAAAAAATAAAGTGAAGTCACTCAGTCGTATCCGACTCCTAGCGACCCCATGGACTGCAGCCTACCAGGCTCCTCCATCCATGGAATTTTCCAGGCAAGAGTACTGGAGTGGGGTGCCACTGTCTTCTCCGTTAAATGGACTAGACTGAATTAAATAGATGAGGTATGAATACTCATGAGGCTTGAGAAAGAACACATCTTCATTTTATGATTTATGGAAAACTGAGAGAGAAGCAATTCATGAACCAATGGGGGCAGCAGGAACCAGAGACCTCTAGTCCATGGGACCTGGGCCACTCGGTCTCATCCAGTCTGAATCCCACTTCATGTAGAGACCCAGACACAAAAGATGCTTTTTGAATGAGGACCCTCAAATTCAGCTTTACTTGCACAGGCTAAAGCATCACCCCCTATGCTGCCTCCCATATTCAGAGAGCTCTAGGCTGGGCACTCCTAACTTAAATAGACCTTTTCCCCTCACAGGGAGCCACTCAGGATGATTCCACCTAAGTCATCAAAAGTCTTCTCTCTCAGTACAATAAAATACCTGTGACCACTGTGACATGAATTTTCAGATACTTATACGTAGGGAAAGGTCCCTGCAGATCCACCTCTATCAGGAGAGACACTGCCTCTGATGCTACTGGAAAGTCCCTAGTCTGGGGATTTGTAGAAAAGGTCCTTGACACAGGCTTCCTGGATTTCTGTAGAAGATGCAGAGAATAAGAATGGAATGGAAAAGTGGACTGTAAAGGAACACTTGGTGGGAGACAGATCTTGCAGTCAGCACTAAGATGATTAGTGGGGCAGGCTTTACCATGACAAACCAGCTACCTGACCAAAAGCTTCCTCTTTCAGCAGAACCAAAGCCCAAAATCTACCCATGTGCCTCCTGCTCCCTGGCCTTCTCCAGTCAGAAATTCCTCAGCCAACATGCTGAACATAATCACCCCTCTCAGATCCTCCTGAGAACATCTGCAAGAGACCGCCTCCAAACAAAGGATTCCTGCCCAGGCAATCAAAATCATCATCAGCAATATTCTGATCCACACAGCTGGAGAGACAAACCTGAGGATCGAGAGGTCAAGGAAAGGCCCCAACCTTTGCTGCAAAGCGTAAGGCTGAGGAGAGTTTGAAGGGCCTCTTCCTACTCACCCAAAGGACAAATGGGGGATACCTGGGTAAGCGAGAGAATGATGCAAGAGCCCAGCACAGGCCAGAAAGTGAATACAGAGGACACAGGCAAATTATGTATGGGGGCAGGAGTTTTAACAATTATGAGAGTTAAGAGTGTGGGCAAGACTCCAAGGATAGGTCAAGTCTCATCACACACCAGAGGATACACACTGGGGAAAAACCCTATGCTTGCAGGGAGTGTGGGCGAAACTTCAGTGAGAAGTCACCTCTCATCAGACCCCAGAGGACACACATAGGGGAGAAGCCCTTTGTTTGCAGGGAGTGTGAGTGAGGCTTCAGTCACATCAAGCACCAGAGGACACACACAGGGGAGAAGCCCTATGTTTGCAGGGAGTGTGAGCAAAGCTTCAGTGAGAAGTCAACTCTCATCAGACACCAGACGACACACACAGGGGAGAAGCCCTATGTTTGCGGGGAAGTTGAGTAAGTCATTACCAATAAACCACATCTTAGCCAGAGGAGGATTACTGTAGCCATCACATACTTCAACTCTGACGGGGCCTCAGAGGAGGTCTGTGATCCGTTACACTCCCCAAGACTGTGATGAGAGACTTCCCTGGTGGTCCAGTGGCTAAGACATAATGCTGCCAATGCAAACACCCATGTTCAATACCTGACTGGGGAACTAGATCCCACATGCTGCAATTAAGACCCAGTGCAGCCAAATAAATAAATACATTTTTTTTTTAAATAAAGAGTGTGATGAGCACAGAATTGATTAAATAGACCTTCCACTTTCATGACAGGAGAGGAGGTAGATAAACAGCAGATGATTTCTTAAGTGTTCCGGAGATGTTCATGCCAATTCCCTTCATGGGTTTTTTGTACTCCTGTTTTAATAAATTTTGTCTCCAAACAAATCTGAAGCCCAGACTATATATCTCATTCCCCCCATTACTGAGAGCAGTGGGGTCCAGTGGGAGCTGAACCACTGGGAAAGCATAAGTCTGGAGTCAACTCAGTTAGGTCACTGCACAGTCAGTTCCTGGGTCCAGCGAGAGGAATCTAGGGTTTGAGACAGACTCACCAAAGAAGGGACTTCCCTGGTCTCCTGGGAAGTATGGTCTTTCCTCCTAATAGACCTCCACCCTCCTTTGGCCTCTCCTGGTTGCCCTCTGGTTTCCTCTGACTCCTTGTAGCCTCAAAGGCGAAGGTCATGTGCACATGTGTGTATGTGTGTGCATACATGTATGCCTGGCTAAGTCTGGGCCATCTGTTTCTCCCTTACTCTGTCTTTGCTGCTCCCTCAGGTCATAACAGCATCTAGACTCCAGATTCAACCACAGTGGGCCAGTTCTCAGCTTTGCTATCACCAGCTGTGTGACCTGGGGCAAGGTGCTCAGCCTCTCTGTGCCTCTAGTCTCATGTGTGATATAGGATGGTAGCACCAGCGTCTTCAGTTCAGTTCAGTCGCTCAGTCATGTCCAACTCTTTGTGACCCTATGGACTGCAGCACACCAGGCTCCCTTGTACATCACCAACTCCCAGAGCTTGCTCAAACTCATATACATTGAGTCAGTGATGCTATCCAATCATCTCACCCCCTGTTGTCCCCTTCTCCTGCCTCAGTCTTTCCCAGCATCAGGGTCTTTTCCAATGAGTTAGTTCTTCGTATCAGGTGGCCAAAGTATTGGAGTTTCCAGCTTCAGCATCTGTCCTTCCAATGAATATTCAGGACTGATTTCCTTTAGGATGGACTGGTTTGATCTCCTTGCAGTCCAAGGGACTCTCAAGAGTTCTCTCAAACACCACAGTTCAAAAGTGTAAATTCTTTGGCACTCAGCCTTCTTTCCCGTCCCAACTCTCACATCCATACCTGACTACTGGAAAAACCATAGCTTTCACTAGATGGACCTTTGTTGGCAATGTCTCTGCATTTTAATATGCTGTCTGGGTTGGTCATAGCTTCTCTTCCAAGAAGCAAGTGTCTTTTAATTTCATAGCTGCAGTCACGATCTGCAGTGATTTTGGAGCCCAAGAAAATAAAGTCACTGTTTCCAATATTTCCCCATCTATTTGCCATGAAGTGATGGGACCAGATGCCATGATCTTAGTTTTCCGAATGCTGAGTTTCAAGCCAGCTTTTTCACTCTCTTCTTTCACTTTCATCAAGACACTTTTCAGTTCTTCTTCGCTTTCTGCCTTAAGGGTGGTGTCATCTGTATATCTGAGATTATTGATATTTCTCCTGGCAATCTTGATTCCAACTTGTGCTTCATCCAGCTCAGCATTTCGCATGATGTATTCTGCATATATAGGGCTTCCCTAGTGGCTCAGCTGGTAAAGAATCTGCATGCAATGCAGGAGACCTAGGTTCAATCCCTGGGTTGGGATGATTCCCTGGAGAAGGTAGGGAACAGCTACCCACTCCAGTATTCTAGCCTGGAAAATTCCATGGACTGTATAGCCCATGGGGTCGCAAATAGCTGGACACAACTGAGTGACTTTCACTTTCACTCTGCATATAAGTTAAATAGGCAGGGTGACAATATACAGCCTTTACGTACTCGTTTCCCAATTTTGAACCAGTCCATTGTTCCATGTCCGGTTCTAACTGTTGCTTCTTGATTTACATACAGATTTCTCAGGAGGCAGGTATTCTCTGGTATTCTCATCTCTTAAGTATTTTCCACAGTTTGTTGTGGTCCACATAGTCAATAAAGCAGAAGTAGATGTTTTTCTGGAACTCTCTTGCTTTTTCAATGATCCAACAGATGTTGGCAATTTGATCTCTGGTTCCTCTGCCTTTTCTAAATCCAGCTTGAACATCTGAAAGTTCTCAGTTCATGTATTGTTGAAGCCTCGTTTGGAGAATTTTGAGCATTACTTTGCTAGCGTGTGAGATGAGTGCAATTGTGCAGTGGTTTGAGCATTCTTTGGCATTGCCTTTCTTTGGGATTGGAATGAAAACTGACCTCTTCTGGTCCTGTGGCCACTGGTGAGTTTTCAAAATTTGCTGGCATATTGACTGCAGCACTTTCACAGCATCATCTTTTAGAACTTGAAATAGCTCAGCTGGAATCCCATCACCTCCACTAGCGTTCTTAGTGATGCTTCCTAAGGCTCACTTCACTTCATATTCCAGGATGTCTGGCTCTAGGTGAGTGATCACACCATCGTGATTATTTTTTGTATAGTCCTTCTGTGTATTCTTGCCACGTCTTCTTAATATCTTCTGCTTCTGTTAGGTCCATACCATTTCTGTCCTTTACTGTGCCCATCTTTGCATGAAATGTTCCCTTAGTATCTCTAATTTTCTTGAAGAGATCTCTAGTCTTTCCCATTCTGTTGTTTCCCTTTATTTCTCTGCATTGATCACTTAGGAAGGCTTTCTTATCTCTCCTTGCTATTCTTTGGAACTCTTCATTTAGATGGGTATATCTTTCCTTTTCTCCTTTGACTTTAGCTTCTCTTCTTTTCTCAGCTATTTGTAAGGCCTCCTCAGACAACCACTTTGCCTTTTTGCATTTCTTTTTCTTGGGGATGGTCTTGATCACTGCCTCCTGCACAATGTCATGAACCTCCATCTAACAGTTCTTCAGGCACTCTATCAGATCTAATCCCTTGAATCTATTTGTCACTTCCACTGTATAATCGTAAGGGGTTAGGTCATATTTGAATGGTCTAGTGGTTTTCCCTATTTTCTTCAATTTAAGTCTGAATTTTGCAATAAGGAGTTCATGATCTGAGCCACAGCCAGCGTCTTGGTCTGATGCATAAGCACAGGCAGAATCTGGCAGAGGCTGGCTGAGAATGCAAGCCTCGCCTTTGCTGTCCTCTGTTACATCGTGCATGTCCTTCATGCCCACTTCTTCTATATCTTCAGAGCTAGACACGGGAGGGGCCATTCAGGCACTCAGCTGCCCTAACAAGGAGGTGTGAAGTCAGGAATGCTAAGGGAGGGTGCCCTTCCTTCCCCTCACTGCCATTCCTGCTGAGCTGGGCAGCCTCTGAGCCCCTCCACACAGGCAGGCAGTGCCGACTGTCACCCACCCTGCCAAGAATAGAGCCTGGAGTTGGCTGTGCAGGAACCGGGTGAGCTGAGTGTCTCAGAACCTCCCTGACCACCCCCACCCCACCCTCTACATGGAGTGTCTTGAAGCCCACACAGCAGCTTGTCTAACACATGAGCCTTGTACCTGAGCTCTCGTGCTTCGGTCAACGCTGTTGCCACCTTGAAATTCTTAACTATGGAGTATTTTACCCTTACACTTACCTTTTAAGAGTGAAATCTTATGGCCCATGGGGTGCGCTATGAGCAGAGCAGATGTGCACAGTACAGGTCCCGGGGCCCCAGCAATGGAAGTGAGCAGGATGCACGTGGGGAAGAAGTGGACACAAAGCCTCTCACCTGTGAGTAAGACAAGAGGTAAGTGAGGGTGCTGACCCAGACAGGAAGCCATGCTTGCTTAGACCCAGAACTGAGTTCCAATACAGAGAGGAAGCGAAGGTGTTTGTAAAGAGTGGACCACACCCTCCCATCTGTGAAACGAGTTCTTCCCTGACCTGATCCTTTCAGGATGTGTTCAGGAGGTTTAAGTCTGCCTAGTTGCCAGAAGACACCAAGGGGAACATAGGCTAGGGTGGGCAGGGGCAAACCCCAGGACCAGGGGCAACAGCTCTTAGTCCCTTCCTTGTGCCAGACTTGTGAAGCATCTCTACATGAACCTGTCAATAATAACCTCCCGCTATTATTTTCGCATTTCTTTCATGCTTTCTTAAAGGAACACGTTTGTCTGTGAAAGCAGCATAAACTCTCATCTCCTGCGGCTTTCAGCAGGAGCCACAGGAGGGAGAGTTAGGGATGGAGCAGGCAGAGGGGCTTCAACTGAAATATGGTGGGAAGGGGGACCCAGAAACTTGAAAGGGCTTCTCAACTGCACCTCTCACCAGAGCTGGGCCTGGGATTTCCTGGAAGGCTGAGCAGTTCAAGGGTTCTCTCTCTCCTCCTTTCCTCTCCCCACTCCTGGGCCAGCCCACAACATCCCCAAATCCCCCATCACCACAGCCCTGCATAGGCCCTCCCTCACAGAAGTGGGATGACCTGCATGGTGGCAGCAATGGTGTGTGACCCCAGAGCTTGGGGTCTCAGCTCACCTCGAGCAAGGGGCTTGGTGGTCTACACACCATCCCAGGCCCAGGGAGCAGCTAGCAGCCATGAACCATGATCTGAAGAGGAGCCAGGGGGAGCGAGGCGGGGGCGGGGGGGGGCAGAGAATGGGGATGTGAGCTGTCTAAGGCCCTTTCCGGTCCCCACAACACTAGCCCGAACTCCACCTGACACCGTGACTACCCTGCATGGGCACACAGGACACCAGCAGTCATGGGACAGGATGGCCAGCTGCCTCCACTGCACACTCCATTCTGGACTGCAGCAGTCCTGCCTCCACCGTATGATCCATTCTGACCACAGCGGTCCCACAGCTGTACCAGCCCCACCTGCTTGCCGCTCTGCTTCGCTGCCATGGCTCAGGGACCCTAGCTGAGCAGGTGAGGGCGAAGCACCAGAGGGTAAGCCTGTCTTCAGCCACCAGATCTGTCCTGATCACCGCGCCCATGAACCCAGCCGATATCTGAAGCTGAGCTGCCTTTGGGAGAATGACACCACAGACGCTCACCTCAAAGCTCAGACTCCTGAAAACTTACTAAACAGGCTGTTTTTAGTCCTCTTTTAAAGTAGGAGGTTGGCGGGTGGGGCGTGAGGTGGGCAATTTCCTTGGTGGTGCAGTGGTTAAGAATCCACCTGCCAATGCAGGAGACACAGGTTCAACCCCTAATCTGGGAAGATCCCACATGCCATGGAGCAACTAAGCCTGTGCACAACTACTTAAGCCCATGTGCCCTAGAGCCCATGCTCTGCAACAAGAAGCTACCACAATGAGAAGTTCGAGCACACATAAACTAGAGAGTAGCCCTCATTTGCCGCAACTAGAGAAAAGCCCACACAGCAACAAAGACCCAGCATAGCCAAAAATAAATAAATAAATCTTAAAAAGAAAAAATTTAGAAGGTTGCTGCATTCCCTGATGGTCCAGTGGCTAAGACTCTTACCTCCCAGTGCAGGGGAACCCAGGCTCAATCCCTGGTCAGAGAACTAGATCCTCTTATGCTGCAAATGAAGATCCTGCATGCCAGAACTAAGATCTGCTGCTGCTGCTGCTGCTGCTAAGTCGCTTCAGTCGTGTTGGACTCCATGCGACCCCATAGACGGCAGCCCACCAGGCTCCTCCATCCCTGAGATTCTCCAAGCAAGAACACTGGAGTGGGTTGCCATTTCCTTCTCCAGAACTAAGACCTAGTGCAGTCAATTAAATAAACATTTAAAAGTAGGAGGCTGTTCTTCTGTCACCAAAAGAAAACTCCTACAACATTTCAATAAACTTAAACATCTTATTTGGCAACTTCTCATGCTTGATAGCAAAAATTTTCTAATAATATGCAGTTGGTCATAAAAAAAGAAACTTAGAAAATAGGGAAACTAAAAGCCACCCATAAATGTGTAGGCAATACCAACTACTACAGCATAAGGCCACCATATACGCATACATGTTTTTCTTCCACAAGAGCTTTGAGCCTCCACCCACCTTCCCACCAGCCTCTGCTCTGCTCACCAAGAAGACTGCGCTTTGGCCTCATGAATGAGAAGTTTCCACTCAACTCAGAGGGAGGTGAAGGAGTGGAGGCTGTGAGGTTGGGGGGTTGCTGTCCAGCCTGCAGTGAGGAGAGAAGTGCCGAGTGCCCTACTCCAGGTCCAGTAACTTCAGGGGACCTCAGGGAAGATGCCTAAGAAAAAGCCTCTCAAACACCTTCCCTGCAGTTTCTGTGGTTACAACCTGTTTCATGTCTTGGGGTTGGGCTATGGGTTAACAAGCCTTCTCTTGTTGGACGTGAAAAGCGTTTCCACAGAGAATCTGTTGGAATCTTGGCCTAGGTTGGTGCAGATTTAACTTGCAGTATATTCAGGGCTCAGGGCAGTTACTTCTCAAGCTTCCTGTGTTCCGGACTACGGCGCCTCCTCATGGTCACAGAGCCTTCTCTTCCAGAGGAAGGTATCTGGCAACATTAACCACAAAGAGACACATACTAAAGAGGAGAAAAGCCATGGCAGGCAGGGCTGGGTGTTCTCAGGGAACCAAAGAGACCTTGGACACTCCAAGCTGGAACCCTGCCCCGCCTGCTTCTCCTTCTTGCTGGGTGTGCAGTTTTCTACTTCTGGTTGCCTGCCAGTGAGGGGCTCTCAAGACGCCTCAAGCTGGGGTGGACAATGGGCATGCTGGATGCCAGGGAACCCAAGATCCTGCATCAGGTCAGTGCAGTGTGGACAAGGGCTGGCCTCACTGAACGGTTAGGCCCTGTTCATGACACCCTCTCTGGACCTCAGGTGGAGGTGCTGCTGTCCCCAGTGCTCACCTGGGTTTCAGGAGGTAGACCTTCTGCCCAGAGAATGACAAAGGCCAGTTCCCCAAAGTCGGTGCAAGGTGAGCAGAGCAAGTGCTTGGGTCTCACAGGGTCCCAGTGAAGAGGAGTTTACTCCTGACCAGATCCTTCTTGGCTGGTTCTCTTTCTGTGTTATCTTCACATCAAATCTCACAAGGACAAGGAATCCAGGTGTTCACAGCATTACTGGCCCAGGTGCCAATGACCCTTGTTACAGTGTGTTTATCATGGGCAGGGAGAAATGGTGGCTGGTATGACAGTCCCCTGGACGAGAGAAGGGACCTCCCCTAGGTTGTGTCCCCTGTGTGACTTCAGGGGGTACTGGCATGAGGGGCACCATTTTCTTTTCTAAATATTTCAGACGACCACCGAGTTCTTTTCAGTTTTTGGTTTCAGATCTTTTTGATATGATCCATTTTCAAAGTCTTTATTGAATTTGTTACAATATTGCTTCTGTTTATGTTTTGGTTTTTTGACTGCAAGGCATGTGGGATTATCATGGAGTCCAAGCTCACTCTGCTTACCCCACGACAGGCCAATAAATCAAAGGCAAGGTCTTGAGGCAAAGAATATGACTTTACTTGGAGAGCTGGCAGACCAAGAAGTGTTAATTTCTTCCTTTCTGTAGCCATCCACAGGTGGACAGGTCCTGAACAAAAGCAGAAGGGCAGGGTTACCTGAGGCAGGCCATTATGTATGGACAGTATCCTTTTAGTAAACAAATCAACAGGAAGCAAAGATTAAAAGATCCAACATGGAGTCAGGTTTATTCTTCCCTATAATTCCCCACTGTCTTATGGAATTCCACAATCTTATGGAAAAAGGGGTGATGAGCATTCTAATTGCTCCATCAGTTGCATCTTTTGGGGAATGTCCATCATCAGTGCCAGTGTTTCGAATGTTGAGATTTGTCTTTTGTTGTTCTTTGTAAAGTGTCTACATGTGTAGACATAAAAATATTTACAATCTAAGTGTTGAGAGTTATGTTTTATTCAGAGATAATCTTTTAGGGCTTCAGACCCAGGAAGCAGCATCTAAAGTTAACGAATTAAGCACTTTTGTATTTATGGAAAGATGCAAGAGTCACCTCATTGAAATCATTCCCTCTGATACACACCTCACCATCTGGGACCAGCATCCTGCCTTCTCCTTCCTGAGTTTCCTCAGGGTTCATAATGGGGAGTGACTGCAGTCTAGTGGCTGGTAGAGGGCAAGTATTCTCCTCCTTCCTGAGTTTCCTCAGAGCTCACCATGGGGAGTGGCTACAGTATTATAGCTGCCACAGGGCAGCTATTCTCCTTCCCAAGTTTCCTCAGGGCTCATCATGGGGAGTGGCTGCAGTCTGATAGCTGCTAGAGAGCAGGAGGAGGAACCTGAGTCTTGAGGGGGACTGTCTCAGCTGAGGGAACAGGCATGTCCTATGGTTCCAGACAATCTTCCAATGTTCGGGATTCGGCATTCAGCCTGCAGGATCCGGAGTCGCCAGCTCAGTCAGGTCCATGCTCCACATTTAATTGCTATGTAGGCCTGACACTGCAGGAAGCCCTTTAAATGTGCTTCCTGTCCAGCAGACTCTCAGCCACATCCTCCAAACCTGAACAAGGCCCAGCTTTGTTAAAGACTTGCTTTGCTGAGAGGGTCTCACTATGAAAAAGGTCCCTCTCCTGCTCTCCCACATCCCACACCTGAGTGGGGAGAAGGCACGGGCTGGAGGAACAGTGCCTCCAAGCAAGGAGGGCAGAAGTTCACCCAATGGCCCTTGTGTCCATCCTTGGGAGCATGGTATCATGTCACTTCCAGTGGCAGGGGACCTGTGTCCCCAGCTCAAATACTCTCTCATGAGGATGTGAGCCATGAGCACTAGCACTGGAAACACTGAGTGACCTGCCTAGGCTGGAAGACTAGTTCCTCAGATGTGAGACAAAGTTGGAAAGTAGCTTCTCACTGGGTTGGCCTTCTCCAGACCTAGCTTGGGGGCAGCAAGAGTAGGACAAAGGGGCCCCCAGCTGGGGCAGCCATACAGTGCCCCTTGACAGTCTATGGAGACTGTGTGGCCAGAGTGACCACAAGCCCTCATTCACCCAGCGGATGGCGTCTGAGACATCTGTGACAGAGGAAGCCCATCATCAGATAATGGAGGATTTTAATAACACATGGCCACAAAACCAGGAAAAATATGAAGAGTCTGAGAAACTAAAGTATGGATATCAAAGAAAATCTTACTCCACTTAAGGTTCCCCTTGAGATGAGCAGGGGCAGCTCCAGGACTGCAAAGGCCTTTTGTGGTTTCAAGCAGTAAAGATGCTGGTCCAGAGCCAGGCGGGGGCAGGGCTGGGAGTGGGGAAGGCAGCATCTCATAGCAAGGGGGCCAGCCCTTCTGTGATTGTGAGGCTACCATATCTGCTATCCAGGGTCACCCACTGACCAGGGTCACTCACTGACCAGGGTCACCACTGGTGGCCCCGCCCCATGCATCCCTCCTCCCCACAGCTGCTCCTACCCCATCCCTGCTCAGCTGCCAGCTGTCCTTTCATGATCCCAATTCCTGCCCCTGAAAACAGGAATCAGACTGGCCACTCCAATCCCATGGCCAAACTCTCCCTCCCAGGGCACCATCCTGTTCACAGACTCAGGCCCCTGAGACACAGCTTCTCAGGAAGCTTCTGTTGGTGCCATGTCCAAACATCCAGAGTCTCTGACTGACACCTGGGACTGAAAAGTACCAGGTGTTTCATAGGAAAGGAAGCCGGGAGAGGGTGTTCTTCCCCTCCAGGCCTGCGACCAACAGCCACTAATGCTGCCTCCTCTGCTCCCACACTGCTCAGCGGGCAGATGAGCTATCTGATCACCTACATGAGGCCAAGGCCGTCTCAGGCCCTGTCAGTGGACCAAACATGAGAGACTTGGTTCTAACAGCCAGGATACATGCCCCCAACCCCTCCACCCAGCCCCCACCAGCCACTTCTCTCCCTCTGGTTCATGTGCTCAGCCTAGCTCCTGCTCTGTGGCCACTGTCCAGGCAGGACTCCCCTGACAAGGGTAGGGGAGAAGGGAGGACAGGAGGGGCCTGGGAGCAGTGCATGATGGGAAGGTGGGAGTATGGAACATCGCCCTCCCCTTCGGCACTTAACAGTTTCCCAGTCCCTGAAGTTAATCACATCAAAGGGAAACCTGTTGCCCTATAGTGACAGTCACATCGAAGGATGCCCTAAAGATTTCTGGAAGAGTAAACAAACCATGTGGAAACTATGCCAATACTGTGGTGAAGTATTTGAACTGGAACTTGCATCACTTTATGCTGTTTTATCATCTTCATCATGAGTAAAAGGGGATACATTTAATCTTAGATTTTATGTCAGTTTGCTTTGTCACACTGGCTGAGACTATCAACTCCCCTCCCCTTTGCCCATGCAGGAACCTCTGTGATGCGAGTCTCAGCAGTGGAAGCAAATGGCAATAATGAACAAGACCCCTCTATGCCATGTCACGTCAATTAGCACATGGATACCACCAGCATGCCACTGCCAACTGGACACACAGCTCAGGGGTTAGCTAGGGACCACACAGTGCTGCAACCAAATCTACATTTGTCCCAGCCGGCGAGGCACAGGACACACCAGCCAATCAGAACAGGCACCAGCGATAAAGATGTAAACATAAGATGTGACACCGTAAAACTCCTAGAAGAGAACACAGGCAAAACATTCTGTGACATAAATCATTCCACTGTTTCCTCAGGTCAGTCTCCCAAGGCAATAGAAGTAAAAACAAAAATAAACAAAGGAGACCTAATCAAACTTACAAGCATAGCAGAGGAAATCACAAACAAGATGACAACCTACAGAACGGGAGAAAATATTTCCAAATGATGTGACCAACAAGGACTTAATTTCCAAAACATACAAACTGACCAAACAGCTCATATAACACAAAACAACCCAATCAGAAAAAGGACAGAAGAACTAAGCACATGTCTCCAAACAAGAAATACAGATGGCAAACAGACACATGAAGATGTTCAACATCACTAATTATTAGAGCAATGCAAATCAAAACTACAATGAGGTATCACCTCATACCCGTCAGAATGGACATCATTAAAAAGTCTAAAAATAATAAATGCTGGAGATGATGTGGAGATAAGTGGATTCCCACTGTTGGTGGGAATGTAAGTTGGTGCAACCACTATGGAGAACAGTACTGAAATTCCTCAGAAAACTAAAAACAGAATTGTCACATGATCTAGCAATCCCACTCCTGAGCATACTTGGAGAAAACTGTAATTTGAAAAGATACACCTACCCCAGTATTCACTGCAGAACTATTTATAATAGCCAACGCACGGAAACAATCTAAATGTCCATCAAGAGATGAATGAATAAAGATGGAGTACAGATACAATGGAATCAGTTCAGTTCAGTTGCTCAGTTGTGTCCGACTCTTTGCGACCCCTACTAATCAATAAAAAAGGAAATTGCAGTAAAATGGATATAACCAGATATTATCATACTAAGTAAGTCAGAAAGAGAAAGACAAATACCATATGATATCAGTTATATATGAGATCTAAAATATGACACAAGCGAACCTATCTATGAAACAGAAACAGACTCACGGACATAGAGAATAGACTGGTGGTGGCTGAGGCAGAAGAGGTTGGTGTAGGGATGGAGTGGGAGGCTGGGGTTAGCAGGTGTAGCTTTTATAAATAGAATGGATAAACAAGGTCATACTGTATACCACAGAGAACCATATTCAGTATCCTATGATAAACCATGAAATAATATTTTTTAAAAAGAATGTATATATGTGTATAACTGTATCACTGAGCTATGCAGCAGAAATTAACACACTGTAAACCAATCATACTTCAATTTTTAAAAATACTGATTAAAAAAGAACAGATGCTAGCCAGTTACAACAGATACTCAATCCACGAGAACAGACTTCCCAACAGTTAGAACATGGACCAACCAGTCAGAAGAGGGGTCTACTGCAGACGGGGCCCCACAGCTGCCCCCAGGCTGGCTGTGAGCCCTGGGCACCATAAGCAGGAAGTGTCGCTGGAGGAAATGAGAACTGTACCCAAAAAACTCCTCCTCTAGCTGCAAAACGAAGTGGCTCTGCTTCCCCCGATCACATAACTCAAGGGACCCCAGGATGCTCTGGCTTGGTGCTGGGACCAGGAATATACTGGTCAGATCCCAATACAGGGGAAGTCTATGAGGGCAGTTCCGGAGTGTGGTGGGCCAGGATAAGCAATGAAGAGTGCAGCAGCTTGTCCCTTTCCTCGAAGATCGGACACAATAGCACCCAGGAGGACAGTCACTGTTCTATTGGAGGGGAGGCCCCCAAGTTTGGTGCCTCTGCCCTCTGGTTGATACCCAGTGTTGACCCCCATGTGCCCATCTGCAGAGCATTTCACACACATCCTAACGGCTCAGCTGCCAAGCCCCAAGGTGAAGGCTTGTGATCGCGGCTGTTCCCACAGGCACCAACAGCACCAACCCTCTGGCTCTTGGCCTGACTGCCAAGTCCAGCTGAGGCCAGCAGACATCCCATGAGCTATGCTCTTCCGTGGCCCCTTTGTCACTAGTAAGCAGCAGTGTCAAGATGCAGGCCAGCGGTACTCAGCCTGGCGGACTGCTTGAATCAACAGGAAAACACTGACCCATGAACACTACCGATCCTGGGCTAGGCAGTGACTGAAAGGGGCAGATAAGTGCAGAGAGCAGAGTCCACAGCACAGACAAGGTCCAGCTGTCCCCCAGCAGGGAAGGGGCCCCTTCTCTGGCCAAAGCCTTCGGGATCCCCCAGCTTAAGAATAAAGAGGCTTCAGGCTCAGGTGGTGGGAACAGATTCAGAGCTGCTATTTAAGTCATGCAGGGCAAGACACACAGGTAAGTGAAGATCAGAGGGAATTTACCGTAAAAACAGGGTGTCTGGGGGAACAGACAGGCTTGGGTGGAGCTAAGCCATATGGGGGCTGGGAGGCTGGGCTTAGAAACCCTGTATGCCTTTCTCTCATCTCTACCTCCTAATCTACTTAAACCCCACGCAGCAGCCTGACGCCATCTGTCCTGTGCATCTCCACATTCAAGACTGTCCATTCATTCAAAGGATATTTGTTTAGCACCTGCCTCTAGCCAGGTTGTGTTCCAGGTATGGGGACAACCATGAGGAGACTGACAATAACCCCAGTCCTTGGGGAGCAGAAATTCTACCAGGGGACAAATGCACCCCTCCTATGGCCATTGCCTCCTGCCTCACCCTCCTCAAACCATCGGCCAGCCCTCCCAGAGCTCCAGCCTGCAGACACGGTTCCATCTGAGCATCTCCCCTCCTTCAAGGAGGCCACTCTCTGGACTCACTGCCCGTCGGCTCTGGCACCCTGTGCCCTGTGTCGTTCTCAGAGCATACCACAATCTGAAATGGCCTCCCTGTCATCTGCATCACCTCAGTGTACCTGGCAAAGTTATGTTTGCTTTGAAGGAAGTTCCCAGCTGCCTTCACACCCTTTCTGTTGAGTTCTTACCACAAATTCCTGTCACAGTGGCCTGGAAGGACTCCCTGGACAGGTATGGAGCAGGGGCTGGGTGGTGCCTGAGCAGGTGGACCTAGAGTGGTCAGGGTAGGACAAGGACCTTGCAGCTCTGGCTCCAACTCGGACGACAGGCAGAGCAGCTTCCTTCTCCCTGGGACCATGAGGGGATGAGTCTCTTATCGCTGCTCAGGGTCACGACTACACAGGAAGGGCTCTCAGTTCCGTAATACTGAGTACCCTGTGTGGTGTTATGCATTTTACCTGTGTGATCTCAACTCTCTCAGGCAGAGTGCTTGGGCTATATGCTTGGAACAATCAACAGGAATGGTTTAAAATCACTTGAGGTAACATTTCAGTTCAGTCGCTCAGTCATGTCCAACTCTTTGCAACCCCATGAATCACAGCATGTGAGGCTTCCCTCTCCATCACCAACTCCCGGAGTTCAAACTCACATGCATCGAGTCGATGATGCCATCCAGCCATCTCATCCTCTGTCATCCCCTTCTCCTCCTGCCCCCAATCCCTCCCAACATCAGGGTCTTTTCCAATGAGTCAACTCTTCGCATGAGGTGGCCTAAGGATTGGAGTTTCAGCTTCAACATCAGTCCTTCCAATGAACACTCAGGACTGATCTCCTTTAGGATGGACTGGTTGGATCTCCTTGCAGTCCAAGGGACTCTCAACAGTCTTCTCCAACACCACAGTACAAAAGCATCAATTCTTTGGCACTGAGCTTTCTTTATAGTCCAAATCTCACATCTATACATGACCACAGGAAAAACCATAGCCTTGACGAGATGGAACTTTGTTGGCAGAGTGATGTCTCTGGTTTTTAATATGCTATCTAGGTTGGTCATAACTCTCCTTCCAAGGAGTAAGCATCTTAATTTCATGGCTGCAATCCCCATCTGCAATGATTTTGGAGCCCAGAAAAAGTCTGACACTGTTTCCACTGTTTCCCCATCTATTTCCCATGAAGTGGTGGGACCAGATGCCATGATCTTCGTTTTCTGAATGTTGAGCTTTAAGCCAACTTTTTCACTCTCCTCTTTCACTTTCATCAAGAGGCTTTTTAGTTCCTCTTCACTTTCTGCCATAAGGGTGGTGGCATCTGCATGTCTGAGGTTATTGGTATTTCTCCCTGCTATCTTGATTCCAGCTTGTGCTTCTTCCAGCCCAGCATTTCTCATGATATACTCTGCATATAAGTTAAATAAGCAGGGTGACAATATTGAGAGACTCCTTTCCCTATGTGGAACCAGTCTGTTGGTCCATGTCCAGTTCTAACTGTTGCTTCCTGACCTGCATATAGGTTTCTTAAGAGGTAGGTCAGGTGGTCTGGTATTCCCATCTCTTTCAGAATTTTCCACAGTTGATTGTGATCCACACAGTCAAAAGCTTTGGCATAGTCAATAAAACAGAAACAGATGCTTTTCTGGAACTCTCTTGCTTTTTTGATGATCCAGCTGATGTTGGCAATTTGATCTCTGGTTCCTCTGCCTTTTCTAAAACCAGCTTGAACATGTGGAAGTTCACGGTTCACATATTGCGGAAGCCTGGTTTGGAGAATTTTGAACATTACTTTACTAGCGTGTGAGATGAGTGCAATTGTGCAGTAGTTTGAGCATTCTTTAGCATTGCCTTTCTTTGGGATTGGAATGAAAACTGACCTTTTCCAGTCCTGTGGCCACTGCTGAGTTTCCACATTTGCTGGCATATTGAGTGCAGCACTTTCACAGCATCATCTATCATCTTCCAGGATTTGAAAGAGCTCAACTGGAATTCCATCACCTCCACTAGCTTTGTTCGTAGTGATGCTTTTTAAGACCCACTTGACTTCACATTCCAGGATGTCTGGCTCTAGGTCAGTGATCATACCATCATGATTATCTGGGTCATGAAGATCTTTTTTGTACAGTTCTGTTTATTCTTGCCTCCTCTTCTTAGTATCTTCTGCTTCTGTTAGGTCCATACCATTTCTGTCCTTTATCAAGCCCATCTTTGCATGAAATGTTCCCTTGGTATCTCTAATTTTTTTGAAGAGATCTCTAGTCTTTCCCATTCTGTTGTTTTCCTCTATTTCTTTCCATTGATTGCTGAGGAAGGCTTTCTTATCTTTCCTTGCTCTTCTTTGGAACTCTACATTCAAATGGGAATATCTTTCCTTTTCTCCTTTGCTTTTTGCTTCTCTTGTTTTCACAGCTATTTGTAAGGCCTCCTCAGACAGCCATTTTGCTTTTTTGCATTTCTTTTTCTTGGGGATGGCCTTGCTCCCTGTCTCCTGTACAATGTTACAAACGTCCATCCATAGTTCATCAGGCACTCTATCTATCAGATCTAGTCCCTTGAATCTATTTGTCACTTCCACTGTATAATCATAAAGGATTTATGTCATACCTGAATTGTCTAGTGGTATTCCGTACTTTCTTCAATTTAAGTCTGAATTTGGCAATAAGGAGTTCATGATCTGAGCCACCCTCAGCTCCCGGTCTTGTTTTTGCAGACTGTATAGAGCTTCTCTGTCTTTGGCTGAAAAGAATATAATCAATCTGATTTCAGATGGTATTGACCATCTGGTGATGTCCATGTGTAGAGTCTTCTCTTTTGTTGTTGGAAGAGGGTGTTTGCTATGACCAGTGTGTTCTCTTGGCAAAATTCTATTATCCTTTTCCCTGCTTCATTCTGTACTCCAAGGCCAAATTTGCCTGTTACTCCAGGTATTTCTTGACTTTCTACTTTTGCATTAAAGTCCCCTATAATGAAAAGGACATCTTTTTTGGGTGTTAGTTCTAAAAGGTCTTGTAGGTCTTCATAGAACCGTTCAAATTCAGCTGCTTCAGCATTACTGATTGGGGCATATGCTTAGATTACCGTGATACTGAATGGTTTGCCTTGGAAACGAACAGAGATCATTCTGTCGTTTTTGAGATTGCATCCAAGTACTGCATTTTGGACTCTTTTGTTGACCATGATGGCTACTGCATTTCTTCTATGGGATTCCTGCCCACAGTAGTAGATATAATGGCTCATCTGAGTTAAATTCACCCATTCCAATCCATTTTAGTTCGTTGGTTCCTAGAATGTCCATGTTCACTCTTACCATCTCCTGTTTGACCACTTCCAATTTGCCTTGATTCATGGACCTGACATTCCAGGTTCCTATGCAATATTGCTCTTTACAGCATTGGACCTTGCTTCTATCACCAGTCACATCCACAACTGGGTATTGTTTTTGCTTTGCCTCCATCCCTTCATTCTTTCTGGACTTATTTCTCCACTGATCTCCGGTAGCATACTGGGGACCTACCAACCTGGGGAGTTCTTTCAGTATCCTACCAATTTGCCTTTTCATACTGTTCATGGGGTTCTAAAGGCAAGAATATGGAAGTGGTTTGCCATCTCCAGTGGACCACATTCTGTCAGACCTCTCCACCATGACCTGTCTGTCTTGGGTGGCCCCACATGGCATGGCTTAGTTTCACTGAGTTAGACAAGGCTGTGGTCCGTGTGATCAGACTGGCTAGTTTTCTGTGATTATGGTTTCAGTGTGTCTGCCCTCTGCTGCCCTCTTGCAACACGTACCCTCTTACTTGGGTTTCTCTTATCTTGGACGTGGGGTATCTCCTCATGGCTGCTCCTTACCTTGGACAAGGTTGCCCCTCCTGACCTTGAACGTGGAATAGCTCCTCTTGGCCCTCCTGCAGCCGCAGAGCCGCCACTCCTTGGATGTGGGGTTGCTCCTCTCCGCCGCCGCCCGTGACCTCGGACGCGGGCTAGCTCACCTTGGCCGCTGCCCCTGACCTCAGACGTGGGCTAGCTCCTCTTGGTCGCTCCTGTGCCGTTGCAGCCTGGCACTCTCAGTTGCCTTGGGCGTGGGGTAGCTCCTCTCGGCCGCGCTCTTGCGTGGTCCGTCGTAGCTGCCGCGCTTCAGAATCCAGACACAAAAGGCCCATGCACTTGACAGGAGGTTCAGGACCACCACCAGGAAGGGAGATGGTTATTTCCTCCTTGGCGTCTCAAGTCTTCCTTAGCACAAGTCGTGCCCTTCTGGTGCTGGGGGGCTGCTGTGCCTCGAGCATCACATCACAGTCAGAAGGGAGTGGGAGGAAGAGGGCAGGCCCACCAGCAGAGCTGCACTTTGTTCCCAGGAGCCTGAAGGTGCTGTGTGACTACTACTGGCTGGGGTCGGTCAGGCAGCTACAGCTTGGGGGTCATGTGGTGAGCACGGCATGGCTGGCTCTGGCCCTCTTAGGCTGGACCCCCCTTGCCTGCTCTTAATCAGCCTGCTGCCCTCTCAGGTTCCAGGGTAAGCCTGCAGGCTGGGCTAGGGCCCTGGTGAACCTGCAGAATCAGTTCTGACAATGCCCTGCCCTGGCCTGTGCTCTCCCAGGACTAGGGTCTCTCTTGGGGCAGAGAGGGCATCAGGGCTGTAGATGGAGAGGGTGACAGGGCAGCCAGCAAAAAATGTTTGACTGTTGTTTTTGTTAGCTTGCTTCTGACATTTGAGATGGTAAGTGTACAAGGAAAGGTTACAGAGTGAAAATAGCAGCCCGTCAACACTGCTAGTCCCAGATGTGGTCCTGGCATCACTCTTCTGTGTCCCACATCAGAAAGTTTTCCAGCACACAGCCCCTCCACACCTCAGGTTCGTTCTCTGTGACATGGGGACTCTGAGAGCCGCACAGAGCTTGTGATGGTGATGAGGTGAGCAAATCCTTGTAATGGAGTGGAAACAGCTGCAGATTCAAACCAGGAAGCTAGAGCTGACTCACTCTCCTAGTCACAGCTGCTACTTACCGCTCACCTCACCCACCAACAGCCTCACTGTCTGTACTGGGCTACTCAGCTGCCGGTGTGTGGAGAAGTTCATTTATTTAATTGTCCCTTGTGGGGGAAGTATGCTTGTTTTTGGTCCTGTCCCTGTGTTGTTCAGTCGCTCAGTCATGTCTGACTCTTTGCAACCCCATGGACAGCAGTATGCCAGGCTTCCCTATCCTTCACCATCTCCTAGAGTATGCTCAAACTCATGTCCATTCAGTCTGTGATGCCATCCAACCATCTCGTCATGCCATCCCCTTCTCTTCCTGCCCTCTGTCTTTCCCAGCATCACGGTCTCATCTAACGAGCTAGCTCTTCACATAATGTGGCCAAAGTACTGGAGCTTCAGCTTCAGCATCAGTTCTTCCAATGAATATTCAGGACTGATTTCCTTTAGGATTGACTCGTTTGATCTCCTTGCAGTCCAAGGGACTCTCAAGAGTCTTCTCCAGCACCACAGTTCAAAAGCACCAATTCTTTGGGGCTCAGCCTTCTTTATGGTCCAACTTTCACATCTATACATGACTACTGGAAAAACCATAGTTTTGACCATACGGATAGTTGTTGGCAAAGTAATGTCTCTAGTTTTTAATATGCTGTCTAGGTTGGTCATAGCTTTTCTTCCAAGAAGCAAGCATCTTTTAATTTCATGGCTGTAGTCACTATCTGTGGTGATTTTGGAGCCCAAGAAAATAAGACTTTATCACATCAGGAGGCAGACCAGCTCTGCTCACTGTTTACACTGTTTCTCCATCTATTTGCCATGAAGTGATGGAACTGGATGCCATGATCTTAAAGTTTCTTTGAATGTTGAGTTTCAAGCCAGCTTTTTCACTCTTGTCTTTCACTTTCATTGGGAGTCTTTTTAGTTCCTCTACGATTTCTGTCATAAGGGAGGTGTCATCTGCATATCTGAGGTTACTGACATTTCTCCCTGCAATCTTGATTCCAGCTTGTGCTTCATCCAGGCCAGCATTTCGCATGATGTACTACTCTGCATATAAGTTAAATAAGCAGGGTGACAATATACAGCCTTGATGTACTCCTTTCGCAATTTGGAACCAGTCCATTGCTCCATGTCTGGTTCTAACTATTGTGTCTTGACCTGCATACAGTTTTCTCAGGAGGCAGGTAAGATGGTCTGGTATTCCCATCTCTTTTAACAATTTTTCAGTTTGTTGTGATCCACACTCAAAGGCTTTAGCGTAGTCAATGAAGCAAAGGTAGATGTTCATCTGAAATTTTCTTGCTTTTTCTATGATCCAAGGGCTGTTGGCAATTTGATCTCTGGTTCACCTGCCTTTTCTAAATCCAGCTTGAACATCTGGGACTTCTCAGTTCACCTCCTGTTGTTGAAGCCTAGCTTGGAGAATTTTGAGTATAACTTTGCTAGCATGTGAAATGAGTGCACTTATGAGATAGTTTGAACATTCTTTGCCATTAGAATGAAAACTCACCTTTTCCAGTCCAGTGGCCCTTTGCCAAAACAGGTGTGTGTCTCCATGGGGTCACCTCCTAAAAACATAAGCCCTGCCAAAGCTCACTGCATTTAAGTCTCAAATACACACTTCTTGGTTACCTCCAAAGCAGTTGTAACCAACTCACAAACTTTGTTGAGAGGTACCCTTCCCCACCTCAGAGAGTCCTGATCTTTAAGGCTCAAACTGACCAGGCTAACTATCTAATCATTTGAACATGTAGTTTAAGGAGAAGAAAAAGGACCCCACACGCTGAGCAACACAATCGGTCAGGCAACATCATACAGACTGCAAGCACGGAATGTCCTTATTTTTATCTATCTGTTACATAAAATCTGTTCCGAGCGCATATCACGTGATATTTTAATACAATGACGGGATTCACGCCTGTGTGCTCAGCCTTGTCTCCTCCATCATTTCTGCAGAGCCCAAACCCTATGCTGTCAGTGTGCGGTGTTCCTGCACCTTGGGGATCGAGGGCCAGAGCAGGGGGGTGGGGGGCGGTAAAGGTGACCACAAGGCTGTTATGTCGCACTGCCCTCTCAACCCAGGCAGGGGTCAGTCCTGCCTGGGTACCTCCACATGGCCTGCTGGGGCTTCTACCAAATGCTGACCATCCAGGGAAGCAAAACAAACTGCACTGGTTCCAAGGATACCGGGGGCAGTCAGGATCTCCCTGCGCTGCCAGTGGCCCTGCCCCAATCTTTCCCCCACCGCCCCCATCCCCTCCTGCGGCCCTCCCTATCCAGTCCTGCCCAGCACTCCACCCCCACATCCCCGAACCCCGCCCCTGCGCCCCACCCCAACGCTGCGGGGCCACTCCACTTCCGCCAGGGACAAGCCTCCGGCCCCAGTTCTGCTCACTGATTGCTCAGCTATCCACCCCTACCCTCACCAAGAAGCACCCTGGGTGAGCACTTTCCTCTCTGCCTTGGGATTGGCCATGGATCGTGGGAGGTATCAGGGCAGGGCTTCCCAGGGAAGTTGGGTGGGGAGGGTAACATGTGGTGTGACCTCTGGTCTCCTCACTAGTTCCCAGGCTGGCCAGGCTTGAGCTCTGAGGCTCTCCGGTGGCTGCGGACACTCCAGCAACGCCTGGGCTCCCCAGAGGTGGGCGACAAACCTGACCTCTCCTGCACCTGAGGCTAAGATCCGAGGTGGCCCGCAGATCAGAGGACAGAGCTGGGTTCGGGGAGAAGAACCCTCTGTGGCCACCCAGGCACTGAGGACATGGTGCTGGGGGGTGCTCTGGGTGTAGAGACCCCTCTGGGGCTGGGAAGAGGTGGAGAGATCAGCGTTGTGTAGGCAGTGTGTTACCCAACTCCACTTCCACCCCCAGCCCCCCACCCACCCTGGTGGGGCCTGTTTACTCCAAGGCGCTGCCTCCTACCAGGGGATGTGGACACAAGAAGGACCCCTAGGCACACATCCCTGTCCCTCTGGTGGCCCAGAGCAGAGGCATGGAGCCAGGCAGCAAGCCACTGACCACACATGTGCTGGACACTGCCTCAGGGCGGCCAGCCCAGGGCCTGTGCCTCTGTCTGTCCAGGCTCCAAGACAGTGGCCAGCAGTGGACCGAGCTGAAGAAAAAGTAGTAAGGTGGTCTGGGGCCAGGCTCGAGTCCAGAACACCCCCCACACAACCCCTGCAAGGGGCCCTGCATCGGGCCAGCAGGTGGCAGGGCAGGGCTGACCTGGCTGGATGGTCCCCCTGCAGACTCTGGGAGCCTCTGTTTCAGCAGATTGAGCAGTTCTGATTGGGCCACAGCCGAGCTGGCAGAGCTCACAACCTGAGTGCCCACTGCAGTGGGACAGGGGTCCATCTCTCCCTGTCCTGTGGCCACTTGAGGCCTGAGGAGGAATCAGAAGGGCTGGTCGTCACCATGACTGGCAGGTGACCTGTTCTGGGTAGCTCTCAAGCACTGGACGTTTGTTAGGTTCTCACTGCATCTGGTGTGCAGACCCTACACGCACCCCTTTCACATATGAGGAGACAGAGGGTGAGGCAGGAGGCCCCTGCCCCTGCTGGACCCCAAAGGCTCAGGGCCTGAGGCTATGGAGCCCTTCACGAAAAGGGGCTTCCAGGTTACAGCTAAGCTTGGAGGAACACATGGAGCCCGGGGGAGGGGGGTTCACACAGAGCCACTCCCAGCCCCCAAACTGTGCTGGTAAATGCTGCCGATGCTCATTAGAGCATGGACACTTGAGAGCATGGTTGTAGTGAGCAGAGGCCCTCAGAGCCTCCAGCACTGCAGCTGCAAACAGCCCGCCATGTGGATGGCAGCCTGGGCACAGTTACTGACCCAGAAAGCCAATGCAATGTAGTAAACAGTAAGTACACATTACAAGGGCTTCCCAGGTGGCACTACCAGTAAAGAACCCGCCTGCCAATGCAGGAGACTTAAAAGAGACATGGCTTTGATCCCTGGGTTGGTAAGATCCCATGAAGGAGAGAATGGCAACCAACACCAGTATTCTTGCCTGGAGAATCCCATGCACAGAGGAGCCTGGTGGGCTACAGTCCACTGGGTCACAGAGAGTTGGTTACGACTGAAGCAACTCAGCACGCACACATACGTTATAAAACAGTATGGCTAATACAACCCAGTTTTTTAAGTTTGCAAGTAAGCACACTTACACATAGAGAAAATGTGAAAAGTCCTTGTGCCAGCTATGAAGTGATTACTGCCCATGGGGGACGGGAAGGTTCTCTCCCTTCTCTTCTCTGGAATTCCCTCAGGACAGTGAGGCGACATAGCCTGAGGTCCTGGATGCTGCCCTGCTGCAGAGGTGTTCAGGCCCTGCTCACCCAGGTCTGAGTCAGGCCACGCCTGGTCCGTGTGCCCTGGGAGATCCAGGCTGGGGAGCCCTCTGCAGTGACCCCTCCTCTCCACAGCTGCAGAGACCCGGATGGGCTGTGCATCCCATCCCACAGACCTGGGCTCCTGCTGCCAGGCCAGATGAAGGTGGGCACTGACAAGCTGTCCTTCGACATCAAGGGCTACTGGTAGAAGAAGGACCAGGAGAGAGCATCTATCCGTACATGGAGGTGAGGGCCAGAAGGGTAGAGGCCTGAGATGCACTGTGACCCGCAGGCTGGTCTTGCCCCACCCCCACAACCGAGCTCCTGGCCTTGACCACACCACGCCCATGCCACTCCATCCTGCTATCAGGCTGACTCAGCCCCTCCAGACAGAGGTTCACCCAAGCACCTCTAGCTCTCTGTCCCCATCACCTGACCTGTTCAGGATGGTTCTAACCCTTGGGAACCACAGGCCCAGGGGACCCTCAGACCAAATGCTTCCTTTGGGGAGGCCCCAGCCCCACCCACAGTCCCCCAGTTGACCCTGGGGCTCCTCTCCCCCCAACTCCAGCCCTGGATTACGGGGTCCAAGGCAGCACTGGGCCAGGCTGCTTGCTCTCCCAGTGCCCCTTCTGCCCGCAGGTTGCTTTCACTGTCACAAACGAGAGCCACAAGTTCCACATGCCACTGCTGCTGAGCCCGTCTTATACCACATACTGAGGGAGCTAACAGCTGACCGGTAGCCAGCCTGTGAGCATGGACACAGTGCCACGGCAGACAGAGCAGCCCCCGAGCGGCAGGGCTGGCAAGTTCCTCATGGGCACCAGGGTTACACTTTCCCTGGGACATTCTGGCCTCATGTCACAGGGGCAGGTGTATAAAGCAGGTGGTGATGGCCATTCACAGACACATAGAGAAAATGTGTCTGGAAGATAACCAGGGACTTCCCTACTGCCCAGGATAACTTTGGCCTGAGTCTAAGGTCATCATCAGGTGCTACCCAACCACTTCACATGAGGGACCTCAGTGTCCCTGAGTCATGACTGGGAAGCCTGAAGAGGGGGTGAACTCAGCGTTCCTGGTTCCATCAGGCATTTCTCACTCAGGCCCACCATCCCTGCCTTCCTGGGGACCACCCTCCCCACCATGTCTGTCACTATCTATTCCCTTCCTTCTTCTGAGAAAAGCTAAGGTCTGGACCACAGCACTGGCATGACCAGTGTAGGCAGCTCTCTGCCCCCGTCTCTGGAAAGTCGATGTTTTTCAAAGGGTACAATATCACAAGGTGGTGGTAAGGGTTTGAAGAGCGGAGCATGTTATACGCTGAGAGCCTGGCCTGACTCAGGATGAAAGCCCAGAAGGACCCCTTGTTCTCAGCACCATCAAGACAAGATACTGGGAGCTGAGAGGGAAGGGCAAGAAAGGGCCAGGCTCCAGGAGAACTCAGGGGCTGGGCCCCAGCTCTCCTCCTTCTCTGGGGTTCAGACTCCCTGACAATCACGTGTATATTATGGAAGTTCCCCCAAGAGCTGCACACACCAATGCATGGCCCTAATTTTGTGTGCATACGTATCAGGGTGGTCAGAGCACCCAGGGAGGGCCCAATGGGCAGGAAAGGCCAGGGGATTTGGTCACCACGGAGCACAGCACCCATGATGGCACTGCCTTCACGTGGGGCTTCAAGTTCAGTTCAGTACAGATGCTCAGTCATGTTCAACTCTTTGAGACCCCATAAACAGCAGCATGCCATGCCTCCCTGTCCATCACCAACTTCCAGAGTTCACCCAAACTCATGTCCATTGAGTCGGTGATGCCATCCAACCATCTCATCCTCTGTCGTCCCCTTCTCCTCCTGCCCTCAATCTTTCCCAGCATTAGGGTCTTTTCAAATGAGTCAGCTCTTCACATCAGGTGGCCAAAGTACTGGAGTTTCAGCTTCAACATCAGTCCTTTCAATGAACACCCACGACTGATCTCCTTTAGGATGGACTGGTTCGATCTCCTTGCAGTCCAAGAGACTCTCAAGAGTCTTCTCCAACACCACAGTTCAAAAGCATCAATTCTTTGGCGCTGAGCTTTCTTTATAGTCCAACTCTCACATCCATACATGACCACTGGAAAAATCATAGCCTTGACTAGACTTGTTGACAAAGTAGTGTCTCTGGTTATGCTGTCTAGGTTGGTCATAACTTTCCTTCCAAGGAGTAAGCGTCTTTTAATTTCATGGTTGCAATCACCATCTGCAGTGATTTTGGAGCCCCCAAAAATAAAGTCAGCCACTGTTTCCTGTCATGGAATGTTTAACAGGAGGATTCCTACATGCTGTTTCTCACAAGTCCTTTGTTTCTTTTTAAGCAGAACAGCATGCCACTCCCAGGAACTGGGGTCATTGTGTGAGACAGGCTTGAATCTCCTTTAGTAAACATTCTCTTTACAACCAAACTGCTTAGTCTCAATCCCCTTTCTTGAGATATGGACTGCCTCCTGACCTTGTGACCATCATCATCCCTTGTTCTCTTGGGAACAGTTACTGTACGTTTGGTTTTCTGATCTTTATCAACGAAAGAAACTACAGCCTATATATACTCACAGAAAAATCATTAAAGCACCTTTGCTCCATCAGAGCTTGGGTCCCCATGTCTGTCTGTCTTTCTTTCTCTCTCTTTGGCTGATTCCTTGGAGCGTAGAGACCTGCCTTGCTTACTCTCCTGCCCGGGCTTCGAAGACGCTCTCAAGAAGGCCCCCTGTGCCTTTGTGAGAGACGCAAGTCCTGTGTCAAGGACGTTATTGGTTTTCTGCATAAACCAGGGAGTATCAGCCTCTTTCTCTCACTTTCTCATCGTCACCTCCGGACCGCCAGATCCCAGTCCATTAAAGGACCCCAACAAGTGGCGCCTGAACAGGGACACTGGTGTACAGGCATTTCAGTCAGAGGGACTCAGGACCTATTGAGGTCAGGACCTATTGAGGTCGGTAAGTACTAAGACATGGGTTATACAGCTGGAAAGCCCCATCATTTCTCTACTTTATTTCACCATTTGTTTAAAGCTCAGGGACTTTTGGTTTCGTGCCAATGAACAGAGGCTTACTTTCAAACACTGGTTAAATGTAATCCTTGGTTCCCTGATAAATTCAGTTTTGATTTAGAAATTTGGCACCAGGTCAAAGAAAATGTTGAACGAGGCACCAAGCAAGGAAAAAATATTCTAACTGATTTCTGGCCATTTCAAGGTATATTCCAACCCTCCTAATATTCGACAACAGACAGAACACCTATCGCATGAATATGAATTAGATGATAAAACTTTACAAAAGGCCCAATTAGAACAACATAAAATATTTCAAAATTTTCCTACTAGCCCTGCCCCGGCTGCTCCAATTGTTCCTCCTCTGCCAGCAGGCATGAATCCAGAAGTCTCTCCTTTGTTAGGACTTAATGATTCTGACAACGACTCTCCTTAGGCGTTTTTTGACACTAAAACTGGTAATGCTCTTACAGACAATTATGGTAAGTCCTTGATACAGACTCATATCTGCAAAAAATCAGCACTTATTCACTCTCCTCCACAGCAGAGGCTCTCTGAATTATTGGCTTTGCAATCACAAGTTTCTGACGCTGATGGTTTTTCCGTCTTTCCAGTTTTAAGAAATTCTGACACTCAAGGGCACATAATACCTCAATATGATGGTATTAATCTTTTTCACATGCAACAAATGAAAAAGGCTATAATTATGTATGGCCCACATTCTCCTTTTACTAGAGAGCTTCTAAATGTTGCGGCATCTTCTATTGGAAACTTTATTCCCTATGATTGGCAAACTTTAATAAAAGCTCTCCTTAAACTGGGAGAATATCTTCAATGGACAATGTGGTTTCCTGATATAGCCAGAGATCATGCTAACAAGAATGCTTGAGCTGGCACTCCCCAAAACCAGATTACTTATGAAATGTTAACTGGCTCCTGACAATTTGATACCACAGAAACTCAAATACAATGCCCTCCTTTGTTGCATCAACAATTAAAAACAGTGGCCCTTAGAGCTTGGGATCGAATTACTCCTCAAGGAGCGCCTACAGGTAGTTACACCAAAATATTACAAGGACCTAATGAAAGTTATACTAATTTGTTAGCTATATTAGAAACTGCTATTTCCCATACTGTAATCAGAGAAGAAACCAAGAAACAGCTAGAGAAATTACTTGCTTGTGAGAATGCAAATCAGGAATACCAAAGAGCTATCGCTGCAATTCGTGAGACTGGGACTATTACTGATTATTTGAAGGCTTCTCACAATCTAGGGTCAGAAACTCAAAAGACGAAAATACTAGCTGAAACAATGGCTTTAAAAAGGAAAATAAAGGATGCTTTACATGTGGAGATAAAAACCATTTAAAAAGGGACTGCCCGAAGAAGGCTAATAAAAAAACCTCCAAGAATTTGCCCTCACTGCCGTAGAGGAATGCATTGGGCCAAAGACTGTAAATCTAAATTTGATATTGAAGGAAAACCTATTCCAGGGAACTCCAAACAGGGGACCCCCCCCCAAGTCCCCTACAACAAAAACCAGGGGTAAATTCTATCTTTTCCCTCAAACCCTCAACATCTGGCAGTGTTGCCTTCAATATACCAGTCCTAAATGATTTTTTCCTTTACCCTCAAGCAGTCCCTTCTAGAATATCTACCAGACTCTTTGGACCCCTGCCCCCACAAACCTTCAGTCTTTTATTTGGCCAATCTAGTTTGGCTTCTAAAGGATTTACTGTTCACCCTGGAATAACTGATTTAAATTATAAAGAAGAGATTCAAATTATGATGTCATCTCAGATTCTATGGCAATTCAAAAAGAGGAACAAAATTGCTCTATTACTTCTTTTGCCTTATACTTCTATTAACTCCTCTAATAATGTATGGACAGACGGGTTCGGCAGTACAGATCAAAAACAATCCTTATGGACATCATTGGTATCTGAATATGCCCAACCAAATATAAATATCAAAATTAATAATAAAAGATTTTCTGGTCTCCTCAACACTGGATCTACTATTACTATTATTTCCAAACACTTATGGCCCAAATCCTGGCCTATACAAAAGGTCTCTTGCCAAATTGTGGGAATTTCTCAAACCAAAGTATAAGAAATTTATCAAAATGTTTTGATCTACCCATATGAAAGACCAAAAGGCCAACCTACAACATTAAGACCTTATGTGATAAATGCACCCCTGAATCTAATAGAAAGAGACTTACTTATGCAATGGCAAACTCAGATATACATTCCACATTTTTCCTAGGGACCACTGTTCATTTGACAAACAAAGCAATTTTTAAAATAACTGAGAAGAATGACGAGCCTATTTGGACAGAGCAATTGCCCCTTACGAAAGAAAAATTACAAGCTACTAAAGAACTTATAGACCCATAATCACAATTGAAACATATTGAGGAATCTTGCCGTTCTCGGAACTCTCTTACTTTTGTTATAAAAAAGAAATCTAACAAATGGTGTCTCTTAACATACCTTAGAAAAGTTAATGCCATCTATGAAACCTATGGACACATTATAACCAGGGATCCCATCACTTACTACTATTCCTCAAGATTAGCACATTATTCTTACTGATTTACAAGATTGCTTTTTTAATATACCTCTACAGGAGACAGGGATCAAGACCATCCCCGTGGAAAAGAAATGCAAAAAAGCAAAATGGCTGTCTGGGGAGGCCTTACAAATAGCTGTGAAAAGAAGAGAAGCAAAAAGCAAAGGAGAAAAGGAAAGATATAAGCATCTGAAAGCAGAGTTCCAAAGAATAGCAAGAAGAGATAAGAAAGCCTTCTTCAGCGATCAATGCAAAGAAATAGAGGAAAACAACAGAATGGGAAAGACTAGAGATCTCTTCAAGAAAATTAGAGATACCAAGGGAACATTTCATGCAAAGATGGGCTCGATAAAGGACAGAAATGGTATGGACCTAACAGAAGCAGAAGATATTAAGAAGAAGTGGCAAGAATACACAGAAGAACTGTACAAAAAAGATCTTCACGACCCAGATAATCATAATGGTATGATCACTGACCTAGAGCCAGACATCCTGGAATGTGAAGTCAAGTGGGCCTTAGAAAGCATCACTACGAACAAAGCTAGTGGAGGTGATGGAATTCCAGTTGAGCTCTTTCAAATCCTGGAAGATGATGCTGTGAAAGTGCTGCACTCAATATGCCAGCAAATGTGGAAACTCAGCAGTGGCCACAGGACTGGAAAAGGTCAGTTTTCATTCCAATCCCAAAGAAAGGCAATGCCAAAGAATGCTCAAACTACCGCACAATTGCACTCATCTCACACGCTAGTAAAGTAATGCTCAAAATTCTCCAAACCAGGCTTCAGCAATATGTGAACCGTGAACTTCCTGATGTTCAAGCTGGTTTTAGAAAAGGCAGAGGAACCAGAGATCAAATTGCCAACATCTGCTGGATCATGGAAAAAGCAAGAGAGTTCCAGAAAAACATCTATTTCTGCTTTATTGACTATGCCAAAGCTTTTGACTGTGTGGATCACAATCAACTGTGGAAAACTCTGAAAGAGATGGGAATACCAGACCACCTGACCTGCCTCTTGAGAAATCTGTATGCAGGTCAGGAAGCAACAGTTAGAACTGGACATGGAACAACAGACTGGTTCCAAATAGGAAAAGGAGTACGTCAAGGCTGTATATTGTCACCCTGCTTATTTAACTTATATGCAGAGTACATCATGAGAAACGCTGGACTGGAAGAAGCACAAGCTGGAATCAAGATCTCCGGGAGAAATATCAATAACCTCAGATATGCAGATGACACCACCCTTATGGCAGAAAGTGAAGAGGAACTAAAAAGCCTCTTGATGAAAGCGAAAGTGGAGAGTGAAAAAGTTGGCTTAAAGCTCAACATTCAGAAAACTAAGATCATGGCATCTGGTCCCATCACTTCATGGGAAATAGATGGGGAAGCAGTGGAAACAGTGTCAGACTTCATTTTTTGGGGCTCCAAAATCACTGCAGATGGTGACTGCAGCCATGAAATTAAAAGACGCTTACTCCTTGGAAGGAAAGTTATGACCAACCTAGATAGCATATTCAAAAGCAGAGACATTACTTTGCCAACAAAGGTTTGTCTAGTCAAGGCTATGGTTTTTCCTGTGGTCATGTATGGATGTGAGAGTTGGACTGTGAAGAAGGCTGAGCACTGAAGAACTGATGCTTTTGAACTGTGGTGTTGGAGAAGACTGTTGAGAGTCCCTTGGACTGCAAGGAGATCCAACCAGTCCATTCTGAAGGAGATCAGCCCTGGCATTTCTTTGGAAGGAATGATGCTAAAGCTGAAACTCCAGTACTTTGGCCACCTCATGAGAAGAGGTGACTCATTAGAAAAGACTCTGATGCTGGGAGGGATTGGGGGCAGAAGGAGAAAGGGACGACAGAGGATGAGATGGCTGGACGGCATCACTGACTCAATGGACGTGAGTTTGGGTGAACTCTGGGAATTGGTGATGGACAGGGAGGCCTGGCGTGCTGTGATTCATGGGGTGGCAAGGTGGCAAAGAGTCAGACACGACTGAGCGACTGAACTGAACTACATCCTTTAGACTGGGAAAGATTCACTTTCTGTCTCCCTTATCCTAATCATATCGGGACTCATAAGAGATTTCAATAGACTATGTTACCTCAAGATATGCTTAAGAATCCTAATATTTGTCAAAATTTTATAGCCAAGGCTTTACTTCCTATGTGACAGCAATTCCCTCATGCATATATCATTAATAATATACTGTAACTACAAAAAGGAGAAATGATATTTTTGACACTGAATGGCCATGATATTCTTTAGACTCCAGAGAATACTGATTAAAATAAAATCTTTTTTGAAATTGCAAAACCAGTTCTTTTTACACGTGCAGTTAGGAAAAGGTTAACTTCTTTTTTTTAAAATTTATTTATTTTAATTAGAGGTTAAGTCCTTTACAATACTGTATAGGTTAGGTTAACTTCTAAAATACTTTTCTGGAGCTCCAATTCTGCCTGGCAAACAAAAACAGACCTAAGAAAAAACCTAAAGTTAACTCTTATCATGCATGTCCTTGGGATACACAGCCCACTCTATCTAGGACTCCAGCCATAAATGAATTGGTGGAACTAAAAAAAAATTAAAAAATTAAAAAATTAAAAAATAAAACAAAAAGATATTTTAAATTTCAAGAGGAAAACTATGCCTATCTATCTAAAATTATCTATGTCTCAATATATGTCTTTGTTTTTGAATAATGTGAAGTTAATGAGCTCTATTTAAATTCACTTGTTTGCTAATCTAATTAAGACATGTCTTAAGTCATCAACATTATATAATAGTTTTATTATGCCTAGGTTTAAGGTAAACTAAATTTGTCAACAAAAGGTTAACTTCATATATATATATATATATAAATAAGATGAAAACTTTTAGATAAACTCTATTTTAAGTAATTATATTTTTAATAAAATAATCTATTATTATAATCTAAAATAATCTCTTAGGATTGGGGTAACTGAAGTTTCTGGAGTTATACTAAACTAAATAATAAAAGTTTATTAAATAGCTAGGTCATTTCCAAATGAAATAAGATTTTAAAACATTAATCAATGAATGTTAACTTCCTCTTACAAAAAATTTTTCTTATAGAAAAACTAAAGAGATTTTAAACTATTAATAAATATATATATTTATATTAAAATATATTATATAACGTGATATAATAAAGATATTCACCAATCTATAAAATACTAACATACAAGACACTTCATAGTTGCTAAAGAAAAAAATATGCTTTTGATAAAAAGATATAAGAAATGGCAAATAAAATGATGAATACAAAAATATAAAAAAGAGTTTATCACAAATGAAAGAAAATCTTATGACAAATGGATATAACTCACTGCCCTGAACTTTCTTCCTCTTCCTTCTTACATGTCTCAATCAATACAAATTCTTTTATATGGACCACACCTCTCCAAGGTAAAACTACACAATATGTGATAACCCACCTATTAGCTTACTTTACAATAATGAGAATACCTTATTCTATAAAAACAGACATTGGTCCTACCTATATTTCTAAGCAAATTCAAACAATTTTTACATTCATTCTCTATTAAACAGAATACAGACATTCCTTATAATCCACAAACACAAGACAAAATTAAACAAACACATTACACACTGTAACTACAAATAGAAAATTAAATAAAGAAAAATACACAGGAACACTTTTATCTTCCTTATCCAGAACAGACTTTACTAGATTCTGGCGCAATATATTTTTTAAGCCTATAACTACTGTTAATATAGCTTTATTTCTATTTCCAGTCTATAAGATTCTTAAAACAAAAGAACACCAACTTCAATGTCTGTTTCACAATACAAAACAAAAACAACATAAAAAGGACACCATTTGCCAAATAAGTTATTTATTCCTAAGGGTATCAAAAGTGCAAAATATTCACCTCCTTTTTAGGTCTGTCTTGAAAGTATAATCATCTTCCTTGACACACTGAACAAAGAGATTCAACAACTGCCAGGCTGCATTTCTTTTCCAAGGACAAGGTCAAATGTATTTGGATATGAGCAACATTTCATTTATCAAGTTGTTCTGCATCATCTTTTCAATAATTTCACTTAAGAAAAAATATTTGAATGTTTGCTCCTAATCCTTTGCCCCAAATAACACAAACCATTTAAAACACAGATCCCATTTCTTTTTATATCAGAAAAAATATATATGCTAAATGAGAAAGAAATCAACCCATTATTTCAAAACCACAGCCAAATTTTCATGGTTAATTCATGATGACAACAAGACTATAGTACCTCATGTACTTAAGACAAACTTACTTACTTACTGACATGTTGCTTGGTTGGAACTGATAACATTAGACAGACTATGCCACCAATACCTGGGCCTAATGCAAAAATATTTTTTAAATGGGTACATATATCTACAAAGGCTTGCTTTAAGCCACTGACTGTCCCATCTGTTAAACATGAGGCATAAACTCTAAAAACCAGAAAAACCTACCTCTAACAACATCAATGTTGTCAATTCCAAAATACCCAAAGACCAAGAAGTTAACTTAAAACCAAAATTGGGTCTATTTGATTTACATATACGAAAAGGAAGAACAATAGCATTGGCTGAACAAGATGACGACTCATACCTTTGACAGAGAAATAAACAAATTCATGGAAACAACATTCAAGAAGAAAGGTTTAAGTAGTCAAGAGTCAAGGTCTATTTAAAATAAAAGCTTCTCAATGTCCTCTTGGGGGACATTATCTACCAATCCCCAAACAGATCTCTATATGATTATTTTTGGACTTAAATATTTCCTAGGAATGTTTTCATCATTATCACTTTCCTTTCTTTCTATAACTATTGTTAATATAGATTTGTTTTTTTTTTTTTTTTTTTTACTTACCGCAAGAAGATATTTTGACAAAAGCAGAAAAACATTTTGAAACACTAAAGGACACCTCCCTTCCTTTGCCCATTTGATATCAAGACGGGTTAACTAATCTATGGAAATCTAAGAAACTAATCTTACAGGGAAAGGGATATGCTTCTATTTCTCCAGATGGATCCAATGAACTCATATGACTTCCTCTTCAGAAGATTCAACCTAAGGGGGCCCCCAACATTCAGACTAGAGATGATACAACAAAAACTTCAGGAAGAAGGAATTCTGATACAAGCCATGTCAACTTTAAAAATTTCCAAAAAACACCACACTGGACGTCACCAACCTTATGATCCCCTACTTGGGGACAGATAAATACCCTTACTAATCAAGCTGCAAATCTGATTTCTCAAAAGGGAATGTCTTGGAATCCTGAAAATATTTTTCTTTGCTATGCTTGCTTTGCATGCTTTTGCTTCCCCTGCTCAGGCTGACTTGATTGATCACACTTAACGGGCTTATATACCTAACCCCCCTTTTTTTACTGTAGGTTATAAAATGGACAGATATAAGACCAATCATATCCACTAATGACTCAACACATATGCCCCCTCCTTGGAACTTGGAGGGGCCCTCTCATCCTGAAGAAGAAGAAAAACTAATTAATCTCTCTAGGTTATGAAGTCCTTTCTTTGTATATAGGCCCAACAGAATTATGCATAAATGTTAGCCGACAAACTTGGGCTTCCGCCCTGCCTCTAAAAGAGGACTTTTGGACACTGCTTGAATTATTTACTACTCTTTCTTTGTCCATGAACCATGTTTATACTACTAAAACTTTAGGGAAAGAGTTAAGGCAAGAACAAAGAACACTATGCAAAGGGTTTACTAACAAGAACTTTAAATATATTCCTGTTCATTGGGACAAATATCAGGCCAAATCAGGAAAATTAATGTTTATGGCTAATCATACAATTGTTGATTGGGGACCCCATGGTATACGGTTATCTAACTGCTCAGATGATATTAACAACACTATATATGATTATATTATTTAAATAACATAGAAGGTTACTAATACTACAATGAAGCATTACCATGACAGAGGACTTCTTGGATGGCTTGACAGTGGAGTGGCCCCCACCTTGTCCTTGAGTCGTTCTTGATAGACAGACTGGGCCTGAGCAATGGGACATCTGGAAACTTGCTACAAGCATCGAGGAACTTGGGACTTGGACTGGACATTTCACAGGGGCTAATCATAGCCATAGCAATTATTTCTTTTGCTATAATCAATCATATTTTATACAAGCCTGTGTTCCACTTCCTTTTGTTGTAGCTATAGGAAACTTACAATTCAATAAGACTTTATGTTCTGTAACTTGCATAAATTGTAAACTATATACTTAACTCCTCTATTTCCTTGAGAAATGACTCCCTTTTGATTCTTCGATTTCAACATCATCTATGGTTACCAATAAATCTCCAACAGCCCTAGGAAGAAGGTCCCATGGCTGGTCTTGCTTCCCAGTTACTTACTAAATTGCTCCGACGATCTAAACGATTCATTGGATGGCTGATTTTTGGCATTTTGAGATTAATAGCTATTTGCACCACTGCTGCTGTCACTGGTGTTGCTTTACAAACCTCAATTCAAACACGTAATTTTATTAAAAACTGGACTAAACATGCCCATGTTAGGGGAAGCACACTGATTGAAACCGCCCACAGGCACCAGAGTAACCATCTGCGTGAGTTGTTTTATGACAGGAGATCCTGATAAGGAATACGGAACTAATAAGCCACCACCAATCGGAAGAGTTTGGGAAAGGTCTAAAGGAGACACTGCATGTCCGTCCACTTCCCAGAATCCCTCTTGCTAGCATACATCTTGGCTGAGCGATGAGTGCACCACCAGGAAAGACTCTGAATTAGAATGATTGGCCAAAGACCCGGAAACTAATCCCATCACCATAAAACCCGACACTGTGAGCCACCCAGCAGAGCAGTTCTCCTGGGTTCCCTTACCCTACTGCTCTCCACCTGGGTGCCCTTTCCCAATAAAATCTCTTGCTTTGTCAGCACATGTGTCTCCTCGGACAATTCATTTCCGAGGGTTAGACAAGAGCCCAGTTTCGGGCCCTGGAAGGGGTCCTCCTTCCTGCAACAAATGGTGACAACACCCATACTATGTGGGCCACTCAATCTCAGATAGATGAGGATATTCAAGAGGAAATACAGGAACTAAAAACAGCCATCAAATGGGTTGGAGATCAATTAACAGATGTACAAAAACAGGCAATGTTAAAATGTGACTGGAATTCTACTCTATTTTGTGTTATTCCTGTTCATTTCAACAATAATGCCTACAACTGGGAACAAATCAAATTTCATTTACAAAACATACATGATAATGTCTCTCTGAATGTACAATTATTACAAATAGAAATATTTGAAACCTTTTCTAATAATCTGCCCGCTTCCACTAATTTGAAAACTTTAGCTGAACAACTAGCTAATTATTATCTAGGCTAGACCCACGTGGATGGTTTCAAAGCATTACTCACAACATTGGGTCTAGAACTGTAATTTTAATGACTGTCTTGATAATTATTATTTCTCATCTACCGTTGCCTTCATGCAAAGATTGTTAAAAGTAAACAAACTCTAATGGTCAGAGCTCTTTTTACAAATATTATAAATAAATAAGGGGGAATTGTCAGGGAATGTTTAAAAGGAGGATTCCTGTGTGCTGTTTCTCGCAAATCCTTTGTTTCTTTTTAAGCGGAACAGCATTCTGCTCCCAGGAACTGGGGTCATTGTGTGAGACAGGCTTGAATCTCCTTTAGTAAACATTCTCTTTTTGACAAAACTGCTTAGTCTCGATCCCCCTTCTTGAGATATGGATTGTCTCCTGACCTTGTGACCATGATCATCCCTTGTTCCCTTGGTAACGGTTACTGTATATTTGGTTTTCTGATTTTTATCATCGACGAAAGATTCTTGTACTACAGCCTATATATACTCACAGAAAAATCATTAAAGTACCTTTGCTCCATCAGAGCTTGGGTCCCCGTGTCTTTCTTTCCTTTCTTTCTCTCTCTCTCTTCGGCTGATTCTCGGAGCGCAGAGACCCGTCTTGCTCACTCTCCTGCCCGGGCTTCTAAGACTCTCTCGAGAAGGCGCCCTGTGCCTTCACCCCCACTAGAGAGGGCACCTGGTGCCTTAGTGAGAAACTCAAGTCCTGTGTCAAGGACTTTACTGATTTTCTGCATAAACCAGGGAGTATCAGCCTCTTTCTCTCTTTAACTTTCTTATCATCGCCTCCGGGTGTCCAGGTCCCGGTCCATTAAAGGACACCAAGAGTTTCCCCATCTATTTCCCATGAAGTGATGGGACCGGATGCCATGATCTTCATTTTCTGAATGTTGAGCTTTAAACCAGCTTTTTCACTCTCTTCCACTTTCATCAAGAGGCTATTTAGTTCTTCTTCACTTTCTGCCATAAGGGTGGTGTCATCTGCATATCTGAGGTTATTGATATTTCTCCCAGCAATCTTGATTCCAGCTTGTGCATCTTCCAGCCCAGCATTTCTCATTATGTACTCTGCATGTAAATTAAATAAGCAGGGTGACAATATACAGCCTTGACCAACTCCTTGTCCTATTTCCATCCAAGCACCCTCAGCAGGGTGCTGTAGCCAGGTAGTTATTAGTCCAGTGAGGGCTGTGTATGTGATGCTTTAGGGGGACAAAGTAGTGAGAAAGAAGCCCTTAGGTGTCATTGTTAAATTATATATATACATATATATATGTACACACACACATATATATACGTTTGATAGAAGCATAGTTGACACAGTATTTCATGTGCACAGCAACTGGACTCAGGTATATGTATACACACAAATTATTTTTGAAATTAATTTCCAGTAGAGGTTATTATAAGATATTGACTATAGTTCCCTGTGATATACAGTAGACCTTTGTTGCTTGTTGCCTATTTTTTTTTTAAATTAGAAACGTAGCATTCTGTTCCTACTAAGTCAAACAAGTAGAATCAAACATCAAAAAAATTTTAGTAGGGCAAAGATTCGTAAGTTTTCTAAAATTTATACATTCTACATATTTATATATATATATATATACACACACACACACATACACACACGCACACATATACATATATGCATAGAGAAGCTTCTCTACTACACATGATGAGGGCTAAGAAAGAACATCCAGAGGAAAGGAGAGATGTAGAAATTGGAGAACATCAACTAACTGACATGGGGGCTCTGAACATGAAATAGAAAAACTGAAACAAACTAGGTATAAGTAAAAGGTCATCATAGAGTTCAGCTGTTTTAAAACATTTCTGCTCAATAGAAACCTATCAGGATCTCTGGCCCAAAAGAGAAAAACCTGGGCATATGTATTTTTCAAAAAATTCCAAGATAATTCTGATATGCCTGTGGATTTCAAACGCAATTAGAGGTTTTTCTTTCAAAAGGTTTTTCTATTCCACAGTAGTTTTGGTGATACAGAGTCCTACTGTTTTCCTGCTGACCAATCCAAGACCTTCAGTGTTTGCTCAGGCACATTCCACTCCAATTAACAGCCCAGGAAGCCTAATTTGCCTTAGGCTCTGGTTGCCACCCCCCGCCCCCGCCCCCCCCCCCACCATTCAGAGGTATGCATGAAAAAGTGCTGCTGCCTTGTGGACATTTCCTGTAACTACAACTTGACCACAAACCCTCAATGGCAACTCAAACTCACAAAACTTGGGGTTATGTGATTGACAGCTGCCCTCAGGAAATGCTCTGGGGCTGGTATTGCAGAAATAAATTCCAAACACAACCTTCTTTTAGGAAGCCAACTGCCACCAGTCAATTTACCTCACACCCCTTAAGGAAAAACCACACCCAAACCTCCACCACAAGACCAGATGCTTAGCATCCCTAATTGCTGCAGAAATGCCGAACAGAACGACAATGGGAAATCAAATCCATCAGTCACAATGTTCATCCTGACAGGTCTACAAAGAATACACACAGGTGAGAACCTAAAGGAAAAAAGATTCCCCTACACTGTCCATGAAGGAAAAAACTGGCAACGGTCAGTACAATGGACATTCTCTCAAACCCTGAAACAAACTCTAAAGAGGGGCTAATCCTAGGATTTGGAATTCCCACACCTGGGCCTATCTCCTAAGAAAACCACGGATCAAAAGGAACCTGCACCCCGACCAAGACTGCCGTTCAGTTCAGTTCAGATAAGTCGCTCAGTCATACCCGACTCTTTGCGATCCCATGGATTACAGCACACCAGGCTTCCCTGTCCATCACCAATTCCCGGAGCTTGCTCAGACTCATGTCCATTGAGTTGGTGATGCCATCCTACCATCTCATCCTCTGTCATTCCCTTCTCCTCCTTTCCCAGCATCAGGGCCTTTTCTAATGAGTCAGTTCTTCGCATCAGGTGGCCAAAGTATTGGAGCTTCAGCATCAGTACTTCCAATGAATATTGAGGACTGATGTCCTTTAAGATTGACTGGTTTGATCTCCTTGTAGACCAAAGGGCTCTCAAGAGTCTTCTCCACCACCACAGTTCAAAAGCATCAAGCCTTCAGGACTCAGCTTTCTTTATGGTCCAACTCTCACATCCATACATGACTACTAGAAAAACCACAGTCTTGACTATATGGATCTTTGTTGGCAAAGTAGTCTCTGCTTTTTAATATGCTGTCTAGGTTTGTTGTAGCTTTTCTTCCAATGAGCCAGTGTTTTTAATTTCATGGCTGCAGTCACCATCTACAGTGATTTTGGAGCCCAAGAAAATAAACTCTCTCACTGTTTCCATTGTTTCCCCATCTATTTGCCGTGAAGTGATGGGATGCCTTTTCATACTGTTCATAGGGTTCTCAAGGCAAGAATAATGAAATGGTTTGCCATTCCCTTCTCCACTGGACCACATTTTTTCAGAACTCTCCACCATGACCTGTCTGTCTGGGGTGGCCCTACACGGGGCTCATAGTTTCACTGAGTTAGACAAGGCTGTGGTCCATGTGATTAGATTGGTTAGTTTTCTGTGATTGTGGTTTTCAGTCTCTCTGCCCTCTGATGGAGAAGGATAAGAGGCTTATAGAAGCTTCCTGATGGGAGAGACTGACTAAGGGGGAAACTGAGTCTTGTTCTGATGGGCTGGGCCATACTCAGTAAATCTTTAATCCAATTTTCTCTTGAAAGGCAGGGCTGTGTTCCCTCCCTGTTACTTGACTTGAGGCCAGACTGTGGTGGAGGTAATGAAGATAATGGCAACCTCCTTCAAAAGATCTCAGTGCCCCCAACCCTGCAGCAGGACTATAAAGAAAGCTGAGCATGGAAGAATTGATGCTTCTGAACTGTGGTGTTGGAGAAGACTATTGAGAGTCCCTTGGACTGCAAGGAGATCCGATCATTCCATCCTAAAGGAAATCAGTCCTGAATATTCATTGGAAGGACTGAAGCTGAAACTCCAATACTTTGGCCACCTGACTCATATGAAAAGACCCTGATACTGGGAAAGATTGAAGGCAGGAGGAGAAGGAGACGACAGAGGGTGAGATGGTTGGATGGCATCACCGACTCAATGGACATGAGTTTAAGTAAACTCCAGGAGTTGGTGATGGACAGGGAGGCCTGGTGTGCTGCAGTCCATGGAGTTGCAAAGAGTTGGACATGACTGAGCAACTGAACTGAACTGATGGGATACCATGATCTTAGTTTTTTTAATGTTGAGTTTTAAGCCTGCTTTTTCACTCTCCTCTTTCCTTCATCAAGAGGCTCTTTAGTTCCTCTTTACTTTCTTCCATAAGGATAGTGTCATCTGCATATCTGAGGTTATTGATATTTATCCCTTCAATCTTGATTCCAGCTTGTGCTTCTTCCAGCCTGGCATTTTGCATGATATACTCTGCATATATCTTAAATAAACAGAGTGACAATCACAGCCTTGACCCAGTCCTTTCCCAATTTGGAATCAGTCCATTGTCCATGTCTGGTTCTAACTACTGCTTTTTGACCTGCATACAGATTTCTCGAGAGGCAGGTCAGGTGGTCTGGTATGCCCATCTCTTTCAGAATTTTCCATAGTTTGTCGTGATCCACATAGTCAAAGGCTTTGGCATAGTCAATAAAGCAGAAATAGATGTTTTTTGGAACTCTCTTGCTTTTTCTATGATCCAATGGATGTTGGCAATTTGATCTCTGGTTCCTCTGCCTTTTCTAAATCCAGCTTCAACATCTGGAAGTTCTAAGCTCATGTACTGTTGAAGCCTGGCTTGGAGAATTTTGAGCATTACTTTGCTAGTGTGTGAGACGAGGGCAATTGTGTGGTAGTTTGAGCATTCTTTGGCATATTCTTTCTTTGGGATTAGAATGAAAACTGATCTTTTCCAGTCCTATGGCCACTGCTGAGTTTTCCACATTTGCTGGCATATTGAGTGCAGCACTTTCACAGCATCATCTTTTAGAACTTGAAATAGCTCAGCTGGAATTCCACCACCTCCACTAGCTTTGTTCTTAGTGATGCTTCCTAAGGCATACTTGACTTTGCACTTCAGGATGTCTGGCTCTAGGTGAGTGCTCACACCATTGTGGTTATCTGGGTCATAAGATCATTTTTGTATAGTTCTTCTGTGTATTCTTGTCACCTCTTCTTAATATCTTCTGCTTCTGTTAGGTCCATACCATTTCTGTCCTTTATTGTGCCCATCTTTGCATGAAATGTTCCCTTGGTATCTCGAATTTTCTTGAAGAGATCTCTAGTCTTGCCCATTCTATTGATTTCCTCTATTTCTTCGCACTGATCACTTAGGAAGGCTTTCGAATCTCTCCTTGCTATTTTTTGGGACTCTGCATTCAAATGGGTATATCTTTCCTTTTCTCCATTGCCTTTTGCTTCTCTTCTTTTCTCAGTTATTTGTAAGGTCTCCTCAGACAACCAGTTTGCCTTTTTGCATTTCTTTTTCTTGGGGATGCTTTTGATCACTGCCTCCTATACAAGTCACGAACCTCTATCCATAGTTCTTCAAGCACTCAATCAGATCTAATCCCCTGAATCTATTTGGCACTTCCACTGTATAATCATAAGGGATTTGATTTAGGTCATACTTGAATGGTTTAGTGGTTTTCCCTACTTTCTTCAATTTAAGTCTGAATCTGGCAATAAGCAGTTCCATGATCTGAGCAGCTCTTGGTCTTGTTTTTGCTGACTGTAATAGAGCTTCTCAAATGCAAACAGTATAATCAATCTGATTTCGGTATCAACCATCTGGTGATGTCCATGTGCAGTGTGTAGAGTCATCTCTTGTGTTGTTGGAAGAGGGTGTTTGCTATGACTAGTGCATTCTCTTGGCTAAACTCTGTTATCCTTTTCCCTGCTTCATTTTGTACTCCAAGGCCAAACATGCCTGTTATTCCAGGTATCTCCTGACTTCCTATTTTTGCATTCCAGTTCCCTATAATGAAAAGGCACCCCACTCCAGTACTCTTGCCTGGAAAATCCCATGGATGGAGGACCCTGGTGGGCCGCAGTCCATGGGGTCGCTAGGAGTCGGACACGATTGAGCGACTCCACTTTCACTTTTCACTTTCATGCATTGGAGAAGGAAATGGCAACCCACTCCAGTATTCTTGCCTGGAGAATCCCAGGGACGGGGAAGCCTGGTGGGCTGCCGTCTATGGGGTTGCGCAGAGTTGGACACGACTGAAACGACTTAGCAGTAGCAGCATAATGAAAAGGACATCTCTTATTGGTGTTAGTTCTAGAAGGTCTTATAGGTCACCACAGAACTGTTCAGCTTCTTCAGCATTAGCAGTTGGGGCATAGACTTGGATTACTGTGATATTGAATGGTTTGCTTTGGAACCGAACAGGGATCATTCTGTCATTTTCGATAGCACACCCAAGTACTGTATTTCAGACTCTCTTGTTCACTGTGAGGGCTACTCCATTTCTTCTAAGGGATTTTTGCCCACAGTAGTAGATATAATGGTCATATGAATTAAGTTTGCCCATTCCGGTCCATTTTAGTTCACTGATTCCTAAAATGTTGATGTTCACTCTTGCCATCTCCTGTTTGACCACTTCCAGTTTACTGACTCATGGACCTAACATTCCAGGTTCCTATGCAACACTGTTCTTTACGGCATCGGACTTTACTTGCATCACCAGTCACATACACAACTCAGTTGTTTTTGCTTTGGCTCTGTCTCTTCATTCTTTCTGGAGTTATTTCTCCACTCTTCTCCAGTAGCATATTGGGCATCTACTGATCTGGGGAGTTCATCTTTCAGTGTCATAACTTTTTGCCTGTTCATAGGGTTCTCAATGCAAGAATACTGAGGTGGTTTGCCATCCCCGTCTCCAGTGGACCACATTTTGTCAGAACTCTCCACTGTGACCTGTCCGTCTTGGGTGGCCCTACATGGCATGGCTCATAGTTGCATTGAGTTAGACAAGGCTATTATCCATGTGATCAGATTGGTTAGTTTTCTGTGATTGTGGTTTTCATTCTGTCTGCCCTTGATGGATAAGGATACGAGGCTTGTGGAAGTTTCCTGATGGGAGGCACTGGCTGTAGGGGAATCTGGGTTTTGTTCCGACTGGCAGGTCATGCTCAGTGAAGTTTGTATCTATTTTCTGTTGATAGACAGGGGTTGTGTTACCTCCTTTTGTTTGGTGTCAGGGTAAACTACATAGGGGTGATGGCACTGATGGCAACTTCCTTCAAAAGGACGTATGCCAGCACTGCTGTATTCTGTGCCCCTGACCCTGCAGCAAGCCAGTCAACCCACCCCTCCGCCAGAGACTGGACACTCAGGCAACTCTGGCTCAGTCTCTTGTGGGGTCACTGCTCCTTTGCTCCTTTCTCCTGGGTCCTGGCGCACATAATGTTTTGTTTGTGCCCTGCAAGAGTCTGTTTTGCCAATCCTGTGGAAGTTCTGTAATCAAATCCCACTGGCCTTCAAAGTCCAATTCTCTGGGGGTTCTCAGTCCCTTACCAGATCTGCAGATTGGGAAATCTGTTGTGAGTCCTAGAACTTTTCTAACAGTGCAAGAACTTCTTTGGTATAGTTGATCTCCAGTTTGTGGGTTGTCTTCTCAGTGGCTCTATGGAGGTGCTAATGGTGACCTCCTCCAAGAGGACTTACGCCACATGCCATGCCTCCCAGGTCTGCTGCAGCCAGAGCCCCTGTCCCCACTTGCAGGCCACTGCTGACCCAACGTACCTCTGCAGGAGACACTCAAACATTCAAAGGCAGGTCTGGCTCAGTCTCTGGGGAGTCTCTGGGTCCCAGTGTGCACAAGGTTTTGTTAGAGCCCTCCGACTGCAGTACTGACTCCAGTAACCAAGACAGACAACCAACAAAATCTCCACTGAGAGATTAAAGCTTAAACAAAATGTACATATATATTATGGACTACTGCTCAGCCATAAAATATGCCACTGAAGTGAGGAAGCTATGCCCCTGGCAGCCACAGGGATGGACTTTGAAGAATCACACAAAGGGAAATCAATCAGGCAGAAGAAGACAGTAGTATGTATATGATGTACCTTCCAGGCAAAAGAGAAACTGACATACAGAGTAACAAATTTACAACCAGAAAAGCACAGGAGAATTGGAAGCCCAACAAAGGGTCCCCAAGGGGGGAAAAAAAAAGTGAAAAACAAGGAATGAACTGAGAGGTCCCAACTACCTTAGACATGGGATTCTGTATCTGTAGTAGATAAACCACAAGGATTATCCTCTTCATCCCTTCCTTCCTTCCTTCCACATAAACACAGAAATCTATCTCTAGGAGAGTATCCACAGAATTTATCTCCTACCTTCCTTCATTGTATACACAGAAAACTGAATCTGAGATGCACAATCCACAAGGACCTAATGCTCAGCAATCAGCTCAACTTATATGGCAAAAAATCCAGGAAAGAACACAGATTACCCATAGATACATCATATCTGAATCAGGCGGTTGTGTGCTGACAAGTCACAGCATTGCACATCAACTGCACTGCAACATAACACAGGCATGACATTAAAGAGAAGGAAAGAAAGTCAGTGCCTACTTTATTCCCCTCCACCTCCCTGACTGGGGATGCTACCTCATCCCTGGAGCCTAAGAAGGCTTGGGTCCCACTGCTGGACTGAGGTGGGTTCGAGATAGCCTGGCAGGGTTCCCTTCACTGAGCCCTTCTGAAAGGTCTACTGTCTGCTTTCTTCTGGCTCAGACCAGACTCCCCAGCAGGATCCAGGCCTCCAGGGACTGGGGGGCAATATTACGAACCTTGCACGTGCCCTCGTGCTGGGCATTCCAGTTCAAGCCTCCTTCTCAGCAGTGTCACCACTCATTTTTCTGAATATGGAAAATACCTTGCATGAAGCTGTGAGGCTTTGTGGCAGAAATAAAACTGAAAGTTCTGGGATAAACGTGCTGATTATAGAACACATGTAATCCAGCTTTCTACAAAACACCAGTAAGAACAATACCTTATGTTTGTGTCACACTTTATCAGATTTTCATTTATAGCTTTTTGGTACTGCTTCCTAATAACCAATTTCATAAGGTTTTCAAGAACTCCTCTGGTTCCTTCTTCAATAGCTCTGGTCTGACCTCTGCCCCTGGGACCAATGTAGGTCCCTCAGCTCCTCAAAGCCAGATCTCTGTCCTGCTTGCCAGAGTTGTAATGAGTCATTAAGAGCACTCCAGTTGCTACCACACACCTGCAAGCAGACAGCTGTGTCTGGAGCCCAGCAAGTATCATAGGCTAGACCCCAGAGCCCCTGGGAACCAGAGATGTGGAGTACATGGGGCAGGACAGATAGATGACAGGGAGAAGGGGTGCTGGGCAGTGTCCATGGCCAGGCCTGGGAGCAGCAGTTCCAGCCCTGCCTGCTGCTGCTAAGTCGCTTCATTCATGTCCAATTCTGTGCGACCCCATGGACTGCAGCCTACCAGGTGTCTCCGTCCATGGGATTCTCCAGGCAAGAACACTGGAGTGGATTGCCATTTCCTTCTCCAATGCATGAAGGTGGAAAGTGAAAGTGAAGTTGCTCAGTCATGTTTGACTCTTAGCGAACCCATGGACTGCAGCCTACCAGGCTCCTCCATCCATGAGATTTTCTGGGCAACAGTACTGGAGTGGGGTGCCATTGCCTTCTCCCGCAGCCCTGCCTAGACCTCACCTAAAACCCAAGCTCCCTGACCCTTGGCCCCTCCCGTCAGGCTTTTCTGTTCCTGTGTCCTCAGAGACCTCTGCCCATATCCTCTTCCCCCAAACCTGGCTTTTTTAGCATGGGAAATCCCATGGATAGGGGAGCTTGTGGGTCATAGTCCACGGGTTCACAAAGAGTCTGACAGGACTTAGCCACTAAACAGCAATGAGTAGATGAGAAACAAAAAGAAACGTGAAAGTGAAGTTGCTCAGTCGTGTCCGACTCTTTGCGACCCCATGGACTGTAGCCTACCAGGCTCCTCTGTCCATGGGATTTTCCAGGCAAGAGTACTGGAGTGGGTTGCCATTTCCTTCTCCAGAGTATCTTCCCAACCCAGGGATCGAACCCAGGTCTCCGGCATTGTCAGCAAGACGCTTTACCGTCTGAGCCACCAGGGAAGTCAAGATGAGAAACCAAAGGAATGTTTTAAAAAAAAGAATACAAAGCAATGAAAAATCCTGTCACTGTCTTTAGAAGGTAACTGAGAACCAGCTGTCACCCTGGACACATTCAGATGAATATACACAGTTGGAAACTGTACCATGTTCCCACATTCTACCACACACATTCATGCCCATAATGTGATAGCAAAGACTTGTGAAATAATAACAATAATCATGTTAATCAACCTCTGCTATTCATGACCATACTTTTAAGACATTTTCAATGTGTATTTGTTGAAAATTTAATCAGTGTTAGGCATTCACTAGGGGCTTCCCTTGTGGCTTAGACAGTAAAGAATCTGCCTGCAATGCAAGGGACCTGGGTTCAATCCCTGGGTCGGGAAGATCCCCTGGAGAAGGAAATGGCTAATGTCTAACTGGAAGGACTAATGCTGAAGCTGAAGCTCCAATACTTTGGCCACTTGATGTGAAGAACTGACTCACTGGCAAAGACCCTGATGCTGGGAAAGATTAAAGGCAGGATGAGAAGGGGACGACAGAGGATGAGATGGTTGGATAGCATCACTGACTCAATGGGTGATGGACAGGGAAGCCTGGTGTGTCACAGTCCATGGAGTCAGAAAGTCAGACATGACTGAGCAACTGAACTGAACTCAACTGAATGACTCCAGGACTTTAGATCACTAGAGAACTCCCGGGCCCATAGAACACTGATAGGTTAGCACCCTCCCAAAGGCCTCCATCTCAACACTTGACTAAGCCACACCCCAAAGCCAGAAGGCTGTAGTGCCAAACACCCCAGACCTATCTTTCAACCAAACAGAAGCACAACCCCACATGGTGGCAGACAGGGTGCCCAAAGCCATACTGAATCCATGGACACCCCAAAGCACGCTATTGGACCCAGCCACTGCTCTTCAGAAAGACGAGGTCTAACTCCACCCACCAGAACACACACACAAATCCCCCCAAGTAGGAAACCTTCACAAGGCACTGATCCCACCCACCCATGGAGGCAGACTCCTCGGTTAAGAGGAATTACAATACTCCACTATGCAGAAAGCAGACCTCAAACACAGTAAATAAACAAAATGAAATGACAAAGAAACATCCAGCAGTTGAAGGACCATGGTTAAAACTGACAAGACCAAACAAATGAAGAGGAAATAGGCAGTCTACTTGAAAAAGAATTCAGAGGAATGATAGTAGACTTGATCCAGAATTTTGGAAATAAAATGGAGGCCCAGATAAATGGACTAGAGGCACAGATTGAGAAGATACAAGAAATGTTTAACAAGGACCTTGAAGAATTGAAGAATGAACAATCAACAATGAGCAATGGAATAACTGAGATTAAAAGTCACTGGAGAAACCATAATTGAAAAAGACACACGTACCCCAATGTTCACTGCAGCACTATTTACAACAGTTAGGACATGAAAGCAACCTAGATATCCATCGACAGATGAATGAATAAAGAAGCTGTGGTGCTACGTATATACAGCGGAATATTACTCAGCCATAAAAAGGAATGCATCTGAGTCAATGGTAATGAGGTAGATGAACCTAGAGCCAATTACATAGAGTGAACAAGTTAGAAAGAGAAAAACAAATATTGTATATTAACACACATGTAGGGAATCTAGAAAGATGGCACTGCTGAACCTATCTGCAGGGCAGCAATGGAGACGCAAACAGAGAACAGACTTACGGAGATGGGGAGGAGGAAGGAATGGGTGAGAGTGGCATGGAAACATATGTGCTACCATATGTAAATTAGAGAGTCAGTGGGAATTTGCTGTATGACTCAGGGAACTCAAACTGGGGCTCTGCGACAACCTAGAGGAGTGGGATGGGATGAGAGGTGGGAAGGAGGTTCAAGAGGGAGGGGACATATGTAAACCTATGGCTGATTCATGTTGATGTATGGCAGAAACCATCAAAAGTAATTATCCTCTAATTAAAAATGAAATAAAACTCTGTTTAAAAAAAAAAAAGACAGCTATAGAGTACCTTCCTCTTACTGATTGTTGGATCTATTCCAAGCTACATTGCATCAACCCCTGGGAGAATAAGAAATCTCAAGAGACCACCTCATAAATGCTTTGCAAAGTACACATTAGAGTAAATGAATGGAACTTTACACACAGTGAAATGGCTTAAACAGTGGCACCAAATGCAGTGCCAGTGATGAACTCCACAGGCTTTCCTGAGAGGCCTGCCAGTCAGCCCCACTAAATCTCCTTGAACAAGGAGCAAGGCACGGGGACATGAGTTATGTAGCTTCCTGGGGATAATGCAGGTCATTGCAAAAGGAATTTTGATGCTCTCAGTTTAAGAAAATAAGAGTCAGAGCTACTCACTGCTAATTAATATTGACTTACTTCACACATAAAAAGCTGATCTCTCATTTACAACTGGTCAAGCAGATAAATCAAACCCACGTCCAGGTATAGGCCTCTTCCCTGTCTGATTGTCAACTTACTCTCCTACCCACCAATCAATGACAGCTCAACTCTACCCTGGTTTAGGAACACATACAGTGGTCCTGCCAGAGCTCCATCCATGCCGGGTTAGGAGATAAAATGTTCATGAAGCCTGCCCAGCTCGTCCGCTACAGAGCCCATGTTCTGAATTTGTTTTCCATTAGTGACATTCCCTTACAACCTATCTACACTGCCTGATCCATCTTCCTCTCTCCTCTGCATCGTAGCACTTGCTCGCCTGCAGTTCTCCAGTTTCACTATCACTGAAAACAATCCCTTCACATCTTTTTTTTCTCATCCTCCAATTACCCCTACCTGACAACAGAAATCTCAAAGTTCAAATCAGCCACTCCAGGTACTCTGAACTCTATACCCATTCTCAACTCCTCGGACTTTTGTCAAACTTCCACTCTCTCCTTATTTCCCTCTTTTCCCTGGTTTGCCCTTTATCCCCCTTGTTTCACTATGACTCATCATCCATCCTCCCAGACGTCTCAGCTCTTGCAGCTTGTGTTTCAGCCCATCTTGGAGCTCAGTAAACCACCATCCTTACCATCCAAGTAAATGAATCAATCAGTTCAGTTCAGTCGCTTAGTTGTGTCCGACTCTTTGAGACCCCATGAATCGCAGCACGCCAGGCCTCCCTGTCCATCACTAACTCCTGGAGTTCACTCAGACTCACGTCCATCGAGTCAGTGATGCCATCCAGCCATCTCATCCTCTGTTGTCCCCTTCTCCTCCTGCCCCCAATCCCTCCCAGCATCAGAGTCTTCTCCAATGAGTCAACTCTTCAAATGAGGTGGCCAAAGTACTGGAGTTTCAGCTCCGGTACTTTCTCCTCCAAAGAAATCCCAGGGCTGATCTCCTTCAGAATGGACTGGTTGGGTCTCCTTGTAGTCCAAGGGACTCTCAAGAGTCTTCTCCAACACCACAGTTCAAAAGCATCAATTCTTCGGCGCTCAGCCTTCTTCACAGTCCAACTCTCACATCCATACATGACCACAGGAAAAACCATAGCCTTGACTAGACGAACCTTTGTTGGCAAAGTAATGTCTCTGCTTTTGAATATGCTGTCTAGGTTGGTCATAACTTTCCTTCCAAGGAGTAAGTGTCTTTTAATTTCATGGCTGCAGTCACCACCTGCAGTGATTTTGGAGCCCAAAAAAATAAAGTCTGACACTGTTTCTACTACAACATCTATTTCTGATGAAGTGATGGGACCGGATGCCATGATCTTCGTTTTCTGAATGTTGAACTTGAAGTCAACTTTTTCACTCTCCACTTTCACTTTCATGAAGAGGCTTTTAAAAAGTTCCTCTTCACTTTCTGCCATAAGGGTGGTGTCATCTGCATATCTGAGGTTATTGATATTTCTCCCAGCAATCTTGATTCCAGCTTGTGCTTCTTCCAGTCCAGCGTTTCTCATGATGTACTCTGCATGTAAGTTAAATAAGCAGGGTGACAACATACAGCCTTGACATACTCCTTTCCCGTTTTGGAACCAGTCTGTTGTTCCATGTCCAGTTCTAACTGTTGCTTCCTGACCTGCATACAGATTTGTCAAGAGGCAGGTCAGGTGGTCTGGTATGCCCATCTCTTTCAGAATTTTCCACAGTTTATTGTGATCCACGCAGTCAAAGGCTTTGGCATAGTCAATAAAGCAGAAATAGATGTTTTTCTGGAACTCTCTTGCTTTTTTGATGATCCAGCGGATGTTGGCAATTTGATCTCTGGTTCCTCTGCCTTTTCTAAAATCAGCTTGAACATCAGGAAGTTCATGGTTCACATACTGTTGAAGCCTGGCTTGGACAATTTTGAGCATTACTTTACTAGCGTGAGATGAGTGCAATTGTGCGGTAGTTTGAGCATTCTTTGGCATTGCCTTTCTCTAGGGTTGGAATGAAAACTGACCTATTGGAATGAATCTATTCATTCTATTGGAATGAATCAATAGAAGAGCTTAAAAATGTGCCTCCCAAGTATTAAACACCCAAGAAAAGCTGTTTTTCCTTCTCCTCCTCCTCTTTTCCTACTATTATTATTATTAATATTTTTTACCCTGCAAACTCTTTCCACCATCACTAATTCCACCCTAATTCAATAACTAAAAAGTGAAGTGAAATTGCTCAGTCGTGTCTGACTCTTTGTGACCCCATTGTCTGTAGCGTACCAGGATTCTACATCCATGGGATTTTCCAGGCAAGAGTACTGGAGTGGGTTGCCATTTCCTTCTCCAGGGGATCTTCCCAACCCAGGGATAGAACCTGGTCTCCCGAATTGTAGGTGGACACTTTACTGTCTGAGCCACCAGCGAAGTCCAAAGCATCACTAAAATGATCTAAATCTAAAAATAAAAAAAAGGGGGGGGGGGGGAGTGGAGAGGAATTCCCTTGTAGTCCAGTGGTTAGGACTGAGTTCTCTCACTGCCAAAGGCTAGGGTTCAATCCCTGGTTGAGGAGCTAAGTGGCTTTCCTGGTGGCTCCGATGGTAAAGAATCTGCCTGCAATGCAGGAGACCTGGGTTGGATTCCTGGGTTGGGAGGATCCCTGGAGAAGAAGGAAATGGCAACCCACTCCACTGTTATTCCCTGAAGAATTCCACGGACAGAGAAGCCTGGCGGGCTACAGTCCACTGGATACCAAAGAGTCGGACACAACTGAGCGTCTTTCACTTGGGAACTATACCACAAGCTGTGCTTCACGGCCAAAATTAAAACCTTTAACAACAACAACAACAAAATAAGCTCATTGACACAGAGAACAGATTTAATTAATGTCTTGCTGGAAGTGCATTCACTTCCTTCGACTCGGCGGGTAGCAACAGCACCTAAGAGCTTTGCAAACAGTTGAGATATTCACTGGACAGAGGAGCCTAGCGGGCTACGGTCCATAGGGTCACAAAGAGTCAGACACGACTGAGCGACTTACCACGCACACTTAAAAATACTCGAACAGCGTGCATTCCCCTCTCTCTGCAGCTCCCGTCTCCGGTCAGCTGATGGCTGGGAGGGGACGGGTTTCACCGCTGCTGGCCTTCAACTCCCCAAAAAAGAACCGAGGCGTGGCACCCTAGGACGTCCTTCCCAGGGAGGTGCCAAGTGATGCCACCATGACTCACTCTCTCCTCTGTGCTCGCCTCCTGGCTCAGCTGAGAGAGATATGGCTGGGGGGCCTCGAAGCACGCAGGAGCCTGGGGAGGGGTCCCAGGCCAAGGTTAGGCTGGGGCTGCCGCAGCCGCATTACTGCACCACAGCTCCAACAGCGGAAGACCCCAGAGTAAGATGGCGGAGGAAGCGTGCGGAGGCGGGGCCGAGGAAGCGTGCGGAGGCGGGGCCTAGGAAGCGCGACTCCCTCGAGTTTATTGGACGCGCCTGGAGGCGCTGGACTTAAGCAGCGCCAGCCTTCCGCTTGCTCCCTTTGGACCAGTACTTCTTCCTTCTCCCAAGCCTGTCGCTGAAGGCTAGATGGGAGCACTCAAACTGGGCTCGCCCTGCCCCGCCCCACCGCCGCCCCAGACACCCCGCCCTCCACCCCATGCCAAGGCTTCCACGTTCCTGCACTCCTCCTGTACCTGGACAAGCCCCCCCTTCCCCAACCTACCCCACCAGGCAGCAACCCCCCACCCCACCCCACCCACCCCCCGCAACGACCCGCACCTGGGCTCCTGGGGAACGGGTGATGCCCGCCCAGAGGCTGGACGCATCAGAAGACTGGGGTCCCCTGTGTCGTCTACAGGACTCACCTAACTGATTGCAAATGGAGAGTGTCAGTGTCTTGGGAGGAGAAGGCAATGGCACCCCACTCCAGTACTCTTGCCTGGAAAATCCCATGGGCAGAGGAGCCTGGTGGGCTGCAGTCCATGGGGTCGCTAAGAGTCGAACACGACTGAGGACTTCACTTTCACTTTCCACTTTCATGCATTGGAGAAGGAAATGGCAACCCACTCCAGTATTCTTGCCTGGAGAATCCCAGAGATGGGGGAGCCTGGTGGGCTGCCGCACTCTACTGGGTCGCACAGAGTCAGACGCGACTGAAGCGACTTAGCAGCAGTGTCTTGGGAACCCCTGTCGTTGTGGCAGCATGGAACAACTTTCACTCCCTGACAACTACTTTAGGTTATTAAAATAGAAAAAGGGCAGAACCAGCTGCTTCATGAAAGACTTATAAATTTAGCCTTACTTTTGCTCAGAAGGAAAAATATATATTCAGCTTACCTACACAACATTGCTTCTTAAAGTCCTAGTTTTTAAAAGTCCAGGTAACAAAGCAACTATAGATTCAGTGCAATCCCTATCAAGCTACCAATGGTATTTTTCAGAGAATTAGAACAAATGATTTCACAATTTGTATGGAATTACAAAAAACTCATATAGCCAAAACAATCCTGAGAAAGACGAATAGAACCAGAGGAATCAACCTGCCTGACTTCAGGCTATACTACAAAGCAACAGTCATCAAGACAGTATGGTACTGGCACAAAGACAGAAATATAGATCAATGGAACAAAATAGAAAGCCCAGTGATAAATCCATGAACCTATGGACACCTTATCTTTGACAAAGGAGGCAAGAATTTACAATGGAGAAAAAACAATCTTGTTAACAAGTGGTGCTGGGAAAACTGGTCAACCACTTGTAAAAGAATGAAACTGGAACATTTTCTAACACCATACACAAAAATAAACTCCAAATGGATTAAAGATCTAAATGTAAGACCAGGAACTATAAAACTCCTAGAGGAAAACATAGGTAAAACACTCTTTGACATAAATCATACCAGGATCCTCTATGACTCACCTCCCAGAGTAATGGAAACAAAAGAAAAAATAAACAAATGGGATCTAATTAAACTTAGAGCTTTTACACAACAAAGGAAACTATAAGCAAGGTGAAAAGACAGCCTTCAGAATGGGAGAAAATAATAGCAAATGAAGCAATGGACAAAGTATTAATCTCAAAAATATACAAGCGACTCCTGCAGCTCAATTCCAGAAAAATAAGCAACCCAATCAAAAAATGGGCCAAAGAACTAAACAGACATTTCTCCAAAGAAGACATACAGATGGCTAACAAACACATGAAAAGATGCTCAACATCACTCATTATCAGAGAAATGCAAATCAAAACCACTATGAGGTACCATTTCATGCCAGTCAGAATGGCTGCTATCAAAAAGTCTACAAACAATAAATGCCAGAGAGGGTGAGGAAAAAAGGAACCCTCTTACACTGTTGGTAGGAATGTGAACTAGTAGAGCCACTATGGAGAAGAGTGTGGAGATTCCTTAAAAAACTGGAAATAGAACTGCCATAGGACCCAGCAATCCCACTGCTGGGCATGAAAGAGATACGTGTACCCCAATGTTCATCACAGCACTGTTTACAATAGCCAGGACATGGAAGCAACCTAGATGTCCACTGGCAGACGAATGGATAAGAAAGCTGTGGTACATATACACAATGGAATATTACTCAGCTATTAAAAAGAATGCATTTGAATCAGTTCCAATGAGGTGGATGAAACTGGAGCCTATTATACACAGAGAAGTAAGTCAGAAAGAAAAACACCAATACAGTATATTAACACATATATACGGAATTTAGAAAGATGGTAACGATGACCCTATATGCGAGACAGCAAAAGAGACACAGATGTAAAGAACAGACTTCTGGACTCTGTGGGAGAAGGTGAGGGTGGGTTGATTTGAGAGAATAGCATTGAAACATGTATATTATCATATGTGAAACAGATCACCAGTCTAGGTTGAATGCATGAGACAGGGTGCTCAAGGGCTGGTGCACTGGGAATGACCCTGAGGGATGGGATGGGGAGGGAAGTGGGAGGGAGGGTCATGATGGGGAACACATGTACACCCATGGCTGATTCATGTGAATATATGGCGAAAACCACCACAATATTGTAAAGTAATTAGCCTCTAATTATAATAAAAAAAAAAAAAAGTCCAGGTAACAAAATACCCTGCATATGCTAAGTGAAAGTAATCAGCTTGACAAGGAAAATACTGCATGATATCTCTTGTATATGAAATCTAAAAAATATGAGAAACGACTGAATATAACAAAAAAGAAGCAGACTTACAGATATAGAGAATAAATTAGTAGTTACCAGTAGAAATGACCCAGATAACCACGATGGTTTGATCACTTACCTAGAGTCAGACATCCTGGAGTATGAACTAAAGTCGGCCTTAGGAAGCATCACCACGAACAAAGCTAGTGGAGGTGATGGAATTCTAGCTGAGCTATTTCAAATCTGAAAAGATGATGCAGTTAAAGTGCTGCACTCAATATGCCAGCAAATTTGGAAAACTCAACAGTGGCTACAGGACTGCAAAAGGTAGGTTTTCATTCCAATCCCAAAGAAGGGCAATGCCAAGGAATGCTCAAACTACCGCACAATCGCATTCATTTCACATTACCCTAGTGATGCTCAAACTTCTCCAAGCAAGGCTTCAAGAGTATGTGACCCGAGAACTTCCAGATGTAAAATAGGATTTAGAAAAGGGAGAGGAATTGGAGATCAAATTGCCAATATCTCATGGATCATAGAAAAGCAAGGGCATTTCAGATGAACATTTGCTTCATTGACTACACTAAAGCCTTTGACTGTGTGGATAATAACAAACTGGAAAACTCTTAAAGAGATAGGAATACCAGACCACCTTGCCTGTCTCCTGAGAAATCTGTATGGAAGTCAAGAAGCAACAGTTAGAACTGGACAGAGAACAACAGACTGATTCAAAACTGGGAAAGGAGTACGTCAAGGCTGTATATTGTGATGCTGCTTATTTAACTTATATGCAGAGTACATTATGTGAAATGCTGGGCTGGATGAAGCACAGGCTGGAATCAAGACTGCTGGGAGAAATATCAATAACCTTAAATATGCAGATGACACCACCACCACCCTTATGGCAGAAAGTGAAGAACTAAAGAGTCTCTTGATGAAGGTGAAAGAGGAGAGTGAAAGAGCTGTCTTAAAACTTAATATTCAAAAAACTAAGATCACCTTGTCCCATCACTTTGTGGCAAGTAGATGGGGAAACAATGGAAACAGAGAGACATTATTTCCTTGGGCTTCAAAATCACTTTGGACAGTGACTGCAGCCGTGAAATTAAAAGACACTTGTTCCTTGGAAGAAAAGCTATGATGAACCTAGACAGCTAATGTATTAAAAAGCAGAAACATCCCTTTGCTGACAAAGGTCCATATAGTCAAAGCTATGGTTTTTCCAGTAGTCATGTATGGATGTGAGCGGTGGACCATAAAGAAGCTTAAGCTTCGAAGAATTGGTGCTTTTGAACTGTGATGTTGGAGAAGTCTCTTGAGAATCCCTTGGACTGCAAGGAGATCAAGCAAATCAATCCTAAAAGAAATCAACCCTGAAAATTCATTGGACGGACTGATGCTGAAGCTTAAAGTCCAGTACTTTGGCCACCTGATGTGAAGAGCTGACTCTGGAAAAGACGGTGATGCTGGGAAAGACAGAGGTCAGGAGGATAAGGGGACGAGAGAGGACAAGATGGTTGGATGACATCACTGTCTCAATGGATATAAGTTTGAGCAAGCTCCAAGAGATGGTGAAGGATAGGGAAGCCTGCTGTGCTGCAGTTCATGGGTCGCAAAGAGTCAGAGCTGACTTAGAGACTGAGCAACAACAACAACAACAACAATGTTCAAATCCATTTGGATCTCCAAATTAAACTGGAGTTTCACGGTGTTATCTTGAAAGTCTTCCCTGAAGCTAGCCTAAACCGACACAGTTGTGGTTCAGGCTCTCCATTTGACCAGCTGGACAGAAAACCCAAAGTTGCAGAAACCAGTTAACAAACAAGCTGGAGCGAATGACTTACCCTAAGTCCACAAGCGTCCGCCAGGGCTGCACTCGGGAGTTTTAGGACGTCAGCCGGAACCATCTCTCCTGAACTCTCAGCTCTGCTTGCTGATGTCCTCCTCACACAGGTGGCTCTGCCTTTACAGAAGTGACAAACTTTTGGTAAAGTTTGGCCTTTACCAAACGCCACAAGGAGAAGGCAATGGCACCCTACTCCAGTACTCTTGCCTGGAAAATCCCATGAACGGAGGAGCCTGGTAGGCTGCAGTCCATGGGGTCGCTAAGGGTCGGACACGACTGAGCGACTTCACTTTCACTTTCCACTTTCATGCGCTGGAGAAGGAAATGGCAACCCACTCCAGTATTCTTGCCTGGAGAATCCCAGGGACGGGGGAGCCTGGTGGGCTGCCGTCTATGGGGTCACACAGAGTCGGACATGACTGAAGTGACTTAGCAGCAAAGGCCACAAGCTGACGTCACGTTTGCTTCCACCCGCGCAGGCCAACCTCACTTCGCAACTGCTCCCAACGGAAATAGAGCTTCTCTTCACCGGAAGCTCAGCCCTGAGTTCTGATTGGCCACTCTCTCAATCTTGAGCCAATCATTTTGGCCAAGGTGGATGGAACATGCTCATTGGCCAGGTGGAGGTCACGTGACCGTCCTCTCTAGGAAACTTGCCAACTGTTCGCCCTGAATCTGTGTCGGGCACTGTGTTGGTTCCATGCGTGGAGGCCAGGATCCAGTTTCTGTGTTCTTTGTTTCCTGGGATGTACCTGCTGGCAACCTCTTCCCATACCTAGCCGTCCTTTGTTTACAAAAGAATTCCTGATTCATCTCCTCCCTCCTAAACCCCATTTCACCCACTCATACCACAAAGGAGCAAGACCACCTGTTTGAAGACACGGTGGGGGTCGCCCCCCAGCCCCCAGTCTTGCTCTTTGTGTCCTTTTACACGGATTCATTCAGTCAACAAACCTCCACTGAGCACCTGCTACACGCTGGAATAGGTTTGCAGGACCGTTAGTTCGTGGTACTGGGCGCCAGCCAGGGGCCTCCCAAAGGGATCCAGTTTTTGTTTGAGGAAGAGACTGGAGGTGAGCTTCCAGTCCCACTCTGCCACCCACTGTGTGGGCTTGAGGAAGTGTTCCCTCTCTCGGGCCCCTCCTTTGTTATCTGCAAAATGAAGCGCTAGGGAAAATGAGGTCCTGGAACCCCCTCAACTCTGACATACTGTGGTTGGGTCTTAAAACCTGTTTCTCCAGCTGTGAGTCAGCCTGTGAGCTCTATGGACAGTGACCACAATACTCCAGGAAAGGGCTGGGCTGAGATGAGTCCAAGATCACACAGCTGTGTACCTTAATCCCTCTCCCTCCCAGCTGGTGGTGGCACCAGGGCAGAGGAGGATCAGGACTTCCCGTGCCTGTGAGGACCCTGGCTCTAGGTCCCCATGAGGTTGCCTGTTGCTGCTCCAGAAAAATCTCTTCTGGGGCATTTGTGATTCCCAAGCCCTCCCAACAGAAGGTCAACTTTGGGGCTCTGAAAGGAAGTAGAGGGAGCACACAGGATGGGAGGAGAGAGTGAGGTGGAAGTCCCATGCAGCCTGTCCACCATCCACCTCCCCTTCCTCCCCCACCCCCACTTTCTCCCTGTCTTTCTCACAGATGAAATCGGTCATGGATTCTTTTTTTTTTTTTTTCTTTCTTTTTTTATCAACTAAATAGGACATGAGTTTGAGCAAACTCTGGGAGATAGTGAAGGACAGGGAAGCCTGGTGTGCTGCAGTCCATGGGGTCACAAAGAGCCAGACACAACTGAGAGACTGAACAACAAAAACTACATCTGAAGCATTTGGCAAATGTTTCCACATATGTTATTTCTTTAATGAGGGTTACATCGGTGTCTTCCTTTCTCTAATACTCTTCCCTTTCTTTGGGGGAATTGCTTCACAATAGGAGAATAACTCCCTGGAAGATCTAAGAAAGATAGTAGCTCTAGAGTCTTTTTTCCTTCTTGATTTCTCCCTTCCATACAAGCAATCATTTTATAGGTTGAGAATAAGAAAATGAATATTCTCTACCTTAGTGACCTTTGAATTTTGCTTGTTTACCCCCAAAAATGAAGTTTAAAAAAAAAATATGTTCCCTCAACACATTTTTGGGTTGGCATCTAAAGTTTTTTACTAAAAAAGTCAATTAATGGATATATTGCAAAATTGAAACAGAAACTCTTGAGGAATAGTAGGAATGTTGGGGAAAGTCATCCCTGGAGTTCCCATTGCAACCTAACTGTTGAATGCTATTCTGAATATGCTACATGCAGGATTCTTGAAACAGAAACTCTTGATGTGTTGGTGGAGGAACCTCTGTGAAGCAGGCTCAGTGCAGAGAACATTTTCTTCTGAAGGAGTCTAGTTTCTTCACCCTAACCTTGGGGACCTAATTAAAATCCGCTGGTCAGCTTTCACTGTGTGAGTTCACCTCATTAATTCATCTATTTCCTTTTATTTAGCTCATCCTTTTTTTTTCAAATAAGGAAGACATTAGAAAACAGAGAACCTAAGAACAGAGACTGGATTAGCTGTCCTTCCAAAAGACAGGAGCAGCAGCTGGTAAGACATGTGCGTGAGTGAGTGAGGTCACTCAGTCATGTCTGACTCTTTGCAACCCCATGGACTGTAGCCTACCAGGCTCCTCTGTCCATGGGATTTTCCAGGCAAGAATACTGGAGTGGGTTGCCATTTCTTTCTCCAGGAGATCTTCCTGACTCAGGGATTGAACCCAGGTCTCCCACACTGTAGGCAGATGCTTTACCGTCTGAGCCACTAGGGAAGTCTTCCACCTCCTGGGGCCACATACTCACTCACCGCTGCTTCTCTTTGTCCAGCACTAGGTCCTCCCCTCTTTGAGTCTATTGGTTTCTATCCAGTTCCACTGCCAGAACCCTTGGTTTAAAGTCTATCCTTTGTCCTCAGAAAACTGAAGTGGCCTCCTCATGTTTCTCCCACATCCACTCTCCTGTTCTCCTCACTACAGCCAGGGTGATTTATTAAAAATTGAAAATGTACTCAGTGGTTTTCCACTGCTCGTGAGATAAACGTCAAAACCTTAAGCCTGGAGTGGAGCCAGATTATGATCTGCCCACATTCGGTGGCCTTTGCTGTGGTGTCCCTCTTTTGGAGATTATACAGCCCTGTCCCTTGTCTGTCATTGCAAAGGTGCTGATGAACAGGGAGAGCAATGTGAGCACACACTTAAGAACCAGTGCATAACTCACCTCTTCTTTTTCTTTTTCTCTGGCAAAGATGATAAGTATATAGACTGCTCTGTCAGCCCAAGACGAGAGGGAAAATGCCATGGAGCAGAGCCATGTGAGCATATATATATATATATATATATCATGTGGTATGTAGTGTGTACTATCTAGCATGTAGTATGTACTATACATGAATCATGTAGTGTGTACTACGCAGCATGTAGTATGTAGCATGTATATACAGCACAGCTTCTTTGGTCTGGATGAAGGCTAATTCTCTGATGCTTTTCTTACATTCATAAATTCCTATGATTTCTATAGATAGTGCTGCATTTTGGTATTTTTCTTTCTTCGGGTCAGTTGTTGTTCAGTCACTAAGTCACATCCAGCTCTTTGCAAACCCATAGACTGAAGCACACCAGGCCCTGTCCTTCACCATCTCCTGGAGCTTGCTCAGACTCATGTCCATTGAGTTGGTGATGCCATCCAACCATCTCATCCTCTGTTGGCCCCTTTTCCTCCCACCTTCAATCTTTCCCAGCATCAGGCTCTTTTCCTATGAGTGGGGTCTTAACATCCAGTGGCCAAAGTATTGGAGCTTCAGCATCAGTCCTTCCAATGAATATTCAGGGTTGAATTCCTTTAGGATCGACTCTTTTGATCTCCTTGCTCTCCCAGGGACTCTCAAGAGTCTTCTGCAGCATCACAGTTTGAAAGCATCAATTCTTCGGCGTTTAGCCTTCTTTATGGTCCAACTCCCACATCCGTACATGACTACTGGAAAAACCATAGCTTTGACTAGATGGACCTTTGTCAGCAAACTGATGTCTTTGCTTTTTAATACACTGTCTAGTTAATACAGCTTAGCTGTGTTGTGTTAAATCCCAGTTGTTTAGGATCTCTTGAGGGCAGGCCTCATGAAAAATAAAATGTTGTTGGGCCTACTTCAGGACAGTTTCTTTCTCCCCTGCTGGAAGTGGAGCACATTGTCTCCTTTTTCAGTGCAAGAACCGATTTGAATTCTGAAGGTAAGATTCAGAAAGTTGGGGGGAACCCTTCTCATACTGGGCCTCCCCAAAGATTTTAAGTCTCAGACTGGCTGCACTGAGCCTCCAGCATCTGTCGATCATGATCCAGGTTTCCTCCCTGGTGTCCATGTGCATTTCTGCTCCGGTGCATCAGAGCCCACCTGTCTCTGAGACCTCGGGCCTGCAGTTGGCCCTCTGACCCACTTCACTTCTCTGATGGCTCTAATAGAGCCATTATTGAAATTACTGATTTTCGGTATAGTTTTTCACTTGTTAGAATGGTAGCTTCCAAACTCTTCACATGCCAAACCAGAAACAAAAAGGCTGAATTGTCCTTTTTATTCCTTTATTTCCCTGTGAAAGCTTTGCTTTTTTCAATGATTATCAATGAATCATTTATCAATGAATCTTTCATTTCATTCTTAATTCCCAATTATCTGTTATACTACGGTTTGTCTAATTATTCTTCCTTTGATAGAAATTTGATGACATCCAGCTTCACTATTTATCATAGACACTGCTGCAGTAAGATTCACATAAGAACTTTTTACACTGATAGCTAACTGCTCAGTTTGTCTTGCTTTCTCTTAGATAGCAAGCAATTTTTAACACTTCTTTTGTGGGGATTGTATGCTTTATAGTGAAGTTAATGCTGTCCTTGGATAAAGACTCTTATGAAGAAACTGGACTTCAAGGTGTCCATTTCAGTATTCTGGGGGAAAAAAATCATGAAATTTCAGAAGTATTATGCTTACTCTGGTCTTCCCAGGTGTCACTAGTGGTAAAGAATCCACCTGCCAAGGCAAGAGACACAGGTTCGATCCCTGGGTGGGGGAGATCCCATGAAATAGAAAGTGGCAACCCACTCCAGTATTCTTGGCTAGAGAATCCCATGGACAGAGGAGCCTGGTGGGCTATAGTCCATGGGGCCAAAGAGTCAGACACTACTGAGCAACTAAACACATATGCAGATGGCTCACTGCATCACTTAACAAATTAGTAACATTCTTTTTAAAGAATAAAAAATACGTTATGCATCATAATACAATCTCTGAAAAACTCACCCTGAACTCAGGCTTATGGGGTGGAGCATATGTGACAGTTAAGGGATAGGACAGACTCTAAGTTAAATTTAAATGCCTCTGTTCTTTTTGCTCAGGAAAAGTATCACTTTCTTTTGCCTTTAAAACTTCTGACTCCAGGGATGTCAGAGAGGATGAGATATCACTGTTACACCTGCTGCTCTTCCACTGCAAAGCTGCCAGGTATAAAGCTTGTAGAATTGAACATGGTGCATCTGGGTTTTGGGTCAAATATTCAAAGTGATGAACCCAAGAGAGGGATTGATAAAGTTTGATTCTCAATAAAGAGTATCCTTTGACTTCCCCAGGACTCCATGATTACTGAAGAAACTCACTCATGATTGTGGAGATATGGTTCTGCTGACGATGTATGGCTTGAACATCAGTAGTTAAGGCTGCCATGTCCATGGGTGGGCTAGAGTTGACCTCCTGATGACCTCTGCTGTTGGTCACCGACCATGGGAAATTAAGAATTTAAAACAGCGCAATGCTGGAAATGCTGATTGTACAAAGTTTGATGGAAGAATTTATTAAAATATTTATTCATTTGGCTGTGTTGAGTCTTAGTTGCGAAATGCAGAATCTTTCATTGCAGTGTGTGGGCTTCTCTACTTGAGGTGCTCAGATTCTAGATACCATGGGCTCTGTTGCCCCATGACATGAAGGATCTTAGTTCCCAGGCCAGGGATCAAACTGAGTTCTCTGCGTTGGAAGGCAGATTCTTAGCCGATGGATCACCAGGGAAGTCCCTGGAACAATTTTTACTATCCATAAAATTTACAAAACTCTGATTTTTAAAAGAAAAAAAAGTACTCTTTATACACAGTGTTTACAGATGAAATTTCTATCCCTCTATTTTAAAAAGTTTCTATTTATCTGATGAATTTATCTTTTAATCGGGATTCTAGGAAGTGTGGAAGAACATCATGCTCCTTCAAAGAAAAGCAGCCATGGAAATTTGGTTTTGATCTGGGTTCTTTGATTTGTTTGATATTAAGCTGTATGAGCAGTTTATTTTGGAAATTAATCTTTTGTTGGTTGCATCATTTGGAAATATTTTCTCCCACTCTGTAGATTGTCTTTTCATTGTATTTATGGTTTCCTTTGCAAAAACATTTAAGTTTAATTAGGTCCTATTTATCTTCATTTCCATTACTCTAGGAGACAGATCCCAACTCTGCGATTTGTGTCAGTGTTTTTTCTGCCTATTCTCCTCTAGGAGTTTTATAGTAGCCAGCCTTACATTTACGTCTTTAATCCACTTTGAGTTTTTTTGTACATGGTGTTAGAGAATGTTCTAATTTCATTCTTTTACATGAACCTGTTCACCTTTCCCAACACCACTTACTTTTTTCTCCATTGTACCCTTGTCTCCTTTGTTGTAGATTGACTGCATGTGTGTGTTCCATCGTGTCTGACTCTTTGCAGCCCCATGGACCATAAATGGGCTTATTTCTGGACTTTTATGCAGTTTTATCAGTACGTCTACTTCTGTGCCAGTACCATACTGTTTTGAATACTGTAGCTCTGTAGCATGGTCTGGTCACGGAGCCTGATTCTTCCAGCTCCCATTCTTTCCATCTATTTCTATGGTTGTCAGTTTCTTTCATCAGCATCTTAGTTTTTGGAATATGGGCCTTTTGTCTCCTCTTAGGTAGGTTTATTCCAAGGTATTTTATTCTTTTTGATGCAGTGGTAAATGCGAATGTTTCCTTAATTTCTCTGATATTCCATTGGTGGTTTATGTCTCAAAATGCAACAGATTTCTGTGTATTAATTTTGTATCCAGCAACTTTACCAAATCAATTAACAAGCTCCAGTAGTTTTCCGTGTCTTTAGGATTTTCTCCATACAGCATCATATCCTCTATAAAATGGTATTTCTGTGGTGAGTGCAGACAGGAGAGGGGAGCGAGGCCAGGTTAGCGTGCTGGGGTGGTCCCTGGAATGGAGCAGGGCTCTCACAGGACACTTTTCATCCTCTCTCCTTTTCTCAACCCCCTCTCAGTTGCTGGTTGAGGGGATAGCAGCCAGTTGGTAGGGGAAGAGGCAGCTCAGGAGCTTGTAGCCCTCTGGAATGGCTGTGGCTTTTCCGCAGTCCTGTGCTTTGGTCAAGTAACAAGATTGTCAACCCTTCCTTGTGGGAGCTTTCAAAGACAAAGCACAGCAGAGGAGGGAGGGAGGGGTGAGGGGTGATGGAGGCGGGCTGGTGGGGGTGTGTGTAGGAGGTCCCTCAGGGAAATGTGCCCAAATTGATGATGAACACAGCACTAGCAATCACAGTACTGAAATCCTTCCGAGCTGAGTGAAAACCAGACAGGGTCTAAGCTCACTATCAGGAGCTAAAGGGATACCACCTGGGGTTTTGAACTTCATCCCTTGAAACACCCTTTGAAAGCAAGCTGCACACAAACTGCTTGTCGGGCCTGAATTCTACTTTCCATCAGAAGATGCAAGTATCACTCAGGCCCCAGCAGCCTGGCCCCTGCAGGGCAGTCCTCTTGGTGCAGCCAGGAGCTGAGTACACATCTTGGTTTCTGACATGGCAGTCACCCAGGAATACGATCTGCTCACAGAACAGGAGGTAAGACCCCATATCACACTCTACTTGCAAAGAGCAAGGGAAGTGCTTTCTGTAACGAGTCCCTGGAGAAGCTGAAGGTGTAAGGTGGGTGAGGCCAGGGTGGGCAGAAGGCTGGAGATCCTTAGTGTCCCCTCTGGGGGACAGCTCCTGGGAGCCCACAAGAGGCACAGAGCCTCAGGGCCCACAACAGACCCTGCGCTCTGACAAGCCCTCCGAGGCTCACAGTGCACTGAGCTGGGGAAGCGCTGGTCCAGGGTGGTCCCAATCTCTTGAATCCCACTGACTGACAGGCAGATGTCACACTCCCTCTAACTGTCCAAATCAGCAATTTATCGTCACATGCTGGTGCAGAGTGTTAAACAAAAACTTCAAAGGACACTGATTCTTGCAAAGCCCTGGGGCCTGGCTGTCTTTAATGATGTCTGTGAGCCTTCATGAAGAAAAAAATGCAGCCAATATCGCAAATTCTAACAACCAGTAGCAGCACACAGATAATCTAAGTTTTATTATGAATTTAAAAATCTAAACATTTCAAGAGGACTGGGAAGCCTGCCCACAGAGCCGCCCTGCTGCATTTCCAACTCCCCATATCCATACCTCACTGCACACGCCCCAGTGACACACAACTCGCAGCACAGAGAGTGTCCTTTATTTGTACTACTGGTAGAAAACTGGGTTTTAGATTTCAAAATCTGTATTACAAAATTACAAGCAGCAGTTTTGAGCATTTCAACAATGTTGATGAACTCTACTTTGCTGACACAAGGCAGGACCTGTCCGAGGTGGACTGTTACACGTCCTGAGGTGCTGAGGCTGCCCTGCTCAGGATCCATTTGCAACAGTGTCTTCTTCCATCTCCTCTTCACCATCATCAGTGGGGCCTAGAAAACACACAAAGCCAAGTCACACCTAGGTTAGAGCATGTGTGGGCATCCACCCACGATGCTGCTGTTGCCTGCCAGACCCTAGACCAGGTGCAGACGCCCGACAGCAGCCTCAGCCTAGAGGAACTTAGGTCCAGGGACCACCTGTCTTTGGCAGGCCCTGGAAGGATGGTCAGCTTCTAGGGAATGGGTCACAAAGCTGCTTCATGAAAGTCAACTCTATGCCTGCTGTTCTAACCCACTCTGGTCAAGCCTGTAACTCATGTTTTATCAAGATAAAAAGCCTATACTTTATGTTTAAAGTAAACATAAAGTTTACTTTACTTTGCCATCGGCAAAGAAACTAGGAACCTTCCAAAGAAAGATGGGAGAGGATACCTACTACATGCTGCAGACAGTCAGCCAGTGATTCTGTCTAAATTATGTTTCCAGTTAGACCCAAACGTTACATTTCTAGACACAAAACTAAAGAAAGCGAGAATGTCACCAGGAACTGCCATTCAGACGCCTGGGCCCACTGAAACCTAAGAGAACCACAAACAATTCCCACCTTTCACTCCTCAAGGTGCCCCACATGTGTTCAGACGACACTGAAAAGCCCCATATGAGTCCCAGGCCCACATAACATGCTCAAGGGGAGGCACAGTAACAGAAATTCTGCCACGCTGCAGCCAAAGTGAGCCACGTGTCACAGCCTCCTCCCTGCCTGTCATTAGCCCCGTGGGTCTTGGCAGCCTGTGCTGTTCTCAGGGTCACAGGTCCCTCATTTCACGGCCTACAGGGCCCTCTGGCTGGACTCAGAGCTCTCCCTGCCAGCCTGTTTCACCCATACCCCCCGCCAGCCCTGGACCTTGGCTCACAGTCCTCCTTCAGGCCCAGGGTGCAAGGCTCTCTCACCACAGAGTGTTCCTTCCCCTGAGAATGTCATTCTGCTCTGTCTAGGTCACAGGTTCTCAAATACTTTAGTTTTAGCACCCAAAGAACTTTTCTTCAAGTAGACTACATTTATCGATACTATGCTGGAAACTGAAAGCATTAAAAAAACAGTAATTCCTTAAAACAATAAACCTAGTACCATTAATGTTTGTATTTTTATAAAATACAGTATCAATATTTTCTAAAATAAAAATATATAATGAGAAAGTTGGTGCAGTTTTCCACTTTTGCCCATCTCTGCAATGTCTGCCCAATGGTAGACGGGCCCTTGTTCTGCCTTCATCACTTTACTCGCCAAAATATGTTGTTTTGACTAAAGGGTGTGAAGAAAGCCAGGCCCACAAAGACATGCAGTGAGAAAGAGGAGGAGTATTTTAACAGCCTGTGCAGGCAGCTGTGGATATTTTTTTGATACTATGCCAAAACTTGACAAAAGTGGTAGTTTTTTGCTTTTGTTCTTTTGGTCTCCCCACTTAGCTTGTAGGATCTTGGTTCCCTGACCAGGGATCAAACCTGGGCAATGAAAGCTGAGTCTTAATCACTGGATCACCAGGAATTCCCCAAAATGGTAGTTTCTTAAAGGTTAGATCGCAAATGTTGGCCCATTTCTTCACATCAAATGATGTGTCCCTGGGGTGATATCCAGGAATGCCAATGATCCTCACTGCTTCACAAAGGACCTCATTGGGTACCCGGCAGCTCAGAATGACACCTAGTATCATTGGTCCTGTGAACCCATGTACCTGGGCTGAGGCACCAGCAACTCTACCTGCCGTTGCTCTTGCACTATCAGGCACAAATGGTCACACCACTTAAAAAGCAAATAATGCCTTGGTGTTTATGAGTTTTCCTCATGGAGCCCCAGGGGCCCAAGGACCACACAGTGAGAACTGCTGCTCTAATGAATGTCTTACTCACTTTTAGCTTCAGTTCAAACATTATTTCCTCAAGGGAACTTGCCCTGAGCCACTGGTCTAGACAGAGCCCCCAGTTACATTCATGTCAAACTTGTAACAGGCACCGTCTTTAGCAGTTTTCACTTTATACCCCAGTCAGTGTCCATCACGCTGCCCAACACAGAGCCGGTGTCCACAATCACAACAGCTCACACCCGGTGCTCAGGGCCTAGGAAGCCTCTTACTTAATCCTCCCAACAACCTTCTGAGGTCACCACTACTACTATTTGGTTAAAGATGAGCAAACAGATTTAAGATCAAGTGGGGTTAAGAAACTCATCCAAGGACAAAGCTGGTGAAGCTATGCTCTGAGCCTCAGTCTGTCTGGCTCCAGAGCCCATGCTCCCCACTGCTAAGTGGGCCCACACGGACAGGGGTCAAAGGCATCATGGTCACTTCCACTGTTCGCTTTCACTCCATGGCTGTGAACTAACATTTGTCTCAAATTTCACAAAAACCCCAGAGTCCTAGGACATAAGCTTTTTTATCAAATGATTTCTTTTCAAAGAGCATTTAAAGGCATTTTGTGTAGATTATAATGGTAAGGAGGCACTATTCGAGCATCCTTGGATCGTAACATCTAAAGCAATTTGCGATCACTAGGAGTGTATCATTAATCTGGAAAGGAAGTCAGAACGTGGTTCCTGACCTGCTCTGCGTTCTCTGCCAGGTATCTGACCGGACTGCAGCAAGCCCTTCAGCCGCTCCACTTCAGCCAAAGTTGACGCATTTGCTATAGCATTCTGGACACCAGGAAACGAGAGATGGACAGTTATTTTCATCCAGTTAACAGAAAACACTCACACAAACTCATGCCACCTTTCTGAACTCGAATATTAAATAGTCTCTCTCGCAGGAAGAATTTTGCTGGCACAGTGAAATCAACCCCAAAACCAAATTATGAAGTTCCCAAATCGGTAAAGAGCTGCAGACCCTTTTACAGGAGAGCAAATAATCAGTGCATATGCCCTAAAATTCTAGTTAATTGGAATTATGTCACTGGATGATTTAGGAGGCAGCATTACCAAATTAGGATTTCTCATCAAGCAGGATCTTTCAGGCAGCAAGTCCTTCAAAGTAAAAATCAAGACAGCAAGCAAAGGTAACTAACTGTTCAGATAAATGCATCCTGAGAAAATGAGAAGACCAGAGTTGCCTCCACTTTGACCAGCTCATATAATTAATTCAAGTCAAAATCTGGTCAAATAATATATTTAAGCTCACATGCAAGTAAAGTAATGCTCAAATTCTCCAAGCCAGGCTTCAGCAATATGTGAACCGTGAACTTCCTGATGTTCAAGCTGGTTTTAGAAAAGGCAGAGGAACCAGAGATCAAATTGCCAACATCCGCTGGATCATGGAAAAAGGAAGAGAGTTCCAGAAAAACATCTATTTCTGCTTTATTGACTATGCCAAAGCCTTTGACTGTGTGGATCACAGTAAACTGTGGGAAATTCTGAAAGAGATGGGAATACCAGACCACCTGACCTGCCTCTTGAGAAATCTGTATGCAGGTCAGGAAGCAACAGTTAGAACTGGACATGGAATAACAGACTGGTTCCAAAACGGGAAAGGAGTATGTCAAGGCTGTATATTGTCACCCTGCTTATTTAATTTACATGAAGAGTACATCATGAGAAATGCTGGACTGGAAGAAACACAAGCTGGAATCAAGATTGCCGGGAGAAATATCAATAACCTCAGATATGCAGACACCACCCTTATGGCAGAAAGTGAAGAGGAACTACAAAGCCTCTTGATGAAAGTGAAAGTGGAGAGTGAAAAAGTTGGCTTAAAGCTCAACATTCAGAAAACGAAGATCATGGCATCTGGTCCCATCACTTCATGGGAAATAGATGGGGAAACAGTGGAAACAGTGTCACACTTTATTTTTCTGGGCTCCAAAATCAATGTAGATGGTGACTGCAGCCATGAAATTAAAAGACGCTTACTCCTTGGAAGGAAAGTTATGACCAACCTAGATAGCAGATTCAAAAGCAGAGAAATTACTTTGCCAAAAAGGTTTGTCTAGTCAAGGCTATGGTTTTTCCTGTGGTCATGTATGGATGTGAGAGTTGGACTACGAAGAAGGCTGAGCGCCTGCGCAGAAGAATTGATGCTCTTGAATTGTGGTGTTGGAGAAGACTCTTGAGAGTCCCTTGGACTGCAAGGAGATCCTACCAATGATCCGCCCTGGGATTTCTTTGGAAGGAATGATGCTAAAGCTGAAACTCCAGTACTTTGGCCACCGCATTCGAAGAGTTGACTCACTGGAAAAGACTCTGATGCTGGGAGGGACTGAGGGCAGGAGGAGAAGGGGACAACAGAGGATGAAATGGCTGGATGGCATCATTGACTCGATGGACGTGAATCTGAGTGAACTCTGGGAGTTGGTGATGGACAGGGAGGCCTGGAGTGCTGTGATTCATGGGCTCGCAAAGAGTCGGACATGACTGAGCGACTGAACTGAAAGCTAGTTTTTCCTTACAAAAATGTAGCTGGATTCTAACAACCGTGGGAGAAACCTGCGGTGTCCAACTCATTACTTGAGTTACTACATGATTGAACAGCTCACTCCAGTCTGAGAATCCTGACTCGTGCTCACCTTGATGGCTTCCACGTCCCCTGGGGATGGCCCACCTTTCTTTTTGTCAGTTGGCAAACCAGCACCTGGATTGAAACTTGGGAGGGGAGGGAAGAACAAAACTGTCAAATCCAAACTGACAGAAATTGCTTCTCTTTTACTTTCAAAAGCTTTGAAAGTAATTCAACCAGTGTAGTATCTTATCTTTGTTAACAAACTGATACAAGAAACTCTCTCCTTCAGAAACACCACCCAGTTCATCTTGCCACAGAGGAAGAGGGTGCAGTACTATCACAGCAGACTGAATACTGGAGCGTCTGCTCTCATCTGCTAGAAATCTCACGTGATATAGGGGCCACTGTGGGCCATGGATCATCACTGTGCAAATTTAGGACTGTATTAGTCACAGGTGTTTCATTTCACTTTGCAAGAGGCAAAATGCCAGACAGATAATGTTTCTGAAGGTGAAGTGGAGTGAAGTTGGATATCCGGATCTTACGTTTTGCTTCTCCTGGCAATATCCTTTGCAAGTTGTGCACCCCGTTTGCCCTTGAACATTTTCTCTGCTTCCTGACGCTCCTACAGCGACACCACACACAGAGTTAATGGAAATAGGAATACCACATGCATTTAGATGCATTCCTCAGAAAACATGGAAGAAAACTCTCCTGGAATACTCTGGGCTGGTAAAATACCACAAAGCCCATTTCAAAATAAGAAGAGATACAGCAGTCCCCTGCTCTGTGAAGGTCCCTGGAGAGAGCAGAGCCCCCTCTCCGAAATTTCCAGGAGGGGCTCTCTGGGAAATAAGGAAGGTAAAAAAAATCCCCAACAACGGGAGAATCATCCTGACAATTACAGCTAGTGCAAAGTGAACGATATGAAGCTCCCCAGGAGCATGTATCTAGGCAGGCCGTCTGCTGTGACAAAGCCCATGGTGGCTTTGAAGCCAGGCCACCTCTGGAATGACCAGCCCCACACACACACCTTAACTATAAGTCCCACCATAAACACTGCTATGGAAAAAAAATCGACTTAACACTCCCTGCCCACCCACCCCCGCCACCCCCCGCCACATTCCTATTACAAACTAATAATAAAAGTTAGTAACAAAAGTATTAAGGAAAAGCACCAACCAATAACGACTTACAACAGAGTAACACTTACTTTTAGTTTCACTTTCTGGAAATCCAGTACTCTGACTTGTGGAACTTTATAAATCACATAGAGTCTGTAATGCTTCTTATTGGTTACAGGGTTCCTTAGAATACTACAAGAAAAGGAACAGTTTGATGCCAGTGTTGTTCCTAGCACAGCATTCAAGAGGTCCATTTTAATAAAGTCTAATGAGTCCAGGAAGTAAGGAAAAGTTCACTATTCTTCACATTTCAATGTCATAAGAACTTAATGCTAGGGAAATTTAATAGAGCCCAAAGGAAACATTTTCAATATTTGTTTTTTTAAAAGTACTTTTTACTATAACTTTACCATCAAGGCCAGCAATGCTGTTATTTTAAAAGACTTTACTGTCACCACCACAAACAGTTTCCATACCTCAGATAAGTCAGTGACTTGAGAGATGCCAGAGGGTCCAGATCACCCTGTGAAATAACAGCCACAGGTAAGAACACAAACACCACAGCCCACCATGATCCCATTACATGCTGACAGCTCTGCAGAAGGATACACTTTGTCTTTCATACATTAATTTGTCTTTCCTGCCCCAGCACCCAGCACAGCCCTAGCACATCACAGATGCTTGGTGTATTCTACTGAATAACTGGTTCATAAATTTGAACTTTTTAATATCCCGGACAAAACAGCTTCTGTCTCAACAGCAGAAGAGACAAAAAGAAAAAATATATATCATTTCCTGTAGCAACTTCAAAAGAGCTACTGAGTAATGATTGAGAAAAAAAAGCAATGTGAAAAGTGATGTATCTCCAGGGAAGGTTATTCGTACAGAGAACCTGGTGTGAGGTGGTTCTTGCTGCCGCTGCCTGGGAGCAATGCAGGCATGTCACCTTTGTTACCTTTCTTCTAGGTTCCCCTAAATCTCTTCAAATACATTTTCCAAGGACAAGGAGTATAGTTATAAGGGAGGGAAAAAAATATATATATAGGAAGAACGCGAGTTAGTTTTTTAATCTTCCCAAACTGTCCTATAAAATACAGCGCAACAAGGATAGGAAAACCAAAAAGATATGGTCAACAGCTACAGCCAAACCAGATGAAAATGTATTCTGGCAAGAACCTGAACTTGGGACCAGTAAGGACCAACTATTGTGAAAGCTGTAAGACTTGCGCGGTGACGACACCACACAGGAAGAAGCGGGGGAAAGGCAAACAGGGCAAGAGGCATCCAGCCTAAGAACAGCAGCCAAAGACAGGCATGTTCCAAGCACACCAGGTGTGTGACAAGGCCTGGAGGGCCTCCCGAAACAAAGCCCCACACGAATGAGAAACTGCCATAATAGATCTAAACTGAGTGGGACAGTGCCAAAAGGGATGATGAGGAAAACCACAAGTAACACAGGGGAGGGGAACAGAGCCACAAGCTCAGAGAGCTGCCACTCTTCATGACGACACTGGAGGGAGCACTGATGCTTGCAACTGGAGTACCATCACTAAGGAGATCTACAGAACAATGTGAAATGGAGCAAAGACAGACAAATGTTGCAGGACCTCACTTTTAAGTGAAATCTCAAAAAACGGAACTCATAGCAACAGAGAGTTGAATGGTGGTTACCAAAGGCTGGGAGGTGAAGGAAAAGGGGGGTGAAGCTACTGATTAAAGAGGATAAACTTTCAGTTATAAATAAATAAATTCTGGAGATTTAATGTACAATGTGGTGACTATCATTAAAAATAACATAAGGTGTACCCAATACGATAAAAAAATAGAACTCAAGTGTTCTCACTGCACACACACATAGACTGGTTACATGAAGGGGTGGGTGTCAGGGTACAGATATCAAATTTCACATTATACACCTTAAATATTTATAATCTTCATTTGTCCATCATAGCTCAATAAAGCTGCAAGACACAAAAGAAAGAATGGTAACTCTACACACACAGACCCACACACAGACTGTGCACGACACAGTGATGTTTCGATGCAGGGGTGGTGAGATGCTTATGGTGCTGTTTCGTTCAGGAGGTAAAGGTTATGGTTAACTTTACACTTGGATGCTAATTCCCAGTATGCTAAGAAAAGAAACAGAGTCTATTTACTAATCAGTTAATTTCTAAACTATCAGAAGAAGTGGAATACCAAAAAGAGAAAGAGAGAGCAATAAAGGAGAGGAAAAATATTTGCAGATGGATGAGACAAGTAAAAAAATTCTAGAAAAGACACAAGATAAACTTAAATATACCGGTAATTACATTAAACATAAACAGACTATTCCATTTAAAGACAGACTTTACACTGGATTTTAAAAAAGGATCCTATTAAATCCTGTTCTCAAGACACAAATTTAAAATATAAATGCAGAGGAAAAAAATTAAATTTTGGATGGAAAACAATGATCACGCAAATACGAACTGAAAGAAAGAAAGCTTGTTTTGTTATACTGCAGTGGATAAAACAGACGCCAAGGTAAAACTGCACTGCTGCTGCTGCTACTGCTAAGTCGCTTCAGTCGTGTCCAACTCTGTGCGACCCCATAGACAGCAGACACCAGGCTCCTTTGTCCCTGGGATTCTCCAGGCATGAATACTGGAGTGGGTTGCCATTTCCTTCTCCAATGCATGAGAGTGAAAAGCGAAAGTCAAGTCGCTCAGTCGTGCCCGACTCTTCGAGACCCCATGGACTGTAGCCTACCAGGCTCCTCCATCCATGGGATTTTCCAGGCCAAGAGTACTGGAGTGGGGTGCCATTTCCTTATCCACTAATAAAATATCAATGATAAAAGGTTCATTTCATCAGTAAGATACATAAAATCTGGATATATCAAATGAAGTAACCTGAAAATATATACAAGTAAAACTGACAGAACTCCAGGGAAATCCACTAGCACACAATTTTAATATGCCTCTTTCGGTACTGACAGGACAGCCTTCATCTGTGCGAACAGCTTTAAGCACAACCACAACACACAGAATGCACTGCCCCAATACGCCACACATTCCGCATGGACACACATTTGGGGTTAAATACCTCACGGAGTTTAGAAAGGATACGGCCTCAGATCGGGGGCTTTCTGACTTTTGGAGCCAAGCACTCCCTTGGGAATCTAAAGGACAGTCAGGGACCTCGTCCTTCAGGAAAGGAACAGTCAGGGAGCAAGGAAGGGAGGGGTCAAGGGCATAACAACCTAAAAATCAAGTCATACCATAAGAGTCAGTATCTAGTATTTAAGTGAAAAATTTAGGTTACAAACAATATATAGCCTAAGCTCAACGCTGTTAAAAATTATACATACAGAGTAGAAATTTAAAAAGCAGAAGTGGATCAAAATAGTCATATCCAAATAGAGAAAATGAAACTTGCCCCTTATCTTAAAAGAACACCAATCTCAAATGATTGTTGATCTAAATGTGGAGTAAAACAATAATTTCTTGAATAAAACTCCCCAACAAAATTTAATGTATGTCACATATGTAATTGTCTAGTAGTGACATTAAAACAGAACAAACTAGTTTTAATATATTGTTTTAACCTATTTTCCAAAATATTACCATTTTAATGTCAATATAAAAAATTATTGATAGTGTATATTTTTCTTTTGCACTAAATCTCTGGAATCTGTAGTGTTTTTTATACTTCTGGTATATCTTACAGTAACCACTTGTGGCTGGTGGCTAGCATACTGGACACAGAAATTCTAGAAAAAAAGAATGGGTGAGTCTCTTTAGAAGCTGAACAGAACTCAAAGCACCAAGGACAACAGACTGGTGACACAGATTAAGCTGGAATTAGGAACTGCTCCATCAAGCCCCCAGGAGTCCAAAGGTGAGTGACCAAGAGTGGAAGATGTGTTTAACACACAACCAAAAAAACCCCATGTCCTAATAATGAAGAAAAAGAAAAAAGGTAATGAGATAATCTTCTGGACTCTCCAAGTTTTCTATTAAAGACAGGCAGTGCCTTTAACTCCTCCTTGTAAATACACTTTCCCCGTTTGACTTACCAGTTCCACAAGACTGTTATTGGTGAGAATGAGTTCTGTCAGACAAGGCAGAGCCTGATCAAGCCCCTCACCTATACGGCTAAAAGGAAAAGACAAAATCTTAATAAAAGTCAAAATGCAGTAAGCTAAAAACTTGACCTAAACACTTGCCCAGAGGACTTCAAAGTGGGAAGAACCTTGTAGATCCTCCGTCCAACACTATCTGACAGAAGGAAATTTAGGCACAAAGAGCAGGCGTGTCTGAGGTCACACAAGCGGGATGATTTGAGAACCCACGCCTCCAGAATACTGCCAATGGCCTCTTCCCGCCAACCACCATAACAGCCCCAAGACAAGGAGAAAGTGTTGTGGACACAAACGACCTCACTCATCTCAGGACTGGTCAGCAGGAAGCACAAAAATACACCTGCTTCTGCAGTCACAGCTCAGAACCACAGGATACACAATAACCAAACCACAGTCAACAGTTTAACTCAGGAGAAATGTGCCTATTTAAAAAAAGCAGCTCACCACCCAGAACGTCTTAAAAGACCCTATCAACACACCTTCAATAACTTTTCCAACAAAATTTAGAGATGATGTGTGTGTGCGCGCACGTGTGCTCAGTTGTGTCCAACTCTTTGGGACCTTAAGGACTATAGCCTGCCAGCCTCCTCTGTCCATGTGATTTCCCAGCAAGAATACTGGAGTGGGTTGCCATTTCCTCCTCCAGGGGATCATCCCAACTCAGGGATTGAACCCATGTCTCCTGCACTGTAGGCAGATTCTTTACCACTGAGCCATCTGGAAAGCCCGCAGAGATGATGAAAGTGGGTTAAAAAAAAAAATCTTAATTTCTATAAACAATATTCTACAAATCAGCTGCAGTTAAAGAAAAACAAATACCTGAGGATTTGAGGCAAAATGAGATATTCCGTTAAAACTGTAATTGTTGCATTTTATGTATCTCTTTAGTATGACTCCTCTAATAATTATAATTATTTTAGAAATGAAATAATTATACAGAATAATTATAATCTGGTACAAAGCACCAGATTTTTAATTTAAATTAGAAACTTACTATGAATATATAAATATACCAGGTTTCTGAATAGATGCAAATAAGACTTGACCAATGACAAATTAAAACTCTGAATCTGTATGGGGAAATTGCTCATTTACCATTTGAGAAATAGGCAGGTAAAAAAAATAGAAATCTTGTTTAACTGGCATATACACTGCAGCTTCTTCAGGGAACTCTGCAGCTTCTGCTCTAGGGGAGAAAGCTACTTTCCACTAGCACACGCTTACCATATTCTATTGTTGTTCACTAATAATGTTTTTAGTCTTCTCAACAAAGGAAAACCATCCAGTTTCCTGATTTCATTGTCGGAAAAATCAATGGCATCAAATTGGTCTAAGGTGGCACCGAGATTTTCAATGACAGGAATTTTATACCCTGTAAAAAGGAGAAAAACCCAGACAAGTATTAACATAAATAAAAGGCACTTTAAAACTTTAATAGCATTTCATGGTAACTTGACTCACAGCTTAACGTTCCTTCCCAAAGTGTTTACGTGGCACCTATGCAACCACCAGACCCTGCCAAAATACTGGCACACAACACAAGGAAGAACACAGTCACAAATCTCAGCTGCCGGGAAGCTTCCGGTCCAGCTGTGGATGTGAGCAAGGTGATGGTGATGAGGGCCATAAGGATGACAGTACTCATCAGCAGGAACCAGCGGCTAACCATTTCAAGATTACTTACAAGTGCCTCACACTGCTCTAAGCAAGGTCTCGGAGCTAGAGAGACGGCCTAACAGGACTTCACACTGTGAGCGGCTGTCAGCGTCCAAGCACTGTCCACCCGGGGTGGACAACAGTCGTCTGCATCCCACAGGCCAGATTCCTAGAACTCTCTGGGATATCGTCTTAGTATTAAAACACTTCCCCCTTACTTCACCTCCCCCAGCTCAAACCTAGAGCTGAAAGTCAGTGGTTGATACACAACGGTAAGTCACCCTGCGGACAGCTCACTCAAACACCTCGATGCGTCCAACACGGGCATAAAGACTGTGCCAGCTACTCGAAGAAGTTAATGGAGCCAAGCAGATGTAAGGGCTACAACAAAGGAATCGCTGCACTCAAACGAGAATCCTCAACGCTGGGCGCACTTCGGAGTCGGAGAGAAGGCAGTGAAGTCTGCCTGTTTACTCCCGAGTTCAACCTTTCTCTGAGAAACTCGATTTCAACAAAAACCAAAGTCCTGAGCTTTCAGCGGACAAGAAAGCCAGCAGAAGGCAGAGCCCGCAGCCGGCGTTTCTCCCCGGGAGCGGATCTCAGGACAAGACCGATGGCCGTACCGCCAGAGAAGCCTCCTCCTAAGGACTCGAACGGTTTGGGGGCTTCCGCACCGCTGCCGGCAGGCGGCAGCGCCGGCTTAGCGCCCACAGTCCGCTCCCAAAAACGCTCCGGTAGAGGGAAAAAGACAGCAGAAGCCAACGCGAGGAAACGCAGGGGAAACGACAGCTTCCGGCCCGTACACCGCTCCCTCACTCCGCACCCCGTCCACCCCCTCACGACGTCCTGTTAGTTCCGCACGAGGGCCGCAAGCACCCGTGCGTTTATCCGCTGCCCCTCAGCGGCTCAGACCGCCCGGCGGCCCGGAAGACGCCCGCTGTGTGACCGGACCATCGCGGTGGCCCCGGTGTGCAGGGAGGAGACGGGCTGAGCGCGCCTCGAAAGGCCCAGGGAGGGCCTTCCGCCGCCGACGGCGGGATCCAGTCCGGCAATGGGCGCTGGACGCAGGCTGCCGGCCACGCTCCGGCGGTCCTAGCACACGCGGCTGGGCCGGGCCAAGCCACCAGGCGGGCGGGGAGGCCGGACCGCCTGCCACCACCCGACTCACCCCGCAGGTCCAGCTCTCGGTCCCGCACCGCGTTGGTGTACTGCGCCGCCTGCTCGATCAGCTCCGCCGTCAGCTTCACCATCCTGCAGCCTCCCGCCCGCCGCTCCTCCTGCTTGTCCCGCCGCACCGACGTCCCGGCGTTCCCCGCGTGCGCCGCCAGGCAGCACCAATCGCCTTTCGCGTGCGCGCGCAGCGGGGCATCCAGGCTGTATCAATCGAGGAGTCACGCCCCACGGGCTCGGGCTCGGGCTCCGCCTCCCGGGCTCCGGGCTCGGGCTCCGCCTCCGATGTCTCGCGCGCTTTGCAGCACCTCTGGTTGTGTCTCCGTTCCTCTCGCGCATCCGGAGCGTTGTGTCAGCAAGCTAACAAAGTATGAAAACCCCCGAGGGTAACTTCCTCGAGCATCAATGCGCCGTAAGGTGAAAGGGAGGCTGTGACTGTCCTCGTGGGATCCAGTGATGGGTCCCGGATTTTGGCCCCCTGTGCAGATTGGGGCTGGGTCACCCCTCAAGGTCCAGTTTGCGGTTAGGCTTGTGCTCGCTGGACAGTTTGGAGGAGGAAATGGCAACGACTCCAGTTTTCCTGCCTGGAGAATCCCACGGACAGAGGAACCTGGCAGTCTACAGTCCATAGGGTCGCAGAGTCGGACACTACTGAGCGACTAAACCACCACCGCTGCCGCTGGAGAGTTAAGATGTTCTTGCTGACGCCTGACACGCAGGAAAGTGCGCAGATCAGAGGTCTGCAGCAGCGAGAGCACACCTGAAGAAACACTATTCGGAAACCACCTCCCACACCCGCCTTCCCAACCCGCCCCTAAAGGCAGCCGCGAATCCCACATCACAGATTCGTTTTGCTTGCTTTTCATAGAGACTGGTGCAGTCCGCTTCTGGACCTGGTTTCTTCGGCTTTGTGTCCTGCCTGGAATCCATCCAGGTTGGAGGCAGCAGTGCTTTGTTTACTTGCTGCTGTATGCAATTCCATTGTACCTCTCATACCATAACATACCCATTTTGCTTCTCACCTTACCCTCTGGTTGCGCCGGTTGCTCCAGTTCCAGCGATTCTCTGAAACGCTGCTGTGAATCTTCGTGTGCATGGACTTGATGCAGCTGCGCCTGGATTCCCCAGGAGTGGAGCTAACTGGACACGGGATGTGGCATCGTCCATAGTCGAACCCTTGTCCCCTGCATTGCAGGCAGATTCTTTACTACTGAGCTACCATGAAGTTGAGGATTTTCTCCTGTGCTGCCTTCTGATAATTTTTGCAAAGTGCCCATTCAAGTCTTTCACCCGTTTGTTTCTATTGGGTTCTCTGCTTTTTAAACAGTTCATTATGGAATTTATTATATATATTCTAGGTATAAGTATATTCTGTGGCTTACCTTTCACTCTTGGGGAGGGGGGTTTAAACTGCTTAAATACAAAAACCTCACAGGTAGCAGGAATACTGTCCTTATGCCTACAATGCAGGACTACCCAGGTTCAATCTCTGGGTTAGGAAGATCCCCTGGAGAAGGAAATGACAACCCACTCCAGTATTCATGCCTGGAGAAGTCCATGGACAGAGGAGCCTAGTGGAGCTACAGTCCATGGGGTCACAAAGAGTGAGACATGACTGAGCAACTAACACACAGAACATCCTCCCTGTAATCCAGTTTGGTCTAAGAAAACATCTTATTCCCCAAATCACCAAATCATAATTTGGCTGTAATTTGAATCACATGGATAGGAAATGTGACTGCCTCTTGCATTTTGCAGAAGAAACGAGCTTCCAAAAGGTCCAGTTCAAGAAGAGACATCAGCAGAAGTTCTTACCTCAGGAAGCTCTACCCATTGACAGCATCTTTTGCTCTCCTTTGGGCAGGGGGTGAGGGCAGTTTTACTATGGTCATGTAGGTCTGGGACAGGAAAACATTTTCTGCTTCATAGCCCAGGGAGGGGGAATCCTCTTCACGTGATTAAAGATAACGTCACCCATAATGAAATAAATCAAAGTCCTGTATCACCTACTAGGATGCAATAAGAAGAACACAGCATTGCTTCTGACAGATTAATGTCAAAGACGCTTGACCAGAATGGAAATGTGAGGAAACCTCAGACAAGCACACACGGAGGGACAGCCTGTAAGTCCTTCAGGACTTAGGCTGAGGGCTGGTCATCTTGAAAATGTTCAGGGTCATGAAAGTCAAAGAACTGAGGAACTATTCTAAACTGAAGGAGATGAGAGCCATGATGAGTATGTGCAGAGTATGATGTAAACTGGACCCTTGTGCTAAGGGCATTATCAGGACAGCTAGCAAGAGGTGAATCCAGTCAGAGGACGGACAGTAGAAATGTATCAGTGTCAACTTCCTGATTCCCGTGTTTATGTAGGAGAAGATACCTATTTATAGGAAATGATCTAAAGTATTTAGGGAGTGATAGGGTAACCTCAGATATGCAGATGACACCACACTTATGGCAGAAAGTGAAGAACAACTAAAGAGCCTTTTGATGAAAGTGAAAGAGGAGAGTGAAAAAGTTGGCTTAAAGCTCAAAATTCAGAAAACTAAGATCATGGCATCTGGTCCCATCACTTCATGGCAAATAGATGGGGAAACAATGCAAACAGTGGCTGACTTTATTCTTCTCGGCTCCAAAATCATTGAGGATGGTGATTGCAGCCATGAAATTAAAAGATGCTTACTCCTTGGAAGGAAAGTTATGACCAAACTAGACAGCATATTAAAAAGCAGAGACATTACTTTGCCAACAAATGTCCGTCTAGTTAAGGTTATGGTTTTTCCAGTGGTCATGTATAGATGTGAGAGTTGGACTATAAAGAAAGCTGAGTGCTGAAGAATTGATGCTTTTGAACTGTGGTGTTGGAGAAGACTCTTGAGAGTCCCTTGGACTGTGAGGAGATCCAACCAGTCCATCCTAAAGAAGATCAGTCCTGGGTGTTCATTGGAAGGACTGATGAAGTTGAAACTCCAATACTTTGGCCACCTGATGCGAAGAGCTGACTCATTGGAAAAGACCCTGATGTTGGGAGGGATTGGGGGCAGGAGGAGAAGAGGACGACAGAGGATGGGATGGTTGGATGGCATCACTGACTCAATGCACATGGGTTTGGGTGGACTCCGGGAGTTGGTGATAGACAGGGAGGCCTGGCATGCTGCGGTTCATGGGGTCACAGAGTCGGACACGACTGAGCGACTGAACTGAACTGAGGGTAGTATGTCAGTAATTTGTTTTCAAATTGTTCAACTGTTCTGTAATTTTGCTTTGTGGTTTTTTCAAAATAAAAAAGAACCAATGTAAACTTCACTTCATTCCAGAGAGAACCACCAGGTGGAGTCCTTAGGTCAGAGAGTTGATTTGACAAGCCCTGTTCAGTTTGGAGAAGGCAATGGCACCCCACTCCAGTACTCCTGCCTGGAAAATCCCATGGGTGGAGGAGCCTGGAAGGCTGCAGTCCATGGAGTCACTGAGGGTCGGACACAACTGAGCGTCTTCACTTTCACTTTGCTAAGTCCTATCTGACTCTGTGTGACCCCATGAACAGCAAGCACATTTCCCTGTCCTTCACTATCTCCCGAAGTTCCCTCAAACTCATGTCCATTGAGTCTGTGATGCAATCTAACCATGTTATCCTCTGCCTCCCCCATCTCCTTTTGCCTCCAGTCTTTCCCAGCATCAGGGTATTTTCCAATGAGTTGGCTCTTTGCATCTGGTGGACAGTATATAGTAGCTTCAACTGTAGCATCAGTCCTTTCAATGAATATTCAGGGTTGATTTCCTTTAGGATTGATTGGTTTGACCTCCTTGCAATCCAAGGGACTCTCAAGAGCCTTCTCCAGCACCACAGTTCAAAATCATCAATTCTTCAGTGCTCAGCCTTCTTTATAGTCCACCTCTCATATCCATCCATGACTACTAGAAAAACCATAGCTTTGATTATACTGACCTTTGTTGGTAAAGTGTAGTCTGTTTTTTAATACAGTCTAGGTTTGTCATAACTTTTCTTCCAAGAAGCAAGCGTATTTTAATTTCATGGCTGCAGTCACCATCTGCAATGATTTTGGAGCCCAAGAAAATAAAGTCTGTCACTGTTTCCATTGTTTCCCCATCTATTTGCCATGAAGTGATGGGACCAGATACCATGATCTTCATTTTCTGAATGTTGAGTTTTAAGCCTGCTTTTTCACTCTTCTCTTTCGTTTTCCTCAAGAGGCGCTTTAGTTCCTCTTTACTTTCTGCCGTGAGGGTGGTGTCATCTGTATATTTGAGGTTGTTGATATTTCTCCTGGCAATCTTGATTCCAGCTTGTGCTTCATCCAGGCTGGCATTTTGCATGATGTACTCCGCATATAAGTTAAATAAACAGGATGACAATATACAGCCTTGACGTACTCCTTTCCCAATTTGGAACCAGTTTGTTGTTCCATGTCCAGTTCTAACTATTGCTTCCTGACCTGCATATAGGTTTCTCAAGAGGCAGGTCAGGTGGTCTGGTATTCCCATCTCTTTCAGAATTTTCCACAGTTTATTGTGATCCACACAGTCAAAGGCTTTGGCACACTCAATGAAGCAGATGTTTTTCTGGAACTCCCTTTCTTCCTCTATGATCCGACAGATGCTAGCAATTTGATTTCTGGTTCCTCTTTCTAAATCCAGCTTGAACATCTGGAAGTTCTCAGTTCAGGTACTTCGAAGCCTACCTTGAAGGATTTTGAGCATAACCTTGCTAGCATGTGAAATGAGTGCAATTGTGCGGTAGTCTGAATATTCTTTGGAATTGCCTTTCTTTGGGATTAGAATGAAAACTGACCTTTTCCAGTCCTGTGGCCGCTGTTGAGTTTCCCAAATTTGCTGGCATATTGTGTGTAGCATTTTAATAGCATCATCTTTTAGGATTTTAAATAGCTCAGCTGGAATTGCTCAGCTAAACAAGCCTTTCTCCTATTGAACTAAAAACAAAAGGGTTTATTTCTGTACTTTAAAATAGTAAAGTGGCATGGGTTTCCCTTGCTTCAGCACATGAACAGAGACATAAATCCATCTATAGCTGGTTTGATTCAAGGGCTTCCCAGGTAGGTCAGTGGTAAAGAATCTGCCTGCCAAGGTAGGAGACACAGGAGACATGGGTTTGATCCCTGGGTCAGGAAGATCCCTTGGAGTAGGAAACGGTAACCCGCTCCAGCATTCTTGCCTGGGAAATCCCATGGACAGAGGAGCCTGGTGGGTTACAGTCTATGGGGTCGCAAAGAGTTGGACACGACTGAGTGAGCACACATGCAGAAGGTTGAGAATAGATTTTCTTGATCTCATTTCTCTTGACTACGGTTTTTTCAACCTTGGCACTGTTGACCTTTGGGGACTGGATAATTCTTTGTTGTGAGGACTGTCTTGTGCATTGCACAATGTTTAGCGGCATCTGGGGTCCAATGGCTAAGACTGCTTTCCAATGCAGGGGGTGCGGGCTGAGTCCCTGGTTGGGTAGCTAGGATCCCACATGGTTTGTAGCCAAAACACCAAAACATAAACCAGAAGCAGCATCCCTGGCCTCTGCCCACTGCATGTCAATACATCCCTCCAGTCATGACTCCAGTTGTCTCCAGAGATTTCCAGGTATCCCGAGGGAGACAGAAATCACCCCCAGGGTAGAACCACTGTGCTTGCAAAAAGACATTCTCTGCTCTGGGCACTCTGGTTGCTGTCTGCTGGACAGAAAGTTCAGAAGATCTCTGACCACGCTTAGCGCCCCTGGTAGGTCGTGGGGGTAGCTTTTGGTGGTAGGAGCTGCTGTACCACGTGGCGGTGTTGGTGTTGTTCTGTGCATAGACAAGCCTCTGAGAAGGGTCAGGACCGGCTTGAGGCAACCAGCAGGAAGGACAAAGCCTGGGCTCAAGAAGGAAAGCAGCAGAAAAAGGCCTGGACAGGATGTAAACTCCTCCTTTCTCAGGACTATCAGCCCAGCCGCCTGTCCGCCTGCTGGGCTGAACCTCACGATGCATGAGAACGACTTGGCTTTGAAATGTATACTCCTCATGTGTGCTATGTGCCTGCCAAGTCACTTCAGTCATGTCTGACACTTTGCGACCCTGTGGACTAGTGCTCACCAGGCTTCTCTGTCCATGGGATTCTCCAGACAAGAATACTGGAGTGGGTTGCCATTTCCTCCTCCAGGGGATCTTCCTGATCCAGGGATCAAACCGTGTCCCTTGCATCTTCTGCATTGGTAGGCAGGTTCTTTATCATTAGCACCACCTAGGACGCTACTTTCCACAGCCCCTGCATGTTCCTATTAACACATCCTTCCTACTGGAGGAATCAACCTGCCTGACTTCAGGCTCTACTACAAAGCCACAGTCATCAAGACAGTATGGTACTGGCACAAAGACAGAAACATAGATCAATGGAACAAAATAGAAAGCCCAGAGATAAATCGATGCACCTATGGACACCTTATCTTTGACAAAGGAGGCAAGAATATAATATACAATGGAGAAAAAGACAATCTTTAACAAGTGGTGCTGGGAAAACTGATCAACCACTTGTAAAAGAATGAAACTGGAACACTTTCTAACAACATACACAAAAATTAACTCAAAATGGATTAAAGATCTAAATGTAAGACCAGAAACTATAAAACTGCTAGAGGAAAACATAGGCAAAACACTCTGATGTACATCATAGCAGGATCCTCTATGACCCACCTCCAGAGTAATGGAAATAAAAGAAAAAATAAACAAATGGGATCTAATTAAACTTAAAAGCTTTTGCACAACAAAGGAAACTATAAGCAAGGTGAAAAGACAGCCTTCAGAATGGGAGAAAATAATAGCAAATGAAGCAATGGACAAAGAATTTATCTCAAAAATGTACAAGCAACTCCTGAAGCTCAATTCCAGAAAAATAAACAACCCAATCAAAAAATGGGCCAAAGAACTAAACAGACATTTCTCCAAAGAAGACATATAGATGGCTACCAAACACATGAAAAAAATGCTCAACATCACTCATTATCAGAGAAATGCAAATCAAAACCACAATGAGGTACCATCTCACACCAGTCAGAATGGCTGCTATCAAAAAGTCTACAAACAATAAATGCTGGAGAGGGTGCGGAGAAGAGGGAACCCTCTTACACTGTTGGTGGGAATGCAAATTAGTAGAGCCACTATGGAGAACAGTGTGGAGACTCCTTAAAAAACTGGAAATAGAACTGCCATAGGACCCAGCAATCCCACTGCTGGGCATACACACCAAGGAAACCAGAATTGGAAGAGACACATGTGCCCCTCATCGCAGCACTGTTTACAATAGCCAGGACATGGAAGCAACCTAGATGTCCACTGGCAGACGAATGGATAAGAAAGCTGTGGTACATATACACAATGGAATATTACTCAGCTATTAAAAAGAATGCATTTGAATCACTTCTAATGAGGTGGATGAAACTGGAGCCTATTATACAGAGTAGAGTAAGTCAGAAAGAAAAACATCAATATAGTACATTAATGCATATATATGGAATTTAGAAAGATGGTAATGATGACCCTATATGAGAGATAGCACAAGAGACACAGATGTAAAGAACAGACTTTTAGACTCTGTGGGAGAAGGTGAGGGTGGGATGATTTGAGAGAATAGCATTGAAACATGTATATTATCATACGTGAAATAGATCACCAGTCCAGGTTCAATGCATGAGACAGGGTGCTCAGGGCTGGTGCACTGGGATGACCCTGAGGGATGGGATGGGGAGGGAGGTGGGAGGGAGGGTCAGGATGGGGAACACATGTACACCCATGGCTGATTCATGTGAATGTATGGCAAAAACCACCACAATATTGTGAAGTAATTAGCTTCCAATTAAAATTTAAAAAAAAATCCTTCCTTTTACTTCACTTTTCCAACTCCTCCCCTTGTCCATCCTATGATCTAAACCCTCCCTCACCTACTCCCAGGGCCCCGGGTCTGAGCTGGCAGGGTTAGGGCCCCCTCCAGTCATACGATCAATGATCTAAATGTAATGAGTGTCAGTTTCCCAATTTCAAGAGCATCCTATATTGGCCATGCCTATATGTTGCCCTCTTTGTTCTTAAGGGTCCATCCAGCCCCCATTTGTTATCAGTGCATTTCCTATAGGAAGTGCAGTTCTTCCCAGTCCTGTGAAGAGATACGAGGTATGCTGTCAGCTGTGGCCTGGGAGGATGGGGACCTGTATCTGGGGACCACCAAGGAGCCTTAAATTGGGGGACAAAGTCAGAAAAATGTCACCCACCAGGAATGAAGACAGTTTAAAGTGAAGGCACCGTAGCTGCATCTGGCCAGCTGTTGAAGGTACCATCTCCCTGCAAGAGCCAGCCTCCCTCCTGGGCACATGATGGAACAGCCCTGCCCAAGTCAGCCTGAGCCAGGTCCCATCAGCTCTACAAGCTGCAGTCTATGACAGGATGGGTTCAGAGGATGTGCCGCATGAGTCTATCGCAAGAAGCAAAATCCTCAGGTATGTCCTGTCCCAGCAGGGCCCCGACAACCCTCACATCGGGCCATCTGCACACAGGCATTCTATGTGGTCAGTTTTCAAGCCCTTTTAACAAGGGGCTGCTGGGTCCTTAGGATTTGGGGAGCAGCTTCTCAGCTCCGCACCACAAGTGCCAACCCCAGGACAGGCTGGCCTAGCCACGGCCAGGAGGGTACATATGCTCCAAGGTTGCCTGGTGGGCTTCTTGTAGGTGGTGTCCTTTGAGACTAACAGGACTTGTTTCTGGTTTAGTTGCAACTGAACGTGTTAAACCATATGCTCTCTGTGGACAAACAGCTCTTGGGACTGTAATGGCACCTCGCCCTGGAGGTCCCCAGCAAGCTTCTGATTTTAATTCAATCACAGATATCCTCCCAAGTCCTGGCTACTGTCTCCCAAGCAGACACCTCACTTCGTCCGTCCCTCTGCCTCACACTGATGACTCCAGTCAATTCTGGCTCATGGTGGCTGCTGGCAGTTTGCATGCCCACTCCCCCTGCCAGCCCCTCGCCGCTTTCCCATTTTCCCAGAGCTGCGGCTGCCTCCACCCACACAGTCACCACTGGAAAGCCTGTCTTTGTGGGCAGAGCAGGGGGCACCCAGAAAACCCAGGTGAGGGGCAGGTGACCCAGGCCCACAGCAGACTCAGAACCCAAGGGGCAGGCCTGGCACCAGTTTTCTCGGGAGCTGTGGGTGGTCCTGCTTGTCATTTGTCCCATCACGTGCAGCGAGAGGAGATGCCGTGGTCCCCAGAGAGGGTCCAGAGGACATGGGCTCCCGAGGGCCAGCAGCAGCTCTCCTGAAATCCCGAGACAACCCTGGAATCCCAGAACAACACCCCTCACCCACTTGTTTCTTCCTGAGTCAGTTCCAGGTGGTGGATTTCCTTTATCTGCAGCCGAAGGACTCCTGGTAAGGACAACCCCTACCTCACAGAGAGGCCAGGGTGAAACCCCAACAGCGTGGAGCCCACGGGCCTGGGGCTTCCGGCCACCATGCGGAAGACGCACTGCAACCTAACTAAACAATGCTTGTAGATCCAGCTGAAGACACTTGCTGTCTGGGCTCCCCAGGGACAGAAAAGAGGTCTCTCTACATCCAGGCCCCCCTCCCCTGCCCGAACTGGGTCTGTTTGCCTGATGACACCCTGGAGCTGGGGCTGTGTGATTCTCCTACAGCTCAGCTGCAGCATCATTTGTTAAGGCTCCAAGACCTTGCAACAAAACCACATGTAAATCCATCTCATACTCTGGCCAGTGCCCACATTTAAATGTTGTGCCTTGGAAAGAAACACAGGCTCCTCTGCCATGGAATGTTAACTCTTTTATTAATTTAGGGTTAACACCGTGTCTGCCTTGTGAATTTCTTTTTCCGAGTTGTGGATTCAATCAACAACAGCTGGGTTCCCCCCAGCTGACCGGTGGCTCGTCAAAGGCATTACAGTCACAGAGGGAAGCAGGACGAAAATGGAGAACGAGCTTGTGAAAATTTAAGGCAAATGTTAATTCCCATATTAAAGGGACTTCATCAAGCAGATCTGTGCATATCAATGAAAATATATGAAATATTTGTCAAAATAATTAACATTGGTAAAAATTAGAACATGTAGCTTATAAAATGCCCACACAGGTTTGGCAGAAGTAAATCCAACTGTGTTGATAGGCTCACAGCAAACTCAGACACAGGCGAGCCCACCTTAAGACAAGTATCCTGAAAAGCAGGGCCCACGGGCTTTCAGAGCAGCTCCACAGAAGGGAAGTGACTGACAACCAGCAATTCACGGACAGGCTTACATCTTGCTTATTGGGGCTACCTTCCATCAGGTAGAGGTGACCGTTCGGGCCATGAGACTCGTAGAGGCGCGGATGGGACGCAGCGACCCGGGGCCCTCAGCCCACTCAGAGATGAGGGCTGTAGATGAAGGAGGGTCTCTCCATCTCGTCCCACTGGGATGTGACTTTCTAAGCCGTGGGTGTAGTTTCAGAAGTCACTGACCATGTAGAAACAGACGCTCCATCCCCAGAGGTCACAGGTTTTACGCTCCCGGATCTGTTCTGTTGAGTCTGACCAAACCACCTCCCAAATGGTGGCTGGCAGAGAAGCAGGTGTGCCCCAGGCCCTTCCTCGTGGGGCACAGCCAGGGCTCTTCAGGGGGCATGGAAGCACAGGGAGGAGGGTTCTGCTTAGGGCCATGTGGCTGGCCTTTCTGCTTTGGTCTTGGAGATTCAGTGAATGCATGGTCCCAGGAGCTGTGGATCCCCAGAGTTCATGCTGCTCCTGCTGTGACTTGGCCAGAACGCAGCCAGCGAGGGGTTGTGAGCGGGTGTCACCGCTCCCGGGACATCTCCTCCAGGCAACCCCTGCCCCACCCTGGCCTGGGTGCCCAGAGTCGCCAGGAAGGACCTTACTCCTAGGGAGACGAAGCTGTCAGATGGGGGCACCATCCCTGAAACAGGCTCTGGCCGACAGCCTGGAGAAAGGTGGACGGACAGACGGACGACGGGAGGGGCCCTGCCCTGCGCGGGGGCCAGGTGCCCCTACCCGGCCAGGAGGCACGTGCGGCAGCAGAACTGGATGAAGAGCTTCCGTTCACAGAGCCGGTTGGATTTGACCATCTCGCAGAACGTCTCATCAGCTGGGTTCCCCCAAAGGAGAAAGGAGGGACAGGTCAGACGTGGGGGCCAGACATGGCTGCTCCCAGCTCCCCACTCCGGAAGGCAGCCATCTTCCGTCACCCCCGTGGTGACAGGTGGCCAGCTCAGTGAGGCCAGGGCTGGAGCTGAGCCTGGAGACGAGGGTGGGTGGGGGAGGAGACGGGTTGGGGGGTGGGGGTGGGCAGGGTCTGGGGACGCTGGGCTGTGTGGGGAGCCCTCCGTGGTCACTGTTCCTCTTTCTGGACGTGGGAAGAAGAGGGGTCAGACTTGGGGGCAGGGTGGGGGCTGCTGCGTGATGCCGGGGATGCCCCAGTGGGGAGGAGGGATGATGAGAGGAAGGGGTTCATCAGGGCACTGGGAATGGCTGAGGGAGGGGAAGAGCCAATCCCCTAAGGCCAGCCCTTCCCCTGGCAGCTGGCCTCTGGGGACCTGCACGCATGGGGCCGGGACAGCCTCACTTTATGGGGCTGGGACCTCACCCGAGAAGGTGGCTTCCTGAAGTAAGCGCTTCCTGGCCTTAAAGGAACATGATTCTCCAAGCCAAGGAAACCACAGAGCTCCAAGGCAAGGAGGCCACCTCATGGTCTGCAGGGCATGCCCGGGCTCTCTCTGGGGGCTTCACACTCTGCTAGGCCCAGGCCGCTGCCAGCTCCATGCTCAGGGACGTCATGGTGCTGGCAGCTCTCCCTCCAGCACACCAGCAGGCTCTCAGCACCCAGAGACAGCTTCGGGCTGCTCATCCCTATGCTTCCTGAGCCACGGCGGTTCCTTACCACGGCACGTCTGCCCATGGCCTCTGCCCTGGTCTCCAGCCCAGAGTTCTGTGTCAACCCTTCCTCTTGCCTGGAATCCCCAACCTGGTCTCTGAGTTTCCGCCCTCACAACCTATCCTCACCTCCCAGTCGACCAGAGCCCCAGAGCTCTCCCACAGCACACACATGGATCCTTCCTGCAGAACACGTGGGCCTCTCCTAACCCGTGCCACCACACCCAAGCCACCTGGGGCTACTGGAGTGAGAGTGGGGACAACGTCCGAATCATTCCTAAGAGTCACTCGTTGGACAGACCCACAGTAGCAGGGTGGCGGCTGGATCCTCTCTGGTCAGTGTGAGGGGCCTGGAGGGAAGGGCCACCCCAGGGACAGCCTGTGGTCCCTGCCCCTCTCTCCCTCTTTGGCCGGACAGCCAAGGGGTTTGGGTCCAGCCCATGCCCACTCACCATTGCTGCATGTGTGATTGGTGATGCACGAAGTCCCCAGCTGTGTGAAGCCCGCTTTACACCGGCTGCAGTTCCTGCTGGAGCCTTCACAGCTCAGGCAGCTCTCGTCACACCTGTGAGGACACGGGTTCCTGATAAGGAGGGGCCCCACCACTCCAGCCCTTCCCAGGGCCCTCCAGCCAGCCTGCCTGCCCTCCCACAGTGCCCCTGGCAGTAACCCTGCCCCACAGTGGTCTCTCCTCATGTCTGACGTCTGTCACCTGTGTGACAAACAGGACCCAGGAGCCGCTGGGGCACCACCCATCAGTCTTCAGCCTCCTTTGCGATGAGGTCGGCCTCACCCCTGGGGACAGGGCTGAGGGTGCCCTCTCAGTCCTGTCCCAGAGACGGGACCCAGGACTACTACCATCGGAGCGCCGTGACCTTGGGGGTCGGCACACTCTGGCCTCGGGCCACACCAGCAGCTTTTCTGGGACCTGTCTTGTCCATCTGCATCCAGCTGTGGCTGGGCTGCAGCGCTGGGGACAAGCAGCTGCTCTGGAGACTGGACGGCTGGCCCAACCTACAGGGCTCACCGTTGGGCTCCTCAGGAGAGCCGGTCGACACCAACTTGCTCTGGGCCATGCATGGACCTTGCCTGCCCGCTGCCTCTCCAGTCTAGCTCTACTCCAGGCACCAGGTCTCCCCAGACCCACCTTGCTGCAGGCCCAGCAGGCCCGGGAGCGGGCTCAGATAGGCAGGTAGGGTGGCGGGCAGGAGGCGGCTCAGCCAGGCCTGGGCCTGCCCCACAGAGCAGCTCCTTGTATGGGACAGGTGCCACTTCCAGTCAGTCCCCCACCCACTACCTCACCCCCAAAGATCCCTGCGACTATGTCCTCCACCTCCACAGGGTGGCACCCACTGCAGCCCCATCGCCTCCCCTCCACTGCTGGGACCACCACCCACCTGCGTCTTCAGGCTGCTCTGGTAACACTCAGACGGCAGAGGCCTGCCCGCATCCTGCCCCAACAGTGAACCCAGAGAGGCCGGGCTGGGGCGGGAGTGTGGTGGGAAGGCGAGGGTAGCACCCCCTCAGGCAAGTACCCCATGCCCCCTGAGTTGCTCTGTCTTCAAAGAGATTCTTACTCCTCTTCCAGGTCTTATTCCTAAGTCTCGGGGTGTCCAGACCTTGTCTGAGGTACTCAGTGTGGACTGTTCTCACTCTCAGCCCTGTCTCCCGGTTTCATGGATCTCCTCAGTGCTCAGGCTCCAGCCCAGCTGGCTGGGCCCTGCCCCCTGAACCTGCCCATCATCCTCTCTGGGAATGGGCCTGGCTGGCACTGGACTGTGGGTCTTGGAGAGCCAAGTTCCCTGGGAGCTGCTGCTGCCCAAGTGGGAAGAGGCCCTGAAGAGCCAGGGGACCAAGTCAGTCCATCCACCTTGGGGAGCCACACAGAGGGGTCTTCAGAGCCAGGGACCAAGGCCATCCATCCCCCGAGAGGAGCCATGTGGAGGGGTCTTCAGAGCCAGGGGGTGAGGAGGAAGAAATTCTCTGCAATGCCACATCCACTACCGTGGTGCCCCATGCAGGCCTCTTCCTGGGATGCGCCTCTGAGACCTGCTGTGTTGGCCCCAGTGCTGGACCCCGCTCCAGGCCGAAAGCCTCATCTCCCATGGGGGAGAGCACCCAAGGAGCTCTGGCCTCCGCAGCCCAGGAGGAGCTTTCCTGGAGCTGGGAGACCTCACAGTGTGGAAGCACCCTGCACCCCAGGGGTCCAGGGTGTCTGACAAATGAGACTGTTATCACTACAGAACGTGTAGTCCCTGGGCTGCTGCCCTAGAAAGAGCTGGTGAGTTAAAATCAAGGTTGACTTCAGATGCTGGTGTCAAGGGGCCTGCACGGACTTGTCCAGGCCAGGTGAAGGCAGCTGGGCGGAAGGGCTGAAACCCCAACCCTCCTGTGTGGGTCCTACAAATGCAAGGACCGGGTGGTATCTCACTGGCTTACCACAGAGTGGTTGGTGTTCCTGTTTTATGTTTGGTTGCTGGGTTTTTGTTTTAGGTTGTTTAGGTTACAATCCGGAACTTGTTTAACTTGTTTAGGTTACAATCTGTAACAGTTCTCAAATATATCCTGGGGACCTCGAAGATGCCCTGTGGGTCCTTAGCTGTGAGCTGGAAGATGGGGTATGGTCTCTCCACACTGCTTTGATGTGGGCCCTGGGTCCCTTGTTTCGAGTCTATTTCAGGCTCACTGTCAAGGTCTTCAAGGTTACCTGCAGACTCCTCATGGTCACTCTCACCCTGGACTAGGCGGGCTGCTCTGCCCTGCTCCTGGGCTTAGGTCACGAAGCCTGGCGTGAGGCAGCACGCAGCAGGACATGAAGAGGACACCAAGCAAATGGCCTCTCATTACTGCCCATGACCCACGATGACCAGAGTCCCCAGACAAGGACAAGGAGCCGTGCAGATACAAAGGAGGAGCGGAAAAGGAGACTGGGGAGGCTTATGGCATTGCTGCAATGGCTGGAAACGGCTTTGGAATGAGGAGGCTGTCGGGACCTTCTCTTTTTCTCTAAGTTATCTAATTTAGAATCTAAGCAAACCCAACAGGTGGTTTCCTAACGACAGAGTGAGCACACTGTGGTCTGTGGCAGTAGGTCTCAACAGATTACTCAGAAAGTGAACCCCACCCCAGTCCCTGAGACAGGGGCCTCCAGACCTGGTCCCTCCTCCACGGGCACTATGCTCAGCCATCTGGGGGTGGGCCGGGAGGACTACTTGGAGGGGGCAGCAGACCTGGCCCCTTGTCTGCGGGCACTGGCCATCTGGGGCTGGGCCGGGAGGACTGCCTGGAGGAGGCACCTACCTGCGGCACACCTTGTGAGGCAGCCCTGGCATGTCCTCTGCGTAGAAGCCCTCACCACAGGCCGGCACGCATCTCCAGTCTTGGAAGTGGAAGCCCGGGGCACAGTGAATGCACTCCTCTCTGCTGGGCCCTGAGGGGCACGGGAAGAGAGCAGAGGTCAGTGACCACCCACCATCTGCTGCGTGTCACAGATCTGTGGCCTCACCTAAGATCCAGGTCCTAAAAGGCTGCCCCCAACAGCAAGACCACCCCCAACTGTTGCCCACCACATGTCTGCACTGGCCCCCTCGCCCACTCCTAGGAAGTAGACCTTACACGCCAGGCTTAGTGCACTCCCACAGCCCCAGCCATGTCCATCAGCCTGATTCTAAGGGCCTTCTTTCCCAACAAGCCTGAACCGGTTTGGGCCAGGGCAGCTGGTGTAGCCTTAAACTCAAAATGGGGTCTGACCACACAAACTTACTTGCTAGATTTCAGAGATGGAGTAAAAAAAAAAAGTAAAATAGCTCACTGATCTTTAAATATCAATTACACGGAGAAATGGTAATATTTACATATATGCGGTTAAACATGATGTTCTATTGATTTCCACCTGCTTCTCAGGGTAACTTGTACCCGCATCTGCAGCCCACGTGGTGTTTCGAGGGGACCGAATGTCGTGTGAGACAACATGGAGAATGGAAAGAGGAGGTGTGGGGCCCTGGGGCTGACAGAGATGTGGTGTGAAGGATCGGGACAATTTCAACAGAAAAAAAGCCACTCGGGCTCATGGGGTGGGGTGTGGGGACAGAAGAGGCAAAGACTCTGAATGAAGGATCAAGAGTCATGAAGGAAAACCTGCAGCTCAGTCAACAGGGCTTGTCAGCGTGGGGCAGGCGTGGCCCAGACTGAAGAGACTGTGCTGTCTGTCTGTCTGCCCACCTCCTCACCATTCACATGAATAGCAAGTGAGTGCCAGGCATCCACTCTGTGCCAAATCTCCCTGAAAGCACCTTACGGGGTGTCAGAGGTGGCCAGGAGGCTGCAGGCTGACGGCGCAGAGGGTCAAGCGTGGGGAGCAGTTGTCTTGGATGTGCCCCTCACTGGACCTCCCCCCACTTTGATTGTGGTCTGGCCTCAGCTGGAGGCCTGGCAGCTTAGGCTGAGGTGTCCAGTCGTCTTCAAGGAGTGACTTGTGGACCTTGTGGACTTGAGGGCCTCGTGCCTGCATCAAGGGAGAATCCCTGCAGATGGCTCCATGCTCCAACGGTTGGTCTTGTGTCTCAGAACCACAGTTGCTGGCCTGGATGGGGTTCTGAGCATCTGGGGGGATGGGGGTAAGGCGGAAGTGGGAACCCGTGCGTGACGGGCCTTCGTGAAGGACAGGTGCCCACCGCCCGGGTCTGCATGGCACGCTGTCCCCCTGCAGCTGGGGTGTGGTGGGGGAGCCTCGCACACGTTCTTCTGGACTGAAGGCTGCTCCTGTGCCCCCTCCTTCCGCCCCCACTTATCTCCAGGGAGTGTGTGCGTTGTTGGCACGTTGTTGGCTCCCCACTGAACGCCGCCCCCCATCCTACCAGCATCTGCAGTGGTCTACTCCTACTTTAATGTTCAATTTACTAAACACAAAGTGGGTGAGATACGTTCAGCTGTGGCTGGAAGCCAAGAAAGCCCTGGATGGGCGGAGGCCCCGCCAAGGTGTGCGCCTCAGCACAGTTAAGACGTACCTTCTCCATTCTGGATCTTTTACCATGAGAACAAGAGCCAGAGACAGAGCCGGGTCTCCTGCACCCACCAAGGCAGATGGGCACCCCAGGGATCCCAGCCTCCTGACTCAGAGGCTCTGGGACACAGACTGACCATCCCAGGGTCCCCGCCACCTGGGGTGGGGACAGATGCCCCTAAGCTCCTGTGTATTCGAACCTCCCCACACGGTGCCCAGGGCCCTCACAGACGGTCAGCAGAGGCCCCTGATTGAGAGCAGAAGGGGAAGGCCAGGTGGCTTGGGCCTCCAGGGGCTCTGGACAGGGACCCTGACCAGCAGTGAGGGGCCTTCTGAGACTCAGAGCTGGAGGCAGGGTCCCTCTACCCACATCAGCCGGGGTGGGTGCACACATCCCAGAGCATAGAGGGCACCTGGGCAGGTGGGCGTGGGGGCAGGGCAGCCCTGGGACTGCCGGGCCCCTAAAGTGACAGGTGGCTGGGCTGGGTGAGAGAACCCACAAGCGACTATAAAGCCATCCACCAGCAGGCAGTGTGGGGGTGCCAAGAAAGAAAACTGCATTGAATGAGCAAAAGTGCTATAAAGACACACGCCTGGCTGGGTGTTATGGACTCAACAGACTGTGACATCTGAATAAGTGATGCCAGTGATGTTCCTTTATCAAGCTGGGCTAAACAACGAGTCAAAGATATAGAACCAACGTTGACAGGCATCAAGGCAAAAAACAGGAGGGCTGCCCGACAAGCCCTGGCCTTCTGGGGGTGGGGGGGGGGTGGTGCTGTCCCAGAGTGGCCCCAGGGAGGCATGGCTTGCTCCAGGGGCCTTGAGGTTATGGCCTTGGCCATGGCACGTCTACCCTGGGAGGCTACCCCATCCTGCCGGGACCCACATTACATCCTTAATGGAGATCTCATCCTTACAACCTTTCTGCAGCAAAAGCTGCACCCAACATGGGTTTCCTAGAACAAGAACCCCAGCGCTGGGTTGGGAAGGAGGGTCAGAGGGGAAGATTCAACCAGAAATGTATGTGGGCCACAAACTCTGATGTGTGGCATCGTCCGCTGTACACAGCTCTGCAGCACGAGCCGACAAAACAATCACTCTCAGATTCTACACAGAATCTGCGCCTGGACGACAGCTCTGCCATCATCCTGTGGGGACTATAGTACACACACCCCCCTTATGGAAGCCTTTCCCCTGTGAGTGAGTGTTTAAGCTAAGACAGGCCCAGGAACTAAGGCTATGTCTTAAGAAGCCTTCTCATTCCTTCACACTCAGAACTTACCCTGTCTCTCTCCGATGACTCTTGAATCTTTAGGACTTGAACCTCAGGCGCTTGCCCTGGCAGGAGCTCGAGAGCAGTGAGCAGCCCGGCCTGGCCTGAAAGCAACCCCTGCCCGGCCAGGCTCCTAACGCCAGGATGTGGGCCCTTGTGGGTTTTCTTTTTTTAATTTTTAAAAATTGTGGTCAAATGTACACAATGTAAAATTTACCATATTGACCACTTAACATAGTTCAGTGGCCTTAGGGCTTCCCTGGTGGCTCAGATGGTAAAGAGTCTACCTGCCAATGCAGGAGATGCAGGAGGCGTGGGTTTGATCCCTGGGTTGGGAAGATTCCCTGGAGACGGGAATGACAACTCACTCTAGTATTCCTGCCTGGAGAACCCCATGGACGGAGGAGCCTGGCGGGCTACAGTCCACAGGGTCGCAAAGAGTCGGACACGACTGAGTGAGTAGCAACACAATATTATAGTACATCTGTGTCTTTCATATGTTGCCTTGGGCATGCTCAGAAAAACTAGGGTAGAGTACACCATAAAAAAATAAGGAGATTCACAGCATTGTGGAGCCATTACCACCACCATCCATGCCCCGAATGTTTTCATCTTCCCAAACTGAACCTCTGTGCCTATTAATCACTCTCCCTCCTCCCGGACTCAACGCTGCAACATCCACCCACAGAGCCCTAAGTGCCAGGGCTTTCTGGGTTTCAGGTCCTCTGCCCACCCGCCGGCCTGGGGAGCAGGCGTGAACTCACCCACGCAGGTCCGGCAGGTGTGATGGCACTCCCCACATTGGATGAGCTCAGAGTCAAAGTAGGTGCCTGGCTCACAGTCTGGAATGCAGCTTCCCCGGGCAAGGCTGGTGAACAGGGAAAAAGGCAGGTTTTCACATCCTTTCTGAAACTCTGATTGTATTAGGATTTGCCCTCAACGTCTTTCCTGAGAGGAGATGAGAGGTGCTAGAACACAGCTGTTGGTGTCACTTCAGGTTCTGAGCTCAGGAAAAGTGGCTGGGAGGGATGCTCAGGCCTTCTGGTGGCCTTGTTCCCATGCGGGGTGCCGCGTCCTGTGTACTTTCTAACACCAGCCACTATGGAATCCGAGGCCCGAGGGGGTGGTGGGGTCAGCCTGCTGGCTTGTCTCCCAGGGCGCAGTGTTTGTAATGCGGGAGAGGAGCCAGCAGCAACAATCACCTTGAAACTAGATGGGTTCCAGCCTTGCCCTTGCCTGAAACCTTCCATGTTTCATAATGAATTTGAAATAAAATCTGCTCCTGGGACCTGGAAGGCCTGCAAGCTGTGACTCCCAGGCTCAGATGAGAACCTGTGACTCATGGGGTCCTGGTTCCCTTCCCTTCCTGGCTCCCTGGACCCTCTTCCCTCCAATCCCCTGATCTGGAAGTGATTAGAGGAAGCTCAGGGCTCAGGCAAGCTCAGCTGTGCTGCCGGGAAGATTGTTCCTCTCCCTGTTAGTAGCTGCGATGACTCTGTGGGAGAGGGAGAGGGTGGGAAGATTTGGGAGAATGGCATTGAAACATGTAAAATATCATGTATGAAATGAGATGCCAGTCCAGGTTCGATGCACGATACTGGATGCTTGGGGCTAGTGCACTGGGACGACCCAGAGGGATGGTATGGGGAGGGAGGAGGGAGGAGGGTTCAGGATGGGGAACACATGTATACCTGTGGTGGATTCATTTTGATATTTGGCAAAACTAATACAATTATGTAAAGTTTAAAAATAAAAAATAAAATTAAAAAAAAATAAAAAAAATAAAAAATGTCATTTCATGGAAAAAAAAAAAAAGATTAAATGGTGAGAGCTGCTGGAATAAAATGCTCTTTACACTTCCTTCCTTCACTCCTTGCTGCACAAGAACTCAACCCTGTGGGTGTTTTCCCCTCACAGTGGCATTCGGGTGGCGGAAGGTGGGCGGGGGGAGGTGGGCCGCAGGACCAGTAACCTTGTCCCCTGGCCTGGTGAAACATGCTGAGAGTCACAGAGCGGCTGGGTCAGCACCTGCATTTTAACAAGACCCCTTGCCCCGCCCTGTCCCCTTGCAGCAGGGTGAGGCGGGAGGCACTACCCTCAAGGACTACCTCTTGTCTCTTTCTTTCTTCAAGTGCAGACCCCGGTCTGAGAGACTGGACTGCGGAAGGGCCTCAGCACAATTCCTAACAGAATGACTTCTAAGCTTCTAGACCGTGACTTAAGGAACAAATGGTGTGTAATTTGATGGCATGAAATGGGCTAAACCAACACTTCAACATATTCCCATAAAAACCTTTAATCCAGTAAGATGTTTTACAGGAAACAGTAAGATGTTTACACGAGAGCTCCCTGGAAGGAGACACGAGGGCTGGGAGACAGAGAAGGCCAGGCCATGGGGCAGAGGGAGGAACCCCGTGTCCAGACCAGGAGGGAGACAGGTGGGTGGGGTTTGGGGCCTGAGAAAGGAGCTGGACTCCCACCCTCCAGCATCCAGCCCCACTTTCCATCAGCAGATCAGCTTTGACCGATTCCCCAAATGCTGCCTCAGACTAGAGACCTTCCTCATCCTCTGACTGTCTATCCTAAACAAGCTGTAAGTGCAGATCTGATTTTGACTTGGAATCTTTATCCTGAAAGGCTTTGGGCCTCTGAAATTTTAGCTTTTAGGAAAAGTGTAAATTCACAACAGACACTAAAACCAGCGTACACTGCGGCCACGCCCAGCAGGAGGGTCTTACCTGAATCCTTCTTTACAGACAGTACACTTCTCTGGCTCATCAATGCACTTCTTACAGCTTGGGTGGCATTTAAGGCAATTTTTCTGACCTGGAGAAAAGTGAGAGGAGGTAAAGAGAAGGGTGAGAAGAGTGGATGTAGGTCAAGCTTGGGCCAAGAGGACTGAAGAGTTTCAAGAGGGGCTGATGGATGGAACAGCAGTCACGGGTGACGTGCTGACAGAACCACCAGAGCCACGTGGCGACCACGTGCCTGGGGGTCGGGTCACAGGCCTTGCACCCTTTTTCTGGAGTAAACTGAAGTCCTCAGGTCACCTTAAGGCCTGTAGGGGTCCCTTAGCTCTCTTCTCGGGGACTGGAGGCAGCCGAGCAATTTCCTGAGCGGCCGGTCTTCCTGAGTGAGATGGGTGGGGCCACAGGAGCCCCTGACCCCCCCACCCCCACACAGGGTCTTCACAGGGGTCAGACACAAAGCTCAACATCTGCCACACCTTGAAGAGGAAGCCCTGGGTCTTGGAGATCATCCAGGTCACTCATCCTGCCATCTTGGCCACTATACCTCGGGGCGTCCTCCCCAGGGCCCGCAGGCAGCATCATATATGCTGCAGGGGCTCAGAGAGCACGTCTGGAGGGACAAGGCATCGGGGTGGGGTGGGGAGTGGGGATGGAGATGTGTCCAACCTGGCCCCCAGACAGGAGTCTGCAAAGCCTGTGAAGCCTGTCTTGCCTGACTCTGTGGCTCCTCTCAAGAGGGTGGTTATTCCACAGCTGTAAACATCCTTAAAGACTGCCTGGCTCCTCCCCACAGCAGTGACAGCAGGGCGTGACAGGGCCTCCTATAGGCCTGGGCCAGACACCAGCTCCGGTAAGGCCTGTCATCTGCACCACAGTCAACATGCCATCTGAGAACTGTCTCCATCAGTTTAACCCAGACCCTCTCTGCGCTCTCCTCCAGGGTGTGGGGGGGTGGATGGTGAACCGTTGGCCCTGGGGCCGTCCACCCTGTTCCCCAGGATGCTGGTGCTGCTCTGAGCTCACGCCCTTCTGGGTCATTGCAGCTGGGCCCTCTTGCCTTGCTCAGCTTCCTCCCCTTGGCAGGGTGAGGGCAGGGTCGCCTAGCTCATGGGAGCCTGGTCACTGTGAGGTGCATGGCCCAACCTTGCCCCCCCGCCCCCCCCCCCCCACGCCGTCTTCCTGAGCCAAGTCACACCCAACAGCAGGCTCTCCTCATTCACGGAGGCCCAAAACCTCCCTGTCTGCAACCACAACTTCAGCACAGCGGTGAAACCACCAAAGCCGTGAGCCACTGATGGGGATGGGGATGGTGGTGGGGGTGATGGTGGGGTCTGTGATCCCCAGCCCCCCAGCCCCCCAGCCCCCACACTCATACCCGCGGCTCCAGGACAAGTGGTAGGGTCCTCAGAGGCCTTTCCATCCGGGTGTCTGAAATCAGTGAGCCTAAAGGCCCCCGACTCAAGTCACCTCTTGTTCAACCTCCACAGTGGACACTGACCCGCACACGCACGACAGGCCTGGCTCCAGGGGCTCCAATCTCTGCGTCACATTGAACCATCTTGGCCAGGCTCCGAGTGAACTGCTGTCCACTACCAGGGTCCGAGGGCTGTGACTTCCCCCTTCCTTCCCACTCCCTCCTGTGAAGGGTCCTTGCACACAGGAAGCAGAGGGCCAGGGCAGTTTTCCCAGAAGAGGGGAGTGGACCTGAGGGGACAGTTCTCCCAGAAAAGGAGAGCCAGCCCTGAGGGGACAATTCTCTCAGGAGAAGGAGAAGGGAGCCAAGGGGACAGTTCTCCCAGAAGAGAAGAGCCAGCCCTGAGGGGACAATTCTCTCAGGACAAGGGAGCCCAGGGTACAGTTCTCCCAGAAGAGGAAAGCCAGCCCTGAGGGGACAGCTCTCTCAGGAGAAGGGAGCTGAGGGGACAGTTCTCCCAGAAAAGGAGAGCCAGCCCCAAGGGGACAGTTCTCTCAGGAGAGGGGAGCCAGCCCCAAGTGGATAGCTCTCCCAGGAGGGGACCCTAGCCCCAAGTGGGCAGTTCTCACAGGAGAGGGGACCCCAGGGGACAGTTTTCTCAGGACAGGGAACCCCAGCCCCGAGGGGACAGCTTTCCCAGGAGGGGACCCCAGCCTCGAGTGGACAGTTCCCTCAGGAGAGGGGACCCTGCTCCGAAGGGTCAGGGTCCAGGCCCAGGAACACACGCACTTACTTTCGTCAGCATAAAATCCGGCGGGACAGAGGGTCACACAGGAGTTCACCTCCTGATGGTGGTAGAAGCCACGGCGGCAGGTCAGGCACTGCGTGGAGCCCCGGCCAGAGCAAGTCTCGCACCCCTTGTGGCACCGGCGGCAGCGGCGGGCTGCGGTGTCCCCAAAGTAGCCCAGAGGGCACGCACTCACACACTTCCTGTGGGGGCAGACACGGAGAAGACCATATCGCTGGGCCCAGTCCCCACCTGCACAGGGGCACAGGGAGGGGTGGGCCAGGGCGGGCAGAGGGACCCCTCAGCTGCCCCTGGAGGTTCCTGATGCAGTTGAGTGGGGAAGGCTTGCATGGGAAGCCCAGAGCCCTTCCCTCTCAAGGCTTCCCCAAGGGGTGGGGGCACTTGAAGGGCACGTGGCTTCCTTGGGCAGAACTCCCAGCACCAGCAGAAGCCCCCTGATAGGCAGCAAGTGGGTCTCCAAGGTCACCATGAGGGCTCAGCAGCGCCCCTGCCAGAGCCCTGGCCGTGAGTGCACCCCAGGGGGGCTGCACCCCTGCCTGGGCACGCAGGGGTGGGGACCCCTCATTCTTGGCAGACTTTGCTGATGTTTACAGCAGTACTGGCCCCAGAGACGATGTTTGTTTGCAGTTTCCAAGCGAATGCCATGCTCAGTACGACCCACTTTTGTTTAACACAATGGAGAGAAAAAGCTTATGAACATAGCACAATGCCACCCATGGCCTCTGAGTTCTGTCTCAGTCACGATCTATTCACGTGATGAGAACAGAAGGCTGCGAAGCATAAACTTTTCAAGCAGTGACCCTCCAGGTGACCTCCCTTCAGGGTATGTGGCTGTGACCCTCAAAGTGACTTCCCTCCAGGGTGTATGGCTGTGACCCTATATGTGACCTTTCCCTTCCAGGTGGTGTCGCTAATCCCTATGTAGGAGCCGGACACACAGCTGCAGCCTAGCCCTTTACCTGCTGGTCTTGACACTCCCCAGGCTGAAGTGGACGCAGTTCAAGCACTGGTCTGCACCGGGGCCATCACAGCCTTTGTCCCCACACTCCGGATGGCACACACCTTAAAGAAACAACCGTTTCCTTTCACCCACAGAGATGCTGTCTCAGTCATGTTGAACCCCCAAGAAACCTGTGTCTGGGTCCCACAGGCCCCTGCTGGGCCAACACACCCATCCTGTAGGGGACCCGCCTCAGCTGAGAACAGAGGGTTTGATGACCTGAGATGGGGGCTGCCTGAGGACAAGCAGGAGAGCGGTGGGCAGGGATCCAGGACTGTGACATTCTAGTATCCTTCCTGCGGCAAGGTCATGATGCTGGGCTGGCCACCACCCCCATCTCCACCATGAAGGACCACATGGGCAGGGCCACATGGGCACCAGTCACCACCCCATCTCCACCATGAAGGGCAGTGCAGAGTCACATGGGGACCAATCACCACCCTCATCTCCACCATGAAGGGCAGTGCAGAGTCACATGGGCACCAGTCACCACCCCCATCTCCACCATGAAGGGCAGTGCAGAGTCATGCGGGACAGCTGTGACCAGGCAGCCACTTTCTGATGAGGAATGAAGGAAAGAAGAGGGGTGCACCATGCTGCCTCATGCAGTGATGGAGCCGGGCAGGTCTCCATGGCCCGAGTGGGTCTGGGCTGAGCCCTGCTTGGCTCCCCCATCTTGACCTCAGAGGTGGCCCCCCTACCTCCTCTCCATCCCCAAATTCTAACTCTGAGAGCTTGTGTGTTGCTGGAACTGGGGCAACCCCGCAGGGCCTGACCTGGTCTCCCCTCCACCTGTGCTTTGGGAAAGAGACCAGCTCTTTGGTTCTGGCCCTAGCACTGGGGGCCCCTCCACAGGGGTCCTCCTCACCTGGCCACTGGGCTGAGCTATGGTGGAACCCCTCCTCCCGTCTCCTCCCCACCTCCCCCATCGTCTCCACTGGGAAGTGGCTCCAGAAAGCCTCCCCATGTCGGGAGGGGCCTGGTGGGGCATTTGAAGGCTTTTGAGTCCCTGGAAGAGAAAACAACCAACTTCTACAAGGTTTCAGTTGTCGGAGAGGGTGGGGAGTAAGTTCAGAAGCAAAGAGGAGGTGACTAGCCGGTCACCAGCATTTCACAGCCAGAAGGGAAAGACACAAGGGCTTACTCTGTGCAGCCACAATGGGTCTTTGCTGAGGGCACAAAGTCCCCTTCATTCCTCTTTAAAGGGCCTCCAGACCTTCCTAGTGTTAGACTCGCTGTATTTGGCTTTCCTCCCCCAAGGTTTACCGTTGTCAGCATTTCCAAAGTTTTCACTGTGGGTCCCACCGGGAACCCCTTTCAAAGCTGTGCTCATCCCTGGGGGTGAGCTAGACGGCTCCTCAGGGTCTGGGGGCATGAGGCTCCCCTATCCCTCCCTCAGCTACAGGAAGCTGTTGGATTTGGGCGTCAATTTGCATTTGAGCTGACTCTTGTCTGCTCATCCTTTTGTGGCATCCAGCCCTCCCTGCAGCGGCCTGACAACCTGTGGCCTGGGATCACCTCCCCCCAAGGCAGGAGAATCTCCTGTGAGAAGTTGAGAATAACTTTCTTAACCCTAAGGAGAAGTGTAGGGATGGGAGGAGATAGCCCCCACTCCCCACTCTTTCCCAGCCTGGGAGATGGAGCTCCACAGGGCAGGACCTGGTCTAGTAACCATGTTGGATGCCAACTTTCTGGCGCCTGAAAGGTGTTAGGACGGCTCAAAGCAGGTGCTCAGTAAATACCTGCTGAATGGCTGAGGGTGAGAGAAGGGACGAAAGAGCAAGGCACTGGGATACTGGGGCAGCCCGGCATCCTCCTGTCCACACACAGAATGTCCTCAGATGTCCCAGAATGGGGAAGCCTTGGGGGAGGCCTGGTGCACTCAGTCCCCTCTCCCTGGGGCCTCTCTGCTGGTGAGAGATTAGTCAGGGACCCATTGGGGAGCCCCACGCTAGGTGGGGGTTGCAGAAGCCTGATAGGGCACCCAGGGACGGCAAGTCCAGTCCCGCACAGGGGCGGGGGGTGGATAGCCTTGTGCCAGGGAGCGCGGTGAGACTCTCCCAAGCAGGGTCCTCCGGTCTGCATCTGTGAGCCCCCTCCCTGTGCAAATCTCTTCCTGGATCACCCTGAATAGCCCAACAGGAGGGTCATCCCTACCAGGAATCATTCCTGAACTCTGTCTGCCAGCTGGGCTGCCTGGTCCCACCCCCACTGTTCCTCAGATGCACCTGGGTTCCCTTTGGCTCAGCTATACCCATCTTCTGGGTGGATGTGCTTATGCCCCCTTTCCCTCTTCTATCCAGGAGCCTGAACGTTCCTCAGAGACCCCCCACTTTCTGTCTCACCTCCCAGGGCTTCAGCCACAGGGCAGCATGACACTCTCCCCCCAGCTCTGCAGCCAGCAGGATGGCGGCCACCCCCTGAGAAAATGGAGCATTTCCTGCGCTATCAGTACACAAGGAGGTCACAGGCATCAGTGACTCTGGCCTTCCAGGGCAGCCAGGAAGGAGGAGAACCTGGGCCATCCGGCAGCCATAGGGCTGCAGCCACTCCCTACAGGGAGCCCTGAGGAACTCAGGATGTGACTGCACAGGACAGAGATCCCAGACAGCTGAGGCGCACATGGAAGGAGAGATTTCAGCGAGCACAGACTCCTGTATCGTCCCATACACAAAAGGCAGATGCGAGAGTCTGGGCTCACCTGGTGGTTCACACAGTAAAGAATCTGCCTGCAGTGCAGGAGACACAGGGGACCTGGATTCAATCCCTGAGTCAGGAAGATCCCCTGGAGAAGAGAATGGCAACCCTCTCCAGTATTCTTGCCTAGAGAATCCCAGGGACAGAGGAGCCTGGTGGGCTATAGTCCATAGGGTTTTGAAGAGTCAGACATGACTGAGCAACTAACGCTTTCACATTCATTTTCATTCATACAGAAAAGTGCTAACTTCCTTGACTTGGGATATCTGGTTTTCTTTAACTCACAAAAATATTTTTGATGTTCAGACTGCCTGCCCTTAGTTGCAAACTTCTATATAACCTGGCTCCTACCCCTCTCACCTCCTCAGAGCAGTTATCTCAGGGTCACTTGAGATGCTGCCTCCCAGGCTTAAGTCCTAAAAGCTTCCCTCGAATAAAACATAACTCACCTTCTTGGTTGAGACTATTTTTTAAGTTGACACCCCTCTGCAGGTGCTGGACTGACACTGGCTTATTTAAAAACTCTTTCCTGACTCCTGTGTGCAGTGAATCCAGGATAAAATCATACGTGAGCAAACATTAGAAAGCAGCTGGGGGTTCTCAGTGGCTCTGTCCTAACGGGCTTAGGCCTGAAGGACCAGGTATATTCAGTGAGTCTCACAGTCCTTGCCCTTCTCACCACCCAGAAGCCTAGCCTCCATGTCACCACGAGGCTTGAGGTGAGCACCGGCGGATCCGTCTGCAGAGACCCTTACTGCCCGCAGGCGGCTGGACCTCCTCTCTGTCCCCCTACTTACCTCCCCCACTTTATTTACTTCTTGGCTCCAGGAGGGCTGGCCCGGCACCTGTCCACCCCCCATCACAGCACTGCCCAGTGCCCCCGCTGCCAGAACCAGGAATGAACAGGGCCCAGTGCCCCCCAGGCACCATCGGCATGACCAGCTTAGCATCTGAGAAGGCTCCCCAGTTCTCGGCCACCTCTCAAGCTCACCCCTCAGCTGTGTGAGAAACTCTACAAAGTCCACAGTCACAGCTGCACCTCACAGTCTTCCCCACTCGGTCCCTCTCCTCCCTCAGCTTCTGTACCTGGGCTTGTCTGTCTGTGACAGAGGGGATCCCCAGGCACCCAGAAGAGGCCCCCATCCCCCAAGTCCTCACCCCTCCTTCCATGCCCCTCCTGCCCTGGCCCCTTTCCTGTTCTTCTGCTGTTACTGGTGTGCCCGCCGTACTTGCCCAAGACCCCAGGGAATCTCCCTGAGGGTTAGGAACACCCCTCAGTCCCTCAGAGACCCCTCCAATCCCCGTGGTCGGGCTCCTAAGTGGCCTGGGCTGCATAAGAATTAGAGTGACATTCCAGGACAGTGTGAGGTTAGAGCCATAGCAGATTTTAGCGGGGAGGGAATCAGTCCTTTATTAATAATTACTGAATCTTGCCACTGTTTATAAATCACAGGGGGAAACAGAGCAGATTAGTCCATACATAATTCAGTGCTCCATTTTAAAGGCATGGTAGGAGAAATTTAAAATTGAATCACCCATAATTTATGCTTGATCTTTATTTGTGGAATTCTCCATTTTGTTATTTTTTTTTCCAGAAGCTATTAGATAACTCAAAGCATCAATATTCTTAGATCTCACTCATCATTTATCAAGCAGCTGAAATATTTAGCCAAGGAAAATACGCCCAACCAGAAAGATTCCACATTTCACAATCACTGGGGTGGTTCTGAGGCAAAGGAAAGCTTTCGGCCAGGTATACCCACAAGATCATGCCTGGCCCAGTGCCGGGAGCGTCCATGGCTGCCTAGGCTGCCAGGCTCCTGGCACGGAGCATTGCAGGCTGAGCCAGGGCTGCCCATGGGGGTGCTGCAGGAAGACCACTGGCAAGGAGGCACCCCTGCTGCTTGTGAGTGTTCCCCCGACATCAGGCCTTGACCCTGTCACACGTCCTTCTCCAGCCCCCCACCCTATCCCCTGGTCCTCCACAGTCTCCACGCCAGTCACTCCCCCTGGCCATGCCCACACATCCTGGCTCCTGTCAGTGCCCCCGGCCTTCCCACATCCTGGCCATGAGGACAGAGAACAGACAGATGAGAGAGAGGGTCTGGAGGCTGAGCCGGGAGCTGGGTCCCCTGAAGGAAAGGGGGTGCCCCAGAGGAGTGCCACTAGCCGGGGGCAGGTCCATGTTCTGGTGGGGGACAGGGAACCTGTATTCCCTGTCCTAGAAAGGTTGTAGAGTACTTACTGGTTTGCAGCATACTTACTGGTCTGTAAAAGACTAGGAGAGCCAGGGGAGGAAGGAGCTGTGAGTGCAAACGACCACCATTACTACGACTCCCAAGCGAGAGGAGACCAGCAGCCCTAACCCGCCTGCCGCCGGGGAGTGGACAAGCAGGCGTGTCCTCCGGCCGCAGGCTCAGTACCTGTGTAGTCCTCTTCGTCCTCCGGAACCTCAGCCTGGGACGGTGACACGGCAGTCCTCGGGGGCTCCAGCTCTGAGGCGGAGAGCTCCAGCATCCGAGAGCGGGACTGGTGGGTGCTGAAGGTGGTGTAGGGGTGCTCGGCGGTGCCGTACAGGATGAGGGTCCACTCCCTCAGCTTCCCTGGAAGGCACAGGATCCAGACTCACCCAGAGTCCAGACAGCCCTCAGGAGGCCCAGGACGTGCTCCGGCCAGGGGCCTCCACTCCCCAGAAGTGCCTAGCGCAGCCGGCTCAGGTTCCCAGCCCTCCTCTGACAGCAGGGCTCCCAGCCCAGTGCCATCCCCCGCTTGTCACCCCATGCCCAGCCACCTCTCCCTCCTTGGGTGGTGGTGCAGCCCCTCCCCACCAAACGACTCCCACCCCAACAATGGGTAGCTCCCTCCCTGTCTGGGAAAATCCAGGGGATGGATCTGGGTCAGGTGGGCCCTCAGCCTCATCCCGTGTGTTCCGACATACTAGCTAGGGTCTCCACCCTGGGTCACAGGATGGCGGGTCTTGGAAACAGAAAGATGACTGGTACCCTCGCTGGTCTGCATGTGTAGGGAGGGGGACAGGGAGCAGCAGGGACCACCCTGCTGCCTCTATGAGAGAACGAGGCTCAGGTAGCTGGATATGATCAGGTGTGAGGAGAAGGGGAACCTGGCCTGCACCGTGCAGGTGGGATCACTGATGTAATACAGCCCACAAGGGCGGGGGTAGACATGACTGCAGGCTGCCTCCCTCTCTCAACATGTGTGGCCAGCATTCGGGGCCATGGGACTGTGTCGGGAGGGTCACTGACGTCATCATCGTGCAGGTGAGGGGCCGAGGGCCAGTGTGATTGGCCTAAGGACAAGCCTAGGCTCGCGCTAACGGGCTCCGGTCACCCCAGCTGCACAGGGTTTATTGAGAAGAGGGCTGACTCCACAGGAACTGGTTCTGTCATGCAGCGGGGGACAGATCAGGACTGGTTTCTTTTACCCAGCATCCTGGCCAGATAAGGTCCCAGCCCCTGAAAGCTGCAGCCACCAAAGCCCCCAAGTCAGGCTCAGGCCCTCCCGGACCGACCAGGATTAAAGCAGGTAAGGGACCTGTCCTGGGCTGACTGTCCCCTGGGACATGTCTCCAGAGGGTGTGGCTCTTTCCGTGGCCAAGTCCCCAACACAGCAAGTGACACTGACAGGGAAATGCTTCATGTGGGCCCAGGTGCAGCAAACACAGCCAGGCTAGGAAGCACCGTGCATTCTCAAGCCCCAGGGATCAAATGACAGCTACACCTCGCAACCACAAAGCTCTGGGCTTTGTGAGGTGCTGAGTGAGGAACACTGCATAGTGACTGCATAGGGGAGTATATGACCACAGGCAGCAACGAGGGCTCTACGAGCTGTAATCAGAGTTGAGATTTATTTCAACTTTGTATTATGTCTCTAGAAACCCCACCAAAGGCCTTGTCACTAAAGTTAGATGCTTATTTTAGGCAGAGGTTTGGTAGGACAAACAAGAGAAGGGAGGCTGCTCCAAGCTTGGGATCAGAACAGCCTGTGTGTGAGCGGGGAGAGCAGAACCAATACCAAAAAACCATGGGAACAGCTCCTAAGAGTTCTTGTCAAGAGGAGAAACCAGCTTCTTTCCTTCTTTGTGTGTCTGTAGGACATGATGGGTAGGACATTAGGGAGACTGACTGCAGCAATCACTTCTCCCTATGCATAAGTCACTGTGCTGTAACCTTATGCTTCTCAGGGCCACATGCCAATTATATCTCGATAAAGCTGACAAGAAAAATAATTCCAAGAAACCAGCAGGAGGACCTGTCTTGCAGGGAGGCCTGGAAGGGAGGCCGAGAGGGGAGGCTGGGGTTCAGGAATGGAAGAGAGACTTCATTTTTATTGTTTTCCCTTGTGGATGGTTTGATTTAAAAACAAACAAACAAACATGGCATATATTACCTTTCATATATATAAATATTAAATCATTAAGTTTAGTTTAAAAATCTATAAACAGGGACTTCCCTGGTGGTCTAGTGGCTAGGACTCCACACTCTCTGCTCCCCCTGAAGGGGGCCCAGGTTTGATCCCTGGTCGGGGAACTAAATCCTATATGCCATAACTAAAGATCCTGTGTGCCGCAACTAAGACCAGGTGCAGCCAAATAAATAATTTTTTTTTTTAAACGAGATCAAACCAGTTAATCCTAAAGGAAATCAACCCTGAATATTCATTGGAAGGACTGATGCTGAAGCTGAAGCTCCAACACTCTGGCCACCTGACATGAAGAGCCAACTCACTGGAAAAGACCCTGATGCTGGGAAAGATTGAAGGCAGGAGGAGAAGGGGACGACAGAGGATGAGATGGTTGAATGGCATCACCGACTCCTTGGACATGAATTTGAGCAAGCTCCAGGAGATGGTGAAGGACAGGGAAGCCTGGCATGCTGCAGTCCACGGGGTCAAAAAGAGTCGAACATGACTTAGTGACTGAACAACAACAAAGAAACAAACTGGTTATACAGTCAAGGAAGCAAACGTGAAAAAGCTGAGGCCCAGTGCTTTTGATTTACATTTCTGAAATAAATGTGAAGGCTCAAAATCTACAAGTACAGAGGGAGCAGAGTGGAAGTCCCCCCAACCTGCCTGCCCGAGCCACCATCTCTGTCCACGGCTACTCGGCTACCTGTTTCTTGAGCATCCTTCTGGAGGTGTTTTATTCTTATCCAAGCAAACATGAATACATATTCTGCCCCGTCCCTTTTATCAACACACCTGGCAGCATATTCTGCACTTGGGATTTTCCATTAAAACACATCCTGCTGATCTTTCCATCACTGCCTCAGAGAGATGTGGCATCACTTACTAACAATGCCCTTGACAGGCATCGAAGTTGTTTTCGAATGTCTGCAGTCACAGACAGCCTATAGCCTGGGTCACAGGAGGAGGCGCCAGGCGAGGCTGGCAGAGCAAGGACTCGGCTTTGAATCCTGATTCGGCCACCTGCTGGCTGTGAGGCCTCAGGCAAAGTAATCACTCTCCCTGTTCTTCAGCGTCCTCATCTGTGAAGTGGGATCACATTAACAACACCTACTTCACAGATCAGCCTGGGGAATGAAATGACTTTAACGATGGTAGAGATTCAGAAAAGTGACTCATGTGGAAGTGCAGCTGTGCTCTCAGCTGCAGGGTGGTCCCTGCGCCCCCTCCCCGACTCCACACCCATCAACAACCCTGAGGATGTAGCCCATAGCCGTGCCAGCTCCCAGCACTCTTACCATGCCCAGAGTCCGCCCTTGCTGTGAGGAGAGGAGACGCAGAGGGAAAAACCAAGCAGGAAGCAGAAGACCCACCATCCAGGTTTATAGCAGAGACCCAGCCCACACTCCACAGGACTCCATCCAGGTTTAGAGCAGAGACCCAGCCCACACTCCACAGGACTCCATCCAGGTTTAGAGCAGAGACCCAGCCCACACTCCATAGGACTCCATCCAGGTTTAGAGCAGAGACCCAGCCCACACTCCATAGGACTCCATCCAGGTTTAGAGCAGAGACCCAGCCCACACTCCATAGGACTCCATCCAGGTTTAGAGCAGAGACCCAGCCCACATTCCATAGGACTCCATCCAGGTTTAGAGCAGAGACCCAGCCCACAATCCATAGGACTCCATCCAGGTTTAGAGCAGAGACCCAGTCCACACTCCACAGAACTGCATCCAGGGCAACAAAGACCCAGTCCATACTCCACAGGACTCCATCCAGGGTTAGACCAGAGACCCAGCCAGCCGACACTCAACAGAACCTTCATCCAGAGCAGTAGGACCTTTTAACAAGAATGTACTGCTTATTGGTCAAATCTGCACAAGGTGTGCTTACAAAAACCCAACCAGTACCATTCACTCCTTAGTTTCCAGGAAAGGGTTCTTAAAAGATGCCCTGATCCCAATGCCTTGGCTGTCTCTTCATCAGATTCCTGAGCCCCTAGAAGAAGGAAGGGCACATTTGCCTGCTCAAATGCTTGGGCAGCACTGCTGGGAGAGGAGAGGATAATCCAAGCTGATGCCCGAGGCTGCCGACAAATGGCCTTGTCTTCATTCACTGTCTTCAGTGCATTTCCTCTCAATGAACTGAGCTCCTAATAAACAAACAGGGTTATTCCTATTCAAAGAGAGAACAAGAATTAAGGCAAGACTAAGGCAGAGTTTGCCAATGGGAAAGTACCACCAATGGTATCGCTTTTCTTTTCCAGCATTTTGAATTAAGCGCTAATCCAAACAAGCTAGATGTGGGGGAAAGATTCTGTTAGATTAAGGGCTCTGAACTAATCCTTTTGAATTCCTGGCTTTTCTTCAGCCATAAGCAAAGTTATGAACAACAAAGAATTTACTAAATCTCCACCATCCTCACACTCTTATGGCAGAAAGCGAAGAGGAACTAAAGTACCTCTTGATGAAGCTGAAAGATGAGAGTGAAAAAGCTGGCTTAAAACTCAACATTCAGAAAACTAAGATCATGGCATCCAGTCCCATCACTTCATGGCAAATAGATGGGAAAACAATGGAAACAGTGACAGACTTTATTTTCTTGGGCTCCAAAATCACTGCAGATGGTGACTGCAGCCATGAAATTAAAAGACGCTTGCTCCTTGGAAGAAAAGCTATGACAAACCTAGATAGCATTTTAAAATGCAGAGACATTACTTTGCTGACAAAGGTCCGTCTAATCAAAGCTATGGTTTTTCCAGTAGTCATGTATGGATGTGAGAGTTGGACCATAAAGAAGGCTGAGTGCCAAAGAATTGATGCTTTTGAACTGTGCTGCTGGATAAGACTCTTGAGAGTCCTTTGGACTGCAGGGAGATCAAATCAGTCAATCCTAAAGGAAATTCAGTTCAGTTCAGTTTAGTTCAGTTCAGTCACTCAGTCGTGTCCGACTTTTTGTGACCCCATGAATCACAGCACTCCAGGCCTCCCTGTCCATCACCAACTCCCAGAGTTCACTCAGACCCATGTCCATCGAGTCAGTGATGTCAGCCAGCCATCTCATCCTCTGTCGTCCCCTTCTCCTCCTGCCCCAATCCCTCCCAGCATCAGAGTCTTTTCCAATGAGTCAACTCTTCGCATGAGGTGGCCAAAGTACTGGAGTTTCAGCTTTAACATCATTCCTTCCAAAGAAATCCAAGTCCTGAATATTCACTGGAAGAACTGATGCTGAAGCTTAAGCTCTAATACTTTGGCCACCTGACGCAAAGAACTGACTCACTGGAAAAGACCCTGATGCTGGAAAAGATTGAAAGCAGGAGGAGAAGAGGATGACAGAGAAGAGATGGTTGGATGGCATCACTGACTCGATGGACATAAGTTTGAGCAAGCTCATGAGTTGGTGAAGGACAGGGAAGCCTGGTGTGCTGTAGTCCACAGGGCCACAAAGAGTTGGACACTACTGAGTGACTGAACTGACTGAACTGAACTCAAGGACGGGGTCTTCAGATCTATAGGCAGTCGGTCAAAAGCACAGGTGATAACCCAGGCTTACAACTGGTGTACCAAGTACAGTGGGGTGGGGAAGAGGGGGCAGATAGTCTTGTGGGACTGAACCCTCAGTCTGCAGGGCTGATGCTGTTCCATGGCAGGTGGTGCCAGAAGGGAGTTACATTGTAGCACACCCAGGTGAAGCTGCAGAGAATTGCCTGTCCTGGGGAAAACCCCACACATTTGGGACCTGAAGTGAAGACCTCTGAGTGAACAACAGAGGCAGAGAGAGAAACACAGAAGGGAGGAAGAAGTGGGTTTTTCCCTACTCCATGTTTCTATTTTACAACACCAGCTGCAGTTTTCTTGAAATTTTCTGGTCCTGCTCTTGTTTGCTTTTGCTGCCTGAGTTGCTTCTTCCCCCCGGGGTTTGTTTTCTATAAAGTCTGTGTCTGTTTTGATGTTGCATAAACTTCTCACATGTGTGGGGGTCCTTTTCTATTTATCAGTGAGGCACTAAGAATGGTTAGAAGTTCTGCATGCTGGAATGTGAAAACACACTTTTTGTTTATTGATTTCGTATTCAGCAAACTTGCTAGCCAGAACAAAACGAGAACGGAAATGTTATCATAGCATGCCAGCTAGCTCAGATGTAAACAATGCTTGTTTTCATAGTAAATGCAAGCACTTCGCATCAGAAACAGTGGAGACGGGAAGAAAATGTACGATTTTTAAAGTGCTGAAATAATAAAAAAGAAACAGGGCTGACCCAGGATCCAGTGAAAATAACTGTTGAGAAATAGGTGGAGCCATGGCACCCTCGCCTTCATTCCTGTCAGCAGAGTCAAAATCAGCGTGTCAATAAGTAAACCTATCCTTAAAAACAAACCAAAAGATGGGCTGAAATAAAGATATTTTGAGATAAACCCAAGCAGGGAAGAGTCATGGCCAGCAGGCTAAGAAATGGAGAAGCAGCTCTTCAGGCAGAAGGAAGATGGTCACACATAAAATCCGGATCCACAGGGAGAACATGGGGAAGAGCAGCTTTTTTTTTCCGTCACTCGGGGCTAGGCTCCCTCTGTCACCTCTATTTAACCCGCACTACCTGTTTGGATTGGCAGTATTTTTATAATCATCCAGTTCCAACGATCTATTTTAAATTATGGTATTTTCCTTTGGCACGAGTCATTTAGTAGTGTTGCTCCACTATCAAATGTATAGGCTTTTTCTAGTAACCTCTTAAGTTTTGATTTCTTACGTGTACTCTCAGAGGACAGGGTTTATATACTACCAGTCCTTGGAAATAGCCTGAAGCTTGCCAAATGGCCCACGATGTGCCCAATTCTCATAAACAATCCACCTTGCGCTGGAAAGGCGAGTGTGTTCTTCGGTCATTGTGTGTAGGTCCACTGGTTGGACCTAATTTTCAACTGTGATGTTCAGAATTCTCTCCCTACTGACTTGCTGTTTTGCCTACCAAAGGTACTTGAGGTACACTAAACCTCCCACCTTGTGTGTTAGTCTTTTTCTCTTTGGAGTTTTAACAAATTTTTGCTTTATATATTTCGAGGCCACATCAGGACTGAACCAAATCTTTTATCAACATCTGTGATCCTCCTTCCAGCTTCAGGAAGGCTTTCCACCTTAACGTTTGTTTCTCCAATGTTAACGGAACTACATCGGCTTTCTTTGGTTAGCATTTTCTTGGGCTACTTTTTACCATCCACTGATTCTTAACTTTGCAGTTTTCTTGTAGTTTAGATATTGTTCTTACATATAGCTCTCTCAGTCAGGCGCAGCATGAAGCAGATAGCATAATTAAACTCAGATAATCCAATGGCTTCCTAGGTGGTTCAGTGGTAAAGAATCTGCCTGCCAATGCAGGAGACGCAAGAGATGTGGGTTCGATCCCCGGGGCTGGGAAAATCCCCTGCAGAAGGAAATGGCTACCCATTTCAGTATTCTTGCCTGGAGAATCCCATGGACAGAGCAGCCTGGCAGGCTACAGTCCATGGGGTCCCAGAGTCGGACACGATTGAAGCGGCTTAACAACAATGAGCAGAGGCAAGGGATGATGGGGTTCCCCAGGGCTAGAAACAGAAGTGGTGCTAAGCCCACAGGTGTACTATAGCCTACAGGCAAGGGGAAGGGAGGGCGTGACCCCAAGGGATGCTGGAGGTCACACAGAAGTACCACTTTCCTCCTTCTATTCTCCTGCTGAAGTTCTCTTGGCTGAACTCCACCACAAGCCATGGGCAGAGGGTCTTTGCACAAGCCAGCCTCAAGGCAGAGTGGGGCAGATGCAATAGCAAACACACTCAAAAATCTAATCTGACAATCTTTGTCTTCTAAATGAAGCAGTCTGTCTATTTACCTTAATTGGAACTATCAACACAGCTGGACTTCACAGCTTGTTTTGTGTATTCTAGTTGTTTCGCTAGTTGTTCTGTTCTTGGTCTTTCTGGTGCCAGACACAGAAGCCCACAACATCTCCTAACATTACAATTTTGTCTTTGTTGGGGGTAATTCATTAGCAATTTATGAAAGATGTTTACCTTATACTAAAAAAAAAAACAATAACAAAACCTCAAATCATACTATGAAGAAAATCAAATCACAAAGTGGGAATAAAAAGAGAATGAGCAAAACTCTAGAAAAGAAATTTAGGATTATCTTAAGGCTATATATAAGTCTTAAGACTATTTAAGTCAAATAACAGATCACAAAAATATTTATAGGAGCTATGACCCAGAAAGGGTTATTACATCTGTATTTTACATGAAGCACCTACAATAATGGGATGCTTAAATAAATGACTTCCCTAGTGGCTCAGACAATAAAGCGTCTGCCTACAATGTGGGAGACCCAGGTTCGATCCCTGGGTCGGGAAGATCCTCTAGAGAAGGAAATGGCAACCCACTCCAGTACTCTTGCCTGGAAAATCCCATGGACGGAGGAGCCTGGTAGGCTACAGTCCGTGGGGTCGCAAAGGGTCGGACAAGACTGAGTGACTAAACTTTCTAAATAAGTGATGATACTTCTACTTGGCAAGGTACTAAAAATATATATAAAATGCTGCCTACACAGATGTGCAAGTAACAAAAGGAAATACAAAGTTAGACATGCAGCACGGTTAGAAAACGCTGTAAAATGTCAAGTCCAAAAAACACTAAGTGGAAATATGGACATATTGAACATGACGTGTTTCTGAAAAAGGATAAGGTTAAGTGTTTCAAACATTAAGTGCACTTGAGGGTGGGGGGCTGGGGGGAGGGGATCTGGCTGCCAGAATGCTGACCAAGGGTGGCTGCACCTCTGTGGCTGATGTGACGGTGGGGAACCTGGGGATGGGGTTTTCAGGAGAGCTCTTCCTCTTCCCATATGTTTCATTGTTCATTTTCATCAATGTCTAGTGTATTATTTGTAAAAACGAAGTATTCAAGAAAAATCTCATCTCTTTGTTCCACCCGAGACCAGGAGACACAGAATGATGAATGAAGCCATGACTTGAGAACGTGCACAAGCTTGCACAACTTGGACAAGCAGAGTGTCGCCCTCCCTCTCCCTCCTGAACTAGGAGACTCAGGGGAACAATGTCTACAACGGGCCCCTGAAACAGCTGAAGGGAGGCAGAAACCCTCTGAGACCCACCAAGTACTCTCAAAGCTAATGGGGTTAAAGTGGGGCTTCTGAACATCGGTGTGTGTGGCCTCCCGATGTGCTGAGTTCTCTCCAGGCAGCAGGAGCAATCTCCCAGAAAAGGCATGTTAGTGACAAACCTGGAAGCCAGCACAGAAGGCATTGCTGGAAACCTGACTTTCTTTCTAGCTGCCAGTACAAGATAAATCGGGCCATCAAACCCAGATTGCAAAAGCTCCATTCTTCTTCTCGAAGTGAAGATTAGCTCAAAGCAGATGTCAATTCAACAGTCAATAAAGCCAACAAGAGAGTGAGAACAGCTATGCTCTCAGTAAGAAAGAAACGTATTAAAGTTACTGAACTGAAATCAAGAAACCATGGAACTTTTTATGATGAAAAAAGGGAAAGAACAGTCACATGGGAGAGACTAATTTCTTCCTCTTTTAACTGATTATTATATGGGTTATAAGTATAACCTCAGATATGCAGATGATACCACCCTTATGGCAGAAAGTGAAGAGGAGACTGAAAAAGCTGGCTTAAAACTCAACATTCAAAAACTGAAGATCATGGCATCCGGTCCTATCACTGCATTGCAAATAGATGGGGAAACAATGGAAACAGTGTCAGACTTTATTTTCTTGGGCTCCAAAATCACTGCAGATGGTGACTGCAGCCATGAAATTAAAAGACGCTTGCTCCTTGGAAGAAATACTATGACCAACCTAGACAGCATAGCAAAAAGCAGAAATACTACTTTGCTGACAAATGTCCATCTGGTCAAAGCTATGGTTTTTCCAGTAGTCATGTACAGATGTGAGAATTGGACCATAAAGATAGCTGAATGCTGAATCATTGGTGCTTTTGAACTGTGGTGCTAGAGAAGACTCTTGAGGGGCCTTTGGACTGCAAGGAGATCAAACCAGCCAATCCTAAAGGAAATTAGTCCTGAATCTTCATTGGAAGGACAGATGCTGAAGCTCAAGCTCTAATACTTTGGCCACCTGATGCAAAAAACTGACTCACTGGAGAAGACTCTGATGCTAGGAAAGATTGAAGGCAGGAGGAGAAGGGAACGACAGAGGATGAGATGGTTGGATGGCATCACTGACTCGATGGACATGAGTCTGAGCAAGCTCCAGGAGTTGGTGAAGGACAGGGAAGCCATGGGGTCACAAAGAGTCAGATACGACTGTGACTGAGCGACTGAAATGAACAGATGAGTATGCATGGCTTAAAACAGATGATTCAAACTATATGGGCTTTTGATTTAAACAAGGTTTACAGCCACAGGCACCTTCACTCACTCCCCCATCCAACAACTGCATGTTAGCCGCATTGCAGGTGCTGGAGAGGAGAGAGAGCATTCCGCTCTTTCTCAGCGCACCGGCATCACACTAGACCAGTCCTGAGGATGCCCATGATGACCACCCTCCCAGCACTTCACAGGGACCACTGGAGCACACACCCAATCTGCCAATGACCTTGTGCTGAGGCCATGTTCTCTAGAAAGCCAGAGTCTGTGGCAAAGTCTATGGGCTGGGGCTTTACCGGGAGAGGCAATCACGGGCGTAGGGGAGGCTGGGCAGGCAGGGGGCAACAGATACCGAGCTGGCTGTGTGTTCCCTGCAAAGTTGCAGGTTCTAGGCTGAGGAGCTCCTCCCCATGGGCCTTGTAGGGCTGGGAAGGGTGTGCGCCCTCTCCCTGGGCAAACCTCTGGTGCACTCCAGGTATGTTACCTGCCCCTCCAGGTAGCTAGGTGCTGGCGTGAACTAAGACCTCACCTCCGTATTAGTAAACAAAGGATGCTGCCACCATGGAGTCAGCTGGACCAGAGCGCTGCAGGAGCTCAGGATGGAGAGAACAGTTGCCCATGGCGCCCTCAGCTGCTGCAGCGCCCCCACCCTCCCACACAAGCATGCACCCTGGAGGGCTGCAGGATGAAGAGGAGCAGGGCGCTGGCCTCGGCTGGTGGGCGCCTGTGTCCGAGGAGCACCTTCAGGGAGCCCAGGGCCTGTCTCTTCCCACACACAAAAACACGCCAAGTTCCTTAACTTGAAATGACTGGTTTTCTTTAATTAATACTAATTTTTTGATATTTGGACTACCTGGATTTTGTTGCAAAAGCTCTAAAATGCCCTGGCTCCCTGCTTGCCTCTTTGGAGGTGTCCCTCAGAGCTATCTGAGAGGCAGTTCCTCAGGCTTTAGCCCTCAGTGTGTCCACTGAATAAAACCTAACTCTCAACTCACCAGGTGTGCATTTTTTCAGTTGCCACTGGAAAGCTGGGATTTACACATGACCTGGAGGTGGAGAGAAAGCAGCAGCCTTCCCATGTCCTCTTGAGCCTGACTGGCCCCCTCTCCCCCTCTCCACGAGGACCAGCTCAACAACCTGTACGACAGGGCAGCTGTGCGCCAGACACACCTTCAGCTTCCAGGAGACCCAGGGAGCTGACACAGGGCAGGACCTCCCCACTGGGCCAGAAGCAAGGTCCCTAGGCAGCCGGGCTGAGCAAACCTGGGAGGACACAGAGGGTGTGGTGCGAGATGGACAGAGCAAAGCGTAAAGTCCAGAAAGAACGACTTCCCTGGGCTTTCTTTGGTCCCTTCCTTTCTATCCAAGGGAACGCCACAGGGATGTGCCTGGTGGCCCCATGGCTAAGACTCCATGCTCCCAGTGGAGGGTGTGCTGTTTAGATCCCTGGTCAGCGAACTGGATCCCACATGCCACAACTAAAGATTCCACATGCCACAACTAAGACCAGGGGCAGCCAAATAAAGATTCTTTTTAAATCTTAAAAAAAAAAAGACTTGCAATTTCCTTAAAAATGAGAGAGCACCACAGCTTGGTAAGGCAGACAGAACAGCAGGCCAAAGAATCACTGAGCTTGACAAAGAAAAGAAACACACGACAGGTCCAGGGATGCCCACTGCGGACATCTCCGCTCACCATCTGCACCATCATGACCTGGAACCTCCCTGGCCTGCAACACAGGGGCCATGATCCCCCGACACCACAGGGCAGGGGACTGGGAGCTTCCAGGATCAGGTTACACCCACAGACACTCTGCTCCACGCTCACCGCACACAGAGTCCTTGGGCCTGAAGGCAGCAGGGTTCTGGGGTCTGCAGGCCCGGGTTCCCTCTCACCCCTGCCTCCTCACAGACTCTGCCTCTTCTCCATTAGGTCAGCGTGAGCATGGAGCAGGTTCCAGCTGCATAACTTACCCAGCCCTGCAGCTTTATTCCGCATGACTTGGCAAACACACCAACCAAACACGGCTGGGTCTCTTTGATCGCGCCCTGGCTCCGACTTTCAGGTTTAGGGAAAGGAGAAACTCAAAGCTGGGATTCCATGGAAGTGAGCTGGTGGAGTTGGTGTGCTGGGTGGGCTCCAGAGAAAGCCAAGAAATGTAGGACCTTTGCTCAAGGCTCAGCCCCAGCACACCCCAAGCTCATACAGTCACTCAGAGCTGGGAAGGCAAGCTGTGGGTTATGTCTTCCCAGCAGTTTCAGAATCAAGCTGTGAGCAAATTTTTGCTTCTTTTGTATGAAAAAAATGTTGCTTAAGAAGAAGAACGGATATGGAATGGATCTGCTGAGCTGCAAGCTTGAAAGAATGGACTGGATGGTAACCTAGCGAGCAGGGCCTTGGCACTACCCACACCCCACCCCACCCCACCCCAGATTCTGGTGTTCCCAAGCCCCCCAGCTCTCTACTCTCACAGGCAGGTTAACTCTCCCCACAGGCACCAGGCAGGTCTCCACCTGTGTCCTCTGGGTAGAAGCCTCCCCAGGGGCACGTGGGCCAGTTCCCAAAGGCTGCGGTCAGCATGTGCACTTGTGGGACAAGGTGAAAAGCGGCCGAGCGTCCAGGGGAACCCACGGTGTGCCACGTCATGCTGGAAACACTCACACCCATCAGGTGCCCAAACAGGCACAACGGAGTTCCTGTCACTCACAGGGTCCCCCAGGCTGTACTCTGTGGAACTGGAACTGGGACCCAGGCCTCTTGACATCTGCGTTCAGGCTCTTTGCACCAAATCACACCGTGGCCCCAAGTGCGGAACGCCAGGCACACTTGGTAACTTCCACTCGCTCGCTACTCTGATACAGTAAACCCTACGTGCGAACCTTCAAGTTGTAGGCTTTCAAATATGTGAACGTGTGTTCACAAGTCCACTCTTGAGAGTTAGTTCACGTGTCTGGTGTACACTATCACATGAGCGTGCCCTCTACACATGGTTGTGCTCAGGTGTACTTTACTGTACAATCCTGCATAGACTGTGACTTTATTTCAAACTCAGGATGTCTAGAAGCAAGTGTAAAAGCAGCGGTGATGCAGCTGGTACTAATGTACTTTTCAGGGTACTGTGCTATAAGATTAAAACTGTTTTCTCTTTTTCGTGTTTGTTTTTTATGTGGTATTTGTGTGAAAAGTATTATACAGCTACCACAGTGTGGTACTATATAGCCGCATATGTTAGTTGGACACCTGGGCTCACTTTGTTGGACTCAGGAACAAATTGGACTTACAATGGGGCTCTCAGAGTGGCACTTGTTCATATGGAGGGGACTTACTGTATTTAACTGTCCAACTCTGTTTTAATTTATATTTTCTTTTATTACTGCAAAGATTAAGTAAGTGTTAGTTGCTCAGTTGTGTTCAACTCTTTGCAACCCCATGGACTACAGCCTGCCAGGCTCCTCTGTCCATGAGATTATCCAGGCAAGAAGACTGGAGTGGGTTGCCATGCCCTTCTCCAGGGGATCTTCCTGACTTAGGGATCAAACCCAGGTCTCCTACATTGCAGGTAGATTCTTTATCCCTGAGCCACCAGGGAAACAGCTTTTGTTGACTGGTTGTCACTTTTCTTATGAATTGCTTTTTTAAGCTCTCTGCCTATTTTTCTAGTGGGAAGCTTTGCATCTTTCTTAGCAATCTGTGAGATTGCTAGACTTCTTAGTGATTATTTATATATTAATATTAGGTTATATTAATATAAAAAACATTAATATTATATACTGTCTGTCTGCAGTCATCTAACCATGGGAGTTGAGATGTTAGACATGAAGAAGGTGTCTTCCTGCCTATGTATAGGAATTTTTTATACCAAATACTGTTTAATTATCTTCCTTGGAAAAATCAATTTTTAGCATATTGAGAACTCAAATGATGACTGTTTACTGATGAGCAAGATTTAGTAAAAAAAAAAAAATGTAGTTTGATTTATTAAATAAGCAATTAAACCAATGGTGATTAGACTTTTACCCCTCCAAGTGGAGAATTAAAGAAATGAACTACTGAAATAAGAGCTCCTGATTGTGAAGTCTGGTCCTTGGGGCAGAGTCAAGGCTCTGCTCAGAGGGGCTGGCTACTGGAATAACAAGGAGTTGGGGTGTGGGTGGGTAGGCAGAGCAGTTTGTAAGGTCTGAGTCCTGGTTGTAATTGAGCGCACCCCCCCTTAGAGTCTGCTCATTCTCACAGCAAGTCCTTGACATAATGAGGTAAATCTGCCATTACATGCAGATGACATGGAACTATGTATAGAAAACCCTGAAGGTTCAGTTTAGTAAATCCAAAAACTATCAAAACTGATAAACGGGTTCAGTGAGGTAGTAGAATTGCAGTGTTAGCATACAGAAATTGGTGGCATTTCTTTACACTAACAATAAAATATTGAGAGGAAATGTAAAAATAAAACAATTCCTTTCAAAATCACATCAAAAAATAAAATAAAATACTTGGGACTAAACCTGACCAAGAAGGTGAAGGAATTACATGCTGAGAACTATAAACATTAATAAAGGAAATGGAAGATGATTCAAAGAAATGGAAAGATATCCCATGCTCTTGGATTGGAAGAGTTAACAACATTAAAATGGCCATGCTACCCAAAGCAATCTACAAATTGAATGCGATCCCTATCAAATTACCCATGATATTTTTCACAGAACTAGAACAAATAATCCTAAAATGTATATGGAACTGGTGAAGACCCAGAACTACCAAAACATCCTGAGAAAAAAGAACAAGGCAGGAGGTATATCCCATCTGCTTTTGTAAAGTTCTGTTAGGACAAGTATGGTCTTCATTTGTGTATTTCCTGTGGCTGTTTTTGCACTCAAACGGCAGAACTGAGTTGCTGGCACAGAGACCAGAAAGCCCCTCGCAGAAACAGTGTGCAGTCCTTGGGCTACAGAGAAGTGAAAAAGGCCATCTGTGAATTATTTGAGTTTATCCAGAATATTTTGTAAATATTTTTCTGATTTTAATATTATGGTATCTTTTGCCAGACGTTTCTACTTGTATGTGTATAAATCCACCAAGATGATTTCCTTTCCAAATGGTGCACCAACTGTCAATAGCTTTTATCCAACACTTTGTTTTTGCCCCACCAGTTAGAAACACTGCACTCAGTTTGTCTACATGGCTCGGCTGTGGTCCCCTTGCCTCATCTGTCTATTTTGGCACCAATGCCACAGTTTTTAAAAATTTTATTTTTAATTGGAGGATAACTGCATTACAATACTGTGTTGGCTTCTGCCATACAACAACATGAATCAGTCGTAAGTGTACCTATGTCCCCTCCCTCCTGAAGTGCCCTCCCACCTCCCACCCCATCCCACCCCTCTAGGTCATCACAGAGCACTGAGCTGAGCTCCCTGTGCTATATAGCAGCTTCCCACTGGCTATCTGTTTACATATGGCAGTATATATGTTTCAATCGTACTCTCTCAATTTGTCCCTCCCACTCCTTCCTCTGTTGTGTCCACAAGTCTGTTCTGTCTGCATCTCTATTGCTGGCCTGCAAACAGGTTCATCAGTACCTTTTAGATTCCATACATATGCGTTAATATATGATATTTGATTTTCTTCACTCTTAACAGGCTCAAGGTTCATCTACCTCATTAGAACTGACTCAAAGGCATTCCTTTTTATGGCTGAGTAATATTTCACTGTGTATATGTACCACAACTAATTTATCCATCCATCTGTCGATAGACATGTAGATTACTTCCATGTCCTAGCTACTGTAAATAGTGCTGCAATGAACACTGGAGTATATGTGTCTTTTTTGATTATGATTTTCTTAGGGTTGTATGCCCAGTGGTGGGATTGCTCCATCATATGGTAGTTTTATTCTTAGTTTTAAAAGAAATCTCCATGCTGTTCTTCATAGTGGTTGTATCAATTCTCATTCCCACCAACTGTGCAGGAGAGTTCCCTTCTTTCTATCTCCTCTCCAGCATTCATTGTCAATTTTTTGATGATGGCCATTCTGACTGGTGTGAGGGGATACCTCAGTGTAGTTTTGATTTGCGTTTATCTAATAACGAGTGCCACAGCTTTTTAATTATTATAATTTGAAAACGTTTAAATATCTGCATTTAATCTTTCAGAATTTTTTTCCCTAGTCTATTCTTTCAGAAAACTTCATAATCATTCAGTTGAGCAACCCTCCATCCCTTAGTTTCAAGGTGATATTTGCTGTGAGTGTGTTAAAATGGTAGATTTGTTAAGAATGGATTTATCAATGATACTGAAGCCAGGCAGAGAGTATATAGAAAAACTCTTAAAGATTGATAACCATCTATTCTAAGTGCCTTTTGTGTTTCAAGAGCTCCGGTGAGTTAAAAAAATACAGGGCCAAGTCCACAACTGTGGGTCATAGTGAGGTCTCAGAAGTCAAGTATCCCCTGGAGCCTCAGGCCGGGGAGAAGAATGGAGCCCCGACCCTGGTGCACAGTGAAGCTCCAGGTTCCAGGCATCCATTAGCCTTTGTTATTTCATTTGATTTTTATCTCCTAATTGCAACACTTAAAAGCAAAAAAACCCAACCACAAACATCCTAAAGCCAGATATGTGAAGACTGGCCACAGGGATAATGAAGGAAACCTCTGGGTCGGTACTGATAAGGGTGTGCTGAACGGGGATCAACTGAAGTGCCAAGGGCAGAGGCAACCCAGCTGTGAGTGGGGTTTGTACTCGATTGCACTCCTAACCTGGCCTGCAGAGGGAATGACCCTGGGAGAAGACGCACCGTTTCTTTGGCCTAGGAACTGAGGAGGAAAACAATCTCCTCCTCAGGTGAAAGAAAAAAAGTTTTAAAACACGACACATACCAGGCTGAGAATGACAGGAGGTGAGCACTGTTTGAGAAAGGGAGTCATCTGAGGACTTGTTATTCAACCAGCCCCGGGTCTGGTCCCACTCGTGGAGTGTTGTCATCCAGCACAGCCCTGAAGTTAATTGGTTGTTTTCTTTCTTAAGCAATTAAGATGCAGAGGATGGAGGGGACTGAAATGCACAGTACTGCCCCACAGTCTTGTGCCCCACGCACTGGCTCTAGGGATTACGGGAGAGGAAGGACTGGCCAAAAATTCTGACAGGGTAGCTCTGTGCTGCTGCTGCATTCCTGGCCCTGAGGCCAGTGGAGACCCGGTGCCCAGGGGCCGCCCTGACCTGATGGCATGCCCAGCACCGACCACATCCTCGAGGTGGCTCATAGGCCCGAGTTTCTCCTGGGCTTTGGGGTCAGCATCGGGGGAGCCCCTGGTTGTCCTAGGTCAATGTCTGGGGCCCCACGACGCTGACCTGCATGGTTTAGGACCTGGCCCTCACTCTTCCCCTCCTGGCCCCTCTATGTGCGGAGAGCCAGTGGAACCAATGCTAGCTCTACCTGGAAGGCAGACTGGGGGGCCTGTTCCTGTCCTGCACGGGGAGCAGGGTGTGTGGCTTGTCAACACTCACTGGACACCCTGTTCCCACAAAGGCCACCTCAAGAGTGGTGTCTCTACAGGTGGAGCTCACACACATGAACCCGCCCCAGGGGCCACTGCAGGGTTGGGCAGACGCTCTGGACACTGAGGGGGGTGTCCCCGTCCCCCACGTCCAGCAGGTCAGACAAGTCCAGAGCTAGAAGGCAGGTGTTTACACTGCTCTGAGGAAGGACAGTCTTTCCAAAAAATGGTGCTGGGCTAACAGGACCTCCATACACAAAAAAACGGAACTTGGACTCTCACCTCACACTACACACAAAAAGTGACTAAAACCAGACCCAAGTCCTAAACCAAGGAGCTAAAACTATAAAACTCCTGGAAGAAAACAGTTTTCAAGCTTCGTTATCTCAGGTTAGGCAGTAGTTTCAACATGATATTAAAAGTGAAGGAAAACTAGAAAAAATAAATTGAATTTCCTCAAAATAAAAAATGGCTGCATCAAAGGGTACTATTAATAAAGTAAACCACCCACATACTGGGGAAAAAGGTTTGCAAATCTCATTGTTCGGTAAGGGGCTGCTGCTGCTGCTAAGTCGCTTCAGTCGTGTCTGACTCTGTGCGACCCCATAGACGGAAGCCCACCAGGCTCCTCCATCCCTGGGATTCTCCAGGCAAGAACACTGGAGTGGACTGCCATTTCCTTCCCCAATGCAGGAAAGTGAAAAGTGAAAGTGAAGTCGCTCAGTCGTGCCCGACTGGAAGCGACCCCATGGACTGCAGCCCACCAGGCTCCTCCGTCCATGGGATTTTTCCAGGCAAGAGTACTGGAATGGGTTGCCATTGCCTTCTCCTCGGTAAGGGTCTAGTGTCCAGAATATTTAGAGTTCCTCTAATTTGATGATAGAAGACAAACAAGCCAGTTTAAAGGTAGACAAATGACTTGAACAGACATTTCCCCCAAAGAAGGGATAAAGTGGCCAATAAGCACATGAAAACATGCTCTACATCACTAATCATTAGGGAAATGCAAATCAAAACCACAGTGAGACGCTACTTTTCACTCACTAGGATGGTTATAACAAAAGAGGGTGCTGGTAGGGAACTTAAAATCCTCCTATCTTGATGACAGGCACTGTCTGGCCACTGTCTGGCCACTGTCAAATTTCCCAGCAATTCCTCAAAAAGTTAAATACAGATTTACCATATGGCCCAGGAATCCCACTCCTAGGTACATAGCCCAGAGAACTAAAAACACACGTCCACACAAAAACTTGTACATGGATATTCATAATATTATTAGTAGTTATGAAGAGAGAAAAAACCCCCAGTTGTCCATCAAGTGATGAATGAATAAGCAAAATGCAGTTCATCAATACAACGGGAGAGTAGTTAGTTAAGGAATGAAGTGTTGACGCTGGCTATAATACTGATGAACCCTGAAACATGATGCTACACAGAAGAAGCCAGTGAGAAAAGGTCACCAACACTGTGATTCCCTTTATATGAAATGTCCCAAAGCGGCAAGTCCAGACATAGAACATAGGTTAGGCGCTGCTAGGGTTGCAAGGTGTGGGGAGTGGGGTGACTGTTGAACATGTAGGGACTCCTACATGGGATGATGACCAAGTTCTGGAATTAGATGTTGTGATAGCTGCACAATACCATGAATGTACTGAAATCCATTAAACTGTACACTTAAAAATGATTAAAGCTGTGAAATTTATATTATGTAAACTTTACCTCTAAGAAAAAGCAAAGAGTGGTTGAGGTACTGTGGCTGAGTCAAGTCTAGGGCTAACCACAGGGCTGAAACACAGGAAGTGCTGGGACCATCCCAGGAGCCACTGACCTTGCTTCTCCCGGTTGCGAACCTGGGATGGCATGTCTTGGATTTCCAGCGTCCATTCCCCCTCGGCCTTCTCTCCCCAGCAGTGCACAGTCATGAACTCCCAGTTTGTAAAGCCTTCGTTGGAATGATCCAGCAGTCTGCAATCGGAGTCGCGGGGTCAGTCCAGAGGGGCCCAGAAGGGATGGTGGGTAGACCCTGGCTGTGCAGCACCACCCGGCAAGGTGCCTGCACCCTCAACCTCGGCGGGTCCCCAAACGCTCACTGAGGAAGGCAGCCAAGTGGCACAGGTGGCGCCCAGCATGAGATGGGGCTCCATCAGTGGTGGGCTCCTCCCCCATCCTAGCTCTCACATGAAGACTCAGGCCCAGGGATCTGCTGCAAGCCCCCCTCCAGTGACTGGCAGAACTGAAATATCCTCTCCTGTCCTGGGTTCTCTCCATCACCATCAAGCGCCCCTATGCTCCACCCCAGGAGGGTTCCACAGAGCTGTGACCCCAGTTCCTGGACACTGGAAAGTGATGGCAGCAGGGCCACATCATTCCTTCCTGCAAAGCCGCAAGGGTGTCACGGAGAAGGCCCTTCCGAAATGCCGTCTTGTGGAGTGAAGGAAACGCTCAAGTTGTCTGACAGCAGCATTGTTCTCCAGAAGATAGGAATGAGGAACGTGAACCACTGCTCAGCCCCAGGGAGAACATACCCTCGCTTGGGCCCCAGGGCTTAGCAGGTCCCCTCAGGTGCACGTGGGGAGAGGAGACACCATGAGCACTGGCCTTACCCCTCCAGGTCCCCACAGCTGCATGTGGGGAGATGAGACACCCTGAACACTGGCCTCACCCCTCCAGGTCCCCACAGCTGCACGTGGGGAGATGAGACACCCCTGAGCACTGGCCTCACCCCTCCAGGTCCCCACAGCTGCATGTGGGGAGATGAGACACCCTGAACACTGGCCTCACCCCTCCAGGTCCCCACAGCTGCACGTGGGGAGATGAGACACCCTGAGCACTGGCCTCACCCCTCCAGGTCCCCACAGCTGCACGTGGGGAGATGAGACACCCCTGAGCACTGGCTTCACTGCTCCAGGTCCCCACAGCTGCCCGATCCCCTTGGGCCTTCCTGCTGGACCTCCGGCCTGGGTCCACTTTCTCAAGCTTGCTTCAGGCAGAAACAGGGAGCAGCTCATGGGCATCTTCTATCTCCAGCCCTCAGACCCCGAGAAGAAAGGTTTCCAGGCTCCTCATCTCACTCTTCCTTCACAACCTGTCTATCTCTACCTCTAATGTGTAGGGGCTCTTTACTGTTCATCAGAAACTCAGATGTTTCATATGATGTCAGACTCAATTCCCAGTTGTGGATTCTCTAAACGTCCACCGTCCAGAAATGTTTACAAAGGGAGCATGCTCTACACAAACAGTGCGGGGAGGGGAAAACTTTCTTCTAAGAAACCACCAAGGTCAAGGCTGATCTTCACTTATTACCCCCAATGAATGTGGAATAAAGACAAGCTCTTTCTGGGACTGAGGGACATAAGATATCCGCTTACTCAAAGCAAAAAGAAACCTAGAAACCCGAAAAAGCCGCTGAATTAAGCAAGATCAAAAATAAAGTAGGTGATTGATCCCACACTTGATCTTAGCTGAGAGGTCAAAAAGTGACTGGATCCTGAAACAAAGACTCCTGCTGTAATCCCACAGCCTGCCCTGCTGCTGCTGCTGCGTCGCTTCAGTTGTGTCCGACTCTGTGCGACCCCATAGACGGAAGCCCACCAGGCTCCCCCGTCCCTGGGATTCTCCAGGCAAGAACACTGGAGTGGGTTGCCATTGCCTTCTCCAATGCATGAAAGTGAAAAGTGAAAGTGAAGTCGCTCAGTCGTGTCCGACTCTAGCGACTCCATGGACTGTAGCCTACCAGGCTCCTCCGTCCATGGGATTTTGGGGTGCCATTGCCTTCTCCGACAGCCTGCCCTGGAAAGACCCAACTCCCAAGACTCAGATGACAGCCTGGGCTCAGTGTGACCCAGGGCATGGGCAGCTAGGAACCAGGTGAGTCCAGGTTCATAGCCCTCTCGTTTTGGGGTTCCCACCCTGGGCCTGAGCAAGGAGTGGGAGTCAGGAGGGGAGGAGCACAGAGCATAGGCCAACACTTCCATTGGGTCATCACATCTAGTCCTCATAACTCTGCTAGCTGAGATGGAGGAACCTCAGGACGCCTCGAGAGCCAAGAAGCAGTAGCAGCCCCCCGCGCCTGCTGGCCCATGGAGGAGCAGGCTGCAAGCTCTGGTCTCTCGGTCCCACAGCCCATGCCCAAGAAGTGACCTCAAGAGGGCCGGGAGATGAGCAGCCCCGTCCAGCCTCAGCTGACGCAGAGACAGGCGCTGACCGCTCTAGTGAGTGTCTGCCCATAGCATGCAAGCCTGGACAAAATTGGACAGATTCCAATTTCTCAAGAAGACTAGACTTGTGGATTTTTAAAGGAAACGTCTAAAAGTTCTAACAACAACTCTGGTTGCAAAATAGCACAAAGCTGCAGCTTGCTGGCTGGCATCCTCAAATGCTTGTGCCCACACCAGTCCCCAAGTGCAGAAGGTGGCCCAGGCCCCCTCCAGAGGGAGACACCACTGTCACCCTTGTGCTACGAGGGGGAGCCCAGCAGGGCCACGCATCTCTCCACCAGACAGCCACGGCCTCTACCACTGCCCGTAGTGATAGAAAAAGTGGAAAAGGTTCTGGATGTCTGAAGGCTAGGCTGCAGGAGGCTATTTCTCAGGTTTGGGGGGCTGCATGTGTGTGTCTCCAGAGCCCCCAATATGCTGGCACCTTGCAGAGTCCTGTGACACTGAGCTGCGCCCAGCCCCTACCTACCTCTCACCCAGCCACCCCTCTGGACCCCATCCCCTAGCCCCCGGCCCCTGCCCACCTGGACTCACCTCTTCGCCAGCAGCTGAGACCTGGTCCCAGAGGGGGATGTCAGGTGGATCTGCAGGTCGCCACGGCGCGGGTGGGAGATAGAGATGCGGGCCACCACGTGCTCCAGGAAGCCCACGTGCTGGTCTGAGTGGTCGGCACAGGCAGTGGTCAGGGCGGTGGTCCACAGCGTCTGCACCACCGGGATGCTCCTGCCAGGGGTGGGGGTGGGCTTAGTGTGGGGCTCCAAACCCCTAAGTTGTGCACCAGGGGACAGGACAGGCCTCCCAGCCAAAGCCCCTTGTGTCTCCCTCTTAGACACGCTTGTCAGAGTCACATCACCTGCCCTGAAAGGGTTGATCATTCTGGGATTTGCTCAGAGAGACTTAGTGTCTTCCTGCGCAGACTCAGCCTGCACACCCAGAATTCGGCCCCCTCAGTGTGGCCAGCTAGTCTCCTGAGCATCCTGGGGTATGAGAGGCTTTAAAACCCCATCACTCTGTCTCAAAGACTGGCCTTGAGGATACAGGTCATGATGCCGAATGCTAACAACAGCAAACACTTTCTGAGCTGACTACATGCCGGGCACTGGCCCCTGGCCTGCATACTGACAAGGACCGACCCATTTAACCCAGAGAGGTCACAGAGCTGTGGAGGGGCAGAGCTGGGACACATGGACACATGTGAGGCTCCGAGTCCTCTGCGTCCACCTGAGCCACCTTGTCCGACACAGATGTCTACATGGACCCACAATCACATTCAAGAAGCCAGGAAGTAGGAGAGGGACAAGGGACCTGGGGTCACTGGTGGAGGTCACGGTGACTGGACCAGAGGACTCTTCATGGAGGCTGGACAGGAAGTCTGCTCTGGACGGTCCTGATGGAACGCTGGCCGCCCCCCCACCCCACAAGGGAGTTTGTGCTCTGAACAAACCCAAGGGTGTTTACCATCTGGGGTGGTCTCTGGGGATAGGCACCATACCCTGATCCCTCAGGACTCCCCAGATGGAGCAGACAAGCCTTCCCCTAACACTGCTGCAGAGCCGGGCCAGGCCACCCGCCAGTGCTGCACCTGCACAGCTCACTCTGACGGCCTGTGAGCTTAAGAAAGGCCACGCTCTGCCCAGCAGCACAGGAGTAACTCTGCGACGCTGGGCCAGCACTCAGTCTACTGCGGGGAGCGCTGTTTCCACTATGCCCGACTTCCCTCTGGGGAGGGGGCTTCCCCCAGAGGGAGCTCCCGTGTGGGCTCAGTGTCTCCGGAATTAAATCGCTTGGCTCAACAGGGCCTGAGTCATAAAAAACAATCAAAACACTTATAAACAGTGATGTAATTCCTCTGGAGACTCTCTAAATATTTGAAAACATGACTTGTATACGTTGTAAACTGACAGAGATGCTTACTTCTCCCAGTGCTTTTCCTAGGTTTTACTGTCAGTGTTTGGTGGTCAGCAGCCCCGCCCAGCCCCACGGGCATTCACTCATCTTCAGGTAAACTATTCCTACCTCCTGCATTGAGGAGGCAATGTGGGTGCTGGGGAAGGGGGCGGTGGACACTCCCCTGTGAAGACTCACTAAGCAACCCTACACCCTCCTCAGCTAAAAAGCAAGACAGGGGTGAAACAGACACAAAAGTCACAACCAAGCTCCCACCCTCAACCATCTGCCAGCTGGGATGGGGAGCCATCACTCTGCCCTAGAAATGCATCCCACCCAGGAAACCCCACTACCAGTGATGAGGGGCCTGACCTCAGGGTACAGGAACAGAAGTAAAGAGCCCCACACTCCCCACAGCTGCCTCCCCAGCCTGGCCTTGGAGCTGATGCCCCAAGAGGAAAGCACATTTTAGGGAGCACACGTGGCGTCCTCACTGAGGTTGGCAGCGTCTCTTGGGGACCCCAGCTGCTGGCCCTCCCTGAGGGTACACACACTGGCTGGGCTGAGCACAGAAGCTGCAGGGTTTCAGTCAAATCATGCACAGAAACACAAACACAGGTAAGCTACACATTAATCACAAAAGCTGATCTAGAAAGATTGTAAAGCTCCCAAGATGACTCAGAATGTTCTTCTGCTACTAAACTCTGAAACTGTCATCTGTGCACAAAGCCATCTCTCCAGGACCCCAGAGAGCCTGAGGACTTCAGAGGTCCCTTCAGACCCAGTGATATTCAAGCTGTGGGAGCTGCCCTCCTGGAAAAGGGCTCTGGGGACAGAGATGTGTCACTTCCTGCTGAGCTGTGCCAGACTCAATGCTGGACCCTCCAGGTGTTCCTTCATCCTACGCCCCTCAGCAGCAACCCTCTCAGGGAAGGTGGGGAACAGCGACCAGCCTGAAGGCTCATAGCCACTTCCTAGATCTTGCATTCAGCTTTCTCTAGCACATGACACCATCTAATTGCTCGTATATCTGTAGGGACAAGTTCCCAATTTACTAAATTCAAGACACTCACCTAGTCACAGTGCTTATAATCTTAGGGCATCCAAGTGACGTTCAGAACCAGAGGCAGAACTGTTTTCGAGTAAACCAAGTGTTGGGGAAGAGCAGGAGAAGCTGGGCAGCATGGGTGCCCCCCGCCCCCTCCGCTCTGCTTGGGGGGCCGCGGCAGTCAGCACAGGGACCTCCCTCCACTGCCGTGCTTTACAAATTGTGGTAACCCTGCGGCAGCCAAGTCTGTCAGCCACACCTTTCCAAAAGCATTTGGTCACTTCGTGTATCTCTGTCACATTTTGGCAATTCTCACAATATTTCAAACTCTTCAATGATCTTTGAAGGTTTCACACTTTTAATAAAGTTCTGGTGATGTTTGATGTACAGTTGTAAAAAGATTACAACTCACTGAAGGCTCAGATGATGGTGAGTCCTTTTTTTTTTTTTTAGCAGTAAAAGTCCTTCTTTTTTTTCTTTTTAGCAGTAAAGTACTTCTTACTAAGGTAGGTACATTGTCCTCTTAGACACAGTGCTATTGCACACAACAGACTACAGTGTTTTAGAAACGTAACTTCTGCATGCATCGGGAAACCAAAAAGTTCATGTGACTTGTTTTATTGCAGTGACCTGGAACTGAACCTGTAACATCTCCCAAGTCTGCCTCACTTTGCACTCCCACCTGGAAGACCCCTCCCCAGCTTAGTTTCAAGCCCAGACCTGCATCCTGGCCCAGAGTGTTTCAGAACCCCTGGGAACCTTGCCTGTATCTCTCCAGTGTCTATGGTGACTTCCTAGAACAACAAGGACAACTGTATCATTCAAGTTCCAATATTCATCTCAGAAGCAGGGAGCATTGGACTTCCCTGGCATTCCACTGGTTAGCACTCCATGCTTCTACTGCAGGGAGCACGGGTTCAACCCTGATCTGGGAAGATGCCACAAGCTGTGGAGCAACTAACCCTGTGCGCCACAACTAAGGAGCTTGTGCTCTGGAGCCCGTGTTCTGCAACAAGAGAAGCCACTGCAATGAGAAGCCCATGTACCACAACCAGACAAAAGCCTGCGCAGCAATGAGGCTGCAGCCAAATTAAAAAAAAAATAATGATAATTTCCAAACCTCACACCCGTGTTGGGGGTTTTGAATGAGTGAATCCATACACACAGTGCTTAGAACAAAGGCTGGCACACAGTAAGCTCCTGATAATCATCACCCATCAACCCACTACATATTTATAAGCAGAACTGTTATAAAAAGACCATCACATGTGGTCTGGTTTAACGAGACACCAGAAGAGTAAACAGCATGTGGTTAATGCACAGTTAATTCTTGAACATCTAGAAATAGATGTTCTGCTTTGGAGATAACCCTGAGTCAAAGCTTTTAGTTTTGAAGTATCTTTGCATGGTGGTTTGGTTGGTAGTATTCAGAAATATCAGAGTAACGGTTTCCCAATTGGTGTGTAGTCTTCAGTAATTATAAGGAGTTATTTGCATGTAACTGCTGTCAAACCAGTAAGACTGCATTTATGCATCCATCATTTTCAGGATTATTGGTAACCTGGGCATATTTTCCCCAGATGACTTTGCCTCCTTGTGTTACAAGGCCCAACTCGCTCACGTTCACCTCAATGACGGTTCCTTTGGTAATAACGCCCAAAGTTGTATATAGTGGGGATGAGGGATTCTTCTTTACACCAAGTATTGGCAAGCAAAAGGTGGCTTTCAGTTCAGGATGTGTTACATGAGCCTTCTTGAAACGTAATCCCATTGGCCTAATGAATCTTTCATATTTAGGTGGTTTTCGAGTAAAGCCATCTCCAACAAAACAGACTTTAGTAACCATCCTCTTCCAGGCTTTCTTCTTTCTCTTTCCTGTTCGAATAACTTTTAATACTTCTGTTTCTCCCTGGGCACGAACTTTAGGCAGAGGGACCTCCCATTTTCCCGCTTTCTCTTTTCGTTTCTGTTTAATCATATTGGAAAGTACTTTAGCTCGAGACTGTCCCTCACGGTCCAGTAGATATGCAGGTACTGCTCCTTGTGGAGTTTTTTCATCATTCTTCTGTTTGGTGTTTCTCTTTTCATGCATCTTAATAGTCTTTTTCATTTGTATTTTCTCAGCATGGCGCTGTTTATGGTAGAGCTTCGCTTTCAGACCAATCATCTTTTTTGCCTTCTTTGAACGTTCATGAGCCTCTCGACCTTCCTTCTTTCTCTTTTTCTCATGGTAATCCAAACGATATCCATAGCGCTTACGGTGTAACTCAATATATTCATTTTGTGGCATGGTGACGGCTGCCGAGCCGCCGGGTGCAGTCTCCGCGGCGCGAAGAAGCTCTCAATTTTCGGCTCTCAGAGACCAACGAGCCAACTCCGCACCACCCGCGACAGGAAAGGGTCTATTCTGGGTGAGTTCTTTAATAAAAGACGAGCCACACTAAACTACACACTGTCTGGATGGTAACCTTCCAAACCTGCTGAGACCGAAGACGAGCAGGTCAACTCCTCTTGCTTGGCTGTCTTTCAGCATGGAGTTGGGAGGCACAGATGTCATCAACTGTCCAACTGTAGCTGGGTCTTTAAAGATGTAGGGACATGCTAGCTAGAAAACCCTATGGGTCAGATAAGATTTTTAAAAGCTGGGACTCTTTTTCATTCACGGGAGTTATATTAAGGTTGATTTTCACTTTCAGAAAGGTTATAGAAGTGTCATTTCACCCTTTTCTATCTGACACCCCTAGACTTTAAAATAATTTTGCACAGGTAGATGGCACTGGTCATGACCCTATTTACTTTCCATTAGTGGACAGAAACTTCTAAGGAGGTTTAAACCATTTGTACCCAAAACCAGTCAAGAATGCCATCCTTGTGTGCCTGCACGTTACAACAGAGGCTGGGCCTCCACTCATGCTTGCACAGTGTCACCTCTATGGCCTGGACAAGTCATTCTCAAACATGAATGTGCCCGGTGAGGTCAAGGGACTTGCCCTCCTGCTGGGCCAAGACTCCACACTCGCTGACAGCCACCCGGCCATGCTTGGCCCTGATGCCTGTTCTGTGGGTGCCGGGGGCTGCTCCGGGGTAGGGTGGGTGAAGGCTATAATCAGGTGGCCCAGGGAGATCTGGAGATCAGTGTTTGCGAATAGGAGTTGGGGAAGGGCTGGCCTCTGAGGGGTGCGGGGAGGGCTGGCCCCTGGTGAGCAGGGGGTGCCTGGCCCCTCTCCTTCCTCACCACCCCACTCCCAAGGGCGCCTCTCTCCCGGCCTCTCCTGGTGGCTCCACCGCCTACTCCATGAACTTCAGGGATGCCGACAGGCACAGGCTGCCGTCCCTCCACTGCCAGACCCTGGATACACAGCGTCCAGACAAGGAGGTCAGCATGGCCTTTCTGCAGAGAATGACTGACCGCTCCCCCGACAGTCCCTGATGGCAGCCTGCCCCCTCTCCCCATCACCACCTCTCTGCTGTGCTGCTGGCCCTCTGCCCCTCTGGCCCGAGCCTGACTCAGGTTCGGGGTGGCGCTGGAGCCTGCCAGCAGAGGGACACCAGCGGGGCCTAAGCAGTCCTCCAGGGCACAGTGGGTATGACACCCATGTCTGAGCACAGGCTGGATCTGCAGAGAGGGTAGTCCCGGGACTCCTCTGGTCACGGTCAGGGGGACCATCTCCCTGGACAGGACATACCCCAGGGAGGACTGTGGGGGGAAGGAGGGTGGAGAGGTGTTGGTACTCTTCATTCCTGCCCTGCACATGACCAGGGACACCCAAGCCTCTGGCCCACAACCCCACACGACCTCACCGACATCACTGCAGACTTACCAGGACGCCTGCACTTAATCCCAGTGAACAAGGTTCTCTGAAGTTCACACTGGGGTAGACTCGTCCTTCCACTCAGGAGGGAGGGCAGGGAAATGAGTCCCATGTGGGTACAAAGGTCTGCACAAGATGCCCAAGGAGGCCCCCTCTTCCCCCTCGCTGTCTCTCTCTCCCTCCCTGTCTCCCTCTCCTTTTCTCTCTGTCTCTCTCTTCTCTCTCTCTCTCTGCTCTCCACAGGAAGCACTAAAGCTGGGTCTAGGACACTCACAGCATTCCTGGATTCCACCATGAGAAGAAACCAGAAAGAGGCTGAGAGAATGAACAGCCATCCTGGGGGACCCCTGGACCAAGAAGCATCCGTGGAGAGGGAGCAAGGAGAAGCAGGGGAGGAGAAGCAGGTGTGTGGGAAGACTTCCTTTTCATCTTTAAGCCAAACCATCCGAGCAGCTTAGTCAAAGCTACACAAGAACCCGACAAAGGAAACCGGCCATAAGCACAGGGGGCACCGAGCATGTGGCTCAAGTGACCCCGGCAGGCAGGCTGTGACCACAGGTCAAAGCGGGCATGTGATTCCATGCGGAGCACCCGCCTGGTGGCCTGTGTGTCTGTGTCCTGGCCCTCATGTCCCTGGGGACAACCGAACCTGTAGTTGAGTCTGTGGTGTCGGACAGCTGGTTGGCTGACTAGTCCTGCGAGGCTAAGGCTGCTGAACGCAAAGACGATTTTCCCTTAGAGACATATGCGACTCTCCTGTCCGCTGGAGTATGTGGCCTTTCCCTCCTCAAAGGACAGAAACAATGTCACACTGTGTGTGACGGCTGCGCCCCTCCACCCGTGCTGTCTAGACTCCATGGACCAGCACTTAAAAAACAAAATAAAATAAAAATAAAAACAACCCTGCGCCACCGAGGCACCACTCTCCCATCTTAAAACTATTTCTGGCAGGAGAAGAATGCTTCATTCAGGAGCCGCCCGACGGGGAGGCCAGTGGGAGGGAAGGGCTGCAGCCCGGACGCAGCCCCGGGCAGGCGTCACGTAACCTGGAGCCTGAGGACCTGTGAGCTAGGCATCTCCCAACCAACCATGTGGAAGAATGCGACAGGCCTCCTCAGGCTCAGGGAACCTTCTACTTTCTTCTGAATAGGACAGTCTAAGGCTCCCCAGAGAAAGCGATGCCTTCCAGCGTCAAGAGTGAGATCTATCTGCTGGCCGACCAGCTGGTCAGGCCTGGAGGGACGAGCTGACAGTCAGTCTTCACCATCAGCATCAGGAGGGAAATGTAATTTTTCCAAAGCTCCCACTGTGTGGTATTCATCCAACAAATACTTTCTGAATTCCTACTGCACACAAGGCATCAACAAAAAGTACTTCTCTGAAAATTTTATCGCAAAAGGGCATATTATAAGAAGTGGATGCCTTCAAGGAAAAGGCGACCTCAGAGAGTGATCTATATTTGTTGACAAAGCAATCACCTCATCATTTTTTTAAAAAACACACATTTTCCAAAGGTTATAAATGCTAGAAAAGAATGCATCTCATTCTTCCATTCTTCATCAGATTTTAAGGCCTAGAGAAACACTCTAAAAAAGGGTAAAAGGGACAGTGGCAACGCAGAATTCAGGAGGATCATCTGAGCCTAATGGAACAGGGTTCTTGCCATTTTGATTACTTGACAGCTGAAAATTTTAAAACAAAAATTTTAATGAACAAATGCAACTGACTGAGAATAACTTACACAAAGGGCAGTGCTCAACCTTGGCAGGAAGGTGAAGTCAGGACTCTGCGAAACATGGTTCAAGGCAGGTTAAACCCCAGCGCTTAAACCTTCCAGTCATCGGAGCCCAAACACAGCGACACACTGGTGTTCCCTAGACACCAGACCCTGCCTGCAACAGAGGAGCAGCAGGGCTGCCATCCTGGACCCTGGGGCAGGTGCCATTGCTGCCCGTCACCCCCGCTGGCAGGGCAGTGCCCTCCTCTGGGAGCTCCGCTAAATACACGCTAAGAATTTCCAGTCCTCGTTAGGGGCTCAGGCTGAGGGAGCAACAGATAAAAGGGAACGACATCAACAGTGAAAGGCCTCGAAACAGTTCTGGAGTGAGAAGCGATTCCTCTACCTGTCTCATAATCCACAGGAAAAAAAGGCAGACACATATCCAGATGCACCACAAGTGTGCGCACACACATGCACACACGTGTATGCATGAAAGTATACACACACACGTACACACATACACACACACACACTGGCGCACGCACATGTGTCCCCATCGACAAGCACAGGAATGCACGTGTGAACATCTACCCCCACCCCCACCCCCCAAATGCCCACCAGCAGGGCCCAGTGTACGTGCAGGAGCCGAGCTCACCTGGGTCTCTTGTCAGTGATGGCGACACAGGTGTGCTGCGGGGGCACTGCCATCCATTTCTTGGCCTCCACGACCAGGGCATCTGCATCCACCAGGCCAAATCCATAGAGGTGGCTAACTGAAAAGACAGGGCCTTCAGACCCAGCCCCCCTATGCCCAGGGATGGCTGCCTCTGTCCCCTCATAGCTGCAGGGGCCACAGCCAGCTCCAGAGTGCCCTGGCTGCAGCCCCTGCCCCCACAAGGATGCACCAGGGTCCCGGCAGCCTTACTCTCTGGACAGAACTCTTTCAGACCAGGAGTGAGGGCCAGAAAATGTGTCCCGTCTGGGTGCAAAGTGAAAGAAATGCTGGGAGGGCCTAGAACTTTCTTTCTGTTAGATGAGGACCAGTTTCTTTAGATTAAAGGGAATTCTTGGCATCTGTGCTCCCAAAAGAGCCCCTTGGACTGCAAGGAGATCAAACCAGTCCATCCGAAAGGAAATCAGTCCTGAATTCATTGGAAGGACTGATGCTGAAGCTGAAACTCCAATACTTTGGCCACCTGATGGGAAGAACTGTCTCACTGGAAAAGACCCTGATGCTGGGAAAGACTGAGGGCAGGAGGAGAAGGGGACAACAGAGGATGAGATGGCTGGATGGCATCAACTTGATGGGCATGAGTTTGAGCAAGCTCTGGGAGTTGGTGATGGACAGGGAAGCCTGGAGTACTGCAGTCCATGGGTTGCAAAGAGTCAGATATGACTGAGCGATTGAACTGAACTGTGCTCCCTGAGTCTTGAACCAGATGAGAAAAACAAGACCCAAGATGCTGTGGCTCACGCAAACATGCGTGCAGTAGACAATCAAACAAGGCTCCGCTCTTCTCTTTTTCCATTTGCTTTTCCTGTGGAATTTCCAGGGCGTCCGGGGAAAGTAGCATTGTCCAGTACACAGGCTGGCCTGAGTCAGTGTTTAATCTGGCCATGCAGGGGAGTTTCAGAGTTAGGAGGCAAGGTTAAAAACTAGATACAACCCCTGTTCCTACTAATTAGGCCAAAACTGAAATGTAGGTCAGCTCCTGTTACAGTGAACCATCACCACCAACATCCCTGTAAGACAAGGATGCATCAGGTCCAGCCAACCTCCTCATTAAAGGAATGTCTCTTGGAACTTGGGGTGACAATGCTTGACCTATATTTTACAGAGAGGAATGTCAGGCTTGGTGTCAAAATAGTTGGATCTGACCCTAAAAAAGGGAAAATGTTCTCCTTAATATACCATGGCTAAATGTAAATCATTTTCAAGTGTCTCTGGTAACAAGCAAGACAGACAAATCCAGGAGCATACTCCTATCACCACCTGCTCAAGAGGCCTTCACATACCTGGCTGCAAGCCCGACCATGGGCTGAGCTCACGGTACCTGGGTCAGCCCCAAGCTGTGATGGCAGACAGCCCTTTTAAAACACAAGGACTTGCTGACAGAAGTTCTACAGTTAGAAAGGAATTCACATAACCGTCTCAGTGTCTTCACTGCACAGATGTGGAAACTTAGGGAAAGCTACTCAGGGCTAACAGTGCAAGTTGCCCTCAGGTGGCATGTAAGCAAACTTCATTTATTATGATTGGCATCAAGCTCATGAATGACTGGGGGGCTTCCCTGGTGGCTCAGGTGGTAAAGAATCTGTCTGCAATACAAGAGACCTGGGTTTGATCCCTGGGTCGGGAAGATCCCCTGGAGAAGGGAATAACAACCCACTCCAGTATTCTTGCCTGGAGAATTCCATGGACAGAGGAGTCCAGTGGAGCACAGTCCATGGGGTCACAAAGAGTGGGACACGACTGAGCTAATAACACACACACATGACTGACTAGATGTAATGCAGTTTTCTTTTAGAATATATTCCTTTGTGTAAAAAAAAAATAGGCAAAAATTTAAAGAGAACCATGAAGTCAGTATCGGTACTGGGGCCCCTGACATGGCAAAGGTCATGAGGTTTAGGGAGCCCAATACTCAAGTGACTGTAGGTACTCTGCTTAAACTACTAAGTTCGCACTCCTCATTCTTGTCACACACAATTACTGTTGTCTGGGGGTTTTTTTGGTGAGAAATCCATGTTCCCCCATACAGGCTCTGGAAGGTCACCCACAGGCTCTGCCCGGATGGCACCTGGCCCTGCCCAGCCCCCGAGTCTCGGCCGCACCTTTATGACCGGCACCGTTCACCTTCCAGTCGTTTGCTTTGAGGTGGGCCGGCCTGGACGTCTTCACCAGCAAGTGCTGGACGTCCCTCCAGGTCAGCTGGCTGCTGCAATGACACAAGGACAGACAGCTGCACTCACATCAGTTAGCAATGCCGACCGCCAGGTCCATCGGAGGCGGGGCATTGGGGGCTGGCCTCGCTCCTGTACTTGAGGAGGCCCCAAGACACTACCACTTGGCAAGGGTAGATGTCACACCCTCTCGGTCAAGAATCAATTTTGATCCTCGAAGCCTGAGATAAGACGGTGCAGCAGGTGACCTGACACCTGGGGAAGTCCAGCCTTGGGCCACAATCCCCCTGAATCCATGAGATGACGGCACTGTGTGTTAGCATGTGGTGGGAAAACCTGGGCTGGTCTGCACCCCGTGAGGGAGTGCTCTGTGTACTGGGGCACGCCAGCCATTTCCTGTCCATACCCCACTCCCAGGACTACTGGCCACACATTAGAATTTGAGATTCTAGATACTCTACCTTTACGATATATGCATTCTGGTGTGGAGTACAGGCACTTTGTTAAAGAACACTTGCCTACTACAAAAAATGCAGATAAGATATCCTTGCCTGCCTTTTCAACACTTCTCAACACAAGCTCTCAAGACCCCTCTGTCCACAGTGCTAGGACTGCGTCACCGACAAGAGCAGACCCAGTCTTCGACGTCTCCTCCTCAACAGCACCTGCCTGACCAGTCCTCACAAACATCCTTCCAACTGCCTGCTCTTTGTGTGTTTGAAAACATATATAACGTGAAATGCACCATCTTAATGGTTCTTAGACATACAGTCAGTGCCATTAAATACATTCCCTGTGCTGTGCAGTCATCACCACCGTTCACCTCCAGAGCTTGATCATCTTAAGCCACCGAACCTCTACACCCATCAAGCACTAACCCCCCTTCCTCCTCCCATCCCTGGCCCCTACTCCCACCACCTTCCATCTGTGAATCCGAGGACTCCAGGTGCCTTACATGAGTGGAGTCATGTGGGATTTGACCCTCTGTGACTGACTCAGTTCATGCAGTGTGATGCCCTTGCTGCTGCAGGGGTCAGGTCTCCTTCCTTCTCTGTGGCTGCACAGACCACACTAACCTATTGATGGATGCCTGAGGCACTTCCACCTTTTGCTATTGAGTAACGATGCTACAACATGGCCATAAAACCATTTATTTGAGCCCCTGCTTTGATCCCTGTGGGTGCACACCCACAAGTGTAATTGTTGGATCACATGGTAATTCTTTAATTTTTTTGAAGAGCCATTACAGTTTTTTAACAGTAGCTGCACTGTTTTACTTTCCCAACAAATGTCCCCTCTTTACCTGCGAGACATTCATCTGTAGCTTGGGTCCTGGGGGGGTGTGTCCTCCTCCCTGGGGGCTCTCACTCCCCGGTCCTAGCCCTGGCCTCCTCTGACTTCACCACATTCTCTCCACTGTGCTTGTCCCTGGCCAGATATTGGCCTCCTGGCTGCCTCATCGCAACTGCTTCCATTGGTCCAGTTTCCAGATTTTCCTTGGCACAAACTGACCTGCCATCCCCTCATCCACGGCCCCACCTGAGGACCACAGCCAGCCTCACTGTCAGAGGAGGACCTGCGGCCCCAGATGCCCAGGGCCACGTCCTCTGGCAGACAGGTGGGTATAGACCACACCTCTGACAGAGAGGCCAGGTGCAGGACATGACCCCTGCTGGAGAGTTTAGGGACAGGTCACGCCCCCTGGAGGAGAGGTCAGGCACAGACCATGCCCTCTGGTGGAGAGGGGACAAAGGTCATGCCCTCTGGCAGAGAGGGGGCCACAGGCCGCACTCTCTGGCGTAGAGGCCAGGCACGGACCATGCCCTCTGGTGGAGAGGGGGCATAGTCCGCACCTCCTGGTGGAGAGGCCAGGCATAGACCACATCCTCTGGTGGAGAGGGGGCAGACCACGCCCTCTGGTGGAGAGGGAGCACAGACCACACCCTCCGGCAGTGAGGTTGGGCGCAGACTCCTCCCCCTGACAGAAAGACCGGGCACAGGCTCTGCAGTCCAGATGGCAGATGTGGCCACAGCTCATCCTTGCTTGTTTGGGCTGGTCCCTGCTCATGACTGGAGAAGGCAATGTCAACCCACTCCAGTATTCTTGCCTGGAAAATCCCATGGACGGAGGAGCCTGGTAGGCTGCAGTCCATGGGGTCACTACAAGTCGGACATGACTAAGCGATTTCCCTTTCACTTTTCACTTTCAAGCACTGGAGAAGGAAATGGCAACCCACTCCAGTGTTCTTGCCTGGAGAATCCCAGGGATGGCGGAGCCTGGTGGGCTGCCATCTATGGGATCGCACAGAATTGGACACTACTGAAGTGACTTCACAGCAGCAGCAGCAGCTGCTCATGACCGTGGGGCCCACAAAGATGCAGAATGCCTCCCCTCGCCCTGGAAGCTCAGCATAAGGCACCAGGAAGCCTGGGCTTCAGTGCTGACGACAGAGGGTCCAGAAAGGGAGGCTGTGAGAAACTATTTTCCTAGGGGGAAACCCACCTCGTTTCTGATGATAGAAATAAAGTCGCACTCACAGTTGTATGGAAACATATCTAAGAAATGGTGTTGGACATGGTTTCTCATGAAGAAGGGACTGATGTGACATTCCAAAATGGCCCTGAACTCCCGGCTGACCCTCGGGGCTGTTCTCGCACACTAGGCTCTTCCTTCATCTTGTCATGTGCTGCCTGCTAGCCTCCTGCCGGAGAGCTTCTCTCCTCTCCTGGGCGACCTGGCTTTGCCAGGAAGACACTGCACACATGAGCAGCGGTCTTGGCCCTGGAGCCTCCAAAGCCCCTCAGCTGAGGCTGGCAGCATGCCCGTTACAGCTCCTTCCTCCCTTGACCAATCCTTGCACTTACACGCTCTAAGTGGACGCTGTGTCCAGTGATGCCTGCCATCTGTAAAATTCTGAGGATGGGCTACAATGATGAGGAGATAGCGATCAGGGAGTTCGTGAGTCCACAGGCCAGGTTTAATGGAACGAGTGGCACAAAACAGGGTTTGTTTTCTATATATCCTCAGCTAACAAAATTCCTTGCATGTTTCCAAAAAGGGAGGAAAGAAAATATAAAACAATGAATCACTAAGTATGTGAATGCAACTTTCCACACAAGTAACTATTTAGTATTTTAAAATGAGCCCCAGGACACAGAAGTTAAAATTTTGGCTTGAAAATCAAACATACCTGTTTCTTTGTAAAATGGGTAGCATTTGAGTTTTATGCTTTTTCTCCTGATGTGAATCAACAAACAAAACACACATAATTAGATGGACTCAGCAACCCAAACACAACTTCTTACAATCTCATCTGCAGCAAATGACTCTTTCAAAGCCACAGGTTGTTGCTGGGAGCCACTGTTGATGTTTAAACTAAAACCTGTTTGATTCTATGACCGTATGTAAAGTGGACCCATCCAACACATGGCAATTTTGGGGTTTTTATGTGGCTTGAAGCAGATAAAGCATCACCACTCACGAACCCCCTTGACAGAGGGCAGCTGTATTGACCTAAAGTGTGATCTGGGGTGTAGTGCAGGCTTGAGGTTTGCGCCCACCAGCTCCCTGTGCCCCTATGAAGGCAGGAGGCTGTGAGCTTGAAAAAGGGAGAGACAGGAAGGAGCCTCTTGACTCCTATTAAGGACGGCCTGAAAAAGGAAGACATCTGGACATCTGCTGTGACATGGGCAAACCTGGAAGACACTGTGCTGAGTGACGGACAAACACTCTGTGACTCCACTCATTTGAAAGCCCGGAAGAGTCAGACTCAAAGACAGAGAACACAGCTGTGGTCGCCAGCTGTGTCCCTTCCCCAAAGTCACACGTGGAAACCAGACCCCCAGGACCTCAGATGTAACTGCCTATGGAGATGGGATCATAAAGAGGTTGTTAAGGTGAAATGGGGTCCATACGGTAGGCCGTGATCCAGGGTAACTGGTGTCCTTATGAAAGGATCTAAACACATACATGACAAGGAAGCCTGGTGTGCTACAGTCCATGGGGTCATAAAGAGTCAGACACAACTAAGTGACTGAACAACAAACACACACATTCAAAGAAGGCCACGTGAGGACATGGGGAGAAGATGACGCACCAAGGAGAGAAGCCTCAGAGGAAACCAGCCCTGAGACACTCAGTTAGACCTCGGGCCCTGGGACTGTGAGACGGAGCATCTCCTGTCTAAGCTCTGTCTGTGTGATTTTTTGCAGCAGAGCTGTCTTTTGGGGACAGGAGCTGTTTGGACAAAGAGGGACGTCCTGCAGGAGGTGGTGGAGACAATCATACAACAGTGAATATGCTTCATCAACTACACACTTAAAATGGCTTAAATGGTAAATTTTACATTATGTGTATTTTGATACATTAAACACTTTTTAAAAAAGAAGAAAGGTAAAGAAGGGAAGGCAGGTAAGAACTTACTTTGCTTCCAAGGCCAAGGCAATGATACCGGCAACCATGGGGGCCGAGACCGAGGTTCCAGTATGGCCGTCTGTGCAGCGCTGACGCAGGTCTGTGGTCACCTGGCGGGGAGGGGAGGTGGGGAAAGCAAGCAGCCAGGTCAGAGGCTGCCCAGGACACTGCCCCAGGCAGGCTGACTTTGACCTAGGGACGGAAGAGGTGCTACGCAGACACATCTCAGGGACAGAGGTTTCCACGGGTCTGGCACCCCCCAGAGCAACAGGCTGACAGTCGGGTGGGGAGATGGGGTCGCAGCCACACACCCACACCTCTGCAGATGTACCCTGAGACTCCACGGAGAGACAGAATGAAACAGAGGGGCCTCCACAGCAAGACTGCTTGCCAGGGCCCCCATCAATGACCCCAAAGTCACCCCAACTTCAGAGCAGTGTAAAAGACACGCAGGCGCCAGGTGGCCCAGAGAGCATCTCTGCTGTGAGCCAGAGGCCGAGGATGGGTCAGAGGTCACAGACCACCCCTACCAGGATGTCCTCCTCGTAGCTGGCAGTGTCCCAAAGCCCCCACCCTGTCTGCTGCAAGAGCTACATGCAGAGCACCCTTGGGCAGGGCACGGACTCTGAGTCTCACCATGGCACGGCCCGACTGCACCCCCCTGAACTGAGGTGGTGACCTCATGGAGGCACAGGCAGGAGACATCTACTATGCTAGGAGGGGGGCTGGCCCTGCAGTGACCCTCATGCTAGTGCAGATGGAGTGAAGGCTGCCACCCAGCCAGCTGTTAAGTCAGGGGTTTATCCTGGATGATCCAGCAGGCCCGACATAATCACAGGCCCTTACATCTGTCAGAGAGATGCGGCTCAAGAAGGACTCGATCTGTGCTGCTAGCTTTTGAGAGGATGCTGGGGATGCAAGCCAGGAAGGTGGGTGGCCCACAGCAGCCAGGAACTGGCCTCGGCAGCCAGCCCATGAGGAGACGGGAGCTCAGTCCTAAAACCACAAGCAACTGAGGTCTGCCAACATGCAGGATGCGTACTGGACAGGCCCTCCTGTTGAGCCTATGGAAAACACGCAGCCCAGCTGACACCTGGACTCAGCCTCGTAAGGCCCAGAAAATAGGCCCGTGGAGGCTGCTGCACTTGTGCCCCCAGAGCTGTGAGATGGCCCAGCTGTGCTGTTTCCAGCTGGGAATCTTGGGATCATTTGTTATGGTGCCAACAGGAGACTAACATACCTGTAACTGCCAGGCTCCAGCCACCCATCTGCAAATCCCTGAGAAAGAATTTCCCCTGTGGGGAGAGTCCAGAGCCTCTTACAAACAGTGTCTTTCCTTTGTCAGGGCTCAGCGAGGTCGACCATCACCCGGAGAGAGGGAGCCCGCGCGGGTCACACACATAGGAAGACTCATGGGGTGCTGGCAGGGACCAGCCTACTCCCCCTCTTCGAACCTGGAGAGGTCAGGGCACCGCGAGGAGGATGCACCCCCTGTGACTCCAGGATCCTCCTCCCAATGGGCTACTGACACACCCTTCCCAGGGCTGCTGGGGAAGCAACACCGGTGCCTGGCACATGCCTGTGCTCAGTCCAAACTGGCAGGAGGGAAATGGGGGTGTCTGGGCAGAAGACCGAGCTTCCAAGAGCAGGGCAGGCCTGGGGCTGGCTCTGCAGCCTCAGAGAAAAGGGTGTGAGCAGAGGAGCCTCCCCTGGCTGGCAGAAGGGGATAGTGGAGCCAGGGTGGGCTGCCCCTTCCTGAGACCCTCTGTGCTGCTGGGGCATGGCGTGGCCGGGGTAATGAGAGTGTGAAGGAGGGACAGGTGCCGTCTCAGCACCAGGCAGTCATTGCCGTCGGCACTCAGTGCACGAGAGCGACAGGGGCCCCAGCTATGCTTGCCATCGGACGCCTGCCCGAACACAGACAAGGGCTGCCGAGCATCCAGCACAGGGCGCGCCCCCTGGCTGGGTCTCTAAGGGACTCAGAGCAAACACCTTGCCTTGGATGAGTTGAAACAAAATCACCTGCCACCCGTGCTACCAGGGAAGGGCCCTGGACAGCAGCTGCCCACTGTTTTCTCCTCCGCCCTCTGCCCAGTGACACACAGTTACTGAACGTCAGGGCTCAGAGAATTCTTCATGAAGAGACGGAGGAATACAGGCATTCTGTAGCTAAGGTGTGTGTTCATGCATGTACACACACACACACACGCACACACATACACACACGCATGCACCGGCTATGTGATTCATTAAGCACACAAAGCTGCAAGCCCTGCTTGCACCATCCCTCTACTCCAGCCCAGGCCTCTGACAGGTCCTAAGTCCAAGCTCAAACCAGCTAGATATTTAAAGCAACAGGACACCATTCAGCATCTCAGCCCCATCCGAGGGGTGCCTGTTCCAGCAGAAAGGAAAGTTAACAACTTAATGAGTACTTTCATGAGCTGGCCAAGGCCAATGCCAGGCTGGCAGCAGAAGGACCGTTGATCCTCCCGGTACTGCAGAGGACAGTGGGCAATGGGAAGCCTCAGGCCCCCACAAGAAAGTATAAAAATGTGCCTGCAAATAACATTTACAGATGTGGCCAGGCAGCAGGAGAAATGAAAAGAAGCCAGGGAGTTTTCAGGTTAAACCACGCCTGGCCAGCTCCAAGGTCTCATTTTTTAGACATCTAAAAACCATCCTAAGGACTGTGCACTTCAATTCTGCATTGACTTCAACTTGAAACCCTCCCCTCCTACCTTTTTTAAAGTATGAAAGCACCTGGGGAAGGAACAAGCATGAACTTTACCCATACACTAAATTAAAAGCTATTTCTAAAAGATAAACTACACTGATTTATGTTCGTTGAAGCCACTGCAGCAGACAAAACCACTCTCAACCTAAAGGGTGTAGAAAAGTCCTTTTGTGAGGAAGGGAACACCCAAGACTCTTGGATTTCTAAAATGTTTCAGCGTAGAGCCAAGACTTTCTCTCCTTCTGTTTTACACGTGGAAATTGAACGGGCCAGTTGGACCCCAAGCAATGTGACCGCAGAATTTAGAAAGCTAAAAAAAGACACTGTGGTGAGAATGCACCCCATTCTTACAGGGTATTTTTAGACCCCCCGAGCCAGAGAGGGTTTTAATTGATATTCTGTGCCAAAATTAGAAAGGCAGGGTCCGAGGGAGGCTGCCAAGGGCCTGGGGTTTACCTCCAGGCACAACCAGTTCCTTGATGGCGAGGCTGAATGCGGCTGAGTCCGAACTGCCCTAACGGCCTCCTGGCCGGGAACCCTGCCCTCCTCGAGCCCCGGGAGGACTCATGGGACCAGGAGAAGGAGCCGTTCCCCCTGGGAACCCCCTCTGGACTCATGGGACCATGACCAGGAGACCCCACTCCCCAGGGCCCCCTGAGGCCTCGTGGGACAAGAGCAGGAGTCACCGCTCCCTGGGGCCCCTGAGGACTCATGAGACCAGGGGCAGGAGCATCCCCCTCCCACCCCCGAGACCCTTCTCCGGACTCACAATTCTGCGCTCGTAGAAGGCCCCGCTGCTGTAGGTGGTGGCCAGGGTGGACGCACACTCCTCCAGGTACCAGGGCCTGTGGCCGTTCTCGGTTGTGCTGCTCACGGAGATGGTGTAGACGCTATTGGTGTAGCCATCGCAGGAGCAGTGGTCCCCCTCACGGCCGCCGTTCCCCGATGCCCAGACAAAAATGGAGCCCAGGCCTTGCCGGCCCTGGATGGGAGGGTGGGGACAGGTGTCAGCCCTCACTGGACGCCCCTGCTGGCTGGTCTCAGCCTGGCCCAGCACACCTCCCCCAGGAGGAAACTCAGAAGGATGCCACTTGGACCAGATGGGGGCCCCGAGTGTGTAGTTTCTGGGCTTCCTCTTGATGTTAACAGAGTCCTTGGCAAAACTCTGGATCTATCAGAATGACTGGACAGTACTGAGGAGCACTCCCTGCTCTTCAGGGGAAGATGCAGGCCCTCCCGTGACCTGACCTGTCCTGTCCCAGGGCCATGCCAGTGCTTTCCTCTGTGGCAACCCATGGTCATAAACACCACACTGCACCCCACGTACGCTGACATGGGAGCTGATGGATGAATCTAACTTTTCTGAATTGCAAGAGCTAGTCCTGGGAGGGAGGGGATGAAGGTTCTGCAAAACCAGCTGCAGATGCACCCTTCCTGGGGAGCAAGATCCTCGAAAAGCAGGTGGCCCAGGACCTATGGGTCAAGGGCCAGGTGCCAGAATGCCCAGGGCCATCCTAGGAGAGTGCCCCAGGGCCTCCATAGGGCCAACACTGAAGCGCTCAGACTGCCAGCTTGGCCAAGCTCCATCCTCACCCACGGGCCCAACCAGGCTCCTCCAGCCACAGACACCGGCTGAACAAGCACACCAGTGCCAGATGGAGCTGACCCGTTGGTCCAAAGGCAGGACCTGCTAGTGGGTGCAGTTGGCCTCAGAGGGTGGAGCCAACACCCGTCTCCAGATGGGCAGGCGCCCCAGGCTCCTCACCCCCTACCCCCTCATCCAAATATGCAGGAGGAAACCCAGGCTTTCCCCAACTACTGGCCAATTTAAAGGAAGCTTTCAAAGGAATCCTGCAACCCTGGTAGCTGTTTGAAGCCCTGCTTCTGATGGGATGCAGACACGTGACCCTGGCACCCAAGGCCACCTGGGTTAAGGTACCCACCTTCCCCGGAGGCGCCAGGACACCCCACATGTGGACCAAGTGGACCCCAGGGCCCGCCCTCTTGTGCCGGTTTGTCTTCACTCCAACATTCCCGCCAGCTCTAACCTGGGGCTTGAAAGACAGCCCAGCCCCCCGCACAAAGCTGCCTCATCCACTCTTGTTCACACATCTCTGGGGAGTCCTATCCCGGTGGCCAGCACAAAGGGCAGTTGCTAGAAGGACTGAGGACACGGGTTTGTCTGTGCAAGTAACACACACAAAGGTCATACAAAGCAGGAAGAATCCGAATGAAATTCAATCAGAGCCTGTCTCTGATTCTCTCACGCGAATCATCTCTGGACACCTTCACCTTCAGTCCTCACCACACTGCAGGTTACTGATCAAAGGCAGTGGGAGCTACATTCCTACTCCTGCTTTGTAGAGTGCTGCTTACATTTGTAAGCACCCACACTACTCACACCGCCCACACTCATGAGTGCCCACAGTGCCCACACTCATGACCACCCATACTCGTGAGTGCCCACACCACTCACATGGCCTGCACTCGTGAGCGCCCATGCTGTTCACACCACTCACACTTGTGAGCGCCCATTCCACTCACACAGCTCACACTCGTGAGTGTCCACACCGCTCACACTCATGAGCGCCCACACTACTCACATGGCCCACACTGCTCACACTACCTACACAGCTCACATGTGAGAGGACAATGCCTGGGTCTCACTACGTTGCAGGTATGTGCTTGGCTGGTCCAGGTAAGCCCGAGTCTGTGTTTCTAATGAGCTCCCCAGTGATGCTGGCGAACAACAGAGGCCTAAATACCAAAAACTTGCCTCTCCTCACCCTGTACTTTGCAGGGACCCCTGACCCCTGAGTTCTCACAGGCGTCAGAGCATCCAGAGCCTCTCTCCCTTCTGAGAACAGTCTCCTGGAAAAGAGCATGGGAACGGGGCAGAGGAAACACCCAGGGCGGAGGTGTAAGGAACGTCCAAGCTGTCTCTGAGGACTGTGTGTTCACATTCCACATCTTCTGTTCACCTGGAAGCCACGGGGTGGAGGCTCTAGGGCAGTGGTCCCCAACATTTTTGGCACTAGGGACAAGTTTTGTGGAAGATGATTTTTCCAGAGATTGGGGTGGGGGTGGTTTTGGTATGGTTCAAGCACCTTACACTTATTGTGCACTTTATTTCTATTATCATTACATCAGCTCCACCTCAGATCATCAGGCATCAGATCCTGGAGATGGGGACCCTGCTCTAGGGTGAGGACGTGTCAACCCCAGCCGTGAACTTGCACTTCTGTTCAGGAAGACACCACCTCCGCTCCTCAGAATGTGTTTCGGCATCTTGCCAGGGAAGCAGATGGCTCGTCTGTGGGTGTGGAATGCTAGTGAATGCTAGGCACTGGACCCAGCCAGTGCCTTCAGCCACAGTGTGGTAGACTCTCCCATTCTGGGTGACCAGCCACATGAGGACCAATATCCAACACCTCTTTATGCTAAAGTACAGCATCTGATGGTGCCTACCAGAACCTGCACCATCTACCAAAGATGCAGTCGGGTTTTACAGGGGAGGCTGCAGGTGACAAGTGGGGCATCAAGGAGGAAAACAGACGGAAGAATGTGGTTTGGTTTGAGACCATCAAATTTCTAGGAGGATTTTCAGTGACAGCTTCTGACAGTTGCAATTTAAGGTTCCTATGTGACATATTTTATTCAGAAAGACTAAAAAAAAAACAATGCAGTGACCTCAGTATCTCAGGAAACTGACACGAGTGGCAGGAACCACGCGGTCCCTCTGCAGCTTCTGCACTCCTGATGGCTGAATGAGGCCAGCGTGGCTCAGAACTCAGCATGCGGAGCCCTCACAGCTCCCGACACTCCACTCTCTACAGCTCACCTATACACCCGAGAGAGGTCAGGCCCAGACAACCAGCCTGTCTCCTGGAAACAGCTCGTCCTCAGCTCTCAGAATCTTTAGAAATCATCTCATAGAAATGGCCGACACTCAGGATTCACATCTCTCAAAAAGCATCTTCAGGGACGACCCTGGAGGTCCTGTGGCTCTGACTCCGCGCTCCCAATGTAGGGGGCCCGGGTTCGACCCCTGGTTGGGGAACTACATCCTACATGCTACAGCTAAGAGCTCACACCTGCAACTAAACTGCCCATGTGCCACAACTTAGCCCCGGTGTGACCAAGTATGTGAATAAAGAAAATATCTTTAAAAAGCAGCATCTTCCATTCAATAAAAGTGGTCTCTAACTTACACCTAATTTTAGGAGGTTCCCCTTGGTGTCAAGAGTGAGAGCCACATGATCCAGCACACGAGGGATGCTGGAAATTGGGGCAATGAGATCTGTGCATCTGGCAGCGGCTAACGTGCCCGCGCCTGACCTCCCAGCACCCCGTGAGCTTGGCCACTCGCCGAGCTGACTGAAGAGCCTGCACATCTCCTCAGGATCATGAGGATAGAGGAAGACGTCTGTGTCCTTTGTGTAGCTATGGACATGCTGATGTCTACCTGTTCCCCTCTTCTTTTGTCTCATGAGTGTCAGGGTAAGCACAGAGCTGTGAGGGACGTGAGAACGGAGCCCCACTCTGGTCACTCACTTCTCAGACATTCAAGCCCTGAGCGGCCGGGGAGGAGAGAGGGCAGAATAAGAAGCCTCACACTTGTGTACAGTATCACGTGGCCCGGAGCCACCAGACCATGGGGTCTGGGGCTGGGGGTGTTTCAGGAGACAAACACCCCAGCCCCATAGAAGGGAATTAATAGATAGAAAGTGACCAAACTCAGCACATCCAGAAAAGTGACCAGATTGTATTATTCAGACAAAGGAAATCATCAACAAGGGCCTGTGGAGGGGGGCGGGGTGGGGTGCAGAGGGTGGAAAGCCTTGCTTTCAGGACAACCACTGGTACCATCTGACTTGTTAACTATGTATTGACCACACTTTAGTCATGATGCACAGTTTATGATAAAATAATAACTTTAATAATATGGTAAAAGTATATAAATAATAAGATGTGGTTGACCCAGCCCCACTGTCCTATCTCCCACAGGAGAAGTCAGAGGCATAAACCCTGCCTCGGGAGGCCTAGACTTCCAGCTCTAACCTCGCCGGCATTGCCTGGCCACCCAGGGCCACCGGGACACTGACCACAGGCCAGTGTCTACTCCAGGAAGCTGTCCTCGCCCAGAAATCCACTGTGCCCCCTCCTTGTGAGACCTAGGACCCTCTGCCCCAGCTTTCCTAACTCACAAGGACCCAGAACTGACAACCATGGAGTGACTGGGGTGTCCTCCTCTGCCCCCCTTGGCTGATGGGTTGAAGGCCCATGCTCAGGTGTTTGCTCTGACAGCCCCTGGTGGGCTCCACCCAAGATGTCCTAAATGTCTGGGTGGCACACTGGCGGGGAGGGAGCACCATGGAGACCTGATGCCTTGGGGTTGCCAGGTGAGCACACAGCCTGTGATGGACGCACAGAGCTCCAGGATGGGGGTCCTGTGGGCAGGTGGGCTGAGTCCCAGACACCCTTCCACCTGCAGAGCCCCATTAACAGGCCAGGCGGTCAGTCTAGGACCCCCACCACCCAGCTGCACACCCCAAGATGGGGGCTGTCAGGCTGCGAGGCAGAGTCCTGGGGCTGGCAGGTAAGCTGCGGGCACCTTGGGAGCAGCAACTCTGTAATGAAATGACGTCCCTCTGCTCTGGTTTCGTGGGTAGCTGCTACCCTGAGCCCCCACTTGACTTCTCCCTCACTCTAGCCCTGGTCCCACCTCATCCTGTGTCGGGGCTCTCCCTGAGTCACTCCGACTGTGTGTGTGTGATCCTCAAATTTATTTATATATTTATTTAACTGGGGGGAGCGGTATGTAGGGTCTTGCTTCCCTGATCAGGGACAGAACCCCTGCCCTCACACTGCAAGTGTGAAGTCTTAACCACTGGACCTCCGGTGACGTCCCTCAAATTTATTCACTTCTACCTACATGACAAGATTTCTCCTTACTTCTATGTTGGTTACTTAATATGACAGACTGCAAACCAGCATGAAGCTGATCCCTTACTCGTCTCTTAAAGGGTGAGAAGTAGAGCCCTTCAATGCACAGAGAAGATCGTCTTGGGTTTGTAGAATTGCTTTTAATATTATGTTTTTGGCTTCTTTATTCTTTCTGGTTTTTAATTGTTGAGAGCCCTCACTTTGCCCCTCACCCTGCCCTCCCACCGCGGCTCTGGGTCACCACACCTTTCTGATGCCGTGCTCGAAGGCCTGTCTGGCCAGCCGGCCAGGCCCGTCCACCGTCTTGCCATCATCGTCTGGCCCCCAGCTGGCGCTGTAGATGTCGATGTAATTGGGTCTGGTGCCCAGAGACTTGGCCTCCACCACATCGGTCACATCTCCATCCAGCATTCGGATGCCTGAAAGCACAGGCGGATGTGAGAGCTGTGTGGATGCTGGCCCCTCGTGGGCAGGGTTCCCATGTACAACATCGGGCCCCACACTCAGCTGGGACCCCAGCCACTAGCAACTCCCGCCCTGACAGCCTGGAAACCCTGCTTGAACACAATGTCAGAGAAATTCACAGCAGAACAAGAGGGACTCAGACCTGAGCACCATCACAGGTTCAATGATGGCGCCCACAGCCACGTGGGCCCTGGCTAAGGCCTGAGGGAAGGCTGAGGTCACCAGACGTCCGGCTCCTTGTGGCTGGATGGCCTCAAGAGTGAGCAGACACCAACGCAAACTGCTTTACCTGCTGGCTCCACCTGCTCCCCACTCCTTCACCCTCCATGGACCACAGGCTTGTGTTCCCAGGCTCAGGGTTGACCCCCTAACCCCATGCCAGCATATCTGGAGGCAGGACTTTCAGGAGGTTCAGATGCGGTCATGAGGGGCCAGGACAGGACTAGCAGACTCAGGAGAACTGATGGTGAGAGCGTGCCTCTCATCTTCTCTGCCACGTGAGAACACGGATGGCGGTCATCTGCCAGCTGCCACGCTATGGGGCCCTCACGAGAAAGCAGTGGGCTGGCACCTTGAACTTGGGTTTCAGCCCTCCAGAGCTGTGAGCCACAAGGGCCTGTGGTCTGGGCCGCCTGGTCTGTGAGATTTTGTCATGGCTGCCTGAGCGGTTTGGACCCTCAGGTGTCTGGTAGCAAGATGCAGAGCTGCCACCATTGTTCAAGCCTGGATGTGACGGCACAGGACGGGGGGTGGGGGCGGGGTGGACACCTTGTCACCAGCTCCGGAGAGGAGGCCTGGGGAGGAGGCCCCTCACCCATGAAAGGTAGGGGGAACATGGTGCAGGCCACCAGGGAGACCCTGCCCAACCACCTGTTGTAACCAGTTAGTGACCACAGGGCTACCTCATCTCCCTAAGCTTCTGACATCTGCAATGTGCAGTGATGAAAGCTGTCAAATCTGCTGAGGCGCCAAAACATCTAAAAAGATGGTTCATATAACGTGCCTGGCACATGGTAAGTGGCCACTGTGTCAGCAGCTAGTTCTGACCCTATCAGTAAAAACCGGGGCAGTAGACCTACCTCCAGGGGCTGTTAACAATAACTACTTTTTACCTTTATTTTTAAAACATTTACTATTTGACACATGAAGGATTGCCTGGTACACACGTTACAAGCCTATTAAATAAAGCCTGGTACACATGTTAGTTACAAAGCCTACTAAATAAATAACAGACACACATGAACCTCCATCTTGGGAAAATATGAACTTGAACACTTGAGGCCTTGACCCAGGCCTTGACCCAGAAATGTGCATTAGTTTATCCACTGCCTTAACAGTGGGCGCTTTAATATGAGTGGAAGCAGGCTTAAATAACACAGCGTGCACTGGGAATTCATCCTTTGTCAGTTACTTATGTTATAAATACCTTCTCCCAGTTAGTGCCTTGTCTGCTCACTTTGTTTACGATGTCTTTTGATAAATAGAGGTTCTCGGTTTGAATAGAGTAAGAGCCGAATCTTCTTTGGGCTTGTCAGCATCTGTGGAGGATGGACCCTCCGTGCTGTACTTTCTCCTTTCTGATTTCTGGGGGTTGACAGCAGTCAGCATGGCCCCTAAAACCATGCCTCCCGGTCTCCGGTCTGTGTGTCCAGGGCCCGTGTCTCCATGGCTGTGTCACAGATGGGACCTTGGGGCTCTTGGAGCCATGAACACTGAGGAGGGGCCACAACCAGTACAGGATGCTGGCTGCTTCGTGGGGCAAAGATGCAGCCCCGGGGCAAGATGAAGCGCAGAGTGCTTCAGGGGGAAGAGAGCAGGGGCTCGACAGTCCAGGGGTGGAATCACATCCCAGCTGCATCTGGCCTTGGGCCAGGGTCTCACACTCTCTGAGCCCATATTTTCCACAAAACCTGCTGGGGCAGTCGGGAGGATAATATAACATTGGGGCCCTGATGCCCTCTTCTTTCTGAAAAAAAGCAGCTGCTTTCTTCATGTCCTTATCTTTGGCAATGGATTCTCCTGGCAAGAGACCCCGCTGACCATACACACAGCCAAAACCAAACCAGTTCTGTCATCTAGGTGGTGACAGTAGCCTGCCACCCTCAGGCCTCTCCAGGCCAGGGATGGGTGGTGGAATGCCAATGTCTGAACAGGAACAAGATGCCAGGAGACATCCCCCAAGTACATAAAAACAGAAGACCGGAATGCTTCCCGACACCTCTCACATGCCTCCTCCAACCTGGAAGAAGAGTGACTGATGTGTGAGGAAGAAAGCATGACATACTGAGATTTTAATTAAGCATCTGTTTTCCCAACACTGACAAGCTGCCAACAAGGAAAAGGTAAATATTTCCAGTGGAGACCTGCTGTTCCGGTATTAGCATTAAATGCTAATGGCTCTCTGGAAATGCCCAACTGAAGAAAACAGTCATCATTTCTTTAATGAAAAAAAAAAAGATTCATAAACTGTCAGGTACAAAAATAATGTGGACAAACCATCTGGATTTGGTTTGTCCTGGTTGTTGGTGTGCCCACACCTGGGCAGCAGGCTGGGTCCAGGGCTCCCGGAAACGGGACACACGGGGCTGACCCGTCCACTCTGAGGTCCCATTTAGCGAATGAGGTGGGAGAAGTGTGACGAGGAGGATGGGGAGGGGGCTTTGCAGGGCCTGCTGGGCAGCTCAGCCCCTGGCAGAGTCACATCCGGGAAGATTGCACAGCTGGGCTTGCCGCAGTCACCTTTCCACAGACTGACCTGCACCCACAGCAGCCTCACTGTCCTGAAGAACCCGACGAAAGCACTGATTTTATAAGTTTCCTGAGGAAGTTAAAAAAACCACCACAATTTTCTCATAGTGACCCATCCTTCCTCCCTTCCCCTGCTCCTAATTTACAAAAGGGAATGACAACCCACTCCAGTACTCTTGCCTGGAGAATCCCATGGACAGAGGAGCCTGGTGGGCTACACAGAGTCGGACTCAAATGAAGCAACTGAGCACACAGCACATGCAAATCACAGGCTTGTGTGTGATGGGCAAACCCACCCAGGGCCACTGCATCGCCCCTACAAGTGCCCTGCATCCATCCACTTTCACAGGCCAGTGGGAGGCAGGCGGTGCTGGACTTGCAGACAGGGTCTTAAAGGAGTAATTAAGCTGAAGTGAGGTCACATGGGTGTACCCCCCATCCGACAGGCCTGGTGTCCTTCTAAGAGGAAATTCCAATACAGACAACACAGACCAAGGGATGACCACGGGGAGACAGAGATGAGCAGCTATCTGCTGGTCTAGAGACAGGCCTTGGAAGAAACCAGGCCTGCCGACACCTTCACCTTGGACGTTCAGCCTCTAGAGCCGAGAGAAAATGTTTCTGTTGGTGAGCCAAGGAAAAGACAATTGGAAGAACACCCCCTGCCCTCCTCCCTCTCCCCAACAGGAAGTCAGCCATCAGGCCGTCTGGAGGAGGGAAGGGGAGCCTGACGTGGGCCCACTCCTGTCTATTGAGAAGTAATGTGTTTGCCTTCAGCAAATGAATGGCAATGCAAGAGCAATGAACAGCGGCAAGTAAAATTAGATTGTGGCTTCCTGAGTGTGACAAATGGGCCTCCCCAACAAATTTTGTTCATTAATCCTGAGTTTATTTTAGCAATTTCCACAGAGAATTGATTTCATCTTTCTCTCTTTTTCCACTAAAACTACAGTATATTCTGTCCTACCAACAGCCATTCTGGACTGAGGGAGGTTGCAACAGTTGTTTAGAAATGCTGCAAACCTGAAAGGCTTCTGCTCTCATTATGGCCCAAGACAAATAAGATTCTCAGATCTGTAAACATGCCTGCACTGAACAGCCTCCTTCTAAGACCTGGGGCGTGTCTGCGGGACTGGGAGGCACATGTTAACTTGCCACAGGGTTACAGGAAGTGTCCAGACACCACAGCTGACCACCACACCAGGTCTCCCTGGGCTCCTGTTCAGTCCGATATCCCTCATGGTGGAAATGAGGCAGGAGCCAGTGGTGTCCAGTAAACTCTTGGGGTCCTGCACCGTCTTGGGCCCCTGAGAGGAGGCCTCTCCCAGTAGGTCTTGCATGAACCCTGTCTCTTATTTTCTGTATTCTGATGCTTCAGGCCTTGCTGACCCTGCAGGGACTGAACCCCCACACTCCCAGGCTGGCCAGTTCTTGGAGATGGTACAGGAGGCCCCTAGGATGTCTTCCTTCGGCAAACCAGACAATCCAGAGTCCATCCCACAAGCATGTCTTTCATTGGGAGTGGGGGTCTTACCTTCAGGTTACTCTCCACCTGCCCCAGTCACCCCAGGGCCAGGAATCAGACCACCAGGGGCAGCCCCTAAGCCCCAAGCCCTGAAATGATTCAAACTAGTCCATCTTAAGCCTGCTCACCCCTCCTCACTTGTCTTTTATGCAGAAACCACAATAAGGGCTGCAGATCACTGCTTCCCTTGCTCCTTCTGCCTCCAGAGAGACCCTGGAGCCTGCCATGTGTCCCCCATGGCAGCATGACCCATCCTCTTGGGAACTGTGAGTGACAGACTCTGCTCAGGGACCACTGTCTCCTGACCTGTGGGCCTGTCATATCTGAATAATAATGAAAACTCTATTTCAAAACAGGTCACTCTTTCATAATGAGGTTCTGCTGATTTGTCAGAGAACAGTAAAAAGTGGAAGAACCTCAGCAGTGCACTGGAGATTTGAAATCCTGACTGAGTTTCATGGTTTCTGCACCAGGGAGCAGGGTCCAGAGAGCAAAGTAGTTCAATGAGGGCTGGCAGGATGGGACAGGGGACAGCAGGCAGGACAGGGACTTAGCCCCATAGGCAGGGATGTGAGGAGCCCTGAAGGATGTATGTCCTATGACAGGATGCCCTGAGCGGGCCTCTGATGAAGACCAGACGGCAGTGACAAGAAGACAGTCACACCACCCAGCAAGAAGGCCATTGGGCTTGTCACGCAGCTCGGACAGGCTCTGTGTTCTCTCCCTGCCTATCTTTCTCACAAGCCCTCAGGAGTGGAACTGCTTCCACTCAGTGTCTGTGCAGACAACCTCAGAATCGCACATGCAGCCTAGAATCGGCTCACCTGTCATCTGGGGAGGATGGTGTCCATACCTGCCCATCTCCTCCTTCCTAAGGCTCCTCTCAGCCTCGGAGTACCATACCCAGCAGGTGGGGGCCTTTGATGAGAATGTGGGGGCTGTGCTACCCACAGTCATTAAATCCCCCCAAACCTCCCAATGGATTTTAAATTTTCCTGCAGTTAAAAACACACTTGGAGCCTTTGAAGATTAATCTGCAGCTTAAATTGTACTCTTAAAATACTCGTAAGCCTAAACAGCTTAATGGAAATGCTAATGGGACTGAGTTCTGTGAGTCTGAATTAACATAATGAACTAATTTATGGGCAAGGATTAATTTAGCTGTTATGTACTTAGCATTCTCCTGTTTATGAAAGGAAAAGCATGATTCAGTTCCCCCATCAAAACAGGGAACAAAAACACCAGCAGGAATGTGGCTGCTGCTGCTGCTGCACTTGAACTTCCCAGAAACAGTCAACAGGCTGAAAAGGCTCCTGCCCTTTGTCCTTCACGAGGCCTGAGCAGGACACCTTTCAGTTCCAGGGCACCGCCTGCCCCCCAGCAGCCTGGGGATCTGTCCCTCGGGCTGGTGGGCTTTGCTGAGCTGGAGCTGGAGCTGAGCTCCAGGGGCAGGCTGTGCTTCAGGTGACCCCATCCTGCCTCAGGGAAGTGTCTGAGTCCTGCTAAGCATCAGCTCAGGGGAGCAACTCACCAAAAGCCAGATGCCCCCTAAAGTTACGATGGACGTGAGTCTGAGTGAACTCCTGGAGTTGGTGATGGACAGGGAGGCCTGGCGTGCTGGGATTCATGGGGTCGCAAAGAGTCGGACACAACTGAGTGACTGAACTGAACTGAAAGTAAAAAAGGCAAGGGCTTCATCACGCACCCTACAGGTGACCTCACCCAGCAAGTTCTCCTTAGGCCAGGGTGGGGTGGGCATCCTACAGGACATTGGGAGGGGCCCTGAGGCCGGAGGACCCAATGCAGTGGCCTGGCTCACCCTCCATGTCTGGGAGGGGCTCTCAAGGAACCAGCCAGGAGGGCTCTGTCCGGAACTCACCTGGCAGGTGAGACACTGATTACGATGAGCTGAAGGCTGGTGGGTGCAAGTCTGAGCCCACCCACCACCACTGCCAACCAGAAGCAGACAGGGACAGAGCGATGGGGAACACTGAGCACAGGGCTAAAATTAAAAAAAAAAAAAAAGGTTAAGACAGTGAGAGAATAAAGACAGCGAGGAGAAAGGGGTGTGGAGGGCTCGCCATCCTCTCTCTGTGACTTCCCAGGTTGACCCAGTTATCCCAGGAAGGATGGAGAGCGCGGCTTAGAACATATGAGTCTGGAAGAGAGAAGCAAGGCCCAGTTACCTTTGGAAGAAATGTGAATGCAGCCAAGGAGAAGGATTCACATGCCCACTGTGGACCACGGACCCTTTCTATCTGCTCTGCGCCGCCTCACGGGCATGGTGGCAACAGTCCTCACCGGTCACCACTGCAGCACCAGGAGCCACAGCTGCAAAGGGCCGACCTTGGCTTAACACCAGGGGCCTGAGCTCACATGTCGGCTCTGCCAGCAGCAGTGGTGTGGACCCAGACGTAGCAGGCAAGCCTCCTCTCTGACTGTCAGTCTCGCCTGGTGTGAAGCAACTGTACTAACACCCAGCTCCAAGCGTCATTCTGAGGACCAGATGCACAGATGACTATGTGTGTTGGTGCAGCATCTGGTAACTAATGGCAACCAGTGACAGCACTGAGCGCCATCACAATAAAAATACCGATTGGCCAGATGACGAAGGGAAATTGAGCCCCTGGTCCACCTCTACTCAGGGCCCTAGAAATAACAGAAGCAAGAAAAGAAACGAATAAAACAGTAACAGCCCTGGAAAACAAGGGACAGGAGGAGGAGGTGGGGTGGGAGGCTGCGGCGGGGGGTGTAGTGGCAGTGGTGGTGGTGAGGGGATGGGGTGGAGCGGGGTGGGCGAGGGGGTGGGGTGGTTAGGGTTAGGTCCTGCCATGTCAGAGGGTTAGGGTTGGGGTTAGGGTTAGGTGGGTGGGATAGCCACCTCCCCTCTGGGCTGCCAGTGGGCAGCAGCAGGCTTCATTCAGTCTGACACCAAGGACGAGGGCACCAAGGCTGGACGGGGAGAACAAAGTGGGCAATTCGGGGGGCCAGTACCACCTTGCCAGACTCCAGCATCTTCTCTCAATAGTCAACAGAACAGCCAGACAGAAAGTTGGCAAGGATGTGGAAGAACTCATCACTACTAACAATCAATAGGGTCTCACTTCTAGAACATTCTACCCAACAAGAGAATACACATCCTTGTCAAGTGTGTGCATAAGACTATCAAGATAGATTCACCCCTGACCTCAATGAATCTAGGAGAACTGAACTCCTATCCAAGTGTGTTCCACAACCACGAGGGTCTCTAACTTGGACTCTAACTAGTAACCAATGGCAGAAAGAGAACAGAGCATCTCCAAACAGCTGGAAACAAAACAACACGCTCTTAAATAATCTATGAGCCCAAAAGGAAGTATCAACGGTAAAACCAAACATTGAACTGAATGAAAAGGCAAATACAACATATCAAAATCTGTGAGACATGGCTAAACTTTCTGCTATGAGAGGGATTTATGGCACCACTGTTTACATCAGAGAAGAGGAAAACATCTCAAATCAATAACGGAAGCATCCACTTCAAGATCCTAGAAAAAGACTTCGCGAAGCCCAAAGCAAGAGGAAGAGAGGAAGCATAAAGACGGGAGCAGAAAATGATGAGGTTGAAAACAGAAAAACACTAGAGAAAATAAGCATAACAAAGAGCCGGTTTTCTAAAAAGATTACTAAAACTTGGTAAACTTCAAGTATGAATGACTTAAAAAAAGGGGGGGGTGGGAAGACACAAATTACCAACATTAGGAATTAAACAAAATATAACCACAGACTCTACTGCACCAAAAGTGCAATAAGAGAATACTACAAACAACTCTACACAAATAAATGTGACAAGTGAGATGAAACGGGCCACCTCCTCACAACATACAAATTACCACAATTCTTGCCCGGGAAATCGCATGGACAGAGGAGCCTGGAGGGCTACAGTCCACAAAAACTCGGACACAATAGAGCATATGTGCACTGCACTCAGTATGAAACAGACAATTTGAACAGCTCTGTAACTTTTCAAGAAATTTAGTTTGTAATTAAAAAAAAAAAATCTCCCCCCAAAAGAGATTTTTTAGGTCAGAAGAATCTATTAGTAGTTAAAGAATTAACACCAATTCTACACAATCACTTTCAGAACATAAAAGGGAGGGAACAATTCTCAATTCACTTACTGAAGCTAGGACTGCCCTGATACTAAGATCAAACACAGTGTAAAGAGAGAGAGAGAGAAAAATTACAAACCAAGACTCCTCATGAACATAAAAACCCTTTACAAAATATTAGCAAATGGGTTTCAGTAATGTATCAAAAAGGAAAAGAAAACATCATGGCCAAGTGGGGCTTACTCTACAGACAATACTGGATCAATATTCAGAAACCAATATAACCCACCATGCTATGTTAAGTCACTTCAGTCGTGTCCGACTCTGTGCGACCCCATAGACGGCAGCCCACCAGGCTCCCCCGTCCCTGGGATTCTCCAGGCAAGAGCACTGGAGTGGGTTGCCATTGCCTTCTCCAATGCATGAAAGTGAAAAGTGAAAGTGAAGTCGCTCAGTCATGTCCGACTCTTAGCGACCCCATGGATTGCAGCCTAACAGGCTCCTCCGTCCATGGGATTTTCCAGGCAAGAGTACTGGAGTGGGGTGCCATTGCCTTCTCCGATAACCCACCATACTAACAAGCTAAAGAAAAATCACATAAAACATGTCACTCGATGAGGAAAAGGTGGTGACAAAATTTTACACCCATGCATTCTTTAAAAAATTCAAAAACTGTGAATAGAAGGGAGCATAATGAACTTCCTAAAAAAACATTTACAAAAAAATTATTCTTAATGTAAAGGTCCAGACCTTGTTCCTAAGGTCAGGAACAAGGCAAGGATGTCTGCTCTTGGCCGGAAGTTGTAACCATGGTGATAAACCAAGAGAAGGAAATAAAAGGCACATGGATTAAAAAGAAGAAATAAAATTGCCCCAATTTGCAGATAAAAGTATCAAGTATAAAAATAATCTATACCTAGAACTAATAATAAAGTTTAGAAAGGTTGCAGGATACAAGATTAACATGCAACAAACATTTGTATTTCTGTATGTTAACAATGAACACACGAATGTCAAAGAAAAACAATGACTTTTATCATCATTTAAATAAAATGAAATAGATATAAACCTAACCAAACATGTATAGAACTTGCATGGCGAAAGCTTCATGGTGCTGACGAAAGAAATCAAAGATATAAATAAATGAAGAGACATATTGTGTTCATAAACATAGTAAAGAGGTCAATTCTCCCAATTAACATACAGGTTTAACACAATTCCTACCAAAACCCCAGCAAGATTTTTTGCTAGATACTGACAAAATACTGGTAAAACTTGTACAGAACGGCGAAAGAATTAGGAAAAATAAAGTGGGAACAATCAGTCTACCTTATTTCATAACTTTCTGTAGCTACGACAGTCAAGACTCTGCTGCACTGGCAGAGTGACACGGGCACATAGATCAATGGAACAGACTGAAAGCTCAAATATAAACTCATACAAACAACTCAAATGACTCTTGACAAAAGTGCAAAAGCAACTCAATGGAAGCAAGGCACTGCGACACACAGCGCCACAGCAACTAAATGTCCACAGGCAGACAGAACCAAAAGCAAGAGACCTAGGCACAGGTCTGACACATTGTACAGAACCAGCTCAGAGTGGGCCTCTCAAAGTGGAACGGACAACTTTTATGAAACTATAAAGCTTTCAGAAAGAAAAACAGACACTATCTTTAGAATGTAAGATAAAGCAGAGCTATAAGACTGATACCAAGAAAATGACCTATAAAAGCTAAAGTTGATCAACTGGATTTCACCAAAATTTTAAAATTTTACACCGGAAAAGATATAGTTGAGAAGGATGAAATGACAAGTCACAAAATGGGAGAAAACGTTCACGAACAACATCATCATCATAGCACAAATAGCTAGAACATACAAAGATCTCTCAACACTTAATAGTTAAAAATTAGAAAATGAGAAAAAAGACATGAGGAGATATACCACCAGAGAGGACACACAGATGGCAAATAAGGACATGAAAGGATGTCCCACATCACTAGCCTTAGAGAAATGCAAATTAATGAGATATCACTACATACCCATCAGAATGGCTAATGTAGAATCAGTGACAATACCAAATACTGGCAAGCAGCAGAGAAACAGGATCACTCGCACAGTGTCAGTGGGAATGTCAAATGGCACAGCGTCTCAGAAAAACACTGCCAGTTTCTTAAAAAAAAAAAAAAAGAACATGTAACTTTCCATAGAACCCAGCAAGCTGCACTCCTGGACGTCTATCCCAAAGAAATGAAGACACTGCTCCCACAAGAATGGAAGAATGCCCCCACATTCATACAAGAATGTTTCCAGGAGCTTTACTAGTAATACCCCTCAAACTAGAAACAACACAGATATCCTTCAGTGGGAGAGCAGTGACACAAACTGCATTACATCCATACCATGGAACACTGTTTCTCAATGAAGAGGATCAAACTGCAGATGTACACAACCTGGAAGAATTTTGGAAGAACCATAATGAGTGCAAGACATTAATCCCAACAGTTACATAGTATATGGTTCCTTTTTTTCAAGTTTATCAACCTTTATTACAAACCAATTAGATAATCATAATCATAAAACTAATGTCAGAAACTAGAAGATAAAAATTATTCTGACCAGATAAAAATAAATTTTTTAACATTAATATTAAATAAGTTATTAACAAGTTGGAGAGAAAATGTTTGAAAATGGAGAAGCTAATATTTCTATGACTTAAAAATCAATGTGGTCCCATACTCTACCCAGACATTGATTATAACCTCTAGTTAAAAGTAAGAAAGCTGGGAAGGAAGACTCTTGAACTTCATTTCTTCACATGTTTAAAAATGAAAGAAAAAGAATTTTATTTAAATCAATTCTTTTGGACAATGAGGGCAAAGTTTACATTTAGCCCTCTTAGAATCTATAACACATATTAATGGAACATCTTCATGTATACATTGTAACTGGGATATTTATATTTATCATTACCATGATTCAATCCCACCACAGAGTACTTGACAATCTCTGTTGGCCAATGTGATCGGGTACTGACTCTGGGATAGGAAGTAGAGTGACTTCTTAATACGGGGTACAACACGACTGAGCACCTAAGCATGTGCACACACACACAAACACACACACACACAGAGATTGGTCCCTAGAGTTAATTCACTTTTGCAAGAGGAAGACATTCCCAAAATATTCCTAGTCCCAAATCATGGCTCCATTTATACATCATTTTTAAAATGAGACAACAATGGTTGCCAGAGGTTAAGGAAGGAGCTAGGCAGCAGTGGTTGTGTCAATAAAGGGGCTACATGAAGGATCTCTCTGTGACCCTGTTCTCTGTCTTGACTGTATCAGTGCTAGTATCCTGATTGTGATGCTGTTGCTGTAGTTTCACAAAGATCACCATGATGGAGAACTGGGTAAAGGATACACTGGATCTTTATGTACTGTTTCTTACAACTGCATGTGAATCTATAATTATTTCATTTGGACACTTGATTGAAAGCATCCCAGAAGGTAAATTATTTTCAAAATGTCAAAACTGCAAAGACAGAGTATCAGAGAATTAAACAACTGAGCTTAGGGATTCTCCCAAGACCCAAGACAAAAGGTCAAAGGGATTAAAAGTTTGAAAGTTAAGAGGCCAAGTTTTAGTCACTGTCTTATTAATAAGAGTTCTGAGAGGATGGAATGAGGAAAAGTCAAGCAAGAGAGTCAAATAAATAACAGAAGGATCCCCTGAAGCCAAGCACAGAAGTCTTTAAATTTCAATCTCAAATCTAAACAGTGATGACCAAAGAAACTGGCTCCCCCTTAGCAGTTAAACTCACATGATTTCTGGAGTATAAGATGATTAATAACTCAGGAGGGCCAGACAGGAAAAGGAAAACAAACTCATATCGACACACAGGTTGAATCCCAAAATGAGGAAAAGAAAAAACAATTCTGAAAGATTCTGGAAGAAGAAGGAAGTATCTGAAAAGGAACAAAAATTAACATTGGCACCGGACCCCTCATACCAAAAAAACCAGGGGACATGGGTTTTAAAATTCCCAGTGAAAATTATTTTGAACTTAAAATCTAAACTCAGCCAAATCTGCTGGAAGAAAATAGAGACTTCAAAAACTCAGAAAGTTTACTACCTAGATAGCTACCCATATATACAGCAAAGCACTCAAAAATATCTTTTGAAAGAATGAATGACATTACCATAAAAGACAGACATAGGATCAAAGAAAAAAAGGTAACCAAAGAAACTGGCCCATCTTTGCAGTGAAGCCCTCATAACTGTTGCCACGTAATGTAGAAATGTAGTAACAACATGGACTGAAAATCCTGGATGATGCCAATGTGGGAAGCAACGCCAATGTAGGGGGCAACGCAGGAGAGAGGAAGAAGGCAGAGGGTTCTTGCTTAGCTCGGGAGAAGTGGGCAGGTGCAGATCAAAGTGCAACACTGCAGAAAGATAAATTCAGATAGGTGTGTTTCAAGGTGTTAGAAAAACAGAACTGGAATGCAAAAATTTCAAGCCATTACAATGAAAAAAAAATAAAGAAGAAGCAACAATCTACATCAATCTAGCAAAAGGGAGTAAGTAAAAGAAACAATGAAAAACAGTAAAAAAATATAAGTAAATAATTTAATACATTAGTAAATAATAAAAGAAAAATCAAAATACAATAACAAATATATCTGGTATCAGAAGGTGACTACATCAAATTCCCTTTAAAAGAGACTCTTCAGTTCAGTTCAGTCGCTCAGTTGTGTCCGACTCTTTGCAACCCCATGAATCGCAGCACACCAGGCCTCCATGTCCATCACCAACTCCTGGAGTTTACTCAAACTCATGTTTGACTCAAACTCATGAGTTTACTCAAACCATCGAGTCAGTGATGTCATCCAGCCATCTCATCCTCTGCCGTCCCCTTCTCCTCCTGTCCCCAATCCCTCCCAGCATCAGGGTCTTTTACAATGAGTCAACTCTTCACATGAGGTGGCCAAAGTACTGGAGTTTCAGCTTTAGCATCAGTCCTTCCAAAGAAATCCCAGGGCTGATCTCCTTTAGGATGGACTGGTTGGATCTCCTTGCAGTCCAAGGGACTCTCAAGAGTCTTCTCCAACACCACAGTTCAAAAGCATCAATTCTTTGGCGCTCAGCTTTCTTCACAGTCCAACTCTCACATCCCTACATGACTACTGGAAAAACAACAGCCTTGACTAGACGGACATTTGTTGGCAAAGTGATGTCTCTGCTTTTGAATATGCTATCTAGGTTGGTCATAACTTTCCTTCCATGGAGTAAGCGTCTTATAACTTCATGGCTGCAATCACCATCTACAGTGATTTTGGAGCCCCCAAAAATAATGTTTGACACTGTTTCCCCATCTATTTCCCATGAAGTGATGGGACCAGATGCCATGATCTTCGTTTTCTGAATGTTGAGCTTTAAGCCAACTTTTTCACTCTCCACTTTCACTTTCATCAAGAGGCTTTTGAGTTCCTCTTCACTTTCTGCCATAAGGGTGGTGTCATCTGCATATCTGAGGTGATTGATATTTCTCCCGGCAATCTTGATTCCAGCTTGTGCTTCTTCCAGTCCAGCGTTTCTCATGATGTACTCTGCATATAAGTTAAATAAGCAGGGTGACAATATACAGCCTTGACATACTCCTTTTCCTATTTGGAACCAGTCTGTTGTTCCATGTCCAGTTCTAACTGTTGCTTCCTGACCTGCATACAAATTTCTCAAGAAGCGTATCAGGTGGTCTGGCATTCCCATCTCTTTCAGAATTTTCTAGTTTATTATGATCCACACAGTCAAAGGCTTTGGCATAGTCAATAAAGCAGAAATAGATGTTTTTCTGGAACTCTCTTGCTTTTTCCATGATCCAGCGGATGTTGGCAATTTGATCTCTGGTTCCTCTGCCTTTTCTAAAACCAGCTTGAACATCAGGAAGTTGACAGTTCACATATTGCTGAAGCCTGGCTTGGAGAATTTTGAGCATTACTTTACTTTCGTGTGAAGTGAAAGTGAAAGTGAAAGTGAAATCGCTCAGTCGTGTCCGACTCTTTGCGACCCCATGGACTGTAGCCTACCAGGCTTCTCTGTCCATGGGATTCTCCAGGCAAGAGTACTGGAGTGGGTTGCCATTTCCTTCTCCAGGGGATCTTCCTGACCCAGGGATTGAACTCAGGTCTCCTGCATTCCAGGCAGACGCTTTAACCGCTGAGCTACTTGCGTGTGAGATGAGTGCAATTGTGCAGTCGTTTGAGTATTTTTTGGCATTGCCTTTCTTTGGGATTAGAATGAAAACTGACCTTTTCCAGTCCTGCGGCCACTGCTGAGTTTTCCAAATTTGCTGGCATATTGAGTGCAGCATTTTCACAGAATCATCTTTCAGGAATTGAAATAGCTCAACTGGAATTCTATCACCTCCACTAGCTTTGTTCATAGTGACGCTTCCTAAGACCCACTTGACTTCACATCACAGGATGTCTAGCTCTAGGTTCTTAAATGGTATCAAAAATTTTTTTAAAAAGTAGATACATGCTGCTTTGTTGTTTAGTTGCTCAGTCATGTCCAACTCTGAGATCTTGTGGACTGTATCCTGCCAGGGTCCTCTGTCCATGGGATTTCTCAGGCAAGAATATTGAAGCAGGTTGACATTTCCTCCTCTAGGGGATCTTCCCAACCCAGGGATCGAACCTGCATCTCCTGCATTAGCAAGTGATTTTTTTTTTTAATCACTTAGCCACCAGGGCAGCCCACATGCTACTTACAAAAGGTTAAAAATAAAGAAATGAAAAATACATGAGGAAAGTGATGATAAAATAATTTACCAGGCGTGGCAATATTAATATCACCTAAAGAACAATTAAAGGCAAAAAGAGAATAAGATAAAGAGAGGATTTTTATAGTGATTAACGAAAGAGCCATTACAAAAAAGATGATAATTTTTATGCATCTTGTAATGTAACTATGTAATGTATTATACTGATTAAAGAAAGAGCCATTACAACAAAGAGAGATGATAACTTTTATGCATCTTGTAACGTAACTATGAAATGTATACACCAAAATAGAGAGAAATCGACAAATCCACAACTGATATGGAGACTAACATCCCTTCTCAGAAAGAGATTAGGCAGACAAAATATAAGATGCCCACACACCTGAAGGAGCTCAATGCAGCCAGGTGACAAATGTGGCCTCTCCAGGCACCAGGCAGGCAGGATAGATGGCTGACATGGACAGCCCTACAAGACCAGGTGTTGAGTGGGGTGCAGAAACTGCCCTCTCAGGGTGGCCACTGTGTAGCCCCAGCTGAGCATTGCCATAAAGGAACGAGGGCCAGAGGAGCCAGAGCTTCTGATTTTTTTCAAAAGAAGTGGCAAATTCCTATTTTCTACATAAAATCTCTTGATCCATAAATGTTGCCTCTAGTTAAGAAAAACCAACACTGGTGTGGGCCACACAAAACACATCTGCAAACCAAGGGAGCCTGGGGGCACGGGTGCACCTCTGGTCTAATTTGTAGAAACTTGTTCACATAAGCCCAGAGGAAAAGTACTCCTCAAGTACTCGTCACATACCCACTGGAATGCTCATAAGAAACCGAGCATGTCCTAGACCACACAGAGAACTTTACAAATTCAGAAAGGCAGAAATTATACAGAGAACAGTCCCTGATTCCAATAAAGTTAAAAATTAACAACAAAAGGAGCATCCAAAAAATTCTATATGAAGTTGGAAAAAAACATTTAAATCCCTTATAAATAATTTTTGAGCTACAGGGGAAAAAAATCAAAGCTGAAATTAAAGATTGTTCAGAAATGAATAATAAGAGCACTGTGTAATTAAGCCAGAGATAGGTAATGAGAGGAAAACAAGTAAAATGTTTATTACTTATTAAAGCACATCAAAGCCTGAAAGTAAAGAACAAAACATTCTATTCAAGGAGGTAGGAAAAAATAATAAAAATTTAAAAGCTGGAGGAATTAATAAACAAACAAAAGTAGAAATTCATGAGTTGAAAATAAAAGAACTCAATAAAAAAAATCAGTCTCAGCTGTGGGAGGGAGATGAGGCCGCATCAAGGAGCTTGGGAAGGTGGAGCTGCCTCAGTCCAGGTCCTAGGTGAAACCTGAAACCAGCCAATCCTGGGAGGACGAGGCGAGAGCCAAGGAAGAGCAGTCGGCCTTGGATCACCAGGAGTTGTGTGCTGTGCTGCCTCCACTGGCTCTCCAGAGGGGCAAGGCAAGTGAGCCGGAGTTGTTTAGAAGGAGGTACAGGACCAGTTAGACACCAGGAAGCCAGGGAAGGGGGAGCACATGGGATGCTGACTCAGGCATGGACACTGGTAGGGCGAGGCATGGGGACCAGGTAGGCATCAAGACTGGGGGGACGACAGGGGGGTTGCTGACTCAGGCAAGGACCCTGCCAGGAGGAGACAACAGAATGCTTCCAGACACTGGCACAGGAAGACCCTGAGCTCACCTCCTCTCGTTGATAGTTAATAATCTGCTGCTGCTGCTGCTGCTAAGTTGCTTCAGTTGTGTCCGACTCTGCACGACCCCATAGATGGCAGCCCACCAGGCTCCCCTGTCCCTGGGTTATATGTTGCTGCTGCTACTGCTGCTAAGTCGATTCAGTTGTGTCCGACTCTGTGCGACCCCATAGACGGCAGCCCACCAGGCTCCCCCGTCCCTGGGATTCTCCAGGCAAGAACACTGGAGTGGGTTGCCATTTCCTTCTCCAACGCATGAAAGTGAAAAGTGAAAGGGAAGTCACTCAGTCATGTCCGACTCTTAGCGATCCCATGGACTGCAGCCTACCAGGCTCCTCCATCCATGGGATTTTCCAGGCAAGAGTACTGGAGTGCGGTGCCATTGCCTTCTCCGACTTAATAATCTAAACTACATATTAATATGAAAAATTGCCCTCTGGAGAGAGACCCAAGAGCTAGCTGCAGCTACTCAACAATGGCTAAAAAGGCCACCTCAAGGCAGGTAGGAGACGTGGAGACACGGTCTCGCCAACACCCTCTCCCCATCCCAACTCCAGGCCTGGAGACCCACAGCCTGGAGGGAGCTCACAAACACATAACTTCCCTCTGAGAAGCCAGAGGTTTGCTGCCCCTTGTCAGGCCCCACCTCGGGGATCTGCACTAGAGAGACAAGCTTCCCAAATGTCTGGCTTTGAAAACCAATGGGGTTCATGCCCCAGGAGACCCCCAGGGCTGGAGGGAATGGAGGGTCAGCTCTTAAAGGCTCCCATGCAAACTCATTCACCCTAGGACCCAGGTGCATGTAAAGAACCTTGATCACATGTGAAAAGATTCAACTGCAAATCTTAAACAATCTGCCAAAGGAGCTAAAGCCTGTTGGGAGTCTCTCAGGGATGGACGCTGGCAGGTGCCATTTCTGCCCTCTGACTTTCACCTGTTAGCACCCGTCCTCCTGCCCCCCTGTGCTGCTGCTATGGCCCAAAAGAGAAGGCAGGTAAGTGTCAGTCCTCCTGCACTGCCTCCATGGCTGTACCAGAGGCAGCAGACAAGCACCCCTCATCCCACAGTCCCCCAAAGCCAGTGCGCGCATGCAGCCCCCACATGGGGGCTTGAGAGTAGGCTCTGCTGGCCAGAGAGGATTGTGTTTCTGGGGCTAACACATCCAGAACAATCAAACAGATAGCTCAAAAGACAACTAAGAATGAGGACAAGTTTAAATTATAAAATTCATCACCTACACAGGGCCACCCTGTCAAGACTGGGAGACATAGCTGTTTCTCCTAACACATAGACACAAACACAGAGAGTCAAGAAAAATGAGGCAACAGAAGAATTAATTCCAAATGAAAGGACAAGATCAAAAGTCCAGAAAAAGCTGTAATGAAACAAAGTAATTTACCTAATTAAAAGTTCAAAATTATGGTCATAAAAGTGCTCCCCAAACTTGGAGAAGAATGGATAAACACAGTGAGACTTTCAACAAAGACAGTGAATATATAAGAAAGTACCAAACAAGTCACAAAGCCAAAGAACACAATAACTTAACTGAAAAATACCCTTGAGGGATTCAGTAGCAGACTAGATGAAGCAGAGAAAGGATCTGTGAGTATGGAGACAGGGCAGTGGAATCCAAACAGAGAAACAAAACAAAAAAGAATATTTTTACAAAGGAAAGATAGCTTAAGGGACCTATGGGGCAACATCAAGCAGAATACATTCAAATTAAAGGATACGTAGAAGGAGAAAAGAGAAAAAAGGGGGAAGAAAATTTATCTGAAGAAATAATGTTTGAAAACTTCTTTACCCTGAGGAGGAAGCAGACATTCCTTCAGGAATCCCAGAGAACTCTAAACAAGATGCACCCAAAGAGACCCACCCCAAGACACATTATAATTAAAAATGTCAAAAGTTAAAGATAGAATCTTAAAAACACCAAGAGAAAAACAATGTGTTGTATACAAGGAGACCCCCATGAGACTATCAACAGAAACTTTGCAGGCCAGAAGGGAGTGACATGATATATTTAAAGTGCTAGAAAAAAAAGTTTCCAACCAAGAATACTCTACTGGGTAAGTTTATCATTCAAAAGTGAAGGAGAGATAAAAGAATTCTCCAGACAAGCAAAAGCTAAAGGAGTTAATCACCACTAAATTGGCCTGATAAGAAACGTTATGTCATGTCCAACTGATCCCATGGACTGTAGCCCGCCAGGCCGTTCTGTCCATGGAATTCTCCAGGCAAGAATACTGGAGTGGGTTCCCATTTCCTCCTCCAGGGCATCATCCCGACCCAGGATCAAACTCGGGTCTCCTGCATTGCAGGCAATTTCTTTACCATCTGAGCCACCAGGGAAGGCCAAGAAATGTTAAAGGGATTTCTTTAAGCTGAAAAGAAATGGAACTATTTGATAATAAGAAAACATCTGAAAGTCAAATTCTCACTGGTAACGTAAAGGAAGTAGATTAATCACTTATAAAGCTAGTATAAAGATGAAAATACAAAAGTAGTAAAAAATAGCTATAGCTATGATAAGGGATACACAAAATAAAAGGATATAAAAAGTGACAGCAAACGCATACATTGTGGCAGTGTGGGGAGTGGGGAGTGAAAATGCAGTTTTAGGATGCACCCGAACTTAACTTGCTATCAACATAAAACAGATTATTATATAGATAGGCTGTTATGAGTCCCCTGGTAATCACAAAGAATCACAAATTTCCCCTGGAAATCACAACCTGTAGTAGATATACAAAGGTAATGAGAAAGTAATCTAAGCATAACAACACAGAAAGTCATCAAAACAGGGAAGAGAGCAAGATAAGAAGAAGAACTCCAAAACAGGAAACAATGAACAAAATGGCAGTAAGTACATACCTATCAGTAAATACTTTAAATACACTAAATTTTGCAATCAAAAGACATAGTAGTTGGATGGATACACAACAACAAACAAGAATCAACTATATGCTCCCTGTAAGATCTCACCTCAGATCTAAGGACAAACACTGACTGAAAGTGAAGAGACAGAAAAGGGTGCTTCACACAAAGGGAAATCAAAATAAACCTGGGGTAGCTCTATTGATTTCACTTTCATGCATTGAAGAAGGAAATGGCAACCCACTCCAGTGTTCTTGCCTGGAGAATCCCAGGGACGGGGGAGCCTGGTAGGCTGCCGTCTACGGGGTCGCACAGAGTCGGACACGACTGAAGCAACTTAGCAGCTCTATTGATACCAGAGAAAACAGACTTTAAAATAAAGTCTTTAATAAAAGATAAAGATGAGCATCAAGCAATGACAAAGGGGGCAAACTGACAATAAGATGTAACATTTGTAAGTATGAATGTATCCAACATACGAGCACCTACTTATATAAAGCAAATATTAACAGACCTCAAGTGAGAAATTGACAGCAATACAATTCTAGTAGGGGACTTTAATACCCCACTTACATCAATGGTTAGATCATCCAGATAGAAAATTAATAAGGTAATATCAGACTTAAATGATGTTTAAATGAGGGACCTAATAGACAAATATAGGACAGTCCATCTAAAAACAGCAGAATATACATGCTTATCAAGTGCACTTGGAGCATTCTCCAGGATATATGTTAGGCCACAAAACAAATCTAAATAAAGTTAAAACTGAAGTCATATCAAGTAATGGTATGAAACTAGAAATCAATCACAAGAAGAAAACTGAAAAAATCACAAATATATAGACATTAAACATGGTACTGAACAACCAATGGATCAATGAAGAAATCAAAGGGGAAATTTTTAAATCACTTGAAACAAATATAAATGGAAATACAGCACAACAAAATCTATGGGATGCAGCATAGGCAGTTCTAAGAGAGAAATTATAGCAATACAGGCTACCTCAAGAAACAAGAAAACGTTCAAATAACAATCTAACTTTATATTTGAAGAAACTACAAAAGCAAGAAATGAAGCTCAAAGTTAGTAAAAAGGGAGAAATAACAAAGATCAGGGTGGAAATAAATGAAATAGAAAAATAACAGAAAAGATCTATAAAACTGGTTCTTTAAAAACATAAACAAAATTGACTGAAGTTTACCTGGACTCACTAAGAAAAAAAAGAAAAGCCTTAAATGAAATCATAAATGAAAAAGGAGGCATTACAACTGATATCAAACAAAGAAACAGAAAATAACAGAAGAGACTACCATGAATAATTATACATAAACAAATTGGCCAATCGAGAGGAAATGGATAACTTCTAGAAACATAAAATTTTCTAAGACTGAATCATGAAGAACTAGAAAACCCTAATAGACCAATCACTATGAGGAAGATTGAATCTGTAATCAAAAAACTCCCAAGAAACAAAAGCCCAGGACCAGATGGCTTCACTGTTTAATTCTAACAAACAGTTGAAGATTTGATACGCACTCTTCTCAAAACTCTTCCAAAAAAACTGAAGAGGAAGGAATGTTCCTAATCTCACGTTATGAGGCCAGCACTACTCTAATACCAAATCTAGACAAGGACATCAAAAAAAGAAAATTATACTGTTCAATATTCCTGACAAACCTGGATATAAAACTCCTCAGTAAAATATTAGGAAACCAAATTCAATAATACATTAAAAGGATCATGCATCTTGACTGAATGGGATTTATTCCAGATACACAAGGATGGCTCAACATCTGCAAATCAGTCAACATGATACAAAACATGAAGGATAAAAATCATATGATGATCTTGACATACCAGAAAAAGCATTTGACAAAATTCCACATTCATTTACAATAAAAACTCTCAACAAAGTGGATACAGAGGGTCCATGACTCAACATAAAAAAGGCCACATAGGACAGGCCCACAGCCACCCACACTCAACAGTAACAAGCTGAAAGCTTTTGCTTAAGATCAGGAAGAGGACAAGGATGTCCACTCTTTGCAACTTTTATTCAACATAGTACTAGAAGTCCCAGTCATAGCAGCTGGGCAGGAAATAGAAATAAAAGGCATATAAATTTGAAAGGAAGAAGTAAAACTATCACTAGTTCTGGATGATGTAATTTTATATATAGAAAACCATAAAGAGTTCATAAAAAACTGGTAGAACTAATAAATTCAGTAAAGTTTCAGAACACAAAATTAATATACAAATATCTGTTGTATTATATACACTAACAAGCAACTATCAGAAGAGAAACTAAGAATACCATTTATAACTGCATCAAAAAGAATAAAATATCTAGGAATAAATTTAACTAAGGAGGTGAAAGACCTGTACACTGAAAACGTATAAGACATAATGAAAGAAACTGAAAATGAAATAAAAGAAAGATATTTCATGTTCATGGACTAGAATAATTAATATTATAAAAATATCCATACTACCCAAAGCAATCTATAGCAATCTACAGTTTTACTGCAATCCCTATCAAAATTCCAATGGCATTTTTTTCACAGAACTAGGACAAATAATCCTAAAATTTGTATGAAACTGTAAAAACCAAAGCCATCATGACAAGAAAGAATAAAGCTGGAGGTATCATGTGCCCTGACTTGAAACTATATTACAAAGCTCTAGCAATCAAAATAGTATGGAATTGCTAAAAAAAAAAAAAAAAAATTAATATATCAACAGAGTGGAACAGCAAGCCCAGAAATAGCTTGCCCAGAAATAGCAAGCCCAAACATATATGGTCAATTAATTCACAACAAAGGAGGCAAGAATATACAACAGAGACAGGACAATCTCTTCAATAAATGGAACTGGGAAAACTGGACAGCCACATGCTGAAGAACAAAACTGGGCAAATATCTCACACCATACACAAAAAATAACTCAAAGTGGATTAAAAACATGAATGTAAAGACCTAAGACTACAAAACTCCTAGAAGAAACATAGCTGGCAAGCTCCTTGCCATCACCCCCGGTAGTATTTTTTTTTAATCTGACTCCAAAGGCAATAGCAACAAAAGTAAAAATAAACAAATGGAACCACATCCAACTCTGTGCAGTGAATAAAATCATCAACAAAATAAAAGAGCAACTTCCTGAATTGGAGAAAACATTTAAAATCATCTATCTGTTTGAAAAATGGGGGGAGGATATAAACTGACATTTTTCCAAAAAAACATACAGATGGCCAACAGGCATATGAAAAGATGTTTAACATCACTAAACAGCAGGGAAATGCAAACTAAGGTCACAGTGAGCTATCACCTCACACCTGTCAGAATGGCTATTATGCAAAGGACAAGAAATGACGAGTGCTAGTGAGGATGTGGAGCAAAGGGATTCCTCGGGCACTGTTGTGGGACTGTAAATTGGTGCAGTCACTATGAGAAACAGCATGGCAGTTTCTCAAACACATGTATACCTGTGATGGATTCATTTTGATATTTGGCAAAACTAATACAATTATGTAAAGTTTAAAAATAAAATAAAATTAAAAAAAAAGAAAAAAGAACTACCATATGATCCCCTGAGGAGAGCATGCAACCCACTCCAGAATTCTCGCCTGGAGAATTCCACAAAGGAGCCTGGCAGGCTACAGTCCATGAGGTTGCAAAGAGTCAGACACAACTGAAGTGACTTAGCACACATACATCATATGGTCCAGCTATCCCACTTCTGGATAACATCCAAAAATGAAAACCCTAATTCAAAAAGATACATTAACCATGATGTTCATTGTGGTGTAACTTACAATAACCAAGACATGGAAATAACTTAGGAGTCCATTGATGAATAAATGGATAAATAAGATGTGAGGTATATATATATATATGACACATATGATTACCCATTAAAAAGAAAGAAATCTTGCCATTTGCAACAATATGGATGGACCTTGAAGGTACTGTGCTAAGTGAAATGAGCCAGGTAGAGAAAAGACAAACCCTGTATGCTGAATCTAAAAAAAAAAACCTCACAGATACTACAATCTCCCTGGATCTGTGGGGAATACATTTCAAGACTTGAAGTGAACCTGATACCATGGATAATATGAAACCTGTATCCTACACTTTTTCTTTTATATACGTATTCTTACCTACGACAATATTAACAATTTTAACAAGATTAACAACAATAAGACTAAAAGAGAACAATTGTAACAATGCACAGTATAAAACTTTTGTTAAGGTGGTCTGTCTCTCTTGCTCGTTCTGTCTCTCAAAATATCTTATTATACAAACTGAATGCCTTTTCCACCTTAAATAAGCACTCATCATACACTGTGGTCATAACCTTTGCACTATGAGATGCAACAGCAAAAGTACAAATTTTTCCCTCGTGACAGTTTCATGGATAGATTTGTTCTTACCATAGATTTCAATAACTTCAGCATATGAGTTTTTTTCTTCCCTTACTAAGCAAAGAACTTTCACCTTTTCACTTACTGGAACCAATTTATGGACTCTCTTTGGCGTATCCAAATTGCCAGCATTACTATTCTCGGGCTTGGGCCACTATTAAGTAACACAAGCACTGTGTTACTGCGACAGTCCATTTGATAACTGAGATGACCACTAAGTGCCTAACACAGGGACATACTACACAAAGAAATGATTCATGTCCCAGGCAAGGCAGAACGGGTTGGCTCAAGATTTCATCACACTACTGAGATGGATGTAACTTAAAACTTAGGAATTGTTTATTTCTGGAATTTTCCACTTAGTATTTCAGGCCATAGCTGACTGTGGGTAAATGAAACCACAGAAAGCGAAACCATGGACCGGGGCCACTACTGCTCAGAAAAGAGACTGGTGGTTCCCAGAGGGAAGGGTGTCTGATGGGGGGTAAATGGGTGAAGGGGACTAAGAGATACAAATTTCTGGGTATAAAGTAGATAAGTTATTGGGATATAACATACAGCATGGTGAATACAGTCAGTAATACTATACTGCAAATATGAAACTACTAAAAAAAATGAATCTCAGAAGTTCTCATGACAAGAAAAATCAAATCATTTCATAACCATGTGGGGTGACAGATGGTAACTAGACTTATGATCATTTTGCACTGTATACAAATATCAAACCATTAAGTTGTACATCTGAAACTAGTATAATGTTATATGTCAGCTGAATTTCAATTTAAAAAATCTAGTTCTCTAAAAAACCTGTTCTGTAGGAAATAGCAAATTTTTACCAGTCTGACCAAAGGAAAGGGCAAGATGCCACAAATAAGATTAGGAACAATTTTAACTATAAATATGGAGAATATGTTTGTTAATTATGAAAATACGACATAAAATTTATCTCATATATTTGAAAATCTGGAGATTGATGATTTTCTAGGGAAGCATAACTACCAAATTCCCTCGAGGACAAACAGAAAGCCTGAACAGACCCAGCCCTTTAAAGAGTCACCATAAATGCTCAGACTGATTAACAAGGTCCACCAACGTTTCAGAGAACAGGCAATATCCACAGTATATGAAATATTTCAGAGTACAGTAAAAGGCAGAAAGCTTCCTAACTCGTTCTATGAAATCAGCATGACTCAGCTCAATCTATCTTATAAATAAAGATGCAAAATCCATGCATAAAATATTAACAATTGAATGCAGCACAGAACCTGGGTCTCGCACACTGTGAGATTATTCACTGTCTGGGCCACCAGGGAAGCCCAAAAGACTAATAGTCATAATCAAATAAAACGCATCACAAGAATGAAAGGATGAAATTTCCAGTGTTAAGAAATGTATTACTGCAATTACTGCATTAAACAGATTAAACAGTAAAGTTGAAAAACAATAAAATCACCTTACTAAATGCTTTCTTAAAAAACATGTAATAAAATTCAACATCTGTCCTGATCAATACTCTTAGAAGTCTAGAAATATGAAAATTTACTTAATTTAATCAAGAGTTAACAGGAGGAAAGCTATAGAAGGCGCCCACAAATGGTGTTAACACTAGGAACATTCCTGTATGCATCAGAAACAAACAACAAAACCTATAAACAATTATTATTCATCGGAAGTTCTGATACACTGAAATAAGACATAGGAAAGAAATGACAGTTATTAAGGAGATAAAGTGTTAACTATTACAGAGAGAAAAACCATCATTTATAGACAGCTTTTATTTATACCTGTCTAGAAAAGCCAAGAGAATAAAAAATAATAGCACCAATATAGTTCATTAAGGTGGCAAGATTTAACAAACTGACACACAAAAATCAATAGCTTTTCTATATCCATTTCAATAATAACCAATTAGCAATGCAATTAAAAAAAATCAACCTAGATATGAACCTAACAAGAAATGCATAGAATCAAAATGAGGACTATGATAAAACTATTTTAAATGATGTCAAAGAAGACCTGAATAAATAAAAACACACCATGTTTCTGGGTGGGAAGACTCATTATTGTAAAGATGCCAATTCTCCCCCAATAAATCTATAATTTCCATGTAATTCCAATCAAAATCCCAACAGGATTTTTTATGACACTTGGTAAGTGGATTCTCAAGTTCATCTGAAAGAGAAAATGTGTAAGAATAGCCAAGAGATTTTAAAAAAAACTTTAATAAAAAATATATCCTAAAAAAAATCCTCTCAAACTATAATTTAAAATGAAATATTATTTAGGGATTAAAAACAAACAGACTAATGAAACATGATGAAGGATCCAATATACATTGGAAATTTAGTATATGATAAGGGTGGCATGCAGAGATCACTAAACATTAATACTGGAGAAAAGTCAAGTCAGAGTTCTCCACAACATTCACAAAAATATACTGTACATGGATTAAAAAGCTTAACAGAAAAGACAAAACCATGAAGGTTTCAAGATGAACTATTCTGAAGTGAAATTTCTAGACAAAATATAAAACAAATTTATTATCTTGGGTTTTCTAAGCAAAGTCCAAAACCCAAGAGTTGAAAGGGAAGATTACAAATACATCATAAAATTTTTAAACAGATTTTAACTGAAACATTACATACAAAAAACGGTAAAAGTCATCAATGTATAGCTCCACAACTTTAAAAAAATTAAAAAGTGTCTAAAATGAAAGTTTGGGACTTTCAGTTAAACAAGCAGAAGTGATCCACTCTCCTCTCTGAAAACAAAAAAGATGACACCTGCCTCCATGATTCCCAAGGGTACGTAATTCCTCACAAAGTACTGATGCTCTCGGGGGCCATAAGACTGGTACATGTGGCTGGGGGAGTCTGTTTCTTTGCCACTGCACTGCTTTTACAGCCAAGATGAAAATCCATCTAAATGTCCATTATTTCAGAAAACAGTGATGTTTGACCAGGAATCAGACAGACACATCAGCTTTCCAAGAACAGGCAGTTTCTGTGGCCTAAGTGATCATCAGCACTGCCGCATTCCTGCTGAGTCAGCATGTGATGAATGGATGTTACTTCCCTGGTGAGCGGAGGGACCACTAAGAGGCACTGGACTGGCAGGTCCACAGTGCCTCCAGCCCAGCTAATGCCCCACTTCTCTTCCTTTCTGTTTTAGCATCTTAGCAGCCTAGGAAGAAAGACCTTGATCTTCTCCAGCCAGTCACTAATTAAAACCAGAAAGTGACTAGCCTGACACCTCTGCAACAATGCTGTAAAAACACAAGGGAAAAGGGAACATGACAAGGGAAGAAGATGATGAAAAGTATAAGCAAGCATTGTTCCATCATATCCAAAATTTAAAGAAAACATGATTTCTCCATGAAGCAAGGGATCAAAGAGACACAAGAATTCAATGAAGAGAAAACAAGACAAAAGAAAGAAGACCAAAGTGTGTTACCCTGAGGAAAGACACAGATGGAGACAGCTCAACACCTTCAGAAATGAAAGCCACACTAGAAAAAGTGTGGGAAAAGAAGGCACCAGTTAAACAGTCAGACATAGAAGAGCTGGATAAAAACTGAGGAAAATAAAACAGAAAAGAATTAAGTTAAATATGAACAGAAAGAGATATAGAAACTAGGAAATAGAGATCTGATACACATGTAAGTGGTTCACAAGAAGCATAAAACTGAACATATATAGCTAAAAATATTCAAAAATCATAACAGAAGAAAATTTGCCTAAAATTGAAAACACTCAGATCTTTTTGAGGATGCTGCATCCCTGGAACAGCTGCTGCAGAAGCCTCAGCCAGAGGTAGCCACAGGGGCTGGACTTCCAGAGTAAAGAAGGCTCACCCACCCTGAGCACTCACTGGAGGGACTGTGCTGAGGCTGGGACTCCAATACTTTGGCAACCTCATGCAAAGAGCTGACTCACTGGAAAAGACCCTGATGCTGGAAAGATTGAGGACAGAAGGAGAAGGGGACGACAGAGGATGAGATGGTTGGATGGCATCATTGACTCAGTGGACATGAGTTTGAGCAAACTCTAGGAGAAGGACAGAGAAGCCTGGCGTGCTGCAGTCCATGGGGTCACAAGGAGTTCGACATGACTTAGCGACTGAAGAGCAACAGTAATCCAAGCCCCAAAGTCAAGTCACCTACAAGGAGAAGGATTTAGGCTGACTTCAAACTTTCCCAAGCAACAGTGGATCCAAAAGACAAGCAGGTGATGTTTATCAAGTTCCATAAGGCTGTATACATTAAAGGTATAACTCAGGTGCAAAGGCCACCTTCAAAACTTCCCAAAGATGAAAGAAAACAGCACCTGTTAGCCTTTCTTGAAAAAGTTGCGTGTGTGCTAAGTTGTTTTGGTCATGTCCAACCCTTTGTGACCCTATGGACTGTAGCCCACCAGGCTCCTCTGTCCATGGGATTCTCCAGGCAAGACTACGGGAGGGGGCTGCTATGCCCTCCTCCAGCTCGAAAAAGTTAATGGGTGGCAAACTCCAGTGAATTAAGAGATGAATCAAATTAGATTACTCAGGAGTGAAAAGGTGTACTGAAAATGATGGTGGGGACCCAAGACTAAAAAACTATGAGAATCATAATGACAGGTGACTAATACTGAACCTTGACAATGTAAAAACAATATTTAAAAAAAGAACTAAAATTGAAGTGTGGGGTGAAGTGAGAACAAGCTGAAATGAATGTTAATTACTCAGTATGGGAAATATATGTAACAACAAAAAATTAACTCTGGCATCTTTAAAGGCTGTCACAATCTTGGGACTTTTTTTTTTTTTTAATAAAAGAGAGATATTTGAGAAAATATGTCATTTCTTCACATAAGGAAATATTTATGTGAAGTTCAGCAATTTCTCTCCCTTAAGCTGATTTCTTTTTCTTCTATTCAATGCACATAAATCAAATAAAGCAAGCATAAAGTTAAACACTAAACAAACACAATTAAACATAAAATTAAATCTAAAGTTCAGGAATATTAAGTTTTACTTAGTTTCTCTCGTATTAAGTTTGCATAAAATTAAACAGTATATTTTACTAAATACAAGTACAGATCTTTCTTGACTTATGATAGGGTTACATTCTCGTAAAATATTCTCAACTTAGGACAGATTTAAGTAAAAAATGCATTTAATATACCTACCCAACAAACATCATAGCTTACCCAGCCTCCCCTGAACATTTTCAGAACACTCACATTAGCCTACAAATCACCTACGGGAAAATCACCTACGGCAAAGCTTACTTTATAATAAAGCATTGAATATCTTCTGTAATTTACTGAATACTGTACCGAAAGTGAAGACACAACTGTTGTACACGCGTCAGCTGTTTACCCTTGTGGCTCTGTGACTGACTAGAAGCCGAGGCTCCCACTGCCCAGCACCATGAGAGAATTCCATATGGAATATTGCTAGCTCCAAAAAAGAGCAAAATTCAAAACTCAAACTAGGGTTTCTACTTTGATGTATCACTTTCACATCATGGTTAAGTTGAAAAATCTTAAGTCACACCATCATGTCTAAGGAACCATCTGCATGGTACAATCAAAAGTTAAAAAAACAAAAACAAAAACTATATTGTCCATCCATCCATCCATTCATCCATCTATCCACACTTAGTAAATATGGTTTAAAGGGTTAGTGTCAGCCGCTAAGTTGTGTCTGACTCTTTGTGATGCCATGCACTCTAACCCGCCATGCTTCTCTGCTCATGGGATTCTCCAGGCAAGAATACTGGAGTGGATTGTCATTTCCTTCTCAGGGGATCTTCCTGACCCAGGGATCAAACCCAGGTCTCCTGCATTGCATTTTGTAAAAGAGTAGAGGCTAAGAGCTGGCTGGCCCTCATCTGTGAAATGAGGACAAAAGCAGCATCAATGACAGAGTGCTCTGTAGAGATTATGTAAGACACATAAGACACTTCAGACACCTCATCACACAGACAGACACCTCATCAGTGCCTATGATGTAGACAGAACTCTGTAAGTACTGGTTATTTCTGTTTTCACCAGGTTCCAGATGATATTTTACCTTCCTTGTCCTCCTCTGCAATTTGATAAAGCATTACATACATTGTGGAGTTATTTCGACTTGTTAACAAGCAAGCATATTATTTTAAAGACATAATTTGGACAGTGCCACTTTTTATTCCATTTATTTTCCTGTGATAAAACATGTAAGAAACATGCAATTCTACAAAGAAAGTTGGTAGAAAAAAATTACTCCATTTGTATAAATATATAGTACACTTTTAGGAGCCCATCTGTAGTGATTTTAAACCATATCCACAATTCTTTGACACTTTTTCATTCAACAGATGCAGCCTAATGTCTCTCCTCTTGAGTATATGTTAGGATCATTTCTAAAGAACAGAGTGTGACTGAACTGACTGTGTGTGACTTCTAAGACCATACCATAAAAAGCACTGCTGCTTCCTGCTGGTTCTCTGAATCACCTGCAGTGAGAGAAGCTAGGTACCATGCCACAGGCACTCTGGTAACCCCACGGAGAGTACACATGAAGAGGAAGCTAGGCCTCCTGCCAACGGTCAGGAGGGGATGGAGGACTCTAGCCAACAACCAAATAAGTGACCTGTCCTGAAAGTGGATACTCCAGCCACCAGCAAGCCCTCAGATGACAATCACAGCCAACCTCATGAATGACCCTCAGCTGGAATCACTTAGTTAATCCACTGTCTGTGCTAGATCACAAATGTTTGCTGGAGTAACTACCATGCAGCAATGTGCTGTGTTGTGCTTAGTCACTCAGTCGTGTCTGACTCTTTGTGACCCCATGGAGCCTGCCAAGCTCCTCTGTTCATGGGGATTCTCCAGGCAATAATACTGGAATGTGTTGCCATGCCCTCCTCCAGGAATATTCCCAACCCAGGGATTGAACCCAGGTCTCCTGCATTGCAGGTGGATTCTTTACCATCTGAGCCACCAGAACATACACCATCTATTTGGTAAAGAAATAGAAACTACAAGTGTTAGTTCCAATAAAGGCAGAGTAGCCTTTCTATTACACTAACTCTTTTAAAAATAATAATTATAAACTCTGGACTAAAGACTTAAGAAAACAAAAACTTTTTAAGGGCATTGGAAAGCAACCAGAAGGCAGAAGCAGGTGATTCAGTTCTTAAAAGAGCAACCATACCAGGTATGATGCAGGTTCATAACATTTTTCCTCTGAGGGCACTCCTCATGTCTTTTAATACAGAGAAGCTAGAACTCAATCAGGAAAATGCAATCTTATTCTGCTGGGGAGCTGTGGGATTGAGTCTGGAACTGTTAGAGAAGCTGGAAATTGAGAGAAATCCTAGAAAGCAGAGAGCTAGAGAAGAAGACATACATAAACTTCCCTCAGATATTCAGCTAAGCCCTGCATGGAGCACATCTGGGCAAGTCTCTAAGAAGCCCAGGTAGAGAGGAATAGGGGGAGGCTGAATGAGTGAGCAGATACTCCAGCGGGCTGCCACTGCAGGGGCACTGCGGTCAACTTGGAGCTTGAACCTTGCCAACTTAGACATGCTGGTTAAACGCTTCAGTGTTTCCAATGAAATACTAAAAGAGTCACACTATCCTTAGCGACTGAACAACATCTAAGAGTAAAGACTGTTCTTGAGCTAAAGGATTTCCTCTAAGGCGAAGGGCAAATCAGAACAGATGAGTCATTACAAAATGAAAAATTGAACTGACAGCAAGAACAACACTCAATTGTATTCAGGGATAACAGAATCAAGAGTCCCTACAATATAATGGAACAATGTCCAGTGTACAATAAAAAATTACTAGACATGTGCAAAGAAACAGGAGTATGTTGCACACTATAAAAAGAAAAATCAATGATTAGAAACATACCCACATTCCCAGTTTATCCCTCATTTCCCTTTGGTAACCAGAAGCTTGTCTGTGGCTGTCTGTGAGTCTGTTTCTGTTTTGCAAGTAAGTTCAAGCGTATCACTGTTTTATAAACTCCACATAAAGTGATATCATATACTTGTTTTTGTTTGACCTAAATTTGGGAATAACAGATACATATTATATATGAAACAGATAAATAACAAGGACCTACTATACAACACTATCTTCAATATTTTGTAATAATCTATAATGGAAAAAATCTGAAGATATATGTATATATATTATATACATGAACCACTTTGATGTCCACCTGAAACACTGTAAATCAACTACACTTCAATTTAAAAAATAGAAACATATCATATATGACCAAGCTATTGGAATCAGTACAAAAGACTGTAAAAAAAAACTCATAAATATTTTAAATAATCCAAAATAAAATATAAGTATAATGGATGATGAGAAAGAGAATGTCAGAAAAGATTTGGAAATAGTGAAAAATAGCCACATGGACATCAAAGAACAGAAAAGCACAATATTTGAGTAGGAAAGAAATTTGAGTAGGAAAAAAATCATTGGGTGGAAATAACAATGGATTGAACACAACAAAAGAGAGGATTGGTGAACTTGAAGAAAATAGTGCGAAAGAAATTATCAAATCTGAAGCACACACGAAAAAAAAAAAGATTTAAAAAATGAATACAGCTTTAACCTGTGAGATATATCAAGCAATGTAACAGCTATAACTGGTGCCCAAAGAGAAGAGAGAGAAAACAGGACTGCAAAAAATATTTAAAGAAACATTGACAGAAATTTTTCCAAACTTCATTTAGAAAAAGAAAGAATAAACAAACAACCCACTAAGAAGCATAGCAAATCCCAAGGTGGATAACTATGAAAGAAATTACACCAAGGGCCATCAGAGTCATCATAGACAAAGCATAGAGAGGAAAAAATACTAAATAAATAAAAGTAAATAATGAAATATTTACTAAATATTTCAGTTCAGTTCAGTTCAGTTCAGTCACTCAGTTGTGTCCGACTCTTTGCGACCCCATGAATCACAGCACGCCAGGTCTCCCTGTCCATCACCAACTCCAGGAGTTCACTCAGACTCACGTCCATCGAGTCAGTGATGCCATCCAGCCATCTCATCCTCTGTCGTCCCCTTCTCCTCCTGCCCCCAATCCCTCCCAGCATCAGAGTCTTTTCCAGTGAGTCAACTCTTCGCATGAGGTGGCTAAATAAAAGTAGCCAAAGAAACAACTCACATTACATACAGAGGAACAACAATAAGGATGACAACCAACTCATCATCAGAAACAATGAATACCAATGACAATGGAAGAGCATCTTTAAAGGGCTGAGAGAGAACCGTGTCACCCCAGGATTCACCAAAACTTCTTTCAAAGAAGATGAAATTCAGATAAAAGCTGAGATGATTTCTCACCAGCATACCTACACTTCAAGAAATACTACAGCAGTAAAAGAAATTCTCAGGCTGGAGAAAAACTGAAACCAGACAGAAGGAATCTGAAGCTAGAAAATATGGAAGGGTAAACATGTAGGTAAGTATACTTCTTTTCACAAGCCAACTGTTTACAGCAAGAATAAACAGTGGGTTTATAAAATATGAAAACATAAAAACAACAGCATAAAAGGTGAAACTAAGTGTGAACTCAAGTAATGTTTTAGGTTCATATATTATACATGAAGTTGTATAATATTAACTCCATGTAGATTGGAATTAAGTTAGGATATACACTTTAATCTCTTGAACAACTTTAGAAACAGAAAAGATATAAAAAGGTAGAGCTCATGGAAACATCAGAATGTCTCAGAGAAGTTCCCTGCTTTGTGCCAGCACGTGGAGAGGGAGGTTGTGTTAGGGTGCCTGAAGGCTGCCTGTCCAGGTGGGCTTGGAGGGAGGGTCAGGAAGAGGGTGGAGAGGCTGATGCCGTGTGCAGCAGCTCTGGAGACGCGGCTGTCATAGGTTCCCTGGGTCAATGCCAATACCCCCACCCATTCTCCATGGCAACCCCACCCATGTTCACAGAGAGTTTACACCCATTGTCCCAGGACACAGAGGCAGTGGGTGGTGGGAATTCAACTGGTACCCAGATCAGTCAGGGAGAATTTTCATGGGTCTTCACTCATCAAAGGCTCCAGGGAGACCTTACACATCTCAACATAAAAGAACTGTCCATGATGGAGTGAGATCAGGTGACAGTCCTCTGATGTGTTCTCTGCAGGACATGCTCTTGGTGGCTAATGATATCACAGACTGACAAGTCCCAGCCACTTCAAAGGTTTCCAGGGACAGGGCAGGTGGAGAGTCCTCAGTAACTGAAAACTGGGGAGCCTTTTCTCAAAACTCAAGAAACTCCCCAAGGACTGAGTGACCCATAGAACCCCTGGCCCAACCTCCCCACCCTTCACTGCTCATCACAGAGCTGAAGGAGCTACGGCCCCTTCATAAAGGAAAAGCAGCCGAGAAGGCCATGCCATGGGAAGGAGGCACCCAGCACAGCCACTGGCGTGCACATGAGCACTTTCAAATTGAGGGCCAGAGTCACAGGTGAGCACTCAGTGCCCTGAGGCCAAGTGGATGGTTGGGGACCGTTCAGGCCTGGCACACACCTGCTCAGTGCCAGTTCAGCCGCATGCACCTACAAGACACTGCAGAGGACATGCTGAATGACCCTCTGCCATTCTGAAATGACCAACTGCCAGGCTTGGGCGGGGGAGGCGAGAGGAAGTTGCGTGACTCTCTGCTCTTAAAGCCCCATGCTGACAAGAGAAGCCTGACTCTCCAATGGAGAAAATAAACAACAGAGCCAGAGATATCCTGGGTCAGGTAGTGTTCCCTACAGGGCCCTGGAAGGCTGACCCCCTGGAGAACAAGGCGGGAGCATCCAGCTTCGAGAGCCTCCACGGAAGCACATTTGGGCATGGGCAACTGTAAGCCATGGGAGGACTGACCCAAAAGGGAGGCAGGGAGGCTTTTGGGGTGATGTGAATGCTACAAGTCCACCAAGACAAACAGGGGAGACCAGGCAAGTCTGCGGGTCACTGTGACAAATGTTCTCTGGCTAAAGCTGAGGGGCAGGTACAGTGGGCCAGGAGGCTACAGCAAGAGTTGGGGCCAAGGTTAGGCTTCCTCTCAGGTGAAAACCATAAATTCTGCTGGGAGAGTGATTGGCAAGCCTGGGAAGGCCAGCAGCAGGACCCAGCGGCTTCACGGAGCAGTCAGCTTGACAGCGGTGACTCAGGGGCCAGACACTAGCACCCATGGAGGCTTTACAGGCCCCAGGCAGTGTGAGGTGAGGCCCAGGATCCGACTCGGTCTAATGCCATGGGGAGTGCAGCTGCCCAGACCTGCAGGGGACTGCACCCTGCACCCAGGACAGCCTGAGCCCCTCGGCAGTGCACTTGAGCCTCACCTCCAATCTTGGCATTGTATGCAACCCCTACAATGCAGTAGGAGTTGTTGGCGGAGGCGGCGACTTCTCCTGCACAGCGAGTGCCATGTCTGCGGGAAGGAGAGAAGGCAATCAGGACCCTAAGCTGGGGACGCTGAGGTCCTCCCTCAATCCTCCCCATAACTGCTGGGCCATCCGTGCACCCCCGTGGCAGGACCCTCCTGTGAGAAGAGCCATTGTCCCTAAGCTGGGGGACACTGAGGCCGTCCCCCATTTCTCCCCATCAATGCTGGGCCATCCATGTGCCCCACAGGCTGCCCTGCAGATGTGATGCACCTGTATCAGATTTGGGCTCTGCTGGGCACCCACGGCCTCCTCATCCCACCCCCAGGCTCTGCGTCCCCCTGACTAACAGCACAGTGCAGATGCTGGCCTGGCTGCAGAGATGAAATAAGAACAAACAAAGGCTTAGGTTCTGTCCCCTGAGCCCTCTCCCTACCCTGTGCTCACCCTGGGCAGACCCCTCCCCCCACACACCTCTCCACAGCCATTCCAGCAGAGGGCAAGGAGGACGGCTGGACACGGAACACTCAACAGCAGTAGGTGGAATAGGAAGAGGTGACCTGAGGTCAGCACTCTCCTCAGTAATGACCCCACTCTGCCACCTACAGCAGGCACATCTCTGAGAAGGCCCTTCAGAGGTGAGAATCACTGATTTGGAATCAAAACCACCTTTAAAGCCAGTCCTGAGCCCAAGGGTCAGCCCCCGGGGCAGCCCTCCCTCCGTCCACACTCTGGACCATGTGTGCCTGCAGCTGGGGCTGTCCCTGAGTCATGGGCCCAGGGTCCCACTCGGGACTCACCACGCCGCATCTGGGTGGTCCCTCCCTGCCCGCTGCACCCCTGCAGCCCCAGCGTGGTGGCCATGGAGTGGGTAGGGCACCTGGGAGGTGAGGCCAGGCCGTCACAGGTGCTGGGAGCACTGCGGCCAGCCCACTAACTGCCTCCACTGGCTGAGCCTTCCTGCGGGGCTCCGTTGGGGCACTGGGACTCCAACCTCAGCATCAAATGGACTGAAATAGGGAACGCTGAGGAGGACACACCTTGAAGGCCTCGTGTCGGCAGGGGAAAGAAAGAAAGGGCTTCCACCATCCTCTAAACACGTTTGGAAGAAGGGGAAGAGCCAATGCACAGGGCCAGCTGATGGAGGAAGGTCTGGCCGGACACTGGACAGGAGCGCCCAGGCAGGTTTGGGAAACTAGACATCACCCCCAGGGCTGCTACCAATGGTGCCAAGTCCCCCAGTCTCTCCAGACCACCCCCACTCCCCCTATCACAAGTCTCAATGACCGAACAGTAACGGTGTGTCCCTCACCCATCATCTCACCACCGCGCCCAGCCCTCGGAGGAGGAAGCATCAGGACACAAGGCATCTCTAAGACACCGAGACTCAGCAAGGTCACCCCACTTGCACAGAGCCACACAGCCAGCCCCAGCATCACTTGGGCCTCCACCACTGCCCTTGTGAGGTCAAAGACAGGGTCAAGAAGGCTTGGGTGCTGACTGAGTGGTCTGAGAGAACACATTGTGATCTGGACAAAGCTGGCTGTGCAGACCATGAGATATTCCGACAATGTTGCAAACAGGAATAATGCTGGCCCAACACCCACTGCAGCTGACCAGCAGAGTGACAGCCCACAGGAAGGGGCCAAACCCACTGAGCCTGCGAGCCTGGAAGGTGGTGTGGGGTTTGCTCCTGGTGGTCAGCCCCAGACCCCACCAGGAGGCAGAGAGCTGCCCCCGGCCCATCTCCAGCCTAGGGTCCCCATGTGAGCTGGCTCCACCATCTGTGGGGACAGCAACAGAGAAGGAAGCAGGTAGGGGTCAGGCAGGTGACCCAGGACGTACTTATTCTCATTGCTGGCATCGTACCGCGGAGACGGATCGTAATCGTTGCCATTGACATCATAGCTCGCGTAGGAATCCTAAAAAATGAAACCTTGGTGACCAAAGAGAAGTGGCCCAGTGTATCACAACTCTGTTTATAACTGGTTTTAGGCCTCGACTGCAAACAGAAACAAGCCGGGCACTCTCTTACTGTAACAACAATTATACATATATATAATTATGTGGTGAATACACATAAAATTTACCACCCTAACCATTTTTACAGCTCAATGGTGCTAAGTACATCCACAAGTTGTGTGGCTGCCAGCACCATCCATCCACAGGATTCATCTTGCAAAACTCTGCACCTCTTAAACACTAACTCCTAATCCTCCCTCCTGAGCCCCTGGCAGCCACCGTCTGCTTTCCATCTCTATGAATGCAACTACTCCAGGGACCTCACCTACATGAGATCATGTAACAGAGAAGGATTAGCAGGCAGCCATTACTCTGCTCCCTGTTACTAGGCAACAGGGCTCCTCAGCCACTACTCTGGTGCCTCAATGGGCCCGGCCCCACAAGCAGCCGACTGTCAATGAGTGACCATTATTTGTGCTGCTCAGCTATTGGTCAGTGCTACAGTGGGCCCTGACCACTAGCACCTGACACCAAGGAACCACTGTGGCAGTGACTGAGTCAAGGGTCAGTGGCGTGGTGGTCATCAGGTGGAGAGTGAGGTAAGAGGCAGATTCAGGCCTTCTCCTGGAGGCCCTGCAGCTTACCCAGCCTTCAGTGAGCTGGAGGCCCAGGAAGCAGACTGGAGACTATGGCCCTCAGAGCCCTTGCCAAGGCCACCCACTAACTTTACCCCAGGCCTTGAAGCAGCCGTGAACCTCTCCCCCATCCCTGTCTCTGCGACCTAACTAGCAGTGCCCATCTGTTTGGGTCACAGTCTGTGGGACCTGGTCTCCCCATTTGGGCAGCCTAAGCAGCCTGAGGATCAGTGGGTTGGATGCCTGGCTCCCTCATGGCCCTGAGGGAGTTGCCAACTGAGACCTGTCTCCTCTGAGCCAGGACTGGGACCTTGAAGGGTGAAAGCTGTGCCTTGGGACCTTGCTTTCTTGACAGGACAGAGAATAACATTCATCTGGTAGAGATTTACAGGAACACCATTACCTGACCACCTGACCTCAGGAACAAAGGATCTGACACACAGAAGTCTGCAACAACCAACCTTGGCCCTCCCTCACCTTTTGCTTTTAAAGGGCCTCGCTGAAAGCTTTCAGTAACTTTGGGGTTCTTAGGGCATGAGCCACCCATCTGCTTGTATGAACCTATAATAAACTTTTCTCTGCGCCAAAGTCTAATGTTTAGTATATGATGGGCCTCACTGTGTGTTGGGCACACAGACTTGTGATTTCAGTAACAATCAGTGTGTGTCGTTTCGTGACCCAGGTACTGTCTTCACGGTTCATCCATGCATTAGCTATGCCTCATAATTCCCTTCATCTTATATTTTTAATATGTATGTTTTTGCTTTATATATTATCTGTATAATCTCCTATCTTCCTTTAAGACATGTTGTAAAAGCTCTCCTGATTGTTGACTTCAAAACTGTCATCCTTCGCAAACTAGTATATATAGGGTAGATAAATAACAAGGTCCTACTACACAGCACAGGGAACTATATTGAATATCCTGTGATAAACCGTAACAGAAAAGATGTTTTACACATATATAGCTGAGTCACTTTGCCAGACAGCAAAAATTAATACATTATAAATCAACTTTACTTTAATAAATGTTTTAAGAAGATAAAATTAAAAAACTGACATCGTTAAGGGTGCATAACCATCTACCCAACCAACATGAGATGACTGATGTAACCGAGGCACCCAAGTGCCTTAGAATCTCGAAGGCAGTTCTCAAAAGTTACCACGTGCCAGGTTCTTTTCTCTGCACCATTGGAGGAGTAACAGGCAGAGGGTCCCTACACACAACCATCACACACACACACACAACCCCCACACACGCCGATCTGAAGGTAAACAGGCACACAGACATGTGTGCAGAGGGGACACCCCACACACACACACCCAAGCACACACATTTGAGCCCCTCAGGGCCCCAGCAGCGCCCGGGAACCCTCTCAAACACCCCTGGCTCTGGGCAGCTGGGCTCACCAGCACTGCCAGCTCGGTTTCCGTACTGTAACATAATGGGGCAGGGCGGCGGGGCTTAAGCAGGTTATGCTGTACGTCGTCTCAGGTAATGACCAGCGCAGGTGAGCGTCTCAGGGAGCCAGCGCCAAGACTCCACTTACGTAGTTCGGGGCCAGGTCTGGGTGGTTTCTCTCTATGCCGTCATCCAGGATGGTGACCACCACGTTCTTTCCCGTGTAGCCCCGCTTCCATGCCGCCTGGACGTTCATTTCTGACCGGCAGCGGCTGTTCTTGTCACCACAGTGCTGCAGGCACACGAGACACAAAGCCCCCAGCACAGACACGCCTGACACAGACCTGCCAGCCCAACAGAGGTGCTGTGGTGCTAGTGGGAGGACAGGGTAGGACCTCCATTCCTCCTCCTGGTCCTAGCAAGAGTCATCGAGGAGGGCTGCATCGCTCTCCCGCCCTGACCTGGCCACGTGTACACGGAAGGCCCTCCTTCCCCAGCCAGGCCATGTCCCCATGGCTCTCCCTGGTGTTCCCGCCCTTCAGGGGCTCCATCCATGGCTCAAGGTGCCGCCCACCCTCCCCTGCTCCGGGGGCCCTTCACCCTGACCCTCACATAATGAAAGATTCACAAGAGAGCATGTGCCTGACAGCACTGAAATAGGGGTTCTACATGCAAAAGAAGTCCGTCTGTCTGGAGCTGACCCATCTCAGAAACACAGGGCGGGGACAGAGGCCCATGGCCTACTTACCATGTACCACATGTTGGACCAGATGGGATCGTTGAAATAAAGTGCCTGCGGGTCGTTTCGCACCTGTCTCTTCACCCGCCGTTTAACTTCCTGTTGCTGGATCCATTTCACCTAGCAGGGGAGAAATGCAGTTACTCTCTGTTTCAGCAGCCATGTCCTGGTTCCACAAGGCCGCTTTGCAGGTGTTCCAGGCATCCTTCTCCATGAACATCTAGGTCTATCAGATGCCTCGGATGGTTAATTCCAAGGAGACATTTTCACTTCAGAGCAACCATATTTCAAAGATGAAAACCAGTCTACATGGAAGGGAAGAGGACCGCTCTTATGCAACAGTAGGAAAATCATCCTGCTAAAGGAGACCTTGTGAAATGGCCAGTATTCTGGTGACCCTTGTCCCTAGTTAAAAGGAAATACATGTCAGGAATGGAGAGTGCAGAGGCATAAAAGGTGTCAAATGGTTTATCGGGAGGACACGGTTAATTATGATGATCCCTATAATGGAAGCACAGCAACTACTGCAGACCTGGTACCAGACATGCAGAGAAAACCTAGGGAGGCACACAGCAAAATACCGATATCAATTTCTGGATGGCGTTCATTTAAGATTTTACTGTTTGTTCAAGATTTTAAAATTATTTTCAGGGTTTTATAAACTTCTTTCAATCGGCATGACCTGCTGTCACAACCAAGGGAAAAAAGCTTCAGAGGCAAGATAAATGTTACTTAAGAGCAGGAATCTTGGAGCCTGGCTGCTTGGATTCAAATCTGGGCCCAAACTCACCAGTGGAGTGACTTCGAGCAGGGAGCCTCCCTGGCCTCAATTTGCTCATATCACCTGTGCAATGGGCATCACTGTGGCACCACAAGGAAGGATGGCATATAAAGTGTGCCATCAGTGACTGGCACAAGGATGTATCGTCATCACGTGTGTGTTTGTGTGTGTGTGTTTCAAAGTGGAAGAGGTGTTTTTTTTTTCACTTTTAAAAGATAAGGGAGCTGGAACTCCCATGCCCTGAACCTAAACGTTTTCTCAGTCCAGCTGCTATGGGTTCCCAATCCCATTCTCCTGCCACTGGGACTCACTTCTGCACAGGGGCTGCAGTGGGCAGAATGGGGACACCCAGCCCTGCTCTCAGAAGTTGGTGCTCCAGTCGAGGACTCCCACTAGGCAGCCCAGAGTGAGGCAGACAGGTGGCCAAGGGCAGGGAAAGTAGGGGAGGAAGACAAGGATGGAGCCTTGGGCATGGGGGGCTGGGTGACTTGGAGGTTAGGCCAAGGCTGGCGACCCCAGGGGGATGGAGGCACAAAGGTCAAGGGCCAAGCAGCTCCCCTCAGACCTCAGCTTTGACCTCCCCACAGGCATCTGAGCGAGGAGAGTGCAACAGCCCCACAGTTAAGGGTGACCCTGATCTCCAAGGACAACATGCTCAGAAGCAAATGTCACCAGGGAAGGTTTAGCGGTAAAGAACCTACATTCCAATTCAGGAGATGCAGGAGACATGGGCATGGCAAGTAAAATTGCACAGTGAAATATTCTGCTCATAACACCCTCTTAAGGCATTGTGAGACTTCCCAAAGTATTACTACCTGAACCAGGAAGCTTTAACTCGGTATAAAATGCCTAAGACCCTATGCCCTAATTGGCTGGGCTGCGTGCTGTAAGTACAGTGGTCGTACCCCACAGACAGCTCAAGCTCCTGGGATGGGATGCTCTGGGCCCACCAGCTCGGCCAACTCACTACCCACCAGGCTGCACTTTCCATCACAGAGGAGGGGGACCTTCCTCTCCCAAGGCCAACTGGGTGGCTCCTGAAAATCAGGCAGGTGATGGAGGGCACAGTGTCACCAGTCACAGAACAATCCCCCTGTGGGATAAGACAGTAAGGGCTCCTGGTCTCAGTGGCTGCTGCACTCTGGCTAAGAACCCAGTTGACACATAATTTGGGTGGAGGTGACAGCTGGGGGCTGTCCCTATGGCATGGTCTGGGGCAGCTTTCTCCCCCGGGACAGGTCACTGCAGGACACTGACAGCTGTCAGGCACTGTCAGGCCAATGGACCTGGATACAACAAATCACTCGCCAGGCCTGCACACACGAACTCCCAGATGCCAGGCACAGAGGCTGACTCAGCCCATGGTCACCTGGTCAGGGCCAACCCGCATCTCCCTTCTCCAGGCCCCAGCCACAGCCCTGCTTCTCACCCAGCTCCAGGAAAGGGCAGAGGGTTCCTGCATTCCATCCTCCTGCCATTTTCCAGACTGGCCCTTGTGTCTCTGGGGAGCATGGCCCCATGGCCCCTTACTCAGTGGCCTGCTCAATAATGCTGCACTGTCTCCAGTGTGTCCACTGCTGGTTCTGGTCATGAGCATGAGTGTAAACACCACTGATTCCCACCCAAGACCAGCCCCTCCCCCCCCGCCACACACACATACATACACCTCCACTCAGACACAGAGCTCTGCTTCAGGGGCCCCTCAGGCTGGAACCCAGAGCCAGTGGACCTTTCCAGGAGGGTCAGGGGTGCCGGTGATCCCCAGCCAAGTGCCTGAAACTGTGGCTTTCCCAAGGGGCACCTCATCGTGAACAGTAAGGCTGTTCATGACAAAAGAACACACAGTTCAGGACCCTAAGGACATGTCGTCTGTGGAACCAATTCCTGCGCAGAGCTCGGAAACGAGCCAGAGCAGACCAGCCACAGTTGCTGAGACTGAAACCATGATGAAAAAACTCCCAACATCTGAAGGTCCAGGACCAGATGGCTTCACAGGTGAGTTCTAGCAAACACTTAAGAGATAACACACATCCTTCTGAAGTGAAAGTCCCTCAGTCATGTCCGACTCTTTGTGACCCCATGGACTGTATAGGAATTCTCCTATACAGTCCCTGGAATTCTCCAGGCCAGAATGCTGGAGTGGGTAGCCTTTCTCTTCTCCAGGGGATCTTCCCAACCAAGGGATTGAACCCAGGTCTCCTGCATTTTGGGTGGATTGTTTACCAGCTGAGCCACAAGGGAAGCCCAAGAATACTGGAGTGGGTAACCTATCCCTTCTCCAGTGGATCTTCCTGATCCAGAAATCGAACCAGGGTCTCCTGCATTGCAGGTGGATTCTTTACCAACTATAAGGGGAGCCTTCTGAAACTTTTCCCAAACCACTGAAGAGGAAGGAACACAGGCGGTGAGCTGGTGATGATGGCGAGTCGGGCTGGGTCGGGGCTGATCGTGAGCTCTTCCTGCCCCGAGAGGCCGGAGCACAGGGAACGTTGTCCTGTTCTGCTGGCAGCCTGCCCATTTTACATGGCAGTTTCACTTCTGGTTGGCTCACTAGGGCCCTCAGAACTTCTAGGTGCTCAGACCTTTTGGTGAAGATGGCAGGAGAGACTGTGGTGCACTCTGGCTACCTGTCAAGGCCAAGGGTATATACTCAGGGAAGACTGCAGATCCGCGGCCTGGGTCACATTAAGATACATATGTGGCAATTGTGTGCAGGGTGAGAGCTGAGCTGTTGGGTGGGGCCCCAGCCTTCTTAGGAAGAGGACTGATCGCTCTGAAAAACCTTCAGGTCCGTGAAGGAAGGAAGAGACAAGAAAGTTCCTGCTGGCTCTCCATAACTCTCATTAGGTTTCACAGGGAGTTGATTGCGGCCTCCCAAAGGTGCTTTCACTCACCCAGAATGGGGGGAACGTGGCCTGATTCAGGAAGAGGGTCTCTGCAACTGTAATCAGCTAAGGCTCTGAAGACGAGGTCATGCTGGATTATCTGGTTGTGCCCTGAATCCCACGACAAGCATCCTGACAAGGGACAGGCAGGGGAGACTAAGACCGAGGAAAGTGAGGCCTTGGGAAGAAAACAGCTCCAGGAGCACCTTGACCTGCCAGGAGCTGCAGGTGGCAAGGCAGGACCCCCCAGCGGGACCACATCTGCCAGTACCATAGCTCTGGAGCTCTGAGACAATATGCTTCTGGTGTCTGAAGCCCCCAGTTGGTGGTCACTTGCTATGGCCATCCTGGGATCACAGCCTTGATCAGGGCTGAGGTGTTACATGTCTGAGAATTCATGAGGCTGTCCTACCTAACATCAGACCTGGAGCCCCCAGAGGAGGGGCTGAGGGCTGTAGCAGGGGCGCTGGCGTGGGGACTTCACCAAAACAGAGGGGCCATCCCAGGGTGCCCACTGCTACCAGCTCTGGCTGGAGCCCCCACCCTAACCGCCCTTCCCTGCGCATCACTGGGCCCTGGACACCTGCCCCTGCTGTCCTCTCAAACTAAAGCTGCCCCAAAAGTGGTTCCTGCCCGCTCACCCAGGGCCCTCTCACTGCCTGATTCTCCTAAATCAGTGGCACTAAAACCCACTGTCTCCCCTCAACCCCCCAAGTCAGGACAAAGCAGGGATCCTCTCCAACACAAGAGTCTCCTAAAGGCGTCAGGACCCCATCACCCACAGCTCATCGTGGCTGCCATGCCCCCAGCATCTGGAGGTCACATGACTCTGGGAGGGTCCCTGCTCCATGACTGACACCTGGCACAGTCTGACCCCTGCCCAGGGCCCCTCTGGCCTGGCCTCCAGCCCGCAGGCCTGGTTGCATAGTGGGTGCCTCTTCACTGTGTTCCTCTCTACCATCCTCACCAGGGAACCGTGCCCTGATACCTGGGCCAGCCGGGGTGGGCCACCAGGCTCCTGTGCCCTGAGCGTGTCTGTGCAGTGACACTGCTGACATGGAGGACGTGGACACAGACTCTTCAGGAGCCACCACCCTGCTCCCCAGGAGGGAAGGATGTGCCTTGGTCATGCGAGTCTCTCCAGCTCTCAGCCTGTAACAGGGTCCTTGTCCTCTGTCTTCCTTAAATGGCAAAATGACCCCTGATGCTGAAAAGGGAAGCATGTCTTCTGGGGCTGGGGCTCCCCTGATCTGGCTTGTCCAGCACCGCCCACAGCTCTGGCTGGACATGTCCAGGTCTTTATGACCACCCTCTGCTCCCCACTGGCCTATGTGAAGCCAGGGCTGCATTTCGCTCACCACTGTACTTGTGTGTGCCAGGCGATGTGAGGCATACAGTAGGAGTTCACTAAATGCTCTCTGAATGAAGGAAAGACATTAAATGAATAAGCTTTAGATTCAAATATAGCCATAGACAGACTTTCGAAACCACTGTGGAGCAGAGCGCGCGACTGGGTCTCCATGACCACCAGGGGAGCAGTGTGGACTCTGTGCAGAAGACTGGTGCTTTGGGTTTGCCGCATTTGAGCCCAGCTCAGCACAGGTTATCTTGTCTGGGCAAGCCTTTATAACCCGTGTAAAGCATTTTCATTTCTTCAGTCATATTTTGAAGCTGAAACATCACTCTGACTTTTTCTTTTATCCATTTTCTGCATGTTTCCTGTTAAACATTTTCATCATGAGACTTTACCATCTTCTCAAGATGAGGTGAAGAGCAGTGCGTACTTTGGGAGACAACACCTCCTCCAGCTCTCTTCTTAAGAAGTCAAGTTAAAATCTGGCATCCGCTAAATGTCACTCTGCACTTGAGAGGAGGTAAACTTAAAAGATGCTGAGAAAGAGGTCATGTAAATGAGCAGGACCCTAGAACGGCCTTGAAAACTGTGAGTTATCAGGCCATGCCGTGCCCAAGTGTTGTGTGGGCAGGAGGCCCACACCCTCTTCCCTTGGGCTGCTGGGCCAGAAGGCAGCCAGCAGGTCGTCCCGGGTGCAACAAGTGACAAGGGGCTGTTCTGAAACTTTGTCCCATGAAAGAATGCCACCAGAGCAAGAATAGCCCTTGCACTCCACCCAAAGCCACTGCACACCTGTGCTCTGCTTACTGCCCTCCACCACCCACAGGCCCTGCCTGCTAGGGAAGCTCTGAGCCATCACCAGGAGCTGGTGGGGCCAAGAAGGGGCCCTGGGGGCTCTGCTCAGAGAAAGAATGAAGGACAACAGCCCTTCTCTGAGACCCTTGTGACCACTCTCCCAGACCTCCACCAACTCAAGGGGAAGAGCAGGAACTGAATCAAGCTGCCTGCCTCCTCACAGCCCCCACGCTCAGCCTGTGACATGGAGTTCTATTCAGGTCCCGTGTTCATGCACAGCAAGAGAGACAGTTCTGGTCCGCCTTCCCCTCTCTCCCCACCTTGGTGTCCTCGAAGTGAGGGATGCATCCTTCTGTTACCGGGGAAGGATGGAGACTCCCTCTCCTGTGTGTTGTGACAGAGCCAGCCATGCCTGCAGACCAGGGCAAGTCTCTGGAAGTCACGAGAGGCCAGACTCCAAGTGTCTGGGGCCCAGATCCGAAGGCCTCTTCCAGGAGAGAGGCGAGCGGCAGGCACGCTGGGAAAGTAAACCTGTGACCCTGTCGTCTGCGCCTCAGCCTCCAGCCTGTGTAGTGAGGGTCAGATCAGCCTGTCTGGGGCCCCTGCGTGTGAAGGCCTGGATGCTCACATCCCAAGTCCCATCAATCCTGAGTGCTCCACACACCTGTTGCAGCACGTGCTGGGCCAGCTTTCTACCAGCTGAGAAGCAGTGAGATGTGAACTCATGGCATGAGGACCCACAGAAAGGAAACCACGCTCCCTGACCAGAGCACATCACCTTAGTGTGTGACGTGCTCCTTTTCTGAGGACAGGCCATGGATTGCATGTGTAGGAAATGAGCAGTTGCCAAGTGGGGGCTTCCTGCCCAGCATCCAGGGTCCCTGGAGGGTGGAGGGGCAGGCTCAAGTCCCAGGAGCCCCAGAAGCTGTGTGTAGAGCCGTGTAGATGTGAGCTTGGGTGTCTTTCCTCCTCTGAGAGAAACGGTGTCCACAGCCTTCATCAGCCTTTCCAAGAGGCCTGTGATTCTGGCACAGTTAAGAAGAAGCACAGAGGCCAGCTTGCAGAGGTGGAGAGTGATCGGAGACAGAGGACTGACACCCCCCCGCCAGCTGACCTCCTGGGGCAGAGGGCACCAGCCTCCTTAAAGAGAGTCTCAGGGAGACACCTGAGCCCTCTGAGGTACCATGTGGGGTGGGGAGGAGATGCCAGGCTGCTATGTGAACCCAAGAGCCTGGGCAGTAGAAGAGACAGAAGAGAAGGAAGTCAAACCAGAAAATTCAAAGCTGATCTAATGCAGCCTAGACGCAACTCCCCGCCCCCCTAATCCCCCCACAGGACAGAGGCCACTGGGGACCCAGGCACATCTCTACTCCTTCAGCTTGCCAGAGCACAGGCCACCTCTCAAATCCTCCCTGTCAAAGTTGAAGGACAGGGGCCCAGAGGTGTCCGCTCATCGCTGGTATGAGCCGGCACCACCCACCTGCAAATGCAGGAGACAAGACCGGACTCAGGAGGTCAGGGTCCTTGATTATATGAGTTCTCCCTTTCCTGAAAGGAAAGGGGAAGCTCTCCCCACCTGCCCTGTGCCCTGAGGATCACAAAATGGACAGGGGGCTGGAGCGCTGACTCCAGAATCACCAGCCAGACAGGGGTGCCCAGCCGGCCCACGTCAGTGCTTCTGCCGTCTGGTCAATTAAAGCCCTCTTTAGGGCTTTTGTCACAATTTAACCAAGACCACAAGGTACTTCTGAAGTTGGGCATTCGGCAGTCGAATGACAGGGACTCAGGATCACTGGGCAGTGGGGATGCTGCCAGACCCGAGCATCCTGGTGGGTATTTCTCCCTCAGAGCCACAGGCCTGGGGACCCAGAAACACCTTTCTCGAACATCCCTGGGTGATGGACTATGGGGGGGGTCTGGATTCCTCACTCCCCGTGCTGGGCCAGTCTGGGCACCAGAACTCACATCCAGGGCTGACCGCAGGCCAGTCTCAGCTGACATAAGCTCATCAAGAAATTTCCACCCTCACCTCAGGGTCAGTATCACAACCTCTGTGCAGCATGAAGAAGGTTCCCTTTTTCCCTCATTGCCACCACCACAAGGGAACATAAATTAGACAAAAATAGGATAATATGTAAAGTTACTCTTGTTAAAAAAAAAAGTCATCACATAAAAAGAAGTCTATGAGAAAACAGTAACAGATACAACTTGCTATGTGAACCTACCCTGTGAAAATTGACATCTGCTTCAGTAAACACTGAGGGTCCATCTGCTATTCACCGGGTGGCCTGTCGGACTTGGGAGTGAAAGCAAGTGAGGGTGGCCAGGCCCTGAGAACGTGACTCACCCTCCCCAACCCCCAACCGCCCAGGCACAGCACGGGCTACTTGCATCTGAACCCAGCCATCTCTCCCCGCACCTCTCTGCAGCTCCTGGGCCTGGAATCCCAGGCCTCCTGGGAATGACCTGCAGTTCCCAGCAGCCCTGTGCCAGTCCTGGTCACTAACAGATTCCCAGCAAACGAAGATTCCCTCTTCACTCCCACAAACTCTGCCGAGCTTGGGCCCTTGGTCCTGGCAGTTTCTGGGGCGGCTGGAAACAGATTTACAGGAACAAGAGCAGGACCTAGGGCTGAGGGTCTGTCTGCTGCTCTGGATGGGCTCGCAGTGCTGGGAACCCCAGGGAGGAGGATGCCCGTGGGTTCCCAAGCCCAGTAAGACAGCGCGTGCCCTGCAGCAGTGGGCAGCTCCAAACGTGGCCGGATGAGCTCTGGCCCTGTGGCTTTCGTGCCGGGACAATATCTAGACAGCCTGGACCCCTCCGCTCCAGGAGTCCCAGGGACCTCACAGACCCAGAGTGCGGACCTCCCACCACTTAGAGCAGCGCCCTGAGCCAGCTCCCAGTGGGAGGGCGCACAGGCTGAGACTGAGGAGACACCAGGGGAGGCAGTGTATGCACAGGCTGGTGGAGGAAGTGAAGATGTCATCCGATGAGGATCACAAAGCCCAGCCTGGCTGCAGGGAGGCCAGACCAGGGGGCCTGGGCAGGATGTCCCGGGGCGGCAGCACCACAACAAGGGCTGGGCAAGGATGCCCACAGCTGGCCAGTGAAAGGGGCTGTGCGGCATCCAGGCAACAGAGGACAGGGCTGGGGTAGGGGTGCAGGTGGGGATGCAGGACAAGGCCAGGACGGGGCTGCCCAGGTGGAGGAACGAGAGTGGGGGAGGCGCAGCTTCTCTCTGAGACAGAGCTGTGGTTGGAACATTACTTAGCTTTGGGACACGGTGACTGTAGGACTCTTGGAGGCATGTAAGTGGGACTGTGGGACTTTTTGAAGCATATAAGTGGAAGTGTGAGCCTGCTGGTGAAATCATAGAGCACCATCTTTTAAAGCCTATTTGAAAATTCTGTTTGCCAGTTCATAGCAGCCAGAGTCCACTAGACCCAGCGGGGTTGTGCTGAAGTGTGCAGACAGCTGAAGGCCTCCCCACCCGACATGGGCGGACCCATCGGGCTGTGTGTGGCAGTCCACCCCACTCCCCAGTCCAACCCATCCCATCCCACAGTTCATCAACCCCCAAATCAATGCAGCCACTTCCTGTCCACATGCTGGTATTTGCCAGGAACTTTCTGTTTGTTTGCACACCCAGTGGCTCTAGCACACAAAACTCAGATAAAAGTCCCTCTGTGGTTAATGGAAAGATCAGCTTCAGTGTTGCATCACTGCTGGAGGAGAACCTGAAGCTGATGAAGCTCTGGGGCAAAGTCCTGTCCCACAAATAGCATGCCCACCCTGGCCCTGGAAATCACTTCCCAGCTCCCAGGCGCTGAAGGGCTGGAGCAGAGAGTCAACCCGAAGCCTCCCACCACTCCATGAGGAGCCACTGAGGGCCCCTGACAACATCTTTATCCTTCCATTTCCGTCATTGATCTGGCTGAGCACACAGTGGGAGGGCTGAGCCAGAGTCACCACTCTAAAATGTAAGGCTTGGAAGACTCAACATCCAACTATCAGCCAGCTTGGAACCTAGTCAGAACAAGTAATTTTTAAAACATTTGGGAGCCCTTACAGCTATTGGCTGGTGCTTCTGTAACATCCACCCTGCTCCAGACTCTTGGCGAAAGAACAAGTTAAAAACAAATGCTTTCAGTTGGCTTAAATGACAGCCCTTTGGAGAAACCCAGCGACTGATACCGCACCCGGAGAGCAGGCTGGCTGTTCTCCCAAGAAGAGAGAGGGCTGGCCCACCAGGCTCTTCGAGCAAAATGACCCTTTTCAAAGGCGGTTTAAAACACCAAGTAAAGGTGATTAGGGACAACAACTGCACGACGCTGGTACAGGGTCAGGGCAGAGATGCCTAAAGAATGTGCGTGCATGTGACTGAAGTCTTCAATCTTCCCTCCCGCTGGTGTTCTGTTCGGTTCTGTTTAACAAATGTACGCTGTATCAGCTTTTAGGCGAAGTAGGGGTGAGCTTTAAATTCCATCACTTATCAAAGCAATTGTATACAATAGGGACTGGAGCTAATTAAAATAAAATACCGTCTGCATTCGATTGAACTTTATCCTAAGCCCTATAACATTCATCTCCAGTTTGGTCATTCAAACACGATGGCAACTGCATTCCAATGACGCTGGATAGTATTAAATCATCTTTTCCTTTTTTTAATATTAATTACACAACTCTCTGATTGCGAAGGTGTCACAAAACACTTCGCTAATTTGGGAAAGCATCCTAGTGCACTGCAGGAAAAGATAACACTAAACATCTCTGTAAATAGCTAATTTTACCTGATATTTCATTACAATGACTTGGTAGAGTAAATATTAGTCAGACTGACAGCTAATTGATTTGGTTTGCATTAAAACTAGACTGATTTAAACGGAGGCGTTTCAGTTGGCGATTCTGAATTTGTCATTGGTTCCATTGTCTATATGCTCTCCCTGGGGCTAAATATTTAATGAGAACTGTGGGAAACAATCGCAATCACGTGGGCCTTGTGGGCACTGGAATGCGCGGCTGTTTACCTTTTCTCTCCTCCTCTGTTGGCAGGATGCTCCCACAGCAGCTCTGCCAGGAGCTGATTAAGAAGCTCTGCATAAAAAGGATTTTTAATTTGAAAAAAGTTAACTGGCACTGCCTGTGGGAGTTCCTCCCCTCTTCTTCGAGGCCACAACTGATCACCGGGAGCCCCTGCCCGCAGACCCAGAGTGAACGCAGTGCCTGGAACCCACCCACACGGCACAAGCCCATCACCACAGATGCCAAAGAGGAGCTAGCTGGGGCCCACCCCAAGTCCTGCCCAGCTGTCTCCTGCAGCCTCACAGCCAGGCCCCATGTCTGGCCCTGCTGGGGCCACGGGCCAGAGGACCACCAGGTGGGCATCTCTGCGTTCCTGGACACAGGGTCACACTCAGCAGGTGCACAGTTAGTAATTCTGAAAGGAAGGGTGGAACAGTTGAGTTGAATACCTTTAAAAGGTTTACAATTTAGACACTAGAAAAGAGTGAATCCCCCTACCCACCCACCCCCATGCCAAAACACAGGTTACATCTCCTATTTCACTTCTGCCATAGTTTTAACAATTGAGAAGCCACTTAGTTCTCCAAAATTCCTCGGAAATGAGACAGGCAGAGGCCTGGGGCCCTTCACTGAGGTGCTTGTACCTGCACAAACCTCTCCTCCAGCAATAAAATACAGAGAAAGTGTATGGGACTAAAAGTAACTGCATGCATGCACAGTTGGGGGAAATTCCAGACAAGATACAAAAAGACTAAAAACCCAGCTGCCACTTCTGAAGAGCCTGGAACAGAAGCAGGGGACTGCACATGCCCCCTGCACTCAACACCACCAAAGGGGCGGGAGGACCACCTAAGCCACCCCTCCAGCCTGACCCTGAACACACCCTGACCCTCACCCCATATAAGGAACCACCTCCCCCCACCCCACCCACATTGGGAAGCAAGCAAGCAAGGGAGCCTGTTGTTTGTTCCTGCTCTCTCTGCTGCAGCAGGGGCCCCAATAAAGTCTCGCCTAAATCTCTTGTCTGGCCTCTGATCCATTTCTATCGGTGGTGGGGAGGCCAAGCATCCTGTTGGGCAGGAGAAAGGGAATCAAGAAACTTCCCAACCAGGGACAGCCCTGCAAGAATCTGCCTTGCAATGCCAGAGACAAGGTTTCCATCCCATGTTGGGGATCTAAGATTCCACATGCTCCAGAGCCCAAGTGCTGTAACTGGAGAGCCCAGACGCTGCAACTACTGAGCCCACTCACCACAACTAGAGAGTCTGCGTGCTGCAACTAACACCAGATGCAGCCAAATAAATTATTTAAAATAAATAAAAGACATGTAGTCAAATAAATAAATGACAAAGAATCCTACCATCCCATCCTGTTCTCATGCACATCTCTATGGGGGGGGGATGTCCCCCATGCAAACAGCATCCCTTCGCTTTGACTCTCCCTGTGGGAACAGTAACTCCAAACAAGCATGCTGTTCTCACAAGACAGACCTCTGCGTGCTTAAGAAAAACTGTGGAGGGCACGGCAGCAACTCCCTTCTGAGCTTAGACAGGTGAGGAGCCCCTGCGAACCTCAGCACCGCCCCCACCACCAGCTGCAAGGACCCCCATGTGTCTTTGTGGTGGCCATGCACTCTGCACTCAGCCCTATGGTGACATGGGGTCTGCTCACTCTTCTCCAATGGCCCGTCCTGTGCGACTTAGCCACTACCACCTGGCTTCGCTTCTGAGAGGAAAAAAAATGCACCAGCCCCTGTGAAAAGTGTCCTTCCAGCTCTGTGGTGTGAACACACACACCGGGTGGGAGGAGGCACATAAGGTGCCCTTCATAAACACAAACTTCCTCTTAGCTGTGAGGGAAGAATGGGATTAGCACAGTGTTTGATTCTATCTCCTTCTGTTTGTCCACCCACCCACCATGCATCCGACCATCCTCGTACCCACCCATAAAGTGAACTCAGAACCATGCACTGTGTGTCCACCTTATCAGAGCCCAGCTTATGGATGGGCTGGCTCATGCACTGGGATGACTTCCCCATGCTCTTGAAACCAGAAATCACAAAGTTGTAACCGGAGAAGCATTCCCAGGACAAACCATCTCTCCCATCAACACAAGAGGAGCCACGATGGTGGCGGGGTGGTGGGGGTGGGGTGAGGTGGGGGGTGGTGCTTGGGACACCACCACGGCCAGCTTCTCTGCAGAAACTTTACTATCCACGTTCTCTGGGGATCCCTGCAGGAACACCCCATACCTGCTTGGGAGTCTAAATGAACACTCTGCACACTGCTTTTAGGAGAGGGTGATTTCCATGTTCTAAAACTACAGTTTACCAATGGCCTCATTTGTTTGTTGTGGCCGTAACTTCTTGTCACTTGCACTTCACCATCCCTTGTAGCTCTCAATGCCCTGTGACATATCATGTATATTTCTATAGACTGTCAGCCCCACCGTCCACTCCAATGGCCCTGATATGGACATACAGGGACACACAGCAGGTATTCCAAAATCACCTGGTGAATGAATGAGGCCATCAAAGGCTCACTTGGCCATCTTACATCTTTAATCTTACCAAGTATCTGCTGACCCATGAGTCAAATATTAATCTCAAATCTATGTAGAAAGTATGATTAACCACTGATAAATAAGAATTATACTAAAAACGTTATTAGCCTCTTTTCAAATTACATCTGTTTTCATCTCAAAGATCACAGGGATTTTTAAAGAAAAAGCTACGTTCACTGCCCAAGTTTTCAAGTTCATGGTAACCATTAAGATATGTGTTATGACAACCACAAAAACACCTGCCTATCCAAACTCTAATTTCATTATTAAAATGACAGTTTGAATTCCATAGCCTTTATGGGTAAGATGCACACATTTATCTCCGCTAATTACTATGTGTTTTGTTGAATTTTAAAGATTTAAAATGATAGCCCTATAGTCATTTGATTGTTGTTTCAAACAGAAGTCAAGAATTTAAATTCTCAAGTCTTACTAAGGACCCAAATATTTGGAGTTTTGAAATGCTCTGATATGTAGCTGCACATCTGTTTTGTTTTGTTCAGAGAGGAAAACTTAGGGTCATGGAGAAGCTCATTAAAATTCAGACTTGGGCATTTTCAGAACCAGAGACACAAACAACCCACACACGACACTCTAGGTCCTCAGACAGCATCTGCCCAGGGAGCGGAGCTGTACCTGGGGGTCCATCCTGAGGAAGGTGTGAGGGCCTCTGCTGCTCAAGGTGGACCTCTTAAAGGTTTTGCTGTGATAAAAGTGGTAGTAATCGTCCAGGTTTCCAATCTGCAAAACAAGAAGCAGGATACCACCAATCAGTATGGTCTCACCAAACCCTGCCTCTCAGAACACCTCCCCCTCCTCTGAGAGACCCATTCTGCCCCCAGAGCGAGATCACCCTCCATGACACTCCCCCGCTCACATCCCTGCCACAGATTCTAGGTCTGTGAATGTCAACTCGGAGACCCCTTTCTGGATAAACACTAGGTGGTATTTCCGATGAAGTACATGCTCCCCAGATCTTGCAGTGAGTTTGTATCATTTAAAGTTTGTATTACCATAGCCAAGTTATTTTAGACAAGAATTCCTGTTCATTTTGGGTTAAGCATCCCTGAAGCAGCTCAGTTCGTGTCAAGTCAGGTCTAAGTCTACACCAAACACTCATTTATAAACAAACTCCATGCTCTCTGCCCCCCAGGGTACACTGAGACATCTAAGAATGAATGTCCGTTCCCAAGTGCAGCAAGGAGCCAAGGCAAACACGCAGCCCCATCTGCTTGGGGACTGCGGAAAGGTCAGCTGAGAACACCCGAGTCCCATGGTGTCCCGGCTCTCGGCCAGCAGCGGTCTGTCAGGGTGGATTTCAGCTGGAGGGCTGGAGGGGACGTGGTAGGCTGCTCCTGCACCTCCTCCCGCCATCCCAGCCCCGACCTGCCTCGTGTCTCACAACCCTGGAGCATCAGGACACTGTGCTCAGGAGGCCTGCCTCTCCTAAATTCCACTGGCTGCTGGAAACAGCTGGCTGGGCACGAGCCCTGAGCAGAGCCTTGTCACTGAAGATGGAGCAAATGCTACACAAACTCTCAGGCTGCCCTCCTCAGGCGGAACCATCCTAGTTTCTCTTCCAGCTCCTGAGGAGAGGATGGATTTAAGACAGACTGTCCTCTGCAGCAGTCAGATGTCATGGTGACAAGCCTGGTTTCAGCCAGACAGGCCTCATCCAAACCTTGTCCGCTCCCTTCACCATGCATGATCCTGTGATCCTGAGCAAGATTCCCCTCCTGCAAACCTCAGCTCCTTACATGTACAGTGGGGATAAAACTACATACCCCAAGAACTTGTTTAAGCAGGACTAATGTCCACCCAATTCACCATGACCTTCCGCTGCCCCTCTTCCTGCTCACAGACACTGCATCTGTCCAGTGCAGTGGACGGGACCAGGCAGAGACCTAAAGGGACATGGAGATGCTGAGCAGCCATTTCCACGTCTTTCCACAAGAAGACTGCGCAGGTGTCTACAGAGAGAGCCTGCTTGACTGTACCCTTTACCCTCATATCCAGAAAACCCAGCAGTCCGGCTGCATCCTGCTTTTCAGTTTCCAGAGACACCGCTTGTCCTTGAAATGAAGAACCTCCTTGTTTGCTCAAGCTTGCTCCAGGGTGTTTCAGTTGTTTTCAAGCACAGAACAGCGAACACCATGACAGCTATAAAGGTTAGCCAGTTAAGAGTCTATATGGTGTCTGCCTAATTTAGTGCCTTGAACACAGTTGCTGTTCAGGAAATCCTGGCTGTATTAGGAGCTGGAATTCTCACCCTGGCTCCTCCAAACCCTCCCTGGGCCTGGGATACACCCTGACTCAGCTTTACCTGCTGCGGAATCTGGGCTTCAGACCCTCTCTTAGTCTCCTTCTGAGAACAGTAACTACTATCTTCAAGGTTTGTTCCAAGACAGTCCCTCTCCCCTCTCCCCTCACTATACACACACCACACACACATACACATACCACTTATACACACACTCACACACATACACACACACCAAACATGCATACCTCACATACACCACACACACACTACACATACACTGCGTGCACATACCACACATACACTGTACATACACACGCATCACACATATACCACACATACACACACACACACCACACGCGAACTTCCCTGGAGGCTCAGTGGTGAAGCATCCGCCTGCCAGTGCGGGAGATCTGGGTTCAATCCCTGGGTCAGAAAGATCCCCTGGAGAAGGAAATGGCAACTTACTTCAGCATTCTTGCCTGGAGAATCCCATGGACAGAGGAGCCCGGCGGGCTACAGTCTGTAGGGTCACAAAGAGTTGGACACCACTGAGCGACTAAACAACAACAATACACGCACACGTACACATATACAGAGTCGGGCACAGCTCTTCATATACAAAGAGCCAGCAAAGTACCTGGCAGGCAGGAAGTGCTCTATACGTGGTTTTCTGCAATTATGACTCTTGGTTCATTTTCGACTTCAAGCATCTTTTCAACCATCATAAACCTCATTATTTCTGCCCTGTTTTGCACAGAAGCACTCTTATTTCTCCTCCTACAGTTAACTGCTCACTTTTTCACTGAAGTTAATTGTTATGTCTGTCAAAGGGCTCCTCCTAGAGCAAGCCAAGCTGTTATTTAACAACAATGCAGCTTTAACTTACAGCCATGTTTAATCCACAAGTGGCCACCATCCCTGGGAGATATATCACAACTTTGGGTCTTTTAACTCCAGGTGTTCAAATCAATTTCCACTCAGGACATGGAGAAACTAAGAGCTGAATCCAATGTGCTGACAAGGGGAGGGATTAATTTCAGAGCTGCCAACTATAAGCACTGGGCTTCTTAGGTAGAAAGGTGGTTAAGAATCCATCTGTCAATGTAGGACACACAAGAGACGCAGGTTCAATCCCTGGTTTGGGAAGATCCCCTGGAGGAGGAAATGGCAACCACTCCAGGATTCTTGCCTGGAAAATTCCATTGACAGAGGAGCCTTGTGAGCTATAGTCCATGGGGTCGCAAAGTTCACAGGGTCACAAAGAGGCAGACACGACTGAGCATGCACTCATAGATCCTAAGTAGGCCCGCATCAGGGTAGCCCTGGACGCCACTCAGGGCAGCATCTGGCCCTAGAGCAGCCCAGCCTCTCTGCAAAGGCCAGTCCCCAGGCCGTGCAGGCCCGTGACGCTGCCCCTGTCCAGCTCCACCCTGAGCAGGGCTCAGAGGGTCTGCACTGAGGAGAGTCATTTCCATTGAGCAATTCCAGGGAAGAACAGATGGCTCCCATGGTGCTGACCAGACAAACTGCCCCGGGGGCAGCAACGGGCAATGCCACATCTATTTTGGGAACTTATGTGCAGCCCAGTATGGACGATAAAGGTCTGGGTAAGGTGCAGGGGAGAAGGGGACACCAGTCAAGGACACCCTCCCATCCTGACAACACCAGGTGCAGAAGCTGGAATCTGATTCAGGAAAAAGGGGAGTGAGTCAGGTCACTGGCTATTGGGAACTCTGACAGTTGCCACCCAGATCCTCCCAGGGTTCTGTGTGCATCTGTATACCCTCTGGGCCCTCCTGGGGCAGGATGCAGGCATGGGGAGCAGAACTTGTCCTTCCTTGAGATGAAAGATTTGTGAATGGAGCAGAACCTGTCCTTCCTTGAGATGAAAGATTTGTGAACAGGCAAACAGAGGGCAGACAGGGCATGGGACAGAAGGCTGTCTGACCCTGGAGAGACTGTGAGGGCAGGAAGAGGGAAGAGGGAGGAGGCAGGGCCAGATGCTGAGGAGGGAGTCCTGACACTGGGAGAGGCCCTGGCACCACCCTCACCTGGATGGACGTGACATCCTGAAGCCCAAGGACGCGCCATGTGGTCAACCACGTCTTGACCCACTCAAGGGCGGCAGCGGGCAGAGGACGGAGAACAGGCAAATGATCTATCTCCTGCTTATTGTGTTAGCTTTGTAAATTGTGGTAAAACAGACAGAGGGCTTTCCAGGTGGTGCTACTGGTAAAGAATCCACCTGCCAATGCGGGAGACGTAAGAAACACAGGTTCGATCCCTGGGTCGGGAAGATCCCCTGGAGGAGGAAATGGCAACCCACTCCAGTATTCTCGTGTGAAGAATCCCATGGACAGAGGAGCCTGGTGGGCCACAGTCCATGGGGTTGCAAAGAGTTGGACATGACTGAGTGACTCAGCACACAGAACAGACATAATGTTTACCACTGTCACAGTGTTTAAGTATCTATAGTTCAGGACACCAGGCACATTCACACTGTCATGCAATCATCACCATCATCATCTTGGGAACCTTCTCATCTTCCCAAACTGAAACCCTGCTTCCATTACATGTGAACTCCCACCCTCTGGGCCCTCCTGGAGCAGTGTGCGGGCATGGGGAGCAGAAACCGTCCTTCCTCGAGATGAAAGGTTTGTGAACAGGCAAATAGAGAGTAGACAGGGCACAGAATATCTGCTCTGTCTCTGTGAACCTGACAACTCTGGCTGTCTCAGGGGAGCCACTGGCTCTTCTGTGACGGGTTTGCTGCCCTACCATGATGTCCACGTTCACCCCTGTTGCCACAGGTGTCAGAACTCCCTCTGTCTTTCAGGCTGAACCACACTCTATGGTGGGCATATGCCATCATCGCTTGTCTATTAGCCCACTGATGGGCACTTGAGCTGCTTCCACCTCCTGACTGCGCTGAGTGAAGTGTGCCGTGTCTGTTGGTGACCCTGCTTTCCATCCTAGGATGTACACACAGCTCTTGTTTCTGTAAGTAAAGCTTCCCTGGGGATCCTGTCCACAGCTGCCCCCACACTGTGATGCCGAGCCCAGTGGCTGCCACAGGGACCCTTTGCCCCCTCGCCTAAAACAGGCCATGTGCAGACCTTACAGAGAAGGCCTGCCAACCTGCAACTCTAGCATTTGCTGCAGGGCGTGTCTGGGGTTGGGGTCCACCAGTCTGAGGCCAGACCACCAGTCCCCATACCGAGAGGTTCTGCTTAGGAGGTCAGCGCCTTCAGCATCTTATCTAGTCAAGGAGCTGCCTCCTCTCCAGGCACCATCCTTGTCCAGTGACCCGGTCACTCCCATCTGACTCACCCTCCCCAGCATCAGGACTGGTTGGGAGTATGAGGTTTCCAAGATGGGAAGAAGGTCAGAAAGGATCAAGAGCTAGCAGAGCAGGAAGCTCTGCTTCCCTTCATGTCCCTGCCTGAAGTGGGACGTGGCCCAGCATGGATGATGTGGCATTTACCACGTGGCTGTTTCCTGCCCCTTGACTCGCACCCCACCCCCCCCACTCAGTGACCTTCCCCACCCAGATTACGCCCTCCCGCTCAGGGCACTGTCCCTCAAGCTCACCAGGGCCTTCATGAAATAGGAGGACAGGAGAGCAAGACACTGGGGATGTGGCCACTGGCTGGGGTAAACATATGGACACTTGACTGCCCCTGGCCTCACAGGCAGCGGTCAGGGAAGAGCCACAGAGATGGCCCCACTTCACAGATGGGAAAATTGAAGCCAAGGGGGCTAAGCACAGCATTACGTTCAGACTCTCCCCACTGTGCCCAGACAGGCGACAACCTCACACTGAATGACACAGAGGCACACGGGTTAGGGCTCAGGATCACTGCAGCACTACTGGTACAGCCTCAGGGTCAGACCAACAAGAGGTGGAGTCAGAAGAGCAGACAGAGAAGTGGCGGGGGCAGGGGGCACAAAAGACATCATAAGTGCAGGGCAACCCCATGGGTAAGAAGAGGCCCTTATTTTCACTTGATTTCTGCACTGACATTAACGTGGGCACTTGTCCCAGCTCCACAGTCCCGCTGTCCCGGACACTGTGCCCCAGCCGCCATGCCTGCCCATGCCCTGCACACCACCTCCCTGGCTGGTAGCTGAGCCACCTGCTCGACTGACCCGGGGGCAGTGGCTGCTGCAGAACCCTGCTGCCCAAGTGCCCAGGCAGTCTTCTCTTCTTCCTCTCCTCCCATTCTCTCCAGCTGCTGACCAGCCCTTGCTGGCACTGAGCCCCCAGAACCTCAATCCACTCTGCCTCAGTGAATCCAATCTCCAGTCTATGAGGTGTTTTTTAAGTTTTTTTTATTCTGGCAGGGGTGGGTAGGTGTTGGTCACAACATAAAATTTTTTTAATTCCTTTTTCTTTCTCATCTGTGTTATTTCCACAATGGGTTAATCAGAGCTGTTCTCTTAGCCTACTGCACTCGCCAGAAAATGAACAATCTGCTGAGTGTGCGAGGTCCACATCTCTTCACTCAACACTGGTATGTAATTATACACATTAGTTGATAAAATTGGTAACATCAAAACCCTGGCTAAGTATTCTAAGCCAGAACACTGGAAGAAACGGGATCAAAGAACCCACAGTGAAGAGCCGGATGTGGTTCCCAACTGGGACCCTCCATGAGGCACTTTAGAAACCTAGTTCCACATGCCCTTGGTGCAAAATACAGATGGAAAACAGGCACAAAAAGAGCAGGGAACAGCAAGTCCTGTCTTCTCCTTCTCTGTGCAGCTCCCAAGGCCCCTGATTTTTGTTGGGGCTCCTGGTTCAGAACACGGCAGCCCCCTGTCCCAGGCCTCCAGCTGAGACAACACAACCTGAGCCTCACAGCAGCCTTACAAGGCAGGGGCCATCTTCACTTTCATGGTGTAGATGGGGAGACAGAGGTTCTGAGTGGTTCAGAACCGCCCCCTCACTGCACGCAGCACAGTCAGGAGGTGAATCCGAGTTCACATCCCTAACCATCACCCTTCTGCCTCTGGACATATCTCCAGCACTGTTGTCATGGTGACCCCACTCACCCTACCTGGTCCCCCGCAACACACTGTTCACAGCAGCCCAGGGCCTTGTGGGGCTCTCTCTCCTTCCTACCAGTGCAGGAACCTGGAGAGAGACCATTGTGGCCCATGCACACCTCTGATGGGTGTGTCTGTGGATGGACAGGCATAGAAATGGGTTCCTGTGTATTTATGTACATACATATGTAGATGTATGACTGCATGTGTGCACAGATGTGAGAATGTGCATATATACATGCATGTTGTACATTCAGATTTGTGTGTACCGACATTTGGTGACTGCAGCCATGAAATCAGAAGACGCTTGCTCCTTGCAAGGAAAGCTATGACAAACCTGGACAGCATACTAAAAAGCAAAGTCATCACATCACTTTGCTAACAAAGGTCTATATAGTCAAAGCTATGGTTTTTCCAGTAGTCATGTATGGATGTGAAAGTTGGACCATAAAGAAGGCTGAGAGCCAAAAAATTGATGCTTTCCAACTGTGGTACAGGAGAAGATTTCTGAGTGTCCCTTGGACTTCAGGGAGAGCAAACCAGTCAATCCTATAGGAAATCAACCTTGAGTACTCACTGGAACGACTGATGCTGAAGCTCCAATACTTTGGCCACCCGATGCAAGGGCCAACTCAATGGGAAAGACCCTGATGTTGCGAAAGATTGAAGGCAGGAGAAGGGGACAAGAGAGGATGAGATGGTTAGATAGCATCAACGACTCAATGAACATGAATTTGAGCAAACTCTGGGAGATGGTGAACGACAGGGAGGCCTGGTGTGCAAACAGGAGCGAACTCGCTGTGGCTGGGCCTGCCCCCACATGGAGGTCCTGGTCGTCGAGGTCTGGACCACCTCCGAGAGGCACCAAGCTACAGCTGAGGGTCGTGCCCCAACCCGAGGACAGCTCTTCCTAGGAGAAGGCCCTTCCACTTCTTGCCTGGCCCTTCCCCACTGGCCTACCAGACCCCCAGCCCCCACCCAGCATGCTGAGCTGGGAAGGCTGTGCCGACCCCCACAATCAGAGCATCACCCTGAACTCAGCACCATCTTGCTGTCCTCACCCTTACCAGACCCCCTCCTCCTGAGGAGTCCCTCCTCTGGGTGAAGGTACCACTGTCCTCCCAGGCATCCATCACCAAGCCCCCCAAAGAGACAGCCTGAAGGGTTCTCAAGTCTGGTGGCTCCCTGTTGCCCCCATCATGGGGCAGGGCCCTACTGCCTCCTAGCCTCCATTACAGTCTCCACCACACCACCATCCCTGCCTCCTGGAGGAGCAGAAGCCCATGGGCTCCTCACAGGGCATATGCATGTCTCCATGACCAAGCCAGGTCAGCTCTCCTTCTGGCACAGGCCTGGCCTCGCCAGCATCACCCCTGTACTCTAGTGATGTTGCTGTGTGTGAGGGACCCTTGCTTGCTTTCACACCCCCAAGCCTGCTCACGCCAGCCATCTCACAACAAGTCTACCTCCTGCTCTGATTTTAACCATCACCTCAGCTGTTATGGCCCCCAGGAAGCCCTCTTGGACCTCCCAGAGCCTAGTGTGCCTACATGTGCCCATTATAGCCCATCTTCTGTCCCTTCCTCCAAGATAAGCTCCTCGAAGGCATGAACTGTCATCTGTAATAACCCACAGGCACTGGCAGCATCTGGTACACAGCAGGAGGCCAAGAAATGTTTGGTGAAGTGAACAGACCTTGAGTCACACTGGAAGGACACACATCTTCTTGTCCACACACACAGAGCTGTCCAGTGTAGCGGTGACCAAGACCTTGGGCCTCCCAGTCGTCTGGCCTTTGGGCTCTCTAGCCCCCTTCCCAGGACAGTCCTGAGGCTGTGGATACAGGAAGACAACCCACCAGCTGAGTGGCTGGGTGAGGCCCATGTTGGCCCCTCTAATGTCCATTCCAAGGGTTGCAGGGCTCGGAGGCAGGTGGTGGTGCTCCATGGAGAGGAAGCATCCAGGGGACCACGGGTTGAGGGGGTGGGGGGCAGCAACAGCTTGTAAAGTCCAGTGAAGAAGGGGCAGGGGCCAAGTGTGATGGGGAGAGAGGCCTGGGCCGGGGTGTTTACAGGAAGAGCCCCTCCTGTCCTGCTTTTCCCATCAGTGTAAGCATAGCTAGCTTCATGTCACCTCCCTGTTTATGCAGGGCAGGTGTGAGGTGGGAGGGATCCGGGGTGCTGCCAGTGGGGCGCATCCTGCCCTCCTGGAGGAAAAGGAGATGACTTGGCGGTTTCTGCAGAGCTTCGAGAACAGAAGAGGAGGGCCCCGAGTCATTTGTCAAGTCTGCTGTGCAGCAAAGTCATTGATGAGCGTGCTAGGTCCACCCCAGATGACATTCCATGGCTCCAAAGGTCCACCACCCACTCAGGCCTCCAATGGCTGTGACCTCAGACACTCAGACGCAGGTGCAGGGCCGTCAAGCAGTGAGGTAGGGAGGCTGGTCAAGTGCACACTCTGCTCTGTCCCTGGCTGCCCCACCTCCTCCTGGGCCAGCACAGTGGAATCTGCCTCCGGGGACAGCTGATAAGTAGTCGTGCCATGTCAAACCTCAAGGATGCAGAAACCAATGGGCTGCAGATGAGGCTTCTGACTTTGCAAGAAGGTATTCAGTTTATCACTCCTGGAGCTGCTCCTGGCTGGAAACAGATGTTCTGAGCCCGGCTGCTCACAGCTGCAGTGGGCTGGCCGCCGGGCCGCCGGGTCGGCATCTCCCAGGGGCCCCAGCTCTGAGAGAGGCGTCTGTGTTTCAAAGTCTTGGGCGTCAGAGTTCAGTTATATAATGTTACTGATCCCAGTTGGTCTGCTCAAGAAAAACATAACTAATTAGAGCCTATAAAAACCTACACACCAAATTAATCTGGCCTTGTGCTGGTAACTTCCGCCTAAAGAAAGTCATAAACAGAGATGGCCACTGAACCTATATTTAGCCAGCATTGGGTTACCTGGTATTTATAATGAAGGAAGTCCAGAGAGAGAGAATGGACAAGTTGTTGTTACTTTTAAAAGCCTTTTTAAAAAACCCTGCTTCCCATTTTGGTCACAGAGACACACAGCGACACTCTGTTACTGCAGTAATTAAATTCTGACCCAAGTTAAGGTTATTGCACAATTTCCTAGTCTGCTCAAATTGCTTTCTTCAAAACGCATCCACCCAAAGCATGTCATTAAGCTGCTCGACTTCCTACAAATTCCTGAAAAACCATTAATTTTTACTTAACAGACTTCATTTTCTCTTCCCTGAAGTCACCAAGCCGAATGGTCCCATTTCAGATGAGGATGGTTAATGTACAGATCAAGCTACACCTTTTACATCCACAGAGAGACATCTGAAAAACTGCACGGCCTTTCTGAAGATTTTCATCTTAAATCCTTTACTCTTTAAAGGTATCTTTATGACTTCCAGAATTAGTCATTTATCCCATTTCTAAGCTTGACCACCCCTCAATTCCATGAAGCGGACTTGATGGTGAGGGTGAGGCTGGGTTCACACCATGTCCCTGCTGCCTGCTAACTGCTCTGCAGTGCGTGGTCTCCAGAGGGGAGAGGGATCCCTGACTGGGAAGCAGTGGGCAGGTCAAGAATAGGGACCTGGAACTCTCACAAGGAGGCCAGCATCCCGATCCTACCTCAGCTCCTGTAAGTTTCCAGCACCTCACTGGCAACTACTGTTGAACAGGAGCCCCGTCATGCGGCCTGCCTGCAACCACTTGCTGCTGCAGGTAGCCCACGGTCCTTGTGACAGGGACTGGGCTCTCCTCACGCTAGCACATGCCTTTTTTTTTTTTTGCTGAGCATGGAAGACATATGGGGACAGCCTCACCCCAGAGGGTCCCATCTCCAGGTAAGAGAGCCTGGGACAGACACGCCCACACTGCTCTCAGCAGAGAGCACCTCGGCGGCGTGTGAGTGGAGAAGATGCTATCAGCGACCTTTAGCACAATGGCCACACAGCACTCGGGGTGGTGTGGGGTTGGGAGATGGTCAATGCTGGGATGCCCTGAGCAAAGAAACAGGGGAAGGCCCACCTGGTCCTACTGGCCCCCTCCCGGGCTCCCCAGAAAGAAGGGCCAGCACCAAGCTGCAGCCTAGGGTTACCTGACAGAGGCGGGTGAGAAGGCTACAAGATTTGATAAAGAAGATTTCTGTCCTTGTGAGAGAAATGTTTAAGACTCAAAGTTTAATATCTGAAACTCTCACTTGAGAGGAATTATCCTAAGGGAAATTAAAAAGTGTTTTGAAGAAATTAATCTTTAAAATACTCACTTTAAAAATACATCACTTCAATACCCTGAAGAAGAGAAAGCAGGGATTCCAACAGACATGTGAACACTAACGTTCACAGTAGCCAAGAGAAGGCGGCAACTCCAGTGCCCATGGATGGATGGAGCGATTATAAGGTGCAGTCCATGCCCACAGGGACTATCACTCAGTCTCAAAAAGGAAGGCAGCTCTGACATCTGCGACAGCATGGGTGAACCTTGAGGACTTCACACTCAATGAGACAAGACACACACAGGACAATCCTGTGTGACCCCACGGAGGCAGGAGACGAGTCACAGTCACAGAGACAGCAACAGTGGGAGTCAGGGGCCGGGGAGGGACAGAGTTTCATTTCTGGAAGGTGAGAATGTTCTGGAAATGATGGGGGTGATGGGTGCACCACAATGTGAGTGTACTTGATGTCACTGAACAGTTCACTTAAAAATGGTTAATATGGTAAATTTTATTATGTATGTGAAGTTGCTCAGTCGTGTCCGACTCTGCGACCCCATGGACAGTAGCCTACCAGGCTCCATGGCCCATGGGATTTTCCAGGCAAGAATACTGGAGTGGGCTGCCATTTCCTTCTCCAGGGGATCTCCCCAACCCAGGGATCAAACCCGGGTCTCCTGCATCGCAGACAGACGCTTTACCGTCTAAGCCACTAGGGAAGCCCATTATTTTACTGCAATTACAGAAAAAATGTCTCTACGTTCCTGTCCCACTCTTCCTAAAATGACTTCTCTCCGAGGTCACTCTGGGTGCTGGGCACCCCTAGCCCCACTGACAGCAGCACTGGAGGCCCGAGGAGGGGAGGTGCAGCCCGCCCAGGACAGGACAGAGCCCAGCAACACTGCCCGGCTGTGATTACCAACTACTCTGGGCTCCAGGCCGCTCATCCCAGTCCTGCATCCCTCTCTGTTACGTAGCTTCCCCTAAAGGGAAAAGAGACACCTGGGAGGGGACAGCCATGCCCATGGAGACAGCCCACGTTCACCTGATCCAATATCCCTTAACTCCTGATGCCTGTCCTTGAGGGTCTGCTGACCATGCAGCCCAGGCCCATCCTGGAAGCTGGCCTCTTGGCAGGTGGGGGGGTATGTGGGCTGACCCTGCTCAGACATGAGGCTTGTATTTCACAGAGCTAAGAAACCTTCAGTACAAGCACATGAGTGCATGCTCAATCACTTCAGTCGTGTCTGACTCTGCAACCTCATGTAGTGTAGTCTGCCAGGCTCCTCTGTCCATGCGATTCTCCAGGTAAGAATACTGGAGGGGGTTGCCATGCCGTCCTCCAGGGGATCTTCCCAACCCAGGGATCAAACCTGTGTCTCCTGTGTCTCCTGCACTGCAGGTGGGTTCTTTACCTCTGAATCACCAGGGAAGCCTTCAGCAAAAGCACATGAGTGCCCAAACTCCACAGTGTGCACTACAAGCACACAGGAAGAGAGCCATGCACTGTTGTTTGGCTTCAGGACTCAACCCCACACCTGTGACTCACAGTGAAGAGTCCCCTGGGGGACAGCAGCTGCCCCAGCTCCACCAACACTCACCTGGAGGGCCCTTTCCCAGCCACACAGCATGTCCTGGTTTATAAACTAGAGCAGGGCCTCGTGCGGCTCTCCCCATCGGGCCTTTTGCTGTGGTGCTGTGACTGTCCACACAGCTGCGGCATCTCAGGTCGGGGTCTGCGGGGGCTGCCCGTCTCCGCCCTAGTCGGACTCTACTCTCTGAGGAGACGCTGAACCAGCGTCTCTCCGTCCCTTTCATGCTAACATGATGGTTTATGGAGTGTGTGGCCATAAAAAAATCCCAACAGAACTTTCATATTCAAAGTAAAACTTCAAAAGTACTCATTTATAGGCAAGAAGTCAGTGTGTAAAAGGAAAGAGAGAGGAAACAGATCACCCTGTTCTGTCTGCCCTCTCTCCGCCCACGATTCACAAAGTCAACACACACGACTGTCTGCCAGAGACTCGTGAGCAGGGCCGAGGATGCCCCCCAACACAGCACCCCGTGTTCACTATGCCCGGGACAACCATGCAGCTGCCGGTACCTGTCCGCTCACAGCTCTACTCTCTCCACAAGGCTCCAGGCAGGTCCCAAGCTGGGTCACAGTGTCTGGGACCTGCCTCTGGGAGGAGATCCACAGAAGTGAGCAGCCCAGGACAGGTGAGGGAGGCCTGGTGAAGGCTCTTCTGCAAGGCCGGCACTCAGATCACAGACTCTGAGCAACAGGTGACCCGTTGCTCCTACAGAGAAAGGGGGCCCATGCTTTGAGAAGCTGGTATCCTGCTAGTGGGGAGAACTTCTTTACCAGGATTCCGAGGAAAAACAGGGCAAGATGGGGCCAGGGCAGGGAAGTGATGGCAAAGGGACTCTGGTCACTGCCTAGCATGGAACTTAGGGCAGAGGAGACTCCACACACTGACTGAAGCCTTGGAGCCAGACTGCCTGGATCTAAGTGCCAGGTCCTCCATTTCACTGAAGAGACTGCAGGCAAGTTCCTTAATTTCTCTTTGCTGTCATTTCCCTTACTAGGCAGCGGGGATGACAGCACCCCTCTCTAATCCCCCCACCCCACCCCATGGTTGCTGGGAGGATAAATGAAGCAGGACACATGTGAGATGCCTGCCCAGGGCCTGACACAGGGCAGGCTGTTGTTCAGGTAGCTTTTTCCCTATCATTTCTATAGGAAGTAATATGTATCTCACTTTGGAGGGAAAATGGATTGCAACAAAGTCAGTCACAAAGCCAGATAACAAATCCCATTTGCTCTTTAATTTCAATTAAAAACACACACATAGTTCTTTATCAGCGGTCCCCGTGGGAAAAACACTCCCACCTCGACAGAGCCAACAAAGCCGGAGTGAACAGTGCACCGCCTACTGGCCAGGCCTGCCCCAGGGCCACACTGCCCACCCCATCTGGCCATCCTCAGGGTGTTTCAAGTCCCTGAGAGAGACTTCCTTCTTGTTCCTTTTTCATCCATGTGTAGAGAATGAGGTTGCAATATACAATTGGTTCTAGGCTGAGTCACTTTTTTCAGCTCTGTGAGGTGAATTCATGCCTCTGTCATCACTCATGTGACCAAATCTGTAAGACAAGCTCTGAGTGAGGTGCGCTCATTAGTTCTGTGCGGTTCTGTCTGATTTATGGTTCCTCACTGGAGCCGAAAACTGGCACCTCCACACTCTCATTGGCAGACAGATGGCACATCCCCTGAGTGGGAACAGGGTACCCAGAGACTGAATCCTTGTGCCCCCAGGCCCAGCAGCTTTTCTTCCAGAGCCAGATCAGCAGCGAGGACCTGCCCTTCCCAGAGGATGATGGGCAAATCCTCTGGGAGGGTGATGCCAAGCCCCACGGGGGAAGAGAGAGCCAAGTTGAGGCACAGACTACATCTGTCCTGAGACCCGAAAGGATCTAACATGACCCTTTGGGTCACACTCCCTCTTTGCCTCCCTGTGGGGAAGGGACCAGCTCTCCTATTTTTCAAGAGAAGCTGGTGGAGGGCCTTGGGATCAACACATACAAACGACTATATATAAAATAGATAAATAACAAGGACCTGCACCATTGCACAGGGAACTATATCAATATCTTGTAATAAACTATAAAGGAAAAGAATCTAATATATATATATATATTTATTATATATGCTATAAGTAATACATATATAATATAAACATTAAAAGTGAATCACCTTGCTGTATAGCTGAAACTAATACAATATTTTAAATTAACTATTGTTCTTGTCTTTTAGTCATTCAGTCATGTCCGACTCATTGTGATCCCGTGGACTATACCTCATATACTTCAACTAAAAAATTAAAAATTATAAAAAAGTAGGTAGCACTGAATTTATCATTCCTATCAATAAGCTGAAGTATAATGTTCAACTTTAAAATGCAACTCTTACAATACTTTATAATAACTTTCTAATTTTAAAAATTATTTAATAATTTTTTAATTTTATAATAAACTTTGTAATAATAAAACTCATTAAAAAAGAGATGCTGGAAACAAATTTCTATCTGAAATATCCCAAAACTTAATTTTTTTACATTTTTATTTTATATTGGTGTACAGTTGATTTATATGCTGTATTAATTAGTTTGAGATATACTGCAAAGCGATTCAGATATAACCATACACACACACACACACACACACACACACATACACACACACACACACACACACATATCTATTCTTTTTCAAATTCTTTTCCCATTTAGGTTACTACAGAATATTGAGCAGAGTTCCTCCCAATGTTTAAATAACCAACCTAGACAGCATATTAAAAAGCAGAGACATTATTTTGCCAACAAAGGTCTGTCTAGTCAAGGCTATGGTTTTTCTGGTGGTCATGTATGGATGTGAGAGTTGGACTATAAAGAAAGCTGAGTGCGAAGAATTGATGTTTTTGAACTGTGGTGTTGGAGAAGACTCTTGAGAGTCCCTTGGACTGCAAGGAGATCCAACCAGTCCATCCTAAAGGAGATCAGTCCTGGGTGTTCATTGGAAGGACTGATGTTGAAGCTGAAACTCCAATATTTTGGCCACCTGATGCGAAAAGCTGACTCATTTGAAAAGACCCTGATGCTGGGAGGGATTGGGGGCAGGAGGAGAAGGGGACGACAGAGGATGAGATGGCTGGATGGCATCACCAACTCAATGGACATGGGTTTGGGTGAACTCCGGGAGTTGGTGATGGACAGGGAGGCCTGGCGTGCTGCGGTTCATGGGGTGGTAAAGAGTCAGACATGACTGAGCGACTGAACTGAACTGAACTAGTTAGTAATTATTCCAATTTTCTGAAACCATTCTAGATCAAATAAAATATAGCTAGGGGGCTGCATGTACCCCTGGGCCCCTCTAGAGACCATCTCCCACTTCCAGGGCCTGCCCTGTTCTGTTCTCACAGTGCTACTCCTCTCAGGGCATCTCCCCATGAGCAACAGACCCGGCAGCCTAGAGTGAGCCCCCGTAGGCTCTACTGTGTTTGTCCCCAGTGACAAGGACAGTGTCTCATGCAGCCCCTACTAAGTCCTCTCACTGAACCCTTGGGAATCCCTATTATTGTTTTTAAACGAGGGAATTTCCTGGTGGTCCATTAGTTTTAACAGACACAGATTTTCAGTTTTGCAACAGGAGGAGCTCTGTCAGTATACCCAATGCCACTGAAATGTCCACTGGAAAATGGTGAAAATGGTGCATTTTATGTTGCATGTATTTTACCATAAGTGATCACTTTTTAAAAAAGCCTCAAACAAACAAAACACTCCTCCATCCATGTGGTGTATCTGTATACCATGTCTTAGTCTCAGCTGAAAGCTCCCACTTGCCTGGGAGCCCCCAGTCAGCAGTGTGTCCTGGTTTTCTCAGTCCTGGTGTCTAGCCTAAGTGTTCACGGCTCTCCTTCTGACCTCAGAAACACTGAGGCTGGACAGTCAGCAGGGTGATCATGGGCAGCCTCCCAGGAAAGGACGCTCCTGGGAGCTTTCCCCCCACCCAGGTCCACCCACCCGCCACCCCTGTGCTCCAGGGGTGGCCACCGTCACAGGGTTCCCCCTCCTCTTTCCTTACCACTGTGCCACTGACAGAGGACTTTGATGACCTGATAAACAACCCTCCTGACACCCTGACCTCAGAAGTCCCCTCATCTCTCCCAGACACCCTGCAATTCCAGCCACAGTGGGCATGCCCCTGCCAGGCCCCCACACCCAAATCCCTCCTTCACCACAGCTCTCCCAACCCATTCACCACAACCTGGATGCTCCTGGTCACTGGCCCACCTGCCCCACCTGGTCCTCTGGGCCTGCTGTTTCAATCACTGCCCTCAGAACCCTACCTCTAGCGACTCCTGCCTTTCCAGTCCCCTGACCAAGTGGTCAGGCTGTCACCTAAGGAGACCCTGAGCACTACCAGGCGTCCCAGTAACCAGAGCACACGCCCCAGAGCCAGACCCCCCCAACTCAGCCCTCGGCTGCCTCCCTTCTGTGGGCCCCTCTGACCCCTCAGACAACTCTCCCCTGCCCTCTTCTGTGAAGGCCCTTGCCCAAACTCTCTGGTGCTGGCCCCTCCCCTCTGCCCTCCCTCAGAGGCTACACCACCCTGGAGCCTTGTCCCACCACTATCCATGCTGCTCCCTCATCCAGGCCCTTCTCCTCCGTCGGATAGGATCCTTCTCATCCTCTGGGGCCAGCCCAAACCTGTTCCTCCTGGACATGCCCCAGACTGCAGAGGCCGTGAGGCACAGCAAAATCCCCAGAGAATAGGACAAAAAGGCAACAGAGACATAGGGTCCAGAGGACCCAGAACTCCACCCCAACAACAGAGGACAGCACTCTTTCCAGACACATAGGACCTTATCAAAACCTGATCCAGGACCAGGGCTAGAAGCAGGTCCCCCACAGCATCCAAAAACTGATCTCCAAGACAACAGTGTCTGATGGCAGTGGAATTAAAAGCAACATCAGTAAGGTGAAGAGGGAGTCAAAAACTGCACACACTCAGAAATTAACAAACATGTTCATATGACTCATGGGTCAAAGAAAACATCATAATGGGGATTTAAAAATGCATAGAACTGGATGAGTGAATATACTACATACAACAACTTTCTCTTTTTTTTTTTTTTTGGACATATTTGACTTGGGAATTTTATTTGCCTATTGATCGGTCCTGGGTGTTCTGTTTTTTTTGTTTTTTTTTTTTTTCAGTATTTTTCTTTTTTTCTTTTTTTAATTTCAGATATAGGTTCAGTGCACGATGCTGGATGCTTGGGGCTGGTGCGCTGGGACGGCCCAGGGGGATGGTATGGGGAGTGGGGAGGGAGGAGGGTTCAGGATGGGGAACATGTGTATACATACAACAACTTTATAAGCACCAGTGAATAAGGCAGTGGGAGGGAAATGTATTACCTTAGGTGCTCATATTAGAAGTAGACACACTGAAAATTCATGAGATTAAGAGTCTAACTAAAACCATTGTTTAACTAAATAAATAAACCATGGGAGAAAATAATAAAGTTAGGAGCAGAATTCTGCAAAAAGAGAAAATAAATTTATAATATAGAGAATAAACAAGGCCAAAATCTAGGAAGAAGGGCAAACTCACAGCAATATCACCAAAAAAAACTGAGAGAAGACACAAAGAAGTGATGTTGTAAATGAAAGGAGACATACAACTACAAATAAAGCAGAGAATTTAAAAATAATAAAGAAGCACTATGAATGATGTTAAGCTAACAAATTTGAAAATGTAAATAATATAAGCAAGTCCTTGGATGTCAGACTTTCCATTAAAGAAACAGAAGCAGTAGTTAAAAAAATGTTTTCTATTACACAAACAGGCCTACACAGTTTTATGGGTAAGTTCTACCAAAATCAAGGTGAGAATCATCTCAGTCTGCCATAAACTTTTCCAGAGAATAGAAAAAGAGTAAAATTTTCTAAGCCCAGAAAATCTTTAATATTAAAACCAAACAAGGACAGTACAAGAAAGGAATATATCATGGGTTCATTTTTTTTATGAATACAGAAGAAAACTTTTAACTAGAATATTAGAAAGCCAAATTGAGCAAAGCAAAAACAAAATAATCCACTGTGACCATGTTTAGATTATCTGAGAAATGCAAGGGTATTTTAACATTAGAAAATCAATAAACGTAATCATTACATGAACAAGATTAAAGGAGAAGCAGGAGAACTTTTGCTAAAATTCAACACCCATATGATAAGAAGCTCTTAGCAAGTTATAAAGAGAAAGGAAATTCCTTAACCTGGTAAAAAGCTATCTATAAAAACAAACAGCAAGTATCCATCTTAACAGGGAAATATTGAAAGCATTCCCAATTACTAGAAAGAATAAGGGAGTTTACAGCAAGGTGGTTGGATATAAGAACAATATTTTTAAAAAGTCAACTGGGTGATTTTTTTTAGCAACAACTGCTAGAAAACTTAAGGTACCATCAGTTCAGTTCAGTTTAGTCGCTCAGTCGTGTCCGACACTTTGCGACCCCATGAATCGCAGCATGCCAGGCCTCCCTGTCCATCACCAACTCCCAGAGTTCACTCAGACTCACATCCATCCAGTCAGTGATGCCATCAAGCCATCTCATCCTCTGTCGTCCCCTTCTCCTCCTGCCCCCAATCCCTCCCAGCATCAGTCTTTTCCAATGAGTCAACTCTTCTCATGAGGTGGCCAAAGTACTGGAGTTTCAGCCTTAGCATCATTCCTTCCAAAGAAATCCCAGGACTAATCTCCTTCAGAATGGACTGGTTGGATCTCCTTGCAGTCCAAGGGACTCTCAAGAGTCTTCTCCAACACCACAGTTCAAAAGCATCAATTCTTCGGCGCTCAGCCTTCTTCACAGTCCAATTCTCACATCCATACGTTACCACAGGAAAAACCATAGTCTTGACTAGACGGACCTTAGTTGGCAAAGTAATGTCTCTGCTTTTGAATATGCTATCTAGGTTGGTCATAACTTTCCTTCCAAGGAGTAAGAGTCTTTTAATTTCATGGCTGCAGTCACCATCTGCAGTGATTTACAAAAAATGTGCAATTCCTATATATAAAAAATTTAAGGTATCCATATACTGAACAATGGTGTGATCACTTACCTAGAGCCAGACATCTTGGAGTGCAAAGTCAAGTAGGCCTTAGGAAGCAACACTACAAACAAAGTACGTGGAGGTGATGGAATTCCAGTTGAGCTTGTTCAAATCCTAAAAGACGATACTGTTTAACTGCTGCACTCAATATGCCACCAAATTTAGAAAACTGAGCAGTGACTACAGGACTGGAAAAGCTCAGTTTTCATTTCAATCCCAAAAAGGGCAATGCCAAAGAATGTTCAAACTATCACATAACTACACTCACCTCACATGCTAGCAAAGTAATGCTCAAAATTCTCCAAGCCAGGCTTCAACAGTATGTGAACCAAGAACTTCCAGATGTTCAAGCTGGATTTAGGAAAGGGAGAGGAAGCAGAGATCAATTTGCCAACATCAGTTGGATCATAGAAAAAGCAAGAGAATCCCAGAAAAAATATCTACTTCTGCTTCATTGAGTATGCTAAAGCTTTTGACTCTGTGGATCACAACAAACTGTGGAAAATTATTCAAGAGATGGGAATACCAGACCACCTTACCTGCCTCCTAAGAAAACTGTATGCAGGTCAAGAAGCAACAGTTAGAACCGGACGTGGAACAAAAGACTGGTTCCAAATTGGAAAGGAGTACGTCAAGGCTGTATATTGTCTGCTTATTTAACGTACATGCAGAGTACATGATGTGAAATGCTGGGCTGGAGGAAGCACAAGCTGGAATCAACATTGCCAGGAGAAAGACCAATAATCTCAAATATGCAGATGACACCACCCTTATGACAGAAAGTGAAGAGGAACAAAGAGCCTCTTGATGAGGGTGAAAGAGAGTGAAAAAGCTGGCTTAAAACTCAACATTCACAAAACTAAGATCATGGCATCCAGTTCCATCACTTCATGGCAAACAGATGAGAAACAATGGAAACAATAACAGACTTTATTTTCTCGGGCTCCAAAATCATTGTAGACAGTGACTGCAGCCATGAAATTTAAAAAGACACTTGCTCCTTGGAAGAAAAGCAATGACAGACCTAGACAGTGTATTTAAAAAGCAGAGATGTTACTTTGCCAACAAAGGTCCATATAGTTAAAGCTACATTTTTTTCCAGTAGTCATATATGGATGTGAAAGTTGGACCATAAAGAAGGTTGAACACCAAAGAATTGATGCTTTTGAACTGTGGTATTGGAGAAGACTCTTGAGAGTCCCTTGGACTGGAAGGAGATCCAACCAGTCAATCCAAAAAGAAATCAACCCTGAATATTCACTGAAGGACTGATGCTGAAGCTGAAGCTCCAATACTTTGGCCAACTGATCTGAAGAGTCAACTCATTAGAAAAGACCATGATGCTGGGAAAGACTGAAGACAAGAGGAGAAAGGGATGACAGAGAATGAGATGGTTGGATGGCATCACTGACTCAATGCGCATGAGTTTGAGCAAGCTCCAAGAGATGCTGAAGGACAGCAAAGCCTGGTGTACTGCAGTCCATGGGGTTGCAAAGAGTCGGACACAACTGAGGAACTGAACAAAAGAATGTAAGTCTTATATATAGAAAGTTACAAAACTTTGCTAATAGACATTAAAGGAGACTTAAATAAACAGACATACCATGTTCACAGACAGGGAGACCCCATATCAGAAAGATATAACAACCACATCTAACAGATTTATATATTTATATAAAAGTTCTGGCAAATTTCAAACAGGATTTATTTGTTTTGTGGAACCTGTCAAATTGATTCAAAGCCAACATGTTAGACCCAACAGCCCAAGAATAGCCTAGATATTCCTGGAAAAGGACAAGACATCAAGTTTTATTATAAGGCTTCAGCAAGAAAGGTGATGAGGCACTGGGTCAGGGACAAATTAACCCAGGGAACAGAAAAGAGACAGACCCACGCAAATACTGAACTTGATTTATCAGAAACATCAATTAAAATGAGGGACTTAGAAACTGATGGTGCTTGGAAATTTATACAGGACTGGGTGGAAGGAGTTAAATCCCTTCTTCACATCAAAAACAAGTTCAAGCCAGAGTAAGTATTTAAGTGTGAGACATCAAATCAAAGCTTTTAGAACTTACAGGAATGGGCCAGATATCTTCTGTTTAGCTCCCTACATCTCCTTTCCAACCTCTTCCACCTGGCTCTCTGCTCCAGGAACAAGGACTGTGTCAGCAAGCTCTGCACCCTCTGGCTGAGGGTGCGGTTTGGTCCTGGAAAACCCTGGGAAGGGAGCAGAGCGGGGATGGAGGAGAGTAAACACGGCCGAGCTACTCCCCTGGCTCTCCCTGTAGGGTCTCCTAAGCTTGCTGTGTCTCCCTGGAAGTTGTGGCTCTTCTCAAGGCACCTGGTCAAGGCCATCTCTCCTCCTAGGCTCCATTACTTCTCACTCTATCCCTTTGGGGCTGTGGGATAAAAGCAATTCTGTTGTTAACAGTCTCGGGTGGTTTCTCTGAACTCCATCCACACCTGGGGAAAAGTGAGTCTATCAATTTACCCTCCTCCCAGTACCCTAATTTCTCCTGCTGAGATCCTGACTCATAAAGCAATCCTTACTGCAAGCGATCCTAAAATAGTCCCTCAAAAGGGGATCCTGAGATTGGGCTATGTACACATTCTTGGAGTACTGAGACAACCACCTTGCTGGGACTGGGTGTGTGCACGTGTAGGACTCAGGGTAATCCACGGCACTGGGTGACACGCAAATCCAGAGCATCCGTGATTACACATACTGATACATGAGATGAAGTGCAGGAGGTGCATGGGGCCTGGGGAGAACAGGTGCCTGGCAACCTGACAACTGTAACTGCAAAGCCTGTAAAGTCGGGTGGATTCTGCTTATGGCTTTAGAGAGCACACGGTGGGGGAGGGAGGGAGGAGGGGAATTAAAATCCATAAATCAGTAACTAAGAACACATGTGGGGAACCAGCAGGCCACTGTTGCACCCCAGAGTGCAACTTTAAGGTTCCAGAGTCAAAAAGAAAAAAAAAAAATCACAATGCACAGCACTTTGAAATAACAACTGGGAAAGGTAGTGGGAAGAAGTGGGCCCGTCAGACACACTGGTCACAATTAGACCTGACTTCATTTATCTACTGAAGCAGCCCTCCCACCAGTGTGAGCAAAAGGTGTGTCCCCGTGTCCCTCACAGTAGGGCCTTTCCTCCTCTGGACCCAGCCCACACCCCCGCTCCACACCCATCCATGAGATGGGCCCCAGAGGTCATGGAGCTGCCCTGGGGGAGTCACTGTGCACCAGGAGAGCCTGCACAGAGAGAGCAGGCTGAGGGGATGTAAACCACGCAGACAGGGCCAAACTGACCCAATGCTTTCCCCACACCAGGACCTGTAACACATAACTCAGACATGCAGGGCGTGTTTACAGTCGCCGAGACCAGCCAATCAGCATCAAGAGAGAACCAAAGCTGATGGCTGGGGAGGTCAGGGTGCTGGAACTAAGGACACCCATGGGGCAGTGGCTCTCAAGACGCACAGACACTGGGTCCCCAGGGAGTGGGGGAGGGGCTCACACATCCAACAGCCAGGCCTGTGTCAGAGGTTTTCATCTCCATCTCTAAAAGGGTCGTCCCTGCTGCGGTTGGTGTCAGTGGGTAAAAGTGAAGGGATCAGTCTCCTGGAAACTGCTCACCAAGGGGTAAGAGCATGCCTGGGAGCCAGGTGGCGTCCCTTACAGGCTCCAGGTAGCTGTCTTCTCTGTCTGGCAGGTGACAGGGCTGCTCCACCCCACCACCTCTCAGTGGGAACCAAGGATTCTGAAGTCAAGGCCAGTGGCAGGCACAGCTGACGGAGGCCAGGAGGGGGTGAGGTGATGACAGAGGTGGCGTGAACCCAGGAAAAGAGGGGCAGCCCCTTGCCATGTGGAAGCTGAAGCCCACTGAGCCACTGTGCACCGTGCAATAGAGTCCCCAGGATCTCAGTGCCCAGACCCAGAGCCCCTCGGTGACCACAGGAACACAAGCTGCCTTCAGGGGAGGACTGGGCAAGAGCAGCTGGCGTGAGTGAGGGCCTTCCCCCACGCCCTCAGACCCCTCTCAGGTTGGGGTACACTGGGGACACCCAGACCTCCCGGTGGACATCAGACTCAAGCTCTGCATCCACACTGGTCCCACATCCCTGAAATACCACCCTGGCCCACAGGATCTGCCTTGAACTGACACAACCTTCCATGTGTTCTGTTATATTCTGTCCAAGGACTGGGTCCACCTGAAAGTGTGTCCAGTGCCCCCGAGGGACCTCTCTGGGGTGATGGGATGGCAACATTCTGTTATATTCTGTTTATGGACTGGGTCTGCCTGACAGTGTGTCCAGTGCCCCCGAGGGACCTCCTGGCTCACTTCCCAGCTCCAGAACACAGAGCCTAGCACACGTGCCAGGGAATGATGACACGCCCTGACCTGCTCTGGGGTGCTAGGATGGGGCTATTCTAAAGGAAAGGCCACAGTGCCGTCTGCTGCCCTCTGCGACACTGATGGATAGCATGGGAGAGACTGTTGACCTCAGGTACGGAGGGGCTTCTTCAACAAGAGCACAGGAAGTGCTCTTGAAGTCCCCCTGAAGTCTGGCATCACCAGGGCAAGAGGGAGAAACCAGGAAGACTCTATCACAAGGTGCCTACACTACCTTTCAAGTGGCACAGGGCTATTTGATGGTGGACATAAACTAGTTTACAATATATACAGTGAACTCTAAGGAAATCTCTAAAAAAAAGTATTTTACAGAAGTATAATTGATGTGTTATGTCAGTAAATAAAACAGAATTATTAAGACGCTCCATTATAATTAGAGGAAGTATAAAAAGCAGGAAGAAGAACAAATGATATTAAGCCAATGATATCAGCAATGATTTTAAATGTGAATGGACTAAATATACCAATTAAAAGACAGAGAATGAAAGAACGGATTAAAAAAAAAATCTTTGTACTTCAAAGGGCACCACCAAGAAAATGTAAAGACAATCCACAGAATGGGAGGAAGTATTTGCAAATAACATACCTGGTAAGGGACTTGTGTCTAAAATATGCAATAATAAAAAGACAAAACAATTATAAATGGACAAAGGATCTCAACAGATATTTCTCTGGAGAAGACATGCAAGAGGCCAAAAGCCCACTGGAAGATGCTCAACAGTATCGGCCATCAGGAAAATGCAAACCACAACTATAACAGCACTAGAATGGGTACAACACAAAAGATGGATGATAGCAAGTGTTGTTGATGAGAATGTGGAGAAACTGGAAAACTCATACACTGCTGGAGAGGTTGTAAAGTGATGGAGCTACTTTAGAAAGCAATCCAGTGCCTTCTCAATAGGTCAAAGAGAGCTACCACACGACCCAGCAATTCCACTCCTCCATATAACCCTAAAGGAGTAAAAGCATAGCTCCACACAAAACTTACCAATGTCCACAGCAGCATTACTTGCAAGAGCCAAAAGAGCAGAGCAAAAAGAACCTCAATTTCCATCAACTGACAAACAAATAAAATATCCAGATACTGGTATATCCAAACAGAGGAATATTTGGGATATTATTTGGAAATAAAAAGAATAAAGTACTGGAACATACTCAAATGAATGAATCTTAAAAGCATGCTATGGCAGGGGTCTCCAACTCTCAGGGCATGGACTAGTACCCATCTGTGGCCTGTTAGGAAGCAGGCTGCACAGGAGGAGGTGAGCAGCGAGCAAGCGAGTGAAGCCTCATCTGTATTTACAGCCACTCCCCAACACTTGCATGACCACCTGAGCTCCGCCTCCTGTCAGAGGTGGTGGCAGTAGATTCTTACAGGAGTATGAAGCCTGCTATGAACTGCACGTGTGAAGCATCTAGGTTGCTTGCTTCTTATGAGAATCTTAACATCTGATGATCTGAAATGGAGCTGAAGCAGTGAGGCTAGTGCTGGGGAGCAGTTACAAATACAGATTATCATTAGCAGAGAGATCTGATGAGTCCACCTGTGTTGACAAGACAATGCCTGTTTCTGTGGGAGATGTTTTTCAGGAGGATGTGCAGGAGACTGTGTTATGTGCACTTTTGTTGCCAATCAACACCACAGCTGCAGAACTATTTAAGCCTCTAAATGATCACATATCAGAACACTGAACTGGTCATTTTGTGTCTGTATATGCTCGGATGGAGCAGCTGCCATGACTGAATGGCTTCTGGGTTTCACTACTCACGTCAAAGAGGTTGCTTCTGAATGTGGGTCTCCACACTGTGAAAACATTTCTTTTAGAAAAGCAGCCCCCACTGGCAGCACATTTCAGTGACACAGAATGGGTCACAAAACTTGCTTACTTCTGTGACATATTCAACCTGCTCAGCTAACTCAATCTATCACTCCAGGGAAGAATGACAACTGTGCTCAAGCTGGCAGATGAAGTGACTGCATTCAAAGTCAAACTGGAATTATGGGGGCGATGAATGAACATTGGGATTTTGATGTTTCAAACAGTAGCAGAGATTTTTAAAGAGACTAAGAGTTTGAGCCTTATTTTCCAACCATGAAAGACCCCCAGACTGAGAATGCATGGATCTGCCACCCACCTGTGAATAAGCCAGATGAACTGACTTTATCTGTGCTAGAAGATCAGCTGCTTGAGATCACAAATGATGGTGGCCTAAAGAGTATGTTTGAGACAACTTCAAATCTCCATACATTCTGAATTAAAGTCAAGGCAGAATATCCTGAGATTGCACAAAAGCACTGAAAAGCCTGCTTCCATTTCCAGTATCCCATCTTTGTGAATCGGGGTTTTCTGCAATGACAGCAACCAACACAAGATTCCAGAGAAGACATAAGCAACACACTTGGGGTGTCACTGTTTCCTGTCACTCCCAGATGGGACCATCCAGGTGCAGGAGAACAAGCTCAGGGCTCCCACTGATTCTGCACTATGGTGAGTGGTATAATCATTTCATTATATATCATAATGTAGTAATAATAGAACAAAGTGCACAATAAATGTGATGTGCTGGAATCATCCCCAAACCACCCTCCCCTCCTCTTCCATGAAATCTGTCCCTGCTGCCAAAAAGGTTGGGGACCATTGTGTTAAGGGAAAGAAGTCAGTCACAAAAAAGACCACACACTCTATCATTCCATCATGTGAAATGTCCAGAGTAAGCAACTCTGTAGAGACAGAAAGTAGATTAGTTGATGCTTAGGGCTGGGGCAGCCAGGGCATGATGGGGCGTGGCAGCCAGTGGGTGTGGGGTTTCTTTCTGGGGTGATGAAATGCTCTAGACCTGATTGTAGTGATGGTAGCACAACTCTACGAAGTGAAGTGAAGTTGCTCAGTCGTGTCCAACTCTTTGCAACCCTGTGGACTGTAACCTACCAGGCTCCTCCCTCCATGGGATTCTCCAGGCAAGAGTACTGGAGTGGGTTGCCATTTCCTTCTCCAGGGGATCTTCCCCACCCAGGGATCGAACCTGGGTCTCCAGCATTGCAGGCAGACGCTTTAACCTCTGAGCCACCAGGGAAGCCCTCTCTAATATATGAATACACTAACAAAAACAAAATGAACTGTACATTTTAAACAGGTCATATGGCTCACAAATTATACCTTCATAAAACTGCTATAAAAAAGAGAAAAGACTGATGCATACAATTATGTAACAGTTAATTTTCCTATTTAATCAGAAGACACCTACACAAGATTTTTTTAAAAATTCACAAACTTGGAAATGTCATTTCCTACACTTGTAACTGAAAAAGCACTGGTATTCAGTATACAAAAATCCAGTCATCCCAATTCTAGGCACGTGCTTCAGAGAAACTCTGACATACGCAAACCAGAGGGCCTGCACAGAGCTGTTGTAGCAACCCTGTTCTTAGTAGAAATCACATTCATTTATTGCTGGGAGAAGGACATGCGCATGATGATTTGCTGGCTGAAGAATATTGTAGAGAAGTGAAATGAACCACAGCTATGCTGGGGCTATGGCTACAATGTAGCTGAGCCTTAGAAACTTGATGTTAAGTGAAAAAAAAAGAAAGTCCCAGAACACCACACACATACAGTATATCATTTTTTGTTGCTGTTATTGTTTAGTCGCTCAGTAGTGTCCTGTGAACTCATGGACTGCAGCATGCCTGGCTTTCCTGTCCGTCACCATCTCACAGAATTTACTCAAATTCATGTCCATTGTGTCACTGATGCCATCCAACCATCTCATCCTCTGTCTCCCCTTTCTCCTCCTGCCTTCAATCTTTCCCAGCATCAGCATCTTTTCCAATGAGTCAGCTCTTCACATCAGCTGGCCTAAAGTACTGGAGCTTCAGCTTTTACAGAACTTCACTTTCACAGAGCTCAAAAGTCAAACTAAGCAAGGTACAGTCTAAGCATACCTACACCTGTGACACACGTACTGTTTGGACTGTGGTTACCCTGTGGGGCTGGAGAGGTGTGGGCAGGGTGGGGTTAAATTAGTTAAACAAGGAGGCCATTAGGCTGAGGTGACTCTACTGCCTTAGCAGCCCAGGTAAGCAAACCAAACCCAAGCCTGTAAATGCTTCAAGGTTAAGAAATCAAAACCTAAGGGCAGCCAATCAGGATTAGCTAACTAAGCTTTCCCAAATAAGGCAGCCGCCGAAGCAACAGCCAATCAGATCACTTCCTCACTTTATTTCTGCTTCTCCTTTATAAAAGTCTCGCTCCTGTGTTCACACAGCACTAATATTCACTTCCCCTTTGGTGCTGCCTGATTCAAATCGATTTTTGCTCTCATAAATTCTTAAAATTTTTAATATGCCTTGGTTTACCTTTTAACAGTGGAAAGATGAAAAAGGAATACGTAAGTAATGTTGATAATCGTCTACTTTCTGGGCTGGGTGGTGGTGTCAATAGTTCTATTTTTATGCTTTTTAATAATGAACATATATGTTGTGGGAAATATTTTATATGCACTGAATAACATGTTTCAAAGGTAACAAAGAAGTGAGTGTGCAGTCAGCTCTGGTTCTGCCGCATCTGAACTGTATGCATCACTGAACCTCTCTGTGCTGTGTCCTCATCCGTCACATGGGAGCCGGAGGGGCATCCGTTGTGAGGAGGCGGCTGTAAGGAGTCACGGAGGTAAAGCACTTAGAGTAGGTTCTGGCCCGGTAAGAGTTAACCACTCTTATAATTGTCACCATCACCCTTATAATCACCATCATCATCCTCTTCCTCATATCCTCCTCCTCCTCTCATTCCCCTTACCGTCACTATCACCATCATCCTCTCCATCCTCCCCATCACCATTCTCATCATTCTTACCATCGTCCACATCCTCATCCTACCATTATCCTCACCATCACCCTCCACATGCTCCTCCTCCTCCTCTCCATCAACATCAACCTAACCATCATCCTCATCCTTCTCCCCATCCTGTCTTCATCCTCCTCACTATTTTCCTTCATAAGGTAGAAGTGATCCCCAGTGCCCAGTCCTCCAGTATCACTTCCACACCTCTCAGACAACCTCGCACATTCCACTGGTTAGTTATTGATGCAGGTGTCTTGTTGGCTAGAGACCAAGTCCTGAGACCAGTTTGCCTCCATGGTCCCCTCTGAGTTCCCACAGAAGGTAGGTCAGAGCCCCCTTTGTTTCAGGCACCATCCTCTCATTTAGTATCTCAATGATCCCTAGCTACTGTTTTGTGATGCTCTGAAATTGCTGGCACACTGTCCTATTCCCTGGCAGAATGAAAACCCTCCAGTATCAGCAGGGGAGCTTTCAGACCACTGCTTAAAGCAATCTGGTCCTTTGATAGCTCAGCCCTCACAGCCCAAGGTAGACGGTGATCCCAGGATGCCACAAACACCCAGTGTTCCGTGGCTCCTCCAGAATCAGTATGGAACCCACCCAGGCAAGATGTAGCTGAGGGGCCACAGCAGGTAATGGTGAATGGGGGTGGGCCCTGGGCTGGAGGGTCAGTGTCCACAAGAGAGGCCTGTGCAGAGCATCTGTCAGTCCAGCGAGCCCACGAACGGCTGCACTGATAATGTCTGCCCTCTCAGTCACACAGGAAGAAGTCCATGCTACAATGTTCACAACAGCCAGATGAGAATGCTGTTTGGAAAGTGATGATTACAACCACACTTTACAGATCGGTGTGTGACCTGAGACCCAGAGATATCGACCGCTGACCAACTGCAGACAAAGTGTTGGGATTAGAACAATCCTGCAGCCTGTTTTGGCCACTGGCTCTGATGGCAAGAGCTACCAGATCAAAATAGATCAAAATTGATCAACATTTCAATAAAGTGGAAAACAGGTGTAGTGGGGAGGAGCAGCAGAAGAGAAAACCACCCACCTCGTGTCTCCTGTCCCAGAGCCCCAGTCTGACTCTTGTTCTCTGAATCAGGAGAGTCTGGGTTCTGTGCAGGCCCTGCTGAGTGATGCCCAGACTGAGAATGGCTTGAGAAAAGGATAAAATTCAGCACTTCCAGGCACACCGTTCTCCATGGGGGTGAAAGTGGACCTGTTGGTTATAGTCAACAGGCAAATGGGCATCACAGAGCCGTGCCAAGTCACAGAGCCACTCCACGCCCCAACTGCCATGTCCAGGCAACAACTATTCCTTCGTGAGCTTGTCCACTGGCTCCCAGGTGCCCACACTGGCTAATTGACAATAAGTTTTACTGAATCTAAACTCTTCTTTCATCCTCCAAAGAGGATCATTAACCAATTAGTTCCAAGCAGGAGTGTCCTCTTTAGCATCATGATGGTGGACAAGAGTCTGGCAGGGGGATGGCTGAGGAGGGCGAATACCACGTGGGCTGGCTGGAGTGGCCACTGACCAGGTGTCTCCCTGGGAACTGGTGGGCAGGCTCTGTGGCCCGGATGTCCGGGCTACCCAATGGCTCATCAGCTCTTTCTTGGTCTGGCTTTTTTCTACCTTTCCCATCCTAAACTTTTCACATCAGCTCATCTTTTCCCCTCAAAAAAGACAAAAGGTAAAAGGAGCAGTATGTCTGAAATCTTCTCCATGACACCTTTGGCTAGCTTTGAAGCCCTACAGACGGTGTTCTCCTACTCCAGGGCCTAACACTGAAAGGACATGCCACTTCCCTCTCTTCTGGTATTAACAGACATCAAGGTGGTGATGATAAGATTATCAGCATTAACACGCATCCATGTTCACTTCAGACCTGGCATTTTCCAAGCATCTGACTGTCGGGGGTACCAGTAACTCTGCTTTCCAGCAGAAAACGCAGAGAGAGCTTAAGTTACTGGCACTAAAGAGAAACACCTCCTTCACATCTTCATTTGTCAGATTTTTATCTTAGAAGGTGGTTCTGTTGCTTTCCATTTTGAGCGTGTATTTTTTAACTCCTTATTCATTCATAAACTCATTCATTTAAAAGCATTTGTTTGATTCCAGCTTTTCTATTAATAATACGAGGGGCTCATTATTTTGTTTCATGACATACAAACATTAATGTGCTATGTCAGGAATAAAAAATCCCTTGTTTTACATGCAGGAGGTCGGGCACTATCCTAGCTGCTGGGCCAAAGCAGGAAAATCACGGCTGTCTACATATTTTATCACAGTTGATACATTTTATTTTGCTAAGCCCTCTTAAAGCACATTAAGTATTTAATTAGTTTTATTTCTCTTTACAACGATGGCATTTTATTTGTCGCTTAATGTAATTAGTGTAATCTTTGTTTTCCTCTTGAGTCGGCTAACACTTTCCCCTTTTCATTATGAAATGTTTTCTGTTTCCTTCCAAGTTCTCTCCTCATTTTAATTCACTCTACCCATACAGTGTGCCCTAGGACAATTTTATTTCAGAAAACCGTCACCTCTTCCTGTCGACACTGTCTTCTCATTTTACTATTGTTCCCTATTTTCACTTAACGTCCTTTCATGGCTATTCTGTGTTATGTGTTCCAAGTTTTATAACCCTCCGGCCTTCATTTTAATAGAATTAGGAGAATCTATAAATAAGATCAGCTTCTTAGAATAATGCTTTCATTCTTCTCTGCTCTCCCTACCCCCGCTTCTCACACATGCCCTAAATTACTTACCAGCAGACCGGGAGCTTCCTCCCTAGGCAGAGGCTCTGGGAGAAGCCTGACGTTGGTGGTCTCTGGCGCATCTGGTCTAGGGCAGCCCCTCACTAAGGAGGGGCACGGCCCCAGCATAGGGCAGCCCCCCACCAGAACACCACTAGTCTGGTTCAATCCAACACTGCCTGGGTCCACAAGAGCTTCCACCAATGGCACCAATGGTTACTCCATTCTCACAGCTACTACTGCTGATGACAACAAACTTTCCCATTCACAACGATTTCAATGGCTGTTCGTATTAACATCAAATGTTCATTGTTACCTGAAGGTCACACTACATCTTTGAGATCAATGTATCATTTTGCCTTCTTTTCCAGAAAGCTTTTTAGCAATTGCTGATTGTTTTCAAATTGCAGGTGATTAAAAAAATAATAACTTCTATGATTTAAAAAAGGGGGCTAAAAAGTCTGTACGATAATTCAAATCCTGTAATTATAGAAGCACCGCAGAACAGGCCTGAGAAGATAAGCAGCAGGCCAGCAACCCAGACCCGCACCACGGTGCCAGGCTGTCTGTGGAAGGCTTATCTCCCCTCTGCAGGAAGGCCCTCAGACGGCAGGCCTCCGCACAGCGCTGTGCCCTGGGTGCTTCTCTCCTGGCCGAATCTCTCTGTCCCTGGGCTCAGAGAGCCACAGTAATCCTGCCAGATGTGAGCATGACCCTAGAGCTCACCTTACCAAAGCGTCCGTCCCCCAAGCACAGATTCCACGGGATTTCTCTGATGACCTCTTTGCCCCACTAAACCACTAGGCTTCTCCTCCTTATCTCTGAACACAAACTGACGAGCCTATCAGGACAGTAGGGGATTTCTCCTGAATCTGCCCTATGCCCACCACACCCCTAAGAGTCTTTTCCTCCCCAACATTTACTGTGGAAATTTACAAACATACAGAAAGCTGAAAGAACTGCAAACACCCACACACCCACCACTCTGACTGCCCCACTGACATAATCACGGAAGTGACTCACGTTTCTGTGTATCCAGGCCTCTGTCTATCTGTCAATCGCTCTTACTTCTGGTGCATCCAAAGTAAAATACAGTAACAGTACACTTCCCCTAAACATCTCAACATCCACACCATCAGGAGAGTTCAGCGTTTGCTCACAGACTTTTCTCCTCTGAAGTAAAATTTACATACGGTGAGATAAATAAATTTGTTTAGTTTTGATAAATGTTTGCACCTGTATGACCCCAAATCCCCTTCATGACAGAGAACATCGCCATCAGCACAGAATACCTCCCCATGCCCCTCTCCAGGCAGTCCACATGTTACTTGCTATTCCACTCCCACAGGTGGGTTTTGCCTGTTCTAGAAATGAACTCTGCTTATTTAAGTTATATGCACAGTACATCATGTGAAATGTTGGGCTAGATGAAGCCCAGGCTGGAATCAAGATTGCCAGGAAAAATATCAACAGCTTCAGATATATAGATGACACCACCCTTATGGCAGAAAGTGAAGAGGAACTAAAGAGCCTCTTGATGAAAGTGAAAGAGGAGAGTGAAAAACCTGGCTTAAAACTAAACATTCAAAGAACTATGATCATAGCATCCAGTCCCATCACTTCATGGCAAATAGATGGGAAAACAATGGAAACAGTGACAAACTTGATTTTTAAATCACTGCAGACGGTGATTGCAGCCATGAAATGAAAAGGCGATTGCTTTTTGGAAGAAAAACTATGACAAACCTAGACAGTGTATGACAAAGCAAAGACATCACTTGCCAGCAAAGGTCCGTACAGTCAAAGCTATGTTTTTTCCAGTAGTCACGTATGGATGTGAGAGTTGGACTACAAAGAAAGCCAAGAGCTGAAAAATTGATGCTTTTGAACTGCAGTGCTAAAGAAGACTCTTGAGAGTCCCTTGGACGGCAAGGAGATCAAACCAGTCAAACCTAAAGGAAATAATCCCTGAATATTCACTGGAAGGACTGATGTTGAAGCTGAATCTCCAATACTTTGGCCACCTGATGCAGAGCCAACTCAGTGGAAAAGATCCTGATGCTGGGAAAGATTGAGGGTAGGAGGAGAAGAGGATGACAGAGGATGAGATGGTTGGATGGCATCACTGACTCAATGGACATGAGTTTGAGCAAACTCTGGGAGATGGTGAAGGACAGGAAAGCCTGGCATGCTGCAGTCCACGGGCTCACATACAGTTGGACACAACTGAGTGGCTGAACAACAAGAAATGAAATCAGATGACTCTTTGGTGTAAGCCTTCTCTTACATTCTGCAGAGTCTGTGGGGCCCACCCTGCTGTTACATACCAACTGTCTTCTCTTTACTGCTGAGGACAGATGCCCACTGTAGGAACGTGACACATTGTTTATCCATTCTACTGGTGGACCGTAGTAGACACTCAAAGAATTGGGATAAACAAGCTGAACAACCCAGGGAACTCCATAATCCTCTAGGGGAGAAAACAGAAGTGCTCCCCCACTCCTGATTTCTGAGAAACCAGCTAGGGGTCAGGCAGCTGGTGACTTGCTCTGACAGACAGCTACACATACTAGTCTGGTTCCCTCAGCAAAGCTCCACGACCTGCCAGGGAAACCACGGCACCAGCTCCTGCTGGCCACAGGAAGGCTGGTCACAGCAGCCAATATGTCATCTTCTGTTATGAAGATTTCTGTTAGGATACAGAAATCAAACTGAGCTCAATGTTCACAAACCTCCCCCAGAAGACCTGGGAAGAAAGGTGCATCATTTAGAAGGGACTGGGCAGTTCTGGTGAGATGGCTATTCCCTGGGGCCTGCGTGCACTGTCTGTAACAATCTTTGAGCATCTCTTCCAAGCCCAGGGTGCATGCAGGAATGCAGCCCTGTCTGGAGACTTGGAGCCTAACTCACACATCCCAACCACACGGTTCAAGTGAAACACAGACACAGACAGGAGGGAAGCAGTGGCAAACACACAAACAACTTCCTCGGCTTTGCCAGGAGAAAAGAACTCTCATTGCACAGGGGCAACCCCAGGAGGAGGCTGAGCGACTGCCTGGCCCCAAGACAAGCCCAGGCTGGCACAGCCATCAGCTCAGACCATGCTCAAAGACTATTAGTGATGAACTTCAGGAAAGGAACCAATTGCTAGAAAGTAAAACCAACTTTCAGGCTTCTCAGGTGGTGTCAGCAGTAAAGAATCCACCTGCCGATGCAGGAGGAGAAGGCAATGGCACCCCACTCCAGTACTCTTGCCTGGGAAATCCCATGGACGGAGGAGCCTGGTGGGCTACAGTCCATGGGGTCGCGAAGAGTCGGACATGACTGAGCAACTTCACTTTCACTTTTCACTTTCATGCACTGGGGAAGGACATGGCAACCCACTCCAGTATTCTTGCCTGGAGAATCCCAGGGATGGGAGCCTGGTGGGCTGCTGTCTATGGGGTCGCACAGAGTCGGACATGATTGACATGACTTAGCAGCAGCAGCCAATGCAGGAGATGGAAATGACACGGGTTCAATCCCTGCATCAGGAAGATCCCCTGGAGAAGGAAACAGCAACCCAGTCCAGTATTCCTGCCTGGAGAATCCCATGGACAGAGGAGCCTGGCAGGCTACAGGCCATGGAGTCACAAAGAGTCAGACACGACTGAAGTGACAGCTGGTTTTAAAACCAGTTGGCTTGAAGACAGGCGTTTCTATGGAATAATTGAAATTCTGACATGAGAAGAAAACACCAACACATGCAAGACCCTTTGAGAGTAAAAGTAAAGGTGGGAAGTGGAAAGATGCTCCTGGTTAGGTTTTGGAAATGCACTTCCTTGGCTGGAACAAGAGTGACACAGCTTGTCATCATGCAAGGTGGTTAGTCCTGGGCCTGGAAAAGAGTCTCAGAGATGAACTTCTAGGGGCAGCGAACCCATTCTACCTCTGAAATCCTTTGGATTTCAGGTCTATTTGGTGTGAAAAGGAACAATTTGGTTTTCTGATCTTCCTGGTGTGTCCATGTATCAGAGGAAGGTAGAAAACCACATTCCTTGAAAAAGAAAACTAAAAACAAAACAAACAAACAAAAAAACCTAGAAAGTAGCAGAGAGATCATGTTGTGTAAGGACATGAAACTCCAGGAAAAGAGCGTTCATTCCCATAAATGGGCTTCTGCCTCTCGTGCTTAAATGCAGGGTGTGAGGCTCTGGGATGGGAAAGTTGTGGCACAGAAACTTGCTTAAGCCATGGAAGCAAGTCCTGCTGCTGGCCTGTGGCTGACAGCATCACATTCCTGCAAGAGAGAAACTAGGAGACGTGCATAAGACTGTGAACAAACTCAGGCATGAATGGCTACTTTGAGGGCAGGACAGAAGTAAGGTTTCTTTCCTTTTTATAGAAATTAGGCTTAACCAAGAAGAACCCAAGGAGGGATTCTTATATAAACTTGCTTATGTTTAGGAAAACAACCAAAGACCAAGTTGTGTGTTAGACGAAGTGCCAAGTGGCCAGAAACGGACTTAGTTTCCCATTGTGAACTCTGTCCTCAGTCGGACAGACCGAAAGAAACTCTGACTGGGGCAAGGAGGCACAGATCCAGGTACATGGGGTCTGACAGGGCTGCAGGCATGCGAAAGGACATGTGGACAGTTATCAATGGCACCGAGGCAGTGTCCCAGGGGCGATGCCAGCCCGATGCACCTTCCCACCCAGTCCCCTGCACAGTGTCAGGCTTCACACTAGCACCCGACAAATGCCTGCTGTACCTCTGGTGACACCACACCCAGGACGTCCCTTACTCCTCAAGTTATGCTCCCCTTCCCGCCAGGCTCCCCTGGTTATCCCCCTCTCCTCGCCCAGCCCTGCACCCCTCCTGACAGCACACCTCTCAGGGCTCAGCCAGTGGGAGGCGCCAGGAGGGTGCCGCGTCCTCGCTGCCTTGGCGCCCACAAGGCTCTGTTGACCCTGCTCCCCCTCCCTCTATCCCCTCATCCCAGCATGGGCAGAGGCTCCCACGCTGCTGGCCCACAGCCCTAGTGGTTCTCCTTACCCTGCACACACGCCTGGAAGCAGCCCCGCCGTGACCATGCCTCTGTCCGAGCCAGCCAGCTGGGTTCTCCCCCATGGGATGCAGGATGACACTCCCCCTCAGGCCAGCCTGCTCCCTGCTTCTCCCTGCTTTGCTTTTGACAACCATGGACCTTCAAGGTCTGGCTCCAAAGCCACTAGTCACAAAGCCACCCCTGATCCTCCCAGGGAAAACCAGCCCCACTCTCCTGTCATCCTAAAGCAGGCGGGTCCCACCTGTGTGTTCCTTGTACTATTCCTCTGGCAATGGTTACTTAGTTCTCTTCTGTTGTCGACAGGGACCCTGCCTTGTTCACTCAGTCACATGAGTGACAAGCCCAAAGCCCTGCAAACAATGGCAACTGTGCATTTTACCTCCAAAAACAAGCAGCCAACACACCCTCTGAACAACATTCAGAGAAAAGTGACACAGGAGAATCTATTTACAGACAAAAGATTCATAACCACAAGAGAGTGACGGCACCTACAGATTATCAGGAGAAAAGAAAAATAAACCACTGGAAAAATGGGCAAAGAATATAAACAAATCCTTCAGAGAGGAATTGAAATGATTGATAAGTTTATGAAGAAGCATTTAATTTTAACAGTAATCAGGAAAAAAAAAAAAAGCATATTAAAACAACCATGAGAGCTGATTTTTACCTGTGAGAATAGTACTGACAATCTCCCCCAGAGGACCACTGAGGGCCTGGTCTCCCACCTACTTTCTAGGGGTGGGCAGTGTCACCCGGCCCCACCTGCCTGGACCACCCCTTACTCCCTCCTCCCAGCCCTGCCCCGCTTCACCCCCACCCCACGGACTCAGCTTTGCCTCAGCAGCTCCCTGGCCTCTGGAGCCAGACCACCTCAGCTCAGATTTTGGCTCTGGTATGGGCAAGCGCTGCAATCACAGACAAGTTACTTAACCTTCCTGTGCCTCAGCTTCCTCTCTGTAAACAGGGGATAATGACAATACCTACTTGCAGGGTTCTTAAGAAGATTGAATGAGTCAGTTCAGGGAAAGCACATAATAAGGCTCAAGAGGTATCTGTGATTATTACAGTAAGTCCCCAACATATAGACGAGTTCCACTCTAAGAGGACCATCATTAAGTCCAATTTGTTCCTGAGTCCAACAAAGTAAGCCCAGGTGCCCAACTAACACACTTGGCTATATAGTAGTGCACTGTAATAGGTTTGTAATACTTTTCATACAAATATCAGATAACAAACACAAAAGTAGAGAAAACAATTTTAATCTTACAGTACCTTGAAAGTACGGTAGTACCAGCAGTATCACCACTGCGTTAACACTTGCTTCTGGACATCCTGGGCTTGAAATAAAGACGCTGCACTGCTGTCCTCTGTACAGGACTGTACACTCAAGCGCACAAGAGCACAACCACGTGTAGAGGAGGCATGCACGTGACAGCATACACCAGACGCACGAACTAAGTCACGTAAGTGGACGTGTGAATGCACATTCACATCTTTGAAAAAAACAACTTGAAGGTTTGTATGTAGGGGACTTACATATTCACTACTCGTATTTGTTTTTGCTATTATGTAGCCTACAGAAATTCTCATACAGAGAAGAGGAACAAGAATGATCACTGCAATGTTGTTTATGATACAGGAAAAAAAAAACCTGGAGAAAAATAAAATAACATGAATGAACAAGGCAATGCTGTAACCAAATATGTGGCTTCAATACAACAGCTTAAAACTACTTCAAAAGAGGGAGGTAGACCTCTACGTACTTCAGTAGAGAGCTTTCCAAAATGTACTGCTGGGTACATCTGGCATGGCCCATTCACCCTCCGTGAAAACAGGACACACGGACAGTAACATGTGGGCGGGTGGTGTTGGGGGAGGGGTCAGTTGAGAATGGGATGAGGAGAGGCAGGGGATCTGGGGTCCTTCTCCTCATCTATCTTTCACTGTTTGAATTCTCTTTGAAGGGAGGATATTTACACAGCATACCAGTAGCTTTATCAAATAAGGAAAAAGTGCTTCATAGAATCCTTGTGAGCTAGACTGACACATGCCATCAAGTATGGGACCCTGTGCAAGGTGGGTGATGCAGGATGGGGCTGGGGTGTAACCAGCATGGGAACCAGGTGGGAGAGGCTTGGCAGCAGGTGCGGGGGAAGAGAGGGCGGGGAACCTGTGCATCACCCCACCCAGTGCTGGCATTCTCCATCAGCAGCAATATGACCTCACAAAGAATCCTCTGACCTAAATGTCAGGCAAGATTAGGTAAGGAACCACCAGGGCACTGAACATTTATTAAAAATTTCACCACAAAACAGTTACAGACCCAGGAGGTATAGCTGCAACAACTGTGCAACACCATCGGCCTAGAACTGTCTGTACATGTGTGTGTACACCCATATACCCAGATATACAAACGAACATGCATGCACATATGCACATACCCACACAGTCTAAAAAGCTTAATGATAAGAGGGCACAGCCCAAAATGTTAACAGTGTTTATCTGGGATAGGCGTAGAATTATCAATGATCTTTTCTCAGAGTTTTTTGCTCTTTTCCATATTTTCCAACTTTTCTACATACTGTATTCTTTGGTATTGCACAAAGAAAATCAAGTAACCATACAGTTTCATGTCCAGGCCAGGCCACTCTGGGTGCCACCCTGGGTCACAAAGGCCCCTCTCTGCGGTTCTGGTTTCTGGCTAGGTGTCTGCTGGACAGTTCTCTACTCTCATCCAAGGTGGAAAACACGGGGGCTTCAATGGGCCATGGGAGGCGTCCAGGGGAAGCTCCCTGCCCTGAGACTCTCAGACTCTAGAGGTCAGGAGTGCTATGGGCCACCTTCATTCCTGCACATGAATGTGGGCCTAGTCACTTCAGTTATGTCCGACTCTCTGTGACCCCATGGACTGTAGCCCACCAGGCTCCTCCATCTATGGGATTCTCCAGGCAAGAATCCTGGAGTGGGTTGCCATGTCCTCCTCCTGGGGATCTTCCCGACACAGGGATTGAGCCCATGTCTCTTGGTCTAACCTGCACTGGCAGATTATTTACCGCTAGCACTCCTAAGCCTCTGAAGGGAGGCCCTAGCCCAGGGAGCTGGTAAGAAGGGAGGGTCTGAACGTGCAGCTCAGCCCTGCCCCTCATTGGGAGGGTGCCAGCATCTTCTGGACATGAGGCACTGCTATATCTCAGTCTTTCCTTTGCCTGGACTGCACCCTCTGCCTCACCAGTTAGGAAACCCCAACTGCAGCCCCATGGCCACCTGCTCTCTGCACCCTTTCCCAAAGTGGATGCTGGAATGAAAGCTGCCTCCGTGGAAAGCCTTGCTCTAAGGGGCCTGAGCCTCAATGAGTTACTCAACTGCTCCGTGCCTAAGCTTGCTCATCTGTGTAACAGGGTTAATAGGGCTCAGGGGTGATGATCAGAGCAGTGCCTGGTGAACAAGAAGGGCAGCTCAAAGCCAACTGGTGGCAGTCGTGACAGAGGTCCTGGGACCCAGTGGCCAAGTGACCCAGTCCCCCGGTGCTTCTGGAGGTGGTGTGGGAGTGGACAGCGGGCCTGGGGCCAGACCACAAGAGGCTGCGGGGTGGCAGGGAGACAGGCTCCCTATCAGGCCAGGGCCCTGGAACTTGAAGACCAGAGCACTGCCCCACCAGGCAGCAGACAGGGCAGGAAACAGCACTTCAGTTAGTCCTGAAGAGGGGCAGGCTCTCCAGGTGGGCTCCACGGGAACGGGTGCCCAGGTTAAAGCAGCAGCCCCAAAACAGCAGATGCAGAGAAACAAAAGGCATGTGGCACACTTCCAGCTCAGTGAAGGTCTGGACCAGCTGGGGTGTCTGGCAACTGTGAGGGCTCTGGGTGGGGATGGAGAGGCAGGGGGCAGGGGGGACAGCTCACTCCCAAGGGCCACACAGTTAGGCTCCGCTACAGAAGAGCCTCTGTGATTTCAAAGCAGGGAACGAACAGCTTGGGGTGGGGAACGGCGCAGGGAGGCAGAAACCCAGGCGCAGAGAGGAGGCTGCAGGCACGACCAGGAGGCAGAGAGGAGTTGCAGACGGGCACCAGGGAGGAAGGGGAACCCAGTGATGCCCTGGTTTCCGACTTGGAGGATTATGATGGGTGAGTGGAAGAACAGCCTCTTCTCCGGACCAGGGGACCTTAGGCCTTTATCTGACGAGAGGGCTCCCCAACCCTGCCCCTTGCTCCCTCCTGCCCCAACTGTCCACCTTGGGGCATCTGACAAGGATCACAGGGTGGGCCAGGTCCTTTCACAGGCAATGATGGTTCTGGTGTAATGAATACAGGAGGTCATCTCTGAGAACCAGAGCACAAACAAAATGGGAAGCACCCAACCACGACACTGGACACGGTTTATTCACCCCTGTGGCAGACAGGCCCTTTCTCCCATTGAGCAGACCAACAAGGAAGACGGCGCCAGGGGCAGGAAGTCATGAGGCTCCAGGGAGGTCAGGAAGCTGAAGCCCACAGCCCCTCTCTGGCCAGGTTGTGCCCCACAGTGGCCAGGACTGTCCAGCCCTGCAGAGTGTGTCTGGTTTGGGCCCAAGCGGCCAAGGCAGAGACAATGAGCCTGTTTCTTCTTCTCCACGGTCCCACCGTCTTGACACTGAGGGCATTGATGGGCCGGTTACCATGGGAACTCAAGCTGCAGATCCGGTCCCATCCCATGAGTACAAGGCTCCCTCCCGAGAGTTGATGGCTGCTCATCCCATTCTGTGCGGTGCTGGACAGGGCCTCATGCCTGCCGCCAGGTCTGCAACACTCCACAAGCAGAGACACTGGACCGCACAGAGACCAGGACTCGGCAGGATGACGGGACCCTATAGGGTGGTGCGGGGCCGGGGTATATAGCCGACCAGACTGGGGGGCAGCTACAGCATCACAGGGCAGCTCCTCCCCCCGTACCATGGAGCTGGGAAGGGCCCGCCGAGAGATTCCCAGAAGCAGGGATCCAGATAAGCGGTGGAGGGGAGATGGTTCTGTCCAGATACTGAGAGGAGCCTGATTGTGCTCAGTCACAATGCCTGCACCCTGCCCCCCACGAGAGGCTCTTCCAGGGGCGCCTTCCCCTTGACTCTGAGGGCCCAGCACCCAGGGGAGCACTTAACAAACACAGTCTGAATCAATGTGGGCATGTCTGCCAGGCACAGGTTGCCCTGGGCCGACGGCTCTGCACCAGAGAGACAGCTCCATCGGACCTCATCTCCAGGAGCAGCCAGACCATGGGTGTGAACTGAGGTGCCCACGAAGCACAGAGCCCAGTGGCCGGCAGACAGCACTGCAGAGGCCTGGGAGCCCAGGGGCATGGCTGCAGAGCAGCAGCCAGCCAGGAAGGACAAGGCACTGACCGGGAGGGTTGTAGGAGAGAGCCTTTCTCGCTTGACAGAACAGCACCAAGGATGCCACGAGGAAGCAAGTGCAGAGTGAGGGGTCTGGCCAGAGCAGAAGGCAGTAGAAGGGGCAGGAGGGTCTACATGCCCTGGACGGGGAGAAGTGGGGGAACAGGAGGCCAAAGACAGAAGCGTGGTTACAGACAGCATAGGAGGCACGGGAGCAAGAAGGTGGCGGCACCCTCCAGGCCTCCAGCTCTGGGTGAACCAGGACCCACGGGGAGGGGGAGGAGGGCCCATCTAGGGGAAAGCCTCAGACTATGAAGGACTGTGTGCGGCCCCTGGGGAGGGATGGGTTTTTCCCTCCACCATGGAGACTCAGGAGTAAGCCTCAGTGTGAAGCAGAAGGAGCCAGCAAAGACCATGCAGCATGGATCACACCAGCGCCGGCACTGTATGCACACTCGAGGCTGGTGGGTCCACACGGGCCCATGTGTCAGCGGCAGCACCCAGCTGAAAGGCTCCTCGCCCAATGGCTTACCTGAGTCTGAGATGCAGGGTGACGGCCCTCTGCCAGGCGAGTGAGCAGGCAGGACAGTCAGAAGGGAGGGCTTTGGGCCCTGGCCTGCTGGTTTGTAATGTGTAGCAAGTCACACTTAACTGGACCGAGGTCTCCTCATGGTGAACAGGCCCAGCAGCACCTGCAGGTCAGTACCAGGCTCCATGGTGACAGCAGTCCCAGGGAACCACCGGCCAAGCCCAAGCACACACCAGGGTCTCCAGTCAGTGCCAAGGCCGTGCTGCAGTCCCAGCTTGAAAGGACATGGACAACTCGTGATCGTGAAGGCCTCCATGGGCAGGGTGCTGGCTGGAGAGAGGGGCACCAGTGCCAGAGGTGCCAGAAAAGACCAGAGGAACTGCTTTCTAGAGGCCAGATCTGTGCAGGAGCCCAGAGATCCTGAGGAGCCTGGAGTGTTCCCCAAAGTGTAGACAGTCCTGTGTAGTTCAAGACCAGGGAGGGGTCCAGACGACCCACAGGCTCTTCCGCTCCACCAGGACCAACACCCTTGGCCTCTGCTTGGAGAAGTTTAAAACAACTTCCCCAATGGGCCATAGAGCTGGCTAGCCCCCTGGCCGGGTTCTCAGTCCTCGGACCCTGGCCTTGGGGGCTCTCCCAGCGCCATGCATTGCAACTCAAGCTTTTCTCACCTCCCCCGACTGTAGCCCCAGTGACTCATCATATTGCCCATCAAATAAAGCCCTGTCCACTTCAATCCATTACCATCTGAATGAAGAGGGCAGACAGGAACATGTAATACTTACTGCATGACTTTCGCAGTCCCAGTTCTGTCTATCCCCACCCCCTAACCGCGCCCCCCGCCCCAGCTCACACCAGAAACTTGCCCTTGCTGTTCACAGACCATCCAGGAATATGGCTCCCAGTTGAGAACATAAAAGCAAGATAGCCTCCAGGTGAAAACCAGTACCTAGTGACTGCTGTTCTGGGCTCCCCTCGTCCCTCCCAAGTCCCCAACACTCACTGGAACAAGTTCCGGCCCATCACTTCTAACACCTGGCTAAAGCTTCAGCTTGCTCCTGGTTGTAAGAACAAGCTGTGTGCAGCAAGACAATTTTCCTCTGTTGACAAGTGAATGACAAAGGCCCACCTGAAATTCTGGGCCAGGTACACTCAGCTCAGTAGCTATTTTAAGTAAAACTATTTAAGGAAAGTTCAAAACCATTTATGGCTCTTAGATCTTTCAGGGCCCTGGCAGCCAGCCTGCTGTTTTATGCTCAGACTCAGAACCAACAAATTAGCTCAATACTCCAGGCAAAGCAGAAATGCAAGGGCAAGCACGGCGCCTCAGTGCCACCCTTAAGATAAACATCACTTCTAAGAGCTGCCGACGCCGTGCTGCTGTATCCAGTGGGGGCCAATGGCTTGCTGCCATACTTCTCATGTGAATGAACAACCTGTCTTTTCTCTGAGTGAGCAACGTCAGAGGTGATGATGTAGGCTGGGCTGAGGCTCTCTCTGCTGAGAGCTGACCTGACGGAGAAAGATGACTGGCAGAGGGGTGCATGGGCTCCAGATACAGCTCCGTCCCAAGAACCTTGTGACTGCAGCCAGGACTTCTGTTTCTCCAGGTCACCGCTTCCTACACAAGTGGACCAACCCAGCCTGGACTTTAGTCTAGGTAGGGCATTCTCACCTGAGCCCACGGGTGACCATGAGACTTTAGGCAGGGCCTTCTCACCTGGGCCCAAGGGTGGCCCAAGAACAGTCATACATGGGTATGATGTACATTTTTCTCCCCCTCCTTTAACACTGCACGTGTATATCTGTGTGTGCATGTATGTAGGTGTATGTGGATACATGTATATGCATATGAATGTGCATGTGTATATCCATGTACATATGCATGTCTGTATGCAAGTGGGTGTATATAATATGTTCTGACACACAAAAAAGTGCAAAATGCTTAAACATAATTTTGTATATAACTTACATATATTACACATATATATATATGCCTGGCCTTTCCAGGTGGCTCAGTGGTAAAGAATCTGCCTGCCACTGCAGGAGAGGCAGGTCCAATCCCTGGGTCAGGAAGATCCCTTGGAGAAGGGAATGGCAACCCAAATCCAGCATTCTTGCTTGGAGAATCCCATGGACTGAGGAGCCTGACGGGCTATAGTCCAAGGAGTCATAAGAGTCGGACATGACTCAGCAACTGAACAACAACAAATACCTATATGCTCCTAAAGTAGATTAGGAATTAGAACATTGCAGATTAAGTTTGAAATTCTACTAACTAGAATTTGATGTGGATCCTTCCAGCTCAAGCTTCTATACTTTCACTACCTGTGTAAGCGTTCCTAAGTTCTACAAAATGGCTTAGTGTTTTTTAAAAATTTACATAAATACTATTACACTGTGCATCTGCAACCTGCCGTTTTCACTCAACATTAATTCTGGGATGTATTTATGTAGATACACACCTAGTTCCCTCTTTTCTAAGTACTGTTGAGTACCCTGTGGTGTGACAACTTTTCTCCTCCATTCTTCTCCTGGTGGTATTTAGGTGGTGTCTCCCTTCATCTAGAGATGACCCCGTGGACACTCCTGTACACGTCTCCTGGGGCAGCAGTGAGGGTCTCCCAGGCTGAAGCCAGGATGTGGACATGCTGACATAACCGACCTCCTATCGCTCTCCAAGCAGCTGTACCCACTGCCAATTCCTGGCTCCTCCGCAGCCCAGGCAGCCCTTGATGCTAACACCATCTCGGTCTGCCAACCCCACAGGCGTGAAGTGGGACGGCCACCTTAAGGCCCATCAGTTCCCGGGGAGGCTGGGCACTTTTTCTTACCTGGGTTTCCCTTTCATTCAATTTCCTATTCATATATACTTCCCCACTTGTCTACCTGGCGCTTATCCTTTTTCTTATTCATTTACATATGTTAGTTGCTCAGTCGTGTCCGACTCTTTGCAACCCCATGGACTGTAGCCCACCAGGATCCTCTGTCCATGGGATCCTCCAGCAAGAATACTGGACTGGGTTGCTATTTCCCTCTCCATTATTCATTTATAGCCTTTTAAATAATCTACACATGAATCTGTTATGTTATAAAATACTGTTATATGTTATAAATACTTCCTACTCTCTTATTTGCTTTTTTAATGTTGCTGCTGCTGCTAAGTCACCTCAGTCGTGTCCGACTCTGTGTGACCCCATAGACGGCAGCCCACCAGGCTGCGCCGTCCCTGGGATTCTCCAGGCAAGAACACTGGAGTGGGTTGCCATTTCCTTCTCCAGTGCATGAAAGTGAAAAGTGAAAGTGAAGTCGCTTAGTCGTGTCCGACTCTTAGCAGCCCCATGGACTGCAGCCTACCAGGCTCCTCCGTCCATGGGATTTTCCAGGCAAGAGTACTGGAGTGGGGTGCCATTGCCTTCATGACACCTTTGTTATATAGAACATTTAATGGATCAATCTCTTCCCTTCTCTATTTGATCTTCTTGTGTCTTGTTTAAGAAATCCTTTCCTTTCTCAACTCTCCTACACTGTTGGTTAGAATGAAAATAGGTGTAGCCACTATGGAGCAAAGTATGGAGAGTGTTCAAAAAACTAAAAACAGAACTACCATATGACCCTGCAATTCCACTCCTGAGCATATATCTGAACAAAACTATAATTCAAAAATATACATGCAGCCCTATGTTCATGGCAGCACTATTCACAATAGCCAAGTCATGGAAGCAAACTAAATGTCCATCAACAACTGAATAAAGAAAATGTGGCACATATATACAATAGAGAAGGAAATGGCACCCCACTCCAAACTTCTTACCTGAGAAATCCCATGGACAGAGGAGCTTGGCACACTACTGTCCACAGGGTCGCAAAGAGTTGGATATGACTTAGCAGTGAAATAGCATACAATGGAATACTGCTCAGCCACAAAAAAGAATGAAGTGGCAATCTAAAATATGACACAAATCAACTTATCTATGAAATAAAACAGACTCACAGACACAGAGAACAGACTTGGGGTTACCAAGGGGAGGCATGGTGGGGGAAGGATGGACTGGGAGTTTGGGGTTAGCAGATGCCAATTGTTATCTATAGGATGGATAAACAACAAGGTCCTACTATATAGCACAAGGAACTACATTCAGTATCCTGCAAATGAAGAACATAAAAAACAATATTTATGTATGTACAACTGAATCACTCTGAAATTGACCCAATATGTAATTCAACTATACTTCAGTAAAATAAGTTATAAACAGAAATCCTCTCCTTTGCTGATGTGATGAAGGTCTTCCCCAATGATACACACTCAGGCTCTCATCCTATCTGGAGTTCCCATACAGAGTGGGGGTGAGGGTCTGCTGCCCTTCCCTGTGGAGACCTGGCTCTCTCAGCACCATGTCCTGGACTGCCCAGCCCTCCCATCCACAAGAACCTCTTTGGCTCACACACAAGCTCCCACATATGCCTGGGCTGGAGTCAATGTCACCGACGGACACAACCATCACCAGGCCATGGCAGAACTGCCATGACCACTGAAACTCATGGTGACAGACACTGTCCTCCCCATCTTCCTTCTCAGAGTCATCTATGGTATTTGTGTGATTTCATATTCAATATAAAAATCTACACGCACTAAAACTAGCTTATACTGAATTTACACATTAGTTGAGGGGACCTGTGACAGTCACCTCTCCCATCATGAATGTAATCTCTCTCTCCATCATTCTTGCCTTCTTTTTCCCAACACTTTTTTTACAATGTTTTATAATCCTCTTCACGGGAGTCTGACACGTCTCTAGGATTGATTCCTAAGTATCTAACAGCTCTTATGCTGTCCTCGCAGCTGTGGCCATCGTCAGGGGTCTCTTGTCAATCAAGCCCCCACTTCTCTCTCTCCTTAGTTCTAATAGTTGGCCTCTGGGTTCTCTTGGATTATCCATATGGTTAATTTTGTCCTCTGTCAAGACTGACATTTGGCTCTTCCCAATCTTTATTTTTTTGGAAATTGTGTTGCATTATCTGGGATTCCCATTATAATATAATGAGTTGAGGGGCAAAAAGAAACATGTTTGTCCTGTTCCCAATGATGAATATTTTTAAATGGAGAGGATCCAGAGACTCTCTCAGACTCTGAAAGGGATCCATGATTCAAGACAGGTGAATAACCACTGGTATCATTTGACCTGCACCACACAAAATAAATGGGATCAGGTCCATGGTTGTATGAAGGTAAAGTCAGGGCTTGAGTGCAGCAAAGACCAGGATGAAGAGTCAGGGCAGGCACCGGGCACAACACCAGCTGCCCACTAAGGGTCTAGGGAAGGTCACTCACAGAAAAACTGGGAGCCAGGAACGTGGAAGGAGACAAAGCATAGTACAACCATCAGAAGTGACACACTCTGCCGTGTGGACACAAAGCGCTCCCAGCCCTCGCTTCACCATGGCTCACTCACCCATAAATCAAAGCTAATAATATATACATCTTATTTATGAGTCACAAATTCTCCTGGCTGAAGAAGGCAAATAAGGTTTTTAAAGAGTTCTTATTGAGTAGGTAGAGGCCGGACTGCTCCGGGCCTTTTCCACATTAGCAGTGCACTTGGGGGAGGTGGGGAGGAAAGCTGCACTGGGAATACAGGGTAACAGGCCCTCCTTGAGAAATCACACACGTGTACACAAACACACACACACTCACCTCCAAGACAGCTCTTATGCCCTGGGTGTGTGACGGCCTCCTGTATCAGTCCCAGCAGCATCCCATTCCCAGGCTGAGTGCCAGGCTGTGTGCAGCCCACCTCGGCTGCTCTGGACACTCCCCAGGAGATCCGGGGGGAAGGGTGCACACCCCAACGAAACCTCTCCCACAGGCAAAGCAAAGACAGCAGGCTTCACAGCACAAGCCCCTCAGTAGTGGGATGCAAGTTGTTTGAAGATGGGGTGTGGTCAGGGGGCTGGCGGTTCTGATGCCTGAGGGCAGGAGTGGTAAGGGGCCTCACCAGGCCTCTACTGCAATGTCCCGGAGCTCCCTGCTCTACTTCAGTTCCCCTCTGTTCACTTAATTATAAAAGCCAGGAACCCAGGCACTTTGTAATTTACTGTGCCATTAAAGAGTCACTTTTAGTTGAAGACAAACTGCCGGGCCACCTGGGCGGAGCAATGAACTGTGGCAGAAGCCGGGCCTGAGCCAACAGGGGAAGCAGGCGCCAGAAGAGCACCAAGAAGTACTTCCTTCATCTGGACCGTGGACCAGGAGATTTAGGAACCTCAGATTTAGGAACTGAAGCCAGTGCTGCCCAAAGGCAAATCTTAAATCACAGGATGTTTGCAGAGACCTGAGTGTTCAATATACAACAAAAAGACACACCAAGGACATGATGGGTTATTTCAGACACTCTCTGACCCACGCGGTGTGAAGTACAGTTCAGACAGCAGGATCTACGTTTCCAGAAGGCCGCACAACTCACGTTAGCAGCGTTCGCACCGGACTTAGGATGCAAAGAAATGTCACTCACATCAGAGCCACACCAGAGGTGGCCCACTTCTGCCACGGATAATGATGAAACTAAATTTAACGCTGGCTGGTGGCAGGGTCTCAGTTATGAGCAGGCGCGTCCCTGTCACTCCACTTGATCCTCTAAGTGTTTGTTGGAGGTTTGCTCAACGCACAGAGAGGTCCCCCGGTGGGCCCCCACCCGCCATAGATCAGGATCAACCCGCCGGGCTGGGTTGGCACAGGAAAAGGGAGCCTGCCTCTGAGGTCCTATGGAGCTACCCCACCCGCGGTCCTGCCCCAGGCTTGTCCCCTCTTGCTCGCTGACAGCACTCCTGCGAACCAGGCGCGGGAGTGGTCAGGCCCCGGCAGGTGCTCTGCGGCCCGAAACACTGGACCGTCCCGTCCCAAACATCGCGCACCTAAGTACACAAGGTCAACGTCCCGACACGCGGGCGGATGGAAAAGAAGGAAGAGACCAGCCTAAGGTTACACGACCGGTCCGCAGAGAACTGCTATCAGACCCGCCGACCAGAGGCCCAGAGACGAAGCCAATTCCCCCCACCCCTGCCGGGGGCCTGGAGGGGATTAAAGGCTGGACCCTCGCCTCTGGCTGCGGGGTCCAGGCCGCCCGGAAAGCCCCCTTGACTCCGGCCGCCCTCCCTCCGAGAGACTCGGACGCCGAGGGAGAGCACCTCAGTCCCCACCTGCGCGCGTACAGGGTCCGGAGCCCCGCGCCGCCCGTCTAGTTGGAGGGCCGGCGCCGATAGGCCGGGTCGGCGGCGGGAGGACCTGAGGAACACGGGAGGACGGCGCTCTCACGGGCTCCCCACCCGCGCGGCTGGGCAGGTGTCCGCGTCTGGGTGCTGCCCCGTTGGCCGCCGAGGACCCCGCGCCGCGCTCCGGGAGATTCCTCACAGGGCGCCCCCTCGCGCCGCGCCCGCCGGCGACAGCCAAAGTTTTGGGCGCGCGGGGCCATCCGCACTCACCTGGCCCAAGTTGAGGTAGCCGTGCGCCGCGGCCACGCGGTCCGCCACGGCCGGGCCGCCCAGCACTTGCACCGCCCAGTGGTTGGTGTAGACGGGGCGCGGCGGCGGCGGCGCGGAGCAGGCGGCGGGCAGCGCGAGTAGCAGCAGCCAGCGCCAAGGGCGCGGCGCGAGCGGCCGGAGCCCGGGCCCGCCGGCGGCCCTCGAGTCGGGGCCCGCGTCCCCGGCGCGGGCGGGGGCGCGGGGCGGCGGCCGGGGCCCGGGCGCGGGCGGCGCGCGCGGAGGCATGGCAGTGGCAGGCTCGCGCGGCGCCGGAGCGGCGAGTGCGCCGGGGGGTGGGGTGCCGCCTTTTAAAGCCGCTCCGCGCCGGGGAAGCGCCGCCGCCGCCGCCGCTGCGGGCGGGAGCGAGGGGAGGAGGCGGCGGCCGCCGCGCGTTCCCGCCCGCGCGGCCCGGCAGTGCCCTGGCCCGCGCTCGGTGACCGGCACCCGTCCCTCGCGCGCCCCGAGCAAAGAGCTCCCCCCTCACCCCGTAACTTCCCGCAGACTAAGGGGGCGCTCGGGACACGCGTTCCCCCAGCGGCCGGAAGGGCCAGGGCATTTCAGGTGAGTCCCACTCCCAGCCTGGTTGCCCGCATCTCCCTCCCGTCGGGGTGCCTGGGGGCCTCCGTCATTTGCCTAACAGTGTTTGACCTCCTGCGCGCAAAGCCTTACTCGTCCCCGCGTGAGAGCGCGGCTCGCCTGAATATTGGGCGAAGAAACCACAAGGAAAGACGGGTCGGCCCCGCTGAAAACCAGGCCTGACAGTGGGACACAGCAAGGGGGCCAGAGACGTTTGGCTTTGGGAAGAACCTCGGGGACAGCCTTCCTGAGGGAGGACGGCGCTGTGGGTCCCCAACTGTCCATTTCCCAGCAGCGCGACCGTGGGCAAACTGCCACCCCTTTATCTGTGAGTGCAGTGACAACAGTCATCTCCCCGGTGGCGCTGTTCAGAGGATGACAGGAGCGCTGGCCATGCACCAGCTTTTGTTGAGTGTTTGTATGAGCTCTGGCCTGCCTCGCAGTAGGAGATCACTAGTTGTGCAGACTTAAACGCCACCCGACCCCCACCGCCCGACCCTGGGACCAGTCAGGGAGACAGTCAGTGGGGTCTTCCTGGCTCTGCTGCCTCCAGCAACCTAGAGTCCAGTAGAGACACACTTGGTGCACCTGGAGAGCTCCAGGAGTGTCACACATGGGACAGGTGACTGGCCAGGGTCTCTTCTGCCATTCCTCCCAAGGGCTGTTGGTCCCAACTGGCAACACGTGGGAAGCAAGGCTTTACCCTGATTAACACTGGCAGCAAAGCAGAAACTAGGCCAGGAAGGCCTTTAAGTGGGAAGAGGACCAGTGACCTGACCATCTGCCTCTGGATGGCTGTAGAGAGCTCAGGGTGTGCTTCTGTGGCTTGGCACATAGAAGGCAGGTGATGAGGGGCAGAAGCCAGTGGGGACAGAGCAGGACCCAAGGATGATGGCCTCCCTGGGGCCTCTCCAGCCTCCCTCTCAGGAGCCCTTTGGTTTCGTAACCCACATGATTCACCCTTTATGCAGGCATGAGTCACCCCAGTGGAGGTGGGAGCATGGGAGGCCCAACAGGGACCAGCCGAACTCCTGCACACACGATCTCCTGCCAGAGGCCCCTTATGGAACTGGAATTGATTCCCCACACCTTCTCCTCTTCTCTGCACTAAATGCAGTCTGTCCTCCCTTTTCTCCCCTGCCAAGCGGGCTCAGGTCCCTGGGCCTGCCCCACCAGGCAGAATGCAGACCCCTCCTTCCCCACCTGCAGACAGCCTCGCCCTGCCCACCCATGAGGCAGGAGGCCTGAAGGCAGGTGGGATTGCCCTATGGGAGATCATACTGCCCAATGGGGCACAGGCAAAGCCAGAACCTGCAGCCCACCTCCTCCCAGTGCCACCCTGGCTGCCCACAGAGGAGGGTCACTGTCACTTACCAGCAATATTTACCTGTCCCCTTCTGGCCCCTGTTGTCCAGACTGTCCCCAGGCCCTGGCCTGAACCCTGTGTTGTTCTCCTTCAAGTCTGTGACCCTCAGGGTGGACCTAAAAGCTGTCAAACAGAGTGAAGTAAGTCAGAAAGAGAAAAACAAATAGCATATGTTAATACATATATGTGGAATCTAGAAAATAATACCGGTGAACCTATTTCCAGAGCAGAAATAGAGACACGGGTAGAGAACCAATGTATGGATACCAAGGGGGTACAGGAGGCAGTGGGATGAACTGGAAGATAAGAATTGACATATACAATCCTCCATATATAAAATAGGTAACTAATGAGAAGCTACTGTTCAGCACAGGGGAAAAAAAGGCACCATCTGTTTGCAGGACATTATTAAGTTAACCTTTAAAATGCATTCCAATATACATTGGGTGCAGACAAATACTATTTGATTCCATTTATATGAAGTATTTAGAATAGTCAATTTCATAGAGGCAGAAAGTACACTGGTAGATGCCAGGGATCGGGGGTTGTGGGGGTGTGGGTGTGGGGAGGGGGAGGGGGAATTAGTGTTTAATGGGGACAGAGTTTCAGTTCAGGAAGGTGGAAAATTTGGGAGATTGATGATGGTGAGAGTTGCACAACTATGTGTATGTCATTAGTACCACTGAGTTCATTCACCATATATATGGTTAAAACAGTATGTTTTATATTATGTGATTTACCACAGTAAAAAAGAAAACATGAAAAAAAAAAAAGTGTGACTCTCTTCACGCTAAGGCTACACTGCACAAAATCTAAGTTATTATGAGGCAGCTCATGCCTCCCAAGAGTGCACCCCATGACAGCAGTGATTTTGACAGACAGAGATAAGGGTTTTTCCATAACAATTTAGTAGATTAAGGGATTCAGCCCACTGAGCTGAGAGTAGACTAAAATGCATCTGAATTTTTATTTGGAGGGATCCGAATTTATTAACATCTGCTCATTTGGGGCTAAACTTCCCATTTATTGTGGATGTGCCCGGACAATATCTTGGCTTCAATGTGGTAAGCAGACCAGCTTCCCAAAATGAACATCCCAAATCATAGTGCCTCCTGTGGCTTCCTGTTGATTTCATGGTGACAGGACGGCTCAGTAACAGAAGTCTAGCCCTCTGCTCTGTAATGGGACCTGGAATGCAACTTGGCTCATCCTCCTGCAGGAAGGGGGTTTCCCACTCACTCTAGCTTCAGCTCTCCAGACTGCCCTTGGGGGTCGCACAGCTCTGCAGGGAGGGGGAGGTCAACAGACCTACAGGTGGATAGGACATGGACCAGAAAGGTGACTGGAACCAGGACATTTTTCAGAAGTTGTTTGTTTTTTTTTTATTAATTACTTTTTGACTGCACCATGCAGCATGTGGGTGTCTTAGTTCCCCCATCAGGGACTGAACACGCACCCCTTGCAGTGGCACTGGGATAACCAGTGGTGGACTACCAGGGAAGTCCCTTCAGAAGTTTTAGCAAATGCTAATATGACAACGTGATATTTATGCCAGCATCTTCTCAAATCAGACCAGAGACGGCAGCATTGCTGGTGGATATTACTTTACACAAAGGCTGACCCCTTTACCCAAGTGCAGGCTTATACAGCTGGGGCCACGAGATGCCCAGTACTGCCCAGACCACTGAACAGAAGACGACTTCACATAGCTACTGGGGTGTGCTGGAGCAGAATTTGATCCAGAAACTGCCTCCATTTAGGCAACAGGCACTTGATTGAAAAATTGCATTTCTGGACATGTGCTCCATTTGGCAGGTCAGGATGGCCCCCAGAGTGTCTGATGTGAGGGAAGAGCAAGCCCTCAGCAGACCTTCGCCCCTGCTCTGTGCAGCTCCAGGCAGAGTTTCTCCAGTACCCTCTGCCAGAAATGGCAGTGGTGATGCTGTCTCCACGCAAGAGCCGCAAGGCCAGTCAAAGCTGAAGCAGGCCAAGTCCCTCACCCAATCTGGCACCAAGTTTGCACTGAACAAGTGGTGACCACTGCTGCCGGGCACCAGGAGCCTCCAGGGGGGCATGGAAATGTCCTATCCTCCACCAGGCCTCGTTGCACACTTCCTTGCATTTTAACATCCCGGAAATCTCACAGATGGTGTTTTGTGATCACCACTGGCCTGGACTGAAATTGAGATCTTCCCAAGTAGGTTTCTGTTTGCTCCCACCAGTGATCTGGGGCACAGCTCCTGAAACCCCTTGGGGACCACGTGGGTGGTGTGGCCCCAGTTGAGAACCGGCTGGCCGTTCAAAGGGTCGGGATTCCTCCCTGACTCCACAATGGCCAGGACAGAGGCCACAGGACTGTGCGGTCCCTCTCTGGTGGTGGTTTACTTCTCATCTTCTGCACCGACTGCAGCCTTTACTGGCACAGCTTCATGGAAGGGTCCCCGTGACACTCCCCAACTTGGACACATTTCCTTTCTTAGTAACATGTCAAACGCTGATCATCTTCTACTCAAGGGCATGTCTTGGATTTGATGACTGTGGCACTAGTGCCTCTGAGGCATACTGCAGTAAAGATAACCTGTTTAACCCTCTCACATGTTATCTGACCTTTTTTCTTGTAGCATCTATTGACATCCTACAGCAGAGGTAGAGAGTGCGGTGTTTTTAATGAAAATCTGCTGTGATTCCTTTGGCAAAGCAAGGGCTCTTCCATTACCTGGTTAGCATGAATTTTCAAATCCTATCCTTCTGTTGGGAGAACCCCTGGATGCTTTAGGCTATGCAGCCTTCAGAGGTGTGACGCCTGATGAGACGCACAAATGCATCCTATGGAGCTGACAGCCTCGCCACCCAGCCTGGATGGCACACCGGTACCCAGCCTGGGGGACAGGAGATGCTGACACAGACACCGCATACAGCACCCAGTGAGAGAACCTGAGATGAGGGAGGGGTGGGAAAGAGCAGACCTCTGCCTCCCTTCATGCACCTCCATCTTCACCCCACCCGCAGTCCCAGAGAAAGCTTCACCCAGGCCCAGGGAATCTACAAACCAGGGATCCCTCAACCAACCCCAAATCTTTTCAGCCCAAATCCCACCTGGAGCCACTGCCTCTAGCTGTGGCGGGTCAGAGGGCTTGCCCTTCCCATGTTCCGTGCTCTCCCTTCCGTTCTGTGTTGCTGCCTGTTTATCTCATCACCTCCTTAGTGTGGGCTCCAATTCCTACTTTACTCCTTTCTAAGGGTATGTCTGACCATCTGGGATGGGGGGGCCATAAACAGCTCCCACTCCCCGCCTCCTTATCTTTCTGGTTAGACTCTCCTTTTATATCTAGATCTTCCATGTCTGAAGAATCTTGTGAAAACTGCTTCTCCTACAAAACAGTTATCCTGGATCTAGCAGTTGTCTATCTCAGTGCTCCTTTCATAAACTCCCACGTGGAAATTTAGTGTCAAGCGAGGAATTTGTGAGCAAAACAAAATCCCTCAGAAGCTTGTCCCAACTAAGAATAAAAGCCTTGCAGTTTCTCCAGTTTCCCTTCTTGCCTTGGCTTCTAGGAGGCTCAACAGATGAGCAGTGGGACCTGCATCTGGGTCCTGGGTGAAGACACCATCACTCTGATGCCAGGACGAGTTTCGGCTTCACTGCCCGAGCACTCTTTCCAAGTGAGAGTAAATTAGGAACTTGGGCCCCTTCGCAGTCTCTGCAAATGGAGCAAGGCAGTGGATGGGGTGGCAGTGGGGCTGTAGGCACAAGCTGTAGAGAAGCGTTCCAAATGAGCCCTTTCTAGACAATTACGGTCTCGGGGGCTGGAGTGTACACAGAGATAGTGGGGACATGCATCTCAGGGGATGCAAGCAGAGTGGCCGAGCTGGGTGGGTGGATAAATTGGCTACTAGGGCCAGAAGGCAGCAATGCAGTCCCTCTCTGCCCTCCTCCGCTTTCCAAGCCACCCGTCCCCGGTTGCCCCGGTCCCCAGGGAACTCCTACTTGTGGCCCCACCCCACCCTGTGAGCTCCTGGCTCTTCGCCTGATGGTCACTCTGGGCCCACAGTCGACCACAGTTGAAGAACCAGCCACCAGGTCTCTCTGACACTTGCTATCCACACTTCCAGGGTCATGCAAGTCCCCATACTCCTCTCCACTCCCACCCCAGCCCCACCCTCTCTCTCCCAGGCCCTCACCCTTTCCTACCACGTTTTCAGGGGAGACCCTCCTCTCCTACCACACCCAAGGGCTCTGCTGCCCCACCCCTGCGGCCTGAGGACCCCCGTCCCGCCCCATGGTCATGCAGGGGCTTCCCTGCTCCAGCTGCCAAGTGATCTTTGTGCATAAACAAGCTGCTGCGGTCCATCGTCTCTAAGACAGAGATGACAGCAAACTCTCTGGCAGCCCTCCGTCTCTCTCCCTCCTTTTAGAGCAGCTCTGTCACCACTGCCCACGTCACTAAGTCCAGGGGCCGGTTCTCAGCCCTGGTCCTCAGGCCCTTCCTGCAGCTCGTGACCACTTGGCCCTGAAGCCTCTCCAACGTGGTCTCTGGGACACCCCCCTCACCCTGCTGGTTCCCTACCGCACAGCTGCTCCTCAGCCTCCACAGCCTGGTCCTTCTTGGTATCAAGGGCCCCAGGCCTCCATTCTTGGGCTCCTTCCCTCTTCCCTGCCCCTGGTACAGGTCTGCCATCCTCACACTGTGGGCGCCCATTACAAGCCAATGGCTCCTAACCCCGTGTGGCCCGACAGCTGAGCTGTGAACACTGAGGGTGTTTCCCCTCTGCACCCAAGGCCCCCCACACAAACAGCTCTGGTCTGCCTAGCCCCCATCCTGCCCCAGACTTCCCATCACAGTAGAGGGCAGCCCCTTCGACCCCTCCCCATTCTAGGCTCTCAGGGATCTGATCCTTTCTACCTTGGAAATGCGTTGAGTTTGAGTTCTTCTCACCACTCTCACTGCTACCACTCACACGTGCCCCCTGGTGTAACTTGGCAGTCTCCCAAATGCCCCCCTACTCTGACCATGCCCCTTGAATCAGCCCACAGCATGGGGGACCATGTGCAACAGTCACTCAGGCCACTCCCTGGTGCAGAGTCCCCCTGGCTTCCAGGCTCACATAGAGCAAAACTGAAGTCGGAGCAGCCCAGATGTCCTGTGTGACCCACCCTCCTCCACCCCCACCATGCACAGTGGACCGGTCAGATATTGGAAGCATATTGAACTGGATGGTTTGAGCTTCCTGGAGGAAGTGACTTTTAAGCTGAGCTCAAAGAAATAAACAGGAAATACCCAGATGAGTGGACATCTGTCAGGTCTAAGTAGGAAAACACAAACTGCACCAAGTGTTTACATTGGAAGAACTGGTGGCCTGGGCGAGGGAGGAGCTGAAGTGAGGAGACAGGGGCAGCCCTAGATCTGCACCAACTCTCCCATCCACCCCTGCCTGGTGTCACCGGCTCTAGGCATTGCACCTGCAGTAGGACCAGCACATGCAAAGGGCCTGATGCAGAAGAAGGCAGAGGGGAAGGAGTCCTGACAGTGAGAGGAGGGCAGCCTGAGAGGAGGCAGGGGCCAGGCTGGGGCAGCCTCATCAGCTCTGGCAAGAATCTGGACTAGATCCCTGGAGGAGAGACACTGCCCTGCTCCAGCCAGTATCTGAGCCACCCTCATCTTCAGAAAGCCACACCCCCTATCCACACCTTCAGCCCTTTACTTAACACCCTCACTGCCTCTGGCCTCTTCAACCCCACCCAGACCCTGGCCTGGAAGGTTCCCTGTGACATTCCCCTGCCTCTCTCCCCAGCCCCTCCTTCCCAGCCCCATCCTGGAAGAGCCCTCACCACTAACACAGGCTCCGGGGGTAACTCCCCATGTGGTCTCCAGCTCTAGCTCACTGCCCCTCAAACCCACCCCTACTACACCTGACACGCTCCTGGGAACCCTCTCAGACCACCATGAGTCTCTGTGGCCACCAGGGTGGAGCCCAGACTCCACAAGGCACAGCCCTTGTGCGTTTAGCAGGCAGGCACTGTCTTTCTTGTTCGTCCTGCCCTGTCATGGGGAGCCACGTTCCCAGATAGACCAGCCCTTCAGGCCCAGGCTGCCTGGCTTTGGACATCTCTTCCCTGGGCGTGCCTTTCTCCCCTCTCCGCCCCCACACACAGATTCCTCCTGCCTTGGGGCACCTCCTCCAAGAAGTCTTCCTTCACTGAGAGTGTCCCTCCCTCCTGTCCCCAGGAGGAACTGCTTCGGTGCTCTTTTCTGCCCTGGAACCTCTCACACCCAGCTTGGTGCCAGCAAGGGACTGAGTCTCAGAAGCACTTTTCATCTCATGGGGCTCCCTGGGCCCCCCATTTGTCCCTGCGAGATGAATTCTCAGGCCCGATGGCCCTCCCCTGCACAAACCAGCTGGAACCTCCTTCTGGGGCTTCCTACAGCAGTGTCTTCCAGAACCCTGGGGAGGATGAGCTACTCTGACGTGGGCGGGAAGGACTGTGAAGGGAATTCTCCAAGTTTAAAGAACGATTCATTGGAGCCTTGGGTTTTCCCTGTAAATGTGACAGTGATCATCCTAAATGTCACTCTGCAAAGGTTCTCTATCCTTTGGTGACAGGTGACAATGACTTTGCTGAAAAAGTTAAGACCAGAACACCCAACCACAGATGTCCAGGAGCAGCAACCGGTCAAGGGTCAAGGGCCAAGGGCAGGAAAGCCAGGTCCCATCCATGCCGAGCCGCCCAGTGACCAGGGTGGGCGTCGGGCTTGTCGAGCCAGGGCATGTGGGGCTTCATGACGTCAATGGGTCACATGAAACAAGGGCTGCAGAGACGAAAGGAGCCTGACGACCGCAGGCCATGAGAAGCAAGACACAAGGACATCCCCTTTCCTGTCCACGTGCTCGCTGCTTTGATTTTCTGCTGACATGAGCACAGCTTCGGGCAGGCTTGCCCTGGCGCGACCAGAGCCTGGTCTTGGGCGGGGCAGGCAGCAGGCAGGGTACGGCTCTGGGAGGAGGGTGGAATCCAGCCCGGCACCTGCCGGCTGTGTCACTCTGGACTGGTCACCTGGCCTACTCAGCCTCCAGAATGGGACTTGAAACGGGCGCTCCCTGGAGAGTGGACCAGCACCGCGCCGTAGCCCACAGCCGAGCTCCTGAGGCACGTGTCTGGTTTGGCAGACGCTGGCAGGGGTTGTGGTGACAGCAGAAGCGTGGAGCGGTGGGCACTGTGCCGAGTTACATTTGGATGTTACTAAAACCTAAATGGTTTCTGTTATCTTGCTTGGATCTATGTGGTGGATTTAGGGCTTCCAAAAATCCACTTGAGGCTTTTTATATACTCACTATTTATAGTCTAAACTCTTCCAAATCCCCAGCCCAGCCAGCACATCCCTGCTATTCTTTCCCTCCGCCCAGACACTCCAGCCTGGGAGAACAGAGCTACGGGATCTGCAGCCCTGGCCAGCCCAGCACGCTTTCTCCTGGGGATGAAACCAGGGACTCCTCTGCTCCTTGGAGAGTTGCTGGTCACCACGTCCATCCCCTCTCCCTCGTAGGAACTCCAGAAACTCTATCCATTCCTGGCATTCCATACGGTCATTCCCAAAAGGTGGAAAATCTGGTTGCTGTAATTCAGTCGCTCAGTTGTGTCCGACTCTTTGTGACCCCATGGACTGCAGCACGCCAGGCTTCCGTGTCCTTCACCACCTTCCAGAGCTTGCTCAAACTCATGTCCATTGAATCAGTGATGCCATCCAACCATCTCATCCTCTGTCATCCCCCTTCTCCTCTTGCCTTCAATCTTTCCCAGCATCAGGGTCTTTTCCAATGAGTCAGTTCTTCACATCAGGTGGGCAAAGGATTGGAGCTTCAGGTTCAGCATCAGTTCTTCCAATGAGTATTCAGGACTGATTTCCTTTAGGATTGGCTGGTTTGATCTCCTTGCTGTCCAAAGGACTCTCAAGAGTCTTCTCCAACACCACAGTTCGAAAGCATCAATTCTTCAGCATTCAGCCTTCTTTATGGTCCAACACTCACATCTGTACACGACTACCGGAAAGACCATAGCCTTGACTATACAGACCTTTGTCAGCAAAGTGATGTCTTTGCTTTTTAATATGTTGTCTATCATTATCATAGCTTTCCTTCCAAAAAGTGTCTTTTAACTCATGGCTGCAGTCACCATCCACAGTGATTTTGGAAACTTTGGGAACCATATAATATTTCTGTGGCCCATACGATTTTGTGTCCTGCTCTCTTCATCTGGATCAGGGCCAATCCCTTATTCTTTGTCTTTCTCCTGAGCTCCTTCTCCCTCCATCTTGTGAGCTGATCCTTCATAAAACCAACAGTGAGCAGTGTGCTCCATCACGGGTCACAGATGTCACTGTTGTTCACTCAGTCTCCGCCCTTAGGCCAAGATGCTTTGCCTCTCAGGTCAAAGTTCATGTGGGACTTGGGGCACAAACAAGACAGCATGGCAGGAAGTGAGCTCAGGTCCTGCCCCCAGAACAGGAAGAGAGGGTCCAGACTGAGCAGATGCCCAGGCAGGAGGACGAGAGGCAGTGTATCACTGGGCTTAGAGCACAGATACCTGAACTGACCATGTACCCAGCCCTGCCCTTCCTAGCTGTGTGACCTCAGGCAAGTCAGTTAACTTCTCTGGGCCTGGGTTTTCCCAACTGAGGATAAAATGGGCATAATATGTGTGTTCACCAGTAATGAATCAGGGTAGATATAGACTTGTGCCCTTGCCTAGGCAGCATCACATAAGAGCTGTGACTATGAGGTAGGGTAGATGTAGACTTGTGTCCTCGTCTAGACAGCATCACAAAAGAGCTGTGACTATGAGACAGGGTAGGTATAGACTTGTGTCCTTGCCTAGACAGCAGCATATAAGATCTGTGACTATGACACCACAGGCTGGGAGGCATCTGACCGCTACCTGTGAACACAGACGCTGTAGAAGTGTATGTGTACTGTGTGAACACAAACGTGCTCCAGGCCGGCCGGCCCCGAGGTGCCACTCCTTGAAGACAGATGCTCCACATCCTAGACCCAGAAAGAGCATACCACGTGCAGCTGAGAGCCAGGCAAGGGAGGGGGGAGGAAGGTGGCCAAGAAGAGAAACACACCCAGCCCTCCTGAGGCCTCTGCCAGGCTCTCCTGCGTGTCTGTGTCTCGTTGGTTTTGGAAACTGCCCTGAATAGTACCTATCTTTTCTCCCATTTCACAGATAGGAGAGTCGAGGCTCAGAGGGAAGAAGGGCCTTGCTTAAGGCCTCAGACCCCCCTGAGGTTGAGTGAATGAACGAGTGTTTTAGGCAGGATGGAGGTGGTAGCTCTGAGGGCACAGGATGAAAGGTGGACGAGGAGGCCAAGTCACACCCAGAGGTGCTTGTCCCTCCCTGCACACAGTGAGGGAGCTCCCTGGGTCCCAGACCAGGCCGCAAGGGCAGGGAAGCAGAGCCCTGACTGGTCCACCTGTGTCTCAGCAGGAACGGGCGACAGGCCCAGGAAGTCCCTGCCATCAGTGACGTGGTGTCTTTGGCATCCCCATCTGGCTGTGCTCCTGGGCTCTTGGGGTCCCTACAGAACTGCCCCTGGGGTCAGCAGGCCATACTGCTGCCCCTGAAGGAAACAGAGGAGAGGAAGCCACTCCACACTGCAAGCCTAGTGAAGCGGGGAGGAAGACCAGGTTTTCCAAGCTGGGGACCCCCTGGCTGGGGGGCCCACCATCCCAAGAGCTGCCTCCACTCCCGGTCTGGGACACCCTCAGTCAGTCACTGCCCCTGGGTGGTGGAAAACTGGCCCTTTGGGATGGAAAGCCCAAGGACACACCCATAGCCCATGGCCCTCCTCCAGGGGCAGTAGCAAGGCCACATCCAAGGGTGGGCACCGAACACCAGCCTGGAATGCATGTGTCCCTAGAGCAGACGCAGGACTAGCTGGGAGGGTTGCGGATGAATACTAGCCGCCCAGTTAAATCTGAATTTCAGATAAACAATGAAAAAATCTCAGTATAAATGTATCCCACACAATCACTGGGATATACTTATACTGTCTATCTGAAATTCCCACTTAACCTGGCTACCATGTATTTTTCTTTGCTACATCTGGCAGCCTTACATGGTATCATACGTTTCAGCTAGAGCTGGGGAGGGCAGGTATCACTGATACTTTGAGAAGTGTCAGGCAAAGGCTTTGGAGTAGAAATTCAGAACACTTTCTGATGGGGCCAGGAATCGAGGCAACACAAACCAGCAGCAAAGTCTTGCCTTCACCTTTCTGGTGCCTTCCTCCTTCTGATGCGTTCCTCCTGAAAGACAAGGCCCTCTATCGATGTCTAGAAACATCTTTCTACCCTCCAATGTCTGCAAGCCTACCCTGCCAGTGGCTTGTGGGAACTGAATTATACCTTCTTTTTCAAAACAGAAAAGAACAGAAAAGGTCTTCTCTCCAGGGCAGCAGCCACATGCCCCTGAGCTAGGCCATCAAGGATGAATATTCTCTTAAAAATAAAAATTATGGTGCACTTAAAAAGGAGCATGTTATGTCAGCAGTGGTGATAAGACAATTTATTACTGTCTACAAAAAGAAGGCTCTAATGACATGGTGGAAGCTGGCTCAGTGGGCTGTAAATTATGAGCCATTCTCTCGTTGGCGGAAATAAATCCTCCCGTCAGTCACTGTGCTGCCTGTGATGGCCGGCAGGCTGTGGAGCGGCAGGAACGACATGCCCACCGCCCGGGAAGAGCACCTCCACTCTTTGGGCCCCCCACTTGTTCATGAGAACATTGCGCCATCTCTGGTCACAATTTTGGGAAATGTGTCCTTTTTGAGATGAAAAAATAGCAACTAGTTATGGTCTTCTAATAGGCAAATAAAAGAGAAAGAAAGGAAGGAAGGGAGAAGGAATGAAGAGGGTAGAAAGCAGAATTCACTGTGGAGGAGCAGGGCCCATGCTCAAAAGACCTCACAGACACCCTGCTCTGAGAGTGCTCCTGTCCCTCCTAAGCCAGGCTTCCCTTGGCCAGAAGATGAAGGAGCTGGGCTGAAGGGCAGACCCACAGGGACCGCTGTTACCATAGGTGAGGTGAAGAGCCTCCTGAGAGGGGAGGGGTTCAGGAAGAGCCGGGCAGCACCTGCTGGAGATGCTGAGGTGGGGCCTCCTTCACCCTCCATGAAGCTGAGCTCAAGGAGACTCCCAGAGCCTGCTCCCTGAGTCTAGAATTCAGTGTAAACAGCCTCAAAGCCCATCTGCCTACCCCTGGCAGAGCTCGGGAGCACCCCACATATCCCCTCCGATGGCCTTACACCATCCAAAGGTGAGCTGTGCAGTCAGCCCTTCCTCAGGAGCCCACTGCTGAGGCGTGCCTGGACACATCCAGCCAGAGACGTGCACACTGCAAGCAACGCGGGTGATCACTAGGCAGCAAATACAACCACATATCTCTAGTGTGAGTGAGCCTGGGCTTACATGCTTTCATAGAATGGCTAAAAGATTAGTTGGCAGGGTTGCCAGACAAAAACTGGGTTGTTTTTCAATTGCTAAGTCGTGCCCAATTCTTTGCAACCTCATGGACTGAAGCACACCAGGCTCCCCTGTCCTCCACTATCTCCTGGAGTTTTCTCAAGCTCATGTCCATTGAGTTGGTGATGCCATCCAACCATCTCATCCTCTGTTGTCCCCTTCTCCTCTTGCCTTCAATCCTTCCCAATATCAGGGTCTTTTCCAATGAGTCAGTTCTTCGCATCAGGTGGGCAAAGGATTGGAGCTTCAGCTTCAGCATCAGTCCTTCCAATGAATATTCAGGGTTGATTTCCTTTAGGATTGACTGGTTTGATCTCCCTGCAGTCCAAGGGACTTTCAAGAGTCTTCTCCAGCATCACAGTTTGAAAACTGGATACTGAGTTTAATTTAAATTTCAGATAAACAATGGGAAAATTTTTAAGTATATCCCACATAATAGTTAGGATATACTAATAAATTAATTTGTTATTTATCTGAAATCCCAACTTACCTGGCTCTCCTGTACTTTTCTTTGCTAAATCTGGCAGCCTTAGATGGGTAAAAAATGCTTCAGCTGAATTGGGAAGGGCAGAGTATCACTAATACTTTAAGAAGAAGTGCCAGGAGAGGAACTTCCTTGGTGGTCCAGTGGCTAAGATGGTGAGCTCACAATGCAGGAGGCCCAAGTTCCATCCCTGGTCAGAGAGCTAGATCCCACATGCCACAGCTCAATATTCCACATGTGTTTGCTTAGTCACTCAGTCATATCCAAGTCTGTATGACCCCAAGGACTGTAGCACATTAGACTCTTCTGTCCATGAAATTCTTCAGGCAAGAATACTGGAATGGGTCGCCATTTTCTTCCTCCAGGGGATCTTCCCAACGTAGGGATTGAAACCACGTTTCCTGGGTCTCCTGTATTTCAGGCAGATTTCTTTACCCACTGAGCATTCAGGGAAACCAAAGACTCTGCATGCCACAACTAAATACCCCATATGCTACAACTAAGACCCAGGAGAGCCAAAAAAAAGTACCAGGCGAAGGTTTTAGCTTAAAAATTCCGAACACTTTCTGATGGGACCAGGAATCAAGGCAATGAAAACCATTAACAGTGTCTTGCTGAGCTCAATTACAGCCCATCAGGAATCTAGACAGGTTAAAATAACACAAAAACAAAGACAGACACAGACAGGAAGGCCATCACAATAAAGCTTGGAGCCTCTGGCAGCAGCATCCAGGGCTTGGAATTGGCTCAAGTCAGGGAGCTTTTGCAAGCTGGTGTATCAGGAAGGGTTTGGGTGACCCAAGAAGCATCCTGTTACCTGCCCATCCCTGGCCCCAGAGGGCTCTATGGTGTGAGGAGTGGAGTAAGACACCAAGGCCAGAGCAGGTGAAGGTTTCCTGTGCACATCCCCCTGGAGCATCCCTCCTGGCTCCCACCACTCACCAAGCACCCCAGCAAAATGGACCACTGTCCAAATCAGAGGCTCCATCCCAAACAACTCCTGTTTCTTCTTTCATTTCCTTTCACCTCTTACCTGTCTTCCTTGAGTTTTAAATTCTGTTTTCCTCCATTTTTTTGTTACTTATTTCCCCCTTCCCCCAAATGTTTTTCTGATCGTGAGCAAGACTCTTGTCACATTTTACAATGCGACGTGAATTCCATCTGTTGTCTTTTCTGCCCCGTAAGACCAGATACCCAGGAACCTTTTCATGAACTCTGCTTGGCTGGAGCAGCCACGGTGAGAGACAGCACATGGGGCGGCTTGGACACCAGGTGGGAGGCCGTGGGGACACACAACACCCCCTGCAAGGAGGGGTCCAGCAGTGTCTACAGCTCTGTCTTCTAGTCCAAAGCCAGGGGCAGGGTTAAGGGTTGGTGACTTCAGTTCTACAATAACCAGCCCTTCTGGAGGCCTGCAGAATAGTGAGCATCAAGGTTGTAAGCAGTCCTAGGGTTGTTTGAGTCTCAGGTTAAAGAGAAGCCATGATACAGTAATTTACTGAACTGTTTCCTAGTTATTTGAAAATGGTCATCCTTGTCTGCCACACATGGAAACGGGGTGCCAACCATGAGCTCTGACTAATACACACTTCTTTAGGATCAGGGAGCCCTGGATGTACCTGCCATCGCTGGACCCAGAAACCTTATTCTGTATTATTTTGTGCTTTTCCCAGAAAAAATGTGATGGATTGAAGAAGAAAAGCAGGTACAGGCTGTCCTCAAGTGAGCACATTAAAAGGCAAAAGCTACGGAAATGTCAAACTTTGGCCACCAGCCCATCATCTGAACACTTTCCAGCTGAGCGCGTCTACAGTGGCATCATCCCCTCCCAGAGCTCTGTCAGGCAAGGTGGGTGCGGGGGGGTGCTATTTGCTGACAGTCACTGGGAACCTGAACCAAACCCTGATGAGGGGGGTCATCACTCGTGTCAGCAGAGCAGTCAGGAGGGGCCTTCTCAGTGGGTGTCCCAGTGCCTTTCTGAACAAGCGTTAACAGCCCACCTTGGCCCCAGACCCTCTCCCACAGCCCTGATTCTGCTCTTCTCAGCCTTCCCTTCTAAGTGAGGCTGCGATGCACACTACCTCCGTGCAGACACACATAATGCAAAGCTTTTCCCACAGGTGCCAGGCAAAGGGTCAGACACACAGCCCCAAAGGCAAAGATAACCAAGTGGTCATTAAAACCAAACAAGTGCAATCACGGTAAGCATCTAAGGGCTGGTGGAAAAGGCAATGCACTGGAAATGGCCTGAAGGTGTTGGCAAGACAGCCTGCATTTTTGGCCAGGTGAGACTTTTTCCTTGTGAAATACGTGATGTACAGTTTCCACCAGTGTCGTGAATGCCAGATTGGATTTCAAGGTCAGAGCATCCGCTGGTGCTGAAACTCAGCATCCCCAGGCAGTCCACGCCATCCTTATGCACCTCGGGGTGGTGGGAATGAGCCAGGGAGGAAATCCCGCGGGGGCTGTGTCCATAGGTCTGCCATCTGAGAGGCCTGGGGACACCAGGCCTGTGACCCGGATGGTCAGACATGGTCCATGGGAGGCCTGGCTCGGCAGGTAAGAGGTCAGGCAAACAGGAACTGCCTCCCACAATGAGATGGGAGGGGAGTTGGGAGGACGGAGGCCCTGTGTGTCTGCCAGGCGGCAAGTCACTACCAGCTCCCCAGGGTCTGTCTGCCAGGACCCAGACAGGATGCAAAAATCTCCAAGACTGCTGAACCACACAAGCACACAAGGGGCTCTCTCTGAGCAGAAGCCACTGGGGAAATCTGTCACAGAGTAGGATCCCAACCAGCAGTTGGCTCTATCACTAAAGATCATAATAATGGACTTTCTCTTATACTTAGTAGTGTTTTATTTTTAGGTCTTCTAAATCACATTCTACAAAAATTGCTTGTCTGTTTTGATTCATAACTCAGACATTTCACTCTTCTTATCATTCACTAGGCGTACACACACACACACGGACATATGGCCTCAAAACAATACCCCATGTTCAATAAGCTGTAAGCTTATCCTTATTCTTGGTTTAGGAAAGTGAAAGTCACTCGGTCCGACTCTTTGCAACCACATGGACTGCCTGCCAGGCTCCTCTGTCCATGGAACTCTCCAGGCCAGAATAGTCAAGTGGGTAGCCATTCCCTTCTCCAGGAGATCTTCCCAAGCCAGGGACTGAACCCAGGTCTCCCGCATTGCAGGCAGTTTCTTTACCATCTGAGTCACCAAGTCCTAACTAAAAATGGACTGTTCTCTCATTCCCAGCAAAGTCAGCATCCTGGAGCCTGATGACAAATGGACGATAAACACTAAAGACCCTAGTATCCTGATGGTTAAAAAAAGTGCTTTTCCCTATCAACAAGCCTTCGCATCCAGACCTCAGAACAAGGGTGTATTCACAGTATAGCTATTCTGCACCCGACTCCTCCTCTCAATAACCAGTGACGTGGTTGGACAGGCCCTTGTGGCTCTTATTATGACTGCAAGACACCCTTCAGCAGTAGCCATCAGGAAGCCTGGAGAAAATGAAGGTTTACTACTTACAGGACCCAGAATCCACACAGTCACAGGGAGGTCTTGGGCCAGGGTTTCTGTTTCTACTGAGGCTGAGTATGGGGGTCTAGGGTTTCACAGGCTCACTTTTTATTGGTGAATTTAAAATGTAAGAGCAGGAAGAGAAAAAAACAAGTAGCCCAAGCAGCCAGTTACTGAAATCAAACAAGATCTCTAAAATGAGGAGCACCAGTGGGAGAGGCAGCCTGGGTCTTTCTCTAGTCCCATGGATAGTGGTGTCTTTACCAGGCAGCCATTTCTGAGGTGGATGCTTAAGCAATCAGGCCATCAGTCAGGCACTTGCATTACAAAATAACAACAAAAAGTTGTTTGGGCTTGTACTACATCAATATTTTATTTTATTCATTTAAGCATTTCAAAATGCTTTTCTGAATATGTGTAGCAGAAGAGGGCATGTAATGAAAAGCAAAGACCGCCCTTTCCTTTCCTTTCCCAACCCAGAGGCCCACAAGCTGTCATCTTTAACCATTTCTGCATTTGGCTCTTCTGGTGCTTAGCATCCTAATTCTAGCATACTCTGGCTCTATCTTGATACTCAACTTGACCCCTTACTATGAAACACAGGCTTTAGCTAACTTAAACTACATCCTCTCCTAAATTTTGACAGTTACTATTTAAATTTTTCTGTTGGCTACCTTTGAATCATTCAGTCTCACACCTAAATCTTACTTCTTGTTCTATTGTTTTTAATCTATTAATTTCTCTCAATGATACTTTGACAGGGGCTTCCCTGATGGCTCAGCAGTAAAGTATCCGCCTCCAAGCAGGAGATGTGGGTTCGATCCCTGGGTCAGGAAGACCCCTGGAGAAGGAAATGGCAACCCACCCTAGTATTCTTGCCTGGAGAATCCCACAGACAGAACAGCCTGGCTGGCTACAGTCCATGGGATCACAAACAGTTGGACACAACTTAGCGATTAAACAACAACAACAAATTTTACCCTAAGAATTTTTACTTTGCCAGAGTTGATAATTTTATATACTATTTTACGAACATAATTCTTTCATGTTCTGTCCATAGGCTGATTCTTAAAAAAAACAACAAATACTGTTTGTATGCTCCAGTGGTCATGTATGGATGTGAGAGCTGGACTGTGAAGAAAGCTGAGAGCCGAAAAATTGATGCTTTTGAACTGTGGTGTTGGAGAAGACTCTTGAGAGTCCCTTGGACTGCAAGGAGATCCATCCAGTCCATTCTGAAGGAGATCAGCCCTGGGATTTCTTTGGAAGGAATGATGCTAAAGCTGAAACTCCAGTACTTTGGCCACCTCATGCGAAGAGTTGACTCATTGGAAAAGACTCTGATGCTGGGAGGGATTGGGGGCAGGAGGAGAAGGGGACTACAGAGGATGAGATGGCTGGATGGCATCACTGACTCGATGGACATGAGTCTGGGTGAACTCCGGGAGTTGGTGATAGACAGGGAGGCCTCGCGTGCTGCAATTCATGGGGTCGCAAAGAGTCGGACATGACTGAGCGACTGAACTGAACTGAACTGAACTGATGGCTTTGAAAATATTATTCAAGTCAATCAGGTAGGACTTTTTTCCCTCTCTGTGGGTTCAGTGTCATTAACTCCAAGAATCACAGATGGTCAATCGTTACATTCATGTTACCTTGTTTCTTTCACATTTAGGCATAGATATGAGCTGCTTCTGCCGCACGGTCCGTCGCAGCCGGTGCACTAAACCACTTCAGTATTCTTGCCTTGAGAACCCCATGAACAGTATGAAAGACAAAATGATAGGATACTGAAAGAGGAACTCCCCAGGTCGGTAGGTGCCCAATATGCTACTGGAGATCAGTGGAGAAATAACTCCAGAAAGAATGAAGGGATGGAGCCAAAGCAAAAACAATACCTAGTTGTGGATGTGACTGGTGATAGAAGCAAGATCTGATGCTGTAAAGAGCAATATTGCATAGGAACCTGGAATGTTAGGTCCATGAATCAAGGCAAATTCGAAGTGGTCAAACAAGAGACGGCAAGAGTGAACGTTGACATTCTAGGAATCAGCAAACTAAAATGGACTGGAATGGGTGAATTTAACTCAGATGACCATTATATCTACTACTGCAGGCAGGAATCCCTAGGAAGAAATGGAGTAGCCATCATGGTCAACAAAAGAGTCCGAAATGCAGTACTTGGATGAAATCTCAAAAACAACAAAATGATCTCTATTCGTTTCCAAGGCAAACCATTCAATATCACGGTAATCCAAGTCTATGCCGCAACCAGTAATGCTGAAGAAGCTGAAGTTGAACGGTTCTCTGAGGACCTACAAGACCTTTTAGAACTAACACCCAAAAAAGATGTCCTTTTCATTATAGGGGACTGGAATGCAAAAGTAGGAAGTCAAGAAACACCTGGAGTAACAGGCAAATTTGGCCTTGGAATACGGAATGAAGCAGGGCAAAGGCTCATAGAGTTCTGCCAAGAGAACACGCTAGTCATAGCAAACACCCTCTTCAAACAACACAAGAGAAGACTCTACATGTGGACATGACCAAATGGTCAACACCGAAATCAGATTGATTATATTCTTTTTAGCCAAAAATGGAGAAGCTCTATATAGGCCACAAAAACAAGACTGGGAGCTGACTGTGGCTCAGATCATGAACTCCTTATTGCCAAATTCAGACTTAAATTGAAGACAGTAGGGAAAACCACTAGACTATTCAGGTATGACCTAAATCAAATCCCTTATGATTATACAGTGGAAGTGAGAAATAGATTTAAGGGCCTAGATCTGATAGATAGAGTGCCTGATGAACTATGGACAGAGGTTCTTGACATTGTACAGGAGACAGGGATCAAGACCATCCCCATGGAAAAGAAATGCAAAAAAGCAAAATGGCTGTTTGAGGAGGCCTTACAAATAGCTGCAAAAAAAGAGAAGCGAAAAGCAAAGGAGAAAAGGAAAGATATAAGCATCTGAATGCAGAGTTCCAAAGAATAGCAAGAAGAGATAAGAAAGCCTTCCTCAGTGATCAATGCAAAGAAATAGAGGAAAACAACAGAATGGAAAAGACTAGAGATCTCTTCAAGAAAGTTAGAGATACCAAGGGAACATTTCATGCAAAGATGGGCTCGATAAAGGACAGAAATGGTATGGACCTATCAGAAGCAGAAGATATTAAGAGGTAGCAAGAATACACAGGAGAACTGTACTAAAATGATCTTCATGACCAAGATAATCACAATGGTGTGATCACTGACCTAGAGCCAGACATCCTGGAACGTGAAGTCAAGTGGGCCTTAGAAAGTATCACTACAAACAAAGCTAGTGGAGGTGATGGAATTCCAGTTGAGCTATCTCAAATCCTGAAAGATGATGCTGTGAAAGTGCTGCACTCAATATGCCAGCAAATTTGGAAAACTCAGCAGTGGCCACAGGACTGGAAAAGGTCAGTTTTCATTCCAATCCCAAAGAAAGGCAATGCCAAAGAATGCTCAAACTACCGCACAATTGCATTCATCTCACACGCTAGTAAAGTAATGCTCAAAATTCTCCAAGCCAGGCTTCAGCAATACATGAACCGTAAACTTCCAGATGTTCAAGCTGGTTTTAGAAAAGGCAGAGGAACCAGAGATCAAATTGCCAACATCCGCTGGATCATGGAAAAAGCAAGAGAGTTTCAGAAAAACATCTATTTCTGCTTTATTGACTATGCCCAAGCCTTTGACTGTGTGGATCACAATAAACTGTGGAAAATTCTGAAAGAGATGGGAATACCAGATCACCTGACCTGCCTCTTGAGAAACCTATATGCAGGTCAGGAAGCAACAGTTAGAACTGGACATGGACCAACAGACTGGTTCCAGATAGGAAAAGGAGTACGTCAAGGCTGTATATTGTCACTCTGCTTATTTAACTTATATGCAGGATACATCATGAGAAACGCTGGGCTGGAAGAAACACAAGCTGGAATCAAGATTGCTGGGAGAAATATCAATCACCTCAGATATGCAGATGACACCACCCTTTACAGCAGAAAGTGAAGAGGAACTCAAAAGCCTCTTGATGAAAGTGAAAGAGGAGAGTGAAAAAGTTGGCTTAAAGCTCAACATTCAGAAAACTAAGATCATGGCATCTGGTCCTATCACTTCATGGCAAATAGATGGGGAAACAGTGGAAACAGTGTCAGACTTTATTTTTCTGGGCTCCAAAATCACTGCAGAGAGTGACTGCAGCCATGAAATTAAAAGATGCTTACTCCTTGGAAGGAAAGTTATGACCAACCTAGATAGCATATTCAAAAGCAGAGACATTACTTTGCCAACAAGGGTCCGTCTAGTCAAGACTATGGTTTTTCCAGTGGTCATGTATGGATGTGAGAGTTGGACTGTGAAGAAAGCTGAGTGCCGAAGAATTGATGCTTTTGAACTGTGGTGTTGGAGAAGACTCTTGAGAGTCCCATGGACTGCAAGGAGATCCAACCAGTCCATTCTAAAGGAGATCAGTCCTGGGATTTCTTTGGAAGGAATGATGCTAAAGCTGAAACTCCAGTACCTTGGCCACCTCACGTGAAGAGTTGACTCTTTGGAAAAGACTCTGATGCTGGGAGGGATTGGGGCCAGGAGGAGAAGAGGATGACAGAGGATGAGATGGCTGGATGGCATCACCGACTCGATGGACGTGAGTCTGAGTGAACTCCAGGAGTTGGTGATGGACAGGTAGGCCTGGCGTGCTGCAATTCATGGGGTCGCAAAGAGTTGGACACGACTGAGCGACTGAACTGAAATGAACTGAATGAGCTTCTTACGTAGCTTTTCCTTCTTGGAATTTTTATTGGCCTTATTTTCCCTTTGCTAGATCTTTGTGATTACCAAGCCTCTTAATCATACTATTTCTTGAAGCTTTTTGCTGGAATACATCCTGCAGAAACAGAAAGCGCACTCTGGAGATCAATTTTCTGAGTACTTACAAGTCTGAAGTTCTATATTTCTAACATGCGTGACAATTTTCTATGTATAGAATATTGTGTTTTTAATTATATATTTTCTAGAATTTTTTCTTCTAATACCTAGTGTTCCTGATAAGACGTTTGAGGACAGAATATTTTTGCTCTCTCAAGGATGACTTCTCTTCTCCTCGAAGCTTTAGGAATTTCTCTTTATATTTGGTGTCCTGAAATATCTTGAGTCTGTATCAAGGCATGAATCTTTTATTCTCTGTCCTACTTGGAACCTGGAGGCTTTTTTAGTCTGGCGATAAATATCTTCCTTCACTTTCGAGAAACTTTCTTCTATTGTGTCTTTATTCTTTTAATAGAAGTTGTATGTTTACATGGTTCAAAAATAGTTTTACGAGTCTCACATAAGGTTAGCCGTTTCCTTCCCATTCCCCAAAGCTACCACTTTCAATGATTTTAGCCCTTGGTATTTGCCTCTGTATTTCTAAACTGTATGCTTAAATTCCAATATCTCTTTTTGTATATTTTAAATATAATGTATTTACTTCAGACAATGTACAATAAGGGTTCAGCTCTCTCAGTCTACTTCCATACTCTAAAATACATTTCTTCTCCTTCCCATTCTGCTAATAGAATGATTATCATAACTTTTGGACAAATCAATATTTAGCATTTATAAAATTATTACTATGTATACATTATTATAGGCTGTAGCAGGTAGTACATTAAATTTTTCTTTCCTTTCTTATACAATCTTGTGTTTTCACTGGAAGCCAGTGTTTTTTACCATTTGTTTAGTTTTTAATGTACCTATCCCAAACCCATCCCCAAACTCTTCAACAGAAGAGATAATCTTCCCTTTCCTGGGAAAGAAAACATAAGCAATTTTTTAAAAGTTCCCAAGACAGTGCATGTCTGAAAGTGCCCACCAGTAACAACAGCACAGTGAGAGTTTGAAGACACAAAGTCCTAAGAAGTCACTTTCAATAAGACATATGTATACCTATGACTGATTCACATTGATGTTTGACAGAAAACAAAATTCTGTAAAGCAATTATGCTTCAATTAAAAAATAAATAAAAATAATTGTGAAGGTCTTTCTCACCCTTCACCTTCACTTGCAGGACTAACAGTGGGTCTTGTGTGGGCCTCTGCTTTCTCCCTAACTGCAGTGCCTTCTTTTTGCCACCAGTGTTTTGAAACTTTTCTCTGATGTGTCTTGTGTGGCTTTGTTTCCACTCAACATGCTGGGTGTGTGGTGAACCCCTCAGTCTTTCATGTGCAGAAAATCTCCTTGAGTTGTTTCTTTGGTAAACTGTCCCCCTCCATTTTCTTTCTTCTCTATTTTTGAAAGTTTTGTAATTTAAGCTGTTCTACTTCCTGCAAGGAAATCCAACCAGTCCATCCTAAAGGAGATCAGTCCTGGGAGTTCATTGGAAGGACTGATGTTGAAGCTGAAACTCCAATACTTTGGCCACCTCATGCGAACAGCTGACTCATCTGAAAAGACCCTGATACTGGGAAAGATTGAGGGCTGGAGGAGAAGGGGATGACAGAGGATGAGATGGTTGGATGGCATCACCGACTCAATGGACATGAGTTTGGGTGAACTCCGGGAGTTGGTGATGGACAGGGAGGCCTGTTGTTCATGGGGTCGCAACGAGTCAGACACGACTGAGCAATTGAACTGAACTGAACTTCCTGCTTAGTCTAATTTCCTCACTTTTTAGCTTCTATTTTCCATTTCTTTGTTGGAGTTGTCCTCTTTTTTTTTTTAGATTTCCTCAACTTTCTTTTTAGGCTTCTACTAAACATTTCATTTCTGCTTTTTTATTTTTAAATTCCCAAGTCATTTTTGTGTTCTAAATCTTTTTTACAACAATATTCCTTGATCAGCTTTATTGAGATATAATTAATATGTAATTGCTCACATCTAAAATATACAATTTGGTAAGTTTTGACAAATGTATATAAAATTGAAATTGTCACCACAATCAATATAATAATTTTTCTTGCATGGATTATGCTTTTATGTTGTATCTGAAAAATCTTTACCTGACTCATGCTCACAATGATTTTCCTTATGTTTTCTTCATCTACAAGATTTGTAGTTTTAGGTTTTATATTTTAGTCTATGATCTGATGTGAACCAATAAACAAGGTTCATTTTTTTTGAATATGTGTATCTCACTGTTTCAGTGCCAATTATTGAAAAGCTTATTCCTTTCTCCTTGAACCACTTTGGCATCTTTCTCAAAACTCAATTGCCCTAGTTGTGTAGAACTGATTATTTTTTCTTCCTTAAATGTATGGAATACACTTAAGTGAAGCCATATGTGCTTGGACTCATGTTTTTGGAAAGATTTTTACTTACAAACTAAATTTCTTTAATAGATCTATTCATATTCAGATTATGTATTTTTGATTCGGGTTATCTATTTCAGACTCAGCTTTTAAAAATTTTTATGTGATAAAATTTTTATGTGATAAAATATTCATAACATACAATTTACCATTTTAAACATTTCAAATGCACAATTCAAGGGCATTAAGCACATTTACAATGTTCTGTAATTGTATGACCACTATTTCCAGAATATTCTCATCATTACAAACAGAAACTGTACCCATTAAACAGCAAACTTTTTCCCCCACTCCTTTTGGTCCCTGATAACCTCTATTCCTCTCTGAGTTTGCCTATCATAGGTATTTCATATAAGTGGAATCATACAACATTTTCACTTTTGTGTCTGGTTTACTCAGCATAGTTTTCAAAGTTCATCCATGTTGCAGCAAGTATCAGAATGTTGTTCTTTATTATGGCTATCTATTTATTTTTGAATGAGCTTTGAAAGTTTACGTCTTTTCAAAGAATGTCTTTTTCATCTCGGTTATTAAACTGATACAAAGTTGTTTATAATACTTCATAATTTTCTTTTTAATATGTATAAAGTCTATAATGATATTACCTCTCTGATTCCTGATATTGGTTATTCCTATCTTCTTTCTTTTTTTCTAATACTTCTGGCAAGAAGCTTTGAGTTTTATTGATTTTACCAAAGAACAAACTTTTGGTTTCATCGATTTTTTTCTTTTGTTCTCTATTCTCTATTCATTTATACTCTTACCTTCATTCTTTTCAGCTGTTTTGAGTTTAATTTTTATTCTCTTATTTTTTATAGTATAAGATGAAGTAATTTATTTGAGACTTTTCTTTTTTCTAATATATGCGCTTGGCACTATACATTTTCTTCTGCATAGTGCTTTAGCTGTATCCCACAAATTTTGACAGATTGAATTTTCATTTTGATTTAGTTATCTTTTTATTTCTCCCTTGACTTTTGAGTTATTTTAAAATGTGTTCATTTCCAAATATTTGAAGATATTACAGGTATCCATATAATTCCATAGTGGTCAGAGAATAGACTGATTTAAATTCTTATAGAGTTATTGAATTTTTTATTGCCCAAGAATTTTCTATTTTAGTGGGCATTTCATATGCATTGCAAAAGAATGGTAAGTGGAAGGTTCTATAAATATCAGAATATGTTGGTTGCAAATACTATTCAAGACTTCTATATCTTTACTGATTTTTATATACTTTTTGCACAAATTACTGAGAGTAGAATGTTGAAATCTCTAACTAGAATTTGTATCTGTCCATTTTCCCTTACAAATATTTTTACTCTTGCTTCAAGTATTTTGAAGCTCTATTATGATACACATTAATGTTTACATTTGTTTTTTATACTCTTGTTAAATTGCCTGCCTCCTTTATGATCATGAAATTATCCTTTTTACCCCTAATAATAGTCTCTGCTCTGAAATTTAATTTCTCTGACAGCCATTCCTGCTTTCTTTAAATCCAGACAACTGGATCTTTTTTAAATCTTTTTTTCACCTTTATATGCTTTCTTTCAACTTTTACTTTTAACCTATCTGTGTCTTTATATTTTAATGGGTTTCTTTAAGGAAGGAAATAGTTGTCTTGCTTTCTTTTATTCACTCTGAATATCTGTGCCTTTTCATTGGGAATGTTTATACTATTTACATCTAGTGTGATTGTTAATGTGTTCGGGTTTAAATATGTCATTTTGATATCTGTTTCCTATTTGTCTCATCTTTTATTTGTTCCTATTTTCCTTTACTGTTGGCTTCTTTTGGTTTATTTTATAATTTAACTATCTCCTTTTTTGGCTTTATTAGCTATGCTATAACTTTACTTTCTTATCTTGGTGGTTACTTTAGTGTTTATAGTATACATCTTTAACTTATTATAGTCTCACTTAAGTACTATTATACCATTTCATGTGTAATATAAAAATTTTACAATAGTATATTTCCATTCTCCCTCCCCTGAATTTTGTGCTATGTTTTGTCTAGATTTTACATGTTACAAACTTTACCCTCCATGGTTATTACTTTTATAATTAAAAATTATTTTTTAAAAAACTAGAAAAGAAATCTTATATTCACGTACACGTCATTTCTGGCGCTCATCATTCCTTTTTGCAAATCCAGTTTTACCCCTAGATCATTTTCCTTCTGCCTTTATAACTTCTTTTAAAATTTCTTGTAGTTTGTTTCTGTAAGTGATATTTTCTGCTTCAGTATGTTCAAAAATGTATTTAGTATTGCCTTTGTCTTCAAAGTACATTTTCACCATGTATAAAATTCTTATTTGACATTTTTTCCCTTTCAGTACATAAACATGTTGCTCCACTGTCTTCTGGCTTGCTTTGTTTCCAACAAGAAATTGCTATGACTTGTATCTAACAGCAATGTACTTTTTTCTTGGTGCTCTTTTCTCTTTATCTCTGATTTTAAGCAATTTTATTATGATGTGCCTTTGTGTAGTCTTCTTTACATTTCTTATGCTGGGGGCGCTACTGAGTTCCTTACACCTACGGGTTTATAATTTTCATCAAAATTGGAAAAATTATGGCATTATTTCTTCAAATGTTTTTTTTCTGTTTCCTACTCCTACCTCATGCACTTATCTTCTCCTTCTAGGGTTCCAATTTCAAGTAGCCCTCCAGTTCAGTTTCATTCATTTTTCCATATTTTTAGTTTTTAGGAGAGAGGACAAATCTGACTCCTGTTACACTATCATCAGCTAAAACAGAAGTCCAATAATCTTGTTTGATGGATATATTTGTTTCTAAGATTTCAATCATGATTTTTAAGCTTTCTTCTGCTCATCACAAGACTGATGGTCACCTGAATGAACACAATGAGGATGGGAATCTCAGGAGGTCTACCTACTTCTTGTAAAGATCTTCAACCAACTCTCCTCATTTGAGCCTCACCCAGTCCCTTCATTCAGAGTTAACTGATGCTTTCAACTCCAGAGTCTTTTGGTGGCTCTTCAGTTTCTAGAGTTTACCCTAGTGTAGGCTTCAGCTTTTGTGGGTCTATTAACAGTTATTGCTCATCCATCTGCCTCTCAGCTTCCAAATGGATTGCTTCAGTCTCTTCTCCCATTCTCTTTGCCCTTACATAGTCATCTCCCCCCCGCCCCCACCGTTTTTATTTTACTGAAATTCTGAGAGGGAGCAGCCATAAATTCAGGTGTTTATTCTGCCACATTAAATCAGAAGATAGATCTATTTCTAAAATATCTCTACGTGGAGTGCACCACACATGGAGTTGCACCACGCACAGCTGCACTCTGGGGCTCTGGCCCCCAGATGACTGGCTGCCCTACCAGTTTCCCTACCCTCTCTGGACCTGGTCATCCTGTTGCCACTTCCCTCAGCTCTGCTCTATCACGTGGCTCCCTCATCAGACCGCCCACCACTGACGGCAGAGGCAAGTGTCTTATAAGCAGAATATGGCAAAATTTTGAGGCAACCTGACAGTCTTTGTTTTTTAGTAGAGGGACTACTGCCCACTCACAGCTATTGGATTTCTTTAATATTTTATTTTTATTTATTTATTTATTTGGCTGCAGTGGGTCTTAGCTGATCTTTCTGTAGGGACATTTTGGTTGGGGCATGTGGTATCTTTAGCAGCAGCATGTGAACTTAGTTGCAGCATGTGAGACCTAGTTCCCTCACCAGGAATGAAAACCAGGACCCCTGCATTGGGAACATGGAGTCTTAGCCACTGAACCACCAGGGAAGTCCCACATAGAGTGCATTTTAACCAAGGCCCCAACAATATCATTATGAGGCAGAGGAACAGAGGCATCCTCAATAAGGATAAATAATCTTGAGATTGAAGACAACATCATGGAATAGAAGCTCTTAAGCTCACATCCTCCCATGAGAACACTCAAATCACAACTAACTACTGAACAACTATCAATTAAAAAAAAGTGGAACCTACCAAAGATATACTACAACCAAAAACAAAGAAGGAATCACAACAAGATGGTAGGAGGGGCGACACGTGATACAAAAAAACAACCCCATACCCTCCTGGGTAGGTGATCCACAAACTACAGAATAATTACATAGCACAAGTTCTCTCACGGAAGTCAGGCTTACCAGCTTGGGGAGCTGGTATCGGGAGGAAGAGCCCCCTAGGGCATTTGGCTTTGAAGACCAGTGGGTCTTGATCATAGGGCTGGGAGAAACAGAGACTCCAGTCTCAGAGGGCGCACAAAAGGTGTCATGTATGCCAGGACCCATGGCAAAGCAGTGACTCCTCAGGAGCCTGGGCCTCTCCTACCTGCTGCTTAGAGGGTCTCCTGCGGAGGCAGGGGATGGCTGTGGCTCTCTCCTAGGGCATAAAAGCTGGTGGTGAACATACGCAGAGTACTCAGCTGAAGGCTGACATCTTGCTTGGCACATCAGCACCAAGACCTGGCCCACTCAATAGCCTGCAGGCTCCAGTGCTGGGATTCCTAAGGCCAAACAATCAGCAGGTTGGAACACAGCCCCACCATCAACAGACAAGCTGCTGAAAGACTTTCTGAGCCCTCAGCCTCCTCTAGACATGCCCCTTGATGTGGTCCTGCCCAATCCTGTCCTCCCCCAGAGGGCCAAGACCCCATTCTACCCACCAGTGGGCAGGCACCAGTCCCTCCCACCAGGAAGCCTGCACACGCCCCTAGGTTAGCCTCACCCATCGGGGGGCAGACACCAGAAGGAAGGAGACTACTATCCTGCAGACTGCAGAACTGACTCTGTAAGCACAGGTCAGAACTGCCCTGGGTCGGCTGGTCCCTGGCCCCTGGGGGGTGAGAGGGGAGAGGACCACTGGGACACATAGGACATGCCCCACAGAAAGCTACTTCTCCAAGATCTAAAAACACAGCCAAGCTACTACATACATAAAAACACAAATAGAATTTAAACAAAGTGAGACACAAAAGAAATATGTTTCAGACAAAGGAACAAGACAAAACCCCAGAAAACAACTGAGTGAAGTGGATACAGGCAATCTACCTGAGGAAGAGTTCCAAGTAAAGGAAAGTAAAGACGATCCAAGAACTTGAGAGAGAATGCAGTGCAAAGTGAGAAGTTACAGAAAGTTTTTAATGAAGAAAATGAAGAACAGCCAAACAGAGTTGACTATTAAAGTGAAATGAAAAATGCACTAAAAGGAATCAATAGCAAAATAAATGAGGCAGAAGAACACATAAGTGATCAGACAGAGCACTGGAAACCACTGCTGTGGAACAGAATAAAGAAAAAGAATGACAAGAAACCAGGACAGTTTAAAACACCTCTGAGACAATGTCAAACACACCAACGTTCACATGACAGGGGTCCCAGGAAGGCGAAGAGAGAGGGAAGAGGCCTGAGAAGATATTTGAAGAGTTAACCGCCGAAAATTTCCCTAACGTGGAAAAGGAAGCAATCACCCAATCCAGCAAGCACAGAGAGTCCTACGCAGGATTAACCCAAGAAAGACCACACTGAGAAACATATTAGTCAAACTGACAAAAATTAAAGATAAATACAAAATATTAAAAGCAACAAGGAAAAAGGAACACTTAACATATAAGGAAATCCCCATAAGGTTATCAGCTGATTTTTCCAGCAGAACTCTGCAGGCCAAAAGGGTAATTATCGATATATATGTTTAAAGTGATATATTTAAAGTGATGAAAGGGAAAAACCTATAGCCAAAATACTCTCCACAGGAAGGCTCTCATTTAGATTTGAAAGAAAAATCAAAAGCTTCACAGAAAAGCAAAAGCTAAAAGAATTCAGTACCACCAAACCAGCTTTACAACAAATGCTAAACAAACTTCTCTAGGTGGAAAAGAAAAAGCCACAACTAGAAACAAGAAAACTAAATGGGAAAGCTCACTGTAAAGACAAACATATTGTAAACATAGGAAAGGTTTGATACACACAAATATGGATATCAAAACCAGGAAACATAAGAGAAAGAGGGTATAAATGCAAGATATTTGAAATGCATTTGAAATTAAGAGATCAGCAACTTTAAAAAATCATGTATTTACATAGATTGCTATATCAAAACCTCATGGTAACCACAAACCAAAAATCCATAATAGATATATATACACAGAAAAATGAAAACGGAATCCAAACTGAAAATAGCTAACAAATCACAAGAGAAGAGAACAGAGGAAGAAAGGAGGAAAAAAGACATACTGATACAAATCCAAAACTCTTAACAAAATGGAAATAAGAACATATATATCAATAATTACCTTAAACAGATTAAATGCTCCAACCAAAAAACATAGACTGGCTGAATGGATACAAAACCAAGACTCATATATACGCTGTCTACAAAAGACCCACTTCAGATCCTGAGACACATACACTGAAAGTGAGGAAATGAAAAAAGGTACTCCATGAAAATGGACATCAAAAGAAAGCTGGAGTAGCAACAGTCATATCAGAAATAAAAGATGTTAAAATGGAAGTTGTCACAACAAAGAAGGACACTACATGATAATCAATCCAAAAAGAAGATATGACAATTGTAAATAAGCATTTACCCTGCTGCTGCTGCTGCTAAGTCGCTTCAGTCGTGTCCGACTCTGTGCGACCCCGTAGACGGCAGCCCACCAGGCTCCTCTGTCCCTGGGATTCTCCAGGCAAGAATACTGGAGTGGGCTGCCATTTCCTTCTCCAATGCATGAAAGTGAAAAGTGAAAGTGAAGTCGCTCAGTCGTGTCCGACTCCTAGCGACACCATGGACTGGAGCCCACCACGCTCCTCCGACCATGGGATTTTCCAGGCAAGAGTACTGGAGTGGGGTGCCATTGCCTTCTCCAACATTTACCCTACATAGGGGCATATCAATACATAAAGCAAATGTCAACAGACATAAAAGGAGAAATTGACAGAAACACAGTAATAGTGAGGGACCTTAACATCCCACTTGTATCAATGGACAGATCATCCAGACAGAAAATCAATAAGGAAACTGAGAATTTAAATAAAATATCAGATCAGATGGACTCCGTTAATATTTAGAAAGCATTCCATCCACAAGCAGCAGAATACACATCCTTTTCAAGTGCACACAGAACATTCTCCAGGACAGATGACATGCTGGACCATAAAGCAAGCCGTGGCAAATTTAAGAAAATTGAAATTGTATCAGTCCACTTTTCCAACCACAATGCCAGGAGATTAGAAATCAACTACAAGAAAAAAATACTGCAAAAAAAAACAACACACACACACACACACAAATGTGAAGCCAAATATGCTACTTAACAACCAATGGGTCACTGAAGAAGTCAAAGAGGAAATCAAATAATTCCTAGAGGTAAATGAAAATGAAAACACAACAATCCAAAACCCATAATCCAAATTCTAAGAGATGCAGCAAGGCAGTTATATGAGGGAAGTTTACAGCAATACAAGCTTACCTCAGAAGTAAGAAAATCTCAAATAAAAAACCTAACCTTACAACTAAAGCAAGAAGAGAAAGATGAGTGGGGGAAAAAAAATTAGGAAGGAAATTGTAAAGATCAGAGCAGAAATAAATGAACTAGAAACTAAAAAACACTAGAAAGATCTAGGAAACTAAAAGCTGGTTCTTTGAAAAGATAAAACAAAATTGATAAATCTTTAACCAGACTCATGAAGAAAAAAAAAGGAGAGGATTCAAATCAATAAACTCAGAAATGAAGAAGTCACAATAGACCCCACAGAAATACAAAGGACCATAAGAGACTACCTACCATGCGTTACTACAAGCAACTATGTGTTAATAAAATGAATAACCTAGAAGAAATAGACAAACTGTTAAAAAGGTATGATCTCCCAAGAAGTACCAAGAAGAAACCAAAATATCAACAGACCAATTACAAGTACTGAAACTGAATCTGTGATTTACAAACTACCAACAAACAAAAGTCTAGGACCAGATGGCATCACAGGTGAATTCTATCAAACAAGCAGAGAAGAGTTTATCTTTCTGAAACTACTCCAAAAAATTGCAGAGAGGACTTGCAGAGATACAACTCCTTCTATAAGGAGAGTATCACCCTGATACCAAAACCAAAGATAACACTTTTTCTGTGTTTTACAGGCCAATATTACCAATTAACATAGATGCAAAAATCATCAACAAAATTCTAGCAAACCAAATCCAACAACACATGTAAAAGATCATACACCATGATCAACTGGATATACCCCAGGGATGCAAAGATTTTCAATATTTAGAAATATTAAGAAATATTATAAACATTTAGAAATATTCAAATATTTCCATTTTTAATATTTGCAAATCAATCAGTGCTATAAACCACATTAACAAACTGAAGAATTAAAAACCATATGATCATCTCAATAGATGCATTAAAAACCTGTTGATAAAATTCAACATCCATTTATGATAAAAAAAAAACTATCCAGAAAGTAAGCATAGAGGGAATTTACCACAATATATTAAAGGTTACATATGCAAACCCACAGCTAACATCATACTTAAAGATGAAAAGCTGAAAGCATTTCTTCTAAGATCAGAAACAAGACAAGATGTCCACTCTTACCACTTTTATTCAACACACTTTTGTAAGTTGAAGCTGTAGCAATCAAAGAAGGAAAAAATAAAAGGAATCCAAATTCAAAAAGAATAAATAAAACTGTCACTGTCTGCAGATGACATGATACTATGCATCAGTTCAGTTCAGTTCAGTTCAGTCGCTCAGTCGTGTCCAACTCTGCGACCCCATGAATCGCAGCACACCAGGCCTCCCTGTCCATCACCAACTCCCGGAGTTCACTCAGACTCACGTCCATCGAGTCGGTGATGCCATCCAGCCATCTCATCCTCTGTCGTCCCCTTCTCCTCTTGCCCCCAATCCCTCCCAGCATCAGAGTCTTTTCCAGTGAGTCAACTCTTCGCATGAGGTGGCCAAAGTACTGGAGTCTCAGCTTTAGCATCATTCCTTCCAAAGAAATCCCAGGGCTGATCTCCTTCAGAATGGACTGCTTGGATCTCCTTGCAGTCCAAGGGACTCTCAAGAGTCTTCTCCAACACCACAGTTCAAAAGCATCAATTCTTCAGCGCTCAGCTTTCTTCACAGTTCAACCCTCACATCCATACATGACCACAGGAAAAACCATAGCCTTGACTAGACAGACCTTTGTTGGCAAAGTAATGTCTCTGCTTTTCAATATGCTCTCTAGGTTGGTCATAACTTTTCTTCCAAGGAGTAAGTGTCTTTTAATTTCATGGATACTATGCATAGAAAATCCTAAAAACACTACCAGAGAACTACTAGAGCTCATCAATGAATTTGGTAAATTTGCAGGATATACATAAAAAAATAACAAACCCAATAAAAAAAGAAATAGGCAGAGGCTCTAAAAAGACATTTTTCCAAAGAAGACATACAGATGGCCAAAAAGCACATGAAAAGATGTTCAATTTTTTACTTATTAGAAAATGGAAACCAAAACTACAATAAGGTATTATCTCACACACACTGATCAGAATGGCCATCACAAAAAAGTCTACAAATAGTAAATGGTAGGTACAGTGTGGAGAAAAGAGAACCCTCCTAGACTGTCAGTGGGAATATAAATTGGTAAAGTCAGTATGGAGAACAGTATGGAGGTTCCTTAAAAAACTAAAAATAGAGCTACTATATGATCTTTCAATCTCCCTCCTGGGCATATATATCTGGAGAATACCATAATTTGAAAAGGTACATACACCCCAAAGTTCACTGCAGCTCTGTTTACAGTACTTAAAACATGGAAACCATTTTAATGTCCATCAACAGATAAGTGGATAAAGAAGATGTGGTACATAGATACAACAGAATATTACTCAGCCATAAAAAAGAACGAAATTATGCCACTTGCAGCAACATGCAAGATTATCACACCAAGTGAAGCAAGTCAAACAGAGAAAGACAAATTAACATATGATATAAGCTGTAGGTGCAATTTAAAAAGGATGTAAATTAACTTATTTACAAAACAGAAACAGATTCACAGATATAGAAAACAAAGGAGATGGGGGAGAGGGATAAATTAGGAGCTGGGGATTAAAACATACACACTACTATATATAAATGCGGGCTTTCCCGGGTGGCTCAGTGGTAAAGAATTCACCTGCCAATGCAGATGCAGAACATGTGAGTTCAACCACTGGGTTGTGACCATCCCCCGGAGAAGGAAATGGCCACCCACTCCAGTATTCTTGCCTGGGAAATCCCACGGACAAAGGTGCCTGGCAGGCTACAGTCCATGGGGTCGCAAAAGAGTCAGACATGAATTAGCAACTAAACAACAACTACAAATATATGAAATACATAACAAGGACTGACTGTATACCACAGGGAACTATACTCACTCAATATCTTGTAATAACCTACAATGGAAGAGAATGTAGAAAAAGGAATATATAGCTATATAGTTTATACATATAACTAAATTACTACATACTTGCGACTAACAAATCTAAAAATTTGTTAGTCATTATAAATCTACTATATTTTAATAAAATTTTTAAAAGAAAGAACAAAAAGTTTGCTTTTTTTTTTTTTTTGGTAATATTTTTCTCTCCATCTTCTGTCTAAAAATGGATAGCCTGGGTGGGGCTCTCTTGGAGTAATGCTATAGGTCCCTTATGTTTTCTCTTATATTTTAAATCTCTTCGTCCCTGTGTTTCACATCCAAATGGTCTCCTCAGCTTTGTCTCTCAGCCCTCTGTCCGAATGCTTAGCTTCCAAAAGCCTCATGATTCTCCCCTAGAGCCCTCAGAAGGAACACAGCCCTGCCAACACCTGATTTCCAGCCTCTAGGACTGCTGCTGCTGCTCTAAGCCAGAAACCAAACAAACAAAAACCACTGCTTCTGATTCTCTTTTCATAGCAACCAGTTCTGATTTTGTGGATGCAAAATCTCACCCAAATTTCTCTGAAGATACTATTAGATTGGTGCAAACGTAATTTTGGTTTTGGACCGTGAATTTTAAATAATTATATCCATACTCAAACACATCTTTATTAATCAAAATAGGAACCACTACAATCAACACATTTTTGCCAACGAGAAATAAGTTTGTTTATCCCTGAAGGTTAAAAATCTATGCTTTAGGATTCAACAAACTCTTGGAAACCATTTTATGCATCCTGCTGGTTGTGGAAGCATCTTCCCTGCAAAAAGTTGACAAGATGCTTGAAGAAATGCTAGTCCGCTAGTGAGAAGTCAGGTGAGAATGGCAGATGAGGCAAAGCTTTGTAGCCCAGTTCGTTCAATGTTTAAGTGTTGATTGTGCAATGTGTGGTCAGACATTGTCATGGTGAAGAACTGGGCCTATTCTGTTGACCAATGCCAGATGCAGGTATGACAATTTTGGGTGCATCTGGTCGATTTGCTGAGCATACTTCTCAGATGTAATGGTTTCACCTGGGTTCAGAAAGTTGTAGTGGATGAGATGGGCAGCAGACCAACAAACAGTGACCATGACCTTTTTTTGGTGCAAGTTTGGGAAGTGCTTTTCTAGGTTCAGTCACTGAGGGGTCATCAGTGGTTATCATATAAAATCCACTTTTTGTTGCATGTCACAATCCAAAGAGAAATGGTTTGTTTGCTGTTGAATAGAATGAGAGAAGACCACACTTCAAAACAATTTTTCTGATTTGCAGTCAGCTCGCGGGGCACCCACTTTACTTCAAATGCCAAATTACTGTAGAATAGTCAATGTTGAGTTCTTTGGCAACTTCTCATGTAGTTATAAGAGGATTAGCTTTGATGATAACTCTCAATTAGTCATTGTCAACTTTCGATGGCCAGCCACTGTGCTTCTCATCTTCAAGGGTCTCATCTCCTTTGCAAAACTTCTTGAACCACCACTGCACTGTAACATTCATTAGCAGTTCCTGGGCCAAATGCGCTGTTGATGTTGCAAGTTGCTCTACTGCTTTATGACCCATTCTGAACTCGAATAGGAAACTCACTCAAATTCGCTTTTCATTTAACATCATTTCCCTAGTCTAAAATATATAAAATAAACAAGTGGTAAGTCATTAGTAAAAAAAACATAGAGTGAGAAATGCACATTAAAATGATATATAACATAACCACATTTACTTAAGGATATATTCCAATATCAAACAGCAAAGTTCAACAATGCAAAACTACAGTTATCTTTGCACCAACCTAATCACTAGATTAGTCAGGTTCTCTCTCATCCCTGGGTTGTGATTTTAATCTTATGGGGTCAGCTATTCTGTTTAGTTTTCTTGGTCTTTTTCTTTCAGATGGCCAGCTTTCCCCATGTGTCTGGTTATCTTTAGTCCTCTGTTCATATCTGAGATTGAAGGAACATGTTTCCTGTAGCTGGCATGTTGTGTCTCATCAACAAGCCGTACCCTGAGCTAATAAAGGCTTGGAGGCAAGAATCATGCATGGGCTTAGCCATGTGCACCAGTAGACTTTGCTTTAGGGTTCACCGGTAGGTTGCTGGTGCTCTTCAGAGCATTCTTTGATATCTGAACAGGAAGTCCCCAAAACCCACACTGAGACTGTTGGATCTCCTTGGTCAACTGCCTTTAGGAGGAGTCTTCTGGTTTTTCAGTTCACTCAGGGGTAAATACCTGATTGCTGGTCTCTCCTGGTGAAGTGGGTAGGGTTTTAGGCTAGAGACTAATTGACACAACTGTTCTGTTGATAAACCTTCAATTAAACATCCTGTCTGATGCCCCTGATCACTTTCCAGTCTCTCTGTGTTCTGCTGGGAGGACTGGCCACTGTTGTAAGCCCCACTGCCATGTTCTTGGAATGGGCACAGCCATCCTTGGCTTCTTCCCATCTGTCATCTAGCCTTTTCCATCTCTCTGTATCCATTTTAATGTCTTCTTTGCCTATAACCCCTTCTTCTACTCCCCCTTCCTGTTAAGGAAATTTTTTAGTTTTGTATCTCTTTATTGAGATTTGGGAGGAAAAAGAAAAATCCTTGTGAAAAATCCACCATCTTAAAGCAGAAGTCTGTTTTCCCCTAGTTTTATGAGCCCTTAAGCTTCTGCAGAATAAACACATAATTGGTTTTTCCTTAACTTAGAGAAACATCTAAGTAGGAGTCAAAGGACCTTCCAAGTTCTTGAGCTAGCCGGTGCCATGGGTCTGTGGTGCCCAGACTTGATGTCTGCTGGTCTGTGGGGGTTACGGTCTCCTGGATCTGAAGCCAGATTTGCTGTAGCGAGATCTGTGACTCCGAAGGATTATAAGATACTGAATCACTGCCACAGAGACCCAATAAGCAACCGGAAGCTGCATCTTGGGTTCATCTGAGTTGGAGTCAGAGCACACTGGTCTCTGGGGAGGTTCTATCCTGTGAATAACACATCACCTGAGGCTGTGCTGGAAAGATGGAGCGCCCCAACCCTGTCTGAGGGACCTGCTGCTGCGACTGCACAGCCCCCAGTCATCACTGGGTGCTGCCTCACTGACACCAGAGTCCCCCACAGGTGATGTATCACTCACCCAGGAGATGGCTCCCAGAGGAAGTTAAGAATCTGCAAGAAAACTCTTCATAATTACTGGAGAGAAGACAGCTACCATGCAATACATAAAGGGTCTTTTTTTCTCCCCACTGTCAACTCGGGAAGAAGACTAATATGCACTTGCTTTTCCCAGGTTAGCTCCTGCTCTCCTGTAATATGTCTGAATACAAGTAAGAATAATTCCTCAGAGTCACTTCCTTCCCTCAGAATCCTTATTCCCTGAGTATCTCAGAACCCCCAGAGGTTCAAAGATGAATAAGCATTAAAATGTCATCATCTCTGGGACTAGGTGCTTTCAAATTTCCTGTTTCACAACCACTGAGATTTAATTTCAAGTGCAAAAATATCTGTCAGGGAGAATATTAAACAACTCCACACCTTTCAGCCCTCCTGTCTTCAGCTATTTACAGATGTTTTAAAAACATATGATTTAAATATGAACGGCAACTTCCTGTTCAACTTTGGATGTAGCAAAAGGCAAGAAATGTGGCCCCCGGTGGTGAGAGAGGAAAAAAATAGTTTTGTATACAAAGCCCTAACATAATAAACAAGCAGAAGCACTTCCTGATAAATAGCGCCAAGCAAACATTCATATCCTTGCCTCCACCGTACTCAAAATATTTTCACTAGACCAAGTGCAAAGTATTATTATCACTAATATTAAGTTTATCCTCCTGGGAACTGACTCAGGCTCCAGTTCGACTAGAAGGTCTGGTGGGAGCCAAGGGTATGGACATTTACCATGGCAGTTACTTTGGCTTTAATTCTCTTCCTATAAATACAGCCGAGCTGGGGATAGAAGCCCACGCACCACGGCCCCAGGCCCGCAGCAGCCACCCCACCAACCAACCAACCAGCACAACAGAAATGCCAGAGCAGTCAACAGGCAGAACTCAGCTCCAGGGACAGTCCCCGGGGGTAGGGGTGGCGCAAGGAAGAAGGGATCTGGGTACCCACCGCTCCCTCCAGCCGCCGCGGGAACCTGGCTGGGCGTGGACGGACCCCAAGGAAATCCCACATCTTTGTGTTCTTTGTTCACCAAACCCAAATGCTCCAAGCGTTCTATTTCTTTTAAATCGCAAACAAAACCCTGTTTAGCGACATTTTCCGCGGGTGCAGAGGGCGCCCTCATAACAGGGCGCCCTCATAACAGGACCGCTGACAGAGAACTTTTCATATCCTGACGGGGACCCAGGAGGCCAGCCACCTTCTGCGAGGCTTGGCTCTTCCCCGAGTTTTCCGCCTGTCCTACACCCTCCCGGCGGACCGCTCAGAGCATCCTTGCTCCGCACGTAATCCGGGACAGGAGCCACACCTCCCGAAATTAGATGGATAAAACAAAGGCGACCTCGTGCCAGTGTTTTCAGGTTGAGGGCACGAGGCCCGCACATGACAAGAATTCACATCGCCAGGACACGGAGTGAGGGGGGTGGAGCGGGGTGGGGGTGGGGGAGGCACCCCGTTGGCAGAGGCGGGGGAATTAGGCGAGGGCGGAGCCCCGCAGGCCGTCCACCCTGAAAGGAAGGAAACCCTTGGGAAGCTCTGGCCGCGAGGCAGACCAGCTCACTGATCTCCTTCAGCCAGGAAGCCCTGAGTGAGGCCAGCCAGCTCCCCACTCGGCTACCACCCCAAGCCCAGAACCCAAGGAGCCCCTGTGGGTGAGCCTAGTGGCAGATCTAGCTCACAGGCGCTGGTCACTGGGACGGGGGGCGGGCGCCACTGGACCAACAGGGACTGCACTGCCCGACCCCAGTGACCACTGTCCGGCAGCGGGCAGGCTTCCTTACCTCACGGGTTCGCGGGGGCTCCAGAGGCGGGCGGTCCTGGCTCCTCCTCAGCTAGGTCCTGAGGGTGTCTCTGGCAGCCCCACGCCTGGGTGCCGTCCGCCTTCACATGGGCCCCAGGTGGCCGCTGGCTCTACACAGTGTGTCTCCTAACTGCTCCTCAACTTCCAGTGAAACAATATGGAAGGGGTAGGGTACGGCCGCTAAAAGGCAGTGGGCGACTTGACCTAAAGCTGGCAGAGCCTGAATGGGCCCAAAATGGTGGAAGGTTGGACTTCTGGTGGAAGGTCTGCCTCATTATACGCTCATTGTAATATATTAGCATCTAAGCCATGCCCACAGGCGCCATGACAGTTCCGGGGAACCATAAAAGGCCAAAAGTGGGTGGGGCCCCAAAGCCTGGAAATCCACCCGCTTTCTCCCAGTAGTTAGCCTGTGAAATTACCCAAGGCAATGGCACCCCACTCCAGTACTCTTGCCTGGCAAATCCCATGGATGGAGGAGCCTGGTAGGCTGCAGTCCATGGGGTCGCGAAGAATCGGACACGACTGAGCGACTTCCCTTTCACTTTTCACTTTCATGCATTGGAGAAGGAAATGACAACCCACTCCAGTGTTCTTGCCTAGAGAATCCCAGGGACGGGGGAGCCTGGTGGGCTCCCATCTCTGGGGTCACGCAGAGTCAGACACGACTGAAGTGACTTAACAGCAGCAAGAGCTAACCACTCCATATTTCCCAGCTGCCTCTAGCCTTCTGAGATGCCCACACTGTGTCTGTGGAGTGTGTCTCTCTCAGTAAACCTGCTTTCCCTTTACTAGTCTCACTCTTGAATTCTTTCCCACGAAAAGCTGTAGACCCTCACTTAGTGGCCCATCCCAGGGACTCACCAGAGAGCAGTACACAGTCATCCTCTCCTGCCCCATTTTTCTTCAACACCATCAGTGAGGGATAAGTAAACCTCCCCTTAGAAAAAAAATCACTGCCAAAAAAAAAAGAAGGTCACATAATATGCTTGAGTGGGCATTGGCAGACATTTTGAAAATTATGCTCATTATCTATCACACACGAAGAACAACACAGGGCAAAGACAACTGTATCGTGGGCTGAACTGTTTCCATAAAAGATGTGTTCAAGTCCTAATCCCCAGTACCTGTAAATGTGTCCTTTATTGGGAAACAAGGTCTTTGCAGACATGATCAAGTTCAAGTGAGGTCATGCTGAATGACGGTGGGTCCTGATCCAATACAACTGTGGTACATATGAGAAGAGGAAACAGTCACTCACGCGGAACACCAGGTGGTGATGGAGGCAAAGGCTGAAGGGCTGTAGCTGCCCCGCAGGGCTTACCTGGGATTTCTGGCCTGCAGACCCTGTGAGACAACAGATTTCTGTCATTCTGAGCCACTAGCTCCTGGCAACCTAATAGAGATGTTGTTGTTCAGTCACTAGTCGTGTCCGACTCTTTGCCACCCCATGGACTGAAGCACGCCAGGCTTCCCTGTCTTTCACTGTCTCTTGGAGTTGGGTCACATTCATGTCCACTGAGACAGTGACGCCATAACATTTCAATATCCAGGCCATCATAGGGACACCAGGAGGTTGTCTGTACCCTCTCCTTGGTTCCAGGCCTCAGGTAAGATGGCAATCCGATGGAATTCATCTTTACCCCAGGCCAAGGTCAGCAACAACCTTCGAGGAGGGGTAGTAGAGTGTAAAGATTGAGAGTCTGGACCCTAGAGCCTGAAATCAAATCCCTTCTCTCTCCCTTCCTGGCTGTGTGATCTTGGGCAAGTCACTTAACCTCTCTGTGCATCCAGAGCCTTATCTACAGAAAGGAGATAAAATTGGAGCTCCAAGGAGTAAATGAGTTCAGAGACGTAAAATGCCTTGAGCAGCGTCAAGCACACAGTAAGTGCTTGCTGAGGAGAGCCATCCTGTCCTCACATCTTGTCTGTCCCGTTTATAGCACAGATCCAGGAGTTTACCTGATGGTCTGTACTGAAGTGAAAGGGGGCAGGGGACTCAGGGCTGGAAGGATTATTAGGCCAGTACCTGGAGTGACAGCAAGATCAGGGGTAGTGGACAGGGATGAGCAACGTCCTGAAAATGCCAGCGAACAGGCTGGCATGCAGATGCTGGGTAACAAAACAGGTGCCTGAAAGTCCTGCCCACAGGCCCTGGAAGTGGGAGGAGGGCTTCTGGCAGGGGTGCTGAGACAGGAGATGCTGGAGACCTGAGGCTGCCCTGCCCGCATGGAGCTGGTGGCACAGGAGGCCCCTTACAAGCAGGGGTGGCAAAGGGACCACTGCCCACAGTGCAGGTCGTGGCACCATTAGCCGGTCAGAGGGAAGGGGACACTGGAAGGGAGGAAACGTTCATATTCCTGGGGGTCTGGGGATATGAGTGCTCTGCAGTGCCCAGGACTGGCTGCCAGCACCCAGCTCTCTGGCCTCTGTGCTCGGCAAGACCTGGTCTAGCGCCTCCCAGCTGCTCGCCTGGCCACAGCTTTGCAGGGAGCAGTGGAGCCTGAGGACAGCCAGCTCAGCATGCAGAGGGCATTTGAAGCTGTACCCAAGCCTGATTCCCCGCCCTGAACAAGCAAGAAAGAGAAGGCAAACATGCCCTTGGGCAAAAGTCTTCATTTGAGAAGTTAAACAAACCACATCTAATTTGTGAAGATACACACAGTCTTGTGGTGGTTACAGTAAGACAAACAGGCCCAGAAAAATCCCTAGCAACCTCTTTTAGCTCAAGGAAACATAAAAACTCATGCAAATACCTTCAGAAGCAAATGGCAAAGGACAAAAAAACAAAACAGCACAAAACTGTCCCAAGGCCATAGGGCAGCTGACCCCCTCCTGCAAACTCTGTGACAAAGATTTGTAGTTCTGGCCTTGTTTCCATTCTTAAAAAGAATCCATTCATTCACCATCACAACTCTTGGTAGTAAGCCAATACATCTACTTCTTCATTTGTCATTTTTAGACAATACTTACTGATTCTACAGTATTTAAAATGAGAATTTCACTCATTTACCCTAACCTTGCCTCCTCCAAAATACAATTTTTTATTTTTCATATTTTTTACATCTGCAGCCTTGAAACGCATTGCTTGTCTGTCCACTGTAAGGAGCATTGAGCTTTCACCATGGCATCTCTGCCCTCTCCTCCATTTTCCTTCCCTGTTTCTCCCTTATCAGCTGCGTTTTCCTTTTACAGCATCAAAGATTTATAACATTCCGTTTGACAACCATAATTGAGTTTTCTGTTCTTTGTTAAGTTTTATCTAGGTAAAAACAAGTAAACTACATTTGCATTTTTACAACTCCTTAAAGTATTCACAATAGTGTCAACGAAAAAATAAAAAAGCAGAGCCTAAAAGTTATGGCTCAGCTGTAAAGAATCCACCTGCAATGCAGGAGATTCAGGTACAATCCCTGGGTCGGGAAGATTCCCTGGAGAAGGGCATGGCAACCCACTCCAGTATTCTTGCCTGGAGATTTCCACGCACAGAGGAGCATGGCGGGCTACAGTCCATGGGGTCGCAAAGAGTTGAACACAACTGAGTGACTAAACTACACCAACATAGGCTGGGATGGCAGCCTCTCAGCTCCCTTGGAGGGACTGTTCCACTGAGGTAAGGGAGGAGACAGGATATATAGGAATTTTTGCTGGGGGGGGGGGGGGAGGTTGAACATCAAAAGATTGCTAATCACAAAAAAACAGATATTTCAAGTTAATGATTTAGTGCTTTTCTATGTCTGAGAGGATGTAAGAGTCTGGGCTTATTGAATTTATTCCTTTGAAAGGAACTTTAACTGTTTCGGGCCAGTATTCTGTTTTTCTCCATCCTGAATCCCTTCAAGGTGCATCTTGGTGGGATGGGGTAGGGGGAGAGCTGCAGTGCCTGGTGGCTTTAGGCTTTGTGGCCACAGTAATATCCTCTGTTTACTGAAATGGCAGGCAACATTCTCTGTCTACCGCAGTCATGCAGTTTCCTTCTCTACAGTAGGCTGGTGGCTTTCCCAAGTCACACAAAGGAGAAAGATTTTAGCCTCAAGGTCGAAGGATTCTTTCTCTTCCACATATTCATCTTGCTCAAAATCAGACCACAAGTTCAGTTTATTCACGACGAGAGCCTGACTTTTGTAGACCACTTTCTGTTTTTTTCCCTAAATGTTCTACTACCCTTTCTTTTTTTCCTGTAGACAAAGAGAAACTGCCTTCTGATTCTTGAGCTTCTCAGTTCTGCGCTGATCATTTACTCAGCGCCTGTCTGGGAACATGGATGGCATTCTACACTCCCATGGGCACCACGGGGCTGGAAACCTGTGAACTGTATTCCCCAGCAAGGTCTGGCTCTGGTGGCAGCAGCTGGCAACAACAGGTGCCTGAAGCCTCAGACAGTCGAGGGCCTGGCAGGAGGGTGGGGCTCTGCGTGTTCAGACTCTGCACTAGCCAGGGGCCAGCTCCCCGCTTCCCAGTGAATGGCAGTAGTGCTCCCATGCCCTGGGTCACCCCACTTCCCACTCCACTCCTCCAGTTCTGGAAGGGGCTGGGGGCCCCCTGTGGCCACTGATCTCTGAGTGTTACGCACTGAGTTCATATGTTGAAGCCCTGTATTTGGAGACAGGACGTTTAAGGAGGTAACTAAGGTTGGTAAGGCCATAGGATGGAGACCTTACCCTACTTGCCTGTCTCCTTACAAGAGAAGGAGGAGATGCCGGAGTTCTCTCTGTGTCTGTCTGTCTCTCTCTCTCTCTGCATACACACAGAGGAAATGTCATCTGAGGACATGGGGAGAAGACAGCTGTCTGAAAACCACAGAGTCCTCACCAGAAACCAAACTTCCAACACCTTTTCTTTTTTGGCTGTGCTGGATCTTCATTGCGGTGCATGGGCTTTCTCTTGTGATACGTTGGCTTAGTTGCCCCACTGCATGAGGGATCTTAGTTCCCCAACCTCAGATCAAACCCGTGTCTTCTGCATTGGAAGGTGGATTTTTAACCACTGGACTACCAGGGAAGTCCCCAGACCTCCAACACCTTGATCTTGGACTTCCAGCCTCCAAAACTGTGAGAAATAAGTGCTGTGTAAGGCCCCCAACATATGGTCACGGCTGCCCAAGAAGACTAACACACTGGGTGACATCCACTCCCCATATCTGTGCCTCTGTCCTTCAATCCTTATTTTTCCTCTTTACATTTCAGCTTGAGAACTGTTTATTGACACTCCTTCAAGCTTACCAGCTCTTTTCTGGACCACATCCAGTCTTTTAATGAGCCCATCAAAGGCATTATTCATTTCTGTTCTGGTGTTTCAGTTGCTAGTGATTCTTATTGATTCTTTCTCAGAGTTTCTATCTCTCTGCTTACCTTATCCTTGTATTTCTGCATGTTGTCCACTTTTCCATTAGAGCCCTTAGTGTATTCATCATAGTTGTTTTAAATTCCTAGTCTGGAAATTCCAACATCTCTGCCATATCTGAGTCTGCTTCTGATGCCTGCTCTGTCTCTTCAAGCTGTGTGGTTTTTTGGTTTCTTTTCTTTTCTTTTTTTTTTTTGTCTTTTAGTATGCCATGTAATGTTTGCTTAAAGCCAGACAGCTGTATCAGGTAAAAGAGCTGGGGATGTAGGTAGGCCTTCACCACGCATATCTGGCTAGAAGTCCTATAATTGTAGGGTCAGGGGCTAAAATTTACTCTAGTGTTCTTGTTTACATCTCCTTGTCTTTTGAGTTTCCCTAGAGGCTTCTAAAATAAAGCCTGAGATGCACATCTAATTAGTTGTGTTCTGGTTGTTATTCAGAAGCCCTGCTGAAGGGCTGGCGAGTGTGGGGGAGGGGAAGCTTCCCATAGTCCACAGTTTGGGTCTCAGCCTTTTGGAGGGTCTGTGCCTCTGGGCTGTGACCTTCACAAGCTCTTCTCAATACCCCAACTCCCAATAAGACAGGAAGGCTGGAGGGGATGGAATTAGACATTTCTCTCCTCCCAGGTCAGTTAGGGCCTGATAAAACCCTAGTTGGTCAGACTCTAGCAAACTAGTTTCTCTTGAGGGCAGGCCTTATTAAGAAGAGCAGAATGCTCTGGAAATATTTCAGAATGGTTGCATTTCTTTCATTTTTCATACTGTTCATGGAGATTTTGTTTTCTTGGGCTCTAAAATCCCTGCAGCCATGAAATTAAAAGGCGCTTACTCCTTGGAAGAAAAGGAGCTATGACAAACCTAGAAAGTGTATTAGTATTAAAAAGCAGAGACATTACTTTGCTGACAAAGGTCCATGTAGTCAAAACTGTGGGTTTTCCCAGCAGTCATGTATGGATGTGGGAGCTGGACCATAAAGAAGGCTGAGTGCCAAACAATTGATGCTTTCAAAGTGTAGTACTGGAGAAGACTCTTGAGAGTCCCTTGGGCAGCAAGGAGATCAAACCAGTCAATCCTAAAGGAAATCAACTCTGAATATTCATTGGAAGAACTGATGCTAAAATGGAAGCTCCAATACTTTGGCCACATTATGCGAAGAACTGACTCATTGGAAGAGCCCCTGATGCTGGGAAAGATTGAGGGCAGGAAGAGAAAGGGGAAAGCAGAGGATGAGATGGTTGGATGGCGTCACTGATTCAGTGGACGTGAGTTTGAGCAAACTCCAGGGGATGGTAAAGGACAGGGAAGCCTGGCGTGCTTCAATCTATGGGGTCGCAGAGAGTCGGACACAACTTAGCAACTGAACAATAACTTTTCTCTCTCTTTCTGTTTTTGTCACTTTTTTGGAGGGGGGGTGGAGGGGAAGGGGCCACTCTGTGCAGTATGCGGGATCTTAGTTCCCCGACCAGGGATTGAATCCATGTATGGTGTATTCTGCAGTGGAAGCCCAAAGTCCTAACCACGACCTCCAGGGAAGTCCCCAGAATGACTACTGTTCTAACTCCCCTGTTGGAAGCACAAGAGAAGATTATGCTCTGAAATTCACTGCAGGGATCGTGGAGGTAAAGCTCATGAATGTGTGGACCCCCACCAAAGGCTGAAGCCCTCTCAGATTCATCCACACCAGGGCTCCAGTCCTCAAAGGGCAGTTTGGGCCTTTCTGCCTTACCGCTGGACCCACAGACCCACCAGACTCACTGGAGGCTTCCGCTCCAGTGAGCCTCTATTCTCCATATCTACCTGTCTGTCTCTCCAATATCTGGGGCAGTGGTTTGCTGTGACCCCAGTTCTCCTGTAGGTCTAAGAGGAGTTGCTGATTTTCAGTTCATTCAGCTGTTTGGTGAAGACAGGAGTGGTAACTTCCAAGCTCCTTTCATGTCAGACTGGAAATTCTAAGTTGCTTTCAATACATCTTAAAGCAGTTCCCTCATTTCAACCCCCTCTGTTGGAAACATCTGTAGGAGTTTCTGCCTTACTGACTGGACACTGACCCATGCACTGAGTCTCCTCTGGCTGGAGACAGGCCTCCCAGACCCCCCTGAAAGCCTCACCTCCTGACCAGGGGTCCCCCAGGTTGCTGCATCCATGTCCTCTGAGGACTTCCCTTCACCAAGAGCCTGTTTCTTGGATCCTTCCTTCTTGATTTTCCTCCTTGTTTTGCTGGAGTACTTCCTCAGGAAACTCCACAAGAAAAGCTTGTAGAATTTCTACAAGTTTTCAAACTGCTTTTGTTAGTCCAAATCCTTTTGAGAATTGTTTCAGCAGGTACAGAATTCTACATTCAAGATATTTCCTCTTAAGCCTTGGAAGGCCTTTGTCTTCTAGAACGCAACCTCCCTGAGGAGGTCTGGGCTTTATTTCTTTACAGGCAGTCCGCTTGTATTTGTTTATTTTCTCCCTGAATGCTTGCAGCACCTGCCTTTCATCCTTCATGTTCTCAGATTCATGAGGCTGTGTCTGGGTGTGGACATTTCATTATCCACCCCGAGTGACCCTTATAGGTGTCCTCGGTCTGACAACTTACAGCTCCTACCTCAGAGAAGATACCCTTCAGTCCATCTGAGATTGCTTCTTTCCCCTCCCTGTTCTCTGCTTGTTCTGGGACTGTAATAGGCAGACGTTGGAGATCCTGGTTTGAATTGCTATTTGTCTTTTTTCCCCATCTCTCTCATGTTTTCAGTTTTTTTTCTCATTTCTATCCTATTTTCTGGGAAGCATCCCAGTTTTTCTTTTATTGAAAGTTTTGTTTAAAAGATTGCATTTTTAATTTTTAAAATTTCTTCTTGATTATGTAATTATTTCCTTTTCATAGCATTGGTTTTTGTTTCACAGACTTAATAACTTCTCATATCCCTTTGAGGATATGAGAATTTTTAGGAATTATCTTGTGATCCCTGCGTTGTTTCTTTTCCTATAGGGCTGGCTGGCTTGCTTATCTTCCTATTTCTCATTCACATGGCGGGTCTCTCTTATGTGCCTGGGACCATTATACCTCCTTTCATGTTTGAGAGCAGAGCTCCAGACCAGTGGTCCTGGGTGCTTGGTACGTGATTCCCCTGTGGCTGCGGTCAGTCTGGACTCCACTAGTCCTCTCCTTTAGCTGAGGAGGGTGACAGTGAGATCTAAGTGGACAGGGCTTCTGGCTGAGAAGCTTCAGGCCTAAGCAATTGGGCTGACGGCTGATGCGTGTGAAACAGGAAGGCCTTAATGGAGTGGTTCTCTGTCCTGGCTGGTGGATGTCTTAAAAATCCTGATGCCTGGGCAATGTGCAAAACCCATGAAGTCAGAATCTTTTTAGGGGGTGGGGCCCCAGGCATCAGCATTTTCTAAAGTGATTCCAATATGCAGCCAAGAATGAAGAGCTCTGTTCTAGATCAGGGATCCTCAGCCTACAGTGTGTGGCCTTCATCTCCTAGAGGGGGTGGGGTGGGAGGAGGCTGGTTAAAATACAACCAGTGGGCCGCAAGGCTGAGAGCTTCTGATTCAGCAGGTATGGGGTGGACCTTGGAACCTGCATTTCTAACAAGTTCCCAGGTGATGTTGATGCTGCTAGTAGGGAACGTATTTTGAGAAGCATAGCTTTAGAGTTAATTCTTGCACATCAGAAAGCTTGTTCAATGTCTCTAAATAAAAGCCCATTTTGTGGCCTGAGGTTGTCGTTGTTCTGTGCCTTGGGGTGGGGAATGGCCAGACTGAGCTACTTCATAAGCAGATTTCCAATGAGTCCTGCACTTTTCAGCCTTCCCCTCCCCCACCTCCTGACCTGCCAGCTCGCAGCCTGTGCCCCTCTGGTTGAGGGAGGTACCAGCAGCCTGAGCCTCCCTCTGGCGATGTCCCGGGCTGGACTCTTCTGTCCTTTCTCCTCCGTTCATACCCATCCACCTGCTTTCCAGCTTATAGAATCATTTCGTGTTCTTCTTTTTTTCAAAATTTTTGACTGCTAATGCTCCCCGCTTCCAGGCCAGCCTGGACCACAGCAGCCAGCTCATTGTCTACCAGTGACCCCCATGTGCAACCTAGACACTTCCTGCTCCACCCACGCAATGCTTCTTTCCAGCTTGTGGTCATGGCTGTGGCTCCAGCGCTTATGTTGCTGGTTCACCGTGTCCAGGCACCACACTTCACAGATGGGGTCTACTGTAATCTCCGAATACTAAGAGACAGGTATTCTATTTTCTCCATTTAGGGAGGGGCGTGAGAAGCAGAGATGCCAGCATGGTTGGGGCCCGTGACTCCCACACAGGCTCAAGTGCTGCTGGCCGCACCTACAACAGGCTCTGCCCACGGGAAGCAGCCGTAGGACAGGTGATGCCACAAAACTAGGTGAGAAATGTCCAGCCCACGTTGGAGATGGATGCCAATTTGTTATCCAACAAATTTGTTGGCTCCGACGGGGATAGAAGACCCCAGCTAGGGGCCAGAATTTTCCACGTTTTCTATGGAGACCTTCAGTGGTTTCATCCCCAACCTTCAGCCAAGGAAGGATGAAGCTAGAGAAGCTCACTGCCTTGTGGTTCCCCCATAGTGCCTGTTTGGAGCCAGATCCACAGCTGAATCCAAGTGAATCTGTGGTTTCTGGGAGGACGTTCCAAAGGCGTGTGGTTATGACCAGAGGCCATGCGGACACAGAAACTACGGCATAGCCCGAGCTCCCAGGAGCCCTGAGCTCTGTGCCCCTTTCTGCCGGCAGCGGTGCAGAGGCTGCTCTCTGAACTCCTAGTCCTTTTTCCTGATCTTCGCAGTGAGCCTTCAGCAGAGGAGTCACAGGTCTCAGATGAACCCTGACGCGGATGAAGAGCAAACTAGAGTACGGCTTAGAGGTCAAAGTGCACTAGGACGGAGATGCCCGGCCCCCGAGAGGACAGATCGCAGAAGCGCGCACCTGAGCACCCGTGCGCACATAAACAGATGCACACAAGAATGCGCGCGCACGCACACATGAGCATGCAAACATGCACAGACACACACATGTGAGAGGGAGACGGGGCGCACTCTGGCCATTCACATCTGACCCAGGGCCTGAGTGATGTCCAGAGGGGACAGACAGCAGAGGAGAGAGAACAGGAGCGCTGGCACTTCCCGATGCTCCATAAACCCGAAGGCAAGTGCGGTGACGGAGCAATTTGAGCCAAAGTCACTCAGGGACCGAAAGGCAATTACTTAAATATTTAAAGCAGACGCCCAGCGAGGGGCTGTGGAGGCAGCTTTGTTAATATTTAACACGATCTGGGCAGTCACTGGGAGAACAGCTGTTTACTGAGAAGAACAAACAGCTCCGATTGCTCAAAGCCGGGGAGGCTTTAGGGGATTAGCAGCTGCCAGGGTTTCCAGCTCCAGCAGCCCTTGACCAGGCCCTGGCCGGGCGGAGAGGCCTGCAGCTGTCCCCGGGGGCAGTGAGAACCATAAACACGCGTCACGGGCTTAGCGGCCCGGCTCCAGAATCGCGCTCTGCAGGAAACCCAGCCCTGCAGCTGGGCCTGGGAGGCGGCTCCTGGCTGGCCGGAGGCCCCTCGCGTGGGCAGCTGCGCCCCGCAGCCCTGGCTGGGTTGTCCTCCTGGACTCGTGTGCTGTCCCAGGGGGTGTCCTTGGAGACTCCCGGCGCATAGCCGGGGGCAGGTGCTCGCAAATGGAGAACCTCTAACTTGTGAAAAGAATCCCAGGCTTGCTTGAAAGCCCTCCAGCTCACACTTGGGCCTTTCGGGACACCAAGCAGGACGGCTTCTTCCCGGAGATGACAAGCCAGCCTGTTTTCTGGAGTGTTCTCTCCGTGGCTCCCACCTTGCAGTTGCCTGGTCTCCACCAGCGTGGTTATCTTGACCGAGTCTGGATCAATCAGGCCAGGAGTGACAGATCATGCACTCACCTCAAGCCTTATACCCACCCTCCCCCACCCCCACCCCTATTTTCCATCATCCCTAAGGCTCTCCACAGAGACCTCCTGGAGCCCCGCCTCCTCCCCCCTGACTGTGGCTCTTGGGGTCACCTGCACGTGAAATTCCAGTTCAGGACCAAGGGCTGCTGCCAAACTCCCCATTTCATCATCCAGGGCATCGATTGTGGAGTTGCCCAACCGTAGACCCACAGACCGAGACACCCCCTGGCCAGTCACTGCCCACCCTGCCCAAACCACAGCTGACCTTGACCTCTGGACAACTCTGAGGCTATTTGCACACCTGGCCATTTATTGTGAAGGATGAAGCGCTGAGCAGTGTTCCACTGTGACAGATCTGTAGGCAGACTGGGGCCTGCACATCAGTCCTTGGTGAAGTCACTTTTCAATTGTTACAGCCAATGTTTGCGTGAAGACTTAATCCCAGGTTTCACAGAATGAATATAGTTTTATACCCTGAAAAAAAGACATGAGAGTGTGTAAAGTATTGGAAGAAGGTTTTCTCTGTGCACAGCACGGTTCTGACAGCTGGAAACCAGAAAGAAACACAGAAAGAATCTGATCAGCATGACACTGGTCAGAAGTAATTTGTCTTCAGCAAAGAGGGGTCACAGGGTTGAGAAACATCCAGGGTCACTGAGATGGTGCTGGGCATTTTTATTTTAGGCTGTCCAGCATCAGAATGGCCTTCTCACATCGGGGGAATCAGCTCTCCTGGTGGGAGGCCAACCCCTGCTTCCTTCTACAAAAACCCAAAGGGCCAGAAGGAGCTCTTCCTGAGCCCTGGGAGGGGGCACTGGGCTGGGCAGGACCCCCAGCAGGCCTGGGCATAAGTAGCAGAGGCCTGGATACAACCTGGGCAGGCCCTGGGCTGAGGCTACGGCCCCCAGCGCCTCTAGGGTTCTGATCATTTCCTCCAGGTGATCCTCCACCCACTGGGTCTCCCTTTAAAAATGCCTCTCCTTTCAGTCACCCCATCATTCATTCATTGTCACCCAACAGAAACGCACTGAACACCTACTGCAGGCATGAGCCAGCTGCGAGTCCCCCACCAGCAGGCAGGAGTGTGTACTGACCGTGGCTGTGGGGGAAGGGGTGGCCCCAGGTGGCCAGCAAGGCAAGGACAGGCTTCGAGTGCCGCAGAGCAGAGGAGAAGGGAACCGTGGACAGCATTAAAGGTGTTGGTGGGGCTGGGGGTTGGAAGGGCTGTTGGCTCTGTGGGTACAAGGGAGCCCCTGCCTTTGGCAAAGCTGCTCCTGGGAAAATCCAGTCTCCCCAGCCAGTCGCCCTCTCCCTCCCTGGTGAGGACGTGAGTGTCCTCTCTGGACAGGGCAGAGGTCATTGTCTGCCCTGCATTGCAGCCCTTTGGCTTATTTGTCTGTTTATTCCTTTTTATGTCCTCACCCTCCGAGCAAACTGAATGTGCATCCTTTTATTGGTATGCGTCCGTGTATATAACACAGCGCTTTTATTATCTTCATCAAATTTTTTTTAGATTTTACTTTTTTATTGTGGTAAAATATACCTAACATAAAATTTACTGCTTCAACTACTTAAAAAAAAATTTATTTGGCTGTGCCAGTTCTGAGTTGTGGCAAGCAGGATCTTTAATTGTGGCCTGTGGGATCTAACTCCCTGACCAGGGATTGAACCCATGCCCCCTACATTGGGGAGCGTGGAGTCTCAGCCACTGGACCACCAGGAAAGCCACACCATTTCAACTCCTTTTAAGTGTACATTTCAGAGGTGTTAAGTACATTCACTTAACTGGTTGCATGTGCAGCCATCACCACCATCCATCCACAGAACTCTATCTTCCCCAAATGACACTCTGCACCCATTAACATTTACTTCCCATTCTCTCCCTCTCCAGCTCCCAGCACCCTCCATCTACTTTCTGTCCTTAGGACTTTGACTGCTATGGGGACCTCACCTAGAGCTTCCCTGGTGGCTCAGACAGTAAAGAATCCACCTGCAGTGTAGGAGACCTGGGTTTGATCTGTGGGTCAGGAAGATCCCCTGGAGGAGTAAATGGAAACTCCAATATTCTTGCCTGGAAATCCCATGGACAGAGGAGCCTAAAGGGCTACAGTCCATGGAGTCGAAAAAGAGTCGGACATGACTATACCACCTCCAGGAACCTCACCTAAGTGGAACTTCACAGTCGTTGCTCTTTTGTGACCGGCTTATTTCACTGAGCACAATGTATTAAGTTCATGCACATCATAGCAGGTGCCAGAGTTTCCCTCATTTTTAGGGCTGAGGAGTAGTGCAGTGAATGCTTCTCAGGGGGCTCAGCGGTAAAGAATCTGCCTGCAATGCAGGAGACATAGGAGATGCAGGTTCTATCCCTGGGTTGGGGAGATCCCCTAGAGAAGGAAATGGCAACTCACTCCAGTATTCTTGCCTGGAGAATCCCATGGACAGAGGAGCCTGGAAAGCTACAGTCCATAGGGTCGCAGATTCAGACACGACTAAGCGACTTAGCACACAGTAGCACGGTGTTTTGAAACCACGGCTTGGTTATCCACTCATCTGTTGACACACAGCGCCGTATTTTAAATTTACTTGATTAATATGATTCTTTTGGCCTTGTTTGTTTCTTATTTCCACTCAGCACCATGACCATGATTCACTCCTATTCTGTGTGCACATCCAGGCCTTGGCTTCTAACAGGGGCTGAGAGTCCCAGGCTCCCCTGCCCCCAGGCCAGCCCCTCCCTTCAGCACACAACCCTGCCAAAACCATCCATGTGCAGGTCCCACCTATCATTACCCTTCTTTCCATAGTTGTAGTTTCCACCCTTTGGTTCTTTTTATGACTCCTTGTTTCTGTTTTTTTATTATTAATACCCTCCTTTGCCTGAGAATATTTATTATACTGATTTTAAATTCTGGATCTGCCTGAAAATGCTGCTCCCTGGGGTGACTGCGGTCCAAGGTGTAGTCTCTATGTGAGCTGCTGTACCTGTGGGCTCCTGCCTCCCCAGGGTGTTGTCACCCTGTCTGGGGACAGATAATGGGAGACAAAGTGAAGCCCAGGTTGGATCTGAGTGTTGGTGTCCCTCCTGGAGGGGTTTCAAGAGACAGACAAGCCCCAAGACCACAGAATTCCTGCCCACCTCCCTTCTTTGCTGTTGCTCCACCAGAATTTTCATTAAACCGATAGATGCTAGGGATCCTGGGAGGAGGCTGGCTTTCCGAGTCTCAGAGCGGGAGGTGAGGAAGGGGAGAGAAGTTGATCTGGAGGTGCCAGCTTCCACAGCTCCTCACCTGGCAGGACGGGGCCACCCCAATCAAACCCTGCCTGATTTGAGGCTGCTGCCTGAGCTGCTGGTCTCTGTCTCAGATGAATGGGGCAGAGACAGAAACAGAACCACCCAGCTCTCCTCTGCCCTGGAGGCCATCCCCTCCCCGCCCCCCAGAATCCCCATCACCACCCCCAGGGTTCCCACCAGCCTCGGGTGTCCCCAGGGCTTTCCAGTTGTGTGTCTCCTCCCTCTCCTGAGGGCTTTCCAAGGTTGATGCTGGTGGGGGTGAGGACAGCCCCTGCTTGTTCTCCATCTCGTCCAGACCCCTCCTTCTGCTAAGTGTTAAGTCGCTTCAATCGTGTCCAACTCCATCTGACCCCATGGACTATATAGCCCACCAGGCTCCTCTGTCCATGCAGTTCTCCAGGCAAGAATACTGGAGTGGGTTGCCATGCCCTCCTCCAGGGGATCTTCCTGACCCAGGGATGGAACCTACATCTCTCCCCAGGAGGATTCTTTACCACTAGCACCACCTGGGAAGCCCTTGCTTGTTTTCTATCTCGTCCAGACCCTCCTTCTACCCTCCCCCAAGTCCAGATGGATTTAAAGCCCTGGTGGATGCTTGCAAACATAGTTGGGTGAATTCGTGGATGAGATGGTGATGGACCCCCTGGAGCCCACCTTCAGTGCTCACTGGAGGCCAACTGGTAACCAGGCCTCTGCCCTCCCCCAGCCGAGGCCTCACCCTCTCCAGTGAGCACCCTGTGCCCATCAGTCTCTTTGGACCTGGATAAAGTCACTTCTGATCCACTGAGCACATTTCACAGGCAATAGTGAAAAAAGGGGCTTGGCTAGAACTTTCTTTAAAAATGAAACCAAATTGTGAAAATGAGTAAAAATTCACATAGGAGTTCATTTTGTCTTACAAATTAAAAAAAAAAAAAATTACCAGATACAGAACTATGATCTGCCTCTTACAATAAAAAATGCAGGAACCTATTGTTAATTAGTCTTTTGGCATATTTCATATGCCTGACGACTTTAATAGCAAACATTCCTATAGTATTTACTAAGTGCCAGGCACAGTTCTAAACTATAGATGTCTGTATGTATTTAATATATTTAACATTCTCAGTCGTGAGAAAAAGCATCATTATTATCCCCATTTTACAGATAAGAAGACTGAAGTGCAGATAGTTGAAGCAACTTGCCAGCCACACAGCTGGTGCTGGGGGGCCACGGACCCAGCCCCTCACCCTGGGTCAGTGGCATGTATGGCTCACTTCCTGTATGATGACTGTATCCTGGTTAGGAGGAGGGTCAGCCTTGCAAAACCCCAAGGGCCTCCTGCGTCTTTGGAGCTTTTCTCTTTGGAAGTGGTTGTTGGCTGTCGGTGGTGTTCGGCAGTCCTGTCCTGGTCCCTGAGAGGGACCCACCTCAAAGCCCTCACCGTGGATGGTGCTATGTAACTCAGGAGGTCAGCTCTTCAGTGGGTCTACCCTGAGCCCCATGGTACTTTCCCATGTGTGGGACCCTACAGCTCATTCCACCTGGCTGGGCTGGGGAGGCCCTCGATGCTACAGGAGAGGCTGATGTTCTTGGCTGTTCATTCACTGGCTAAGGGAGGCCTTGTGTCCAGCCCTCATTTGGGCCCTGGGTAGACAAAACAGACACAGTGCCTGCTCTGTTTTTATGGAGTGGACATTCTGTTACAGTCTAATGGGGAGGGGAAACATAAACAGGACAGTTAAATAAAATACCCATAATAAGGAGGAAAATGGAGCAGGAAAAGAGGACAGGAAGTGGTCCCTAGGGAAGCTGCAATTTAAGTAAGTGTGGGGTGAGGAGGGGTCTCTGACATGGTGAGAGGGAGGGATGGTCCCCAGGGCCCTGAGATCAGGAAGGGCAGAGGGCAGGGGCGGGGGCAATCAGACTGGGAGGAGGGAGCAGCCTCACTCCATTGAGGGGGCTTTGGCTCTGTCTCTGTGTTGGGGGCAGGGGACAAGCAGGACAGAGACTGGTGAGAGACATGGGCTCGGGGGTCGTGACATTTAAGCAGGGGGAGGTGAGGGTGTCCAGCAGCAGAGGCAGGGCAGGAGGCCCAGGTGAGACCGTAAGGAAGGCGCTGGGAATCGCATGATTCTCTCCGTCCAGTGCACGCAGAGGGCGTCTGAGGACTGGGCTGCCCAGGAGGTGGTGTTGGGGGTGGAGGGGTCAGTGGCTTGAGAGTAGCACCCCCCTGTCCGGAGCCGCAGGATGGAGTGCGAGCTTGAGAGCCGGACAGCCTTAGAGAGAGAATGGCAGAGGTACTGGAGACAAGCAAGTGTAGACGGCTCGCTGAGAAGTTTCTTGGAAGAGGATGGAGAGCAGTGACCGGAGGAAAGTCGGTCACGGGAGGACTTTTTGTTCGGTGTTGGCCTTTAGGATGTGAAGAAAGAGAAACACCCACGTGCTGGAGAATGTGACCTAGGAGGGAGGTAATACTGCTGAGAGTGGACCGAGGGGGCGGCGGGGAAGGGGGTGGGGCAGGGATGGGTAGTGTCCGAACAGCCGCAGTCAGGGGGAGCAGGGAGTGGGGGGTGGACGGAGGGCGGGGCTGTGCAACTCCCGGACTCTGAATGGGGGTCCTGGCCCAGCACCCCGGCTTTCACTACCCCCACCCTGCACTGTCCCCCTCCCCCGTCTAAGCTGCCCCCGGAGCTGCTCTGTGAGTGCACAGACCCCCACGCTGAGCCGGGGAGGAAGGGACAGGTGGTGCCATCGCGGGGTCTCCTGCAGGGGACCGGGATGCAGTGACAGCAGGTGTCGCGGTGGCGGTGGGAGGGGTGGTGGGTCCCTGAAGGGGCGGCGGTCCAGCGGATGCCCGGACGACTGGACAGGACCGGGCTCTGGGGTGGGGCCTGGGGCCGCCAGGCTTGCAGTGCGCTCCAGTCACTGGATCCGGAAGCCCTCGCCTCCAGCCCCTCCCCGAGCTCTGGCAGGAGATAGAGGCTCTGCCAGTTGACGCCCTGCCTGCATATCTGCACCGGCCGGGGTCAGGACTGAAACCCGCAGAACTGCTGGTTCTTTCCGAAACATTCCACCATCCGGGACTCGTTCAAGCTGGCCGGACCTGTGCCCCAGAGACATGACCCCCATAGAGTCCCTCCATCCCCACCCCAGGGGAGCCTGACGACTAGGAGGGGCTCTGAGGGGCTGCCTTCCATGCCGTCTAAATGCGGGAAGGAGTTTCCTCTCCACTGTCAAATTTATGGTGTTCTTTCTGTTTACCGGCTGTTTCTCTAAGCTTGGCTTTATCTTTAGCGAATATCTTCCGATCCTATTTAAACTTTTTGACATACACATGAGGAATGTAGCTAAAAATGAGAGTCATGAAGAGAAACATTTTTTTAAGTCAGTGCAAATATTTTTGGAATTTAATTTTCCTGAGGAAAAAAAAGAAAACATCCTGCAGACAGAGTCTGCTTCCTGTGTTTTCACACCCCTGGCCTCTGGGGTCTTTATTTGTAAACCTAACACAGTGATACAGGACTCCATAAACCACCTCCCTCCCAGCAAAATCATAACAATCAAACCACCCTCCCCCTCCTCCATTTCCTTCCCTCTCCTTTATCTTCTTGGATGATTGTGGACAAATAAGATGACACCCCCTAGAAGACAAAGCTCCCAGACATGGAGAATCAAATAAAACAAGCTGGGACTTCCCTGGTGGCTCAGACGGTAAAGCATCTGTCTACAATGCGGGAGACCTGGGTTCGATCCCTGGGTCGGGAAGATTCCCTGGAGAAGGAAATGGCAACCCACTCCAGTACTCTTGCCTGGAAAATCCCGTGGACGGAGGAGCTTGGTGCAGGCTACTGCCCATGGGGTCGAAAAGAGTCAGGCATGACTGAGCGACGTCACTTTCACTTTCACTGCTACATCACTAGAAGCCTAATTCGGCAGAAGCTTCCAACAGTGACGCAAACAGATGCAGACAGAGCAACGCAGAAGATCGAGCATGAAAAAGGAGCAGCCGGCACGGGGCTCAGCCTCCAGCACGCTGTCACACATCGTTCACATGATAACAGAGACCTAGATCCTCTTTCCAAGGGCTTTGAGACCGAGGATGGTACTCATGTGGCTGAGGGACCTTCCTCCACTCATAACCTGCTCAGCCTGCGGCTGTCTGGGTGCCCTGTGATGGTCCCTCGAGAAGTCCAGGCTGGGGTGCAGGCACCTTTTGTCTTCCCGAGGTGGGTCAGGGTGACAATGAACATAGCAGGCTCTCCTGGAAGCCCATAAAGAGGAGGAGTCAGGCTCCACGTCCGTGAGGATGGCAGGCTTTGTGACTGAGCCCACTGTTGGTATGTAGTGGAGGTGATGCGTGGAGCTCCAGGGGTGTGGTGGGGGGGGAGGAAGTGGTCAGAAAAGCAGCTCTCGCCTGGACCCCTCTACCTCTCAGGACAAGCACTGCTTTACTAAGGGTTGTCATTAAGTTTTGGGGTAATTGTTACACAGCTGTTTCAGTCCATTCAGCCTGGTGTAACAAAAAGTGACATTAACTGGGAGGCTTATAAACAACATCTACTTTCCATCTCTGGAGGCTGGGAAGTCCAAGGTCAAGGTGCTGGTAGAGTTGGAGTCTGGGAGACCTTCCTGGGTGAAGACAGAGCAGGACAGGAAGAGGTGGGTAGGTGCAGGGCTGGGCATCTCCAAGACAGGACCACCAAGGTGCGCTGGAGCCCCCCAGGACGGGACTGGGCAGGCTTCCCCTGCCACTGTAGGGACACCTATGGTATTGGGAGGCCCCTTCCAGAAGCACTGAGGCCCCTGGGGGCGGCTGCACCTTGTCCTAGGCATCTTGTCCCTGTTGGGCACAGGTCTGAGGACCTGGGTGGAGGCAAGTGGGGCCTCAGGGACCCCTCCACCCGCCATCAGCCCCACCAGCCCCACCCTAGTCCCCATGGGTGGGACCACTGGGCTCAGTGTGGCCTAAGGCCCGCTCTCCAGGGGTAAGTGCCCTTTCCTGAGAACACTGGCCTCCCCTTTGCTTGGGGTTACGGCATCCTGCCCCCTGTGAGGAGCACCTGGCAGGTGCAGGAGGAGGCTGGTCTCCAACCAAAGGGTGGAGGCTCCATGTCCTGCCCGTTGCTCCTGGTTCCTTCATGTTTGTTTATGCAGCACCTTCTCCACCTGTCTACCAGGCCGGGCTTAGCTTTGGACAAACCTGGCCACTCAGGCCAAAGTCAGCCCCACCTGACTGTCTAGTTTTCTGTCGTTTCTCATTCTCGTGGTTCTTCCCACGTGCTGGAATTCTCCAGTCCCCCTATCTGGTCCATGAGTCCACTATCAGCCATCTCCCCTCTGAGACCTCAGGTTGGCAAAGACAGGGACCTGTCGGCAGGGCCACGTCGGCAGGGCCACTGCCTGCCCATTAGGCCCAGAACCTGCAGCCTGGCAGGGTTCAGGCCACCAGTGTTCAGGGGGCAGCGGAGCGAGTGAGTGACCCAGGCTCCCTGTTGTGGGGTGGGTGCTGAGGATTCTGATGAACCGTGCACAGTCACAAGAGCCCCAAAGGGCTGGGCGCCATGCATAGACAACAGTCAGTAGCACTGAGGGGCGTGAGGAGTCCCTGCTGGGTCATCTGGTCTCTAAGGAGGGTCTGCACGGGCGGGAAGGAGAAGCACTTTGGGGGTGTAGCACAGCACATCTGGGCCAGGTGCAGGGCAGGCTGAGGTGGGCAGCCACGTTCAGGCTCATCAGGCCTTGCTCCTTCAATCACTGTCTCCCCTGCACACTCCAGGCCCTTCTGAAACCCCTTGCTTGTGTGGGGTGAGGAAGGGGGACACAGAAACTTCTCCACATCCTCCACCCCACCCTTCCCTGTCCATGGACCCTCGGGCATCTGTGCTGCTCTACGGGGCTTGGCCACAGGGGCTAGAGGACACCCCTGCTCCCTGGGACCATCTGGATGGCTTGTTTCCGGCGACCACGTGTGGGTGGAAAGGAGCCTGTGGGGAAAGGTAGCCTCCAAATAACAATATGGAAAAAATGTTACAGAGATGGAGCTAGTGTGGGATGGCTGCAAGCCTCGTTCATTAAAGTAAAAAATAAGGAAAACTGGCATGAAAGTCAGGAAAATTACAGGGTATTTCCTGCAAGGAATAAACGGGACATCCATGGAAATTTCTTGAGGCATAGTAAGTTTACTGTTTCTCTTCTTTAAAAAAATATCTAGCTGTGGTTCACCTGTCCCCACCCCCGCCCCAAGAAAAGCAGTTATTTATGGCTGTAGAACACTCCCTGTTCAGAGCAACTTCAGAGAACAAATGCGGCTCCTGGAGCCTCCGCAGCGGTGAACACTCTGGCACTGGGTCAGGTTCGGGGGTTTGGGGGTTTGCTTGAAGCCGTTAATTGCCACATAAAGCTCTTGAGAAAAGCCCTGGATCTGGGGTCTCGGCCATAAAAGCTCATTGAGAACTGGTGGGAAGCTGGTCTCCAGTTCTTGTCGTCGGAAAGTCCAGTCCCCAAGCAGGAACTCCTGATTACTCAATGACAGGATGGACATATGAGGGCTACCTGGGGGGTCATTACTGTGAAAAGCCCTCCTGGAAGCCGGCCTCGTGGGCCGCCCAGACCTGCCTGGGAGCTGCTGCCAGTGTGACCACAAGGGAGCCCAGGGAGCCCTGGTGGGGGACTGAGGAGAACATGGAGGCCTCATTTTCCCTCCTACATGAAGCAGGCTTGGCCCACCCCTGACTTTAAAAATGACTAGCTAAATGCCTGGGTCTGGCTGCTCTGGCACATGGCAGGGGAGTTATTTAGAACGCAAACACCTAAAATAAGCCTAAACACAAACTCTTCTCTACTGCTGGAGGGGCTTCCCATGAGCCCTGTGCAGGAGCACAACCAAGAAGGAATGGGCTTCCCCAGTGGCTCAGATGGTAAAGAATCTGCCAGCAATGCAGCAGACCCGGGTTCAATCCCTGGGTCAGGAAGATCCACTGGAGGAGGAAATGGCAAACCACTCCAGTATTCTTGCCTGGAGAATTCCGTGAACAGAGGAGCCTGGCGGGTGCGCACACGTGCGCACGCACACACACACACACACACACACAGTCAAGATGGATGGGGTTTCTGAGACGGTGGAATCCAGGAGGGCTGCCTGGCACAGGATGCAACCAGGGTCACAGGGATTTGCGAAAGCGAGTGGCAGTTTCCTTTGCCCCTTGTGAGGATGGCCACTGAAATGGAAAGAGCAGTGGACACCAGAGTCTATGTTCATTCTAAGCCCAGGCAGCTCTCTTCTCCACAGCACTGTGAACTCTGACCCTGCCTCTCCCTTCATGACAGTGTCTGTTCCAGAGACCTTCACCCACTCTCAACGGGGCACAGCCCCTGTGGTCAGGAGTTCATCAGCCCAAATGGCTTGAGGAGGAAGTGGCTCCAGTTGGGAAACTGATATTGGAGTCTTTACGAATGAGTCAGTGCTGATGGTTTGGGGCTGTTTTCATTGATCAGGTCACTGGGGTCACAAACTCATGCACAGCTGTGTTTTCCTTTTCCACCATCAGTTCTGCTCAGTGATGTTCAATATTCACGACCCGAGTGAAGGTTTACACAGAAAACAGTCCTCTGAGTAAATACAAATGGCCAATAAGTACAAGAAATAAGGCTCTACCACACTTGGGGTCAGAGAAAGGTGAAGTTTCAAACTCCACGCTGGTCAGAAGGTTTGCTCTGCAGAGATAAAAAGAGAAGGTGTCTATGGTAGAGATGGTGATAGCAAGTGCTGTGTGACGGGGATGCAGGCTGTTTTGTCCACAACTGAGAGCAAAGGGCGCCACCTTTCTGAGAAGGACGGCAAAGGTTTCTCAGTATTTTTCTTCACAATGTCCAACATTCAGTAAAAAATTACCAGGTTTGAAAAATGACAAGGTTGGACCAAAAGAAAAAACTGGACAATAAAATCAATTTGTAGCGGAGATTCTGATATTATTGTTGTCAGGCTCTTAAGAACTTTGAAACACTAGAATCATGTGTTCCAGAGATTAAATGACAAGATGGATATTCTCACTAGCATCCTGGAAGCAATAAATGGACATTATAGAACTTTAAAATATGGTGACTAAAATTAAGGCACTGATTTTTAACTAAAATTAAGTTTAACTACAAATTACACAAAGTGAGGAAAGTAAATAACTGAAGAAAGTAAGTAACGGTGAAGGCAGATTAGAAAAATATATCCAGACTGAAGCAAGAAGAGAAAAAAATTAAAAATACAAAAAGAATTTAAGAGAAATGTATGTAATCCAAGTCCCAGAAGGAGAAGAGAGAGGGAATGGGGGCAAGAAGTAACATTTGAAGAGACAATAGCCAAGAGTTGTCCAAAAATGATGAAAGACAGAAAGCCACAGATTGAAGAAGAGTCATAAAGCCCAAGTGGTACAAATGAAAACTACACCTGGACATGAACCTGGTGAAACTGCTGAAGACCAAAGAGAATATCTGAAAAGCAGTTGTTAAAGACTGTAAGATGAGGCTTGGATTCACCAAGTTTGGTGCCTAAGCCAGAAATGTGTCTCCCATGCAGCCATGTAAGACACAGGATGCCTGAGTAAATTTGAATTTCAGATAAACAACAAATTTTTGTGTGTTTAAGTAAATGCATGCTTAGTTGCTTCAGTCATGTCTGACTCTTTGTGACCCTATGGACTGTGGCCCGCCAGGCTCTTCTGTCCATGGGATTCTCAGGCAAGAATACTGGAGTGGGTTGCCATTTCCTTCCTCAGGGGATCTTCCCAACCCAGGGATCGAAGTAAGTATATAAACATGCATTATTTGGACCATGCATGCATGCTAAGTTGCTTCAGTCATGTCTGACTCTTTGTGACCCTATGGACCGTAGCCCACTAGGCTCCTCTGTCCATGGGATTCTCCAGGCAAGAATACTGGAGTGGGTTGTCATGCCCTCCTCCAGGGTACCTTCCCCACCCAGGGATCAAACCTGTCTCTTATGTCTCCTGCATTAGCAGGTGGGTTCTCTACCACTAGCACCACCTGGGAAGCTCTATTTGGACCGTGGTTACACTAAAAAATTATTCATCTATCTGAAATTCAATCCAAAGCAAACGTAACTAGGCATAAGTGCAGTTTGGGTTTCTAAGTTCATGGAGCCCCACCTTATTCCATGGAAGATGGGCCAAGCTTGGTGAAATGGTGGCCTAGGCCCCTGCCTCCACGGATGGGGTATCCATGCCCAACCCAACTTGATGGCTTTCAACAGACTGTCCCCTAACCTTCACAAATACTGTGGATTAAACAGCTCAGTGTTATAAACAGTTCCCCAGAAAGTTCTGGGTCTCTGTTAAGGTTTTTTGATATTATCTTCAAACAAACAAACAAATAAACAAATACATCGAAAAGGCTCATGGGTCTCAATAATCTGCGTTACTCATAAGAATTGGCCTTGACTTTTAAATGTCTGTTCTCAGCCTCAGTTTCTTCATCTGTCCAGTAAGTGCCTGACTCATGGACTCAGGGCTGTGTTACATGAGGTAACATCTGTAAAGTGCTTCACTCAAACTGACAGTCACCACTACTCGACAAATGGTAGCTATTGTTGTGTGGTGGACTGAGTAATGCCTCCCTGCAGAGATGTCCACACCCCTGTTCCTGGAACTTTCATGGTATATCACAAGGCAAACAGGATTTTGCAGATGTGATTAAGGTGGAAGACCTTGAGATGGGGGGATTATCCTGAATTTTTCAGGGGGACCCAATGTAATCACACAAATCTATAGAATCAAAGAACCTTTCCCAATGTAAATTGGTGTAGCCACTGTGGAGAACAGAATGGAGGTTTCTCAGAAAACTAAAAATAAAATTACCATATAATCCAGCAATCCCACTGCTGGGTATGTATCAGCAAAAACTATAATTAGAAAAGATACATTCACATCTATGTTCCTTGCAGTGCTTTTTAAAACAGCCAGGACATGGAAACCATCTTAATATTCATCAACAGATGAATGAATAAAGAAGATGTAGTATGTATACACAATGGAATATTACTCAGTTGTTAAGAAGAACAAAATAGTGACATTTGCAGCAACATGGATGGACCTAGAGATTATCATACTTAGTGTAGTAACTCAGAAAGAGAAAGACAACTACCATATGATATCACTTGTATGCGGAATCTAAAATATGACACAAATAAGCTTATCTATGAAACAGACTCACAGACATGGAGAACAGACTTGTAGTTACTAAAGGGGAAAGCAGGGGGTAGGGTGGGGAGGAAGAGAAGAGAAATCGAGAGATTGGGATGAACATGTACACACTGCTACATATTGGTTTTCCTCATCAGCACACTTGGCATCCATACCTTTCATTACTGGGAGCTTCCCAGGTGGTTCAGTGTTAAAGAATCTGCCTGCAATGCAGGAGATGAAGGTTCAGTCCCTGGGTTGGGAAGATCTCCTGGAGGAAGGCATGGCAACCCACTCGACTATTCATGCCTGGAGAATCCCATGGACAGAGGAGGCTGGTGGGCTACAGTCCATAGGGTCACAAAGAGTCAGACACAACTGAGTGACTAGATCACCACCTGTACTATGTATAAAATAAACAAGTTCCCCATGTGTACAGCACAGGGAACTATACTCAATATCCTGTAACAAACCAAAATGGAAAAGAAATAAAAAGACCCTTCCCTACTTGTAGTCAGAGGAACAGGTGGTTGTGGGTGGGGGGCAGAGAAATGAAGCCTGCTGTCTTTGAAGTGGGACAGGGACCATAAGAACAGGGTGTGGACAGACTCTCAAAGCTGGAAAAGGCCAGTTCATACTTGGAAAGAACATCTCAGCTGTGGGGGGCGCCTGTCCAGTACATGGAAGCAGAGCGCAGGACGCGTGAAGCTAAAGCCACTCACCTTGAAGCCTCTCCAGTTCCCTGGGTAGATGGGTCACCCTGTCAGTGTGTTATTCTGTTAGGGGTTAGAGAACCATTGACCAAGACTGCCTGCTTTGGCCAGGCATGAGGAAAACCACCTGCATGAGCTGTCACACAACAGTACTGCAGTGAAAACTAACTGGGAAAATTCAGGAGGTGCTAAAATTCCTCTTGGCTGAGAGATGCCTGCACCACCAGGAAGGACCCTGAGTCACCAAGTATGGACCAAGCAAGATGACTGGCAGAGACAACCTGGAATCTAACCTATCACTATGAAACCTGAGACTGTAAGCCTCATGGCAGAGCAGTTCTCCTGGGTTCCCTGACTTGCTGCTACCCGTACGGGCCCCCCATCCCAATAAAGTCTCTTGCTCTGTCAGCACGTGTGTCTCGCTGGACAGTTCATTTCCAAGTGTTAGAGGAGAGCCCACTCTTGAGCCTGGATGGGGTCGTCCTTCCTGTAACAGCCTGTGCTGCTCCCCAAGATGCAGGAGGTCCATTTACGTGCCCAGCGCTGCCATCTGGGTTCTGAGAGGATACCTCTTTCAGGGGCAGCATCTTCTCCCTGCTTCTGTGGTCGCTTGGCTCACAACTGGATGCCAGGTCCTCAACTACACAGAAAAGAAAGCTTTAGTTCTAGCAAAGGTCAGGGGCAGGGGGTTCCTTTCAGACTTGAAGCAACAGAGTCCAGGCTGGGCAGGTTCTCTCTCCCCAGCTGCCTATTAAAGAGCTGCAGCAACATCCACTGAGGAACCAGTGGCCAGATGTTTTCAGCCTTAAAAATACTCCTCCTCCCTGAATGTTGCCACAGCACAAGAAAGAAGAAAGGAGAAAAGCACAGTGTGAAAAGATACCTGTGCCCCAGTGTTCACTGCAGCACTATTCACAACAGCCAAGACGTGGCAACAAACTAAGTGTCCACTGACAGAGGAATGGACAGAGAAGGTGTGGTACATATACCACGGAATACTACTCAGCCATGAAAAGAATGAAATAATGCCATCTGCAACAACGTGAATGGACCTAGAGGTTATCACACTAAGTCAGACAAAGAAGGACAAATACCATATGATATCACTTACATGTGGCATCTAAAATATGACACAAATGAACTCATCTATGAAACAGAAACAGACTCACAGATGCAGAGAACAAATTTATGCTTACCAAAGAGGAACAGGGGGAGGGATAAATTAGGAGTTTGGAATTAACAGACACACATTATGATATATAAATAGGTAACCAATAAGGACCTGCTGTATAGCACAGGGAACTATACTCAATGTTTTGTAATGACCTATAAGGGAAAGGAATCTGAAAAAGAATACACACACACACATGATATAAGAGCTATATATATATATATATATATATTTATATGGGGGTGCTGGTGCTAAGTTGTTTCAATAGTATCTGACTCTTTGTGACCCATGAACTGTACCCTGCCAGGCTCCTCTGTTCATGGGATTCTCTAGGCAAGAATACTGGAATGGGTTGCCATGCCCTCCTCCAGGGGATCCTCCTGACCCAGGGATCGAACCCACGTCTCCTATATCTCCTGCATTGGCAGACAGATTCTTTACCACTAGCACCACCTGGGAAGCTCATATAACATATACATATAAACATATATTTAAAGTTATATATATGTGTGTGTGTGTGTGTGTGTGTGTGTGTGTATAGCTGAATCACTGTGCTACACATCTGAGGCTTACACGACATTGTAAATCAACTATACATCAATAGAAACATGTCCATCCTCCCTGAACAGCACAAGAAGCCAACCCTCCAGGCATACACTCACAGCCACCAAGGATGAACATGGTTGGGGAAGCATTCTCTGCAGGAATCAGGCGGCACACCAGGGACACTGCTGCAGACACAGACTCTTTCACCTGAGCGGAAACCCCTGATGTGGCAGGATGTGGTGAGGCTTTACTGCAGTTTTTATGTATTTGCTGCAGCTCTCCAGAAAAAACCATCTGCTCTGATTCAACTAACCAGTCAATCAGCTGTTTTTGAAGATCGCTGCATGGGTGATGGCTCTGTCACTTGTTCCTGTGGGTGCATGGATGAGGCTTCCCATCCAGCTCTGGGGAAATGTCCCTGAGGTGCCTGAGCTCTGGCTGAGACCCCAAAGCTGAGGACGACAGCAAAGAAGCACCTTCCATGTTGTCACCTGAGTGCCAGAAGCTCCCATTCTGGGCTTTGCTAAAAAGGTGAAACTGATCCTGTGGCACTTACTTTGGGGGGATCTGCCAACCCCTTGTGGAAACTTGAGAGAGGAGTGGGGTCAAGTGAGGTCACTGCCTATTGGGAAACCTGGCAGGGGGTGTCCCTCAGGCCAGGTGAGGGAGGGCCCTTCAGAAATGGGGCGCCCCATGGAAGAAAGATGGGCATCATGTTTCCAGGGTACATTGGCACACTGCCTACAATGAGCAGGTTTCCTTGGGAGATACCTGGTGAGTGCTCCCTGGTGGAAAAGTGCAGAGGACAACCTTGCTCCTAGATAAGTCCAAGCGCTTGAACAGTATGAGACTGCAGGTCAGGCCAGGGGTGGCAGGGGCACGGCCCTCACTCAGGCCTTTGGTGGGTGGCTCGAGCCCTTTCCTGGAGGCTGGCTTACCAGGGGGAGGCGTTGTTCTGGCCAAGTTCCCCCCAGAAACTTACCCCAGGTGGTTAAAACGAAGAGATTTATAGAATCCTGTTTGTTGAGGTGTTGCTGTTCAGTTGCTAAGTCGTGTCTGACTCTTTGCAGCCACATGGGACTGTAGCCTGCCAGGCTCCTCTGTCCATAGAATTTTCCAGGCAAGAATACTGGAGTGAGTTGCCACTTCCTTTTCTAGGTGATCTTTCTGACCCAGGGATGGAGCTCGCATCTCTGTGTCGCCTGTATTCACAGATGGGTTCTTTACCACTGAGCCACCTGGGAAGCCCCACTGTCTCCCGGAGTTTGCTCAAACTCATGTTCACTGAGTCGATGATGCCATCCAACCATCTCATCCTCTGCCGCCCCCTCCTCCTCCTGCCCTCAATTCAATTATTGAGATGAAATTTACATAAAATGAAATTCATTCTCACTGGATGCACCATTTAATGAGTTTCGCTAAATGTTTACAGCTGTGTAACCACCACCACAAACGAGAAGTACAAGATTTATTAATACATGACCCCCCAAAGCCCCTGTGCTCTTCTGCAGCCAGTCCCGCTTCCTGCCTCCACTGCGTCCTCTGTGCCTTTTATAGAAGGTCCTGTGATGGGATCACAGGGTGAGAAGCCTTCTGCGTCTGACCTTCTTCACTTGGCATGTTTTTCAGATTCACCCATGTCGACTGCATGAGCCTGTGGCTTGTTTGTTTTTATTTCTGCATAGGGTACCCTTTGTTCATCTGTTCTCTGTGGAAGGACATTTTGTTTCTGTTTTGGGGTGATTATGAAAAATGGGCTATAAATATTCATATACAGATCTTTGTGTGGACATATGTTTTCATTTCTCTGAGGCACATATCACATGTTAAGTGTGTGTTTAACATTAAAGAAAGCTGGCAGACCTTCCAAAAGTGCCTGTATCATTGTGCATTCTCGTCGGCAGTGTATGCAGCTCCCATTTCCTCCAAATTCTTGCCAGGACTTGGTATAGGAACTCTTTTGGAATTGCAGCCAACCTATTAGGGGTGTAGAGGTGTCTCATGGGGTTTTAATTTCATTTTCCTAACAACTGATGCTACTACTGAGAGTCTTTTCACATGCTCATTTGCCTTCTACATATATTTGGTGAAGTGTCTATTCAAATATTTTGCCTATCTTTTTTTTTTTTTAGAAAATACTTGTAATAGAATAAAAATGAAAAGAGAATTTACCAGAATTTTTTGCATGCAGCTTAAGCTATTAAATGCAATTAAATACAATGTGGAGTCTTGAATAAGGTACAAAAACAAATAATGGACATTATCCTAAAACTTTGTGAAATTTGAACAAAATCTGTAGTTTAATGATACTGTATCATGTTAATTTCTTGATTTGTTTTCTTTTTACAACATACTATTTCTTTATATTCTTCAAATTGGATTAGAAGTTTCAAGCCTCATTCAAATTTTTCTGACTTTTGAGTTTTTTATCTTCTTATGAGGCATAAGAACAGCTCACTCTTTGTGTAATCTGAACAATACAAGTGATTTGTCAGATATGACTTTGCAAGTATTTTCTCCTAGTCTGCAGTGTGTCTTTGCTTTTTTAAAAATAAAAAAACAGTCTTCTGAAAATTAAAACAAGTATTTATTTATTTATTTTGGGGGCAATGGGTCTTAGTTGTAGTGTAGAGGATCTTTCTTTGTGGTGCACAGGCTTAGCTGCCCAGTGGCATGTGGGATCTTAGTTCTCCTACCAGGGATCAAACTGGTGCCCTCTGCATTGGAAGCTGAAGTCTTAACTACTGAACCGAGAGGGAAGTCCCTAAACCATCTTTTGAAGAACAAAAGTTTTAAAACTTTGATGAGGTCCCATTTATTAATTCTTTTTCTCTTATACTGGGTGCTTCTTGTGTTGTAGCGGGTAAACCTTTTCCTAACACATGTGCCTACAGATACACATTCTCCTATCTTTTCTTCTCAAAGTTGCATAGTTTAGCTCTTACTCTGAGGACTGTGATCCACAGCTAGTTAATGCTAAAATGTGGTGTGAGGTGAGGGCTGAGGGTCATTCCACACAGAGGTCTAAGTGTTACAGCCTGCTTGTTGATAAGGACAAAAAGACCTTTTTGACTTGAGTATAAAGTACTCGCAGAAAAGTGCAGGTCTGAGTACAGCTCAAGCAGGTTTGCAAACTGAGCACCTCTGTGTTATGAGCCCAGACAGACAAGTGGACCATTTCCTGCTGACCAGACATTTAAACTGCCCCTCAGCCAGACCCAGCCGTGACAACCACTTCTGGCACTCCAACAGCTGGGAGGAGTCCTGCCTGCTTTTAAACTTTCTCTAAGTGGAATCACACACAGTGTCTTCTTCTGAATCTCTGTTCTTTCACTCATTAGCATATTTGTAAGTCATACCTGTGTCGCCTGTCCGTGAAGATCACTGATTCTCATTGCTGTGCTGTCCTCCGCTGAGTGGCTGCACCACAATTCATGGGCACGTTCAGCGGTCAACACACATGTGCCTGGTATCTAGTTTAGGGTGGTTAACAGTAGTGCTGCTAGGGGCTTCCCTGGTGATCCAGAGGTTAGGGATCCACCTGCCAATGCAGGGGACATGGGTGTGATTCTTGGTCCGGGAGGATCCCACGTGGTTCGGAGCAACTAAGCCCACACTTTGCAACAAGAGAAGCCACAGCAATGAGAAGTCCACACACCACAGCCAGAGAAAGCTTGTGAAGCAATGAAGACAGGGCAGCCAAAAACAAGCAAATAAATACTTCTTTTAATTGGAAAAAAAAAAAAAGTAGTGCTGCTACACGTCTTTTAATGACCACTGCACACGTTTCTACTGGGAGTTCTCCTGAGAACGGAGCTGCCAGGGAGTAGGGTGTGTGTATGCGCAACGTCAGTGGACACACCAAGGACCTCTCCAAAACGCTCACACTCTCCCCCCGCCCCCAGAGTGTGTGGGGTGTCCCAGCTGCTCTGCAGCCTCACCAGCTCTTGGCATTTTCCACCACTCTCATTTCCACCACTCAAGTGAGTGTGCACCCATACCGCACTCTCATCTTCCTGATGACCAACAAAGTTGAACCGTTTTGTCTGTTTATGAAACACATGAAAGAGGATATTTCGATTCATTCTTTTGTGACATGCCTACTCAAGTCTTTGTCCATGTTCACGTTTTCTTTCTCTTGTTGGTGCGCAGGAGTCCTGTGTACATGTGCAAGTCCTTTGTCGACCTGCATGTTGCTGATAACTGTTTCTGATATGAAACACCATGTGATGTCTTTTGAAGAATTTTTCTTTCATTTTTTTTTTTTTCCTTCATGGCCATGCTGTGAGGCTTGCAGGATCTCAGTTCCCCAGTCAGGCACTGAATCCAGGCCCCGGCCATGGGAGTGCCAAGTCCAAAACACTGGAAAGACCAACCAGGGAATTCCCGGAATTTCTCTGAAGGTGCCCCTTCTGGTGGATGCTAGACTCAAGGACTGGTGACAATAGAGAGCCACTCCCACTCCAGGGACAGAGATCAAGGGCACCGATGGTGTTCCCTGAGCCCAGAGAGGGCTGGTGCTGGGAGGCAGAGTGGGCCGGTGTTTACCCTCCTCTTTCCTGCTGAAGCCTCCATGGGCTGAACCACAGGTGAGTGAGTGAGGAAGCCCAGAAGCTCAGGGTTCAGGCTCTGGGGGCACAGAGAAAGAGAAGGGGGGTATGCGTCAGGGTGGGGAGAGGGGACGCAGAGGAAATGAACCTACTAAAATGGGTTGCAAGAGATTATCTAAAGATGGCATCTCCCAGGTTAAGAAACTGTAGTCTGCACGGGCCCGGGGGCCTCCAAGGAAACCACCGAACGTGACCCTCGAGAGAGGTAGCACTGGAGAACCACCAAGTGGGGACAGCCACCACAGAGCTATTTGAGTTAAAAAGAAAAAAGCTGTTTTGCTCCCTTTCTCTAATCTCCTAGAGAGGAAAGGGAAGAGCGAGGAATAGGAGAGGGGCATGGTGCTCCTCTCCCATTGCTGGCCTGGTCACAGGGCCTGCCCAGGAGTCTGGCTTGGATGTGAGACTTGAATTTTGATTGATACTGGACTAGATTCCTTCATGCCTGGAAGTAAGTCATTTTTATAGAAACAGAGCTTGTTCTTCTAATTAAAACTGCTGGGCGAGGGCTTCCCTCGTGGCTCAGTGGTAAAGAATCCGCCTGCAAATGCAGGAGACAAGTTTAATCTCTGGTCCAGGAGGATCCCATATGCTGTGGAGCAGCTAAGCCTGTGTGCCACAATTACTGAGCCTGAGCTCCAGAGCCCGGGAACCATGACTACTGAGCCTTCCTGCTGCAACTACTGAGGCCCATGTGCCCTAGAGCCTTCTCACAAGAGAAGCCACCACAGTGAGAAGCCCATGCACTGCAAAGTAGTCCCCACTTGACACAACTAGGCACAGCAATGAAGACCCAGCACAGCCATAAAAAAAACAAACAAACTGCTGGGCATGCTGAAGGCAGCTGGCTTGCTGAGATGTTGTCAAGGGGCAGAGAAGGAAGATGGGAAAGAATTCATTTGAAAGAATCCCAGGGTTGGAGGAAGATCAAGCCACTTCCTGTGTGTTCCTCACTGGTTCAGACCATTCAACAAACCAGTTGTAAATAATAAATCTCTCTCTCTCTCTCTGTCTCTGGGCTTCCTTGGTAGCTCAGCTGGTAAAGAATCCTCCTGCAAGGAAGGAGAACCCGGTTCAATTCCTGGGTCAGGAAGACCCTGCAGAAGGGATAGGCTACCCATTCCAGTATTATTGGGCTTCCCTGGTGGTCCAGCTGGTAAAGAATCTGCCTGCAATGTGAGGGAGATCTGGGTTCAGTCCCTGGGTTGGGAAGATACCCTAGAGAATGGAATGGGTAGCCATTCCATGGACTGGAGAATTCCATGGACTGTATAGTCCACGGGGTCGCAAAGAGTCGGACACGACTGAGTGACTTTCACTTTCACTCTTAGCAGACACGGGACTACATGCTTTTCATGCATTATTAACTCTCACAGTCACTCTAAGGGTCAGGACTGTTACTATAGCTGCTTTACAGGTGGAGAAACTGAGGCACAGACAGGTTAAGCAGCTTGTCAGAGGCCACACTAGCCGGGTTTCAAGTTCAGCAAATCTGATCACATAGTCCAAGCGAGAATTTTTTTAACACAAACTTTTTTTTTCCCAAAGAGTGGTTTCAACGTCTCAACAAATTAAGATGGTATAGAGAGTTCTATGTACCCCTGTCTACCTCACTGTTAACATCCCCCACTGCACTGGAACAGTCCTTACAACTGATGGACCTATACTGACACATTATTACCACCCAAAGTTCATCAGGGTCACTCTTGGTGTTGTACATTCCATTGTTCTTGTTGTCCAGCCACTCAGTCATGTCCAACTCTTTGACCCCATAGACTGCAGCACATGAGGTTTCCCTGTTCTTCACCCTCTCCCTGAGTTTGCTCAAACTCACGTCCATTGAGTCGGTGATGCCATCCAACCATCTCATCCTCTGTCGTCCCCGTCTCCTCTTGCCTTCAATCTTTCCCAGCATCAGGATCTTTTCCAATAAGTCAGGTCTTCACATCAGGTGGCCAAAGTATTGGAGCTTCAGCTTCGGCATCAGTCCTTCCAATGAAGATTCAGGTTTGATTTCCTTTAGGATTGACTGGTTTGATATCCTTGCAGTCCAAGGGATTCTCAAGAGTCTTCTTCAGCACCACAGTTCGAAAACATCAAGTCTTCAGCACTCAGCCTTCTTTATGGTCCAACTGTCACATTCATACACAACTATAGAAAAACCATAGCTTTGACTATATGTACCTTTGTCGGCAAAGTACACTCCATGGACTTGGACAAACGTAGAATGACATGTGTCCACCATTACAGATTCATACAGAGTAGCTTCACTACCCTAAAGTCCTCTATGCTCCACCTGTTCATCCCTCTCTCACCTCAATCCCTAGCAACCGGTCCTTTTACTTTCTCCATAGTTTTGCCTCTTCCAAAATGTCATGAGGTTGGACTCACACAGTATGCAGCCTTTCCAGATTGGTTTCTTTTCTCTTAATCATTAATTTCTAAGATTCTTCCATGTCTTTTCATGACTTGATGGATCATTTCTTTTTTAGCACTGAGTTAGTATTCCATTGTCTGGTTCTTCCAGAGTTTGTTTAGCCATTCACCTATTAAAGGACATCTTAATTGCTTCCAAGTTATGAATAAAGCTGCTATAAATGTGTGTGTATTTGTATGGACATAAAATTTCATCTCATTTGAGTAAACAAATACCAAAGATGGCTGCTGGATTGTATGTTAACAGTATGTCTTCCCAAGTAGCTGCACCATTTCGCATCCCCACCAGCAATGAAAGAGAGTTCCCGTCTCTCCACATCCTTTCCAGTACTGGTATTGTCAGTGTTCTCGAGCTCAGCCATCTGAATTGCTATAGAGTGATAGCTCACTGTTGTTTAAATTTGCATTTCCCCAATGGCATGTGAATGAAACATCTTTCCTTATATTTCTTTGCCATCTGTATATCTTTTTTGGTGAGGTCTTAAGGTCTTTGGTCCAGTTTTTCATTTGGTTCTTTTCTTATTGTTGAGTTTGAAGAGTTATTTGAGTTTCTTACAGTTAAGTTTGAAGAGTTCACCTATCAGATGTGACTTTTGCAAATATTTCCTTCCAGTTAATGGCTTGTGTTCTCATTCTCTTGACACTGTCTTTCACAGAGCAGAAGTCTTCAATGCAACGAAGTCTGGCTTATCAATTATTTTTTTCATTGACCATGCCTTTGATGCTGTATCTAAAAAGTATTCACCATATGCAATGTCATCCTATGCTATCTTCCAGGAGTTTTATGTTTTACATTTAGGTTTATGATCCATTTTGAGTTAATCTTTATGAAGTGGGTTGGGATTCATTTTTCACATGTGGATGTACAGTTGTTCCAGCACCATTCTTTGAAAAGACTGCCTTTGCTCTATCTATTGTATTGCCTTTTTCTTTTGTTGAAGATCAGTTGCCCATATTTATGTAGCTATATTTCTGGGCACTCTGTTCTGTTCACTGACCTAATCATCTATTATCCCACAGGTACCATGCTGTCTTGATTACTATAGCTTTATATTAAGTCTTAAAGTTGGGTGGCGTCAGTCTTCCAGATTTGTTCTACAATATTTTATTGGTTAGTCTGTCCTTTTGCCTCTCCATTTAAAATTTAGAATCAGTTTGTAAATATCTATAAAATAACTTGCTGGGGTTTTGATTAGAACTATATTGAATCTATAGATCAAACTGGGAAGAACTGACATCTTGACAGTATTGAGTCTTCCTATCCATGAACATGGCACATCTCTCCATTTATTTAGTTCTTTGATTTCATTCATCAACATTTTAGTTTTCTTCATATATATCTTATACATAATTTTGTTAGCTTTATACATAAGTACTTCATTTTTAGATTATATTGCATTTTCAATTTCAAATTCCATTTGTTCAGTGATTATCATTAATGGGTGTTGGGTTTTGTCAAAGGTTTCCCTGCATCTAGTGATACAACATACATAGTCTGTTGATGTGGCGGGTTACATTAATTAATTTTCAAATACTGAGGCTTCCATACCTGGGATAAATCCCAACTGGTTGAGGTATTAATATATAATTGTTTTTGAACATTGCTCGATTCAATTTGCTAACATTTTGTTGACAATTTTGCATCTATGTTCATGAGAAGTATTGATCTATAGTTTTCTTGTCTGGTTTTAATGGTAGAGAAATACTGGCCTTATAAAATGATTTAGAATGTATTTCTTCTGCTTCTGTCCTCTGAAATAAACTGTAGAGAATTGGTATAATTTCTTCCTTAAATGTTTGATAGAATTCACCATTGAACCCATCTGGATTCGCTGCTTTCTCTTTGGAAGGTTATTAACTACTGATCCAATTTCTTTAATAGATATAGGCCTATTTGGACTATTTCTTCTTGAGTGAGTTTTGATAGATTTTTTATTTTAAGGAATTGATCCATTTTACCTAGGTTATCAAGTTTGTGGGCATAGAGTTGTTCACAGTACTCCTTTATTAACCTTTTAATGTCTATAAGATCTACAGTGATATTCCTTCTTTCATTTCTGATACTGATACTTTGTCTCCTATCTCTCTCTTGTGGTTAGCCTGGCTAGAGGCTCATCAATTTTACTGATTTTTTCAAAGAACTAGCATTTGATTTCATTGATTTTCTCTATTGAATTTTTATTTCCAATATCAATGATTTCTCCTTGAATTATTTCCTTTCTTCTGCTTATTTTCAATTTAACTTGCTCAGTTTCTAGTTTGCTAAGGTGAAAGATTATTGATTTTAGATGCATTCAATGCTGTAAGATCTCCCCTAAGTACTGCTTTTGTTGCAACCCACAGATTTTAAAAAGTTTTGTTTTCATTCTCATTTAGTTCAAACTACTTTTAAATTGGGCTTCCCTCGTGGCTCAGCTGGTAAAGAATCTGCCTGCAATGCAGGAGACCTGGGTTCAATCCCTGGGTTGGGAAGATACCCTCGAGAAGGGAAAGGCTACCCACTCCAATATTCTGGCCTGGAGAATTCCATGGACTGTATAGTCCATGGGGTTGTAGAGTCAGATACGACTGAGCCGCATTCACTTCACTTTTAAATTTCTCTTGAGATTTCTTCTTTGACCCACATGTTATTTAGAAATGTGTTGCTTAATCTCCATATATTCTTGGATTTTCCAGGTTACTTTTTGGGAAAAAAAAGTTATTGATTTCTAGTTTAATCCAGTGTCTCAGACCAGACACTGAATTATTTCTGTTCTCTCAAATCTGTAAAATTGTGTTCTGTGCCCCAGAATGTGGCCTGTCTTGGTAAATGTTCCATGTGAGTCTGAGAACAATGTGTATTCTGCTGTTGCTGGATGAAGTTGTCTATAGATGTTACTTAAATCCAGGTGATTGACGGTGTTCGTGAGGTCAGCTACGTTCTTACTGCATTTCTGTCTGATGGGTCTGTCCACTTATTATAGAGGAGTGCAAAAATCTCGAACTATGATAGTGGATTCAACTATTTCTTCTTGCAGTTCTATTAGTTTTTGTCTTGTGTAGTTTGATACTCTGTTGTTAGTGTATACATATTAAGGATTGTTAAGTCTTCTTAGAGAATTCTCTTTATCATTACGTAATGTCCTTCTTTACTACTTTCCCTGGTGGCTCAGATGGTAAAGAATCTGCCTCCAATGAAGGAGACCCAGCGTTCTATCCCTGGGTCAGGAAGATTCCTTGGAGAAGGGAATGGCTCCCACTCCAGTATTCTTGCCTGGAGAACCCCATGGACAGAGGAGCCTAGCGGGCTATAGTCCATGGGGTCATGAAGAGTCAGACACGACTGAGCAACTAACACACATACACAATGCCCTTCTTTATCCCTGATAACTTTCCTTGTTCTGCCTGAAATTAATATAGCTACTCCTGTTTTTTTTTTTTTTAATTAGTGTTAACATATTTTTTCTCCATCCTTTAAATCTATATGTATCTTTATATTTAAAGTGGGTTTCTTGTAGACAAAATATAATTGGGTGGTACATTTTAATTCACTCTGACAAACTCTTTTAATTGGTGCATTTAGACTATCAACATTGAAAGTGATTACTGGGATGGTTAAAATAATATCTGCCATTTGTTATTTTCTATTTGTTGCCTTCAATGTTTTAAATGAACATTTTATAATTTCATTTTCTCTACTTTGTTAATACACTGGTTAGACCTCTTTATTTAAGGACTTCCCTGGCGGCTCAGACAGTAAAGTATCTGCCTACAATGTGGGTGACCCAGGTTCAATCCCTGGGTCGGGAAGATCTCCTGGAGAAGGAAATGGCAACCCACTCCAGGATTCTTGCCTGGAAAATTCCATGGAAGGAGGAGCCTAGTAGGCTACAGTCCACGGGGTCGCAAAGAGTTGGACACAATTGAGCGACTTCATTTTCACTTTCTTTTCTCTTTATTTACTCTTTTTAGTGGCTGCCCTAGAGTTTGCAATATATCTTTACAACTAATCTAATTCCAGTTTCAAACAACACTATACCTCTTCACAGGTGCCGTACCTTCTAATAACAAAATCTCCCTAATTCTTCCCTTATATCATCGTTGTCCTTCTTCTCACTTATACACAGGCATATGTATCCAATACAATTGTTTTTATTATTATTTTGAACTGTTATCTATCAAATCAATTAAGAGTTAATAAAAATGTTTATTTTACCTTCACTTATATATCTTCACTTCAGTGCTCCTTTGTATTTTTTTCTCTGAACACTTTAAATATTTCACTCTACTCTCTTCTTGCTTGCATGGAGAAGTCAGGCAATATTCTAATTTTTGCTGCTCTACAGACATGTTTTTTCCCCTCTGGCTTCTTTCAGGATTTTATTTTTATCTTTGATTTTCTATAGTTTGAAAATAATACTCTATAGAGGTATAGTTTTGGCTTTGTCTTGTTTTGGAGGGGAGGACTGAAGTTTTGTTTTGGGGTGTTTTTGTGTAAGGTGGGAGATGTTTTTGTTTTGGGATGTTTTAGTATTTTCCTGATCAGCATTCTCTGAGTTCTTGGATCTGTGGTTTGGTGTTCGACACTAACTTGGGGAATTTCTCCATCATGACTGTTTCAAATATTTCTTCTATTCTTTCTTCTCTTTCTGGTGTTCCCATTATTTATATATTAAACTTTTTGTACTTATTCCATGGTTTTTTATATTGTTTTCCTTTTTCAGTCTTTGTTCTCTTTGCTTTTAGAGGATTCTATTGATAATATCCTCTAGTTTACAGATTCTTTCAGCAGCTGTGTCCAGTTTACTAACAAGCCCATCAAAGTATCCAAAGGTATCCTTCTTTCCTGTTATAGTACTCCTGATCTCTAGCTTTTTTTTTTTTTTTTTGGTTCTTTCTTGGGATCTCCATCTCTCTGCTTTCTCTGCCTATCTTTTCTGCAAGCTGCCTACTATATCCATTAGAGCCCTTAGCATATTATTCATAGCTGCTTTAAATTCTCAGTCTAATAATTTCAACATTCTTGCCACGTTTCATGCTGAAGCTTGCTCTGTCTCTTCAAATGATGGTTTGTTTGTGTGTTTTCAAATTTTTTTTGCTTTGTTTTTTGATATGCCTTTTTTTTATAAAAGATTTTTTAAGTGGACCATTTTCAGTCTTTACTGAATTTGTTACAATATTGCTTCTGTTTTATGTTTTGTGTGTTTTTTTTTTTTCCAAGAGGCATATGGGATCTTAGCTACCTAACCAGGGATCAAAACCACACTGCCTGCATTGGGAGGCAAAATCATAATCACTGGACCACCAGCAAGTCCCTGATATGCCTTGTAATTTTGTTGTTGTTGTGATGCCCAGCTGTGATGTACCAGGTAAGTTCAGTTCAGCTCAGTCACTCAGTCATGTCCGACTGTTCACGACCTCATGGACTGAAGCATGCCAGGCCTCCCTGTCCATCACCAGCTCCTGGAGTTTACTCAAACTCATGTCCATTGACACGGTAATGCCATTCAACCATCTCATCCTCTGTTGTTCCCTTATTCTCTTGCCTTCAATCTTTCCCAGTATCAAGGTCTTTTCAAATGAATCAGTTCTTCACATCAGGTGGCCAAAGTATTGGAGTTTCAGCTTCAGCATCAGTCTTTTCAATGAACACCCAGGACTGATCTCCTTTAGGATGGACTGGTTGGATCTCCTTGCAGTCCAAGGGACTCTCAAGAGTCTTCTCCTACACCACAATTCAAAAGCATCAATTCTTCGGTGCTCAGCTTTGTTTATAGTCCAACTCTCACATCTATACATGACTATTGGAAAAACCATAGCTTTGACTTGTCGGACCTTTGTTGGCAAAGTAATGTCTCTGCTTTTTAATATGTTGTCTAGGTTGGTCATAACTTTCCTTCCAAGGAGTAAGCGTCTTTTAATTTCATGGCTGGAGTCACCATCTGCAGTGATTTTGGAGCCCCCCAAAATAAAGTCTGCCACTGTTTCCACTGTTTTCTCATCTATTTGCCATGAACTGATGGGACCAGATGCCATGATATTAGTTTTCTGAATGTTGAGTTTTAAGCCAAAGTTTTCACTCTCCTCTTTTACTTTCATCAAGAGGCTCTTTAGTTCTTCTTCACTTTCTGCCATAAGGGTGGTGTCATCTGCATATCTGAGGTTATTGATATTTCTCCCACCAATCTTGATTCCGACTTGTGCTTCATTCAGTCCAGCATTTCTCATGATGTACTCTGCATATAAGTTAACTAATAGGCAGGGTAATAATATACAACCTTGACGTATTTCTTTCCCAATTTGGAAACAGTCTATTGTTCCATGTCCATTTCTAACTGTTGCTTCTCGAACCTGAATATAGATTTCTCAGAAGGCAAGTCAGGTGATCTGGTATTTCCATTTCTTTAAGAATTTTCCACAGTTTGTTGTGATCCACACAGTCAAAGGCTTTGGCATAGTCAATAAAGCAGAAGTAGATGTTTTTCTGGAACTCTCTTGCTTTTTTGATGATCCAATGGATGTTGGCAACTTGATCTCTGATTCCTCTGTGTTTTCTAAATAGAGCTTGAACATCTCTGTAAGTTCGCAGTTCACATACTGTTGAAGCCTTGCTTAGAGAATTTTGAGCATTACTTTGCTAGTGTGTGAGATGAGTGCAATCGTGTGGTAGTTTGAGCATTCTTTGGCATTGCCTTTCTTTGGAATTGTAATGAAAAATGACTTTTTCCAGTCCTGTGGCCCCTGCTGAGCTTTCCAATATTGCTGGCATACTGAGTGCAGCATTTTCACAGCATCATCTTGTAGAACTTGAAATAGCTCAAGTTGGAATTCCATCACCTCCACTAGCTTTGTTTGTACTGATCCGTCCTAAGAACCACTTGACTTTGCATTCCAGGATGTCTGGCTCTAGATGAGTGATCAAACCATCATGATTAATTGGGTCATGAAGATCTTTTTTGTACAGTTCTTCTGTGTATTCTTGCCACCTCTTCTTAATATCTTTTGCTTCTGTTAGGTCCATACCATTTCTATCCTTTACTGTGCCCATCTTTGCATGAAAAGTTCCCTTGGTACTGTGGGCAAAAATCCCTTAGAAGAAATGGAGTAGCCATCATAGTCAACAAAAGAGTCTGAAATGCAGTATTTGTATGCAATCTCAAAAACAACAGAACGATCTCTGTTCGTTTCCAAGGCAAACCATTCATTATCACAGTAATCTAAGTCTATGCCCAGTAATGCTGAAGAAGCTGAAGTTGAACGGTTCTATGAAGACCTACAAGATCTTTTAGAACTAACACCCAAAAAAGATGTCCTTTTCATTATAAGGGGACTGGAATGCAAAAGTAGGAAGTCAAGAAACACCTGGAGTAACAGGCAAATTTGGCCTTGGAATACGGAATGCAGCAGGGCAAAGGCTAATAGAATTTTGCCAAGAGAACGCACTGGTCATAGCAAACACCCTCTTCCAACAACACAAGAGAAGACTCTACACTTGGACATCACCAGATGGTCAATACCAAAATCAGATTGATTATTTTCTTTGCAGCCAAAGATGGAGAAGCTCCATACAGTTAGCAAAAAGAAGACCGGGAGCTGACTGTGGCTCAGATCATGAACTGCTTATTGCCAAATTGAGACTTAAATTGAAGAAAGTAGGGAAAACCACTAAACCATTCAGGTATGACCTAAATCAAATCCCTTACAACTATTCAGTGCAAAGTGAAATCGCTCAGTCGTGTCCGACTCTTTGCGACCCCATGGCCTATAGCCTACCGGGCTCCTCCGTCCATGGGATTTTCCAGGCAAGAGTACTGGAGTGGGTTGCCATTTCCTTCTCCAGGAGATCTTCCCGACCCAGGGATTGAACCTGGGTCTCCTACATTGTAGGCAGACAGTTTACCATCTGAGACATACAGTGCAAGTGACAAATAAATTCAAGGGATTAGATCTGATAGACAGACTGCCTGAAGAACTATGGATGGAGGTTCATGACATTGTACAGGAGGCAGGAATCAAGACCATCCCCAAGAAAAAGAAACGCAAAAGGGCACAATGGTTGTCTGAGGAGGCCGTACAAACAGCTATGAAAAGAGAAGCGAAAAGCAAAGGAGAAAAGGAAGGATATACCCATTTGAATGCAGAGTTTCAAAGACTAGCAAGGAGAGATAAGAAAGCCTTCCTCAGTACCAGGTGAAAAAAACTGTTATAAACTGGCCTTGAGTAACTAGGTGGCGACCTGGGGCGGGGGAGGGGGAGGTGGTGTTCTACAGCCTGTGATCAGATCTCAGGACTCCGTGAGCCTGTGCCTCTGGACTATGACCTTCATAAATGTTTTGGACTTTTCTCCCCCTGATGTGGGACGAGGTGGCGAGAGTGGCCTGGAATTGAGTGTCTCCCTCCATTTGGTCAGCAAGGCCCTGGAAGCAACACTACAGCAGATTAAGCTCTGCTAACTAGTTCCCCTGAGAGCAGGTTTTGTTAAGAGCAAACTGCTCTGCACATATTTCACAATAATTCCTTTCCCCTCCCCCTCCAGAAGCATGAGGGGATATTGCTCTGACATTTACTGTAAGAACCTGTTCGAGTTCCTTGTGGCAAATCTCCACAGAATTGTGGAGACTCTCCTGTGACTGCAGCCCTGGAGTTTCCAACACTCAGGGCTGTCAGCAGTGAGCCTCCCACAGTTCATCAATTACAGTCCAGGTTTCCCACCCTGACTGGGCTCTGTGGCAGCTTCCAGCCCCTAGTCTCTGCCCCAGGAAGTGGTCCGTGTCTCCAGTCTCAGAGCAGCAGTTGGCCATGTGCCCTCGCCTCTCCTAGGGACCCAAGGAGACATCGATTTCTCAGTATGTGCAGTTTTTTACTTGTTAGGACAGAGTGGCAACTTCCAAGCTCCTTACGTGCAGAACTGGAAAATCCCCTACGCTAAACTCTGTGCCTCATTCAGCAGCCTGAGAGGGTTAGTCTATCTGGTTAGAAGCCCCACAGACTGGGCTGGTCTCCAAGGTTCTTTTAGGCTGCGGGAGCAGCTGGGCATGCATTGGACCTGAGCTGACTGAGGGGCAGGGGAGGCCCCACATGTCCAGGGACTCTGGGAGGGAAGATGGACGGCAGCCTCTTGATACAACCATCTCCACAGGAGCAGAACCACCCCTCCACCAGCATTACCACCCAGACACCCCCTTGGCTTCCAGAAGCCCCAGGGACTGGCCCTGGACCACTGTTGTGCAGGCTCTGCCTGGAGATACTGCAGGGCAGGACAGGGACCAGGTGCAAAAAGCTCTAGCGTTGTACGCCCAGTGTCAGGGATGGGAGAACAAAGGGAGGAATTATTGTTAGATGCTTAGACTGGAGAGGCTTCACTGCAAAGAAATCAGAATGTGAAACCAGACATGATGGTAGGAGCAAGAGAGGCGGGTGGTGGGTGAACTGGAGGGCAGAGGAGCAGTGCACACAGTGGGGGCCCTCACCGCAATTGGGTAGGGGTCACATGCCCCCTCACTAGTTTCGAGGTGCTGTTTGCTTCGCCGCCCCAGGTCTCCCTTCCTTAGGATGGTGTCATCTGATGGCGCAGAGCCCCACCCTAGCGGGAGATGTCCACTATGGCTTTATCACTTAGATTACCACCTTGAGACCACATCACATCCTCTACTCATGTGGGCCAGACCTCCACTAAATAGGCAAGTTTTCTTATACCCAAGGGGCCATTCACTCAGAGAGCCTCTACTCTGGACCATGACTGTCCCTTTCTGAATCCAGTCCCAATCAACCAAATCGCCTCATGCAGCTAGGTCATCTCTGGGCAGCCGGTCTCCCAAGACATCCTGGGATGACTTCCTACCACTCTACCCCATCTTCAACCCAGAGCCCGATACCATGCATAGGTACAGATCCAAGAGAACTTCGAGGAGTTCCTTACCATTCTTTCCTCCTGAAGAAAAATTTTAGTTTTTTGGCTGTGCTGGGTCTTCACTGCTGCATGGGCTTTCTCTAGTTGCAGTGCATGGGCTTCTCTTGCAATGACTTCTCTCTTCTTGGGGAGCATGGGCTCTAGGGTGCATGGTCTCAGTAGTTGTGGTGCACGGGCTTAGTTGCTCTAGGACACGTGGGATTTTTCTGGACCAGGGATTGAAACTGTGTCCCCTGCATTGGCAGGCAGATTCTTATCCACTGTACCACAAAGAACGTCCCATCCTTTCCTCTTTTAAGCTACTAACTGGGTGCCTGACTAGAGTCATTCACTGCTGTCTTTTCAACAGGCCCCTCTCAGGATGCCACAGAGGGACCTGCCACATCTGTAGTGTAAATTTCACAGCCTTGATTGCCAGCTCGTCTTGCACACAGGGGAACAGAGAGAGGGCTGCAGGGGTTACCCAAGGCTACTAATTTAGGTGACAGTGGAGCTAAGGGTCAGCTCGCCCTGCCCCGCTGACGTGCTCTCACCACCTGCTTTGCTCCCAGCAGCTCTGATACAGAACAGTGAACATGCAACAGTCCAAGAAAGCCCCACCCCCATTGGGTAAGAAGCCAGAGCTAGGCCCAGTCAATAGGGAGGAGGCAGCTTCAGTGACAACTTTTGCCTTCTTGATACAGTCGTCTCGCCCAGGCACCCACTTCTCCCCTTTGCTACTCTTTCTCTGAAAAATATTTCCTTTACTTTCAAGCGAATGGCTGTTTGATGCACTGTGGCTCTGCTCCTGTCGGTAGTGTGTGGTTGCCTCTACCTGGGTCCTCCCTTTCCTGAGGGGGCTGGAAGTGGGACTCAGACCCCTCTGGGCCCGAACTCTGAGGACAATTCTGAACCTTCTGGAGGCTGTGTCACCTGCAGGTAGCGGCTGGGCAGAGAGGCAGAGGAAACATGGAGATGGAATTGTCTCACTTCTCCAGTGCCTAGCGCCCAGCCCTTTTCCCAAGGCCAGCTCTCTTCTGCCCAGGAATGCCTGCAGACTGGCACCTACTCCAGTCCAGTAATGATGGGAAGCTAAAGTCTACGTCTCCCAGAAACCTTGTAGCAAAGTCTTCACCTGTGACTGAGGCCCACACCAGGTGTGGCCCATGGCCATACACCTCAGGACACTGGGAGGTGGAAGCGAGCCCATAGGATGGAGGTCAGATCTTCTCCAGGCAGGGTGGACCTGGTGCTTAGCTCTCCCACCTGTGCAGCCAAAAGGGAGCTGAGAGGCAGCGTCCATTGTCCCAGCCCTAAGCCATGGGCAGGGGCAGATGTCACTGTGGGGTTTTCAGAAGATGAGTCCTGGGGTCTGGACAGAAATCTCTCTGGCTGTAGGATCTAAGCGTGTGCTCTTGACCTGCCCAGAAATTCTATAAACAACATAATATGCTGTAATAAACTCCTTTCTCTGAAACAAACTGGAGTGGATTCTGTAGTCTGCAATTAAGAATCCTAATTTATACACATGACGATAAATTAAGTTTATGCAAATGACAATACATCCTTTTGTGGAAGGTTTCACCTGGGTGTCTGTCACTTGCAAGCAAAATAGTCTTAATCAATATAATAGCCAAACTGATCATCTAAATCGTCTGTTTAAAAAAATACAACTTTGAAATGGATTTTAAAAACTCTTTTATCCAAATAATAGCTGTCTCCATTTTCAGGCAGTTCTGACAGTACCCTCAAGAATGAGACATCAAGACATGAAATTTCATTTTTAAGGAATGGGAAATGTGGAGAATACTGTACAGTTGTAATTTTATCTTATAAGAGATTTAAAATAAAATACTCATCTTTGTTGCAGCTGTTCCACAGTTCCTGTTATTATTGTTGTTTGGTTGCTAAACTGTATCCCCATGGACTGTAGCCTGCTAGGCTCCTCTGCCCATGGGATTTTCCAGGCAAGAATACTGGAGTGGGTTGCCATTTCCTTCTCCAGGGTATCCTCCCAACCCAGGGATTGAACCTGTGTCTCCTGCTAGGTAAAGAAGGATTCTTTATGCCTGAGCCAACTGGGAAGTGTTACTGCCTTCTTTTGTGTTAAATATAAGTCTTATAATGTGCCATTTTTTGTGTTATTTACTACATACTTTGAGCTACTTTCTAAGTGGCCATACTGAAGATCACCATTAATAACTTAATTTACACCATTAACAATTTACATTAATAACTTAAATTAGTTCATGTTAATGTTCATCTCCGTTGAATGGCTGTTGGTTCTAATTCCTCCTTGAGTGCTGAGGACATGAGGTCAGAGTGTCACTCAGCAGACACTTGAGTTACAGTGTAGGAACCAAAAGCCACATCCCTGCACACTGGTCTGGTCTCTCCTCCCAGCACAGTATCTCTGGAGGCAAAGATTTCAGACCTTGTGACTTGGCCAGAAACAACAGAAAAAAAAGGAGGACAGGGCCGCATCACATATTTTTTATTTATGACCATGCCAGCATTATAAGAAGTTGGAAGAACAGTGCCATGAGAGATGTACTTGGCTAAATCCTTGTTTGTGATTCCTTCTCTACAGGGAGCTACCATTCACAGGGGAAGCGTGGCTTCCCGTCCCCCCCTCACCACCCTCCCCACACACCGTGGCCCACTGCCCGCAATGCCCTCCCTGATATTTCAAGCAGCCTCCACACAGACTGGACTATGTGTCTAATTGACTCAGGAAGTTTCTGCCAAAAGAAGTTTTGCTTCTCCTAAAGACACTCATTCCAAGAGAGGCTTCTCTCTTTCCTTCTCCCCATCCCCTTCTCTCAAAGCACAGGGACAGTCTGCAGTTACTGTCATAAATCGAGCCCTTTTTCATGGTAGTAAAGTGGCTGCTGAAATGAAGGAGCAAGCTGAAGTGACCCCTGCCTCACCGTGCAGCCTCTGGGAAGCGGTACAGACAGAAAGGAGAAGCCTGCCTCTGGGCACCTGCCAGGCACTTCCAGGAACTTCAGTATAAGGAGGTCAGCCACCAGCCAGGAAGAGTGACCATTTCTGGTACAAACGCCCCTGAAAATTCACTTGGAAGAGAGGTAAGAGCCTTCCTCAGAGAAAAAGGAATAAAAGAAACAAGGACTTTGTCATGGGTAAACCATTGGGAAATGAGAAGAGCATTCTTCTGGAGACAGACAGTACATAAAGTCAACCAAACAGGAAATGAAGTCATGTGTGGAAGGATTCTTCTTCCTTCTCTCCACATGGAGAACAGTAACCACGTCAGCATCCGGGAGATGGAAGCTCTTGGCTGTGTGAGGAATCACACCAAGTTAGCCTGCAGTGGGGCCGTGGGACGGGATACCTTAACAGCAGTGGATCTCACAGCTGAATGAAAGCCACCACCACTCTTTCCTCTTTGTCAGAAAGACCCAGGGTTCCAGAGACTAAAGGCTTTGCCTGGAAAGTCCTCCTCAACTGGATGCCAGCAGCCTGGTCAGACCACTTCTCCCTCGTGAGAGGATGGGATTCACTGGTCTCTGGCCCAGAGGATAGAGCGACTTCCCCTGGGACTGGACCCCATCCTCCGCCAGCAGAGAAAGAAGGTGCAGCATGTTGGGCAGGAAAGCGGGGGCATTGGGGGAGCCATCACAGGTCACCAGCAAACAGACCCTAGGCCTCTGCAAGGTCAATACTGCTTCAGAAGTCAGAGGGAGCCTGGGGTTAGTAACAACACAGAACAACAGCAGCAGGATTTGCTGTCTGAAGACAGAAGAATGGGAGGAAAGCAAAGCAGAGAAACAAGACTGGTAAGAGCGGGAGCAGGGTTGGGGGGAGTGTGGGGCGTGGGGAGAAGCGGGGAGGGGGAAAGGTAGGGGAAGGTGGGAGGGTGGTAGAGAGTGGGGGGTGGGGGAGGGTGGAGGAGGGTGGGAGGGTAGGGGAAGGTAGAGGAGGGTGGAGGAGGGTGGAGGAGGGTGGGAGAAGGTGGGAGAGGGTGGAGGAGGGTTGGAGGGTGGAGGAGGGTGGGGGAAGGTGGGAGAGGGTGGGGGAGAGTGGGGGTAGGGGAGAGTGGGGGGTGGGGGAGAGTGGGGGGTCGGGGAGGTCAGGGCGAGAGGGCCGGAGCTGCAGGCTCCCGGCAGTGGGGGCAGCACAGCCAACTCAGAGCAGAAAGGCTCGCTGACAGCAGTGTTTCTCAAATCCTTCTGGTGCTGAACCAATTTAAAGCACACACAGAGGAGCCAGGGGAAGGACAGGGAGGGTGATGACCTCGGATGGGGGTGGAGGGGCGGAAGTGGGTGTGCAGCCTCCCAGGGACTTGGGTTCTCCCTGTGCCTAGGCCTCCCGCTGATGGAGGGGGTGGGGACCAGTCCTTGGAGGGGGACGGCGGTGCTCAGCAGAGAACTACAGAGAGGTTGCCGGATAGTCTTGGAAGAGGCAGGCCACTGCGTGCCTCAGGTAATGGGGGGGTTGCTGCCAGAACAAAATACTCCACGCAGGGTGGCTTCAACAGCAGAAGTGGACTTTCTCAGTCTGGAGGCTGGGCTGGACATCCAAGTGTCAGTAGGGTGGGCTCCTTCCAAATGACACAGGGATGGGTCTGTTCTAGGCCGGAATCATCACACTACTGCTTTTTTTTAATGATTAAAAAATGAGAAAAAACTCTTGGAAATTACAAATACAGTAGTAGAAATTAAAAACAAGAGGCTTGAGGAGTCAAATAAAAGATGAAGATATTAAAAGTAGAGAGGTGGCTCACGGAAATGTGGGGCTGATCGCAAAGACGGCCAAGGGCCCTCCCTTCCTGCGCCCCCGCCGCCTGGTCAGCGTGGCCGCAGTAGCCATGATGCTGAGATCAGGCAGCCGGATGACTAACGCCTGCTTTCTGCAGTTACAAAGGCTGGACGCCCAGCACCAAGGGCCCAGCAGATCTGGCGCCTAGGGAGGGCTGCTTCCAGGGTCTCCTAGACCGAAGTCTTTTTGTATCATCATGTGGCAGTGATGGCGCTGAATCAAGATTCCTCCTGTCTCCTTTCATAAGGGCCCTGACCCCCCCATGAGACCTCCACCCTCATGACCTAATCTCCTCCTCAAAGTTCCATTTTTAAACACCATTACTTTGGGGATTAGGGGATTAGGGTTTCCATGTATGAATTCAGGGAATAGCACACACCCTTTGTGGATGTGACTCTGCAGGTCCTGCAAGAGAAGGCAGCATCTCCTCCCCTTCTCTTGAGCCCGGCTGGCCTGGGGGTTTGCTTCAGTCAACAGAATGTGGAGGAAGTGACATACAAGCCAAGGCTCCGAGCCTGGAACACTCCTGCGTGTCTCCCTGGACTCTTGCCATGGGAACACACATGTGGCCACCATGAGAACTGACCCCACATTTACTGGCTGGAAGGTCAGGGAATTTGTGGAGAGGGAGGGGCTGTCCTAGCTGAGACCATGTGACACCAGTCAGCCACCCGCAAGCCCAGCAGCAGATCATGGATGTGTGAATGAGCCTGACCAGGCCCACACCTGACTGCTAACCTCCAGTCTCCAGATAAACAAGTGGTGGCTGCTTCAGGTCACTCCATTTAGGGGTGGTTTACTGCACAGTTAACTGACACAGAGCACCAGTGCAGGAAGTACACAATCTCAGTAGTTAACACATTAAGAAAAAAGAGCAAAGAAGAGAAAGAGAAGGAAATTGCCAAAGACACAGTACAGAAAAGTTTCCCAGACTTAAAAGATGAGTTTCCAGATGAAAAGAAGAGAAGGAAATGGAAATGAGAAAGGAAATGGAAATGAGTAAGAAGAGAAGGAAATGGCAATCCACTCCAATACTGTTGCCTGGAATATTCCATGGACTGAGGAGCCTGGTAGGCTACAGTCCATGGGATCGCAAAGGGTCGGACATAACTGAGCAACTTCATTTTCACTTTCTTTCCAGATGAAAAGGTCCTACTTCATCTCCACTATAATAAATGGGAAAAATCCTACACGAGGGACATCATGGGGAAATATCAGAATACTAGGAGAAAAGCATAGCTTCTATAAACTTTCAAAGATGAAACAAAAGTCATATAAAAAGAATCTTGGGTCCTTCTGTGGTAGTCCAGTGGCTAAAACTCTGCACTCCCAATGCAGGGGCCCAGGTTTGATTCCTGGTAAGGGAACTAGAATCCGCATGCTGCAACTAAGACAGAAGATCCTGTGTGCCACAACTGAGCCCAGTGCAGCCAAACAAAAAATATATATATAAATAAATATTTTAAAAATATTGTTAAGAAAAAAAAAAAAAGAATCTGGAATAAACATGACATTGGACTTCTCAGTGGCAGCCCTGGGAGCCAGAAGGCAGAGGAGAAAATGCCTTCATGATTCTGAGGTATCAGCATCCACCTAACAAGTCTGTACTCAGACTATCAGCCCAGGATGAGGGTGAGGATGAAATAAGATATCTGGAAACATTCAAGGTCCCAGTGGTGTGTGGCCAGGCGTCCTGCCTCAGGGAGCTGTTAAAGGATGCACCTTATCAGAATGAGTATTTATGCTTCCTTGCAGCTCAAGTACACTTTGGGGTGGTATACTTACACTTGCCCAAAAGAATAAAAAACACACAGCCACACATAAATCTGCACACAAACCTCCTAGCAATGTTATTCATAACACTCAAAAACTGGAACAATCCCATGCCTATCCCCTGATGGGGGTTTCCCTGGTGGCTCAGACAGTAAAGAATCTATCTGCAATGCAGAAGACCCAGGGTCAATCCCTGAGTCAGGAAGATCCCCTGGAGAAGGGCATAGCAACCCATTCCAGTATTCTTGCCTGGAGAATCCTGTGGACAGTGGAGCCTGGCTGGCTATAGTCCATGGGGTCACAAAGAGTCAGACATGACTGAGCAACTCACACTTTTCCACTGATGAACGGATTAAATGGATGCATTACATCCATTCAGTGGGTATCATTCAGCTCAGTATGTGAGGAATGAGACACTGACACCCATACAGCATACAGCACAGAGGAGCCTCAAAAACATGCTAAGTGGAAGAAGCCACCTATTGTGCGACTCTGTTTATTTGCAAGGCCCAGAGTAGGCAAATCTACAGAAGAGAGTAGGTTAGCAGTTTCCAGGTCTGGGGGAGAAAAGAAAGGGAGAGACTTCTGACGGGCTTGGGATTTTTTGTAGCGGTGATGAAAATCTTCTTAAATTAGACAGAGCCACAGTGCTGTGAATATAATACAACCACTGAACTGTATACTTCAAATGGGTGAATTTTATGGTGTATGAACTATATTCCAATTTAAAATGAATATGTAAACTGAGAACATAGATTTCTGGAGATTCAGAAAACAGGAGCTTCAACATAAATGAGGGGCGACAGGAACCCCAAGGATGATATTAAAGTCCCAGGACAACCGCTGTGCAGTTGCTGGGGGGTTGGCGGGGAGGTAACAAGGCCAGATCAGAGCAGACTGGGCCTCTAAGAAAGATGTTACCAGTTCAAGAGTGGAGCTGGTGCTGGTGGTCTGAACATAACTCAAAAGAATTTTATAATCGTTTTGGTGTTAGTATACAGGTAATACATGCAATGAACATGAACTTGGGCAAACTCTGGGAGATGGTGAGGGACAGGGAAGGCCTAGTGTGCTGCAGTCCATGGGGTCACAAAGAGTTGGACATGACTTAATGACTGAACAATAACAAGGAAAAGGGTGTCCCTTCACCCTCAAGGATGTGTGCACGGCAGGGCTTTTCTCTGCCCCAGGGCAGTGGCAGGTGCAGATGTGCTGTATGGAGGTCAAGTTCAATGTCCCCTCCTGGGTGGAAGGGGTGGAGGAGCTGGGTGGAGCTTTCAGAACAAGAGAAGACATAGGCGGGCAGCGAGACCGTGAGCCCAGTGTCCTGGTCACAGTGCAATGGGCGGGCCTTTGTCTCTGCATAGTCTGAGAAGAAAAACTCTTCCCGCTGGGCAGTGCCACTCCCTTCTCCTATAAGGGTGCCATGAATTGACAGTGATCCGCTTACCAGTGAACTGATCTGGCTCTCTATTATCTGTCTGTCTACACATTCTCCCCACCCAGGAAAACCATGTTACATGAATCACATGGTTTGTGTAAAGAAGAAACTTGTGTAAATATTGTATAAAAAAGAAAAACTCAATAGAAATTCTTGAGTAAAACATTTTGAGTTGCTTTGCATGGTTCTGAGATGACAAGTGTCAGAATTTTAAATTTTTGTACTTGAAAGTCTGAAATAAAAATAGAAAAATAAAGGACTGGACCACTACTCAACAGCCATTCCTCCCTCTTTCTTCTTTATAACCTAATCATGATTCCTTTTTTTTTTTTTTTTTGTCTTCATGTTCCTCTGGGCGGACCCAGAGACTGGCTCTACACTGGTCTGGTGCAATCCTGGTAATTCTCGTCACAGGGACTGGGAGAGGCCTGTGATCCGGTTTGAGCCAGGGAGACACAGAAAAAGTCTCCCAGGAGGAAGTCCATGACAGATTTCTTATTTCCTAAAATAAGACACAAGGACAAGAGTGTTTCTCTTCTACTCTAAACACTGCAGGGCAAGGGGAGGCCTGGGGTCCCTACTGCCCTGTGACATGTCGAGGTCGGTAGAGAGAGAAGATGGGGAGAAGTTGGGGCCCCAGTGAGCCTACTCTGGAATGGCCCTACTCTGGGACTCACGGTACAAGCCACCAAGCTCCTTACCTTCATGTTGTCACATGTTGGGAGCTCTGCAGTTGAAAGCATCCTGAAAGACGCGAAGATCCATATCTAACCACGCTTGATGAATTTTCAGAATAGCCAGAATCAAGAGAAAATCCCTGAAAATTTCCAGAGGCCAAAGAGAAAGATGGTTTTCAGTGGAATGACAGCCTAATAAGCAGCAGACCAGCAACCTGCAGGACGCTGGGCACCACAGGGCAGAGCCTCTTGACCCCCAGGGAAAAGACTTCTGGCTAAAGGTCCAGCCACAGAGACCTCCAGCAGGAGGTGCACCAAAGAAATTTCTGGATACCCATGAATTCAGAAAGTTAACCTCTCATGCATATTTTCTTAGGAAACAGAGAATCCTCCAGCAAAATAAGATAAGGAACCAAGAAAAGGAGAATCAGAGACTTCAGGAAACAGTGGGTCCAAACCCAGAATTGCAGTCAGGAGAGCCGCAAGACCACACCTGAGCAGAGAGCTCTAGGCTGCAGCAGGTCAGAGGCTCTGGGAGCGAGGGCCTGGAAGAATGGGCTTCTGAGCACTGCATGCCCAGACCCTGGAGCCATGTCAAGGACAGAGTGTGTGAGACACGGGCTGCGGGGCACCCAGGAGCTCCACAGAAGGCCACAGCACCTGATTCAGACTAGTAGAGGATTCAGGCAGGACTCAAGAGTAAGGATGACACAGACCTTGAGTCACACCGAGGTGTAGGGTCACACAGAGGTGTAGGAAGGCAGAAGCTGCAAGCATTTGTAGAATAAGACCAGATGTGTCTTCTCTCCAAAAGAAAATCAAACTGGACATAAAAGATGTGACCTGAATATGAAACAGACCAAACATTCTGTCACAGTTTCAAGTAGCTGGGAGCAGGAAACAGTCCACGTGAAATTTTCCTTTCAGGGACCCGAGGACACTGACCATGGACTCATAAAGAAGGAAGTGTAACTCTGGACTTAGTTGTTCTGTTGTCTGTTGTTTCCACCTCTGAGAATCCATCCACAAACAAAGCAATGATAATCTGTATCCATCTTAACAGTGTAAGGCGGGGGATGAGGGGAGATGAGCTGACAGAGGCTGGGAAGCAGAACTGGGAGTGAGCAAAGGTGCCTCAAGTCACAGACAAAGGGATCCAGAAACGGATGATGTTTGCTAGAGAGAGCAGTAATGCAGACAAGTACTGGTAGCATTTAGGGCTTCCCTGGTTGCTCAGATGGTAAAGAACCTGCCTGCAATGCAGGAGACATGGGTTCTGTCCCTGGATCAGGAAGATTCCCCAGAGGAGGGCATGGCATCCCACAGGAGTATTCTTGTCTGGAGAATCCCATGGACAGAGGAGCCTGGCGGGCGTCCATGGGGTTGCAGAGTCAGACATAGCTGAGCAACTAGAACTTATTGATAGCATTTACATTTTTCATTCTTATTTTAATCACAGTGCTTACAGAGTTTCACCATTAAATATGTTTGTTGTGGGTTGTTTTTTTTATTTTATATGTTTTAAGATTTTTAAGTGGATTTATGTTTTCAGGGAAAAAATTGAGTGGAACTTCAGAGAGTTCCTACAAAGCCTCACCTCCCACTAACTTCCCTGTTTTTAACATCTTGCATTATTGTGGGGAATACCTATGACAATTGGGGTGGCTTATTTTTTTTAGGTTGAGAAAGTTTACTTATATTATTAGCTTATTGAGGATTTTGATCCTCAATAAGGCTGGGTGTCAGAGTTTTTAAGATATATAACAAGATAAATATGTATCCTCCCCTTAATATGATAGCAAATTGTTGTTCTTCATTGCTCAGTCGTGTCCAGCTCTTGGAGACTCCATGGACTGTAGCATGCCAAGCTTCCCTGTCCTTCATTATCTCCTGGAGTTTGCTCAAACTCATGTTCATTGACTTCGTGATGCCGTCTAACCATCTCGTTCTCTACCATCCAGTTGTCCTCCTTCCTTCAATCTTTCCCAGCATCAAGGTTTTTTCCAATGAGTCAGCTCTTTAATTAGGTAGACAAAGTATTGGAGTTTCAGCTTCAGCACCAGTCCTTCCAATGAATATTCAGGTTTGATTTCTTTTAGGATTGACTGGTTTGATTTCCTTGCTGTCCAAGGGACTCTCAAGAGTCTTCTCCAATACCACAGTTCAAAAGCATCAACTTTTTGGCACTCAGTTTTTTTTTACTGTCCAGTTCTCACATCCATACATGACTACTGGAAAAACCATAGCTTTGACTAGACAGACCTTTGTCAGCAAAGTAATGTCTCTGCCTTTGCAAGAGGCAATACCAGCTTCAAATATCTGATAAGATTAGAGGAGGGGCGTGTAGGTGGGGCACTCACTGGTCTGTGTAATGGGGCTTCTGCGGGACATCTGGCTTCGGGCACAACTGAACCAGGGGTGGGCAGCTTGCAGCCCCCAGGCTCCTGCCAAGGCCTGGACTCCCCAACTTGTACACAAGCCTCAGACCTCTGATTGGCTGGATGTGGGTCACAGGGTGGGGTCCACGGCTCCACCTTGGGTCCACTCCACCTCTGAGGAGGATCACGCAGCACCTACACGGGGCCACCCCAGCCCACACACCAGCTGAGACCCCCACTAGGCGATACCACATGGGAAGGGCTCTTTCCGAGGCTGCAAATCCCCCCATAGGGTGGAGGATCCCTCTCTGTGACCTGACCATCAGGCCCAGCAAGTCCGCGGGGGCACATTACAGTATAAATGCCACAGAAACAAAATGAAAATAAAATTTATGACCCTTTTTCAAGCCAATATCCTAAAGCTGACCGAGATAGCCAACCAGACAAGGGCCCTGGATTGCAGGAGAAATCTAACGGGCATTTACATTAAACGCACAGGCACGGGGTGAACCTGACCGCCTTCTAGCTCCTCAGGGGACAGATGAAGGATGGAGAGAGAGGGCAGACTTGGCAGCAGTCAGCTCACGTCCGCCTCATTCTGCTCATCTTGCAAATGCTCATCTGTCTCCTGGTCCTCGGGTCACCTCACAGGCCCCTTGTTGTTGCACTGTCATTCTGAGGAGCTGGAAAGCATGCTTCCCCAGCTGAGAGATGCAGGCTGTCGGCAAATATCCAGCCAGATGCAGGGCCAAGGATGCCCTGGTCTCAGTGAATGCTCTAAGTGGCTAGATGGATAAAGGGCTGGGGTTGGGACTGCCCACAAGGCCCAGGACTCCCCCTCACCCCATGAAGAGCCTCTCCCAGATCACAGAGCCAAGACCTGAGCAGTACTGGAGCCAGAACATTCCATGGGGCAGGGGCCAACTGGTTCCCCACGGCAGTCTGCTGCTAGCCTACCCCACAGTTGGGTCACCATTCCTTGCTACTAGAGCTCCAGTTATTCTGGGCAGAGATGGGTCCAGGAACTAGAGGAATGAATCATGACTCTGGCTGCTGGTCATCTGTAGTAGAGGCGGGCACGTGACTGGCAGTTTTGGCAGTGAAACAAATCCACTAGGAAACTGTGCAACCATTTCCTTCACAACCAGAGAAGACCCTTTCCTGGGGTTCCCTTTTCTACTCTGCACATGTGCTATTGGGTAGTGCTGCCTTGGGCTGCTGGACTGACCTAGGGAATTTCAGAAAAGTCAACTGAGAGCCACTGACCTGCCCTGCAGCTGCCCACCTGCTGCTTCCTGCTGGGCTACGTGATACCTGTGTGCGTGAGACAGTGTGACCTTCTGCCACTTGCTCTCAAAGCAACCAACTACCACATTCCACCGTCGTCAGCATACTAGAGTCAGAATCGGGTATGACGCCAGGCCAGTGACTCTCCTACTGACTTGAAATCCCACTTTTCAAGGTTCCCCACACCTGTCTGGAGCAGGCACCAGGTAACTAACACACACACTGGGCCCCACCTCTGCTCACCTCTGGAACTTTCAGGGAGAATTCCTACTGTCAGCTGCTGGAGCCTCATGGCGAACGTGGTTGAGCCCTACTAATTATAGCATTTTACTTGCTTTTTAAAAATTAAACTTTTTTAGATATTAATGATCCCAGGTTCAGTTGCCACTTTAAGAATAATATAGAGAGATGGTGGGAATGTAAATTGATACAGCCACTATGGAGAACAGTATGGAGGTTTTTCTTTAAAGACTAAAAGCGGAGTTACTGTATGATCCAGCAGTCTGACTCTTGGATGTACATCTGGACAAATCTATAATTCAAAAAGGTCTTCCTGAGGAAAAGCCTTGTTACTTCCCGAGATGCAGGAGGTCCATTCACGTGCCCAGCCCTGCCATCTGGGTTCTGAGTGGATGCCTCTTTCAGGGGCAGCATCTTCTCCCTGTCTCAGTGGTCGCTGGGCTGACGAATGGATGCCAGGTCCTCAACTACACACGGAAAGCTTTAGTTCTGGCAAAGGTAGGGGGTGCGGGGTCCTTTCAGACTTGAAGCAACACAGTCCAGGCTGGGCAGGTTCTCTCTTCCCAGCTGCCTATTAAAGAGCTGCAGCAAGCTGAAGGCTTGCTGTCTTCAGCCTTAAAAATACTCCTCCTCCCTGAATGTTGACACAGCATAAGAATGAAGAAAGGAGAAAAGCAGTGTGAAAAGATACCTGTGCCCCAGTGTTCGCTGCAGCACTATTCACAACAGCCAAGACGTGGAAACAAACTAAGTGTCCACTAACAGAGGAATGGACAAAGAAGGTGTGATACGTATACCATGGAATACTACTCAGCCATGAAAAGAATGAAATAATGCCATCTGCAACAACGTGGATGGACCTAGAGATGATCACACTAAGTTAAGTAAGCCAGACAGAGAAAAACAAGTATCATATGATATTGCTTATATGTCAAATCTGAAAAAAAAGAAAAGACACAAATGGACTTCTTTCATTTGTTTCATTTCAAACAGACTCAGAAATAGAAAACAAACTTACGATTACCAATGAGGAAATGGGCTGGGAAAGGCATAAATCAGGACTTTGGGACCAGCAGGTGCAAACTATTATATATAAAATAGATAAACAACAAGGTCCTACTGTAGGCAAGACGTCAGAGTAGAAGGACGTGCGCTCATCTTCTGTGAGAACATCAAAATCACAACTAGCTGCTGAACAGCAGGAGAATGTTGCTGCTGCTGCTAAGTCGCTTCAGTCGTGTTCGACTCTGTGCGACCCCATAGACAGCAGCCCATCAGGCTCCACCGTCCCTGGGATTCTCTAGGCAAGAACACTGGAGCGGGTTGCCATTTCCTTCTCCAATGCATGAAAGTGAAAAATGAAAGTGAAGTCACCCAGTCGTGCCCGACTCTTAGCAACCCCATGGAAGGCAGCCTACCAGGCTCCTCCGTCCATGGGATTTTCCAGGCAAGAGTACTGGAGTGGGGTGCCATTGTTGGATCCCACCAAAAAAAAGATATCCCGCATCCAAAGGTAAAGGAGAAGCCCCAACAAGACAGTAGGAGGGGCAAAATAGTGTTTCGAATCAAACCTCATACCTGCCAGAGACACTCAGAGAGTATGTGTGCACAAACAAAACCCTTGTGCACACCAGGACCCAGGGAAATGAACAGTGACACCTATAAGAGACTGGGCCAAACTTGCCTTTGGGTGTTTGAGGCATGGGTCAGCAGTGGCCTGCCATGGGGACAGGGGCTCTGGCTGGAGCAGACCTGGGAAGTGCAGCATGTGGCTTAAGTTCTCTTGGCGGGGTCGCCATTAGTGTCACTATAGAGCTGCCAAGTAAATGACCCACAAACTGAAGAACAATTATACCGAAGAAGTTCTTGCACTTCTGCAAAAGTTCTAGGGCCCACAATAGATTTCCCAACCTGGAGATGTGGCAAAGGGACTGAGAACCCCCAGAAAATCTGACTTTGAAGACAAGTGGGATTTGATTACAGAACTTCCATAGTACCGGGGAAATGACTCTTGGACAGCACAAACAAAACCTTGTGCACACCAGGACCCAGGAGAGAGAGAGACAGTGACCCTACAAGAGACTGAGCCAGGCTAGCCTGTGAGTGTCCAGAAGTCTCCGGTGGAGGTGTGGGTCAACAGTCAGGGGCACTGAATACAACAGTCTTGGGAGCCTCAGTGTGCTGGCATAAGTCCTTTTGAAGGAGGTTGCCATTCAGTTCAGTTAAGTCGCTCAGTCATGTTTGACTCTTTGCGACCCATGAATTGCAGCACGCCAGGCATCCCTGTCCATCACCAACTCCAGGAGTTCACTCAGACTCATGTCCATCGAGTCGATGATGCCATTCAGCCATCTCATCCTCTGTTGTCCCCTTCTATTCCTGCCCCCAATCCCTCCCAGCATCAGAGTCTTTTCCAGTGAGTCAACTCTTCGCATGAGGTGGCCAAAGTACTGGAGTTTCAGCTTTAGCATCATTCCTTCCAAAGAAATCCCAGGGCTGATCTCCTCCAGAATGGACTGGATGGATCTCCTTGCAGTCCAAGGGACTCTCAAGAGTCTTCTCCAACACCACAGTTCAAAAGCATCAATTCTTCAGCACTCAGCTTTCTTCACAGTCCAACTCTCACATTCATATGTGACCACTGGAAAAACCATAGCCTTGACTAGACGGACCCTTGTTGGCAAAGTAATGTCTCTGGTTTTGAATATGCTATCTAGGTTGGTCATAACTATCCTTCCAAGGAGTAAGCATCTTTTAATTTCATGGCTGCAATCACCATCTGCAGTGATTTTGGAGCCCCAAAAAATAAAGCAGCCACTGTTTCCACTGTTTCCTCATGTATTTCCCATGAAGTGATGGGACCAGATACTATGATCTTCGTTTTCTGAATGTTGACCTTTAAGCCAACTTTGTCGCTCTCCTCTTTCACTTCCATCAAGAGGCTTTTTAGTTCCTCTTCACTTTCTGCCATAAGGGTCTTGTCATCTGCATATCTGAGGTTATTGATATTTCTCCCAGCAATCTTGATTCCAGCTTGTGCTTCTTGCAGCCCAGTGTTTCTCATAATGTACTCTGCATAGAAGTTAAATAAGCAGGGTGACAATATACAGCCTTGACGAACTCCTTTTCCTATCTGGAACCAGTCTGTTGGTCCATGTCCAGTTCTAACTGTTGCTTCCTGACCTGCATATAGGTTTCTCAAGAGGCAGGTCAGGTGGTCTGGTATTCCCATCTCTTTCAGAATTTTCCACAGTTTATTGTGATCCACACAGTCAAAGGCTTTGGCATAGTCAATAAAACAGAAATAGATGTTTTTCTGGAACTTTCTTCCTTTTTCCATGATCCAGCGGATGTTGGCAATTTGATCTCTGGTTCCTCTGTCTTTTCTAAAATCAGCTTGAACATCAGGAAGTTCATGGTTCACGTATTGCTGAAGCCTGGCTTGGAGAATTTTGAGCATTACTTTACTAGCATGTGAGATGAGTGCAATTGTGCAGTAGTTTGAGCATTCTTTGGCATTGCCTTTCTTAGGGATTGGAATGAAAACTCACCTTTTCCAGTCCTCTGGCCACTGCTGAGTTTTCCAAATTTGCTGGCATATTGAGTGTAGCACTTTCACAGCATCATCTTTCAGGATTTGAGATAGCTTAACTGGAATTCCATCACCTCCACTAGCTTTTTTCGTAGTGATGCTTTCTAAGGCCCACTTGACTTCACATTCCAGGATGTCTGGCTCTAGGTCAGTGATCACACCATCGTGATTATCTGAGTCGTGAAGATCTTTTTTGTACAGTTCTTCTGTGTATTCTTGCCACCTCTTCTTAATATCTTCTGCTTCTGTTAGGTCCATACCATTTCTGTCCTTTATCGAGCCCATCTTTGCATGAAATGTTCCCTTGGTATCTCTAATTTTCTTGAAGAGATCTCTAGTCTTTCCCATTCTGTTGTTTTCCTCTATTTCTTTGCATTGATCGCTGAGGAAGGCTTTCTTATCTCTTCTTGCTATTCTTTGGAACTCTGCATTCAGATGCTTATATCTTTCCTTTTCTCCTTTGCTTTTTGCTTCTCTTCTTTTCTCAGCTATTTGTAAGGCCTCCCCAGACAGCCATTTTTCTTTTTTGCATTTCTTTTCCATGAGGATGGTCTTGATCCCTGTCTCCTGTACAATGTCACAAACTTCATTCCATAGTTCATCAGGCACTCTATCTATCAGATCTAGTCCCTTAAATCTATTTCTCACTTCCACTGTATAATCATAAGGGATTTGATTTAGGTCATACCTGAATGGTCTAGTGGTTTTCCCTACTGTCTTCAATTTAAGTCTGAATTTGGCAATAAGGAGTTCATGATCTGAGCCACAGTCAGCTTCCGGTCTTGTTTTTGCTGACTGTATAGAGCGTCTCCATCTTTGGCTGCAAAGAATATAATCAATCTGATTTCGTTGTTGACCATCTGGTGATGTCCATGTATAGAGTCTTCTCTTGTGTTGTTGGAAGAGGGTGTTTGCTATAACCAGTGCGTTCTCTTGGCAAAATTCTATTAGCCTTTGCCCTGCTTCATTCCGTATTCCAAGGCCAAATTTGCCTGTTACTCCAGGTGTTTCTTGACTTCCTACTTTTGCATTCCAGTCCCCTATAATGAAAAGGACATCTTTTTGGGGTGTTAGTTCTAAAAGGTCTTGTAGGTCTTCATAGAACCGTTCAACTTCAGCTTCTTCAGCATCACTGGTTGGGGCATAGACTTGGATTACTGTGATTTGGACATTACTTGGATATTTGTGAATTTAACTCAGATGACCATTATATCTACTACTGCAGCCAGGAATCCCTTAGAAGAAATGGAGTAGCCATCATGGTCAACAAAAGAGTCCAAAATGCAGTACTTGGATGCAATCTCAAAAAGGACAGAATGATCTCTGTTCGTTTCCAAGGTTGCCATTACCCCTACTATAGATTGACCTCAGGCCAAACTACAGGGAAGGAACACAGCCATCAGCAGAAAATCAGATTAAAGATTTACTGAGCATGGCCCCGCCCACCAGAGCAAGACCCAGTTTTACCCCAGTTTAAACCACAATCACAGAAAACTAACCAAACTGATCACATGGATCACAGCCTTGTGTACTGTAATGCACAGAGAACTATATTCAATATCCTGTAATAAATCATAAATATGAAAAAGAGTATGTATATAAGTGAGTAACTTTGCTGTACATCATAAACTAACACAACATTGTAAACCAACTATCATCAGATCAGATCAGATCAGTCGCTCAGTCGTGTCCGACTCTTTGCGACTCCATGAATCGCAGCACGCCAGGCCTCCCTGTCCATCACCAACTCCCAGAGTTCACTCAGACTCATGTCCATCCAGTCAGTGATGCCATCCAGCCATCTCATCCTCTGTCATCCCCTTCTCCTCCTGACCCCAATCCCTCCCAGCATCAGAGTCTTTTCCAATGAGTCAACTCTTCGCATGAGGTGGCCAAAGTACTGGAGTTTCAGCTTTAGCATCATTCCTTCCAAAGAAATCCCAGGGCTGATCTCCTTCAGAATGGACTGCTTGGATCTCCTTGCAGTCCAAGGGACTCTCAAGAGTCTTCTCCAACACCACAGTTCAAAAGCATCAATTCTTCGGCGCTCAGCCTTCTTCACAGTCCAACTCTCACATCCATACATGACCACAGGAAAAACCATAGCCTTGACTAGACGAACCTTTGTTGGCAAAGTAATGTCTCTGCTTTTGAATAAACCAACTATACTTCAATCAAAAAAATAAACACTGAGTTAATAAATACTGAGACCCTGTCAGCCATCCTCCAAAATAATAATAATAATATGGAGAAACAATGTACCCTTTAAACGGTTTCCCCAAACAGTAAAATATCACACCCAGTAAACCAACATCAATCCATTTAAGACTCAGAACCTCTTCATTACTGCAAGGCTGCTTCCATGGCCCTTTCGTAAACACACTTACCGAACCTCCCACGCCCAGTCCTTCACCTGGGGCAGTTGCTAATCCACTGTTTGTTCTCATTCCTATAATGTTGTTGTCAAGAATGTCATGTAAATGAACTCATATAGTAGGTAGATAACCAGAGCTTTTTCCCACTTGGCATCATTCCCTGGAGATTCATCCTAGTTGCCCATGTATCAGTCGTTTATTCATTCTGTTGCCAAGGAAATTCCACAGTGCGCATGCTCTGTTTACCTGCTGCTCAGGAACATCTGGGTGTTTTTCACTTTTGGCTACTGTGAATAAAGCTGCTGTGAACATTCTTGTACAAGTTACTGTGTGAACCTAAGTCTTGATTTTTCCAGGATAATTGCCTAGGAACATAATTACTGAGTTGTATGGCAGCTGCCTGTTTATCTCCTTAAGAAACTACCAAATGTTTCAGAGGGGCTGTTCCATCTACATTTCTGTCAGCAATATATAAATGATCCAATTTCTCTGCATCCTTCCTAATAACACCTGGTGTTGTCACTGTTTTCCATTTCAGTCATTCTGATAGGTTTGCAGTAGTATCTCTTCGTAGTTTCAACCTGCATTTCCCTAGTGCCTAATGATACTGAACATCTTTTGATATATTTATTTGCTACCTGTATACCTCCTTTGGTGGAATGTCTGTTCATGCCTTTAGCCTACTGTCTAATTGTTTATTTTTCACTGTTAAGTTTCAAAAGTTGTTTATATATTGTAGATACTAATTCTTTGCCAATTATGTGGTTTGCAGTGTTTTCTTCCACTCTGTAGAAGCTTCCATCTCTTAACAAGGTCTTTCATAGAACAAAAGGCTTAAATTTTGATGAAGTCAAATTTATTGATTTTTCCTTTATGGATTGTGCTTTTGGTATTAAGTTCAAGCTCTCTTTGCCTAGCTCTAAATCCTGAAGATTTTCTATTATAATTTTTTCTTAAATATTTAGTTTTACACTTTACATTTTAAAAAAATATAGTTTACATTTATAGATGAGCTATTTTGATTTATATATATGTATGTATATATGGGCTTCCCTGGTGGTTCAGCTGGTAAAAAATCCACCTACAATGCAGGAGACCTGGGTTCGCTTCCTGGGTTGGGACCCCTGGAGAAGGGAACAGCTACCCACTCCAGTATTCTGGCCTGGAGAATTCATATAGTCCATGGTGTCACAAAGAGTCGAACACAACTGAGAGATTTTCACTTTTTTTCTTTCATATGTATATAAAGTTTAGGTCCAGGTGCATATTTTCTCCCTGACAGATGTCTAGTTCCTCTGGAACTTTTATTGAAAAGGCTATTCTCCCTCCATTGAATTCCTCAGCACTTTTGAAAAACTCAGTTTGGCATATCTGTGTGGGTCTATTTCTAGGTTCTCTTCTTCCATTCTGCTGATCCGTGTGTCTGTCCCAACACCAATACCACAGGGTCTTGACTACTTTAGCTGTATAATGTCTTGACACAGGATAGACTGATTCCTCCCAATTTATTTACTTCTTAAAATTCTTTCAGCTCTCCTAGTTCTGTCATCTTTCCATAAATCTTAGAATATCAATAAATACAAAAACCTCCAGAAATTTGGATAGGAATTACATTTAACCAATACATCAGTTTGGAGAGAACTGGTATCTTTACCATATTGCATCTTCCAATCCATGAGTATGGTATATCTCACCATTTATGCAGAGCTTCTCTAGAATCTATTACTGGTGTTTTGTAGTTTTCTGCATACAAGTCCTGTACATGTTTCGTTAAATATACACTTAAGTTTTTCACTATAGCAAATGATATTGTATTTTCAATGTTGGCATCCATGTGTTTATTAATATTATAAAGAAATACAATTGATTTTTGTATGCTGATCTTCTTGTGGGTTTGAAGGATGCATTTATTCTATCATTTGAGGGGTACATTTCTTGGGGTTTTTTTTACATAGATAAGCATAGCATCTACAAATAGGGAAATTTCCAGTTCTTCCTTTTAGATGTGTATAATTTTTACTTCCTTCCATTGCACTGGCTAGAACTTCATTACTGTGCTGAATGAGTGGTGAAATGGGCATTCTTGCCTTATTACAGGAGAAATTATAGGTTAATTTCCTTTGAAGGGCTGTATCCAGGGTTTCAATTAAATATTGTGTATGGTATTAGTTGTATGGTTTTGTAAATGGTCTCTACCCAGCAGAGAATGTTCTTTGTTTTCTGAGAGTTTTAAAATCACAAATGTGTGCTGCATTGTGTCAAATGCTTTTCTGCATCAATTGATATGATCATTTTTCTCTCTCAGCCTGTTTATATTGGGCATTGAAAGTGAAAGTCATTCAGTCCTGTCCAACTCTTTGTGACACCATGGACTATACAGTCCACAGAATTCTCCAGGCCAGAATACTGGAGTGGGCAGCCTTTCCCTTCTCCAGGGGATCTTCCCAACCCAGGGATCAAACCCAGGTCTCCTACACTGCAGGCAGATTCTTTACCAGCTGAGCCACAAGGGAAGCCCATATTGGGCATTACATTGATTGAATTTTTAATACTGAACCAGTCTTCTATCCTTGGACTAAACACTATTTGGTCACAATTTACAGTTGCCTTTTTATATACTGCTGAATTCTATTTGCTAATACTTTGTTAAGAATTTTTGTATCTATATTAAAAAGGGATATGAGTCTGCAATTTCCCCGTTTTTGTATTGTCTTAGTCTGCTTTTGCTATTAGGGTAATATTGGCTTCATACAATGAGTTGGGATGTGCTCCCTCTGCTTCTATATTTGGAAAGATTTATGTAGAATGTTTATTCTTTAAACACTTGGTAGAGTCTTATAATGAAACCATCTATTCCTGTCATTTCTTTCTTGGAAATTTTTAAATAAACAAAAATGCCTGGAACTGAAAAGCAATTAGAGCAAGGTTCAAGATACAATATTAATATACAAAAAATCAATTGCTTTCTTATATACAAGTGATAAACTATTGAAATTAGAATTCAAAATAGCATCGTAAATGAAACACATTAGCACCAAAAAATGAAATACAGTACTCAGACATATATCTAACAAAATATGTACAAGATATATAAGTGGAAAATTACACATCTTTAATGTAAGAAGGGCTTCTCAGATGGCACTAGTGGTAATTAAAGAGGCCACCTGCCAATGCAGGAGACATAAGAGACCCAGGTTCAGTCCCTGCATTGGGAAGATCTCCTGGATCAGAGCATGGCAACCCACTCCAGTAGTCTTGCCTGGAGAATCCCATGGACAGAGTTGCCTGGTGGGCTACAGTCCATGAGGTAGCAAAGAATGAGACATGACTGTAGCAACTTAGCATACACGCACAATGAAAGAAATAAAAGAAGACTAAATAAAGGGAGAGGTATTCCATGTTCATGTATAGGAAGACTTAACTTTAAGGAAGAACTATGGATAGAAGTTTGTAATACTGTACAGGAGGTGGTGACCAAAACCATCCCAAAGAAAAAGAAATTCAAGAAGGCAAAGTGGTTCTCTGAGGAAGCCTCACAAATAGCTGAGACAAGAAGAGAAGTGAAAGGTAAGGGAGAAAGGCAAAAATATACTCAACTAAATGCAGAGTTCCAAAGAATAGCAAAGAGAGGTGAGAAGGCCTTTTTAAATGTACAATACAAAGAAAAGGAGGAAAACAATAGAATGGAGAAAATTGTGGAGATACCAAGGGAAAATGAAATGGAGGTGATAGAATTCCAGCTGAGCTATTCAAAATCCTAAAAGATGACATTGTTCTAGTATTTCATGCAATATGTCAGCAAATTTGGAAAACTCAGTAGTGGCCACAGGACTAGAAAAGGTCAATTTTCATTCCAATCCTAAAGAAAGGTAACGCCAAAGAATGTTCAAATTACCGTACAATTGCACTCAATTCACATGCTAGCAAGGTTATACTCAAAATCCTTCAAAAGCTAGGTTTCGGCAGTACGTGAACTGAGAACTTCCAGGTGTACAAGCTGGGTTTAGAAAAGGAGGAGGAATCACAGATCAAATTGCCAACATTCAATGGTTCATAGAGAAAGCAAGAGAATTCCAGAAAAATATCTAGTTCTGCTCCACTGACTATGGTAAAGCCTTTGACTGTGTGGACACAACAAACTGTGGAAAATTCTGAAAGAGATGGGAATACCAGACCACCTTATCTGCCTCCAGAGAAACCTGTATCTAGGTCAAGAAGCAACAATTAGAACTGAACATGGAACAACAGACTGGTTCAAAATTGGGAAAGGAGTACTTCAAGGCTGTATATTGTCACCCTGCTTATTTAACTTACATGCAGAGTGCATCATGTGAAATGCTGGGCTGGATGAAGCACAAGCTAGAATCAAGATTGCTGGGAGAAATATCAATAACCTCAGATACACAGATGATACCACTCTAATGGCAGAAAGTGAAGAGGAACTAAAAAGAGGCTCTTAATGAGGATTAAAGAGTAGAGTGAAAAAGCTGGTTTAAAACTCAAAATCTTCAAAAAACTAAGATCACAGCATCCATTTCCATCACTTCATGGCAAATAGATGGGAAAAAATGGAAACAGTGACAGATTTTATTTTCTTGGGCTCCAAAATCACTGTGAACAGTGACTGCAGCCATGATATTAGAAGACGTTCTCCTTGGAAGAAAAGCTATGACAAACCTAGACAGCATATTAAAAAGCAGACATCACTTTGCCAACAAAGTTCCATATAGTCAAAGCTATGGTTTTCCCAGTAGTCACGTACAGATGTGAATGCTGGACCAAAAGAAGGCTCTATGCCAGAGAATCGATGCTTTTGAATTGTGGTGCTGGAGAAGACTGTGAGAGTCCCTTGGATAGCAAGGAGATCAAACTAGTCAATCGTAAAGGAAATCAGTGCTGAATATTCATTGGAAGGACTGATGCTGAAGCTGAAGCTCCAATACTTTGGCCACCTGATGTAAACAGCCAACTCACTGGAAAAGACCCTGATGCTGGGAAAGATTGAAGGCAGGAGGAAAAGAGGGTGGCAGAGGACAAGATGGTTAAATAGCATCACCGACTCAATGAACATGAGTTTGAGCAAACTTCGGGAGACAATGAAGGACAGGGAAGAAAGTGTCCACGGGGTCACAGAGTTGGACACGACTGAGTGGCTCAACAACAACAACAAATGTTGTTAAGATGTTAATTCGTTTCAATTATAGCTGATGTGTAGATACAACACAAATCCCAATCAAAATCCTAGTGAGGTATTTTGTGAACGTTTATACAGAAAGCAAAGGGTCTAGAATAGCCAGTAAAATATTGAAGAAAACGAACAGAGTCAAAGGACTGCCACTATCCAATTTCAAGATTTACTCTCAGGCTATATTGTCAACATAGTATGGTACTGATGAAAGAAGAGGCAAATAAATCAATGGAACAGAATAAAGAACTCAGAAACAAATACACACAAATATAGTCCAACTGTTCTTGACAAAGAGTAGTAAAGGCAATTCAGTGAAGAAGGGAAAGTCTTTTCAACAAATAGTGTTAGGTAAACTAGATACATGCAAATAAATAAAAGAATCTAGACATAGACCTTATATCCTTAATAAAAATTAACTCAAAATAATCTGACGTAAATGTAAAACACAAAACTATGAAATTTCTGGTGGGCAACAGTCCATGGGGTTGCAAAGAGTCAGACATGACTCAATGACTAAGCACAACAACACAACATAAAACTTCTATGCTATAACATGAGAGAAAATGTCTGTGAATGGCATTATTAAGAGAACAAAAAGATAAGCTGGAGACTAGGAGAAAATATTTGTAAAATATAACATAAGAGAATTGTATCTAAAATATACAAAGCATTCTTCAAACTCAACAAAAAGAAAACAACCAAATTGTTTGCCAAAAAGGGGGCAAAAAACAAATTAGAATAAGCACCTCACAAAAGAAGGTATACTTACAGCAAATAAGCATATGTAAAGATGCTCATCATCACATATGATTAATTAATTTCAAATTAAAATGACAGTGAGGTACGACTACACACCTATAAGAATGGCCCAACTCCAAAACACTGACAATATCAAATGCTGATGGGGATGTGGAACACAGAGAAGTCTCATTCGTTGCTGGTGGTATGCAAACCGGCACAGGCATTTTGGAAGGCAGGTTGGCAATTTCTTAGGAAACTCAACAGTCTTATCATTCAATCCAGCAGTTACACCTCTTGGTATTTACCCAAATAAACTGAAAGGATCTCCACATGAAATGGGATTCCCTGGTGGCTCAGATGGTTAAAAATGTGCCTGCAATGCACGAGTTCAATCTCTGGGTTGGAAAAAATCCCCTAGAGATGGAAATGGCAACCCACTCCAGTATTCTGGCCTTGGAAATCCTATGGGCAGAGGAGCCTGGTGGGCTACAGTCCATGGGGACACAATTTAGTAACTAAACAACAACAACAGGAATTGTGGAACAGCTGCAACAAAGATGAGTATTTTATTTTAAATCTCTTATAAAATTTCATGGAGAAGGAAATGGCAACCCACTCTAGTAGTCTTGCCTGGAGAATCCCATGAACAGAGAAGCCTGATGGGCTACAGTCCATGGGGTCACAAAGAGTCAGACACGACCAACACTACTTTCTTTCCACATGAAAACCTGCATACAGGTGTCTTTGGAAGCTTCATTCATAATTGCCAAGACTTAGAAACAACTAAGTTTCCTTCAGTAGTACATCAATGGATATATCAATAGTGGTACATCCATATAATGAAATATTACTCACCACTAAAAATAAATGAGCTATCAAGAATGAAAAGATATGGAGGAAATGTAAATGCACATTGCACTAAGTGAAAGAAGCTAATCTGAAAAGGCTACATACTGTATGATTACAAGCGTATAATATTTTGGAAAAGGCAAAACTATGCCTTTTAAAAAATATACTTTTATCTTTAGATCAGTTTTAGATCCACAGAGCACAAAGTATAGAGTTTCCATACAGGACCTTCTCACACACACTCAGTTTCCCCACCATGAACACCTCACACCAGAGTGGTACATTTGTTATGATGAACCTACACTGATGCATTATTATCATCCAAAGTCCATCATTTACATTAAGGTTCACTCTTGGCTAGTACATTCCATGGGTTTGGACAAATGTATCGTGACATGTATCCTCATTACAATACCATACAGAATAGTCTCACTGCCCTAAAAGTTCTCTGTGCTCCAAGTTATGATCGGGAACCGAGGTTATTTATCACTGTAGAAACACGATACCCTGCCCCTCTTTCCCTCTGGTAATCATAAGTTTGCTTTCTATGTCTGTGAATCTATTTTTGTTTTGCTAATAAGGAGGGATAAATTAGGAGTTTAGGATTAACAGGTATGCACTACCATATATAAAACAGACAACCAGAAGTTACCTGGTGATCCAGTGGCTAAGACTCTGGGAACTAGATTCCATGTGCTGCAAGTAAGACCTGGTACAGCCAGATAAATACATTTAAAAAAACAGATAACCAACAAGAACCTACTGTATAATACAGGAAACTGCATTCAATATTTTGTAATAACCTAATACAGAAAAGAATCTAAAAAGAATATATATATATAATTGAATCACTATGCTCTACACATGAAACTAACATGACACTGCAAATCAACTGTACTTCAATTTAAAAAGGGAGGGGGCTACTCTTTACATATGATGCAAGTCTCCAAGAGCATATATTATTGTTCTGCTTCCAAGGTGAATGTGTCTCACACATTCCAAGCCAAATGTGCAAAACAGAAACAGTCCTATTCTATTGTGGAGTTCGGATGCAACACTGTGGCATAAAGCCCATGGAAAGGTTAAGACAATTTACTGAGGATTTCAGGATATTAATTAGCTTTTTGTGACTTGATGACTTGGTCCTTACACAAATCTGAGGCCAAATAGCTTTACTTTATTACTATTAAGAAAGCCTTCAAAGAAATAGAGGAAAACAACAGAATGGGAAAGACTAGAGATCTCTTCAAGAAAATCAGAGATACTAAAGGAACATTTCATGCAAAGATGGGCTCGATAAAGGACAGAAATGGTATGGACCTAACAGAAGCAGAAGATATTAAGAAGAGATGGCAAGAATACACAGAAGAACTGTACAAAAAAGATCTTCACGACCCAGATAATCACGATGGTGTGATCACTGACCTAGAGCCAGATGTCCTGGAATGTGAAGTCAAGTGGGCCTTAGAAAGCATCACTATGAACAAAGCTAGTGGAGGTGATGGAATTCCAGTTGAGCTATTCCAAATCCTGAAAGATGATGCTGTGAAAGTGCTACACTCAATATGCCAGCAAATTTGGAAAACTCAGCAGTGGCCACAGGACTGGAAAAGGTCAGTTTTCATTCCAATCCCAAAGAAAGGCAATGCCAAAGAATGCTCAAACTACCACACAATTGCATTCATCTCACACACTAGTAAAGTAATGCTCAAAATTCTCCAAGCCAGGCTTCAGCAATATGTGAACCGTGAACTTCCTGATGTTCAAGCTGGTTTTAGAAAAGGCAGAGGCACCAGAGATCAAATTGCCAATATCTGCTGGATCACGGAAAAAGCAAGAGAGTTCCAGAAAAGCATCTATTTCTTCTTTATTGACTATGCCAAAGCCTTTGACTGTGTGGATCACAATAAACTGTGGAAAATTCTGAAAGAGATGAGAATACCAGACCACCTGATCTGCCTCTTGAGAAATTTGTATGCAGGTCAGGAAGCAACAGTTAGAACTGGACATGGAACAACAGACTGGTTCCAAATAGGGAAAGGAGTACGTCAAGGCTGTATATTGTCACCCTGTTTATTTAACTTATATGCAGAGTACATCATGAGAAACGCTGGACTGGAAGAAATACAAGCTGGAATCAAGACTGCCGGGAGAAATATCAATAACCTCAGATATGCAGATGACACCACCCTTATGGCAGAAAGTGAAGAGGAACTAAAAAGCCTCTTGATGAAAGTGAAAGTGGAGAGTGAAAAAGCTGGCTTAAAGTCAACATTCAGAAAACGAAGATCATGGCATCCGGTCCCATCACTTCATGGGAAATAGATGGGGAAACAGTGGAAACAGTGTCAGACTTTATTTTTCTGGGTTCCAAAATCACTACAGATGGTGACTGCAGCCATGAAATTAAAAGACGCTTACTCCTTGGAAGGAAAGTTATGACAATCTAGATAGCATATTGAAAAGCAGAGACATTACTTTGCCAACAAAGGTCTGTCTAGTCAAGGCTATGGTTTTTCCTGTGGTCATGTATGGATATGAGAGTTGGACTGTGAAGAAGGCTGAGCGCCGAAGAATTGGTGCTTTTGAACTGTGGTGTTGGAGAAGACTCTTGTGAGTCCCCTGGACTGCAAGGAGATCCAAGCAGTCCATTCTGAAGGAGATCAGCCCTGGGATTTCTTTGGAAGGAATGATGCTAAAGCTGAGACTCCAGTACTTTGGCCACCTCATGCGAAGAGTTGACTCACTGGAAAAGACTCTGATGCTGGGAGGGATTGGGGGCAAGAGGAGAAGGGGAAGACAGAGGATGAAATGGCTGGATGGCATCACTGACTCGATGGACGTGAGTCTGGGTGAACTCCGGGAGTTGGTGATGGACAGGGAGGCCTGGCGTGCTGCGATTCATGGGGTCGCAAAGAGTTGGACACGACTGAGTGACTGATCTGATCTGATCTGATTATTATTATTCTAGACTGAAGCAATGTCAGTCACTCTGCATATCAGGATCCCCACTAGCATGGGTCCTTCTGAGTCCATAGAAGGGATCCTAGCCATGGTCACATGGTTTCACGTTTTATAAAATTTTCAAGACTAAGGGATTTTAATTGGAATTGCTTTGAGCAGTTTCTTTTTCCACTCTGATTTTCCCTCCATTCCTGGGTGGTTTGGCAGTGGCTGTAGACATTTTGGGGTAGCTACAGATCTGAAGAGAAAGTGAGCTGGGGATACATTGAGTCCTGTAAGAAATATTTATGTGATTCCTCATGACTTCCGTGTATAATTAAGTTATTGGAAGTCATCTGGTATAGTAATGTCTTCCAAAAATTTGCTTACTGCCCACTGTGTCAACTCACCTGACAAGTGACAAGAAAATACTAATTGAATAACAAATGTCATCAATCAAAAGAATACTTCAGATTATCCACGGCACAATAAAACTTGAAATGCCTTGTAATCTCACAGCTCACATGACAGGTACTTGATAAAGATTTTCTCAAATTGGAAATAACCCAGAATTTTACATGAGATTTCATTAATGACAAGCTGTAAAGTTGAAAAATAACTTTTCTAAATTCTCAATAAGAAAATAAAATTTTAATCAACAGTGCTAAAGGAAAGCTTCATTTATCTTTCAATTCTCTTTAAGAAAATGCCATTGCAAAGTTACTGTAAAAAACATTTATAATAAAGAAGAATCCTAGAGGTATGTTGAAAGTGAAAGTGTTAGTTGCTCAGTCGTGTACAACTCTTTGTGACCCCATGGACTGTGGCGTGCCAGGCTCCTCTGTCTAGGGAATTTCCCAGGCAAGAATACTGGAGTGGGTTGCCATTTCTTCTTCCAGGGGTTCTTCCTGACCCAGGGATTGAACCCAGTCTCTTATATCTGCTGCATTGGTAGGCAGGTTCTTTACCATCTGAGCCACCAGGGAAGCCCAGAGGTATTCTAGGATATAAAATCATTTTTTTTAATTGTTATTTTTCAGAATATGTTTGAGGTTTAAATTTTGTATTTTCTTGTATTTCTTCTATTTTTTCTCATTAAATTTTCAAACTGAGTACTTAGTTTTGTTCACATAATTCTATGTTCTTCTTCATAAAGGGGACTCACAATTAGATAAATGAGTCATGCTTCTGATCCATGAACTCCTACAGAACCATGATATTCGGCTCAGGTGGGCCAGGGCTTACTGGTGGATCTAAGTCTCACAGATTCTTCAAGAAAAGTGAAGAATTCTGCTCTGGCTGAGCTCCCAGAACCTGAGAACTGGACTTGCCGACCCAACGCTGCCCTGCCTCCACAGCCCTGGGGAGGAGGCACCTCCACTGCCTTGCCCTGCCCCAGACACACTCCACCCAGGCACCTCCTTGCCTCAGTCACACGCATGTGGTGTCTTATGGGAGAGAAAGTCAGTGTGGAAGGTAGGATTCACGATGCAGGGGATGGTGAGAGTGCCAGGAGGTGCTGAAAAGACTGTGGGCATCCACAGTGACCAATGTCCACTACACCTGCTGCAGGACAAGGATCCTCGAGGCTCCAGGTGCAGACAGGTAATAAACACCAGGCCCAGGACTCCCTGGGAGTCTTGTGTCTAAACACCAAAAGGAGAGTGTAAGGAAGGCTCTGCTCACAGGTGCCCTGAACAGTTCTGGGACTGAGTCTCCTGAGAAGGGAGGGGCCCTGACCCCCTTAACTGGCTTGTTCATAGGAAGCAGTACCAAGGCTGACCCTGGGGCCCTGGGAGGGACAATCCCCTGCTGCTGCCTCAGGAATTCTGAGTCTCTGGGTAAGTCTCATCACATTAGCAAAAAAGAGAAGGGGAGTTTAACAACCTAAAAATATAGTATATGCCGAACAGTTTCTTCTTCCCTCACCCACATAGTCACAGAATGTAAATTAAGATGTTTAGTTTCTAAATTTGTATGTATCAACAGGATCAAAAAAGAAAGAAAGGGTAACTACTATTTCAAAACATAATCCTCTAGTAGATGAAATGTAAACTATTTGTTAGGAACACTACTTTTGTAATCCAGTATGGGGAAAGGTGTCCTGAGGATAGACAACAGTAACAATTATTTCATATATAAAGACCACAAGGAGGCCCACAAAGACAGCACAGGAAGATCCTGAACCCACCTCCTCCCAGAGGCACAGCCAGAAGTGGGACAGCGTCCTCTGAAAAAGAGCCAAACACCCACCCCTGGACCTTCCAGCTGCCCCACTAAAGCTGGCAGCCACGCACAGACAGCACAGGTGACTCCAGACTGTCTGTCTCTGGTGGCAGGGCACTTGCGCCCCTGGGTCCCGTGGGACTGTAAAAATCAGGGAGATGCTTCACTGCAGGCTTCCTCCCCAGAGCAGCATATGGATGGCAGACTAAGACATACCCCATATTCCTGCAGAAAAAGCCTGTGCACTTGTTCTGGAACCTCAGCCTGAGGGCAGGGTCCCAAACAGGCGGGGGCCCCATCTTCATGCTCTGGTTTCACCAGTAACTAATGAGCCAACCTAACAACATGGTTTCCTCTATAATTGACAACACAACCTCCTCCCTGGAGTGAAGACTAACGCCACACCATGCTGGCTTGTCGTGTCACTCCAGGACCCACTTCAGACATGTACACTCCCTGGTCCATTAAACCACTGATGTCTCTTCTGCTGGCTCCAGCTCTTTCTTCAGCCTTGTAGCTGGGCAAGTGCAGGCCTTGTAGGGGTGTGGGGTGCTGCCCAACGCTTACTCAGCTGGAGCCCCAGTTTTTGCACTGTCACCCAGAGGACAGCTCCAGATCACCTGGTCTTCAGGCCAGCAGGTTTACGGGTTTACAGCTGCTGTCCCATAGGACTGTACACATGTGCATTCCTTAAAAAACTGGAAATAGTTTGCCATACGACCCAGCAATCCCACTGCTGGGCATACACACCGAGGAAACCAAATTGAAAGAGACATGTGTACCCCTATGTTCATTGAAGCACTATTTATAATAGCCAGGACATGGAAGCAACCTAGATGTCCATCAGCAGACGAATGGATAAGAAAGCTGTGGTACATATACATAATGGAATATTACTCATCCATTAAAAAGAATACATTTGAATCAGTTCTACTGAGGTGGATGAAACTGGAGCCTATTATACAGAGTGAAGTAAGCTAGAAAGAAAAATACCAATACAGTATACTAACGCATATATACGGAATTTAGAAAGATGGTAACGATAACGCTGTATGCAAGACAGCAAAAGAGACACAGATGTATAGAACAGTCTTGGACTCTGTGGGAGAGGGAGAGGGTGGGATAATTTGGGAGAATGGCATTGAAACATGTATATTATATGTGAAACAAATCACCAGTCCAGGTTCGATGCATGATACAGGGTGCTCGGGGCTGGTGCACTGGGATGACCCAGAGGGACGGAATGGGGAGGGAGGTGGGAGGGGGGTTCAGGATGGGGAACACATGTACACCCATGGTGGATTCGAGTCAATGTATGGCAAAACCAATACAATATTGTAAAGTAAAATAAATAAACAGAAAAAAAAAAAAAAAAACACACAGTCTGGGAGTCTGGCTTCCAGTCAGCCTGAAACCTGGTGCTGACCGAGATCCTTCTCTCTGGAATGCGGGCAGGTCTCAGCACTCCCCCAGTGACTGGAACCTGTCATGGATGGATCAGGCTGCTGTGGTGGCGGTTAAGTCACTAACGCATGTCTGACTCTTGCTACCCCATGGACTATAGCCTGCCAGGCTCCTCTGTCCATTGGATTCTCCAGGCAAGACTATTGCTATTTCCTTCTCCAGGGGATCTTCACAACACAGGAATTGAACTGGAGTCTCCTGCATTGTAGGCAGATTCTTTACAGACTGAGCTGTTCATCTCCTACAGAGGCCAGTCCTTCAAGACTGGGACAGAGTGGCTGCTCCAGTGAACACATAAACACTGAGATTCAAGCAAAATGAGCAAACAGAGGAATATGTCCCAAATAAAAGAGCAAGACAAAACCTCAGGGAAAAACTTTAATGAAACAGAGATAAATAATTTACTTGATAAAGATTCAAAGCCATGGTCATAAACATTCTCACCAAACTTAGGAAAGCAATGGATGATCACAGTGAGAACTTCAACCGAGACAGGGAATGTAAGAAACTACCAAGCAGAAGTCACAACACTGAAGAACACAACTACTTACATGAAAAGTACCCTCAAGGGGTTCAAAAGCAGACTAGATGAAGCAAAGAAAGGATCTGTGAGCAGACAGGGTAGTGGAACTCACCCAGAGAAGCAAAGAGAAAACTTTTTAAAAGGGAAGACAGCTTAAGGAACCTATAGGACAACATCAAACACACTAATATTCACATTACAGGGGTCCTGAAGAAGGGAAGGAGAAAGGAACAGAAAACTTATTTTAAGAAATAATGGCTGAAAACTCTTCTGTCTTAGAAAGAAAGGAAACAGACATCCAGGTCCAGGAACCCAGAGAGTTCTAGAGAAGATGAAACCAAAGAGATCCACACTAGGACACATAATTAAAACATCAAAAGTTAAACAGGAAAACAACTTGCTACATACAAGGGGAACTGAATAAGACTATCTTCATATGTTTCAGCAGAAACTTTGCAGGCCAGAGGGAGAGCATGATACATTTAAACTGTTGAAACTTCCAACTAAGAAGATTTCACCCAGCAAGGGTTATTACTTGGAATTAAGAGAAAGAAACAATTTCCAAACAAGCAAAATCTAAGTAAGTTCATCACCTAAACCAGCCCTACAAGAAATGATAAAGGGACTTTTTTAATCTTAAAAAAGGAGCACTGAGTAATAACAAAAACTTGAAAGCATAAATATCACTAGTAAAGGTAAATATTCAGTATAGAGAAAAGGCAGTGAATTGATCACTTACAAAGCTAGCAGGATGGTAAAAAGACAAAGTAGTAAAAATTATCATAACCACACAATTAGTTAAGGAATACACAAAATAAAAAAATGTAAAATGTGACATCAAAAACATACTGATAAAATGTAGAGGGGTTTTATAACATGTTCAAATTTAAGTTGCTACCAATTTGAAATAGAATGATAAATAAATATATATATTTATAAATACATAAATATACTTATACCTGACAAAATACACTTTAAAACAAAGACTTTACTAAAAGACAAATAAAGGTATTATATAACAATACAGTGTTCAATCCAATAAGATGATACAAAATTTGTAAATGTTTATGCACTCAACAGAGGAGCACCTAAATATAGAGCAAATATGAACAGAACTAAAGAGAGAAACTGACAGTAACACAATAATAGTAAGAGACTTTAATACTCCCCACTTATAACAATGGTATATCATCCAGACAAGGAAACATTGGTCTTAAATGACACAGTAGACCAAATGGACTTAACAGATAAACATAGAATATTTCATCCCAAAACAGTAGAATATATATTCTTCTTAAGTACATATGGAACATTCTTCAGGATAGATTTTATGTTAGGCCACAAAACAAATCTAAATATATTTAAGAACACTGAAATCATATCAAGTAATGGTATGAAACTAGAAATCAATTGCAACATTTCAATAGCCAAAAAGCAAACAATCCATTTTAAAAATGGGCTGCTGCTGCTACTGCTAAGTCACTTCAGTCGTGTCCAACTCTGTGTGACCCCATAGACAGCAGCCCACCAGGCTCCCCAGAGGATCTGAATAGATATTTTTCCAGAGAAGACATACAGATGGCAACAGGCACATGAAAAGGTGCTCAACATCATTAATCAATAGGGAAACGCATATTAAAATCACAATCAGTATCACCAACTGTCAGAATGGCTATCATCCAAAAGACAAGAAATAACAGGTGCTGGTGAGGATATGGATAAAAGGGAACCCTTGTGCACCATTGGTGGGAATGTAAATTGGTACAGCCACTATGGAAAACAGTTTGGAGGTTTCTCAAATTATTAAAAACAGAACTACTATATAATCCAGAAATCCCACTACTAGGTATTTATCTAAAGAAAATGAAAATACTAGTTCAAAAAGATACATTCACCCTTACGTTTATTGCAGCATTTTTTATAATAACCAAGATATGGAAATCTAACTATTCATTGATGGATGAATGAATAAAGATGTGGTATATATATGTAATGGAATAAATGCCGTTGTTGTTCAGCTGCTAAGTCGTGTTCAACTCTTTTCAACTCCATCAACTGCAGCATGCCAGGCTTCCCTGTCTTTCACTATGTCCCTGAGTTTGCTCAAACTCATGTCCACTGAGTCACTGATACCATCCAACCATCTCATCCTCTGTCATCCCCTTCTCCTTTTGCCCTCAATCTTTCCCAGCATCAGGGTCTTTTCCAGTGAGTCAGCTCTTTGCATCAGGTGGCCAAAGTACTGAAGCTTCAGCTTCAGCATCAGTCCTTCCAATGAATATTCAGGATTGATTTTTAGGATAGACTGGTTTGATCTCCTTGCAGCCCAAGGGATTCTCAAGAGTCTTCTCCAGTACCACAGTTTGAAAGTATCAATTCTTTGGCACTCAGCTGTCTTTATGGGCCATAAAGACGTCTCATATCCATATATGACTACTGGAAAAACCACAGCTTTGACTATAAAGACCTTTGTCAGCAAAGTGAATGGAAAACTACCTAGCCAGAAAAATGGAGAAAGAAAGAAAGAAAAAAAAATCTTGCCATTTGCAATAACATGGATGGATCTCAAAGGAATCACACTAAGTAAAAAAAGTAGGCAGAAAAATAAAATACTATATGATTTCACTTATATGTGTAATTTAGAAAACGAACAGACAAAACAAAAGTCATTGATACAAAGAACATAATAGTTGCTACAGGGGAAGAAGGGTTGCGGAGGTGTCGGGGGAAATGGGTGAAGGGTGTCAAGAGGTACACACTTCCACTTGTAAAATAAGTAAGTCATGGCAACTACAGGCATAACATTGCCATGCACACTTGACATCCACCAAGGGAGCAAATTCTAAATGTTCTCATCAGAAGAAACAAAAGTTGTTAAGTTTATTCAGTGACAAGTGATAACTAGACTAATCGTAGTGATCCAGGGCTGGGGCACAGACGTGAAAAGGTGATGTCCCTGAGGGAACAGCTCCACTGAGGCTGGCAGTGCCCAGGACTGTACTGTTTTGACAACTGTAGCTTTTAGTATAGTCTCAAGTCAGGGAGTGTGATTCTTCTAGCTCCATTCTTCTAGCTTCACATGCTTTTCTTCTGAATCTTCCCACTCCCCAGTAAGAGCTGTGTTTATGTGTCTGTCCCTAAGGTCCTGAGGAGCCTGTTGCTGACTTGGTGAGTGGACTGTGGTCCACAACTAAGTCAGACCCACAACTAAGACACGATGCTGATGGCTCTGGAGCCATGTCAGAATGTGGAACCCAGCTCCATGCATGCCATTATGTCCACCCTGCAGAGCTAACAATCCCAGATAAAAAGACCTGACACAAAGGAAAAATAAACCAGATCATAAGGTCCACTGAAGTCCACAGGAGATACTATCCTAAGTGGTTACAGAAACTTTACATAAACTTAAAAGAAAGATGCTGGGATATGACCTAAGAGACATCCTGGATTTGTTTCCAGACCATTGCAATCAAGCAAATATCACAATAAGGTGAGTTATGTGAATATTTTGGATTCCCAGTGCACACAGAATTTATGTTCGCACTACTGTAGTGTCTTAAGTATGCAATAGCATTATGCCTGAAAACACAATGTACACACCTAACTAAATATACCTTATTGCTAAAAAATGCTCACCATCATCTGATGATGCAGGGTTGCCAAAAACCTTCAATTTTTTAACAACAAAAAGTGCACTAAAGCAAAGCCCAATAAAATGAGGTCTGCCTGTAATTCAATAACTTCCAAAGAAAAAAGTTAACTTTCTGATCATATGTTGACTCAAATTTTTTCCAAGGGAAAAAGATCTTAACTTTGATGTTCATTTAATAACCTTGGTCACCAAGTTACAAAATAAGAAGAAAAGCAGATCATACACAGCTCTTAGCTTTTATATATGGCTGGGAAACTCTTTGAAAGTCATTTTATAATTGGAAAAAAAAATCCATGCAATGTTCTTGATAAATGCAGATAAATGAAAGTAAGTTTGTCATTTTTATTTAAAACATAATTTCTGCTTCCACATAGGAAGCAGAATGCTGCAAAGAACAATGAGAAAAATCTGGATAGTCTAAACAAATTGTAATTTTTCTTGGGTCTATTAGAGGGAAGCCTGGAATGCTACAGTCCATGGGGTCACAAAGAGTTGGACATGACTGAGCGACTGAACTGAACTGACTGATTAGAGGTGTGAGACTCCACAGCTACCAAATAAGCAGATTTCCAAAGGAGGGCCAGAACCTCCTGGAGAAACCTGGCTTCAATTCGTTCCTTTAGGGTCAAGCCAGGATAAACAAGGGGCTGCCCCTAATGGTGGCTGGAGACCTCAGATAACATGTTAGCAAATCATAAGAGGCCGAGGGATGGTCCCTGGTGGTCCAGTGACTCCCAATGCAGGGGGCCCAGGTTCAATCCCTGGTCAGGGAACTAGATCTTATATGCCACAACTAAGACCCAGCACAATCAAATAAATAAAAATAAATAAATACATATTTTTAAAAGGACTTTAAGAAATATAGATCAACGGAACAAAATAGAAAGCCCAGAGATGAATCCACGCACCTACGGACACCTTATCTTTGAAAAGGAGACAAAAATGTCCAATGGAGAAAAAACAATCTCTTTAACAAGTGATGCTGGGAAAACTGGTCAACCACTTGTAAAAGAATGAAACTAGAACACTTTCTAACACCATATATAAAAATAAACTCAAAATGGATTAAAGATCTAAATTTAAGAACAGAAACTATAAAACTTCTAGAGGAAAACATAGGCAGAACACTCTCTGACATAAATCACAGCAAGATCCTCTATGACCTACCTCCCACAGTAATGGAAATAAAAGAAAAAAATAAACAAATGGGACCTGCTGCTAAGTCACTTCAGTCATGTCCGACTCTGTGCGACCCCATAGACAGCAGCCCACCAGGCTCCCCCGTCCCTGGGATTCTCCAGGCAAAAACACTGGAGGGGGTTGCCATTTCCTTCTCCAATAAATGGGACCTAATTAAACTTAAAAGCTTTTGCTTTTAAGAAATGAAGGAATGCCGGGGTCCAGCCCCGGCTGATCCAGGGAGTTCGAAGCGGGGACGGTGTCGGCGAGGGTCAGGATACAATAGCTTCAATTAGATATTAATTAAAGATGTAAAGAGTAATAGAATGAGGATAGCTCAGTAGGAAAATTCAGTGGAGAAAAGAGGCTGAGTAGCTTGGTTTACGCGGGAGACCAATAAAACTTCAAGACAAGAAGTTTGCACCACTTAACGTAGGCCGCAGGCGTCCTTCCATTCTCCCGAAGGAGAGGAGACACTGAGGCCTCCCCAGTCGGATCTTAGAAGCCCAGGCAAAATTAGTAAGCTTGGTGGGTTCCGCACTCCAGATGGAGACTCAGCCAGAGTGTAAGAGAGAGAGCGACAAGGGGAGACCAGTACTTTGAGAAACTGATCCCAATTCTTTATTTTCCATGGTCTACTTTTATACACTGAGATGTTGTGCAAAAGTCACGCAGGGTCAGCAGTCCTGACTTTTATCAAAGTCAAGTGCTTCATACAAATGTATACAGAGGTCTTAGGGGTGTTACATCATCTTCTGGCCAGGGGGCCTGCTGACAATTTATGACCCTCTCCTTGTGACAGCAGTCAGTCAACCAGGACACTTATTTCTCCAGGGGTGATTATTCTTAAAACAGACGCCACCCAAATAAAGTTACATTCCTATAGAGTGAGGGTATAGTGGGTTTTAGTTAAGGAAATAATTTACTTAGCCTAAGGTCTAACGTGATTTATATCAAAGGTTAATACTTATTTTTTCTATATATTCATTAATGTGTGTAAGGGTGGGGATGTGGAGACTTAGCAACAAACATTGGCTCAACAAATGAAAAACCCTTCACCAATACAATTTCTAATCAGCCCATTATACTTATACTAATGATTTTCTAACTTTTCTAAGGAACCTGTTTTTAGAAGGTTTAAAGCATCTTGTGCCTCTCACGGTTGGGAGGCTGTGAACAATCACATGTGGCCGGACAAGCCTGTCAGGCAGGCTAGAGAACCTTCAGAGGAGTTTGTAGGTTGAAACACTCTTGTCACGCCCAGGAGTTTTTATTAACTGGAGCTCTAAGTTAACTCCTTCTCTGAAAGAGGTGGTGGGGGACAGCTCCCCCATAAAGTCAGAGGTGTAGGTGAGAGCACAAAGTAGTAAAGTAGGCAGGCTCTGGTTATGGGGGTAGATGCTCAAGGATTTCCAGGGGGACTCCTGAGGCTGAATCCCGCCTTTGCGTATGTCGAGCCTCCTTCCTCATGACCTTTGCCACGGGCCGAGTGCCTCACTCTGGCCCCCAACAAAGGAAATTCCTTCAATGAAGGAAACTATAAGCAAGGTGAAAAGGCAGCCTTCAGAATGGGAGAAAATAATAGCAACTGAAACAACTGACAAAGAATTAATCTCCAAAACATACAAGCAGCTCATGCAGCTCAATACCATAAAATAAATGACACAATCAAAAAATGGGCCAAAGAACTAAACAGACATTTCTCCAAAGAAGACATACAGATAGATGGCTAACAAACACATGAAAAGATGCTCAACATCACTCATTATCAGAGAAATGCAAATCAAAACCACAATCAGGTATCATCTCACTCCAGTCAGAATGGCTGCTATATCTACAAACAATAAATGCTGGAGAGGGTGTGGAGAAAAGGGAACCCTCTTACACTGTTGGTGGGAATTCAAACTAGTACAGCCACTATGAAGAACAGTGTGGAGATTCCTTACAAAACTAGAAACAGAACTGCCATACGACCCAGCAATCCCACTGCTGGGCATACATACCGAGGAAACCAGAACTGAAAGAGACACATGTATCCCAATGTTCACTGCAGCACTGTTTACAATAGCCAGGACATGGAAGCAACCTAGATGTCCACTGGCAGACAAATGGATAAGAAAGCTGTGGTACATATACACAATGGAATATTATTCAGCTATAAAAAAGAACACATTTGAGTCAGTTCTAATGAGATGGATGAAGCTGGAGCCTATTATACAGAGTGAAGTAAGTCAGAAATAAAAACACCAATACAGTATATTAATGCATATATATGGAATTTAGAAAAATGGTAATGACGACCCTATATGCAAGACAGCAAAAGAGACACAGATGTAAAGAAGAGACTTCTGGACTCTGGGAGAAGGCAAGGGTGGGATGATTTGAGAAAATAGCATTAAAATATGTATATTACCATATGTGAAATAGATGACCAGTCCAAGTTCAATGCATGAAACAGGGCACTCAAAGCCAGTGCACTGGGACAACCCAGAGGGGTGGGATGGGGAGGGAGGTAGGAGCGGAGTTTGGCATGGGGGGACACATGTACACCTATGGCTGATTTATGTCAGTGTATGGCAAAAACTACCACAATATTGAAAAGTAATTAGCCTCCAATTAAAAGAAATTAAAAAAAAAAAAGACACAGCACTCTTTAAAAAAAAAGTTCTCATTCCACGATAAAATATTGTATCTATAGGTGGTGTTAACTAGACGTACTATGGTGATCATTTTGCAAGTTTGCATTATATATATATATAGAATCATTATGTTGTATGCCTGAAACTAATACTGTTTTATGTTGATCATGTCTCGAAAAAAATAAAGTTAAAAAGAAAGAAAGGTCTTTAGAGGCCAAACGTGGGCCTGCGGGGACACTGGGAACAGCTGAGGAGGAACCTAGTGAGTGTGCTCTCGAGGGAAATACAGAGCAAGGCAGGAGCCAGGGGGGACTGGCATGATGCCCCCACCCAGAATCATCCGTCCTATGGGCTGAGGGAAGGGCCCCAGGTCCTCCCACCCATGGGCACAGGTGAAAATCCATCGCGTCTGAAGAAAGAAAAGCAAAATCCATCTGCCTCGGGGAGAAAAGGGGAAGACCCATCACTGCTGTAGGAGTAAAAGGGTCTACTACCGTGGAAAAACGGGAAACCATGTGGGCCTGGGACCCAAGACCAACACCAGGCAGAGGAAGGGGGCGGGGGTCCTTGTCCAGAATAAACACAGACACAAGGCAGATGTACACTGTGCGGGAAGGAGAGGCGGGGAGTCCCTCACTGAGATTCAGGAGCAGGTCAGCACAGGAACCCTCGTGTCACCATAAACCCTGTGCTAAGGACCAGACAGTAACCCTCCACCCCTGCTGCAGGGGCAAAGTCTAGAAGAAGCTCCTCGGCTGCACAGAAACGCAGGGGCAGCTGCAGGTGAAGGGAACACCAGAATCACTGATGGAACACCTGGCACCCCCACCCCAGTAAGCACAAGGGAGACGCACCCACATTCAGAGAGAGCAGATGCCTTAGCTACACAGACAGCAGCAGTGAAACAATAAGGCCCAAATGCTGCTCAACCCCTAACTATACGGACTCAGCATCACACATTAAATGCCAGACAGAAGAGGCGTGCTAATGAGCAGGTGAAAATATAGTTTACCACAGTCTTCTGTACTATCCTTGTATACACAATGTTTGGCATACAATAAAAAAAAAAATTATAATTTCCAAAAAGAACTAAGAGAAAGCAATCTAGAGACAAAGCAATCAATGGAAATAGATTTGCTGGCCCAAACAGTTGAAACTGTCAAACAGGAATTTTAAAATAACTGTAATAAATATGTTGGTGCATCTAGTGGAAAAGGAGGCAACAAGCATGAATAGGTAGGAAATTTCACCAGTGAGATGCAAACTATGAGAAGGAGTAAAAGAGAAATGCTAAGAATAAACTATATGATGTCACAAATGGAAAATTCTTGTGACAGACCAGTATGAATAGAATGAACATAGCTTTGGAAATTCAACAAACCTGAGGATGGGTCAATGGAAATCATATGACTTCAAACACAAGGATAAAAAAGTGGCAAAAGCGAGTCAGAGCACTCCAGGGCTATAGGAACCACCAGACAGTCTAACATATATGTACTTGGAATGACAGAAGAAAACTGAGAATTGAAAGAGAAGAACTATTTGAGGAAGACAATTTTAGTCAAGAATTTTCCAGGGACTTCCCTGGTGGTCTAAGGACTCTGGGATCCCAATGCAGGGAGGGGCCTGGGTTCAATCCCTGGTCAGGGAACTAGATCCCGCAACTAAGAGTTTGCGTGCTGCAATTAAAAGATCCTGCATGCCACAACAAAGATCGAGGATCCTGGGTGCCACAACTGAGACCTGGAGTGGCCAGGGAAGTAAATTTTTTTTAAAGAAGAATTTTCCAAAAATAAGAATAAACATTAAACCACAGATCCAAGAATTCAGAGAACACTAAAAAGAATAAATACCAAAAATAGACAACACCAGAAAAAGAAGCCCACATACACCTATAGACATCATAGTTACACTGCTGAGAGATGAAAAGCTGTACAATGTGATGAAAAGAATTCATACTGCTTATGTTACATATGGGGCTTCCTGGTGACTCAGCAGCAAAGAATCCGCTTGCAATGCAGGAGTCACAGGAGACTTGGGTTTGATCCCTGGGTCAGGAAGATCCGCTGGAGAAGGCAATGGCTACCCACTCCAGCATTCTTCCCTGGAGAATCCCATGGACAGAGAAGCCTGGTGGGCTACAGTCCATGAGGTCACAAAGAGTCGGACACGACTGAGCGACTGAGCACCCGTGCACTCATGTTAACTATAAAAGCTGCTGAGAGATTACATCCTAAGAGTCATAAACTACAAGGAAAAACTTTTCCTTTTCTTTAATTCTGTATGTATATATATATATTTCTTTAATTCTGTATGTATATATATATATATGATATGATGCATATTCACTAAACTTACTGTGATAATCAAGTCATGATTTAAGTCCAATCATTCCATATACCTTAAACTTATACAGTGCTTTGTGTCTATTATATTTCAGTAAAACTAGAGGAAAAAAAACTTTTTTGAAGAAAAAAGCTTTAAGGCAGCCAGAGGAAAGAGTACTTCATACACAGAAGAGCAAACACAAGATGTACAGGACACTTTTTTAAAGAAAGCAGACTTTGAGTTCATGAAGCAGAAGGAGGATGGAGGGACCCCTTCCTAGGGGAAGACTGGGATGTTGAGACTTGTAAGGTCACAGGCACCAAGAAGATGCAGAAGATTTATCACCCAGGGGGTTTCCTGAGGAGAGAGGGGCAGGGGCTGCCATCCAGGCCAGCTGGCTCGAGCAGTGCAGGGCCAGTGGTGATGGAAGGGGCTCTGGCATCGGGCTGAGCTCTCAAGGTGTGAATTTCCTGCTGGCCCCACCCCTGGAGGGAGAGCGCAGGTTTTCTTAACTACTTTCTTATTGGCTTTTGCCTCAGATGTGGAGCCAAAAGGGAGGGAGGAGAGAAAGTTGTGTATGGTCCAACATCAAAAGTGGAGGCTCACCCTTTACTGCATGGATAGGACAGCAGACAGAAACTCAATTGACAGAGAGATGAGGGGCGCTGGAAATGGCAAAGATGGAGGTGACTAGAGAAGATTTTTATTACTGTAAATCACAATGGAAGATAATCCACAGCTTCTGGTTCCAGACAAAGTACACATTTCACCCCGCTCCTCACTGTGTACAAATAAAGCTCTCACAAACACACAGAGCAGCTGGCAGGATACTCAGGGGCAGAGAAGAGGAGGTAGGCATGGGGATCTTGACTGGAGGACAGCCAGGCAGCATGTTCCTCTGACAGATCCTTGCCTGGGAGTCACAGGGGCCGCAACCCACAAATGCCAGCATGCTCTGAACAGGCCAAGAGCCTCCAAGGGGAGCCTCTTCTCTCTGCCCCAAAGCCTTGACAAAGGGCAGTCCTGCAGAATAGAACCCACTCACTGCAGAGGAAACCTCAAAACAGCCACTCCACCCCACCCCACCCAACACTGCAGCCAGAGGGATGGACAGCAGGCAGAGCCTTGGTGCCCTATGCTGACAAGGGTCTCCCCATACTGGAGCAGGGCCGTGGAGACTGGGAAAAGCTCTGTGACAACCCCTGCCTGCAGGCAGAGGTGACCTGTCGACTGTTCTAGCCTACACTAATGTGAGCAGAGGCATAGACTCACTTCACATCTCACCCCACACTAACTATGGAGGGGTCCCGGCTACCATTTCTGTCTCCCCATCACCAGGCAGTACTATTGCGGAGACTGTGGCAGACACACTCACTCGGCAAACAGGAACAAGGAGGCAGCACCCGCTCCCTCCCCATCGGGGGGAGGGTTGAGGATGACAGACAGGAAAGAGCTCGAGACAGGGACATTAGATCTGTGCATGGAGTCCTGGGCAGACCCCTAAACAGCCGGACATGACGAGCCAGAACGAGCACATCAAAGGACTGAAAAACTGCACTCCATGTCAAATGCTGGCCTCCAGGGAGCATGCAGCTGAGCAGGACAGCGTTGTGATCCCACTGGCCTCTGCACCACAGCCCGCAGGGGTGTGCCAGAACACGCATTCTGACCCCAGCTGGTTGAGTGCCTGCTAAAAGCAGCCTGAAATGGAAACTGGGATCTCATAAACTAACACTCAATTTGTCCTGGCACATCCTACAATTACTCATCATAGTAAGATCCGGAAAATCTCAACTCGAATGGGAAAAAGCTAGTAGCAGAGCCAACACCAAGATGATACAGATGCTGTAATTACCTGACAAGAATTTTACAGGCACTATCATAAAAATGTTCCAAGGCACATACACTAAATCTGGGAAAAGAGGAAAAAAATAGAAATTTGGTGAAGAAAATGAAGATTTAAGAAGAACCCAATAAAAACTTGAGAACTGGAAAAAAAAAAAAAAAAAAGAAAATGTAAAACTCACTGAATGGGCTGAACAGCAGGTGGAGGTGACATTAGAAAGAATCCGTGAGCCGGAAGACAGAAAAACAGAAATTATCCAATTTCAACAGGGAGAGAATAGATTTTGAAAATGAACAGAACCTCAGTAACAATATGTGGGACAACAAAATGATCTAATATTCTTGTCATCAGAGACCCAGCAGGACAGAATGAGTGTAATGCCGAAAAAATAAAGAAATAATGACTGAAAACTTAGCAAATTTGAAAAAGAAACTTACACATTCAAGAAGTTAAGCAAACCGTAAATAGGATAAGCTGAAACAAACTCATGCCTGGATACATCATAATCAAATCCCTGAAAAAGAAACACAAAGAAAAATCTTGAAAGCCACCAGAAACAAATGATGTGTTACTTGGTGTGAACAGTAAAACTATTACTGTGACAGCATGTTTTTCATTAAAAATCATGAACTCCAGAAAGAAGCATTTTTCAAGTGCTGAGAGAAAAAAAAGCTGTCACCAAGAAGTCTATATTTAGCAAAACTATGTTTCAGGGACAAAGGTGAAATAAAGGTATTCTCATAAGAAGAGAATCTAAGGAACTTGTTGTTAGCAGACCTGCTCTAGTAAAAACAAAAAAATGCTACAGCAAGTTCTTCAGATGGAAAGGAAATGACAATGGAAGGAAACCTGGAACATGAGGAAGGAGGAAGAGCAGCAGAAAGGGCATGTCAATCTTCCACAGTTGTAAAATGTGGATGGTTCAGAAGGACACCTGTGGATCTAGATCTGAGTGGCTTAGCAGGTTCTCTGTCTCAGCATCTCACCAAGCTGCACTCAAGTGCCATGGGACTGTGCTCCTTTTGGGATCTTGAGGTCTCCCTCCAAACTCACATGGTTGTGGAAAGAACTGAATTCCTCAAAGTTGTAGGCCTGCAGCCCCCAGCTCCTGCAGTCAGCCACATGCTCCCTGCCCCCTGGCCCTCTACGGACAGTTCACATCACAGCAGCCTGTCCTACCAGGGCTCCTGTGACCAGGTTACACCACCTGCACCAAGGCATGAGTCCCTGCGCCACTGTCAGGGTGGAGTCAGTGAAACCCCACAGGAGCTCTGCATGCACCCCAGGCTGGACTTACACTACACCCAAACAGAAAAAGGATTTAAATGGGAGTAATATCAAACAGGTCTTGCAACACAATGCCAGAGAGGTGGCCAGGGCACAAAGCTACTTGCCACACCACAAACCAACAACTTAAATGAAAAAAGATAAACAAAAGGCACCAGCGCTGAGATTACTTGGAGGTTGGAATTAATCTGACAAGGATTTAAAGCAGTCATAATAAAGATGCTTCAGTGAGCAATTATGTACACACTTAAATAAAAAACAGGAAAACATCAGCAAATAAACAGAAGACATAAAAACAGAAGGGAAATTATAGAACTAAAAAAACGTCATAATTGAAATTAAAACTCTCTGGACAGTTGTTCAGAAGTAAATTGGAGATAGTAGAGGAAAGAATCAGTGAATGCAAAGACCAATCAATAGAAATTTCCAATCTGAACAACAGAGAGAATATAGACTTTAAAAAAGAAGAAGAAAAACAGCACCTTGGGAACTTGTGAGACGATTACCAAAACATCTAACAATTGTATCATTGGAGTCTTGGGGAAAAAGGAGAAAGAGTGTGAAGCTCAAAAAAATATTTGAATAAAAATGACTGAAAATAATTTTTTTTAGTTCAACTAATCCAAAAGTAGGCAGGAAAAGATGAAAAAGGACAAGGAACAGATGGAACAAACAGAAAATAAATAACAACCTGGTAGACTTAAATCCAATTCTATCACTAGTGATGTTAAATGTAAATAGTCTAAAATACCTAATTAAAAAGGCAGAGATTGTCAGATTAGATGAAAAATCAAAACCCAATATATGCATCTAAAAGAAACTCAATTAAATATAAAGACATATAAACTCAATATAAACATAAAAATTAAATATAAAAACTTTTATATGTTATAAAAGTAAAAGGATGGAAGAAGATACACCACCAGGCAAACACTAATAAATAGTATAACATCAGTATAATAGTGGTTATATTAATCTCAGAAAAGTAGACTTCAGAAGAAGGAATATTCCAGTGATAAAGATGAACATTACAGGATAATGAACAGGTCAATTCATCAAGAAAACATCATATATCCCTCAAAAAGCTAAAAAGAATTACTATATGATCCAGGAATTCCACTTCTGAGCATATACCCAAAATAATTCAAACAGGGATTCAAACAGGTATCTGCACACCAGTGTTCATAGCAGCATTATTCACGGTAGCCAAAAGGCATAAACAACCCAAATTTCCATCAACAGATGAATGGACAACCAGTGGAATGTTATACAACCTTTAAAAGGACTGAATTCTGGGGCTGCCCTGGTGGCTCAGTGGTGAAGGATCCATCTGCCAATGCAGGAGACACAAGTTCAATAGAATCCAGGAAGATCCCACATTCCAAGGAGCAACTAGGTCCATGAGCTACAGCTATAAAGCCTGTGCTCTAGAGCCTGGGAGCCGCAATTACTGAGCTTATGTGCCACAACAACTGAAACCCATGCACCCTAGAGCCTGTGCTCCTCAACTAGAGAAGCCACTGCAATGAGAAGCCTGTGTACCACACACAACTTAGCGAACAGAAACAGAGTAGCCTCTACTCATTACAACTAAAGCACTATTCTGAGCATTTAAAAAAAAAAATATTCAGAGGTTAAAAATCACAACCTGGCTACCATTGGGGCCATTTTCCCCTTTCTGAGCAACACCTCACTCTTGGAGCTACAGGTAGTTTGCTGTGATAAATTAGTTCTTTAAGCAAAAGCCATCTTGTGTGAATCAGCGAAGAAGGCTAGGAAGACAAATCCACACACAGAATGTGTCTATTCCACGAAGATAAATCAATACCCCTGTCCAATAAGTCAATTGGACACGAGTGGTCCAATGGAATCAACAACCTTGTGCTCACAGATGTGTTCTTCCCTGGTGGCTCAGAGGTAAAGAATATATCTGCAGTGCAGGAGACGCAGGTTCAATCCCTGGGTCAGGAAGATTCTCCTCAAGCAGGAAATGGCAACCCACTCCAGTATTCTTGCCTGGGAAATCCCATGGGCAGAGGAGCCTGGCGGGCTATAGTCCATGGGGTTGCAAAGAATGTGACAGGACTGAGCAATGAACACTTTCACTTTCTCATATCTGCATACAAGAACAGAAGCTCTAGGACAGGAAGCACTTGCCCTCTGCTCTATCTCCAGTGCCCAGGAGGGTGCCTGACACATATCAGGACCTCAGTATCTATTCACTGAATGAATATACTCATGTGCTCTACAGCACACACACACACACACACACACGCACGCACACACACACACACACACACACACAAAGCAGAGTTTGTCTTCTATTTCCTGAGTCACATTTTCTGCAAGATGAGCTCTTCCTCTTTCTTTCCAAGATGTTCCTTCCTCCTTTTTCTTTCTTCTGAATTCTCCTGTTCCCCCTGCTATAGTATATACAGTTGCTGCACCATTTTTTAGCTTTACTGAGATAATATGACATAAAGTTAATCAGCCTAAAATATACCTGCCACTTTCATTTGGTATCATGTTTTGGAGGTTTAACCACCTCCAAAACATGTTTTAGCATGTTCCATGACTGAACACTGTTGTATTGTACGGATAGACCACATTTTCTTAATGTGTTACCCATCACTGGGGGCTCCCCAGGTGGCAACAGTGGTAAAGAATCCACCTGCCAATTCAGGAGAAGCAAGAGATAGGGGTTCAATTCCTGGGTAGGGAAGATCTCCTGGAGTAGGAAATAGCAACCCACTCCAGTATTCTTGTCTGGGAAATCCCATGAACAGAGGAGCCTGGTGGGCTGCAGTCCATGGGGTCACAGAGAGTTGGGCACAACTGAGCGACTAAGCACACCACGTGATCACTTGATGGACATTAGGCTTGTTTCTACTTTTGACTATTATGGATATTGCTGTTATGAGCAAGTTTTTGCATATACCTATATCTTCTTTTGGGGGGGGGGCATGTATTTAGAGGTAGAATTCATGAGCCAAAAACAGTTAACTCCATGGTTGAAATTTTTTAAGAACTGCCAGACTGTTTTACCAAGTGGCTACAATCATTTTCCATTCCCACCAGCAATATATGATGGTTCCAATTTCTCCCCATCCTAATTCTTGTTTGACTATCCTTCCTATTGCAGTTATTCCAGTGGATATGAAGCTATGTTGTTCCTTTTTATCATGCTCTTGTATGATGTGGGACTTCCCTGGTGGCTCAGATGGTAAAGCGTCTGTCTACAATGTGAGAGACCTGGGTTCAATCCCTGGGTTGGGAAGATTCCCTGGAGAAGGAAATGGCAACCCACTCCAGTACTCTTGCCTTGAAAATCCCATGGACAGAGGAGCATGGTGCAGGCTACTATCCTTGGGGTCGCAAAGAGTCGGGCACGACTGAGCAACTTCACTGTATGATGTGGGCAGCCTCATGGTATGGAGTGAACAGATCACCCTGCTTGTTTCCTCTCTGAGCAGTGTGAAAGCCATATTTTGTGTTCCACATAATGCTCTGGAGCCTGACTGCCAGAGGCGATGCAGGAAGAGCTCAGCCGAGACTGTTTTTCCTGGAGTATCTATCTCTAATCTCTTCACCAAGGTTTTCTAAATGTCCCTGGCAGCATTTCCTGCCCCCTGCGTAGGAAGTGATGCCATAACCCCTGGGGAACATCCCAGGCTCTGGATCCATTGTCTGGCTCAACGTGGAACCCCCAGCTCCATCAGAGTCCATCCTGGTTGCTCCCCAGCCGCCCTATTCACCACATCCCTCCCCCGCAGACAGGGAACGATAAGGATCCCCAACCCACTCCCAGCTAGCCTCTCTCCTGAGGCAGAGTCCCCAGATTGTGGTGATTCACCACCAATACCACTTGCAGGAGTAATCTGGCACACACGAGCAATAACTTTTTCTTCTCTTACCATTTCTGGACTTTTTGGGGTGGGGGGTGGTTGTCTTTTTCCTTGTTTCCTGCCAGGTTTATTTGTTGGTTTGTTCTTTGTGGCAAGCAGGTGCCAGTTTAACCACCTGTTCGTCTCCCTTAGTATTTGCAAAGGGAGATGCTCTGATCCAGCTGCTCTCTCCAGAAGGTCTTTGGCGATGCGTTTAGGTCTCCACCTTACTCTTTAGCTTACTCCTGAGATGCTGGGCCACAACACAGACCCTGAGCCCTGCTCTCCTGCAGTCTCAGTAAACAACATCCAGTGTCTTAATCAAAGCTGTCTCCTCCTGCGTAAAAGCACGTTTATAAAGGATAATGTCCACACTTCAAATCCAAGAATTTATACCGAACCGCATACCCTCTAACCTTCTCATGACAGTTCACACACTCTGGCTTGGACAGCGGGACACTTGAGAGCACACATGAAGGAACCTGCCTGCCTTTGCAAGCTCTCCTGACGTATCTGAAAAGCAGCATCAGTTACAAAGTGCTTTCCATTCACTGCTAACAGAGTGAATCAGAACTATCTGCAAATTCCTTACCTGATCATGTGCCAAAAACAAATGCAATTCTGGCACAAAGTACTTTAAAAGTGAAGAAAGCAAAGTTATGTGGCATACAGAAGACATCTTTACATTTTAAATCTTGAAGTGTAAAAATCTATTCCTTTTTGGCTGCACAGTGAAGCATGTGGGATCTTAGTTCCCCAACCAGGGATCAAACCCACACCCCCTGTGGTGGAAGCATGGAATCTTAACAACTGGATGGCCAGAGAGGTCCCTTGAAACATAAAATCCTCTAAAAATTTTTATAGGCACCATAAACCAATGCTCCTCAGCAATTTGCAGGAATCAGATTCACATGGTGCTGTGGCCAATATTTATTTAGAGCCAATTTCTCTATGTCACCACCCTGCAACCATCTCACCTGCCAGAGTCCAGAATCCCACTCAGGTGCTTCAATACCTGCAAGACACCTATGGCATTCATTCAGGAGCGAATATGAGGGCCACTGTCTGCATGATGCTGTGCTGGGGACAGCATGTGATGTGGAGAGAGCAATAAATAACAACACCTGCCCACCAGGAGTTACTGAGGTGAGTGGAAGAACGCTGACAAAGCAAGACAGACGTTCTTCAAAGTAATGACACATGGCGTGCTGCAGTGATAAATTGTGAATTTCTAGAGAACCGTCATCTAAAGGTGGTGACCAACATGGTGCCCAGCCTGTGATGAGCTTCCCCACGTAACAGCCTCTGATCGGAGTTCCCACAACAGGGGAACAGAGTCTAAAGGTCAGACCCAAACAAGACAGTTGGCTGCCAGCTGAGGCTCCTGCAACTGACTAGAGATCACCCCCACCCTCTCTGCTGCCCTTTGAATGTGCCGCTCTATTAGACTTCCTTCAAGTTAGGCAAACCAAAATGGAGGAAGTCTTATTTAGGCTTCAGAAGCAGGAGAGCATACCTCTAACCTGCCTCTGACCTGCCTGGATTCTGCCTCTGTGACAGCACAGCAAGCGCAGATTTTGGCAGCCATTGCTGTGCATCATTATTCTGCACCCTGTTACCAGGCAATGGGCCCTGCTTAGCTATTGGTCAGTGCCTCTTAGCCAGGATGGAGACCCTGGAGGGTAACAGCTGTGCCTTGGGATCTTGCTCTTTCTTGTCGGGACAGACAGTAACATTTGTTTGGTGGAGATTTACAGGAATATCACTACCTGACCATCACTGGACCTCAAGAACAAAGGATCTGACACCAAGAAATCTTCAACAGCTAACCATGCCCCTCCCTCCCCCTTTGCTTTATAAAGGGCTCTGCTAAGTTTTCAGTAACTTTGGGGTTCTTAGGGCGTAAGCCACCCATCTCCTTGCATGAACCTGTATTAAACCTTTCTCTGTTCCAAACTCCAATGTTTTAGTATTGTTTGATCTCACTGAGCATTGCGCACAGGGACTTGGGATTTTGGTAACACCTGGATTCTGCGCCTGCTGGCATGTGTAGCAAGTCAGGCAGCACTTTAGATAAGGAAGGGAGTAGGTCTTAAATATTTGAGTCCCTGAGGATCTGGTCAACCACCCCCACCTCCCTATCCCCCGCCCCAGAATCTAACAAAATCCTATGAAAAGAACAACATTGTAAAAAGGTTAAAGTTAACCAGAGCTGCATTTTTGCGCACAAACTGATGAAATCACTTTGCAGCCTGGGATCACATGTGACAGCCGTGGAACTATCTCACCCACGGAGTGGACACACTGCCCAAGACCCTCTCCCACCTGGGACTCCAGATTGCTCTAACAAGGAATTTCCCACAACTGTTAAGTTTGGTTGTAGGTCAGCCCAATCTAGTGATGAGTATGTTATTATTTCTATTGTTTCTATTTTTAATGACTGTACATTGAAATTAAGTTAAAAAAAATCTATAAAAAATTTGAAATTATTTATGTGTGTAACGAGTGGTTTGTTTTGCTAACAAACCCTTCAAACCTAGGTTCGAAATTAATCCTTCACAATTAGAACTACTGGCAAAATAAGGCCAATGCATGAATTCCATGGACTGTATATAGTCCATGGGGTCGCAGAGTCAAACACAACTGAGCAACTCTCACTTTCACATGAGTTCCTCATTCATAACTTCTGAGAACCTCTTCATCTTCCCACTAATTCTCTGAGGCCACTGGCTCCATCAAATCCTTGACAGGAACTATCCCCAATTTGCTTATATTCTTTAGGTTCCTTTAGGTGTTGTTTTTAGTCACTAAGTCACGTCCAACACTTTTGAGACCCCATGGTCTAACCCACCAGGCTCCTCTGTCCATGGGATTCTCCAGCAAGGATCCTGGAGTGGGCAGCCATTCCGTTCTCCAGGGGATCTTCCCAACTCAGGGATCAAACCCACATCTTCTGCATTGGCAGGCAGACTCTTTACCACTGGGTGACCAAGGAAGCTGAGGTCTGCATGTAAAATGGCTTAGGAAGAAGTTCATCCATTGTCTCTTGTACATTCAGGGTCTTTTCAGTTTTCACCTTTCAAACACTGGACACTGATCATTTAACTCAAGACCCCAAAGCCATACAGATGGCCAGAGGTCAGGATACACACTGCATACTGCCAGGAGTTCCTGTCACCTCCCTGCTCCTCCTCATGTGGGAGTAACAGCAGTGGAGATTCTTTTCTATGCAGAGCTGAATATGGAGCAGATTCTCGGGAATCTTTACCATAATTAACAAAGGCCCTGCTTCCTGGCAGGACAGGTTCTCCTTGAAATACCTGCTCAGCCCAGTCTCAAGTACCCAGGTCGGGTAAGAAAGTGTCCTGTCTCTAGAAAAGAAAGTCTCATGCAACCCGGGCTGCCCACCTGAAGTGCTGCCTGTTCCATGCCCAGTCTCATGGTCCCAGGAAAAACCAAGTCAAGACTGGCTGCTTCTGGGAATATGATGGGAAAGCAACTGTAATGGGGAAGCCCCACCTAGTGCCCAGGGCTGGAACTGCTACTTGACCAGACCAACACACACCTGCCCAGACATAACTCCTGGTAGGACCTTCCCTGGTGGTTTCAGTGGTAAAGAATCCACCTGCAATGCAGCAGAGTGGGTTCGATCCCTGGGTCAGGAATATTCCCTGGAGGAGGAAATGGCAACTCACTCCGGTATTCTTGCCTGGGAAATCCCATGGACAGAGGAGCCTGGCAGGCAGAGTTGGACATGACTAAGCAACTAAACCACCACCACGAAAGGGTGTTATACCCTTTCAGGTAAACTGTAATTTATTCTGGCAAAGAAACATGTTTTTGTCACCCGAGGTTTATGCAGATATTCTCAAAAATATTTTATAGCTAAATATCTGATAACCAGGTTAATTACATCTTCTGGCTATTGACTCAGATGTTTAAAAAGTAACACTCTGCTGTCATGGTGGGCTTGCTAAAGATCACTGGCCTTTTGGAACTGGCTGTATGTGAGAGTCTACATGAGAGGCTAAAAATACTATACACAGATTCTTGATGTTCTTACACAAATCCCTAAAAATGAAGCATACAGAAAGTATACAGGGCTTCCCTGGTGACTCAGTGGTGAAGAGTCACCTGCCAATGTAGTGGACACAGGTTCAATTCCTTGTCTTGGAAGATCCCACATGACGTGGGACAACTTAACCCATGCGCCATAATCACTGAGCCTGTACTCTAGAGCCTAGGAGCCACAACTACTTAAACCCAAGAGCCCTACAGCCTATGCTCTGCAATAAGAGAAGCTACTGCACTAGCCCCTGCTCTCTGCAACTAGAGAAAAGCCCATGCAAAAATGAGGACATGGCACAGCCAAAAAAATTATCTTTTTAATTTAGAAAAGCATACAGAACAGATTACAAATGAGAAGCTGAGTATGGTTAAAGCCAAACCAGATGTTAAGACACTAGAAGAGCAACTTCACAGAGGCCAAATAGAAGAGGTAATTCTTCAGGCTGAAAATAAACTAAGTCTGGGAAGAAAAATGGTTCGGTGGAAATCACAGGAGTCTTTAGTGGAAGAGCCTCCTGCCAACCAGTGGAAATGGTTAACATAAATATCATTAAATGACTTGTGTGTTGATGGGAAACTGATGTAAATAAATACTGTTTTATCAGGAAAATAGCAACACATACCCAATTTAAAGCTCAACATTCAGAAAACTAAGATCATGGCATCTGGTCCCATCACATCATGGGAAATAGATGGGGAAACAGTGGAAACAGTGTCAGACTTTATTTTGGGGGGCTCCAAGATCACTGCAGATGGTGATTGCAGCCATGAAATTAAAAGACGCTTACTCCTTGGAAGGAAATTATGACTAACCTAGATAGCATATTGAAAAGCAGAGACATTACTTTGCCAACAAAGGTCTGTCTAGTCAAGGCTATGGTTTTTCCTGTGGTCATGTATGGATGTGAGAGCTGGACTGTGAAGAAAGCTGAGCGCTGAAGAATTGATGCTTTTGAACTGTGGTGTTGGAGAAGACTCTTGAGAGTCCCTTGGACTGCAAGGAGATTCGACCAGTCCATTCTAAAGGAGATCAGTCCTGGGTGTTCACTGGAAGGACTGACACTGAAGCTGAAACTCCAATACTTTGGCCACCTCATGCGAAGAGTTGACTCTTTGGAAAAGACTCTGATGCTGGGAGGGATTGGGGGCAGGAGGAGAAGGGGACGACAGAGGATGAGATGGCTGGATGGCATCACTAACTCGATGGACATGAGTTTGAGAGAACTCCAGGAGTTGGTGATGGACAGGGAGGCCTGGCGTGCTGTGATTCATGGGGTCGCAAAGAGTCAGACATGACTGAGCGACTGAACTGAACTGAACCCAATTTAAAGGGAAAAATGCTAAAAAGCCTGTAAATGTTTTTAAAGAAAGTTATTAAAACCCAAAAATACCTATAAAAACAAATGTGAAACAATTAATAAAATGGAAATAAAAATATACATATCAATAATAACCCAGAATATAAAGGAATTAAATGCTCTAACCAAAAGAAACAGACTGAATGGATACAGAAACAAGACCTGTATATATGGTGTCTGCAGGATACCCACTTCAGACTTAGGGACACATAAAGACTGAAAGCAAGTAGATAGAAAAAATATTTCATGCAAATGGAAATCAAGAGATAGTCTTTATCAGACAAAATAGAATTTAAAATAAAGACTGCTACAAGAGACAAAGAAGGACACTACATAATGATCAAGGGATCGGTCTAAAACAATGATTAATGACTGCATATACAGATCCAACCAACACGACAGCACTTCAACATATAAGGCAAACACTAATAGCAATGACAGAAGAAATCAACAGTAACATAGAAATAGTGGGAAACTTTAACACCCTACTTACATCAATGGACAGATCATCCAGATAGAAAATCAGTAAGGAAACATAGGCCTTAAATGACATATTAGGTGAGATGGACTTAATTAAAAATTCCACCCAAAAGCAGCAGAATATACATTCTTTTCAAGTGCACTCAGAACACCCTCCACGACTGATCACATGCTGCGTCACAAAGCAAGCCTCAATAAATTCAAGAAAATTGACTATCAAGCACATTTTCTGACCACAATCCCATGAGGCTAGAACTCAACTACCAGGAAAAACCCACAAACAAGTGGAGACAAAACAATATGCTACTAAACAACCAATGGATCACTGAAGAAATCAAACAGGAAATCAAAAATACCTAAAGACAAATGAAAACAAAACCACAACAATCCAAAATCTATGGAATGCAACAAAAGCATTTCTAACAGGGAAGTATATAGTGACACAAGCTTACCTCAGCAAACAAGAAAAATCTCAAATAAACAACCTAAACTTACATCTAAAGCAACAAGAGAAAATACAAAAAACAAAAACAAACAGACAGAAAAAAAAAAAAACAACACACACACACAACAAAACAAACAAAGTAGAAGAAAAGAAATCATAAAGATCAGAGCATAAATAAATGAAATACAAATTTAAAAAAATAGAAAAGTTAACAAAACTAAAAGCTGGTTCTTTGAAAAGATAAACAAGATTGATGAACCTTTAGCTTGATTCATAAAGAAAATGAGGTAAGGGGCCCCCATCAATAAAATCAAAAGTGAAAAAGGAGAAAACTACAACTGACACCAGAGAAATACAAAGAATCATATGAGACTATTACACACAACTATATGCCAAAAAAAATGGACAACCTGGAAGAAACAAATTCTTAGAAAAACACAACCTTCCAAAACAGAACCAGAAAGAAACAGAAAATATAGACAGATCAAGCACAAGCAATCAAACTGAATCTGTGATTTAAAAACTTCCAACAAACCAAAGTCCAGAGGACCAAATGGCTTCACAGGTGGAGTCTATCTAACATTTACAGAAGAAATAATACTTATCATTCTGAAACTCTTCCCAAAAACTGGAGAGAAAGGGAACACTCCAAAACTCTTACGAGGCCAGCAACATCCTGATCCCAAAACCAGACAGAGATATCACAAAAAATAGAAAATTAAAGGCCGATTATCACTGACGACCAGAGAAGCAAAAATCCTCAGCAAAATAGTGGTAAATTGAATCCAACAGTACAGTAAAAGGATCCCACACCGTGCATGATCAAGTGGGATTCATCCTAGGGATGCAAGGATTTTTCAACATCCACAAATCAGTCAATGTGATGCACCATATTAAGAGACTTCAGGATAAAACGTATGATTATCACAATAGATGTAGAAAAGCGTTTGATAAAATCTAACATTTCTGATAATAACTCTCCAGAAAGTGGCCATAGAGGGAACCTACCTCAGCATAAAAAAGGCCATACATAACAAGCCCAGAGCCAACATCATACTTAACAGTGAAAAGCTGAAAGCATTGTCTCCAAGATCAGGAACAAGACAAAGACGCCCTCTCTCACCACTTTTATTCAACAGTTTTGGAAGTTCTTGTCACAGTAGTCAGAGAAAAAAAAGAAATAATAAGGACTTCCCTGGTGGCTCAGATGGTAAAGCGTCTGCTTGCAATGCGGGAGACCTGGGTTTGATCCCTGGGTCAGGAAGATCCCCTGGAGAAGGAAATCGCAATCCACGCCAGTATTCTTGCCTGGAAAATTCCATGGACGGAGGAGCCTGGTGGACTATACAGTCCATGGGGTTGCAAAAAGTAGGACACGACTGAGCAACTTCACTTCCACTTCCAAACTGGAAAAGAAGTAAAACTGTCACTGTTTGTAGATGTGATTCTATAAGCAGAAAATTCTAAAGGCACTACCATAAAACTACTAGGACTCATCAATGAATTTGGTAAATTTGAAGGATACAAAATTAACATATAAAAATCTCTTGCATCTCTATACACTATGAGTGAAATACCAGAGAAATTAAGGAAACAATCCCATTTACCACTGCATCAAAAAAAAATACATCGAAATAAACCTACCTAAGGAGGCAGAACGCCCATACTCCAAGAACTGTAAGATGCTGATGAAACAAACTAAAAACCACAAACACAAATGAAAAGATATGCCACATTCTTGGACCGGAAGAATCAATAATGTCAAAATGACTATACTACCCAAGGCAGTCTATTGATTCAATGCAATCCCTAACAAAAATACCAGTGGTATTTTTCACAGAACTTGAACAAGTAGCCAAAACAATCTTGAGAAAGAAGAATGGAGCTAGAGGAACCATACTCCCTGGCTTCAGACTATACTAAAAGTTACAGTTATTAAAACAGTATGGTACTGACACAAAAGCAGACATAAAGTTCAATGGGTCAATTAATTTATGACACAGGAGGCAAAAACATACAAGAGAAGAAAAGAGTCTCTTCAATAAGTGGTCCCGGGAAAACTGGACAGCTACATGTAAAAGAATGAAACTAGAATATTCTCTAACACTATATATAAAATACAGAGAAGGCGATGGCACCCCACTCCAGTACTTTTGCCTAGAAAATCCCATGGACGGAGGAGCCTGGTAGGCTGCAGTCCATGGGGTCGTGAAGAGTCAGACACGACTGAGCAAATTCCCTTTCACTTTTCACTTTCATGCTTTGGAGAAGGAAATGGCAACCCACTCGTGTTCTTGCCTGGAGAATCCCAGGGACGGGGGAACCTGATGGGCTGCCGTCTACAGGGTCGCACAGAGTTGGACATGACTGAAGAGACTTAGCAGCAGCAACAGCATATATAAAATAAGCTCAAAATGGATTAAATACCAGATACTATGAAATTCCTAGAGGAAAACAAAAGCAGAACACAACACTCTTTGACATAAATTGCAGCAACATTTTTTTGGAATTACCTCTAGAGTCTAACAGAAGCAAAGCAAAAACAAACAAAAAGACCTAATTGAACTTAAAAGCTTTTACACAGGAAAGGAAATCACAAGCAAAACAAAAAGACAACATACCAACTTGGAGAAAATATTTGTAAAAGAGGCAACCAACAAGACTTAATCCCCAAAATATACAAACAACTTGTACAGCTCAATAAAAAAAAAAAAAAAAACAATCAAATAATGGGCAGAAGTTCTAAATAGACATTTCTCCAAAGAAGACATACAGATGGCCAACAGGCATATAAAAAGACTCTCACATCATTAATTATTAGAGAAATGCAAATGAAAACTATCATGAAGTATCACCTCACACAAGTCAAAATGGCTATTATCAAAAAGTCTAAGTTATCAAAAAAAATGCTGGAGAAGGTGTGGAGAAAAAGTAACCCTTCTATGCTCTTGACAGGAATGTAAATTTGTTCAGCCACTATGGAGAAAAGTATGGACACTCCTTCAAAAACCAAAAACAGAACTACCATATGATTCAGCAATCTTACTTCTCGGGCATATATCCAGAAAAGATGAAAATTCTTAACTCGGAAAGATACAAACACCCCAATGTTCACAGCAGCACTGTTTACAACAGCCAAGGTGTGGAAGCAACCTAAATGTCCATCCACAGAGGAATGGATAAAGAAGATGTGGCATATATATACATACAATGGAAAATTACTCAGTCCTTCACTGGAAGGACTGATGCTGAAGCTGTAGCTTCAATACTTTGGTCACCTGATATAAAGAGTTGACTCATCGGAAAAGACCCTGATGCTGGGTAAGACTGAAGGCAGGAGAAGGGGACGACAGTGGATGTGATGGTTGGATGGCATCACCAACTCAACAGACATGAATTTGAGCATGAACTTATTTACAAAATAGAAATAGACTTGCAGACACAGAAAATAAATTTATGGTTACCAGAGCAGAAAGGCTAGGATAGATAAATTGGGAGTTGGGGATTAACATACTCAGAGTACTCTAAATAAAACAGATAACCAACAAGGTCCTACTGTATAGCACAGGAATGACAGTCAATATTTGTAATAACCTATAATGGAAAAAAATCTGAAAACATGCACACACATACACATATATACACACACACAACTATAAGGAAGTAGCAACTCACTATAGTATCCTTGTCTGGAAAATTCCATGAACAGAGAAGCCTGGTGGGCTACAGTCTAAGGGTCGCAAAGAGACAGAAACAACTGAGTGACTCAACAACATATATAACTGAATCACTCTGCTGTACACTTGAAACACTGTATATTGACTATACTTGAATTCAAGAAGTTATAACTAAAAATGTTTTTGAAAAAAAGTTTTTGGATTAATAAATGTTTTTCTTTCCAAGAAAGGGTCTACAAGGGATCTTATAAAGACTCAAAAGCATTTATCACACTGATACATTTTTAAACATTTCCACTGTGTGTTAATGAACCAGCCAATTATGAATAAATCTATTAGAATGGACTAATATCCTGAAAAAGAAACATTTCACTTCTTAATAATAAAAGAAAGTTGCTATGATTATTCAAGATTATGTTTTAATATAAAAAACATAACAGAAGTCTACAAAAATTTTAAAGTAACTTGTAGTTTTATTTTCCAGTACTCTTGCAATCTTTTACATTACTAACAAAACTGCAATCACAGGAATCAGACACAAAATTTCTGCATTTATTTCAAACAATCATACAGAAAGACCATACTACACAGACATTATTATACTGCAAAAGTCAGAGATGACTGAAGTTTAGATAGATAATTTTATTTAGCTGAAGAATGAAAAGATTTTCCACTCTCCGCAATTATAGCTCAAATGTTTTTTACGGCAGATGACATTCAAGTTGGAGATACAAATGATACACTCTGAAGTAAGTAATATAAAACTCAAGTCTAGGAACTAAACAGATTTTCAGCTGCACAGGTTGTTCTTCCAGTTTAAATTTTTTCACAGAAAAAAAAAAATAGATCGCAGGCAAAGAAAACCAAATTCCATATAAGCATGGTTCACTGTTTTTTATTTTACCTTCATCAAGGCAGGCAAAGTACAGATGCTGTACATTAAACACATATACAAGCCCCTCAAAGCACGTGGATTCCCACAGGCAAAGCACACTTGCTAAGCTCCGCTCCTCTCAGAAGCGTGTGACTGCAGCTAAATATACAAAGAGCCGTCCGCTGGTCCCACGTAGCCAACTCCAATGAGCAGGACGTCGATCAGCGTCCATATTCCCAGGCCCCCGAAGCTGAAGAGCTTGCCGAGGCCTTCTCGCCACTGGCCCAGGTAGAAGCGATCTGCTCCAAACCCACCGAGGGTGATGCTGCAACAGCAAACAGGCCTGCAATGCATCAACAGCCCCCCAACTGCCAGCTGGGGCTCAGTAATCATGCTGACTCACATGTGAAAGGGCCTCAGATCAGCAGACCCTGGATGAGGACACAGCGATCATCTCACAAATGCACACCACCAAACAATCACAGGCAAGAAGACTGCTCACACGTCAACAATGAACACACACGAGCTGTAATGAAATCTAATCCTTCTCTTTTGAAGAAAATCTAGCTTGCTACTTTTTTAGGTAGCAAAAAAACCGTGCATCTGGGAGGGCAAAACACGGTTAGTCTAACAGACAGACCAGCAATGTGGAGGCTGCAGGAGCATCTCAAGGCAGTCAGCCAGCTGGCCGCCTCATCAGGTCTTGACCTTTGTCAATCAACCCATGTAAAAAAGCTCTGTGTTAGGAAAAATTGACTTTTAAGGTTCCTTCAAATTCTAACATCTAACAATATTCAGACAACTTCTCATTGTTTTTCTTTTAAAATTTTTATTATGGAAAATTCTAAAACTTACACAAGTTAAAAGAAAGCAAACAGCACCCATGTTTATCGTTGTTTAGTCACTCAGTTGTGTCTGACACTTTGTGACCCCATAGACTGTAGCCCACCAGGCTCCTCTGTCCATGGGATTCTCCAGGCAAGAATACTGGAGTGGGTTGCCATTTCCTTCTCCAGGGGATCTTCCCAACCCAGGGATCGAGCCTATATCTCCTGCATTGGTTTCTTTACTGCTGGGGAGTCCACAACCCAGCCCCAATAATTATCACCATGTACACACCCCAATTCATCACACCCTTTCCTTCCCACCCCAACCCGAGAACCATGAAGCAACTGCCAGGCATCATCACATTCAATATTCGGCAAGAAACCATGTTGAGCCCAGAGAAGAACTCTATTCTTACTGTTTAAAAGCCAGCTGTGAAATGTGTCATAGTAATTTATGTTCACAATGATGGGGAGACTGGGTGAGGGGTGTACAGAACACTCTAGCTTTGCTTTTACTTTTCTGTAAATCTAAAATGAATCCAAAATAAAAAGTTTGTTGGAAAGCAGAAAGTCAGGTGTTATTCTCAATGTGAACTACTGTGTCAAAGACGCTGGGCAATCTCACCTTCGCTATGTCTGACTTTCTGTCGTGGCCCCCTCTTTTCATTTACCAGGGGAGCCTTCCTGCCAGACAGGACCCTCCACCTTCCTAGCCAGACCCTCAAGCAGTGGTCCCCAGACAGAGGCAATACCTGGAGGTGCTACTGACTGTCACCACTGGGGTAGGGAGACTTGTAAACAACACCCAATAAATGGAGTCCGGAGAGGATGCTACACACCCTACTCTGCACAGGATGCCCCACAACCAAGAATTCTTGGCCCAAACATCCACAACGACAAGGCTGAGAAGCCCTGCCCACATCCCACCATACAGTCCCTGGGCTCTCACCGCAAACCTCCAATAGCGGCCTACCTGCTGAATCAGGATTTGGCCAGCAGCCTACCTGCCCTTCCCTCTGGTGGGGGTGGGGAGAACTGCTACAATTTCCTTTTCAAACTGCTGAAAAGTTTAACAAATACAAGTATATTTTTATGTAAAAATTAAGTCTATAATTATGCTTGAATAGTGTATTACAGGTGATTTTCAACATTTATCTTTGTCATTTTTGTTTTTTCTAGTTTTCAATACTGAGCATGTATTATTTTTTTTATGATTTAGAAGGAAATTACTGAAAATTAAAGACAGTCATAAGTCTAGCTACTTTAAATAGTAGGCAGCACTTCACTGACTCACAGTACGCTCAGAGTGGGAAGACTGACTGGTTCTAGTGAGCTCCAATAATGACTCGAGTCACCTCCAGAACATGCAGGCATCTTGGGAGGAAAGCCAGCAACAAGCCACCAAGTTCCACAAAGATAGTGGTCTGGCCACCTCAACAGCCCCCAGCAGCACAGTCCCCGTGGTTTACCCAGCCCATGGCAGGGCCTGAGGGAGCAAGAGAGGAGCGCAGAAGAGCCCAGCAGCCACAGCAAATGCCCAGTGGTGTCTCTGCTCACTGGGAACAGCGCTTACCTCAGAGCCAAGGCTGTGGACCACTTGTATCCCCCGGTCCAGTTGCAGTAGAGCATCTTTGGAAAAGTGCGGTTACCTAAGAAAGGGAAACACTCCACAATGAAACACGGGTATGAAAGTACTCTGGCAAGAGACTAAATTATAGGTGGTGGTCTTATGATTTATAATCTAAAAAGACAACTCTCTTCACAAAAATAAGTGTTCACTACCCTTGAAGGCTAAACAGAAAGCCCTAACTGTCCACGAGCACAGGCTTATGAGGAGCACAGGTTCATGAGGACCACAGCTTGAAGAAGGTGAACCACCCTACGTGATGTCAAGGTGTGGATGATGTGGGGGTGAACGAGACAGACAAACCAGGCACCAGGAGGGGAGAAGGCCACGCAGGACCGACACATCCTATGGACACAGGCCACAGATGGTCCAGGAGTCCTGGGACAAATGGCTGTTCAAACTGGAGAAAAACGAGACAGATAAACCAGGCACAGGGAGGGGAGAAGCCCACGCAGGACTGACACATCCCGTGGACGCAGGCCACAGATGGTCCGGGGGTCCTGGGACATCTGGCTGTTCAAACTGGAGAAAGTGAGTCTGACTCCACCTCACACCATACACCAAACCAATCCTGGGGAACTAAAGACCTAAATCTGAAAGGCCACAGTTACAACTTTTAAAAGAAAGTACAGAAAATTATCTCCGTGAATCTGGAGCAGGGAAAGGCTTTTTGCAACAAAAAAGGGCTAACTATGAAAGATGAAAAACCAACTAACTAAAATTTTAAAGTTGTGTTCAAAAGAGACCAAAAGAAAGTGGGGGAAAAAGTTAAAATTCAGGAGAGGATTTTAGGGCCATCAAAGGTTACTATCCAAAATACAAAAGAATTCATAGAAGTCTGCAAGAAAAAACAAAACTTAGGGACGAGTATTGGAGAGGATGTGGATCCTCAGTAACAGCTGTGCACCACTGGCGGGAGTGTGAACAAACACAACCACCTGGAAAAGAACACATGCCAGAGAGTGCATGCCAGACACACCCCTGTACACTTGACAAGAGACAAAGACAGAAGTTTAAGAGCAGCAAAATTTGTAAAAAAGAAAAAAAAAAAAGGTAAACAGTCCAAATACATTGGAGAGCAGAAAAACTATGATACAGTCTTACAACAGGTTATTATAAAGAAATGAAAAAAGAAGAAGACAAGCTGAAGAATCTTAGAGCCATAATGATGAAAAGAAACAAGTCCCAGGAGACCATAAACAGCCTGCTACTACTTCACACAGTTCTGAGACATGCATTACTGAATAATTCACCACACTGTATTCTAGCACATACATGGGACAATTATAAAAAACTTAAAGGGGGGGGAGGAGCCAAGATGGCGGAGGAGTAGGACGGGGAGAACACTTTCTCCCCCACAAATTCATCAAAAGAGCATTTAAACGTCGAGTAAATTCCACAAAACAACTTCTGAATGCCGGCAGAGGACATCAGGCACCCAGAAAAGCAACCCAACTCTTCGAAAGGAGGTAGGAAAAAATATTAAAAACAAAAAAAAAGAGACAAAAGAGGGAGGGACGGAGTTCCGTCCCGGGAAGGGAATCTTAAAAAGAGAGAAGTTTCCAAACATCAGGAAACCTTCTCACTGCCGAATCTGTGCCGAGCATTGGAAGCACAGAGGGCAACATAACAGGGAGAAAATATAAATCAACAATTTAAAACTCGCAGATTGCGAGCCCTACGGTAACTCCCCCAGCAGAGAAGCAGCGCAGACGCCTGCATCCGCCATTAGCGAATCGGGGCTGGGCAGGGAGGCGCGGCGTGGGCTGCATCGCTGAGAGTAAGAGTCTGGCCTGAATACCCTGAGCGCTATCTGAGCGAAATAATTTGGGCTAGCAAACCAGACTGTGGGATACCTACCACGCGAAAAGCCAGCCCTGACCTAAGACCGCCAGGCCCGCGTACGGAACAAAGGACTGAACAGAGATAGCCGGCTGCAGATCTTCCCCCTCCGGAGACAGGCAGCCAGAGCCGGAAGGGGGCAATCGCAGCCCCAGAGAGACATTATCTATAAAATTGTAAGCAGGCTTCTTTGCTAACTAAAACTTCTTGGGGGTCTGGACGGTCAACATCTGCCTGAGAAGGTGCGCCGGTTTTACATCCAGATAACCGAGTGGCGGGGAGGCGATAAGTCGCAGCATTGGCGCTCGCCTGGGAAGAGCAAATTGGCGCTCGGACCTGGGAAGAGTACAAAACGCAGGCCCAAATGAGTCTGCGCCTCTGAGGACTACCCGAGTGCCTGAACCTGAGCGGCTTGGACCTGGGAGGTGCATGCAGCCCAGGGCCAGCCTCGGATTGTTCCCGGCGGAACAACCTAGAGTCCGAGCAGTGTGGACAGGGAGGCTACACGCGCCGTGAGCGGGGGCAGACCCAGGGTGGCTGAGGCACTGCGAGCCCACGCCAGTGTTATTTGTTTGCACCCTCCCTCCCTCCCTCCCTACAGCGCGACTGAACAAGTAAGCCTAAAAAAAAAAAAAAAAAGTGTCCTCCACCGTGCCCTTTGAGTCAGGGCGGAAACCAGATACTGAAGAGACTAGCAAACAGAAGAAGATATAACAGAGGGAAACGCCTTGGAAGCTACAGGCAATAGATCAAAACCCTGTGGTTACTACGGACTACATAGGAAGGGGCCTATAGATCTTGAGAAATATAAATCTGACCAAGGAACTAGCCAAAAATGAACTGAACCCATAACACCCACAAAAAAAGAAACAAAAAAGTCCTAGATATATTTTTATTATTTTTACGATCATTCTTTCTTTTTTTTTTAATTAAAAAAAAAAAATTTTAAGTCCTCTATTGTTCCTTTAATTTTCACTTTTATAACCTATTACTTCGCAAAAAAAAAAAAAAAAGACCCTATTTTTTTCTTCTTCAGCAAACTTCATATATATATATTTTATAATTTCTTGACCTTGTTGTTTTTTTTTGTTGTTGTTGGTTTTTGTTTTTTTCTTCTTTTCTTTAACATTGTATTTTTTGAAATTCCAAACTCTACTCTAGATTTTTAATTTTCGCTTTTTGGTATATGTTATCAATTTTGTACCTATAGTTTTTTTTTATATAATTTCTGTGATTTTTTTTTTTTCTTCTTCTTCTCTGTTTCTTTCTCTTCTTCTTTTATATGACATTGTATATCTGAAATTCCAAACTTTACTCTAGATTTTCAATTTATGCTTTTTGGTATTTGATATCAATTTTGTACCTGTATTTTCTTTATAATTTTTGTGACATTGTTCGTATTTGTTTGTTTGTTTTCTCTCTTTATTTTTCTTCTTTTTTTTTTTTTTAACATTGTATTTTTGAAATTCCAAAATCTACTCTAGATTTTTAATTTTTGCTTTCTGGTATTAGTTATCAATTTTGTACCTGTACTTTCTTTATAATTTTCGCGACCTTGTTTGTTTTTGTTTGTTCATTTTTTCTCTCTTTCTTTTCCTTCTTCTTTTCTTTAACATCGTATTTTTGAAATTCCAAACTCTACTCTAGATTTTTAATTTTCGCTCTCTGGTATTAGTTATCAATTTTGTACCTGTACTTTCTTTATAATTTTCACGACCTTGTTTGTTTTTGTTTGTTCGTTCTTTCTCTCTTTCTTTTCCTTCTTCTTTTCTTTAACATCGTATTTTTGAAATTCCAAACTCTACTCTAGATTTTTAATTTTCGCTTTTATGTATTTGTTACCAATTTTGTACCTTTAAGGACCCAATCTTCAGGACCCATTTTTCACTAGGGAGTGAGATTACTGGCTTGACTGCTCTCTCTCCCTTTGGACCCTCCTTTTTCTTCACCAGGTCGCCTGTGTCTCCTCCCTAACCCCTCTCTACTCTACCCAACTCTGTGAATTTCTGTGTGTTCCAGACGGTGGAGAACACTTAGGGAACTGATTACTGGCTGGATCTGTCTCGCTCCTTTTCATTCCCCCCTTTTATCCTTCTGGCCACCTCTGTTACCTTCCTCCTTCTTCTCTTCTCTGTATAACCCCGTGAACATCTCTGAGTGGTCCAGTTGTGGAGTGCACATAAGGAAGTGACTACTGGCTAGCCCACTCTCTCCACTATTGATTCACCTCATCTCATTTGGGTCACCTCTAACTCCCTCCTCCCTCTTCTCTTCTCCATGTAACCCTGTGAACCTCTCTGAGTGACCCTCACTGTAGAGAAACTTATCATCTTTAATGTAGATGTTTTATCAATGGTGCTGTATAGAAGGAGAAGTTTTGAAACTACTGTAAAAATAAGACCGATAATCGGAAGCAGGAGACTTAAGTCCAAACCCTGACTCCAGGGAACTCCTGACTCCAAGGAACATTCATTGACAGGAGCTCATCAAATGCCTCCATACCGACACTGAAACCAAGCACCACACAAGGGCCAATAAGTTCCAGGGCAAGACATACCAAGCAAATTCTCCAGCAACAAAGGAACACAGTCCTGAGCTTCAAGATACAGGCTGCCCAAAGTCACCCCAAAACTATAGACATCTCATAACTCATTACTGGACATTTCATTGCACTCCAGAGAGAAGAAATACAGCTCCATCCACCAGAACACCGACACAAGCTTCCCTAACCAGGAAACCTTGACAAGCCACCTGTACAAACCCACACACAGTGAGGAAACGCCATAATAAAGAGAACTCCACAAACTGCCAGAATACAGAAAGGACACCCCAAACTCAGCAATTTAAACAAGATGAAGAGACAGAGGAATACTCAGCAGATAAAGGAACAGGATAAATGCCCACCAAACCAAACAAAAGAGGAAGAGATAGGGAATCTACCTGATAAAGAATTCCGAATAATGATAGTGAAATTGATCCAAAATCTTGAAACTAAAATGGAATCTCAGATAAATAGCCTGGAGACAAGGATTGAGAAGATGCAAGAAAGGTTTAACAAGGACCTAGAAGAAATAAAAAAGAGTCAATATATAATGAATAATGCAATAAGTGAAATTAAAAACACTCTGGAGGCAACAAATAGTAGAATAACAGAGGCAGAAGACAGGATTAGTGAATTAGAAGATAGAATGGTAGAAATAAATGAATCAGAGAGGATAAAAGAAAAACGAATTAAAAGAAATGAGGACAATCTCAGAGACCTCCAGGACAATATTAAACGCTACAACATTCGAATCATAGGGGTTCCAGAAGAAGAAGACAAAAAGAAAGACCATGAGAAAATACTTGAGGAGATAATAGTGGAAAACTTCCCTAAAATGGGGAAGGAAATAATCACCCAAGTCCAAGAAACCCAGAGAGTACCAAACAGGATAAACCCAAGGAGAAACACCCCAAGACACATATTAATCAAATTAACAAAGATCAAACACAAAGAACAAATATTAAAAGCAGCAAGGGAAAAACAACAAATAACACACAAGGGAATTCCCATAAGGATAACAGCTGATCTTTCAATAGAAACTCTTCAAGCCAGGAGGGAATGGCAAGACATACTTAAAATGATGAAAGAAAATAACCTACAGCCCAGATTATTGTACCCAGCAAGGATCTCATTCAAGTATGAAGGAGAAATCAAAAGCTTTTCAGACAAGCAAAAGCTGAGAGAATTCTGCACCACCAAACCAGCTCTCCAACAAATACTAAAAGATATTCTTTAGACAGGAAACACAAAAACGGTGTATAAACTCGAACCCCAAACAATCAAGTAAATGGCAACGGGAACATACTTATCAGTAATTACCTTAAATGTAAATGGGTTGAATGCCCCAACCAAAAGACAAAGACTGGCTGAATGGATACAAAAACAAGACCCCTACATATGTTGTCTACAAGAGACCCACCTCAAAACAGGGGACACATACAGACTGAAAGTGAAGGGCTGGAAAAAGATTTTCCATGCAAATAGGGACCAAAAGAAAGCAGGAGTAGCAATACTCATATCAGATAAAATAGACTTTAAAACAAAGGCGGTGAAAAGAGACAAAGAAGGTCACTACATAATGATCAAAGGATCAATCCAAGAAGAAGATATAACAATTATAAACATATATGCACCCAACATGGGAGCACCACAGTACGTAAGACAAATGCTAACAAGTATGAAAGGAGAAATTAACAATAACACAATAATAGTGGGAGACTTTAATACCCCACTTACACCTATGGATAGATCAACTAAACAGAAAATTAACAAGGAAACACAAACTTTAAACGATACAATAGACCAGTTAGACCTAATTGATATCTATAGGACATTTCATCCCAAAACAATGAATTTCACCTTTTTCTCAAGCGCACATGGAACCTTCTCCAGGATAGATCACATCCTGGGCCATAAAGCTAGCCTTGGTAAATTCAAAAAAATAGAAATCATTCCAAGCATTTTTTCTGACCACAATGCAGTAAGATTAGATCTCAATTACAGGAGAAAAACTATTAAAAATTCCAACATATGGAGGCTGAACAACACGCTGCTGAATAACCAACAAATCACAGAAGAAATCAAAAAAGAAATCAAAATTTGCATAGAAACGAATGAAAATGAAAACACAACAACCCAAAACCTGTGGGACACGGTAAAAGCAGTCCTAAGGGGAAAGTTCATAGCAATACAGGCACACCTCAAGAAACAAGAAAAAAGTCAAATAAATAACCTAACTCTACACCTAAAGCAACTAGAAAAGGAAGAAATGAAGAACCCCAGGGTTAGTAGAAGGAAAGAAATCTTAAAAATTAGAGCAGAAATAAATGCAAAAGAAACAAAAGAGACCATAGCAAAAATCAACAAAACCAAAAGCTGGTTCTTTGAACGGATAAATAAAATTGACAAACCATTAGCCAGACTCATCAAGAAACAAAGGGAGAAAAATCAAATCAACAAAATTAGAAACGAAAATGGAGAGATCACAACAGACAACACAGAAATACAAAGGATCATAAGAGACTACTATCAACAATTATATGCCAATAAAATGGACAACGTGGAAGAAATGGACAAATTCTTAGAAAAGTACAACTTTCCAAAACTCGACCAGGAAGAAATAGAAAATCTTAACAGACCCATCACAAGCATGGAAATTGAAACTGTAATCAAAAATCTTCCAGCAAACAAAAGCCCCGGTCCAGACGGCTTCACAGCTGAATTCTACCAAAAATTTAGAGAAGAGCTAACACCTATCCTGCTCAAACTCTTCCAGAAAATTGCAGAGGAAGGTAAACTTCCAAACTCATTCTATGAGGCCACCATCACCCTAATACCAAAACCTGACAAAGATCCCACAAAAAAAGAAAACTACAGGCCAATATCACTGATGAACATAGATGCAAAAATCCTTAACAAAATTCTAGCAATCAGAATCCAACAACATATTAAAAAGATCAAACACCATGATCAAGTGGGCTTTATCCCAGGGATGCAAGGATTCTTCAATATCCGCAAATCAATCAATGTAATACACCACATTAACAAATTGAAAAATAAAAACCATTTGATTATCTCAATAGATGCAGAGAAAGCCTTTGACAAAATTCAACATCCATTTATGATAAAAACTCTCCAGAAAGCAGGAATAGAAGGAACATACCTCAACATAATAAAAGCTATATATGACAAACCCACTGCAAACATTATCCTCAATGGTGAAAAATTGAAAGCATTTCCTCTAAAGTCAGGAACAAGACAAGGGTGCCCACTTTCACCATTACTATTCAACATAGTTTTGGAAGTTTTGGCCACAGCAATCAGAGCAGAAAAAGAAATAAAAGGAATCCAAATTGGAAAAGAAGAAGTAAAACTCTCACTATTTGCAGATGACATGATCCTCTACATAGAAAACCCTAAAGAGTCCACCAGAAAATTACTAGAAATAATCAATGACTACAGTAAAGTTGCAGGATATAAAATCAACACACAGAAATCCCTTGCATTCCTATACACTAATAATGAGAAAACAGAAAGAGAAATTAAGGAAACAATTCCATTCACCATTGCAACGGAAAGAATAAAATACTTAGGAATATATCTACCTAAAGAAACTAAAGACCTATATATAGAAAACTATAAAACACTGGTGAAAGAAATCAAAGAGGACACTAATAGATGGAGAAATATACCATGTTCATGGATTGGAAGAATCAATATAGTGAAAATGAGTATACTACCCAAAGCAATTTATAGATTCAACGCAATCCCTATCAAGCTACCAACAGTATTCTTCACAGAGCTAGAACAAATAATTTCACAATTTGTATGGAAATACAAAAAACCTCGAATAGCCAAAGCGATCTTGAGAAAGAAGAATGGAACTGGAGGAATCAACTTACCTGACTTCAGGCTCTACTACAAAGCCACAGTTATCAAGACAGTATGGTACTGGCACAAAGACAGAAATATTGATCAATGGAATAAAATAGAAAGCCCAGAGATAAATCCACGCACATATGGACACCTTATCTTCGACAAAGGAGGCAAGAATATACAATGGATTAAAGACAATCTCTTTAACAAGTGGTGCTGGGAAATCTGGTCAACCACTTGTAAAAGAATGAAACTGGACCACTTTCTAACACCATACACAAAAATAAACTCAAAATGGATTAAAGATCTAAACGTAAGACCAGAAACTATAAAACTCCTAGAGGAGAACATAGGCAAAACACTCTCCGACATACATCACAGCAGGATCCTCTATGACCCACCTCCCAGAATATTGGAAATAAAAGCAAAAATAAACAAATGGGACCTAATTAACCTTAAAAGCTTCTGCACATCAAAGGAAACTATTAGCAAGGTGAAAAGACAGTCTTCAGAATGGGAGAAAATAATAGCAAATGAAGCAACCGACAAACAACTAATCTCAAAAATATACAAGCAACTCCTACAGCTCAACTCCAGAAAAATAAACGACCCAATCAAAAAATGGGCCAAAGAACTAAATAGACATTTCTCCAAAAAAGACATACAGATGGCTAACAAACACATGAAAAGATGCTCAACATCACTCATTATCAGAGAAATGCAAATCAAAACCACTATGAGGTACCATTTCACACCAGTCAGAATGGCTGCGATCCAAAAGTCTACAAATAATAAATGCTGGAGAGGGTGTGGAGAAAAGGGAACCCTCTTACACTGTTGGTGGGAATGCAAACTAGTACAGCCACTATGGAGAACAGTGTGGAGATTCCTTAAAAAACTGGAAATAGAACTGCCTTATGATCCAGCAATCCCACTGCTGGGCATACACACTGAGGAAACCAGAAGGGAAAGAGACACGTGTACCCCAATGTTCATCGCAGCACTGTTTATAATAGCCAAGACGTGGAAGCAACCTAGATGTCCATCAGCAGATGAATGGATAAGAAAGCTGTGGTACATATACACAATGGAGTATTACTCAGCCATTAAAAAGAATACATTTGAATCAGTTCTAATGAGGTGGATGAAACTGAAGCCTATTATACAGAGTGAAGTAAGCCAGAAGGAAAAACATAAATACAGTATACTAACGCATATATATGGAATTTAGAAAGATGGTAACAATAACCCGGTGTACGAGACAGCAAAAGAGACACTGATGTATAGAACAGTCTTATGGACTCTGTGGGAGAGGGAGAGGGTGGGAAGATGTGAGAGAATGGCAGTGAAACATGTACAATATCATGTAGGAAACGAGTTGCCAGTCCAGGTTCGATGCATGATGCTGGATGCTTGGGGCTGGTGCACTGGGACGGCCCAGAGGGATGGTATGGGGAGGGAGGAGGGAGGAGGGTTCGGGATGGGGAACACATGTATACCTGTGGCGGATTCATTTTGATATTTGGCAAAACTAATACAATTATGTAAAGTTTAAAAATAAAATAAAATTGGAAGGAAAAAAAAAAAAATAATAAAAAACTTAAAGGAAGGGATTGGGATCATAAGAAACCTCAAAAGGGTATCACCCCTAAAGAAGAGGCAGGAAACACTCTGGCAGTTTCGATGGCATCAGATGCTTTGGCTGTTAACCTGGGGGAGACTCAATCACACATTATGCTCTACACCTTATACATTTTTATTTTATGAAGTACTACGTTTTAAAAGATAAGGAACTGGCATAACTAAAAGGTGCTGATAAACATTTCTGACTACACAATTGAAACCTAATTCTCAAACGTCTGTGATGGTTCTGCAAGTACGCCTGAAGAAGAGCACTCTGCCTAGAAGCTCCCTCAGCCGACTCACCCAGGCAGTGGACGTGGTCCCGCACAGTGCAGTTGGTTGGATAGCGCTGCCGAGGGCAGGACACCGCCCTGCAGTCGCTGGAGCTGAAGCACTCGTAGTCAGCCTCTGGGAGCTGCCAGCAGAACCTGCAGGTCATGTTGAGGACGAAACTCTTCTGGGATTTGAAGTCTGGATCCTACAAAGGACACAGAGCTATTCGGTCATAATCCAGCTTGTCAATATGTCACTAAAACTACACAGTTACAAGGCACAAGTGTCAAAAACACTTCTATTTATGATCTAGGAGGAAGTGGCAGACAAACAGGTACCAAGCCAATATGTATGCAAAACAAATGTATATGCCATGATCTAGGATCATAAGTATATACCCCAAAATATACACCTAAGAAAAAATACCTAGATAAATGCACATCAAATTATCAAAGGTTATCAGGATAAGATTACTTCATCACTGTTATTTTGGCTAAATTTTTAATAACACACATGCATACTTATATGACAAAGAAGAAAGGAAAAGGCACTTTATGAAGCCCCAGAGACACAAGAGAGCTGACAGGGCAGATGAGTCCCTCTGCTCAAAGTACTGTGCAGTACGTGGGAGTCGGGACCCAGCTGGACACTCCTAGAGGAACAGCCTGCCTACCGGGTCTCAACTCTTCCTAGGAGTCCCTGAGGTCCTAAGACCCAGGGCAGTCACTGCTGTTACACTCCCAGGAGTACCTGACAGGACCCACCCAGAGGCAGCCCCAGGAGACCATCCCCATCTTAGAAAGAACCCCTTGGAGAGGTTCAGCCAGTGCTATTGTGGCCCTGAGCCTCGAAACAAGAGTCCATTTCAATTTTAAATTTGTTTTCTGCCTGTAAGAGCACCCCATGTGCTTATATGTTACACATTTGGAAATTACAGGAAAACTGGTAACCTCTCCAGAGAGAAGCACTGTCTAACCTTCTTTCATTTTTGCTTCCTGTGATACAGTTTTACATTCATGGAATTATACTGAAAACATTTTGTATCCTTTCACCACCACTTGATATTATGCTATAAAACATACTTTTCAAAACTGTATTTAAATGGTAACACAATCACCTCTGGAAGTATCATATTTACTAATTTTTTTTTTATTAATGCAAAAACCACTTATAAGGGCAGTATTCACGAGTAAGGCACTGCTTGATTTAAACATTATTATTGTAAATGTCTGCATATTTCTAGTGATCCATCTGTAACACACGTTTCTCAACCTGTTTTTTTGCAACACTGGGCAGACAGTGTACATGGTACAAACTCTGGGAGACAAGAAGAGAGTAAAGAGATGGCTGGCCCTGCCGGGCCCTCAGCACTGAGCACAGCTCATCCATGCTGGTCTTCCAGGGAGTCTGTTCTATGCATGGGCATGCTTACGACAGATATGCTTCTTCTTTTTCTAATTTAATGTTCCCACTGATAATTACTTTCACTTAATTCTGAGGTATCAGTAAACATCTCTGGAGCTGCCTAGTTCTCAACAGCTGCAATGTATTTATTTCACTACACAGTGAGCTGCAAAGTGAACTGCTCTTTCTTGGACATTCAGCTTGCTTCCAACCTTGCTGGGTGAACAATGCAGCTAAGAATATTCTTAGGCATACTTATGTGTATCAATGTGCAGTAAGTAACACCTGTTAGATGAATTCCTAGATATGGAACTGCCAGGTCAAAGCTTACATGCATCTGTACGTTTCAGAAAGAAAGAAAGTGAGGTCACTCAGTCGTGTCCAACTCTTTGCGACCCCATGGACTGTAGCCTACCAGGCTCCTCCATCCATGGAATTTTCAAGGCAAGAGTATTGGAGGGGGTTGTCATTTCCTTCTCCAGGGGATCTTCCTGATTCAGGGATAGAACCCGGATCTCCCACATTGCAGGCAGATGCTTTACCTTCTGAGCCACCAGGGAAGCCCACAGGTTTCAGAGATGAGACAAACTGTCTACCACAGGCTGACTAATCCACACATCTACTGACAAGACACAGCAATGTTTGTCTCTTACACCTTCAAGAAAAGTGTTATCAAACTCTGTTTTGCCAATCTGACAGGTTAAAAAAATGCATTAATTTGTATTAAACTATGAGAAAATTAAGCACCTTTCAAATACAAGTTGAAAGTCCACCTGTATTTCCTTTGCTACGAACCATGTACTCATGCTCTAGCACTATTTTTCTACAGGACTGTCGTCTTTTTCTCATTGGCTTTTTGGATGTATTGATATATTATAGGTATTAGTATATTATTTGTCACGTGTATTAAAAAAAACTTTTTCATCGTTTGTCATTTATCTCTGGCCTTTATGCTTTTTAAGGTCATGCAGAAACCCCTCACCTTTAGTAGTCAAATGTATAAATTCTTTCTTGTATAACTTTTAAACTTTATTTCATACTTAGAAAAATATTTCCCACTTTGAGATGATAACAGAACTCTCACGCTTTCTCTGGTACTTTGAGGTTTCATCTTCTCACGTAAAGTCTGGCATCTATCTGGAATTTACTTTGGACAAAATAGGGATTCTACTTTTTTTCCATGGGCACCTGGGCACCCTAGCATTCACTAAGTCCACAAAAAACTGCAGACCCCAACAAGAGCTCATATGTGGTAAATACCTTTCCCTCTGTGACACAACTGTCATTACTGAGAATACAGAACCTACCTAAAGGAATTAAACTTGCCTCACTTACACTAGCAGACTAAGCTCTCCTCCAAGTAACAGAAACAAAAACCATTTCTGTCAAGCACATCTCCAGCTGATGTCAGCTGGGCTGGCAGTTTCCATTACAGCTGGATTTCTGCACTTACTTCTATTTATATACATTATAAAACAATTTCTTTGACTAGTGTAATCCAGGTGAGATTCCCTTGGCCTGAGTCCCTATGAGTGCACATGAGAAGGATGAGAAGAGTTTATTTCCTTCTATTAATCTGAAGTTCAACATAAGGTGAGGGGAGGGAAGGGGGTGAATGCAACAGGTGAGAGGACGAATACTTGCGTATACACCTGCAATGGTCTTAAACACCAAGGGAAGAATACGGGGCCGGCCCCAAATCACAGCCGCAGCACTCCTGGGACCCGCGGCTCCTGACAGCCAACTGTTTGACTGCTCTTCGTTTCTAAGAAGAAACACCACCAGATGCTCTTGAGATTACCTTCAAAAGCCACCTCTAGGGGCCAGGCACCTGCTACTGTACAGGATTTGTGATGACTGGCTAGTCACGAAGCAGGTGAGATGAAAGCACTTGAGGTGTGAAGAGGGAAAGAGTGCTTCCAGGGCGTGTCTCAGCCAAGGGTTAAGGACGGACCAGGGACAGGATCAGCTAGGAAAGTCCCTCCCTAAGTTTTGTCATTTCTCTACCTTTGTCATTTCTCCTGTCCTCTGCTATTTTCTGAAAAATGAAACCACCTGTTTTTTTGGATCACCTAAAGGAGGAAGAAATTGAAAACTAAGTTTCACTCAGGAACCAGTTGTGAGAGATAAATGTCCAAGACACTAAGGCAAACAAAGTAGGCTCATTCTGGGAAAAGCTCCCCTAAGCCATCAGGGTTTTCTCATTTTCCACAAGGTACCTACTATGTGCCAGACTTACGAAGCATGTGATTTCAAAAGCCATCAAACAGGTTTTGTTATTAGGTGAGTAGGGAGAAAATTCTATTTAAGATGAAGCAACCAAGACTAACTGATTATCCTAGGGCAGTCATGAAGACTACCTGCCAACTAGCTCAGTTTTCCAGCGCACTTTCAAGAGCAACACTGATACACGAAAATGACAAATACTGAAGTTTACCAACACTACATCCAGATGCTGAGGCCACATAAAATTTCATGCCCCCTTGGAGTGAAGCCTCCCTCAGGCCCTCTCCTGATACTGGACTTCAGGAGAAACAGAAAGAGCCTGGGTGGAGGGGAGGGCAGAAACTTTCTAATCTAGCCCTCTCCAGACCAGGCTCCAAAGGACAGATGCGGAAAGGTATCTTGTTCAAGTGAGAATCACTGGGTCAATGGAAACCCGCTAAAGAGAACATGACCTAGAATCTGTGTTTTCTTGACCACCTCCCACAACAAGGGCTCCACAGAAACACTTTAGGAAAAGTTGCTCTAGGTCCATCTCCTGATTTAACAGGAGACAAAGGAATAAATCTCAGAGCTGGCCTTGGCAAGGCCAGGAGTAGACACTGCTTTGTTATTCATTTCTACTCTCTGTCTTGCCCAGATGCTGGGACTACAATGAAGTGTGCAGTAATTTCCCTGGTCCAACCATTCAAGAATGCACATATGTGAATCTCCCTGACCTGGTCACACTCAGCAGGTGTAGGGCTGCCTCCAGGAACCGAGCTCTGAAGCAGGTGTCCTGAGAGCTGTAAACATATTAGAGACAGGCTGCAGTGTGACAACTCTAGCAGGGTCATTGCTGATGCACAACAGTGGGTGCCCTTGAGCCTGTTCTATGCCCTACTTGTTATAAGCAGTCTGACAATTACTTCAGTTTAGTCTTATGTCAGAAAATTGTTATCTGAATCCTTACACCAAACCTTGCTAGGAGACAAAAGTTTCATCTGATAAAGTGGACTTTACTCCTCAAATCTTACTTTTAAAATGTAGAGCACTTTCTCAATTTTCCCCATGTTCGCGTCTAAACTCTATTTATAACTCAAGCTTTACAGTGAGTTTAAGAATTCGTAAGTTGCAGTACTTACAACACAGGTAACAGAAGGTTTGACTGTGCAGTCAAAAGTGACAGGCTTCCCATAGACACAGGAAAAATTGGTCTTGCAATCTATACAGTCTGCAGGAAGTCTGCTACACAGGCCATTGCTCGGACATTTCATCACATAAGGTGGGATATCGGTACTTTCTGCAAGGGGCGAGAGAGAAGCTTATTCTCTTAGAATATGGATTAGAATAACAGATAAAAGCAATTTTCCAAGGTTAAGGAACACAATCATGAGCATAACATACATATATGGTTCTAGTAATAAATTAGGACTGCAAAAAGTTTATTGTGTTACAAGATGAAAAAACAAAGGCTTATAGATGATAAAGTTTGTTCAAGATCACAGAGGGAGGGTAGAACTGGAATCAGAATCCAAATTTCTCCGTTTCCAATCCACTGTGCTTTTCACTTGAATTCACTAATTTTTAAGTGAAGCCACTGACCCTCTAACACAATCAGTACAACAAGGAACCACCCCCAGAAGATATACTGTCATTGTTACACAATGGTACTTCCACAAGCCACAATCTGCAAGGAATATTCAGTTTTACACTACCAAAGTACAAACAGTTCTTAGTATTAGCAACTTATTCAGTGGGTTACAGTTCTTTTTTTCCAGCCAACCTACCCAGGAGTATAATATATTACTATGAGTTAAGAGATTACCAAAACTGTAAACACTATTCTCAGGAAGGAAGAAAAGCTCTCAAAAAACGTCTGAAAGAGTCAAAAATTCTTGTGCTTTCTCTATAAAATAATCTATGTTTTAAACACAAGTATGTTGATGTCTTTTAGCAGACTTTAATAGAAGGAATAATATATGGATGCTAATTTCACTTCACTGAAATAATGGAACTCTACAGGGATGAAACTACGGAGAACAAGGTTTCGTTCAGCAAAGCACATTGACACTCATTTAAAACTCGTCCTACTTAAAGTCACTATTAAGTGGGCAATTATGCAAAATATCAGAGTACATCATGCAAAATGCCGGGCTGGATGAAGCACAAGCTGAAATCAAGATTGCCGGGAGAAATATCAATAACCTCAGATTCTCAGATGACACCACTCTTATGGCAGAAAGCAAAGATGAACTAAAAAGCCTCTTGTTGAAAGTTAAAGAGGAGAGTGAAAAACCTGGCTTAAAACTCAACATTCAAAAAACGAAGGTCATGGCATCTGGGTCACTTCATGGCAAACAGATGAGGAAACAATGGAAAACAGTGAGAGACTTTATCCTGGGAAGCTCCGAAATCACTACAGATGGTAACTGCAGCCATGAAATTAAAAGACGCTTGCTCCTTAGAAGAAAAGCTATGACCAATCTACACAGCATATCAAAAAGCAGAGACATTACTTTGCCAACAAAGGTCTGTCTAGCCAAAGGTATGGTTTTTCCAGTAGTCACGTATGGATGTGAGAGTTGGACTATAAAGAAAGCTGAGCGCGGAAGAATTGTTGCTTTTGAACTATGGTACTGGATAAGACTCTTGAGAGTCCCTTGGACTGCAAGGAGATCCAACCAGTCAATCCTAAAGGAAATCAACGCTTAATATTCACTGGAAGGACTGATGCTGAAGCTGAAACTCCAATACTTTGGCCACCTGATGCGAAGAATTGACTCACTGGAAAAGATCCTGATGCTGGGAAAGATTGAAGGCAGGAGGAGAAGAGGATGACAGAGGATGCCATCACTGACTCGATGGACATAAGTTTGAGCAAGCTCTGGGAGTTGGTGATGGACAGGGAAGCCCGGCATGCTGCAGTCCATGGGGTCAGAGTTGGACACGACTGAGCAACTGAACTGAACTGATGCAAAATATCACTTTTTCCTTTATTGTTGTGTTCCTATTACTACTGAGGCTGGAGGATGGACACTTAGAATCACAAAACCAAAATGTCTCTGAAGCCTGAAAGGTTAGTTATTTGCTCCAGCTTCCAGCGGCATCACCAAACTTAAAGCCAAGTCTCAACCAGTCCCTTTGGGATTTCCCGCACCCCCACCATCCCCTCCCCTCCCTGCCCCATTTCACACAGCCCTTTTAAGGGGGTGCCTTTTAATACTCAACATCAGGATCAGGGTCAAGAGGCACAAGAAATTTTCTGAAGAGAAAGGAACATTGGTTGAAGGTAATCTGTGACAGGCAAAGGAGAAAAGGAAAGATATAAACATCTGAATGCAGAGTTCCAAAGAATAGCAAGAGGAAATACGAAAGCCTTCTTCAGCGATCAATGCAAAGAAATAGAGGAAAACAACAGAATGGGAAAGACTAGGGATCTTTTCAAGAAAATCAGAGATACCAAAGGAACATTTCATGCAAAGATGGGCTCGATAAAGGACAGAAATGGTATGGACCTAACAGAAGCAGAAGATATTAAGAAGAGGTGGCAAGAATACACAGAAGAACTGTACAAAAAAGATCTTCATGACCCAGATAATCACGATGGTGTGATCACTGACCTAGAGCTAGACGTCCTGGAATGTGAAGTCAAGTGGGCCTTAGAAAGCATCACTATGAACAAAGCTAGTGGAGGTGATGGAATTCCAGTTAAGCTATCTCAAATCCCGAAAGATGATGCTGTGAAAGTGCTGCACTCAATATGCCAGCAAATTTGGAAAACTCAGCAGTGGCCACAGGACTGGAAAAGGTCAGTTTTCATTCCAATCCCAAAGAAAGGCAATGCCAAAGAATGCTCAAACTACCGCACAATTGCACTCATCTCACACGCTAGTAAAGTAATGCTCAAAATTCTCCAAACCAGGCTTCAGCAATATGTGAACCGTGAACTTCCTGATGTTCAAGCTGGTTTTAGAAAAGGCAGAGGAACCAGAGATCAAATTGCCAACATCGCTGGATCATGGAAAAAGCAAGAGAGTTCCAGAAAAACATCTATTTCTGCTTTTCTGACTATGCCAAAGCCTTTGACTGTGTGGATCACAATAAACTGTGGAAAATTCTGAAAGAGATGGGAATACCAGACCACCTGATCTGCCTCTTGAGAAATTTGTATGCAGGTCAGGAAGCAACAGTTAGAACTGGACATGGAACAACAGACTGGTTCCAAATAGGAAAAGGAGTTCATCAAGGCTGTATATTGTCACCCTGCTTATTTAACTTCTATGCAGAGTACATCATGAGAAACACTGGACTGGAAGAAACACAAGCTGGAATCAAGATTGCTGGGAGAAATATCAACAACCTCAGATATGCAGATGACACCACCCTTATGGCAGAAAGTGAAGAGGAACTAAAAAGCCTCTTGATGAAAGTGAAAGTGGAGAGTGAAAAAGCTGGCTTAAAGCTCAACATTCAGAAAACGAAGATCATGGCATCCGGTCCCATCACTTCATGGGAAATAGATGGGGAAACAGTGGAAACAGTGTCAGACTTTATTTTTCTGGGTTCCAAAATCACTACAGATGGTGACTGCAGCCATGAAATTAAAAGACGCTTACTCCTTGGAAGGAAAGTTATGACCAACCTAGATAGCATATTCAAAAGCAGAGACATTACTTTGCCAACAAAGATCCGTCTAGTCAAGGCTATGGTTTTTCCTGTGGTCATGTATGGATGTGAGAGTTGGACTGTGAAGAAGGTTGAGCGCCGAAGAATTGATGCTTTTGAACTGTGGTGTTGGAGAAGACTCGAGAGTCCCTTGGACTGCAAGGAGATCCAACCAGTCCATTCTGAAGGAGATCAGCCCTGGGATTTCTTTGGAAGGAATGATGCTAAAGCTGAGACTCCAGTACTTTGGCCACCTGATGTGAAGAGCTGACTCACTGGAAAAGACTCTGATGCTGGGAGGGATTGGGGATAGGAGAAGAAGGGGACGACAGAGGATGAGATGGCTGGATGGCATCACTGACTTGAGGGATGTGAGTCTGAGTGAACTGCGGGAGTTGGTGATGGACAGGGAGGCCTGGTGTGCTGCGATTCATGGGGCCGCAAAGAGTCGGACACGACTGAGCGACTGATCTATCTGATCTGATCTGAATCTTCATGGGTGAGGTGAAAAAATACTAGAAATAAAAGAGATGTGAATGAGGAGCCTGGGACTGGAAAGAGATGAAGCAGGAATGTAGAAAGGTATTGAAATACCGAGGCTGTCTACAGAAAAGGTCTGTGCATCTGTCTTTAGTTCACATAACCTAAAATGCAATCAATAAAATGTTCAAAACATGGAAAGTGAAACTCGCTCAGTCGTGTCCGACTCTTTTCGCGATCCCACGGACTGTAGCCCGCCAAGCTCCTCTGTCCATGGGATTCTCCGGGCAAGAATACTGGTGTGGGTTGCCATTCCCTTCTCCAGGGAATCTTCCCGACCCAAGGATTGATCCCGGGTCTCCTGCATTGCAGGCAGACTCTTTATCATCTGAACCACCAGGGAAATGATTTCATATTCTACAGGAAATGTTCACCAAAAAGGGAGAGACCACTAGATATAAACACACACATTTACGAGCACGGAAAACGCCCGGTACCTGCCGCCCTGGGCACCGCTGTGAAGGTCCGTGTGGGGCCCGGGTCCTTGATGGCCTGCGGCAGTGGCTGCGAGGGCTCCTCGCTGAAGGACCCTGCGACCGGAGAGACGGAGACCTCAGGCGGTGCGGCTGCGCTCCAGGCTTCAGCTGCCTGGGCAAACCTGGAGGCCTGATCGCCCACGAACTGAAGGGGAAACCCAACGAGGTCGACATTCGTCCCGGTCTGCGAGCACCTGGGACCAAGCGCGGGGCCGGGACACAGCCCCACGCCTCCGGCCGAGACCCCGGGCCCTCCCATTCCAGGCTCGCGGCTTCGGGTCCCTGAGCTAGCCGAGGGGCGGAGGCAAACCGTGCCGGACTCGGCCGCAGCGACCCGCGCCCTCCTCCCGCACTCTGCCTCCGCCTGCGGTCCCGGGGCCCCCAGCCCTCAACTCACCGCCGCCCGACAGGATGTAGAACTGTGAGAGGAACAGCACCACACGACACAGTCGGCAAAGAGGCCGCAGCAAGACCACCGCAGCCGCCATCTTGCCGGCGCGCTCTCTTCCGGCCGCGCGGGGACGCGCGAGGGGCGGGGCGCCCGCGCGCGCCGAGGGGGCGGGTCCGGACGGGGCCACAGCGCCGGCGCAGGCGCGGCAGCCCTGCGGGTGTTCCCCGTGCTCAGCCGGCTAAGGCTGCCAGGTACCCACCTCCACCGCCCCCCAACCCCCCTACCCTCCCATCCCCCCACCCCCCCATCCCACCCCCGGCGCCGCCTGCCCCTGGAATAAGAGGCTCACCTTTCTCCCTTGTGTCTCAGCTGGTAAAGAATCTGCCCGCAATGCAGGAGACCTGGGTTCGACCCCTGAGTTAGGAAGATGCCCTGGAGAAGGGAAAGGCTACCCACTCCAGTGTTGTAGCCTGGAGAATTCCATGTATTGTCCGTGGGGTCGCAAAGAGTCGGACAAGACTGAGCGACTTTTACTTCACTTTCTCCTTCCTGAAGGATTGAGGGCAGAGGCTGGCAAGTTTGGGAAGTTGGCCACTGTTTACCTGTGACTGGATCTGTACGTTTAGTGACAAACAAAAACTGCTGCTGTGCGCTCGGCACCGTGCAGAGATCTGACGAAGTTACGGTTAGTCTGACTGAAAAGGCGCTTGTGTACAGATGCGGCCCAGGCTGCTCGGGAAGGACTCCAGGTGTGCCCGGGGGACCCGAGGCCCCACTCCGCACCACCCCGGGGCCCGGCCAGCGTCCCGCCCCGAAGTCTAGCCAGTCCCTAGAGACACTCCTCGAGGACAGAGAGAATGCCTGGTGGCGCACGTCTCCGGCCCCCAGACCGTCTGGAGGAGGCCCAGCTCCGGAAGGGAGGTGCTCGCAGGCCGCGGCCCCCTGAGGCCCACACGGCAACCCACACGTGTTCCTGCCGCAGCATCCTTCGTCGGGCCGCGCATAGGCCTCCCTCTTCGCCTCCATCCTCCACAAGACCGTCCGGGTGGGTAGTCCTCTCACACCCCTTCCCTCACAAGTACATTTGGTGAATAAAGAAATCTATCGAATAGTTCTTGGCTTCAATAAAAGTTGTAACTTAAAAAGTTACATTACACAGCCTGCAGCTTCTAGCATCGCACAGGTGTGACCCTTGAACCACCTCGGGGAGAGGGGTGCAGGGGGAAACTCACATATAACTTAGAGCAGGCCCTCCAAGTCTGGTTCTTCCACCTGTCGCGGGTAGGATCCTGTATACTCTAGTATTTACTATTGAAAAAGTGTGTTAGTTGCTCAATCGTGTCCGACTCTTTGCGACCCCACGAACGGTAGCTGCCAGGCTCCTCTGTCCGTGGGATTTCCCAAGCAAGAATACTGGAGCGGGTTACCATGCCGTTCTCCAGGGGATCTTCCCAACCCAGGGATCCAACCCACATCTCCTGCGTCCCAGGTGGGTTCTTTACCGCTGAGCCACCAGGGAAGCCTACTATTGAAAAACACCCACAGGATTGTAGACCCATACAGTTCAATTTGCTGTCATTCATGGTCGACTGTTCTGTCCACCACCTCGTCAGGAAGCTAAATGACCAGTGTGTACAGAAGAAAGCAGGTTTTAAATCTGTTTCGAATTCCAGAGCACATAGCAAATAAAGACTGATGGAATGCAAGCTAAATTCACTATTGACAAAGCCATTTTAATACGGTTCTGGGAAGCAAGGTATTCCTCTCAGTTAAAATCAGAAAGCCATTTGAGTGTGTAAGTGGAATGTGATCCCATCAAAAGAGCAATTTAATTGTAGGGGAGCAAATTATTATGGTAAAAACCCATTCTGCTGCTAAGTCGCATCAGTCGTGTCCGACTCTGTGCGACCCCATAGAGGGAAGCCATAGGTACTATGTAATACATTTTGAATTTTTTTTCCTAAAGATAAGAAAGGTTCAGTTGTCACTTAGAAGCATTAAAATAGCAACTCATCCTACAGTGGAAACTACAAAAGATTACACAACACTGAATTTCTTTGACTTTAGAATCCTTTTTTAGTAATCCAGTATTTAGTACTAGCTTCAGAGAAGGCAATGGCACCCCACTCCAGTACTCTTGCCTGGAAAATCCCATGGACGGAGGAGCCTGGTAGGCTGTAGTCCATGGAGTCGCTAGGAGTCGGACACAACTGAGCCACTTCACTTTCATGCATTGGAGAAGGAAATGGCAACCCACTCCAGTGTTCTTGCCTGGAGAATCCCAGTGACGGGGGAGCCTGGTGGGCTGCCGTCTATGGGGTCGCACAGAGTCGGACACGACTGAAGCGACTTAGCAGCAGCAGCAGCAGTACTAGCTTCTGTTGTGATTGTAGGTTAGCTGAAACAAATTGATTCTGATTTTGAAAATAAAGTTTCAGTGTGAACTTTAGTAAAACTTTAGTTAAAAAAATACCTGAGACATAATGTTATTAAATAAGATTTTCCCCCATTCAAAAAGCTTTGCAGACTTTTATTTGAGATTTATCTTTTGAAAATCACAGGTCTTAACAGTAACATCTCATATTGTTCATTGCCTAGTGTTTCCCTCTTTTGATGAATATTTTCCCATTTAAGTTTCTCAAGACATTTAGGAAATTGAAAACTTCCTGCTCTTGTCCTTTGTCTGTAGACACATGAGTGAATCAGATTTTGTGGGTATCGACCACTCAGTTCCTGTCTCGCTTCTCACTGTGCCCAGCAGCAGAGCTGACAGTGGGTCCCAAGTTCTTAGAAGTACTAATAGTAATTAGGGAAAATGCAAGCTCAGGGGTCAAAATGAGCTTATACAGACTCAGCACAGGGAAAGGACTTCAGAATTCTTCCTCAGCATTCAGGGTACGTGACTGCTTGAGATTCTTCAATTTATCAATGGTGGAAGTTACTGAGATCTCCCCATAAATTTTGTTGTCTCTTGTTTGAACATTTACAGCATTATTTGTCTCTTCCTTTTCTCCAACCACTGTAGAAAACAAAGGGAAATAAATCTATTTTAAATCAATACTTTACTAAATATTAAGTCAGCAGTCACATGGCCTGTGTTGCATTGAGTTTCCTTCTTAGCACTAATCACCAAATATCAATCTAATGTCCATTGAGTCATCCACTGAGAGTAAGTTTCTGGAGACAAGGAATGACTTCTAATCCCATTGGTCTGTTGTCTATTTTGGAGAACACCTGTGGTGTTTGTGGGGTACCAATAGGAGCAGAGAGCTCCTACAAACTTCCCAACTCCACCTGGCACACTTGATGAATTAGGGTGGGCACCAGACACAGGTCAACCAGCTGACAGAATGTTCTAGAATATAAGTAAAAGGTCTGTTCTCGCAACCCATACTGTGAGATGATGCAGAATTCTGCAGCCATGTGTCTTGCCACCTGGAAGGAAGACACTGGCCATCAAGGAGAGGGGAATAAAGTAGGTCAAGGAAGCATAAAGAACCAGACCAAAAGGGAACAGAAATGGGAAGAAATGGTCCTGGTCAGGGTGGAGTTCCCTCCTGTCCCAGTTACTTCTCTAATGGTTCGGTTATTGAATTCTACCTTCCATAGCGTGAGACACTGACTCCCAATACATTTCATCATGTCTAAGCTAATGTGAAGTCTCTGTCACCACAAGAAGTCTGACTGAACCATCACCAATACCCATTATAAACACTTTTGATGACAAACTGCCCACAGGACCGCCCCCTGCATATTTATTTTGCCTTCTACAGAAACTTTCAACTTAAAAGGAGATAACCACATTGTGCCCACAGGCATGTCAATATCCATCTCCCTTGGTTTTAAATTACTCTTACAGTCAAAATTTTAGATTCGACATCTAATTGCTCCTGTTCTTCAGGGACATTTTATTTTTTTCACTTAATTCTTTTCTTTTTATCTTCTTAAATTTGGAACTTTCCCTACTCATTACTTGAATCCTAACGAGTTCTAATAAACCAGAAAAGCAAAGGATATTACTTTAGGCCTGTCACATGGCTGAAACATGAGGAGTATAATTCTACTGATAAGATCATTTACATAGTTTTTCCACTGTTGGTTTGAGATATTAATTATTTCTAGTAATACTACACCACAGGATGCACATGAAATTTCCTAAGTCTTCTTCCAGAAAATTACAGAGTATCTAGCCAGGAACACCACAGGCTTTTCTTTGTGTTTAAGTATTCAACAGTTATTTGTCATAATCAAGCAGTTATACCATATTCTTTCTTTTTTGGTGAGGTTTTTTTTTTTTGGAATTTAAGCGGAAAAAAGCATTTGGGAAAATATATATAAATTTAGATTACCAAAAATAAAATTATACTGAGCCAGCTGTGCATTTTGTATTTTGTTATTTAGTGTACAACCACGATCTAAGTCAACATCAGCCATGAATCCTTCCTCAAAGAAGTCACTGGATATCTACAAGACAATGAGACACTTTCATTAGTACTCTGTATAGGGTAGGGTAGTGTGGTAGGCAGCCTCCAAGATAAGCCCAGCATCCCCTCTGCCCAGTATTCATACCCTGGTGTGGTTCCAGGTTGGTCCATTTGACCACAGTGGAGAGGGAGTGATGGTGCATAAGTTCTGAGATGAGCTTAAAGGGCTGAGACCACTCCCCTAGCTGGGACCTTTGAGGTCCCAAGGGCTGTGGCCTCACCACGCACCTGGGCCAGAGCCCACCAACCATGATGGCTCAGATCCTGCCCCACAGAAACTGTGAGATAATACATGCCTGTTTCTTTGCTCTAAGGTGCCAAGTTACACAGCAACAGATAATACAAGTATTCTTCCCTAACAGAGCCGCAAGGAAAAGAATAACTATGAGATGTTTTAAAACACCAATTTCTCAAAAACAAGATATAAAGTAGCTCTTATACAACTACACAGACTTGACTCAGGTGTTACTGAAAACATGGGATGGTAAATAAATGTATTAGTTACGCAATGTTTAAAGGCATGAATAACATTCCAAGTCAATGACATTCACTGGCCACATGCCAAGATTATGTACTTTAAACATCTCTGATGTTACCTGAAGTGCGTATTTTTCACAAGTTGGCCCCACAGGGATGACCATCACCTGACGAGGAGACAGCCAGAAAGGCCTGAAAAATATAAGTAATATGTATGTTTCAAAATGACCATTTAGTACATGATTAAAAACTAACCGAAGATTTTTTTTAAATAAGACTTCACATGAGAGCAGGTTCAGAAGAGAGGGGTGTAAGTCAAGCAAACTATATGGAAAAGCAGTCAAGGAGACAAAAGGGGAGACGGGGCCTTCTGATTGGAAGGGGTGGGGAAGACAGGCTGGCAGCCAGGTGAAAGAGCTAAACATCACTGGCCATCTGACCCAGCAACTGCTCTCCTGAGCATCCACCCCAGGGAAGTGGAAACGTGTTTGCATGAATGTGTTTAGCCCTGCACGCTAAAATTTATAGCAGTGTTCCGTATCAGAGCACCAAATGCCCCAGTGCCCTTCAGCGAGTGAGCGCTCAACTGTCACCGCATACAAACACACTGACAGAAGTGAGAGGGGGCCGAGGACTAGGGCTAGAGACACCTCGGACGGATCCCAAGGCAATTCCATCCAAGGAGTGGAAAAACCAGTCTCGATGGCTGTGCACTGAGATTCCACGCCTGTATGACTCTGGAAATGACAGAATTATGAAGGTGGAGATCAGATTAGTGGCTTCTGGGGATAGGGACAGAGTAGAGCAGGAGGTGTGTGGGATCCTTGAAAGTAACGGACCTGTGCTATACCCTGACCAGTGGGTACACAAATTCACTTGTGTGCACAATTGTGAGATCTGAACGAGGCTGGTAAGTGTATCAGAGTCACTTCCTGGTCATGCTGTATGTAGTTCTACAGGATGTCACCACTGGGGAAACTGATAACAAGTGTGCTAGACCTCTGTTTATATGCTTCTACAGTTATTTTCAGAATGAACATGTTTTTCGAGATGGAAAGGTGGGGATAAGCAATGTTTGATGTGGGAAATGGCTGCTTTTTTCTTCATCACATGGATTTCGTTTGAAGGTGTAGGGAAATGCATGGAGATTATTGTGGATGGCATTCTGTGAATGCACGTTTTTATATACTTATTCTTAAATTACAAACCAAAATAATACATGTGACAAATCTAATTATATACATGATGAAACAGAGAAATACAGTAAATGCTTCCTTCTGAGCTCTGCCCTCTCCCTAGACACAGCCACCAGCCCCAGAAAGCCGCACTCTACACACATCTCAGGGTCTTCTGCCAGTACTCAGCAGGTGTCCAAAAGCTTGCAGCGTAAACTGTGGAGGGTGTGCACGGCAGCTCCATGGGGAAGTGCACCACCCCATCTCCAGATCCCCTAGCCCTACTGCTCCTGTGAAAGACCCACCATCTCTCACTGTGCTAACTACTTACAGCGGAATCAACTGAAGAGAAATACAAACAAGTTAACTCACGCTTAGGAGGCATACACCTTCATATCTATACCTGTACCTGTAATGGCCTGGACACCCTGTGACACCTCAGTATGTTTCTTTACGATCACAAATAAAATCTCGGAGACAGACACAGACTCAGGCAACACCATCCTTGTGGACCGTTTTGAGTGATCAAATCTACATTTTCTAGCCTAATTATCTCTAAGTCTGACCTTGCGGCCAAAGCAATAACTAGAGCCCACACATCAGTGTAACTCATACCTCTAGCCATTCTTCCCTGGGGGCACAGAAGGTGACCAGATGAACCACTCAAAGCTGCCCTCAGGGAGTTCACCTGCCCCTCCATCCCCAGGTGGGGCTGCCACTGCAGACGGCCTCTGACTTTGGGGCCACGTGTGACCCAGGTCCACGTATCTCCTCTCAAGTCAGTGGTCACAGGGCTGTGAGTGGAAGAAAGGAGAGCATGACAGCCAGCTGGGGGTGGGGTGGGGATGGGGGTGGGGGCGTGCCCTGGAGTGTGGCCCACATGCATTCCAGAGACAGATCTTTGAAGGTTAGACATACACGTGAAAAGGCTACTTTCTCATTTCACCAAGTTCCCAAAAAAGTAAATGACAGGGTTATGCCATTCTGCCTTTGTTTTCTTTGTTTTGTTTCCTGGTCTGGCAGATGCCACAAGAATTTTTTATTTGCTGTTTGGACACTTGCTAATTATAAGGTAGGAGCCATCATTTTTTTTCATATTAATTTTATCTTTAGACATGACTTTAAAGAACAAGAAACATGTAGCTTTCCCACATCACTCACCATTTTCCCCCATAGTTTTCAGAGAGAATGGCTATCATTCTTTCCACTGACCCCAAAATGGCTTGGTGAATGATCACAGGGTTCTTCTTATCGTCCCCATCCTTACTGAAAAATTAAAATTGCACATGTAATGTTCTCTTCAGACTCAGGAATAACTTTATCTTCTTACCTTATATTTAAAAGTTATTTTTCCAAACTAGGTAAAACAAGATTCCTCATGAACTATCTTTAAACATAAATGTACCATGCATTAATTAGAAATAAAGGGTTTTTTTCTTTCAAATTATAGTATCTTTAATAAACCAAAGGGAAATGAAATATATCATCTAGGAAAAAGCAAGGTAATATTAGATCACTATTTCTATCACAAGTCTACTGATTATTTTAAACACCAGCTTTAATCTAAGTTACCAGTTTACCCCATACCAAGAGGCACTCTAACAAATTACATTTTAAAATTAATGTTATTTTGAACTATGGCTTACTCCACCAGTAATTTATTGAACAATTACCAAAGACATTGAAAAAATAAAATGTTTCTGTATTCTGTTAGAATACATTGGTATTCTATTAATTTGGGTTAATGGTATGACCACTGTGGCTGGCAAAAAATTTACCAACCTTGGAGAAGGCAATGGCACCCCACTCCAGTACTCTTGCCTGGAAAATCCCATGGACAGAGGAGCCTGGTAGGCTCCAGTCCATGGGGTCGCTAAGAGTTGGGAACAACTGAGCAACTTCACTTTCACTTTTCACTTTCATGCATTGGAGAAGGAAATGGCAACCGACTCCAGTATTCTTGCCTGGAGAATCCCAGGGACAGGGGAGTCTGGTGGGCTGCCGTCTATGGGGTCGCACAGAGTCGGACACAACTGAAGCGACTTAGCAGCAGCAGCAGTCATTAGTTACTAGAGAATATTGAGAACATATACAAAACTACAGAGCATTGTATAATGAACTCACATATAACCCTTTCTCAGGATCAGCAAACATCAGCTCACAATCCACCTTGTATGGTCCAAACCTGCCCACTCCTGACACCACCCACTGTGAACACTGCCGTGCCACCCTGTAAATGCTATGCCCCCACATTACATTTCAAAATGTTCCTGGTCTAATTCCCTTTACAGACCTGAAACCTTCATGACATGCTCCTTACATTGGAGGATTCTCTCCCCTTTCAAAAAAGATGTAAAAAGCAAATTATGACTGTTAACTATAATGTAGTAACTCACTCCAAGATCTGTGTACACTCTTCCCAGGAAGATAAATGTCTTTGCAATGCTTACAAAGTTCTTAGGAGGAATTTTTATCTATAGGGTTATACCAGATAGTTACTACTAAAACTCATGTACGCACAAGCAAACAAAAACAGAGAGTCATTCACTGAACTCACTTCAGATGAGTCTGGATCTCATCCCTGCCAGTCACCTCTGCTGCGGGTCATGGCAGACTGACTGCAGGCCATGTCCTCTTTCAGAGCTAAGAGGACTTCCGGGTGGGGTGGGGGGCCCAGGTCAGTCCTGCTCAGATACGTGAAGAAATGATTCACTCCACAACCTGGAACCAGTGTGGATATTTCTGGATGTCGTATAATGTTGTTTTGTGGAGGGAATGAAAGAGAAGCCACACAATCCTTTCACAGGCCTCTGGGTACCAGAAATTGCTGTCCTGTCATTTATTTTAAAAGAACTAAAACTGGGTCTAGCCTTAAGAAGGGCAAATAATGACCTAAACTATGCTTACATAGGCACACTTTCAGGTAAACATTAAAATCAATGTCAAGTTCCCCCAAATAATCCCAGTGGATTCAGCTGAAATTACGTTAGATTCAAAGACACCCTTGAAGAGAATCAGTATCTTCACAATATTATTCTTCCCATTCCAATAATGTGTATGAATCTTCATTTAAGTAACTTTTTGGCCTTTAATTAAGTTTTACAGTATATACTTCATATATATATTATATATTTATAGTTATATGTATTCCTAGACATTTGCTTGGTTTTTGTTGTTGTTGTTTCTGAAACTTGTTTTCCATTGCATTTCCCAATGGGTTGTTTTTAATATGTATATGAAAGCAAACTGATGTTTGCATTGACCTTATTGCTAGGTACCCTACTTAACTCTATTATCAGTTTTAATTTTCCCTCCATCTGATCCTGTTGGATTTCTTGACATCTTAGCATCTATATATAGTGATGATTTGTCTCTTTTTTCAATGTGTCTACATATCCCAGCACAACTGTGAGTAAAAGTACAAACAGGCTATTTGCCTTATTCTCAAATAAGTCAATATGTTATCATTGTTTTCTAAATAAATTTTTTTTTACAGTAATAGGAAAATTTATTTCCTTTCCTCTCACTGGAATGAATTACATTTTACCCAGTGCCTTTCAGCACTATTGAAGGTAATGGTTGGCAATATGCCTTTTCATGTTAAACCTTGCTTTCTTGGGTAGAAAACTTGATCAAGATAATGACCTCACTGCTCCTCCATTCTTCTCTCCTCATATTTAAGCCACAACAGATCACACGGGTTTGGCCTCCAAAATAAATCCTGTATACCTCTACTTTTCTCATTTCTACTATTACAGCCACCTTGTTATAACTGTCATCTCTTACCTGGTCTACAGACCACTGCTTCCACTTACGCTCTCCAGTCCCTGTCATCCACACACCTAGGATGATGGACGGATGGATGGATAGATGGGTGGATGGATGGATGGATGCTGGCTTGCCTGATCTGCTTCTTCTCCACATCCCCTTTAGATGGCCAGTAGTATTCAACTTTTGTTAAACTAGTTGGGCCATTTCACCATAAATAAAACTCCCTACTCCTAATTTTATTAACAGTAGGTTATTGGGGAAAGATGGTTTTGAAAATATAAACTCCAGACACAATCTTTTCCAAATGTCCAAATTTATTCTTGAAGTTTCTGTGCTTTCCCCTTTACACTCAGATAATTTTTACTCTTCTCATGTCCTGGTGTAACTCCATATGAACACTGCAAGCATTCCTTCAGCTCTTTACTTTCTCCCAGGACTTAACTCTGAGTGTAGTTCTATAACTATTAATTAAAACACAACACAGGGAATCCAAAATGAAATTACTGTTGGTTGAACACAAACTGAGATCAACCCATAATATCATACGCTCTGGGGAACTGGTGGTTGTTCATTTATTATAAGAATCTTATCAGGAAAATAGTCTAATAAAAATTATTAGATTTAAAATATGCCAATAATTTTTCCTTTCTTGCCTTAGTAACTTTTGAATGAAAGAGATCTCAACACATTGTCTAATCAACACTGCATCTAAAATTGGACATGGTGAGAAGAGGAGCATTTAAAGGAAGGATGTTGTGATTTTGTCTAATTCAAGTCAGGGGAATGTCTTTGAAAACAAGCTGGCTCCAGGTGGAATGAAGTAAGCACGCCACACCCAGCACTCTCATTGGACACAGACATGGACCCAGGAGAGAACGAAAGGGCTGGGAGAACTGAGTTATGCCCAAGAAGACCCAACTCTCAAGTGCCACCAAACCAGCACTTAGGTTCTTGTAATTTTGTCTTCCCTTTTGTAAGGCCTGGACATAAAGACAGTCCACAACCAAGAATACATACCAGGTGCAGACAGGAAAGGCTTTGGGAGAAATCCTTGCTTTCTGGCCAGGAGCCAAAAAAAAACCACCAAGTCTCAGAAAGAGTGGAGTGGGGGGTCCTGGGGTTTCCTTCTGCTTATTTTTCCTGCTCTCTTCCTCCAGCCCCCAGTATTCCCATGGTACACAGAGAATAAACAGGCACCTAAAGCTCTGAGGCAGGGACCCTTCTGTTTGACCAGACAGCCTTGAGCCCAGGTGCACGGGGTGAGTCCCTGCACTCACTCTGGCCCCCTAATGCATGGTGATAGATCTCTGTGATAGAGAGTCTGGGAAGAGCATGAGGGGCAGGGAAGCTAAAGCCCAGCCTTCTGGCCATGGACTGCAGAAAGGATTTCAGGAAAATCAGACAGCAGGGGGCATGGGAGAGCTGCCCGGCCTCACCACTCACCGCGTGTATAGGGACCTGACCCAACAGCACACAGAAACCTCGAGAACCGAGCTGTGGGACCTGGACCTGGGGTGGAGCACACAGGACAGGAGGCCCCACTGATGCTGAGATCCAGGAATGCTCGAGTCCTTCCTATGCAGCGATGGGTACCACGGGCCCCTGCGGGCGTTGGATATGGATACAGAGGGCTGAGTACATAGTACATAGGCCTGGCGAACTAAGCTGACACCACAGCCACAGAAGGCAGGCTGGAAATTACAGCCTGAACCTGCCCAGGCACAGTAACTGCTAAAAAATCAATAATCTGCTTAGGACTGAAACAAAACCCAGGGCTTCCCTGGCGGCTCAGTGGTGAAGAATCTGCCTGCCAAGGCAGGAGACACGGGTTTGATTCCTGGTTTGGGAAGATCCCACATGCCGCGGAGCAACTAAGCCCATGAACCACAACTACTGAGCCTGTGCTCTAGAGCCTGGGGAGCTGCAACTACTGAAGCCCACACACCCTAGAGCCTGTGTTCCACAACAAGAGAGGCCATCACAATGAGAAGCACATGCACCATGACGGAGAGTAGCCTTCGCTTGCTGCAACTACAGGAAAGCTGGCACGGCAATGAAGACCCAGAACAGCCAAAATAAATCAATTAAAAAATTGCTATAGAAAAAAGAAACAAAACCGCCATCTCATAGTATAATATTAACAATATATGGGATGCAGTCCAAAACCACTCAGCATATGCATCACCAGGAAAGTCACAATTCTGAACAGATTAGGGAAAGGGAGTAAGAGTAACTTTGCAGTGGAGAGACTTGGCAAATTCTATTTTACCTGAGCAATGGAGGTTAACATCACTGGTGACAAATCACCTTGCTGCCACGCACACCCTTGACAGGAAATGCTGCCCTCAAAGGTGACATACAGCATGACCCCATGTGTGTGACCTTCTGGTAAGTGAAAAAGAGCAGGCCAGTGGCTGCTGGGGGCTGGAGGGGATGGTGTGACCACAGAGGAACAGGAGTGTGCTGATCTGATGGATCACAATCGGGGTGGTGGGCATTGCTCCACACAATGATAAAACTTATACAACTATACACATACACACAGATACACAGAGACACACACACACACATATACACAAAGTTGACTTTATATTGAGAAAAAAATTTTAAAGTTGCTTGTTTGCAGTGATGAAACAGCCTTTTCTGTCTGCTCTCCTGGGCAACCACCTTGTCCTGGAGACACAGATCCAGGATCAGCCTGTACAAAGCCCCCTCCTCCACCTCAGGGAGATGTCACCGTCTGGGGTGTGTTCTGTACCTGTTTCTAATCTTCACCATCCCACTGACCAGGGCTTGAGGAAACTAAGGCTGACCTCCAGCAAGATAAGCAGCAGCTGAACAAATACTGAGTGCACTGTACACAGACAGACATTCACTGATGCTTGTTCTTACGTTGCTAAGGTGTGAGTGACAGTATTTAAGACATCAGTCCTGACTTATTCATCACAGTCACTTACCTCACATATGTAAGGTTAAATCTTATAGGCAGTTGAAAGTCCAGCTGGATTGTAGCACATTGATGGTATCTGCCAAGAGCATCCTTGATTTCTAAATCAATCTGTAAATTCAAAGACGTTTGCTTAAACACAGTTTTTACTTTCCAATTTTACTCTTTTTGAGGCATATTGCCTACTTACTTTAGGACCATAAAATGCTCCTTCTCCAGGGTTTATCTTCCATGGTTTCCCAAATTCCATCAAGCTATTCTGTAGTTGCTATTTTTTAATAAGAAGAGAACATTAATAACTTCCACTTCATTGTACATTTTCTTTTCGTCCTATAGCTCAAAATAGTAAGTCAGTGTCAATCTTCACTACATTCCATGTTAGTTCCACTTGTTCTTACTGAGCCTCTCACAGTCAGTAAACTCTGGGTGAGGACACAGGAAGATGACTAAGATGGTGCCTGCTCTCAGGAAATAGACACTTTAACTGGAGGAGAAAGGATCACTCACTGACATGTCCAGTGAATCCCAGTGAGAGGTGGGGGTGAACTTGGGCTTATCTGGCCCTGCAGCCCCCCGACCTCACACTCCCAGCCCCTCAGGAGGGACCCTGCATGGTGAAGGGCAAGCAGGCTCTGCCCTGCCCCTCATGCACTCTGTGTGCAGGTGTAAGACCTGAGGTGGGGGCAGGTTGTGCACCCTCTTTTGCTCTCCCCCATCTCTGTGCCTGCGGCTGGTGGGCAGCACCCCTGGTGGCCCATGGGGCGTGGAAGAGGGAGGCCCTCCATGGTCTGCAGACTGAGCTGCACGCTACCCTTCCGACAAGCAGGCAGTGGAGACAGCCGTGCTGCTGGCGGGGCCGGGCGTGCACACGGCAGCAGGCTCAGGGCACGCTGGGTCTTCCGCACACTCCTGCCCCATGAAGGCAGCTTCTCTGGGCGGCAGCCAGGCTTCCGTCAGAGCAGCAGCCAGACTCCTGTCACTGCCCCCAAGCACTGGGACCCGAATGGTGATGCCGGGAGTGGAGCGCCCCTAGGGGGTAACTGTGGGGGTGGATTGCCCTGACCCTGGGGGTGGAGGGCCCCGAGGGGGTGACGCCAGGGGTGGAGTGACCCCTGGGGTGGAGGGCCCCGAGGGGGTGACCCTGCGGGTGGAGCGCCCTGACCCTGGGGGTGGAGGGCCCCAAGGGGGTGACACCAGGGGTGGAGGGGCCCAAGGGGGTGACCCTGGGGGTGGAGCGCCCCGAGGGGGTGACCCTGTGGGTGGAGCGCCCCGAAGGGGTGACCCTGGGGGTGGAGGGCCCCGAGGGGGTGACCCTGCAGGTGGAGTGCCCCGAAGGGGTGACCCTGGGGGTGGAGCACCCTGAGGGTGTGACCCTGGGGGTGGAGCAACCAGAGGGGGGTGACCCTGGGGGTGGAGGGCCCTGAGGAGGTGACCCTTGGGGTGAAGAACCCTGAAGGGGCGACCCTGGGGGTGGAGCAACTAGAGGGGGTGACCCTGGGGGTGGAGTGCCCTGAGGAGATGACCCTTGGGATGAAGAACCCTGAAGGGGTGACCCTGGGGGTAGAGTGCCCTGAGGAGGTGACTCTGGGGATGGAGCATTTCTGAAGGGACTCTGGTGCATGTTCTCAGACAAAGTGAGGCCCAGCTACAGCAGCTGAGGGAGGGGAGGAGTTTCAGGGAATTAAAAAAATTTTTTAAAGCCAGGTTTGGGCTAAGAGCATACAGCAGAAACCTCTGAGGACACAGGGATTGGGAGGCCCAGCTGGAGAGGCTGCGGGTCAGAAAGCTTCAGGTTTATGCAATGTCGGGCCAGGGCTGGAACCACTGCTCCTAGGCCTGGCCATATACCCTGCCCAGCACCCCTTCTCCCTGCCGTCTATCTGTCCTGTCCCACATTCGCCACATCTCTGGCTCCCAGGAGCGCTGGGGTCCAGACTGCAGTACTCTCTGGGCTCCGGAAACAGTTGTCTGCTTGTGGTGTGCGTTGGGGGCTGGAGTGCTCTTAATGACTCATTACTCTGTAAAGTAGGACAGAGAAAGGCTGGGGTTAATCTGGCTCTGAAGAGCTGAGGGACCTACATTGGTCCCACAGGCAGGGGTCTGACCAGAGCTGCTAAAAAATGAGCCAGAGGATTTCTTGAAAAACTTATGAAATTGGTTATTAGGAAGCAGCACTGAAAAGACTACAAACAGAAACCTGATATAAACTAAAGCGTGAAACAAATGTTAGGTATCGTTCTTATCAGTGTTTGAAGAAAACTGGATTAACTGTGTTCTACAATTAGCACATTTATCCCAAACTTCCCAGTCTTTAATTTCCACCGCAAAGCATCACAACTTCATGAAAGGTAAAATGAAAGGTAACACTTTGCTTCTCCCTACCTTTTCAGCTTCATCCCATAACTCAATCTTTCCCAGGAAGTTTTCAGGTCTTGTTGACAAATTTAATTGAAAGGAGAAGCCAAACGTTGAGTAAACAGACTGCAGAAACTGCAAACACCCTTTTATCTCCTCTTCAAGCTGAAATTAGAGCAAATGAGAAATTAAATCCATTTACAGCATTAAAAAAATTCTTCCTGTCAGCTAGAAATAAAGTGCACTTTTACTGTGGAGGACAGTCCATGGCACTGTTCGCCTTGTTGTCTTTTTCTCACCGGAATATTCACAGGACACCTGCCAGATGCCCATATGTACCTCCAGGCTGCTGGTCCAGCATAGGACTGGGCAAAGACACAGGTGAGGGTGCCTCTCCGTGCACATGACACCCAGGAGGAAAAGCAGCTGGCCGGAGGACGTGATGGCCAAGCTGCACCCAGAGGAGAGGTGAGAGTCCTCCGATGCGGCCAGGGCGGGAACCCTCTTGAGCACAGGGAACACGGAGGGTGAAGGCCCAGAGGACAGAGGAGTGGGTGAGGGCGGGCCAGCCGTGGGAGCTGCCTGTGACCGGGCAGAAGGCAGAGAGGGAGTACACAGAACAGAGGCAGGCCAGGGCTGGAGGAAACCCAGCGCTTCCAGAGCCAGGCTGAAGGCTGCACTTTTGAGCCAGCAAGCAGTGAGAAGTGGTGCAAAGGAACAACACAGCTCACCATGGTTGTTTGACTCTGGGAAACTGACCAGCAAGATGAGAAGAGCAGCCCATCTGGGAGTTGCTGGGATCCTTCAGGAGCAGGAGGCTGGTGCTGGAAACAAGTGACCGAAACAGGGGTGGGCTGTATCTGCAGGACACCTGTCCTTGTTCACTAACAGACAGTGATTGCCTGCGAAGTCAGCACTGTGCCGGATGCAGGGAAATGAGGAATGAATGAAATTATTCAGGAATAACATGCTTAGGAAGAGCGATTGACAGGGCTTGTGATAAACTGGACATGAGACTTGAAAACCCGGCCTGGGTTCCTGGCCGGGGCCATGGGAGGGTGCTAGTGTGTCGCTGAAAGGAGAAGTGAAGACGTGGGGAGAGAGGCAGAAAAAGGGCTGGCACTGGACCTGGCCTACGTGAGGGTGCATGTGATGGCCAAGCAGACACGTCCCCTGGAGGGCTGGGGTCTGGAGCTCACAGGGACAGCTGAGACACACAGCTGAGGTTAGCAGAGGGACTGAAGACAGAGAGTGAGTGCAGGGTGAGGAAAGCAGGGCTGAGCTGAGAGGCCAAAAGAGGAGGAAGACGAGCACTAGGTGTGAGCGAGATGGGGCAGCAAAAACATAGATGCAGACAAAGAGTACCAGCAAGGGTCTGCTTCTGTCCTGTCACTGTGGATTAGGTTTGCAGATTTTCATCAGTGGAACCACATGTCCATGCTATTTTCTTTCAGTTTTTACACTCAGTGCTTCCCAGGTGATGCTAGTGGTAAAGAAGCTGCCTGCCAATGCAGGATACAGAAGAGATGTGGTATGATCTCTGGGTTTGGATGATCCCCTGGAGAAGGAAATGACAACCTACTCCAGTATTCTTGCCTGGAGAATCCCATGGACAGAGGAGACTGGTGGGCTACAGTCCATGGGGTCGCAGAGTCGGACATGACTGAAGTGACTTCGCACACATAGCATTTAATTATTTCAAGGGCTTCCCAGGTGGCACTAGTGGTAAAGAATCTGCCTGCCAATGCAGCAGACACAAGAGACATGGTTTGATCCCTCAGGAAGATCCCCTGGAGAAGGAAATGGCAACTCACTCCAGTGTTCTTACCTGGAGAAATTCCATCGACAGAGGAGCCTGGTGTGCTAGAGTCCATGGGGTCACAAAGAGTTGGACACGACTGAGAGACTGAAACTAACAGTAAATGATTATTTCAAGATCCATCCATGCTGCAGTGTCAGTAGCAGATCACTCTTTTTCCTGCTGAGCAGCTGTTCACTCTGTGGATGCACCACTGTTCATTTACACACTCAGCAGTCAGTGGGCTGTTTCTACATTTTGATGACTTCAAATAAAGCTGCTCTGAACACGTGTGTACAGGTCTTTGTATGGACATGTGCTTTGTTTTTCTCTTGGGAAAAGAAAAGGAGTAAGATGGCTGGGACATATGGTAGGTGCGTGTTTCACTTTAAGAAACTGCCAAACTATTTCTCAGAGGAACTGTACCATCTTCAACCTCCACAACTGGAGGGTGAGGGAGATCTAGTGCCTCATCACACTCAACACATGTCAGAGTCTGTCTCTGAAACGTCAGCCATTCTGTAGGCACAGAGACAGCTCATAGGGCATCAATCTCCATTTCCTCAATAACCGATGATCCTTAACACTTCATTCACATGCTTCTTTGCCATCCACTTAGTTCCTTAGATGTGTATCTTCTCTTGTACATATTCTTAGATAAACTGAAAGGTCACATCTTTTTGCCCATTTTTTAAAGTTAAACTTTTTATTTTGAGGTTCACATGCCATTTCAAGAAATAAGACAGGGATCCTTGAGCCATTTACTCAGTGTCCCCAATGATGATATAATTTTTGCTTTAATCATCAGATATAACACAGAAAACTCAAAAGAAAAAGGAAACGCAATATTTATTGTAGTTAACTGAGCTTCCCTGGTGGCTCAGCAGTAAAGAAATCTGCCTGCCAATGCAGGAGCTGCTGCTAAGTCGCTTCAGTCGTGTCCAACTCTGTGCGACCCCATAGACGGCAGCCCACCAGGCTCCACCATCCCCGGGATTCTCCAGGCAAGAACACTGGAGTGGGTTGCCATTTCCTTCTCCAATGCATGAAAGTGAAAAGTGAAAGGGAAGTCGCTCAGTCGTGTCCGACTCTTCGAGACCCCATGGACTGCAGCCCACCAGGCTCCCCCGTTCATGGGATTTTCCAGGCAAGAGTGCTGGAGTGGGGTGCCATTGCCTTCTCCGCCAATGCAGGAGACGTGAGTTCAATTCCTGGTCCAGAAAGATCCTCTAGAGAAGGAACCCATTCCAATATTCTCGCCTGGGAAATCCCATGGACAGAGGTGCCTGGTCGGCTACAGTCCATGCAGTTGCAAACGAGTCGGACACAACTAAGCAACTAAACAACAGCAACAAATTGTACTTAACATGTTTCATTTGTATAGTTCTTTCTTCCTTCAGAATGTTCTGAGACTCTTTCTTTTATAATTTCTTTTCTCTTTAGAGAAATTCCTGTAGCAATCTTTTAAGGTAGATCTAATGTCTTGATTTCACCTTCATACTGAAAGATTTTGGGGGGGCGGGATATAGAATTCTGGTTTAACAGTTATATCAGCATTTGGAAAATGCTGTGACTCTTCCTTCCGGCCTCTGAATTTTGTTTTTTAAATTTTTATTGGAATATAGCTGCTTTACAGTGTTGTGTTAGTTTCTGCTCTACAGCAAAGTGATTCAGTAACATGTATACATATATCCCCTCTTTGCCACCACAGAGCATTGAGTGCCCCACGCTATACAGTAGGTTATATTTCATTTTGCTGAGAAATCTGCTGTTATTTCATTTTTAATTTTTTTCTTGAAGGTAAGGTATCACTTCTTTCTGTTTTCATTTTTTTCTTTATAGTTTTCGTAAGTTTGGCTCTAATGTATCTACTGTTTCTTTGTTGTTGTTTAGTCACTAAGTTGTGTCTGATCTTTGGTGACCACACGGACTGTAGCCTGCCAGGCTCCTCCTCTGTCCATGGGATTTCCCAGGCGAGAATACTGGAGTGCGTAGCCATTTTCTTCTCCAGGGGATCTTCCTGACCCAGGGATGGAATCCATGTCTACTGCATTGGCAGGTGGGTTCTTTATCACTGCGCCACCTGGTTTGGGTTTATCCTGCTTGAACTTTCTCAGCTACTTGAATCTGTAAGCTTATGGCGTTTGCTAAATTTGGCCAGTTTTCAGCCATTACCTCTTTGAGTACTTCTTCACTTCCACCCTACTCTATTTTTCCAGAACTCTGGTGACATATGTATGTCTCCCGCATTGTAGGCAAACGCTTTTACCATCTGCGCCATCAGGGAGGTGACATATATATTAGGCATTTGTTATAGTCCCACCGGTCTCTGAGGGTCTGTTCATTTTTCTCTCAGTCTCTTTTCTGTTTTTTCAGCTGGTGTCAATTCTATTGGTGTCTTCAGGTTCACTGATTCTTTTCTCTGTCCCCTCCATTCTTCTCATGAATCCATCCACTGAATATTTCATTTTGGTTATTACACTTTTCAGTTCTAAAATCTCCATTTGGTTCTTCTTTATATTTTTCTGAGATTTTTTTAATTTTGCATTTGTTCCAAGTGTGTTTGTAATTGTTTATTGAAGCATTTTTATGGTGGCCTCATCAGATAATTCGAACAATCCTATTATCTCCACAGCAGGGTGCCTACACTACCTTTTTTCATCCAAGTTGAGATTTTTCTTCTTCTTGACATGATGACTGCTTTCTGAAATCTGGACATTTTGGCTATTATAAAACTTTGGATTTTATTTAAATGACCTATTTTCGCTGTCTTCCATGGACTCTGCTCCAACAGGGAGGGATGACGGCCTGGCAGAGTGGGAGCACATGTCAGGGTTTCCCACCGGGGATTGTGAGGAGGGCAGGGGCTCCCTGTTACTGCTGGGTGACTGCAGGAGTTCTACACCCTGGTAGGCTTCTCCAATGACCCTCTGGTTAGGAGTGGCTGGAGTGTCCTGGTGCCACTCCTCATGTGGCTTCTACTGACCCCAGGGTGCGGCCTCATCACTGAGAAGTTCTGGCAGGAGTCTCATCTCCCCACTCAAGCAGGCAGTGGAGGAGGCACCGTGTGACCGCCAGGTGAAGAAGTCCAGGTGCCACTTAGTCTCCACTGACATTACAGGGTGGGTGTAGGGGGTCCCCATTAATGCCTGCCAGGAATGAGCAGAATTTGGCATGACTCCTTCTCTAAGTGTTTGGTAGAATTCCTTAGTGATTCCTTCTGGGCCTGGAGTTTCCTTTGTGGAAGGGTTGCTAACTACCAACTCAACTTCTTTCATAAACAAAGAACTTCTCAGATAATCTCTCTTCCTGAGTAAAATTTGGTAGCTTGTGTTTTTCAAAGAATTTGTTCATTTAATTTAATTTGTCAAATCTACTGGTGTAAGCACGTTCATTCTATTACCTTATTATCCTTTCAATATCTGTGGAATCTGCAGGAATGTCACATCTCTGAGTCATAAGTTTTTTCCTTCTGTTTTTGCTATACATTGTTGACTGTGGGATCCTGGTTCCCCAACCAGGGATCAAACCCAGGCCCCAGGCAATAAGAGCATGGAGATCTAACCACTAGACTGCCAGGGAATTTTCCAGGCTTGATATTCTTAATTAGTTTTCTCTCTGACAAAACTAAAGGTTTATGAACTTTATTGATCCAGGAGACCCAGCCTCTGGGTTGATATTGCATATTGTTTTTCTTTTTTCTATTTCACTGTTTTTTTTGTGTGCTATTATTTTCTTTTTTCTGCTCATCTCTAATGTAATTTGCTCTCCTTTCTCTAGTCTATTAAGTAGAAGTTGAGGCTATCTCTTTGAAAACATTCTTCTTTTCTAATGTGGGTGTTCCTCTAAAGTACCATTTTAATGGCATCCCCAAAATCCTGATATATTGTGTTTCTTTTACATTTCATTTGGTATAGAGCTGACCCTGGAACACAGCTGGGGTTAGGAGTCCTGGCCCCTCACACAATGAAAAACCCATGCATAACTGTATAGTTGGCTCTCGGTTTGCAGCTGCACACCTGCAGATTTAGCTAACTGTGACTCACGGAGCAGTGTTGTATGTATTCATAAAAACTTCTGTGTAGAAATAGACAGGGGCAGTTCAAACTCATGTTGTGCACAAGTTAGTGTACAATATTTTCTAATTTCCCTTTGATTTCCTATTTGACAAATGGTTATTTCGAAGTGTATGACTCACTTTCCAAATACTTGGGGATTTTCCAGATAGTTTTCTGTTATTGAGTTCTACCTCAATTTCAAAGCAGCCAGAGAACTTTAAAAAAAACAATTTATTTATTAAATTTTTTTTTTTTTTGCCTGTGCTGGGTCTTCATCACTGCACAGGCTTTTTCCCTAGTGGTGAGCAGGGCCCACTCTCTAGTTGCAGTGCATGGGCTTCTCATTTCGGTCACTTCTCTCGTGGAGCATGGGCTCTAGGGTGTATGGACTCAGTAGTTGGGGCTTACAAGCTTCAGAGCACAAGCTCTAGCTGTGGCACACAAGGTTAGCTGCCTACAGCATGTGGGATCTTAGTTCTCAGACCAGGGATCAAACCCATGTCTCCTGCATTGGCATGCAGATTCTTTACCACTTAGCCACCAGGGAAGCCCCAGAGAACATATTCTGCATGAAATGAATCCCTTTAAATTTATTGAGACTCATTTTATGGCCCAGAATATGGTCTATCTTGGAAAATGTCCCGTGGGCACTTTCAAAGAATGTGTACTCCATTGTTATTGATTGGAGGGGTCTATAACTGTCTATTAGGTCAAACCGTTTAATAGTGGCCCTTTGCATGGCAATTTGAATTTGAATTTAGATAAAAACCTGAAAAAGTAAATTCTAACTTCCAGGCAAAACTGAAAAACAAACACATCCAACATTTCACCAATACCCTTAAAATAATGTTACTTAATAATTAATATTAAAGTTGAAAGAAGCTTAAAAGAAAAAAAAATAGACTTCAGGTCAAGAAAAACAAACAACCCAATCAAAAAATGGGCAGAAGACCTAAACAGACATTTCTCCAAAGAAGATGTAAAAATGGCCAACAGGCACATGAAAAGATGCTCAACATCAATAATTATTAGAGAAATGCAAATGAAAACTGCAATGAAGTATCACTCATACTAGTCAGAATGGCCATCATCAAAATGTCTATAAAATAATAAATGCTGGAGAGCGTATGGATAAAAGGGAACCCTCCTACACTGGTGCTGGAATATAAATTGGCACAGTCACTATGAAGAACAGTATGGAGCATCCTTAGAAGTCTAAAAATAGAGTTGTCATATGATCTAGCAATTCCACTCCTGGACATATATCCAGAAGATGAAAACTCTAATTTGAAAAGATACATGCACCCCAGTGTTCACCGCAGCACTATTCACAATAGCCAACACATGGAGGCAAACTAAATGACCACTGACAGAGGAACAGATAAAGAAGATATGGTGCGTATCTACAATGGAATATTACTCAGCCAGAAAAAGAAAGAAATGATGTCATTTGCAGCAATCATGGATAAACCTAGAGATCATCATACTAAGTGCAGTAAGTCAGACAGAGAAAGATAAAATTCATATGAGATCATTTATATGTGGAATCTAAAAAAAACAATACAAAAGAATGTGTTGGAACTGATGGGACCTCAGAGACTAGACTGAACAACTCAGTTCACACCAACTCTGAAAGACCCAGCAATGCGTCTAAGGCAGCCACACTGGACCCATGCTGACCACGCCTCCCTGAGTCCCTGTTTACCTGCCCTAACATGGACCCATGCTGACCATGCCTCCCTTAGTCCCCGTTTACCTACTCCACCGTGGACCTGTGCTGACAATGCGTCCCTGAGTTCCCGTCTACCTGCCCCACTGTGCAGAAGATGTGAGCGTCATCCTGCTGGAAGCGCCTGACGCAGGTCAAGCCACTCAGAGCTCCTGATGGCTCATTCCTGTGAAGAACCCCGAAGTCAGCAAGTCTGATCGGCATTTCCCTCCAAGACCGTGGACGATGGGCAAACATCAGACTAGAAAAGACACAGGGGCACACAGTGTTTCCTTACTGCAGAAGAGATGCAGTAACCATCTGAATGTTAGTAAGTTAACAATTAAATGACTCGGGATTTGTAAACACCTGATTCTGGTTCTTAGATCACCAATTAAAAGAAATTTCTTCTCCCATGAATTACTGAACGCTGTATTTACACCACTGCACACTCTGAGGAAGAACCCAATCATCTCCTCCAGAAATATTGCTTCCTATTCTCAACCATCTACAATCCATTTCAAAGGCTACTTCCTAAGTGAGGCAGCCCTGGACACTCCCCAGAGGGGCTGGTCAGTCGAGCCTCAGGCTCCAAGAACACCCAGAATTGCCGCAGTTTTGACACTGGTCTTACTTCTTCAATAACTGACTGTCTGTGTATTTGTTCCTTCTCCACTCTGCTCATGAGCTCCAGGAGGAAATGGTTGTGTCTAAAGCACCCCGCTAATATTCTCCCTGCATGCAAGGCCTCTCTCCTGCAGGAAGCAACCCTTGCTCCCACAGCCCATCACCACTAAGCTACTGTGATCCTGATTCCTTGTTCTGATATAAGAAAATACAAAATTACACTCTCTGCTTGTGTTCAGCTTTCTTGTAATAATACTGAAATCACAGCTTCAACTGGTACCCAATGGGAAACTGAGTTAAGAAGTAGTTAACACAGGTGTTTGGAGAAGGCAAAGCACTAGGTTTTAGCCTCCACCTTTGTTTAAAAAAAGAGGCCATAGAATATTTACATATCAGTTTTCATAAAATTAAAGATAAATACATATCTTTTATATGCAGTTACCACAGAGTTGAACTTCCTTTAGTCTTTACTGAAAAGGGCAAAGAGTTTTTTTCAGTATTCAGAGGTTTCTTTCAAGTAGTTACCTTCTAAGGTCAATTTACTGAAACTGTGTATGTTGATATGAAGCTACAATAGGTGGGATATTTTTTGGTGGAAAATTGTACGTGTTCACTTGCAGTCGTAAAATCTACTTCTCTGACAAGGTTGCATTCGCATCCTATGCAGCTTTATGATAATTACATTCTTTCATAGACTCTAAGACAACCTTGGCTGTAAGATGGACCATTACATTATGTACAACCAAGAAAGAAAACAACTATGAGTTAAATTATGGCATAATGCTAAGATACCAACTATAAGACACGTCTCAATTTCAGGGATGTTGAAATACGGGGGGGAATGCATCTTAGAATCAATGAAATCCAGTCACTGATTGTGAGCTCACTGGTCTTGTTATAATCAACCCAAATAGCCTGTAAGAACTAAATGTTCTGCAAATATGTATATCTGAAGTATATTACCACTGGGAAGAGAAATGTAATAATTTATAAAATTGATGGGTAATATTATCCTCTGAGAAGCACAAAATACTAAATGTTTTCCAGCCAACAGCCTACATCTGGCAAAGAGCAAACATATTTTAAAAGTAAATTCATCCTTCAGAATGAAACAACTTGGTAAAGATGATTTCTAAGCACCGCTCTTCATGTTAAAGGACCCTCTTAACTCTAAAAAGCAAAATAACATTAAAAACTAACTGTAGTGAAGTACCTGCTAGGTACAGATCTGCTTCATTTTTCATACTCACCAGTGCCCTGGACAATTCATGGGCTTAAGGGCGAAAGTGTCCTTGTCGATGTCAAAGGTGAACATGTTCTCACTGTAATGCTGCCAGTGTCCAGAAGCCTCCCAGAGCTTGCAGCTGTACATGTTGGGGGACAGGACCTCCGTGAAGTTGCGCTGGTGGTGCTGCTCCTAAAGGAGACAGGCGCACAGAGCTGAAATCTGCTGGGGCAGGGCATAACTGCAGGGCATAACCCAGACAAGGACTGCTAAATTCAGGATCATGCCTTACATCAGTTCACAGCTAATATGCCCTTGGTTTTAAGCGTGGTACCTTATGGATCATAAAAGAAAGATTCATGTGTGCTCAGTATACTTTTCACATTAAGTATATTCATCTTATACGGCAACCCACTCCAGTATTCTTGCCTGGAGAATCCCACAGAAAAAGGAGCCTAGTAGGCTCCAGTCCATAGCCGCAAAGAGTTGGGCACAACTGAAGCGACTTAGCATGCAAGCATACACGCACATATTCATTTCATAATATAATTGTACGTAGTATATAACACCAGTCACCAACATTTTTGGCACCAGGACCAGTTTAGGCGCAGACAATTTTTCCAATGACTGGCAGCAGGGGTGGGGGAGGTTGGGATGATTCAAGTGTATTACATTTATTGTGTGTGTCCATGTGTGTGAAGTCGCTTCAGTCGTGTCTGACTCTTTGGGACTGCATGGACAGACTCTAGCCCACCAGGCTCCTCCGTCCATGGGATTCTCCAGGCAAGAATACTAGAGTGGGTTGCCATGCCCTCCTCCAGGGGATATTCCCAACCCAGGGATCAAACCCAGGTCTCCTGCATTGGCAGGCGGGTTCTTTACCATTAGTCCCACCTGGGAAGCCCACAATTATTGTGCACTTTGTTTCCATTGTTATTACACTGTCATATATAATGAAATAATTATACAACTGACCATAATGCAGAATCAGTGGGAGCCCTGAGCCTGTTTTCCTGTGCCTGGATGGTCCCATCTAGGGGCACTGGAAAACAGTGACACCTGGAGTGTGTTGCATATGTCCAGCTTACTCCATGATCCCATTTTGGCTGCTGTCACTGCAGAAGCCACCTGCAATGCGGGAGACCCTGGTTTGATTTCTGGTTCGGGAGGATCTGCTGGAGAAGGGATAGGCTACCCACTCCAGCATTCTTGGGCTTCCTTTGTGGCTTAGCTGGTAAAGAATCCACCTGCAATGCAGGAGACCCGGGTTTGATCACTCCTGGGTTGGCAAGATCCCCTGGAGAAGGGAAAGGCTACCCACTCCAGTATTCTGGCCTGGAGATTTCCATGGACTATACAGTCCATGGGGTTGCAAAGAGTTGGACATGACTGAATGCCTTTCACTTTCACTGCAAAAAACCCTGCTTCACAAAGATGGGATACTGGAAATGGAAGCAGGCTTTTCAGTGCTTTTGTGGCAATCTCAGGATATTCCTCTTAAACCTTAATCTAAAACGTACGGAGATCTGGAGTTGTGTCAAACATCCTCTTAAGGCCACCATCATTTGCAATCTCAGGTGGTAATGTGTCACACAGAACATTTCCTCCTTCCTCTCTCACAGGGAGTTCCACAGTTGGTCTAAAGTTTATCTTTGTACCATATGTGCTCTAGAAACTCACACGGACAAGAGACACATTTAATGAAATTCAAGGAAAATACAAATTGTCTCATTGTTTTTAGTTGAAGGCACAATGCAGCATTTCTCTTGGAGGTTCAAAATTCTGAATATTATTAAAATTAAATCAATGGAAATGCTTGGCTATGTTATGATGAGAGAAAATGGTAAAATACAAAATGGAGTTGAATAAGCATAGAATATTTAAAAATTACTTACTCGTATGAAGTCTATCAGTGTGTTATAAATGCAGGCTCCTCTAGGAAGAAAGAAACAGCTTCCGGGGCTCAGATCATGGAAAAAGAAAAGCTCCTGTTCCTAGGTTGAAAAAGTAATTGTGTCTCAAATTCCACTGCTGTTGCATATTTACTGTACACATATGATATGCTAGAATAAAACATACACTCAGTTATTTCCAAGTTCTAATAGCTGACATTCCAAATACATGAATCTGACTTATGTAAAAGTGCATGTGAAGTTACAACTCATATTTATGATTACTCAGCTTTGAACTTAACTCTTATTTCACCTGGGATTTACTGCCAATTTCTTACTTGGCACCTTAGGGTATGGACCTCACGAGGAGACGACATGGCAAAAGGTCAGGAAAGTTCACTGCTGGAGGTGGGCTCTGAGTGGCAGTGACCTCTGCGTGGCTGTCATGCTGAGAGCCCACCCGGGTGGCCACCACCCTCCAGTGTCCGTCCCCTGCCACCCCACACACTCCCAGCAGAGCAAAGGACATGGAGCTCCACAGTGAGCGCCGGCCCCTCACATCACAGCTCCCACGTGGAGGACTGAGAGTTAAACCAGGTCCACCTGCTTGCAAGTCTTGTTCTTGCTCTGCTTCCCAAATACAAAGTATACTATCAGGTACACACTCTTTTTTCTTTAAAAATTTTTGTGTCATTATAAAAACAAGAGAGAAGTGCAATTTTTTAAATCTAATGGAAATACAAGAAGGAAAAAGGTTAGTAGACACTGGGGGTAGGAGTGTGAAAGAACTCAGCAGTAAACCATGAGTGCCAGGGAAACAGAAGACAGGAGGGGAGAAGAAATGTCAGCATTAGGACAGTCTGGTTCCAAGCTTTGGTCACAGAGCAGCTCAGCAGCACTTGGCGGGCGCACCTTCCCAATCGTCCTGTGGTCCCGGGCCCTGGCCTCCTCCTGGAGCTCCTCCCAGGCAGCCATCCGCTGCTCGTCAGGAAAGGACACCCCGTAGACCCTCTGCAGCATTTCCATCTCAGGGTTGTCCGCCCAGTATGCCAATGAATTCTAGACATCAGACAAGATTCGGGTAAATACGTCAAACTCTTGGTGAGCAGTAAACCGCTCTGAAATACTAATATGTGCAGGTGGTTCATACCAGGGGCTGAACTGCCTTGGACTTGGATATAAGCCAAGCATCCTGGACACCAAGGGATGAGGGACTATACACAACTTCCTACCCAAACATCAGCACAGCTGACTCACAGGGGACTTCTTGTAGACTTAGAATCTTAGATTGTTTCTAATTAAATCTTCCCACTCCAAATTACATCATTAATCAGTAAATTACATAGTCAGTCTGCTGTGGGTTCTAGGAGTGAAAAGTGAGAAAGTGTGAAAATCAGAGAAGGCAAGCACCAAGTGCATTACCCAGAAGAGGGCAGTAAAGGAGAAAGGGGTGTGGTAGCCGGCCCCCTCCTCCACCCGCCTCCTCCCGCCTTGAGAAAACCAAGACAGGTCAGGACAGCTCCATCAGTCCCAGGCCTCTCGCTCCCACAGCGTGTTTTCGGCATCATACCACTCCATCTTTGTTTTCCCTCCTTTTCCTACATTATATTATTCTCATGGAAGATAAACACTCTTGTTCACATTAGAACAACTCAAGAAAACAAGAGTATGCAGAATATTTTTACAGATAAAAATGAAATGTACTGTGAAACTTACAGTAAGGTTAAATGACAGAAAATCAAAGGCTATGTAAAATGTTCTAATTATCAATCCTAAAACACCATATTATTTTTAGAAGCCTATACAAAAGTCAAATACACATGTGGTGTTTGAAAGTGGCACAGTGCTCATATTATACAAGATATTATTGAACTACTATCTTATCTAGTTCACTTAAAGTTGACTATATCAGAAAAAAATCAATCCTTACCTTGAAAATTTTTATGACCTTAATAGTTCCAGTGTGTCTTACGTGAGGCCCTTTACAAAGTTCAACTAGTGGACCGCACCTGTGGTGAAATATTTAAAACATGTCCAAACACAGTTACAGCTTTGGGGACTATTGGTTGGAAACCATGTTCTATGTTCTGGGGCAGTGTTTAATTCAGGAACAACTTAGTGTGAATCCATTTTTAATTTAGGGTGCAGGAAAGAGGCGAGTCACCCGGTCTTAGATCCCAATCTTCCCCCTTCAGGTCGCATACAGAAGCCACAGAATCTTTGGAAAGAAACTTTGCAGACAGACACACATCCTGAGGCTCTTAAAGGGCTTCCCAGGTCACTCAGCGGTAGAGAACCTGCCTGCCAATGCAGGAGATGCAAGAGACATGGGTTCAATCCCTGGATTAGGAAGATCTACTGGAGGAGAACATGGCAACCCATTCCAGTATTCTTACCTGGGAAATTTCATGAACAGAGGTGACTGGAGGGCTTTAGTACATAGAGTCGCAAACAGCTGGACACACACAAGGCTCTTAATCTTCACTGTTGGAAAATCAAAAATCCACTTTCCCCCTCTACACTCATTTTCAAAACCAAAATTACATAAAAGATATAAAAAATACATTCACTTGATAATTTAAGTCAAAAATAAACTTCACCAGATGCACAGAACACACAACACCAAGCTTGAAACCTATGTAAATGCTGGATTTGGGTGACAGAGACATGGCAGTGTAGATGGATTATATAACTCATGTCACACTCCGGATGGGGGGAGCGGATCTTGACCATGGGGAAGCCACATGCACACAGGGGCAAGGGTGTATGGGAACTCGCTGTCCATCCTCTAAATTCTGCAGCAAACCTAAAACTGCTCCAAAAAATAAACTCTATTAAATAAATATATAAATGCAAGGGTTTTCTTTGCTTGTTTTCAGGCCCTCTGGTTTTATAACAAAATGCCTACTTGTATTTTGGTTTATTATATGATGCAAAAGTTTAGATCAGAGATGAAACCACTATAAAGCATTTGCCTGCACCTGTAATGAACAAGGGGTCATAAAACCCTAACAAGAGTAGACTTTTCTCTATGTACAGAAACATGAACAGAGTTAAGATAGCAACAATGCACGTCAGAGAAAAGGTGACTTAACGTCAACCAATTCAAGAGAAATTTAGTAAAGAAAGAACTATTCCAACAAATTTTAAATATTTTTAAAGTTCACTAGTTAAAAAGTTAAAAATTATAATGAACACATAAAGGGACTGGATTATTCAAAGTAGAATGAAGTTTTAATCATGAAAACACCATTTCTTTGAATGACCGGGATTTATGTACTGTTCTCTGTCCAAAAAGGAGATTGTAAGTTAATGCTCAAGAGAAATGGAAAAAAGTGCCTGATTAGTAAGAAAGACTTAAATAAGTCAATCTTTAAATAACCCCATAGGGAAAAAAGTCATTTATGTTCAAAAAATTAGACACAAGCCATTCCAATTGATAAAATAAGTGTTAATGCTGACCTAAGAAATGTTTAAAAAAAAAAAAAACAAAAAGGGAGTCTCCAGGTGGTGCAGTGGATAAGAATCCACCTGCCAATGCAGAGGACATGGGTTCAAGCCCTGGTCCGAGAAGATTCCACATGCTGCAGAGCAACTAAGCCCATGTGCCACTACTACTGAAATCTGGGTGCTCTAGGGCCTGCAACAAAGAGTAGCCCCCACTCTCCACAACTAGACAAAGCCCTCGCACATCAATGACAACCCAGCACAGCCATAAAGAAATAAAATTATATTTAAAAACCACAGAAGATCAAGTATTAAAAGTCAGAAATTTAAAACTCACCATATCTTGTCAATTTCCTCATTTGTTTTTAAACTCTGAAATGGTATGCTAACATTTATTTGTATTACAGGTAATAAATAATAAAATCTTATCAGGTCACTGGAGAGTGGTAAAAACAAGCATGGTATCCACCTGCAGCATAAAGTGGCCACGTGTTCACATGACTCTTCAGGAAACACACTGTGCACAGCTGTGCATGAAGGGGGTGTGACTTTACTTACGGTACAGGTAAGCCACAGAACCACAGCACTTGAGTGTGGAAAGGAAGTGCCCTATACAGGACATCTGTGGTCATATTTATTACAGGGACAAGTCTTCTCTGATGGGACTGAGAAGGTCACAGGCAGCCAAAGAAGGGGACACCAGGAGTGTGGACAAGCGGTACCCATAAGGCAGCTGAACAAGTGGACAATAAGGGGGGCTGGGAGCCTGACGTATAGCAGAACTAAGGGTTTGGGTTTGGGCTCCCATGGTCATTGCTATCCACCACTTCTATTCTGCCTTACTGATGCATAGAGGGTGATGCTCTTGGCCCCCAGATAGTGGAGAGTGTGGTGAGAGGCAGAGAATCATACCTGAGGAGATGGCCCACTACAGCTCCACTGCCCTCCAATATGAACATGGGAGGGTGAACAGAATTCCTTTCCTGAACAGCCCCCCAAAACATGAGGCCCTGAGAACACAGTTTCACTTGCAAGGAGAGAAGCACTCTATAGCTAACATCCCCAAAACAGAATGTGGGTTTGTTATTGTTTAGTTGCTAAGTTGTGTCTGACTCTTTGTGACCCCATAGACTTGTAGCCCACCAGGCTCCTCTGCCCATGGAATTCTCCAGGCAAGAATACTGGAGTGGGTTGCCATTTCCTCCTCCAGGGCATCTTTCCAAAGCAGGATCAAACCCATGTCTCCTGCTTTGGGAAGAGGGTTCTTTATCCCTGAGCCACCACGGAATCCTGTGGCTTTTTAGTACCATCCTGATAAATACAAATGAGAAAATCATTACCTCCCTTTGTGGTGACATTTCAGAGTCCCTACACAAAGGAGTACTCTGTCAACCATGCAAACTTACAATCAGGCCTCCCACTCAAAGACAAACTTGCTTCTGCTAACGCCTTCAGATGCATAACTGAGCAGAGTTTACAATTCACACACACACGTTACCTGTAAACTGTGGTCGTTGGCGTGGCCACCTTCTCCTTCAGGATGCGGCATTTAAATTTATTGTACTACAAAGAAAAACACACCCAAATAGTATTGCATAAAACGTTTAAGTGGGAAAAGATGTTCCCTTTTCCCAACAAACACTGAATGGGTGTCTGCTATGTTCTAGGTGCTGAGACCCTGGGGACACATGGAGCTCAGCACCTGGTTCTGTGCCGTCCAGGATGGGTGCCCAGAGCCTGTGTGGGCCCTGAGCATTTGACACGTAACTGATCTGAACTGAGGGGCACCGCCAGGCCAAAACACACTGGATTCCAGAAGCACAATGTGAAAAAAAAGAACATAAAATCACTTTTTATGTTGGTTACATGTTGAAGTAATATTTTTTGATTTGTTGGGTTAAATAAAATGTTATAAAGATAAATTTCACCTTTCTTTTACTTTTAAAATGTGACTACCAGAAAATTTCAGATGACATACATGGCTCAGATTTGGGAATGGCATTATTAAACTGGACTGTTCTAGAAGATTTCAGCTTTAACTACACGAAATAAATAAAATTCTGAAGACACAGCTACATTATGAATCTGAACAAAAAATTAAAACAAAGTCTATGGTAAATGATATTATTACATTAAAAAACTTAGCAGACACTTTTCTACTTTCATCATTATTACTGTTGTGCCAGATACTTTGTATTAAATAACTACTTAAAGGAGGTAATTGTTAGGATAAAAAAATAGATTTGTATGATTTAACTGTTGTGTACTTACACGTTGAAATCAAGTCATTTTTCTTCACAAAGTTTTGATGGAGTTTAGTTCTCAACCCAAAGAATGCAAGAAAATAATTGCAAATCACATATCTAATATGAGATTGATATCCAGAATATATCAAGAACTCCTACAGCTCAACACCAAAAAACAAACAACCCAATTCAAAAGTGGGCAGAGGATTGAACAGACATTTCTCCAAAGAAGATCTACAAATGGCAACAGGCATGTGGAAAGATGTTCTCACCAGCCATTAGAGAAATACAAATAAAGACCAGAATAGGGTACCTCCTCACACCCACTGGAACAGTTATTTTATTTTTTTGAAGGGAAAGGGAAGGGAAGGGAGAGAAAGAAAAAGTCAAATTGGCAAGAATACAGAGAAGCTGGAACGCTCACACTGGTAGGAATGTAAAACAGTACAACCACTGTGGCAAACAGCATAGCAATTGCTCAAAAAATTAAACATAAGATTTCCATATAATTCAGCAACTCCACTTCCAGGTATACACTGAAGAACTGAAAGTGGGGACCTGAACAGATACAAGTACACCCACGTAGTAACATTTTTCTTAGTAATCAAGAGATGTCCATTTGCAAAGAGTGAATAAATAAAAGGCAGTCCATCCATACAGTGAAATGAGTATTATTCAGCCTCAAAGAGGAAGGCAATTCTGACACTTGCTGTGACATGGATGAACCTTGAGCAAACAACACTGAGACAGGCCACTCAGAAGGACAATTACTGTGTGATTCCACCTGATGAGGCCCTAGAGCAGTCACTCTCAAGGAGACAGAAGGGGTGGGAAAAGGGGATTCGGCGTAACTGCTGGGAGGTGCAGAGCTCTGGAGATGGGCGCTGACAGTGGCTGCACAACAGCGTGCGAGTACTTAACACCACAGAACTGTCCACTTAGAACGGGATTCAAATGGTAATTTTTATATTTTGGATAGTTTACCACACACAGAAAAAAAGCAGCTGCAACTTTTACCAAATCCAAATCTACTTTTTAATTCAAGCCCACAAAACTAACAATATTGCACACACTCTCAAATTATGTTTTCTTTGATATTTATGATTTTAAAAATAAAACTTAGAAGATATTTAAGTAAATTAGTTTGAACAATAAAAAGAGAAAGTTGAAGTTTTACACAGGTTACTCCAGGCTAGAATCTATTTGAAAAATTAGCAGAAAACCCCAAAGAAAAGGGGAAAAGCCAGAGTTTTATATGGTATTATTAACATTGTTGATATTCAATAGCTGGAGTACTAACAAAACTCAAGATTAATCAGATTTATAAAACACACAAATTAACACTATTCTCCCGGCCCTTCATCTACTTCTATCTGCATTACAAATTTGAACCAAGCGTTAGGAACAATGTGGTGAGCAGGGACTGACCATTTGTTTAAAGCAGTAGTGTGCTATCACTGCTCAAGTCCCCCCCGTAATCACCTTGAATAGGTCTAGAAGGACCTTCGTGCTGACTTCCAGTCTCTCAAATGGCTGCTGCTCTTTGATGATGGCCTGGCACATGCTCTCCAGCACCGGCAGCTCTGCGCTGGACACGGCCCTGCAGGGAAGAAGCGACAGTCGCCAGAAGCGACAGACCGCTGGGACAGAACCTGTGACCTGAGACCCTAATCATCAGCAGATCAATTTTCTCCCCAGAGGAACATGGTGTTCTATGGTCCAGGACTTCAGAGACTCAACATGTTCCCCCTAACTCCCACTTCCTTCCCTCCTCCACTGTCTGTGCTCAGGTTCCTCCAGTCTCGTGAGCCGCACCCCCCCACTGCCAGGCCCAGAGCTGCCCCACAGAGGCCTAGGATGCTCTGGGACAGCTCCTACCATCCTCCATCCCACCCTACTTCCAGGTCACTGAGCTCTTGGCTGAGTGCCCACCTGCTTGTCCCACAGCTCTGTCACCTCCCGCAGCAAACGGTGGTGCATCTGTTTCTGTCTGTCTCCCCCGACTGGATGGCTGAGCCCATGAGGACAGGCTGATCTCCACTGGGGAGCCAACAGCTCAAGCCCGGCACATAGGCATCTACACATTCTGAGATGACTCTGATGGGGAGGGGTGCTCACAGGGGATGAGCTGGCTGGGCTAGGAGCTATAGAGCACTGGGCGCTGAGGCAGCGTGGAGGTAACAGCTAGAGGTAGAATGAACCACAGGCAACCAGGCTACAGATGCCAGGGGTCTACGCTAAGGCAGAAGGAGCGAGAAGCGGGGTCGGGGAGAACTACTGAAGGGACAAAATGGGCAGAACTGGATGGAGTGACAGGGTGGGGGATGAGGGCCAGGGGTAGGGAGGACCCTTGGGTTTCAGTTTGACAGCTGAGAAGGTTTCCATATACAGTCATGACAAGTAAGGAGGGCTGAGGTGGGGCCTGTGGCTTGGGAGTTCATGCACAGACATAGGGAATGTGAAACCTCCAGAGACTGGCCCTTCTGGCACCAGCCACAGGATGTGTGGCTGGGGGGACACGTCGCCCTTGACCATCACAATGAGGTCTACCTGCTCTCCGGGGATTAACCTGACCACTCTGGTCCGAATCAATAGTCTGCCCTAACGAGCCTCAGGTTAGATAAATAGTGCATCATGTCTTTCTTGAGGAAAGAAAGAAAACCACTTGAGAAGTTACCCTCAAATCTACACTCATAAAAAATAGTAATTCTCACAAATGGTTAGCCCATCTGTAATCATGTCCTGTATCAGATAGAATGCACTGACAAGTAGGCTCTCAGGGTTACCTGTCTTCCAGGTACACGTCGTAGTGAAAGCTGCCGTCGCCGGGTGGGCTGCAGCATAGGAGGCCTCCATAGTGGAGCTCCAGGGCTTCCCCGAGTACGTGGGCACTGGAGTGCCAGTATACCTGTGGTGGGACAGAGGCCAGGCCATAGCTGCATCATGGGAAGCCACCAGGCAGATGCAGGAACGAGTGAGCATGTGGGTACAGCACTAGGTGACAGACCCCAGGACACAGGCAGTGTCGTCTCTGCAGACTGCTGAGACCTACCTGTTTCTGAGCCCTCGTTGGAGCCCACTGTGTCCCCACCCCACCCCACCCCACCCCTGCCCCACCGGCCAGCTGTATGCTTCTCCTGCAGCTTTACTCTGAGCAGCGCTGACCCCGGCTCCTAAACCATTTTCTTCTGGGCCTCAACCATGAGTAGAAGAGAGCTGGACCATGAAGCAGCCACCCAGAGCTGGTTCAGGCCCAATGTAGAGGGCCACCTGTGAGTGTGAGCACTGGCTCCCTTCCTCCTCCTCCCCTGGCCAACCTTTCTGAGTCAGAGATGCAGCCACAGTGGCTTTCCTGACATTGCTCACATTAACAAGATTTTATGTCTACACAGCAGTCTTCACATGCTAAACAACACATGGCTGTGGAAGTTTGAAAGAGGACTCAGGAAGGCAGAGGAGTCTCTTGGAAGGAAAAGTTACTTAATCATTTGGGCTCTGCATACTATTAACATGGTACCTTTGTGACAATGTCACTGGGTCTCACCTAGATAATGTACACCAGGGCTAGGGCTGGAGCCTGGAAGGTAACTCTCATTTTCATGAGCAACCACAACTATTCTGGAAGCCCTACAGCATGACACCAAGTGCCAGGGGTGGACTGATCAGGCACTCTAGGAAGATTTCCCGTGATAATATGATAAATGCTTTATCTTTCATGGTGTCACTGAACACCGGGGGAGAGAACGTCAAGGAGGCTGACCCCTCTGTGGAACATTAAGTTTGGTGGTCCCCTGTCCCCACTACCCATATTCCTGACAGACTGAAGGCACTTAGCAGCCCACTGTTAAAGAACATGTCTGCAGGTCAACCAAAAGCCCACCTGTGTGGGAAACTGCTCAGGTCTCAGCAGGATTCTGACCTCAGGAAAAGGTTAAAACCACCTGCCAGGCCAGCCACCACAGCTGCTCCGGACTGGCTCCTACTTGACCTTCTCCAGAGGCTGACACAACCTGAAAGCATCTAGCTGTTTGATTTGCTTACTATCCCTTCCACCTGTCATGAACTCTGCCGCCCACAGGATGGGCACATGCACCCAGCACCTTGGACGCTGGTCAGCTGACCAAGGAAATCAACACAGGTTTACAAGTTCCAGGGTGGCATCTGGTATGAAGCTAGGTGACAGTTGTTACTCCTTAAGTGAGAAAAACTAACACACATATGCAAGCTATATATTTCATTACTTATTTTGTTTATGCTCTTTATGAATCACTTTTAAATACAGTGTCATGAATGTTAGATTTATTAAACACCAAACTTAGAAGATCACAAAACCCACTGTTCTACCCTTTAGTGTGTGACTTTGTACAAGGTGTATCTGACAACATAAACACCCAAAGTGTGGTCGGCTGGTTTTCAGACACTTACGGCCCGGGCCTCCTCATCCTCGAAGGTGAGGAGCTCCACAGTGGCGTCCCCTTCCAGCGGGCGGTCCAGGTCCCACAGCTCCCCATTCACTTTAGCCACCACGGTGGTTTCCGCTAGCTCCTGACTGGGGAAAGGACAGTCATGTGGGGTTAACCCATAACAGACTAAAGCTATTCCTTAAAACAAAACATGAAATTAATTTCCAGGGTTTGTTTCTTTCTTAAGTGGAAAGTACAAATGTAAACTAATAGGATAATTTTTTAAAAAATTTTGTGACATTTAAGTACAAAGGGAATATGATTTGTTCACTGTAAAAATTCAGAAAACAGAATGCACAGAAACAAAATCACATACATCTTACCACCCAGAGATAAGTACTCACAACATTTATACATCAATATAAAAACTTTGAAAGTATTATTCTGCTTATGCTATCTGATAACCTATTTTTTAAACTTTGGCTTCCCTGGTAGCTCAGCTGGTAAAGAATCCACCTGCAATGCGGGAGACTTGGGTTCAATCCGTGGGTTAGAAAGATCCCCTGGAGAAGGGAAAGGTTACCCACTCCAGTATTCTGGCCTGGAGAGTTCCATGGACTGTGACCCATGGGGTTGCAAGAGAGTTGGACATGACTGAGTGACTTGCATTCACTTTTTAAACATAACAGTAAACCATGACATTTTCTCCAACAGCAGACAGACTTGTAAAACATGCTACCTGACAGCTGTAGTAGAACTAAGATTTGCCTAATGCACCCACTATTTCTGGGCATTTCGGTTATAATTTGAGGGTTTTGCTTTTCTTGTTTTATTTTGGCAGTGACAAATAATGCTGCAGTGAATATTCCTGAATATTCATTGAATATTAAATATATCTTAGTTCCTGACTATTTTCTCAGGAAAATTCTATAAGTAAACCTGGGCTTTGAACTTTTAACAGCTTAACTGGACTACATTGCCAAATTTTCCTACCTGGAGAGGGCCCAAGAATACCTTTCTCTGTGATCTCAGGGAGTACAAAATTATGTCTTCTTGGCAATGTAATGTTTTCATTTGTATTTCTGTGAGTGCCCTGAGCCGGGGCACACCCCTGTGGTTAAGAGCACACACTCTGGGGTCAGGCCAACCTCAGGTTGAACCCTAAACAATTTACTCAGTTTTTCTAAGCCTTGCTTTCCTTATCAGTAAAACGGGAATTACAGGACCTTCTTCATATATTTATTCTGAGGATAAAATAAGGTGTGGGCTTCCCAGGAGGCTCAGTGGTAAAGACTGCCTGCAATGCAGGAGATGGCAGGAGATGGGGGTTCGATCCCTGGATCGGAAAGATACCCTGGAGAAAGAAATGGCAACCCACTCCAGTATTGTTGCCTGGAGAATTCCATGGACAGAGGGGCCCCAGCGGACTAGAGTTCACAGGGTCGCAAAGATTCAGACTCAACTGAGCAACTAAACAACAACAAAAACAAGGTGTACTCATAATCAGAACTTAATAGATGTTCAGTATTACTGTCAAAGGAGTAGAATCTTGTTTTCCTCTCTGCTGGCCAGGCCAGGCAGCTCAGGGCCCCTCCAGTCCATCATTTCCATACTCTACAGTCAGCGTCTGGCCGGCCCTGCAGCAGGAGGGGGCTGTGTGGCTAAGGTGGAGGAGATGGGCAGAAACACTGCCACATCTCTGCCTTTAGACTATGCAGGGCACCAATCCACCCCCTCCCGGCCCTCTGTGGATGGAACACAAGTGAGCTACAACCTTTGGACCACACAGACAAGGCAACACTGTACCAGACCACCCAGTAGCCACACGGAAGGACTTCAGGTCCCCAAATGAGGGTATGGAGAAGCACTGCCTCCCAGCCTGGACCCTGCACCCCCCGAATGCTCTGAGAGATGCTGACCACATTTAAGCCATGGAGTTTTCTGTGGCCTCCACTGCAGCAGTTTAGCCTGTGTCTTAACTAACACAGAAACAAGGACCTGGAAGTAATAAGACAAATTATATGGCACTGGCTTAGCAGATGGGCAGCGGTTACAAGGAGAGATACTAAGATGCGCAGAGCTAACAACTCTTGTTACAGCGAAATAAAGTATCTTGTAAGACTTGCAGGCAAAAGATCTGCTCACAACGCCTGTAGCACATGAGCAAACAGGTAATGAAAAGGCAGAATGTTGGGATATGCCAGGGAACTCCTGTGACTTATAGCAAAAAACTACAGAGGATGAGATGGTTGGATGGCATCATCAACTCAATGGACATGAGTTCAAGTAAAACTCTGGAAGATAAATAAGGACAGGGAAGCCTGGTGTGCTGCAGTCCATGGGGACACAAAGAGTGGGATACAACTGACTGACTAAACAACAAGGACAACCAGACCAAGAGGGCTTCCCAGGTGGCGCTAATGGTAAAGAACCTGCCTGCCAATGCGGGAGACTTAAGAGATGTGAGTTTGATCCCTGGGTCAGAAAGATCCCCTGAAGGAGGGTATGGCAACCCACTCCAGTATTCATGCCTGGAGAATCCCATGGACAGAGGAGCCTCGTGGGCCACAGTCCATGGCGTCACAGAGAGTCAGACATGACTGAAGCAAATGAGCATGCACACACCAGACCATGGGATGCTCAGGTGAGACCTGTTCTGCTTGCAGCAGAGGTGGCAAGGCAGTGACAGCCCTTCTCAGAGTCCACGCAGGGACAGACAAGATGGGCCTGTCCAACTGCACAGGTCAGAGTAAGGGAGCCACTCTCCCCCGGCCTATGGTATGTCTAATCTTGGTCCATTAAATGGAGGAAGAGACAAATGAGTCAAGTACAAAGCCAAGGAATAAAAGGGTGAAAAGTCCCGGTCTAGGAGAACTCTTTAGGAAGATTACGCTCATGTGAGACTGATTAGAAGGTTCTGGTGAAAGGCCTACTTCAGTTAACTGCTTGAGGGAACTGTTTTGCAGAACAAACCATAAGCCCCACTCACAGACACCCGTGACTGACCCTCAGAGGAGCCCGGAGACCCCCACCCCCAGCTTCACCATGTACACCAGGGGAGCGGCACCAAACATGCAGCCTCCATACCCAGTGGCTGTCCGCACTTGAGACGTGGCAGGTGAGGGCAAAGGATGACGATGGACCTTCCAAACTGCAAAACCAGGCCCAACAGAGGACAATGGGCAACCAAGCTACTCCCAGAGAACAAAGGGTAGCCAGACAGGCCAACCCAAGCCAACAGGACCCGAGGGCTCCTGAACACTGCCTCGGTGCCAGCTGCACTGCTCCTGTGTGTCCCAAATGACCGTGACTGCATTGATTCCTCACTGTAACCCATTGTCTGTTAGTTTGCTTGCCGCTGGCTGATGGGTGGAGGGGGGAAGGCGGTTGTGTCTAAACTCAGTCCCGGGCTTTCTGCTGCCGCTGGGGGTGCCTGGAGTTGACTCACAGGGGAGAGAGGAGGGACGGTGGGGCATGAGACAGGGGGCTACTCACAGGGGTGTGGACATCAAGGGACACAGCTGGGAGACACTGTCCCTGATGCCAAGAGCCTTCTCTCCCGTGACAAGAGTACCTGGACTGGAAATGCGTTAGGTCAGTAGGAGCTGTGTCTCCATTCTCCCACAGCTCAGCAGGGCCTGTGACTTCATATGAGCTCACAGCCCCTAGGGGATTAAAGTGTGCCACTCTGGGGTCTTGGACTCAAAGCACCCTCATTCTTCAGCTGCTCCTCCCCTAGCCTGTGAGCTGGTCCATGGGTGACACCCAGCCTATACCCCAGACGCAGACAAACCCCACCTAAGGGACGGGTGAGTGACAAGATGGTGAAGGGCAGACCAGGGTCCATAGATAACGGCCTGGACCAGAGATACCCGCCAGGAGGCCTCCGCCACACTGTAAGGGGAGAATGTGGCATCTGTCTTATCTAAGCTGCGGTCTCTGAGGGGCTTCTTCCGGCAGCAGTTTAGTCAGGAGCCCCAAGGGCACTGGCAGCACAGGTGACTGACTGATTCCCGAGGGGCCCGGAGCACTGCTCTTCTATCAAGCTCCCAGGTGACGCCAGTGCTGCTGGTGTGGGGACCACAAGCCAAGAGCTACTCATCACTGAGCTATCAAGTGTCCTTTGCCCATTTTTTTCTGTGGGGGTGTTTTCTGAGGATAATTGGCTATGTATAGGATGACTGGGTCAGGACTGGGGTTCAAACATTTAAAAAAGACACAGCACCTCTGCGTTCCCCCCTCTAGCAGGGCCACTCCCCTCAAACTCTATCAATATTAACTGTTAGTAATAAACCTTTGATAGACCAATAGATATAATACACAATTAATTTGCATTCCTAAGACTATTTTTTTCTTCTGAAGTTTTCATCTTTTTCCTATTAATGTGAAAAACTATGTAAGGAGCAATCATTTGTTTTATATGGCGCATTTTTCTCACATCTGTCATTTCCCTTTCTGTGGTGTCATTCTTATGCACAGCTATTTCTCCAAAGTGATTTCAAATCTTCCCATCCTTGCCTGAATGATCTGGACCTTAAGCACTGCACTTCGGAAGGCCTACTACGCTCCTTCAGAGCAGGAAGAATCATCTATGCAATCCACTCTCAGGAAACCAAGGCAACAGGCAGAATAACTTAATAAAACTATTATTTTTAACTTTATTTTTGTATCCAGCCACCTCACCGCACCCTTACCAAGAGTTTTTCAGTTACTTCTCTAAGTCACATTTTTAGAGTTTCCTCCTTGTTTAATTGTCCTAACTGCCTGAGTTGAATTCTCAGTCATTTCACTTTTTTCTTATTCGATAATAAAAGCCTTCAAGCAAGACAAATCTGTTTCTGATCACCACTTCAGATTTATTCCACAGATGCTGAAATGTATTCTCCTGTAATAAGTATTTTCTGAGACTTCCTTGGTGGTCCAGTGGTTAAGACTCTGAGCTCCCAGTGCAGAGGGTTTGATCCCTGGTTGGGAAGCTAGATCCCACATGCTGCAACTGAGAGTTTGTTTGCCACCAAGACACGTCACAGTCAAATAAATAAATAGTTTTTTAAAAAGAAGTATTTTCTAAGCATATTCCTTTCTATTCCTAAGAATACTTGTTTTTATTTCCCTTCACCTGAGTATCTTTAAGTTTTTAATTTCCTAGTTTTGTTTTGTCTTGTTGCCATTTAATGTTTACTGAGTTCACAATGGATTTCATTTTGTTCACAGAATGCTAACTGTATGTTTCTGCATCTTATTCTGAGGAGCTGAAAGCACAACCACATGTCCCAAGAAAGAAGGCACCGTGTGGGCCACAGAACAGAGACGAGGGAGTAGCCATGAAGCCCACCTTAAATGTTACCATTCAGACCATGTCATCTTAACTTTGGCCTATTTGATCAAGAACTGAGACAGGTATATTAAAGCCTGCTACTCTTGAGTTCTTATAATTTTGCATTTCTGGTGTGATGCTACATTATATAATCCATAAAGGGGTGTAAAAAGTTGGGGATTACACTGTTCTTCTATTTTAAAAATAAGCCCCGGTCTGCCACTCAGTGACTGTATCCCTGAGTTCTGCCACCTGAAGGTAATATCATGATCTCTGCTTTCTTCTTATCAGGTATGTCTGATGGGGCTAGGCCCATCCTTTAGCTCTGGACAATTTTACTTTGTAGACAACTCCTGCAACCCCTCTGTCATCAAACTCTAGGGTGGTTTTAACCTGGTGCCTGTGGAAATGAATGTCACTGACAGTGCAACGAAGAACACGGCCTAGGATGAAATGACCTTGTTTCCCGAGCTTGGACCGTCTCTTCAGTGCAGAGCAGCTCAGACTTCAATTCACTAACATGCATATGACTCTCCACGAAGAAACAGAAGTTTACTTTTGCCTCAAAGCCCATTTTCCCCATGCATCTATCCATCTCTCCTGGAAAGCACAGGAACAGATGGGAGGGCCCTCGAGGGTATATGATGTAATAGGATAAAAAAACACAATCTTAACCACAGCTTTCAAAGGAATTTGAGGATCTGAATTGTTGAAAAGTTTGCTTTTTAAATAATAAGTTTATTTACATGGCAGTTCTAAGCTACAGCTTCCACAGAATTTTATTTAATGCCAGGAATTAACATTAGTCAGAACAATGTAACTTCACTGAAGTGTCTAAAGTCTAGGAAGATCAAAGCACCTATTCTAGGGCTGATCATAGGTCTAACACATACATCTTCAATTTATAATTAGTAAGCCTTATTTGTACATTTCTAGAGAGGTTTTAATTTTCAGAGTATCTTCCATATACATTATTTCATTTAATATTTACAACCTTATAAGGTAAATGATGAAAGTATTATCATTTCCACTTAAGGTATAAGAAAACAGGCTTGGACAGCTGGAGGGATCTGCCCACACTGGTCCAAAGACTCACCCATGGTTATCTACTGGCAGAAGAATGGCTTGGAGTCAAGTCTGACAAAAGACCTGTAAAATCTCACGGAAGTATCTTGATGATAAACCAAGTCAATATCATGTCGCCTGTCAAGGATTATAGGCACTTTTCTCTACTACCTATTTTTATTAGAACTCTAAAAGTTGAACACTTTAAAGAGGTAGAGACTGTATTCTGATATTAAATAACTTATTAAATGGCCTCTTTAGAAGCCAAGAGGGAATAAATAAACTGATTACATTTAATTTATTCAATTAAGAAAAAAATACTTCAGCAGCCCCAAGAACACACTCCCACCAAACTCTGGCACAGCACTTAACATTATCTGCTCCACACTACAGTTTACCTAATCTCTGCAGCCACCTGGTAAGGCGTTGTTTTCCAAGCTTCCCCTTTCACTGTTCTCCCATCAGCCACTCTTACTGTGATCACATTGCTTGAATCTCCCTTCTTTTCATAAATGGCAAGTAAGAGCTGATGATCTTTCTTCAGTATTTCAAAAAACTTCAATCTTTCCTTCATAAAATTTGGTGGATTCTTCACCTGAAAGCCATCAGAATACACAATATTGTAAGGTTAACACACACAGCCCACTTTTTTTCTAACTGCTCAGCTTTAAATAAGCCCCACCCTCCTCAGTAGGCCCACGGCATCCCCCTGCACCAGCCCCTGCTGCTGCTGCTGCTGCTAAGTCGCTTCAGTCGTGTCCGACTCTGTGCGACCCCAGAGACGGCAGTGCAGCAGGCTTCCCCGTCCCTGGGATTCTCCAGGCAAGAACACTGGAGTTGGTTGCCATTTCCTTCTCCAATGCATGAAAGTGAAAAGTGAAAGCGAAGTCACTCAGTCGCGTCCGATTCCCAGCGACCCCATGGACTGCAGCCCACCAGGCTCCTCCGTCCATGGGACTCTCCAGGCAAGAGTACTGGAGTGGGGTGCCATTGCCTTCTCCTAGGCTCTGCTTTAACTCCCACCCTCTAGAGACTCCCCTCTACAGGGCTGACCCCCTCCCAACTAAGTTCCTGTGTGCTCCTGTCTGACTGTGACTCCATGGCCTGCAGTCCACCAGGCTCCTCTACCCCTGGGATTCTCTGGGCAAGAATACTGGATTTCCTTTTCCAGGGGATCTTCCCAATCCAAGGATTGAAGCTGAGGCTCCTGCATTGGCAGGCAGGTTCTTTACCACTGAGCCACCAGGGAAGCCCAGGTCTCACCAAGCCATGCAAAGCCCTCCTCTTCCAACTGCTATACCCACTGGCATCGCCCTTCTCTGCACACTTAGCAAGTGTGTGCACAGAGCCACACAACTCAGCCCTTAACTGATACACTATCTGACTTTGTTCTCTAGTTGTTTCTCCTATTTGTCTTAACTCCTCAACCCCAGGGATCTCTGTGAGGCCAAGTACTCCTCCTCTGCTGCTACCAAATGTTGATGTGCTTTATCAGTTCTCTCCAGTTGCTGTAATGACTTATATTAAAAAAGCAACAAAGCCAGTTTCCTTAACACAAAAGAAAAGCTCTGCTGTCTCAACTTAGACTAAGCAGTGCTTTATGGCTGTGTGGCTGTCTCATCTCTAAGATAAGATAGCTTTTTTTTTTTTCTTTAATCTTTATTTTTGGCTGTGCTGTGTCTTTTTTGCTGCACAGGCTTTTCTCTAGTTCTGGTGAGTGGGGGCTACTCTCTAATAGAGGTGCATGGGATTCTCATTACAGTGGCTTCTCTTGTTGTGGAGCATGGGCTGTAGGTGTGCAGGCTCAATAGTTGTGGCTCCCAGGCTCTAGAGCTACAGTTCATGGAGTCACAAAGAGCTGGACACGACTGAGCACAAACACACACACACACACACACACACACCCCTGGGCAATTAACTATTAAGCATATTTAAATTACAGGTTATTTCCATATATAACATTATTTTAATATTTATATTATTTATTATTTATATGTATTATTATTATATACACAATAAAATTACCTATTATTTCCACAGCAATGACTTACCTCATTGTCAGGGTCGATCTCCTTTTTAACGTCCTCTTCTAGGCTTTGACTAGGAGGAGGCTGACAAACGGAAATAATAAACAACTCATACCAATGACCACAAAGAGCAACAGGTTTGAAGCCTAAGGAACAGGGACAGGGGAAGGCAGCATGCATCCCATATGAGAGGCTCTCCTGACCACCACCTTCAACCCTCAACAGTTAAGTGGTTTTCTGGGGTTCGGTCCTTCCTGTCTGTGCACTTTCATACATTCTTGCTAAGTGTACTTAATGTATTTTGCTCTTTAATGATTCTCCCCACCCCAAATCTTAAACAATGTCCCTGGAGGTCGGTTGCAGAGCTGTCACCAGCGACTTTAAATGCACTATTTCAGGAAGGTGTTACCTAGGAACACCACAGTCCCCTGGCAAAAAAGTGAAGAGCATCCACAGTCTGAGCCACAGCAAGAACTTAAAATACCCTACACCACTGGAAGGTAAGTGAATCAAAACAATAAAATGCATGCGTGCTTAGTCGCTCAGTCATGTCTGACTCTTTGCGACCCCAAGGACTGCAGCACGGCAAGCTTCCCTGTCCTTCACCATCTCCAGGAGCTCACTCAATCTTATGTCCATTGAGTCGATGATGTCATCCAATCATCTCACCCTCTGTCGCCCCCTTCTCCTCGTGCCCTCAATCTTTCAGAACACTATTAAGTGACAAGGTTAAATACGCAAATCTCAAAACAGACCTCCCCCCATCCCCGCCCCGGAAACAAGGCAAGGACCAAACACCCCAAGCCACCTGTCGTCAACAGGTCAGACAAGCCATTCATCAGAACGAAGGGAAGGGTTTCTATAGGGAGCTGCTGGTCTTCCGCTCAAGCAAAGAACACTGAGTTTTAAACACCGCAGCTTTTTTTTTTTTTTTTTCAAAGAAAGGAGAACCCTATTTCTGCCACCGAAGAAAATGAGTAGCGGACAATTTAGAAAAGCTGAGGCTTCACTGCCTTAGGTCAGCCTGGAAGTCGCTGCAAACGCAGCGGCCCTGGGGTGTCTGGCCTGCGGTGGGCTCTGGGCCCGAGCGGGGTCGTGGGGGGAACGGGGAGGAGGTCCGGTCTCAGCACCTTCCTGCCGCCCCTCGGTCCTCAGCGCATCCACACCTGCCGTCCCCCCAACCCCCGGCCAGCGGCGCACCGCCCCGCCCGACAGACAGCCGCCTCCTCCGTACCTGCGCGCCTGCGGCCGCGCGCCCCGCCTCTGCCCGCGCCGCGCTCTCCAGCCGAGCTTGGTGGCTCAGCTCCTCCGCAAGGCACAGCCGCAGACGGTACAGGCAGTGGCGCAGCTCGCGGTTCTCTGCCCGCAGCTGCGCTACCTCGCGCGTGAGGCACGGCCCCTCGGCCTGGCAGCGGTCCGGCGCGTTCAGCTGCTCGTCCCTCAGACGGTGGACCTCCGCCCACAGCCAGCGGATGTCCTCCTCCTGCCGCGCCAGGCGCGACGCCACCGCCTCAGCCGCAAGGGCCTCGGCCGCCATGGCGGCAACCTTGCCTCCCACACGCACCGACGCCACGCGTGGACAGCCGGCAGAGAAGGGGCGCACTGCGGGGGCGGGGCACGGCTGGCGGTATATAAATAGGGGGGCGGGGCGCCAGGGCAGGGTGGGGCTGGTTGTACACTGCAGAGGCGGGGCGATAGAAGCTGACGGGGAGGCAGATACTGGGCGGGGCTATAGGAACTGTAGGGGCGGGGCGATGTGGAAGGGTGGGGCCGGCCGTGCAGCGCAGGGGCGGGGCGATAGTAGCTGAGGGGAGCGGAGATATGAGGCGGGGCTCTAGGAATTGTAAGGGCGGGGCCATGTGGAAAGGTGGGGCCGGCTGTGCACAGCCGGGGTGGGAGGGTAGGCGCTGGAGAGGCGGTGCCATAGGACCTATAGGGGGCGGGGCGAAGAGAAGAGGCGGAGAGAAAGGTACTGTAAGGAAGGCGGGGCAATGGGAGGGGTGGGGCCGGTTGTACACTGCAGGGCGGGGCTATGGAACGAGGGGCGGGGCGGTGGAGAGGGGCCGGGGGCCAGGAGCCAGGGAGGGGCGGGGCAGGTGGACCCAGGTTGGGCACTCTTTGGGGCTGGAGAGCACTAGGTACAGGCAGACTGGCCTGTACACCGGTGTTGACCCTGAACAGGTACAAAGTACCTGCAGAGCTACCAGTATGTTCAGTTCAGTTCAGTCACTTAGTCGTGTCCGACTCTGCAACCCCATGGACTGCAGCACACTAGTATGTTGCCAAAATGCAAATTGTCCAAAACCTTGGGAACATCTCCCTTCCCAGAATGGTTCTTGGCTTTCCCCTCTCAAATGCTGGCAGTCACCATTCTTTTAACTTGCCCCCACTAAAAAGTGGCCATTGAGAACTGACCTTCTTTGGCCTCATGCCAAGGCTGGCCAAGTGCAGAGGCCAAGGCACCAGGGCACTCAGATCACTACAAAGATTTACATCTGATGGCACAAAATTGCTAGCGCCTTGAGGATAGGGCTAATGCCACATAGGTCTTTGTGTCCCTCATAACCATGAGTACACACCCTCCCATAGAAGCAACACAAATTGATTTTTATTAACATTCTTAAGGCTTGGGACGTGGCAAACCTTGTTCTAAGGTCTTCACACAAGCATAAACTCCTTTAATAGATACTCATATTGAGAGACACAGCTGTTTATAGGTGGAGAAACTGAAGCAAAGAGAGGTTACATGATTAAGAGTGGAGGGAGGAATGAGCAGGTGGAGCACAGAGGATGTTAGGGCGATGAAGCTCCATCTGATCCTGTAATGACGGACACATGTTACTATGCATTTTCCAAACCCACAGGATCTGAAACACCAAGAGTGAACTATGCGCGCTCTGGGTGATAATTACATGTCAATGTAGAGTCATCCTTGTAACCAAAGTACCCCTCTGGTGGGGGATGTTGATAATGGGCGAGGGGGAGGCTGTGGGGGGGCAGCAGGTACATGGGGATGCTCTCTACTTTCTGTTCAACTTTGCTGTGAACCTAGAACTGCTCTAAAAAATAAGATCTGTTAAGACAGGGGTCCCCATGCCCTGTTAGGAACCAGGCTGCACAGTAGGTAAGCGTTAGGGTTAAGGTCAGGGTATGTTTGAAACGGGGCTTCCCTGATGACTCAGCAGTAAAGAATCCGCCCACAATGCGGGAGCCACAGGAAAAATAGGATCAATCCCTGGATCAGGGAAGATCCCCTTGTGGAGGGCATGGCAACACACTCTAGTATTCTTGCCTGTAGAATCTCATGGACAGAGGAGCCTGGCAGGCTACAGTCCATGGGGTCACAAAGAGTCGGATATGACTGAAGCGACTTAGCAGGCAACACGCATGTTTGAGACAGCTTCAAATCTTCATACATTCTGGATTAAAGTCAAGGCAGAATATCCTGAGATTACCACAAAAGTACTGAAAAGCCCACTTCCATTTCCAATATCCCATCTTTGTGAAGCACAGTTTTCTGCAGTGACAGCAACCAACATGAGATTCCAGAGTAGACTGGACATAAGCAACACAGTCGGGGTGTCACTGTCTCCCATCACCCCTAGATGGGACCCTCCAGTTGCAGGAAAGAAGCTCAGGGCTCTCATTGATTCCACACTATGGTGAGTGGTACAATTATTTCATTCTATATCACAATGTAATAATAATAGAAACAAAGTGCACAATAAATGTGATGCACCTGAATCATCCAAAAACCAGCCCCACTCTCTGTTCAGTGGAAAAATTGTCTTCCATGAAACCGGTGAAAGTTGTTTAGTCATATCCAACTCTTTGCATGGGCTGTAGCCCCCCAGGCTCCTCTGTCCATGGGATTCTCCAGGCAAGAATACTGGAATGAGTTGCCTTTCCTTTCTCCAGGGAATCTTCCCGACCCAGGGATTGAACCGGGGTCACCTGCATTGCATGCAGATTCTTTACCATCTGAGCCACCAGGGTAGCCCTATGAAACCTGTTCCTGGTGTCAAAAAGATTGGGGACCGCTGTGTGAAGGAAAAGAAATCACCTGAGAGACTACCAAATACCACAAGATGGCACTGGTTCCCTTAGAAGTTTCAGCGTGGGGCACGTGACCTTCACTGCTGGTAGAAAGTAGTCAGATTCTATGTCATCTGGTCTGGTTCTAACGACACTCAAAATGCTTTACAGTCGTCACAATTCAGCCCCAGCTTTGTACTTTCAATAAATGTTTTAAAATATGGAGTTTACTGTTACTCAGGCAGGGTGAGGCCAACAGATCAGGAGACCCCTGCCATTGAAAAGATGGTCTGTCACCTACAGTTCCCAAGAGGAGAGCGTGCTCTGTTCCAGGCAGGGCCACGTGGGGAATCATGGGGTCCCTCAGGAGACTGGAGGAGCAGGAAGCAGATGTGGATAAGAGCCTTTATGTGGTTTCTGCAGGGAGGAATGGGTGAGGTGGGGTAAGCAGTGTTACGATGGGCTAGTTTGAATACATTCAGAAGCCTGCGGGGCCGATGGTCTGTCCCTAGTTTTCTGGCCCTGCAGTGATTGGGGCAGGTGGAGTGTAGCCCCAGGTGTCAGGATCCCAGGTGTGTGGGGGTGTAGCTTCTAGATTGGTAACTTGCCTATAAAAGGCATGCTTGCAGGCAAGTCCTCTTCTGTCTCTAGGACCTGGCCAGCCCTCAGGGGGAAGGAGGCCATCTCTTCAGAGTCAGCAAGGCCCCAAGATAGCAAAACATCAGGAAAACATGATTAACATAAACGAATATGATGACACAGAATTATGTTCTCAAGGTCACACATGAGGTCAGAAGCAAAGCCAGGAAATCTTTTCTGTGACACTACCACCAGACAACCGCAAGGGTGTTTGGATTTATGAAAAGTAACTCTTCCACACAGATATTGTAGAAAAATATCTATTTGCTTCTGTAAACAGAACTGGCAGGGATATTAGAGAATAGCAGACCTTTTTATCAATTTCCTAACCGGAAAAAGAAGTTTTAGAAAATCAGGCTTCTTTAAATCTTTTCTTTTCAACTGGAAATTATCTGCTTTGTTAAAAAAAATGTATTGGAGTATAGTTGATTTACAATGTTGTATTAGTTTCAGGTGTGCAGCAAAGCGATTCAGTTATGCATATACATGCATCCACTTTTTCAGACTCTTTTCCTGTACAGGTTATTACAGAGTATTGTCATTACAGAGTATTGAGTAGAGTTCCCTGTGCTATAAGTAGGTTCTTCTTGGGTGAATGATCTTAGAGTGACTTTTAGAGAAAAGATGGGTGATGTGAACAGGAGAAGGGCCCTGAGGCCATACTTCCATATCACGGGCAAAGGAAGCGGGACAGGCCAGAGAAGAACAGGTCCCCTTCAAACACAACCAGGGAGCATCCTGAGGTCACTAGGGCCTGGGGGCCCCAGCAGGTGGAGTAATCATATTATACGATCCTCAATGAGGCATGGCTTGTGGCCGTGCACTCTCCCAACCCGGCAATAATCCCTTCTAATCTGATCCATTAATTGAACACCAGGGCTGGATCAGAGGGGAGGGATAATCTATGAGACCGGATCATTTAACCAAGTCATCACACAGAAGTGTCCCAATTTCTTTTTTTTTTTCTTTTGAACTTTTTATTTTGTATTGGATTATACTAGATTAACAATGTGATAGTTTCAGGTAAATGGAGAAGGGAATCAGCTATACATACAATGTATTCAGTTCAGTTCAGTTCAGTCGCTCAGTTGTGTCTGACTCTTTGTGACTCCATGAACTGCAGCATGCCAGACCTCCCTGTCCATCACCAACTCCCGGAGTCCACACAAACCCATGTCCATTGAGTCGGTGATGCCATCTAATCATCTCATCCTCTGTTGTCCCCTTCTCCTCCTGCCCTCAATCCCTCCCAGCATCAGGGTCCTTTCCAATGAGTCAGCTCTTCACATCAGGTGGCCAAAGTATTGGAGTTTCAGCTTCAACATCAGTCCTTCCAATGAACACCCAGGACTGATCTCCTTCAGAATGGACTGGTTGGATCTCCTTGCAGTCCAAGGGACTCTCAAGAGTCTTCTCCAACACCACAGTTCAAAAGCATCAATTCTTTGGTGCTCAGCTTTCTTTATAGTCCAACTCTCACATCCATACATGACCACTGGAAAAACCATAGCCTTGACTAGACAGACCTTTGTTGGCAAAGTAATGTCTCTGCTTTTTAATATGCTGTCTAGGTTGGTCATAACTTTTCTTCCAAGGAGTAAGCGTCTTTTAGTTTCATGGCTGCAATCAACATCTGCAGTGACTTTGGAGCCCAGAAAAATAAAGTCAACCACTGTTTCCACTGTTTCCCCATCTATTTGCCATCAAGTGATGGAACCAGATGCCATGATCTTAGTTTTCTGAATGTTGAACTTTAAGCCAACTTTTTCACTCTCCTCTTTCACTTTTATCAAGAGGCTCTTTAGTTCTTCTTCACTTCACTTCTTCACTTCACAAGGGCACAGAGAAGGCCAGAGAGATCAGTAGCCAGAGATCAGTAGCCAGGTCCTGACACAGCTTCCAGTGTCACAAGGAGACCCTTCAGTGCAGACCGTGAGCCTGTTACATTTGTGATGTTCAAAATAATCATTTGGACTTGGGTTTTTAAAGTATCTTTGATGTTAATTTCTCATTTAAATGCTTTCTTCTCACAATCACCTGTGTTTTTTCAGTCTTTAACTTTATTGAGGCTTTCAATGGCTAAGTCAAAGATCTCTCTTGGTAAATGTCACATTGCAGTTGTAAATGTGTGGATTATTTTCAAATATCTTTTGATATTGATTTCTAACATAATTCCACAATGATAAGAGAACAGACTCTGTGTGATTTCAATACCTTTAGACCATGAAATTTTTGCACCTTCTTTTATGTCCCTGGATATGTACTAGTACCTCCTGGTTTATAGTATATGGGAACTTGAATAGAATTTGTATCCTACTGTTGTGTGAAAACTGTATACATCTTTATTATGATGAATTGGTCCACAGTGCTCTCCAGTTCTGCTATATCCTTCTACTTTTCTGTCTACTCATTCTATTAATTTTTGAGGGTTTGATATTGAAACTCCAACTAAAAATCTTAATTTATCTATTTAAAAAATACTTGTAATATATAGTGGAATTAAGATCATGGCATCAAGTCCCATCACTTCATGACAAACAGATTGGGAAAAAATGGAAACAGTGGCAGATTTTATTTTCTTGAGCTCCAAAATTACTGTGGATGGTGACTATAGTTCAGTTCAGTTGCTCAGTCATTTCCTACTCTTTGCTACCCCATGGACTGCAGCATTCCAGGCCTCCCTGTCCATCACCAACTCCCGAAGCTTGCTCAAACTCATGTCCATTGGGTTAGTGATGCCACCCAACCATGTCATCCTCTGTTGCCCCCTTCTCCTCCCACCTTCAATCATTCCCAGCATCAGGGGCCTTTCCAATGAGTCAGCTCTTCACATCAGATGGCCAAAGTATTGGAGTTTCAGCTTCAGCATCAGTCCTTCCAACGAATACTCAGGACTGATTTCCTTTAGGATGGACTGGTTGGATCTCCCTGCAATCCAAGGGACTTGTAAGAGTTTTCTCCAACACCATAGTTCAAAAGCAACAATTCTTCAGTGCTCAGCTTTCTTTATAGTCGAACTCTCACAACCATACATGACTACTGGAAAAACTATACCTTTGACTAGACGGACTTTTGTTGGCCAAGTAATGTCTCTGCTTTTTAATATGCTGTCTAGGTTGGTCATAACTTTTCTTCCAAGGAGTAAGCATCTTTTAATTTTATGGCTGCAGTCATCATCTGCAGTCCAAAAAAATAGTCTCTCACTGTTTCCATTATTTTCCCATCTATTTGCCATGAAGTGATGGGACCGGATGCCATGATCTTAGTTTTCTGAATGTTGAGTTTTAAGCCAACTTTTTCACGCTCCTCTTTCACTTTCATCAAGAGGCTCTTTAGTTCTTCTTCACTTTCTGCCATAAGGGTGGTGTCATCTACATATCTGAGGTTATTGATATTTCTCCCAGGAATCTTGATTCCAGCTGTGCTTCATGCAGCCTGGCACTTCGCATGATGTATTCTGCATATGTTAGATAAGCAGAGTGACAATATAACAATACCCAGTTGTGGATGTGACTGGTGATGGAGGTAAAGTCCTGTAAAGAACTTTACAGATCCTGTAAAGAACTGTATTTCATAGGAACCTGGAATGTTAGGTCCATGAATCAAGGCAAATTGGTGACTGTAGCCAGGAAATTAAAAGATGCTTGCTCCTTGGAAGAAAAGCTATGACAAGACTAGACAGCATATCAAAAAGCAGAGACATCACTTTGCCAACAAAAGTGTATGTAGTCAAAGCTATGGTTTTTCCAGTAGCCATGTGAGGATGTGAGAGACCATAAACAAGGACTATAAAGAAGGCTGAGTGCTGAAGAACTGATACTTTCAAACTGTGGTGTTGGAGAAGGCAGCAATATCAAACCAGTCAATCCTAAAGGAAATCAACCCTGGATATTCATTGGAAGAACTGATGCTAAAGCTTAAGCTACAATACTTTGGTCACCTGATGTGAAGAGCTGACTCATTGGAAAAGACCCTGATGCTAGGAAAGATTGAGGGCAGGAGGAGAAGGGGGTGGCAGCGGATGAAATGGTTAGATAGCATGACCAACTCGTTGGACATGAATTGGAGTAAACTCCAGGAGATAGTGGAGGGCATGGAAGCCTGGTGAACTGCAGTCCGTGGGGTCGCAGAGAGCCTGAAACGACTGAACAATGAACAACAATACTTGAACTGTATGTAGCTTCGTTCTGTATTTTCCAAGTCACCTGTAAATGTGTTATGGTGGGGGGCGTGGAGTGATGTAGGGGTCACCTGGGATGGGATGAGAGTGCTCACCTGGGAACCGGAGGAGGAATTTCAGCGGGAGGGGATTCAGTCAGGCTGCCTCTGGCTCCTCTTTTCATGTTCACCCCCACAAGGGGTTCACAGTGCAGCGCAATCCTCTTAGGGCACGACCGCCAGCACTGCAGGTTTAATCCCAGCCCTCCCCGCAGAACTGCAGTCTCTCCGGACGGCGGGATGAGTCGGCCTGCAGATGCCCGCGCGGTGTGGACGGTGCCCGCGGAGGTCGAGGAGCCGCCAGGCCCGGGGGGGAGCGGTTTCTTGGGCCCTCCGCGTGCCAGGGCAGCAGAGAGAGGCGCCGACTCTTGGTTCTACCACTGCGAGCCGAGGGCGCGGAGAGAAAGGGAGAGGCGGGCCCAGCTGCTCGCGGAGATCCCCGGGAGTTACCGAGAGAGGGCGCTGCGGGCCCTGGACGTGGGCTCGGTGCTTCCACATCTGGTGTACGATGGCCTGTTCTCCCTGCAGGAGGGCACCCAGATCCTCTCCCGGGCTGGCTCTCAGCAGAAAGTGGACGCTTTCTTCCTGAAGCTGGGCTCCAAAGGGCCGGAGGCGTTCTGTGCTTTTTGCTCTCATCTGGAGGAATTCTGCCCTTACCTGCTCACCTGCCTTTTTCTTTACTTCCAAGGTAAGAACACGCTTTGCTCTGAGCAGTGGTAAGAAGGATGAATAATGGTCTAATCAAAATATCTGGTACCACAACCACACTCTTTAAGAATGAGTTTCAGGGGCTTTCCTGGTGGTCCAGTGATGAAGACACTGTGCTTCCACTGAAAGGGACGTGTGTTAGATCCCTTGTCAGGCAGGGAACAAGATCCCACATGCCCTACTGCACGGCCAAAAAAAAAAAAAGGAACTTCAAGACAGCATTGATTTTTGTTTTAATAAAAAGATCCAGAACTTCTTTCAGTACTCCTTTCCAGTACTGATGACACAGAAATAAATGTCTGTGGCATCACATAAAACCTTCCAGGACACAGCCTAGAGGGTGATTTCGGTTGTCTGATAGAATGATTTTCACCTTTCTGATTTTAACAAGGACTTTTAATTGCAAAGCATAAAGTATTAATTGGACTTCTCTGGTGGCTCAATCAGTAAAGAATCCACCTGCAATGTAGGAGATGTGGGTTTAATCCCTGGGTGGGGAAGATTCCCCTGGAGAAGGAAATGGCAGCCCACTCCAGGATTCTTGCCTGAGAAATCCCATGGACAGAGGAACCTGGCAGGCTGCAGTCCATGAGGGTCATGTGTTGGACATGACTTAGTGACTAAACCACCACCAAAACATTAATAGATTAAGGTTCTGTTCATGGAAGCTGGCCTGAGCTTTCATTCTACACATGAAGGCACACAAGTTGCAATGGTTCCTCAAAATGTAAGAGTTACCATGTGACCAGGATTCTACTGCTTGGTATATTCCCACGAGAAGTAAAAACATATGTCCACAGAAAAAACCTGTGTGAGAATGTTCACAACAGCATTATTCATGATAGCCAAGAAGCAATGATCCAAATGACCATCAACTGATGAGTGAATAAGCAAAATATGGTATACTTGTACAATGAAATATTACTGTGACATAAAAAGTAATGAAGGCCTAAAAGATGCTGCAACATGGATGGACCTTGAAAACTTTATGCTGAAAGAAATAAGCCAGTTACAAAATGCCACATATTGTATGATTCCAGTCGTATGAAAGGTCCAAAAGAGATAAATCCATAGAGACAGAAAATAGATTTGTGATTGTCCAGGGCTGCAAGTAAAGGGAATAGGAGTAACTGTGGTTATGCAAATCTGTATTAGTGATAACATTTTACACAACTATATGCCTGTTTGCGTGCTAAGTCCCTTCAACCCCATGGATCCTAGCCCACCAGGCTCCTCTGTCCATGGAATCTCCAGGCAAGAATAGTGGAGTAGGTTGCCATTTCCTTTTCCAGGGGATCTTCCTGACCTAGGGATCAAACTGCCGCCTCTTCTGTCTCCTGCAGTGGCAGGCAGGTTCTTTACCACTAGTGCCACCAGGGAAGCCATAGAACTATACAACAACCACAAAAAGCAAAAAACCAAAAACACACACAAAAACAGTGCATGTAAAAACTAGTACAATCTGAATAACATCTATGGATTAGCACAGTGCCAATATCAGCTTTCTGGTTTAGATGGTTGACTGACTATTTGATATCATAACTAGGATTATGCAAAACAATATATTGGAGGAAGTAGAGTGAAAGATACATGGGAGCTGTCTGTATTATTTTTGCAACTTCTATACGAGCCTAAAACTCCTCAAAAATTAAAATCTGTGTGTGTGTATATATATATACATACAAACACAGCAATGCATTATCAAGAATTTAACTGGAGGGATTACTTTTCAAAAATCAAATTCTAAAATGTTCAATGTCTTTTGCTAACTGAATTTCATATGGATGGTCAGGATTTAAGAGTTTTAAAGTAACCTCTGTAGCTGGTTCCCTAGTTAACAATTTCAAGTTCTTCTTCAAGTTCTTTACAGAGGTTTACTTTCTTCCAGTATGGGGTGACCCAACTGTGGGGCTCACTCTCCGTGGGTCCCGAGAAGGAGCTGCTTTATGATGGCCCATTATGACATCTCCCTTCAGAAGTAACTGGTCTCCTCAGGTGCGAGTAGAATGAGCTTGTGCAAACGCCTAGGAGGCCTTTCCATTCTTCTTATATACACAGGGCCAGCTGCCATCATTAGACATACATACCATAAACAAACATGTCCCAGCGTGACCACGCAAAAAAGCATCTCAGTTAGCAGTTATGCTTCAGAGCAAATGCAAAGGAAAAATGACTTAATCAGTATAAAGGTGAAGGCGAGAAGTTATTGTATTTTGCTCCATATCAGCAGCTAGTGTGATGTGGGGCCCAAGAGCATGATGGTGTTTTATGCCCACATTTTAAAAATAATTTTTATTTATTTATTTTTGGCTGTGCTGGTTCTTCGTTGCTGTGCATGGGCTTTCTCTAGTTGCAGTGAGTGGGGGCTACTCTTTGTTGCTGTACACAGAAGTCTCAGTGTGGTGGCTTCTCTTGTTGCAGAGCACAGGCTCCAGAGCATGGGCTCAGTAGTTGTGACACATGGGCTTAGTTGCTCCTTGGCATGTGGAATCTTCCTGGACCAGGGATCGAACGCACGTCCCCTGCATTGGCAGGCAGGTTCTTATCCACTGTGCCACCAGGGAAGTCCTCTGTCCACATTGTAATGTTTGCAGAAGGACTTGTTGTAACAGTCATTTGTGCCCATAGAAATGAAGAGTGCCTGACACCCTTAATCACAGGAGAGAGGCCCCCACATAGGGCGAGAAACTCACCCCTATGGCCCCTTAAGGTGGCCGCCCCATTTCTCCTGTTCCCATCCTTGTGCACAGGCCAGAGAGGCAGGCCCTAGAGCTGAAAAGACCACATAAGTGGGCCTCTCCCTCAGCCCAGCTCCTAAGGGAGTTCTTCCAGGATGATGGGATTCCCTGTAGCCACACAGACCACAGCACGTCAGCACCTGGTAGGTTTGAGACCGTGCTGGGAGGGTGGGGAAGGTGCACGTGAGTGGGCATGTGAGCAGGAGGGGCATGAGAGCTGAGGGCCAGGGCAGGCAGGGGTGGGCAGAGAGGTTGGCGAGTGGCCTCGGATGCTGAAGGGCCCCCACAGAAGGTTTAAGTGGGTGCCATCAGCTCTTTGCCTGGGAAGGTGGCCTCTTATGACAGATGGGAGGCGGGACGAAGACGCTGGCCAAGAACAAAGTCTCAGATGGTTTGATCAGACGTAACGATTTGAACCAGGCCCTGGAGGGGGAGAAGACAAGCTTCCCTGGTGAACCTCACATGACTGTGCCTCCCAGCCCCACCAGGCTGTGCCTGTCCTGGGTCAGCGGCTCGCAGGAAGCCACCTGAGAAAGGGATTCCCGTTCCTCCTTCCTCTTCTTCCTTCCCTGTTTCCATGAAACAAACATTCCATATCATAGGAAATGTAAATGCTGACTCCAGAGTTCTGTACCCAGAAAGAGAGCAACATGGGCTTCTGAATGCCAGCCCATCTCTTCCCAGCCCCAGCAGGTGAGAGACTGTTTCTTTTGAAGGACTAACCATGAATCATGTTTCAGTGAACTAACAGGTATCTAATCAGCAAAATCTGGCCCGAACCCTGTTTGTCCTTTTGTGTGCCACTTAAATGGCCACATCTCCAGCGACAGATGACTTAAGGCAAGGGAAATGGGCAGCGACAGGTGAGCCAGTGTCTCACCAGACTTTTTGACTCCTGGTTCTGTTCCGACTCAGAGAGGACCCGCGGGGCCCTGCAAGACTCAGCTGCCGCAGAGCAGAAGGCAAAGGCTGGAGGTCAGCCTGAAAAACTTCACAGAGTCCTTGAGCTGGAGGATCTGGAAAGTCTTCAATTATTTAACAAGTATGTTCACATTCCCAGTATGTTTGCAGCCTTTCAAAAGTCCTGCCTTTTTCTTTTTAGATTTCTTCCTCCTGTGTAGATCTGATTCCACCCTGACCCCTGGGCCTTTAGAAATCATCTTGTGTTCTCAGTCATGTCCGACTCTTTGCGACCCCATGGGCTGTAGCCTGCCAGGTTCCTTTGTCCATGGGATTCTCCAGGCAAGAATACTGGAATGGGTTGCCATTCCCTTCTCCAGGGCATCTTCCCAATCCATGGATCAAACCTAGGTCTCCTGTGCCTCCTGATGGTAGACAGATTCTTTACTGCTGAGCCACTGGGGAAGCCCTTTACAAATTGTCATGCTGATGCCCATATTTCCAAGGACATACCTAGGTTGCTGTGTGGCTTCTTGGGTTGTTTCATAGTATAGAAAGAACAGTTCTTGGAGAGCACAGTTATCCCTTGATAACACTCCCGACTTTCCTGGGGTTTTGTTCTTCTTTTAAATTGGAGGATAATTGCTTTGCAATGTTGTGTCAATTTGTGCTGTACAACAAACTGAATCATATATATATATATATGTGTGTGTGTGTATATATATATATATGTATAAAATATATCCCTTCCCTCTTGAGCCTCCTCCCATCTCTGCCCCATCCCACCCCTCCTAATCATCACAGAGCACTGAGCTGAGCTTCCTGTGCTGTTTTACACGTGGTGGTGTATATATGTCAGTGCTACTGTCTCAGTTCATCCTACCTTCTCCTTCCCCTCCTGCGTCTACAAGTCCTTTCTCTAAATTTGTGTCTCTATGCCTTGGAAATAGGTTCATCTGTAATGGGGTTTCATTCTTTATTGGAGCCCCAACTCTGCACTTTCGGAGCTTCCCAGGTAACTCTGCATTTCAGTGGTAAAATTCTAACATCTCAATGGAGGTTAAGAATCATGTATTGACCCCTAAAATGTATTCTAATGCTTCTTTGTGTGCTCAGCTATGGCCAGCTCTTTGCAAGCTCCTGGAATGTAGCCTGCCAGGCTTCTCTGTCTGTGGAATTTCCCAGGCAAGAGTGGGTTGCCAATCCTTCTCCAGGGGATCTCCCCAACCCAAGGATTGGGCCCACATCCCCTGCATTGGCAGGTGGATTCTTTACCACTGAGCCACCGGACAAGCCCAATAGATACATATAGTTCCTCTTATTTGCGGTCAACTCCTAAAAATGATGGTTCTCCAAATGCTTGAGTGGGTTCAGATTCAGTTCAAGTCCCAAGAACTCTGTTAGAACAAATGTTTCCCCTACAACCAACTCAGCATATGGATGGTTTGCATGAGGACAGATACCAAAAATAATACAGACAGAATCTGTCAAACAGGAAATACACTGAATTGGCATGTCACAAAATTAAATAACTGAAAAGTTATGTTCAAATTTTACCTATTTTTATATTTCCTTTCATAAAAGAGCATGTCTCAGTAACAATTAATCATTTAGTTCAATATTTTGAGAAAGAATTCTTGATATTTAAAATCTGCATATATCTTTATACATTTGAGTTGTTACAACAAAATAGCTTCAACTAGGTGGCATTTAAAGACAAATATTTATTTCTCACAGTTCTGGATCCTGAGACATCCAAGATCAAGGTGCTGGCAGATTCAGTGTCTGGCTAGAGCTTCTTGATTCATATATGGCTGCTTTCTCTCTGTTTTCTCACTTGGCAGAAGAAGCAAGGGGGCTCTCTGGGGCCCCTTTTATAAGGGCACTAATCCTACCTGTGAGGGCTCCACCCTCATGACCTAACCACCTTCCAAAGACTCCTCCTAACACCCTCAATATTGCAGGTTACAATCTAAACATAGAATTTGGAGCGGGCGGAGGGGCGGGGTGGGCAGGGGGGCTTCCTAGGTGGTGCTAGTGGTAAAGAGTACCTACCTGTGCAGGAGACACAAGAGACTCAAGTTCCATCACTGGGTCAGGAAGATCCTCTGGAGTAGGAAATGGCAACCAACTCCAGTGTTCTTGCCTGGAGAATCCTATGGACAGAGGAGCCTGACAAGCTACAGTCTGTGAGGTCGCAAAGAGTCAGACATGACTGAGCAACTAAACACAGGAGGAGACACAAGCATTCAGACTATAAATACATATATAACACAGGCAAGTTTTATAAGGAGATACTTACTTTCTAAATAAATACTTTGAACAAATGTTTACTGAGCACCATAGGGCTAAGTTTTGGGAGGAATGCAAAGAAGTAAAAGGTGGTTCCTCCCCTAAAAAACACTTATCTGCACACCTTCATTACTGTTCTGCCATTTCTGCTTCTTCTGTAACCTCACCCACTCCCTGCCCCTGGTTTATTTTTTTTTTTTTTTTTAGTTTTATTGGAGATAAAATTTACATATGTGAAAATGGCATAGTGACAGAACCACAGAGTTGGCTGATCATTTTAGCAAATACACACACTCAGGACAGAGAACGTCTCCATTAGTCCAGAAAGTTCCTCATCTCTTGTCAGGCAATCCCTTACCAACCAGAGGTGCCTAGTAGGATTTTTTTCTTTTTTTCACATTAGCCGAGGTCCGTCTATTCTAAAAAGCCATCTAAAGGAGGTACACAGCATTTTCTCTTTTGTATATAGATTCTTTTGCTTCACATAACGTGTGAGGGGTTCATCCATTCAATAAATATTTTTTCAAGTAAAGAATTCTGGAATAGAAAGTGGTGGGAGTAGAGAGCTTGAGATGAGGACAGATTGGATGAGTGGGTTAGTATCTGTCTATGACTTTCCCTGGAAGCCAGAGAAAGGTACTTTTACTCTTTTTCCTAGCTCCAAGTCAACAGTCTGCTTCATCCTTGCTGAAAGAGTCTGAGAGCTGGTTCTGACCCATGTTCCATGCCCCACTGCCTTGAGTCACTGCAGAGCCACTGAGGGGGGTTCTGATGCCAGACTCTTCTTGGACCCACTGTGCTCACATCTCCCCTGAAGAACTGGCCTGTTTGCAAGTCCCCCCCTACTCCGCAACCCTTGTTCCCTGGAAAGATAGGAGAAGGAGCTCAGAATTTGGCACAGGCCTTTGAGAGATGGTGCGTGCCTCCTCAGGGGGTAGCGTTGGAAAGGTCAGTGACATAAAAAGCCTGAGCAGAGCAGTTGGGGAGCCACAGCCAGGGCTGGCCACCAGGATCCAATTGTGAACCTGGCTGTGTACTGGTCAAGGAGGGAGTCGGGCCATCCGACAAGGCTACTAAGATGGTTTGATCTGAGTGGGTGTCATATGGGGTCAAGAATGCCACAGACCAACCATCAAACACAGCAGTGATAAAAGGTCTGCTGCCTGGGTCAGGCTCAGAACCCCAGCATCGGGCTCTGGGATTGGAATCCATCAACGACGAAGACAGTCTGGACTCAAGCTAAGTGTTGGGACGAAGTGAGTCCAAGGCGAGGAAGGTGTTGTTTTCAGACAAGAAGCTGGAGAGGTGTTGTCCAGCAGAAGAAGGGGTGCCAAGAGGCTGATACTGGAGATCTTTCCTTCCTACTGCTGCTGCTGCTAAGTCACTTCAGTCGTGTCCAACTCTGTGCAACCCCATAGACGGCAGCCTATCAGGCTCCCCTGTCCCTGGGATTCTCCAGGCAAGAACACTGGAGTGGGTTGCCATTTCCTTCTCCAATGCGTGAAAGTGAAGTCGCTCAGTCATGTCCGAACCTCAGCGACCCCATGGACTGCAGCCTTCCAGGCTCCTCCGTCCATGGGCTTTTCCAGGCAAGAGTACTGGACTGGCGTGCCATTGCCTTCTCCATCTTTCCTTCCTAAAGAAGTGTAAATTTAAAGGCCTTGAGAAAAGGGCAGGAGAACTTCAAGGTGCCTTGTCGTAATCAATAGGAGCAAAGATAGCCCCAGGTGTTGGAATCTGGGTGTGTTAATTATCGCTTGCTAAATAATAAATTATCCTCAAATCACCCCAGTATGTGTAGCTTAAAAAACACAGTTTTGAGGGACTTCCCGGTGATCCAGTGGTTAAGACGCTGCACTTTCATGGCAGGAGGCGCAGGTTCAATTCCTAGTCAGGGAACTAATATCCCCATGTGTCGAGAAGACAAAAACAAAAGCAGAAAATCCCACAGTTATCATCTCATCATTTCTGTGGGTCAGGAATCCAGGCACAATTTAGCTGGTTTACACAGCTCAGGGGTTCTCACAGGCCATCACTATTAGGGTGTTTGCCAGGGCTGGGGTCTCATCTGAAGGCTTCATGGGAGAAGGACCCACTTCCAGGCTCCCTCCCATGGTTGTTGGCAGGATTCAGTTCCCTCTGAGATGTTAGGACCAAGCTCTTGAATCTACTGGCAGGTAGTTGGAAGCTTCAGATGGTAAAGAATCTGCCTGCAATGCAGAAGACCTGGGTTCGATCCTTGGGTCAGGAAGATTCCCTAAAGAAGGGAATGGCAATCACTCTAGTATTCTTACCTGGAGAATCCCATGGACAGAGGAGCCTGGTGGGCTACAGTTCACAGGGTCGCAAAGAGTCAGACACAACTGAGTGACCAACACAGTTGGAAGCATCCCAGAGTTTCTCACAATGTGGATTTTCCTCTTACTCTATCAGAGCAAACACTTGAGGAGAGTCAGAAAGACAGATCAGATCAGATCAGTCATTCAGTCATGTCTGACTCTTTGCGACCCCATGAATCGCAGCATGCCAGGCCTCCCTGTCCATCACCAACTCCCGGAGTTCACTCAGACTCATGTCCATCGAGTCAGTGATGCCATCCAGCCATCTCATCCTCTGTCGTCCCCTTCTCCTCTTGCCCCCAATCCCTCCCAGCATCAGAGTCTTTTCCAATGAGTCAACTCTTCGCATGAGGTGGCCAAAGTATTGGAGTTTCAGCTTTAGCATCATTCCTTCCAAAGAAATCCCAGGGCTGATCTTCAGAATGGACTGCTTGGATCTCCTTGCAGTCCAAGGGACTCTCAGGAGTCTTCTCCAACACCACAGTTCAAAAGCATCAATTCTTCGGCACTCAGGTTTCTTCACAGTCCAACTCTCACATCCATACATGACCACAGGAAAAACCATAGCCTTGACTAGACGAACCTTTGTTGGCAAAGTAATGTCTCTGCTTTTGAATATGCTATCTAGGTTGGTCATAACTTTCCTTCCAAGGAGTAAGCATCTTTTAATTTCATGGCTGCAATCACCATCTGCAGTGATTTTGGAGCCCCCCAAAATAAAGTCTGACACTGTTTCCACTGTTTCCCCATCTATTTCCCATGAAGTGACGGGACCAGATGGCATGATCTTCGTTTTCTGAATGTTGAGCTTTAAGCCAGCTTTTTCACTCTCCACCCTCACTTTCATCAAGAGGCTTTTGAGTTCCTCTTCACTTTCTGCCATAAGGGTCTTGTCATCTGCATATCTGAGGTTATTGATATTTCTCCCAGCAATCTTGATTCCAGCTTGTGTTTCTTCCAGTCCAGCATTTCTCATTATGTACTCTGCATATAAGTTAAATAAACAGGGTGACAATATACAGCCTTGACCAACTCCTTTTCCTATTTGGAACCAGTCTGTTGTTCCATGTCCAGTTCTAACTGTTGCTTCCTGACCTGCATATAGGTTTCTCAAGAGGCAGATCAGGTGGTCTGGTATTCCCATCTCTTTCAGAATTTTCCACAGTTTATTGTGAGCCACACAGTCAAAGGCTTTGGCATAGTCAATAAAGAAGAAATAGATGTTTTTCTGGAACTCTCTTGCTTTTTCGATGATCCAGCAGATGTTGGCAATTTGATTTCTGGTTCCTCTGCCTTTTCTAAAACCAGCTTGAACATCTGGAAGTTCACGGTTCACATATTGCTGAAGCCTGGCTTGGAGAATTTTGAGCATTACTTTACTAGCGTGTGAGATGAGTGCAATTGTGCGGTAGTTTGAGCATTCTTTGGCATTGCCTTTCTTTGGGATTGGAATGAAAACTGACCTTTTCCAGTCCTGTGGCCACTGCTGAGTTTTCCAAATTTGCTGGCATATTGAGTGCAGCACTTTCACAGCATCATCTTTCAGGATTTGGAATAGCTCAACTGGAATTCTATCACCTCCACTAGCTTTGTTCGTAGTGATGCTTTCTAAGGCCCACTTGACTTCACAGTCCTGGATGTCTGGCTCTAGGTCAGTGATCACACCATCGTGATTATCTGAGTCGCGAAGATCTTTTTTGTACAGTTCTTCTATGTATTCTTGCCGTCTCTTCTTAATATCTTCTGCTTCTGTTAGGTCCATACCATTTCTGTCCTTTATTGAGCCCATCTTTGCATGAAATGTTCGTTTGGTATCTCTGATTTTCTTGAAGAGATCCCTAGTCTTTCCCATTCTGTTGTTTTCCTCTATTTCTTTGCATTGATCGCTGAAGAAGGCTTTCTTATCTCTTCTTGCTATTCTTTGGAATTCTGCATTCAGATGTTTATATCTTTCCATTTCTCCTTTGCTTTTCACTTCTCTTCTTTTCATAGCTATTTGTAAGGCCTCCCCAGACAGCCATTTTGCTTTTTTGCATTTCTTTTCCATGGGGATGGTCTTGATCCCTGTCTCCTGTACAATGTCACGAACCTCATTCCATAATTCATCAGGAACTCTATGTATCAGATCTAGGCCCTTAAATCTATTTTTCACTTCCACTGTATAATCATAAGGGATTTGATTTAGGTCATACCTAAATGGTCTAGTGGTTTTCCCTACTTTCTTCAATTTAAGTCTGAATTTGGCAATAAGGAGTTCATGGTTTGAGCCACAGTCAGGTCCTGGTCTTGTTTTTGCTGACTGTATAGAGCTTCTCCATCTTTGGCTGCAAAGAATATAATCAGTCTGATTTTGGTGTTGACCATCTGGTGATGTCCATGTGTAGAGTCTTCTCTTGTGTTGTTGGAAGAGGGTGTTTGTTATGACCAGTGCATTTTCTTGGCAAAACTCTATTAGTCTTTGCCCTGCTTCATTCTATATTCCAAGGCCAAATTTGTTACTCCAGGTGTTTCTTGACTTCCTACTTTTGCTTTCCAGTCCCCTATAATGAAAAGGACATCTTTTGGGGGTGTTAGTTCTAAAAGGTCTTGTAGGTCTTCATAGAACCATTGAACTTCAGCTTCTTCAGCGTTACTGGTTGGGGCATAGACTTGGATTACTGTGATATTGAATGGTTTGCCTTGGAAACGAACAGAGATCATTCTGTCATTTTTGAGATTGCATCCAAGTACTGCATTTCGGATTCTTTTGTTGACCATAATGGCCACTCCATTTCTTCTGAGGGATTCCTGCCCACAGTAGTAGATATAATGGTCATCTGAGTTAAATTCACCCATTCCAGTCCATTTCAGTTCACTGATTCCTAGAATGTCGACATTCACTCTTGCCATCTCTTGTTTGACCACTTCCAATTTGCCTTGATTCATGGACCTGACATTCCAGGTTCCTATGCAATATTGCTCTTTACAGCATCGGACCTTGCTTCTATCACCAGTCACATCCACACCTGCATATTGTTTTTGCTTTGGCTCCATCCCTTCATTCTTTCTGGAGTTATTTCTCCACTGATCTCCAGTAGCATATTGGGCACCTACTGACCTGGGGAGTTTCTCTTTCAGTATCCTATCATTTTGCCTTTTCATACTGTTCATGGGGTTCTCAAGGCAAGAATACTGAAGTGGTTTGCCATTCCTTTCTCCAGTGGACCACATTCTGTCGGATATCTCCACCATGACCCACCTATCTTGGGTTGCCCCACAGGCATAGCTTAGTTTCATTGAGTTAGACAAGGCTGTGGACCTAGTGTGATTAGATTGACTAGTTTTCTGTGAGTATGGTTTCAGTGTGTCTGCCCTCTGATGCCCTCTTGCAATACCTACCGTCTTACTTGGGTTTCTCTTACCTTGGGCGTGGGGTATCTTTTCACGGCTGCTCTAGCAAAGCGCAGCCAATGCTCCTTACCCAAACTCATGTACATCGAGTCGGTGATGCCATCCAACCATCTCATCCTCTGTCATCCCCTTCTCCTCCTGCCCTCAGTCTTTCCCAGCATCAGGATCTTTTCCGATGACTCAGCTCTTCACATCAGGTGAAGACATCAGAAAGACAGAGTATATGAAAAAGAGGGAAGTCTTTTATAGCCTTTTCTCAAAAGTGATAACCCATCCCTTCTGCTGTATTTTGTTTCATTAAAGTTAAGTCAGTGGTCCAGCCCATACACACAAAGCCATGAATACCAGGAGGTGGGGATTGTTGAGGGCCATTTGGGAAACTCTTCCTCCCTAGGGGACTCGAAGAATGGAAATACCATGGGCCACAATAGGACAGTTGAGATGGAGATCACAGGGACCCAGATAACGATATTGTTTAGTTGCTCAGTCGTGTCTGACTCTGCGACCCCCTGAACTATAGCCCGCCAGGCTCCTCTGTTCATGGGATTTCCCAGGCAAGAATACTGGAATGGGTTGCCATTCCCTTCTTCAGGGTATCTTCCCAAGCCAGGGGTCCAACCCAGGTCTCCTGCATTGGCAGGCAGATTAACATCTGAGCCACCAGGGAAGATCTAGATGATGGGCTGAGCTGTATTCATGGTAGGTGTCCCTCAGCCCATGCCCATCTGAGGCCTGGGAGGGCTCATAGATTGGGAAGTACCCTGTTTTGACCTTGCCCATGACATGTTCATTTCATTGCAGAGTAAACTGATCTGTATTGTAGACAATCACAACTGTCCTTGAGAGGTCTAAGAGACCCTTCCTGGGAATGTGTTTATCAGCGATCTCCTCCTGATTCCCAGAGAACCAACATAAGCCTGACCTTGGCAGTGTTGTTGAACCACAGAGGCAAAAGAAGCCACTTTCTTTTCTTTTTTTTTTTTGAGACAGAATAAGGCCTAAAAATTGTTTCACCTTCACTGCGATTGTTACTTTTCTGGAAAGGGTCTCTTCTGATTTTAGACAAGGATGTAACTAATGCCTGCTGGTTCTAGTTCACAAAGTTCTTCCAGGATCCAAGTGAGATAAGGTTCATAAATGCACTTTGAAGGGACTTCCCTGGTGGTCCAGTGGTTAAGACTTCACTTTCCAATGCAAGCAGTGTGGGTTTTATCACTCTTATGGGAACTAAGATTCCATATGCCAGGGGCCAAAACACCAAAATGTTCAATAGAAGCAATATTGTAAACAGATTCTTTACCATCTGAGCCACAAGGGAAACCCACATAGCTATACAATATTATATGTTCCAGATGTATCATATAGTCATTCACAATTTTAGAGTTATTATAAAGATCACATTCTACTTATAGTTATGAAAATATTGGCTGTATTCCCCATGTTGTACAATACATTCTTATAGCTTATTTTATATCTGAAAGTTTGTACCTGCTAACGCCCTATGCTTGAGCTGCCCCTCCCCCCTCCCTCTTCCCCACCTTCCTGGGAACCATTAGTTTGTTCTGTGTGTCCATGAGTCTTCTTTTTTGTTGTGTTCACTCAGTTCAGTTCAGTTCAGTCGCTCAGTCGTGTCCAACTCTTTTCGACCCCATGAATCGCAGCACGCCAGGCTTCCCTGTCCATCACCAACTCCTGGAGTTCACTCAGACTCACATCCATCGAGTCGGTGATGCCATCCAGCCATCTCATCCTCTGTCATCCCCTTCTCCTCCTGCCCCCAATCCCTCCCAACATCAGGGTCTTTTCCAATGAGTCAACTCTTCACATGAGGTGGCCGAAGTACTGGAGTTTCAGCTTTAGCATCATTCCTTCCAAAGAAATCCCAGGGCTGATCTCCTTCAGAATGGACTGCTTGGATCTCCTTGCAGTCCAAGGGACTCTCAGGAGTCTTCTCCAACACCACAGTTCAAAAGCATCAATTCTTCGGCGCTCAGCCTTCTTCACAGTCCAACTCTAGACCGCCTGATCTGCTTCTTGAGAAATCTGTATGCAGGTCAGGAAGCAACAGTTAGAACTGGACATGGAACAACAGACTGGTTCCAAATAGGAAAAGGAGTACGTCAAGGCTGTATATTGTGTTCACTACTTTGTTGTATTTTCAGATTCCTCATATAAATATCATGCAACTTTGACATGGATCTCTTTGAGGCATTATGTCTCTCTGCATTGTAGATAGGGAAACCCCATCTTCTGAAGCTCAACCCTACACAGGTGGTAAAGGGCTGAGCTGTGTCCAGACCTAGGCCCACCTGCTCCCTTCTCCCCCTGGAGCCCCTGAGGTCCCCCAATCAGGTCAAGAGACACTCTTCTTCATGTCTTCAGATTTCCCCCAGTAACTGGGGATTCTGCCCCAGGTAGAAAAACAGCCATCTGGGCAAACTCCTGACACACATGTATTTCTGCCACAACTTATTAAATATGGATATATTTCATTGGGTTAAAAAAAAGAGTAACTTGTATTTTGTAAAAAAAAAAAAAAAAAGTTTGAAGAAAATGTAGCCCTGGTAACAGTGTATATCCACATCAAATACAAAGGTTGAAATTTCCCATTGCTGGTGGGTTAGGTCTCTGTGCTGGTAAATATCTGCATTAGATGAAGTACCACACAGCCTTAGGATTTATTCCTTTGCAGGCATAGACTCCAGGGTGTAACCCTTTAATCTATAAAAAGTACTAACTAAAAGTAACCGTTACCATGGCAACACACTGCCTGCATCAGGAGCCTCCAAAGGCAGAGTGCTCTGGAAACGAGGCGCACCAGGGCTACCGAGACTCCAGGGGTGGACTTTGAATCACTGTTCACACTTACAGCTTTGTTCTGAGGTTCAGAAGGAAATCTCAGAGCTTGCCCCATACATACACTCTGAAAATCAAAGGAGAGCATTTCACTAGTGGATGCTGGTTTTTATATGTAATATTATATACATACGTATTTGAGGGCTTCCCAGGTGGCTTGTGGTAAAAAATCTGCCTGCCAGTACAGGTGCTACAGGAGACTCTGGTTCGATTCCTGGGTCGGGAAGATCCCCCTGGAGTAGGAAATGGCAACCCACTCCAGTACTCTTGCCTGGAGAATCTTATGGACAGAAGATCCTGGTGGGCTACAGTCCATGGGGTCACAAAGAATTGGACACAACTGAGCGTGTACACACATAAATATATTTGAGGAACCTAAAAAAATGAATTTTAAAGTGCATAGGTAGATGGGTAGGGTCCATGAATAGCTATGATACTTTGGCAAAAGAAGATCTAGGGGTTGCAGGGCACACTCCCCACATGAAGTTACACTACAGAGTCGTAGCAAGAAGGCAGTGTGCTCTGGAAAAACAAAGAGGTGAATGTAGCCGCTGAGAGAGCCATGGACCCACAAGCCACACAAAGGCTTGGGATGAGCTTGGGAGAGCAGCAGCCCCCCAGACCAGTGGGGAGAAGCCCATGTGTTAGCAGCAGCGATTGGGACACCTGTCTCAGTAAATGGATTCCTCCCTACCCACCCCTCTCAAAGTAAGCAATGTCCTGTTAGAATCAATACCTAAACAGGAGAAGCATGAATGGCCCTAGAGATTGTCATACTGAGTGAAGTAAGTCAGACAGAGAAAGACAAATATCATATGATATCACTTAAATGTAGAATCTTAAAAAAGGGTACAAATGAACTTATCTATAAAACAAAAATAGAGTCGCAGATGTAGAAAACAAATTTAATGATTACCAGAGGGGAAGGGAGGGAGGGATAAATTGGGCGATTGGGATTGACAGACAAACATTATATATAAAATAGATAAACAACAAGGACCTGCTGAATAGCACGTGGAACTCTACTCAATCCTCTGTAATGACATATATGGGGAAAGAATCTTAAAAAAAAGAATAGATCTATCTATGCTGTTGTTCAGTAGAGCTGAGTAGCGTCCAGCTCTTTGCGATCCCATGGGCTGCGGCACGCCAGGCTCCCCCGTCCTCCACTATATATGCATATGTATAACTGATTCACTTTGCTGTACACCTGAATCTAACACTACATTGTAAAGCAACTATATGCCAATAAAATTTTTTGTTAAAGACAAGAAAAAGTAAAACCATGAAGTGGATGCAAAAAGGTCAAAGGAAATATCTTGGAGACCTCAGGGAGAAGACTGATCATACAAGATCCTCAATTTACCAAAGTAAAGGGCAAAGGAGGATGGATAAGACCACATAAAAACTCTATGTGTGACTCTCTGAAAGTGTCTTAGTCAAAGTTAGCAGAAAACAAGAATCTGGAAAAAGGCTTGAAATGAATAAGATTGACAAGGGGCTCATAGACAGAATAACTCTATCTGAGAGGATTTTTCATGCAATGAGAATGTTCCAGGTTTGCTCTGGCTGAGAGCCACGAACGGCTACTGAGCACTTGAAATGAGGCCAGTGTGCCTGAGTAGCTGTACTTTAATTAATTGTCATTCTAACAGGCGCACAGGACCTGTGATGACCCCACTGGGCCTGTGATGACCCCACTGGGCAGCACAGACCTGGAATATGCAAGAAACTCCTACAGGCCAATAAAGAAAGAGAAAACTCAAAATATGAAAAGGCAAAGAGAAAAATGTGGCTTCATCTTAACTTTTTACCTTCATCCTCCTCTGTCTCCATTTCTTTGCTCATTGTATTTTGATCTTATTGTATGCATGCACTCCTCTAATGCACCCCAGCCCCCTCTGGCAGTGAGATGTCATATATGGAGCTGACAAGTGTCCTCTCCTGAAACCAGCCACCCTGGCTGGGCCTCTCCCCATCACCCCACCCCTGACTCTGAGCTTCTACGAGACAGGCCAGCACCACACATGGAGAAGCTCCACATTCTCGTATGATGAGCCCAGGCCCAGGTTTTATGGGATCACATGTGTTCCAGTTCATTTGACGAAGAAACATTTATCAGCTACTAAGCTTTTTAAGACAGTAAACAGAGGTGTCACTGATGTTTCCAGCTCAAAGCAGGCTAATTTGGATGGATCCGTCACATCCTCTTTGCTCTTTACATAGTGGAGAAAGAGGTCTAAAGTTGGGTACAGCTTCCAGCCAAAGAGAACGTGGAAGAAACTGTAATTTATTACTTAATGGAACAGGATCAGTATTTCATGTTCTTCCTGTCACTGCACCCTCAGAAGATGATCACAGTGGAGCCATCCTAAGAAGGATGCTTGTCAGGCAAAGGGCAATGAGCTCTCTAGGAAGCAGGAAGGAATCCAGGCCTCCTGTGATGGTGCCACCTGTGGCATTGCAGAGGAAACAGGCATCAAACAAGGGTGGTTTGGCTCAAAAAAGTCTTTGAGGCAGAAACTGTCTGTTCCATGATTATTGTGGTTAGTTACACAGTCATGTCCGACTCTTTTCGAGCTCTTGGACTGGAGTCCACCAGGCTCTGCTGTCCATGGGATTTCCCAGGGAAGAATACTGGAGTGGGTTGCCATTCCCTTCCCTGAATCGGGCAACAAAAGCAGGTCATCTACTCCTCCAGAAGTATGAAACTGAAGGATCTGACACTGTCCTCTTTATAGAACAAAAGTAGCCAACAAAACTGGCAACTTTGTGTGGTTTCTTGTGCAGCCCTGACCCAGAAAAGGCAGCCGGACCTCCCTAGGAGACAACAGGAAGGCTACCAAGCCAAGGTCCCAGGGCTGCAGAACAGACAAGCTTCAGGTCCCAGATGGTGTGAATGGAGAGGCAAGGACCAGGGAGGCAGCCAAGAGTCTAGGGGTGGAATTAGCAGCAGAGCCAAGTTGAGGACCCTTGGGCATCCACACCACAGTCAGTCCATCAATCAGCTGGAAAGCCCCAAGGTCATTCCAATAGTAGATGCCATTGATCTTCAAACCCCAAGCCAAGCACTGAGATTCTACTGTATTTTTGTTGACTTGATAAATCTTTAGAGTAAGTGAAGCCGGGAGTGGCAACAAGCCCCAGGGTTTTGGAAGCTCCATGGAAGATGATGCTTCTCCCCCAGGGGTGTTCCTGGCTGGATCAGGCAGGCAGCACCGTGTAGCTGGTGGTCCAGGGTGCTCAGAGACCAGCAGAAACCTGCAGAAGGGAATGCCTGTGACCCACATGTAGGTGGGGAATGTGCAGGAGGACCCAGTTCGAAACTCTGGTTTGACTGGCTGTGAAATCTCCTATTTTACACTTTATAATGAATAATAATAGTCCATGTTTCCTTTCATTAGGAATGCATCATATAGAATTAACCCATTCAGCCCTAAAACATCTTTAAACAATTTAATAACCGTTTACATGGGGCTTCCCTAGTGGCTCAGAGTGTAAAGTCTGCCTACAATGCGGGAGACCAGGGTTGGATCCCTGGGTTGGGAAGATCCCCTGGAGAAGGCAATGGCAACCCACTCCAGTACTCTTGCCTGGAAAATCCCATGGACTGAGAAGCCTGGTAGGCTACAGTCCGTGGGGTCGCAAAGAGTCAGACACGACTGAGTGACTTCACTTCACTTACGTTAAAACATAATTTAAGCGTTCAACGAGGCTGCCTTTGATGGAAAACTTCTTGTGTAGTCATTTCACTAAATCTCCCAAACAAGTCCTTTGGGTGGCTTGTTATATTTTTTTGTAAATTTGAGGATCAACTCTTTTGTTGCAGGAGGGGGACCACTTCCAGGGCCCAAGAGTGGGCTCTCCTCTAACACTCGGAAATGAATTGTCCTAGGAGACACACATGCTGATAGAGTAAGAGACTTTATTGGGAAGGGGCGCCTGGGAGGAGAGCAGCAAGTCAGGGAATCCAGGACAACTGCTCTGCCACAGGGCTTGCAGTCTCATGGCGACGGGTTAGATTTGGGGTTGTCTCGGCCAGTCATCTTGCTTGGACCATACTTGGTGACTCAGGGTCCTTCCTAGTGATGTGGATGTCTCTCGGCCAAGATGAATTCAAGCACAAAAGATTCTGGGAGGTTGGTAGGATATATTATGGGCTAGCGTGTCCTCCTGCTTTCAGCCCCTCCCAAATTCTTCCAGGTTAGTTTTCGTGGCGGCATCGAGCATTCTTTATCCGGATGTCCTATTGTAAGACACTTCAGGCAAGTGGTTATCCTTCTGCCTGTTCAAGGTGGGTGTTTTCTATCAGTGGTTCTCTAACCCTTTCTTTCAGAAGTAATTATGATGTAATTCAAAGTTTCAAGTCAGACAGAGCTGGGGTGAAACATGGTCCCATGCAAGGCTCTTCACCACCTCTGTGCACCTGTTTCCTCATCTGCAGTGGGGGCTGCTTTGAAAGTGAAGTGAGTGAACCTCAACATTTGTTGCCTTCTCCTCGCTTTGCTGTCCCTTTCTTACGAGGGTTCTATGATGTGACCTCATGTATGGAGAAGGCATTCAGCCCACAAACATTTCTGATGTGGAAGGAGCAGGGAAGTGAGGTCAAGGGCAGGTATGTGGGGCGGCATGCCCTAGGCTTTTCTAACCGGCAGCCCCCACCATGGCCCCAGCCCACCATGCCCAGGGCGCTGTCTTCCTGGATCCCACGGTCCCCAGAGCCCAGCTGCAGAGGGACCTGAGCGCTAGGCCCTCAGGTGACTGTGGAGCAGGAGAAAGGAAGAGTCTCTAAGGGCTCCTCTGAAAATCAAGAGGAGAATTGTACTTTAAAAATACTTCAGAGCAGTATAGGGCTTTTGTTTTCAAATTTCTATTGTGGTAAAAATGTATGTAACAGAAAATTTGCCATCTCATGTGGTACGTATCTTCAATGGAATACTCCTCAGCCATAAAAAAGAATGAAATAAGGCCATCTGCAGCAACATGGATGGATCTAGAGATTATCATACTAAGTGAAGTATAGTAAGGAAATACAAATATCACCTATATGTGGAATCTAAAATATGACACGAATGAACTTATCTATGAAACAGAAAGACTCACAGCCATAGAGAACAGCTTGCGGTTGCCAAGGGGGAGGGTGTGGGGAGGGATGGACTGGGAGTTTGGGATTAGCAGATGCGAACTATTAAATACAGGATGGATAAACAACAAGGACCTACTATAGAGCACAGGGAACTATACTCAATATTTTAGATACACCACAATGAAAAAGAATGTATATGTATGTATAACGGTATCATTTTGCTGCACAATAGATACTTCAATAAAATAAAAATAAAGAGTACTCTGACAAAAAGAAAAAAATTACCATTTTAATCACTTTTTTAACTGCAGTATAGTTGATTTACAACATTATATTAGTTTCAGGTGTATAATAGTTCAATATTTTTTATAGATGATGTACCATTTAAAGTTGTTATAAAATATTAGCTATATTCTCTGTGCCATGCAATATAGCCTTGTACTTTATATTATTTTATTTTTGAAAGAGAAATTTTATTTTGTTTTTTAATATTTATTTATTTGACTGAACTGGGTATTTGTTGTGGCACGTGGGATGTTTAATTGCAGCATGCTGGATCTAGTTCCCTGACCAGGGATTGAACTCAGGCTCTCTGCATTGGGAGCAGAGTCTTATCCACTGGACTGCAAGGGAAGTCCTCATTTATTTTGTACACAGTAGTTGGAGAAGGCAATGGCACCACTCCAGTACTCTTGCTTGGAAAATCCTGTGGATGGAGGAGCCTGGTAGGCTGTAGTCCATGGGATCGCTGAGAGTCGGACACGACTGAGCAGCTTCCCTTTCACTTTTCACTTTCATGCATTGGAGAAGGAAATAGCAACCCACTCCAGTGTTCTTGCCTGGAGAATCCCAGGGACAGGGGAGCCTGGTGGGCTTCCGTCTACGGGGTCATACAAGGTCGAACACGACTGAAGCGACTTAGCAGCAGCAGCAGCAGCAGTTGGTAGCTGTTCCCCAACTTTGCCCCTCCCCTCTGTCTTTTTCCCACTGGTAACTGCTAGTTTGTTCCCTATGTCCATGAGTTTATTTCTCTTTTGTTACATTCATTTATTTATTTTTTGGATTCCACATATAAGTGATAAAATACTGTATTTATCTTTCTTTGTCTGACATTTTACTAAGCATAATATGCTCCAAGTCGATCCAAGTTTATAAATGGTAAGATTTCTTTTTTTTTAATGGCTATTGGAGAAGGCGATGGCAACCCACTCCAGTACTCTTGCCTGGAAAATCCCATGGACGGAGGAGCTGGTAGGCTGCAGTCCATGGAGTCGCTAAGAGTTGGACACGACTAATCGACTTCACTTTCACTTTTCACTTTCATGCATTGGAGAAGGAAATGGCAACCCACTCCAGTATTCTTGCCTGGAGAATCCCACGGACGGGGGAGTCTGGTGGGCTGCCGTCTATGGGGTCATACAGAGTCGGACACAACTGAAGCGACTTAGCAGCAGCAGTATCCCATTACATATACACATACATGCATTTTGTTGTTGTTTAGTCACCCAGTCGTGTCTGACTCTGTGACCCCATGGACCATGGCCCGCCAGGCTCCTCTGTCCATGGGATTTCCCAGGCAAGAATACAGGAATGGGTTGCTATTTCCTTCTCCAGGGGATCTTCCCAACCCAGGGATCGAACCCACATTTCCTGCATTTCAGGCAGATTCTTTGCTGCTTAGACACCTGGGAAGCCCAAATATATATAAATATATATAAATCACATCTTCTTTATCCACTCATCTGTTGATGGACACTTAGGTTGCTTCCAAATCTTGGCTATTGTAAATAGTGTTGCAATGAACATTGGGGTGTATGGATCTTTTTAAATTAGTGTTTTCATTTTCTTCCAATGTATGGCCAAGGTGGAATTGCTGGGTCACATGGTAGTTTTAGCTTTTTGAGGAAATTCCATACTGTTTTCCATAGTGACTGCACCAGTTTACAGCCCCACCAAGAGTGTAGGGTTTTCTCCACATCCTCACCAGCACTTGTTATGTGTGGTCTTTTTGATGATGGTCATTCTGACAGATGTGTAGTGACATCACATTGTGGTTTTGATGTGCATTTCTCTGATGATTGGTGATGTTAAGTATCTTTTCCTGTGCCTGTTGGCCATCTGTCTTCTTTGGGAAAATGTCTGTTCAGGCCTTCAACTCATTTTTTAATTGGGTTCTTCGGGTTTGTTTGTTTGTTTGTTTGTTTTATATTGAGCTGTGGGAACTGTTTGTAAATTTTGGATATTAACCCCTTGTTAATCATATCATCTGCAATTATTTTTTCTCATTCAGTAGGTTGTCTTTTAAAAAATAATTTTATTTGTTTATTTAGTTTTGGCTGTGTTGGGTTTTCATCGCTATGTGGACTTTTCTCTAGTTGCAGAGAGCAGGGGCTGCTGGCTAGTTGCAGTGTGCGGGCTTCCCACTGCAGGGGTGTCTCTTGTTGTGAAGCACAGGTTCTGGGGCACATGGGCTTCAGTGGTTGTCTTTTTACTGGCTTGTTTTTCTCAGCATACTGTTCCTTAGGTTCATCCATGTGGTTGCTTGTGTCAGAATTTGCTTCCTTTTTAAAGGCTGAATAATCTTCCATTGTATGGAAGATTGTATGGAGAGACCACAATTTGCATAGCAGTGTTTTTTATGTGCTCATTCTTTCTTTGCCTGTGGGAAGAAAAGCTCTTCTAAAAAATCTTACATTTTTTACTCGGTCTATTTACAGTATATTTTCAGGTAAATGATTTTCTTCTGCACTGCAGTACAAAATAATGTCCAAGAAGTTGTTAATGCTTAGATTCAACAATCCACTCACGATGTAGTAACTTTCCCTTCTGGTCTGTTATTTGCTTGGAGATAAAAATAGAGATTTCAACCTCAGAGTGGAGTTGCTTTAATGTATTAATTTAGTGTGTTATAATTAAAACTGTTGTGAATTCTGTAGCCGCATTTTTCAGAGGTTGAGAAAACCTTTTTACAGTTTGGTTCAAGTAAATTCACACTTCTTGAGTTCTGTTTTGTGCTTTAGGAGCTAAAAATGAACGAAGGATTAAAAACAAAGGCGACACCACCATTGTGGCGTGCCTGTGCTTGTGCAGAAGCAAAAGGATGTGTGCAATGCCTACTCTGCTTCTAAATGACACATTCCCAGACTCAGCCGAAGCTCTGGGACTAAGTTTGAGCCCAAGGATGCTGTCACACGTGTCTTTCTCCTAACTTTTGATTGAGGTCAGCTCTCTGAACCCATTGTCAACTGTGCTCTCATATTTCAGACTGAATTCTCTTTAAATCAGTTGAAGTATTATTTTTAAAAGAAAGAGAACTCTCCAGAGGAAGGAGATTGCTAAAGTGTATTCATTGTTATTTGCCACCAGAGTTTTGGGGATGGCAGGAGCCTTAGCGATTAGTGGGACATAGGCCATTTGGGGCTCCCTAGCATCACACCCTAATGTCTGTCTTGGGGGTCTTCCATCAGATAAGGGGCACTAGGTCCTTCTCTCCTGCCTCAGCGCAGCCTGGAGGCTACATGTTAACACTGAGTCTTGAGGACTGGATGCAAGGGTAGGGGGCAGGGGCAGGGATTAAAGGTCATGCTGTCCTGCTGGCAGCAGCTGTATCCCAATGGTCCTCTTCCTGCCGCTTCCTACTTCCTGCCTCTCCAGGGATTTCTGGTCCCACTGCTCTGGAGGCAGCAGGGGCCCTCAGTACATGTTTGTTAGTTTTTTTTTTAATATATATATATATATTTATTTATTTTTATTTACGTTCTTGACTGCGCCAGATCTTAGCTGTAGTAAGGGATCTAGTTCCCTGACCAGGGATTGAACCTGGGCCCCCTGCGTTGGCAGCATGGAGTTCTAACCACTGGACCACCAGGGATGTCCCCTGAATGTTTGTGGGTACAAATGCCTGAAGACCAGCAGCCTAGGTTCACAGGAAAGTCAGGGAATGTAACCTTGGTTCGGAAGCACACTTAGGTCAGGTGCCACTACTGCCTCTTACAAGATGCGTGGCCTTGGACCAGAGCTTCCCCCATGATGTTTTCCGTTCCTCACTGTGCAGTGGGGTGGAGGGTTTGCCTTGCACAGTCACTGTCAAACAAGACCTGAATGTGAGAGTACTTTTAAAACTATAACTTATTATACATTAGAAATGGCTTCACTTTTGTTAACCAGAAGCCTGCAAGCCCACTAGAGTTGGATTGAAATGGCTTTGTGTTTATAGTTACAGCTCTCATGTCACAGCCTCCTGACCCTAACCTCATCTGCTAGATACGTCTGTCCTGTTCCTGGAAGGACTGCTTCAGGCTTCAGGGTTGGCTTAGTCCAGGATTCCAGTCCTCCAGTGCTGTGCCTGTAGTGTCTGCCTCATGTTTATTACCCAACACAGAGGTGTCCAAGGGAAGCAAGCAGGAGTCTGTTCCATAGCTCTCTCAAAAGGAAATGACATGTACATGATACTATATTTAAAATGGGTAACCAATAAAGACTTACTGTACCGCACAGGGAACTCTGCTCAATATTCTGTAATAACCTAAATGGGAAAAGAATTAGAAAAAGAATAGATACATGTATATGAATAACTGAATCACTTTGCTGTATATATGAAACTAACACAGCATTGTTATTAATAGTCAACTATACTCTAACTTAAAATAAAACAAATGGATCTTAACACTTAAGAAAAAAACCATAGTGTAACAAAAAGGAAATGAACCTACAGGAAAACAGAGGCATAACACTGTTTGACGTTGCAGCAGTATTTTTTATAGATCCCTCTCCTAGAGTAATGGAAATAAAAGCAAAAATTTGTGCATGGTACCTAATTAAACTTAAAAGCTTTTGAACAGCAACAGAAGCCATCAACAAAATGAAAAGACAACCTACTAAATGGGAGAAAATATTTTCAAATTATTCTACAGAGAAGGGATTAATTTCCAAAATAAACAAGCAGGTCACACAACTCAATATAAAAAAAAAAATCCAAACAATCCTATCAAAAATGGGCAGAAGATCTAAACAGATATTTCTCTAAAGAAGACATACAGATGGTCAACAGCAGACAGATAGTATATGATATCACTTACGTGCAAAATCTAAAATATGACACAAATGAATGTATTTACAAAACAGAAACATTCACAAACAGAGAACAGACTTGTGGTTGCCAAGGGGGAAGTAGGGGAGGGATAAATTAGGAGGCTGGTGATTAGCAGATACATACAACTATATATATAATAGGTAAAGGACAAAGACCTACTGTATAGCACAGGGAACTGTATTCAATATCCTATAATAAATAAGTGGAGGAATTTCCCTCGTGGTCCAGTAGCTAAGACCCTGCACTTCCAGTGCAGGGGGCAGGGTTCAATCCCTGGTTAGGGAACTAGATTCCACATACCACAACTAAACTTCACATACCTCAACTAAAAGAAGATCCTGCGTGCGGCAACTAAAGACTCCACATGCCACAACAAAGATTGAAGATTTCTATGTGCTGCAACCAAGACCAGGCATAGCTCAATAAATGTTAAGAAAAAAAAAAAAAAAAAAAAAAACAAGAAACCATAATGGAAAAGAAACACATTATCATAGACTGCAAGAGGAATATTTGAGATCACCTGATATTCTGGCTTTCTCATAATTATAAGACAGTTTAGGACTTCCCTAGTGGTCCAGTGGTTAAGAACCCGCCTTGCAATGCAAGGGACACTGGTTGGATCCCTGGTCTGGGAAGATCCCATATGCCACAGAGCAACTAAGCCTGTATGTCACAACTACCAAGCCCAGGCTCTAGATCATCTGTGAGCCTTTACGAAGTCTGTGCTGCGACAAGAGAAGCCATGGCAACAAGAAGTCCAAGAATCACAGTGAAGAGTAGCCCCCACTGGTGGCAATCAGAGAAAGCCCTTGTACAGCAACGAAGACCCACCACAGCCAAAATAGAAAACTAAATAAATAAATCTTTTAAAAAAGAGAGAGAGTGCTTAGTTGATGTGGTTGGAGACCACGCTGGTGAGGAGCACAGTGGTTTTTTGGTAAAGACGTGGCTGGTCCCATCACAACATCAAAGTGCAAATGGGAAGCATTTATAACACTGAAGGTTGGGATCCAAATCATTTGTGCCCCTGAGTGGGGAAAAGTCTAATTACAAGAGCTGTCACAAGACTGTCCAGGGCATTCGCTAAAAAGCACTGTGTCTCAGAATTTAAAGTGCATATGGATTAAATGGGGATTTTGTCAAAAATACAGATTCTGATTCAAGAGAGTTTATATTTCTCACAAGCTCTCAGATGATGCCAGTGCTGCTTCTGTGAGGACGCACTTAACTTAGAAAGACTGAAAAACTAAGGGCAGTGGGAGACAAACATGATTCCCACTAGAGCCCTTCGTTCTGCTAGTTCATTGAGTTTTAAAATGTAGATTTTGATCTAAGGACTTGATTGCATGTGTGCTGATTCGCTTTAGTTGTGTCTGACTCTTTGTGATCCCATAGACTGTAGACCTCCAAGCTCCTCTGTCCATGGGATTCTCCAGGCAAGAATACTGGAGTGGGTTGCTGTGCCCTCCTCTAGGAGATCTTCCCGATTCAGGGATAGAACCCACATCTCATGTCTCCTGCATTGGCAGGTGGTTTATTTTCCACTAATGCCACCTGGGAGGCCCAAAGACTGTTCTCCAACTGAGATCCATTAGCTCTAAGAAGTACCAATGATGATTCCAGAGCCCTTTGTTTAATTAGAATTTCATGTTTTTAAAGACTTGATTGCAAACATGAAATTCTATCTAAACGAAGAACTCTAGAATCATTTGCACATACTTTTTAGGAAGAGCTAATGGATCTCAGTTGGAGGAGAGACTTCCTTCAAGGGGGATTCAGAAACATTTAGGGTCAGCATGGTTGCCATGACAACAGGGAAATTCTACCACCATTTGGTGCCTGAAGGCCCAGGATGCTATCTGATAATGTGTGCAATATTTCTGAGCAAAGAATTGTCCCACCCAAAATGCCAAGAGAGCCCCATGAAGATACATGGCCAACCCCAGTGGAGACAGATGCTGAGCCCATGCCAGGGACCTCAGGCGATCAGTTCTTTGATCTTTTTTAGTTTGTAGTCTGGAACAGTTGGCCTTGCCTGTGTGTTTTAGCACATCTTTTCAGAATTTTGGCTGCCTCTGGAATTTTCCAGAGGAAAGAGAGGCCGACACTGGTACCATATTTCATCAAGTTGTGGCCATTCTCTCAACAGAGGATGAGCTCAATGGGGAAGAATTCAGGAAGTCCTGCAGAGTCTGTATCCATCAATATTCGAAAGAAAAATCAGAAAAGAGAAAGATGATGAAGTGAGACATTTCTATTTTTTAAAAGTATTTATTTATGTATTTGTCTGCACCAGGTCTTGGTGAGGGCACACAGGATCTCCGATCTTTGTTGTGGCATGCGAACTCTTAGTTGCAGCATGTGGAATCTAGTTCCTTGTGCTCAGTCGCTCAGTCGTGTCTGACTCTTTGAGACCCCAAGGACTGTAGCCTACCAGGCTTCTCTGTCCATGTTCTCTAGGCAAGAATACTGCCATTTCCCTCTCCAGGGATCAAACCTGGGCCCTCTGCATTAGGAGCTCAGAATCTTAGCTGGACCAGCAGGGAAGGCCCAAGACATTTTTGAAGATAAGGAAAACTCGAATCAACTCAGTGTGGTAGAAAAGAGGCCTTCACAACTATGGTTTCAGAGACTAGTTGAAAACAAAAGGATGAACTATTGGATACAGAGATAAGTATATTCAACACAATATAATTATGACAATGATGTGTAGCTTTTCAAGTTTCCGTATTAAGTTTGAGTTGGGAAACTCCTGGAGAGGTTTTGAAAGGCCAGTGCCATTCAGTCTGGGGAAGGTTTGTTCATCCTGGGGAGTCTGGGGGAGCCAAGAAGATGGGAACAATCTCCAGTGCCCAAGAGGGGCAGTTTCACTGCGTTCACACCTCAATTCCCCCCTCACCACATTGGGATAGCTATCCTCCAACAACTCTAAGATGGGTAAACACTTCATCTGATAAAAAGTTAGCTACAAAATTAACATCATGTGTGTGAAGAGCCCATAATCATGTGTTCACATGAAGATGCTCACTTGCGGGTGGCTGACCAGTCCCCCTAACACAAGACTACCCACACGCTGGAGGCAGGTGATGGTTCAGGGCCCCAGGCCTGGCAAGGCTCTCTTCCTCTGGGTGAGAACTGGCCGCACTGAGGCCAACCTGGCTTCAAGAACCAGAAGCTCCCTGCCCTGGTGAACCTTCTTATAAAGTGGTGTGTGGGGAACTGCTCAATATTTTGTAATAACCTAAATGGGGAAATAACTTTAAAAAGAATAAGTAAGTAAGTAAAGTCGCTCAGTTGTGTCTCTTTGCGACCCCGTGGACTGTAGCCTACCAGGCTTCTCCATCCATGGGATTCTCCAGGCAAGAATACTGGAGTGGGTTGCCATTTCCTTCTCCAGGGGATCTTCCCGACCCAGGGATAGAACCCGGGTCTCCCACATTGGAGGCAGACGCTTTAACCTCTAAGCCACCAGGAACAATAGATACCTGTTTATTAGAACTCAATCAGTTTGCTGTGCACCTGAAACTAACACATCATTGTCAATCAACTATACTTCAATATAAAATAAACATTTTTAAAAAAGGAAACTTCCCTGGTGGTCCAGTGGTTAAGAATCCGCCTGCTAATGCAGGGGACCTGAGTTCCATCCCTGGTCAGCCAAGCCTTGTGCCACAACTACTGAGCCCACGTGCCACAACAAGAGAAGCCACGACAACAAGGCCACATACTACAATAAAGAGGACCTCCCACCTGCTGCAGCTAGAGAAAGCCTTTGCACAGCAATGAAGACCCAGCACAGCAAAAAATACATACGTAATTAATTAATTAAAAAAGAGGACTTAAAGGCCTTGATTGTGGTGATAGTTTAATAGATATAGAGCTATCTCCATTTCATCAATTTGCATATATTAAGTATACAGCTTTTGGCATATCAATCATACATCAATAAAGTGGTTTAAAAAGAAAGAAAAGGCATGTTGTGTGGAGGCTCTTCTGCAGTGGTGCCACAAGCTCCAATGTAAGGGATGTAGGCAGGACGTCCAGGCCCCCTTCTGCAGGAGGCCACCCCTTCTGCAGGAGGCCACTATGAGACCCGGGAGGAACCATCAGGCAGGAGAGAGCCACGTGGAGAAGGCTGTGTATGCTTTGCTCTGCTGCTCAAACTCACTCCCACATGCTCTGTTACACCAGGTGTGAGTGTGTGCACACATTTGTGCTTCCCCTCAACCTGTAGCCTACCTGCAGAGATGCAGGCCACAGCTGGGATGTACAGAGAAAACGTTGTTTCTCGTTGTGTTTTCATAACTTCCCACCTTCCTCAAGTACCTCTCAGGGCAACAGAGCAAACACACCAACAGACCCAACTAAATGGCCCATCAGGTTTAAAGTTCAGAGACAAATGGTTCTTTTGTCTGTTACTGGGCATGGGCCAGCCTCCCAGTTCCATCTGTCCAAGTGTCTGAGTGTGAGACGGTCCTCCTCTGGGTCCCAGGGGCACTCCTGGCTGTGTGGGCACTAAGCTCCCTGATGGCTTGAGAGCTGAGGCCTCGGGGAGCCTGCAGCTCTCCGAAGGCATGGCCCCGGTAGGCCCAGCTTCTCCCTCATCTCTCTGGCTAAGCTCCTCCAAGAGCCTGCATTATCCTCCCTGTGACGCCTTCAGGGCCCCTGCAGCCTGGCCTCACCCCACCACCAAGACTCTGGGTGGCTCCCAGCTCAGGGCAGTGCTGGTGGGGACCGGTAAACTCTTCAGCTGAGCTCTGGGCTCAGGGCTCCTCAGGAAGCTAGGTCCCCTCACATGGACTCATAGGACCCCACCCAGCAGCCCCCTTGTAGATCCCCTGTATTCTGCACCCCTTCTTGCTGGAGCTTGACACCCACATCACACTGACCACGTGGCTGGACCCTTCTTGCTCTCTTGTAGCACCCTCCTTCAGAAAGGAGGAGCTCCCTTCACATCTCCTCTTTGAGAGCTTTCTCTCACTGGACTGAAGAAAGCCCCGAGGCCCAGCAGAGACAGACAGAAGGACCCTCTTCTCTCATCACTCTGGGAGATGGTTTAAGTTCCAAGTCGGGACTAGGCCATTCGAATGGCTACTCAATGAGTCAACCAAATGCACAAAGCCTTATTTCAAGCCTAGCATCAAGCCAAAGAGGGTGCATGTGAGCTCTCTACCCTGGCCAGTAAGCCTCTTGACTCTGCATTGAGAGAGGTTGAAATGAAATATGACTTAAGGATAAAATGCACTGGTTTTGTGTTTGTAAAATACTGTTTTCATTACAACTGTTTTATAGGGTCTTGAAGGGGAAAACAAGACCAAGCAACAAAGAAATATAATTCAGTAACTTTAATGGGGGTTTCCCAGGTGGCACTAGCGGTAAAGAACCTGTCTGCCAATGCAGGAGACACGGGAGACATGGGTTCGATCCCTTGGTTGGGAAGATCTCCTGGAGAAAGGTATGGCGACCCACACTAGTATTCTTGCCTGGAGAATCCCATGGAGAGAGAAGCCTATAAAGAGAACCATTGTTAACACCAGGCTTTTGCCATCCTAAATGAGGCATGACTCATATTTTGCATGTGATCTGTTTATTTGACTATCTGCCTGTACAGCTAGAATCCTGGTTGTTAGTAGTACATGCATTTGCTAGTTATTCCCCTGTCCTCTTTTCAGCCTCCGTCAACTAATTTATGTTAACTTTCCCCCCAAAAGAGAGTACTTGAATGTCAGAGCAAGTGACTTGCATTCCAGGACACACTGTAACTTCCAGAGCACTGAGTCAGCAATCTAATGATTTAGCCTGCATCCGCCTGACAGCTGTTTATTTCTTTCAGTGTAATTTCAGAGAAAAATATCCAGAAGGGATTTGCTGCCCTAAATCTATCAGGAAACATATTTAAGATATTCTGTAGTTTCATAATATGAAAAACTAAAGTTAACTCATCCTATCATAAAGGGGTTACAATTTCAGGTATTGTTTGTCTGAACTTGGGCAAAAAGGTGTTAAAAGCATGGAACAAATACCTTGTAGAGATTCAATGAGATAACACATGGGAAGAGCAGAAGGTGAGAAATGTTTCCAGTACTATTTTAAGGCAATTAGGAAGTAAAAGAATTGGAAAGAACCTTTCAGTGTTAGCTGATTGAGATCCAAGGTTTCAGCACCTAGACAGGAGCTTCCTTCCTGAATTCTGGCAGGTGTGCAGGGCTGCTCAGAGATCAGAAAACCTTGGAATCACAGCCAGTGACTGTAAGAAGATCCAGGTTGGAAGGACTGATTCCTCAGGCTCAGACTGAAGTCAAGGACTTAGCAGCAAGCCAGATAGGGACCAAAGGCCAAATCAGTCCCCTGAGAGGAAGACGGGACCAAATCAGCTTCCAGAAGCCAGGAGAGAGTGTGGTCAGCAGTTTGTACCCACATGGTGACTTTTACCGGTTCTCCTGATTCCAATTCTACCCCTCCTCGGTGCTTCAGACTTGGAGCAACTAGGTGGCACTTGTGGTATAGAACCTGCCTTCCAATGCCAGAGATGTAAAAGGTGAGGGTTTGATCCCTGGGTCTGGAAGATCCCCTAGAGAAGGAAACGGCTACCCGCTCCAGGATTCTTGCTTGGAGAATCTCATGGACAGAGGAGCCTGTCAGGCTACAGTCCATGGGATTTCAGAGTCAGACACGGCTGAAGTGAGCTAGCATGCAGGAAGATAACTAAAACCAGAAATAGTCCAAAAGTCAAGAATGAAAATGATACACAAAAAAATATCCATTTACTAAAAAAGAGGCGACAGAGGAGGAATAGAGGAACCAAGAGTCATATAGAAAACAAATGTCCAGATGGCAAAGATACTTCCAACTAGATAAATTAAAACACCAAATGTGCATGGATTAAACACTCCAATCAGAATTCACAGATTGTCAGGCTGGATTTTTTTAAAAATCCATTAGATTCAAAGAGGTTGAAAATAAAGGATGGGAAAGACATATTATGCAAATAGTGACTGTAAGAGAACCACAGTGGCATATTAATACAAGACAAAATATGCTGAAGGAAAAAAGTTATTAAATGCAGAGGGGCTTAACATTTTAAAAAAACAATGTGCATAGCTAACATTAGAGTTAATTCTTTGTGTTGTACAGTTTTGTGTGTTCTCACAAGCTCATAGTCTTGTATGCACCCTTATAGTGTGACACAGAATAGTTATACCACCCCAGAGAATTCCAATACTTGGGACTTCCCTGGTGGTCCAGTGGTTAAGACTTTGAGCTGCCAATGCAGGGAGTGCTGGTTCAGTCCCTGGTTGGGGAACTAAAATCCCCACATGCTGTGTGGCCAAAAAATTTTCTTTAAAAAACTCCAGTATTCCACCTATTAATCTCTCTCCCCTCTTCTGCTGAACCCCTGGCAATGACTGATCTTTTTACTGTCTCTCTTTATAGTTTCTAAGTCTTGGTTAAAAGCCTCTAACTTCCTGCTCTGTACATCTATTGTTTTCTTGAGTTCTTTGAACATCCTTATGATAATAACCTTGAACTCTTTCTTAGGTAGACTGTTTGTCTCCACTTCATTTAGTTCTTCTGGGGCTTTATCTTGTTTCTTCATTTGGAATATATTCCTCTGGCCTCTTTACCTAACTTGGTGTTTTTATGTCTGTGTATCTTATCTCTTGGTTGCATATATACTGTTCTTTCTTTCTTTATATAGATCAAATTTCTGATCAATATCAATTTTCTTATCTCTGAAGATCTTTTTTTCTAACATCTTACGAAGTATGTCTCCTGGTAATAAATTACCTGGATTTTTTGTCTTCTGCGAAACTCTTTCTTCCTTCTTCACTTTTCAAGGATAGCGTCACTGATATGACATTCTAGATTAGTATTGTTCTTTCTGTACTTTAAATGTTTTACTCTGTTATCTTTTTGCTTACATGGTTTTTGAGAAAAAGCTAGATGAGTTCTCATCTTTGTTCATCTACAGTTAAAAGTGTTTTGGGACTTCCCTGGTGGTCCAATGGTTAGGACTCTGTACTTTCACTGCAGGGAGCATAGGTTTGTTCCCTGGTTGGGGAATTAAGATTCTACAAGATGTGTGGTGCAACCAAAAACAGTGTTTTTTCCTCTTGTCTCTGGTAATTTTCTTTGTTCTGAAGTCTGTCTTATATAAATAAAGCCATTTTAGGGAAAGATGATTCCAATGGCATTTAAACTGTTTTAAAGCACAGAGGAGAAAGGAAGCCTTCTTAATGTATTCTTGAGTTAGTGCATTATGACTTCTAAAACCATCCTGCAGGTGGCTCCCATACAGATACACACACTCACAGAGCATCCCTATTTTAAAGTCTTACTTATGAACTTACTTATGAAGTTACACATCCCTGATACACACTTAAGAGCATGTTTTACAAGAAACACACAGTATTACTAAGCAAGGCTTAATTTAAGAATGAAAGAATCCTTTGATGTATGAACTTCATTCATTAATAAGTAATAATGAAAGCCTGATTTTTAAAAAATGAAAGCCTTACAAGCCATTTGAAAATTTTGTGTTACTGACAAGACTTTCAAAATACTGTAACAGAAAGAGAAATTTGTTTTTAAATAGATAATACCAAGGTATGTTTAATGATAGAATGCTCTTTTTGTTTTTGAAAATATTTTGATTGGAAGACAAAATCCTGAGGGAGTGGTTTGTCCTGGAATGCTCAACAAGAAAATTGTGACACCTAGTACAAAAACAAACAGAAGTTTGGAAGGGGAAGAAAGGTGGGAGGGAAGCAGAATACAGTGTATCTGTTTGAGCAAAATGGGTGGAAGCCTAAGACTCTTAGAGAAATTTGTCATTGAGAAACTCCAAACTGTTACTGAAAGGTTTGTGTGCGGGTTCCCGTTGCTCGCTGCTCAGAAGCGGGTAAACAGACCAGATTGGTGGAAAGGAAAGTTTGCTTTATTTCAGATGCCGGCAACTGGGGCGGGGGAGTGGCAGACATCTGTCCAAAGGCCGACTCTCCCCCTCCCCTGACAAGCAGGGGATGAGAGCTTTTATAGACAAGAGTAGGGGGAGGTTACATGCAGAAGCAGCACAGTCATCTCTAACAGTCATCGTCAGTTGATCATCACTGGTCTGACTAGCACCATCTTAGTTGTTTACAGTTAATCTTCAGTTCTGGAGCGCACTTGTTCCCATTTCTTTGCAGTTAATTCTCAGAATTGTGGCAGCTCAAGTCCTGGGTACAGTCTGGTCATCATGTAGTTAACTTCTCCACCTGAGGTTTTGGTATCTATAAGACAGCTCACAGGATATGGCTCAGAATATTATCTACAGCCCTTGAGAAAGAACTAAAGGTCCTTGACTATGCTTAATGACTACATTATTGTTATTTATTCTCTGTAGACTGTTTTCCTTTGTTTCAGCATTTTTCACTTCTCTGATTAAACTTATTTTTTGACTAAAGTTTTCCACAGGCAAAAGGCAGGGAAAGAACATGGTGGTGGGGGCAAGGACCATACAGTCCTGCTTGATTTCAAAACTGGTGAGCTGACCATGTGCAAGCTCAGTAGCTTCATCGCATCCAATGCTTTGCATCCCCATGGACTGTAGCCCACCAGGCTTCTCTGTCCATCTTCCTGACCCAGGGATGGAATCCGCATCTCTTATGTCTCCTGCATTGGCAGGCAGATTCTTTACCACTAGTGCCACTTGAGAAGCATGAATTGACCAAAGAACTTTAATGTCCAGTTTACTGTTGGTGTAGCAGCAGGAAAGCTGCACCATTCCCCCACCCCCATAGAAAAGTCTGCTGGGAAGGGCTTTAATGGTTTGTTGTTCAGTCACTCAGTCATGTCCAACTCTTTGCAACCCCATGGACTGCAGCACTCCAGGCTTTCCTGTCCTTCACCATCTCCCAAGGTTTGCTCAAACTCATGTCCATTGAGTTGATGATGCCATCCAACCGTCTCATCTTCTGCTGGCCCCTTCTCCTCCTATCATCGGCCCTTCCCAGCATCAGGGTCTTTTCCAATGAGTCAGCTCTTTGCCTCAGGTGGCCAAAGTATTGGAGCTTTAGCTTCAACATCAGTCCTTCCAATGACTATTCAGGGTTGATTGACAGGTTTGATCTCCCTGCTGTCCAAGGGACTCTCAAGAGTCTTCTCCAGCCCACGGTTCGAAAGCATCAATACTTTGGTGCTCAGCCCTCTTTATGGTCCAATTCTTAGATCTGTATGTGACTATGGGAAAACCATGGCTTTGACTATACGGACCTTTGTTGGAAAAGTGATGTCTCTGCTTTTTAATATGTTGTCTGGGTTTGTCATAGCTTTTCTTTCAAGGAGCAACTGTCTTTTAACTGACAGCTGCAGTCACTGTCCACAGTGATTTTGGAGGCCAAGAAAATAAAGTTGAAACCAGATGAAAACAGTAGGTGGAGTTTTCATCTGGCTGAGGGAACAGAGAACAGACTGTGGTGAGGGTCGGGGAACAAACGAGCTCAACAGTTCAGCCAGAGCAGAGAATCAGGACTTGACTGTGGGTCCGACAGAAGCCTTGGAAACAGGGTTGGGCTTCCCTTCAGGTGTGCAACGGGGATTTGGGTTGATTTTTCGGTAAATCTCAAAAGACAGAGTGACTCAACTGAAATCTGCATTATGTTAAGATTATAGATGATCTATTTGTGATTCTTCCCATGTTAAAATACACAAGCACATTCAAATTTAGTGTATTAACTTCAGATGGACTCAAAGATTAGAGTTCTACAGTGAGAATCTGTAAAAAGGAAACGGGTAAATATTTTGAATAATTTTGTTTTGGCTAAAAAGTTTGTTCATGTTTTCCCATAACATCTTATGGAAAAAAAGCCAAAGGAACTTTTGGCTGTCAACTGCAAATTGGCGCTTGCCAAGGGCATTTGCCATCTGCCTCTGCAGAGATTGAACCCTGTGCTATTGCAACTGTTGACCTTCAACACCCCAGAGAGTTCAGGATGGAGTGAGGCACTCTGAGCTCTAGGGAAACTGATGGAACAGGTCTTTAATTTTCAGAAACTGACTGCATGACCCCAATCCTTGCATCTCTTCATATCTAAAAGAGCGCTAAATCCCTTATGGTGACATCAGCTTCTCGAGAGTAACAGAAAACCTTTTGTAAAATAAGCGCTTGATTGCATTGAACCCCCTCCACTTCACCAAAATCTTATATATTGAGCTTCCCCCCTGCCTCTGTGAAGCAGTCTCTCAGAGCTATCCGAGGTGCTGTCCCCCAGGCTGCAGTCCTCATTTTGCCCCAAATAAAGCTTTTAACTCACAACTCTCACATTGTGTATCTTCTTTAAGTTGACACGGCCAACCCAATATATTATAGGTAAGAAGTTTCCCAGGGTGACATCAGACCCAAGAAGCCAAGTAGGAAAAGACTGATACATCCAAGGACAGAAAAAATGAAGCTCCTTTGCACAGGAAGAGAAAAATACAGTAAAAGCTATAAAAGATAAATTTCGGCAAAAAACTGATGATACAGGATGGTCAATTGTTACATGTTCCTAATAAACAAAGTGTTTTAAATCTGCAAGAAAAGAATAAACATCCCAATAGAAAAACAGGCAAATTTCTCATAGAAAAAGAAACACAAAACACAAATGTAAATTCATGGAAAGATTCTTAATTTCATTTTAAGGTGGGAGGTGAAAAACAGAAATAATAAGGGTTGATAACAAGGCTTTAAAACTTCACTATACCCGCTGTTTGTTGGTGAGGATGAGGGAAAATAGTCACTCCTGTGTATTATTCATTGGAAAGTATGTCAGAATGACCTTCATGGAGGAGAGTTTCCTTCTCCCAAGAGTATGCAGAGAGGCAGGATGGTTCGGTGTGCAGGAGCAGGACAGGGGTGTGTTATGTGATTGGTCAGGCTCTGAAACCAGACTGCCAGGGGTCAGAGGTCACCTCAGCAAGTCTCCAGCTGTCTGACTGTGACAAGTGACCTTAGCCTACCTGGGCCTCATCTGTGAGGTGGAGTTGACGAAGATTAGGTGTATTTCCGTTTCCAAAAGTTGTGTGGGGTCTGGGCCCTCGCCACTCAAAAGCCAATAAACAGCCCAGGTTGGTGGAAAAGAAAGTTTACTTTATTTAGATACTGGCAACTGAGGTGGGGAAAGGCAGACATCTGTCCAACGGCTGACTCCCTCACTGACAATCAGGGGGCAAGAGCTTATATAGGCTGAGGGAGAGGGCTCAGTGCAGAAACAGTACAAGCAGCTCTGACAGTCGTCTTGAGGTTGGTCATCATTGGTCTGACCAGCATCATCTTGGTTGTTTCAGGTACAGTTATCTTCAGTTCCAAGGTCAGTTTGTTTCCATTTCTTTGACACCAGTTCTCGCTATTGTGACAGCTTATGTCATGGCTACAGTCTGGTCATCATGTAGTTCACTTCTCCACCTGGTGGGGCTTTCAGTATTACAAGACAGCTCACAGGATATGGCTCAGAATATTATCTATAGCCCTTGAGGAGAAATAAAAGGTCCTTGCCTGTGCTTAATGACTACCTTATTATTATTTGGTCACCTTTGATTGTTTTCCTTTGTTTCTTCATGTTCTCATTTCTCTGATTAAACTTACTCTTTGACTAAAGTTTTCCACAGATAAAAGGCAGGCAAAGGACATGGGGGGACGGACCGTAGGGTCCTGCTCCGTTTCATTTGTACAGATTAGAAGAAGGCTCAGCACATGGGACAGAGAAGGCAATGGCACCCCACTCCAGTACTCTTGCCTGGAAAATCCCATGGACGGAGGAGCCTGGTGGGCTGCAGTCCATGGGGTCCCTAAGAGTCGGGCACGACTGAGCGACTTCACTTTCACTTTTCAATTTCATGCATTGGAGAAGGAAATGGCAACCCACTCTGGTGTTCTTGCCTGGAGAATCCCAGGGGCGGGGAAGTCTGGTGGGCTGCCGTCTCTGGGGTCGCACAGAGTCGGACACGACTGAAGCGACTTAGCAGCAGCAGCAGCAGCACATGGGAGGCGGTCATCACAACATTCCTGTAAGGAGAATGTCCGACTGCTTCTCAGCTGTGAGCTGCTGAAGACAAGTGCAGCACAGCAGCTCCATGGGCACCATATCCCATTCTCGGACGGAGCAAACCAACTCTGACAGGGAGGGTTGTGTCTGCACTCCATTAAAGCCTGGATATCACAGCTTCCCACATCACTTCCTTTTCATGGCAGGATTCTAGTAAGACCTCTCATCTGGGAGTAAGACAAGTGGCAATTAACAAGACAGGTATCTTCTTACGTGGTGGCCATGGAGAGCTCGGCTTATACTTCCTTCCTTAGAGCTGGGTTTCTCAACAGTGGCACTGTTGACCTTTTGGAAGTGATTGTTTTTTATTGGGGAGGGGGGTGGCTGCCTGTCCTGTCCATTTTAACATGCCTTACTTATTTATTTGGCTGTGCCAGGTCTTAGTTGGGACACTTGGGATCTGTAATTGTGGCACGTGGGATCTGGTTCCTCAACCAGGAAGTGAACCTGGGCCCTTGGATTGGGAGCATGGAATCTTAGCCACTGGACCACCAGGGAAGCCCCCATTTTAGCTTGTTTGCTGCTGCTGCTAAGTCGCTTCAGTTGTGTCCGACTCTGTGCGACCCCATAGACGGCAGCTCACCAGGCTCCCCCATCCCTGGGATTCTCCAGGCAAGAACACTGGAGTGGGTTGCCATTTCCTTCTCCAATGCATGAGAGTGAAAAGTGAAAGTGAAGTCGCTCAGTCATGTCCGACTCTAGCGACCCCATGGACTGCAGCCTACCAGGGTCCTCTATCCATGGGATTTTCCAGGCAAGAGTACTGGAGTGGGGTATCATTGCCTTCTCCAGCTTGTTTAGCAGTACCCTTATAATAACCACTAAATACCTGTAGCACCCACCCCCAAGTCCTGACAACCAAAAATGCCTGTGGATATTGTCAGAGATCCCTCTGTGAGAGCTGTGAAATCACCCTTGGTTGAGGACCACTGCTTCAGAGGTTGGTAACAGAAGAAAGGGCCTGCCACTCCCCCGCACAGTCACTAAAATGACCCTCCCATTGGAGGCAGTAACTGTAGAGACATCCTTCCTAAGGATGAATGCAGACTGCACTGCTTCTGATAGTTTATGTTTGGTGTGTGTGTATGTGTGTGATTATCTGACCCAACAATCACCCCCTGGGACCCTGGGTGAATATGTAAGCATAGCATCCACTTAATCTGCAGCAAAGCCCTTGAAAGTGTTCAGATCTGGAGTCCCCAAGCCCCTTCACACTCTCATGCTTCTGAAGGTCCACTTTTTTTAATTTCTTTTTTTTTTCTAATCACTAATATATTCACATGGTTCAAAATTTTAAAGGTATAGGGACTCCACACTTTCAATGCAGGGGGTAAGCTTGATTCCTGGTCAGGGAACTAAGATGCACAAACTATGTGGCCAAAATAAAATTTCTTTTACAGTATAAATAAGTGTAGAGTGAACAGTTCACCTGACACCTGGGTGTTTCCCATCTAAATTATTTTATGAGTACATGAATATATATATATTTATCTTTCTCTCCAGCTCTCTCTTTTTTAGCAAAAACTGTCAGCCTTCTGTATATACCGTCCTGCACCTTCCTCCTTCTGCATTTTCTGTGCTTACACAGCACTCACTCACTGCTTCCTCCTTGCTAACAGAGCTCCAATTTTGTGTGGTTCTTTTCCCCAAGCCCACCCATGGGACCCCTCATGTGCCTTAGTGAAGGTAAATTTCACCTCCAGACCTGGGAGGTGGTTGGTCAGAGAATGACCCATATTCATGGCCCTAAATCAGTTCAGAAATTGGCATGAGACCCAAATCGGATTAGTGAGCAAGCTGAGAAGTTTGCTGGGCCCTCCAGAAAAAAACCTTAATTTTCTTTTTTCATTTCTTTTGTTAAAAAATATATTTATTTATTTTCATCTGGATACATCTCTTTTAAAATTGTATTTTATTGTAGTTGATTTACAATGTTGTGTTAGTTTCAGGTGTATAACAAGCACAGTGATTCAGTTATACATATAGATATATCTATTCTTTTTCAGATTCTTTTCCCATATAAGTTATCGGAAAATATTGAGTATAGTTTCCTGTGCTGTACAGTAGGTCCTTGTTGGTTATCTTTTTTATATGTAGTAAGGTCTGTCTGTTAATCCCAAATTTCTAATTTACCACTGTCCCACCCTTTCCCTGTTGGTAACCATAAGTTTATTTTCTATGTCTGTGGGCCTGTTTCTATTTTGTAGATAAGTTCCTTTATACTCTTTTTAAGATTCCACATATAAGCGATATCGTATGATATTTGTCTTTCTCTGACTGACTTCACTTAGTATGATCATCTCTAGGTTCATCCATGTTGCTGCGAATAGCATTATTTTTTTATGGTCAAGTAATATTCCATCACATATATGTACCACATCTTTATCAAGTCATCTGTCAATGGACATTTAGATTGCTTCCATGTCCTGGCTATTCTAAACAATGCTGCAGTGAACACTGGGGTATATATACATTCTCAAATTATTGTTTGCCCAGGAGTAAGATTGCCGGATCATATGGTAGTTCTATTTTTTAGTTTTTTAAGGAACCCATTCTGTTCTCCATAGTGGCTGCACCAATTTACACATCTTCTCCAGCATTTTTTATTTGTAGACTTTTTGATGATGACCATTCAGACCTGGTGAGGTGATACCTCATTGTAATTTTGATTTGCATTTCTCCAATAATTAGCAATGATGAGCATCTCATCATGTCCCTGTTGGCCATCTGATGTATGACACTGTAATAATCCATGACCTGGCCTAGAATTGTGCTGGGCCACCTTATATTTTAGGATAAAGTCATTTTCTCAGGAGCTATGCTGCCTGGTGTTGTTCACCTTCCCCATTTTCTATTGTTTTATTTCTAATCAGGGATTTTCCTAGTCTAAAGAAAATCCTACTTGGACTTCCCTGGTGGCCAAGTGGTTAAGACTCTGTATTTCCAATGTAGGGCACCAAGGTTTGATCCTTGGTCAGGGAACTAGATCCTACACGGTATAATGAAGATGGAGGGTCCTGAGTGCCACAACTAAGACCTGGCACAACCAAATAAATAAATAAATAAAATGTTCCATTGTTGCCCTGTAAATAAATTCTTCAGTACCATTTTTCTAGATTCCATATTTATGCATTAGAATATGGTATAGATCTTTCTCTTTCTGACACACTTCACTCTGCATAATAAGTTCTAGGTTCATCCACCTCTTTAGAACTGACTCAAATGTGTTCCTTTTTTGGCTGAGTAATATTCCATTGTGCATATGTACCACAACTTCCTTATCCATTCATCTGATGGTGGACATCTAGGTTGCTTTCATGTTCTAACTATTGTAAATAGTGCTGCAATGAACAATAGGATATATATTTCTCTTTCAATTTGGTTTCCTCAGGGTATATGCCTAGGAGTGGTATTTCTGGGTCATATGGTAGTTTTATTCCTAGTTTTTTAAGGAATCTCCATACCGTCTTCCATAGTGGCTGTATCACTTTACATTCCCACCAACAGTGCAAGAGCGTTCCCTTTTCTCCACACCCTCTCCAGCATTTATTGTTTGTAGATATTTTGATGAGGGCCATTCTGACCAGTGTGATGTGATATCTCATTGCAGTTTTGATTTGCATTTCTCTAATAATGAGCGATGTTGACCATCTTTTCATGTGTTACTTACAGGACAACAGTGGAGAAACAGACATAGAGAATAGACTTATGGACACGGGGAGAGGGGAGGAAAGGGTGAGATATATGGAAAGAGTAACATGGAAACTTACATTACCATATGTAAAATAGATAGCCAACAGGAATTTTTTTGTATGGCTCAGGAAACTCAAACAGGGGCTCTGTATCAACCTAGAGGGTTGGGATAGGGAGGGAGATGGGAGAGAGGTTCAAAAGGGAGGGGATATATGTATACCCACGGCTGATTCATGTTGATTCATGATTCATGACAGGAAACAGCAAAATTCTGTAAAGCAATTATCCTTCAATAAAAAATAAATGTATTTTAAAAAGAAAAAAAAATTTTTTTAAAAGAAAGAAAATCCTATTATAACACTGATCCACCCCTATTTTCTGTCATCTGCAACAACAAACATCCAAAAGGCCCCAAGACTACAAGTGTCCAAAGAGAAGAAATGAATGGAGGGATTGTCCTCTTGGCGACCAGCAGGGCTCTGGCATGAAAGGCCACTTGTGCTGGCCCGGTTCATGGCCAGCTGACTCTGCTGCACACTCTTAGGATCAGTAGCTCTCAAACCAGCTCCTCTCTGCTACGGGCTCAGTAGGGAACTGGGCCAATTCAACATCCAGAGACACCTGGGTACCATCTGCCTGGGCCCAAGTGCATGTCACGTCTTTCCTGATTGTACTGACTGAACTCAGGTTTGCCTTGAAGTTTGTAAACATTTCGCAGGTTGTCAACAAAAACAATGATGGGCAATCCTAGCAAATTCAATCCAGGTTTGTTCTTTTCTCCTTCAAGTCTCAGATCTTAGCTTCCTAGCAAAGTAGATTTCCAGGCCTATTTAGATGAATTATGGTTGTTGTTTTTTTTAAAGGTCATCCTTAAAAAAAATATTTATTTATTTTTGGTTGTGCTGGGTCTTTGTTGCTGTGCAGGCTTTCTCTAGTTGTGGCAGGTGGGGGCTACTCTCTAGTTGTGGCATGCAGGCTTCTCATTGCAGTGGCTTCGTGTTGCAGAGCACAGGCTCGAGGGCATGCAGCCTTCAGTATTATGATGCATAGGGTTAGTTGACCCTTGGCATGTGGGATTTTCCTGGATCAGGGATCAAACTAGAGTCCCTTGCATCGGCAGGTGGATTCTTAACCACTGGCCACCAGGGAAGTCCAGAAAGGTCATTTCTTTATTATTATTATGGTAAAATCCATATAGCAAAATTTTCCATTTCAGTCATGTTAACGTGTACGATTCAGAGGCATTTAGTCCTATCACATTGTCGAACAACCATTGCCACTAGTTTCAGAATTAAATTTTTTTTTTCAGAATCAATCTTGAAGATTTCTACAGTTCCAACAGTCTTCTACTCTCTATTATATATTTAGCAAAATTAGTTTTTTCTCACTTTTTTGTGTTCAACTAGGATACATCAGAGGATGAGATGGCTGGATGGCATCACTGACTCGATGGACGTGAGTCTGGGTGAACTCCGGGAGTTGGTGTTGCACAGGGAGGCCTGGCGTGCTGCGTTTCATGGGGTCGCAAAGAGTCGGACACGACTGAGTGACTGATCTGATCTGATCTGAGGATACATCTGAGTTACCTAATTTTGAAGATCTTCTTATGCCAGTTATGCACTAAATATGAAAGGTGAATGTAGAGAGAATATCTGGAACTATCTTCAAACTATTAATAAGTGTATCCAAATGGGTCATTTTTCGTCTCATTGATAGTCCACATTATTTCTTTCATTAGAAAATATATTTTATTTTTAATTGGAGGATAATTGCTTTACAGAACAGTATTGGTTTCTGCCATCCATCAACATGAATCAGCCATAGGTATATGTATGTCCCCTCCTTCTTGAACCTCCCTCCCACCTCCCACCCCTCTGTCACGGAGCACGGGTATTTCTTTATTATTACGTATACACATTGTTTTTCCCTATATATAGCCTTTTCACAAAGTCTGAAAAAAACTGAGCAAGTACAATGCAGACAGAAGGGGAAAGTCATTAATTATATATGTTATTCTTCATAAATTCAAAGCAACACTCCCACTTACTTTACTGTTGTAAAGGACATTATAGGGCATGAATATTTTTAAAGTCCTTAACTGGGTGATGAGATAAATACTTTGCTCCTTTCATATAACCTCAAATATATTTCTATTTATAAGACAAATACATACACACATACATTTTTAAAGCTGTCTGACTTTATGAGGAGGCCAGCGCTTGGAGGCAAAGACCAAAATACAAGCACCAACATCTGTTGTCAGGAAAATGTAGGGTTGTTGTCTTAACACCACAGGACATGATTAAGGCTTTCTGAAATCCCTGGTTGGGGGCTGATATGACTGTGATTAAATTCTTGTTCTTTTTATTGGTCATAGATCTTCTTTATTCTCATCTTTCTCCAGTCACCTTCCCCGACTAGTGAAAGCTTCACCCTGATTTTGAAATGGAGCAGGATTCTATGATCCTTGTCCCCCTACCGTGTCTTCTGCCTGAGTCAAAGAATAAATTTAATCAGAGAAGTGAGAAATGCTGAAACAAAGGAAAACAGTCTAAGGAGAATAAATAATAATAATGTAGTCATTAAGTATAGTCAAGGACCTTTAGTTCTTTCTCAAGGGCTGTAGATAATATTCTGAGCCATATCCTGTGAGCTGTCTTATAGATACCAAAACCTCAGGTGGAGAAGTTAACTACATGATGACCAGACTGTACCCAGGACTTGAGCTGCCATAATTCTGAGAACTGACCGCAAAGAAATGGGAACAAGTGCTCCCGGAATTGAAGATTAACTTTACCTAAAACAACCAAGATGATGCTAGTCAGACCACTGATGACCAATTGAAGATGACTGTTAGAGATGACTATGTTGTTTCTGCATCTAACACCACCCCCCACCCACCAACTCTGTCCATAAATACTCTTACCCGCTGCTTGTCAGGATGGTGGGGGGAGTCGGCCTTTGGACACCCTACCCCCCAGTTGCCGGCATCTGAAATAAAGCAAACTTTCCCTTCCACAAACCTGGCCTGCTTATTGACTTTTGAGCAGTGAGCAGCTGGACCTCCCACACATACCTTTCAGTAACAGATTTTGGCACCCGGAGCGGGGCTGGCTATGGGTGACTCCTGAGCGTTCATGGCACCTGGCTCTCCTGAGTCTTCCAGGGAAGAGCTGTGGCTATGACAATGTATTAGCCTGCTACTGTAAGCTAGCTAACCCCAGGTAGATTTGGGGGACATTCCTAGCAGTTGCTGAAACCATTTGTTTTGAGGATCCTCCCTGTTTTTCCCCTGCCTGGCCCTGGCTGTCAACTTACACTTTTCTTGGTGGAATGGAAACTTGCATTTGGGATGAGCTGACAATCTCCAAGACAGGGTAAGTCCACCGGTGTGCCTTCCCATTTGTGAATGCTAGGGCTATTTGGACATTCTTGCCTGTTGATTCTGATGAGTGTCTGATGTTGAGAACTGCTTGAGACACACGAGGTGCTTTTTGGGCACTTTGCCAGTTGGTTCTGACATGTGTCTGATGTTGAGGATTGTTTATGAGCACTGACTGCTATTTGGGCATTTTTGCCAATTGGTTCTGATGTCTGTCTGCCACTGAGGACTGTTTGTGAGCATGAAGTGCTTTGGGGCATTCTTTGCAATTGGTTCTGACATCTGACTATTGTTGAGGACCATTTATGACCAGTGAGTGTCATTTGGGTAATTTGCAATTGGTTCTTACATTTGACTACCAATGAGGACCATTTGAATCAGGAAAATGTTTGCCTGGGATTCTGTACTAGTCACCCTTGGCATGCACTCAGGCCCCAAGTAGGAGAGGGTTTATGACATATCTGTCATTTGGTGTGTGGGCATGTATTCCATTTGTATGATTGGTACTCTTATTGCCTTATGTAAAATGGGAAATTCAGGTTCAGTTGATTAAGAAAAATCTTAACTGTGAATTTATGACTAAAAAAGAAAGATGATTTTCTTTTGGACAATGTATAGCTATAGTATTCTTCGGACTACAGGGAAGATTGGTTAAGATGAAACTCTTGAAATTAAAAAAAAAAAACCTGGTTATTTTTGCATATGCAGTTAGGGAAAGCTAACTTAATAAAACACTTTTTTCAGACCCTGAGAAAACAAAATTATGCCTGGGAAAAAGTTTGAGGTTGATGTTCATCATGTCCTTGAAATGTAAACACAGTTCACTTTGCCTGGATCTTCAGCCTTGGTTTAACTATGCAAAGGAAAAAAGGCTTTAAAATTGAATGTATAATTTGGCTATTCTGGCTATAATCCATAAATTGATTACCTATTTTTGCATTCTTGTAAGACCAAGACAGAAACTAAAGATGTTTGGGTTTATTAAACATACATGTTGTAACGCTGAAGAAAAATTACACTATGAAAAAAAATGTATGTTTTTGAGGTTATGAAGTATGTTCTTAAGTTTGCCAATCAGAAAATGATGGTGTAACATTTCAGTCACTTGTTTCTTGGTTTTGTTAAAACTTTCAAGGGTTCAGTTCAGTTCAGTTCAGTCGCTCAGTCATGTCTGACTCTTTGTGATCCCATGGACTGCAGCATGCCAGGCCTCCCTGTCTATCACCAACTCCTGGGGTTTAACCAAACTCATGTCCATTGAGTCGGTGATGCCATCCAAACATCTTATCCTCTGTTGTCCCCCTCTCCTCCTGCCCCAATCTTTCCCAGCATCAGGGTCTTTTCCAATGAGTCAGCTCTTCGCATCAGGTGGCCAAAGTATTGGAGTTTCAGCTTCAACATCAGTCCTTCTTAGAAATTGTGATATGTAAAAATGATAAGTGAAACATTTTGGTATGTAAAGGAAGTAGGATATACATTGTCGACAAAGAGAAGGTATGAAGAACTGAAATATTTTTGTTGAGGAAAAATGATAATAATTTTGTCCTACAGTTGTTTGTTTCTGGATGAAGAAATACAGGACAAATTTGTTTGGATCTAGAAAGTGACAAAGGTTTGTGAAAAGGGAATTTTGAAAAAAAAAAAGAATTGTGTACATTGTTAGGATTAAGATTAGACTAAATTTAATTAGGTATATGAATTTTATTAACAGTGCTGCTTCTGCTGCTGCTAAGTCGCTTCAGTTGTGTCTGACTCTGTGCGAAATTGATGCAAGACTGAAGTTGGTTTTTCTCTCTGTTAAGAAAAGTTCTCCTGGAATATTGATTTGATTTGATAACAGAGACTTCTAATGGAAAGTAACTGTTTTGTTTCTAACCATACTTTTGACCTCAATGTTCAGGATGGAAAAATTGTCCAGTAAAGTATAACTGCTCATAATGTGTAACGGTGCTGGCTTTAAGTGTACCACTTAAAGGATACGTACAATGTTTGCATGACAGCTGGGTATGAATGATAAAATGTATGGCCTGTAAAGCATTTCCCTATTCATGTACCTCTCAGCCTGTTCATGATATCCGATTAGTTTTCCCCCAGTGTGGACAACTAGGCAAATATATAAATAAAAAGGAGGCCTAGCACTGAGTGACATGGATGGACCCAGAGCAGGCAAATGAACCATTCTGGAACCAAGATGATGCTAGTCAGACCACTGATGATCAATTGAAGATGACAGAGATGACTATGCTGTTTCTGCATGTAATCACCCTCCCCTACTCTGTCTATAAATGCTCTCACCCCTTGCTTGCCAGCAGGGGAGTCCGCCTTTGGACAGATGTCTGCCACTCTCCCCGCCACCCCTGCCAGTTATCGGCATCTGAAATAAAGCAAACTTTCCTTCCCACCAACCTGCCCTGCTTATTGGCTTTTAACCGGCAAGCAGCCAGACCCCCACACATACCTTTCAGTAACAATTTTGGGTCTGATGCATTTTCTTACATAAGCACCATCCATGGGGAGAAATGATTCTTGGCCAGTCATATATTATCCTATTTTTCATTTGGCACAAAAAGCATCAAGCAGAGTTTGTCTTACCTGGGCAATTTTTTTGTTTTGTTTTGTCAGTTGTAACCTAACAGTAAACTTCGCGTGCAGCTCTTCTCAGAATTTTACTCAGTATATTACTGCTCCCCACTTGTATCACCCACTGAATACTAATTATAGAAAATGCTCCATTTAGATAATTATTTTGGTTAAGAGTGAATAGATTATGAAAAAGCTGGGAAAAGACCAAGCACTGGTTTTCCACAAGATGAAAATGAATGTTTAAGCCAGAAAGAAAGAAAGAGTTAGTCACTCAGTCATGTCCAACTCTTTGTGACCCCATGGACTGTAGTCCACCAGGCTCCTCTGTCCATGGAATTCTCCAGGCAAGAATACTGGAGTGGGTTGCCATTTCCTTCTCCAGGGGATCTTCCTCACCCAGGGATCGAACCTGGGTTTCCCGGACTGCAGACAGACTCTTTACTAACTGAGCCACCAGGGAAGCTGTGCAACAAATATATTTACAGTAAATATCCCATTTGTTTGCACTGTCAGATATTTTAGTACTTTGAATAATCTGTTACTTTCCTTTCTTCTTAAATACTAACTGGGCAAAAATTCATGGTATGAGTATAGATTATACACACAAACACATGTTTTGGAAATCATGACTTAGGATAGACAAGTAAAAATAGCTGGGAGGTGTTGAACCTTGAGTCAAGAATATCTAAATCTGAATAAAAGCCATATTCAGTAGGAGTTTGGGATTAACATACACACACTACTATATATAAAACAGGCCATCAACAAGGACCTACTGTAGAGCACAGAGAACTCTACTCTGTATTCTCTAATAACCTATATATAAAAAGTATCTGAAAAAGAGTGGATATATGTATATGTATACTGAATCAGTTTGCTGGATATCTGAAACTAATACAACATTGTAAATCAACTCTTTCGTTGTTGTCACCTGGTCGTGTCCGACACTTTGTGACCCCATGTACTGCAGCACGCCAGACCTCCCTGTCCCTCATTATCTCCAAGAAATCAACTTACGCCTATATAAAATTAAAAAAAAAAAATAACAAGTAGGGACTTCCCTGGTGGTCCAATGGCTAGGACTTCACCTTCCAGAGCAGGAGGTGAAGGTTTGATCCCTGATTGTGGAGCTAAGATCTCACATGCTGCTACTGCTAAGTCACTTCAGTCGTGTCCGACTCTGTGCGACCCCATAGAAGGCAGCCCAACAGGCTCCCCCGTCCCTGGGATTCTCCAGGCAAGAACACTGGAGTGGGTTGCCATTTCCTTCTCCAATGCATGAAAGTAAAAAGAAAGTGAAAAGTGAAAGTGAAGTCGCTCAGTCGTATCCGACTCTTAGTGACCCCCATGGACTGCAGCCTACTAGGCTCCTCCATCCATGGGATTTTCCAGGCAAGAGTACTGGAGTGGGGTGCCATTACCTTCTCCAAGATCTCACATGACTGGGGGCCAAAAAAGCAAATCATAAAACAGAGATAATATTGTAACAAATTCAGTCAAGATTTTTAAAATGGTCCACTTCCCCCCACCCCAAAGAAAGGTTATTTTCTTTTAACTTTTTGAAAAAAGAATAATTATGAAAAAAGAAAGCCATATTTGGAAGAGAGCTTGTTCCAGAGGGTGTATCTCTGACCCCAGGAGGAATCATGGAAAGGCAGGGTCAGCCTCACAGACGGACACTGCTTTGGAATTTAGGGCTTCCCATTGGCTCACATGGTAAAGAGTCTACCTGCAATGCAGGAGACCTGGGTTTACTCCCTGGGTCAGGACATCCCCTGGAGAAGGAAATGGCTACCCACTCTAGTATTCTTGACTGGATAATTCCATGGACAAAAGAGCCTGGAAGGCTACAGTCCATGGGGTTGCAATGAGTCACAACTGAGCGACTAACACTTTTTGGAATTTACAGTCATTCACAGGTTGTTCTCAGAGGTGGCTTGTCTCTCAAAATGCCCAAGAAAATACAGATGGGAATAAAAGCAGCCTTGTATTGATTCCTTGTTGGCTTAACTCCCTTCTGACCTACCTTAGATTAATTTGCCACTTTGCTAAGGAGATGGTTTGAACCTCAGGTTCACTGCTGGATAGGAATAGAAGCGGCCTCAGAGAGCATGTGGGCTCATGACCTTTCTCCATCTGTCCGTGGGGTAGGTTGTTCCTAAGGATGGTCACAGCAATTTGTCCCATTCTGTATGCCCTTCTGCAATATGACTTTTCCAACTCTGAACTGACATTCCTTCTTTCTTCCTTTGATTCTGGACTGGCTCTGACTTTTTCTGACCATGGGATGCAGTGCAAGTGATGCTGTCTGTGTTTTCAGCTAGGGCCTCCAGAGGTCTTGTAGCTTCTGTTTCTGCACTTTGGAAGCCAGCTGGCGTGTATGCAAGTCCAGAGGATGCTGATAGCAAAGTGACATGGAAGGAAAGAGGGTCCAGACAATACAAGGAGAACCGAGGAACCCAAGCCAACCAATGCCACGAGCAGAAGCTGGGATCATCCAACCTCTTCTGCCCAAGCTGACCACACTGCAGCCCAGAAGAGCTGCTCCCACCAACCCCACCCAAGGTCCTGGCCCACACACTCTGAGCAGTAAAACTGATACTGACTTAAGCTACTAAATGTAGGGCTGCATTATCACACAGAAACAGATAAGTGAGACAGACATTGGTGCTGCCACTGCAAAAACCAAAAACATCCATTATTGGCAGAGCGGGAGCACAGCTGGTACTGCGAGACCGTTAATTACCATGAGACCTATTGTTACTACTAGACTGTTAGTTATCGTGAGACCATGAGTTACCTTGAGAGTGTTAGTTACCGTGAGACCTTTGGCTACTGTGAGACAGTAAATTACCACGAGACTGTTAGTTATCGTGAGACTTTTGGCTACCGCAAGGCTGTTAGTTACCAGAAGACCATTAGTTAGGAGACTGTTATCACGAGACCTTTGGTTAACGCAAGACCATTTGTTACCACAAGACTGTTAATTACCACGAGATCTTTGGTTACCGTGAGACCATCATTTACCCTGAGACCCTTAGTTACTGCAAGACTTCCGGATACCATAAGACACTTGGTGCAAGATGTATAGCCTGGCAGCCAGAGTTCCCTTTGGATCAACTTTTAATGGACAGTGGTTCTCCCACAAGACTATGGTGCAAGGTGGACTTTGGCTGTCTGCCTGGGCTCTCCAGACTCTCCAACCGACAGCTGGTGGATAAGCTGAGTCCTGGGTACAGGCTGGGAGCTGTGTCTATAGAGGCCCAGAGCCCTCACCACAGCCACCCACTAGCTGAGCCTAGGCCCTGAGGCAGCCATGAGCCGCTCCCTCCTTCCCACAACCTAATAGCAGCACCAGTCTCTATGGGTCATCGTCCACGGAGACCTCACCAACAGGTGTATGTGGACACTGCCATAGGCAGGTAAGAGCGTCAACTAGCATTGGTTTCTCCATTCATGTTTCAGTACTTGGTCCAGCTTAGCTCAGTTGTCTGCCTTTAGGAGATGGCCAGAGGTTAAGTTGTAAGGGCCTTGAATTCAGTTACTTGAGGCCCACCTCTGTGGTTGGGGCTGTTCTCAAAGAGGAGCAGTTGTGGCGAGTGGGAGCTTAACCTGGTGAGTGTTTGCTGCAGTTTGCCTTCCTAGTAATCCTGTACAAACGATTCTCTCCAGTTTCAGTGAAAATCCTGAGAGTTGGCTGGGTGCCCAGTGCCCTCAGGGATGATGGCCAGGCAGGGTCTAGGGATCCAGCCCTGAGGGTACCACCAACTAAGATAGGCCTCTCCCAGTGGGCCTGGGTGCTTAGGAAGACCCAGACCAGGTGCTGGGCGAGTGCTTCTAGGCTGGTACCCTTCTTCCCCTCCTGGTAGCCTGGCCTGGACCTTGGAGGGTGAGAGTTGAGACTTGGGCCCTTGCCCCCTTTTGTCAGAACAGAGAATAACATTTGTTTTTGTGGAGGTTTACAGGAATATGGTGACCTGTGAACTGACCTCAAGAACAAAGGATCTGACACCAAGAAGTTTGCAACAGCTAACCACCCCCTTCCCTCACCCTTCCTGTAAGAGGGTTTTTGCTGAAGCTTTGGGGAAATTTGGAGTCTTTATGGTATAAGCCACCCATCTCTTTACATGACCCTGCCATAAACCTTTCTCTGCTCCAAACTTTGACATTTTGGTGGTGTTGGCCTCACTGTGTGTTAGGTGCACAGACTTGCACTTGGTAACATCATGAGTTTTGATACTGGGTGGAAGAGGCTGAAGAATGAGTGAGAAAACTGTTAGGGAAGCCGGGAACAGGGGCAAGAAAATTGCTAGTGGATGCTCAAGAAAAGGGTTAGCTGTGTTACATCTGGTGGAATTTTTGGCCACATTATATCATGGAAGATAGAAAATTTGCAGCTAATGAACTTGCTGATCTGGATAAGAAGATTTCCAGGCAAAATACTGAAAGTGCAGGCAACTTGAATGAGTGGGAGAAAGTGTTTTCAAACCGTCTATCTAATAAGTGATTAGTGTTGAAAATGTGTCAGAGACTCATACAATTCAGTAGCAAAAAAAAAAAAAAAAAAAAACACAACAATTCTGGTGAAAAAGTGGGCAAAGGATCTGAATAAACACTTTACACAAAGAAGTATACAGATAGGCCAACAGGTACATGAGAAGATGCTCAACATCACTCATCATCAGGGAAATGCAAATCAAAGCCACAGTGAGACTGGCTATCGTGAGGAGAGAAAAGTACAAATGAGATTATAAACACTGTACGGTCAGCCTTCTGTACCTGTGAGTTCCACATCTTTGAATTCAACTGTTGGTTTGGAAATATTCAGGAAAAAAGAGATTCCAGGAAGTTTCAAAAAACCTTGAATTTGTTGTGCCCTGTCAGCTACATAGTATTTGCATTATATTAGGTATTAAAAGTAATCTAGAGATTTAAAGTCTATGGGAGGGTGTGCATAGGTTATATGCAAAACCATACCATCTAGTATAAGGGACTTGAGTATCCACAGATTCTGGTATCCCAGGAGTCGGGGAGCATCTTGGGACCAATCCCCCATGGATACTGAGGGACAGCTCTGCATTCACAATATATTTTTCAGTGATTATGCTATTTACAAAACACTGAAACTGGTTCAAATAGAGTTTCATTCACCATACACATGCATTACTAATGCAGTCTTAATTGTCTTGATATTTTGGTGTAGCATATGTATTTATTGATTTACAAATAAAATATAGATCAAGTGTTTAAAAAAAAATAACAAGCATTGGTGAGAAAGTGAAGAAAAGGGAACACTTGGGCACTGTTGGTGGGAATGTTAATAGGTGCAATCTATATGGAAAATAGATTTAAGGGACTAGATCTGATAGATAGAGTGCCTGATGAACTATGGACGGAGGTTCGTGACATTGTACAGGAGACAGGGATCAAGACCATCCCCATGGAAAAGAAATGCAAAAAAGGAAAATGGCTGTCTGGGGAGGCCGTACAAATAGCTCTGAAAAGAAGAGAAGTGAAAAGCAAAGGAGAAAAGGAAAGATATAAGCATCTGAATGCAGAGTTACAAAGAATAGCAAGGAGAGATAAGAAAGCCTTCCTCAGTGATCAATGCAAAGAAATAGAGGAAAACAACAGAATGGGAAAAACTAGAGATCTCTTCAAGAAAATCAGAGATACCAAGGGAACATTTCATGCAAAGATGGTCTCGATAAAGGACAGAAATGGTATGGACCTAACAGAAGCAGAAGATATTAAGAAGAGGTGGCAAGAATACACAGAAGAACTGTACAAAAAAGATCTTCATGACCCAGATAATCACAATGGTGTGATCACTGACCTAGAGCCAGACATCCTGGAATGTGAAGTCAAGTGGGCCTTAGAAAGCATCACTATGGATAAAGCTAGTGGAGGTGATAGAATTCCAGTTGAGCTATTTCAAATCCTGGAAGATGATGCTGTGAAAGTGCTGCACTCAATATGCCAGCAAATTTGGAAAACTCAGCAGTGGCCACAGGACTGGAAAAGGTCAGTTTTCATTCCAATCCCAAAGAAAGGCAATGCCAAAGAATGCTCAAACTACTGCACAATTGCACTCATCTCACATGCTAGTAAAGTAATGCTCAAAATTCTCCAAGTCAGGCTTCAGCAATACGTGAACTGTGAAATTCCAGATGTTCAAGCTGGATTTAGAAAAGGCAGAGGCACCAGAGATCAAATTGCCAACATTGGCTGGATCATGGAAAAAGCAAGACAGTTCCAGAAAAACATCTATTTCTGCTTTACTGACTAGGCCAAAGCCTTTGACTGTGTGGATCACAATAAACTGTGGAAAATTCTGAAAGAGATGGGAATACCAGACCACCTGACCTTCCTCTTGAGAAACCTATATGCAGGTCAGGAAGCAACAGTTAGAACTGAACATGGAACAACAGACTGGTTCCAAATAGGAAAAGGAGTACGTCAAGGCTGTATACTGTCACCCTGCTTATTTAATTTCTATGCAGAGTACATCATGAGAAACACTGGGCTGGAAGAAGCACAAGCTGGAATCAGGATTGCCAGGAGAAATATCAATCACCTCAGATATGCAGATGACACCACTCTTATGGCAGAAAGTGAAGAGAAACTCAAAAGCCCCTTGATGAAAGTGAAAGTGGAGAGTGAAAAAGTTGGCTTAAAGCTCAACATTCAGAAAATGAAGATCATGGCATCTGGTCCCATCACTTCATGGGAAATAGATGGGGAAACAGTGGAAACAGTGTCAGACTTTATTTTTTTGGGCTCCAAAATCACTGCAGATGGTGATTGCAGCCATGAAATTAAAAGATGCTTACTCCTTGGAAGGAAAGTTATGACCAACCTAGATAGCATATTCGAAAACAGAGACATTACTTTGCCAACAAAGGTCCGTCTAGTCAAGGCTATGGTTTTTCCCGTGTTCATGTATGGATGTGAGAGTTGGACTGTGAAGAAAGGTGAGTACTGAAGAATTGATGCTGTTGAACTGTGGTGCCAGAGAAGTCTCTTGAGAATCCCTTGGATTGCAAGGAGATCCAACCAGTCCATTCTAAAGATCAGTCCTGGGTGTTCATTGAAAAGACTGATGCTGAAGCTGAAACTCCAGTACTTTGGCCACCTCATGAGAAGAGTTGACTCACTGGAAAAGACTCGGATGCTGGGAGGGATTGGGGGCAGGAGGAGAAGGGGACGACAGAGGATGAGATGGCTCGATGGCACCACCGACACGATGAACATGAGTTTGGGTGAACTCTGGGAGTTGGTGATGGACAGGGAAGCCTGGTGTGCTGCAGTTCATGGGGTCGCAAAGAGTCGGACATGACTGAGTGACTGAACTGACTGACTGATATGGAAAATGAGGTATAGAGATGCAAGAAAAAATTAGAGCTAGAACTACCATATTCTTATATCTTAAAGTCCAAAGGGAATTAGTTGCTCATGTGTGTCTGACTCTTTGTGATCCTATGGACTATAACTTGCCAGGCTCCTCTGTCCATGGAATTCTCCAGACAAGAATACTGGAGTGGGTAACCATTCCCTTCTCCAGGAGATGTTCCTGACTTAGGGTTCGAACCCAGGTATCCTGTATCGCAGGCAGATTTTTTTTTAACCATCTGAGCCACCAGGGAAGCCCTTTTTTGGACTATATAATCCAGCAATTTCACTTCGTGGTATCTGAAGAAAACCAAAACACTAATTTGAAAAGTTATTCTTCCATGTTCATTGCATCATTATTTGCAATAGGCAAGACATGGAAACATCCTAAGGGTCCATCAATGAGTGGGTCGACTTTAAAATATAGTCTATACACAATGGAATATCACTCAACCAGCGGAGAAGGCAATGGCACCCCACTCCAGTACTCTTGCCTGGAGAATCCCATGGACAGAGGAGCCTGGTAGGCTGCAGTCCATGGGGTCGCTAAGAGTCGGGCACGACTGAGTGACTTCACTTTCACTTTTCACTTTCATGCATTGGAGAAGGAAATGGCAACCCACTCCAGTATTCTTGCCTGGAGAATCCCAGGGACGGGGGAGCCTGTTGGGCTGCCTTCTATGGGGTCACACAGAGTTGGACATGACTGACGCGACTTAGCAGTAGCAGCAGTAAAAGAGAAGGAAATCTTGCCATTTGCAACAACATAGATGGACCTAGAGGATGTTATGCTGAGTGAAATAAGCCAAACAGAGAAAGACAAATACTGTGTAATCTTACTTTTTATGTGGAATAAAAAAAAAAAAACCCAAAACTCATAGATACAGAGAACAGATTGAAGGCCAACAGAGGGTAGAAGGTGTGGGTGAAAGAAAAGGATAAAGGGGATAAATAGGTACAAATTCCTGTTATAAGTAAGTCCAAGTGATGTAATGTATAGCATGGTGACTATAGTTAATAATACTGTATTGCATGCTTGAAAGTTGCTGAGAGAATAAATCTTAAAACTTCTTATCACAGGGAAAAAAGATTATGTAACTATAGTGATGGATGTTAACTAATTGGGATAATTTTACAGTTATACAAATATCAAATCATTATGTCATATTAATACATCTGAAGCTAATGTTATATGTCAATTACACCGCAATTTTTAAAAATAAACTAAATGTGTGCACATATTGGGTTGACCAACAGGTTCTTACAGGTTTTTCAACCCGAATGAACCTGTTGGCCAACTCAGTATTATAAAAAGGAAAAGAAAATGCAACTGACTTCTTTTAGCTGCATTTATAAAATGCAGGAAGAGAGCGATTAACTAACGAAGGAGGTATTTAGCTCTTAGGTGGGATAACGAAGAAATACAGAGGGCCTCACATAGCCTCTCTGGCCAGCAAAACATTCTCAAAATAAGAAATAGCCTTACACTGCATATTTAAAATGGGTCACCAACAAGGATCTACTGTATAGCACAGGGAATTCTGCTCAATATTACGTGGCAGCCTGGATGGGAGAGGAGTTTGGGGGAGAATGGATACATGTATATGTATGGCTGAGTCCCTTCACTGTTCACCTGAAAGTATCACAATATTTTTCTCGGCTATGCTGCTACTGCTGCTAAGTTGCTTCAGTCGTGTCCGACTCTGTGCGACCCCAGAGATGGCAGCCCACCAGTCTCCCCCGTCCCTGGGATTCTCCAGGCAAGAACACTGGAGTGGGTTGCCATTTCCTTCTCCAATGCATGAAAGTGAAAAGTGGAAGTGAAGTCGCTCAGTTGTGTCCGACTCTTAGCGACCCCATGGACTGCAGCCTACTAGGCTCCTCCATCCATGGGATTTTCCAGGCAAGAGTACTGGAGTGGGGTGCCATTATAGTCCAATATAAAATAAAAAGTTTAATAAAAATTAAATAAATAAATAAAAGAAAAAGAAATAGCCTTGGAGTAAAGATTAATTGGAGAAGGCAATGGCAACCCACTCCAGTACTCTTGCCTGGAAAATCCCATGGACGGAGGAGCCTGGTGGGCTGCAGTTCATGGGGTCACACAGAGTCGGATTCAACTGAGTGACTTCACTTTCACTTTTCACTTTCATGCATTGGAGAAGGAAATGGCAACCCACTCCAGTGTTCTTGCCTGGAGAATCCCAGGGATGGCGGAGCCTGGTGGGCTGCCGTCAAGGGGGTCGCACAGTGTTGGACACGACTGAAGCAACTTAGCAGCAGCAGCAAAGATTAAATCACGGGCTTGGCTGTAAGATCCCTGGTTAAAACCCCATTAAAACTTAAGGCTGCAGAGCCTCTCAACTAGACACTGGACTGCTAAGAATATTAAGGCCGTATTTTCCCATAGCTGCCTCCCATGTAGCCCCAAATAAAAAGAAGCCTAACTTAGAAATAATTATGGATGCTTTTTTTTTTTTTTGGTCATGGTGTGGTCTCCACTAAAATCCATAGGGAACCCAAAATGCTTTAAAGAAGATTATACTTGTGAAAGCACCATGAGCTTTCACTAAAAGGAGCAGAGACAGTTCAAGATGAAAAGAGCTCAGCAGGCCCCCAGTTTTGGGAAGGCAAGAAGAGGATTGAGAGAGAAGCTCCCAAAGAAAAGGAAGGACAATTAAGAAGGCAGAGCCATGAGCAGAGAGGATGAATTCAGGAGCCCCAAAACATAATGACCAGGGAACCACTGCCAGGGAACCACTGCCAGGGAGCAGAAAATGGACCCTAATTAAGGAACGTTTTTTGCCGCTGGTACATATGTGCCTGGCTGGACTTTGGAATTATAATGGACCAGTGACTGCTATGTATGTCTCATTCTTCTTAGTTTGTATAACTGAGATGACAGGATATACTAATAAAATTGCCTGATTCCCTTGCTGTGGGTGATCAAAGACATACATCCTTTTTAACATTTTTGAGGACCAGAAAGCAGCCCGGTTCTTTCTGCTCTGATCATCTTCCATGGCTGAGTCGGTTAAACAGGAGATAATCTCACCATCCATACATCCTGTTCCTTTCATACTTTGCATCACGTAAAACATAGATTACCTTTCCTCAAAAGCATTGTTCACACAACATATAAAGTAGACTAGGGACTTCCCTGGTGGTCCAGTGGCTCAGACCCCACATTCCCAATGGAAGGGCCGTGGGTTCAATCCCTGCTCAGGGAACTAAATTCCATGTGCCACAACTAAAGAGTTCACATGCCTCAACTAAGGCCTGGTACAGCCAAATAAATACTTAAAAAAATAATAAAGTAGACTAGTTGAAGAACCTAAGGTAATAGGGAAAGTGGGGTCACCTCAAATCTCTAATTTGTATACTTAATTAACTCTTTTTTGACCATATCTGCCAGCTCAGGATCCAGCCTTTCACTAACATATTGAGCCCTCTCTTTCCCTCCCCGTCCTTCTCTGTTCACCTCCATTTCAGTCCATTCCTGTGGAGAACTCAGCTCCGAGTCTCCACTCAATACCCAAAGGCTCTACTGAACTGGGGTCTCATGTCTTCTTTTCTCCGACTGGTTCATGTCAGGAGAATAAAGCCACAAAGAGATTTCTCTCGTCAGTGGTATAAATTATGTTGCCTTCCTTAGAAGGCAGAGGAAATAATGGACAAAAATAATTTCTATGTTTCCCTTTCCCCTCTCTTTTGCTGCTGCTGCTGCTAAGTTGCCTCAGTACTGTCTGACTGTGCGACCCCATAGACGGCAGCCCACCAGGCTCTGCCATCACTGGGATTCTCCAGGAAAGAACACTGGAGTGGGTTGCCATTTCCTTCTCCAATTCCCCTTTCTTTTAGATAATACTAAATAAAAGCCACAGTTTATGTAAGAGTTAGTATATAATAATATTGGGGGCTAGAGTAGAAATCACTAAGAAAGATAAATTGCTGAGAATCTGAAGTTTCATTCCACATGAAATTTAGTACCATTTAAACATTTTTAGATTATGATTATAAAAAATAATAGAATCTAAAATTGAGGTAAATACCTACTATTAAGGACGAAAATAGGATGAGATGGAAGAAGAGGCTGAGATTCTCCAAGGTTGCCACCCACAAGCATCAGATAATTGCTTTTCTCTGGCCATTGATTACAGCAGCTCAAAAGCTAAATAAATACCAAATTGGAGTGAAACTTTTTTTAAACCATTGGCTGCCTTGCTTATTTTAATAATACACTTTTAATTATAATATTTAAAGCTAGTTAGAGCTGTATAATTTAGGCAGAGCTGTTATTTTGGCATATTTGTGTATGTACATATAAAATACATTGTGTCTTATAGGCAAAACTGTTGAAATATTGCCAGAATTGATTTTGATTTTCAAAAACTAAGTACCAACTATAAAACTATAAAAGCGAAGATTAACAGACCGAACTAAATGAGAATATAAAACTGCTCAGTGAAAGACACACTAAAAAAAGAAAAGAAAGGTCAGTGTAAACTAGGAGAAAACATTTGCAATACACATCACCCTCAAGGGATTAATTCAGAATATATGTATATCAAAAAGAAAGAGACAACACAATAGGAAAATTATTAGACAAATAGACAATTCAGACAAAAGAAAATAGGAACGGCTCACTTCCAGTAATAATCAGGAAAATGCAGGTTAAAACCACAAAAAGATATAATTTTATAATCATCAGACTGGCACCAAGTACAGAGAGAGCATCACACCATCAAGGACTGGCTAGCTGCAGAACAATGTGTGTTTGGGTTCATTCCAGTGGGAGCATGTGCAGAACAGTTTGAAACTTTCCATCCAACTTTGGAGACATACACATTTCATGACCCAGCAATTTTACTCCTAGACTCAGACATAAGGGTCCTTTTAACCTTTGTAAAAAATTTACTTTAATGAAAGAAAAAAAAAAAAAAAAAACTAGTACAGTCAGTATATTTTTGAAGTTTGAAAAAATTTTTTAATTACTTGTTATCTGACTGGGGCTCCATCTAGCCCGAATGGGATTTACCCACCCTCAGATTTATGCCTACAGTGAATAAGTAATTACCTCCTTTTCTCAAGTTTTTCAATCCACAATTCCACTTTCCTCTCCCTAGAAACTGAAATATTCATCAGTTTCCAAAGAAGGGGTACAGCTCTCTCAGGCTTTCTGAGTTCTGCAGTCTAGAGAGAAAGTCTAGGCTTTCGAAATCCTGGCCTTGGGTTTCTTTTCTAGTCTTTCCTGCAGCAGGAGCCTGGTCTGCTGCTTCCTTCCTTCCCTATACATATTTCCCCCACTTTTGGGAATAGTTTAGTCAATAGTCGCAAACGAAAATGTTTATGGAAGCCAGGCAGGTAATGCAAGGCAAGTGTTTCAAAACAGGAAGTGATGGCAACTGGAGCAAATCAGAGATGCACGTGCCAACAGAGAACCACTTCTAATCAGCTCCAGCTGCTGACTAAAGGGCTGATTGTTCCAGAGGTGCCAGATCTTTATAGGGAATTCCTGATTTAAAAAGTACTATGCAGGCCAAACACAGATGTCTGTGATCTAATATAGATCCTAGGCCATGAATTTGCCAAATTGGAAGAAAAATGTTTCCTCCATGAGCAAGGCTCTATTCCTGTTCCTAAAGGAGAGTGAGCCCATTACTGTGCTGCAGGGTTTTCAGTTCTCTCCTTCTGTGAGGTTGCAGGGCTTCGCAGGTAGCTCAGTGGTAACGAATCCACCTGCAATGCAGGAGATGCAGGAGACATGGATTCAATCCCTGGGTTGGGAAGATTCCCTGAAGGAGGGCATGGCAACCCACTCCAGTATTTTTGCCTGGAGAATCCAATGGATAGAAGAGCCTGGCAGGCTACAGTCCACCGGGGTCACAAAGAGTCAGACATGACTGAAGCGACTTAACACACACATGAGTTTGCAGGAATCATTAAATCACTCCAATGACTGTTTAGTATCCAAAAATAAGCATTCCTTGTTTATTTTAATTTTGTTGGTATTTCTTCATTGGATAATTTGTCTTATTAACATTCCCAATTTTGCTAATTTTTACACTGAACATTTTTCTATGTTTTTCTTCTTACTATTATTGTATTGTAATACAACCTTAATTCTCCAAGTGGACCAGTTGCTCAGGGTTGTTAATTAAGCTTCAAAGTAGTTTTGAGATAGAAAAAAATATATACCTTTAAAATGTAAGGTTAAATGTTGAATAGGACTCCTGTGTAAATTAGATCAGAAATCAATGTATGCTCAGGCTAGATATCTACCAGGGTAGATAATTCAAATAAGTGTCTAAAATAAATATAAATATATGAACCACTGAATAGGAAGCACAAAGATCAATTTCTGAAAACTGAGGATTTGAGGACCAGCAACCTATTCCTCTAATAATTCCCCGTTATATAAATTTGACAAATAACGGCACAATCCATCAATGTTTTATGTAATTTTCAAGGACAGCACAGTGAGCTTCTGCCTGAGCAATGAAAGTTTTACAAAACAAATAATGCTTTTCAGCACAAACTTGACAAACTGCCTCTAAAGGAGAAAAGGTAAAACTAAAGAACACCACAGCATCCTGTAAAAACTGGGACAGATCACTGTATTTCCAAGGATGGTCTCAAGGTTAATAGCAAATATTATGCTTAGAGAGCAGACAGGACAAACGTGGTCAAATCCATTTTCCAATGACTGTTGTTGCAAGTTATGTAATATCAATATCATGCAGTATGGAAGACCAGCCATGATTGTATGTGCTAGGTATTGTCTCTAAAAGAACCCTAGTGACTCAGACACCCACAAGAGCAAACCTGTGTAGCCCAGACCAGCACACTCCCTGAGCAGAGTGAAGTGTTGGGCCTCTCAGCCCTCTGACTCATGGAGGAAGTGGGGACCGCTTCCTGAAAAAAAATAAACGTCAACTTCAGTCTCTGTGGTTATTTTATACACAATATCCAGCACAGAATAAAAGTAAGAGACATAAGAAAAAACAGAGAAACATGACTGACTGAGGTGAAAAAATAGATAAAGAAATAGATCCACAAATATCCTATATTTGAGTTGGCCAAAAACGGACTTCAAATCATTAGTATGAATATGTTAAAGAATGTAGAGGAAAATATGGATTCAGTAAATGAAAATTTTCTTTTTCCCAGTTTTATTGAAATATAATTGACATATAACATTCTATGAGTTTAGGGCATACAACATGATTTGATTTAAGTATATATTACAAAATAATTACTACAATATATTTAGTTAAAATTTATAACCTCACATCAGCAGTTCAGTCACTCAGTCGTGTCCCACTCTTTGTGACCCCATGGACTGCAGCTCGCTAGCCTCCCTGTCTATCACCAACTCCCGGAGCTTGCTGAAACTCATGTCCATTGAGTTGATGATGCCATCCAACCATCTCATCCTCTGTCACCCCCTTCTCCTCCTGCCTTCAATCTTTCCCAGCATCAGGGTCTTTTCCAAGGAGTCAGTTCTTTGCATCAGGTGGCCAAAGGATTGGAGCTTCAGCTTCAGCATTAGTCCCTCCATTGAATATTCAAGACTGAATAACCTCACATAGTTAACATTTTTATTGTGATGAGAACTTTTAAGATCTACTCTCTTAAAAACTTTCAAATACACAACACAGTATTCTTAACTATAGTTATCATACTGTACATTTCATCCCAGAACTAATTTATCTCATAACTGGAAGTTTCACCTTTTGACCATCTTCACCCATTCCCTCACCCCACAATTCACACTTCTAGTAACTACCAATCTAATCTGTTCTCTGTTTCTGTAAGTTTTTTTTTTTAATTTATTTTATTTTTTAACTTTACATATTGTACTGGTTTTGCCATATATCAACATGAATCCGCCACAGGTATACATATGTTCCCCATCCTGAACCCTCCACCCTCCTCCCTCCCCGTACCATCCCTCTGGGTCGTCCCAGTGCTCAGCCCCAAGCATCCAGTATCGTGCATCGAACCTGGACTGGTGACTCATTTCATATATGATATTATACATGTTTCAATGCCATTCTCCCAAATCATCCCACCCTCTCCCTCTCCCACAGAGTCCAAAAGACTGTTCTATACATCAGTGTCTCTTTTGCTGTCTCATATACAGGGTTATTGTTAACATCTTTCTAAATTCCATATATATGCGTTAGTATACTGTATTGGTGTTTTTCTTTCTGGCTTACTTCACTCTGTATAATAGGTTCCAGTTTCATCCACCTCATTAGAACTGATTCAAATGTATTCTTTTTAATGGCTGAGTAACACTCCATTGTGTATATGTACCACAGCTTTCTTATCCATTCATCTGCTGATGGACATCTAGGTTGCTTCCATGTCCTGGCTATTGTAAACAGTGCTGCGATGAACATTGGGGTACACGTGTCTCTTTCAATTCTGGTTTCCTCGGTGTGTGTGCCCAGCAGTGGGATTGCTGGGTCATATGGCAGTTCTATTTCCAGTTTTTTAAGGAATCTCCACACTGTTCTCCACAGTGGCTGTACTAGTGTGCATTCCCACCAACAGTGTAAGAGGGTTCCCTTTTCTCCACACCCTCTCCAGCATTTATTGCTTGTAGACTTTTGGATCGCAGCCATTCTGACTGGTGTGAAATGGTACCTCATAGTGGTTTTGATTTGCATTTCTCTGATAATGAGTGATGTTGAGCAACTTTCCATGTGTTTGTTAGCCATCTGTGTCTTCTTTGGAGAAATGTCTGTTTAGTTCTTTGGCCCATTTTTTGATTGGATCATTTATTTTTCTGGAATTGAGCTGTAGGAGTTGCTTGTATATTTTTGAGATTAGTTGTTTGTCAGTTGCTTCATTTGCTATTATTTTCTCCCATTCTGAAGGCTGTCTTTTCACCTTGCTTATAGTTTCCTTTGTTGTGCAGAAGCTTTTAAGCTTAATTAGGTCCCATTTGTTTATTTTTGCTTTTATTTCCAATATTCTGGGAGGCGGTCATAGAGGATCCTGCTGTGATGTATGTCGGAGAGTGTTTTGCCTATATTCTCCTCTAGGAGTTTTGTAGTTTCTGGTCTTACATTTAGATCTTTAATCCATTTTGAGTTTATTTTTGTGTATGGTGTTAGAAAGTGTTCTAGTTTCATTCTTTTACAAGTGGTTGACCAGTTTTCCCAGCAGCACTTGTTGAAGAGATTGTCTTTAATCCATTGTATATTCTTGCTTCCTTTGTCAAAGATAAGGTGTCCATAGGTGTGTGGATTTATCTCTGGGCTTTCTATTTTGTTCCATTGATCTATATTTCTGTCTTTGTGCCAGTACCATACTGTCTTGATGACTGTAGAGCCTGAAGTCAGGCAGGTTGATTCCTCCAGTTCCATTCTTCTTTCTCAAGATTGCTTTAGCTATTTGAGGTTTTTTGTATTTCCATACAAATTGTGAAATTATTTGTTCTAGCTCTGTGAAGAATACCGTTGGTAGCTTGATAGGGATTGCATTGAATCTATAAATTGCTTTGGGTAGTATACTCATTTTCACTATATTGATTCTTCCAATCCATGAACATGGTATATTTCTCCATCTATTAGTGTCCTCTTTGATTTCTTTCACCAGTGTTTTATAGTTTTCTATATATAGGTCTTTAGTTTCTTTAGGTAGATATATTTCTAAGTATTTTATTCTTTTCGTTGCAATGGTGAATGGAATTGTTTCCTTAATTTCTCTTTCTAGTTTCTCATTATTAGTGTATAGGAATGCAAGGGATTTCTGTGTGTTGATTTTATATCCTGCAACTTTACTATAATCATTGATTAGTTCTAGTAATTTTCTGGTGGAGTCTTTAGGGTTTTCTATGTAGAGGATCATGTCATCTGCAAACAGTGAGAGTTTTACTTCTTCTTTTCCAATTTGGATTCCTTTTATTTCTTTTTCTGCTCTGATTGCTGTGGCTAAAACTTCCAAAACTATGTTGAATAGTAATGGTGAAAGTGGGCACCCTTGTCTTGTTCCTGACTTTAGGGGAAATGCTTTCAATTTTTCACCATTGAGGATAATGTTTGCTGTGGGTTTGTCATATATAGCTTTTATTATGTTGAGGTATGTTCCTTCTATTCCTGCTTTCTGGAGAGTTTTTATCATAAATGGATGTTGAATTTTGTCAAAGGCTTTCTCTGCATCTATTGAGATAATCATATGGTTTTTATTTTTCAATTTGTTAATGTGGTTTATTACATTGATTGACTTGTGGATATTGAAGAATCCTTGCATCCCTGGGATAAAGCCCACTTGGTCATGGTGTATGATCTTTTTAATGTGTTGTTGGATTCTGAATGCTAGAATTTTGTTAAGGGTTTTTGCATCTATGTTCATCAGTGATATTGGCCTGTAGTTTTCTTTTTTTGTGGCATATTTATCAGGTTTTGGTATTAGGGTGATGGTGGCCTCATAGAATGAGTTTGCAAGTTTACCTTCCTCTGCAATTTTCTGGAAGCATTTGAGTAGGATAGGTGTTAGCTCTTCTCTAAATTTTTGGTAGAATTCAGCTCTGAAGCCGTCTGGACCTGGGCTTTTATTTGTTGGAAGATTTCTGATTACAGTTTCAATTTCCGTGCTTGTGATGGGTCTGTTAAGATTTTCTATTTCTTCCTGGTTCAGTTTTGGAAAGTTGTACTTTTTGGTTTTTTTTTAGATTCCACATTTAAATGAAATCATACAGTATTTATCTTTGTCCGACTTACTTCATTTAGCATAATACCCTCCGGGTCCATCCATGTTGTCATAAATGACAGAATTTCCTTCTTTCTCATGGGTGAAATAATAATATCCCATTGTGTGTATATATGTATAAATAAGTATATATATATATTTCATCTTCTTTATACATTCATTTGTTGATGGACACAGGTTGTTTTCATGTCTTGACTGTTGTAAAAAATGCTGCAGTGAACATACAGGTGTAGGCATCTCTTGAAGATCATGATTGAATTTCCTTCAGGAACCTCCCCAGAAGTGGAACTACTGGATCATATTGTTTCCGGTTCTAGTATTTTCAGGAACCTCCACACTGTTTTCTGTAGTGTCTGCACCGATTCACATTCTCACCAATAGCATTCACAGAAGAACTGTACATAAAGGTCTTAATGACCCAGATAACCACGATAATGTGGTCAGTCACCTACAGCCACACATCTTGGAATGTGAAGTCATTAGGCCTTAGGAAGCATTACTACCAGTAAAGCTAGTGGAGGTGATAGAATTCCAGCTGAGCTATATCAAATCCTAAAAGATGATGCTATTAGAGTGCTGTACTCAATATGCCAGCAAATTTGGAAAACTCAGCAGTGGCCACAGGACTGGAAAAGGTCAGTTTTCATTCCAATCCCAAAGAAGGGCAATGCTGAAGAATGTTCAAATTACCACACAATTGTACTCATTTCCCATGCTAGCGAGGTAATGCTCAAAATCCTTCAAGTTAGGCTTCCGAGTGCATGAAGTGAAAACTTCCAGACGTAGAGGCTGAATTTAGAAAAGGCAGAGGAAACAGATATCAAATTGCCAACATCCACTGGATTATAGAAAAAGCAAAGGAATTTCAGAAAAACATCTACTTCTGCTTTATTGACCTCACTTTGACTGTGTGGCTCACAGTAAACTGTGGAAAATTCTTAAAGAGATGGGAATACCAGACCACCTTACCTGCCTCCTGAGAAATCTGTATGCAGGTCAAGAAGCAACAGTTAGAACTGCACATGGAACAATGGACTGGTTCCAAATTAGGAAAGCAATATGTCAAGGCTGTATATTGTCACTCTGCTTATTTAATTTATATGCACTGTATATCCTGCGAAATGCTGGGCTGGATGAAGCACAAGCTGGAATCAAGATTGCTGGGAGGAATATCAAGAACCTCAGATATGCAGATGATACCACCCTAATGGCAGAAAGCAAGAGGAATTAAAGAGCCTCTTGATGAAGGTGAAAGAGAAGAGTGAAAAAGCTGGCTTAAAACTCAACATTCAAAAAATAAAGATCATGGGATCTGGTCCTATCACTTCATAGCAAATAGAAGGGAAAAAATGGAAACAGTGACAGACTATTTTCTTGGGCTCCAAAATCACTGCAGATGGTGACTGCAACCATGAAATTAAAAGATGCTTGTTCCTTGGAAAAAAAGGTATGACAAACCTACACAGCATATTTAAAAAGCAGTCATATCACTTTGATAAAAAAGATCCATATACTCAAAGCTATGATTTTTCCAGTAGTCATGTATGGATGTGAGTGTTGAACTGTAAAGAAGGCTCAGTGCTGCAGAATTGATATGCTTTTGAACTATGGTAGTGGAGAAGACTCTTGAGAGTCCCTTGGATAGCAGGTGATTAAACCAGTCAATCCTAAGGGACATCAACCCTGATAATTCATTGGAAGGACTGATGCTGAAGCTGAAGCTCCAATCCTTTGGCCACCTGATGCAAAGAACTGACTCATTGGAAAAGACCCTGATGCTGGGAAAGATTGAAGACAGGAGAAGGGGGCAACAAAGGATGAGGTGGTTGGATGGCATCACCTACTCAATGGACAGGAGTTTGAGCAAGCTCCAGGAGTTGGTGTTAGAGAGGGAAGCCTGGTGTGCTGCAGTCCATGGGGTCACAAAGAGTTGGATAAGACTTGGTGATTGAACAACAAAAACCAATAGCATACCAAAGCATTCTCTTTTCTCCTCATCCTCACCAGCAGTTATTTCTTATCTTTTTGATAATAGCCATTCTGACAGGTATGAGGTGATAATTTATTGTGATTTGGATTTGCATTCCCCTGATGATTAGTGATATTGAGGACCCTTTTTGTGTATCTGCTGGCCATCTGAATAGCTTCTTTGGGGGAAAAAATGTCTGTACAGATCTTCTGCCCATTTTTATATTGGATTTTTTTTTTTTTTTTGCATTGAGTTGCATATATTTTAAAGTCTTTATTGAATATATTGCAGATTGTTCCTGTTTCATCTTTTGGTTTTTCCACCTCAAGGCATGTGGGATCCCAGCTTCCCAAACCAGGGGTAGAACATGTACCCCCTTCATTGGAAGGTGAAGTCCCAGCCACTGGATTACCAGGGAAGTCCCAAATTGCATATATTTTAGATATTAAGCTCTATTACACAGATGATTTGAAAGTATTTTTTCCCACATCATAGGTTGCCTTTTCATTTCATTGATGGTTTCTTTTGCTCTGAAGAGCTTTTTAGTTTGTTGTGGTCCTATTTGTTTATTTTTGTTCCTGTTACTTGTTTTTTAGGTGACATACATAAACAATCATTGGAGTTCTATGGCTGCAGGTCTCACATTAGGTCTTTAATCCATTTCAAGTTAATTTTTGTGAGTTGCATAAGAGTCTAGTTTCATTCCCTTTCATGTGCATATCCACTTTCCCCAGCACCATTTACTGAAGAGACTGTCTTTTCCCCACTGGGTATTCTTGACTCCATTATCAAATATTAGTTGACTATAAATATGAAGGTTTATTTCTGGACCCTCATTAGATCTCCAAATAGGTGCATGTATATTTACGATTGTTGTATTGTCTTGAAGCATTTAATTCTTTATCAGTGTGCTCAGCTGCTCAGTCAAGTCTGACTCTCTGTGACCCTCTCATCTCTTGCCTCTCATTCACTGGCAGCCAGGTTCTTTACCCTAGTGCCACCTGGGAAGCCCCAGCACATATCCTCTCCATGCTGAATTCTTTATCATTATGTAATAACTTTCTTTGTCTCTTGTTACAGCTTTTGAGTTACAATCTATTTTGTCTGATATAAGTATAGTTACCCTTATCTCTTTTAAATTCCACTGGCATGGAATACCGTCTTTCATCCTTTCACTTGGAACCTGTGTATGAGGTGCGGAGCCCACTGACCCTGCTGCTAGGAATGGGAGTCTTAAATGACTGATCCACAGCCCACACCCATGGCCTACTCCCATTTCTCTTCTTGGTAATCTCTGAGTTTGGGGCTTTTACTTTCCTAGTTGGACTCTTGTGCACAGAAAAGAATCCTTATAATTAACTTGTTTTAATCTATATTATATTATTATAGCTATAAAGGTAAAAACCTTGTTTTCCTTAAACATTTACAACTTCTTTTTCATTTATAAATTTTATAATTTTAATAAAAAATAAGTCATTTTTCACTTGTGCTTTTTCAGTTAATTCATACACTTAACATATTTAGGTATTTAACTTTAATCAAATTCCCTTGGCTGCTTCAAAGTACAGTTTTAATACAACTGACCCTCTCAAACATTTCAGATATACCAAGAGGATTAAAAATATAAGAAACAAAATCTTCCTAAGCATTTAAGCCACTCTTATCAATCTATGAAATCAGCCTTATAAATTTTGTGGATAAAATCCTTTCAAGCCTTTCAAAAATCATTAAGAAAATTAACAAGAGTATGTACAGGACATCATAATGGTTATATTTAAACACAACTTATATAAGAGTACACTGAGTTTTAGAGATTATAAATTATTCATACTACTAACAGGAACAAAACAAGCATGTCAGACCAACTGATGTTCCAAGGTCAAAAACTTAAGACAGTGGCCTGAGTTCCAAGTGAAATATACTGGAAACCGGAGGACACCTAGCAGCTACTGTTTGAACACCTTCTTATGGACAGATTTGGTCTTCCATAGCATCAGCAGCTTCTCAGTTCATGACTTTCAAAGATTTGACCAACTGTATGCAACTGAAATTAACCTATTTCAATTTTTGACAACCCAGTGATTTTTCTCCTCAAAAAGCAACCTGCCCTTAAGTTAATGAGTGCTTTCCAGGTCTTGGTTTTAAATTCCATTTTCTGTAATTCTTGTGTAAACTTTGATACTAAAGTTAAGAATACTCTAATGGAATGTTGAGCCACTCACTCAGCTGTAACCTTTTAGAACTTCTTTTTATCTTTCAAGCAGAATAGTTGGCAATCTACTGCTGCTGCTGCTAAGTTGCTTCAGTTGTGTCCAACTCTGTGCAACCCCATAGATGGCAGCCCACCAGGCTCCCCCATCCCTGGGATTCTCCAGGCAAGAATACTGGAGTGGGTTGCCATTTCCTTCTCCAATGCATGAAAGTGAAAAGTCAAAGTGAATTTGCTCATTCGTGTCCGACTCTTAGCGACCTCATGGACTGCAGCCTACCAGCCTCCTCCGTCCATGGGATTTTCCAGGCAAGAGTACTGGAGTGGCGTGCCATGCCTTCTCTGAATAGACAGTTATAGACCCCTCCAATCAATAACAGTGGAGTACACATTCTTTGAAAAGACAATCTAGGACACCTCTTTTTTCCCCCCTATATTATGCCATATAAGCAGCTGCATTTCTTTTCTTTATTCATTAAGGTAGACTGATTTGTAAGTGTCAAAATCTTACATTAGCAATTTGTGCCTGAGTCTTCTGAGAATTTCTAATTTAATTTCATGTGGCTAAAAAAGAATTACAAAATGTCCAAGCTCGGTTTCTGCTATTAATTTCCTGGTAGGCTTTCTGGAATTATTAATGCTAGTCTGTGGAAGCTGATTTCAGATTACTTATTTCAGTTTTCTGCTGTCTATTACAGTCTTTCTACATATCTTTATCTCTGAAATGTCTACATTAAAAAATCTAGGAACTAGCACAATGCTTATCAAATAGTGTGTACTGAACAATTATTGATTGAATGAAATGGATGATAAGTAGATCAACTATTATCTTTAGTCACTTGTACCTCAGTCATCCAGGTTACTTTTAGGAGAAATTTAACACATATGAAATGTTTCTCTTTTTTAAAAAAGATTTTTTTTTGATGTGGACCTTTTAAAAAGTCTTTATTGAATTTGTTACAATATTGCTTCCATTTTATGTTTTGGTATTTTGGGCAACTGAGGCCTATGGGATCTTAGCTCCTTGACCAGGGATCAAACCCACACCCCTTGCACTAGAAGGCGAAGTCTTAACCACTGGACCACCAGGGAAGTCTGCAAGAAATGTTTAACTGCCTCTCCATTTGTGTTTTTGAAACTTAATACTTCATATCAGCTGTGGCATCAATTAGACTTATACCTTGACCTTTCAGTTTCTCATTTAATATAAAACAATTTTATCAAAATCCTGCAATGTATATTTTATTATGGAGAGCAAACATTATAACCAAGGGTTTTTAAATTACCAAGTGATTTGTGAGACTAACCCCTTCCTGACACTGTCCCTTCCCAGCTCCTGATTAATTAGATGATACCAGCTGTGGCTTTGGGTCAAAAGCAGAAAACACCAGATTGTATCATGTCAACCTGGGGATATAGGAAAAACAAGGTTAATTTGAGGAGGGGAGAATATCAAGCAGGTTGTATGACATTAAAACTCTGAATGTGAATGATGGAGTCTGGATAAATTTCAATAACTTACCTACAGATTTTGAAGAGAAACTTAAAAATCCTGAGGAAACAATTAATACTTATGGAAAAAATGATAACACTTATGGATGAGTGATTAAGACTCCTATGGCAAAGATTGCAGGCTGCTTGCCCAATATGTAAACTCTCTTTCTTCCTTAGTAACATAACTCTTGGAGAAGGAAATGGCAACCCACTCCAGTATTCTTGCCTGGAGAATCCCATAGACAGAGGAGCCTGGTGGGCTGCGGTGCATGGAGTCGCAAAAGAGGTGGACATGACTAAAGTTACTAAGTAACAACAACAACATAACTCAGATTTTGTTCAGAAGGTCAGTGTGCCAAGCTAAAACATTTTTTTCCCAGCCTCCCTTGCAGTTAAGGGAGTATTCATTGAAATTTACGTAGAAGTCTTTGGTTCATGTTTTCTGAAATTCTCTTTAAAGAGGGCCTGTCTTGGATGAGAGAAGAGCCTGTTTTGTCCCTTGTTTCCCTATTTTCCCAAAATGCAGATGTACTGGATGGAGCCCTGGCAGCCATCTTGTGACTTTGAAAATGGAAGCAATATACTAAAGAATGCAGAGCAGAAATTTTAAAGTGCCTGGATCTCTCATAACTTTGTGGAACCACCTTACCAACTCCATACTGCAGCCCAATGGATTTTTAAGTTTTCATTTGTTCAAGCCGCTGCAACAGGTTCTCAGTACTAACACCAACACCCTTCCTAACTGATACATCCTATAACTCTGCATGTTTACTACCTAACAATCTGAAGATCATAAGACAGACTTTTACTAACCACCTACTATGTGTAGTAAACTGGGAAAGTTTCTCTGTAGGGAGCTCAAAAATGGATTAAAGATCCTGTCTGTCACAAAGTTGCTGTCTACTAAAACAGCTAAGGCATGTCCTCCCTACAGTAGTGATACAAGAGATTAATAGAGACTGAAGAGGATGAAAGGGGAGCTGGCAATAAGACATCAGTTTAGAAGAACATCCTGAAGAAGGTGAGGTATGTAGGTTTCAAACAAAGCAAGCTTGAAAAAAAAAATGCCATCAGACTACAGAAGAGAAGAAGAAAATGTCTCATTTCCTTGAGAGAGGAATATGATTGATAATTCCTTCTTTCTAACTATTTTCTACACAATTTAGTTGAATATAAGAGCCAGTAGAGGTCAAAACAAGAATGCCATTAGGAGTTTTGCCAACTCTTGAGCATTCCCGTGGAAGAAATTCCTCATCTCATGTCAGAGGAAGGAAACTATTGAAGCAATATGACAGCTGTTACTTCCACTAAGTGGTAGCTGAACCATTTAGCCCTGGGACTGACAAGAGCCAGAATTGATTGCCTGGCCGTTCATCAAATCCAACAATGCAGGAAGTGAGCAGGTGTGCATCCTGGCACTCCCCAGAGTCCCTGGGTTCTTCTCCTACACTCAGTTGCTGTTTTTATAATACAGAGAGCATTTCCCCCTGTTGCTGCTGCTGCTGAATCGCTTCAGTCGTGTCCGACTTTGTGCGACCTCATAGATGGCAGCCCACCAGGCTCCCCCGTCCCTGGGATTTTCCAGGCAAGAACACTGGAGTGGGTTGCCATTTCTTCTCCAATGCATGAAAGTGAAAATTGAAAGTGAAGTCTCTCAGTCCTATCAGACTCTTAGCAACCCCATGGACCTCAGCCTACCAGGCTCCTCGGTCCATGGTATTTTCCAGGCAAGAGTACTGGATTGTGTTGCCTGCCGGGAGCAGGAGCTCTGCCCGTGGCAAAGGTCATGAGGAAGGAGGCTCAGCATATGCAAAGGCAGGATTGAGCCTCAGGAGTCCCCCTGGAAATTCTCGAGCATCTACCCCCAAAACCAGTCTGCCTACTTTCTGCTTTGTGCTCTCACCTACACCTCTGACTTTATGGGGGGCTGTCCCCTACTACCTCTCTCTGAAAAAAAGAGTTAACTTACAGCTCCAGTTAATAAAGTTCCTGGGTGTGATAGTGTTTCAACCTACAAACTCCTTTGGAAGTCCTCTGCTGCTGCTGCTGCTGCTGCTGCTGCTAAGTCGCTTCAGTCGTGTCCGACTCTGTGTGACCCCATAGATGGCAGCCCACCAGGCTCCTCTGTCCCTGGGATTCTCCAGGCAAGAACACTGGAGTGGGTTGCCATCTCCTTCTCTAATGCATGAAAGTAAAAAGTGAAAGTGAAATCGCTCAGTCGTGCCCAACTCTTAGCGACCCCATGGATTGCAGCCTACCAGGCTCCTCGGTCCATGGGATTTTCCAGGCAAAAGTACTGGAGTGGGGTGCCGTTGCCTTCTCCGATTGCAAGTCCTCTAGCCTGCCTGAATAGGTTTTTCCGGCCACATGTGATGGCTCAGAGCCTCCCAACTGTGAGAGGCATGAGATGTTCTAAACTGTCTAAATACAGATTCCTTTGAGCAGTTAAGATTGATTAGAAATTGTATTGGTGAAGGGTTTTTCACTTGTTGGGCCAGTGTTTGCTGCTAAGTTTCCATATCCCTTACCTGCTGTGTCTCTGGCAGTGTATTGATTAATATAATTGGTGTAAGCAGTAGCTTTAATGTTTGTAACGTTGGACCCTTGAGTTAATTCTTTTTCTTGTTAAAGCCCACCACACCTTTGCCCTATAGGAATGCAACGTTATCTAATGCTTTTGGAGGGTGGCGCCTGACTAATCACCTTTAGAGAAAAATAAGTTTTCTGAAGAAAGTGTCTTAAATGTTAACAGGCATGCAAATCACCTAAACTTTTGCATATGATAAGTTTGCAGGAAGAAAACCTGGCTTACTGCATGACTCTACCCCTTCCCCCATTATCCTCTATGCATAACTTAAGGTATAAAAACTACTTTGGAAAATAAAGTGCAGGCCTTGTTCACCAAAGCTTGGTCTCCCCATGTCGTTCTTTCTCTCACCTTTTGGCTGAATTATTCAGCTGCTTTTCTCCACTAAATTTTCTCACTGAGCTATCCTTATTTAACCACTCTTTATATCTTTAATTAACATTTAAATAAGCTGTTGTTTCCTGATCACCGATGCCGTCTCCCCTTTGAATTCCCTGGATCCACCGGGGCTGGACCCCGGCAGTTGCCATTGCCTTCCTCCTGTTACTGTGTATGAAAATAGTCTTCATAGCCTCTACCAAACTTCAGTTCAGTTCAGTTGAGTCACTCAGTCATGTCCGACTCTTTGCGACCCCATGAATCGCAGCACGCCAGGCCTCCCTGTCCATCACCAACTCCCGGAGTTCACTCAGACTCACATCCATCCAGTCAGTGATACCATTCAGCCATCTCATCCCCTTCATCTCCTACCCCCAATCCCTCCCAGCATCCGAGTCTTTTCCAATGAGTCAACTCTTCACATGAGGTGGCCAAAATACTGGAGTTTCAGCTCTAGCATCATTCCTTCCAAAGAAATCCCAGGGCTGATCTCCTTCAGAATGGACTGGTTGGATCTCCTTGCAGTCCAAGGGACTCTCAGGAGTCTTCTCCAACACCACAGTTCAAAAGCATCAATTCTTCGGCACTCAGGTTTCTTCACAGTCCAACTCTCACATCCATACATGAACACGGGAAAAACCATAGCCTTGACTAGATGAACCTTTGTTGGCAAAGTAATGTCTCTGCTTTTTAATATGCTATCTAGGTTGGTCATAACCTTCCTTCCAAGGAGTAAGCGTCTTTTAATTTCATGGCTGCAGTCACCATCTGCAGTGATTTTGGAGCCCAGAAAAATAAAGTCTGACACTGTTTCCACTGTTTCTCCATCTATTTCCCATGAAGTGATGGGACCGGATGCCATGATCTTCGTTTTCTGAATGTTGAGCTTTAAGCCAACTTTTTCACTCTCCACTTTCACTTTCATCAAGGGGCTTTTTAGTTCCTCTTCACTTTCTGCCATAAGGGTGGTGTCATCTGCATATCTGAGGTTATTGATATTTCTCCCGGCAATCTTGATTCCAGCTTGTGCTTCTTCCAGTCCAGGGTTTCTCATGATGTACTCTGCATATAAATTAAATAAGCAGGGTGACAATATACAGCCTTGACATACTCCTTTCCCGATTTAGAACCAGTCTGTTGTTCCATGTCCAGTTCTAACTGTTGCTTCCTGACCTGCATACAGATTTCTCACTTATTTTACATTTATAATTTTGACCAGTCTGATAGGATTGTAGAGGGTCTCATTGTGGTTTTAAGGTGCATTTCCATGAATACAAAGCAGGCTAAACATCTTTGATGTGTTTATTACACATTTTTTTGGTTTTTCCAGTAGTCATGTATGGATGTGAGAGTTGGACCATAAAGAAGGCTGAGTGCCGAAGAATTGCTGCTTTTGAACTGTGGTGTTGGAGAAGACTCTTGAGAGTCCCTTGGACTGCAAGGAGATCCAACCAGTCAATCCTAAAGGAAATCAATCCTGAATATTCATTGGAAGGGCTGATTCTTTGGCCAATTCTTTGGCCAAAGCTCCAATCCTTTGGCCACCTGATGCAAAGACTGACTCATTAAAAAAGACCCTGATGCTGGGAAAGATTGAAGGCAGGAGGTGAAGAGGACAACAGAGGACAAGATTGTTGGTTGGCATCACCTACTCAATGGACATGAGTCTGAGCAAGCTCTGGGAGATGGTGAAGGACAGGGAAGCCTGGTGTGCTGCAGTCCACGGGGTTGCGAAGAGTCGGACATGACTGAGTAACTGAACAACACCAACAATTACACATTTGGAGCAGCTTCCTGTTCAAGTCCTTTGTGCATTTTTCTAATGAGTTATCTGCCTTTTTCTCACTGGTAGGCATTAAAAATTTTATATATTCTTGATATGAATCCTTTGTCAGTTATTTCATTACAAATGTCTCTAGTCTTCAGCCTTATGATGATGGGGAAGATGTCTTATTGAGGAGCTCTTAATTTTAATGTTGTCTTACTTATTCATCTTTTTCTTTATGTTGAAATACATTTTATGTAATATTTAAGAAAGCTTTCCTTTCTCCCAGGTCTTGAAGATATCCTCCTGTATATTCTGTTGAGGTCTTCCCAGGTGGCGCTAGTGGTAAAGTATCTGCCTGCCAATGCAGGTAGATGTAAGAGATCCAGGTTCAATTCTTGGGTTGGGAAGATCCTCTGAAGAGGGCATGGCAGCCCAGTCCAGTATTCTTGCCTGGAGAATCCCATGGACAGAGGAGCCTGGCAGGCTACAGTCCAAAGGGTCGCACAGAGTTGGACACAACTAAAGTGGCTTAGCACCTGATCTATTTAAAGTACTATAGTTTTGGTTTTCATGTATATTTGCTTATAACTGATTTTTATGTGTAATGAAAGATACAGGACCATCATATTCAGGGTTTTTCTCATATGAAATCCCAATTGTTCTGGGACTGATTAATGAAAAGCCATCCTTTTGTCACTTACTTGCAATGGCAGCTCTGTTGACTTATTAAGTGTCCGTAGGTGTGTAGGTTTATGTTTGTGTGCTCCCTCTGGCCCACTGATCTAATTGTCCCTGAACCAATAAACAGCTTCTTAGTTATTACAGTGTTGTTTTAAGTCTTGACATCTTAGGGGGCAAATATGCCCATCTAGTTTGTTACAGTTTTGTAAACCCTTTCCAGTTCCATATAAACTTTAAAATGTTAGCCTAGTGTAACAACCACATAAACTATTGTTTTTATTGTGATTACATTGTATCTATATATTAATTTGAGGAAAACTGATATATATATAATAGTCAACCTTCTAACCCATCAATTCAGTTCAGTTCAGTTCAGTCACTCAGTCGTGTCCAACTCTTTGCAACACCATGAGTTGCAGCACGCCAGGCTTCCCTGTCCATCACCAACTCCTGGAGTTCACGCAAACTCATGTCCATCAAGTTGGTGATGCCATCCAGCCATCTCATCCTCTATCGTCCCCTTCTCCTCCTGCCCCCAATCCCTCCCAGATTCAGAGTCTTTTCCAATGAGTCAACTCTTCGCATGAGGTGGCCAAAGTACTGGAGTTTCAGCTTTAGCATCAGTCCTTCCAAAGAACACCCAGAACTGATCTCCTTTAGAATGGACTGGTTGGATCTCCTTGCAGTCCAAGGGACTCTCAAGAGTCTTCTCCAATACCACAGTTCAAAAGCATCAATTATTTATTATACTTCTCTATATCTTCTTTGATATCTCTCAATAAGATTTTATAATTTTCTCTATAACATCTGTTGTTAGATTTTCTTCCTAGATCCTTTGTATATTTTGGTACCATTGTAAATAGTATCCTTTACTTTTTTTTCATTTTGCAAATTTTTGATGCTAATATATAGAAATGCAATTGATTTTTTTGTATCCAGTAAACTTGTTTAACTCTTTTATTAAGTCTAATAAAATATATCTTTAGTTTTATTTTGAATTATCTATTACATATGAACATTATATTCTAATAATAATAGTTTTGTTCTTTCCTTTATAGTTCTTACCCAACTTTTTTTTTTCTTATACTTACTTACTTCATTGGCTAGGACCACTGCTACAATGCAAATAGTGATGAGGATAGTAGAAATTCTTGTCTTGTCCTGTTCTCAAAATATCACCATTAAGAATATTTGCTGTATGATTTTTGAAGATAACTTTCAAGAATGTACCCTTTCATTCTCACTTTGAGAAGAATTTTTTTTAATCATGAAAGTATGTTGGATTTTATTAAATGGTTTTTCTACATTTACTGAGAAGATGTTATGATTTTCTTCTTTAATATGGTAGCACGGTAGATTATATTAATTCATCTTCTAGTGTAAAACGACCTTGAATGCCTGGGATATAACCAACTTGATAATGATGTGTTATCCTTTTTATATACTGCTAGATTCACCTTGCAGATATTTAAGATTTTTGTGCCTATGTTCATCTAGGAGATTGCCTATAATTTTCTTTTCATGAACTGTGTTTGCCAGGTTTTAGTATCAAGGTTATACTAGTCTCAAGAGCTGGTGATTCCTCTTTTTCTATTTTCTGAAAGAATTTAAGATTAATAGTATTTTTTTCATGAGTGTTCGGTAGAACTTGCTGGTGAATTTGAGCCTGGAACTCTTTCAGGATGAGCATTTTGGGCTATGGATTTCATTTCTCTTAATTATTAGAAGTAGGAAGGATGAACATATGGCTTATCCTCCAAAATGTAACACTTCTGAGAATTAAAAGGGTTATTAAAACAATGAATAGATATTAATCAATGATGGGCATAAACTGGGACTGTTTTGGGCAAAGTGAGATTTATGGATATCACAATAGTAAGATTTCCTATTTCTTCTTATATGTTTCCTATTTCTTGCTGAAAAAAATAAGTTATGTATTTTTTTTCAAAAACTGTCCAATTTGTCTAAATTTTTCAAGTGTATTGGTACAGAGATTTCATATCAATCTTCTTTTTATTTAACATGTTCCTCCCCCAACACACACATACCAGCTTTACTGAGGACCATGTTAATCTTACATTGTCTTATTTATATTTGTGACATCTGTAAGTGTGTCTCTTTTTTGCTTCTGGATATGCTTATTTGTGCCTTAGTTTCTTGATCACTCTTGATAGAGATACTGTTATTTGTTAAAATCAACAAGCAACTTTTGGCTTTGTTGAACATCTCTGCTATGTAATTGTTTTCTGTTTTTAAAGTGTCTCCTTTTATCTTCATTACTTCTTTCTTGCTGATACAGCTCTAACTTCTTCAGATGAATATTTATTACTTAGGTTTCAGACCGTCTGAAGGCAACTCACTTTGGGATTGTGTGTTACTCTTTCTGTACTGCATTCATAAATTTTGACATGAAATATTTTATTATTCTGTTCAACATATTTTCTAATGTTTTCTTAATTTTGTTTTGATGCATGGTCATTTTAGGTCTCTAGCATCTGGGGTTTTTTCCTCTTTCTAATTTTTCTGATTTTTAGTTTGTCTTATGGTACAACCATGCTCTGTATGGTTTTGAACTGTTGAAATATTTATGTTTTGTAAATGTTCTGTATGCACGAAAAAATAATGTATTCTACAGTAGTTATGTAGAGATCTCAGTATGTCAATTTTATTATTTTATTCAAACTTTTTCATGTCTACTCATTTTTGTTTGTTTTTTCTGTTAGTAACTAAGAGATGTAGTGCCAAAAGCAGCACTCCTTCTATCTTTATAGATTTGTCTGTTTCTCCTCGAAGTTCTTGGAGCAAGCGATGGCACCCCACTCCAGTACTCTTGCCTGGAAAATCCCATGGACGGAAGAGCCTGGTGGGCTGCAGTCCGTGGGGTCACTAGGAGTCGGACACGACTGAGCGACTTCACTTTGACTTTTCACTTTCATGCATTGGAGGAGGAAATGGCAACCCACTCCAGTGTTCTTGCCTAGAGAATCCCATGGACAGAGGAGCCTGGTGGGCCGCTGTCTATGGGGTCGCACAGAGTCGGACACGACTGAAGCAACTTAGCAGCAGCAGCCTCGAAGTTCTGTCAGTGTTACATATCCTGAATTCAGTTCAGTTCAGTAACTCAGTCATGTCCAACTTGTTGCAACTCCATGGACTGCAGCACACCAGGCTTCCCTGTCCATCACCAACTCCCAGAGCTTGCTCAAACTCATATCCATCGAGTCAGTGATACCATCCAACCGTCTCATCATCTGTCACCCCCTTCTCCTCCTGCCTTCAATCTTTCCCATCACCAGGGACTTTTCCAATGAGTCAGTTCTTCGTATCAGGTGGCCACAGTATTAGAGCTTCAGCTTCAGCATCAGTCCTTCCAATGAATATTCAGGACTGATTTCCTTCAGGATGGACTGTTTGGATCTCCTTGCAGTCCAAGGGACTCTCAAGAGCCTTCTCCGACACCACAGTTCAAAAGCATCAATTCTTCGGCACTCAGCTTTCTTTGTGGTCCAACTCTCATATCAGTACATGACTACTGGAAAAACCATATAGCTTTGACTAGACGGGCCTTTGTTGGCAAAGTAATGTCTCTGCTTTCTGATATGCTTTTTAATATGCTGGGTTAGTCACAGTTTTTCTTCCAAGGAGCAAGTGTCTTAATTTCATGGCTGACGTCACCATTTGCAGTGATTTTGGACCTGGACTGTAGCTCAGTCATGTCCGACTCTTTTCGACCTGGTGGACTGTAGCCCGCCAGGCTCCTCTGTCCATGGGATTCTCCAAGCAAGAATACTGGAGTGGGTTGTCATTTATTTTGGAGCCCAAGAAAATAAAGTCTCTCACGGTTTTCATTGTTTCCCCATCTATTTGCCATGAAGTGATGGGACTGGATGCCATGATGTGCCTTTTTTTAATGTTGAGTTTTAAGCTAGCTTTTTCACTCTCCTCTTTCACTTTCATTAAGAGGCTCTTTAGTCTCTCTTTCCTTTCTGCCATTAGGGTGGTGTCATCTGCATATCTGAGGTTATTGATATTTCTCCCAGCAATCTTGATTCCAGCTTGTGCTTCATCCAGCTTGGCATTTTGCATGATGTACTACTCTGCATATAAGTTAAATAAGTAAGGTGACATATATACAGCCTTGACATACTCCTTTCCCAATTTGGAACCAGTCTATTGCTCCATGTCTGGTTCTAATGGTTGCTTCTTGACCTAAACACAGATTTCTCAGGAGGCAGGTAAGGTGGTCTGGTATTCCTATCTCTTTAAGAATTTTCCACAGTTTTTTTGTGATCCATACAAAAGCTTTGGCGTAGTCAATGAAACAGAAATATGTGTTTTTCTGAAACTGTCCTGCTTTTCCTATGATCCAAAGAACGTTGGCAATTTGATCTCTGCTTCCTCTTCCTTTTCTAAATCCAGATTGAACATTTGGAAGTGCTTGGTTCATGTACTGTTGGAGCTTCGCTTGGAGAATTTTGAGCATTACTTTGCTAGTGTGTGAGATGAGTGCAATTGTGCAGTAGTTTGAACATTCTTTGGCATTGCCTTCCTTTGGGATTGGAATGAAAACTGACCTTTTCCAGTCCTATGGCCACTGCTGAGTTTTCCAAAGTTTCTGGCATATTGAGTGCAGCCCTTTCACAGCATCATCTTTTAGGAGTTGAAGTAGCTCAACTGGAATTCCATCACCTCCACTAGCTTTTTTGTAGTGATGCTTCCTAAGGCCCACTTGGCTTCGAATTCCAGGATGTCTGGCTCTAGGTGAGTGATCACACCATGGTTTTCTGGGTTATTAAGATCTTTTTTGTATAGTTCTGTGTATTCTTGACACCTCTTCTTAATATCTTCTGCTTCTCTTAGGTCCATACTGTTTCTCTCCTTTATTGTGGCCATCGTTGCATGAAATGTTTCCTTGGAATTTTTCTCTAATTTTCTTGAAGAGATCTCTAGTCTTTCCCATTCTATTGTTTTTTTTTTTCTATTTCTTTGCATATCCTGAGCGTATATGTTGAAAAATATACAAATTGAAGATTGTCCTGTAGTTTCAGCAATGGAACCTTTTATTAACCATGAATCAATATTCTTTGTATGTATGCATGCTATGCATGCTAAGTTGCTTCAGTTGTGTCCGACTCTTTACGACACTATGAACTGGAGCTTGCTAGGATCCTCTGTCCATGAGTGGGTAGCCATGCCATCCTCCAGGGGATCTTCCTGACCCAGGGATGGAACCCACGTGTCTTATGTCTCCTGCATTGGCAGTCAGGTTCTTTACCACTAGCACCACCTGGGAAAACCTTGACCTCCTTTACTGCTGCAATTTTATTTTCTTTAAAAATATTTTCCCCCTTAATATAGCTATACTATTTTTCTTTGGTGTAGAATGTATCGGGAAGTCTTATTTAATAATGTCACTTCCAAATTTTCTCTATCCTTAATCCTTATACTTCTAAGATACTTTTCTTGTAAATAACACACAGGTAGAATTTGTCTTTATGAAGTCTGAAAATCTTTGCTTTTTGACTGGGGCATTTATTTCATTTATATAAAATTTAATTAGTACTACATCATGAATGCCATGATATTGCACCACTCCTAAAGGCACAGTTCACATCGTACATATATTTGCACTGAAAACTTATTTTGTGCTTTCTGCTTGTCATACCTGTTGCACTTTTTTGTCCTTTTTTTTTTTTAACCTTATTTTGAATTTACTGAGTATTTCAGTTATTCCAATGTTGTCCCCTCTAATGTTGCTCCTTGGAAAGAAAGCTATGGCAAACCTAGACAGTGTATTAAATACAGAGACATTACTTTGACAACAAAGGTCCGAAGAGTCAAAGGTGTGGTTTTTCTAGTAGTCATGTACAGGCGTGAGAGTTGCACCATAAAGAAGGCTGAGTGCCAAAAAATTGATGCTTTTGAATTGTGGTGCTGGAGAAAACTCTTGAGAGTCCTTTGGACTGCAAGGAGATCAAACCAGTCAATCCTAAAGGAAACAGTCCTGAATATTCATTGGAAGGACTGGTGCTGAAGCTGAAGCTCCAATACTTTGGCCACCTGATGCAAAGAGCTGACTCACTAGAAAGACCCTGATGCTGGGAAAGATTGAAGGCAAAAGGAGAAGGGAGTGGCAGAGGATGAGTTGGTTAGATAGCATCACCAACTCAGTGGACATGAATTTACCAAACTCTGAGAGATAGTGAGGGACAGGGGAGCCTGGCATGCTGCAGTCTATGGGGTCATAAAGAGTCTAGCAACTAAACAACAGTCACCCGGTTAAGTAGTTTAAGAAGTTATACATTCTGTTAATTTCTTTTAGTAGTTGTCCTTGAAATTATAATACGCCTACTTAAGTTAATGAAGTCTGAATAAATCCCTTAATTTCTTCCTGCATAATAAAAGAAATTTAGAACAGTTCCCAACTTATAATCATTTTTCCACGAATTTTAGCTATTCTTGTTTAACCCTTGAAGACATTATTATTATTCTTTTATTAATCAGTACCTGCTTAGATTCATTTTACTGTTTATCCCTGTGTCTTAAACCTACCATCTAGGAAAACTTTCCTTCTGACAAACGTGTAATTTCAAATTTTCTCTATTGAAAGTCTGCTGAAGACAAACTAAAATTTCAAGACAAATTTTTGTTTGACTGAAAATGTCTTTGTTTCACCAGCATTCTTAAAAGATATTTTCAGTGGCTGTAGAATTCAACTCTGACTCTTATTTTCCTTCAGTGCTTCTGGCTCCTGGCTCCTGTTACTGCTCCTGATAGACCAGCGTCAGTGTAATCACTGCTGCTGCTTCCTTTCTTAAAAAAGAAAAATTATTTATTTTTGGCTGCGCTGGGTCTTCCGTTGCAGTGTGTGGGCTTTTTCTAGTTGCGGTGATGGGGGACTACTCTCTCGTTGCTGTGGGGAAGCTTCTTATTGCAGTGGCTTCTCTTGTTCTGTTGCAGGGGCTTATTGCTCCATGGCACATGGGATCTTTCCAGATCAGGGATCGAACCCTTGTCCCCTACACTGGAAGGAGGATTCTTAACCGCTAGACCACCAGGGAAGCCTGTTCTTTCTTTTTTTTTTTTTTTTAACTTGAATTTGGTGTGCACCAGCAACTATTTTTTTTTTTAATATTTATTTATTTAGGCCTCACTGGTTTACAGCATGGAAAGCTGTATTGCAAGGCATCTCAGATTCCCACTGGAGATGTAAGAATGCTTAGCAAAATTAAATAAATTGAAAAGCTAGGCAAGTATCAACTCTGGGTAAAATTAAAAGTTGTATAAGAAAGGAAATATAATCATGGTAGAATACTATGGTCAGTACTAAGCAATCTTATGTGCTTAGTCACTCAGTTGTGTCTGACTCTCAGACCCCATGGACTGTAGTCCACCAGGCTCCTCTGTCCCTGGAATTCTCCAGGGAAGAATACTGGAGTGGGTTGCCATTCCCTTCTCCAAAGGATCTTCCCAACCCAGGGATGGAACTTGCATCTCTTGAATTGCAAACAGGTTTTTTTTTTTTTACCACTGAGCCACCAAGGGAAGCCCCACTAAACAATCTTAAATAGTCCCAATAAGTAAGTATATAGATTAACCAGTAGTGTTGATGATCCACATGGCAGGATGTGTGAGTCTCCTGCCTGAGGTCACTGTAATAAGGATCCTGGTGGGGAGGACAGCTTAGTGGCTCAGCACTCAGTGTACAGGCTTTCCCACATTCCTCCCCCTTTCAGCCTGACAGCCCACCCTACTGTACTGATTCCACTCTAGTTTCTCTCCTGGGACCATTCCTCCATTTCTGCAGGACAGAGGAAGAGTGTTGCCTAACAGATGGGGTGGGAGGGGATACCAAAAGAAATGACATTTCTTATTTGATCTTTTGAATGAAGTCCCTGTGTTCCATGCTTCTTGTCTCCCTCATCTTCGTCCATCTTCCGTGGTACCTGGTGCCTCCCCGGTATTCTTTAGCATCTCTGCAGGGGAAGAGAGCCTGCTTCATGACACCACCCTGGGTAGGTTCTTGGGTGAACCCCTTCCTTCTGCTGAAACGTTTACTGCTTTTATGCTGCTTTCAATTTCTTCTTTAAAAAAAAAAAAGAACAAAACACTGTTATTGATTTCCTTTTCTTTTTTTTTAATGTGGGCCACTTTTAAAGTCCTTATTGAATTTGCTGGGCTTCCCTGGTGGCTTAGACTGTAAACAATCAGCCTGCAATATAGGAGACCTGGGTTGGATCCCTGGGTTGGGAAGATCCCCTGGAGAAGGGAATGGCAACCCACTCCAGTAATCTTGCCTTTGAGAATTCCATGGACAGAAGAGTCTGGCGGGCTACAGTCCATGGGGTCGCAGAGTCGGACACAACTGAGGGACTAATACTAAATTTGTTATAATACTGCTTATGTTTTTGTTTAGGTTTTTTGGCCCCAAGACATGTGGGATCTTAGCTCCCCAACCAGGGATCAAACCTGTATCCCCTGGATTGAAAGGCTGAGTCTTAACCACTGGACTGCCAAGAAAGTCCCTGCTTTCAGCTTCTGAAATGGGGTTTTAGGTATCTCCAGGTTTCAAGGAAGATGGAATTTTTATTTCCCTTTCTTATGCTTGTCCTTTTTTTTTTTTTTTGTCTGTGCCAGGTGTTCACTGAGGCATGCGGGATCTTTTAAACTTATTTGTTTTACATTGGAGTATACATGTGGAATCTTTAGTTGCAGCATGTGAACTCTTAGTTGCCACATGTGGGATCTAGTTCTTCTGACCAGGGATCGAACCCGGCCCCTGCATTGAGAGTATGGGAGTCTTAGCTATGGACTACCAGAAAAGTCCCTGTGCTTATCCTTCTGAGCTGATTTTCAAGAGAGAAGAGAAAGGGGGAAAGAATGTCACCACCTTAAAACTGAAAGTCCACGTTGTTGGTAACACTTAACATGTGGGCGACAGCCCAGGAAAATCACTGTTGACATGAACTGGAGGGATGGGAATACAATCTAGCATCTCCACATGACTGTGGACAGGTCCCTTCCCAAAAGGACCTTAGCACCTGGCGAGTGAGTCACAGCTCCCACCACTCCTTGTGGACAAACCCCAGCCACCTTCAGGCTGTGACTGCCTCACCCCACTGGCTTTGGATATGTGAGTCCAGGCCCAAGGAGTGACACGTGACAGGGAAAAGTCACTGGAAGAGATGAGGCCAGGGCACTGAGAGGCAAGACACGTCTCAGGGGACTGAGAGGCAAGACACATTGAAGTCTTTTAAAACTACACTGGAAAGGAGAAGTCATTTTCCTCTGAAGCACTGGCTATCCTCTGAGAATCTGCAGCACATTTTAATGTCTTTGACTTTGTAGAATGATGTCAGTTTTCCAGCGGTAGTATTTATCTACACTGCATGCAAAACTCCACAGGTAGTTTTTCCTCATTTGCTAGGATAATGAAATACTTTATGAAAAGTCATAGTCTTTCATTTTGCATTTGTGCCCTCATGCAAATTCAACAAATATTTATTGAGTGCCTGCTATATACCAGACCCAGTTCTTTTTGTCTTGGAGGTATAGTAGTAAACCCTTTCCCCTGGACTTGGGCTTTGAATGGTGGTTAAGTTTTAGAATTCAACCTCTTTACTTGACTTAGTTCTGTTCAGATTTTCTGTTTGTTCTCGAGTCAGTTTCAGTAGTTTGGTCTTTCTGGACCCTTCCCCATTTCATCCAGGTTATTTAATTTGTTGGCATACGATTACTATAGTATTCCATTCAAATCTTTTTTATTCCCATAAGATTGGTAGTGATTTCCTTTCTTTCATCCCAAATATCAGTAATTTGCGTTTTCCTCCCTTTTGCCCCCCTTGGCGTTTAGCTAAAGGTTTGTCAATTTTATCGATTTCTTCTAAGAACCAACTTTTCCTTTTGCTAATTTTTCTCTATTGTTTTTCTATCCTCTATTTTGGTTCTTTCCACTCTATTATTTTTTTTCCTTTTGCTTGCTTTAGGTTTACTGTACTCTTCTAATTTGTTAAGATGGAAGGTTAGGCTATAAATTTCAACTCTCTCATCTTTTAAACTATTGAGATCACAATTTTAAATTTTCTTCAGAGCACTGCTTTAGCTGCATCCAAGCTCTATGTTATACTTTTTATCTCAGTCATAATTTTTTCTAATTTTTCTTATGATTTCTTCTTTGCTCCATGGGTTATTTGGTTTGGGGGTGCTTTAATTTCCATATGTTTTTGAATTCCCCAAATTTCCTTCTATTACTGGTTCCTAATTTGATTCCATTGTGGTTGGAGAACATACTTTGTATGATTTTATTACTTTTACATTTATTGAGAGCTTGCTTTGTGGCCTAATGTATGATTTATCCTGAAAAATGTTCCATGTGCATTTGGAAAGAATGTGTATTTGACCATGTTGAGTACAAATGTTCCACAGATGTGTTAGGTCTAGTTCAATACTGGTGTTGTTCTCGACTTCTTTTTCCTTGTTGATCATCTGCCTTATTCTATCCATTACGGAAAGTGAGGGTGTTGAAATCTCCAATTATTATTGTTAAATTGTTCAGTTTTCTCCTTTGATTCTGTCAGTTTTTGCTATTTGGGGTTCAGCTGTTATGCACACAAGTGCTTCCCTTTTTAAAAATATATCAGTATTTACTTTTTTTTTTTAATGTTTCTTTCTTTTTGGCCATGCTGGGTCTTCACTGCTGCACCCTGGGGCTTTCTCTAGTTGCGGGCTTCTCATTGTGGTGGCTTCTCTTGTGGAGCACAGGCTCTAGGGCACTGGGGATTCAGTACTTGTAGCTTCCAGGCTCGGAGAAGGCGATGGCACCCCACTCCAGTACTCTTGCCTGGAAAATCCCATGGACGGAGGAGCCTGGTAGGCTGCAGTCCATGAGGTCGAGAAGAGTCCGACACGACTGAGCGACTTCACTTTCACTTTTCACTTTCGTGCACTGGGGAAGGAAATGGCAACCCACTCCAGTGTTCTTGCCTGGAGAATCCCAGGGATGGGGGAGCCTGATGGGCTGCCGCCTATGGGGTCACACAGAGTCGGACACGACTGAAGTGACTTAGCAGCAGCAGCAGCAGTTTCCAGGCTCTAGAGCACAGGCTCAACAGTTGCCCAGTGGCATGTGGGATCTTCCTGGAGAGGGATCCAACCTGTGTCTCCTGCATTGGTAGGCAGATTCTTTACCACTGAGCCAGCAGGGAAGCCACACAGGCATTTCTTAAATGTTATGTTTTCTTGATGGATTGACCTGTTTGTTAGTATAAAATGTTCTTTATTTCTAGGAACAATTTATAGCTGAAAGTCTAGTTTGTCTGATATTATTACAGCCACTTTTTTTTTTCTTTCTTTTGACATGGTATATGTCTGTTCTTTTACTTTCAACCAATTTGTGACTTTAAAGTGTCTCATAGACAGTATATAGTTGGATCGTGTTTTTATATATATTTTGTCAATTTCTCTTTTGATTGGAGTATTTAGTATATTTACATTTAATGAACTTACTGATAAGGCAGGATTTATGATTGCCATTTTGCTATTTGTTCTCTATATATGTCTTTTTGTTTGTCTTTTTCCTTATTATTGCCTTCTTTTGTGTTATATATTTTCTACTGTAGTATTTTAATTTCTTTGTTGTTTCTTTTACTGTATTTCAAAGAGTCATTTTTAATGGTTGTGTTGGGGATTACAATTAACTTAAAATAACCTAGGTAGAATTAGCTTATTTATTATTATTTATTATCAATACTAACAGTTTTATTATTATTATATTATATATATATATATATTATACTAACAGTTTTAATAAATGTTTAATATATTTAATATATATTATACTAACAGTTTTAATATTATTAACAGTTAGAACTGGACATGGAACAACAGACTGGTTACAAATAGGAAAAGGAGTTCGTCAAGGCTGTATATTGTCACCCTGCTTATTTAAATTATATGCAGAGTACATCATGAGAAACGCTGGACTGGAAGAAACACAAGCTGGAATCAAGACTGCCCGGAGAAATATCAATCACCTCAGATATGCAGATGACACCACCCTTATGGCAGAAAGTGAAGAGGAACTAAAAAGCCTCTTGATGAAGGTGAAAGTGGAGAGTGAAAAAGTTGGCTTAAAGTTCAACATTCAGAAAATGAAGATCATGGCATCCGGTCCAATCACTTCATGGGAAATAGATGGAGAAACAGTGGAAACAGTGTCAGACTTTATTTTTCTGGGCTCCAAAATCACTGCAGATGGTGACTGCAGCCATGAAATTAAAAGATGCTTACTCCTTGGAAGGAAGGTTATGACCAACCTAGATAGCATATTAAAAAGCAGAGACATTACTTTGCCAACAAAGGTTCATCTAGTCAAGGCTATGGTTTTTCCTGTGGTCATGTATGGATGTGAGAGTTGGACTGTGAAGAAAGCTGAGCGCTGAAGAATTGATGCTTTTGAACTGTGGTGCTGGAGAAGACTCTTGAGAGTCCCTTGGACTGCAAGGAGATCTAACCAGTCCATTCTGAAGGAGATCAGCCCTGGGATTTCTTTGGAAGGAATGATGCTAAAGCTGAAACTCCAGTACTTTGGCCACCTCATGCGAAGAGTTGACTCATTGGAAAAGACTCTGATGCTGGGAGGGGTTGAGGGGAGGAGGAGAAGGGGACGACAGAGGATGAGATGGCTGGATGGCATCACTGACTCAATGGACATGAGTCTGAGTGAACCTCGGGAGTTGGTGATGGACAGGGAGGCCTGGAGTGCTGCAATTCATGGGGTCGCAAAGAGTCGGACACGACTGAGCGACTGATCTGATCTGATCTGATCTGATTATTAATACTAGCTTAATTTCAGTAGTACACCCAAATTAAGCTCCAGTTGTGCTCCATTCTCTCTCTCCTCCTTTGTGCTATTAGTATTATTATCATTCCAATTACATATAAGTACACATATATAAATGTACACTGTTTATTTAACTTATATTCAGAGTACATCATGTGAAATGCCAGGTTGGATGAATCACAAGCTGGAATCAAGATTTCTGGGAGAAATATTAACAACCTCAGATACGCAGATGATACCACTCTAATGGCAGAAAGTGAAGAGGAACTAAAGAGCCTCTTGATGAGGGTGAGAGTGAAAAAACTGGCTTAAAACTCAACATTCAAAAAACTAAGATCATAGCATCTGGTCCCATCACTTCATGCCAAATAGAAGGGGAAAAAGTGGAAGCAGGGACAGAGTTTATTTTCTTTTTTTTATGCCTTCAATATTCTGGTAGGTAACTTAGAACTCTTCCTTTGCCTTCACTTTCTGCTGGCTCGGAGCCTTTAAGTCAACATGAAGTGAGAGATTAGGGCCTTCTCAGATATTTCAAGAGTGTGCACAGTCTTTCACTGTGCATGGCATTCTGGATTCCCAGGAATATGTCAGAGCTAGCTTTCAAGGCACCCTATGGACTCTCATTCCCCATTTTTGTTTTCATTTTTTGATTAACCTCTTGTTAGCCCCAATTGGTTTTACCACCTCAGGCAGCTGTGATGTTGAACAACTGCTGTTGATTATTTTTTGACAAATGCCCTAGGGATAGGACTGTTTGCACACAGTGAATTCTGAAGCAGGTCAAATAAAGATGAGCCCTGTGAATGGAGCTGCCAACAGGTCAAATGACAACTCTCCAGGGATGGGGTTTTAGGAATATCTAAATCCATTCTTCCCATCCAGTGGCTGGGAGTCTACTGGGTTTCAAAGCTACTATTGTTATGAGGCTATTAGTTGCCGAGGCTATTAGCTGCCCAGGCTACCACAGAACCGGATAGGAGGGGTTGGGAATTGGGCAAGTTACAATGCCATCAGGGTCATTGTTCCTATCAGGCTTCAGTCATTTTTATTGAAAAACAGTCTTTGGATGGTTGGAAGCCTTTGGTTAATGTCCGGAGTTCTGAAAAGGTTGGTTTAACCATTTAAGCCAGTATTCTGTGTTTTTTTTTTTTACAGAGAATCAGATTTTTTTGCCATTCTGGAAGTGCTTCTGCCAGATTTATTTTTATCTCTCTTTATCCTGAATAGATCCCCTCAACCTCCAGTTCTCTAAATCCTTGATAGTGCAGTATCTTCATCAGATATCTTACATCTTACATTTTCATCAAATATCTTATATCTTACATTTTAATCAAATATCTTACAACAATATAGCAGGGTGGTACAAAAGACCGAGCACATGTAAGAAATGGTAAATAGATAAGTGCAGGTCCTGATGCCTTTTAAAAGGTCTTCTCCCTAGTATATACATTTGAAGTGTGAAAGATCTTCCAATCCCTCATTTTATGTGAGAGCTAAAACGTCTGAATAAACAAAAGTGAAATAGATTCAGACCTAGTTTTCCACCAAAGTGGCTGTGAAATTAAGTTAAGAGCCTAAACTAGGAGATTGTTTTGTTCTAATTTTCCTATGTGCTAATTATTTTGGAAATGAAGCATTTAAGCAGAGATACATGAGAGAGACATTGCAGAGACAGTGGGATGACATTTGATCATTCTGCCTGGTGGGTGAACTTGTTATCTGTGCTCTTCATATACACAGACAGACATACACAGACTGCTTCCAGGCAATCCTTGCTTTGAGGGTTCAGATATGCCTGAAGTCATCTACCATAGTTTAATTCAATAATACCAGCGGATCAATGATATGGTTCAAATTTCAGTTATCACGGCATACTGTGAGTAAATGTGTGTAGTACCAGCTCATCTAGTACCAAGCTGACACCAGCTTTTTAGTCCAGAAATCACTACACAACAGGTACATCATGGCCAGAGAGCAACTGAAGCAATTCTTCAGAGCTGTCAGTATTTGGTCTCTGAACATTTTTTTAAAATTAACTTTTACTGAATTTACTTTACAATGTTATGATAGTTTCTATTGTACAGCCACGCTTTTTTGGACTTTCTTCCCTTTCAGGTCACCACAGTGTATTAAGTAGAGTTCCCTGTGCTGTACAATATGTTCTCATTAGTTACCTGTTTTATACATAGTAGTAAGCCTTTCTTCTGGGCTTCCCTCCTGGCTCACAGGGTGAAGAATCTGCCTGCAATGCAGGAGATCTGGGTTCAATCCCTGGGTTGGGAAGATCCCCTGGAGGAGGGCATGGCAACCCACTCCAGTATTCTTGCCTGGGAAATCCCATGAACAGAGGAGACTGGCAGACTACAGTCCATGCGGTGGCAAATAGTCAAACAGATTAAGCAAATAAGCACAGTGTGTATATATCAATCCCCGTCTCCTAATTCAACCCACCCTCCTCCCCTTGGTATCCATACATTTTTCTCTACATCTGCATCTCTATTCCTGCCCTGCATGTAGGTTCACTGTACCATTTTCCTAGATTCCACACGTGCGTTAATACATGATATTTTTCTCTTTCTTGCATACTTCACTCTGAATGACACTCTCTAGGTTCATCCAGGTACAAATTTTGAGCATTTTTAAGCTCAGACACTGTCAGCAAAGTGTGTCATTGTGTTGCCTCCTTTTCTCCTAGTGATAAACCCACACAGCCTTGTTAAAAGAACACCCAACCTCCACCCACCATCCGCCCCTACCCGCCCCACAAGCAAAAAACAAAAATAGGTAACTGAAAGATAGAATTGGGCGACAAAGATGGAAGTGCAGCAAAGAAACAAAAAAATGATAAAGGTGGAAATGACATGAAATATGCACGGAATGTAACAGGAGTTATATTTAAAAAAAGGCAACTGTGGGAATGCTGACCTCGACACCTTTCCAAAGATGCCAGATTTGCCCCCAGGGGAATGCACGAATGAAAAGAGGAAAGAGGCTTGGATAAAAGGATTGTACGACGTCCCAGAGGACAGACGAGGCATTCAAGGCACTGTGACAGGGAACGCCCAGAGGATAACGTGTTGAAAGTGATACAAACAGGACGTTCTGCCAAGACACGGAAAAGATGCTCTCTGTGCACAAAACGACACGTCCACGAGAAGACAAGCCCCGTTCAAGCCACTCCTGTTAAGCTTTTCCTGCACAGAAAGAAAACAGTTCAAGTCTTCGTGTGTGTGACGGTTTACAGTATAAGTAGTGATTAGTTTTGCTATTTTTCTCATTTCTCTCCACATTCCTAATCATCAGTGAAGAGTTAGGAATGTCTCGTGGAACAATGCTAGTTTTCCTCACGTGCGATGAAGATAGTTTCGTAATTCAGGATTCTGTCCACGGCCGGCGAAGCCGGCTTGTGTGCATACGCACCACCCATACGTACAGCACACGGACACGCGTGCAATTTACACAGCGAGCGTCCACACACTGCAAGGTGGAGCCCAAGTCACGGCGACAGCTACTGGGGGAGATTATAAATGCAGAATAGTCCTTTTCCTCTCTGGATGGTTGTGATTGGGCTTCTGCGGGAGGCAGTGGGGAGTGAGCTCCCGCCACGAGCTGAGGGAGACGAGGCCGCAGAAAGGGGGCGGTGCGGTGCGGGGAGGGAGCGGGGCACTGCGGGGAGGGGGCGAGGCCGCGGGGGCAGTGGGGGAGAGAGCAAGGGGTGGGGCGGTGCGTGAAGCGGGGGGCGGTGCGGATGGGGCGGGCCCTGGGTTCTCCCGCCGCTCGGTACCGCAGCCCTGCCAGCTGGCCGCCCGGAGGCGCGCGGACGCCGCGGGCCGGTGCGCGGCGCGGGGGCGGTGGGGCGCGGGCCACGCACGGCGGCGGCTGGAGCGGCGGGCACGCACGCACGCGGGCGCGGGGCGGCACGCACGGCCGGACGCACGGCGGCGGCGGCGGCGGCAGCAGGGGGCGCGGGCGGCGGGCGCGGCGGCGGCGGCGGATGGCCCAGGGCTGACTTATGCGGCGCCTGGAGGGGCTGTGTCTGCGGCGGCGGCGGCGGCGGGGCCCTGGCCGCGAGCGGAGCGGGGACAAGATGAAGTACCAGAAGTACCTGACGGTGCTGCAGATGGCCATCGGCGTCACGCCGTCCAACCGCGGCAGCCTGCTGCCGCTCAAGAGGAGGCTGTGGTGAGGGCGGGGGCCGGCGCGCGCGGGCGGGGGGCGCGCTCGTCCGCTCAGGGACCCCCGGACCGCGCGACCGGGAGGGGCCCGGACCGCTGCAGACGGAGGGGCTGCGCCGGCGGGTCTGGCTGAAAAGTCCAGCAGCTCTCGCGCTGCGTTTCCTGCGGCGCCTCCCATCTATCGGCTGCAGGTCGGGGTCATCGTCGGTGGAGGGGGGCGGTCCGCCCACCTGGAAGCCGCTAGAGAAAGGTGTCCGGGATCACCCGGAACCGTGTACACACGGGATCATCCGTCGGATTGTATCCCGTTTTGTTAGCATGTAAACATGTCACAAGAATCCCGGTGGTCACCCTGATGTTCCATCCACTTGAGAGTTGGATGCCTGGTTCTGTCACAAGGGAAACGGTTCAGTAGAAAGGATAATGATGTAGAAAAAAGGTGTGATGATCATGGGATTCGGTGGTCATTTCAGTTAAAAAATGCGTGCTTAATACAGTCCATAGAGTTTGATTCAATTCAATTGAACATAGTCCAGTTTAATTTGAAGGTGATAGAGAAAGGAAAAGAGGCTGCTTTTAGGCAATGTAGAAAACTCATATCAGCTTTGTAAAACAAAATGGAATAACCATCCAAAGAACACAAAGATTGAGCGGTCAGGAAAAAAGAAGAGCTTAGAAAAACAGTCCCAATAGTGGAGAATTTTGAAGGTAAGACCAAAATACATGAGCAGCGAAGTTCACATTTCTGCTGTGCCACTTACTGTGTGACTGTAGACAAGTTAGTGGAGAGTCTGTTTTTTCTGTAAAATGGAAGTGATACTCTCTACCTTGTGGGGTCGTGGGTAGATGAATTGCCATGGTCCGTGCATAGTGCCACTCTCCCAGCTGCATAGTAGGTGCTGAGTAAATATTACTCTTTCTTCCCGTGAAACCCCTTCCCCCGCCCCCAGTTGTTCGGAAAAAGAGAAGTTTATTTTTGCAAAAGGTATTTTAATTTGAAGAACAGCAAGTGACAACACCTGGAAGACTAGGCTGGTAAAAATCGACAGTCACTGAATTAAGAAATGTCCATGGAAGAAGACTTTAGCATATGTATCAACAATATGTCATTATTCTGAAGCGACAAGCAATAACGTTTGAAGATGACTTTCCAGATGGATGGGTTACAGAAAAAGAGAAAACAAAGCCAAAGTTGGCACCAACAGTCTTACCCTCAACTCAGCTTTCCTCCTGAGTGCTTACCAGTATGGAACATGCTGCGTATTTTATCCCTCTTCCCGACCCCCCCCCGCCCCCCCCCCCCCCCCCCCCCCCGCCCCCCGCCCCGCCCAGTGTAAGTAGTATGGGGCCAGGGCATTTGTCTGTTTAGTTGATTACTAAATTCCCTACAACTAGTTTCCAGTACAAATAGATTCTCAGAAGATGTGTGTTTGTTGAATTGGTGAATTCTTCATAATGCATAACTGGGAAAGAAAGTTGAGGAAATTTTTTTTTTACAGCTGTTCTGAGTGGCTTGCAGGACCTTAGTTCCCTGACCAGGGACTGAACCCAGGCCCTCAGCAGTGAAAGCACAGAGTCTACCCACTGGACCCTCTGGAAAGTCCCAAGGAAATTTTCTTGATGTTACATTTAAAAACCAAGACGTGGATACAATGTTTGAGGAGCTGTTCTGCATGAATATTAGCAGTGATTGGGCACAAGGTCAGGAAACTAGGTTTATTCCTTCTCATCACTGGAGTACTGCTTCTGAAACTGCTGTCCCGAGTATAGTTTGTGAAGACAGAACAAAGAAAATGAAATCCAGGTAATGTTTGTACTCTAGAGATTCATGTTTGAGGCAGGCAGTGACCTGGGACCAACATTAAAATCCGTCTTATGAAGAGACAGCCTGAAAAGATCAGGGAGATTTTGTTGAGCTTTCCCCAGTCTTAAATGAGCATTTGAGAATTTCTATCTAATGTTAAGTGGATTTGCGAATGTTCATCTAGTTTCTCCAGTGGCAAAGTGAAGAGCACGCTCTATGAAACTCTGGAGTGGGTGGTACTTTTGAACACAGATGCGTAATCTTTTATTAAGTCAGAGAATATTGTGCCATCTGGTTCCTCTGTCTCTATGTCTTATGGAATTCATTTTCTAGGTAACATTTTATTTTCTAGATGGCATTTTGTTTTGCCAGTGTCCTAACAACTGCATGTGGAGAATTGGAGATGAAAGGCAAAAGCACTGTTATTTGTCTAGATGTGTATATGGGTTCTGACCTCAGAATGGTGAGTGGAAACTAGTATTCGACATCGACAGTGCATTCAGACCTTGGGATGCACCAGCTTGTGTCCGTTTATGAAATGTGAGGTCATAGCATGGTCATTGATCATGGCTTGTTTGAAGCTTTATGTGAGGACGTTTAGAAAGATATGTATGCTCCCTGCATTCCTCTGTCTTAACTCTCACAGTCTATGTGGGAAGACTGCTCGCTCACAAAGCTTACGCCTGTCCAAGTAAAGCTTAGGCTTGAGAGGGCCAATGCTTTGGCCCCACTCTCCTCTCTGGTCTGGCCATTTGTGCACATCTGCTTTCCTCTCTGCAGTGTCCTTCTGTCCTTCTGATTGGCTCTGCACATCCTTAAAGGAGTACACACTTGCAGACACTTTTACATGGAACCTGAAGGGGACACACTCCACTGCGTCAGTGGAGCCTGCAGGAGCCTACTTCTTGAGGTTCCTTCTCCAAGAAGTTTAGTACATGGGAGTGTTTGCAGTGTTTGGTTCTGAATCATTACTGTTCACAAAACTGGGACTCAGGCTTGTTACCTGAAGGAGACATGAGTTCGTGTGGCTGCTGCCTGCCCTAGGGCCTCCAGTGAAAGGTCAGTGATGATCAGAAGCCATAGAACACAGTGCTTCCTAAAGACTGTAGCAAATCTCCAAAAGCAACAGAAGTTTATTTTCTCCCAGTTCTGGGCCCAGAGTCTGAAGTCAGTGTTGGCAGGGCTGTGCTCCCCAAATACCCTGGGGAGAAGCCTTCCTGTCACCCCTTGTGTCTGTGGCTCCAGGGCACCTTTGTGGGACACACCTCTTCAGTCTGTCTCCGCCCCTTCACGTGGTCTTCCCTGTGTGTCTTGTCGTCTCTTCTGTCTCTTATGAGAACACCTGTCGTCAGAGTTAGGTAGTCAGTGACCTCTGCAAAGACCCTTTCTCTAGCCAGGATCACATTCATTCGGTTAGAGGGTGTGCGGCAGGGAGGGGCAAGGCTCGGTCCAGCACAGGAACCACATCTGCTCAGCAGGTGTGAGGCCCAGAGAGTTGTTACTCTTGTCTGTTTTAGATGAAATGTGAAAAGTATTTTCATAATAAGTTTATTGTTGTCAGAGTTTTGATTTTTGCGTTGAGTGCTTTCAGGAGCATTTACATGGATCTTAGGGGAAAAGAGTGTCGTATCATTTTCTTATATTTCTAAGTCTGTTTCTCCCTGTTGAGACTATAATTATTGTAGATCACGCAGTATCCATTCAACCACTGAAGTTGTCGTCTCATAATCAGATTTTGAAAGTAAGAAGAGCTGCCGTTCACTGAGCTTGCTCCCTGCTGGGCCCTCCATCTCCCTCAAGGTGGGGGCTGTGTCTCCCCCAGCTTTACAAATGAGAGCATTGGCCTGTCCAGAGTCACACCTCAGCTTTATGCCAGTTCTTAGGATTAAAATCACATTTGAGCAAGGATATGCAGGTCTGGAAAGAGAGATGGACTGAAGACAGGAACCAAAGGGCAGGAACATGTCTTACATGATATTGTTTCTGCCAGGTGGCCCATGGCCCCTTCATGGCTCACAGAGGTCCCTGATGGGATAGGACCATATCCAGGTCCTCCCTTGGTTTCTTTCCTTTAAAAAAAAAAAAAAATTTATTTGGCTGCAGTGGGTCTTAGTTGCAACACATGAACTCTTAGTTCTGGCTTTAATTCCCCAATCAGGGATGGAACCCACGCCCCTGCATTGGGAGTGTGGAGTCATAGCCACTGGACTACCAGGGATGTCCCCTTGGTTTCTTTAATGAGCAAATTATAGGCAGTGACACACATTATTGTTTATAAGTACAACTAAGGGCCATTTAATACAGACTTTTTCAGTGATCTAAGAAACTTGATACTGGGAAAGATTGAGGGCAGGAGGAGAAGGGGGCAACAGAGGATGAGGTGGTTGGATAACATCAGTGACTCAATGGGCATGAGTTTGAGCAAACTCCAGAAGATAGGAGGAGAAGTGATCCTCCATGAAGGATGGAGGATCCTGGCATGCTGCAGTCTGGGGTCCCAAAGAGCTGAACATGACTTAGCAACTGAATGACAACAGCAGTTCAGTGAGTAAGTAAGGTTTCTGAAGTCTGATGCTTGTAAACAAAAACTAGCATTTTACTAGCATTTATCGAGGAACCCTTCCACAGTACCCAGTGTCCTTCTGAAGTCAGCTGCCTGCTGTGCTTGGCAGTGCCTCAAGGCTCCTGTTCTCACACCCACATTCGGGAAAGGGTACCTTGTTAACTCATCCATGTTAGCTTGACTTGGTTGAAGCCATCAGTTGCTGACATTTTAGAATTAGTATATTGTAGAAGCATTGTTAGTTTTGTCCTGATGGAACTGCTTTGTTTTTACCATCTCGATTGTTTTTGCCCAATTCTGTGTTACTGTTGAGTTCTTAGCAGTGGGAGCAGCAGATGAGCTTGGGAATTATTTGTCCTAAGTGAACTGCGGTCAGAAGTGGTCGTGAGTCAAATCTCCTGTGTTATAACAAAATGAGAGGGTGGACCCCGAGTTTATGCCTTTTAAGCCTATCAGCCGAATGAGAACATGACCCTGTTAAAAAAGTTATGAAGGGAATGGAAAGAGGCAGACATTTTCTCCCAAATTGCCCTCTAGGGATGATTCAGTACAATTAAGAGGTAGGAAAAGAAAAACTTCCTTTTAAGCCAAGTGTTGATTTTTCCAGAGTTGAAGGGAAAGCACTCCAGAGTTGAAGGGTGCTTACAGCTCAGTTCCTGACTTTACTTCCCTGTCATCAGAGGCCATGCTGCTGATATTCAGGGAGTCATCTCCATAGTCTGAGGCATTCAGGTCAGACTGGGTGAGAGGGGTGCCTTGGGCAACACAGATGCTGTCTTCTCCACATCAGGAGCACTGTGTACAGGGCTTCCCTCCTGAACTGTGGATGCACCTCAGTGTTCTTGTGTGTGTTTGCGTGTCCAGCACAGAACTATCAGACCCACATATCTCCACAAATATTGTTTGTTGTTCAGTTGCTAAGTCATGTCCAACTCTTTGCAACCCCGTGGACTGCAGACTTCAGGCTTCCCTGTCCTTCAATAACTCCCGGAGTTTGTTCAAATGCACGTCCTTTGAGTTGGTGATGCCATCCAGCCATTTCATCCTCTGTCATCCCCTTCTCCTCCTGCCCTCAATCTTTCCCAGCATCAGGGTCTTTTCCAGTGAATCAGCTCTTCTCATCAGGTGGCCAAAGTATTGGAGCTTCAGCTTCAGCATCAGTCCTCCCAATGAGTATTCAGGGTTGATTTCCTCTAGGATTGACTGGTTTGATCTCCTTGCTGTCCAAGAGATTCTTAAAAGTCTTTTCCAGCACCACAGTTCAAGAGCATTGTATTCGGCGCTCAGCCTTTTTTATGGTTCAACTCTCACGTCCATATATGACTGTATCTGGAATTAATTCTCAAAATAACACTAAAATGAAAGAGAAGCAACATCTTAAATTATCTTATATCTCAAGGCTCCTCCTACTTAAATAAGAGTATAAATATTCTACATATTTATCTGGACCTCTTTATTCCTTTTCTTCATCTCTCACCAGAGAAAGGGGGCCATGACTGAATGATGTGCTTGTTAATGGCTGGTCTCTTAGCTTCGCAAAGATCTGGTCTGAGCTGTGAAGTTACTGAGATTTCTCCGCAGGAGCTGGTTCAGTCTTGGGATAAGACCCCTTCCTCCTCCTGCTGAATGTGTGGGTAGGTGGGTTCTGCCCTACCCAATATTCCCCTGGTGGATGCCAGCTCAGCCCTCCTGGTAATTGAAGATTTTTATTGCGATCCTGATATATTTTTTGGCTCTTGCTGCTACTGCTGCTGCTGCTGCTAAGTCGCTTCAGTCGTGTACGACTCTGCGACCCCATAGACAGCAGCCCACCAGGCTCCCCCATCCCTGGGATTCTCCAGGCAAGAACACTGGAGTTGGTTGCCATTTCCTTCTCCAATGCATGAAAGTGAAAAGTTAAAGTGAAATCGCTCAGTCGTGTCCGACTCTTAGTGACCCCATGGACTGCAGCCTACCAGTCTCCTCCGTCCATGGGATTTTCCAGGCAAGAGTACTGGAGTGGGGTGCTGTTGCCTTCTCCTTTGGCTCTTAGTCATTTTCAAAATTTGGTGGACATAAATTCTTATTGAAGACTTTAGGTTTTAGGCTTTTAGTTTGGAAAAAAGGAAATTAGTGATGCATCTCTAAGTCAGATGGAGAAAAACTTTCGAAAATATTCTTCTGTCAAAAAAGTTTATATTCCATTTGTATTAATTTCTAATATTATCATACCACCTAACCAGGGCTGTCAACATGAAGTGAGAGAGAGGAAATAAAGAGATTTCAAGACTTGTACATATATTTCTTTTAATTGGAATATAATTACTTTATGATTTTGTGTTGGTTTCTGCTGTACAACACAGTGGATCAGCTATATCCCCTCCGTCTTGGACCTCCCACCCCACCCCCCATCACATTCCTCTTGGTCATCACAGAACACTGAGCTGAGCTTTTACTGTTTAGCACTTTCCCACTAGCTATCTGTTTTACACATGGTAGTATATATATGTCACTGCTGCTCTCTTAAGTTGTCCCACCCTCCCTTTCCCCTGCTATGTCTACAAGTTCATTCTTTATGTCTGCGTCTCTGTTCCTGCCCTGCAGATAGATTTGTCAGTACCCTTATTCCAGATTCCATACATATGCATTAATATACGATACTTGTTTTTCCCTTTCTGACTTCACTTGGTATGACAAATTCTAGGTTCATCCACATCACTACAAATGACTCAATTCCATTCCTTTTTATGGGTGAGCAATATTCCATTGTATAGGTACCACATCTTCTTTATCCATTCCTCTATTGGTGGACATTTAGGTTGCTTCCATGTCCTGGCTGTTGTAAACAGTGCTGCAGTGGACATTGGGGTACTTGTGCCTTTTTGAATTGTGATTTTCTCAGGGTATATGTCTAGGAGAGGTATTGCTGAATCATACGGTAGCTCTATTTTTAGTTTTCTAAGAAACCTCCATGCTGTTCTCCATAGCAGCTGTACCAATTTACTTTTTCACCAGCGGTGCAAGAGGGTTCCCTTTCTCCACATCCTAAGACTTGTATTGTGCCATTCGGTTTCTGTTTACCATATGCCCTCTTCTGGAGCAGTTCTTCACTGTGTTTGTGGAAGCTCTTCCCTGCAGAAAGGAGAACAAAACTGTACAAGGTGCTGCTCTTTGTATTGAGAATCAAACATGTGGGATTTTACTCTGGGAGGTGACTTGAAAGGTGTCCTCATTGGAACCCAATGAAATAACAAAAATATAAATGAAAAAAAAGCTGCAGCATTAATAATAACAGTCTGGGTAAACAATGAAGAATACCATCAATGGCCCAGCATTTTTGAGAGATCTCTGAGAAGTAGAGATGTAGCTGAAGCTCCAATAGTTTAGCCACCTGATGGGAAAAGCTGACTCATTGGAAAAGACCCTGAGGCTGGGAAAGGTTGAGGGCAGAAGGGGGCGACAGAGGTTGAGATGATTGGGTAGCATCACTGACTCAATGGATATGAATTTGAGCAAACTCTGGGAGATAGTGAAGGACAGAGGAGCATGGTGTGCTGCAGTCCTGGGGGTGCAAAGAGTTGGACACGACTTAGCAACTGAACAACAACAACTGAGGAGTAGTTAGTAGGCAGGGGTAGTTCTACAGAGAGAACAGCCTCGCTGAAACCATTGTCCAGAAAATGCAGAAGATTGCTGCGAAGTTAAGGGTGGATGGCTTAAGGCAGCTTCAAGGACTGGAAGGAGCTGAGGGCATGGGGGGAGTTCATCGGATACGACCGCTTGTCCTCACTGAGATGTGACGCCGAGGGGACAGCCATGTTGCTTTCTCACTGTGGCGGTACTGTGGGCACTGGGGCTGGACCTGAGATGGCCACTGCGTGCCCTGACCCAGAAGAGACATGGCCTCATATGCCTTCTGGCAGCGTGTCCCGTCTGCCAAAGCTGCTGCGGGCAGGCCTGGTAAGCGCTCCTGTGGGGATACAGAAGTTCTCCAGTGGAGATAGATGTAGACTGTACAGATCACACAGCAGTTGGGAAAAGCCAGTCTTTAGAGACTTACTTAGCATCTTCAACAGGCAGAGAAACTATAGTCTCTGAAGGAAAAAAAAACATTGGATCTACATGTTTTTCAGAAAGATACAGGAGAGAATTCTGTTAATAAAAACATACTGGACACTAGAAATGTAAAATTTACTCATTGAAGTGAAAGAATGGACAAATTGACAGAACTAAAAAGCAAATTAGAAATCTGGAGGAGTAAGCTGAAGAGTCACAAAAGAAAGGGATGAAGAGAGAGAAGTTAGGAGCTCCTAAAACTATTGATTTTTGGTTTGATAGCACTTCCCTGGTGGCTCAGACGGTAAAACGTCAGCCTACAATGTGGGAGACCCGGCTTCAATCCCTGGGATGGGAAGATCCCCTGGAGAAGGAAATGGCAACCCACTCCAGTACTCATGCCTGGAGAATCCCATGGACAGAGGAGCCTGGTAAGCTGTAGTCCATGGGGTCACCAAGAGTCGGACATGACTGAGCAACTTCACTTTTCATAGTCGCTTAATTGGAGCTTCTTTTTTCTTCTTTTTTGGAGCAAACATTTGAAACCTAAACTGAATGCCCATCACAGGGAAATGTTTAAATAAATATGGTATACTTTTACTATGAAGTGGGGCTTCCCTTATAGCTCAGTGGTAAAGAATCTGCCTGCAACGCAGGAGACTCAGGTTTGGTCCCTGGATTGGGAAGATCCCCAGGATGAAGAAAAGGCAACCCACTCCAGTATTCTTACCTGGAGAATCCCCATGAACAGAGGAGCCTGGTGGGCTACAGTCCATGAGGTTGCAAGGAGTTGGACACAACTTAGTGGCTAAACAGCAATGACAATGCTATGGTTAACCATTAAAAAAGAATGAAATAGATCTGTATGGGTTACAATGGGAAGAGTGTCAAGATAGGTAATTAAGTGAAAAATATAAGATACAGGGCAATATAAACAATTTGGTTCCTTAAAATTTTCAAAAGGAGATTAAAACATACATAGATAAATGTGATCATTTGAGAGGTTTTCCAGAAAACTGTTGGTAATGATTGTCCTTAAGAAAAATGGTAGAGATTTGGCATGAGGGTGATAAGGGAGGCCTTTTTTTTTTTTTTTTTTCCTTTTTTTGATCTGTGCCTCTCCATGCTGGACACTGGATCTCAGTTCCCCAACCAGGGATTGAACTCCCACCCCTGCAGTAGAAGCTTGGAGTCCTAACTGCTGGACTTCAGGGAAGCACCAGGCTTTTATTTGTCATTTTTGTGTCTTTCTGTACTGTTCAAATATTCTAACTGTGTGGACGGAGTACTTTTAAACTGTTCAGTTCAGTCGCTCAGTCATGTCCAACTCTTTGCGACCCCCTGAACCGCAGCATGCCAGGCCTCCCTGTCCATCACCAACTCCCGGAGTCCACCCAAACCCATGTCTATTGTGTTGGTGATGCCATCCAACCATCCCATCCTCTGTCGTCCCCTTCTCCTCCTGCATCAGGGTCTTTTCAAATGAGTCAGCTCTTCGAATCAGGTGGCCAGAGTATTGGAGTTTCAGCTTCAATGTCAGTCCTTCCAATGAACACCCAGGACTCATTTCCTTTAGGATGGACTGGTTGGCTCTCCTTGCAGTCCAAGGGACTCTCAAGAGTCTTCTCCAACACCACAGTTCAAAAGCATCAATTCTTTGGCACTCAGCTTTCTTTATAGTCCAACTTTCACATCCATACATGACCACAGGAAAAACCATAGCCTTGACTAGACAGACCTTTGTTGACAAATTAATGTCTCTGCTTTTTAATATGCTGTCTAGTTAGTCATAACTTTCCTTCCAAGGAGTAAGCGTCTTCTAATTTCATGGCTGCAGTCACCATCTGCAGTGATTTTGGAGCCCAGAAAAATAAAGTCAGCCACTCTTTCTACTGTTTCCCCATCTATTTCCCATGAAATGATGGGACCAGATGCCATGATCTTAGTTTTCTGAATGTTGAGCTTTAAGCCAACTTTTTCACTCTCCTCTTTCACTTTCATCAAGAGGCTCTTTAGTTCTTTTTCACTTTCTGCCATAAGGGTGGTGTCATCTACATATCTGAGGTTATTGATATTTCTCCCGGCAATCTTGATTCCAGCTTGTGCTTCCTCCAGCCCACTGTAGGTGTACCTAAACAAGTCTCTTTTATGGTATTTACTCCTATCGTATTTTTATTAAGTTCAATTTGTTTTGCTAGTAGTCATCCTTGTGTCCTTTTCAAGCAGTAGCAGACATAGCTTATCCTTTTCAGAAAACATTTTATTTTTTTTTAAGTTTTTTTCTTTTTAATGTGGACCATTTGTAGTCTTTATTGAATTTGTTACAATATTGCTTATATTTTGTGTTTTGATTTTTGGGCCAAGAGGCATATGGGATCTTAGTTCCGCAACCAGGGATTGAACTCATGGCCTTTCCAGTGGAAGCATGGAGTCATAAAGCCTGGACACCCAGAGAAGTCCCAGAAAACAGCATTTTAAATATCAAAAGTTAAATATGTTGTGAAGGTTGATAAATTCATGAACATGAAATGTATTACAAATAGAAGCTCTGAGTATAATTAGAATGCTGTTTTTCCCAGACCTCACTTACAAATCAGTCTCATTACCTTATAATCTTTATTATTGCTGAGACCATAATCCACTGAGCAGTTTCCTCCCAGATTCCCAAGGCATCTTGTTTAGGACTGCCACCAGCAGTGGCACAGACATGGGAGAACACATGGCAGTCTTGAGTGTGTGTTTGTATGTGTGAACACATAGCCCAGTGTGTGTTCTGTAGATGGCTTAGTTCATGTGCCGTTTCTTCTTATCTGTGTTTTCTTAGTTCCATAGTAATACTGAATTAAGTGTCGGCTGTCATGGTTAGATTTTTAAAGGCTATTGTCATGCTTAACAAAAGCCTCCTGAACAGTGTCTGTGTTGGTGCACATGATGGCTGGTGCACTGGTGTGCCAGGCACCCAGCTGAGCACTTGATGAATAACTACCCCAGGGAACGGCGCTTCTCAGTCACCTAGGAAACTTCAGTCCAGTCTTGATTGCTTCTCTCATGGTCACAGAACTGACTCTCAGTGGATCCTATGTTGTAATATTTGAACTGTCGCTAGAGATCTCTAAACTCAGAAGCTGCTGAGAAATACCTACAAAGGTGCCGGATAGAAGGCAGCTCCACTGTGGTTCTTAGCTCTCTAGCTGGAAAAGAATGGCTTTTCCACAGCTGTTCTCAAGTAAATGTCTACCTCGTACTGAGAAATGTGCTCATCTGCGAGCCTGTTGTCTTAAGTGCTTTCCTCTTCTTGCAGGGTAACGCCGTCCTCTGAAAACCCCAGTGGTGCTACTTCTAGTGTCAGCCAAGGAAAGCCTTCTTTAAGACGAATTAAAGGGAGACTGCACAGGAGCAAGAGCCTCGATAGCATCGATTTCTGTGAACTCACTGTGAGTGGATGGTTTAAGACTTTTATTCCTTTTCAAAGCATATGAAAAAATTGAATTTTAAAAAATTTCACTAAAAGGCAACAGGCTTATTTTGTGTTAAGCATTTTTCAGTAAAAACTGGTTTACCCAACAGATTACCAAGCGGTGTAACTTTCTTAACCAGTACCCATAGTTACGTTTATGATAAATGGTTCATAATGATGATTCTGGTTCACAGACCAAGATAAAGATGTGTTTCCTGAACTCTACAATAAAAACTGAGTTAAGGTCAGTGGATGAAGTAAATTTCTTGGAAAATCACAAATCCACATGTTAATGTAGGTATAGACCTAAGTATTTGATGAACCCCAAACACCCAACTTCCTGGTAGTTCTGGAAAATAGAGGTGCACTCCTATTATTATATTAGGACAGATCCTGGTTCAGTTAACGGTGGTGTTTTCTTTTCGTTCTTGGTGGTTAACATTAGTGGTCTTTTTTCACTAGGCAAGGTAACAGGTTTTCACAAGGCATATGGTAAATTTGTGATGTCTTTAGAGAACACCGCCACGTTCAGGCCCCATTGTCCTTTCCTGTTAATTGTGTTGTCCTGGTCTAGAAGAGCTACTTAATGCCATAAAGGAAACACTAGGGTTTTCTCTATGAGAAAACCAGCTGTGAGTTTTTTTTTCATATGTATGTGCTGTAGGATTCATTGGCAAATTAATGGATGTTTGGGATGCTTAGACTAGATATGTTAATTTCTCCCCTTTTTGAGCTCTGAGAAATTCAGAATTATGAAAATACCACTGACCATTATTGTTTCAAAAAGCTGTTAGAAAGTATAGAAGTAAAGCCTGTCTTTTTTGAGGATAGAACTGGAACATCTTTTACCTATAATTGATGAAAAGTTTTAGTAATAATGGATGTTTTGGGTTTTTTTCCTTCATTTTCCAACATCTTCATTAAAATAATTTTACCCAACTATTTTACTTAAAAGTACACTTGATCATGTCAGTCTTAAGAAGGTAAAATGTGACCTATCAGAAGATGTTCAAACAATAACTGAAAAAGGTAAAAAGATGGTAAATTCTTGCTGAGTAGACCTACCAGAGTGACAGAGGAAAATAGAAGTCTGTCTAAAATAAAGCGAACTGAGAAACAAATTTTAATTATTTGTTAATTCAAATTTGAGAATAATATACAAATGAGAGTTGAAATTCCATCACATTATTTTATATGATGTAAAATCATATTGTTATTATCATTACTGAAGCATAATCAGCTAACTGATTAATTTGGCATGTCATAAAGTATGCTTACTTGCTTAAACAATTTTTTGTGGTTGGGGAAGATGTTAAAATTTTTCTGGAATGTGACAGGAGAAAAGCTTAACTTATTATAAGGTTAACTTCAGTTTCTCAAATAATAGATTATTTCATCTGTGAGTAAAAGTTGGTTAATAGAGTTATCTTTTTATTGTCATGATCATGATTACAAATTATTGATGGTAGATTTCCTGTCTCATTCTGTGTATGAAAGAGCTGATTTGGCTGAAGATAGTTTACAGTCTAAGCATGGGAAAAATAGCACTGGCCAGGTGCAGACTTAGTTTATTTCTTTGTGATGATCTTTCTTGTTTGACTTTATCTCAAAGGTGAAACGTTTTAACATCTCTCTGGGGAAAGATTCTGACATTAGGTTCAAGGAGAGCTACAGCTGAGTTCAGGAAAGTGGATTCTGGGGAGGAGCTGTGGGTACTGGTATGGGATGTACTTGGCCGCACACACTGTCCTGGCTCTGACTTTGGTGTTCTACTTTCTGCAGAGTGCATTGAAAGGCCACATTCTGACAGTTCATCTACTTGTCAGCGATGGGAATGTATTAATGAAATGTAATTACCACAATCAGTTTGCATTTTTTGCAATTTGATTTTCTGTCTCAGGTTTTTGCAGTTATGGTTGGTGGGGCAGCAATTTTATATTTTGTTGTTTAACATTTTTAGATTGTCAGAAATTTTTAAAATGAACATAATGTAACATTTTTAGCAAAGCAATGAACTGATGATTTTCTGAACAATAAAATAATAGAAAGAACACTCTCCCAGCTTGGCTATTCCCACTTTCTACCACAAGCTGCAGCCAGATAATACTGTAGTATCCAGAAGATATTAGGACATGGAGTTTCTTTGGCCTGGGGCTGAAAAAGGACTTTATCCCCCCACTTTCAAATTTTATCTTTTTTTTTTTTTAAAGGAGTGTTACCCTTTTAAAAAACAGTTTAGAAAAGGATTTCATGGGAGGCAAAAAGTATTTAGATTTGATTCTCTAATGCAGTTGGCTCTACCATATAATTGTGGAGAACCAGATTTTAAAACCTTTGCCGCAAAGTCTTAACAGGTAGATGCTCCCTGGGAAAGGGTCCACGATGACTTCCAATGGGACAGGAGCACACACCCTCACTGTCGTCAGGATATAGCTCAGCCATTGCAGGACTCTCTTTAGAGATGTTCTTCTAGTTCAAGCAGACTGGAAAATTTGTCATACTGTACGGTAATTTTTAAATTGTAAAAATTTTTATTAACTCTATGGCTTCCTTTGTCAGCTGCCATAGTAAACAGAGAGCCTTGAAATTGAAAGACTAAAACTTAGTTCATGGTCTAAGTTCATGGTCATGAACTAAAACTTCATTCATGTGGATATATATCAAATTTGTGTGACCAGCAGAAGAACATGTAGTATTTTTACACTTTGCTTTTAACTTTGCCTGAGAAAAAATGCAATCTTTATTGATTTTGGAAGAACTTGGCAAGTGGAGCAGCAGGTCCACTTGCCATGGTGTCAAGGTCCTGATTTCTGGCTGAGAGGCTTCAAGTTCCAGCTGAGACCATTGGCTTTGGTTCTGGCGTCAGAGAGATGCCGTTTCACCCCTGGGGAGAGGTGATTGTTTCAGCTTTCTCTGTGGGGATTTAATGAGATGGTCTTTCCAGTTCATTTGGTAAACCCTGCAGCATCATAGATTGACATCCCATTTTCCTGAGGGGACTGGAATCCATCCAGTCTGCCGAGGTCCTCAGACAGCTCCCGGGGATGTTGGTACAGTTTTCTCAGGCGAGGCCTGGAATGGACGAGTCTGTTATGAAGATGTGTTACACCTAGAAAACCTGAGCCGTTCTTCAACACTTTCATGTGTAAAATGCTATATAAACAACGTGACAAGTTCCTTTTCTCCCTTGGGGTGATGGAGTGATGTATTGATGATCCATATGAAGAAGAGAAGTCTTGAGATCTAGCTAATGGTGTTTCTGTTCTTAGCTCTTCCATGCCACTGTAGTGTCCTTGCATCAACTTTAGAGCCATCGAGTTGCATTTTCACTTCTGTCCCTTCCTCCCTCTTGGATCCTGAAGTGTATTGTCAAAGAGTCTTAAGTGATACTTTAAAAATTCAACAGACTGCTTGGAATTTGATGGCTTTTCTTAATTATTCCTCCCCTCTAAAATAGGAGCCAGCTGGGTGGGACTCCTTCCATTTGGGAAGCTGTTCTGAACGTGAACTTAAGGAATTTATTTCCTACTTTGTGGGTGTAAACCTTGATTGCTAATTTCTCTTTCTTCCAACAGAGAAATACTACAAAAACTCTGCACAATAAATGGAAACAGTGAACTAATTAAAAACTTATGTCTCTGTTCACTTAGCCTTGAGTGAAAGAAGGATTCAGTCATCACTGAGAACCCTTAGGCAAAATGATACATGTTTCAAACCCTTCCAGGAGTATTTATATGTGAAGATATTATTTGGAGTGTTACATTTTGGGGCCAATAAGTCACATTTCACTGCTTCATGAATAATAGTTCTGTGGTTTTGTAATGATCAGCAGTTTTCACATTTGAAAAGAAACATTTTCTCCTGGTAAAGGGGCATCTGTGTAGGCTCTTGGAAGATCTGTATACCCCTGTGGGAATTTCAGTGACGAAATTTTCTCCTTCTTCCCTTCCCCACGACCTCCTCCTGTGAGATGTGCAGCATGCTGAAGCCTGATTTTGAAACTAAATGTCCCTTTGACCTTGGCCGTATGTCAGGTTTGCTTTACTGGTGCCTGACAGATGAATGACAAGCTGGCAGGTAAGGTGCAAAGTCTGTGGAGGGAGAAGATGCATGGGACACTGAACACCAGCTAACCCTGCTTCCTGGTTTGGTGGGAGGAGTCTGCTGCTCCCTGTTCCCTGCTGACCCCCACACCTGCCTCATCCGAGGAGAGTTTAGAAGAAACAGCAGTGAGCCTCGTGGGTCCTCTCCGCTCCTCTCACCCTGAGCTCTAATGATGTGGCATCTTTCTCTTCTCTTTGGGTATCTCTGTGTAGTTGGGGATGCTGACCCCAGGCCATCTGCACATCTCACTGCATTCTCGCCTCTCAGTGCATGGTCTACTCCCCACTGATGATGTGCCTCAGCTTCTCAAAGGCAGTGAGCATGTCTTTTGTATTCCCCAGATGCTGAGCGTGACGGGTCTGTGCTCATTCAGTGTTTGTTGGTTGATTGTGTTGGTTAACTCTTTGCTTCAATAGCCATGGTAGCTGAGTAGAGGAAAGCTGAGAGACCACTAAATGTTAAAGTGGTGAGGCTGAGGAGCAAAAGGACATGGAAAATAATGGCACTCATGTGACATACAGGAAAAGGAAGCAGCTTCATATATTGGCTCCTGTTACGGGGGATATGCCTGAACATGAAGCAGTAAGGGGAACATTTTGTTTGAATAACCAAAGTAGATGTGGCGGTACTGATGGAGGTAGAGGAGGTAAGTGTTGGAGGTGGAGGTGGTGGTGAGGGTCATGGTGTGGTGGCGATGGTAGTGATAGTGGAGGTGGTGGTGGAGATGGAGTTGGTAGTGATAGTGGACGTGGCAGTGGTGGAGATGGTACTGGTGTGGTGATGGAGTTGGTGTTATGGTGATGGAGGTGGTGATGGGGATGATTGTGGTGGTGGTGCTGCGATAGTTGTGGCAGTGGAATGGAGGTGTGATGGTGGCAGAGGTGATGGACATGATGGTGGTAATAATGGTGGTGGCAGTAATTGTGATGGAGGTGATGGTAGTGGTACAGATGGTGGTGGTGGTGGTGGTTGTGGTGATGATGGTGGAAGAGATGATTATGGCAGCTTCTGTTCTCAAAATTGCCATGCCCTTCACATTTTGAGGCAGTGAAAATGTTCCTGATTGCATGTTAAACACTGACTCAGAGTGGCCTGAACTTTCAGGATGTTTATCAGGTCACATTCCTAGAGGTGCAGAATCTAGTGGGGTGATCTTCAGAACTCACTGAATCCAGTGGACTTCATCAGTAGGATTGTCACATGATGAGTGTGGCACAGGCCTCACATCCACATGGATGAGGTCTGGAAGGAGGGGAGTCTCTCCTACAAGCATGGAAACCCTCCCCTGGAGCTCCCTTTACCCCTTCCCATTTTTTTCATCAGGCCTTTTCCTGGACCAGGATTTGGTGAATGATGTGTATTGATTTGCTTAGCTTGGGCTCTTTGACCAAAGAAGTGCAAAAAAAAAAAAAAAAAATCCATAAACAAACAACAGCTATATGTATGTAAGAGTTGGGTGATTGAATTACAGTAATTTATTAATGTTATTTATAATAGTAATAAAATCAGCTGCCAAGGATTTTTCTCAGTAGGCTTCTAGGATAGGCAGTCATGGGCCCACCAGCCCTCTGCTGTGATGAGACCCAGCTCTCTCCACCTGTGCACGCCCCCTCAGTCTGTAGGCCTGGGTCCTCAGGCCTGTCTCCTGTGGCCTCCACATGGCTGCTGCAGGACTGCCCTCATATCTTGTGTTTCCATTGAGAAGCACGAGCCAGAGCCAGCCTAAAGGGGAGACTTTGTCCCCAGGAAGCCTTGTCCAGTTATTTCAGAGGAGATCATGTTCTCTTAGGGATGTCCTCCTATATCTCTTTGGCAGCAACTGTGTCATGTTGTCCTCCCCAGTTCTGAGGAAGGAGAAGAAGTGGGAAGTGTTGGTAGCACAGGGCTATAGGGGATAAAGTAAGGTTCTGCTGGTGAGGAAGAAGGAGGAGGTGGGTATTGTGTCAGTAACTGGCAAGATCCACTTATATACCCTTGCAGGTCTGGAGCTCACCACTGTACAGACCAGATAGTTAATGCTTAATTCAAGCCAATCTGAAGGGGTTAAGTTACGATGGATCTGGTGCTCTGTGAAAGGTGTGTGTGCCCCAGCATCAGTATGATGTCCCAGGAGAAGCATAATCAAAACCTGTACGGTTCGTGACATTGTACAGGAGGTGGTGATCAAAACCATCCCCAAGAAAATTGCAAAAGGCAAACTGGCTGTCTGAGGAGGCCTTACAAGTAGCTGAGAAAAGAAGAGACACAACAGGCAAAGGAGAAAAGGAAAGATACACCCATCTGAATGCAGAATTCCAAAGAATAGCAAGGGAGATAAGAAAGCCTTCCTAAGTGAATCAGTGCAAAGAAATAGAGGAAAACAATAGAATGAGAAAGACTAGAGATCTCTTTAAGAAAATTAGATACCAAGGGAACATTTCATGCAAAGATGGGCACAATAAAGGACAGACAGTATGGACCTAACAAAAACAGAAGATACTAAGAAGAGGTGGCAAGAATACACAGAAAAGCTGTACAAAAAAGATCTTTATAACCCGGATAACCACTGTGGTGTGATCACTCACCTAGAGCCTGACATCCTGGAGTGCAAAGTCAATTGGGCCTTAGGAAGCATCACTATGGATAAAGCTAGTGGAGGTGATGGAATTCCAGCTGAGCTATTTGAAATCCTGAAAGATGATGCTGTGAAAGTGCTGCACTCAAAATGCCAGCAAATTTGGAAAACTCAGCAGTGGCCACAGGACTGGAAAAGGTCGTTTTCATTACAATCCCAAAGAACGGCAATGCCAAAGAATGTTCAAACTACCACACAGTTGCACTTATTTCACATGCTAGCAAAGTAATGCTCAAAATTCACCAAGCTAAGCTTCAACAGTACATGAACCAAGAACTGCCAGATGTTCAAGCTGGTTTTAGAAAAGGCAGAGGAACCAGAGATCAAATTGCCAACATCAGTTAGGTCATAGAAAAAGCAAGAGAGTTCCAGAAATGCATCTGCTTCATTGAGTACGCTAAACCTTTTGACTGTGTGGATCACAACAAACTGTGGAGAATTCTTAAAGAGATGCGAATACCAGACTGCCTTACTTGCCTCCTGAGAAACCTATATGCAGATCAAGAAGCAATAGTTAGAACCAGATGTGGAACAAGGAACTGGTTCTAAATTGAGAAAGGAGTATGTCAAGGCTCTATATTATCACCCTGCTTTTTAACTTATATGCAGAGTACATCATGCAAAATGTGAGAATGGGTGAAGCTCAAGCTGGAATCAAGACCAGGAGAAATATCAATAACCTCAGATATGTAGTGACACCACCCTTATGACAAAAAGTGAGGAGGAACTAAAGAGACTCTGGATGAAAGTGAAAGAAGAGAGTGAAAAAGCTGGTCTAAAACTCAGCATTCAAAAAACTAAGATCATGGCATCCGGTCTCATCACTTCATGGCAAATAGATGGGGAAACAATGGAAACAGTGACAGACTTTATTTTCTTGGGCTCCAAAATCTCTGCCGATGGTGACTGCAGCCATGAAATTAAAGGACACTTGCTCCTTGGTAAAAACGCTATGACAAACCTAGACAGCATATTAAAAAGCAGAGACATTACTTTGCCAACACAGGTCCATCTAGTCAAAGCTATGGTTTTTCCAGTAGTCATGTATAGATGTGAGAGTTGGACCATAAAGAAAGCTGACTGCCGAAGAATTGATGCTTTTGAACTGTGGTGTTGGAGAAGACTCTTGAGAGTCCCTTGAACTGCTTGAGAGCAAGCTGTAGATACGATGTCCCACGGCCTCTAAACTCTTTTGGGTTTAGTTCCCTCACACTAGGCCTTTCTCTGCCTAATCACGATGCAGCCCATAGAACCAAGGCAGGAAGTCAGCACTGTCAGGGCAGTTCTGTCCAGTCCACATCTCCCATCCAAGCATGCATCGTTTCTGGGTGTCGTATCTCTTATTGGCGGTTTGAACACATCCTCATCCAGGGTCTGTTCCGTGTTTCCTCACGACCAACCTCAGGTTCTGTGCTCAAGCAGAAATAGTCTGTCCTCACCAGTCCCGGCTCCCTGAGTGGCCGCATCGCTGGGTGCCTATGTGCTGTGGCCAGTCCCGGCCCTTTGTGGAAGGAACGTGGCTGGAGGGTATAGAGATCCACCAGAATCACCACCCAAAGCAGTTTCCCAGAGTCACAGGATTCAGCTTGGGGAACAGAAGGGTCTGGCTGTTGGAACTTCCCTGGTGGTCCAGTGGCTGAGACTCTGTGCCCCCAATGCAGGGAACCCTCTGATTCAATCAGGTTCAATCTCTGATTAGGGAACTAGATCCCACATGCCCCAGCTAAAGATCCCCATGCTATAACTAAGACCCAGTACAGCCAATTCAATATTGAAATAAAAAAAAAGAATCAGGTTGCCGATGTGATTTCATGACTTCCATAGACCAGTCTGAATGCAGTTGTCAGTTGACAGCCAGTTAGTGGGAGCTGCATTGTCTGTAATGGTCACTTCTCCATTAAACTATGAATGTCCAGATGTTTCTAAGGGACTCTTACAGACAGTCTTACAAGGACTTTGTAAATGGTTAATAAACACAGCGGCTCTAATCACTCTTGTTCTTGTAACATTGTCAGCCTGTCTTTATCCAGCAGGCTTTTTGGATTGCTTTTGGAACTCAGAATTTTGTCTCCATCTTGGACCTTTGCTGATATCTCTGATCTCTTCAGAGTTTCTTTTCACTAACAACTGCTAGTTACAAAGTTTGTTGGCTCTAGTTTTAGGCAGGATTTTATTTGTCAGAACTGAGGAGAAAACGGTCCTTTTAGAAATTTAGGTCTTAAGGAAAAAATATAAAAAATACAATTTACAAGCACTGAATGAGAAACCTTTGGATGGAGGGAAGCGGAACACAGTGTATATATTTGAGCAAACTGGGTAGAAGCCAGAGACTCAGAGAAATTGGCCAGTGAGAAATTCCCAACTGGTGAGTTGACCATGTGCATGCTAAGTCTCTTCATTCATGTCCAACTTTCCGCATCGCCATGGACTGTAGCCCGCCAGGCTCCTCTGTCCATGGGATTTTCCAGGCAAGGATACTGTGGGTTGCCATGCCCTCTTCTAGGGGATCGTCTCGACCCAGGGATTGAAATCTTGTCTGTTCTGTTTTGTGCTTTGACAGGCGGGTTCTTTACCACTAGTGCCACCTGGGAAGCGTGGAGAAGCCTTTAGTTTAGTTTTCTGCATTAGTTTGTATTTCAGTCTCAGGAAAGCTGCTCCTGGATTTTGTCTGACCATCTCCCTCAAGGGCTCCGGTTCCTTTTGTGGGCAGGACTGGAGGTCTGTGGCCACTTTCCCCTCCAGCTCTCTAGTCACTGCCCGCCCCATAGCCTCACTTCTATTCATGCAGAGCAAGACAGTAGCCCACTGCAGAACACTCCTGAGCCTTGTGTTCGGTTCATCTGGAATCCCTCTCTCCCACACCTTTCTCTTTCTCTCTCTCTCTCTTTCTCACACACACACACACCATTACCACCACCACCATCTCGTCTGCCTTTAAATGGTCTTGATTTAATAGAAAAGGCAGAAATGTCAACAACATCACTCCACCACAGACAGTAGTAGAGGCCATGCTCATCCCTGCCTGGTGCCGAAGAGAATCACCAAGAACTGACCTGGAACTGGACCTGAAGGAGGCATCTGACTTTGTAAGGGGGAAGGTGGGGGGTGTCCCCAGGTTGAGGGAGCTAGGGTATGGGGATGAGCTGGGAGCTGCCAGGGCCCTGTAAGGGACTGCAGGTTGTTCTGAGCCTGGAGCTCTGCAGAGCTCTACCCTCCCCGCCAGCCTGGAGCTCCATGTTCACCTATTCTACTTCAGGAGGGCAGGAGAACAGGCTCCATTTCATTGGGGGAAAAGGATTCTGTTATGAGGATGCTTCTGGGAACTAAGAGAACTAAAGCGTGAACCAGAGAGCATGGCCAGGTCAAAGGTGGGGCATAGGAGGCGAGCGAGGAGAGGACATTTGTGGATGGGTGTTAGCTGAGGAGGACAGTTTCCAGAAAGGAGTGAATGACTTGCAGGTGTGTGGAGGAGGGGAAAGGACCTGCCTGTGGTCAGAGAGGGTCATTTAAGGAGTGGGAACCAGAATTTGTCTTTTTTACTTTTTATCTTGAGAAGAGAAACAGTGTAATTATTTTGTATAGTCACAGAACAAAGAGCCATGTCATGGACGCTGACAGTTGTACCATCTTCTTGACAGCACCTCCTCCAGGGCTATGAGAGGGCCCAGGGCAGTGAACTCAGCCTCCAGGTTCTATACTTACAGTGGCGGGTAGGATAGGGAGGGGAGCGTTTGGGGGTTGCTAGTGACATTAGCCGAGGACAGTGGGATGACAGGCAGGCAGGGCAAAAGAGGTTGAAAAAATTATAGAAATAAAAAGATTATTTTCATGTCTGCTAAATGAGTAAATTTTTGGAAATAATACTTTTTTACCTAAAATGGAAGAAAAGCTATGATAAACCTAGACAGCATATTAAAAAGCAGAGACATTACTTTGCTGATACAGGTTCATCTAGTCAAAGCTATGGTTTTTCCAGTAGTCATGTATGGATGTGAGAGTTGGACCATAAAGAAAGCTGAGCACCGAAAAATTGATGCTTTTGAAGTGTGGTGTTGGAGAAGAGTCCAAGAGAGTCCAAGACTCTCAAGAGTCTCTTGGTCTGCAAGGAGATCCAACCAGTCCCTCCTAAAGGAAATCAGTCCTGAATATTCATTGGAAGGACTGATGCTGAAGCTGAATTTCTAGTCCTTTGGCCACCTGAAGTGAAGAACTGACTCGTTAGAAAAGACCCTGATGGTGGGAAAGATTGAAGGCAGGAGGAGAAGGGGATGACAGAAGATGAGATGGCTGGATGGCATTGAGATGACTTGATGGACATGAGTTTGAGCCAGCTCTAGAAATTGGTGATGGACAGGGAAACCTGGCATGCTGCAGTCCATGGAGTCGAAAAGAGTTGGACATGACTGAGTGACTGAACTGATTGACCTGAAATGGATCTGTTTCAGGTTTTTAGAAAGGATCTTGTTTTATTACTTTTAACTCAAGTAACTGAGTCATTTGATTTCCATATTTGTCGCTGAACAGAATAAATAATCTCTGAAAAAAAATAATAACATAGTATACCTGTGTCTGTGTGCACACACACTGTAATTTCAAGGATATGTAGAAATTGGTTACCTGGTTATTATGTGACCTTTTTTTCTCTTTTTTATTTTTTAAATTATGAAAGTATGATAACCCATTTACAGGAGATTTGGAAAATACAGAACAAGGTTACATATAGTTCTACTATAACAATAATTTTTTAAGTAGATAAGATATTTAATTGAAGTTTCAATATCAAACTCTCAAAAATTAATAAAATAAGTAGACAGAAAAGTAGAAGGTTATAGTAGACCTGAAAAGCACTATGAACCAATTCAGTGTAATTAGGGTTTATATGATTTTCATGCAACAGTAGGATATAAATTCTGTTCAAGTTCCCATAGACTATAAAACCAGGAGAAACTGGACATAAATCTAGGTGCCAAAATTTCATGGTCTAAAGGTATTGAAATCATACAGAATCTGTTCTCTTATCACTGTGGAATTAGGTTAGAAATCATATCAAAAGCTATTTGAAAATACCCCACATATTTTCAAGGGCAATGTGACATCTACCAAGAGAGATCTTTGACTTAGCCATTGAAAGCCTCAGTAAAATTGTGAATGTTAGTCACTTAGTCATGTCTAATTCTTTGCAACCCCATGGACTGTAGCCCGCAAGTCTCCTCTGTCCATGGGGTTTTTCAGGCAAGAATACTGGAGTGGGTTGCCATTTCCTTCTCCAGAGGATCTTTCCAACCCAGGGATCGAACCCAGGTCTCCTGCGTTGTGGGCAGACCCTTTACCATCTGAGCCACCATCGAAGTGCAAAAGACTTCAGTAAAGTTAAAAGACTGAAAAAGCGCAGGGAGTGATTGCAGAGTTGCTGCTGCTGTTCTTCAGTTGCTAAGTGGTGTGCTGCTTACTGTGACCCCGTAGATTGCAACATTTTCAATTGAAATTTCAAAATTTCTCATTTTAAGATAAGAAATTAATATCAAAGAGACTTAAAAAACCCATATATTTGGAAATTGTCTACTTTTAAATGATGGATGTGTCTAAGAAACCATAACAAGGAAAATTAGAAAATATTTGTAACTGAATAAAAAGGAAAAGAAATTACCCAAATTTGTTGCATGCAACCAACAGCTGCTGAGTGTTAGGAGGGGAAATGAAAGATTCAGAATGTGTAGTTTGCTGTCTCTGCTGTTTGCTGTCTTTGGGATGCCCACATTTGTGGTCACTCGATAGTCAGTAGTGAGGGCTGTTGACTGTGGGCCTGGTATAGGAGGTGCCAACTCTTGGCCTGAGCTGGGGCGGCCCTAAGAGGACAGCAGGCGGAGAGGAGGGCTTTGATGTCCTCGGTGCTTTTTCACTGTGTCCTTTCTGGTGGCGGGTGGGGGAGGGTAACGCCACTTCTCTTCAGTGGTAACTTCATAGATCATAGGAGCACTTGCTCTTCAGAGCCTGTCTGGGTGCAGATACAAGACCCAGTCCTCCCTGATCTCTACGTGGCCTGGTTTTTCTGGAAACCACCCCTGCTCTGAGAGTCCCCCATCGGCTTGGAACTGGCTCTCACCTTCAGAGGTGTTGAGAGCCTGCCCCCGAGGTGGACAGAGGCACAGGACAGATGGGAAGTGGGGCTGGTGGGCAGAGGTTGGTGGCTGAGGGCTCTGCCTTGGGAGGAGGCTGAAGCCTGACAGGAGAGGCCCAGGCAGCTGGAAGAGCAGGTCCCAGCCCACAGACCTGGTCCAGGGCAGAGGAGGAACACAGCAGGGCCAGGACACTGGGACGTCCTGTAGGCCCCAGAATCAGAGGAAGCCATCCATGACCTTTACATACAACTTTACTGTTAATGAAAAGGTCATAGATATCACACACAACCTTTTCTGTATTGCACTGGCAGTGAAATACAGGTGTGAGCAGGGCAGATATCCATTAACTGGGGCTCAGATCTTGAAAGTCAGCTTTGGCTGAAGCCCCCAAGGGCTTCTCCGTGAGGCAGCCATGGGCCTGGCAGCTGTTTCCCTTTGGGGAAGCTACCTGCATGTGGTCACCTGGTCCAGGACACTGGGCCTGAGGCTGGGCAGAGAGAGAGTCTGGTAGGAGACTATTCCCGGATCTCTACAGAACACATGGCCTTCTCCCTGCTGCCTGGGCAGGATAGCTGGTGGCCACTTGGGGGCAGGGCTTCCCAGCAAGTGACCTGCCACCCAAGAGGACCAGCCACTGGGGCCTTGCTGCCTGAAAGCTTCCTTCTTCCTACTTCCTGCCTGTCGCACCTCTGCTTAAATTTGTGACTGGTGGACTTTAAGATGGAAATGAAAGTGGAAGGCCTTTCCACCTGGAAGGTGTTTGGTTATTTGACTCTCTGGAAGCTCTTGGTATTTAGAAGGTGCTGTTGAGGGCAGAGAAGTGTACGGGGCCACCCTGTGCTTGTCTAAAGGTGACTTACATGCTGGGGACTCTGATAATTGAGGATAGCTGCAGCACGATGTGGAGAAGGCAATGGCACCCACTCCAGTACTCTTGCCTGGGGAATCCCATGGACGGAGGAGCCTGGTAGGCTGCAGTCCATGAGGTCGCTAAGAGTCGGACACGACTGAGTGACTTCACTTTGACTTTTCACTTTCATGCATTGGAGAAGGAAATGGCAACCCACTCCAGTGTTCTTGCCTAGAGAATCCCAGGGACGGGGGAGCCTGGTGGGCTGCTGTCTATGGGGTCGCACAGAGTCGGAGATGACTGAAGCGACTTAGCAGCAGCAGCAGCAGGATGACAGCAGTGGCTCTGTTTTCTTCTTTGGGATGAAAACTGAAAGTGCTTTAGGGACTCTGCTGTCTGGAAGAAGTCAACTATTTTCTTGATTGCTTTTAAAAAAGCAACTTAGTTGAAATTCTTTGAAACTAGCTATATACATGTACTCCAAACATGATTTTAGCTTTCCGTTGTTTTAAAAATCATATTTTGATAGTCATTTCCATTTTTGTAAGCATTTATTATAGGAACCATCTTTGTAAGCATTTATTAACTTTGTTTTTCCATTCTCTATCATGTATTAAATTTTTAAAGATGTATTATAATTAGAAAATGAAAATCATGAACTAGATTTTAAAATATTTTAGTTTTTCCCTTTCCCTCTTACTGTATACTTTGAGTTACTGCATCTTATTTCAATAACTCATAATCACTGGCATCTTCCTACTATTTTGGCATGAGACTTCATTTTCAACATTTTAGAAATTATATAGTTCAGCATGTTCTTATCGCTACTGTTCGTATTTTTAAAGTCTTAACCTTGGCTTCCACATAAATGTGGTTCTTTGTACATGTCCTATAAAACAAGCACACCATGTGTTCTGTGTTCACAGCAGAATGTTTAGTGGACTGTGTAATTTTAAATGGTTCAAATGTTTATGTTTTCCTCCTTGAAATTGTTAGTGAGGTACAGTGAGATTAGCAAGACCTGCTAATGCTTTGAGGCAGCCGTATTTTATTTCATCTAAATTTTGTTTTTGCGTAACACTTGGATTTAGCATCTGATAATTAGATTTCTTCCTAGTGAAGAGACATGCTCTTCCTTGCACTTTCTCATGTTTAGGTGCATTTTGAGCAGGGCACAAGGACAGCCTTGCTGAAGAAGTAGCATTCCCAAGACCGTCCTGTAGGAGAGGACAGAGTTGGGCTGTCCTGTTTCCTGACTTACTCTCCAGATGATAGCGTGTTCAGCATGTCTCTCTCTGTCATTTTGTATCTTGGACTGTGTCAGGCATTAGCATTGTCTGTTTTAGGATGTATACTTATTGTTTCCTTTGCACATCACATGCAGATGGTATCTGATAACTGCTTTTTTAGTTTTTTAAAAAAGTTTTTGGCTGCACTAGGTCTTTGTTGCTGCATGGACTTTTCTCTAGTTGTGGGGAGTGAGGACTATTCTCTAGTTGCAGTTCCAGGCTCTTCATTGCAGTGGCTTTTCTTGTGATGGAGCACGGGCTCTGGGGCATGTGGGCTTTAGTGGTTGTGGTGCAAGGTCTTAGTTGCCCTGCGGTCAGTGGGATCCTACCAAACTGGGATTGAACCCATGGTCCCTGCATTGGCAGGCAGATTCTTAACCGCTGGACCACCAGGGAAGTCCTAGATACCTGCTTTTTGAAGTTATTAAATTCTGCTTTGTGGTGCTGTCATGAAGTACAATAGTGCCTGTGGGTTTTAGCATGCTGGGTTTTTCTTCATTTTAATTTCATAAGATACAATATATAAAGTTATAGCTAACTTCCTCTGTGTTTTCTCAGATTTATTTTGGATCATTTTTTTTAAAAAACATTATCAGTTCCTTTGTTTGGATGGTAAAAAATGAGACAATAGAGAATTTATCCAGTGGAAACCAGTATATTTGTAAGCCTGTGTTTGTGTGTATGTGTGTGTATGTACTCATTCACGTCCAACTCTTTTGTGACCCCATTGGACTATAGCCCGCCAGGCTCCTCTGTCCGTGGAATTTCCCAGGCAAGAATACTGGAGTAAGTTGCCATTTCCTTCTGTAGGGGATCTTCCCAACCCAGGGATTGAACCCGAGTCTCCTGAATCTCCTGCATTGCAGGTGATTCTTAATTTGCTGAGCCACCAGTTAACCCCTTGTAAGCCTAAGACTTCCTAAATCTTTGTTCAGGATCTGACTTTCCAGTTTATGACCACCTGATAGTAACCTTTTCTTATTTGTTTTTGGCTGAACAGTTTCACATATTCTGTGCTCTTAAAATGATGCTCTTCTCTGAGCATAAACCATAAAGCACTCATTGTTATATATAATATATGATAATGAAATATAATGGGGTCTGTAATAGTGTCGTTTGCTCACCACTGATGAGTCGTGTAGATTTCAGAATCTGGTTATACCACTTTGTGTTGTTATGTAGTCGCTCAGTCATGTCCGACTCTCTGTGACCCCATGGACTATAGCCCATCAGGCTCCTCTGTCCATGAAATTTCCCAGGCAAGAATACTGGAGTTGGTTACCATTCCCTGCTCCAGGGGATCTTCCCGACCCAGGGATTGAACCCAAGTCTCCTTCATTGGCAGGTGGGTTCTCTACCACTGAGCCACCAGGGAAGCCCTGGTTGTAACACTTACCAGAACTTAAAATATGTAGTGAATGAAATGCCTGTCTGTTGTGGCATGGGTGTTTGCCATAGATTTGATGAGAGATGGCTTGGAGATGGTAGAAAATAAGAGGAACAGGGGAGCCAGGGGTGAGGAGACCAGCTGAGCTGCAGCAGGACAGCCCATGTCCCATGTGCAGAGTCTTAACTGTCCACCTAGGAGGAGCTGCCTAAAGGCCAGGCTTTTATTCAGCTCCCAAGTATAGTGATGTGAAGTTGAGGTGAAGGGACCCCTAGTAATTCCTAGGGTTAAGATGGAGTCAGGACCCTCAGTAGAAAAAGCTGGTTCTTTGTCAGGAGATTGGTTGGAAGCAAATGGAGTCAGTGGGCGTCCAGGGTCACCTGCCGTCCCAGCAGGTGCCCAAGTCCCAGCTGAAACCAGGTTGGGGGTGGGGTGATCAGAGCTGCTGATGTGAGAAAGAAAGCCTCAATTTGGGGAGCCACTGGATGGTCCCTTTGATCCCACAGGATGGCTGGAGGCTTGATCAGCAGCTCAGGGATGAGAATAGTCAGCGTCTACAGGAAAGAGCAGGGGAGCCATCTACTGACAGCACAGGTAAAACGATATGGTGAAGGTTAAGCATACCGCTGTGTTAGCACTTGGTGAGTGTTAAACCTAGTCTACGGAAGTTTGTCATTTTCAATATATGCCATTTTGTAGAAATGGGAGAGTGTTGAGCATCTTTCTATGCCTGGGGGATCCTTTGGAGTTATTGGGGTGGGAGAGGGGAGCAGGGACAGAGATAGAGGGCTCTGCTGCTGCAGGTGGGTGGGATTCACAGCACAGAGTAGGGAGCCCCGCGCCAGCGAGGAGAACTGAATAGTGTGCACAGAGTAAGGTGGGCTGGAAGGGCATGGAAAGCACCAGTCAGGAGGAAGGATTGGGTGAGCTTCCTAGGAGAGGTGATGATGCAGGGTTGCTGCTGAGGGACGAAAGGAGAGGGAAGTGACTGGGACTGTGGGCAGGGATTGCAGGCATGGTTGAGGGACCCTGAGGTCAGAGACCATGACTGCAGGGGACTGCGGGCCTTTGTGATGCTCTCCAGACAGGCTCTGCAGCCTGGCGCAGCAGGCTAGCCGGTCCAGAAGAGATCGAGTGGGGAGAATTGAAGTTCTAGATGAGAGGATGATGGAGATGATGGCCCCTGGGGCCAAAGTGATAATGCAAGGACATGAAGTCAGAAGAGAGAGTGTCAGTGGGCCTAGTGCAGAATTCAGGAGCTTTGGCTGGAGTGCTGGGCGTGGAAGTTTAAGAAGTTGTCAGGGGAGCAGTGGCACTGAGACCAGGTGTGGCTCTAGGAGGGACAGTTGGAATGGAGTCGGGGCCAGGGTCTTTCCTCCATAAAGGGAGCTAGTTTGGCCCATTCCTAATTGTTCTCTCCTGGTCGTGTTAACACTGCTCTGGGTGGCTCTTGTAAAGCTACCTGCACCTCAGGCGAGATGCCAGAATTTTAAGAAAATTCCTGACAGTAATGCCAAAAGTGACGGGGGCTAGCAGAGTCGAGTACTTTTGATGACTGGAGCAGAGGAGGTTGAGAAGGTAAATATGAAGAGTGGAATTTGAGGAGAAATTTGAGAATAAGGACCCTCTGAAGAGAGAGAGAAGAAATGGTTTATGGTGTGGTTTCAGCTAATAGAGTTAAATGCCGAGTGTTGGGAGACATACAGGTGTATTGTGGGGTATTAATGTAATAAACAGAAGAAGCGTGCCTGGAAGCAGGGAGGATGTGGTGCTTTGACTTCATTTCTGATGGTCACTCTCCAGGTACTTCTGAGAGTTTGCCTCTCGTACGTGGATTTGAACCACCTCTGAGACGTCCACCCTTAGCTGAATGATTTATAGGAAGGTCACAGCTATTTCAGAAATTAGAATTATCGAACATTTTGTAAATTCAGTCAAATGACAGTCTTTGCAAGCGTTATTTACTTCCTCAAATCACATCAGCTCTTCACACCCTTCCTGTAATAAAGCTGATTAGCTTTTGCCTCTAATATTTGTATTTGAAGCTGAAAACCATGTTAGAAGTTCCAAACACTTCAGCCATAAGCTTCAGTCATGTGTACACTTAGAAGATAAGTGTTCTTTTAAAAATTGTATTACTCATTGGGGTAAGTCAGAGAAGGAAAAATATCTTATGACATCCCATATATATGGAATCAAAAAGAAATGATATAAATGAACTTTCAAAACAGAAAGAGACTCACAGACTTAGAGAATGAACTTATGATTGCCAGGGGGAAGGGATAGTTAAGGAGTTTGGGATGGACATGTACACAGTGTTATATTTAAAATGGATAACCAACAAGGACCTCCTGTATAGCACAGAGAACTCTGCTCAATGTTATGTGGCAACCTGGGTGGGAGGGGAGTTTGGAGGAGAATGGATACATATATGTGTATGGCTGAGTCCTTTCGCTGTTTACCTGAAACTGTCACAGCATTGTTTGTTAATGGGCTATACCTGATATAAGATAAAAAGTTTAAAGTTTGAAAAAAAATTTATTACTCATGAATTTTAGATCTGTTTTAAGGAGTAATTAAAGCGGCCAGTCACCGTCCTTGTCTCTCCAGTTTTGGGGCTTGGCATAGGGGTATCTCCATTTAGCATCAGTCAGGGCACTTCGAGGAGGAGTGTAGGGGATGCCAAAGGGGCTGGGAGATCACAGCTGGCCTGCACCCCTGTCACCACTGGGCGCCGCCCCAGGGTAACCTGGAGAGGATTGTGAATCACCACATTCCTGCTTTAATCACAGATGTTTAAGAAAACACGGGTTGGGTTGCTTCACCGTGAGTTATTTGGCTTTTAATTTTGTGTCTTAAATTAGCACTTATGCAGTTGCCCACATAGCACAGAGACATTCATTACATATGGCATTCACCAGTAGTGTAGATTGACACAGTCAAAGATAATATGGAAGAAGTCAGGACTTTCTTTCTTTTAAGGAAACAAGTGCTTATCTGTCCTTTGTGTCATCAGATACCTAGTTATAAAAATTTCCCTCAGCATCAGTTTTTGTGACATTTCTCTCAAATCTTGGTTCTCCTGCCATGAGTGACTTGAAGCAAAGACAGAATGAGAGACTTTTCTCTTTTTTGTATTCTGTGTGCTGTCAGATACAACTTGCCGGGATGCGTCTTGCTTTAGGCTTCTGTCCCGTGCTAGGCCCTGGTAGGAAGCTGACCGTAGTTACTGGCTGGAGGCCCTCCACCTGTCCATCCTCAGCTTGGGCCGGTCCCTGTGGGGATGCTGTCAACAGGCCGCCACGCCCTCCTTTCCTGTCTCTTCCCGCATCCCCATCTCTCGGTGGACCAGGCTGAACTTCCGCTGGTGTGTCACCCTCTCTTCCTGCCAAGTTTGCTGACTGTGAGGTCCACACACAGCTTTGTCTCCTATTCTTCCCGTTCCTCGTAATCTGATATTTCACCAGGTGAAATGCCTTTTCTCAGATGCCTTTTCTTCAGCCATTGTCCTGACTTCTTTGCAGGATCCATCAGTTGACAGTATCATCTTCCTGAAGTCCTTTCACAGTGTACTGATTCTCGTCTTAACCCCTCCAATTTTGCGTCCTGTTTTTCCAAGACTTCTTTAACCCACCATCTTCATGTGGTCCTTAGCTGGTGCTTAGCTGTCGCTCCTGTGACGGTTCCTCCTCTAGGAGTGACATTAACTGTTGTTGCTCTGAGCCTCACTTGTCGGCTGGCATCTCCTGTTGATGGACTGTGTCGGCATGTGAACAACCTGCCCTTATTTCAGACCCAACTGAAATGGTCATGCATGTGTTATGTTAATGTATTCAAGGTACATGGACATGTCTGTAGGTATTAATAGAAAGTCTAGAGAAAAATTCTAAAATATTCACAGGGATGTGTGTATGCATCAAGGATTATTAATGATGTTAATTTTTTAAATTTGTTTCTTTTCCATTTAACTTCAACATTTTAAGTATTTAATATTTCAAATGTATATTTTAATGTCTTTATAAAGTTTGTACAATTATGAATTATTTTTAATCATAAAAATAGTTAAAATACATTAGTATTAAAATTGTATTTATTTATTTGGCTGCACTGGATGTTAGTTGTGGCACCTGGGATCTGGATCTTTGATCTTTAGTTGTGGCATGTGGGATCTGGTTCCCTGACCAGGAATCCAACTCAGACCCCCTTCACTGGGGGAGTCCAGTCCTAGCCACTGGACTACCAGGGAAGTCCCTAAAATACATTAGTTTTAATATTCTTTAATAGTTCTAATACTATTCAAATCAGTTTTAGAATTCTATGTTGAAAATTATAAGAGAAGAATAACTCTCAGAGAAGCTAAATATTCCTTTTGCAAAATGGAAACAAAAATGGAGACTTTTCGAAGTTGTAAGAATGAGCTGATTTGTTTGCAGAGAAGATTGGTTATTGATTTGTAGGAACTTTTTATACATTGTAGTTGTTAGTCCTCTAATGGCAATATTCATTGCAGAGGTCTTCTCATCCATGATTTACCTTTCACTTGCTACTTTGTGACCCTAATTTTAATGTTTATTGGTCTTTTTCTTTATGGTTTTTATTCTCTTAATGTCTTATTTAAAAAGCCCTTTCTTTCTCCAAGTCATAAAGAGAATGTTCTCCCTTACATTTAAAAAAATGTTTTAGCGTTTGCTTTTCACGTTTGAGTCTTTAATCCTGAAATTTCTTTTTGGGTGTTGTGAGAGGTAGAGATTGCTTTGTTTTTTTCACCATGGATGCTATTCATGAAAAGTTTCATCTTTTCTGTACTGATCTGTAATACCTTATCTGTCAAATAGAAGGTTCTTATGTGTTTTCTTTTCCACTGATCTGTTTACCTAGTCCTATGTTGAGACCATGTGGTGTTAATTACTGTAACTCACAAACAAATCATGAAAGCTGGTGGGGAAAGTGCCTTCCCATCTCACCCTGATTGTTGAAGGCTGCCTGGACTACACTTGGCCCTTCTATCTTCCTTCCGCATTTTATAATCAGTCATCAGATTCCACACAAAACACCCGTGGGAGTTTGATTGGGATGACATTGAATGTGTAGAATTAGAATGGGGGAGAATTAATCTCTTTATAGTTTGTACTCCTTGTACTTGAACAAAGCATGTCTCTCTATTCTAAAATTGTTTTAAGTAAAGTTGCATCTTATATGACTTGTAAGATTTGTTAGTTTTTTGTCATTGTAAATGGCTTAAATTTTATTTTTGCTTTCTAACTGCTTATATGTAGATGTGTAATTGACTTTTGTGTTTTGGTGTTAGAACCAGCAGCCTGCCATTTTAATTCTCATAGTGTCTAGATTTCCTGGCAATTCTCTGTAGACTCTGCTGGTCCCTGCGAGTTGTGATGGATTTGTCTGGGCCCTCATGCCACCCTGCTCATCTTCCATCTGTGCAGGCCACCCCCGTGCATGGCCGGATGAGGGCCGTGATAGTGGTCCTCTTAGCTTGTGATGCTTTGCCCTTAGGGGTGGTATTTGCTGCATATTTTTGTAGGTCACCTTTATTAGGTTAGAGAACTCCTAGGCTCAGTTTACTAATAATTTGTATCATTAGTGTTCAGTTTTGAAGAGTGCCTTTCCTATACCTATTAAGCTAATCCAGTGTTTCTCTTTTAATTTTAATTGACATCTTCATGTCAATGTGGTGAGTTACAAAGTTCTACTGTTGTATTTTCTATTAATAGTGTAAAACTGTTTTTGTGTCACTTAAATAAATTGTACTTGACAATGTTGATGTTATTTAAGACTTGGCAAAATTGGGTTTCCTAACATTTTTAGAAAGATTTTTGCATCTACTTAGAAACCGAGATGTTGGTGCTGTTCTTACTTACTTGGGTTTCTGGGCTTTCCTGTCTTCATGGTATGAGCTGGCATTGATTCCTTCCCTTCTTGTTCTCTGGGGCAGTTTGTGTAAGCAAAAATTTATCCATATCTCGATGTTTGATATAACTTGCCAAAAGTATCATTGAAGGCTGATTTTTGTTTGTTGCTATTAATAATATGTTTTGAAGAGTAGATATTGAACTACTGATTCAGTTTCTTCAGTGCTTCTAGGTTTATTCAAGTTTTACATTTCTTCTTGAGTTAATTTTGATGTTATATTTTCCTCTCTTTTTTAAGAAAGTATTTATTTATTTGTTTGTGCCAGGTCTTTGTTGTGGCACATGGGATCTTTAGTTGTGACATGTGAGATCTAGTTCCCTGGCCAGGGATCGAACCTGGGTCCCGAGCTTTGGGGGCATGGAGTCTTAACCACTGGATCATGAGTGGGGTCTCATTACAGTTTTTTAAAAACTTTTCATTCTCCATCAAAATTTCACTTTTATTTGCATAAAGTTGTTCACTATATTCTGTCTTTTTCTTAGTGTCAGCTATCTCTGCACTGTGACTCTCTTTTTCATCCCAGTATTTCTTCTTTGTACCTTCTGTATTTTTCTTTTAGTCAAGGAGTCAGCTTTTGATTGTGTTGCTTCTTGTCATGGTTTGTTTTTAATTTCATCATTCTCCTCACACACTCTTAACTTCTGCTCATTCTTCCCCTCATCTTTGAGTTGCACATTTAGCTTAGTGTTTTTCAGTCTTCTGCTTTTCTAATATACACTTACAACACCAGATTTCTGTCTAAGTAGTGGTATAGATGAGTCCTATTGCAATATCTAGAGCTTTCATTGTCGTTAGTTATAAGTATTTTCTAATATCCTTTATGGTTTCTTCTCTGACCTACGATTGTTTCTACCTGTGTTCATAAATTTCTAAGAAGGACACAAAATGGTTACCTTTCTGCCCTTGATTTCTGATTTCATTTTTGTAAGATAATGCAGTCTGTGTGATGATGTTTCTTTGATAATTGTTGAAATGTGCATATTGCCTGATAAAGTCAGTTTCTTTAAGATGCCAATGGGTTGAAAACAATGAGTTCTCCAGTCACTTTGCGTGAGTTGCTCGGTCATGTCCGACTCTTTGTAGCCTGCCAGTCTCCTCTGTCCATGGAATTCTCCAGGCAAGATTACTGGACTGAGTTGCCATTTCCTCCTCCAGGGGATCATCCCCACCCAGGAATTAAACCTGGGTCTCCTGCATTGCAGGCAGATTCTTTACCATCTGAGCCACCAGGGAAGCCCAGTCACTTTAGATTAGACTTACTAGTTATTTCGATTTTCTCTATTTTATCAGTTAATTTACTGAAATAAATGTGTTCACTCCTACAACTGTGATAGTGGAGTTCTCCATTTTTCCTTCTAGTGATCAAATTTTGCTGTTGGATGTTTACTTGTGTAAGTCCTTTGGTGTACATGCACATTTGTTTCTGCTGGTTGTATAACCTAGATGTAGAATTGCTACATATTAGCTTGTGCATCAAATTGCCAACAGTTCTCTGGATCATAGAAAAAGCAAGGGAATTCCAGAAAAACATCAACCTCTGTTTCATTGACTGTGCTAAAGCCTTGGACTGTATGGATCGTAGCAAACTGTGGAAAGCTTTTAGAGAGGTGGGAATACCAGGCTATCTTACCTATCTCCTGAGAAACCTGGATGCAGGTCAAGAAGTAACAGTTAGAACCCTGTATAGAACAACTCATTGGTTCAGGATTAAGAGAGGAATATGACAGGGCTGTCTGCTGTCACCATGTTTATTTAACCTATGTGCTGAGCACATCATGAGAATGCTAGGCTGGATGAGTTACAAGCTGGAATCAAGATAGGCGGGAGAAACATTAACAACCTCAGATATGCGGTTGATACCACTCTAATGGTAGAAAGTGAAGAGGAACTCAGAGCTGCTTGATGAGGGTGAAGGAGGAGAGTAAAGAGCAGGCTTAAAACTAAATATTAAAAAAACTAAGATCATGGCATCCGGCCACATTACTGCATGGCAAATAGAAGGAGAAAAGGTGGAAGAAGTGCCAGAGTTCCTCTTTTTGGACTTTGAAATCACTGTGGACTGTGACTGCAGCCCTGAAATCAAAGGAAAGGAAAGCTTTCTCGGCAGGAAAGCTATGACAGACCTAGACAGTGTGTTGAAAAGCAGAAACATTACTTGCCGACAAAGGTCCATATAGTCAAGGCTGTAGTTTTCCCAGTGGTCATGTACAGTAGTGAGAGCTGGACCGCAAAGAAGGCAGAGCACCAAAGAATTGATGTCTTTGAACTGTGGTGCTGGAGAAGTCTTCTGAGAATCCCTTGGACAGCAAGGAGATAAAACCAGTCAATCTTAAGAGAAATCAACTCTGAATACTCATTGGAAGGACTGATGCTGATACTCCAGTATTTTGATCACCTGATGCAAACAGCTGACTCATTGGAAAAGTCCCTGATGCTGGGAAAGATTGAGGGCAGAAGGGAGAAGAGGGCATCAGAGGATGAGATGGCTGGATGGCATCACTGATGCAGTAGACATGAAGTTGGACAAACTTTGGAGGTGGTGAGGGACAGCGAGGCCTGACATGCTGCAGTCCGTGGGCTTGCAAAGTCAGACATGACTGGTTTACTGAAAAAGCTTGTGCATATGTTCAGTTTTGTTTTTATTTTATTTTATTTTTAAACTTTACATAATTGTATTAGTTTTGCCAAATATCAAAATGAATCCGCCACAGGTATACATGTGTTCCCCATCCTGAACCCTCCTCCCTCCTCCCTCCCCATACCATCCCTCTGGGTCGTCCCAGTGCTCAGCCCCAAGCATCCAGTATCGTGCATCGAACCTGGACTGGCAACTCGTTTCTTACATGATATTTTACATGTTTCAATGTCATTCTCCCAAATCTTCCCACCCTCTCCCTCTCCCACAGAGTCCATAAGACTGTTCTATACATCAGTGTCTCTTTTGCTGTCTTGTACACAGGGTTATTGTTACCATCTTTCTAAATTCCATATATATGCGTTAGTATACTGTATTGGTGTTTTTCCTTCTGGCTTACTTCACTCTGTATAATAGGCTCCAGTTTCATCCACCTCATTAGAACTGATTCAAATGTATTCTTTTTAATGGCTGAGTAATACTCCATTGTGTATATGTACCATAGCTTTCTTATCCATTCATCTGCTGATGGACATCTAGGTTGCTTCCATGTCCTGGCTATTATAAACAGTGCTGCGATGAACATTGGGGTACACGTGTCTCTTTCCCTTCTGGTTTCCTCAGTGTGTATGCCTAGCAGTGGGATTGCTGGATCATAAGGCAGTTCTATTTCCAGTTTTTTAAGGAATCTCCACACTGTTCTCCATAGTGGCTGTACTAGTTTGCATTCCCACCAACAGTGTAAGAGGGTTCCCTTTTCTCCACACCCTCTCCAGCATTTATTATTTGCAGACTTTTGGATCGCAGCCATTCTGACTGGTGTGAAATGGTACTTCATAGTGGTTTTGATTTGCATTTCTCTGATAATGAGTGATGTTGAGCATCTTTTCATGTGTTTGTTAGCCATCTGTATGTCTTCTTTGGAGAAATGTCTATTTAGTTCTTTGGCCCATTTTTTGATTGGGTCATTTATTTTTCTGGAGTTGAGCTGTAGGAGTTGCTTGTATATTTTTGAGATTAGTTGTTTGTCGGTTGCTTCATTTGCTATTATTTTCTCCCATTCTGAAGGCTGTCTTTTCACCTTGCTAATAGTTTCCTTTGATGTGCAGAAGCTTTTAAGCTTAATTAGGTCCCATTTGTTTATTTTTGCTTTTATTTCCAATATTCTGGGAGGTGGGTCATAGAGGATCCTGCTGTGATGTATGTCAGAGAGTGTTTTGCCTATGTTCTCCTCTAGGAGTTTTATAGTTTCTGGTCTTACATTTAGATCTTTAATCCATTTTGAGTTTATTTTTGTGTATGGTGTTAGAAAGTGGTCTAGTTTCATTCTTTTACAAGTGGTTGACCAGATTTCCCAGCACCACTTGTTAAAGAGATATGTTCAGTTTTATTAGATGACACTACACAGTTTTCTAAAGTGATTTAAATGATTTATAATCTTATGAGTACTGCATGAGAGTTCCCTTTACACTATTTTAGCAGCACTTGGTGTTGTCAGTTTTTTAAATTTTAGCCATTGTAGCTGGGGTGTGCCAGCTGAAGGGCATGTCCCTGGTCAGGGCCTGACAAAGCGTGATCTGCTGGAGAAGGGAATGGCAAACCACTTCAGTATTCTTGCCTTGAGAACCCCATGAACACAATGAAAAGGCAAAAACATATGATACCGGAAGATGCACCTTCAGGTTGGTAGGTGTCTAATATGCTACTGGAGAAGAATGGTGAAATAGCTCTAGAAGGAACAAAGAGGCTGAAACAGTGCCCAGTAGTGGCTGTGTCTGATAATGAAAGTAAAGTCTGATGCTGTAAAGAACAATATTGCATAGGAACCTGGAATGTTAGATCCATGAATCAAGGTAAATTGAATGTGGTCAAGCAGGAGATGGTAAGAGTGAACATAGACATTTGATGAATCAGTGAACTAAAATGGATGGAAACAGGCAAATTTAATTCAGATGACCATTATATCTACTACCGTGGACAAGAATCCCTTAGAAGGAATGGAGTAGCCCTCATAGTCAACAAGAGTCTGAAATGCAGTACTTGGGTGCAATCTCAAAAACAACAGAGTGATCTTGGTTCATTTCCAAGGCAAAACTTTCAGTATCACAGTAACCCAAGTCTATGCCCTAAGCGAAAATGCAGATGAAGATGAAGTTGAATGATTCTGTGAAGGACCTATAAGACCTTCTAGAACTAACACCAAAAAAAGATGTCCTTTTCATCATAGGGGATTGGAATGCACAAGTAGGAAGTCAGGAGATACCTGGAGTAACAGGAAGTTTGGCCTTGGAGTACAAAATGAAGCAGGGCAAAAGCTAACAGAGTTTTGCCAAGAGAACATGCTGGTCATAGCAAACACTCTTCCAACAACACAAAAGACGACTCTACATGTGGACATCACCAGATAGTCAATACTGAAATCAGATTATATCCTTTGCTACTGAAGATGGAGAATCTCTGTACAGTCAGCAAAAACAGACCTGAGACTGAGTGTGGCTCAGATCATCAGCTCCTTACTGCAAAGTTCAGGCTCAAATTGAAGGAAGTAGGGAAAACTGCTAGGCCATTTACGTATTACCTAAATCAAATCCCTTATGATTATACAGTGGAGGTGATGAATAGATTCAAGCAATTAGATTTGGTAGACAAGAGTGGCTGAAGAACTCTGGATGGAGGTTCATAACACTGTACAGGAGGTAATACCAAAACCATCCCCAAGAAAAAGAAGTGCAAAAAGACAAAATGGTTGTCTAAGGAGGTCTTAAAAATAGCTAAGAAAAGGAAAGAAGTGAAAGGCAAAGGAGAAAGGGAAAGATATAACCAACTAAATGCAGAGTTCCAAAGAACAGCAAAGAGAAATAAGAAAGCCGTCATTAGTGAACAGTGCAAAGAAATAGAGGAAAATAATACAACCGGAAAGACTAGCGATCTCTTCAAGAAAATTGGAGATACCAAGGAAACATTTCATGCAAAGATGGGCACAATAAAGGACAGAAACGATAAGGACCTAACAGTAGCAAAAAAGATTTAGAAGACATGGCAAGAATACACAGAACTGTACAATAAAGGTCTTAATGACCTGGATGGTAGTATGGTAAGTGTGAAGTCCTGGAGTGTAAAGTCAAGTGGCCCTTAGGAAGCATTACTACAAACAAAGCTAGTGGAGGTGATGGAATTCCAATTGAGCTATTTCAAATCCAAAAAGATGATGCTGTTAAACAGTGCTGCACTCAATATGCCAGCAAATTTGGAAGACTCAGCATTGGCTATAGGACTGGAAAAGGTCAGTTTTCATTCCAATCCCAAAGAAAGGCAATGCCAAAGAATGTTCAAATTATTGTACAGTTGCACTCATTTCTGGAGAAGGCAACAGCAACCCACTCCAGTACTCTTGCCTGGAAGATCCCATGGACGGAGGAGCCTGGTAGGCTGCAGTCCATGGGGTTGCTAAGAGTCGGACAGGACTGAGCGACTTCACTCTCACTTTTCACTTTCGTGCATTGGAGAAGGAAATGGCAACCCGCTCCAGTGTTCTTGCCTGGAAAATCCCAGGGACAGGGGAGCCTGGTGGGCTGCCGTCTATGGCGTCGTGCGGAGTCAGACACGACTGGAGCGACCTAGCAGCAGCAGCAGCAGCACTCATTTCACATGCTAGCAAGATTATGCCCAAAATCCTTCAAGCCAGGCTTTAGCAATACATGAACTGAGAATTTATCATGTACAAGCTGGATTTAGAAAATGCAGAGGAACCAGAGATCAAATTGCCAATATCTGTTGGATCATAGAAAAAGCAAGAGAATTCCAAGAAGTTTTACTTCTGCTTCATTGACTATGCTAAAGCCTGTGACTGTGTGGATCACCACAAACTGGAAAATTCTTAAAGAGAAGGGAATATCAGACTACCATACCATCTCCTGAGAAACCTGTATGCAGGACGGAACCAACAGTTAGAACCAGACATGGAACAATGGACTGATTCAAAATTGGGAAAGAAGTACATCAAGGCCGTATACTGTCACCCTGCTTATTTAACTTATATGCAGAGTACATCATGAGAAATGCCAGACTGGATGAAGCAGAAGCTGAAATCAAGATTGCCGGGAGACACATCAGCAACCTCAGATATGTAGATGATACCACTTTAATGGCAGAAAGTGAAGAGGAGTTAAAGAGCCTCTTGATGAAAGTAAAAGAGGAGAGTGAAAAAGCTGGCTTGAAACTCAACATTCAGAGAAACAAATATCATGGCATCAGGTCCCATCATTTCATGGCAAATAGATGGGGAAAATGTGGAAACAGTGACAGATTTTATTTTCTTGGGCTCCAAAATGACTGTGGATAGTGACTACAGCCATGAAATTAAAAGACCCTTGCTCCTTGGAAGAAAAGCTATAACAAGCCTAGACAGTATATAAAAAGCAGAGACATCACTTTGCAGACAAAGGTCATGTACAGATGTGAGAGTTGGACAATAGACATGGCTAAACGCCAAATAACTAATGCCTTTGAGCTGTGGTGTTGGAGAAGGCTCTTGAGAGTCCCTTGGACTGCAAGGAGATCAAACCAGTTAATCCTAAAGGAAATCAGTCCTGAATATTCATTGGAAGGACTGATAGTGAAGCTGAAGCCCTGTTACTTTGGCCACTTGATGCGAAGAGCAGACTCATTGAAAAAGACCCTGATGCTAGGAAAGATTGAAGGCAGGAGAAGAAGGGGATGACAGAGGATGAGATGGTTGGGTGGCATCACCGACTCAATGGACATGAGTTTGAGCAAACTCTGGGAGATAGTGAAGGACAGGTAAGCCTGGCGTGCTACAGTTCATGGGATCACAAAAAGTCAGACACAGTACAGCAACTGATCAACAAGCTGGGGTATAATAGTAGCACATTGTGGTTTTAGTGTGCATTTCTGTAATAACTAAAGAGTTTGAGCCATTTTTCATGGTTCTTGATTCTTCTTTGCAGTTTCTGGCTCTCTGTCTCAACAATCCTGTGTTTTATCTTGTCGACCACAAGTTATTTTATACTTTGTGTCTCACTCTCTAATATTCAGAATGATTGTCAGTATTCTATTGCTTGTGAGCTTTTTCCATAGAGTCTTGTCTTTTTGTATGTCTGTTTATATTTATTGACTAAGTGCCCAAAAGATGAAATGAATTAACAAGAAATTAAAGTCCAGTCTTCTTCCAAAATGGGTTATGTTTGTTTCTGGCAGGCACTTGTAATCTTTGTCCCACCTTAGTCCAGTTGCAAGGACTTGGATGGTTCAGAAGTGAGCCTGTGAGGTGTCTGTGAAGACCTGGTGGTCTCTTTATTTGAAGGGAGCACGCTTTCCAGAACCTATCCCAAACTAAGGAGCATTTCCCAGGCACTCTCACTTGGTGGGCCTGGATTCCAGTTTCTGTCCCTTGGACCCATGATGGAGTCAGAGCTGCTTGGCCGTATTCTAGAGTCAGAAGGCACCCTCGGGGGGAGCGACCCCCATGTGCTTGACTCATGCCCCCAGCCCTCCATTTTCCCAGGATCTTACTTAGAAGGTCTGTGCTCTCTTACTGGTTCTGTGATTTCTTCAAGAAAATATCATTTGTGTTTTTCCAGTTGTGTTCAGGTGGAGGTTTAGTCTCAATTACTAGGCTACCTCTCCCAGAGTCTCAACTCCTCCCATAGATATGTTTTTTCCTCCTGTTATTCTTAACCTTTCTTTATGTGTCTCTGTGGATTTTGTAGAGTTTATTTTTCTTTTTTACACAATCGAAGTTTTTATCCACTTAGACACATTGCCTCTATGTATTCTTACTGTGATTTATGATATATTTAGATGGATTTCTATCATGTCTTTCTGTGCTTTGTCTTTACCCTACTTCTTCTGGGATTTTCACTCTCTTGGGCCTTTTCTTGTCCATCACGTGTGTGAATTTGTTCGTTACACCAAATAATTCTTTACCATTTGATGGGTCTCTCTGATTGTTTGTGAGATTTTAATTATTTGTGGGGATAAAGACAAAGATTATGCAAAAACCTCTTTTAAAAAAACTCAGTTTTTATTTATAAACTCTCAATTTGCACTTTGTACTTTAAAAGTACATAAAAATGTGTTTCTTTCACCTCCTTTTTATCCTTTTTCCTTTGGTTTTCAGTAAGATCAAGCAGTCTGAGTTGAGAGTTTGTTTCCTTTTTGGGGATTTTGGGGTCATGACATGCTGAGTCTAGCCCACAGCCCTGGGTCAGGCTCCCTCCCAGGCTTGCCAGCCCCCAGGGGGCTGAAGACAGCCCTGGTTAGACAGAGCGCCCACGAAAACAGAGTAGGAGAGAAGACCAAGATGTGGTAGAGAACACATATCTTTTATCTTCTGCTCTATGCTGGTCAGGATCTGCCTGCAAATAATAAAAACCACCGAACTTTACCCTTTCAGTGGGTGAATTTTATGATGTGTGATACATACTTTAATCAAGCTGTAAAAGGGAAGATCTGCCATCAGAGAGATAAGGGAGAATGTATCAGAAACTGCTGACCTGCTCATGAATTCCACAAGTCTGCTGACTCAGTGTGACAGATATTTCCAAGTACCATGCACACAGGCGGGAAGGGGTGTGTGTGTTTACAGGAATGACTTCCTGAGCTCTTGGTGAATGCCATCATTTACAGGTTGTAATTACTATGTCCACAGCAGCAAGTCGGTATCTCTGTTTGTAAATTTTTTTATATATAGAAAAGGAGGTAGCACAGAGGAGGAACGAGCATACAGTTTGACGAGAGCCTCCAGTGAGTCGCCAACCATGGGGCTATAGTGACCAGCACAGGGGAGGACAGAGCCTGGTCTCAGGGGCTGGATGGCTGCTCTGTTCTCAGAGATCCTGGTGCTCTCGGAGAAGAATGCTCAGCTTGGGAGGCTGAGTGGGGGTGGGCTGAGAGGTCTCCTGCATAGTTCATGCTGTGCTGCTCTCGCTGTTTCTTCTGTCTCGTCGCAGAACAGGAGGAAACTGAAGGGAGATAGTACAGCCTGGGATGACGTCCCACCATGACCCCAGCGAAAGTGTGCAGTCCTCTCAGCCCACACAGTACTTGAGAGGTTAAGAGAGCTTCACTCTTCGCGACTCCCCTTGCTGATTAAGCCGAATTGGCTCTTGGATTCCTTTCTGTGGTTGGAGCATGTGGGCTGGAGCTGCCGGAAGCTGCCAGCACAGGTGGACTGCGGCCAGCGGTGCTCCAGGGGATGAGCTCTGCTGTCCCTACCAGCCAGTGTGTGCTGGGCACTCCTGAGCCTGCATCCCAGTGAACACCAGGAACGTGGAATGCATGTGCAACGTGTCAGGACTGAGGCAGGGACCCAGCAGCATGCCTCAGATAACCGCAGGCCCAGCGTCGGGCAGTGAGGTCACAGTGCACTAGCACGGTGATGTGGGCTGTGGGCCTGGGGTCTCGAGACACAGTGGACATCCCCCACGTTCATGTTGCAGGCCTGTGTCATGTACGTAAGAGCAACCATACTTACTGCCTGTACTATTTGTGCTCTGCTCATTTTTAATATTCTATATTCTTTGGAGATATTTTAATGACTTTTTGATTTAATTTAAAATTAGATATTTTAATTTCTTACATGGACATGTTGCAGCTGATTGATTCCTCAATTGTTAAACATTCAGATTGCTTGCATTTTTTCCCCCAAATTAAAAAATTACTGCTTTGAATATAAGTCTCTTAAGTTTACATTTCCTTATGATAGGTTTCTGAAGGAGAATCTTAGAACCAGTGGATGAGAATTGTTATGTTAGCTGTTGGCATGTGTCATCAGATGGCTTTCTGGAACAGTGGAGTGACTGATGCATGTAGAGCTGGCTGGGTGCATACAGATGATGACAGAGACATGCTGGAATAAACAAGTAAGGCATATCCAGCTTTAAGGATAAGAGCACTCAAGACATGGTAGTAACCTAAATGTCCATCCACAGAGGAATGGATAAAGAAGATGTGGTACATATATACAATGGAATATTACTCAACCGTCAAAAAAGGAACAAAATTTGTGCCATTAGCAGCAACATGGATGGGCCTAAAGATTGTCATACTGAGTGAAGTAAGTCAGACAAAGAAGAAGAAATACATGACACCCCTTATATGAACTTAGTGACAAAACAGAAAGAGACTCACAGGCTTAGAGAACGAACTTATGATTGCTGGGCATTGGGATAGTTGGGGAGATTGGGATAGACATGTGCACACTGCTGTACTTTAAATGGATAATCAGCAAGGACCTACTATACATCATATGGAACTTTGCTTAATGTTTTGTGCCATCCTGGATAGGAGGGGAGTTTGGGGGAGAATGGATATATGTGTATGTATGGCTGGTCCCTTTGCTGTTCACCTGAAACTAGCACAACATTGTTAATGGGCTATACCCCAATACAAAATAAAAAGTTAAAAAAAAATAGGTTCTTCTGTGTACCTCCCAAGGTCTGCTGGCCATTCAGTTCAGTTCAGTTCAGTCACTCAGTCATGTCCAACTCTTTGCGACCCCATGAATCGCAGCACGCCAGGCCTCCCTGTCCATCACCAACTCCCGGAGTTCACTCAAACTCACATCCATCGAGTCAGTGATGCCATCCAGCCATCTCATCCTCTGTCGTCCCCTTCTCCTGCCTCCAATCCCTCCCAGCATCAGAGTCTTTTCCAATGAGTCAGCTCTTCGCATGAGGTGGCCAAAGTATTGGAGTTTCAGCTTTAGTGTCAGTCCTTCCAATGAACACCCAGTGCTGATCTCCTTCAGAATGGACTGGTTGGACCTTATTGCAGTCCAAGGGACTCCCAAGAGTCTTCTCCAACACCACAGTTCAAAAGCATCAATTCTTTGGCGCTCAGCTTTCTTCACAGTCCAACACTCACATCCATACATGACGACTGGAAAACCATAGCCTTGACTAGACAGACCTTTGTGGGCAAAGTAATGTCTCTGCTTTTGAATATGCTGTCTAGGTTGGTCATAACTTTCCTTCCAAGGAGTAAGCGTGTTTTAATTTCATGGCTGCAATCACCATCTGCAGTGATTTTGGAGCCCCCCAAAAATAAAGTCTGATACTGTTTCCACTGTTTCCCCATCTGTTTGCGATGAAGTGATGGGACCGGATGCCATGATCTTAGTTTTCTGAATGTTGAGCTTTAAGCCAACTTTTTCACTCTCCTCTTTCACTTTCATCTAGAGGCTTTTTAGTTCCTTTTCACTTTCTGCCATAAGGGTGGTGTCATCTACGTATCTGAGGTTATTGATATTTCTCCTGGCAATCTTGATTCCAGCTTGTGCTTCTTCCAGCCCAGCATTTCTCATGATGTACTCTGCATATAAGTTAAATAAGCAGGGTGACAATATACGGCCTTGACATACTCCTTTTCCTGTTTGGAACCAGTCTGTTGTTCCATGTCCAGTTCTAACTGTTGCTTCCTGACCTGCATACAGGTTTCTCAAAAGGCAGGTCAGGTGTTTGGTATTCCTATCTCTTTCGGAATTTTCCACAGTTTATTGTGATCCGCATAGTCAAAGGCTTTGGCATAGTCAATAAAGCAGAAATAGATGTTTTTCTGGAACTCTCTTCCTTTTTTGATGATCCAGCAGATATTGGCAATTTGACCTCTGGTTCCTCTGACTTTTCTAAAACCAGCTTGAACATCAGGAAGTTCACGGTTCACATATTGCTGAAGCCTGGCTTGGAGAATTTTGAGCATTTCTTTACTAGTGTGTGAGATGAGTGCAATTATGTGATAGTTTGAGCATTCTTTGGTATTGCCTTTCTTTGGGATTGGAATGAAAACTGACCTTTTCCAGTCCTGTGGCCACTGCTGAGTTTTCCAAATTTGCTGGCATATTGAGTGCAGCACTTTCACAGCATCATCTTTCAGGATTTGAAATAGCTCAACTGGAATTCCATCACCTCCACTAGCTTTGTTCGTAGTGATGCTTTCTAAGGCCCACTTGACTTCACATTCCAGGATGTCTGGCTGTAGGTCAGTGATCACACCATGGTGATTATCTGGGTCATGAAGCTCTTTTTTGTACAGTTCTTCTGTGTATTCTTGCTACCTCTTCTTAATCTGTTCTGCTTCCGTTAGGTCCATACCATTTCTGTCCTTTATTGAGCCCATTTTTGCATGAAATGTTCCCTTGGTATCTCTAATTTTCTTGAAGAGATCTCTAGTCTTTCCCATTCTGTTGTTTTCCTCTATTTCTTTGCATTGATCACTGAGGAAGGCTTTCTTATCTCTTCTTGCTATTTTTTGGAACTCTGCATTCAGATACTTATATCTTTCCTTTTCTCCTTTGCTTTTCACTTTTCTTCTTTTCACAGCTATTTGAAGGCCTCCTCAGACAACCATTTTGCTTTTTTGCATTTCTTTTCCATGGGGATGGTCTTGATTCTTGTCTCCTGTAGAATGTCACGAACCTCCGTTCATAGTTCATCAGGCACTCTGTCAGATCTAGTCCCTTAAATCTATATCTCACTTCCACCGTATAATCATAAGGGATTTGATTTAGGTCATACCTAAATGGTCTAGTGGTTTTCCCTACTTTCTTCCATTTAAGTCTGAATTTGGCAGTCAGCTCCCAGTCTTGTTTTTGCTGACTGTATAGAGCTTCTCCATCTTTGACTGCAAAGAATATAATCAGTCTGATTTTGGTGTTGACCATATGGTGATGTCCATGTGTAGAGTCTTCTCTTGTGTTGTTGGAAGACGGTGTTGGCTATGACCAGTGTGTTCTCTCGGCAAAACTCTATTAGCCTTTGCCCTGCTTCATTCCGTACTCCAAGGCCAAATTTGCCTATTACTCCAGGTGTTTCTTGACTTCCTACTTTTGCTTTCCAGTCCCCTATAGTGAAAAAGACATCTTTTTTGGGTGTTAGTTCTAAAAGGTCTTGTAGGTCTTCATAGAATCATTCAACTTCAGCTTCTTCAGTGTTACTGGTTGGGGCATAGTCTTGAATTACCGTGGTATTACTTTGCCAACAAAGGTCCGTCTAGTCAAGGCTATGGTTTTTCCTGTGGTCATGTATGGATGTGAGAATTGGACTGTGAAGAAAGCTGAGCGCCGAAGAATTGATGCTTTTGAACTGTGGTGTTGGAGAAGACTCTTGAGAGTCCCTTGGACTGCAAGGAGATCCAACCAGTCAAGGATCAGTCCTGGTTGTTCTTTGGAAGGAATGATGCTAAAGCTGAAACTCCAGTACTTTGGCCACCTCACGTGAATAATTGACTCATTGGAAAAGACTCTGATGCTGGGAGGGATTGGGGGCAGGAGGAGAAGGGGACAACAGAGGATGAGATGGCTGGATGGCATCACCGACTCGATGGACATGAGTTTGGGTGAAGTCCGGGAGTTGGTGATGGACAGGGAGGCCTGGTGTGCTGCGATTCTTGGGGTTGCAAAGAGTCGGACACAACTGAGTGACTGAACTGAACTTAACAGTGATATTGAATGGTTTACCTTGGAAATGAACAGAAATCATTCTGTCGTTTTTGAGATTGCATCCAAGTACTGCATTTCGGACTCTTTTGTTCACCATGCTGGCTATTCCATTTCTTCTAAGGGATTCCTGCCCATGGTAGTAGATATAATGGTCATCTGAGTTAAATTCACCCATTCCAGTCCATTTTAGTTCGCTGATTCCTAGACTGTCGACATTCAGTCTTGCCATCTCCTGTTTGACCACTTCCAATTTGCCTTGATTCATGGACCTGACATTCCAGGTTCCCATGCAATATTGCTCTTTACAGCATCGGACGTTGCTTCTATCACCAGTTACATCCACAACTGGGTATTGTTTTTGCTTTGGCTCCATCCCTTCATTCTTTCTGGAGTTATTTCTCCATTGATCTCCAGTAGCATATTGGGCCCCTACTGACCTGGGGAGTTCGCCTTTCAGTATCCTATCATTTTGCCTTTTCATACTGTTTATGGTGTTCTCAAGGCAAGAATGCTGAAGTGGTTTGCCATTCCCTTCTCCAGTGGACCACATTCTGTCAGACCTCTCCACCATGACCTGTCTGTCTTGGGTGGCCCCACACAGCATGGCTTAGTTTCATTGAGTTAGACAAGCCTGTGGTCTGTGTGATCAGATTGGCTACTTTTCTTTGATTATGGTTTCAGTGTTTCTGCCCTCTGATGCCCTCTCGCAGCACCTACCATCTTACTTGGGTTTCTCTTACCTTGGACATTGGGTATCTCTTCATGGCTGCTCCAGCAAAGCACAGCCGCTGCTCCTTACCTTGGACTAGGGGTATCTCCTCACAGCCACCCCTCCTGACCTTGAACGTGGAGTAGCTCCTCTCAGCCCTCCACTGGCCATTACGCTTGGGGAAATCCTGCTATGTTTTACTTTGTATGGTAGTAGTTTCTCAGTTTTTTTTTTGTTGTTGTTATAATTAACCTAAAATATTATATTCATTTCAGGTGTACTGCATAGTGACTCAGTGTATGTATATGTTATGAAATGATTACCAAGATAAGTCCGGTTGTCATCCATCAGCACACAGACTTGTTAGAGTATTAGTGACTTATTCCTTGTGTGTACACTACATTCCTGTGATTTGTTTATTTTCTGGCTGGAAATATGTATCTCTTAATCCACTTTACCCATTTCAAAAAAAAAAAAGGGTAAGAGCACCGAGGTGGTAAAGGGGCATCACAGAGATACTCAAAGTATGGGAGAGCTGTTTTTTAATACATTTATTGAGCTATAATACACATGCCACACAAATTACCATTTAAAGTGTACCATTCAGCACCTTGTAATCTATTTACGGAGTTGCACACCCATCATCATAATCAATTTTTGAATGCTTTCATTAGGCCCCAGACCTACTCCCTTTTGCCCCCCACTCCAGCCTCCCCAACCCCGTACATTTCATACACCATGTGGTCCTTTGTGCTTGACTTTTCTCAGTTCACATGATGCTTTCAGGGGTCTTCGATGCTTCAGTGTGTGTCAGTACTCACTCCTTCCTGTTGTGGGTAGGAGAGCTGTGGCTGTTCAGCAGAAGGGCCCTCGAGTGTGGTTAGAGACAGTGTGCAGGGCCCGTTTGGGAGCAGTGTCATGAATGTACGCTGACACAAGTTTCCTTGTTACGTGACTTTCTCCAGCACCCTTAGGTTTTCGTGGCTGTAGCAGGAATCCTTTTTGAGGATGTACCGTAGTTTATTTGCCCTAGCCATTGTTTGTGGATAGTTGAGTATTTCCTAGTTTTCACTCTTCTGAACACTGTTTCAGATAAATCTTTGGATATTTCTGCTATTATCTTCTATGGATAAATTTCTAGAAGTATATTTGGTGATTGAAAGGATATAGCCACTTTACATTTTGGCCATTTGTGTTTTTTCATTTAAAACATACAAGGTTGGAAGCTTATGAGTAAAAGTTTAGAATTTTTATATAGTTGAGTATTTTCAGTGTTTCCTTCTACTGCTTTATGTTTCATTGAGACTATAATAGTATCTTTTTATTACTGTTAATTATTATTATTCTACTGTTAACCTGTTTATTATTCCATTATCCTTTTCTTTGACTGTTCTGTTACCGTTTCCTTTCCACTACTTCTCCTATGGTTTTTAATAAGCATTTAATGTCTTTTAAAATGCCACCTTCAGTGTTACTCTTCAAAATATTTATTCTTCTCAAGATGAAACACACTTACAACCCTCAATTAGACATTTTCCCACACAGCTAACCCTTGTATTTTCACACCAGTTAATTCTTTTTACTTTAATTTTAGAAGACTCTAAACTGCTAACTAAAGATTTTCTTAGAAACTTAAAAGCATGGCCCTTCACAAATATACCGTATGTGTGTAGCCTCAGGGTTAATCTGCTCATTTATAAAGCAAAGTTACTGAATATCATATTAATTGGCTTAATTTATGCTGACTTTTTGCATTAATTTTCCTTTATTTCTATACAGCTTCTTTTTTTTTAAATTTCTCTACTGCTCTCTTCATTTTTCCTAATCTCCCTCCTTTCCCTTTGGAATGAGGGAAAACTTCATTCTTTAATGCACCCTAGAAAATCTTACTTTTCATTCCATGCATTACTGTGTCCTGAGTAATCACAGTGGAAATAGCTTATCACTAGCTCTGAATGACAATTCTGGATTATGAAACCAGTAGGTAATAGCTGAATAAAGAGATGACTGTGAGAATGTTACTTAAAAGTTTAGGATAGAGAAGCTAGTAGAAAATAGAAAACACTCTTAAGTACCAAAAGAAATGCTGGAAAAGGAATAACAGAGCAAAGAAATTGGACCTCATAATATATATTTTTATATATTATAGAAATTATTCATATTGATAAATGTAAGCAGATCTAAATGATTATTAAAAGTTAAAGAGTCTCCAGTTGGTAAAGTAAAACCTAACTCTGTGCTGTGTGCAGAGAAACACTTAGAGCAACTGAGACATATGAGAAATAAAGGATTGAGAAAGATGTGCCAGAAAAATGTGTATAAAAACAAAGTCTTGATATGAGACAAAGTAGAATTTAGGCCAAAAAAGATTACATGAGGGACTTCTCTGATAGTCCAGTGGATAGGAATCGAATGGCAATGCAAGGTTCATGAATTTGATCCCTGATCTGGAAAGATCCCACATTCTACAGGACAACTAAGCTCATGTGCTGAAACTACTGAGCCTGTCCTCTAGAGCCCAGGAGCTGCAGCGACTGAAGCCCATACACCCTAGAGCCCACACTCTGCAACAAGAGAAGCCACCACAGTGAGAAGCCTGTGCAGCACAACTAGCGAGTGGCCCCCACTCACAGCAACCAAGACCCAGCCCAACCGAAATAAATAAACAAAAAGGAAAGTCTCGATATCAGATGAAGTAGAATTTAGGCTAAAAAAGATTATATGAGTGACTTGTAATCTGGTGGTCCAGTGGCTAAGACTCTGCACCAAATATGGGGGCCTGGGCTTAGTCCCTGGTTGGGGAACTGGATCCCACATGTTGCAACTAAGACCCAGTGCAGCCAAATAAAGACATAAATACTGGGGGCGGTGGGGGGATGGTGGAGAGAAGATTTAAGACACAGATACTATCTAATACTTAAGACACAGATACTATCTAATGCTAAAGGCTATGATTTCAGATTTTAAAAAATGACAGTTTTTAACATCTGTGCTTTTATTAACACAGGAACAATGTTCCTAAAGCAGAAACTGTAGCTGTGAGGAGGAGTAGCACGTACCACTAAGTAGGGACTTCTGACGTGCTCTCTGATGACAGATGAGGTGCAGATGTGCGTGGGGGCCTAGATGCCCAAGGAAGTGACCAGCAAAGAGACCTGACACTCGCTGAACTATGTACCCCTGGACAGAGACTGTACCACTGATACCAGCTGGCCTTATATCAGCTGATTGTAAAAAAAGTTCAAATAATTTTGAAAAAGAGAAATAAATCAACATATTCCAAATAAAGTTCAGTTCAGTTCAGTCACTCAGTCTTGTCTGACTCGTTGCAACCCCATGAATCACAGCACGCCAGGCCTCCCTGTCCATCACCAACTCCTGGAGTTCACCCAGACTCACGTCCATCGAGTCAGTGATGCCATCCAGCCATCTCATCCTCTGTCGTCCCCTTCTCCTCCTGCCCCCAATCCCTCCCAGCATCAGAGTCTTTCCCAATGAGTCAACTCTTCGCATGAGGTGGCCAAAGTACTGGAGTTTCAGCTTTAGCATCATTCCTTCCAAAGAAATCCCAGGGCTGATCTCCTTCAGAATGGACTGGTTGGATCTCCTTGCAGTCCAGGGGACTCTCAAGAGTCTTCTCCAACACCACAGTTCAAAAGCATCAATTCTTCGGCACTCAGCCTTCTTCATAGTCCAACTCTCACATCCATACATGACCACAGGAAAAACCATAGCCTTGACTAGACGAACCTTTGTTGGCAAAGTAATATCTCTGCTTTTGAATATGCTATCTAGGTTGGTCATAACTTTCCTTCCAAGGAGTAAACGTCTTTTAATTTCATGGCTGCAGTCACCATCTGCATGACTGCAGCCATAAAATTAAAAGACGCTTACTCCTTTGGAGCCCAAAAAAATAAAGTCTGACACTGTTTCCACTGTTTCCCCATCTATTTCCCATGAAGTGATGGGACCGGATGCCATGATCTTCGTTTTCTGAATGTTGAGCTTTAAGCCAACTTTTTCACTCTCCACTTTCACTTTCATCAAGAGGCTTTTTAGTTCTTCTTCACTTTCTGCCATAAGGGTGGTGTCATCTGCATATCTGAGATTATTGATATTTCTCCCGGCAATCTTGATTCCAGCTTGTGTTTCTTCCAGTCCAGCATTTCTCATGATGTACTCTGCATATCAAAGTTAAATAAGCAGGGTGACAATGAAGAGAAGCGAAAAGCAAAGGAAAGATATAAGCATCTGAATGCAAAGTTCCAAAGAATAGCAAGAAGAGATAAGAAAGCCTTCTTCAGCCATCAGTGCAAAGAAATGAAGGAAAACAACAGAATGGGAAAGACTAGAGATCTCTTCAAGAAAATTAGAGATACCAAGGGAACATTTTGTGCAAAGATGGGCTCGATAAAGGACAGAAATGGTATGGACCTAACGGAAGCAGAAGATATTAAGAAGAGATGGCAAGAATACACAGAACTGTACAAAAAAAATCTTCACGACCCAGATAATCACGATGGTGTGCTCACTCACCTAGAGCCAGACATCCTGGAATGTGAAGTCAAGTGGGCCTTAGAAAGCATCACTACGAACAAAGCTAGTGGAGGTGATGGAATTCCAGTTGACCTATTTCAAATCCTGAAAGATGATGCTGTGAAAGTGCTGCACTCAATATGCCAGCAAATTTGGAAAACTCAGCAGTGGCCACAGGGCTGGAAAAGGGCAGTTTTCATTCCAATCCCAAAGAAAGGCAATGCCAAAGAATGCTCAAACTACCGCACAATTGCACTCATCTCACATGCTAGTAAAGTAATGCTCAAAATTCTCCAAGCCAGGCTTCAGCAATATGTGAACTGTGAACTTCCTGATGTTCAAGCTGGTTTTAGAAAAGTCAGAGGAACCAGAGACCAAATTGCCAACATCCCCTGGATCATGGAAAAAGCAAGAGAGTTCCAGAAAAACATCTATTTCTGCCTTATTGACTATGCCAAAGCCTTTGACTGTGTGGATCACGATAAACTGTGGAAAATTCTGAAAGAGATGGGAATACCAGACCACCTAATCTGCCTCTTGAGAAATTTGTATGCAGGTCAGGAAGCAACAGTTAGAACTGGACATGGAACAACAGACTGGTTCCAAAGAAAGTTAGAAAGTAATGAAAACAAAAGTATAGTTTCACAGCAGTGTGAATGTACTTAATGCTACTGAATTATACCCTTAAAATGGTTATTATGGTAGTTTTTGTGTTATGTGTATTTTACCACAGTTTCTTTAAAGCCTAAAAACAAAAACACCCAGTGACTTGATAGAACCAGAAAGAACACATGGTTGACCTAGAGTAGATGAGTATGAAATGGGGGAGACTCTGCCATCCCATAGAGCTAGGTTCAATTCAGGGACCTTCCAGCATCTTGAGGTCCAAGAAAAACAGTCAGCTTGGCAAATTGCTTCCCCAGTTTTCAACTAGGTGATATCACTTACCTTTAGCGTGAAGATTTACTTAAAATTTGTGATGAATTCCTGACAAATTCAAGTTTTTTAAAAAGTGATGGTGTTCTTCCTTTAGAGTTTTTGGCATTAAAATAGTTCCCGTGAAGTGAACTAATGATTAGCAGTCTCGACGTGAACTCATTACTTCCGTTAACATTTAGAGAAGATACTGGACCTGATTGTCAGAGGAAAATCCAGAAAGTGATCACACGAATCTCCAACTCCCACTGCTTTAAAGTTCATGGACAGGTGAGGAGGAGTGTTTTACTGGACCGCTGGTTTATTCCAGATAGAAAACGGAAGTACTTACCAAGAACTTAGACCCAGAACAAGCCTTGGAAGCAAGGGCACCGTACCTAAACAGGGGGTGATAGTGAAGCCCACAGAGGTTCGTTGCTTCCTTTAGTGTCTCCTTTAGTGGTTAGTGGTGGACCCAGGGTCTGACTTCATTTTGTGTTGGGAGTGTACACTGGAAGCACATCTTTGGAGTAAAACTAATAGGGCCAGAAGAAGAGGGATAACAACACACAAAAAAGTAATGCAAGTACAAATAAAAACAAAACCTGCTTTATGTGGAAATTTTTAGGGTGGAGTAAAAATGCCCATCTGCTCCAAGGTGCAGTTTTAAATAACAGTTGTTCTATTCATTTAAAATGAAGGCTCTTTAGTCTGGAACACTTAAAGCTCTATTCAGTAATTCTTGGATCACAAGGGAAACATGAACAGAGTGCTGAGAAAGTAGCAATATTAAAACCATGCTGTATCAGGGTCAGTGTGAATGAAGCAATGCTTAGGAAGATTCATAGCGTAAATGTCTGCATAAATAAAAATCAAAACATAAAATGACTACAATGAACTGAGAAAAACTCTGGGGCAATAAATGACAAAGTAAAAAAATGGGAAGAAGGCATTAATAAATATAAAAACTGAAATTAACTGGTTGCTGCTGCTGCTAAGTCACTTCAGTCGTGTCCAATTCTGTGTGACCCCATAGACAGGCTTCTCTGTCCCTGGGATTCTCCAAGCAAGAATACTGGAGTGGGTTGCCATTTCCTTCTCCAGTGCATGAAAGTGAAAAGTGAAAGTGAAGTCGATCAGTCATGTCCGACTCTTCGCGACCCCATGGACCGCAGCCTACCAGGCTCCTCCGTCCATGAGATTTTCCAGGCAAGAGTACTGGAGTGGGTCGCCATTGCCTTCTCCGAAATTAACTGCTTAGTACATAGAAAAACAGAGTACTAAATCAAGAATCTGATTCTTAAGATAAAAATCAAGAAAAGATAAAAACCACTAGCCACTCCTAATTTTAAAAAAAGTTGTATAAGAAAACCATATATGTCAAATAAGATAGAACAAGGGAGAAATAACCATCAAACTGAAGAAATTTAAACTGAAACAAGAGATTACTTTGCACAGATCCATCCAAATATATTTGAAACCCTAGATAAAATGGGCAGTGTGTTATGAAGATAAACTTTACCAGTAGAAACAGAGAAGCTCAAGGGCCCAGGATACATGTTCAGTTCAGTCACTCAGTCGTATCCAACTCTTTGAGACCCCATGAACTGTAGCACACCAGGCCTCCTTGTCCATCACCAACTCCTGGAGTCCACCCAAACCCATGTCCATTGAGTCAGTGATGCCATCCAACCATCTCATCCTCTGTCATCCCCTTCTCCTCCTGCCCTCTATCTTTCCCAGCATCAGCTCTTCATATCAGGTGGCCAAAGTATTGGAGTTTCAGCTTCAGCATCAGTCCTACCAATGAACACCCAGGACTGATCTCCTTTAGGATGGACTGCTTGGATCTCCTTGCAGTCCAAGGGACTCTAAAGAGTCTTCTCCAACACCAGAGTTCAAAAGCATCAATTCTTTGGCTCTCAGCTTTCTTTATAGTCCAGCTCTCACATCCATGCATGACCACTGGAAAAACTATAGCCTTGACTAGACGGACCTTTGTTGACTAAGTAATGTCTCTGCTTTTTAATATGCTGTCTAGGTTAGTCATAACTTTCCTTCCAAAGAGTAAGCGTCTTTTAATTTCATGGCTGCAATCACCATCTGCAGTGATTCTGGAGCCCAGAAAAATAAAGTCTGACACTGTTTCCCCATCTATTTGCCATGAAGTGATGGGACCGGATGCCATGATCTTAGTTTTCTGAATGTTGAGCTTTAAGCCAACTTTTTCACTCTCCTCTTTCACTTTCATCAAGAGGCTCTTTAGTTCTTCTTCACTTTCTGCCATAAGGGTGGTATCATGTACATATCTGAGGTTATTGATATTTCTCCCGGCAATTTTGATTCCAGCTTGTGCTTCCTTCAGCCCAGCGTTTCCCATGATGTACTCTGCATATAAGTTAAATAAGCAGAGTGGCAATATACGGCCTTGACGTACTCCTTTTCCTATTTGGAACCAGTCTGTTGTTCCATGTCCAGTTCTAACTGTTGTTTCCTGACCTGCATACAGGTTTCTCAAGAGGAAGGTCAGGTGGTCTGATATTCCCATCTCTTTCAGAATTTTCCACGGTTTATTGTGATCTGCATAGTCAAAGGCTTTGGCATAGTCAATAAAGCAGAAATAGATGTTTTTCTGGAATTCCCTTGCTTTTTCCATGATCTGGTGGATGTTGGCAATTTGATCTCTGGTTCCTCTGCCTTTTCTAAAACAAACTTGAACATCTGGAAGTTCATGGTTCATGTACTGCTGAAGCCTGGCTTGGAGAATTTTAAGCATTACTTTACTATCATGTGAGATGAGTGCAATTGTGCGGTTGTTTGAGCATTCTTTGGCATTGCCTTTCTTTGGGATTAGAATGAAAACTGGTCTTTTCCATCCTGTGGCCACTGGTGAGCTTTCCAAATTTGCTGGCATATTGAGTGCAGCACTTTCACAGCATCATCTTTCAGGTTTTGAAATAGCTCAACTGGAATTCCATCACCTCCACTAGCTTTGTACATAGTGATGTTTCCTAAGGCCCACTTGGCTTTGAATTCCAGGATGTCTGGCTCTAGGTGAGTGATCACACCATCGTGATTATCTGGAGGTTGGAAAAATTGCAGAACTTAACTACCATGCCCTGATGGTCTCACAGGGGAATTTTGTCAAAGCTTCAAACCCTGATAATCTCAGTACTTCTTAACCTGTTCTAGAGCACAGAAAAAGAAGGGTAAGTCTGAACTCTTTTAATGAAGTGAATATAACTAATAATAAAATCTGATAAGATTTATGTAAAAATGTTAAGTAGAATGCTGACAAATATAACAATCTCATGGTACATAAAAAAGATCATGGTCAAGTAAAGTTTACTCCAGGAATTCAAATGTGATTGATGAATCCATTTATGTAGTTTGTCAGATTAGGTCAGTAGATTTAAGGAAAAAAATTATGTGGTCATCTCCATAGATACCACAGGGCATTAACAACATTGAACAGTCACCCTTTAAAAAAATGCTCAATAAAACAGGACTCAGTGTGTATAAGCTGGCCTGAAACATTTTCACATGAAGACATACACACACCCCCCAAAGTCAGCACCTTATATAGTGGAGGAACGCTAGAGGCCTTCCTTTTTAAAAAATTTTTATTTTATATTGGGGTATTGCCAATTAACAAAGTGTGATAGTTTAGGGTGCACAGCAAAGGGATTCAGCCATATATATATACACGTGTCCATTCTCCCCCAAACTCCCCTCCCACCCAGGCTGCCACAATACATTAAGCAGAGTTCCATGTGCTATAGAGTAGATCCTTGTTGGTTATCCATTTTAAATACAACACTGTGTACATGTCCATCCCCAATTCCCTAACTATCCCTTCCCCCAGCAACCGTTAAGCTCATTCTCTAAGTCTGTGAGTCTCTATTTTGTAAGTTCATTTGTATCATTTCTTTTTAGATTTCACATTTAAGGGATGACATATGATATTTTTCCTTCTCTGTCTGACTTACTTCACCCAGTATAACAATCTCTAGGTCCATTCATGTTGCTTCAAATGACATTATGTCATTCTTTTTAATGGCTGAGTAATAATTCCATTGTGTGTGTGTACCATGGGGGCTTTGCAGGTGACACAGTAGTAAGGAATCTGGCAGCCAATGCAGGAGATGCAAGAGATGCAGGTTTGACCCCTGGGTTAGGAAGATCCCTTGGAGAAGGAAATGGCAACCCACTCTAGAATTTTTGCCTGGGAAGTCACATGAACAGAGGAGTCCAGTGGGCTACAGTCCATGGTGCCTCAAAGAGTCAGATATGACTGAGCTAATGAGCATGCGCGCGCGCGCGCGCGCGCGCGCACACACACACACACACACACACACACACACACACACACACACACACACACACAGGACACACTTATGTATGTACCACATCTTCTTTATCCATCCCTCTGTCGATGGACATTTAGGTTGCTTCCGTATCTTGGTTATTGTAAACAGTGCTGCAGTGAACATTGGGGTGCATGTATCTTTTTAGATCATGTGTTTCTCTGGATATATGCCCTGGAGTGGGATTACAGGGTCATATGGTAGCTCTGTTTTTAGTTTTTTAAGGAAACTCCATACTGCTCTCCATAGTGGCTGAACCAATTTACATTCCCACCAACAGTATAGGAGGATTCCCTTCTCTCCACACTCTCTCCAGCATTTGTTGTTTGTGGATTATTTGATGATGACCATTCTGGCTGGTATGAGGTGATATCTCACTGTGGTTTTGATATACATTTTTCTAATAATTAGCAGTGTTGAACATCTTTTCATGTGCATCTTGGCCATCTCTATGTCTTCTTTGGAGAAATGTCTATTCAGGGCTTCTGCCCATTTTTTGAGTGGGTTGTTTGTTTTGGTGCTGTTAAGCATTATGAGCTGTTTGTAAATTTTGGAGACTAATCCCTTATCAGTCATTTGCAATGATCAATAACATTTGCAAATCTTTTCTCCCAGTCTGTGGGTTGTCTTTTTGTTTTCTTTATTGTTTCCCTTGCTGTACAAAAGCTTACAAGTTTAAGTCCATTTGTTTATTTTTGTTTTTATTTCCATTCTGGAATACAGATTGAAAAAGATATTGCTGCAGTTTATTTCAGAGAGTATTCTGCCTATGTTTTCCTCTAGCAGTTTTATAATATGTGATCTCATATTTAAATCTTTAATCCATTTTGAGCTTATTTTTGTGTGTGGAGTTAAGAATGATCTAATTTCTTTTCTTTATATGTGGTTGTCCAGTTTTCCGAGCACCATTTGTTGAAGAGACTGTCTTTCCAACATTGTGTACTCTTGCAGAGGCCTTCCTTTTAAAGTCAGGAAAGTTAGAGGCCTGCAACCTGGAAAGAGAGTTAAAAATCTTCTCTGTTGGTAGATCTTAAGTAAAAAATCTGTGATGTGGAATCTTGGGAATATCAGTATGAACTGATTTTTTTAAAAAGTTAAAATTGTTCTCCCAGCTCTCTTTAGATGGTAAGTTCTAGGGGCGATGATGACTGTAGCAGGGAACACATCCAGCACACAGACTGTAGCATCTAGCCCTGACTTCTTGAGAAATGGCCAGTTCCTGTTTAGGCAGGAAATATTCATAATGAGCCTGGAACATTTTATTGTGCCAGGAAGCAAAGAAGTTACTCAAGGCTAATGGGGCGTGTCAATACACCCTGTACCCAATGTGAAAGAACTCTCACTGGACAGAGATGGGAGAGATGGGGAAAGTCAAACACAGGAGGAAAAATGCAGTTAATTAAAACACAAAGAACTTGTAAAATCCTGTGAGTTCATAAGAAAACTTTAAAAGAGAAAGTCAAACAAACAATTCTTTGGGCCCTATTGGATTATTTCAGAATTAGGGCCGGAGTCCTCCTCTGAAAGTTAGCAGTTAAAAGGAAAGAATTATTCCGTTGTCCTGCCTTTTGTGTTATGAACTGTAATACAGGTGAACTCACAGCTGTAACTGATAAGGACAAGTTGTTCTTTATAGAAAATTCCAGCTAGGAGCTGTGGAAGGATGCTAGACTTAGAAGATGGTCCTTGTATTGACACCGCCCTTGGTGAGGAGACCGATGGAGGTGGTGAGAGCACTGGGTGACAAGTTGAAGGGACTTCACAGTAGAGCATTCAGGTGGTCACCTGCTCATCCACTGCCCGGTCCTGAGACAGGCGCCCGCCACAACCCGGGGCTCCCAGCTAGACGCAATAGGAAGCGAAGAGTGCTCCTGGAATCCTGCCTGCTGAAGACCATAGCCTGAGAATAATCATGCTGCTGGAGCTAAATTCTGTTGTGAGAGAGAAAGGAAGAAATGAAACAAATAACACCATGAGGAAACAAGCAGACAAGTCCAAAATGTGGGTCAGCTGGAACAAACACAACGAGTTAATGGTGTTAAATAAACAAAGGTGGGGGCCGGGGGTTGACTTCTGGATTCCGAGGCCCCAGGAGACATGTATCTACAGGGAGCAGGTACGGGCCCCCTGCGTGGATCCTGATTAAAACTTGTTTGATTAAAAGTCATTTTCAGACAATCAGGATATTTTTATTGTGGACTAAGTTATTACATGCTAGCGAGAAGTTATATTTAATTTTGTTATATGTGTTAGTGACATTGGGGTATTGGTTTTCCAATTCCACATTTTTAGAGAGGTGTATTAAAGAACTGAGAGTTCCTCTAAAGTACTCAGCAAAGAAAAGAAAAAAAGGAATAGTAAAGCAGATATGTCAAAATCTTGATGACGTTGAGTGTGAGGGATGGGTTTATTATACATTTCTTTCTACTTTGAGTATATTTTAAAAATTTCTTTTAAAGAAGTATTTAAGCTGTTGAAAGGCATGCTGCATCAAAATGAGAGTAAACTGAGCTCTCTGGTAAGATCTGGACCGTGGAGGAGAGAGGAGATTCACCACCAGAGGGGCGTGTGTGGCTGGGGCCTGTGGGGTGAGGGGGAGCCAGGCTGCCCCGTCCCCTAGGTAACACAGTTGCTGGACATCTGGAATAAGCTCCCCAAAGATGGGGGCTGCTTGGAGTTTCCTGCACCCCCTCCCACCCTGTACCCTCTGATGTTCACAGGACGCTGGACAGGGTTTGGCTGCAGCCCACAGGCAGGGAGAGAAGGACGTGGGAGGTTTGGAAGGCCAAGGTCATGGGCTCCAGGGGGGACTCAGGTGAAGGAACAAACATGGACACACCTTTCTTCCAGGCTGTCTTTTTTCCAGCCCTTAGCAGTTTTTCCTCCTGAATTTAGCAGTTATTTCTGATCTGAGGTGGAGTAAGTCTCACCTGGTTCTGGTTGCTATCTCTTACCATGGTAGCTCCAGGAGAAGTGACTGGAGGAGCAGATTTATAGTTTATTCAGCGATGAATGGGGAGTTCTGTTGGTCTCACGAACCACCTACAGCTTGAGCTTTGTTTTTTACCTGTACGAAGAAAGTGAAAAGTGATGGGGAAAACGTTTTTACACCTGGTGTTGACTGGTCTCTGAAGCAGGTCCAGGCTGTAGTTTGGGGCCTGTAGGTGTGATCTGTGACCCAGGACAAACTCCTTGCCTGGGGGCCTTGGTCTCTGGTCTCAGTGTCAAGGAGGATACCTGCCTGTGGAGACACACAGAAAGAGCTGCAGAAGTAGAGAGTGGCCTGTCGCCTGAACCCATGTAGGCCTGGACTTCCTGCTTCAGACTCAAGTACTGTGCCCTTTCTGTCTGGGCTCCGTCTCCCTTGCAAGGTCCCCACTGCCCAGGGCAGGGACAGAGGGTCGGCCTGGCAGGGCCCGGATGTGGGGTGACTGTGGCCGCCTGACCTGGCTGCTGGGCTCCAGGCCAAGCTTCCTAGAGGAGTGAAGAGCTGAGATGGCTGGAGACTCGTGGAAACCTCGTCCTTGATGGGGACAGAGTCCCGGCATCCCCCTTCCTTGCTGCTTGTTGACCCCCAGGGCTCTGTCCACTGGCCACACTCTGACCCTCACCCGGCTCATTTTCCTCAGTTCTTTAGCTCACCGGGTATGTTTGTTTTTTAGCTGTCCTTCCAGCCGTGGAAGGAACACTTGGTGCGAACCAGAGCTCTGGCCATCTCTGAACAGACCAACAGCCCTGATGGAGGAGACCCTCAGGAACATGGCCAGGGCACCGGGGAGGCCTCCATGTCCAGCCCCGACCCCCACACTCCGGGTTGTGGGACTGTTCCATGCTCAGGCCTGACCACCGAGCTCCTGATGGCCAGCTCCTCTGCCACTCTGATGGGAACCAGGCCCTTCATGCCTCTTTCCTGATTGATGGTTTGCTTAGTTACAGAATTCCAGCTTGAAAACTGTTTTCCTCCTAACTTGAAAACCATTGTTCTTCTCTGGCCCAGCTCAAGTGGTGCCATTCCGTTTCCTAAGCCTTGAAGTGATCTGCTGTTTTCCATGAAAGCTTTCTAGCATCTTTGTTTGTATTGCAGTTCCACTATGATGTGCCCTAAACGGTCTGTTTTCATCTTTTCCCAGCTCTCAGAAGGCCTTTTGCTTGGTAAGTCACTTCAGTCATGTCCAACTCTTTGCAACCCTATGGACTGTAGCCTGCCAGGCTACTATGTCTATGGAATTCTCCAGGCAGGAATACTGGAGTGGGTTGCCCTGCTCTTCACTAGGGGATCTTCCCTACCCAGGGATCGAACCTGCATCTCTCACATCTCCTGCATTAACACATGGGTTAGGGCTTGCCAGATGGCACTAGTGGTAAAGAACGCGCCTGCCAATGCAGGAGACATAAGAGACATGGGTTCGTTCCCTGGGTCGGGAAGATCCCCTGGAGGAGAGCATGGCAACCCACTCCAGTATTCTTGCCTGGAGAATCCTATGGAGAGAGGAGTTTGGTGGGCTACAGTCTATGGGTTTGCAAAGAGTCAGACATGACTGAAGTGACTTAGCAAGCTCTCTAACACTAGCACCACCTAGGAAGCCTGGAAAGCCCTTTGGCATTTTTAATTTTTTTTTAATTGCTAAAGTTTTAATAATGAAACTTACATTAACCAACATGTGAATACTGTCTTTAAAGATGTAGGAAATCTAATGTAACTCAATGTAACATTTCCTAATAGATCAACAGTAACTGAGATGAACATCTTTACAGGAATTAACAACATGTAACTGGAAATGTCTTCTTTTGTTTCTTGATAAACACCTTTCTTCTCTATTAGTTTGATGTTAGACAATATTGATTCTTCTCTTTCGTCTGCAGCGTCTGATCTCTCTTTTTGCACAACTCTTCTAAAAACTGTTTATTGTACTATTTTAAATGCTCAAGACTCCGTCCTCATTTCTGTTGGTTTTCTCTCATTAACATTGGTAAGTTTTCCTGAAAGTTCTCTAATCTTTAGTTATCAGTTTATATGAAGGAGTGACTCACTGACAAGCACTTGAAGTGGTTGAGCAGGCTGGACGGCAGCAGGGCAGACCTGGGGATGAAGTCCTTGCATCTTGGCCTTCAGGGGCCTGTCTTCAGCCTTGTCACCCCTCTTGCCCAGCCCTGCCCTGTGTGGCTGCTCCCTGAGCCACAAGGCTTCCCTGTGCCCCTGCCCTGGGTAATTGCTCCAGGAGCCCTCTCGAGGTCTCAGAACGATTCAGTTTCTCTGTGCTTTGTGCTCTGCAGGCTGGGCTATGGCCTTTGCTCCTTCTAGTTCGAAACCGCTCCTGCACCCCTTTCCCTCTTTCACAGCATGTTGCCAGCTCCCGTTCACTTGGATCTTTATCCTGTGGCTTTATATCTTTTTTTATGGAGGGGCTATGATTCAGGGGAGAGAGGAAATAACATATCATACATGTACTATCTACCTTTTTAATCAGAAGTCGGCATAGCTATTTTTTAATAGCTCTAATCATATAATTATGGATATACCACTTTAATCTCTTTAATCTTCTCACATACAAATGAAAACTCAAAGTACTATTTCAGCCAGCTCTTCAGTTGTCATTGTCCACATCAGGACAGCCGTCCTCTGGGAGCTGGGGTCACAGTGCAGAGTCAGCTTCTAAACCCAGGCTCTGCTGATTGACAGGCCCCGCGAGGCAACATCCATTCCTCATGGCTGAGTGACAGCTCTGTGCCCGATAGCATGAGACATTCCCCAGAGAGGACAGAAAACAGTGGTAATAACAAAGATACCTTCATAGAGCTGAGTCCTAAAAGTCTTACTGTCATTTGTCTAAACAGGGTTGAAAAATACTTGAAAGCTTTCAGAAGAAATTAATATTAATTGGGCTAAATTTCTTTGCTGTACAGAAGAAATTAACACAACATTGCAAATCAACTATACTTCAATAAAAAATTTTTAAAGATTGGCTGAAGTTAAACCATAAATCACTTTGCTCATAAAGGTGTAAGCAAGTGTAAGTGAAGTCGCTCAGTCGTGTCTGACTCTTTGCAACCCCGTGGACTGTAGCCTACCAGGCTCCTCTGTCCATGGGATTTTCCAGGCAAGAATACTGGAGTGGGTTGCCATTTCCTTCTCCAGGAGATCTTCCTGACCCAGGGATTGAACTCGGGTCTCCCAGGTTATAGGCAGACGCTTTACCGTCTGAGCCACCAGGGAAGTCCACTCATAAAGGTCCATCTAGTCGAAGCTATGGTTTTTCCAGTAGTCATGTATGGATGTGAGAGTTGAACCATAAAGAAGGCAGAACACCAAAGAATTGATGCTTTTGAATTGTGGTGCTGGAGAAGACTCTTGAGAGTCCTTTGGGCTGCAAGGAGATCAAACCAGTTCATCCTAACGGAGATCAACCCTGAATATTCACTGGAAAGACTGAGGCTGAAGCTGAAGCTCCAATACTTTGGCCACCTGATGGCAAAGAGCCAACTCATTGAAAAAGACTCTGATGCTGGGAAAGATTGAGGGCAAGAGGAAAAGGGAGTGATAGAGAATGAGATGGTTAGATAGCATCACTGACTCAGTGGGCATGGTTTGAGCAAACTCTGGGAGATGGTGAAGGACAGGGAAGCGTGGCATGCTGTAGTCCATGGGGTTGCAAAGAGTCAGACATGACTCTACAACTAAAAACATAAATATATCCATGAAAGATTGGCATGTGTTGCCACAAAACTTTGAGGTGTATGTGTACACTGTGTGTGTGTTGTAGTGGCTATTGGAAAAGTGGATTAGAGGGGAGGGCTTAAAGGAACGTGTCTGTGACATCACCACTTACTGGTTTGTTGTTGGTTTCAAAATTGTTGTTGTTCAGTTGTTAAGGCATGTGACACCATGAATTGCTTTTAAAATGCTTGATACCAATTGCTCAATGGATTCTGTAGACTGATACACTAAAATTCAGTGAGTTCATTTCCAAACTAACTTGTGACAGCCATATAGTAACACTTTTTAGGGACATCTGCCCTTTTAATTGTGGTCCTTAGACAGGGATCCCCTCTTTGAATTGACAGCAGCCATTGTAGAGCAGAACCTAGGTGTGCAGGAGCTGACTTGTGAGCTTGGGCAACACTGTGAAGAACAGAAGAAAGGGAGTTTGTGTGACTGTGTTTGTGTATGGTTTAAAATTCACAGCAGTCTGTAGATTCCATTTTGGCTGCCTATCACATGAAGTAAATGTAATTTTTTTACTGTTATCTTTTTTATAATTTTATTTATTTATGACTGAGCTGGGTCTTCGCTGCTACCCAGGATTCCCTTTAGTTTCAGTTAACAGTGGCTGCTCTTTAGTTGTGGTGCGTGGACTTCTCATTGCAGTGGCTTCTCTTATTGTGGAGCATGGGCTCTAGGCTTTGAGCTTAAGTAGTTGTGGCGCACGGGCTTGGTTGGCCTGTGGTATGTCAGATCTTCCCAGACCAGGGATCGAACCTGCCTCTCCTATATTGGCAAGGAGATTCTTTACCACTGGACCACTTGGGAAGCCCCCATGAGTTTTAATAATTTCCCTTCCTCCTTTTTACAGTTAATCTCTTCCATGCTAAATTTTCCAGCTATTTTTTATAGTAATTTGCCTTTATGAGGTGCTGTCAAAGCATTCACTGAACCCATTCACCAGTTACAATAATAAGTACAACTGTAACAGTGAATCGGCTGAGGTTGTATTGTTCACAGAGCTCAGTTGGTGAGAGCATAAGTTGCGAGTGTGCGGGTGCCTTTGTCTGCATGTGTGAGCATCCTTGGCTTGCGTGTGTTGTGGGCAGCCAGGAGGCCTGAAGGCCCCATACCTCATGGCCCTGGTATCTGTGATGCTTCACTGAGGAAGCGAGGGCAGTGGTTGACCCAGTGGAGCTGTGGCATGGAGTCTGGGTCAGAGTGCCCTGCTGTCCAGTGTGGACGGGGGCATCAGGTGCCCCACTCAGGGCCCTGTGGCAACTGGCTTCTTGCAGCAGCAGCCTTTCCAGCCTCCCAGCCAAGCAAGCTCCTCCTCTGGGGCTGCCCTTCATGGCTGAGCTGGCTCCACCAGCAGTGAGCCCCGCATGGCCGTGCATATCGATATGGTCATGGCATCGTCCTGCCTGCTGCACGTGGACTCGCCGGCCTTCGCTGTCTGACTCTCTCCAGGCTTCCTGAGGCTGTGTCTTGGCTCCCTGGACCCAGGGTCAGACAGCAGACAGAGCGATTGAGAGCTCTCTGTAGAGCGCCCTTGGGGCCTGTGAACCCCTGAGGGCTGGCAGGGCTCTGAAAAGCAAGGCTGGCCACACATTACATCAGTGCCTCTGAGGGCCACAGTGGTGGGTCTCTGATGGGCCTCCCTCTCTGCTGGGGTGGTCTGGTTTGCCCAGAGCGAGGGCAGGCAGATGGCTCACTGGCCGACTGCTGGACTGAGTCAGTTTTTGGCCCGTGCTGGGAACACTCGGCTCAGGGCACAAGATCACAGGCCACTCTGGGGGCAGACCTGGAGAGTCCATGCACCTTTCAGGGAAGGTACACAGAAACCTGAAGCCATCTATGCAGGTCTGTGCAGTTCAGGCTTGTCCGGGGCTCATCCTCCTCTTCTGGAATCCGCCTTCTCCCTTTTGGACCTGCACACCTGTACCCCTCGTCTTTTTCCCTCTTTCCTGTGCCTGGAGACCCCTGCTCACTCCTCCAGCCCGAGGGCTGAAGAGTGGTTTTGGCTCTTGATCTGCATTTTCCCTGAGTGTGCCAGAAATCTGCCTGTTACACAGGCTGCTCGGTGGTGAAGGGGAGGTGGCGGCAGAGATGACAGTGTGACCCAGCAGTTCTCACCCGGCCAGCCCTGCTCCAGTGGCACCGACCACATTGGAGCTGGTCGGAAACACAGGGTCCTGGCCCACCCAGACCTGCTGAGCCCCAAGGCTGAAGTTTGAGAACCACTGGCAGAGGGGATGAGGGCTCTACTCTCCTGGTTTTAATTAGTGTTTCCCAGACCATGTGAAGTTCTTGGTACGCTCGGCTTCAAGCCCCTTTCAGACATGTGGCCCCTGCGGGCCTCTCCAGGAGAAGCTGGGGCCCTGGTTCAGCGGGTGCAGGGCAGGAGGTGCGTGCATTTCTAGCCCCCAGCCTATCGGGACGGGGGAGACGTACTGGCTTGGGCTCCATGGGGGTGGGGGGGGTGGGGCCCTTACAGCCCTCAACTCACAGGTTTTCGGACATCAGAGCTGGTTCAAGGGTGGTGGAATCAGAGAAAGCGACAGACAAGTTGTTTCTTTTAAGAACAGCCGGAAAGGAAATCTGTGGGACCAGTTGCCTTGACAGTTGCCAAGGTCGAAGTTCGTAGCGCTCCAGTCCCAGCACCTCCTGCGAGACACACAGGCGGATTTTCTCTGTGGTCTTTCTATCTCTTCCCTAGACATTCTGGTTTGTCCTGCTGATCCTCACCCCCATCTCTCTCTCCCCACCACTAGTTTCTCAGGCCAGTGGCTTTCAGACTATGAGCAAGGACTGAAATGTTCACACCCCACCCCACGGTGGGGAGTTTGACTTAGTTGGCTAGTGGGGCCTGGGAACCTGGATTTTAACACATGCACCTGGACAGTGTGCCTCCATGGTCTATGGACCACTTTTCTGGCTCTTGTAATCGAACCCATACTGGCTAATGGGGGTTTATTTCACAGTTGGAGTTCTTTCATGTCTTGTTTATGTAATAAATGGAGAAGGCAATGGCACCTCACTCCAGTACTCTTGCCTGGAAAATCCCATGGACGGAGGAGGCTAGTAGGCTGCAGACCATGGGGTCGAGAAGAGTCGGACACGACTGAGCGACTTCACTTTCACTTTTCCCTTTCATGCATTGGAGAAGGAAATGGCAACCCACTCCAGTGTTCTTGCCTGGAGAATCCCAGGGACGGGGGAGCCTGGTGGGCCGCCGTCTATGGGGTTGCACAGAGTCGGACACGACTGAAGTGACTTAGCAGCAGCAGCATGTAATAAAAGCAAATATTTTTGCAGTTGGTTTCTAAATCCACAGAAATTTTTGTTTTACTTAAAAATTGGAAAGCTAGAGGTGAGCAGTCACATTGTTCTGGACCCAGCTCTGAGCACCTGCTCTGTGTCAGTCACTGTTTTGACTTTGGAGGTCAGGACGTGGAGAAGGGGATAGTGAAAAGGGCCTTCAGGCTCCTCTTAAGAAAGTTGTGCTGAAAATGTGTGAGTTGTCCGTTACACGTTGTGTGTGTGTGTGTAAGAACAGGAAGGGTGAAGCTATGTCCATCTAAGGGATAATCCACCCTAGAGCGTCTAGTCCCTAATTTGTGAAAACCTCAGATAATATGAAATGTTCTATACATAAAAAAATAACACTCTGCATTGCTGTCTTCAGCTTGCTTTACTTATGTGTGTTAAATTCATTGCTGTCTCCCTGAGGTTTGCTGATGCCTTGAGAATGTGGAAAGAGAAACCTCCCTGACAAAGACTTTGAAGATTGTTTTCTCATCTGCCTTTTATTTTTATATGCAAACAGGATCCTCCATAGTTCACCTTATCTTTGCCTTCAGCCAGAAATACTTGTGCCCATAAAAATGGGCCAAAACCACCAGCTAAGTGAAAAGGTTAAATATTTGATTCTTTGAAGTGCAGATGTTATTATTTTTGCTTTTGATGTAAGGATACCCCCCTGTCTCTCTCCTCCTCGTACTTTCCGGATCACCAAGCTAGAATCTCTGCTGTCATCGTTCCACTCTCCTCTCACTCTCGCTCACTGGCTGACTGCAGGTCCAGAAATGCAGTCATCACCAAGGGTCTCATGAATTACGCGGTTCTCTGCACACGCATGGCCCATGCCCCACTCTGTGCACGGAGCGTTACCTGTGCAATTCTTTTTTGAGGTTACGAACCCTTGGGTGTCTGATGAAGGCATAGGCCCTCTTGCTGAGAAAGTGCTTGTGCTCATGGGCACATACGCGTGCACACACACACCCCACAGATACACACAGCACACACACAACACACTCACAACCAAACACAATCATCTGGAGAGATTTGCAGATCCTGGTACAGAAAACCTCATCAGGGCCATTTTCTGGTCTCTAATAGCTCCTGCAATACATATTCTCCACATCTTCATCTAGGTTTTCTTTCCAAACTAGATGTAATAATATCCCTCCCATAATTTGATTGTCTCTGTAGAATAAATTCTGATCTCTTCTGAATTGTCTAGAAGGCCCTCCGTCATCTAATTCTACCCCATTTTTTTTTTTGCTGTTGTTGTTTCCCCACTTTCAGGAACTTTCTCCTGCCTGACGTGCTGAGTTTGCGTAACTTTTTGCCTGCTCATTCTGTTCCTGTACCTACAGTGCTCACCAGCGCCCCTTCCTTCTGTGTCTGTCTGTCTACAGCCTCTGCTTGTTCAGAGCTCTGGTGAGATGACTGTTAGTCTCTGCTCATCTCTGTGCCCTGTGCTCCTGCACTGGAGCGTACATGGGGTTGAACTACATGCTACTGCTGATATCCATTGCTTGTAAAATGTGTCATTTAACTTAGAAAAGTTGAGTTCCCTCTTCTTGGTGTCCCATTCTGAGAACCTTCACAGGTGCTTTGAGTGGTGTCACCACCGCCATGCTCAAGATATGGGACAGTTCCATCACCTCCCCTGCCCCAGTACGTTCCTTCATGCTACCCTCTGTAGGGTTCTGTTTTTTAATGTAATTTTGTGTGGTTCAATCTCATATTTAATTTAAAACTAAATAGTTGTTTGTTTCTCCTCATCAGGCTGTAACGAAACCCCATCTCATTTTTCGGTTTCCCAGTTGTTCCTACCACAGAACCTGGTGTGTTTTACGTTCCCGGGGCGTGAGTCTTAGCTGAGTTAACATGTGAAATCATGGTTGACACAACTAATTATAAGGCTTGCGTTAATTATGAGATTCAACTTCCCTCACCCTCATTTTCCTGCCTTTTCCTCCTTCAGCTGAATCTCCTCCCAGGTTCCCCGTGCCCTGCCCAGTTTTGGGTTTTGGAATTGAGCTATGTGGGCAGGTGGGTCAGGTGCACTGGATGTGGAGTCAGCTTCTTGGAGGCGGCAGGTACCTGCTGGATTTCAGGAGACACCTCTGTAGGTAAAGGACTGAGAGTGTGTCCCCTCTCTTCAGTCTGTCTGCCTCAGCACTCCTTGAGTTGCTCATGGCGTGCTTCCTTGCCTCACGTGCTCTGAGAACAGCAGAGCCACCTGGGACGGCAGGGGGCAGCTGGTGACCAGTGCTGGGCACCCCTGCTCTCAGGTGTCCCTCCCCCGGCCCAGATGTGCCTCCTCACCCTCCTCCCTTGGTGCAGGGCACGTCCTGTCTCCTTCCATGCAGCCCTTACGTGTCACAGGGGATGTGCCTTCTGTGCTTCTGTTTGCAGGAGAGGGGCTGCTGAGCCTCATGTCTTCAGAGCTGTTGGGGTGGGTGGGGTTGCCATTGGTCACTCTGCATAGCAGGGCTTCTTGAAAACGAACTCGTAAGTCCGTTTGCGTCACTAGCATTATTAGCAGAGCTGTTAGAGTATATGTAACTCTTTTCAACTTTAACAACATACTGTAGAATCATCTGCATGCAGGTGGTAAACATAAGCTCTGTTGCTCGATTTAATTAAAATACTTTGCTTCAGATAAACAGTGTTTGGAATAGAAAAGTAAACAAAATATCGGAAAATATTTTGAAAGTGGAAAGGTTAAGGGAGTGGTGAAGTGTTCACAACAGGCTGTGTGTGTGGCTCCCTAGCGATGGGCGGGCGCTTTGGCAGAGGTTCAGGCATTGTAGCAGTGGACCTGGGTGGCCTGGACATCTATGGTCACTCTTTCCACCGCGCTGTTGACAACAGGGGCTTGTATATGAGGGAGAAAGTGAGTGGGCAGAAAATAAGTCCCGTTATTTATATCGTATCAGGTTTCTATGACATTGTAACCTTTCTCAGTATGAAGGCTCTGCCCCCACTGCCTGCCATTGTTTTGGGAGGAAAGTGGGTGTTAGATATTAATCTAGATATGGGGAGGTGAGTAAAGGTTCAGATTGTTTCTGCAGATAAATAAGGCGTTTTCTCCAGTGGTTTCTAGCAGTACAAACAAGCAAATATCACGTTGCCTCTCAGAGTATTTTCCGATTTCAGTGCCCATATCTTAGCCCTTTGTGGAGCATGAACTGGATCCTTCTGGAAACTCTGCTTTGACCAGATCAGCAATGGAGACATGAAGAACTGTCAAAGAGCTGACCATTTCCTACCTCTGCCTGTTGCAGCGTACATTTCCCACCTTTGCCTGCTGCGGCGTACCCCGAACATGGCTTCCATGTGATGCTGAGGCCTCCCAGGCCTCTGACAGCCATGGCTGCCCTGCGGCCCGGGGACCTGGGTTCTAGTCTGCAGACCTCAGTTCAGTACCAGTGCAGAGATGTCGTGTTTGGGGAGAAGGGGTGCTCGGCTGCCCTCAGAACCTTGTGTGTGCATGGTGCATGAGCAGAGACCCCATGGGCACAGTGTCCTGGGAGCCGCAGCCAGACTTGCCCCAAAGCTGCTGTGATTGTCAAACCAGGAAGGGTGACTTTGCTGTTAGCTCCTAAGCAGCTTGTCCATCTTCACAATCCCTTTTCTGTGGTTTATCACATTGAAATTTCACTTTTAAATTATCCAGTCTTCTCCTTTAAAAACTTCACTCCTATACAAAACAGTCACTTGCTTTCATTTGTGAATTAATGAATCTGTTTCTCGAAGTCGTCAAAACCAGGCCTCTGAGGTTTAATGGGAGCAGGATGGCAGGGGAGGGGAGACCCTGGAAGAGAGAGAAAGCAGCTCGGGGGTGCCCAGAGAGGCTCCGCGCAGACGATGCCAGGGTCTCCAAAGGCAGGAGGAAGGAAGCACCCCCCCACCCCCCAGGGGCCCTCACAGGCCGTAGTGGGCTGCGCTCTCCCAGCTGTGCTCCTCCTCGGGGGCCCTCAGACCTGTGCCTCAGCACCCTCCCATGGTTAAGGTGATGAGGTTTACTCTCTCTTTCTTGTTAAAATTAATTTAGCAAAGTAGCTATTCTGTGCCAACCCCAACTGGGTCTCCTGCTTTTCCATTTAGGCATTAACCACCTAGCATTAGCTCAGACCCCACAAGTTATTAGGCTGGGTCCCAACAGGACTTCTTTCACTTCTGACCAAGCAGCTGTTAATGAGGGACTTCCCATGATCCTCTCAGGCTAGAGAACTAACCAGAACAATGCTCAACACCCAGAATGCTCTGTACTTATGGTTGCAGTCTTATTCCTATAAAAGGACACAGATCAGGAGGAGAAGCCAATGAGGAGACACAGAGGGTGCGCTCTAGGGGGACTATGGGATTTCTGCTCCCTGTCTCCCCTCCTTCCCACCCCACCCCGCCCCAGAGCCAGGAGCATCGCCCTGTGCTCACAGCCAGGAAGCTCCACTGAACTCTGTAGTCCAGGGATTTTACTGGGGATTCACTGAGTCACAGGCATGTGATTGAAGTCGGCCTTCACCCCTGTCTCCCTCCATGGAGCCTCTCCATGGAGGTCAGGCAGTAGAAAGCCCCCTAGCTCCCTCCTCACAGAATAGGTCCTCCTGGTCCTCCCAAGGCCCGGCCCTCGGTGGGAAGCCAACGGGGGAGTTTTCTTGTTAGGTAACAGAAATGCTCCTGTCACTCAGGAAAGCTTAGGCTGTAGGTGCTCCGCCAGAGACCAGGAGCCCAGATGGGTTCTTTGGTATACCACAGCAGCGCAGTCACGTGGTTAATGTGACACATGGTTCTCAGAGATTGAGTTTCTCCAGCTTTCAGAAGCACTCAGAGACTCCTCTGCAGCTCTTGCTTACCTCCTCATTGCTAGGTAACAGACCTTCTCCAAAGTCTCTTGGTGTGACCACGTGAAGCTTTCCCCATTGACTTCTTGTTGCTGAAGATGAGGGGGAAAGCTCACTCCCTGGACCCCCTCCCTCTCCTTCCCCCCATCTCAGAATTCAGAGCTGAGGTAGTGTGACTGTATAAATATTATTCTCTGCTGAGCCAAAGAGTATATATTATGACCATTTTCTCCTTTCTTGTGCAAATTTTCATTTTCCTTGGACTTAAAACTTGCCTCATCTATTTGCTTATTTTCTAAGCAGCTATTATTATGTCTTCTTAAACTATCAATTTGTGGAGCCCTTCTTCGTGTTATTCTCCATTTGGTGACTAGCCACACATCTGCTGGTTTTTCCTGGAGACCCTCCTGTGGTCCGTCCTCTGGCACCAGGCACACGTGTGTCCCTCAGCCTTCACACGGCTGTTTTCCTTGGGCATCAGTTCATTGTCATCCCAGGGCTTCCCTTATGCTCCTGTTCCATGGCTCCAGCAAAGCCGCCTCCATTGGTGTTCTGAGAATGGGGACATCTCAGTTTATGGTGCTTTCACCTACAGGTAGGAGCCAGCTAATAGTGACTTAAACAGAAAGGACTTTATCATATTAGGGAAATCAGGAGCTAGGATGGTACAGGGCTGGCTTAGTGACATCTTCAAACATAGATTCTTTCACTTTCGACCCCTGGGGCTTCCACGTAGGGTCTGGACTCACAGGCCGTGTGTGAGGTGGCTGCTGTGTTTTGGGTGCCCTGTTCAGGCAGCAATATCCAGGAACAAAAGGTGAACCGTCCTCTCTGGTGAGGCTCTCTTCAAAGGCCAGAAGATGCTCTTGTCGAGACCTTTCTGCCAGCCTCAGTTCACATCCCCCTCAGGCCCCAGGACCAGAGTTGAAGGGGCTGTAACTGGATTCTAGAAAGGATTAACACCCTCCCCCCACGCCCCCACCCCCACAACATGGATGACCACATAACAGAAGAATAAAGTCAGGGTTTCTCAGTGAGAGGAAGAGGGTGGCTGTTGGGTTGCCTGTCAGCAGTGGCCACTGTGGTGTCGAAGGATTCGTACGTGGAATGTCCAGGGCATCTTTGCGTGGCCCATGTGCTGGACAGGTGGCTGGGGTAGAATTCCAGGGCAGAGACCACATTCTCCTCTTTCTGCAGCCGCCACTTAATTGCCTTCCAGTTTCCCTACAGGGCGTTTTCATCCTCAGCCCTTTGTGTGCTCCTGTTCCTCCCTCCCTCTGTGGACATTTTTAGGAAATCCTCTTTATCCCTGGTGTTCCAATGTGCCGTGAAGTGGGTCTTTTCTTATTCGTTGTGATGGGCACTTGCAACTTACAAGTAGAAGCTTGAAACCAGAAATATCTTCTAGACTTTGGGAAGTTGTTAAGTGGCATTTTCTTCCTCTCTAGTTGGGACCGTGGGACTGTTTTTTAATTTCCATCTCTTTTTACCTCTATTTATCCTCCTGTTTACCTCCTTTAACTCCCCCTTTTAATCCTGCTTTATGAGATAATTTCACAACTTTATCTTCCAAATTTCCATTGATTTTTTTCTCCCCCTTCTCTCATATTTTTAGTTTTCAAGAGCATGTTCGTTCCCCGTTCTGTTTTTAAAGAGCAGAGTGACAGAGGAGTGGGAGATGCAGGGGAAGAATACTCTAGGAAGCTTCTTTGTGTGAGCGAGGGAGTCAGAGGTTGTTCATATTCCGTGCATTTCAGTATCTGTGAAGAAGTGGGCAGGTTGCTTAGTAAAAGAAAAGGAATTTGAAGGAGGTTTGTTTTTTCTCAGATTAATGTTCTTAGGTTTCTCAGACCCTTACATTTATTATTACTTTTAAATGACATTAACTACATTCCTGACTACAAAAGTAATACATGTTTATTGTAGAAATTTGGAAAATAACTTAAGAACTAACAAAGAAAAACATAAAGATTGTGTGAATCCCACCACTCAGAGATAACCATGATTAATATTTGAGTGTTTTCTGTGCTGTCTCTAATAGTACATGAATATATGAATATGTATTCCTTCTTAAAAACAAATAGAATCCTACTATAGGTTGCTTTTATATTCATTTTCCAGTTAACAATGCATCACATGTTTTGAATATTTTTAGCTCTAAATATTTTTTCAAGATCATTTTTTTCTTTTGAACTTTAAAAAAATGAATAGACTTTATTTTTTAGAGCTGTGTTGGGTTCACAGTGACACAGCAGGAAGTGCAGTTCCGTGTACCCCGTCCTCACGCATGTTCATCCCCCATTTTCAGCGTCCCCTCAGGGCACTGCATTTCTTAAAACTGGTGAGCTGATATCCACCTCACTCTCATCCCAATGCAAAGTTTACAACAACATTATAGTCTTTCCCATTGTAATCCTAGGATGAACATTCTTCATTTCCAGTCTTTGCACACATTTCTAATTATTTTCTGAATATATTCTGCTCAGATTGGAATTCCTAGTCCCAGGGATATGGTTTTTTAGAATTGTGTAAGGTCTGTGACATCGTGTCTCCCAAAGGTTGTGCCACTGACAGGCTCTGCCAGCAGGGAGCGAGACTGACCACCTCTCATGTTCTTGGTAACATCATCAGTTATTGTATTCGTTTTCCAGGGCTGCCGTAACAAATAAACGCAGATTTGGTGGCTTAAAACAACAGAAACTGAGACTTTCCTGATGGTCTAGTGTCTAAGATTCTGAGCTCCCAGTGCAGTGGTCCTATGTTCGATCCCTGGTCAGGGGACTAGATCCCACATGCCCCAGCTAAAGATCCCACATGCTACAATTAAGACCTGGTGCAGCCAAATAAATAAATAAATAATTTAAACACACACACACACACACACACACACACACACACAACAACCCAGAAATGTATTCTCTCCATTCGGGGCCCAGAAGTCAGAGTCAGGTGTCAGCAGGCCGCGCTGCCTCCCAAGAGCTCTGGGAAGGAGCCTCCCGACTTCCTCAGCATCTATGGCTCTGTCATCCGGGATATCCACTGACTGATGGCTGCGTCATTGCAGTCTTGCCTCCATCTCATACGGCCTCGTCCCAGGCCTGTGTCTCTGCATGTATCTCCTTTTCCTAGAAGGACCCCAGCCACTAGGTCTAGGGCCCACCTAGTCCAGTATGATCTCATCCTAACTCATTATCACACATTCCAAGACCCTATTTCCAAACAAGTTCCTTCCTTGAGGCTCCTGGTGAATGAGACTTTGGGAAACCATCCAAACCACCACCTGAAGTGAAGTCACTCAGTCGTGTCCGACTCTTTGCGACCCCATGGACTGTAGCCTATCAGGCTCCTCCATCCGTGGGATTTTCCAGGCAAGAGTGCTGGAGTGGATTGCCATTTCCTTCTCCAGGGGATCTTCCCGACCCAGGAATTGAACCCGGGTCTCCCGCATTTCGGGCAGACGCTTTACCATCTGAGCTACCAGGGAAGCCACCACAGTTACCTTTAAATTTTTTTCCTAATCGAAACAGAGGGGAAAGCATCCTGGTTTTGTTTTAGTTTGTATTTATGTAATGTAATTCGCTTTACTAGTGGTGTTGAAATCTTTTGATGTGGTTGTTTGTGTGTATTTCTTGTTTGTAGCCCTTACCTGGTTTTCAGTTCAGTTTCTTGTTGTTCAGTTTGCTCAGTCATGTCTGACTCTTTGCGACCCCATGGATTGCAGCATGCCAGGTTTCTCTGTCCTTCACTATCTCCTGGAGTTTGCTCAAACTCATGTCCATTGAGTCGGTGATGCCATCCAACCATCTCATCCTCTGTCGTCCCCTTCTGCCCTCAATCTTTCCCAGCATCAGGGTCTTTTCCAATGAATCAGCTCTTAGTTTTCAATTCAGTGGTTCATCTTAACTCATCAAACAATCTGGAATTTATTTTTATTTATGAAAAGAGGCAGAGAGGGACCTTTGCCTTCTTAGATCTCGTGTCTTCCTTCTGAATACATCCTGTATTCCATCACGTCTCACCTCCTCCTCTACCGCCTGCAAGGCCAGAGCCATCCTTTGTTTCTCAGGGATCCTTGCAGGGGCCTGGCAGTGCTTTCTCTGGCTCCACCCAGTTTGATCTCAACCAGCAGCCAGAACAGCCCTTTTCAAATGTAAATCAGACCCTGCAGCTCAAAGCCCTTCAGTGGCTCCGCGCTCACATCTGAACAAAAGCCTGAGGCCTGCTTGTGGCGCTGGGCCTGCGCCTTCCCCACCTCCTCTCCTGCCGCTCCCCCCCCCCCATCCCCCCACCCCCTGCCCCTTGCCGCTCCCTCCCTCTGGTTTATCCAGACAGGCCTTCAGGCAACTCTGCTGAAATCCGCCTGCTTATTTTAGGCTCAGAGAGGTCAAAACTTGATAACACCTGGGGTCGCCCCCCCCCCCCCCCGCCAGCTCATCCTTCACCCGCTCTGCAGTTTGAGTGTGGTGTTTTGTCTTCAAGTTGCCTACTACAAATACATATTTTTATTTGGAGTGTTTAAATTCCCATAGAGGAATTTCCCATTGCTATGATCTGCTTCTTGCTAGTGCTGTCGCTCAGTTGTGTCTGACTCTTCACAAACCCATGGACTGTAGCCCTCTAGTCTCCTTTGTCCATGGGATTCTCCAGGCAAGAATATCGGAGTGGGTTGCCATGCTCTTCTTCAGATGACCTGCTTAGATTGATGCTTTTCATGAAAGCTCTCCTCTGGTGTCTGAAAAAGAAAGAACAAATGTCTTGAAGACTGCAGAAGGAAGTTTTCTGATTTTTTAGTGTTTTGAAACTTGGTAGGATTAAACATGTAAGAGTGAACACTTAATAATTTCTCAATGATTAAGGCCTTAATCTTTATCTACTCTTTTACCAGATGTCACGGAGATATTTCTAAGTAACTACTAATATTACACAATAGGTACATTTGATCACCATGGAAGGAAACTAAACATTTTTTTGGTATGCGTGTTCTGTGCCTTTGTAAAAAGTTCACAGCGTGGGGAGGACAGTACACAAGTTGAAAAGTTTTGCTTCATTCAGACTCACCCTTCCAGGAATCAGGTCACCAGGAGACGAGTGTGAAAGGTACTAGGGACTGGACAGGTGTGTCTGTGAGAAGCCTGGACGTGTTCACAGAGGCTTGGTTTGCCTGTGAATCACTCAGGTCAAAACTGGGCCTGTAAGATGCAACAGGTACTTTTCGTAGATAGGGTTGGCAGTGTGTTGTTTTATTCCTTGGATGTGAATGAAGGGCATGTCACCGATGTTAACTTGTTAAACTGTTGGTTTTCACATGCTCTGTTTCTTATCAGTTTCCTTTGGATCAAACTAATTCCTCTAGGGCAGGGCAAGTGGTACATTAGTATAATTTATTGAGTGGAGGATTTCTGTCTTAACAGAACTGTTTTATGGCCAAAAAGAAGCAGTAATGAAAAACAGTTCCCTTGGTCCTCAGCAGTTTTCAAAGGTGTTTGTATATGGGACTAGGCATCTGACCTACACGAGTACTGTGAATGTATAGAAAGTTTCTTTTTCTTTATTTTTTATTAAGAACATTTTTTAATTGAAGTAACATTGATTTTTAATATTCTAGAAAGGTTCTTTTAAAAATCAAGCCTGACCCGGGACTTCCCTGGTATTTCAATGATTAATAATTCACCTGCCAGTGTAGGGGACACATGTTGGATCCCTGGTCCAGGAAGACTCCACATGCCATGGGGCAGCTAAACCTGTGAAATGCAACTACTGAGCCCATGCTCTAGCGCCCGTGCCCTTTTCACCAAAGAAGCCACCACTGCAAAGAAAGCGCTTGCATGTAGCAACGAAGACCCAGCTCAGCCAAAACTAAATAGATAAATTAATGTTTTTAAAAGTTTAGTATTGGTAGAGCTGCATTGTAAATTTTTATTAGATAAAATTAAATTAAACCTGACTCTTGATTGTTTCCATGTAATTAACTGAGTTTGTTTTATCCTTACTTTACTAATGATTGCTTCTACCATTTGGACTGTTAGAACCAATGACATTGAAGTATTAATTCACATTTTCTCACTCAGTTGCACCTATAACTGTCGAATGCCCAGCAAGGGAAAAAAATAAAATGTTGCATTTCTTTCAGTGAAAAGGTTTTTTAAATTGCGTTTTTTAATGGCCTATTTGTTTCCCATTTTCTGATTTTCTTACAAAATAAAATTTCAAAGATCTCAATGATTTAATTAAAGAATCCAATGTGACAGTTAAAAATTTTTATTTACCATTTGGATTTTTTTCCTATTTATCTTCTAACTCTTGAAAGTGGAGTTGTTTTTGGAATTGATAATGTGAACTCGGGGGTTCCATCAGAGACTCATCGCTTATTTTCCCATATTATTTAAGATGTTTATAGTTTTTTTTAATTTCATGTTATTAAGAAAAATCAAATTAAATATGGACTTATAGGCTGGTACTTAATATGTGAACAGTATAAGAGGATCTGACTGGGACTTCCCTGGTGGTCAGGTGGTAAGACTGCATGTTTCCACTGCAGGGTTCGAACCCTTGCTCCCGGGTTGAGGAAGTAAGATCGTACATGCCTCATGGCCGAAAAACAAAAAAGGAAAAGAAAATTTCTTGAACTGAATAAAAATGAAAATACAACATGTCAACTTAAAAAAAAATATCTGACTGTAATGGTCAAGAGGACATGATGTGATTATGAAAGCAAGAATGGCCAAACCAAATGGCAACCTCCTGCCGGTCAGGGGTTGTTCAGAGGGATCCGTGTCCATGTTGTGATCTCCAGGATGGGTGACTGACCCCACCACACTGTGGAGCGTAGAGGGGAGCCGCCTGTTCTCAGGTTCTCAGTGGTGGGCGCTCGGTGCCCTGTCCCTCCTCTCTCCAGCCATTTCCTGGGTGTGCTAGCTCTCATCCCTCTCCTCTGCTGACACCTCCTCTTAGAAGCTGTCTGAGACACCCCCACCTGCCCATCCTGTCTTCTTGTCTTACTTGCACTCCTGTGGACCCTTGCGCTGCTGAGGAAGGCTTCTTTCTCTCTCTAGATCCTGAACTTCTGGAGGGGGTTCCACACCTTCCCCATTTGTATCTCTGGGCTAGGCCCAGAGCAGACATTCAGCAGGGCTTGTTGAATGTCTTGGCTCCAAATGTAACCTGAGGGCCCTCTGTTCCCGGCATCGGGCTGTGTGCTTATCTGTGTTCACTGCTCATCTGATCCCAGGGTCAGGAATGACGTCACAGGTGCAGGCTGGGTGGCTTGTCAGCAGAGCCCGAGTTCTGTCTGCCTCTGCTAGTAGGATGGGGATAGAAGGATGGGTGGGGACTAACGGGTGGGGATGGAATGATGAGGACTTGCACGGTTCAGGTATTGTCAGCCTCTAGCAGAGCAAAGCGGAGAAGGTGATGGCACCCCACTCCAGGACTCTTGCCTAGAAAATCCCATGGACGGAGGAGCCTGGTAGGCTGCAGTCCATGGGGTCACAAAGAATTGGACACGACTGAGCGACTTCACTTTCCCTTTTCACTTTCATGCATTGGAGAAGGAAATGGCAACCCACTCCAGTCCAGTGTTCTTGCCTGGAGAATCCCAGGGATGGGGGACCCTGGTGGGTTGCCGTCTATAGGGTCACACAGAGTCCGACATGACTGAAGCGACTTAGCAGCAGCAGCAGAGCAAAGAGCCATTTTATTTCAGCAGAGATGAGGTTATTCAAAACAGCAGTGGAATTACCTTTTGCGACAAGCACCCTGGTGGCCCTGAGACAAGTGCAGGGAGCAGAGGAGGAGAGTGTTCTCTGTGGAGGAAAAGAGGAGGCTGGGAGGGGCTGTTTGGAACAGAGGTCACTGCAGGGAAACCGGAGTGCAGCGTGAGGGGCTTCCCCGGGGCCACAGGCCGGGGACCTTGCGGGCTGGGCCAGCGCCCTCCTTCCTGGCTTCCTGACTGCAGTTCTGAGTAAGATTTCCTTTACATATGTTCACAGTCCTGATGGTAAATCCTTGACTCTATTGCTGTGAAATGATTTGGCCAAAACCTGACGGATTTCGCAAAATAACCTCTAAGAGACTCTGAGTGGAGCACCTGCCTGAGTCAGCACCTCTTCCCCCTTCAGGACAAGGCAGTTGTGCATATAGTCACCAGTTTTGCCAGGTCACCTATGGTGATTCATACCCTGGAATACAAGCATTTAAAATGGGTTATATTAGTGTATTAGGAGTTTAACAACAGTACCTTTATTCTTCCTCTGCCCATTAAACATAATCACAACATTAATGTGGATCAAAGTGAACATGTTTCTGTATGTTTTATGATGAGCGTACTGTGCAGATTCACTGTTGTTCTAGGTCACGCGTCAGCAAACCTCTGTAACAAACAGACAGCATATACTTTAGGCTTTGTGAACCAAGCATGGTGTCTGTAGTATATTCTTTTTTTTAATTAACCCTTTAAAATAATAAAACACCATTCTGAGCTCTGGTTCTCAGCTTGTAGTTTGCTGACCCCCTGTTCTAGATTAAAAGAGTTCTGTAATTCAGCTATCATCTCTTAAAGGATATGAAGAAAAAAAAAGAAAAATGGATCATAGAAACTAACAAGTAGTAATCAAAGTTTTAAAAAATTAGGATTATTTAATGTAGAATAGGTTAGAGATGATTATTGTTTTTTATATGGCAACTTTATTGCAATATTGACATAAAATACAGTTCACCTGTTTAAAGTATACATTTCAGTGGTTTTTAACATTCTGACAGAGTTATGCAGCTCCCACTTCAGTCTAATTTTAAAATCTTTTTCATCACCTGCCTCATCAGTAGTCACTACCCACTAACCTCCCTGTTTGCCTCTGCCAGCCCCCCAAATACTGCTCAGTTGTGCCCTCCACTTGTGACACCATGGACTGTAGCCCGCTAGGCTTCTCTGTCCATGGGATTTCCCTAGGAAGAGTACTGGAGTGGGTTGCCATTTCCTCCTCCAGGCATCTTTCCAATTTAGGAATCCAACCCGCATCTCTTGTCTCCTGGATTGGCAGATGGATTCTTTACCACCACCTGGGAAGCCCAAAAACAACCTTCAGAGAAGGTGAGACGTTACTTGCTGTGCTGTACTTAATCGCTCATGTCTGACTTTACCCTGCAGAACCATTAATCTATTTTCCATCTCTGTAGATTTATTGGTTTCCACCACTCCAGTACTCTTGCCTGGAGAATCCCAGGGATGGGGGAGCCTGGTGGGCTGCCATCTATGGGGTCGCACAGAGTCAGACAGGACTGAAGTGACTTAGCAGCAGCAGCAGCAGCATTTCATATTAATGGAGCAGTATATTCTCTGTATGCAGGTCAGGAAGCAACAGTTAGAACTGGACATGGAACAACAGACTGGTTCCAAATAGGAAAAGGAGTATGTCAAGGCTATATATTGTCACCCTGCTTATTTAACTTATATGCAGAGTACATCGGAGAAGGCAATGGCACCCCACTCCAGTACTCCTGCCTGGAAAATCCCGTGGATGGAGGAGCCTGGTAGGCTGCAGTCCATGGGGTCGCTAAGAGTGGGACACGACTAAGTGACTTCACTTTCACTTTTCACTTTCATGCATTGGAGAAGGAAATGGCAACCCACTCCAGTGTTCTTGCCTGGAGAATCCCAGGGACGGGGGAGCCTGGTGGGCTGCCGTCTATGGGGTCACACAGAGTCGGACACGACTGAAGTGACTTAGCGGCAGAGTACATCATGAGAAACACTGGGCTGGATGAAGCACAAGCTGGAATCAAGATTGCCAGAAGAAATATCAATAACCAAAATGGCAACCCACTCCAGTATTCTTGCCTGGAGAATCCCATGAACAGAGGGGCTTGGTGGGCTACAGCCCACAGGTTGCAACTAGTCGGACATGACTGAGTGACTTCACTTTCACTGTCAGATATGTAGGCAACACCACCCTTATGGCAGAAAGTGAAGAAGAACTAAAGAGCCTCTTGATGAAAGTGAAAGAGGAGAGTGAAAAAGTTGGCTTAAAGCTCAACATTCAGAAAACTAAGATCATGGCATCCGGTCCCATCACTTCATGGCAAATAGATGGGGAAACAGTGTCAGACTTTATTTTTCTGGGCTCCAGAATCACTCCAAATGGTGATTGCAGCCATGAAGTTAAAAGACGCTTACTCCTTGGAAGGAAAGTTATGACCAACCTAGACAGCATATTAAAAAGCAGAGACATTACTTAGTCAACAAAGGTCTGTCTAGTTAAGGCTATGGTTTTTCCAGTGGTCATGTATAGATCTGAGAGCTGGACTATAAAGAAAGCTGAGTGCTGAAGAATTGATGCTTTTGAACTGTGGTGTTGGAGAAGACTCTTGAGAGTCCCTTGGACTGCAAGGAGATCCAAGCAGTCCATCCTAAAGGAGATCAGTCCTGGGTGTTCATTGGAAGGACTGATGCTGAAGCTGAAACTCCAATACTTTGGCCACCTGATGTGAAGAGCTGACTCATTTGAAAAGACCCTGATGCTGGGAAAGATTGAGGGCAGAAGGAGAAGGGGATGACGGAGGATGAGATGATTGGATGGCATCACTGACTCAATGGACGTGGGTTTGGGTAGACTCCAGGAATTGGTGATGGACAACCAACCAAGTTGGTTGCAAATGGCTTCTTTCTCTCTTTTCTTATAGGTAATACTCCATAGTATATATGTACCACATCTTCTTTATCCGTTCACCTGTTGATGGACTCTGAGGTTGCTTCCATGTCTTGGCTATTGTAATAATGCTGCTGTAAACATTGGGGTATGTGTGTCTTTTAAAATTAGAGTTTAAAAAAATAAAATAAAATAAAATTAGAGTTTAGTCTTTTCTGGTGAAGAAGGCAATGGCGCCCCACTCCAGTGCTCTTGCCTGGAAAATCCCATGGGCAGAGGAGCCTGGTGGGCTGCAGTCCATGGGGTTTGATAGGAGTCGGACATGACTGAGCGACTTCACTTTTCACTTTCATGCATTGGGGAAGGAAATGGCAACCCACTCCAGTGTTCTTGCCTGGAGAATCCCAGGGACGGGGGAGCCTGGTGGGCTGCCATCTATGGGGTCAGATATGACTGTAGCAACTTAGCAGCAGCAGCAGCAGCAGTAGTCTTTTCTGGATATATGCCCAGGAGTGGGATTGCTGGATCACATGGTAATTCTGTTTTTAGTTTTCTGTGGAGCCTTCATACTCTTCTCCATAGTGGTTGTACCAACTTACACTCCCACCAGTAGTGTGGGAGGTTCCCTTTTCTCCACACCCTCTCCAGCATTTATTATTTGTAGATTTTTTGATGGTAGCCATTTTGAACAATGTGAGGTGATACCTCATTATAGTTTTGATTTGCATTTCACTAATGATTAGCGAAGTTAAGCATGTTTTATTTGCCTGTCAGCCATCTGTATGTCTTCTTTGGAGAATGTCTACTTAGGTCTTCTACCCATTTTTTTTTCATTGGACTGTTTGTTCTTTTCATACTGAACATTGATATATCGCTCAGTCATGTCCGACTCTTTGCGACCCCATGGACTGTAGCCTACCAGGCTTCTCCGTCCATGGGATTCTCCAGGCAAGAATACCGGAGTGGGTTACCATTTCCTCCTCCAGGGGATCTTCCCGACCCAGGGATCGAACCCCGGTCTCCTGCATTGGAGGCAGATGCTTTAACCTCTGAGCCACTAGGGAAGCCCATTGATATATTTTAGAAATTAAGCCCTTTTTGGTCACATAATTTACAAATATTTTCTTCCAGGTTGTAGGTTCTCTTTTCATTTTGTTTATGGTTTCCTGTGCTGTACAGAAGCTTGTAAGTTCAATTAGTTCATTTGTTTACTTTTATTATTCTTTCCATTAATCTAGGAGACAGATGCAAAAATAATATTGCTGCAGTTTATGTCAAAGAATGTTCTGCCTATGTTTTTCTCTAGGAATTTTATAGTATCTCATAAGATGTGTCTCATCTTACATTTAGGACTTTAATCCATTTTGAGTTTATTTTTGTGTATAGTGTTAGAGACTGTTCTAATTCCATTCTTTTACATGTAGCTGTCCAGTTCTCCCAGCACCACTTATTGAAGAGACTGTCTTTTCTCCACTGTATATTCTTGCCTCCTTTTTGTAGTTTAATTGACCAGTTTAATTCTTTTAATTGTAGTTTGAAAGAATGCTAGATGCATGGGTTTATTTCTAGGCTTTCTGTCCTGTTCCATTGATCTATGTGTCTGCTTTTGTGCCAGTACCATACTGTTTTGATGACTGTAGCTTTGCAGTATAGACTGAAGTCAGGGAGCTTGATTCCTGCAGCTCTTTTTTTCTTCCTCAAGATTGTTTTGGCTATTTGGGGTCCTTGTGTTTCCATACAAAGAAAAAAATGTTTTGTTCTAGTTGTGTGAACAGTGCATTGGTAATGTTAATAGATTGCTTTCAGTAGCACAAAGATCTAACTGATGGCATTAAAAAGTAAGCAAATAGTGGAGAGGCTGTACTTGTATTCCTTTATGATGGCCTGTGAAAGTGTTAGTTGCTCAGTCGTATCTGACTCTTTTGCAACCCCATGGACTGTAGCCCTCCAAGCTCCTCTCTTCATGGGATTTCCCAGGCAAGAATACTGGAGTGGGTTGCTAATTCCTTCTCCAGGGGATCTTTCCCACACAGGGATCGAAACTGGGTCTCCACATTGCAGGCAGATTCTTTACTGTCCTTGCACCCAGGGAAGCCCCTTATGACGGCCTGTTCTCCTTAATTCTCATTTTGTCTCAGCTGGCTTGTCACAGTTATTTTATTTTAAATGATATGAGAAAGGTTTCATTTCCTTGGCAGTGGAATGCTGTCGTGTTGTTGGTTTTTACACGGAGTGGGGGACTCAGGGTGGGCAGGGGACCAGGGCCACTGTGTAACCCACTGTGGAGCTTCTGTTCTCCTAAGTAGGGAATGCAGGTGTGTCTAGGGACTTTGCTGGTGGTCCAGTGGTTAAGAACCACCTTCCAATGCAGGGTGCACAGGCTTGATCCCTGGTTGAGGAACCAAGATCCCACATTCTGTGGGGCAACTAAGCTTGCATGCCACAACTAGAGAGCCCAAGTGCCACAACAAAGAGCCACTGCAGCCAAATAAATATTTAGGGAAAAAAAGAGAAATGTATGTGAAGAGACGTCATGGGAGAGGCCAAAAGAGATAATGAAATTGGCAGGAACTTTTGAGGAGAAGGAGATATTTAACAGAAGAAATTAAAATTTTGTGCTACATGGTATATGGAAAAAGTGTTAATTTTGCTGACCTTTTCCCCGTGAAATCTTTGGTAAAATGACTATGACTTGATAATGCCTTGTGGTGCCAGGTCTCCCTGGAGGATGAGATGAGTTCCTCTGTGTCACCTCAGAGCAGGAGGGGCTGGCCTGGCTGCTTTCCCAGAAAGCCTCCGTGGCTGCAGCTGCAGGAGGGCCTGGGGAGAGAGTAGACAGTGAGAGTCCCCATGTCCAGAGGGACTGCTGTCCTCACGGGACTTTTGCAGTTACTTGTGTTTATAGATGACATCCAGTTTACGGAGGTTATACTTTTAAAAGCTAGTTTTCCTTTTCCTTTTCAGTTTAAAAATCTTATTTCATTAATGAACTCAGTATTTTGCATAACATTAGACTAGTTGTCAATTAATTTTTTAGGGCTTCCCTCGTAGCTTAGTCAGTCAAGAATCTGCCTGCAGTGCAGGAGACCCATGTTCTATCCCTGGGTCGGGAAGATCCCCTGGAGAAGGACATAGCAACCCACTCCAGTATCCTTGCCTGGAAAATCCCATGCACAGGGGAGCCTGGTGGGCTGCAGTCCATGGGGTCGAAAAGAGTCGGGCATGACTGAAGGACTAACACTTTCACCTTTCAATTAATTTTCGTTAAATGGTCTTTCCCTCCAGTATTTTATACTACATTTGTGGGTTTAGTATATTTTATTTTTAAGCCTTTAAAATGTGTGACAGGCAAATTTACAATCCCAATAGAAAAACAAATCTCAAGCTAACATAATATGATAAACTATTAGTGCAGTAATCAGGTTATCTCAAACATAACAGTGTTATTTATAAACCTAATAGCTTACAGATGACAAGACCATTTGACAGGTCTTCTAAAATATCAAACATTTAAAAATTATTTATTTATTTTGGCTGTGCTGGATCTTTATTGCTGTGCAGGCTTTCTCTAGTTGGAAAGAGGAGACTAATCTCAAGTTGCAGTGTGCAGGCTTCTCATTGCAGTGGCTTCTCTTGTTGCAGAGTACCAGCCTTAGGCATGTGGGCTTCAGTAATTGCAACACATGGGCTCAGTCATTGTGACACACAGGCTTACTTGCCCCATGGTATGTGGAATTTTCCCAGACCAGGGATTGAACCCATGCCCCTTGAATTGACAGGTGGATTCTTACTCATTGTGGTGTTGTTCACTTGCCAAGTCATACCTGACACTTTGTGACCCCGTGGACTGTAGCATGCCTGGCATCCCTGTCCTTTACTATCTCCTGGAGATTGCTCAAATTCATGTCCATTGAGTTGGTGGTACTATCTAACCATCTCATCCTCTGCTGCCCTCTTCTTTTGCCCTCAATCTTTCCCAGCATCAGGGTCTTTTCCAATGAGTTGGCTCTTCACATAACATGGTCAAAGTATTGGAGCTTTAGCTTCAGCATCAGTCCTTCCAACGAATATTCAGGGTTGATTTTCTTTAGGATCGACTGGTTTGATGTCGTTGCTGTCCCAGGGACTCTCAAGAGTCTTTTCCAGCATCACAGTTTGAAAGCATCATTTTTTCAACACTCAGCCTTCTGTATGGTCCAACTCTCACATCTGCATATGACTACTGGAAAAGCCATAGCTTTGGCTCTGTGTCGCTTTGTCGGCAGACTGACGTCTCTGCTTTTTAATATGCTGTCTAGTTTGTTACAATTTTCCCAGTGGGTTCATCAGTACCACTTTTCTAGATTCTATATATAGGTATGAATATACAATGTTTGTTTTTCTCTTTCTTAGTTCATTCTGTGTAACAAGTTCTGGTTCATTCACCTCAGTTCAGCTGATTCAGACTTGTTCCCTTTTATGACCGAGTAATATTCCATTGTATGTACCACATCTTTATCCATTCATCTGTTGATGGACATCTAGCTTGCGTCCATGTTCTAACTATTATAAATACTTCTGCAGTGAACATTGGAGTACATGTATCTTTTCTGATTATGATTTTCTCAGAGTATATGCCCAGTAGTGGGATTGCTGGGTCATATGGTAGTTTTATTCCTAGCTTTTTAAGGAATCTCCATAGTGCTCTCCATAATGTCTGTATCAATTTACATTCCTACCAACAACGCAAACAGGTCCCCTTTCTCCACATCCTCTCCAGCATTTATTGTTTCTGCTGCTGCTGCTGCTAAGTCACTTCAGTCGTGTCCGACTCTGTGCGACCCCATAGACGGCAGCCCATCAGGCTCCCCTGTCCCTGGGATTCTCCAGGCAAGAACAATGGAATGGGTTGCCATTTCCTTCTCCAATGCATGCACACATGCTAAGTCGCTTCAGTCGTGTCCGACTCTGTGTGACCCTATGGACAGCAGTCCATCAGGTTCCTCTGTCCACAGGATTCTTTAGGCAAGAATACTGGAGTGGGTTGCCATTTCCTTCTCCATTATTGTTTCTAGATTTTCTCAATTAAAAAAAAACAGGCGGAAGACCTGAACAGACATTTTTCCAAAGAAGACATACAGATGGCCAATAAACACATGAAAAGGCACTCAACCTTGCTCATTATTAGAGAAATGCAAGTCAAAACTACAATGAGGAATCAACTCACACCAGTCAGAATGGCCATTGTCGCCAAATCTCATTTCTTTCTTGGGACTGATTACCTAGCCCGAGAAGTGGATTTGCTCCCTCTTGGTCCCAAGGAGCAGGAGTGCTTGGCTTTCGTGAGCACGTTTTCTGGGCATTTTTCAGTTCCTTCTGCTCCCTCCCTGGCTTCCCCATTCTCCTGCTTTCTTGTCAGGCTTTTAGCCCCATGTTTAGTCCTTTCAGTAGCATCCCATTGCATTTGATCTTCTTCTAGTGTTTCTGTCGGGGTGTCACTCTAATGACAGGAGTGAAAACGCACACAGGTGGTGTTGGAATTCTGGGCACGCTGGACTAGAATAGTTCGTTATGGAATGTATTGGGTGGGCCAAAAGGTTCCATTTTTTCCGTGAGGTGCTCTAGTAGTGCTTTTGTCTTTAACTTCATTTGAAATAGTTTTTTAGATTGTATTCTGTGAGCTGTCATATTAATATGCATTTTTTTAAAAACTTATCAAAATTGGTGAATTTTTGTGTAACCATTTTAATAGTGAAAATAGAAGAAAAAAGCAACATTTTCAGCATATTGTGCTTAATTATTTCAAGAGAGGTATAGGACTTCCTTGTGGTCCAGTGGTTAAGAGTCTACCTACCAATGCAAGGGACATGGGTTTGATCCCTGGTCCGGGAAGATCCCACATGCCTTGAAACAGCTAAGCCTGTGTGCCACAACTACTGAGCCTGAACTCTGGAGCCCATGAGGTGCAACTATTGAAGCATAAGTGCACTATTTCCCATATCCTCTGCACTGAGAAGCCTGTACACTGCAATGAACAGCCCCTGATTGCTGTAAGTAAAGAAAGCCTGTGTGTGGCAGCAAAGACCCAGCTCAGTCAAAAATTAAGTAAGTAATTAAATACAAAAAGGTAAACACACAAAACAAATGTGCAGTGTGTGGAGAAAGTGTCCAAAGTGGTTTGTGAAGTTTCATGCTGGAGACTGCTCGTGGGTGATACTCCATGGTCAGGTAGACCGATTGAAGTTGATAGAGATCAAATTGAGACATTAATTGAGAACAATCAACATTATACCATAGAGGAGATAGTTGACATACTCAAAATACTCAAATTAAATGTTAAAAATTACTCGCACCAGCTTGGTTATGTTTATCACTTTGATGTTTGATTTCCACATAAGCAGGAAAAACCCTTGACCATATTTCTGCATGCGATTCTCTGCTTAAACTTAACGAAACCGTTCCATTTTAAAAAACAAATTGTCACAGGCAATAGAAAGTGGATACTGTACAATAATGTGGAATGGAAGAGATTGTGGGGCAAGTGAAATGAACCACCACCAACCACAACAAGGCCAGTCTTCATCCAAAGAAGGTGATGTGTATATGGTGGGATTGGGAGGGAGTTTTCTTATGAGCTCCTAGAAAACCAAATGATTAATTCCAACAAGTACGGCTCCCACTTAAACCAACTGGAAGCAGCACTGGACAAAAAGCATCCAGAATTAGTCAACAGAGAATGCATAATCTTCCATCAGGATAACACAAGATCATGTGTTCCTTTGATGACCAGGCAAAAACTGTTACAGCTTGACTGGGAAGTTCTGATTCGTTTGCCTTATTCACCGGATGTTGTACCTTTGATGCCCACTAATTTCAGTCTTTACAGAATTCTCCTAATGGAAAAAATTTCAATTCCCTGGAAGACTGTAAATCACCTGGAATGGTTCTTTGCTTAAAAAGATAAAAAGTTTGGGGAAGGTGGAATTATGAAGTTGCTTGAAAAATGGTAGAAGATAGTGGAAAAAACTGGAAAATTCTTAGAGATGAGAATACCAGACCATCTTATCCGTCTCCTGAGAAACCTGTATGCAAGTGAAGAAGCAACAGTTGGAACCAGACATGAAACAACTGACTGGTTCAAAATTAGGAAAGGAATATATCAAGTGTTTATATTGTTACCATGCTTATTTAAATTGTATGCAGAGTACATCATACAAAATGCCGGGCTGGATCAGCTACAAGCTGGAATCAAGATGCTGGAAGAAATATCAACAACCTAAGATTTGCAGATGATACCACTCTAATGACAGAAAGGGAAGAGGAATTAAAGAGCCTCTTGATGAGGGTGAAAGAGGAGAGTGAAAAAGCTGGCTTGAAACTCAACATTCAAAAAACTAAGATCATGGCATCTGCATCCATCACTTTATGGTAAATAGAAGGGGAAAAAGTGGAAGTAGTGACTTTTTATTTTCTTGGACCCCCAAATCATTGCAGACCGTGACTACAGCCATGAAATTAAAAGATGCTTGCTCCTTGGAAGGAAAGATATGACAAATCTAGATAGTGTATTAAGAAGCAGAGACATCACTTTGCTGACAAAGGTCCATAGAGTCAAACCTATGGTTTTTCTAATAGTCATGTATGGATGTGAGAGTTGGACCATAAAGAAAACTGAGCTTTTGAGTTGTGGTGCTGGAGAGAGTCCCTTGGGCTCCAAGGAGATCCAACCACTCAACCCTCATCCTAATCCTAGTTGTTTATCGTGGACCATGGTGCTGGTGCGTGTGTCACTTAGCTGATGTGTTACAGTGAGCGTACACTGAGAGTCAGCTGGCCTGCCATCTTGGACCTAGCAGGTTCTAATCCGTTTATGTCATGTCCTTGGGCTATGTCATTCTTTTAGAGCAGCAGGCCCCAACCATTCTGGCACAGGGACCAGTTTTGTGTAAGACAGTTTTTCCAAAGCGCAGTGGAGTTCATGCTCCTAGGAGAACCTAATGCTGTCACCACTGGTCTGAGAGGAGGCGGAGGCTCAGGCACTAACTCGAATGTGGTGGGGGGCAGCTGTACATACAGATGAAGCTTTGCTCTCTTTCCCGAGGCTCACCTCCTGCTGTGAGGCCTAGGATGGGGTCGGGGTCGGGAACCCGTTTTAAAGGTTTTGCTTGGCCCCTTCCTGTCTCATTCTCTACTCAGAGATTTTTTCCAGGCTGAGTAGGAGCGTTGACCCTGCCTGTCAGGAAGTAAAAATCTGAATGTCTGATCTAGGGGCCTTAGGGGCAGGATAGCTCCTTGTTTTAATCCATATGGGCTGGAATCCCCACATCATTGTTATCTGGATGTTATCTATCTCAGTAGCCTTCCTATGAGTCTCCTTGATGATGAAGCCCTTTCTGTAACAGCATCACAGCACAATAACTGTCTGTAAATGACAAAAAGACTTAAAAGTCACGATTAAATGTTTGACTACAGTGTAATCGATAAAGAACCCTGATTACTAATGTGACAGCATTTTAAGGTAACAACTAGAACTCTAGCATTATACCAGGACATATTCAAATTTTAGAAACCTCATATAATTTTTGGAAAGGCCATATTAATAATATTCATCCATACAGTATTTTTTTCTGAACTTTTTATTTTGCATTGGAGTATAGCTGATGAACAGTGTTATGATAGTTTCAGTTGGACAGCAAAGAGACTCAGCTATATGTGTACGTGTATCCATTCTCCCCCAAACTCCCCTCCCATCCAGGCTGCCATATAACACTGAGCAGAGTTCCTTGTGCTGCACAGTAGGTGCTTGTTGATTGTCCATTTTAAATATAACTATGTGGACATGTCCATCCTAAACTCCCTAATTGTTTCCTCCCCCATTCTTCTTCTGAGCAACCATAAGTTCATTCTCTAAGTCTGTGAGTCTCTGTTTCTTACAGTGTATTTTTAGGTAGGTTTTTCGCTCCTGTGATAATGCTCTCCATGTAATTTAACATACCAAATATAATACTACTTAAATATTTCTCTGAGATGCCTCAGGGGCCCTTGGAAGCATCCCAAAGTTAGTTGAAAGTCAAATAAGTTTGAATAAAATTTGTATTTGGAAAGTTTGTCAAAAATTTTGAAACACTTGATCAAAGACCACGGTCACTTTGAGACAATACTTATTTCTTAACCAAAGTTACAGGACATCTCAAAAGTAAATTCAGATCATTTAAAGGCAAAGAAAGTCCACACAATCGGTTATCAAAAACAGCATTCTGAGAAAACTTTATTCTCTTACCAGAAAGAAAATCAAACCAAAGTCTTCCTTTACCTTATTTCCAACAGAATGCATTTACCCAACTGAATTCAATCCAGTCTTAGAAAATCCTGATCCAGCAAACTCTTTTCAGTATTTTTTCACAGGCAGGGTCTTGTCCCCCGCTGCCCACCCCCACCTCTCATTCAGTTCACTTTGTCCAAAAGCTGCAGCCCCATGATGTCCACACTGGGCAGTGCGTGAGCTGGTGAGCTGAGTTCTCGCTGCCCTTGCTGGCCAGCCATCCTGCTGCCCTGGCCAGCAGGGCCTCCATGTGTGAAGTCTTTCTTGATCACCTGAATCAGGAGGAGAGCGAGCTGCCTAGAAGCCCTAGGTCCCTGTAATCAGCCTGCTCCTGCTGTGTTTATTGCAGGCTATGGGAATTGTGCTTCTATGTGTAAATATCTCCTCTCTGCTCTGTTGTAAACTCCTTGAGGGCACTGCTGTGACAGTGGTGCCTGTAACATCTGGGTATTCAGTAAAGTTTGTGGAATGAGAAAAGCCTGGATGTCCCTGTGAGGCAGTGAAGAGAAGGTACATGTCTGTTCTCCTGTCTACGTTTGGTGTTTAGTGAGTGTTCTAGTAGGGCTTCCCAGGTGACTTAGTGTAAAGAGCCCGCCTGCCAATGCAAGAGACTCAGGAGACGCGGATTCAACTCCTGGTTTGGAAAGATCCTCTGGAGTAGGAAATGGTAACCTAATCTAGTATTCTTGCCTGGAGAATTCCATGGACAGAGGACCCTGGTGGGCCTCAGTCCCTGGGGTCGCAAAGAGTTGGACACTGAGCACACAGGCGTATGCATGACATGAGTGTTCTAGTTCAGAGTTGGTGTGGTGTTGTGATTACTGGATTACATTCTGCTCAACTCACCACTCTAACCTTGGACAGCCTGGATTGGAGTTTCTGTGTTTGAAAAGGTCCTCAAAATTCAGTGTAGAAAAGAATGAAATAGGTACTTATTAAAATTGTGGACACCTGGACTCTGCCCTCTGAGACTTGTCGGGCTGCAGGGCTGAGCCGTGTAAGTACATCCACTTCCCCACCCCAGCCACATGTGAGGAGAACCACTGAGCAAGGTGACCTCTGTGGTGTCCCCAGCTCTGTTTTTAAAGGACACTTAGATAGGATGGACAGCTCTGTGAAGTTACTTTCTATCATCGGATGTTTAATTTCCTTTCCCTTTTGTGAGTTGGGTGCAGTTACAAGCACAGATAATGAGCGTGTGCCTCATTTAGTAGAAAAGGCATGTTTTCAGATCCTCTGCAAGGAGGGAGCAGTCAGTAGGGTGGCCGTTGCAGCAAGGAAACCCCATGTAGCTTTCGGCCTAAAGGCTTTTTCCCGAGAACTTTACCTTTCAAGAGTTTCCATATTTATCATCTGTTCACTTTATTAACACATTACAGCAAGTCCCCTACCTATGAACCTTCAAGTTGTGAACTTTGAAAGATGCGAATACGCATTCTATCAATGTCAGATGTGAGTGAAACTGCAGCTTGCCCTCCATCTCCTGTTGCTGACGACCCTTCAGCTCCACCATCTCCTACCTCCTCTCCCTCCTCCAGTCAGTAACTCTTCTTGCCTGTTCACTCAATGCCAGCCCCTGTGTGCCAGCTGCTGTACTGTACTCCTGTACTTTTCAAGGTACTGTACTGTAGGATTAAAAATGTTTTATTTTTTGTGTTTGTTTCTTTATTATATATTATTTGTGTGGAAAGTATTATAAACTATTACAGTACTGTACTATATAGCCGATTATGTTAGTTGGGTACCTAGGCTAACTTTGTTGGACTTAGGACGATTGTGCTCTCAGGATGGAACTCATTCACGTATAGGGGACTTTACAAATATAGCCATGGACCACGGTTTTAATAATTTCACCCCCAAACATATGAGGCAATCAAGCTTCATGTATAATTTGTCTTGTCCTTCATTTCATTGAGCTGTAAATATTTGATGAATAGAATATATGCACAAATTCTAAAAGATTTATATAGTCACTGTTCTTTAAAATGCAATTCTTTTATCACTAGGTTTTTTCCTCTAGAAAAGAAAGGAAGAAAAAGCCTTATATTTAGAGGCAGAAATGAAACCCTTTCTCAAAGTACCTCTTTTTCTTCTGTGTTACATGGTCATTGTATTAAATGGCACTGATAGAATAAATGATGTCAGGATTAAAAGGGAAAACCCCACCATTGTACCACTTAAAAGTTGTGTGTGGGGGCTGTAAGGAGATGGGTTGCTGCAAGGAATGTGTGAGATTGTTGTGTCATCTTATGCCTCAGTCATGAATCACAAGTTGTCCTGGACTGAGAAGAAAATAGAGGTTGTTTAGTAATATGAACAGTTCAGAGTGACAGAGAACACAGAGGGACGGTCTGCATTCCCCGCATTCTCGGGCATTGTGCACAAGCCGCCTCAAGCCCCGCCCTGAGAGTTGCCCTTGCAGGCTGTCCAGGGCCACAGGAAGTGGACCCAGCATTCTCTTAAGTCCTCAGGCAAGCCCACCGCTTGAAAGAGATGTTTTTTCTTTTATTAGATTCTAAGTTGAATTTCTTTGACATTAGTTGGAGGAAGCAGGTAGACTTCAGTGGGCTGTAGACTGTATTCCACATGCTGGGGTCTCTGCATCTTAGCATTGGAAGCAGATTTACCAGACTGTCTTTCCCAGCGGGAGCAGAAGTCCTGGAACTCAAGGAGAGGCATGTCTTTTCATTAATTACATCAGTTCTTTCAGAACCATTTTGAAAGAGTTTGAGTGCCTTAGTCATGTGAGCACTCCTCCCACTGAAGCCCTAGGAGTGGCAGCATCAGAAAGCTGAAAGAAGCCCCGACAGCAGTCAGGAGGCATTCCACAGTGATGACGTCGCCACTGGACAAGGAGGTTGGTCTGATCTTGGGTCTGTTTGCTTTTCCTAGTGACTTAAAATCCCTCCACCAGATTGATCCAACAGGTTTCCTTGTGGTTAGTGTTTTAACCTTTATTGGTCACATGAATTGTACCTGTGATTGTGATTGTGGGGAGGGTGGTTAGGTGGGGTGGGGGGTGGGGCGGAGGTGGAACTTTGTGGATGGTTGCTCTTCAGCTTTAATCCACCACCTAAATCTCTTGGGGATTTTGTATTTAAGCCCAGTTACAACTTTAACTGTGGTCCCCCTCCCATCCTCTGTGCCTGATAACCACGTGCCTCCTGGTCACTGTGTGGCCCCTTTCCTGCAGCCTGTTGAGTGCGTTGTTACTTAATGATTTAGGATGAACGTCACAAAGTCATCTTGGAAAGGTTCTCCAGGTTCGACCAGGAAGTCTTTTCTTGCTAATGCTGGGGATGGGGACCGGAGAGTCATGTCATGTTCAAGGTCTGTGCTGTGGTGTATCTGTGAGTCCGCTGACACCTCTTTCCCCTCCCCCAAACCACAACACAGACAGACAAGCAGAGCACATGGTGGGACTTGGCCCCATGCAAGGGCTCACTTCCTTGGTCTGTTGGTCGGTGCTGTGGGGCAGCTTCAGGCCGGCTTGGGCTGAGGCAAGGGTGTCAGACTTTACTGTCCAGAAACACTTTTTAAATCTCACTGATTTATCTGGGAATTACTACTAAATATCCAAAGCTTCCTGAATAGGGGCGAAAGGTATGCAAGTTGTAGGTCAAATCTGCATCTGCTCTCACAACAGGAGATGAATTCTGGCTGGATAAAGCCTTTGTAGATGAGATGCTGTGTCTGTCAGTTTGTATCACCGCAGGTGAGCAGAGAAGGAAACCAAGCAGAAAGTCTGTTGCCTGTCCTTGGTTCAGCAGTGATGCTGGAAGGATGTGAGCGCAGGTAATGGAGCTCTAAAGCTTTACCTCCTTACCCACTGCATTGGACTACCTGGCTGCAAAGGATGCAAAAGACCATGGACAAGGTCACTGCTGTTTTTATTATTACAACTAGTATTATTGCTTTGTTATTAAAGACAAAAAAACCTGAATGTACATACACACAGAGAAATGGTTGAATCAACTGTTGCAGTTAATTGCACCAAGAAAGAAATAGTTGAGAATGTGGTGGAGACGAAAGCAATAAATGTAGTAAAAGCTTGTGTAATTTTGAAATTGACTCTGTATTAATGAGATGTGATTGTTTTCTTAAAACAATAATCAATGTGTTTCAGCGTAACTCTGTAGTAAAAGCTTGTGTAATTTTGAAATTAACTCTATTAATGAGAAACAATTGTTTTCTTAAAACAATATTTAACATGTTTCAGAGTAGCTAACAAGATGAATGTGTTTGTGATACAGGGGCTGACTTTGTCACTTGGTCCAGATCACATGCGGATATTGGGGTCCTGTCCCTGAAATAGGAAGAGGAAGGTGTTGATGCTGATGACCAGATGGCTTTGCCCAGAGACACATTTCCTAGAACACCAAGATTTAGTTTTAAATCACTGAAAATTGATTGGCCTAATTAAATCATTAATGTAGCATTAGAAATCTGTGGGTGTGCACTCAGTCACTCTGTCATGTCCAACTCTTTGTGACCCCGTTGACTGTAGCTCACCAGGCTCCTCTGTCTGTGAGGTTCTCCAGGCAAGAATACTGGAGAGTGGGTTGCCATTTCCTTCTCCAGGGGATCTTCTTGACCAGAGATCAAACCCATGTCTCCAGTGTGTCCTGCATTGGCAGGCAGATCCTTTACCACTGAGACACCTGGGAAGCCCATGAGAAATACACATCTAAGGAAAATATTCAAGAGAGGAAAAAAAAGGCGGTGGAGAATCTGGCCCCAGTGTGTTGGCCCTAGGGGAGGTGGTGAGTCCTGGAGACACCTTGTGGAGGTGGGGGGGGGGGCGGGTGTGCAGCATGAGAGCAGGAGGGGACACAGATCAGCCCCAGGGCTTGTCTTCCTGCCTTTCTGAGATGCTGCTCGCCTGCTAACATGGTATTTGTTGTTCTCTTTATCCTGCTGTAACCCTTGTGTAGGAATGTGTGGGGGAGAGGGTGCTGGGGAGGCCAGGGCACTAGTCAACGTGCAGGTCACTTGCTCCGGTGCGTGCACGAACCCCCAGCCAGCCCTCCTCCCACACCAGTTTCCCTGCTGGCCCAGGCCGAACAGGAATGTTGTGCAAACAAATGCGGAAACAGAGACATACAAAAGGGAGACTGTTTTTCATTTCAGCCACTGACGTGCGTGATCAGAAATCACTCATGCTGTGGACTCTGTAATTGTGGGGACCTTTCAGAAGATGCCTGCAGAGACTTCCTCTAAGTGCTCATCTCTGCTCTAAGGACAGGTGGTGGTTGTAGACTCAACTGTGACCTGTTGTGTGAGATGAGAGTGTATCAGTACCTTAAAAGCAAAGTACTCATCTGAGCCTCCATCTCAACTCCTTCCAGGAGTTCGTGGATCTGGGCAAGTCCTGGCTGCCCGTGGAGATCAAGTCAGTTTACATTGCTCTCAATAAGTCACAATTTACTGGCTCTTAAGAAACCATACTTTTAGGTAAAACAGGCAAATTTTAATTTAAAAAGTGAAAGGATTTGTTTTTAAAAGAAATGATCTTCCAGTTTTATGTCCTGGAGTCAAATGTGAAGTCAAATCCTCTAAAATCTTCTACGCCTGTTATTACTTTACATGAAACAGTAAAAACAGTGAACCTTGATGAGAGGAAGGTCCTGAGCTAGTTAAGGTCAGGGTTGAGTGTGCCACACTGAAGCAGAGGGGGAATGGATGTACTGTACAGAAAAGCAGCAGAAGGAAGGGATGAGTGCGGTAACTTGAATGAACTGAAACTCCAGCTTTGTGAGTGCACTGGCTCCTTGGGCCTCTCATGTGTTTCTGTCCTCATAAACGTGTGGCTCTGCTCCTAGCAGGGTCCTGACCCCTCAGAGCAGGTATGAGGGGTTCTCACATTTGTATCCACAGGTACGCTGGGTGTCAGGATTGTGCTGAGTTCTCTGGAGGCCCAGTTCCCCTGGGGCACACGCTTACTGGGCCGGAGTGGAAGGTCAGCTTCAGTTCCACAGTGGTTGGCTGGACTTAGATGTGGCACTCCTTGCCTCTTGTGAGGGTCTGCGAGTGCCTGACAGGTGGGCACTTTGGGGGGCATCCACTTTAAGGAAGAGTTTCTTAAGTAACAGATCCCTTCAGTCTGGACAAGGTTTTGGGCTGCAGCCCCAGTGAGGAATAGACAGCAGTGAATGCTGCTTACCACCAAGAAAGGGAGTGGAAATCCAACTCCCTTTAATGTCGTTCTCATGGGTGTATTTGCTTTTTGTGATCGTAAAATGGTCCTGTTTTATACATATGCATGTCAGAATCAAGTAGGTAGTACTTTTATATGATGTTTGTGTGTGTAATACATACACATGTCGTTAGAAGCAGCAAGTATATTAATAGCTGTAATACTGGTGAAAAGTGTTGTGTCCGACTCTTTGTGAGCCCATGGACTATAGCCCTCCCTCTGTGCATCGGGTTCTCCAGGCAAGAATACTGGCGTGGGTTGCCATTTCTGATACAGCAGCTCGTTAAGCAGTCATGTTTAAAAGCCATTCCTCATTTAATAAGGAGCTGAATTGGACTTTTTGCCTCAAAAGCTCAACGATCAGATTTGCCAACAAATAAGAATGCTTAATCCTACATTTGTTGAAAAGGATGATTTTACTAGTTTTTACTGGTTTTAGAAAATTTCATTAACTTGGATTTTGAGAGACTGGCCATTCCTGGCTCATTGTAACGCCATTCTGTCAGCTCAGAAAGAGCATAGACAACAATTTGCTGAGGTTTCTCCTCTTTCATAATTGGGTACATTCCTGCCATGCCCTGGCATTGTCTCTGGCTGCTGCAGGCTGTGTCAGGGCTGCCGACAATTGCGCCCCGTGACTGGGGCATGCTGGTGGGGTCCCCTTCCTCCCCCTACTGCTCTTCGAGCAGCTTCCAGTGAGCTGAGGGCCTGATTGGTTCCGACAGTGCGGAGTGGGGACTTCGCTGGGCCCTGCAACCCCATCGGTGACACAAGGCCCACCCACCCTGCAGGCCATTCTCACCCATCACCCTCCTTCCCAGAGAGGAGCCAGGATGCAGGCCCCATGTGGCTTCAGAACAGGCCCTTCTTGTTTTATTCATGTGGCTGCACCCCCTCTCTGTCACTGCTGTGATGGTGGTGACACTGAGATGGGGACCCAAGGAGAATGTGGCCTGTCATCCCTGTCTGTGCATTAAGCTTCATGACCAGGACATCCCCATGGGTGGCACATTTTGGGGGAGAGGAGGAGGTGGCCGGGGAAAGCTGCCCTCCTTTCTGTCTCTTGTTTTGTTCTGATATGGACTTTGAGCCTCAGGGGTGGGAGCTTGTCCATTGCTGCACTGTGTGCAGCACTGATATATTTCTGTTCTCAGCAAAACATTCTCTGATGATCGGCAGTTGCATTTACGGTACAGGCCTTCTAGGTTTATCTGGAGCAGCATACCTTTGTGGTCCATCCCCTAGGAAGTGGCCAGGGTCTCGCTAGACAGGTGGAGTCACCTTTACACCCTGCTGAGAGAAAGGGAGACCCGGGCTTGATATCTGCTCCATGAGAACATGGAAGCGTGACATTGAGGAAGCATACCAAGCATGGCAAATGTTGTTGCTCACTAAGTCATGTCTGACTCTTCGCAATCCCATGGACTGCAGCATGCCAGGCTTCCCTGTCTTTCACTGTCTCTCAGAGTTTGCTCACACTCTTATCCATTGTGACATCTAACCAACCATCTCATCCTCTGTTGTCGTCCCCTTCTCCTCCTCCTCCTCAGTCTTTACTAACATCGGGGTCTTTTCTAGTAGTTGGATCTTCATGTCAGGTGGCCAAAACATTGGAGCTTCAGCTTCAGCATCAGTCCTTCCAATGAATATTCAGGGTTGCTTTCCTTTAGGATTGACTGGTTTGATCTCCTTGCTGTCCACGGGACTAGCAAACATTGCCTTCATCATAAGTGAACAGTCTTCTATATTCTATGTCTCTAATTTGATTTACTAGATTCTTTGTCTCTAATTTGACATTAGATTCTTTACTAGCTGAGCTACCAGGGAAGCCAAATTTGATTCATGAGAGGGGCCAACTCCCCAAACAGAGTAGTTTGCTTTCACACAGGATGGGTGGTGGCCACTGGGCCTGGGAGCAGGATCTACCTGTTTGATCTTCCCCTAGGTGTTTCTAGCTTCTAAATTAGGTTTTAACATCAAATGATGTCTCCTTTGAATCTGGGAACCACTAATATCCGCAATTAATGTTTTAAGCCTGAAAGACTGAGAAAATGTCACACACGTGTTTAGTATCATTGGCAAAAACACAGTGGGTTGGTCTGTTTGTAAAAGAAATTCCTTTGCCAAATAGACATGAAAAGAAAAACTCAAAGCTGCTGGAAGTTCCTGGGCTTGGGGCCTTGCCCCTCCCTGCCAGGGCCCCAAGTGTGTGTGCCTGTGGCTTCATGGGCACCTGCTCTTGCACAGCTTTCTTCCAGGCCCCACACATCCTGTGAGGCCCATTTCAGTTTGAGTGGCAGGAGGGACTTGGCTCAGGAACTGGGGGACTCAATTGCTTGTGGAGGGTGAGATACCCCTAGAACCTGACCCAAAGTACCTACTTTCTCCAGGGTCTGAAACGTGTTTTGGTTACTCTATCCTTGAATTGTGCTTTGTTTGTTTTTTCTGTTCTAGTCTGTGCTTTCATCTTTGTTTTCTATTTTAAATCTGAATGTGAATTTACAGTCCTTCATAATCATCTCTCTTTGAAACACAGTAAGGTGTAAGTCTAAAAAAAAGAGGTAGAACTCTTGAGAAAGTACAGAAAAAAAGATTTCGTCCCATAGTTGGACAGTGCAAGCACACTTATGCTCACAGTATAAATTCCTCTCTAACCCTAGAACAGTCCAGAATTTGTAAGAGAAGTAACCAGCAGGGCTGAGGTGTTTCCGATGGAAAGTTAAGTGTTGTCCTGTGCCCTTCAGCTGCGGCCTCCTGGGTCCCCTGTGGTCACCGTCGCTGTCCACTCGGCCCCCAGCCTTCCTCCCCGCTTTGGTGCTGCTGTTGTGTTCAGACCTGCGCTCCTTCGAAAGACCTCAGAAATAGAGAAGCATTTCTGAGGTCTTCCATTCAAAGAAGCAGTGTAAAAGCACAGTCATTGTTTATTAACCTATTTGGTTTGCATTTCTCACGTCTTAGAGCATGAAGTCTACTTCTGGGCTTATCACACCATGGGTACCTGCCGTTGTGTGATTGTTGTTGGATAGGAACCCACCCCAGACCTTGCTGACTTGTCTCTTGTTCACCTCGGTTCTCCCCAGGGTCTGCCCTGGGCTGGTGGTCAGCTGGGGTGGGGCAGGGCTCCTGTGGACCTGGGCTGGGTGTCCACGATGCCTCTCGAGTGCCCTCTGGGTTGAGTGTCAGGCTTCCTCCCAGGGCAGGTGCCCCAGAGATGGAAGCTGCCAGGCTTCTTCAGAATTCAGCCTCAGAGGTCATAGGGCTCCACGTCACTGCATTCAGGAGGTGGGGGTATCCCTGTGGGAAGAACGTGGGGGTCGTGTGGGTGTCGCCCTTGGAGATTGGCCACCACAGCCAGAAAACCAGCGGCAGACACTTCCCTATTTCACAGTGCTCCTTAAGGTCATTACAGTCTGCTCATTTTACTGTTACTCTCACAAGACTGGAAGTTCCATCTCTCTCTGACTCCATTTCCTGCTTTGAGTTCTTTTTCAGAACTGTCAGGGAAACAGCCCCAGAGCTGGTTAACCTGAGCCTGGAGTCGTAGCTGGATGCTTCAGTTATTAGCTCTGAGTGAGGGCAGTGTCCTCTTTGTAGGAACTGCTTTCCTTTCCTTTGTCAAGTGAAGACACTGAGCAGGATTCAGTGGGACCTGCTGGGCACGGCGCCTCCCTGCCGCTGGAGCTACTAGCCCTCAGGTGGCTGGAGAAGGCCCTGCTGTGGGTAGAGGACCTGCCTTGCTGCCCCGAGGTCCCCTGTGACCTGGGGCAGGTGGTCACACACGCATGGCCCTGATTTCCTCCCTTTGTTGTGTTAATTTCCCCATCCTTCCTTGTCCTTTTCCTTGCCCTCAGTGTAAAGTGATCCGTTCTGATCAGCAGGCAAGTGTGGATGACCAGTTTCTGGTGGGCAGCAGGCTCTGAGAGAACAGGCTTTTGCTCAGAAGGAGGGTCCCCTTCCTCATGTCCTGGGGGGACAGTCCTGGCTGGGAGTTGATAAGGGCATGTTATGTAAAATCTAGAGGGCAAGCCTTTCCCTTGTAGGTCAGCATTCCGCCGCCAGCTAGGAGGGCTAATCAGCAGCAGCATTTTCTGTGCTCATTCCAGAGAGTTTCCCGGGGGCTCGATAAATCTAGCAGCCTGTTTACAGAAACATGGTTATTTAACAAACTCGTCTCCAGAGCTTGAGTCTGTTTTCACCCCCATCTCGCCCAGCCTGCCCCTTGTGTGAGACTGTTACTGTCTACTCTTGCTGCTCTGTATATTATTGTAACATGGTTTTGCACCCTTAATATAAAAGTTGCTTTACACACCAGTCATGTTAAATTCGTTAGAGAACTGTTGTAAAGTTCTTACTTTTTAGCCTCTCCCCTGTGTTTCAGTCCTGTCTCTCATCTGCCCACTTGTATTTCTAGCTAGCTAATTTAATTTGCCTTATTGACACGTTCACTCACCCGTTTGTTCATTTATTCAACAAATGTTACTTTGTATGCCTGGTGTGGGCTGTGTAATATTAGATAGGAAAGATGGGGCACTGGAGCCTGGCGAGCTGTCTGCACAGGGTGTCCGGGACTGTCGGGAGGGCCCCGACGGTGTCCTCGGTCATGGGGCTGAACCTGAGTGCAGGGTGTCTCCAGGGGACAGTACTGCTGCTGCTGCACCCTTGGCCCTAGAGCAGCTCTCTGAGGGGATGTGTGTGTAGGGCAGATTCTTTGTGGCCCAGGCGTGCTGAGATGGATGTTCTCTACATTTGGGTAAACATTGCCACAGTCCCCAGAAACACTGCATTTAATGTGTACTCCCCTCCATGGTGTCTCTCTGCTTCATTCCAGGCCCTCTCCACTGTTTGCAGTGTGAAGGGTAAAATGAACAGTGTCTCATTATTTGTTTTACCTCTTTAAATATGTGTGAAGTCAAGCATCTTCTGATTTTTGTTTTTGAGATGTGTATTTCTCTTCCCATGAATTTTCTGATACCTTCCCCATTATTCTGTTGCTTTATTTATTTTTGTCCATATGAGCACTTTCTAAAATAAGGAAGTTACCCTTTGTGTCTTGTCACTAATGTCTTCCCTGTTTGTTGTTTGGTTCTGAGGTTATGTCCTGCCCAAAAAGAGATCATTCTTCCGGCCTTGAGATGATGCACATCCTCACTGTTCTCCCAGGCTTCCTCTTATGCTTCGTGTTTGCATCATTAGAACCTTTGATTTGTCTAAGATTAATTGTGGTGTAAAGCATGAGGGAGTCTGGCTTTGTTTTTTCCAGATAGCTTCCTGGTTACATTTACACACGTTGATTGAGTGATCTTTTATTTATTTATTTGACTGCATGGGGTCTTAGTTGTGGCATGTGGGTGGTAGTTCCCTGACCAGGGGTCAACCCAAGCCCCCTGCATTAGGAGTGAGAGTCTTAGCCACTGTACTACCACGGAAGTCCTAAGTGATCTCTTTTCTTGAAATCCTATATTTATAATGATAGACCCTTATCATGGGCTTCCCTGGTGGCTCAGCAGTAAAGAATCTGCCTGTAGTGCAGGAGCCGCAGGAGACATGGGTTTGACCTCTGGATCAGGCAGATCCCCTAGAGAAGGACAAGACAACCCACACCAGTATTCTTGCCTGGAGAATCCCATGGACAGAGGAGTCTGGTGGGCTACAGTCCATGAGGTTGCAAAGACTTGGACACAACTGAAGCAACTTACGTGTACGCATGCACCTTTATCATAAATTAAATTCTCTCATGTATGTTAATCCTTTTTGTGATCCAGTCATCTGTTTTGTTTCTTTTTCAACTCCAAACTGTATTGATATTGAAACTTCATAATATGTTTTATTATCTGCTAGAGCTAGTTCCTACTCATTACTTTTTTTCCCCAAAATTTTGTTTTCCCATTGTGAAAACTTTTCTTTTTGCAAAGTTTGTTAGCAGTAGCAAAATCTTTCTCTTAGGTCCTCAGAACCAGTCTATAAAGGAAGTTTTAAAAAATTGAATTTGGGCTGTTTACCTTATTAGGGGATTCATTTTTTCAACAAATATTGGGGAAGCTACTGTCTGTTGATGCCAGACTCGATTGGCTGTTTCATTCTCTCGATTTTCTTCCCCTCTTTCCTTCTCTCTTTCAGTGTTTATAGGGTGATGGTCTGTGCGAACACTGAACTTGGTGGGAGACACAGAGGAGCACCAGACTCTGTTTCACTGATGGCGCCCCTGGAGCTGGGCCTCGACCTCAGGACTGGACACATGCGGGGCCTGGTCTCAGAGCTTGTGTAGACTCTAGAACACCGGGAAAGGCAAAGAAGGGAGTGAAGCCTCCCCTCAACCATTCCTATGTCCTGTTCTGAGCCTCCGTACAGCCCCCATGCTGGGCTAGCAGCCTTATGACTGACCAGTGGTTCTTAGAGCTGACCGCTGATGCTGAATGCCTAGAAAATCACAGAGAAGCAGCTAGGAGCTGGCACTCAAAAATTCTACTAATTCTACTTGGAAATGTTTTCAAAACACATACTTTACACACTAAGACAGTCTCAAGGGAGTACATGCCCTCTCCTTCTCCTGTGGGAGGAGTGGAGGGCCGCGTTCTGAGCCTACCGTGGGAGGGAAGGAAGTGCTGTTCTCCTGCCCAAGTGCGTGGGCTGAGCGGGTGTGGAGGCAGGCAGGCCTTTTCTCCAGGGACCATGCTTGGACATCCAACAGGTGCCTTTACAGTTTTGCCTTTGTCCCCTCTTGTGATGGTCGTCAGGTAGGTCATTCATTTTTTCAGTTGGTTTCTTGTTCATTGTTGCCCTTGGCTTTTACACTTAAAGACCAGGTTCTAATATGGGCCAGACAGCCAGCACGACTTATCTGGGCATTGCTCAGCTTAGATGGCAGAGGTTTCTTGTGTCCAGGACAGCTTTGGTGCCCATCAGGAATCACTCGTTCCACTTCATACGGTTGATGTGGTACATGATTGATTTTGTGTGCGTGTGTGTTCAGTTGCTTCAGGCATGTCTGACTCTTTGTGACCCCATGGTCTGTAGCCTGCCAGACTCCTCTCCTCTGTCCGTGGGATTCTTCAGGTAAGAATACTGGAGTGGGTTGCCATTTCCTCCTCCAGAGGATCTGCCTGACCCAGGGATCAAACCCACATCTCCTGAGTCGCCTGCATTCCATGGTGGATTCTTCACTGATGAGCCAGGGGAAGCCCCACAGAATTGATCTTAAGTGTTCTGAATAAATGTCTTGAGTCTAGTTTGGTTGGTCTTTTGGGAAGGTCTCAGGGAGCACAGACACACAGGCAACTCTGGGTCCCCACACAGACAGGACAGGACCCTAGTGACCTGTCCTCCTCCTCCTCCCTCCTCCCCCCTTTTCTTCTCCTTCCTTGTGAGGCTGGGGGCTCCTGATGCTGCCTCCCTGAGGTCCCATGCCCCCAGCCCACGGCCTCCCTGGCAGGCTCGGCTGAGGACAGCCACTGGACCTCTCCTCCTGATGGCTCACTCCCAACCAGAGGCATCTGTGTTTACTGAACGTGCCTTTCCCCTCCATCAGTTTATTGTCGTGAAGGACACGCTGTAGTCTTCAGTGGATCCAAAGCACTGGAATGCTTTCCAAACATTCCAGACTATTTTCTGATCTGACATTTGACTTCTATGAGAGCAGCCTGTTTGTTTTTGTCCCGCAGAAAACATACGCTAAGGGCAGCTTTTGTAATATAGTAAATAAGATCCCACACGAATTCCACATAGCCTGCTGTGCGGGGAGTTCACATAATAAGGTGAAGAATGCTGGTCATTTGTGTTCCCACTGGCCTGGACATTTCACCCCCCTCCCCTTGCATCTGTCAAAGCCGTGTTGCAGCACACAAATGATGTAGTTAAACGTACTGATGGAAATGGATGGTTTCTCTTCATAAACAACCAGAACCATTATGGCAACTACCCTGTATGTTCAGTGAGGGTGAAGATGGGCTCTAAATATAGTCAGTGACTTAAGCTAATGCTCCATTTGTGAGGGAAAAATGTGTTGAAATTCAGGTGGGTGTTACAGAAGGGGCAGGGAGGCAGGGGGCAAGACTCGGGTGCATGGGAGAAAGTCATGCCAGACATACAGGCAGATTCCACAGAGTAGAGGTAACAGAGAATTAATATGCTGCTATTTTTGAAAAGGAGAAGGTGTCACATCACCAAAAGGAGAAGAAAAAAATTCTTAAAGCTGTGTTTACATCAAGTTTATGTCGGCTCTGTGTTTCCTTTCTTCTGAGGGCCTGTGATGGAAGAATGCGTCTGCAGTTGTTATCTGCAGGTTTGTTTCTGTGTCACTAACAGCCAAGGGCAGGGACTTCTCTCGGAGACCGTGTGTGCCTCCCACTCGGCAGAGCCTGGTCATGAGACTAGATCCCTGTGTGTGTGTGCACGCTCGGTGGTGTCCGACTCTGTGCAACCCCATGGACTGCGGCCTGCCGTGCTCCCCTGTCCGTGGGATTTCCCAGGCAAAAATACTGAAGTGGATTTCCATTGCCTCCTCCAGGGGATCGTCCTGACCCAGGGATCAAACCTATGTCTCCTGCATTGGCAGGTGGGTTTTTACCACTGGGCTACGTGGGAAGGCCCCCTTCAACAAGCTGCTTCTGCCTTTTTAGCTTCCCTGTTTGTCTCTCTTGTCTGCTCCTTCACTCCTCTTCTACGTTCTGCAGCAGCTGTTAAGGCTCTGGAGGGCCAGATCCACCTCTTGTCTGGTGTTGGTGATGGTACCTGGCTCAGGCCTCATGTGAGGTGCTGCCGGGTGTGTGTACATCTTCTCTCGCCCCGCTAACTGACAGATGCAGATTGGTCTTCCTCTAGGTGTGCAGCGTGGCTCCAGATTCTTCACCATGTCTGTGTACCTTCATTCATCTGTCAAATATCTATTACAATACTTTTTACAAATACAGATGTACTGCTAAAGATGATCATATTATGAAAGGCCCCCAGTTCTTATGGATATTGCAAGTTTCTTTCCATGTTACAGTCACCCTGAAGCTGAGGGAAGCCACAGCCTACTCTGTGGGGAGAAGTGTGTGTTGAGGCTGCACCAGACCCGGCAGAGTAGAATCTTCAACAGGATGGAGAAGAGTGAGAGGCAGAGCTCAGGTTAACATGCGCAGCTTGTCCGCTTCGTCTGACGGGCACCGGGGCTGTACACAGATGCCCTTGGTTAGCATCTTACCATTTGCTGCTGTCGGTAGCTGCAGAAAGAGTGGTTCTTATCCTGTCAGGAGGATTGGTATTGACTTCTGTAGCTAAAACCAGGAACAGCCATCTGATCTTGTCCTCGAATAGTTTCCTGGTCCTGTTACATCTTGCTCATCCTGTTAAAACTCAGTTGCAGATTCTAGCTCAAGTGAATTAGGAAGATCCTAGCTCATGTGAGCTCTCATGGTTTCCTGAATGTTGACATCAGACCTGGAAGGGCCAGGCCATCTTATATCTCCTGGAGGAGGAGGAAAAAAGGCTTAAATTTAAGCCTTCTAAATTTAGTTAATGTTTGCTTCTTATCATAGAACTTTTGTTTCAATTTTAAAGAAGAGATTTACAAGCAAAATACAGGTGTTTGTAAAGCAAAAAGTTGAAAGGAATGATAAGTAGCAGACGTGTTTACCACTCAGTGCCCAGTAAGACAAAGAAAAAGGAAGCCAGATGTAAACTGAAGAGAAAGCGCCTGTGTGGCCAGCGGATAAGTGCAGTGGGGATGGCGATGATGGAGCAGGACTCACTCCAGCCCCTCCAGCTGGAGCTTCAGCCCCTCGGTCCTGGAGACCTCAGGGTCAGATGCTAGGTTGCTTGTCTTTTGTGTCCCTGATTTGGGTTGAAAGCTCTGTTGACTTGAACCTGACCCAGAGGCCTCCAGGCAACTGGACCAGAAAAGAACTTGCAGATAACTGTCCTGACAGTGGGTGTCCCGTGCAGTTCTCAGTAGTGACCACGGCCTGAGACTGGGACCTTGCTAAACTCACGACTTAGCACCTAAGCCGGGTACAGTCCCTCCCCTCAAGGAGCTTACGCTCTGAAAGATCTGAAAGAAGGAAGCGGTGAGCAGACTTCAGAAGAGAACGTCTTCTCATCTTGAGAGAGAAATCTTTGGAGAGGTACCAATTGAAGACAAAGGAAGTGAACAGTGTATCACTGACCAACCCCTCGAAATGTCCAGGCAGCCTTGGAAAAGCTGAAGCCTGTAGTTTAAAAGAGCCTGCGCTGCTCAGGGAATGACAGGTAAGAACTTTCCGCAGTTTTCTGTCGTAAGGAAACGACAGAAACTTTCCTTCAGCAGGAAAATAGAAACCACAGTTGACTCGCCATCTTGAAGGACTGGCCATGGAGGCTGGGAGCCAGCAGTGCAAACTGTTGCAAGCAGCAGATTCAACAAAGGTTTTGTCCTTCTCCTGAGAGCAGGTGGTGGGTGGGAGGGTGGGTGGGACACACCCAGGTCCTGAGGCCAGCCTTACTCTTCGGTTCTACACCCCCAGAGGACTGGCAGCAGCTGCTTTCTCACTTTCCCCCGAGAGCCACCTCAGCTTATTTCTCTCTAGACTAGACCCAGGTGGTGAACTGAAAGGCTCACAGGGCCTGACCAGCTGCATCCTTGATTCTCCTGCCAGGCAGGCCTGAGGAGGGAGCGCTGGCTTCTAGCGCCCCACGGAGAGCTTCTCCTCACCCTTAACCCCCAGCAGGCATTTGAGGTCAAGATGTGTTAAAGGTGCCAAACAGCACTTCTCTGCCAGCTGCATCAGAAACCTGGGGGTGGGCTGAGGACTCTGCACTGGGCCCCTGTCAGGAGCTGTTCCAGGGCCTCCTGTTGCCTAGGACCCACCACTACTGTTGCCTGGCACCCACCACCCCTGTCGCCAGCCGCTGATTCCTGATCTGGTCTGCTGGAGCCTCTTCCGCGTGGACATGCAGTGCTCCACAGCTGCCCGGGCTTCATCCTGTCTGCTCTCACTCCCTGTCCTGTTGGCCCTGGTTTAAGGCCCCACCTCTCAGGTGACTATGTGTGTGTGCTGTGACAGCCCAGCCTAGTGGTTTCCTGAGTGAGTTTTCTTCTGCTGGAATGACCCTCGCTGCATGGTGCATCTTAGCTTACATCACCCGTTAACTCAGTCTCTTTGTTGCCATCCCGTGCCATTCTTCCTGTTTCTGTGCTTATTTCTGATTCATTGTATTTATATTCCAACATGGCAATGTTTGTGAAATTCTAAACAGTGGGAACCAGGTTCTCTTTCTTCCTGTAACTTCCTTTTTTCCAAATACAGAGCAGTTTTACCTCAGTCTCTCTGGGCCTAAAATTTCTCATCTATAAAATGAAGGTACTAGAGGTGTCTACCACCACCAGAATTTCGTGGTTCTTGACTGGAGGTACCCATCAAGGTCACCTAGAGTCCCATGTGTGTGCTGGACAACACATGGACGTCCCATATAGAGTCATGAACTGGGGCCCCTGTTTTGCTCCAGACACTAAAATTGACTCAGAGTGGATCACAGACCTAAATCATGAGAAGAGAACCCAAGGCTAAACCTTTCTGACATTGGAACAAGCAGTGGATTCTTAGATACGACAACAAAATCAGAAGTGACCAAAGAAAAAACAGATGTGTTAGACCTCATCAGTGTTATAAACTTCTGTGCTTCAGAGGACGCCATTAGTAAAGTGAAAAAACAACTCACGAAATGGAAGGAAATACGTGCATGTCACACATCTCCTAAGGGCTTGGTGTCCAGAAAGTATAAAAGACTCTTACAAGTCAGCTATGAAGAAGCAATGACAGGAGACTTGAATAAACAGTTCTCCAAGGAAAGTATTCAAATGGCCAACAAGCATGTGACGCTCAGCATTACTGGCTGTCAGGGAAACACAAATCAATATCACATTAGATGCCACTTCACACCACTGGGTCGGCTATAATCAAGATAAATAGTCACAAATGTTGACTAAAAAGTGGAGAAACTGGAACCCCTGTGGATGCTGGTATGAATGTAAAACAGTGCAACTGCTATGTAAAAAAGTTTACAGTTCCTAAAAATGTTAATATAGATCACATGGTATAGTTACCATTTTTTTGTTGTTGTTCAGTTGCTAAGTTGTGTCTGAAAACTGTCACTAAGTCATGGCAAGAATACTGAAGTGGTTTGCCATTCCCTCCTCCAGTGCACCACGTTTTGTCAGAACTCTTTACTGTGACCCGTCTTTCTTGGGTAGCCATGCACGGCGTGGCTCATAGCTGCATTGAATTATATAAGTCCCTTTACCATGACAAGACTGTGATCCGTGAAGGGGAGAGTCACCATGTGACCCAACAATTCCATTCCTAAGGGTATGTATATAAAAGAGTTGAAAATGTACGTTCACTCAAGAACTTGTACATAGACATGTAGCAACTTTATTTCATAATAACCCCAATGTCCATCAGCTGATATATGGGTAAACAGATTGTGGTACATCCATATGATAAAATATTACTCAGACATGAAAATAAATGGAATACTGACACATGCTGCAACATGGGTGAACCTTGAAAACATTGTGTGTGTGAGAGAAAGAAGCCAGTCACAAAAGGCCACATATTCTATCCTTCCATGCATATGAAATACTCAGAGTAGGCAAATTCACAGAGGCAGAAGATAGATTAGTAGTTGCCAGGGACTAGAAGGTTGGGATGGAAAAGGAAATGGCAACCCATTCCAGTATTCTTGCCTGGAGAATCCCAGGGATGGGGGAGCCTGGTGGGCTGCCGTCTATGGGGTCGCACAGAGTTGGACACGACTGAAGCGACTTAGCAGCAGCAGCAGCAGAAGATTGGGAAGGGGAGCAGAGTAGGGTGTGACGATTACTTGGAACGAGGTCCTTAACGGGGTCCTGAAATTGTTCAGAAATTAGATACTGGTGATAGTTGCACTTCTTTGTGAATATACTAAAAACCACCGAGTTTGTACACTTTCAAACGGTGTCTTTGTATGTGAATTACACAAATCTCAAGAAAGCTGTTTTGTTCAATCCCTGTGAGAGCTTTTCTAAAGTACATATAGCATCTTCTGTTCTCATATCCTGGTTCAGCTTCAGCAGGACTGGAACATGTGTAGGGTTCCACCCACAAGACTCAGAGTAAACAGTAGTCCTGTCTGCAGTGCACACACTTGGGTTACCCTGGAGCAAGTGTGGCATGTTCTCTCAGTAGGTGAGTATAGCTGTGCAAGTCTGACAGTGCCTTGGATGACCTTAAGATGAGTGGAAAGCAGAGCCTGTGATTCCAGCTTGCTGTCCGGATCCAGGCAACAGGGACAGGAGGAGAGGAGGGCAGTGAGCTGAGGGTACGAAGGACTCCCGGGAAGAGTGAGGCCAGAAAGTGGGATGTGATCCTCCAGGGGAGGGACACAGTCCCCAGGAGAGGGATGCAGTCCCCAGGGCGGGGATGTGGTGTGAGGTCATCCTCTCCTTGACAGGGGTCTGGAGGCAGGGCAGAGACAGAGGGTGTGTCAGCGGGACACACGTCCTTGTGGTTTCATTCCGGTGGTGGCCAGCATATCTTTGAAGAGGTCCTGCAATCAGTTTTTCTCCCCGAGATATTTTCTTGTCAAGTTATAAAATCATTGTAGCAAAGGGAAGTGCACTCAGTATTTTGTTATTACATATAAGGAAAAGAATCTGGAAAAGAATAGATATAAATGTTGCATGTATATATATATGTATATGTATGTATACATGTGCATATGTGTATATATGTGTGTGTGTGTGTATATATATATATATATATATATATGAAATTAAAAGATGCTTGCTCCTTGGGAGAAGAGCTATGACAAGCCTAGACAGTGTATTAAAAAGCAGAGACATCACTTTGCTAACAAAGGTACATATAGTCAAAGCTGTGGTTTTTCCACTAGTCATGTATGGATGTGAGAGTTGGACCATAAACAAGGCTGAGCGTCGAAGAACTGATGCCTTCTCCGAACTCTGGTGTTGAAGAAAACTCTTGAGAGTCCCTTGGACTGCAAGGAGATCAAACCAGTCGATCCTAAAGGAAATCAACCCTGAATACTCATTGCAGGGACTGATGCTGAAGCTTCAATCCTTTGGCCACCTGATGTGAAAAGCTGACTAACTGGAAAAGACCCTGATGCTGGGAAAGATTGAGGGCACAAGGAGAAGGGGATGACAGAGGATGAGATGATTGGATTGTATCATCAGCTCAATGGACATGAGTTTGAGCAAACTGTAGGAGATAGTGAAAGACAGGGAAGCTTGGCGTGCTGCAGTCCATGGAGTCTCAAAGACTTGGATGCGACTGACTGAACAAAAAAAATATATCCATACACACATAACTGAATCACTTTGGTGTACAGTGGAAACTAACTCAACTACATTTTAAAAAGTCATGAAATGATTGAGCACAGATGTAAAAATAAAAAACAACCAAAAATTAATTTCCACCATACAGAGAAATGTATGGCACAAAACAGTTGACTTTCTAAATAAGATGGTCCTGTAAATAAGACAGACCCACGGACAAGACCATCCAGAAGCAAGCTGGTGTGCTTTCAAGTGTGATGTTAGAGCTGACTTCCTGGTTGGACTTCAGGAAGATGACACTGTTAATGTTAAAATTGGAATGTTAATACAGAAACACTGGACAAAACCCCAAAGGTGTAAACACTTAGAAGATTTTAAAACAAATGAGGATTTTTCTGGTGGTCCAGTGGCTAAGACTCAAGTCTCCCATTGCAGAGGGCCCGGGTTTGATCCCTGGTCAAGGAACTAGACCCCACCATAACTAAGAGTTCACATGCCACAACTAAAGATTCTGTGTCCTGTGACTAAGAATCAGCACAGCCAAAAAATAAACAAAAGAAATAAGGCCATTCTTTTAATAATAGAACACTTTCTAATAATAATAATCTTGGAAATGAGGCAGTGTTTGTTACAAGCCACTAACTGAAAATACAGGCTTGTTTATTTAAGAGTACCCAGTATGGGGACTTCCCTTGTAGTCTAGTGGTGAAGACTCTCTGCTTCCGCTGCTGGGGGTGCTTGGAGGTGTGAGTTTGATTCCTGGTTGGGAGTTAAGATCCCACAGGCTTCGTGGTGTGACCAAAGAAAAAAACAAACCAAAAAAAAAAAAAAAAAAAACAGTCATAATTATCTCCCAGCTGCCACAGGCAAGCTGTATGTTGGCCAGAGGCCCCTGGAGCAGGGCACTTGAACACCGTCCTCTATCTTTCATTCTGTTTGGCTGCAGAAAGGCCTCCTCTGCTTTTCTTGTCCATGTGGCAGAAAAACACGACCAGGTCCCAAGGGTGGGTCCACGTGTGAAGGAGACAGACATTCAGGTGTCACCTGCTCTGGCCTTTTAAAAACTTTAATTGTAACCACCTCTTTTCAGTCCAACGGTAACCATTCAAGAAGTCTCTTGTGTTGTAAAAGTTTGTAAATTTTATTAACTTAAATTCATCTATCCTTTAAAATTTCTTTAATCCATGTCATGCTTAGAAGGGTGACCTCTCCCAGTGAAAGATTGTTGAAATATTCTTCTGTTCTTTTTATTTTAAAATTTTTGCTCCCACATTTATTTCATGACGTGGTTTAAGATAAAAATACAACTTCATAATACCAGGAGGATTCCTTCACTCCAAAAGAACTTCGTGGTGATTAGCAGTCACCCCGAGTTACCCTCCCTTGAGCCTCTGTCAGCACCAGTCTATGGATTTGCCTTTTCCCAGTGTTTCATACAGATGAGCTAATGCAATATGTGGCCTTTCATGTCATGCTTCTTTCATTTAACATGATGTCGTCAAGGCTTATTCGTGTGGCAGCCACACTTTGCTCCTTCTTAGGGCTGCTCTGTGTGAACAGACCACAGTTTGTTCAGTCATCAGTTGGTGGATGTTTGTGCTGTTTCTGCTCTTCAGTTATTGTGACATAATGCTGCTCTAACTGTTTACAAGTTTTTATCGAGGTGTATGTTTTCAATTCTCTTGGGCGTGGGATTGCTGGTAACTCTGTATTTGACATTTTGAGGAACTCCTAGACTTTTCTCTAAAGCAGCTGAGCCATTTTACATCCCCATCAGTGATACATGGAAGTCCAGCTTCTCTGTGTCCTCCTACTCTTGTTTCTATTGGTCTTTTTGATTATAGCCATCCTCGTGGTTGTGAAGAGGTGTGTCGTCATGGTTTTCATTTGCATTTTCCTAATGACTGTAGTCCACCAGGCTTCTCTGTCCGTGGGTTTCTCCAGGCAAGAATACTGGAGTGAGTTGCCATTTCCTTCTCCAGGGGATCTTCCCGACCCAGGGATCACTCATGTCTGACTATGTCTCCTACACTGGTAGGCGAAATCTTTGCCGCTGAGCTGCCCAGGAAGCCCACTCTTTCTGGCTTGTTTAATTTGTCTTCAATTCCTGTGTAGTTCATTGTCACATACTGTATGATACAAGGATAGGAATCCTTCCCCATCCCCACCCTACCCTACCTGGGTCCAGCCTTCGTCCTTGTAAAGCTTACTGATTTGATACTCTCTTTCCTGTTACTGGCTTTACCATAGATTAATTCTCTTATATAACAGGATTTATTTCTCTGTTATCTGTTCTGCTCCATTTAGCTTCTTCCTTATGTTTTATTAGTTATACCTTTATGTCATGTCTAGTATCCAGCAGGTCTTGTTATCATCATATCTGTCAGTTTACCTCATAAATCTTTTTTATCACTAGATTTTTATATCATTTGTACTTTGGGGTCATTTATATTCCTTTGAAAAATATATTTGGGATTTTTTTTTCTCATTGTGTCAAACAAACTTGAGACTAACTTCCATCTTACAGTGTTTAGTCCTTTGCTCAGCAGCTGGGCATGTCCCACTTCTTGACTTAAATAAATAAACAAGTATAAATAATAATTAAGAAAATAGTAATTAACTTTTTTCTTTGTTTTCATATAGGTCCATGCATAGTTGGCTAAAGTTATTCCTTGATACTGTGTTTCATATTTTCACACTTTTGTGAGCTAGAGCTCTAAGGTATTCTTTTTTAAAAAAATCTATTTAGTTTTGGCTGTGCTGGGTCTTTGTGCTGTGCGGGCTTTTCTGTAGTTGCAGTGAGCAGGGGTTACTCTCTGGTTGCGGTGTGCTGTCTTCTCACTGAGGTGGCTTCTCTTGTTGCAGAGCACAGGCTCTAGGTGCTCGAGTTTCAGTAGTTGCAGTGCGTGGGCTCAGTAGTTGTGACTTCCAGGCTCTAGAGCACAGGCTCAGTATACTTGCGGCCCACAGGCTTAGTCACTCCAAGGCATGTAGGGTCTTCCCAGACTAGTGATCAAACCCACGTCTCTTTTATTGGCAGGCAGATTCTTCACCACCGAGGAAACCACCCTATGGTATTCTTGAGACTATTTTATCCTGAATTTGAAAGATAGTGGTTTTCATGTTTTCCTCTGATTGGCAGGTATGTGGATTATATTCCTGCTGAAGGGAGACTGCTCTAACAAATTAGCACACAGTCCTAGAGGCTGGAAGTCCAGAATTTGGCAGGGCCACGCTCCCTGCAGGAGGCCAGGAGAGACTGACCCTTGTCCCTTCCAGTCTGGGTGGCTGCCTGGTGTTCCTGGGCAGTGCTAGATGTGCCAGGCTGGCAGCCTCTGCTCTCCAGCCTCTGCTGGGCTTCACACCCTTCTCCCTGTTTCCCTCACAACTCCTCTGCCTCCCTCGTGAAAGGAAAGACGCTTACGGGATTTACAGCCGCCTGTCTCAGAATCCTTATCTGTAAAGACCCATTTTTCCAAACAAGGTCACATTTTCCAGCTCCTGTGGATCAGGGTGTGGACTTGTCTCATGGGCCACCATCCACCCTACTGTGGACACCACCCCCAAGTTGCCAGCACAGAGGCTGGCTGTCTGGTTTATAGCTTTTTGGTGCTTCTCTATCTTTTTTGTATCTATGTTAGTGTAGTAGAGTCTGGAGACCCTTCCTCACGTGGACCTCAGTTCCTGGTAAGGACACAGAGAAGAATAAGTTCTTATCTGTTGCAAGAAAGCTTATTAACAATAAGGAAAGAAAGAACAGGTCTTGAAGAGATGGACATGACTGAGCACACAGAAAGGAAGAACAGAGAGGACACTTCAAGGGAGAGATGGGCCATGCCGGGGAGGCAATGGCCCCAGAGGGCTGCAGTACAGAATTTTTAAGGCAGGGCTATTTGCATAATCCAGGGGGGTTGTTGATTGACAGCTGCAGGTTATATAACAAGATTCTCTATCCTCCAGTTTTTCTCATAATTCAGTCTACTCTAATTAGATGTATGTATTCATGGAGTATTTATGAGCAGCTAATGAGTCCAGTGACCACCAAAGGTTACTTCAGTGTAAAACATGTTCCAGAGTAGGGATAGTCCCACCAGTAGACAGAGGATGAGTTGGTTGGATGGCATCACTGACAAAATGGAGCAAACTCTGGGAGATGGTAGAAGGATATGGCATGCTGCTGTCCAAGGGGTCACAAAGAGTCGGACATGACTGAGCAGCTGAACAGCAACAAGGCAGTAAGGGGTTCTTTTCGGCCCCCAATTTTTGGAGGACTGGTGGGTGTATCATGGGTGGGACTGATAAACTGTTCGGTGGGATTAGGTGGCTATTGGTCAGTTAGCTAAAGGGGCCACCTTTCATTGCTCACCTAACTTCCTGCACATGGTAAATACATATTTGGTAAATACGTATTTTTTTTCCGAGTAATTATATGATTTCTTTTGAAAATGTCATGGCACAAGAATGGACTGACTGGTCATGTCTCCATGTATTATTAGAGGGGAAGTACTGAGATGCATCCACTTTCTTCTCCCTGCTTCGTGGGAGCCTGGTGGTGATGTGGAGAAGGTCCTGCAACCGCCTGCTGGAGATGCAAATGCACGGTTGCTCCCTCCATGAGGGAGCCGCTCATGAAAAAACCACCATTGCCTTGGTATTGTTATCGTGGTAGAACAGCATTCATTGCAAAAGTCAGTCAACAAAGGATATTCATTTCTAGGTTTTGATGTAAGGAAATCATTGTCATGATCCGGAAAACAAGAACATTTAGTAACCTTGTCTGATTACATTTTACAGAGCTTTGAATATATTTTTAGAATGTACTTGTATTTATTTTAGTTTTGATATGTTGATAAATAACCACAGGGTATCCGTTCCTCTTATTCAGTTTTTATAGCGTGGCCATTGTGTTAAATATGAAGTTTGTAGAAAAAAATGAAACCACTTTGATCTGAATATATCTGTTTATGTAGGCTTTTATATTTTTAATTAAAATTTTATTCAGATAGTTGTAATTTCACATGAAGTTATGAAAATCAATACAGAGAAGTCCCTTGAATACTTTGTTCAGTTTCCCCATTTATAACATTTTATAGAAGGACAGTTTAATATCACAACCAGGTTATTGACATTGATACAGTCCACTGATCTTATTGATATTTCCTTAGTTTTATTTGTATGTGTGTGTTAAGTTCTGTACAGTTTCATCACTTGTGCAACATGTGTAGATTTGTGTGTATCTCCCACTACAGTCAAAATACTATTTCCAAGACCACAATAAGCTCTCATATGTCGCTTTTTTATAACCACGTGCAACTTTTTCCCTTCCCCTGGCAGGTCCCTAACTCCTGACAACAGCTAATTCTTTGTTTATAAGATACTATAATTTCAAATGTCATATAAATGGAATCAAGCATTCGGTGCAGACTGAACCTTTTGGGATTGGCTTATTTCACTCAATAGGATTTCCTGGGGATTCAGCCAAATTGTTACAGATTTAACTTGGTTTTTCCTTTTTATTGACAAATAGTATTCCCTGGTATAGCTGGACCCCAGTGTAGCTCACCAGCTGAAGAACACCTGGACTGACTCTAGTCTGGGACTCTTATAAGTAAAGCTACTGTGAACATTCATGTGCAAGTTCTTGTGTGCATATCAGTTTTAATTTTGCTGAGATAAATGCCCAAGAATGAAATTTCTGGGTGTACTAATTGCATGTTTACTTTCATAAGAAACTGCCAAACATTTTTAGAGTGGCTTTACCAAACCGAGTTTCCACCAACAACGTATGCGTGTGTACTAAATCACTTTAGTAACGTCCGGCTCTTTGTGACCCTATGGACTATAGTCCGTCAGGATCCTCTGTGGATTCTCCAGGCAAGAATATGGTAGTGGGTTGCTATGTCCTGCTTCAGGGGATCTTCCGGACCCAGGGGTGGAACCTGCGTCTCCTGCATCTGGAGGCAGGTTCTTTACCACTAGCACCAGCTGGGCAGCCCAGCAATGTATGAGTGACCCAGTTTTCCTAGGTCCTTTCTGGGCATTTGGTATTGTCACAAAGCAGATTCTGACTGATATATGTGCAGTGGTACCTCACTGCATGTGCATTTCCCTGAGGGCTCAGGACGTTGAACATCTTTTCATGCTAATAACCATGTGAATATTCCCTTCAGTGAAACGTCTGTTACTTATATATTTTAGTCTCTCTGTTAGGTATGTGGTTTGCGATTATTTTCTTCAAGTCTGTGGCTTGTCTTTTCCATCGTCTTAACAGGGTCCTTGGCAGAGCAAAAGTGTTTAAGTTTGATGATGTGCAGTTCTTCACTATTTCCTCCGGTGGGTTGTCCTTTCGATGTTGAGTTTCGGAAATCTTTGTTCTTGTTGTTCATTCACTCAGTCATGTCCAGCTCTTTTGACCCCATGAATGGCAGCATGCCAGGTTTCCCTGTGCTTCACTATCTTCTGGAGTTTGCTCAAGCTCATGTTCGTTGAGTCGGTGATGCCATCCAACCATCTCATCCTCTGTCTCCCCCTTCTCCCTTTGCCCTCAATAATTCCCAGCATCAGGGTTTTTCCCAATGAGTCAGTTCTTTGCATCAGGTGGCCAAAGTATTGGAGCTTCAGCTTTAGCATCAGTCCTTCCAATGAATATTTACCTAACCTGAGATCCTGAAGATTTTCTCTTTTTTTCCACTAAACGTTTTGCATTTAAGTGTCTGATCAGTTTTGAATTAGTTTATGTATAAGATGTGAGATTTTGGTCCATATTCATTTTTTTTTTTTTGGCCAATGAATGTCTAATTGCTAGAGCACTGCTTGTTCGAAAAGCTGTCCTTCCTTGGAATTGCACCTTTGGCAAGACGAATCGGGCATGTCTGTATTGGTAATACCGATCTTTGTCCATACCACATAGTCTTGGTTACTGTAGATGTGTAATAAACCACACAGACTTGATTCCTGAGACCACATAGACTTGATTCCTCCCATTTAATTTATTTTTTCAAAATGAATCTACCTACTCTAATTTCTTTGCCTTCCTATGTATTCAGTTCACTTCAGTCACTCAGTCATGTCCGACTCTGCAACCCCATGGACTGTAGCATGCCAGGCTTCCCTGTCCATCACCAACTCCCAGAGCTGGCTCAAATTCATATCCATTGAGTCGGTGATGCCATCCAACCATCTCATCCTCTGTCGTCCCCTTCTCCTCCTGCCTTCAATCTTTCCCACCATCAGGGTCTTTTCCAGTGAGTCAGTTCTTTGCATCAGATGGCCAAAGTATTGGAGCTTTAGCTTCAGCATCAGTCCTTCCAATGAATATTCAGGACTGATTTCCTCTAGGATTGACAGGTTTGATCCCCTTGCAGTCCAAGGGACTCTGGAGAGTCTTCTCCAACACCACAGTTAAAAAGCATCAATTCTTCAGCATTCAGCTTTCTTTATAGTCCAACTCTCACATCCATACATGACTACTGGAAAAACCATAGTTTTGACTAGATAGACCTTTGTGGGCAAAGTAATGTCTCTGCTTTTTAATATGCTGTCTAGGTTGGTCATATTTTTTCTTCCAAGGAGCGAGAGTCCTTTGATTTCATGGCTGCATTAACCATCTGCAGTGATTTTGGAGCCCAGGAAATAAAGTCTGTCACTGTTACCATTGTTTCTCCATCTATTTGCCATGAAGTGAAGGATCAGATACCATGATCTTCATTTTTTGAATGTTGAGTTTTAAGACAGCTTTTTCACTCTCCACTTTCACTTTCATCAAGAGGCTCTTTAGTTCTTTTTCTGTTCCTGCCAGAAGGACGGTGTCATCTGTATATCTGAGGTTATTGATATTTCTCCCAGCAGTTTTGATTCCAGCTTGTGCTTCATCCAGCCTGGCATTTCACATGATGTACTCTGCATCTAAGTTAAATAAGCAGGGTGACAATATACAGCCTTGACATACTCTTTTTCCCAGTTTGGAACCAGTCTGTTGTTCCATGTCCAGTTCTGACTGTTGCTTCCTGACCTGCATACAGATTTCTCAGGAGGCAGGTAAGGTGGTCTGATATTCCCATCTCTTTAAGAATTCTCCGCAGTTTGTTGTCATCTACACAGTCAAAGGCTTTGGCATGCATAGTCAATAAAGCAGAAGTAGATGTTTTTCTGGAACTCTCTTGCTTTTTTGATGACCCTGCGGATGTTGACAATTTGATCTCTGGTTCCTCTGCCTTTTCTAAATCCAGTTTGATCATCTGGAAGTTCATGGTTGATGTACTGTTGAAGCCTGGCTTGGAGAATTTTGGGCATTATTTTGCTAGCATGTGAGATGAATGCAATTGTGTGGTAGCTTGAGCATTCTTTGGCATTACCTTTCTTTGGGATTGGAATGAAAACTGACCTTTTCCAGTCCTGTGGCCACTGCTGAGTTTTCCAAATGTGCTGGCATATTGAGTGGAGCAATTTCACAGCATCAGCTTTTAGGATTTGAAATAGCTCAACTGGAATTCTATTGCCTCCACTAGCTTTGCTTGTAGTGATGCTTCCTAAGGCCCATTTGACTTCGCACTCCAGAATGTCTAGCTCTAGGTGAGTGATCTGGGTCACATCATGATTATCTGGGTCTTGAAGATCTTTTTTGTATAGTTGTATGTATTCTTGCCACCTCTTCTTAATATATACTTCTTCCTATATATACTTTGAAATAATATTGTATCAATAAATATCTTATAGGGATTTTTGTTAGTGGTGGTGGTAGTGTTTAGTCACTCAGTCACAGCTGACTCTGTGCTAATCCATGGACTTTAGCCTGCCAGGCTTCTCTGTTCATGAGATTCTCTAGGCGAGAATAGTGGAGTGAGTTGCCATTTCCTCCTCCAGGGGATCTGGCTGACCCAGAGGTTGAACCCTTGTCTCCTGCATTGGCAGACGGATTCTTTACTGCTGAGCCACCAGGGTCGCCCTTGATTAGTGTTAATTCTCACTTAAATGCTTGGTAGAATTCTCCAGTGAATCCTTTTGGCCCTGGAAATTTATCTTTTGGAAGCTTTAAAGTTATATATGCATTTTTTAAAGGTGACAAGACTATTCAGATTGATTATTTGATCTTGGTTGAGTTTTGGTAGTTTGTGGGGTTTGAGGTATTTAGTCCATTTCTTTTGAATTTTCAAATTTCTGAAAAGGTTGTTCATGGGATTTCCTTGTTATTTTATCATTGACTATGGGATTTGTACTGATGTCCCTTATTTCATTCCTGATAATGGTCTTTTGTGTTTTCTCTCTTTTTATATTTGTCAGTCTTATTAGACTTTTGTTCAATTTTATTGATCCTCCTCCCCCAAGAACCAGCCTTCTGATTTTTGCTTTTATCTTTTATTTTTCTGTTTTTAATTTTGCTGGGTTTTAGTCTTATCTGTATTACTTCCTTCTGTTCACTTTGGCTTGATTTTGCTCTCCCTACCCCCACCCCCAGTTTGTTGAGGTAGGAAGTTAGGTTATTAATTTGAGACCTTCCAGCATTTTCCATTCAAGTATTTAGTGCTATACACTTTTAATCAGACCTGCTGAGAGGAGCCTGCAGTTCCTAACTGCAAGGAGGGGCTTTTCATCTTTGTCAGTTTTTGCTTCATGCATTTTGAGGGTCTGTTGGGATGTTGTCTGGAATAGATTCCAGGGTCTGATTAAGGTTTTAGGGGAGAGGGAGAGGAAGGAGACACTTCCTGACCAGTGCTGTCTCTTTGTCCTTGTGTGTTTATAACTTGGTGTCATTTCAGTGAGATTTAGGAAAGGAGATAAACATGTCTGTAAATGTCATGTTTAATTATAAGGACTTATTAAAAGATTACAAACTGGTTTAATGTACCTTTTGTGAGGATTTGGGGTGTCCATTTGGTCAGTTCTCCTTCTTAGCCAGGTGACAGCATTTGCCATGGTTCACAGTTGATCAGTCCCTCCTCCTTCAAACATCAGCCTCACTTGACTTCTAAGACACTGTCCTCCGTCTTGTTGGTTCCTCATTCATAGTCACCTGGGCCGCTTCTCCCTGACTTCTGACCCTGACATGCTCCATCCTGGGTCTCTTCTGTGCATTCACAGCCCCTGCTATGTGAGCTCACCACCAATGGCTTCAGAGAGAACCTCACACTGATGATCTCTGTATTCACCCTGGACCTCAAGTCCAATCGCATTTCCCACACTGACCCAGTGTTTCTCCATGGACATCCACATGAGCCTCTTGCACAACATGCCAAAACTAGCTGCTGACGTCAGCCACCAAAACCTAGTTTTCCACACAGTATATGGTCTTATTTGCTGGAGGCTCCACACTTTCAGTAGCTTAGATAAAAAAATCTTAGCATTTTCCTTGGCTCCTCTCTTGCTCTGTTCTGGCGTCTCTTCTCTCAGCACATCCTGTGGGCTCTGCCAGCAGACCCTACGTGGAATCAGTGGACAGCATCTCCACTGACGTGTATGGTATAAATTTACTTAGTCAAAGAAGTAAAGTTATAGCATATAAATAAATGCAGCCTTTCTCTACTTTGCTGATACTGTGACTACAATTCAGTGGTAACTAAGTGCTCCAAAGTATAGGTCCTGGAGGACAGACCTTCTTTTAATGAGCAGTTAAGGATCCATTTTAATCAGCAGGTTGTTTGTACACAGATATGAATTATCTTCAGTGGGTTAAATATTTTTGCTGAAATATTTTCCGCCTACCCTTCTGCCTGGTCAGCTCTTTGTCATGGACTTGCCAGACCCGACTCCAGTCAGGACTGCATGGGGTGTGGGGATCAGCGCCCCTACCATCCCATCACGGAGAAACCCAGCCCTCTAGGCTGGCAGGAATGCTGCCAGGCTTGCCTCCCCTTCTTGTCAACTGCATGCAGTCACGTGCACCCTTGGTGGGGTCTCCTTGCTGCTCATGGGAAATGCCAGCTCCTGCCCTCGAAGTGGTGGCACCCTTTGAAATGTCCAAGAACTTTGAAATACAGGGACTTATTCTTGGGGCCACGTTTTTCTGTGTCAGATGTTACCCTCCCACTGACCTGCCTCCTGGGCATGCCTTCCCCAAGCCCCCATCCAAGCAAACCTCCTTGTTCTCTGCTTCCCTTGTCTCCACCTGCTCTCAGCCCTCGTTCTCTAGTTCTTTTTTCATATATTGTCTCCTTCTCTAGGAGGAGAGATTCTTTGAGGAGAGAGACATTCTCTCTATTCTTTCTTGTATCCCAAACATGCAGAATGGTGTGTGGCATCTAATAGAGAAATATAGTGGTTGGTGAAGACCAGTGCTTTGTGTTCATGGCAGGTGCTGCTGCGGGCAGCTCTCTTGTTTGCCTTGAGTAGTGATGTCTGAGGAAGTCTGTACGCTGTGCTCTCCGGTTCAGAGCCTGCCCCTCTTCCTTTTGGGGAGTGAGGAGGCTGTGGACAGTTATAACTTTGGTCTAGTTATGAAGTGGGGATGCCGCTGAGAAGGAGGGGAGGTGTGCCCGTTTATCTGCTCTCTGAGCCATCTCCCCCGATTGTCCAGAAAGATTCCACCGGAACCAGAGAGTGGGGTCATCCTGGCCCAGAGCCCCCTAGAAGGCTCTTCTGTGGTGTCCCTGAGGGATTCACTGACTTCTTTGGCACGGAGTGTCCTCATTCTAGCATTCAATATCCTGTGTCCCAAGAAATCACACCCTGGGACATGAAACCCTGGCTTCTGGTGATGGGTACTGAAGGTTGGGTGAAGGGGAGTACACAGCCCATAAGATGGTCCCCTCCCCCCAAATAGGGGCTGGAAATAACACCATTTTAGTGTTTCATGGGTCCTGTGTGGGTTGTTTGCCTTCTGTGCCAGTTGTCACTCTTTCTGCGCTGACCGCTGGTGGCACCACGATTTGCAGGTCACAGTAAATGCACCATTGTTGCATCACCAAGCCGGGGAGGTTTAAGTGTGTAATTAAGGGTGATGCAACCCAAGTATTAAGAATTCGGTGTTGACTGTTGGTTAACTGTGTGCTTTGTGTTGAGATAGTGCTGGTTAGAGTGTTAAACATTGTGAACATTCTGATCATGTTTTCTAAGGATTCAGATAATTAAAATGAAAACAATTGCAATAGCAGTGGCAGCATCGCCCAGACCTCCTGAAAAAGACAGAATGACCATGAAATTTTAACAACAGATAAAAAGATGCACTGGGACCAGGAGGACTGGATCAGGAAGAGCAGGTGACCCAAACAGAGCCTAGAGTGCAGCACCCAGAACGGAGCGGGGGCAGGGCATGGGGAGGGGGCTGTGGAAGTTCAGAGGGGAGCCCACCAACTGGGGCTGAGATAGGCAGGTATTTCCCAGTCAATCAAAAGTCCTCTATCTCTGCTAAAGACACCACTATGCAATTGAGACTAGCTGGTGTGGAAGAATCTCTGGCAGGCCATAGGAATGCAATATGACCTTATCGTTTGACTACTCTATGAAACTGAGGAAGGTTACATTTCCTGATCCAGAAGTTGCAGTAATGTGCCACGTGGGCAAGAAAGAGGAAATCTTCCTGGCAGACGTTTTGGGCTGTGTGGCTTAGATCTGATCCTGTCAGGGCATGTCCAACATTCTGCTTCTGCAGTAGGTCAGGGGTGCGTCAGTTCGGGGCAGCAGAAGTGTTCTACCCAGCTGTGAGGTGTTTTGATTTGTAAATTGACATTTCAGATCATCTTCATTTCTGTGGCTCAAACCATAAAGAGTCTGCCTGCAATGCAGGAGACCCGGGTTTGAGCCCTGTGTCAGGAAGATTCCCTGGAGAAGGAAATGGCAACCCACTCCAATATTCTTGCCTGGAAAATCCCAGAGGTGGAGGAGCCTGGCAGACTATAGTCCATGGGCTGGGCGAGTCAGGCATGCCTGAGCAACTAACACTTTCTTTCGTTTCTGTGAAGGTTTAAATGATATCTCAGTAAGCAAACAGTGCAAGGTTGTTGGTATCTTGTCCTACTCTCTTTATCTGTCTGTTTAGCAGACAGAGCAAATGTGAATCCCAGTTAGTCTGAGTGAAGAAACTGAATTGGTCTCACATGCTACATGCCTGCACACCTCATACACAACACTCCTAAAAAGATTCACCTGAGATGCTTTCCTAATGTAAGTGTTTGGTTACTTTTCAGCTTCCTCAGAATGTTTGCTGCCAAGTCGCTTCAGTCGTGTCCAACTCTGTGCGACCCCATGGACTGCAGCCTACCAGGCTTCTCCGTCCATGGGATTCTCCAGGCAAGAACACTGGAGGGGTTGCCATTTCCTTCTCCAGTGCATGAAAGTGGAAAGTGAAAGTGAAGTCACTCAGTCGTGTCTGACTCTTAGCGACCCCATGGACTGCAGCCCACCAGGCTCCTCCATCTATGGAATTTTCCGGGCAGCAGTACTGGAGTGGGGTGCCATTGCCTTCTCCCTCAGAATGTTTAGAAGCACTTAATGCAGTGTTTGCATTTATAGAAATGCAAAGAGATTGTCGACCCAATGGCTGGTGGTGTTCTCAGGCATCATGTGATATTAAACCTTTGACCTGACATAAAATGGTATTCCCTACACTCTCACCCCCCAAATCCTTTTTCCAAAGTGCAGATAAAAGGCATGTCCTTCTCTGATTTGGATACACGCTGAAGATGAGAATGGAGAAAAGAGGTCTGAATATTTGTATGCTATTTCTTCGGAACTGCTTGATGGTCTTTGACGATGTGTAAGAAACCTAGGAAAAGATGGAGCAACTGCACCCAAGTTGTTTGCTGTTATGTTTAGGCTGAGGCAAAAACTCATATGGTGAGAAGATGACTCATTTTTTAATGACTGTTTAAAAGTTAAGTCATCAGATAAGGGCAACTTTCTCAATTAAACTAAAACTTTGTTTCCACAAGTTCAAATTATATTTTTGCTTTAAAACTATTTTCTCTGAGAGAGGTGTAACTTATCCATTTGGGTAGCTTAAAAATGATGATGGGCCTTGGAAAGCATTACTATAGGCAAAGCTAGCAGAGGTGATGGAATTCCAGTTGAGTATTTCAGATCCTAAAAGATGATGTACTCAATATGCCAGCAAATTTGGAAAACTCAGCAGTGGCCACAGGACTGGAAAAGGGCAGTTTTCATTCCAATCCCAAAGGAAGGCAATGCCAAAGAATGTTCAAACTACCACACAATTGCACTCATCTCACACACTAACAAAGTAATGCTGAAAATTCTCCCAGCTAGGCTTCAATAGTATGTAAACTTGAGAGCTTCCAGATGTTCAAGCTGGATTTAGAGAAGGCAGAGGAACTGGAGATCAAATTGCCAACATCGGTTGGATCATAGACAAAGCAAGAGAATTCTAGGAAAACATCTACTTCTGCTTCATTGACTACACTAAAGCTTTTGATTGTGTGGATCACAACAAACTGTGGAAAATTCTTAAAGAGATGGGAATACCAGACCACATTACCTGCCTCCTGAGAAACCTGTATGCAGGTCAAGAAGCAACAGTTAGTACTGGACATGGAATAACAGACTGATTCCAAATTGGGGAAAGAGTATGTCAAAGCTGTATATTGTCACCCTGCTCATTTAACTTATATGTGGAGTACATCATGCAAAGTGCCAGGCTGGATGAAGCACAAACTGGAATCAAAATTGCTAGGAAAAATATCAATAGCCTCAGATATGCAGATGACACCACACTTATGGCAGAAAGCAGAGAGGAACTAAAGAACCTCTTGATGAAAGTGAAAGCGGAGAGTGAAAAAGCTGTCATAAAACTCAACGTTCCAAAAATGAAGATCATGGCATCTGATCCCATCACTTCATGGCAAATAGATGGGGAAACAATGGAAACAGTGACAGATTTTATTTTCTTGGGCTCCAAAATCACTGCTGATTACATCCATGAAATTAAAAGACGCTTGCTCCTTGGAAGAAAGGCTATGACAAACTCAGCGTATTAAAAATCAGAGACATTACTTTGCCCCCAAAGTCAAAGTCATTAAAAATCAGAGACATTATTTTGCCCACAAAGTCAAAGTCATGTTTTTTCCAGTAGTCATGTATGGATATGAAAGTTGGACCATAAAGAAAGCTGAGTGCTGAAGATTGATGCTTTTGAACTGAGGTGTTGAAGAGGACTCTTGAGAGTCCCTTGGACATCAAGGAGATCAAACCAGTCAATCCTAAAGGAAATCAGTCCTGAATATTCATTGGAAGGACCGAAGCTGAAGCTGAAGCTCCAATGCTTTGGGCCAACTGATGCAAAGAACTGACTCATTGGAAAAGACCCTGATGCTGGGAAAGATTGAAGGCAGGAGGAGAAGTGGGAAATAGAGGATGAGATGGTTGGATGGCATCACCGACTCAATGGACATGACTTTGAGCCAGTTCTGGGAGTTGGTGGTAGACAGGGAAGCCTGGTGTGATGCAGTCCATGGGTTCACAAAGAGTCAGACACAACCGAGGGACTGAATTGAGCTGAAGAATGATAGACAAGCTTTGCATAGTGGCAGTATCATAACCAGTGAGGTTTATGAGGTGTGATTATTGCTAATTGAAAAAAAAAAAAAGATAGACAAACTTAAATGTAAAACGTAAAACTATAGAACTTCTAGAAAACAATGTATGAAAAGATCTTCAGGACTTAGAAGAGGGCTGGGAACTCTTAGACTTGATACCAAAAGTGTGATTCATAAGAGGGAAAAATTGATAAGTTCGAATTCATCAAAACAGCCTTTGCTCTGGGAAAGAGTCTATTGAAAGGATTCAGATAAGCTGTTTACCAGAAAAAAGTGTTTGCAAACCAGGAATCCAACAAATCCAAACAGCTTATATCTAAACTGTTTAAAGAATTCTCAAAATAACAGTAAAGAAAAATTTGTTGGGAAAATGGGGGAATTTCCTGGCAGTTCAGTGGTTAGGACTTTGCAGTTTCAGGGCCAAGAGCCTGGGTTCAGTTCCTGGGCTCTGGATGAAGATCTTGTGGTGTGCCAAAAAAAAAAAAAGAAAACCCACACCTGACAAGCTGTTCAATATCATTAGCCATTAGGGAAATGCAGACTAAAACCATCTCAGATATCATTACACACTTAGTCATCAGAGTGGCTAAAGGGTAACCTATGGACAATACCGAAGATGCAGAGCATCTGGATCCCTCAGTCCTTGCTGTGAGGATGTAAAGTGGTACAGCTTTCCTGGAAAATAGGTGGGCAGTTCCTTTCAGAACTAAACATGGATTCACTGTAGGGACTCAGCTTTTGAATTCTTGGGCATTTATCCCAGAGAAGTAAGGAGTTATTTCCATGCTGGGATCGGTACACAGACACTCATAGGGTTTGCCCATGACGGTATCCTTCAGTGAGTGAGGGTTGAGCAGACTTTGATCCATCCGTACCCTGGACACCACTCAGCACCAAGAGGGAACGAGCCACTGGGATGTGCAGCAGCTTGTGGAAATCTCAGGGAAACTGTGCCAAGTGAAAAAAGCCAGTTCTGAAAGTTTACATACCTTGTGATTACATGTATGTAATATTTGTGAAGCAATGTAATTACAGAGATGAAGATCAGATCACTAGTTGCTGGGTCAGGGAATGGGGGACAGGATGGGTGTGGTTATGAGGGGCTGATAGGAGGGACCCCTGTGGGAAAGGCCGAGTGTGAGTGAATGTCTTGGGAGGGGGTGGTGATTGTGGTTAAAAAGAGCAGCATAGAGCAGGCACCCATGCACAGACAGCTCATGAAATCCAGACAGTCTCTGGTTGTCCAGTGTACATTTTTGGTAGCAGCGTTGTCCTGGGGATGTGTTTGGTGCTGACCTCAGTGTGGTCACGGTGAAGGCAACATGAAACTTCCCTGTACATTGCTTTGCAGTTTCTCCTGAATCTGTAATTGTTTCAGAATGAAGAGTTTTTATAGAGCAGTGGATCTTTTAGATGTAGCTCATTTGATGAATTTATAGATGCAGACAACCTGCTTAACAAGCCTGTAGATATGAAGTGGGTGGACATTTTTGGAGAGGTGGAAATGAATTACTACAAGTCTGAAAACCTGCTCGTTTTTGTTGAGAGGATATTTAGCTTGATGTCATCGCACTGGACTGACACCAGGCATCATTGTCCTGTGGGCTTGATAAAGGCAGGCAGGTATTATAGGGAAAGGAAACAGAGTAATGATACTAATACCCTATGGTGTTGTGGAGCAGAAAGGAACAGGACATTTGTGTGTGTGTGTATCATAGTTAAATAATAGTGGCTCAGACGGTCAAGTATCTGACTGCAGTGCAGGAGACCCAGGTTTGATTCCTGGGTCAGGAAGATCCCCTGCAGAAGGAAAAGGCAACCCACTCCAGTATTCTTGCCTGGAGAAGCTCATGGACAGAGGAACCTGGCGGGCTACAGTCCATGGGATTGCAAAGAGTCAGACATGATTGAAGTGACCTAGCATGCAGGAAGATAACTAAAACCAAAAATAGTCCAAAGGTCCATGAAAAAATGAAAATGATACATAACAAAACATCTACTTACTGAAAAAGAGGCAATAGAGGAGGAATAGAGGAACAAAACACAGAGTCATATAGAAAATAAATATCCAGATGGTAGAGATACTTCCAACTAGATAAGTTATAAAACTAAATGTGCATGGATTAAAGACTCCAATCAAAATTCACAGATTGTCAGGCTGGATTTTTTTAAAAGTCCATTAGATTCACAGGGGTTGAAAGTAAAAGAATGGGAAAGACATATCATGCAGTGACTGTAAGAGAGCCACAGTGGCATACTAATACAAGACAAAATGTGCTGAAGGAAAAAAAGTTATTAAATGCAGAGGGACTTAACATTTAAAATAACTAATGTCCATAGCTGGGCTTCCCTTGTGGCTCAGCGGGTAAAGAATTCGCCTGCAAATTGGGAGACCTGGGTTCGATCCCTGGGTTGGGAAGATCCCCAGGAGAAGGGAAAGGCTACCCATTCCAATATTATGGGCTGGAGAATTCCATGGACTGTATAGTCCATGGGGTCGCAAGGGGTCAGACACAACTGAGCGACTTTCACTCACTTCACTCACTCACTCAATGCCCATAGTTAACATTAAGAGTTCATTCTTTGTGTTGTACAGTTCTGTGTGTTCTGACAAGCTCATAGTCATGTATGCACCATTACAGTATGACACAGAATACTTGTACCATTACAGTCTACAAAATCTAAATATCTAATAAATGATTTTAAATGAACTAAATTGCTGTATCAGAGGACACAAGAAACATTTAAAAATATTGTTATATATTTCTCATGCATCATTTTTCTCCTGTTAATTACTACTGATTGCCACTCAACAAATTCTGTTGTTGTTTTATTTAAATAATAACATTTATATAACAGAGAAATAATGCAGAATAATATAATTTCCATCAGTACCTATTTTTTAGGTTAAAGCAATAATATGTGTATAATTACTTGCTAAATGTTATATTATTATGTTTTTTTGTCTGTTATTGCTGTGTCCTGGATTGACTCTCTAAAAGTTGGTCATTACAAGAATAACTTCTCTTAACAATAGTTGGAGAAGCACAAGTTAAGTCCATCCGGAACTGTGCTTCCCTTGTGGGGGATGGGGATGGTGAACAGTAAGAAAGTACTTGAATATCTCTTTGTTCCTGCTGACACTGCAATGTGAGGGGTGACCCTGAGGGGTGTGTTTCTCCCTTAGTAAGAAAGCATTCTGGTTTTAGTACCATATTTTAAAGGTATTCTTTTAAAATTATTTATTTATTTAGCAGAAATTAACACAGTGTTGTAAATCAACTATATTTCAATTTTATAAGTATGCTTGAGTCATCTGAATATGGCCTCATACCTAGCAAAAGCAGGAGTATGAAAAAGAAAAACTGGAAAAAAAAATTAACAGACATTACTTCTGGCACATACTAAGAGATATATAAATATTTGTAAAAAATTAAGTGTTAGTCACTCAGTCGTGCGACCCCACCAGGTTCATCTGTCCATAGGATTTCCCAAGCAGGAATACTGGAGTGGGTTGCCATTCCCTTCTCTAGGGGATCTTCGTGGCCTAGGGATAGAACCTGGCTGGCTCTCCTGCGTTGCAGGCAATTCTTTACTGTCTGAGCCACCAAGGAAGAAATATTTGCTGAGGATTAATGAGTGAATGAGTGAAAAGTATGCGAAATGTTGCTACATTTTCCAATCCAGCTAATTGTGTAGACTATCTCTAAAAGGGAATTAGGAGAATACAGATTACAAATCTTTTAAAAATCACTGTTCTTAGTTGATTTAAATTAATTATATGTATAGGAATATCCATTTCTGTGCTATTTTAGGCGCATGTTCCTTGCTGATTTAGGATATCAGAAAAGTGAATTTGGCTTTGTCAGAATGTTTCCAAACAACCCAGCCAGGAAACCACACCCTTTCAAAACATAACTCTCACACACAGATTTAAATTAAGTTGGATTTTTATGTGTTTTTTAATTTGCCCAGTTGTTATAAAGCTTTTCATTTTATATAAATATGTACTCTCTTGTGGAAATATTAATCACATTTAAGATTGAACTGGTCTAATGTTAGCTTTTCATAGAAACAAAGTATATAGTTTTATAATATGTATATTTCCCAAACTTGTAAGACCTCCAAATAACCACATCCCACAGTGGCCTCATGGCCTCAGGAATGAAAAGGATCTTCAGTTTTTGACTGTTCAGATCACTGAAAGTCATGGCTGGAAAGGGTCTTAGAATTAATCCAGCCCGGCCCCATCCACACAAATCCCTCGGAGTCAGCCCCCATCTCCCACCCCCACTGCTGTGTAGATAAGGAAACCTTAGTCCCAGAAGACCTTTTCCAGATATTTCCATCACGTTCTCTTTGATGCTTTCAGCATGTGTGTCCACACTTTGTTAGCCAAAGAGAACATTTGTTTTAGTTTTAAGTAGAAAGATAATGAGTTAATGGCTTTTCCTAGCCCTTTGTGTGGCCCTTTCCAGAAGAGAAGGCAGAGCTGCCAGGAGCTCAAAGCCTCTCCCAGGTGAGGGATGTGTCTGGGGCCCTTAGTTCCTGGTGTACCTTCAGCTCAGCCTCAGATTTCCATGTGTCCTCTGTAAGTGTAGTTTCACAGATAACAAAGCAGCCACCACTTAAAAAAAATTTTTTTTAAGTCCGTTCTTCCCCAAAATATTGTTAAACCTTGTTGCATAATGTTAATCCAAATCCATAGTCCAAAAAAGCTTTTACAGCATTTGAGTGAGTGAGTGAAGTTGCTCAGTCATGTCCAACTCTTTGCGACCCAGTGGACTGTAGCCTACCAGGCTCCTCTGTCCATGGGATTTTCCAGGCAAGAGTTCTGGAGTGGGTTGCCATTTCCTTCTCCAGGAGATCTTCCCAACCCAGGAATTGAACCCAGGTCTCCCACGTGGTTTATAGCATTTACTGAATAATAATTTGCTAATTCAAAATAGTATAAAATATGGTTATTTACTTTCAAGATTCTTGTGCTTTAAAAAAAATGTACTTATAGGGACCTTCCCTAGTGGCTCAGTGGTAAATAATTTGCCTGCCAATGCAGGAGACACGGGTTCGATCCCTGATCCAGGAAGATCCCACTTGCCATGGAGCAACTAAACCTGTGCGCCACAACTATTGAGCCTGTACTCTGGGGCCTGGGAACCACAACTGCTGAGGCCAAGTGCCACAACTACTGAAGCCCGTGCATCTAGAGTCTGTGTTCAGCAACAGAGAACCCACTGCAATCAGAAACCTGGGCACTGCAACTAGAGAATAGCCCTGGATAACTGCAACTAGAGAAAAGTCCACATGGCAACGAAGACCCAACACAGCCAAAAATAAATAAAGGAAACAAACAAACAAACAAAAAATGTACTTCCAAAAAACCATACTGCACCTTTAAAAATATAAATGAAGAGACTGGATAAATTAGCATGTAAATGTGGTGGCAGGGGTGTGAAAAGTAATTCTAGTTTACTGAAAATGGTCATATTCATCAAAAATTAAAGGAGCAAATTAACTTTCAAATATTTCCAAATAAATAGCTATTATGGAGAAATAATTTGGAGAAATATTTAACTATGTTGAAATTTTCTTTTACAAGTACAATATTTCGCTAATGACACTAAGATGAGCTACACAGTCCTTACGAAGATCATTTTAAAGCTGTGTAAATCAGCTAAATTGATCATAGTTTAAAATCTTTTCATATTTTCTTTTAGTAAAAATACCTTAGCTGAAGCATCCCTGTGTACCTCAGTGACTTTGCCTAGTTTATCCGTGACACCCTGAGCACTCTCTAATCCCAGGAATCCATCATCCGCTGGTGAACATCTGTCGTAAAGAGGAGACATGATTTGTTCTTGGGGTTCACAGGGTGAAATCTGCCCTGTTGGAAGGTGGCCCAGATGTGTTCCTGGGTGCCAGGCAGCCCCAGTGCGGCCCTAGGGGGAGGGAGGGTCAGCCAGGCTCTCTCTAGCACTGGCTAGTTGGGGTGTGTCTGAGGAGACAGGTAGGGCCATCCACCAACCATCCCAAAGGCTTTTGTGTCACGTCTGATCACGGTGACCAGGGTCACAGCCAGACCTTTTTAGTTCTGAAAAGAAAAAAAAATGTTCCCTTAAGTTTATCTGGCATACTTGCCTCTATCTGTGGAGGGACTGATTGGTTTTTTAGCTCTCATTATATATACAAAAGGAGGCAGACTACTCAAGCCGGCCCTGTCTCTAGAGCAGTTTCAGTGCATCGTTTTCCAGTGCCCTGAAACTCCCATTCAGATACCCTGACCGGGTACGTGCCTTTGCCCCACAGTTCTAAGCAGCTGATGATGTTTTGCATATGTTTGTGTAGTACTCCTACAGGTTTAGTTTACATATCAGTTTGTCCTTGCTTTGTAACAGGCACCCCCATACTTAGCATCTTTAAACGTAATCATGGTTCTGTGGGCTGGCTGTTTGGGCTCAGATGAGCTGAGTGGTTCCTTTTGCTAGACTCACCTGGGCTCACTCACACAGATGCCATCAGCCTGCGACTTGGCAGGGACTGTGGATCTAGAATTTCCTTGCTCGTATGTCTGGAGGCCGGCAGACTGTCAGCCTGAGCATCTCATTTCTTTCCCCTGTGACTGCTCCTGCAGGCTAACCTGGGTTCCTTCCTGGGGGTCACAGGGGTGTCTGCAATGAAAGAGAGCAAGCCAGGTGCTTTTCAGGCCTCTGCTTGTGCTGTGTTCGCCCTTTGAAACAAGTCATGCTGCTGCCCAGATTCAAGGAGGGGAAAAGAAGGACTCTCCCTCATGCCAAGAAGAGCTGTCACATCACATTGCAGTGGGACATCCAAAGGGGTTTTGCGGGAATTTATGACAGTTATTTGCAATGTATCTACCTGTGCTGACGGGTGTATTTTCATAACAAATTTCAAATGCATACCACCATTCAAACCTACCCTGAAGTAGAAAGAATAATGCATTAAACCTCTTAAATGCCCATCATTTGGATTCAACAATTTTCAGTATTTTGCTGCCTTTTTTTTGGCCTCTGTTTTAAAAGTTTTCTCTTTGCTGAAGTATTTTCAAGCAAGTCCCATGGTGCTGTTTCAGCTCTGCATGTTTCAATATGCCTCCCCTGAAAAAGGAGACCTTGCTTAGGTAGCTGCCAGCCATGGTCATGTCGTGGTATTGTCAGCACTTAGTCCATAATTAAATTTTCCCAGTTGTCTCTTTGCAGCAGGTAGATTTGGAAAGGATTCCGCCCACATAAAGTCCATAGCAGTCCCAACTTGCCTTTCTTTTCTTTTTGCCCTATTGATCTGCTTTGAAGACTGGTCTGTTTTCCTACAAAGAACCTCCCGCAGTCTGCATTTGTGTGGCTGCTTTCTTTTGGGATCATTTGACATGCATCTCTAGCTCCTGTACTTCTGTTTGTGAAAGTTGCCTAGTGGGTGAATTTCATTCAGTGCCACTCCTGGAGCAGGTGTCCTTTTTAAAGAGGTCCCCCATGCTTCCAGTCTCGTCGTTCGGAGGCTTGTCTTACTTTCACTGATGCTAACGTTGATGGGTGGGCTGACCCTTTGATGATCATTACACGAATCTGTTATTTCAATTATTATAAGGCAGTGATTTCCTAACTGTTTCTTCCAGATTTTGTTAGCTGGAGTTTCTTTTACAAGGAACTTTCCCTCATCAATTAGAGTCATTTAGTTATCTGCAGCGTGTTCGGACAGCTGACCCTTTTCATTGATGGCTTACAGAATAAGGAGTTGGTGCACTAGTTATATCCAGAGCTACTCAATTCATAGTGGTTTGGGGTATCTCTTTCTTTTTTCCCCTCGTTTTTGATATTACAGCCAGACTTCGAAGATATGAAAGGTTCTAATCCACACCACTGCAATAAAGTGAATATCATAGTAGAGTCAGACAAATTATTTTATTTCCCAGTGCATACAAGAGATATGTTTACACTATACTGTAGTCTGTGTGCAATAATAGCATTGTGTCTGAAAAAACATGTGTATACCTTACTTTAAAAGTAGTTGGTTACTAAAAAAATGCTAGCCATCCTTGACAGCCTTCAGTTTATGGAAAATGCAAAGTACAATAACATGAGGTATGCTTGTATTATGAAATCATCATGGGTTTTAGATATTCAGTGTGTTTCAATCATTTGCATTTTTTTGAGGCTCAGATTGTTTCATCTTTGGGCCTTGGGAGCTACTTGTTGGCTTCTGTCTCCCTTGGCACCATTATCCCTTGAGAGTGCCCTTGCTTTCCAGCACAGTATATCTCAGGATATATGGGGGAGTAAGTAAGCGTTAGTCTTTCAGTCATGTCCGACTCTGCGACCCCATGGACCATAGCCTGCCAGGCTCCTCTGTCCATGGGATTCTCCAGGCAAGAATATTGTAGTGGGTAGCCACCCTCCTCCAGGGGATCTTCTTGACCTAGGGATTGAACCCACATCTACTGAATTGCAGGTAGATTCTCTACCATCTGTGCCACCAGGGAAGCCTATCTTGTATGTTTCTTGTAATCATCCATTCCTGGTTGGCGATTACAGTGTAGGCAGTGGTTGGACTCATTACTATTGAGTTTTTATTGTTTTTAGTCCTTTCTCTGGCAAGAGCTGGAAGACAGATCTATATAGTCAGCCTTCTGTATCTGTGGACTCTTCGTGTATTCAACCAACTGCAGATGAAAAATACTCAGAAAAAAATTCCAGAAAGTTCCAAAAAGCAAAACTTGAATTTGCTGCACACTGGCAGTTATTTACATAGCATTTACATTGTATCAGGTATTATAAGCATCTATTTCTGCTTTATTGACTATGCCAAAGCCTTTGACTGTGTGGATCACAATAAACTGTGGAAGATTTTGAAAGAGATGGGAATACCAGACCACCTGACCTGCCTCCTGAGAAACCTGTATGCAGGTCAGGAAGCAACAGTTAGAACTGGACATGGAACAACAGACTGGTTCCAAATAGGAAAAGGAGTACATCAGGGCTGTATATTGTCACCCTGCTTATTTAACTTATATGCAGAGTACATCACGAGAGATGCTGGGGTGGAGGAAGCACAAGCTGGAATCAAGATTGCTGGGAGAAATATCAATCACCTCAGATATGCAGATGACACCACCCTTATGGCAGAAAGTGAAGAAGAACTAAAGAGCCTCTTGATGAAAATTGGAGAGTGAAAAAGTTGGCTTAAAGCTCAACATTCAGAAAACTAAGATTATGGCATCTGGTCCCATCACTTCTTGGCACATAGATGGGGAAACAGTGGAAACAGTGGCTGATTTTATTTTTCTGGGCTCCAAAATCACTGCAGATGGTGATTGCAGCCATGAAACTAAAAGACACTCCTTGGAAGGAAAGTTATGACCAACCTAGATGGCATATTAAAAAGCAGAGACATTACTTTGTCTACAAAGGTCCGTCTAGTCAAGGCTATGATTTTTCCAGTAGTCATGTATGGATGTGAGAGTTGGACTATAAAGAAAGCTGAGTGCTGAAGAATTGATGCTTTTGAACTGTGGTGTTGGAGAAGACTCTTGAGAGTCCCTTGGACTGCAAGGAGATCCAACCACTTCATCCTAAAGGAAATGAGTCCTGGGTGTTCATTGGAAGGACTGATGTTGAAGCTGAAACTCCAATATTTTGGCCACCTGATGTGAACAGGTGACTCATGTGAAAAGACCCTGATGTTGGGAAAGATTGAAGGTAGGAGGAGAAGAGGACAACAGAGGATGAGATGGTTGGATGGCATCCCCTAAGTTTGGATAAACTCCAGGAGTTGGTGATGGACAGGGAGGCCTGGCCTGCTGTGGTTCATGGGGTCTCAAAGAGTCGGACATGACTGAGCAACTGAACTGAATTGAACTGAGAGGTGATTTAAAGCGTATGGGAAGATGTGCATCAGTTTATATGCAAATACTGCACCATTTTTTATAGGGGACCTCCATGAATTTTGGTATCTGCAGGGAGTCCTGGTACATATAAATACATATATGTTTCTTTTTCTCTTAAGTATGTTTTAAAAATCAAGTATAATTGATTTTTTAACTTAAATTAGAATTGCAGAATTTTCATTTAACTTCTTTGCTTTTCATACTCTTTCCTTTTTCAATGAAAAGTTTTGGTTAGTGTATGTTAACATACACTAATATGTATTGATATATTAACTAATGTGTGAAAACATGTAATATTACTATTATTAGCATACACTAATGCTAATAATATATTGTATCAGCATTATTACTTTGAAATTGTTATGTATTTACATTTAACTTTGAACTACTGTATATATAATGTGATAATGCTAATATATAAATTGTAAATAATAACTAAGATATATTAAGTATACTAATATATTAGATAATACACAAATAAAACAGCTCATTATCATGTATTAGTAAACTAGTGAGTTTGTAACAGTTTTAGATTAGTTAATGCACACACACACACATAAATGTTTCGAAATAATAGTGCTGATATCATTAGTAACAGATTTGTTCATTTGCTGAGTCCTGTCTGACTCTTTGCAACCCCATGAACTGCAGCACACCACGTTTTCCTGTCCTTCACTATCTCCCAGAGCTTGCTCAAACTCATGTCCATTGAGTTGGTGATGCCATCCAACCATCTCATCCTCTTTTGCCCCCTTCTCCTGCCCTCAATCTTTCCCAGCATCAGGGTCTTTTCTGACTGGATGAAATTTAAGTTTTCTCTGTAGTCCCCTTTTCCTTAGAAAATATTCCACTGAGAATTCCATCAAAGTACTTTGGACAAGTCACTGAAAACCATTCTTTTCTTTGTATGGTTAGGGCACCAAATTAATCTATATATTCTCACCCCAGTTGGTTTTCAGTTTTTACAGATGCCTTTTTTCTTCTTGATTTCATTTTTTAAAAATATGTAAAACATTTTTGTTTCCAAAGTCAAAACCACAGTATAGAGTCTGCCTAGAAAAGTCTCGTGTTACCTCCCTTCTCTGAAGGCAAGTCCTTTCATTTGTTCTTAATTTTCCTTCCAGTGTTTCTTTTGCAAATATATTTCCTTTTAGAAATTATGTTAAATAGAAAAAAACTTAACATCTTTTTCAATGAAGTTCCACTAGCTTTTCTACATTTTTTGGTTATTATTTGTTTTAAAAGACTAGTATTATAAAGGTTTTATCATACCTACCTGTGTCAAGCGTAAAAGAACAATCCAAACATTCTTTGGCAGATGACACTGTTTAGCTTCTTTTAAGAAATGTATCTCCCTCTTCAATGAGTTTGGTACATTCGGGAAACAGACTGCAAACTAAAGTGAAATAGAAAGATTTCTTCTAATTTCCATTTGTTGTCTGAGGCTGAGAAAATATCTAACAGAAGTTATTTTACAAAGATGAGTCTGAGAAAAAAATTCCTTGAATTAAACCATAATGAAAAAGAATATGAAATAGAATACATATGTGTGTGTTTATATATACCTGAATATCTTTGCTGTATAGCAGAAACTAACACAATACTGTAAATTAATTATGTGAAGTGAAAGTCACTCAGTCATGTCCCCAACTCTTTGCAACCCCATGGACTGTGCATTCCATGAAATTCTCCAGGCCACAATACTGACGTGGGTCGCTATTCCCTTCTCCAGGGGATCTTCCCAACCTGGGGATTGAACCCAGGTATCCCTCACTGCAGGCGGATTCTTTACTTTCTGAGCCAGCAGAGAAGCCCTGGTGTATAAACAGCAAGATGAGAAAGACATTTTTTTAAAAGTTATTAAGAACCATGAAACTCCAGGTGTCCCCTGTGTGTTGTCCTCTGTTGACTTTTTAATTCATTCTCTGCTTCCTTCATAGTCATGCTCATAGGCGTCAACTTGAGAAATTCTAGAGCCTCAAAATGAACATGGCCAAAATTGTGTTCATAACATTTGGAAAGAAGGAGGCTTCGCAAAATTAGGAGAATATCAGATAAATTAGAGTTGAAATTGGTAGAACTTAATGCACTTTTGTTAGTAATATTAGAAAATTGTTGTTATTATTTGGTTTTAATACATATACCAGAGTTACATAAAATGTTGACATTGGGCAACTTGGATGAAGGGTATAAGGGAATACTTTGTACCATCTTTTGAACTCTTATATAAAGCTAAAATTGTTCCAAAGGAAATTTTATTTCACACACACACACATACACACACACTTAGATACACAAAAAGACTTAGAATGCATGAAATACAAAGGGACCCTTAGAGAACTTCAACAAAGTGGTAAGAGAAGTAACCCAACAGAAAAAAGGATTAAATGAAATGCATGCCAAGTAATATACCATTTTTGTTTACCACACAGGCAAAATATATAAGGTTAATATCAAGTGTTAATATAAGGTTGATATCCTGTCTCACAGGATATTAACAGGGAGGCAGGATAGGTTGACCTAATATTCTTGGCTGGCAAGTTGACAGTATCAGTTTAAAATGTTTATTTTAACTAAGTATGTGCATGTGTGTGCTCAGTTGTGTCCGACTCTTTGCGACCCCATGGACTAGCCACCAGGCCCCTCCTTCCATGGGATTTCCCAGGCATGAATACTTGAGTGAGTTGTCATTCCCTTCTCTAGAGGATCTTACCTGCCTGGGGATCAAGCCTGGGCCTCCGCATTGCAAGTGGATTCTTTACCCTCTAAGCCACTGGTGAAACCCTAGATACACTATGGTACATCCATACTGTGGAATGCTACACAGCCATTTGAAAATCATGAGATAGATTTCTGTTGTTTGACATCATCTCCAAGACAAAAATATTAAGTGAAAAAATAAATTGTAAGATAGTAAATGTAGTCTATCATTTGTTTAAAGAAAACAGGCATTGCTATATATCTACATGTTTCTCTCTCTTTTTCCATGTATATGCATAAATAAATATGCAGAAAGCGATCTGGTATATACTCTCTAGTTAGATTTAAATACTGTTATTCCTGGGTAGTGGGAATGGGCAATGTGGTCCAGATGGACTTTTAACATCTGTCTATAACTCAAGGCTTTTACATAATTGATCACAGAGACACAGGAGTGGGGCAGGGTGGGGAATGTCTCAGGCAGCTTGTCGTGAACAGAGAGAATGCTGTCTAGCAGGGGTGGACTCTGAGCTGCTTGTGTCCCTGTGGGGTCCAGTGCAGAGTAAAAATGTGGGATCCTTTGCTCAAAATGCAGGACAAAGTATCATTAAAGGTGCATATGATTTATCATGTATCTTTGTATTGGGCTGGTTTTAGATGCAGACATCAGAACTCATATGAGGACTTAGCTGAATTACACACGTGATATGTCGGGGCTTGTTCCTGGAGTTGTCTCTCAAGCCAGTAGAAGAGACCAGCCTCAGCCAAGTCAGAATGGTTGAGGAGAAAGAGGACCCCACTCCCCATTCACAGGCACCGGGGGGCACCCCTGGGCCTGGGGACAATCACAGCCAGGACAGACCCTCATGGACCCTGGGGATCCCATTTGTCTGCTGGGCCTACCATAACCTCCTTCTCATCAAACACCTGACTGAAACAGCCAGGCTGGTCACAAAGTCTAGGGGAGCCAAGCTGCCACGTCCACAGTAGACAGCACCCAGCAAGGATCCTTAAATCTCCAAGCTGGGAAGCCCGGGTACCCCAGTAGCCCCAGTAGGGGCTGATCAAGAGGCTCCCCTCCCACCAAGGTGAGTGATGGCTTTGTTTACGCAGGATGCTGTGATACCAGCACTTGCCTATCCCTGTCAGTCAGGGAGGCACAGACTGCCTGGCGAAGCCCTCCCCAGAGGCCACAGGAGCCAGGGCCAGTGTGAGCTGAGGCCCCAGGTCTCCAGTATGCCTTGCATTGTCCCTCAACCTTCAATTACTAAACACAAATCCAAAATGAAAATTGTTCAGAGTCAGAGCATTAAACCCAGGTGCAGGGTCCTCCCAGCGCCGGGTTGTATAGCTGCAGCGCTGGCACACCAAGGAAGGTAGCCTGGGTGGGTCAGAGGGTTTTGTTTTTAAGATGGGAGACATTAGGGGAAGCATGAATTTTGAGAGGTAGAATCCTTTAGCTGAGGGAGGACAAAGGTGATGGCGGGAGAACTGATAGGGCCAGCCCCCCAAATGGGATTCCTAACCCAGCGGGAGGGAGCGAGGAGAAAAGCAGGTGTTAGAGTGTGTGTGTGTGTGTGTGTGTGTGTGCGCGTGCGCGCACATGCTCAGTCATGTCCAACTCTTTGAGACCCCATGGACTGTAGCTCACCAGGAGTTGGTTGTCATACCCTCCTCCAGGGGATCTTCCCAACCCAGGAATCGAACTCAGATCTCCTGCATTGTAGGCGGAGTCTTTACCATCTGAGCCACCAGGGAAGCCCAAGAATACTGGAGTGGGTTGCCATTTCCTTCTCGGGGGATCTTCCCTACCCAGTGATTGAACCCACATCTCTTGTGTCTCCTGCATTTGGTGGCAGGGTCTTTACCACATTGCCTCCTGGGAAGCCCGGTGTTAGGGTCAGTGTGTCATATTTGGCAGGAAGATAAGGGAGTTTCCATTCCTCTGTTTCTGTTTTCTCTGTGAAATATGTGCTTGGGCTTGGAGGGGATGGGGATTTCAGTGATCATGATACTGGGAGAATGTAGAAGGCGGGGAACTGAGCTGTGAAGGAGAGATTGTAGTCCTGGACTCCATGGGATTATGGAGTGCACAGTGGGCTTGGCTGTGTGATATTCAGGAACCTAAAAAGAGAGACCCTGTCTTGTCCTGCTCAGAGAAGTACGGCCCCACTCTTTCTTAGGAGGAGCTCTTCCTACGAAGGATTGTCCTTTATTCTGAATTGAATTTAAAAAGTCCCGTTTTTAGTGTTTCTATGTCCTTTTAAAAAATGAAATGATATTGGTGATATCATGTAATGTTCTTTTGGTATTTTTTTTTTTACTGCGGCAAAATCTATATAAAACTTACAATTTTAACCATCTTTAAGTGTACAGTTCATAATGTTTATTTTAAAATGTTTTCACTTTGCAAAATAAAGTAAGATTAAAAATTGGTCATCCTATATTGTACCCCAGTGGTTTTGTGTGTGTGTGGGTGTGAAATTTTACTGGTCTGTGAAATGAAGAAATGCTATGAGCCTCACAAAGCATTTCTCTGTTAAGTGTTATACAACTCTTATTGGTGGAGGAAAACTCTGAAGCACTTTTTAGAATTTTTAAGATACACTGTAAGAATAAGAGTAGAAGTATTTATTTTATATTGCTCTTCTGATGCTCTGATAAAGTTCTCCTAATTCTAGTATTTTGTGTATATATCCTCTTTTGTGACATCATCAAGACTGTCTCCTTTTCTTCCGCAGTGCCATAATATTTTCCTTTTGTATTTCATGTGTAAACTCACCGCTCATACTATAACACATAACAGTTTTCTAAGGCTATTTTTGGTAATAGAAACATAAATACACATATATAAAACGTGGGTATGGATATAGTTGTTCACTTGGTTAAAGCCGTATTAATAAATGGTTCTAAAAGATTAATAAAGATTTTGTACACATAGTTTTTTTTTTTTCACTCTGAGCCACAGACACCAAAAGTCCCACAGGAAGTTGTCTTTTAAGTGTTGCGGTTTTTTAGTTTCCTATTCAGTCTGCATTAGATGACCAGAAATAGTCTGTGCAGTCAAAAGGGATTCTTGGTTAAAGCTTATTGTAATTCTGAAGGAGACTCTCAAATTTGCTTGTATTTCTTCTTATGTAGTTGATCCAGAGGAGCTATAACAAGATCCATACATAGACATTAAAGTTGTGGTATAGTGTGAAACTTTTTTTTTTTTGATGTTTAGTGGATAAACTCTTCATTGTTAAAGGGGCAACTATCTGAAATTATGCTTTATGCTTTCCACTTCTTATCAAAGCATTTTCTAAGAAATAAACTGTAGGAATGGAGATAGGTTTTAAATTGACAACTAGGTTTTACCTTTATTTTTACAAATGACAAAAACTTTCTCTTCATTCTTTAGAGAATTGGAGATACATTAAAAAAATTGTACAGCTTAATTTAGATATTATAAATACCACTAGAAAAAATTTTAAAGCATACAATTATTGAAATGTTTTTATTAATGTAATTTTTAAAGCATAGTATTCTCAAGCTTAAATTTCTTGCTTAATTTCATTATTTTTAAAACCATGGCAAAAATAAAATAAACTAAAACTGTCATCAGATATATTAGATCTTTGACATATCATTATGTAATCTAGCATTTAACTTAGGTACAGTAGGCCTGGTGAAAAGTGACAAACGAGGAAAGAGGAAAGGTCTCTGCGTTTGTTCTAAACATTTCCAGGTTTAGGTCTGTTAAAGGAATGGTATCTGGTTCTGGGCAGGTCATGCTGACTGCACATCTTATTAAATGGGTAGATTAATAATGTGGAAGGTTTTTCCACAGTCACCTTTGAAAATAAAAAATGAAACGCCACAGTGAAAAAATGTTCATAAGAAATTTTTCATTACAGTTCTGAAGTGAATAAAACAAAAGTCACATCCAACATGACTTTAAAACAAAAATGACTGTAATCATTTCTGTGGGGGGAGGGCAGGGAGAGGAAGAGAAAAGAGAAAGGATTTGATTTGCAGAATGCTTTAAATTCCCTAAAAGCGGGAGATCTGGGTTCGATCCCTGGGTTGGGAAGATCCTCCGGAGAAGGGAACGGTCACCCACTCCAGTATTCTGGCCTGGAGAATTCCATGGAATGTATAGTCCATGGGATCGCAAAGAGTCAGACACGGCTGAACAACTTTCACTTTAGTTCTGTAGCTTCAGGTTGCAAAATGTATGGTATTTTAGTTTGAAATTTTAATTCATTTTTATGTATGATAGGCAGGTATTTCTTCGTTAAGTTAGATTTTCCCTACAGTTGAATTCTAAAGAGGAAACCATCGTTTCTGCTTTTTTCCATTTCTTGTGTACCTTTTGCGGCACTGTACTAGGTTCTTTAGGTTACCATTTGAGAGCTTCACGTTTTACAGAGTGCAGAACAACGAGGGCAGGAGAGGTTTCTGAAATACTCCTTGGTGTCTAGCGAGGCCGTCTGCATTGCGGGCTGGTCCCCTGGACTGTGGACCCAACGTCCTCGCGGCTCTGCCCGGCGCGACCCCTTCCCTTGCCACTGAGAATCCTAGGATTTTTGATGCCCAAAATATGCGTTTGGGATCCCTGTCTACATGGGCTGTTGAAGGTGATGCTGGATCTCTATAAAGGCCTCATGTGGGTGGGCCCTCGGGTGCCCATGATCCCGTGACCAGCGTTCGCGGGGCAGTCGGTCCGTCCACTACGACAGCCTGGAAGCACTTCCCAGCGAGGCTCAGGCAGGCGGGCAGCGGGGGTCGTGGCCAGGGGCGTCTCTCTCCAAGTCGCAAGGGCTGGGTACGGGGGGGCTCGCTCCTCCGGGGCGCTTTCCGCCGGACCGTGCAGCGAACAAACAGGAAACTCCGTCTCCAAGTTACTTCGGAAACTGGGCTTTTCCTTCCGCGACAGGGGTCGCATCCGGACAGGAAGCGGACCGGCCGCTCGCCCCGCGCCCTCGTGGTCCCGCCCCTCCTGCTACGGCCCCGCCCCCGTCGATCGCACCGCCCCAGCCCCCACCCCCAGGCCGGGCATGCTCAGTGGGCCGGGCCGGGCCGGGCCGGCAGGTTTGCGTGGTCGTCCGCGTTTGCCGGCGCCGGCTCAACCCGCCGACGCCACGTCCCGTTGCTGCGGCTCGTTCCCGGAAAGTTACGTACTAAAGCGTCCCCCGAAGACCCGGCGGGCGGATTGCGGGCGGCTGTGGCGGCGGCGGCCCAGAGGCGGCCGAGCGGTGGGCCGACGTGCCCGCGGCTTGGCTGCGGGCGTAGCGCTCGGAAGGAGGCGCCGGCCGGGCGCACTCCGCGGGGAGCCCCGGGCGGGGCGGGCGCGGCGCGGACTTTTGTCCGAGTTCAGTTCCCCTCCCTGTGGGCTGGGCCTCTCCGGCGCCCCAGCCCCCGCCCCGCTCGCTCCCGGGAGATGTTTATCTGGGCCGCGGCGTGAGGAGCCGGCGGCTGGCGGCGGGGAGTCTCGGGTCCGAGGATCGTTGCGCGGCGCGGGAGAGACAAGATGTCCGCCAGGGCCGCGGCCGCCAAGGTGAGCGCCGCGGGGAGCGTCCGCTGGGGGCCTTTCTTCCTCTGCCCGCGGGCTGCCGGGCTGGCGTGGAGGGGGCGGGCGGCGGGGCCGGGGCCGGCCGGGGCCCGGGCAGGTGCACTGCGGCGGCGTCGCTGCCCGGTCCCGACTCCAGCCCCGGCCCGCGGCGGGAGGGAGCAGGGCGGGCGGGGACGCGCAACAGGTCCCGCCGGGAAGCCGGGCGCGGGGCGCGGCGGGCGGGCCGGGGCCACCCCGGCGGCTGCAGTCTTTGCGGGAGTGGTTGGTCCCTGGTGAAACCGTGTGGTTTCGGTCTGATGTCACTGTCGCTGGTATGCGCGCGCCCGCGACACGGCTTTGGGACGGCACTCAGCCTCTGTGGAGTATGTTGGTTCTTTTCGCTGTTTTATTTATTTAAGGTGACATTTGAAAAACTAACTTCCTAACACTTTTTAAGAGTTTAATTCGAGTTACACTTTCAAAAGTACCGCACATTGCACTTAAAAATGGACAGTAACTTTAAAAAATAAAAGTTGGCAAAGATCCGTGGGTTCGTTAAAAAAGTAACGTTTTCCTGTTAGTTTTTTCATATGCTTTGAAGTACTGTGCCATTTTCTCAGTGCTTTCAAGCCAGTTCGTATGTTACATGAAAAAGCTGAAGTTCCTAAAATCAGTTAATATTCTCCTCTCCTTTTGTACAGCTTAATCTTTTCCATCGTAAACGGTTGCGGGAATGCAGAAATATGAAGAGTAAAAATCTCGCTTAAAATCAGTTTATTACTTTAAGTAGTATCAGGTGCTTAAGCGGGTGCTGGCTTCATGTTTTTGCTTGGTTTTTTTCTTTTCTGTTTGAGATGTTTTATTCATAGCATCTTGGACCGGGCATAATTAGGCCCTAAAGTTTCTGAACTCAAGACTGTTTTTTGGCTGGAAGTTAGCGGTTACGTTTAGCAGTGAGTAAATTCTTGTAAGGAATTTAGTGTTCTCTCTTTAAGAAAACTTTTATGTGTACTTTTATTGCTCTACATTGATAAACACCAATCTAAAGGTAAAACTTGATCTAAAGACTTAGAATAAAAGGCAAATTTTCGCATAATTTTAAAATAGTCTTACACTATTTACTTTCCTGGGACTTCCTTTTCGGGGAGGAGAGGCTTTGTTGCCATATTATAGAGAACGTCACTGTGTTCCTGTAGTGTGCTCTCTGGCACTTGATATCCAAAAAGGATATTTCACTTACGGAGAGAAATAAGTTTTCAGTGGATTGCCATAGTAGAATGATGCTTTAGAAGGAGTCATACTTTTCCTCATGAATTATGGTGTTGAGATTTTATGGCATATTAACAAGTATCACTAGTTAAACATTACGTTTTTGGACGTTTGCATTCTTAAATATTTGAGTAGAATGTCAGTTGAAAGCTTATTTTTCTAAAATGCTGTGTTTTGGGACCACCGTTAAATCTTATATAGAGAAGGGCCATAAAAGATGGGGGAAATGAAATAATAACCAACCAAGTCACATTTAATTTTCTAAGATGATTAAAATGCTTAATAAGAACCAGGCTGTGTATGTACTCAGTAGTTTACATGTGATATTTTTGTTTCCCCTACTTCTGTTTAAAAAAAAAAAAACCATGAATTTGCAGCTTGCTTTTCTCGCTTTTAGCATAATAGTTTGTAGAACTCTCAGTCAGTATCTTTGATTCTATATTCTTTGTAATGATTGAATATTTTTCCATTCCATGAATAGGCTGCAGATGGTTACTGATACACATTTAACTTGTTTCCAGGATTTTGTAATAAATAGCCTTATATTTTTCTGCGTGTGTGTAGTAGTACTGTGTGTCACGTTGTTAAAAATGGAATTTCTGAATCAAAGGGTATGTATGTGCATTTAAAATTCTGATATATACCACTAAATCTTTCTCCAAAAAGGTTGTACCTAGGAAAAATACAGCGATTGTTGGTAACTTTAAAGGACATAAAATTTCAGTAAGTGAAATGAGAAAATACAGACTCTGAATGGGGAGGATATTGTAGAAAAGATCACATTTCCTAGAGTTGGTATATAAATGTTAATACAATTCCAAATAAAATTCCAGTGTGGTATTCTAGAAAACTTAATGTGTTGATGAGAAAGTTTATCTGATAAAATAAATGGATAATAACTGTCAAAGTTCAAAAAAAGAAGCCTTATTAGAAAATCAAATGTGTTATAAATTCAGAGTCATTGAAGCAGTCTTTTAGTTCAGGAATGGACATTGGAATCGCAGAGTCCAGAAATATCTGTGTGTTTACGAGTTTTTAGTGATTATGGTCATCAGCATTTAATGTGTGTTAGCTATTGTTCTAAGTGCTTAATATGAATTAACTGATTTAATTCTCATAGTATCCCTATGAAATGAGCACTGCTGTTATCCCCTGTTTATGGATGTGGAAATTGAAACAGATAAGGTAACTTCCCTAAATTGACCTAGCCTACAGGAGAGGAAATTGAGACTGTGATAAAAATATCATCGTAGATTTCTGGAGAAAGGATGGATTAGTATAGGGTGCTGGGACTGTTGACTATCCTTTGAAAATATATATGTTGTTTCTGCCCTTAGGCCATCCCCACCCCACCAAAAAAAAATCCGTTTGAAAAATATGCAGAGAAGATAAATCATAAAACACTAGAAGAAAGTGTAGGAGGCTTAAAAAAAGCCCTCAGTGGAAAGGGCTTCTCTGTGCATATTAACTTCAGAAATAAAGGAAAAGTTTTAATCTGTGATATATATTTGAATTTGCAAACAGAATCACTAGTGTACCTGATGCAAATGATTCAAAAGTTGAAACCAGGAATTTGAGGGTAGTTCTGTCTCACCAAGGAATTGTTTAATTATGTGAGAAAATGACAGGAATAGTTAGAGACATTTCCATTGGTTGAATCACGGAGCGTGAAGGAAGTTCAGCTTGTGGACTCAAGCTGTTCACTCCAGAGGAAACAATAAAATGTAGCATTGTTCTGTTACAGATTTTGCTGCTTAAAAGTTTCCATTTTGTCTCAAAAAGAATTTTTTTCCCAGAATTTTCCAAAATTTTCGTGTACTTTACTATGGAAATTATTTTCGCCACTTAGTAGGAATTGATTTATTGTATCCTTAATAGCTGATCATTTGAAAGTTAAAAACTGTAGAATATAGCTAAATGAATGAAAATAATTACAAAATTAATCCTTGTAGATAGGAATTGTCTTGAGTGGCTGTTATGACATAGTTTTAGTTTTGGTACTTTGTGATTGGTGTGTATTTGCTTTGGGGAAGCCCTCTTGCTACTTTAAAGGTAAACTGAAAACTCACCTTGCTTTATGAAAACTCACTTGATTGTGTCTTTCAGTGTTTATTGAGCTTCACTGTGGTAATATTTTTCTGTACCTATCAAGTTTGTATAATTTATTTTTAATTGAAAGATAATTGCTTTACAAGATTTTGTTGTTTTTTATCAAATACCAACATGAATCAGCCATAGGTATACATGTGTCCTGTTTTTAACTAGAAATATTTTTATAGTATCTAAGGGAAAGATGTTTAATTTTTATGTTAGTGTGTTTGACATTGTAGACGCTTATGGTTAGAATTGTCCTTTATATCCTTGGTTGATAATCCCTGACCACATTTACAGCTCTCCAGTTCATTTTAGGACAGTTCCATTAGATAGGTGCTTTTCAGATTGCGCAGTGCTGCCCCCCCAGATTGTTCAGTAGCAGAAATTGCTCTGTGCTATTAGGAAAGACCCTTTTTTCGTTTCCTTTTTGAGAACGGTGATGATTTCATTTTAGGGACTTGAAAACTTTAATTTGGTATTTAAGAAAGATCGATGCTGTGTTTTGGTGACTGTCAGTAAGTGACAGAAGTCAGCCATCCACACCTACAAGTCATGCGGTTAAGACCCGTCTGTAGTTCTCAAAGCTGTGGGCTAGTAGATGGAGTCCCCTTTCCTGTTTGGTTTGAAGGAAAAAGTTTACAGTAGTTTCACTTCTTTTTTTCAATCCTGTTAACAATGTACTGGCTCTGACTTTTACTTGCTCTTTAATCTTTTTTCTATTAGAGACCAAATGTAAACTCAGTGTCATTCTAAGAATAGAACTGAGTATAAACAAGACAGCAGTATGTTGCTAAGGAAAATGTCATTAAAAATAATAATTTTGGTGAAAAATTTGGAAATGTAATCCTATTTATTGATGTAGCTCTGGCATGATAAAAATTAAATCTAATGAAAGACCCGGAGTAGGACTGTAAATCTTAAGTGTGGTGCCACTGGTCCCTGGCTGCCTAGCCACCGCTCACCGCAGGCCCTGTGTGGTCACCCACTCAACGGCCAACACTTACTGAGCCTCCTGGGGCTGGAGACTAGCTGGGGGACGAGCAGATTTCTTTTTTATTAGTAGAGTTTTTGATCAAATGTTAAGATTAAAAGATAATTTCTATTATGATATTTCTGAAATATTTGCCTTGAACTTGCTTTGCATCTCTGAATTTTGGAAGGTAATCTTGAAAAATCCCTGTAGCTTAACTTTTAAATCTTGTAGAAAGAGACATTAGAACAGTTCACCAAGTTTTGAATCTAAGATGGGCCTGTTTCAGTACAGTATTTCTAATACAAGTCAGCAATAAAAACAGGCCTTTTGCTATTCGTGACCTAGAGTACTTCCTAATTTATTTATTGCAGCCAAGAGTGGGTTCAAGTTGCTCCTTGATGGGCTAGCCAGGTGCTTGATTTCCATGCCTTCTTAAACAAATCCTTAGTAATAAAATGTGTGTGGGGACTACAGGGGTAGAGAATTCCATTTTATATCCTAGAAGTGGATGAAAATAGTGACTCAGAGCACTGTTTTAACATGATAAAACCAATGTTGCCAAAATATGTACCATAAAATACCATTTGAGATTTAATGTGTTAAATACTGAATCTCAGAAAGCCCTTAACTTTGGGATGTATCAGAAGACAGGTTTTTATTTGTGTGTAGGTGCATTTCAGTATATGTCAGAACACCCTAACTCACTTAACGTTGGTAGCATGCTGGGAAATGAGTTGATTGATGAGTGGTCTCAATCATTCTAGTGTATCGTGCCCAGAGGGAGCTGAAGATTGGAATGAATATTACTTGGATACTAATTAGGAACATAAGATTACCATATATCTGGTTTAATTTTAAATTGTTTTTTTTATTATCTGAAATATTTTTTGTTTTTTAAAATAGTCTACATCCCAAAGAGTGAAAGTTCATTTTATTTCTTGGCTGTTTTAGGAATTTTCACTCTTTTCAAATTGTCATTAGTGATCTTTTGAATTTGTGCACAGTTTTGATAAGTGAATTAAACTTGATTTATGATTGTCCTCTCAGTTCAGTTCAGTCGCCCAGTCATGTCTGACTCTTTGCGACCACATGAACTGCAGCATGCCAGTTCTCCCTGTCCATCACCAACTCCCGGAGTTCACCCAAACCCATGTCCATCGAGTCGATGATGCCATCCAACCATCTCATCCTCTGTCATCCCCTTCTCCTCCTGCCCTCAGTCTTTCCCAGCATCAGGGTCTTTTCCAGTGAGTCAGCTCTTCACATCAGGTGGCCAAAGTATTGGAGTTTCAGCTTCAACATCAGTCCTACCAATGAACACCCAGGACTGATCTCCTTTAGGATGGACTGGTTGGATCTCCTTGCAGTGCAAGGGACTCTCAAGAGTCTTCTCCAATTCAGTACATAATGCTAAAATTTAGGAGGCCCTCAGTAATGGTGTTCTTTTTTGTTAGTTCAGTGAGCATTAGTTGAGCACAGTTTGTTTTATATCCCTGTCCTCTAAAGGCTTATAGTTTCTAGTTGGTCTATACTGTCATAATCAGTTGTGAAATATGTCATTTTTAAGAGCAAAATAATTTTGCGTTTTTCTCTCTAAACACACTTGAGGTCTTCTTACTGATACAATAGCATAGCTCTCTGGTGTGCTTTTTTGGTTGGGGAATATCATGGAATCCTATCTAGAGCTTGGACTTGGTGTAACACATGAGCTTTTGCATTTTCTTTTGTTAATTAAAAAACAATTTCAGTTCACTCTAGATACATTCAGGTATGTATTGTATGCATGCATTTGGTGAAAGTCTGAATAGGACAAAAAGGTTAAGAATTACAAAGCAATTCTAATTTATTTATATGTTGAATGTACTGAAATGGAAAATGGACAGTAAGCTGTCTGTCACTGTTGTTTAGGGTCTAGCCAGCTCTGAAATACTAACAGTTTGGAGTTGGGAAACTGTTTTCTATATTCAGCAGGTATTCTCTGCTAGCCTAGTGTGTACCAGGCACTGTTGTGAGTGGTAGAAGTAGAGCAGTGACATCACTGTGCTGTACTTACGGGCTGTTTTAATGCTATAAATGATGGTGGGCACTGGCATCCCCAGCAGGCCATTTCTGTCATAACCTGCTTTCTCCAGAGATCACAAGAATCTTCCATAGTACTTATTTTCTAGTTTTCCTTTATAATTTTACCACTTAAACATTCTGTAAACACTGTGGTTTTGCCTGTGAACTTTACACAAACAGACTCTTCCGGTGTGGATTCTATTGTGTATGGCTTCTCTTGCTCAGTGTGGTGTCTGTTAGTTGATGGGTGTTGAGGGTGACTAGTTCATTAGCTTTCATTGTAGTTGTGGATAAAATTCATAGTGTTCCTTTTTAGGGAGGACTTACTGCCAGATTGGTTTCTGGAAAGAGCAGTTTGAATTCGACTTCTGTGGGGTTTTGAAGAAAAATGTGTAGTTTACTAAAGGGCAAGAATTAGATAAGTATATTGGCTAGGCACAATATACTTGCCTATACTTTGGCTAGGACACAAAAAGTATGTGAAAAATAAGCTGCTTTTGGTGTTCAGAGGATGTTACTTTGAAAAGTCAGTTTTAATTTTGAGGGCATTTTATGACTGAGGTCTTAAAATCCATTAAAGTGTATTTTTGGAAGTATCCATTCACCTGACGCAGATGAGACCAGTAAAAGCCCTGACGGGGAGAAATATGTGCTTTGGCAAAAACAAGTACACACAAGTGTACTTTTCAAAGTATAATCATAGGAAGTCTTTCCCAGTGGTGTCCTGTAAAGGAACTTTGGAAGATTTATATGTTGTTTTTCTTTTTTAAATAGTGATACATGTAGGGATATTTAATTAAACATATACCAACCCATATTTTGATACTGTATTTCCTGTATAGTCAGAAGATAGTGGCCATGGCAAGCAGATTTACATTCTAGGCATAAATATGAGAAATGTGTATTAATAATAAATAAAAGCCGCCTAATATTGAGTGCTGTTTCCATGACAGTACTAAGCTAACTGTTTTATGTGCATTGTCTCATCTGATCTTAGCAATTGTAGGCACTCCGAGGACCTCTGTTTCATAGGTGAGGAATCTGAGGTTAACTTACTGCTCTGGCTAATGGCATACTTGATTCTAGGCTTTGTAATTCACACATGCACGTGCTATTACGTTCCTGTGTTGTAAGGAGTGTCAGGGAGAGGAGGAGGGAATGGTGTTAGGTGCATTGTGACTCATAGGAGTCGGACCAGAGGGTGGAAGAGAGGGTGCAGTGCAGTCAGACCGCAGGAGCTGCTCTGAAGGAAGGGTGTTTGCGCAACCCCAGCAGATTGTTACTGGCCTGGAGGAAGGCAGGCCCAAATTGTCTGGTTTTTCAGGACAGGTCGGAAACCCAGATTTTATGTAAATTACTTTGACTTACATGTTGCCAGCTGACTTCGTTTTTTTTTTTTTTTTTAATACTTTTTTATTGTGAAACTTAATATCTAGTAAAAGCACAGAAAGCATGTGTACATTAGTGAATTACCACAAAGTGAATGCCCATGTAAACACCACCCAGGTCAGGGCATACAACATTGCAGGCTCCTCACTTCCTCCCTCGCCCCTACCTGACAGCATCCCTACCTGGCAGCATTATCCTGCCAACAGAGCTGCTGTCCTGACCCTAAGACCCCTGTGTTAGGCTCTTCCTGCCAACTGCATTCTTTCCCCAAGACAGGCAGTGTTCTATGGTTTAAAGATTTGTGTGTTGTGGCATTATGAATTCATTCATCTTCATATCTGTTTAGTATTCTATTGTGGAACTGTACTACAGTTTATTTTACTGTTGATGGACATTTGGGGTGTTTTCTAATTTGGAGTATTAAGAATAATGCTCCCATGAACACTTGGATCGCTCTCTTGGTGAACATGTGAACATATTTCTCTAAGATGTATTTAGAGATGGAATTGCTCCTGGATTGTTTAGTGTGTCTTTAATTTTAGTAGACAGTGTCTTCTCTAGAGAGATTATACCGGTTTATACTCATCATCATCAGTGAATGAGACTTTCTGTTGCTCTGCATTTTCACAAAGACTTGGTATTATCAGACACTTTAATTTTAGTCCTTCTGGTTGGTCTTTAGTAAATCTCACTGAAGTTTTCATTTTCTTTTTATTTTTTTGACGAGATGAAGTTGAGCAACTTTTCATGTTAATGGCCTGTTTGAGTCTTTTGCCTATTTTTCTTTAGAATTATCTTCTTACTGGCTTGCTTCATTTTTTATTTTTGGGTAAAAGTTAGTTGATTATATGTGTTGTAGGTGTATTTTCCAATGTGATGGTTCTCCTGATGGTCTTTTGATGAAGCTCTTAATTTGCATGTGGTCCGAGAGTCGAGGCACAGAGAGAGACCAGTAGGGGACCAGAGAGGGATCTGTCTCCAGACCACACCTGCGCAGAGAGGGGTCAGGCAGTGTAAGAACTGAGAAGGTTGTCATTGAATAACCTTGTGTGTTTGTCCCTGTATCCTGAGTTCAGGCTCTGGAATTGGCATCTTGAGTCCATCAGTTAACACTGTGTTCTCCTCTTATAGGGGAGAGCGTGGTCCCAGTGCGCACAGTCAGGGTGCTGACCACTCCACTTAGTGCCTGAAGCAGGGGCACTATCCTGTTAGCTGGCATTCTCAGTGGAGCCCGTCTTAATAGCAGGGAAGAGGCGTATGGGAATTACGATATTTCTGTGTGTGTACACTCACACAAACATCTACTTATTCTGTATATTCGTGTGTGTGTACTTGTTTATTTAATATGGGATGGAGGTTGGTTGAGCCCCAGACCAGTAAGATGTGCTGCGGTTCCAGAGGAAGTTACTCAGTTGCTTTTGAAAATGTTTTTACAATAACGCTGAGGAAGAGTTGCAGTCTTTATTCTGATGAATTAGGGATTAGAGATGAAGAACTATCCCTACTTCAGTGCACCCGGTCCAGTTGGATTACATGTCCAGTATGGTGAATGACCAATTAGCAAATTCCTTTTCACCTGAGCACCTCGTATTTCTCCACTTGTTCCATCTGTATTGTCTACCATTCACATCCCTCTCCTCTAACACACAGACATAGACACACGTGAACACATGATGGGGCTTCCCAGATGGCGCTAGTGGTAAAGAACCCATCTGGCAATGCAGGAAACCTCAGAGATGCAGGTTTGATCCCTGGATTGGGATGATCCCCTGGAGGAGGGCATGGCAACCCACTTCAATGTTCTTATCTGGAGAATCCCCATGGACAGAGAAGCCTGGTGGGCTGCAGTCCATAGGGTCACTTAGCACGCACACACATATAATATATATCACACCTCTTCTCCCTTTGTTGTTCTTGTTCACTTGCTAGGTCGTATCCAACTCCCTGCAGCCCCATGGACTGCAGTACTCCAGACTTCCCTATCCTTCACTGTGTTCCAGAATTTGCTCAGATTTATGTCCATTGAGTAGGTGATGCCATCCAACCACCTCATTCTGTCACCCCTTCTCCTTTTGCCCTCAGTCTTTCCCAGCATCAGAGTCTTTTCCATTGAGTCTTTTTAAATGGCCCCAGTACATGTGCTCCTCCTAAAACTCCTCTGCATCTTAATTGCCTTTACAAGTAAAGACCAAAGTTCATAATAAAATCAATAAACTCCTACAGGATTATTTGGCCCCTGCCTACTTCTGTAGCCTCACCTTGCATCTCCCCCACCTTGGGCTCCGTTCTCAACCTGCGCTGTCCTTTTGAGCAGGTACTGAACAACTTCCTGCCTGTTTGTCTTTAGTTCGTCTCATGGCTTGCATTCTTTCCTTTATAATATTTAAGCCTGTGATAATAGGTTGAGTTGTGGCATTTCTTAATCATTCGATTCTCCCATTAGACTTTAAGCTCCATGAGAACAAAGGTCATCTTGGTGTGTCTCGTTATCACCGAGCTTAACACAGTGTTGAGCACGTAATAAATGTAGATATTGTGAAAGTATAATTCAGAAAGTGCTTTCGTACCCTAGGGCTATTGCACATACTGTTTTCTCCACCTGGAAGGAACGAGGATCCCTCGTTCACCCAGCATTTGTGCCAATTCATTTTTCTTCAAACAACTGATTATCAGCTTATTAAATAAGCCCATTTCAGCATCTGCATTGGTGACTTCATCCCTGACTCCTGGTCCAGTCCTGGTGGAGGTGGTCTACTTAATTATGTCTCAGAAGGACCTGCTGGTCAAGAGTGTCTGCGGAGCCTCTTTTGAAAGCCACCCCACATTTTAGGACCTTCCCCACCAGGTTTCCTTGTAGCTGTTCTCAGGGTCTTGGTATGCACCCAAACCGGTCCTTCCAGTTTGAGGTGCTTTTCCTTTGTGTGTCTGGTCAGGTCAGTGTTGAGGTTGCTGAAGATGATTGTGATTCGATAAACTGCCATTTCTAGTCTGCCAGGTTCTTCCTGCATTTTAAAAAGCAAGGTCAAAGCTAGGCTTCCAGACAACCTTGTTCCTCTGGGTGTGCCCTCAGCTGGGAGTGGCTGTTTCTCTGCTGGAGCGGCCAGATCTCTGGCCCAGCTCTTCTCCACGAGAGCCTTGCTCTGAGTCCAGAAAACACCCTGTGCTCTCCCTGTCCTGTCCTGCACAACAGTGTGTTACCTCTTGTCTGCTGCCTATTTGATTAGAGTCTGAGGCCGCTTCTAGACCAGGGGCACAGTTTTCTCTCTGGTGCTCATTACTACTCATAGACCAGGTTACATTTAGCCTAGAAACTCGCAGAAGTTGCTGTGCGTCTCCGGAACGTGTGCGCCTGTCCTTACAAAAGAGGAGACAGCTGCTGGAGGAGCCAGCCCCCTGAAGCATGGCTTACCTGCTTGGCATCTTGTCGCAAGATTCTTGGTCAGGCCTTTCCTAGATTCAGTAATTAACTTCTAGTCCCCTCAATTACCCCTCACCCCACCCCTCACCCCCATTTTTTTTAAGTGGAAAATTTCAAGATCATCCAAAAGTAAATGAGTATAATGAATCCCCACACTAGCATCACAGGCCTAGTTGTCAGTTATGGCCGTCTTGTTCCATCTATACTTCTACCCACTGTATTATCTCTCCCCCATTATTTCAAAGCAAATACCAGACTTGTCTTTTCGTCTGCTAATACTTAAATTTGTTCACTTGCTAAGTCCTGTCTGACTCTTTGCAACCCCATTGACTGCAGCACACCAGGCTTCCCTGTTCTTCACTATCTCCTGGAGTTTGCTCAAACTCGTGTCAATTGAGTTGATGATGCCATCCGACCATCTCATCCTCTGTTATCCCCTTCTCCTCCTGCCCTCAACCTTTCCCAGAATCAGGGTCTTTTCTAGTGAGTCAGCTCTTTGCATCAGGTGGCCAAAGCATTGAGTATCTATCTCTAAAAGATAACTCTTTCTGTTTAAAGGTAGTTTTTTTTTTAAAAAAAGTACTTATTTTTGACTGCATTGGGTCTTCATTACTGTATGCACAGGCTTTCTCTCGTGGCAGTGGGCAGGCTACGCTCTAGTCTCGGTGTGTCGGCTTCTCATTGTGGTGGCTTCTCATCACAGCACAGGCTCTAGGGTGAGTGGGCTTTAGTAGTTGTAGCACTCAGGCTCAGTAGTTGTGATGTATGGGCTTAGTTGCCCTGAGGCATGTGGGATCTTCCTAGACCAGGGACTGTGTCCCCCACATTGCAGGAGAATTCCTATCCACTGTACCACCAGGGAAGTCTAAGAACTCTTTAAAAAAAAAAAAATTAATATTGTTACCACACTTTAAAAATAACTTCTGAATGAGAAAAATCCACCATTTAGTCATTGTGAAGTTTTTTTGTCTGAAGTATCAATTTCCTCTTGAAACATATTTTTAAAAAATCCAGATCCAAGTAAACACCTCCCATTGTGGTTGGTGTGTCTCCTGTCTCTAAACTGTAAGACTCCCCCCATCTGGCTCTGTTCTGCCCGCCTGTGGTGCAGTCTTACTGGTGAGGAACAGAATTGTTTGTCCTGTAGGATTTCTGGGTCTGCATTTTCTCTGTGATAGTTACCATCAATTCTTCTGGCACTCAGCCTTTGTGGTCCAACTCTCACAGCAGTACATAATTACTGGAAAAATCATAGCTTTGACTATACAGACTATACCTTTGTCAGCAAAGTGATGTTTCTGCTTCTTAATACCCTGTCTAGGTTTGTCATAGCTTTTCTTTCAAGGAACTAGTGTCTTTTAATTTCATGGCTGCAGTCACCATCCACAGTGATTTGGGATCCCAGGAGAATAAAATCTGTCACTGCTTCTACTTTTTCTCCTTGTGTTTGCCTTGAACTGATTGGACTCGATGCCATGATCTTAGTTTTTTGAAGTTGAGTTTTTAAGCCAGTTTTTTTCATCTCCTCTTTCGCCCTCATCAAGAGGCTCTTTAGTTTCTCTTTTTCTGTCATTAGAATGGTATCATCTACATATCTGAGGTTGTTGATATTTCTTCCAGTGACATTGATTTTAGCCTGTGATTCTTTGTGTTATTTTAATTTGCATTTCTCTAATTATGACTGAGTTTGAATATCTTTTCAAACCTTAATATCCTTTTTGTGAAATACCTTTTTCCCATTTTTAATTGAATTTTTGTTCTTCTCCCTGCAGTTTTGGATTTCTTTATGTATTAGATATACTGGCTCATACTGGCTCTCACACTTGGAAGTGTGAGAAGCTACCATGCTTCCGAGTATGAGAGCCAGTGGCTCTAATACATAAAGAAATCCAAAACTGCAGGGAGAAGAACAAAAGCTCAATTAAAAAATGGGAAAAAGATATTTCACAAAAAGGATATTAAGGTTTGAAACAATGTTCAGACTCAGTAATAATTAAAGAAATGAAAATACTCATGTTTCTATTTTGGTCAGGCATACTTTAAAAATTTTTTGTGTACTTAAATTTATTTTATATCCCTTACGTATTGAGTTATTCTTAGAAAGCCTTTGCCTACACCATCATTAAAGAGGAATCCACTCAAGTTTTCTTCTAGTATATCTCTCATTTCATTTTTTACATTTAGATCTCTAAGTTTATTGGAAGGTTATTCTTGTGCTTGGTGAGATATAAATCTAATATATGTTTTTTCCAAGTGACAGCCCAGATGTTCTAGCAGCATTTATTAAAAAGTGCATCTCTATTTCAGTGACTTGAGACATTACCTTTTTCACACACTGATTTTCCATTTATTGGAAGGTAGGGTTTCCCAGGTGGCTCAGATGGTAAAGCATCTGCCTGCAATGTGGGAGACCTGGGTTCGATCCCTGAGTCAGGAAGATCCTCTGGAGAAGGAAATGGCAACCCACTCCAGTACTCCATGGAGGAAAATTGCATGGACGGAGGAGCCTGGTAGGCTATAGTCCACAGAGTTGCAAAGAGTCGAACACGACTGAGCGACTTTACTTTCTGTTTAAGAATTTTTCCATGATTCCACTGGTCTATTTACTTATGCCTCAGTGTCACACCATTAATTGTGGATGCACCTTATGATGAGTCTTACTTCAGAGGCCATAACTTGATAGGGATAGTTTTCCCCAGTAGCTTTTCTTCTGCGGTGTTTTTTGTTTTTTGTTTTTTTTAACCTGTTATTAAACTTAAATGGAAACATGTTCTCATGTGTGGCTTCTTTTGTCCAGTATTGAGCAGCGTTCATCCATATTTACTTATGTGTATTAATCGCTCAGTTGTGTGTGACTCTTGCAACTCCATGTACTGTAGCCTGCCAGGCTCCTCTGTACATGGGATTCTCCAGGCAAGAATACTGGCGTGGGTAGCCATGTCCTTCTCCAGGGGATCTTCCCGGCCCAGGGATAGAACCCAGGTCTCCTTCATTGCAGGCAGCTCCTTTACCGTCCAAGCCACCAGGGATTGTGTAGGTTGAGTTTATTCATTTCATGGCTGTAATATTCCATTGACTGAATGTTGCATCATTGGTGGGCATCTAGATTATTGTAGATTGTTTCTGCTTTTTGACTGTTAAAAATAGTGCTTTTATGAACATCCTTATACATAAATTCTTGTGCATATATGGACATGTTTCTATTGATTGATCATCCAACATGCTTAGTTTTGCCAGTTTCCCAAAGCCGTGGTACCAGTTTGCACTCCCACCAGTGCTGAGTTCTGATTAGAGTGTTCATTGCTGTTTTTTTTTTTTTTTTAAGCTTCCTGTGTGGTTGTGTGTGCATTTAGTTGTGTTTTCAATTTGTATTACCCTGTTGAGTAAGGAAGTAGAGTACTTTTTCCACATGTTTACTGACCATTTTGATGTCCCCTTGTTTGACGTGCTCCCCTCAAGCCCCCCGTCCATCTTCTCTGTTAGGTGCTCTGTCTTTGTTGATAGGAATTCTTTTGTGTTTTCTGAATGTGAATATTATATATATATGTATATATATGTGTGTGTGTGTGTGTTAGATATTTGCAGAATATTTTTCTACATTTAAAACTTGCTTATTAAGCTTTTATATTTGAAACAAGCTTAGTGAAGCAGGAAAAAAAGGCACTATGCCTATAAGAGCCCCAAGTGGCTATAGCTAAAAAGTAATACAGATTTGCCGTGGAAATAGGAGCATAAGGTTATGAAAAGATTGTAAGCAGTGGATGAAGCATTTACTGGAATGGAAGTCCAGCTCGATGAATGAGCTTCTTGATGGCAGGATGTTTCTGATAGGGGACCACTGACACAGAAGAGAAGGCCCAGAGGCTCCACAGGTTGGAAAGTCTGAGGTAAAATGAAACTTCGGAGGTTACTTTAAAAGCCCAGTTTTATGTGAAAACAAACATGCTGCTTCTCTGTTGTGTATGGAAGAAGTCTTAAGCTACCCAGTGGCTGTCATTCTAACTGGTGCATTTACTTCCTTCTCACTGAACCTGATATGTTGCTGCTTCCACCTTAATTTTAGTGAGCTGTCTGGCCCAGGGGAGTGAGCCTGCATGAGGCTAAGCAGCTGAGACCTTACCTCAGACATTGTGATTTGTCTAGTTTGAGGATTGAGGTGGAGTAAGGAGGCTGATTTTAAAGATGTGACCTTTTAAAGAAATGTGTAGTGTACACATTTGTACAAATTTGCTGTTTATCATTAAGTGCTTTGTTAGAAAAATAGCATAGTTTTTCATATATTTTATTATTTAGAAATTGAAAAGATTTTCTGAAACCTTTTGATTTTTTTTTTTTTTTTGAAAATCAAATAGTGGTTTAGTGAGGAGAATGAATAATAAGAAACTCCACAAAACTGATATATTAATTACCCATTCAGGTTCCTTCAGTGAGTTGATTATTTTCTTTATCATCTAAAGGAAGAATAATTTTGGTTTTGTTAGGAATTTGATGAATTTGCCTATATATGATAGTTCAGAATGTGACTTCTTAGATGTTCTGCTCAAAGCAGATGTAATCAAGATGACATTTTTTTGGTACCAGCAATCTTCAGCTCCTTAACTCTTGTCATTATCATTCTTCTTTCTTCTATTTTTTTTCGGCTCTGTGAATATTTACTTTTAATATAACTACAGTGGTTTATAATATCAAGTTTCAAGTGTTTAGCTGCAGATTCTTTTACATTATAGGTTACTATGAGCTATTGCTGATCCTGCTATTGCAGTTCCCTGTACTATACAGTAGGCCCCTGTTTAATATATAATGGCATGTATCTTTTAATCCCTGTATATATGCCCAAGAGTGGGGTTGCAGGATTATGTGGTAGCTCTGTTTTTAGGGTGATGTTTGTTTGATTTTTATTAGAGTATAATTGCTTTACAATGTGTTACTTTCTGTTGTATAGCGCAGTGACTCAGCTAGACATACACATATATCCCTTTTTTGGATTTCCTTCCCATTTAAGTCACCACAGAGCATTGAGTAGAGTTCCCTGTGCTATATAATAGGTTCTCATTAGTTATCTACTTTATACCAATCTGCTGCTGCTAAGTTGCTTCAGTCATGTCGGACTCTGTGCGACCCCATAGACGGCAGCCCATCAGGCTCCTCTGTTCCTGGGATTCTCCAGGCAAGAACACTGGAGTGGGTTGTCATTTTTATACCAATCTACATAGTATCAATAGTATATCTATGTCAGTCCTAATCCCCCAGTTCATCCCATCCCTATCCCCCTTTGCTGTGCATAGGTTTGTTTTCTATATCTTTGTTTCTATTTCTGCTTTGCGAGTTAATTCATTTGTATCATTTTTCTAGATTGGGCATATAAGCTATACTATATATTTGCTTTTCTTTGACCTCACTGTATGACAGTCTGGGTTCATGCAGGTATCTTCCTCTCGCAATTATTGTTTGTAGATTTTTTTGATGATGGCCATTCTGACGGTGTGAGGTGATTTGCATTTCTCTAACAATTAGTGAGGTTGAGCATCTTTTCATGTGTCTGTTGCCCACCTGTATGTCTTTGGAGAAATGCCTGTTTAGGTCTTCTGCCTGTTTTTTGATTGGATTTTTTTTTTTTTTAATATTGAGTTGCATGAGTTGTTTGTATGTTTTAGAAATTAAGTGCTTGTACATTCTTTCTCGGTTTGTAAGTTGTCTCTGTTTATGGAAAAACTTTTAACTTTTGAGTTAATGTTAGAGAAAAGTTGTAAAAATACTAGAGTTGTATCTTTCATTCTACTCACCCTACATTTCCCATAACTGTAACTGTAGAACATCTATCAAGGATAAGAAATTGACATCGATCCAATAATAACTAAATGACAGACCACATTTGAACTTTGTTAGTTCTTCCTTTTTCTCTTCTAGGATTCCACTTTGTGTTTAGTCGTTACTTCTTTTTGGTGTCTTTGAATCTGTAACAGATCCTCAGTTTTCCCTCTGTTAATGACTTTTTGAAAAGAACTGATTATTTTTTAGACTGCCCTTTAGGTTGGTTTTGCTCCCCTGGTAACTCAGTTGGTAAAGAATCCCCCTGCAATGCAAGAGACCCTGGTTCAATTCCTGGGTTGGGAAGATCCCTGGAGAGGGGATAGGCTACCCACTCCAGTATTCTTGGGCTTCCCTAGTGGCACAGCTGGTAAAGAAGCCCTCTGCAGTGTGGGAGACCTGGGTTCAATCCCAGATTGGGAAGATCCCCTGGAGAAGGGAAACGGGTACCCTCTCCAGTATTTTGGCCTGGAGAATTCCTTAGACTGTATAGTTCATGCGGTCACAAAGAGTTGGACACAACTGAGCGACTTTCACGTTCTTTAGTTTGGTTTCCGTTGTGTTTTCATCACTGGGATGAGATGGTGCATTTTTGGCAAGAATACTATAAAATACTTGATATCATGTTGTACACCATGTCAAGGAGTTCATAATGTGATACATCTTACTGTTGGTAATGTTTACTTTGGTTACGATGATGTTCTCTCCTGAAAAGTTAATATATTTCTAATTTATAAATATTTTGGAGGAGAGGATTTGAGGCTGTGCTAATCATGTTAATCCTCAAGCACTCACCCACCAGTTTTATCCTCTCTGGGTGGATCTTCATCTGCAGCAATTGGTGGAGTTTGCTTGATGGTAATTCTGTAGCCCCCTTTCCTTCCACATTTTTTTTCTTTCTTTTTTTTTTTTTTCACATTTGTTAATTGAAGTTCCACTCTTAACAAAGAGCTGTCCCTTTCCCATTTTCATATTTGATTACATCATATGGATTCATGGGTTATTTTATGGGTTAAAAATCTATTATTATCATTATTTTGTTGCTCAAGTTATTCCAGATTTGTCCTCTAGAAACTCTTTGCTGCTGATTCCTGTGTTCTTTTGACAAATTCCCATAACTTTTTGAGCAGTCCTTTCATTTCTAATGCTGCATGATACTCCAGGTTCATCCTGAATTTTCTCTGACCCAACTCTGCAGCCAACCCCTTCTCTGAGAAATTCTAGTTTGTTTTACTAGAGACCAGTATTTAAAAGTTAAAGTCTCTGTGCTAGCCATGCTCATTGCTGTTGGGCTTTTCGTGCTGCTAGGCTCTCAGCAGACAGCTGGGAAGTAGGGGTGTATGTGTGGATCTACAGGACTCTGTTTCTTCTGTATATGTCTACATGTGTATTTAAACCATGGGTTTATACTGATACCTCAGAGTCCAGTCTCACGTCATACAGTTCAGTTTATCTCCCTCCTTTTCTTATTTATAGCAATAGAAACCCACCTCTGATTATCCTCAGTGCATTTATTCACTCCTAGTGTACACACAAAGCAGTTTGCTTTTTTTACTCATCCCTGTCTCTAGGACTTGAGTGTGTGGAGGATAATGTACCATAAAGCAGGACTGGTGCACAGAGAACACTCAGAAATACCACTTCCCCATCTCTGCGGCCCCTTTCCCTTCCCTTTCTACCTGGAAAAAGTTTGAAAGGTCTTTTATCCATCTTCAGTCACTAGAAAATGTCAACCTAAGAAGTTTTATTGCCAGTAACTGGAAAGCACTGATTTTGGGGGGAGTGCTGTAACTATCCCTTCGTGTACCTATAATGGTTAATGGTGACTTAATTAGCTGATATTCTTTCACTTGGATCTTAGGACAGCAGCAAATAGGCAATTTATCTGTAAACTTACTTAAACTTTGATCAACCAGAAAAATTCTAGGTCCACTTACATCTTTTGTCTAGCTCTTGATATTTTTTAATCATATCCGTCTCATCAAACAGTATCTGATGTCTCCTAAATTCTCAGCCAAGGAGTGTACACAACAATGTATTAGAAAATTTAGCTGAAGTTGAAATAGCAGAATTGGATGCTTTGTTACTTTCAGTTGAGGTTGAGAGGTTCAGTTGAGGTTCAGTTGCTGCTGGTTACTTGGATCGTTATTTTTAGTTCTTACGCTTAAGCGAGTTCTTATCTTGTATTTGTGAGGTTTGCTGAATTCCTCATGCTCTTCATTTGACTTCAGGTTTATCTTTTTTATTATCTCTTGAACAGGACATCTCTGTTTTGAAAGTTTGCATAACAGCCCTTCAGATCAATCCAAATATATATTTTCCCCACTTTTTAGCGTGTACACTAGTCTCTTTCTTTTTACTTCATTTGTGTAGCAGTGATCACATTTGAAATTAAATGCTTAACTGAAGGTCAAAGGGGCTTCCCTGGTGGCTCAGCAGTAAAGAACCTGCATGCAAGATAGGAGACACAGGTTCCATCCCTGGTGCGAGAAGATCCCCTGGAGGAGGGCCTGGCTACCCACTCCAGTATGCTTGCCTGGAGCATTCGAAGGACAGAGGAGCCTGGCAGGCTACAGTCCATGGGGTCGCAAAGAGTTGGACTCGACTGAACAACAACAAGAAAAGGTCAAAGAGGGATGGGGGCATCTGTTTTATTCACTAAAACTTAGGCTGTACTTCATAAGTTTCTGGCTCACCTTATCTCAATAGGTGATCTTGCTTCCTATTTTTATTTTGGATGGAAGGCTGAAAAAAAAAGAGAGAGAAACCCAGCACTTTATAGGGGAGGAGAATTCAGAAACAATTGAGTGCAGCAGCTCTGCTCAGAGAGGAAGAAGCCCAGTAGCAGCCACCGGAGTGTGACTGCTCTGTTTACTGCTTGGTTTTCCTAGTGAGGACCACGGTCGTCAGCAAAGAATGCTCAGTGTGCTTTATTTAAGAGATGGCCCTGAATAAACTATTTTAAATACATGTTTGACATGGAAAGATCCAACAGTTTAAAAATACATGAAAATTGTATTCTTTTACGATATCTTGATTTTTCTATTTTGTCATCTTTTCTGGACAGTTGTTCAGTCTCTCAGCTGTGTCCAACTCTTTGCGACCCCATGGACTGCAGCACTCCAGGCTTCCCTGTCCTTCACTACCAAGTGCCATTTTTGTGTGAGTTCCTTGCTGGCTGTTCCTTCTCAAGTCTCTGTGGTTCTTGCTTTTTCCCCTTAGAGTACTCATGTTGCACAGGGTCAGCTTAGTGCTTTGGTAATTGGAGCTTTCCCCTTGGGTTCAGAACTACTTTGTAGATTACCCCTAGATTCTTATCTACACCAGATCTCCTGTATCCACCGGCCTACTGCCTGTCTCTCTGCTTCAGTATTCCACAGGCACCTCAACTTAAAGGCGACTAAAACTGAATTCGTCATCTCTTCTGGTTTTTTCATGCAGCTGTCCCAATTCAGAAGCCTCTCACCATCATCTTTAGCTTCTCTTCCTTCACTTCCACTTTCTAATTGGTCTCCCTGCCTCAACTCTGTCTTCCATGTCACGATGTCAGAATGGGTCCTTAGTATCTTTCCACTGAGCTCACTGTTGCTAGCCTGACATTACAAGACCTTTGGTGTACTGCTCCAGTGGCTCTTTTACCCACATGGCAGCAGCAGCAGCCTATTGACATGCTGATTCCTCTCTGGAACCATCTTTTCCCACTTTCTTTCCTGGTCATCCTTCAAGCCTAAACTCAAATTTTGCTTTCTTGGGGACTCAGTCTCCTATCTTCTCAGTCAAGCCTTGTCCTCTCCACCTGCTGTGGCACCTCATGCACCATTTATCTAGTGTTCCAAACCTTCTCCTTGAGCCCCTCAGGAAGAGAGGATTCTATTCTTGACCTCCACAGCACTTAGCATCAAAGTCTGGATTGAATAAATGAATGGATTGTTTTAAAATTACAGCCAAAAGGATGGTAGGTTTTGACTGGTTGTATGTCTCAGTTAATGTTAAGGAGTTAAGATTTTTCCTACATTTGGGGAACACTGACTTTTAATTTAGTCCATCCTGGATTTGGTCTTCTCCCAGATATAGGTCGTCATGATCTGTGGCTCAGACATAAACTCCTTATTGCAAAATTCAGACTTAAATTGAAGAGAGTAGGGAAAACCACTGAACCATTCAGGTATGAACTAAATCAAATCCCTTATGATTATACAGTGGAAGTGACAAATAGACTCAAGGGATTAGATCTTATAGACAGAGTGCCTAAAGAACTTTGGACAGAGGTTTGTGACACTGTATAGAATGCAGTGATCAAAACCATCCCCAAGAAAAAGAAATGCAAAAAGGCAAAATGGTTGTCTGAGAAGGCCTTACAAATAGCTGAGAAAAGACACACGAAAGGCAAAGGCGAAAGGGAAAGATATAAGCATCTGAATGCAGAGTTCCATAGAATAGCCAGGAGAGATAAGAAAGCCTTCCTAAGTGAACAATGCAAAGAAATAGAAGAAAACAATAGAATGGGAAAGATTAGAGATCTCTCAAGAAAATTAGAGATACTCAGGGAACAATTCATGCAACCTTGGGCATAATAAAGGATGGAGACGGTATGGACCTAACAAAAGCAGAAGTTATTAAGAAGTGATGGCAAGAACACACAGAAGAACTATACAAAAAAGATCTTAATGACCCAGATAACCACGATGGTGTGCTCGCTCACCTAGAACCAGACATCCTGGAGTGCGAAGTCAAGTGGGCCTTAAGAAGCCTCACTATGAACAATGCGAGTGAAGGTGATGAAATTCCAGCTGAGCTATTTCAGATCCTAAAAGATGATGCTGTTAAAATGCTACAGTGAGTGTGCCAGCAAATTTGGAAAACTCAGCAGTCACAACAGTTCTGGACAAGGTCAGTTTTCTTTAGAGTCCCAAAGAAGGGCAATACCAAAGAATATTCAAACTACCACACAATTGCACTCATTTCACAAGCTAGCAAGGTAATGCTGAAAATCCTTCAAGCTAGGCTTCAATAGTACGTGAACCGAGAACTTCCAGATGTACAAGCTGGATTTAGAAAAGGCAGAGGAATCAAACCAGAGATCAAATTGCCAACATCTGTTGGATCATAGAAAAAGCAAGAGAATTCCAGAAAAACATCTACTTCTGTTTCATTGACTATGCTAAAACCTTTGACTGTGTGGATCACAACAAACTGGAAAATTCTTCAAGAGATGGGAATACCAGACCACCTGACCTGTCTCTTGACAAACCTGTATGCAGGTCAAGAAGCAACAGTTAGAGCTGGACAAAGAAATGGTTCCAAATTGGGAAAAGAGTGTGTCAAGGCTGTATATTGTCACCCTGCTTATTTACCTTATAGCAGAGTGCATCATGTGAAATGTGAGACTGGATGAAGCTCAGGCTGGAATCAAGATTGCCAGGAGAAATATCAATAACCTCAGATTGCAGATGACACCACCCTTAATGGCAGAAAGCAAAGAGGAACTAAAGAGCCTCTTGATGAAGGTGAAAGAAGGGAGTGAAAAAGCTGGCTTAAAAGTCAACATTCAAAAAACTAAGATCATGGCATCCGGTCCCATCACTTTGTGGCAGATAGATGGGGAAACAATGGAAACAGCAACAGACTTTATTTTCTTGGGCTCTGAAATCACTGCAGATGGTGACTGTAGCCATGAAGCTAAAAGACACTTGCTCCTTGGAAGAAAAGCTGTGATAAACATAGACAGTGTGTTAAAAAGTAGAGACATTACTTTACCAACAGAGGTCTATATAGTCAAAGATACAGTTTTTCCAGTAGTCATGTATGGATGTGAGAGTTGGACCATAAAGAAGGCTGAGAGCTTAAGAATTGACGCTTTTGAGCTTTGGTGGTGGAGAAGACTCTTTGAGAGTACCTTGGATGGCAAGGAGATCAAACCAGTCCATCCTAAGGAAATCAACTCTGAATATTCATTGGAAGGACTGATGCTGAAGCTCCAATACTTTGGCTACCTGATGCGAAGAGCTGACTCACTGGAAAAGACCCTGGTACTGGGAAGGATTGAAGGCAGAAGGAGAAGGGGCCGACAGAGGATGAGATGGTTGGATGGCATCACTGACTCAGTGGACATGAGTTTGAGCATCTTCTGGGAGTTTGTGAAGGACAGGGAAGCCTGGTGTGCTGCAGTCCTTGGGATCGCAAAGAGTCAGACACAACTTAGTGATTGAACAACAACAACAGATATAGGTTCTCCTTGTCCTGTCCATTCTTGTAACTTCCTGTCTTTCCACCACTTGGAATCTGCTGAAAGGACAGTGAAGCCGCCTAAAATTAGGATCTGAAGTTTTGGCAGGAAGCCCTTCACAGTTGGTGATCTGAGTAGTATCTTTGCCAGTTGGAGCTTAGAACAAAGAAACCAAACAAACTCTTTGCACTTTCTGAAAAGCAGCTTTTTGCTCCTTCAGAAATTGGAATTCTGGTCAGTGGATGCTGATTTTGAAGTTGTGTGTAGAACTCAGAGCCCAGTGGCTAAGAGTGTCGCTGTTCTTGATGCCCACACTGGTTACCTAATTAATGAATTTGCAGCTTGTTTGGAATTGGAATTACAGCCTAGTAGGATTTTGGAGCTACACAGGGCTTTCTCCTTGAGTTGATGTATCCCATTCCCTAAATGGGGAACACTAAGGTTACTTACCTATTTAATGGCAGACTTGGGTTCTGATCTTGGTGTTCATGGCCTCTTCATTTTCTGTTTAACAGCATGTTTCAGAATTACAGGGGTGATAGTACTGGAATCATTCTTATTGGAGCAACACTTTGTTACTTGTGGTCTCCCCACAAGCCTGAATATTTGGGGAATGAGACTCTTTACCAGAAATCCTTGTGCGACTTACACAATTATGCATTTGGTTTTTTCCAGTAAGAAAAATGATGAGTAGTAAGCAATTTTATAATAAGGATGATGTTTTTAAATTACTTATTTGAGTAAGTAGTAGATGAACTTAGCAGAACACTATTAAGTGAGAAGTGCTCACAGTGAAAATAAATTTTCCTGCCTGCCTGCCCCAGTTTCTTTTTCTCTACCCCAGAGGAGACAATCCTGGAGTGGAGAAAATCCCCTTCCTTCTTTTTCTAAAGTATCAAAATTTCTGAAGTACCAAATTTAGTAGTACTAAAAATGCTTTATTTCAGTTTTAGCCTTCATAAAACTGAGGGACTTACTTTAAGAATCTGCTCTCCCCACCCCTCAGCATTTTATGGTCAAATAGAGCAAAGTGGAAAGAATTACAGTGAGGACTTGAATCTCATCAGCTAAGAGTCTACCGTTGTACTTCACTCACTATATTTGTATTCTCACAAATCTGTGTTCTCATCCACTCACCTCTCAGTGCCTTCCGAAGTCCTCATAAAATCTGCCTAGACAGACAGCAGTGGATGGTTTCGCTGCTTTTGCCAGTGACAGAAGCCAGAGGCCTGAGAGTGGAGAGACGTGGCATGGTCAGTGGTTTAAACTGGGGATGCTCGTGTGCCTCTGTGTATTTGAAACGATAAGGATGAGCTGGGCATAACAACCTATGTTATAGATGTCCTTGGTTTAGTGTGTAGGCTAAGAGCCTAACTGAACATCCTTTTGCATATTTCATTCTCTCTTGGCCCTGTCTTGTTCATTGGTCTCCCTCTGGTGAATTGAGCTGTGTTCGGCTTTATCAGAGAAGTGAGCTGCTGTGTTACCCATTCTGGGGAATCCATTGAGTTGGTTGAGGCGTGTGCTTTTCTGAAGAAACATACTAATTTTGATTAAAATGCTGAGAACCATTGTTTTAGAATTCTTATTTTTCCCCTTATGTGAAATAATCGAAATTTCTCTTATTGTACTCATCTAGAAGCTTGTACCGGAGAAGGCAATGGCACCCCACTCCAGTACTTTGCCTGGAAAATCCCATGGATGGAGGAGCCTGGTCGGCTGCAGTCCATGGGGTCGCTAAGAGTCGGGCACGACTGAGCGACTTTCCTTTCACTTTTCACTTTCATGCATTGGAGAAGGAAATGGCAACCCGCTCCAGTGTTCTTGGCTGGAAATCCCAGGGACAGAGGAGACTAGTGGGCTGCCGTCTATGGGGTCGCACAAAGTCGGACACGACTGAAGCGACTTAGCAGCAGCAGCTTGTACATTAAGACGTTATTGTATAAACCCCTTTCTAACAGTAATTTTTATAAGTAACGTAATCTTTTGAGTATTACTTGATTTTTCCTAAAAGCAAAGTTAAAAATAGACATTTGAAGTTCAAAGTGGGATCTAATGAATGTGTCTTAAAATATTTGGCAATTTATTTTGATTGGGAATGGAGAAAGAAAAGGAAAAAAAAACATAATGAAGAGATACCCCATCGTCCCCTCACTTTGAAGATGATCGTGTTAACATTCTGTATATCCTTTTATATATCCTTTGTTTTCCTATTCATGTTTAAACTTTTCTCTATTTGAAAGTGATCCTGTTAAAAATGAGGTAACAGTATACAAGCTGTTTCAGAATTTACTTTTCCTCCCTTCACATTAAATGAATTTTCTCATTTGATTTATATTCTTTTACAAAATGAAAAGCTATGTGCCATTCAAACTATATGCAGGACAATAAATTTTCATTCCAAAGGTTATGTTATGGAGGTTCTCTCCTGGTGTAAGATCACTTTCAGTTTGCCCTTGTTAGGAAAGGATTTAAAAGCAGTGCTGCTGATTAAAGAAGTGGATCCAGGCATGATGAGCTTAGAGCCGTGCAAGCAATTCTTATTTTTCATAAGTCAGCTAAGCTTGGACAAACTGGCAGTTGCAGATTATTTTTATCATGTGTAATTTAGTAGGACTCTTTCTGTTTAGCAGAATTACTCCTATCATCACTGTGTCACATTGATGGAGGAATTTTTTTAAAATATATGTGTCTCTGTCATTTTTTTAAAAAACAAAACAGCTTTGTTTCCAGTAGAGGTCTCATTAAAAGGAGGTTTTGCTGCACTTGACTGCAAGATTGAAACAAAACGTTAGTGGACAGTTCTTATCTATGGTTGGGGACAGAGGGATCCTTTCTTTGCCTCTCGTTCATCTGGCAGGAAAGTTAATCTAGTGGCTCTGAATTGAGGGAAGTGGGCTTTCTTTATAGGGATTCATTTTCTCAGGGGGCATTAATGTTCGATTAAATTTGCTGTGGAAAGAAGTGGGCCCACAGCCCCATGGTGGATATCTTCTCATGATGCTCATGACAGCAGTGTGCTAGGAAAGCTCACCTGTGGCACAGACGTCGATAACTCTGGGTGACAGCGACGGCCTGGCAGTGTCATGCTCAGCGTTCTCCCTTCCACCCTACCTTTGGATAACTCTGGAAAGCCTTTAGACAAATTGTCAATGTCTGTATATGTTCAGCAACCCCAGCTGCAGAGAATGATAACACTAAAAGAGATTGAATTACTTTAAACTTCCAAGAGCAATGAACCCAATTTATAAGAAATTTACTCTAAATTCCTTAGTGCCCATCCTTTAGATAGTGATTTATTTCCCTCTTCAGTAAAAGCTGTGACAGGAGAAGAACCTGAATTATACGGACGTTTGAGCAGCAGCAACTCTGGGCGCTCGCATCACTTATTTTACCCAGGGATTCTTTGAGAGGGGTGGAATTGTTTGTTCTTTTGTTATGGGCTTGTGTGCATGATATGTATACTGGAAAAGCCCCACCCTTTTTTTTCTTTAGAGTAATAAACAAAATGTGAAGATAATTCTGTAGTAAAATGAAACTAGGTTGAGCAGTAGTGTTCAGCTGATACTGAAGCAACCACTGACCAAACCTATCGAATGGTCTTATCTGTTTTCCTGTAATATGTATAAGTACTGAGTTCAGAGGTATTTGTTGTTTCCTTTCTTTGCACAGTGTAAGGAAAGCTTTTAAATGTTTTTATGTTGTTAGATACTTTAAAAATGCTGTTCTAATTTCTGTCACTGTTAACTTGCAGAATTAGCTTGAGCATTGATTTCAGCTGGCCTGAAGTGAGTGTTGAGTGGCGTTTGTCCAAATTAAGTTAAAACAAAGGAAGTTCCTGTGTATACTTTCCTGTCTCTTACAACAAAAACAGAAGCAAGCAAAAAACTTCTGTAATTATTAAGTGCTCTTCAGAGTACCTAATATTAAAAGTATGGATTTTGGTATTTTACTGTGCTAAATTGTTTGCTAGAGGTTCTCATCTACTTTATGAAAGACATTCTCTTAAAAGATAACTGTTTTTCTTTTCCTCTGTCAGAACACAACAATGGAGGAAACAGCTATATGGGAACAACACACGGTGACACTTCACAGGGTGAGTTCTGTTGAGTAAATAATCTGCGTGTAACTCAGGATCCTGGCAGTTTCTGAAAACAATAGAGGAAAGCCAGATGTCAGGAAGCCAGAAGAAAGGGGAAGAACTTTTCTATAATCCTTTGTTTAAAATCAGAGTTGCAATAAATTCTTTATTAAGGTCAAAAGTGAGCATGATTACTTTTTCATATATCCTTTCGGTTGTTATTTGTATATTGCTGTTTTCAGTCATGACTTAAGAAATCAAGTGGTTTATATTTTAAGTTTTGAGTGATCAGATAAAAGACACCGTATGCTGGTGTAAATGTGTAAACTGTGTTAGTGTTTCTGAGTATATAAGTATATATTGTAAGCTTGGGGTTTAAAATTGAACAAGGTCATGCAAGTAATAAAATCTTAAAAGATATTCCTTGTTTTGAAACATGTAGAACCAAGCTGTTGCTTAAGCATTTGCAGATGGTCAGAGAGCAAATTACAGTGATCTGGGTAAGATTAAGAACTTTGTGGTACTTCCCTGGAGGTTGAGTGGTTAAGACTCTGCACTTCCACTGCAGAGGGCATGGGTTCAATCCCTGGTCAGGGAACTTAAGATACCACATGCCATGTGGCTCTAGAACTAGATGGAAAATTCTGAAATGAGGATTAAGTAAATGATAGCTTTAAAATACTTATGTTAAAAGAAAAAAGTAAGAGCTTTGTCTGAAATGAACCTGTTTGGAATTTGAATTCTAGCACTGCCTGCTTCCCTTTAGAAATGAGCACGCATGGTCCAACTCACTTCTAAAACTTCGGTTTCCACAGGTGTAAAATGTGGCTGATGCCACCTAATAGTACTTGGCATAAAGTCATGCTGCCCATAGGTCTCCCTTTTCCTCCCTCTGAAGAGAGCTGATTGCGGATTCCCCTTCTCCCTGGAGAACGTGCAGAAATTGATGAGAGAACAGACAGACGTTTTACACATACTGTTTCTACCCGCTGTGTCCATTACTAGCAAGTTAGAGAGGGGGAAAGTCATGTTCCTAAATTGCGATCTTGTCAATCTTTGAATCTGCACATGATAGGCAATGGGTAAATTCAGTTCAGTTCAGTTGCTCAATCATGTCTTACTCTTTGCGACCCCATGGACTGCAGCACGCTGGGCTTCCCTGTCCATCACCAACTCCCGGAGTTTACTCAAACTCGTGTCCGTCGTGTTGGTGATACCATCCAACCATTTCATCCTCTGTTGGCCCCTTCTCCTCCCGCCTTCAATCTTTCCCAGCATCAGGGTCTTTTCCAATGAGTTGGTTCTTCACATCAGAGGCCAAAATATTGGAGTTTCAGCTTCAGCATCAGTCCTTCCAATGAATATTTGGGACTGATTTCCTTTAAGATTGACTGGTTGGATCTCCTTGCAGTCCTAGGGACCCTAACAGTTCAAAAGCATCGATTCTTTGGTCCGCTTTCTTTATAGCCCAACTCTCACATCCATACATGACTACTGGAAAAACTGTAGCTTTGACTAGATGGACCTTTGTTGATAAAGTAATGTCTCTGCTTTTTAATATGCTGTCTAAGATGGTCATAGCTTTTCTTTCCAAGGAGCAAGCGTCTTTTAATTTCATGGCTACAGTCACCATCTGTAGTGATTTTGAAGCCCAAGAAAATAGTCTCTCCCCGTTTCCATTGTTTCCCCATCTATTTGTCATGAAGTAATGGACCGGATGCCATGATCTTAGTTTTCTAAATGTTCAAACTACTGCACAACTGCACTCATCTCACATGCTAGCAAAGTAATGCTCAAAATGCTCCAAGCCAGGCTTCAACAGTACGTGAACTATGAACTTCCAGATGTTCAAGCTGGATTTAGAAAAGCCAGAGGAACCAGAGATCAAATTGCCAACATCCACTGGATCATCAAAAAAGCAAGAGAGTTCCAGAAAAACATCTACTTTTGCTTTATTGACTACGCCAAAGCCTTTGACTATGTGGATCACAACAAACTGGAAAATTCTTCGAGATGGGAATATCAGACCACCTGACCTGGTTCCTGAGAAATCTGTATGCAGGTCAAGAAGCAACAGTTAGAACTGGACATGAAACAACAGACTGGTTCCAGATTGGGAAAGAAGTATGTCAAGTATTGTCACCTTGCTTGTTCAACTTGTATGCAGAGTACATCATGCAAAATGCCGGGCTGGATGAAGCACAAGCTGGAATCAAGATTGCCGGGAGAAATATCAATAACCTCAGATACACAGATGATACCACCCTTATGACACAAAGTGAAGAAGAACTAAAGAGCCTCTTGATGAAGGCGAAAGAGGATAGTGAAAAAATTGGCTTAAAACTCAAGATTCAGAAAACTAAAATCATGGCATCTGGTCCCATCACTTCACGGGTGAATTAATTGTTTTGAAAAGAAACAGTGATTTCAGATAAAATATACTCAATTTTTTTTGTGTGTCTCTAAATAGTAAAAAAAAAAAAAAAAAATCATAATACTAACCTTAACTTTATAGAGCTAAGGTATGGCCTGAATTTGTTTGAAATATCCTGATAGATAACATATTTAAATCAGATTAAACATATATTATCATGCCTTATAGTCAATTGGCTAGTGTTTATAGAATAATTTGATAGTATTTTATCATATTTCATTAATTTTCTTAATACTTCCATTGTTTTTATTGATATAATTTACACACATTAAAATTCATCCTTACGTATAGTCCTGAGTCTGCCAAACGCATTTAGCCCTGTGACAGTCACATAACCACCACTGCAGACAATGTACAACAGTCGGTCACCCTGAGGTTCTCCCGCGTGCAGCTTGTAGTCAGCCCCAAGCCCTCACCTTCAGCACTTAGCAACCCCTGGTGTTTTCTGTTCTGTACATTGGCCTTTTCTAGAATGACATGAGAGGAACTCATATAGTATGTAGTCTTTTGAGACTAGCTTCTTACACTTAACCTGATGCACTTGAGATTTCTCTGTGATAGACTTGTATCAGTAGTAGTTAGTTTCTTCTTATTGCTGAGTTAGCATTTCATTGTATGAATATAGAATAATTCGCTTATTCATTCTTCAGCCTGGATACCTTTGGTAATTATGAATAAATCTGCTCTGGTACACAGGTTTTTGTATGCTCATACCTTTTCCTTTCTCTTGGGTAAACTCCTGGGAATGCAGTGTTGTGGGTTTTATGGTAAGAGAATGTTTAGCTTTCAAAGGACCTGTCATACTTTCTGTACTATTCTGCATCTCAGCCAGCAGCTCATAAGGGCTCCAGTTACTTTGTATCCTCACAAACAGTTGATTGTATCAGGGCTGGAGTGTTGTTTTCCTCCTCCTTTTTATCTATTCTAATAGGTATGTTGTGGTATGTCATTGTGGTTTTAGTTTGTAATTCTCTAAAGATTTAATGATGTTGAATATCTGTTTATGTGCTTATTTGTCATCTATATATCTATCTTCTTTAGGGATTCCCTGATAGCTTAGTTGGTAAAGAATTCGCCTGCAGTGCAGGAGACCCCAGTTCAATTCCTGGGTCGGGAAGGTCCGCTAGAGAAGGGGTAGGCTACCCACTCCAGTATTCTTTGGTAAAATGTGTTCACATATTTTGCCTATTTTTAATTAAATTGTTTGTTTTCTTATACTGACCTTAAATAAATAGAGTAACAGTTATTTCTCCGGCAAAAGTGGGTTTGCTGGGGATCAACAAAGAATTGCAGTTGAGGGTCTGCAACCATGACGAGACAGTGCAGGACCCCAGCAGACAATGGAGAAGAGCACTCTTTCATGGAGGGGAAAAGGAAGTTGGGAGGGCTGAAGTAAACAGTGAGTCCACCAGAGGAATGGAGAGCCCAGGGTATTGTGGTTGTTCCCTGGCTGAGTTGTGACAGTGGTGGAGCTCCTGGCAGGCAGGAAGAGGAAGTCAGTGTTATTCCTGTTGGGCTCTGCTAATAACACAGTGCACAAGCGCATCCCCTGCTGGCCACCTAACTCTATTTTAATTGAGGTTTCTGTGTATTAATTTTTACACTTACTGTTTTTTTTAAATTGTGGTAAAATACACATAACAATTTACTATCTGTTCAGTTCCTTTTTTTTTTTTTCTAGTTCCTTTGTCCATTTTTTAATTGGGGTTTTATTTGTTGAATTGTAGGAGTTTTTCTATATTCTGGTCATTAATCCCTTATCAGTAGATATATGATTTGTAAATGTTTTTTTCCCATTTCATGGATTACCTTTGCATTCTGCTGACTGTGTCCCTTGCTGCACAGAAGTTGTTACTGAGTTTTGAAAGTTTTAATATCTTCTAGATACAAGTTCTTTACTAGATACTGTTTTGCACATATTTTCCCCTGTGACTTGCCTTTTCCCTGCTCTTAACAGTGCCCTTTGTAGAGCTTACGTTTTCAATTTTGATAAAGTCTAATTTATTAGTTTTTGCTTTTATCAGTTTTGCTTTTAGTTTTGTATTTGAGAATTCTGCCAAACCCAAGGTCCCAATTATTATTCCTGTTATTTTCTGGAAGTGTTTTTTTTTTATTAATTAAATTTTGTATGTATTATAAAATAAGGGCAAGGGAATTTTTTTTTTTTTTTTTAATACAGATGTCCACTTTTTTGACCAACCACTTACGAAAAGGTTATTCTTTCTTCATTTAGTTGCTTTCTACCTTTGTCAGAAATCAATTGACTGGAACTCTCCTGGGGGTGCAGTGTTTGAGACTTGGCCTTCCAGTACAGAGAGCGCTGGTTCAGTCCTTTTTGGGAAACTAAGATCCCACGTGCCTCACAGCCAAAAAGCCCAAACATAAAACAGAAACAGTATTGTAACAGATGCAATAAAGACTTTAAAAACTGTCCACATGAAAAACAGTCTTTTAAAAAAAAAAAATCAATGACCATTGTATGTGTGGGTCTTTCCCTAGTCTGTTCTGTTGAGCTGTGTGTCTATCCTTTTGCTTGTTGTTTCTGCCTTGATAATTGTAACTTTATATTAAGTGTGGAAATCAGGTAGTGTGACTCCTCCAAATTTTTTATTTTTCTATTATTTTTTAATTATTTTAACTAATTCCTTTGCCTTGCTATGTAAATTTTAGAATGTTTGTCAAATTACAAAAAAATCTGCTAGGATTCTCATTGGGATTGCATTGAATCTGCAGATCCATTTGGGGAGAATTGGTATCTTAACAGTATTGAGTATTCTTCAACAATATAAATTACGGATGTAGTATATCTCTCCATTTACCTTAGTACTGTTTTGTAGTTTTCCGCATAGAGATTCTACACACACTTTGTTAAGATTTCTTGATAAGCATATTTTATGTTTCCTTATGCTGTTGTAAATAGTAGTTTTTAAATTTCAGTTTTTGATTGTGTATTAATATGTAGAAATACAGTTTTTGTTTCTTTTAATAGTGAACTTGAAACTTCTAAACTTAGAAGTTCTAGGAACTTTCATGGTAGATTTCTTTTGCATTTTTCTATGTGGGCAGTCATTTGTGAATAGAGGCAGTTTTATTTCATCTTTTTTGATCTATTCATTTCTTTTTCTTGCCTGACTGTACTAGCTAGGACTTCCAGGATATTGCTGAATAGGTACTGTGAGCAGACATCTTTTTCAGCCTTGTGTGTGATGTTGGCAGTAAGGTTTTTGTAGATGCCTTTTATGAGGTTAAAGAAGTGGCCTTGTGTTTCTGTTTTGCCATTTAATAGGTTGAGGAAGTGCCCTTTTATACTTATTTTGCTAAAAGGCCTTTTTTTAAAGTCATGAGTAGATTTTGGATTTTTGCCCATGCTTTTTTCCTAAGTATTGATGGAGGTTATCATTAAATTGATTAAAGTTATCACTCTAAAGCTTTTAGTCTGTTGATATATTCAGTTTCTTGCTTTTTGGAGTTGAACAGCCTTCCATTCCCAGGATAAATTCTGCCTAGTTGTGATGTGTTGCTCATTTTATATATGGCTGGATTGCTTTGCTGATGTTCTGTGGAGACACTTGTTTCTGCATTCATGAAGGATACTGGTTAGTACTTTCTCCTTGTGTGTGTACTGGTTTAGGTTATTGGTTAGTACTTTTTTCTCGTATGTGTACTGATGTGGGATATTGGTTAGTACTTTCGCCCCACGTGTGTGCTGGTTTAGGATATTGGCTAGTACTTTTTTCTTGTATGTGTGCTGGTTTAGGAGTGAGGAAGGCTGCCTTTCTCCTTTCTGTGCTCCCTGGCAGACTCTGTGTGCAGCTGAAGTTCTCTCGACTCAGTGTAGCCGTCTGGTTCTGGAGTTTTCTTCATGAAAAAGCTTTTAACTAAACATTTGTTTTCTTTGATTTTGTATAGGACTCTTCAGGTTATATGTTTCTTCTTTGTTAGCTTTAGGAGATTTTTTTTTTGTAGCTTTGGTAGTTTGTACCTTTCAAAGTATTTTTTTCCTTTTATCTGAATTATCAAATTTATAGACATAAAGTTATTCATAACACTCCCTTATTTTAATGTCTTAGGATCTATAATATTTTCATTTTTGATATTGGTAATCTGTGCCTTCTCATTTTTTGGTCAGTCTGGCTGTAGGTTTAAACAATTTTATTGATTTTTCAAAATACCTGCTTTTCTTTTTAGTGATTTAAAATTTTCTGCTTTGTATTTCACTGGTTTCTACTCTTATTTTAATGTTTCTTCTACTTATATTGGGTTTAAGTTGCTGTTCTTTTTATAATTTCTTAAGGTAGAAGCTAGATCATTTGAGACCATAGGGTGTAATTTAACCACATACCACATTACATTTTTTCTCCCTTAATACCTTTTAGTTTTTAAATAAGTAAAATAAAATAAGACACTTAAATTAGCTAAAGGATGTTTCTCCTTTTTTACTGTTCTGCCAGGTTTTCTCAGTTTTGGGCAAATGCTAGTTTATTTTCTATAGATGTGTCTCATTGTCTTAGGCCAAGTAGGAAAAGATTCTGAATGGTGAAGAAACAAGAGTCTGATTTTCTGAATGTGTTAGTTTAAAAGTGTCCCACCAGCTCTTCATGGAAGTGGTGGTGCTCAGGAAAAGGTCTGGGACTCCCGTCTGGAGAGATCAGTGTGGATTCCCTTCTCTCTCTCTTCCTGGGCTTCAGGTTTCTTTTGCTTTAAGGAGGGTACCAGCCCAGAAAAATGTCACCAAAAGATAACGTGGGGAGAAGATGAGTGTGTATAATTCACAATTCTTTGGTTTTCAGACACATTTACTATTGTCCTGGGAACACAGAGCTGTGTGCCCCTGGGCCTCATCAGAGAGAGACTAGGACAGAATGGAAATCCTCAGCAACCATCCCTCCAGGAAACGTTTTTGAAGGTTTTTAAAAATAGACCTGTCACTGTAAGACTTAACACCAAAGAAAGCATAATTCAGTTGACTTCATTCTCTGAGGCTGCAGAACTGTCTTCCAGATGTCTTTCCTTTGGTTTTCTGAGTTGATCCAGAATAAAATATGGACTATCTAGAGCACTGTCAGCAAACTTTACTGTGAAGAGCCAGTTAATAAATACTTCAGGCATTGCAGGCCATGCATCTCTGTCACGGCTATGGTTGCAGAAGCAATCATAGAGAGTAGGTTAACAGATGGGTGTCACTCTGTTCCAGGAGAGCTTTATTTACACAGTGGCAGCTAGCTGGATTTAGCCCGCAGGCCATGGTCTGCTGACCACTGATGGAGAGCAGTAGCCCTCTAGGTTTATTGTAAAGAAGAGTAACTGGATCATCCCCACTCCTTAAGATCTGGATTCTTTCCGTCTGGGATGGAACCCCTCATGTGTATGTTTAAAACCACATGTTTGAAAGGGAGGGCTGTGGCCTCTAGCATCACGTATTTAAGAAACACTGGCAAAGGAATGAGACAGTTATTCTCCTAGAGGTGAGTCAAGTGAACCTTTGAAACAGTAGTGTGAAGGAGATAATTTGAGACTGTATGCTTTTGGCAGTAACCTGGAGTTGTAGACACTGTGTCTTGACAGATAAAGGCAAATCCATATTCTTTGACATCCAATGTTAGTTATGTGAAAAGCGAAGGTAACTTTGTTTTTCAAAAGAATAAAAATCCTGTGGATTAAGCTACCATTTTCTGCTGTTTACTGTCCAGAAAAATATATGATATGCTTCTGTATTTCCTCCTTCTTCTGTTTTCATCTTCAGAGGAAACTCTCTTCTTAGAATACTAGAAACCATTGAAATCCTATTCATTCTTCAAAGCTGAGTAATTTAGCTCCAGTGTATGCCAAGCACTGTTGTAGTTCTGGGAAGTTTATCAGAAAAGAAATAGGCAGCATTCCTTGCCTCATGGATTTTTTTATCCTCAGTGATAGATGAATATATACCCCAGGCGGTTGTTTATCCCATCTCCTCTTGCATTACCCTTTTAGTGCTTGGTGTACTTAGTTATGCCCAATGAAGCTTAATTTCCTAGGAAGCCTATATATTCAACACAATCGCTTTTCAGAGATAAAATAGCAGCATTGCCCAGTAGCAATATAATAAAAACCACATGTAATTATAATTTTCCTGGTCTTAACATTGAAAAATGTAAACTGTGTGTGAATTGACTGTATAATAGATCTTTATTTAATTCAGTATATCCAAAATATTGTCATTTTCAATATGTAATTAATATTTAAAAATTGATATACTGTACTTTGCTTTTTCTTTTCCATACTGAGTCTTACAAAACCGATGCACATCTTGCAATTTCAGCACATTTCAGGTAAGAATAGCCACGTTTTGGGTGCTTAGTAGTTGTGTATTAATGGCTATAGTATTGGCAGGTGCAGGTCTGTCATTTGAGATGGTAGTGCATCCAGGGGGCCCTGTGTCCCACCCTTTCCTCCCATGATGTACCCATGGCTTTCTTTACTTTCAGATGTTCTCCCTTAGAAAACACGTATATGTTTATAGATCTTTGAGAAATGAATAAATGCTCCGGAATGAGTTGGTTCTCTCTACTTTTTTATTTTCTGAAAAAGTACTATTAATATGTGAAAGATTAACTGATATTTTTATACTAAAGAATTAACGGGTTGAGAGAACTTTGAGAGAAGCTTGGCCATGATGGCAGAGAAGAAAGACCTTGAGCGCACTTGGTCTCATGGGTATACCAGAATGAACATCTGTTTACAGAGCAGTTACTGATGACCAAGTTTGGGGATATAAAGATCTACAACTAAAGATGATAAGGAGCCACATGAGATGGGTAGGAGGGGTGGAGTCACGGTCAAGACCCGTACCCTTAGGTGGGCAACCCACAAATTGGGAGGATGATCACAATGCAGAGGTTCTCCTGAGGCGTGGAGTGTGAGCTCCACATCAGGCTCTCCAGCCCACTGGTCCTGCACCAGGAAAAGGAATCCCCAGAAACCCCAGGCCTTGGCTTTGAACACCAGTAGGGTTGTGAAAAGTAGAGACTTCACTCTTAAAGGAGGGTTGTGAAAAGTAGAGACTTCACTCTTAAAGGGGCATAGAACGTCTCACACTGTCCAGGACCCAAGGCACAAGCAGTAATTGGAAAGGAACCTGGATCATATCCACCTTCTTATCTAGGAGAGCCTCCTAGAGAGTCAGGAGGCAACCACAGGGCTCCCAGGGGATACAGACACTGGCAGAGCCCATTTTGGGGAGCTCATTCTAACCTGTGGCCCCTGGTGCTGGCAGGGATCATTTTGGAACCATCCTTCCAGCTCATTAGCACCAGGACCCCCAGGGCCTGCAGCCAGAGACTCGGAGTCCTGGCTGCATCCACTTGTGAATTGGCACAAGCCCTGTGAGCAGCTTCACACACCAGTGGGCAGGCACCAGCCCAGCACCCTTTGGGCCTCAGCCCCTCTCACCAGCAGTTCCTGGGTTCCCTGCAGCCAGGGACCCCAGGACCTGCCTCTGCCCACCAGTTGGCTGGTACTAGCCCTAGAACCTCTTTTTACTTCTTTCATAGGGCATGAGCCCTATGGTCCCCTGGACCTCATCCCTACCTGCCAGCAGACTCACACCAGCCCCAGGACCTCTTGGGACCTTGAGAATGGCCATCATCAAAAAGTCTACAAATAACAAGTGTTGGTGAGCATGTGGAGAAATGGGAACCCTAGTACCCTGGTGGGAATGTAAACTAGTGCAGCTTCTATGGAAAACAGTACAGCGGTTCCTCAGAAAACCAAAAATAGAGCTACCATATAATCTGGCAGTTCCACTTTTGGTTGTATATTCGAAGAAAACAAAGACTAATTTGTAAAGATACATGCACCTCAGTGCTCATAGCAGCACTAGTTAACAATAATCAAGATACTAAAGCAACCTAAGTGTTCATCAGCAGGTGAATGGATAAAGAAGATGTGGTACATAAACACAGTGGAATATTGTGCTGTGCATAGTCACTCATTTGTGTCTGACTCTTAGCGACCCCATGGACTGTAGCCTGCCAGGCTCCTCTGTTCATGGGGATTCTCCAGGTAAGAATATTGGAGTAGGTGGCCGTCCTCTCCTCCCGGGGATTTTCCCAATTCAGGGATCAAACCCAGGTCTCTCCCACATTGCGAGTGGCAGATTCTTTACTGTCTGAGCCACCAGACAGTATGGAATATTCCTCATCCATAAAGAAGAATGAAATAAGGCCATTGGCAACAACGTGGGTGGACCTAGAGAGTATTACACTTATTAGATGATATGCAGAATCAAAAATAAAACTGGTGAATATAACAAAAAAGAAACAGACACAGATAAAGAGAACAAACTAGTGGTTACCAGTGAAGAGAGGAAACAGGAGGTTCAAGATAGGAGTAGAGGGGTTAAGAGATAAGACTACTGTTTATAAAATAAGCTATAGGGTTATATTATATAGGATGGGATTATAGCCAATATTTTTATAGTAACTATAAAAGGAGTATAATCTATAAAAACTTGTATCATGATATTGTATACTTGAAAATAATGTAAATCAACTCTATGTAAGTAAAAAGAAAATTTAAGCAGTATGTTGTACACCTAAAACTAAAAAAATTAAATGGGGAAAATATGTTGAAAGCAAGGAATCTAGTTAAGAGATAGATAATACAAGGTCAAGCAGGTAAGTGTTTCAAATAGAGAGGTAGTTGAATAAATAACCTTGGAACAACGGGCGGGGATAATTCAATGAAAAAAGGAATAGTCCTGACTAGATGGTACTGGGATAACTGGTTGAGCACGTGAAAACTAGTGAATTTTGACTCCTGTTTTACACCAAGAACATAATTAACCTCCGTGCTCAAAACCTAAATGTAAGTTAGAAGAAAACACAGGAATAAATCTTTATGACCTCAGATTAGGCACTGATTTCTTAGATAAGATCATGAAAATACAGGAAATTAAAGAGTAAACCGGTAAAATAAGGCTGCATCAAAATTAAAATTTTTTGTGTTTCAAAGGAAACCAAGAAACTTTCAGTAAGAAAGTGAAGGGATAACCCATAGAATGGGAGAAAGAAAATATTTGCAAATCCAGTATCTGATAGGGGCTTCCCTGGTGCCTCAGCAGTAAAGAATCTGCCTGCAGTACAGAAAGACAAGGGAGATGGCAGGTTTGATCCCTGGGTTGGGAAGATCCTCTGGAGGAGAAAATGGCAACCCACTCCAGTATTCTTGCCTGGAGAATTCCATGGACAGAGGACCCTGGAGGGCTGCAGTCCATGGGATCACAAACATTCGGACATGACTGAGTGAGCACAAAGGATGCATGAGAAGGGACTTGTATCCAGAATACAGAAATTCAGAAGTAAAAAGACAATTCAGTTTTTTAAATGGACTGAAGAATTTTAATAAGATTTCTGCAAAGAAGATACAGAACTATTCAATAAACATATGAAAAGGTGCTCAGTGGCACTGACCATCAGGGAACCATATGTCAAAAGTGAGAGTGGCACCCTCTGGAATGACTGTGATCACAGAAGCAGACAGTAATAAGTGTTGATGAAGATGTGGCTGTTGGCTGGTGGAGCCAACTGTGATAAACTAAGATATTCAAGAGGTAAACACAGAATTACATGTGACCAGCAGCTCTGCTGCTAGGCATATACCCAAGAGAAATGAAGATGGATACCAGCACAATAGCTTAAACATCAGTGTTCATAGCAGCATTATTCACGGTAGCCTGAAACTACAAATAGCCCACATGCCCATTCACTGATGATGAATAAGCAAAATGTCTTATATCTGCGCAATGGAATATTGCTGAACAAGAAATGAAGTACTGATACGAGCTGTGACATGAATTTATATGTCAATAAAGCTGTTCTAAGAAAAGAGGCCAGGAGGGTGGAATTCTGCATCAACTAGTGTATGATGGGTAGAAGTAAGCATTTACACTGAGGTGAGGATATAAGCTAAGCTAGCCTTGTTTTACCTGGTTGGATGCCATTGTGTATAATTGATAGAGTGCATTATGAATGTTTCAGAGCCTTTGTGGTGGTGTTCAGTCATGAGTCATGTCTGACTCTTCACGACCCCATGAACTGCAGCATGCTAATCTTCCCTGTCCTTCGCTATCTCCCAGAGTTTGCTCAAATTCATGTCCGTTGAGTCAGTGATGGCATCCAACCATCTAATCCTCTCTGCCCCCAATCTTTCCCAGCATTATGACAGGTGTCAGTAACCACATGGAATAAACCTAAGTCTCAGAAAGGTCTACGGAAATGATCCCAAGGAGGAGCATCTTGACTGCAGGTCTCTGGACTCAGCATATAATGCTCTTCTCACTTATATGTAAAATTTAACTTTAAATATAATGGATATTTATGGAATATAATACCTAAAATTAAAAACTCTTGTAGTTCTAGCACATAAACTACATGTATATGTAATAAAATGAATCAAATAAAAAGTAGTAACATTGATAAGAAAGGGGCCAAAGTTTGGCTTTTTTTTTTTTTTTAAAAGAACATTGGTGGTAAGTTCAGTTTTGTGGAGAAAAGGACAGTTTTGGAGGAGGACACCCCCAATCGCAGGTGTCCTGTTCAGTCAGTCAGTCGTGTCCAACTCTGTGACTCCCTGGACTACAGCATGCCAGGCTTCCCTGTCCATCACCAACTCCCAGAGTTTGCTCAGACTCATATCCATCGAGTCAGTGATTCCATCCAGCCATCTCATATTCTGTCGTCCCCTTCTCCTCCTGCCTTCAATCTTTGACAGCATCAGGGTCTTTTCCACTGAGTCAGTTCTTCGCATCAGGTGGCCAAAGTATTGGAGCTTCAGCCTGAGCATCAGTCCTTCCGATGAATATTCAGGACTGATTTCTTTTACGATTGACTGGTTTGATCTCTTTGTGGTCCCAGGGATTCTTATTAAGTCTTTTCCAGTACCACAGTTCAAAAGCATCAGTTCTTTGGTGCTCAGCTTTCTTTATGGTCCAGCTCTCAGATCCATACGTGACTACTGGAAAAACCGTAGTTTTAACTAGACTGACCTTTGTTGTGCAAAGTCTCTACTTTTTAATATGCTGTCTAGGTTGCTCATCTCACACGCTAGTAAAGTAATGCTCAGAATTCTCCAAGCCAGGCTTAAGCAATACGTGAACCGTAAACTTCCAGATGTTCAAGCTGGTTTTAGAAAAGGAAGAGGAACCAGAGATCAAATTGCCAACATTTGCTGGATCATCGAAAAAGCAAGAGAGTTCCAGAAAAACATCTATTTCTGCTTTATTGACTATGCCAAAGCCTTTGACTGTGTGGATCACAATAAACTGTGGAAAATTCTGAAAGAGGTGGGAATACCAGACCACCTGACCTGCCTCTTGAGAAACCTATATGCAGGTCAGGAAGCAACAGTTAGAACTGGACATGGAATAACAGACTGGTTCCAAATAGGAAAAGGAGTGTGTTAGGGCTGTATATTGTCACGCTGCTTATTTAACTTATATGCAGAGTACATCATGAGAAACCCTGGGCTGGATGAAGCACAAAATGGGAATTTTTGGAATCAAAATTGCCAGGAGAAATATCAGTAACCTCAGATATGTGGATGACACCACCCTTATGGCAGAACGTGAAGAAGAACTAACGAGCCTCTTGATGAAAGTGAAAGAGGAGAATGAAAAAGTTGGCTTAAAGCTCAACATTCAGAAAACTAAGATCATGACATCTGGTCCCATCACTTCATGGCAAACAGATGGGGAAACAGTGGCTGACTTTATGTTTTGGGCTCCAAAATCACTGCAGATGGTGATTACAGTCGTGAAATTAAAAGACGCTCACTCCTTGGAAGGAAAGTTATGACCAACCCAGACAGCGTATTAAAAAGCAGAGACATTACTTTGTCAACAAAGGTCGGTCTAGTCAAGGCTGTGGTTTTTCCAGTGGTCATGTATGGATGTGAAAGTTGGACTATAAAGAAAGCTGAACTCAGAAGAATTGATGGTTTTGAACTGTGGTGTAGGAGAAGACTCTTGAGAGTCCCTTGGACTGCAAGGAGATCCAACCAGTCCATCCTAAAGGAGATCAGTCCTGGGTGTTCATTGGAAGGACTGATGTTGAAGCTGAAACTCCAATACTTTGGCCACTTGATGTGAAGAGCTGACTCATTGGAAAAGACCCTGATGTTGGGAAAGATTGAAGGCAGGAGGAGAAGGGGACAACAGAGGATGCGATGGTTACATGGCATTACTGACTCAATGGACATGAGTTTGGGTAAACTCCGGGAGTTGGTAATGGACAGGGAGGCTTGGCGTGCTGCAGATCACGGGGTCGCAGGGAGTCGGACACAACCGAGTGCCTGAACTGAGCTAGGTTGCTCATAGCTTTTCTTCCAAGAAGCAAGTGTCTTTTAATTTCATGGCTGCAGTCACCATCTGCAATGATTCTGGAACCCAACAAAATAAAGTCTGTCACTGTTTCCATTGTTTCCCCATCTATTTGCTATGAAATGATGGGACTGGATGCCATGATCTTAGTTTTCTGAATTTTAAGTTTTAAGCCAGCCTTTTCTCTATCCGCTTTCATTTTCGTCAAGAGACTCTTCCTACCTGTGGTCTACTTATCAGTTAGTGAAGTGACTATAGGACTCCAGGCTTTCTGAATTCATTGGTGAAAAGGAACTTGAGCAAATGATTGCCAAGGATCCATTTAGTCCAAAAATTTTTTGACCCCGTGTTCACTGTGGAAACATATAACTGAAACAGTTTTCATAGAATGTTGAGGGTAGATTGGAAGAAGGAAAGAGGAGGCAAACGACAGAAACTGTAGAAGTAAACTGTGTGTGTAAGGTGAGAAAAGTTAGAATTAAGTTTTAGAATAAATGTAGAAATATAGTTGTAGAAATTTGGCATAAAGACAGGAGGGAAAAAAGGCAAGAAGAATCTTCAAAGAGTCGAGCATTTTTTGAAGGAGACAGAAGAGTCTTTGGAGGAGGGTGTGTTCATATTGTGCAGTTCTATTTCAGCAGCCAGCAACTTTCAGGACTCTTTCCCCCCTTTTAAGAAGTCTTTTAAGGGATCAGGAAATACTTAGAGGGGAGGAAAGGGTGAGATGTATGGAGAGAGGAACTTGGAAACTTACATTACCATATGTAAAATAGATAGCCAGTGGGAATTTGCCTGGTCTCAGGGAACTGAAATAGGTGTTCCAGTATCAACCTAGAGGGCTGGGATGGGGAGGGAGATGGGAGGGAGGTTCAAGAGGGAAGGGTCATATGTATACCTATAGCTGATTCAAGTTGAAGTTTAACAGAAAACAACAAAATTCTGTAAAGCAATTATCCTTCAACTAAAAAATAAGAAGAATTTCAGCAGATGAGTGAGCAAACCATTCCTCTTGATACAGAAGGTCAGACAGTAAATAGTTTCAGCTTTGTTGGCCATATGGCCCCTGTTGTAACTACTCTCTGCAGAAGCAATTATAACGTAAAGGAATGGGCATATCTAGTGTTCAGTGAAATGGGAAAGTAACTGAACAGATTGTAGGTCTCCTGTTTACCATCAGATTAGTTTCACTACCAGGCAAAGGTAAAAGTACAGGTTAGTGTTGCTTGTGGCTGCCTGTGGTCTTGAAAGAATGAAATATGATGGAAATAAAATTCTTCTGATGCTTTTAATTCATCCAAAAACTATAGCCATGTATGTGTGTGTGCATACAAATAAATGAGATCATATTATATATACTGTTTTAAACCAATTCTCCCACCACCATAATAAAAAAATCATTATCTTGGACATTTTCTCATGTAAAGATATGAAAATCAACTATATTTTGATGCATCTAAATTTTTTTATGGTCAACATGTGAGAAAAGTGGATTATTTTCCATTTCTTTGGAAAATCCCTCTGAAAAGCACCATGCTAGTGTTTTTGTAAATCCAATACAGAGTATACAATTGCCTTGGGATAGTAATAATTATACTACTGTCAATTTTGATTACTGGAAACAATATTAAAAGTTTTTTTTAGCAAATGCTCACACTGTTCCTCTCCCCCATTTAAAGAAATGATTTTACAACTATCTTGATCATATAGTTATTATAAAATTTAACCCTTTCATCCTTTAATCCTCATTTAATCTTAGTATTGTAAGTAGGTATATCTTTATCACCAGTCCTTTTCATGTGATGCTTGTCATTTTGATTGTCAGAAAGTTATTTTCTATTAGGAAGGGATCATGAAAACTGATATTCCCTAAGGGTTTTTTTACATGTTTAGTAGCTTATCTCTGTCCTTTTATACTTGAAGATGAGCTTTACGGGACATAAAACCCCGTAAATCACTGTTTCCCTTGAGTATTTTTGACATAATGGGTCACTACCCTAATGTGATGATAATCTGATTTTTATTTCTTTTAAAATTTTTCCTAGATACAAATGAGTCTTCTTCCTTAAAATCTAGTCAGTTTACTTGAATATATTTTGGTGTTTCCTCTGAATGGGTATTCTCAGATATCTACAGGGATTTATGTCCTTTGAGTATGTACAGTTTTTTATCTATCTATATAATGTATATAGGAAAGGAAATATTATTTAATTCTAGTTTTACTGTTTTATTTTTTCTTTTATTTTGGTTTTGTTCTTTAGGAACTGCTTTTATTTATATGTTGTATCTCTTTTGCCTGTCTTCATTATTTGTCATTTCCTCTCAAATCCTTTTTTAAAAAAATCCCTGAATCATTTCTGTTTTAAAAATGATTTCTGTTTTACTTTCTTTCATGGTAGTATATTTATTTGTGTCCCTATATAAAATTGCTTTTAAAATTTTCTAATTAGTATGAATTCTGTCGGCCTCATTTTTTAGTTTTTGAAAATTCTGCTTTGTACTGTTGTGTCCTGTAAGTTTTCTTTATGTCTTTTCACTTGCTTCATAAAAGTCGCAGTTTTGATCCTTTATTTTTCTTTTGAGCACTCTTTTTGCCATGCTTCCATTTTCCTTAGGGATATTCTGCTGCTCACCATCTTCTGTAGCAATTTTGTTGGGGGTTTTATCATAATCCCTTTTGTGTTCATTTTTATGGGAAATTAGCCTTCTTGAGCTTTTAGAAATTGGCTTAGTCTTCTTGTATGTGTATGCTCGTGCTCAAGAAACATAGCTACTGTTTTTGGACGCTTTCTAGGTCTGTGCCCTCCGCACCTTGTATGTTCTGCTCTCCTGTCCCCTGGAGTCTGAACCCGCAGTCTTCACAGGGCCTGGAGGGTCCGTATTGCAAAGTCCTGGGGTGACACCGCTCCCACCATTCAGGCCCTCTGCAGGCTCTTGCTCTCATTGATGACTGATTTCACCTGCTATTACGTCAGTTATTTGGGGGTTCCTCCAGTTTGGGGGACATCAGCTGCCTGTGACTCTCGAGTTGGGAGCATGCACATCAAACGGGTGTTGATCCTCTCCACCTGCGTCGTCAATGGGGTGTATTGGTTACCTGGTTTTGTTGTGAATGTCTGTGGGTTTTTATTTGGAGATGCAGAAAATTCTAAATCCTTGAAACTACTATGGCTGCTAATGAGTATTTAGTGCTCAAATTCGTGCTAGTTGTAAAAAAGACAACTCTAAAGGGAAATGGAGTTAAATGGAATAGTCAGTCAGATACTTATAGTGCCCTAGTGCACTAACGTTGTTCAGCCACTTTGTGTTAGGCTGGTGCAGGGTTGGGCTTAGCTGGGACTGTAGAAGCATGTGTAGCTCCCTCCCAAGTGGAGCTCTGACATCCAGGCTACTTACTGTGCTTGTGTGGGGTCGGACTGGGTGTGGGTGCTCAGGGAGCCTTCAAGACAGGACTGCTGCCCGTGGAGGGCTGGGATGGTTTTAGGAAGGAGATAGCAGTGAACCTGAATGTCAAAGGGTGAGGAGCCATAGGAATCCCAAGCAGAGAAGAATGTGAAAGCTCAGAGCTTGATGTGCGTGGACTACTGAAGTGGGAGCAGTGGTGACGAGTGTCAGAGCCAGGACCGGTGCTGGGAAGTGTGTTGGCCATGCCTTTCAGGATACTGCAAATGTGGAGGGTAGTGAAACAGCAGAGTCAGATTTGCTCTAGAATAATAATCCTTGCAGCCCAATGGAGAGTAGATTGTGGTGCAATGGAGGAGAGGCCAGATGAAACCGTGGTGACAGTGTCAGTCTGCACAGGTTTCAGAGGGGGCCTTCCCTGGGAGAAGGAAGTGTAGGGGGGTCGCTGAGCCTTGTGGAGTTGTGACTGTCTCTCACGTCTGATGTTCACAGTGTTGAAGACTGACATTTTTAGCCCTGACTGCCCATTAGAATCGCTTTGTTGCTGTTAGCACGCCAGGCTTCCCTGTCCTTCAGTATCTCCCAGTTTGCTCAGACTCATATCCATTCAGTCAATGATGGCATCTAGCCATCTCATCCTCTCTCATCCCCTCCTCCTCCTCCTGCCCTCATTCTTTCCCAGCATCAAGGTCTTTTCCAGTGAGTTGGTTCTTCGAATTAGGTGGCCAAAGGATTGGAGCGTCAGCATCAGTCCTGCCAGTGAATGTTCAGGGTTGATTTCCTTTAGGATTGACTGGTTTGATCTCCTTGCAGCCCAAGGGACTCTCAGAGTCTTCTCCAGCACCACAGTTTGAAAGCATCAATTCTTTGCGCTCAGCTTCTTTATGTGCCAGCTCTCATATCCATACATGACTACTGGAAAAATATGGCTTTGACTATGTCGAATTTTGTCAGGAACGTGACATCTCTGCTTTTTAATATGTCTAGGTTTGTCATGACTTGCCTTCCAAAGAGCAGGTGTCTTTTAATTTTGTGGCTGCAGTCACCGACTGTAATGATTTTGGAGTTCAAGAAAATAAAATCTGTCACTGTTTCCACTTTTCCCTTGTCTGCTGTGAAGTGTTGGGACCAGGTGCCATGATCTTAGTTTTTTGAATGTTGAGTTTTAAGCCAGCTTTTTCACTCTCTCACCTTCATCAAGAGGCTTTTTATTTCCTCTTCACTTTCTGTCATTAGAGTGGTTTTATCTTCATATCTGAAGTTGTTGATATTTCTCCCCGCAATCTTGATTCCAGCTTGGGAATTATCCAGCTTGGCATTTTGCATGATGTGAGATTTTTAAAAGAATACCTGCCATCGCCCTCATCGAGTATTGTTTAATTGATATCTGTTGAGGGGCTGGAAATCGTCAAGCACTTTTGACACTGATCCCAAGTGAGTCTCATCTGCAGCCAGGGCTCAGCATCAAAGACCTCCTGGGTAGTCATGAAGGTAGCCTAGGGAGTGCTGACACAGCAGGATGACGCCCCACAGTGTGAGGTCTGCTGGCTCTGAGGCCCTGTCTCCTGCAGCCAGAACTGCACTCACTGTTCACAAGCAAATCTTCAGAAATAGCTACTCATCTCTCCTCTCCTTGAGAGTTCCTGACATTTTCATTTGGGGTATTTCTTTAATATTTTTGTGTTACATTTTAAATTTTTGAAAAAGAAGAACTATCAAGCAAGATATAAATGTAAGCATTAAAGCACACAGAATAAAAGATTACTCCTAGCTTCTTCCCAAGGAAGAAAAAAAGCCAAAGAATAACACATCCCTCAAGATTGCCAGGAGAAATATCAATAACCTCAGATATGCAGATGACACCACCCTTACGGCAGAAAGTGAGGAAGAACTAAAGAGCCTCTTGATGACAGTGAAAGAGGATAGTAAAAAAAGCTGGCTTAAAGCTCAACATTCAGAAAACTAAGATCATGGCATCCGCTGCCATCACTTCATGGCAAATAGATGGGGAAACAGTGGTTGACTGTATTTTTCTGGGCTCCAAAATCACTGCAGATGGTGATTATAACCATGAAATTAAAAGACGCTTACTTACTCCTTGGAAGGAAAGTTATGACCAACCTAGACAGCATATTAAAATGCAGAGACATTACTTGCCACAAAGGTCCATCTAGTCAAGGCTATGGTTTTTCCAGTGGTCATGTATGGATGTGAGAGTTGGACTAAAGAAAGCTGAGTGCAGAATTGATGCGTTTGAACTGTGGTGTTGGAGAAGACTCTTGACAGTCCCTTGGACTGCGAGGAGATCCAACCAGTCCATCCTAAAGGAGATCAGTCCTGGGTGCTCATTGGAAGGACTGATGTTGAAGCTGAAACTCCAATACTTTGGCCACCTGATGCAAAGTGCTGACTCATTGGAAAAGACCCTGATGCTGGGAAAGATTGAAAGCAGGAGAAGGAGAAGAGGGTGAGATGGTTGGATGGTGTCACTGACTCAGTGGACATGGGTTTGGGTGGACTCTGGGAGTTGATGATGGACAGGGAGACTTGTTGTGCTGCGGTTCATGGGGTCGCAAAGAGTCGGACACGACTGAGCAACTGAACTGAACTGACACAGATGATACCATCCTTCCGGCAGAAACCAAAAAAGAACTAAAGAGCCTCTTGATGAAAGTGAAAGCGGAGAGTGAAAAAGCTGTCTTAAACAAAAAACGAAGATCATGGCATCCGGTCCTGTCACTTCATGACACATAGATGGAGAAACAATGGAAGCAGTTACAGACTTTATTTCCTGGGCTCCAAAATCACTGCAGATGGTTAATGCAACCATGAAATTAAAAGACTCCTATGAGCAACCTAGACAGCATATTAAAAAGCAGAGACATTACTTTGCAAACAAAGGTCCATCTAGTCAAAGCTATGGTTCTTTCAGTAGTCATATATGGATCTGAGAGTTGGACTATAAAGAAAGCTGAGTGCAGAAGAATTGATGCTTTTGACCTGTGGTTTTGGAGAAAACTCTTGAGAGTCCCTTGGATGGTAAGGAGATCCAGCCAGTCCATCGTTAAGGAAATCAGTCCTGAATATTCATTAGAAGGATTGATGCTGAAGCTGAAACTCCAATACTTTGGCCACCTGATGTGAAGAAGTGACTCATTGGAAAAGATCCTGATGCTAGGAAAGATTGAAGGAGGGAGGAGAAGGGGACGACAGGATTGAGATGGTTGGATGACACCACCAACTTAATGGACATGAGTTTGAGTAAACTCCGGGAGTTGGTGATGGACAGGGGGGCCTGGCGTGCTGCAGTCCCTGGGGTTGCAAATTGAACTGAACTGAACACACCCCTCCCAACCCTGCCCTGGAGATAACCCTTGGGCATTAGTTTTTTCCAGTATTTGCAGCTAACAGTCTGCAGTGAATGACTGTGCACATGTGTGTTTTCTTACTGTTGTGTGAGTAAACAGTTTGTGATTTCGTTAGGATTGCCAGGTTCCTCCCCACAGAGCTGCAGCACTTTGCGTGACCATTAGCAGTGGGGCCTCTTTTGCTGTAGCCTCCTCAACAAAATGTGCTGTTAGACTTTAATTTTTTACCATTCTCTATGTGATTTTAATTTGTATTTCTCTAATTATGAGTTTTAACAGTTCATATCTTTGAATTGTGTGTTTCATTGGCTCTTTTTTCCCCCCACATTTTTCAGTGGTTTTTAATGTCAGTGTTTCAGAAGTATGGGCTGAGGACCCCGAAGGTCTCTGAAGTCTTTTTGTACTTAGTACAAACTATTTACATAACAACACAAAAAGATCATTTGTCTTTTTCACTGTGTTGATACTTGTAGTGAAGTTTCAGCAGCAGAGGTATGAGGTGAATCTGGCCTCAGCCCTGACAGATCAAGGAGTGTGGCACTAGACCCTCAGGGAGCCCTGGGCTCCCTAAGAGCGCTTCCAGTTCTGCTGCAGAGTAACTGAAAGTAGTAAAAGTTACTAGTTTTACTATGTCAGCTTGTGAAAAGACATTTAAAAAATCATCTGCCAGAGGAGCTGCAACTACGGAAGCCCATGTGGCCAAGAGCCCCTACTCTGCAACAAGAGAAGCCCATGCAACACAATTAGAGATAATCCTCCCTTGCTGCAATTAGGCAAAGCCCGGGCACAGCAATGAAAACGCACGCAGCATAGTCAGAAAGTAAATAAAAGTATTAAAAAATACAAAAATTAAAAGATACTAGCATGCTACCATATATTGAAATGGGAAATATGCATAAGGCATTTCTGCTTTATAGTGAAGTACTTATGTGCTGATTGAATTGCAAGCTCAACCAGCTGCGTATTGGTGTATGTGACACTGTTTTTATTTGAAGGAATGATTATCCAGACTGGAATGTTTGACAGGTATTTCTCTCCAGTAACTACTTGTTCCTTTAAGGAAGACAGCTGATAATATTTGTTTCCAGGCAAGGAAAATTGAATTTTTTCACAAAAATTTGGATTATCTGCCACCATGAGATGAGCTCAATACTTTGCAGTACTTTAAGACTGTGATTGCATTGGTGGTGATATTCATTAAAGCATAACTTTAAAAAGTGTTATATAATGATGGAATGTGTCATCATTTGAAGTATTTTCCAGATGACTAAAGACATCTCTTATAAGGCTTCCCTGATAGCTCAGTTGGTAAAGAATCTACCTGCAATTCAGGAGACCCTGGTTCAATTCCTGGGTTGGGAAGATGGAAAAGGGATAGGCTACCCACTCTAGTATTCTTGGTCTTCCCTTGTGGCTCAGCTGGTAAAGAATCCACCTGCAATGCCGGAGACCTGGGTTCGATCCCTGGGTTGGGAAGATCCCCTGGAGAAGGGAAAGGCTACCCACTCCAGTATTCTGGCCTGGAGAATTCCATGGACTGTATGTATAGTCTATGGGTTTGCAGAGAGTCAGACATGACAAAACGACTTTCAGTTTCATGCTATTATAAAATCACGATGGATAAAGTATCCATTCAAAGTCCAGAATGGGCCAGTGGACGGGTGTTCGTTTAACAACAAATACAGAAGGTCCTCTGTGTCAGTTTCAGGTTGCACACTACAGCCTCCTCCTAAGAAACTGTCACTTACCGATATAAAATGAAATGTGAATGTCCATCATTACCTTAGAGACTTCCTAAAGTAACTCCTTTCCTTTTCAAATAATGTGTGTGGGAAAAAAATATTAAAATAGATTGAAAGCGTCTTCTTAATTCGCCACCCCCCACCCCCGACCCCACCCCTTGGTCGTGAATGTTGGATTTTGTCAAAGGCCTTTTCAGGGTCTATGAATTTAATCTCTGAATTCCAACCCCCCCCCCCCCCGCTAGTTTTACTAGTATATAACTCTTATATAATGGCTTTCCTAATAACACCAGTTTTGGAAATAAACCACCTTGTCATGGTGTATTTATATGATGTAGGCCTTTAAAAATGGTGTTAGGCTGTACTATTTGGAGGGGGCTCTATTTTGATCATGGGGAGTCATTATCACATTTAGATGTCAGTGTTATAATTGCTTCTTGAGAAGAGTTCAGAAATCTCCCTTTAATGTTAGAATGCTCTGGAACAACTCATGGAGTTCCAAGGCTCTCTGGACATCGATGTTTTGGTGGAATTCCCCTGTGAAATATCTGTGCCTGGTATTTTTTGTGAGATAATTTCCTCATAACTATCTCTGTTTCTTCTCCAGAAATTGGGTTGTTTAAATGTAATTTCTAATAGAGTCAATTTCAATAATCTGTATTTCCTTACAAAATTTTCCATTATCTGAGTTATCCCATTTATTTGAATTTGTTCTGTAGTCTCTTACGTTTTCTCATTGCGTACTAATAGTTGTTTTCTTTCTAATATTTCCTATTTTATTTATTTTTGAAATTTGAGCCCTGTGTCTAGCTGTTTTGAAATTTGGATATTCTCTTTTTCTGAATTATACCAAAGGTATGGTTTTGCCTAGTGATTTGCTTTGTGTTATTTTGGAAACATAAATTCAGGCAGTTGCCTTTACTTTGGCCACCCAGATGTTTTTCTGTTTGTTTTTCACATTAGCCTTATTTTGGGGAGGGTGGGCGGTAGCTTTACTGCAATGTAATTCATATACTATACAATTCACCCTTTAAAATGTATAATTTAGTGACTTTTTAGTTTAGTCACAGAGCTGTAGGACCATCACCACTTTTTAAACATTTCATTACCCTAAAAAGAAATAATGTACTCATAAACCATTCCTCCCCCATCTCTCCATCCATCTCCACCACCCTCAGTTCGGTTCAGTTCAGTTGCTCAGTCGTGTCCGACTCTTTGCGACCCCATGAATCGCAGCACGCCAGGCCTCCCTGTCCATCACCATCTCCCAGAGTTCACTCAAACTCACGTCCATCGAATCAATGATGCCATCCAACCATCTCATCCTCTGTCATCCCCTTCTCCTCCTGCCCCCAATCCCTCCCAGCATCAGAGTCTTTTCCAATGAGTCAACTCTTCGCATGAGGTGGCCAAAGTACTGGAGTTTCAGCTTTAGCATCATTCCTTCCAAAGAAATCCCAGGGTTGATCTCCTTTAGAATGGACTGGTTGGGTCTCCTTCCACCACCCTGGCCCTCAGCAGATCACCAGTCTACTTTGTCTTAAACGTGTTGGTCTTTAATCTCGTATAAGAGGAATTGTATATGTGTGTGGTCTTTCGTAGTTGGCTTCCTTTAGATAGCATTGTTTTCCAGGTTCCCCATCTTGTAGCACATACCAACACTATACTCCTTTCTGTTGCAGATAAGAGTCATTTATGAATTGTTTGCCAGTGTTTGTGGTGATCATACTGGGGCACTGCCAGTTCCCTCAAGAAACCTTCTGATAAGCCAAAAGGAATTGAGAATTTCAGTGTTGAGAATTTTTAAGTGTGTGGTAGTTCTTAACATTGGCGTGGTTGGCAGTTTTCAGTTTTCTGTTCCACCCAGCATTACAATCATTAGAGCTGTGTTCCCATACCAGGATCTCTCATCCTCGTGCGTGTCTGGACAAGTGAGGAGTGTTTTGTGTAGGACTGACTGTAGACGATGACCTGATAGTGACATTTTACTCTAATTGTTACTTCAGGCTCCTGGATTTGGATTTGGAATTGCAATATCTGGTGGAAGAGATAATCCACATTTCCAGAGCGGGGAAACCTCCATCGTGATTTCAGATGTGCTGAAGGGGGGGCCTGCGGAAGGACAGCTGCAGTAAGTGTGCTTCTTTCTCCTCGTGGGCACCAGGTCACAGGTACTCTCCTGCCCTCTGCCACCAGCACATCATGCTAGTGATTCCTCTAAATTAATATGTGTTTATGCTTATCTGTCATAAATGGAAAGCTAGTTTCACTTACCTTAAGTAGGTCGCTATAAAAAATAAAGATAGTGAAAATAAAACTTGTTACTCAGTTTGGAGTAGAATCTAGCCTTCAGGAGCTGCTCACTAAGAGTCTTACCATTTCTTGTTAAGCAGGAAGATTAGCAAGATTGAAGAGAGGCAAAAAATGCACTTGCAAAAACATGAGTATGATTAGGAGGACTGAAAGAAAACTGGAAGGAGAAAGGCTTTATCTTTAAAGATAGAATAACTTTTTCCAGGCTTATGACTTAGTGTCATTGAATGCATGTAACTGTACCAGCAGAAGTCATTTTGTGTGCTATAGTACCTGATCAGGGTTTCAAGGGTGGATCAAGTGGTAAAGATTCTGCCTGCAAATGCAGGAGACCCAGGTTCGATCCGTGAATCAGGAAGATCCCCTGGAGATGGGAATGGCAACCCACTCCAGTATTCTTGCCTGGAAAATCCCATTAACAGAGGAGCCTGGCGTGCTACAGTCCAGTGGATTGCAAAGAATTGGACATGACTTGGCCACTGACCAACAACAGCAGTATACCTGTTCAATCCTTTCAGGAACCTTTGTATTAATAGGTAAATAATAAATGACCTGTGGTTAGTTACTTGCTAAACATTTCTTGTGGGTGATCTGAAAGAAAATAGTTGTACATGTTTATAATTATTGATCTGAAGATAGATTAATTAGCCCATAATGGGAATATCTTTTTAAAATCCTATCTTGAAAACTCCTTTATAAACTTATCTGTGTGATTCTGTCTAACATGTTGTTTTGATCTTTTTTTTTCTTTAGGGAAAATGACCGGGTGGCAATGGTTAATGGAGTCTCCATGGATAATGTTGAGCATGCGTTTGCTGTTCAGCAACTAAGGAAAAGTGGGAAAAATGCAAAAATAGTAAGTGTTTTTTACCTCTAACTTTATAAAGGTACCAGCTGCACTGTTGATATGTTTTTGGTGTTTGATTTCATTCTTCCCATTTAAGAAAATAAAATCTGGGACAGTAGTTCAAGTTATTTACACATAGAGCACCTCTTCTGATACTGGTGGTACGTTTTGTTACTGGTGTGTATTTTCTCAAAGCTCAGATTCCAGGATTTTTTTGGTTGTAGAGGAAGGAAGGAATTCCTGGTTAAATAATTACTTCTTTATGGCTTAATATTTCCTTTTTTTAAAAAAACACTTAAATTAGGTGAAATCTTGACATATAATCCGTTTAAAGTCTATAGCCGTATTTTTCTGTTACAGGATTTGTTTAATAGGTAAAGTTTATGTCATCCCTTAAACACATAGCGTTGCTACCTTGTTACTGTGATACAGTTTGAGGAAAGAGAGAGTGGTAAGGGTTGTTTTGTTAGAATTGTTCAGGGTACTTTTGTTGTTTTTTCGTATGTTTGCTATGCTCTTACTTCATATTTAAAGTTTTTTTTTTTTCCCCCTGTTTTTCTTGTTTTTAGTAAGAAATTAAAGTTCAGTAATCTCTCAGTCAGTCAGTCCAGTCACTCAGTCGTGTCTGACTCTTTGCAACCCCTGAACCGCAGCATGCCAGGCCTCCCTGTCCGTCACCATCTCCCGGAGTTCACTCAAACTCACGTCCATCGAGTCGGTGATGCCATCCAGCCATCTCATCCTCTGTCGTCCCCTTTTCCTCCTGCCCCCAATCCCTCTCAGCATCAGAGTCTTTTCCAATGAGTCAACTCTTCGCATGAGGTGGGCCAAAGTACTGGAGTTTCAGCTTTAGCATCATTCCTTCCAAAGAAGTCCCAGGGTTGATCTCCTTTAGAATGGACTGGTTGGATATTGCAGTCCAAGGGACTCTCAGGAGTCTTCTCCAACACCACAGTTCAAAAGCATCAATTCTTCAGCGCTCAGCTTTCAGTAACTGGCCTCAAATCACAGTTAAAACTAGGCAGTTGTGACAGAGAATGGATTTAATGTTAAAATCCTACTTTAAAAAAATTACATCTACATAGAGACTTTCCTGGCTGTTCAGTGGTTAGGACTCTGTGCTTTCACTGCAGGGCATGGGTTCAGTCCCTGGTCTGAGAACTAGGTGCCTGCACGCATGTGGCCAAAAAAATATATACATATACATGTATATTTCTACATAGAGGAGCACCTTAGCCACTTGGCTACCCTTTTCTTTTTCATTTAAACTCTGAAATGCCTGATTGAGGTTCTGTGAGGCCTTGGCTCCTGTGTATGGAGCAGAAGGCAGAGACTGTCCTGCCCTGTCCCTTGAGAACCTTCTGCTTTGCAGCAGATTGGCTGAACCACAGTGGACCCAGCAGAGTGGAGAGAGCAGCAGTGAGGAGGCCTGCCTTGGTATGACCTCTGGGAGCTGTGCTGAGAGCCAGAGGGGTGCTTCCTGAGACTGCCCTCACCCCCAGTCGGAGGCCCTGTCACTGGGTGCAGGCTGCCATGTCCACTGGTATGGACACTCTGCAGCAGTGTCCCTACTTTTCTCATGGCAGCGCTCCCAGTATTCAGTTACCGCATTCCAAATGACAGGCAGCTTCTAATGTGCAGGTGTGTTCAGAATTTTCATTGTAGTTGTGTTTTTACAGCTGTAACTCTGATGTTGTCTTAAAGTGTGGTTCATGTGCAGACTGGCTAATTGATGGTAGAGTTTTTTCACAGTTTTTATAACAACATGAGATTGTAATGTTTACAGAAGCAAATGGCTAATTTTTATAATTGTTGGTTTTTATAAATTGAGTAAGTGTTCTTTGGTTGAGTTGCTGCATATTCCAGTTGAGTACCTTAGATAAATTGAATTTTTCCTCCTGTACCTGAAGTTATGGGCTTTAGCTCCAACTTCATTCTTCTAGAATATGGAACTGTTTTATTTTTTCATGCAGAATGTTCAGTGTGTATGCCCCACATCAATAATACATCCAGGAAAATTGTTATTTGTACTCCAGACTTTCTCACCATAGCAGTGATTTATAAGAAGCAATGATTTTCTGTTATGTATTTGAAACAGCACATGTACAAAGCAACCCGAGTCCTCCTCTCACTGCTTGTCTGCGTCATTTGGGAAGGTGGAACTCATGTTGGGCAAATATTTTCGCTCTTCAGGGAGAAGCTGTAGAGGGTTGGGTGGAATTCTGTTCAGTCACCAAAGGGTAGTTGTTCAGTTCTGCATCTAAAGAGAGTGGATCATGTCATCTGTTGATGCCAAGTTTTTCATCACTGTTTGAGGATAAAGCCATAGTGTCTTACAATGTGGCCTTTCATTGCAAGAACCTCAGATGTGATATATGCTCCCCACCCTTGCCTAGTTCTGAGTAACCGGCTCCTTCCCTCCTGCTTTCTGATCTGCTAGTCTTCCTTCTTCCCTGTTCTCTTACACATTTATGGTTGTCAGTTTATATCTTTCCATTAACTAAAACCCTCCCTGGGTGTTAGGCTCAGTAAATTTCTTTTCCATTGAATTAAAATCTTAGAACTCCTTTGACAATATAACTACCATAAATATGCTTCATTTTGTTTAACAGCAGGTGAAGAGAAGATAGAAAAAGTGTTTATAGTGTACTGAACATGTATAATTTTTACTGAAATTCTGAACATACCAAAAAAAAGCATTATGAAGTGAATGGGCAGAAACTTTCCAGAGATGAGCTATGTGAACGCTCGAGTGTGTGGATGCATGGCTGTGTAGTGTCTCAGTGTATGCACACCTCACTCTTCCTCCCCCGCTTGCTCATGGGCATTTAAGTGTCCAGCTCCCACAGGTATTTTTTTTTTTTTTCCACAGGTATTTTTTAAAAGTTGTGTTGAGAATTGTTATTTTGTACCTGCTTATTCAGTTCCTTTTCTTGGGAGTGGCTTTTTGGAGTCAGGTGGCATGAATGACTTGAGCTACGTGGGTTGCTGTTTTGCCAGTCAGAGAACCAGTAAGGTTTTGAGAGTCCAGTTTCATCAGCCCTTGACGTCTCTGCCAAGCTGATGGACTAAACTTACATCAAATGAGGCGTCTTATCTTTTTTTTTTTTTGGCCGTGCCTGATCTTCATTGCTGCTCGGGCTTTTCTCTAGTTGGGGTGAGTGGAAGCTACTCGCTAGTTGTGGTGCACAGCTTTCTCATTGCAGTGGCTTCTCTCGTTGTGTCAAATGAGGATTTTTAAATTACAGGTGGATTTGATTATCATGTGGTGTGTATATTTCCCATAATGTTCCTTTGCCTGTTCCTATCCTTTGCTCTTCCATCGTGATGCTGTCACACTAGTGTTTCTATATTAAGGTGATTAGCCTTTGTTGTATATACAGCATACATTGTTTTTCCAATTATTTTTTCAGTGTGTATAAGTTTATGGTATTTTTTGGTTTGTTTTTCTGTCACCTTGTTTCGTCATGGAAATGTTTTCATTTTTATCCGGTCCTATCTGTCAGACTTTTACTTGACTCTGCCTTTGGTGCTTACGAAAGTCTAAGCGTTTGGTGCTTAGCAGAGTTATGAGTGTATATCTTGTGTTTTATTCTGGTACCTATGAAATTTCATTATTTTATTTTATATTTGAATCTTTTATTCAGCTAGGCTGTTTTGAAGTAAGCATTTTCCCCCAATTTTTTTGTCAAAATTTTCACAGTTGGGACTTCCTGGCAGTTCAGTGATTAAGGCTTGTTAGCCTTCCAGTGCAGGGGGTGAGGAAGGGGTCAGTCCTTGGTCAGGGAACTAAGATGCCACATGCCTTGAAGCCATGAAACCAAATCATAAAACAGAAGCAAGACTGTAACAAATTCAGTAAAGATTTTAAAAATGGTCCTCATCAAAAAAAAAAAAAAACCTGAGAAAATATTTGTGTTAAAATCAGGCATGATCAGCAAGCCTTTGTGGGTTTATTCATAGTATAAATGGAGAATCATAGCAGGATTGGATATTTTTCAGTGAGTTAAATACTTACTGGGTGCAAATACTTCTCAGGGAACTTGAATTTCAGCAGGCTCCATGGGGAGGTACACATAATCATCAGCATAATGCACATAACCAGAGATGGAGAGGGCTTCAGGTGCAGATTTCAGAGGAGTGGTGTACACTCAACTCTCCTGGGGGAATGATAGGGAAAGCTTTGAGGACTCCGTTGGTTACTTTGTTTTTGTTTGTATTGTGTGTGTGTGTGTGCGCGCGCGCGTGTGCACGCACTATGTAACTTCAGTCCTGTCCAACTCTGTGACCCTATGGACTGTATGTAGCCCACCAGGTTCCTCTGTCCATGGGATTCTCTGAGCATGCATACTAGTGTGAATTGCCATGCCCTCCTCCAGGGGATCTGTCTAACCTACGGTTTGAACCTGCATCTCCTGCGTTGCAGGCAGATTCTTTACCCACTGAGCCACCTGGGAAGCCCTGTTGATATCTTGTTATTGTTGTTGTTCAGTTGCTAAGTTGTGTCTGACCCGTTGCTACCCCATGGACTGTAGCCCACTAGGCTTTCCTGTCCTTCACCATCTCCCAGTTTGCTCAAACTTATGTCCATCCAGTCGGTGATGCCATCCAACCATCTCATCCTCTGCCACCCTCTTTTTCTCCTGCCTTCAATCTTTCCCAGCATCACAGTCTTTTCTAGTGAGTCAACTCCTCATATGAGGTAGCAAAATTATTGGAGCTTCAGTATCACTCCTTTCAATAAGTATTAAGGGTTGATTTCCTTTAGGATTGACTGGTTTGATCTCCTTGGTTTCCAAGGGACTCTTAAGAGTCTTCTCCAGTACCACAGTGTAAAGGCATCAGTTCTTCAGTGCTCAGCCTTCTTTATGGTCCAACTTGCACATCCATACGACTACTGGAAAAACCATAGCTTTGACAATATGGACCTTTGTCCGCAAGGTGACATCTCTGCTTTTTAATGATGCTGTCTAGGTTTTCCATAGCTTTTCTTCCAAGGAGCAAACGTTTTTAAATTTCAAGGCTGTAGTCACCATCTACAGTGATTTTGGAGCCCAAGAAAATAAAATCTGTTACTGTTTCCATTTTTCCCCATCTATTTGCCATGAAGTGATGGGACTGGATTCCATGATCTTAGTCTTTTGAATGTTGAGTTTTAAGCCAACTTCCTCACTCTCTTCTTTTTCCTCTCCTCATCAAGAGGCTCTTTAGTTCTTCACTTTGTGTCATTAGGGTGGTGTCATCTGCATATCTGAGGTGGTTGATATTTCTCCCAGCAATCTTGATTCCAGCTTGTGATTCATCCACAAGCTGGATGGATATGATTATACCTTACTAGGGAGCAGTTGACGATCAAAGTGCTAACAGAATAGCTTCTAATACCAAATGTAGGAGATGGAAATAGAGGCGAAACTCAGGAAGGCCGTTAGGGGTGCCTTACAGGAGATGTGGCCGAGAAGGGCTCAGCAGGGCGGTACTGGGAGCAGCAGTGCTGGCGCCTTTCCTGTGTTCAGCACAGGCCTCAGCTGCCTGTCCTTTCCACATGCTAGCATCTTGCTCCTTGCTGACCTTCAGCTTCAATGTTATTCCCTCCGAGAGGCCTTCTCGGATCACTCTTAGTGGTCAAAAGGTATTGTATTAAGTGTGGAGCAGCCCTTTGAATAAAGTTAGTCACAAAAAGAAGAGAAAAGATGATGACTTGGAAATGAGTAGCACATGCATATGCCAGTTAGTAGGCAGAGGACAGGCTGGAGGTAAATAGGGTGGTACCTGGGGCAGGGAGTGGTAAATGATGAGGAAAGGTCATGCAGGAGGGGAGGGATAAGAATAAGCTCTTCTGAAAGGGTGTTGCTCATGAGGAGGAAGGATGGACTTGTCTTTGAGACCAGGAAGGAAGACTAAATAAATGAAATACTGAAAACATGTAGGCGTGGAGGGGATGTGAAGTGACTGATCTCTGCAAATCAGCCCAGATGCATGATGTCTCAGAGAACGGTCTGGGGCAGCCTTGTTAGTCGATTCCACAGAATCTAAGGCAGCTAGAGGTAGATGAGAGGATTGCAGAAGAAATGAAAGGATTCTCTGAAGTAAGATGAATTTGTAGAGGATGATGTCATCATAGAGTGGGGGGGTTCGGCCACCCAGAGGGGACCTAGCACAGGATCAGAGTTTGTCCTCATACACGACAAGCCTTATTGAGACACAGGTGACAGCTAACACTGTGCAAGTTGAAGGGGTGCAGCAGGCTGATGTGGCTTCACGGAATGATGACCATGGTATGTGTAGTAAGCATCCATCACCTCATAGAGATACAAGATTAAAGGAATAGAAAAGATTTTTTTTCTTTGAGGTGAAAACTCTTACAATTTAGTCTTATCAACTTTAATTATATTTGTTATGTTGTCCATGACACCCCTACTACTCATTTATCTTATAAAGGGAAGCTTAACACTTTCTGATTTTCTTCATCCAATCCCCCACCCCCACCACCTCTATAACCACAAGTCTGACCTCTTTTTCTATAAATTTGTTTGTTTTGGGAGTATAATTGACCTACAACACTGTGTTAGTCCCTGTTTAACAACACAGTGATTCTGTATTTCTCTACATTTCAAAGTCACCAAGATAAGTCTAGCTACATTATGTCACTACACAAAGGGATTGCACAGTTACTGTGTTTCCCACACCATACATTTCACACCCATGACCCATTTATTTTGCAACTGAAGTTTGTACCTCTTGGTTTCTCTCTTCTGTTTCTCTCCTCCTCTGGCAACCACCCATTTCTTCACTGTATCTGTAACTCCATCTTTATCTTGTTAGGTTTGTTCATCTGTTTTTTTAGATTCCACATATTATTTCACTTAATATAATGCCCTCCCGGTCCATTCATGTTGTTGCAAATGGCACATTATTTTCATGGCTGAGTAGTATTCGTGTGTGTGTGTGTGTGTGTGTGTGTATCAAATCTTCATCAATTAATCTATTGATGGATACTTGCATTGCCTCTGTTTCTTAGATATTGTAAATAATGCTGCAGTGAACATAGGAGTGCAAATGTCTTCTCTCTTTTCTTATTTTATTTTGGCCTTGTGGCATGTGGGATCTTAGTTACCCGGCCAGGGATTGAACTTGAGCCTCCTGGTGTGGAAGGTGGAGCCCTAACCACTGGACCACCAGGGGGTTTCCATAAACATCTTTTCTGTTCAGTGTTTTGTTTGGATAAATAGGAGTTGAATTTGCTGGATCATATGGTAGTTCTATTTTTAATTTTTTGAGATGGGTTATGCTATTTTCTGTCGTGGCTGCACCAGGTTACATTCCCACTAGCAGACCACGAGTACTTCCCTTTGCTCCACACTCGTGCTAGTTTCTCCCTCATCAACGCTTGTCATTTGCCCTTGTTTTTTTAATAATCGCTATTCTAACAGGTGGGAGGTGATAGCCCATTGTGGTTTTGATTGCCATTTCCCTGAGTGTTAGTAATATTGAGCATGTTTTCGTGTGCCTGTTAGCCATCTATATGTCTTCTTCCAAAAGATGTCTATTCAGATCCTTTGCCCAGTTTTCAATCGAGTTACTGATTTATGTATTTGTTGATACTGAGTTTTGTAAGATTTTGGTATATTTTGGATATTAACCCCTTGTGGGTCATGTCATTTGCAAATGTCTTCTCCCATTTCATCAGCAGCCTTTTCGTTTTGATGATTGTTAACTTCACTGTGTAAAAGCTTTTTAGTTGGATGTAGTTCCATTTGTTTATTTTTGTTCTTCTTTCCCTTGCCTGAAGAGGCAGATACATGTACTGCCTGTGTTTTCTTCTAGGAGTTTTATGGATTCAGATCTTATATTTAAATCTTATATCCATTTTGAGTTTATTTTTTGTGTGTGGTGTGAAAGAGTAGTCCAGTGGAATCCTTGTACATGTAGATGTCCTGTTTTCCCAGCACCATTTATGGAGGAGGCTATATATTCTTGCCTCCTTTGTCAAGGATGAATCACCCGTGTCAGTCTGGATTCATCTTCTGGGCTTCCTGTTCTGTTCTAGTGATTAATGTGTCAGTTTTGGTGGTAATACCATGCTGTTTTGATGGCTGTAACCATGTAGTGTAGTTTGAGATCTGGACACATGTTGCCTCCAGCTTTATTCTTCATTTTCAGGATTATTTCTGGGTTGGTTGGTTTGTTTTTCTATTCAGTCTTTTGTTTTTCCATACACATTTTAGAGTTACTTGTTCTGTGGAAAATGCCACTGGTATTTTGAGAGGGATTACATTTGGTAAGTAGATTGCTTTGGGTGGTGTGATTGTGTTAACATTAATTCTTCCAGCCCATGAACTTGTAGCTTTCCACGTTTGCCTCTTGTCTTTAGTTTCTTGCATCTGTGTCTTTCTATTTTCCAAATTAGGTCTTTTATCTCCTTAGTTAGATTGTCTCCCAGGAATTTTATTTTCTGATGTAATTTATAAATGGGATTGTTTTCTTAATTTCTCTTTCTGATAGTTTGTTGTTAGTGTATAGAAATGCAACAGATTTCTGTGTATTAGTTTTTTATTCTGCAACTTTGCTGAACTTATTGATGAGCTCTGGTAGTTTATTGGTGGTGTCTTTAGGATTTTCTTTGTGGTATCATGTCATCCTCACACATCAACAGGTTCCTACTTCCTTTCCAGTTTGGATTTCTTTTTCTTGTCTGATTACTGTAGCTAGGACTTCCAGTAGTACTTTGAGTAAAAGAGTGACAGTGGGGATCCTGGTCTTAGAGAAAATGCTCTCAGCTTTACACCACTGAATATGATGTTAGCTGTGAGCTTATATATGACCTTTTTCATGTGAGCTGTGTTCCCTCTATATGCACTTAGTTGAGTTTTTTTTTTTTTTTTTCTTTTCAATCATACATGGATGTCAGATTTTATTAAAAAGCTCCATGGCCAGGGGTCCTGGTGTCAGCCTGCTGGTGGGTAGAACTGGGTGGCTGGCTGTGTGGCCAGGGGTCCTGGTGTTGGCCTGCTGGTAGATGGAGTCAGGATCCTGTGTGTCCAGGACTAGTGCCCAGGGTAGCCAGGCTGGTCCTGGGGTCTCTGGCCACAGGGTCCTGAAAGTATAGGGACTGGTGCTGGCCTTCTGGAGCGGCTAGGTCCTGACTTAGCAGGCTCAGGGCTGTGGTGTCCTGGGGCTGCAGAAAATCATTCAAACACCCAAGCCTGACATCTTGTCAAACTTGGGAAGAAGGCTGTTGAAACTAGGAGGGAGTTGATGGATTTAGGAGAATAGGAGGTCATGGAGGAGTCAGAAACAAGATGGACAGGTAAGAGTTTTAGTAGATGATGGTGTCAGAAGTAGAAGACAGGAGTGTTCCCCAAGGAGATCTTGCAGATCTCTGATGAGAGCACGTGTACACAGTGTGGGGAGACAGGGTCCAGGCCAGGGAGTAGGCGGCCCCTTTGTGAGCAGACAGTGCACACAGACCTTGATCTTCCGGAAAGTGAGGGAAAGAAATGGACAGGGAAACTTAATCACCACCAGAGCCAGCCAGGAGAAAAAGCCGAAAGACGTTCATACCTGGACCAGAAGGTACACATTTTGGAGAGAGAATCTGAGAGCAGTTTATATTGATAAAGTATCATGAAGTTATTAGCTCCAGCATACTCGTCCAGTGTTAGTGTGGAGGTGCAGTGAATTTGCCTCTTAGAGTTCCCACAGGACACTTGCGGTCCTTGGTCCTGATGGATTCTGAAGCTTGTAAGGAATGGAGTTGGGCCTGCAGTGGTTTGGTAGCTCTGTGGGATGCTCAGTAGTGTTAAGGGTACAGCACTCCTGCCTTTATTCAGACCACTAGCAGTTACTAGTTCCCCTTTAAGCTTGTGATTATTACACGTAGAAGGTGTTCTGAATTAAATAAAAACTTTATTAGCCCTCGATTCCAATGTGCTTCTTAACCAGATCTTTTACCAGTAAAGCAGGAAAGATAACCAGTATGGAAATGTGTTTCTTAGTAATTGGTTATATTTATGTATTATGTCTGTTATTCATAATTAATATGAGACCAGAAAAATGTGATTTTCCTCTCCGAAGAACTGAAGGTGCATCTGTCAACTCATACTGTCCCCTTTCTTATTTGTAGACCATTCGAAGGAAGAAGAAAGTTCAGATCCCAGTAAATCGTCCTGATCCTGAGCCTGTGTCTGAGAACGAAGAGGACAGTTACGACGAGGAAGCGCATGACCCGAGAAGTGGCCGTGGGGCCCTGGCAAACAGGAGGAGCGAGAAGAGCTGGGGCCGAGATAGGAGTGCCAGTCGGGAGAGGAGTCTGTCCCCGCGGTCTGACAGGCGGTCTGTAGCCTCCAGTCAGCCTGCTAGACCCACCAAAGTCACCCTGGTGAAGTCCCGGAAGAATGAAGGTATTTTCTGCCAATCTAGCCTTTTCACATGAGAATTTTAAGACTGATTTTAATGAGAAGTAAATTTGCTGTCTCTTGACATCTTTGCTCTGTTGTCCTTTGTTATCTTTGTTCTTGTGTCCTTTTGCTTATTAAAAGCACATCCTGTTACTGCAGGCCTCAGGGGTTGTCAGTTTCCTCCTCTTTTTTGTTGTAGCAGATAACGTGTCCAGTAGGGGTGTTAGGTTAGCTCTGTGAGTAGGAGGTGCCCTGCCGTCCTTGCACCAGTTGCAGCGCAGTGTTGACTTCGTGGTCAGGCTCGGGTTGGGCTGAGTCATGGCTGCATCCGCGTCCCGCAGAGAGCGCTGGCTGGGGAGGGGGGCAGCTTGCTGCCCCAGATGGAGAGCTGGGATGCTACTCTAAGGAAAGGACGCAGCTGTCAAAACTCTGTGGCTGCAGCCTGGCTGCTTGCCCTCAGGTAGTCACAGTCCATACCGGAAGAGTCTGGTGGGCGCCTCGCAGCACTGCTGTGGGTGTGTCTCTCCCACACAGGAAAGCACTGTGTGACAGCTTTGACGAAAAGGCGCAATAGTCTCTCCAGCTTTGCTTTGATTTGCTTTCCCGAAACCTGAAGCATCCCCTCCTCACAGCTCCTGCTCCCTTGTCCACGAACTTCTTAGTCAGACGGTCTGTGTTCAGAAATGCTGCTTCTCGTTCACCACGCACGCTTCAGCCCCCTCTCTGTACCTGCTCCCAGGACTAGTCACTGCCCCCCACTTCAGTATCTGGTGGGTGCTCTGGTATCTGCTCCTGGAACTGGTCACACTGAATCCAGTAGGAATTTCCAGTCTGTATCTTACCTTTTCAGCACCATTTCATAGTTCACCACTCCATTTTTTCATGTTTTCTTTTGGCTTCTGCAATGCTGCGGGTGTCAGGGCTTCCCCCACCTTCTGTAGCCTTGGCAAGCTCATTATATTCATCCTACCTTCCAGTGTTCTGTGAATTTTTTCCTGGGGTGTTGAGGAGCTCTCATGATGGTGCAGCTCCTTCCCCACGCCTGTGTGCACCCCAGGGTCCCGGCTGGCTCAGACCTGTTCACTGAAGCGTCCTCCATGGCCCTCAGACTCAGCACATCTCCAGCAAAACTCCCGTGTCCCTCTTGGAATGTTTCCTCATGTTTCTTACACAGTAGCCCATTGATTGTCCTTCTGCACCTGGTGTCTCAGGCCAGCCACACTCACTGTGGCATGATTACCTGCGCCGCTGTCTGCTCGGCTTCCCTGTGTCTGCTGAGTGTGCAGCCGCCCTGCTGTCCTGCTCCTCCCTTCTCCACCCCCACCCCTCATCCAGGCCACCAGCACCTTCTCTTCTCCCATCGTTGCTGACATGTGATAAACAGTATGTGTTAGTATGTAAAGTTGTGTATATCTGAGGTATGCAGTGTGATGCTTGAGGTGCATACACACTAGAAAATGATCACTACTGTCAAGTCAACCCACATGGGTTTTGGCGGTGGGGTGGTGGGGCTCACTGAGGAGCACCACACCGCCCTTTCTTAACTGGACTCACTCACCCTTGTGAGCTCGTCCCTGGGGCTCCTGTTGGTTCTGCTCCTTGGGTTACAGGGCCTCTGGGGCGCTGCTGTGCCTGACTCTACCTACACTTAGGCTTCATCAAACTTGCCTCGTCTTCCTTCATGCCTTCTGCTGTGTCTGTTTTTAGCCATTCTGTTTGTGCCACTGCCCCCCCCCCCCCCACACACACACACACACAACCTCACTCTTCAGCTTTAGTGGCAGTGTTTCTTAGATGGAGCGTCAGCTTTAGTGTTTGCTTCTCGGGGCCGAGGGGGAGGTGCCCTCTGTGACCCTCCCCTGGCACAGAGTGCTGTACTGCCTGGTCTGAGCTCCACCGAAGCTGGACTGCGGTGACATCCTTTCCCTGCTGCCAGAGCACGGGGCTGCCTCTTGCTGCTTTTCTCTGTAGAGCCTCCCACGTCCTTCATATTTACCAGAGAAATACTTGGGATAAATGATTCTTTCATATACAGGAAATATTTCAGAGTCATCTCTGTATGGGCCATTTATAATTTTTTTTCCCATTTATAATTTTTAAATCCTAAATAAGGACAGTCTTTTAATCAACACTTTATTTCTGAGAGATATGATGACTGTTTCTGAAGCACAGAGTAGACTGTGTAGATTCTGTAAAGTCTTTTTTTTTTTTTTTTTGTCCCAGTTATTTCTGTTTGTCAACACTCTTTGTATATTTACCTTAAGTTAAACTGTAACTTTGATGTAGCTTCTAAAAGCCTGAGTAGCAAGTCTTAGCCCACCTTAAAAATAACACTTATTTCCCTTCTATTTTTCTTGCTCCCAGTTAGATTCCTAATACAACCAGGAGCAATCTTGTTCCTATAGACATTATACTGATTGTATATTGTTCTAATTTTAAAAAAATAGTCCATCGCTCTGCAGGCCCCTGGATGGGTTTTTGGACTCTGCTGGTAATATCTTTAGTTCTGACTGCTCCCCTGCCCACAGGTCCTGTTCCTGCTGCTGCATCCTGGGTGCTCTGCTGGCTGCTGGAAGGACTGGCATCCTTAACTGCTCCCCTCTCTGCTCGGCTCCTTCCAGGCCCTAGTTCTAGTGGCTCGTGCTGATGTTCTGCATATGCCTCTCGGAGTTGGATGGGTTTAGGACCCAAAATCCTCTTCTGTAGGAACTGGGGGAAACAAAAATTGTATACACATGGTAATACAAGTCATCACTAAAATCATTGAGCTTCCCAGGGTATTTGTTTTCAGAATTGTTATCATTAAACTTTCCAAGAACCTGGTGCATCAGCCTGACAGGTCAGAGGGGATGGTCTTCTCTTCAGTCCTCTCTCTCTGCACAGTGAGGGCATGAGTGTCAGTCTGCTGTTGGACCACGGACTTGCCCTGTGCTTTCACACTGATGGTGACAACTTCTGATGACACGAGGAAATGTCTTCTTTGCAGGAAGGCCAATAACTTATTGATTGTACTTAAAAACTTTCTTTATGCAGTGATTATTTGTTTCATACTTTTAAACTCTATTTAAGTGTCTTGGGATTTTACACTAAAGACATTTAAATATATTATTTCAGAATATGGTCTTCGATTGGCCAGCCATATATTTGTGAAGGAAATTTCACAAGATAGTTTGGCAGCAAGAGATGGCAATATTCAAGAAGGCGATGTTGTATTGAAGGTATAGTCATGTTCTTAACATTTTGATGAACTGCAATAGAAACAAGTTCTAGTGTGACCACATAGCTCCTTTTCATATTTGAATGGATTTTTCCAAGAAGAATTAGAAATCAGTATTTGGGGGACGGTATAGCCTGCCATGACTGTTACTGCATGTCAAGACTGATGCTTTTCTTTGGGCGTTGTGTTGTCCTGGAGAATTAATAGCTCCAGAAGCATATTATTCACTAACAGGAGTTACTTTGTAGACAGATTTGCCTGTTGTTCCACTTTAAGTGGTTTTGATGACTCCTCCAGATGTTACTGAAATGTCAGCTTTATTGGTTTGCTCATAAGTCACAGAAAGTGACCAGGAAGAGGTAGAGGGTGTGATGTGGGCTCCTCTGGCAGAGCAGCTGTGTAGTGAGTGTAGTGAAGGTTTATCATTTCGGGAAGGAGTACTTTGATAGTTTAGGAAAGTGTAAAGGGAATATTTTAGCTCTCAGAGCAAGCCTGGGAGCAGCTGAGATATTGCTGTCCATGTCTAAGTTAATGCTTGTATTTTTGTCATTTAGCTTCAAACTACAGTTTCTTTTCTGTTGCAGATAAATGGTACCGTGACGGAAAACATGTCACTGACAGATGCGAAGACGCTGATCGAGAGGTCTAAGGGCAAGTTAAAGATGGTGGTTCAGAGAGATGAGCGGGCTACCCTGCTGAATGTCCCTGACCTTTCTGACAGCATCCACTCTGCTGACGCCTCCGAGAGGGACGGTGAGTGTGGTTCTGTTTCTAGAGACCCTCAAGGTGATCTGTTGCTTAAAGTGGGAAGGTCGGACATGTTTGAGTTTAAGTTAATGCTTAAATCCACCATTGTATGGGAAATTGTATTTAGTAATTTATTTCCTTTATCATTGGAGTGCCTTATATTTTACTATAATCTTGGGAAAATAAACAGCACCCTTTTGTTTAACAGATATTTCAGAAATCCAGTCACTGGCATCAGACCATTCAGGTCGATCCCACGACCGGCCTCCCCGTCACAGCCGCTCTCGGTCTCCTGACCAGCGGTCCGAGCCTTCTGACCATTCTAGACACTCTCCACAGCAGCCCAGCAGTGGCAGGTAATCACTCTCTGTTGTGTAAAGTAAAACAGTGGTGTGTGTGCTTGATGCATGCTTCTGGTTTTGCTTAGAAATAAAACTAGAAGATAGATTTTCTTTTGATTACTTAAATTTGCTTTGTGTTTCTCCATCAGTTTATGTATTTCTTACCTGGAATAACAGAAGTCAGTCAAAAATGTTTTAGGTATGTGATCCAAATCTTGTCACCACTCACCTCTGTCTTAGTGGCTCAAAACTACTGTAGATAGTATGTAAATGAATGGACATGGCTGTTTTCCAGTAAAACTTTATTTTTAAAAATACAGTTGGCTCTTGGCTGCAGTTTGCTTAGCTACTGCATTAGAAGATGCTAACAAGTTTTAGGACAAATTAAATGTGTATGGTAGTATCTTTTAGTGGAGATTAACCTGGACTTTTGTTTTTCCCTTTAAAGTACACTGTGTGGTATTTATTTACGTCAAAGGGTCTGCCATGCTAGTATTATGTGACTTACCTGAGTTTATGTTCTGAGGGGGCCACATGCACATTTGAGAATCTGAAAAAAAAAGATGATCTTTCTCTCCAGAAAGATGCACATTCACAGATACATGTAGCATTTTATGTAAGATTTCTGGACGTGCTCAGGGCTCTGTTGGCCAACAGTGGACCTAGGTTTTAGCAGCAGTCCACGTGGAGCTCTTCTGTGTGCACTTAGTCAAGTCCAGAGCTGACCAGTTTAAGATTCACTGTGATTGTTTGTGACTGACTTGCATGAAGGTGGTGTTCACCTAAGCCATGAAATCACTAAAATTGCCAAGAGAAACAAGAGATAGAATGCCCAGAAGTGGATACAGCGAGTGTTTCCCAAGGATGCTGAGGAAACAAATGAGAAGTACCTCCCGGAAGAGAGCTTTCCTGAAGACTTTCAGAAATCACCCTGACACAGTTGTTGCACACTGCTGATTTTAGCTATTTGTGAATCTGATTCTTTCTGAATTTCAGATTTTAGATTTATAAATTGTATTAACCCTGATCTTTGTAATTAACATTATAATGATTTTTTAAGGAATATTATAGTACGTTACATGCAAAACTGACTAATAACCGATTACTAATTTTAACTGCTGTACATTAACATCTTAATTCTGAAAATCTTGCTGACATGGCGCATCCCTTACCTGGAAAAGGACGGCTGCCCGCAGCACATACACAGCAATAGAGCTGACACCCAGATGAGTCATGGGGCGTGGTGCAGTCCTAACACAGTTCTCTCTCCTAGAAGCCAGGCTAGCAGCAAGCAGTTTGGACATGATTTTCCTTTAAAAAGAAAGAAAGAAAGACTCATGAAAATTTTGGCCATTTGTATCTATTGTAACCAAATTCTAAACTTTAGATAGGTCTTTTTAGTACCTACATTTTTTTCATTTAGATTTCCTAAATATTTGGCATCTGTAACTTTAAATGTTGAAGAGGGTTAAAAAAATTTTTTTTTAGGTGTCTTCCTATTATATTGGAGTGTTTTACTTCTCTTGAGAGCCTCAAGTATTCTTATAGGTGACACCAGTTATATGAGATCTTTGAAAAGTATAGAATCTTGGGCCTGCTTCTGAGTTCATCTGGGATGGAGGCAGGGAATAATACTTTAAGTTTCTAATATAATAGCATTCTCTTCTGCATGTTACCACATAGCAGATCCTAAGGAGAAGACAGTATTTTGGCTACAGAAGACAAAAAGTCTGCAGATTTATTTTCATGTTTGTGCTGATAATATAATTCCTGAAACTTTAACCTGCCTAAAGGCAGGATGAAAAAATAGTACCAGTTGCTTAAAGGTTTTATTTCCTCCATAAAGTTACTATTAAAATCCAAACAACTGTGCAATTTTAATTTAGAGTGTCCTTGCATTTTGAGAAACACTTTAGATATCAGTTCAGTCACTCAGTCATGTCTGACCTTTGCGACCTCAGGGATTGCAGCACTCCAGGCTTCCCTGTCCATCACCAGCTCCCAGAGTTTGCTCAGACTCATGTCCGTCAGTCAGTGATGACATCCAACCATCTCATCCTCTGTCGGCTTCTTCTCCTCCTGCCTTCAATCTTTCCCAGCATCTTTTCCAACGAGTCTGTTCTTTGCATCTGGTGGCCAAAGTATTGGGAGTTTCAGCTTCAGCATCAGTCCTTCTGATGAAGATTCAGGACAGATTTCCTTTAGGATGGACTGGTTGGATCTCCTTGCAGTCCAAGGGACTCTCAAGAGTCTTATCCAACACTACAGTTCAAAAGCATCATTTCTTCGGTGCTCAGCTGTCTTTATAGTCCAACTCTCACATCCATACATGACTATTGGGAAAACCATAGCTTTGTCTAGACAGACCTTTGTTGGCAAAGTAATGTCTCTGCATTTTAATATGCTGTCTAGGTTGGTCATAACTTTTCTTCCAAGGAGCAAGCGTCTTTTAATTTCATGGTTGCAGTCACCATCTGCAGTGATTTTGGAGCCCCCCCAAAATAAAGTCTGACACTGTTTCCCCATCTGTTGGCCATGAAGTGATGGGACCGGATGCCATGATCCTAGTTTTCTGAATGTTGAGTTTTAAGCCAATTTTGTAATTCTCCTCTTTCACTTTCATCAAGAGGCTCTTTAGTTCCTCATTGCTTTCTGACATAATGGTGGTGTCATCTGCATATATGAGATTATTGGTATTTCTCTTGGCAGTCTTGATTCCAGCATGTGTTTCATCCGTCTTTAGATATAGTATGAGAGTAAAATCCTAGTATAAAAAACACCATGGAACGTCCTTGTGTTGTTTAAACAGATGCTTTTGTTTTACAAATGTTATAATTCTGCAGTTTAAAAAGTGATAGAAAAAGACAAGTGAGAAAAGTTTGTTTAGTGTGTAAAACACTACTGCCTCCCGTGGATTTCTGAATATCTCTGTGTTTGTAAGACTGCAGTTACCTGCAGAGAATAGTAACCTTCATTTTGTCAGAAATGGAGCAACCTTCTGTTGTCAGAAGCAACAGAATGCAGTCATCTCTTTGGACTTTGAAGCCAGTTTTCCTGGGTTTGAGCCCCAGCCTGTCATTGGTTACTTGCACCACCTTGAATCCCTCTCTGAGCTTTAGTTTCCTCATTTGATGTAAAGAAGGCATCATACACCACAAAGTTGTGAAAGGTGATTGGAACACCTGGCCCAGATATTAGCGGCTTCCTTTATTACAGTGATTGGTAGTAGGAGCAGTTCATGCTGTAGACTGTCCACATGTGCTTTCCTGTGTGCTCACATTGACCATTTCTAAGACGATTTCCTCATTCCGTAGGCTAGTCATTTAAGCTAAGGATAAAGTCCAGGGTTATGTTGTTGACAAGAGAATTAAAGCCTCTTGGCCTTTAAACAGACTCAAGTGTTTGCCCTTCCTGGAGTAGAGAAAGAAAGGGAAGGTTACTCAAGGGAACAGAAACCTTTAGAGCCTTCCCTTGTGACCTAAGTAGGTTCCTCTGCTGCTGCTGCTAAGTCGCTTCAGTCATGTCCAACTCTGTGCGACCCCATAGACAGCAGCCCACCAGGCTCCCCTGTCCCTGGGATTCTCCAGGCAAGAACACTGGAGTGGGTTGCCATTTCCTTCTCCGATGAATGAAAGTGAAAAGTGAAAGTGAAGTCGCTCAGTCGTGTCCGACTCTTAGTGACCCCATGGACTGCGGCCCACCGAGGTCCTCCGTCCATGGGATTTTCCAGGCAAGAGTACTGGAGTGGGGTGCCATTGCCTTCTCCAGATTCCTCTACATGACGTTCTTTTCTTAGAGAGCTGAGTTCCGAGCACAGCACACGTGCTCACTTCTTATAATCAGATGAACAGTGTACCCTTGTCGTTGTCTAGAACGGCAGCTGGCAAACTGCAGCTAGTGGGCCAGATCCAGCCTGCTGCCTGGTTTTGCAAATAAAGTTTTGTTGGAACCCATCCTGCAGTGTCATAACCGTGAAAAGTTGGCAGAGAGTGCCTGGCCCACAGAGCCATTTACAGAAAAAGTCTGCCAGTCCCTCCCTGGTCTAGGATGTTAAAATAGTTTTGTTTGTAAATTAAAAAATAATATGTGTGTAGAGAGTGTTAATTGGAGAAGGAAATGGCAACCCACTCCAGTGTTCTTGCCTGGAGAATCCCAGGGACGGGGCAGCCTGGTGGGCTGCCGTCTCTGGGGTCACACAGAGTCGGACACGACTGAAGTGACGCAGCAGCAGCAGCAGAGAGTGTTATTACAGTGATTTTGTTAAATCACTTGATGCTTGTTGCTAGGTTCTGTATATTTTATTCAATGTCGTTCCACTGCCTGCTCTGGACTGAGACTCTGCTCAGGATGGAGCTGGGAGCCTCACTGGGGCACTGCCTCGTTCTGATTGACAGGAATGTCAGTAAGGGGGCTGGCTCATCACTATAGAGTATTCGAGGTGCAGAGGGATACCCTTCCTTCTTAGTTTTTCTTCAGTCATTCCTTACTAAAAGTTGTTCATTTCTTCAGAAATTACACTTGCAGAATGATGGGTCTGTTTTCTTTCTAATTCAGGTGGCTAGGTTACTTTGTTGTCACCATCAAACCAAACGAACGCACAGGAGGAGAATCTCTGTGCAGACTGATAGGCATCATGAAAGCTGCTTGTCACAGTGAGCAGTACAGGCATTATTTCTTCAAAAGCATACACCACATGTATTTCTAGAAAATGTTGCAGTGTATAAAGAACAGATTTTAAATTGTGAGAGCTTAGCTTGCAGATACAGTCCAGTGAATGTATGGTGGTCATTCCTTGCTCTCTCAGCACGCACAGGGGCAGCTCTCGCTTCTCTGCCTGAGCACCTACCCAGAATCTCCATAGTGCTCACTCTGCCTTGCTCACCCTCTAATCCACTATGCCATGCTGTAATTTTTGAGTTGCTGTCGAGGAGAAACTGCAGTGTGTAATATCTGTGTGTTTTCATATATAACTTAGGGGATTAACTGGTGGGAGCATTCTGAGTTATCAGACTTGATTGCACCTTGGTTTTTCTTCCTCGTATGTGTTAGGGGCCCACCATGCTGAACTCTGTCAGTGGAGAAGAACTTGGGAGCCTGGTTTAAGTTACTTTCTGAGTTTCTGTTTTTTACTATTAGGGTCGAGATACTCCAGTGGTCGTTCAGTTCAGTCGCTCAGTTGTGTCCAGCTCTTTGCGACCCTGTAAATTGCAGCACGCGAGGCCTCCCTGTCCATCACCAACTCCTGAAGTTCACTCAAACTCAGTGTCCATCAAGTCGGTGATACGACTCATCCTACGAAAGCAACTTTATACTTTCCTTTCAGAAACATTTATCGCATGCAGGTTGGCAAGAACTACATAGTTTAAAATGAAAACAAAAACTAGGTGCCCTTTAAAGACCACTGGTAAGGGCACCTGGTTTTTTGTTTTCATTTTAAACTATGTAGTTCTTGCCAACCTGCATGCGATAAATGTTTCTGAAAGGAAAGTATAAAGTTGCTTTCGTAGGATGAGTCATTTCTTAGGTAACAGGAAATGGGCTTTATAAAAGGATGTTTTATTACAGTGAACATTCAGCCTCAGTTTATTTTCTATATTCAGATTACTTTTAAATAAGATATAACCAGTCCATTGGGAGGTGTTTGAGAGCTAGAAATCAGAAATAAAATTTGAAGAGTTGGTAGTCTGGTATATTTCATCAGGGTCCAAGAAACAGCACAGTTTCAGCAGAACAGGTTTAATATAGAGAGGTTAAATATAACAAGATTGAAGCGACAGAGGATTAGCCAGTAGGAAAGGAAAGAGAACTCTGAAGAATGTGAGGATCACATGTGAGGAGGTTAACAGCAGTGGTGCTGAGGTGGAGCCCGCCCCACGTGCCTGAGGCTCACTATGGGGTGTCGTTGGGTGGGCTTACAGGGAACCTGCCCTCTGAGGGCCCAGGGAGAGCAGTGCTTGAGGACCTGTCTTGTCAGAGACCAAGTGCCTGAGCACCCTCGGAAGTGTCAGAAAGCTGCTGCCGCTGAGCCGCCCTTTCCCAGTATGCACCACCTGGGGCCTGCCTGCCTACTAAGGCGACCCGGAGGAGAAAACCCCTTCCCCTGTCCCTATTTCTCCATGCCCCTCTGATCCAGCTGCCTGCCCTCTGCCTGCACTAAATGGCCCCAGACAGCTGTGACTTCACACCTGAAGTCTTGCTCTTAAAGCCATCTGTTACTGATCTGGTTGAGTGTGTGTTATATCTGCTCTTCTCACACAGAGTTGACGGGATAAGACTTAAGGCTCTGTTTCCATTGAGTTTGTTTATGTGACTAAAAACTCTCTCAGAGACTCTGTCTTAACAGTTGTCTTCCACAGAACTTTGGGGCTTCCCAGGTGGCGCTAGTGGTAAAGAACCCGCCTGCCAATGTAGGAGACATAAGATTCTCATCCCTGGATCAGGAAGATCCCCTGGAGGAAGGCATGGCAACCCACTCCAGCATTCTTGCCTGGAGAATCCCATGGACAAAGGAGCCTGGCGGGCTGCACTCCATGGGGTCACAAAGAGTCAGACACGACTGAGCAGCTAACACTTTCAAATACACACTGGAGTTTGATGGCTGAGTACACCAAAAAACAATGGGTGAAGTGAAGTGAAGTCGCTCAGTCGTGTCCGACTCTTTGCCACCCCATGGACTGTAAGCCTACCAGGCTCCTCCGTCCCTGGGATTCTCCAGGCAGGAATACTGGAGTGGGTCGCCATTTCCTTCTCCAGGAGATCTTCTCAACCCAGGGATCGAACCCTGGTCTCCATCGAACCCTGGTCTCCCATATTGCAGGCACTGCGCTTTACCATCTGAGCCACCAGGGAAGCTCCTAATTTATGATTACTTACTGATTTATTTGTAATTATGATTACTTTATGGTTTATGATTCTTAATATTTTAAGTATATTGAGTTAAAATGTATTATTTGATTTCACCTCATTTATTTAATATGAGTTTTAGAAAATTTCAAGCTACATAAGTGACTTTCTTCATGATTCTGTTAACAGCATGGCTCTAGATCTATATGTATTGAATAATGCCTCCACCTTTTGGTAGATAATGGAAATACACTAAAAAGAACAATGATTTTTTAAAATATTGATCGTGTGAACAGTTTAATAGAATGATGTGAGTTCCACTGATCTGCAGTGTTAAGGTGTAGTAATTACATTAATGAAAGGTGGTAGTCAGAAGAGAATGAAAATTAGCCAAAAATGAAATACTTGTGGAATTTTTGTGTGCTGTATGGAGCAGGAGCCCTATTATAAGGCCTGGTTACCACTGGGGAGGATGGTCACATTAAAATATTATCTTTGATTCTTAGTTATCATCAGTGTTACTTAGTCATGTTGTAGATTCAGGAAGTTTTTTTTGTTTTGTTTTGTTTTTCAGTTAAAGGAAAGGAAGAAAATCAATTGGAATTGGAAACTGTTTTTTAAACTTGCAACTTAAAAAAAAAATCTGTTGGTGCGTGTGAGCTTTCTCTGGTTAGAGAGAGTGGGAGCTACTCTCTAGTCATGGTGTGTGGGCTTCTCAATGCAGTTTTCTCTGGTTTGGAGTACAGGCTTCAGTAGTTGTGGTACACGGGCTTATTTGCCCCGTGGCACATGGGATCTTCCCAGACCAAGGATCAAACCCTGCATTGGTAGGCAGATTCTTAACCACTAGACCACCAGGAAAGTCCAGAAATGTGATCTTTATTAAACAGATAGTTTTAAGCCAGTTGCAAAGCAACAGAATTTGTAGAACTATTAAAATTATGTAGTTATTTAACCTTGATCTCTTCAAAATGTTCATATGTACATTTGTATTTTTAGAGTAAAAAATGCAAGAAGAATTTACTATTTTGTATTGCCCTTTTTATTATGAATCACCTAGAACAGTTTGCAGATAGCTTAATTGTGTTTATTTATACTTAGACTAATTGTATGTGAGACTAACACATAGTGTCAGTTCCTCAGCCAGTGTCTGAGTCTTTGCAACCCATGAACTGTGGCCCACCAGGCTCCTCTGTTCATAGAGTTCTCCAGGCAAGAATAGTGAGTAGCTCAGTGGAGTGAGTAGTCATTCCCTTCTCCATGGGATCTTCCCAACTAAGGGACTGAACCTGGGTTTCCCATATTGCAGGCACATTCTTTACCATCTGAGCCACCAAGGAAGCCACCCCATTATTACATAAGCAGTGGCTAAAAAGTTTAACTTTTTATGATTTAAAAGTAGTTCATTCTGGTTTGAGCTAGAAAATATCTTGGCATACATGTGTGTGTGTGTGTATATTTTACTAAAAGACTGTTTTACTTACATGCAGCTCTTTTAATATATATTATTTAAAACTGGAATACCCCCTCCCCAGAGTAGTTAAATTAACTTAAAAATAGAACTCTGAAAACTTTTCTTATAAAAAAAGCATATGTTTTAATCTTTCTGGAGAACATCAGGAAGAAATGTTTTTCCTGGTAAGGGACTGCTAATAATATGGACTATGGAATTCTTTAAAGTTAGACTTAATTTCATCTTTAAATAATCATTATTTTAAAATAAAACTTTTCAGTCTTTCATAAGAAGATGTGACCTTATGGACTATAGCCCACCAGTCTCCTCTGTCCATGAGATTTCCAGGCAAGAATACTGCCATGCCACCTCCTCCAGGGCATCTTTCCCCACCCAGGGATTGAACGCATGTCTCCTATGTCTACTGCATTGCAGGCAGATTCTTTACTGTCTGAGCCACCTGAAAATTGAAACAGTCAAGATAAATCTAAGGTTTCTCTGGGCTGCTGTTGTATCTGCTTCCCCCTTTATGAACCGCTGTCACCCGCATCTGTCTGGTAATTCTGCACATGGGGTGTGTGTGTGTGTGCGTGCACACGCACGTGCAGCTGTGGGGAAAAGTGGTCTTTAATACCTCAGTGGTGTCTCACCACATGTATTCTGCCATTTGTTCTTCACATTTTGTTTGGGGGCTATTTTCCTATCTCTAGTTACAACACTGTTTCATTGTAAGTTTAAGATTTTAGTTTTTTATCTTCAATTATGAAAGCATTGTATGCTCATTAGAACAAGTGACACAGGCCACAGCTACCAACTCCACTACATCTGGATCTCAGATTTGAAGTAAGCTTTTCTCTGTACTTGGGTCAATGTTTAGCATCATATATAGAGTTTCTGTGTGTTTTGCAAAGAATTTTAAAATATCATGCTCTGCACATTATTCCCCAGTTGTTAGCTTATTTCACATAACACAAGGTAAGCATCCTTTTAGCTTTTTCATTTGATCAGAAATTTTCCATATTATGGAAAGTCTGTTTCTAGGTCTTTTTCATTTTTGTCCATGGGTTCATATATTGGCTTTTTTAACTGTTAAAATACTTAAAACATGTGTTGGCATTTAAAGTTTTTCATGGTTAGTGCCAGATTACTTTTCAAAAGTAGTGTTTACATTTTTTCTTGCTCTTAAAATTGAAGTATATTTAATTTAGAATGTTAGTTTCAAGTGTGTAGGAAAGTGATTCAGTGATACACACGTGGCAGTGCTTTCGTTTGTTTCTCAGAATTCCATGTGTACCAGTCTAATGGCTGCAAAATGGTGACTTCTTCTTATCAGTTGATTTCCTGACTAGTGGAACTGACCATCTTTTTGTGATATTATCCATGTCGAATTTCTTGTTTAGTATATTTCTGGTTCATTTCTGTTGCTCATTTTTCTGGGGTGTTGTTTTTTCATGGCTTTTGAATTTTTAACTTGCATTTTAGGGAGATCTCCCCTAGTCTAGGTTTGTATAGATGTATAATTTTTAATGCTATTGTTGTAGAGATATTTTTACTTACTTTACTATTTTCATTTCCATCTGATTATTGAGGATATTTAATTCTCAATGTAATTAAAGTTATTTTAATTCAAATAATTTTTAATATTCTTTTATACTCACTAAAGTGTTCTGCCAGTATTTCCAGGAGCATTATTGCATGATTCTGTCATCTGAGTCTTCAGATAATGGTAAATAACAGTAATGTTGGCAGGTGTCACTGTGCTGTTACTGATTTTAGAGCAAATAGATTCAGTGTTTCACTACATAATATGATAATAGCTCTTGGTTTCGGAAAATACTTTCATTATTATGTTGCCTGATCTTTGCTTTATTTGTGACTTTTATTAGGAATGGCTGTTGATTGTTTTCACATGCTCATTTGACCAGTATTAACTTTTTCTGTAATGTTTGAATAGAATTATGTGGTAGACTTTTAATGCTGAACTAGTCTTGCACTCTTGAAACAGCCCTGCTGTGACTCCTGTATCAGTATAATAATCCTCTAATACAGTATTTTATTTGGAATTTTCCCCTCCATTTATCTTTTAAAATATTTTTGTCTTCTTATTTGGTACTGTTAATTGTCAAGATTTGGGTGTTAAGCTTCTGTTAGCCTAAGGTTGAATTGCTAATCAACAGAAAGTTGAAAAATACTAAAGATAGGTACATGAGATTTTTATGATACTGTTCTATGTATGTATGTATGGGATTTTCTACAATAAAAAGTCTTTAAAAAGTGAGTTAGGGAGCTTTCTATATTTTTCTACGATCTAGGATGATTGAAGAAAAATATTAGGTTTTTCAGAGTTGGGAGAACTCAGCCATAAAATCTTCTATCAATACGTTAAATGGTAGATCTTGATTTATCTTTTTATGTGAAGCATATGTATTGGCCTTTATATATATATAAAGTTCACTTTTTATAGTTTGTATTTTTCTGGGGGAACTGTTGATGGGCACTGAGTTTTGTTTATTGCTAGTTGAGCTGCTATCAGAGTAAATGTTTTTATAAAATCTTCTTGGACATGTATGTGTGTGTTTCTTCAGGATAAATCTAAGAGTAGGATTCCAGGTTTTTGTGTATGTGCATTTTTGTTGTTGTTTTGATAAATAACTCCTATTTTTTGCTCAAGTAGTAGTACACTTTTTTTGTGTTTACACTTATTTCCACTGTCCTTTTCCAAATGTCTGTATCTCCATATCCTTCTTACGGCTTGATATGATTGGAGAACTCTCACAAGTAGTAAGAGCTCTAGTTTTTTGTATTTGCATTTTTCTCATTACTAGTGAGGTTGAATATTTTTTGTTTATTGTCTGTGTTTATTCACTCTTCACTGGTGAATTTCTTCTTCCTAGTAGTTATTTTTTTCCTGAACTGTCTCTTTTAAACTGATGTATAGTTCTCATATAGTCTAAATATCAAATCCTTATTATATGTATTATTGGGTCAATGTGTAGTTTTAAATTGAACTTCTGTTACATATTGTTTGGTCAAATTGCTAATATTCAGTTGTTTGAACTTAAAATTCATTTGGTTCTACATATGACATTTTTTCCAATTATTTTCACACCTTTTAAAGCTTTTTATGTATTTACTTGATATATTATGGCTTTTGTTAATTGAGACTTACTTTAAAAGTATTTTTGATAATAAAAATTAGGACTTTATCTGAAATTGATTTACTTCTATGTCATTAATACACGTAGTCAGCTAGGTTTTCTAGATTAGTGAACAGTTCTGACACTGCTTATTACACACTGTTTTGTTCCAGCACCTTTGGCCTGATGCTTCCATGATAAACTTTGGTCCTGCAGAAGTATCTCTCCATTTTCTGTTTTTCTACATGGATCTGTGGCAGTGCTACTCTAGTTTTAATTACTGAGTTTTTTTACAGTATTTTGGTGTTTTTTAGAGCAAGTCCTTTGTCACCCTTTCCTGACATTGTCTTGGCTGTTCTTGTGCTCTTTACAAATGATTTTCACCATGTGCTCATAACTTTGTGTTTTACTAATGTACAGTCTCCGGAGCAGAGAGGAAGAGAGAATTTCTAAACCAGGGGCTGTCTCGACTCCGGTAAAGCATGCAGATGATCATACACCTAAAACAGTGGAAGAAGTTGTAGTTGAGCGAAATGAGAAACAAGCACCCAATCTTCCAGGTAAGCCTCGCCTATGAAATAGGAAGTGCAGAAAACATTCAGTCAGATTAAACTGTTTTACAGTTTACAGAATTATATTTACAGGAGATACAAAAATGCAGTTATTACTACTGCTACTATTGTTGTTACCTACTACCCATGTAGGTAACTACCCATGGAATTTTTCTGTATTTCCAGCATTTTTATGTGGATAGGAGGTCACTGTAGATGAGTAGGCATTCTTGAATGTTTTTCAAATTTTCTACATAGAAATTATTCGTGGTTCACAGCTGTTCACAGTGAGTGAGGTTGTTTTTCAAACACTGCTCATTAAAGGGAAACATTAGATTGACTTCAGATACTTTTAAAAGTTATCTTGCCAGTGGACAGTGTTTTCAGAAACCCTTTATGAAGTGTACCTTGCCGAGCTGGATACGAGACCAGACGTGAAAACCTGCAGGGTTCTGAAATCCTGAAGGGTTGCTTGAAAGGCCTAGAGGTTCCGATTCTATTGTCCCTCAGGTCCTTCTCCCAAAACCTCTTTTCTGCTCTGCTTGCTTAGTCGCAGGAATGTGTATATTTAAAAATAAATTTTACAATAGTTAAGAAAGTGACAGTCCCAGCAGAGAAATGTAGGGATTCTCTCTTCATACATTCTTCTGTTATTCTTCCCTAAAAAGTAGATTTTTTCAGACTTCAACAGCTGGAGCTATGGAAAGCACAGGTGACCATGTGATGTGCATACATGTTATAAAGATATCAGAATATCTGACTATAAAATGTACCCTGATAGATGCATATGTAGTATATATGTCCCTGATCAGGTTCTCTGAACTTCCATTTTCACTGTATTTTGCAGACTTTTCATTGTTTGGTTATGCAGTGGTTGCTTGCACTGTTATTCCATTTTGTACAGTGTTTCCTGCACAGTTTAGATTTTCTCTTCTTTCAGAACCAAAGCCTGTGTACGCACAGGTAGGACAGCCAGACGTGGATTTACCTGTCAGTCCATCTGATGGCGTCCTGCCCAACTCAACTCATGAAGATGGCATTCTTCGGTAATGTGGCTTTAAACTTGTGTTGTTTTCTCTGCCTGTTACTGATCATGGTTTAGAGTGAGTGTTCAGTTGTGACCTGTATTACAAATGCTTTTGATACATAGTGTGTGCTGCATAATGCTCTGATTAGACTTTCATTTGTTTAGTTTTTAAATTATTTATATGATAGGATCAGAGATTAGAGGAAAACATACTTCTTTGGATGTTTACTTCCTTCTCACCACTATTTTCTACCTAGTTTTTGGATCAGAAATTAGAAAATTGTTTTCTGGACTTACGTAGTGGTCCAGTGGTTAAGAGTCTACGCTCCCAATTCAGGGAGCATGAGTTTAACCCCTGGTTAACAAAGCTCACACATGCTGTGTGGTGTGACCGAAAAGAAGAAAAACTTTCTAGTTAAACATGAGAATTTTCACAGACATTCTCAATCCCTAGCTTAAAAAAAAAAGAAGTGTTTCTCAGCACCTTGACTGAAGCCAGATAACTGTTTATCATGTGAGTGTCCTATACACTGTGGGTGCTGAGCAGCATCCCTAGCCAGCAGTGGTCACTAGCTAGTATGCACGTGTGCACACACACACACCCTGGTTGTGACAACTAAAAACACCTGCAGATGCTGCCAGATGTTCCCAGAGGCAGGATCACCCTGACTGAGAACCTGCTCTAGATCAGTCAGCACCTCAGTCAGTGTTTGATTTCCAAACATTTCATTACATTGTATCTTATATACCGAGACTGAGATGTAGATTTTATATCCAGATTTCAAACAGTCATGATCATCTAGTTTTTTGATGCCTCTGTGGTAAAAGAGAGGTGACAGGATGTGAATAATAGAAAATTACCAAATCTCCTAAAGTAGGTTAGATATAGACCCCTGCTCTCATCTGTTCTCTGTGCTGAAGGAAATTGGGTTGTTACCCTGAGACCCAGCATGGTAGAAACAGCTCCTGAAACAGGTGGGAGTGTCACAAGTTTAAAATTACACATTTTAATATTAGGTAACTGATAATTCAAAATTTTATAAATCGGGAAGGAATTATCTTGTTTTTCCTTTCTTAAGACTTGCCTGAGCACTTTCCTGACTCTTTAAGGTTTACCAAAACTTTGTTAGATTCCAGAGACTTGTTTGCCAGAGGAGCCCTGAAGGACAGATACGGAGAGAACTGAGGAGTGGGCAGGGTTTGTATTTGGGGTTTTTCGCTCACTCTCTGTGGATGCGTTTGAGGCAGAGGCTTCTGCTGCTGTGTGCGGTCGATACAACAGAGGGCCAAGAATAAAGGAACCTGTCTCGGTCACATGACCCTGAGATGGCGCCTGGAGCTGTTCTTGAATGATGTTTTTTAAAAGCCAGGTCTTGCTGAAGGATGCAGACTGCAGTCCACTGTTGTTACCTGTTGAGGTCCTCTAGGTTGGTCAGTGTTAGGAGAGGACTTTAGGGCCCTGGAATCTTAAGGACTTTAAGGGGGTGCTTAAAAGAGCTCTCTGGATAGTTGACTTTTGGGAGAGGAGGCTCTTGATGCAGGTGGAAAAGTAGATTTCACCACGAGCAAGGAGCTTACCGTCTATGATCCACAGATTCGGGGGACCTCCTGTGCCACCAGTAGTAAGTGACCAGCCCCAGCAGTAAGTGACCTTGTCTGATCTACATGCTCTCAGGTTTCTGCCCAGTTCATGGTTAGCTCATGTGAAGAAACCAGATCTAGTGGGACTACCTTATAAGTCCTAAAAGCCAAGGTGGTCTTTAGTTGGTTTAAAGAAGTAGGCATCTGTCTGTGTCCCCTCAACTCATTCATTCATTGGTTGACTTGTGTTTTTTAGTTATTGCTAACCTCTACTTATTTGTTCATTGTTACTTTAAAAGAACCTTTCTTCATTTCATGTCCAGATAGGTGTAAAAGACTTGTGTCTTCTTGTCTCTGAATGTGGGATGGCTATGGAAACCTAGAAGGGTAATTTGTAATTATGTATGTAATTTGTTATTAATTACCCACAAGGGTAATCTGTAGTACTATAGCCATTCTTCTGTGGCATTCTTAGTATTTGTTTCAGGAGTGTCAAGAGTTTTGACCCTGCACTGAGAGTAGAGGAATTAATGTGTCTTCATTAGTTCTTCTCCATTCTTTCCAGCATGAAGAGATTAACATGGGCTCATCCAGAAAGGCTGGATGGTGAGCTTTTTGGTTAAAAGTTCAAAGGGGCCTCAGAGCAAGTAATCTGTGTGAGCTACTGCAAGAACCCCTGGCTGCAGAGTTTGAAAAGCACTGTCTGTCGGGCACAGTGCCTAGAGCTTGATTTTGACTCCTGGTATTAGGGAAATTTGTCAGTTTACACTTCAGTTTCTACCTTTGTACAATAGGACTTCTCAGTTATTCGGTAGAGATGATATGGTATGTGAACTGGGGTGGGAAAAATGGAAGAGTTTTTAGCCATTGTTAATATATATATCGAAGAGTCAGAGTTGGGAAAACATGTTTTCATGAAGTAATTTTACAGTTATTATGTAAAACAGTACTAACATATTACATTTGGATATTTCAGAACTTATTTTTGTTAATTAGAAATTAAAAGAAAGTGCCATTAAATCTGATTTTGAGTTCTAATGCTAAATTTTATTAAGTAAATTAGTGGTGTGGGGGAAATTTCAGATATGATGGTCATTTGTTTTATTCTAAATATGGTTTTCATTATAGCAGTTTGCCGTTACTGTTTAAGCTTCTCTTAACTCATTCAAATGAAATACTTGTTTTAACAGGCCCAGCATGAAGTTAGTAAAATTCAGGAAAGGAGATAGTGTGGGTCTTCGACTAGCTGGTGGAAACGATGTTGGCATATTTGTAGCTGGTGTTCTCGAAGATAGCCCTGCTGCCAAAGAAGGCTTGGAGGAGGGCGACCAGATCCTCAGGGTATGTCCATGATCAGCTCACATGGTTTCAGATACTTAGGTCTCCAGAGCAAGGCCTCACACATAGCAGATGTGTTATGATGAGCTTGTAATCTGTGTTAAAGAACATGGGACTCCATCAGGTCTCCCCTCCCTGCCTCTGCTCTGCTCACGTCTGTTAGGTGTGACTGCACAGTATGTGGCTTTGGTTTCATTTTAATCACTCATTTGTAGAATGTGGAAAAACCAAGTCTTAGAGCTCACAGTGTCTCCCAGTTATCTCCAGTTCAGCTGAGCATTCCTGCTGGCTGGACTCTGCTGTGGGCCCCAGCCTGCCAGCAGGGCAGCATCAGGTACGCAGCCTGTGGGTCCCCTTTACCCAGTGATGGCTCGGGTGTGCCAAGATGGGTGTCCATCGGGTACACGTGTAAGCTCTCGTTCTGAAGCTTCACATCCACAAAGATGAGAGTCCAGGAAAGCCCAGCTTGGATGCAGTGTACCAGTGGGCTCTTTGTGTTTTTTTTTGTTTTCCATAAGCAGTGTTACCTAGTAACATAGTACCATCTTTATTCATCTTCTCTCTCTCTTTTTTTTTTTTAAATTTTATTTTATTTTTAAACTTTACATAATTGTATTAGTTTTGCCATATATCAAAATGAATCCACCACAGGTATACATGTGTTCCCCATCCTGAACCCTCCTCCCTCCTCCCTCCCCATACCATCCCTCTGGGTCATCCCAGTGCACTAGCCCCAAGCATCCAATGTCGTGCATCGAACCTGGACTGGCATTTCGTTTCATACATGATATTTTACATGTTTCAATGCCATTCTCCCAAGTCTTCCCACCCTCTCCCTCTCCCACAGAGTCCATAAGACTGTTCTATACATCAGTGTCTCTTTTGCTGTCTCGTACACAGGGTTATTGTTACCATCTTTCTAAATTCCATATATATGCGTTAGTATACTGTATTGGTGTTTTTCCTTCTGGCTTACTTCACTCTGTATAATAGGCTCCAGTTTCATCCACCTCATTAGAACTGATTCAAATGTATTCTTTACCCCCTGCTGGATATACTACATCCCATTCTAGTCGGAGGACCAGCTCTCAAGTGGGAGTTCCCGCCTCACCTTGCTCTGTTCTCTTCTTCCTTCTCCTCCTGCCCCAAGTCTGACTGCTTTGTTCTGAGTTCTCTTTCTCTGCCTGTTGGCTCCGCATCTGCCTTGTGTTGTCTGTCTTTCTCCTCTGGCTATTGCACTTGCAGGTAAGGTGGCGCCCTTCCCTGCCTGCTTGTGTCATGAGGCCGTCCAGCCTGCCTTCCACCTTCACCACGGCTCAGGGTGGATTTCCATGGGGCACCACCAACCTGATGGCATCTTCAGCCCTTGTTTTTCTGTATTTCTTACTCATGTTTTACCTTAAGCAATTACTTTCTTCTTTGGATTCCATAACACTGTCATTCTGGCCCTCCTAGTCGATAAATGTTTCAGTTCTTTTCCCACCACCTTCTTTAATCATTCTTCTGAAAACCTGGCACATGTTCAGCAACCCCCCCTTTCCTCTTGCTTCCCTGTCTTCATGTTGGGTTTGGTCACTTGAGGCAGCAGCTCGCAGTCAGAAACCACCCTCTGAGTGTGGGGTGAGCTCCCTCAGGCCGTGGTGGCCGCTCTGTCCCCCTTCCCCTTCACACTTGCATGGAAGGAGGTCAGGGCATTCATTGGCTCTGCCTGGCTGATTTCCACTTGACATTTGTTTACAATATTTCTGTTTTCTCAGATACAACATTGATAATTAAGTAGACCTATTCTCTTACCCACTCCATATGCTGTTTGAAGTAATCATTGTCATGTAAAAATATTTTCTCATAATTGTATCATTAAGGTAGTACCTGTTGAAAACATTTTCTCTTAATGTAGAAAATTTCCAGAAGATGAATAGAAGGAAATCTCCCTGTTACCTGCATACAGTCACTGATGACATTTCTGTTAGGTCCTCAGGGGTATCTGATAGAGTGAGTACTGACCTGGCAGACTCTGAGCCTGTGTTGTACACATGCTCTTACTTAGGTGGCACAGCGCACACGCTGTTTCCTTCTGATTGCTTCTCAGAGAGTCTAAGAAGTCTGGCTCTGTTGTACAGTCTGGACTTTAATTTCAAAGTTTAAATCATGAGATTTTATAATAATAAGTCATTGGAATTAGATGTTAGCTTTCTTGGTCTGAACTGGTTGGAATTTGCAGTGTATGATCTCTAATATTGTGTGGCATTGTCACTGTTTATAGGAATTTATACTTTAACTCACTTTATTTACTTGGTCTCTGCTTGTTACAAACTAGGGTCTTTTCTCCAAAAATAAATATTTTTACTTTTGGAGATGTGATATTTCTAGAGTAGATAAACTCTAGAAATATTTGTTTCCTGTGCAGTTAAATGTTTTTATTGTCTTAAAATATGGCCAGTAGTAATTTGTGAAACGTTATTTTAACAGGTAAACAATGTAGATTTCACAAATATCATAAGAGAAGAAGCCGTCCTCTTCCTGCTTGACCTCCCAAAAGGAGAAGAAGTGACCATATTGGCTCAGAAGAAGAAAGATGGTGAGTTACTCTCAGGAAATTGAGAAAATAAACCTGGAGATGCTGGACTACTTAAAAAGGGAGTAATAAATGACTTGTTAACCCTACGGATTTTGTCATTTAGGGGCGCACAGCCTTTACACTGTGGGGCTTCCCTGGTGGGTCAGTAGTAAAGAATTCTGCCAATTTGGGAGATGCAGGCTCGATCACTGGGTCAGGAAGATCGCCTGGAGGAGGAAATGGCAACCCCCTCCGGTATTCTTGCTTGAAGGAATCCCATGGATGGAGGAGCCTGGTGGTCTGTACAGTCCATGAGGTTGCAAAGAGTCGGACACGATTTAGTGCCTAAACAACATCAACAATCTTACACTATGCTTGTTAGCACAGCACAATAATGGGACCAGCCAGAGTCTTTCTGGCTTTCAGTTTAAGTTAGAGTGTCATCTGTGGGAGAATTGTATACTCTTCCACAAAGAACTGTACATGGGCAGCTTCTGAATTTTGTATTGATATTTTCTAAGCAGTATGCTCTGATGTTTGTTGGCATTAATTTCAAGAGAATGACTACTTTTCTGTGATTAAGAAGATGCACTTTTCATTTAGAACAGACAAGGTCTCTCAAGCTTGGTACTGTTGATGTTTTGAACCAAGTAATGTGGTGAAGGCCGTCCCATGTATTAATGCTTCAGGCTGTTTGAGATGTCCTCCCTCTGCTCACTAGGTGTCTGTACACACACCTTCTTTCAGCACATGGTTGCTGCTATCAGAAACGTCTCCATGCATGCCAGCCCTCTCTCTCACCTGACGGATATGGGGTTGCCCTCATTTGAGAGCCACAGTTTAGAGAGCGGGAGCGTCTGTGCAGGGCTGAGGCGGGACTGTTAGGTGACCGAAGCAGGAAGCACGTGTGGCTCTGGACGAGTTGCCTGCTGGGTGTCTGCAGCAGTTTCCTCATCCAGGAGGCGGGGTGCCGAGTCACCGTGTCATGAGCTCACGGTGATGCCCACGAGACAGAATATGTAGGAAGGAGCTACTGTTAGTTGGATACGGTTGTTTTTGTCATTGCTAACGTTATCAATAGAATCTTCACCTAATGTATTCTATTCATATGAATTTCTTTTTCCACTCATTATTGATTATATTTTGTTTCCGTTTAGTTTATCGTCGCATCGTAGAATCCGATGTGGGTGATTCTTTCTATATCAGAACCCATTTTGAATATGAGAAGGAATCTCCCTATGGACTCAGTTTTAACAAAGGAGAGGTGTTCCGTGTCGTGGACACTCTGTACAATGGGAAGCTGGGGTCCTGGCTTGCCATTCGGATTGGCAAAAACCATAAAGAGGTGGAACGTGGCATCATCCCAAACAAAAACAGGTATGAGCGCTCCGCTGTGTCTCGCAGAGTGGGTTAGGGAATGAGGAAAAGGTTTCAGCCCCACAGGGAGTCTTCACTGTACTCACCATGTCTAAGACTGACCTAGTTTTATAAACTCCTTTATTTTAATTTAAGCATTAAGGTTTACATTCCATGTGAAGTTCTGCCACAAGTCTTTGTGCATTTTGTTCTGTGTTCTCTTGTGTAGAGCTGAGCAGTTAGCCAGTGTGCAGTATACACTTCCCAAGACAGCAGGGGGAGACCGCGCCGACTTCTGGAGGTTCCGCGGTCTGCGCAGCTCCAAGAGAAACCTGCGCAAGAGCCGAGAAGACCTCTCAGCCCAGCCAGTCCAGACCAAGTTCCCGGCGTATGAGAGGGTGGTTCTTCGAGAAGGTAGTCTATTTCCTGCCAACCAGCCTATATTAATGTCGGTTTGCCTAAGACAAAAAAAGCATAAACTGTGCTTTTTTTCATCTGAATCTTCTCAGCTGGATTCCTGAGGCCTGTAACCATCTTTGGACCAATAGCTGATGTTGCCAGGGAGAAACTGGCAAGAGAGGAGCCAGATATTTACCAGATCGCAAGTAAGTGGTCTTGATGCAGACTTTGAGTGGGGTTGAGGGTGCTTCTTTACTAGTTACCCTCTAAAGGTAGATCTGACCCATTCACCTAATAGAAGTAACACTTTTTGCCGCTGACCCCACGTGTTTAATTGGAGGGAAATCTGAGTGATGGTGCCCTTACTCTGCCAGGTCCCTCTCCCCCAGCCCACAGTCACGTTTAATCCTGACAACATCCCGAGGCAGCTGTCGAATGTTCACCCTGAGCGAGGCAAGCTGGGTGCACTGCCCCCCTCCCTCGTTGGGGCGTCGTGAGGACTACTGGTTAAATCACTCACTCAGCTCTGAACCCAGCTTTCTGGCTCCAGCCCAACTTTATCAGTCATTAAGCAAATAGAGAACTCAAATATCAATGTCAGAAGGTAATAGAAGCATGGTTATGCTGTTGGTTACTGCAGACATTTATAGTGTTTTGGTGTTACGTGTAGATACTGAGGAAGTAGTGCTCTAAATGCCTTACAGGTTTTGCTTGCAGATTCTTTCAGTTTCCTTATTTTAACTACCATGGTAGTTTAAATCCACAGACTTAGTTACGACCCCTTAGGCCTGCTTTAATTTATATGTAAAAACTTGAAAAACGTTTTTTTCTAATTAGAAATACACCATTTTGTATTTGGAAAAAATTAGAAAATTAGTTTTGACATATCTCATCATCACCCTCAATTTTACCTTATTGTATTTTCCTCCACCAAGTGTATATTCCATTTTCCTTCTTAGTGGATAACTCATGTTTTCATTTTATTATCTATTCTATAAAAAATCTGTGATTTGATTAGCCTTTGTTTTTATAGTTTGTTTCAAATTTATATTTTACTAATACAGAGGTTGCATAAATCTGTGCGGTTTGTGTGCTGGGTGTAAACACTCCAGTACATAGCTGTGTGTGTGTGTGTGCTGGGTTCATTAGGATTCCTGGAGACGGGTGCGCTCCCTGCTGCTGCTGTAGCGCTCTGACTGCCCCTGTGGTGCCGTGAGCTCCAGGGGCTGGTTTACATGAACAGGGTGTTGCCTTTGTATTTGTATTGTATACATTACTTTTCATTTGCTTGCTGGTGAAGCTGAATGAAGACATGTGTGTCCTGAAACTCAGAAGATGCAGACGAATGATAGTAAAATTTGAGCAATTTAGAAAATGTTCACTTCTGATTCTCCACTCATTTTGTTAGTCTTTTCAGAAGAGATCTTTTTTTGGTTGTGCTTATAGACAGCACTTTGCCTAAAGAAGTTGGTGGTTATAGATACCACCCGTAACCAAGCTTAAATCTTTTAAATTTAGGAAGAACAAGTGTGAAGACCTACAGAGTTCTGTTTTAAGGACTGATTGTTACTTTAATTGGGTTTATTCCACAATCAGGGTCTTATAAAAGGGGTTCAGATCGCTTAGTTATATACCCTCTTTGAATCAAATGAGAGTCTTTGAATTTAGAAACTGGTAGCATTTTCTCCAGCCACAATTCCCAGGTGGTCTCCCGTCATTGCCTGTGTCCAGCGGACTGGAAGCTAGCCCTCTGTCTTGTGAGAGCCTCGTCCCCCTTATCCCTCAGCCTGACCTCTGCACTTCTATGTCTCTGCCTCAGAATAGCTGGAACATTTTTGAAAATATGCATCTTAAAAACTCACATCACTTTAAACTTAAATATTTGGACCAAACATATAATTTATAATTTTACTTTGTTGACTTTAATGGAAGCAAGTTCATCAATATTTTTTTAAAGCTGATTTTCAATTGAGAGAATTGCCATTTTGGCAATTTCTCTTGACCAGTAGGATGCTGAAGTTCTGCTTCCTGATTAAAATGTTGTTCATTATGAAGTATTACTTTGATGTTGTGAGCACAGTGCATGCAGTGTGGCTCAGCTGCTGGGTGGGGTCACCCCTGGGATCGTGGGTGAGCACCCACCTGCCTTCTGATGGTATGAAGCACTGATGTCACCAGGCGCTCTCAGCCAGGGCAGCCCTGAGAGGACATGTGGCCTCAGTTCTATCACTGTGGGTCAGGAGGGACACGGGACTGCTGCTGACATCCAGCAAGTGGAGCCCACGGTGTCGTTAGTGCCCAGAAGCCGAGGGCCTGGTCTCACCAGTGGAAATCTGATGTTTTGTTTCTCTCCTGATTTCCTGACTAGAAAGTGAACCTCGGGATGCAGGAACCGACCAGCGCAGCTCTGGCATTATTCGCCTCCACACAATAAAGCAGATAATAGATCAGGTATGTTCCTGAAAGTTGACCTGTTCATTGTAAGCTGTGGGATGAGTCTGGCTAAACTGAAAGTAGGAGGTATTTTTTCTCAAGTTGTTACTGGTATACCATGAGAAAATTAAGCCAGACATTGTAACGGTTGGTGTCAGGGACGGTAAGTAGTGCTTGCCTCAGAAGATAAGCTGTCATCACCACAGAAAGGGATCCAGTGTCCTCACACAGGCAGTCTGCGGCTGTCCCAGTGGGACAGTTCAGGTTGCCCTTTGGTGCTCAGATGATAGGAATGTGTGTTAGTCACAGGGTTATTAGGACCATTACAATGTTACACTTATTTTCACTCTCTGCTCGCAAGTATTGGGGCTGTCTTAAAAGTGAGCTGCCAAGAGAGGTGGTGTAAAATATAAAAATGGGAGAGAATAATCTTTCTAAATTTAATGTATTTCCTGCTATATGTGGTTTTAAATATCTTTGTGCAACTCAATTTATAAACATTTTGAGTAAGCAAAAAAAAACAAAACAAAAAAAACAGCTCATTAAGACTTTCTGCCTTATATTGAGCTAGAAAGTATATAGCATTAACTTGAGAGTACACCTTTTCCTGGCGTGCTCCTGAGACAGTTTGGAGTTAAACATCTGTTCCTGTTGGAACATAGTCTCGGGTAGGACTTCTAAAGGTGATGATTCTCAGTTACCTGTGTCTGCTTTCTCCTTCTGTCTTCAGGACAAACATGCCTTACTGGATGTAACGCCCAATGCAGTAGACCGTCTGAACTATGCCCAGTGGTATCCAATCGTGGTGTTCCTTAACCCGGACTCAAAGCAGGGTGTGAAAACAATGCGAATGAGGTTATGTCCAGAATCTCGGAAAAGCGCCAGGAAGTTATATGAGCGCTCTCATAAACTTCGTAAAAATAATCACCATCTTTTTACAAGTGAGTACGTGAAAGCCCTTCTTTCATCTTACAGTTTCTGTGCAGTAATATGTGGGCAAAAAGGTTGTGTTGTTTAAATATTAAAACTCATATAACCTTTGCCTGTTTTGCTTGCTCTTGTGTTAATGGCTGCTATTGATGGAAAGAAATGGTTTGGTGCCAAAACAGACATTTCCAGGGGTGTGTCCTCAGATATCATCTGTCAGAGAACTCAGTGGTGGAGGCTGAGCTCTAAGCAGTGTTGAGTGAATTCGTATTTGGTGGCAATGTTCTAACCAGAGAACAATGCTTTTGTTGTCTGTTTTCAGCTACAATTAACTTAAATTCAATGAATGATGGCTGGTATGGTGCACTGAAAGAAGCAATCCAACAACAACAGAACCAGTTGGTATGGGTTTCTGAGGGAAAGGTAAGAAGTTTCCTATTGTTAACCCATTTGACAACTCACATAAGAGAAGCCTTTGAGACACCGTTTTCTACTTGGATCAACATATTGGAGGAATCGGGGGCTTCAGTGTCTAGGCCTTCACAATTTGCATGTGGGATTATGAATTCATTTTGGTAGTAAAGGATTTAGAAGTTTCCTGCCCACTGAGCTGCCATCCGGCAGTGTTCTCTGTCTCAGAATGATGTGGAAGAGCAGGGCTGAGCTCCAACTCCACCCACCTGACCGACAATGAGTGTGAACCTTGCTTCCTTCCTCCTCTGGAAATAAGGGGCTGAGTGGGCTCGGTGAGGGTCCCCAGAGTGCTGTCCTCTGCATGTGAGATCCAGGACTTGTCTGGAGGAAAAGGCAGGGAATGGGCAGGGCCCACTGTCCTTAGACCCAGCCCTGGCGCAGCATGGACACACAGCTGCGTGGTGGGGGCTGGAGGGGCTGCAGTGAGGGGCTTGGCTCTGCTGCTGCTGGAAGCGTGGCCCTGAGCCCCTCCCTGAAGGATTTCTGCATCAGTACCTGTTAACTAACATCCCTGAGACACACTGGAAAAGTCAGGTTACGCAGCCCAGACTTTTGGCTTTGCATTCTGGTGTTCTGTACTACCTTTTGCTGTTGGCCTGTCTGGGCTCCTAGCAGTTCTTAATGGCACAGGATGTTGATTTTGTTGGGAGTTAATACTTTTCTCAGAATACACAGTTAAAGAAGCTTTTGTTATAAATGCGTTTTGCCTTCGGATGAATACATTGTCAGTGTGTTTCCGCTGCTAGGGAAAGTTGAGAATGTCTCTTCTATTTTGTTTCGGTATTTCCTCGTCGGCTCATTTCTGCTGTTTTCCCCTGCATGCTCCCCCTTCCCCTGCCTGGCTGTGGCCCCTGAGGCCAGTGCAGTGCATGCTGCATGCTCAGGACCCCTGCTTCTATCTGGAAGACACCACCTCTGTGAGAAGAGATGTCCTAACGCTGACATCTGGAGGTGGTGTTGGCTGCTTCCACCCATAGTCACGTGTCAGTACCACTCACATGCGATCATGAGACCCCCCCTGACCACTGACGTGTCAGCCAGGAACTTGATAGACAGAGGTGGAGCAACTCACTGCAGCACTTCCCACAACATACTTAACTAACTTATTTACTCTGTGGCCTTGGGTGAGTATGATCACTTCCACTCCATACTAACCATTCCAGGACAACACAATTCTGCTAGCAGCCTGTGTCAGCTAGACTGTTAGCAAGAAAGCTATTAGTTTATAAATGCACAAAATATACTTGCCTACCTATCTGAGAGGTTTTTTTATTCCACAAATCTTAGTTTTATTTCTCTGATATTAGTGTGCTTCCTGGATTTTAAAATGAAGGTCTTAACTCCCCAACTATTTTTCTGTGTGAGGAAAATAATAAAAATTAATTAAAATGACCTATATTAATAGGTCTCATAAGTCATTTACTATTAGAATAATAGGTTGATGCTCTAAATCAGAAAAGGTGTTAACAATTTAAATCAAGTTTGACTTACAGTATATTTTTTCCAAATAGGTTCTTAAACTAAGAGATTGTATTTAGTTAAGAGATTATTAAACTAAATAGATTCTTCTCTTCATTTCCACCCTGAACTCCCCTAAGTTAATTACTTCCACCTGGTTTCCAGGAAGAGTTCCTCTCGGCAGTTCTGATGGTCTTACATGTTCCCTACTGAACCAAGAAAAGTCATCCTGGGGCTTTCTTAACAGGAGGCATATGTCATCTCTGGCTCCAAGTGCTTGTTTCTTGCTCCTTCTGCATTTCATATCCTGCAGCAGATCAGAGAGTTCTGAGTTGCTCGTCCCTAGGGCCGTAAGCACTGCCCCGACTGGCCCCTGGGTTATATAGTCTTGCAGGCTCTGCGAGTGGAGATTAGAGTGGAGAGAGCAGGCAGATTTTTGCAGTGAGAGAGACTCCACCCATCATCCCTGGCTTTCCAAACCGCTGATCAGGGACAGGTGGTTTTTCCCACGTGGAAGAGGCATTCAGGATCAGGCTCCTGCAGAGCCAGAATCAAGACTGGGGGAAGTGCCATTCAGGCGGCTCAGGCCTTGTCTGTCAGTCAGTCCGTGCTGGTAGAATTCTGGGTTCCACATCTTGCAGGTCTCGAGCCATACCCCACCTCTGGGTCCTCCAGGGCAGGGGGTGGCTGTTGTCTGTGGTCCAGGCAGTAGCATCACGTCAGTGTGCGCTGACAGCCTGTTGTTCCTGTTCCCTCATTTACTTGTGTGTTCTCTCTCACTGGCTCAGGAGACACTTGGTGGAGCCTGGAGCCGACTCAGCTCTTAATCCTGCGTAGAGCATCATTCCTGCATCTCCCCCCCGCCGCCCCCACTTCCCCTGGACACTGACTGCATCTGTGCAGAGTTATGTTTTAACAGCAGTTCCTAGTGAGCAGCCAGCACTTAGCTGATGCTTTTCCACGTGTTTTATAAAAACTGTAGGGCCAAATACCAACTTTTAATCTTCATATATAGATTTTATATATACACAAGGTCTCTTACTCAGCTTGAACTGTGGCGTTAATCTCCTAGTTAGTCTCATGCGCGATGTTCTGTCAGTCGGTGTGTCTGTTTCTGTGAGCTTGGCCTGGCCATATCCCCCTCTTGACCCTGCTCTGGGCTGACAGGCTAGCGAGTGACTAGGGTCCACGAGCCAGAGGAGGGCCAGGGCTCCTTCACTGTCTTCTGGGGCTGGGCATCAGGGTCCAGTGTTGTCATGGCCGGCTGGCCGACCTCACTCATCCAAGCCCTTCAGATATCCGAGGGTGCTTTGTGTGTCCGCATGTGTGCTTGTGAAGTCTTCATGACCTTTCCTCAGCAGAAGCCTCTAGACTTAGCTGTGATTTCTCCGAGGACAAGTATCCTTTTCAGTCCCCTTGTGAAATAAAGGCCACCTCTTACAAAACTACTGAATAAAATTTTTAATTTACTTTTATTTGACCCAGGCGGATGGTGCTACAAGTGATGACCTTGATTTGCATGATGATCGTCTGTCCTACCTGTCAGCCCCAGGTAGTGAATACTCAATGTATAGCACGGACAGTAGACACACTTCTGACTATGAAGACACAGACACAGAAGGCGGGGCCTACACTGATCAAGAACTAGATGAGACCCTAAATGATGAGGTGGGGACTCCCCCGGAGTCTGCCATTACCCGGTCCTCTGAGCCTGTCAGAGAGGACTCCTCTGGAATGCATCCTGACCACCAGGCATATCCTCCCTACTCACCACAAGCGCAGCCACAGCCAGGCCATAGAATAGACTCCCCTGGATTTAAAACAGCCTCTCAACAGGTAAGCAGCAGCATCAATGTTCTGCAGGTGGAGGTACTTGATCAAAGTCTAGATGTGGTGACTGACTTAAAGAATGTGGTGTCCTTTCTCACAGGTTAAAATTTAATGTCTAATTTCAACTTAAGAATACCAAGGACTTAATTCTAAACTTTGTGTATTTAGAATCTCACACAGCAGTATACTGAAATTTAAAAATTCAGGACATGAGGTCACAGTTTTTTTACTCAGCACACTTAAAATGTATGTCTATCAACCACTATAAATGGAAGTGGGGAGTTAGCAGTGAACAGAAGCATTATATTTAAACTATTTTAAACACTTCACAGAAAGCAGAAGCCTCATCTCCAGGCCCTTACCTTTCGCCTGAAACAAACCCGGCACCATCAGCCTCTGCTGTTAATCCTCACGTAGACTTAACTAATGTCAGACTGGAGGAGCCGAGCCCAGCTCCCCCCTCCTCTGACTCACCACACGCCGACTCTTTACGAGCTCCAGGCACTGAGGCCGCTCACGTGCAGCTCAAAGGTCCAGAGCCGTCCCTGTCGTCGCATGTGGGCCCAGCAAAGGTACCTGTGCCGCGGGGGCTGCCCTCACCCGCCGCTCCCCGTCAGCCTGCCACATGAGCACGTCTGCTTTCCCTCAAGTGTCCTCTGCTTTTACTGTGGGCTCAACACCATGTTCTCAAATCACTACAAGTCATCTGGTTCTGCAGTCTGCATGGCTTCCAGTGGTGCCTGATTCTTTAAATAGGCCTTTTAATTGGGATTGGTACCTAATACTTTTATAGGTTTTTAATGTTTGGCTTTAGAATCTTCCAAAATTTCTTAATATATCGTTCAGATCCATTGTAAACTGCTTTATGTTTTCTAAACTATCATGTCCATAAATTTTCTTTATGATTTTCATTTTCAGTGTCCAAATCAAGTGGAATCAACAGCTGAATGCATTAATTTTCTACTAAACTTCATTTAGTGTCGTTACGTGCTGAAACATAAAAGTCCCTACTTGCATTATAAATTTTGAGCTTTCACTTAAACTTGCTTTCTCCACTAATCTTTCTGTCCTGGTAATAAAGGGTAGAACATGTCGTTTCTGTCTCTTACTAGACTAGGATTTGAAGCCAGCCTGTGTCCTTACGCATGGCTGTTTATACAGGTGTACAGGAAGGACCCCTACCCTGAGGAGATGATGAGACAGAACCACGTCTTGAAGCAGCCGGCTGTGGTTCACCCTGGGCAGAGGCCAGACAAGGAGCAAGGCCTGAGCTACGAGCCGCAGCCTCCGTACACAGAGCGACAGGCTGGCAGGGAGTTGGAGCGGCCTGCATACAGATACGATGCCTCTAGCTACCCGGAGCAGTTTGCTCGGAACTATGACCATCGTCTGCGCTATGACGACCGCCTCCTCACCTATGAGGAACAATGGCCCTACTACGATGACAAGCAGCCTTACCAGCCCCGGCCTCTTGATGGTCAGCCTCCCGCGGAGCCAACAGAACGAGGGTATTTCCCCCGTTTTGAGGAGCCAGTGCCCCTGTCCTATGAAGGCCGAGCGCACTACGACCCACTGCCCAGGACCTCCACCTTGCGGCACGAAGAGCCTCCCGCCCCTGCCCCTGGGTACGACGTGCACGGAAGGTACCGGCCTGACGTGCAGCCCTACTCCACTGCTGGCCCCAAGGTGCCCCCTGAGCCCAAGCAGTACTTGGACCAGTACCCTCGGAGTTACGAGCCAGCGCCAGCCCAGGGCTTCCCCTCCAGGGCAGGCCCAGGCCACTACGAGCCTCTTCACAGCACCACGCTCGCTCCACCACTTGGCCCCTCGTCCCAGCACAAGCCCGAAGTCCCGCCCACAGGCACCAAACCCCTGCCTCCACCCCCAGCTCCGGCCGAGGAGGAGGAAGACCCAGCCATGAAGCCACAATCCGTGCTCACCAGAGTGAAGATGTTTGAGAATAAGAGGTCTGCTTCCATGGAGAACAGGAAGGATGAGAGCCATTCCACTAGTTTCAAGGTAAAGAGGTGATCACTGTTTCCCTGCCTTGTGTGCAGAACACATGCAGAGATGAGCATGCAACATGCCTAAGCAACACCTGTTTTCTCTTGATCTCTGCCTAAGGATATGAATCTTCTTTCTCTGCAGCCCCCAGAAGTCACGTCAAAACCGGCAGGTGCTCCTGTCCCAGGTCCCAAAGCCCCTGCTCCGAGTCAGCTCGGTGAACACGACAGAGCAGCACATAGGTGGGTGCTCTGCAGCCTCGTGGATGGGGAACAAGCCCCAGCTGGGGAGGGGCGGGCAGGCAGGGGGTTTGCAGGTCTTCACTTGAAATCTGCCATGTCTCCACTGAAACGGTGGTCCCAGAAAGACAAATAACTTCATTTTATCTTCTGCAGCACATCTTTGTTATCCTTTCCATAAACAAATCTGAAAACAATTTTCTAGCAAATTTCTAACATATGCTAATATACAATTTTAGAGCCCTAACTTCTGAAGGATGTTTTTAGTTTAATAGTGCTGTTGGCTCACAGGCTGTTAGTTCCCTGAGGAGGGACAGAGTCCATGCCCCCTGCAGTGGAACTCTTGAGTCCTAACCACTGCACCCCGGGAAGCCCAAACATAATCTGTTAGTGAGCATGTAGCCTGTGACATGTGCCTGCCGTGGTCAGGAGCGCGGTCAGCACCAGGATGACTGGGCGGAACGAGGCTTCGGGGACCTGCTGTGCACGCTCCTCACTGTGGCTGCCCCTGCTGTTGCTGAGTGATGGGCTGCATCTGAGCAGTTCTCTGGCCTGTTTCATTTGCTTATATTTGTGCTTGTAATAAAGAACTACTGTCTAATTTCTTATGATTTTCCTGATGCCTAGTGCTGTCATGCAAATGTAAATTACTACGGTATTTCCTTTAGCTGGGATCATTAGCAGACAAGCTCTTCTGCATGGAGTAAATGTGTAATAACTGAAAGCTTAGCCCTCCCTCTTAGTGTGAAACCTAGTTTATCTGTTTTTGATGCTGAGTTTCTGAATTACCCATCAGGGCCTAAGTAACAATACTTCACTTTGCTCATAGTTGACTTCCTTTGCCGCGTGCTTCCCTCATCATTGTCTAGCTCCTTCCTTACCTGAGGATCTGTTGATCCTGGCATCAAGGTCTTGAATTCTCAGTTGTTGTTCTGACAGTGGGGCACATGCTGGAGCTCCCCACTGCCTGTCTTCCCTTCTGTCTCTGCTTCTAACCAGCTGGTTGTCAAGCTCAGTAGACGGGTTATGTTAGGAGAAGGCTGCTCTCTTGAGTGTGACGAGTGTGCACGTAGGGCCCAAGTTTCGGCCTTGATGGCTGCCCTGCTCAGCTAGGTCACGAGTAGTCAGGGTGCCAGTGGAAGGTCAGAGGTACCTATTCTGTTCTCTCTGTCAAGTTAACATCTCAAAAGTTGTTCCATTTATCATTCATTGTCAGGATCCCTGAACCACAGAGGCCTCACATGAAGCCACCTGAAGACATTGTTCGGGCAAATCACTATGACCCCGAGGAGGATGAGGAGTACTACCGGAAGCAGCTCTCCTACTTCGATCGGAGAAGCTTTGAGGCCAAGCCCCCCACCCACATCCCCACTAGCCACCTCTCCGAGCCCACCAGGCCGGCTCACCCCCAATCTCAGCCACAGTTTGCCGGTTACTCTTCCAAGTGAGTCACTTCATTTCAGACGTAAATTTTCAAAGTTAAGATGAAATAAAGGATCACTTGCATCAATCAAGTGCAGTCAGTTACACAAAGTTCAGTGTGTTCTGAAGGGAAATGTTAGCTGTGTCATACCTACTTGATTTCTGTGGGCGGTAAGCAGTTCAGCATGTATGCTATCCAGCCTGGGGTAGCTTTGTTCTTAGACCCTGGCGTCATCTGTGTGAGGTTCTTATATTAGAAAAGATGTTAAATGTCAAAGGGTTCTAAGGATCCAAGTGCTTTGACAAAGGTAAGAGGGTGAGCATTTAAGAGACTGACCTTGAAGTCCCTCCTTCCCACGTGGCACGCTCAGTGCTGCTTCTCGTCATTCTTCTTGGTTTTTTGTTCTTTAAATATAAAAGCAGGCTATTCTAGGGAGTGAAGAGTTGTTTGGTATTTTCCCAAGGCAAGAACAAACTTGCCTGCTATCGTTGTTTCAGCTTGAGGGGACTTGGTGACTTCTGGTCCACTTGTGAACGTGGGGTGCTGTGAAGGGGGCAACACGGGGACTGAGCTCCAAGGTCCTGCCCATCTTCCTGTTCTGAGCTGCACCCTTCTGTTTGCTTGTCTACTGTGCCTCTGGTTGCTTTTCTTTTTTGTGGATTTTGCTGGGTTACAAACTACAAGCTCACCTGTGCCTGTGTGGGTTCCTATATTGTGTGTGTTCTGGTTCTGCCTCTGGTGGAGCCCTGACTGGTGGTGAACTTGGTTCTGAGAATGGAGTGTGATCCCACGCAGGCACAGGTGGGCCCATACCTGAGCAGAACAGACTCACAATAATGAAGACAGATGTAGATGTGTTACAAGGAAGTCATTTACACAGTGTTGGTGAGCAAGTCCTAAGTCAGCAGGAAAGGGCAATTTGGAGCTGTGTCTGAGCTCAGAGAGGCTGTTACGTCCTCTTGAAAAGCTTCCATCTGGATAGTCTCTTTTGGGACACCTGCAGTAGCAGTGTTTGATTCCGTAACTAGGACTATTAACTACCAGGACTGGTTCAGTGTAGCCAAGTTGAGACATTAACATAACATGAGGCAGAAATAGAGCTCTGTTTGTGGCAAACTTAGATTGACTGTTTTCTTTGACTTTGCTCTTGGGCTGGCTTTGCCATCACCTGAATTTCTTGGCTCTTGGACTAGCTCTGACTGCTGGTCCAGGAGCATCCATGTAAGACATTAGTGTGAGCTATGCCGTACGGGCCCCTTGCAGTGCACATGTGGCAGACTTCCTGTCATCCTAAGGGTGTAGTTTTTTGAGCTGACCATGCGACTGGACTGTGACCAGAATCTGACCATTCCAAGTTCTGTGCTACCGTGTGTGCTCGTAAAGCAGGTGCAGCGGGGCTCTGCAGAGCTCAGGTGGCAGCACTGCAATTCTGGGTCCTGTTGTAAAGATGTCTTCTTTGTGAATTTTACGTGTTCCCATATGAACAGTTGGCAATCTGGGGGAAAAAAAAAAAAGCATACACGGCACAGTTTGATTTAAATGAGTCTTAAAATCAAGTAATGTTTGCCCCTCTAGGAATTGCTAAACCGAGACTGGATCTGGTAAATCAAGGGCAGATTTAAAGACCACAGTGTCCATGTTACTGGACACAGCAGAGTCCTATCCCTTAAACGCTGCTTTTGGGCAGAGTTTGAAGAGCTGTGACAGAAAGTGTGTGGCCCAAGAAGCCGAAACATTTCCTGCCCAGCCCTTAGCATAAACGCCTGCTAGCCCCTGCCTCATCCTCTAGTGCCCAGCTGGTGCCTTAGATGCAAAAGCAGATGGGAATCTAAGGAGGATTTGAGCCAATAAATGTTTCTCCAAAATACTTAACCAACCATTGCAATTTTTTGTGAACAACCATCTTCAATATTACTAGTATACCCGAAATTTCATCTGCCTTTTGGTTGCCATCTTCTGGATGTCTTATTAATATTCTTACTGTATCTGTATTGTCTTCACATCTCTGGTGCTGATGATGGCTTAACTTAGTTTGTGTATTTTGGTAGAGTACACATACTCGTGGGGAGTAAATTGTGAAATTGTCAATTGAAAGCAAACAACTTGGGGACGCCTAGAAGAACGGGAGCTTCTTTGGTAACGTGCATCCATCTTCAGGTGTTGACTTGTCCTCCTTTTTTCACAGGGGGAAGGCTGCTGAGGCCGAAGCTGTGGACAGGTCATTTGGGGAGAAGCGCTATGACCCGCTGCAGGCGACGCCCCCCCCTCCGCCGCTGCCTGTTCAGTACAGCCAGGGTGCTCAACCCAGCCCCAACACGGCTCTTGGCCTCCACGCACACACCAAGGGGGCGCATGGTGAAGGTAGATGGCTCAGGAGTGGGCAGACGACTGTTGTAGTCAGACTTACAAGGCTAAAGTTAGCCTCGTGCTTTCTAAGTAAAAGTGGGTTTATGTAAGAAAGACACACTTGAAACCTATGGGCTTTGGACAGTGAAAAATAAGGATTTTGTTAAAAGTACATCTTTTTCATGACTGTTGCCTTTTAGCTAGATAGATTTTATTCTGCCTAACACAGCTCAATTTCTATATGTGGAGTTTACCAGTATGTCCAAAAGTAAATGAAGGGTGGTTTGTAAAAATCACGGTGACATCCCTCCTCACACAAGGTCTCTCAGCAGGGCCATCTTGGGGGTGTCCCTGCGTGGCTGCCTGTGTCTTGGCCTCCACATCTGTGATCAGTAAACTGTCTCCCTCACCCATGCCGACCCTCACCCAAGGCATCGCCCCCCCTCTCCCAGCTCCCCCCACCTGCCCTCCTGCTTCCTTCAGCTTTCTCCTGCATCTCAGAAGTACACCTCTTCTGAGCCTCACGCCATCTTTCCAGCCCGCAGCCCAGACACCCTGGGAGGGCCTGTAGCCCCACCCCCACCGCCTCTGGAGCCTTCACAGGGCACACACAGCTCACGTCCCACTGCTGCAGATGGTGCTGCTCTGTGGTCACAGGAGTCCACTCCCAGGGCTGTGATTTGATGTCACTGTATGCTAGGATTTTCTTTACACGCTGTCACGTCTGCAGACAAAGTTTAACTTTTTACTCTCCAAACCTTAGCCTTTTTGTTTTTTTGCCTCTCTGCAATGGCTGCGATGTGCAGTGCAGTGTGAATAGAAGCGATAGTGGCACACCTCTTTTGCTCCAGCTCCCAGTTTGAGAGAGCAGATAGGCAGTATGTGACTTCTCTGCGTGCCCTTCCTTCTAGTTTGCTGAAAACATTCTATCAACTGACTTTACGTGCAATTGTCCTCAGTATCCACAGGACGCCCCCACTCCGTGTGCACACTGAATGAAATCCATGGAGCAGAAGTCCCTGGTGGGACTGGTGCCGTACAGCGCCCACCCTCCGCTCGGGCTGCACATCCGAGCATACAGAAGGCCAAATGCACTGTAGAGAATCCTATGATGTATTTCCTTTATTCTGTTCTGTGATAAGTTGTATTACTATGCTCACAAGAAATTTTCTTGTCCTTGTCTGGTTTTGGTATCAAAGTTGTGCTGGTCTCCTGAGAGCTGGGACAGGTTTCCTCTTTCTCTCATGTCTGGAAGAGTCAGACACTGATACTAACATAGAATGCAGCTGGTGTTACTTTACACTGCCACCAGGCGCAGAGAAGGTTCCTGACTTAATGATGCTTTCACTTCAGTGCAAAAGCAAAACACGCTCAGTAGAAACTGTACTTTACATTTTGATCTTTTCCCAGGTTAGTGAGTAGTACAATCCCTCGTGATGCTGAGCAGTGGCAGTGAGCAGAGCCCCAGTCAGCTGCCCCACCACAGGGGTGAAGAGCTGACACCATTACAGCTGTCCTGCACCCAAACAGCCAGTTTGTTTTTTACTCTCAGGACAGCATTCAGTAAAGCACATGAGATACTCACCATGCTGCTGTAACACTCCCAGGGAAATCAAAGAAGATCTGTACATGCAAACTCTTGTTAGTCTACATCTTTGCCAGGACTTGGCATCACCACACTTTCAATGTTTTACAAATTCAGTAGATGTGAAATTGTAATTTTTTGGTTTTGGTTTTTAATTTTCCTAATTAATAGTGATGTTGCTATGATTTACTGGTTTAGTCTCGTTTTCACTTGTATTTTTGCCTGTTCAGTTTTTTGCCTGTTCCTATTGGTTGATTCTTTCTTACGGACATACAGGTTTTTTCCTACTAATTTTTATCAGTTATGCATGTTATAAGTAGCTTCTCCCAATCTGACTTTTCTTTTTTGACTTTAATTATGGTAAGTTTTGTAGTACTGATTTAACATAGACACATCTGTCATTCTGCTTCAGTTTTGTTACGGACACTGGAGTCGGGTTCCTCCGATGCCAGTCTCTGGAGGCACGGCCCCGACTCCAGGTGCATCAGCGCTGTCCCATGTATCACACCATGCTTTCACCTACTCCCTCAGGATCACACATGGCCACCAGGGTCATGTGGTCCTCAGACTGGCAATAAGCCCTGGCACTGCCTCTGAGGCCAGTGGGAGAGACAAGCAGGTGGTGGTGTTGAAGCTTGTTTGAGGAAGGAAAGGCATTTTGGTTTCTATTTTCTGTTGGATGAAAAACTGTTTCAAGGTTTATTCCTGGATACCATAGTCTCTGCAGAACATTACTTGTCGATACTTTGATTGTTCATCCAGGTGGATTTATGCTTGGCCTCTTGTAACATCTTTTCCATCTCACCAACCATTATAGTCAGTAAGAGATGGATTTCTAATTCTGTTTTTATTCATGCCACTGAATATCCTTTTTACTTTTTCTTATGAAGTATAGTTGATTGACTTTAGTTTCAGATGTACAGCATAGTAATTCAGTATTCACAGATTTAATTATTTTCAGAAGTTTTTGAAATACTTCTCTACTGTTTTTTTCAGGTAATGCCATGTCGTTGGATTTTCAGAACTCGTTAGTGTCCAAACCGGACCCACCTCCATCTCAGAATAAGCCAGCAGCTTACAGACCAGCCCCTCGAGAGGATGCTGTCCAGTCTGGCTTCTACCCACAAAAGAGTTTCCCAGAGAAAGCCCCAGCTAATGGGGTCGAGCAGACGCAGAAAACCGTCACGCCAGCATACAATCGATTCACACCAAAACCATACACAAGCTCTGCACGGCCATTTGAACGCAAGTTTGAAAGCCCTAAATTCAACCACAATCTCTTGCCGAATGAAACCGCACACAAACCTGACCTGTCCTCCAAAGCCCCCGCTTCTCCGAAAACCCTCCTGAAGTCTGCACAGCCTCCTGAGTTTGACAGTGGCGTGGAGACCCTCTCTGTCCACACTGACAACAAGCTGAAATACCAAGTAAACAGTGTTAGCATGGGGCCGAGAGCAGTGCCCGTGAGGTAAGAGTCTTGTCTTTGCCCAGCCTGGTGATCGGCCTCATGTGAGTCAGGTGTAGTTGGGGTACTTGCCTGATGATCTCAGCTCAGACTTGAAGGTGAGTGGTGCCATGCCAAACGCTGGAACCACTGCCATAGCAGGGATTCTGCAGAGATGATGCTAGTGCCGTCCTGAAGCTACTGCTCATGTGGCTTAGCTGTCCTCACTCACTGTCCCTGCTGTGTAAGAACCAGGTTGAGGGACACTGCAGCTCATTCAGCATGACACGGCCCCGCTCTGACCTCTGATCTCCAGGTTGAGGGACACTGCAGCTCATTCAGCATGACACGGCCCCGCTCTGACCTCTGATCTCCAGCTGGGGAGGCACATCTGGAGAGTGTCTCAAAAGAGTTTATTTCCTCACCCACTGTTCGTTTTCAGCGAGGGTAAAAAGAAACGCTTTCTTAACAGGTGTGGTCAGATGGTGAGCAGATGAGAAGAAGCCAGCCTGCCTGGGGCCGGCTCCCTGGACCCCTCCCTTGTCTGCACCGTGACAGCCTCTCTCAGCCGCTGATACAGAGGGACAGTCAGGTCCACCTGCAGGCTGCCCCTGGAGCAGAGGGACAGTCAGGGTCCCGAAGGAGCAGGCCCACCCCTGCCTCTGGCCGCTCAGGAGTGAGGCTGCAGGCCCTCACGCTTAGCTTCATTTTGTCCAGAAGCTATCTTGCTGCTCACCTTTAGTCCTGGCTCAGAACTTAACTCTGGGAGATCCCAAAAGCCCGCACTTTTGAAGGAGAATTGGTACCGCATCCTCTCCACCTTGTGTGACCATGCAAACAGGCTGGCCCCTCTCCACATGTGTCTGCCTGCACCAGGGTCTTCATGACTTCATGGAGCTGGATGTCTGTGCTCTGGGTGGGAAGGGAAATATGTGCACACCGGAAATCCTCAGTGGAGAGAGAGGAGGCATAGTGAGTGTATATGCTATCATGTCTAAGATGCCACTGTTGCCTTACTTATCACTAAGAAGGAAAAAATAAGCTATCAAAGCATGATGTGCCATCAATTTTAAAACATGTTTCATGGATATAAGATGTTGCGTGAGCAATGTATCAGGCTTTGCGTGTTCTGGTTGCAAAACTTGTCCCAGAAGTGCATGCTTAGTTATTCCAGTGAGTAGGATCTGTCACTAAAACTTTACTTACTAAAATACCTTAATGATGTGGAGAAATACACTCGATTAACAGCCGTGGGAGCTTCTGTGTGTCACTAGCAGTGTTCTTCATTGGCTGTTTCTGAACTCAGTCCCTCAGCCGTGGAGGAAGATGAAGACGAAGACGGTCACACAGTGGTGGCTACTGCCCGCGGCGTGTTTAACAGCAATGGTGGGGTGCTGAGCTCCATTGAGACCGGTGTCAGCATCATCATCCCCCAGGGAGCCATTCCCGAGGGGGTGGAACAGGAGATCTACTTCAAGGTCTGCCGCGACAACAGCATCCTGCCGCCTTTGGACAAAGAGAAGGGTGGGTGCGCACCTCAAGCAGCCTGCATGCTCTTGCAGGCATATCAGGCCACGAGACAGGATACTTGGGCTGCCCTCAGGTTCTTTCTGCTGGGGAGGGGCCTGCCAGCCAGTCCTGGCTGCCCTCCCCCAGATTCATCTGTGAGTCCTCACCCTTGGCAGCTCTAGAGATGGATTAGGTAATAGGTAACACCCACTCCAAAGGCCTCACTTGGAGCAGCCGCCTGCTGGTGCAGGTAAGGCTGTTGGATCAGCCCTCATCACCCCCAGACCCCGCACAGGGAGGATGCATCCCCACTGGCTGCTGCAGCTCGTGCCTCTGAGCTGTTCAGGAACCTGGGAATGCTCTATGTCTCAGTCTTCCTGGGTCAGTCAGGATGACACAATAATGAACCATGTTACAACTTCTTTTAGATTTTAGAATATCTTAGCAATGTTTGCTTGTTTCCTTAAATAGGTCATGTTCACTCACTTAACTCTGTAGCAAATACAACATTAAAAACATAAGGTACAAGTGACCTGTGTAAAACATTTACGTGTGTCTCATACCATCAGGACCCTGTGGCCACCAGCAGTGTGCTGCTCTTCAGCACTTGACACGTGGCTGCTTTAAAACTGAGATGGGCTAGACATTCCGGAGATGTAGTAAATTGCTCACTTTTTGAAATAATGTTTTGGATATATTAGGTTATATAAAATACTAAAATTGACATCACCTGTTTCTTTTTACTTTGTAACATGGCTACTGGGAAATGTTAAATTATGTCTGGAGTCTGTGGTTTCTCTTGGTCAGCGCCACTCAGAGAACTGACCCCCTTTTGGCCCTAAGGCCTGTGGTTAGAAGGGTGAGAAGAACTGTGTCCAGAAGGAGGCAGCTGTCTAACCTCTTTTCCCTGCTCTCCCCTCCCCCAGGTGAGACCCTGCTGAGCCCCCTAGTGATGTGTGGGCCCCATGGCCTCAAGTTCCTGAAGCCCGTGGAGCTGCGCCTACCACACTGTGCGTCCATGACTCCTGACGGTTGGTCTTTTGCTCTAAAATCATCCGACTCCTCGTCGGGTACGCTGTCTTCTCTCTGTCCTTTGGGGCTTTGGGTGCTGTCATTGATTGAGCCTGGGCTGATGGCACTACCCACGCTGATCGTGAGCCAATTGCCCTCCATTCCTCTGGCCTTGTAGGCATCACCGGTGTTGTGGAGTTCCCTTGTGACACATCTGTCGTAAATGAGAAGGGCAAGGTGGGGAAGCCTCTGCCTTTTAACATGGATGATTTGGCCAAAAGTGGACAGTTTCATGGTGGTCAACAAAATTATCTGTCAAAATTTCTAAGATGTGGTAGGAGAATTGGTACTGTCCTGCATACATAGGGATTTTCATCTTCTTACAAAAGGACTTGATTTATGTAATAACTTGTTTCTGGTTACTATTCTTTAATTTCTCAATGTACAAAGTGTATATATTACTTTGTAGAGAGTGTGTGTGTATACACATACACTAGAGAAACCTGAAAGATAAAAGACCTACTGTGATCATACTTGGCCATGGTTTTTCCATGTAAAACCCTAAATACTTCTGTAATACACTATTTTAAAATGGCTTTTTGCTGTCAATATCATGAATTTCAAGGCTTCCATTGCATTTTCACATTTCTCACTTCCTTGGGTGACTACGTGAGTTAGAACTTTCTATATTTTTGGTATAGATCACTTTAGAATTTAAAAGTCCTTCTGAATTTTTGATAAATCAGATGATCCAATTATGCACTTTTATTTTGGAACAGTATGAGTAAAAGTTTTATGGTGTAAAGAGCATATTTTAATACTACCTAACATAAAATACTACATATATTCACAAGTTCCCCATTTTCTAGGGAAAGTTAATTTTTACATAGTAAATATTAAAACTGTTTCTTCAGGGCCTCCACTGAGAACATTGCATTAGCCTAGTTTGAAGTAGTGAATTGACATTAATAATAAAATTACACTTAAAATGTATATCCTGCAAGTCAGGTCGTAGTATGGGCTGTGACCGTCCTTGAATCCAAAACAGGTTGAGAGCCCTAACTGTAAGTGAAAATCAGTATGCTTCAAATAGTTTGCCTTGTGCCATAAAACACATCGTATTTTTAGATTGAAACTTTTTCCTGTGTTAAATTTGAGTACTTAACACCTGGAAGAGAAATGTGCTTCTTTGTAATTCTGTATGACTTTCGAATGCTTTTGCTGCTATAAATTTCTTTTTTAAAAGCTCAAGGGTAGATTTCAATAGTTACTGACTTAATCCAAGAAAAACGAGCGTATTGAAAAGAATTTTTGAACCTAAAGATAGTTACGACAACTCTGAGGAAAACCTTATCTCAGTGTCTGAACAATTTGTTGTCTGCAGTATTACATAAACCTACATGTATCTTTGAATTGAACCCCTCTGAACTCATGGGATCCATGACATTGCTGAGGTAATGGACAGCCTACTGTCTGAAGGTTCTATCGGGTGTTTGAGAGTCTCCCGGCTTCTAGATGCCAGCTGGGACCCCAAAATCGCCTCTGGACACCATTCTCTGGGGGTACAACTGCAACTTTTTGACAGTGACTTACTGTAGGCTTCCCTGGTGGTTTAGACTAAAGAATCTGCCTGCAATGTGTAAGAGACACAGGTTTGATCCCTACATCAGGAGATTCCCTGGAGAAGGGGATGGCAACCCACTCCAGTATTTTTGCCTGGAGAATCCCATAGACAGTGGGCTACAGTCCGTGGGGTCACAAAGAGTTGGACACAACTTGAGTGATTAACACCAACACTACCATGGACACAGGAGACAAGAGGCCATCCCAAGTCGTCTTCATGCCGAGTCCACTGCCAGGGCTGCTTAGCTGCAACTGTGAATGTCAAGTCAGCGGGTTAAGGGCCCAGGCCTGGCTTCAGGCTCACACAGCTCACTGACTTGGAAGCTTCATGATGGTTTTTCTGTACAGCCAGAGCAGGCTGAGAAACTCTGGCCCAATCTCACTTTTTAAATTTTGGGTAGAGGGAAAGAGGGTCTTTTGGTGGGGTGTGTGTGGGGGGGTCCCTGTGGGATCTAGTTCTCTGACCAGGGATGGAATCCATACTTCCTGCAGTAGGAGCAGAGTCTCAACCACTTGGACCACCCCAGAATTCCCAGGGAAGAGAGTCTTTAAGAACCAAATTCTGTAGAATGTTGAGGGTTTCATTTGGTGTGCCAAGTGTGAGAAATGTAATACTGATCATACAATTAATCCAGACTTTCGAAAGTAAGAGTATTTTTAATGAGTGTTTGGACTTGGGCAAACTGGAACTGTCCCAGGCATATAATCACCCTGACTTGTATTTATTTTTTAAAAGGCATGGACTTAAAAACAACAGAAATCTGCAACAGCTTTTGGGTCATTCAATTCCAGTGGGTCTGTGATGAAATAAAAAGCACTAAGAGCTTTGGTGCAAGTGCAGTATGCTAAAGGAATAGAGGAAAATTGTGTCTAAGTGTTTTATTTGCCCCATGATTGCAAGCAGTTTAAGAACCAGAAATGATGTGGACTTTTTTTCTCTTGTAGGTGATCCTAAAACCTGGCAAAACAAGTGTCTTCCTGGAGATCCAAATTATCTTGTTGGAGCAAACTGTGTTTCTGTCCTGATTGACCACTTTTAATCCTTAAAATATATGAACTTGATTAAATAATGTGAAACTGGGTTAAAGTTACTAAATCTAAAATGGAACCACTCTATCAAGTAGTACCTTTTCCTGGAGTTGATCCTGCAGTGTGTTAGTTTTACGCGCTGTGTTTGGGTGGGGGAGGCTGAGTGTGCAACCCCTGGGAACATGCTGCCCACTGCCCATTTGGGGCTGGTGTGGGCTGGAGGCTTAGAGATGCTTTGTAATGACTTTTGTACTTTTATATGGTCACTTACTTAAAATTGATTTCCGTTAAAATACCAGCCAGTGAACGGGGTGCATTTGAGTTCTAGTCTTTCCAAAGTACACTGTTTCAGACTTTCTTATGGCCCTGGCCTGCACACACATTTATTTTATTATGCATGAAATAATATGCACACATTTTTAAAATGCACCTCGAATATATAACCAGTGTAGTGGATTTAACAGAAATGTACAGCAAGGGGACTTTGTGGTGTGTTGGGGGGGAGGTGCGGGTCAAGTGAAGACAATGACTTACTGTATACAAAAACTCACTTTTCTTAGGGAAGGACACCAAAGCATGAGACTGGTTCCGTGGCCTCTTCTGGATCTATAAATTAACCATATCACCACAGACATACTGACCAGCAGGAATGCCTTACCCTCATGTTTTTGTTAGATCATTCTGTCTGTGTATCACTAAGTTTTATGGCTTTGTGCGCATCTAGATACTGTATCATGAAAAAGATGGAGTAAATTGTGGATTTGGTGGTTTCAGAAATGTGTGATCACCCAGAAGAAAATAATGGTGTGATTTTGGGTGGTGTTTTTTTTTTCCGGCAAGAGGCAGTGGTTGTTTTTCTTTTGGCAATGCGTTTGATAAATTTTGATGTTTTAAGGATGCTTGTACATAAAGCGTGCATACCACTTTGTTCTTGGTTTGTAAATTAACTTTTATAAACTTTACCTTTTTTATACATAAAACCAAGTTTCTTAAGGCTACCTTTGTATTCTCTCCTGTACCTCTTGAGCCTTGAACTTTGACTTCTGCAGCAATAAAGCAGCATTTCTATGACACACACAAGGTCATTTTTTTTAAGAAAAAAGAATGCACAGAGTTGTTACATTTTTAAGTGCTGCATTCAGAAGACACAGTTACTCAGAATTCTCTAGTTTGAATAAATTCTTGCGAAGTATCCCTACTGTAATTTGTGATACGATGCTGTGCCCTAAAGTGTATTTTTTTACTAATAGACAATTTATTATGGCACATCAGCACAACTTCTGTTTAGATAATACACTACATTCTGTTAATCATTAGGTGTGACTGGATTTCTTTTACAGTTATTAAAAACTCAAATTTCTAAATCTGCAGAATAAAACTTTTTAAAATAAGGTGCTTGTTTGTCTGTTTGCCCACTGTTTCTAGTGTCCTGCAACTTCACAACCTAATATAAAATCCTGCAGACCACCGTCACCACCTGCTGCCGGGTTGGGCCTTGTTTGGGTGGGAGTGGGTGGGGGGGAACTCCCTGTAGCCTGGCAGAGGACAGGCCATCTTACCACTGTGCCCATAAGTCTACATGGGTTAAGTTTATTCATATTCCTGAGGGCCAACCAAAAACATAACATGGACATTTTCTGATGTTGCTATATTTTGGGGGAGATAAAGTAAATTAAGGTACAGTCTGCATCCATAATTGCTTTTGTGCCAGTACCATACTGTCTTGGTTACTATAGCTTTGTAGTACATTATCAAGTCGGGGAGCCTGATTCCTTCAGCTCTCATTTTCCTTCTCAAGATTGCTTTGGCTATTTGGGGTCTTTTGTGTTTCCATACAAATTGTAAAATTTTCTGTTCTCGTTCTGTGAAAAGTGCCATTCGTAATTTGATAGGAATAGCACTGACTCTGTAGATTGCTTTGGGTGGTGTACACGTTTGTCTTTGACTTCTTTCATCAGTATCTTACAAGTTTTCTGCATACAGGTCTTTTGCCTCCTTTTTTCAGTTGCTCAGTGGTATCTGACCCCATGTAGATTTATTCCTGGGTATTTTGTTCTTTTTGTTGCAGTGGTAAATTAGATGCTTTCCTTAATTTCTCCTCCTTTTCTTCTGTTTGTATATAGGAATGGTGCTGGTACAAAAGCAAACACACACACACCGAACAGTGCAGAAAGCCCAGAGATAAACCCTGCACCTATAGTCAGCTATGTGTGATACCTCCTACAATAATGAAAACAACAAGTGGGACCTAATGAAACTCAGCTTTTGCACAGCCAAAGGAAACTATAAACAAGGTGAAAAGACAACCCTCAGAATGGGAGAAAAGAATGGGAGAAAATAATAGCAAATCAAATAAATGACAGGATTAATCTCCAAAATACACAAAGCAGCTCATGCAGCTCAATATCAGAAAAATAACCCAATCAAGAAGTGGGCAAAAGACCTAAACAAGACATACAGATGGCGAATAAACAATGAATACTGAGCATCTTCTCATGTATTCAGTGCACATCAAAACTAGTGAAGTATATCACCTACACCAGTCAGAACGGCCATCATCAGAAAACCTACAAACAAATGCTGGAGAGAATGTGCAGAAAAGAGAGCCCTCTTGCAGCCTTCGTGGGAATGCAAACTGATAACAGCCACTGTGGAGATTCCTTAAAAAAACTAGGGATAAAACTACCATATGGACAGCACAATCCCACTACTGGGCATCTACCCCTGAGAAAAACCATAACTGAAAAAGTCACATGTGCCCCAGTGTTCACTGCAGCACTATTTAAAATAGCCAGGACATGGAAGCAACCTGGATGTCCATCAACAAATGAACACATAAAGAGATTGTGGTACATATATGTATTATGGAATATTACTCAGTTCTAAAAAAGAATGAAGTTGGGTTATTTGTAGAGATGTGGACAGATCTAGAGTCTCATACAGAGTGAAGTAAGAGAAAAATAATGCTTACATGTGCAATTTGTAAAAATTGGTTCTGATGAACCTATTTGAGGTAACAGAATGGACATGTGGACATGGTGGAAGGGGAAGGTGGGACACGTTGGGAGATGAGGATTGACACATACACACTACCACGTGTAAAACAGCTAGCTAGTGGGGATGCTCTATAGCACTGGGAGCTCAGCTTGGTGCTCTGATGGCCTAGAGCAGGTGGGTTAGAGGGAAGTCCAAGAGGAAGGGGATGTATGTATACATAGAGCTAATCCACTCGACTGTACAGCAGAAACTAGCAAAATATTCTAAAGCAATTATATTCTAACACAAAAGAACACCACCACCAAAAAAAAAAAAAAAAGAAATGACAGTATAAAAGATCTCTGGGACAACATTAAGCAAAGCAACATTCATATTACAGGGGTTCAGGAAGAAGAGAGAGAAAGAGCCTGAGAAAATACATGAAGAGTTGCTAACTGAAAACTTCCCTAACATGGAAAAAGAAATACTCAAGTCCAGGTAGTTCAGAGTCCCATACTGAATAAATCCAAGGAGGAACATGCCATAACACATTGCTGGGAGCCAGCGTGAGGAACTCCACCTGTGGCAAAGGTCATGAGGAAGGAGGCTCAGCATACGCAAAGGTGGGATCGAGCCTCAGGAGTCCCCCTGGAAATTCTCAAGCATCTACCCCCAAAACCAGAGTCTGCCTACTTTACTGCTTTGTGCTCTCACCCACACCTCTGACTTTACGGGGGGGCTGTCCCCCACCACCTCTCTCTGAAAAAGAGTTAAATTATAACTCCAGTTGATAAAGTTCCTGGGCGTGATAAGAGTGTTTCAACCTACAAACTCCTCTGAAGGTTATTCTGGCCACATGTGATTGTTCACAGCCTCCCAACTGTGAGAGGCATGAGATGTTCTAAACTGTCTAAATACAGATTCCTTTGAGCAGTTAAAAGATGGATTAGAAATTGTATTGGTGAAGGGTTTTTCACTTGTTGGGCCAATGGTTGCTGCTAAGTTTCCGTATCCCTTACCTACTGTGTCCCTAGCAGTGTATTGATTAATATAATTGGTGTATAGGAATGTAAATAGTAGCTTTAATGTTTGCAACCTTGGACCCTTGAGTTAATTCTTTGCTTGTTATAGCCCACCACACCTTTGCCCTATAGGAATGCAACTTTATCTAATGCTTTTGGAGGGTGGCACCTGACTTTAGAATAATCACCTTTAGAGAAAAATAAGTTTTCTGAAGAAAGGATCTTAAAATGTTAACAGGCCTCTTGGCCAGAAGATGATGTAATTCACCTAAACTTTTGCATGTAAGTTTGCAGGAAGAAAGCCTGGCTTACTGCGGACTCTACCCCTTCCCCCATTATCCTCTATACACAACCTAAGGTATAAAAACTACTTTGGAAAATAAAGTGCGGGCCTTGTTCACCAAAACTTGGTTTCCCCATGTTGTTCTTTCTCTCACCTTCCGGCTGAATTCCCATCTTGAGCGTGGAGGCTCGTCAAGCCTACTAATTATGCCTGGGCTTCTAAGATCTGACTGGGGAGGCCTTAGTGTCTCCTCTCCTTCGGGAGAACGGGAGGACGCCTGCAGCCTACATAGGTGACGTAAATTCCTTATTTTGGAATTTTATTAGCTTTCCACATAAACCAAGTTATCAGCCTCTTTTCTCCACTGAATTTTCTGAGCTATCCTTATTTAACCACTTTTTATATCTTTAATTCTATCATATCCTGATCGCCGAAGCCATCTCCCCTTCGAATTCCCTGGATCCACCGGGGCTGGACCCCGGTAACACATATTAATCAAATTGACGGAAAAACAGAGCATTACAAGCAAGAAAAGAAAGACTAATACATAAAGAATCCCCATAAGGTTGTCAGCTGATTTTTCAGCGACAACTGCAGACCAGAAGTATGTGGCACATTAAAGTCATGAAAAAAAACCTACAACAAAGAATACCCAGCAAGGCACTCAAATGAAAAGCTTTATGGACAAGCAAAAGCTAAGAGAATTCAGCAGCACCAAATCAGCTTTGTAACAAATGCTAACAGAACTTGGCTAGGTGGAAAAGAAACACCTGTAACTACAAACTAGAAAATTACAAATGGGAAAGCTCACTGGTAAATGCAATCAAATAGTAAATGTAAGAAATCATCCATACATAGATGTGGTATCAAAACCAGCAATTGTAAGAAAAGTAGAGTAGAAATGCAGGATGTTGGAAACACACTGGAAATAAATCAGCAATTTAAACCAATCTTGTACATATATAGACTGCTGTACCAAAACCTCATGCTTACCATAAACCAAGTATCTACAACAGATGCACACACACAAAAGAAAAAGCAATTGAAACAAAATGCTAAAAAGACAGCAAAACAGGAAGGGAAGTAACAAGACCGGCAAAACCAAATCTGAAAGAATGAAATTGCAGTAAGAACATAACATACTGATAACTACCTTAAATGTATATGGATTAAATGTGCCAATCAAAAGACACAGACTGGCTGAATGGATACAAATAACAAGACCCCTATATAGGCTGTCTTTAAGAGACCCACTTCAGATAAAGGGACACATACAGGCTGAAAGTGGAAAAGGGCATTCCATGAGAATGGAAATCAAAAGAAAGTTGGAGTAGCAATAGTTATAACAGACAAAATAGACTTTAAAATGAAGACTTGATTATAAGACACAAACAAGGACACTATAATGTTCAAGGGATCAATCCAAGGAAACACAACAATTATAAATACATATGCACCTAACACAGGAGCACCTCAATATCAATATATAAGGCAAATGCTAATAGCCATAAAAGAAGAAAGTGCTTTCACACAATAATCGTAGGGGACTTTACCACCCCCCTATTATCATCAGACAGATCACCCAGACAGAAAATCAGTAAGGAAACACAGGCCTTAAATGACTCATTAGACCAGATGGACCTGACATTTACAGAGCATTCCATCTAAAAGCAGCAGACTACACATTCTTCTCAAGCACACAGGGAACATTCTCCAGCAGAGGTCATATGATGGGCCACAAAGCCAGCCTCAGTAAATTTAAGAAAACAGAAATCCTATCAAGCATCTTTTCTGACCACAATGCCATAAGATTAGAAATCGAGTATAAGAAGAAAAATGTGAAAAAGAGAATTACATGGAGGCTAAACAATATGTCACTAAACAGATCACTAAAGAAATCAAATAGGGAACAAAAAAATTACCTACAAAGAAATGAAAACAAAAGCATGACTATCCAAAACCAGTAGAAAGAAGCAAAAGCTGTTCAAAGAGGAAAGTTACAGCAATACAATCTTACCTCAGGAAACAAGAAATATCTCAAGTAATCTAACCTCACACCTAAAGCAACTAGAGGAAGAACAAACAAAACCCAACATAGTAGAAGGAAAGAAATCATAAAGAGCAGAGCAGAAATAGAGACAAATAAACAACAAAACTAAAAGCTGGTTCTCTGAAAAGATAAAATAGAAAAATTTTCAGCCAAATGCATCCTGTTAAAAAAAGGGAGAGGGCTCAAATCAATAAAATTAGAATGAAAAAAGAAGTTTACAATGGATACCACAGAAATACAAAGGGTTATAAGAGACTATTATAAGAAACTATATGCCAATTAACTGGACAACTTAGAAAAAACTGACAAATTCTTAGAAAGGTACACACTTCTAAGACTTAACAGGGAAGAAACAGAAAACAGGAACAAACCAATCTTAAGTACCTGTGACTGAAAAACTCCCAACAAACAAAAGTCCAGGACCAGGTGGCTTCACAGGCAAACTCTATCAAACATTGAGAGAGGAGCTAACACCTATCCTTTTGAAACTATTTCAAAAAACTGCAGAGAAGGAATCACTGTGAAATTCATTCTATGAAACAGCCATCACTCTGATACCAAAACCAACAAAGACACCATAAAAAATATAGACTAATATCACTGAAGAACATAAATGTAAAAGTCCTCAACAAAATAACAGCAAACTGAATCCAGCAAGACATTAAAAGGATCATACACCATGATACACTGGGATTTATCCCAGGGATGCAAGGTTTTTCAGTATCTGCAAATCAATCTGTGTGATAGAACACATAACCAAATTGAAGAATAAAAACCGTATGATCATTGCAATACATGCAGAAAAGGCTTTTGACAAAATCTGACACCCATTTATGACAAAAACTAGAGAAAGTGGGCATAGAGGGAGCTTAATAGAATAAAAAAGGCATATATTGCAAACCTACAACTAATTATCATACTCAATGGTGAAAAACTGAAAGCATTCCCTCTAAGATCAGGAACAAGTCAAGGATGTCCACTCTAGCCAGTTTTATTCAACACAGTTCTGGTAGTCCTAGCCTCAGCAATCAGAAGAAATAAAAGGAATTCACACTGGAAAAGTAGTAGTAAAACTGCCATTGTTTGCAGATGACATTTGCAAGCAATGGGACCAAATGATTAATCTCCAACTAATGCAGGTCAATATTTTAAAAAACGGACAGAAGATCTAAATAGACATTTCTCCAAAGAAGACATACAGATGGCTAATAAACACATGAAAAGATGCTTAACATCGTTCATTTTTAGAGAAATATAAATCAAAACTACAGTGAAGTATATGATGTATCACTTAACACTGGTCGGAATGGCCATCATCAAAATATCTATAAGCAATAAATGCTGGAATAGATGTAGAGAAAAGGGAACCTTCTGACATTGTAGGCAAGAATGTAAATTGATACATCCACTATGGAGAACAGTATGCAGATTCCTTATAAAACTAGAAATAAAACTACCAAATGATCCTGCAATCCCACTCCTGGGCATATGTCTGGAAAAAGTATAATTTGAAAAGATACATGCACCTCTGTGTTCACAGCAGCACTATTTACAACAGCCAAGACATGGAAGCGATCAAAGTGTCCATCGACAGAAGAATGGATATAGAAGAGGTGGTACATGTAACAGCCAGACATTCCTGGAGCGTGAAGTCAAGTAGGCCTTAGAAAGCATTACTACCAAGCTAGTGGAGGTGATGGAACTCCAGCTGAACTATTTCAAATCTTAAAAGATGCTACTGCTGAAGTGCTGCACTCAATATACCAGCAAATTTGGAAAATAAGCAATGGCCACAGGACTGGAAAAGGTCAGTTTTCATCCCAATCCCAAAGAAAGGCAATGCCAGAAATGTTCAGACTGCACAACTATGCTCATTTCACATGCTAACAAAGTAATACTCAAAATCCTACAAGCCAGGCTTCAACAGTACGTGAACTGAGAACTTCCAGATGTTCAAGCTGGATTTAGAAAAGGCAGAGGAATCAGAGATCAAACTGCCAACATCCACTGTATCATAGAAAAAGCAAGAGAGTTCCAGAAAAACATCTACTTCATTGACTATGCTAAAGCCTTTGACTGTGTGGATCACAACAAGCTGTGGAAAATTCTTAAAGAGATGGGAATACCAGACCACCTGACCTGCCTCCTGAGAAACCTATATGCAGGTCAAGAAGCAACAGTTAGAACTGGACACGGAACAGGCTGGTTTAAAACTGGGAAAAGAGTACGTCAAGACTGTATATTGTCACCCTGCTTATTTAACTTGTATGCAGAGTACATCATGAGAAATGCTGGGCTTGATGAAGCACAAGCTGGAATCAAGATTGCCAGGAGAAATACCAATAACCTCAGATATGCAGATGACATCACCTTTATGGCAGAAAGCAAAGAACTAAAGAGCCTTTTGATGAAGGTGAAAGTGGAGAGTGACAAAGCTGGCTTAAAATTCAACATTCAAAAAACTAAAATCATGGCATCCGTTCCCTATACATTATGGCAAATAGATGGGGAAACAATGGAAACAGTGGCAGATTTTATTTTCTTGGGCTCCGAAATCACTGCAGGTGGTGACTACAGCCATGAAATTAAGACGCTTGCTCCTCGGAAGAAATGCTATCACAAACCTCGACAGTGTATTAAAAAGTATAGACATCACTTTGCCAACAGAGATCTGTATAGTGGAAACTACGGTTTTTCCAGTAGTCACGTATGGATGTGACAACAGGACCATAAAGAAGGCTGCGTGCCAAAGAAATGCTTCAAACGTGGTGCTGGACAAGACTCTTGAGAGTCCTTTGGACTGACTGCAAATGGGAGCCAACTCATTGGAAAAGACCCTGATGCTAGGAAAGATTGAGAGCAGGAGAAGGGGATGACAGAGGATGAGATGGTTGGACGGCATCACTGAGTCAATGGACATGGGTTTGAGCAAACTCTGGGAGACAGTGAAGGACAGGGAAGCCTGGTGTCCTGCAGTCCAAGAGGTTACAGAGTTGGACATGACTGAGTGACTGGACAACAACATATATATATATATATAAAGGAATATTGCTCAGCCATTAAAAATAATGGAATAATGCCATTTGCAGTAATATGGATGGGCCTAGAGATAATCATACTGAGTGAGGTAACTCAGAGAAAGACAATTACCATAGCTATCACTTATATGCGTAATCTAAAACAAAGTTACAAAATAAATTATTTTAAAAACAGAAACAGACTCACACACTTTGGAAACAAACCTATGGTTACCAAAGTGAAAGGGGGTGCGGGATAACTTACTAGTTTGGGATTAACATATACATACTGCTATATGTAAAACAGATCATCAAAAGAGACCTACTGTATAGCACAGGGAACTCTACTCAATACTCTGTAATAAACTATATGGGAAAAGAATCTGAAAAAGAATGGATATATGTGTGTCTATATAAAATATATAACCAAATCACTCTGCTGTCCACCTGAAAATAACACAGCATTGTAAATCCACTACACTCAAATATAAAAAAATAAAATGACTAAAATTTTTCTTCCACATAGTTGTTCTCTGTCATCTATTTTTGCTTCTTAATTATCTCCTATTATAAAGTGTAAATAAAGATGGATTTATCTTTTATTCTCTGGGAAAAAATCTTTAATCACTCCCATGCAAACCCCATGTGCAAATATACCACACTGGAGGTTATGCGTTCAACATATAAATTGATGGGGAGGGAGAAGACACACAGATTATTTTTTTTCTGAGTCATCTGAACACAGGTTGCAGGTGTGATGCGTATTTCCTGAGAACAAACTATTCTACATAACTGCAGTACACTTACCAACCTCAGAAAACATGTAAAATAATCAATTTTGATCTATTTCACTGAATTTTCTCTATCAGCTGTTTCTCATTAAATGGGTTTCTGCTCTATTTTTTATTCTTTCCTTCTGCTTAGCTGGGTTCAGTTTGTTCTTTTTGGGCCTTTGAAGATAGAGGTTCATCAATTTGAGGTCTTTTCTAATATAAGCATTTAAAAACTATAAATTCCCTCTATACAGGGCTTTAGCTTTATTCCTTAAATTTTGATATGTTGTATTTTATTTATATTCAGTTGATCTAACCAGTCCATCCTAAAGGAGATCAGTCCTGGGTGCTCACTGGAAGGACTGATATTGAAGCTGAAACTCCAATATGTTGGCCACCTGATGCAAAGAGCTGACTCATTTGAAAAGACCCTGATGCTGGGAAAGATTGAGGGCAGGAGGAGAAGGGGACAAGAGAGGATGACATGGTCGGATGGCATCACCGACTCAATGGACATGAGTTTGGGTAAACTCAGGGAGTTGGTGATGGACAGGGAGGCCTGGCGTGCTGCAGTCCATGGGGTCGCAAAGAGTCGGACACGACTGAGCAACTGGACTGACTGAAAATATTTTCTAATTTTCCATGATTTAACCCTGGAGTTATTTAAAAGTGTATTCTTTTTTATTTCAAAAAAATTTTTTTGCTGAAGTATAGTTGATTACAACATTGTGCCAATCTCTGCTGCATAGCAACGTGACTCATGTAACGTACAGGTGTCGTCTTTAACTGCTAAATATCTGGGGCTTTCCCCAATCACTTTGTTTTACTGATTTCTAACTTAATCCCATTCTGATCAAAGAACATTTTGTGTGATTTGAACTTGACTTTTTTGAGTCTTATCTTGCGGTCTCTCCGGCTTCCATGGTGGCTCAAACCGTAAAGAATCTGCCTGTGATTCTGGAGACCTGGGTTCAATCCCTGGATGGGGAAGATTCCCTGGAGGAGGAATGGCTATCCATTCCAGTATTCTTGCCAGGAGAATCCCATGGACAGAGGAGCCTGGCAGGCTACAGTCCACGGGTCACAAAGAGTCAGACACGACTAAGCAACTAACACTTTCAGGGGCTTCCCCGGTGGCTCACGCAGTAAAGAGTCTGCCTGCATGCAGGGGACCTGGGATCATTCCCTGGGTGAAGATGATTCCAGAGAAGGGAATGGCAACCCACTCCAGTATTCTTGCCTGGAAAATCCCTTGGATGGAGGAGCCTGGCAGACTACAGCCCATGGAGTCACACAGAGTCAGACACGACTGAGCGACTTCACTTTCACTTTCCAGTATTCTTGCCAGGAGAATCCTGTGGACAGAGGAGCCTGGTGGGCTACAGTCCATGGGGTGGCAAAGAGTTGGATACACTGAGCAACTAACACTAACACAAGGGCATTATGAAATGTCCTTTGTCTTTAGCAATATTATTTGGTCTGAAAATCTATTTTGACCAACATTAGTATAGCCACTCCAGCTCTCTTCTGCTTATTATTCCTGTGACATCTCTTGTTCCATCCTTTTACTTTGAACCTGTTTGTGTCTTTGACTCCAAAGGGCATGTCTCACAGAAAGCGTATGGGTGGCTCTTACTTTTTTGAGAGGGGCGGGGCTGTGCCAGGTCTTCAGTGCTGTGAACGGGCCCTTTGCTGTGGCACCGGGGCGTTCTCTAGTTAGGCGTGCAGGCTGCTGCTGCTGTGAAGCATGGGCTCTGGAGCGTGTGGGCTCACTCACAGCACACGGGCTTCTCTCTAGTTCTATTTGAGCAGAACTTAGAACTTAAAAAAAAACCCTAATCTTTGCTCTTTACTTTTTTCTCCTAATTTTCTGTTTAATTCTTTTTTTCTACTTCCTTGATGTGTAAAGATTAGTTGTTTTCTTTGGAAACTCACTTTTTTTTTTAATGTAAGCACATAAGAACTACTTTTGATGTACTCTCTAAATTGTGGTATTTTGTATTTTTATTTCTCTAAAAATACTAATTTCTTTCATTTCTACTTTCATCCATTGGTTATTCAGGAGTGTGTTGTTTCATTTCCATGTATTTACAAAATGTTACCGTTTTTCTCCAACTGAATTCTAGTTCTATATCATTGTAAAGGGGAAGCAATCATGAGATTTTAATCTTAAATGTGTTAAGGTTGGCTTTGTGGCCCAAGAATGATACATCCTCAGGAATGGTTTTTTTGCCCTTAAGAAGAATGTGTTTTCTGGTGTCTTTAGATGAAATGTTCTGTGTATATCCATTAGCTCTACTTTTTAAAAATCTTTTAAAAATAATTTTTAAATTTTATTTATTTTTGACTGAGCTGGGTCTTCGTTGCAGAGCGGGCTTTCTCTAATTGCAGCAAACAGGGGCTACTAACAGTAAGAGACTAGAAAACAAGAGTTAAAAATCAAGCTAAGAGTTGGTGTTTTAAAAAATAAAGCAAACTGATAAACTTTCAGCTAGACTAACAAAGGGGAAAAAAGGAGAAATCAAAATATCTGGTAAATGAGAGAGGAAACAAAGAAATACAAGGGACCATAAAAGCCAGGCTCCTCTGTTCATGGAATTCTCCAGGCAAGAATACGGAGTGGGTTCCCATGCCCTCCTCCAGAGGATCTTCTCACCCCGAGGACTGAACCCATGTCTCTTACGCCTCCTGCACTGGCAGGTGGGTTCTTTACTACTAGTGCCATCTGGGAACCCATATTTTAACAATTACCAAGAAATTAGATAAGTTATAATAAATAAATAAATAAATTCCCAGAATTGGTAGGCATGATACCTACCAAGACTGAATCATGAATAGAAAGTCTGAAGACCAATAATAAATGAATACATTGAAACAATAAAGACAAACTTCCTGACAAAGAAATGCCCCAATCCAGAAGGATTCACTGGTGAATTCTGCCAAACATTAAAAATAATCAACACCCAACATTCTCAAACTCTTTCCAAAAAACTGAGAAGGGATCACTCCCAAGCTCTTTTTGATGATGACAGAATTACTCTGACACCAAAGTGAGATAAGGAACACTACAAGAAAATAAATCCGTAGGTTGATATGACTGAAGATTATAAATGCAAAAAGTCTCAGCAAAAGTCTAACCAAATGTAAGAGCAAATTAAAAAGTACATACACCATAATCAAGTGGAATTTCTATCGTGGAAGAATGATGACAATATCTATGTATCTATCTATCTGAATCTAAACCTATCTACTGATGAGAGTGATACACAATGGTAGTAGAAGAATAAATACGTGATCCTTTCAGTAGATGCAGAAAAACAATGGTATAGAATGAAATACAAATACATGATCTTCTCAATAGATGCAGAAAACGCAACTAACAAAACTCAATACCTTCTTCTGACAAAAGCTTTCAAGAAAGTGGGAACGGAAGGAGCACACCTCAAGATAAGACAATATAATACACACCTACAAGTAACCTTGTACTAGTGGTGAAAAACTGAAAGCTTTTTCTTTTAAAATCAGGAACAAGATATGGGTATTCACGCTCACCACTCCAAATAAAGACAGTAATGAAGTCTGAGTTAGAGTCATCTGACATGAAAATAGGATATAGAAAGGCATCCAAAAGAGAAAGGAAGAAGTAAAATTTTATTTTCAGAAAATATGATCTTATATATGACTCCCCACCAAACAGCCAAAATATTTAAATATTTGGTACTTTCCAAAATATATAAAAACTGGCACAGCTCAATAATTAAAAAAAAAAAAAAGCAATCCTGCTAAAAAAAAAAATGGGTTGGGGAGAAATCTAAATAAATGTTCGTTTGTTTTCCAAAATAGATGTCCATAACAATGGCCAATAGGCACATGAAAAGATACTCAACATCACTAATAATTAGTGAAATGCAAATTAAACCCACAATGAGATAATACCTCACACCTGTCAGAATGGCTATTATCAAAAGGACAAGAAGTGACAACTGTTGACAGGAATGTGGATAACAGAGTCGGAGCACACTGCTGGTGGGAATGTAAAATGGTACAGCCACTGTGGAGAGCAGCATGAAAAGTCCTCAAAAAAATATGAGTAGAACTACCACAAAATCCTGCAATTGCACCTTTGGGTATTTATCTGAAAAGAGACTCATATGTGCATGTTCATTACAGCATTATAGTAAGTCCCTACATATGAGCCCACAGGTTGCGAGCTTTCAAAGACACGAACGTGCGTTCACATGTCAATGACATAAGTTTGTTTATGTCTGGCGTACACTGTCCTCTACAACTGGTTAAGTCCATGTGAACTTCACTGTACAGTCCTGTATAGTGGACACTAGTCCAGCATCTTTATTTCAAGCCCAGGATGTCTGGGAGCAAGGGTAAAAGCAGCAGCGATGTAGCTGGTACTGCTAAGAAGTGCCAAGGGATAATGACAGCAACAACAATGAAATTAATTTAGAGTGAAGCAAGGCAAAAATATACTAGATATCATTCACTCTTATGAACTGTTCAACTACTGGCACTATTCTAAAGAACAAGAACATGATCACGGAACATGTGGATTTTTCTGTGCTGATGATGTCAACAATAATATTAAAAATTATGGAAAAGTTAAGGAGGAGATGGAGAAATTCCTCAGTGTGTGCTTGCACAATCTGCATTAGTGTCGAGCCGAGCTCATCTTAATGCTGATCCAAGAGAAAGCTAAAAGCCTGTATGAAGACCCGAAGAGGAAACACGATGAAGAATCAGAGGGTGCATCCTTTAACGCCAGCCATGCTGCTTTCATGGGTTCAAGGCTAGAACCATCATCAACCTTCACGACGTAAAAGTAGGTGTTGAGGCAGCAAGTTCAGATACAGCAGCTGCCTGGGAATTTCCTGAAATGCTTCAAGAAATGACTGACAAAGTGGCGCATTTACCATAGAGATTTTTAATGTGAATGAGACAGGACTGTACTGGAAGAGGATGCCAGACCGAAGCTACACCAAAGGAGAAAAAGTGATGCCAAACTATAAAGCAGCAAAGGACAGGCCGACTCTTCTGTTTGGTGGCAGTGCTTCTGGCAATGTGAAGCTGAAGCCTCTCTCAGTTTACCATTCAGAGAGCCCAGGAGCCCTTAAAAACATAGTCAAGGGCTCTCTTCTTGTTGTGTGGAAGAGTAACCCCAAAGTCTGGGTTACACAGGCCACTTCCCAGGACTGGTTTTCCCACCACTTTATCCTGGAGGTGCTTGGAGAAGGATTTCCCATTCAACATTCTTTTACTACTCAACAATGCTCCAGGCTACCCACCATTCAAGGACAACTTTCAACTCAGTGTCAAAGTAATGCAGCTGCTGCTGAATACTATCACTACATTGCTCATCAGGCCTACAGACCAGGGAGTTACATCGACTTTCAAGAAATATTATTTACATCACATTTTTCATCAAGTAGCAAAGGTGAGTGATGAAACAGGAACAACACTGCAACAATTTTGTAAGGACTAGAACAACTACAAGGCCGTAAAAGACAATGACTTTGCTTGAAGTGAGTTTATGGCTGGCACCATGAATAGGGTTTGGGAGAACCTTTGCTGACAGTTTGTGATACTGTGAATTTGAAAAGGCAGATGAAGAGTCCAAAGAGATCTTCAGCAACTCAATGACCCTCAGTGAGAAGCTGGAGCTGGATCTGCAAAAGGACAAGTTCACTGACCGCTGTGCTGTGCAACATGAGTAGCTCATGAAGACCTGATGGAACTGGAGGCCCAGAGAGAGGACGGAGAGAGACAAGAAGAAGAAGAAATAGCTGAAGAACCAAAGAGATTCACCACGCAGGAAACGGCCAGGAGACTATCTCTGAGGAGGCACTGTTAGTTTTTGAGGCCCAGGACCAAATGTAGAACAGTGCACAAGGGCTGCATCAGCCGACAGAATGCAATCCAGCCCTGCTGTGTCATCCATGATGAGAAAAAAAGAGCTTTTATCCAGACATCACATGATTATTTTTTCAAGATGTAGACAGAACTGAATCCAGCAAGGAACCAGAACCTGAGCCTTCAACAACAGGCGTGAGTGACACTGCAGCTTGCCCTCCGTCTCATACTGCCGATGACCCTTCAGCTCTACCACCTCCCACCTCCTCTCCTTCCTCCAGTCAGTATCTCTTCTTGCCTGTTCACGCGATGCCAGCTGCTGTTCTGCACTACTGTAATTTTCAAAGTACTGTACTGTATGATGAAAACTGTTTTATTTTTTGTGGTTTTTTAAAATGTACTATTTGTGTGAAAAGTATTATAAACCTTTTACAGTATAGTACCATACAGCTGATTGTGTTAGTTGGGTACCTAGGTTAACTTTGTTAGACTGACAAACAAACTGAACTCATTTGTATGTAGGGGACTTACTGTTATTTACAATAGCCAAGACATGGAAATGACGTACGCAGCACTGACAGGTGATATCTATACACACACACACAAAGTAGGCAGCTCTGATATAGACATCTGTACACACATATATATTACAAGAAGATACATGTGTGTGTCAATATCTAAGTACACTTATGTACATACATATATTGGTCAGCCATAGAAAAGAAATGAAAATAGAAATTTTCTGTTTTAGAAAATTTATAGAAAAGAATGAAATTTGTGACAACATGGATGGATCTTGGTATTATTAGTTTAAATGAGGTAAGTCAGAGAAAGACAAACACTATATAATTTAACAAAACTCATAGACAGTTGCCAGAGAGGAATGGTGGTAGGGGGTTGTCAAATGGGTGAAGGGGGAAAAGAGAAACAAATTTCTAGTTATAAAATAATGGACATAAAATGTACAGCAAGGTGACTGTAGTAAAATTACCATACTGCCAATTTGGAAGTAACTAAGAAACTAAATGGGAAAAGTTCTCAATAAAAAATTAATTTTGTAAGTTTATATGGTATCCCATGGAAACTACACTAATTATGGTGATTGCTTTGAAATATATACAACTGTTGAATCATTGTGTTGCATTCCTGAAATTAATTTTCTATGTCAATTATATTTCAATTAATAAAACACTTTATAACATGGCAAAACAGAGATACCACACATAAATTCCCTTATTTGAGGTAATTATAGAGGAGAAAAAAGTTCAAAAATGAAATCTCTGCCAAAAAATATCAAAACTAAAAAACACAGATTAAAAATAAAAGTGAAATTGAATAAAACCAAATGATCATTTCAATAGATGCAGAAAAAGCATCCATATATAAGAAAACTCTAGAAAGTAAGCAAAAAGGGAACCTACCTCAACATAATAAAGGCTATATACAAGAAACCTCAGCTAACATCATACTCAATGGAGAAAAACTGAAGGCATTTCCTCTAAGATCAGGAACAAGATAAGGATGTCCACTCTCACTACCTTTATTTAACATAGTTTTGGAAGTCCTAGCTATGGCCATCAGAAAAGAAAAGGAAGTAAAAGGAAACTACACTGGAAAAGAAGAAAACCTGTCACTGTTTGCAGATGACATGACACTATATATAGAAAATATTATACTAGAGATGCTACAAGCAAACTACTAGAGCTCATCAATGAATATGCTAAAGTGGCAAGTTACAAAATTATTACAGAGAAATCTGTTGCATTTCTATACGCTAACAATAAAAGATAAGAAAGAAAAGTTCAAGAAACAGTCCCATTTACCACAGCAACAAAAAGAATAAAATACCTACGAATAAACCTACCTAAGGAAGCAAAAGACCTGTACTCCAAAAACTATAAGATGCTAATGAAACAAATCAAAGACGACACAAATGGAAAAGATACAATATTCTTGTTGGAAGAATCAATATTGTGAAAATCACTATACTACTCAATGCAATCTACTGATTCAATGCAATCCCTGTCAGATTATGAATGGCACTATACACAACTTCAAGCATTGGAGAAGGAAATGGCAACCCACTCCAGTGTTCTTGCCTGGAGAACCCCAGGGATGGGGGAGCCTGGTGGGCTGCCATCTACGGGGTTGCACAGAGTTGGACACGACTGAAGCGACTTAGCAGCATCAGCATACACAACAGTGAGGACAGAAATTTTAAAATCTGTATGGAGACAGAAGACCCTGAAAAGCCAAAGCCATCTTGAGAAAGAAAAACAGAGCTGGGGGAATCAAGCTCCCTGACTTCGGACTGTACAAAGCTACAATCACTGGGCTTCCCTGGTGGCTCAGTGGTAAAGAATGTGGCTGCCAATGCAGGAGAAACGGGTTCAATCCCTGGATGAGGAAGATCCCACATGCAGTGGAACACCACCACCCAAGAACAGCAACTGCTGGACTGTGCTCTAGAGCCAGGGAGTCGCAGCTACTGAGCCCACGTGCTGCAGCTACTGAAGCCTGAGCGCCTAAAGCCCATACCCCACAACAAGAGAAGCCATGGCAATGAGAAGCCCACGCACCATGAGTAGAGAATAGCCTTTGCCTCAACTAGAGAAAAGCCCACACAGCAATGAAGACCCAGAAGAGCCAAAAATAAATAAAATAATTTTCCAAAAAAGCTATAGTCATTAAATTGTATGGTACTGGCACAAAAATAGAAATGTAGATCTGATGGGACAGGACAGAAAGCCCAGGAATAAACCTACATACCTACAGTCAGTTAATCTAAGACAAAGGAGGCAAGAATATACAATGGTGGGAAGACAGTCTCTTCAATAAATGTGCTGGGAAAACTGGACAGCTACATTAAAAACATGAAATTAGATCATTCTTTAACACCATAAACAAAAATAAGCTCAAAATAGATCAAAGAACTTGATGTAAGACCAGACACTATAAAACTCCTAGAGGAGCACTCTCTGACATAAATTGCAGCAGGACCTATTAGATCTGACTCCCAGAATAATGGAAATAAAAACAAAAATAAACAAATGGGACCTAATTAAACTCAAAAGCTTTTGTACAGCAAAGGAAACAATAAACAAAACAAAACAACAACCCACAGAGTGGGTGAAACTATTTGCAAATGTTGTGACCAAAAAGGGATTAGTCTCCAAAATTTACGAATAGCTCATGAAGCTCAATATCATTAAAACAAACAACCCAATCAAAAAATGGGCAGAGACCTAAACAGACGTTTTTCCAAAGAAGACACTCACATGGCCAAGAGGCACATGAAAAGATGCTCAAAATCGCTAACTACTAGAGAAATGGAAATCAAAACTATCATGAGATTTATCACCTTACATCAGTCAAAATGGCTATTATCAAAAAATCCACAAACAGACTTCTTTGGTGGCCCAGCGGTTAAGAACCCACCTGCTAATGCAAGGGAGATGCATTCAATCCCTGGTCCAGGAAGATCCCACATGCCGTGGGGCAACTAAGTTCGTGTACCACAACTACTGCGTCTGCGCTCTGGAGCCCCTTGCTCCGCAACAAGGCTGAGCACCACGACGAAGAGTAGCCCCAGCTCACTGCAACTAGAGAAAAGCCCACGCAGTCATGAAGACCCAACACAGGCAAAAATAACTAACTAAATAATTAAAAAAAATTCACAAACAGTAAGTGCTGGAGAAGGTGTAGAGAGAAGGGAACCCTCCAACACTGTTGGTGGGAATGTAAATTGTACAGCCACTATTGAAAATAATATGGGGATTCCTAAAAAACTAAAAAATATAGAGCTACCATATTACCCTGAAAACCCACTCCTGAGCATGTATCTGGAGAAAAACATGATCTGAAAAGACACGTGCATCCCAGTGTTCACTGCAGCAGTGTTTACAATAGTTTAGACTTGGAAGCAACCTAAATGTCCATCAGCAGAGGAAAAGATGAAGAGAATGTGGTGTATATGTACCTTGGAATATTACTCAGTTGTTAATAATAATGCCACTTGCAACAACATGGACTGACCTAGAGATTGTCATACTGAGTGAATAAGTCAAAGAAATATTGTATGATATTGCTTATATGTGGATCTGAAAAGAATGATACAGGTAAACTTAATATATAAAACAGAAAAAGACTCACAGATTTAGAGAAAGAACTTTTGATTACCATGTGAGAAGGGCAGAGGGAAGGGATAAATAAGGAATCTGGAATCCACATGTACACATTGCTATATTTAAAATGGATAACCAACTAACAACCAAAGATCAGGAAGAGATACAAAGGAAATAATCCTATTTATCACTGCAACAAAAAGAATAAAATAACTAGGAATAAACCTACCTAATGAGGCAAAGACTTGTACTTAGAAAACTGTAAGATACTGAATGAAAGAAATAAAAGATGACACAGTTGGAGAGATATACCATGTTCTTGGATTGGAAGAATCAATACTGTGAAAATGACTATACTACCCAAAGATTCAATGCAATCCCTATCAAATTACCAATGGCACTTTTCACAGAATTAGAACAAAAAATTTTACTATTTGAATAGAAACACAAAAGACCCCAAACAGCCAAAGCAATATTGAGAAAGAAAAATGGAGTTGGAGGAATCAGACTCCCTGACTTCAAACTTACTACAAAGCTACCATAAGTAAGACATTATGGTACTGATACAAAAACAGAAATATATAGATCAATTGAACAGGATAGAAACCCTGGAGATAAACCTACACACATATGGTCACCTACTCTACGACAAAAGAGTCAAGAATATACAATGAAGAAAGGACAGTCTCTTCAGTAAGTATGTGGGGAAAACTAGAGAGCTACATGTCAAAAAATGAAATGAGAACATTCTCTAACACCATACACAGAAATAAACTAAAAAATGATTAAAGACCTAAATGTAAGGCCAGATTCTATAAAATTCTTAAGAGGAAAATACAGAAAGAACACCCTGACATAAGTCACAGAGCATCTTTTATAACCACCTCCTAGAGTAAGAAAGATACTATAAAGACAGAAATAAGCAAATGGAGCCTAATTAAACTTGAGCTTTTGCAAAGCAAAGGAGACCATAAACAAGATGAAAAGACAACCCAGAATGGGAAAAAAAAATTTACAAATGAAGCAACTGATAAAGGATTAATCTCCAAAATATACAAATAGCTCATGCAGCTCAAAAAAAAAAAAAAAAAAACCACCACCCAATCAAAACATGGGTAGAATACCTAAACAGACATATCTCCAAGGAAGACATACAGATGGGTAAGAGGCACACGAAAAGATGCTTAGCATCTTTAGCATCACTAATTGTGAGAGAAATGTGTCAAAACTGCAATGAATTATCACTTCACACCAATCAGAAAGGCCATCATCAAAAAGTCTACAAACAATAAACACTAGAGATAGTGTGGAGTAATGGGAACTCGCCTACACCACTGATAGGAAAGTAAACTGGTGCAGCCACTATGGAGAACAGGAGGAACATTCCTTAAAAAATTAAAAATACAGCTACCATATGATCCAGCAAACTCACTCCTAGGCATGTATCTGGAAAAAACTGTAATTCAAAAAGACACATGCACCCCCAATATCTACTTCAGTACTATTTACAACAGTCAGGACATGGAAGTAACCTAAGTGTCCACTGACAAATAAATGGATAAAGAAAATGTGGTACATATATACCATGGAATATTACTCAGCCATAAAAAGAATAAAATCATGCCATTTGCAGCAACATGAGTGAACTCAGAGTTTGTCATCAGTTCAGTTCAGTTTCTCAGTTGTCTCCGACTCTTTGTGACCCCATGGACTGCAGCACACCAGGCTTCCCTGTCCATCACCAACTCCCGGAGCTTACTCAAACTCACAGCCATTGAGTCAATGATGCCATCCAACCATGTCATCCTCTGTCACCCCCTTCTCCTCCTGCCTTCAATATTTCCCAGCATCAGGGTCTTTTCCAATGAGTCAGTTCTTTGCATCAGGTGGCCAAACTATTGCAGCTTAAGCTTCAGCATCAGTCCTTCCAATGAATATTCAGGACTGATTTCCTTTAGGGTGGACTGGCTGGATCTCCTTGCAGTCCAAGGGACTCTCAAGAGCCTTCTCCAACACCACAGTTCAAAAACATCAATTCTTCAGCGCTCAGCTTTCTTTATAGTCCAAGTCTCAGATCCATACATGACTACTGGAAAAACCATAGCTTTCACTAGATGGACATTTGTTGGCAAAGTAATGTCTGTGCTTTTGAATATGCTGTCTAGGTTGGTCATAACTTTTCTTCCAAGGAGCAAACGTCTTTTAATTTCATGGCTGCAGTCACCATCTGCAGTGATTTTGGAGCCCAAAAAAAAAAGTCTCTCACTGTTTCCATTGTTTCCCCATCTGTTGGCCATTAAGTGATGGGACTGGATGCCATGATCTTAGTTTTCTGAATGTTGAGTTTTAAGCCAACTTTTTCATTCTCCTCCTTCACTTTCATCAAGAGGCTCTTTATTTCTTCTTCACCTTCTGACATAATGGTGGTGTCACCTGCATGATGGCTATTGATGTCTCTCCCTGCAGTCTTAATTGCAGCTTGTACTTCATCCAGTCCAGCATTTCTCATGATGTCCTCTGCATATAAGTTAAATAAGCAGGGAGACAATATACAGCCTTGATGTAATCCTTTCCCAATTTGGAACCAATCTGTTGCTCCATGTCCAGTTCTAACTGTTGCTTCTTGACCTGCATACAGGTCAAGAGTTTGTCATACTAAATGAAATATGTCAGAGGGAAAAAGACAAATATCGTATCACTTACACGTGGAATCTAAAAAGTGATACAAATGAACACATTAACAAAACATAAATAGACTTATAGATAATTGAAAACAAACTGATCGTTGCCAAAGGTGAAAGGCTGGGGGAAGGGATAATTTAGGAGTTTGGAATTAACATACACATACTAGTATATGTAGAATAGATAATCAATAAGGACTTACTGTATAGCCTAGGGAACTCTATCCAAAATTCTGTAATAACCTACATAGAAAAATAATCTGAAGAAGAATAGATATCTATACATATATATATAACTGAAGCACTTTGATATCCACCTGAAACCAACACGACATTGTAAATCAACTATACACCAATGTAAAATTTAAAAATAAAAAACTTCCAACAAATCAAAGTCCAGGAGCAGATAGCTTCACAGATGAATTATAACAAAATTTAGAGAATAATTAATACCTATTCGTCTCAAACTGTTCCAAAGGCTTGCAGAAGAAATTGCAGTTAGGAATAGTACATCATGAGAAACACTGGGCTGGATGAAGCACAAGCTGGAATCAAGATGGCCAGGAGAAATATCAATAACCTCAGATATGCAGATGACACCACCCTTATGGCAGAAAGTGAAGAAGAACTAAAGAGCCTCTTGATGAAAGAGGAGAAGAGTAAAAAAGTTGGCTTAAGCTCAACATTTAGAAAACTAAGATCATGGCATCCGGTCCCATCACTCCATGGCAAATAGATGGGGAAACAGTGGAAAAAGTGGCTGACTTTGATTTTGGGGGCTCCAAAATCACTGTAGATGGTGACTGCAGCCATGAAATTAAAAGACACAGCTCAATTCCAGAAAAATAAATGACCTAATCAAAAAATGGACCAAAGAACTAAAGAGACATTTCTCCAAAGAAGACATACAGATGGATAACAAACACATGAAAAGATGCTCAACATCACTCATTATCAGAGAAATGCAAATCAAAACCACAATGAGGTACCATTTCATGTCAGTCAGAATGGCTGCTATTCAAAAGTCTACAAGCAATAAATGCTGGAGAGGGTGTGGAGAAAAGGGAACCCTCTTACACTGTTGGCGGGAATGCAAACTAGTTCAGCCACTATGGAGAACAGTGTGGAGATTCCTTAAAAAACTGGAACTAGAACTGCCAAATGACCCAGCAATCCCACTGCTGGGCATACACACTGAGGAAACCACAATTGAAAGAGACATGTGTACCCCAATGTTCATCACAGCACTGTTTTTATAATAGCCAGGACATGGAAGCAACCTAGATGTCCATCAGCAGACGAATGGATAAGAAAGCTGTGGTACATATACACAATGGAGTATTACTCAGCCATTAAAAGGAATACATTTGAATCAGTTCTAATGAGGTGGATGAAACTGGAGCCTATTATACAGAGTGAAGTAAGCCAGAAAGAAAAACACCAATACAGTATACTAACACATATATATGGAATTTAGAAAGATGGTAATGATAACCCTGTATGTGAGACAGCAAAAGAGACACAGATGTGTAGAACAGTCTTATGAACTCTGTGGGAGAGGTCGAGGGTGGGATGATTTGGGAGAATGGCATTGAAACATGTATATTACCATATGTGAAACAGATCACCAGTCCAGGTTTGATGCATGATACAGGATGCTCGGGGCTAATGCACTGGGATGACCCAGAGGGATGATATGGGGAGGGAGGTGGGAGGGGGGTTCAGGATGGGGAACACATGTACACCCGTGGTGGATTCATGTTGATGTATGGCAAAACCAATACAATATTGTACGGTAATTAGCCTCCAATTAAAATAAATAAATTTACATTAAAAAAAGATACTCCTTGGGAGGAAAGTTATGACCAACCTAGATAGCATATTAAAAAGCAGAGACATTACTTTGTCAACAAAGGTCCGTCTAGTCAAAGCTATGGTTTTTCCAGTGGTCATGTATGGATGTGAGAGTTGGACTATAAAGAAAGCTGAGTGCAGAAGAATTGATGCTTTTGAACTGTGGTGTTGGAGAAGACTCTTGAGAGTCCCTTGGACTGCAAGGTGATCCAACCAGTCCATTCTGAAGGAGATCAGCCCTGGGATTTCTTTGGAAGGAATGATGCTAAAGCTGAAACTCCAGTACTTTGGCCACCTCATGCGAAGAGTTGACTCATTGGAAAAGACTCTGATGCTGGGAGGGATTGGGGGCAGGAGGAGAAGGGGATGACAGAGGATGAGATGGCTGGATGGCATCATTGATTCGATGGATGCGAGTCTGAGTGAACTCCGGGAGTTGGTGATGGACAGGGAGGCCTGGCATGCTGCAATTCATGGGGTCGCAAAGAGTCGGACACGACTGAGGAGCAACTGAACTATGATAGGGTTGGGGGAAATGGATGCAGGGTCACAACGAAACCTTGATACCTGATGGCTGGAGCATTGAGCACTGGACATAGAGTACAACACAAGAAATGGGTGGAAGTCACTAGAGTGTGGGGAGAATAAAGGGCAAGGGAAAAGGAAGACATGAAGGATTGAAGGGTTTGGAATGGAGGAGGGCTGGGCTTAGAGCTCTGGAATCAGGGGGATGGAGGTTTCAATGGGACGGAGGTCTAAAATGCACAGGATGCATGTGGGAGAACAATAAAGAAGCCTAGGTGGGGAAGAATTAGTTCCAGAGATAAACATCATGCAGGTGAGGACATTGGGGTCACACTGAGGAATAGAAAATGACAGAGGAGAGGGATGGAGGTAAGGTGATGGCAGTTGCAGAGGTGGCGTGAGGGGCACTCATTTTTTTCTCTTCACTAATTCCATGATTTGCATTCAAATCATAACCCAATAGTGAACAATTTCTAACTTGAGTCCTTAAGACAAATTACATACCTACATAACAAATTACCTTATTCACCTAAAATCCTTGTGACCATCCCTTCAACTGAATACACAGTAAAGGATTTGAGGGAAGAAAGAGTAAAACAATGACACACTATATTTCTTCTCCCTCTTGGGGATACAGGATGTAAGATGTGAGCATGAGGGCTTGCACGGAAGCCACCAGGATGTAATGGGCTCTGCCTAGCACCTGAACGGTCCTGGCAGTGGATTGTCCCCTGGAAGTTGCGGATAAGAACCTAGGCCTTATGACACCCTGAGTTTTGACCTTGAAAAACCCTGAACAGCAAGTTCAGCCAAAAGAACAGGATTTCTAACTTATGAACTGTAGAAATTTTTTTAAACTGCTAAATGTGTGGCCTTATGTACAGCAGTGATAAAAAAAAAAACTACATATAGTATCAAACTATAAAATAATAAACATTATAAAAGACAAAATTATTAAATATTTAAACAATAAAAGTTAAGTAAAAATGCCCACTTATCAACCACCTCTGGAGGCAATTAAAGCTTTATTTCCAGATGTAACATCCTCAGTTCCAAGTATATCCTCCTGGCTATGAAATGTGTCATTTAAATTACATACCCACATACACAAACACTAAAATATTATGTTGTTGTTGTTCAGTCGCTAAGTCGTGCCTGACTCTTTGCGACCCTATGGACTGTAGCCTGTCAGGCTCCTCTGTCTGTGTGATTTTCCAGTGAAGAATACTGGAGTGGGTTGCCATTTTCTCCTCCAGGGGATCTTCCCAACCCAGGGATTAGAGCCACATCTGCATTGGCAGGTGGATTCTTTACTGCAGAGCCACCAGGGAAGCCCAGAATATTATGTACATGGTTCAATATTGACATACATATTGTTAAATCAAACTTTCTATCAATCAACTTGCCACCCGTAACCAATGATATAGGAAGGTGGTATTTTCCACACCGGCATAAACGAATCTCTTGCATTCCAACAGACATCAGCATACCGTCTTTCATGGTACTTATGAATAAAATGACTTTACGGAAATATTTCCTAGTTATGCATTTCCATGTTTGCGTGTGCTCTTTTCCTGCTATCACAGACTGTGGATCTTCGATCTGTACATATGTGGATTACCTGGTGGTTTGGGGCATGAAACTGTTGCTCCCACGTGACTAGATTTCTACATTAATCGAACAATTGCTGACTTACCTTGCAAATGGATGAAAAGTATAATGTCCCCCCTACTGCATTTCCAGTGTTAAAGTAACTAAACAAGGAGGTCATCAGGCTGAGGATGGGCTTCCCAGGTAGCACTAGTGGTAAAGAACCTGCCTGCCAATGCAGGAGACAAGAGACTCCGGTTTGATCCCTGCGTCGGGAAAATCCTGATTGAGGGCATGGCAACCCACTCCAGTATTCTTGCCTGGAGAATCCCATGGACAGAGGAGCCTGGTGGGCTCTGGTCCATGGAGTTGCAAAGAGTTGGACTCGACTGAAGCAACTTAGCATGCACGCATGAGCGACTAATGCTTTGGGAACCTATTTAAGCAAACTTAATCCAGAGTCAAGACATTTTAATCTGAGACTATAAATTAACATCAACCAACGCACAGCCAACCAGGCTTTCCAAAACCAAGCTTTCTGGTTAAGATACTGTCAAGTATCATCCTTGCTTTGATGTGGTGTCTTCTCTAGAAAACTTCTCCCCCAACCCCTGCAGGCGAAGTGCTCCAAAACCACCTTTGATCTGAGGCTGTGAGAACTAGAATTAACTCTTGGAAACTTGAACGTGTGTTAAGTTTACCTTTGAACACCACATAGTCACCTTTTACTTTGAGAAGTGTCTTTATCTAGTGCCTAAACACCTCATCCAGGTGCAGCGTGGCCCGAGGCCTCAATGAGCTGCTCTCCCCACTTCTCCCCACCCCCACTCACTCAGGATGTTAACATACAGTCCAACTGCACCCTCGCCTGAGCAGACTTCACCCTGGTAAGACCACCACCCAGCCTTTCCTATCAGAGACCCCTCCGCACACTGAACAGTGCACACAGGACTCCACCCACACCAGCCCCTTCCAGGGCCAGCACCTGCAGCCCCTGGCTCCTCCCTCCACCGTCCTGGGGCTCCAGACCACCAGGCTCAAATCCCATTGTAATGACGTCCACTCACATAAGTTCCAAGTTCAGGCAAGCTGGGAGCTGGCACTGCAACCGTAGCACAGACCAGCTCTCCCTCCTTCCCCTGTCCTTACCTCTCGGGGTTTTGACAACCTTCCCCTTTCCGTCCTTTCCTTCAGCCCAGAACTTCACACAGGCGCAAAGGGAACGCAGCAGAGACTCACAAGGACCTGAACCCAGTTCCTCTAATGGTGCAGTGCACGACCCAAGAGCAGCTTGGATCAGAGAGTGGCCACCAGAACCACCCAAGAAACATAAACCCAAGAGGCACTCATCAACCATTGACAGCATGGCTTAAACTGCTTCAGCAGCCCCACACAGAACAGTCCCTCTTCCAATATCAGACTCCACAGCTAATGTCAGTTCAGATAATATTTAAAGCAACAACAAAGCCCTGCCATGGCTCCACCCCTACTCCCTGCACATCCTTTTCAGAAGATGCACCTCTGTGACGCAGGAGATGTAAACATTGATAAATAAATTCTCAAAGTAATTTCCACTGAAGCAGAGCTTCCCAACCCTCACTTAAAAACTAAGCTTCCTTCCCCCTCTTTGAACTCACACCTGTGCCACGTGCTTCATTCATTCCCACCTACCTGGGTGATGACTGCTGTCTCCTTTGCTTAGAAAAGGTGATCAGGTTCAGCTTCCAGACATCAAGACCTATTTAAAAAAGTAACGGGAATCACCCTGGGGATCCTACAATTTCCAACCCTGAACTGTGTTCATAGAAGAGAGGACACTGTATGTTATAGAAAATTATTCCCTAAATACCATTTCCTGACAGATACTTTAAAATACACAGGAAGCATTTCTAATTCAGAGATCCTTAACTCTATTTCCAAAAATAAGGAACTTTATCAAATTAAGGAATGACTATTTGACTTTAAGATATGGGCAACAGTATTTTATGAGTCTCTAGAATGATCTAGAATGAAAGATGAGGTCAACTCAAGAGATGAGAAGGATGAGATGAAACATTGTGAAGATTTTCTTTGCATCCATAAACCCCTAGTTCCTTGAAATGATCTCATTTCTCTTTTGTGCTGGTTGTATTGTGGCATTTTAAGATACCTGAACACATACTATAGGACTCTTTGTTTTCTTTTCTTGAAGATACAAAAAGTAATAAAGAGGAAAAAACTGTGACAGGACTGTGGAATAAGAAATTTACAGAATGTTTGTTTACCAACAAAAGACTGAACGAAACCTAGAGGTGTCATTTCCCACAGCAATCTACTGGTAAAGGGACATGAAATAGATGGGGAACTTTTCAGATGAAACACGATGGTTCATGCATATTTTTCGGTAAATCCCACCAGCACTCTATTAATGATAATTGTAAAATTCTTAGCTTTTTGAGGAATCTGGCAGATAGGCTTCTAAGCCAAATACACAAAATGAACATCAGCTATGATGGGGCAAATTGATATCACCTGCCCCATGTACGCAGGGCTTATCACTGCTGCATTGGTTTTCCAAAAAAAACAAGCAAACAAAAAACAAACTTTAAAAACCCATTAATTTAGTCATGAGATCAGGGTTAAGCACATTTAAAGCCACATATTAACTCTTGTATCCTGTACCCTTGTGTATTTTAAATAGGAAATCTTTCCTTGAGGCAACTGAGAGCTCTGTTTCTTTTTCAGAACTCCAGGTTCTGGACAGCATAGCCATCTGCTTTATTGGTGCATTTTCATAATTCTTGTCTACACAGACCCATGCTGCCTCCAGACAGAACCTAAACTACATACTGTACTTCGTCAGTGACATCCCAGGACCCAACCGCACATTCGGTGGGAATTTTGTATATCAACACTTCCCCACGTTGATTTGAAAGACAAAAAGAGAACTTTTTTTTTTTTTTAAGAAATTTTATAATCTATTACTCTTTTTTCTGGAGTGGATGGAGTCCAATTGCTTTATAATGTTTTGTTAGTTTCTGCTGTACAACAGTGTGAATCAGCTATATATATATATATATACATATATAAAACACACACACATATATCCCCTCCCTCTGGAGTCTCCCCCTCAACCCTTCTACGTCATCCCAGAGCACCGAGATGAGCTCCCTATGCTCTACAGCAGCTTCCTACTAGCTACCTATTTTACGTAATAGTATATATTTGAGCATCTGAGAAAACTCCGGGAGATAGTGAAGGAAAAGAAAGCCTGGAGAGCTGCAGCCCGTGGGATCCCAAAAAGTTAGACATGACTTAGTAACTGAACACACACACACAGGTCAAGGGTAATTTCCCAACTCGTCACATCCTCTCCTTCCCCCACATCCACATGTCGTTTTCTACATCTGCGTCTCTATTCCTGCCCTGAAAACAGGTTCATCTGTACCAAAAAGGGAACAGTTTTAACATTTGCACATCATGGCAGGAATCCTTCATGTCATATAGGGAGCCTGGATGGAGACAATGGAGAGAAGGTGGTAGATAAGAGAGAAATGTTGAAAAGATCTACCCTTGGCTATCACTAGAAAGAAAAGTACTAAAAACAAATCTGATGGGCAGGCCCACTGGATTTACATAAGTGTTTGCAAGTTCTAAACACATGGGATTTCTGCAATAAAAGGTGATACAGCCACCAACCTGGGTCACAATACTTACGGGAGACCCTGGTGTTTCTTCCTCTTCCTCCTCCATTCCGAAGTTTCTTTCTCCAGCCATACTACGTAGAGAAATCACATCTGCGTATTTCTAATGGCGTCAGCACAGCCCGTTCACATGTTTCCCCCACACTCAGAGGCAGAAAGACCTTGAAATGCAGGAAAGGCCACCTGACTGAATCAGGACAACACAAGTACCTCCATGGAGACCAGAACACGATTTTCTCCTGCCCTGTTTACACACACTCGACCACTCACCCTGCGGCATCAGAGGGCAGCTTGGGCTACATGAACCCGCCCCGCCCACACAGACTACTGTCGTTTTCCAGTGGCTCAGTCGTGTCCGACTCTTGCTGACCTCATGCAATGGACTGTAGCCCGCCAGGCTCCTCTGTCCATGAGATTCTCCAGGCAAGAATACTGGAGTGGGTTGCCATTTCCTTCTCCAGAGGATCTTCCCCACCCAGCCATCAACCACGCATCCTGCACTGAAAGGCGGATTCTCTACTACCAAGTCACCTGGGAAGCCCTCACAGACTATTATCTTTTCTTCAACTAAAGACTGAACTCAATTCACCACAAAAATATCTGACAGCCCTCTTCAGTAACCCTGGTTTCACCCTGGAACTGCCCAGAGCAGCTAATTAAAACAAATTTACTTGTAATTTGTGTAAATTAAGTTCAACTGAAACTACACTGCACACCTGAATCAAATACAATACCGACGGTCAACTCTACTTCATTTCAGAAAAACAGCCTCCCGCCCGGGCCAATAGTATCTGGGAGAGGGGACACAGGTTATAGTTATTAAATCTCACCACATCATCTTCACTGTAAACCTAGAGTGATAAGCACTTATGTCAATCTTTCCTCTCAAATTTAAACATGCAGACAAAGCATTCCAGGACCTGTGGAGGAAAGTGACTCTGCAGGTCTGGAGAGGGACCCATGATCTGGCATCTTTATCCAGTTTCTTCTTTGTGCCGATGCAGCCCAAAGACCCGTTTTTAGTGTCACTGCATGCAAGCAAGCAGGCAGAACACACCCAAACCCCTCACACCAACTCCCTTATCTCGGCACAACTACTTTGAGTTCCACTAATGACCACGATCGTGGCCTTGAAAGATCACATTTGGCTGGCATTTTACAGTTTATAGAAGGCTGATAAAGGCTGTAACATGAGTCTCTAATAGGACAACATATGTATATAGTCACTACAGCAACAATTACTGAGCATCTGCTATGTGTTTGAAAATAGGCTACTGTGTACTGTTTAATACTGTGTGCCCAGCAGCTCAGTTGTGTCCAACTTTTTCAACTCCATAAGACTGTACTCCGCCATGCTCCTCTGCCCATGGGATTTCCCTGGCAAGAATACTGGAGTGGGTTGGTACTTCCTTCTCCAGGGGATCTTTCCAACCCTGATATCGAACCCTCGCCTCCTGCGTTTCCTGTATTGCCAGGCGGATTTCTTACCACTAGCACCATCAAGGAAGCCCCTCATATATTACTGGAGTTTATCTTCATAATACCCTGGGATATGGGCACTAGGCGTCTCAGAATAACCCTGAGATTCACCTGTTTCCTTATCTTTGACTTAAAAACAATATTTGCATACAATAGAAGATAACCATAGATGGCTGGAGGAATTCAGAGAGAGGGGGTATCTTAGAAGTTCAGAATTTTCATTGTTTTGTGTTTACTTTTTTTCCCCTAAATGGGTAGATAAAGTTTTATAAGTAAAAGCCAATTTGTTTTCCTATCTGGATATATTTTTCATACTCCCATCAGCAATACAGGGTAATTTCAATTCTTTTATCACCATTTATGTAAATATATATTTTTATTTAAACATCTAGAAATCTGAGGTGATATCTCACTATTGTTGCCCTAGTGTCTAGCATAAACAGATTTAAAAATGTGATATATATGAATGAATACTATTCAGCCTTAGTAAAGAAGCCTTCCATTTGGACAACACGAATGAACCCGAAGGGCACTATGCTAAGTGAAATAAGCCAACACAGAAAGGAAAACACTGTATTACCTCAATTATATGTGGAAACTACTAAAGTCCAAATCACAAAACAGGGCAGAATAGTGATTGTCAGGAACTTGCTGTGAGGCAGACGGGGACTATTGTTAAAATGAAACAAAAATTCAGTTCTGCAGGATGAAGAAATTGTAGAGATCTAAGTACAGCCTGGTGAAACAGTTATAGAGTATATTTTACTTTGCTAGGAAAGTGTATTTGAAGTGTTCTCACCAGAGGAAAAAAAAAACATGCCAACAAGTGACATGACAGATGTGTTAATTAGCTTGAATGTGGTCATCATTTCACAACATACATGTTTATCTACATTTTTGAAACTGAACAACTATTGGATCTAAAGGAATGGAAAGCAGGGTGCTAAATGAGATGGCTCTTGAAATGCAAAATTTAATGAGAAATTAAGACTCCAAAACATGTCCTGGCTATTATAAACAGTGCTGCGATGAACATTGGGGTACACATGTCTCTTTCAATTGTGGTTTCCTCAGTGTGTATGCCCAGCAGTGGGATTGCTGGATCATAAGGCAGTTCTATTTCCAGTTTTTTAAGCAATCTCCACACTGTTCTCCATAGTGGCTGTACTAGTTTGCATTCCCACCAACAGTGTAAGAGGGTTCCCCTTTCTCCACACCCTCTCCAGCATTTATTGCTTGTAGACTTTTGGATCGCAGCCATTCTGACTGGCGTGAAATGGTATCTCACAGTGGTTTTGATTTGCATTTCTCTGATAATGAGTGATGTTGAGCATCTTTTCATGTGTTTGTTATCCATCTGTATGTCTTCTTTGGAGAAATGTCTATTTAGTTCTTTGGCTCATTTTTTGATTGGGTCATTTATTTTTCTGAAATTGAGCTGTAGGAGTTGCTTGTATATTTTTGAGATTAGTTGTTTGTCAGTTGCTTCATTTGCTAGATGTCCATCAGCAGATGAATGGATAAGAAAGCTATGGTACATATACACAATGGAGTATTACTCAGCCATTAAAAAGAATACATTTGAATCAGTTCTAATGAGGTGGATGAAACTGGAGCCTATTATACAGAGTGAAGTAAGCCAGAAAAAAAACACCAATACAGTATACTAAGGCATATATATAGAATTTAGAAAGATGGTAACAATAACTCTGTATACAAGACAGCAAAAGAGACACTGATGTATAGAACAGTCTTTTGGACTCTGTGGGAGAGGGAGAGGGTGGGATGATTTGGGAGAATGGCATTGAAATACGTATAATATCATATATGAAATGAGTCGCCAGTCCAGGTTCGATGCATGATACTGGATGCTTGGGGCTGGTGCACTGGGACAACCCAGAGGGATGGTATGGGGAGGGAGGAGGGTTCAGGATGGGGAACATGTGTATACCTGTGGCGGATTCATTTAGATATTTGGCAAAACCAATACAATATTGTAAAGTTTAAAAATAAAATTAAAAAAAAAAAAGACTCCAAAACATACAGCATTTGCTGGCTTAAAACTGAACATTCAAAAAATTAAAATCATGGCATCCGGTCCATCACTTCATGGCAAATAGATAGGGAAACAATGGAAACTGTGACAGACTTTTATTTTCTTGGGCTCCAAAATCACTGCAGATGGTGGATGCAGCCATGAAATCAAAAGATGCATGCTCTTTGGAAAAAAAAGCTATGACAAACCTAGATAGCATATAAAAAAGCAGAGACATTACTGTACCGACAAAGGTCTGTCTAGTCAAAGCCATGGTTTTTCCAGCAGTCATGTATGGATGTGAGAGCTGGATCACAAAGAAAGCTGACCACTGAAGAATTGATGCTTTTGAACTGTGGTGCTGAAGAAGACTCTTGAGAGTCCCTTGGATGACAAGAAGATCTAACCAGTCAATCCTAAAGGAAATCAGTCCTGAATATTCATTGGAAGGATTGATGCTGAAGCTGAAGCTCCAATACTTTGGCCATCTGATGCAAAGAACTGACTCACTGGAAAAGATCCTGATGCTGGGACAGACTGAAGGCAGGAGGATGCTGGGAAAGACTGAAGACAGAGGATGAGATGGTTGGATGACATCACTGACTCAATGGCTGTGAGTGTGAGCAAGCTCCAGGAGTTGGTGACGGACAGGGAAGCCTGGTGTGCTGCAGTCCATGGGGTTGAAAAGAGTTGGACTCAACTGAACTGACTGATCTGCCTTTGGGTTTCAGGGACATGTGAGCATTGGCCACTGAGATGTGGGAGGGGCGGGCTGAGCAAACATTCAATTCCTATAATTGGTGATATGAGGGGGGACCCAGGTGAGGACAGACATAGACATACCAAGGGTACAGTTCAATCTATTTTCCAAACAGAAACAGACGTACAGACTTGGAGAACGAACTTACGATTTCCAGGGGACATGGGTGGGAGAAGGATAGATTTAAAATAATGATAGATAACCAACAAGGACCTACACTAGAGAACTCTACTCAATATTCTGTAATAACCTAAATGGGAAACATGTTCAAAAAAGAATAGATACATATTTATGTAGAACTGAATCACTTTACTGTACACCCAAAACTAACACAACATTTTCACATCAACTATACTCCAATAGAACATTTTTAATAAATTTTAAATAAATGATGTATCCAGGGTATAGTTAAAACTTTTATGACTCATCAACAACCAACAAGACTTCAACAGACCTTCCTTCACACAAGACATGTAAGTGGACACCAAGCAGATGAAGACAGGATGGAAATGCAAGTTAAAAACCACAGTGCAACCTAGAGGGGTGGGATAAGAGGGTGCAAGGGAGGCTCACGAGGGAGGAGATATATGTATACATGTAGCTGACTCACTTCATTGTACAGCAGAAACTAACACAATATTGTAAAGCAAGTATATTCCAATTTGAAGAAGAAAAACGCTTATCAAGGTAAATTTTATGAATTTTTTACCACAATAAAAAAATACAAATTTTTTACCTAAAAAAAAAAAAAAAACCCACAATTCAATAACTTCTTCCACAGTCAACTCAAAATCAAGAAAATTAAAGGTAACCAATGTTGGCAACAATGCACAGAAGCTGGAACCTTTAAACACTACTTGTGGGAAAACGGTGCAACCTACGTTTACTATGTTGTTGCTCAGTCATGTCTGACTCTTTGTGACCCCATGTACTGTAGCCCACCAGGCTCCTGTGTCCATGGGACTCTTCTAGCAAGAATACTGGAGTGGGTTGCCATTTCCTTCTCCAGCGAATCTTCGCGACCCAGGGACTGAATCCGGGTCTCCTCTGTCTCCTGCATTAGAAGGCGGGTTCTTTACCACTGAGCCACCTGGGAAGCCCCGATATTTACTACAACCACCCTCGTAGAGAGAGACCTGTGGAATCCTGTCCCAAGGGCACAGGTGGGAGGCCTTGCACCAAGACCACAGATACGGAGCCCAGAACTAAGGTCATCGCGGAACCGCCTGAGTCCCACTGTATCCGCCCCTGACCTTACTCACCAGCTCCCTGACCCCCAAATTAGGCAGAAATGCCCATCCCGGGGCTCACTCTACAGCGCCCTACCCAATCACCTAAAATGCCACCCTTTGAGCAGAATTTTTGCCCTCAGGCTACAAAAACTGGCTACTAACCCAGAAAAAGCTCTGGCTCCACCTCGAGCTGCCCCCGTTCTAATAGCACCCTGCGGTCTCTCCCTCACCAGCTGAATCTGCAGCATCCACATCACCTCTGCTCCTCATTCTTAATACACTCGCTCTCTTCTGAAGTGCTCTGCATCTGGAAATCGTTTTCCAACCCGCGCTCAGGCTGCCAGGACAATAACCTAAAGAAGTGAACACAGAACACACACGTTCTAATAGTGACTCTGTTCACAACGGTCGAAAGTAACAATGCAAACGTCCACCGCGTGTAAGCGGATTAACAAAGCCGGCTGATCCACAAACTACTCAATACTCTGTCATAAAGAAACCGGGTGAACCAGTGCAGGCCGTGGGGAAGACAGCACGGCAGCTCCACCACAAACAGCGCTGGCAGGCCTGATAGCATGTGCCACAGACCCTCTAAACCCACACAGAACTGACTAAAAACTCAGCTTTCCACACCACACCCTTCCCACATCCTCTGAAGAGTGAAACCTCCAGCTGTCAGTCGCCCACAGGAAGCTTCTCCCCACTTCTTCCTCACCTGTCCTCCCGGGATCACCTGGGTGGGCAGGAAACCTAGCTCCTGTCAGCGTGGATGCAGCCTTGTGTTGTCCTGAAGCCAAACCCAGCAAGAAGTAAGGAGACTGAGCTCCCAACTGCAGAGACGTTGAGCAGGGCAGTTCGGCGGAAGACCTGCGCTGGCTGACGAGACACAGCTTGTCAGCAGCGCTGAGCCCAGTCCACGTAGAACGTGCATGATGTAAAACGTGCTTGACGCAACGCAAATGACATGAATGTGCATGACTCAAAGCATGCGTAAAACGTGTGCAATGCGAACGTGCGTGACGTAAACTGGCATGACGTGAATGTGTGACGGATGCTCGCATGGCATAAAAAGTGTACGACGTGAAAGTGCATGGAGTTAACGTGCATGACGTAAAATGTGCGTGACGCAAACGTGAACGATGTAAATCGTGCCTGACGTAAAACGTGGGTCACGTGAATCACGTGAACGTGCACGAAGTGAAACGTGCATGATGTACGTTGGACACGCATGAGGTGGATCTTTCAAGTGGTGTGTGGGTTACAAAGGCGAGTTCAGAACCACCGTGTGGTCAATGTGAGAAGTGCAGAACCTGCCTGTTCATTGGACATAGCGCTCCTTGCCAGCTGAACTGCTGAATCCATTTAACTTTGGACATTCACACTGAAATGGAGCCCCCGCGCAGGCCAACCCAGGCCACCACTCTTACCCAACCTGGGTAGCCTCATGTCCCTTCCCTGGCTGTGTGGGGGTGGGGGGGGGTTCTGTGCTGTGGATCAGCGTCCAGCAAGAGCAGGCTGGTGAGGGGTTAGAAGCCTGGCGGGCATTTGGTGTCCACACGCCTGGTCAGAGCTGGCTGGGTGGGATGGAAAGTGCAGGCAGTCCCGTTCTGCCTGAGGCTTATCCCAAGCCCTCCAGGCAGATCTGAGCAGACACGGGTCTAGGCCTGATCTGGGAGCAGAAGGTCGCCACAATGGTCATGGCCGGGCGGGGCTCTGACGCCTCTGGGCCAGGCCGGGCTGCAGAGCCCACACAGAGATAAGCGAGGAGGTGACTGTTGGGACACCTGATCCATCTCCCTGAGTGAGGGGCTGGGACGCCACACTGCCCAAAGGGCCAAGGCACCCCAGCACCTGCTCCTGCTGCTGCAGACAACCCAGAGCCGAGTCAGGACCCACAGCTCCTGCAGGAGAACCCACATCTGCTCCTACAGGAGACCCAGAGCGAGAAGCAGATCCACAAATCCCGCAGGGAGCATCAATACCCGTTCCTGCAGGAGACCCAGAGCCCAGTGAGGAACTACCACCCCTGCCGGAGACACAGAGCTGTCTCAGGAAGCACCAGCCCCACAGGCAGGTCCGGCTCTGCAACCAGCATCCCATCAGCTCCAGATCCTCACCATCAACCTACTCCCACGCCCCAACTTTACTTCCTTTCCTCTGTCATTTCTTCTGTTTTTACTAATTTTTTCATTCACATTTTTTAAAATCACATTCTATGTGTTTATATTTCAAGTTTAAAATAATAAAATGTTAAAACTTACATGCAGAGTACATAATGAGAAACACTGGGCTAGAAGAAGCACAAGCTGTAATCAAGATTGCCGGGAGAAATATCAATAACCTTAGACATGCAGGTGACACCTCCCTTATGGCAGAAAGTGAAGAGGCTCTAAAAAGCCTCTTGATGAAAGTGAAAGAGGAGAGGGAAAAAGTTGGCTTAAAGCTCAACACTCAGAAAACTAAGATCATGGCATCTGGTCCCATCACTTCATGGCAAATAGATGGGAAAACAGTGGAAACAGTGTCAGACATTATTTTGGGGGGCTCCAAAATCACTGCAGATGGTGATTGCAGCCATGAAATTAAAAGACGCTTACTCTTTGGAAGGAAAGTTATGACCAACCAGGATAGCATATTAAAAAGCAGAGACATTACTTTGCCAACAAAGGTCCATCTAGTTAAGGACCTTTTCCAGTGGTCATGTATGGATGTGAAAGTTGGACTGTGAAGAAAGCTGAGCACCAAAGAATTGATGCTTTTGAACTGTGGTGTTGGAGAAGACTCTTGAGAGTCCCTTGGACTGCAAAGAGATCCAACCAGTCCATCCTAAAGGAGATCAGTCCTGGGTGTTCTTTGGAAGGACTGATGGTAAAGCTGAAACTCCAATACTTTGGCCACCTCATGCGAAGAGTTGACTCACTGGAAAAGACTCTGATGCTGGGAGGGATTGCGGGCAGGAGGAGAAGGGGACGACAGAGGATGAGATGGCTGGATGGCATCACTGACTCGATGGACGTGAGTTTGAGTGAACTCTGGGAGTTGGTGATGGACAGGGAGGCCTGGCCTGCTGCGATTCACAGGGTCACAAAGAGTCAGACATGACTGAGCGACTGAACTGAACTGAACTGAACTGAAGCATTTTCCATTTTAAATTGCACAGTTGAGGAGCATTTAGTACATTCCCAATGTTGTGTAACCATCACCACTGTAGTTCAGACTATTTCATCCCCCCCAAATAAAACCCTGTATGCAAAGCAGGCCCTCCTAATTTCTCCCTCTCCCAGCCCCTGACAGCCCCTAATTCTCTTTCTTCCTCGGTGTGTCTACCTATTCTGGATGTCTCCTACAAAAAAAAAAAAAAAAAAACAACCACCCATACAAAGGGGGCTTTTTGTCTCTGCCGGAAAATCTTGAAAGGGACCAGGTGAGTTTTTGTCTTTGTTTTTATTTGAAATAGCAATTTTGCTATTTGAAAGGGAAATTAGATGGGTTAAAGCTGAGATGTATTAATACAAAATGAAGCCCTTTTAGTAAATATGTGTATATATAACCTTGGGGTAGACACTGCTGTTCTAAGTGTGACACCTGAGCCAGAAGACAGAAGGGAAATGCTGGGCTCTTCCTGCAGCAAATCCAAACAAACATCACAAACTAAAAACAAGAGAGGCAGCTGGAACCTCAAGGTCAAAGAAAGGCTTAAAATCCCTGGGGTCCAAAAACCTCTAGAAAACCAATGTTCTAACAAGAAACAGAGCAAACGCATGCAATTCCAACGAGAGGCCATGCATACAGCCACTGTGTTAGGGAAATTAAATAAATAGTCTTGTTTAGGCTTTAGAGATACAGCAGAGCAGGCTTCTGACTTTGCTTCTAACTTGCCTGGACACTGCCCTGACTGTGAGTGACTGCCTGCCGTGAGCACAAGACTTGTGGCACCATAGACAAGATGGGGGATGAATCTTGAGATTGTTGAGCCCCTGGAGGGGGCCTGGCCAACCGAGCCCCAGGCTTAACAACATTCAAAGTTTTACATAACAAAACAAACAGCATTAACATGATGATATCAGTTTGCATCCTGGAATTATAAGTAGGAACACCAAACTTCAATTTTTGACGTCTCACCCACTGAGCTGATGTGATGCCTGGGACATTTTCCCGATTGGGACTGCAGATGTGCTGGGACATGGGACTTCCCAGCGCTGTTTGAGTCTGGATGTTGGTCAAAACCCAATTTGGTGATGTATTCTCTGCTGTTTCTATTTATCTTTTCTTTTAATGCTGGTATATTAAAAGTAAACTAGATAATTCTCAAATTGGTGTTATTTATTTGTATATATGCGGAGAAGGCAATGGCACCCCACTCCAGTACTCTTGCCTAGAAAATCCCATGGACGGAGGAGCCTGGTGGGCTGCTGTCCGTGGGGTCGCTAAGAGTAGGATATGACTGAGCGACTTCACTTTCACTTTTCACTTTCATGCATTGGAGAGGGAAATGGCAACCCACTCCAGTGTTCTTGCCTGGAGAGTCCAAGGGACGGGGGAGCCTGATGGGCTGCCGTCTATGGGGTCGCACAGAGTTGGACACAACTGAAGCGACTTAGCAGCAGCAGCATTTGTATATATGAGTGGTTTATTTTGTTAACAAATCCTTTGCACCTGAGACGAAAGTGAAAACTTTCGCCAAAATGGTATACTAGAAATGCTGGGAGGGAGTAGAATGTGGTTAGTGTGGGGTGTACGGAGGGGTTTGGGGGCAGTGGGCAAAGTTCTGCCTTGTCCAAGGTTGTGTTCACCGTATAACAATTCATTAAACCCTATATTTGATTTGTGTGGTTTTCTGTATCTGTTTTACTTAAAACAATTTTTAAAATGGGTCAGATCTAGATCTACATATGAGTCAATCTGCAAAAGTATATGGTCAAGGGAAAGAAGCCTGGCCTAGAAGAGTGTGTATAGCATGACACATACAGTATGTGTCTGGGTGTTACGTACCTGTCCCTGGGAGGACATGCAGACAAGGGCCCGGAGGGGCCAGGTCGCGGGGATGAAAGGCCACACTGCTTCCACTGTGTACACTCTGCACTTTCACAATGTCCACGGTTATGACTCAAATAAACAACAAACTCCTACTGTACAGCATGAAGAATCACATTCTGTGATAAATCCTAATGGAAAAGAATATGAACAAGGATTGTATATGTAGGACTGAATCACTTTGCTGTACACTAGAAACTAACACACGGAGAAGGCAATGGCACCCCACTCCAGTACTCTTGCCTGGAAAATCTCATGGACGGAGGAGCCCGGTAGGCTGCAGTCCATGGGGTCGGTAAGAGTCAGACATGACTGAGCGACTTCACTTTCACTTTTCACTTTCATGCACTGGAGAAGGAAATGGCAACCTACTCCAGTGTTCTTGCCTGGAGAGTCCCAGGGACGGGGGAGCCTGATGGGCTGCCGTCTATGGGGTCACACAGAGTCGGACACAACTGAAGCGACTTAGCAGCAGCAGCAGCAGAAACTAACACAACATTGCAAATCAACTATACTTCAGTAAAATTTTTAAAGCAATTAATTATCAATTTTAAAAGATGAAAAGATGTTCACCACCACTGGTTGTCAGGGAAACACAAGTCAAAATCACATTTAGATACCAGCTCATACCCACGAGGTTGGCTATAATTAAGAGGAACAGGGGACTTCCCTGGTGGTCCAGTAGTTAAGAATCTGCCTGTCAATGCAGGGGACATGACTTCTATCCCTGGTCCAGAAAGATCCCACATGCTTTGGAGCAACTAAGCCTGTGCTCCACAACAAAAGAAGCCATTGCAGTGAGAAGCCTGTGCACCACAACGAAGAGTACTCCCCACTCTCCGCAACTAAGAAAGCCCATGGGCAGCAATGGAGACCCAGCACAGCCATTGATTAAATAAATAAAAAGTAGTATTTCCATCTGCCTTTCACAGTTTGCTCTCTAATTTGTTCACTGAGGATACACATACGGATTGAGAATGGGTGGCTCAGGAGGTGGCCATTCAGCAACATGTCTTTCAGGGACATTCAAACTTTATTTAACTACAGGCTGCTTTTCAGTTTAAACATTCTCTATCTGTACATTTCTGGGAGTGACTGGGGTCTGCCTGCCTTTGAATACCCCTATAAACACTGTGGTGTGTATCCACTGTGTAGTGAGCCCAAGTTACAGGGCATAGCCAGTGCCTGCCTTTCTTTTTAGAAGTTTTTAAGTTTTGGCCACACCCCATGTTATGTGGGACCTTAATTCCCTAACCAGGGATAAGACCTGAGTCCCCTACACTGGAAGGCAGAGTCTTAACCACTGGACCACCAGGGAAGTCCTCACTACCTGTCTTTCTCACCTGCTAGTGAGGACTGTCTCACTATCCAGGACTCCCTCTACCGCACTCACCACACTCCTGTCTTTCCTCTAATCGGCTTCTTTAGGATGGACTGGATTTAATCGGGGACAAAAGCTTTTCTTTTTTCCCCTAGGGAAACAGCTCTCTTCTGTGACGCCAAAAGAAATAAAAATACTCAGTTTAAATTCCACACTGAATTTCAAAGTAAAATATCTAAAACATTCTGAGCAGGTTACTCCATTTCAATACTCTGTTATTTCTATATGGAAGAATTCCTTGGATAAGATATATAATGACCTTGGGATTTATAACACAATTACTCTAAAAGTAAGCTGAGAATGACTTGACATAATATGTTATGAATAAGAAGGTACCTGCATAGAAATTAAACTAATCGTTGATTTCTTTAAAATATTGTGGCGTGTGTCTCATGGAAATCCCCCCCTTTTCTCCCCTAGTTCACAGAGAAAGTACATGCTTAAGTTTTAAGAGATACTACCCAAAACTACCAGAACCAAAAACTACCAATTTGCAGTCTCACCAATAGTGCAGAATGTGTCCACACACCCAATTTTCTGAAATTCTGATACTGGATAGTATCAGCCCTAAAAAATTCTTTTTTTTTTTTGCTGTCAGATGGGCAGGAAGACCTACCCTGTTGCTGTGATGGTATTTCCTTTGTTACTGACATGATCACTTATCTCTCCATTAGGGATTAGCCAGTATTTCTTCTGTCTGAAATGCCCACTCACATCCTCAATCTAGTTTTCTATTAAGTTTTCTCTTTGGGCTCTTTTCATGTTAAGGAGAGTGACCTGTTGGAACGTCCCTGGTGGTCCAGTGGCTAAAACTGCACTGCCAATGCAGGGGGTCTGGGTTTGATCCCTGGTCAGGGAAGAAACTGCATGCCGAAACTAAGACCTGGTGCAGAAAAAAGAAGAAAAAAGGAGGATAGTGACCTTTCCCCCTCTACCGTAAATGTTACAAGTGCATTCTTTCCTGTTGCTCATCTTAATTTTTGGTGAGAAATCTTGCCACATATAAATACTTAATTTTTAGGTTGTCAATGGTGTCCTTCGTAAAATAAGCAGAGTTTCATGTGAATCCAAGTTGAAGAAGGGCTTCTGCTGTCTTTCTGTTTAGTGTTTGACAAGGTTGTTTACCTTTTTGCTTTTGGAATCCAGCCCCAGAAGAGCACAGCCCCCACCTGGTCACCAAGCTAGCGTCTCCCTCGATTGGAAGTTGGCCCTGCAGTTCCTTCTTGGCATTCTGTCACCTATTTCAGTGGATCTCATATGGGGCTGAGAGTCAGAACCTCCTGGGAGCTGTGAGAGCTCCAACCACTTGAGAGATTGAGGGGCGGGAGGCGGCAGCGGCGGCGGGCTGGGGACCTGTATCTCTACCAGGTTCCAGCTGTGTTTTGGCATCGCACGGGGAGATCGCTGCTCTAGAGCACTTCTTTTACATCCTGATGCTTCTGGGATCTGTCCGCTGTCCCCAGGTCCACTGCTCCCACGAGGGCCCTGTCATAGCTTCCTCCCCTACATCTATCTACCTTCCCCCATCCGCTTGCAGCCTGTATTCTTATGGCTGATTCACATCAGGGTACAGCAGAAGTGACATTGTAAAGCAACTATCCTCCAATTAAAAACAAATTTTTAAAAATTGGATCATGGTCTTCTTTTTTTTAATTTATTTAATTGTAGGATAATTACTTTACAATATTGTGATGGTTTTTGCCAAACATCAGTACGAACTGGCCACAGGTATATATGTGTCCCTTCCATCCTGAATTCCCCACCCACCTCCCTCCCCGCCCTCTAGGTTGTCACAGAGCACCGGCTTTTGCTTCATGTATCAAACTCAAGCTGGTCATCTATTTTACATATGGTAATATATATGTTTCAATGCTATTCTCTTAAATCATCCCACCCTTGCCTTCTCACACTGAGTCCAAAAGTCTGTTATTTACATGTGTCTCTTTTGCTGTCCTGTACATAGGATCGTTGGTACCATCTGTCTAGATTCCATATATATGTTTAATATACAGTATTTGGCTTTCTATTTCTGACTTACTTCACTCTGTATCATAGGCTGTAGTTTCATCCACCTCCTTATGTATTCCTTTTTATAGCTGAGTAATATTCCATTGTGGAGAAGGAAATGGCAACCCACTCCAGTGTTCTTGCCTGGAGAGTCCCAGGGACAAGGGAGCCTGGTGGGCTGCCATCTATGGGGTTGCACAGAGTCGGACACGACTGAAGCGACTTAGCAGCAGTAGCAGCAATATTCCATTGTGTATATGTACCACAACTTTCTTATCCATTCATCCACCAATGGACATCTTACAACTCTTTCCCTGTGGTCTTTGGACCGTCCTTGGACACCCTCCATATCCTTCTGCACTCCCTGCTTCTCCGCACCTTGGTTTTTGGTATTTAGGACATGCCTCACTCCTTGTCCTAGGGCCTTTGCACATGCTGTTGAAATAGTCGCTCAGGTGTGTCTGAATTTTTGTGACTCTATGGACCCAGCAGGCTCCTCTGTCCATGGGATTTCCAGGCAAGAATGCTGGAGTGGGTTGCCATTCCCTCCTCCAGGGGATCTTCCTGACCCAGGGACTGAACCCTTGGCTCCTGCATTGCAGGCAGATTCTTTACCATCTGAACCATGGTGTACATGCTGTTACTTCTGCCTAGAAACCCTGTATGGTATATGGTGTATGGTATCTTTGCCTGTATGGTGTATGGTATCTGATCACTTTGGTGAGACGTAAATTTGAATCACATTTTACTTTTAGGCTGGTCTATGGATCCAATCATTTGGCCCCTGCACAGACAGCAAAGTGTGCAGCTGAGGTGCCTCCTTGCTTCTCAGCGATAAGCCCACATGGCACTTTATGATACTGGGTGATCAAAAGAAAGAGCTGGCCAACAAAGATGAGAATGCAACAAAGAACAAAAAGTGATAAAGATGGAAGTGAAATTTGAGCTGAACCTATTTGCAGAGCAGGAATAGAGACACAGATGTAGAGAATGGAGTTGTGGACATGATACGGGGGAGGGGAAGGAGAGGATGGGACGAATTGAGAGACTGGCGTGGAAACATATACACTACCATATGTAAAACAAAGAGCTGCTATATAGCACAGGGAGCTCAACCCGGTGCTCTGTGACAACTTGGAGGGGTAGGATGGGGTGGGAGGTGGGAGGGAGGTTCAAGAGGGATGGGACACACATATACCTGTGGCTGATTCATGTTGTATGTCAGAAACCAACACAATATTATAAAGCAATTATCTTTCAATTAAAAATAAACAAACAAAAAATAAGGTCACAGTCATAGGTACCAAGGTTTAGGACGTCAACATACACTCTTGGTTATTTTTTTCTTGTTTGTTTGTTTTGGCCATAATTCCCCAACCAGGGATCAAACCTGAGCCCCCTGAATTGGAAGCTCAGAATCTTAACCACTGGACCACCAGAGAAGTCCCAAAATACCCTCTTGGGAGACATAATTCAATGCACAGCAGCTGAAAGGGGCACTGTTATCCTATGGGTAATGTGGTCCACTCATTGATCAGATAAGTTATTCCTCTCTTATGGGTAGGAACAGGGAGGGGTAGACAGACATGAACTGTGTGTGCCATACGGTGTCTTCTGGGGCACGAAAGAGGGAAAAAAACCTCCCCTTACAAGAGTCTTCCAAAATTAAGTGACTCCTTCAAGAGAGGATTGCAAAACGACGTAGGCACTGGTTTCGAGAAAACTAATTCTTTTCAGAGGAATCTACTTGCCACGACATCTGTTAGCAAAGACAGATTTTCCTCAAATCCCTTACTATGTTATACCGTTTTCAAAGGATGTAAGAAAAAAGGGATGTTGTTTAAGAAGAAGGAAATGAGAAGTTGTATTTAATAATGACTGAGGGGAGACTGGCAGAAGAACGACAGTAACATTTGAAGATTTAGTTAATGTGTAAGATTAATGGAGAAAGTATTCATAGCTAATTGACGCAGCAGTTTGTTAAACTTCTGAGAGGATCACATTACAGGTCCTCTGGGGCATTATTTGCATATTAATTAGAATTTATGTTAGCGCGTTTATAAAGCACAGTCATCCTTATCAGCGTGTTTATGAATATCTGGATCTCTTAAAAACCTTTTGCATCACGTCTTTAAATATTCCATGATATCAGTCATAAAAATTTTCCTTTCCTTCCTTCTTTCCTCCCTCCAAGTTAATTTTTCCTGGAAGTTGTGAGGCTGTGTATAGGTCAGCACCGTGGGTCCATTCTGGAGACATTTACACGTGCAGTTCATGTGCCTTGAGCTATCTTCCTTAAAGAACACAAGGGCCCCTTGGACCTCCAAGAACCCTTGGTTTCTCCCTTCTCTGTAAATAAAATTAAACTGCATTTTTTTTTCCCAACATGGAAGCTTTCTCCTTTGGGGCTTCCCAGGTGGCTCAGTGGTAAAGATTCTGCCTGCCCATTCAGGAGACATGGGTTCCATCCCTGGGTTGGGAAGATCCCCTGGAGCAGGAAATGGCTACCCACTCCAGTATTCTTGCCTGGAGATTCCCATGAATAGAGGAGCCTAGTGGGCTAGAGTCCATGGGGTCGCAAAAAATAGACTGAGCACACATCTGGAAGGACCATTAAGGATTTTAGGTCACTTGGACACCACTCTGTGCAGGAAATGATTCCACCGCCCTGAAACACTAATTCACCAAAGAGTAGCCTGCTGCTGCTACTAAGTCACTTCAGTCGTGTCCGACTCTGTGTGACCCCATAGACAGCAGCCCAACAGGCTCCCCTGTCCCTGGGATTCTCTAGGCAAGAACACTGGAGTGGGTTGCCATTTCCTTCTCCAATGCATGAAAGTGAAAAGTGAAAGCGAAGTAGCTCAGTCGTGTCCGACAATGGTGTCCGACTCTTCGCGACCCCATGGACTGCAGCCTACCAGGCTCCTCCATCCATGGGATTTACCAGGCATGAGTACTGGAGTGGGGTGCCATCGCCTTCTCCGAAGAGTAGCCTACTTTTCCTGAATTATAACCGTAATTTACTAAACTTTACTGAGGAAGTAATTTCCTGAATGGCACCCTAGTGGCCCGGACAAGCAATTACAGTTTCTAGTCCTACTGATGGTACTCGGAGGACACATGGAAAAATGATCCGGCTTCTCTATTCTATTGACGTGTTGCATCAAAAACTCACCTGTCTGCACACCACCCATCAGTTGCGGGTTGGATACAAGGACACCTTGAAAGGGGTTCGAGGAGAGAAGCCATGGCACACAGAGTTGGTCACTCTGGTGGCCAGGGCTGAAACCAGCACACACAGCATCAGGGTGCCAAGCAGAGGCTGGGAATGGTATATGACGCAGGCCAGGATGCCTGGCCTGGTGAGTGGGGGTGAGTTAGACCCACTTGGTTCACCTAGCCCCCTTGATGGGGGTCCTTGTGCAGAGCACAGCCAGCCATCCCAGGTGGCCCAGCTGCCATTTCCGTTTCTGGTCCATGAAGCCAAGACAGCCTTGAGGCACTGTGGAGAGTGGGGCCCAGTGGGAAGGACGCTGCCCTGCAACCTGGAAGAACTACATTCTGCCTGAAGTTGTGCCTGTCTCTCGTGAAAGATGCTAGACGAGCCTCTGACCTTTCCTAGGTCTTTATTGTTGTTGCTGTTCAGTCACTCAGTTGTGTCCAACTCTGCCACCCCAAGGATTGTAGCCCACCAGGCTCCTCTGTCCATGGGATTCTCCAGGCAAGAATACTGGAGTGGGTTGCCATGTCCTCTTCCAGGGCATCTTCCTGACCCAGGGATCTAACCCAAGTATCCTGCATTGCAGGTGGATTCTTGATCATCTGAGCCACTTGGGAAGCCTCATAGCTGAGGTTACAAGTGGCTTTTCTGTTCGTCTCCGCATTGAAGCCCCACAGCCACCCTCCCCCCAACCCCGAGCCACACACCTTCCACATGAGGAAACCGAGGCTGAATAGCCCGTGGGGTGGCCCTGGTCATAGAGCTGGTGGTGGGGGGCAGCCAGCTGGGCCAGGGGTTTGATTCCAAGCTTACTGCTTTTCCCACTTAACAGCCACCTGTTTTGATGAATCTGCTGCAGATTAAGTCTGGGAGGACTAAGGAGTCGACATCCAGATCACAGACAGAGAGAATAGATTTGTGGGGACTTCCCCAGCAGCCCAGTGGTTAAGACTCTGTGCTCCCAAACACACACACACGCACACACACACACACACACACACAAAGCAGAGAACATACTTGTGGTTGCCAAGGGTTAAAGGGGTTAGAGAGGGATGAATTGGGAGTTTGGGATTAGCAAATGCACACTATTATATGCAGGATGGGTAAACAAAAAGGTCCTACTGTAAAGCATAGGGAACTCTATTCAATACCTGTGATAAATCATAATGGACAAGAATATGAAAAAATAATATATATGTGTGTATAACTGAGTCACTTAGCTGTACAGGAGAAATTAATCCAACATTGTAAATCAACTATATGTCAATAAAATAATTTAAAAAAGAGTCGACATCTGAAGAGCCATAAAACACAACGCGGCAGACAGCATATGTGAGTATCCACAGGGCTGCAGAGGGGGTGGGGATTGAGGGGAGCTGAATGGGGTGCCTGCTTGTCAGGCAGCATCTGGCAGGTGCCATGCCACACCTTGCCTGGGATGAATGAGGATGCACCGAGGAACACTGCAGGGGATGAAAGACACAAAATGAAGTTTTCAAAATTTACTCTCTGATCCAGGCACAAAAGTCATGGGACAGGAAGGTCATGATGAACTTGACAAGTCCAGAGTGTGAGGTTTTCCATCTTCTGTTAATAAACATTCTCTGGGGTAGAAGGGAATGGAAAAGCAACACCGAAATCCATGCACATCAAGCGTAGATCTGGGTGAATTACTGTAAGGTTAGTGGCCTTGTAACCACGCTCCCAGGCTAAGAAATTAACCATAAGAGGGGCTTCCCTGGTGGTCCAGTGGCAAAGACTCGACATTCCCAATACAGAGGGCCTGGGTTCCACCCCTGCCCAGGGAATTAGATTCCATATGCTGAAACTAAAATGAGAGCAGCCAAATAAAATGAATAAAAACAAATATTTTTTTTAAAGAAATTAACCCCCAGAAACACTGAAGTTTCCTCTAACTGCCCCATCACCATGATAAACCCTTCAGATCAGATCAGATCAGTCGCTCAGTCGTGTCCAACTCTTAGCGACCCCATGAATTGCAGCACGCCAGGCCTCCCTGTCCATCACCAACTCCCGGAGTTCACTGAGACTCACGTCTACTGAGTCAGTGATGCCATCCAGCCATCTCATCCTCTGTCGTCCCCTTCTCCTCCTGCCCCCAATCCCTCCAAGCATCAGAGTCTTTTCCATTGAGTCAACTCTTCGCATGAGGTGGCCAAAGTACTGGAGTTTCAGCCTCAGCATCAGTCCTTCCAATGAATACCCAGGACTGGTCTCCTTTAGGATGGACTGGCTGGATCTCCTTGCAGTCCAAGGGACTCTCAAGAGTCTTCTCCAACACCACAGTTCAAAAGCATCAATTCTTCATCGCTCAGCTTTCTTCACAGTCCAACTCTCACATCCATACATGACCACTGGAAAAACCATAGCCTTGACTAGACGGACCTTTGTTGGCAAAGTAATATCTCTGCTTTTGAATATGCTATCTAGGTTGGTCATAACTTTCCTTCCAAGGAGTAATCATCTTTTCATTTCATGGCTGCAGTCACCATCTGCAGTGATTTTGGAGCCCAGAAAAATAAAGTCTGACACTGTTTCCACTGTTTCCCCATCTATTTCCCATGAAGTGGTGGGACCAGATGCCATGATCTTCGTTTTCTGAATGTTGAGCTTTAAGCCAGCTTTTTCACTCTCCACTTTCACTTTCATCAAGAGGCTTTTGAGTTCCTCTTCACTTTCTGCCATAAGGGTCTTGTCATCTGCATATCTGAGGTTATTGATATTTCTCCCGGCAATCTTGATTCCAGCTTGTGTTTCTTCCAGTCCAGCGTTTCTCATGATATACTCTGCATAGAAGTTAAATAAACAGGGTGACAATATACAGCCTTGACGAACTCCTTTTCTATTTGGAACCAGTCTGTTGTTCCATGTCCAGTTCTAACTGTTGCTTCCTGACCTGCATATAGGTTTCTCAAGAGGCAGGTCAGGTGCTCTGGTATTCCCATCTCTTTCAGAATTTTCCACAGTTTATTGTGATCCACACAGTCAAAGGCTTTGGCATAGTCAATAAAGCAGAAGTAGATGTTTTTCTGGAACTCTCTTCCTTTTTCCATGATCCAGCGGATGTTGACGATTTGATCTCTGGTTCCTCTGCCTTTTCTAAAACCAGCTTGAACATCAGGAAGTTCAGGGTTCACATATTGCTGAAGCCTGGCTTGGAGAATTTTAAGCATTACTTTACTAGCGTGTGAGATGAGTGCAATTGTGCAGTAGTTTGAGCATTCTTTGGCATTGCCTTTCTTTGGGATTGGAATGAAAACTGACCTTTTCCAGTCCTGTGGCCACTGCTGAGTTTTCCAAATTTGCTGGCATATTGAGGGCAGCACTTTCACAGCATCATCTTTCAGGATTTGGAATAGCTCAACTGGAATTCCATCACCTCCACTAGCTTTGTTCATAGTGATGCTTTCTAAGGCCCACTTGACTTCACATTCCAGGATGTCTGGCTCTAGGTGAGTGATCACACCATCGTGATTATCTGGGTCATGAAGATCTTTTTTGTACAGTTCTTCTGTGTATTCTTGCCATCTCTTCTTAATATCTTCTGCTTCTGTTAGGTCCATACCATTTCTGTCCTTTATCAAACTCATCTTTGCATGAAATGTTCCTTTGGTATCTCTGATTTTCTTGAAGAGATCCCTAGTCTTTCCCATTTTGTTGTTTTCCTCTATTTCTTTGGTCAACAAAAGAGTCCGAAATACAGTACTTGGATGCAATCTCAAAAATGACAGAATGATCTCTGTTCGTTTCCAAGGCAAACCATTGAATATCACAGTAATCCAAGTCTATGCCCCAACCAGTAACGCTGAAGAAGCTGAAGTTGAACGGTTCTGTGAAGACCTACAAGACCTTTTAGAACTAACACCCCAAAAAGATGTCCTTTTCATTATAGGGGACTGGAATGCAAAAGTAGGAAGTCAAGAAACACCTGGAGTAACAGGCAAATTTGGCCTTGGAATACGGAATGAAGCAGGGCAAAGACTAATACAGTTTTGCCAAGAAAATGCACTGGTCATAACAAACACCCTCTTCCAACAACACAAGAGAAAACTCTATACATGGACATCACCAGATGGTCAACACCAAAATCAGATTGATTATATTCTTTGCAGCCAAAGATGGAGAAGCTCTACACAGTCAGCAAAAACAAGACCAGGAGCTGACTGTGGCTCAGACCATGAACTCCTTATTGCCAAATTCAAACTTAAATTGAAGAAAGTAGGGAAAACCACTAGACCATTCAGGTATGACCTAAATCAAATCCCTTATGATTATACAGTGGAAGTGAGAAATAGATTTAAGGGCCTAGATCTGATAGATAGAGTGCCTGATGAACAATGGAATGAGGTTCGTGACATTGTACAGGAGACAGGGATCAAGACCATTCCCATAGAAAAGAAATGCAAAAAAGCGAAATGGCTGTCTGGGGAGGCCTTACAAATAGCTGTGAAAAGAAGAGAAGCGAAAAGCAAAGGAGAAAAGGAAAGATATAACCATCTGAATGCAGAGTTCCAAAGAATAGCAAGAAGAGATAAGAAAGCCTTCTTCAGCGATCAATGCAAAGAAATAGAGGAAAACAACAGAATGGGAAAGACTCACTCTTCCCTCAAAGTATCAATGACTGCTCTCTGATATGTAGTCCTCACTTCCTCTCACTTCTTTGTAATTTGATCACTCAAGTATCTCTCCCTAGGGCCTCCCCAGTGGCTCAGTGGTTAAGAATCTACCTGCCAAACAGGAGATGTGGGTTTGATCCCTGGGTCAGGAAGATCCCCTGGAGAAGGAAATGACAACTCACTCCAATACTGTTGCCTGGGAAACCCATGGGCAGAGGAGCCTGGTGGGCTACAGTCCATGGGGTCACAAAGAGTGAGACATGACTTAGTGACTAAAGAACAAACAACAATCTCTCTCTAGATACTACAGACTAGCCTTACCCATTAAATTTGTAAAAATATGTCTTCCAAGTCCGTTTGAATTTCCAGATTTCATTCCATCCCTCTCTTTTCCCTACAGTTTATCTGTGGAGGAAGCAGGCTGTCCGGCAGTCTAGCGTTTGCTGAGTGCATTCTCCTGATGCAGTTCAGTGTGTTTCTTTGCCTGTGGGTGTCCTGCCACTTGGCAGCTGGATCCAGAGATGGGATTGGAGTCAGGCTTAATCCCTTTCATAAGATAAAAAATGATGCATCCTTCCATCAGGAGGCCTGTCAGGGTCTAGTTTTCACCCTTTTTTTGATGTCAGCAGCTGTCAGTGCTCAATTTCTATGTGTTAATTCATTGTGGGATGCAAAGTGGTGACATCTTAATTTAATATTTCTTTTCAACTATCTCTTATAATAATAATTGATATTATTAAACTATACTTCCCCTCACCTACTATCTGATTACCCAAATGTACACTTTATGTAGGAAAGACAGGATAAATGCCTGATTATTTTCTTGTCATTTGCCAGTTTTTAAGATTATGAATTATTTCCCTATTATTGACTGGGAGCAACCAATGAGTTCTTTAAAAACGTTACCATGAAAAAAAATGATCATGACTATGGATTTAAACATATTTGGTAAGTTTAAAGGCACTGAAATGAGTGTCCTTACTAATACAGTTACACAAAGTTGTTATTTCCAATTCAAATTCAGGACTACAGGAATTTTATGTAACATCTATACTGCATATCTAACTCCCTGTCTCTACACTGAAAACCCAGGTTCTCAAGGACACAAAAAAATGATAGAATGTCCCCAAATTCCTCATTTGCTTCATCTGGTATTATGTGCAGTCTCATCATAATAATGCAAACCCTATCACAACCAATTAACTACCGGACGCAGTTAAAGCTTTTGCATTTGTTCTTCCCTTTCAATCCCAGTTTTGAAAAATGGTCGTTATAGCTACATTGTCAGAGCATGTCTCAGTCTGTTCAGGCTGCCACAGTCAGAAAACCACAGACTCGGTGGCTTATAAACACAGACATATATTCCTCAAAGTACCGGAAGCTGGGAAGTTCAAGGTCAAGGTGCAGGCAGACTCAGTGTATGCTGAGGATTTGCTATCTGGCTCACAGATGACCATCTTCCTGCTGTGTTGTCATCTGGCAGAATAGGCAAGGGAACTGTCTGGGGTCTTTTAATATTATTATTACAGCACTAGTCTCATACACTTTGCTGACAAAAGTCCATCTAGTCAAAGCTATGGTTTTTCCAGTAGTCATGTACAGATGTGAGTGTTGGACCATAAAGAAGGTTGAGTGCCGAAGAATTGATGCTTCTGAATTATGGTGCTGGAGAAGACTCTTGACAGTCCCTTGGACAGCAAAGAGATCAAACCAGTCAATCCTAAAGGAAATCAGTCCTGAATATTCGTTGAAAGGACTAATGCTGAAGGTGAAGCTCCAAAACTTTGGCTGCTTGATGTGAAGAGCACAGTTGTTGGGAGAGAGCTGACTCATCGGAAAAGACTCTGATGCTGGGAAAGATTGAAGGCAGGAGGAGAAGGGGGCGACAGAGGATAAGATGGTTGGATGGCATCACTGACTAGATGGACATGAGTTTGAGCAAACTCTGGGAGATAGTGAAGGACAGTGGAGCCTGGCATGCTGCGGTTCATGGGGTTGCAAAGATTCAGATACGACTGAGTGAACAACAACAATGGTGTTTCTCTGGATCAGAGGGTTTGGAATGCATTGGGGAGAGCAGAGAGAGAGTGGGATTTGCAGTCTGGTCAAGGCTGTCACTGAGCGCACAGCTGACCTACACAAAAAAGGCCAACTGATCCCCTAAATTACATCTCTGCTGTGAAAACTGGAGCCAATCATGTAATTGACGGTGAAGATCAGTGATGTTTATTTTTCCAGAGACTTCCTATTTATCCATGAGCAAAGTGTTTTACTTTTGTTTCATACTTAAAAAATAAAAAAGCTATTCAAGGAGTTCTGGTTGAAGGTGACTCTCATGCTTCAAAATCAAATGATAAATTCAACTCCATTATTTTCTGTTCAGTTGATGGATGAGAATTATCAAATCTCATGTGGCTTGACTCGTAATTTTGATACATTTTCCCTGAAGGCAAAACATTTCTTTCATGCATAATTTTGTTTGAGTCAGTGTGTGTGAATATGAATAACTGCTTATTCTAATGAAATCATGACAATATATGTTTCTAATAACCTGACTTAATGGTGCTGGTTGAGTTAATTTAAGTGGAACCTACTTCTTAGCCTCACTGCCCTTCCTGAGTAATCCAACCTCATTTATTTCTCAGGGGCTTCACACAAAATCCTAGTCAGTAACTCAGAAGTCTTAAAAACTTAATTTAGGATTTATTTTATCTTTTTTTTTCTTGTTGCCTGCAGCATGTGGGATCTTAGTTCCCCGACCAGGGATTGAACCCTCACCCCTTGCAGTAGAAGCACAGAGTCTTAATCCCTGGACCACCAGGAAAGTCCCTATTTATTTTCTTTTTTTTTCATTTTTTAAATTGACGTATAGCTGATTTACAATGTTGTGTTAACATGTACTGTACAGTGACTCAGTTATACACATATTCTTTTTTAATATTCTTTTCCATTATGGTTTATCATAGAACACTTTTGCTTGTTTGTTTTACAATTAATTAAATAATTTTTGGTCTTGGTTGCTGTGCACGGGCTTTTCTCTAGCTGAGGCAAGCAGGGTCTACACCCTAGTTGTGGCATGTGGGCTTCTCATTGTGGTGGTTTCTCTTATTGCAGAGCACCGGCTTCAACAGTTGAAGCATAAGAGCTCGACAGTTGTGGCGCATGGACCCAGCTGCTCCGAGGCACACGGGATCCTCCCAGACCAGAAACTGAACCTGTTTCTCCCTCATTGGCAGGCAGACTCTTCACCACTGAACCACCAGGGAAGCCCTGACCATTTTTAAGTGTGTAATTCTGTGGCATTAAGTACATGCACATTGTTGTACAACCATCACCACCATCTATCTGCAGAATTTTTCCATCTTCCCTAATTGATATTCTGCCCCCATTAAACACCAACTCCTCATTTCTCTTCCCCCCATTTCCTGGCAACCACTGTTCCACTTTTTGTCTCTGTAAATCTGACTACTCTAGGCACCTCATATAAGTGGAGTCAGGGAATATTTGTGTCTTTCTTGACTGGCTTATTTCACTCAGCATGATGTCCTCAAGGTTCAGGAGACAGTTGGACAGATATCTCTTTAAGTCCCTGCCTTCAATTCTTTCTGGTGTATACTTGGAATTGCTAGGTACAGTAACTTTACAATTAATTTTTTGACATATCTCCATACTGTTTTCCACAGTGGCTGCACCATTTTACATTCCTATCAGCAGTGCACAAGGATTTCAATTTCTTCATATTCTCACCAATGCTTGGCTATTTTTTGTTTTGTTTTGGATAATAGCCATCCTAACGCATGCCAAGTAGTACCACATTGCGGTTTTGATTTGCATTTTTCTAATTAGTGATGTTGAACATCTTTTCATGTGATAATTGGCCATTTATACATTTTCTTTGGAGAAATACTTAGTTTGGTCATTTCTCCATTTAAAAATTGAGTTGTCTTTTTGCTTTTGAATTGTGGGAGTTCTTTATATATCCTGGATATTAAATCCTTATTGGCTATATATCAATCATTTGCAAGTATTTTCTCCCATTCTATAGTTTGTCTTTTTACTTCCTTGAAAGTATCCTTTGATGAACAAAAATTTTGAAGTACAATTTAATCTAGTTTTCCTTTTGTTCCTCACAGTTTTGGTGTCATAGCTAAGAATCTAGAGCCAAATCCAAGGTCATACATATTTATACTTACATTTTCTTCTTAGAGTTTTATGACTTTCACTCCTATATTTAGGTCTTTGATCCATTTTGTGTTAATTTTCATATATGATGTGAGACTGGGGTCCAATGTCTTTCTTTTGCATATGAAAATCCAGTTGTCTCAGCCCCAGCTGTTGAAGAGACTATTTATACACTGGATGACGGTCCTGTCAAAACTTAACTGGTGTTAGGTAGATGAATTTACTTCTGGACCCTCAATTCTATTCCAATGGTCTGTCTATCCTTATGCATCTACCACACTGCTTTGATTACTGTAGCTTTGTAGTAAGTTTTGAAATCTGAAAGTGTGAGTCTTCCAACTCCATTCTTCTTTTTCAAGACTGCTTGGCTATTTGGGACCCACTGCAATTCCAGAAGAATTTGAGGATTGGCTTTTCCATTTTTGCAAAAAAGTCTGAGTTTTCACAGGTATCACATTGAATTTATAGAGTGTTTTGGCTACTTATATCTTGATATTAAGACTTCCTATCCACAAACATGGTGTCTTTCCATTTATTCAGGTATACTTTATCTTCTTTCAGCAATTTTCTATAATTTCTGATGTACAAATCTTTCATCTCTTTGGTTAAATTTATTCCCAGGTGTGTTAGTCTTTTAGCTGTATTGTAAATGGAATTGCTTTATTAATTTTCTTTTCAGGTTATTCTTTGCTGGCAAATAAAAAAGCGATTAACAGTCATGTGTTGATCTTGTATCCTGCAACTTTGCAGAATTTATCATCTCTAGTAGCTTTCCTGTGGATTCTTTGAGGATTTTCTATAAATATATGATAATATCACCTGTGAACAGATAAAGTTTTAATTCATCCTTTCTAGTTTGTATGTCTCTTCTTTATTTTTCTTGTCTGATTGCTCTGGCCAGAATTTCTACTACAATGTTGAATAGCAGCAGGGAATATGAACATCATTATCTCATGCCTGATCTTGTGAGAAAGTAGCCAATCTTTCACCACTGAGTATAATGCTATGTGTGGGTTTTTCATAAATGTCCTTTATCATAGTGAGGAAGTTAAAGGAAAGTGAGTCTTTAACATGCTATTTTTAGAAATTAATTTGAGGCCTAGGATGATGTAGTTATTGGTGTTATTTTTCTCCAGAGATGATTTTCAATGGCTTTTGTCAGCTCCTAGAGGCCTGAGCAATGCAAGACTACCTTAGTCCAAACTTCAGGTTTGGGATTTCTGGGCACCTGCAACCAGAGATAAGGTAGGCTTGCTGCTGCTGCTAAGTCACTTCAGTCGTTTCCAACTCTGTGTGACCCCATAGACGGCAGCCCACCAGGCTCCCCCGTCCCTGGGATTCTCCAGGCAAGAACACTGGAGTGGGTTTCCATTTCCTTCTCCAATGCATGAAAGTGAAAAGTGAAAGTGAAGTCGCTCAGTCGTGTCCGACTCTTAGCGACCCTATGGACTACAGCCTACCAGGCTCTTCCGTCCGTGGGATTTTCCAGGGAAGAGTACTGGAGTGGGGTTCCATTGCCTTCTCCCTTATTATTCAGGCACAGCCATCTGAGAGGCCATCCTAAATCAGGGTACTGGCTTCCTGGATTCCCCCTTCCCCCACCCTGGCCCCCTTGGAGGGACCTGGACTCAAAACTCCTTGTTCTAACCCTCCATGGTTGCCAGAGGCAGAATACAAGGGCTCAGGGCAGAGGCTGCCCAAGTGCTGCATTCACTCTCCTAGGTCTTGGCCTGGTATTCTCTCATTATCTCCCTAATTCTTGGATGTTTTAAAAAAGATATTTTAAAAAATATTTCATTTGTCTTCTTAGTTGACTTTGGCAGGAGAATCTGCTAGCCTGCTATTCCTGGAAGTGGAGTCTCTACTGATTATTACTTTTCCAGAGGCAGGGACTGTGAGATCCAAGTATAACTTTCTTACATCTTATAGGAGATACAAAGGAACAAGCTCATTCCTTGTCCATTTATGCAGAAGTATATTTTGAAAAGAGCAGGAATCTGCAACAAGGGGCCTGTAAGGGAGTCATTAGTGTTACTTATCTACCCTTGGCCCAAGCAGGCATGATTGCATTTCACAAAAAGCTCAGCCACCTTCTTTGCTTATGAGCAATGGTCTCACAATACTATAAAGCTACAGTACTCAAATCAGCATGGCACTGGCACAAAAACAGATGTGCAGATCAATGGAACAGAACAGAGAGTCCAGAAATAAAGCCACATACCTATGGTCAATTATTAATTAATTTATTTTTTGGTCATGCTGGGCTGCATGTGGGATATTAGTTCTCCAACCAGGGATTGAACCCGTGCTCCTTGCATTGGGAATGTGGAGTCTAGACCACTGGACCTCCAGGGAAGTCCTCCTATGGTCAATTAATCTTCAACAAAGGAAGCAAGACTATACAGTGGAGAAAAGACATTCTTGATGAAGTCAGATCACACCTTCCTGCCATACACAAAAACAAACTCAAAATGGTTTAAAGACTTAAGTATAGGACAAGACACCAGAAAACTCCTAGAAGAGAACACAGGCAAACAGTCTCTGACATAAATCATACCAGTGTTTTCTTAGGTCAGTCTTCCAAGGCAACAAAAATAAAAGCAAAAGTAAACAAATGAGACTTAATCAAACAAAGATTTTACATAGCAAAAGAAACCATAAACAAAAAGACAACCTATGGGCTGGGGGAAAATATTTGCAAATTATGCAACCAATAAAGGCTAAATTTCCAAAATATACAAACAGCTCATAGAACTCAAAAAAAAAAAAAAAAAATTAAACAACCCAATTGAAAAATGGGCAGAAGACCTAAACAGGCATTTCTCCAAAGAAGACATACAGATGGCCAACAGGCAAATGAACAGATATTCAACACCATGAATTATTAGAGAAATACAAATCAAAACTACAACGAGGTACCATCTCACTCCGGTCAGAATGGCCATTGTTAAAAGTGAACAAATAATAAATGCTGGAGAGAGTGTGGAGAAGAGGAAACCCTCCTAAACTCTAGATGGGAGTGCAAATTGGTGCTGCCACTATGGAAAACAGTAGGAAGGATCCTCAAAAAACCAAAAGGGTTGCCATATGATCTAGCAACCCTATTCCTGGGCATATACACAGAAAAAATTATAATTCAAAGAGACAGATGCATCTCTATGTTCATAGCAACACTACTGACAATAGCCAAGGCATGGATGCAACCTAAATGTCCACTGACAGATGAATGGATAAAGAAGATGTGGTGCATATACACAATGGAATATTACTCAGCCATTAAAAAGAATGCAATAATGTCATTTTCAGCAACATGAATGAACCTAGAGATTATCATACTAAATGAAGTAAATCAGAAAGAAAAAGGCAAATGCCATATAATATAATATCACTTTTATATGGAACCTAAAATATGATACAAATCAACATATCTATGAAACAGAAACATATTCACAGACATAGAGAACAGACTTATGGTTGATAAGTGGGGAGGTGGGAGAGGAGTTTGGCATTAGCAAAGACAAAGTATTATATATAGAATGGGTAAACAACAAGGTTCTACTGTACAGCACAAGAAACCATATTCAATATCCTGTGATAAACCACAGTCGAAAAGAATATGAAAAAGAATACATATATATACAACTGAGTTACTTTGCTGCAGAAATTAACGCAACATTGTAAATCAAGTATACTTCCATAAAATTTTTAAAAAAGAAAAATGGTCTCAGTCTATTAGTCTCATCTGATTTAGGGAAAAGAAAAAGTTGCTATATGGTCATTCCAGGGGTCTCCAGGAATCTCCCACAATACAAGGACGTGTATTATTACAGCCCTTTCATAAAAGAAAAACAGTGAAGAGCAAAGAGGGTCAATGAGCTGCCAGTCTTACCCTGCCTACCTCTTTCCCCCTCCTATCTTTATGATTCACTTCTAGGAAATTGACTCCTTTTAATTATTTACTGGGTTTAATACAATAAAATTTTAAGATTTTCTAAAACACAGAATTGATGTTTTTATTTTTTGGCTGCACCTCACGGCATGTGGGATCATAGTTCCCCAACCAGAGGTGGAACTCACACACCCTGCATTGGCAGCATGGAGTCTTAACCACTGGTCATTCAGGGATATCCTAAAATTAATTTTTAGAAGAGCAAAAAGTAATTTTAATTTCTTGACAGTCTCTCCCTCTGATCAAATTTTACTAAAGAGGTAGATCTCTCTCCTGACCCACCTACAGCAAAATTCCCTGCCGAGCTGCCTGGAGCTTTTCCCATGTCATTTATAAACAGAAGGATTTATACACATTCTGGAAGCACATCTAATATGTAGATGGGAGTTCACTGGAGGTTTCCAGCATTTGGTGATTCTTCCCACGGTGTGCCAACTGGCAGCCCCTATATTTCTAGTCCATGTTTAATTCATCACTGACACCTCCCATACACCTCTGAAATCCATCCAATTCTCGGTATCACCACCATCTCCACCCTAATCCAAAACACCGTCTCCTCTTGCCTAGATGGCAGCAACAGCATCTCACTTCTCCACATTTCCTTGGGCATCCCACAGTCAATTTTCCATACTGTGGTCAGAAAGCTCTTTCCAAAGCTCCTTATTATCTTTTTTTTTGGCACCATGTAGAATTCTCCGTAACACTGAACATATTTGCAGTTGGCTTTGGAGCTGCTGCTGCTGCTGCTGCTGCTAAGTTGCTGCAGTTGTGTCCAACTCTGTGTGACCCCATAGACAGTAGCCCACTAGACTCCCCCGTCCCTGAGATTCTCCAGCCAAGAACACTGGAGTGGATTGCCATTTCCTTCTCCAATGCATGAAGGTGAAAAGTGAAAGTGAAGTCGCCCAGTCCTGTCGGACTCTTCCCAACCCCATGGACTATAGCCTACCAGGCTCTTCAGTCCATTGGATTTTCCAGGCAAGAGTACTGGAGTGGATTGCCATTTCCTTCTCCATGGCCTTGGAGCAATTACCCACATACTGCTGGTTCCCCCACTAACCTGAAAGTTCCCTGAGCACAGGAAGCTTGTCTGCTCATCCTTATTTCCTCAGTGTGTGGCACACTGTGGGTGTTTAACATATTTTTTGAATACTACATAATGTCAATCAACTATGTAACTTATTTGTTATGCTTGTCTGTTTTCCACCTTTCACCAGGAAGGCAGGGAGTTGGCTGTTTCATTCATCCATGTTCTCTCTCTTTTTTAAAGTTTATTTATTTTTAATTGGAGGATAATTACAATATTATGTTGGTTTCTGCCATACATCAACATGAATCAGCCAGAGGAATACCCAACATGAATATCCATGTTCTCTGAAAGCCTAACGCGGACAGGTGCTTAGACGCTTCTTTGTGAACTTTGTTGAAGAAATGAATAAATGAATGAAAGACTGAGGTGACTGCAGTGAGAACCTAACTTCCAAGCAGTCCAAGATCTTGATGCTATAATTCCAAGCCCTTAAAAAGTGCTGCCCTGTGCATTTCTAGGTAGAGAATGTCTCCAAAGTTCAGAAGGATGCCTGCCAGAAGCTCATCCTGTTACAGACAGGACTGGAAGAGAAGCAGCTCTGGCCAGAGGCCAGCATTCTGAGGTCAGCCACTCCATCTGTGGAATCCCCACCCCTGTGCATCCCTGGGCCGTCCGGTTAAATTGGAAAATAAATCCCATGCCTGCTGAGGTGTTGGCTGATAAAGGGTTGAGCTACTGGCCATTCCAGAGGAATTTGCATTTTAATAGAGGCTCGTCAGCCCCAAAGGAATCTATATCTCTAAAGGTGTAATTTCCACCACCAGCAACTGAGATATTTGGGGGCCAGACTGCAGCGTTTCTGATCCAAATCCAACAGGAAACTCCCTCAGTCCCGCCTTGAGGCAGTGTAAACTGACCCACCATTTCCCGCTATGATTACTATGAACGTATCCTTTTTGTGCTTGATATTCTCAGACAGCCTGACACTCCTGGGCCTCTCATATGTCAACACAACCCATTTCAACACTGGCAGTCTTAAAGTGGTCACATCAACGGGGCCGCAAGGTGACTCGTGATAACCTGAACTTCCAAGCTTTCTCGGTACCCTAGGAAGCCAACAGTCAGGTATTTAAAACCTAATACTGTCAAAAGGGAGAAATGATTTCGTAGGTCCTTTAATGACACTGTTCATCAAAATTCGTTTTGTGCAATTGATTTTCAGCCCCAATTTTTCACTTGTATCAAAAGCCCTGCAAACGGAAGGTGGGCAAGAGACATCTGTGAACTGGGGATGTTCTGAATGCCCAGTCCTTCAGGACCGAGTTCTCCGCTTGGCTTGATAAATTCCTGGAACTGCAGGAGAGCAGCAGAATCCTGAATCCAGGAATTCCGCATTCGAGAGAGGCTCCCGCCCGCCACGCCTGGGATTAGGCGCTGGGAAGTCACCTCCTCCGCGACCCCCGCCGCCGGGGCGCGCGCTCCTCCCGGGCCAGCCCCAGGCTCGGTAGCGGCTCGGCCGGCCCGCCCCAGCTCCCAGGCTTCTTCCCCGTCGCCGGCCCGGGGCTCCTGCCGCCCTCGCCCTTGACGCGCCCGCGGTTCTCACTCTCCTCCTCGGTGAGGGGCGCGAGCGCCGAGGCCCGACCACGGGGACCGCACCTGCGCCCGCCCGCTCCCGCGCCGCTCGGTCCCGGCTCGTGCTCTGGCCTCGGCCCCCGGCCCCGCGCGCGGCGGCGGCAGGGCTCGCGCCCGGGGACAGCGGCGGCGGCGGCGGCTCGAGCCCGCGCCCGGGCCGGGGAGCGCGCGGGGCGGGCGGGAGAGGGCGCAGCGCGGCGCGGCCGGCGGGCGGCCCTGCGGAGCTGCGGCGGCATGGGCGCGGGCCCCGGCCAGGGCTGCGGGCGTCCGGTTCCCCGCCCCGCGCGTCCCGCTCCACGCGCGCGGCCGCCGCAGCCCCCGCGACCCGGGGGGAGGCCGACCCCGTAGTCGGTGCAACTTGCCTCGGACCCTTGGTGAGGAGGGGCGGCGCGCAGGACCGGGCGCGAGCGGGTGAGGCGTGCAGGCGCGATGCCTCCGGCTGGCGGTCCCCGCGCGCCGCGCCCGGCCGCGCTGCCCCGCAGCCTGTCCCGCCTGCGCGAGTGCCCGGGCCGCTCCCGCATCGTGTTGGCGCTCGGGGCCACGCAGATGGCGCTCGGATGCCTCATCGTGGCCGTCAGCTTCGCCGCTCTGGCGCTCACCACGTCGGCCCGTGTTCGCCACTCCTGCCCCTTCTGGGCCGGCTTCTCGGTGAGTGTCGGCGCGGAGCGCGGGGGCTGCGGGCCGGGGACGCGGGCCCACCACCCGCGGTCGCCGAGTTCGGCGCGCGAGCTGCCACAGCCCGGGGTGCGGCTTAAAACTCGGGCAGGAGAACTCCGGAAACCCGACTCACCGCTTGCCGCCCTGGGAGCGTCGCTTTCCCTTTCCCCTTGCGCTGGTCCCGGAGTTACTTTTTTGCGAAGAGACAGGAGCCCGGGCGCCCTCAAGCACTGGAGGGGCCTTCGGATGAGGGTGGGCGGCGGGGCCGGCGGCTGGGCCCTGAGGCCCCTTGCGCCCAGGGGCTGAGGAACCGCCGGGGAGTGGTGGGGCTCTGGGCGACCCCGAGCGGGGTGGGAGCAGGGTGCGAGCCCGGTGCGGAGACGCGGCTCCGCGCGGCTGGCCTCCGCGGCTGAAGTCTTCGGCGCAGGGCGCGTGCCGTCGGGTCGCGGGTCAGTCCTGGCGGCGGGAACCGACCGAACCCGCCTTGGCAGCCCACCCTCTCGGTGTACCGTAAGTGGCGCGTCCCGCGCGTGGTGGGGATTGATCCGCAAGCGCAGTGGACAGTGCGACTGGGCAGGCGGCCCGCGGGCCGCGTGGGGCGGGAGGCGTGTTTAGTGAGCTTCCTAGCCGGGAGGTGACAGATTTTCAGGCTGTTGACCCCAAATTAGAGAGGCCAGTGACTGACAAACCGCCGTAGAAGCAAAGCCACCAGGAAATCCCATTCAAGGACGTGGTTGTCTCCAAGAAATAAGGGGGAGGGGGTAGGGGGGAGGGAGGCATTTTTTTTTTATTAAAGTTGTTTTTTCCCTATATTAATAAAGAGTGAGTATATGGAAACAGGAAAGATCTATGCTGAGCAAATATTCTTTATAAAGAGAAGCCCTTGTTCTGAGAACTCTTGACGTCTGTACCTGCATTTGGTTTGCGGTGCCGGAGTATGTTTTACAGGTTTAAACAGTAAATTCGGTCTGTTTTAACTCCATCTCCAAAAATCCAAACCAAGCCTTTGGAACGAATGTTTGCTATTTGTCCTTGACTTCTGAAATTTAAAAATTCTGTCGATCTCCGCTTTTGTTGTTCTTTTGTAATGGCCTTTGTTCTCCAAGTCTGCTGCAGGCCTTGTAAGATAAGATCGAAGCAGGACCGACTCAGTGACAGCCTGATGGATCCAAGTGTTATGGTTCATCCTAACGGGCGTGTGAATTTCCAGAGCTTATTTCAGACCAGGAGTGAGTCTTGGAGAGCTGATCAGAACAACAGAGCATGAGTTTCAGGCTCCCAGTGCTCAAAGTAAAGAGATGGGATTGGAAGCAAGACCCAGGAGTCATGTTTCAAATGGGGGCCCCTAAATACAGCCTTCAAACACATCTGTGGCTCAGTGTTCAGCATGATTTAATGTGCATTGTTTTCATGTGGCCTGAGTTTGTGTCTGCTGTGGCCCACAGGTGGCAGCTTGGTAAACGAACTGCCCTTGGCTTCTCCATGGGCCAGGTCTTCTAGCCTTGTGGCTTTGGTTCTTCCAAAAGGCATAGAGAGAGAGCTGTCTCTTAATAATGAACTTGGAAGGGGAAACAGCCATCAGACATGGTAGAACAGCTGTTTATGTGAAAAATGTACATTCAGTGTATTTTAGTCTTAAGCATTAAATAAATATATAAAGCATTAATTCAGCTTGCATTCCCAGGGTTATTCCTTTCCACAACTATAACTTTGTAGTTCAACATCCTGCAATTCAGAGTATTCCCCACGTGTCTTGTGTGTGCAGACCTGCCTGTAGGCTCTGGGGAGAACAGTGAGCAACATCCTCTGCTTTTATTTTAGAGGTGGTAGATTGTGCCTCGGGTCCACCTCCCACTCTCCCCACCTCCTTACACCTCCTGTCTCATGGGCTTTTTTCAAACTGAATCTGCCACAAGCACCTTTAACTTTTTATTGACCTGAAGATTTTTGCAGAAACTAATGCCTTTGGCCAGTGATTTGTTATGTGAGTATTGAAACACTCCAGTCAATAATATTTGAATAACAAAATACATATTAATGTGTCTCTGGTCAATAATGCATTAAAGTTTTTTCCAAACAGTCTATACCCCTTTGCACAGACAGTGAATGGTTCCAGCAATGCTGGGACAGGTCAGCATGTTGTCGCAGCTGTGGGCAGTAACACTGGCCACTTGCCTGCCCACCCACTGTGGAAACTACCTTGCAAGGACATTTTTGTCTTAAGATGGTGACCAGGATGACTAACTTTTCACAAAAATCTGCTCTGCATGACTTGTGGCTGCCTTTCCTGAAAGTGGGTTCTTAAACACTTTCTAGGTCTCTAGGCCTTCTCTGTGGTGTGTCCCTGGTGAAGAACCAATGTAAAAATAACCCCTCTATTTAAGGAAAAACAACAACCAAGAAAACAGCTTAGGTTTATTGAGCATGTACGGTGTGCCAGCTTTTACACTAAGTGTTTTCCCTGCTGGGATAGCACATTTCATCCAAGTGCAGTTCCCTGCACTTGGACTGGACCTCTGACTGGCCTTAGCTAGTGGAGTGCTGCGAAACTGAGGCTGTGTCAGGGCTAGACCTACACCCTGAGAAGTCTTGGCAGCTTGTGCAGAGTGCACTGAGGGGGGAGCTGGATTAAGGAACTTGCTGTATCAGTCGGGGCTCTCCAGAGAAACAGAGCCAATATACACACATATCAGCAAGCTGGAGACCCTGGCATGTTGCTGGTGTCATTCAGTCCAAGTCTAGAAGCCCAGAAACTGGAGGGCTAGTGATGTGGTCCTCATTGTGGCCCCAAAGGCTGAGGACCAGTGGTGCTGATGTCCAAGGCAGGAGAAGGTGGGTGTCCCAGCTCAGAGACCATGAATTTGCCCTAGTTCTGTCTCTGTTGTCTTGTTCAGGCCCTTGCTGGGTTAAATGAGGCCCATCTACATGGATAAAGGTGACCTTCTTTACTCAGTGTCCTGATGCAATGCTAATCTCTTATAGAGACATCCCCCTTGTTGTGACATACCTCAAAAGAATGTTGTCATGTCTGTCTGGGCATCCCTCAGTCAAGTGGGCACATAAAATGAAATTTCATGTCTACCCAAGGTCACACTTGGCCAGCGTCAGATTTGCACTTAGTTGCTCTGACTTGAGGCCACAGCTCTAGCCATAAGACTTTAATTGTCCACCCCCAACCCCAAGCTGGGGACAGGGGAGCCTGGTGGGCTGCTGTCTATGGGGTCGCACAGAGTCAGACACGACTGAAGTGACTTAGCAGCAGCAGCAACCCCAAGCAGTGGCTGAAGGGGCTTCACTTGAGTTGGCTGTGAAGGGTCAAAGGTAAAGCCTCTGTAGGGAAGAAACACCTGTATCTTAGGAAAAGCACAAAATATGTGTGGAAAGGTGATGATGCAAGAGAACTTTGGAGAAGCACAAAATGACAGGAAGAGCCCTGGGGGGTCCTTGGCAAGGCTGGAAACAGGGGAGAGGGCAGCAGGCCTGGTCGGGGCAGCCGTGCTGTTTCGGAGACCTGCCTTCAAGTGGCTGTCATGTCCCAGGTCCCCTCCCTTTGGGTGACTTGGCTTCCCCAGGGATAAATGCTTGGCCCCTTTTGAGAGATGATGATCTACAGGAACAGTTTAGAAGACTACAAAGGCTGTGTGTATGTGTGTTTAATGATCAACGAATTAATCATGTATTTAAAAATTTTGCAGCATTTGGGCTCCTAGTTCCCCAACCAGGGATTGAACCTGTGCCCCTTGCAGTGGAAGCACTGTGTCTCAACCCCTGGACCACCCAGGGAAGTCCACAATGAATTCAGTCTTATTTTAAGTGAACTTTATATCAGAGAACAGACTAAACAGTTTTGTATATGTAATTTAAATATTAAAAAATGGAAGTAAAGGGGAAGGGAAGGAAGTCTCCAGCACTTCTGCTGGCTCTCATGGAGTATTACAGTTAACCTTTGACAGAACAGCCTCATTATTTTTCTTTGACATTTTATTTACTCCCAAGACATCAGAGACAACCGAGTACCCTGTGAATTATCCACATGGCCAGTCACATGTGTTGGTAAAGACATAACCGTTAGGAGCTGACTGTTGATGCACAGATGTGTATATATTTTCTTTTTCCTTTAAAAGCAACAGCATACTGCAAAGCAACAGGTGTTTGTTGCAGTAACTGAAAACAAAGAAGGGTGTAAAGAAAATGACGACAGTGCTTTCTTCTGTCCCAGCTCTGTACCCACAGGTGACCTGCATTAGCAGTGTTTCATGGGACCTTTCTGCACTTTGCTTTACAATCACAAAAATATTAGGATTTATATGTAATGTGTGGGACGTTTCTTTTCTTGTAACATTTTTTAATGAAAAGATTATGTCGCACACCACTTACTCTGACTCTTTTATTTTGTGTGTAATAAATATGCCCAGCCATACTGATTATTCTTACTATTTCTGTCATTATTAATGACTACGTAAGAATCCATAGGATGCATTTTATAATTTATTCAGTTCTCCTTTGGGGAGTAGCCTGGTTGTGTCAGTTCTGTGTCTCCACAAACCATGCTGCTTGTATAGCCTTAGAGGCCAGTGCTGGTTTTCTGAGCATACATTCCCCAAAGTGGAATGGCTAGTTGGAGGGGGTTCCAATTTGGTATTTCATTAGATATTGCCAGAGTTATTCTATGAAGGATTGTAGTCATCCCTGACCACAGAAACATTGCATAAGACTGCCCCTTTGCCATCATCTTCCTAGCCCAGGCTATTAGCATTCCTTAATATTTTATTCATCTGACGGAAAAAAAGATTTTTCATTGTTTTCATTTGATCTGACTTTCCATGGTTACTTCTCTGATACATTACAAGTATTGGGTTGACCAAAACCTTCATTCAGATTTTTCCATAAGATCGTATGGAAAAACCCAAATGGACTTTTTGGCCAATCCAATATTTTCTTGCAGTTTTTCATTTCTCATGTGGCTTAATTTTTGATGTCTTTTGCTGTATATAAAATTTTAAAACGTTTCATATAGTCAAATCTATGAGCTTTCTTTTCCTCAGTGTCTGGGCTCTTTTCTTAGTAAAGAGGGTTGTCATTACATAGGTCACACAAACATTCCTTCACATTTCCTTCTTATGTTTTCATCTTACTTTTTACATTTAATTTTTAAATCGTCCAGAATTTGTTTTGTGTATAGAGAAGGAAATGGTAACCCATTCTGAATGAACTTTTTGGTCAACCCAATACTTGAAACTTATCAGAGAAGTAACCATGGAAAGTCAGATCAAATGAAGACAATGAAATATTTTTTCTTCCATCAGATGAATAACATGTGAAGGAATGCTAATAGCCTGGGCTGGGAAGATGATGGCAAAGGGGCAGTCTTAGTGCAATGTTTCCAGTATTCTTGCCTGGAAAATCCCATAGAAAGAGGAGCCTGACATGCTGCAGTCCATGGGGTCGCAAAGAGTTGGACACGACTGAATGACTAAACAACAACGGTGTGAAAAAAAGACCTAACTTTGTTTCCTTGCAGACCAGGTAAGGTCCTCTGTACCTGTGCTTCTGTTTGGGACTCTATTCAGTTTTACTCTATTTTACTTATTTTTTTCATTGAGATATAATTAACATACAATATTATGCTAGTCTCAAGCATACAGCATAATGATCCAGTGCTTCTATGTGTTGCAAAAGGATCTCCACAATAAGAGTATTTAACATTTGTCACCATATATAGTTAACAAAGGAGCTTCCCAGGTGGCATTAGTGATAAAGAACCCGCCTGTAATGCAGGATACCAGGGTTTTATCCCTGGGTCAGGAAGATCCCCTAGAGGAGGGCATGGTGACCCACTCTAGTATTCTTGCCTGAGAAATCCCATGGACAGAGGATCCTGGTAGGCTACAGTCCATGAGGTTGCATAGAGTCAGACACGACTCAGCAACTGAGCATGCACACATGCACACGCACCACAGTATTTTGGTTAAGGCAACATACTGGTAAATTTCACTATCTGGTCAGGCATCTCCCTCCATACTGTTTTCTTTCTCAAAAGTGCCTTGGTTCTTCTGTAATAACTTTAAAATGTCTGTGTCTAGTTTCCAGCAATACCTATTTAAGGTTTGGATTGCAGTTGCGTTACATTGATGGAACAATTTTGGCAGTATTGACAGTTTTATCGTATGGAAGCTTCTAGTTCAGGAACACAGTTGCATTTTCATTTCTTTGTCCTTTGTCTTACACCTTTCAGAACATCTCTTATGGGAGCAGATTTTCAGTCTCCCCTAAACTTTTTTTGAAAACTAGTTCGTGAGAGTTTCCTGGTGGTCCAGTGGCTAAGACTCCATGCTGCCAATGCAGGGGTCACTGGTTTAATCTCTGGTTGGGGAACTAAGATCCCACATGTGGCACAGTGTGGCCTAAACAAAACAAAACAGAAAACTCAACCAGTTCACATGGTCATCCTAGAAAAACCTAAGTGAGGACACATCAATGAAAGAGATGTGCGATCCCTACAAGTCAGGACATAGATGCGGCCAGTCCACTGGGAGCCAGAGCTGCAGATGAACAGCTGAGGGTGGTGGGGAGTGAATGAAAGCATTGACAGGCTATGGGAACCCCGAATCACCGTGAGTTATTCACCCCGAAAAGTGGATGAACGCCGGAGAGGTGCTCTGGGTTTTCTGGTTGGGGGTGAGAACAGCCACCTTGCAGGGATGAACATGCAAACCTGGGACCATCTGAGAAACACACTGTGAGTTCTTCCTTCTACAAGGTCAGTGCCTCGCCCTGAGCAGAATGACCAGAAACAGAAACCAAACTGAGCAGGACAGGAACACCGACAGCAAGGAGGCATAGATTAGGATCGTGCAGGTCGGGGGACTCCCAGAAACTGCTCCAGCAGCAGTAGGAGATCCTGGGCAGAGAGAATGGCCTTGGAAACAGGGTCTGCAGGGTCTGGAGCTGGAGCAAAGGGCCAGGGTGGGGATGAGTGTCCCCAGATTCTGGATTGAATGCTGAGAAGCAAGTAAGTGGATACGTAGAGATCTCATTCTTGAGTCTTTAAGATCGGTAGAGCCCAGCTGACGAAGATGTCCTATGTGTGTGCATCTGACTCTTTGCGACCCCACAGACTGTAACCTGCTAAACCCATCTGTTCATGGGATATTCCAGGTAATAACACTGGAGTGAATTGCTATTTCCTTCTCCAAGGGATTTTCTCAATTTAGGGATAGAGCCCGAGGCTCTTGGATTGCAGTTGGATTCTGTACTGCTTTGCCACTGGGGAAGCCCAAAGCTGTCCTAGCTCAACCCTTATTCTTTAGGAGCTTTCTTTTCCCAGATTGGGAAAATCTACCTCATACATGGGGAAAGAAAAATGGAATATGATCTCAGTTCAGTACAGTTTAATTCCGTCGCTCAGTTGTGTCCTACTCTGCTGCTGCTGCTGCTAAGTCACTTCAGTCGTGTCCGACTCTGTGCGACCCCATAGGCGGCAGCCCATCAGGCTCCCCCGTCCCTGGGATTCTCCAGGCAAGAACACTGGAGTGGGTTGCCATTTCCTTCTCCAATGCATGAAAGTGAAAAGTGAAAGGGAAGTCACTCAGTCGTGTCCGACTCTTAGCGACCCCATGAACTGCAGCCTACCAGGCTCCTCCATCCATGGGACTCTCCAGGCAAGAGTACTGGAGTGGGGTGCCATTGCCTTCTCCGTGTGTCCGACTCTGCGACCCCATGAATCGCAGCATGCCAGGCCTCCCTGTCCATCACCAACTCCCGGAGTTCACTGAAACTCATGTCCATCGAGTCGGTGATGCCATCCAGCCATCTCATCCTCTGTCATCCCCTTTTCCTCCTGCCCCCAATCCCTCCCAGCATCAGAGTCTTTTCCAATGAGTCAACTCTTCGCATGAGGTGGCCAAAGTACTGGAGTTTCAGCTTTAGCATCATTCCTTCCAAAGAACACCCAGGGCTGATCTCCTTTAGAATGGACTGGTTGGATCTCCTTGCAGTCCAAGGGACTCTCAAGAGTCTCCTCCAACACCACAGTTCAAAAGCATCAATTCTTTGGTGCTCAGCTTTCTTCACAGTCCAACTCTCACATCCATACATGACCACTGGATAAACCATAACCTTGACTAGACAGACCTTTGTTGGCAAAGTAATGTCTCTGTTTTTCTATATGCTATCTAGGTTGGTCATAACTTTCCTTCCAAGGAGTAAGCGTCTTTTAATTTCATGGCTGCAGTGATTTTGGAGCCCCCCCCCCCGCCAAATAAAGTCTGACACTGTTCCACTGTTTCCCCATCTATTTGCCATGAAGTGATGGGACCAGATTCCATGATCTTTGTTTTCTGAATGTTGAGCTTTAAGCCAGCTTTTTCACTCTCCTCTTTCACTTTCATCAAGAGGCTTTTTAGATCCTCTTCACTTTCTGCCATAAGGGTGGTGTCATCTGCATATGTGAGGTTATTGATATTTCTCCCAGCAATCTTGATTCCAGCTTGTGCTTCTTCCAGCCCAGCGTTTCTCATGATGTACTCTGCATATAAGTTAAATAAGCAGGGTGACAATATACAGCCTTGACATACTCCTTTTCCTATCTGGAACAAGTATGTTGTTCCATGTCCAGTTCTAACTGTTGCTTCCTGACCTGCATATAGGTTTCTCAAGAGGCAGGTCAGGTGATCTGGTATTCCCATCTCTTTGAGATTTTTCCACAGTTTATTGTGATTCACACAGTCAAAGACTTTGGCATAGTCAATAAAGCAGAAAAAGATGTTTTTCTGGAACTCTCTTGCTGTTTTGATGATCCAGCGGATGTTGGCAATTTGATCTTTGGTTCCTCTGCCTTTTCTAAAATCAGCTTGAACATCTTGAAGTTCATGGTTCACGTATTGCTGAAGCCTGGCTTGGAGAATTTGGAGCATTACTTTACTAGCGTGTGAGATGAGTGCAATTGTGGGGTAGTTTGAGCATTCTTTGGCATTGCCTTTCTTTGGGATTGAATATGATATAATCTTATGCAAAATTGATTCAGAAAAGAATGATGAAATGAACATAATGGTACTATAGAAAATGAGAACACGCCAGAAAAAATCATAAACTAATATTTCAAGATAAACTAAAAGAAAAAAACAATTTGAAAGGGTAGCATCCAGCATAAATTTAGAAACTACAAAAACATGGCTTGATAACAGAAAATTATGAAATGAGAACAGATTGATATCCGGAAAGAATTAGGAAAAAATGAGTTTTAGAATGGAAGACTAAATTGTATGCAGAAGGGACACAAGAGCAAGTGGTTACCATAGTCCCAAAATAATAATACAGGATGAGAAGGAGGAAAATGAAAACAATAGCACATAAATGAAGGAGTAGACTAAGTTAGAATGTATAGGAGACAAGGACTTCCCTAGTGGTCCAGTGGCTAAGCCTCCAAGCTCCCAGTGCAGGGCGCCAGGGTTCAATCCCTGGTCAGGGAACTAGATCCCACATGCTGCAGCTAAGATCAGAGATCTCCCATGCCACAACAAAGACCCAGCACGACCAAATAAGTAAATAAATAAATATTTTAAAAAAGAAAGTATAGGAGACAGGCAAAGGAGATCTATGTGTAATTAGAGTGTCCAGGAAAGGAAAAACAAAGCAATGGAATAAAATAAATGTTTAGAACTATTACTGGCAGAAAACTAACCTAAAAATAAAAGAAGACTTGAAAGTGTCCGCCATGTGATAGGGGGAAAAAAATCAATGGAGAATAATCAACACAGACATATCCCTGTAAAATAATGAATGTTAAAGATTAGGTGGAAGTCTTAGTCATTTGTGTTGTGTGTTGCAGTTCTCAAAGCCAAACGAATTCTGTGCTAGAAAAGGTGAAGCAGTATTTTAAAAAGTCAATTTGGAGGGGGCAAGTTGAAATTTCCAACTTTTAGAAAAGATTGTAGAACAGAACTAAGAACTGCGTATCCTGTCTACTAGGTTCCCCGATTGTAAGTGCTTTTACTATATTTGCTCCATGGCTTGCACATGGAGACTTGTGTACACTGTCTCTCTTCCTGAATGGAAGAAAAAAAAAATCCAGTATCATTAGAGTATTTTTCTTGACCTCTTGGGGGCAGGCTGCAGATGTGATGTCCCATCACTCCTGAACATGTCAGTGTATATATCCCCTACTCAAAGACACTCTTCTATGTAGCCAGTATAAACTCCTCCAGCCTAGGAACTCAACATTAGAAGAACATTGTTGTCTGAGTCATAGATCTTATTCCAGTTCCACCAACTGTCCAAAGAGTGTTCCTTTCCCTTCCTGGCCCAGGATCCTGTCCAGCAATATATGTGTGTCTTGTATCTCTTCACTCTCTTCAGTCATCCTTTATGTCTCATGTTTTCCATGATTTTAAAGAGTACAAGCCTTTTTAAAGAATAAAAAACGAAATTTTTTTGGCTGTGCTATGCAGCATGTGGGATCTTAATTCCCTGACCATTGGAAGCACTGAGTCTTAACCACTGGGCCACCAGGGAAGTCCTGAGAGTACAAGCCTATATGCTGTAGGATGACCCTGAACCTGGGTCCATCTGGTTTATCCTCATGGTCAGACTCACTTTATGGATTCTTGGAAATAAATGAAAAGCAGAATGGAGATATTCTCCGAATTCCTTCTGTGTTCTCTGATGAGAAATCCGTTGTGATTTAAATTGTTGCTCCCATGTCAGTTGACTTTTTCTCCTTTCATTTCCATTCTGCTATTAAATTCATCTGGTGAATTTTTTACTTCAGTGATTCTGTATTTCTGTTTTTAAAATTTCCATATGGTTCTCCTTCATATCAACTAGATTTTTTTTCTTTAGGTTTTTGTAGCTTTTCATTCATTCCCTTGCTTACTGGAGCATTTTTGTTATCACATCTTTAAAGTCTTTGATTGTTCCAGAATCTATCATTGATTGTGTTTTCCTGTGGGAGTTGCCATTGTCCTGATTCTTTGTAGGCCTGGTAATTTTGGATTATATCCTGGACATTTTGAATGTTAGGTTGTGAGTCAGTCTTTGGAAACTGTGTAAATCCAGTCAAGAATGTTGCTGCTTTTTACAACACAAATGAACTTATCTACGAAACAGACTCACAGACATAGAGAACAGACTTGTGGTTGCCGAGGTTGGAGGGAGGTTGGGACGGGCAAGAATTGGGAGGTTGGGATAAGCAAATGCAAACTATTATATATAAGATGGAGGCTTCCCAGATGGTGCTAGTGGTAAAGAATCCGCCTGCAAATGCAAGAGACTCAGGTTGGATCCCTGGGTTGGCAAAATTCCCTGGAGAAGGGATTGGCTACCCACTCCAGTATTCTTGCCTGGAAAATCTCATGGACAGAGGAACCTGGTGGGCTACAGACCATGGAGTCACAAGGAGTCGGATTGACTGGTTTGATCTTCTTACTGTCCAAGGGACTCTCAAGTGTCTTCTCCAGCACCACAATTTGGAGGCATTAATTCTTTGGTGCTCAGCCTTTTTTATGATCCAACTCTCACATCCATACATGACTACTGGAAAAAAATAGCTTTGACTGTATGGACCTTTGTCATCAAAGTGATGTCTCTATTTTTTAATATGTATTTCAATATATATCAGGTGCAAACAAATACTGTTTGATTCCACTTTTGCAAGGTACCTCAAATAGTCAAATTCATAGAGTCAGAAAGTACATTGGTAGGTGCCAGGGGCTGGGGAGTGGGAGGCGGGGAGTTAGTGTTTAATGGCAGAATTTTAGTTCAGGTAGGTGGAAAATTCAGGAGATGAATGATGGTGAGTGTTGTATAACGGTGTGAATGTACTTAGTGCCACTGAGTTATACAGTTAAATATGGTTAAAATAGTATGTTTTATATTATATGACTTGTACCACAATAAAAAAAATTTTTTTAATAAATAAAATGGATAGTTTAGGAAGAGCAACGGGAGAAAGAAGAACCAATTACTAGCTAATTGCATTATTGCTCTTAGGAGGGAGGTAATAATGCCTAGAAAAGGAGGGTGCTCAGGGGGTTATATAAGGTGGTAATATAAAGCAGCAACTAGAACCAGTATCCTTCCTACAAACCTGCAGAGACTCAGAGAAAGTAGGGAGTGGGCAGCCCACGGACGGAAGGACGGAGTTTGTGCGTCATTGTTTTAAATATAAGGTTAAAAATCTGCAAAGCTGATGCCAGACATCCAGACTGTATTCACATTATGTAAATAGACTTAATTAGCCTGGTTAAAAAAGTTTTTCAGGTTGACTTAACAAAGCAAGATCCAGAGATAGACTGAAAATGGAGAGATTTAGAAAGACTAAAAATAAAAGGACTGGAAAAGATATACCAAGCAAATTCAAATGAAAAGAAAGCAGGCCTTGGGACTTCCCTGGTGGTCCAGTGGTTAAGACTTTGAACTTCTAGTGCAGGGAGCAGAGGTTCTATCCCTGATCGGGAAACTAAGATCTCACATGCTGCGAGGTGCAGCCAAATAATAAATAATTTTTTTAAAAGGCAGGTGTCGGTCTTTTTTTTTTTTTCAATCGAAGCATAGTTGATTTACAATGTTGTGTTAATTTCTACTGTATAGCAAAATGACTCAAACACATATATACATTCTCTTTCATATTCTTTTCCATTATGGTTTATCACAGGATATTGACTGTAGTTCCCTGTGCTGTACAGTAGGACCTTGTTGTTTATCCTTTCTATAGATAATAGATTGCATCTGCTCATCCCAAACTCCCAATCCATCCCTCCCCTACCTGCTCCCCCTTCACAGCCACAAGTCTGTTCTGGGTGTCTGAGTCCTCATTCTTGATACCAGGCAAAGTAAAACTCATATATTCTTGTTTATTCGAGATATGATATGATGTAATGCTGTGTCTTTGTGTTTTGCTTAAGTGCTGAACGTTTTTAATATGAATTCAGTTTTTGAACAGGTAGAGTGTTCTGAGGTTCTGTCCTATAGCTGCTGTACCTTTCCTGTTAAATGTACTCAAGTTCTGTGGTGTAGCTCTGTGTCATCATTGGAATTTCCCTTCTTCCAGGACTGACGACTCCTATACAGAGACACTGTCGACTTTTGTTTCTGTCTTACTTTGAAATCATTTATTCTATTTTTAAGTAAATGTCTTGTGACTCCCCTGGTGGCTCAGAAGGTAAAGAATCTGCCTGCAACGTAGGAGGCCTGGGTTTGATCCTTGGGTTGGGAAGATCCCCTGGAGGAGGAAACAGTAATGCACTCCAGTATTCTGGCCTGAAGAATCCCGTGGACAGAGGAGCCTCATGGGCTACAGTCTATGGGGTCGTGAAGAGTCAGACATAACTGAGCAACTAACATGCTTTCATTTGTGCTTCCCATTTCTACATTCATATCATCTGTAAATCATTTTGCTTCTTTGTGTTCAGTATTTTTCATATCAACAAAAAATGTATATGCTGCTTATTCCTTTCCTTTTGCGTTAATTGGAACCTTCATGTTGAATGATAGTGTGAAAGGAAACATTTATGTCTTGCTTTTGACTTTACGTATCTATTTAGGGAAGGTGAGATTTCTAGGCTCCTGTCCCTGGTATGCCCAATGCAAGCCTGCTTGCATTCGGTTTCTGCATTTAGGCACTTCACTGACCTGACTTGATAGCCTCATTTGATCATCATGGCTGTTCTTACCTTCCCTATGTCCAGCTGGTGATGAAAGTTTCAGGGTTCAGTACGCTTAGGTAGACGTGAGCCTTAAAGACCAGCAGGAATTGGGGATACTGGCATTTTGGGGGGAAGGGAAGGCCTTGGCAACTAAAAAATATAGTCACAACCTAGAAGTCAAGAGTTGTTTTATCCAGTGGGAATTGTTAGGATTTCAAGCCCGGAAGACAGCATCTAAAGTGACCCTGAAAAAATAAATAAATAAAGTGACCCTGAGAGAACTGCCTTCTAAGGCGAGGGGAAGAGTCGGGGTATATAGAAGTTTTGTAGCAAGGGGCACGTAATCTGAATATCAAAAAATTATTGTTAATTAAAATCAGATATCTTGAACTAAGGAATTTACGGCTTTTCTAGGCATGGGAAGATGTAAGTGTCCAGGCTCAGCTCTCTGGGGCCAAATTCTGTTTCTTCATTATTCACATCCTTAATTCCTACTTCACAGTAAGGGAGTGGGGTATGTGGGGTTAGATGCCTCTTGTGCTTTCTCTCACCCTCCCCACCCCACCCCACCAAACTCCTCAGTACTTATGTTTACTAGGGAAGTGGATGATGGCTGCCAGTATTATTCTTCCTGGGCTCAGAAATTACATTTGGAAGGCTAGACTCCCTGATGACGGTGACATCCTTGTTTACCGGTATGGGAGGAAATATTCCATTTCATAGCCTTCAGTCAAGTATGTGGTAAATGTAAACAAACTACTTCTTTGCATCAGCAGCTTTACTCCCAGAGCCTGTGACGTAACTATCTATCACAGAGACAGGTAACTTAGTGGCTCAAAAATAAACCCTTAAAATTACAGCTCATCCTTCTGCAGAAGAAAGAAAAAAAAATAGAGAGTTTGAAACTTCATGCAAAGACAGATTTTTCTTTTGAAAAATACTGAAGTGATCTAAGGATAAGAGAAGTGTTGTCTTCTCATCTATAATGAGAAATTGTACATATTGGCTTTACAGTATTGTACACTATTGGCTGATAGTGGTTACAGACAGTGATTTTTTTTGTTTTTTTCTTTTTTTGGTCACACCTGGTGGCATGTGGAATCTTAGTTCCCAACCAGTGATAGAACGTGGGCCTCATGCAGTGGAGACTCAGAGTCTTAACCACTGGACCGCAAGGGAAGTCTGCAGATGGTGATATTGAAGTACGTTTTTAGACCCTCTAACCTAGAATCTGAAAGCACTCAGAGAATGGTCCCTGTTTAACATATTACTAAGCAGCTTAGCCACAAAGAGTATATGCCTATCAGAATCTTGTGATTTTTTTTTTTAAAAGAAACATCTTTTTTTCCCCCAACTACACCCCAGAGTTTTTCACAACTGTTTACAAAGGGACACTGCCTTTGTAGAAACTAACGTTTGACCCTCTAAGAAAAAGGCAAAGAAACATGGCATCTGCTTTCTACCTGCCAGTTCATCAAATTTAGCACTGGTGCTCTCGAGTCCTCTTTTCACGCCTCCCATTGCCATTCTGTGCCAAGGCGGAGTGTGAGGCTTGGAGCTGACCCTTTTCAAGATGAGGAAATATTAACACCTAAGAGGTGTGAGCAGATTAACTGAGCTGGAGTCTGTCATAACTAGTGGCACGTAACTTCTCGACATTGACTTCTTAAAAACAGAGAGTGTGTAAATATACATATATATATGTGTATATATAATACCCTTCATTTTATTTTTGCTATATAAAGAATAACAAAAACCAAAAGAAAATGAAACAAAAAGCCAGAAAAGCCCTGGAGCAAGGTGCCTGTCCGGTGACCTAAAGAGTTACACCTGTTGGGACTACCCTGGTGGTCCAGTGGTTAAGACTCTGCCCTTCCACTGCAGGGGGCATGGGTTTAACCTGATTAGGGAACTAAGATCCCACTTGCTGCATGGCACAGCCAAGATAAATAAATAAAATAAAAAATTTTAAAATAGAGTTACACCTGTGGCTCTTACCTGCGGTTCAGTTGGTGTGCCTCTCAAGCGAGTAGAATGGAGTCAGAGTTTAACAGAAAGAGCCCTGATGTTGTATATTGTGGTGGAAGCAGCACAATTCATCTCTCTGTTTTTTGATGGTGGTGGTGATTTTGGTGATGATGACAAAAGTGTTGTCAACTTAATATCATGGAAATTAAAATTGTTTTAACAGCATGGAAGGGTGCAAATTGAAATGCTAAACTGATCCCTCAGCTCCTGCCTTCCCCATGCCTCACAATTAAATGTTTTCAACCTTTCTGTTGTTATTTCTTTGATGCTAAATATAGTATGCCATGGGCTTCCCTGGTGGCTCAGCTAGTAAAGAGTCTGCCTGCCAATACAAGAGCTGCAGGAGACATGGGTTTGATCCCTGGATCAGGAAGATCACCTGGAGGAGGAAATGACAACCCACTCCAATATTCTTGCCTGGGAAATTCTGTGGACAGAGGATCCTGGCGAGCTACAGTCCATGGGGTCTCAAAGAGTCGTACATAACTGTTGACTTAAAAAATAGTCACAGTTTAGAAGTTGAGCACTATGTTTTATTTGGTGGAAATTTTTAGGTCTTAAGCCTAGGAGTCAGCATCTCAAGTAACCCTCAGAGAACTGCTCCAAGGAGGCAAGGGGAGGAGCCAGGTTACATAGAAGTTTTGCAACAAAGAAAGGGCAGGTAGTCGGAACATCAAAACATGATTGTTAATTAAGGATAACCAGATATCCCAAGTTAAGGAATTTAGTGCTTTTCTACATATGGCAAGATGCAAGAGTCTGGACTCATTGAAATCATTCCATTCATATGCATCTCAGCTACCTGGGGCCAACCAACATCCTGCCGTTTTCCTCAGAGCTTACTGTAGGGAGTGTCTGCAGCCTCTTGGGTGCCAGATCACAGGTGTTATTCTCCTTCCTGAGTGCCCTGGAGGGCTAGAATCGATGTTGAATGTGACATCCTTGTTTATTGACATGGCGGGAAATACTCCTGAGCGACAAAGCACACAGTATGCCAGGTGTCACTGGTAAGAGATCTGATCCATTGTGGCTCATCTTTTGCTGAAAACCTAGCCTGTTTTACATCTCTGAAAATTTCTAGGATCTTGTCGTCTTTTTCAGTATACAGTCACCATAATTAAAATTGTGATGCTCTCTTCCATTTTTCCTGCTAATTTTTCTTAATGTTCATCTTATTTTCTGTTTGCATTGTTTCCCATTTCTGCCTGAGGGTGCTAATTAAGTCTAGAAGGGTTCTTACCTTGGAATCCTGTTTGCTCTCAGGCTTTTCTGTTTGTTCTTGCAAGTCTGCCTCTTTTGTGGCTTTGATTTTCCTTAATGGTCTGGTGGTTCTTGGTGTCCTTTGGGGTTTATCATTGAAGACTAGGACTAGATTCATAGCGGTGCTTGACATGTTTTCCTTGACTTTCCTATCCTGCGCATCAAGCAAGGGCCTGACCCCGCTGTCTGGGTGTGGGTGAACCTGAGGGCGGGCAGCTTTGCCTCTGAGTATTGGGCTGGGCCTCTCCTCTCATGCGGTTGAAGTGTGTGCTCTAAGTGGACGAGACAGAAAACTCATTTCTTTGGTGCATACAGCACTGTTTCGGTTTCTGCCTCAGAGCAGAAACCAGTGCTGTAATTCTGGGGAGAGGGCATGTGCCTGGGGTCCTGAGGTCCATCTGTAGTTCTGCAGACAGACTGCAATCATCTGCATCCGGTCTCTTTTCTTGCTTTTGCCCTTGGGACCTGTCTGGGGGCTTATCTCCAAAGACTTCTCTTCCGTATACCCCGATCTAGAATCTCTCATGTGGGTCCTTAGCCAGTCACTGATCTGAACTTTTTTTCTGTATCTTTCCATGGTCTTCTCTTTCCTCTCTGGCACCCAGATTAGGTGAGAACTTCAGGGGAGCTGCTCACATGGTCTGAGACTGGATGGCAAAGTCGCTACCGGTGAGTCCTGGGCTAGCTCATTGCATTACACACCCCTCTTTTTTTTTAACTCTTGAGTTTTCTTACTTATTTCTTTGGCTGCGTCAGGTCTTAGTTGTAGCACACTGGACCTGTCATTGTGGTGCATAGGCTCTTCAGTTGTGGCTTGCAGGCTTAGTTGCCGCAAGGCATCTGAAATCTTCCCAGACCAGGGATCAAACCCATGCCCCCTGCATTGGAAGGTGGATGGATTCTTAACCACTGGACCACCAAGGATGTCCCTCTACTCTTTATTCTTGGTGGTGTGTATTTCACAGTATTTCATGAAGGGACTTACGCAGTCAGTGTGTCCGTTCTTTGATGCTGGAAACCCTCTTTGATTATTTCCTCCTGGAGGCCTGCTCTGACCACCCTCGTTCCACTCTCCTAGCCTGATTTTTATTTTCCTTCAGAGCACTCTGAGCTACCTGAAATTAAATCTGTTTGTTTGGCTGTCTCACCGGAATCAAAACCCCTGGCCTGTGTGAACCTGTATGCGCTCAATATCCATTTGTTCAGTGAATTAATGGATGCACTTTGATTCTTTATGTGTTAAAAGTTGATGGTGCCCCTTCCCCCAGGTTCTTTTTGTATCTTTTTTTTCTTGTTCTCTTTTTCATTCTTTCTCTTTCTAACAGAATTCACTTGCAGTCCCACTAACTGTTTCTACATAGCAGATTATACCCACAGGTAGTAGCTAGAAAGAGGTATTTTATGTTCTCACTGGGGACGTTGGAGGGACTCTGTAGAGTGGGTCTCCACATCTTGACTGCATCAGATGCTGGCCGGGGCTACGGTTATCCTAAGGCTTGGCTGGCTGGACGTCCCAGCTACCTCCCTCACTGCCAGGGTTACTACTGGCTGTCAGCTGGGAGCTTAGCCACGTGCCTCCTCATGGCCCCTCTGGCCTATGGTCTCAATGTGGTTGGACTCCTCCAGAGCAGACGTCCCAGGAGCACTGGTGGAAGCTGATGCCTTTTCCAGCCTCATCTCAGAGGTCACATAGTGTTGTTGCCTCTGCAGTCACAGGCCTGCCCTCCTCCAGGGGAGGGGACAGAACCAACGAGTCAGACATGACCAAGCAACTGAGCACATGTATGTGCAGCAAAGCAGGGGCCTCGTGTGTCCTCACAGCAAACACAGATATGTCTGATCCTGTCTTGACATTTCCAGATTATTAACCACTGGCCCACCAGGGAAGTTCCTCATTTTTTTTTTTTTAATTGCATTTTCCTTCATTTTTAAAATTTGTTATCTGAGTTCATATTGGGGTTTCCAGGGTGACTCAGTGGTAAATGAATCTGCCTGCCAATGCAGGAGACACAGGAAATGCTGGTGGGAACCTTGGGTCAGAAAGATCCCCTGGAGGAGGAAATGGCAACCCCCTCCAGTATTCTTGCCTAGAGAATCCTGTGGACAGAGGAGCCTGGAGGGCTATAGTCCATGCGGTGGCAGTCAGACATGACTGAACGACTAAGCACACATGTGTGTATATTTATGATATTTCCCCTGGTGAATTGGGTGGTTTAGATCTTGTTTTAGTTTTTCCGCTGGCTACTCATCTAAATATATATTTATTATATATAACCTTCTCCTTCATGGCTTAGCAGTTCTTGAATTACATCTGTTGTTTGCATGAAAATGAAAAAAATGATCACCTTTTCTATTTCCTGAGTTTTGTTCCTTATTTTCTTATTTTTAGTTTATTTATTTATTTTTTGATTGTTGTTACAATCTAACTTTAAATACCAAGTTGAAAACTCTGTTTCTAGGTTTCTTGGTGCTTGCCTTCTAAGACAGACAAGAAGACAAAGGCACTTAGACACCTTTGCCTTCCCCCTTCATCCCGTCCAGTTGAGAAAGTGATTCTCTTTTCAATGTCATGTTTACTTTTATTTATTTATTTATTTTTGCAGTGTCATGTTTAAACATTTCCTTCCTGTAACCATTGGAAAGAGCATCTTGTGTACTCTTCTGGTGCATTTTTCCTTTTTCTTAGGTGACGTGTTGCGAGGTGTTGGGGCAAGTTCTCCTCGTTCTCTGGAGGTTGCATCAGCTGTTCTCCTCTGCAGCTCTCTGAAGTTGATAGCTGTTCTGAGATTTCAGAATTTTGTTAACTTGCTCTTTGTTTGCTTCCTGCTTCCAAGGAAGGCACATGGAACAGTGGGAACTTGCTGTGTAGCGTGGCGGCTTGGTGCCAGCTGTGCTTTGTTGTTAAATTTGGGGGGAAAGATATTTGCTATTGGTTTTCACTGTGCCATTTTCTTAATTTTTATTTTTAAAGTAAGGAAGGGGACATCCCTCGTGCTCTAGTGGTTAAGAATCCGCCTTTCAATGCAAGGGACACAGGTTTGCTCTTTGGTCAGGGAACTAAGATCCCGCATGCCACTGGCCAACTGAGCCTGCTCTCTGCAGTGAGAAGCCTGTGAGCCACAACTAGAAAAAGTGTGTGCTGCACCAAAGCGCCTGTGCAGCCAATTAATTAATATTATCACATATTTAAAAAGTATGGAGGTATTTGACAGTTCAATAGCTGTTGCTAGAAGTACAGTAGTCCTGTCACTGTTTGTTTTTTACCTATAAACATTTATTGAAAATGTGAACAAAAAACTTTTTTGCATCAAAAGAAAATGGTTTTGCAATTATGAATGGGACATTTTATTTATAAAAGGATGAATAAAGGTTGTTTGGTAAAGCAAAGAAGTGCAGGTTCCCCAGACACGCCTCCAGGAATATTTTGGCAAAAGCCCATTCTTTCTTTCCATCACTGTCTTTTTGATAGAAAAGCAGCATTTATACTTTTCGAAGTTTGTGATGTGGGTAGGTAGATGGGAACTGGGGGTGCATAGTGAGGGTCTGAGTACAGGCTCCCTTTACTTTGAATATAGCTCGGAGACAGATTTGCCGAGCATCCGGGTAATTGAGTTGTTCTTCAGTCACTTGGTTGTGTTGGACTCTTTGCACACTCATAGACTACAGCACACTAGGCTACCCTATCCTTCACTGTCTCCCAGAGTTTGCTCAAACTCATATCCATTAAGTCAATGATGCCATCCAACCATCTCATTCTCTGTCAGCCCCTTCTCCTCCTGCCCTCAGACTTTCTCAGCATCAGGGTCTTTTCCAGTAAGTTGACTCTGTGTGAGGTGGCCAGAGTATCACAGCTTCAGCTTCAGTATCAGTCCTTCCAGTGAATATTCAGGACTGATTTCCTTGAGGATTGACTGGTTTGATCTCCTTGTAGTGCAAGGGACTCTCAAGAGTCTTCTTCAGCACCACAGTTCGAAAGCATCGATTCTTTGATGCTCAACCTTTATGGTCCCGCTGTCACATCCATACATGATTACTGGAAAGATCCATAGGTGGAACAGCAGTCAGGGTTTTTAGTTGCAAAAACCAGAGTCTATTGTAGCCAGTTTCACAAAACTCCATGTAACCTGGACCAGTGCGAGGAATACAGCACTGGGCTGTGACAAGTGAAGACAGCTCTGTAACCACCACCTGGAAGACACCCTGCTTGCTGGGAGTCAAGTGTCAGCAGCCCTGCTAGCCATGGCTGCCTCCCCATGGTGCCTGCCAATGGGAAAGCTGTGTCTGGAGCCGAGGCCCTGCTACAAGGGGCTGGATGAGGTCTTGCTTCTCCTTGGGTACATTCTCCAGATGGAGGAGGGATGATCAAGCAGTGCTGGGAGGCCCCAAACTGGAGAAAGCACCTCCTGCAGTAGTGTTGTCTGCCGGGGGAGGACTGCATTGGAGGCACGTGTAGCCACGAGGGAGGTGGCCTGCCTGGATGGCCAGGGAGTCAGGCAGGGTTGAGGACATGCAGTCGCTTCTGTGACTTCTCATGTTTATTAGCTCTGTGCCTGTGGGCAGGTCACTTACTCTCTATGACCCAGATTTCCTCATCTGTGAAAAAGGGCTCAGAAAGTGTGGTGTTCCATCTCCCTTCCAGAATGTATGAGACAGTACATGTTTGCTGCGTGAATGAATGAATGAATGAATGAGTGTCTTGTTGGTCCGGCCTTGGAGAAAGATAAATGAGCCAAAGAACATCATGATTGGCATGTTAGCTTTTGGTGATGAATGTTGTTTTAAATTAGAGTGTGCTTACATTTGGAGGTGATGGTAACCCACTCCAGTACTCTTGCCTGGAGACTCCTATGGATGGAAGAGCCTGGTAGGCTGCAGTCCATGGGGTCATTAAGAGTTGGGCATGACTGAGCAACTTCACTTTCACTTTTCACTTTCATGCATTGGAGAAGGAAATGGCAACCCACTCCAGTATTCTTGCCTGGAGAATCCCAGGGACAGAGGAGCCTAGTGGGCTGCCATCTATGGGGTCGCACAGAGTCAGACACAACTGAAGCGACTTAGCAGCAGTAGCAGTGCTTACATTCTAGTGAGTTTTTAAAATTATTATTATTTTTATTGACGTATAATTGATTTGGGCTTCCCTGGTGTCTCAGATAGGGAAAAAAATCTGCCTGTAATGAGGGAGACCTAGGTTTGAACCCTGGTCGGGAAGATCCCCTGGAGAAGAGAATGGCAACTCACTCCAGTATTCTTGCTTGGAGAATCCCATCGACAGAGAAACCTGGCAGGCTACAGTCTAGGGGGTCACTCAACTGAGTGACTAACACTTTCACTTTCATTTATATTCTAGTGGGTTTTTGTTATTACTGTTATTATTTTTATTGAAGTATAGTTGGTTTACAATGTAGTAGTGTTGGTTTCAGGTGTACAACAAAGTGATTCAGCTATACATATGTATTCTTTTTCGTATTCTTTTCCATTATAGGTTATTGCAAAATATTGAGTATAGCTCCTGTGCTGTACAGTGGGCCCTTGTTTTTTATCGATTGTATGTATAGTAGTCTGTACCTGTTAATTCCAAACTCCCAGTATTTCTCTCCCACCCTTTCCCCTTTGGGAACTACAGGTTTGTTTTCTGTCTATGAGTCTAATTGTTTTGTAAGTAAGTTCATTCGTATCGTTTTTTTAGTTTCCACATACACCTGATATCATATATTTGTCTTTGACTTGGTTCACTTACATTCTAGTGGCTGCAGAGTATTGAAAATTCTTTAGATTTTAGCTATTTTTTTAAAAGTTAATTTATGGCAAGAACAAGGAAGCAAAAATTATCTAGAAAATTTCAGAAGATGTTGGAAGAGTAAGTGGACGTGGAATACATCTCTCTCCACGGATACATCAGGAATACACCTTCAGACACAGAAGTGCATGCAGAACACCAGCTGAGAGTGGACAGGAGTACCTGACCAGCAGAAAAGAATGTATAGACCCACTCAAAACTCAGTAGGACGAAGGAACTAGGGGGAAAAAACGGGAGATAGTAGGACTGGACCTGCCCTCAGCGGGTTGGGGAACTGAAGCAGGGGTCCAGATCCCACACCGGGGCAATTGTCTGAGTCAAAGAGGAAACATTTAAGGCTGAGCAGGAAACAGCTGATCTGTAGCAGCCTAAATGGAATGAGAATCCTTGCCGCAGCCATACATACCCTGGACAGGGACACAGGTCCCCTGGAAGGTGCAGCAGCTGGGAGCTGGAGTTTAGGGATTGTGGAGCAATCCTAGGGTGAGGGCTGCTGTTGACTGCAGAGAGACAGATCAAGGGAATATGAGGGAGGAGACTGTGGTGGGAAATGCCTGTGGAGGAAAGCCTGGCAGCCATGGAAGCAAGGCGATACTGCTGAGTCACACGTAGGGTGTGGAGCCATCACCATAGCCTCTCTCCCCTAACACAAACAGCATTGGCAGCTGAACAGTAGAGAGGCTGGCCCATCAAATGCCTGACGCACTGAACTAGAGTAGGACCCCACCCAGGGAGCCCCTTTAAGTGCCTGATGTGCTGATCTACAGAGGAGGACCCCAGGCATGGAAGCCCTCTAAGTGCCTGAACGGGCGGAGTTACAGAGAAAGACTGGCCAAAGAGGCCTCTTGATCGTCAGCTACAAGAGGCTCGAAAAAAGACTCATAGGGCCATAACTCCTGCACCGGAGGCAGTCCATGTCCCTGCACACTTGACCCCGCCAGAGTCCCCTCAAGCCAAACAGCTGTACCACCTTCATGCTCAACTCTCACTGGGGCAGAGGTGGCACAGGCAAAAAAAGTCTTGCCCCTATGTGCACAGGGTCGCTTCGGTAGTGTCCCACTTGTTGCGACCCTGTGAACTGTGGCCTGCGAGGCTTCTCTGTCAGGGAGGTGGATTCTCCAGGCAAGAATACTGGAGCGTATGGGACAACACTGGTTGCCATACCCTTCTAGAACACTATATTTCCTGCTGCCCTAGCCACCAACTCCCCAGAGTACCTGGTGCTGCCAGAACCCCTGAGACTCAAGTAGCTGCACCACCTCCACACGTGGCCCTCACAGGGGCAAACCCAAGTCCTCTAGGGCAGCCTCAGGAGCAAACCCCAGTGGACAACCCATAGCCAGAGGTGGAAATAAAATCACAATTGAAACCCAGGGGCAGTGTGACTAAGGAAGAAGACCTAAAACTCTCCCACCAGCTGTACAGCTGCAGACTAAATACATACAATCAACTAGGCAGACTCTGTGTCTGTGGAATATATAAAAGGTCATGAGAGCTCAGACAATAGAAAACGCACTAGTTCTGATAGCTGTGAACATTGGATGCAAGACCACAGAGCAGTAGGATCAGATTAGAATATGAGCTGCCCTCACAGCAGATCCAGAGATCAGTACTATTAGAGGGCATCATAGAGAGGTAAAGTGGACTGTGACTCCCAGCGACGGAAACAACTCTGACAGCAGTGATTCAAGAAAAAACATTTATTATTCTTATGTTTTGAAATGTTCTGTAGATTCTTCGGGATTTCTTTTCCCTGCCCCCACCGCCCGCCCCGTTGTAGTTGTCAATTTTATTGGCACTATGAAATCTAACTAAGCTTTTGAGGTTTTTTTTTTTTCCTTCTTTTTTCTCAGTCACATTTTTTATTGTTGTTATAAACCTCTGCCTCTATTTTGGGCTTTTGCAGTTCTGGGAAGTTTTTTTTTTTCCTCTCTCTCTTTTTTTAATTTTAATTTTTTAAACCTATTATTATTTTTTCTACATTTATTCCTTTGCTTTTCCTACTGTTTTTTCCCCCTTGCAGTTAATCTTTAATATACATAACTCTTCTTTATCTACTACTATTTAACTTTGCATATCTAGTCTTTCTTTCTTTTCTTTTCTTCCTTTCAGTTCAGTTCAGTCGCTCAGTCGTATCCCGACTCTTTGCGACCCCATGAACCGCAGCACGCCAGGCCTCCCTGTCCATCACCAACTCCTGGAGTTTACCCAAACTCATGTCCATTGAGTTGATGCCATCCAACCATCTCATCCTCTGTCGTCCCCTTCTCCTCCTGCCCTCAATCTTTTCCAGTGTTAGGGTCTTTTCCAATGAGTCAGCTCTTTGCATCAGACAGCCAAAGTATTGGAGTTTCAGCTTCAACATCTGTCCTTCCAATGAACACCCAGGACTGATCTCCTTTAGGATGGACTGGTTGGATCTCCTTGCAGTCCAAGGGACTCTCAAGAGTCTTCTCCAACACCACAGTTCAAAAGCATCAATTCTTCCGCACTCAGCTTTCTTTATAGTCCAACTCTCACATCCATACATGACCACTGGAAAAACCATAACCTTGACTAGACGGACCTTTGTTGGCAAAGTAATGTCTCTGCTTTTTAATATGCTGTCTAGGTTGGTCATAACTTTCCTTCCAAGGAGTAAGTGTCTTTTAATTTCATGGCTGCAATCACCATCTGCAGTGATTTTGGAGCCCAGAAAAATAAAGTCAGCCACTGTTTCCACTGTTTCCCCATCTATCTGCCATGAAGTGATGGGACCAGATGCCATGATCTTTGTTTTCTCAATGTTGAGCTTTAAGCCAACTTTTCACTCTCCTCTTTTACTTTCATCAAGAGGCTCTTTAGTTCTTCTTCACTTTCTGCCATAAGGGTGGTGTCACCTGCAAATCTGAGGTGATTGATATTTCTCCCAGCAATCTTGATTCCAGCTTGTGCTTCTTCCAGCCCAGCATTTCTCATGATGTACTCTGCATATAAGTTAAATAAGCAGGGTGACAGTATACAGCCTTGATGTACTCCTTTTCCTATTTGGAACCAGTCTGTTGTTCCATGTCCAGTTCTAACTGTTGCTTCCTGACCTGCCTACAGGTTTCTCAAGAGGCAGGTCAGGTGGTCTGGTATTCCCATCTCTTTCAGAATTTTCCACAGCTTATTGTGATCCACACAGTCAAAGGCTTTGGCATAGTCAATAAAGCAGAAATAGATGTTTTTCTGGAACTTTCTTGCTTTTTTGATGATCCAGCAGATGTTGGCACTTTGATCTCTGGTGCCTCTGCCTTTTCTAAAACCGGCTTGAACATCTGGAAATTCAAGGTTCACGTATTGCTGAAGCCTGGCTTGGAGAATTTTAAGCATTACTAGCGTGTGAGATGAGTGCAATTGTGCGGTAGTTTGAGCATTCTTTGGCATTGCCTTTCTTTGGGATTGGAATGAAAACTGACCTTTTCCAGTCCTGTGGCCACTGCTGAGTTTTCCAAATTTGCTGGCATATTGAGGGCAGCACTTTCACAGCATCATCTTTCAGGATTTGAAATAGCTCAACTGGAATTCCATCACCTCCACTAGCTTTGTTTGTAGTGATGCTTCCTAAGGCCCACTTGACTTCACATTCCAGGATGTCTGGCTCTAGGTGAGTGATCACACCATCGTGATTTTCTGGGTTATGAAGATCTTTTTTGTACAGTTCTTCTGTGTATTCTTGCCACCTCTTCTTAATATCTTCTGCTTCTGTTAGGTCCCTACCATTTCTGTCCTTTATAGATAGCCCATTTTTGCATGAAATGTTCCCTTGGTATCCCTAATTTTCTTGAAGAGATCTCTAGTCTTTCCCATTCTATTGTTTTCCTCTATTTCTTTGCATTGATCGCTGAGGAAAGCTTTCTTATCTCTCCTTGCTATTCTTTGGAACTCTGCATTCAAATGGGTATATCTTTCCTTTTTTCCTTTGCTTTTCACTTCCCGTCTGCATATTTGTTAGTTTTGTTTTCATTGCTTTATACCCCAGTTGGCACCTTGCTTTAGTTTTGTTTTCCAGTTTATGCTTTAGTTACTTTTGTTCTGGTAGACATAATTTTGGGTTCCTTTTGTTCACCAAGTCAGTCTATTATACTTTATTTTTGTTGGACTGTTTTGATTTTGCTTATGGGTGTATATGTATATATTCAGTCACAGTTTTTATTGTTGTTATAAACCTCTGCCTCTACTTTGGGCCTTTGCAGTTCTGTGGAGTTTTCCTTTTTTTCCTTTTCTCTTTCTTCTTCCATTTGTTTTCTTTTCTCTATTTTATAATTTTAGTTTTTAATTTTCTTAAACCTATTATATTTTTTCTACATTTATTCCTTGTTTGCCTTTCCTACTGTTCTTTTCCCCTTGCAGTTAATCTTCAGTGTATATAAATCTTCTTAACCTACCTCTATTTAGCTTTGCATAGCTATTCTATCTTTCTTTTCTTTCTTTCCTTTCCTCTCAACATACTTGTTAGCTTTGTTTTCATTGCTTTATTCCCCGGTTGGCACCTTGCTTTAGTTTTGTTTTCCAGTTTGTGCTTTAGTTAGTTTTATTCTGGTAGATATAATTTTAGGTTTCCTTTGTTTGCCAGGTCAAGCTATCGTCCTTTTTTTTCATTGGAGTGTTTTGATTTTGCTTATGGGTGTATGTATATATGTGTATATTCAGTCACACTTTTTATTGTTATTATAAACCTCTGCATCTATGTTGGGCTTTTGCAGCTCTGTGGCGCTTTCCTTTTTCTCTCCTCTTTTTTGTCTTTCCTTTTTTAAAAATCTTTTCTTTTTTTTACAATTTTAACTTTTAATTTTTTTAAACCTATTATATTTTTCTACATTATTCCTTTATTTGCCTTTCCTACTGTTCTTTTCCCCTTGCAGTTAATCTTTAATATATATAAATCTTTTTCATCTACCTCTATTTAACTTTGCATATCTATTCTTTCTTTCTTTTCTTTCTTTCCTTTCCTCTCAACATATTTGTTAGCTTTGTTTTCATTGCTTTATTCCCCACTTGGCACCTTGCTTTTGTTTTCCAGTTTGTGCTTTAGTTAGTTTTGTTCTTAACTGGTAAATATAATTTTTGATTTCCTTTGTTCACAGGGTCAATCTTTTGTACCTTATTTTTGTTGGACTGTTTTGACTTTGCTCATGAGTGTATATTTATATGTGTGTATTCCATTATTTTAATTATTCTTTGCCTGATTTTGTAACTGTCATTTGTCTGGGGTTCATCTTTGGTTTCTCATTTTTGGATATTTGTTTTAATCTCACTTAATGCCATAACAAACCACTTGTGGAATATTCGTTCCTGACCAGAGATCAAGCCCTGAGCCTTTGGAGTGGGAGCACTGACTCCAAGACCCTAGATTACCAGAGAACTAACCCTAGGGGTATCAAATAATGAGAACTCACACAAAGGAAACCACTGTAATACAAGACCCAGCAAAACCCAACCACCAATAGCCCCCTATGCAGGATGCCTCATCTAAACAACAAACAAAACAAAAATACAAACCCAGTCATCAGCAGACAGGATTACCACCTCACTCAGACTTGCCCATCAGAAGAAAAACAAACAAAAACTCAGCACAAATCTCACCCTATAAGAAGCTTACACAAACCGCTGGACCAAACTTAGAGGGCAGAAATGAAAGAAGAATTCAACCTTGAAGCCTGGGAAAAGGAGACCTCAAACACAATAAAAAAAAAAAAGTGAAAAGGCAGAGAAATACTACACAAATGAAGAGACAAATTAGAAACACAGAAGTCCAAACAAATGAAGAGGAATAAATAAATAAATAAAAGAATTCAGAATAATGATAGTAAAGATGATCACAAACCTTGAAAGCAAAACGGAGAATATGCAAGAATCAATTAACAAAGGCCTAGAAGAATTAAAGAATAAACATGCAGACACAAACAACACAATTACTGAAATTAAAAATACTCTAGAAGGAGTCAATAGCAGAATATCTGAAGTGGAAGAATGAATCAGTGAGCTGGATGATAAAATGGTGGAAATAACTTCTGAAGAGCAGAATAAAGTAAAAAGAATGAAAAGAACTGAGGATAGTTTCAGAGACCCCTGGGACAATATCAAACACACAAACATTAGAATAATAGGGATCCAGAAGAAGAAGAGAAAAATAAAGGGTATGAGAAAACTTTTGAAGAGATTATAGTTGAAAATTTCCCCAACATGGAAAAGGAAATAGTCCATTAAGTCCAAGAGGCACAAAGAGTCCCATACAGGATAAACCCAAGGAGAAACACTCCAAGAAAGACACATACTAATCAAACTAACAAAGACTAAACACAAAGAAAGAATATTAGAAGCAGCAAGGGAGAAGCAATAAGTAACATACAAGGGAAACCTCATATGGTTAACAGCTGATCTTTCAGCAGAAACTCTGCAGGCCAGAAAGGAATGGCAGGATATATCTAAAGTACTGAAAGGGGAAAATCTACAACCAAGATTACTGTACCCGGCAAGGATCTCATTCAAAATGATGGAGAAATAAAAAGCTTTTCAGACAAGCAAAAGTTAAGAGAATTCAGTACAACCAAACCAGCTTTACAACAAATGTTAAACGGACTTATATAGTCAAAAAATACAAGAGAAAAAAAAAGATCTACAAAATCAATCCCAAACAATTAAGAAAATGGCAATAGGAATGTATATATCAATAACTACTTTAAATGTATATGGATTAAATGCTCCAAGCAAAAGGTGCAGACTGGCTGAATGGATACAAAAACAAGATCCATATATATGCTGTCTACAAGAAACCCACTTTAGACCTCAAGACACATGTAGACCGAAAGTAAGAGGATAGAAAAATATACTCCATGCAAGTGGGAAGCAAAAGAAAGCTGGAGTAGGAATCCTCATATCAGACAAAATAGACCTTAAAATAAAGATTACAAGAGATAAGGAAGGACACTACATAATGATCAAGGGATCAATCCAAGAGGAAGTCATAACAATTGTAAGTATCTATGCACCTAAATATAGGAGCTCCTCAATACATAAGACAAACACTAATAGACATAAAAGGAGAAATTGACAGTAACACAATAATAGTAGGAGACTTTAACACCCCACTTACACCAATGGACAGATCATCAAAACAGAAAATTAATAGGGAAACACAAGTCTTAAATGATACATTAGATGAGATGGATCTCATTGATATCCTCAGGACATTCCATCCAAATGCAGAAGAATATACCTTCTTCTCAAGTGCACATGGAACATTTTACAGGGTAGACCACATCTTGGGTCACAAATCAAACCTTAGTAAATTTAAGAAAATTGAAATCGTTTCAAGCATCTTCTCCAACCACAATGCTATGAGACTAGATATTAATTACAAGGAAAAAAACTGTAAGAAACACAAACACATGGAGATTAAACAAAATGTTTCTGAATAACCAATAGGTTACTGAAGAAATTAAAAGGGAGATAAAATTTCTAGAAATAAATGACAATGGAAAAACAACTCAAAACCTATGGGATGCAGCAAGAGTAGTTCTAAGAGGGAAGTTTATAGCAATACAATCCTACTTCAAGAAACAAGAAAAACACTGAATAGGCAACCTAACTTTACACCTAAAAGAATTGGAAAAAGAAGAACAAAAAAACCCCAAAATTAGTAGAAGGAAAGAAAACATAAAGATCTGAGCAGAAATAAAAAAGAAAGAAAAGAAACAATATGAAAGATTAATAAAACTAAAAACTGGTTCTTTGAGAAGATAAACAAAATTGGCAAACTTTTAGCCAGACTCATCAAGAAAAAAAGAGAGAAGAATCAACAACAAAATTAGAAATGAAAAAGGAAAATTTACAACAGACAATGCAGAAATGCAAAGGATTAAAGAGACTATTATGAACAACTATATGGCAATAAAATGATTAACCTGGAAGAAATGGACAGGTTCTTAGAAAAGTTCAATCTTCCAATACTGAACCAGGAAGAAACAGAAATTATGAACAACCCAATTATAAAAACTGAAATTGAAGCTGTGATCAAAAGTCTCCCCCCAAAAAAAGCCCAGGCCCAGGTGGCTTCACAAGAGCATTCTGTCAAACATTTCGAGAAGAGCTAATGCCAATCCTTCTAAAACTCTTTCAGAAAATTGCAGAGGAAGGGATACTTCCAAACTCATTATATGAGGCCACCATCACCCTGATACCAAAACCAGACAAAGACAACACAAAAAAAGAAAACTATAGGCCAATATCATTGATGAATATAGATGCAAAAATCCTCAACAAAATTTTAGCAAACAGAGTTCAGCAACACATCAAAAAACTCATACACAATGATTAAGTTGGGTTTATTCCAGGAATGCAAGGATTCTTCAATATAAGCAAATCAATGTGATATACCATATTAACAAATTGAAAGATAAAAACCATATGATAATCTCAACAGATGCAGAAAAAAGCCTTTGACAAAATTCAGCACCCATTCATGATTAAAACTCTTCAAAAAATGGGCATCGAAGGAACCTACCTCAACATAGTAAAGACCATATATGATAAGCCTACAGAAAACATTATTCTCAATGGTGAGAAGGTGAAAGCATTCCCCCTAAGATCAGGAACAAGACAAAGGTGTCCACCTTCACCACTATTATTCAACATAGTTCTGGAAATCCTAACAACAGCATTCAAAGAAGAAAGAGAAATAAAAGGAATCCAGATTGGAAAAGTGAAAGTGAAGTTGCTCAGTCATGTCCGACTCTTTGCGACCCCATGGACTGACTATGGCCTACCAGGCTGCTTGGTCCATGGGATTTTCCAGGCAAGAATACTGGAGTGGGTTGCCATTTCCTTCTCCAGGAGACCTTCCTGACCCAGGGATTGAACCCAGGTCTCCTGCATTGCAGGCAGATGCTTTACCATCTGAGCCACCAAGGAAGTCCTAGATTGGAAACGAAGAAGTAAAGCTCTCACTGTTTGCAGATGACATGATACTGTACATAGAAAACCCTAAAAATAGTATCAGAAAATTACTGGAGCTAATCAGTGAATTTAGCAAAGTTGCAGGATACAAAATAAATACCCAGAAATCACTTGCATTTCTATATACTAACAATGAAAAATCAGAAAGAAAAATTAAGGAGTCAATATCATTCACCATTGCAACAAAAAGAATTAAATATCTAGGGAAAAACTTACCTAAGGAGACAAAAGAACTGTACACAGAAAATTATAAAACACTGATGAAAGAAATCAAAGGTGACATGAACAGATGGAGAGATAGTCCACATTCCTGGGTAGGAAGAATCAATATTGTGAAAATGACTATACTTCCAAACATAATCTACAGATTCAGTGCAATCCCTATCAAATTACCAATGGTATTTTTCACAGAATTAGAACAAAAAATTTCACAATTTATATGGAAACACAAAGGACCCCGAGTAGCCAAAGCAATCTTGAGAAAGAAGTATGGAGCTGGAGGAATCAACCTTGCTGACTTCAGATTATACTACAAAGCTACAGTCATCAAGACAGTATGGTACTGGCCCAAAAACAAATATAGACCAATGGAACAAGAGAGAAAGCCCAGAAATAAACCCATGCACCTATGGGTACTTATTTTTGACAAAGGAGGCAAGAATATACAATGGGGCAAAGACAGCCTCTTCAATAAATGGTGCTGGGAAAACTGGACAGCTACATGAAAAAGAATGAAATTAGAACACTTCCTAACACCATACACAAAGATAAACTCAAAATGGATTAAAGACCTAAATGTAAAACCAGAACCTATAAAACTCTTAGAGGCAAACATAGGCAGAACACTTGATGACATAAATCAAAGCAAGATCCTCTATGACCCACCTCTTAGAGTAATGGAAATAAAAACAGAAGTAAATAAGTGGGACCTGATTAAACTTAAAAGCTTTTGCACAGCAAAGGAAACTATAAGCAAGGTGAAAAGACAACCCTTGGAATGGGAGAAAATAATAGCAAATGAAACAACTGACAAAGGATTAATTTCCAAAATATACAAGCAGTTCATACAACTCAATACCAGGAAAACAAACAACCCAATCAAAAAGTGGGAAAAAGACCTAAACAGACATTTCTCCAAAAAGACATACAGATGGCTAACAAACACATGAAAAGATGCTCAACATTGCTCATTACTAGAGAAATGCAAATCAAAACCACAATGAAAGATCACCTCACACCAGTCAGAATGTCCATCATCAAAAAATCTACAAACAATAAATTCTGGAGAGGGTGTGGAGAAAAGGGAACACTCTTGCACTGTTGGTGGGAATATAAATTGATACAGCCACTATGGAAGATGATATGGAGATTCCTTAAAAAATTAGGAATAAAACCACCATATGACCCAGCAGTCCCACTCCTAGGCATATACCCTGAGGAAACCAGGGTTGAAAAAGACACATGTATCCCATTGTTCATTGCAGCACTATTTACAATAGCTAGAACATGGAAGCAACCTAGAAGCCCATTGACAGATGAATGGATAAAGAAGTTGTGGTACATACACACAATGGAATATTACTCAGCCATAAAAAGGAATGCATTTGAGTCAGTTCTAATGAGGTGGATGAACCTAGAACCTATTATACAGAGTGACGTGAGTCAGGAAGAGATAAATATCATATTCTAATGTACATATACGGAATCTGGAAAAATGGTTCTGAAGAATTTATTTATAGGGCAGCAATGGAGAAACAGACATAGAGAATAGACTTATGGACATGGGGAGAGGGGAGGAGAGGGTGAGATGTATGGAAAGAGTAACATGGAAACTTACATTACCATATGTAAAATAGATAGCCAACAGGAATTTGCTGTATGGCTCAGAAAACTCAAACAGGGGCTCTGTATAAAACCTAGAGAGATGTGATGGGGAGGGATTTGGGAGGGAGGTTCATAAGGGAGGGGATATATGTATACCTATGGCTGATTCATGTTGAGATTTGACAGAAAACAACAAAATTCTATAAAGCAATTATCCTTCAATAAAAAAGAAATTTAAAAATAAAAACTTCAATCCACATGTATTATTAATGGTCATCTTAGCATTTAGAGCATTAATATTTTTATTTGCTTGGGTAACTGTCAGACTTCGAAATATCATGTAACATGACATCCAGATAAAATAATGGGAAAGATTCTTTCTAAGTGAGCTAAATTATTGATGAGACTTGCTTTTGCAGTAGATGAGTGAGTATCATGAAGTAAGTGCCCAAAGGAAGTTTTCAGCCTCTATCTCATCTTTGGCTCAGACTTTTTCATTGACTGTCAATTTTGTTTTAAATATGTGTTGGCTTTCCTTCATTTTTTTCATTGGTCAACATTAGGAGGAACTGAGGGATGATTATTTCTGATTTGTTCTGTCTTCCTCAGATGAGTATTATAAAAGTTGTCCTATCTCTAAAGCATCTTGTGCTTTTTATAGGAACTTTTATGCAGGGGCTTCCCTGATGGCTCAGTGGTAAAGAACCCACCTGCCAATGCAGGAGACCTGGATTTGATACCTAGGTTAGGAGGATCTCCTGGAGAAGGAAATGGCAACCCACTCCAGTGTTCTTGACTGGGAAACTCCATGGACAGAGGAACCTGGTGGGCTACGGTCCATGGGGTCACAGAGAGTGAGACAGGACTTAGCAACTGAATAACAACAAAGTGATGTAGCATTTAGGTACTGTCAGTGTTTTCCTAGATTCATCACATTTTTCTTCTTGGGTGAGCGTGGTCAGTGATACCAATCTTAAACATGTTAAACAATGCTTTAGGATCTACTGGTGTTGGAGAAGACTCTTGAGAATCCCTTGGACTGCAAGGAGATCCAACCAGTCCATTCTGAAGGAGATCAGCCCTGGGATTTCTTTGGAAGGAATCATGCTAAAGCTGAAACTCCAGTACTTTGGCCACCTCACGCAAAGAGTTGACTCATTGGAAAAGACTCTGATGCTGGGAGGGATTGGGGGCAAGAGGAGAAGGGGACGACAGAGGATGAGATGGCTGCATGGCATCACGGACTCAATGGACGTGAGTTTGCATGAACTCCAGGAGTTGGTGATGAACAGGAAAGCCTGGCATGCTGCGATTCATGGGGTCACAAAGAGTCAGACACATCTGAGCGACTGAACTGAACTGAACTGAGGATCAATATTAGAAGCTGTTTTCACTTGTTTGTTATTTAATAGTAGTACTGGAGATTGAACTTACAGTGCCCATATTTGAATGATTTTTTAAAAATCTGTATTGTACCTTCATCAGAAGACTTTAAATCGCATTCATAAAAAAAAGTAAGGGACTTACCTGGTGGTCCAGTAGTTAAGGTTCAATTCCTGGTCAGGAAACTAAGATATGCATGCTGTCTGATGTCAGCAATAAAAAAGGTCAATAAAAGCCAAATTTATTTAAAAAATAAATACATAAAAAGTGAGGGACAGGGTGGCCTTCAGTAACTAACTGTCCTTCATTGTTGCAAAAGTGACTTGTAAGTTACCATAGTGTAAAACCAGTGCTTTCGAATTGTGGTCCTGGAGAAGACTCTTGAGAGTCCCTTGGAGAGCAGGGGGATCAATCCAGTCCATCCTCAAGGAAATCAACCCCCAGATAGTCATTGGAAGGACTGATGCTGAATTTGAACCTCCAGTCCTTTGGCCACCTGATGCCAAGAGCTGACTCATTGGAAAAGACCCTGATGCTGGGAAAGATTGAAGGCAGAAGGAGAAGGGGGCAGCAGAGGATGAGATGGTTAGGTAGCATCACTGACTCAATGGACATGAATTGGAGCAAACTCCAGGAGACAGTGAAGGACAGGGAAGCCTGGTGTGCTGTAGTCCATGGGGTTGCAGTCAGACATGCCTTAGTGATTCAAGAACAACAAGAACAAAACCAATGACATACCTTCTATTATAATGACCATTGGCTATTAAGTGGCATCTTTTTGGAAAAATGAAACACTGTTATAAATGTAGCTTTCATAAAATATCTATCCAATGGTAGCTGCATTTATCCCCACACTTCATACTGTTTTCTTCTTCAATATCACAAAGTTTGAGTCTTATACTCTCTTCTCATTCATAGTATAATTTTTTCTGTTATTTATTTTGGCCTTTGGTGGTTGTGTCGGCGGGAGACTTTATCAGAATGCTTTTTAGATTCCATGCTCTTGTTTTTGACCTCTTGTGCCGTTTTAGGATTGACAGTGTAATTTCAAGGCATATTGAAAATTGCTGGATGCCTGCATTCCTTCTTTGGTTAATCTCTGAATTTCACTTCTTCTGTGACTGCATTGTGTGTCTTTGGAAATTGAACAGCTGCTTCAGTAAGTCAGCTGGAACTTTGGATGGAGAAATGTCCCAGTGCATCAGTCAGTTTCATCAGCCTGTCCTAACTTCAAACATTTTATAATCTACCCAAAAGATGCGGCAGTTGTTGCTTATTTCAATTGAGCAGCTTAACTGTATCAAAGGCAACCTTCTGTTCACTCAATAATATGTAGTTTTAATTATATATCATAGTGAAGTATTTTTGGAGAAATCTGAAGGGCCAGTTAGGTATTCAACTTTAAGCTTGTGTTCAACCACATAGTGCCACTGACTTAGAACCGTGTCACTGGGATCCAGTACACTTCCTGCCTGGTGACGTTTATGCATGCACAACCAGCCGCAACGCTTTCTTGGTCTACACATCTGCTTAGCAGGTTGCAGAGTTATTTAATGTTGATTGGATGAGGTACCTTAACATCAGGACTGACTAAAACGTCAATGTTAGACCTAAGGGAATCCAGGCCTGTATTCAGAGTTGTGCCCCTCCTGCCCGAAGGCAGACCTCACTCCAACCAGGGTCTCTGCTTCTTGCCTGCAGAGTTACGAGTAATTATGTGCAGTCTTCTGCTGACTGGTAGCCAGTCCTGCCTAGCAAAAACTATGATTTTTTTTATTTGAAAAAAAATTTTTTTAATTTACATTGTAATAAAATACACTTGACGTGTGGCAAAGCTGAATCTCCAATACTTTGGCCACCTGATGCTAACTAAGAGCTGACTCATTAAAGACCCTGATGCTGGGAAAGATTGAAGGCAGGAAGAGAAGTGGGTGACAGAGGATGAGATGGTTGGATGGCATTACCAATTCAATGGACGTGAATTTGAGCAGACGCCAGGAGATAGTGAAGGATAGCCAGTCCATGGAGTTGCAAAGAGTCGGACACAACTTGGCAACTAAACAACAACAACACAACATGTAATGTAAAATTTACCATCTTAATCTTTAAGTGTACAGTTCAGTAGTGTTAATTACATTTGCATTGTTGTAAACCAACCTCCAGAACCGTTTTCATCTTGCAGAACTGGAGCTCCATATCTATTAAACAACTCCTTAACCCCGCCTCCTCCAGCCCCTGGCAGACACCATTCCACTTTCTGCCTCTAGGAATTTGAATTTAAACTAACCATGAATTATTTTGTTCTGTGTGCCAGTTGATACTGGACGTGCCAATATCCTCACTCTAATATCTGTTTATCTGGCTTGGGGAATGTTCCCTTTTTTTGTTCTGCAGTATTATTGTATTTTATAAAATTAAAGGGCCATGGATCAGTTGTTCAGATTTAAGTATATAGAATGAAATTATTCCAAATAAAAATATTTTAATTAAATATATAAAATGAAAATATTTAAAATTATGTTTAAATATCCATTCATTCATTCAGGAAATGTTCCAAGGTGGTCTATTGCCAGAAGCCTGGTTTTGCTTTTCTGCAGGTGTGGTGGTTCTGATGGTATGGCCCCCACAATGACACCCCCTCCTTTCATTTCCTGCCCTTTCTGGAGAAACTGCCTGCTCCTTCCCTGGCCTGTGAGGCACCCTGGACCTTATCAGTCTCTGCAGACTGACGGGTTGAGTTAATGACAGCTCCATGTGCCCATCACATGGCCTCTCCTCTCCACACAGCCGCTGCCCCCATTATAGGACACTTGTGCCTGGATCTCTGTCTAGAATACCTTCCACCCTCATTTTCTAGGACTTCTCTCCAGGTGGACTCTCGGTTTTCCTAACTCCTGCTCATGCTTCAGGCCCCACCCTTTGGTCATTTTCAGAGGGGACTCTCCCTGACCCTTTACCCATTCTCATCCTCCCTTCTCCCACATCCAGACCCGCTCTCCTGGCTTCACCTTCTGTTCATCTCTTGTACCATCTGATGTTCAATTTTACCAGGCATTTGTCTGTCTTTCTCACTGGAGTAGAGGTTCCTGAGACAGAGCCCCAGGCAGATGACTCCACCTTGTCCCCTGGACCATACGTGTCCCAAGGCAGGTGGGGTTTATGGAACAAGCCCGTGAACAGAGGAAATGAGCCTCAGTCCCCAAGGACACAGCTCTGTATCGCTGTGGGTGCCCCACCGCCATGGGTCCAGTGGGTCCCTGTCAGTGGATCAGTCCTTGTCAGCAGTTGCTGCCTTTTCTGGTCAGCCCAGTTTACTGAGTGCCTGGAGGTTTGTGATCATCAGGCCAAGAGCCAGACGGAGGGAGAGCAGCTCTGATTCTGTCCTGGAGATGCCAGTTGGATTCCTGTCTGGGCTTTGGGTTTTTAAGAACCTTTTCCTCATATCCTCAGACAGATTCTATTTCCAGCCCAGCCAGTGTCTAGAATATTCCCGCATCACTTTTCAAAGCTGTGGGCCTCACGTGCTGTCTACTTTTCATTTATTTTAGAGACAGCTTCTTTGTACTTGTGTTTAGAGAAAACGCCTACAAACTACAGTGGTATCATCTACATGGATCTGAGCAAACTCCAGGAGATGGTGAAGGACGGGGAAGCCTGGTGTGCTGCAGTCCGTGGGGTTGCAAAGAGTTGGACACAGCTGAGCCACTGAACAACATCATCTACATGGAACCCCAGGTGGCTTTAGCACTTTTTGGATCATGCTGTTTAGGGAGATCACATGTGCAATTTGTAGTGTTACATCTTGCCTCATGTTGCTGTTGTTCACTCACTTAATCATATCCAACTCTTTCTGACCCCATCGACTATAGCCCACCAGGCTCCTCTGTCCATGAGATTTCCTAGGCAAGAGTACTGGACTGGACTGCCCTTTCTTCCTCCAGAGGATCTTCCCAATCCAGGGATCAAACCCGAGTCTCTTATGTCTCCTGCATTGGCAAGCAGGTTCTCCCTACAGATAGTTATTGGTGCCTTTTCTTGTGCTGAGAACTGCCCTTATTTTTCTCATTTTGTCTGGAACAGTGACAACTTTGTTTCTAGCCAGAGTGTAGTAACCACAACTCAGACCCCACTACTTTTAAGCTTCACGTCTGTGACGCCCCATGCTCACTCCATTCTTTGTAGGGTCGCCTCTGATGGACTGAGATGACCAGATGTTTAACTTATCTCCTCCCTAAAAATAAATCAGCTCTCAGCCCTTAAAAGAACTTTGGATTTCTCCTTATGATCTCAGCACTTCATTGCTGAAAGGGATTAGGTATTTTTCAAATCGAGAAGCCTAATCCGGGTCATTTATAGACATTTGAGACGTATTCTTCTTTATCCTGTACTTCCGTACTGTTGCTAAAGCAACCCTTTCTTCGTGGTGAAATAAACCCCTGACATATTTTTCAGAACAAGAAGAGATATAAATAAAAGAGCTAAGTACAAAACCATCATCGTAATATCCTGGCGGCTCAGTGTTCCGTTTACGGGTTTGGAGAGTCAAGAGTGACATTTATAGAACTTATTTTTTGCCTCACCCAGCATCTTGTGGGGTCCTGGTCCCCCCGACCAGGGATGGAACCAGTGGCCTCTGCAGTGGAAGCATAGAGTCCTAACTACTGGACCAGCAGGGAATTTGAGCCACATTTATCAAGTCTAACCTAATGTTGCCACAGAACCCTTTTAAATTATGGGCCCGTCCATCGTCTCAAAGACCCACATGAAAAAGTCAGTTCTCGATATTCAGAATTGTGAGAGGAGGATTAGGTCAGAGCTGGGTTGGTTCAAACATCCCATGTGTTCCTTGTTGGAAAAGAGAGAGAGAGATGGTCCCTCTGTTTCCACCCAGGGCCTCCTGTGCTGGTGTGGTTTTGGGTTGAATGTAAGTTCAGTTCAGTCACTCAGTCATGTCTAACTCTTTGCGACCCCATGGACTGCAGCTCACCAGGCTTTCCTGTCCATCACCAACTCCCAGAGCTTGCCCAAGTTGGTGATGCCATCCAGCCATCTCATCCTCTGTCGTCCCCTTCTCCTCCTGCCTTTAGTCTTTCCCAGCATCAGGGTCTTTTCCAATGAGTCATTTCTTCACATCAGGTGGCCAAGTTTCAGCTTCAGCATCAGTCCTTCCAATAAATATTCAGGACTGTTTCTTTTAGGATTGACAGGTTTGATCTCCTTGCCATCCAAGGGACTCTCAAGAGTCTTCTCCAACACCACAGTTCAAAAGCATCAATTCTGTGGCACTCAGCTTTCTTTATAGTCCAACTCTCACATCCATACATGACTACTGGAAAAACCATAGATTTGACTGGATGGACCTTTGTTGGCAAGGTAATGTCTCTGTTTTTTAATATGCTGTCTAGGTTGGTCATAGCTTTTCTTCCAAGGAGCAAGCGTCTTTTAATTTCATGGCTGCAGTCACAATCTGCACTGATTTTGGAGCCCCCAAAATTAAAGTCTGTCACTGTTTCCACTGTTTCCCCATCTATTTGCCATGAAGTGATGGGACTGGATGCCATGATCTTCATTTTTTGAATGTTGAGTTTTAAGCCAACTTTTTCACTCTCTTCTTTCACTTTCATCAAGAGGCTTTTTAGTTCTTCTTCACTTTCTGCCATAAGGTTGGTGTCATCTGCGTATCTGAGATTATTGGTATTTCTCCCGGCAATCTTGATTCCAGCTTGTGCTTCATCCAGCCCAGCATTTCGCATGATGTACTCCGCAGGTAAGTTAAATAAGCAGGGTGACAATATACAGCCTTGACATACCCCTTTCCCAATTTGGAACCAGTTTGTTGTTCCATGTTTGGTTCTAACTGTTGCTTCTTGACTGGCATACAGATTTCTCAGGAGGCTGGCAATGTGGTCTGATATTCCCATCTCTTGAAGAATTTCCCACAGTTTGTTGTGATCTACACAGTCAAAGGCTTTGGCGTAGTTAATAAAGCAGAAGTAGATGTTTTTCTGGAACTCTGTTGCTTTTTTGATGATTCAACAGATGTTGGCAGTTTGATCTCTGTTTCCTCTGCCTTTTCTAAATCCAGCTTGAACATCTGAAAGTTCTCGGTTCACGTATTGTTGAATCCTGGCTTGGAGAATTTTGAGCATTACTTTGCTAGTGTGTGAGATGAGTATAATTGTGTGGTTGTTTGAACATTCTTTGGCATTGCCTTTCTTTGGAATTGGAATGAAAAGTGACCTTTTCCAGTCCTGTGGCTTCTGCTGAGTTTTCCAAATTTGCTGGCATATTGAGTATAGCACTTTCACAGCATCATCTTTTAGGATTTGAACTTGCTCAACTGGAATTCCGTCACCTCCTCTAGCTTTGAAAGTAAGAAGTCACCCTTTTTATGGGTCACATAGAGTCCAGTATGGGGCTTCCCAGGTGGCTCAGGGGTAAAGAACCTGCCTTCCAATGCAGGAACCACTGTAGATAAGGGTTCAATCCCTGGGTGGGGAAGATCCCCTGGAGGAGGAAATGGCAACCCGCTCTAGTATTCTTGTCTGTGAAATCCTGTGGACAGAGAAACTTAGTGAGCTACAGTCTATGGGGTTGCAAAGAGTCAGGCGCAACTGAGAGTCCAATACGGGCAACAGTGTACAGTTCAGGCTGACACATGCTCTCTAGAACTCGAATCCTTGGGCCCTGACAGAGCACAGCTGAAGCAACTTATCAGTGAAACAGACCCAGAGGTAGACCTGCTCTCTTTGCTGCTGCCCACCGTGTCTGCTCCCAACTCATTCCTGAAGCCAGAGTGGACTTTCCCTTCTCTTTCCCCTCAAGGAGAGCCTTGAGTCTTGGTCTACTGGAGTGAGAAGTTCCCTTGCTCTCGGGGAGGAATGCCAGACTCTTTTTTTTAACCTGGGGTGTCTTTCTGGCTATTGGAGGAGGGAGAATTCCATAGTGAGGATGGTCAGTGTCTGAAGACAGATCAGTGCCTTTGGGATGAACCATATAGGTCTGAACTATGAGAGGCTTAATAATGGCCATGGTGGACCTTTCTCCACATTTCTGGACTTCATAACCTCACCCACCCTGAGATTCTTTTTTTTTTTTTTTAATTATTTTGACAGTGCCAGGCAGTGTACAGAGTCTTAGTTCCCTGACCAGACATCGAATACATCTGTGCCCTCTGCGTTGGGAGCATGGCGTCTTAACCACTGAACCACCAGGGAAGTCCCCACTCTGGGGTTCTTATACTACATAGTAAAATTGAATTTCTCACCAGATCATCAGGTATAGCCTAAGAAGTATTTCACTTGGAAATAATGAAGGCGGTATCGCTTGTCTATGAGTCTGGTCTAGAAGTTTTCTCCTGGTTACTTCTCTAGCTTTTGCTTCTCCCTCCCTACTGGTCACAAGTTCATCTGAAGCTGAAGCCCAGAATCCTTCTGTAGGGTCACCATGTCTGATATATTTAAAGCTTACTGTAAACAAAATGCATACTTATTATGATTAGAGGAAAATGCAAGTTGGTTGGAATTCTTCTGGAGTTGAAGTTGGATGTGCTGTGGATTTGGGAGCAGATGGACATGGTGCCCAGGAAGAGGATGGAGGCCTCATTGGACCTGTCCAGCACCTCCTGCCTGGACAGCTGTGGGCGAGTTCCAGCCTCAGTTTCTGTCCTTGCTGAGCAGCAATGAGGAGCCTGTCCTGTGAGAAACCCAAGATCAAGGAAAATTCACTGAAATAGTCTGTCTACAGTGCACAGTGTTAGTCCAAGTTAGTACAACTCTTTGTGACCCCATGGACTGTAGTCCACCAGGCTCCTCTATTTATGGGATTCTCCAGGCAAGAATATTGGAGTGGGTTGCCATGCCTGCCTTCAGAGGATCTTCCTGACCCAGGTATAGAACCTGTGTCTCCTGCATTGCAGGCAAATTCTTTACCACTGAGCCAGCAACCGGGGAAGCCCCTATAGTGCATAAAACACATGCTAAATCAGGCTCATCTCCTCTTGCTCTGACAGAGCCGAGAGTAGTGTGGGAGAGTCTCCTGTCTTTGGGTGGTGAATATGTCACCCAGTTTCAGGGGATAGTTCAGGATCTTGGCTGTAATCCCTGGCCTTCTGTTTAATGTCTTTTCTTCATTTTCTTTGAAATACCAATGGAATTTATATATTTGATAAGCATGTCAGTCTGAGAATTGTTTTCAATTCTTGGGAAGATTTTGGATTTTGTAGGTTTTGAAATCTAGTTGGGGTAAATACCAGTTTCTCCTTTTTTGTTAAAATAATATAAATCTGTATTTGCTAGGACAGTCAGCCTTCTGTGTCTGTGGGTGCTGTGTTCACAGGTTCAACCAACCACAGATTGAAAATATTCAGGGAGAAAACCCTCAGAAAGTTCCAGAAAGCAAACTTGAATTTCCCATGCTCTGGCAGCTATTTACATAATATTTACATTGTATTAGATATTAATAGAGATGATTTCACTTTATGGAGATGATTTGAAGTGTATGGGAGATTCCTGGGCCTATATCCAGATAAAACTGTAGTTCAAAAAGATACATGCACCCCTGTGTTCATAGCGCTATTCACAATACTCAAGACATGGAAACAACCTAAGTGTCCATCAACAGAGTAATGGATAAAGAAGATGTGGTGCTTATATTCAAAGGAAAATTACTCAGCCGTAAAAACGAAGGAAATAATGGCATTTGCAGCAACGTGGATGGACTTAGATTATCATGCTAGATGAAATAAGTCAGAAAGAGAAAAACAAATACCATAGGATATTTATATGTGGAATCTAAGAAAAAATGACACACATGAACTTATCTGTGAAACAGAAACAGATTCACAGTCATAGAGAGCAGACTTGTGGTTGCCAGTGAGGAAGAGCAGTGAGAGGGAAGGACTGGGAGTTTGGGATGAGCAGATGCAAACTATTATTTATAGGATGGATAAACAACAAGGTCCTACTGTATACCACAGGGAACTATATCCAATATCCTGTGATAAACTGTGATGGAGAAGAATGTGAAAAAGAATATGTATATGTATAAGTGAATCACTTTGCTGTAGAACAGAAATGAATGCAACATTGTAAATCAGCCATACTTCAATAAAAAAATAAAGTTCAATTCATCAAGTTCAAAAAAAAAGTGTATGGGATTATGGGCATGGGTTCTGTGCAAATACTGTGCTGTTTTATCTGAGGGACTTGGTGTATATATATGGGGTTCCTGGAGCAGCCCCTTGTTGATACCAAGGGAAGACTGACTGCACAGCATCACAGGAAGATGTAAAAGTGGAAACTCAGGCTAAGCACTAGTTGTGCTCACTTAATTTGCTCAGCTCATTGGTCCTCAAGAGACTTTAGCTTTAGGGTGGAAGAGGTTGCTCTTTGGCACATTAGCAACCAAGTCTGTCTGTGACTGCAGCTTCTCACGTAAGTTTCTGGAACAGCTGGTATTGGAGCTACTACAAGTGTGTGGGAGGTACTGCTTTGTGTGTCTGCCAGTGGGAAGGTATGGTCATGTTTTTTGCCTATGGTTCTAAAGAGATGCCTAAACCAAGTGGATTTTTTTCATCATGCGTCTCAGCTGCGAATACCACACGTTAGAAACACTCTTTACTGCTTGTATAACTGCATTTTATTCTTGAAGAATATATTTAAAATATGTTTGCCAGTTTTTGTAAACAAAGATCACATCTTGAGCTTTTTGTTTACCAATGATGTTTTCAGAATAAAATACGTTCTGTAGGTCACAGTGTAGTGAAATAAATTCAAAACTGCTCTCCATAATATAGGATAAACATTAAAAATGGAAGGTTTCAGGCAGGGTTTTAATCCCTTGGCCCTTCCTTCTCCCATGTTTGATTCTTCCCCAGTCAATCCTGTTTTTTCTTTTTCAAGTTTCTCAAGCTCTGAGCCAGAAATCTGCCTGACCTCCCAAACCCTCGTCATGGTGGTAGATGGCTGTTATTCTAGCCTTGCCCACTTTCCAAATTTTAAATGCTTTTAATGTGAAATTCTGAATTACTTTACATTTTAATGGTCAGTTTTGAAGTCTGGAATGTCTGTGAGAAGTTCTGGTGAAAAAGATATGAGGCATTTAAAATATGTTTCTTGCATGGGTGGGTAAAACTGTCTGCTGCTGGAGAAGGGGACCCTCCTACACTGTTGGTGGGAAAATAAACTGGTGCAGTCACTACGGAGAACATTATGGAGATTCCTTAAAAAACTAAAAAGAGAGCTACCATATGATCCTGCAATCCTAGTATATCTGGAGAAAACTCTAATTTGAAAAGACACATGCATTTCAATGTTCACTGCATCACTGTTTACAATAACCAAGACATGGAAGCATCTTAAATGTCCATCAATAGATGAATGGATAAAGAAGATGTGGTGCCTATATACAATGGAATATTAGCCATAAAAAAGAACAAAATGGTGCCATTTATAGCACCATGGATAGACCTAGAGATAATCATACTAAGTGAAGTAAGTCAGAGAAAGACAAATATCATATCACTTATATGTAGAATCTAAAATATGACACAAATGACCTATGTGCAGAACAGAAATGGACTCAGTACAGAGAACAGACTTGTGGTTGCTGAAGTTGCAGAGGGTGGGGAGGGATGGACTGGAGTTTGGGATTAACAGACGCAAAGTTTTATCTATAGAATGGATAAACAACAAGGTCCTACTGTATAGCACAGGGAACTATATTCAGTCTCCTGGGAGAAATCATAATGGAAAAGAATATTAAAAAGAATGTATACATGTGTATAATTGGGTCACCTTATTGTACAGCAGAAATTAACACAATATAAATCAATTAGACTTCAGTAAAAAAATAAATGGAGCTAATGTATGTAAATGCTGTGTAAGCTCTCATGTAGAATTTATTAACCCATTTGAATTTGGTCACATCAATGACCCTCTTTTTACACTATTCTCTGTAACACAGGGTTTCAGTGTATATTAATCAAGTCTTTTAATTTTCTATATTTGATGCTTTGACATTTTGTGGTCTTGTCGGCCTTGGAGAGACTGCCCCTCCCAGGACTAGGGAGTTCCTATAGATAGCAGGTGACCCCCTGCAAGGGAGCCTTGAAAATCCAGCCTGTCCACACTGAAAATCCCCACCCTCTCCCCTGCAGGGCTTTCACACTTTGAACACTCTCTGCCTGTCCACCTGCTTTGTTCACCCCTGGGGCCAGGTACCAGACATCTGGAGACAGCCTCTACCCCCTCTCCAATTATTCAAACCCACCAAGGCTAATCCTGCTTACCCTGCCTTGCCCTGCCCATTCTTTCCTATGGGCACCACAACAATGGCCTTATTTCCCCTTCCCCTGCCTCCTGACTGACCCTGGTGCTTCGGGGCCCTGCATAGCCTGCTGTGCCTCCTGTTTCTAGAAAACTGTGAGTGAAAAGCTCCTCCCTCATGAGAGGCATTCTGTGTCTGCAGGTCTAACCATACCCAATCAAAACAAGCCCCGTACCTCATCAAAACACCATGCCTGTCCTGCCTGTCCACTGGTATTCATGGAGAGTGTGCATGAGAGCACTTGCAGGGCTGAAGGCAGTGATGCTGATGACATGTGGCTTTCCTAACGTGGATCAGCATCAGAGCCAGCAGGCAGGTAGAGGAGGGAACTTTTAAAAAATGATTTTATTTATTTATTTAGGCTATGCTGGGTCTTTGTTGCTGTGATTGGGCTTTATCTAGTTGCAGAAAGCAGGGGCTACTTTCTTGTCACGGTGCGTGGACTTCTCATTGCAGGGACTTCTCATTGTGGAGCATAGGGTCTAGGACATGCAGGCTTCAGAAGTTGCACCACATGGGCTCAGTAGTTATGGCTCCTGGTCTCTAGAGCACAGGCTCAGTAGTTGTGGTGCACGGGCTTATTTGCTCCTCATTATGTGGGATCCTTGGAGAAGGCAATGGCAACCCACTCCAGTACTCTTGCCTGGCAAATCTCATGGACGGAGGAGCCTGGTGGGCTGCAGTTCATGGGGTCGCTAGGAGTCGGACACTAAGTAGTGTCTGACTCTTTGGGACCCCATGGACACCCTCAAGGTTCCTCTGTCCATGGAATTCTCCAGGCAGGAATAATGGAGTGGGTAGCCTTTCCCTTCTCCAGGGGATCTTCCCGACCCAGGGATCAAATCCGCGTCTTATGCATTGGCAGGCAGATTCTTTACCACTGAGCCATCAGGGAAGCCCCACCTGGAACTCTTATTGGTCTTTATCACAGGATTCCCAGCTGCTCATTGTAGGAAGTAAAACCCCATCCGTGGTTGTTTTAAGAAACACATGAGTTAATTTTTTTTTGGAAGACAATATCTGGCACACAGAAAAGACTTTAAAAAAATGTAATTTCCCCGGGGTAAATGGTGGTTTAAATAAGCATTTACGGGTTTCGCTTGGGACTTAACCTCAGCTGTTTGTAGCAGGGTTTCTTTGGGAAAATAATTTCCAGTTCCAAGTAACTGACTCCTAAGTGGAGTTATGGAATGCAGCCTGGGGTCTTGTCAGTGATACACTGTGGTGCCTTTCCTTTCATTCAAAACATATTAAAGAGAAAGAAAAATACCACCAATAATCCTAAAATTTCTTTTGAATTTCAGAAAGCAGTAGCATTTCCTCTGCCTTTGCCTCTCACCCTGTTATTAACTGTGTGCATGTAGCTTCCCATGTTTATACTGGACAGCATGTGTACACACACACATGCACACACCCTACCTTTATGTCGACTTCTGCCACTGGAAGCTCTTATAAGCTCACATGCTCATAGTCCCATCACTGGACGTGCAAGAGACTTTTGTTTTCCCAGTGAGAAAATCCTAGTGAGGACTCTAATAGGTTTTTTTCCCATGTCATAACTCTATCCTGGGATTAGTCATGGTAATGGTGTGATTGCAAGTTCCAGATAGAATCACAAAAGATGAAGGAGAATTTTTGAGAAGAATAAAGCTTTAGGCAGATAAGACAATACACATCCCTTAAGTAATATATAGCTGACCCTTGAATGACACAGATGAGAGCTGTGTGGATTCTTTTCAGTAATATAGCACTACTGGATCCATGGTTGCCTGAATCTGAGGATTCATACCTGTAGGTATGAGGGCTGACTGTAAAGTTATATGAAGACTTTCATGAAGGGTCAATGTCTCTTATTCCCTAAGTTGTTCAAGGGTCAGCTGTAATGTCGTCTTACCCAGTTTTAATTTTTTTATTGTAATATAGTTAATTTTTTTATTGTAATATAGTTAATGTACAATCTTGTGTTACTTTCTGTTGTACAACAAAATGAATCTGTTGTTCATATACGTATATCCCCTCTTTTTTAGCTTCTTTTCCCATTTGGCCATTACAGAGCATTGAATAGGGTTCCTTGTGCTATACAGTAGGTCCTTGTTACCTATTTTATATGTAGCAGTGAGTGTGTACCCAGTTATTTAAAATTTTTTTAATTTTATTTGACTGCATCGGGTCTTGGTTGCAGCATGCGGAATCTTTCATTGTTGCTCACGGACCCTTTAGTTGTGGGGCACCAACTTAGTTGCTCTGTAGCCCGTGGGATCTTAGTTCCCCGACCAGGGATCTAGCTGGTGTCCAAGGAGGATTCTTAACCACTGGCCCACTAGGGAAGTCCCTACCCAGTTACTTGTAATGGCCGCAGATTACTCTATTTTATAAACATCATTTATGTAACCATTCTTCTATTGATGGGTTTAGAAATTTCTCTTTTTTTGTCTGTTTGAAACACAAGAATGTAATTTTTCAATGTAGAGACCTATAATTCAGTGAGTCATGAAATAGCTTTGGCATGTAGGCCCTCATTGTGGCATTAATTCTCCCGTTATCTGAATTACGGTTCTTTGTTAATGAGACCTCTGTACTTGATTTGTCATCAGAAGATGTTTGCTGGGGAAGTATCATTTGGCTCAATTCAGGGGCTCTGGCTTTACATCTTTATTTTTGGGCGCCTTTACCATTTGAAACTAGCTCGTTGTCTTTGCAGTGGCACAAGGCCATTGTACCAGATGGCTGTGACTGGCAGAAATGTGCGACTCTCGCTTGGTGATGGAGGCTAGGTTTCTGCTGGGAGTGGGGATCCAGGAGGATGAGCATCCCTTTATGAGTTTAGGAGGGAGTGCACCTGGCTCTGCCAACTCGTCTTTCTTTTTTCTTCTTGGTCAACTGTTAACGTTGAGACTGTAGCTTCTTCTTCTTTTTTGAGGGGTTAGGGAGCTGTACTGCATGGCATATGGGATCTTAGCTCCCTGACCAGAGATTGAACCCAAGCCCCCTGTGGTGGAAGCTTGGAGTCTTAACTTTTGGACCACCAGGGAAGTCCCGAGATTGTAGCTTCTTATTTTGAAGGATTTAGAGATACTTTATGCATCTTGATGGGATTTTTATGGAATGGAATCTCAGAGGCTATGAAACAATACCACTGATCGCCCAGTATCAAGAATACCCTTGGGACCTCCCTGGTGATCCAGTGGTTAAGACTCCGTGCTTCCACTGCTTGGGGCATGGGTTTGATCCTTGGTTGGAGAATTGAGATCCCACATGCCTGGCAGCAAAAAAAGGAAGAAAGTTTCTTGAGCTGAATAGAAATGAAAATCAAACTTAAAAAATTTTAAATAAAGATTTTAAAACTAAAAAAGGATACTCCTTCACAAGGATGTCTGCTCCCTGAGGGCAGGAGTTCTGGCATCTATCTTCCTCAGCTAGAAGAGCACCTAGGACATAGGCTGAATTCAGTAGATGTGTGTCCAGTGAATAGATGTGTGTCCAGTAGATGTGTGTCCAGATGTGTGTCGAAGTCTCTGCAGGGCTGGCCAGAGAGGTCTCAGTTACGTTGTGCAAGGTCATTCTCATTGAGTCTCGTCTCTTGTAGTTTCAGCAATGAACCTGAGAGGGTGGAGGCCTGGGTGAGTAGTAGGGAACCCCCAAGAGGCCACAGTCCAGGGTGCTGAGCTTGAATCTGTGGGTTAGAGAATGAGCTTGAGTGGGTGTGCCCTTGAAATTGTGTACAGAAGTTTATGTCTTGAGTTGTGTGTGTGTGTGTTCATTTTTCTGAGAGCTTTCGTCAGCTTCTCCATGGCCCACCAAGAACTCAGGTGACAAGACTAGTGGGTCTGCTGACCCTTCTGTTGGCAATGCTCTGATTCGGCACCCAGGTGAGGAGATGAGGCAGGTGTTCGCCATCTCTAGACCTGAGGGCCAGCCATACTATACTCTTTTATATAAGGGACTTGAGCATCCTTGGATTTGGATGTCTGAAGGGTGTCCTGGAACCAACCCCCCAAGGGTACTGTAGTAAGTTCTGCCTTTCATTTCACACAGAACTAAGTTTCAGTAAGAGCAGATGAGGATAAGGTGGTTGAAGGTGTTGCTCAATACGTGGAATGAAAGAGGGAAGAGAATTGATCGATTGTTTATTCTTCCAAGTATGTTTTAGATGTATTTGTTTTTCTACTCATCTGTTGAGGGAGAGGCTCATGGGAAGCAGTGTTTCTCAAGCTTGTTTTTTCCTCGTTTTCTTTATTCCTCTATAGATGGACTATAGGTTGTTTCCATGTTGTGGCTGTTGTGAGTAATGCTGTATGAATGTAAGAATACAAATCTCTCTTCAAGATACTGATTTCATTTCCTTCAGATAAATACCCAGAAGTGGGATTGTTGGATCATATGGAAGTTGTGTTTTTAATTCTTTGAGTAGCCTCCACAGTCTTTCCTATGATGGCTTGTACCAATTTACATTCCCATCAGCAGTGCATCAAGGGTTCTCTTTTTCTCTGGATCCTGACTAATACTTGTTATCTCTTCTCTTTTTCATGATAACTTTGCTGGGAGGGATTGGAGGCAGGAGGAGAAGGGGACGACAGAGGATGAGATGGCTGGATGGCATCACTGACTCGATGGACATGAGTTTGTGTGAACTCCGGGAGTTGGTGATGGACAGGGAGGCCTGGCGTGCTGCAGTTCATGGGGTTGCAAAGAGTTGGACACGACTGAGTGACTGAACTGAACTTCTCTTTTTCATGATAACTTTTAACAAGCATAAGGTGACATCTCATTGTGGTTTGGGTTTGAATTTCCTTGTCAATGAGTGATGTTAGGCATCTTTTCATGTACTTTTTGGCCATTTTTATGTCTTCTTTGGGAAAATGTCTATTTAGTCTTTTGCCCATTTATAATTTGGATTATTTTGTTGTGGATTTGCTATTGAGTTGTTTGAGTTCTTTGTATATTTAGATATTAATCCCTTATCTGGTATATGGTTTGCAAATGTTTTCTCCCATTTTGTAGATTGCTTTTTCATTTTGTTAATTGTTTATTTTGCTATATAGGAGCTTTTTAGTTTGATGTAGTCCCACTTGTTTATTATTGCTTTTGTTTCCAGTGCTTTTTTGTCATTTCCCAAAAAATCATTGCCAAGACCAATCTCAGAAAGCTTTTTCCTTACATTTTCTTCCAGGATTTTCTTGGTTTCAGGTCTTACATTTAAGTCTTCAGTTTATTTCAAGTTAATTTCCATGAGTGGTATAGAAAAGGGTCGAGATTCATTCTTTTGAATGTGGGTATCCAGTTTTCCCAGCACCATTTTTGGAAGAGACTGTCTCTTTCCTGTTTTGTGTTCTTGGCATCCTTGTCTGAGATTAGTTGACCATGCTGCTGCTGCTACTGCTAAGTCGCTTCAGTCGTGTCCGACTCTGTGCGACCCCATAGACGTCAGTCCACCAGGCTCCCCCGTCCCTGGGATTCTCCAGGCAAGAACGCTGTGTGTGTATTTGTTTCTGGACTGTATTCTGTTCCATTGATTTGTAATGCCATACTGTTTTGATTATTGTCCTTTTAATAGAGTTTGAAATTAGGAAGTGTGATGCCCCCATTTTATCTTCATTCTCAGGATTGCTTTGGCTGTTTGGGGTCTTTTGTGATTCCATACAAATTTTAGGATTGCTATTTCTATTTTTGTGGAAAATGCCATTGGCAAATTGACAGGGATTGCATTAAATTTGTACATCACTTTGGGTAGCTTGGTCATTTTAACAATATTGATTTTTTCAATCCATGAACTATGAGATATCTTTTAATTTACATGTTCCTTCTTCAGTTTCTTTCATCAGTGTCTTATAGTATTCATCGCATAGGTATTCTTGCCTGGAAAATCCCAGGGACAGAGGAGCCTGGTGGGCTGCCATCTATGGGCTCGCACAGAGTTGGACACAACTGATGGGACTTAGCAGCAGCAGCAGCAGCACAGGTCTTTCACCTTCTTGGTTAAATTTACCCCTAAGTATCATATATGTATATTTTGTGATGCTAATTTAAATGATATTGTTTTCTTAATTTCTCTTTTAGGTAACTCACTGTTAAGTGTACAGAAACAAAACGGAATTTTGTATATTGATTTTGTATCCTGCAGCTTTACTGAATGTTTATTAGTTCCAACAGTTTTTTAAGTGAAATCTTTAGAATTTTTTTATAGAACTTTTATTTGTAAGATCATATCATCTGTAAACAGAGACAGTTTTGCTTCTTCCTTTCTGGTTTGGATGCCTTTTATTTCTTTTTGTGTCTGGTTGCTGTGGCTAGGACTTCGAGAACTATGTTGAATAGAAGTGGTAAGAGTGGGCACCCTTATCTTGTTCCTCTGGTCTTTACTGATTGGCTTTGGGGGAGAAATAGCTTCATCAGTTGGTCCAGCTAGAAAATCTGAGGCTTCCTCAGACTTTTTCTACAGGTGTGCCTGCTCCACACTTTGTGTTCCTTTTTGGCAGGGAGTTCTGAAGATTGTCTGCCATCTCTCAGTCTTGCAAAGCCAGGGGAGGTGCTGAGAGCAGATGAACTCCATATTCTGGGTGAAACAAGAGAACAGTGGACTTCTTGGGCAGTGTCTTGCACAGCTGGGGAAGCTAGGCGCCCCCTCAACGTCTGCTTTCCCTTCTGAAGACATGGTGGGCTGGGCTGGCTTCGTTGGCACCGCACAGTGCTGCCTTGTGTAAATGGAAACATGGCAAATTGAAACTGTTCCTCTTACGATATTCAGTGCCTCTGCTCTTGGTTTTTTGCTTCAGTGCTGTGTTGGTACTCTGCTGGATTCCTGGACTCCCACAAAGGTACTGTTGTCCATGCACAGATGGTCACACTCTGTGTTCTCTGGGGGATGATGGTAGAAAACCATTCCACCATCTTGCTAACATCACCATTGTTTCTTTTAAAGCTACTCATTTTTGTTCATGTGATGGAATTATGTTTATTGACAATCCTCAGGTTACACTTGAGCTCCTGTTTAGCTTAAAGGGACCTTCTTTTTTGTGTTTATGTGTGTGTGTGTGTGTGAATAATGTCTTTTACTTTAGATTCCAAGAAATGTGATGCTCCAAGTAAATGTACAGATGTGTTTTCCTGACATGGTGAGACAAAATTTGTCCCTTTGTGCAGTGTACAGAGCATTTCAGGCAGCATCTCTAATACATGCTGGAGGAGAGAGACTTCCATAAAATAATTGTCTGCTTTTGTACCACAGTTGTGTTTTTTTTTTTTTTTTGGAAGATAGCAGCTCGTTATGAAACACCTTTTATCCACATATTTTGTTCCCGTATTCTGTGACCTCTCCTCTTTTGTCTCACTACAGGAGACCTTGTCAAGCAGCGTTCTTTTTGTTTTTGGGTTCTGGTAGAATTTTTGAGGCTTTCCCCTCTAACCAGGTTTGATTTTGCAGGGTGTAAGTTCTGATCTGTACTCCTTCTGTGTGGACTCTTCTCCTGAACTTACATTTTTGTCTCCATGGCCTGCCTGCTCTTTCATCCGGCCCCTTGCGAGCACAGCCTGCTGTCTCCTTGCAGGAGCCCTGGGCTCACAGGGCGCTGCCTGCCTGTAATGCACCCATGATGCCTGTCTGAGAAAGACCTTTCTGACCCTGTGATTATTTTTAGAGGAATGTTCTTCCTCTTAAGGTCCTTATGTTCTTGCTTTTCCTTGTGTTTCTACAGGAGGCACATTGATGGGTGTTTTTCACTTGGTCTTTTCAAAGTATCATTAGGTGGGCATTTTATTCAGAATAATTTTGTTGTGAAAGATGATAAATACCCATTATCAAACATTCAAGCCATACAGAAAGGTGGAAGAAAATAAAGGAAAAAAACCACACATACAGAATGCCACTTGCAACAACAAGCCCACTGATGTCGCCTGGGGAACAGTGCTCAGGCGGCCCTCTCTTCATGGGTATAAGTAAAAGGGGTGTGTATAGAGACTTTTACATTGTACATTTTACTTTAAGGATAAATATTAAAGTATAAATTTCATTTTGCTCTCTTTCATCAGGAAGCAGAATATGAATATGCTTTACAGTTCAGTAGAAAAGGTTATGAAAAATTTTTGAGTGGTTAGAATTATTCTTTTAAAATTTATTTTATTTTTATATTTAAATTTGTAAATTCTGTATCAGTTTAATATTTTTTTAAATTTTATTTTATTGAAGTATAGTTGATTTACAGTGTTGTGTTAATTTCTGCTTCAAAGTGACTCAAGTATACACACACATATATATATATAAATATATATATATGTACATGTTCTTTTTCATATTCTTTTCCACAATGGTTTATTATAGGATATTCAATATGGTTCCCAGTGCTATACAATAGGACCTTGTTTACCCAGAGTCATTCTATTTTTAAGCTGGAAATTCAGATTTGCGTGGTGTGTCTTGAATACCTGTTGCCAGAGGAGATGAATAGACACCCACTGAATTTCAGAGAACAGTGTAGCATGGGTATTAACACTTGCATCCAGACAGCCTGGGTTCAAGTCTCAGCCCTGCTGCTTGATCTTGGGGAGACAATAAAGCCTCACGGGGACTTATTTGCCTCCTTGGTCAGATGGAACTAACAGTATCTGTGTCACAGAGTTGTTGAGAAGGTTGAGTCATTATGACTTACAGGCTGTGTCTGGTGTATTAGTATTACTGTCTCCCCTCCCTGCAGCTTGTTTTATCCTAGGTATATCTTTGCATTTGTGGGGCAGAGCTAGTAACGTTTGCATTCTCCTCTGTGCCCCTGCTTCCTGCAGTATTTCGCTGTCATCTTGTATTTCAATGCATATGGTGCACCCTGGCAACCCCAGCAGGCCTCCCGTCCAGCATGTCAGCCCCACAGGTGAGATTGCCAGTGGTTTTGTCCACTGATGGTCTGGAACAGCGCTGGCCACCAATCCGGCACTTGACGAGTATGTGTTGATTACACAAATGTGCCCCAAATCTCAGATGCCTCCAGGCTTGAGAGACCAGGAGGTGGACTTGGAGATGCTCCTGATGATGGATGTTGTCTGTTAAACCGAGGGTTGCATTTGAGTCAGGATGCTCTTGTGGGATGCAGACATACAGGCACGGTACAGAGGAAGTGCTCCTAGCTTGTTTTTGTGAGCGAATACTCACCATTTCTTCCTGAATACTTTTAGAGTCTTGCTACAGAGAGACTCTCCTGTTCACTCCTCCAGGCCTTGAGCTGTGTCACCTATCTCCCCAGTGGTATCTCGGGGTATGTGGATCATATCCAGTGTGTGTCCCCTTCCTCCGTGGATAGGGTAGAGGAGGCCTGGCTTTTGTGGAGGGAAAAATCCCCCAATCTGTTTGCTTCTTGTCTGATGAGAATGCGGATACATGGTTTGCAGACTCGGTGCTGTGGAATTTTAGGGTTTTCCTATTTCTTTTCAAAGAGAGTGCTTTAAGCTTTAGTGGCATTACCTGTTTCTTGTTTAAATTAAGAAAGTATGGTAACACATTTGCAGGAGACTTGGAAAATATTGAACTTTGTACATGTAGTTCCACTATATATTACAATTATTTTTTAAATAGATAAATTAAGACTTTTAGTTGGAGTTTCAATATCAATGTCTCAAAAATTAATAGAATGAATATACAGAAAAGTAGAAAGGATATAGTAGACCTACTTGAAAAGCACCATGAACCAATTCAACATAAATAAGATTTATACAGTTTTCACACAATAGCAGGATACAAATTATATTCAAATTCCCACAAACTATAAACCAGGACTAGGGTCATTTCATTTCGGTGTTCAACCCAGCAGTTCACTTGTCTGAGGGTTCTGTTTCATGTGGTGTTAGGGTTCTTGGGGCCAGGTATTCTAACCAGGTTTATTACTTGGTCCCTTTCCTGCTTGGACATTCAAAGCAGGTGGGCCCAGGTTCTTTCTTTTTTTTTTTTCTGGCCATGCTGTACCACATGTGAAATCTCAGTTCCCTAACCAGGGATCAAACCTGCACCCCTTGCAGTGAAGCATGGAGTCTTAACCACTGGACCACCAGAGAAGTCCCTCTTTTGCCATTTTCAAAGGTCAGGGAAAGTGTATCTAAAACAAACCAATGAATGGAAAACAGCTTTTCTTTAATGTTCAGTGCATAAGGCTAAGACATCACACAAAAGGAAGTGTTTAAAGAGGGATTTAAAAAGAAAATCTCACTGCAGATGAAAAGAGGCTGACTTTCTAAAGAACTTGACAGACCCCAGAGAAAAGAGAATTCTTGGGTGAATAGAATTTATAAAATGTTGGCAGCTCTCCATTGGTGTATAAAACTCCAGCAGTGTGCAGTGGCTTGAAGAGTGACAGGTGACCTCTGGGTGTGTGTATAATCAGGTCTGGGCATTCTGAGGAGGACAGGGTATCTGAGACAGCTGGGGCTGTCAGGACAGAACACCACAGGCTGGGTGGTTTAATCAAAGATGTTTATTTCTCACAGTGTGGGAGGCTGGATGTCCAAGATACCCATGGAATCAGTTCCCGGGAGGGCTTGTTTCCTGGCTTGTGGGCAGCTGCCTCCTTTCTCAGGGCTCATGTGGTGGAGAATGAACTCTCTTCTTCTTGCAATAAGGGCACTTGCAATAAGACCACCCTGGGGGCCCCACCCTTACAACCTCATCTCATAATCACCTTCCAAGGCTCCACCTCCAAACATCACATCACATCAGGGCTGAGGGCTTCAGCTTGTGAACATGGAAGGGGAGGGACACAGTTCAGTCTGCAGCAGCAGAGGTGATGATTACAACAGGTAGAGGAGGAATGCAGGTTTGATCACCTATTTTTATTCTCACCTAAATTGAAATTTTTCTCTTTCTCTTTTTATCTGTTTATTTAGATTTTTGGCTGTGCTAGCTTTTTGTTGCTGTGCAGGCTTTTCTCTAGTTGCAGAGAGTGAGGGCTACTCTGTAGTTGCAGTGTGTGGGCTTCTCACTGCGATGACTTCTCTTGTTTCAGAACATGGGCACTGGGACACTCAGCCTTCAGTAGTTGCAGCACGTGGGTCCAGTAGTTGTGGCTCCCGGGCTCTAAAGCACAGATTTGGTAGTTATGGCGCACAAGCTTAGTTACCCTGGGGCACGTGGGGTCTCTTGGTCCTGGGATCGAAACTGTGTCACCTGAATTAGCAAGTGGATTCTTTACCACTGAGCCACCAAGGAAGCCCTCTCTCTGTTTTTGAAGCAGTCAGACGTGTTAAGTTATCCTATATTTGTTGGTTCTAAGATAGATCACGGCTTAATGGGGCCTGAAGCATGTGCAGAATGAAACCATAGATACAGACAAGCTGGTGCTACCCCAACGGGACTTGGATGGAGCCTGGGACTATAGGATGGCCCAGAACTTAAGTTTCATTAGTTTCAGGGTAAATCTGGTTGGCTTATTTATTTTTTTCCTTTCCTATTTGTCATTTTTTCTAATCTTAGCAGTAATGTAATTCACTGTAGGAAATTTAGAAAATACAGATGGGCCAAGAAAACAAAAACAAAAACCCTGCCCTAATTCTATCACTCTCAAATAGCCACTGTTGAGAATTTACTGTGGACGAGGTGTTTTGAGCCCAGGATGTATGTATTTTCGCATTTCAATGCTTCCTGACCCTGGCTGGGTCTTCCCAGTGAATGGTACATCAACATTTGTCAGCATCCTACTTTTCCTGGGACGTCCTGCAGTTTTTGGCATCTTATATGTGCCAGAATAAGGGCTTGTTATTGCATGTGTGCTGAAGTCTGTTAGTGCCCCTGAGGTTGGAGATGATGGGGACCAGAAGCAGTGGGGCAGGGGTGATAGTGTGGGGATAGTGCCCCCTCCTTCCTGTCCTCTGCACGTCTGACCTCTACTCTGCCCCTCCCATGATGCGGAGATCAGGGCACCCTACCTCTCGAGGTTATCAGAAAACAGAATAAAACTCTTGGAAACTAGCCTCATGTGTGTGCTTGGCAACTGACTGATCAGTTCTGATGGTCTACAGCTTATTCATTCATTGTTTCTTCAAATATTCTCTGTGCCTCTTCCCTTGCCTGTGCTTCTGAGATCCGTCAAATGTGTATGTGGAGCATGATGGTGGCACCTTGCAGGTCTCTGAGGCCCTGTTCATTTTTTTGCTTTTTGTTTCTTAAACTGAGCAATCTTTTTTTGTTTGTTTGTTTTACTTTTTGGCCATGCCATGTGGCATGTGGGATCCTAGTTCTCTGACCGGGGATTGACCTGGTACCACTGCAGTGGAAGCTTAGAGTCCTAACCACTGGACCACCAGAGAAGTCCCAGACTGGACAGTCTTAAAACCTTCAGGTTGACTTATTCTTTCCTCTTTTTGCTAAAATCTGCTTTTGAGCCCCTAAAGAGAATTTTTCATTTTAGTTAGTATACTTTTCAGTTTCAGAACTTCTATTATTTTTCTTCTTTAATTTCTGTCTCTTTATTGTATTCTCTATTTGGTGAGACATTCTCTTGTTTTCCTGTGGTTCTTTAGTCATGGTTTCCTTTAGTCTTTAACACCTAAAAGCTTATTCAAAGTCTTTGTCCAGTAGGTCCAATATTTGTGCTTCCTCAGAGATGGTTTCTTTTGATTGCTTTTTCTTCCTGTATTGGGTTATATCTTCCTGTTTCTTTGCGTACATTTTTTTTTTCATTGAAAAGTGGGCATTTTGCATATTATTATTATGTCATAACTCTGGAAACCATGTTCTCCCTTTCCTCCTGGCTTTGTTGTTGCTCCTTGGAATTGTTCTTTGCTGGTCACTTTTCTGAGCTAATTTTGTGAACTTTGCGTTCTTTGCTGTGTGTGCTGCTATACTCTCTGTTCTGAGAGCTTGATGGTCTGCTAATGATGTTTCCTTACATGATTGCAACCAAAAAAATGTCCCTGTCTTTGCCAGGGGGCTCTGTGTGCGTGTTGTTGTTCAGTCACTAAGTTGTGTCTGACTCTTTGTGACCCCATGGACTGCAGCACACCAGGCTTCCCTGTCCTCCACTGTCTACTGGAGTTTACTCAAACCTCATGTCCATTGTGTTGGTGATGCCATCTAACCCTCTCATTGTCTGTTGCCCCCTTCTCCTCCTGCCTTCAGTCTTCCCCAGCATCAAGGTCTTTTCCAATGGGTTGACTCTGCATCAGGTGGCCAAAGTATTAGACCTTCAGCTTCAACATTAGTCCTTCCAATGAATATTCAGGGTTGATTTCCTTTAGCATTGACAGTGTGCCTGTCGGGGCCTGTTCAGAGTCATCCAGGTGACTTGTGTAGAGCTCAGGTCAGCCAGAGGTGACAGCTTAGTGCCTTCTTGAGTCTTTCTTGAGCATGGGTGCAGCTCTACATGTGCATGGACTTGTAGGTTTCTAGGAATACTTGTGAACTTTTCAGAGCTCCTTTGGTTCCTCAGCCTTTCATCCTTAGCTTTCTGATTAGCGTTGATTAGGGTATTGTTGGCCCAGACTGTTGTGTATTACTCCAGGCAATAGTGAATAAAACATTTGCCTGGAAATGTTTGCAGCAAATATCCCTGGGTAGGAACTTTAGCACTGGGAGAACTCCTAGTCAGATAAAATAAAAATAAGCCTTTTGATCTGGTCTTCCAGGGAGGCACCAGATGGATTAAAAGAAATAATGACATTTCTTTGTGAAAGCGGCCCATTCTGCTCCCTCTGATACTATGACTGTGGGCTGTTATTTTCAAGGCTGCCACTGAGGAGTGGGGGATGGGACTGTAGTAAAAATACTACACAAAGCTCACTGTTCCTACTGAGATTTAGATATTTTTCTTTGAGTAAACATTTCCCGTGTTGCTGTAAGCCTTTGATAGTTTTCAGAGTTTCTAAAAAGTTGATAATGACAGTTTTTGCAGTTTTTCCTTGTTTTTATTGAGAGGTAGAATTTTGCATCTCCTTAGTTTTTTGTTTTTTTTTTTTGCTGACATCATTCCTTTAAGATCCCCCCCACCCCCGCCCCCCTGCCGAGTGATCTAGAAAAAATTTGTTGTTTCTGTTTAGTTACCAAGTCATGTCTGATTCTTTGTGACCTCATGGACTTCAGCACTCCAGGCTTTCCTGTCTTTCACCATCTCCCAGAGTTTGCTCAAATTCATGTCCATTGAGTCGATGATGTCATCCACCCATCTCATCCTCTGTCATCCACTTCTCCTCCTGTCCTCAATCTTTCTCAGCATCAGAGTCTTTTCCAGTGAATTGGCTCTTCACATCAGGTGGTCAAAGTGTTGGAGCTTCAGCTTCAGAAAAGCTTATTTCACCACATTTAGGATTTCTGTAGAGTTTAGAAATATCCATGAAGTTTCTTCCATGCATGGATGGTAAAATTGTAGGGCATTTCAAGTTTTCTTGTACAGAGTTTAATCTTAAGATGCTTCTTTGCCCTTCTGGTAGTAGGTGCTGTGTAGCATTTTTTTATATGTATCTTTTAAACTATATTTTATTTGGCCACATTAGGTCTGAGTTGCAGCGTGTAGGCTTCTCTCTAGTGATGCCACACAGGCTCAGTAGTTGTGGCACTCAGGCTTAGTTGCCTCATGGCATATGGGATCTTAATTCCCCAACGAGGGATCAAATCCATGTCCCCTGCATTGGAAGGTGGATTCTTAACCACTGGACCACCAGGGATGTCCCAGTGTGGCATTTTGTACAGTGCAGAACCTCCAGTCCCCAGACTGCATCCCACTGTGTGGGTGTGCTGGCATGGGGCAGCAGAGGGACCACTGTTTACCAGTTCTACTGGGAAGGGTAGCAGGAACCTAATTACACCAACATGATGACAAATCATATCAGTGTGCCCCAGACCATTTCAGCTTCCTCTTTATTAGATTCCAAAAAGTCCATGAGCATTTTAATTTTACAAAATTTGCAAAAATGTATGACTGTGTGAATACCATGGGAAGCCAGAACCTTGTAAAGAGCCCACATGAGTGAGGGGGTCTTGATGCTTACACTTCATTAGCTTCCTAGTAAATATGCCTCAGGATATTAATCATTGTTTTCGCTTTCTATTTCCTGAATTTAATGAGTTTACATTTATTTTTATGTTATTTGCTGTGGGATTTCTTCTTCATTAAATTACCTATTTGTGTCTTTTGTTAATTTTCCTGTTGGGGAGTTTGCTTTTTTCTACCAATTTATAGGATCTCTATATAGTCCGGATACTTATTTAAAAAAAAACTTTATTGTTATTTTTTGGCTGCACTGCGTGGCATGTGAGACCTTAGTTCCCTGACCAGGGATTGAACCTATGCCCCTGCTGTGGAAGCACAGGGTCTTAACCACTGGACCACCAGGGAAGTCCCTGTTCTGGATACTTTTAAAGTAATATTATAAATATCTTCTCCTAGACTCTAGACTGTCACTTGCCCTAAGAGGTTTAAATTTTGATGTAGTTAAATACATAAACATTTCCTTAAATGATTTTTGTCTTATTTAAGAAATATTTTAGCTCAGTTGGTAAAGAATCTGCCTGCAATGCAGGAGACCCTGGTTCAATTCCTGGGTCAGGAAGATCCCCTGGAGAAGGGATAGGCTACCCACTCCAGTATTCTTGGGCTTCCCTTATGGCTCAGCAGGGAAAGAACACTCCTACAACGCGGGAAACCTGGGTATGATCCCTGGGTTGGGGACATTCCCTGGATAAGGGAAAGGCTACCCATTCCAGTATTCTGGCCTAGAGAATTCCATGGACTGTATAGTCCATGGGGTTGCAAAGAGTCAGATATGACTGAGCGACTTTCACTATCACTTCCATATCCTGATACTATATAGAGAAATTCTCATAATTTCTTCTAAAAATTAAACCTTTTTTACATGCTCATCTATGACATATGTGTTTACTTTTATATGTAGTGCATGTTTGTGTGCTTAGTCACTTCAGTCTTGTCCGACTCTCTGTGACACCATGGACTGTAGCCCACCAGGCTCCTCTGTCAATGGGATTTCCCAGGCAAGAATACTGGAGCAGGTTGCTATTTTCTTCTCCAGGGGATCTTCCCAACCGAGGGATCAAACCCTCATCTCTAGTGTCTTCTGCACTGGCAGGCAGATTCTTTACCCTGAGCCACCTTGGAAGCCCCTAAAACCAAGGTACCAAGATGCTAAAAATAAAGGACAGAGATGTACAAGACAGGTCCAGCTGAAAAGCCATATTAAATCAAGGCAGAGGGGATCAAAAGGAATGAGTAATTTTATGGAAACAAAAGAAAATGCTGAAGTGAAGATAAAAGTGTCTTGATCCTTTACTAAAAATACAACCTCAAAACCCATCAAATAAAAGGTGTGAGAAATTGACAAAAGTCACAGTTTTCATCTCAAAGTTACTCATTTCTTTAGTTAATAGAAAATTGCTATTGTTATTTCCATTTTTATAATTTTTTGCTCACTATTTGGTGTTTATTATTTCTGTGCATTTTTATACTTATACTGCAAATGAAGGTTTCCTAAAATGGTTTTGTTTTGTATACTTTACATAAATGTTATCAAGCTATTTTTTTAAACTTTGGATTTTGACCCAAGGGTTAAGGCAAACTGAATAAAGATATGAAATAATTTAATAATATAAAAGGACATGTTAATAAGTATATACCAATATTCTATCGCATCAGGAAATATCCACTTAAATACTGATGAACCATTTAAAACATTGATTACATTCTCAAGGAAAACATCAGCTTATTCTAAAATGCAGAAATTATGGTTCTATGATCACCATTCTGTAAAGCTAGAATAAAGGCATAGGTAAACTTCATTTTTAAAAAGGCAAACAAACAAAAATAAATAAATAAAAACAGCCACTAGGCCAAATAACCCTTGGATCAAAATCCAAACTTTTAAAAAATAGCTTGATAACATTTATGTAAAGTATACAAAACAAAACCATCATTTTAGGAAACCTTCATTTGCAGTATAAGTATGAAAATGCACAGAAATAATAAACACCAAATAGTGAGTGAAAATTATAAAAATGGAAATAACAACAGCAATACTCTATTAACTATATGTGTTCACAGGACAGTTTATAGCTTCAGTGCTATCATTGTTAGGTAAAAAGAAAAATTTTTTCTATTAATTTATTTGGTTGTGTTGGGTCTTAGTTATGGCATGCAGGATCTTTAGTTGTGGCATGTGGTATCTAGTTTGCTGATCAGGGATCATACCTGGTCCCCCTGCATTAGGAGGGCAGAGTCCAGCCACTGAACCACCAGGAAAGTCCTGAAAAAAATTTTTTAATGAATTGAACATGCCATTCTAGTAAACTTGTGGGGGAAAAAAAAAACAATAAGCCACATCCAGATAAAAATAGGAGAGAATAAAGATAAAATTGAATATGAAAAATTTGATGAATAAATCTAACCATTCTTGGAAAAGATCAATAAGATTTTTTTAAAAAATCACGTGATAAGAATAATCTCCCACAGAGTCCATAAGACTGTTCTATACATCAGTGTCTCTTTTGCTGTCTCGTACACAGGGTTATTGTTACCATCTTTCTAAATTCCATATATATGCGTTAGTATACTGTATTGGTGTTTTTCCTTTTGGCTTACTTCACTCTGTATAATAGGCTCCAGTTTCATCCACCTCATTAGAATTGATTCAAATGTATTCTTTTTAATGGCTGAGTAATACTCCATTGTGTATATGTATTACAGCTTTCTTATCCATTCATCTGCTGATGGACATCTAGGTTGCTTCCATGTCCTGGCTATTATAAACAGTGCTGCGATGAACATTGGGGTACACGTGTCTCTTTCCCTTCTGGTGGGAGAGGGAGAGGGTGGGAAGATTTGGGAGAATGGCATTGAAACATGTAAAATATCATGTATGAAACAAGATGCCAGTCCAGGTTCGATGCACGATACTGGATGCTTAGGGCTGGTGCACTGGGACGACCCAGAAGGATGGTATGGGGAGGGAGGAGGGAGGAGGGTTCAGGATGGGGAACACATGTATACCTGTGGCGGATTCATTTTGATATTTGGCAAAACTAATACAATTATGTAAAGTTTAAAAATAAAATAAAATTAATTAAAAAAAAAAAAAAAGAATAATCTTCCCCCAAACCAGAAAAACAAAGAAAATGTTACTGAACAAGAAGGTAGGCGATGCAGAGATAAGCATTTAAACCTAAGAAGTGTTTATGCACCTCTAATGTATTTGAAAATCTTACTGAAATAGCTGTTTTTCTATGAAAAGATGCCATCACATTTTCTTAAGAAGCAAAACCCAAAATGGACTAGTATTCAAGGAAGAAACAGAAAACTGCATTCAAGGAAATTTTTTACAAAAGAACAACAATGAGGGGAGATGTGTGCAGCTAGTTATTAAAATGTATTACTGGCACTTGAAGAAAACTAAATAGAGACAGAAAGCTTGGGGGAAAACATTGCCTTTGGTAGGAAATGTTTTAAAGTATTTAGTAAGTGTTGAATTTAACAAATCAATAGAAAAAAGTGAATATTCCAGTTGAGAAAATCAGAAAAAAAAAAAAGGTAATGGGTGAGCAGTTTTTAAAAAGAACAAATACAAATGGCCAGTAAACATAAGAGGTGTGATTTGATTCCTGGTTTTTAAAAAGCCTCACTAGTATTTAACCAGAGAAATTGATGACAAGATGGCACTTCTGTTATTCAGGCAGCCTGGACTTGGAAATTAGATATCAAGTTTGTGTCATCCCTGGCAATCTTCAGCGTGTGATTTGGGGCATCACATGTGGCTTTAAAATTCCAACCCTTGGTTTTCTTAGCCATAAAATAGGCATAATAATTCCTGACTGATTCCGAACTGTTGTGAGGGTTAAATGAGAAAATTTATGCAGAATTTTTTTAATGCAGTGAGTGGATCATGATGAGCAGTTAATAAATATAGGCTGCGAGTGTTATGTTAGTATTGATGTGTTTTGACTTTCAAATAAAGAAAAGACTTAAAGGATGGTAAAACCCGGCTGGTGAAGGTGTCAAGAAATGAGCTCTCACACACCACCACTTGCTTGGATGTGCTCTCAGAGAATGTGACCAATGTCTGACCTATTTATCATTGTTTTGATCTTTTCTGCTGATATTTTAGCCAGAATGCCTTCTGAAAATAAGAAGGGGTCAGCTAACCATTCCCCTCCCCAGAACAGATGTGAGCATCGACTTTTTGTCTTATGGTGGGAGGTCAACTTTACAAGCATATAATAAAGTACACAATACTCTTTTTCAAATGATCACACCTATTATGTAAATCACCAGTTTCATTATTCTGAAGATAAAAAGAATTGCCAGTTTCAGTTATAAAAATTACAGAGCTAAAGTTGCATCTTGAACAGTGTAAACTGCCTGAAACTTCTATGTGTGCTTTGTGTCTCTGGATTTCATACTGTTGCCCCTTGACATTTTGAAAGTTTACATTTGTTTTCATTTGCTCATCTGTCACATTCCCCAGATATGATTATCTTGTCTGTGAGTATTCCTTAATAGACTATTAGCTCATGGATAGATATTAATGTGGACAGGATACAGATTCCACCCTCAACTCCCCTCCCCGCTTGGCAAGGCATCACTGAGAAGTGAAATCAGATGCCTGTCGCCATGGACCAGTCGTCTTTCCGCTGGGGCTGGTTTCCCTGGAGATGGGAGACATGCCTGTCCAGATTGAACGGGTGACCAGGGGAGCGGACACCAGGACCGGCATCCATAGTGACATCTTGTGTCTCAGGATTCCTGTCCTGTGATGGCCTCATGTCCCTTCTGGGGAACTCGGGGTCCCTTCTCTCTGCTCCCATGGTGTCTCTCTTGCTACCGGATCTTGTTTTGCTGGGTGCCTTGGTTCAGAGTTGACTGCTGTCCGTAGAGCTGAGAGTGTCCATGTCTGGGGCTGCAGGAGGTTGTCACAGGAGCCAAGGGGGGCGTCTTCCAGCAGCACAGTCATCACAGAGCCTAGCCTGTACGGAAGGGAGAGCCTGGTGTGTGGCTCTCCTGCTCAACTGGATGGTGATCGCAGCAAACACAGAGCTTACAGGGTCCTGCACCTGCTGTGAGCCTGCATTGGCCCAGGAGCTGCGTCCATCCCCATCTGGTCCTCAGAGCTGGGTCATTGTCAGCATTGTGCAGGTGACACAGGCCCCCAGACTATGCCTGTGGACCCCACCCCACCCTGCCTCTCTATTTTTTTAAAAAATAATATAAATTTATTTTTTGCTGTGCTGGGTCTTAGTTGTTGTTCAGGCTTTTGTCAGGTTGTGGCAAGCAGTGGCTACTTCTAGTTGTGGTGCTTGGGCTTCTCATTGCAGTGGTTTCTCTTGTTGCCAAGCACGGGCTGTAGGGCACACGGACTCGTTAGTTGTGGCTCCCAGGCTCTAGAGCATGGGCTCAAGCCCAGGAACTGCAACTACTGAGCCCTGAGTTGGGAAAATCCCCTGGAGAAGGGAATAACAACCCACTCCAGTATTCTTGCCTGGAGAATTCCATGGACAGAGGAGCCTGGCAGGCTACAGTCCATGCGGTCACAAAGAGCTGGACACAACTGGCTTAGTTGTTCTGCAGCATGTGGGATCTTCCCAGACCAGGGATTCAACCTGTATCTCCTGCATTGGCAGTCTGATTCTTTAGCACTGAACGACCAGGGAAGACCTCTCTGTTGTTTTTTAAAGATTAATTATTTTTATTGTGGCGTAATTAACATGTAACATTGTATTAGTTTCAGGGGAACAACATAATGATTCAATATTTGTATTGGTTACCCCAAGTCTAGCTAACGTCCATCAACGTACATTGTCACTGTTTTTTTCTTGTGATGAGAACTTTAACAATCTACTCTCTTATCTAGTTTCAAATACACAACACAGTATTTCTAACTGTAGTCCCCATGCTGTACATTACATTCCCAGGACACTTATTTTATAACTGCAAGTTGTATCTGTGGTCACTCATTTCACCAAACTTCCTCAGCACCCATCTCTGTCAGCCACCAGTCTGTTCTCTGTATATATGAACTTGTTTTGTTGTTGTTGTTGTTGTTTTTAATTCCACATATAAGATTCATACAGCACTTACCTTTCTCTGGCTGACTTGTTTCACTTAGCATAATACCTTCAATGTCTATCCATGTTGTAACAAATGGCAAGATTTCATTCTTTTTAAACATGAATAATACTGAATAATTGAATTGACTATGGAATAACATTCACTGTGTGTATGTGTGTATATATTATATATGTGTGTGTGTGTGTGTTTTCTTTATCTGTTCATCCATGGATAGACATTTAGATTGTTTCCATGTCTTGGCTGTTGTACATAATGCTGCAGTGAACAAGGGGCTGCATATATATCTTTTATATATGAGATATATATGCATATATATATATATATGTTTTTGTTTGGATATATACCCAAAAGTGGAGTTGCCGCATCATATGTTAATTCTATTTTTAATATTTTGAGGAACCTCCATACTGATTTCCAGAGTGTCAACACCAATTTATATTCCCATCAACAGTTTCATTTTCTCCACGTATATGCCAATACTTGTCATTTCTTGTCTATTTGGTGACAGCCATTCTGACAGGTGTGAGGTGATATCTCACGGTAGTTTTGATTTGCATTTCCCTGGTGATTAACGATCTTGAACATCTTTTCATGTATCTTTTTGGTCATCTGTATTTCCTTTAGAAAAATGCCTATTCAGATACTCTGCCCATTTTAAAAACTGGATTGACTGGGATTTTTTGGTATTGCTCAGTCCTGTCTGACTCTTTTTGACCCCATGAACTATAACCCACCAGGCTTCTCTGTCTGTGGGATTTTCTAGACAAGAATACTGGAGTAGATTGCCATTTCCTTCCCCATCCTCTTTTTTTATTTTTTCTTTTAACACTTACATTTTCATGTTCACCCTGAGCACTGAAGGATATCTTTTAGTTTAGAGGTCGGGAAACCGAGGGCCACAGGTGGCTGTCTGCCTCCAGACGTGTTTTATTTGGCTCTTGCACTGTTAAGTGTTTATTTGCTAGCACTTAAAACTTGGGACAGTTCAGTTCAGTTGCTCAGTCATGTCCGACTCTTTGCGACCCCATGACTGCAGCACATCAGGCTTCCCTGTCCTTCACCAACTCCCGGAGCTTGCTCAAACTCTTGTCCGTTGAGTTGGTGATGCCATCCAATCATCTCATCTTCTGTTGCCCCCTTTTCCTCCTGCCTTCAATCTTTCCCAAGCCTCAGGGTCTTTTCAAATGAGTCAGTTCTTTGCATCAGGAGGCCAAAGTATTGGAGTTTCAGCTTTAGCATCAGTCCTTCCAATAAATATTCAGGACTGTTTCCTCTAGGGTTGACAGGTTTGATCTCCTTGCCATCCAAGGGACTCTCAAGAGTCTTCTCCAATACCATAGTTCAAAAGCATCAATTCTTCAGCACTCAGCTTTCTTTATAGTCCAACTCTCACATCCATGCATGACTGTTGAAAAAAACATAGCTTTGACTAGACAGACCTTTGTCGGCAAAGTAATGTCTCTGCTTTTTAATATGCTGTCTAGGATAGTCATCGGAGAAGGCAATGGCACCCCACTCCAGTACTCTTGCCTGGAAAATCCATGGACAGAGGAGCTTGGTAGGCTGCAGTCCATGGGGTTGCTAAGAGTCAGGAACGACTGGGCAACTTCACTTTCACTTTTCACTTTCATGCATTGGAGAAGGAAATGGCAACCCACTCCAGTGTTCTTGCCTGGAGAATCCCAGGGTCGGGGAAGCATGGTGGGCTGCTGTCTCTGGGGTCGCACAGAGTCAGACACAACTGAAGCGACTTAGCAGCAGCAGCAGGATAGTCATAGCTTTTCTTCCAAGGAGCAAGCGTCTTTTAATTTAATGGGTGCAGTCACCATCTGCAGTGATTTTGGAGCCCATGAAAATAAAGTCTGTCACTGTTTCCATTGTTTCTCCATCTATTTGCCATGGAGTGATGGCACGGGATGCCATGATCTTAGTTTTCTGAATGTTGAGCTTTAAGCCACCTTTTTCACTCTCCTCTTTCACTTTCATCAAGAGACTCTTTATTTCTTCTTCGCTTTCTGCCATAAGGGTGGTGTCATCTGCGTATCTGAGGTTATTGGTATTTTTCCTGACAATCTTGATTCCAACTTGTGCTTCATCCAGCCCAGCATTTTGCATGATGTACTCTGCATGTAAGTTAAATAAGCAGGGTGACAATATACAGCCTTGATGTACTCTTTTCCCAATTTGGAACCAGTTTGTTGTTCCATGTCTGGTTCTAACTGTTGCTTCTTGACCTGCATATAGATTTCTCAGGAGGCTGGTAAGGTGGTCTGGTATGCCCATCTCTTGAAGTATTTCCTACAGTTTGTTGTTATCTACACAGTCAAAGGCTTTGGCATAATCAATAAAGCAGAAGTAGATTTTTTCTGGAACTTTCTTGCTTTTTCGATGATCCAGTGAATGTTGTCAATTTGATCTCTGGTTCCTCTGTCTTTTCTAAATCTAGCTTGAACATCTGGAAGTTTCCTAGCATGTGAGATGTGTGCAATCGTGCAGTAAGTTTGAAAATTCTTTGGCATTGCCTTTCTTTGGGATTCAAATGAAAACTGACCTTTTCCAGTCCTGTGGCCCCTACTGAGTCTTCCAAATTTGCTGGCATATTGAGTGCAGCATTTCCACAGCATCATCTTTTAGGATTTGAAATAGCTCAACAGGAATTCCATCACCTCCACTAGCTTTGTTTGTAGTGATGCTTCCTAAAGCCCACTTGACTTCACATTCCAGGATGTCTGGCTCTAGGTGAGTGATCACACTATCGTGGTTATCTGGGTCATTAAGATATGTTTTGTATAGTTCTTCTGTGTATTCTTGCCACCTCTTCTTAATAGCTTCTGCTTCTGTTAGGTCCATATATTTTTGGTCCTTTATTGTGCCCATCTTTGCATGAAATGTTCCGTTGGTATCTTTAATTTTCTTGAAGAGATCTCTAGTCTTTCCCATTCTATTGTTTTCCTCTATTTCTTTGCATTGATCACTAAGGAAGGCTTTCTTATCTCTCCTTGCTATTCTTTGGAACTCTGCATGCAAATGGGTATACCTTTCCTTTTCTCCTTTGCCTTTTGCTTCTCTTCTTTTCTCAGCTATTTGTAAGGCCTCCTCAGACAACCATTTTGCCTTTTTGCATTTCTTTTTTCTTGGGGATGGTTTTGATCACTGCCTCCTGTACAGTGTCACAAATCTCCATCCATAGTTCTTTAGGCACTGTGTCTATCAGATATAATCCCTTGAATCTATTTGTCACTTCCACTGTATAATCATAAGAGATTTGATTTAGGTCATACCCGAATGGCCTAGTGGTTTTCCCTACTTTCTTCAATTGAAGTGTGAATTTGGCAATGAGGAGTTCATGATCTGAGCTACAGTGAGCTCCTGGTCTTGTTTTTGCTGACCGTATAGAGCTTCTCCATCTTTGGCTGCAAAGAATATAATCAGTCTGATTTCTGTATTGACCATCTGGTGATGTCCATGTGTAGGGTCTTCTCTTGTGTTGTTAGAAGAGGGTATTTGCTATGAACATTGTGTTTTCTTGGCAAAACTGTTAGCTTTTGCCCTGCTTCATCTTGTATTCCAAGGCCAAACCTGCCTGTTACTCCAGGTATCTCTTGACTTCCTACTTTTGCATTCCAGTCCCCTATGATGAAAAGGACATCTATTTTGGGTGTTAGTTCTAGAAGGCCTCGTAGGTCTTCATAGAACCATTCAATATCAGCTTCTTCAACATTACTGGTTGGGACATAGACTTGGATTACTGTGATATTGAATGGTTTGCCTTGGAAACAACAGAGATCATTCTGTCATTTTTGAGATTGCACCCAAGTACTGCATTTCAGACTGTTTTATTGGCTGTGAGGGCTACTCCATTTATTCTAAGGGATTCTTGCCCACAGTAGAGGATATAATGGTCATCTGAGTTAAATTCACCTATTCCATTCCATTTTAGTTCACCGATTACTAAAATGTCGATGTTCACTCTTGCCATCTCCTGTTGACCACTTCTAATTTGCCTTGATTCATGGACCTAACATTCCAGGTTCCTATGCAATATTGCTCTTCATAGTATCAGACTTTACTTCCATCACCAGTCATATCCACAACTGGGCCTAGTTTTCACTTTGGCTCCGTCTCTTCATTCTTTCTGGAGCTATTTCTCCACTCTTCTCCAGTAGCATATTGGGCACCTACTGACCTGGCAAGTTTATCTTTCAGTGTCATATCTTTTTGCCTTTTCATACTGATCATGGTTCTCAAGGCAAGAATACTGAAATGGTTTGCCATTCCCTTCTTCAGTGGACCACGTATTGTCAAACCTCTGCACCATGGTCTGTTCATCTTGGGTGGCCCTACACAGCATGGCTCATAGTTTCATTGTGTTAGACAAGGCTGTGGTCAATTTGATTAGTTTTCTGTGATTGTGGTTTTCATTCTATCTGCCCTTTGATGGATAAGAGGCTTATGGAAGCTTTCTGATGGGTGAGACTGACTGTGGGGGAAACTAGGTCTTGTTCTGATGGGCGGGGCCATGCTCAGTACCAGTTTTCTGTTGATGGATGGGGCTGTTTTCTCTCCCTGTTGTTTGACCTGAGACCAAACTATGGTGGAGGTAGCGAAGATAATGGCGACCTCCTTCAAAAGGTTTCAGGCATTCACTGCAGTACTCAGTGCCCCCTACCCTGCAGCAGACCACTGCCCACTTATGCCTCCACTGGAGACTTGGGGACACTCACAGGCCAGTCTGGGTCAGTCTCTTTTGGGGTCACTGCTCCTTTTTCTTGGGTTCTGATGCACATAGGGTTTTGTTCTTGCCCTCCAAGAGTCTGTTTCCCCAGTCCTGTGTAAGTTCTGTAATCAATCCCACTGGCCTCCAAAGTCAAATTCTCTGGGAGTTCTCAGTCCCTTTGCCAGATCCCCAGGTTTGGAAATCTGTTGTGGGTCCTAGAACTTTCTTAACAGTGTGAGAATTTCTTTGATATAATTGTTCTGCAGTTTGTGGGTCATCTGCTCAGTAGCTCTACAGTGAGGTTAATGGTGACCTCCAAGAGGGCTTAGGCCACAGCCTGTGTGGCCAGGTAGCTGCATCCAGAGTCCCTGACCCTGTGGCAGGCCACTGCTGACTCATACTTCTACAGGAGACTCAAATATAGGTCTGGCTTAGTTTCTGTGGGGTCTGTGTGTCCTTGTGCGCACAAGGTTTTGTTTGAGCCCTCCCAGCATCTCTGGAAGGTATGGGGTTTGATTCTAAATGCAATTTTGACCCTCCTACCATCTTACTGGGGCTTCTCCTTTGCCCTTGGATGTGCAGTATCTTTTTTTGGTGGGATCCAACCTTCTCCTTTCGATGGTGATTCAACAGCAAGTTGTAATTTTGGAGTTCTCTCAGGAGAAGATGAGCGCATGTGCTTCTACTCTGCCATCTTCTAAAAATAAATAATAAACTTGGGACAGTTCACAGTAAAATTCCAAGGAAGGAATTGCTCAGCATCTTTGAAGGATTATCTCATCTCTGACACCTGGAAGGCAGAGCCCCTTCTATGTCACTGTGGCTGACTGGTAGCTTCTGGGACTGCACAGGTGACTCCGTTACTTGGTCTTCTGGTGCCCATCAGTGTATTGTGGCTTCCAGCAGTTTCTGGAAGGATTGAGAAGCTACTGACCTGGCTGTAGCTTCTTGCCTGGCTGATTGCCTGGCAGTGTCAGCCGTCCTAGGGGGTGGGCTGGGCTGGGCTGGGGGCCCCAGTGACAAAAATTTACCCCCCTGGCTTAGCCTGCAGGGATGTGTGAGAGAGGGAGGCGGTCAGTTGAGGTGAAGTTTGTCCTGGGGTGAGCCCTGAGGACAAGACTGCCCTGCTCACAGGAAATGTGTAACTGGGGAACAGGACTTTCTGGCCCAGGACTGCTGTGCTCATGGCGAATTGGGTAACAGAAACGGAGCCAACATGGTGGTTGCGGCCTCCCCTTCCTCCTCAGTCAGCTTTGCTCTTCTATGCCAGTGTTTATAAGCATGTTGTGATTTTCTGTGGTGTGTTTGTTAAGGGTTATTTAATTTGGCATCAATTGTTTGCTCTTGTCTTAGCCTCTTCTTGGTGATGTGAAGAAATCCATTCTACAGTTTCCAAAGCTGTACTGAACATACCTGCTACCAACCCCCTGCTGCTTGCTTGTAGAAAATCAGTGGTTTTCACTATTCTTTCTGGGTACTCAAGGGCGCTGATTTTGGAAAAGAAAGTAAGATATTCCCATGGTGGTAAAGACAATTCAAGTGTGGAGAGAAATACAGAGGGAGCAATTTTTCTAGGAGAACTCCTGCCTGCAGCTGGGGTCCCTGGAGGGGACCCTGCTGGTTTCCTTCTGGGAGATTTGAATGGAAAGCAGCCTTTGGGACTAGAAGATTTTTTTAAATTTTTTAATTTTGTTAAAATACACATACACATGGTTAGACAGCATCACAAATTCAATGGAAATGAACTGGAACAAACTCTGGGAGATAGTGAAGGACAGGGAAACCTGGTGTGCTGCAGCCCATGGGGTTGCAAAGATTTGGACACAACTGAGCGATGGAACAACAGCAACAAAATACACATAAGAAACATATACCCTCTTAACCATTTTTCAGTGTACGGTTCAGTGGCATTAAGTACATTCACATTGCTCTGCAAACCTCACTACCATCTGTCTTTCCCTCTTTTCATCTTGCAAAACTGCAACTCTGTCCCCATGAAATACTAACTCCCTGCTCGCCCCTGCCTCAGCCCCTGGCACCCACCATCTAGTTTTTCTTTTCTTTTTTTAAAAAACTCTTGGTTGCATCGAGTGGCATGTTGGATCTTAGTTCCATGACTAGGGATTAGACCCACACCCTCTGCATTGGAAACAGGGAGTCCTAACCACCGGACCACCAAGGACGTCCTGACACCATTCCTTTCTGCCTTTAGGAAATTGACTCCTTCCCAGGTGGCTCAGTGGTAGAGTCCACGTGCCAGTGCAGAAGCCCTGGGTATGATCCCTGGGTCGGGAAGATACCCTGGAGGAGGAAATGGCAGTCCGCTCTAGTATTCTTGCCTGGGAAATCCCATGAACAGAGGAGCCTGCCAGGCTACAATGGGACATGATTGAGCTACTGAGCACGCAAGCACGCACACACAGGGACCTCGTAGAAGAGGAGTCACACAGTATTTGCCCTTCTGTGACTGGCTTGTTTCACTTAGCATGATGTCCTCAAGGTGTGTCCATGTTGTAGCAAGTGTCAGAATTTTGGGGAAGGAGACTGTCAGAATGGGATGAGGGGGTCACCATGGGCACCCCCTGAATTCTGTGTCAGCCTCATCCTGGCTGGATCCTTAGGGGAAGATATTTCCCAGCATTCGTCCAAGCAGGGTTGCTGAGATGGCCTATGTGCAGGTCCTGTGAGAGATACGACTTTAATCCAGAAGAAATTTTTTAAAAAATATTTATTTATTTGGCTGCGCTGGGTCTTAGTTGCAGCATGTGAACTCTTTAGTTGTGGCATGGGATCCAGCTCCCCAAACAGGGATTGAACTCAGGCCCCCTGCACTGGGAGCTCAGAGTCCTAGCCACTGGACCACCAGTTAAGTCCCATAAATTTTTTAAAAAATTGATATTTACACTTTTGGGGCATAGCCTCACAGTTGCTAGAGTCCTGAACTAGCATTATTTAAGAAAATCTTTACATATTCAACAGTTTACACATGGTAGTGTGTATGTTTCAATGCTACGCTCTCAGTTCATCCCACCCTTTCCTTCCCCCGCCATCATTTAGCTGCAACTGTCATCCTGAAGAACTCATGATGTATAATCAAATATCCTCATTTTTGGGGGGTTTGTTGATAATATTTATAATGAATCATAAAATTCAGATAACAAGGAATTACCGAGTGAGCATGCAATGAAAGTGTAGCGAGGATTGCCTGGCTGTGGTTTAAACCAAATAAATGTCAGTTATTCTTTCTCATGGCTGCTTCTGTTCTTATTGTTGTGGAATATTAGGTATTTACAGTTCCGTTAAATCACCCCTCTGCAGAATGCAGGGTGCTGTCCATGGTATTTCTGACTTGGGAGTACCTGGCGTCCTAGAGCCAACTATAGGGATCTCTGTTGTCAAACCGGAGCCAAGTCTGATTTTGCACAATGATCCTCCTTTCCCCAGCTCTTCCTCTCTTCACATCAGAGTCCTTCAAGTGGAGAACCCAGTTCTGCATCCCGTTCCTTGTGTGGCTTTTGTTCTACTTGCACATTCAAAGCCTTGTTGCCCAGTTTTCATCTGGTGGTTTCTGGACATCTTGCCCTTCTGGACTTGGCAGGGTGGGGTGTTGGCCAGTGACCATTCCCACTGTGGCCTGGGCAGCTCCCACCCACGTAGCTCACTGCTTTCAGAGGAGCCGGTGGCCACCCAGAATCCACCCCCACTTCCTTCCTTTGTCTGTGGTCTGCTACTCATGGCATTTATGAATGTTGGTATCAAAATGCAAAACATTTGTAACACTGATGAGTTCATCTGCTTACTTTAAAATTTAGCATTCCAGACAGTTGAGATGATTTCACCTTGGAGTGAGGTCGCAGGCTGATGTCATAATCCTTGTGTTCTTGTCCTGAACCCGTCCTCTCTCCAGGTCAGGGCTTAGGTCCAGGACCCCCAGTCACACAGTGGGGGCTGCTCTGGCCACACACTAACATCTTGCTGAAGCAAAGGCCCTCGTCTCTTTAGCATTCCTCTGATCCCCCAGCTCATGACCTTATTAAAAGGGAAAGCAAGAAGGGTTTGTCCTGACACTCCACTCCTGAGCACGCCTGAGCCTTCTGCTGGATAATCCCCTCTCGTCTGTCCATGATTGACACCCGGCTTATTGGCACACGGCTTCCTCAATTTGCTTTTCTTTTCATCTCCACTGCTCCCCATTATGTTCTAAAATTAATATTAAAAAATCCATCTAGTGCACAACAGAGTTCAAGTCAGACAGCACTGACAGGCTGATAATGAAAACAGCTGCCCCTCCTGCCCTGGGCACGCACACCCCAGCCCCAGGGAGTCCCAGGGTCTCTTCCTTGTCTGCTTTTATTCCAGTTTTATGGGGGGAAAAGGACATTTGTTATTATTTTTTATTGTGGTAAAATAGCCATAACATGAAACTCACCATCTTAACCATTTTTAAGTGTATACAGCTCAGTGGCATTAAGTACATTCACATTGTTTGATGGATGTAGAGATGATCGTGCAAATGGATGTAGAGATGATCGTGCAAGTGAAGTACATCAGAGAAAGATACCATACGATATCACTTATATGTGGAATCTAAAATATGAGGTTTAAGAGGGAGAGGACATATGTATACCTATGGCTGATTCATGCTGATGGATGGCAGAAACCATCGCAATATTGTAAAGTAATTATCCTCCAATTAAAATAAAATAAAAAAACACACAAAATAAAATATGACATAACCTATCTTCGGAATAGAAACAGACACAGAGAACAGACTTGTTGCTGGGGTGGGTGGGGAGGTGGAGGAGGGAAGGCTTGGGAGTTTAGGATTAGCAGATGCAAACTTTTATCTATAGGATGGATAAACAACATGGTCCTACTGTATAGCACATGGAACCATGTGGTAAACCATAATGGAAAAGAACATGAAACAGAATATATATGTATAACTGAATCACTTTGCTGTATAGCAGAAATTAACACAACTTTGTAAATCAACTATACTTCAATAAAACCCTCATAGCTCAATTGGTAAAGAAACTGCCTGCAATGCAGATTGAACCCAGGTTTGATTCCTGGGTTGGGAAGATCCACTGGAGAAGGGATATGCTACCCACTCCAGTATTCTTAGGCTTCCCTTGTGGCTCAACTGGTAAAGAATCCACCTGCAATGCAGGAGACCTGGGTTCCATCCCTGGGTTGGGAAGATACCCTGGAGAAGGGAAGGGCTACCCACTCCAGTATTCTGGCCTGGAGAATTCCATAGACTGTATAGTCCATGGGGTCGCAGAGTTGGACACGACTGAGTGACTTTCACTTTCACTTTTCAATACAACTTAAAAAAAAAATGACATTCACATTGCTGTGCAGCCATTACCTTTCCAAGTCTTTCTCATCTTGCAGAACTGACACTCTACACCCACTATAAACACTTATTCCCCATCCTCCCCTCCCCCAGCCCCAGGGAACCACCACTGGATTTCTCTATGAATTTGATGGCTCTGGGACCTCAACACAGAGGAAGTGATGGCACCCCACTCCAGTACTCTTGCCTAGAAAATCCCATGGACAGAGGAGCCTGGTAGGCTGCGGTCCATGGGGTCGTGAAGAGTCGGACACGACTGAGCGACTTCACTTTCACTTTTCACTTTCATGCATTGGAGAAGGAAATGGCAACCCACTCCAGTGTTCTTGCCTGGAGAATCCCAGGGACGGGGGAGCCTGGTGGGCTGCCGTCTATGGGGTCGCACAGAGTTGGACATGACTGAAGCGACTTAGCAGCAGCAACAGCAGCAGGGACCTCAACAAAGTGGGATCACACACTGTGAGTTATTTTTTTAATTATTTATCTTTTAATTGAAAGTTAATTACAGTATTGTGTTGGTTTCTGCCATGTATCAACATGGATCAGCCATAGGCATACATATGTCCTTTCCCTCTTCAGCCTCCCTCCCACCTCCCACCCCTCTAGGTTGTCACATAGCAACAGTTTGAGTTCCCTGAGTCATATAGCAAATTCCCACTGGCTATCTGTTTTACATATGTTAGTGTATATGTTTCCATGCTACTCTCCCCATTCATCCCACCCTCTCCTTCTTAACGCCCTACCCTGTCATGTCAGTAAGTCTTGTGTGGTCAGTGTGTTCCACACAGCATGGTGTCCTGTGGTTCATCCATGCTTTGACACATCAGCATTTCCTTCCTCTTTAAGACTGAAAAATATTCTGTTGTGTGTGTGTGGACCATGCTTTGTTTATCCGTTCATCTGTCAATGGACACTTGGGTTATTTCCACCCTTCAGCTGTTGTGAATAAAATGCTGTTATAGACATGGGTGTTCAAGTATGTTTTCAAGTTGCTGCTTTCCCTTCTTTGGGGGTATACCCAGAACTGGGATTGTTGTATCACAGATGGTTACCATTTCTTCATTTTTATAACTGATCTTATCTTGTTCTCAGGTTCATTGTCCACTGGGTACATGGACATGCATGCTCAATCATGTCCAACTGTTTGCGACCTCATGGACTGTAACCCTCCAGACTCCTCTGTCCATGGGATTTCCCAGGCAAGAAAACTGGAGTGGGTTGCCATTTCCTTTTCCACAGGATCTTCTCGACTCGGGGATCAAACTTTCATCTCTTGTGTCTCCTGCATTGCAGGCAGATTCTTTACCACTAGTGCCACCTGGAAAGACAAAACAGCATGGTAGAGCCTTAAAATATTACATAATTACCATATGATCCAGCAATTCCCATTCTGAATATAGACACAAAACAACAGAAAGTGATGACTCATATTTTTTGCATAGCCATGTTCGTAGCAGTGTTATTCACAACAACAAAAGGAGAACATAACCCAAGTGTCCATCAGCAGATGAATGAATAAACAGAACTTTGTCTCACAAAACATGGAATACTATTTTCACCTTTGAAAAGGAAGGAACTTCTGACACATTTTACAACCTGGATGAACCCTGAGAACACTATGTTGACTGAAATAAAGCAATCAAAATGGACAAATACTGTACTATTCCACTTACACGAAATACCTAGAGCAGCCAAATTCAGAGACAGAAAGTAGACTAGTAGGTGTCAGGGGCCAGGGGAGGAGGAGGGTGGGAACTTGGTCTTTAATGGGGACAGACTTTCAGTTTTGCATGATGAAAACAGTCCTGGAGGGACTTCCCTGGTGGTCCAGTGGTTAAGAATCCACCTGCTAATGCAAGGGACATGAGTTTCGTCCCTGGTCTTGGACAGTCCCACATGCATCAGAGCAACTAAGCCTGTGTCCAACTACTGAACCTGTGCTCTAAAGCCTGTGCTCCACAACTAGAGAAACCACCACAAGAAGAAGCCCGGGCACCATTACTAGAGAGTAGCTCCCACTCACCACAGAGAAAAGCCTACATAGTAACAAAGATGCAGAACAACCAAAAATAAATGAATTAATTAATTTTAAAAAAGATTTTGGAGATTATAGTGTGAATGGACTGAACACCCTGAACCGTTACCTAAAAAAATGGTTAAGACGGTACATTTTATGTTATATGTACTTTACTACAATTAGAAAGAAAATCCCTAACAATTGAATAGTTAGTCCATTTGGGGTAAAATATTGGTATACTTTTTGGACTATCAAAAAATTTTTGGAGAACCAACTCATGTTTTCTGATTTTTGGGGTATTGGTTTAAGCCTTGACTTATAAACAGTCTCAACTATTACATGTGGCTAAGAAACTTAAGTGACAGCAGAGTTAAATAAAGTTGGCATTTATAAAATGAAGGGAAAGAAAGGGTAGTCGGGGTTTTCTGTGACAATACATTTATCTCAAAGATCACACAAACAAGGCAGTAAATTTACAAAATTAGGATAGTGTCAGGCATGTCCAACATTCATGAAAATTGGCAAAAACACATTTCTCGCAATCAGCCTAGTGTTGTCAGTATAGTTATTGTCCTGAGAAAATCCCATTTGTAGAAAATAAGTGCTGTAGAGCAAGGCACATAAAGTTGTAACTTGACAAGTTTTCCATTAAATGGAAGCTAGAAAGAGATGAGAAGATAACTGAAAAGCTGGATAGCTTTACTTCTTGTCAATTTAGGGCTCCTAAGAAGACTAACCTCTCGGTTTTGTTCACCACCAAGTGCTTATTAATTGGGAGGGAGGGGCTGGTGACCTAGGTGTTCGTGCCTCTGCTGGTGGTCAGCTGGCACATGTAGTTTTCCAGTGAGTGTTAAGAGTTGTTAGCTTACAAGAAGCCTGACAGTCTATTTGTAATTGCTAAATTTCTCAAATATGTTAATGACTTGACTCTAGTTAGATGTGACAATTTAAGAATTGTAACTGACACACAGATACGTTCCTGTTTTTGGAATTGAATGGCTAGTGTGAAACCACTGTCTTTAGGTATTTATACTTAGCATTAGAATGTAGATCATTTTTTAACTTATGAAGGCTGGTCACATATTAACGTGTCTTTGATGGCATTTGTGCCAATAAGGGAAACTGATCTCTTCAGTCAAGGACTGGATTGCTAATTGTATTAACGGAAGACACTGCTCAAAGGTTGAGCTCCCCAGCACAGAGTATGGGGAGTATGGCCAGAGGACAGAGTATGGCCCTGTCCTCTTCCTGGGCCAAACGTCTTGCTGCATAGGGGTGGGGCGCTCATTGCACAAAGCCAGGTATCTTTGGGACCCCAGCTTCACTGTCCCTGGCCTTGCCACTCTGCCCATGTCACATCACCTGTCTGAATGCCGTTCTCTAGGGATGGTAAATCCTTGGTCATTGTGATAATCTTCGCATGATGAGGTTAAGACTTCTAGCTTGATTAAAATACTGAACCTATGAAAACCTAAGAGGTGATTCTATCTGACAGTAACAGTGAGAAGTACCTAGTGAGGCTGGAAAACCTTGGTGCCCGGGGTTGTACGCAGAGAGGTTGTGGGGTTTGATGACTGACTGACAGAGGGACTTGGGGTGGTTTAGTGTTGATTTCAGAGGACAGTGGCCTGGGGTCCTTCCTCAAGTAATGGTGACTGTCTCTACCTCTGGTCCTAGGTTCATATCACTGTTCCTCTCTGACACCTTTGCTGTGACTTCCCTGATTTTCTGTAGAGTCAGATTAGTGAGACTTTGTCCTCGTGTGCCCAGAAGAAGAGCATATATCATTGTGCGTGTGTGCTTAGTGGTATACTTTTTGTGACCCCAAAGACTGTAGCCCACCAGGCTCCTCTCTCCATGGGATTTCTCAGGCAAGAATACTGGAGTGAGTTGCTATTTTCTCTTCCAGGGGATCTTCCCAATCTAAGGATCAAACCTGAGTCTCCTGCATCTCCTGCAGGCAGGTTCTTTACCACTGTGCCACCTGGGAAGCCTTGTATATAACATTATCCTGGCCCAAACTAAAACAGAACTCATGCAGTATTGGTTCAAGGTTTGCTAAAATATAAATAGAAGTGACAAGTATCCCCCAACCCTTTAGATTCTAGTATATGAAAACAAGGTGCTGCATTTTCAGAAGGGAACACTGCTGAGTGTAAGTCAGGTCTTCACCAAGCATCATACACCACGGTAAGTTTCCCATGAATTGATTAGTTGGTAAGTGTCCCATGGACTCCTTTGTTCAGCCCATGAGTTGGGTTGGGAATGTGTGCTGGGCATGGGCATGGCCAGGCGGTTCTATAAATGGGCCCACTCAGGGGTCTGCAGTAAAGGGCCTCATGCATGTCTAGTGGTGGCCAATTGTAAGCTGGAGGCACATCAGGGGTCACTGGGCCATGTGATCTCAGCCCACAGATGGGTTCCTTGGCATGGTGGTGGGGGCCTGTGAGGGTAGTAAGAGGGCAAGGACCTGTATGCAGGTGCCTGTCAGGTCTCTCCATCACCTGAGCTTCTGCTTCGTTGGTCAAAGCAAGCCACAGTCAAGCAGCTTCAGAAGTGGACAAGGACTCCATCTTTTCATGGGAGGAGTGGCCAAACAGTAGACTATTTTTGCAGTCTGTTAATGGCACTCTTCTGAGCACTTCCCAAATATTATATGTTAGTTCTCTCCTGCTGTGTAACAAATCAGCCCTAGACCTTATAGCTGAAAACAACCAATGCTCGTATGTCACAGTTTCTGTGGGTCAGAATCTTGGCACAACTTGTCCAAGTCCTCTGGCCAGGATCTCTCAGGGCTGCAGTGAAGGTATCAGCTGGGGCTTCATCATCTCATGGTGCTGCTGTGGGGACTGGGTTCCAGTCTCATGTGGAGGCTGGGGGTAGACTCCCAGTGCTCCCTGGGCAGGACCAGGAGATGGGTCATTGAGGGCCAGCACCCAAATTGTTTCCCACATACTGACCTCATGCAGTAAATGTACTCTCATTATCTTTTGTTTTCAATCAAGGAAATTAAGGCAAAGAGAGGGTCCCCCAGGTGGCAAGTGAAGGAGCTGGGGTCAGATGCCAGGCTGAAGGTCCACAGAACTCTGCTTGCCATAGAAGACGTGTTAAAGGAGAAAATTGACACAGCTGACCACAAAAGCATTAGCACCCTGTGTGCGTCCAGCACCATCATCAGAATTGGCAAGTCAGGACATAACACTGCCTACCTGCCAATCCATCCTTATTATACTAAAAGCAGCCGTAAATCAATAGGAAAACATTACCATCGGATGGAAAATGTCTCCAGCAGACACTAGTCGGCAGGTCATTGAAGAAATAGGAAAGGCAAACAAACAGAAAGGGCTGAATCCCATGAGTAATCAGAGAAATGCAAATTGGAACAGTTCTCTTCTTCTTCCTCCATCCTCTCTTTTTCCCCTTCTTTTCCACCCAACTGGTGGAAAAGGTCTTTCAAATATTTATCCTCAGTGTGGGTAAGCACATAGGAAGACAAATACTGTCCTACCCACTGGAGGAAATGTTGATGGCTGTTATCTTATGGAATACAAGCATTTATACCCTTTGGTCAAGTCATCCTCTTTTGAAGGGTTTGTACTAAAATCAAGGATATCAGTAAAATGTGTGTGTGAGGCTACTCACTGTGGCTTTATTTTTCTTAGTTGGAAATTGGAAGCAACCTGAATCTCTAGCAGTAGCAGATGGTTTTGTTGTTTTTGTTCAGTTGCTAATTCCTGTCTGACTTTTTGTGACCCCATGGACTACAGCATGCCAGGCTTCCCTGTTCTTCACTATCTCCTGGAGTTTGCTCAAAGTCATGTCCATTGAGTCAGTGATGCCATCCAACCATCTCATCCTGTCATCCCCCCTTCTCCTCCTGCCCTCACTCTTTCCCAGCATCAGGGTTTTTTCCAATGAGTTGGCTCTTCACATCAGGTGGCCAAAGTATTGGAGCTTCAACTTCAGTATCAGTTCTTCCAATGAATATTCAGGGTTGATTTCCTTTAGGATTGACTGGTTTGATCTCCTTTCTGTCCAAGGAACTCTCAAGAGTCTTCTCTAGCACCACAGTTTGAAAGCATCAATTCTTTGGTGCTCAGCCTTCTTTATGGTCCAGCTCTCACATCCATACATGACTACTGGAAAAACAATAGCTTTGACTACGTGGATCTTTGTTGGCAAAGTGATGTCTCTGCTTTTCAATACGCTGTCTAGGTTTGTCACAGCTTTCCTTTGAAGGAGCAAGCATCTTTTAATTTCATGGCTGCTGTTACTTGCATGGCTGCAGGATGGTTATAGTAACCACTTTAAAATTATATGCCCATTAATAGCATATTTTCAAGGAATATTCAGTGGTGTAAGGAAATATTCACGTTATGTTAAATGAGCATAGCAAGAGTCCTGCTACAGTAGAATTCCAATTTTGCACAATGTAGGTATGCAGGGGGAAAAAAAGAGCCTGAATGGAAACTGGTCAAAACACAAGCAGTGGTTATCTCCAGGGGGTGGTGGTGGTGGTTGTTCAGTTGCTGAGTTGTGTCCGACTCTGGGACCCCATGGACTGCAGCATGCCAGGCTTTCCTATCCTTCACTAATGGTGCCTTAATGCCTGGTTCTTGTTCTTATCCAGCTCATCCTTCAGTGACTGCAACGTCCTTTCTTATCTCTTTTGAGCAACTTCCTAAGTGAACCATGTTTTTGTTGTTTTGTTGTTGTTGTTGTTTGCCTGTTTGTTTTAAAATTTTTTACTTATTTATTTTTATTTTTGGTGCACTGGTTCTTCATTGCTGCACATGGGCTTTTGTCTAGTTGAGGCAGGTGGGAGCTACTCTCTAGTTGTGGTGTGCGGGCTTCTCTTTGCAGTGGCTTCTTTTGTTGCAGAGGCTCTAGGGCATGGGGACTCAGTAGTTTGACGCTTGGGCTTAGTTGCCCTGAGGTATGTGGGATTCTCCCGAACCAGGGATCAAACCGTTGTCCCCTGCATTGACAGGTGGATTCTCATCCACTGAACCACCAGGGAAGGCTGAACCATATTTGTTTTTAATGAAGGAGAGTCCCACCAAATTTCCAGCAGGTCTTGTTGGATCTGGCAATCCAATACCAGGTGCATGCATTCAGGGGTGGCACGGAGGGTCTGCTGCCATAGGCTCCTCAAAGCCAGACTTCCCTTTACTGACCAGCAGGGAAGGTGGGGTCTGTGGGGACCCTTGGGGGATAAGGGGTTGGTGTTCTTGGAGTTAAGTGCCCCTAAGTCATCATCTCAGAAAAACCCAGATTGTATTTGTGTATATTCTGTTTTCAAAGATGTTTTCACATTAGTTTTCCCAAACCTAATTTCAAACAAGGCGAGCTACCTGGAGTAGCGGACAGAGAAAGTGAGATTAAATCAGATCCACCTGGTCAAGCTGTCTCATTTTCAGTTTTCCGGAGGCAACACACCATTTATCATGGGAAAGTGTTTTCAGGAGCTTGCGTGTGAACTATTTCGTTACAGACATGGAAAGATAAAACTCTGTTCTTTTCATTCTTGAGATGAACATTGTCGTCTGTTGATGGTTCCTCTGACTGCCTGTGAGCATCATGTGTAAGATTACATTGGTCAGTGTCAACACTCAATGCCAGGGCACTGGAGGAATGAGTACCTGACATTTAGGGTACAGAACAGAATGGATTTTGTGACCTGGGCCGACTTTCCACCAGAGGTGCCCTGCTCAGAGCCCGGGTACCCACCCTGGGGTTCCTGTAGGAGGCGAATTCCATATTGGTAACATCCCTACATCAGGGCTGAAAGACTGACGGGTGCCACAAGGCCTCCTGAATGTCCACTGTGTGTCTTCACTCCAAGCCCCCATGTTCTTGAAGGCTATTGTTTCCTCTCATTGTGCTGTTTTATGGAGGGTTTGTGTCTGGACAGAAAGATGATCCACATGTGGGCCAGGGCTTCTAGAAGCACACCTGGTGGCTTAAATTAGAAATGAAAGCATCTTGTGATCACTTCAGTAGCTCCTGCACCAAAACTGGGCTTCCCAGGTGGTGCAATGGTAAAGAACTCGCCTACCAATGCAGGAGATGTGGGTTTGATCCCTGGGCTGGGAAGATTTCCCCAGAGGAGGAAGTGGCAACCCACTCCTGTATTCTTGCCTGGCAAATCTCATGGACAGAGGAGCCTGTTGGGCTGTAGTCTATGGGGTCGCAAAGAGTCCGACATGACCGAGCAAGCATGCATGCACCAAAATTGGAAGAATACTGAGATTATTAGCATGGCTCATGTGCAAAGATGATACAAAAATTTGTGGAGCATTCCCTATTTTTGTACGCCTGAAACAATAATAATATTGTAGATCAACTATAACTCAGCAAAAGAAAGACAAGGAAAGGACCTTGCAATTATATTTATTAAAGGGAAAAACTAAATAATTGGAAGTTGCATTAGTCTCATTTTTTTTAAAGAAACTAAAACGATCTTTAAGAACTTGTATATGAAAAAAAAAAGAAAAAAGAACTTGTATATGTCTTGAACAGAATGGGAATTGGGTGGTAACGAGAGGACCTCAGCCTGCCAGACCATGAAGCTGTGTGTTTGGTGAGGGTAGACACATTTGCTGGGTACCACAGGTGCTTAGGCATGGTTTCAGCCACAGAACAGCTTTTTTTCCTACATGGAAATCTTTTATGGCGTACTTGATTCTGTGTGCTTCAAAGGTTGCATTATATTTTTCTAATTTGTTGGATCATGGTCCCAACAATGAGATGTCACCTCACACCTGACAGAATGGCCATTGTCAAAAAGACTAGAAATAACAAGTGTTGGTGAGAATATGGAGAAACGGGAACCCTCGTGCACTGTTGGTGGGAATGTAAATTGGTGTAGCCATTATGGAGAACAGTATGGAGGTTTCTCAAAAGACTAAAAATAGAAGTACCATACGATCCTGCAGTCTTACTCCTGGGCGTATATCTGGAGAAAACCATTCTTCAAAATGCTACAGTGTTCACTGTAGCACTATTCACAATAGCCAGGACATGTCAGCACCCTATATGTCTATCGACAGAGGAATGGATAAAGAAGATGTGGGGCATATATGCACAATGGAATATTACTGAGCCTTAAAAAGAATGGAGTTTTACCATTTGTAACAACATGGGTGGGCCAGCAGAGTATTATGCTTAGTGAAGTAAGTCAGACAGAGAAAGACAAATGCTGTATGTTTTCACTAAAAAATAAAAAAATGAATAAAAAATAATTAAATATGATTTGACTTGTGTTTCCAATTACAAAAGAAGTTTATGCTTATTGTAAGAATTTGTGCTTGGCAGAATAGTAACCACTCCCCGCCAAAAATGTCCGTGTCTTATCCTGGGAATCTTTTAGGTTATGAGGCAAAGGGGATGTGAATGGAGTTAAAGTTTCTGATCAGCTGCCCTTGAGAAGAGAGATTGTCTCAAATTGTCTGGCTGACACCAGGGTCCTTCTAAGTGGAAGAGGGAGGCAGAAGAGAAGAGTTGGAAGGAGATGTGACTGCAGTGAGGGGTTAGAGAGAGATCACACATCTGGCTTTGTGGATGAAAGAAGGGGCTGTGAGCCAAGGAGTGTGGGAAGAAGCTAGAAAAGGCAAGGAAATGGGTAGCTCCCAGAGCCCCGAGAAAGGTTGCAGCTCAACTAGCACCTTGAGTCTAGCCTCCTGAGACCCATGTCTAGCTTCTGACCCACAGAACTGTGAGGTGACACACTCATGTAGCTTTAAGATGACACATCTGTGTAGCTTTCAGCTGCTGACTTTGCAATAATTTGTCACAACAGCCGTAGAAAATGAGGACAGACGTGAAACAATATGAACCAAAAGAAAAGGCTGATCCTACCCTCTCCCATCTCATGGTCCCACTGGGGACCCAGGCTCCTCCTCTTCTCTGCTTGCCGCCTTTAACATCTGGCTATGCCCCACGCTTATGGTCTCAGGCTTACAGCAGGGTGACCTCCTAAACAATGAAGAACATAACATGAAAAGTCAGTTTCTAGCCTTGTTCTTGCAGCCTCAGGCCTTCTTCTGGTTCTCAGGGTCATTGTTTAGTTCTTTTACTTGTGCCTGCATGAATATAAATCGAATGCTTACACTGCTCTTTTTGATACATTGCTTTTAAAAATAAAGTGGACTTGAAGCACACAAAATAGGTCCAACCCTAATCCTTTTATTCACACACACTCCCTCACCATTCTGTGCATGACCAACATTATCAAATTAGTTATTATTTTTAGAAATGTAAGATATACTTATAAAACCCACCTCTGCAGTCACAGTGGGCCTTCACAATAGCCTACGTTTAACCTGCCCCCCTGCTTCTCCCACTCAAATTAACCCACCTCTTGAATCTTATCTCATTCCCTCACATCCCTTTTTATAGAGTCTTATTGTATCCATATGTCCTGAAAAATCTGCTTTTACTTTGTCATTTTTACCTTTTAAAAAGAGAGTAACCCCTCTGTCTTTCACCATCTGGGACTAACCTTTTCCCACTAAACTTGTTGTTTACTTGCTAAGTCGTGTCCAATTCTTTTGTGACCCCGTGGACTGTACTATAGCCTGCCAGGCTTTTCCGTCCATGGGATTTCCCAGGCAAGAATACTGGAGTGAGTTGCCATTTCCTCCTCTAGGGGATCTTCCCGACCCAGGGATCAAACACTCGTCACCTGCATTGGCAGGCAGCTTCTTTAACACTGAGCCACCAGGGTAGCCCCTTCTACTGAATTGTTGTTGTTGTTGTTGAGTCACTCAGTCCTGTCCGGCTCTTTGCAACCGCATGGACTGAAGCACGCTAGGCTTCCACGGAATAGTGATTTTGTTAAAGTTCCTTCCTGGTGTGTGGAGCGCCGTAGTTAAGTGTTTTGACTGTGCTGTGAAAACATCACATGGTTTATTCGGCTGCTCCTCATGGATAGACATCTGAACTGTTTGCAGGTTGTTGCTGTTATGAACTGGAGAAGGCAATGGCAACCAACTCCAGTACTCTTGCCTGGAAAATCCCATGCATGGAGGGGCCTGGTAGGCTGCAGTCCATGAGATCACTAGGAGTCGGACACAACTGAGCGACTTCACTTTCACTTTTCACTTTCATGCATTGGAGAAGGAAATGGCAACCCACTCCAGTATTCTTTTTTTTTTTTTTTTCACTCCAGTATTCTTGCCTGGAGAGTCCCAGGGACTGGAGAGCCTGGTGGGCTGCTGTCTATGGGGTTGCATAGAGTTGGACACGAATGAAGTGACTTAGCAGCAGCAGCAGCAGCTGTTATAAACAGTTGAGAACATTTTCGCACTGGTTTCCTGGTGCACATGTTCCAAATTTTTTTCTGGAGTATAGACCCAAGAGTCGGACTCTGGGCATAAGGTGTGTAGATAGATGATGCTATAGGTAATGCTCAACTGGTTCCCAGAGCAATCGCTCTGTTTGCAGCCTCTCTCCCTACCTCCCTCCTCTATCCTCCTACCTCTTGATCTTAGAAAATCCATGCTCTCTCCAGCCATGAGGATTGTCAGACTTCAAAGATGTTCCTCAACGAGATGAGTGTAAAATGATTCTTGACCTGTGTTTTTCTAATCGCTCTGACTTTCACTACCTGTTCCTGTATCTGGTGACCACAGGGATGTGTGGCCCTCCACTGTCCCTATAGGCCCTCTGCTCTGACCTCATGGTTTCTGTTGCCTATCATTTTTATTTTTTCTTGTGATTATTTTATGGCTTTAAATCACGTGTTTAAACTTCTCTAACATGATGTGCTGTCTCGGCACAGGAGCTTGTGGGTGAGGGAGGAAATCCAGCCTCCATCACCTGTCTCTCTACCTCCCCGCTGCTGTCACCTGGGCCTTTGCTCTGAATAGTATTTCAGATTCTTGTGCTTGTCTATAAATAGATTTTAAAGTCTGGGAACTAACCAGCCTCATTTTTTGGAAAGTGATGTGTGCTTTTTATCCAATGCAGAACCAAACTCCAAGGTTGACTGTACCTTTGCTGCTCTAAGGAGAATTGTTCACGAGTCGAGGCAGAGTTCCTATGCACGTCACCCAGTTGCCCCCAGTTCTAACATAGCATTTCACATAACCATGATGTGTTGTTGAAAAGTAAAAGTTAATATGGTTATCAACTCATCTACAGACTTCATTTGGAGTCCACCAGTTTTCCCACTGATGACCTTCTTTGTTCCAGGGTCCTGTCCCAGACACATGAGTCACATAATCATCATCTCTCTTTAGACACCTCTAATCTGGGGCAGTTCCTCAGTCTTTCCTTATTTCTCATGACCTTGATATTTTTGAAGGGTACCAGTCAGCTGTTTTGTAGATGTTCCCTCCACATGGGTTTGTCTGATGTTTGCTTATTATCGGGATGCGATTATGAGCGGAGGGGAAAATACCTCAGAGGCATCCTCTCGTTGCCTCTTATGATACCATCAACACCTGACTTATCACTGGTGATATTAACCTTGATCACCTGGTCGAAGTAGTGCCTGCCTGGTTTCTCCACTGGAACATTGGCATCCTCCCGCTTCCACACTCTGGGGGCTGTTACCCCCTCTTAAAGATGAAAACACCAAGTTCAGCTTGGGATGGGATAGGCAGGTCTGCAGGGCTGCTCAGGCCCAGATCAGGGTTTGATCCAGGTCCATGGTATCCAGCTCCGCTCCCAGAACTTCTGACTTTGACTTTCCAGGGCGGGGCCTCCATAGCTGTGTTTTTGACTTGCTGGCTAGGAGACTCTTTGGCTTTGCAATTTTGTACTGAATTCTTGTTGTCTTTTACCCCTTGTCCTTGCTTAAGTAATCGGCACGTTCCTGAATGCCGAGGCAGAGGCTCAAATGATGCCCAATGGCCTTGGCCATAGGGAGGGTTTTTAGCATTGATATTCAGGGCTGGATGGAGAGGAGTTTTCAGTCACTTAGGAGGACACCACTTTTTTCACTCAAGATCCAAAGTCTTGGGGTGTATGCATGTTAAGTCACTTCAGTCATGTCCGACTGTGCAACCTCATGGACTACAGCCCACCAGGCTCCTCTACCCATGGGATTCTTCAGGCATGAATACTGGAATGGGTTGCCATTCCCTTGGTCAGGGGATCTTGCCGACCCAGGGATCAAACCAGTATCTCCTGTGTCTCTGACATTGGCAGGCAAGTTCTTTACCTCTAGCGCCACCAAGATCTTGTGAGGAGCTGTCTTATTTGAAAAAATATTCTGAGAATTCACGTTTTTGCTGCCAATACCAATGTGATTTGCATTTATTTTGGAAATCCAAGCACATTTTATCTACCCTACAGGCACTAATGAAGAGCTGATGAACCACTGAGACACTGGTTCAAATAAATGATTACAGTTAGCAAGAGGAGTGCAAACGGGACCCTGATGAGAGATAATCAGGAGCGAGTGGAAAGGATGATTTTATTAATTACCCACACTCTAAATGTAGCTCCAGAATTGTGAATAATAAAAGAAATTAGAGCTGGCACGTTATGTAAAGTGCTCAGCTACTCTTAAAACAGTCCACCTGATAGAGAAGACTTTGTAGGATATCCTTTGGCATTTAGTTATTTATTTTTGGGGTTTAGAAATGGTTACTCATCTCCTCTTAGAATCCAGATAATCAGTTTATTTTAGTAATTTTAACACATTTAATTTTTATACTTTACCATGAGCTGCAAAAACACTGCAGTTAGGGTTTCTTTCTTAAATCTGGGCCTTTGACTCATGTGCTCAGGAAAGAAAGCGTGATAGTCCCCCATAGGTGTCAGGTGCTGAGAACTCATCGTGAACTGAAAGAGACCCCAGGTCCTTCAGTGAGCTGACTCCCCACTGGCCTCTTATGGATTGAAGATGCTAGGAAGTTACAGGACAAGCCAGAGACACCTTCCAGGGCTTCAGTTTGGGACAGTTAACTAATATATTGTTGTTCAGTCACTAAGTTGTTTCTGTCCCTTTGTGACCTGATGGACTGCAGCACACCAGGCTTCCCTGTCTTTCATTATCTCCTGGAGTTTGCTCAAACTCATGTCCATTGAGTCAGTGATGCCATCCAACCATCTCATTCTCTGTTGCCCCCTTCTCCTCCTGCCCTCAATCTTCCCCGGCATCAGCGTCTTTTCCAGTGAATCAGCTCTTTGCATCAGGTGGCCAAAGGATCGGAGTTTCAGCTTCAGCATCAGCCTTCCAATGAATATTCAGGGTTGATTTCCTTTAGGATTGATAGGCTTGATCTCCTTGCTGTCCAAGGTACTCTCAAAAGTCTTCTCCAGCACCACAATGCAAAAGCATCAATTCTTCAGCACTCGGTTTTCTTTATAGTCCAACTCTCACATCTGTACATGACTGCTGAAAAAACCATAGCTTTGAGTATATGGACCTTTGTCAGCAAAGTGAAGTCTCTGTTTTTAATACACTGTCTAGGTTTGTCATAGCTTTTCTTCCAAGGAGCAAGCATTTTTTAATTTCATGGCTACAGTCACCGTCTGCAGTGATTTTGAAGCCAAAGAAAATAAAATCTGCCACTCTTTTCATTTTTTTCCCCATCTATTTGCCATGAAGTGATGGGACCGGATGCCATGATCTTCATTTTTTGAATGTTGAGTTTTAAGCCAGCTTTTTCACTCTCCTCTTTCACATTCATCAAGAGGCTCTTTAGTTCTTCTTCACTTTCTGCCATAAGGATGGTGTCATCTGCAAATCTGAGGTTATTGATACTTCTCCTGGCAATCTTGATTCCAGCTTCTGCCTCATCCAGCCCAGCATTTCACATGATATACTCTGCATAGAAGTTAAATAAGCAGGGTGACAACATATAGCCTCGACATACTCCTTTCCCAATTTTGAACCAGTCCTTTGTTCTATGTCTGATTCTAACTGTTCCTTCTTGACCTGCATACAGGTTTCTCAGGAGGCAAGTAAGGTGGTCTGGTATTCCCATCTCTTGATGAATTTCCCACAGTTTGTTGTGATCCACACAGTCAAAGGTTTTAGTGTAGTCAATGAAGCAGAAGTAGATTTTTTTGGAATTCCCTTGCTTTTTCTGTGATCCATCAGATGCTGACAATTTGATGTCTGATTGCTCTGCCTTTTTTAAATCCAGCTTGTACATCTGGAATTTCTTGGTTCATGTACTGTTGAAGCCTAGCTAGAAGGATTTTGAGCATTACCTTACTTAGTAGCATGTGAAATGAGCACAATTGTATGGTGGTTTGAACATTCTTTGGCATTGCCTTCTTTAGGATTGGAATGAAAACTGACCTTTTCCAGTCCTGTAGCCATTGCCGAGTTTTCCAAATTTGCTGGCATATTGAGTGCAACACTTTATCAGCATCATCTTTAGGTTATGTCTGCCTTTCCTCTCCTCCCTTAAGGCAGCTTGATCAGAACCAACGGAGAATTTCTAAAAATTATCCTACAAAGATGCTTTGAAGGCTTGGATAATTTTTATCAGCCAAAAAGAAGAAAAACAAAAAGATGATATTGGCAAGCATAAAAGTTGGGCAAGCAGCACTGAAAACTGGCCCCCAGCACCATCCAGGCTGCACTGTCTTGGGATGATGTGTTCCACCTGTGCATGTTCCTGTGAGTGCCAGAAAGATGTACCCAAATCTGGATCTGGCTGCATCTGTGGGGTTTTGAGGTGCTGGGGTGTCTTCCCTTGAAATTTTCATTATTCCTCTCTCTTCGAGGACTTGCAGTTGGCCAGTTCACTCCCACCCTGGAACCTTCGGTGGGGGCAGAGGGGCTACCGGCCTCTGAGCTCATGGATTTGCTGGCTTGAAAATACAGCACTAGTGGATTATGCCTCCTGGCTTAGATTCCATAGACTCTCTGTTTTTTAAAGATTGTGTTCAGTGATCTTTATTTTTCCCTGAAGAAATATCTTTGACTTCTAAATTAGTTTTAATTCTTAAATTAGTATACAGTAAAATTGACTTCTTGGGCTTATAGTTCTATAAATGTTAATACTCTTGCATTTTACATGTGCTGGAATACAGACTCATTCCATCATCCCAGAAAACACCCTCATGCTCACCCTGCAGAGACGAACCTCCCCCAGCCCCTAGATGCCGCCCACCACTGATCTGCTCTTCATCACTATGGTTTTCTCTTTCACAGACAGTCAAGTAAATGGACTCAAACAGCATGTATGCTTTTGAGACTGGATTCATTTGCTCACCATAGAGCCTTGGAAATTTATCCAGATTGTGTGTACATGCCTGCATGCTGAGTTGTGTCCAACTCTTTGTGACCCTGTGGACTGTAGCCCGCTAGTCTCCTCTATCCTTGGGATTTTCCAGGCAAGAATACTGGAGTGGTGTGCCCAGGGCTTCAGCATGGGGGGGGGGTCCCCAGATTTTCCTGCTGAATACTTCCTTGTGTGTCTCAGGGGTCTTCCCCATGGGACATGCAGTAGAAGAGAAAGAAAACAGAGAGGCTTCTTTCTTCTGGGGATGGACTGTGGGGCTGCCTTCTAAGCCTGTTACAGGGAAATCCTCTCTCGATTTCATCAGGAGCCACATCGTCAGAAAAGGAACCTTCTGGGAATGATCTTCTCCTAATTGGGAGAATGTGTTATTAACTATGTGATGGGAAAGAAGATTTATACCACTAAATAAATTGGCCTGTGTGGATCTGTGAGTGAACATGAGCAGAGAGAAATGGACTTCCCTATTTGCTCAGATGGTAAAGAATCTGCCTGCCATGGGGGAGACCCAGGTTCAATCTCTGGGTAGGGAAGATCTCCTGGAGAAGGGAATGACAACTCACTCCAGTATTCTTGCCTGAAGAATCCCATGGACAGAGGAGCCTGGTGGGCTACAGTCCATGGGGTCACAAAGAATCAGATATGACTAAGCAACTAACACACACACAAGAGAGAATCATGAATACATTGTCACAGGCATTTAGCATCTCTATGGGCAAAGATCTTTGATCATTGGTTCAAAAGCATATGAACATCAGAAGGAAAGGGGCAGCCGTGATCTTTTTGAGACAAGAATTAATATGCTAGATTCTGGTCACTCACAGCAGTAGACATGCACCCAAAGGCCCAGTTCACTGGGATAGGGAGATCCCCACCTGGATGCTGTTGGGGGAGACACAGCCACCAGTGCTGAGGGGCCCCAATGGTTGCCACACACAAGGTGCCACAACCCAGGGGGGCCTGGTCTGGGGAGCTGGGAAGCGACTGAGACTTGTTTATAGTGTGGGTGGAGGGCAGGAGGCAGGAGGTCAGTGCTGTACCAACAGTGGAGTGACTGATTCCAGGCCCACCGGCTGGGGTGCTTTTCCCAGCAGCAAGGATCTCAGGGTCTAGGGGACCGTGGCTGGTGCTGGGGGTGCAGGAGAGGAGGGAAGACGAGGCTTGGGTGGAGCAGGTCCCCCCAGACCCCTGTAGGTGAAGCTGCGGTGCCCTTGCCAGCCCATTTGTGGAGGGGGGGCATGCTGTGGTGACCCCTGCAGCCTCGGTCAGCCGCTGGCCCCAAGGCCCACCATGTGTGCCAGGGACTCAGAGTCCTGGCTCTAGTGGAGTTTACAGTTGTACGGGAGCAGGTCAGATGGAGACCCCCTCACCCAGGTATGAGGAAGTGCAGACATAAGGACGATGACACTGGAGCAGTCCCTTAGGGATGACTTTCTGGAGGAGTTGAGGATTAAGTGGAGACCAGAGTGACGAAGAGACGAGGGTGGAGCAAGGAGACCCTGGGGCAGAGCATCCCAGGCAGGACAGGTGAGCAGCTGAGAAACAGAACAGGAACCCATAGGAGAGCCCGGCGCCAATGGCCTGCTCAGGGACTGGGCCGGCCAAGGGCAGGGGGAGTGGTGGGGAGGGCCAGCGCCCAGGGCTGGAGGTGGGTTTTATCCTAATGGCAAAAAAATTCTAATTTCAGTTATAAATAGGAATGAATGTTCAAGAGTTATTTCGAGTTGACAGGCGTCTTTAATTTAGAATTAGGGTTGAGGCACTGAGAAAACATGTCACTAATTTCATATTTAACACAATCCTCTCTGCTCCTCACTTGAAGCTAGGTGCGCTTGGCGATGATACGGCTTATTACAGCCAGGGAGCCATTTCCGAGCAACAAAGGATGAAATCTCCTGCAATTTGTCATGGTCTCGCTAACTATCAGACTAGCCCGTTTACACTGAAAGAAAATGCAAACACACCGCGATTCCATTATTCCAGACCTCCTCATCAGAGTGGTCTGTGTTCATTTCATTAACTTGAAGAATCGCAAGTGAGGATTCTTAGGCCTGGAGTGAGAGGAGAATGGATTGATCTTTGCTTCCACCTCTTACTCCTTGCCCTTATAAACATTGCAGTATAATTTTTTGTGTGTGTGAAAATAGGCTTATAAGATTTATTTTACTTTTTAATTTATTTACTGATTTTCCTCAGGCTGCAATACCAAGGATTATAAGATGATAGTCAAACTGATGAGTTTACTGTTGCTTAGGTATAAAAATAATGTTAGCAAGAATGGTTTATATATGTCAATAGGATTTGAGAGTCTGGGCAGGTGGGGATTCTGGCCCCATTCAGACAGCCCAGCTGGTTTGGGTGACCCCTCATTCTGCCTCTTTTCACTGGCCTCCTTCCCTCACCTCTTAACCCCAATCATGGAGGTGCCCTCAGCCTGGTAGGGCGTGGATATCACTGAGTCCTGTTGGCATCCTTTAGCTAGTTCCTTGCTGACTTCTCAGGAAGTATAGTTTTAGATCATTGCTGTCTGTCTGTCAGCGTCAACCACAAACTGCTTGATGTCCCTCCCATCAGCTCTTGTCAGAATCAGTACAGAAGGGAGAAAGGGCTGAAACCAATGAAGATGACATTTTTAAGGAGTTAAATGGGAAATAGAGTCTGGTGGCTCAGATGGTAAAAAAATCTTCCTGCAGTGTGGGAGACCTGGGTTCAATCCCTGGATAGGGAAGATCCTCTGGAGAAGAAAAATGGCAACCCACTCCAGTATTCTTGCCTGGAGTATCCTGTGGACAGAAGAGCCTGGCAGGCAACAATACATGGGGTCGCAAAGAGTTGGACACGACTGAGCGAATAAACACTAAACACAAATATAAAATCCCAGATTTAACGTAGGATGCACAGATCCAAAAAGCAGACCTCCAAAGAGCAAGCACAAAGGAGAGGAAACTGGGGTTTTGGCAGCTAACGTGAAAAGAGACCTGAGTGTGTCCGTTGAAAGCAAGTGTGATGTGAGCCAATGTGACTGACCACCTGACAAATCTTGGGTTCTTTCCATAATCCTGGTGCATCTCTGTGCAGCGGATGTTGTGGTGTGTGGTTCTGATGACCCATGACTCTATTTAAAACTTTTTATTCGGCAAGTGTTCAGGATGACTGACAGCTCCATTTTTGTGTTTCATGGTTTCTAAATGTGATGCTGTTTCTTGACATTTTCATTACACTAACTTTTACATCAGCTGATGAATGACAGTCCAGGAAACTCCCACGTTATAAAATCTGTCAATTCTGGGTGCTATTTATAATAAATAGTGACACATTTGGAGTACGGGCATGGACTGAGAACCCTGGCTGTTTAAAAATTCTGTTTCCTAATAACATGTTTGAACAGTTCAGAAATTTTACTTTTTTCCTTTCGGTGAAAAAGCTTAAGAGAAATGGAAAAGTGAAGCATTCAGAAATTATATTTTCTGAGTGTACGAGAGTCCAGCTGTTTAAAAACCTAGTGTGATAGCTCTGAGAAGGAATGTGTAAGGCTTTTGGTTTCATTGTGGAAAGGACTTCTAGTGGCCCTGGAAATATCATAGCCCAGGTTTTTGGTTTGATTATAATTTTACTCCACTGACTCTTAAACGTGTCTTTTTTCTCATTTGATATTTCACTTACAAATGAATTCTTATAAGTAGGTTAGGTGCATACCGCAGTATTTTATTTTAATAAATAGCCAAGGGAGTATTCTGCTTGTGGGTTTCCCTAATGGCTCAGCGGTAAAGAATCCACCTGCCAACGCAGGAGACTTGAGTTTGATCCCTGGGTCAGGAAAATCCCCTGGAGAAGGAAATGGCAACACACTCCAGTGTTCTTGCTGGAGAATCCCATGGACAGAGAAGCCTGGTGGGCTATAGTCCATGGATTTGCAAACCATTGAACAAGACTGAGCGAATTCTTCTTGTATTATGATCAATTTGCTCATCACAGTTTTTCCCTTTTTCCATCAAGAGGGCTCAGAGAGTCCTGAAAGAACTGGCTCCCGTGATGAGGTAGTGACCCTAGTCTGGTTCTTCTCACCATGTATTCTGTTGGTTCTTGTTAAGCCTGCAGATTCCAGGGTGTGTGGGCAGCATGACGCCCCTGCCCCCGCGATGTCTGTGTCTCGGCCCCTAGAACCCGCGGATATGTTAACCTGTCGCGGCAAAAGAGGCTCTTCAGATGGGAGTAAATTGTGGATTTAGAAACGGGGAGATTTTCCTGGAGTAAACGGGGAATGGGGGCAATCTCATCATAAGGTCGTCAGAGGGAAAGGAGAGGGCAGAAGAGTCAGAGGAGGAGGGTGAGGGTGGGAGCAGGGTTCAGGGAGGGCAACCTCTGAGGCTGGACCAACCTTCGGTACGCATGCAGCCCCACTGCCCCATTTTGGACTTCACACCTCCAGGACTGTGCGGTGATGCGCTTGTGGGCTTTCACCTCTAAGTTGGTGGTAACAGGTTACAGCAGCCGGAGAAACTGATCAACTGGGCCCCACCTCAGGAACCCCCAGTTAGACCGCCTGAAGGCTGGATCTCAGGTGGTCCACCTTTCCGTCCCCAGCCCCCCACCCTGGGATTCTCAGGAATTGTGGTGTAGGTGAAGTCCTTTGCTGTTGTTCAGTTACTCAGCCATGTCTGACTCTTCGTGACCCCATGGACTGCAACGTGCTAGGCCTCGCTGTCCCTCACCATCTTCTGGAGTTTGCCCAGGTTCTCATCCATTGAATTGATGATGCTATCCAACCATCTTATCTTCTACTGCTCTCTTCTCCTTTTGTCTTCAATCTTTCCCAGCATCAGGGTCTTTTCCAATGAATCAGCTTTCACATTAAGTGGCCAAGGTATTGGTGGCCTAGTTCTTGGCTCACATTTATTTGAAAGTAGCTGTGGGAAAAGGATTTAGGCCTGGAAAGAATGGAAACATTAGAAAAACGAGTTAACATACACAGAGTATTTACAGAAACATAGAGACATTTTGAATAACATAGCAGAAAAGTCAGGTTTCCTTCCTTTTTTGAATTTATTTTTAATTAGAGGATAATTGCTTTACAATATTGTGTTGGTTTCTGCCAAACGTCAACATGAATCAGCCTTAGGTATACATGAGTCCCCTCCTTCCCTCTTGAACCTCCCTCCCACCTCCCACCCTATCTCACCCCTCTAGGTTGTCACAGAGCACCAGTTTGAACTCCCTTTGTCACACAGCAAATTCCTACTGGCTTTGTATTTTACATACGGTAATGTATATGTTTCAGGGCTACTCTCTCAATTTTTTCACTCTTTCCTTCCCACTGTGTATCCACAAGTCTCTTCTCTATGTCTGCATCTCCCTTGCGTGCATGCTAAGTCACTTCAGTTGTGTCTTACTCTTTGCGACCCCATGAACTGTGGCCTGCCAGGCTCCTCTGTCTATGGGATTCTCCAGGCAAGAGTACTGGAGTGGATTGCCATGCCCTCCTCCAGAGGATCTTCCCAACCCAGGGATCGAACCCACGTCTGTTATGTCTCCTGCATTGCAGGGTGATTCTTTACTACCAGCACAACCTGGGAAGCCCCTGCGTCTCCATTGCTGCCCTATAAATAGATTCATCAGTACCAATCTTTCTATATTCCATATATATGCATTAATATATATTTGTTTTTCTCTTTCTGACTTACTTCACTCTGTATAAAGGCTCTAGGTTCATCCACCTCATTAGAACTGACTCATATGTGTTCCTTGTTATGGCTGAGTAATATTCCATTGTGTATGTGTCCCACATCTTTATCCATTCACTTGTTGATGGACATTTAGGTTGCTTTCATGTCCTAGCTATTGTAAGTAGTGCTGCAGTGAACAACCAAATGAATCACACAGGGTCAAAGAACAAGAAATGAAGCCTCACTGCAGGTGAGGGTCCACCCTGCCTCCTTTTTGGGAGCCATGTGTCCACAGGTTTCTTCGGCCTCCCTGCCCAGCTCGCTCTAAAGGCAGCATGAGTCGGAGCACTGGGGTTGGTCCCAACCTCAAGCTCTTCTCTGCTTCTATGTCCCAGGCGTGGCCTTTACTCCTGGCATCACACTGACTTCTTGGTGCTCAGACGCAGGGCATCTCAAAGTGCTTGTTAGTGTCAAAGTCATGTCGTGTGCTAACCTCTGGGGTTAGGATTTGGGCACACAGAGAAACAGAGACATGTAAAGAAAGCTCATACTACCTCTGACTCCTGGCCTCAGTGAGATCTGAGAGCAGAAACAGCACAGAAGAGAGTAAAATGCAGAATCTGTATACAGGACCTGACATGGTTCCTGTAAGCAGACCTGGATGAGAGAGTGAGACTGTGGCGGGCCCTTTGGGCTAAAGATAGGGGAGTTGGGAGGAAAGACCTGAGGGGCATGGAGAGTAGATGTCAAATATTGGGTGGGCATTGGGTAGGTGTTTCAGTTCTGATTTTTTCTTAATCTCAGCAATTAAAAAAAAAAGATAAGCATAAGGTAAGAAAAAAACACATTGATCCTAGAATCTAAACTTTAAGACCAATACAGCAGTAATTAACACAACATTGTAAATTGACTTAATTCAATAAACATAAATAAATAATAATAGGGAAAAAACCCTCAAAAACCCAGTGCTAGGAAGTGATGCAACAACATTAATATGTTTTAGGGGGAATAAGTGGAGGAGGACATGGCAACCCACTCCAGTATTCTTGCCTGGAGAATCCCATGGACAGAGGAGCCTGGCAGGCTACAGTCCATGGGGCTGCAAAGTCAGACATGACTAAAGTGAATTAGCACACATGCAGAGGGAATAAGATTTTTAAGCTAGGTGGCTCTAGGCTTTCTACATGTAAAATTTCCAAGCTCATTTCATAAATGGGCAAATTATAGTTATTGTCAGAAATACAATAGATTCAAACTCTCTGCCACATCTAAAAGAAGAAATTACTTGATGTGCATAAGCCAAATGAAAAAAGTTATCAATGAAAGATAAGTCAAGGGAAGCATTGGTAAAAATAATGCAGCAGTAAGCAATTAAAGTACAGAATTAAGTTTGAATAGTTGTGGTTGTTTAATAAAATCTGGGAGGTTTGGTAGAGTAGAAAATCTTGCCTCTTGCCTAGAGCTTGTGGGTATATGTGCCACTGATATACACATGCTAGGTATATGTTTTCATATAGGTATTTTAAAATTTGAATAGCAAATAGATGTGTAATTTTCAAATGAGTAGAAAAAGGAAACAACAAACAAATAGAAAACTTGACCAAAATAGCAAAATTGTTAGTCACTCAGTCGTGTCCAAGTCTTTGTGACCCCATGGACTGTAGCCTGCCAGGCTCCTCTGTCCGTGGGATTCTCCATGCAAGAATACTGGAGTGGATTACCATTCCCTTCTCCAGGGGATCTTCCTGACCCAAGGATTGAACCTGAGTCTCCTGCATTGAGGCAGATTCTTTACTGCCTGAGTCACCAGGGAAAAGAGGCATAAACATGCTAAAGGTTACACTGTAGAGCTCAGGGATACAGCCAGTATTTTAAATAACTGTAAATGAAGCATAACCTCTAAAAGTTGTGAATCACTGTGTTGTATGCTTGAAATTAACATAATATTGTAACTCAAATATGCCTTAATAAAAAAGTTGATAGATCTTGTTCAGTGGGTTTTGATGGTAGAAATAGAATGTACAGTAGAATTAGAAGAACGAGACACTCTATCATTGGAGGATTAGTGTCCATAGATGTCCACAGTATATTTCTAAGTGAAAAACTGTGTACTCTGAGCAAAGTCTTTATTAAAATAAAATGAACTTTGTGAATAGGAAAAAGCAAGGTAAATACACTTGAAGATTGTCGTTGGTTTCTCTGAATGTGGTAGTATGGGTGAATTTTATTTTCTCCTCTGTATAATTTTTCATGTTATGTAAATTCAGCAACATGAGTATATGCTATTTATATAGTCAGAGAAAGGTTTTCAGTTTTAAAAAAGCACTCTATCCTATCTCTTTCTGAGTTCCCACTGTGATTTCCTGTGCCAGCATTCCCTGCGTAGAGTGTGCAGTGCAGAAACCGCTATGCACAGTGTTAAATATGGATTTGAATTAAAAAGAGTCCAAGGTCATATTTGGAGAAGGCCCAGTTATTCACAGTTGAACTGTTTCCTTTCCTGTGCTTATATATTATGTGTATATTGTTATTGTTGATGTTCAGTCACTCAGTCATGTCCGACTCTTTGTGACCCCATGGACTGCACCATACCATCTCTGCAGTCCTTCACCATCTCCTGCAGTTTGCTCAGACTCCTGTCCATTGAGTTGGTGATGCCATCCAACCATCTCATCCTCTATCATCCCCTTCTCCTCCTGCCCTCAATCTTTCCCAGCATCAGAGTCTTTTTCCCAGTAAGTCGGCTCTTTGCATCAGGTGGCCAAAGAATTGGAGCTTCAGCATCAGTCCTTCCACTGAATATGCAGGGTTGATTTCCTTTAGGACTAACTGGTCAGTACCACCTGTCATTTTCAGAGCCTCTAAGATTTGGCTGCAGTCAGTATTCCTTCACCCTTTTCATCGGTCTTTATTCCTTCTGGTGTATCTGGCTTCCCTCAGGGTCATTTTCCTTTCCTTTTTCCTGGTGCAGGTTTGCTGGTGACAAATTCTGTTGGATTGTTAGAAGAAGTCTTAATTTCATCTTCATCTTTTGAAGGATGTTTTCTTCGTTATAGAATTCTACGTTGGCAGTTTTTTGTTTTTTTTTTCCTGAACTTTAAAGGTGGTTTCCATTGGCAGTTATTTTTTTATCTGAACTTTAAAGGTGGTTTCCATCATTTCTGTTAGAAATTGACTTTCAGTCTTTTTGTTACTTCTTTGAAGATAATGTGTGTGTGTCAAAATCCACCCTTTACTGCTTTTAAGATTTTCTCTTTTATGTAATCTGTCTGTCTGTTTCTGTAGTAAGCCAGCTTGGCCGATTTGATATTTTGTTTATTTTGGAAAATTCTCAGCCATTCTTTCTTCCACCCTATTCTTGTTTTCTCTTTCTGGGGTCTAAATCACAAATGTGAGGCCTTTTGTTATGTTATACTTCCTCTATAATACTGTTCTTTTAACTTATAATTTTATATCAGGGTATAGCTGATTAACAGTGTTGTGATAGTTTCAGGTGGACCTTGAAGTGACTCAGCTGTACATATACATGTATCCATTCTTCCCCAAACTTCCCTCTCATCCAGGCTGCCACATGACATTGAACAGAGTTCCCTGTGCTGTACAGTAGGTCCTTGTTGGTTATCCATTTAAAATATAGCAGCATGTGCATATTCATTCCAGACTCCCTGTTTTCTGTTTTAGTTTGAGTGTCTGTTTTAATTGACCTGTCTTCTAGTTGACTAGTCCAATCTTCCTGTTGTGTCTAATTTTCTGTCAAACCCTTCTGTTGAGTTACCGAATTTAGATACTGTTTTTTTGTGTGTGTTTTTTTTTTTTTAGTTCCATGTTTAAAGACTGGAATTACCTGGTGAAAGTCTTCCTCTCATTTATTATGCTCATCTTTTTCTCTGTTTTCTTGGGCACGGTAACTGTTTTGAAATTGGTTGGCTGACTTCCTTACCTGGTGGCCACCACCTTCAACCATCCAGGCTCTGCTGCGTCAAAGCTGGTCTGCAGCCCAGGTAAACCGCATTTTGTTCTGAGCACCGACCCTTTAGGGCTTCCAGACAAGAGTCTTTTGTGTTCTTCACAGCCCTCTGGGGTTTCCGGATTACAAATTTTTGTCTTCACTGTGCTTTCAGTAGCTCTTTGGTTAAGATTTATGTCTTTTGCACATGACCGGAGGGGAAAGCCAACCCCATGCTTGGACCCCAGGTCTCTTCCAGTCAGGCCAGGACTCCTGCCTGTGTCTGTAGGATTAAAGAAGCTGTGGAGGCTAGAATCCCTTCAGCAGGGAGGGTCTCTCCTTACTGTGGCATCTCTGAATTTCATTGCTTGAAGCTGTTTCAAGGAGTTGATTTCCATAGTTTGTCTAGCTTTTCACGTTTTGTTTTTTTCTTTTAAACTTGATCTGGCTGTGCTGGGTCTTGGTTGCTGTGCATGGGTGTTCTCTAGCTGTGGTGAGCAGGGGCTGCTCTCTAGCTGAAGTGTGGTCACTTCTCTTGTTGTGGAGCATGTGCTCTGGAGTGCAGGCTCAGCATTTGTGGCACACGGGCTTGGTTGCTCCACAGCATGTGGGATCTTAGTTCTGGAACAGGGATGGAACCCATGCCCCCTGCATTGGCAGGCAGATTCTTTACCACTGGACCACCAGGGAAGCCATTCAGGTTGTTCTTGATGAGAACACTGATGTGCTACTGACCTCTCCGTGCTGCCTGGACGTGGAAGACCTCTGTAAGCATGACTGCCTTTATGGGCACCCGCAACTGCCCCTGCCTGTTCTTTGAGGACCTTCAAGTAGGCGAGATGTGACCTGCCAACGCAAATTCTGAGTCATGGCACCTGGAAGACTGTCTGCCCCTGCCTGTTCTTTGAGGACCTTCAAGTAGGCGAGATGTGACCTGCCAACGCAAATTCTGAGTCATGGCACCTGGAAGACTGTGTCGGCGAGGATCCTGAGGTGGCGTCTGCTGGGAGCACTGCCATCTTAGATTAGTGTGGTCTCTCCGCTTATGGGGCAAGGGGTTGCCACCTGTTTGCCTTCCCTGTGTTGGCTGTACAATTCCACTTCACTACTTGATAGACCATTAGACCTTAAAGAAAAGGAAAGCACTTTGAATTAAATGCTGTTTTTTCTACACAGAGAGAGCTGATGAGTAGGAAGTGTGAGATAAAAGCTTAGGTGTTTCCAGTGCTGTTTTTTTTTTTTTTTTATAAAATACTGAGTTCTCTGTGTATTTTTGGTTTGTATAGCACATAACTTAAACATTGCAGTAGACTCCATGGGTAGTATGTTGTTCAACTGTGTTTTCTGTAAATCCTGAAAAATTACCCCAATCATTATTCCAAAATGTTCTAAATTGCTTCTATTCTTGCAGTTGTTAGTATGCCACATATTATTCTGTTCTGATTTTTTGCTGAGCAAAACATAATTGCTTTTGTGGAATATAGCTCTGTTGATGCTGTAATCAAATATTAAAAATAGAACAGCAGAGTTTTGCAGAAAATACAATTAAAGAAACAGTGAATGCATGTGTCTTTTTTACTCCTGTTCATAACTCTTCTTTTTAGACTAGAGCTGTTAGAGAAAATCAAATCTTGATTTGAGATGATTTATATGGAAAATAGCCATGAGTTATATTCGCAAGATAATATATACTATATATATATTGCCCACATGGAATTTTCTTTTCTTTACTCAGATAACTGCATGTAGGCCTGGAAACTTAAGACAGTCTGACAGTCTTATTTCAGTGTGGAATAGTTTCTTTGTTAGAGCTTTTTTGTTTTTTTTAATTGGAGTATAGTTGCTTTACAATGTTCTGTTAGTTTATGCTGTACAACAACATGAATCAGCTATGTGTATACATATATATATATATATATATATATATATATATCTCTCACCTCCCTCTTGACCCACCCGCCCCCAACCCATCCCACCTCTCTAGGTCCATCACAGGACGCTGATCTGAGCTCCCTGTGTTATACAGCAGCTCCCCGCTAGCCATCTATTTTCACATGACAGAGTATTTATGTCGGTGCTGCTCTCTCAGCGCATCCCACTGTAACCTTACCGCTCTGTCCACATGTGGGTTCTCTACGTCTTTACATCTGTGCAAATAGGTTCATCGGTACCACTTCTCTCTCAACTCCATATGTATGTGTTAATATATGACATTTGTTTTTCTCTTTCTGACTTAACTTCACTCTGTTTGACTGTATCTAGGTCTATCCACGCATCTTTAAATGGCCCAATTTCATTCTTTATATGGCTGAGTAATATTCTGTTGTATATATGTACCACATCTTCTCTATCTATTCCTCTGTCAATGGACATCTAGGTTGCTTCCATGTCTTGGCTATTGTAAATAGTGGTGCAGTGAATGCTGAGGGTACATGTGCCTTTTTGAATGATGTCTTTTTCCAGCACTTTCTAGGAGATCCACAAGGGAGGGAGGCCAGGAGAAGGGTTTTGAATGCAAAGAGAAAGTGAGAGTGAGTTACTGCAGGAAAGATGGTTTGCTGGGGAGCGGGGAGGGGATAGGGAGCTTGGGGGAGGGGATAAGGGAGCTCCTGTTAAAGGGTGGCTGTAGGGGTCTGGTGGGGGCAGCCTAGGCAAGAGAGTGTTCTGGAAAGGCAGGGGTAGGACAATGAGGGTGGAAGGGGATTCCTTGAACTTGGTGATCCCAAGTCCACCACTGATCAGATGTGGGAGTTCTGAAGGAGGGCAGTCTGCGGGCCCCTCAGTGGACAGGTCTGGGCAGCAGAGGGCGCTGTGAGGGGCAATTGCGAGTGTCCAGGAATTCAGAAGTCCTGCAGGGTCCAGTCCACTGGCTGCAGAGGCAGGAGTTCCTAGAAGGGAGCATGCTCGGGGTGGGGTTGACTGAGAAAGATTTGGGAGCACAGCCTCTTGCCTTGGGAAAACCCAGGCCAAGGTACCTTGAAGGCACAGTACTGGGTTATGGAGTTTGCACAAATAGCATGTGTGGTTTATAACGTTAGCACAGTGGCCTTTATTCATAATCATCTGGAAACAGAAGAGCAATTTATCTGCCAGACAGGCTTGCATCCTATTGTAATTCCAGTGGATTCAAAAGTTGATGTGAATCTGTGAATTCGCTTGCATAATTATACTCTGATAGCTTTTCATTACATGTAATGCGATTTTAATGGAATTAATGTTCTGTATCAACAAATACATTGTTTTTATTGTTGTGCAAAGAGGATAATCTGTTCTAAAAGAAGAGAATCAACGTGGTTTGTAAATGGGTCATGTTACTGTTCTTCAGTCCCTAAGTCGTGTCCGGCTCTTTGCAACCCTGTGGACTGCAGCACACCAGGCTTCTCTGTCCTTCACCATCTCCTGGAGTTTGCTCAAACTCATGTCCGTTGAGTCGGTGATGCCATCTAACCATCTCACCCTCTGTCACCTCTTTCTCCTCCTGCCCTCAATCTTTCCCAGCATCAGGGTCTGATGGTTCATAAAATACTCTTTGCCAGACTAGGCGATGTAACTGCCCACTTGGTGTTTTCTTTCCCACTTGGGCTGAGAGAAACAAGGGATCAGGAGGGTCCAGCATGCATTGGAAGTTGCATTTATGTCTTAAATTCTCATCATTCTTCATCACAGAGGGGCAGCCCACAGGGAACTGCCCATGACCACCTAGCTGGCCCCTCGCTGGGGAGACCAGGCCTTCCTGCTCTACACACACACCTGTGAGTCTGCATTGGACCCCCACACAGTGCTGGGATCCTGATTTCCTGCCCCCTTCACTCAGCCATAAGACCACAGAGACCTTGACATATCTTGTAATCAAAGGGCCCAACAGTGTAAGTACTGGACTTTGGCCCCACCCACTTGTCTGACCTGGGGAAGAGGGCGTGGCAGGGGTTACCTCCTACTTACGTGGGTGTACCCCGGCCCTCCACCACTGCCCCAAGAAGGAAGAAGCAGCCATGATTAGCCTGAGTTTCAGTAAAGTGTTTTCTGTCTTCTGTATAAAACATGGTTTTGAAATAACGTGGAGGGAGTTAGAATCCCTCAGGAGATAATCACACGTGTCTTGGGATTTGGTGCTGGCTTCTCTGTGTGTTTGCATGTCAGCATGTGTATTTATTTACTTAATAGAAGGGAAACTCACCCCCTCCCAACCATTGTGTAGCCTGCTTTTCCTTTTCTTCTTTTTCATTTATGTGCTGTGAAATTTTCTGAGTGGAACTAAATGTTCTTCTATAACGATACTTAATGGCAACACTTGGAAGGACCTGAAAGACAAGCAGGGCCCTCTTGCCGAAAACCCAGATTGGTTCCTGCCGGGGACCAGCCCCGGCTGATCCAGGGTATTCGAAGGAGAGACGGCATAGGCGAGGATCAGGATACGATAGCTTCAATTAGATATTAATTAGAGATATAAAGAGTAATAGAATAAGGATAGCTCAGTAGGAAAATTCAGTGGAGAAAAGAGGCTGAGTAGCTTGGTTTACGCGGGGGACCAATAAAACTTCAAGACAAGAAGCTTGCACCACTTACGTAGGCCGCAGGCGTCCTTCCGTTCTCCCGAAGGAGAGGAGACACTGAGGCCTCCCCGGTCGGATCTTAGAAGCCCAGGCATAATTAGTAAGCATGGTGGGTTCCGCGCTCCAGATGGAGACTCAGCCAGAGTGAGAGAGAGAGCGACATGGGGAGACCAGTATTTTGAGAAACTGATCCCAATTCTTTATTTTCCAGAGTCTGTTTTTATACACTGAGATGTTAACAAAAGTCACGTGGGGACAGCAGTCCTGACTTTTATTAAAGTCAGGTGCTTCACACAAATGTATACAGAGGTCTTAGGGGTGTTACATCATCTTCTGGCCAGGGGGGCCTGCTGACAATTTACGACCCTCTCCTTGTGACAGCGGTCAGTCAATCAGGACACTTATTTCTCCAGGGCTGATTATTCTCAAAACAGACGCCACCCAAGTAAAGTTACATTCCTACAGGGTGAGGGTGTAGTGGGTTTTAGTTAAGGAAAGAATTTACTTAGCCTAAGGTCTAACGTGATTAATATCAAAGGTTAATACTTATTTCTTCTATATATTCATTAATGTGTGTAAGGGCGGGGGATATGGAGACTTAGCAACAAACATTGGCTCAACAAATGAAAAACCCTTCACCAACACAATTTCTAATTAGCCCACTATACTTATAGTTTTCTAACTTCTCTAAAGAACCTGTTTTTAGAGGGTTTAAAGCATCTCGTGCCTCTCACGGTTGGGAGGCTGTGAGCAATCACATGTGGCCGGAGGAGCCTGTCAGGCAGGCTAGAGAACCTTCAGAGGAGTTTGTAGGTTAAAACACTCTTATCACGCCCAGGAATTATTATTAACTGGAGCTCTAGGTTAACTCCTTCTCCGAAAGAGGTGGTGGGGGACAGCCCCCCGTAAAGTCAGAGGTGTAGGTGAGCACAAAGTAGTAAAGTAGGCAGGCTCTGGTTATGGGGTAGACGCTCGAGGATTTCCAGGGGGACTCCTGAGGCTCGATCCCGCCTTTGCGTATGTCGAGCCTCCTTCCTCATGACCTTTGCCATGGGCGGAGTACCTCACTCTGGCCCCCAACAGGTTCCCATTTTCAGAATGAAATATAATACTTCAGTTAGTACCTGGAATTCTTAGAAGAGGAATTACAGGCTCAAACTGCATGAATGAGTGAGTGAGTGAGTGAAAGTCGCTCAGTTGTTTCCGACTCTTTGTGACCCCATGGACTGTAGCCTGCCAGGTTCCTTTGTCCATGGGATTCTCCAGGCAAGTATACTGGAGTGGGTTGCCATTTCCTCCTCCAGGGGATCTTCCTGACCCAGGGATTGAACCTGGGTCTCCCACATTGCCGGCAGATTCTTTACCATATGAGCCACCAGGGAAGCCCAACTGTATGCATAGCTTAAAATATTCCTGACGTAGTTCATGCATAGATTAAAATCATTGTCACCAGCAGTTACATACTTAAAAGCCGGCATCCTTTCTCCTCTTCCCCAATCCAGTTTCTCATCATTAGGTTTCCTGTCTTTCCTTCCATAGAATTGTTTCTGTTTGTATCAGCATCCACTCCTTTCTGTTTACACAAATGGGATTTGTTCTCTACGCATCGGGCTGTGTCTTGTCGGTTATTTATCTCTGACAGCATCTCACAACAGCACGCACAGAGCTACCTCAGATGTCATAATGCGTGTTTTCACGTTATATATAAATATCAAGCTTTATTGAAGTAGCCCTTTATATTAACCCACTAGTTACAGGTTTCTGCAGTGAACGACGTGGCATGTCTCCGGCAGCACATCCATGGGCTAAATTCCCATCACTTAGCATGAGTATGTGCACTTCCTAGTTTGAGAGGATTATGAAATTGCCCCAAGGGAGGCTACATCAAATTATATCAACATCCGTAATGTTCAAGAGGAACTCTCCCCCACCTTCCACTCTGTCCTTGGCACCACTGGGTTCAATCAAACTTCACCAAAAATCATTGGCAGTCTGACTGATAAAAATGTTAATCGTTTGGCTTGCTCTGAAAAAATCAGAGTTAAGGCTTAAGCATCCGTTTATATGTTTATTGCCCATTAAAAATGTGAATTTCCTATTCAGAATCCTTTGCCATTTTTTCCAGTTGAGTTGTTCCTTTTTCTCATTAATGTAACTGATCTCTTTGTGAACTGAGAAGCCCTTTGTTTACTGAGCATATTATAAAATATCATGCCCATGTGTAATTGGTCTCCAATTATATATTCTTCTTAAACCACAGAAATGACAGAAATGGTATGGACCTAACAGAAATGGTATGAACCTAACAGAAGCAGAAGATATTAAGAAGTGGCAAGAATACACAGAGGAACTATACAAAAAAGATCTTCACAACCCAGATAATCATGATGGTGTGATCATTCACCTAGAGCCAGACATCCTGGAATGTGAAGTCAAGTGGGCCTTAGAAAGCATCACTACGAACAAAGCTAGTGGAGGTGATGGAATTCCAGTTGAGCTATTTCAAATCCTAAAAGATGATGCTGTGAAAGTGCTGCACTCAATATGCCAGCAAATTTGGAAAACTCAGCAGTGGCCACAGGACTGGAAAAGGTTAGTTTTCATTCCAGTCCCAAAGAAAGGCAATTCCAAAGAATGTTCAAATCACTGCACAATTGCACTCATCTCACATGCTAGCAAAGTAATGCTCAAAATTCTCCAAGCCAGACTTCAACAGTACATGAACCATGAACTTCCAGACGTTCAAGCTGGATTTAGAAAAGGCAGAGGAACCAGAGATAAAATTGCCAACATCTGCTGGATCATGGAAAAAGCAAGAGGGTTCCAGAAAAACATCTACTTCTGCTTTATTGACTATGCCAAAGCCTTTGTGTGGATTACAACCAACTGTGGAAAATTCTTAAAAAGAGGGGAATACCAGACCAACTGACCTGCCTCCTGGGAAATCTGTATGCAGGTCAGGAAGCAACAGTTAGAACTGGACATGGAACAACAGACTGGTTCCAAATAGGAAAAGGAGTACGTCAAGGCTGTATATTGTCACCCTGCTTATTTAACTTCTATGCAGAGTACATCATGAGAAACGCTGGGCTGGAAGAAGCACAAGCTGGAATCAAGATTGCTGGGAGAAATATCAGTAACCTCAGATATGCAGATGACACCCTTATGGCAGAAAGCGTAGAAGAAATAAAGAGCCTCTTGATGAAAGTAAAAGAGGTGAGTGAAAATGATGGCTTAAAGCTCAACATTCAGAAAACTAAGATCATGGCATCTGGTCCCATCACTTCATGGCAAATAGAAGCAATGGAAGCATGGAAAGCAATGTAAACAATGGACGCGATGAAAAGCAATGGAAACCATGGAAGCAATGGAAACAATGAGAGACTTTAGTTTTGGGGGCTCCAGAAATCACTGCAAATGGTGAGTACAGCCATGGAATTAAAAGATGCTTACTCCTTGGAAGAAAAGTTATGACCAATCTAGGCAGCATATTGAAAAGCAGAATCATTACTTTGCCAACAAAGGTCTGTCTAATCAAAGCTATGGTTTCTCAAGTAGTCATGTATGGATATGAGAGTTGGACTATAAAGAAAGCTGAGTGCTGAAGAATTGATGCTTTTGAACTGTGGTGTTGAAGAAGACTCTTGATAGTCCCTTGGACTGCAAGGGGATCCAACCAGTCCATCCTAAGGGAAATCAGTCCTGAATATTCATTGGAAGGATTGATGCTGAAGCTGAAACTCCAAATCTTTGGCCACCTGATGTGAAGAACTGACTCATTTGAAAAGACCCTGATGCTGGGAAAGATTGAAAGCAGGAGGAGAAGGGGAAAACAGAGGATGATATGGTTGGATGACATCACCAACTCAATGGACATGAGTTTGAGTAAACTCTGGGAGTTGGTGATGAACAGGGAGGCCTGGCGTGCTACAATCCACGGGGTCACAAAGAGTTGGACATGACTGAGCAACTGAACTGAAATGAACTGAACTGAAACCATGGATATGTTCATTGGCTCTTGCCATGATGATGCTACATAAAGAAGCACCCAGAAGTTCATGGTTGGCATTAGCCTAGTTTCTTTTCTTTTTAAGGTTTTGCAGGTTGACCGGGGCCCCCACTTTGAGCTGGAGACTCCTGGTTGGGTTTAGGTCTGTGCCATTTTTGATGCACATGTTTAACAGCTGGCCAGCAGGGAAGTTAGTCATTTGGAAAATAACGTGAAAAAACTGAGCGGAATACTGAGCAGCATTTGTGTGGAAGGGGTAAAAGAAGAACTAAGGGATTGGAGGATGAAGTAGGAAGGATCAGGGTGTGGCTGTCGGAGTCCCTGACAGCGAGAATGTAGAAGAGATGATATTTGAAGAGATGTTGGCTAAAACTCTCCAAACTAGTGAAAAACATATATGTACAGATTCAGAAGCATGTGCATGCATGCTCAGTCACTTCAGTCATGTCTGATTCTTTGTGACCCCATGGACTGTAACCCACCAGGCTCCTCTGTCCTTGAAATTCTGCAGGCAAGAATACTGGAGTTGTTTGCCATCCCCTCCTCCAGGGGATCTTCCCAACCCAGGGATAGAACCCACGGCTCTTGTGTCTCCTGCATTGGCAGGCGGGTTCTTTGCCTCTAGCACCACCTGGGAGGCACCTTCAGAACATAGTACATCTCAAGGAGGATTATAAAGCAAAAACAGCACACATAGACATACCATGCAAAAACTTCAGGACCCCCAAGGGCAGGGAGACAGCTTTAAAAATCTTCAGAGAGTGAGAGCAGTAGCACCTCTCAAGGAACAGCAGTGTGACAGCAGCCAACTCCTTGATGGCAACAGCGGAAGCCAAAAAGTCGAGTAACGTCTTCACACTCTTCAGAGAAGAAACTGTCCAGCTAGGATTGTATATCCAGCAAAACTATTTTCCAAGTATGAGGTCAAGTAAGAAATCTACAGATAAACAAAAAAAGAGGATTTGCCACTAAAAGATCTGCACTGAATAGACTTGTAAATTTAGGGTTCCTAACTGTTGGCAGAGAAGTCTCTGGAAGCCTTCGGAGCCCTTCTCAGAATGAGGGTTTTAAATGCATGAAATAAAATACATAGGATTACAAAGTATTATTTAAAAATACTTTTAAATTATTTTAAGAAGTGTCATAGTAATATATGTGCTCATTTACTAACTCATCACATACGAAAATCTAGTACTAGGTCTAGTAACTACCCTAATTTCAGAGTAAATAGCACCAGCGAAGGCTGCATCTTAGGGACAGAGGTGAGACACATGAATTTGGTACCCTGAGGTGGTTCAAGTGGTAAAGAACACACCTGCCTATGCTGAAGATACAAGAGACAAGGGTTCCATCCCTTGGTCGGGAAGATCCCCTGAAGAAGGGAACGGCTTATCCACGCTAGTGTTTTTGCCTGGGAAATCCCATGGACAGAGGAGCCTGGTAGGCTACAGTCCATGGAGTCGCAGAGTCAGATAGGACTGTGCCTCCACCTGCATGCATGCAGGCAGGCACACACACACACACACACACACACACACACACACACACGAGCTGATTTGCATCTAGGAGACACACATTGCGGCAGAACATGTGGTGTGTATCTCAGCTCTGATTTTCTTTTGACTCCTGAGTTATTTATAATATTTATATGATGCTACGCTTTTTTTTCTTACAGGGGGCAACTTTGTCATCAGCTGACAGCTTTGCTTCTTTGGTGGCTCACTGGTAAAGAACCCGACTGCCAGTGCAGGGTGTGTAAGAGACACAGGTTCTATCCCTGGGTCAGGATCCCTCTGGAGGTGGAAATGGCAACCAGTCCAGTATTCTTGCCTGGAGAATCCCATGGACAGAGGAGCCTGGCGGGCTATAGTCTATGGGATCACAAAGAGTCACACACAACTTAGCAACTGAGCACCCATGCTTGGGCAGCTCAGAATACTATCTGTACCCTTATTGCAGCAACAGGTCTTTCTCCAGACATGTGAATGATGGCTTTTTAGTGGTAAATCTGTATCACTTGTAGCTGTTGGGCTGCCAGCCAAATGTTTTGTGAAATAGTTTAATTGGCTCTCAGGTCTGCATTCTGGAAGGACTTGCTTCACTACCTGAAATGTTGCATTACCATTTGCCTCTGAACCCTATTGGAAGATCTGGGGGAAGTTCCTGATTTTAGGCAGCAAAGGAACTTTTTAGTCTTCCAGACAAGATATAAAGGCTTCATTTATTCCCGGCTTCGTGTCCCGGGGCAGCACCAGTCAAACGGGAGGACTTCTACTCTGAAGATGCCTCTCCTTTTCATGGTCTCATCTCCCTCCTCATTACTCTCAACAGCAGAAAGTTCTTTCTAATTTTATCTCTCGCCTCTCTTATGCTGGGTGAGGAAGTGGAGAAGAGAGCCAGTTGGCGTCCGTCCTCACAGCACCTCGCAGGTGCTGGGAGAGTTAACCCTTCTCTCTGAGCAGCTTCATGCCTCTCCTAGTCTCCTCTGCTTTGCTTTCACAGCTACTCAATTGTCTGTTCCTCTTCTCTGACCCTCTTCAGTGTTGTAAACTGCAGACTGCTAATAAGAATCCTGGCAATTTAAATGAGACAGGGGTTACAGAAGGTGTGATGGTTTCAGGCCAGCTAGATGCAGGATCTTGCTCCTCACAGGAGTGGGACGAAGTAAACCTGCAAAACTACCGAGATGGCAGAGCACCATCCTGCCTGTTACTGGGACTAAGCAAACAGTAGTTCAGGCTAAGACCAGCAGAGATATGGTTCCCTCCCCCCTCCCCCCATCCCCTCCCCCGTTGCCATGGGGACGGGAACAGGCATTCTCAGGGAGGGGGAGGCCTAGCATCTGCTCTTGAAAAGTCTCCTCCCCACTCCAATGTCCCCCCGCCCTTGTTAGAGCTGGTGCCGGTGTTTCTGTATCAGAGAGCAGAGACATCTGCTCCTCCTGGGAGCAGACACAGAAGGAGAGGGGATGTTTAGGGAAAAAAACAGCATCCTACCCTGGATGTGTTTGTTGTTGTTGTTGTTCAGTCGCTCAGTCCTGTCTCACTTTTGCAACTCCATGGACTGCAGCACGCCAGGCTTCGCTGTTCTTCACCATCTCTCAGAGTTTGCTAAAACTCGTCTTCATTGGATGTGTTAGTGTATTAGTAAGCTCAGACTGGAGTAACAAAATATAGAAATAATGCCATTTGCAGCAATATGGATTGACCTGGAAATTGTCATACTAAGTGAAGTAAGTCAAAGATAAATGTCATGATCTCACATATATGTAGAATTAAAAAATAATGCAAATTAACTTATTTACACAACAGAAACACACCTACAGTTAGCAAAACCAAACTTTTTGTTACCAAAGAGGAAAAGTCAGGGGGAGGGTGTTGCTGGAGGGATAAATTAGGAGTTTGGGATTAATATGCATACACTACTGTATATAAAATAGGTAATCAACAAGGACCTACTGGTAAAACACAGGAAACTCTACTCAATATTCTGTAATAATCTATATAGGAAAAATTTCAGAAAAAGAATGGATATTTGTGTGTGCGTGTGTTAGTCACTCAGTTGTGTCTGAGTCTTTGCAACCCCATGGACTGTAGCTCACCAGGTTCCTCTGTCCTTGGGATTCTCCAGGCAAAAATACTGGAGTGGGTTGCCTTTCTCTTCTCTAGGGGATCTCCCTGACCCAGGGATTGAACCCGCATCTTTTACATCTGCCTGTATTGGCAGGCAGGTTCTTTACTCTCTGAGCCACTACGGAACCCCAGATATGTGTATATGTATAATTAAACCACTTTGTTGTATACCTGAAACTAACATAATATTGTAAATCAACTATGTTTCATTGTTTTAGTCGCTTCAGTTGTGTCCGACTCTTTGTGACCCCAGTGACTGTATCCCACCAGGCTCCTCAGTCCATGGGATTTCCCAGGCAATAATACTGTTGTGGATTGCCATTTCCTTCTCCAAAATCAGCTATGCCCCAACATAAAACAAAAATTAAATAAAAAATATCATAGACTGGGTCAACTAAACAGAAATGTATTTTCCTGTAGTTCTGGAGTTGGGAAGTCAGTGATCAAGATACTGCTGTGGGCAGGTTCTGTGGAGGGCAGGCCCTCTTCCTGGCTTGTAGACAGTTCACTTCTCTGTGCCTCATGTGGCCTTTCCACAGTATGTACATGTGGAGAGAGATCCTTTCCTTCTCTTCCTATAATCCTGCTGTGCCATCATGAGGCCCCAGTCTAACCCTGATCACCTCCTGAAGGTCCTACCTCCAGGTACCAGCACCTTGTGGGTTAGGACTTGACAGTCGGGTTTGGGGAGACACAGACAATCAGTCAATAACAATTCATTTTCTTCTGCACAGCAAATTACTGCAAACTTCACAACTTAACATGACACCCATTTATCATCTCACAGATCTCTAGGGTCAGGAATCTGGACATGGCTTAGCAGGATCACCTGGCCAGGGTCCCACAAGGCTGCAGTCAGGGTGTTACCAGGGCAACATTATGTCAGGATGCAATCCCTGGGGAGGGTCAGGGGATAGCACACCTTACTTACACTCAAGGGGACGGCATTACACAAAGTCAGCATCTGCCTGCCTCACTGCGTGTGGTGGTTTTATTCTTTGCCTTTGTATAGGGGCTTGGATCCATTCCTAATTATAGTTATTAATGACATTCAGAAATGTAAATTATACTCAGTAAGCCAAATTGTCCATGATTGCTGGAAGTAAAATTATTTGAGTATATTTTTGAGAATGATAACTTCATTACGGGGAATTCTGGTGGTCCAGTGTCTAAGACTCAGTGCTTCAGATGCAGGGGACCCAAGTTTGATTCCTGATTAGGAAACTAGACCCCTCATGCCACAGCTAAGAGTTCGCATATTGCAACAAAGACCCCCTTTGCTGCAGCCATGACCTGGCACAGCCCAAAAAATGAATAAGTGACTTCATGATGAAGATAGGAAAAGCTGAGAATTTTTTACTGTGGCCTAAGATAAGTGCTATTAATTTCCTTTGTGTTTAGAAACCCTTGCTCTTTGGAAGGTGGTGACATCCTTGTTTTAAGTGGGCTGGTCACTGTAGAGATTTGATAGTTTTGGCAGCTTCACCTTAGAAGATGAGGGAGTTCTGTCTTCGCATATCAGAGAGGTCTTGAGAGGTCTTGGGTGGTTGGAGAGTTCAGTGGGGCCCCTAGGTTCACTTGAATTCCTGGACCCTTCCTGGGTGAAGAGGTATTGGGCTGTGTCTCAGAGGATGGGTGAGATTTTATCTATTAGAATGGGAAGAAGGCAGAGCTTAAGTGGACATCTTCTGGGAGATGGTTGGAGAACATTCAGCCTCCCTACAGGCTCAGTCTGGGCACAGCCAGTATCGTCATGAAGGGCAAACAGAGGGCACTCTGGAGGTCCCATCCTGGGGGCAATGGTGGGGTCAGAGCCGGGCCCCCAGAGCTTGGCCGTCGTCAGAGGGAAGAGAAAGGGGTGGGGCTGAGGCAGGGGGCCAGCGACAGGAGGGGAGTGCTGAGTGTGGAGGGGAGATAGCCCATAGGGGTTCCCTTTGAGAAATGCTGTGACTTTGGTGCCCACAATGGCCAGGACAGGAGTGGAGAGTCCCTCTGGGCAGTGATTGTGGGGAATCAGGGACCGGACTATGTGGGATTATCAGGTCCAGCCAGGAAGGTGACGTGCACCTGGTGGAGACATCCAGCAAGGCTCCAGTGAGTGGGGGGCAGAGGTAGGTAAGTGGCGGAGTGCCCCCATCCAGGTAGGTGAATCCTGAGGGCCAGCGCAGGCAGAGGGGAGAGGTGTTGAGAGGAAGAGCAGACCCAGCCTCAGAATAGCGGGTCCTAAACACACCATGGCTCAGATGAGGATGGCGGGGTTGGCAGAAATGTGGACCCTCCAGAAGAAGGTTGGAGGTGGAGACGAGAGGTCAGGGTCTGTGCTCTTGGGCACGGAGTGACAGTGAGTCTCAGCAGCATGTCCTTAGGAGGAATGCCAGCTTACCATCGGAACATGACCTGGGGGAGTTGTGTGTCCATGGAGGAAGGACGCATTGGGCACCAGAGCAGGTTCTGAGAGGTGGAATGTGGGATGAGAAGGGAAGTGAGCGGCTTCAGAGGTGCGTGGAGAGGCGTGATGGAAACCTGCCCTGGGAGAGCCTAGGAGACAGCAGCCAGCAGTTCTGTGATGGAGGGGGATGGGCTGGGGCATCATGGAGTGAGGAAGTTCAGAGGTGGGAACACGGCTGTCGGTAATGTTTGCAGCATCGGCTGTATGTGGAAGCGGTGTGTGCACTGCAGAGAGGAGGCAGATATGACAGGCTTGGGAGCAGCACACGATGAAGCTCTTTAGTTCATCTTTATCTGTGTGTGTGGTTAAGGTTTAATGTTTTTCATGTGAGACCACTGGTCTGGGTGTTGCTGGACGTCTGAGACCAGTGTGGCTCTCAGTGGATAGCTGGAGGCTACTGGACGTGAGACTTGGTTCTGCTCTGTGCCGAGGTCCCAGGGGTGAACTGGGCTCTGTCAACAATGGGACCTTGTGGGTCCATTCAGTTGCGTGTTCTCCTCCGAGCCTGGGGCTCAGTCCTTTTGGAATTCTAGGGGGCAAGTGCAGCCTGGCCGCTCCAGCCTGGCCCAGGCCCTCCATGGAAAGTCAAGGAGCGACGGCCCATCTCTCCCATTTGGTGACCCCCCTGAAGGCAGATTGCAGTGGGTGAGGAGCAGCTGTGTCTCCGTGATCTGGTGGCCTTTCCTGGACATAAGGAGACTGGGAATGTGGACAGCAGGGAGCGTGGGTCTAATGGCGGCCTGGGGCGGCAGCCCAGGAGAAAGGTGGGCCGGGAGCCGAGGATGGTTCTCCTGAAGGCAGCAGACATAGGGGAGCCTGGGTGGACGGGGTGCTGCGGGGGATGTGCTGGGGGGACATGCTTGGTGGGTCTGGGGGCCAGAGAACGGGCGGGGCCAGGAGCAGGCAGCTCAGAGCCAGGGTGAGAAGTGTGGGAATCTCCTTGGTGGGTGGGAGTGAAGAGGAGGCCCCTGCAGGGGCAGGGGCCCAGGTGAGGGAGGGCAGAGGGGGCCTGTGGGTTTGCATGCAGGTGGCAGATGACCAGAGAGTGGGGACATCACCACCGTCCCCAAAGTAGTGTGTCCGGTGCTCTGTGTGATGCTAAATCAAACGGCATGTGTCTCTCAGGACTTGGGGAGAAGGCTGGGGAGGCTCGATCAGAAAGCCTGTCTGCTCTCGACGTCCCTGTGAGCCAGTCACCTCAAGCCCTGAGCGGTGGCCTCAGGCGTGACTGTAGGAGGGACGAACCCTCCACCATGACCACTCTGCTCGCGCTGTGCTCCAGAAAAGTCCTGGCAGCTCCTCACGGCCTGCTCTCTCTTCCAGGTGCTGCTGTCAGGCCTCATCGGTGTCGTCTCCTGGAAGCGGCCCCTATCCCTTGTGGTAAGTGGCACCTTGTCTCGTGTGGCCCTGGAGCCATGAGTGCTTTTAAGGCATCGGCCTCCCGCCAGCCGGTCTCCCGCCTCTGCAGGTCCTCACTTATGTCCGTGTGGTCGTGCCCTCTTGGAGGACATGTCACCAACACGGGCATTTTAAAGAGTGTGGACACAGGTGTTGTCTGTAAACAGGTAAACATGCTCACACACATGGGTGTGATCACATGGCCAGGTGTAGCTCATCCGAGTTCCAGAAATGTTACCTTTCTGCATGTCTTGGTGATTGTGAAACTCTGCATGGTGATCATATTTATTTGCATAGGTGTTTCTTTGAAAGAAAGAAGGAAGAAAGAGGTGCCCCTGGAGCCCTGTCTCAAGGGGGCTGGGGCCTTGTGCTGGGGAGGGGGCGTGCTACACCAGAGGTGGGACAAGGATGGTGGTTTTTCCCTCTGAAAAGTACCCAGAGCCAATTTGTGTCTATTGATCTGTGTGTGTGTGTGCTTCTCGTCGTGTGCATTAATGTATTTATATGTCCACATCAGGACTAAGCGAAGAGGTTTTCCGGCTTTTGATGGATCATGAAAAAGACAGCCTCCTCTTTTGTAGTAATCAATTATTTAAAATCTCTTCTTTAAGTGATTAGACTTGGAGATAATGACATGTACTAAATATTAATGGAAATAGGAAAAAAGCCCACAAATCTTGTCTTTGTAAACACCTCCTCCTCCTTGAGAGGAACCATTAATCACATCCTGAAAAGGCATTGGGATGGAGGGGTGCTTTCCTTCTGGGGACCTCCTCTCCTACAGAATATCGAGAAATTTTCTTTAAATTTTTATTTTGACATTTTCAGATATGTGTACCCCAGTCCATCTCAACAGCATCAACAATGACAGGTCCTGTTTTATCCAGGCCTGTTGCTGGATTATTTTCAAATCAGTCTCAGCTTGTATATCAAGATGCTAATGCTTTTGTGCAAAGGGAGGTGGCGGCAGACACTGGGTCAGGGGGCCGTGCTGTGGGTCCCCTTCAGGGACACAGGGACAGCCTACCCAGCCCTTCTGACCAGTCCCCACTGTATGAACAGAGCAAACCCTCCGCCTGGCCTCTGAACAGAGGAAAGGTGACCTCCTTCAGGTGGGCATGGGGAATGGGAGGAAGGCCCATCCCACCCCATCACCACCCTCATGCCTGCCCCAGCCCAGCCTGGAGACAGAGCTTCTCACAGGACTGGGCATCTCACCGTGAAGGATGCATGTGCTGGGGGCTCCTGAGTGGTCAGGACTCTGTGTGCAGATGGCTGGGGTATGACCTGGGGGCAGGTCAGTAGCAATAGGGTGGGTCTGGGGGCCTCATACCAGGAGGGCAGCCCTAGTGGGAGCAGCCACAGCTGAACCTTCCAGATGCTGGCTCCACAGCCTTGTGAGTCTAGCTGCTCTCCAGGTAGCTGAGGAGGAAGGAAGACGCCCCTAGTTTGACTGCTTCACCAACTCAAGGATGTAAGGGATTGGATTAGGGTGGTACCAACTGCTGTCACAGACCCCAGACTTTCAGTGTCTTAATGCCATGCACATCTGCCTCCTGCTCCTGTCCAGAAGGGCCTCCCAAGCAGCAGGTTGTTCCTCCCACACAGTGATTCAGAGATCCCACTTGCTTCTGCCAGGGGTCCTACACTCTCCAGACCTATGGAGTCCCCTGCATTTCAGTGAAGGGGAGAGGATTGCGGAGAACCATGTGCTTCTTGACTTCCTTAGCCTAAAAGGGACACTCATACTTGCATGGCACACCATGGGGGTGTGGCGGGGGAGGGGAGGCTTGTCACAGAGCCCAGGGGACATCTGGCTGGGGAGGAAGCTGGAAAAGATGGTCCCTCCCTGGACAGGTCCCTCCCAGAGGCACCTGCGTCATGGAGGGAGGGCAGAGTCTTGATGGAGAGCGTACTGTCTCTGCTATAAGAACACTCGTCTATCTGTTGACCAGGGCGATGAAATCTCTTGATTTATTAGCAAAAAAACTCACTCTCTGAACCATGAGCATTGACGTGATCTTAGCCCTCCTCCCTGCCCAGCCTCACCTGGACCCTCTGGGCTTCCTATGTGTTGTTGGCCCCTAACTGACACTTCCTCCCAGACCCCTCTGGCCTCTGCCCGGCCACTCACTAGGGCTCACTTATTGCTGCCCCCTGGAAGCCCTCCTTCCCCCCAGGATGTGGGGGTTCCCCTCCTCCAAGCGTCTGAATCAGAGCCCCGCATTGTGCTCCACGACATGTAGGGCCCATCCTTAAAATACAGTTAACAGGGACCACGTACCAGACATTGCCTACGTGCTAAGCCCTGCATGGGAGGGATACCCGAGCCTGTCCACACAGTGTCCCTGTGAGTACAATACACTGTTTTTATCCCCATCTTCCAGAAAAAAAAAGGAAGACTTAGAAAGGTAAGTGCCTTGCCTAGAGTCTCAGCTCAAAAATCCTGAAGTCTTGATTTAAATGATTCATTTTTTTAAGATTTATTTTTATCAAGGTGACATTGGTTTATAGTATCATATGTTTCATGTGAACTTTATATTTGTACTTCCATGTACATTGCAGTGTGCCAGTCACCAACAGCCTAGTTTCCATCCATCACCACAAAGGTAATAATCTTCTTACCCTTCTTCTGCCCTCCAGCCAGCCCCTGGAGTAACTGATGTGCTGCGGAGGGTAGGGGGCTTCTATTGGGGAAAAGGCTGGGCGGGGGCAGCAGGCTGGCTGATGGGGTGGGAAGGAATCCACCCTTCCCAGCTGGTGCCTGTTATGCAGGGAGAGGAAGATGTTGTGACTTTCTGCCATTGCATCTTCTGGGAGCCTTTTCCAAATGCTGAAGCCTCACAGGCACTTCACCAGTAGTATGTGTGTGTGTGTTCACATGGCTTTTTTCCACATTGGTTTTTTTCAATGTGATGAGTGTCTCCTATGATTGAGATAATTGTCTTCCTTACATCAAACCATAAAAGGTTTCTCATTGTGCTAGATGCCAATTACGATTCAGATTATATAGCTCTGATTAGCTCATTTTTTCAGAGATTCAGTGATATGTCTTGTGATTGCTTATATTATTAATACTGGAAACAGTTTCATACATAATCACAGGAATTATAGGAGCCCCCCCTCCCACCCCCATCCACTGTCCTTCTTTACATGGTTTCAATTACCCATCCTCAATTGCAGTCAAAGATATTAGATTCCAGAAGGAAACAATTCAGAAGTTTCCAATTTCAAGCTGTTCTGACTATGGTGATGAAATCCCGAGCCTTGTCCTTGAGATGTGAATCTTCCGTTTGTCCAGCCAATCTCGCCTGTCCATCGCTCTGCAGCTGTCTGGGTTATCATATGGACTGTCATAGTATGTGTTCCAGTGACCCTGGAACAGTGACCATTTTACTTAATGATGGTCCCAAAGCTCAAGAGTAGTGATGCCAACAATTGGATACTCCAGAGAGAAACCATAAATTGCTTCTTTTAAGTGAAAAGGTAAAAGTGCTAGACTTCTTAAGGAAAGAAAAAGTGTCTGCCAAATTTGCCAAGATCCACAGTAAGAACAGATCATATTCTATCTGTGAAATTGTGAAGAAGGAAAGAGAAATTCATGCTACTTTTGCTATCACACCTCAAACTGCAGAAGTTATGGCCACAGTGCATGATGAGTGCTTAGTTAAGAAGGAAAAGGCATTAAATTTGTACAGTAAGACATTCAAGAGAGACCACATTCACATAAATTTTATTATAGTACATTAATATAATTATTCCATTTTATTATTAGTTATTACTGTTAACCTCTTACCATGTTTGACTTTTAAAGTAAGCTTTATTACAAGTGTATAGTGATATATGGGCTTCCCTGGTGGCTCAGTGGTAAAGAATCGGCCTGCAGTGCAGGCAGATTCGATCCCTAGACCAGGAAGATCCCCTGGAGGAGGGCATGGCAACCCACTCCAGTAGTCTTGCCTGGAGAATCCCATGGACAGAGGAGCCTGGAGGGCTATAGTCCATGGGGTCGCAAAGAGTCAGACACAACTGAAGTGAATTAGCACACATGCAGGCATAGTGTTATATATAGGATTTGGTACTGTCTGCCATATCAGGTGTCTACCTGAGGTCTTGAGATGTATTTATTTCAGATAAAAGGGGAATGCTATATACTTAATAAAAAAGAGCTTCAGTGGGTAGTATTGACCTGACCACTAGTTTGCTTATAATAACTAATACTATTGAGAAGCTAATAACCATGGGTTAAAAACATTTTTAGAATTTGTTTTTATAATTAACAAATTGCACTTCAGTACAGTTCTTAAAGTAAATTAGACATATTTTGAAAACTAATAATCTGTAGGAATATGTGTTTGGTACTGTTTACATTTTATGTTACAGTGGTTGAGGAATCTAGCTTTTTAGTCTACTCTGATAATGATTTAGCTTTATTGCTAAATTGTTTCAGCCCCAGTAGGAATGTGTATTACTAGATTAGGGTTCAGTCCGAGAGGTAGAGCCTCCAGGAGCTCTGTGAGCCTGTCTGCTCGGACACTGCTCTGGCCCTACGGCTTGTCTCGAAACATGCAAATACCAAGGAATTGGAAGTGGATGATGAATGAGCTTCAGCCGGCATGAGGGTTTCTCTCTCTCTCTTCATTGCTATGGTGATCATTTCCAGTGAAGGAAAGCTTAAAATATGTTAACTTCTTTTTTAAAGCATCTTTCAATTTTTATACTAGGAACAGTATTTCCTGCTGTGCCCATCAGAAATTCAGTCCTGGGCTCACTGCAGATTTGTATGTTTGGTCATATTTTGTGGGGGAAAAATATGTATGAATCACTTTAACCTTTAATATGAATTTATAGGAAGCCTATAGGGCTTTCTTTCAAGCCCATTGAATTGAGCACAAATATAACTTTAATATGCTATTTAAAAATGTAGATGAGTTAAAGGTTAACGTGTTTAATATAAATGTGTTTAGAGTCATCATTTATTCAGAAAATTCGCTATAAATCCACTTTGGGGCTTTCTCACAGTCAAGATCATGGCCTTTTGAATACAGTCCGGAGAATGTATTTTGCTCAATCACATTAAAGATGAAGGCTTCATTCGTTGGTGCTGAGGACAAGAGGAAGTAGGGTATACCCATATTTATGAGGCAGTATCTTACTCTGCTAATAAAGCAGCTGAAGAATCTAAAGCCCCCATCTTGTTTATGAAAATAGACTAGCACACTTGTCTTTAAATTTATTGATGGTATTAAATTTAATCAGGGGAAGATAAGTCTAACCAGAAAGCTGAGACTGAAATGAACTAATTAAATTATAACATAATGAAACCACTCAAGGCCAAGTGAAATTAGAAATGGTCATTGCAAAAAATCATTTTTATTAAAACATGACATTTGTTTAAATCACTTCTTAAGTTCAGTTCAGTCACTCAGTTGTGTCCAACTTTTTGCGACCCCATGGACTACAGCACACCAAGCTTCCCTGTCCATCACCAACTCCCAGAGCTTGCTCAAACTCATGTCCATCAAGTCAGTGAGGCCATCCAACCATCTCACCCACTGTCGTACCCTTCTCCTCCTGCCTTCATTCTTTCCCAGAATCAGGGTCTTTTCCAATGAGTCAATTCTTTGCATCAGGTGGCCAAAGTATTGGAGCTTCAGCTTTACAATCAGTTCTTCCAGTGAATATTCAGGACTGATTTCCTTTAGGATGACTGGTTTGATTTCCTTGCAGTCCAAGGAACTCTCAAGTTGAGATCATGAGACCAAGAGTCTTCTCCAACACCACAGTTCAAAAGCATTAATTCTTCAGTGGTCAGCTTTCTTATGGTCCAACTCTCACATCCATACATGACTACTGGAATAACCATAGCTTTGACTAGATGGACCTTTGTCGGCAAAGTAATGTCTCTGCTTTTTAATATTCCAAGCCCAAGAAAGTAAAGTCTCTCACTGTTTTCATGGTTTCCCCATTTATTTGCCATAAAGTGATGGGACTGTCGTGTTGGAGAAGACTCTTGAGAGTTCCTTGGACTGCAAGGAGGTCCAACCACTCAATCCTAAAGGAAATCAGTCCTGAATACTCAATACTTTGGCCCCCTGATGTGCAGAACTGATTCATTGGAAAAGATCCTGATGCTGGGAAAGATTGAAGCAGGAGGAGAAGGGCACGACAGAGGAGGAGATGGTTGGATTGCATCACCAACTCGATGGACCTGAGTTTGAGCAAGCTCCAGGAGTTGGTGATAGAAGGGAAGCCTGGTGTACTGCAGTCCATGGGGTCGCAAAGAGTCGGACACGACTGAGCGACTGAACTGAACTGAACAGATGGGACTGGATGCCATGAACTTCGTTTTTTGAATGTTGAGTTTTAAGCCAGCCTTTTCACTCTCTTCTTTCACTTTCATCACAAGGCTCTTTAGTTCCTCTTTGCTTTCTGCCATTAAGGGTGGTATCATCTGCATATCTGAGGTAATTGATATTTCTCCTGGCAATCTTGATTCCAGCTTGTGATTCATCCAGCCTGGCATTTTGCATGATGTACTCTGCAAATATAAGTTAAGCAGGGTAACAATATACAGTCTTTTTTTCTTTATTTATCTTTCTTTTTTTCTCAATATACAGTCTTGACGTACTTTCCCAGTTTTGAACCAGTCCGTTGTTCCATGTCTGGTTCTAACTGTTGCTTCTTGGCCTGCATATAAATTTTTCAGGAGGCAGTGAAGGTGGTCTAGTATTCCCATCTCTTGAAGAATTTTCCACAGTTTGTTGTGATCCACACAGTCAAAGGCTTTAGCGTAGTCAATGAAGCAGAAGTAGATGTTTTCCTGGAATTTTCTTACTTTTTCTCTGATCCACTGGGTGTTGGCAATTTGATCTCTGGTTCCTCTGCCTTTTCTAAATCCAGCTTGAACATCTTGAAGTTCTTGGTTCATGTACTGTTGAAGCCTGGCTTGGAGAATTTTGAGCATTACTTTGCTAGCATGTGAGATGAGTGCAATTGTGTGGTAGTTTGAGCATTCTTTGGCATTGCCTTTCTTTGGGATTGGAATGGAAACTTACCTTTTCCAGTTCTGTGGCCACTTCTGAGTTTTCCAAATTTGCTGGCATATTGAGTGTAGCACTTAAACAGCATCATCTTCTAGGATTCTAAATAACTCAACTGGAATTCCATCACCTCCACTAGCTTTGTTTGTAGTGATGCTTCCTAAGGCCCACTTGACTTCACACTCCAGGATGTCTGGCTCTAGGTGAGTGATCATACCATCATGGTTATCTGGGTCATTAAGATCTTTTTTTGTATAGTTCTCATGTATTTTTGCCATCTCTTCTTAATATCTTCTGCTTCTGTTAGGTCCATACCATTTCTGTCCTTTATTGTGCCCATATTTGCCTGAAATCACTTTCTAGTGTAAATTATTTTGATCCATCAGACACGTTCTTTTTTTTTTTTTCATTATGGTTTACCACAGGATATATTAATAGAATATAGTTCCCTGTACTATACAGTAGGACCTTGTTGTTATCCATTCTAGATATAATAGTTTGCATCTGCTAATCCCAAACTCCCAATCCTTCTCTCCCCTATGGTCCTCCCCCTTAGCAACCACAAGTCTGTTCTCTATGTCGGTGAGTCTCTTTTTGTTTTGTAGGAAGTTTCATTTGTGTCCTATTTTAGATTCCACATATAGGTGATACCATGTGGTGATACCATCTTTCTCTGTCTGACTTACTTCATTTAGCATGATAATCTCTAGTTGTATCCATGTTGCTGCAAATGGCATTATTTCATTCTTTTAAATGGCCAAGTAATATTCCATTGTGTATATACCACATCTTCTTTATCAATTCATCTGTTAATGGGCACTTAGATTGCTTCCATGTGTTGACTATTGTAAATAGTGCTGCTATGAACATTAAGGCACATGTATTTTTCGAATTATAGTTTGTCTAGATATTTGCCCAGGAATGGGATTGCCCGATCATACGGTAGCTCTATTTTTAGCTTTTTAAAGAATCTCCATACTGTTCTCCATAGTGGCTGCAGCAATTTGCATTCCCACCAGCAGTGTAAGAAGGTTCCCTTTTCTCCACACCCTCTCCAGCGTTTGTTATTTGTAGACTTTTTAGTGACGACCATTCTGACTGATGTGCAGTGATACCTCATTGCAGTTTTGATTTGCATTTCTCTAATAGTTAGCAATGTTAACCATCTTTTTATGCACCTATTGGCCATCTGTACGTCTTCCTTGGAGAAATGCATCAGACACATTCTTTATTAAAAATGTAATAAAGCTTTGCCACCCCAATGCCAAAGAGTGCTCAAACTACTGCACAATTGCACTCATCTCACATGCTAGTAAAGTAATGCTCAAAATTCTCCAAGCCAGGCTTCAGCAATACATGAACCATGAACTTCCAGATGTTCAAGCTAGATTTAGAAAAGGCAGAGGAACCAGAGATCAAATTGCCAACATCCACTGGATCATCAAAAAAGCAGGAGAGTTCTAGAAAAACATCTATTTTTGCTTTATTGACTATGCCAAAGCCTTTGACTGTGTGGATCACAATAAACTGTGGAAAATTCTGAAAGAGATGGGAATACCAGACCACCTGACCTGCCTCCTGAGAAACCTGTATGCAGGTCAGGAAGCAAAAGTTAGAACTGGACATGGAAAAACAGACTGGTTCCAAGTAGGAACAGGAGTACGTCAAGGCTGTATATTGTCACCCTGCTTATTTAACTTCTATGCAGAGTACATCATGAGAAGTGCTGGGCTGGAAGAAGCACAAGCTGGAATCAAGATTGCCAGGAGAAGTATCAATAACCTCAGATATGCAGATGACACCACCCTTATGGCATAAAGTGGATAAGAACTAAAGAGCTTCTTGATGAAAGTGAAAGAAGAGAGTGAAAAAGTTGGCTTAAAGCTCAACATTCAGAAAACGAAGATCATGGCATCTGGTCCCATCATACTTCATGGGAAATAGATGGGGAAACAGTGGAAACAGTGTCAGACTTTATTTTTGGGGGCTCCAAAATCACTGCAGATGGTGATTGCAGCCATGAAATTGAAAGATGTTTACTCCGTGGAAGGAAAGTTATGACCAACCTAGATAGCATATTAAAAAGCAGAGACATTACTGTGCCAAGAAGGGTCCGTCTAGTCAAGGCTATGGTTTCTCCAGTGGTCATGTATGGATGTGAGAGTTGGACTGTGAAGAAAGCTGAGCGCCAAAGAATTGATGCTTTTGAACTGTGGTGTTGGAGAAGACTCTTGAGAGTCCCTTGGACTGCAAGGAGATCCAGCCAGTCCATTCTAAAGGGGATCAGTCCTGGGTGTTCATTGGAAGGACTGATGTTGAAGCTGAAATTCCAATACGTTGGCCACCTAATGTGAAGAGGTGACTCATTGGAAAAGACCCTGATGCTGGGAAAGATTGAGGGCAGGAGGAGAAGGGGATGACAGAGGATGAGATGGCTGGATGGCATCATCGACTTGATGGACATGGGTTTGGGTGGACTCCGGGAGTTGGTGATGGACAGGGAGGCCTGGCATGCTGCAGTTCATGGGGTCACGAAGAGTTGGACAGGAACGAGCGACTGAAGTGAAGTGAAGTGTAACCCACATCCAGTGGTTAATATCTCTTGAGGGGAGTTGTAGGTAGCTGGAGCCTCAGACCACGGTCAATGTCTTGATTATGGTAAGACACTTAGGAGGCCAGCTTTTGGACCAGCACAGTTTGAAGATATTTCCAGAAGAGTTTGTCCCACTGTGGAGGTTTGGTTATGTCTTTCATGGTGACCTTCAGGAGATGACCTCTCTATGTGTCACCTTGGGCTGATTCTGACTTGTAGCTGATTCCTTATCGTGTCTGTCTGGGACACATAAGAAATGCTGTCAGCACATAGGAGGTCACAGAACCATCCAGTGATGAGGCTCAGCGCCTGTGGTTGCAGTAAAATACCTTGTGCAAGCCATGGGGACTGTGCAAGGAGTCAGACACAAGCACAAGGTGATGGTCTTGCCTTCAAAGAGTTTAGATTCTAGGACCTTCCCTGGTGGTCCGTGAACGTGAAGGTGAACGTGAAGTCGCTCAGTCATGTCTGACTCTTTGCAACCCCATGGACTGTAGCCTACCAGGCTCCTCTGTCCATGGGATTTTCCAGGCAATAGTACTGGAGTGGATTGCCATTTCCTTCTCCAAGGGATCTTCCCAACCCAGGGATCGAACCCAGGTCTCCCTCATTGTAGACAGACAGTTTACCGTCTGAGCCACCAGCGAAGTCATTCCTGGTGGTCCAGTGGTTAAGAATCCTCCTTGTAGTACAGGGAACATGGGTTCGATCCCTGCTCTAGGAAGATCCCACATGCCACGGGGCAACTAAGCCCCACAACTGCTGAAGCCTGCTCACCTAGAGCCTGTACTCTGCAACAAGAGAAGCCACCACAATGAGAAGCCCGTGGACCGCAACTAGAGAAAAGCCATGCACAGCGGTGAAGACCCAGCACAGCCACAAACAACTAAATAAATAAATTTTAAAAATTATTTTTTAAAAAGCGTCTGTAGTTCACAGGAAATGGAAGATATCCTGATCTTGACGAGATGTCTTCTTGACAAGAACTGTCTGATGTCCATGTTAGAAATTCCTGCTGCCTCTGAAGTGCCTCCTCGTTAATGGACTTACTCTGCCCTGGGGGTCTTCATGGTCTCCTAATAGAAAAAAGTCGTTAAGGGGGAAAGAAATCTAATATGCTGAGGTAGCTGTAATATAAGAAAAGTAATAAATGAAGTGTCACTACATTCAGACGCATATTCTTTCAGAAAGAAGGCAATTACTGTTATAAAGATACAGTGTTAGAAAAATTACGGCGGCTTAGAAGTATGTAGTGTGTCTGTCAGAGGCACAGTTAATTTTAAAAGTATTACCAAGCATACAAATCATAAGAAGAAAACGCTGAACCACATTAATTGAAAGTGAATTTAATATGCAATTCTGAGGAAGTATCTCCACTTACCCAGCTTTAAAAAATTGTTACGCATAGGCTATTAGTTATCAGATTTTCTTTCAAATGTCCAGTCTCTTTTAATGAGGAATATTACTCATGGACTTTATCTCTGATACCTGAATAATTTTATGTGGTTACAGTAAGTGATGGTAATATTAGAACACCTATATTTTACCCTGATTTTTATGTGTGTTGAATCAAATTGCTGTAGGTTTCAATTTGTAGTAAGACATAGAGATTCTGATTGGGAATGAGAAGAGTTAGAGGTTTCAAATTTAATTATTTTGTTCTTCACTTTATGTGGTTCAACAATTGGTAAGAAAAATGGATTGCTATTGATTTCAAATAGCACTGTATAGGCAGTATTATCTAATGACTAACAGAAGTTTTTAAAAATCAGTTGCATTGATTACTTGGAGATTGACTTTAGGAAGAAATTGTCTACCTGTCTTATATGTGTGGCATCATCACCAAACACAGGTCTCAGTGGTGCCTTTTGCCCCCCGCTGTGCTGTGGCAAACTGAAAAATGCAGGGACACGACTGAAAAATACCCCGAGTTCTGCCTCTCCCGCCCCTCACCCAGCCACTGTCAGGCTCATCTCATCTTCATGTACAAACAGCCTTTCACTTCATGATCTACATAAATATCCTCCACTACAGCTCTGTCTCTGTCAGCTTCTTATTTCCATCACTTCTAACTCTATTTGGATTTTATACCCTTAAATGGACTAGTGTTCGTTATTTGTGGATCACAGCATCTGCTAATATAAACTGGTCTTGTCCCAATTTAATGTTTTATTTTCTTGAATTCTGCTTCATCTAAAATTGAAGCACCAAAGTTATTTTCCTTTTGATCAAATTTACCTGATATCTTTCCCTTCATTTTTACTTTAGTTTCTCTGTGACTTTTTTTTTAAGGCATGACTCATACAAATCAGTCTGCTTAAATGAGGGAAACTATTTATTGTGAAATCTCTTATTTATTTGTGAATTATTTGTTATTCTTTTGATCTTTCTGTTTTTAAATGTTTGCTGGTACTCCTGATTTTTATGCTGTGTTTTTTCTAAAAATACTGCTTTCAGTGTGGTTTACTTTATGCAAATATTTAAAAGGTAGACAGCTATTTTTTTTTATTCTACTGGCAGTTGGATTTAAAATATTTTTCCATTTAGATGGTGAGATATTTATTAAATATTAACATTGATTTATTAATAAATAAAATGTATTAAATGTAATTAAACATGAATTTATGACACATGCAATAGAATGTGAGGGAAACTGTGAAACATAACTGTAGCGAACATCAAACACCTGAGTTGCCCGGGCTGGGGCCTCCCATATTTCATCTCCTGCTTCTCTTCAGAGTAAGGATTCCACATTCATCATTCTTTTGTCCTATATGTGCATGTTCCTAAATAGTATATCATTGCTATTTGGTTTTGAACTTTGCATGTGGGCTAAGTCACTTTCAGTTCAGTTCAGTTCAGTCACTCAGTCGTGTCCAACTCTTTGCGACCCCATGAATCGCAGCACGCCAGGTCTCCCTGTCCATCACCAATTCCTGGAGTTCACTCAAACTCATGTCCATCGAGTCGGTGATGCCATCCAGCCATCTCATCCTCTGTTGTCCCCTTCTCCTCCTGCCCCCAATCCCTCCCAGCATCAGAATCTTTTCCAATGAGTCAGCTCTTCGCATGAGGTGGCCAAAGTAAAGCAGTTTCAGCTTTAGCATCATTCCTTCCATTTAGTCATGTCCAACTCTGTGATGTTATGGACTGCAGCCTGCCAGGCAGGCTCCTCTGTCCATGGGATTCTCCAGGCAAAAATACTGGAATGGTTACTATTTCCTCCTCCTGGGGATCTTTCCGACCCAGGGATCAAATCCAAATCTCTTACGTCTAACCTGCATTGGCAGTCAGGTTCTTTACCGCTAGCACCACCTGGGAACTTTACATAGGTGGAATCACAATTTGTATTCATCTATGACTTGCTTTGTTTCAGTCATGCGGTTGTAAGGTCATCCCTGTTTGCATGTGCAGCTCTAGATGAATTATTTTGATAATTAATGGTACAGTATTCTATCATGTTAATATATAACATGTCACAGTGTATTTGCCTGTTCTCCTTTAGTGGACAAGTGGGCATTGACGTAATTGTTTGCTATTATGAATGGAGCTGCTGTGAATGTTTTAATACCAATCTCCTAATACATATGGGCAACGGTTCTGCTGGTGTATGGGCCTGGACATGAAGGCACTGGTCAGGAGATGTATTTTCATTGTCATGGAATAACATCAAATGGTTTTACCAAAGTATTTGTGCTACTGTTGATGTCCAGTAGTATGGAGAAGGCAATGGCACCCCACTCCAGTACTCTTGCCTGAAAAATCCCATGGGCGGAGGAGCCTGGTAGACTGCAGTCCATGGGGTCGCTAAGAGTCAGACACGACTGAGCGACTTCCCTTTCACTTTTCACTTTCATGCATTGGAGAAGGAAATGGCAACCCACTCCAGTGTTCTTGCCTGGAGAATCCCAGGGATGGGGGAGCCTGGTGGGCTGCCATCTATGGGGTCGCACAGAGTCGGACACGACTGAAGTGACTTAGCAGCAGCAGCAGTGTTTCGCATTTGTTCTAGAACTTCCTAGGCCTGATTTTCTAAACAATTTTGTTTGTTTATTCATTTTTGACTGTACTGGGCCTATGTTGCTAGGCAGACTTTTTTCTAGTTACACAGAGCGGGGGTTACTCTCTAGTTGTGGTGTGCAGGCTTCTCATTGTATGGCTTCTCTTGTTTCAGAGCACAGTCTCTAGGGTGCACAGGTTTCAGTAGTTGTGGTTTCCAGACTCTGAGCACAGGCTCAGTAGTTGCTCTGTGCCATGTGGGATCTTCCCAGAGCAGGGATCGAACCCGAATCTCCTGCAGTGGCAGGCAGGTTCTTTACCACTGAGCCACCTGGGGAGCCTGTACTGAGTAAATGTCATCTTCGTGCACATTCTGAGTCACTCTGTATGGGGCAAAACCTGCCTGGGTTTAGTCTCATAGAAACAAAAGATAGAATTCCAATGCTTATGTATTTTTAGTAATAAAATCCAAAAAGCTTCCAAATGACAAGGGCTGGATTGTATCGTGTGATAAGAAACAAATGAATAAAATGGTTGTCTCAGGGGAACAAGAAGAAAATCTCAGAAATAATCAAAGGCAAATTAATAAGGAAAAAAGAAGAAAATTATCTGACAAATGAGATCCTCGCAGCTCTTAGGAACAGTCCCGGTTTGGCTGGCAGACAGAGACAGGCGGCAGGGACATCAGGTTGAGTGGCAGCCGGGGTGTGGAGGAAGAGCGCCTGAGGACAGGCTCGTAAATGGTGAGATGATGGGTGAGTTAGTAAATCTGTCAGATGATGAATGAGCTGACAGTACACATCGGACGGATGACAGAGGACAGACCACAAGAAAAAGGCAGCCAGCAAAGACCACAAGGAAGGAGGAAGTCAGCATTCTGCAAGCCGGAAGACTTTAAAGTGTGATACCGTAAAGCAGGGAAAAAAGCCATGTAAGTAATCACAGTAGCTGATCTGCTTTGGCAACTGTTAGAAACACAACACGGCTCCTGTGAAAGATACTAGAACTCTCTACTTGATGTGCTCATAGCTGTTAGTAAGTGTGTGCATTATACACCTGCCATGTGCTAGCTGTTACCATCTCCATTCACAGGGATTCCAGCTGTAAAATGGGGATTATGATAGTAATACCTCCCTTTCTTCCTTGTGGGACCATTTGAAGAATAAATTTCATCTGAAATACTTAGAATCTTTCCCAGCATCATAGTCTTTTCCAGTGAGTCAACTCTTCGCATGAGGTGGCCAAAGTATTGGAGTTTCAGTTTCAGCATTAGTCCTTCCAGTGAACACCCAGGACTGGTCTCCTTTAGGATGGACTGATTGGATCTCTTTGCAGTCCAAGGGACTCTCAAGAGTCTTCTCCAACACCACAGTTCAAAAGCATCAATTCTTCAGCGCTCAGCTTTCTTCACAGTCCAACTCTCACATCCATACGTGACCACTGGAAAAACCACAGACTGATGCTAAAGCTGAAACTCCAATACTTTGGCCACCTCATGCAAAGAGTTGACTCATTGGAAAGGACTCTGATGCTGGGAGGGACTAGGGGCAGGAGGAGAAGGGGACGACAGAGGATGAGATGGCTGGATGGCATCACTGACTCGATGGACATGAGTTTGGGTGAACTCTGGGAGTTGGTGATGGACAGGGAGGCCTGGCATGCTGTAATTCATGGGGTCGCAAGGAGTCAGACACGACTGAGTGACTGAACTGACTAGATGGACCTTTGTTGGCAATGTAATATCTCTGCTTTTTAATATGCTATCTAAGTTGGTCATAACTTTCCTTCCAAGGAGTAAGCATCTTTTAATTTCATGGCTGCAATCACCATCTGCAGTGATTTTGGAGCCCCCAAAAATAGTCTGACACTGTTTCCCCGTCTATTTGCCATGAAGTGATGGGACCAGATGCCATGATCTTAGTTTTCTGAATGATGAGCTTTAAGCCAACTTTCTCACTCTCCTTTCACTTTCATCAAGAGGCTTTTTAATTTCTCTTCCCTTTCTACCATAGGGGTGGTGTCATCTGCATATCTGAGGTTATTGATATTTTCCCAGCAATCTTGATTCCAGTTTGTGCTTCTTCCAGCCCAGCGTTTCTCATGATGTACTCTGCATATAAGTTAAATAAGCAGGGTGACAATATACAGACTTGACGTACTCCTTTTCCTATTTGGAACCAGTCTGTTGTTCCATGTCCAGTTCTAAATGTTGCTTCTCAGATCTGTATAATTCCTTCCTTCTACTAAATTTGGTCTTTGTTTTAAATTTTCTGTTTGTATTTGTTCATTAACATATAATGCATACGTCACAAAAATAATGATTTAAGATTAAAAGTATTGATATTAAAATCCAAGAAATACTAGAGTTAGCTGAAAACCCAAAAAATTCTTTGAAAAAGGCTCTAAGTACACAAATCTATTTTATAGAAAGAGATAAAAGGAGAAGAAACATGAGCATCAAAGGGGAAAAAATGTAACAGTAACATAGAGTATCAGTAACATAGACGTTATATGATTATTAGCAACCTTATGCCAATATATTTGAGAACTTAGATGAAATGGCTAATTTTCATAAAAGAGAGTCAAAAACAATGTAAATTGAAATAGAATAGAAATATAAAACCCAAATAAAATAATAGCCATTAAAGACTTGAATTGAAATTCACTACCTCCCTGTTCCCTCACAGATGCTAGGCTTAGATACAGGTGACTGTTGCTGCTGCCAAGTCGCTTCAGTCATGTCTGACTCTGTGCGACCCCATAGACAGCAGCCTGCCAGGCTCCCCCGTCCCTGGGATTCTCCAGGCAAGAACACTAGAGTGGGTTGCCATTTCCTTCTCCAATGCAGGAAAGTGAAAAGTGAAAGTGAAGTCGCTCAGTCGTGTCCAACTCTTAGCGACCCCATGGACTGCAGCCCACCAGGCTTCTCCATCCATGAGATTTTCCAGGCAAGAATACTGGAGTGGGGTGCCATTGCCTTCTCTGACAGGTGACTGTTAGCAAACCTTTAAGAAACAGTAATAGAAGAAGAGGGGGAAACTAGTCAAGTGATTTTATTAATCTGGTTTAATGTAATAGCTAAACTAGACAAGGAATGTAGAGAAAAAGAAAATTATAAACCTGTTTCACTAATGAGCATAGATGGCAAAAAAAAACCTATAGCAAATTGTAGGAATTTATGTTAAAATGCATCATAACTGAAGTATAGTTGGTTTTATACATAGAAAATCCTTGAAAACCTCCAGACTACTAGAACCAATAAGAAAATAAGATATCAAATTATAAAACAGGAAGCATTTAGGCATAATAGCATAAAGCAATTTGAAAACTGTAACTCAAAAATTTAATTAAAACTTATGACTAAATTTAATAAAAGATACATAAGACCTTCATTAAGAAATATACAAATCTTAATAAAATGAAGAGAGTGTATTCTAGGCAGGGAAGTTTGGTGTCATAATGATGGAAGTCCTTCTAAACTGACCTGTAATTTAAATACAATTCCTATCAAAATCTCAGAGAGATTTGTGTGTGTGTGTGAAACTTAACTAGCTGCTCCCAAAGTTCAGGAGAATAAAAGATCCATGAATAGCCAAGCCATTTTCGAAGTAGATCTAGCAAGTAGGACTCACTGTACCAGATATTGATTATGAAGCCATTATTTACAAAACAGAAACAGACTCACATACGTAGAAAAGGAGCTTATGGTTTCAAAAGGGGAAAAGGGGAAGGGATAAATTAGGAGTTTGGAATTAACAGATACTACTACATGTAAAATAGATGAACAGCAAGGACCTACTGTATTCACAGGGAACTATATTCACTATCTTATAATAACCCATGATGGAAAAGAATCTAAAGAAGAGTGTGTGTGTGTGTGTGTATATATATATATATATATATATATATATATATAAAACTGAATATATGTGTATATATAGCCAATATATATGTGTGTGTGTGTGTATAGCTGAATCACTTTGCTGTACACCTTTGCTATATATTAGCACAGCATTGTAAATTAACTATCAGATCAGATCAGATCAGTCGCTCAGTCGTGTCCGACTCTTTTCGAGGAGCCTGGTAGGCTACCGTCCGTGGGGTCGCAAAGAGTCGGGCACAACTGAGCATAAATTTTTGAGTTACAGTTTATTTACACCTTTGGTGTAGTAATTAAAACAGTATGGTGTTAGTATGAAAGTGAAAGTGAAGTTGCTCAGTTGTGCCCGACTCTTTGCAACCTCATGGACTGTAGCCTACCAGGCTCCTCAGTCCATGGGATTTTCCAGGCAAGAGTACTGGAGTGGGTTGCCATTTCCTTCTCCAGGGGATCTTCCCAACCCAGGGATTGAACCCGGGTCTCTTGAACTGCAGGCAGACGCTTTACCGTCTGAGGTGTTAGTATACACCATCCATCAAATGGATCAGTGGAACAGCATAATGAGTCCACATACACATCATGAATACTGGATCTGATTTATCTCAGAAATGATGCTATTTACATTGGCTGGACAAGAATGGACAGCTATTCAATAAAACCTATGTGTACTGCTGGACATTCCTGTGAAAAAAGATACAGAACAATGTGAGACTCTGCCTTGCACAAGATATGAAATTAAATTCCATGTGAATAAAAGACAAATTTACACAGTAAACCAAGATAAAAAGCATAAGAAAAAGATGCACCATGAAGGAAACTATTAAAGCCGAAAGAGTTCTGTGCTTCGGAAGAATACCATAAAGGTAGGAGATGAGTCACTAATGGGGTGAAGATGGATGTCAGGAAAAAGTGAGTGGGCAGAATTTTCCAGATAGGACAGGTTAATAGAGAAGAGGCAAATAATGCAGTAGGAAAAGTGAAAAAAGTGAAAGTGAAGTCGCTCAGTCGTGTCCAACTCTTTACGACCCCATGGACTGTAGCCCGCTAGGCTCCTCCAACCATGGGATTTTCCAGGCAAGAATACTGGAGTGGGTTGCCATTTCCTTCTCCAGGGGATCTTCCTGACCCAGGGGTCGAACCCTGGTCCCCTGCACCATAGGCAGACTCTACTGTCTGAGCCACCAGGGAAGCCCACGTTACAGACAGATTCTTTACCAGCAGAGCCACAAGGGAAGCCCCAGTAAGAAAAAGGCTGGAGCATCTGATCCCGAAGAGCTAGCAGCGAGGTCACATTTCTTGCTCCTTCTCTGCCTCAACTGCCTCTGTCCTTTGAAATGTTGATAATTTGATTTTAATTTTTCTGGTGAGTGTGTCCATGTCACCACATTATATATGACTATATTATCACTTCTTGATTTACCCTCTTTGTTCATTAATATTTGACTTTCTCTCTGATAGATGCTGTCTTTTAATGCTCCTGTATGCTATCTTTACTTTCTGCTGGTTGGTTATATAACATAAAATACTATACTCTAGTCTCAATTTCTTAATCCCTCAACTATAGACAATATATCTTCACACTTGATTTTGTAAAATGAGTACGTTAACTTGGTCTCTTAATTTGAAAAGTTGTATGAAATAATAAATAGTCTACAACTTGGTTGGTAGTGTTTGTATTTCCACATGTGGGGAAACCTTAAACAGAGATGTCTCTGGTCAGAGATAAGATGGTCTTCAGTGTCTGCAGACAATAGAAAATACTTGATATTAATTTATTCTGCATTGGTGTGCCATTTCCTCCCCTCTTGCCTTGCTGTGAGTTAATTGTTATCTCTGTAAGTTTTTCATACTCAGGGAAGTTAAAACACTGCCTTCTTCCTATATATGGCAGCTTGGGATGTTTCCAAGTTGTGTTATCATTTGTATTGTTAGTTTACATTCCTTTTGCCAGAGTGCTGTGTAAATAAGTCCCGTGCATGAAATATAAAATGCCAGTATTCATGTATTCATGATGGGTGCCAATTTGCATGTCATAGAGCTTGTAACTTTCCCGATTAAACTGTTCTGTGTATTTCAATAGGTATGTTAATCTGGATTTCACAGGCTGACTCATGTTTTGTCTTCACAATTGTCTGGGTATAAAACCGAATCTTCCTATTTTACTTTATACAGGGATATGGTAAGATTTTGTTTTTATGTGTGCCATGTAAAAAGGTGCACACTCTTCTGGCATTTCCTGGTAGGGGCAAGTTTTGCAGGGCAGAGGGAGTTGTGCCGACCAATGTGAGCCCTGGAAAAGCAGACCCTGCAGTGGGACCTCAGCCCCAGGCTGTTCTCAAGGCTCATGAGGGGTGCTGTCTAAGGTGCTGAATGATCCTGTTTGCTAGTGTTGAAGTAGTTGGTCAGAACTGTTAGTTGACAAATGGAAAGGGAAAAAAACTGATGATTACACTTTTATTTATACTGTTCAACTTACAGGAGGCATTTTTCTATCTTGTCTTTAGATTTATATATAATTGAGTTATTCTCCATTCCCAAATTCAATATCACTAAGAAGCGAGCTTTTGTATAGGATGAGATGTTAGTCAGGGTAAGCGTGCAGGAGTTTGTGAAATGGACCACGTTTCATTCATTTGGCAAACCGGTGTTTTCACTGGAGATGCCTCTGGGCAAGACCCAGGTGTTAAGATGCAGGGGTGGACAAGAGAGGTCAACTCACACTGGGAGGGACAGCTGGGGAGGCCAGACAGAAAACAAGGACACCAGCTAACAAATAATCCCAGGCATGAAGCATGCTGAGGGGCAGAGGCACAGAAGCCCAGAGGTGATGTCGGTCTCATGTGTTTTAGAGAATTGAAAAGAGGCTCATCCGGGAACTTTGATGTTTTCCAGCTGCTCTCTGCCCTGAGCTGTTCTAGGAAACAGTTAGGACTTGATGTCACCCCCATCCCCAGCACATTCTTCCTCCCCAGGCCCAAGATCTTGGCTCTGCTCCCTGACTCTGGGATCCCTCTGTTAATACCATCTCTTTCTGATTTTCTGGATTTCATACCTGATTTTCTACTAGTCTGACCCCCAATGCAAATTCTTCTATTTCTGTTCATGTACCGTAACCTACCTTAATCTACTGATAGGCAGCTACTGCTGCCGTTTAGTTGCTAAGTCATGTGCAAATCTTTGTGACCCCCTGGACTATAGCCTGCCAGGATCCTCCATCCATGGGATTCTCCAGGCAAGAATACTGGGACAAGTTGCCACTTCCTTCTTCAAGGGATCTTCTGCACCCAGGGATCAAATATAGGTCTTCTGCTTGGCAAATGGATTCTTTACCACTGAGCTACCTGGGAAGCCTGATTGGCAGCTACTTCTTGGCAGATACATGTTGCTCTCCCAGCCTTTGGAAGGTCAATGTTGTTTCTTGCTTGGGATCAAAGATGACCTAAGTCAGATTTCATCATCAAGCAGCTTATAGTCTATTAGGCAGGATCAGAGAGACAAACAAGTATAATTCTAATCAGAAGTCATAAGTTACAAACAAAATGGGTTTCCATGTAGACTAGCATAAAAGTAACCCTGATTAGATGTGTTGTTGTTGTTCAGTCACTAGGTTGTATCCTACTCTATGCAACCCCATGGACTGCAGCACACCAGTCTCCTCTGCCTCTGAACTTCACTATCTCCTGGAGTTTGCTCAAACTCATGTCCATTTAGTCAGTGATGATATCTACCCATCTCATCCTCTGTCATCCCCTTCTCCTCCTGCCCTTAATCTTTCCCAGCATCAGGGTCTTTTCCAATGAGCCAGCTCTTCTCATCAGGTGGCCAAAGTATTGGAGTTTCAGCTTTAGTGTCAGATTGGATGTGGCCTGCCCACATTTTGGAGGGTTTTCCGCTTTATTCAGAGTCCACTGACTTTACTGTTAATTACATCTAAATAATACCTTTACAGCACCATCTTGACTGGTGCTTGGCCAAAAAATTGAGCACTGTTGGGCCTAGCCACATTGACACACAAATTCACCATCACCATTTCTTTATGAAAATAGAAGCAAATAAGTACACAGATTCCCATTTTCTCTTCTTTCTTACACAGAAAGTAGCATGCTATTTGCCCCTTTGCCTTTCCCATTTAACGATACATTTGGAAAACTATGTGAAGTATTAGTCGCTCAGTCATGTCCGACTCTTTTGCGACCCCGTGGACTGTAGTTCTCCAGACTCCTCTGTCCATGGAATTCTCCAGGCAAGAATACTGGAGTGAGTAGCCATTCTCTTTTTCAGGGCATTATCCTTCCCTACCCAGGTATCGAACCTAGGTCTCCTGCATTGTAGGTAGATTGTTTATTGTCTGAGCCACCAGGAAAGCCCATTTAGAGATCTTTCTAAATCTGGGCCACATTCATTTCCACCAACTCAAATGGTATTCTGTGCAGCTATAAAAAATTTTTTTAATGTGATAACATAAAAGGAAAAAGCTTTTGTGCAGCTAAATAAATAATTTTAAAAAGCAAGCACATTGAAAGGCAGAATATCAAACTGGGAAAAATATTTCTGTCTCAGATCACACATAGATCTATCTCAGATCACAATGCTTCATAGACATTGATAAGAACAGGACCAGACCTATGCAAAAGAAAAATGGTCATGGGCAGAATTCACAGAAAAAAAGAACATCATCTGCAGCATCAGCCTCAGAACTAGGACTCCTAGGGCAAAGAATGGATTAACCTATGTTGTTATTTAGTCTTCAGAGCCATCTGCACCCTCCCATCTGCGCTCCTGCTTCAGCCACCATCCTCTGCCACCATCTCCTAGTATATGCAGCCACCACAGTCAGGAACCTGGTGTCCTACAGGAGGGCCCTGGCCAGGTGTCAGGTCTGGGGTCTGCTGCATGATATAGACCAGGAGCCCCCAGTGTTTTTGGCACCAGGGACCAATTTCATGGAAGACAAATTTTCCACAGACTTGGTAGGGGGGATGGTTTCAGGATGATTTAAGTGAATTACACTTACTGTGTATTTTATTTCTATTATCATTACATCAGCTCCACCTCAGATCATCAGACATTAGATCCCAGAGGTGGGGGACCCCTGATCTTGAGGAAAGGGAAGCCTTTTCTACTTGCTAAACCTTCCTGTGAGCTTGGACGCCTGACCAGTGTGCTTCTTTATGAATAAAAATGAGTTCCTATCTTCTGAGACCTTGGATGGTTTCTTATCACTTTGTTGAAGGAAGTCCAGCTCCTGCCCTTGGCCTGCGATGCTTTGCCCAAGCTGCTGACTTCATCCAACAATGCCCTGTGCACCAGCCCATTGGGCCTCCTGACTGTTTCTGGAACTTTCTAAGGACTGCCTTTAATGTTTTACTTCATGTTTTCCCAGGGACTCGTGAACTTGAGGTTAGTTTAGGGGGGTGTGATCTGACTGAGCTTTCCAAGTGACGATGCAAACACATTTGACCAGAAAGCAGTGTAGCATCCTTCCAAACAGTCTGCCCATCACTGCCTGATCCATTTCCTCACGTGGATCTGGTCCCGTTGCCACCTTGCTTAATGACCTCCTGAACCTCGCCCTTGTTTAAGGAAAACAGCAAGTTTATCAGCAAACACACCCCTGACCAACCTGCAGCACCCTCGGTGTGGTGTTCCATGTCCAGGTTCCGTGCGTGACCCATGCTAACCTTGTCCAGTAATGCTTTCGTGATGTCAGTCCTCTTGGATAACTCTTATTCATCCCACAGAACCCACAGACCTATCCCCTGACCCTCCAAGCAGACTTCATGAGGCGTTTCTTCACACTACCACAAAATCTAGTATTGTTTTGCATATAGGGTGATTTTACCCTCATTCTGGGCAGGGTTGAAGAATTATGGCTATTTTACTATCTTCTTCTGGTGACCATGGTTATATTGACTGACAGCTTCCTTCTTAATAATTTTCTCAATTAAAAACCTCAACATGACCCTTAAGAAAAACTGTTAAACATCAAAAGAGAATCTTAAATATCTTATCCTAATATAAATTGTTGTTTAGATGTGTACCCAGCTGGAAAACCAGCACACAATAAAATGAAATAAAAAATAACCTTTTGTGGCAAAAATATTCATTTTTCAGCTACATCTAAATGCAAAGGGATGGAGACTTCCCTGGTCACCCAGTGATTAGGACTCTGCACTCCACTGCAGGGGGCATGGGTTTGGTCCCTGGTCAGGGAACTAAGATCCCTCATGCCATGCCATGCAGACAAATAACAATAATAATAATAAAATAAAGGCAAAGGGATTCGGACTTCCCTGGTGGTCCATTGGTTAAGACTTTGCACTTCCAATGCAGGGGTCCTGGTTTGATTCCTGGTTGGAGAACTAAGATCCCACGTGCCACTCAGCATGGCCAAAATAATAATAATAAAGGCAAACGGGTGGCCATGGCCAATGACATAAGGGCAGGAAGGACTGAGCAAGTCACACACGACACCTTAGCTGCCTTATTCCATCTTTGGGGGATCCAGGACCTCATTGTACACAGCCCATTGTTTAAAAGCTAATGTTTCCTGTGTAAATGCCTGACTTTATTTTGATGACAGTACATCCTGACAGTGACAGTTTTATATCTGAAAAATCTTCCTAATTAGACGTCTTTCTCTGCAAGTCAAAAGATGTCATTTATCTTGAAGTTTTGCATGAATTGGAATGTGGCTGGGCGCTGCTACCATTGTCATTAAAACATTCTTTGGTAAATTAAATCTGTATTTAGTTCAGACCTAATGATTGAAATATTATCAGGACATGTGGCACAAGAAGGGCACCGTCACCCCTGAGGTCACCCCCATGTTGCAGCCGCCAGTCGGTCCCTGGGCATCCCTGTCCTCAGAGAAATTCTCCCATCACATCCCGTGAAGTCTTACTCTTTCTACCCCATCCCCCCTGCCCCGAGACATCAGAGCCTATTCTTGTCTCCCATTTTTCCTTGTACTTTGCTCCCCTAACCTCATACTGATAACCTCTCGAAAGGCCTGTCTCCCAGATCTCAGCAGCACCAGCCCCTTCCATCTACATGGGAGCTTCACCTAGTGCCAGGTGCCCAAGCGTCGTTGTAATAAATCAGATACAGCCCCAGTTACTGAGGCTTCCGTAGGGATGGAGTCGAGATGGAGCCAGTGAATTAGGCATCTGCCCATTCCTGCTGAAGTCGCAGCACCTCAAGGGCCTCGAAACAATGATGTAAAGACCTCTGTGCCAGGTGCTCCCATGGTCCCAGGTGTGTAAGATGGAGCCCAGCTCATCGGCTGAAAATTTGTATGCTCAGAATCAGTCATTCATTCTGCTATCACAGTTTTAAACATTGACTCTGCCTCTTACAACTGTTTTGTTTGGAAAATGGTATTTTAAAAATATACTGCAGTTAAAGTGATGGGCATAAGTTTTTTATGAAAAGCAAAGCCATGTGCTCCTGTTGCTCTGCATAGGAAGTGAGCAGGTATTTAAAGGACATGAGTTCAAATGAACTTACCTGGAAACAAACAGACTCACAAATGCAGAGAATAGGCTTGTGGTTGCTAAGAGGGAGGAGAGTGGAGGAAGGATGGACTGGGAGTTTAGGATTAGCAGATGCAAACTATTATATAAAATTACAAGGTCCTACTGTATAGCACAGGCAACTATATTTAATATCCTGGGATTAACCATAATGGAAAAGAATATGAAAGAGTGTATACGTGTATATAACTGAATCACTTTGCTGTACAGCAGAAACTAACACAACTTTGTAAGTCAACTATACTTGAATAAAATAAATTAAAGTGAAATAAAATAAAGGGCATGAGTTGAGTGGTTGGGGCCTCAGGGATTGCTGATGACTTGGGTACCAATTTCCTGCAGAAGCCACTTGCTGCCTCTGTCTCTGGGTCCCGTGTTTTTGCTCTTGGCCCCAAGCTGGGGGCTGGCGCACTCCACCTGCTCAGTCTGTGTCAGCCGGGTTTCCCAGTCTGTCTCCCACTCTAAGCCCAGTCCCACCTCAGACCAGCCTTCTCTGCACTCCTAATATCCAGAGAGGCTGGGCATGGCTCTCCAGTCTCTAAAACCACCCTGGGCCAGGAGCTTTGGCGCCACGTTGCCTGTCCCAGGCTGCACTGGCGGGCATCTCTGTGGCACCAGGGGAGGTGTCAGCATTCCTGGTCCAGCAGCACCCCTCTGCACAGGCACCGCGAAGTGCTTTCCACATGGCTGCCTAACAGCTCAGGAGTTCCTGCAGGAGAAGGGATGTTCTCACCCACACTTGGCAGGTGAGGAGAATGACATTTAAAGGGGTTGAATGATTTACTCAAAGTCAAAACAACTGTTAAGGTCACAGTATCCTGTGTGCGCACACAAGCTGTGGGCTGTCTAGTCACAGCCCCCACCCACCCCCGATGACCACCAAGACTCTCAAGGACATTGCTGCTCTGTCTGAGCCTCAGTTTCTAGTCTGTGGGAGGGGGACATGGGAGCTCCTGGGGGTGCAGCTAGGCTGGCACGAGGTTGGCACCATCCAGACATTCTTCTCACAGCCTTTAGCATCTGGCAAACCTGACTCTGAGTAACATCCTGCCAGAGACCAGCTGCTGGACATCTCTATGGAAACAGAAATGACATTGGCTTGGTGAGAGGCCCAAGCTGACCGCGCAGCCTGCTTGTGAGCAAGGTCCCTCCAAGGGCACGTGGACTAAGACTGCTGTTAGCATTCCATCATTTACTTTTTAAATGTTTTTGGCCATGCCCTGTAGCATGTGGGATCTTAGTTCCCCAACCAGGGATTGAACCTGCCCACTCCCTGCATTGGAAGTACAAAGTCTTAACCCCTGGACCACGAGGGAAGTCTCTCCATCATTTACCTTTAATGTTAAAACATATCAGTGGTGGCTCTGTTGTTCACTTGAAAATGACTGGTGCTGGTTATCGGCAAAGCACAGGGCATACGTCCAAAGGGCTTCCCTGGTGGCTCAGCAGTAAAGAATCTGCCTGCAATGCAGGTTTAGTCTTTTGAGAAGTCTCCATACTATATTTCCATAATGACTGCACTAGTTTGTATTTCCACTAACAGTGTAGGAGGGTTCCCTTCTCTCCATAACCTCTCCAGCATTTATCCTTGGTAGATTTTTTGATGGTGGCCATTCTGACCGGTATGAACTGATATCTCATTATAGTTTTGTATTTCTCTAGTAATGAGCGATGTTGAGCATCATTTCATGTGCCTTTTGGCCATCTGTATGTCTTCCTTGGAGAAAAGTGTATTAGATCTTCTGCCCATTTTTGATTGGGTTGTTTTTTTTTTTATTATTGAGCTGCAGGAGCTGTTTTTATATTTTGGAGATTAATCGTTGCTTAGTTTGCAAATATTTCCTCCCATTCTGTGGGTTGTCTTTTTGTTTGTTTCTCATTTCCTCTGCTGTGCAAAAGCTTTTAAGTTAACTAGGTCCTCGTTTGATCAACAGGTCACAGAGGCTGGCCTCTGTGTAGGAGGAGAAGGGTGAGCCTCCACTTCTCAGTCAGAGAAAACACCACCCCTTATTTAGTACAAGATGTCAACATGAAAGTATCCTAATAAACTCAATCGAAATTCAAAGTAAAGCTCTGTTTTAATATTTAATATTTTGTTCAGGTGCTGAACATAATAGCACAGACCGTGTTAACAGCCCTTAGCATCCTCTGACGACAAAAGCCTGCCTCTTAGTGTTGATTACTATGAGAAAGGAAGCTGGTGTAGAATTCTTTCCAGCTTGAGAGAGAAGCAATGTCTGCAGGGGGCCGTTTGCAGCTGAGGGCTCATCAGCCCCGCCATGTGGGCCCTGGTAGGAGACTTGGGAGGGGGGTCGTGAGTACTGCACCAGCACCTTGAAGTGTGACAGTGACCAGGGCCTCCAAGGTTTTCTGGGTTGTCCTGTCCCATGGAAGCTGTTGGAACATCTGTGTAAACCTAAAGGTAACCTTGCAGGCTGTATCAGCTTGCAGGGTGGGGCCCCCCTAACAAAGCCCTAAACTGGAGGGCTTAAGTAGCAGAAATTTAGAGCCTCACGGTTCTGGAGGCTAGAAGTCCGATATCAAGGTGTCAGGAGTCTTGATCCCCTCCAACACTCCCGAGGGAAAAACTGGTCCAGGCCTCTCCCCAGCTTCTGGAGGTTTGCTGGCATCTCTGGCATTCCTGGGCCTGAGGACCCACCACCAACCTGTGTCTCCCTCTTCTCATGGCCGTCTCTCTGTGTGCACGTCCATCTCTGTGTCCAAGTTTCCCCTTCCCTTAAGGTCATATCAGCGTAGGGCCCATCCTCCTCCCAGCCAACCTCATCTGCAAAGACCCTACTTCCAAACAAGGTCACATTCAGAGGTGCAGGGGTTGCGGTGTCCACCTGAGAGTCATAGGATGACACGATTCAACCCATAGCATATGATAACCTCTGAAAACTAACAGGTTTGCTCATTTTTTCATGGGGAACAAGAGAAAATGGGCAATTTATTTGACAAAACACACTAATACATGTAAAATAGATAACTAATAAGGACCTACTGTATAGCACAGGCAACTCTATTCATAGTCTGTAATAGCCTACATGGGAAAAGAATCTAAAAAGAATAGATATATGTATAGCTGATTCACTTTGCTGTATCCTTGAAACTAACACAACACTGTAAATCAACTATACGCCAATAAAAATTTTAAAAAAGAGAGGAGGGAACGGGCAAAGCTGTAGGGAAAATGTTATCACTAAAAAGTCATACAAATCAGGAAAAAGAGCCAAGTCTGCTGGGGGAGCAAGGTGAGATCCTGGTGCCTGCAGGCTGCTCAATCCCCGCCCCACCCCACCCCCACCCCCAACCCGGAAGTCCACATGAGGTCAGCAGAGGGTGCGAGGTGTCCCTGAAGGAGGCAGACCACCCCCACCTGCCTTGTCTCAGGCCAGGGGCTGGATGCCTCTGCACTGCCGGCCACACTGCACCGAGGCCCAGGGCTCAGTATGCAGGAACCTCTCCTAAGGGTCCTCGTGGGCCCCTGCGTGGACCCACTGCTCTCAGCTCAGAGCTTTGACTTCTTCCTGTTTCTGGTGGCTTTCCTGGTGTCCATTCTCATTCTATTCTGAAAACAAACTGTCCTGTGACCACTGTCCCAGGCTCTTCAGTTTTGGGGGGCCACATTGACCTGCATTTCATCTCATCACCCTGTCCCTGTGCACCCCTGCCCTCCCGGTCTTATCAGGCTCTCAGTGCTTCTTTGGGGCAGTTTCCTGACAGGTGCATTTTTGGATGTTCTCCCCATTTTCTGGACTTGCCCATTGGCTCAGTGGTAAAGAACCTGCCTGCCAATGCAGGAGACTCAGGTTCGATCCCTGGGTCAGGAATATCCCCTGGAGGAGGAAATGGCAACCCACTCCAGTATTCTTGCCTGGGAAATCCCAAGGACAGAGGAGCCTGGTGGGCTACAATTCATGGGGATCTGTTATGTCTGAGCAACTAAAACAATAACAACAACCCCATATTCTAGCAGAGAATCCTGCCTTGTCCCCTGTACACCAAGTAGAATGCATTTTGGAAACTATGTTTTTAGAAAAATGTAACAGCTTGGTTTTCTAAAGATGGCAGAAAGCACATTGTTGCTGTGTGTGGTCTGGCCCTAGCAGCCCTCTGCTCACGGCATTTGTGTATTTATCACGGCATCACAGGCTGACAGGGCTTGAGAAACCACCCAACTCATTCTCCTCCCTTCAGGAAAAACCCTCTCAAAGCTGTTTAGTCAAATGAACATTTATTCCTTTCTTTTCCCCCTATTTAAAAACAGTGTTGACTGCCACTAGAACCTGCCTGTAATTATCAGTATAAATCACCTAGTGTCGGTTGATCTAGAGGTATCCACAGATTTTGCATTTCAGATTCTTTATTTACATGTAAGATTATGGCTGTAGAATTACATTGGAGTCATGATGTCATCATTTTGTTCCATCTTCCTTTTGAAATTTCTTGCTTTTAGTTATGTCTTTGAGGATGGGATGCGAAATCCAGTGGCTTTCTCTGACTTCTTACATTAGCTGATATTGGTGTAAATTTTATTAAGGTACATTTTGCTTTAATTGTTAATAGTTTTGCCCGAATGAGCAATCGTTCACTTATATCAGTATGAACTCGTGGACATTTGTCTTATACTTTGGGTTAAGGACCAGCACTATCTGATCCTGTGGCTAAAATTGTCCCAGTTGGCTCTATGTTCCTTGTCAAACCCACATCCCTGTAAGGTTATTTTTGTGTGTGTGACTTTCATATTTTTGTCACTACAGAGTGCTCCAGGTTCATATTTTTTTTTAAGACTTTATTGAATTTTTGTTGCAATATCACTACTATTTTATGTTTTGGGTTTTTTTTGGCCCTGAGGCATGTCATATCATAGCTTCCCAGCCAGGGATTGAACCCACACCCCCTGCACTGGAAGGCAAAGTCTTAACCACTAGACCACCAGGGAAGTTCCCCCAGGGTCATCTTATACATTCTTGCCCCAGTCCTAGAATCAGCGACTTTTCCGAGGAGCCCTGGTTCTGGTGATTGGAGAATGGTATTAGAAACCAAAATCAGGGCATGAGATTTGTCCTTGTTTCTCAGAGTCTTTGTTTCTTGGTCTTCTCAGTTGACAGAATGTTACTGAACACGAGCTAGTGTGCCTGACGTCACACAGTGAGGCCAAACGGAAATGTTGGAGTTTGGAGAAGAGAAGGGTTTATTGTAGGGCCTTGCAAAGAGATATGGCTCTTGCTGTGAAAATCTCCAACTCCCCAAAGAGTTTCAGTAAAGCACTTTTTAAAGGCCAGGTGAGAGAGGTGCGAGGTCCCACCCCAGCAGTGAGTCACTGGGTTCTCGCCACCCACCATCCATTTACTGAATTGTTGGTGCCAGGACCCCTGTTGCTTTCAGGACCATACCCCCTGGAAGCAACTCTGTCAGCTAGAGCTAACATGACAGGCAGTTTCCTTTGCCTCTAGGTTTATGGGCTTTACTCCTTTCCAGGGTTACTCAGGATAGCTCCCTTCTCCCCCACCCCTTTCAGTGAGGTGGTTTCCGATTTTTATAAAACAGGTTGTTTTGGCCCTGTTCTGCATTGCATTCTGGAATCCTCTTACTTCCTAAAAACTTTTAAAATTTTTCATATGTTAAGGCCCACTCTTTGTGCCCTACTGCTCAGCACAGTATGACAAATGTGTAGTGTCATGTATCCACCATTACAGCATCCTGAGAGTGGTTCCACTACCCTAAAAAATCCCTCATGGTTATTAACCTACTTAACCCTCCCTGCTCCCTGCAAACTCCCAGCAATTACTCATCCTTTCACTGTTGCTCAAGTTCTGTCTTTTCCGGAATGTTGTGTAATTGGAATCAGTGTCTTAGTCTGTTCAGGCTGCTGTCACAAAATACGGCACACCAGGTGGCTTATAAACAACAGAAATTTATTTCTCACATTCGGGAGGCTGGAAGTCTGAGATCCTGGATCCAGCATGATTGAATGAAGTCTCGGCTCCAGGACGCAAACTTCTTGTGTCCCAGCATGTTCAGAGACCTCCTTTTTCATGAGGCTGACCCCACTCATGGGGGCTTCACCTTCATAATTTAAGTCCCTCCCAAAGGCTCCACCCACTAGTATCCTCACATTTGAGGGTTTGGATCTCAACATATGAATTTGGGGGAGACAGATATTGAGACCACAGTATATAGTATTCATTTTTTCAGGCTTCTTTCACTTAGCCATATGCATGTAAGACTCATTCATACTTTTGTGGCTTGATTGTTCATTTTCCTGCCAAATAATATTGCACTGTGTAGATGTGTCCCAGTCTGTGTATCTGTTCACCTATTGATGGATATTCTTGGTTGCTTCAAGTTTTTAGCAATTATGAATAAACCTGCTTTAAACATTCACGCGCAGATATTTTCAAATCAGTTGGGTAGATTCCTGGGAGTATGGTTGCTGGATCATATGGTAAGACTATCTAGTTTTGTAAGAAACTTCTAAACGCTCTTCCCAAGTGGCTATATGGTTTTGCATCCCCACCAGTAACACGTGAAGTTCCTGTTGGTCTGCAGCAACTTGCAGTGTTGGGTTTGGATTTTGACCATTGTTAAAAGGTATTCTCTGATATCTTATTGATGTTGAGGATTATTTCATATGCTTACTTTCCATCCATATATCTTCTTTTATAATAGGTTTGTTTGGAATTTTTACTCAGTTTTGAAGTTGGGTCTTTTTGTTTTGTTATTTTGGGGTTTTAAATTTCCTCATACATTTCAGATACAAGTCCCTTATGAGACATGTGTTTGACAAATATTTTCTTTTAGTCTGCGGTTTGTCTTTTTTCCTTCTCTTAACAATATCATCTTCAAGTCTCCACTGTTTTCCTATTTCCAATTTCATTGATTTCTGCCCCAGCTTTTATTTCTTTTCTTCTGTTGGCTTTAGGCCAAAATTGCTCCTCTTTCTCCAGTTTCCTAGAGTGCACACTTAGATTACTGATTCTTAGATCTTTCTTCTTTTCTACTGAGTGCATTTAACACTATAAATTATCCGTTAAACTGCTTTAGCTGCAGTTGACAAATTTTGACAAGCTGTATTTTCATTTTCATTTAGTTCAAAATATATTTTAATTTCAATTTAAGCCACATGACATTTAGAATTGTGTTTTTAGATATATGACTATGTGAGCATCTTCCAGCTGCTTCTCTGTTATTGATTTTTCATTTAATTACACTGTGATCCAAGATCATACTTTGTATGATTTTTGCCCCTAAATTTGTCCAGATGTGTTGTTTACCCCAGAGTGTGGTCTGTCTTGGTGGGTGTTCCATGTGAGCTTGAGAAGAACCTGGGTTGTGCCCTTTTGGATGAAGTCATCTGTAGATCAGTTAGGTCAGATTGATTGTGCCATTCAGTTCAGTTCCATCCTTCCTGATTTTCTGCTGGCCTGATTTGCCCATAAGTGAAAGAGGGTGTTGAAGTCTTCAATTGTAATAGCGGGTTTGTCTATTTTTCCTCTCAATTCTCTCAGGTTTTGCCTCGTTTATTCTGACCCTCCGTTGTTAGATACAAATAAAGACTGTGTTGTCTTCTTGGAGGATTGACCTGTACATCATTAAGTAATGCCCCTGTTTTTCCCTGATAATTTTTCTTGTTCTGAAGTCCCCGTTGTCTGAAATTATTCTTGATCCTCCAGTTTTCTCTTAATTACCATAGCATGACATAACTTTCTCCATCCCATTTCTTTTAATCTACCTGAGTCTTTACATTTAAAGTGGGTTTCATACAGATGGCTAATAAACACATGAAAAGATGCTCAACATCACTCATTATTAGAAAAATGCAAATCAAAACCACAGTGGGTATCATCTCACACTGGTCAGAATGGCTGCCATCAAAAAGTCTACAAACAATAAATGCTGGAGGGGGTGTGAAGAAAAGGGAACCCTCTTACACTATTGGTGGGAATGCAAACTGGTATAGCCACTATGGAGAACAGTGTGGAGATTCCTTAAAAAACTGGAAATAGAGCTGCCATACAACCCAGCAATCCCATTGCTGGGCATGTACACTGAGGAAACCAGAACCGAAAGAGACACATGTACCCCAGTGTTCACTGCAGCACTGTTTACTATAGCTAGGACATGGAAGCAACCTAGATGTCCATTGGCAGATGAATGGATAAGGAAGTTGTGGTACATATATACAATGGAATATTACTCGGCTATAAAAAAGAATGCATTTGAGTCAGTTCTAATGAGGTGGATGAAACTGGAGCCTATTATATAGGTTGAAGTAAGTCAGAAAGTGAAACACCAATACAGTATATTAACGCGTATCATGCAATTTAGAAAGACAGTAACAACGATCCTATATGCAAGGCGCAAAAGAGACACAGAGGTAAAGAACAGACCTTTGGACTATGTGGGAGAAGGTGAGGGTGGGATGGTTTGAGAGAATAGCATTGAAACATGCATATTACCATATGTAAAATAGATCGCCAGTGTAAGTTTGACGCATGAAACAGAGCACTCAAAGCCAGTGCTCTGAGACAACCCAGAGGGATGTGGTGGGGAGAGTTCAGGATGAGGGGACACTTGTGCACCATGGCTGATTCATGTCAATGTATGGCAAAAACCATCACAATATTGTAAAGTAATTATCCTCCAATTAAAATAAATAATTAAAAAATAATAGAGTAGATTTTTTTGTAGACCACATCTAGTTGACTCTGTTTTTGTATCCACTCTGACAGTCTCTGTCTTTTAATAGGTATGTGTGGGTCAGTCTCATTTAAATGTGATTATTGGGACGGGGGAGCCTGGTGGGCTGCCGTCAATGGGGTCGCACAGAGTCGGACATGACTGGAGTGACTTAGCAGCAGCATTGATATAGTTGGATTGATACAGTTAGATGCATATCTAACTAACATGATCCATATCTACCATGTTTGTAACATTTTTCTATTTTTATTTATTTATCCTTTCTTTCCTATATCTTTTCCTGCCTTTTCTGGTTTTAACTGTGCATGATTCCATTTTTATCTCCTGTTTTAGCATGAGAATTATATGTCTCGTACAGGTTTTTCAGTGGTTGCCCTAGAGTTTCCAATATACATTTTAAACTGATCTACATTCACCTTCAAATAACCTTATTCTGATTCACACCTAGTGCAGGTGCCTTATAACAGTTTCCCAATGTCCTCCTTCCCTCCCTTGTGACACTGCTGTCAATCATTGCATTTATCCATAAACTATAATCACCCAACACTTTACTATTATTTAAAGAGAAAGTTACACTCTTAATGAATTGAACATACAAAAAGTAAAAAAAAAAAAAAAAAATTACTTCCCCTTACATTTACAGGATAAATAAATAAAAATATGGAGAAGGAAATGGCAACCCACCCCAGTACTCTTGCCCAGAAAATCCCATGGATGGAGGAGCCTGGTGGGCTACAGTCCATAGGGTTGCAAAGAGTCTGACACGACTGAGCGACTTCACTTCCCCTTACATCTCCTTCAGTGGTCTTCCTTTCTTCATGTAAATCTGAGCAATTTCATTTCACTGAGATGGGGGGTTAGAGTCCTTGCCATCCCCCACTGCATGCAGGCTGGTCACTCCTCCTGGTTTTTCTTTAGCTGTACCTTGTTCACACAGTTTGTTCTCGAGATTACTGAAGGGGAAGCTGGGGAGGAGATCTGGTAATCGGATAATCACTTATTCTCCATTTCTACCTCTTTGACCTGTGGAAAGAACCGAGTTGGGCAAAAAAGTTTGGTGTGATCAAGAGATGTGAAAGGGGCAGGAACAGAGACACAGACGTAGAGAACAGATTTGTGGACACAGTGCATGGGGGGAGAGGGTGGGACAAATTAGGAAATTAGGATTGACATACATGCACTCATGTGTAAAACAGAGAGCTAGCAGGAAGCTGCTGTATAGCACAGGGAGCTCAGCATGGTGCTCTGTGATGACCTAGAGGGGTGGGGTGGGCTGGGTGGGAGGGAGGCTCAAGAGGGAGGGGATATATGAATTATGGCTGATTCACTTCTTGTACAGCAGAAACCAACAAAACATTGTAAAACAATTATACTCCAATTTTAAAAACTTAAAATAAATTTAAAAGAAGATGTGAAAGGTGTGCTTGGGCCTGAGATGAGTAGAGCACAGTGGGAACTGGCTGAAGTTCAGTCAGGAGACACAGGAAGCTTGCTCTTGCCAAAGGCTGCTTACGTCCTGCTCCTTCCTGCAAGATTCTCCCTCAGGTTGAGGATTAGCACGGGTGTGGAAGTGAGGAATAATTATTTTCAGTCACTTTAAACAAGTATTTTTAGCTGGCGTATGGTTATAGTTGGAGAAGGGAATGGCAATCCACTCCAGTATTCTTGCCTGGAGAATTCCACAGGCAGAGACGTCTGGTGGGCTACAGTCCGTGGGGTCGCAAAGAGTTGGACATGACTGAGCTACTCACACACACACACACACACACACACACACGGTTATAGTTTAGGTTTTAATTTCACGTGTCTTAGCACGTTGGTCTCTCTTGGTATCAGTTTTGTGGAGGGAACAGTAGATGCATGTAGAGAAGGGAGCATCCATCATAGACATTAGTTTCCACCTGGTTTTTGTGGGTTCACAACTGTCACACTGAGCCAGCCCACGGGCAGACATTATCACTCCTCATGTGTGGTGGAGAACTTGTCATCAACGCATTAACAGCTGTCTGGAAACGATGAAACTTTACCCCTGCAATCAGAAGTCGTGTGCTAACTTGAAAGCCAGGCTTAGCTAGGCGTTTGGTATACCTAGAGAGAGCCCATTTTCAACAGAAGGCAGCTGGGAGAGGAGTTCACTGTGCTTGCAGAGTTACTCACCCTCCCATGGTGAGAAAGGCATGCCCCAACACAGCATCTTGGAAGGACACCGGGCCTGGTCCCCTTTACTCACTAGACCTCAGCCTCGGGTCTTTTCTGTGGGTCAGGCTGGCATCCTCTTTGTCCCCATGCCATGCCAGTCACAGGTGTGGCTGTTCTGGACTTCGCTGTGTGACACCCTCTGTCTCTCTGAGCAGTTGCCTCTCAAGCAGGAGAGGAAGTTTTGCATGAATATGTAGCCTTTCCTGGGCTTCCCGGGTGACACTAGGGGTAAAGAAACCGCTTGCCAATGCAGGAGACCTTAAGAGACACAATTTGATCCCTGGGTCATGAAGATCCCATGGAGGAGGAAATGGCAACCCACTCCAGTATTCTTGCCTGGAGAATCCCATGCACAGAGGAGCCTGGTGGGCTACAGCCGATGGGGTCCCAAAAATTCAGACACGACTGAAGCAACTTAGCACGCACATATTCTACCATTGCTTTATGGTCAAACTCCATGTTTTCTGGGTTAAAAAAGAAACGTTATTGGAACGATATAATAATGAATTTTCCTCTAGTATGTCTAATGCACTTGAGCATTTTAACAAGCCAGCAGTTATGATAATTTTAATGGGAGGTTTGTGTTTCATTTTGCATAAGTGATGAGTTTAAATTTGATTGAGTCTTGGATCATAAGTCCCAGGAGTGTACAGATCTAGTTCCTTAATGCTTTGAGGTCTGTCCCTGACTGTTTTCATTAAAATATTTCTTCATTGTAAATTATTCTATTTAACTGGGTATTTTAAAAGGAAGAATGTTTTGTCTGTAGCTTTATAATTAACCTGATTACTGTGTTTTTGTTTTTTTAAAGAAACAATAGAGCAGAATATGTCATCAAAGTTTTAGGCACATCAGACTTAGTGTAGCATCTGTGGTCCCACAAATTTAATATTATTTATGGTAATAGTTATACATAGCTCTGTGGATATTACTCAGAATTGTTGCATTGACACTGGTATTTTGGTTTGGCAATAATTGAGGGATACAATTGGGCATCAGTTTAGTCCTAGTCTAGCATTGCTGTTTTGTGTAATTATCAAAAAACGAAAGTCTCTCAGTTGTGTCCGACTCTTTGCAACCCTATGGACTATACAGTACATGGAATTCTCCAGGCCAGAATACTGGAGTGGGTAGCCTTTCCCTTCTCCAGAGGATCTTCCCAACCCAGGAATCGAACCCAGTTCTCCCGTGTTGCAGGCGGATTCTTTACCAGCTGAGCCACAAGGGAAGCCCAAGAATACTGGAGTGGGTAGCCTATCCCTTTTCCAGAGGATCTTTCTGACCCAGGAAGCCACCCTTGTGCCTGGTGCACTACAGTCCGTGGGGTTGCAAAAGAGTCAGACACAACTTAGTGACTAAACAACAAAATATTTTTAGTAATTTGGCAGAATTATACTTATATATTTATTTGTTTTATGTTCATAGAAATATAAAAAATAACTAGCCTTTTTTCAGTTCTTCTCCACTACCGGCCTTGGTTACATTGTTAACTTGTCTTCTGACTTCTTTTTAAGGGTCTTCTCTTAAAATTGAAGGAACTGAGGTTACCAAAACATAGGATATTGTGAAAAATTGTCAACGTGACTAAGTAGCCAAGCTGAGATCTGAACCTACATCTTTCATGTTTTTTAAAATTTTTAATTGTGGATAATTATGCACAGACATATGCACCAGTAAAGAATATAATGCATCGAACGTTTGCACACCCATCACTCAGCTTCAGCACCTCCTGGCCATTCGTCTTTCCCAAGTCCCCTCACCATTTCTCCCCTGAATTATTCAAGCAATCCTGAGCAGCATAGTGTTTCATTCAAAACACTGAAGTATGTTCTGAAAGAAAATGATTCCTTTCTGAAAATGATATAGTCACAATGTCAATGTCACACCTAATAAATACCAGTGGTGTGCTTTATCATCAACGATATAACGTTCCTATTTCTCTAAGTGTATCTGTCTGTGTCCCTCTCTCTTTTTGTATATGGCTATAATGTCACTTAAATCTCTCTCTGTCTCTGTCTCTTATCTTTTCTTGCTGAAGCAGATGGGCTGTAGGGCCCACACATCCCTTGATTACCCCTCAGGGTGTTTACCACTAGAGAGATAAAGTGAAATTACTCATTTTACAGTTGCTTTAAAACCACTCTCTGCATTTAAGCCACAAACCCAGTATATTGGTTTGCTCCATTTTGTTTTGATTTTTTAGAGATTTATTTTATAAGTCGAATTTCGTTTCACGATGATATAGAACGTTTGCTATTACAAAGTCAAATCTGTACAACGAGGATTTTTGGAGGAGTCTAGTTGTCATCCTGTGTCTCAAATTGTCATCCTGTTGTCATTTCTGTGTCTCAAATCAGCCTCCCACCCACACACTGCCACCCTCACCCCTACCCCCAGAGCAGCCATTCTTAGGTTTTGACTTTATGCTTTCATTTTAAAATAATAAAGGTGTTTGTGTACCGTCCACTCTTCCCTGGTGGCGCCAATGGTAAAATACCCACCTGCCAATGCAGGAGACATAAGAGAAGCGGCTTCAGTCCCTGGGTTGGGAAGATCCCTCAGAGGAGGGCATGGCAACCGACTCCAGTGTTCTTGCCTGGAGAATCCCATGGACGGAGGACCCTGATGAGCTACAGTCCATAGGGTCGCAAAGAGTCAGAACACGACTGAAGCAGCTTAGCATGCACGCAGTCATGTGCATATGCACTCTTGGCTTGTGTGCATGTGTGCTACATGCACTGTCCTGGCCCTCACTTTGTAACTTCAGGTCCATCCTGGGGTTGGTCTGAGGCCCTGTACAGAGATACTTCCTGTCCTTCTCAGAGCTGCGCCGTCCTCCTTACACAGAAGACTGGTACTCTCTGGTCCATGATACAAGTTACACCCTCCTCCCTAATGCATCGTTTATCTTTTTATTTCTGGTGGGTGTTTTTGACATGTAGGGATTTTTATGTTATGCAGTTAAATCCATCAACATTTCCCTATTGCTCTGCAGCATGAATAAGAGGACTATTTCTCCATCTGTAGATCATAGAGGAAGAGTCTTTTTCTCTCTCTTATGTTTCCACTATTTGGAATTAATCTTGCTATAATTTGTGCAAACTGATATATATCTTAACCTTTCCATGTGGCTATCCAGTTATATCAGTTTGTTGTTGTTGCTGTTTAGTCGCATCCAACTCTTTGAGACCCCATGGACTGTAGCCCATCAGGCTTCTCTGTCCATGGGATTCTCCAGGCGAGAATACTGGAGTGTCCATGCCCTCCTCCAGGGGATCTTCCTAACCCAGGGATTGAACCCTGGTCTTCTGCATTCAGGCAGATTCTTTCCTGCAGTGATTTTAAATGGTAGCTGACAAATGGTCTCTCTCTGAATATTTAGATTCCCTTCCACTGGTCAGTCAGTTCACCCAGCATCACTGCACAGCTTTGATAATCAGTTCAGTTCAGTCGCTCAGTCATGTCTGACTCTTTGCCACCCCATGGACTGCAGCACGTCAGGCTTCCCTGTCCATCACCAACTCCCGGAGCTTGCTCAAACTCATGCCCATCAAGTTGGTAATGCCATATAACCATCTCGTCCTCTGTCGTCCCCTTCTCCTCGTGCCTTCAATCTTTCCCAGCATCAGGGTCTTTTCCAATTAGTCAGTTCTTTGCATCAGTTGGCCAAAGCATTGGCTTTCTTTATAGTCCAACTCTCACATCCATATATGACTACTGGAAAAACCATAGCTTTGACTAGACGGACCATTGTTGGCAAAGTTGGCAGAAAGCAAAGAAGAACTAAAGAGCCTCTTGATGAAAGTGAAACAGGAGAGTGAAAAAGTTGGCTTAAAACTCAGCATTCAGAAAACCAAGATCGTGGCATCCGGTCCTATCACTTCATGGCAAATAGATGGAGAAACAAGGGAAATAGTGAGAGACTTTATTTTGGGGGGCTCCAAAATCACTGCAGATGGTGACTGCAGCCTTGAAATTAAAAGACGCTTTCTCCTTGGAAGAAAAGCTATGACCAATCTAGACAGCATGTTAAAAAGCAGAGACATTACTGCCAACAAAGGTCCATCTGGTCAAAGCTTTGATAATAGAGGCTTTATAAACACTACAATATCCAGTAGGGTTACCCTTCCTCATTGTTCTGCTGTAGGGTGAGCCTTCCTCATTGTTTCATTAGCAATTCTGGCTTAGTTGTTCTGCCGAATGGACTGTATAATCAATTTGCCTGGCTTCTAGGAAACTATGTGATTTTTTAAATTGCTGTGATATTAAATTTATAGATAGATTAACTTTGGGAGAACTGACATCTTTGTGATGTTGAATCTTCTTGTGCAGGAACATGGCATATCTTCCCTCTTATTCAAACTTCTTCTTCATGAGCATTTCACGGTTTTGTTTATATAGGCTTTAGACATTTCTTGTCAAGTTTCCAGTGACAGTGCTTATTTGCCTATCTTGCTTTTGTAAATGTGGTCTTCAGTTACATATTCCAGTTGTTGTCTTTGGTGTGGATGAACATTATTGACTTTGTGTACTTATTTTGCAACCTGTGTTGTTTTTTTTTTTTAAACTAAGGTTTCTTCCTGTTTTGTGGGGGCAGGGGGGTGCTTGTTTTGCACAAGGACTTGTGGTTTTACTCATGTATTAATATAATCACATGCTTTACAAATAAGGAAGATTTAACCTCTTTAGGCTTCCCTGGTTGCTCAGTGGTAAAGAACCCATCTACCAATGCAGGAGACAAGGGTTAGATCCCTGGGTCAGGAAGATCCCCTGGAGGAAGAAATGGCAATCCACTCCAATGTTCTTATCTGGAGAATCCCATGGATAGAGGAGCCTGGCAAGCTGCAGTCCATGGGGTCACAAAGAGTCGGATATGACTTAGCTACTAAACAACAACTAACAACATTTCTAATAAACCTGGCAACACAGAAAATGACAATAGCAAAAGCAGTAAGCAGAGTTGTACCATCCAGAAACAGTCATTCTTTTCTGTTGGGTGGCTATAAGTTCAGAAATTCCTTGATGCCTATACTGGTAAAGGCAGGAGCTATGGAGAAATGACACTGCGTATGTTTTAAACAGTTATTTTTATGTGAAATTAGCAGAAGCAGCACTGACGAGAGATCAAAGTTAGTTCTCAACTTGAAATCAGTGTTTCTTTCTGAGAAGACACTCTTGTTTCTAGAGTGAAGGGGGAAAGCTGCCCACACCCCTAGACCCTGCTCACTATCATTCATCCTCCATCTTTCTCCCTGCACACTGTTTCTGTACTAATCTCACACTTTACCCCCGAGGCCATCGCTGTGATTTTCACTCCTGTCTGCTCCATTCCTCACTTTCCAAGCTATTTATTAGCTGCATGGTGGTGCAGGTCTATTCTCACCCTGGAATTGATTCATCAGCTCTGACTCTGTCTCCTGTGATCATGGGCCCCCCGGATCAGCTCCAGTTGTCCTGGGGTTGGACTGATGCTCCGATTGAGGTCTGGGGTTCCGTGCAGTGCTGCAGGAGCTCCCATTTCTTGGTCTTTGTTTTCTGGCTGGTTGTCAGGCTCTCTTGCAGTTTTTCTGCTCCTGTGTTTACCTACGCGGTGGCAGGGCCGTGTCTGTTGCAGGTGTCCCTGCCAGCACTCCATGGTGATGCTCTGGCGTGTGGTTCTTGGCTCCCGCGTGCTGACCAGTCGTGGTCCTCCACCAGCCTGCTCTCTGCCCCCAGGAGAGGGTGGGGGTGCCAGCAAGCCCAGGGTGCCCCCACAAAGTCCCCAGGGTCGTATTTGCCTCCCCAAACCCAATGTACTGTCCCTTGGCCAAGCTGGGCAGGCCCACCCCACGAGCACTGGCCAGGCCTCCATCCTGGCCCCTTGATCCCTGTGGAGCTCATGACTTGCACGATATGAGTCTCTATTCCAAAGTCTTTTCCATTGAGTGACTTGCAGTGTCAGGAAAACTCTCAGGATGCTGCCGACCTGCCTTCGTCTCACAGCCACCGTGGAAGGTGAGGGAGGGAAGGGGTCAGGAGCCTTCAGAACCTCCTAATTGTCCTCTGTCCCCAGTCCCCTCTCAGTTCAGACAGAATGCTGTGTCTCCATCTTCCTTTTTTGATTTGACCTCTTGAGATGTCTGCCCTGTAGGTTTCATGAGGAGCCAGGGGAGGGACTTGTGGGCCTGTGTCCCACAGGGCAGACCTGGGTGGGGGAGGGGTGTTTTCCTGGCACCTGGGTCACCTGCAGAAGCCAGGTGGACATCCATGGAGCATCATTGTGCCAGGTTTGCTGACGGCTGAAGGCTACTGTTTTCAACTCCTCACATTATCCTGTGTGACAGGCATTCCTACTAAACACCACGGATTGGTGAGTGGACTGAGCACAGAGGTTTGAACCCAGAGAGTCCTGGTCTAGAGCCTATGCTTTCTGCCTGACACTGCCTCTGTAAGGAAGGGCGGGAGGGGACCTTGGGCCATGGGGACAAAGTACCGTGGTGGTGATAATGACAGCCCCACAACATGTGAGCAGGTGCTGGGACACAAGAGCTGAAGACATTCTTTACAGAATCACTGTGGGAACCATTCTTACATCCAGCTCAAATCCAGGACTTCTCTCCCATTGCATTTTCTGCTGCTGTAACACAGTGGGTCTTTGTAGAAATTGCTTCCTACTCTGTGCCAGGAACTGCCCCAGGTGCTTCATGTCTGTGTTGCTCACCTTCCTACTGACCCCAGGAAAGCTCTGACCCTCTGTTACTGACAAGGAAAGGGGGTCAGAGAGAAAGGGGGTGACCCACTGAGTCAGCCAGCTGGTGGGGGCCCCTGGGTTATGCTGTTTGAGGACACTGCCTTGCCCAGGGTGATGTCACCGAGCTCCTAAGGCTGAGATGTGAAGACTTCTCTGCTTTGCCTGTGACCAGCCTTCACCAGGAATGAACTTAGAAAAGGTGTCAAAACATGTCAGTTCAGTCAGTTCAGTTCAGTTGCTCAGTCATGTCTGACTCTTTGTGACCCCATGGACTACAGCACGCCAGGCTTGCCTGTCCATCACCAATTCCCGGAGCTTGCTCAAATTCATGTCCATTGAGTCGGTGATGTCATCCAACCATCTCATCCTCTGTCGTCCCCTTCTCCTCCTGCCTTCAATCTTTCCCAGCATCAGGGTCTTTTCCAGTGAGTCGAGTCTCTGTATCAGGTAGCCAAAGTATTGGAGTTTCAGCTTCAGCATCAGTTCTTCCAATGAATATTCAGGACTGATTTCCTTTAGGATTGACTGATTTGATTTTCTTGCAGTCAAAGATTCTTGAGAGTCTTCTCTAAACAGGTCCAGATTTCTGTTCGAGGGTAATTGTTGAGGTCATAGTGTATAAAAGAAGTGATCTGGAGACAGGAATCTTGGGGAAAGACATTTACTTAGTATACAGCTGTTTGTCCCCCAGAAAAAATGACAGAAATTAAAACTTTGTTGCTCATTAGTTGACATTTAACCCAATATATTGTTTCTCTTCTAAAACAGAAAACATAAAAGCTCCTTAGTGGATGTTGTGGGCGGCTGGGGCAACCATAACAGAACACCACAGAGAGGGCAGGGGTGGGGCTTACAGCAGATACGGATTTTCTCAAAGTTCCTGTTGAGTTCCAGTGAGAGCCTGATTCTTGGCTTGCAGACAGCTGCCTTCCAGCCGAGTGGCCACACGGCCTGTCCTTGGTGCATGTGGGGAGGCCGTGCTCTCTTGCTCTTCCCTCCTGTCAGTTCAGTTCAGTTCAGTTCAGTCACTCAGTCATGTCCGACTCTTTGCGACCCCATGAATTGCAGCATGCCAGGCCTCCCTGTCCATCACCAACTCCCGGAGTTCACTCAAACTCATGTGCATCGAGTCAGTGATGCCATCCAGCCGTCTCATCCTCTGTCGTCCCCTTCTCCTCCTGCCCGCAATCCCTCCCAGCATCAGAGTCTTTTCCAGTGAGTCAACTCTTCGCATGAAGTGGACAGAGTACTGGAGTTTCAGCCTCAGCATCAGTCCTTCCAATGAACACTCAGGACTGGTCTCCTTTAGGATGGACTGGTTGGATCTCCTTGCAGTCCAAGGGACTCTCAAGAGTCTTCTCCAACACCACAGTTCAAAAGCATCAGTTCTTCAGCGCTCAGCTTTCTTCACAGTCCAACTCTCACATCCATACATGACTACTGGAAAAACCATAGCCTTGACTAGATGGACCTTTGTTGGCAAAGTAATGTCTCTGCTTTTGAATATGCTATCTAGGTTGGTCATAACTTTCCTTCCAAGGAGTGTCTTTTAATTTCATGGCTGCAATCACCATCTGCAGTAAGGCCACCAATTCTACAAGGTTAGAGCCTCCACCTGTGACTTGTCTGAACTCAGTTACCTCCTGAAAGTCCTGTCTCTAGGCGCAGTCATAGTAAGGGTTCTTACTTGTTCTTCAACACAAGAATTTGGGCAGGACACAATTCATTCTGTAGCAACAAGCAAGTTGTTTTTTCCCTAAACATCATCTCTCCCTTTAATGTCTTTTTGCTGTGTTTATATTTCATGCAATTCTGGATTATAAAATCAGTGGGAAGAATCTGTGTCTAAATGTCTGACCTGCAGACCACCCAGCTTATTAATAGCAGTCTTTCACTGCCAAGTGATATTTCCTTTAATTTTATTTTTAATTGGTGGATAATCACTTTACAATATTGTGATGGTTTCTGCCATACATCAACATGAATGAGCCATAGGTAAATGTATGTCCCCTCCCTCTTGAACCTCCCACCCACCTCCCAGCCCTCTAGGTCACAGAGCCCTGGTTGCCAAGTGATATTTCTGATGGAAAGTAGTGGGAGTGATGATTGGTATATTCAGATTATTTATTTATTTTTAAGTTTTTTTGGATGTGTTCCATTTTTATAGTCTTTATTGGGTTTGTTACAATATTGTTCCTGTTTTATGGTTTGATTTCTTGGCTGTGAGGCATGTGGGATCTTATTAATAGCTCCCTGACCAGGGTTCAAATTCACAACCCCTGCATTGGAACATGGAATCTTAACTACTAGACCACCAGGGAAGTCCCTCTCCAGATTATTTAAATATTTGAGTATTTTATTTGATTATTTTATTCAACTTTCAGTATTTTACATGTTAGCTGAAAACCACATAGGATTAATTTTTACAAGGTGGCTGTTCAGATTTTCATTTTGTCTCATCAGGTAATCATCCTGTACTTTTTGTAGAAAAGAAAGGATAGGGTGCCCTGTGCGGTTTTAGGGATGAGATACATCTAATGTTCTCATTTAGTTACAGAAAGCTAGAGAGACTACTGCTTTAAACAGTTGGGTTCTCAGCAAATGGACTTAAAAATAAAAAATAGTATTTGCCATTTTTTCCCTGTCAGTCTCAGGTCCTTTGATATAACTTGCTCTTGGGAAAAAATATCAGACAAGTATTCAAAACTCGCTCTGTGTGATCAGAAGTAAAAATCTATCTTTTCTGAAATGTGCTGAATTCAGAGAGTTAATTAGAAAGGAGACCTTGTCACATGGTATTCTACACTTATTATATTTAGCTTTTCCAGTGAAATAAGATACCTCCTTCTTCAGCTATCTTGGTATTTTCCATCTTTCAGCCATACAGGATCACGTTTCCTTTCATATTCAAGTGAGCAGGCTTCTGCCCTAAGACCCCAGATTTGGGGAGCCCTGTGTGTTCTGTCTCCATCTCAATCACCAAGGATTGCTGTAGTCCTAGAGGTTTTCCTGGTTACCCCGCTTCCAGTTTCCTGTTGCACTGAATGCTTATGCTCCCTGAACCCTGGGCCTCCCACAACAGCCTGTACCCCACCACTTGCCCTAGGCCAGGTACCAATTTCTTCCCTGAAGCATCACTGGCCCAGATGTGACAGCAGCTCACAGAGTCCCTGCCATACTGCCTGGCAGTCCTGACACTCTCCCTGGGTCCCAGTGATCATCACATTGCCGAACTAGTTGTCATCTGGATGGATGAATGGATGGTTGGGTGGATGGATGAATGGATTGATGGATTGTTGGATAGATGGATTTTTGGATGGGTGGAAGGTGAATTGTTGGATGGATGGATGGATGGATAGATGGATGGGTGGAAGGATGGATTACTGGATGGATGGATTGTTGGGTGGAAGGATGGATGAGTGGATATGAAGAGTGGCATCACATTGCTGGGGAATCACTGGATGAAAGAGCTGAGCTTAAAGGTCCTGCTGCTGCTATTAGGAAGATAAGTTAAAACTCTATGTTTTGTATGAATAATTACTAAGATTATTATGAGAAGAAGCAAGGTGTAGGGCAGAATCCAGCAAACCCCTTTCCTGTCCATTTATATCTGTATAGATGAATATGTGTAGACACATAATTGTCAATGTTTTGTGGAAGGAGTCAAAAGACAGTGTTCATGATGGGAGTTTTAGAGAGCGGGATTAGAATACAGATAATACAGGAGATCTTGCCTTTTCATTTAGTATTTTTCTGTGAAGTTTGAGTTCTCTAACCATGCTACTCATATTTTTCTTTTAAAACTTTAGAAGGGTTTTTTAGTGGCAAGACTATGGGCTACTTAGAGGATTTTTTCTTTGCAGTACTTGCCTCTAAAAGAATAAACAATTGCTATAAAAATTTTAAATAAAGGCAATTTTGTTTAGCAAAATTCAAGAAAAGCAGTGCTCATCTTTAGGGACTTCCTTGGAGCACTAAAAGGTCTTGATTCACCAAATAAAGTTTAGATGCTGTTCAGTATTTTCTATTTGATAAGCCAGAAAAACCTTTACTTATGTCCCTAAGATTTTCAGCAACAAAAATCTCAGATAATCAGAGCACTTTGTTTCCCTGTTTTCCTATAACTTTACTATAATTTACAGTGTAAAAGATTGACAGACAAATTCTTAGTAAATGGGCAAAGTGTTAACAACTGTATATAAAGTTTTATGTCTGAGTTCGGCTCCGGGTATTGCCCTGGACTCAGTGGCGGCATAGGTGTCAGTTGAACTCCAGTGCCCTGGGGATCCCTGTGGAAGGAGGACTTTTGAAGCCCTGGAATCTTTGCTTAACTTTGTGTGTGGTGTTTAAACTGTAAACCTGGGTCTGTTTTCCCTGGGTTTTTCCATTTTTGACGTTTGCTCATTATGTGTCATCTTCATTCTCACACTGCAGATATCTGGTATCATTCAGGGATTGCTAGAGGCTTCTTCTTCAATAAGAAAAGTGGAAAGACAAAAACAACTATTTCTATTAAAACTGAAGAAAGCCATTTTATGACCAAGAAATGCACTTGATTACCAACACAAAAAATAATTATGAAATTCTTCATAATGAGCATTTCATCTTTAATTTCATCTTAGAATTTGAGATGGAAAGTCCGCATTCACAGACTTTTTTAAGTAGAGTGATCCTGGCTCAGGGAGCAGCAGGTCCTAATTTTACTTTTGGCATCTTAGTTCCCCAACCAGGGATCGAACCCTCACCCAGTGCAGTGGAAGCAGAGTCTTAACTGCTGGACCTCCAGAGAAGTCCCTTATTATTATTATATATATATTTTCTAGTGTTTCAACAGACCTACACAGTTCACTTACACTGAAGACAAGTAGGAATATATTCTACGGGAAGTTGATAAAGTTTAAGTCCATGAACAGGCAGACTACTTCATATTACATTTTCAAATGGATGAGGACTTAATGAAGATCTCTCACCATAGCTTCAGAATGGGCGTATTTATAACCCTATCCTGCCAAAAATAATTACTTCCCATTTTTTTCTTGCCAACCTTTTCAATGCCTTTCACAGAAAATGGGAAAAGGGAGCTGGTACAAATAGGGGTGTTTCCCACAAGAAATAAGGAAGGTTTTGGAATCTGAGCAGTTTGAATGCCTTGTCTGTTCTGGAACATTCTGTCTTGGAACGTTCCCTGTTTTTATGTTTGTTTATTTCACATCTCATTCATTCTCTTAAGCCAGTTGCACAACATTCCTTTCCAAATGCCACAGTTATAAAAGACTGGACTGGCTCCTTATGGTACACATGGTTGTCTGCTGAGGATCCCCAGTGTGGTTCTGGAACTGAGCTCATGACCCAGGGGGCCTGATCCTGGGTTCTCTGGGGAAGGAGCAGACCAGTCTAAGCAGCCTCGGGGGCGGGAGTGAGGGTGGGGGTGCTTCTGTTTAGAGCCCTCTTGCTCCTACTTCACCCTGAACCTCCAAGAGTCTCCTCAACCCTCCTGGTCCCCTCCCCAGGGGCTGTGTCATCTTGCCCCCTCCACCCCCCTGCTCCAGGGATAGGAGCCCTTGGCACTGACTCTTTCCTTCTCTGCCCCCAGGGTAGCCTCTAAAAAGAAGGCAGAGAGTCCATTTTTAATGTTATTATTGTCCCTCATTTTTAATTTGTATTCATGTGCAGTTATTTCAGTTTTTCAGAGTTGTATTATGTGTTCCGAACACATATTACTATTTGTTTTTCAGCTCATGCATGGAAATGCTTCATGTTTCTCAGGGATGATTCCAACTAAAACTGGTCTTTGATTTTAGAGTCTCAGAGTTTTTTCAGATGAACTCTGGGCATTCCTAAATTAAGAAAACATGTCTAAATGAAAATAGATTTTAAAAGAAATTAAAATGAATAACATTAGAAATAATTTTAAAAAGGTAAATGAGCTACCATTGTCAGAAACCATTGTGAATCACCATAAACAACATACAAAGCAAAAAGGGTGGGTAGGGGCAAGGCTCATTGCATGGAGGACAGAGAGGAGGGAAATTTTATGTTTTGCATATAAATTACAATTAAGAAAGTATGGCTTTCTCAGCTTGGTAACTGAGTTGAAGAAATTGGAGAATATGAATCAGGGTATCCTTTAGAAAAAAATGATATCCATGTACAACCTGGATCAAATTTCATATGCATTTGTCTTTTGTGGCTAAGTATAATAATGTTATGGACACAAATTTTGTATTAAATGCAGCCACGAAGTTAAGAGATGCTTGTTCCTTGGAAGAAAACCTAGGATAAACCTAGACAGTGTATTAAAAAGCAGAGACCACTTTGCCAACAAGGGAGGTGAAACCAGTCAATCCTAAAGGAAATCAACCGTGAATATTCATTGGAAGGACTGATGCTGAAGCTGAAGCTCCAGTACTCTGGCTACCTGATACAAAGAGCTGATTCACTGGGAAAGACCCTGATGCTGGGAAAGATTCAGGTCATGAGGAGAAAGGGGCAACAGGATGAGATGTTTGGATGGCATCATCACTCAGTGGACTTGAGTTTGAGCAAACTCCACGAGATAGTGAAGGACAGAGAAGCTTGGCTTGCTGCAGTCCATGGGGTCGAAGAGTTGGACACAGCTGAGCAACTGAACAACAATAGAATCAAAACATTTGATGAGAGGAAAGATAATTTTGCTTCTTTCCAATCTTCAAAATTTTTCTTTTATTTCACTGGCTGTGACCTCAAATAAAATGATGAACAGACATGGTTATGGATAGGTTTCTTTATTTCTCACCTCAGAGGAGACACTTTAAATATTTCACAATAAAGTGTGATGTGTAATGCAGACTGTTTATAGTGACTGTTTAAGTTTCTGTCTATTTCAAGACTACTAAGTTTTGTGTTTGGTCAGTTTCTTTTTTTAAATCATGAATAGGTATTGACTTTTCTCTTATGATTTCTTGCTGTCTTTTGAGATGACCATATGAGAGATCTCCTTTATTCTGTTGGTATACTGAATTACCTGGATTTGAGTTCTCATGTTGAATCTTGTGATTTTGTGCCTTTTTAATTCAGGGGTTTTGATTATTTATTTATGAGGGAGAATGGGCTTTCATCTTGATTTTTCAAAATGTCCATGTCAGATTTTTATGTTAAGTTTATGCTTTATTCATAAAACACATGGGAATAGTTCCCCGTTTTCTTTTCTGGAAGTATTATTGTTCATATTATTTCTGTTTTAAAGTTCAATAGAATTCACTAGTGAAGACACCCAGATCTGGGGTTTCCTTTGAGGGGAAGTTTAGAATCACAGATTCATCAGCTCCCAAAACCAGTCAAACTCTTCTGTGTTTTTGTACCAGTTTTGACTGGTTGTGCCTTTCTAGGAATTTCCCCCTTCCATCTGTTTTCAAAGGTCTTGGCAAACGTAGCAGTAATACTCTCGTTACCCTTTTTCTGTCTGCAGGGATGCGCCCTGCTGTTGTTCACACCTTCGGGAGAGAACAGTGAGCTGGTTCTGGGAGAGAGTGGGGGCTGATGGAGGTTGCTGCCAGGGCGGGGGTATTGCTAGGACCATACTGACCACAGGCCCCACTTCACCCCCTGTCAGGCTTCCCTCATGGCCACTGCCTGGAAAAACCCAGCAGGAAGCCTTCTAACAAGAGAGAAACAGAGCTCCCAAAGACCCCACTCCAACATGAGGGGTCTGGAGCTGAGACATCACAGCTCCCACCTTGGGCTTCTCAGTGTCCTCAGGACCCCACCCCACCTGGAGGAGAATCCGTCTCCCCACTCTTCTTCTTGTTCCTGGGGCGAGCTGAAAGTGTTTCAGCCCAGGCTCTTATCAAAATATCCCTTCTTCTGTTTTGAGAATCCTTATGAACAACTGTGTTATAATTTACATTATCACTGTCCATTAGGGTTTTAAAATAAATATTACAAAATGTGCTCTTGCTGTTACTCACTTCACTGTCTTCCCCTCCCAAGGATCCTTGTTTGATTGCGTTCTTTGGTGTGAGTGGCTGGAGTGTTTTCACAGCGGCCACCTCAGAAGTCACACTCCCCACCCTGCACATCCTATAATCAGTTCCTTTGTGCTGATATGATACTTTGCCTGGTAGAGAATTCTTAGGAAAGAGTCCCATCTTTTCTCTAGTCAGTAACTGTGATTCTATTATCTACTAGTTTCCAAGACTAAAAGCAAGAAATGTGATGATAAGCTGATTATTTCTAGAAAGAACTTGTTGTTTTTGTCTTTGTGGTTTCATGCTTATATGATTTTTGTCTCTTCTTCAAATTCAGAAAATCTGCCAGCACGTATCTAAAGTCTGCCTTTTCAGAACACTTTCAAACAGAAAACCCGAATTGCTTCTTCTTTGATGTTGTTTGTTTGCTTCTTGTCATTTTTTTCTTCCCCAAACTTGTAAATTATTTACTTATTGTGCCTCCTGCTTCTACCCTTCATAACTTGATATTTCATTTGTGATTTTCATTTCGTTAACTTTTTGTTCTGTATTATATGACATGTCTTTCATTTGAGCCTCCTAAAATAGTAATTTGGTTTTCTGCAGGGAATGTTCTCTTTTATGGTGCCTCTACTGAAGTTTTAAGTGAAAAAAATCAAGCATTATTCTGTTCTAGAAGCAGTTTGTTGTGCTCTAATAATATCTCCTTATGTGTTCTCATTATGTTTCCATTATATGGACTATTTGTTTCCTCCATTAGTTCTGCCCCGTGGTAGCCATCTGTTCTAGAATTCAGCTCTCTCCTGCCTTCAAATCACTATGCATCTTAAGAGTTTTCTTTGCCTGATCTTTTTTTTTAATTTATATATCCATTTATTTTTTATTAATTTTTGGCTGTGATCTTGCTCCACTACCTGAGCTTCAGCAGCATCTCAAGCCTACATTCGGATGGCTACAGATCTCAGAGCCAGGTGGAAGGACTGGTACCTTGGGACTCCTACATCTACAGGTGTCAGTTGAGGTGCTCTGGAGCTGCTTTTAGCCGCAAGTGATATAAAAACAAATTCACAAAAGCTGAAACAGCAAAAGTAGTTACTGACTTAAATGATAAACCCAGAGGTGGACTGCTCTAGAGTTGGCTGGGTCGGTAGCCTGGCATAGTTTTCAAAATATGTGCAGGGAGCTGCCAGTGACAACCTTGTATTTTTAAAGCCCTGCCCCACAACTATGTAGTCATTTCTAATCCCAACCAGTCCTAACTTAACAAGCACCCTTGCTTCCTGCCATCTCTGATCCTAATTTTTGACCACTTATGTAACCTTGTCTTTTTCTGCCTTTGTAAAGCCTCCCTCATTTTGTCATCTGGGGGAACACAATTCAAGTTTTTCTTGGATCTGTGTCTCCAGGCCTGCGGTGCCAAAAAATCTCCAACAAACATCTCTTTATATCCAGTAGGTCTCCATTCTGGGAATTTTTGGTTAACATAGGTAACGATACCTCGTCGAGTTCCGTTCCTATGAAACAAGGCTCATTCTTCAGCACCCTGTTTTCCCTGAGAGAATGGGTTTAGAATTTGCTCAGTTTCGAGTGAGGGTAATCTACTCTCAGGGAGGTACAGCAGAAGGAGGGGATTTTACTTGTTTCAGTAACTAGCTCTTCCCAGGAGTCTAACCCTGAACTCTGGATCTCGGGATTCAGACAGCAGCGTGGGGACTGCTCCTCCATCTCTTAGATCTCCTCTGAATTGGCTTGCACCTGAGACAGGTGACTCCCTAGCGAAGGCAAACCTGGCTGGGCATACATCACCCATCAGCTTGTTCACTAGGAGGAAAGAGAACCTGTGTGAACCCCTGAGAGGACACTGCTTGGACTCCTGACCGGTCACTGAGCCGTGTGCAAGCAGGAAAAGGGGGCCTCCGAGAGATGGGGAAGGACAGATACAGAAAAGAGGGCAGAAGCAAGCAAATAAACAGCAACTTATTGGCCACTAATAAGACCTTATGTGTTTGTAACCTTTTAGCTTAATAAGCCTTGATGGTTTTCCTAAGTAAAAGACCCTGGGTGATTGCAGGATGCATATCTCTTGAAAAGAATCCAAGAGGAGGCTTCTGGGCCAAATGGCTACAACACTTGAAGGACGCTGCCTCATTGAGCTCACCTCTCCACTCCCTTTCACCACCCATAGAAGGCTCTGTTGCCACTTAACATATTCTTTCCTGAGGGACAAAGTGTTATTAGGTAGTCTTATATGATTTAACCATGATGGATCTTAGTTACATGTGAGCACATACAAGGGGTTTCATTAAAAGCATGAAACTATCCGGATTGCTTTTCCTGCCATATGCACTGACATAGCATCTGCCTACCCACCCACCCCAACTACTGTGTTCACGTATTGTGCTCCATCTACTTCTTTCCATTGGAAAAAACAGAGAAACTGTTTATACATGATGACTGCATGCTTTATCATTGCTTTTCATCCCCAAAAGTCTCTACCTGCTTTTCTTTTTAAGTTGTGTTGGTTTCTGCTGTACAGTAATGTGAATCAGTCATAAGTATATATAAGTACATATATCTCCCCTCCATCATGAGCCTCCCTCCCACCCTTCCATCTCATGCCTGTAGGTGATCAGAGAGCACTGAGCTGAGCTCCCTGTGCTATACGGCAGCTTTCCGCCAGATATCTATTTTACCCATGGTGGTGTACATATGTCAGTGCACTGAAATATATATATTACCTACCTGCTTTTTGCACTAGGTTGAAGTCATAAAATTTAAAACCTTCTTCTATTTCTGTAAGAACTTCCGCTGAATGAAGAGAAGAATCTAGTGGATAATAGAGATGATTAGAGCTTCTTAGCAGACATTTGCTACCAAGGAGATGAAATAAAGCAATCAATTACTTAGAAGCATCTAAAGAGCAGTACATACTAGGCATTTCTTTGTTCAATGGACTTGAAATCTCAGCTAGCTTAGTTTTTGCCTCAAATAAAAATTTTTTGGGGGGTCAAGTAATAAAAATACTAAGGTCATTAACATAAAGTGTTTGCACATGTTTTTCTTTTTTAACCATTTGTTCTTATTCCTCCACTGGCTGAACAAAAAGTCATAAATATCATAGTCACTTGAGTTTGATGAATTTACTTACAACTTGAATGTGCGCAACTTCTAAGGCATGATGTCACAATGAAGTTAAAATTCACTGAAAGTATATTTTTCATTTATCTCCCAGTCAAGAAAATCAACATTGAATTTCACTTTTTAAAAGAAAATTAATAGCACCTTGGTAATTTTTTCCAGACTCTTCCCTGATTTCTGTGTACATGTGCTTCACTGCAGTAAACCTCTTTCTACATACAGCTTTGACAGCCCTCAAATACCATTGGTCCACCATAGCCACAGGTTCTGCATCTGTGGATTTAAACAATTGCAGATCGAAAATATGAGAAAAAAGAAAAATCCATAAAGTGCCAAAAAATCAAAACTTAAATTTGCTGAGTGCTGGCAATTATTTATATAGCAGTTAAATTGTACTTATAACTGTTTGCCTAGCATTTATATCATATAGATATTAAAATAATCTAGAGGTGTTTGCTGACGTGCATGGGTTATATGGAGATTCTATGCCATTTTGTATAAGAGCCTTGAGCATCTAAGTATTTTCATATCTGAGGGGCTTCTGGCACCAGTTGCCAGAAGCCAAGGGAGGACTGTTTAACATAAAACCCCTGAAGGAAACACAGGCCCTGTGCTAGGTTTTGGCAAACCTCTCACTCTTAGTCCCCTGAAGCCTGGACTAGTAGTCTCATTTTGTTGATTTGGAAACGGAAGGGAGTGTCAGCAGCTTTCCCTCTAATCTAGATCCATCTGACTCCCAAACCTTTATTTTTCAAGGTCCTGGTATCTGTGTTCTCTGTGTGCTCAGCATATGGTTGAAAGCAGTCTCTGGAGGCAGGCTGCCTGCTTTCGTTCAGATCCACAGCTTCAACTTCCTTGCTTCAGGTCCTTGCTACAGTTAACATTCTTCTCTGTGCCTCAGTTTCTTCATCTGTGTGAAAAGGTCATAAAAGCATAGGCCTCGCAGGGCTGTTGTGGAGATTAAATGAGGTAATACCAAGACTACTTACAAGGTTTGATCCAAGGTTACCTTTGTGGTGATCAATAGCTGCTGCTGTTTATATTTGTTATTACTGTTAGTGTTATTACCACCATCCTCATCACAACAGCTTCCAGTGTCAGCCTGAGGTGGAATGTGGCCTGGGAGACGTCTCCCTGCAGTGCTTAAAACATCACCCTAATCCTATTAATTTACGTCTCTATTTTCCAGACACTGTGTAGAGAGGTGTTTTAAGACTTAAAACTGGTATTTTTTTTTTTCACCCATTTTGAATATGACAATCTGCTATCTGGGCAAAGATGTTGGTGATGGACACTGCTGATTTTCATAGTCAGAGGGGTCACTAGACCTGTGGGATTACTGGGTAACTGAAGTGACTACCTGAGCAAGACAAAACACTAAAAAATACCCCAGCCCAGCAGTTGACAATGGCTTTCCTCTTATTTCCCATTTCTGTCATCTTTTGGTAGATTTTTTTAAACTTGAGATACAATTGATCTTTCTGAAGGGACCTTTTGCAGGATTCTCAACTGTAGGAGGTTTCTTTGCACTTGAGTTTAAATTTTAATTTGCAAGGAAACTGAAGCAGATGGATTGTCCCATTGTGAAAGAAAAAAATGAGTGCCTTGATGATACATTCGTTTTTCTTAGCAGGCTTCTGCCATTAAGATTGATGCTTGGGGATATATTGTTAGATCTTGTGTGGAACAGAAAGTTATTACTCATAGTTTACCAGATTTTAGCATACTTGCATCACAACACAGAATATCATTTTACATTTAGTATTGCTTTTCCAGCGCCATTATCAGATTGCATTTTCATAGTAAATTACAACAAAATTTTATGCTACCAACATTTAATGAAATTTTAATAAGGTTGTGTTTTGATGTTATTATTCAAATAATGTGTTGTGAATTGCTTTCCTTTGAGTATATTTGCATTAAAGAGGAACTCGATTTGGTTCTTTGAACAGTTTACCCACTTTCTGGTAGCTTTAAGAAGACAAAGAGGGAAATTAAGTTTCGTCTTTGCAAGTCAGTAAATAGAAAAGGAACACATTTGCTAGGATCTGTGGATCCTAGCAACCCACTCCAGTACTCTTGCCTGGAAAATCCCATGGACGGAGGAGCCTGGTAGGCTGCAGTCCATGGGGTCTGCGAAGAGTCAGACACAACTGAGCGACTTCACTTTCACTTTTCACTTTCATGCATTGGAGAAGGAAATGGCAACCCACTCCAGTATTCTTGCCTGGAGACGGGGTAGCCTGGTGGGCTGCCGTCTATGGGGTCGCACAGAATCGGAGACTGAGGCGACTTAGCAGCAGCAGCAGCAGTAATGACAGCAGATTACAGATGGTTTGAGTTAATGAAATGACTCACGTTGGTTACTAAAGCGGCACAATTAAAAATATAAAGTAGACATTTCACAGATTATGAGGGATGATAACCTGGAGTTTTCGCTTTCTCGTTAATCTCTAAGGCTAGAGACTAACATGTTAGCAATTCTTGGTCAGAGATGCCCCAAATTAAATGGTAGTCTCTTGAGACCGACTTCTCTGTTGGTAGCATTCTCTTGGCCATTTCTGCCAAATTTGTGGTTGTGAGCTCAAGGCCTATGCTTTCCATGAGCACGTGCTTCCACGAGATAATACTCCCCAGACCAAGCAAAATCCCTCCACTCATCGTGCTTTGTGGGTTGACTGTGCCATAGCTGTCCGGCTGACAGAGTTGATTACACAGAGTATCAAGGCTGAAAGGTGAAGAGACCGGGAGAGCCCTGCTTGCGAGACGAGGCTGTGTTTACCATTGTTTCTAAACAGACTCGGGCTTTAGAGAAAGTAACTGGTGGAAAATGGTGAGAAGGGGCTGGCGAAGGCCAACTAGTAGTCCTTGGGGTCTTTTAATTCTCTTTACGCCCAGTTTTGTGTGGAAAAAAAATTGCTCTTCCTTCCTTTCCACGCTCTTCGCCGTATTTTTCTCCCATATTCATCCTGGGAGTTTCCTTCACCTACAAACAGCCCTAATCTCAGAGCTCTCGACTCTCAAGTTTTTACAACCCTGGCCTGGGTGCGATCCTCATCCAAGCCGCACACTAGCTCAGGAGCTCTGCTTCCTGTTCGCCATCTGCAGGGTTTGGTAATAAGAACGACTGCTGCTGCTAAGTCGCTTCAGTCGTGTCCAACTCTGTGCAACCCCAGAGACGGGAGCCCACCAGGCTCCGCCGTCCCTGGGATTCTCCAGGCAAGAACACTGGAGTGGGTTGTCATTTCCTTCTCCAATGCATGAAAGTGAAAAGTGAAAGTGAAGTCGCTCAGTTGTGTCCGACTCTTCGCGACCCAATGGACTGCAGCCTACCAGGCTCCTCCGTCCATGGGATTTTCCAGGCAAGAGTACTGGAGTGGGGTGCCATTGCCTTCTCCGAATAAGGACGACACTTAGTCATAATAAAACCCGCAAGGATGCAAGGAGTACCAGCTTATTACCGCCGCCGCCGCCCTCGGCCGCCGACCAAACGGAAGCGACCTCTAGACGCGGCGCGGCCTTGATGACGCAACGCGCAGCCTCCGGGACGCAAGCCCGCAGCTTCCGTGACACAACCGCTTCTCAGGGCCCGCCCACAGCTACACGGACTAACGGCTAACCGACCTTCAATCCCTGGCACCGCTGCCGGTTAGTGGGAGTCCGCGCGGTCGGGGTCTCGCCGCCGCGACATGTCGCAAAAGCCGAAGAGCCGGGGCCGCCCCAGCTCCCAGGTCGAGCGGGAGCCGGGTGGCGGCGGCGAGGAGGCCCCGAGTACGTCTCGCGGGCCTGGCGGCGCCGCGTCGCAGCGTCGGGCCCAGGCCTCCCCCGCCCCGGGGCCGCGCTCGCAGAAGCAGCTGGAGCTGAAGGTGGCGGAGCTGGTGCAGTTCTTGTTGATCAAGGACCAGAGGAAGATCCCTATCCGCCGCACCGACATCCTGCGGCACGTGGTCGGCGACTACAAGGACGTGCTCCCAGAGCTGCTGCGGCGGGCGGCCGAGCGCCTGGAGTACGTGTTCGGGTACCGGCTGGTGGAGCTGGAGCCGCGCAGCAACACCTACATTCTGGTCAACACGCTGGAACCGGTGGAAGAGGATGCGGAGGTGCGCGGCGACCAGGGCACGCCCACCACTGGGCTCCTCATGATCGTTCTGGGGCTCATCTTCATGAAAGGCAACAGCATCAAGGAGACCGAGGTCTGGGACTTCCTGCGGCGCCTCGGGGTACACCCCACCAAGAAGCACCTCATCTTCGGGGACCCCAAGAAGCTCATCACCGAGGACTTCGTGCGGCAGCGATACCTGGATTACCGGCGCATCCCGCACACGGACCCCGTGGACTACGAGCTCCAGTGGGGCCCGCGCACCAACCTGGAGACCAGCAAGATGAAGGTGCTCAAGTTCGTGGCTAAAATCCACCACCAGGACCCCAAGGACTGGCCGGCGCAGTACTGCGAGGCTTTGGCGGACGAGGAGGCCAGGGCCAGACCCCAGCCCGCGGGCCCGAGTCCAGCCACTGCCCCTGCCCCAACCCTTTCTCCTGTCTCTTGAAATCTGAGGCACAGCCCAGGGCCCGCTCCCTCCCCGGGGGGAAGGGCTGGAGGTGGGAGGAAGCGTCTTGCTTGTTTAAATTCGTGGTAGTTCCAGGACGTGTTTGCAAACTTTTCTTCTTGTAATGTTTTAAGTCATTTTGATTCTAAACTTTTATTTAGAGGGTGACTTGTTTTGTTTTGCTTCAGTGTCTGTGTTTTTTGGTGTAACCCTGTTAGGTTTGTAAAGCGAATTGGAAAACTTCCTACTCTGATCTGGAACTGCCAAGGAAATATAAGCGAACTGGCCCTTGTCCGGCCTTTGAACTGCCCCACTCTGTAAAGGAAAAGTCTTTATAAATTGAAAACGAAAATGTAATTGCCTATATTCCCTTTTACTTTAACGCAACTATTTAAAAAATCTGTTTTCTATGCATATAAGCATTTTGAGTCATTCTAAGTAATGTGCGTATTGTAGTTTTTCCAAATAATTTTTTACATTGATAATTACTATGCTGTGTGGCTGACCATTTTGTTCAATTTTTTTTGCTACTATAGTTATAATAAATACTGTATTTTTAAAGCAGTTTAGCATTGTGCATTTATTTTAACCCTAAGTCATGAGAAATAAATTTCATGACTGAAAACCAGCATTGTAAGGAAAAAAAACAATTTTTGCTACATATCATTGAGGTAAATAGTGTTTCGTTGAAGTTGCTTTACTTTTATACTAGATTATGATGTAAAATATATTTCTGTGGGTCATGGAAAAGTTGATAAAAGTCTTAGTGATTAACCATGCCTATTTGGGAATCAGACTACTTGGGTTCAGAGTCTGCCTAACTTACAAATTTAAGGAGACTAAGTTGTACACAGACCTTTCCTCACCTATAAAACGGTTGATGCCTGTTACTGTGTATGGTAGTGTGATAATTAGGTATGGAAGTTTATGTAAAGTTATGGGCACACATTTGTTTAAATTTGGCTTTTTTTCCTTGGCTTAGGACTGTTAAAATTTTTTTCTTTTTAAGTTTTTCTTTCATTCTCTTGTAAATCATGACTGTTCTTCTAGTCCGACTCTACTGTGTGGTTTACGGAAAAACAGCTCACCATGGAGCCCACATAAACAGAGCAGAAAGTAGGATCCACCCAGGCTTGGAGGGGGTGTCTGCAGTGTAGTGGACAGGATATGGGGTTTTGAGGTTGTCTGACATCTCAGGACAGTACAGAACCCACCTGCCAATGTGGGAGACCTGGGTTCAGGCCCTGGGTTGGGAAAATCCCCTGGAGAAGAGACTGGCAATCCACTCTGGTATTCTTGCCTGGGAAATCTGAATTCTAGCCTGGTGGGCTACAGTCAATGAAGTAGCAAAGAGTCAGACACGGCTTATCAACAAAACCGCAGCAGCCTGAGTGAACCTGAAAGTGAAAGTGCGCGTCCCTCAGTCGTGTCCGCCTCTTTGCAGCACCGTGGACTGTACAGTCCTTGGAATTCTCCAGGCCAGAATACTGGAGTGGGTAGCCTTTCCCTTCTCCAGGGGATCTTCCCAACCCAGGGATTGAACCCAGGTCTCCCACATTGCTCTTGGATTCTTTACCAGCTGAGCCACAAGGGAAGCCCAGGAATACTGGAGCGGGTAGCCTCTCCCTTCTCCAGGGGAATCTTCCAACCAGGAATCGAACCGGAATCTCCTGCATTCCAGGTGGATTCTTTACCAACTGAGCTGTCAGGGAAGCCCCAAGCCTGAGGCAAAACCCATTTGACCTGCTTCAGTCATGTAACAGGAGAAGGTATTTCTGCTGTTAGGACACCGAGATTCTGGATTGTAACCTGTTCTATCCTGAGTGTAACAGATTGTAACCTGTTCTATCCTGAATGATTCAGAACTTGAGGAAGCTAATACTGGGGACGTTGGAAAGAAGTGTGATATAATGGAAAAGCATTTGGAAAAAGCCCTTTTTGTAGTGACTTGAGCAGATCCTGCACCTAATGAACCCAGTGACTCTGAAGTTAGGAAACAGTACATTGGTAGCAGAAGTGTTGGGTGCTGTGGCTGCATTTAGGAAAACAAACAGGAAAGAGATGAACTCAGAAAATATTTGACTGGTTTGTATCCAGGAATGAACAGAATACAGAAGTATGTTGATATGTAACTACATCTGAACCCCCAATTGGTAAATAAAACAGAAGACTAATTAAATCACATTCTCAGGCAAAAATCAAATCTGTGTTATAGTTGTCACTCTCACTGTTAAAACATGTGAATGGATTCGAGTGGTTTAGGATAAAGGTTAGGTAGGAGTTGGATGCCCAACTAAGATTTTTTAAAGAACAATATGACTGAGAGAAGAAGAGTTGAAGTGTGGCCTGTCCACCAAAAGCATGAAGGTCAGAGGGGCACAGTCAAATCAGTGAGAGAAAGACAGAGAGGACCACAAAGGGAGTAAATATGCGTACAGCAAACCTAAGGTGTGTGTCTAGAAAAGAAGTACAGGTGTACCTAGTGGCACATGGCACCAAATGGAATCAAATTGGTTTTTTTCCCATTATTTTATAATTTTTATTGGGGTAAGTTGATTTACGGTGTTGGGGGGGAAAGGGATAAATTGCAAGATTGAAATCAAATTGTTTTTGAAGAGTTGATCTGTCAAAAGTTTGCCTGAACTTTCAGAGTCTATGACTGCTTGAGGTCTAAATAACCCTTAGGTCTTCACTTTTATGAGCCAACACCTATAGGAAGTACTGCAAAGTGTAGAATCCCAGAGTGGAATCAAGGTACATAGCACCCCAGATGTCATGACCTTGCCTAAGTTTAAAAAAAGAAAAACAGGAAATTCCCTGGTGGTCCAGTAGTTAGGACTCTGAGCTTTTACTGCCGAGGGGCCTCGGGTTCCACCCCTAGTTGGGAAACTAAGATCACACAAGCTGTGAAGCATGTCCAAAAAAAAAAAAAAAGCTACCTCTAAGAGAAGGGAGGAAGTAGAATGGATGAGGGATGAGATAGAATAAAAGCTAGACTTACTTAAAACTCTTATGGATTTGACTTTAAGATTCTTTTATATAATTGCAAGCAACACAAACTTAGAAAACCATCCCTAACAAAAATGCGACAATAACCTAGGTTCCCAGTTGGTAGCATAACCACACATAAGGGAACTGCGGTGACTCTAGGACACCGTAATTTGGCTACATATCCTGGTAGAATGTTCTCTAAGGATAAAAGGAAACAAAATCCTTGTTTTCAATAATCATGTTTTTGGTGGTAGTATTAGCATTGTTACTTTGAGACTTGTGGGTATCATGAGATTAAATCAGATGGTTAATTATAATGAGAAGTAAGGTTTGGGGCATGGTTGAAAGGAAGTAGAGATATAAGGTTGATGTGATTAAATAAAAACCCTATAATTGTGAATTTGAATCCAAGATTACAGTATGAACACATGATGTGTTATACCTAACAACTGAAAATGCTTAAAACAGTGACCACCCAAGCAGCAAGAGCACCTTTAGCATGAAAACATTGTTATCAAAATATTGTTCAGTTGATAAGTCGTGTCCAGCTCTGTGACCTCATAGACTGCAGCACGTCAGTCTTCCCTGTCCTCCACTGTGTCCTGGAGTTGGCTCAAATACATGTCCATTGAGTTGGTGTTGCTATCTAACCATCTCGTCCTCTGTCAACTCCTCCTCCTCCTACCCTCAATCTTTCCCAGCATCAGAGTCTTTTCCAATGAGTCGGCTCTTCTCATCAGGTGGCCATAGTATCGGAGTTTCAGCTTCAGCTTCAGTATCCGTCTTTCCAATGAATATTCAGGGTTGATTTCCTTTAGGATTGACTGGTCTGATCTCCTTGCAGTCCAAGGGACTCTCAAGAGCCTTTGCCCGCACCACAGTTTGAAAGCATCTATTCTTCAGCGCCATTCTCTTTGAAAAGAATCAGGGCTTACAGGTGAAATGTCTGATTTCAGAACTAGGGCAAGAAATGTGTATGATGACCCTGGAACATGATAGCTTTCAAAGTGAATTAGTATTGTGTCAACTTGAATTGAGTCTCTCTTGCTAACAATTCCAGTGACTGAAACATATCCAATGTGTTTAAGTTTATCCTTCATAATGATTCAAATACACACACACACACACCAAACAAACAATACCTTTGAAGAAAGCTAGGGACCCAACTAGTTTTTTTAAATTGTGTGAAAAAGATTGTATTTGACTCATTCTTTAATGAAGGAACCAGTAAGATGTCACTACCAGTCTAAAAGAGAATTCACAGACTGTACACACATCGGCAATCAAGAATGCAGAAATGAATTTACAAAAGATGTAAAAGTGGTCAGCATCCATGGAGGGATAATCATTGCATTCCACCAGACAAAATTCAGTTATATTTCTATTGTCAAAAATAGTTGCATTAGCATGAATATTCTACATCTTACTGAGTTGTAAAACAAAGACAGCAAACAGGCAACTCGGAAATGTGCACTAGACAGGATCCAGTATTTTTTTTCCTCCCATTTCAAAGTATTTTACAAGTTTTCATGATACTCTCCCCCTTCTTGATCATATTTTTTGAAGTTTTGTTTCATTAGATTTAAGTGTGGCAAGAGTATTAACTAACCACACAGGCTTGAGTTTATTTTGCAAGTCTAGCAACATATCAGCTAATTATTTTGAAATCTGGAAGATAAATGGAAAGAATCTAACATGTTTCCTTTCCCTATATGAACCTATACTTTAAGGCAAACAGTTGATGAGGAAGAGTCTCCTTCTATATCTTGATTTCCATGAATAAAGAGAGTAGAGATGATGGCTTTAGACTAGCACTAATTTGGAAACCCTAATAAATGAATTGACCTAAGCAATCCTGAAATATGACTGCTAAGGAATGGTGGCACAGATGTAAAGGACAGACTGTGGACACAACCGGTGAAGGAGAAGGTCGGATGAATCGAAAGAGCAGCATTGATATATATACTACCATGCACAACATAGATAGCTAATGGGAAATTGCTGTATAACACAGGGAACCCAACCTAGTGCTCTGTGATGATCTAGAGGGGTGGGATTGAGGGGAAGAAGGTTCAAGAGGGAGGGGCTATGCGTATACTTATGGCTGATTCACACTGTTGTACAGCAGAAACCACAACATTGTAAAGCAATTACCCTCCAATTAAAAATAAAAGTTTCTTTAAATGGCTGCTAAGATCACAGAGAGATATTATTTACCTTCTGTTAGTCTGAATTTGATCAACCTCTGGATCTATCAATGAAATTACAAAATTTACAAAAGATGGAGAAACATTAAGTGATGGGAGACAAAGTGTAGGCTATAGAAAACTATAGGATTAGTGAACAGATTTCAAGGAAGAAAAAGCCCATAGTGGAAGGAAAAGCACATTAATTTAAAAATATCTAAACTTCAGAGCCACCAGTTTCAGTGTGGAACTCCTTTGTATTTTGTGTAATCTGATTCAAACAAAATATGAAGAAAGATTGAAACAAGTGTGAACTGTAATTATGCATTATTATCATAGACGTGATGGCAGCATTGTATGTTTTTAAAAAGTTTTATTAGAAATATACACTGAAATATTTAAAGATGAAGTCATATGCTGTCTAATATTTGCTACAAAATAATTTGGAGGAGAGAGAGTATAAATGATAAAACTAACGGCGACTGGATTAATCACCCCTGATGCTGGATGATGGGTATGTGGGTGGGGTTCATTTTACTATTTTCTTTGGTTTTACATGTGTATGAAATTTTCCATACCAAAAATTAAAAGGCATAGACTTTCTAATAAATACATTTCTATCACTTGATTTTCTTTAGTAATTTATATATCACTCGTTATTTTTGAGAGTATGTATCAATAACACTATGTTGAGACTATGGAATGTATAGTATTTTCAAGTTTAGCTTCTAAAATATTTTTATATTTCAAATAAAATCATGGTTGCTGGCTATGGCTTTTCAGACACTACCTTTTCTATTTGATTTAAGGTAATATCATTTTAAAATTTTTAACAAATAATGCTTTCCTTGGAAACATAGAAATGTTATTCGTGTGATTATTTGATGGTCTGAAAGTTTTTTGAAAGCCAAATCATTTTTCCTCTGATCTCTCCCAGTAAATGATCAATTTCTTATCTGGTTTGTTTCCAGATAACCTTTTTCATGCTGCTCTCGGCAGTGTGTGTGATGCTGAATTTGGCTGGTTCAATACTTTCCTGTCAGAACGCTCAGCTCGTCAACTCCCTGGAAGGCTGTCAGTTGGTGAGTAATGAAAGGCAAAGCGTTTGATAAAGGTCATGTACTTTCATTTTACATGAAAGGGATTTCAAAAATAATTTTACTGTATCCTTGGGTTTATTCTGATGTTTTAGCATTGTCTAAGGAATTCATGATGATTCATTTCTTAAAAATTCTCCCAAATCAATATTGGTTCTACTAGTAAATCAGTTACTATTAGTGTAGCACTGTTTTAGATGTCTAGAGTTTTGCCAAGAGAATGCACTGGTCATAGCAAACACCCTCTTCCAACAACACAAGAGAAGACTCTACACATGGACATCACCAGTTGGTCAACACCGAAATCAGATTGATTATATTCTTTGCAGCAAAAGAAGGAGAAGCTCTATACTGTCAGCAAAAACAAGACCAGGGGCTGACTGTGGCTCAGATCATGAACTCCTTTTTGCCAAATTCAGACTTAAATGGAAGAAAGTGGGGAAAACCACTAGACCATTCAGGTATGACCTAAATCAAATCCCTTATGGAAGTGGAAGTGAGAAATAGATTTAAGGGACTAGATCTGATAGACAGAGTGCCTGATGAACTATGGACGGAGGTTTGTGACATTGTACAGGAGACAGGGATCAAGACCATTCCCATGGAAAAGAAATGCAAAAAAGCAAAATGGCTGTCTGAGGAGGACTTACAAATAGCCTCGAAAAGAAGAGAAGTGAAAAGCAAAGGAGAAAAGGAGAGATATAAGCATCTGAACGCAGAGTTCCAAAGAATAGGAAGAAGAGATAAGAAAGCCTTTCTAAGCGATCAGTGCAGAGAAATAGAGGGAAACAATAGAATGGGAAAGACTAGAGATCTCTTCAAGAAAATTAGAGATACCAAGGGAACATTTCATGCAAGGATGGGCTCAATAAAGGACAGAAATGGTAGGGACCTAACAGAAGCAGAAGATATTAAGAAGAGGTGGCAAGAATACACAGAACAACTGTACAAAAAAGATCTTCATGAAAGAAAAAGGGTAAGGAAAAGAAAAGGGTATATCTTTCCTTTTCTCCTTTGCTTATTATCCCAGATAATCACGATGGTGTGATCACTCACCTAGAGCCAGACATCCTGGAATGTGAAGTCAAGTGGGCCTTAGGAAGCATCACTACAAACAAAGCTAGTGGAGGTGATGGAATTCCAGTTGAGCTATTTCAAATCCTAAAAGATGATGCTGTGAAAGTGCTGTACTCAATATGCCAGCAAATTTGGAAAACTCAGCAGTGGCCACAGGACTGGAAAAGGTCAGTTTTCATTCCAATCCCAAAGAAAGGCAATGCCAAAGAATGCTCAAACTACCACACAATTGCACTCATCTCACACACTAGTAAAGTAATGCTCAAAAGTCTCCAAGCCAAGCTTCAGCAGTACGTGAACCATGAACTTCCAGATGTTCAAGCTGGTTTTAGAAAAGGCAGAGGAACCAGAGATCAAATTGCCAACATCCACTGGATCATCGAAAAAGCGAGAGAGTTCCAGAAAAACATCTATTTCTGCTTTATTGACTATGCCAAAGCCTTTGACTGTGTGGATCACAATAAACTGTGGAAAATTCTGAAAGAGATGGGAATACCAGACCACCTGACCTGCCTCTTGAGAAACCTGTACACAGGTCAGGAAGCAGCAATTAAAACTGGACATGGAACAACAGACTGGTTCCAAATAGGAAAAGGAGTACGTCAAGGCTGTATATTGTCACCCTGCTTATTGAACTTATATGCAGAGTACATCATGAGAAACGCTGGGCTGGATGAAGCACAAGCTGGAATCAAGATTGCCAGGAGAAATATCAATAACCTCAGATATGCAGATGACACCACCCTTATGGCAGAAAGTGAGGAACAACTAGAGAGCCTCTTGATGAAAGTGAAAGTGGAGAGTGAAAAAGTTGGCTTAAAGCTCAGCATTCAGAAAATGAAGATCATGGCATCTGGTCCCATCACTTCATGGCAGATAGATGGGGAAACAGTGACAACAGTGGCTGACATTATTTTTCTGGGCTCCAAAATCACTGCAGATGGTGATTGCAGCCATGAAGTTAAAAGAAGTTTACTCCTTGGAAGGAAAGTTATGACCAACCTACACAGCATATTAAAAAGCAGAGACATTACTTTGCCAACAAAGGTCCATCTAGTCAAGGCTATGGTTTTTCCAGTGGTCATGTATGGATGTGAGAGTTGGACTATAAAGAAAGCTGAGTGCAGAAGAATTGATGCTTTTGAACTGTGGTGTTGGAGAAGACTCTTGAGAGTCCCTTGGACTGCAAGGAGATCCAACCAGTCCATCCTAAAGGAGATCAGTCCTGGGTGTTCTTTGGAAGGACTGATGTTAAAGCTGAAACTCCAATACTTTGGCCACCTGATGCGAAGACCTGACTCATTTGAAAAGACCCTGACGCTGGGAAATATTGAGGACAGGAGGAGAAGGGGATGACAGAGGATGAGATGGTTGGATGGCATCACTGACACAATGGACATGAGTTAGTGATGGACAGGTAGGCCTGGCATGCTGCGGTTCATGGGGTCGCAGAGAGATGGACACGACTGAGTGACTAAACTGAACTGAAGTAGTGATTATATTCTAACATTTGTTGCATTGATTTTTCTCTGCACTGAAGTTTTGAAAATCAATTTTGTAAGTCTGTTCTAAGTGCTGAGATAACATATAAGCTTGATAATGAGTGCATCCAAACAATTTAGTTCTCATTTTCCAATTTAAAAAGAGAATTATCTTTTCAATCCTGGAAAATTATAGATGGTGTGCTGTGGACTGAATTTTTGTTTGTTGAATGAAACCATTATATTTTATCACGATTTGGCTTCTGATTTGGTTATATTGAAACGTGCGTGTGGTATGCACTGTGTGGCTGGGGTAGAGATCAACCTGTGTCCCGTGACATTCAGTGCAAGTGCCAAGTGACCCCTGATGTGACCCTGGCGGCTGAGTATGGGGCACTGGCATTTGTTTCTTTAACTTAGAGCCATGCCTCTTATTTTCTTGGGCTCTGACACTGCAGATGATGACTGCAGCCATGAAATTAAAAGATGTTTGCTCCTTGGAAGAAAAGCTATGACAAACCTAGACAGCATATTAAGAAGCAGAGACATCACTTTGCTGACAAAGGTCAGTGTAGTCAGAGGTATGGTTTTTCCAGTAGTCATGTATGGATGTAAGAGTTGGACCATAAAGAAGGCTGAGCCCAAAGAATTAACGCTTTCGAATTGTGCTCCTGGAGAAGACTCTTGAGAGTCCCAACCAGTCAATCCTAAAGGAAATCAACCCCAAATATTCATTGGAAAGACTGATGCTGAAGCTGAAGCTCCAATACTTTGGCCACCTTATGTGAAGAGCTGACTCATTGGAAAAGATTCTAATACTGGGAAAAACTGAGGGCAGGAGAAGAAGTGGGTGGCAGAGGATGAGATGGTTGGATGGCATCACTAACTCCATGGGCGTGAGTTTGAGCAAACTCCAGGAGATAGTGAAACTAACCTGGCGTGCTGCAGTCAGTCCATGGAGTCGCAAAGAGACACGACTGAATGACTGAACAGTAACAATGCCCTCACAGCTACCCATGCACTGGCCGTCATTTCTGAGAGGTCAGGGGCTATGCTGAACTGCTGCTGGCGTTTTTATTAACAGTGTCCAGGGTTTTTATTTGTTCTCAGAAGACTAGGGAAAGGCACATCTCCATCATCTTCTTGGAAGCCAAAATGCAATTGATTTTTGTATATTTCATATGTTGAAATTTTTTGTTGACTCTAAAAGTTTTCCCAAAATTATCTTTTAGTTTCCAGGTGGACAGCCATATAAGCTAGGAAAATAAAGGTGCTTTCCTTTTGTTACAAATTTTATAGAGCATATTTTTTCTTAACTTTTTACGTTGATTGATAAGTATTTAGTACCTTGTGATGCAATAGAGCTTTTTATTTTTTTAACTGAAAGAAAATTGCCTTACAATGTTGTGTTGGTTTCTGCCATACAGCAGGACAAATCAGCCGTAACCTCTCTCTGGAACCTTCCTCTCCTCCCACATCCCACCCTTCAAAGTAGACCTTTTTTTATTCTTCCAGTTTTATTGAGATATAATTTACATACAACACTGTATCCAGGTATACAGCATAGCAATTAAAAAAACTTTTTTTATTGGAGTCTAGTTGATTTACAATGTTGTGTTAATTTCTGCTGTACAGCAAAGTACATCAGTTATACATATACATATATTGACTTTGTTAGCTTCTTTCCCCATACAGCATCATGATTTGAGTTACATCATGAGATGATTATCATAGTAAGTTTTGTGAACATCCATCATCTCACATAGATACAAAAATTTTTAAATAGCAAAACACTTTTCATGGTGGATAACGAATGAGTAAGTTGAAGCCTATGGACACAGAGACTTAGCAAGAATGGAATTTAAAAATCATCCGTGGCTAATCCTCTTATTTTAGAAATGGGTGAAGAGTGAAAGTCTGTATCAATCAGATAGTTTATATAAACCAGAATCCCACAAGTCCTTACTTTTACATCATATCTGTTGGATCTGAAAAAAATATCTTCTCAAAGCCATGTTAAAATGGCTACAGAAACTTGTTTTTGATTTAATACACAATGAACACCTATAGAAATGTCACCAAAAAATGCTTTTATTTCCAGAATAGAAATGGAAGAGTTGCTGCTAAGTCGCTTCAGTCGTGTCCGACTCTGTGCGACCCCATAGACGGCAGCCCACCAGGCTCCCCCATCCCTGGGATTCTCTAGGCAAGAATACTGGAATGGGTTGCCATTCCCTTCTTCGTGGAATCATCCTAACCCAGGGATCATCAAACCGTCGTGTCTCAGATCTCCTGCGTTGGCAGGCGGATTCTTTACCGCTGAGCCACTGAGAAGCCCAGAGATCTACTGTCCATTTTTTCAAATTCCTGCCAATGACAACATATCCCATCCACAATATTAACATTGAGGCAATCAGATTTCCCCATCTTTACTTATATTCATTTGTCTGGATGGGTGTGAGAGTGTGTCTATTGCTTTATGCGATTTTGTCACTCGTGTAGGTTCACATATCCACCACCACAGTCAAGACACAGAACTGTTTCAACACTGTGAGGATCCCTCATGTTGATCTTTTTATAACCACATTCATTCCCCTTTTGCCCACTCTTAACTTCTGGAGACCCCGAATCTGTTCACTATTTCTCAAAAAAAAAAAAAAAAAAACTCATTTCCATAAAGTTGTGTAAATGAAAACATGCATATGCAACCATTTGGAACTGGCTCTTTTTATTCAGCATGATTCCATGGAGGTTCATCCAAGGTGTTGTTGTGTATATCAGTGGTCCTTTCCTTTTCATCGTTGGGTAGCACTGCGTGGTACGTAGGATGACAGCATGTTTAACTAATTACCTGAACTACCTCTGGTTTTGTCTGTTATGTATAAGGCTGGTATGAACATTCATGTATGTATTTCTGTGTGAACATAAGTTTTCATTTCTCTGGGATGAATATCCAAGAACACAATTTCCATATTATAACTGTATGTTTAGTTTTTTAAGAGACTTTTCCAGCCACACTTCCGTACATTTTACATCTTTATCAGCAATGTATGAGTGATTCAGTTTCTCCACATCTTCATTAGCATTTGGCGTTGACAGTATATATATATACACATATATATATATTTAGTCATTCTCAGAGATGTGTAGTGATATGGTTTCATTTTGCATTTTCCTGATGCAAATGATGTTAAACCTCTTTTCATGTGTTTCATTGCCATCCGTATATACACTTTGGAGAAATAAATATGCAGCAGCATATCTGAAAAAGGACTAGTATCTAGAGTATATGAAGAAATCTCAACACTCAACAAAGAAGTCAACTAGAAAATGATCAATACACACGAACATTTTTCTTCTTTCTGGAAGAAATTATTTAGAATTGGTATTGATTCTTCTTTAAGCATTTGATAGAATTTTCTAGTGAGATCATCTAGGCTTGGAGATTTTTTTGGGGGGAGATTTAAAATTATAAAAATAACTTCCTTAATAGTATAAGGCTATTCAAATTGTCTGTTTCCTGTTCTGAGTTATGGTAGTTTATGATTTTTAATAAGTTGATTCATCTCATTTAAATTGTCAAGTTTGTATGTGTAGAGTTCATATTATTCCCTTACCATAATTTTAATGTCAGCAGAGTCCAAGGCTTCCCAGGTGGGCTCTTGGTAAAGAATTCACCTGCCAATGCAGGAGACACAGGAGTCGTAGGTTCTTTCCCTGGGTCGGGAAGATCCCCTGAAGGAGAGCATGGCAACCCACTCCTGTATTCTTGCCTGGAGAATCCCATGGACACAGAAGCCTGGCGGGCTACAGTCCATGGGGTCGCAAAGAGTCAGACATGACTGAGTGACTAACATACATACAATGATATAAAGGCCAAGGGGACCATCTGTTCCATTACTCTTTGAAAAGATTCATCAGTCAAATTGTTTGGGGTTGCTGATAATTTGAAGGATATTTAGTTATTTAGCAGATCTTGCATTTTTTCATATTTGTGATCTCTTTGGGCTTTGAATCAATCTTAAAGCCATGAGTATAAATAGGAAATTTGGTGGTTCAACAGTAAAGAATCTGCCCACGTGCAGGAACCACAGGAGATGCAGGTTCGATCCCTGGGTCAGGAATATCCCCCGGAGTAGGATATGGCAACCCACTCCAGTATTCTTGCCTGGAGAATCCCATGGACTTAGGAACCTGGTGGGCTAAAATAGTTCTTAGTATTCTTCCATAAATATTGTCTAATATTTTTAAAAGCTTATATTTCTCTATAAGAAAAGTTTTATCTATTATATCAATGGTAACAATGATAATAAATTCTAGGGCCACTTACATCCTACAGGTCCCTTACGAGAGTAGGTGTGGGGAGAACATCTCATCTTGATTTTTTTTCTTGATTACATGTTTGAGTTCATAATTAAGTGGCATTTTAATCAGCTTATAAAGGTAGACGTCTTTTCCCCCCACTTTTTTTTCTATTGTGGTAAAATACACATAACATGTACCATTTTAACTATTTGTAATCATGAAATTCAGTGGCATTAAGTACGTTCACACTGTTGTGCAGCTGTCACCACCATCCATTTCCATAGCTTTTTCATCTTCCCAAACAGAAACTGTCCCACTAAACACTAACTACCCGCCTCCTCTCTCCCTCAGCCCCTGGAAAACACCATCTACTTTCTGCCTCTGAGATTTTTGATACCTCTAGGGACGTCACAGGAGTGAAATCATACAATATGTGTGTTTTTGTGTCTGGCTAATTTCATATAGCTTAATGTTTTCAAGATCTCTGTTTCCTTTAATTGGTAAGTTTAGCCTATTTATATTTATGCTTATGAACAATGTTTGGTCTCAGTCCTGTTCACCTATATTTTATGTGGTGTGTTGACATTTTTACAGGGTGCCTCAGAACAGCAGGAACACATTCTTCATTTTTTATACCTCCCTTTGACTTGGAAAAGGAAATGGCAACCCACTCCAGTATTCTTGCCTGGAGAATCCCATGGACGGAGGAGCCTGGTAGGCTATAATCCACTGGGTCTCAAAGAGTCGGACACGACTGAGCAACTTCACTTCACTTTCACTTTTGACTTGGCCTGGGTCCCCTGATGTAGGAAAAATAAACATGACCCTTATCACTGTGTTGTGATATTGGTCTCTTATCAGCTGAGAACAATCTTTCCAGGGTTAATGTTACCTCATTCCAGGATGTATTCAGCACTTCTCCCCTTTCTATCTTCTACTTTTCTGTCCCTGGTGGCATCTGGGTCTGGGGCCCCAGACTGAGCATCACAGCAGGGGAAGTGGGAAGTGGGCGGGGTGGCACTTGCTCTGTGCTGGCCCCTGGCCCACCCCGCTGTGAGCCTGGGCTGACACTAGCTGCTGAGGTCTGAGATCCTCCCCGGGACCTCCCCTCCAGATGCAGCTGCTTAGGGTTCTAGTTCTTCTAGGGACCACTTGGGGCACAAACGAATCCTAGAGCCCCTCGCACTCTGCATGTCCCTTACAAGTGTAGGCATGGGGATAGCATCTCAGACCCTCTCACCCTGAATGTGCCCTTCATCCCTTTCACCCCCTGGCAGCAGACCCACCTCAACTCCAGGCAACTTAAAGACCAGGCTTCGGACACAGGACATGTGTCCCCAGATGCTCACAGACACTTTGGATTCCTGCAGCCGGGTATCCTTATCTTAGCTTGGTGAGGGTGCTGGGCCTCTGCACAGGGACCAGACTGAGTTCTGAGCATCCAGTCTGCTTCCTGCCTGCTCAGGGTACCACCCTCTCTTATTTTCTGGAAACCCTTGTTCTTAGGCCACATCCCTTGTCATCCTCCCTTCTGCCAGTCCTCCAAGCTCCCCAGGACTCCTCCTCCTCCTGGGGTCCAGAATGAGGTTATGGCAGAAACTCAAAGAACATTTGCTGAATGCTGGGACAAGCAAGGTCTTGGTAGCAGACTTAACATTCTGTGTGTGACAGCCCAATTCATTTAGCTGAAGTCATTTAATTAACAGTTTCATGATTCAGTTATTGTTTTTTGTTTTTTCTTCTTAAATTTTTTTTTAAACATCGGAAACATTTTGTATCGTGGTATAGCCAATTAACAATGTTGTGATAGTTTCAGGTGGACAGCAAAGGGACTCAGCCATACACATACATGTATCCGTTCTCCCCCAGACTACCCCCACTTCCATCCAGGCTGGCACATAACATTGAGCAGAGTTCCATGTGCTATACAGTAGGTCTTTGTGGTTATTCATTTTAAATATAGCAGTGTGTAAAAAGTTTTCTGTTATTTTTGCATTCTCAGTCTCTCAAGTTGTGTCCAACTCTTTTGCTACCCCATGGACTGCAGCCTCCCAGGCTCCTCTGTCCATGGAATTCTCCAGTCAAGAATAATACAGTGGGTTGCCATCCCTCCATGGGATCTTCCCAGCCCAGGGATTGAACCTGTGTCTCTGCATTGGCAGGTGGGTTCTTTACTACTGAGCCACCTGGGAAGCCTCTACCATTTTATTTCTCATTACTAGGTTTATCAGGACCACAGCTTGAGATCCTCAGTGGTCCATTTTGGAGGACCTTGATTCTATGACTATTTTATTCTTCCCAGAGCCTGTTAGAATTTTTTCATGATGCTTCTAGCCGCATTTATTACCAGCACTCTAATCTCAAAATTGAAAGCACCCAGTAACCAAGCCAACACTAATTACAAAGCCACAGACCTCAGAGGAGCTCCACCGTAACCAGGGCAACCCTGATTCAGCTTCATCATGATGAATAGTAAATGAAGAGAGGATGCGGCCTTCGGCTGGGGTTGTTGGAAATGTGCGGCTTTAAAGATGAAAGAAAACTTAGCTGAAAGTACACAGGTCCACTCAGGGTCTCCTCAGCCACAATCTCCTTCCAGGTTTCCATTGTTGCTGAGAGCTATAGATTTTATTCTACTAATCATGGGTCAAGAAGAGTCTCAGCCTCTCTTGGCTTCACAAGAAATTTGGTATTGGACTGTTCTTTGCAGTTTGTCATGATGACACAGAATTGTCCCCTCTAGAGTAACACAATTCTTTTTTAGTTCATCTGCATGTGAATTTGTCATTATCATCAGCAAACGGATGTCATGGCTAACACAGCAATTTGAAAGTCAAGTCCAAATCCCAAAGTTCCCCAGCAAAGAAGAAATTCTCAGCAAAACAAGAACTGATATGTTTAAAGTAAGCCAACAGTTGTTGTTGAGTCACTAAGTTGTATCTGATTCATTTGTGACCCCATGGTCTGTAGCCCGACAGGCTCCTCTGTCCAGGGGATTTCCCAGGCAAGAATACTGAAGTAGATTGCCACTTCCTTCTCCAGGTGATCTTCCTGACCCAGGGATTAAACCCACATCTCCTGCACTGGCAGGTGGATTCTTTGCCACTGAGCCACCAGGGAAGCCCAGCCGACAGTGGTTCCATATAAATACTCACCTGTCCTGTGTCCATTTCCTCTTATATTCGTTGGATAATATATTTTCACAGAAACACAGATGCAGAGCCCCATGTCTGAAATGTCCTGGGTGCTGTGACAACTCAAATGAGTCCTGACTCTGTATCCTCTGTGTGGCTCACATTATAGGCAGAGAGGTGGGTGACAGAGGAGCAAACAGAAGAGACAGGTAACAGGAAGGACTACAAGAAAAGGAGCAGTCTGGTGTGTGGAGGTAGCCCAGTCTTCTCTGAGCAGGTGACAGGTGGGCTGGGGCCTGAGTGATGCTGGAGAGCAGGAGTGGGGGGTTTCTGGGATGGGAGCAGCAGAGACCAGGTCTAAGGGTAACTGGAGTTTGAGAGCGGGAAGCCCAGGGGTGTGCAGTGCACAGAGCTGGCCATCTCAGTCCTGGCTGTGTGCCCCCAGTCTCCGTGGACTTGGAAGGACTCTGACCCAGGGATTTCTTCCCACTGGACTTGACACCTGCCTGGCACTGTCTTCTCATGGTTCTGTTCATGTGACTTCATGGCTGGGACACTTGGGGACCTTTTCACATCCCTCCAGTCTCCAGCCACGACTGGATCATGTTGCCTCATTCCTATACCTAGATCTGAGTGAAAGCCGTGGGCAAGATTGATTCACTGCCCTGCCTCCCAGGACCACTCATGGAAATGCAGCAGACTTGCTGTATTTCCTGGGAGCTTAACCATGTCTGTCCTGACAATGGGGACCCTGGTCCATCACCCAGAACTCCCCAGGAGACCCCCAAGTATCAACACAATGTAAACTTCTTCTCCTGTGTGGACCCTTCTGTCTTCTGAGCTGGGGTTGCTTAAGTGTCAGGGAACAGGGCAGGGAGGGAGCTGGGAGGGGCAGGCATCAGCTGTGATGAACCCCTCTTGCATCCTCCCCAGTATGTCAGCCACACCATCTCCAGAGCATGTGCCCTCGGATGGAGGGGGCTGGCCTGGCAGGGAGCTGAGGTCCATGTGCTCCAGGGCCGGCCTCCCAGGTGACCCTTCTGTCCCCCACCCCTCACCCTGGCCCCAGGGGCACCGGCTGCAGCCAGGCCAGCTCAGCCAGTGTTACAGTTAGCAGACCTCTAATATCTGCTAGAATTGATGCTTTCAAACTGTTGTGCTGGGGAAGACTCTTGAGAGTCCCTTGGACAGCAAGGAGATCAAACCAGTCAATCCTAAAGGAAATCAACCCTGAATATTCATTGGAAGGACTGATGCTGAATTGAAACTCCAGTACTGTGGTCAGCTGATGTGAAGAGCCGAGTCATTGGAAAAGACCCTGATGCTGGGAAAGAGTGAGGGCAGGAGGAGAAGAGGGTGACAGAGGATGAGATAGTTGGATGGCATCACTAACTCAGTGGACATGAGTTTGAGCAAAGTCTGGGAGATGGTGAAGGACAGGGAAGCCTGCTGTGCTGCAGCCAATGGGATCGCAAAGAGTTGGACACGACTGAGCCACAGAAGAAGAATGACACCAATACCTGCTAGAAACGTGCTCTCTAGAAGGAAAAACAGTGCTTGAAACTGACCGATTCTCGAGGGTGTTAGTGACTCACCTGACGGGAGCACCAGTCACTCTGGTGACCGCATCCCCCAGAGCCCATGAGATGCCCCCTGTCAAAGCAGAGAGCTCGCCAAGACCAAGGGCATGGGCACCAAGGTGCCAGGTGAGGAGTCTGGCTGTAGCAGATGGAGAGCAGAGGGGAGGGCCCCTCACCTCACAGAAAGGAGAAAACACATCCCCCACCCCCAGCGACTGAGGATGAAGCCAGAAGCAAGCTCACTCCAGCCCAGGACCCAGGAGCCTTGGGAGCCCTGGGAGCCCTGGGAAACTTCAAGCAAAGCCAGAAACTGAAATTGTTATGTGCCATTCCCCAATTTCACCCTCACACTAGGTGAGTCTCCTCTCCCCCTTGCCCCCACCCCAAGATTAAAATGAAATTTGAAAAATCAGTGTCCAGGTGCCCTGCTCACATCCTCCCATCCCATCTTGGTTCTTATCTGCCCCCCACATATATTTTATCTCTACCCCTGTCTCTGGTGTGTTCACACCACTGGAACAATGAGCAGAAGTCATTCCTTAAGGACTCACCGGGGCTCTGCTGCTGACGGGAGCTTCCAGTTTCACCCAGAGAAGCACGGCGGGGCCCTGAGCAGGACTTTTTTGTAACTCTGAAGGTCACCACTGAAGGTCACATGCCCTTATATTGGACTAGAGACCAGAAAACAATGAAAATGCTCTTCTTGATGGATGGTTCGTTACGCTCAAAGAATGAACCAACACAAGCTGACAGGCATTTGTGTCTGGAAGCACAGCAATCCCGGGTTGGGGGCTGAGCCTGGGGGAGCCCCACCGCCCTGTGGTCGCCCCCACAGCTGGGGCCCAGGAGGGAAAGCAGCCCCTCCACTCCTTCTTCCCCTTTTCTCCCGATGGCTCTTGGGAGCGTTTGGTGTGGACGATGTGACGGATGTTATTTTAGAAAGAAGGAGGGAGGTGGAGGGAGGGAGAACAGGAATGCAGGCAACCCGGGTCCCTGGTCCCCTGCCATGTGGTGGTGACAAGCAGGGAAAGACTGACAGACTGAGAAGCCACGCAGGAGAGAGGCCGTTTCATTTTTGTTTTGTTTTTAAATATAATTTATTTATATTTTGGTTGTGCTGGGTCTTCATTGCTGGGCTTTCTCTAGTTTCTGCGAATGGGGGTTATTCTCTAGTTGCGGTGCACGGGCTTCTCGTTGCTGCAGTTTCTCTTGTTGCAGAGCACAGGCTCAGTAGTTGTGGTGCATGGGCTGAGTTGCTCCATGGCATGTGGGATCTTCCCAGACCAGGGATTGAACTTAGCACTGAGCCACCAGCGAAGCCCCTGTTTCATTTTCTAAACCACTATTTCCCTCAGTTAATTTGGCCACAGAACCTCATTTTAGTTCTTTATGATGTTTCTGTTATTCCAAACATCCTCACTTGGGTCTCTGTGGAACAGAAATGCTAAATGTGCCTTGTGTTCCTGTTAACCGTGTTCCGCCCTCTGTCTGCTTCTGCAGGCCAAGTCAGGCTCTGCGTTGATTACGATGCTAACTAATGACTTCTCAGAGTCTGGCCCCCAAAACACACTTCTGCATTGTTAACAAAAGGCAGGGAGGAGATGAAGTCCCCACCCCCGCGGTCCAGCTGGCTCCAGGCCTCTCCTGTGGTGGGAACATCTCAAGACCAGCAGCCTCGTTTCCCTGATCAGCAGGGAGGCTGCTGTGAACATTCATAATTTATCAACTTCTGCCGCCCTTGAAAGTGTCATTTGAACAAAAAGATCTTGTAAAGACTCCTAGGATGGCAGAAATTGTTGCCATGTCCTATGGGGACAACTGGCTCCCTGACAGGAAGGTTACAATGGCCCCTTCAGATTCTCCACTTGCAGATTAGTGCTCTCTCTCCTTCTAGCTCTGTCTCTCTCTCTGTGTCTGTCTCTTTGTCTCTTTTTCTCTGCTTCTGTCTCTCTCTCCCCCTTCTGTATCTCCCTGTCTGTCTCTTTGTCTCTGTCACACTCTGTCTCTGTCTGTCTCTGTCTTTCTCTCTGTCTCACCCTGTCTCTGTCACTCTCTATCTCTCTCTGTCTCTCTGTTTCTGTCTGTCTCTGCCTGTCTCTCTCGCATTGGCACTCATGTGATGAAAAATGTAAAGGCTGTGCCCTCTGTTAGATTTATTATTCCACAAATAATTTGAGCATCTGTTGCAGAGACAACAGCTAAATTAGCAAACAGATAGACTGTGATGAAATCAAGACCAAAATAAAGGTGAAATGTCTGATGATCTGAATAAAAAGCAGGTCCTAGTTTTCCCTGAAAGGTCAGGGAAGGTTTAAAAGCTTCATTGTATGATTTTTATAATAAAATTTCTATCTTCTGGAATTAGATATTGTTTGCCTTAGATGCTTTATACACACACACAATTTTAAAAAACACACAAAACCTTAGCTCCTCAACAGACTTTGGGTTTTAAGGAAGTTTTGTTAGTGGATGTTCCCCATTGACCCTGTGATGCATGTTCTAAAGTGCAGTGAGAACCAGAGAACAGAGCAGCGTTTTGCTGTCATCAGCAGCACGCCTGTGTTCCAGTGCACTTAATTATGTGCAAAGTGGGATTCAGAAACATTGGTCCACCATCACTGTCAAGCTTCCTTGACAGAGGAAAGCAGCATCATGAAAGCAATATGAGGACAAAAAATCTGTCAGTTTAAAGATGAAAATTTAAATTTTAATGAATTGGGAAGAACTCAAGGACTGATGCTGAAGCTGAAGCTCAAGTACTTTGGCCATCTGGTGCAAAGAGCCGAGTCGTTGGAAAAGACCTTGACGCTGGGAAAAATTAAGGACAGGAGGAGAAGGAGATGACAGAGGATGAGGTGGCTGGACACCAGTTTGAGCAAACTCCTGTAGAAAGTGAAGGACAGGGAAGCCTGGCATGCTGCAGTCAATGGAGTTGTAAAGAGCCGGACATGACAGCAACTGAACAACAACAACAATAGAAGAACAAGCCTAGGGGGAACTTTCAGGGCCCTGACCTGTTTGAAGCCACAGGTGCTGGAGGAAAACTGGTCAAACCCAGCCTTGAGGACCCCCACCCCACTCAGTGTCAGGCTGGGCATGGCAGGAGCATCGTACACACGGGCCCCTGGGCCCTCCCTTTCCATTGGGCCCTTTCTCCTCCCTGTCAGGCTGACAGGCCATTAATTAGAGGGGTTCGGGGCCAGGCTGGCTTTTCAGTGCTGCAAAGAGATTCATGTGAAATCACCGCAAAGCTCTATCACGTGGGTCCCAGTGACCCGAGCACGGAGGGACATCCTGAGATAAATCTGCCAGCCCCCGCACACCAAGACGCCGAGGTCACGGACCTCATCAGAAGGCTTCCAGAATTTGTCTCAGAATTAATCACAGCCTCAGTGAAGTAACGGACGAGGTTAATGTCATCCCCTGAGGTTGATAACGGGTCACTCGATATGCTGAACCATCCTTCTACTGCACCCCCCCAAACGCAGTCTCTCTCTTCTCCCTCCCCAGAAAGCTGTGTAGCCATTTACGTTAGCAGCCTCGGAGTCAATGCCAAGGTGGGGCCGTGGTCATATGCAATCATTCCTCAAGGCTTTTGAGCTGTGGGGACACAGGCTCGCTCAGGAAAGCCAGACTTTGTCCTGGTGCTGCTAAGAGCTCAAGGACTCAGTGGAGCCCCAGGCGTTGACCCCTGCTTGAGGGTTGTGGCACGTGCCAGCTTCAGGGGGAGCTCAGGGCCACTATGTTTCCACGGGAAGGAGAAAGGAAGACACCCGCTTGGTGCCTTCCTTATGGCTTCATTTTAAATGTATTTATTTATTTATTTTTGGCTACACTAGGTCTTTGTTGCTGCCTAGGCTTTCTCTAGTTTCAGCAAACAGGCTACTCTCTAGTTGTGGTGCACAGGCTTCTCATTGCAGTGGCTTCTTGTTGGGGAGCACAGCTCTAGAGTGTGCATGGGCTTCAGTAGTTGTGGCTTGCAGGCTTAATTGTCCCAAAGATGTGGGATTTTAGTTCCCTCACCAGGGATTGGATCTGTGTCCCCTGATTTGCAGGCAGATTCTCAGCCACTGGACCACCAAGGAAGACCCTATGGCTTACTCTTATGGGTTGATTGGACTCTAAGCCAGAGCAGCTTTTGGAAGGATATTTGTCCTGTGTTCTTGGGGGCAGCTTACCTCCGCCCCGATGTGTGCATCATCGTTGCTCAGCCAAGCTGTTCCAACTAGACTTTTCTCTCTAGGTCTTGGAATCTTTACCAGAGTCATCAGTAGGTGAGGGAGACCAGGGACCTCAGTCCAGTTGAGCATTTGAAAGAGATGGCAGCTATTTCAAGCCACCTAGATGTCCTCAGCTGAGCTTTAGTGTGTTAAGACATCTACTTCTCAGGTTACCATTCTTTCCCAATTTGGGGGCTTAATTCTTGAATGTTTATTATTCCATATAGTCTTTAAAACACTTTTGCACATGCACCCCCTGGGACTCAGTTTGGATTCCAGAGTGGGTGAGTGCTCAGTCGTGTCCAACTCTTTGCAACCCCAAGGACTGTAGTCCTCCAGGCTCCTCTGTCCATGAGATTCTTGAGGCAAGAATACTGCAGTGGGTTGCCATTTCCTTCCCCAGGGGATCTTTCCAACCCAGGGATTGAACCTGCATCTCCTGCATTGGCAGGCAGATTCTTTACCGCTGAGCCATCTGTGCGTCTCTGGCAAGGGCCAGCATTTCGGAGATGTCAGAGATTTCCACGTGGGAGCCAACCATGCCCTCCACGGATTCAGGCCGTATGTGTCAGTCCCAGTTCTGAGTTTCAAAGAAACAACTGGAGCTGTTATCCATCTGAAGGAGTTATTATGGGACCCCCTAAAGCTCAGTCTCCAGGATGACCAGAAATCAGATTTGGGGGCTACAAAGCCAGGAAGGGAGCAGTGTTCCAAATCATACTGAGGAGCTGCTGTTGGGAGTGACCCTGTCGTCAGCCCTGGGCTTGTGTCTGACCATGCTGACCATGGGCTCTGGATGCTGCCCCCAGAGCCCAGCTCTTGCCCTTCTGGAAGTGGTTCATGTCTGCTACTTACAGAGCCAGGGTGGAGCCAGTTCAGTGCACGCCCCAAGCTTCCACTTAGAGTGCCCTGTAGAGGTATCATGTCCTATGGGTGGAGCCTGGGACACCTGCCTGCTCTCTCTCTGGAGTGCTGGCCAGGGAAGCCTTTCTGGGAAAAGTGGAATATTCACAAAAAGATTCTCCAGTCTGAGAGGAGGGCTCCATGGTATGGGTGCCAGATAGAATGACCCACATCTCATGTACCTGAGTTTTTGCCATTTAATAGCGTTTTATACATAGCTTCACATATCATTAAATTTCCATGTTTAATCTCTTATCTTTTATTTGTTATTGTTACTTTAAATAGAAAATTTTTGCCATTTTTATTTTTAATTGGTTATTAATAGTATCATATTTGGGCTTCCTGGGTAGCTCAGCTGGTAAAGAATCTGCCTGTAATGTAGGAACCCCCAGTTCAATTCCTGGGTTGGGAAGATCCCCTGGAGAAGGGATAGGCTACCCACTCCAGCATTCTTGGTATTCCCTGGTGACTCAGACGGTAAAGAATCCACCTGCAATGCAGGAGACCTGGGTTTGATCCCTGGGTTGGGAAGATCCCCTGGAGGAGGGCATGGCAACCCACTCCAATATTCTTGCCTGGAGAATACCCATGGACAGAGGAGCCTGGTGGGCTACAGCCAATGAGGTCACAGAGAGTCAGACAGGACTGAGCAACTAAGCACAGCACAGTATCATATTTATTATAACCAATGCAACAAATACTCTTTAGTGAAACAAGTAAAGTGTTTGTTAGATGGAAAAAGAATAGAGTTGTGGATAGACTCATAAGCAGACTCAGAAAGTCATGCCCTCAAGGTTGTTTAAATCACTTACATGGGGCATTTCTTCTGGGTTTTCTTTGAACAAATACTCTTAATTGCCATCATTTTTAGTGTAGTCTCTTAGATTGTTTTTAGATATTCGATCGCGTTTGGAAAGACAGTTCTATCTTCTCCAGTATTTACACAGTTTGCAGTAATTTCTTATCTTTAAATTAGCAAGTGCTCCTAAAACAGTGCAGAATTGTGGCCACGGGTGTCATTCCTCTGTGTTATTCCTGATCTTAGTGGAATTGCCTTCATATTTCTCCAGTTAAAATGGTATTTGTGGATTTCCCTGGTGGTCCAGTGGTTAATCCACCTACCAGTGCAGGTGACACAGGTTCGATCTCTGGTCCGGGAAGATTCCACAGGCTGTGGGGCAGCTAAGCCTATGTATCACAACTACCAAAGGAACCCTGTGCACAGCAACAAAGGCCCGGTGCAGTCCTTCAAAACAAATAAATATTTTTAAAATGGTATTTGCTTTTGATATTTGCCGGGTAAAAGCCTTATCAGATTTAAGTCATTTTCTCCTATTCTTGAAAGTGACTGAGAGTTTTTACCATGAATGCCTGCTAAATTTGAGGCACTAGTTTTTTGAGATCTATTTATAAGATTGTATGATTTTTCTCCTTTGATTTGTCCCTGGAACAGATTTTCTTGATTGATTTACCACTGTTCCAGAATCCTATTTCTAAAATGAAACTTGGATATTTTTCAGGGTAACCTAGGTTTTGGGAACAAGTAAATACATGATGTTTAACAGAACTAAGTTTTCCTCTCTCCCTTGTGCTGCACGGCCAGCCAGGCCTGGGGCTATAGCATTTAGAACACACACACTGACCACTAAGGCTGCTAAGCTTCCAGATGTATTTTTAGGAGATTCCTTCTGAGCATACAGCCAACCCTAAGGAAAGGGCCGGTGGAGACTGAGAAAGCACTGAGAACATTTCAGTACCTGCTTGCCACCATGCATGAATTCCAAACCCTGGACTCTTTTGTTTTATGAATCTATAAATTCCCTTTCTTGTAGGCATTTAGACTTGGGCTGTATAGTTTGCATTCAATACTTTTTAGTACAGCAGTGGAATATAATTCCTTTAATACAGCTTTGGATTCAAGGAGCCACTGTTTTGCTTAGAATATTTTCATGTTTGAAAGGAGAAGCTGACCTTTTGGTTTGTGGTAGGAGTGGGGAGCTTTTGTTTTTCCTTTTCAGAATTGTGGGTAAGGTTAAACTAGCTTTATAAGGTAACTGTGGTATTTTCTTCTTTATCTCTTGCTCTGAAATTGTTTTAAAACATAGGAATTATCTTTTCATTAAAGGTCAGAGCAAACTCAGCCTCTGAGAAAGCAATGGCACCCTACTCCAGAACTCTTCCCTGGAAAATCCCATGGATGGAGGAGCCTGGTAGGCTACAGTCCATGGGGTCGCTAAGAGTTGGACACGACTGAGCGACTTCACTTTCACTTTTCACTTTCATGCCTTGGAGAAGGAAATGGCAACCCACTCCATTGTTCTTGCCTGGAGAATCCCAGGGACAGGGGAGCCTGGTGGGCTGCCGTCTATGGGGTCACACAGAGTCGGACACGACTGAAGTGACTTAGCAATAGCAGTAGCAAACTCAGCCTGAAATACCATTTTGGACTTTCTAATCTTTTTTACTTTGGCCACCTCACGCGAAGAGTTGACTGATTGGAAAAGACTCTGATGCTGGGAGGGATTGGGGGCAGGAGGAGAAGGGGATGACAGAGGATTAGATGGCTGGATGGCATCACCGACTCGATGGACATGAGTTTGAGTGAACTCCAGAAGTTGGTGATGGACAAGGAGGCCTGGCGTACTTTAATTTATGGGGTCACAAAGAGTCGGACACGACTGAGCGACTGAACTGAACTGAACTGAATCTCTTTTACGGTTATTGATCTTTAGGTTTACTTATGGACTAGGTATCATAGCTTGTATTTTGCTAGGAAATTATCTGTGTCCTCTAGGTTTGAAAATTTATGGCTGTAGAGCTACCCATATTCTTTTAATCTCTACTATGTGAGTGCACACGTGGTAAGTTGCTTCAGTTTTGTCTGACTCTTTGCAACCCTATGGACTGTGGCCCACCAGGCTCCTCTGTCTATGGGATTCTTCAGGCAAGAATACTGGACTGGGTTGCCATTTCCTCCTCCGGGGGAATCTTCCTGACCCAGGGATCAAACACACGTTTCCTGCATTGGCAGGTGGGTTCTTTACCACTGCACCACCTGGGAAATCCTAAGTTTATAGCTTAGGTTTCTTATATTTTATTTTTTTATTAATTGCTTTTGAAAATAGGAATTTTAAATAATTCCTAATGGTATTTCTGGTGAGTTTTGTCTGTTAAAAAATTCATCTTGACTTTATTATGTAAAGAAAATGAGATAGGATGCTTGTCCCATGTTCCTTATTGTTAGGAACCACACGCCAGGTTCTAACCTTGAGCTCTGTCTGTGTTCCCCTGTCCAGATAAAGTTCGACAGTGTGGAGGTATGTGTCTGCTGCGAGACCCAGCATCAGGTGTCCGGCTGCAGCAACCTCGGGGAGACGCTGAAGCTGAACCCGCTGCGCGAGGACTGCAACGCCGTGCGACTGACCTTGAAGGTGACCCAGGCTTCACTCGCTCCTGCCTCCCACTCCATCCCTGAGATTTCTCCTGGGAATGTTCTTTTAACCGTGTTCCTTTCAGTTCTTGGTCCCTGCAGCTGGGCACATGCAACAGGGGACATCTTTCTGGAGAGCATTGTAAACAGTTAGTGAAAGTCACTCAGTCATGTCCAACTCTGTGCAACCCCATGGATTGTAGCCCACCAGGCTCTTCTGTCCATGGGATTCTTCAGGCAAGAATACTGGAGTGGGTTGCCATTTCCTCCTCCAAGGAATCTTCCTGACCCAGGGATCAAACCCAAGTCTCCTGCTCTGCAGGCAGATTCTTTACCATCTGAGCCACCAGGGAAGCCCCTTAAACAATTAGAAATTTCCACTTTAAAGGTTTTGTTTTTTGAATTTTCCATTTTAACCATTTCACTTTCTGCCTCTGACCTCTGTGAAGCACTGCTGAATGGTTGAAAGAGGTCGACACAAATATTGATATGACGTGTGTCACTGCTGTTCCAGCGTTTGATTTTATTGAACTCTAGTTGACTTACAGTGTTGTGTTTAATTTCTGCTGTACAGCCAATTGACTTAGTTATAGGTACATTCTTTTTCATATTCTTTTCCATTATGGTTTATCATAGGATATTGAGTATAGCTCCCCGTGCTATACAATAGGACCTTGTTGTTTATCCATCCTATATATAATAGTTTGCATCTGCTAAACCCAAACTCCCAATCCTTCCCCTTCCCTTTGGCAACCACAAGTGTGTTTTCTATGTCTGTGAGTCACAGATATGTTCATTTGTGCCATATTTTAGATTCTACGTGTAAGTGGTATCATTTGGTATTTGTCTTTCTCTTTCTGACTTACTTAGGATGATCATCTCTAGTTGCATCCATGTTGCTGCAAATGGCATTATTTCGTTCTTTTTTATGGCTGAGCCAACATTTTTGCTATTATACCATCAGAGAACAGATGGGTACTTATTTTGCCTTTTTAAAGATATTTGGAGCAAGAAATGTTACAGTTTCCCATGGAAGTCTATTCTTATGTACAGCATCTGATTTTTCTTTAATGGCATGGAAAATTGTTTATATCACTTCTTTCTTTTTCTCCCTACAAGTTTTTCCTGCTCCTGAAAATCAAAATTGGCCACTTACACACGCATCTGAACAACGAACCCAATTCTTTTCCTCTTTTCCCTGAAACTAAACTGCTAAACTTTTTCTGAAAAATAAGGCTACAGTGCAAGGAGCCCTTGATGGTGGTCCTATGGCACATGCATGCTAAGTTATTTCAGTCATGTCTGACTCCTTGCGACCTCACAGACTGTAGCCCACCAGGCTCCTCTGTCCATGGGATTCTCCAGGCAAGAATACTGGAGTGGATTGCCATCCCTCTTCCAGGGGATCTTCTCGATCCAGAAATCGAACCTGAGTCTCTTGGCGTCTCCTGCATTGGCAGGCAGGTTCTTTACCACTAACGCTACATTGTACAATAGGGGCTCTGTAGTATGTGTATGGGGGACACAGTATGTGGGGGTTTGGACGCTCTGGAGGACCACCTAACACCTGGCGGGCACAGACGGCAGTGTCACTCTCTGGAACAGGGGCCTGTGGTGGGTCCACTGTAGGAGACATTTCAGATGCCGGAAATGGTGACCAGTCTGTCAGGGGAACTCTCTGTGAATTCCCATGCTCTGGGAAACTGGCTGGCAAAAAGAGCAGTGGCCACAGAGAGAGAGGAGGTTCCTGAGGCCCGATGTGAAGGGACCTGGCCCCCAGCACCTGCCCTGTGTCACAAGGAGTGTGGTCCTCGATTCTTCTTCCAGTCTGATGAGGAATATCTCTGGAGCCCGGAAGATGATGGCAATGCTGCTTCTCTGTTCCCTCAGATTGTTCTTGAGGGTTTGGAGGCTCTGAAACCCCCCTGCTCCCTGGGTCTCTTTGAAGCTTTCCTACCACGTCTAAACCCCAGATCACAGGGAGAATTCCACAAACAGAGGAGCCTGATGGGCTACAGTCCATGGGGTCACAAAGAGTCGGACACAACTAACACTCTCACTTTCTTTCACTTCCTAATAATGTCTAGTGACAAAATAAATGATAAAAAGATGTTTTGGTAGGTTAATGGTGGTCTTTGCCAAGTCAAACCCAACACAAGATTGTGACATCTTTTCTGATCAATATTAACAGAAGTTTTAAAAGGTTACAAAAATTGGAATCATAACTGATAGAATATGAATCATCATGGGTTGATAGTATATCCATCCCAACTTTATTCTTTGCTATATCCCGAGTTATCATTACAGTTATATTATAATGATGTAATTCTAATTGAAAATAGAGGTAAAGATCTTTTTTTGTTTGTTTGTTCGCTTCAAGTATCTGGTTTAATTTATGGAACTGTAGTAAAACAAATTATCCAAAGAAACCTTATCAATGGATAAGGAAATAAAACTTTCCAGGAATCAATCAATTATTGAGTTTATAAGTTTACTTCTCTTGAAGATTCTTTTCTTTGTCTCTAAGGAAGTTAAAGGAGAAAAAAAAAAAAAGAAAAGAAATCCAGCAAGACAATTTCCTAAAAACCTAGGGGCCTGAAAAATAGACTCATTGTTTAATCTTGAGTATGTTTTTAACCATGCTGAAGAAATAAAAATGCCCCTGAGAATAAGTGAACATTGATATTTTGTGACGGAGTGTGAAGGCTGACAAGTCCAGAATGGTCAGGGTGGGCAGCCGGCTGGACATCAGGGAAGAGCTGATGCTGCAGTTCACCCACAGGCAGAACCCCTCCTCCCAGTGGGGAAGGGTGGAGGGTCAAGCCTTCGCCTGGATGAATGAGCCCCTCTCCATCACTCAGTGTTTCTCCAGTCCTCAGGCTAGGACAGCCCCCTGCAGTGGAAGCATGGAGTCCTAACCCTGGATCACCAGGGATGTCCTGACAGTGGACATTTTTAAGGTCTAAGGCAACATGCTCAGCAAACACAGCTTCAAGATGCACCCCTCTTCCTTCCAGACCGCTGCCCTGGACCCTCCTCAAGTGGATACCCTGAAGCCATCACCGGGGGATGCACTGTGATGTAGCTGATGAAAGTTGTCTTTCTGTTAGCTGGGGTGGTGGGGGGGCGGAGCCTGCAGGGCTTGAGTGCTGGGCCACATGGGTGGGCCCCTCACACGAGGACCCCCCAGCTTTTGGCACATTCAGATAAGGACCCACAGCAGGTAGTCCCCAGCCCTCTGCCCTTGACTGTGGGATCTTTCGAGGCTCCATGTCAGGGTCTGGGAAGAGGAGGATCATGAACAGGGCTTGCTGGGGTGGTCCCAGGATAAATAATAAAAGACCTGACCTTCACTCTACTCCCCAGACAAACTAGGGGCTTCAGAGGGGCCCCATTGCCTTGAGTGGGGGCAGAGAGCAGGTTGTGGTTTTGCATACACAACCTGGAGGAGACGGTGCAGAGTCCACTCCTTGAGACCGAAGGTTGTGTCTAAAGCACTTAGTTATGTTCAGAGCTCTGAATTGGCACCGATATGCTGAGGGGAAGAGGGCATTAAGAGGAAAGTATGTAGGATGGGAAATGTTTCAATAATAATTGAATGATGAGGCCATTTGAAAGAACATGTAAAACCGGCAGAAGGGAATGTGAAGGTAGAGAATTACTTGTAACAAAGGAGCCGGAAGTAATCCTGGGGCCATGGGTAAATTCTCTCCCTTGATCGCGGTGGTGGCTATGCAGGTGTGCACATGTGTCAAAACTCATTGGATTCTGTGTTTAAAATATGCTCACTCTGTCATTCGTCTGTCATACGTCAGTACCTCAAGCTGTTAAATGTCCATGTGACGGATGAGTTGTGGGTGAAGAAAGACGTGAAAGCAAGGCCAGAAAGATGGAGACAGGCCCGTGCAGGCGTTCAGAGATGCATTTAGGGATCTGACTTCATTCAGAAATCAACACACACTGGTTATAGAAGCTCAAGGAAAGGAGAAGATGACCATGGCTGAGCTGAGCATAACTGTCTGGAGGGCCTTACTGTCCCCAGGCCCTTGCAGAGAGGCCCAAGATTAGAGGGGCCACAGGACAGAATCTTGACTGAGGGAGCAGAATTCCTGCCAGAGAGACGACTCAGTGGAGGAGTGATACCTATATTTGACCCCAGTGTGGCTTTTCTGGGGGCCATCCTTTGTGACCTGCTTTGCACGACCTTTTTATTTACTTATTTATTTATTATTTTTATTTTTTTGTTGAAGTATAGTTTGTTTGTTTTTTTTTTTGAAGTATAGTTGATTTACTTGTGTAAGTGTGTGAGTCGCTCAGTCGTGTCCAACTCTTTGCATCCCCATAGACTGTCACCTGCGAGTCTCTGTCCATAGAATTTTCCAGGCAAGAATACTGGAGTGGATTGCCATTCCCTTCTCCAGGGGATCATCCCAACCCAGGGATCAAACCTGCGTCTCCTGCATTGGCAGGCAGATTCTGTACCACTGAGCCACCAGGGAAGCCTATTTTAACAGTGCTAGAATGATTAGTCATGCAGTCATCAGCCTGGGCTCACATGCTGTGTCTTTTCAGCAGGCACACAGGCCAGGATGTAAGGAGGGTCCATCTTCCCTTTTACAAAACATCCCATTTCTCTACTAAGAGGTAATATTCTCACGGCCGGTGGAAGAGGTACCTTTGCTTCAGTCACATCCTTGCCAAGAGTTCTTGCCATAGATTCTTCTTGACTTGTCTTGTATCGTCAATGTATTGGCCATTTGTGTTTCTCATCAGTGAATCATCTGTTTTGTCTGTCTTCCTGTGGGGTTCTCTGTTCTAAACAATGACCTTAGTCATAAAAATCTCATGCACTCTGGGACTTGTCATTCAGTTTTGTTTGGGATGTCATTTCGTTTCATTTTGGATGTCGTTTTTCAGAGACAAGTTTTCAGTTTCAGTGCAGTCAGATTCATTTCCTGTTGGAAGTGTCCTTTCTATATTGCATTTAAGAAATATTTTCCCATCCTGAGGTCAGATAAACTTCCTGGATTTTTTTCCCACAAGCTTTAAAACTTTGCTTTTCATGTTTAGTTTTTATCCACCTGGGTCTTAGTTATGCATGTGGCGTGAGATACGACCTAGTTTTGTTTTTCACTGATAGATCATCATCTGCTGTTACAGCTCAGGTTAGTGGTCATTTAGTCATGTGGTTATATATTGAGTATCTGTATCTAAAAACATTTATTTCTGGGGTCTCTTTTCTTCTGTGTTGGTGTATGGCTTGACTCATTGTCAATAGCACATTATATTAAATGCTTTTTCTTTATTAAGTGTGTGTTTGGTAGGATCAGCCCCCCTTATTTCTTCTCAAAATGATCTTGGCTCTTCTCTGTCCTTTGTGGACTCTCCCCTGCCCTCCCCCTTCCCCATTTCTCTCTCTGTCTTAGACACACGAAGCCATTCATTTGTAACTGCATTGTATTTTTAGGTTCGTTGTCTGAGAATGGCCATTTTTGGTGTATCTTTCCATTTATGTATCCTTCTGTCGTGTTTTTCAATAAAATTGGTATGATTTTTGTTAGATACATTCCTAGATGTCATATAGTTTTGTCCCACTACAGGAAAAGTAGAGTTTTTTGAAGAACATTTTCTGATTTTAAAATGTTTGTATAGAGAAACACATTTACTTCTGTTCATTGGTCATGCATCCAGTTACTAATAACTCCATTTACTCTGACAGTTTGCCCATAGATTGCTTGGGGTTTTCTATTTAGTGGGTTACCTTATCTGGGAATAATGGCAGTATGCTTCTTCCTTTCCAGTCTTTTTGTTGCTTATTGATTTTTCTTCATTTTTCCTATCTTCCCAAACTGACAAGGACTCTTCAGCACAGTATTGAATAGGGCTTGAACCAGACATCTTGTTTTCTTCCTGATTTATTTTACTTTATTTTTATTGAGGTATAGTTTATTTACAATGTTGTGTAATGTAAATTACAATGTTGTGTACAATGTAGTTTCAAGTGTACAGCAAAGTGACTCAGATTCTTTCAACCACTATCGGTTATTACAAGATGTTGAGTGTAGTTTCCTGTGCTATACATTAGGTCCTTGTTGTTTATCTGTTTTATTCCTTCCTGATTTTAAAGGAAGTGTATTCAATAATTAGGAATAATGTTTATTGAAATTTTGGGACTAAATAGTATTTTCCAGGTTTAGGGAATCCCATTTTATTACTGTTTTGCTTAGAATTTACCATTAAAGAGTCTTAAACTTTAGCAAAAATGCTACATCTATTGAGATGTGTGTATGCTAAAATGTATGTGTATTTATATATTTGTATATACATACATATACATACACATATGAGTATGTACAAATACATGCATGTATACTTAATAGATGCAGCATTTGCTAAAATTTGACTCTTTAATATATATTTAATTTAATATATAAATGTTTATGTATATGTACCCACAGGCTTCCATGTACAGTGGTAAAGAATTCATCTGCCAATGCAGAAGACTCTAGTTCAATCCCTGGGTCAGGAAGATCCCCTGGAGAAGGAAACAGCAATTCCAGTATTCTTGCCTGGAGAATTCGATGGACAGAGGAACCTAGTGGGCTACAGTCCATGGGGTCACAAAGAGTCAGACACGACTGAGCCAGCACAAGTTTTATGTTTTATGTGGTTCCAAGGATCTCTCATTTTCATTATGATTCACTTTTTAATCCCTGAGTTATTCCACTGTGTGTTGTGAATTTGCAGAGGTAGAAAGGGCTTAATCAGTTGTTTTCCTGTCATTCACAGCAAACGTAACTGCACTGTGGTTGGATAACCCCATACGCCTGTGTCTTAGTGTTAGTTTGTTGACCTTTGCTTTGCATCCAAGTTTGCAAGCAAGTTTTGTTAAAGCCCCACACATCTTGTGAGTCCAGGTTCTGGCACACATCTGTGAGACATGGTGTGGGGTTTGGCTCGTCCCTGTCGTCACTCATTGTCTGCTGGGCGTGTTGGGCCAGGGGTGTGGAAACCTCCTGCAATGGTGCATTTGCCCATTTATATGCCCACCTCCCTGGTTTCCCTTCTCTCTGTTCATCCTCATCTAGATCTTCTTTATAGACTCTTTCTGCTCCAGAATTAGGACCCAGCTGTGGGTTCTCAGGGCTTCTCCTGGTGGCTCAGATGGTTAAGAATCTGCCTGCAGTGCAGGAGACCTGGGTTCAATCCCTGAGTCGAGAAGATCCCTGGAGAAGGGAATGGCAACCCACTCCAGTATCTTGCCTGGAGAATCCCATGGACAGAAGAGCCTGATGGGCTATAGTCCACAGGGTCACAAAGAATCTGACATGGCTGAACATCTAACACTTTCACTTCATTTTCTGGGTTCTGATTCAGACTCTCATCTCTCCTGGCCGAGCACACCCTTGCTGGGCAAGTTCAGCTGCCTCCCTGGTGTTGTCCCCACCCCTGCACTGGCCACACCCATGTCCCAGAGTCCAGCCCAGACCCACTGAGCTCCCTCCACGCAGAGAACCGCAGCCCTCTCAGACTCAGTGGACCCCACTGAGTTCTTCCTCACTGTTCCCAACAGTTCCACACCCCATGCGGCCTGCCCATCTCGGAACAGCTGCCCCTGCTTAGGCCATGGGGGTGACTTTTTTCTCCTTTACTCCCTCCTGTTAATCACCAAGTCCCCTATCCATCATATCCTTCTCTGCTTCTCACCCTCTTCCTGCCTCATTCATGGAAGCCACCTTGCTGTTGTTCAGTCGCTCAGTCGTGTCCAACTCTTCGCAGCCCCATGGACTGCAGCTTCCCTGTCCTCCACTATCTCCCAGAGTTTGCTCAAACTCATGTCCATTGAGTTGGTGATGCCACTTGTGGCTCCTCAATCCAAATATTTATATATTCAAAACTCTCACAAACTTCTGTGTGCCTCCATTTATCTTTGAACAGATCCTAGAAGGCGTTTAAGGAACACTGTCTAGTCTGAGCACATGCAGAAATGTTTTAATATAAGTTAAATGCAGATTGGAAATTTTACTTCTTATTATAAATAGTACCTAAGTCCCTAGGTGGCTAAAGGCTAATAAGAGCATTTAAATTACTTCTGTGTGTATTGCCTGAGTGCCTCTTCCTTCTTTTTGACTTCATTCTTTATATTCCTGAGCTTTAATCAAACTACGGTCACTCAAACAAGTGGACAGAACCTTCCAGAGGCAGAGCAACAGCAGAGCAGTAAAAGGTGTGTGGACATCAGAATTTTTTTCTCTCCTCAGTTGAACAGTAGGAGCAATGATATAGAAGTTGTTTAGGCCAGAGAAGGGCATTCTGGAGTGGGCAACCAGTCATTTCTGCAGCTGTTTTCCTTAAGCATTTGTGGATGAGGCCTCAAAGCCCTTTACTGAATTCATCCTCCAGTGTTTGTGAGCAGATGAAAGTCCCCAGGTGACTGGCCATCCGTCATAGGATCGTAGATGGTGCTTATTGAACCTCACTGTGTGCTGAGCCTTGCTCTGAGCCCTTCATGTTTGCGAACTAATTTCACCCTCACAGCCCTGAGATAGGTGGGTATTGCTATTCCATTTATTTATTTATTTATTTTGACTGTGCTGGGTCTTCGTTGCTGCTTGGGTTTTTCTCTAGCTGCAGTGAGTAGGGGCTACTTTCTAGTTGTGGAGCTCAGACTTCTCATTGCGGTAGCTTCTCTTGTTGTAGAACACAGGCTAAAGGGCGTAGGGGCTTCAGTAGTTGGCGGCTTCCAGGCCCTAGAGCACAGGCTTAGTAGTTGTGGCGGAGGGCTTAGTTGCCCCCACGGCATATGGAGTCTTCCTGAATTAGGGATCAAACCCATGTCTCCTGTATTGGCAGGTGGATTCTTTACCACTGAGCCACCAGGGAAGCCCTGTTATTCCATTTTACAGATGAGGACGCTCAGGCACAGTGAAATGAGACAGCTTCCCAAAGTCATGCAGGTCATTACAGTGGATCAGAGATTCTTGGCCAGCTCCCACTACCATCTGCAGTGGACACATAGGCATGCTACCCAGGACCATGGCTTAGCCACAGGACAATGGATGCAAACACTCAGAACAAGCTGAAGTCCAGCGAGAAAACGGTTATTGATACCTTCTGAATCACCAAAATTAAAGTATATTCACTCTAATTTATGTTCAGTTCCTTTCAAAAAAAATTCTTAGAAAATTGATAAACCAACAATTTGTTGTTTGGTCACTAAGTTGTGTCCAATTCCTTGCAACCTCATGAACTGCAGCAGTCCTGGCTTCCTTGTCCTCCACTATCTCCCCGAGTTTGCTCAAATTCATGCCCATTGAGTCAGTGATGCCATCCAACCATCTCACCCTCTGTTGTCCCCTTCTGCTCCTGCCCTCAATCTTTCCCAGCATCAGGGTCTTTTCCAGTGAGTTGGCTCTTCGCATCATGTGGCCAAAGTATTGGAGCTTCGACATCAGTCCTTCTAATGAACATAATCAATTGTGTGCTCTGTGTGCTCTGCTATGTCACCTCAGTCGTGTCTGACTCTTTGTGACCCCACAGACTGTAACCCACCAAGCTCCTCTGTCATGGAATTCTCCAGGCAAGAATACTCCAGAGGGTTGCAATTTCCTACTCCAGGGGATTTTCCAGACCCAGGGATTGAACCTATGTCTATTAAGTCTCCTGCATTGGCAGACGAGGTTTTTTTTTTGTTTTGTTTTTTACTAGTAGCACCACCTGGAGAAGGAAATGGCAACCCACTCCAGTATCCTTGTGTGGAAAACCCCATGGACAGAGGAGCCTGGCGGGCTACAGTCCATGGGGTCACAAAGAATTCGATCAGTTCAGTTCAGTTCAGTCGCTCAGTCATGTCCAACTCTTCTCGACCCCATGAATCGCAGCATGCCAGGCCTCCCTGTCCATCACCAACTCCTGGAGTTCACTCAGACTCACGTCCATCGAGTCAGTGATGCCATCCAGCCATCTCATCCTCTGTTGTCCCCTTCTCCTCCTGCCCCCAATCCCTCCCAGCATCAGAGTCTTTTCCAATGAGTCAACTCTTTGCATGAGGTAGCCAAAGTACTGGAGTTTCAGCTTCAGTATCATTCCCTCCAAAGAAATCCCAGGGCTGATCTCCTTCAGAATGGACTGGTTGGATCTCCTTGCAGTCCAAGGGACTCTCAAGAGTCTTCTCCAACACCACAGTTCAAAAGCATCAATTCTTCTACACTCAGCCTTCTTCACAGTCCAACTCTCACATCCATACATGACCACAGGAAAAACCATAGCCTTGACTAGACAGACCTTTGTTGGCAAAGTAATGTCTCTGCTTTTGAATATGCTATCTAGGTTGGTCATAACTTTCCTTCCAAGGAGTAAGTGTCTTTTAATTTCATGGCTGCAGTCACCATCTGCAGTGATTTTGGAGCCCAGAAAAATAAAGTCTGACACTGTTTCCACTGTTTCCCCATCTATTTCCCGTGAAGTGATGGGACCGGATGCTATGATCTTCGTTTTCTGAATTTTGAGCTTTAAGCCAACTTTTTCACTCTCCTTTCACTTTCATCAAGAGGCTTTTTAGTTCCTCTTTACTTTCTGCCGTAAGGGAGGTGTCATCTGCATATCTGAGGTTATTGATATTTCTCCCGGCAATCTTAATTCCAGCTTGTGTTTTTTCCAGTCCAGTGTTTCTCATGATGTACTCTGCATAGAAGTTAAATAAGTAGGGTGACCATATACAGCCTTGACGTACTCCTTTTCCTATTTGGAACCAGTCTGTTGTTCCATGTCCAGTTCTAACTGTTGCTTCCTGACCTGCATACAGATTTCTCAAGAGACAGGTCAGGTGGTCTGGTATTCCCATCTCTTTCAGAATTTTCCACAGTTTATTGTGATCCACGCAGTCAAAGGCTTTGGCATAGTCAATAAAGCAGAAATAGATGTTTTTCTGGAATTCTCTTGCTTTCTCCATGATCCAGCGGATATTGGCAATTTGATCTCTGGTTCCTCTGCCTTTTCTAAAACCAGCTTGAACATCAGGAAGTTCACGGTTCACGTATTGCTGAAGCCTGGCTTGGAGAATTTTGAGCATTACTTTACTAGCATGTGAGATGAGTGCAATTGTGCAGTAGTTTGAGCATTCTTTGGCATTGCCTTTCTTTGGGATTGGAATGAAAACTGACCTTTTCCAGTCCTGTGGCCACTGCTGAGTTTTCCAAATTTGCTGGCATATTGAGTGCAGCACTTTCACAGCATCATCTTTCAGGATTTGAAGAATTGGATAGGACATAGCAACTAAACAACGGCAACAATGGCATGGATGGTTTTGCCGTGAACAAAAATAAGGGCTCCTGGTTCCTGTGATCCTCCTTACTCCCCCTCACCCTTCCCATCCCTTTCCTCTACTGGCTTTCCAGTAAAGTCCTACAGGGATGAACTATTGATGCCTGGAACAACTTGAATGAATCTTGAGGGAATCAAGCTGAGTGAAAAAACTCAGTTGTGGAAAGTCACATGTTTTATGCTTCCAGTTGTATCCTAGCCTTGAAATGACAAAAGTATAAAAACAGAGATCAGACTTGTGGTTGACAGGGGTCTGGAAAGGGAGGTTGAGTGGGAGAGAAAGGTGAGTGTGTCTGTAAAGGGCAACGTGGGTAGGGAGGGTGGATCCTGTGCTCATGGAGGTGTTCTGAGCATTGACTGTGTCATCGTCCTTCCTGGCTGTGATATCACACTGTAGTTTTATAAGATGCTGCCGTGGAAAAAACCAAGGGAGGCGTACCCAGGGTCCCTCTATGGTTTCTTACAACTGCAAGTGAATCTACAGTTTTCTCAAGAAAAGAAGTTTAAAAAACTTGGAATTTTTTTTTCTTATCAAAATTCTCAGTTAGACTTTATAATTGACAGAGATGGCCCACCTACTTAAATGTTGGCACTTTGAAGATTTTCTTAGATGGTAACTACCTAATAATTATCAAAATTGTAAAATACATCATTTAGTATCTAATTTGATCAACCATGTGGGAGAGTACACAAATGTGTCTGTAATAGACCAGTGTTGATGAAAAAAAAAAGCCCCACGAAACAGGTGGCTGCCCTTGTCCTGGACCTCAACGGCAGTGCTGAGGGTCCTGCCGCCTGCGTTGCCAAGACAATGCTGACGCCCTCTGCGTCTTTTCCCGCAGGAACTCCTCTTCAGTGTGTGTGCCCTCAACGTCCTGTCCACCATTGTGTGTGCACTGGCCACAGCCATGTGCTGCATGCAGATGGTCTCTGCCGATGTCCTGCAGATGGTAAGTGGCCCCCCGCCTCTCCCCCTCTCCCCAGCACAGTCAAAATGGTGGGGTCTTGACCCCTCCCCCAACCAGTTTGAGAGCAATGCAGCATGGACACCGCTGGCTTCCCACCAGAACAATGAGCCCTGACAGCACATGGGGCCTGGAGATCCTTGAAGGTCCCTCCATGCTACCCTCTGGAAGACAGAAACCCACAGATTCGATGCCACCGATGTATTTATTTAGGTGCAGTTGGAGCTCCTTGCTGATGGGGTCCAGCTACCGTTACATGCCTCTAGGGAGCCCCAGGTTTGTGCCGCTGAGTAACTGTGGTGACCATTCTATAGCCCAAGACATCCTCCGGAGCCATGCCACTGTCTCCAGGCTTCAGAATTCTTCTTCTTCTTTTTTTTAATCTATTTATTTATTTGGCTCTTCCAGATCTTAATTGCAGGTTGTGGGATCTTTGATCTTCTTTGTGGGCTCTTTAGTTGCAACATGCAAATCCTTAGTTACAACATGTGGGATCTAATTTCCTGACCAGGGATTGAACCCAGGCCCCTGCATTAGGGGTACAGAGTCTCAGCCACTGCACTGCCAGGGAAGTCCCCCAGAATTCACTTGTAATAAAGCAGGATTGTTAGAATATGAGCTCTTCTCAAATTGAAAAACTGCTCCACTGTGCCTTGCACACTTGCTCATTAACCGTCAGCTCATAATCCAGCAGCAGGTCACTGGTCGGCTATCATTGGAGCCTCCAGCCAGGGTCTTAGAGATGAGGAAGTGCTGGTCCCCAGCGGAGGGATGAGGCCAAGAGTGGAGGTCACATGCTGATTAATACACAATCAGTAATAGTGACGGCTCTTCGTTATTTGTGTGAATAGAACATGACCCACTGCTCAGTACATTACCGCTAAAGTCAGCAAGTCAAGAGGAAGTGATGAGAAGATGCTGTTCTCCATGCTAAGGGTAGGAACCCTCCCTCCCTGCTCCCCTGGGCCCCTCCAGGCCCTGCCCTGCCTCCTCCCCAATGTTTCAAGCATCTTATGAAACAAAGGCAAGTTGTTCTTGTAGGAGCCTGTGTGTTTTGTTCTTCCCCACCCACCCTGTAGCAATTCATCAGTTCACAACACGACGCAGGGCCAGAGAGCATCATTATCAAGGTGTTAAAAATTCATTGGCTCTAATCACGTGCGGCCTGTTCTTCCCTGTGTACCTCCACACAGCTGTCACAGCCTGCTGACCTTTTCGAGAGGCAGCAGTTTTCCAAAAGACACCTAATTAAGCATCTCTTCAGCAGCAATGAACTCCTGGCCTCACTCGCTGAGCCCTCATGTAGACATTTCTCTCCGGTATGTTATGTAAAGGAAGGTTAAGTGCCGTGGGGGTCCACTCACCTCGACAGATTTTCCTGTCAATCTGGAAATATCACTCCAATCAGATCAAACTAACGGAACCGCAGGGCTGGAAACACTGAAAGTTTGCATTTCCTAGCTTTCAGAATTAAAATAGAAATTACCAACCAAATAAGAAAATCTGTCATAGCTGTAATCGCATGCACACTGGATTATAACGTACAGTTCAGTTCAGTTCAGTCGCTCAGTCTTGTCTGACCCTTTGTGACCCCATGAACTGCAGCACACCAGGCCTCCCTGTCCATCACCAACTCCCAGAGTCCACCCAAACCCATGTCCATTGAGTCAGTGATGCCATCTAACCATCTCATCCTCTGTCATCCCCTTCTCTTCCTGCCCTCAATCTTTCCCAACATCAGGGTCTTTTCCAATGAGTCAGCTCTTCGCATCAGGTGGCCAAAGTATTAGAGTTTCAGCTTCAACATCAGTCCTTCCAATGAATACCCAGGACTGATCTCCTTTAGGATGGACTGGTTGGATCTCCTTACAGTCCAAGGGACTCTCAAGAGTCTTCTCCAACACCACAGTTCAAAAGCATCAATTCTTCTGCACTCAGCTTTCTTTATAGTCCAACTCTCACATGACCACTGGAAAAACCATAGCCTTGACTAGACTAACCTTTGTTGGCAAAGTAATGTCTCTGCTTTTGAATATGCTATCTAGGTTGGTCATAACTTTCCTTTCAAGGAGTAAGCATCTTTTAATTTCATGGCTGCAGTCACCGTCTGCAGTGATTTTGGAGCCCAGAAAAATATAGTCAGCCATGGTTGTATGTATCCCCAAACCAGTTTATACCAGGGGTATATGGATTGTAAGTGCATATTCTACTACTGTGTGAACCAACAAAATATGAGTGCAAAAAGAGAATTACTTCTATTACAATAAAATTGAGTGCTCTTGAAAGATTCTCAAAAGATTTTCCAGTAAGCTGTTTTCCTCTGCCCTTACTTTATTGCCAGCCACCCAGCTTCAGGGACATCGTCTGCTATTACACGTGTCTCCGTTTGCGCATCTCTGTTCGGCACCAGCTTGTTAACTTCATCTTTTGTTACTGTTACTTATGTAAAAGAGCGTCACTAAATATATTGCCATCAATTTAAACGTAGGTCAGACAACTCTAAGGGGTTGAGATAAAAACTAAAAAAAAGTCTAGGGGTTGTCTATACACACATTGCTACCCAAGTACCTTTAAGTTCTGGCTCTGCTATAAAAACACAGACCTAGAAAGTTAGAGAATGTTTTTGTCCGACCATGGTGTATTTATGCAGGAAAAGCCACAGGGCACTCCCTTCAACAGACTGTGACTCACAACAAAGGCCTTATCCCACGTGGAAGGAGCCCACAATTTTATTCTTATGTCTGTGGATCAACATTTTGGAATAATTAATAATTTAGGGAGAATTCATATAATGAAGACATGCCTACATGAGATGCAAATTGTTATGCCTATGGTCAGAATTTATCTAATTGAATTCCTGTAATACATTTGAAAATAGTGGACCATTATTTCCAAAAGACCATCTGATGATAAAATTCCATTTATTGATATAGTTTCATGGAGAAAGCATTTACGTCCACAGGCCTATAATTGCATGTTTTTAGTTTTATTTCCTACGTGTAATCTCAGTTTTCCATTTTTGCAGTAAGCTGTTTTCCTCCCCACTTATTTTATTGCCTGCCACCCAGCCTTAGGGACATCGTCTGCTATTACAGACATCTCCCTTCGGCACCAGCTTGTTAGCATCGTCCTTTGTTGCTGTCATTTATGTTCTCCACTTGTCCTGTGCCTTATTGAAGTGGATCTGCTTCAGATGCGGCAGGCAGAGTACCGTGCCTTCACAGACGTGATGCAGTGGGCTTGCCCACGGAGCTTGGAAGGGGTGCTGGCCTCTGTATCAGAGGGATAGAGTGCCCCTAAGAGCTCCCAGATCAGGCAAATTCACCTGCATCTTCTACCCATTCAGCCGTCCTCGGACCCACAGTGACTCTCCTTGAGGTTTGGGTTCACCACAAGGGTCTTCAGGTCCTAGGTGTTACTTAACTATCAGATGAGGATCGATGGGTGTCTTAACCTAAAAAGCCAGTTACAGCAGACTTACGTAAAATGATGCATTTATACCACGGAACGTTGTATTTTGACTTTAAAAATGCAAATGAGCATTTGTCACCCTGGTTGGTGTGGTGCCAGGCTCTTCATTTTGACTATAGGTCTCTTTGGTGTATCAGGTTATTCGTGGAAATCACACCCTCTGTGATTTCCAGATTTAGTTCCTTTCAGCTGGACTCAGCTGTGTGAAGCCATCTGCATGGATGTTTTATGATCCTGACGAACACTTGGCCAAGACCCACCTTGGCAGCAGTTTCTGCTTAGCTATGAAGTCTTTTCCAAAGCCTCCAACTCAGTTTTCACAGAACAAGCAAGTTTTCTTGTCTGCATTCATATTTCACTGTAAATTAACAGTAGTAACTAAAATTGGTCTGAACCTGTTTGAGGAGGCCTCCTTGCTCACCTGAGGGAGGGGTAGAAGGACCAGAGATCAGCAGGATGCCTAGGGGGCTGTCACTCCTAGGTCCAGAGTGCAGGGAGAGAGAGCTCCAGCTTACTGACAAGAGTTCCATTCAGAAGCCTTTTCCATGGCAATAATCCTGCTCTTTCTACCAAGGATGTACGTGCATGCTAACTCGATTCATTTCTGTCCAACTCTTTGCGGCCCCATGGACTACAGCCTGCCAGGCTCCTCTTCCATGGGATTCTCCAGGCAAGAATAGTGGAGTGAGTTGCCATGCCCTCCTCCAGGGTATCTTCCCAACCCAAGTATCAAACCCACATCTCTTCTGTCTCCTGCATTGGGAGGTGGGTTCTTTACCCCTAGCACTACCTGGGAAGCATGTGCCTAACATGGGTCCTTCCCCCAGAGCATACCCATGAGAACAGGCTTCTCTCCAGCAGAGACTAAAATGCAAAGTCCTCTTTTGAGGATGATGAGAGCTGGACAGTGATGCCCACACCAGATATGTGAATACCTCAGACAGGTACCGACCTCACACTGCTCACCAGGCACAGGTACCCCTTTGTCATCACACGGAACCACCCAAGGCTTGTACAGGTGTCCCAGGGCAAGCAGAACCACATGGGAAGGAAGTGATTCTTTAGGGCCCGTTTCCTCCCCAGCACACCCAGCTGCAGGATTGGCTCCAAACCTGGCCATCACCCTGCAGACTTGGGGCCACAGAGGAAGTTGTGGACAGTGAGCATTTCTGCACATCCTGAGGATGACTGGGAGGTTGAGGGTGAAAGGAGACAGGATCCAGGGAGAGAGAACAGACCTTGTTTGGTATTTGGGGTTGGTTCAAAAGGCAGTTGGAGGATTCAGGGATACCATGGGTTAGTGGGTAAGGATGCTAGAAACCTGGTGGGATCCAGGGAGCAGAGGCATGTAAAAGAGTTTTAAAGGGGGATAACCTCATCTCGTTGGATTAAACGTAACTTTTTAAAGCAGAACAAGAGGAAGAAAACCAAGGCAGAGAGGTGAGTTAGACGCTCTCAAAAGGAGAAGATAACCTGGGGGCTACTTGGAGGTGGCAGCCAGGAGGTATTGTTCACCTGTGAAGTGGATGCTCATAGAGCATCTTCTGGGCCTAGGGTACCAGGCAAGGCTCAGAGATAAGACACAGACTGGACCCAGGGCCACGGAGGGAAAAAGACTCGCCCTTGGGATTTCAGCACAGCTCCTACAAGGATCTCATTACTTCCCAGGGGTGAATGGCAGAGGACAGAGGGGAGGAGGGGCAGGGCAGGAGCAGTCTGAGGAACCCCTTCTCCCTGGCTGCATCTTTGTCTGACTCCCTCTCACGCCCCTGTGGGTAGAACCTAATGACACCAGCTTCTGGGGAGACCGTGGGGTGCGGCTCTCCACCCGCCTGTCTCAAAGCAAAGTCCAGGGCCAGTGACCCTGGGCTCCCAGATAGACGCTGCCTTGGCAGACAGATTTGAGGGGTGTTGGGGAGATGGCAGGGTGACTCATGGGATTCCCACCGTGGAGGCCAAGGAGCCAGGTGCCTGCTGCTAAGTCTGAGATGCTTCCTTGAAGACAGGCCAACACCCCCTGGAAAGGCCATCTGGACTTTAGGGCAGAAATGGAGACCTCTGTTTAACCTTTAAAAAGCCTCCCTCGCATGACCACATTGACTCCTTTAAACCTGCTAATAGGATCACCTGGACCTCCTCACCTCTCTCATTCCTGGTGGAATTGGACCTTCCACGGGAAAGCACTTTGCCTTTTGTGTTTCATGCTTGAGGGTGTTGTTGATTTCTCTAATTCCTGAGTCTTCACTCCATGAGACCCCCAGGACCCTTAGCCTCATCCTGGCTGCTCAGCCTCGTGCAGTGGCCGTGGGGCAAGTGGCTTTCCAAAGTCAAGGCCAGTAGGCACATCCGCACTGCCCTTGGCCATGGAATCACCTCTGTCTCAGATGATTAAGTGCACAAGCCTCGCCTCACACTGGCTGGCAGGGCATTGACTGAGCTCTGTGTGTGGAGAAGGCAAGAGCCACATGCAGCCTGAGTTAGTGGCAGAGATAGGAGTAAAGTCTTCCCAGACTGTGCTTTGCCTCAGAAGACACGTCTGTATAACAGCAGGGGAATGGAGCACGATGAGGCTCCAGAGGGAAGGGGATCCTCACAGAGCCATTGTTTCACATGTTGTGTTTAGCCAGTTCCCTTGAGTAAATAATCAGCCTGCAGTGCGGGTTGATCCCTGGGTCGGGAATATTCCCTTGGATAAGGAGATGGCTGCACACTACAGTATTCTTGCCTGGAGAATTCCATGGACAGAGGAGCCTGGCGGGCTACAGTCCATGGGGTTACAAAGAGTTGAATACAACTGAACAACTAACACTGTTTGACAGGTTGAAGTCCCTGAGTTCCAACTGTGTCATTAAAGCTTCAGTACAGTTAGCTTCATGAGACACAAGCCATACCGGCCGACCGATCACTCGGAACCTCTCTGTCTTCCAGTTCCTTCCACAAAGGGCACCTTCTGCCAGCCCAGCCTGCCTGACCCCCCATGGTACCGTGCTCCACCAGACCTTGGATTTCGATGAGTTCGTGCCCCCGCTGCCCCCTCCGCCCTATTACCCTCCAGAGTACACCTGCACACCCACTGCTGAGGCCCACAGGTTGGTGTCTCTGGGAACACCTCCCTGAGGGATGCTGGGACCCAAGAATGGGAAGCCGTGTGGGGATGGGGAAGGCATGAGTTGCTCCTCGTCCATGCAGGTGAGCAGAGGGGAGGCAGATGAAGGCCTGAATGTTGGTCCCGACAGCAGAGCCCCAGGCAGGGTGGTGGTGGAGTAGGATGCTCAGAGACCTGTGTGCTTCCTCTGGCCTCACTGCAGGGTATCCGAGGGGAAACCCAGGCAGGACCAATCCTATTCCACTCTCAGAAAACACAGTACAGCTCTCAGGTTGAACATGCATGCATGCTCAGTCGTGTCTGACTGTTTGTGACCCCATTGTAGCCCCCCCGGCTTCTCTGTCCATGGGATTCTCCACGCAAGAATACTGGAGTGGGTTGCCTATTTCCTGTCATGTTACAGTCACATTTAATTAAAGATGAATCAGCTCTAAGATGTTTTTCATTGTTACGGAAAAGACCGTGAAGTTGGTGAAAGTACCAGTATCCTTTGAGAGCAGTAAAGAGTTAGAACCACCTAGTGAATGAGGCTTTTTTTTCACACACCCAAGAATTCTGTGTGGGGAATTGTTCCGATTGCTCTGAGGGCAATGGGAACAGCCGGCTCCTTCCCCAGAGGGTGACCTTCCTCCTTCTGCTGCTCAGGGGCCTCCACTTGGACTTCGCTTCCTCCCCGTTTGGCACTTTGTACGGCGTCGCCATCAACAGCCCCGGCCTGCTGTACCCTGCTGAGCTCCCACCACCCTACGAGGCCGTGGTAGGCCCGAGCCCTGCCAACCAGGTAAGTCCCAGGCCCTCCAACAGGCCAGTTCCCTGTTCCCGGCCTTTCTGCCTTCTTTGGAATCTCTCCCAGCCATTCAGCAAACCTGTGGGCACTGATGTCTCAGCCCTGTCTGAGCAGGAGGCAGGGGCAGGGAGCCTGAGTATGCAGGGGGCTCTGGCCTGTTTCAGCTACAGGCCACTGTCATGGTCAGCCAGACACGTGACAGCTGGTTTGAACCCCTGCTCCTGCTGGAAGCCTGGTGGCTCCAGCCAGAGAGAGGCCTGAGCCCAGAAGGCGCACACTCAGGATGTGTGAGCTCGGTTTCCTCATCTGTGAAGTGGGATCATAATAGTACCAAGCCCTTCAGGTGGACAAGGACAGTTGTAATGGACAGGGCTGGGCACATGTCAGGGTCTAACTTGGCAAAAGCTACCTGCACTTCTTTGGTATTGTTACCACCATCCTTGTCATCATGCTGTCATTGCCGAATATCAAGGGTCACTGGCAAGGGCAGAGACACGTTGAACACAGGGAAAGGTTGCACTGGCCCAAATACAGATGTAGTGATGGGGCCACATGGTGGCCTCTTGGGGAACTGCAGGGATTTGACAGTGTGTGTCTGATGCGGGACACACAGCCATCCAGGGAGCAGGCTGCAGCCACCCCTGGGCCCCATACACCAGGCAGAGGAGACACAGACGGGACCGGGACTTCCAGGGGCACAGCCGTGGGGCTTCAGCAGCCATGGAGCCACTCCGCACCCCCCCAGAGGTGGTACAGGCCCAACCTCACACTGTCACCCTGTGAGACGGGTCCCGCGGTGAGCAGGCCAGGCTCCAGGGCCTGTGTGTTTCCACTACCCCTGAGGAGTGGCCCTGGGGACCCCCTGTGCTGGGCTCAGCCTCCAGGGATGTGACTGGACACAGTCCTGTCTTCAGGGGATCAAGTCCTACAGGCCAGTAGCTATGTGACAGGAAGAAAAGGGAAGAGGCTCGGCGCCTGGGGGGCGTCTCTACCACGGGCTCTCCTCGGACTCCTGGGGTGTGACTGCCATCCACCCAGCCAAGGCAGAGGCTCCTGACACCCCAGGGCCTCTCTCAGGGCCTGCTCCCACCAAGAGGTCCTGAGACTGTCAGCCCAGCAGAAGGACTCAGCTGGGTCTCCTGGCTGTTTTCTTGTGTGGGGAAGGGACAGACCAGGCAACAGCCCCAGAGGGAGGAGGCAGCAGTGTGATGTGGGTGACTCTCGTCTCTAGATCCATTAACGACCAAATTCTCCGGAACTTTTCCCTTTAAAGCGAAGCATTTAAAGAGCATTCTGCCTTCCTGAAGTGGTTTATTTTTCTCTTCGTGATAAAAATTGATCAGTCAATATTGTCAAGGGAACCCACTTCCTGTGAGAGTGGTCAGAGTCCTGAACAGAGCTCTGTGGGGCACTGGGCAGGGATGCTGGTCCCTGGATGGGTCCAAGGATCCTGGGAGCTGAGGCCTCAGCCATTGGCAGGCCAGCAGGTCAGGGAGGAGGGGTGTGCTCCCAGGTGAGGGGGCAGCTCCTGCAAAGGCTCAGAGGGAGGGGCAAATGTGAGATCAGGGGACAACAATCTACTTGCTGGTCCTTGCTGGGTACCAGGATCATCAGAACATCCAAGGGAATGTCTGTGGCTGATAGGGTCTGGACTTGGGGCCTTAGAGATGTTGGGGTTGCTGCAGAGATGGTCACTGAAGCCCTGGATCCAGGGGGTGAGGGCCGAGGAGAAGGCATGGTTGGGGGTCCCAGAAACCAGTGCTCAGGGAGGAAGACACCAGCCAAGTGTTGCCCGGAGGTTGTTAAAGACTGAGCCCCGTCCATCTGGCTCACCATCCAAGGGCTACTGGTGACTGACAGGACCAGCTGCCATGGGGTGGGGGAGTGGGCAGGACCAGATGGCATCGGGGAGTGGGGGATGGCACCTGAGGAGGGGGACCAGGAGTGTGGATACTTTTTCTAGGTTCCAGGGGGCCTCCTGACTCTGTGTAGGGCTTGTCAATCAAATGCAGATGCTGGGTTCACCCTCAGCACTCTGGGGCTGCTGAGAATCTGAGGATCAGCCTGGCTCCCAAATCCCCACTGCAGCTGCTACACATTTGGGAACCGGGGTCAATGGCTCTGGCAAGATGCTCCAAGAAGAGGCCGGATAGGAAATAGCTGGGGGTGGGGGTGGGGTGTGGGAACAGGGTGAGGGGGTTACAAAAGGGTTGTGCCAGGGCCTGGAGCATGGGGCCAGGGCCTCCCCAGGGCCAGGGGAGGGAGGGCCCTGGAAGGCAGAAGGGGCTGACCCGGGAGCAGACAGGCAGCTCAGCCTGTAACCAGCAGGGGCACTGGGCAGGGCGGCCAGGGAACTGGAGACCCCAGGAAGCCCACAGGACTGTGTGATTCTCCTCAGCCACCTTGGGGTGGGAGGGACCCCTGCCACCTCCCCCTCCACGTCCGCCTTTGCACCACAACCCCTCTGCCACACAGAGCTCCGGGCTCCCCTAGCCTGCATCTCCATATTCCCTCCATGTCCAGAGGAGAGGAGCTACGCAGTGATTCTCAGGTCTGTGTGCACCACCCCGTGGACAGCGCAGGGCAGGAGCCAGCGAGAAGCCCCAGCCGCACTCCTGCCCTGCTGGGCTTCCGAGGATCCAGTGGGCTGGGATCCAGCTTTGGGTTTGAGGGTGACATTTGAGGCACCCCCACACTTGGACCTAGAAGGATGTTGAGTATTTATCACTATTTTACTCTCTTTTTTTCCCTGAAGAATAGACTATATCGGAATATGATGATGGTAATACCTGTTCTAAGACCCATATGACATCATTTTCCAAAAGTATGAGGAATTCTCTAAGTGGAGATTTCTTTCACAGGATTTTGGGGAGGAAATTTTCAAGGGCAAAGACCCATCTTACATGAGCTTGCGTTAGCTCAGACACTGGCAGATTACAAGCGCCTGCACAATTGATTGTTGTCACTGGATGTGGCCCCCCTTCCCTGGGCCTGGCTGGCAGCATCTGCAATGAAAGGGCCACCACACCCCTCCTCCTGCCAGTCCAGGGGCCGCTGGCTGATTCTCTCTGACCCTGTGGCCTGGCAGCACTTTCCAATTCCACAGACACCCCAGGGGAGCAGGGGGAGTAGGGGACGCTGGGAGTCCAGGAACCCCTCCCATCCATGGAAGGAACACTGCGCCTGCCAGTTGCCCCCTCTCCCAGGCAGCCCTCCCCCTAACTTGACAGTCAGGAGCAGCTCCCTTAAAGCACGAGCCCCTCTTCCCAGAAGATGAGAAGGTTAATTACACCCTTGTTAGGTCAGATGTGTATAAATTGCCTATTTGTGCTCCTTTGGATAAAGAGAGGAAGACAACTGCCCCTGGAAAGATAAGCAGACGCCGTGCAAGTCTGAGCAGAGCAGAGGCCGCGCATCTCAATAGATTTTTGACTTGGAAAGAAACATGCCTCCCCCCACCTCCGAACTCAGCATGTTCATTTTGACCATGTGTTTTGGCCTCATTCAGGTTCCGTTCTGATTTGGTCTGCGATGAGCTCTCTTCTCCGTGGCCTGAGCTTGGGGCAGGACTGGAAGCAGGGAGTTTCTTTCTACAACAGGAAAGTGGGCAAATTTGCCAGGTTGATGTCCTGCACGTGATCCGGGGGGTCCGTAACACCGTGCACTGGTTCACAGTTTCCATGATCCAGAGGTGAATGGGGTCCCCTTCCTCAGGGTCACAGGACAGGGACGAATGGACTTCTCTGTGGCCTCGGAGGAAGGGCCAGCTGGGCCATTGTGGGTGGATGGGGCTTGTGAGCCAGAGCAGCTCCTCGTGGAGGCCTAGCGGGCAGGAAGAGGGTTCACGGGAATGATGTGGATGCTGATTGATGACCCTGGACGCCACACTGTACACCTTCCTTTGAGCACCTGAGCATCTGGGGTGGATGTGACCTAACAGGGCTTTGGGGATTTTGGTGGCAATACAGTGGGTGGGGCCAGAAGTTGTGAGAAAGGTGAGGGACATGACAGAGCTGTGTCCAACCCCAAGGCCTCAAAGTTATTATTTGTATTTTCAGACAAAACGACTTTTACATTTGAAAACCTGTAAGTCAAGTATCTTGAAAGATTGTTTTGGAACATGAGCCCAAAACCTTAGTGCCCCTTTTCCTCGATTGCTGATAACTGCCCCCACCCCGACCCAAGGACAGCGCTCTGTGAACCTAGGATACAGCTGCCTGACCTCAGCCAGGAGTAGGAAACTTGTTACAGACATAGGGCAGAGTTTCCACACAAGACGTGTTAGCCCCAGCTTCCTGCAAGAAAGGGAGATGGGGAAACTTTGCTTATTTGCCTAAATGCCAATTGACTTTTCAGTTACGATAAGTGGTCAAAACAACACATCTGGGAATAAACAAATGCAGGTATCAGAGCATCCACATTACATCATTCATGCAGCCTCTCCTTTCCCAGCCCTTTCACCCTCTGTCCTGTGGGAGCTGTTATGAGCCTTTATTGCTAAACTCAAATTTCAGGTCCAGTTCTATGCTGCAAATATATTTCTTCCACTGCCTCTGTATTTCACCGACAATGCTGGTTGAAGTGAGCAGCCATTCCCCCACAGCTGAGCTGTGGCCAGGTGGCCTTGGACATGGGGTGGTGAGGGCGGGGCACGTTCAAGTTCAACCCTGACACCCTGCTCACCAGGGTGATGGATGCCCTGCTCCCAGGAACTGTCTCCTCTTGACACCAGGTTTGACTGTGAGCCAGAGAGAAGCCGGTGCCGCTTCTGCAAAACATGACATGAATCCAATTTCCTCCTGACCTTGTCTTGCCGTGTATTTTACTTCTCTTGTTTTATTTATATTTCTTTATTGCCAGAAGCTTTTTATTTTCAAGCCTGAAGTTGCCACCCACTCCTACAAAAAAAAAAAAAGGGAGTCAAAAAGGTTAGATACAGGCAAGAGTTAGGAAATGAACCTCTGGGCACTGTCCTTTTTTTGTGATTTTGAAGGGGGCTGTTTTGATGTTGTTTTTTTTTAATATTTATTTGGCTGCACCCGATCTTAGTTGCCAAATAAATAAATATTTTTTTTAAAAAAACTGCTTCCTGCAAAAATCACCAAAAAAGTCTTAGTTACCGAATGTGGGATCTTTGATCTTCTTTGGTGGCATGTGGAATCTTTTTGTTCTTGTTTCAGGGTGTGGAATCTTTAGTTGTAGCATGAGAACTTTTAGTTGCTGCCTGTGAGATCTAGTTCCCTGACCAGGGACTGAACCCAGGCCCGCCTGCACTGGGAGCACAGAGTCTTAGCCACTGGACCACCAGGGATGTCCCTGGCTAGAGATTCTTGACACAGATTTCCCACACAGGTTACCTGGTGGGATGTTGTGAATTCACCCCAACCAACCCTTCCCTGGCAGAGAGGGAGTGCTGAGTGCTGGATGGTATTATATACATGTGGGATTCAAGGGACCATTGGGGCACCTCCCTGTCTGATCCCTGTGGGTGTGCAGCTCACCCCTCTGGTGGGGTGGAGTGGGGTGGGGGCCAGTAGCCTATCCCCCCGCTTGCTTGACAAAGGAAAGGTGGGCACCCACTATAAGCTTTCGATTGAGCAGGAGGGAGACAGAAATGTAATTACTGAGCTGGAACCAGGCCCGCCACAGAGCCCGCCTGACCTTCCCAGCCTCCACCAGCCCATTACTGGCCAGCCCTGCTGGCCAACCCCACGAGGACCCAGGGATGGTGTTCATGAGGGGCACAGGGTCAGTGCACACGGGTTCATGCCTTCAGGTGCATGGCTGGGGAGGGGAGAGGCTGCTGTGCCCTGAAGCAGGGAGGGCATAGATGCACTAGCCTGGGGCGGATCCCAGCCCAAAGCGGGTGGTCAAAGAGCAGACGTGCCCCATCCCTGCTCAGCAGAGGAGGCTGGTTTCTCCCCTCACACTCCCGAGGCCTCTCTGGGCCTTACAGTCATTCAAGAAGAAAGCTGCGAAAGTGTGAGGACCGTGCACCCTGATTCGAGTTTCACAGCCACCCCCTCCACTGGGCTTGGGGGCCTGCATCAACCTGGCACACCTGGACCCCTGGCCTTGGGAGCAGCCTCCTGACCCCACGTGTGAGGGGACGGCAGAGGAGGAGGCCGGGTGCACGCAGCCCTGGGGAGTGCGGAGCGTGTTCAGTGCCTGCCTGTGTGCATACTGCTAGCCCAGAGCACTGCGGTGCCATGAGTGTTGGTGCCATGGTCCTTCTCTTCCCAGGATGAGGGCAGGGAGAGAGGAGGGGGTGGAGGTGAGGGAAGGGCTGTCCTGTTGCTTCTGGTGAGGCAGGGACCATGTGACCTCCATCAGTCCCAGACAGTGCCTGTGAGTGGAATGCGAGTGGACTCAGGGTGGGCTCTCAGGGTGAGCACACGGTTGAGTGCAGAAGGTCCAAGGAAGGAGCTTCAGTCTTGGAAATGGCGTCTCCCTCCACCCACCCCACACATTCAGGGGAGAAGATTGGAGCCCTGCTTACATGTCGTGGAAGACGAGCTCTGGGGTCAACCTGCCTTTCTAGAGGTGGCTGTGATGCACCCTTCAGACAGCAGACCACCCACATCCCGTTTCCCACTGCAGCTCCCGAGCACGGAGCCGCAAATGACTGAACCCGGCCCCGGGGACCCCGACATCGCTGCGGGCTTCAGCTCACAAGGTAAGTACATCCTCTTCAGTCTGAAACACTTAAGGTGGTAGTTTTCCAGGCGTGTCTCCTCCTCCCTTTTTCTTCTTTTCTCCTGTTACATCCTCTGTCTCCTCCTCTTGAAGGGATGGGAGCTGCTGGAGCCACTCCTGCTAGGTATAGGGGAGGCTCCACACATCTTCCTCCTCTGCCCCACTGGTCAGACCTGGGAACCTCATACTTTCCCCAGGGGGCTTTGTCCACTCTGCTCACCCCAGCGCCCTTTCCCTCATTTGCTGCTGTTGTTCAGTCTCTCAGTCGTGTCCGACTCTTTGGGACCCCATGGACTGCAGCACACCAAGCTTCCCTGTCCTTCACTGTCTCCCAAAGTGTGCCCAAACTCACATCCATTGAGTCAGTGATGCCATCCAACCATCTTGTCCTCTGTCATCCCCTTCTCCTTCTGCCTTCAATCTTTCCCAGCATCAGGGTCTTTTCCAACAGACTGGCTCTTCACATCAGGTGACCAAGGGATTGGAGCTTCAGCATCAGTCCTTCCAGTGAATATGCAGGATTGATTTCCTTTAGGATTGACTGGTTTGATCTCCTTGAGTCCAAGGGACTCTCACGAGTCTTCTCCAACACCATAGTGGAAAAGCATCAGTCCTTCAGTGCTCAGACTTCTTTATGGTCCAACTCTCACATCCATACATGACTACTGGAAAAACCATAGCTTTTACTGTACAGACCTTTGTCAGAAAAGTGGTATCTCTGCTTTTGAGTACACTGTCAAGGTTTGTCATAGCTTTTCTTCCAAGGAGAAAGAATCTTTTCATAGCCAATCAGTTCACCTGTATCTTATTGGGATCTTGATAGGAATCACATTAAACCTGTGCAGCTATTTGAACAGAATCACTATCTTTTTTTTTTTTTTTACAATATTGTGTTAATTTCTGCTGCACAGCAAAGTGACTCTGTTATACATATACACACATTCTTTTTTCATATTCTTTTCCATGTGGTTTATCCAGGATAATGAATACAGGTCCCTGGTTCATACATTAGAACCTTTTTGTTTGTCCAATTTCTACATACTAGTTTGCATCTGCTAATCCCAAACTCCCAGTCCTTCCCACCTCTGACTCCCTCTCCCCCTTGGCAACCACAAGTCTGATCTCTATATCTGAGTCTGTATAGAATAAGTTCATTTGTTCAGTATTTTAGGGGATCACCATCTTTCTAAAGCTGAGTCTTCCAAGGCAGGAACACAGTGTAGAATAAGTTCATTTGTTCAGTATTTTAGGGGATCACCATCTTTCTAAAGCTGAGTCTTCCAAGGCAGGAACACAGTCTGTCTCTGTGGGTTTCACTGTGGTTTCACAGTATCATTTTCACCTACAGATCCTGGGCAGGTTTTGTTGGTGTGCGTGTTACATGTTTCATTTTCTCTGGAGCAACTTTTCATCGGCACTGGATTTACACCTTTGGTTTCCGCATGTTCATGGTCAGTATGTGTGACTGACTGTGACTCAGGGGATTCACTCATGTGTTCACCTCAAATTGGACAACCTTGCTGAACACATGCTAAGTCGCTTCAGTCCTGTCCGACTCTTTGTGACCGTATGGACTGTAGCCCACCAGGCTCCTGTGTCCATGGAATTCTCCAGACAAGAATACTGGAGTGGGTTGCCATTTCCTTCTCCAGGGGATCTTCCTGACCCAGCAATCAAACCCATGACTCTTGCACTGCAGGCAGGTTCTTTACCTTCTGAGCCACCTGGGAAGCCCAAAGATATAGTCACACGACACAAGCCAAGGAGTTGAGGGCGGTGTGCAGAAAAGAGTTATCAGCCTTGGACCATCAGTTTTTCCTGCAATGTTGTTCTAATTTTATCAGGTTTCTATTAACGACATATATTCAGAGATAAGTCACATTTGTCTCTCTGTGACTGCATGTCCTTGAGGAACTCACTCACTGGACTTGCACTGACATTGAGAAACTTGGGATCAATTTTGTGTGCATATGTCCCATCTCATCAAATTATATACATTAAGTATATACAGGGCTTTTGCATACAAATTACACCCCAATAAAGCGGTAAAAGAGAGGGGAAATTGGGATCAGAGTCCACAGGAATGAATACTATTCAAAAGACTTTTAACACTCTGCTGGGTAGTCTTGAAAAGATTTTATAGTACTTAAGACGACAATGTCTAGGTCTAAACTTTTCTAACGAAACAGGAAAGTGTTCTTTCTTTCCTACATTTATACACTTGATTTTGGGCCCTTGCCCAATTATTTTCTTGGGATAAATTCCAGTGAGGAAAACTGCCAAGTCCAGGGGAACATGGACTTGGGGATATTGACCACACTGTGTCCTGGAAAGGTTTTATTACAAGTTCATGTTCCCACCAAGGGTGCTTGTTACAAACCCCGCACCACCCCCCCCCAGACATTGTCACTCCTGGGGACCTTAACCACTCTTAAAGGTGAACTTGACACACACAGGATTGTGTGAGTGTCAAGTTTTTACCTGTTTATCATCAACTTGTAGGTCTGTTTGGGGGTCCATTTTTTTTCTCTAGAAGTTATTTTTTTTTAGATTTATAAGAAAAATTGGAGAAGGAATTGGCACCCCACTCCAGTATTCTTTCCCATGAAATCCCATGAACAGAGGAGCCTGGCATGGAGTTCATATTCATGGTTTTCCATATTCCTGTTCATGGAGTCGCAGAGTCAGATACAACTTAGCAACTAAACAACAATAACAACAAATAAGAAAAATATTTGCTAAATAGAGAAGTGAGGAAATGTGTAAGAGCGACAGTTTTCCTGTTTATGACAGGCTTGCTTTCCCCGTTCAGGCTTTGTTTCCAAAGCCTGTTAACGAGGCCTTCACCACACACAAGTTTGCCATTCCTTCTGTTGTCAAATGTATCAGGCTTTTCCTTTATGGTTTCTATCAATATCATGTTTATAAAATCTTTCTCCACCCCATGGCTGCAGGTTTATTCTCACATATTTTCTTCTTACAGTATCTTAAAGAAGGAAAGTGTTGATGATCCTGAAGATTTTTTTTTTTTTTTAATGTAATCTGTGAGATCTGGCTCATCTTTGTTTTTCCAAATGGACAGGTGGGACTGATGGTTTCAAACCACCTCTTGGGCGGCAGCAGTGGAGAGTGGGGCAGGGGGGTGGCTGAGCGCAGGTGCTGCAGGACAGGGTCACATCAGCCAGCTCCCGCTTGGCCGCCTGTCACGTCTTTCCCAACCTCTCTCAGCTGCATATCTTTGTCCAGGGACTGGGGGTGACTGGGTGGGCCCTGGGCACAGGATGTGCATGGATGTGGGGCACTTGGGACCTCTGGGAATAGAGAGGCTCCCCCAGCACCCACAGGAAGGAGAGGAAAGAATGACCCCAAAGCTTCCCCTCACCTCCCTGCAGGAGTTCGAGCTGCTGTGGTTCTTATCACATGTCCCCCAAGTGGGTCGCTCAACTTGAACATCTACTTCAGTCAGGAGGCAGGGCAGTGAGGTGGTCCTCAGGCCCTGGTGTGCATACAGGTCTGCTGGGGACCCTGTTTAGATGGATCCTGGTCCAGTCCCACCTCAGGGCCACCTGTGGAGAAGCAAGGGGTGGAGCCCGGCCTGAGCAGCAGTTCTCACACCTGGGGCGTCAGGGCAGCTTGTTCAATACCTGGTGCCAGGCCACCTCCAGAGTGGTCAGGGCTGGGCTAACCCCCTGCCTGATGAGGGGCTGCACTCTGGGCCTGTGTGGGGGCAGACAGGTTCTCAGACCCACTGGAACCTGGCTGGGGGTGCTAGGGTCCCTCAAGCCCCCACCTCTCTCTGCACAGGCCCTGCCCTTGGAGCGAGAGACCCTTCCTGTGCACCTTCCTGCACTTCAGACTCCCCGCCCCAGGATGCCCTGGATGGGAGGTGCAGCTGGTTTCTGACTTGGAATCTCTTGTGGAGCCCATGGCCCTCCTGGAGTGATTCTGGTCCCCCTTCTTTCCACACGGAGCACTATCAGCCTCACACAATGACAGGGTTTTTTCCAGGCTTGGAGTTTGGAGGGTGGGCTGCACCTGCCCCCTGGGAGGACTCTGGAGGACACTCTCCCTCATGGTGGGGGGGTTCGGTGGTCACCAGCACTAACTCGGGTCCCTTTCTTTGCAGCACTGACTGACAGCTCCAGCCTCCTGGCCTCCGAGGGCAGCGCTGCTCCTGGCCTGAGCCACCTGTCCCCCGACAACCCCACGGGCACCCCGCTACCTACCCCGCATACCCACCACACGTCCCCCGAGGGCCCCCACAAGGGCACACGGGTGCGGCCAGGTCCCAGGCGCATGGCCCGCTCCATCAGTGACCCCACTTCATGCACGTCCAGGACGACAGGTACAGCGGCCCCAGCCCCTCTGTCCACATGGGCAATGTGAACTTGATGTCCGAAGCCTGGAAGGGGGATGGCCAGCCTGCAACTTCTGCTGTGCTCCGACTGAGCTTGCTGCTCAGTCAGGGAGGAGGGCAGGCAGACAGAGGTTCAGGGAGATGACAGCCTTCTGGGCAGGTCTGCCAGCCTGGGCGTTAACCTGCAGGCTTCACACCAGCTTTGGGGCCTGTGAGGCCTCCGGTCAGGTAGAGCCCACAGTCTGTATCCGTCTCAGCCTGGGTGACTCCCCTGCCAGGACCAGCCTGGGTTACACACTTGTGGGAAATGCCTGTGTCTGCTGAGGGATCTGGTGGGACAAGGAGCCACGTAAGACCTGGCTGCATCGACACATCGTGAGCACGCTGGGTCAGGTCAGCATTGTCCACATGACATTAGGCGCCCCCAGGATGGGAGACCTGGCCCCAGGGTCCTGCACCTTGCAGTCCAACAGCACACCCTAGGGGGTCTCATACATCCTGAAGTTGGAGGACCCCCACCTCCTCCTGGGTCTGTGCCACTAAAAGTTGGGAGGCCCTTGACCACAAGTACCATCGCTGTGGGGACTTGTCCATACAGTGAAAGAAGTCAGAGGAGACCAGTGGCGCCTGGACCAGTCAATGGTCTTGTCCAGCTGAACCCCAGGTGGATTAGATCCCATCCTGCCCCCAGGAGAACCCCATCCCTGCATGGAGCCAGTGTCCACCCAGGTCACTGCCTGAGGTGCCCCACTGGAAAGTACAGGCAGTGCCTCTGCCGCTCCTGGTCAGCACCCCTCCCATCCCTCCTGCACCCCCCCGCCAGCTCACCCACCACCTCCCCCACAACCTTCTCCTGAGGACGCACCGGCTGCTCACATGCTCCTGGCTCAGATGTTTCTAAGCCCCTTAGGGCTACCACCACCCAATTGGGGTCCCCGCTCCCCACCCCTCCAGTGAAGCTCATGCACTGCAAACCCTGACATTAGGGATGGATCTAAAGAGCAGTGATGGCTTGCTTACAAGCTGTCACCCCTGTGACTGCCTCTCCATGCTGTCACCTCTGACAGTTACTGTTTTGTTCATCAAAAGCACGTGCCTCCCAGGCGCCTGGACCCCCAGATGTGGATGGGGATTGGGATGAAGGGCTCTGGGTTTGTCAGTGGTGTCAGCTGGCTGCCCTTTGCTGAGGCTGTGCTGAGAAAGTGACAGGCCAGGGGACCTCCTCCCCTGGGTTTATATTCAGGGGTCTCCACTGCTGGCCTTACCTCTGATGTCCATCTTAGACACAGGAGGGTCACTATAGTATCATTGGGAATTCCTTCCCCCTGGGCTATGTATTAACTGAACTCTTTCTGGGTAAGGTGATGCCTCTTCATACACCCCATCCTGCAGCCAGGACCTCGAAGCAGGACTGTCCCGAGCAGCACTGGGGACTGGTAAGACACCCCTTTTCTGAAACCCCTTGATAACTTCTGTGCAGGGGGCGGAAGTACCAGTGGTCCTCAGCTGCCTTGTGTCTAAACCTAGCCAGCCCCTCCCAGAGTGGTCCAGGCATGTAGAAGACCCAGCCCTCTGGGTTTGGAAGATGGGCTGCCCTCCACCATTCCCCACTCTCTTGGTGGGCTTTATTAGAGCTACACCTGATTTATCACTGGTTTTACTGTATTTATGAGTTTCTATTTGGAGGGGAGAGGCCCCCACCCCCCATGTGTGAGTCTTGTACAGTTTCTCATGCTTCATTACCAGGATTGCTCACTGCCACAAAACACACCCCAGACCACCCAGAATGTGTTCTCTTGTGTGACCTGCAACATAGATGGGGCAGGCCGGGCCTTAGGCTGGTCCTTGGCAACTCATCACAGCTGACTGCCTGGAGCTGGGTTCCTTGACGGGGTTCTTTCTGTGGGTCATCCAGAGAGGCCACGACCCTACTGGGAGCTGGTGTCATTTCCCCACCCTTGGCATGGGGGCCCTGGGCCCTGGGCTGGCTGCCTCGAGAGGCATGGCTGCTGTCTGTCCTTGACATGGGGAGGGACTCTCACTGCCCTCTGCCACCCTCTACTCTGCTCTCCAGGCAGATGTGTGTTCAGATGCCATCCAGCCCTCAAGGGCAAAGGTCATGGAGCTGGGGAAGGCTGAGAAGGGGCATCACACCCCATCCCCCCAACACACACAATGCTTGTGAATTCCAGCAGAGAACTGAGACCCCTGCCCAGCCCCTATCTCGCCAGCAAGCTTTGAATCCCACCCTCCCATCCCCAGCCCTTCAGCTCCAGGAGGCTGCAGCCCCTCTAGATTAATGCAGGCTGAACTCAGGGGTGCGAGGGGCCAGGCATAGAGGGACACAGGAAGTGAGGACCAGGCTGGGACACGGGAATCTGGGCAGAGTTTGTCCAAATCATCCCTGTGTTTGCTTTTCAAGGAATCCCTGGACGGCTGCCTTCTGTTTTGTGTCCATTGTTCTCAGATTGTGTCTTTCCCCCAATTTTCAGCGACCCTGTCTCACTCAATCACGGCCGCCTACGCCTTTCGGCACCAACTCTCACCCAGGGAATCAGACGCCTGGAAAGCAGACCCGCGGTCAACGCCAGAGGCCTTACAGACAGTTTCCAAAGAGCGGCTGCGCTCCTTAGTGGACAGCAAGGCCTTTGAGGACGCCAGGGTCTTGGTGGCCAAGTTCTTGGAGCACTCGAGCAGCTCCCTGCCCGTGGAGGTGAGGCACGTGGTGGGCTCTGCCCGCTCAGCTGTGCCCCCTGAGGAGTGCCTCATGGAGGAGGCTGTCCTCAGCACCCGTGTCCTGGGCCAGCTGTGACAGCGCCTCCGTCTGGGCGTGGACACAGATGAGGATGAACTGGTGCCTGAGTCCCCACGGGGGCACCGAGCGTGTGGGGAGAGGCTGCGATCCAGGGTGGTTCAGGCAGGAAACAGCTGCTCTGCCCTGGATGAGAACCCCGTCCACTGTTCTCTGGGGGTGACACTTCCTACCTAGCCCAGTGACACAGCAGACGACTCTCCCGTGTCCCTTGTGAATCCTTGGTGCTGTCAGGCAGATGGCGCCTTGAACGAGCTGAGCAACAGGAATCCAGTGACAGGGTCGTGCATCTAGCTGAACTGAAGTATCTTCAAGGTTAGGGCCGTGGAGGAGCAGGATCCCCCCCACTCCTGACTTAATTTAGTGTTTAAGTGGGTCAAGCAGGGCATTAGGCAGTGAGTCCATTTTCCCTTGTGGTTTGTATCCACGATCTACCCGGTCTCAGATGCTGATTGTTAAGGAAATTAAGTAATTCTAGCCCAGATGGCATCCTGGGCTCAGCCATCTGCCCGAAGGGCCACACGGCCACCACATCTGGTGAACACATACACAGTGAGGGACACCCCAGTGGCCCAGCCACCCTGGGGGACAGATGGCTGGGACTAGGGGCTCTGAGAGACCCCCATCACCTTGTCTCCTTGGCAACCCCTCCCTGCTCCACCCACCGCCAACCAGAGCATCTTCCCTGCTTCCTCTCTGGCAGCCTCTTCGCTGTCTTTTTAACCCGCTCGGCACAGAGCACTTTGTCCTGGAATAGCAAGCCCCTGTGGATGCCCCCAGGGTTCTCCCGCATCTGCCTTGGCCAGACTGGCCTCAAGGGATCTCATGACCCAGAGCAGCCCCTTCCCCAGCTAAGCAGCAGCTGCATCTGCTTTGGAAGATGCGGGCTGTCCATCCCTTTCCATAAACCCCACCCTGAGTGTGCAAAGGCCTCCTTGGGGGCCCTGGATCGTCGTGCCACCCCCCCGGACCCCTGGCTCTGGTGACCTCAGCAGCAGCTACTTCTCAACCATGGCCCCAAGGCAGCACCATCCTCAACTTTCTGCAGCCACAGGGACACCTGTGTCATCCTGGACTGTGGCTGGTGGCTCCTGTGAGACAAGACAGCTGAATCCCACAGTCCTCAACCCACGGGCCCAACACAGGGAGTGTAGGGGTTGGGCCAGATAGGTGCCCACACTGCCAGGGGTCCAGCAGCCTGGGCCAGTGTGCTGGGGTGTGTCAGGGAGTGGGGAGAGGGTGGCTGGGAGAGTGTTTCCAGCCCAGACACCCAGAGGAGCCCCTGGACCCCAAGGTAGGAAGCCCAGGTGACGGTCAGCTGTGAACACTTTGTTTCAGTCACATTATCATTGATCACCGCCTCCCAGAGGTAAGAACTGGACCAATATCTACTCAGGCCTCTGATGACAGCTGGAACTTCTCCACTCGAGACATCCCAGAGATGAATTTATGAGCACTTTATCCAGACTGTAAAATGAAAATCTCTTAATTTTTCTCAGCTGAGGGCTTTTGAAGTCCCCAAAGCCACTCTCTCTGTAGGTATAGTAAATTGATGGTTTTTCCAAGGGGTCTCCCCTGAGCCTCCAGCCTGCACCTCTTCATCTGGGCCTCTGTGGGGTGGCAGCCAGAGCTTTGCAGGCTACAGGGGGCTCACCTGGGTGAGCAGGGGGGCCCACATTAGGCTTGGGGGCTCACACAGTGGATTCCCAGGCTAAACCTGTAGTCTCAGATGTGGCTGTCGCTCGAGTGAGGCTTGACCTTGTGGGCATTGGAACTGTCACTGAGCAGCCGGACAGGTGACCCCCCAGGAGGCCTGGCCTGGTGCTCCGTGTCCTCTGCATTACCTCCCTGCACGGAGACACATCTCTTGCCTCTGGACATCTGACGCAGCCTGTGCCTCCACCTGGGTGCAGGTGGGCACTCTGGCCCAAAGCCCGTCATCTAGGTGTTCTCAATGCTCAGTCCTCAGACACGTTCTCACACTCAGTGTTTCTGGATGAGGACTCTGCATTGAGTCCTGCTCCACTGGACTAGCACCTCCTGAGGGCCTGGCAACCACGTGGGCTCCCACAGGGCTTGGCTCCCAGCTTCCAGGAAAGGTCCCAGGAAGAGAGCAGTGCCTGGCAGCGGGCTGGGGCCCCAGCACCTTCAACCCCACTCTACTCGGTGACATCCGGGAACCAGGGTCCCTGCATCGAGCACCCTGAGCCCCAGGCCATGTGGGTGCCTGGCCACAGGGAAAGCTGGTTCCCCCGTCACTTTTGCACCCGCACCCACTCAGCCCTGTGCTGCCTGCCCTGGTTAACCACCAATAGGAGGGCCGCCAGGGTCTATGGTGGAAGCCGAGGCACAGGATGCACCCTGCATGGGGTCTGGTGCCTCTGCTCCCTTGACTCCCTGTCCTTCCCCAGAGGGCCGGCTTACCTCGGAGCCAGAGCCTGTCAGGACACTGCCATCAGACCCCCCACCCCCAGGCACCACAGGGATGCTGAGATGGGGGCGTGCTGGACCCTAAATCTTTGTCAAACCGCAGGGAGTTTTTCCTTCCCCAGGCACCACAGGGATGCTGAGATAGGGGCGTGCTGGACCCCAAATCTTTGTCAAACATCAGGGAGCTTTCCTTTCCAAGGACTTATGGGCCCCTTCAGCTGGCAACAGTGATACAAATTAAATTCTTGTAACAAACCATGGAAAAGAAATCTCATTTTAAATGGATGTTTTTCTCCCCTTGGCTGTACCAATCCACAGATGCTGCTATGAAGGCAGAATTTATAGGAAATTGTTTTCAAGCCTGTTTGTACAACTGGCAGGCTGTATTTAATGTACCTCAAGGTGTTTTCATAATGATCAGTGTTTTAATAAAAGGTATTTCTGGCCTCTGTGTCTCTGAGGTCTGACTAGGACAGACAGACTCTGAGAACCATGTGTCACTGCTGGTGACCAGGTCCCGAGCCAGGGTCAGGCTGGACAGCCAGGAAGGGAGTGTGACCACCCCTGGCCCCCTGACATGCATTTCCTAACATGCTTCTAGAGACAAGGACAAGACAGGTGCCTAGACACAGGTAGGTCCCACAGATGCTGGCCTCTAGCTGTCTCTCCGTGGGATGCACCCTGGCTTCTGGGAGGGATTGAAGCTGGCTTAAAACCCTCTTTAATTTTGTTTTTATGTTACTGTTTGATGGGGCACCTGTCCCCATGTCATTTGCTAGCCATGGGCTTCCCCACTGTAGCCTGTTCACCTACCTCATCCAGGGCACTGCAGAGCCAGCCCCCTGGGCCCCCTGAGCTGACGCCTCTGCCTTCCAGCTCTCACTGCATAGTGTGGTCCAGCCCCGGCTATTAGTTCACAGCATGGAGCCAGGATCCCAGCCAGAGAAGGGGCCCTGCTTGTCCAGTGTCCCCGGCTAACATGCTGGACACAAACCAGTGCTTCTGACCAAATCCCAGGCTCACCCCGCCTTCCCATGCCACAGGACAATGACCACGAAGTGCAGTCAGTGATGGCCAGTCCTGTTGTTACACTAGATGGGCTGCAGAGTGGCTGCAGGCAAGGAGCCAGTGCTGCAAGTGGGCCAGCTTCCTTCTCTATCCACGCACATGCCTCTACAGAGGCAATTCCAATCTAAGCCAGGAGAAGCCCAAGACCCCCCATCCCTGCTCTCCCTTGACCAATTCATGCCCAAAGTCCTCACACCCAGCGAGAAGACCCCCTTCCAGAGCTGGACAGAGAGGCACGGAGTCAAAGGGAAGCTAGGCGGCTGCGTCCCTGTCAACAAACCAGCTGCAGGACAGCTTTCCATCGTGACCTCAGGTTTATTAGTGGTATTAGCGAGTCTTCCCAAGGTCGGCGGCATGCAACACACAGGTCACCCTCGTCCAGTGGTCCTAGAGCTTAGTTACCGCATGGTAAGGCTTCTTAAGTCACAGTGTTTTCTTCAAGGCCTGGGCCCAAGAGAGAGACTTCCAGACAACAACCTCGGTGATTGCTGAGCTCTGCAGGCGGGGCTAGACTATGCTGCACTTGATCTACACGCAAGGAACGCTGCCGCTAACAGCGAAGAGACCAGACTTGGGGCCCCAGGGACCACAAGTGTCCGGTGTGGGTCTGGTGTCCGAGGCGAGAGCGCACATGTGGATGCGTGGATGCAGAGATTGTGATGAGGCAGCTGGCCCACAGAGGCGGGAGGCTGCCCAGGGGCATCCAGGGACCAGTGGACAGGTGAGCATGGACAGCAGGTGTGGTCACAGATCGTCGGAAAAGCCTACTGTCTGAAGAGCGGCTTGTTGTCGGATAAGAGTCAAAACGGTGATATTGTCTAAGTGTGGAGTCTTGAGGTTGTGGACATCACCCTTTATGTAACTCGGGGACGTCTCCTTTCTCAGAAACACCATCACCCGGCTTCAGTGACCAGTCACATCCTGAGAGCTGGCCGCCCATGCTCGGCTGTTGGACACCCTCCCTGCAGGAGCCTGAGCCCCTGCAGAGGGTGGGGGCACTGCCACGGTCCCTCCCCGGGGCTCCCTGCACAGCTGTGGCCAGAGGTCCCCATGTCTGCCCTGCACACTGGCTCTGCACCACACGGAAGTACAGACAAGCCCTCGCCCATTGCGGTGAGAAAACTCGGGATGCGGCAAAACACTGGACTGTTCTACAGAGACTGCTTCCTGGGATCCTCCTTGAATTCAGACATACCCCTTTTAGTCCAAAAAATAAAAGTGGGTGGTGAGGGCATGCCCTTCAGCAGAGCTGGTGTCCTCGGGTGCGCTGTGGGGTCAGGGGTCAGGTCCTGGGTCTGGCTCCCGCTCATCAGGGTGCAGGCAGGCAGCCTAGATGTACAGCGGGGTCTCCTGGCCTGTGAGCAGTCTGAACATGGCAGCAGGCATGGTCTTCATGTGGATCTGCCGATGAGAGAGAGAGGTGGGCGGCTGACCTGGCCCTCCCTGCCTCCACCTCTCCCTCCCCTCCATGCACCCCCAAAAACAAGCACCGCAAGGCCAGTAGTGCCCAAGCATCCTAAGCACGTTCTGTGTAAATTGCCAGCGGCCAAGGAAAGGAAGAATGGCCCGCCCGAGGTCACCACCCCGGATGGCAACTCAGAAAGCATTTACTGCCCCTACAGACGATGATCTGGGCTCCCCTCCGGGTCTTTAGAGGGTTTTCCATGAGGTCAAGGGCTGGTCTTCCCTTCACCTCAACCTGACACCGGCTGGGTGAAAAGCTGGACTTTGCCCACGGGAAGGGCAGGCCAGGGTGCCCAGACCTTCTTAGAAACTGCAAGGGGCGAGTTTTGCCTCAGCAGAAGAACCAGAGGATCACACACACACAGCACGTGTGCTGGGGGCAGGAACCTGGCTTCAGTCGCTGGCACCAAGGAGGCTGGGCCACCTACAACACACAGACGGCTGCCCAGGGAGGCCCACTATGTGGGGCACATACCCCAACTCCCGCCAAGGCCCCGGGCTCTGCTCCTGCTTCCTCTGAGCATCCTGCTCACCAAGCCAGCCTGGACCCGGCCGTACTCAGGCCCCTGTGGGTGGCTGTGGCTCTAGGGGCCGGGCTGGCAGACCTCCAGGAGAAGGGCCAGGGGTGCAGTCCACCCCTAGGTTGCGCAAACAGCTCTCAGGCCTCATCTGAGTGACCCTGACAGGCCAACCTGGCTGATAGGTTTTCTGACTACAGACTCCCACCGGCATCCCCAGCACTAGGATCTGTGTGATCCAATTAGCTGTTCCCTCTTATCATCCTGTGAGGGTTTTTCCCATCAGAAGGTTCATTCTCTGTATTTCCTCAATCAGAAACCCGCCGCCAAAGCCCAGAAGAACACCAGCTCTAGCTGATCAGCAGCTCGTTTCCCAAACATGTTCAGCAATGATGGGAAATGCAGACAGACACTGTCACTCCCAGAGCCAGCCAGTCCAGCGCGAGGTCCACCCAGGCTGAAGGGCTTCCTGCCCCGGCCCACGTTCCAGCATCCCTGATAACCATCACCTTGGGTCTGGAGAGGCAAAAGCGTTTCTCCAGCTGCCTATCCCACCCCCATACCTGCTCCCCGACCTGCTCCCCACCCCCTACTCTCCCACACTACTGATTCCCTGAGAAGCATAAGGCTGATGGCCGCCCCCAAGAATCTACTTAGGAAAATTGGATTCTACTTCCTCCGAAGCCATTTGTAAAAGGCGGCCAGTGATGCCTACCTGGCCCCTCCTTCCTAAGATTCAGCATACGCCCCTACTTGGGAAGGGTAACTACCCCCCACCCCAAGCCTTGTGTGCCTAGTTCTTCAGTCATGTTCGACTCTTCACGACCTCATGGATTATAGCCCATCAGGCTCCTCTGTCCATTGGATTCTCCAAGCAAGAATACTGGAGTGCGTTGCCATGCTCTCCTCCAGGGGATCTTTCTGACCCAGAGATTGAACCCACGTCTCCTGCACTGCAGGCTGATTCTTTACTGTCTGAGCCACCAAGGAAGCCTGAAGAATACTGGAGTGGGTAGCCTATCCCTTCTCCAGGGGATCTTCCTGACCCAGGAATCAAACCAGGGTCTCCTGCATTGCAGGTGAAGACCCTGGTCTAATGGTTTGGAATGTTTACCAGCTACCAGGGAAGCCCCCTCCCCCCAGCCCTGGGACTTTCACAAAACCTGAGTAGGTCCCCGTGGCCCCAGGAAATGTGTCCTGACCGATGCAATCTGAAGACCCCTCCAGAAGAGAGCACCCCACCCACCCACTTACCCCCAGGCTGTGAAGAGGAAGCCATGCCCCCACACGGCTCCAGAGCCCTCCCTCCACACATGGCCAAACTCCCCACCCAGCACCTGCCTTCAGACCCGTCCCCTGTGCCACCCACCTGTCTGCTCTGTCTCATCTGCTCCTTCTGTACTGTGATCACCCAGGCTTCTCCCAGGGAGACCCTCACCTGTTCACCCTGACTGCCTGCTACACACAGCCCTATACCCCCCTCATACTGGGGAGGCCTCTGTGCCAACACTGGGCTGGCACTCCCCCAACACCTACATCTCCCTTGAGGAACCCTGCTCCCTCCTGAATTCCCCCTTGAACCCCCTACCCGGTGACCATCCTCAGACCAGCTTCATGCCTATGCCAGAGAGCAGCAGAAAAAGGCAGGCAGGCCTGAAGCCAGCAGAGTGGGAGTGGGCAGTGCAGCAGGGCCAGCCTTCAAGCCTCCACCCAGTGCCCACTCATCCTGTTGAACGCACAGGTAACCAGAGCGAGGAGAGGACGCTGAACCCCGCCTGCCTGGGGTTCCCCCTGGGCTCCCCCAGGAGATACAGCCCAGCTCAGCTGACTGGCCCCTGAGGGGCTCTCGGAGGTCCCAGTGCACCTACATGCCCTTGGGAATTTGATGTTAGGTCCTAGAGACTTTGGGTCCCGAGAGCCCAGTTCTGGCTTCAGGCAGTGACCTCTCACCTCTCCCACCGAGTTGGACAGGGCCTGGACAATCTTCTCGTGCGCGGTGGCCACCACGCTCTGCCCGTTGATCTCGATGATGCGGTGACCGACGCGGACACCGCCCCGCTCCGCGATGCCCCCACGCATGAGGCTGCAGATCTAAGTGACACGGGGTGGGGTTGGGGTGTCATTAGTTTATGTCCCCGCCCTGCCTGCCAGCCTCCTCCTGCCCCCAAAGGTGGGGAGAATTAACCACCGGAAGGATGAAGCCCCCAGGACAGATGCTCCTACAAATGCTCTGCTGACTCACAAACTGAGAGATTAATGATTTAGAATGTGCTTGGAAATGGCTGTGGGAGAACCTGCCCCTCCATCCTGGGGCCTCTGTTCCTGGATCGCAGTGGTACACAAGTAAAGCCCGTTCTGGAAGATTCTCCAGCAGCCACTCTGCTCTTTCCAGTGAAGACAGTCACTGCTACCCCGGCCAACAAATGTACCTCCCCACACTCCTGCACCAGGTAGTGACAGGGGAAACTGTCTCCTTGGCAGTCCTGTTTCTGGGACGCTCTCCTGTTGTGTTCCTGGGAGGAGGGGACATACACATCCCCCTCACCTGACACCATGCACCCCACAACCTCCTCCTGGGCTGGCCTAAGCAATGTGGAAATGACCAGCCTCCTTTCTTCCATCCTCTGTGGCAAAGTCCCAGCCTACTGGGACCTCTGCAGAAGGAACCACCCAGGAAACAGAACTGGTACAGCTCAAAGAGAAGGTGGGACTCTGGAGGGAAGAGACTGGCTGAGGAACAGGCAGAGTTTCAGCCAGACCAACATTCATTGAACCTAGCGTCATCTACTCCTGGAGGCCCTCCTGTCCTGCCTCTAGTGCCTGGGGTCACGGCTGGCACAGTGCCGGAACTGCAAGCGAAGCACTGAATGGGCAAGTGAATTAAGGAGTGAATGAATAAAGACAGGAATGAGCAGGTGTCTTTCGCACACCTGACTCTGACGCTGCCATTGGCTGCATCCCAAACGCAGAGGTAGGAGGGCTCTCCTCCACTCCAAAGCAGGGGTCTGCAGAGAACACCACCACCGGGATAGGGTGCCCCAGGGGGCTGGAGGGACCCATTCCATCTGCATGCTGACCCATCCACCCTGCCTGGCCTGGCTGCTGGCCGGAACCTGCTCCATCAGACAGGAGCTATTCTGGGGCAGGGGGTCGGGGGGCACACAGACAGCTGCCCCTGCCCCCTGCAACAGCCATCCACGGGCACAGCGGAGGCTGCCGAGGGCCAAGTGGACTCACGATGCCGTTCTGCACGCTGAAACCCAGCTGGTATTTGAGGTCTGGCCGCTTGATGAGGACAGTGGTGACTGGCGGGCAGCTGACGATGTTGAGCTTCACCTGTGTCTGGTTCTTCAGACCCTGTGAGCAGGAACACGAGGGTCTGAGATGCTGCTAGAAAGACAAGCTCTGAGGCCTGGGCTAGGGGTGAACTGGCTGCAAGGCAGAGCCCTAGGCACAGAGGGACAAAGGCAGGTCCCTCTGGGCACCTAGGTCCCCCTGTGCGTGGATGCAGGCCTCACCCTTACCCGATGCAGGGGTGCCGGCCATCCCAGGCGGCAGTGTGTGTCGGGGCTCCCTGTGTTCTGGTGTGCCCTTTGACCTGGGCAAGTATAAGCTGCCCCCAGGGCCAGAGGCCAGGCTCTGAGCACCCCTGTGCACATCCAAGAAACTGGCACCTGGTCACCTTCAGGGGTCACGAGAGGGGCCCTCACCAGGCTGCATTCAGGGAACCTCCTGTTTGCAAAGACAATGAGGGCCCCATCCAGAAAACAAAGTGTCCTCCAGAGAAGGACCCTCGTGCTGGAGTCAGGGCAAGGAAATCTGCCAGTGGGAAGCTCGTGTCTGCACTGAGACAGGCCAGTTCAAGCCAAGGGCCACCTCAGGCCCCAGGGGACAGTGAAAGCTGCAGCCACAGTCCTGGGACTCAGTGGAGGGAGGGGGAGAGGCCTGGCCTGAACATGGCTGCAGGGAGCTCCTCCCTCATGCACATGTGTGCACACATGCATACGCATGCATACACACAAGCCTCCATCACAGCCCAGGTGAGAAACTTGCCCAGGAGCTTCAGCCTGCAGAGGGAGGGTCCTGGCCGGCCCAGCCTCAGCACCTCTGATGGAGGCCTCTTATATGTCTCTCTATCTAGCTACATGATACCCACTGGGTCCTCAGGTCCAGAAGCCAGATCACAGAACTTCATTTGTGAGTGACAGTGGGGTGGGGGTCCATCCTCCAGCTTCGAGACCGCAGTGTATCATTTGATGAGACACCTGCAGGTCCTCTGGTCAGATGGGGAGAGCAACACCCCAGCTCAGATCCAGGCTGGGGACCCACCTCCTCAGGTGGCCAGGAGGTGTGACCGTCAGTGAAAAGTCCCAGGCAAACCAGGACAGCCTGGTCACCTGACAGCTACAGGTCCTCAGGCCTTTCCTGGGATCACCATGGTTCAGGAGCCAGCTAAGTGAGAGCGGACAGCACCTCCCTCAAGATCCCCACTGTGAGGGTTGGGGGCAGGTCCCTCTTTGATTTGTCAGGGACGCGGTATAGTTTTGGGTTCAAAGTCGCTGGGTGGGTCTCTCTGGGCTCAGCCTCCCTGAGGGTCAGTGGGGGTTACAAAGCATCAAGAATAAAGCAAGGGGCCCGGTGCCCACCTTGATGATGCCCTGGCAGGTGGCGAGTGGCAGCCCCACCAGACTGGTGCCATTGATGGACATGATCTGATCACCGATGCTCAGCTTCCCCGAGCGGGCGGCCGGGCCTCCATTCATCATGTTGGCCAGGATCACGGTGGGCAGGATGGAGCCCCAACCCGACTCCACCACCACCACGCCCAGGATTTCACCCTTGTGCTTCTCCAGCTGCAGCTGCAAGGGAGTCAGCAGAGTAAGAGGGGCCTGCCTAAGACGGGGCTGGGGTAGGCCTCTGCCCAGCACCCACAGAAGGACCAGCCCCACCCGGGCCCTCCGAACCAAGGCCACAAATCCTGGCCCACCAACCATCCCCCTGGCCTCTCCCAGCTCCAGCTCCCAAGCCCTCTCAGGGCCCACCCCACCATCCTGTGAACCCAGAGCACAGACCACCCCCAGCCCCAAGCTTGGCTCCAGTGTCCAGGCTCCCCTCACCTTCCCAGACCCACAGAGGCCAGAGGCACATTCTCAGAATCCAGATGCAAAGCCTGCCAGGCCTCCAAATGCATCTAGAAAAGTCCTTCATTTTCTCTCCGCCTCTCGGATCACTCTCAGAGAGCTGCCTGTCAAACACTCATTCACTCAGCAGCAAGCCAGGGTTGTTCACCCATTTACAAGCAGGCAGGGTACAGGCCACCCCGGGATTCCCCGCTCTGTCTCAGGAGAACTTTCTAGAGAGCCCTGAGCAAGCCCATGGGAGCCTGCCAAGGCCCCACTACAGGAGGCTTCCTAGCCCACTCCCACATGCCTTCCAGAAACAACACCAGGGGCTGAGCCCCTGGCTAAGAGCAGCAGTAAAGGGCACAAATTCAGAGTCATTAAGACGGACTGTCGGCAGCTCCTCTGCTCTAACAGCACCACACTCTTCACACACAAGTACTCGTTGCAAAAGCGGGAGCCAGAGGGACACTGCCCGCACACCAGGAAGGCTCACCCTGGCCCCCTGCCCAAGAGCCCCTTCCCGTCCCCAGTCACTCACCTCCTTGCAGTTCTCCGAGTTGGAGAAGTGGATGAGGTCGTCGTTGTACATCTCCTGGGTGTTAATGATGTCACTGTACTCCTTCTGGCTCAGGTCCTCGGGGTTGATGCCGTTGGCCCGCAGGAACTCCTGGTAGGCCACACTGAAGGCCTGGCCGATGGACTGGGCGATGAGCTGTGCCTGCAGAAGAGGGGAGGGGATGGAAGAGGGTCGGCCACTGGAGACAGGCAGGCACACAGGCCTGGATGGGGTTGGGAGGGGGGCCCTGGCTGGGCTCCAAGGAGCTGCAGAGAAATGTGGCCCAGGTCTCCATGGGGGGAGCCCTTCTGCTGCCGGGCACCCTGCCTGCCCCTACCCGAGCTGCCCTAAACCTCAGACATCCTAAGACAAAGCCTATGTCCAATAAAGTCTGAGCAGATTATGAATTATTTGCTAATGACCATAATTCTGTTGCTTTTCCTGGTGACTATGTCGTATTTTCTTTCCACTCGTCTTATTCCAAATGCAGCCTAGAGGTGCGTCCTGTCGGGGAGCATCACAGAGGCTGTCAGTCATCCACCCAGTATTTATTTCTCCACAGCAGCAGGACCCAGTCCATCGGGGGCAGGAGTGGGGGCAGGATGTGTGCCAGTCACTCTCATGGGGGTGTGGATGTGCCAAAGTGAGGCCAATGAGAAGTCTGGGCCCTTGCGGACAGGGCACAGGGCAAGGCACAGAGCACTTGCTTCTTTCTACTTCTCCTTTTCTAATATATATATACATAAATACATATATATATATGTGTGTGTGTATATATATATATATTTTGGCCATGTCACACAGCATGTGGGATCTTAATTCCCTGCTCAGGGATCGAACCCATGCCCCTTGCAGTGGAAGCGTGTAGTCTTAACCACTGAACCACCAGGGAAGTCCCCACGCTTCTTTCTACATTGATGGGACCATTTCTATGGACTGGGTTGGACCCCTAACCCTGCTCAGTAGCAGCACTGCACGGGCTAACACGCCACCTGCTGGTGTGCAGATGAAGGGCTTTGAGAGGCGAGGGTAAAGACCCAAAGAGCTGGGTAGCCAGGGGAGAGAAGTGCGACCCTCGGCAAAAACCTCAGGTCAACATGACCCAAAACACGTGGAACTGAGGGTCTGGCCCAAGTCCCATTCTTGCTCTATATGCTGCACGATTCTCAGGCTGCAAACAAATAAGCCTTTGTGAAAACCTGGGCTGGGCCAGGTAACAGAGCCAGAGCTTGGAGCCATCTGATGCTAGACTGCATGGCCTTCCCACATTGGGCCCCGAACGGTCTGCAGGACGGAAGTCCACGTCCACTCAACAGGACCCAGCCCTGCTCACCCTTGGAGCAGCATCCTGGCAGTTTGGCCGCTCTGCTCAGAGGGAGGACAGAGTGTGCTCAGTCGCAGGTGTGGAGCCCTGCGGCCATCAGGTGGCGCCACTGGCCCGGACATGTGCAGAGCCTCAGGCCAAGCAGAGGATCCTGGCCTCCAGGAGGAGGCTGGTCTGTGGGTGGAGGGTGAGGGCGCCCGGGAGGCCCAGACATGCCCTGATCCGCTGAGGTCTCAGGTTTGCTGACACTGACCACCCCCAGGCCTCTGACTGGGGTCCCCTGACTAGGAAGGGGTTGAGCATCACTTAGTGCTCTCCTCTCTCACTGCCCTGAGCCTGCCCTTTGAGCTTTACCTGGACGGCACCCCACCACCTGGGGAGCTTCTGGGAAATGAGGTGGTACACGCCCGGGCTCCATGCGGCTCACTCCGGGAACCTCAGCATCTTCCCACCAGCTGCTGGCTGCAGTCTCCCATCCCCTGTCTGCCCTCGTCCTGGCAGCCCTCCCCCTGAGTCCCAAGGGCCCTCCCTTGTCCCGTTCCCCAGGTCACAGCCAGGGCCATGAGCCCAGAAGGTGGGCAGGTGTCATGGGCCTCCCTGGGGGGCAATGGAGGCTGACACTCAAAGGGGCCTCCTGCAGGTGGTGAAGGTGGAGGGAGGCTGCCCTGCCCCCAGCACTCTCACCTCTGCGGCTCATCTGTGCTGGCTTCCACTTAACAGAGGGGAAACAGAGGCTCTGAGGGGGCTGCCAGAGTCCTAGCAGCCATGTTCCATTTCCCCCTTCTGCTTGCACGGGACCCTTGGATACTTCACTCACCCTGGCAGCCCACCTGGTGGGGCCATCATCAGGGCCCGATTCTCCAGGGGGCTGCTCTATCCTCTCATGCCCCTCCCAGTCCATCTTTCCCACACACGTTCAAGAGCCACTTGGAGCCCCACACACTTTTGCCCTTGCTCTCAGCCTCCTCACTCAGTGAGAAACCAAGACCACAGCAGCACTAGGACATGGCAGGCAGCTCGGACACTTCCTGCTCCCGGCACAGGCAGGCTGTTCACCCGACTCACCTGTGTCCTGCCTCACCCCCATCAACCATGGCCTTTCTCCAGGACCCATCACAACCCCTCATGTTGAGTCTCTGAGATGCCTCAAGCCATGAGCTACACAAACATGTCCATGCAGGAGTCCACAGACATCTGTGTAAGGTGAAAGGAACATGAGTGTGCACTAGTGCATCTGTATGTAAACTTCCTCTCCTATCAACATCATTGCTTCAAAGCACTCACACTTGACTTCAACTTCTTAGCAAAAACGTCACTGCCCCGACCCACCCTGCTCAAATCTGAAAACACCAGGACCCTACTCCACTGCTCCAGGTCCTAGACACCCTCAAGTACCTTGGTGACTGAGAATGCCCCTTCCAAGTGTCCACGGAGGGGAGAGAATTTATTAAAATCGTACCCTGCCAACAGCCACAAGAACAGCTCAGCACTGCCTCCAGGGTGGTCCTGAGTCAGATCTGCTCGGGGCGCCCCAGAGACCACTCTCACCTCCTGCCCTACTGCTCCCTTCCTCCGTCCCTTTCTCCCTCTTCTAGGCTCAGAAAGATGCTCTCATCCCACCCAACACAGGAGTCAGCAGGGTCATGGTCTGTAGTGAGTCTGTAGTATTTTAAACATCAGAATTAGAGCTGACCCCTGAACAAAACAAGGGTTACAGGCACTGACCCTCTGAACAGTCTAAAAAAATCCATGTCTAACTTCTAGTCAGCTCTCTGTACCCAACCAGTCAATCCTACAGGAAATCAACCCTTAATATTCATTGGAAGGACTGAAGCTGAAGCTCCAATACTTTGGCCACCTGAGGTAAAGAGCCGACTCATTGGGAAAGACCCTGATGCTGGTAAAGATTGAAGGCAGGAGGAGAAGGGGATGACAGAGAATGCAATGGCTGGATGGCATCACCGACTCAGTAAACATGAATTTGAGCAAACTCCACAAGATAGTGGAGGACAGGGAAGCCTGGTGTGCTGCAATCCACGGGGTCACAAAGAGTCAGACATGACTGAGCAACTGAACAACAATTTATAATCAGCCCTCTATACCCACAATTTCCCTGTGTCCATAGTTTGGGATCTGAGGATTCAAGCAAAATGGCCCGTGCAGCGCTGCAGCATCTACAGCTACACAGGTCTACGGGTAAGTGAGACCTCATGTTCAAGCCCATGTTGTGCAAGGGTCCCACTGGATTTTCCAGCTTCTTATGGCCTGAAACAGCCGTGAGCAAGAGCAGAGATGCCTTCCCGTTAGTAACCCTCTCCGTGCAGGGGTGTGATCCTCAACAGAAAAGTGAGTTGGGGCTACTGTATTTGGGAAGAACAAGATTTTGCTAAAGGACCTAGTCAGAAAGCTCCTCAGCCTATTTAACTAGGGTTCTGCTTACAAACTCCTCAAAAACTCATTTCATGAAGCAAAACAGAGCTGTGTCCATGGTCTCTGCAAATTCCAAGAGTGTTACAAAAATCACTGCTTTTGCTGGGAGTGTCGTGATGGTGCACAGGATCCCCACCAGATACAAGGTTTCCTGGGACACTTCGGAGCCTTTAGGGCCCAAGCCGCTGGGAGGGAACATCACACCTGCACGTTTACTCACGTCCTCAGACTCAAACACGTGGCAGATCATCTTATACTGCTTCTTCCCCTCCTGGGCCCCAGGGGTGGTCTCGATACAGTCCTGGGAGGCGGAGCGCGGCATACGGCGTCTGGCCATCAGCACCACGATGTTTCCGATGTCCGCGATGTAGGAGATGGTGCGCAGGGCATGGTCCATCATGGTCTCCTGCCGAGAGAAGGAGAGAGGGCTTGCATTATGGGGAACGAGCCCTAGAAACACCTGAGATCAGGGGTTCCATCATGGTCTCCTGCCAAGAGAAGGAAGGAGGGCCCAGGTTACAGGGATCAAGCCCTAGAAACACCTGAGTTAGGGGTTCTCAGCCTCAACACTTCTGACATTTGGGGCTGGACCATCCTATATTTTCGGGTATCCTGAGCCTTGTCGGGTGTTCAGCAACATCCCTGACCACCCCACTAGACACCAGTGGCATTCCTGACATTTGGGGCTGGACCGTCCTGTATTGTGGGGTGTCCTGGGCACTGTAGGACAACCAGAAACATCCCTGCCCCCCCCCACCAGACACCAGTGGCATCTCCTCATCCCAAGCTGTGATAACCACCCAGATTTCCAGCTGTAGCCACTGGGCCCTAAGGGAGAGAGTCTCCTTAGTGGAGAACCACTGACCCCATGGACAGAGCACTTTAGGGTGGTGATTCTTTACAGTCAAGGTGATCTGCCTTCACCTTAGCCTCACAGCTTCCAAAATGATGCTCATGGGCGCAAGATGTGGGTGGGGGTCCTGTTCAGGGGAAGAGCAGCAGCTGAGGCCTGTCCCCACCCAACCAGAGGCTGTCTCTGTCTGTCTGTTGAAGGGTCCCTTCCTTGAGAGGCAGGTGCCCGGCCTAGACTTCCTGCTGAGCTGAGGAGGAAGGCTTCAGAGCCAGTGTTGTCCAGGGACAGTCCCTCCCATGGAGCTGAGCAGCCCAGGCCAGGCGGGGACCCTGAGGCAGCCCGCCTGATGCTGCTGGACAGGTCTCTGCAGCCCTTCAACTCTCCTCAGGGCCCTGGAGGGTCCATCGCTCTTGATGGCCTTTGCCGCCTGACAGGAATCTCCACGTCCCAGCAAGACTGCACACAGAAGCCCTGAGAATCTAACCAGCTGGTCTTTTATGCCTTTGTCCTCTTTCCATAAAAGAAAACAGGGTCCTTCTGTAGCCTCCATGGCCTCTGACTTCCTCATAGAAGCCACTTTGCATTCCTGCCTCCCTAGCGCCACTATGATTTCTGGTCAAGGCTCTAGGGGGTAGGTTAAAACTATAGGAGCCCCCTTCCAGGAAGGGATGCTGCAAGGGGACAGGTGGGTGTGGTTCTCTGCATATCTCGATTTCTGGCCACTTTCAGAAACATCTGAATCAACCCCCAGGTGTCAGAAATGTGCTCCCCCGCTACAACTCCGAGTGCATGTCAACAGCCACCAGAGGGTCCTGCCCGGTCCCTGGGACAGGAGTGTGACCACAGGTGTCCCAGTCAGCCCTCTGCAGAGTGTGTGGGCAGAGAACAGTATGGGGTGAGCTGAGCTGGAGGACAGAAGTGGCAAAGCCCCATGCCCTTTGGACAGAGCCCTTCCCCACGGGAGGAGAAGATGCCGACGGGAGGAGGAGGCCCATGGTGGCTGTGATGTGGCCAGAACACTAGAAGAGAACTCGAGGACTGACATGGAGAAAATGGGGCCTCGGGAAGAGCACAATGGGACAAACATCCAACAAAGACAGACACTCAAAACCACCGCATGGGCCTGCCCCTTACTCAGGAGGTAGGCCTGGCCAACGTCTGGGCAGTGGCTGCCCAGAGCATGGCCACGATGCTGTGGCCACCAGGATGGAGAGCCCACGTGGATTAAGGCCTGACCTTGAGCGAGCAGGCAAAGGAAATGGCGACTTCTGGCCAGTCCACTCTCGGGAGCTGACGCCCCATCCCAGAGCCCCGATCAGACACCAAAGACCCAGCAGGAGGGAAGAGAGGAGGGCTGAAAGGGAGTTCTGAGCCTCCCCGTCTGTCCTCCATAGGGCCCTGCACCAAGCTCTCCTCTGAGAGTCAATGGGGCTCCTAGATGCTTGGAAACGTGTCCAGCCCTCAAGTTCTCAGGGATGGGCTCCGTTCCCAGTCCCAGGGGCTGCAGTCCCCCACAGGAGCATCAGGGAGAGGAGGCGGTGCAAAGATGGGCTGATGCAGCAGAACTGACACCATCTGCAGAAAGGCCGGCCCACAGGCGGCCCTCGGCTCATCTGGAAACCTGGACTTCAGGAGGGTACCCCACTCAACGTGGTAAGAGAGGCTCACCACGCCTGAGGCATCTGGTCCAGTGAGCTCCAGCCTGAACCCCACTGCTATCCGGAGTCTGAGACTTTGGTGGGTGGCAGGCAGGACAGATGGCCATGTGACCAGCCCCCACAGAGGACCCTAGGAGCTGACGCTCTCTAGCTTCCTGACAACCCACACTTGACTCGTGTGGTCAGAGCTTGTGGCCAGAAAGTTCAGCTCATCCTGAGTGACCCCACTGAGAAGGACTCAGGGTTTCCCCAGGCTCAGCCCCAGGCATCCTCTTCTTTGGTGACTCTGCTGTGTGCCCTGGTGCTCAGTGAATCTCAGGCTTGAGTGCAACCATATGCTGAATCCTGGGAGGCCTCTTATCATCTTATGGACCCTGTGGTGGTCTTGAGGACCCTGACAGGTGGGTGGATGAGGGATGGGGCCAGAAGGAGGAGCTAGCCCAGACCATTTGCCCACAAAACATCAGGAAACAAAGTCCAAAGCGGTGAAGTGTCCTACACCTGACCCACTCAGGTAGCTCCCTGTTGTTGTTTAGTTGCTAAGTCATGTCTGACTCTTTGCAACCCCATGGACTGCAGCATGCCAGGCTCCTCTGTCCTTCACCATCTCCCAGAGTTTGCTCAAACTCATGTCCATCGAGTCAGTGATGCTATCTAAACATCTCATCCTCTGTTGTCCCCTTCTCCTCCTGCCCTCAATCTTTCTCAGCATCAGGGGCTTTTCCAATGAGTCGGCTCTTCACACCAGGTGGCCAAAGGATTGGAGCTTCAGCTTCAGTCCTTCCAATGAATATTCAGGGTTGATTACCTTTAGTATTGACTGGTTTGATCTCCTTGCAGTCCAACAGACTCTCAAGAGTCTTCTCCAGCACCACGATAAGACACTTGCTCCTTGGAAGGAAAGCTATGACAAATCTAGCTGCTGCTAAGTCTCTACAGTTGTCTGACTCTTTGCGACCCCATGGACTGTAGCCTGCCAGGCCCCTCGGTCCGTGGGTTTCTCCAGGCAAGAACACTGGAGTGGGTTACCATGTCCTCCTTCAAGGGATCTTTCTGACCCAGAAATCGAACCCGAGTCTCTTATGTCTTCTGCATTGGCAGGCAGATTCTTTACTACTAGGGCCACCTGGGAAGCCCATGACAAACCTAGACAGTGTATTAAAAACCAGAGATCACTTTGTTGATAGAGGTCCATCTAGTCAAAGGTATGATTTTTCCAGTAGTCACGTACAGATGTGAGAGTTGGACACTAAAGAAGACTGAATGCCAAAGAATTGATGCTTTCAAATTGAGTTCCCACCAGGTGGAAGGCCCCATGGGGGAACTTGGACTCAAAGGTCAGAGGGACAAGGCCCAGTTCTGGCTACCCGGGGACAGACCCATGAGGAGGAAGGGCCTCTACGATCGATCGGCAAGGGAAGGCCATGGTAGGAGCCACATCACGGTGTCGCTCCTGCTCCAAGACATACATGCTGCTGCCATTTCTGTCCCCAGACATCCATCAGGTTGTCCCACCCACTGGGCCTTGAGAAGTTAAACCAGCTCATCCACTGTGTAAGAGCCATCCTATGCCCCTCTTAGCTTCCCAGCAAGGACATGGTCCACACTAGGAGACAGCAAGGGAGGCAGCACACTGAGGGTGTCGGGAGCTGTGATCCACACTGTGGACTGAGGCTGTGTGTGGAATCGGGAGCCAGTGAGCAGGACCCTATGGAGCTGGTCTCCAATACGAGGCACATGTATAAACTCCTGGCTTTTAAAAACAGTACTGTCCAGCTCAGTTCATTTCCAGGGCCCAGGATCAATAGCCCCTCAGCATCGACAGGCACAGCCAGCACCCAGGTCTCATTTCTGTATGTCACTCCCCAGGGACATGAACCAAGGTTCCTTGGAGAGCAGCTGGTTCTAGGCCTGAAGTGGGAGCGCAAGGAGGCCTAAGAACATCTCAGTGTCTCAGGAATGCCATCTGAGACCGAGGGCAGGGCTCCAGGATGGCGCAGGCAAGCACCCAAGAGAACAACAACGGTAGGGTTATGTGAGGTGAAAGTGTTAGACACTGAGTCATGTCCAACACTTTGCCAACCCCATGGACTATAGCCCGCCAGGCTCCTCTGTCCATGGGATTATCCAGACAAGAATACGGGAGAGAGTTGCCATTTCCTTCTCCATGGGATCTTCCCAACCCAGGGATAGAAGGTGGGTCTCCCACACTGCAGGCAGATTCTTTATCATCAGAGGCAGCAGGGAAGCCCATGGGGGAGGACGGTTATAACACAAGTTTAAGAAAAGTTCAGAAGTCCACAGTGAGAAGGAAGAAAAGAAAAGGTGGGGGGAAAGGAAGCTCTTATACACAGAGCACATTAGATAGCAAAATTCAGAACAGAGTGAGAAAATCACTAGTTTGCGTTTCCAACATTGTAACCAAGTCCGACAAGGTCGTCCCTGGATCTGACACCACTGGCCACAGGGAGCTGGGGAACTGGCTGCTCACACACCTGGTGTCACCACCCAGACCACTTGCCAAGGGCAAGAAGCAGGGGGCCGTCACCCCGGCATCTGGCCAGCCTCTCCCGCTCATCCCCAGAGTGAGCCGGGCCCTCCACGTCTGTCCACAGCTGCCACTCTCCCTCCCTTCCTCCCTTAGGCTCTGCAAAGCTCATCCACCCGTGGCCCAGCTCCCCCAGCTCCCAGCCCCCTCCATCTGGCTTTCCTGTTCCCACAATAGCAGGCTCATGCAAAGACCCAGGCACAGGAAGACTAGCAGAATTGAGTCAGACACAAGCTGGGCACATGGTTCACAGGCAGGACATCTCAGGACCCTCTCCACTGGAGCACCGCCACCCTGGGGACCAAGGGTGGCCCGGGTCTCCGCCCTCCAGCTCCATCTCCCAGCCTGGTGCACAGAGGCCTGGAGAGGGCCGTTGGGAACCCTGAGGGTGAGCACAGGACTCCTGCTCCCCTACCCCCGGCTCCCCTTCATCATGTCTCTATTTCATGCCCGCTGCTGCTACACCTGATCACCAGCCTCACCCGCCCAGCCCGAGGCTGCTGCCCACCCCGCAGAGCTCACTCTATATTCCATGGCAGGGGCCAGGGGATTGTCCCAAGGACATGGTCTCAGCCCCGCAGAGGGGGTCTGCAGCTCGACCTGGCTCTCCTGGGAGTTCCTGAGCACGATTTTAAAGCCCCCCGTCTCCCCAGGCTCACCTGTGTGTCCGCATTTAACACCTTGATCCTCTGGGTGGAGATGAAGAGATCCACTTCCGTCAGCGTCTGGGCATCTCCCTCAGAATTCTAAGAAAGGATGGTGGAGACTGTTACAAACCTTAGAAAAAAAACTAACTCAGACAAAGGCCTGACAATCTCATGCAGGACCCCGAGCGCCCCTAGAGGGAGAAGCTCGTCGGCAGAAGCAGCCATGGGAGTCTAAACACGGGCTTCCGAGCCCATCTCTGCTAAGTGAGCTCTTGGGGCGGTTTGCACAGGACGGCAGGGGGACTGCTTCCAGGAGGCTGAACAGGAGGGGGCCAGATGCCAGGGGGGCTTGTGCCGCAGCATCCAGAGCGCAGCCCCCCACTCCAGGAGAAGCGAGCCTGCCTGCCCAACCTCTGGAACACAGCAAAAACACCAAGTCTGGTAGTAGAGCTACATTTCTTGGATTCGGGATTACAAGTATCACCAGGAAAGGCGGGGGGACGGATTTTTCACACTGGTGGAAATGCATATCTGTATTTTCTTCTGGTTTAAAGGCACAGTCGTGTCAATGACTGTGTCAACTCCCCCGCCTTTCCCCCGCCATCTTCCAAAAACCCTAAGGGGGCAAGATCTCTACTAGAACGGGCGCTGCCCTCACAGGACACTGGAGAAGCCACCCCACAAATGCCCGTCCTCTCCTGGGTATGTCCACTGTATGGCCGCTAGTGATGTGTAAAGGAATGTTCTGGAAGTTGAGTGCATGCTCAGGGGCTGGCCCGAACCAAGACAGCCGGTCACAGGGGATTCTTAATTACTCCTGTGCATGGCGATTACACTGGCAAGCCCCTGGGGTGGGGACTCTCTGCTGGGGACCCTGCTTCCTCACGGGGACCTTCCCATTGTTGTTGGCCTGGCCAGCTGCAGGCAGACCAGTGAAGGGGCCCTTGGCAATGACACTGAGCATCTTCCTGGCCAAGAGAAAGAACAATCCTTCGTAGAGGTCATCGCTGGCCTTGGCTGGCCGCTGAGATTTGCTGTGCCTATGCCCAACCCCTCTGGGTTCTCTGGACCCAAAGAGAAGGCTGGGGTCCACACTGACCATCCTACTCCAGCTGCCCGGGATGGGCGTGCATCTTCTCAGGGAAAGCACATCCCCCTGCAGGTCTTCAAGGCCAGGCCTTCTCTGCTGTGCCTGGGGGGCACCCAGCACAAAGGCAGCTGGAGCAGAGGGGTGTGTGTGAGGTCCTGCCTTTCCTGCAGCTGAAGGAACCCAAAGAGGGGCCATTGGGCAGACAGCAGGCATCATGGGGCCGGAGGGACAATGTCTCACTGCAGCAGGAGGGAGCCCCTGGCAGGGTCCTTGGCCATGTCACCAGAATGTGGTGTCCAGGTAGGTACAGGGGACTGACTCTCCTGATGCCCAAGCAGAGCCAGTGCCCAGCCAGCCCCTTGGACACTGAGCATGGGACACTTCCTGAAGTGGGAGGATGGTTAGAAAACACCCAGCATTTACTAACCAACCAGACTGCTGAACAAAGAACTGAAGGTCGACCTGAGATTTTTAAAAGCCTGCCCACGCTCCAGAAATTTTCTCCATAGAGAAAGGGTCCCCTGGGCAGACAGCACTTCTCTTCATCCCGATTCAGTAAATTAAACTTAATGAGTCTTTAAATATCAGGGCGATTTAATTAACTCTGTACAGGGGGCCTAGGCACTGAACGCATCACACGGTCACATCAGAGCCACATTTTACAATGTCTACACAAACCAGCCACATCACACATGGCAGTGACCATGCTCTAGCTCACGGAGACTCAAAAAAGGAAATGAAAAAGGACAACAATTAAACGCTTCTGTGAGTGGGTGGTTTTTCACTCAAAAGTCTAGCACTGACCTACCAAGAGAACAGAAAATGGGTTTGACACATCATTTCTGCTCCTAGGGCCCTCCCTGCCCCCTCCCAGCGCACAGGACAAGCCATAGACACACCCGCAAACCCCACATCCTACACACCGCTTTCTTCTTGATTTTGGCAGCCTTTTGCATCCTCTGAGCAGCATGAAAGAGAAAGAAAAACAGGTGGGCACAAAGTGAGCTGGGTTGCTCTGTCCCCTCCTGACCAGCACAGGGGGCTCATGTCTGGAGCCCCTTTCCCTCAGCTGAAGAGCATGACCAGGATAGGGGGTTGGGCTGCAGGGGTACAGACGTCCACAGATCCCCCGACTGCTCAGAGGGGCACGTCCTCAGAGCACCCCTCCTCTCTCCTGACCCTATTATCTTTGTTGACGAGGTCCTGCCCTCCTGCCTTGGAGCCTGGCCACACCCACACTTCAAACCCACACCCACACTTCACACTTCAAACAGCCACCCGGAGCTGCAGGTACATCAGAGCTTTTCTTGAGGTCATAAATTTAAATAAAACATATGATTTTGTTTGTTTGTTCACCTTTCTGCAAGGACTCTGGCACTATAGATACACAGACTGTCAAAAAGGAACTAGAGGCTCCACACACACGTGACTTGAACACTTTGGCACAATCACATTTTACAAATTGCATGTCCAGGGGGCCCAGTGGCAGGTCCTCGTTAAGGAGCCTCTGCGCCCCCAGCCCCCATCTCCCTCGGCCCTGCCAGGCACCTCAGATGCTCCCGCTCTTGCATCCAGGGCTGGCGGGCGGGTCACAGCTGGATAGAAAGCCATGTTTCCCACCCCCTCCAGTGCTCCCTGTAGGGAACCCAGCTGTTCTGGGCCTCCCATACCTTGACCCGGCTGACAGCCTCCTGTGCCTGCATCATTCTGATGTTTTTGGATGGGTTCCGCTCCGAAAGCAGCTGCGTGGAACCCAGGTAGTTGGCTGCAAAGATGATCCCGTCGATGAGGTCTTCTGGCTCACAGGGCCCTGGAACTGAGTGGGGACAGCTGTCAACTTCTGAGAGCACGCAGGGGCAAGGCAGCAGGGCCAGGGGCCTTTGGGGGGAGGGCATGGGAGTCCTGCCCCCATCACCCCACAGCACACAGAGCAAGTAACTGCACCCCAGCCAGGAAACCCTGCACGCCCCAGGAGGACAACGCTGGGCCAGGCAGCTGTACCTCAGATACTCAGGCCTCCAAGGGGATAGTGGTGTGCTACAATCCCAGGGCGCCCTTTCCCAAACATCTCCTGATCAGCCCTGAGCCCTGGGACTCCAGACAGCCCACGAGGTTTCAGTGATGGGAATGCCCACCAGGCTCCAGTTGTGTGCCCTGGGGCTCCTGCAGGCCTGCAGCCCCTCACAAGCTGGTCTGGCTCCTCCTGCTCCACACGCCCCAGTCCAGGCTGGGTGACGTGGTCTCTGTTCCACCGGCTGCCTCAAGACCAAAGCTATCAATAGCAAGATCTTGAATATGCCATCTCTGAGCTGTTTAATGTGGGAACCGGTGGCCTCACTTGGCTTTTGAGAACTTGAACATGTTGGCTAGTGTGACAGAAGAACTGAATTTTAAAATCTATATGCAATCCTAATTAACTGACATGTCAACAGCCACAGGAAGATGTGGCCTGCATCCTGGACAGACCACTCCTAGAGGGGTTCCAGCTTCTGCCGGTGTCTCCACCCCAGATACCCGGGGTCTGTGGACTGAGTGGGGGGGGTCACTGAGCAGGTTGACACCCAAGACAAAGGCGCCACTTCACTGACCCAACCTCAGGCCGACATTGGACTCAGGGCAGGTCTCCACACTTACTCTGCAACGTTTGCTCTCTTTAAACCTCAGGAGAAGAGCCTGCATGTGTGTCTGGGATGCCTGGAGGAAAGCTGTAAGCTTCACTCTCACTCCAACAAACCAGCTCCATGGGCTTGAGATCAAAGCTCCAAAACTGGTCACAGTGAGTGCCCACTGGCCTGAGGACCCATATCTAGGCTCACCCAGCAGACATACACACTGGGAAACCACGGATGACAAAGGGACGACTGTCTCTTCACACCAGAGCAGCAGCTCCTGCAATAAGGCTGATTCTACGATGCACTTCAGAACAAGGTGAGGGTTCTGAAGTCTAAGAGGAACCTAATGTTAATAGGGGGTTTTCTGGGTGGCGCTAGAGGTAAAGAACCTCCCTGCCAATGCAGGAGGTGCCAGAGATGTGGGTTCAATCCCTGGGTCGGGAAGATCCCCTAGAGGAGGGCATGGCAACCCATTCCAATATTCTTGCCCGGAGCATCCCATGGACAGAAGAGCCTGGTGGGCTACAGTCCATGGGTCACAAAGAGTTGGACATGACTGAAGCAACTTAGTATGCACACATGCAATGTTATTAGGTCCTGACTCAGGAATGCCCCAGGTCAGTTTTTGTCCTGATGGCATAGAACTGGGGGCCCTGGCATTATCACACCAGGGACCCCCTTTCTCCCACTGACCCTGACATCCTCCCCTCAACAGCCCTCAGAGGATGCGCGTGGGGCCCCCATGGCTTCCTCCAGGAAGCTCTGATTGCCTGTGTGCAAGCCTCAACCAGATCCTCTGAGAGCGGCTCCACAACCAGGGGTCAAAATCAGGCTGCTTATTCCATCTCAGGCGCCTTGGGCTCTGCTCTGAAGTTGAACAACCTTGTCCCAGGGCTGGGGGTTCCAGGGGAGGGGTGATGGGAGGGGGAGGGGTGGTGGAGGGGTGTGATGGCAGAGGGATGGGGAGATGGGGGAGGGGTGATGGGAGAGGGAGGGGTGATGGGAAGGGAAGGCACTGGGAGAGGACCCCTCCTTGTCCATCCATCAGGCACCATGGTCCTTGCTCTGCAGATGAACAACCTTCTTCCAGCTAGGCAGGGCTGGGGGCTCCAGGGGAGGGGTAATGGGAGGGGGAAGGCACTGGGGGGTGGGGAGGACTCTTCCCTGTCCATCTATCAGCCACCTGGTCCACACACAGGCACATCAGGCCTGTCATGACCCAGGCAGAGGCAGAAGTCATTTCCAACGGAGGGAACAGGGCATCCAGCTCAGGCATTAATAGTAGCCTCCACCCCGACCCTCAGTGCTCCTGACTGGGGCACTTCCGTTTTTACCACCTCATGCCTCCTATGCCCCAGTGCGCATGTCCCCAGGGTCCATCTTACCGGTGAGTGAAGTGAAAGTCACTCAGTTGTATCTGACTCTTTGTGACCCCATGGACTATACAGTCCATGGAATTCTCTAGGCAAGAATACTGGAGTGTGTAGCCTTTCCCTTCTCTGGGGGATCTTCCCAACCCAGAGATCGAACCCAGGTCTCTCACATTGCAAGCGGATTCTTTACCAACTGAGCTATCAGGGAAACCCTTGCTGAGCAGTAGATGGCGTCACTCTGTTCTCAGGGAAAAGTCCAGGTGGTCCCAGGAGCCCTGGGGTCATGCTTACCCAACACCCCCAGACAGTGCTCAGGGTCTGGTCCTCAGCAAGTATGGGGTAGGTGGGGGGATCATGTGATACTCCGTGCCCACCATCCCTGGGGATGGAGATAAAGCTGAAGTCTCTGTCTTTAATGCTCCACTTGCCAGTTCCCCAGAGTGGTCAGCTCCCAGACCTTTTCTGTCTCACTCCACACCCCAGAGTAGCCTTACTAAAGGCTGGCCCCATCTGGGTGCCCACCAGATCTGGGGCCCATCAGGGTGCACAGACTTCTGATGTGAAGTCACCCGATTCTAGGCTGCGGGGTCCACCACCCACACCCATGGACCACCTGCTCCCCGGGAAAAGGCCAGTGAAGGACTGGGGGCTTTGTTACAAGGCCAGCAGACAGTCCCTCTCCATGAGGGGTGGGGGGGTCATGTCACTCCTGCCTTGCTCTTTCTTCAAATAGGAAACAGTACACACACACACCTCCCACATCAGCCCGCCATTCAAACACCCACCGAGCCCCACACGCATTAGGAAGCACCAAGGAGTGGCCAGTAGGGAGAGGGCGGGTATTTCAGCTTCACAGACACAGCTCTCAACTCCAATCACCAAACGCAGGAGCAAGGATTAACCAGCTTCATTCTAAGGCTGAAGCAGCTGGCCCTGCGTGTTTGAGTATAAACTGTCCTTATTTTGTTCAACCCCTGAACAAACACACAGCTGAGCCCACTAGAGGGAGACAGAACAACACAGGATCAGACAGAATCTGTGTCCCCAGAAGGAATTTCTCCTACTAACTCCCTTTGCATGATGCACACGTACACGCATGTATCAGAATGCTGCTGCTCAGCCTGGATATGAGAACAGGTGCCTGTGTGCTCCCTGCTGGAGGGAGCCTTCGTGTGAAACACCCACTGGGGAATCAGAGGCCCCAGTGGCTTCTCTGAACAGGGAAGGGGTGGGAGGTGCCCAGAGCCATGTCTTGGAGCCCCCGGCCATGCTACCTTGGAGGGATTATCCTAAAGGGAGGGGGTGGACAAGGCTTCCAGGGGCATGGCCCCAAGTCATCTCATTCAGCTGTGCCTGCTGCCCCCGGAGGTCGTAGAGGGGGTGGCTGGGGAGGCCAGAGCACAGCCTCAGATGGGAAAGAGGGTGTGAGTACAAAAAGCTGCCAAGTGCAGCCCCCAGCCCAACACACTAGATCCCCTGCTCCATCAAGCCCCCATCAAACCTGTGAAGCAGACTTCAGTGTTCTAGTTTTACAAAGAAGGACAGTCTACATGGAGTCAAATATTTTGCCCAAGATCACTGTCACTGATCCAGGCACAAAGCATTTCTAAGCCCCTCTCCTCAACAAGCCACAGAGGGAGAGGAGAGAGCTCCTCAGGTTGAGGCAAGAGCAGGTGCAAAGGCCCTGAGGTGGCACAGAGATGTGCAGGTTGCTGGAGCAAGGGGTGGGCCAATGGTTAGGACAAGTGGAGGTTGTAGAGCAAGTACCAGCCAGATATGAGAACTCTGGGGCCACACTCAGGACTGTCACTACAGGGTATCCGTCAGGAAACCTTTGCAGAGTAACTAAGGCAGCAGACAGGCAAACAGCAGAGGGGAAGGAGGGAAAAGAGCTGGGAGGTTACTGCAGGAGTCCTAGCAAGTAAGTGATGATAATGATGGTGATGATTATAGTGATGATGGTGGTGCTGGTAGAATGAAGATGATGATGGTGGTGGTGGGAGTGGTGATGATGGTGGTGTGGGATAGGACAAATGGACAGCAACAGACTGATTCACCCAGGAGGTTCAATCAGCAAGACCTGGAAGGGGCCTGGAGGAGGAAGGCTGGCAAGCCGGCTATAGACATGGCTGGATGGATGGAACTGCTATTACTCCACTGAGGAGAGAGCCCTGGGAGAGGGTAGCGGGGCTTCTGAGGAAATTTAGTGGCAGGAGCCCAGAGGCCCCCAAAAGAAACTCAGGAGTCCTGGAGAAGTGCATGTAAAGTGCTGGGGAAGTGCCAAGTAAAGCTGCAGGCATTCTCTGTCCAGAAGCCCTTCTCTATCTAAAGTAACACACACTTGATCACCAGGACACACCCACAAGGCTGCTCATTGCTGTGCCAACCATAAATTCCAAACTGAATAACCATCAATCCATCAATCCAGGGGTGCTGATTAATACCCCATCATACAGCCACATCACTGACATCCTGTGTTGTCACCTGAATAAGCAGGTGGAGCTACAATTGCTGTCTCTGCCAAGAAATGAAATCTACCAAGAAGTGAGGGAGGAAGTGCAGATCCAGGTGGCCAGTGCAACATCTAATTCAAGGAAAAGGTCTAAAATCAGCTACACTTCAAAAAAATATTTTTTAAAGTTCTATATATAGACTTACATGGGCTTCCCCGGTGATGCTAGTAGTAAAGAACCCGCCTGCCGACGCAGGAGACATAAGAGATGTGGGTTCAATCCCTGGGTCGAGAAGATCCTCTGGAGGAGGGCATGGCAACCCACTCCAGTATTCTTGCCTGGAGAATCCCATGGACAGAAGAATCTGGAAGGCTATAGTTCATGGGGTCGCAAAGAGTCATATTTGAATTGACTTAGCACATACATACACCCAGAAAATTTCTGGCAGGATTCATAAGAAATTTGACAGTGGCTTCCAACACAGAGAGGGATGAGGGGTCTGGGCCATACAGATAGAAATGGGGAATGCACACAGGGATTTCCAGGGTAGAAATAATTTTGCATTCTTATGACACTTGGCATGGTCCAAGCACTATTCAGAAAAAGCTTGACAAACCTCTACTAGTAAATAAATGCCCCAGTTTTAAAACATGTCCAAGCCCCATTCACACTGACCAAATGGAGTCCTGGAGACAAGATTTAACATGGTTTTGTCTGTTTCTAACAAGGACAAGACCAGGGGCGGCAGCCGGGAGGACCAACCCCACGTCCAAAGAGCGGTGGCTACCCAGGCGCAGGAGGGCCTAGAGGAGCTATCCCACATGGAAGGTCGGGAAGGGTGGTGGTGAGGAGATACCCCTCGTCCAAGGTAAGGAGCAATGGCTGCCCTTTGCTGGAGCAGCCGTGAAGAGATACCCCATGCCCAAGGTAAGAGAAACCCAAGTAAGACGGTAGGTGTTGCAAGAGGGCATCAGAGGGCAGACACTGAAACCATACTCACAGAAAACTAGTCAATCTAATCACACTAGGACCACAGCCTTGTCTAACTCAATGAAACTAAGCCATGCCCGTGGGGCAACCCAAGATGGGCAGGTCATGGTGGAGAGATCTGACAGAATGTGGTCCACTGGAGAAGGGAATGGCAAATCACTTCAGTATTCTTGCCTTGAAAACCCCATGAACAGTATGAAAAGGCAAAATGATAGGATACTGAAAGAGGAACTCCCCAGGTCAGTAGGGGCCCAATATGCTACTGGAGATCAGTGGAGAAATAACTCCAGAAAGAATGAAGGGATGGAGCCAAAGCAAAAACAATACCCAGCTGTGGATGTGACTGGTGATAGAAGCAAGGTCTGATGCTGTAAAGAGCAATACTGCATAGGAACCTGGAATGTCAGGTCCATGAATCAAGGCAAACTGGAAGTGGTCAAACAGGAGATGGCAAGAGTGCACGTCGACATTCTAGGAATCAGCGAACTAAAATGGACTGGAATGGGTGAATTTAACTCAGATGACCATTATATCTACTACTGCGGGCAGGAATCCCTCAGAAGAAATGGAGTAGCCACCATGGTCAATAAAAGAGTTCGTAATGCAGTACTTGGATGCAATCTCAAAAATGACAGAATGATCTCTGTTCGAGTAATCCAAGTCTATGCCCCAACCAGTAACACTGAAGAAGCTGAAGTTGAACGGTGCTATGAAGACCTACAAGACCTTTTAGAACTAACACCCCAAAAAAGGTGTCATTTTCATCATAGGGGACTGGAATGCAAAAGTAGGAAGTCAAGAAACACCTGGAGTAACAGGCAAATTTGGCCTTGGAATACGGAATGAAGCAGGGCAAAGACTAATAGAGTTTTGCCAAGAAAATACACTGGTCATAATGAACACCCTCTTCCAACAACACAAGAGAAGACTCTACACGTGGACATCACCAGATGGTCAACACCGAAACCAGATTGATTATATTCTTTTCAGCCAAAGATGGAGAAGCTCTATACAGTCAACAAAAACAAGACCAGGAGTTGACTGTGGCTCAGATCATGAACTCCTTATTGCCAAATTCAGACTTAAATTGAAGAAAGTAGGGAAAACCACTAGACCATTCAGGTATGACCTAAATCAAATCCCTTATGATTATACACTGGAAGTGAGAAATAGATTTAAGGGCCTAGATCTGATAGACAGAGTGCCTGATGAACTATGGAATGAGGTTCGTGACATTGTACAGGAGACAGGGATCAAGACCATTCCCATAGAAAAGAAATGCAAAAAAGCGAAATGGCTGTCTGGGGAGGCCTTACAAATAGCTGTGAAAAGAAGAGAAGCAAAAAGCAAAGAAAAAAAGGAAACATATAAGCATCTGAATGCAGAGTTCCAAAGAATAGCAAGAAGAGATATAAAGCCTTCCTAGGTGATCAATGCAAAGAAATAGAGGAAAACAACAGAATGGGAAAGACTAGAGATCTCTTCAAGAAAATTAGAGATACCAAGGGGACATTTCATGCAAAGATGGGCTCAATAAAGAAAGAAATGGTATGGACCTAACAGAAGCAGAAGATATTAAGAAGAGGTGGCAAGAATACACAGAAGAACTGTACAAAAAAGATATTCACAACCCAGATAATCACGATAGTGTGATCACTGACCTAGAGCCAGACATCCTGGAATGTGAAGTCAAGTGGGCCTTAGAAAGCATCACTACAAACAAAGCTAGTGGAGGCGATGGAATTCCAGTTGAGCTGTTCCAAATCCTGAAAGATGATACTGTGAAAGTGCTGCACTCAATATGCCAGCAAATTTGGAAAACTCAGCAGTGGCCACAGGACTGGAAAAGGTCAGTTTTCATTCCAATCCCAAAGAAAGGCAATGCCAAAGAATGCTCAAACTACCACACAATTGCACTCATCTCACACGCTAGTAAAGTAATGCTCAAAATTCTCCAAGCCAGGCTTCAGCAATACATGAACCGTGAACTTCCTGATGTTCAAGCTGGTTTTAGAAAAGGCAGAGGAACCAGAGATCAAATTGCCAACATCCACTGGATCATGGAAAAAGCAAGAGAGTTCCAGAAAAACATCTATTTCTGCTTTATTGACTATGCCAAAGCCTTTGACTGTGTGGATCACAATAAACTGTGGAAACTTCTGAAAGAGATGGGAATCCCAGACCACCTGACCTCCCTCTTGAGAAATCTGTATGCAGGTCAGGAAGCAACAGTTAGAACTGGACATGGAACAACAGACTGGCTCCAAATAGGAAAAGGAGTACGTCAAGGCGGTATATTATCACCCTGCTTATTTAACTTATATGCAAAGTATATCATGAGAAACATTGGACTGGAAGAAACACAAGCTGGAATCAAGATTGCCGGGAGAAATATGAATAACTTCAGATATGCAGATGACACCTTATGGCAGAAAGTGAAGAGGAACTCAAAAGCCTCTTGATGAAAGTGAAAGAGGGGAGTGAAAAAGTTGGCTTAAAGCTCAACATTCAGAAAATGAAGATTATGGCATCTGGTCCCATCACTTCATGGGAAATAGATGGGAAACAGTGGAAACAGTGTCAGACCTTATTTTGGGGGGCTCCAAAATCACTGCAGATGGTGACTGCAGCCATGAAATTAAAAGACGCTTACTCCTTGGAAGGAAAGTTATGACCAACCTAGATAGCATATTCAAAAGCAGAGACATTACTTTGCCAACAAAGGTCCGTCTAGTCAAGGCTATGGTTTTTCCTGTGGTCATGTATGGATGTGAGAGTTGGACTGTGAAGAAGGCTGAGCGCCGAAGAATTGATGCTTTTGAACTGTGGTGTTGGAGAAGACTCTTGAGAGTCCCTTGGACTGCAAGGAGATCCAATCAGTCCATTCTGAAGGAGATCAGCCCTGAGATTTCTTTGGAGGGAATGATGCTGAAGCTGAAACTCCAGTACTTTGGCCACCTCATGTGAAGAGTTGACTCATTGGAAAACCCTCTGATGCTGGGAGGGATTGGGGGCAGGAGGAGAAGGGGATGACAGAGGATGAGATGGCTGGATGGCATCACTGACTCGATGGACATGAGTCTGAGTGAACTCCGGGAGTTGGTGATGGACAGGGAGGCCTAGCATGCTGCGATTCATGGGTCTCGAAGAGTCAGACACAAATGAGCGACTGAACTGAACTGAACTGAACAAGGACAAGTCTTTTGGGTCTTCCTAAGCCCTGTCTAGGATGCTCTGCTCCCTCCTGACTCCCATCCTTCGGCCAACAGCACCCTGGACCAACGGGGCCCCCGTGTCCACCCAGGCCTGCTCTGGGCTCGGGAGCACTGCCCTGTCATAGGCTAATGGGGAGGAGGTGAGTGCTGCCTTCGGCTTAGGAGTCTTACCTGGAAAGGTTCACCCCAATTACTTATTTTAAGAGCAAATTAAGGCTCAGATCTGAAGTGCCCACTGTATGCTGCTGCTGCTGCTAAGTCACTTCAGTCATGTCCGACTCTGTGTGACCCCATAGACGGCAGCCCACTAGGCTCCCCCATCCCTGGGATTCTCAAGGCAAGAACACTGGAGTGGGTTGCCATTTCCTTCTCCAATGCATGAAAGTGAAAAGTGAAAGTGAAGTTGCTCAGTCATGTCCGACTCTTAGTGACCCCATGGACTGTAGCCCATCAGGCTCCTCCATCCATGGGATTTTCCAGGCAAGAGTATTGTATGAAAACACCCAAATGGCTTCATCACCACCATGAGGACCCCTCAGGTAAGGAATTTGAGGACTTCAGTTTCCCAGGTTTTTTAATTCTTTACTTAAAAATAAAACCAGGATACCAAAGGTTTAAGTTATTTATTTCTGATGATCAATTAACCTTGCTCCTATAAACATTCATAAAAATCAATTACCAGCTTATTGAAAGAATTAATAAAATTGACACCATTGATTGTAACCCTCTAGCAGGAGCAATAGGCCTCCAGGCAAAGAGAAAGATCCTATTTTTAAGAGGTTCTTCATGTGGATGGTCAGAGGGTATTCTAAAGGTGTTGCCAGGGGTTCCCTGATGCCCTCAGACAAGAGCCAAGCAGGTATGTTCCCCACATCAAAACTGACACAGAACAGATCAGCTAGGGGTTTTCATTGAATATTAAAATGCAATCGTAACCTCCTCAAAAGAGACAGGAGAGGAGAAGGAAATGAAGAGTCTTTAAGAAAAAAAAAAAAAACACCAGCCTGAATTTGGATGCAATTATATCCACCCTAATCAGAAGTGTTAGATCACAATTAGCTGCTTTTAAAGACACATTTCAATCTATTAATTTAATCATCAGTGTCATGTGTGAGGCCATTACTGAAGGTGTAATTAAGTGGGATGTTCTATGTGTGTGAGTGCTAAGTTGCTCAGTCATGTCTGACTCTTTGCGACCCCATAGACCCTAGCCCACCAGGCTCTTCTGTCCGCGAGATGTTCTAGGGAAGAACACTGGAGCAGGTTGCCATGCCCTCCATCAGAGGATCTTCCCAACCCAGGGATTGAACCCATGTCTCTTACATTTCCTGCATTGACAGGTGGGTTCTCTACCACTAGCGCCACCTGGGAAGCCTGAGATGTTCTACTATTTCCTAATCAACTGGATCGCCCACAGATGACGTGGGCCCTCGCACCTTGCCTTATTACAGAACTGCTCCCCTGGAAGGGGTGCTTTATGCACAATTTTTGTAGGAGAAAACCAGAAGTCAAAGTCCCATTTGTATTGACATAAAAATGCAACCGCCCCCTCAGAAAGAAAATTCAGTCACTTACCAGCCACAAAACTGGGAAAAGATGCCACCTTCTTTGTCTGTTAGGAAATATGAAAACACACACAAGAGTTGTACGCAGTTGGCCCATAAAATCTAAGCTGACACCACAATGTGACAAGTTTGAGCCCATGAGTGACCAGTCTCTCCAAGAAATCAGCTCCTTATAGCAAAGCAGTGTCTTTCGGGCTCTATGTTTGAGTGGGGTGCCTGTTAACAATTCTCATGGGAAACCCTGGGGTACAAAAGGCCATCAGCTGAGACCTAGGGACCCCCAGGCTAGCACATCACTGCTAGAAGGAAAACACTAGTGGTTCTCCAACTGGTGGCATGAGAATTCCCAGACACTTGTTTATCTCTTGGCCACATCACACAGCATGTGGGATCTTAGTTCCCTGATTAGGGATCAAATTTGTGCCCTCTGCAGTGGAAGGTCAGGGTCTTTACCACTGAAGGGAATTCCCCACAGGGACATCTTTAAAAGCAAGATGAAAGAGGGACTTCCCTGGAGATCCGGGTTAGGACTCCCCATTGGCATCAGTGACTCAGAGGACATGAGTTTAAGCAAACTCTGGGATAGTAAAGGACAGGGAAGCCTGGAGTGCTGCAGTCCATAGGGTCACAAAGAGTTGGACGTGACTTAGTGACTGAACAATAACAATTTCCATTGCAGGGGGCGCACGTTGATTTTTGGTCAGGGAATTAAGATCCCACATGCCAGGCAGAGCAGCCATAAATAAATACATACATAAAATTTTTTTGAAATAAAAGCAAGATGAAGGAGATCAGACACCACTACATGAGTGACCACAGTTATTTCATCCAAGTTACAAAACCTCATCCAAACCATGCTTTCCAGATAAGGGAAATGACTTGCTTGAGGCCTCGTTCTAACAACCTCCCCATCAGGGCAGTGGGAGTTTACACAGGATTGTTTTTTAAATCCACACAGTTGGTTTAGAACGGCGCTTATGGCAATTTCTGTAGACATTTCTGGTTCTCACAACCTGAGGAGGAGGGTTACTACCAGCACCGAGTTGGGAGAGGCCAGGGATGCATCTAAACATCCTGAGGTGCCAGGGACGTCCCCCCACAACAAAGAAGGATCTGGCCCAGATATCCACGGTGCTACTACCCTGGAGTCATCCTGCTTTAGAAAGTGATGGTCAGTGGGGCGGACTGAGCCTCCATCAAAGTGGGGAGCACCAATGAGCCCCGTGGACCAGAAGCAACACAGGAGCACACGGCGGTGGGGGGCTGAGTCAATAGAAAAGGGACTTCCCTTCCTCCCCCGGGGCCTCCTCCTCCTGCACGGCCACCTGGCTTTGCTTGTCAGGACCCCCTTCTCCTAGGTAATGGGTGGGACCAGAGCCCTGTCCCACCCACATGGGATGGTGAGCCCATGGGGACAGGGCAGGCAGCTCCCATGTCAAGGCCCCCGGTCAGAACTCTCACCTCTGGGATGTTGTTATTGTCAACTGGTCCATTGAGATCAGAGCGCTGTTGCTTTCTTGGCTGCTCCAAACCATTGCAAACCTGGAAACCAGGAAGTTAAAGATACAGATGAGGTCTTCACATGTTAGAAAAAGTTTAAAAATGACTTTAAAAATAGTTTAAAATAAAAAAAAAAAAAATTTTTTAAAGAGACCGAGATACAAAACTGGAGACATGATACAATTTTGTAAAATATATGTGTACATAGGTATGTGTGGGTGCACACAGATATAATTTAACTTCTCTGTCAATAACATGTAGACTTTCATACATCTCAAAAGTTATGTGAATCATGGTTTCTAATTTTATTGTTTATTATTCTTTTCAATTGTGGCAAAGTGCATAAACAGGGTGACAATATACAGCCTTGATGAACTCCTTTTCCTATTTGGAACCAGTCTGTTGTTCCATGTCCAGTTCTAACTGATGCTTCCTGATCTGCATACAGATTTCTCAAGAGGGAGGTCAGGTGGTCTGGGATTCCCATCTCTTTCAGAAGTTTCCACAGTTTATTGTGATCCACACAGTCAAAGGCTTTGGCATAGTCAATAAAGCAGAAATAGATGTTTTTCTGAAACCCTCTTGCTTTTTCTATGATCCAGCGGATGTTGGCAATTTGATCTCTGGTTCCTCTGCCTTTTCTAAAACCAGCTTGAACATCAGGAAGTTCATGGTTCACATATTGCTGAAGCCTGGCTTGGAGAATTTTGAGCATTACTTTACTAGCGTGTGAGATGAGTGCAATTGTGCGGTAGTTTGAGCATTCTTTGGCATTGCCTTTCTTTGGGATTGGAATGAAAACTGACCTTTTCCAGTCCTGTGGCCACTGCTGAGTTTTCCAAATTTGCTGGCATATTGAGTGCAGCACTTTCACAGTATCATCTTTCAGGATTTGGAATAGCTCAACTGGAATTCCATCGCCTCCACTAGCTTTGTTTGTAGTGATGCTTTCTAAGGCCCACTTGACTTCACATTCCAGGATGTCTGGCTCTAGGTCAGTGATCACACCATCATGATTATCTGGGTCGTGAAGATCTTTTTTGTACAGTTCTTCTGTGTATTCTTGCCACCTCTTCTTAATATCTTCTGCTTCTGTTAGGTCCATACCATTTCTGTCCTTTATTGAGCTCATCTTTGCATGAAATGTTCCTTTGGTATCTCTAATTTTCTTGAGGAGATCCCTAGTCTTTCCCATTCTGTTGTTTTCCTCTATTTCTTTGCATTGATCACCTAGGAAGGCTTTCTTATCTCTTCTTGGGGGAGCTACCCCACGCCCCTAAGCCCAAGGCCAAGGGCGGCGGCGGGGAGGAGCAACCGCACAACCGAGGCCAGGGGCGGTGGCCGGGAGGACAACCCCACGTCCAAGCAGCCGTGGCTGCGCAGGCGCAGGAGGGCCTAGAGGAGCTATCCCACGTGGAAGGTCAGGAAGGGCGGTGGTGAGGAGATACCCCTCGTCCAAGGTAAAGAGCAATGGCAGCGCTTTGCTGGAGCAGCCGTGAAGAGATACCCCATGCCCAAGGTAAGAGAAACCCAAGTAAGACGGTAGGTGTTGCAAGAGGGCATCAGAGGGCAGACACACTGAAACCATGCTCACAGAACACTAGTCAATCTAATCACACTAGGACCACAGCCTTGTCTAACTCAATGAAACTAAGCCATGCCCATGGGGCAACGCAAGACGGGTGGGTCATGGTGGACAGATTTGACAGAATGTGGTCCACTGGAGAAGGGAATGGCAAATCACTTCAGTATCTTGCCTTGAGAACCCCATGAACAGTATGAAAAGGCAAAATGATAGGATACTGAAAGAGGAACTCCCCAGGTCAGTAGGGGCCCAATATGCTACTGGAGATCAGTGGAGAAATAACTCCAGAAAGAATGAAGGGATGGAGCCAAAGCAAAAACAATACCCAGCTGTGGATGTGACTGGTGATAGAAGCAAGGTCCGATGCTGTAAAGAGCAATATTGCATAGGAACCTGGAATGTCAGGTCCATGAATCAAGGCAAACTGGAAGTGGTCAAACAAAAGATGGCAAGAGTGAATGTCGACATTCTAGGAATCAGCGAACTAAAATGGACTGGAATGGGTGAATTTAACTCAGATGACCATTATATCTACTACTGTGGGCAGGAATCCCTCAGAAGAAATGGAGTAGCCATCATGGTCAACAAAAGAGTTCGTAATGCAGTACTTGGATGCAATCTCAAAAATGACAGAATGATCTCTGTTCGTTTCCAAGGCAAACCATTCAATATCACAGTAATCCAAGTCTATGCCCCAACCAGTAACACTGAAGAAGCTGAAGTTGAATGGTTCTATGAAGACCTACAAGACCTTTTAGAACTAATACCCAAAAAAGATGTCCTTTTCATTATAGGGGACTGGAATGCAAAAGTAGGAAGTCAAGAAACACCTGGAGTAACAGGCAAATTTGGCCTTGGAATACAGAATGAAGCAGGGCAAAGGCTAATAGAGTTTTGCCAAGAAAATGCACTGGTCATAACAAACACCCTCTTCCAACCACATAAGAGAAGACTCTACACATGGACATCACCAGATGGTCAACACCAAAATCAGACTGATTATATTCTTTGCAGCCAATGATGGAGAAGCTCTATACAGTCAGCCAAAACAAGACCAGGAGCTGACTGTGGCTCAGATCATGAACTCCTTATTGCCAAATTCAGACTTAAATTGAAGAAAGTAGGGAAAACCACTAGACCATTCAGGTATGACCTAAATCAAATCCCTTATGATTATACACTGGAAGTGAGAAATAGATTTAAGGGCCTAGATCTGATAGATAGAGTGCCTGATGAACTATGGAATGAGGTTCGTGACATTGTACAGGAGACAGGGATCAAGACCATCCCCATGGAAAAGAAATGCAAAAAAGCAAAATGGCTGTCTGGGGAGGCCTTACAAATAGCTGTGAAAAGAAGAGAAGCGAAAAGCAAAGGAGAAAAGGAAAGATATAAACATACATATATACATATATGTAAATATACGTATGTATATATATATATATATACACACACACACACACACCCAGAGGGGCTTCCCAGGTGGTGCTAGTGGTAAAGACTCTGCCTGTCTATGCAGGAAATGTAGGAGATGCAGAGACACAGGTTCAACCCCTGGGTTGGGAAGACCCCCCCTGGAGAAGGAAGTGGCAACCCACTCCAGTTTTCTTGCCTGGAGAATCCCATGGACAGAGGAGCCTGGCAGGCTACAGTACGTGGGGCTGCAAAGAGTCAGACACCACTGAGCCTGAGCATTAGATGTGACAGATTAGGTATCAGCAGTAGGACTACAGGATCATACAGCGATTTTACTTCTAATCTTTGGAGGAACTACCATATTGTTTTCCACAGTAGCTAAACCATTTTATATTCCCAGCAAGTGTCCAAAGGTTAAAATTATGTTTCTAAAAAAACTTTAATTCTTAGTTCAATGCAAATTCTAAAATCCAAATTCTTTAGTTAGAGCAAAATAATCTACTGTTAGAGGGGAAAAAGTGCCCCAAAGACACGTCATAAGTCTTCTCTTAAAGAAGACACCCATCCAAAATCCCACTTAGTTCAATGAACAAAATTTAAAGTTGAGGTATATTTTCTCTACTTAACACCCTGTGTTTACATGTGTGCTAAGTCGCTTCAGTCGTGTCTGACTCTTTGTGACCCCATGGACTGTAGCCCACCAGGCTTCTCTGTCCATGGGATTCTCCAGGCAAGAACATTGGAGTGGGCTGCCATTTCCTCCTCCAGGGGATCTTTCCGACCCAGGGGGCAGGTGGGTTCTTTACCACTAGCACTACCTTTGGAAGCCCTTACTCCAGAAAATCTCCCCAGATCCAAGAACTGAAACTGCTGTCCAAACCCCAAAGCACACTCTGGTAAGCCAGCATCACAAGTCAAGTTCCAGAACTTTCCTGAAATAAATTAGCAAGCATCACTTCCCTGATGGCTTGGCAGTAAAGAATCTGCCTACCAATGCAGAGGACATGAGTTCAATTCCTGGTCTGGAAAGATCCCACATGGCATGGAGTAACTAAGGCCCATGCACCACAGCTACTGAGCCTGTGCTCCAGGGCCCGTGCTCCACAAGAGAAGTCACTACAATGAGAAGCCCACACACTGCAGTTACAGAGTAGCCTCTGCTCACCACAACTAGAGAAAAGCCCCCACGCAGCAACAAAGACCCAGCGCAGCCAAAAATAAATAAAGTATCAAGCAGTAGCAATATCGTGACAAGACAGTGCATGCACGCACGCTGAGTCACTTCAGTCGTGTCCAACTCTGTGCGACCCCATGGACAGCAGCCCAGTAGGCTCCTCTGTCCAAGGGATTCTCTAGGCAAGAATACTGGAGTGGGTTGCCATTGCCTTCTCCTAATACTGACAAGACAGTAATAAGTTTTATTTACAAATAAATTTATACTATGAACATACACATACATTATACTTACATTTATTTATGAATAACTCTTTTTTTTTTTAATTATTTTAAAGAAAGACGGCTGTTTAGGAAAGTGGGTTCTCACCAGACACCTAGCCTGCCTGCATCTTCATTTTGGACTTACAGCCTCAGCCTCCAAATCTGAGAGTAATAAACGCATGTTGTTTCTAAGTCCCCTGGTTTATGATACTCTGATTTAGCAGCCTGAAAGGACTAAAAGATAACACTCCTTCCACGAATGTTACAGTTTGGTCTAGAACCTAATTTTTCTGGCAGGAGAAGGACCATCATGTGGGGTAATAGACTCTCATCGAGGTGCCAGATACATGGTGGGGAAACAGTACCTCCAGGACTGCTACCCGCCTTGTGTTGGGTGCCTCTGAGAAATGGAAGAGGTCTCCATTCTGGGGGACGCACTTTGGGCTTGGCCAGGGAACCCAGGCTGGCTGGACGTCAGTGCCTCACACCATCCCACCCCAACCCCAACACCTCAGCATGGGGCCACAGCACGCAGTGACCACAGGCGACACAAGGTCTCAGGCCCATGTCTAAGGGCAGCTTCTCCCCAAAGCAGCCTGGACCCTTCCCTCTAGAGCAACATTTCCTTTAACTCCCTTGGACCTCTCATCACCATGGCAACCACATCTCATGAAAAACAGCCAGAGTTGTTTCCAGAGAGGCAGGGGGTGACTTCTGCTGTTTCTCCTTGGGAAAACCCATCTGGTGCTCCCGTCATCATCTCATGGCAGGGGTTGGGGGCTTAGCAACAGGTGACACAGCGTCCGAAATGAGCATGGTCAGAGGCCCACGTGGACGTGGGGTCCTGGAATCTTAGAGGAAGATGCTATTCAACTCTTTGTGCCCTCCCCATGGCAGAGCAGCCAGGTGCACCTCAAAATAAAATGACAGCCAGGGTTATCTCTGACTTTCACAGCCAATATGGACAGCTGGGCCATATCCCTCATTAAGTAACTCCAGTGGGCATTCTTGGTGCCACCCACTGGAACCCCTACCGCCATCGCTGGTGAGGAGGGGCAGGTGAACTGAAACATGCAAACACACCAGGAACCCCCAAACCTGTATTTCATGGAGCCCTGAGAGCAGAACACTATCTGGTGGCACAGGCTGGGCACAAAAAGCCGGCACCAGGGCCAGCTGTTCAGGGCAGAGACGACTTGCCTGTAAGAAGAATCCACTCATTTGAATAAATGAATAAATACACCCAGGCTTCCCGGGTGGCTCAGTGGTAAAGAATCTGCCTGCCAGTGCAGCAGACATAAGAGATGAGAGTTCTATCCCTAGGTGAGGAAAATCCCCTGGAGAAGGAAACTGCAACCCAATCCAGTATTCTTGCCTGGACAACCCCATGGACAGAGGAGCCTGGTGGGCTACAGTCTACAGGGTTGCAAAGAGTTGGACATGACTGAGCACACACTCATGCAGACAAAAAACATCCTGGCTCCAGTTGGTGAAACTAAAGCTGGAGCTTTTTAAACGTGTCAATTCTGATTGTGCCTGCTGGATTAAACTGAAAATATGGTAAAATAATCCATGTGGCTTCGGATGGAATAATGGCAAACAAGCACATACCCACTCACTCTCGAGTCATCTGGAACAAAAGCCAAGTGTTTCCAAACGTGGTCCTGGATGACACGGGGATGAGAGACATGGAGGGGAGCTCAGTCAGGGACAGACAGCATCGACACAAAGCCAAGGAAGCCACTGCTTCCCACTGGACTGTCCCATCTCTCCCCAGACAGGACTCAGTGTCAGAGAAACCCCAGTGCTGCACTCAGCGAAGGGAGAGCCTTCTCTAGGAATCCTTTCTTGTTTTCAAAGGCATCGGTCAACTGACTCATCAGTCATTCCATCCAAGACGTGCCCTCCTCCGTCCTGCTCAGGGAAGTGGGGGGCAGGGGTGGGTGCGGCTGGGACAGCGACACTGCAGATGCTCCCGTGGGGCCAAGCTGGGGGCATCACCCACAGGGCTGATGATGGTCTGATCACTGACAGTCTCATCAGTGCCCTCCTCATCTTCTCTCAGAGGCCCTTCGATCCATCCCCTGACAAATGGTGGCTCAGAAAAATAACAATCTGGTTCTGTTCCTCTCAGCATTCAGGCCACTCCATGGTCTTCACCTGGAGGAGGAGAAGCACTTGCATAAAGTCTTCATTCTTATCTCACTTATCCCTCCAGGGACGATAACATCTTCTCAAAGCCACCACTGCTACTGCTTAGTCGCTTCAGTCATGTCCAACTCTGTGCCACCCCATGGACTGCAGCCTGCCACGCTCCTGTGTCCATGGGATTCTCCAGGCAAGAATACTGGAGTGGGTTGCCATGCCCTCCTCCAGGGGATCTTCCTGACCCAGGGATCGAACCCCCATCTCCCACATTGCAGACAGATTCTTTACCATCTGAGCCACCAAGGAAGCCAAAACTCTGGCTTAAGAGAATCATGACGAGATCCACTGGGGAAGCCACTGGGGGCCTGGCCTTACTCTCTGTGACTTGTCTGATAAAACTTCCTCCACCACCAACACTGGGCCCCTCTGGCGCCTCATTCCATCGTTCACTCTCTGTTCACAGGGCCCCTCAGGAAGGGGTGGAGGGTACCCTGGGGACAAGACTTTCTGAGTAGAACCATGTTTTCCTAAACTGGCCTCTGTGTCTCCATCCTCATTACTATTTCAAAAATATACTTTGTGAGGCTGCCATAGTGATTCCTCTGATTGATCTGGGCAAAGTAGATTGAAACATTCTGTAAAGGATTCACCATTCTAGATGCCATCAAGAACATTCATGATTCACAGGAAGAGGTCAGAACATCAACAACAACAGGAATTTAGAAGTTGATTCCGACCCTCATGAATAACTTTGAAGGATTCAGACCTGAGTGGAAGAAGTAACTACAGATGTGGTGGCAACAGTAAGAGAACTAGAATTAGAAGTGGAGCCTGAAGATGTTATTGAATTACCACAATCTCATGATACAATTTAAATGCATGAGGAATTTGCTTCTTATGGATAAACAAAGAAAGTGGTTTCTTGGGAAGGAATCTAATCCTAGTGAAGATGCTGTGAAGATTGTTGAAGTGACAACAAAGGATTTAGAATATTACATAAACTTAGTTGATGAAGCAGTGGCAGAGTTCCAAAATTGGATTGGATTGACTCCAATTTTGAAAGAAATTCTACTGTGGGTAAAAATGCTCTCAAACTGCATTGCATGATACAGAGAAATTGTTTGTGAAAGGAAGAGTCCATCAGTTGAGGTAAATTTCACTGTCATCTTATTTTAAGAAATTGCCATGGCCACCCCAGTCTTCAGCAACCACCAGGCCAATCAGTCACCAGCCATCCACACTGAGGCCAGGCCTTCTGCCTGCAAAAAAGATGACAACCCCAGAAGGCTCAGATGATGCTTAGTATTTTTTAGCAATAAAGTATTCCCTTATAATAATTTTAAAATTTTATTTATTTATTAATTTTGGCTATGCTTGGTCTTCGTTGCTATGTGGGTCTGTCTCTAGGTGCAGCAAGCGGGGGCTGCTCTCTAGTTGAAGTATTCAGGCTTCTCACTGCAGTAGTTTCTCCTGTTTCAGAGCAGGGGCTCTAGAGTGCCATCTCAGTAGTTGTGGTACACAGGCTTAGTTGCCCCGAGACATGTGGGACCTTCCTGGACCAGGGATCAAGCCTGCATTCACATGAGGATTCTTATCCACTGGACCACCAGTTAAATACTAAAGTACTCTTAAATTAAGGTACACATGGTTTTTTAAACACTATTGCACACCTAACAGATGACAGTATAGTGTGAATATAACTTTTGGATGCACTGAGACATCAAAATATGTGTGTGACTCACTTTATTGAGATATTCACTTAACTGCAGTGGTCTGGCATCAAACCACAATATCTCAGGGGTCTGCTAACACAGAAGGAGAGCAGATTTGTCATCACCAGGGTCTACAGGGAGAGGAAATTGGGGACTGACTGCTTGGTCCAGTGGCTAAGACTCCTCACTCCCAATGCAGAGGGCCTGGGTTCCATCCCTGGTCAGGGAACTAGATCCCAAATGCCCCAACTAAGACTCAGTACAGTCAATAAATACAAATGAATATTTAAAAAATAATAAGCATGGTCTCCTTTAGGGTTGAGGAAAATGTTCTAGAACTGAGTGGTGGTGGTTGTACAACATTGCAGTCGATGTCACTGAATTGTACCCTCTAAAATGGTCAAATCAGTAAATTTCATGTTATGTGTCTATAGCTACACTTTTAAAGTAACAGGGAAAGAAGGAGTAAACAGAGACCTCAAATGATCAAAAACACACTGACTCCACCTTTGACACCCCTTTCAACTCAGCACTAGATTCCTGCATGGCAGTCAGGGCCAGCTGGTGCAGGACTAGCCCTCACTAGGGACACGAGGGCCAAGGGGAGGAGGCGGGCAGCCCAAATACAGTGACAGGACCACAGACACTTCTTCCCAAACACCTGCCCCCCACCCTGGATGTCACAGTTGGATTCCAGATTCCTTCCTGGGGAAGGAGGCACCCCAACACTCCAGGCAGTTATAGGACCAGGGAGCATCACATGTGATTTAGCTCAATTCTCAAAGGTGAAAAGCCCATGACCCCTGGGGGCCAGCAGGCTGCTTCTCCCACTGGTTTCATAAGTTTGCTACAAACACACCCATCCCCTGCCAGTAACTGTAAGGTAAGGAGCCCTGTGTGAGCAGTTTAATCACAGCCTAATGACAGCAGTTTAATGACACTTTAATGACAGCAGTTTAATGACCCTCCAGGGTGAAGAGCAATCTTTTGTATTACAGCAAGTTCAGGCCAGTAGCTCTTGTGAGCCCGGAGACGCTCCCTGTTCCCCCAACCACTCCCCTTTCAGCATAGAGCCCCTCACACATTCTGGGAAAGTGAATGTGGCATCAGATAAGTGCATGAAACCAAGGCACCCAGGTCAGAAGGAAACCAGATGAGGATGCTAAGTCAATGTTCAAATTCCAGCTCCAAGACACTTCCCATATTTAGCTTGTCCATAGAGACTGCCATTCCCAGCCTAGAACTGCCCAAACCAGCTCTCTGTTCTCTGGACACAAGAAGGAATTCTCTGTTCCAATCAATACTTTTAGTCCTGGACTTGCCTGGTGGCCTACCAATGTAGGAGATGTGAGTTTGATCCCTGGTCCGGGAAGATCCCACATGCCATGGAGCAGGCCATGGAGCAGCTAAGCCCATGCACCACAATTACTGAGCCTGTGCTCTAGAGCCCATGCTCTGCAACAAGAGAAGCCACCACAGTGAGAAGCCCATGATAACTAGAGAGTAGGCCCCCACTCACCACAACTACAGAAAAGCCTGAGCAGCAGTGAAGACCTCGCACAGCCAAAAATAAATAAATAAATAAATCCTAAATAATACTATTGGCATGTGTGTGTTCAGTCATGTCCAACTCTTTGCAACCCCATGGTTTTAGCCCACCAGGCTCCTCTGTCCACGGAATTTTCCAGACAAGAAATACTGGAGTGAGTTGCCATTTTCTTCTCCAAATAATACTACTAGTCCTAAATAATAAACAACTCAATGGAACTGCCTACAGCTACCAATACTAAATCATATAACTCCTAATTTGAAAAGCAAGTTTAACCAGGAGATCCCAATGATCTAGTAAACTTCTATTAAATCTACTGTTATGAATGTGCTGTACAGAACATCTGGTTTTCTTAAAGTTGAGGATGAGGAGAGAGTGTTTTCATAGTACATTTGATAACATATTTTTCTTTTAATGATACTAACAAGATATGACCTCAATCATTTCATGTAACCCAGTGGTCTGAATGATCTATGTGAAAGCCCAGCAGGAATAATAATCTGCGGTCCACCCCTCCTCTGCCCTTCCACCCCTGCCAAGGTGGGATCACGTCTGTTACTGGACAAGACCCCAGAAGGAGAGAGGGAAGGTGCCCCCTCCTCACTCAGGATGTGGTTGTCTACTCATGGCTCATCTTAATCCTGAATATCCTAAAACCTTCCAGAGATGTGCAGATCCACCCAGTGTCCACAGGCCCACATGAGTATGGTCAGCTATCTCTCCTGTGGTTCCACCAGTCCTTCGGATAGACAAAGAATGTTTTGTTTGCATGATATGGGTTACAGGGGCTCAGATTGGCTCAACTTGGTTTCAGATGATTTTAGTTGGCTCGGGCTGGTGAATGGGACAAGAGCCCTTTTCTTGTTAGATATACCTAAAATAAAATGTATCATTTTAACCAATTTTAGGTGGACAATTAAGTGGCATTAGGTGCATGCACACCGATGTACAATCATCACCACCATCCAGCCCCAGAACTTTTCATCATCCCCAATGGAAGCTCTGTCTCCATTAAACACTAACCCCATCCCCTCAAATCCCACCAACTCCCAGTCTGCCTCCATCTCTGTGGGTTTAATTAGTCCAGGTACCTCACTTGTGTGGAATCATATAGGATTTGACTTTTTGTGAGCTTATTTTCACTCAGCACAGTGGCCTCAAGGTTCATCCCTGTTGTAGCATCTCCTTTCTTTTTAGGGATGAATAATATTCCATTGTATTGTATGTAAAAGTCTTTCTTAGGTAACTGTAACTGTGGCTCAGAAGAGAAATCAATCTTCCCACAAATACTGAAAATAATGACCAAGCTGAGATCTCTGAATTTGTGCCAAGCAGCCCATATTTTAGGTGACTTAGAATCCTTTGGCTTAATTCCCTGTTTGATTTTTTTCCTGGCATTTAGAAAGGGGGTTGTAGATTAAATAAGATATTGGGCAAGAAAAACCACTTTATGGTAGCAAATCCACTTCATGACATCTCCCATTGCAAATTTGCAAATTCAATGTAACAGGAAAAACTCTAACCCACCACCACTCTTGTGTCTGGAGTAGGTTTTGAGGACCAGTGAATGACTACATTATCCCCTCATTTCTTGAAATTAACATTCACATTTCTAAAAGTGACCAGCAAGCTATGTTTTATATTCATGGGTCCCCATGAATGAACAAACGAATGAATGAATGCAGAAGGGAATAAACAGATCACAGCAAGGAAGAGCATCTATTTTCAATGGCTTGCCTGGTGGCTCAGATGGTAAAAAATCTGCCTGCAATGTGGGAGATCCAGGTTCGAGAAGATCTGGGCTGGGAAGACCCCCTGGAGGAGGAAATGGCAACCCACTCCAGTATTCTTGCCTGGAGAATTCCACAGACAGAGGAGCCTGGGGGCAGGGATGGTTACAGTCCATGGGGTCACACAGTTGGACATGACTGAACTGACACACAGAGAAAGAAGAAGCAGCCTCAGTGGCCAGAGTTCCCCAGAAGCACCCAGAGACCTGGCTCAGGTAGGAGTAGTCTGGGTCTGAGCCCATCTGAGGAAGACCCTGGGATGGGTGAGTCTTCAGCAGAGCATAACCGTCCACAGTCAGAGATCCAGAGGCTCCAGGAGTCAAGGTCAGGGACATAGATCTCCTAGCCAGCACCCGGGGCTGCTTTGAGGGGAAGATTGAGACCCAGAGACTAAGAGGGAGGGGTCGGGGTGGGGCAGAGCTGCACCAGCAGTCAAAATAGGCAACGGGGGCAGAATCTGAGGCCATCTGCAAGTGTTTGGGCTGATGAAGAAGAGGACTGACCAAGGAGGGTAAACAGGCAACGCCCCCAACAGCAACCTTCCTCCAAGCTGATGTGGTGCTCCCCCAGCACTGTCCTGAGCCACAGACCCTCGTCTAAACTCTAGCTCAGGCTCTCTGACCTATCCAGCCTGGCTGCACCCAGCACAGGGCAAGTGGCCAGCAGAAGGGCAGACCCAACATTTGCGTCAGTACCAAGGACAGCGCATGGCCAGCTCAGTCACCATTCCTGAAGAGGACTGTCTGTCTGCTGCTGGAACCAACCAGAGGGACCCAACAAGCCCAGATCCAGGCATCTGTTCACTCCAGCAGTCTGGGCCTGGGCTTGGTCTCAGGTGGAGAGACCAGCTTTTCTCCTGTGAAGGCTGATCATGGTCCTGGCAGGGTCTGGAGTCCACTCTCGGTCCTGGGGCACTCTCCTGTGTCACACCCTTTCTCAGCCTTTCTGAGCTGTGCTGAGTTCTCCTGAGTTGTCCATGGCATGCGCTAGTGCAGGGCCAGGAGCTATTCTTGGTTAGCTTCCTATCACCACAGGGCCGTGTCTTTTTTAGTCACTGATTAGCACTGACCATGATCTGAGTGCTTTGGGGTGCAAACACTGTGACTGCGTCTGCCACGCTGTTCCATCTCCAAATCTCATGCTCAGCAATGTGGTCTTTCTCCCTGAACAGAAGCTGTTGCTATATATTCTCCTCCGGAGCCCTGCACTTCCTGGGGAATGTCATGAGAATAATGGATCCTCTGGGATGTGTCTCGAATTCCTGGAACTTGTAGGGGATGCTGATGGTGTTCAGGGATGGAAGATGCGGGGGAGTCAGCACCCTACCCCAGTCCTCCACCCAGTTCTCTGTTGCTTAAATCTGCCCTGGACACATTCCATGACACATCCATGCCATTAGAATCAAAGCAGTGCAATTCCAGCTCCACACATGGCAGGCACCCTCTTCCTTGGCACCTGTTCTTATAGATGCTGTCAAACCCATCCCCTCTGTCCCTTACACAGGAGCTTCTGCCCTGGCCATCCACCTGAGATGCTCAGGGCCTTCCCGACGTCCTGCCCCTTAGCCTCCTTGAGGTTCCCAGCCCCCTGATGGCCCAGCTCTGTCCCTCTCACATCACCATCCTCAAGCCAGGTCCTTCACTTCCACTTGTCCTCCTGGCCTCGTCACAATCCCCAACCCTGCTGCATGCTGAGGATACCCATGACCTCCAGGTTCAGCCCTTCCTGGTCAGCTAATTTCCCAAAGCCCCCCTTCTAAGTCCCAGGGCCACCCACTTATCACCCACGAGGGAGCCTGTCCCCAGGAAGCCTGCCTGGGACTCATGGGCCGGGCGGGGACTCCTCTAGGCTCCCAGTCACACCCAGATGGACAGAGAGTCTCTCCCTCTAGAATGAGGTTCTCCATGCAAGCTCAAGTCACTTTCATCTCTGCACCCCAAGGCCTAGCACATGGCAAGGGCAATTTTCTTGCACCACATGGGAGGCTTTGCAGATGCAGCCAGCCCAGGAGATCAGGAGTGGCCTCTGGGAGAGTAGGCTCTGAAGGAATGCCAGTTCAGAAGTTCAGAGCTGCCCCCCTCATGCGGGGGGCCTCCCCCATATCCGCTAATGCAACAAGAGTTTCTTTACAGCCCAAAGCCCCCAGTGCATACACAACTGCCTTGAATGACAGGAACACTCCAAAAATGAAGTCAACTTATGCTTATCAATCTTTAAAAAAAAAATCAAAGGGCATCAAAGGGAAGTTCTAGAAACTTAACTGTGAGTCAACAGGACATTTTTTCCAAACACAAGCTCTCACTTTATGTATTTCTCAAATGCATGAACTCTTCTGGGGAAAAAATATTAATGAAGGCTTTAAAAATATGAAAGCATATATATGCAATGGAGTATTACTCAGCCATAAAAAGGAAAAATTGGAATAAAAAGTGGAAAAAAATGGAACATTACTCAGCCATAAAAAGTCATAATAAGGAACTCCTTATTAGCCATAATAAGGATCTGAGCCACAGTCATCTCCTGGTCTTATTTTTGCTGACTGTATAGACCTTCTCTATCTTTGACTGCAAAGGTCCATCTAGTCAAGGCTATGGTTTTTCCAGTGGTCATGTATGGATGTGAGAGTTGGACTATAAAGAAAGCTGAGTGCCGAAGAATTGATGCTTTTGAACTGCGGTGTTCAAGAAGACTCTTGAGAGTCCCTTGGACTGCAAGGAGATCCAACCAGTCCATCCTAAAGGAGATCAGTCCTGGGTGTTCATTGGAAGGACTGATGTTGAAGCTGAAACTCCAATCTTTTGGCTACCTGCTGCGAAGAGCTGACTCATTGGAAAAGACCCTGATGCTGGGAAAGATTGAGGGCAGGAGGAGAAGGGGACAACAGAGGATGAGATGGTTGGATGGCATCACCGACTCAATGGACATGGGTTTGGGTGGACTCCGGGAGTTGGTGATGGACAGGGAGGCCTGGTGTGTTGCGGTTCCATGGGGTCTCAAAGAGTTGGACACAACTGAGCAACTGAACTGAACTGAACTGAAAAAGGAATGAAATTTGATCATTTATAGACAGAGATGTGGATGAACCGAGAGAGAGGCATACAGAGTGAAGTAAGTCAGAAAGAGAAAAACAAATACTGTATATTAACACATATATGTGGAATTGAGAAAAATGGTACAGATGAACCTATTTGCATGGCAGGAATAGAGATGCAGACATAGAGAACAGACTTGTGGACACAGGGTAAAGGAGACTGTGGAATGAATTGGGAGACTGGAATTGACACATATACACTACCATATGTAAAATGGATAGCTAGTGGGAAGCTGCTGTATAGCACAGGGAGCTCAGTTCAGTGCTTTGTGATGACCTAGAGGGGTGGGATGGGTGTAGGAGGAGGCTCAAGAGGGAGGGGATATATGTATATATCCCCTGATATAAGCTGATTCACTTTGCTGAGGCTCAAGAGGGAGGGGATATATACATATATCCCCTGATATAAGCTGATTCACTTTGCTGTACAGCTGAAACTAACACAACAATGTAAAGCAACTATCAGTTCAGTTCAGTTCAGTTGCTCAGTTGTGTCCTACTCTTTGCGACCCCATGAACCACAGCACACCAGGCCTCCCTGTCCATCACCAACTCCCGAAGTCCACCCAAACCCATGTCCATTGAGTCGGTGATGCCATCCAACCATCTCATCCTCTGTTGTCCCCTTCTCCTCCTGCCCTCAATCCTTCCCCAGCATTAGTACTATATCCCAATAAAAATATATGAAAGCAATTCATTTTCATTTGTCCACAGAATTAGCCAAATATAAGTTCCTTTACATGCATCTAATAATCACATCTTCTTTTTGTATACACAAGGTTTTTTTGAAAGGCAGCTTTTCAAAAGTGTTTATTACAATATACACTTTACTTTGCTATAATTAAAAGAAAATATAGTTACGCTTAAATCCACTGGCCTCATTAGCATGCATTTCTTCTCCACGTCTCTGTCAAACCTTCAAATGATTATTTGCAAAATGGTTATTTACAGCGAATTTCCAATTACACCAAGGCCCCCAGGCTTTCAGAGAAGTGTCACCAGATTCAACCACCCCTGTGAAATGCACTCAGGTTGGGGCCCCTTGCCGCTAGGCTGTCCCAACCACTGGCCACAGCTGTCTGCACTTGCCGACAGTACTAGATCCCTGTGACTGACCAAAACCACCCAGAGAGGGGCAACAGTCTCAGGGACCACTCCCACACAAGCAGATCAGAGCAAGCAGGGGAAGGACCCAAGCTCTGCTGGGAGGTCTGGGTGTCTGCTGGGAGCCCTGGTTGCCAATCAGCCTCAACAAGATTTCCTCAGCAATTACTACAGCATCTGATGGGTGAACAGGAGTGGCTGGAAAGTCCACACATAACTGAACACGTGGAGCGCTGGCTCGCATTCTGACCTGTGGGCTGCATGGACACCTTTGCTCTCAGCCCCTCCCTCCGCTTCCCCAGGGCCAGCCAGAATCTTACCTCTTCTTGGGGCCACTTGGGCCTCTCCTCCGGGGTCCTGGTCTTGGTCTTGAAGCTCCTCTGAGGGTCGGCGGGGTGCTTGGCCTCAGGAGGGAGGTTCAGTGACTTGGGCCTGCCCTCGTGTCTGTTGGGGCCGCGGCTGGCCTCAGCCAGCGGGCAGGCCTCAGGGGAGTCCCCGGGCCCTGGCTCGGGCCCCCGTGGTGCGTGCTCGGGGCTGGCCTCACCACCACTGGTGATGCTGCTCATGCTCAGGCTCATCTTGATCTCGGCCACAATCTGGTCGATGTCCTCCTCCTGGTCCTCTGGGTCCCCGTCCCTGCGCCTTGGGCGGTAGGGCGACGTGCTGCCTGCATTCCCATTGGCCTCGGCAGGGTAGTAGTCCTGGTAGGCCTCCTCGCTGGGACAGTAGTGGACATCCTCTTCCTGGTCCCGGGAGTCCAGGACTGAGGCCTCATCCTCCGGGACAGAGAGGTGGCCGTCCCGGTAGCCAGGGCTGCCCGGGTCGCTGTGGCCATGTGCGTGTGGGCCCGTGGGCTCCGTCCACTCCTCCACCGCCTCCTGGCACTCATCTGTCTCCAGGTGGCGCGTGTCGTGAGCCAGGTAGCCCTGCCCGTCACAGTCCGTGCCCTGCAGGTAGCTGTCATCCTCGGGGCAGTAGCGGATGTAGTAGGTGATGCCCTCCTCCTCTTCAGGCAGCCCCTCATCGTAGTCCTCCTCCTCCGAGGTGTTGTTCACATAGTCGGAGCTGGAGTCCCCATCAGGGCTCTGGTCGGGGCCACCCTGCTCAGCAGGCACTGGGCTCTCGGGCCGCAGGGCCGCCAGCTCCAGGTCGGTGGGCACGTACTCCTCCAGGGCCAGCTCCGCGTCCTCACTCTCAGGCTCTGGGCCCGGCCTCGCCCTGTGGTCCAGCAGGCTGCTCGCCACACTCTGACGCTTCCGGTGGGCCATGGTGGGGCTCATACAGCCATCGTCACCAGGTGGCAGCCACTGCAAGGAGGAAGGACGACAGGAGAGTCAGAACCTGGCCCAAGGAGCACGCCCAGGAGATGTGACTTGTGTCCATTCAGATGACAGGACACCCCACCTCAGCTGACTCCGGTGTCAGGACCATTGCATGCCCTGCCAAAGAGACAGGAGGGCACCAGGGCTGGAGGAGGACAAGCGGACCCTGGCGGCCCCCCAAGACACCTGCTGCTTCCCTCCAACTCACCACTCACTCATGACTTCTCTGTTTTATATAATTGGAGTATAGTTGATTTACGATGTTGTGTTAGTTTCTTGTGTACAGAAAAGTGAATCAGTTATACATGTAAAACATATATATATTTTTTTCAGATCCTTTTCCATCATAGGTTATCACAAGGTATTGAATATAGTTCCCTGTGCTATACAGTAGGTCTTTGTTGATTATCTAGATTATATATAGTAGTGTGAATGTGTTAATTCCAAACTCCCAATTTATTCCTCTCCCAACCCTTTCCCCTTTGGTAACCATAGTTAATTTTCCATTTCTGTGAGTCTGTTTCTGTTTTGTAAATAAATTCATTTACATCATTTTTTGGAGAAAGAAATGGCAACCCACTCTAGTATTCTTGCCTGGAGAATCCCACAGACAGAGGAGCCTGGCAGGTTACAGTCCATGGAGTCGCAAAGAGTCGGACAGGACTGAGTGACTAAGCACAGCACATTTGTAAGACAATTATGCAGCAATTAAAATATTTACAAAGAGTTTATTGCATAAAATATGCTGCTGTAATTTATTCACCACCCAATAAACAGAATAAACTGTGAAGAAATCCATTTAAATCCCAGCAGAGGTTTGGTTTGAGTGATGAGACAGTGTTATTCACTTCCCTCCTTTACTCATTTTTGAGTATGATATTTCTGGGGCTTCTCAGGTGGCGCTAGTGGTAAATAACCCACCTGCCAATGAAGGAGACATGGGTTCAAATCCCTGAGTTGGAAAGATCCCCTGGAGGAGGGCATGGCAGCCCACTCCAGTATTCTTGCCTGGGAAATCCCATGGACAGAGAGCCTGGCATGCTATAGTCCACAGGGTCGAAAAGAGTCAGATACGATTAAGCAACTTTCACTTTCACTAAAGTGGCATTTACCTGTGTCATGGGACACAGGAACACTTAAAGACCTTGCAAGCCCCCCGCCCCAGAGTCTCAACAAACCCAATGGAGGCACCACCCAGGTGATCATTAACACCATCAATCATTCATTTACACCATCCTTCTCGCAATTTTCCCCTGGCTGTCTGCCAGCCCTGCCCCCAACCCAGAACATTCTGTGACTTTCTGCAGGTTGTCGGGGGTGGGGGTGGGGGGGTGGGCACATCCTCCAGTGATGGCAGCTGGAAGGGTGTAAAAGGAAATTCCAAAAGGTGAGATGAAACTCCTGAGACAAAGGGCAGGATGCTTCATCACTCTGTCAAATGATTATCTTCTGAATAAAAGATCTCTCTGGGGATTTCTTTGAATAGCCAGCCTCTCCTGGCTTATTTAAAATGATTTAACTCTACTTACATGTAACTTCCTTACAAACGTTTCCTCTGGGGGAAGCAGGGAACTCTGGGGTATTTAGTGGAGTGGTGGGGGCGGAGGAGGGTTTATAGAAGAGAAGATGCAGGAGTCACCTGTGGCAGCCCCCCTCTGGACACACCTGGGTTTCTGTACCCCTGAATTCCCCACACACAGGCTCCCTCGTCCTTGGCTGGGGAAGGGCCAGCCCCTGCTGACAAGCAGCTCCCCACCACCCCTGGGCTCAGCTGTGTCCTCCCTACTGTTGCTAACAGCGTGCACGATGATTCTTCTGGCAGGAGACCTGGCTGTGTGCACACCTGGCTGTGTGCACGCACACATTCAAACACGCGCGTGCACACACACACACACACACACACCCTCCCCTTCGCCCCTACATCCCCATCTCCTAGAAACCTCTGACCCTAGAAAAGTCTGAGGAGGGGATACACTGCAGGTACTTAACAAATGAGGGCCCTGCCTTTGACTTCTCAAGACAAAAATTCAAAAGGATGCCCAGGCTGTCAGCTGGCAGTCGCTGACGTGTGGCTGGCAGCTGACGAAGAAGTAGGGAGCGGGGTCCCCCTGTGCAGACTGAGAGGGATGAGGGACCAGGCAGCCTCTGGCAAGGATCCCCGGGCATTTCTCTAGCCTCCTGTGTCCTCACCTGCCCCAGAGGGTGTGGCCGGCTCCAATTTTGGGGTGGGTTGGGGTGCTATCACCAGCAGTCTCTGGTCTTGGCCTCCAGCTAAGGACAGAGATCCCAGAGCTGTCTTGGGTCCGGGGCAGGGACCCACTTAGGGCCCGGTTGTCCACAGTCAGTCCCAAGGCCCTGGCCCTTTTGTCCCCTTGTGGCATCTCTGACTGGCTTTGCATCCAGCAGGTCCTTCACCAGTCAGTCCCCCACACTTCAGAGCCTAGAGCTCAGAACTCTGGACTACGCCCTTGGAGCTTCTGATTCAGGATATCTGGGTGGGGCTGAGGGTGTGCTTTTCTTCTCTCTTTTTTTTTGACCAGTTGTTTATTTTTTCTCATTTTTCTGAGCAATTGCCTGATTTTATTTTTTTTAATTGAAGTATAGTTGCTTTATAATGTTGCATTCATTTCTGTTGTACAATGTGAATCAGCTATGAAAGTGTTAGTTGCTCAATTGTCCAACACCTTGTGACCCCACAGACTGTAGCCCCCAAGGCTCCTCTGTCCATGGGATTTCCCAGGCAAAAATACGGGGATCTTCCCAACCCAGGTCTTCTGCAATGCAGGTGGATTCTTAACTGTCTGAGCCACCAGGGAATCGCTATATGTATACATATATCTCCTCCCTCTTGGGCCTCTCCCCACCCCCCATCCCACCACTCTATGTCATCACAGAGCACCCAGCTGAGCTCCCTGTGCTATACAGCAGCTTCCCACTAGCTATCCATTTTACACATGGTAGTATATATATGTCGATCCCAGTCTCTCAATTCATCCCACCCTCCCCTTCCCTCATTGTGTCTACTTGTCCATTCTCTACATCTGTGATTCTAACAGGTGTCAGAATTGGGCCGATGCTGTTGGCCTGAGATCAAATATGGACCATCACATTGGACAGGAAGCCAGCCACCTGCCCAGCCTCCAGCCATCATATCTTTGGAATCAAGAATAAAAGTCCCAGGACTTCTTGGAAAAACAGATTTGCAGGTTTCAAATCTGAGAGACTAAACACAATTCATTGCAGCTGCCTTGAGGCCCCCGATGGCCCCCCTCAGTTCAGTCCCCTTCCTGAACAGGGAAGAGAAAAGTGGATTTCAAGGTCAGATCTGAGCAGGATGGCTTGGATAAAGATGGAAAATGCTCCCTCCAGGAACTGGCAGGTCAGACCTCCTCATGGTCCCACCTCGTCACAGCAGCTGCAGAGTGCCCACTGCCTGTGTTATGGTCAGGCATCTCTCTGCGGGTGCCGTCTAACCTCTCTGCAGTGCCCACTGCAGGGTGGAGCGGGCTGCCAACCCAGGGTCCTTGACCTCGGGGCTCCAGATCTGGAGATGGAGCACGGAGTACAGGACAGAATTGTAGGTATTACCAACAGGAAGGCAAATTTTGTCTTGGGTAGCACAGGGCTCCCTTTGGGATGAAGAGTCTAAAGAGATAGATGACTGGTCTCTGAAAATGAAGTTGTCCTAACACAACATTGTAAAGCAACTATATTCCAATAAAAATTTTCTTAACATGGCCATTATGAGCTGACAATGAGTTTGTGAAACTCACCATGTTTCCTCTCTGAGTAGGCATGTACGATGGTGGGCAAGGGAGACCCTAAAGAGAGAGAATACACCTGAATTTCAACAGGACACATGACAAGTCTTTCCTAACTTTCCTGTGGCTCAAACTGAAGTATGCTGATGAGTTGGATATGGCAAAATGAGATGGATTAGTGGCCAACTGAGTGATCAGACTAAGAAGTCATCAATTTATGGATAAGCATCCATCTGTGAGGATTTTCCAATGATCTGGTTCAACCAGGGATGATGATAACAAAGACTGCAGCTCTTCAGAACTGCAGTTGACAGAAACCTGGAAGACATCAAGTGTAGGGGTGGCAGAGATGAGGTTTAGCTATATCATGCATGGAAAATCTTACGTATCCTGCTCGATCCAGTTAAAGCTGTGCTTTCACAGCCAGACTTGCTCACATGAATCACAAAGCTCAGCCCTGAAGCAGTGCTCTTCTGCAAGCCCACTCTTAACGAGGCAGAGAGGCTTCATTTCTTTAAGGAAAACCCAAAATCTTGCACCAATAATTGCACTGGCCCTCTATCCCCAAGACTGAAAAGCCCATTTCACACAGTTCTCCCATCTGTTCCTTTCATCACAAGCTTATAATAAAGGCTATTTTCTTCTTTTTCCCTTGCCTTGAAGAGGAGGTGGAAGACTATCCTTTTATAGCCCTTGTGACAAAGGATAAGAATGAAGGAAAAGCAAAGAATGATTTATGACATAAAAATATGCATTACAGGGACTTCCCTGGCAGTCCAGTGTTTAAGAGTTCATCTTCCAATGCAGAGGGTACAGGTTCAATCCCTGGTAGGGGAGCTAAGATCCCACATGCCTCATGGCCAAAAAAAAAAAAACCCAAAACATAAAAATAGAAGCAATATTGTAACAAATTCAATAAAGACTTTAAAAGTGGTCCACATCAAATACATAAACCTCTTGAAACAATATAAATAGATAAATAAAATGTGCATTACTTGGGATATCTGATGTATGGCTACAAAGCATGTTTCAAGATACCATCACCCATGACACAGTGGGGAGAATAAAAAATGCTGTGCCTGAGAAAGTCTACTTCTGATGATGGTGTACCAGCTTGTACCAGTCTAATCCCCCCACCAGTGACAACTAGTAACTTTTGATGTGTTTTTTTTTTTTCTTTCAATTTCTATGGAAGCACCAGAGAACTGCCAAAGCAGCTAGGACTTGAGGGCTGAGATCCCGACAAGCATGAAAAAACACTGAAATTATCTCAGCATCCTGTGTGGCTTTTCTCTCCAAGTCAGCTGTGCACCCATAAATGGTTGAAAACTAGCAGAAAACGGTGGTTGCCAGGCAACAAGGCCAAGCAGAAGAGAAAGTGAAAGTCGCTCAGTCATGTCCAACTCTTTAAAACCCCATGGGCTGTAGCCTGCTAGGCTCTTCTGTTCATAGGGATTCTCCAGGCAAGAATACCTCAGTGGGTAGCCATTCCCCTCTCCAGGGAATCTTCCGAACTCAGGGATCAAACTCTGGTCTTCTACACTGCAGGCAAACGTTTTGCCATCTGAGCCACCAGAGAAGTCCTACTCCATGCTCTGTGGTGACCTAAATGGGAAGGAAATCCAAAAAAGAGGGGATATATGTATCCATACAGCTGATTCACTTTGCTGTACAGCAGAAACTAATACAATGTTGTCAAGCAACTATACCCCCAAAAAAATTCATTAGGAAAAAAGAACTTGAGGTGCCAAATTCCTGGAGAGAAAGGAAACAAGACTCTGACATTTTATATTAGACAAGGGTGAAAGTTGAAACAATCTGAACAATAAATAAAATAGTACTGTATAGTCCAAAGTATAAAATAATACCCTTGCATTCACACAATGTAAACAAGAGAAAAGCAGAAAACCCCTGGGCAGAATTTCTCCATATATTCTGTGCAGACACTGCCCCCTCCTGGAGATGAGGCATAACTTCCAGGTGATCAAGGTTAATATTAACAGTGGTCAGTTCCACTCTGATTTAATAGAACAGCACTGCTCCCTATGCAGTCTCCTGACCCAAAGTTTATAAGCCCTGACTAACCAGAAGGAGAGTATCAGACAAATCTGAACAGAAGGATAGTCTAAAATACCTGACGAGTACTTCTAAAAACTGTCAAAGTCATCAAAAACAAGGAAAGCCTAAGAAGCTACCACAATCTAAAAGCACACTGGTATACTTAAAATGGATAACCAACAAGGACCTACTGTATAGCACAGGGAACTCTGCTCAGTGTTATATGGCAGCCTGGATGGGAGGGAAGTTTGGTGGAGAGTGGATACATGTACATGTATGACTGAGTTTCTTCACTGTCCACCTGAAACTATCACAATATTGTTAATTGGCTATACTCCAATACAAAAGTTCAAAAAAATAAAATAAAAACTAGATAATCAACAAGGACATACTGTAGAGCACAGGGAACTCTGCTCAATGTTACGTAGCAGCCTGGATGGGAGGGGAATTTGCGGGAGAATGGATACATGCACATGTATAGCTAAGTCTCTTCACTGTCCACCTGAAACCATCACAACATTGTTAATTAGCTATACCCCAGTACAAAATAAAAACTTTTTTTAAAAGTACCTAAAGAGACATGAAGATTAAATTTAATTTGGTATCTTAAATAGGATAACAGAAAAGAAAAAGGACAGTAGGTAAGAATTAAGAAAAACTTAATGAAGTATAAACTGTGGCTAATAATTATGTATTGATACTGTTTCATTACTTGCTACAAACGTACCATGTGAATGTAAGATGTTAACAACAGGGAAAACTCTCTCTACTATCTTTTATACTTCTCCGTAAATACAAAAGTATTCTAAATTTTAAAAATTTACCTAAAAAAGAAAGTTGGTATAGTTGCATTAATATTCACAGTAAGAAAAGAGGCATTATTAAAGGAAAAAAATAAAAAATCTTAATAAAAAAGGGCAACCTGCTAGGAATAAATTGTAAGTTTAAATTTTAAGTGTATGCATACTAAGTTATATGCTCTCAAACTTTATAAAGTGAGAAAAAAACCAAACTCAAAAAGACAAATCTAAAATCACTATGGGATACTTTTTAATACACTTCTTTCAGTAAATGATTTAAAATAAGCAAACAAAAATCAGAGTAGAATTAGATTTGAACACCATCAGTTCAGTTCAGTCGCTCAGTCGTGTCCGACTCTTTGCAACCCCATGAATTGCAGCATGCCAGGCTTCCCTGTCCATCACCAACTCCCGGAGTTCACCCAAACTCATGTCCATCGAGTGGGTGATGCCATCCAGCCATCTCATCCTCTGTCGTCCCCTTCTCCTCCTGCCCCTAATCCCTCCCAGCATCAGAGTCTTTTCCAGTGAGTCAACTCTTCTCATGAGGTGGCCAAAGTATTGGAGTTTCAACTTTAGTCTCAGTCCTTCCAAAGAACACCCACATAGTTGCCAAAAATGTCCTCATTAACAGATAAAACTTACTGCAATGAGGAAATACATACAAGTGCACATAGAAAATTATGTCAAAATTAATCACATGGTAGACAAGACTAAAATGAGTCTAAACAAATTTCAAAATGTTGAAATCACAAAGAATATGTTTCTGATTACACTGTAATTACACCAGAAATAAATAAAAATATAACTAGAAAATATGCAGATATGTGGGGATGAACTACTTCAAAATAACCTATAAATAGAGTAGAACATAATAGACAGAACATAGGGAATGGCTACCCACTCCAGTATTCTTGCCTGCAGAATCCTCTGGACAGAGGAGCCTGGTGGGCTACAGTCCACAGGGTCACAGAGAGTCCGGCATGAATGAGCAACTAACTAAAAAGAACATAAATACAGAACTTAAAAACATTTTGTACTGGTTAATAATGAAAATACCACACGTCAAAAAATAGTTACACACTCATATTCATAGCTGGACTATTCACAGTATTCAAAAGGTGGAAAGAACACCTGTCCATTGATGGATGAATGGACAAAGAAAATGTGGCATATCCTCACAGTGGAATATTATTCAGCCTTTAAAAAGGAAGGAAATTCTGATCCAAGCTACAATATGGATGAATCTTGAGGACATCATGCTAAATGAAATAAGTCAATCACAAAAGGACAAATACTGCATGATGCCACTCATAGGAGGTTTCTAAAATAGTCAGATTCATAGAAACACAAAGTAGAATGGTAGTTGCCAGTGACTGTGAGTAAGAGGGAAAAGGGGGAGTCATTTTTTAACAGGTACAGTGTTTCAGATCTGCAGGAAGAAAAAGTCCTGGAGATAAAGTTTTCCAACAATGTGAATATAGTTTACCTTATTGAACTGTACACTTAAAAATTTTTTAAGATGGTAAATTTTAATGTTTTGTGTTTTACCACAATTTTTTTAAATACATTACTGTTAAAGGAGGCCTATGAGGGAATGTATAACCTTAAATTCCTTTATTAGAAAACAAAAAACACTGGAAAAATAAATAATCTAGGTATCCATTTACTAGGGCTTCCCAGGTGGTGCAGTGGTAAAGAATCTTCCTGCCAATGAAGGAGATGCAAGAGACACGAGTTCGATCCCTGGGTCAGGAAGATTCCCCTGGAGAAAGAAATGGCAACCCACTTCAACTATGGACAGGGGAGCCTGGCGGGCTCTAGTTCACGGGCCACAAAAAGTTGGATGCAACTGAGCACACAGGCACTTTGAAAAGATCAACAAATTAAACCTCAAATAAAGGTAAAGGAAGAAAACGAATGTAGGGCGGGTAAAAAATAAAATAGAAGACAAATGTGCAACAGAGAAAAATCAGCCAAGCCCAAATGATGACTTTTGAGTGGGGAGATTACATATATAAAGCCTTAGCAAGACTGATAAAAGGTGAGAGAGAGGGAAAGTACACAAACTACAGTATCAGGAATGAAAAGGTGGATACCACTTGTAAAATATAATAATGGATATTATGAACAACTTAACACTAATAATTGCGACAATTTTTATGAAATGAACAAGTTACTGAAACAGAACTTAGCAAATCTGACACTAGAAGAAACAAAAATCCAAATGGTCCAGTATTTACTAAAGAAATTGAATCTGCAATTTAAAATCCTCTTTCCTTTTATCAAATAACTTCAGATCCCAGTGGATTCCCAATTGAATTCTTCCAAACAGTTACACAAAAACAAAATCAAACAACAACAACAGAACACCAGTATTACCCAAAATCTTTCAGGGAACATAAAAGAAGATACACTTTCCAACTCACTTTAAATGGCCACCATGACCTTGATACCCAAACCTGAACTTGATGTTATATGAATACAAAATGAAAGGCAAGTCACTTTGAAACAGTTTACAAAGAAACAATAAAAAACTGTCAAATCAGTTTATATATAAAAATTATATGTCACAATTCAGTTGCATTTAGTCCAGAATGCAAGTTTGGTTTAATATTCAAAAATCAATCACATAACTGAACACTGATACCACGCACATATCAAGAAGGTGTGAACTCAGAACTCAAACAGTGGCTCCATATCAACCTAGAAGGGTGGGATGGGGAGGGAGATAGGAGGGAGGTTCAAGAGACAGGGGACATAAGGTACACCTATGGCTGATTCAGGTTGATATTTGACAGAAAACAACAAAATGCTATAAAGCAAGTATCCTTCAATTAAAAAGTAAATAAATTTTTTAAAAAAGAAGGTATGTTTAAAACTATTATGTTTTAAAACAGGTATATTTAAAAACAGTTGCACACACACCTATATACACATACACACACACACACTCCATCCTGGTAAAATTACCCTAGACAGCAGCTGGGCCAGACTGGAAGAAGGACAGAGACAGTGACAATGACATTGGGGAAGATGAGCAAGAGAGGCTGGAAATCAAGTCCCAGAGAGGTGGGGGCGGAAACTCAGAGCATGAATCGTGGGGAGAATCTATATGCACCGATGTCTCCATGGCTGGGCCTGTTCAGTGAGTGAAGGTTTACTAGCTACATGCTGTGTTCTTTCTCTCTTTTGTTTTTTAAACTGTAGATAAATACAACATAGACCTTACCATCCAGACCACTGTCAAGTACACAGTTCAGTGCCATCAAGTGCATTCACACCATTGTGCTACCAGCACCCCATGCATCCCCCGAACTCCCTTCATCTTGTACAAATGAACCCTGTACCCACTAAGCTTCCCCCCTGCCCTGCCCCAAGTCCTTTATAGGATGAGAAAACAAAAATGCTTCAGGGGGCAAAGCAACTTTCCATCAGAGCAGGGCTGGGCCCCAGGATCTCTCTGGGCCCCCTCCCTCCTAGGAACAGTAACTGTGATGTTGGGCAACCATAGCTGTAGGTGGTGGGTGCCTCGGAACCCACCTGGGAGGCCTGCTGCAGGCTCTCCTCATGATGCCGTGCCCAGCAGAGCCAGCTCAGCCTGAGTGTCTAAGACCTCATGTCCACGAGCCATCTTCCTCTGGAAAGCAGGAATCAAGACTTCCACTTACAGAACTGAAGAAACTCTGATTAAGCCTACTTCTATGTCTGCCTGGTAACAGAGCTATGCCCAGGAGAGGGGTGCACTGGCTGCCTCTGGACCAGCTGAGGGGAGGGGGGAGGAAGAAGCAGCAGAGAGAAGGGGAATCACAAGCAAGGGGGCTGCTCCTAGGCTGCTCTGTGCCCGCATAGGATCTCACAGAGGAGCAGAGGCCATGCGGGCTTCCAGAGCCCAGCAGAGTCCTTGCAATTAACATGGGCACAGCTGGAATGCTGCAAACTCCAGCCCAATCTACAACCACCCCCCCAACCCCCACAGAAGCTTCAGAGAAGGAGAGGAAGTCAGGATTTATCCCTAAGCTAACCAGTCTGCATAGCTGACGGATTTTTCTAAAGTGCAATCTCACGGTCTCCCAGGCGAGAGAGTTAATTTTCTTTGGCAAGGGACAGGTCTCAGGCTGGCAAGCTTCGCAGCGCTCCCACCACGCGATGCCTCTGCTTGGCTGCAGAACCCGAAGTGGGGCTGGCAAGACTGGGTATCGACAAACAAAAAACAGACACACTTCCCAAAGAGCGTCGCTCTTCCTCAGCCAGGACTTGGGAAAGTTGCACAGATACGCCTGCGTCTTCATGGCTGAAAATAATACCGGCGGTCATCTCTGGGGACAACTCTCACGAGCAACCCAAGGTGAGTCACAGCACTGTCTCAAAGTGCCCTGGCCACGCCTGGAGACATTCATTCAAAAGAGGAACGCAGGTGCTGGATGTATTTGCATCTCAGGGATTCCTTTCTGCTGACTTGGGCTTGGCTCTACTTCCCAGAGAGAGGCGAGATCACAGCTAGACCCCCTGGATTCTCTCCTCACCAGTCCCTTCTCCCTCTACCCTTCTCGCTGCGTCCTTATACCCACCACTTCATCCTTGGACCACACTGAACATAATCTTCCATCCTCACTGAAGAATATCTTGTTCCCACTGTTCACACTCTCCTCTCACCGGCTTCTTGGGCAGTTTCCATGAAGAAGAAAAAGCCTACATTCACTGTGTCTTTTATAATCCTTCTCGGTCTCCAGGCAGCCACCACCCAGCCACAGCCAGAAAGTCCCGAGCCCCCTCCTTCCTCCTGGTTTCCTTGCACTTTCTGGCTGGTTCCCTCAGGCTCACACTGAGTCCACCCCCACTCGTGGCCTGACTCTCTGCTTCCATCCACCCTTCAAAAACTCCCCCATCCTGCCTGAAGCTGGAATCCAACAATCCTTTCCCACCTCCAAGGTGACCTGCTTTCCCTCAAGGTCCCACCTCCTGCCCTCACTGACCACTCTTTCCCCAGAACCCTCCGCACACTCCTCCCCAAGAGGCTCCCCTCGGACCCTTCCTCCACCCCACAGCCTTTCTTTCGGCCACATCATCTCCCTCCAGGGCCACAAGAGGCGTCTCTAGGGCCAATTCACCCTGGCTCCCGTCTTCCACACTCATCCCAAGTGTTGGCCCCTGGTGAAACCCTGCCAGGTTCCGTGTCCATCTAAATAGGGCAGTCTTCCCTGCTATCTCACCTTCCCGCTCTTCCGTCCTTGTAAGGCCAGGTTCTGCCCCACCTCCCTCCCTCTCTGTACCAGGAATGTGCTCTCACCCTTCAAGATGAGCAGTCAAGAGGCACTTCCTCCTGCACAACCAGCTACACTGACTGGTCACCTCCCCCGGGGTCCCCTCTTCACCTCCCTAACACAAAGGTGCGTGGCCACCAGAGCACCAGACACATCCCCCTGCAGCTGATCACCAAACAGAGTGCGGGGGCTCCCTTTGCCTCTCCAGGAGGACCTCCCCAGGAGCTGAGTCCCAGCTCTAAGCCCTGAGGCCAGGACATGGTCAATGACATGGCCTTCCCTGGAAGTGAGGGTCTCTGCCACAGAGGGGCCCAGGCAGGAGGGGAGAGGTGAACTACTCTTCATCTTGACAGCACCCCCTGAAGGGCTGGCATGCCATCCCCACATTTCCCTGCACACGTGTACACAACTGAAGGACAGTACATGATGGTCTCAGATGAGTCTGTGGCAACCACGACTATATGAAAACACAGCTCTTTGCAGGACAACCTGCCCCAAGGGAAGACCCCAGCAGTGTTGTCTGGGGAGACTGAAGGGTTGGCTCCATAAACATACACACCCTGGGGACTTCCCTGGTGGTCTAGTGGTTAAGAGTCCTCCTTCCAGTGCAGGGGACAAGAGTTCGATCCCTGGTCAAGGAACTAAGATCCCACACACCACGGGGCACCTAAGCCCTCGTGACACAATTAGAGAGCCCGTGTGCTTCAGAGCCTGTACACCACAAAAACAGAAGCCTGCAAATAGAGAAAGCCTGTTTACTGCAATTAAGACCCAACATAAACAGAATTTTTAAAATATAAAATAAAAAACTTACCAGGAAATTAAACCAAAAACCAAACAACATATAAGTTATCAAGCAGTCTGAGCCCAATCTAGGGTGTTAGAATTGTTCTGACTTTAAATAGCATTTTCTGGTGGATCTGGGAGTGCAAGTGGTATAAGCAAGTTTGGAAAATGATGCATTAGGCAGAATTTAATGAGTTGCTTTCTTGCAAGACTAGTCAAGGCTTTTAATATGGCTCTCTGGGACACGGGGCGGGGGCGGGGCGGGGGTGGGGGCATGGTACACACAGAGTGTCCCCAGTCAGATCTGAACATGGGCCACTATTTTGGGGACCATCTCCTGGGACTCCACTGAGCACAATTAAAGAAGGCCAGTGCAAACACTCATGTAATTAATTAGAAGTGCATATAATTAGCTACATCTGAACATCATTAATAAAAATTACATAGAGAAATGGCTAACTTCCTTTCATTGAATCACATAAATTATGTTGGGCTCTGAGTAGCAGCTCAGAGTGCTATTTTCTTGAAACATTTTTCATCTTTTAAAAAAAGGTGTTGATTAATTTTTCTCTCCTAACATGCAACTTAAAAAAAAGAAAAGTTGGTGTCAGAGCAGGCGTTTCCAAGTGCTTGAGAACACACACACCAAGGCGGGGAAGCAATCATAGCGGCTGCTCTCTGCCTCTTCTGAGAAGGAAGTGGCAGCAAGGGGAGCTTTCATGGGCTATGCCCTCCCCATTTGTCATGTGGTTCTTTCTCAGGACCACGCCCCCGAGTCATGAGTCCTCACTGAACAGATGAGGACAATGAGCTTCTAAAAGTGTTAGAAACCAGAGCTACATGCAATCACAGACTTCCTGACCATCTATGATCCACGAGGAATTGGAGTGGACATTGCGAAGGGTCAGACCAAGGGTTACTGTCTGCGGTGAACAAGCCCACAGAGAGACCAGCGGTCAGGCAGTAAAGCACAAGGCAGGCTTCAATGTGGCTTAGGACTTCCCTGGTGGACCAGTGTTTAAGAATTTGCCTGCCAGTGCAGGGGACAATGGTTTGATCCCTGGTCTGGGAAGATCCCACATGCCTCGGAGCAACTAAGCTCGTGCACCACTACTCTTGAGCCTGTGCTCTAGAGCCTGGGAGCCACAACTACAGAAGCCCAAAAGCCTAGAGCCTGTGCTCTGCAACGAGAAGCCCCCACAATGAGAAACCCTCACACCACAATGGGAAAGTAGCCCCCACTTTGCCTTGACTAGAGAAAGCCCTCTCAACAACAAAGACCCAGTGCAGCCAAAAATAAAACAAATTAATAAAGAAAAAATTTAAAAACTTTAGTGCCAATTCTCTTAAAGAAGTTGCTAATATTAATGGTCTTTTCTGATGGACCTGTGCACATGTGTCTTACCTTTTCCTACCTCAAGGGTCTATTGTGTAAGTATCAACAGTTGTATAGGAATAGTGAGGCCCAGAATGTAATTCTCCAGGGGAAAAAAAAGTAGAACACAGCCCCCAACCTCTATTTGAGTGGAAGCACATTCACAAAGATATCTGTGAAAAGACAGCAGGCACGCTCTGAGAAGTAGTATTCTAAAGTTACAGACAGGACGGTTCCCTTGCAGTAGAAAAGTAAATACACCCAAGTCTCTTCTCTCTGCAGATCTCCTCCCAGAGATTCATTCTGGTGTAACTATCAGTTAAAAATATCCATCTTGTTGTACTTTTCTCTCAAAGAAGAAAGATACTTTTCTGCAAAGAACACTGACAAATGTGTTCACTTAAATGACTGTCCTGCACACTGCAGGTGGGGGAACGCAATCGCTAAGGGAGCTCAGCTTCTTGTCAATTGTCAATATCATTGATACTCTAATGATATTTCAAGATACAATAATATTCCACTAAGTCTTTTATTTTCTTCAGTTCTTCAGTGCTCAGAAGGCTGAGCACCGAAGAATTGATGCTTTCGAACTGTGATGCTGGAGAAGACTCTTGAGAGTCCCTTGGACAGCAAGGAGATCAAACCAGTCAATCCTAAAGGAAATTAGTCCTAAATATTCACTGGAAGGACTGATGCTGAAGCTCCAATACATCGGTCACCTGACTTGAAGAGCCAACTCATTGCAAAAGACCCTGATGCTGGGAAAGATAGAAGGCAGGAGAAGTGGGTGACAGAGGATGAGATGGTTGGATAGCATCATGGACTCAGTGGACATGAATTTGAGCAAACTCTGGGAGATGGTGAAGGACAGAGGAGCCTGGTGGACTACAGTCCATGCGGTCGCAAAGAGTCAGACACAGCTGAGGGACTAACACTTTCATACTTCACACACAGACCCAGCTACCCAGGAAGTGAAGAACTGGACAGCTGTACAGCCCCACCTGCAGCAACCCTCCAGTAAAACGACTCGGTTTCACACAGGTCAGAAGCCAAACCCCACACACACCATGCAAGGTAACCTCTCAATTCTTACCAAAAACAAGCAGTTTGGTAAGGTCCTGAAAACCCTCCTGGTGATGAAATCTTTCTGGAATAAAACAGAAGAAAAGAGAGGAAATTACTTTGGTTTCAGAAATGACATGGGTGCCCCTACAGAGCGCTCCTTTAGGTATAGAAATTTAAATGAGTGAGAGGTTTTGAATACCTTGGAAAGTGAACTGATTCTAATTCTAATGAGATGATCAGAAATCACCCTGAAACAAATAATTAAAATGTTTCTTTGGCCATTCATCACACGATCATTGCCTTAACATCGTGTTGGACAAATAAAGCGATGGCTTATGTATCGCTCTGGCTGGAGAGGCTGTCAGCATTTCAATGAAGCTCCTCAAAGCCCTCATGAATATGTATTTTCCCACAACAAAGCTTGACCCCACTAGTTGGCAGAAGCAGTATTCTGGGACACTGTCAGAAGAGGTGGGTGTGCAAGTGGGGGCTGGAGGGGGATGAAAGGAGATTAAAGGAATGAGAGAGAAGGCAGGCCACCTCTCCTCTCCCCTGCCCGCTTCCCAGCCCACCCTTCCTCCTAGGCAGCACAGTTTCAGGAAGAGAACAGGAAAGAGGACTTTAGGTTTCACGGTCTCCTTGAACAGAGGGCGCTTCACAAGTGCGAGCTGGAGAAGCAAGCCAAAGAGTCAAAGGCGTCAGGACCGCCAGGCCATGGGTTGGATGGGCGTTCATGTGGGGCAGGAGATGACCAGGGATGGGGAGCCTGGGGTGGGGCAGGAGGACGGGTTTCCCGGTCTGAAATGTCACATCCAAATGCCTTTTCTCCCTCATTTGGCTGAAGACAGAGTAAGTAATAAAGGAATTTCTTTGTTCCTTCCAAACCCATGGCAATGGCAGCTTCCTCCCCGGCACCCCACATCCTGGTAGCATCTCGTGAACAGCTGTGCTGGTCAGGGAGTCTACCTTCACCCTGGCTCCAGGTCTGCAGTCAGGGGATGGTGTCCTTCTTTGGGGAAAACAGGAGGTCTGGCCAATGGCTAACTGGGAATCCTGGGGGTCACACAAAACTGGTCCAGTGCAGATGCCTTGGTCTAGATGTAAAAGAAAATGATGGGCCAGCCCTGAGATGGTTGCAGATGCTCCAACTGTGACCAAGATCCACAATGTGACCAAGCCACACGGTGATCAAGTCACATGACCATAAGCTGCTAGCATCCACTCTGTGCATGCATGCATGCTAAATCACTTCAGTCATGTCTGACTCTTTGCAATCCTGTGGACTGTAGCCCGCCATGCTCCTCCATCCATGGAACTCTTCAGGCAAGAATACTGGAATGGGTTGCCATGCCCTCCTCCAGGGAATCAACCTGACCCAGGGATCGAACCTGCGTCCCTTACATCCTCTGCATTGGCAGGCGGGTTCTTTACCACTAGCACCACCTGGGAAGCAAGGATGTTTGCCTCCCTCGTCTGTTTCTTTCCAAGGGCAAGTGCTTCTGCTGCCTCTCAAGTCCCTTCACAGTGTCGGCCTCAGCTCCATCATGTGTAAAATGGGGGCAGTGGGAACCACCTTACAGGAGGGATGGAGGTGAAACTCCACAAAACCTGGAGAACACCACCTGGGGCCACGGCAGCCTCAACAGCCTGCCCTTCTTTCTGCCAACCCCACCATCCAACCCCTCCAGGAGGAAGTGACTTGGTGGTTAGTGCTCGTACTAAAGGTCATGTCCAGGGACTTCCCTGGTGGTCCAGCGGTTAAGACTACACTCTCCCAACACAGGGGCCCTGTGTTTAATCCCTGGCCAGAGAACTAAGATCCCATGTGATGCATGGTATAGCCAGAAAAAGAAAAGTCACTATATATTATGTCCAGCAGCAAGAATCCTCCCTGGAAGTCAAGAGAGGGGCCTCAATTCCTTGGTGTGTTCCAGGTTTGCTCTGTGACTTCAAGCAGGTCACTCAGAAAGGTCACGGTCCTCCCTGGGCATCCCCCACCCCAGCTCTTGGCAGTTGTGACCAAGGAGGGCAGAGAAGGGTCAAGAAGCATCCAGCACAGGCTGGAGTCCCCTGCATCCATCCCTCCCTCCCTTCCCTCCTCCAGCCACCACCATCCCTGACCCCACCAGTCGTGGAAGGGCCCCTCACCCAGAAATCCAGCATCTCCCATCTCTCCACGCCCAGAAGTGCCTGGGGGACCCCAGAGCCCAGCTCTCCCTTCACTGCACCCCTGCCTTCCACCTGTGAGTCCCTTAAAAGAGCAGTGTCATCCACCTGTAGTCTGAGCACCCCACCTGCTCCCCAACGTTCCCTACAAAGACACCCAACCATCAAAGCACTTTGGAAGGACGGCCAGCAGCACCCGGCTCCTTACGTAAGGAAGCAGGCCCACATCTTAGCTCAATTTAGCATCCGGTTTTAACTATCTATTTATAGGCCTCACGCGAGCACCCCTTGTGGATGGCGGGGTGTCAGGGCTCCGGGCTCCCGGCCACCGCTATTCATTAGCATTCCTTTCATGTTTGTCTTCTCTCATTTTCCCAGCAGCATTGTAACTCAGCAGCAAGGTCACCTACAGCCTGGACCCAGCACCACTTCTCATCTTCTCTAAAGAAAATATGAATTTTCTTTCCCCTGCGGCAGTGCCCTCTCCCCACCCTCTGGGGGCCCCTGGCTTGTGCCGCCAATAGCAGAGCTGTGTTATTTTCATGACCTGCGTCTCCCGACAGACGGCTCATCTCAAAGACAAGTCCAGCAAAGTCGTGGGTGAGGGCATCCAGGAAGGCCTCAGGCATCCACTGTCACCTCCCTGGTTTGCTCTTAGTCTACCCGTTACCTGGCCAGGCACAGCAGCCAGAATGAACCCAGAGGTTTGGAACATTCAGGCTCTCCTCAGCCATGTATGTATGAGCCAGCCACTCCTCCTTGTACCAAACACATGTCCCGGGTCTCTACCCATCCCCTCGAGATGCAGCCAGCGCGGGTCACCTGCTCTGTCCCTTTGGTCACGTTTGACTGGACAGAAATACCAGAATCTGCTCTTTTGGTAACTCACAGCCATTCCTGAAATAACCCCCTCATCCTCTCATGTCATCAACCTCCAGGCTGGGAACTCAGGACACAGTTCTGGGAACTCCCCACAAGATTAAAACATGCAGCCACTCACTGTCTACATGGTCAGTCCAGGCATAGACTGGTGGGTTTTCAGGTCATCCTGAGCCCAGCTTCCCTGGTGAGATTGGAGACAGGAAGTCCCAGGAGACCAGGAGACTCTGTGGAGACACTTCCTGTCCACATGCTGATGACCGGATCCTCTGGGGCTGGGCCCCCTGCCCTCAGAACCAGTGCAAAAGGAAAGGCAGGCCCTCTGCCACCAGCTCTAAGCCCACAGCAGAATTCAGGCACAGACAACACTGCCAACCAAAGCCCTTCAGCCACCTGACTTCAAACACCATGAGATTTGATCCTCCCGTGAATACTGGGGCTGCAGCCATTGGTATCTGGTTTGAGAAGTAATTAATTTTCTCACAGATGCCACATCACTGCCCTCAGAGGGTCCCCGTGATTCCACGTGCACACTTCTGATAATAAATTGGACACAAACAGGGCATATGAAATGTCACGTTTCCAGACACTTGGGAATAAACAAATTCTAAATATTCCTGAGACTCAATGGTTCACAGATTTGCTGATGAAGGTGATCAGCTGCTTTTGATAATACAGCAGGGTAATCAGTGGGAGAGTCCGGGTCCAGAAAGATCCTGGAGGCCTGGTGGTGGCCCAGGCTGTTGGGAAAGGGGATCTGGAAAATGGCCATGGCCCTAGACAGGCCTGCTCACCACAGCAGGAGAGGCTGCCCTGGGAACCCTAGAAAGGGCAGTGCTGGTGGGAGAAGGGTCAGAATCAACCTTCATAAGCTTTTTCTCACAAAGTTAACGCAAATTCCACAGCTTCACAGACTCCCAGACCTGGGAGCTGTCCTGAGACACACCTGGGGACAAGGACCAGGAGACGGAAGTCACCTGTCCACAGCAGAAATGGGAAGTCTGCCCGGAAACATCGGCACAGCAGAACCACCAACCCACTGCCCAGAATCAAATTTCTTTCTCCAGCTGACCCGTGAGCTATGGTTGAATGAATTTCCTTGAGCTAAACTGGCAACATTGGGCTTTGTAAGGGGCTAGGGCCTGGGCACCCAGGTGCAGGGAGACCTGGGACGCTGTGGGGAAGAACAGGTGGGATGTGATGAGCAGTAATAACCCAGGCTCCAGGAATCCCTTGCTGATGAAGGACTCCGGCCACACTGAGTGGAAGCCCTGGGCAGGGATTGGGAAGGGTGTGTGCAGAGCGCCATGGCCACGATCAGATATATCAGAGGCAGCACACCACAGTCAGCTCAGGTGTGACTCCTGTGGTCCCAGCCTGGTGACTGCAGCAGCCCTTAAACTCAGGTGTTTGTAAGACTAGCAGGACCTTTGCATGAGGGAAAGCCTGGAATGGAGGTTGACACTTGCATTGTTGTCTCAGGCCAGCCCACGTGGACAAGGAACTTGCCTATACTCGGCTTCCTCAAAAAGCGAACAGTCAGCTGGTAAAGGTTAGCATCTGGCAGGTAAGCCATGGCTCAAGGTGGCCTCTGGGACCTGGCTCTGCAGCTCAGCTAAGCTGCCCCGGGGTAAGCAGCGAGATGGCCTGTGTTCCCTTAGGTGTGACTGGAACCACAGGATGGAATTGGGAAGTGGGGCCTGGGGTCTGTTGCTTCCTGGGGGCAGTGTCAGTCGAGGACAGCAGTCTCATAACAGGGCAGGGAAAGAACTGGGGTCCCAAGAACCGGCCACAGACTAGTGACTGTGGGGAAATAGGGGACGACCTCAGAGAGGGGCTCCAGGTCCTCTAAGCCAGATGGACGCAGGGGACACAGCCCAGGTCATTGTACGAAGAGGACTCAGGGCTGGAAGGGAGTGATGGTAAAGTTGAGATGCTCCATGGATGGGCACCAATGGGATGTTCACAAGTAAAAATCTTAAACTGTCCTCTAGCGAGATGCAAGGGAAAGTTTTCAAATAATAATTCTATTTATTGATATAAACATCCACAGGTATTATTTTGCTCCTTCTGGGCAAGAAGTTGTGTCTTTAGAATCAAAGTTCAGACCTTAAGATTCTCATTTGTACAAATGTCTGGGGAAGAGAATGGCTTTGAAATCCAACTTCAGTGGTCTCCAAGTTTGAAAAGCAATTGTTTTGTTTGAGAAGGTGGCTTCTAAACACCCTCCTAAAATACTGAATTAAGGATAACACACAAATCAATACCATTAAAATAGTCACACCCTCCACTCTTGAAAGTTTAGTTTTCAAAGCCTGGAGGTGGCAGGCATCACGGATGCTAACATTCTGTCCCCAGATTCCTCACTTCCTGCTCCGGATTCCAACATGGAGACTTTCTATGTGATGAGTTTACTGAGAAGGGACTCTTCTCTCAAGGGGGCTCTTCGTTTCCCCTCCTGGGGCCTGAGAGACCACCCTGAAGGCAGAGTTGGCAGCAAAGATGTGTGGTGGTTCTATTTGTGTCAAACTCCAGAAATCTGCTGCAAACCCAAACTGGCTCTGATGTTCAGTATCTCTTTCTCTATGTTTGCTTTATGTAAAATTCTCCCTCAGGGTTCTACTAAATAAACCTGGGAGCTCCTTATACAGTCTCGAGCTAACTGGTTAACACTGGGGCTGAATCAACATGTCCTGACCCGACAGCACCCTCATCTTCCATAAAGTTGACCTTAAGCAGTAGATCGCAACCAGAGGACTGAAGCAAAGCTACCCCTGCTCTTCATGGTAGGGGTGTTTACAACTCTGTAATCCTGACATGTTTCCCTAGTGATGCTTGATATTAAACCAGTCCTGTGTCATGGACTCCTTGCCTGGCTTTGGGGAAGGAAAGGACAATTGGACACTAAGATATAAAAGACCAGAACTCAGTGCCAAGGCAAAAAGCAGTCCACCAGGTCTGTACAGACCCTGGCTGGCTGACGTAGGGTGGGAGCAGAGGATTGAAACGAGCCCTCCCAGACTGTGTCAACCTGGCCGTCCTCACTACTATTCCTTCCTAAGCAAAAGAGGCTTCTATTTTTGCTGCAAGGTGCTTGATGCCTTCCAATCCCCTGACAGCAGTCCCCTGGAGGGATGCTGGGATTTCATTTTCTATTCAGGCAGCTCAAGGATGCTGGGTGGGTGGGGGCGGGGGGTCATCCAGATGCCAGGAGTCAGAGACAAGCACTGCCCCAATCATATCAGAGGAGGACACAGCACTCTGGAGGGCTCTGGGTAAGATGCTGAGATGTCCACACAGTCTGCAGGGCCTGGCGCAGCAAGGGTTATTCCATCCAGCCTGTGCTCACCAGGACAGGCACTCATGCTTCACAGGTGGGGACCTTTTAATCCTCCCAGCACCACTGCAAGGTAGTGAACATGATCATCAGCCCCATTTTACAGGGGGGGAAACTGAGGCTCATAAAAATGATTGAGGTCACACAGGAAGTGCTGGGGCTGGGGTTTAACCCCGGCACTTAGCCCCCAAGTCCATGGTCTTAGCTCCCACATTATGTCAGCAGAAGAAAAGGGGAAGATATTTATAATACAAAAACCCAAAGAAGGATCATGTAAGAATCCAAAAATGGGGACTTCCTTGGTGGTCCAATGGTTATGAATCTGCCTTCCAATGCAGCAGACCCAGGTCTGATCCCTGGTTGGGGAACTAAGATCCCATATGCCACAGGGCAGCTAAGCCTGTGAGCGGCAACGACTGAGCCCACGTGCTCTAGAGCCCACATGCCACAACTAGAGAGTGGCCTGAGTGCCACAACGAAGAGCACATGTCCTGCAACTAAGACCCAACACAAGCAAATATTTTTAAAAGAATTTAGAAAATGAGTAAATGACATGAATCAGTAATTCACACAATAAAAATACACGAAACATATATATATATAATTTCACATAAATATATGAAAAGATGTTTAACCTCACTGGCAGGCAGAGAAATGTAAACTAAGACCCTTTAGAGATACCACTTTCCCCACCAGACTGACAAAAATTAAGAACATCTAACAATAGTAAGTGTTGTCAAGGACTAGGACAAGCAGGACGCACACACACACATGCAAAACTGGCCGGACTGCTCAACAGGAGACACTCTTCAGAAAACAAATTTTGCTGCTTTCGGAAAATAGGAAGGCTCATGTACTGTCTCCTGCAACAATTACCAGCCTCGCTAAATATTCTAGGCAAATCTGGCTCATGGTCATGTAGAGACACACTGGGTATTCCTAACAGCCTTGTCTGTAACAGCAAGAACCTGGGAAGCACCTGAACATCCACCAATGGAGAACAGACTGTTCCTACGTGGCGTATGAAACCCCATGCACCATTGAGAAGGTCCGAAACGACAGCTACACGGGATTCCCAGGGATGAATCTCACACACATAAGATGTAGCAGAAAAGGCAAGCTACAGAAAAAAACACACACTTCGATATCAGTTACATCATACTTCAAGACAGGAAAACTCACAGGCATGGCTGCGCTGACAAACGCAGTGAGTGTAAACATCTAACTCTCATAGCAGTTACCTCTATGTGGGGATAAGAGGGTGCCAGCAGGGAGGGGCTCTAGTTGCACAGCTCATTGTGGTGGATTCAAACATTCCACAAGTTCTTGCACAATCCCCTCAAAAGGTGGATCCCACTTCACCTTCCCTGGGCTGTCTCTAGTGAACAGGTCCTGAAAGGCATGCACTATTCTTTATCACTCACTCAGGGGAAAACCGGTCACCATTAATACTTTCCATCTTAAGCTGTGAGGTCATCCACGCAGCACCACAGACTGAGGCTCCTGCCAACAGCCACATGGATCCTCCAAAGACTGCAGCCCCAGCCCACATCTTGATCTTGACCCTAAGCCCAGGGACCTGAGCCCCGGGTTTGAACTGCTCCCAGATCCCTGACACACAAACTCTATGTAGAAGATAGTAAATCGGTGGGAGAAGAAGGGGGTTGATGTAGAAAAGAATCACTTTACTGCTTTGCCAGGCAAAAGGGGACACAGCAGGTTCATGCCCTCAAAACTGTGTGTCCCAACCCGGGGAGGATCTGGTGAGGAGTTTTATAGCAATGTTTCAAGGGCAGAGTTGCTGATAATGAACAGGGTGTGTGCAGGACCTGGGTTCCTTCTTTTTTGAAATTAATTTTTACTGGAGTATAGTTGCTTTACAACGTTGTGTTAGCTTCTACTGTACGGCAAAGTGAACCAGCTATATGTATACATATATCCCCTCTGTTTTGCTTGTTTTAAATTTATTTTTAATTGGAGGATAATGGCTGTACAATGTTGTGTTGGTTTCTGCCATACAGCAACATGAATCAACTACATGTATACATATATCCCCTTCCTCTATAGCCTCCCTCCCACCCCCTCATCCCACCCCTCTAGGTCATCCCCTCTTTTTTGGATTTCTTTCCCATTTAGGTCACCATAGAGCACTCAGTAGAGTTCCCTGAGCTCTACGGTAGGTTCTCATCAGGTAACTGCTTTATACATAGTGAAGATAACAAATGTTTATTCTTTTATACCACTACATGCTGGCATGGAAACAGATAATTGATACAGTAATACTTTCCATCTTAAGTTAAGTAGGTTGTGGGTATACAGGTGTTTATCACATTATTCTTTTTACCTTTTTGAACGCCGAATGCTTTATAATAAAAATTTAATACCAAAGACTTGAATTAAGTTAATAATTGCAAATGTTGAATTGTAAATGACAGGCAACCATGACAGGCGCACCCTTCTTCCTTTTAGGTGACTAAGGAAAGGGGTCTCTTCTGGGGACATAAGTGTTAGTTGCTCATCTCCAACTCTTTGTGATTGCATGGACTGTAGTCCACCAGGCTCTTCTGCCCATGGGATTCCCCAGGCCAGAATACTGGAGTGGGTAGCCTTTCCCTTCTCCAAGGGATCTTCCCAACCCAGGGATCGAACCTAGGTCTCCCACATTGTAGGCAGATTCTTTACCATCTGAGCCACTAGGGAAGCCCACTCTGGGGACATAATGAACTTACGAAAGCCCCCTAGAAGTGGTGGAGAGTCACGGGAAGTCGCGACTGGGCAGGGGAGGAAGGGGCTAAGGATGTGCTCTATTAACATATTAAAATAGGGAGATGTTTTTAGCTAAGAGAGTATGAGCCTGAGCCTGAGAGATTGCCCCAGTGAGAATGAAGGATCAGGGGTGTCGGCAGCACTAGGGGTGGCCCACCCCCTCACCTGCTCTCCCCACGCCTCTCAGCCATCAGAGAAGGACAGGGCTGCCAGAAGCCAGGATCTGATCATCAACACACTCTCTCTCCCCTGTAGGTCCTAGATAGAAGGACACTTCACTTCTTAGGCATGGGTGAGCTGGTCAAAATCAACTGGTCCAGTTAAAGCAGCCAGACCACTCATGTCCAGCAGACCCATTCTGTCCTTGAAGGACCACCACAGAACTACTCGAGACCACTTATTTTATTTTTATTATTTAACTCATTAATTAATTTGGTTGCACCACATCCTAGCTGCAGTGTGTGGGATCTAGTTCCCTATCAGAGATTGAACCTGGGCGCCCTGGATTGGGAACTCGGAGTCTTAACCACTGGACCACCACAGAAGTCCCAACACCATTTATTTTAACCCTAATATTTAAGGGCTTAAATTTAAAATCTCACACATGCTCTCTTCCTCAATTTGCTCATTCAAAGAACTATGTCCAAATCCATTTAAATTGAAACAACCACTTTTCCGGTCATCAAGTGACAGTGGAAGCTACAGTAATGCCTCATATATTCCGAGCTTGCTTTCCTCTTTCGAGAAAACACTCAGTTGAGGTGACAGAAGAGGTTAAGCTATGCTTTTAATGTTCTCCTTTTGACCCTGACATGTCAGGAAAATGACCCCTGAGAATTTGGATCATTTGTGTTTGCTCTCATCACTCACGCTCTCCAGCTGGCCCCTGAAGACAAGAGGAGGAAAAGCACGGGATGAAAAATGCAAATAGTGAGGGGGACCATGTGCAACATCGGGGCTCTCCAACAGCACCAGAGGTGGTGCAGGTGAGGCAGAAGCCCTGCCCCGGTGATGCTCTGTCCTCATCTTTCAGGGCAGGGCCCAGACAGCCATACTCGGCCACTGGGGACCAGGATGCCTGACCTCAACCAGTCAGGGTCTCCCAGCCAGTCAGAGCCCCTTTGGGTTCAAAGGACGTGATGTCCCCAGAATTGCTTGCCATGGTCACCTAAAGCTCGGCCATGGTAGGTCCTAAAGAGCCAGGGCAGGAGGCAGCATGAAGCTGGACAGCACCACCCCACCCACCAGCAGTTCATCCAGCCCCGGAGATGGGGTACGCTAACAGAAATGCTGGGCTTCCCAGGTGGCTCAGTGGTAAAGAACCCACCTACCAATGCAGGGATTGACATGGGTTCGATCCCTCAATTGGGATGATCCCCTGGAGAAGGAAATGGCAACCCGCTGCAGTTTTCTTGTCTAGGAAATCCCATGGACAGAGGAGCCTGGTGGGCTACCGTCCATGGAGTTGCAAACAGTTAGACACAACTTAGAGACTAAACAACAACAACTAAAGCCAAAGAAAGAATGAGAATGGTAAACAATAGCCAAACTCACTTCTAAACAGATGCAGAAACCCTAAACAACACATTAACCAAATGTACCCAGCAGTTTCTAAGCAAACACATCACGACGAAGTATGGGTATATCCCAGGGATGTCAAGTTGGTGTCATAATAGAATAGCTATTAATGCAATCGTTTGTCAGCATATGAACAGATTATCTCAGTTGATGTGGAAGAATCACTTAATAAAATTCAACAGGGCTCATAACTAAAGGGAGGGGGCCCTGTGAGTGGATCAAAGAGGGATGCTTAACAGACAATGGGCATCTACTGCAAACCTGTAGTCAACATCCTACTGTCTGGGAGACCACAGGATATCCCACAGGAAGGAACAGGACAAGAACTCAGAGCATGGATGCTTCTGCACTGAAGCTGTCCTGTCATCCCTCAGCAAAGAAATCAGAAAACAAAAAGTAATCAAAGGATGATGGTTGGAATCGACAAGGTCCAGCTGACATTATTTGCAGGGGACACGCTGTCCACAGAGAAAATCCAAAAGATTCTACAAACAACCCAGCAAGAGATTAAGACACAAACTCAGCTATCACAAAGGGTCATTTTCAAAGAGACATCCCCTGGATGGTAGCCAAAAATAGACACGAAGGAATCAATCTAATATTTAAAAAAAGCAAGACCTTTTTAGAAAAATACTCCATGAGGAAGACTCCATAAAAATCTCAAACAGGGGGGGGTTCAAAGAGCATCCATGTACCAGGAGGGTGATGTACCGCCTCTACAAGAAAGGAAGCTCCTGCACTCAGGACCCCTCATACCTCACCCTATGCATCCCTTCATCAGGCGACTCATCTGCATCCTACATCATATCCTTTAATACACTGGTAAACGTAAGGAAGTATTCCCCTGAGTTCTGTGAGCGGTTCTAGTAAATTAATTAAACTCAAGAAGGGGACCATGGGAACCTCACATTTATTTATAGCCCATCAGTCAGAAGCACAAGTGACAACCTGGACTTGGAGCTGGTGTCTAAAGTGGAGTAGGAGCAGTCTTGTAGGACTGAGCCCTCACCCCGTGGGATCTGACGCCCTCAAGTAGATGGTGCCAGAACAGAATTAAATTGTAGGACACCCAGCTGGAGTAGCACAGGGTGGTTCAGTGTGGGGATACTGCACACATCTGGTATCAGAAGTGCTGTGAATGTGGCAACAGCATGAAGGTAAAAGAGAAACCAGTTCAGCCATCGGCTGTCCCAAGACGGCTTTTTGTTTCGTTTTACTTTTTGGCTGCACCGCACGGTGTGTGAGATCTTAGTTCCTCAACCAGGGATTGAACCTGCAACCCCTGCAATGGAAACATGGAGTCTCAACCACTGGACCATTTTTTAAAACGTTCTCCTTACTAACACTTTAGGAATTTTCCATAACTCTTCCTCAGTGAGATTGGCATGTAGGTTTCTTTTATTGAATAATCTTGATGTTTCTATCTTTTTCTATGCTGCTACTGCTGCTGCTGCTAAGTCGCTTCAGTCATGTCCGACTCTGTGCGACCTCATAGACGGCAGCCCACCAGGCTCCCCCGTCCCTGGGATTCTCCAAGCAAAAATACTGGAGTGGGGTGCCATTTCCTTCTCCAATGCATGAAAGTGAAAAGTGAAAGTGAAGTTGTGTCTGACCCTCAGTGACCCCATGGACTGCAGCCTTCCAGGCTCCTCCATCCATGGGATTTTCCAGGCAAGAGTACTGGAGTGGGGTGCCATTGCCTTCTCCACAGTAATTTAAGTAGCATTGAGAGTATGCATTCTTTAAAGATTTGATGGGATTCTCCTGTGAAGCTATAGAGGTTTGGAGATTTTTCTATTTGTTTCCATGGAAATTGGTTTGTTTACACTTTATTTATCCACTGGGGTCAGTTTGGGTAATTACATTTTCCTAGGAAAGTACCCCCTTTTTAAATCCAGGTGCACATTTATTTGCACAGCAATGTAAAAGGAGCTTCTAATAGTTTTTCTAACAAGCTCTGTTTTGTTGGTTATTTCCCCATTGTCATGTTTTATTTTGTGTCTTTGGATTCTCCCTCTCTCTCTCTCATAATTAGGTTAGATAGTGGTTTGCCCACCTGATTTTTCTCCTAAGAATCAGGATTCATATGTTTTTTAATAAGTTTTTTAATGTGGACCATTTTTAAAGTCTTTATTGAATTTATTACAATGTTGCCTTGTTTTATGTTTTGTTTTTTTTGGCCCTGAAGCACGTAGAGTATTAGCTCCCTGACCAGGGATCGAACTCTCATCCACTGTACTGGAACGCAAAATCAACCACTGGGCTACCAGGGAAGTCTCGGGATTCATATATTTATCAGTTCTGTTACTTTTCTCTGTTCTAATTCACGCATTTCTGCCTCTGATCTCATTTCTTCAGTTTGCTCTCAGCCAGTTTACTGGGTTGTCTTATTCAACATTTTGAGTTGGATGTTGAATTCATTCATTCATTTATTTTTTATTTCAAGGCCATAACTACAGCTGTATCAACATCCCCTAGATGGATGTATTTATTTTCATTATCATCATATTCTAGAAATTATGCAGTTTGGTTTTATGTATTTCCTTTCACACAGGAATGTATTGAATAGACTTTAATCCTCTAATTTCCCAGGCTGAAGGGGCTTTGTGTTCTCTATCGTATATTAACAGTGAGTTTCACTGCTTTGTGGTGACAAAATGTTGTTTGTACCATTCCATGTTATGGAACCTATGAAGGCTCTCTTTGTAGAGGAATCCACATCAACCTTCATAAACGTTTCACATATTCTGGGAACAAGGGCTTCCCAGGTGGCACTAGTGGTAAAGAATCTGCCTGCAATGCAGGAGACGAAAGAGATGCATGTTCCATCCCTGGGTTGGGAAGATTCCCTGGAGGAGAAAATGGCAACCCACTCCAGTATTCTTGCCTGGAGAATCCTGTGGACAGAGGAGCCTGATGGGCTACAGTGCTTGGGCCGCAGAAAGTTATAGAGTCTGGTATGCTGAGGGCATATTTCACACGTCTCCATGGTGTGTCTGGGGTGGAGAGTGGCTGCCTGGCCTCTGGAAACAGCATATTTCTCTCCATGCCTCCTGCCCCATGTGGTTTCTGCTTCATGGACATTCTGTGAAGCCCTGTATCAAGGGCTTCCCTGGTGGCTCAGATGGTAAAGAACCTACCTGCAGTGCAGGAGACTGGGTTCGATACCTGGGTCAGGAAGATCCCCGTGCCTGGAGAACCCCATGGACAGAGGAGCCTGGCGGGCTACAGTCCATGGGGTTGCAAAGAGTCAGACACGACTGAGCGACTAACACTTCCACTTTCACCAGGGTCACAGGACAAAAATCTCTGGAACTGACCAAGCCCCATAGCAACTGTTGGAATGAGCCTCTGGAGCTAAGCTGGCCAGTTCCCTGACACCATTTAAGGTAAAATATCCATGTTAATAGCCACCCTCTAGCATCCTAACCAATCACTAATGCTACCCTTCTGGTACCCTTCTGGAATTTTCCTCATTGTTTATTTCTAAATCTACTATTTTATTTTAATATTTATTTTTATTTATTTATTTGGCCAGGCTGGGTCTTAGTTGCAGCATATAGGATCTAGTTCCCTGACCAGGGATTGAACCCGGGCCCCTTGCATTGGGAAAATGGAGTCTTAGCCAGCGGACCAGCAGGTAAGTCTCCAAATCTACCATTTAAATGCAGGGATATGTAGTCCCACAGAAGGAGCCTGTTCAAGAGAGCAGCTTGAATGATTCTGAACTTCCCTGAACGGTGATGAACTTACTCTCCAGACATACGTGTACCTTAGTCTATATATATCGAGGCTGACTGTGAAAATGGCAGTTATCCAAGTTCACTACCCTGTGGGACGCAATGTTTACTAAAGCATAAGTAAATCCTGGAGGAGGACACTGAGAAGATGTGGCCGCCAAGAGACCCAAGAACTGACCTGGGGCAACCACCCAGCTCCGTACCCCTCCCCACTGTTCCCACCTGGGAGCTGTTTCAAGGACGCAGCCTTGAAATGGTGGTTTCTGTTGAGACCATCTGGTCCGTACCCCTGACTGAACTCCTCGAGGGCCCCCATACAAACTTGAAGGATTTGGTGGGCGAGTATGGAGATCTACTGATTTTAGGCCGCCCAGGACAAGCCTCCTGTGTCAATTCCCTTGTCATTAAACCTGCCTCCTGCCACCTGGAGTGTTTGCCTCTTTCTTAGTCTCTCCCTGCACTTCTTGTGTGGGAGGGGAGGCTGGTTTCCCCTTATACCTCGGGAGCTCCCGAGGCTATGAACTAATCATTGTCATGTCAGCCAGGAGATGGAAGAAATGGGTCTCAGGAAAGAGGCATGAGGGGGTGGGAACCCCAAGGTGGGTATGTCCAGAGGTCTCCAGGTCCAAGCTGAAGACACTCCCACTGGCCAAAGGTAGGACCACTTGAACTTCAACGAGGATCATGACTACAACAGTTTGAAATCTATCAAGTATGTTCAAGCCCCTGAGTTCACAATGAGGGTTTAAATTTTAAAAATCATACTGGAGGATCATGGGAAACACATTCATCTTTGAAATTGATGAGGTAAGTGAAGTAAAATAAGGACGTGTTTGCCTGCCTTTCCTCTGTGAAATGTTGCCCTGCGAAACCCTACAGGAGATGCAGAAAGCATCCACAGAAGCATTCCAGTGGATAAGTGGAAAAAAGAAGTGACAATCAGAATATCATTTCATTTTTTAAAACCTTTAAAAAATTAACATCTAGGGGAAAGAAAGTCATTTAGTCTTGTCTGACTCTTTGTGAGCCCATGGACTACACAGTCCGAGGAATTCTCCAGGCCAGAATACTGGAGTGGGTAGCCTTTCCCTTCTCCAGGGGGTCTTCCCAACCTAGGGATTGAACCCAGGTCTCCCACATTGCAGACAGATTCTTTACCATCTGAGCCACCAGGGAAGCCCAAGAATACTGGAGTGGGTAGCCTATCCCTTCTCCAGGGATGGACCAGATGGTCTCAACAGAAATCACCATCTCAAGGCTGTGTCCTTGAAACAGCTCCTAGGTGGGAACGGTGGGGAGGGTATGGAGCTGGGCAGTTGCCCCAGGTCAGTTCTTGGGTCTCTTGTCAGCCACATCCTCTCAAGTGACCAGCATTTACTTATGCTTTTGTAAACGTCTTGTCCCACTGGACAGGGAACTTGGATAGAAAAGGGTGGAATATTGGGAGCTTGGGATTGATCTTTATGTAAAATAGCCAATGAGAGCCTGCTGTATAGGACAAGGGGAAGAAAAAAAGAAAGTACCATCTGTTTGCAGGACATACATTGTTGTTGTTTAGTAGCTCAGTCATCTGATTCTTTTGTGACCCCATGGACTGTAGCCCACTAGGCTCCTCTGCCCACAGAATTCTCCAGGCAAGAATACTGGAGTGGGTTGCCATTTCCTTCTCCAGGGGATCTTCCCAACCCAGGGATCAAACCTGCATTACCTGCATCTCCTGCTTGGCAGGTGGATTCTTTACCATTGAGCCACCTGGCTAGCCCAAACACATATTCAGTTCAGTTCAGTTCAGTTGCTCAGTCGTGTCTGACTCTTTGCAACCCCGTGAATCGCAGCACGCCAGGCCTCCCTGTCCATCACCAACTCCTGGAGTTCACTCAAACTCATGTCCATCGAGTCAGTGATGTCATCCAGCCATCTCATCCTCTGTCGTCCCCTTCTCCTCCTGCCCCCAATCCCTCCCAGCATCAGAGTCTTTTCCAATCAGTCAACTCTTCACATGAGGTGGCAAAAGTACTGGAGTTTCAGCTTTAGCATCAGTCCTTCCAAAGAACACCCAGGACTGATCTCCTTTAGAATGGGCTGGTTGGATCTCCTTGCAGTCCAAGGGACTCTCAAGAGTCTTCTCCAACACCACAGTTCAAAAGCATCAATTCTTTGGCACTCAGCTTTCTTCACAGTCCAACTCTCACATCCATACATGACCACAGGAAAAACCATAGCCTTGACTAGATGGACCTTTGTTGGCAAAGTAATGTCTCTGCTTTTGAATATGCTATCTAGGTTGGTCATAACTTTCCTTCCAAGGAGTAAGCGTCTTTTAATTTCATGGCTGCAGTCACCATCTGCAGTGATTTTGGAGCCCCCCAAAATACATTAAGTCAACCTTAAAAATACATTCCAATATATAGTAGGTCCAGATGAATACTGTTTGATTCCACTTATATGAGATACCTAGAATAGTCAAATTCATAGAGTCAGAAAGTACAGTGATAGATGTCAGGGGCAGAGGGGAGCAGGTGGTGGGGAGAAGGGGGAAGTTAGTGTTTAATGAGCATAGAGTTTTAGTTCAGGAAGGTGGAAAATTCAGGAGATGGACGATGGTGAGAGTTGCATAGCAACACAAATGTACTTAGTGCCACTGAGCTGTACAGCTAAATATGGTTAAATAGTATGTTTTATATTATGTGACTTTTACCACAATAAAAAACATTAAAGAATAAAATAAAAACTTATGTCTGAGATCTACCCAAGACTAATTCTATTCAAGTCTTCAGGAATGGGTCACAGGCATCTGTGTATTAGAAATGTTCTCCAAGAGGCAGGAATGGGCAACCAGGGTTGAGAATTAGTGAGTATTCCTTCAGTGTCCTTATGTTCTCACCTGCAACAATCTCCTTCCTTCCATCTCAGCCACCCGCCCACCCCTCCCCTAGGACCCACCCATCCCCTAGGACGGGGTTCCTCCAGTTGGAACTCCCTCCAGCTGGAATTCCCTCCAGCTGGAATCCCCTCCAGGGCGGAAGCCCCTCCAGGGTGGTCCCTCCAAGGTGGTCCCTCCTTAACCAAAGGCACTCCATCCTTCACATCCAGCTCAGAGCCTACTTCCTCTGAGAAGACCCCCATGAATTTCCATGGTGCTGAAATGCATGTTTTTCTACAGCTTCATGGAGGTATAATTTACATACCACACAATTCACCCATTATAAGCAGTGAGGATTTTCAGTGAATGCATTCAGATGCTCAGCCAGTGCCACAATGCAGTCTTAGAACATCTCCATCACCCCCAAGCAACACTGCCCTCCCAGCCAATCCCCACTTCCATCCCCAACCCTGGGCAACCACGAATCTGCTCTCTCTCCCTATAATTAGGCCTTTTCTGGAAGAATCATATAAATGGAACTGTACAATATGTGTCCTTTTGTATCTGGCATCTTTCACTCAGCACAGTGTTTCTGAGCCAGCTGGGTATTTTTAAACGTACATGGGGATTTGGTATTTAAAGGAATGCTGGCTGAATCCAGCCATAAGCAAATGAATCACTTCTCAATGTGACTCCTCCTCCCCCTCACATCTTTATCTTGTAAGAATGGTGTTTGCATCTTGGTCCTCTCCAGCCAGGCTTGCTTTAGAGGTGCCCTGACTCCCCAACTCCTATACATGTGAAAGGTTTGGCTTGACTCTACCATACTGCATTTTTTTTTTGTATTTTTTTGTAGATTTTTTTTCCCTATAAGTCAGATGCCATAAACACTCAAATAACCCACCTTATAAAAAGTAAGTTTACAATGTCAGAAGAATTCAAATGAAATGTAAACCCTTCTATTTACAATTTTTATACACATAAACCAAATCACAAATACCACAAATAAATGTGGGCTTCCCTGGTGGCTCAGATGGTAAGGAACTTGCATACAGTGCAGGAGACCTGGGTTCCATCCCTGGGTCAGGAAGATAGATCCCTTGGAGAAGGAAATGGCTACCCACTTCAGTATTCTCACCTGGAGAATTTCACGGACAGAGGAGCCTGGTGGACTACAGTCCATGGCGTTGCAAAGAGTCAGACATCACTGAGTGACTAACACTTTCACAAATAAATATTGTTGTAACAATACATTGAATAAACATTCAGATGCTTAATAACTTTTACTTTATTTGTTGTTAACTTACCATTATACTAAGTAATCTATGTAGAGTTTTGAGGTACAATACTTCCATTTTCCTTCATTTACACAGACCTATCTCGTGCCTAATGTCTTGGACCCAAAACCAGTAGCCCAGGGGCACAGAATGATCCAAAGCTCAGAGAAATCACCCACTTGCCCAGCACTGTTGGGAGACTGACTGTGTTACGTTTCCAGTCCTGATGTGCACAGAAGCCCTGGGTCTTGTCAACACGCAAGTCACCAACAGACAGAACTAGCACTCACAAGGTTCTGTCCCAAGAATGCCGAGCGGAACAGGAATGTGACCCGTGCCCACCAGGGCCCCACCCTTGGGGCGCCACGTGGGAGCTGGCCCAGAGTCACTCAAGGACAAGCGCCCTTCCCCAGGTACCTGGGGTGCTTTGCTGAATACCTCTTCTAATTCAGATCATTCTTAGGCCCCTGAAAATAGAACCAGCTTCTTTATTTAACTTCATTGTTATCTACAGTTAAATCAGTGACTGTAAAACTGGCTTCTCAGACCTTCTTAATTACCCAGAAGAAATCCCACAAAAGATGCATTTCCGTGAATAGAGCAGGTGGGCAGCCAGAATAAAATTTCTCTAATAGAGGTGATGTTCCTCCTGGGGTAATGTAAATAAGCCACAATGGTACAATCATTAAAATTAATTATGAGAGTTTTAAAAAAAAGCCACAGGATGGGAATCAGAGGACTGAGTGCTCATCTTGGCCTTTGGCGAGTTAACTGATGCAACCTTGGCTAGACCTGTAACCATCTATGGCCCAGGCTTCTCACCCGTAAGATGTCATGCATGTTGTAGAGAGCTGTGGCTTACCCATTACTGGGGACTCACAAGCAGACCCTGATTGGGCAACAAACAGAATTTTAAAAACAAAGTAGAATACTATAAAGAAGGCTGAGTGCTGAAGAATTGATGCTTTCGAATTGCAGGGCTGGAGAAGACTCAAGAGTCCCTTGGACAGCAAGGAGATCAACCCAGTCAATCCTAAAGCAAATCTACCCTGAATATTCACTGAAAGGACTAATGCTGAAGCTGAAGCTCCATTACTTTGGCTACGTGATGCAAAGAACTGACTCATTGGAAAAGACCCTGATGCTTGGAAAGACTGAGGGCAGGAGGAGAAGGGAGCAACAGAGGATGAGATGGTTGGATGGCATCGCTGATTCAATGGACATGACTTTGAGTAAACTCTTGAGAGATAGTGAAGGACAGGGAAGCCTGGCGTGCAGAAGTCCATGGGGTTACAAAGAGTCAGACACAACTGAGTGACTAAACAACAACAACAAAAATACTATACAGAATGCACCACCTCAAATTAGGGTAAAAATTGCTTCCTGGAACTTCTGTTTGAGATTTATAATATATATATGTGTGTGTGTCTTGAGTAGTGATGTAAAATATCTTTTTTTCTGTGATTTAAAATCAAACTGTCTGGACTTCACTGGTGGTCCAAGGGTTAAGAATCCACCTGTCAATGCAGGGGACATGGATTTGATCCCTGGTCCAGGAAGATCCCCCATGCTGTGCACCAACTGAGCCTGCGAGCCGCAACTACTGAAGCCTGAGTGCCCTAGAGCCCCTGTTCTGCAACAAGAGAAGTCACCACAATGAGAAGCCCACACACCCCAACTGGACAGTAGTCCCCACTCACCGCAACTAGAGAAAGCCTGTGTACAGCAACAAAGACTCACAGCAACCAAAAATTAATAAATTTTAAACATTTTTAAAGAATAATAAAATTAAAAGGTCTGAGAAAGACTTACAAGTCTATGTTCTGGTCAATGCAACAAACATTCACAGAGAAGGACAGCGTGAGGAAGGCCTGGGGACCACATAAACCACTGGTGACAGAGGTTGGTGGTGGGTGGCTGTGCCTATGGCCTATCTGTCTGGAGAAAACCAAGCTCAGCATACCATCCTGAAGCCAGAATGAGACCCTTTCCTGGTACAAACCCAGAGAGGTCAAGCAATCTAGACTTGGCAAGGTCCTGGGGTCCTGAGGACATGGTGGGCAGGTGTGGCAGAAAGTTGCCTGATTTTGCTCCTCGTGGGGCCACGACTCAAATCAGTTCTAAGCGGGCCATCTGCAACAGCATTATGGACAGCGTATGTGTGGATCAACATGTGAAGCAGGTGATGATGTTGACAGGTATGTTCCATAGGAAAGAGTTTTAGGAAGTAAAGTCAGGTAAGAAACAGGCGGGGAGGGGCCTCGGGCTTTACTCAATAAGACCAAGGCAAGGGGGGCAGGGCACTGGAGGGTTCTAAAATGAAGTGGCATGATCTAAATTAAGTTTTAAAGCAATCATTGTAAATCAACTATACTCCAGTAAAATTTTGCAAAAAATAAAAGGATGGAGACAGAGATTATCATACTAAGTGAAGTAAGTCAGAAAGAGACAGATATCATATGATATCACTCATATGTGGAATCTAATTTTTTAAAAATGATACAAATGAACTTATTTGCAAAACAGAAACAGACTCACAGACATATAAAACAAACTTATAGTTACCAAAGGGGAAACGTGGTAGTAAGGGATAAATTAGAAGTTTGGGACTAATATATACACACTGCTATGCATAAAATAGATAACAAACAAGGACCTACTGTATAACACAGGGAATTATACTTGATATTCTGTGATAAATATGGGAAAAGAATCTTTAAAAAGAATGAATACGTGTATATGTGTAACTGAATCACTTTGCTATACACTTGAAACCAATACAGCATTGTATATCAACTATACTTCAATAAAATTTTTTTTTAAATAGCAGTAACCCAGCTACCATATGGACATAGACCTGGGTGGAAAGGTGTCGGTCAAGGTAGAAAGGGGAAGCGTGGACATGAGAAGCCAATCTAATGAGGAGATGACGGGGCAGTGTGGGTGGTGACCAGGGAAGGGATTCCAGAACAGATGAGATGTAGGATTTGAAAGGAAGACAGGAGACAAGGCTGACTTCAAGGTTATGGTCCAGGCACCTGGAAGGATGGAGCTGCCATTTACTATGATGAGAGATGGAGGTTGGGTGGGACATCGGGGAACAAGTTGACACCTCTTGTGTGGGGTTCCTTGAACCTCACAGGGAGATGACAGACAAGTCTAGTGTTCAGGAGAGAAGTCAGAAGGAATATATGAGTTTGGAATTTTTCAGCATATGATGGGTTTAGCACCACAGGACTGGGTGAGGTCAATAGGGTGTAAATATGGATCAAGCAGAGGAGAGGTCCACAGGTGGATGTCAGGACCCTCCAGCACTCAGAGGTCAGCAGAGGGACTGAGTCAAGTGGGAAGAAAATCCTGGGCAGATGGCGCTCTGGAAGCCAAGGGAAGAAGCAGTTCCCAGGGGAGGAAAAGGACAAACGTGCGACAAGTCTAGGGAGAGGAGGACTAGGAGGTCCTTAGTGACTGTGATGGGCAGTTTCATCAGAGTTTGTAGAGGCGTCAGCAGAGCTGGGAATGTTGACTGGGGCAGGTTTCAGAGAGAAAGGGAGGGGAGGAACTGGGAAAAGCCAGTGGAGATGACTCCTCCCAGAATTCTCCAGGAAAACAAAGCAGGAAAATAGGACAGAAGCAGGAAGAAGTGGGAGCAGGAGATAAGCCTCTTTTCTCAAATGGGTGATAAAGCAGTGTGTGCACGTGCAGAAGACGATCCAGTGGAGAGCAGAAAGCAGAGCTGGGGGGCAGGGGGAGTTCCAGGGATGGCATCTGGCACCAAAACAGGGAGGGGGTGGCTCAGAGCCGGATACGTTATTTCCAGTCTCAGGAGGAGTGTGAAGGATGCAGGCACAGATGCTGGCAGGGAGTGATGTGATGCTGGCGGGAAGCAATGTGAACTACGTGAGTCCTCCTTTCTTCAGAAATTCCGGAGCCTGCAAAACCTGAATGAGGTCTGGGATTCCAGGCTGATGAAGAGGTTAAATCATCCAGGCCAAGGGAGGTAATGGGGTCATGCAGTGACCAATAAGACTAGTTCATCTCCCCTTTCCCAATGAACCTCAACATCTGCATTAGAAAAAGACCACAAACTTCGGCTCTGACAATAAAAATTGAGTCCTTACTTTTAAAAATTGATTTCCAGTGTTGTGTTAATTTCTGCTGCATGGCAAAGTGATTTGGTTATACAGATAGGGCTTCCCTAGTAGCTCAAATAGTAAAGAATATGCCTTCAATTCAGGAGATATGGGTTCAATCCCTGGGTTGGGAAGATCCCCTGGAGAAGGAAATGGCAACCCACTCCTGTATTCTTGCCTGGAGAGCTCCATGGAGAGAGGAGCCTGGTGGGCTACAGTCCATGGGGTCGCAAAGAGTTCGACATGACTGAGTGACTAACACATACATTCTTTTTCAATATACTTTTCCACCAAGGTTTATCATTGGATATTGAATACAATTCTCTGTGCTATACAGTAGGAGCTTATTGTTTTATTATCCATTTAATATCCATTTTATTATCCATTCTCTACTTAAAAGTTTATGTCTGCTAACCCCAAAGATTTTATTAGCTGCTTAAAGTTGGAAAACAAATCATATCATTGCTGCAAGTTCTCAGTTTCTCTATCTGAACACAAGGAGTTACTTTTGCTTTTACTTTTACTTTTGTATTTTCTATAAATACATATAGAAGTTCTCAGCTAATGAAAATTCAAGTTTCAGGAACACCATAAAATATAATTTTTATAGAGTTAGACACCATGCAAAACAGAGTAAAAATACTAACACATGCCCCCAAATACTAAACGATAAGTTTACTCTGATAGGTTTTACCATATGATTGGGAAGCCCATTTATGGCAGCTTGAATCATATTTGTAGATCTTATTTCTTAAGCTGGGTGGTAATTACACAGATTTTCCTCTTGTTGATGTTCTATGTATTTTCTGTATACCTTGAAAATATTTTTTCACCCTTTTAAGTCTTTTGTTGCATCCTGCTCTACACACTCAAGTGTCCAACTTTTCCTTTCTACCCTGGAACATGTAGGGCTGGCTCTCCTGAGTGATCAGGGGGCTGGATCCAGGGCTTGGCTATCAGATGGGGTCACATTCAAAAACCAAGGAGATGAGGATTTCCCTGGGGGTCCAGTGACTAAGATTTTGCCTTCCAATACAGGGGGTTGCAGATTTGATTCCGTAAGCCTTGTGACCAAAGAACCAAAACATAAAACAGAAGCAATATTGTAATAAATTAAATTAAGACTTTAAAAAAGGTCCATATTAAAAAAAATTTTTTTTAATCAATGGGAAGATACATAGTTGTACACGGTTAATATACACTCTGCTTCTTGAGTCCATCTCCTGAGTGTCTATCTAGAAGCAGTGCCACCTCAATCACAATAAGCACTCTCAGCACACAGACCTTGGTCTCTAAATACCATTCTCTAATAAAAGGAACCAGGGATTCTTGGAGAAACAGTAGATTCCAGGGCTGGGCAGGGAAAATCTAAGTTGAGCCTGGAGCATCTTGTTGTAACAGAAAGTAAGGAAATACTCAAAAGACTAAAGCCTGGGGGCATGTCAAAGAAACACAGGAGCCAACTAAATTAGCTTCCAATGATCAAAGCTCAACAATTTAGGCAGCAAAATAAATAATGTAGGACTGCATTATAAACCAAAGTATAAAATAAACATTCATGAGTCCATACTGATACAAATAAAATTTGAATAAATAAATCAGTAAGGGAAAACAGACAAGTCTCTGATACAGAAAAGTTCTATATAATTCATGTAGATATTCTCCTGTCAAGGAGGTTGAACATGACTGCCCACTCCTTAATGTGGACTGTTCATCTGACTGCTTTCCAGAGCAGAGTGTGGAAAAGGCAACCTTACAGAAGAGAAACCAGGCAAAGACTACATCATCCAGTGATCAAGGCCAAGGTCAGCAGTGATCCATCATGGTGACAGCTATACCTCTGCCACAGGTTGAGAATGGCTCTTCACCTCTGTGGTCTTTCTCCCCAAAACCCCAAATCCAGTCTAACCATAAGTAAAACATCAGATAAGCTGAAATTCAGGGAAATTCTACAAAATACCAAGCCTGCTGCTAAGTCGCTTCAGTCCTGTCTGACTCTATGTGACCCCATAGACAGCAGCCCACCAGACTCCCCTGTCCCTGGGATTCTCCAGGCAAGAACACTGGAGTGGGTTGCCATTTCCTTCTCCTATGCATGAAAGTGAAAAGTGAAAGTGAAGTCGCTCAGTCGTTTCCGACTCTTAGCGACCCCACGGACTGCGACCCACCAGGCTCCTCCGTCCATGGGATTTTCCAGGCAAGAGTGCTGGAGTAGGGTGCCATTGCCTTCTCCGAAATACCAAGCCAGTCCTCCTCAAAACTATCAAGGTCATCAGAAACAAGGAGAGTCAGAAACTGTTCCCAGCCCAGAGGAGGTTAAGGAGACAAGATGACTAAATGCAATGCAGGGTCCTGCATGGGATCCTGAGACAGAAAAAGGACATTAGGTAAAAACTAAGGCATAAGAGGGCTTCTCAGGTGACGCTAGTGGTAAAGAACCCACCTGCCAATGCAGGAGATGTAAGAGATGCAGTTCGATCCCTGGGTTCGGGAAGATCCCCGGAGGAGGGCAAGGCAACCCACTCCAGTATTCTTGCCTGGAGAATCCCATGGACAGAGGAGCCTGGCGGGCTACAGTCTATAGAGTCGCAAAGAGTCAGACATGAATGAAGTGACTTAGCATGCATGCATCAAGGACATAACAGCACATGAGGGTGGCCTGTGTGATGAGTAGGGTCTCCGGGTAAATCTCTGAACCTCTACAAGCCTCAGGCTCCTGCTGTGTTCAAACCAACCCAGGGCTGTTTTGAAGTGGATTCAAAGCTCAAACACCCCCGAACACAGGGAAACACTATATATGGACATCACCATGCTATCACTTCTCCCCAGCATATAGAAACCCAGATTTCCATGCACCCATCCAGAGAACTGTGCTCCCTGGCACCTCATTTGGCTATGCAACTCATTATACTAATTATTCTTTAAATCTGCGGATGTTCCTTGAAAAGCTGCTTTATTTATAAACAAGTTGCCTGACAGCAAACCTTGGAGCAGAAGTATTAGCTTCAAAAGCCGCCAATTCAAACATCAGCAATTCAGAGGAAAAACCATAAATGGCCTAGCACCTAATCCCAGTGCTGAATAAAAAATCCATCATTACCTTGCAGCAATATCTACGACCAAGATTTCTAATCTCTGGAGGCAAGTTTCTAAGGCAAAAACAGCTCGGATTTTAAGGCAAATTTTATGATGCTATGGAGCCAGGAGGTCTGGTCCCAAGGCAGCTGTGAGGCCAAGTCTTTCCATCCTCGATGGTGGGGCCAGGCTATCGGACACCTTGCTGCCCGGCCACGGAGGTGGAGCTGGTTGGAAGAAGTAGAGAAGCCTGCAGAGCCCAGGCTCAGGGCAGCTGGCTCCTCTCGAGGCTGGGGGGCAGTTCCAGAGGCCTGGGTCTGGTGCAGGAGAGATAGCGGAGGGGGAGCGATGACCACTCCCTGATGCTCTAAGGAGAGAGCACAGCCCCTCAGGAACAGCCCGGTCCTCTCTGCCTCTGCACACACATCGGGCCATGCCCTTGAGGATGGATGGGCAGTCAAATCCCCAGCGGCGCAAACACACGAATGGGGTGCCCACTCATCACTCCCTGGGGAGCTGCCTGTGCATTTCAGCAGATGTTTCCTGCTAACAGCGCCGTGTGGATTGTTCCCGAAGAGCAGCAGGCAGAACACTCACCTCCCAAAAGCTGCCAGCACACTGAGGCAGGGGAGAGAAGGTCTGGTGCCCCAAACAGGCTCCCATTATTCACCACAGCATCCCCCCACCAAGTGGGTGAGCGAGGCAGGCAGAGGGGGCCAGTGGATCCATAAAGAGCCCATGGGCTTGCCAAGCAAGGCCTTTGGGTTTGGAGTGGGAAGCAAGAGAGATGGTGGATGGAGTGAGGGGTGCAGCCACACCCAAGGAGGGGTGAGGGAGATTGGGCAGCAGATGAGATCCCCGGAAAAGCTCCCCCACCACCAGTGTTCTGGGTGGGTCCTTCAGCATCCCTGTGCTATGCTGAGCCAACCCAGGCCCACTCAGCCATCCGACGTGCCAGGGGCCACATAGCCAGGATCCCAACACAGCCACCTACACCATGACCCAGGGGGAGTTTCTGAAAAACCTGACCATGAGCAAAGTCTACCCACCCACCCAAAGCAGTGTCTCAGGGACTCACGCTGAAGTTGAGAATCCACAGCATATCTAGGGGCCTGAGAACAGCAGGGACTCTGATGTACACCCCACCTTCCCTGGGAGACACAGGCCCTGCGTGGGCACCTCCAGGCAGCTCGGCCTTCCTTGTTGTTGTTATTGTTGTTCAGTCATTCAGTTGGTTTAGACTCTTTGCAACCCCATGGACTGTAGCATGCCAGGCTTCCCTGTCCTTCACCATCTCCCAGAGTTTGCTCAAACTCATGTCCATTGAGTCAGTGATGCCATCCAACCATCTCGCCCTCTGCCTTCCTCAGGCTGCACCTGAGGCCTCCTCCCACCCTCTTCTTCCTGTCTGACACTCTCCCTCCCCAGCTTCCTTGCAGGCTGCTCCCTCAACAAGGTTCACACATATTTAATACTGCCTTAGGTCTGCTTCTCAGAAGACCTGACCTAACCCAGTTCCTTCCAAGAAAGAAAACAGAATAAAAAACACACACACATGCAAAAAAAAAAAAAAAACTTCAATACACCCTTAGAAAGCACAGAGCCAAAGACACAAGTCTATTTATGGATAAATTTACAATAAAAGTTCTAAGAAAATATGAGAGACAGCCACTACTGTCGCAAGAAGGGGAGAAGCTTACACCCGTAGGACCAGGCTGGCTGCTCACTCTCATGACTTCTACAATTTCTTTTAATTTTTCACTACCAAAATAAACTTCATACAAAACAACAAAGCATAAGACAAATAATTTAGCCTAATACATGACTATTAAACACCCTGGTAACCTCAGCTTGGTAAGAAGACAGATTGTGCCAGCCACCCCTGAGGCTGCCTCGATGCCGCTCAGAGACCAGGCACCCACTGTGTGCACCCTGAACACCTCGACTGTGTGGTCATCACCGCCTCACTTCTCCTTAACCATTTTCCACTGAGCACCCAGCCCTCAACATTGAGTACGTTACCTTCAACCCAACGGCTTCTACTGCTCTTTTTGTGTGTGTTAGTCACTCAATCGTGTTCAACTCTTTGTGACTCCATGGACTGTAGCCCACCAGGCTCCTCTCTCCATGGGATTCACCAGGCAAGAATACTGGAGTGGGTGCCATTCTCTTCTCCAGGGGATCTTCCCAAGCCAGGGATCGAACCCAGGTCTCCAGCATTGCAGGTGGATTCTTTATCGTCTGAACCACCAAGGAAGCTTCTTTGTACCCTTGCAATTTATTCACCACAGACACTGAGTCATTTGTTGGAGAGCATTTCCCCTGACTGAGATTTTGATGACTGTCCCTACAGCTGAGGAGAACATCGTTCTCTGTCCTCTGCCCTCCAGCAGATTGGTGGTGAGAAATTGGATTCACGTTAGAATTTGGAGGCAAACGACTTCCCTGGCAACGTGGTGCCCTTCCTCAAGAGGCAGGAGCTCCAGACGCCTCTTTCTGCTACGTCACCTGGCATCAGTACCACCACCCAGGATGTCTGTTCATGCAGCCACATGCTGGACCCCTTCTGAACATACACCCCTTCTGAAACTCCCTCACCTGCCACTGGGCTGCCCTGCTATAGCTCATACAGGAAAGCAAGATAAACAATTGTCTTTTCTGTTATTTAACAAAGTTCAAAAAAATCATTCTCCAAAGGTGAGCAATTAGGTTGTTTTGTTTTTCTTAGTATCATTCAGAAATCACAGAAAACTCTAATTAGAAAAGATATATGCACCCCAGTGTTTACTGCAGTGCCAGTTACAAAAACCGGGACAAGGAAGCAATGTAAGTGTGCATCAACAGAGGATTAGATAATGAAGATGTGCTACATATACACAATGGAATATTACTTGGCCATAAAAGGAATGAATAAATGAGACTTGGAACAACATGAATGGACCTAGAGATGATCATACTAAGTGAGACCAGACAGAGAAAGAAAAATACCATTTGATATCACTTATATGTGAAATCTAACAGTGATTCAAACTTATTTACAAAACAGAAACAGACTCAAAGACATAGAAAACAAGCTTATGGTTACTAAAGGGGAAAAGGAAGAGGGATAAATTAGGAGTTTGGGATTACTATTTAGACACCACTATATATAAAATGGATAATCAGCAAGGACCTCCTGTACAGCACAGGGAACTCTACTCAATATTCTGTAATAACCCATAATGGAAAAGAATCTGAAAAGGAATAGACATATGTACATGCAGAACTGAATCACTGTGCTGTACACCCGAAACTAACCAACACTGTAAATCAACTATACTTCAGTTTTTTTAAAACAAAGAACTCCAGATTTAAACATCTTAAATGCATTTCAATCTGCTGCAGTCTTTCCTCTTACTGATGTTCTAACTGTCCCATCTTTGGTCTCTGCAAATCCCAGGTCCTTTTAATACCATCCCAGTGAGTCTGAAGGTTTCTCTTTGACAAAATGTTCCAGGTACAACTTGTACAGTTTCTATTCTTGACCCAGAATCCGGGTCAAGACTGAATTTCAAAACTGAATTTCAAGACCACCATCAGGGGCCTGGGTATCTTCCTGCTGTTGGCGAAGCCACCATTTCCAGGCCTCTCTGGGCAACACAGCTGGTTAGAGGAGCTAATGTTTAATGGGAAGAGAGTCTCAGTTTCACAAGATGAAAAGAGTTCTGAACATGTATGGTGGTGATGGCTGCAAACAACATGAATGTACTTAATGTCACAGAGCCGAACACTTAAAAATGGTGAAAAAGGACAGTTTTATGTTGTGTTTATTTTACCATAGTTTTTTAAAAAGCACTGAATATAACTGATTTATACAATTTTCACACAACAGTAGGATACAGATTCTATTCAAGTTCCCACAGGCTATAAACTAGGAGACACTGGAACATATCCAGGGACATAAGACAAAGTGCAAAAAAATTATGCTGAATTGGTTCATAGTGCTTTTCAGGTCTATTATATCCTTCTACTTCTCTGTATATTCATTCTACTAATTATTGAGAGTTTGATACTGAAACCCCAGCTAAAAAATCTTAATTTATCTACTTAAAAAATAATTGTAATATATAGTAAAACTATATGTAACTTTGCTCTGTATTTTCCAAGTATCCTGTAAATGTGTTATCATACTTTCATAATTTAAAAATTAAAAAGGAAAGAGAGAAAAATAAATTAAAAGCACTGAAAATTTTTTTCAATAATCAAGTCCCACACAAAAGTCAACACTGACCAGGAAATCCAGATGGTACATAAACACTTCTAACAGACTCTTGTTCACTAGTGAGCAACAGTGGGTGAGGATGAATTAAACTTGTTTCAGTGCTACTTTTCAATCAACTTCAAAGACTTTAGGACATAAATACATCATTCAGCCCTAACTATTTAATATGGAAAGCTAGACACTGTGAAATTAAGGCAACATCAAGGGTGCTATGATCTAAGAAAGTTTAGAAATCTCTAAACTGGTGGATCCTAAGGAAGGTTCCGGTTTCTTCTAATCACAACTAACTCCATGGCTGTATAATTTAGCAATCCCACTCCTGGGCATATATCTGGAGAAAACCATTCTTCAAAAGGATCCACGCACCCCAATGTTCACAGCAGCACTATGCACAACAGCCAGGATATGAAAGCAACCTAGATGTCCACTGAGAGATAAATGGATAAAGAAGATGTGGTACGTATACACAATGGAATATTACTCAGCCATCAAAAAGAATGAAATAATGCCATTTGTAGCAACACAAGGGACTTAGAGATTATCATGCTAAGTGAAATAAGGTAGACAGAGAAAGACAAATGCCACATGATATCACTTGCATGTAGAATCTAAAATATAATGCAAATGAACTTCTAGATGTTCAAGCTGGTTTTAGAAAAGGCAGAGGAACCAGAGATCAAATTGCCAACATCTGCTGGATCATGGAAAAAGCAAGAGAGTTCCATAAAAACATCTATTTCTGCTTTATTGACTATGCCAAAGCCTTTGACTATGTGGATCACAATAAACTGTGGAAAATTCTGAAAGAGATGGGAATACCAGACCACCTGAACAGCCTCTTGAGAAACCTGTATGCAGGTCAGGAAGCAACAGTTAGAACTGGACATGGAAAAACAGACTGGTTCCAAGTAGGAAAAGGAGTATGTTAAGGCTGTATATTGTCACCCTGCTTATTTAACTTATATGCAGAGTACATCATGAGAAACGCTGGGCTGGAAGAAGCACAAGCTGGAATCAAGATTGCCGGGAGAAATATCAATAACCTCAGATGCAGATGACACCACCTGTATGGCAGAAAGTGAAGAAGAACTAAAGAGCTTCTTGATGAAAGTGAAAGAGGAGAGTGAAAAAGTTGGCTTAAAGCTCAACATTCAGAAAACGAAGATCATGGCATCTGGTCCCATCACTTCATGGGAAATAGATGGAGAAACAGTGGAAACAGTGGCTGACTTTATTTTCTGGGGCTCCAAAATCACTGCAGATGGTGATTGCAGCCATAAAATTAAAAGACGCTTACTTCTTAGAAGGAAAGTTATGACCAACCTAGACAGCATATTCAAAAGCAGAGACATTACTTTGCCAACAAAGGTCCATCTAGCCAAGGCTATGGTTTTTCCAGTGGTCATGTATGGATGTGACAGTTGGACTATAAAGAAAGCTGAGCACCAAAGAATTGATGCTTTTGAACTGTGTCATTGGAGAAGACTCTTGGGAGTCCCTTGGACTGCAAGGAGATCCAACCAGGACTAAAGGAGATCTGTCCTGGGTGTTCATTGGAAGGACTGATGTTGAAGCTGAAACACCAATACTTTGGCCACCTGATGCGAAGAGCTGACTCATTGGAAAAGACCCTGATGCTGGGAAAGATTGAGGGCAGGAGGAGAAGGGAATGACAGAGGATGAGATGGTTGGATGGCATCATCGACTCGATGGACATGGGTTTGGGTGGACTCCGGGAGTTGGTGATGGACAGGGAGGCCTGGCATACTGAGGTTCATCGGGTCACAAAGAGTTGGACACGACTGAGTGACTGAACTGAACTGAACTGAACTGAACTTACCTACAAAACAGAAAACAGACGAGGAGGTAGGGAAGGGATGGAGTGGGAATTTGGGGTTAGCAGATGCACACTATCATACATAGGATGGATAAACAGCAAGGTCCTACCATACAGCATAGGGAACTACATTCAATATCCTGTGATAAACCATAATGGAGAAGAACATGAAAATAATGTATTTGTATTAATATAACTGAGTCACTTTGCTGTACAGAGAAATTAAGACAACATTGTAAATCAAAAAATACATCAATAAAATTTTAAAATCTTAATAGTAATAACTCCCTATCCTCTGTGGTTTCAGGACAGTGGCTCAGTTTTACTGAGATTTATGTGCGGGACCCAGGATGATGTAGCTCCAGGACCTAGTGCAGTGCCCTCTGGGGAGCAGCCCTCCCGGGGCCCGCATGCTTTATCCATCCAAACAGCAGTGGGCAGAGCCAGGCAGCAAACCCACTGTGTGACATGTGAGCCCAGCCATGGCAGAGTTGCCTGGAGGGGATGCCATCCTGCGGAGGCCAGTGCACCTGAGCTTGACCATCTGGACGCAGCCTCAGACCCCAGCCCACGCAGCTGGGTAAGGAGACAGAATGTGCCAGACAGATCCCAGCCCAGGTCCCCCGCATTGACCACACCCCTTGTGACACCCCTGCAGGCAGGACCCAGCTGTCCCCTTGGCTGGGCACACTGGGCACAGGCTCAGATGGCCTCGAGGCCAATGCCCGGCACACGCAGGTGTGTCCGTGTGCACCAGAGTCTGCTCTCCTGCAGGCACAGCCAGGAGGAGCTGAACAGCACTTGGCCGTTGATCAACTGCCTCCTCTTTCTGCATAAACATCCCTGTCAGATGCACACTGCCATCACGCCCATTTCACAGATAGGAAGGAGGGAAGACGGAGGTTCAGAGAGGTGGAGGCTCCCAGGGGTCACCAGAGTCAGTAGTCTGACAAGTCAGGATCTGTCTCCATCTCTGGTCCCTCCATCCTAGCTCTGCCACCAGTTCCCCACCCCCACTGCTACCTGCCCTGACTCATCATCACCTGATCCCCAACCTGCCCCCACCCAGGTCCCTCTCTGCTTCTCTTTCACTCCCTTTGGCATCCACCCACCAGCCCAAGGGCTCTGTGAACACTGGCCACTCCCGCCCCCTCTCCGCGCCCTGGCTCTCGTCCCCAGGCGCTGAGCTGTGGAGAGGAACTCAGAAGGCATTGGGTGTCTGGCATGTGCTGACCCGTGGGTGTGATTACCTTGTGCTGGGAACTGCCTGGGACCCCAGGGACGAGGTGGCCTGTGCGCTGAGCCATCACCCACCATGTTGACACAGTCCCAGGACTGGCTGGGGTGCTCTGCTCTCCAAGGCACAGGATCCTTCTCCTGCCAATGCTTTTGTGTCCCGAGGGAGGGGAACCCCAGCCCCCAGCCCCTAGCACAGAACCAACGTGGAAGGTAACAGAAGACCAGCTGCCTGAGGCCCAGAGACCATGGCTTCTACCTGAAGCATCTTCCTCAAGAAAAAACTGTGCATGGAGGGTTGGCAGAAAGACAGCCACACGGCAAACCTGGAGGGGCCCGGTCAGGACACTGCATCCCCGTCATACATGGGGAGGTTCCAGCAGACCCACGAGGATGGCTGCCAGAGATGCCAGGATCTCTGCAAAACCAAGTTCTCTATTTCCAACTAGACTGAAACACCTCCCAGGAGGAAAGCACTTCCCTTCATTTCCCTACAGGCAATCAAATAAACAGACAGCAGGCCAATATCAAGACCTCCAAACTGACCTGAATGCATGCCATGCACAGCAGATCCTGGTCTGGGAACAGACTCCTGCATCACGTGGGGTTAACAGAGCCATGCTCTGCGTGAACTAATGAAACTTTAAGATTACACAGGGAACTTACAAAACAGAAGCAGACTCAAAGACTTAGAGAATGACCTTATGGTCACCATGGAGAAGGCAGGGGTGGAGGGATAGATTGAGAGTTTGGGACTGACATGTACACATGGCTTTATTTAAAATGGATAAACAACAGGACCTATTGTACAACACAGAGAACTCGGCTCAATGTTATGTGGTGGCCTAGATGGGAAAAACATTTGAAAAAAGATACATGTATATGAAGAACTGAATCACTGTGCTATACACCTGAAACTAACACAACAGTGTCAATAACTCTACCCCAATATTAAATAAAAATTTTTAAAAATCGTATAACAAACCATAATGGAAAAGAATGTAATAAAAAAAGAATACATATATGTAGAACTGAGTCACTTTGCTGTACAGCAGTAACTAACCCAACATTGTAAATCAACTATCCTTCAATTGAAAATTTAAAAGCTATTACATTTTTTTTTAAAGCATATGAACTAACATGGTATCAAACTAAGCTAAACAGAAATGACTCTCTTCGCTTGGATAAGTGGGGGGACCTGAACAAGGAACACCTGGCAGGCTCCCACCCTCAGCAAAGATCATCAGGGTCTCCTGTGGGGGCCTGTCCACACGGGAATCTATCTGAGCTGGACAGAGGCTGTGAGGATTGCCGACTCCCCCACATCTCCACTCCAGCTCCTCCTTCAAGACTGCACTGCAGCCTTGACCTTCTGCCCCCTCTAGTAATGACCCCCAGGAAGGCTTCCGCCTGTGCCCAGAGAGGATCACAAGGTGGCCCTAAGCTTTGCTGGCCCTAGAATCCCTCAGGGACGATTTCAAAGCTACCTGCTGCAACCCCGAGCTGCACGTTCCCAACCTGACTGTGCAAGCAAGACATTATAGAGCCTGCAACCAGCAGGGCCACGCACCATCCACACCACACCTGCCAGAGTCCACAGATGAAGGAAGGAAGGCTAGAAGGGCAGCAGGGCCACAAGGCAAGTCAGATGACAGAGGCCCCAGGAGTCTAGGCCACCACACAGAGCTCTACTTTCCTTAAGGAGGCCTTGATGTAGGGAAACATCAACCAACATAAAGGGTTTCCCTGGTGGCTCAGACAGCAAAGAATCTGCCTGCAACGCAGGAGACATGGGTATGATCTCTGGGTTGGGAAGATCCCCTGGAGAAGAGAATGGCAATCCACTCCAGTATTCTTGCCTGGAGAATTCCATGGACAGAGGAACCTGGCGGGTTACGGTCCATGGAGTCACAGAGTCAGATACAACTGAATGACTAACACACATACAAACACACACACTCAAAATCAACATAAAAGTTCAAAGCAATATGGAGTTGGAGAACTATGTCTTCCTCCTTCCAACTCAGCCTGCATGGGGAAATAGAGAAACACTGCTTTCTTCTTTGATGATGACAGTACTGGGTCTGCGTGGGGCACGGCCCTGGATGACCCACTCGACGCCTGCTGTGCCCTGTTAGGACCTCACTGTGTGAGCAGCTGGTTAGCGCAACAAGGAGGTCACACCCCCATCTTCAGCCTCCACCCCATTCAGAGGCCTGCCTCCCTGCCACCTGTTCTTCTGCTGGGGACACACCATGGACCAGCCACAGCAGCATCCACGTAGCAAAGCAGGCGTTAGCCAAGCTCATGGGATCCATGATTCCTCTTAGTCATACTCATCTGTGACTGCCATGCCCAGCACATGTCTGGGGAAGAGAAGGGGAGGAAGAAAGGCAAGCAAACAGGTTGGCTTGCTCCAGAACCCACAGCGCAGCCAGGCAGGTGTTCTTGAAAGGACTATTATGGTGGGGACTGCCTCCCCATGTCCATCTCCACTATTTTCCTTACAAACAGAACTTGGATTTTAAGGTGAACCACACCTTGTCCCATTCGCCTAGTTGGGGCAGTGTAACTAGCTTCTGGTCAAAAAGATATAAATAAGACTCCCAAAAATAACCCTTAAAGGCAGCTTGCTCAGCTTGGAGACAGATCCCTTTTCCTCACCTTTCCTCCTTCTGCTGCCTGGAACACAAATCTGATGGCTGGAGCTCCAGCAGCCATCTTGGGCCACAAGATGCTTTGCAATGAAAGCCATGTCTTAAGACAGTGGAACAAAAAGATACAAGAGGTCACTATCGATAATAATCTCATGAAGCTGCCCACCTCTGGCATTCTTTTAAGTGAAACACTAACTTCCTTCTTGTTAAAGATACTGTAGCCAGATTTAATCCTAAGGAAACGGCAACCCACTCCAGTATTCATGCCTGGAAAACCCCATGGACCTAGGAGCCTCGTGGGCTACAGTCCATGGGGTTGCAAAGAGTCGGACACAACTGAGCGACTTCTGTGTGTGTGTGTGTGATATAACAGAATAAGCCTTCTATTTCCCATAAAAGGTCCTATTTCCCAGAAAAGCAGATTAGGGCACTCTGCTTAGACATTCTTTTCCCTTTCCTCTGGCCTCACTCTCTGATAGAAACACTGTGACTGGACAACCCTGGGCAGCTCAGCTACCAGGTGCAACTTGGGGCAGTCCTGCAAGTGTGACCATCTTCTACACTTCTAGGGGCCTCTGGGAACAAAGCCCTGAGGCTGACAGGTGACAGTTATGAGCCACCATGGGTCCCCACAACAAAAAGACTCCCAGTCAAGGATGAGCCCACACAGGTACCCAAGAGACCATGCCCATCTGGGCCCTAGGGACTTTACTGGTCACTGCATGGCCTTTGTTTTGCCTCAGAAAAATTTCCCTCTTCCTTATCTCATCAAGATCAGCATTTCACCCACCAGTCCTCAACAACAGGGTCTACAGAACAGACAAGGATGGCTGGACTCCAAGTATGTGGGCACCTGCTTTGCACAATTAGAACATCACTAACCCCCGGTCCTCCCCCGTGGAGGACTGTGCATGGCTTCTGGTACACCTCCTATCCCATGTGTGTTGCCCACACTCAGAATCAAAGGGCAAGCTTCGAACAGTCTCCCCCTTGCCCAAAACCCTGCCAAGTCCCCACTGCCCCAGGACACAGTCCAAGCTCCTTACCTTCATCCCCAAAGCTACAGAGAGCTGGCCACCTGCCTGTCCCACCTGCCTCCACTCCCTCACTTTTCCCCAGCACTGACTCTCCCCAAGTTCACGGGCCCTACCTGGTCCCAGGACACGGGCAGGTCTCTGCCCACCCAGAAGCCACTGCGTCCTGCGTCCCTCCAGGCTGGTCTCTTCCTGCATATGCCTCCGTGCATAATTAGTTCTTCCAGAACCTTCCCTAGTGCCCTGTGCTGCAGTCCACATAGGACCCCCTCCTTGGGCTCCAGCGTCAGATCCCAGGTTTTGGGCTCCCTGGGGGTGGGAACAGTCTGTCAGTATTACCTCCTCTGCAGAAGAAGGGCTGATACACAGCCGGGAGGGGCAGGTGCACTGGAGAAAAGTGCCCCACAGGCTGACTGTGTAACCTGTCAGCCCCACCACACGCCCCAGGCCAGTGACCTGTGGGGTCACAGACTCCTCCAAGGTCAGCAGACATGAGGTCTTCACAGCTGAGGCTATGGACAGGGCTTGCCTTGCTCTAGACACCATTTCCCAGCAGACAGGGCCGCCCCAGGCATCCCCTCACCATTCCCTCTCTTTCTTTGTCTGAAGAGGCTTCGTTTTCATTCCTGCTGCAAGCAGGCGGTGCCTGGCCTTACTGTCCAGAACCGAAAGTCACAGCTCTGCCCCTCAAGGATGTCAGTCACTGCTGCTGGGATGTCCACTGTCCTCCACCTCCAGGGAACTCTGGTCCTCCTGCCACAGGCCCCTGCAAGAAGCTGAGGCAGGTCTGCCCTGAGGGATAGAGAGAGTGTCACAAAGCCCAGGTGCAGTTCCATGGCCATAGCAGCAGGTCCCGGACCTTCAAGGTCCCAGACAGGCCCTCTGCCATCACTGCTGCACGCGGCATGGTCCAGCTGCTGTCACAGCTGTCCACACCTGCTCACCTGGGGTAGGAGTGCCTGCGCTTCGAAACCACCCTCCGTGCGACGGGGCCTCAGTGTCCCTCAGGCCTGCAGCAGGGAGGCAGGGGTCCCCGCTTCACCCTCCATGACTCTCAGGCTCCTGCCCGAGAGCAGAGTCCACCTGCCTAGCTCACTAGGCTCCAGACACAGGCAGTACCTCTGTGCCTGGCCCAGCTCAGCCTAGAGGGCCCGTAAGCCGAGGTGCATCCTCAGCGATGCTGCTCATCAGCGTGTCTGGTAAAACACCTTGTGCCCGGAAGTGCCACAGACAAACATCTGCAAGCGTCACTCTGAGTCCTGCCTGGACAACCGCAGCCTCGGAAAGGACTGAGCAGGTCCCGCCTCAGGATTGGGCAGGGGCCTCCCCTCGGATGAGCCGCCCCCGCCTGGTGCTCTGCAGGATGGAAGGAGGAGGGACGGGCAGAGACCCCCCGCCCCCACCTAGGACGGCCGGTGGAAGTCAATAGGGACACTGGGGAGAGGCCCGCTGGGAGGCTGCAAAGGCCCTTGGGTCACTCCCCCACCACAGGACAGCAGACCTGGTGCATGTTGGTCATGGCAGCCACTCTCCCTCAGGCCTGCCCACGACTGGAAGGTACCCACATCCGAACCTGCCCCGGGGGCTAGTTCTTTCTCTACCCAAATGACCCTTCAGGGAGGCCCTGAACTTTCTGCTGTTCTGAGGCAATAACATGTTCTCAGTGACTTTTAGCACTAGGGGCTGTCTCATTTCAGGAAGAAAAGGGAGTCATCTTGGGCGCTCTGGAGCATCTTCCATCTCTCTGGAGCCTGGCCCATCGTGGGAGTGGGCAGTGCAGGGAGGGCCATGTGTCCCCTTTGCACAGAACTGTTGCAGGAAGGGGACCCCTTTCAGGGTCCAAGAACGGATTCTTGTCCAACACTCGGAAAGGCATCATCTGGAGGGTGGATCAGAAGGAGCATGGTGCCTCTGCTCAGTGACACGGACCGAAAGTGGTGACCTCGCAGCCTTGTGTGGTCGGGTTCAGGTCATCACCAAACAGCAGCACTGCTGCTTCAGGAGATGACTGGAGAGACACCCTCACTTTGCAAAGTTGGACAATTAAGACAGTTTCTGGAGTTTGCTGAGGGAGCATTATGCATTCCAGGAGCTGTTTCTCCCTGTGAGAGGCCAGAGTGGTCATTTCTGGGGTCTGGTGGTGCCTAAGAGTTAATTGGGATGTTGTTGTCTAGGTTTGGCTTGGAGATGAGAAAGCTTTGTGTTTCTTCAAATTAGCACTAATTTAAAATTACAATTTTAGTCTTAATTGTATGTACTTGGGGATCCCATTTAAGCCTCTGGAAATAATTGCAGGGTAATATTTTGGGAAGTCATATTAAAATGCACAGATGTTGTCTGGAGACAGGCCTCTGGGGGTGGGCAGAGCCCTGGTAGAGAGGGGTCTGGGGCAGCTTTCACAGCTGGTCCACGTCCCCTCCCCACTCCCAGTATGGCTACTGGAGGGGCTGCAGGTAGAACCCTTCTGAACTTAGTATAAACTGAACCCACCCCTCCTTACTGAATCTGGCACTGCCAGGACCCAGGAAGCCAAGGCCATGTGGTCACCATGCCACAGCCTGAGCTGCTGGAATCAAGGTAGGGGGAAAGGGCTGGAAGGATGGGCCAGCAAGGTCCTGGAGCATCCCCTGCCCACAGGGTGCAGAGGTGGTGCTGGCAGGTGCAGGTGTCATATTCACTAGGAGCCCTTCCAAACCCTGGGGCTCTGGGTGGGCCCCATGTGAGCCCAGGCTCTGTGCCCAGGATCGGGCATGCAGTGAGGGGTCGACTGATCACAGAGGGGTTTATGATCTGAGGGTGGTCCTACCCACCCCCCCACCCTGGGAATGTCTGGGAAGAGCACAGAGGGCCTCTCCCCTCTCTCGCAAAGGATGTGGGCGCCTGCAAGCACTGCATTTGTCCTGAAGACATACCCTGAAAGCCCTTTTCCACCTGTGCTGGTGGGGCTGGAGGCTGGGCCCTCAGAAAGGTGGGGGATAGGGTCTTTGGGGCCACCGTAGCACTTCCCCCTCCTCCTAATTCCTTGTTCTACAGAATACAAGTAGGCCAATATTACCCTGTAAGTAAACAACCGAGATAAATGCTTCCATTTGAGCAAAGAAGCGACATCATCTTTAGCGAGTGGGTGATGGAGCCAGGCTGCCTTGTACAAGAACTCTGGTCTTTAGGAATACATATTTTTTCCCTTCCCCTGATGCAATTAGGAAAATAATATTTTTTTACACTTGCAATTAAGAGCAGAACAGATGGCAATGGTTTAAAAATCTGTTCATGAGACTTGATACTGGGGGTGGGGGGCATTGTTGATGAGACATAGAGGACGGGGCGACTCTGTTTTTCTTGCTGCGTGGAAGGCCCACTATTGTGATCCCCAAAACAAAGTACTGGGGGCTTAAGGAAAGGGATGAGAAAGAAGGTTCATCCACAATAAGAGGGCAAAACGGCTGGCGATTTAGAAGTGACAGCAGGAAAGCCCACCTGCTTCTGTGCGGCTGGGCCCGCCCTGCTGCCCAGCAAGGCTGCAACCCCAGGACCCCCACAGCACCATTATCACCTCGTGTTCCTCTTGGCAGTGCTGGGCCATTTTCTCCATCCACTGAGGACTTTCAGAGCCTCCCAGACATGGGTTCCCTCATCTGTGCTTCAAATTTACCAAGATCACAAGACATGAGAGAAATCCTACAAATTAGCCATCACTGTGGCCAAGTGGCTTGGCTTCTTGATCACCTTGGTTTATTCATTCAGAACCGGCTGAAACCAAACTGGATCCTATAGGGCTCCTGGGCACGGAAACCTTGCTCTGTCCCCCATTTCTTGATTATAGGAAATAAGCTTCATTCAGCCCCCGTGACCTTCCCTGGGTTCCAATGGACAGGTTCAAGCAGTTGCTAATTAGGGATGGGAGAGGAGACAAGGGAGAAGCATTCAAGAAACAATAGTGCAGGGACTTCGCTGGTGGCCCAGTGGCTAAGACTCTGTGTTCCCAAAGGAGCGGGCCCAGGTTCAATCCCTGGTCAGGGAACTAAGATCCCATAGGCCACAAGTAAGAGTTTTCATGCCATGACTAAAAGATCCCGCATGACACAGCAAAGATTGAAGATCCCTGTGCTGCAACTAAGACCAACACAGCCAAATAAATGTATTTTTTAAAAGAAGAAGAAAGCAGATATTAAAAAAAAAAAAAAGAACCAGTAGTGCAGCCTTGGGGCAGGGTCCTGGTTCCTCAAGGATACACATATTATTACACCTTTGAGTTCTACAGGAATTAAGTTGCCCCCCCACCCAGATGGGGGATGGAATGAGGATATGGACCCTCATGACTTCAGTTAACTAAAGCTTGGACTCTGTTGATTTTTTGCCCCAATTCTATGCTGGATTCCCCTCTGCTCAAGTTCCCTCATGGATATGCATGTACCCTTAGCTTAAAACTTCCTGTTTTATGGAGATGCTGCTTTGGGAAAGATCCCCGGTGTTTTCCTCACTTACTGCAGGTAATAATATATCCTTCCTTCTCTCGATCTTTGGCTTGGTTGTGTCTATTGGCTCAAACCCACCAAGAGGTGAACCCAGTTTTGGGGTGACATACCCCCTCCCCCAAGGAGAAGGCAATGGCACCCCACTCCAGTACTCTTGCCTGGAAAATCCCATGGACGGAGGAGCCTGGTGGGCTACAGTCCATGGGGTCGCGAAGAGTCGGACACGACTGAGCAAATTCACTTTCACTTTTCACTTTCATGCATTGGAGAAGGAAATGGCAACCCACTCCAGTATTCTTGCCTGGAGAATCCCAGGGACGGGGGAGCCTGGTGGGCTGCCATCTATGGGGTCGCACAGAGTCGGATACAACTGACGTGACTTAGCAGCAGCAGCAGCAGCAACCCCCTCCCCCACACCTTCTCACCACACCAACAGGCTCCTGCTGATAACAGTGGGTACCAGCTGAAAGAACTCCAAGACCAGACTCTCTCTGAGACTCAGGGCTGAGAGAAGCTCAGTCTCCAGAGGGGAGGCCAAACCTAGGCCTCTGTCACCTACAACTTCAGGAGATACGACACACAGCAGCCCAGCTCCTACTGCATACTCAGTCACTAAGTTGTGTCTGACTCTTTCCGATCCTTTGGACTGTAGTCCACCCAGCTCCTCTATCCATGGGATTTCCCATCAAGAATACTGGAATAGGTTACCATTTCCTACTCCGGGGATCTTCCCGACCCAGGGACTGAACCTGCGTCTCTTGCATCTCCTGCACTGCAGGCAGATTCTTTACTCACTGAGCCATCGGGAAAGCCCCAGTTCCTAATGAGATTTACACAAACTCACACAAGAAAGTCCTTTTACCTTAGTTCCTACTTTCCATTATAACATATCTGACTTTCAACAACAAATTAGAAAGCATGTCAAAGGCAAAAAAAAATAATTTTTTAAAAACCCATACTCTAAAGAGATAAAGCAAGCATCCTAACCAGACTCAGATATGATACAGATTTTGGAATGAACAGACTGGAAATTTAAAGTAACTATGATTCATATGTTACAGGCTCTGATGGGAGAAGACAGCATGCAAGAACAGATGGGTAATGTGAGCAGAGCTATGGAGAGTCTAAGAAAGAATCCAAAGGAGATGCTAGAAATTTTTTGAAAACTGGTAATAGAAAGGAAAAATGTCTTTGATGGGCTCATCCGCAGACTTAATACAGCTGAGGGGAAAATCAGAGAGCTGGAAGACAGGCCAATAGAAACTTGCCAAATTGAAATTTTGCAAAAAAAAGGTCAGTCCAGGGGTGAAAGCAGAGACAGAATAGAGCATCCAAGGACCACGGGACAATATTAAAAATATAACATACATGTACCTGGAAGACCCAAAGGAAATAAATGAGATAATGAGGAAGAAAACATATTTGAGGTAATAATGTCTGACAATTCTTCTAAAATTAACAACAGATACCAAACCACAGATTCGGGAATCTCAAAGAACACCAAGCAGAATAAATACTTTTAAAAGAAAAACAAGTGATTAACAGATGCGAACTATTATATATAGGATAGGTAAACAATAAGGTCATACTGTGTAGCACAGAGATCTATGTTCAATAGTCTGTGATAAACCATAATGGAAAAGAATATAAAAAATAATACACATATAACTGATTTCACTTTGCTGTACAGTAGAAATTAACACAACATTGTAAATCAACTATACTTCAATAAAATAAGTTTAAAAACAACAACAAAAACTACACCTAGGCATATCATACTCAAACTGTAGCAAACCACAGACAAAGAGAAAATCAATACATCAATGCCATTTTAGGAACTTCCCTAGTGGTCCAGTGGTTAAGAATCTGCATGCCAATGCAGGGGACATGGGAACTAAGTTCCTGGTCTGGAAACTAACATCCCACATGCCGTGGAGCAACTAAGCCCATCCGCCACAACTACGGAGCCTGCACGCTGACACTACTGAAGCCCAAGCACCCTCTAGCCCGTGCTCTGCAACAAGAGAAGCCACTGCAACGAGAAGCCTGCGCACTGCAACTAGAGAAAGCTTGAATGCAGCAACAAAGACCCATCGCAGCATAAATAAACAGAATAAATAGAAAACAGAGTTTGTCAGAGTGAATAAAAACACAAGACCCAACTGGATGCTGTCTATAAGAAACCCGTGTTAAATATAAAGACTCTGATAGGTTGAAAGTAAAGAGATGGAAAAAGATATACCATGCTAATTACAGTTGAAAGAAAACTAGAATATCAGTACTCATTTCAGACAAAGCAGACTTCAGAACAAGGAAAACCATCAGGGATAAAAAGGAGGCATTACAATGAGATGCATAATTCAGTTCAGTTCTCCAACAAGAGATCAAAATTGTAAATGGCTATGCACGTAACAGAGCATCAAAATATATGAGGCAAAACTGATAGAACTGGGAAGAGAGATGGGCAAATCCATTATTATAATTGGAGACATCCACATCCCCCATCAGTAACCAATAGAACAAGTAGGCAGAAAATCAACAAGGATGGTTCCCCTGGACAGCACTGCCCATCAGAATGAAATTAAACTAAAAATCGATAAAGGAAGATGGGTGAAATCCCCAAATATCTGGAAATTAAACAACATCATTCTAAACAACACATGGGTCAATGAGGAAATACCAGAAGAATTTTTTTTTAGTTTTTTTAACTAAATGAAAATAAAAATACCACTTGTCAAAATTTCCGTAGTGTAACAAAAGCAGTGCTTATCAGAAATATATAGCATTAAATGTACACATCAGAAAAGAAGAAAGTATAAAATCAATAACCTAGGCTTCTACCTCAGGAAACAAAATGAAGGGAAAATGATGCCTGAAACAAGCAAAGGAAATATCATAAAAATTAGAGCATAAATCAATTAAGTTGAAAACAAGAAGAAAAAAAGAAAATCAATGAACCTGAAATCTATTTTATTGACCAGTTGCTCAGTCACTCAGTCATGTCTGATTCTTTGTAGCCCCAAGGACTGTAGTCTGCCAGTCTCCTCTGTCCATGTAATTTTCTAGGCAAGAGTACTGGAGTGGGTTGTCATTTCATACTCCAGGAGATCTCCCCGACTCAGGGATCGAACCCATATCTCTGACGTCTCCTGCATTGGCAGGTGGGGTCTTTACCACTGGGCCACCATACTGACCAGGCTAACTAAGGGATACAAGATACAAACTACCAATACCAAAAAAAGGAAGAGGAGTCATCAACACTGATCTCATAGAGAAGGATAATAATATAACATTAAAAGGAGGATTTGATTACATAAAAGAGCACTATAAAGAACTCTGTGCCCCCAAATTTGATAATCTGGATAAAATAGACCGATCCCTTAAAGACATGTACTGGGCAAAACTCACAAGAAGAGAAACAGACAAACAGAACAGCCATATGCATTTTTAAAATTTAATAAATAATTAATAACCTTCTTAAAAGAAATCAGCAGGCCCAGATGGTTTCTCTGCTGAACTGTACCAAATGTTTAAGGAAGGGATGATACGATTCTCTACAATCTATTCCAGAAATCAGAAGAGGAAGAACGTGTCCTAACTCATTCTCTGAGGCCAGCATTCCTCTAATATCACAACCTGGCCCGTCACCACCCTAACAGTAAGGAGGCAACAGCGCCACTCAGACACCCCCATCGGCAGAAGAGGACCCGGTGGGTCTGAAAGGAGAGAGAAAAGGTGACAGGACACGCATGTCTGCTCTGCGTGGCTTGTTCTCTGGGAACGCCCAGAACTCGTCTTTTTCATCAATATGTCAAAACAGAAAATAGTGAGAAACAGGTGCCACTGTCCTAGAGCTTTTGCTGGAGAAAGATAACAGGGAGGAGGCACCTGGCTGGACGTCCACCCTGCCCTCAACGGGCACATGAGCACAGACACTGAGATGCACTGGCACGTGGGACCTGGCAGGCAGCGTGGTGACCCTACTGGTCCTACTCACCGAGAAGCTACAGGCACCCCCGGACCCTGGGCCATCCGCAGGTCAGTCCTGGCCTCGCCATGGGATCCCCCCACAAGAGGCAAAGATGATGGATCCTCTGGAGACTGAAATGGAAGAGCACATGGGCATCAAACAGCTGAGCACACACACAGACTTCTCGGGTGTAAACAGAAGGAAGTTCTCCAACGTGGGTGCCGATCATGATCACACACTCAATAAAGCTCCCTATTGTTGTTGTTTAGTTGCTCAGTTGTGTCCAACTCTTTTCGACCCCACGGGCTGTAGCCCGCCAGGCTTCTCTGTCCATGGGATTTCCCAGGTAAGAATACTGGAGTGGGTTGCCATTTCCTTCTCCAGGGAATCTTTCGAACCCAAGAATCGAACCCATGTCACCTGCATTGCAGGTGGATTCTTTACCACTGAGCCACCAGGGAAGTCCTCCAAAGGATACTCCTTAAAACAGGAAGAAGCTAACCAGACATGGTCACAACCAATGAACCAGTAAAATAAAAGGTTGGTAGTCTATGTCATTATGCTTTGATCAAGACCCATAGAATATACAATGCAGAAAGTGAACCTAACTGTAATTCAGTTAATAATAATAATAGTGCATCAATATCGGCTCATCAGTGGTAACTAATGCACCATACTAACGTCAAGATGTTAATAACAGGGGAGATGAGGGGAGTAGGGGTTACAGGCCATCTGGAAACTTTCTGCTCAATTTTTCTGTAAATCTAAAATTGCTGAAATAATGACGCCTCCTAATTTAAAAAAATACGCTGATTGATATTTAGAAGGCTGAATGGAAAGATGGATATAACTGAGAAGCCGATGGGTAAACTGAAAGATGGAGCTAAGAGATTTTCCCAGAATGCAGTGCAAATAGACAATGGGCAGCAATCCCAGGGCATGTTTTTCCTGACTTTGATGACAGCCACTGGGCTCCAGGAGCATCCTTCCCTACCCCCAAGGGCTCTCTCTCTCTCTCTCTCCCCTCAAATTGGGGAGCTTTAGCAAATTCTCAGGCTTTTGGTTGTTCATCTCATCTTTCTCCAAGACTGCTTTGGGGGAGGTGGGGGGACAGCACAGGAAACCTTAGAAACCACATCAACCTTTGCCTGGGTCCTCAGCCTCTCCCAGGCTTCCTTAGTGACTCAGACGGTAAAGAGTATGCCTACAATGAAGCAGACCCGGGTTTGATCCCTCGGTCAAGCAGATCCCCTGGAGAAGGGAATGGCAACCCACTGCAGTATTCTTGCCTGGAGAATCCCAAGGACAAAAGAGTCAGGTGGGGTACAGCTCAGAAGGTTGCAAAGAGTTGGACATGCCTGAAGGACCAACACTTTCGCTTTTGACTGCTCCCAGACTGTGGTTTTCCCAGTTCATGGCCTGAGGGAAAACCACACTCTCTTTATTTAGTTATTGGTGGTGAATTATTTCTTCACTGGTTTTGACTTAAAAAAAAAAATTATTACTTTAGAAGGAGTCCTAGTAAAGTCTTTCAAAAAAGCAATTCTGCCTTCTCTATCAAAATTTAAATATGCATATCCTTTTACCCAACAACTGTATTTCCAGGAGGACTCACATATATATGAAATATGTGAGTATAGGGATTTTCCCTGCAGCAATCTTTTTGAAAACTGGAAGCAACCTAAATCCCCATAAATAGGAGAATGGTTAAATAAATTAGAGCAGGGCCCATAAGCTGGAGTACTCTGAGACTTATTTTTTAAAGAGGTAGCCAATATGCACCTACCCAGAGAAATCTTAAAAGCCTAGAACTGAGTGAAAATGGCAAGTTAACTAAAAAGTATGTGTTGTGTGTGTTTCTGTATGTGTCTGCGTGTGTCTGTGTGTGTGGATCCCAGTTACAGACGCAGCAAGCCAGCTAGACAATGTATACACATCTGCAAGTCCAGGTATGGACACAAAGGCAAACAGAACAGCCCAAAAGGGCTTCCACCAGTGCTTGGCAGCACTTCCTCTGTGGGCAGTGGCATGGACACAGGAGACGAGGCCACGTGGGCATCGCTTTTACTCTATTATACACATGCTTCCTCGTTGGATCTTTTACCAAGGCGCATTTCTCATCCTGCAGCATTCAGATGAAACCCACAGTCTGTGCGTTTGAGAGTTTCATATTCTGGCTGGGAGGTGCTGGCACCAAGAAAACCGACCTTGGGGAAGGGCAGCCAGGAGGGAGGGAAGGAAGCAGGGCTTCCCAGGGGGATGGGGAGGAGCACACAGGCACTCAAGATTCCTCAGGAAGGAAGGTCACCCCTGGGCAGCAGGGATAAGAACACACATAGCCCAGAGTCCAGGAACAGAAACACAGGGCAGGCAGGCAGGGACCAGAGACAGGCAGCACCCTCTACCGCTCTAGATCCAAGCACCTGCAGCCCTCACACACCAGGCCCATCATCCTGCTGCCCTGCCCACCCTTCGGCGTTCCCCACAAAGGGCAGGGATGCTGTCCCAGGAGGGGTGGACCCGTGGGATTTAAGCTTGGCCTCTGAGCAGGTGAGCAGAGCCCACCCCTATGTCTGGAAGGTCCTGCCTTCAGTCCTGGCCCAGAACACAGCAAACTGCAATGTAAAACATCCAGTTTATACGGGACAAGACTCAGCAGTCCTGCCTCCAACAGTGCTAATATGCTGGGTACCAGAACACTAGCTCCATGGCACATGGCAGATGGTGCTCGGTCACTGTGGAGCGTGGCGCGTGGTAGGTGTTTCAGAAGCACTTGCTGAATGATGGGTTAATGGATACATGGATGGATGTCACATGTCTTTGAAATCTTACAAAACACCTAACATACATTTTAAAAGTAAATGCACACACAAGATACTCAAGGTACCTCTGAGCAAAAAGCCCAGAGAACAATGGATAAAGATCCAGAGACACTGGGACCGAGGGCCCATCCTCTGACATGCCTGCAAACTGGGAGGACTGCCCTGTAACCATATGAGGGTGCCCAGATGAAGTGAAGCCACCCCCCAGTCCCCAGAAATTGAAAGAGTAAAGAGAAACAGCTTCCAGAGGGTGCCAGACGGGAGTACCCCACCCACCCAGCTACCCAGCCTCCTCACCCACACTCGCCTGGGTCACTAGCCGTCAGCTGGAACTCGGGCTTCTTACGCAGCTTCACCTCTGCGATGCTGGGCGGTCTAGGGTTGGACGTGAGTTGTGAATGAAGCCGGGAGCCTGGCCCGCCCCCTCCCAGATTCCAAATCCTTGTGTCCCTGAGGCCACAGCTTCTCCCTTCAGACTTCAAAGAGCAAAGGACAGATCTGCGCATAACCCATGCTTCCTAATCTGGGGATATTCTCAGAAATAGCAAGCCTCTTCTCTGGCCCTTCCTGGAAATAGCCTGGCTCTTACATGTGACAAAAGGATGCAAAGTGGTGTCTCCGTGATCTGAATATGAACACTGGAAATACTTCCAGGTCTTCCAAATGGCAATAAAAATATTTTAAATAATTTAACGTCAGGTCCATTTAACAGAATTCGAGGTAGCTCAGGCAAATACATGAGGAGAGGAAAGAGAGGAGCAATGAAAAATTCTAATGGATAGAGCGATATAAGTAGGACTGAGGGGAAAATCACTGCATAGCCACAGAGGATTCCCAAAGACGACATTCTTGAAATCTCTTTTAAAACAGTATGATCCTAGCATCCCACAACTCCAAAATACTCTAGCAAAGCCTGTCTTCAGCAGCTTGCAGAAAACATGCATGCTCATTATCTTCCTTGGAATGGCAACAACAAGGGAGCTCTGATTCTATCTTTCCAGCACGGGAACTGCCAGGAGTCTCCCATGCGCACCGCTGACAGCTCCCTTTCACATGAGAAGCAGTTGTTGTTGTTCAGTTGCTCAGTTGTGTCCACCTCTTTGTGACCCCATGGATTGCAGCACGCCAGGCTTCCCTGCCCTCCACTATCTCTCAGAATTTGCTCAAATTCATGTCCATTGAACTGATGATGCCACCCAACCATCTCACCCTCTGCCACCCCCTTCTCCTCTTGCCTTCAATCTTCCCAGTATCAGAGTTTTTTCACAATGAGTCAGCTCCAATGAGAAGCAGACTCACGTCCAGATGGGCTCAGGGCGGCAAGCAGACTGCCCACCAAGCTGCAACGGTGTGGGGTGGGCAAGGGGACCATCGTGGCAGCCACCTTTTGTTTTTTTAAGTGGGAAACATTTCTGAATGGCTTAAGCAGGATGTATTCTGATGTTTAAAGCTCTATTAAATTGAAGAAAGAGAAAGAATCCATACCTGGCTCCATACAGAACAAGGGAATATCACTAGCCCCCAGATTGTCAATGAATTAAACTCCTTCCCTGATCCTGCAGAGCAGCCCTGGGTCTGGGCATCTTATCTCTGTCAAGCAGGCCGATAGGCAAGCCACTGCCACATGGCCCCACATGAGCTGCAGATGTCAGCAATGCGCTATCTTCTTTGTTCAGGGGACACAAAGCAGTCCAGCACTGGTGGCTGTGTTCTTTCTTCCCAACAGGACCTAATTGGCACTGTCCTTCTCTGGTGTCTGGTCTCCCTGGACAGAGCAGGAATGCAGCCAACAGAAGCCAAACTATGCAGCTCACAGGCTCCTCCCTGGCTCAGTCAGGCCTCAGTGCACTAAGCTCCCAGCTCAGGATGCAGAACCCAGGCACAGAGGGTCTTCTGCATCTAAAGGTCTTTATATGAAGTCATAATTTTTTTTTTTTTGGCTGCACCACATGGCATGTGGGATCTTAGCTCCCCAACCAAGGATCAAACTCACATCCCCTGCATTGGAAGGCAAAGTCTTAACCACTGGACCTCCAGGGAAATCCCTGAAGACAAAATTAAAATCACATCTTTTTACAGTCCTATTTAATTTTACAGTCCTATTCAATGCTTCTCACTGAAAAACCAGAAAATGCAAGTTATTCATTTAGTGACTTCCTTTTTTAGAAAAGAATCACATATATGAAACTTGAGACAGTCCCTAAAAATCAACATGTATGATCCTTGAAACTCTAAATATCTGAATTTGAAATCATTTCCTATCAAACCCACTCAATAGAATGCAAACTATTTCAAGCATATATACCATTATTAGTGTATAATAGATAGAAGGAATATGAAACTAAAATTTCAAATGCATGCAGTTCTGTAAAAATGAAAAGAGAAACCTTGTTTCATTGCTATATGCAGAATCTTCAAAGATGATGTTTCAGAAACCAGCCATGGCTTTGACATTTATGTAAATAAATCAGTGACTTCTGTGGTGGTCCAGTGGTTAAGACTTCATACTTGCAATGAGGGGGCCCAGGTTCGATACCTGGTCAGGGAACTAGATCCCACATACTGCAACTAAGAGTTCACACGCTATGCTAAAAAGATCCTGCATGCTGCAGCTAAGACCTGGCACAGCCAAATAAATAAATAATTTAAAAAAAAAGAAAACAAATCATTGTGATGTACTGGGACAAGGTCTATGAGAGGATAATGGTGAGAAAACACAAGACAGAAAAATAAAGTTGGAAGACTCATGCTGCCTGGTTTCCAGAGTTACTGTGAAGCTACAATAATCAAAACAGTGTGGTGCTGGTGAAAGGATAGACAGATAGATCAATAGACTACAGCAGGGAGCCCAGAAATCACCCCACTTAATAATAATCTACTTATCTTTGACATAGGAACAAAGGCAATATGATGGAGAAAAGATGTAGTTTTTTTAACAGACAGCCATGGGCAAAAAAATGAACCCAGACACAGACTTCAGATTCTTCACAAAAATCAATGGATCCAAGACCTAAATGTCAAAAACCAAAGCTATAAAAACTGAAAGACAATGCAGCAGAAAACTCTAGATGAACCTGTGTTTAGCAATGACTGTTTTAGATATAACACCAAAGGCATGATCTATGAAAGAAGGAATTAATAAGCTTGACTGCATTAAAAGGTAAAGTTTCTGCTCTATGAAAGACACTGTTAAGAGAATGAAAAACAAGCCACAGACTGAGAGAAAATATTTGCAAAAGACACATCTGATAAGGGATTTGTTATGCAAAATATACAAAGAACACTTAAAGGTCAACAATAAAAAAATAAACAACTCAATTATAAAATGAATCAAAAATATGAAGACACCTCACCAAAGAAGGAAAGAGCCAATAACTATATGAAAAGATGCTTTTAATTTGGGCAATGCAAATTAAAACAGCAGTGAGAAGACACAGAGAACAGACTTGTGGGTGCCAAGGGGGAGGGGTGGAGAAGCGATGAATTGAGAATTTGGGATTAGCAGATGCAAACTTTTATCTATAGGATGGATAAACAACAAGGTCCTACAGTGTAGCACAGGGAACTATATTCAGTATCCTGTAATAAACCATAATGGAGGGACTTCCCTGGTGGTCCAGTGGTTAAGAATCCACCTTCCAATGCAGGGGACATGGGTTCAATCCGTGGTCGGAGAACCCACATGCCACAAGGCAACTAAGCCTGCATGCCCCAACTACAGATCTTGCACACCAGAACTGGAGAGAAGCACGAGTGACATAACAGAGATCCTGTGTGCCACAGCTAAGACCTGACACAGTCAAATAAATAAACATTTTTTTAAAAGAATGAAAAAGAATGTGCGTGCCAATGCAGGAGACACAGGTTCGACCCCTTGTCTGGGAAGATCCCATGTGTCACAGAGCAACTAAGCCCGTGCACCACAACTACTGAGCTTGCACTCTAGAACCAGAGGATGGCAACTATTGAGCCCACGTGCCACAACTACTGAACTGTGTGTGCTCTAGAGCCTGCGCCCCACAACAAGAGAAGCCACCACAGAGACAAGCCCTTGCATCACAACTAGAGAGTAGCCCCCGCTCGCCACAACTAGAGAAAGCCCACATGGCAACAAAGACCCAGCATGGCCAGAAGTAAATGAATAAATAAAAGGATTTTAAAAGGAGACAAAAGCTGTTATTAAATGAATAAATAACTTTTACCACCGCCATCAACAACAAAAAGCCAGCAACGAGATACTACTACATATCTAACAGAATGGCCAAATCCAGACCCTGATGACACCAAGTGCTGTTGAGGATGCAGAGCAACAGGAACTCTCATTCACTGCTGGTATCGGTGCGGCCACTTGGGAAGACAATTTGGCAGTTTCTTAAAAAGATAAACTCACTACTCTTACCACAGATCTAGCAATCTTACTCTTTGATATTCTACTTCCCAAAAGTTGAATATTTATGTTCACACAGAAACCTGCACGTGGTGGTTTACAGCAGTTTTATTCGTAACTGCCAAACGTGGAAGTAAACAAGATACTTCGGTAGGTGAGCAGATAAAGAAACTGAGGTCCACCCAAGGCAGTGGAATATTATTCAGCACTAAAGAGAAATGAGCCATCAAGACATCAAGAGCTTCCTTGGTGGTTCAGTGATAAAGAATTCGCCTGCAATGCAGGAGACCTGGGTTTAATCCCTGGGTTAGGAAGATCTCCTGGAGAAGGGAATACTGGAAGAAGAATCTCCAGTATTCTTGCCTGGAGAATTCCATGGACAGAGGAGCCTGGCGGGCTAGAGTCCATGGGGGTAACAGAGAGTCAGACACAACTGAAGTGACTGAGCACACAAGCACATAGCTGAATCACTGTACTATACACCTGAAACTAACACATTGTCAGTCAACTATACTTCAACTAAAAAAATAAAATAATGTATGTATTTTTCAAAGCCAGACCTAAAGGGAAAAAAAGACTGGTAACTCTCTTTCCCAATCAACATGAGTGGTGTGCTGTCGAAGACTGGAGCACAGTCCAGGTGTCCCAGATGGAAAGTTCCTTCACAAGCAGCTCTGTGGACAAGAAACACTCCCCCCAGCCCACTTCTTTTGACACAAAAGACACTGACGGCTGCTGTTAAGATGCAAGTCACATAGGCCGAGGCAGTACTTTAATTTACTGCCTACCATTAAGGTTTCAGCAGGAATTACTGTGCCAGACACTGTTAACCCACCAGTCCCTGAGCTCTTCTCATTTCCTGCTGGGTGTTGTTGGACACCTTCTGCTGCAGCTGCCACCCCCGCCCTGCTCATGTGAGGACAGACACCTCCGACCCCACCTATCACAGATTGGTCAGTCACTGGCTGTTGCCAAGCCCTGAAGAAATGAGACGAGTCTTTCACTCAGACTGAGTAACACACTACAGCAGGGGCCACATTCCCTGACCCCGACTTCCTCACGCCACTGCCCAATCTTTTTCTTTATTTCTGACTTTAATTCTTTGGGTGAGGACTTACCTGGTGGTCCAGTGGTTAAGAATCCACCTTGCAATGCGTGGTATGTGAATCCAATTCCTACTCAGGGAACTAAGATTCCATGTGCTGCAGGGCAACTAAGCCCGTGCACCACAACAAGAGAAGCCACCACAATGAGAAACCCGTGTGCCATAACTACTGAGCCCACACACCACAGCTAGAGCGTGTGAGCTGCAACAAAAAATCCCACTGGATGAAACGAAGGTCCCCAAGTGCCACAATGACTCAACATTCTGTAATAACCTATAAGGAGAAAAATCTGAAAACAATGGATTATATACATGTATAGCTGAATCAGGTGCTGTACACCTGAAACTAACACAACATTGTAAATCAACTATGCTTGATTTAAAAAAGAAAAAAAAAAGACAAACCCTGTAGGATTCTGCTTATACAAGGTCTCTCGAGTAGTCAAACTCGTAGAGACAGGATGTAGAACCTTGGATTCCAGGGGCTGGGGGTGGGGGAGATAGGGAGCTGGTGTTTATGGGGACAGGGTTTCAGTTTGGAAAGATGGGAGCAGTTTTGTAGGTAGATGGTGGTGATGGCTATACAACGAAGTGAATGTACTTAATGTCACTAAACTGTACACATAAAAATGAAGTGGTACTTCTATGTTATGTATATTTTATCACAATATAAATAACTAAAACAATAGATGCCTTTCATGTCAGAAGACAGAAAGGGGCCCATCAGCCATCTCATCAGCCGATTCTCACAGGATGCTTCTTCTGCCCATGGAGAAGTCCCAGGCCTGGGGTAACCCAAAGAGAAACCTCTGTCTAAACAATAACTTTGGTGGAATTGATACCGAGCAGGGCCCTATGGGGTCCCTGGGCACAAAGCCATTCTGTGTCCCCCATTTCCTTGATTATAGGAAACAGCCTTCATTCAGCCTCCATGACCTTCCCTGATTTCCAAGGGGCATATTCAAGCAGTTGTTAGTCAGGGAAGGAAGGGGATGCAAGACCTGGAAGAAACAAACAGTCAAGAGAAACAGTAGTGCAGAATTGGAGCAAGGTCCTGATTCCCCATCAATGGATACACACAACAATATCTTTGAGCTGTTCTGCAGATACTGAAATCCCTCCAGGTGGGAGAAGTTAACAGTTAATGATGGTATGCTACCCACAAAAGCATGTAGACTCCAGAACAGTTGGGACCTGAAGGCCGATTCCTTCAGGATGCTGATTCCTGCTTACCTTACCACCAGCCCATCAGAAGAATGTCCAGGAGCTGATCACACTCTCTTACTATAAAACTTCTCACTCTCCTCTCCAAGTTGGGACACATGGTTTTGACAGCATGAGCCTGCTGTGTCCCCCTTTGCCTGGCAAAGCAATAAAGCTCTCCTTTTCTACTTCACCCAAAACTGTCTCCAAGACTCAATTCAGCACCAGTATACAGAGAAGCTGAGTCAAGAAGCACCACTGTCAATGAACAAGGAGCCAGAGTCATTCCAGGAGGATGAGGTGGGAAGCAGAGCTCTGAACGGTGAGGAGCCAAATTTCTTGTCAAAATCAGGAAGAACTACAAGAATCTCACAGGAAGCACCATGCAGGGGGTTCCAGAAAATCCAGGAGCTCCAGCCTCATCCAGGAGCACAGTCCTGCACTCACGGGGTACCTGAGAGAGGCCAGACGTATAATTTATTTATTTTTCATATTTATTTTTATTTACTTTTCTTTTGATTGCTCTGGGTCTTACCTGTGGCATGAAGGATCTTTAGTTGCAGGCATGAGTGATCTAGTTCCCCGACCAGGGATCAAACCCAGGCCCAGCATTAGGAGTGCAGAATCTTAGCCACTGGACCACAGGAAAAGTCCTCAGAGGCATAATTTATGAATGCACAGGAGGATATTTTTACCAGTAGTAAAGTGGATTTTTTTTTTTTTAACAACATTAAGACTTTTTAACAGACTTGGAAATGAAAGGGATCCTGTCTGTACGGGTCAAGACAAGATTATCTTTCTGACACTTCTGAGGCTCCATCAGGATTGGTTCAAAGAGAAAACCCACTGTCTCTGGCATCTGCTCCTCAGGAAAGGCAGATTTTATGGCTGAAAGGGCCACCAGGCTCTCCTGAGTTGAGCAGCTCATATATTCTTTAACCCTGGAACATTTCACGAGCCAGCTATGGGGAGAGACGGTGACCTTGATCATGGGATCAACGGTTGACTGTGGGATCCCTATGCTCCAATGTCAGTGAAATCAAACAGTTTTGTTACAGAGAATGGCCAGGCCCTGCCAGCTTCTCTGGGACCTGTGCCTCCATCCCACCTGGCCCTCACCTGCCTCTGCATCCCCACGAGCATCTCTGGCCATCACAGCAGCCCGTGAAATACCGCTCTGCCTGGCCAAATCAAAACAACTCAGCACTGCACACAAAATGTTTCTGGACAAAATGCAGCAAAATAAAAGCTGCACAGGTCCCAAGTCCAACCCAGGCCCCTCCTTTACCCTCCTTGCCTGGGCCACGGTAGGCCTTTCCCTCGGAGCACGCAGGTGGCTTCAGACCTGAGCCAGGATACATCATGGGGCCAGGACCATGAAGCAGGCTTCAACGACACATTTTCCATTAAGCGAAAGAAAAGTGGGCAATTGTGAGCAGCCATATGAATGTAGTGAAATGCTGTCACAGTCCAATCATTGGAAATAAAACCCATCCCATTAGGAGCACTGTAATTGCAGCCCATTCTGCTCCAGATAAAGCTGATGGTTGGAAGATAATGGCTTAAAATTGAAAATCAAAGAGCTGCTCCTCAGTGATTCCCAGGAAATGAGGTGCACACAAGAAGGTTTTACACCCACCCACACAAAGACCTGCCCCCAACCCACACAGAGAATCCTAAAGTCACCTTAGATTTCAAACTTTCAAGTAACACACAAAGATATAAGTAAGTAAGTCCTTAACAGTATTGCACTAGCTGAGTTATTGTTGTTCAGTCGCCCAGTCATGTCCAACTCTTGCAACTCCATGGGCTTCAGCATGCCAAGCCTCCCTGTCCCTCAGCATCTCCCAGAGTTCACCCAAGTTCGTATCCACTGCATCAGTGATGCCATCCAGCCATCTCATCCTCTGACACCCTCCTCTCCTTCTGCCCTCAGTCTTTCCCAGCATCGGGGACTTTTCCAATGAGTCGGCTCTTGGCATCAGGTGACCAAAATACTGGAGCTTCAGCATGAGTCCTTCCAATGAATATTCAGGGTTGATTTCCTTTAAGATTGACTGGCGACTGAGTTACCACACTTTAAGGACCGCACCTATCCAGGTCGGGGGGGATCTGACAAAGCTAACCCCACCACCATGAAAAGCTGCCTGCCCCTTTTCATTTCTCAGAATACAAGTTCCAGGGACTTCCCTGGTGGTCCAGTGGTTAGGGCTCTGCACTTTCACTGCAGGGAGCATGGGATGGATCCCTGGTCAGGGAACTAAGATCCTGTAAGCCAGTAGTAAGCCAAGTGGTGCCACCAAAAATAATAACAGCTAGAATACAAATTCCAGAACCCATCCTAAATTGGAAGGTCCCAACAAAACAGAACTCCTATCCCACTAATCAGGGAAACACATTATTCTCAAATAACAGAGCTCACTAGCCCCCTGGTGTCAGACCTCACTCATACTTATCTCCCACCCAAGGGCCTTGACTTGTCATCCATTCCCACATACTAGGGGCCACTTTCTGTCCACAGCAGCTGTCCCGTTACTACCCCTTGCTATCCCTCCAACCAGAGCTGCTGATACCCCAGGGAAAGAGTGGGTCTTTTTGCTAGATGCTCCCCCACGAAAATACGACATGGCTGGCCTGGTTCTGCCTCCTACGGCTCTGAAGACACCACAGAAAGTCCTGCCGATTCCTCCCACTGGGCATTCTCCTGTGAGTGGAGGAAGTGATCCTGAACAAGGCCAGAAACGGGGTGTCAGGGACCGCAGTGGGGAGTGGGTTCCTGGAAGATGGGGCAGCAAAAATCCAAACACTCACAGCTCCAGCAGGCTCTAGAGATGCAAGATCTTTATTTGAAGGCAATATTTGAAAACCAGAGATGCTGTATCTCTATATTTTAATTATAAAATAATAGAAATAATAATGAAATAATACACAGAAACTGCAACTCAGAAAATAGCATGTACCCAAAGAAGGTTCAAAATCATTCCTGAATGTCAGAATCTTAGCAGTGGGGACTTCTCTGGTGGTCCAGTGGCTAAGCCTCTGAGCTCCCAATGCAGGGAGCCCCAGGTCCAATCCCTAGTCAGGGAGCTAGATCCGACATGCCATAACTAAAGATTCCACACTCCGCAACTAAGACCCAGCACAGCCAAATATATAAAATAAATGAAAACAAATAAATAAATGGAGAAAATAATTATTTTTAAAGAATCTTAGAAGTGACAGAGACGCTCACGCTTGTTTACACACAGTGCCACAGACCTGGAGGAAGGGAACCGCGGCAGAGAGCAGCAGGCCTCCTCAGCCTCCCCCACTCGGACTGGACCTCCTTCGGGCAACTTCTTTCTGTCTTTTAAGACTCTCAGGATTTCAGAATGAGGCTGAGTAGACAAGCACTTTAAAATTCCTTACCAGGAATTCCCACAGACTTTGCTTTCATGCACAGGAAACAGTCCATTTTCCAAGCCCTTGCCTAAAAGTCCCATTTGGGGGAACTGATGTAGATTGTTCCATTTTGGGTTCTTCAACCAGAGGAAATTTTAAAATTCTTCCTTCCAGCTCAACAGAGCGAATCCAGAATCTGCTGCCTCTGAGAAAGGAGGACAAAGACCCCCATGGGGCCTCAGAATTGGGCAGCAGCTTCTCCTTGGATTTCAAGGGCAGCCAACAACATCCGTCCGTGGGGACAGAACATCAGCCAAGCATCTCACAGTGGTGACCACCCTGACCCATGCACTGGGGCGGTCCTGGGTGGTTCAGGAAGAGGGTATGGCATCAATCCAATTTGCCAAACCAACAGAAAAATAAGATTTTCCTTTTTAAATTTTTGGCCACATACTGTGGCATTTGGGAGCTTAGTTCCCAGTCCATGGATCAAACTCACACCCCCTGCACTGGAAGTGTGGAGTCTTAACCACTGGACCATCAGGGAAGTCCCCAAAATAAGATATTTTAAACATAAATAATGACTTGTGGACATGGAACAACAGGCTAGTTCAAATTGGGAAAGGAGTACATCAAAGCTGTATATTGTCACTGTGCTTATTTAACTTAATATGCAGAGTATATCATGAGAAGTGCCAGGCTGGATGACTCCCAAGCTGGAATCAAAATTTTTGGGAAAAATATCAACAACCTCAGATATGTAGATGATACCACTCAAATGGCAGAAAATGAAGAGGAACTAAAGAGTCTCTTGATGAGGGTGAAAGAGGAGAGTGAAAAGCTGGCTTAAAACTTAACATTTATAAAACTGATCACAGCATCCAGTCCCATCACTTCACGGCAAATAGAAGGGAGAAAAGTGGAAACAGTTACAGATTTTATTTTCTTATGCTCCAAAATCCAGAGGATGGTGACTGCAGCCATGAAATTTAAAGATGCTTGCTCTTTGAAAGGAAAGTTGTGACAATTCTAGACAGCGTATTTTAAAAGAAGAGACATCACTTTACCGACAAAGGTCTGTATAGTCAAAGTTATGGTTTTTCCAGCAGTTATGTATGGATGTGAGAGTTGGACCATTAAAGCAGGCTGAACACCAAAAAATTGATGCTTTCGAACCATGGTGTTGGAGAAGACTCTTGAGAGTCCCTTGGACAGCAAGGAGAGCCAACCAGTCAATCCTAAAGGAAATCAAACCTGAATATTCATCAGAAGGACTGATGCTTAAGTCGAAGCTTCAATCCTTTGTCCACCTGATGCAAAGAGTCGACTCACTGGAAAAGGCCCTGATGCTGAGAAAGATTGAGGGCAGGAGGAAAAGGGGTCGACAGAGGATGAGATGGTTGGATGGCATCATCAGCTCAATGGACATGCATTTGAGCAAACTCTAGGAGATAGTGAGGTCTTCCCTGTAGCTCAAATGGTAAAGAATCTGCCTGCAACACAGGAGACCTGGGTTCAATCCCTGGGTTGGGAAGATCTCCTGGAGAAGGGAATGGCAGTCCACTCCAGTATTCTTGCTTGAAGAATCCCATGGACAGAGGAGCTGGGTGGGCTACAGTCCGTGGGGCTGCAAAGAGTCAGACACGACTGAGCGACTAACACTACTACTAGGAGATAGTGAAGGACAGAGAAGCCTGGCATGCTGCAGTCCATGGGGTCATAGTCAGACAGGACTTAGAGACTGAACAACTACAACATCAAATGGCTTGTAAGCCCAGGGTTCCGGTCCCTGCCTATGGTGCCCCAGCACCCCCTGCCTGGGGTGAGGAGCTCCCAGGGAAGGGATTTCTCTCTGGAAGAACATCATCACACCTCACTATCGGCCTGTATGTCCTGGGGAAGCCTCTGAGGCTCTCCACAGGCTCCCCCATTGGTTCTTGGTTTCCTCTTAAAACCCACAAGCAAACCCTGGACAAGGGTCCCCAGGGAGCCTGTGAGCTGGGAGGCCCCAGACAGGTAGCTGGAACGGTATTTGCTGGATGCTGCTCGATGGTGCAGCATCACAGGAGGGAGCAGGGATGTGGAGGAGCAGTGCGAGGGTAGGGGTGGGGAGAGAGGACAGGAAAGGGGGAGGGAAGGAAAGCAGGCCCCCCCACACACACCGTCTGTGGGCATCTGAGCCTTTCTAGAGGTCAATCTGCAGTCTTCACCTTCAGCCCAGCCATTCTACCTCTGGAAACATATCATAAAGAACCAGGGGATCTGACAAAAGAGAAGAGCAGAGCTACAGGGTATTTATCCCAGCATCCTTCAGGGCAGAAAACACTCTAAACAAGCCCAGCATCCAAGTGAGGGGCTGGTCAGTGCCTGATAGACAAACTCCCATCGCAGCAGGTGGAAGAACAGCCGAGAGGGAGGCGCGTGCCAAGCTCATGGAAGAATCCCTCCCCCATCCCCACCATTAAAGGTGCTGTCTGTATCACAAACACCTGCCACGAGACCAGCGAGAGGCTGACCACAGCCGCAGAGCCTGCTGTGCCAGGCCAGCTCCCAACAGGCACAGGAGGTGAGGGCAGCACCGAAGCACCCATGCCCGGACCCCAGCCTCCGCCTGGACAAACACACCCCTCAGACCCCGGTCCTGATCCTCAGACCACACAGGAGAAGCCGGCATGCTATCCCAGCAGCAGGTCAGGGATGAGAGTCCATCAGGGTGGAGCCAGGAGCACTGCCAGAACTGCTGAGGCCACATGGTGCCACCCCACCCCCTTTGCATCTCCATGGACCACCTCGGAAGAGACCACTGTGCTGTGGATCTCATCTATTTCAGACGGAGCAAGAGCAGAGACCACACGGGCCCAGGGCAGATGTGATGACCACATGCAGGATACAACCCATGAAGCCAAGTGGTCACTGCGTGGGCAGCTGATGGACAGTCTCCCAGCACAGCTGGAGGGGTGTGAGGGGCCGGGGAGAGTTGTGGGCACAGACAGCAAGACCTCTAGGATCTTGGGCAGGGTGGCCAGGAAAGCACCAGGCAGGGGGCCCACAGAACACCCAACTAAAATTTCTGGGCTGACCCAAAGAAGTTGTACACACACACACACACACACACACCCCCACTGACCCAAAGGAGTTGTATATACACACACACACACACACACACACACACACACACACACACAAACTCTGGTCTCTTCCTAAAACTCTCTGGTTTCCCACTCACCACAGAGCACATGACCCTCAAATGTTCAGGCTGTTTATGTCCGGTTTTCCTTAAGGGCTCAGCTCCTTCTTTGTGCATAAGGAAAACTTTCATGGAGAGAATGAATCCATATCAATTACTTGACCGGAGATCTCAGCATCCTACTTGGGTTTATGGACTCTGATTTCATTTTGAAAACACAGTGTGTATCTGCATATTAATAAGCACTTGTTGGAATGGCCTCATTTAATCATCTCACATTAAATTAAATATAATCTTGATTTTGATATTATTGTTCCAGCAGGAAAAGAAGCCATGAGTCAGTCAATTTAAAGTTCTCCTTGAAGATTCCAAGATGCTATACTGCTTTTTTCCCCACTTTTCATTGAAGTTTAATATAGGTACTGAAAACGTCCTTATCATAAATTTGAACCCACTCATGCAAACCACACGCAGAACAAGAAATGAGACACTTTTTGCAGCAATACAGATGATCATACTAAGTGAAGTCAGAAAGAGGAAGACAAATACCATATCACTTACATGTGGAATCTAAAATTTGGCACAGGTGAACCTGCCTACAAAACAGGAACAGACTCACAGACATGGAGGACACACTTGTGGTTGCCAAGAGGGAGGGGTGATGGAGGGAAGGATTGGGAGACTGGAATTTGCAGGTCCAAACTAGTATACAGAGCATGGATAAACAAGGTCCTACTGTATAACATATGGAAACATATTTGATATCCTGTGGTAACTGCTATATTGAAACTGGATAACCAACAAGGACCTACTGTATAGCACAGGGAGCTCTGCTCAATGCTATGTGGCAGCCTAGATGGGAGGGGAGTTTGGGGGAGAATGGATACATGTATATGTATGGCTAAGTCTCTTTACTGTCCACCTGAAACTATCACAACACTGTCAACTGGCTATACCCCAATACAAAATAAAAAGTTTTTAAAAGATTTCTATGGTCATAAGTAAAAAAAACAAAATCCTGCCATAAACCATAATGGAAAAAGAATATGAAAAAGAATTATATAATTGAGTCACTCTGCTGTACAGAAGAAATTAACACAACATTATCAATCAACTCTACTTCAATAAAATTTTCAAAAAAAGAATAAAAGAAATGGGACATTGTCAGCATCCCCCAGAAGCCCTCTGCCCTCCTGGTGCCCCTCCAATCACCATCTCCCAAAGGGCACCCCGACATCCCACCCCACATGGATAAGCAGCCCGCTGTCCTTCCTATCAGTGGAGCCACGCTGGAGGAACTAAGGACTCTCATGTCTGGGGTTTTGGCTCAGCATTATGTGCCAGGACGCCTCCAGGCTACTGCACATGTGCAGATCTGCAGGATGTTTCGTGTGTGACAAGCCTCGGTGCAAGGGGAGCAGCTGCTGGGGGACCTAGGATTGTCTGTAGCTTGGGGTGACCACTACCTGCCTTGGACGCTCTGGTGCACGTGTCCTGATGGCTCTGTTAGCCTCCTGTGGCCCCTGGAAGAAATGGGCCCCAGATACAGGGCTTTAAACAACTCAAGTTCAGGAGACTGGGAGTCTGGAAGCAGGTTCAGTGACGGAGGTCAAGGCGTCGGCAGGGCTGCTCACCTCCTGGAGACTCCAGGGGTGATCACCTCTGCTGACAACCCTTGACATGTGGTCACAATCCTTGACAGTCTCTGCCTCCATCGTCCCTGCCTTCTCCTCTGTTTCCACTCTCCTCTGCCTCTCTCAGAAGGACCCTTGTGGGGAATTCCCTGGCCATCTAGTGGTTAGGACTTGGGGCTCTCACTGACAGGGCCCTGGGTTCTATCCCAGGTCAGGGAGCTAAGATCCCACAAGCAGAGTGTGGCACAGCCAAAAAAAAACAAACAAATATATATAATACACACTATGTGTACTGGCAGTTTGGACGTGAAGTGAAGGTGTTAGTCTATTAGTCATGTCTGACTCTTTATGACCCCATGGACTATAAACTGCCACGATCCTCTGTCCACGGAAATTCCCAGGCAAGAATACTGGAGTGGGTTGCCATTCCCTTCTCCAGGGGATCTTCCTGACTCAGGGATTGAACCCCAGTCTTCTACATTACAGGCAGATTCTTTACTGCCTGAGCCACAAGGGAAACCCCAAGATTAATACAGTCAAAGCTATGGTTTTTGCAGTAGTCATGTACAGATGTGAGACTTGGACCATAAAGAAGGCTGAGCACCAAAGAATTGATGCCTTCAAACTCTGGTGCTGGAGAAGATTCTTGAGAGTACCTTGCACAACAAGGAGATCAAACCAGTCAATCCTAAAGGAAATCAACCCTGAACATTCATTGGAAGGACTGAAGCTGGAGCTCCAATCCTTTGACCACCTGATTCGAAAAGTTGACTCACTGACTCAGGAGACCTCATGACTGATGTGGGAAAGACTGAGGGCAGGAGGAGAAGGGGGCGACAGAGGATGATATGGTTGGATGACATTACCAACTCAATGGACATAAGTCTGAGCAAAGTCCAGGAGAAAGTGAAGGACAGGGAATCCTGGCGTGCTGCAGTCCATGAGATCGCAGAGAGTCAGACACAACTCAGTGACTGAACAACAACGAACAATACACACACACACACACACACACACACACTATTGGTTCTGGTTCTACAGAGAATCCAAACACGGTTACAGTTTATATACATTTCCCTCCTTGATGACTAATGGAGTTGAGGACCTTTCCATATGGTTATTGGGCCTTTTTAAGGGGTGAAATGTCTCTGGGCCCTTTTTCTCTTCAGTTGTTTCCTTTTCCTTGGACAGTGCATACTTTCAAAATGAGTAATCTGTTAGAACATTTTCCACTAAATACGTGTGTGGAGAAGAACATGTTTTTGGTGTCAGGCCATGAGACGTGAGGTCCAGGTGGATGCGAGCGACGAGTGGCCATGAATTCTGGACAGTGAACGCCCACCACAGCCTCCAGGCCCCTATCAGCCTGGATGGTTTCCAGAAGGAAAACATATGAGAACCTGAAGACCACTGTCAGTAACCAGGATGAGCGAGACAAAATTCAGTCCCAAATTAATGTGCTATGCCTCCACTCACTTCCTTGAAACAAGAGCTAATGTCATTTCAAGGAAGTGCTCATTACTTGGGACATTAAACAATATTTATATTTATACAAATGCATGTGTTTACGGATTCTTCCGCATCGGTCAGCAGCAGCTGCTGACCAGGTCTGCACAGTGATGGCCTGTCGATGGCTATGGGTACCACACGTGGGAACCATGGAGAGGCAGCCATGCCACCAGCGTGACCTCTGGCTTTCTGCCTTGAAATATTGGATGCTAAATACACCAGGGACTTCCCAGGGGACTCAGTGGTAAACAGTCCACCTGCCAATGCAGGAGACACAGGAGACGTGGATTCAATCCTTGGACTGGGAAGATCCCCTGGAAGAGGAAATGGCAACCCATGGACAGAGGAGCCTGATGGGCTACAGTCCATGGGGGGTCATGAAGAGTCGGACACGACTGACTGACTGACTGAGCACACAAAGACACACACACACACACACAAATACACCTAAGTCTAACTTCTCTTTATCACTGTAAAGGAAGAAAGCTGGTTTGAGACATCAGTCAACATAAACTGCAGCATACTCTCGGTGTTTGATGAAAACCACCAGGAGAGTTAGTGCAAGACCTGCTCCTCCTGCAGCAGTAACCACCACCTATAGCAGCCACATGGGCCTTGAAGGCAGAAAGGTCAGCACACAGAGAGCACCCATCCCCCAACAAATGTATCTTTCTCCCAACAAATCTTGACTCCTACAATAACTGCCCTGCAGCTAGCAGGCAGTTTCCACCGCTGGCACAGGGCAGTAAGCCATGCAAGAGGCATTCGCCAGCATCTCAGCCGGGTCCCCCCAGAGCCAGGAGCCTTGGAGAGGGAATGATACCTACCCCACCTGTGCCAGCGCAAACAGCAGGCTGACTAAAAAGGGAAACAGCTTTAAGACGTGTTCTCTTTATTTATTTTTGGCTGCACTGGGTCTTCGTTGCTGTGCAGGCTTTTCTCTAGTTATGGCGAGTGGGGGCTACTCTCCAGCTGTGATGCACAGGCTTCTCATTGTGGTGGCTTCTCTTGCTGTGGAGCACAGGCTCAGTAGTTGTGGCACATGTGCTTAGTCGCTCCGCAGCATGTGGGATCTTCCCAGACCAGGGATCAAACCCATGTCTCCTGCATTGGCAGGTGGATTCTTTACCACTGAGCCACCAGGGAAGCCCTGAGACTTTCTTCTGACCCTTCATTACCCAGAGGATGAATAGCACATCAGAGCCCAAAAGAGGAAGAAAAGACGAGTTGTGAATTCCCAGGGTTTCGGGGCCCCAGAGAAAAGCCCTTCAGGACACCCCTCCAAAAGCTCACCAGTCTGCACAGGCCCCTGGAGCCCAGCTTTTTGACCTGCAGCCTGGCTACTCCCTCCTTCCCCCTGCCCTTGCCCTCTGCACAGCTGGTGCAGGACTCAGTCCCCCTCCCTACAGATGCCAGAAAGTCCCCAGGAGCCTTGGCAATGGGACGAGGACAGCCACCTGCTGGGGAGGACAGCCCCATTACCTCGACCTGGGTCCCTCTAGACTTTCACACTTGCCAACAACTGGACAGAGCCCTCCCAGCCATCCATCCCTTGTCCTTCCAAATAAGTCAGCGGGGCCATGGAGTTTAACTCCATGTGAGCAAATTAATAACATGACTTATGGTTTGCCAGGGACTTTGTCATTCTTATAGAGGAACAGTGGTGATTTAATCTAGAAAGTCTATAAATCTCTAAAGGGTAAAGTTAAACATCTGAGCTAGCAAGGCCAGGATGTGGACATGGCAGCCTCTGCCCACATCAAGCAGGGAGCTCTGTCCTTTCCCACTCCCCAAGCCTCCCCGACCCGCCCTAGCTCTCAGCACACCCCCCCTCCTCATCCTTAACGTCCCCTCCCGTGGTCCACTGGACCCCGAAGCTGAGTGATGGAAACACCTCCTAGATACATCACGGGACAGAGTACTTGTCTTCCCATCTGTTTTGCCCCCAGCTACAGTGAGATGCCCCCACACGTCCAAGGCTGCTCAAGACCCAGACGGTCAAGACCCACCATCTCCTGCTCTGACCTGCCCAAACCACATTATCCTACCACCAAACACTCAGCCCTCACCCCCATACTGGGTACCCTCTCCAGACTGGCCCCTCTGGCCTGAGCTCTAGATGGGCAAATCCACCCACTCTTTCAGGATGGGGTACCTAACCCAAGTCCCCCCCGCCCCATGCTGGGTGCTCACACCTTCACCCTGGGATACTCTGGGGGCAGACACTCTGGGGCCAGAGTCACACTCGGCATCTGATCCCCCCACACCCTCCAGTAGCTCCCCTTCACTCCTCTCCTGACTACACCCAGCTCAAGACAGGGATCAGAATAATGGAACACAGCCGGCACTCAGGAAATACCTGTTGGATGGATGGATGGTTGGATGGATGGATGGGTGGATGGGTGGATGGGTGGATGGATGGTTGGATGGAGCCCCTGGCAAAAGGGTTCCAGGGTAACTAAAGAGAAGAGCACCTGCCCCTGCACTAGCACTGCAGAGACCTCACAGATGAGAGGGCTGGAAGGGAAATGCTAGGGGCTGCCATTAAAGTGCCTGGCACCCCTTTTTCCATTATCAGACAAGTCATCTCATAATGGATAAAAGGAGCAACACATGCAGAGTTAAGGAAGGGTTCCCAAAGCTAGGAGTGGAGAGAATACTGCCATATCCAGGGACCCCCGCCGCCAGGGCAACTCCCTCATGAAGTGGACGCAGCAAGAGATGTCTCTGCCTTTGGGGAGGCAGGGGGGGGTGTCACAGCCACTGAGGCAGCGCTGTTCTCACTGCTGATTAAGCACAGATCAGCCTGTGATCAAGAAGAAAACCATTCCTTGAGGAAATGCAATTAATTGAAAAGCCGAAACCTGAAAAAGCCCAAAGGAGACACACAATCAAGAGTTCTCGGTCTGGAGGGGCTCCTGCTCTGAAGAGTTTCAGCTCAGGGACGTCCCCCCAAGAGCAGAGAGCTGATGGCATGTCCACCCTGCCACACGCCAGCTCCCTCCTGTTTGCCCCTCAAAGGGCAGGGAAAGGTCAGGGGCAGAATCTTTGCTGCACATGGACACAGAGAAAGGCACGTCCAGGCAGGGCTGAGGTCAGACCTGCCTCAGGGACTTGCACTCAAGCGGTCAGGCCAGGTGGGCAGCACCAGGACCCACTCTCCAGTGGTCAGCCACCAGGGTTCACTGCAACCAGAGGGGTCCAGCTAGAGTCCCAAGGTAGCACCTGGTGTCTAGGCCTGGCAGGCGAGCTGGAACACACACACAGAGCACACCCGGCGACTGGCACCGAGCGGGCGCTCTACTGTAACAGACGCTCACACACACACCCGCATCTGGTCTAGCTCCGTCCTTGCCGCAGTGGCCGGCTGACAAGGAGGAAAGGGCAGGCCTTGATGTGCCCCTCTCAGGAGGAGGCCCTCTCTGGCCAGCGGCTGCTGGAGGCTTCCTGGACCTCCCGATTCCCCACCCCTGACAGCTGTCACCGGCTCTGAGTGACACGCACAGATATCAGAACACACGGCCCATCATCACACCGGAAGACCCAGGAACACAAACTGAGTTTCACTGGAGCAACTTACACGCCTGCTGTCTGATTGGGGAGGTGGGGTGAGAAATCCATCATCACTAAACAGAGGCACCCGCTCAGCAAACAGGTCTCCTAGTTTCCAAACAATGGATTTTTCCAAGACTTTGACAGACCAACAGGGGAAAACTACACAACATTTCTTTTTCAAACTTTAAACTTCTTATTTTATATTGGGGTATAGAGGTTAACTATGTTGTGATAGTTTCAGGTGGACAGCAAAGGGACTCAGCCATACATATACATGTATCCACTCTCCGCCAAACTCCCTTCCCATCCAGGCTGCCGCATAATGGTGAGCAGAGTTCCTTGTGCTATATAGGAGGTCCTTGTTGGTTATTCATTTTAAACTACATTTTTTAAAGGGAAATTAGCGATGCACATGACAGCTCAGAGAAATTCATGTTTAGAGCTGCCTTGCTGGAGAATGAATTCCATGAATGTAAAACCAAATCATGGAGAAATAAATAAACACATATTTTTTAAAAATACTATCATATATAGGGTTATGAACAAACTCAGACACAAGTGAGCAACTGGACAACAACAAATCACACATAGATACATATCTATCTCCCAAATGAAAATTCTAAATGCCACTAGTGGTCTCCTACTTCCTGACTGTTGACTAATTAGAATTTGTTGAGAACAAGTACCTAAGTATTTCACAGCTGAGTGTTTTTTAGCTGAGTTTAGTCCAGGGGCTGCTGCTGCTGCTAAGTCGCTTGCAGGAAGTGCAAAGAACCCATGATACCTCCAAATGCAAAGAGGAAAACACCTTACAAACCCAGCAACGACAGTTGTGCTGGGCGGCAAGCTCCCAGGCCCTCTTGTTGTCCCCATGAAGGCCCCAGGGTTACCCGTGATGTGTCCATAACTCTCCAACCACCAGTCAGAGCTCAAGGTACACAGTTCACCACCACCAGATTATCTAAGCACAGGCTGAAAATGAGCTCCTGAATTGTATCTATCACATAGGCTTCCCTGGTGGCTCAGCAGTAAATGCGTCTGTCAATGCAGGTGACACAAGTTCGATCCCTGGTTCGGGAAGATCCCCTGGAGAAGGGAATGGCAACCTACTCCAGTATTCTTGCCTGGAGAATCCCGTGAACAGACGAGCCTGGCAGGTTACAGTCCATGGGGTTGCAAAGAGTGAGACATAACTGAGCAACTGAGCACATGTACACACCTATCACATAGGTGGTCACAAGTCCTAGTCATGCCCACCCAGTTTAAAAATAAATCTTATGCAAACTGGGCCCCATTGAGATGTTGAGGGGGGAGATAGGGAGGATGCAGGTGATAGGGGATTGTCGGGGAGGGACATCATGGGCTCTGAAGGCTCACCAACCAATCTCAGCAATGCCTGAAACAGTAGCAGCCTTAAGCAAGTCACCACTGCCTGGTCCTAGGTTACCTCGCTGCCGAGTGAAGACATGCCTCTCATGCTTGGCAAAGAACTATTTAAACAGCACATACTAAGGAAGAGAAGGCAACACACAGAACTGCCCAATGAGGGACTTCCCTGGAGGTCCCTTGATTAAGACTTCACCTTCCAATGCAGGGGGTGCAGGTTCAATTTCTGGTCAGAGAACTAGGATCCCACAAGCCTCACAGCGAAAAAACTAGAGTATAAACAACAGAAGCAATATTGTAACAAATTCAATAAAGACTTAAAAAAATATCTCCACAACAAAAGAATCTTTAAAAAAAAATAAAAAGTGCCCAGTGATGTGTATTTCATCCCAGTCAGTTTCTCCATCCAAAACCACCTTCGAATGCCAGAGTGCTTCCATTTCCAGAAAACCCACAAGATGCAAATATCTGTGTGGTCAGGAGATGCCAGCATCTCAAGCCTGTATTTTTTCTCTTTAATTTTGATCCTTCATGCACAAAACCACAGATGCAGCCCCTTATATCAGAACAGCACCTGAGAGTGTAGGAAGCATGACAGTCTCCCACTAGGCTGTATGTAAAGCCAGCAAAGCTGACCCTTCAAACTCCCAGTAAAACGAAAGAAGCCACAGCCAGCCTGTGACCACTGGCATCCAGGAAGCTCTGGCCGAGCACCAACCTCTCACCTCAGTTCAGTGCTGGACTTCTTCTGGGATCAAAACCAGCCTGGCAAGCGCTATCAGGCACCTATGACAGAGGCTGAGAAAGGCGCCCAGGGCTGGTGGCTCACCCAAGGCCCCAGAGATCAGTGACAGTTGTCCTCCTTATAAAACCAGTGGCCCCCTCCAGTGGGGCCAGAGCACAGGTAGGGAGAATCAGGTGGGGAGAATCAGGTAGGGAGAATAAGAGGAAAGACCAGTTTAGAAACTTAGGTGAAGAAGGTAGGGAACTTGAGCCAGAGGGGGTCTTATTCCCAGCACATCCATGACCAACCGAGGTGAGCGCAGGCACAGCCTGAGAGCTGACCAGCCAAACAATCGAGAATCCCAGAGGAGCTTCCATGGAGGATCAGAACGCCCACTACTGGGGCTGGATGGCCTTCCGGCCACGTGACATCTGGCCTGCTGCCCCCCCACCCCCCACCTCTCCATCACTCTCTCCTGCCAATCCAGTGTAGGCAAGGTTCTGCTGGAGGTCTGGGAGGGACCAGCTGTGAATGCAGCTGTTTTTAGGTGTGGGGTCTGGGGAAGGGAGCAGCAGGGCACCAGGCTTGTACTGGAAGGAAGCACGATGCTCCTGGGGTTTCATTCATTCATTCATCCATTTAACAAGTTGGGCTGAGGGTCAACCAGGTGCCAAGCACTATTCTTGTTTCAGGGACACAGAAGTCAACACAGTCTCTATGTTGGAGTGGTAAGAGACAGAATAAAAGTATATATATCGTAAATTGTGTTAGGTCCTAAGAAGAAACACAAAGCAGGGTTAACATGAAAGGCAGAAATGATGCTAATTTATGTAGGGAGCTGAAATACAGACAGAAGTGAGTGAGAGAGCAAGCCAGGTGGACATATGCAGGAGGCACATGCCAGGGAGATGGAAAGCAAGTGCAAAGGCCCTGAGGCAGGCAGGAGCTCAGCAAACTTGGCAACTGACAGAGCAGAAGGGAAAAATCCATATTCATCTGGGATGATCAAAGATAGACACGGGCCAAGGTGGCAGGTGGGGCTGGGGTGGGGATGACACAAAGCAAGCCTGGGCAATGAGCCTGCCTGACGGCATGGCTGGGAGCGAGGAAATAAACCTGCAGAAATAAAAATCAGGCTGAGGGTGTGGAGAGGGCCCTGGGGAGACACTGCAGGCTTGAGTGAGGGACACCAGCCCAGCCCAGCCCGGGACACCCTGCAGCTAGCATAGAAATCACAAGTCAGGCAGCAACAGCACCTGCCGAAACGGGGTCGGGGGTTCCCAAGAAGACTCGTGAATCTCAGCCCCACCGAGACAGCCTGGCTGCGTGACAACAAGGTCGCTGTCCTCCCTGGCTCCCTTGTGCATCCAAGAGGACTGGGAGAGAGGAGGACTGCCCACAGGAGAGGCAGGGAAGAGGCACCCATGACAGCCGAGTCAGCCCGTGCCTGCAGGCTGCTCTGAGGCACCAGCTGGAGCCAATCCAGGTGGTGGGTGGGGCCTCGAAAGGGGCCAGAGAATCCCCCTGTGGGCACACAGCCAACTATCAACCACCAACTGGGCACCTAGGCCCCACTTGGTGAACAATCATCTCAGACATGACCAACGGGATGGAGCCACACAACCGTCAGTGTCCACGTCACTCCCCATTCCTGCCAGGTCAGGGCTCAGGAACCCCAGCTCTCTGCCACTTTCTCAAGGCAGAACGCTGCTTTCTGCCACTTGTTCTGGAAGGAAGCCCTCCATGCCAGCTCAGGGCCTCCCTCTGTGGCCACCTGCACCCAGTCCTCCAAATTTCCCCGACACAAACATCTGTCCAAGACTTCAGACCCCAGTGTGACCAGAGGCCCTGACCTGCTGAGTCCCTGGATCAGGTGCTCAGGGCTTAGGATGGGGAGGAGTGCGCAGGCAGAGCTGAAGCCTGGTGGGAGGGGAGGGGTTGTGCTTGTGCCCTGGGGCTCCTGTCCCTCCACAGACCTCAGGGCTGCCCAAGTCAAACAAAGCCCAGCCCGAGGCAAACTTCCCATCACACGAGATTTTCCTGAGTTCCTCAGCTGTGTCTAGGAAACATTAAGGTGTTTTGGCACTCCCTCTCAGCTCCAGGGGTGCGACTGGTGTCTTTTACAATTATCTTTTATTTCTATCCCGTATTTCTTAGCTCAGTTGGCAAATTGGATTATTTATGCGCCTCCATTTCACAATACATCCCCACCAATTATCCCTGTGAAACTAATTTTTTTTTTAAAGGGTTAGAAGTACCAAGGCAGAGCCAAGTTAACAAACCACAAGTCCAGCCCGGGGCAACCGAGAACACAAGCAAGAGGCCAAAGATTAAGAAACTGACCACACAGGCTTCGTCCACGTGCCAGTGCCCACCCCACCTCTCTTGTTCACACAGGCAGGAACGCGCGTGCGCGCGCGCGCGCGCGTGTGCACACACACACACACACACACACCCCATCTGGTTCAGCCCACACTTCTCCCAGGCAGAGAAGCCCAGTACCCTGGAGATGGGAAGGCAGGCAATGGGGGAGGGGCCCGACCTTGCTCCCCAACCAATGAGCAGAGGTCTGGAGAGCCAGGCCCCACAGCAGACTCTCAGGGCGCCTGTCACTAGGGCCACCACCCAGACCTAGTGCAGCTCTGGAGACCCATCCAAGGGTCTCTCTGCCAGTGCCCACCCAGGAGGCAGCCCACTCAGCAAGCTGACTCCTCAGCAAGCTCCAACTCGCTCACTAACACCCTGGACACCATCCTGAGTGCCAGCAGGCTCCATGCCAGGGTCATTTGCTGCTCAGGAGCCACCAACCCCCTTTCCTGAGTGCAGATGGAGGCAGGACGGACAGCCCCCCAGCAGTGAGGGCACAGGGCAGGGCATCCTGGCTGGAGGACCCTCAGTGTCCCCTGAAGAATGGAAGCCCCCAAGAGAAGGCAAGACCCTCCCCCTCACCTCACCTCACCAGAAGGACCACTAACCCAGAGGCTTGGGAAAGGAGCCATCCACCAGGCTGTGGGTACCCTGCAGAGCAAACTGAACGTGTACCCCAGGAAAAGCTGTGTGGTTCCCACCCTGGAAGCCTTCAGGTCATTATTCCCAAAAACATTATTTTTCTCAAAGAGAAAGAAGGAGGGCATGTGAGGGGCGGTATTCTCAGAAAAGGGACAGAGGCTGAAGAGGTCAGGGACAGCTCAGCCTACGGGATGAAGGGCACAAAGGAGATTCCCCACTTGGGGGTTGACCGTCCCCACGGCCATTTATGAGTTGGCTTAACCACCAGATTTGAGGTTGGCCCCTATCAGGCCGGATCCAAACATATGTGAAAAAAATTAAGTCTTCCTTCTGCAAGTAAATACTAAGTTGAGACAAGCAGGTACAATCTCAGCCTCCATGCTCAGCGAGGCTCGGGAAGGGTGGGCCCCTAGCTACCCTCCCTCGGCACCGGGTCCAGGGCAATTTCGACCCCCAAGTCCCCAGCCCCGCGGCCTTGGCACACCGAGGCCCGCTGCCTGGCCCGCCCGGGGCACAGCCCGGCTCGGGGGCGGGGGCCTCGCCCTTCGCATAGACCATCAGTAGCAGCCAGGCCGAGGGGAAAGGGGCTGGGAAGACGGGGCAGGTTCGCGCCGCGCCCCCAGCCCAGCGCTGGCCGCCCAGGGGAACCCGACTGTGGAATTTTTAACTGAGGAGTTTCTCCCGCTGGGCCTCGTTATAAAGGAAAAGAGTGGAGGGCTAGAAAACCGGGGCTCGGCTTCTCGAGTGACAGGGAACCCAGAAAAGACCCCAAACTCGGGAGTTACCGCCCCTCACAGGGACTCAGTACCAGTGCCGAAAGGGGCCGCGGAATACTCCAGCGGCCCGACCAGCCCGGCGGGACCCGAGCGGGCAGCCGCCGCGGGTCTGCGTCCCTGGTCTGCGCCTAGTCGCCCCTCGCCGCCGCGCCCCCGCCCGGGATGCGCGAGCCACCAGCTCGGCCCCGCCGAGCTCGCCCGGTCCGTACTCCTGATCCGCGCGGCGCCCCCCGCCCGCAGCGCCGCCCGATCGCGCCCCCCGCGCCCGTCCCGGCGCCCCCAGGCTGCGGCCGCTCTGGGGAAGGGTCGGCCGGCCCGGACCCCGGTTTACCTGGCCCGAGCTCCGGGCCGTGCGGGTGCACGGCCGCCGCCGCTGTGTCCCCAAGGCCGAGCGCGGGGCCGCCGCCGCAGCTCTTTGTGAGCCGCGCACCGAGATGCTGCCGAGCCCGGGAAGCTGGATAGCGGCGGGCGCGCCCCGAACGCGGCATACGGCACGCAGGGCCGCTCCTGCCCGGCCCACGCAGCGGGGCCCGCGGGCGCACCCCGCACCGGCCTGCGGCTGGACGCCCGCGCCCCGCCCCGCCCTGGCCTCGCCAGCGCCCCTCGCCGGGCGAGAGCGCGCGGCGGGAAGACCAGGAGGAGGACAAAGATGCGTGCGCGCCCAGCCCCCTCCCCGAGCCCGAGCCCCGACTCTCGGCGGACTTGCGGGGGGCGCACCTGGGGCCCAGGTCCTGTGGGGCCGGCCTCGAGGCCCTGGAGAGCACAGATTCCCCGGCTCGCCTGGCACCTGCAGGATGAGGAAACGCGGGGGTCTAGTCCTCCGGCGGGTGGAACAGGTGACAGCGAGGTACCCCTGCGCCGGCACCTGCCCCGGGCGCCACGCTGCCCCCTGGCGGGCTCCCTAGCGCATGTGACGGAAGGTCCTGCCCACCGCGCCCTGTTCGGCTCTGCGCAGAAGTCGCGGGGAGATCACGGCCTCTGAGAGCCCCCTCTGGAGGGCAGGCCCCCAGCGCCACCCCGCCATAGATCACTGGCTGCGTCCCAGGCCCCTGGGAACCATCCCATCACCCCGTTCCCAATATCCTGTGCTGCCCTGGCCTGACCACTGGCCTCCCCTCCCCCAGGGCCTCACCCCAGCCCTTTCCCTCCTTGTCGTCCTAAATGGAGAAGGACCCAAATCTATACACTATACTCCAATAAAATTAAAAAGAACTCAAGTGACTCGATTCTGCCCACCCTTAGAATCTAGGAAAATCTGCCCAACTGGAGGCCCTTCCCCACATCTACGAAGCCTCTTTTTCCTGTAAGGTGGATATTCAGTGTCCAGAGGTTAGGATGTGGGCATCTCGGGGGTCATTGTTCTGTCGAACAGACGTCTAGAAACGCCTGTTCCGAGGAGCTGTGTACATCGTGGCTGAGGATCCCAGCCAGGCCTCAGTTTCCTCCACTGTTAAACGGGGAAATACCATGACTTGCCTTCAGGGATAGTCACAAGACTTGATGGCACATGCACACCTCTGAACCCAGGGGGTAAAATGAGCCAAATCATGCTGGTCACCATTGCAATAGTGGGTGCTGTAAGATGTTGACGTTCTCCAGTGATGGTTTTTGTCTGCTTGGCATTCTCCAGAAATCTCCCACCTAACCCCAGCTCCATCCATGTGGTTCAGGTGAGGCTGAGATGTCTCAACTGACAAACTGGATCCTTGCTTCTTCAGAAAGTGGTTGTGAAAACTGATTTCATCATTAATCATTTATCTTATTAAAAAAAAAAATCCCTGTGCCAGACACTGAGAAAACTGTAATTCAATGCACCCCAATATTCACTGCAGCACTATTTGCAGTAGCCAGGATAGGAAGACAACTTAAATGTCCAACAACAGAAGAATGGATAAAGAATATGCGGTATACATACACAATGGAATATTACTCAAAGGAACAAAATAGGGTCATTTGTATATGTGATGGACCTAAAAAGTCTCTCATACAGAGTGCAGTAAGTCAAAAAGACGAAAACAAACATCCTATATTAACACATATATGTGAAATCTAGGAAAATGGTACTGATGAACCTATCTGTAGGACAGCAATAGAGACACAGACACAGAGATTGGCCCTGTGGACACAGCAGGGGAAGGAGAGAGCGGAACAAATGAGTAGTTCTGACATAAATACATTACCATGTGTAAATTAGATAGCTAATGGGAAGCTGCTGTATAGCACAAGGAGCTTAGCTGGGTGCTCTGTGCTGACCTAGAGGGGTGGGATGAGAAGATTAGGTGGGAAGGGAGGGATGCCCAAGAGAGAGGGGATATATGTATACATACGGCTGATTCACTTTGCTGTACAACAGAAAATAACACAACATTGTAAAGCAACTATATTCCAATTTTTGTTTTTCCAAGTAAAAAGAAAAAATTCTGGTGGCAGACACTGACCTGGGCCCTGGGCTGCAGCAATGGCAGACTGGCTGGAGGCCCGCTCCTGGTTCATAGGCAATAAAGGCCCTTGTGGGGCAGACAGAGGGGCAGCCTGCACTGTCAGAGTCACTGGGGGAGCAGCCTGGGAGGGTGGGATGAGATTGGACTGAGCGGGTGAGACATGCTAACACCAGTGCCCTCACCCAGAGCTTGGCCACAGCCGCAGATATGATTTAATCGTCAACTAGTTTGGCTCACTGAGTCCTCCCATCCTGCTGAAACAATTTTGTGTTTAAGTCTCTCTGTTTAAAAACAGCCAGTGTGGATTGTTTCCCCGCCTGGACTCTGATTCACACAGCACAGGTACCAATCATGGTCCCTGGAAACAGACCCTCTTAGATAGATTCTGGGGTAAGTGCAATCATGTCCTGGGCCCTGGACACAGTGCTGAGCTCTTTTTTTCTTTTTTTTCCCCCCTTTTTAAAGATTTTTCTGTTGTGGGCCATTTTTAAAGTCTTTATTGAATTCATTACAATATTGCTTCTGTTTTATGTTTTGATTTTTTTGGCCACAAGCATGTGGGATCTTAGCTCCCCAACCAGGGATCAAACCTTCATCCCCTGCGCTGGAAGGCAAAGTTCTAACCACTGGACCACCAGGGAAGTCCCATGCTGAATTCTTAATGATGGGAAACAAGCTGCCAATAATCCAGGCCACAGGGCTTGCCTGGTGGCTAAGCAAGGGAAGAATTCGTCTGCCAATACAGGAGACGTGGCTTCAATCCCTGGGTCGGGATGATCCCCTGGAGGTGAGCATGGCAATCTACAGCAGTATTCTTGCCTCGGAAATCCCATGGACAGAGGAGCCTGGCGGACTACAGTCCTTGGGGTCACAAAGTGTCAGACATGACTCAATGACTGAACAACAACAACGATTCAGGCCACGCCACCTGCAATTAGACAACGTCCTTACTAAAGCCAGAACTCAGGGCAGGGCAGGGGATGAGGTTGGGAAGGAAGGGCAGGTGACTTCAGCCCTTAAGGTCAGTAAGGGTGATGCCAAGACTGTGGGGTGGGTGGTCTCTTACTACACCAGAGACCCGGCAGAAAGAAAAACTACATACTCCAGGTTAAAGCTTGGAGCTTACAGAAAACCAGAGAATTTTTATCAGACCCCCCAGAGAATCTTTTATTTGCTGTAGCCATAGAGATAACCTTGCCAAAAGTCAAACGCGGGCTTTGTGAATATGGCAGAATTACAATGTCATTTGAATTCAAAGGCTTTACAAGTGTCCTATGTGGACATGCTTTGGAAAGGAGCAGGACCCTGAGGTCTGGGATTCACCATCTGAGTAGAGGCCAGGGGCATTAAGAACCTTGACCCTTGAGTCTGTCTGGAACGGGTTCAGTTTCTGGCTGATGGGAATGGCCAGCCGGTCTGGGTCTCGGAAGACCAGCAGCCTCTCTTACTTAAAGACCCTGTGCACATTCTCTGTGGATTGGGTCTGCCGCTGGGAGAGGTCACTGTTGAGATGCCCCTGGTGTCCTTGGTGATGGTGGGATTCCGCGGTGGCAAAATCCAAGTGGCGTGTTTCACTGCCAAAGAAAGACAAGGGGGTGCCTGTGTTGTGATGAGCAGAAGACAGGTGTAGCCAGAATGCTTTGATCCACATGACCTCTGATGGTGGCTAATGGACCCCAAAGAAGGAAATGAGCAGCAGTCACATTTCCAGACTGAAGTCAGTTTCCAGACTCAGAAGCCCTTGATGAAAGGGGAGGCCGAGTATCCTGAAGATGGGTCCTGCAGCATTGCTGCAAATACATGCTGTAAATCTTCCTTTGACTCCTCCCCAGAGGGGCCCTGGAAGGTCACATATGCTCTGGAAAAAAGGAAATCCCGAGATCTTTGAAGATGGCTGGACTTTGTCTCTGAAGTGATGTTCTTTCCTAGGAAATTTTTTTAAAAAACCCTTAAGAAGCAAAATATCCCTGGGCTCTAGAATCAAAGTGGGGGCTCGTGGTCATCAGGAGAGGGAAGTCTGGGCCTGAATCTGACCGAGGTGGGTCTAACAGGCCTGCAGACCCACCCTGTGGCTCCTCCCAATGGCACGGACACCCAGGGCCCCTTGCAGAGTCCCCAGATGGGCTCCCCTGACATGAGGGATGAGAACTGTCATCAGAGGAAAAGCTAAGGAACTGACCCTCCCTCCTGGGATGGTAATCAAGAAGGGATGCTCCGTCCAGGGGGAGCTGCGGAGCCCACAGCCCCCGTCACAGCCTGGAGGGAGGTGGGGGGCACAAGCTGTGCCAGCCCCTTTTGACTTGCCTCTTAGGCCTGTGCAGGTGGCGTATGAATCTTGGGAAGTGACAGCGGATTGTCATAAACTTAATCTGGTGGCAACCCCAGTTGCAGCTGCTCCCCCAGATGTGGTTGAGAAATACTGCAGATGTGCGTCCACACGATGGCAAATAACACTCTGCTGGCATCTGCTGTGCTTCTCATTCACACACTCTCTCCCCAGTTTTCCCCAATTCTCACAGGAGCAAAGCCGGTTAACGTTTTCATTTCCAAATGAGACTGTGACAGAGTTGACATGATCCTGCACTAAGCTGGCGGCCAACAAAGGGGTAGGAGAAGGAGACTGTGGGCGGTGTGGGATGAGCCCCATGTCCCCTTTCGCCTCTCTACCCACCCTCCAGCCTCTCTCACTGGGCTCTGGGCCCAGGAGGCTGGTGTCTGTGGACCGTGTCTGTGGGCTCCCTGACTCCCGGTTCATTTGCCCAACGGGAGGTACTGGCAGGAGCCTGGAGGGATGAGGAGGGCAGTGCTGGTGGATCTTTCTGGGTGCCTTCCCCACACGAAGCTAAGAATGGCCATGTCCTTCCAATGAAGCCCACAGCCTCTGCCTCCCAGCTCCCTCCCGCTGAGAACTGCAGGTCTCACTGGATTCCAGCAGTCATCCCTTGACTAGCCTGCAGGTGCTAACAGTCCTCCTACCCATGCTAGGCTGTCTGTTTCCCCTCACTCTGCCCTACCTCTGTGAAAAGTCCTTTTCCTGAACTCTCCTCCTTTACCTCTTTGGAAAATATCCTCTGCTTCTTGCTGGGACCCTGACTGACTCAAGGAAAAGGATGACTTTATCCACCTACTCTGTATTCAGCAGTCACCATGTAATCAGTCTCTGGTGTTATGGAGAAACCAGGGAAGCAAAACCAGATATATACAGGTAGAAGCTGTCAGAGCTTCTGAGAGATGCAGGTATTCGACCATCAGTCACACAAAGAGACTGGACAAAGGCTGCAAAAGCTGCTAGTTGGGGAGGGAGCTGGGCTTCCCTTACATTCCAGCCAATGTTTCAGATGGGAACAGCATGTGTGGAGACTTCGGAACTGGCAGGAGCCCTGTGTGTTTGGGGAACTTAAGAAAGGCTTGTGCAGAGCCTTTATCATAAATGGACGTTGGATTTTGTCAAAAACTTTACCTGCATTTATTGAGATGATCATATAGTTTTTAATCTTCAGTTTGGTGATGTGATCTATCACACTGATTGATCTGTGGATACTGAAAAATCCTTGCATCCCTGGGATAAACCCCACTTCATCATGGTGATCCTTTCCATGTATTGCTCAAGCCAGTTTACTAGTACTTTGTTGAGGATTTTTACATCTATGTTTATCAGTGATATTGGCCTGGAATTTTCTTTTTTTGTGGTGTCTTTGTCTAGTTTATGTATCAGGGTGATGGTGACCTCATAGAATGAGCTTAGAAGTGTTTATTCCTCTGCATTTTTGGGGAATAGTTTCAGAAGGATAGGTGTTATCTCTTCTCTAAATGTTTGATAGAATTCTCCTGTGAAGCCAGCTCATCTTGGACTTTTGTTTGTCGGGAGTTTTTTCATCACAGTTTCAGAAGATGTGGTACATATATATAGTGGGATATTACTCAGCCATAAAAAATGGATGAAATAATACCATTTGCAGCAACATGGATGGACCTGGAGATTGTCACACTAAATGAAGCAAATCAGAAACAGAAAGACAAATATCATATGGTAGCACTTACATATGAAATCTAAAATAGGACACAAATGAACTTACAAAATAGAAACAGACTCATAGACATAGAGAACAAACTTATGGTTACCAAAGGGGAAAGGTGAGGGGGAGAAATAGATTGGGAGTTGGGGATTGACATAGGTGCTACTATATTTAAAATAAATAATCAGGGACTTACCTGGTGTTCTGGTGTTTAACACTCCTTGGTTCCAATGCAGGAAGTGTGAGTCCCCTAGTTGGGGACCAAAGATCCCCCCTAAAATAGAAAATAAATAAAAATTTTTAATAAAGTAAAAAAATAAAATTTTCATACAGCCAATAAATAGAGGAATTAAAATAATACAGAAATAAATACAATTATTCCAAAATGAAATGTTTAAAAATAAAATAGATGATCAACAAGGACATACAGTATAACACAGACAACTCTGCTCAATATTCTGTAATAACCTAAATGGGAAAAGAATATGAAAAAGAATAGACACATGTTTAACTAAATCACTTTGCTGTACCCTTGAAGCTAATACAACACTGTAAATCAACTATACATGAACATAAAAAAAAGGTATTTAAAAAAGAAAGGCCTGTGCAGAGGAGATTGGGGGGTGGCATCAAGGATGGGTTGTTCAGGCTTCAGGGCAGCCCTTTGAGGCCTTGTCAGAAACTATTTAGGATGAAGAAAGGTGAAGCCGTCGGAGCGCATGCAGGTGGCCTCTCAGCCTAGAGGATACACACCTTCTAAGACTCACACCCCCTGTGGTCGTGTCCCTCTGAGCATGGACTGGACTGGCTGACTTGCTTCTGATGAACTCAGAAGCCATGATGGATTTCAGCTCCGAGACTGGAGCACAAAGACCGTGGCTTCCACCCCAAATGTCCTCTTTTGTTCTCTCTCTCACCTCAACAGCTGCCTATGAAGTGGCCTGAGCAGTGAGGAACCAAGTCCACATTCATGAGACCGAAGCAGGTGCCCCAGCCCCAGCCAAGCCTTTGGGGAACTGCAGCCCTGAGAGTTCAGTGACAACCTCGAAAGAGGCCACAACAGGGACCCACAGCTAAGCCATCTGCAGACTTCTGATCCATAGAAACTCGGGGAAGGGAATAAATGTTTGTTATTTGGAGTCACCGAATTTTGGGGTAACTTGATCAAGCAACAGGTAACTAATTCAGAGTGTACATTTTAGGGGGCTGGCATGTTTAATTTACTCAATAAAGAATAAGGAGCTACTATATGCCAGATGTGTTGCAGGTGCTGACATAATGTACTTTATAAATTTTTATGTAGTTATTTTTTGGGTGAGTAACACTGTAACATGATTTGAAACTATAGTTTCAAAACAGAGGCTAGAGGGGAGAGCCCCTCCTCACAGACACCAGTCCCTCACCAAGGGCTCAGCGGTCAGTTTAGGGGAGGGGTACAATTCCAGAGAGACCGTGAGGCTCATACAAACAATTGCACACAGATCCACAACACTGTTCTGCAACTTGTTTTTGTCAAGTAATCATTTTTCTTAAAAAAAAAAAAAAATTCCGTGTCTGTACAGAGAGAATTTCCTGTTTTTCACAGTTATATACAACGTCATGATATGAATATACCCTTATCCATCTTAGTTCAGTTCAGTTGCTCAGTCATGTCTGACTCTTTGCAACCCCATGAATCACAGCACACCAGGCCTCCCTGTCTGTTATCAACTCCCGGAGTTCACCCAAACTCATGTCCATCGAGTTGGTGATGCCATCCAGCCATCTCATCCTCTGTTGTCCCCTTCTCCTCCTGCCCCCAATCCCTCCCAGCATCAGAGTCTTTTCCAATGAGTCAACTCTTCGCATGAGGTGGCCAAAGTACTGGAGTTTCAGCTTCAGCATCAGTCCTTTCAATGAACACCCAGGACTGATCTCCTTTAGGATGGACTGGTTGGATCTCCTTGCAGTCCAAGGGACTCTCAAGAGTCTTCTCCAACACCACAGTTCAAAAGCATCGAGTCTTTGGCTCTCAGCTTTCTTCACAGTCCAACTCTCACATCCATACATGACTACTGGGAAAACCATAGCCTTGACTAGATGGACCTTTGTTGGCAAAGTAATGTCTCTGCTTTTCAATATGCTATCTAGGTTGGTCATAACTTTTCTTTCAAGGAGTAAGCGTCTTTTAATTTCATGGCTGCAGTCACCATCTGCAGTGATTTTGGAGCCCAAAAAAATAAAGTCTGACACTGTTTCCACTGTTTCCCCATCTATTTCCCATGAAGTGATGGGACCAGATGCCATGATCTTCGTTTTCTGAATGTTGAGCTTTAAGCCAACTTTTTCACTCTCCTCTTTCACTTTCATCAAGAGGCTTTTTAGTTCCTCTTCATTTTCTGCCATAAGGGTGGTGTCATCTGCATATCTGAGGTTATTGATATTTCTCCCGGCTATCTTGATTCCAGCTTGTGCTTCTTCCAGCCCAGCGTTTCTCATGACGTACTCTGCATATAAGGACCTGTCCCCTATTGATAAGCCTTTAGGTTATTTCCAATCCTTTGCTCTTGCTGACAATGGTGCAACAAACAATTATCATCTAACACTTGTCCCTCTAGGGTACATCTCTAAAAATTGGTCCCAAAGTATGCAAATGTACAACTTTGATAAACATTGTCAAACCACCATGACAATGGTTACATAGACACTTCCTAACATCACAGCCATCAGCAGCAGAGGAGAGCGCCTGCTTCCCCCGGAGCTGTCACCAAGTGTTATCAAATGTGTTTGTCTTCCAGGACGATCTGAGGCCTGGAGTTGATGCGTGTTAATGGCTGTTAACACAATTACAGGTGTGGTTGTAAAACAATAATAATAAAAGTAAATGAACAAACACATCCTCTGGCTGCCAAGTGTAGAATGGACTATGGAGATCAGAGACCAGAGCCCAGCCGAGAAGCACAGACGGAGCATAGCAGATGGTCCAGAGCTGTTTAAAAGACTCAATAAAGGGGCCTTTGTAAGGGCTGCAAGCGTGCGCACGCGCACTGGGGAGCCCGCTGGGAGAGGGGGTGGGGGTAGGAGGAGGTGCCAGGATTTGTCTTCAGGCTCAGGCTCCAGCAACTTGAGGAAGATGCTGCCCTTGGCCAGGACAGCGATACTGAAGGAGGACCAGGTTTATGCGGAAAGCACAAACGTGGTTTTCACCATTGCCAGGAGACCATTAACTTCTTGCGCTTACTCTACGCCGTGCCTTCCTCCCACACCTTACTGGAGTTTTACATTATAACATGTATCTTGGATTTCACATATTTAAAATACCACGGTAGTAAATCGCATATGCAGAGAGCTCTGTCAGCCCATCTATGAAATGTTACTTCTTTCTCTGCACGTCTGCAGTGTGTTGAGGGATCACATGGGCCAGCAGGCAGCTGGGGTCGCGTGTTCAGGCGTGAACACGTGTTCCCTAGACGCGGCTGCCGGAGAAGGCAATGGCACCCCATTCCAGTACTCTTGCTTGGAAAATCCCATGGATGGAGGAGCCTGGTAGGCTGCGGTCCATGGGGTCGCTAAGAGAGCAAATTCACTTTCACTTTTCACTTTCATGCATTGGAGAAGGAAATGGCAACCCACTCCAGTGTTCTTGCCTGGAGAATCTCAGAGGTGGGGGAGTCTGGTGGGCTGATGGGGTCGCACAGAGTCGGACACGACTGAAGTGACTGAGCAGCAGCAGCAGCAGCAGACGCGGCTGCAGAGAATGAGGGTGGACAGGGCTCCTGGAGACTGGCTTTCTTCCATCTGTCAAGCCAGTGGAGGGGAGGCATCGGAAAAGCTTCAACTTTCTGCTTCTGGGGGGGGGCACTCTGATCCAGGGTGTGTCTTTTAAATGTTCTCCAGGTGGCTGTGGTCCCAATGGGTTCTCAGAGCCTTGCACAGAGAGCAAGGAACAACTATGTTTCTTTACCACTAGCACCACCCGGGAAGCACTAAAAAAGAGAAAAACGAGTGACTTTTGAAGTTGTCTGTGTACACAGCTTCTTGGAGAGAAAAAGACCAGCACTTTAAGATACCAACGAAACAGACAATTTGCTTTCACCCGGTGACCCCACCCTTCTCCCAGCCCTCCAGTGGTGACTCCTAGCTGAATTGTCCCCAAGCCAGCAAAGTCAGAGGAGAAGTCAGCCGCATTCCTGGCTTTGATACTTCAAAAGCAAGGTCTGGGGCAGGAGAGAAAGGGGAGCACAGCCCCTACTCTCTGTGTGGGGCCATGACTCTCAAATCGTGGTCTCCCACCAGCCTGACCTGGTTAGAAGTGGAAACTCTCTGGGCCTCACCCAGACCTGCAGAATTGGGGTTTCTAGAGACAGAGCCAAGAAACCTATATTTTAACATTCTACAGGTGATCCCTTTTTTCTTTTTAACTTTTAATTTTATATTGCAATTTAGCCAATTAACAATGTTGTGCATAGCAAAGGGATTCAGCCATACATAAACACATGTCCATGGTCCCCCCTCAAACTCCCCTACCATCCAGGCTGCAACATAACATTGAGCACAGTTCCCTGTGCTGTACAGTAGGTCCTTGTTGGTTATCCATTTTAAACATAGTGGTATGTACATGTCCATCCCAAACTCCCTCTTTCCTCCTTCCTTCCCCCTTGGTAACCACAGTTCCTTCTCTAAGTCTTTGAGTCTCTTTCTGTTTTGTAAATAATTCATTTGTATCTTTTCTGTGTATAAGGCTGTCATAGGCTATTTCTCCTTCTCTATTTCCCCTTCTCTGTCTGACTTACCTCACTCAATATGACGAGCTCTATGTCCATCCATGTCACCATCAGGTGATTCTGATACACACAGAAGCTTGAGACCTGCCAGCTGAGGGGGTCCCCAGGCCCCGATGTGCAGCAGTGAAAGGACAGGTGAGGGGCTTCCTAGGCTGAAGGGCTTCACAAAGCTCCCTGGGGGAGCAGGTCTAGGGGAGGCAGACAGTGCACCCAGCTAGGGGACCTGGGCCCAGGACAAACTGAGCTGAGACCTGGAGGTTAACCAGTGATCCAGGAATCACAGGCCCCTCAGCAGATCCCAGCTAGGGGGAGTGGAGAGCTGAGCAAGTATTTACGAGAGAAGACCCTCAAGGTGGTGCCATCCTGAGACAGAGTTCCCCTGCCCCCATGAGGCCTGGACGCCGCTCCAACGCTGCCATCCCCACTGCTGTCTGCAGCCAGGTTTGACTCCTGGCCTCTGAAGTCTTACTACTTAGTGGGTTCAACAGACAAAAAAATGTCTATTGTCAAGACAGCAGCTTGACCACTTGCTGGAATCTCAGCTCTACTAGTTACAGGCCCGCCAGCTCTCCGGCGTTCAAGCTGGATGTCTACCAGTACTGCGGCTGTAAGGGGATCCATGACACTTACTTTTCAAGCTCTCGCCCTTGAAAAATCTTACGGAGTCTGACTGATCACATGCATGTGCCCTGGATGCAAGGGAGGCTGAAAATGTGTGTTTCTGATTTCTCCCTTGGGGAGACATGAGCTCAAAAGATGAGAAGTTCCTCCAAACTTAGGAATCCAGAAAAGGTGTTAAGATGCTGAATAGCACCCCCAAAGTATGAAAATGTTCTGCTATGGGCAGGAAAAGAAAGTTTAAAAAGAAAAAGTGGAATAGATAACACAAAATAAGATATCAGAAGAAAGTTCGAACATAACTGTAATCACAGTAAATATGAATGTGTTAATCCACCTATTACTGCTGCTGCTAAGTCGCTTCAGTCGTGTCCGACTCTGTGCAACCCCATAGATGGAAGCCCACCAGATTCCCCCGTCGCTGGGATTCTCCAGGCAAGAACACTGGAGTGGATTGCCGTTTCCTTCTCCAATGCATGAAAGTGAAAAGTGAGAGGGAAGTCGCTCAGTCGTGTCCGACTCCTAGCAATCCCATGGACTGCAGCCTACCAGGCTCCTCCGTCCATGGGATTTTCCAGGCAAGAGTACTGGAGGGGGGTGCCATTGCCTTCTGCCCCCTATTACTACATATCACAAAAAAGATATGCAAATGTTAAAAAATATGAAAGAATATATTTCCAATTAAAAGTAAACAAGATATATGCTAGGACTACAATAACATATTTATTCTTCAATAGCTACAGTGTAAAAGATGTTTGCCAGGATGTGAATCCAAAGGAGCTCTCATACACTGTTGGTAGGAGTATAAACTTGTGCAGCAATTTTTGGAAACCTTTTGGCAATACCCACTAAAGCTGAAGATTCACCATGTAACTCAAAACCAAAAACATGTGTAAGGATGTTCATGGTAGTACTATTTACAATAGATATTACCTGACAGCAACCTAAATGTCCATCAGAAGTAGCACAGATAAATAAATTTTAATATATTTATACAATAAAATATGATAAAGAAATTAAACAAGTTATAGCTTCACCTGATAACATCCATAATTTTTGGGAGATGAGCCCCACAAACATATTTATGACCAAATGAAGCCAGATCTGAAATGGTACATCCTGTATAATTTCATTCACATAAAGTTCAAATTTATGGAAATCTAACTATAAAGAAAACTGAGCACCAAAGAACTGATGCTTTTGAACTGTGGTGTTGGAGAAGACTCTTGAGAGTCCCTTGGACTACAAAGAGATCCAACCAGTCTATTCTAAAGGAAATCAGTCCTGAATATTCTTTGGAAGGACTGATGCTGAAACTGAAGCTCCAAAACTTTGGCCACCTGATGCGAAGAACTGACTCATTGGGAAAGACCCTGATGCTGGGAAAGATTGAGGGCAGGAGGAGAAGGGGATGACAGAGGATGAGATGGTTGGATAGCATCAACAACTTGATAGACATGAGTTTGAGCAAGCTCCAGGAACTGGTGATGGACAGGGAAGCCTGGTGTGCTGCAGTCCATGGGGTCACAAAGAGTTGGACAAGACTGAGCAACTGAACTGAGTGTTTTCAAACTGTATGACAAAAACTGTCATTCATAGCCTGAGACTAAGTTTGGATCAGGACTGGGTTTTGTGGTTTCATTTTTGACCCACTTTAACCATACCTTCTGCTATAAAATCTTAGACAAATTCAATTACTGGCCAGACTCAATCACTGGGTCACTGATGCTAGTCTCTGATGGTCTTTGAAACAATGCAAGAGGAAGAAATCAAGATCCTATTATCACCTTTGTTCCTCATCATGGACCCCTGACTGCAACCCCTTGCCTTATATAAACCCCTAGACTCCTCATGGAGAGTGGGCACAGTTGTTGAAGCATGAGCCTTCTGTGTTCCCCTCTCAGCTGACTGAGAATAAAAGCCACCTTTCTATTTCCTCATATTTTTTATTCAGCTTTGGTGGGCAGAGAAGGGCAAAATCTTGACCAGTAGCAATTTGGGGGGCTCATCCGGGATCTGATCATGGGCAGGTGGCCCTGCAGGGACCCTTGGCTTGATGGAAAGCTCAGGATCTCTCCCCATGCCTCCTTTGGAAGAGCAGAAGGTTGAGGGATTTCTCTAAGGCTGTGCCGCATCAGACCCGACCGCTTACTCAACTTCGGAACTCTGGGCTGTGACAGAGAATGGGAGAGAGGTTACCTTTTGCAGCTGCCAAAAATCTCTTTCACCTGGACACCTTTTCCTTGTCCACACCAGCCTGAACTTCCACTCTGAAAAACACTAAATACTGGAGGATCAGGAAGACGGCGTCTGGTACATCGTCTTGACACCTGCTAGCATTCTGGTAAGTCCCCCTTTCGAGGCCTCAAGTTTTCCATTCGGGGAATTGATGCAGTTCCAGTTTGGGGGTTTCTCCCTTATGGAATGGGTGGGCCCAGTTTGTAAGGCACCGCTTTGGAGAAGCGTCCCAGGCTCGATGGGACTTGGAAGTCACTTCTGGGGTAGTCTTGCCATTTGGTTTTTGGATTTCTGTGCATCTCTTTGCCATTTGCTTTGTTTTTGGTGACTCCCGCTAGCATGGTTTGATTTGGTTTGTTTACTTTGGTTTGTGCACCCAGACTTCTGACACTAAGTGCTCAAGCTAGAATGGGAAGTACTTCCTCTGAAGTTCCATCTCAGAGTCCTGTAGGGAAAATAGGTGACTGGTCAACCTATAATTATGACAAGTATCTACTGAATTGGAAGTTAAAGATGATCACATGTAAAATATATATGTATATTTTTTCCAGAGACCTCTATTTTGTTGCCTATGCAATTAATTACCGATGTGATGGATATGAGTTTGAGTAGGCTCTGGGAGTTGGTGATGGACAGGGAAGGCTGGCTTCCTGCAGTCCATGGGTTCGCAAAGAGTCGGACACGACTGAGCGACTGAACTGAACTAATGTAATTAATTATGGTGACGAGAAAAAAAAAAGCTGGCTTGGTAACTTTAAACAAAGACCTCCAAGGGGGAAATTTACATTTCTCTGTGTTTTTGAGATGTAAATGTTCTATCTGATCTACCTAAATTGTTCTATTTTGTGTTCAAGTTAGGCCTATAAGAGGTCCTTTTGTAATTTATTAGCGGCCGAGTGATGGATGCTTCTAAAATTAGAGAAACTAACAAATTATTAAATCCTTGTAAACAACTGTTTTTTTTTTTTTTTTTTTTTTCCGTACCTATCAAACCAAAGCTAAGTTAACCTGAGAACAAGAAAAACTGGTGTGGGAAGCCTCATGGTGATCTTCCCCTCAATGTCTTTTACAGATGCTAATAACAATTAAGAATATCAGCAGAAAAAATCTGGAAGGAAAATCTAGCTGTTATTTCCATGAGGTAAGTTTTCTTTAAAAAAAAAGAATATATTTGCCTCAAATATATAAATTTTTAAAAATCTTTAGATGGTTATTTGAAATGGGATAAATAGAATGGACATTTATGTGATTAAAGTAAGATTTGACATTACTACACTACTTAAAGTTAATGAGCCAAGAGGGATTTCCTTGGTCGTTCAGTCCCTCAGTCACGTCTGACTCTTTGTGACCTCATGGACTACAGCAAGCCAGGTTCAACTCTTATATCCGTACAGGACTACTGGAAAAACCATAGCTTTGACTATACGGACCTTTGTTGGCTAAGTAATGTCTCTACTTTTTAATATGCTGTCTAGGTTTGCCATAGCTTTTCTTCCAAACAGTAGACATCTTTTAATTTCATGGCTATAGCCACCATCTGCGGTGATTTTGGAGCCCCTACAAAATAAAATCTGTCACTGTTTCCATTTTCCCCCCTCTATTTGCCATTAAGTGATGGGACCGGATGCCATGATCCTTGTTTTTTTGGATGTTGAGTTTTAAGCCAGCTTTTTTTTCACGCTCCTTCACCTTCATGAAGAGGCTTAATTCCTCTTTGCTTTCTTCCGTTAGGGTGGTGTCGTCTGCATATCCGACGTTACTAGTATTTCTCACAGCAATCTTGATTCCATCTTATGCTTCATCCAGGCTGGCATTTTAACATGATGTACTCTGCACAGAGTACATTTTTCCACCTTCTGACTGGTGGCATTTGAGTTCTCATTTGAATTGTCATTTTGATTGTTATTCCTGAAGTAATTACAGATGCTGTCTTCTTCTGTGGCGGAGATATGGTTGTTTTTTTGTTTTTGTTTTTTTTTCTTTTTTTTTTTCTCAAATTGTATAAGGAAAATTTACCTGTCCCAAGTGGCTTCTAGAAAGTTGGTTGTGTTTGGAATTTATTTCAGCAATACCTGCCCCAGGACATTTCTTGAGGGCAGCTGTAACGAATAGCCAACCAGGCTTTCTAAATTGGAGGTGCCAGTAAGCACCGCTGGTCAAGTTGAAGTTAGAGGAAATGTCCGCAAGGGGCAGCCGTTTTCCACACCTGCCTCTGGACCCTCTGGTAACAAGAACCTAGAGAAAGTTGCCTTCCTGGGATATGAACTGGAGTGGACTGTTCCTGACCAAACACCTAAGGGCTGGTGGCTCAGTACTTCTCCCGCCTAAAGCTTCACAGCCCTCCGTTCACACTGTCCCATCCGGGGCCACAACAGCCTGCTGAGGCTGCTGAGGTGCCTAGGAGGCAGCACTCTCAGGAAGGAGGCTTGAGTTGGCAACCCTAGCACTAGGAGACATGGAGGCTAGGTGTTTATTGCCCCCGAGGTCCTCCAGCCCTTGATCCCACTCGGGACTCTGGTCTCAGCCAGAACACAACAGATAGTAGGCTTTTAAAAAGGGTTCACTGAATGGTACCGTGCCAGGCTGTGTGGACCCTACCCCAGTCCAGCAGTAGGGCCCAAGCCTGCTCAGCCTCCCAAGATAAGATAGCATCCCAAGTCAGGGAGGTCAGAGATAATAGGGTAGGCGCTGCTTTTCTTTCTTTTTCTTTACCATCTTGTTGATGCTACCTTGCAGTATAATTGATTTACAATGTTGTGATTGTTGTTAGTGTACAGCCACCTGGTTCAGGGAGGACATATGTATGGAGAGTGTATTTGCTCTTTTTTGGATTCTTTTGCCACAGAGCTTATTGCAGAAGGTCGAGCAAGGTGCTGAGCATTAAGTCCTTGTGGATTATCTATCTCACATGCAGTTTCTGTGTATAGGAAGAAGGACAGAGATAATCCTTGTGGAGTATCTCTTAGAGATACACATATCTGTGTAGGGGTCAGAGATAGAGATTTCTGTGTGTATGCAGAAGGAAGGAAGATGACAATCCCTGTGGATTATTGATTACAGATACACATTTGTGTCTGTATTAGTCAGACAATAATTAGGGAAGTTTGAACCTTCAAACAGCACCGGTGGGAATGTGAAATGGTACTGCCATTTTGGAAAACATTCTGGCAGATCCTCAAAATGTCAAACTTGGAGTTAGCACATGACCCAGCAATTCCACTCTTATGTATAAACCCAAACACTTGTGCACACATGTTTACAGCAGCACAATTTCTAGCAGGAAACCACCCAAGAGACCATCAACAAGCGATCAGAGAACTGATACACACAATGTGGTCCATCCACACAGTGGAATATGACTCAGCCATGAAAAGGAGTGAAGCTCTGACACAGCTACAATGCAGATGCACCTTAAACACATGATGCTCAGCAAGAGAAGCAGATGCAAAAGGACGCACTGTCTTAGTCTGCTTGGGCTGCCATAGCAAAACAGAAGGCTGGGGGCCTCAGCAACAGATATTCGTTTCCTACAAATCTGCAGGCCAGACACCTGAGATGAAGGTGTCAGGATGGTGGGTTCTGGTGAAGCTCTGTTCTTGGTGGGGGGCGGGGTCTTCATTGTGTCCTCACAAGGATGAAGGGCTGAGGGGGCTCCTGGGGGTCTCTTTCGTAAGAGTATTAATCCCATTCATGAGGTCTTTACTCTCATGACCTCATCGCCTCCTCAAGGCACCCCTCCTCACACCATCACCTTGGGGGTTAGGTTTCAACATGTGAATTTTAGAGGGAAACCAACATCCGGCCCAGAAAAACCACAAACTATATGATTCCATTTAAAAGAAACATCCAGAACAGGCAAACCGGGAGACAGGAGATGGGTTAGGGGAGGGGAAGGGCAATGGGAGGACCTCAATAAACCCTGCACCTTAGGATGTTCAGGAGTAAGCCATTTCTGACTCCATGTTGGAACTGTGTCTTAGACTTGCTCTCTGTTACTTTCGTTACTAAAATCACACACAATGGCCTGCCTCAGAGAATCCTGCCCCTCTGCCTGACTGTTAAACTAAAGTGCCTTTGTTCAGAACCCTGTCCACCTGTGGAAACCATGAAGGAAGAAATTAACACATCCCCTGCCTAAGGCTTGCCCTTGTTCTACAAAACATTTGCAAGATTAACAGCCTTTTTAATTTGTTTCCTCATCTCCTCCATCTCTAATTCATAAAAGATCCTGGCATCCAGGCCCTGACAAGGTGGTTATTTGGAGACATTAATCGGCCATCTTCTTGGTCAGCCGGCCCTCAGAATGCAGCTGTATTCCTTGCCTCAACACCTCATGTCATGTGGGGAGCAGAGCAAGGTTGGACTTCTGCGTGTCCACACCCAAGGGACCCCGATCCTGCTCCTAACCTCTACCCTCGGCTGATTTTAATCTGCATCCTAAACAACTCTGTGCCAGCTGCAAAGAGAGGTAGCTTATTCACATACCCCTCCCAGGGCAGGGAGGCTGTCTGGGCAGGACTCAGTGCACAGGAACCATGCACAGAGCCCTCATTGCAGAGCACCCCCAGCCCTCTTCCTGGTCAAAGTTGGCCCTGAGCACCTCAGAGCAGGATCTGGACTAACTAACACTCCTAGACAGGTCAGTGACCCTGGGCTTCACTCTATGCGCCCTCCCTCCACCAGGTCTCCCAGAGGCTTCCACTGCACCCAGGCACTGGACCCCTCTCTCCACCCACCTGACTCCTGGGTTCGTCTCCTTAGGAGGTCTTCTTGAAATTCTCTCCCACTCACGGGTCAAACAAAATTATTAGAAATCAAGCCAGAGCTGCAGCCCCATGTCCATCCTGACCTTCAGGAACATACTCTGTTCCTTGCACTTGGCAGGCACAACAAGTCCCATTTTCTGCAATTATGAGCCACTGATGGGTGAAGATTGGCTGACCTGGATAAGCCGGCCTTCCCTTCCCAGCAATGCTTGGGTTGAGGTGTTTATAAACACCCCCCTCTAAGCAGCAGGGCTTCCCTGGTGGCTCAATTGGTAAATGAATCTACCTGCAATGCAGGAGACACAAGTTCAATACCTGGGTCAGGAAGATCCCCTGGAGAAGGGAATGGCAACCCACTCCAGTATTCTTGCCTGAGAAATCCCATGGACAGAGGAGCCAAGCAGGCTACAGTCCATGGGGTCACAAGAGTTGGACACAATTTAGCAACTAAACCACCACCACCACTCCATCCAGGCAGCAAGAGTGCCTGCAGCTGCACCTGGCACCATCTTCTCTGCCCCTGAGGAGCATAGCTGGGCTGGTGACAAGGAGTGAGGGGGTCACACTTTGGGGGCTGATTTCTTATTTTTGTTTTTCACTGTTCTAAGAGGTGGATCCTAAAAGAACTTGCTGCAATGAATGGCAAAGCTTCTCCCGCCTATATTTTCCTCAAGAATTTCATAGTATCAGACCTTACATTTAGATCTTTATCTTGAAAATCTGTTGCTAAGTCGTGTCTGACTCTTTTGCGACCCCATGGACTGCAGCCCACCATGCTCCTCTGTCCATGGGATTTCCCAGGCAAGAATACTGGAGTGGGTTGCCATTCCCTCCTCCAGGGAATCTTCCCAACCCAGGGATCCAAACCCAAGTCTGTGGCATTGACTGCTGCTGCTAAGTTGCTTCATTCATGTCCGACTCTGTGCAATCCCAGAGACGGCAGCCCACCAGGCTCCCCCATCCCTGGGATTCTTCAGGCAAGAACACTAGAGTGGGTTGCCACTTCCTTCTCCAGTGCATGAAAGTGAAAAGTGAAAGTGAAATCGCTCAGTCGTGTCCGACTCTGTGCGACCCCATGGACTGCAGCCCACCAGGCTCCTCCATCCATGGGATTTTCCAGGCGGGTTCTTTACCACTGAACCATACTAAGATGGAGTCTTTATCTTATTTGGAGTTTATTCTTGGGTATGGTATTCGGGAATATTCTAATTTCACTCTCATTTTCACTGTTCAAGGAACCAGTAAGGTAGGAGATAGATGGGCTCCAGGTTGGAAATTCACAGCCAGCCAGCCTTCGCTCTGCATTTCCTGAGGCAACATAGGTGGATTCCAGTTGAGGAATCTACAACCAGCCCTGTTTGCTCTCAGAAATTGAAATAACAATAGAAACAGAGTTCAGTAGCCAGTCTTTGTCTCCTGTAAACACCTCAAGGGAATAATCTTGGCAAGGACAAAGAGAGGCAAAACCCTGTCTAAGTGACGGATTAGGGAGAACACTACGCATGCGCAGAAAGGCTCCTGGGAGTCAAAAATCAGAGGATAATTCCAGGCTATAAAGAGTCATGCTCCTCCCAGAAGCCTCCCACTACAATATGCATCTTGGCTAAGGTTTACTTGTGCACCCCAGGGGAGGGTCCTGACACAAATTAACCGGGGGGAGGGGGGTGTTTACAAAGCAAGATGATTGGCCTGAGGGAAGACAAAGACCCAGATAACTGGCCTCTTATAAAGGATATAAACTTCCAAAGGCACGACTCTCTGAGCTCACCTGTGCACCTTTCCACATGTACTTTTTTTCTCAATAAACTTTTTACTTTACTCTTTACCTTCTGCCTCCTCACCTGAATTCATCCTTGACCAGGCAGGCAAGAAAAGGGACCTTAGCCCTGACTGCTGGCTCCTGTGGTCAGAGGTTAGGACTCCCGGTCTGCGGAACTAAGACCCTGCTTCCAGCTACCGCTCACTGCCGCTTAGAGCTGGGCACATTGGAAATGACCAGCACTCTGTCCTCCATAGTGGCTGTCACCAATTTGTATTTCCAGCAGCAGAGGAGGAGGGTTCCCCTTCCTCCACAGAGTCTGCAGCATTAAACGCTTGTGGAGTGCTTAACAATGGCCGCTCTGACTGGTGTGAGGTGATTCCTTCTTGTAGTTGTGATTTGCATTTCTCTAATATTTAGCGATGGTGACATCGTGTGACTTTTCTTAGAGGATGTGAGTTAAATGCACCTGCTGAAATCGGCAACGGCAACCCACTCCAGTACTCTTGCCTGGAGAATCCCATGGATTGAGGAGCCTGGTAGTCTGTGGTCCATGGGGTCTCGAAGAGTCTGACACGACTGAGTGACTTCACTTTCACTTTTCACGTTCACGCATTGGAGAAGGAAATGGCAACCCACTCCAGTGTTCTTGCCTGGAGAATCCCAGGAATGGGGGAGCCTGGTGGGCTGCCGTCTCTGGGGTCCACAGAGTTGGACACGACTGAAACGACTTAGCAGCAGCAGCTGAAATCGGCTCCCTGAACATCTGCCCAGTTTTGAATTCTTTTTTGGTGACCACCCGTGGGAGACTTCCAGAGGGCAGTTGTTTACTTCCAGCCCCAGGTCCTTGGGAATATAATGTGCCAATCAGTGCAGCTTTTATAGTTGCTGTTACAAAAAACAGCACAAGGGGGCAGCATTTCTTCATGTTCCACTTTCATTTTTCCTTTTTCTGCACATTGTTATTTACTTTGGAGTAGACGAGACTGAGCGACCGAATTGAACTGAACTGAACTGAACTGAGAATTGATTTCTGATATTGTGTTTGTTTCAGGTGTATGGGCGCTTGATTCACTTAGACACAGACGTTTATCAGTTCTTCTGGGGGTTCTCTTTCTCATATAAATGATTAAAATGTGTTCCATAGACTGCCCTATACTATTTAATGGATTTGTTGATTATATCAAACAACTATATTAATGATATATATATTGTTTGATATATGTTAATGAGCATACGTTATTAGCAAAATCTTAATTTATCCCTCAATTCTAAGATTTTTTTCGTAATCATAAATTTGTTTTCTAAGTTTGTGAGCCTGTTTGTATCACGTAATATCCAATATTTGCATTCATTTCAAGAATTCAACTGTCAGTGATGCCCTGTGATATTTGTCTCTCTCTGACTTCCTTTACTGAGTCAGATAATCACTCTGTCCATCCACGCTGCTGTCAATGGCATTATTCTGTTCTGATTCATGGCTGAGTAGTGTTCCAGTGTAGAGGTGCAGCACTTGGTCCTCATTTTTCTGTCAATGGATATCTTGGTTGAATTTGTTGCAGTGAAAAGGAAAAAAGGAGGAATGAGTTTTTTTATTTCTTAAGAACAAAGAAGATGAAGAAACAGTGAGCAGGCCTGAAAGTTCCTAGTTTTTTTACTTTAATGCTCTAACTCTGCATGTCTGTAACTGAGTTTGCTTTTCTGCCCCCTAACTCTGCAGGAGCCACACTTTGCACCTATTTTCCTTTGACTCTGTGCTAAATACATCCCCTATCTGGTGTTTACTCTTGCAACACCCTTCCCCTTGTAGTTGCACATCAGAAAGAAGGCCACCGAACTGCCAGACTCAATTACCGGGTTATTGATGCCAGTTTATGACTGTCTTTGAAACAATGCAAGAGGAAGAAATCAAGATCCTGTCACCTTTGTTCCTCATCACTGACTGTGAGACCTCCTCTTATAAACTCCTCATGGGGGGCACAGTTCTTGAGGCATGAGCCTACTGTGTTCCCCGCTTCACCAGCTGAGAATTAAAGCCACTTTCTATTTCCTCCAAACTCTGTCTCCATATTTTTTATTTGGCTTCACCTGGCAGAGAAACTCAAGATTTTGGCCAGCAGCAATTCTAGTTCTTGGCCATTGTCAACCGTGCTGCCCTGAAAAGAAGGGTGCATGGGTCATTGTGAATTCTGATCTTCTCTGGGTCTAAGCCCAGACGTGGGATTGTCGGACCTTACAGTTTCTGGATGTTTAGTTTATAAGGAACCTCCTTGCTGGCTTTTATAGTTTCTGCACCGGTTTACATCCACACCAAGAGTGTAGGAGTGTTCCCTTTTGCCTCCATGCTTTGCCAGTCGGATTCTCTGTAGATGTTTTAGATGGTGGCCATTCTGACCTGTGTGAGGGGACTTCTCATGGTAGTTTTGATTTGCCTGGGCTTAGTAGTTAGTGAGCAGAGTACCTCTCCCAGTGCTTTTTGATCTTGTGCAGCGTGAGTACAGTTTGCCTCTTGAAATCGTCTTCTTGAAAGATGGCCCTGTTTGAATTCCTTTCCCATGTCTTCCAATATAGGGCAGGTGACTAAAGGGCAGGTGTCATTTACAGACCTCCGGGCCTTGTGAATATTCAGAGCCCAACAGCACCTGTTTTAAAGTTGTTCTGGAAAGCAGTCCTGAGGAAACAGCATTACTTCCTGCACAACTCTGATCCTCAGCCAATGAGTCTTATGGAAAACTCTGCTCCTGGATCATCAACTAAGGAGAATGTACCAGAAGAAACACTCAAGGCTTAGGTCTCCTTTCTCCTCCCCCTCACCCTTTATCTCCAGGACACATTCCAATTTTTGGAACACTACTCTTCAGAGGGTGCTATCGTTGTCAATGGGGCAGCCCTAAGGACAGAGGCTGGAGTTGGGAAATCCAGTCTCCAGGACACATGGTGCCCAGGGGACCGTGCAAAGCTTTCCCAGCCCAGAGGCTCCACCATTTTGGGGGTGAAGTAGGTGTGGTTTCTCTGCAGGTGGGCCCACCTGGATCTGGAGATTGGGTGCTCACGCAAACAGCTAGAGGCCCTCCAGGTCCATCGTAGGAAGCACGTTTCTTGCCACATGCTCCCACCTCTGTCTGCCCCAAGACCCTCCAGTCTTGAGACCAAAGCTTGCTCAGGCTCCAGGGATGTGACACCAGGCCAGGTTACTGTAGCCTGAGGGTAAAAGTCAGCATTCTTTATTTCTTTTCTTTTTTGTGTGTTTATTCCCTAATTTGAATTGAAGTATATAGTTGAATTGGAGAAGGCAATGGCAACCCACTCCGGCACTCTTGCCTGGAAAATCCCATGGGCAGAGGAGCCTGGTAGGCTGTAGTCCATGGGGTCGCAAAGAGTTGGACACAACTGAGTGACTTCACTTTCACTTTTCACTTTCATGCATTGGAGAAGGAAATGGCAACCCACTCCAGTGTTCTTGCCTGGAGAATCCCAGGGATGGGGGAGCCTGGTGAGCTGCCGTCTACAGGGTCGCATGGGGTTGCCCAGAGTCGGACACGACTGAAGCAACTTAGCAGCAGTAGCAGCAGCATATAGTTGAATGACAAGGTTGTGGGGTTGTTTTTTTTTTCTTCCATTTTGGATCTACAGCAACTAGATTGACTTACACATAGATGTACATATGTTCTTTTCCTTGTTCTTCTCTGGTGCAGGATATTACAGACTGTTGAATAGGATTCCTGTGTTACACAGTGGTTCCTGGTGGCTTCTTTTTATAGTATAAGCCTCCCTATGTTAGACTGAAACAGCTCTTTTCCCCTCACCCACACCTTTCTTTTCTGGGGACCATAGTTTGTGAGACTGATTCTCTTTGGTAAAGAAGTTCATTTATATCCATTTTTAGATTTCAGCTAGAAGTAATATCATGTACTAATATGTCTCCCTGTGTCCCTCACTTCACTTGATATGGTCATCTCTTTCTTCTCTAAGGCTGGACATAGCATTACGCTCTGCTTCTTTATGGCTGAGTGATGTTGCTTTGTGTCTATGTACCCCCTCTTCTTATCCATTCATCCGTACTTCTACACCTAGGTTGCTCCGTGTCTTTGCTATGGTACCTAGTGCTGCCATGATCACAGGGAAACCTCTGTCTTTCAAAATTTTGACTTTCTCTGGATCAATGCCCAGGCATAGGATTGCTATGTCCTCAGGTAACTTTATGTTTACGTTTATTAAGAACCTCCATAGTGTTTTCCCTATTGCATGTACCATTTCACATTCCCAATAACAGTATAGAAAGGATCCCTTCTCTTCACACCTTCTCCAAACTTATTTTTGGAGATGTTTAGAGATGGCAAATCTTACTGGTGTAAGGTGACACTCACTGGACTTCTGATAGGTCTGCCTGCAATAATTAGTGATGCTGAGCATCTTTTTATATGCCAAATAGCAATCTGTATGCCTTCCTGTAAGAAATAACCATTTTGATCTTTGGCCCATTGATTTGTTGGGTTGTTTGTCTTTTTGATATTAAGCTCCTGGGTTGTTTCTATGTTTTGGACACTAATTCCTTGTGGATATCTTCAATTACAAATATATTTTCCTATTCTGAGCATTGTCTTTCTCTTTTGTTTAGGATTTCCTTTGATGTGCAAATGCTTTTAAGATTAACTTGGCCTCGTTTTCTTACTTTTTGGTTTATTTTTCATTATTCTAAGAGGTGGATCCCAAAAACACTTGGTGGAATTGATGTCACAGCATGCCCTGCCTATAATTTCCTCAAGAATTTCATAGTATCCATCCCTACACTTAGATCTTTATCTTATGTGAAGTTTATTTCTATTTATGGCTTGAGGAATGTTCTAATTTCATTCTCATTTTCATTGTTCACCAGCAGGCTATCCTCCATACTGGTGCTCATCTATTTTCATTTTTAGCATCAGAGGAGGAGGGTTCCCTTTTCTCTCAGAGGAGGAGAGTTCCCTTTTCTCCACAGCATTTAGTGGATTTAACCTTTGTAGAGTGCTTGATAACGTCCATTCTGACCGATTGGGGGTGACACCTCGTTGCAGGATTGAATGCACTTCCCTAATATTTAGCGATGGTGACATCTTTTCATGATTTTTTTTTAAGATGTGAGTTAAGCATACCTGTTAAAGTCGGCTTCTTGAAGGTCTACACAGTTATGAATTCTTTTCAATGACCAACCCTAGGAGCCTCCTGGAAGGCAGTTGTTGTGTACTTAAACCCTCGTCCCTCTCCCGGACCTTCTGAATATTAAGTACCAGTCGACACAACTTTTATAGTTGTAGTTGCCAATATGGCCACAAGGCGGCAGTATTTCGTCGCGCCCCACTTTCTTTTTCTTCTTTTTTAACCTTTTCCTGTACTTTCATTGTTATTTTACATTGGAATAGGAGAAGGCAATGGCAACCTACTCCAGTACTCTTGTCTGGAAAATCCCATGGACAGAGGAGCCTAGTAGGCTGCAGTCCATGGGGTCGCTGGGAGTCAGACACGACTGAGCGACTTCACTTTCACGCATTGGAGAAAGAAATGGCAACCTACTCCAGTATTCTTGCCTGGAGAATCCCAGGGATGGGGGAGCCTCGAGGGCTGCCGTCTATGGGGTCACACAGAGCCGGACACAAAGACCCTGTCTGCCAATGCAGGAGACATATATTTTTGTAGGTGTTTTGAGATGGCCATCCTGACCTGTGTGAGGTGATACATTGCTGGATTTGCTTTGTGTTTGTGTAAGAATGAGTGATGCTGAGCATGTTCTCATGTGCCTAATCACAATCTGTATATCTTCCTCCAAGAAACACCCATTTCTGTGTTTGGCCCATTTGTGTCTTCGGTTATTGTGTCTTTGATACTGAGCTGTATGGGGCTCTTTGTATGTTTTAGAGATGAATTTCTTGTGGGTATCTTCATTTGCAAATATTTCTTCCCATTCCAGGTTGCGATTGTCTTTCATTTTGGGTTTCCTTTGTTGTGCAAATGCTTTTAGTGTTAACTAGGTATTGTTTTCTTTATTTTTTATTTTTCATTCATTTAAGTGAAAGTTAAAGTCTCTCAGTCGTGTCTGACTCTTTGCAACCCCATGGACTATACAGTCTATGGAATTCTCCAGGCCAGAATACTGGAGTGGGTAGCCGTTCCCTTCTTGAGGGGATCTTCCCAACCCAGGAATCGAACCCAGGGCTCCCGCATTGCGGGCAGATTCTTTACCAGCTGAGCCGCAAGGGAAGCCCAAGAATACTGGAATGGGTAGCCTATCACCTTCTCCAATGGATCTTCCTGACCCAGGAATCCAGCCGGGGTCTGCTGCATTGCAGGTGGATTCTTTACCAACTGAGCTATCAGAGGTATACCCAAAAGACCTTCCTGCAATTCATGTTACCGTGTGTCCTCCCTGTGTTTCCTCAAGACTGTCGAAGAATCCATCCTGACATTTAGATCTTTTGTTTGTAGTTTATTTTGTGTATAATTTTAGGGAGTATTCTAACTTCATTCCCATTTTCTTTGTATCAGTATCCACCACACTATCCTTCACAGTGTCTGTTACCAATTTGTATTCCCAGCATCAGTGGAGGAACGCTCCCTTTTCTTCACACCTTCACCAGTTGTTACAGTTTGTCAAGTTTCTAGAAACAACCATTCTGACTGCTGTGAGGTGATACCTGGCTGTGGTTTTGATTTGCATTTCTCTGATATTTAGCCACGTTGACGTTTTTTTGTGAGATTTATTTTGAAGGGTGTGAGTTAAACTTACCTGTTGTGATGGGCTTCGTGTATGCCTGACCTGTTTTGAATTATTTTTTGATGACCATCACAAGGACATTTCTTGAAGTTAGTTGGTTTTTACTTACGACAAAGGTCCAAATAGTCAAATCTATAGTTTTCTCAGTTGTTATGTATGGTTGCGAGAGTTGGATCATAAAGAATGTTGAGCATTGAAGAACTGATGCTTTCCAATTGTAGTGCTGGAGAAGACTCATGAGAATACCTTCGACAGCAAGGAGATCAAACAAGTCAGTGCTTAAGGAAATCAAGCCTGAATATTCATTGGAAGGACTGATGCTGAAGCTGAAGCTCCAGTACTTTGTCCACCTGATGCAAGGAGCTTATCACTGGAAAAGACCCTGATGTTGAGAAAGATTAAGGGCAGGATGAGAAGGGGGTGATAGAGGATGAGATGGCTGGATGGCATCACTTACTCAGTGAACATGAGTTTTGGCAAATTCTAGGAGATAGTGAAAGACAGGGAGGCCTGGCATGCTGCAGTCCATGGTGTTGCAAGAGTGGGACACCACTGAGCAACTGAAAAACAAGGACCTGGTTGGTGAATATTAATTAACCATCAGCCCAGTTTTTCAAGTTGTTGTTACTGACAATGGTCACAAGGTGGCAGCATCACTTCATGGCCAACTTTTTTTTTTTTTTCCTGTCCTGTAATTTTGTTATCATTTAGTATTGCAACAGAGGTGATTTCCGATGTAGCGTTTGTTTCAGGAGTAAAGGAACTTAATCCAATTATATATATATATATATATATATATATTTATCTATTCTCTTTCTGGTTCTTTTTCACATCTAGGTTTTACAGTCTGTTCAGTTAACTTCCCTGTGGTATTCAATAGGTACTTTTTGATAATCTATTGGATATGTATCAATGTGTATATCTTAATTCAAAACTCTCAATTTTCCCACCTTTATCTGGAGATTAGGGCCTCATGCAGAGGGCAAGAGGCACTCCAGGAACATCATGGGGCACCCTGCCTGCCACATCCTCCCAGGACTCTGAGCCCTACCACAGTCCAGCCTTGTGAGCCACGCCTGCTCAGTCTCCAGAGATGTGAAACCAGCCAAGGTAACCATGGGATGAGGGGAACAGAGTCAATTTTTGTTTTTTTCTTTTCTTTTTTTGTTTTTATACTCTAATTTGCACTGTAGTGTATAGCGAAATTGGGGCTTCCCTGGTGGCTCAGACAGTAAAAATCTACCTGCAATGCAGGAGACCTGGGTTGGAAAGATCCCCTGGAGGAGGGCATGGCAACCCACTCCAGTATTCTTGCCAGGGACAGAGGAGTCTAGTGGGCTACAGATGGCAGGTGTACCGTGTCTTTTAAAATGTTGGTTTTCTCTGGATGTATCCCTGGGCGTGGGATTGCTGGGTCTGAAGGTACTTCTCTATTTTGTTTTTTAAGAACCTCAATACTGTTCTCCCTAGTGGATCTCCTTTGTACATTTCCAACCACAGTGCAGGATAATTCTCTTCTCTCCACACCATCTCTAGCATTTACTTTTGGACATATCTTGAGATGGCCATTATGACCTGTGTGAGGTAATACCTTGTTGGATTTGCTTTGTGTTTGTGTAAGAATTAGTGATGCTGAGAATGTTCTCAGGTGCCTAATCACAGTCTGTATGACTTCCTCCAAGAAACACCTATTTCTGTGTTTGGCCCATTTGTGTCTTGGGTTGTTTGTGTCTTTGATATTGAGCTGTATGAGCTGTCTGTATGTTTCAGAGATGAATTCCTTGTGAGTATCTTCATTTGCAAACATTTCTTCCCATTCTGGGTTGCATTTGTCTTTCATTTAGGGTTTCCTTTGCTATATAAATGTTTTATGGTTAATTAGATCCCCTTTTTTTACTTTTTATTTATTTTTCATTCATCTAAGAGGTGTATTCAGAAAAACCTCACTGTGATTTATGTCTATGTGTGTCCTGCCTATGTTTTCATTAAGCCTTCATAGTATCCATCCTCACATTTAGATCTTTATATTTTTTGGAGTTTATTTTGTGTATGGTGTTAGGGAGTATTCTAACTTCATTTTCTTTGCCTCAATAACCACCACACCATCCTCCACACATCCTCTATTACCCGTTTATATTCCCAACATCAGGGGAGGAACATTCCCTTTTCTCCACACCTTCACTGGTGGTGATTTGTAGAGTTTCTGAGAATGGCCACTCTGACTGGTGTGAGGTGATTACTTGCTGTGGTTTCGATTTGCATTTCTAATATTTAACAATGTTGACATCTTTTCATGTGATTCTTTTTAAAGGATCAAAAATTACATTTGACATTCTGTGAAAAATGACAGAATGATCTCACTTCATATTCAAGGCAAACCATTCAACATCACAGTAATCCAAGTCTATGCCCCAACCACTGATGCCAAAGAAGCTGAAGTTGGATGGTTCTGTGAAGACCTACAAGACTTTCTAGAACTAACACCAGAGAAAAGATGTCCTTTTCATCATAGGGGATTGGAATGAAAAAGTCAGAAGTCAAGAAATACCTGGACTAACAGGCAAGTTTAGCCTTGGAGTACAAAATGAAGCAGGGCAAAGGCTAACAGAGTTTTGTTAAGAAAACACACTGGTCATAGCAAACATCTTCTTCCAACAACACAAGAGACAGCTCTACACATGAACATCATCAGATGGCCAATACCAAAATCAGATTGATCATATTCTTTGCAGCCAAAGATGGAGAATCTCTATACAGTCAGCAAAAACAAGACCATGAGCTCCTTATTGGCAAATTGAAGAAAGTAGGGGAAACCACTCAGTCGTTCAGGTATGACCTAAGTCAAAGCCCTTACGATTATACAGTGGAAGTGACAGATGCAAGGAATTAGAGCTGATAGAGTGCCTGAAGAACTGTGCATGGAGGTTCGTAATGCTATACAAGAGGCAGTGATCAAAACCATCCCCAAGGAAAAGGAAATGCAACAAATCAACATGGTTGGCTGAGGAAGCCTTATGAATAGCTGAGAAAAGAAGAGACGCAAAAGGCAAAGGAGAAAGGGTAAGATATACTTACCTGAATGCAGAGTTCCAGAGAATAGCAAGGAGAGATAAGAAACCTTTCATTAGTGAACAATACAAAGAAATAGAGGAAAACAATAGAATGGGAAAGACTAGAGATTCTTTAAGAAAATTGGAAATACCAAGGGAACATTTCATGAAAAGACAGACACAATAAAGGAAAGAAATGTCAAGGACCTGACAGAAGCAGAAAATAAGAAGAGGTGGCAAGGATACACAAAAGAACTATAATACAAAAAAGATCTTAACGACTTGGATAACCACCATGGTCTTGTCACTCACCTAGAGCCAGACATCCTGGAATGTAAAGTCAAGTGGGTCTTAGGAAGGATTACTATGAACAAAGCTAGTGGAAGTGATGGAATTCCAGCTGAGCTACTCAGATCCTAAAAGATGATGCTGTTAAAGTTGCACTCAATATACAATCAAATTTGGAAAACTCAGCAGTGCCCACAGGAGTGGAAAGGGTCAGTTTTCATCCCAAAGAAAGGCAATGCTAAAGAAAGTTCAGACTACCACACAATTGTACTCATCTCCCACGCTAGCAAAGTAATGCTCAAAATCCATCAAGCTAGGCTTCAACAGTACGTGAACCAAGAACTTCCAGATGTACAAGCTGGGTTTAGAAAAGGCAGAAGAACTAGAGATTGCCAACATTCATTGGATCATAAAGAAAACAAGGGAATTCCAGAAGAATATCTACTTCTGCTTCACTGACAGCACTAAAGCCTTTGACTGTGTGAATCAAAACAAGTTGTGAAAAATTCTTAAATAGTTGAGAATACCAGATTACCTTACCTGCCTCCTGAGAAACCTGTATGCAGGTCAAAAGCAACAGTTAGAACTGGACATGGAACAATGGACTGGTTCCAAATTGGGAAAGGAGTACGTCAAGGCTGTATATTGTCACCCTGCTTATTTAACTTATATGCAGAGTATGTTATGCAAAATGCTGGGCTGGATGACTCACAAGCTGGAATCAAGATTGTCAGGAGAAATATCAACAACCGCAGATATGCAGTTGATACCACTCTAATGACAGAAAGTGAAGAAGAACTAAAGAGCTTCCTAATGAGGGTAAAAGAGGAGAGTGAAAAAGGTGGCTTAAACTCAACATTCAAAAAACTAAAATCATGGCATCTGGTCCCATAATTTCATGGCAAATAGATGGGAAAAAAGTGGAAACAGTGACAGACTTTATTTTCTTGGGCTCCATAATCACTGCAGATGATGACTGCAGCCGTAAAATTAACAGACACTTGCTCCTCGAAAGACAAGCTATGACAAACGTTTCTTCAGTCGTTCAATCATGTATGACTCTGCGAACTCATGGACTGCAGCATGCCAAGCTTCCCTTTCCTTCACCATCTCCCAGAGTTTTCTCAAACTCATGTCCTTTGAGTCGGTGATGCCATCCAGCCATCTAATCCTCTGTTGCCCCCTTCTCCTCTTGCCCGCAATCTTTCCCAGCATCACAGTCTTTTCCACTGAGTTGGCTCTTCGCATCAGGTGGTCAAAATATTGGAGCTTATTTTCAGCATCAGCCCTTCCAATGAATATACAGGGTTGATTTCCTTTAATATTGACTGGTTTGATATCCTTGCAGTCCAAAAGACTCTCAAGAGTCTTTTCTAGCACCACATTTCAAAAGCATCAATTCTTCACTGCTCAACCTTCTTTTTGGTCCAACTCTCACATCCATATATGACTGCTGGAAAAACAAGTAGCTTTTACTCTAACATATGGGATATTAAATTTGTCTTCACACATTGTCTGCTATATTTAGACTCTTGGTTCATACTCCATGTAACCATGTACTGTGGTAATTAAATACAATTAGAAACAAAGCTTTATTTTACAGATATGGTTTGCCTACCAGCAGCATAGGAATGTTCCATTTTCTCCAGCCCCTATTACCCTGGTATGACATCTCAAAACTCAGAAACTTGTTGATATGATTATCAATTTTGTTTTAGCTCAGTTTGAACAGAGAGCAAAAAAATGAGGGGGGCCAGTTTTTTCAGGTCTCTTTAGGGAGAAAGGAATCTATTAGAAGACAAAGTACATGCAGCCTGTGTGCTCTTTTGAGTCACCCATTTTTTGCAGGAGTTTTCTTGTATTTGTTTTCAAGTGTGATCTTTCATTCATATCATAACCAATATCAGAAGAAACTAATTTGAAACAATGGCTTACTTCTACTCAGAAAATCTGAACACAAAGGAACCAATGTGAACTGCAAAGATCAGGGTGCCAAACTTTTAAGAATATTTTAGGTTTGCAAATAATAACTAGTATTGTTTTTTCAAGAGTATATTTTTACTCTAATAAATAATCTTTTCCAGAAAGCTTTTAGTGTGGCCACCTCCTGCTGGAAGCCTGGGATGCTGGAATCAGGCCACTTCCTGTCTGTCTGTACAGCACACTGGGCTGCACTCTAAGAATATGTGGGCTCTCCCCAGGATCTGGACCATCACAGGGCCATAGAAATTGGTAACAGTTTTGTTTTGCTTGTTGAAACATTTAATGACAAAAGTTCTTTCAATTCCTGATGTGGCTGAAATGTGGAGCCCAGTGATGATTTCTTTAAGAAATGTACATCCTAGTTCCCACATGAAGGTGAGCCCTCAGTCCAACGATGAGAGACCCTGCATGTGTGTGCCCTGTGGCTCCTAGGAGAGCAGCTTTAAGCTAGTTTAAACCTGACCAAGTTCTGTCTACATGGTAGATTGAGACCTCTCCAGTTCCTGTCTAGGGGTTCCCTTGTGGCTCAGATGGAAAAGAATGGCCTGCAATGCAGGAGACCCAGGTTTGACCCCTGAGTTGGGAGGATCACCTGGAGAAGTGAATGGTTACCCACTACCAATGGACAGGAGAGCCTGGCAGGGTGCAGTCCATGGGGTCACAAGTGTCAGGCATGATAATATTTTCATTTCACTTTTCAAGTCCTGTCTACACTGATTATGTTTAGACAAGACCGTGTGCTTTCTGCAAAAGAGAACATTTAGACCTGATCCTGTTTTGTGTGCACTAAGACAAGGAGACCTGAGTACAGAGCTGGCCTGGCCTCTGTCTGGGAAACTCCGTGCCTGCGTCTGAGCGTCAGTGCTCAGATGCCTGGGCTCTGGAGCTGGGGTGGGCTTCTCTGGGTGACCATGCTCTCCTCTGAGTGGGCTTCCATGGCCCTCCTGGGGGTCAGTGCTGCGGTCAGGCTCCTAGTCTGTCCCCCGCCAGGTTCACCTCCCTGCGGTTCCTGGAGACCCCTCAGGTGGGCTACCTGGTAATTACTCCAATTTTCCAGCACATTCAGGTTGAGTAGGGAGGCAGGTTCACCTGGTGAATTGGTTCCAGGGCACAGGGATTGACAGGCAAAAAGTCAATGGGCAGCAGGTGAGGTTGCTGCTGTGATCTCTTCCAGTTGACTCTCTCCTCGGAAGGGAAGAGAGCTGCCCCTAGTCTTTCAGCCCAGCTCTCCTGTTTTCTCAGCACCTCAGTGGGTCAAGAAAGACAGAGCCTGCCAGAACCAAGGTAGTATGTTCAACTCTAGCATGAGCTTTCAAACCAGCAAAAAATCACACAGAACCAGAGTGAAAACAGGAAAGACCTAACTTCTCAGGGACAATTGTGAGGAGAGGAGACAGTCACTACACTTCTTTCAAGGATCTTAGGGGGTCTCGGAGATCTGGCTTATTTACATATTGGGGGCCCTCTGACCACAGCCATGGTTTCCTTGTCCTGACTGAGGGGACATGTGACCCCAGGCAGGGGGTCTGGGGACCATGTGAGTCTTACCCCATCTCCATGGGTCAGGATCACGTGTATGGGGAGACCACACACACACAAAGCTAATAAAAAGGGAAGAATACATGAGAGCTTCACTTGTGTGCAGGAATTAATACTTTACAGTGTTCACTTTATACAGGCCTGTGCCTGTTTGCCTCTTTACCCCTGCGAGGTTCACCCTCTGTGGGGTTCCTGGGGCTCCCTCAGGTGGCCACCTGGTAATGATTCCAATTTTTCAGCACATTCAGGTTTAGTAGGGAGGCAGGTTCACCTGGTGAGTTGATTGCAGGGCACATGGATCTGGCAAAAAGCCAATGGGCAGCAGGTGAGGTTGCTGCTGTGATTTCCTTCCAGTCGACCATCCCTCCTGAGCAGAGAGTAGACCTCCCCCTCGTCTCCCAGCCCTGCGCCTGGCGTGTTTTCTCAACGCCTCAGTGGAACAAGAAAGGACTGAGCCTGCCAGAACCAAGGTAGTGTGTTCAACATTATCATGACAGCTGTAAAAACAGTTAATATCACACAGAACCAAAGGGAAGAGAGGAGGACTTCTCTGGGACAAGCATCGGGAGAGGAGACCAACCCCACACTTCTTTCTGCCATCCCAGGAGATTACAGGAACCCACTTGTTTCCACCTTAGGGGCCCAGCAGAGACCTGGTGTCCTAACCGAGGGTCGTACGAGCCCAGGTGCAGGGTCTGGGGAGGTGGTGTCACCTGGAGAGTGTGGAAGTGTGTCCCCAGGTTCAGGGTCTGGGGACTGTGTGGGTCTCACCCCATCCACGGGGGTCAGGATCCCGTGTACACAGAGACCACAGGTCTGCTCTTTCCCTGCAGTGTGTCCTGTCCCCTCGGAGATTCCCAGCATCTGAATTGAGAGTATTGCCCTGAATAACCTGTGGTCCTTTTCCTTCTCTTCATCTTGTCGCATTCACATGAGGTCAGGCGGGTTGCTGCTCTGTGTTCTGCTGAGTGAAAACCTTTGGTGGTGTCGTGTTAATATCAGCATATCCCATATCTAATCATGGGGGTCACCACTGTCTGGTGTCCCCTGGACCGAGCTCAGGTAATTTATTTTATATTGGAGCAGAGTTGATTTCCAGTGTTTTGTTTGTTTTAGGTATATATGAACTTCATTCAGTTAGACATATATCTATCCTTTTACTGTTTTTTCCCTCATGTAAGATATTACCATTTTTTCAGTAGAGTTGCCTGTTCTATTCCATAGGTCCTTTTTCATTATCAACTTGATATATATCAGTGTGTATATTTTCATTCCAAACTCTTAATTTATCCCTCCCTTCTAGCTTTGTTTTCATAATCGTAATTTGGTGTTCTCAGTCTATGAGTCTGTTTCTGTTTTGTTCATTAGTTTATTGGTATGAATTTAAAGATCCCACTTGTCTGTGATATCTTAGGGTAGTAGTGTTTCTCCCTGACTTACCTTACTTACTATGATAATTTCTTGGTACATCTATGCTGTTGCCAATATCATTATTTTTTCTGTTTTTTGACTGAGTAGTATTCCAGTTTATAGATGTACCACATAGTCTTCATTTTTCTGTCACTGGACATTTTGGTGGATTCTATGCCTTGGCTATTGTAAATTGTGCTACCTTGAAAATTGGGGTGCACGTGTCATTTCAAATGATGAATTTCTCCAGATCTAAGCCTGGGAAGGGATTGCAGGATCATATGATACATCTATGTTTAGTTTTTCAGGGAACCTCCACGCTGTTTTCCATAGTGGCTTCACCATTTACATTCCTACCAAGACTGTAGGAGGATGCCCTTTTCTGTACATCCTCTGCAGTATTTATTCTTTGTAGATCTTTTCAATGATGGCTATTGTGACCAGTGTGAGGTGATACGTCATTGTAGTTTGATTGGCATTGATTTAATAATTACTGATGTGGAGTATCTTTCCTTGTGCTTTTATTATTTTATGCCTTATGAGTACAGTTTACCTCTTGAAACTGACTTCTTCAAACTTGGCCCTGTTTTGGAATGCTTTCTCCTAACTTACCCCAGGACATTTCTTAAGGTCAGGTGTCATTTACAGCCTTGTCTGACTTGTGACTATTAAGAGCCCTTCAGCACCTGTTTTATGACTTCCCAGGTGGCTCAATGGTAAAATATGCGCCTGCAATGCAGGAGACTTGCAGGAGACACGGGTTCAATCCCTGGGTCAGGAAGATCCCCTGGAGCAGGAAATGGCAACCCACTCCAGTATTCTTGCCTGGGAAATCCCGTGGACAGAGTAGCCTGATGGGCTACAGACCATGGGGTCACAAAGAGTTGGAGACAACTGAGTGACTAAACAACAGCAGCAGCACCTGTTCTAAGGTGTATATGTTGATCTGAACCAGCTAATCACTCTCTGCAACCCCCTCCTTTCCATTTTGGCAACGGTAACTCTCTTTCCTAAGTCTGTGAATCTGTTTCTCTTTTGTAATGAAGTTCATTTGTATCCATTTTTAGATTCCACCGGAAGGGATATTCTATGACATCTGTCTTTCCATCTCACTTCACTTAGTATGGTCACCTCTGGTTTCTTCCCTGTAACTGCAAATGGCATTGTTTCATCCTTATATATGTCTGAGTAATACTGCACTGGGTATATGTGCCCCATTTCCTGTAGCCTTTCATCTGTCCTAGTATACTTGAGTTGCTTCCTTGTCGTGGCTGTTGTACCTAGTGCTGCCATGATCTTTGCGGTACAGGTGTGTTTTTAAATTTTGGTTTTCTCTGTATCTAAACCTAGGTATGAAATTGTTGGGTCACTTGGTACTTCTATATTTCGTTTTTTAAGACCCTCCATAATGTATTCCCTAGTGGATGTACCATTTTATATTCCTACCAACAGGGTAGGAGGGTTTCCTTCTCTTTATACCCTCTGCAGAATTTGTTCCTGTAGGTTTTTTGATGTGGCCATTCTGATCAGTGTTAGGTGACACCTCGTTGTACATTTGATTTGTTTTTCTCTAAGAACTCGTGATGCTGAGCATCTTTTTATGTGCTTTATGGCCATCTCTATGACCTCTCTGGAGAAATGTGCAGTTAGATTTTTGGGCATTTTTAATTGAGTTTTTTGTTGTTTTTTGAGTTTTTTGTTGTTGTTTATGCTGGGCTGTACTAGTGATTTGTATGTGTTTGTTTCAGATGTACAGGAACTTGGTTCAGTTACATTAATACATAATATATATCTATTCTCGTTTGGGTTCTTTTTTCATATAGGTGACTAGAGTGTGTTCAGTAAACTTCCTTATGCTATTACATAGGTACTTGATGATCGTCTATTTGATGTATATTAATGTGTATATGTTAATTCCAATCCCTTAAATTATCCCTCCCGCCTGCATCTGGAGGACAACAGGTCACTCCAGATCCATTGTGGAGGCACACGGCCTGCTACATGCTCCCTCAGCACCAGGACGCTCCAGCCTTGGGACCCAAGCCAATCAGGCTCCAGGGATGTGACACTAGCCTTTTTTTAAAAAAATTTTTTTGACCCTTTCCTACTTAAAATCTTTTTCTTTTAAAAAATTTTTATTTTTTAATTAATTTTATTTGTAGAATAAGTACTTTACAATATTGTGATGGTTTTTGCCATACATCAACATGAATCTGAGTTGTCCCCGAGTACCAGCTTTGGGTGCCCTGCTTCATGCGTGGACCTTGTGCTGGTTGTCTGTTTTACATGTGCTAATGTACATGTTTCAGTGCTATTCTCTCTCTCAAATCATCCCACACTTGCCTTCTCCCACTAAGTCCACAAGTCTGTTCTTTACATCGGTGTCTCTGATTAGAGTCAGCATTTCTTTTTTGTTTTTTCTGTTTTTTTCCATCATTTGAACTGAAGTATGTAGGTGAATTACTATCTTGTGGGTGTTTTTTTTCTTTCTACCACAACTTGTTTCATTTCTATTAATACGTAAATATATATATATTTTGGGGGTTTTCCCATATAGGTTATTACAGAGTGCAGAGTAAGTTTACTTGTGTTATACAGTGGGTCCTGGTCATTTATTTTATAAACAGTATTGGGCATATATTAGTCTGAAGTTACTCATTTCTCCATGCCCCACATCTTTATATATTTGTGACTGGAAATTTCTAAGTCTATGAAGCAGTGTCTCCAGGCAAGAAATTAATTTTTATGCATCTTAAATTCCACCTAGGAGCAATATCATAGGATACTCGTCTCTCCCTGTCTGCTTTCCCATGGCTGAACATGGCATTATTTCCTACTTCTTTATTATTGAGAAATATTGTGTTATGTATATGTACCCCATTGTCTGTATCCATTCATCTGTTCTTCTACAATTAACTTGGTTCCCTGTCTTAGCTGTTGTATGTAGTGGGGCCAAAATCACAGGGTTACCCATTTCTTTTAAAATTTTGGTTGTTTCCACCTAGCTTTCTCGAGGCTATCCCAGTCCAGACATGAGATACAGCCTGCTCAAACTCCAGGGATGGGATAGCAGCCCAAGAGAGGGAGGTTGCAGGGAATAAAGTAGGCATTGCTTTTTTTCTTTTCCTCATGCTGGTCCTATGTTGGAATATAGTCAATTTGTAGTTTTGTGCTTACTGTCAGTGTAAAACACTTGATTCAGTATTGACATATACATAGAGGATGTCTGTTCTTTGGATTCTTTTTCCATAGAATTTACTGCAGAAGGTTGAGCAAAGTTCCATGTGCTTATATGTACCACATCTTCTTTAAGCTTTAATCTGTCAGTGGACATTTTCATGGCTGTGTATCTCGGCTATTTTAAGTAGTGCTGCAGTGAACATTGGGGTGTGTGTGTCATTTTGAATGATGGTTTTATCAGGATACCAGGCCCAAGTGTGGGAATGTCAGATCCTAGGCGTAGTTCTCTTGAAAGTGTTCTTTTTTTGGCATGTGATGACTGTCCCTTTCTAGTGACTATTGCCAGTGTCCCTTCCCACCAGTGGTGTAGGGAGGTTCCCTCTCCTCCTGGCCCTCTCCCCCATTTATTGTTTGTGGACTTCTGAGGGTGGTCATTCTGACTGATGGGATTCGATTTCTTGTTTTGATTGGCATTCCTCCTGTAATAATTTGAGATGCTGAGCATATTGTCCTGTGAATGTATGGTTTTTTACTTTTCTTTTTTTTTCTCCTTCATGGTTGTGCGGAAAATATACCTGTTGCAGTTGACGTTTTGATAGTGGGTTGTGTTTGTAATTTATTTCTGGAATATTCTCCCTAGGACCTTTCCTGAGGGTAACTGTCATTAACAGCCCCTGAGGTCTTGTGAATTGGAGGTGCCAGTAAGCACAGGTCTGGCTTCCCTGGTGGCTCAGATGGTAAAGAATCTGCCTGCAATGCAGGAGACCCAGGTTCAATCCCTGGGTCGGGAAGGTCCCCTGGAGAAGGGAATGGCAACCTACTCCACCATTCGTGCCTGGAGAACCCTACGTTCAGAGGAACCTGGCAGGTAAGCACAGGTGGTCAAGTTATAGTTACAGAAAATATCCACACGGTGGCAGCAGTTTTCATTCCCAACTCTGGTTCTTGGGGCAACCAGAACCTAAGGAAGAGTTGGCTCACTAGGCTGTGAACTGGAGTGGAATGTATCTGAGCAAACACCCAAGGGCCTGCATCTCACTACTCGCTCCCCCTAAAGCTTCACCCCTTTCCTCAGACTTTCCTTATCCCAACCGGGGCCACAGCACCCTGCTGAGGTGCTAGGAGGCTGCACTCTCAAGAAGGAGGCTTAAGCTGTGAACCCCAGCACCAGGAGAACTGAAAGCTAGGTGGCATTTCCAGGGTCCTTGAGGCCAGATGATCGTCATATCGTTTGGGTGCACTAGGGACTATGGTCCCTGTCAGAGCAAACCAGAAGTTACAAGTTTAAGAGGGGGCTCAATTAAGGGCACCCTGTCTGGCGGTTTCAACCCCACCCCAGTCCAGCCTTTGGACCGAAGCCTGCTCAGGCTGCAGCAATGGGATAGCAGCCAGGATCAGAAAAGTTGACAGGAATAAACGGGCAAGGTTTTTCTTTTTCTATTCTTTCCTTGAATTTCATGCCTATGGCATGCTGGAGTATAGTTGGTGTGCAATGTTGTGCCTGTTGTCAGTATCCAGCTACCTGAATGAGTTATGATCTGTATGTAAAGCATATGTATTCTTTTTCAGATTCATCTGCTGTAAAAGTTATTGCAGAAGGTGGAGTAAGTTCTCTGTGCTGAATATCGTGTCCTTGTGGAGTATCACATATACAGATTTCTGTGGATATGGTAGAGAGATGGATTTCTGTGGAAGGAAAAAAGGGGAAGGAGACAATGCTTGTGGATTATCTATTACAGATATACATTTCTGTGTATATGTTAGTCCTGACTTCCTAATTCATCTTTGGCCCTTTGGGTTTTTTAAGTTGTAATTGAATTCCTTTGTATCTCTTTTTTTCTTTTGCCTAGAAGGGATATCACTTGCTATATAGTCTTCCTCTGTCTGTCTGACTTCACTTAGTGTTTGATCCTCCAAGATATATCCCTGTGGCTCCCAGTGGCATAATTTCATGATTTCAATAATAGTTTTTCATGGTTGAGTAATAGTTCATTTTCATCATTCTTTTTAAGCTTTAATCTGAAGGTGGACATTTTGCTGGATATTTTAACTAGTGTTGAAGTGAACGTTGGGGTGCATATGACTTCTTGAAAGATGGTTTTCCTGGGATATAGGTAAATGAATGGGAATGTCAGATGGTAGGCTTAGCTTGCATTTATTGTTTGTAGACTTTTGAGGATGGCCAGTCTGGTGAGATTTGGTTCCTTGTTGTCATTTTGGTTGGCATTCCTCCTGTTATAATTAGGGATGCTCAGCATCTTGTCCTGTGGCAGTAAGTTTTTTCTTTCTTTTTTTTTTTTTTCTCCTTTATGGTTGTAAAGAAAATTTACCTCTTGTAGTTGATTTTTTGAAAGTTAGTTGGATTTGTAATTTTTTCTGCAGTACTCGACCCAGGACCTTTCATGAAGGCATGTGGTGTGGAAGTCGCTCAGTTGTGTCTGATGCTTTGTGACCCCATGGACTATAGCCTGCCAGGCTCCTCTGTCCATAGAATTCCTCAGGCAAGAATACTTGAGTAGGTTGCCATTCCCTTCTCCAGGTATCTTCCCTACTCAGGGATTGAACCCGGGTCTCCTGCATTGCAGGCAGATTCTTTACCACCTGAGCCATCAGGGAAGCCTTCCTGAAGGCAGCTTTCATTAACAGCCCCCGAGGTCTGTTGCATTGGAAGGAACAGTAAGCACAGGTGGCCAACTTGCAGTTACAGAAAATGTCCACAAGGCGGCAGCACTTTCCCACACCCAACTCAGGCAACCAGAGCTTAAATTTGGGCTTGCTAGGCTGTGATTTAGAGTGGAATGTGCCTAAACATGGAACAACAGACTGGTTCCAAATAGGAAAAGGAGTATGTCAAGGCTGTATATTGTCACCCCGCTTATTTAACTTATACGCAGAATACATCATGAGAAACACTGGGCTGGAAGAAGCACAAGCTGGAATCAAGATTGCCTGGAAAAATATCTATAATCTCAGATATGCAGATGACACCACCCTTATGGCAGAAAGTGAAGAAGAACTAAAGAGCCTCTTGATGAAAGTGAAAGAGGAGAGTGAAAAAGTTGGCTTAAAGCTGAGTATTCAGAAAACTAAGATCATGGCATCTGGTCCCACCACTTCATGGCAACTAGATGGGGATACAGTGGCTGACTTTATTTTTGGGAGCTCCAAAATCACTGCAGATAGCAATTGCATCCATGAAATTAAAAAACACTTACTCCTTGGAAGGAAAGTTATGGCCAACCTAGACAACATATTGAAAAGCAGAGACATTACTTTGTCAACAAAGTTCCATCTAGTCAAGGCTATGGTTTTTCCAGTGGTCATGTATGGATGTGAGAGTTGGACTATAAAGAAAGCTGAGCACCAAAGAATTGATGCTTTTGAACTGTGGTGTTGGAGAAGACTCTTGAGTGTCCCTCAGACTGCAAGGAGGTCCAATCAGTCCATCCTAAAGGAGATCAGTCCTGGGTGTTCATTGGAAGGACTGATGTTGAAGCTGAAACTACAATACTTTGGTCACCTGATGCAAAGAGCTGACTCATCTGAAAAGACCCTGATGCTGGGAAAGATTGAGGGCAGGAGGAGAAGGGGACGACAGAGGATGAGATGGTTGGATGGCATCACCAACTCAATGGACATGAGTTTGGGTGAACTCCAGGAGTTGGTGATGGACAGGGAGGCCTGGCATGCTGCAGTTCATGGGGTCACAAAGAGTCGGAGATGACTGAGCGACTGAACTGAATTGTGCCTGAACAAGGGCTTAGTCTCAGTACTTCTTCCCCCTCAAGCTTCACTCCTTTCCTGCAGACTAATCCCAGCCTGGACCACAGCACCCTGATGAGGTGCCTAGGAGACAGCACTCTCAGGAAGGAGACTAAGCTGCGGACCCCAGCACCAGGAGATGTGAAAGCTAGGTGACTTTTCCAAGGTCATTGAGGCCAAAGTGTCAGGACACCATCAATTGTGTGCCCTAGGGACTGTGGTCCCTGCCACATCATACCTGAAAATACAGATTTCAGAGGGGCCTTAATGAAGAGCAACCAGCCTGGTCGATTCAACATCACCACAGTCCAGCCATGAAGACAACCTGCTGAGGCTCCAGGATTGAGATAGAAGCCCAAGTCGGGTGAATGTTTCATATATGAAAATAGAATTTTCTGTATATTCTATATGAACACAGTGCAAATTTAATGAATGAAAATACAATTTTCTATATTTCATATATGAAAATATATGTGCATACTTAATGTAAAAAATATAATTTTCTATTTCTTATATGAAAGTATGATACATGCATGAATTTTCATGTATCAAAAGATGAGTGCACATTACATGGATAAAAAGTAGAATTTTTGATATTTCATATATGAAGAGATGGGTGCATATATTACAAATGAAAATATACTCTTCTATATTTCTTATATGAAAACATGGGTGCATAGTTCATGGATGAAAATGAAATTTTCAATGTTTCACATATAAAAACATGCATGATTTCAAAGATGAAAATAGAATTTTCTATACTTCATATGTAAATCATGGGTGCATATTTCAAGGATGAAAATAGAACTTTCTTGATGTCATGTATGAAAATGTGCATATTTCATGGATGAAGATTGAATTTTTAGTATTTTATATATGTAAACATGGGTGAATAGTTCATGGATGAATATAGAATTTTCTTATTACATATGTGAAAACATGGGTGCATATTTCATATATGAAAACAACATTTTTGATAGTTCATATATGAGGCTATGGGTGCATATTTCATATGAAAATAGAATTTTTTATATTTCATATATGACACTGGGTGCATGTTTCATATATGAACATAGAATTTCCCATATTTCTCATGTGAAAATATGGGTGCATGTCATACATAGAAATAGAATTCTTTGTATTTCATAGATGAAAATATAAATGCATATTTCATATAAGAAAATATTTTCTGTATTTCACAGACGAAAATATAAGTGCATATTTCATATATGAAGAGAATTTTCTATATTTCACAGATGTAAATATAAGTGCATATTTCATATGTGAAAGAGAATTTTTCTATATTTCATAAATGAAAAGATAGGCACAAATTTTATGCATGAAAGTGGAATTTTCTAAATTTCGTATAGGATAAGCCCAAGTGTAGTAATGCCAGACCCTAGGCTTAGTGTCTTGATAGCTTTTCTCCAGGCATGCTGACGTGTCCTTTGTTGTGGTTGTTGCCAGTGTACATTCCCATCGACAGTGTGGGAGGTTTCCCTTTACTCCAAACTCACTCCTGCATTTATTGTTTGTACACGTGAGTATGGCCATTCTGACTGGTGGGATTTGATTTTTCTTTGTCATTTTCATTGGCATTCCTCCTGTAATGATTAGGGATGCTGAGCATCCTGTCCTAGGTGGAGGTATGGGGTTTGTTGGGGTTTTTTTACCCTTTATGGGTGTGAGGAAAATAGACCTGTGTCAGCTGGCTTCCTGAAAGTCGTTTGTGTTTGGAATTATCTTGCAGTACCCAACACAGGACATTTCCTGAGGGCAGCCGTCAAGAACAGTCCCCCAGCCCTTGTGAATCAGAGGTGCCAGTAAGCACTGGTGGTCAGTTGTAGTTACAGGAAATTTCCACAAGGCGGCAGCACTTTTCGATGCCCACCTCTGGTTCTTGGGGCAAGCAGAGGCTTCGGGAAAGTCGGCTTCTCCGCCTGTGAGTGGAATGTGCCTGAGCAACCACTGAAGGGTTTGTGTCTCACTGCTTTTTCCTCTTAAAACATCAAACACATATGCATCTTGATAGCATCAGTTTTTCCACCTTAGCCCTCTTGATAGCTTTTTTGTGATCATTCAGAGACTGTCCACATACTGGTTGTAGTCAGTGTATATTTCCACCTACAGCTTAGGGAATTCTTTTCCTTCCATGCTGTCTCCCATAGTTCTAGTTTGTCAAATTTTGACAGTAGCCTTTGTGAGCGGTGGGATCTGACTTCTCATTGTCGCTTTGATTGGCATTCCTGCAGCCTTTAGGGATGCTGAGCGTCTTGTCCTGTGGTGGAAGTTTGATTTTGTTTTTGTTTTCTCTTTAAAGGGTGTGAGGACAATTTACCTTTGGGAATTGGCTTCCTGATAGTTGGCTGGTTTGGGAATATATTTCTCCAACACCTGCCCCATGGCATTTCCTGAGGGCAGCTATCATGAACAGAACCTCAACCCTGGTGAATTGAGGTGCCTGTGTGTGCCCATGATCAAGTTGTAGTTACAGAAAATGTCCACAAGGCGGCAGCACTTCCGCCTGCCCAGCATTGGTTCCTGGGGCAACCAGATCCTTAGGGCCCGTTGGCTTCCTGGGCTGTGAAATAGAGTGGAGTGTGCCTGAGCAAGAAGGAAAGGGCTTGAGACTCACTACTTTTCCCCCTAAAGCCTCACACAAGCTAATGTCCAGACTAATGCCTTCCAGGTCCAGAGCACAGAGCTGAGGGCGCTTAGGTGCCTAGAAGACTGCCCTCTCAGGAAAAGAGGCTTGAGCTGGGAACCCCAGCGCTAGGAGAGGTCAAGCCTAGCTGAATCTTGTCTTCAAATTCCCGGAGGGCTTCATGCCATGTGGGACTCTGGTCCCAGCCAGAACATAACAGATAGTAGTCCTTTAAAAATGGTTCAACAAAGGGCACCATGCCAGGCTGTGTCCACCCCTCCCCAGTCCAGAGTGGGACCCAAGCTTGCTCAGCCTCCAGGGATGGGATAGCATCCCAAATCAGGGAGGTCATTTATAATACAGGAGGCCCTGCTTTCCTTTCCTTTAACATCTTGCCAATACTACATTGCAGCATTAGTTCAGTTCAGTCGCTCAGTCGTGTCCGACTCTCTGCGACCCCATGAATCGCAGCAAGCCAGGCCTCCCTGTCCATCACCAACTCCCGGAGTTCACTCAGACTCGCGTCCATCGAGTCAGTGATGCCATCCAGCCATCTCATCCTTTGTCGGTATAATATTGTTGTTGTCAGCGTACAGCTGTTTAATTCAGGTATTTCGTATCTATGGGGTATCTCTATTGTGTGTTTGGACTTTGTACAATAGCAAGTTGAGTGGCGTGCTTAGCATCAGGTCCTTGTGAATACCCCCTATTTCCTGCAGCAAAAACATGAGCTCAGGTTCTCCTGCATGAAATATGGAATTCTCCATATTGCCTTTTCCCTGCATCTTCATCAGCAGTTATTGTTTGTCGAGTTTCTGACCATAGCCACTCTGCCTTCTGTGAGGTGATACCTTCCTGGGGTTTAAATTTGCTTTTCTAATATTTAGTGATGTTGACCTCTTTTCATGTGATTTGTTTTCAAGGAAGAGTTCAACTCACCTCTCCAGAATGGCTTCTTTGAACTCAGACCTGTTTTAAATTTTTTCTGATGACCACCCCTAGGACATTTATGGAGATCAACTGTTTTTTACCTCCAGACCCTCTGACTTTGAGAGTACTCAATGCCCAGTACAGCTTTTCAAGTTGTATGGAAAATGGCCTGGAGATGGCAGCTTTATTCAGCCCCAACATGTTTTATTTCCGTGTAATTTCATTTTAGAAAAGAGATGGTTTCTGAATGTATATGTTTCAGGTGTACAGGAAATTGACCCATTGGTGTTTAGGCCTTCATCTGTTCTCTTCCAAGTTCTTGCTCCCATCTAGGTGATTACAGTGTGCTGAGTAAACTTCCATCTACTATTCAGTAGGTTGTTTTCAATCATCTGTTTGATACATATATGTTTGTCTACGTTAATTCAAATCTCTTAATCTATTTTGCCTGTGTCTAGGATTGGGGACTCGTGCAGAGGACAAAGGGACTCCAGGAACATCATGGGGTCACATTGCCTGCCACATCCTCCCAGGATCCTGAGCCCCACAACAATCCAGCTGTGGACTCCCAAGCCTGCCCAGTCTCCAGAGATGTGAAACCAGCCAAGGTAACCATGGGATGAGGGGAATAGAGTCAGCATATCTTTCTATATTTTTTGTGTTTATCCAGTTATTTGAACTTGATATATGGGTTAATTACAGCATGATGGGTGTTTTTTTTTTAATTCATAGCAACTTGATTCACTCATATATAGATGTATATTTGTTGTATTTTGAGTTCTTTTCCTGCATAGATTATTACAGAGAGTGGAGTATCATTCCTTTTGTGGGTCCTTGGGATTGATTTTGGAGAAGGAAGTGGCAACCCACTCCAGTATTCTTGCCTGGAGAATCCCATGGATGGAGGAGTCTGGTGATTGATTTATTTTCTAAATAGTAGTGTGCATATGTTAGTTCAAGTAGCTCTTTTCTATGGGTCAAATATGTTTCTTCTCTGCTAACAATAAGTTCTTTTTTTCTAAGTCTGTGAATTGTATATCTTTGCTCAAGGAGCTCACATGTTTTCAATTAGATTCCACCTAGAAGTGATATCATATCATATTTGTTGCTCACTGTCTCTCTTACTTCAGTTGGTTGCTATGATCATCTCCACCTTCTTCCCTGTGCCTGAAGATTCCATTGTTTCATTGCTTTTTATGGCTGAGTCATATAGCATTGTGTGTGTATCCCATGTTCTTTGTTCATTTCTGTGTCCTTCCACACTTAGGTTGCAGCAGTGTCTTTGCTATGGAAACCAGTCCAGCCGGGATGGCATGGGTACCCTTGTCTTTGAAAATGTCGCTTCTCCCTGACTGTATGCCCAGGCATGTGACTGCTGTTTCTGAACACAATTCTATTTTTAGTTTTAAGGAACCTCCATATTGTTTTTTTCTAGTGGATGAACCATGAACATTTTTAATAATCTCCAGATTAGTTTCTAGACAGGATCTTTATTTTTAAAACTTTCCCATTTCAATTTTACTGACGTTTCTTGATTGTTTTCTGTGTTTGTAACTATCCATTCATTATTTCTTTTCAAATTGAAGTACAGTTGATTAATATTACTATGTTTACTGAACATAGCAATTCAGTATTTTAATGGAATACACTCCACTGAAGGATATTACAAAATTGTGGCTTTATTTTCATCTGCTGCATACCATATCCTATTCATTTACTTACAGTATTCATAGTGTTTTTATCTCTCAACCTCTACCCCAGTCTGGCAGTTCCCACAAACAAATCCCCACAGGTATCCGTTCATTTCTATATTTGTGGTTCTCTTTCTGTTTTGTTGTTGCTGTTGTTCAGTCGTTCAGCCATGTCTGACCCTTTGCAACCCCATGGACTGCAGCATGCCAGACTTCCCTGTCCTTCACCATCTCCTGGAGTTTTCCATCCAACCATCTCATCCTCTGTCCTTCCCTTCTCCTCCTGCCTTCAATCTTTCTCAGCATCAGGGTCTTTTCCAATGAGTTGTCTCTTTTCATCAGGTGACCAACGTATTGGAGCTTCAGTAACAGTCCTTCCAATGAGTATTCAGGGTTGATCTCCTTTGGGATGGACTAGTTGGATCTCCTTGCAGTCCAAGGGACTCTCAAGAGTCTTCTCCAGCACCACAGGTCAAAGGCGTCAATTCTTCAATGCTCAGCCTTTTGTATTGTCTAGCTCTCATGTCCATATGTGACTACTGGAAAAACCATAGCTTTGACTATACAGACCTTTGTAGGTAAAGTAATGTCTGCTTTTTAACATGCTGTCTAGGTTTGTCATTGTATTTCTTCCAAGGAGCAAGCGACTTTTAATTTCATGGTTGCAGTCACCATCTGCAGTGATTTTGGTGCCCAAGGAAATAAAATCTGTTACTGTTTCCATTGTTTCCCCATCTGTGTGCCATGAAGTGATGAAACCAGATACCATGATCTTCATTTTTTGAATGTTGATTTTTTTTCACTCTCCTCTTTCACCTTCATCAAGAGGCTCTTTAATTCCTCTTTGCTTTCTGCCATAAGGGTGGTGTCATCTTCATATCTGAGGTTATTGATATTTCTCCTGGCATTTTGCATGATGTACTCTGCATAAGTTAAAGAAGCAGGGTGACAATATACAGCCTTGACGTACTCCTTTCCCAATTTTGAACCAGTCCATTGTTGCATGTCCGATTCTAACCGTTGCTTCTTGACCTGCGTACAGGTTTCTCAGGAGGCAGGTCAGGTGCTTTGATATTCCCATTTCTTTCAAAGAATTTTCCACAGTTTGCTGTGATCTACACAATCAAAGGCTTTAATTCTTTGAAAGTTTTTAATTCTTGAAAGTTTTTAACTTTATCAAAGTTTTAAATTTTATGACTTAAAAATATATACCTGTATTTTATATATGACACATATACCTCTTTTTATATATGTTATGCACCTATATTGTCATATAAGGGATATATACTGATGTTTTCGCAATACATATATACTTATATTGCCATATATGAAATATATATTGAATACTACTGAGCTAAATAGCAAATGAAAATTGGAAAGTTTTATAAATAGAAGATTCCATCAAGAAACTGATTTTGAGATTTTAAAAAGTCACATTAAGTGGTTTTACTCTTTTAATTTATGCTTTACAAAGAACTTATCAGTGAAGTCAAGGCAATTAATCTAAATACAGGATAATTTTCTTATTTTTCCTTAAGATGCTTCTGTCAATGTTCTCTGACAAAACATTTTATTTTCATTATTTCTGATGCCTACATATTGATTTAAGTTTACAGTGCCCTCTAAATAGAAGTCATTTAGCAATCGTCTAGTTTCAAATTAAGACTTTTGTATGTATAAAGATGTAAGCCTGTGTACTTAATTAGAAGGATTATCTTAAGTCTCTAAAAGCATTACTCAAAAGGCACAATGATTTTCATTATGGTCCATGGACTGGTATTTGCAAATATAAATCAGAAGCTCTGGAACTGCTGTCTGAGAATTTTAGTTAATAAGCCCTCCAGGTGATTCTGAAGCACTGAAGTTTTAGAACTATAGCCCTGGAAGTCCCAGCAAAACTCACATTTTACCAAGCCCAAGTTGTACGAATTAGTATCATTATAAGTTACAGTAAAATTTTCATTCTTTTGGTTAAAGAACAATAGCAAATAAGTGCATTTTGCAAATATATATGTATATTTTCATATATGAAATACATACCTACATTTTCATATATGAAATATATGCTGAACACTACTCAATCATAAAAAAGATTAAAATAATGGCATTTTCAGCAATATAATCCTAGAGATTATCATAAGTGATATAAGTCAGAAAGACAAAGAGAAATACCATATGATATCACTTATACATGAAATCTAAAGTATAACACCAATGAACTTATCTATGAAATGGAAACAGACTCACAGATACAGAGAATTAGTGTTTACCAGTGGGGATAGGCAGTGGGAGGGGCAAGAGAGGTGTAGAGGATTAACAGAAACTACTCTGTATAAAATCAGTATGCTATAAGGATATATTATACAGCACAAGGAAATACAGTCTTTATTTATAATACCTTTAAATGGAGCATAATCCATAAAAATAGTGAATCACTATGTTGTATACTCCAAACTAATATAGTATTGTAAATATACTGTACTTCAACTTAAAAATTTGTTGATGGCTATCTACACAAACAATAAAGTAATCAAAAAGAGTAAAAAATAAGCAAAATAAAAATGTGAAATTTTTAAAAATAGAAGATTCCATCAAGAAACTAATTTGATGAGAATTTTAAAAATCACATAAAGTAGCTTTACTCTTGTAATTTTTGCCTTCCAGGAACTCATTAGTCAAGTCAAGCCAACTAATCTAATTAACATTAAACCTTACCAAGCTAAGGGCACTGAGCACATTTTGTCACCAAGTTTTTCCAAGATGCCTCTAGTTGGCAAAGGTTTTTTTAACTTTAACCTTTCTTATCACTAATTGTAGCTATTTCAGAACAGTATTGTTCTGGTAGCAATATCATGTGGTCTAATAGGCCCTAAGATCACATTACCAAGGGTTTTCTTTTTAAATGAACAATTTAAAAAAAAGTCATGCTATACTTCATCTTGTCAATGTTAAATTTCTCATTGGAGAGGAAGTCACTTGTGAAGCTGTTAGCCCCAAAGCCTTCTATTCTCAACCCAAGGTGCTCCTGTCTTGCATTATTAGGAATCTGAGAACTGCAAAGTGAAGAGATTATCGTGTTGAAGCAGCTGGGAAGTGACCAGTTTGAAGTAGTCTCTCTGGGCAGGTGGGAGGGGCAGTATGATGTTCTGTTAAGATGATCAAGGAGGGCTCCATGCCAGATGATTTCTTCCAGGAGGCCCAGACCATCAGGTAAGTTTCTTCTGGGGAATCGTGGTTTAGCCCTCACTATGAGAGGACGTTCATGCTAACAGGTCTGAGTGTAACATCTGTAGGGCCTGAATCAAGAGTCCACATATCATAGAATATATAATGGAATATTACTCAGTCATAAAAATGAAATAATGCCATTTCAGCAGCATGATTGGATGTAGAGATTAACACATTAAGTGAAAACAGAAACACAAATATCATAGGATATCATTTATGTGTGAACTCTAAACTATGATGCACATGAATTTCTTGACAAATCAGAAACAGTCTCAGACAGAGAAAACAAACAGAACATTTCCAAAGGGGAAAGAGATGGGAGATTAATTAGGAATTTGGTATTAACAGATAGATACTACTATATATAAAATAGATAAGCCCCTCCTGTATAGCACAGGGAGCTGTATTCAATATTTAGAATCACCTAATAACCTGAAAGCATGTATGTGTGTATGTTTATATATATATATATTATATATCTTTATATATAATAAACATAATGTATATTATATACTATATGCATGTAATATATCTAACTGAATCCCTTTGGTATACTCCTAGAACTAACGCAGCAACATGAAACAACTATTCTTCAATTAAAAATGTACCCATTTTTAATAGAAAAAAGAAGAGTCTACATATCATTGATACAAATATTTGAAGTTTAAATCAATTTAAAACACATCTTTACATCTTTAAAACTGCTTAAAGATGCATAACTGAGCTCATCGCCTTGAGTAACATGGTAACTCATGTCCCTATAGTTAGACTAAGAAGAAAGGAAATAACTAAATATGTAATCCTTATCTGTGATAAAATTGTCAAGTTGACATGTTAAACTTATTTTACACATCTGAAAAGTAAAGAATTTATCCTATAATGCTCCTCATTGTTAATTATTTGAGAAGTACAAATCAAGACTTCAATGAGGTACCACCTCACACTGGTAGGATGGCTGTCATTTAAAAAATCTCAAAACTGATACAATATTGTAAAGTTTAAAAATAAAATAAAAATTTAAAAAAATCTTCAAATAACAAGAGTTGCAGAGGGTGTGGAAAAAAGGGAACCCTCCGACACTGTTGGTGGGAACGTAAATCAGTGCAGTCACTCTAGAGAACAGTATGGCAGTTCCTCAAAAAACTAAAAATAGAGTTAGCACGTGGTCCAGCAATCCCACTTCTAGCCATACATCCAGACAAAGCTATAGTTCAAAAAGATGCGTGCAGTATTCTAAAGAATGTGTGCATACCAACTCCAGATCTGACAAGAAACCTTACTCTCACACCTGAGATATGAAATTTGTTTTCACATATAGTCTACTATATTTAGATTCCTGGTTCATACTCCATGTAACACCATATTGTCATAATTAAGTCCAATTTGAATTTTAGTTTTATTTTTCAGATGTGGTTTCCCTCCAGCAGCGTAGGAGCACTCCCTTTTCTCCAGGTCCTGTTTCCCTGGTATGACATTTCAGACCTCAAAAACTCTTACCTGCTGATATGAATATCAATTTCATTTTAGCTTAGTTTGAACAGAAAAGCAAAATATCAGGGGGCCTATGTTTTCTGCTTTCTTCATGGAGAAAAATGACATTGTTAGAAGAAAAAGTACCTGCAGCTCATGTACTCTTTGAGTCACTAATTGTTTGCAGGAATTTTCTTATATATATATGTGTGACCCTCGTAGCTCAGTTGGTAAAGAATCTGTCTGCAATGCAAGAGACCCAGGTTCGATTCCTGAGTTGGAAAGATCCTCTCAAGAAGGAAATGGCAATCCACTCCAGTATTCTTGCCTGGAAAATCCCATGGACAGAGGAGCTTGTCTGGTTACAGTTCATGGGGTCACAAGAGTCAGATGGGACTTAGTGACTAAACCACCACTAAACCACTGTCATACAGCTAATTACAATTTTGTGGGTGGTTTGCTTTTTCCTTTTCCTTCTATCACAGCTTGTTTCACTTTTACATAGATGTATAAATGATTTATTGAGGTTTTTTTCTGTATAGGTTATTACAGAGCATGCAGTAAGTTTCCTTGTGTTACACAGTGGGTCCTGGTCACTTACTTTATCAATAGTAATGTGTATATATTAGTCTGAAGCAACTCATTTCTCCATGCCCCACATCTTTATATCTTGGTGACCGAAAGTTTCCTTTCTTAGTCTGTGAGCTGTGTCTCAGGCAGTAAGCTCATTTGTACCTATCTTCAGTTTATACCTGGAAGTGATACTATAGGATACTTCTCTGTCCTTGTCTCCCTTACTTCACTTGGGATGATTCTCTCTACTTTCTTTCCTGAAGCTGTACTTGGCATTATTCATGAATAAGCTGTACTTATTCATGGTTGGAAATATTGCATTGTGTACACGTGCCCCATTCTTTGTTTCCATTCATGTGCTTCTATAATTAGCTTGCTTCCCTGTCTTGGTTGTTGTACCTAGTGGGGCAAAAATCATAGGGTCACTCATCACTATTAAAATTTTCTTTGTCAAAACCCAGCTGCCTGGACCCCAGCCTAGTACAGACATTAGACCAAAGCCTGCTCAGGCTCCCGGAATGGGAGAGCAGCCCAAGTCAGGGAGGTCAGAGGGAATAAAATAGCCATTGCTTTTCTTTCCCTTTTCTTCTTTTTACTCTCATGCTGATGTTCTGTTGAAGTTTAGTCAACTTGCAGTTTTGTGCTTCTCAGTGTCCAGCCAACTGATTAAGTTATGAAATATATATACAGCATATTTTTACTCTTTTTTATCTTTTGACATAGTTTATTGAACAAGGTCGAGTAGAGTTCTCGGTGCTGAATATCTGGTCATTGTGGAATATCTATGACAGCTACAGATTTCTACGTATATTGGAGAAAAATATTTCTGTGAATATGTGCATGGAAGGAAGAAAGAAGGAAGGCAGGAGATAATCCTTGGGAATTATCTAAATCAGACGTACATTTGTGTTTGAATCTTAGAGTCCCTTTTTGTGTTGTAAATTAGTTCCCTTGTATCTCTTTCTGTTATTTTGCTTAGAAGGGACATCATCTGCTGTTTTCTTTGCTGTTGCTGACTTCACTTAGCGTATGATCCTCCAAGGTCCATCCTTGTGGGAAAAATTGGTGTAAATTTATAATTTCAGTGGTGGCCCTTTATGTCTGAGTAATAGCCCATTGTATATATGTACCACATTTCTTTAAGATTTCACTTGTCAATGAACTTCTTCTTGGGTCTATATCTTGAGTATTGGAAGTAGCACTGCAGTGAACATTGGGGTGCATGTGTCATTTTGAATGGTGTTTTTCATAATACAGGCCCAGGTGTGGGTATTAAAATCTTAGGTTTAGCTCTCTTGAAATTTTTCATTCTTGCCTGTTGAGGCTGTCCTTTCTAGGGCCTGCTGCCAATGTCCCTTCCCACATAGTGTTTAGGAGGGTTCTGTCATCTCCTGGCTCTCTCTCCCATTAACTGTTTTCAGACAGTATGCCCATTCTGTCAGATGGGATTTGATTTCTTGTTGTCATTTTGATTGGAATTCCTCCTGTAATAATTAGGAATGCTGAGCATCTTGTCCTGTGGCTGTTTGCGGGGTTTTTTTTCTTTTCTTTTCTTTTCTTTTGGCTTAAACGATGTGAGGAAATTTTACTTGTTGCAATTTGTTTCTTGAAAGTTGAGTATGGAATTTATTTGTGTAGTACTGGCCACAGGACCTTTCCTGAGGGCAACTGTCACTAACGGCACCCCAAGGCCTTGTGAATGGGAATGGAGGTACCAGTAAGCACCTGTGGTCAAGTTGCAGTTATAGGATATGACCACAAGGCGGCAGCACTTCTTCATATCTAACTCTGGTCGAAGCAACCTTAGAAGTAGTTGGCTTCCTGGGCTGTGAATTCGAGTGGAATATACCTGAACAAACAAACACCCAAGGGTTAGGGTTCCCCTAAAGCTTTACCCCTCCCCTCCAGACTCATGGCTACCTGGGGCACCGCTCCCTGTTGAGGTGCCTACGAGGCTGCACTCCCAGGAAGGAGCCCTCAGCTGGGTCCCAGCACCAGATCCCTGGATACTTGGTGACTTTACCCTGGTCCTCGAGGCCAAGGGTCAGGCCACCATAGTTGAGGCACACTAGGGATTCTGGCTCCAGCCAGAGAAAACCCCGACAGTACAGGTTTAAGAGGAGTCTCAATGCAGGGCACCCTGCGCGGCTGTGTTGGCCCCACCCTAGTCCAGCCGTGGGACTCAAGCCTATTCAGGTTTCAGCGATCAGAGAGCATCTCAAGTCAGGGAGGTTGGAGGGAATATACTAAGTCTTACTTTCTTTCCTTTAATCTCAAGCTGATGGTATGTTGAAGTATAGTTGATTTGCAGTTTTGTGCTTGTTCTCAGTGTACAATGGACTGATTCAGTTATGCATGTGCTGTGCTTAGTCGCTCAGTCGTGTCCAACTCTTTGCATGGACTGCATACATAGACTGCATACAGCATATTTGTACTTTTAAAAAAATGTTTTGTCATAGAGGTTATTGAACAAGGTGGAGTAAATTTCTCAGTGCTGAGCATCAGATCTTTGTGGAGTATCTATTAGAGATACAGATTTTTTGTACATGTGCAAGAAAAGAAGGAAAGAGATAGTCCTTTTCGATTATCTATTACAGCTACAGATTTCTATCTATATGTTAGAGATAAAGATTTCTTTGTATATGTGCATGGAAGGAAAGAAGAAAGAAAAAGTAGGAGGAAGGCAGGAGATAATCCTTGTGAATTACCTAGTGAATATTTCTGTGGGTATGTTAGAGGTAGATTTTAGTGCTTATGTGGAAGGAAGAAGATAATTCTTGTGGATTATGTATTATAGATACTGATTTCTGTGTATACATTAGTACCAACCTCCTAATTCATACCTGGCCCTTTCCTTTTTTTTCTGAAAGCTTTGTGTTTGAATCTTAGTGTCTCTTGTTGTATGGTAAATTACTTCCCCTGTATGTCTTTTTTTTTTTTTTTTGGAGAAGGGACACCATCTGCTATGTTTTTTCTATGTTGCTGACTACACTAAATATATGATCCTCTAACATCCATCCTTGTCTGGATAATAATTTCATAATTTCATGGTGGTTTTTCATGTCTGAGTAAAAGCCTAATGTATATATGTACCATATTTCTTTAAGATTTAATCTTTCAGTGGAACGTTTCTTTGGTCTGTGTCTTGGCAATTAGAAGTAGCACTGCAATGAATGTTGGGGTGCATGTGTCATTTGATGGATGGATTTTTGTAATACCGGCTCAAGTGTCGGTCTTAATGTCTTAGACTTAGCTCTCTTGAAATTTTTCTTGGTTGCCTGTGAAGGCTGTCCTTTCTAGGGGCTGTTGCCAATGTCCATTCCCACGGACCATGTAGGAGTTTCCATCATCTCTGGCCTCTCTCCCCCATTTACTGTTTGCATACAGTCAAGGTGGCCATTCTGTCAGATGGTATTTGATTACTTGTGATTTTTATTAGGATTCCTATGGTAATCATTAGGGATGGTGAGTATCTTGTCCTGGGACATTTGGGGTCTTTTATTTTATGTTTTTCCTTAAATGGTGTGAGGAAAATTTTATCTGTTCCAATTGGTTTCTTGACAGTTGGTTGTGTTTGGAATTTATTTCTACAATACTGGCCGCAGGTATTTTCCTGAGGGCATCTGTCATTAAGAGTCACACAGTCTTATGAATTGGAGGTGCTAGGAAGCAAGCGTTTCTCTGAAATGCGGGAGACCTGGGTTCGATCCCTGGGTTGGGAAGATCCCCTGGAGAAGGGAAAGGATACTCACTCCAGAATTCTGGCCTGGAGAATTCCATAAACTTTATAGCCGAAGGAGTCCCAAAGAGTCAGACTGGACTGAGTGGCTTTCACTTTCAGGAAGCAAGCATGGGCAACATATAGTTACAGGAATTGTCCACAAGGGGGCAGCACTTCTTCAGGCTCAACTGTGATTCCAAGCAACCAGAGCCTTGAGGAAAGTCGCCTTCCTTTTGAGTGAATTAGAGTGGACTGTGCCTGAGCAAACACCCAATGGCTTAAGTCTCACTATTTCTTCCCCCAAAACTCCATCCCTCCCCTCCAGACTCATCTCACTGCTCCCTGCTGAGGGACCTGGGAGGCTGCCCTCTCAGGAAGGAGGCTTTAGCTGGGGACCCCAGCACCAGGGGCCCTGGATACTTGGTGACTTTACCCTGTATCCTTGAGGCCAGAAGATCAGGCACCATTGTTGGGATGTAGTAGGGATTGTGGTTCCAGCCAAGGCAAGCCAGGTAAAACAGTTTTAAGAGACATCTCAATGAAGGGCCCCAGTCTAGCCATGGGACTCAACACCACCCAGGTTCCAGGGATCGGATACTGTTCCAAATTAGAGAGGTTGAGGGAGTCAACTAGGCTTTACTTTTTGTTTCTTTACTCTGATGCTGATGCTATTTTCAAGTATAGCTGATTTGCCTTTTTGTGCTTGTCCTCAGTGTATGATGGACTGATATAGTTATGGCATATACATACAGTGTATTTGCATTTTTTTATTTTTTTGCCATAGAGGTTGTTGAACAAGGTTGAGTAAAGTTCTCTGTGTTGAACATCAGTTTCCTCTGGAATATCTATTAGAGATACAGATTTTTTTGTACATGTGTAAGTAACGAAGGAGATACTATTGTTGGATTATCTATTATATATACATATTTAGATGTATGTGTTAGAGATAAGTGTTTCTGCATATATGTGTGTGGTAGGAAGGAAAGAAGTCAAGAGATAAACCTTGTAGAAAACTCATACACATACATATTTGTGTGAGTATGTTATGGATACAAAATTTAGTGCCTTTGTGGAAGGAGAGTGAAAAAGCTGGCTTAAAACTCAACATTCAAAAAACAAAGGTCATGGCATCCAGTCCCATCACTTCATGGCAAATAAGTGGGGAAACAATGGAAACAGTGACAGACTTATTTTCTTAGGCCCCAAAATCACTACAGATGGTAACTGCAACCATGAAATTAAAAGAGTGTTGCTCCTTGGAAGAAAATACATAACAAACCTAGGCAGCATATTAAAAAGCAGAGACAATACTTTGCTGACAAAGGTCCGTCTAGTCAAAGCTATGGTTTTTTCCAGGATTCATATATGGATGTGAGAGTTGGACCGTAAAGAAAGCTGAGCACCGAAGAATTGATGCTTTTGAACTATGGTGTTGGAGAAGACTCTTGAGAGTCCCTTGGACTGCAAGGAGATTAAACCAGTCAATCCTAAAGGAAATCAATCCTGAATGTTCATTGGAAGGACTGATGCTGAAGCTGAAGCTCCAATACTTTGACCACCTGATGCAAAGAACTGACTCTTTAAGAAAGACCCTGATGCTGGGAAAGATTGAAGGCGTGAGGAGAAGGGGATGACAGAGGATGAGATGGTTGGATGGCATCACCAACTCAATGGACATGAGTTTAAGCAAGCTCCAGGAGTTGATGATGGACAGGAAGGCCTGGCATGCTGCAGTCCATAGAGTCGCAAAGAGTCAGACGTGACTAAGCGACTGAACTGAACTGACGTGAAAAGGAAGAAGGAAGGAGATAATCTTTCCAGATTATCTGTTACAACTACAGATTTCTGTGTATACATTAGTACTGACCTCTTAATTCATCCCTGGACCTTTCGTTTTGAGGATTTTTTGGGAATTCTTTGTGTTTGAATCTCAGAGTCTCTTTTTATGTTGTAAATTACTTACTGTGTATCTCTCTTTTTAAAATTTTGCCTAGAAGGGACATCATCTGCTATTTTCTTCCTCTGTTGCTGATTTAGCTTAGTTTATGATCCTCCAAGGTTCCTCCTTGTGGGAACCATTGGCATAATTTCATGGCAGTTTTTCAAGTCTGAGTAATAGTCCATTGTATATATGTACCATATTTCTTTAAGATTTAGTCTTTCTATGGAATGTTTCTTTGGTCTGTGACTTGCCTATTGGAAGTAGCACTGAAGTGAACGTTGGGGTACATGTGTCATTTGATCTTTTTCATAACATAGGCCCAGGTGTGGGTATTAAAATCCTAGGCTTAGTTCTCTTGAAATTTTTCTTTTTTTTTTTTTTGAAATTTTTCATTGTTGCCTGTGGAGGCTGTCCTTTCTAGGGGCTGTTGCCAATGTCCATTCCCATGGAGCATGTAGGGGGATTCCATCATCTCTCAGCTCTTTCCCTCATTTACTGTTTGCATACAGTCAAGATAACCATTCTCTCAGATGGAATTTGATTTCTTGTTGTCGTTTTGATTGGTATTCCTCCTGTGATAAATAGGGATGCTGAGCATCTTGTCCCATGATCATTCAGTAGCTTTTCTTTCTTTTTTCCTTAAAGGGTATGAGGAAAACTGACCTTTGAAACTGGCTTCTTGAAAGTCAGTTGTGTTGGAATTTATGTCTGCAATACCTACCGTAGGACGTTTTCTGATGGCAGCTATCATTAACAGCCCCTTGCGCCTCGTGAACTGGAGATGCCAATAAGCACCTGCGTTTAAGTTGTAGTTATAGAAAATGTCCACAAGGCGGCGGTACTTTTTCATGCCCAACTCTGGTTCCATCTGCAACCAGAGCCTTAGGGAAAGTAGGTTTCCTGTTGGGTGAATTAGAGTGCAATGTGCCTGAGCAAACACTCAAGGGCCTGTATCTCACTACTTCTTCCTCCTAAAGCTTCACCCCTCCTCTCCAGACTCATCAGTACCTGGGGAAGGGCTCCCTGGTGGGTGCTTAGGAGGCTGCCCTCTCAGGAGGGAGGCTTCAGCCGGGGTTCCAGCACCAGGGCCCTGGATACTTGGGGACTTTACCCTGGCCCTCAAAGCCAGAGGGTTGGGCCACCATTGTTGGAATGCACTAGGGATTCTGGTCCCAGTCAGATCAAACCAGACAGTATAGGTTTAAGAGGAGTCTCTACGAAGGGCACTCTGCCAGGCTGTCTTGACTCACCCCAGTCCAGCCCTGGGACTCAAGCCTACTCAGATTCCAGTGATGGGACAGCAGCCCAAGTCACGGTGGTCAAAGGGAATAAACCAGGCATTACTTTTCTTTCCTTTAATCTCATGCTGATGCTATGCTAAAGTATACTCGATTTGCAGTTTTGTGCTTGTCCTAAGTGTACAATACCAGGACTTCCCTGGTGGCTTAGATGGTAAAGCGTCTGTCTACAATGCGAGAGACCTGGGTTCGATATCTGGGTCGGGAAGATTCCCTGGAGAAGGAAATGGCAATCCACTCCACTACTCTTGCCTAGAAAATCCCATGGACGGAGGAGCCTGGTGCAGGGTACTGCCCATGGGGTCACAAAGAGTCGGACACGACTTCACTTTAAGTGTACAATGGACTGATTCAGTTATGACGTATATATACAGCATATATACTTTTAAAAAATCCTTTTAAAAAACAGGATCCTTGTACTTTTAAATCCTTGTACTTTTAATAAATCCTTTCACCATAGAGGTTATTGAACAAGGTCGATTAAGGTTCTCTGCTGAACATCAGGGGCTTGTGGAACATTAAAGCTTTTTTTGTTCATGTGCAAGGAATGAAGGAAGGAGATAATCCTTGTGGATTATCTATTACAGCAACAGATTTTTATGTATATGTTAGAGATAAGTATTTTTGTGTATATGTGCATGGAGGAAGGATGGAAGGAAGGCAGGGGATAATTCTTGTGGATTACCTAATACAGATATTGATTTCTCTGGGTATGTTAGAGACAAAGATTTCTGTGCATATGTGGAAGGAAGGAGGTAATTATTTTGAATTCTCTATTACAGATAGAGATTCCTCTGTATATGTTAGAGATACAAATTTCTGTGTATATTTCAAAAGAAGGAAAGAAATAATCCTTCTGGATTATCTATTACAGATACAGATTTCTGTGTATATGCTAGCACTGACCTCCTAATTCATTATTTTACTGTCACTTTTTCTTGGAACCTTCTGATTGTGTTTGAATTCTGAGTCACTGTGTTGTACATATGTTCCTTTGTATCTCTTTTTTTAATTTTTCCTAAAAATGGCATTATATGGTATTTTCTTTCTGTGTCTGGTTGACTTCACTTAGTCTATAGTCATCCAAATTATGATAGTTGCATAATAATTTCAGCAGCCATTTTTCATGGCTGAATAAGAGCCCATTGTATATATGTACCACATCTTCTCTAACCTTTAATCTTTCAAAAGATGTCTTGCTGGTTCTGTATCTTGACTATTGTAAGTAGTGCTGCAGTGAGCGCTGGGGTACGTGTGAATTTTTGAATGATGGTTTTCTCAGGATATAGGCCCAGGTATGAGTATGTCATGCCTGAACTCTCATGGGCTGAACTCTCTTGAAATTTTATTTTCTGGCCTACAGAAGCTGTCCTTTCTATGGCTGTTGTCAATGTTCATTCCTACCGACCATTTAAGGGAGTTCCCTCTTCTTCCATCTCTCCCCCACATTTAATATTTGTAGACCTGTGAGGATGGCCATTCTGACAGGTAGGATGTAATTTCTTGTTGTCATTTTGATTGGCATTCCTCCTGTAATATTTAGGGATGTAGAGCATCTTGTCCTGTGGCCATTTTTTTTTTTTTTTTCATTAAAGGGTGTGAGGAAAATTTACCTGTTACAGTTGGCTTCTTGAAAGTCAGTTGCGTTTGGAATTTATTTCTGCAATACCTGCCCCAGGACCTTTCTAGTGGGCAGCTGCCATTAATAGCCCCACAAGCCTTGTAAATTGGAGGTGCTAGTAAGCACCAGTGCTCAATTTGTAGTTATAGGAGATGTCCACAAGATGGCAGCACTTTTCCATGCCCCATTCTGGTTCCTTGGGCAGTCTGATCCTTAAGGAAAGTCAGCTTCCTGTGCTGTGAATTAGAGTGGAATATGCCTGAGCAAACCCGCAAGGGCTTGTGTCTCACTACCTCTTCCCCCTAAAGCTGCACACTTTCCCTCCAGACCCATCCATACCTGGGCCAGAGCACCTGGTGAGGTGCCTAGGAGGCTGTGCTCACAGGAAGGAAGCTTGAATTGGGATCCCCAGCACCAACAGACTTGGAGTCTAAGTTACTTTTCCAGGGTTCGAGGCCAGATGGTCAGACAACCATCCTTTGGTTGAACTAGGGACTCTGGTCCCAGCTGGAGCAAACCAGACGGTACTCAGTTAAGGACACCCTGCCCAGCTGTTTGACCCCACTACATGGCAGTCATGGGTTCGAAGGCTGCTCAGACTCCAGGCATGGGTTAGCGTCCAAGTCAGGGAGGCGGGAGGAAATTAACTAGGCTTTGACTTCCTTTCCTTTTCTTTAATCTAATGCCAATGCTATATGGGAATATAGTTGATTTGTCATTTTTTGCTTGTCATCAGTATACAACCACCTGATTCTGTTATGATGTATGATTATATAAAGCATACCTGTTCTTTTTTTGGATTGTTTTGCCCTAGATGTTACTGCAGAATTTCAAGCAAAGTTCCCTGTGCTGAACATCAGGTATTTGTGGAGTATCTGTTAGACATACAGATTTCTGTGTAAATGTGGATGGAATAAAGGAAGGAGATAATCCTTGCAAATTGTCTATTACAGATATAGATTTCTGTGTATATGTTAGAGATGCAGATTTTGTGTTTATGTGGGAGGGAGGAGCAAGGAAGGAGATACTCCTTGTGGATTATCTATTGAAGATACTGATTTACATATATATGAGGAAGGAAGGAGGTAATCCTTGTGGATTTTCTATTATAGATACAGATTTCTGTGTATATGTTAGAGATACAGATTTCTTTGTATGTATGGAAGAAAGGAATGAAGGTGGGAGATACTCCCTGTGGATTATCTATTACAGATACATATAGCTGTGTATATGTTAGTCACAAATTTCTAATTCATCCCTGGCCCTTCACTTTTTTGTGGAGGGGTGGGGAACACTTTGTGTCTGAATTCTCAGAGTCTCCTTTTGTGTTGTAAATGAGTTCCTTTGCATCTCTTTTATCATCTTGCATAGAAGAGAGGTAGTGTACTATTGTCTTCCCTTGACTGGCTGATTTGGTTAGTGTAAGTCAGACCTTCTTCATTATCCATCCCCGTGGCAACCAAGGGCACAGTTTCATAATTTCAGTGGCAGTTTTTCATGGCTGAGTAATAGTCCATTGTATACATGTATTGCATCTTCTTTAAGCTTTAATCTGTCAGTGGACATTTTCCTGGGTCTGTGTTTTGTTATTGTAAGTAGTGCTGCAGTGAATATTGCATGATGGTTTTTTGAATGATGGTTTTTCAGATAAGCCCAGGTGTGGGTATGTCAGAATTTAGGCTTAGTGTTTTTTTTTTAAAGATCTTTTTCTAGCATGTGGACTCTATACTTCTAGGGCTGTTGGTAATTTCCATTCCCACTGTGTTGGGTAGATTCCCTCACTACCTGACTCTCTCCCACATGTATTGTTGCAGGCTTGTGAGGATGCCATTCTGATAGGTTGGATTTGGTTTCTTGTCATTTTGATTGGCATTTCTTCTGTAACAATTAGGGATGATGAGAATATTGTCCTGTGGCAGTTTGGGTGGTTTGTTTTTTTTTTCTTAAAGGATGTGAGGAATATTTACCTTTTCCAAGTGTCTTCTTGACAATCAATTGTGTTTGAAATTTATTTCTGCAATCTCTGCTGCAGGAGCATTTCTGAGAGTGTGCATGAGTGCATGCTAAGTCGCTTCAGTTGTGTCTGACTCTTTGCAACCCTATGGACCATAGCCCACCAGGCTCCTCTGTCCATGGGATTCTCCAGGCAAGAATACTGGAGTGGGTTATCAAGCCCTCCTCCAGGGGATCTTCCTGACCCAGGGATCAAACCAGCACCCTTACGTCTCCTGCATTGGCAGGCAGTTCTTTACCACTTTTGCCACCTAGGAAGCCCCAGTAGAATCGTAAAAAGTCATTAACAATTCACCTAGTCATATAGAAAGAGGTCAAGCTGTATCACCAGGGCAAACTATTAAACTTCACATGGAATGGTCAGACTGAAGCCTGCGATGTGGGAAGTATCCATTGACATGGTGGTCTCACCATGTGCCCCCTTGGCGATGACTGTATTGGCTCAAGGAACAGCTTATTGGATAGTGGACCTTGGTCCCACCACAAGCCTTCCCTTTGAAGGGAGCAGTGCGTATCTTTAAAACTGCTCAAAGATGCAAAACAGAGAGCATCGCCTTGAGTAACATGATATCGCATGTCCCTATAGTCAGACTAAGAAGAAAGGGAATAACTAAATATTTAATAAATCCTTATCTGTGAAAAAATTGTGAAGTTGAGATGTTAAACCTAATTTACTTTACACATCTGAAAATTAAAGAATCATCCTATAGTGCTCCTCATTGTTAATTGTTAGAGAAATGCATATCAAAACTTCAATGAGATACTACCTCAAACTGGTCAGAAAGGCCATCATTTAAAAATCTCCAAATAACAAGTGTTGCAGAGGGTGTGGAGAAAAGGGAACCCTCCGACACTGTTGCTGGGAATGTAAATTGGTGCAGTCACTGTAGAGAACAGTATGGCGGTTCCTCAAAAACACTAAAAAGAGAGTTAGCGTATGATCCAGCAATCCCACTTCTAGCCATACATCCAGACAAAGCAATAATTTGAAAAGACACATGCAGCATTCTAAAAGAATTTGTGCATACCAGCTGCAGATCTGACAAGAAACCTTACTCTCACGTCTGAGGTATGAAATTTGTTTTCACATATTGTCTACCATTTTTAGACTCTTGGTTCATACTCCATATAACCACATACTGTCATAATTAAATCCAATTTGAATTTTAGTTTTACTTTTCAGATGTGGTTTGCCTCCAGAAGCATAGGAACACTCCCTTTTCTCCAGGTCCTGTTTCCCTGGTATGGCATTTCAGACCTCAAAAACTGTTACTTGTTGAGAAGAATATCAATTTCATTCTAGTTCAGTTTGAAGAGAGAAGCAAAAAATCACTGGGCCTATTTTTTCCATTTTCTTCATGGAGAAAAATAAAACTGTTAGAAGAAAAAGTACCAGTAGCTGATGTGCTCTTTGAGTCACTAATTGCTTGCAGGAATTTTTTTTTTTCCCAAGTGTGACCTTTCATTCATCTAGCAACAAATAACAGAAGAAAGTAGTTTGAAACAATGGCTTGCTTCTACCTAGAAATTCTAAACCAAAGAAACAACAGAAACTGCAAAATCGGGGTGCCAAGCTTTAAGAATATTTTAGGTTTTCAAATAACTAGTATGCTTGCAATTACAACACTATATTTTAATTCTGATAAAGACTAAACTTTTCCAGAAGGTTTCCAGTTTGATCACCTCCTGCTGGAAACTTGGGATGCAGGAACCAGGCCGATTCCAGTCTATCTTTACAGGACACTGGGTTGCACTCATCTCCTCTGGATCCTGACCATCATGTGGCCATAGAAATTGGTAACATTGTTGTTTTGCCTGTTGAAGTATTTAATGACAAGATTCTTTCAGTTTCCTGATGCGGGTGAAGTGTGGAGCCCAGTGATGATTTCTTCTTCAAGAAATGTACATCCTAGTTCCCACATGAGGGTGAGCCCCCTGTCCAAGGATGAGAGACCCTGCATGTGGGTGACCTGTGCCTCCTGGGAGACCAGCCCTAGACTAGTTTGAACCTGACCAAGTTCTGTCTACATGGTAGATTTAGACCTCTCTAAGTTCTGTCTACACTGATGATGTTAAGACGAGATGTTTAGACATGTGCTTTCTGCAATGACATTTAGGCCTGACTGTACTCTCTGCACTGGGACATGGGGACCCGGGTGGAGGCCTGGCCTGGCCTCTGTCTAGGAAACTCCGTGCCTGTGTCTGAGCGTCAGCACTCAGATGTCTGGGCTCTGGGGCTGGGGTGGGCTTCTCTGGGAACCGTGCTCCTCTGCGTGGGCTTCCCTGGCCCTCCCAGGGGTCAGTGCTGCGGTTGGGCTCCTAGTCTGTTCCCGGCCAGGTTCACCTCCCTGGGGCTCATGGAGACCCCCTCAGGTGGCTACCTGGTAATTACTCCAATGTTCCAGCACATTCAGGTTGAGTAGGAAGGCAGGGTCACCTGGTGAATTGATTGCAGGGTGCAGGGATCGGGCAAAAAGTCAATGGGCAGCAGGTGAGGTTGCTGCCGTGCTCTCCTTCCAGTCGACTCTCTCCTCCAAAGAGAACAGACCTGCCCCTTGTCTCCCAGCCCTGTGTCTGGCGTGTGTTCTCAACACCTCAGTGGAACAAGAAAGGAGCAACCCTGCCCGACCCAAGGTAGTGTGTTCAACATTATCATGACAGCTGTAAAAACAGTTAATATCACAGCAGAACCAAAGTGGGGAAAAAAAGGAGGACTTCTCTGGGACAAGTGTGGGGACAGGAGACCAAGCCTACACTTATTTCTACCATCCCAGCAGTGACAGGAACCCATTCGTTTCCACCTCTGGGGCCCAACCAGCAGAGACTCGGTGTCCTAACCAAGGGCCGTGGGCCCTGGTGCAGGGTCTGGGGATTGTGTAGGTCTTATCCCTTCCACGTGGGTCAAGATCCTTTGTACAAGGAGACCACATGTCTGCTCTTTACCTGCAGTGTGTCCTGTCTCCTCTGAGATTCTCAGTGTCTGAGTTGAAGGTGTTGCCCTGATTAATCTGTGGTCCTTTTTCTACTCTTTAACTTTGGCATTCACATGAGGTCAGGCATCTTTGGGTGGGTTGCTGCTCTGTGTTCTGCTGAGTGAAAACCTTTGGTGGTATCACATTAATATCAGCATATCACATAGCTTATCATAGGGGTCACCACTGTCTGGTGTCCCGTAGATCGAGCTCAAGTAATTCAATTTGTAATTTGTTATTTTGGAGCAGAGTTGATTTCCGGTGTGTGTTTGTCTTAGGTGTATATGTTATACATAGACATATATCTATCCTTTTACCAATTTTGCCTCATAGGATGTTACCATTTTTTTTCAGTAGAGTTCCCTGTTCTATTCTATAGGTTCTTTTTCATTATCAACTTGATATATATTAGTGTGTATATTTTCACACCAAACTCGTAATTTATCCCTCCCTCCTAACTTTGTTTTGATAATCATAATTTTGTTTTGTTAGTTTGTGAGTCTGTTTGTGTTTTGTTCATTAGTTCATTGGTATGAATTTATAGATCCCACCTGTCTGTGATGTCTTAGGATATTTGTCTTTTTGCCTGACTTACCTTACTTAGTACGGTAATTTCTTGGTACATCTATGCTGCTGCCAAAATCATTATTTTTTCTGTTTTTTGACTGAGTAGTATTCCAGTTTATAGATGTACCACGTAGTCTTCATTTTTATGTCACTGGACATTTTGGTGGATTCTACGTCTTGGCTGTTGTAAATGGTGCTACCTTGAAAATTGGGGAGCACATGTCATTTCAAATGAACTTCTCCAGATCTAAGCCTGGGAAGGGATTGCAGGATCCTATGATACCTCTATGTTTAGTTTTTCAGGGAACCTCCATGCTGTTTTCCATAGTGGCTTCACCATTTACATTCCCACCGAGACTGTAGGAGGATTCCCTTTCTGTACATCCTCTGCAGTATTATTCTTGGTAGACCTTTTCAATGATGGCTATTGTGACCAGTGTGAGGTGATATCTTATTGTAGTTTGATTGGCATTGATTTAATAATTACTGATGTGGAGTATCTTTCCATGTGCTTTTATTATTTTATACCTTATGAGTACAATTTACCTCTTGAAACTTGGCCCTGTCTGGAATTCTTTTCTCCTAACTCACCCCAGGACATTTCTTGAGGGCAGGTGTCATTTACAGCCCTGTCAGACTTGTGACTATTAAGAGCCCTTCAGCACCTGTTTTATGGCTTCCCTGCTGGCTCAGTGGTAAAGAATGAGCCTGCAAAGCAGAAGACTTGCAAGAGACATGGGTTCAGTCTCTAGGTCGGGAAGATCCCCTGGGGAAGAAAATGGCAACTCACTCCAGTATTCTTGCCTGGGAAATCCCATGGATATAGTAGCCTGATGGGCTGCAGACCATGGGGTCACAAAACAATTGGACACAGCTGAATGACTAAACTACAACGGCACCTGTTTTAAGGTGTATATATTGATCTGAACCAGCTAACCACTCCCTGCCCCTCCTTTCCCTTTGGGCAACCATAACTTTCTTTCCTAAGTCTGTGATCTGTTTCTCTTTTGTAATAAAGGTCATTTGTATCCATTTTTAGACTCCACAGAAGGGATATTCTATGATATCTGTCTTTCCCTGTCTCACTTACTTCACTTAGTATGATCATCTCTGGTTTCTTCCCTGTAACTGCAAACGGCGTGTTTTATCCTTATATATGTTTGAGTAATACTGCTCTGGGTATATGTACCCCATTTCCTGTATCCTTTCATCTGTCCTCGTATACTTAAGTTGCTTCCTTGTCTTGGCTATTGTACCTAGTGCTGTCATGATCTTTGGGGTGCAAGTGTGTTTTTAAATTTTGGTTTTCTCTGCATCTAATCCTAGATATGAAATTGCTGCATCGCTTGGTACTTCTATGTTTAATTTTTTAAGACCTTCCATAATGTATTCCCTAGTGAATGTACCATATTATATTCCTACCAACAGTGTACAAGAGTTTCCTTCTCTTCACATCCTCTGCAGAATTTATTGCTGTAGGTTTTTTGATATGGCCATTCTGATCAGTTTTGGGTGACATCTTGTTGAACATTTGATTTGTCTTTCTCTAAGAACTATTGATGCTGAGCAACTTTTGATGTGCTTTAAGGCCATCTCTATGACCTCTCTGGAGAAATGTGCATTTAGATCTTTTGGCAATTTTTTATTGAGATTTTTTATTGTTGTTGTTGTTTATATGAGCTTGTACTAGTGATTTGTATGTGTTTGTTTCAGGTGTACAGGAACTCGGTTCAGTTATATTAATACATAATATTCATCTTTTGTTAGAGTGATCATTCTGACTGATGGGATTTGATTTCTCATTGTCATTTTGATTGGCATTCCTCTTGTAATAATTAGGGATGCTGAGCATCTTGTCCTATGAAGGTATGGTTTTTTGTTGTTTCTCCTCGTTATCATTGTGAGGAAACTATACCTATTGGACTTAACAAGTTTTGATAATGGGTTGTGCTTCTAATTTATTTCTGGGATATTCTCCCAAGGACCTTTCCTGAGGGCAACTGTCACTGATAGCCCCCAGGGTCTTGTGAATTGGAGGTATCAGTAAGCACAGTTCGGGCTTCCTGGTGACTCAGATGGTAAAGAATCTGCCTGCAATGTAGAAGACCCGGGTTCAGTCCCTGGGTCGGGAAGATTCCCTGGAGAAAGGAATGGCAACCCACTCCAGTATTCTTGTCTGGGCAATCCCATGTTCAGAGTAGCCTGGCGGGTAAGCACAGGTGGTCAGGTTGTAGTTACAGAAAATGTCCACACAGTGGCAACAGATTTTCATTCCCAACTCTGGTTCTTGGGACAACTAGAATCTAAGAAAAAGTTGGCTTCCTAGGCTGTGAACTGGAGTGGAATGTGCCTGAGCAAACTCCCAAGGGCTTGTGTCTCACTACTTGTTCCCCCTAAAGCTTTACCTGTTTCCTCCAGACTCATCCCAGCTGGGACATCCCTGCTGAGGTGCTAGGAGGCTGCACTCTCAAGAAGGAGGCTTAAGCTGTGAACCCCAGCACCAGAACTGAAAGCTAGGTGGCATTTCCAAGGTCCTTGAGGCCATATGATTGTCACATCCTTGGGTGCACTAGGGACTATGATCCATGTCAGAGCAAACCAGAATATACACGTTTAAGAGGGGGCTCAGTTAAGGGCACCCTGTCTGGTGGTTTCAGCCCCACCCCAGTGCAGCCTTTGGACTAAAGCCTGCTCAGGCTGCAGCAATGGGATAGCAGCCAGGGTCAGGAAGTCGGCAGGAATAAACTAGACAAGGCTTTTCTTTTTTTATTCTTTTTTTAAATTTCATGCCTGTGGCATGCTGGAGTACAGTCACTGTGTGCAGTGCTGTGCCTGTTGTCAGAATCCAGCCACCTGATTGAGTTATGACGTGTACGTAAAGCATGTGCATTCTTTTTGGATTCATCTGCTGTAGGAGTTATTGCAGAAGGTGGAGCCAAGTTCCCTGTGCTGAATACCATGTCCTTGTGGAGTATCTGTTACATATACAGAGTTCTGTGGATATGGCAGAGATACAGATTTCTGTGGAAGGAAGATATATATTTCTGTGGAAGGGGGTAATCCTTGTGGGTTATCTACTACAGATACACATTTCTGTGTTTATGTTAATCCTGACTTCCTAATTCATCCCTGGCCCTTTGGTTTTATTTATTTACTTATTTATTTATTGGAATTCTTTGTGTTGAATTCTCACAGTCTCTCTTTATGTTGTAATTGAATTCCTTTGTGTCTCATTTTGCCTAGAAGGAACATCATAGTCTTCCTTTGTCTGGCTGACTTCACTTAGTGTATGATCCTCCAAGATCTATCCCTGTGGCTACCAGAGACATAATTTCATGATTTCAGCAGTTGTTCTTCATGGCTAAGTTCATTTTCTGAATATACCATATCATTCTTTTTAGGCTTCAATCTAAAAGTGGACATTTTGCTGGGTCTTTGTTCAGGCTGCTTTAACTAGTGCTGAAGTGAACATTGGGGTGCACGTGGCTTCTTGAAAGATGGTTTTCTTGGGATATAGGCCCAGGTGTGGGAATGTCAGATGGTAGGCTTAGCTCACATTTATTTTTTGTAGACTTGTGAGGGTGGCCAATCTGGTGAGATTTGGTTTCTCATTGTCATTTTGGTTGGCATTTTTCCTGTAATAATTAGGGATGCTCAGCATCTTGTCCTGTGGCAGTAAGTTTGTTTATTTTTCTCCTTCATGGTTGTGAGGAAAATTTACCAGTTGTAGTTGACTTTTTTGAAAGTCAGTCGGGTTTGTAATTTTTCTGCAATACTCACTCCAGGACCTTTCCTGAAGGCAGCTGTCATTAACAGCCCCCGAGGTCTGGTGAATCGGAGGTAATGGTAAGCGCAGGTGGTCAAGTTGTAGTTACAAAAAATGTCCACAAGGCGGCAGCACTTTTCCACACCCAAATGATTCCTCAGGCAACCAGAGCCTAAGGAAGTGTCGGCTTCCTAGGCTGTGAATTAGAGTGGAATGTGCCTGAACAAACACCCAAGGGCTTAGTCTCAATACTTGTTCCCTCTAAAGCTTCACTCCTTTCCTGCAGACTAATCCCAACCTGACCACAGCACCCTGATGAGATGCCTAGGAGGCTGCACTCTCAGGAAGAAGGCTTGACCAGGGGACCCCAGCACCAGAAGATGTGGAAGCTAGGTGACTTCTCCAAGGTCATTGAGGCCAAAGTGTCAGGACACCATCAATTGTGTGCCCTAGGAACTGTGGTCCCTGCCACATCAAACCAGAAAGTACAGATTTAAGAGGGGCCTTAATGAAGAGCAACCAGCCTGGTCGATTCAACCCCATCACAGTCCAGCCATGAAGACAACCTGCTGAAGCTCCAAAATTGGGATGGAAGCCCAAGTCAGGTGAATATTTCATGTCTGAGGACGAGATTGTTGGATGGCATCTATTATTCATGTACAGAATGAGATGGTTGGATGGCATCGCCGACTTAATGGACATGAGTTTGAGCAAGCTCCAGGAGATGGTGAAGGACAGGGAAACCTAGCGTGCTGCAGTCCATAGGGTCACAAAGGGTCAGACATGACTAAGTGACTAAACAACAGTATATCCTATATGAACACACAGGTGAAAATTTAATGAATGAAAATTCAATTTTCTATATTTCGTATATGAAAAACATGTGCATATTTCATATAAGAAAATAGAATTTTCTGTATTTCTTATACCAAAGTAGGCATGACTTTTCATGTATAAAAAGATGGGTGTGTAATTCATGGGTGAAAATGGAATTTTCAAAATTTTATATATGAAAACATGGGTGTATATTTCATGGATGAAAATGGAATTTTCCATATTTCATATATGGAAACATGGATGCACATTTCACATATGAAAATAGAATTTTCTGTATTTCATGTATAAGTCATCAGTGCATATTTCAAGGATGAAAATAGAACTTTATGTCATGTATGAAAACATGGGTACATATTTCATATATGAAAAAGAATTTTTGATATTTCATATATGAAGCTTTGGGTGCATATTTCATATAAAAATAAGATTTTTATACTTCATATATGACACTATGGGTGCATGTTTCATATATGAACATAGAATTTTCCATATTTCTCATATGAAAATATGGGTGTGTGTCATACATAGAAATAGAATTTTTTGTATTTCATAGATGAAAATATAGATGCATTTTTCATATATGAAAGCATTTTTCACATTTCACACAGCAAAATATATGTGTATATTTAATATATGAATAGAGAATTTTCTATATTTCACAGATATACATATAGGTGCAAATTTCATATATGAATAGAGAATTTCCTATATCATAGGTGAAAATATAGGTGCATATTTCATATGCAAAACAGAATTTTATATATTTCATAAATGAAAAGATAGGTGAAAATTTTATATATGAAAATAGAATTTTCTATATCATAGCTGAAAATAGTTGTATATTTCATATATGAAAGTAGAATTTTCTATATTTCTATAAGCCCAGCTATGATAATGTCAGATCCTAGGCTTAGTGTCTTGATAGCTTTTATTCAGGCATGCCGACATTGTCCTTTTTTGTGGTTGTTGCCAGTGTACGTTCCCACTGACAGTGTAGGAGTTTTCCCATTACTCCAAACTCACTCCTGCATTTATTGTTTGTACACTTGAGGATGGCCATTCTGACTGGTGGGATTTAATTTCTCTTTGTCAGTTTGATTGGCTTTCCTCCTGTAATGATTAAGGATGCTGAGCATACATCCTGTCCTAGGTGGAGGTATGGGGTTTGTTGGGTTTTTTTTACCCTTTAAGGGTGTAAGGAAAATAGACCTGTGGCAGCTGGCTTCCTGGAAGTTGTTTTGTGTTTGGGACTTAATCTTGCAGTACCCGCCACAGACATTTCCTGAGGGCAGCCGTCAAGAGCAGCCGCCCAGCCCTTGTGAATTAGAGGTGCCAGTAAGCGCCGGTGATCCGTTGTAGTTACAGGAAATGTCCACAAGGCGGCAGCACTTTTGATGCCCACCTCTAGTTCTTGGAGCAAGCAGAGGCTTCGAGAAGTCAGCTTCCTGTGCTGTGAAAAAGAGTGGAATGTGCCTGAGCAACCACTGAAGGGCTTGTGTCTCACTGCTTTTTCCTCCTAAAGTATCACACACACACCCTTCTTGATAGCATCACTTTTTCCACCTTAGCCCTCTTGATAGCTTTCTTTGTGAACATTCAGAGACTGTCCATGTACTAGTTATAGTCAGTGTATATTTCCACCTACAGCTTAGGGGATTCTTTTCCTTCCATGCTGTCTCCCGTATTTATAGTTTGTCAAATTTGACAATGGCCATTGTGATTGGTGGGATCTGATTTACATTGTCGTTTTGATTGGCATTCCTGCAGCCTTTAGGGATGCTGAGCATCTTGTCTTGCAGTGGAGGTTTGATTTTGTTTTTTTGTTTTGTTTTGTTTTTTCTTTAAAGGGTGTGAGGACAATTTACCTTTGGCAGTTGGCTTTCTGACAGTTGGCTGGTTTGGGAATATATTTCTCCAATACCTGCCCCAAGGCATTTCCTGAGGACAGCTATCATGAACAGAACCTCAACCCTGGTGAATTGAGGTACATCATCAAGTTGTAGTTACAGAAAATGTCCACAAGAAGGCAGCACTTTTGCCTGCCCAGCATTGGTACCTGGGGCAACCAGATCCTTAGGGCCCGTTGGCTTCCTGGGCTGTGAAACAGAGTGGAATGTGACTGAGCAAGCAGGAAAGGGCTTGAGACTCACTACTTCGTCCCCTGAAAGCCTCACACACGCATCCTGTCCAGATTAATGCCTTCCAGGTCCAGAGCACACTGCTGAGGGTGCTTAGGTGCCTAGGAGGCTGCCCTCTCAGGAAGGAGGCTTGAGCTGGGAACCCCAGTGCCAGGAAAGGTCGAGGTTAGCTGAATCTTGCCTTCAAATTCCTGGAGGCCTTCATACCATGTGGGACTCTGGTCCCAGCCAGAATGTAGCAGATAGTGGGCCTTTAAAAATGGTTCAACAGCCTTTTCCAGTAAGTGGCCTGAGGTGACCCCTAAAAATGGTGCGCTATTCACTTGACCCAGAAAACCCCACAAAATCATGCAAATCAAGAGGTTCAAATCTTCGTGTTCACTTTAAGAACACTCGTGAAACTGCCCAGGCCATAAAGGGAATGCATATCCGAAAAGCCACCAAGTATCTGAAGGATGTCACTTTACAGAAACAATGTGTGCCATTCCGTCGTTACAACGGTGGAGTTGGTAGGTGTGCACAGGCCAAACAGCGGGGCTGGACGCAGGGCAGGGTCGGTGGCCCAAAAAGAGTGCTGAATTGTTACTACACATGCTCAAAAACGCAGAGAGTAACGCTGAACTTAAGGGCTCAGATGTAGATTCTCTGGTCGTTGAGCACATCCAAGTGAACAAAGCCCCCAGGATGCGGCGCAGGACTTACAGAGCTCACGGTCGGATCAACCCCTACATGAGCTCTCCATGCCACATTGAGATGATCCTTACTGAAAAAGAACAGATTGTTCCTAAACCAGAAGAGGAGGTTGCACAGAAGAAAAAGATATCCCAGAAGAAACTGAAGAAACAAAAACTTATGGCTCAGGAATAAATGCCGCAAAAAAATAAATGCAAATAAAAGTAAAAAAAAAAAATGGTTCAACAAAGGGCACTGTGCCAGGCTGTGTCAACCCCACCCCAGTCTGGGAGTGGGACCCCAGCCGGCTCAGCTTCCAGGGATGGGATTGCATCCCAAGTCAGGGAGATAGATAAGAGAGCAGGCACTCCGTTTCTTTCCTGTGCTTTAACCTTTTGCCAATGCTACTTTGCAGAATAGTTGATCTGCAGTGTTGTGACTGTTGTCAGTGTACAGCTGCCTGACTCAGTATTACGTATCTGTGAGGTATCTCTTTTTTTTTTTTTAACCTTTGCCATAGAAGTTCAAGCAAAGTGCTGAGCATCAGGTCCTTGTGGAATATCTATCTCAGATACACTTCTGTGATACAAAGAAGGAAGGTAGTAGATCATTTTTGTGAATTCTCTCAGAGAGAACAATTTCTTTGTATAGGTTAGAGATACGGATCTGTGTACATGTGGAAGGAAGGAAAATAGGAAGAAAGGGTAATCCTTGTGGATTATCTACTACAGATACAGATTTCTTGTCTGTGTAGGTACCTACCTCCTAATTCATTCCAGACCCTTCAATTTTTTTTGTTTCTGGAACCCTTTGTTTGACTTTGAATTCTCAGAGTCCCTCTTTGGGTTGTAAATTTGTTGCCTTCTATGTCTGTTTTTATTTTTCCTGGAAGGTATCTCATATACCATCATCTTCCTTTGCCTGACTGACTTCCTTTGGTGCATGATCCTTCAAGGTCCTTCCCTGTGGCTACCAGTGTCATAATTCCCTAATTTCAGTGAATGTTTTTTAGGAGTGAGAAATAGTCTACCGTTTATATGTATGACATCTTGCTTAAGCTTTAATCTCAGTGGAGATTTTGCTGGTTGTATGGCTTGGCTATTGGAAGTAGTCCTGCAGTGTTCGATGGGGTTCATGTACCTTTTGACTGATGGTTTGCTCAGCATATAGGCCCAAGTGTGAGAACATGAGATCCTAGGTTTAGCCTAGGTGATTACAGTGTTCAGTAAACTTCCATCTGCTATTCAGTAGGTCGTTTTCCCTATCATCTATTTGATACATATAAGTGTGTCTATGTTAATTCAAATCTCTTAATTTACTTCACCTGTATCTAGAGACTGAGAACTCCTGCAGATGGCAAGAGGCACTCCAGGAACATCGTGGGGTCACCGGGCTGCCACATCCTCCCAGGACCCTGAGCCCACAGCAATCCAGCTGTGAGCCCCCAAGCCTGTCCAGTCTCCAGAGATGTGATACCAGCCAAGGTAACCATGGGATGAGGGGAACAGCGTATGTTTCTATATTTATTCTGTTTATCCAGTTATTTGAACTTGAGCATATAGGTGAATTACAATTCAGTGGGTGTTTTTTTTTTAATTCATAGCAACTTGATTCATTCATACATAGATGTGTACATGTTGCATTTTGGATTCTATTCCTGTATATGTTACTACAGAGAGTGGAGTATCATTCCTTTTGTTACCCAGTGGGTCCTTGTGATTTATTTTCTAAATGGTAGTGTGCATATGTTAGTTCAAGTAGCTCTTTTCTATGGGCCCAATACATTTCTTCTCTGCTAACAATAAGTTCTTTTTTCTAAGTCTGTGAACTGTGTATCTTTGCTCAAGGAGCTCATACATATCCATTGTTAGATTCCACCTAGAAGTGATATCATATTACATTTGTTGCTCACTGTCTGTCTTCAGCTGCTATGATCATCTCTACCTTCTTCCCTGTGCCTGAAGATCCCATTGTTTCATTGCTTTTTATGGCTGAGTAATATAGCATTGTGTGTGTATCCCATTTTCTTTGTTCATTTCTGTGTCCTTCCACACTTAGGTTGCAGCAGTGTCTTTGCTATGGAAGCCAGTCCGCCTGGGATGGCATGGGTACCCTTGTCTCTGAAAATGTCACTTCTCCCTGACTGTATGCCCAGGCATGTGACTGCTGTTTCTGAATGCACTTCTATTTTTAGTTTTAAGGAAACTCCATGTTGTTTTTTTCTAGTGGATGAACCATGGACATTTTTAATAATCTCCAGATTAATTTCTAGGTGGGATCTTTATTTTTAAAACTTTCCCATTTGAATTTTGCTAATGTTTCTTCTTGAATATGTTTTGTGTTTGAAGCTATCCACCCATTATTTCTTTTCAAATTGAACTACAGTTGATTGATACTACTATATTTGCTTTGGGTTACAACATAGTGATTCAGTATTTTAATGGAATATACTCCATTTAAATATATTGCAAAGTCATGGCTATATTTTCCTCTGCTGCATACTATATGCTATTAGTTTACTTACATTATTTATAGTGTTTTTATCTCTTAACCTGTATCCCAGTCTGGCAACTCACATAGACAAATCCCCACAGGCATCAATTAATTTCTATATTTGTGGGTCTCTTTCTGTTTCGTAGATAAGTTCATCTGTGTAATAGTTTAGATTCAACATAAATATTATTTCATATAGTAGTTGCCTGTGTCTTTCTGAGAAATTTGGCTTAGTATGAGAATACGTAGTTTCATTTTCCTCAAAATAGCATTATTTCAATTAGAATTTTCCATATTCATACAGGAAATATGGTCACAGATTTTCCTATAAGAAATATTAAAGTTGCCATGTTTCATACAGGAAAACATGAATGGAGATATTCCAGCATGGAACTTGGAGTTTTCCATCTGGGCACACATTTTCCTGCATGGAATTTGGAGTTTTCCATATTTCATACAGGAAAATCTGGGCACATATAAAAATATGGGAAATACACTTTTAGAATGAACTCCTTTTGAATCATTCTCTAAAGAAAATAGTCAAAAAAATTTATATCTTATAATGGTACTAATTATCACAATGTGGGCTTGGTAAAATGTGGGTTTATCCTGGCCTTTTGGCATATTTGCTTCGTTGATAAATTAATTGGATTGCTTTGAATAATTAGTTCTTCCTGAAGCAATGATTAAAAGGGTCAATCTAGCTTCTGTCAGTTTTAGTAATCTCATTCAAATTAATTTCTTGATTGGATCTTCTGTTGTTAAGAATTTCCCACTTTCATTTTGCTACTTTTTCTGCTTGATTTTCTTTTGTGTTTGTAGCTATCCATCAAGTATTTTTTTTATTTAAATCAGTTGATTAACATAACTCTATTCGTTTGCAGTTACAACATAATGATTCAATATTTTTACCGAATAACTCCATTTATGCACGCATGTGTGCCTGGAAACATGTGTATACACATACACATGCTATTGTTTAGACGTTCAGTCGTGTCTGACTCTGTGACGCTGTGGTCTGTAGCCCGCCAGGCTCCTCTGTCCATGGGATTCTGCAGGCAAGAATACTGGAGTGGATTGTAATGCCCTCCTCCATGGGATTGTCCTGACCCAGGGATCGAGCCCACATGTCTCATGTCTCCTGCACTGGCAGGTGGGTTCTTTACCACTAACACTACCTGGGAAGCCCTAAATTCTATTTAAATATTGCAAAATTATGAGCTGTTTATTGGTTTTGGAGATGAATTCCTTGTGGGTATCTTGGTTTGCACATATTTCTTTCCATTCTGGATTGCTTTTGCTGGGCACCTGCTTTTAAATTGAAGTAGGTCACATTTTCCTATTTCTGGTTTCTTTTTCATTGCTCTGTGAGATAGATTAAAAAAGACGTTGCAGTTTTTATCATCACGTGTCCTGCCTATGTTTTCCTTAAGACTCTCATAGAATCTCTCCTGAACTTTAGATCTCTCTTATTTGAAGTTAATTTCATGTGTTGTGTTAGAGAAGTATTCTAACTTCATTCTCATTTTCTTTATTTTAATAACCCTCGCTCAACCCTTCACAGTGTCTGTTACCAGTTTATATTTCTGGCATCAGGGGAGGAACATTCTCTTTTCTCCACATCTTCATCAACATTTATTGTTTGTTGAGTTTCTAACAATGCCATTCTGCCTTCTGTGAGGTGATACCTTCCTGGGGTTTCAATTTGCATTTCTAATATTTAGTGATATTGACCTCTTTTCAGGTGATTTGTTTTCAAGGGTGAATTCAACTTGCCTCTCAAGACTGGCTTCTTGTAACTCGGCCCTGTTTTGAATCCTTTTGCGATGACCACCACTAGGGTGTTCGTTGAGATCATCTGTTTTGTATTTGTCACTCCCTGTCTCTCTTACTTCACTTGCTATGATCATCTCTACCTTCTTCCCTCTGCCTGAACATGGCATTGTTTCATTCTTCCTTCTGGCTGATTAATAAACCATTGTGTGTATATATATCCCATTTTCTTTATTCATTTCTGTGTCCTTGAACGCTTAGGTTGCAGCAGTGTCCTTGCTATGGAAACCGGTCTGGCAGGGATGGCATGGGTACCCCTGTCTTTGAAAATGTTGCTTCTCCCTGACTCTATGCCCAGGCACATGACTGCTGTTTCCTAAGGCACTTCTGTGTTTTATTTTTTCAAGATCATCCATGTTGTTCATTCTCGTGGATGAATCAATGGACATTTTTAGTAATCTCATCCAAATTAATTTCTTGATGGGAATTTCTATTTTCCCATTTTTTTGGGAAATTTTCCCATTATTAGCAAATTAGCAAATTAGCAAATTTTCCCATTATTTTGCTAACCTTCATTCTTGATTATTTTTTGTGTTTGTAGTTATCAGTCCACTATTTCTTTTTCCACTGAAGTATGGGATACAACATAGTGATTCAGTATTTTAATGGAATATTATCCATTTAAAGATATTACAAAATTATGGCTATATTTCTCTCCACTGCATACTATATCCTATTATTTTCTTACATTTCAGATAGTGATTTTATCTCTTAACCTCTACCCCAGCCTGGCAACGCCTACAACCAAATCCCCACTGGCAACCACTAGCTCCTAAATTTGTGAGTCTCTCTCTGTTTCATGTGTGTGTGTGTGTTAGTTGCTTAGTTGTGGCTGACTCTTTGCGACCCCATGGACTGTAGCCTACCAGGCTCCTCCATCCATGGAATTTTCTAGACGAGAGTACTGGAGTGGGTTGCCATTTCCTTCTCCATCTCTGTTTCATAGGTAGGTTCATTTGTCTCGTATTTTAGATTCTACACAAATGTGATTTCTTATGGCCATTTTCTGTGTGTTTCTGGCAACCTTGCCTTAGTATGAGAATATGTAGATTCATTTTCCTGAAAATAGTATAATTTCAATCAGAATTTTCCATATTTCATACAGGAAATAATGAGCAGAGATTTTCCTGCATGGAATATGAAATTTGCCATATTTCACAGAGGAAATTATGGGCATAGATTTTCCTGCATGAAGTATGAAATTTTCCTGCATGAAATATGAAATTTTACATATTTCATGCAGGAAAATATTGGCACATATAAAATATGGAAATTACTCTTCAGAGTAAACTCCTTTTGATTCATTCTTTAAAGAAAATCATCAAAAATTGTCGATATTTTTTAATGGTATTAATTATCACAATGTCATAAAATGTGTCTGGTAAAATGTCTTCACCTGCTTTCTTATCCATATTTATCTTGTTGTTATCCTGCTGGTAGATTAATTGGCCTCATTTGACTAGTTCTTTTTGAAATATAGATTAAAGCAGTAAATCTAGTTTGTTTTTTTTTAAATAATCTCATGCAAGGAAACTTCTCAGATCTTCTGTTGTAAGAAATATCCTATTTTCATTTTGCTAGGCTTTTCTTCTTGATTTTCTACTGTGTTTGTAGCTATATATCAAGTATATGTTTTCAAATCGCAGTGCAGTGTTTAACACAACCACGTGGTTTTCTCAGGATATAGGCTTTTCCCAAATCCTAGGCTTAGTCCCCCTTGATAGTTTTTTTCCAGTCATTCAAAGACTGTGCATTATACTGGCTGATGCCATTGCATCTTCCCACCAACAGCTTAGGATGATTCTTTTTCTTCCAGGCTCTCTCCCAAATTTATTTTTTGTAGACTTGCGATGATGGCCATTGTGAGTGGTGAAATTTGATTTTCCATTGTCATTTTGATTGACATTCCTCCAGCATTTAGGGAATATTAGCATCATGTCCTGTGGTGGAGATCTGCATTTGTTTTTTTTTTGTTTTTTGTTTTTTTTTGCCTTAAAGGGTATGAACACAATTTACCTTTGGCAGTTGGTTTCCTGAAAGTCAGCTGTGTTTCGAATTTTTCTCCAGTAATCTGTCCTGCACATTTCCTCAGGGCAGTTGTCATTCCACATTCCAGGCTCTGCCACACATTCCAGGAGTCAGACAGAAGCCTGCTCAGCCTCCAAGGATGGGATAGCATCCCAAGTCAGGGAGGTTGGGGATCATAGAGTAGGAACTGATACTCTTTCCTTTAATATTTTCCAGACACTACCTTGCAGTATAGTCAATTTGAAGTGTTGTGACTTTTGTCAGTATACAGCTCACTGATCAGGTATTTAATCATCATGTGGTATCTCTATTCTTTTTTTATTTTGGCCACAGAATGTCAAGCAGAATGCTGAGCATCAGGTCCTCGTAGATTATGTATCCCAGATACACCTTTTTGTGCATACAAAGAAAGAAAACACTTAATTTTTGAGGTATGTCTCTTAGAGATTTCTGTGTATAGGTTGGAGATACAGATTCCTGTGTACATGTAGAATGAAGGAAGGACAAGGATAATCCTCGTGGATTATCTATTACAACATTTCTTGTCTATGTAGGTGCAGTTCAGTTCAGTTCAGTTGCTCAGTCGTGTCTGACTCTTTGCGACCCCATGAATCGCAGCACGCCAGGCCTCCCTGTCCATCACCAACTCACGGAGTTCACTGAGACTCACGTCCATCGAGTCAGTGATGCCATCCAGCCATCTCATCCTCTGTCATCCCCTTCTCCTCCTGCCCCCAATCCCTCCCAGCATCAGAGCCTTTTCCAATGAGTCAACTCTTCGCATGAGGTGGCCAAAGTACTGGAGTTTCAGCTTCAGCATCATTCCTTCCAAAGAAATCCCAGGGCTGATCTCCTTCAGAATGGACTGGTTGGATCTCCTTGCAGTCCAAGGGACTCTCAAGAGTCTTCTCCAACACCACAGTTCAAAAGCATCAGTTCTTCAGCGCCCAGCCTTCTTCACTGTCCAACTCTCACGTCCATACATGACCACAGGAAAAACCATAGCCTTGACTAGCCTGACCTTTGTTGGCAAAGTAATGTCTCTGCTTTTGAATATGCTATCTAGGTTGGTCATAACTTTCCTTCCAAGGAGTAAGCGTCTTTTAATTTCATGGCTGCGGTCACCATCTGCAGTGATTTTGGAGCCCAGAAAAATAAAGTGTGACACTGTTTCCACTGTTTCCCCATCTATTTCCCATGAAATGATGGGACCGGATGCCATGATCTTCGTTTTCTGAATGTTGAGCTTTAACCCAACTTTTTCACTCTCCTCTTTCACTTTCATCAAGAGGCTTTTCAGTTCCTCTTCACTTTCTGCCATAAGGGTGGTGTCATCTGCATATCTGAGGTTATTGATATTTTTCCTGGCAATCTTGATTCCAGCTTGTGTTTCTTCCAGTCCAGCATTTCTCATGATGTACTCTGCATATAAGTTAAATAAGCAGGGTGACAATATACAGCCTTGACGAACTCCTTTTCCTATTTGGAACCAGTCTGTTGTTCCATGTCCAGTTCTAACTGTTGCTTCCTGACCTGCATACAGATTTCTCAAGAGGCAGGTCAGGTGTTCTGGTATTCCCATCTCTTTTAGAATTTTCCACAGTTTATTGTGATCCACACAGTCAAAGGCTTTGGCATAGTCAATAAAGCAGAAATAGATGTTTTTCTGGAACTCTCTTGCTTTTTTGATGATCCAGCGAATGTTGGCAATTTGATCTCTGGTTCCTCTGCCTTTTCTAAAACCAGCTTGAACATCAGGAAGTTCATGGTTCACATATTGCTGAAGCCTGGCTTGGAGAATTTTGAGCATTACTTTACTAGCGTGTGAGATAAGTGCAATCGTGCGGTAGTTTGAGCATTCTTTGGCATTGCCTTTCTTTGGGATTGGACAGGACTCCTAATTCATTCAAGGCCCTTTACTTACTGTTTTTTTCTTGAAGACTTTGTTTGACTTTGGATTCTCAGAGTCTCTTTTTGGACTGTAAATATGTTGCCTTGTATGTTTGTATTTGTTTTGCTGGGAGTGTACCTCATACACCATAGTCTTCCTCTGCCTGACTGACTCACCTTAGTGTATGATCCTTCAAGGTCCATCCATGTAGCTCCCAGTGTCCTAATTCCCTAATTTCAGTGGTGATTTTTAATGAGTGAGAAATAGTTTGCTGTATATATGTACACTTCTTGTTTAAGCTTTAACTTCTTGTTGGAGATTTTGTGGTTGTGTATCTCAACTACTGGAAGTCGTGCTGGAGGTTTGTTGGGGTGCTGGTGCCTTTGGATGGATGGTTTTCTCAGGATACAGGCCAAACTGGGGGAATGTTGGATCCTCAGTTTAGTAGGACTTGATTGTTTTGTTTTGTTTTGTTTTTTCAGGCATTTGGAGACTGGCCATGATACTGGCTGCTGCTGATGTATATTCCCACTGAGAGCTTAGGGCAATTCTTTGTCCCCCAGACTCCATCCCATATTAATTGTTGGCCATTGGGAGTGGTAGGATTTAATTTCCCATCGTCTTTTTGACCGGCATTTCTGCAGCAATTAGGAATGTTGAGCATCTTGTATGGTGGGGGAGGTTTGGGTTTGAATTGTCCCTTTTTTTTTCCTTAAAGGGTATGAGGACAATTTAGCTTTGGTTCAGCTTCCTGAAAGTCGGCTGTGTTTGGAATTTATTTCTCTGGTACCGGCCACAGGACATTTCCTGAGGGTGGCTGTCATTCACAGAACCCCAGGCCTTGGGAACTGAGATGCCTGTGAGCAAGACTGATCAAGTTGTAGTTCCAGGAAATGTTCACAAAATGGCAGCACTTATTCAGACCCACCTTGGTTCCTGGGGGCAACCAGAGCCTTAGGGCAAGTTGGCTTCCTGGGCTGTGAGAAGGAGTGGAATGTGCCTGAGCAAATAGGAAAGGGCTTGAGTCTCACTACTTTTTCTCCCTAAAGCCTCACACAAACACTGTGTCCAGACTAATCCCTTCAGGGTCCACAGTACACTACTGAGGGTGCTTAGGTACTAGGAGGCTGCACTCAGGAAGGAGGCTTGGACTGGGTTCCCCAGCACCAGGGGAGGTTGAGGCTAGCTGAATTTTGCCTTGAAATTCCTCGGGGCTTAAATGCCACGTGGACTCTTGTCCTAGCCAAACAGAGCACCCTGTAGCCCTTTCAAAAGGGTTCAGTGAAGGGTTCCCTGCCAGGCTGTATCGACCCCACCCTGATTCAGCAGTGGGACCCAAGCCTGCTCAGCATCCCAAGTCAGGGAGGTTGGGTGGGGGGGTGGTCATACAGTAGGAACTGCTATTCTTTCTTTTTCTTTAACATTTTCCAGATGCTACCTTGCAGTATAGTCAATTTAAAGTGTTGTGATTTTTGTCAGTATACAGCTCCCGATTAGGTATTTAATCATCATGCGGTATCTCTATTCTTTTTTGATTTTTGCCATGGAATGTCAAGCAGAGTGCTGAGCATCAGGTCCTTGCGGATTATGTATCCCAGATACACCTTTTTGTGTATACAAAGAAGGAAGACACTTAATTTTTGAGGTGTGTCTCTTAGAGATTTCTGTGTATAGGTTGGAAATACAGATTCCTGTGAACATGTAGAATAAAGGAAGGACGAGGATAATCCTCATGGATTATCTGTTACAGACACGCATTTCTTGTCTGTGTAGGTACGGAACTTCTAATTCATTCAAGGCCCTTCATTGATTGTCTTTTTTTTTCTTGAACACTGTGTTTGACTTTGGATTCTGAGTCTCTTTTTGAATTGTAAATATGTTGCCTCGTATGTTTATATTTGTTTTTCCTGGAACATACCTCATATACCATAGTTTTCCTCTGCCTGACTGATTTCCTTTGTGTAGAATCCTTCAAGGTCCATCCCTGTGGCTCCCAATGTCCTAATTCCCTAATTTCAATGAGAAATAGTCTACAAGATATACGTACCACATCATGTTTAAGTTTTAACCTCTCACTGGAGAGTTTGATGGTTGTGTGTCTTGGTTACCGGAAGTAGCACTGCAGTGTTCCTTGGGGTGCCTTTTGACCAGTGGTTCTCTCAGGATCTAGGCCCAGGTGTGGGAATGTCAGATCCTATACTTAACCTCTTTGGAGAGTCCATTTTCCAGGCTGTTGCCATCGTATTTATCCACAGAGACCTTAGCGGCATTCCTTTTCCTCCAGGCTCTCTCCCGAATCTATTGCTTGTAGATTTGTGGTGATCATGATTGTGACATTTGATTTACCATTGTGTTTTGACTGACATTCCTTCAGCAATTAGGGATCCTTAGCACCTTGTCCCGCTGTGGAGGTTTGATTTTTTTTTTTTTCCTTAATGGGTGTCAGGACAACTTGCCTCTGACAATTGGGTTCCTGAAAGTTGGGTGTGTTTGGAAATTATGTTTCCAGTACTGCCCCAGGACATTTTCTCAGGGCATCTGTCATTAACATAACCCTAGTCCTTGTGACGGAGAAGGCAATGGCACCCCATTCCAGTACTCTTGCCTGGAAAATCCCATGGATGGAGGAGCCTGGTAGGCTGCAGTCCACGGGGTTGCAAAGAGTCGGACATGACTGAGCGACTTCACTTTCACTTTTCACTTTCATGCACTGCAGAAGGAAATGGCAACCCACTCCAGTGTTCTTGCCTGGAGAATCCCAGGGACGGCAGAGCCTGGTGGGCTGCTGTCCAGGGGTCACACAGAGTCAGACACGACTGAAGTGACTTAGCAGCAGGAGTCCTTGTGAACTGAGGTGCCAGTGAACTCCGGAGATAAAATAGTAGTTACTGAAATTGCCCACAAGACGACAGCACTATTCAGGCCTCCCTTTGGTTCCTGGAGTAACCAAAGCCTTAGAGAAAGTTGGTTTCCTGGGAAGAGAAATAGAGTGGAATGTGCCTGAGCAAACACGAAAGACCTTGAGTGTCAGGACTTTTTCCCTCTAAAGCATCACACAAACACCCGGTCCAGGCTCATCCCTTCCAGGTCCACAGCACACTACTGAGGGTGCTTGGGTGCTAGGAGGCTGCACTGTCAGGAACGAGCCTTGAGCAGGAACCCCAGCATCATGAGAAGACTAGGTTTGCTGAGCCTTGCCTGCAAATTCCTTGAGGCCTTGATGCCATGCACAACCCTGACCCCAACCAGAATGTATGAAACAGTAGACATTTCAATAGGGTTCAACACAGGGCACCGTGCCAGGCTGTGTCAACCACCCCCAGAGCCAAAGTGGGACCCAAGCCACCTCAGCCTCCAGAGATGGGACAGCATCCCATGCCAGGGAGGTTGGAGATCATGGAAAAGGCACTGGTTTACTTACCTTTCTTTAACATCTCGTTGATGCTACAGCACAGCATTGTCAATTTGCCATGTTGCGACCGTTGTCAGTGGACATCACGGGATCCAGGTATCACATGTCTATGAGGTGTGTCTATGGTTGTTTGGATTTTTGCCATAGAATAATGAGCAGAGTGCTGAGCATAGGGGCCTTTGAAATTATCCATCTCAGATACACTTTTCTGTGGATACAAAGAAGGAAGATAGTTAATTTTTGTGTTATATCTCTTCGAGAAAGAGATTTCTGTATATAGGTTCGAGATACATATTTCTGTGTATATGTGGAAGGAAGAAGGAAGGAAGTGGATCATCCTTGTGGATTATCTTCTGCAGATATACCTTTCCTGTCTGTGTAGGTACAGACCTCCTATTTCATTCACAACCCTTCAATTGGGCTCGATAAAGGACAGAAATGGTATGGACCTAACAGAAGCAGAAGATATTAAGAAGAGGTGGCAAGGATAGATAGAAGAACTGTACAAAAAAGATCTTCACGACCCAGATAATCACAATGGTGTGATCACTCACCTAGAGCCAGACATCCTGGAATGTGAAGTAAAGTGGGCCTTAGAAAGCATCACTACAAACAAAGCTAGTGGAGGCAATGGAATTCCAGTTGAGCTATTTCAAATCCTGAAAGATGATGCTGTGAAAGTGCTGCACTCAATATGCCAGCAAATTTGGAAAACTCAGCAGTGGCCACAGGACTGGAAAAGGTCAGTTTCCATTCCAATCCCAAAGAAAGGCAATGCCAAAGAATGCTCAGACTACCACACAATTGCACTCATCTCACAAACTAGTAAAGTAATGCTCAAAATTCTCCAAGCCAGGCTTCAGCAATACGTGAACCGTGAACTTCCAGATGTTCAAGCTGGTTTTAGAAAAGGCAGAGGAACCAGAGATCAAATTGCCAACATCTGCTGGATCATTGAAAAAGAGAGTTCCAGAAAAACATCTATTTCTGCTTTATTGACTATGCCAAAGCCTTTGACTGTGTGAATCACAATAAACTGTGGAAAATTCTGAAAGAGATGGGAGTACCAGACCACCTGACCTGTCTCTTGAGAAACTTATATGCAGGTCAGGAAGCAACAGTTAGAACTGGACATGGAACAACAGACTGGTTCCAAATAGGAAAAGGAGTATGTCAAGGCTGTATATTGTCACCATGCCTATTTAACTTATATGCAGACTACATCATGAGAAATGCTGGGCTGGAAGGAAGCACAAGCGGGAATCAAGATTGCTGGGAGAAATATCAATAACCTCAGATATGCAGAAGACACCACCCTTATGGCAGAAAGTGAAGAGGAACTAAAAAGCCTCTTGATGAAAGTGAAGGAGGAGAGTGAAAAAGTTGGCTTAAAGCTCAACATTCAGAAAACTAAGATCATGGCATCTTGTCCCATTACTTCATGGGAAATATGGGGAAACAATGGAAACAGTGTCAGACTTTATTTTTCTGGGCTCCAAAATCACTGAAGATGGTGACTGCAGCCATGAAATTAAAAGACGCTTACTCCTTGGAAGGAAAGTTATGACCAACCTAGACAGCATATTAAAAAGCAGAAACATTACTTGGCCAACAAAGGTCCATCTAGTCAAGGCTATGGTTTTTCCAGTGGTCATGTATGGATGTGAGAGTTGGACTGTGAAGAAGGCTGAGTATTGAAGAATTGATGCTTTTGAACTGTGGTGTTGGAGAAGACTCTTGAGAGTCCCTTGGACTGCAAGGAGATCCAACCAGTCCATCCTAAAGGAGATCAGTCCTGGGTGTTCATGTTGAAGCTGAAACTCCAATACTTTGGCCACTTCATGCGAAGAGTTGATTCATTGGAAAAGACCCTAATGCTGGGAGGGATTGGAGGCAGGAGGAGAAGGGGATGACAGAGGATGAGATGGCTGGATGGTATCACCGACTCAATGGACATGAGTTTGGGTAAACTCTGGGAGTTGGTGATGGGCAGGGAGGCCTGGCGTGCTGCGATTCATGGGGTCGCAAAGAGTCGGACACGACTGAGTGACTTGACTGATGTTTGACTTTGAATCTTCAGAGTCTAGAGTCTCTCTTTGGGTTGTAAATTTCTTGACTTGCATGTCTTTTCATTTTGCCTGGAATGTATCTCATATACCATTGTCTTCCTCTGCCTGATTCCCCTTAGTATACGGTCTTTCAAGGTCTATCCCTGCGGCTCCCAGTGTCCTAATTCCCTAATTTCAGTGGTGATTTTTAATGAGTGAGAAATAGTCTGTTGTATATATGTACACTTCTTGTTTAAGCTTTAACTTCTTGTTGGAGATTTTGGTGATTGTGCGTCTTGGCTATTGGAAGTCACGCTGGAGGTTTGTTGGGGTGCTTGTGCCTTTTGATCGATGGCTTTCTCAGGATACAGGCCCAAGTTGGGGGTTGTTGGATCCTTGGCTTAGCAGGACTTGATCATTCTGTTTCAGGCATTCGGAGACTGGCATGATACTGGTTGCTGCCAATGTATATTCCCACCGAGAGTTTAGGGCGATTTTTTCTCCCTCAGACTCCATCCCATATTTATTGTTGCAGATGTGTGGCGTTGGCTATTGTGAGTGGTGGGATTTGATTTCCCATCATCTTTTCGATTGGCATTTCTGCAGCAATTAGGAATGCTGAACATCTTGTTTGGTGGAGGAGGCTTTGAGTTTGTGTTTTCTTTTTCTTTTTTTTTCCTTAAAGGATGTGAGGACAATTTAGCTTTGGGCATTGGCTTCCTGAAAGTCGGCTGTGTTTGGAGTTTATTTCTCTAGTGCCAGCCGTAGGCCGTTTCCTGAGGTCAGCTGTTATTGTCCCTTGTGGGTATCTTTCTTTGTAAATATTTCTTACTAGTTTGAGGGTTGTTGTTCTCCTTCGTTTAGGGTTTCCTTTGATACACAAATGTTTTATGGTTAATTTGGTCCCATCTTCTGCTTTGTGGTTTATTTTCCATTATTTTAAGAGGTGGATCCACAAAGAATTTGCTGCCTGTACTTTAAATCATGTCCTGTTTATATTTTTTCTCAATAATTTCATAGTAGCTGTCTTTGCATTTAGGTACTTATACTATTTGGGGTTTATTTTGTATATAGTGTTAAGAAGAAGTTTTCTGATTTCATTCTCCTCATGGTTGAAGGAACTCTCACAGAGTCCTTCATAAAGACTGTTACCAATTTCCATCCCAAGCATGGGTAGAGGAGTGTTCCTTTTATCTCCACACCCTCTCCAGCACTTATTGTTTGTACAGATTTTGACAGTTGTCGTTCTGACTGGTGTGATGTGTTACCTTGGTGTAGTTTAGATTTGCTTTTCTCTAATGTTTAGCATGAACACTGGAGTGGGTTGCCATTTCCTTCTCCAGTGCATGAAAGTGAAAAGTGAAAGTGAAGTTTCTCAGTCATGTCTGACTCTTAGCAACCCCATGGACTGCAGCCTACCAGGCTCCTCCGTCCATGGGATTTTCCAGGCAAGAGTACTGGGGTGGGGTGCCATTGCCTTCTCCAGTGTTTAGCAATGTTGACATCATTTCATTAAGATTTAAAAGGGTATAAGTTAAATTTACATTTTAAAATTGGCTTCTTTAATGCCTGCCTTGTTTTGGATTCTTTTCCGATGATAACCCCTAGGACCTTTCCTTAGGGCAGCTGTTTTTTATTACCATCTTGGAGCCTTGTGAATACTGAATGCCCAGCAGCACAACTCTCCATAGTGTTCTTACAGAAAATTGCCACACAGTGGCAGCACTACATCATGCCACACTTTCCCCCCCCCCATAATTTCCTTATTTCCTATTGAAATAGAGTGGATTTCAGATATTGTGTATGTTTAAGGTGTACAAGAACTCTATTCAGTTATACATAGACATTTATCTATTCAGTCTAGCATTCTTTCTGCATATGGGTGATTACAGTGTGTTCAATAAACTTCTCTGTGCTATTCAGTAGGTACTTTTTATCAACTACTTGATGTATATTAATGTGTATATGTTCATTCTAGTCTCTTAATTTATCCCAAATGTTGGATAACATTTGGGATGTTGGGGGCTGGACGTTGGGGGCTCTCCAGACAGTCCCCAACCAGGTCTTTTTAGGAGGCACACTGCCAGCTACATGCCCCCAGCTTCCTCAGCCCCAGGACACTCCAGCCTTGGGAACCAAACCAGTCAGGCTCCAGGGATGTGACACCAGCCCAGCACAGTATGTCCTGAGGAGAAGAGAGTCAGAATGTCTTTTTTGTTCTGTTTTCGTCCCATCATTTCGTCCCATCATACCTGGAGTATACAGTGAATTACAATCTTCTGGATGTTTTGTTTTTTCCTTTTCCTTCTACTACAACTTGTTTAATTTCTACATAGATGTATATATGATTTGTTGGGGGTTTTTTCTTTATAGGTTATTACAGAGCATGCAGTAAGTTTCCTTGTGTTACACAGTGGGTCCTGGTCACTTATTTTATCAACAGAAGTGTGATACTCCATGCCCCACACCTTTGTATCTTGGTGACCTTCCGGAAGTTTCCTTTCTAAGTCGTCTCGGGCAATAGACTCATTTGTATCCAACTTTAGTTTATACCTAGAAGTGATACCATAGTGTCAGGGGAGTGTAATCTCCTCAGTTCTGTCCCATCTCAAGAAAAATTTGAAGCGATGGAAGTTAAAGCCCTCAACATGACACAGCTCTCAGACAGCCCGTGTTATAGCTCTTGGACAGATCAGTGTTACAGCTCTGTGTTACAGCTCACTTTTATGTAGAAAATAACAGGAAAATACATCCTCTAGGTGTGAGGGCATGCCAACCCAAAGACGCAAAAAGAGAGAGCCCTGGCCCTTTGGCTCCTCTTTTTATATGTCTTCTCTCCCCCTGGGCCTACCCTATGTAAACTGGGCTAGCCAGGAGTGCTGTTTGTCCCACTCGAGGTCCTCATCCGGTCCTCGGATCTTCCTTTGTTCTATTTTCGTGGGCTTTTCCCTCCCTTGTCTTTTAGCCACTGCCATTCTGGACTCCTGTCTCCTATTCTACCTACCTAACAATAGAATACTTGTCTGTCCTGGTCTCCCTTACTTCACTTGGGATGATTCTGCTTTCTTTCCTGAAGCTGTACTTGGCATTATTTCTTACTTCTCATGGTTGGAAATATTGCATTGTGTACATGTGCCCCATCCTCTGTTTCCATTCATGTGCTTCTATAATTAGCTTGCTTCCCTGTCTTGGTGGTTGTACCTCATGAGGTGAAAATCATAGGGTTACCTGTCTCTCTTAAAATTTTGGTTGTCATGACCCGGCTGCCTGGACCCCAGCCCAGTCCAGACATGAGACCCAAGCCTGCTCAGGCTCCAGGAATGGGAGAGCAGCCCAAGTCAGGGAGGCTGGAGGGAATAAAATAGCCATTACTTTTCTTTGCCTTTCTTTTCTTTAATCTCATGCCAATGCTCTTTTGAAATATAGCCAACTTGCAGTTTTGTGCGTCTCAGTGTACAGCCAACTGATTAAGTTATGAAATATACATACAGCATATTTGTACTATTTTTATTCTTTTGACATATACTATTGAACCAAGGTTGAGTAAAATTCTCTGTGCTGAACTTGTAAAGTATCTATTACAGCTACAGATTTCTTTGTATATTGGAGAAAAATATTTCTGTGAATATGTGCATGAAAGGAAGGCAGAGGAAAGAAGGAAGGAGTTAATCCTTGTGGATTATCTAAATCAGATATACCTTTGTGTTTGAATCTCAGAGTCTCTTTTCATGCTGTAATTTGCTTCCCCTGTATCTCTATTTTTCCTAGAAAGGACATCATCTGCTATTCACTGTTGTTGACTTTACTTAGCATATGATCCTTGAAGGTCCATCCTTGTGGGAAAAATTGGCATGATTTTATAATTTCAGGGGTGGTTTTTTATGTCTGAGTAATAGCCCATTGTGTATATGTACTACATTTCTTGAAGATTTAACCTGTCAATGGACTTCTTGGATCTGTACCTTGAGTATTGGAAGTAGCACTGCAGTGAAGGTTGGGGTACATATGTGTGTCATTTTGAATGATGTTTTTTCATAATATAGGCCAGGTGTGGGTATTAAAATCTTAGGTTTAGCTCTCTTGAAGTTTTTTGTTCTGGCCTGTAGAGGTTGCCCCTTCAAGGGGCTGTTTCCAATGTCTATTCCCATAGAGCCTGTAGGGGTATTCCATCATCTCCCTGCTTTCTCCCCCCATTAACTGTTTGCAGACAGGATAGCCATTCTGTCAGATGGAATATGATTTCTTCTTGTCATTTTGATTGGCATTCCTCCCGTAATAATTAAGGATGCTGAGCATCTTGTCCTGTGGCCTTTTGAGTTTTGTTTTTTTCCTTAAAGGGTGTTGGGGAAAATTTACCTGTTGCAACTGGCTTCTTGAAAGTTGGTTGTTTCTGGAATTTATATCTGCCAAATCCACTGCAGGACCTTTCCTGAGGGCAGTTGTCATTAACAGCCCCCCAGGCCTTGTAAATTGGAGTGGAGATTCCAGTAAGCACCGGTGGTCAAGTTGCAGTTACAGGAAATGACCACAACTCTGGTTGAAGCAACCAGAGCCTTAGGAATAGTTGGCTTCCTGGGCTCTGAATTAGAGTGGAATGTGCCTGAGCAAACACCCAAGGGCTTAAATATCACTACTTCTTCCCCCCAAAGCTTTACCCCTCCCCTCCAGACTCATGCCTACCTGGGGCACCGCTCCCTGCTGAGGTGCCTAGGAGGCTGCACCCTCAGGAAGGAGTCCTCAGCTGGGGTCCTAGCACGAGGGCCCTGGATGCTTGGTGACTTTACCCTGGTCCTCGAGGCCAGAGGGTCGGGCCACCATCGTTGGGGTGCACTAGGGATTCTGGTCCCAGCCAGAGAAAACTCAACAGTACAGGTTTAAGAGAGGTCTCAATGCAGGGCATCCTGCCTGGCTGTGTCAGCCCCACCCTAGTCCAGCTCTGGGACTCAAGCCTACTCAGGTTCCACAGATCAGACAGCATCCCAAGTCAGGGAGGTTGGAGGAAATAAACTAGGTATTACTTTTCTTTCCTTTAATCACAAGCTGATGGTATATTGAAGCATAGTTGATTTGCAGTGTTGTGCTCGTCCTCAGTGTACAATGGACTGATTCAGTTATGACATATACATGTAGCATCTTTGTACTTAAAATTTTTTTGCCATAAAGTTATCGAACAAGGTGGAGTAAATTTCTCAGTGCTGAAAATCAAATCCTTGTGGAGTATCTATTAGAGATACAGATATTTTGTACAAGAAATGAGGGAAAGAGATTGTCCTTTTAGATTATCTATTACAGCTACAGATTTCTATGTGTATGTTAGAGATAAAGATTTCTTTGTATATGTGCATGGAAGGAAAGAAGAAAGAAAAGAAGGAAGGAGGAAGACAGGAGATAACCCTTGTGAATTACCTAGTAAAGATTTCTGAAGGTATGTTAGAGACACAGATTTCAGTGCATATGTGGAAGGAAGAAAGAAAAGAGAGAACTCTTGTGGATTATGTATTACAGATACTGATTTCTATCTATACATTAATACCAACCTCCTAATTCATATCTGGCCCATTCCTTTCATTTTTTTTTTTTTTTCAAAAGCTTTGTGTTTGAAAGTTAGGGTCTCCTGTGTGGTAAATTACTTCCCCTTATGTCTTCTTTTTGTGGAGAAGAGGCATCATCTGTCATGTTTTTTTCTATGTTGCTGACTACACTACATATATGATCCTCTAACATCCATCCTTGTTTGGACCAGTGGCATAATTTCATGGCAGTTTTTCATGTCTGAGTAAAAGCCTAAGGTATATATGTACCACATTTCTTTAAGATTTAATTTTTCAATGGAATGTTTCTTTGGTCTTTGTCTTGGCTATTGGAAGTAGCATTGCAGTGAACGTTGGGGTACGTGTGTCATTTGAATGGTGGTTTTTTTGTAATATAGGCTCAAGTGTGGGTATTAAAATCCTAGACTTAGCTCTCGAAATTTTTCATTGTCGTCTGTGGAGGCTGACCTTTCTAGGGGCTGTTGCCAATATCCATTCCCATGGAGCATATAGGAGGTTCCATTATCTCCCAGCTTTCTCCCCCATTTACTGTTTGCATACAGTCAGGGTAGCTGTTCCGTCAGAGGGTATTTGATTACTTGTTGTCGTTTTGATTGGGATTCCTATGGTAATCATTCCATAGGATGATTGAGTGTCTTGTCCTGGGGCCATTTGGGGTCTTTTATTTTACTTTTTTTTTTTTTTTTTAAGGGTGTGAGAAAAATTTTATCTGTTCCAATTGAGTTCTTTACAGTCAGTTGTGTTTGGAATTTATTTCTACAATACTGGCGGCAGGACTTTTCCTGAGGCCCCACAAGTCTTGCGAGTTGGAGGTGGTAGGAAGCAAGCATGGTCAACATGTATTTACAGGAACTGTCCACAAGGAGGCAGCACTTATTCATGCTCAACTGTGATTCGACATGCAACCAGAGCCTTGGGGAAAGTTGGCTTCCTGGGCTCTGAATTAGAGTGGAATGTGCTGAGCAACCAAGGGTTTAAGTCTCACTATTTCTTCCCTCAAAGCTCTACCCGGCCCTCCAGACTCATGCCAACCTGGGGCACCGCTCCCTGCGGAGGGGCCTAGGAGTCTGCACACTTAGCAAGGAGGCTTCAGCTGGGGACGCCAGCACCAGGGGACCTGAATACTTGGTGACTTCACCTTGGTCCCCAGGCCTGATTGTCAAGCCACCATCTTTTGGGTGCACTCTGGATTCTAGTCACAGCCAGGGAAAACCAGGCAAAACAGGTTTAAGAGGTGTCTCATGAAGGGCAATCTGCTGGCCCCAGTCCAGCCATGGGACTCAACACTACCCACATTCCATGGATCGGATACTATCCCAAATTATGAAGGTCAGTGGGTGTAAACTGGGCTTTACTTTTCATTCTTGTTCTTTTCTTTACTCTCATGCCAATGCTATTTTGAAGTATAGCTGATTTGCCTTTTTGTGCTTGTCCCCAGTGTCCAATGGACTGATTCAGTTATGACATATACATAGAGCATAATTGTACTTTTTTGGATTCTTTTGCCATAGAGGTTATTGAACAAGGTTGAGTAAAATTCTCTGTGCTGAACATCAGTTCCCTGTGGAATATCTATTAGAGATACAGATTGTTTTATACGTGTACAAGGAACCAAGGAAGGAAAGAGTCCTTGTGGATTATCCATTATGGCTACAGATTTCTATGTATATGTTAGAGATATACATATATTCTTGCATATATGTGTATGGTAGGAAGGAAAGAGGCTGGACATAAACCTTGTAGATTACCTAATACAGACACATATTTCTGTGGGTATGTTAGAGATAGAGTTTAGTGCTTATGTAGAAGAAAAGAAGAAAGGAGATAATTTTTCCAGATTATCTATTACAACTACAGATTTCTGTCTATATGTTAGTACTGACTTCCTGATTCATCCCTGGCCCTTTCCTTTTTTTAAAAAATTCTTTGTGTTTTAATCTCAGAGTCTCGTTTTATATTGTAAAATACTTCCTGTGGATCTTTTTTAAAAATTTTACCTAGAAGGGACATCATCTGCTATTTTCTTCCTCTGTTGCTGATTCTGCTTAGTTTATGATCCTCCTAGGTTCTTCCTCGCAGGAACCATTGGCATAATTTCATGGGGTTTTTTCGAGTCTGAGTAATAGCCCATTGTATATATGCACAATATTTCATTAAGATTTAATCTGTCGATGGAACGTATCTTTGGTCTGTGTCTTGGTTATTGGAAGTAGCACTGCAGTGAATGTTGGGGTGCATGTATCATTTGAATGATGGATTTTCATAATATAGGCCCAGGTGTGGGTATTAAAATCCTAGGCTTAGCTGTCTTGAAATTTTTCATTGTTGCCTATGGAGGCTGTCCTTTCTAGAGCCTGTTGCCAATATCCATTCATTCCCATGGAGTGTGAAGTGGGATTCCATCATCTCTCAGCTCTCTCCCCCATTTTACTGTTCATACAGTTAGGATACCATTCTCTCAGATGGAATTTGATTGCTTGTTGTCATTTTAATTGGTATTCCTCCTGTAATAAATAGGGATGTTGGATATCTTGTCCCATGACCATTTGGTGTTTTTCCTTTTTTTTCCTTAAAGGGTATGAGGAAAATTTACCTGTCACAATTGGCTTCTTGAAAGTCAGTTGTGTTTGGAATTTATGTCTGCAATATCTACCGTAGGGCCTTTTCTGACAGCAGCTATCATTAACAGCCCCTTGCACCTTGTGAATTGGAGATGCCAGTAAGCACCTGTGGAAGTTGTAGTTATAGAAAATGTCCACAAGGTGGCAGTACTTCTTCATGCCCAACTCTAGTTCCATGTGCAAGCAGTCTTAGGGAAAGAAGGCTTCCTGGACAGTGAATTAAGAGTGGAATGTGCCTGAGCAAACACCCAAGGGCCTGTGTCTTACTACAACTTCACCCTGAAACTTCACCCCTCCCCTCCAGACTCATGCTTACCTGGGGCACTGCTCCCTGCTGAGGTAGGTGCCTAGGAGACTGAACTCTCAGGAAGGAGGCTTGAAATGGGGACCCCAGCACCAGCACCAATAGACCTGGAATCTAGATTACTTTTCCAGGGTTTGAGGCCAGATGGTCGACCATCCTTTTGTTGTACTGGTCCCAGTCAGAGCAAACCAGACAGTACTCAATTAAGGACACCCTGCCCAGCTATTTGACACTTCAAGGCAGTCATGGGTTCCAAGGCTGCTCAGACTCCAGGGATGGGGTAGCAGCCCGTCAGGGAGGTGGAAGGAAATAAACTAGGCTTTGACTTCCTTTCCTTTTCTTTAATCTAATGCCAATGCTATATGGGAATATAGTTGATGTGTCATTTTTTGCTTGTCATCAGTATACAACCACCTGATTCTATTATGACATATGATTATATACAGCATATCTGTTCTTTTTTGGATTGTTTTGCCCTAGACGTTATTGCAGAGTTCCGAGCAAAGTTCCCTGTGCTGAACATCAGGTGTTTGTGGAGTATCTGTTAGATATGCAAATTTCTGTGTAAATGTGGAAAGAATGAAGGAAGGAGATAATCCTTGCAAACTGTCTATTAACAGATATAGATTTCTGTGTATATGTTAGAGATGCAGATTTTGTGTTTATGTGGGAGGGAGGAGCAAGGAAGGAGATACTCCTTATGGATTATCTATTGAAGATACTGGTTTATGTGCATATGAGGAAGGAAGGAAATAATCCTTGTGGATTTTCTATTACAGATACAGATTTCTTTGTATATGTGGAAGGAAGGAATGGACGAGGGAAGGTAGGAGAGATTGCTTATGGATTATCTATTAAAGATACATATTCCTGTGTATATGTTTGTCCTGAATTTCTAATTCATCCCTGGCCCTTCACTTTTTCTGTGGGGAGGGCACTTTCTGTTTGAGTGCTCAGAGTCTCTTTTTGTGTTGTAAATTAGTTCCTTTGTATCTCTTTTTTCATTTTGCATAGAAGGGAGACAGTATACTATTGTCTGTCCTTGACTGGCTGACTTGGTTAGTGTAAGATTCTTCAAGGTCCATCGCTGTGGCAACCTGGGGCATAGTTTCATAATTTCAGTGGCAGTTTTTCATAGTCCATTTTATACATGTACTGCATCTTCTTTAAGCTTTAATCTGTCAGTGGACATTTTCTGGGTCTGTGTTTTGCTATTTTAAGTAGGGCTGCCGTGAATGTTGGGGTGCATGTGTCTTTTTGAATGGTGGTATTTTGTATATAAGCTCACATGAGGGTATGTCAGAGTCTAGGCTTAGATTTTCTGAAGATCTTTTTCTAGCAATGTGGAGGCTGTACTTTCTAGGGCTGTTGGCAATCTCCATTCCCACTGATTGTGTCGGATAGGTTCCATCACTACCCAGCTCTCTTCCACATGTATTGTTGCAGACTTGTGAGGATGGCCATTCTGACGGGTTGGATTTGATTTCTTGTTGTCATTTTTTGATTGGCATTTTTCCTGTAATATTAGGGATGCAGAGCATATTGTCCTGTGGCAGTTTGGGGTTTTTATTCTTAAGGGAATGAGGAAATTTTACCTTTTGCCATTGGCTTCTTGAAAGTTGGCTGTGCTTGCAATTTATTTCTGCAGTATTCACTGCAGAGCCTTTCCTGGGGGTGTGCATGTCTGTGTGCTAAGTCGCTTCAATCTTGTACATCTTTGTGACCCTATGGACCATAGACCAGCAGTCTCCTCTGTCCATGGGATTCTCCAGGAAAGAATACTGGAGTGGGTTATCATGCCCTCCTCCAAGGGATCTTCCTGACCTAGGGATTGAACCAGCATCTTTTGTGTCTCCTGCATTGGCAGGCAGTTCTTTACCACTAGTGCCACCTGTGAAGCCCCAGTAGAATCATAAAAAGTCATTAACAACTCACCTAGTCATACAGAAAGAGGTCAAGCTGTATCACCAGGGCAACTGTTAAACCTCAAATGGAATGTTCACACTGAGGCCTGAGATGTGGGAAGGATCAATAGACAAGGTGGTCTCACCATGTGCCCCCTTGGCAGTGACTGTATTTGATCAAGGAACAGCTTGTATTGGATGGTGGAACTTGGTCCCACCAAAACTAAGCCTTCCCTTTGAAAGGAGCAGTGCACATCTTTAAAACTGCTCAAAGATGCAAAACTGAGCCCATCGCCTTGAGTAACATGATAATGCATGTACCTATCATTAGACTAGAAAGGAAATAACTAAATATTTAATAAAGCCTCATCTGTAAAAAAAAAAAAACTGTCAAGTTGAGATGTCAAACCAATTTTACATCTGAAAATTAAAGAATCATTCTATAATGCTCATTAATTATTTGAGAAATTCAAATCAAAACTTCAGTGAGGTACCACCTCAAAATGGTCAGAATTCCATCACTTAAAAATCTCCAAATAACAAGTGTTGCAGAGGGTGTGGAGAAAAGGGAACCCTCCGACACTGTTGCTGGGAATGTAAATTGGTGCAGTCACTGCAGAGAACAGTATGGCGGTTCCTCAAAAAAACTAGAGTTACCATCAGATCAGATGCTCAGTCGTGTCCGACTCTTTGCAACCCCATGAATCGCAGCACGCCAGGCCTCCCTGTCCATCACCAACTCACAGAGTTCACTGAGACTCACGTCCATCGAGTCAGTGATGCCATCCAGCCATCTCATCCTCCGTCGTCCCCTTCTCCTCTTGCCCCCAATCCCTCCAAGCATCAGAGTCTTTTCCAATGAGTCAACTCTTCGCATGAGGTGGCCAAAGTACTGGAGTTTCAGCTTTAGCATCATTCCTTCCAAAGAAATCCCAGGGCTGATCTCCTTCAGAATGGACTGGTTGGATCTCCTTGCAGTCCAAGGGACTCTCAAGAGTCTTCTCCAACACCACAGTTCAAAAGCATCAATTCTTCAGCGCTCAGTCTTCTTCACAGTCTAACTCTCACATCCATACATGACCACAGGAAAAACCATAGCCTTGACTAGACGAACCTTTGTTGGCAAAGTAATATCTCTGATTTTGAATATGCTATCTAGGTTGGTCATAACTTTCCTTCCAAGGAGTAAGCGTCTTTTAATTTCATGGCTGCAGTCACCATCTGCAGTGATTTTGGAGCCCAGAAAAATAAAGTCTGACACTGTTTCCACTGTTTCCCCATCTATTTGCCATGAAGTGATGGGACCAGATGCCATGATCTTCATTTTCTGAATGTTGAGCTTTAAGCCAACTTTTTCACTCTCTACTTTCATCATCCAGCAATCCCACTTCTAGCCATACATCCAAAGCTATAATTTGAAAAGATACATGAAGTATGTGCATACGAGCTGCAGCTCTGACAAGAAACCTTACTCTCAAATCCTAGATATCAAATTTGTTTTCACATATTGTCTGCCATATTTAGTCTCTTGGTTCATACTCCATATAACCACATACTGTCATAATTAAATCCAGTTTTAATTTTAGCCTTATTTTTAGGATGTGGTTTCTCTCCAGCAGCATAGAAAGATTCCATTTTCTCCAGGACAGCACTTCTTCATGCCCAACTCTAGTTCCACCTGCAACCAGAACCTTAGGGGAGTCGGCTTCCTGGGTACTGTATACATGCGTGAGGGAGACGAAGCAGGCAGAGAAGAATCCTTGTGGATTAGCTAATAGAGATACATATTTCTGTGGGTATGTTAGAGATACTGGAGAAGGAAATGGCAACCTACTCCTGTAGTCTTTCCTGGGAAATCCCATGGGCAGAGGAGCCTGGTGGGCTACAGTCCATGGGATCACAAAGTGTCAGACATGACTAGCGACCAAACAACAGCAAGCATGTTAGAGATACAGATTTTGGTGCATACATGAAAGGAAGGAAGGAGGTAATCTTTGTGGTTTATCTAATACAGGTACAGATTTCTGTGTATGGTTAGTAGCAACTTCCTAAGTCATCCCTCATAGTTTCCTGTTGTTTATTTTTGGCCGGGAGGAATCCTTTGTGTTAGAATTCAGACTCTCTTTTTGTGTTGTGCATTACTTCCCCTGTACCTTTTCATTATTTTGCCTTGGAAGGACATCATCTGTCACTTTCTTCATCCATTGCTGGCTTCGCTTAGTGTATGATGCTCCAAAGTGCATCCTGTGGGGATCACTGGCCTGATTTCATAATTTCAGTGGCAGTCTTTCAAGTCTGAGTAATAGCCCGTTAATATACCACATTTCTTTAAGATTTCATCTGTGGATGAACCTATTCTCATGTCTCTCTTTTGGCATCTGGAGGTCCCACTACAGTGAACGTTGGGGTACATGAAGCATTCTCAGTGATGGTTTCTTGTAACAGAGGCCCAAGTGTGAATTTTAAATTCCTAGGCTTAGCTCTCTTGAAATTTTTAGTTCTGGCCTGCAGAGGCTATCTTTTTCTAGGGGCTGTTGCCAGTGTCCATTCCCATGGCACTTGTTGGGGGTTTCCATCATCTCCCTGCTCTCTCCACCATTTACTGCTTGCCAACAGTCAGGATGGTCGTTCTGTCAGATGGGGTTTGATTTCCCTTCCTCCTGTCATAATTAGGGTTGCTGAGCATCTTGTCTTCTGGCTGATTGGATTTTTTTTTTCCTTAAAGGGTATGAGGAGAATTTACCTGTTGCCATTGGCTTGTTGAAAGTTGGCTGTTTTGGGAATTTATTTCTGCAAAACCTGCTGAAAGACCTTTCTTGAGGGCAGCCGTTGCTAAGGGCACCAGAGGTCTGGTGAATTCAAAGTGCAGATAGAACCGGAGTCACGTTGTAGTTAAAGGAAACGTCCACAGGCGGCAGCACTTCATGCCCAACTCCAGTTCCACCTGCACCCAGAACCTTAGGGGAGTAGGCTTCTTGGGCCATGAATTAGAGTGGAATATGACTGAGCAAACATCCAAAGGCTTATGCTTCACTGCTTCTTACCCATAAAGCTTTACTCCTCCCCTGAAGACTCATGCCTACCTGGGGCACCACTCTCTGGGGAGGTGCCTAGGAAGCTGCACCCTCAGGAAAGAGGCTTCAGCTGGCGTCCCCAGTGCCCAGACCCTGGATACTTGGTGACTTTACCCTGTATCCTCAAGGCCAGAGGGTCAGGCCACCATTGTTGGGGTACACTAGGGATTCTGGTCCCAGCCAGAAACAGACAGACAGTACAGGTTTAAGAGGCGTCTCTATGAAGGGCACCCTGCCGGGCCATCTCGACCCCACCACAGGCCAGCCCTGGGACTCAAGTTTCCTAATGGTTCAGGGATGGGATAAGACCCCAAGTCTCAGAGGTCAGGGAATAAAGAAGGCATTACTCTTTCTTTTTCCTTAGTCTCATGCTGATGCTGTGTTGAAGTCTAGTCGATTTGCAGTTTTGTGCTTGTCCTCTGTGTACAATGAATTGATTCAATTATGACAGATATTCAGCATATGTGTAGTTTTTTACTTTTGTCCATGGAGTTTATTGAACAAGGCCCGGTAAAGTTCTCTATTCTGATCATCAGGTCCCTGTGGACTATTAGAGATACAGATTGTTTGTACATGTGCAAGGAAGGAAGGGCAGAGATAAGCCTTGTGGGTTAGCTCATACAGTAGCAGATTTCTGGATATATGTTGGATATACAGATTTCAGTGCCTGTGTGAAAGGAAGGAAGAATGGAGAAAGGATGGGAGGAGGAGATAATCCTTGTGAATTATCTATTACAGACACAGATTTCCATGGATACGTTAGTACTGACCTCCTAATCCACCCCTGGCTCTTTCCCCTTTTATTCCCCCCTCTTTGGAATTCTGGGTTTGTGTTTGCATCTCAGAGTGTCTATGTTGTAAACGACTTCCTCTGTCTTTTTTTCAATTTCTCCTTCCACGACATCTGCTATTTTCTTCCCTTGTTGCTAATTTCTCTTAGAATACTTTCCACCAAGGTCCATCCCTGTGGCGACTGTTGGCCTAATTTCATAATTTCAGTGTTGGTTTTTCAAGTCCATTTTAAATAATAATATATATTATAATAATAGAAAAATAACCCATTTTATATATGTACTACATTTAAGATTTTATCTGTGATTGGCCCTTATCTTGGGCAATTGGAGGTACCACTGCAGTGAATGCTGGGGTGCATTTTTCATTTTGAATCATGGTTTTTTGTAATATAGGCCCAGGTGTGGGTATTAGAACTCTAGGTTTAGCTGTCTTGAAATTTTTTCTTCTTGCCTATGGAGGCTGTCCCTTCAAGGGGTTGTTGCCCATGTCTGTTCCCAGGGGACATGAAAACGGGTTCCTTCATTTTGTTGCAGGGAGAAAGCCAATTCTGACTCCACGCTGTAAACTTTTTGACTTGGTTTTTGTTCTTTAATTATTATAATCATGCTCAATGGCTTGCCTGGAGGCCCCTATCCCCCTGCTTGACTATAAACTCAAGTGCCTCTAATAGTCCACAGGGAGAGATACTTTGTCCCTGCCCACCTAGAAATAGAAGAGATTAGCACCCCTTCTGAAGGCTTTTCATTTCCTTTTGCAAGACTGAAGACCCTCTCACTTTACTTCCCCACTTCATCTCCCTCTCCTTCTGCCTTTTGACTTTACTCCTTGCTTCTTTCTCTCTGATCTATAAAACAATCTGGCATTTAATTTGAGGCACTAGCCTGCCATCCTTTCCATCTTCTGGGTCCCCAATTAAAGTCCCTTCCTTGCCTCAGCAGCTCATCTCTGGGATTCATTGGCCTATATTGTGCAATGAGCAGAACAAGCGTGGACTCAGGAACAATTTGCCTTAGCCAGCCAGGAGCCTTGCTGCTTGTGGCTAGCTGGACCTGATCAGGGAATATTGGGGCAAGACCCTAGCAGCTACTGGGACCATTTGTTGTCCTGAAGTGGCACCGGCTAACCCCAGCATTTGGCAGTTGAGACAAGGAACCAAAAAACTAGAGTCCAGGGACTCAATTTCATTTGTAGGGTAAGTATATGCAATTCGATAGCTGGTTCAGCCAGTATGATGTTTTGCGTGTCCTTTTATGTTAAGACCCAACAGGCTCGATTTTGGAGGGTAAGTCGGCTCTGGTGTGCACGTGGGAACATATTTTCCCCTCAATCTGGGCTTTTCCTTTATGGGATAAGCAAATTTTCTTGGGTACCCATTTGCAGAGAGGAGGCGTTGTTGGACTCTATCCTGAACCAGTTCATTGGGAACTAGCCCTCATGGGGCATGCCCACCCTAGTTGCAATTAGCTCAATTGTAGGGTAGATGGGCTTCCCTTGTGGCTCAGCTGGTAAAGAATCCTCCTGCAATGCGGGAGACCTGGGTTTGATCCCTGGGGTGGAAAGATCCCCTGGAAAAGGGAAAGGCTACCCACTCCAGTATTCTGGCCTGGAGAATTCCATGGACTGTATAGTCCATGGGGTTGCAAAGAGTCAGACACAACTGAGCGACTTTCACTGCTGCTGCTAAGTCGCTTCAGTCGTGTCTGACTCTGTGCGACCCCATGGACTGCAGCCTACCAGGCTTCTCCGTCCATGGGATTCTCCAGGCAAGAACACTGGAGTGGGTTGCCATTTCCTTCTCCAATGCATGAAAGTGAAAGTGAAGTCACTCAGTCGTGTCTGACTCTTAGCGACCCCATGGATTGCAGCCTACCAGGCTCTTCCATCCATGGGATTTTCCGAGCAACGGGGTAAATGTATTTACCTGATTTGGGAACTGGTCTAGTTGGAACAGGTTCATTTGGGAGGTAACTCTTGTGGAGGTGGGTAGCCTAGTTAGAATTAGTGCATTTGCTTTATAGGGTAAACTGATTTACCCAATCTGGGAATCAGTTCATCTGGATGCATCAATGCTGAAATCTGTTTGTGCCGGTTGTGTTGAAATCTGTCTGAATCTTCTGTGTTTGGCATTATACAGCTGATAAAAGTGGGAAAATTAGATGTGTTAAGATCAGAAGAACAAAGTCCCTGAATGGCTCAGAATTAAACAATCTGGCCTCATAGTCACCCACGAGCTGAGCATCTCTCCAGAGGCCCAATATACACACATGAGCTGAGCGTCTGCCTAGAAGTGTTTAAACACAAGCTTAGCATCTGTTAGAGGCCTCAAAGACACACAGGAGCTGAGCATCTGCCTAGAGAACTTATAGTCACCCATGAGCTGAGTCTCTGCCTAGAGTTGTCCTAGACACACAAGAGCTGAGTCTCTGCCTGAAAGTGTAAAGTGAAAGTGTAAGTCGCTCAGTTGTGTCCAACTCTTTGCAACCCCATGGACTATACAGTCCATGGAATTCTCTAGGCCAGAATATTGGAGTGGATAGCCTTTCCCTTCTCCAAGGGATGTTCCCACCCCAGGGATTGAACCCAGGTCTCCCGCACTGCAGGTGGATTCTTTACCAACTGAGCTATCAGGGAGCGACTGCCTAGCAGCCTCATAAACACAGAGAAGCTGAGCATCTGCTTAGAGGCCTCATAGACACATACAAGCTGAGTGTCTGCCTAGAGGCCTCATAGACACATACAAGCTGAGTGTCTGCCTAGAGGCCTCATAGACACATGAACTGAGCGTCTGCTTGGAGGCCTCATAGACACACATGAGCTGAGTGTCTGCCTAGAGACCTCATAGAAACACTGAGCTGAGTGCATAGCCAGAGGCCTCATAGACACAAACGAGCTGAGCATCTGTCTAGAGGCCTCCTAGTCACACACAACCTGAGCATCAGCCTAGAGGCATTTAGATATATACAAGCTTAGCATCTGTTAGAGGCCTCAAAGACACACAGGAGCTGAGCATCTGCATAAGAGGCCTCCTAGACCTATACGAGATGAAGTACCCCCTAGAGGTCATATCCTGTCACAGCTGCCCTCAGGAAAGGAATATGCACACACATATTACAGAAATGAATTCCAAACACAACCAACTTTTAAGAAGCCAATTTCAAAGGTCAATTTTCCTCACACCCTTTAAGGAAAAAAAAAAAAAGAGAAAAAGAGAACCCACATGGCCAAGGACAAGATGCTAGTGTCCCAAATTATTACAGGACAGATGCTGATCAAAATGACAATAAGAAACCAAATCCTGTCTAACCGAACGGCCATCCTAACTGTCTGCCAACAGTACACGGAGGAGACAGCCAGGAGATGACGGAATTCTCCTTCATGTTCCCTGCAAACAGACATTGGCAACAGTTGCTTGAAGGGACACCCTGCACAGGTCATAACAAAAAAAATGTCAAGAGAGCTCAGACTCTGATACCCACACCTGGACCTATATTATGTAAAACCATCATTCAAAATGACAATATGTACCCCAACCTTCACTGCAGTGGTACCTCCAACTGCCAAGACACAGAACAAAGAAAAGGTCAACTGACAGATTAAATCTGAAAGAAATATTGTATATATATTCAAGGTGCTATTACTCCGACTTCAAATATCACCATGGAAATAATGAAATTATGCCAATGGTCCCAACAAAGATGGACCTTGGAGGAAAATACACTAAGTGAAGTAAGCAATAGAGGAAGAAAATAGTAGGTGATGTCCCTTGAGGGTGAAATTGAAAGAAAGACATAGAGGAAGTAATTTACAACAGAAAAAGTGACTCTGAGATACAAAGAATTAAAAAAAAAAAAAAAAGTGCCAGGGATGAATTAGGAGATTGTTACTAACCTATACACAGAAATCTGTAATAGATAATCCACAAGGATTATCTCCTTCCTTCCTTCCCCATATGCACTGAAATGTATATCTCTAACGTTGTTATTGTTTGGTTGCTAAGTTGTATACAACACTGTGAACCCCATGGACTATAGCCTGGCAGGCTCTTCTGCCCACTGCATTTCCCAGGAAAGTATACTGGACTGAGCTGCCATTTCCTTCTCCAGGATCTGAACATACACACCGAAATACATATCGGTATTCACTAGTACACAAGGAGTATCTTCCACCTTCCTTCCATCTTTCCTTCCTTCTATGCACATATACAGAAAAATATTTGTCTTGAACATATACAATGAAATCTGTAGCTGTAATAGATAATCCACAAGGATTATCTCCTTCCCTCGTTCCTTGCACATGTACAAAGAAATTGTACCTCTAATAAATGTCCCATAGGGATCTGAGGTTCAGCAGAGAACTTTACTTGACCTTGTTTAATAACCTCAATGGCAAAAGAATCAATAAGGAGTATTAAAGCTTGTATGCATATGTCACAGCTAAATCAGCCAATTGTACCCTGTGGACAAGATCAGAACTGCAGATTGACTAGATTTCAACATAGAATTGCCATGAAATTAAAGGAAAGAAGAGTAATACCTAGTGTATTCCCTTCGACTGCTTGACTTAGGATCCTATCCATATCCTGGAACCTGGTAGGCTTGAGTTTCAGGGCTGGACTGGGCTGGGGTCGAGACAGCCGAGCAGGGTGTCCTTCATAGGAGCCCTTTTAAACCTGTACTGTCTAGTTTGCCCTAGCTGGGGCCAGAATCCCTATTGAACCCCAATCTTAATGGCCTGACCCTCTGACTTGGAGGAACATGGAAAATCACCCAGACCCCAGGTCTCCTGGTGCTGGGGGTCCCCAGCTCAAGACTCCTTCCTGAGAGTGCAGCCTCCTAGGCACCTCATCAGGGAGCAGTGCCCCAGGTAGGCATGAGGCTAGAGGGGAGGGAAATGTGAAGCTTCAGCGGGGAAGAAGTAGTGAGACAGAAGCCCTTGGGTGTTTCCTCATTCACATTCCTCTCCACAGCCCAGTCTCTGGTTGCAGGTAGAACCAGAGTTGGGTATGGAGAGGTGCTGCCATCTTGTGGACATTTCCTGTAACAACAACTGACTGGCACCTCCAATTCAAAAAGCCTGTGGGGCAGGTACCCTCAGAAAGGAACTGCAGCAGGTACTGCAGAAATGAATTCCAAACCACAACTGACTTTCAAAAAGCCAATTTCAAAGGTCAATTTCCTCACACCCTTTAAGGAAAGAAAAAAAGAACCCAGAGCACCACAGGACAAGATGCTCAGCATTCTGAATTATAGGAGTGACGCTGATCAAAAAGACAACAAGAAATTAAATCCTGCCAGAATGGCCATCTTAACTGTCTGCAAAGAGTACATGGAGGAGAGTCCTGGGAGATGATGGAAACCCCCCCCCCCCCATCATGTTCCCTGGGAACAGACATTGGCAACAATTCCTTGAAGGGACAACCTGCACAGGCCAGAACCAAAAAAGTCAAGAGAGCTAAACCTAGGATTCTAATACCCACACCCGGGCCTACATTACAAAAAAACATCATTCAAAATTACATATGAACCCCAACTTTCACTGCAGTGGTACCTCCAACTGCCAAGACACAGACATAAGAAAAGGCCCACTGACAGTTTAAAGAAATGTGGTACATATATAGAAAGGGCTATTACTCCGACTTGAAGTATTGCCATAATGAAATTATGTCAATGGTCCCCACAAGGATGGACCTTGGAGGAAAGTATAGTAAGTGAAGTCAGCAACAGAAGAAAACAGCTGATGATGTTCCTTTGAGAAAGTCAATTCCCAGGCAGGTTGACAAGAAGTCCAGGGTCCCCAAGGAGGAGAAAGGGGTCTGGGGTTCTCAAGGAGGAGGAAAGGACAAACTTTTTTCCCACATTCCTTAGTAAGGATTCTATAACAATAATGTGTCCTGCTTGAGGATATATTTCTCCTTGCTGAAAATGTTCTGACTAATTCTGTTATCTTGAAGAAAGTTAAAGTCACTCAGTCATGTTCAACTCTTTGTAACCCCAAAGTGAAAGTTGCTCAGTCATGTCCGACTCTTTGCAACCCCATGGACTGTAGCCTTAAGGTCTCTAGCTGAGCATCTGCTTGGAGGTGTCATCGACACAAGAAGCTAAAAGTCTGCCTCAAGGCCTCATAGTCACACACGAGCTGAGCCTCTGCTTAGAGGCCTCATAGATACAATAAGCTGAGTGTCTACCTAGAGGCCTGTTCTTGCCTGGAGATTTCATGGAAAGAGAATCCCAGTGGGCTTCAGCCCTTGGGGTCCCATAGAGTCAGAATAGATACTTCGGAAGGACATAATGTTCAGCACAAGGAGTTTACTGGACCTTGTTTAATAACCTCTTTGGCAAATAATTGAAAAAAACAGATATGCTGTATGTATATGGCATAACAGAATAAGGAGCCTATATACTGACAATAAGAACAAAACTGCAAATCAAATATAGGGCTACATTGTATCAGCATGAGATTAAAGAGCAGAAAAGAGTGATGCCTATTTTATCCCCTCTGATCTCCCCGACATATGCTGTTTGCCATACCAGGAACCTGAGCTGGCTTGGGTCCCATGACTGGGAGGATTTGAGACAGTAGGACCAGGTATCCTTAATTGTGAGCCCCCTCTTAAACCTGTACTATCTGGTTTTCCCTAGCTTGGACTATAGACCTTAGTGCATCTAAAGAATGGTAGCCTGAGCCTCTGACCACAAGAACTTTTGAAAAGTCACCTGGCCTCCAGGTCCCCTGGTGCTGGGGTCTCTAGCTGAAGTCTCTTTTTTGAGAGTGCAGCCTCCTAGGCGTTTCAGCAGGGAGCAGTGCCCGAGGTTGGGATGAGTCTGAAAGGGAGGGGTGAAGCCTTAAGGGGAAGAAGTAGTGAGACACAAGGCATTGAGTGTTTGCTCAGGCGAGTTCCACTCTAATTCTCAGCTCAGGAAGCCAACTTTCCCAAAGGCTGTTTGCCTGAAGAACCAGAGTTGGACATGAAACAGTGCTGCCCTCTTGTGGCCATTTTCTGTAATAACACCATGAAGAGCTGTGCTGCTGCTGCTGCTGCTGCTGCTAAGTCACTTCAGTCGTGTCCGACTCTGTGCGACCCCATAGACGGCAGCCCACCAGGCTCCCCCGTCCCTGGGATTCTCCAGGCAAGAACACTGGAGTGGGTTGCAATTTCCTTCTCCAACGCGTGAAAGTGAATTCGCTCAGTCGTGTCTGACTCTTAGCGACCCCATGGACTGCAGCCTACTGGGCTCCTCCATCCATGGGATTTTCCAGGCAAGAGTACTGGAGTGGGGTGCTTACTGGACATTTAATATTCACAAGGATCTAGGTAGGGGCTGTAAATAAATAAAACACATGCTCTCAAGAAGTGTCCTAGGGGTAATCATGAACAAAGAACTCAAAACAAGGCAGGCATTAAAGAAGCCAATTTCAAGATGTAAGCTTAACTTACACCCTTAAAGAAAAAAAACACCACATGAAATGATGTCAACATCACTAGAGAAATGCAAATCTAAACTACAGCAAGGCATCACATCACCCTGGTCAGAATGGCCATTACCAAGCATTCTACAAACAACAAGTGCTGGAGAGGATGTGCAGACAAGGGAGCCCTTTTCCACTGATGCTTGGGATGGAAATTGGTAACGGCCACTATGGAAGACACAGTGAGGGTTCCTTCAGACATGAAAATGAGAATGAAGTTAGAAAACATACACAAAATAAACTCCAAATAGTATTATATATTTAAAAGTAATGATGGACACTATGAAATTCTTGAGAAAAACATAAACAGGACATGATTTGACATAAAATGCAGCCAAGTTTGCTGTGGATCTACCTCTCAGAATAATGAAAAATAAACCACAAATCAGAAAATGGGACCTCATTAACCTTAAAACCATTTGTCTACCAAAGGAAACCCTAACCGTGAGACAAGCACAACCCTCAGAATAGGGAGAAAGATTTGCAATGAAGATTCCCACAGGGAATTCATCTCCAAAATATACAAGCAGCTCATGCAACTCAATATAAAAAAATAAATACAACCCAAGAACAAAGTGAACCAAGACCGAAATGAATATTTCTCCAAGGAAGGCCTACAGATTGCAGTTAGGCACATGAAAAGATGCTCAGCATCACTAATTATCAGAAAGATGCAAATTAAAAGTCCAATGAGCTAAGCACTCACATTGGTCAGAATGGCCATTTCAAAATATCTTAAAGAATAAATGCTAGGATTTCCCTGGTGGTGTAGTGGTTAAGAATCAGCCTGCAAATGCAGGAGACGCGGGTTTGATCCCTGGTCTGGAAAGATTCCACACACGTGAAACAATTAAGCCAATGGGCCAAAACTGTTGAGCCTGTGCTCTAGAGCCCTTGAACCACAACTATTGAGCCCGCCTGATGCAACTACCGAAGCCTGGCACTCTAGAGCCCGCATTCTGCGACCAGAAGCTACCATAAGGAGAAGCTGAACAGTGAAACTAGAGAGTAGCCCCTGCTTGCTGCAGATAGAGAAAGCCTACGTTCAGCAACCAAGACTCAGTGCAACCAAAGATAAATGAATAAAATTATTTTAAAAAGAATAAATCTTAGAGAGAGTGCAGAGACAAGGGAGCCCTCCTGCACCGTTGATTGCAATGTACATAAATTCATCCAGTAGGGAGAACACATGGAGTTTTATTCAAAAAATACCATAGAAGTACATCAGGATCCAGCAGTACCACATCTGGGCATAAATCTGGAGAAAATAAAAAAATTTAAAAGCTACAGGAACCCCAGGAATTTCAGCTCCACAAGGTACAATAGCCACATCTGGGTAGCAAGCTAACTCATGAAATTACCGATAAATGGATACATGATGAGGTGCATATACACAATGCAATATTTCTCAACCATAAAGAAATAGGAAATAATTCCAAGTCCAGCCACAGAAAAGAAAGTCAAGGTGATCATTCCAAGTGAAGGAAGGAAGACAGGTACAGACAAGTATCATATGATATCACTCCTAGGTGTAATTTAAAAATGGATGCAGGAGAAGGAAATGGCAACCCCCTCCAGTATTCTTGCCTGGAAAATCCCATGGACAGAGGAGTCTGTGGGCTACAGTCCATGGGGGTGCAAAGAATCAGATACAACTGAGTACCTGAGCATGTTAGATGAGGACCCCTAAACTTCCCTCTCTCATTCCTGGGTGGGAGTCCACCTGTTTCTGCACATTCCAGCATGGACCTGGCACAAGCGAGAATGCTTCAGACCCAGAGTGCCCATCTGCTCCCCTGCAGGTGTGTGGGAGCCTTGGGCTTCTTGGGGAGGCAGTGATGCTCTTAGTTATGGGAGTTGGTGCTGCCTTGAGTCAAGGATGGTTAGGGAGGGGAAGTGCAGCATCAAATTAAGGGTGCAATGGCTGGCTAATAGCTTTCTTATAGATCAGTAATCAACAATTAGAATTAAAAACCCAGAAACAAAAAGAAGGAAAAAAATAACATTAAAAACCCAATACCATTTACATTAGCACCAAGAAAGAAGAGGAAACAAATATTTGGGTATAAATGTAACAAAATATGTACAAGATCTCTGTGAGGGCAAACTACAAAGCTCTAGATCTACAGGTACAATGGAATGTTATTCAGCCTTTAAAAGATATTCTGAAACATGCTACAACATAAGTGAATCTTGAAGACACTAAGCTACATGAAATAATCCTGGGGCAAAGGACAAATGCTGTAGGATTCCATGTATATGAGATGCCAAGAGTAGTCAGATTCACAGAGACAGAAAGTAGAATGGTTACTGCCAAGGATGAGGAAGGAGGGAATGGGAAGTTACTGTCTAATGGGTTCAGAGTTTCAGTTTGAAAAGGCGAAGTTCTGGACATGAGTGATGGTGATGTGGTACAACAAGGTGAATGTCTGTAATACTACTGAACTGGATATTTTAAAACATTAAATTTCATTTTCTGTATATTTTCTCACAATAAAAAAAGGACCAAAAAAAGGATGCAAATGAACTTTTTTACAAAAGAGAAACAGATTCAGACTTAGAAAAGAAACTTATGGTTACCAAAAGAGAAATGTGGAGGGGCAGGAAGTAATTAGCTGGTTCAGATCAATATATACACATTAAAACAGGTGCTATTGTTGTTCAGTCACTCAGTCGTGTCTGACTCTGTGTGACCCCATGGACTGTAGCCTGCCAGGCTCCTCTGTCCATGGGGTTTCCCAGGCAAGAATATTGGAGTGAGGTGCAATTTCCTGCACAAGGGGATCTTCCTGACCCAGGGATCAAACCCGTATCTCCTGCAAGTCTCCTGCATTGCAGGTGGACTGAGCCAGCAGGAAAGCCATAAAACAGGTGCTGAAGGGCCCTTAATAGTCACAAGTCCAACAGGGCTTTAAATGACACCTGCACTCAAGAAATGTCCTGGGGAAAATCATTGCAAAAGCATTCCAAACAGGGCCAAGTTTCAAGAAGCCAGTTTCAAGAGGTAAATTGTATTCACAAGGTGTAAAATAATAAAAGCACATAGGAAGATACTCCACATCAATAATTATTAAATCAATGCCAATCAAAACTTCAATAAGCTATCACCTTACATAGTCACAATGGCCATCATCGAAAATACCTGCAAAGAATAAATGCTGTAGAGAACGTACAGAAAATGGAATCTTCCTATGGTCTTGGTGGGACTGTAACTGGTGAAGCCATGATGGAAAACAGCATGGAGGTTCCTTGAAACATTAAACACAGAGGTATCATATGATCCTGCAATCCCATTCCTGGGCTTCGATCCAAAGAAAATCATCTTTCAAAATGACACGTGCACCTTGATTTTCAGGGCAGCACTATTTACAATAGTCCAAACACAAAACCCACCAAAATGTCCACTGACACAAATATGAAGACTACGTCGTACATCTGTACACTAAAATACTACTCAGCCTCAAGACAGAACGAAATAATCATATTGGCAGCAGCATGGATGAACCAAGAAATTATAATTCTATGTGAGGTAAGTCAAAGACAAAAAGACAAATATCTTAAGATATCAGATACAGGTGGGATCTATAAATTCATACTAATGAACTAATGCACAAAACAGAAACAGCCTGAGAAAACCAAATTCTGATTATCAAAAGAAAGTTAGAAAGGAAGGATAAATTAAGAATTTAGGATGAAAATATACACATGAATATATATCAAGTTGATAATGAAAAAGGACCTACTGACTAGGACAGGGAACTCTCCTGAACCAACTGTAATAGCCTATATGAGAAAAAAACAGAAAAAGAATGTATGTACAGCCATGTATAACTGAATCAAGTTCATGTACACCTAAAAATAAACATTGGAAATCAACTCTACTCCAATATAAAATAATAATTCAATAACAAACTAAATTAGCTGAGCTTGGTCTAGGGGAAACCAGACAATCATGACCCTATTAATTAGCATGTGATATGCAATGATATTAATATGACACCTCCAAAGGTTTTTACTCAGCAAGACACAGAGCAGCAACCCACTCAAAGGTGTCTGACCTCATGTGAATGCGACAAGGTGAAGAGAAGGAAAAGGACCACAGGTTAATCAGGGAAACACCCTCAATTCAGATGCTGGGAATCTCTGAGGAAACAGGACACACAGCAGGTGAAGAGCAGACCTGTGGTCTCCGTGTACACAGGATCCTGACCCACGTGGAAGGGGTGAGACCGACACAATCACCAGACCCTGCACCTGGGGACACACTTCCACACTCTCCAAGTGACACCACCTCCCCAGACCCTGCACCTGGGATCGCACGACCCTCGGTTAGGACACCAGGTCTCTGCTGGGCCCCTAAGGTGGAAACGAGTGGGTTCCTATGATCTCCTACTGCTACTGCTAAGTCACTTCAGTCGTGTCTGACTCTGTGCGACCCCATAGACGGCAGCCCACCAGGCTCCCCCGTCCCTGGGATTCTCCAGGCAAACACTGGAGTGGGTTGCCTTTCCTTCTCCAATGCATGAAAGTGAAAAGTGAAAGTGAAGTCGCTCAGTCGTGTCCAACTCTTAGCGACCCCATGGACTGCAGCCTAGCAGGCTCCTCAGTCCATGGGATTTTCCAGGCAAGAGTACTAGAGTGGGGTGCCACTGCCTTCTCCGGCAATCTCCTAAGATGATAGAAAGAAGTATGGGGTTGGTCTCCTCTCCCGATGCTTGTCCCAGAGAAGTCCTCCTCTCTTCCCTTTGGTTCTGTGTGATATTAACTGTTTTTACAGCTGTCATGATAATGTTGAACACACTACCTTGGTTCTGGCAGGCTCAGTCCTTTCTTGTTCCACTGAGGCGTTGAGAAAACACACCAGACGCAGGGCTGGGAGGGACGGGGAGGTCTGCTCTCTGCTCAGGAGGGATGGTCGACTGGAAGGAAATCACAGCAACAACCTCACCTGCTGCCCATTGACTTTATGCCTGATTCCTGTGCCCTGGAATCAATTCACCAGGTGAACCTGCCTCCCTACTCACCTGAATGTGCTGGAACATTGGAGTAATTACCAGGTAGCCACCTGAGGGTTCTCCAGGAGCCCCAGGGAGGTGAACCTGGCAGGGAACAGACTAGGAGCCTGACCTCAGCACTGACCCCCGGGAGGGCCAGGGAAGCCCACTCAGAGGAGAGCACAGTTCCCAGAGAAGCCCACCCCAGCCCCAGACCCCAGACATCTGAGCGCTGACGCTCAGACACAGGCGCGGAGTTTTCAGACAGAGGCCAGGCCAGGCCTGCACCCGGGTCTCCACGTCCCAGCACACACGGAACAGTCAGGTCTAAATGTCCTCATTGCAGAAAGTGCACGGTCTCATCCAAACATAATCAGTATAGGCAGGACTTTGTTCAGTCGCTCTATTTTCATATATGAAGTAAAGGAAATTCTACCACTTTCATAGATGAAATATGCAGCTCTTCTTTCATATATAAAATACAGAAAATTTTAGCACTTTTCAATTTGTGCCTCTATTTTCATATATGAAATATAGAATATTCCCTTTTCAGAGATGAAACGTGCACATATAATTTCATATATGAAATACAGAAAATATTAATATAATTCCATTTTCAGCAACATAAACCTAGAGATTATTCTACCAAGTGAAGTAGGCCAGAAAGACAATGACAAATATCATATGATTTCACTTATATGTGGAATCTAATATATGATGCAAATGAATTTATCTATGAAACAGAAACTGATATAGAGACCTAATGGTTACTAGTGCAGAGAGACAGGTAGGAGGGACAAGATAGGAGTAGGGGAATAAGAGATACACACTGCTCTCTGTAAAATATATAAGCTGGACAGGGAGGCCTGGTGTGCTGCAACTCATGGGGTCGCAGAGAGTTGGACACGACTGAGCAACTGAACTGAACTGACAATGTAGTTTACAGCACAGTGAAATAAAGCCATTATTTTCTGATAACTTTAAATAGAGTACATTCCATAAAAATATTGAATCACTATGTTGTAGACCCAAAACAAATATAGGAATATAAATCAGCTGTACTTCAGTTTTAAAATATAGTTGATGGCCAGTTACAAACACATAAAATAATTTAAAAAAATAGGAAAATAAAACTGGGGTATTTTTAAAAATAGAAGATTCCATCCATGAAGAAGTTAATTTTGATGACATTTAAAGTAATTACATAAGTAGCTTTAGTCTTTTAAAATTTGCTTCACAAGGAACTAATTAAAGTCAAGCCAATTAATCTAACTACAGAATAAAAATGGTTTTTTCAAAGTTGCTTTTTTCAGTGTTCTCCGACAAAACACTTTATTTAATGTTATTTTTGATGCCTACATATTGATTTCAGTTCACAATGACATATAAATAGAAGTCACTTAGCAATCCTCTAGTTTCAAATTAAGACTTTCATATGTATTAGGATGTAAGGCAGTATAACTGATTTAGAAGACTTATTTTAAGTCTTTAAAAGGATTATGCAAAAGGCACAATTATTTTCATTCTGGTCCCTGGACTGGTATTAAGCTCTGGAATTGCCTGCCATCTGACAATTTGAATTCACAAGCCCTCCAGGTGATTCTGAAGCACTGAAGTAAACTGAAGTTTGAGAACTCTTGCCCTAGAAATCCAGGCGAAACTCACAATTTACCAAGCCCAAGTTGTAAGACTTAGTATCATTATAAATTACAGTAAGTTTTTTATTCTTTTGCTTAAAGAACAATAGCAAATGAGTTAACTTTACAAATGTAAATACCTATATTTTCATACGTAAAATATAGAAAATTCCATTTTCATATGTGACATATGTACCTATATTTTCTATATGAAATATAGAAAATTCAGTTTTCATACTGAAATACACACCTATATTTTCATACGTGAGATACAGAAAATCTATTTTCATACATGAAATAACGCACCTATATATGTTCATATATGAAATACAGAAATATAGACCCGGGTTTGATCTCTGGGTTAGGAAGATCTCCTGGAGAAGGGAATGGCTACCCACTCCAGCTTTCTTGCCTGGAGAATTCCATGGACAGAGAAGCCTGGCGGACTACGCTTGCTCCTTGTGAGGAAAGTTATGACCAACCTAGATAGTGTTTTAAAAAGCAGAGACATCACTTTGCCGACAAAGATTTTTGTAGTCAAAGCTAACAGCCAAGACAGGGAAGCAAGCTAATTATAGAAGCGCACGTGAATGGAGACAGGAGGTGGGGTACATGTACACAGTGCAGCGTACCTCCACCATAGAAAGTAGGATATAACGCAAAGTCCAGCCACAGAAAAGGAAGGAGACATGGTCATTCCAAGAGAACTAAGGGAGACAGTGAGATACAAGTATCGCCTGGTATCACTTCTAGGTATAATCTGAAAATGGATACAAATGAACGTCTTTCAGAAAGAGACACAGCCTCAAAGACTTAGAAGGGAAACTTCCAGTCACCAAGAAAGTAAGATGTGGAGCAGGGAGAAATGAGCTGCTTCAGACTAACATATGCACATAACTATTTCTAAAGTAAGACACCAGGACCCACTGTGTAACACAAGGAATCTTACACAACACTATGTAATTACCTATATGGAAAAGAACCCCCCAAAATTATGTTTACATCTATGTGGAAATGAACCAGTTGCAGCACATTGAAAAGAAAAACAAAACAAGATTTTAATTCACTTTTATAATCTAGTTTAAATTATAGATTAAAAACAGAAAATATGGGGGAAAAAAGTGCTACCTCTATTCCCTCCAGGCAATAGTGACCTGGGCTGGTGTCACATCCCTAGAACCAGATTGGCTTGTGTCCCAAGGATGGAGTGTGCTGGGGCTGAGGGAGCTGGTAGCTTGTGGCAGGCAGTGTACCTCCAAAATGGGCCTGGAGTATCTCTTCCCTTCTGTAGAGCCCCCAACCCCCAGATACAGGCAGGAGAAATCAAGAGTTTGGAGTTAACATATATGCATGAATACATATCAAATAGGTGATCCAAAAGTAACTACTGAGAAGCAGAAGGAAGGTTATTGAACACGTTGTAATCACCTATATGCAGAGAAAGACCTGAAAGAAAACAGATAAACATCTATGTATAACTGAATCAAGTTCCTGGGACACCTGAAACAAAAACATCAGAAATCAACTATATTCTGGTATAAAATTACAAGGCAATTCAGTTCAGCTCAGTCTTGTCTGACTCTTTCTGACCCCATGAATCACAGCACGCTAGGCTTCCCTATCCATCACCAACTCCTGGAGTTTACTCAAACTCATGTCCATTGGGTCGGAGATGCCATCCAACCATCTCATCCTCTGTGTCCCCTTCTCCTCCCGCCTTCAATCTTTCCCAGCATCAGGGTCTTTTCAAATAAGTTAGTTCTTCACATTAGGTGTCCAAAGTATTGGAGTTTCAGCTTCAACATCAGTCCTTCCAATGAATATTCAGGACTGATTTCCTTTAGGATGGACTGGTTGGATCTCCTTGCAGTCCAAGGGACTCTCAAGAATCTTCTCCAACACCACAGTTCAAAAGCATCAATTCTTCTGTGCTCAGCTTTCTTTATAGTCCAAATCTCACATCCATACATGACTACTGGAAAAACCATAGCCTTAACTAGACAGACCTTTGTTGGCAAAGTACTGTCTCTGCTTTTTAATATGCTGTCTAGGTTGGTCATAACACTTCTTTCAAGGAGTGAGTGTCTTTTAATTTCATGGCTGCAGTCACCATCTGCAGTGATTTTGGAGCCCCCCAAAATAAAGGCAGCCACTGTTGCCACTGTTTCCCCATCTATTTGCCATGAAGTGATGAGACTGGATGCCAAGATCTTAGTTTTCTGAATGTTGAGCTTTAAGCCAACTTTTTCACTCTCCTCTTTCACTTTCATCAAGAGGCTCTTTAGTTCTTCACTTTCTGCCATAAGGGTTGTGTCACCTGCATATCTGAGGTTATTGATATTTCTCCCGGCAATCTTGATTCCAGCTTGTGTTCATCCAGCCCAGCATTTCTTAAGATGTACTCTGTATATAAGTTAAATAAGCAGGGTGACAGTATACAGCCTTGATGTACACCTTTTCCTATTTGGAACCAGTCTGTTGTTCCATGTCCCGTTCTAATTGTTGCTTCCTGACCTACATACATATTTCTCGAGAGGAGGAATTACAGAATTAAAAAAAAGTGGCGGGCGGGCTGGGGGGGTGGAAGTGGTAGCAGGGAGAAGTGCTGCTGACTTGTGGCCATTTTCTGTACCAACCCCATGCAGAGCTGTACTGCTGCGTGTTTAACATTCACACAGATACAGGGACTGTAAGTAAAAACACCTACCCTCCAGCAACATCCTAAGAGTGGGCATTGAAAAATAATTCAAGATTAGGAAGGCTTTCAAGAACCCAGCTTCAAGAGGTAAGTTTAATTCACACCCTTTAAAAATAATCACATGAAAAGACATCAACATCACTAAACATTCAGTTCAGTCTCTCAGTCGTGTCTGACTCTTTGTGACCCCATGAATCACAGCACGCCAGGCCTCCCTGTCCATCACCAACTCTCAGAGTTCACTCAAACTCATGTCCATCGAGTCGGTGACTCCATCCAGCCATCTCATCCTCCGTGGTCCCCTTTTCCTCCTGCCCCTAATCCCTCCCAGCATCAGGGTCTTTTCCAATAAGTCAACTCTTCGCATGAGGTGGCCAAAGTATTGGAGTTTCAGCTTCAGCATCAGTCCTTCCAAGGAACACCCAGGACTGATCTCCTTTAGGATGGACTGGTTGGATCTCCTTGCAGTCCAAGGGACTCTCAAGAGTCTTCTCCAACACCACAGTTCAAAAGCATCAATTCTTCGGTGCTCAGCTTTCTTCACAGTCCAACTCTCACATCCACACATGACCACTGGAAAAACCATAGCCTTGACTAGACAGACCTTTGTTGGCAAAGTAATATCTCTGCTTTTGAATATGCTATCTATGTTGGTCATAACTTTCCTTAAGGAAATGCAGTGCTAAACTACAATGAGGTATCATACCACACTGGGAAGAATGGCCATTGCCCAACACACTACAAACAATAAATGCTGGAGAGGGTGTGAAGACAAGGGAACCCTCTTCCATGGATGCTTGGGATGTAAATTGGAAACAACCACTATGAGGGACACTATGAAGGTTCCTTCAGCCATGGAAGGAAGAATGAGGTTAGAACACTCCCTATCACCATACACAAAAATAAACTCCAAATAGTATAAATATCTAAATATAAGGATGGATACTATGAAATCCTTGAGAAAAATATAAACAGGACATAATTTGACATAAAATGCAGCAAGTTCTTTGTGGACCCACATTTTTAGAATAAACAAAAATAAACTACAAATCAGAAACCAGGCCAAAACTAACCTTAAAAGGATTTGCATAGCAAGGAAAACCCTAAACAAAAGACAAGGACAACACTCAGAATAGGAAAAAAAAAATTGCATTGAGATCCCTACAAGGAATTCATCTCCAAACCATGCAAGAAGTTTGTGCAACTCAATGTTAAAAATATGTACACCTCTCCCTCCCCACACACAAAAATGGGCCAAATATCAAAATGGATATTTCTCTGAGGAATGCCAACAGACTGCAATCTGGCACATGAAAAGATGCTCAGTATCACTAATATTCAGTTCAGTCTCTCAGTCGTGTCCGACCCTTCGCGACCCCATGAATCGCACCACGCCAGGCCTCCCTGTCCATCACCAACTCCCAGAGTCCACCCAAACTCATGTGCATCGAGTTGGTGATGCCATACAGTCACCTCATCCTCTGTCATCCCCTTCTCCTCCTGCCCTCAATCCCTCCCAGCATCAGAGTCTTTCCAATGAGTCACCTCTTCGCATGAGGTGGCCAAAGTATTGGAATTTCAGCCTCAGCATCAGTCCTTCCAATGAACACCCAGGACTGATCTCCTTTAGGATGGACTGGTTGGATCTCCTTGCAGTCTAAGGGACTCTCAAGAGTCTTCTCCAACACCACAGTTTAAAAGTATCAATTCTTCGGCGTCAGCTTTCTTCACAGTCTAACTCTCACATCCATACATGACATCACTAATATTAGAGAAAGGGGAATCAAAACTCTAATGAGGATTGAGCTCACATTTGTCAGAAAAGCCATCTTAAAGAATAAATGCTTGAGAGGTTATGGAGAGAAGGGAATCCTCCTGCACTGTTGATTGCAATGTACATAGATAATCTGGGTAGAGAGAAGACTATAGAGGTTCATTTTAAAAATAACATAGAAACACTTTTAGACCCAGAAATCCCACGATAGGGCATAAATCTGGGGAAAATAAAAAAATGTTAAAAAGATGTGGGTCCCCCTTCCCTCTTGGCCTCCCTAGGTACAATAGCCAAGTCAGGGAAGCAAGTTAACTGTAGAAATTACAGACGAATGGATACAGACAATCAAGTACGTATACACAATGCAATATTACTCAAACATAAGAAAGTAGGAAATAATGCCAAGTCTAACCACAGGAAAGAATGTAGAGATGGAAATGGGTGCTTCCTGTAACCCCCTGGGATGATAGAAGTGTAGGATCAGTCTCCTCCCCGCTTACTGTCCCATAGAAGTCCTCTCCTCCCTTTGGTTCTGTGTGATAGTAACAGTTTTTACAGCTGTCATGATAATGTTGAACACACTACCTTAGTTCTGGCAGGCTCAGTCCTTTCTTGTTCCACTGAGGTGTTGAGAAAACACGCCAGAGGGCTGGGAGACGAAGGCCAGGTCTGGTCTCTGCTGAGGAGGGAGAGTCGACTGGAAGGAGAGCACAGCAGCAACCTCACCTGCTGCCCATTGGCCATTTGTCTGATCCATGTGCCCTGGAATCAATTCACCAGGTGAACCTGCCTCCCTTGCCGCAATGCTTGTCCTGGAAAATTGGAATAATTACCAGGTAGCCACCTGAGGCGGAAAAGGCAATGGCACCCCACTCCAGTACTCTTGCCTGGAAAATCCCATGGACGGAGGAGCCTGGTGGGCTGCAGTTCATGGGGTCGCTAAGAGTCAGACACGACTGGGCGACTTAACTTTCACTTTTCACTTTCATGCATTGGAGAAGGAAATGGCAACCCACTCCAGTGTTCTTGCCTGGAGAATCCCAGGGATGGGGAGAAGGTCCTGACCCCTTATTAACTAGCGGTCGAGGATGTGCTTGTATTTTTCCACAGGATGCAGATTCTCCAATTTAGATCCAAGACAGGTTGATTCGCCATGTTGCAGACCCCCAGACATCCAGTTCCCCCATTGCTTCTATCACAAAAGAGGAGCCCGCTGGAAGGGGAGGCAAGATAAACATCGAGATCCCGGCAAGACTGACGGGGCTGCTGCAGTGCGAACTCCAACCAGAAAATAATTCTACTTATTCTGTTTTGGCTCATCTACCCTCTCCTTATGTTTTTCTCTTTACCAATGATTCTGGAAAACTTAATGTACGTGTGACTTTCACTGGTGGACCCAATGCAGTGACTTGTGAACAATGCATGCTCTCATGTTTAAATCCTCAATATAATGTTTGCTCTTTGGTAGTGTTACAATGTCCACCTTATCTTATGATGTAACCACTTATTCATATAACTATAGTCTTGCTGTGTTACAACAACTACAAGATTTAATGTGATCATGACAATTTGTGGGTACTTATTTTAGGAATATCAGCTTTAATAGCAGCAATTACTTCTGTTACTGTGGCAGCAATATCATTGACTCAACAAGTGCATACTGCCCAATATGTTGATGCTATGTCTAAAAATGTCTCTTTAAGTCTAGCAACACTGGAAGTTATAGATAGAAAATTGGAGATGAGAGTAGACGCCTTAGAAGAGGCAATAATGCATATTGGGGCTGAGTTACAGGCTTTAAAAGTGAAAATGGCTCTGTCTTGCCAAGCTGATTACCGGTGGATATGCGTGACATCTTTAAAGGTAAACGAGACAGATTATGAATGGGAAAAATCAAAAAACATATCTCAGGTGTTTGCAACAGCTCTGACATTGGCCTGGACTTAGGGAAATTTCATAATCAAATACAGACCCTGGAACACTGTCGACTGGATTTTACCACCGCTGGAGCAGCTAATGACTTATTTCACACCTTCTCTAACTTTACTTCTGGAAAAAACATTCTGTCTAATATCTTTAGTTCTAATTTTGCTTCTCATAATCATTCTTCCTTGTATTGTCAGGATTCTTCGGCAGAACATTCAAAAGCTCGCGACTGAGCTGCATCTGGCTGTTTTAAGAAATAAAAAAGGGGGAGATGCGGGGAGCGAGCTCCGCCCCTGGCAAAGGTCATGAGGAAGGAGGCTTGGCATACGCAAAGGCGGGATCAAGCCTCAGGAGTCTCCCTGGAAATTCTCGAGCAATCTACCCCCAAAACCAGTCTGCCTACTTTCTGCTTTGTGCTTTCACCTATACCTCTGACTTTATGGGGGGCTGTCCCCCACTACCTCTCTGAAAAAAGAGTTAGCTTACAGCTCCAGTTAATAATTCCTGGGTGTGACAGTGTTTCAACCTACAAACTCCCTTGGAAGTCCTCTAGCCTGCCTGAATAGGTTTTTCCGGCCACATGTGATTGCTCAGAGCCTCCAAACTGTGAGAGGCATGAGATGTTCTAAACTGTCTAAATACAGATTCCTTTGAGCAGTTAAAAGATTGATTAGAAATTGTATTGGTGAAGGGATTTTCACTTGTTGGGCCAATGTTTGCTGCTAAGTCTCCATATCCCTTACCTGCTGTGTCCCTGGCAGTGTATTGATTAATATAATTGGTGTAAGTAGTAGCTTTAATGTTTGTAACCTGGGACCCTTGAGTTAATTCTTTTTCTTGTTATAGCCCACCACACCTTTGCTCTGTAGGAATGCAACTTTATCTAATGCTTTTTGGAGGCTGGCGCCTGACTTTAGAATAATCACCTTTAGAGAAAAAGGCCTCTGGGCCAGAAGATGATGCAAATCACCTAAACTTTTGCATATGATAAGTTTGCAGGAAGAAAGCCTGGCTTACTGCATGACTCTACCCCTTCCCCCATTATCCTCTATGCATAACTTAAGGTATAAAAACTACTTTGGAAAATAAAGTGTGGGCCTTGTTCACCGAAACTTGGTCTCACCATGTCGTTCTTTCTCTTACCTTCTGGCTGAATTATTCAGCCTCTTTTCTCCACTGAATTTCCTCACTGAGCTATCCTTATTTCAGCCTCTTTTCTTCACTGAATTTTACAGAGCTATCCTCATTCTATTACTCTTTATATCCTTAATTAACATTTAATTAAGCAATTGTTTCCTGATCTTCACCTACGCCGTCTCTCCTTCGAATACCCTGGATCAGCCGGGGCTGGTCCCCGGCAGATGGGAGAGCCTGGTGGGCTGCCATCTCTGGGGTCGCACAGAGTCGGACACGACTGAAGCGACTTAGCAGCAGCAGCAGCCACCTGAGGAGTCTTTAGGAGCCCCAGGGAAGGTGAACCTCACAGGGATAAAGAAGCAAACAGGCACAGGCCTGTATAAAATGAATACTGTAAAGCATTAATTACTAAACACAAGTGAAGTTCTCATGTATTCATCCCTTTTTCTTAGTTGTGTATATGTGTGTGTGTGGTCTCTCATGATCCTGTCCCATGCAGATGGGGTGAGACTCACACAGTCCCCAGACCACCCACCTGGAGTCACATGTCCCCTTGATCAGGCACCATGGCTGTGGTCAGCAAGCCCCCAATGTGTAAACAAGCCAGGTCCCTGGGACCTGCTGGGACTCTAGAAAGAAATGTAGGGTCCATCTCCTCTCCCCACAATTGTCCCTGAGAAGTCAGGCCCCCTCCTGTTTTCACTCTGGTTCTGTGTGATTTTTTGCTGGTTTGAAAGCTCATGCTAGAGGTGAATACACTACCTTGGTTCTGGCAGGCTCTGTCTTTCTTGTCCTGCTGAGTTGCTGAGAAAACACAGAAGAGCTGGACTGAAAGACGAGGAGCAGCTCTGTTCTCTTCGGAGGAGAGAGTCGACCGGAAGGAGAGCACAGCAGCAACCTCACCTGCTGCCCATTGACTTTTTGCCTGATTCCTGTGCCCTGGAATCAATTCACCAGGTGCACCAGCTTCCCTACTCAACCTGAATGTGCTGGAAAATTGGAATGATTACCAGGTAGCCCACCTGAGGGGTCTCCAGGAGCCCCAGGAAGATGAACCTGGCGGGGGACAGACTAGGAGCACGACCGCAGCACTGACCCCCGGGAGGGACATGGAACCCCACTCAGAGGAGAGCACGGACACCCAGAGAAGCCCACCTCAGCCCCAGACCCCAGACATCTGAGCGCTGACGTTCAGACGCAGGCACGGAGTTTCCCAGACAGAGGCCAGGCCAGGCCTCCACCCGAGTCCCCATGTCCCAATGCACAGAGTACAAGGTCAGGCCTAAATGTCCTCACTGCAGAAAGCGCACAGTCTCAGAAACATAATCAGTGTAGACAGGACTTAGAGAGGTCTAAATCTACCATGTAGACAGAACTTGGTCAGGTTCAGATGAGTTTACGGCTGGTCTCCCAGGAGGCACAGGTCACACACATTCAGGGTCTCTCATCGTTGGACATGGGAACTAGGATGTATATTTCTTGAAGAAGAAATCATCACTGGGATCCACACTTCACCCACATCAGGAAAGTGAAAGGTGTGTGTCATTACATATTTCAAAACAACAATGTTACAAATTTCTCTGGGCACATGATGGTCAGGATCCAGGGGAGATCCAGGAATTTCTTAGTATGCAGGCCAGTGTCCTGTAAAGACAGACAGGAAGCAGCCTGATTTCAGCATCCCAGGCTTCCAGCATGAGACAACCACACTGGAAGCCTTCTGGAAAAGTATATACTTTATCAGAATAAAAATATATTGTTGAAATTGCAAGCATACTAGTTATTATTTGCAAACCTAAAATATTCTTAAAAGCTTGGCACCCTGATCGTTGCAGTTATCATTGGTTCCTTTGTATTCAGATTTTCTGGGTAGAAACAAGCCATCATTTCAAATTAGTTTGTTCTAATTATGTTATTTATTCTTACATGAATGAAAGGTCACAGATGAAAAAAAAGGAAGGATTTTTTTGTATTTTCAATACAAAAAAAGTATTGAATTTGCAAACACTAGTGACTCAAAGAGCCCATAAGCTTCATGTCCTTTGTCTTCTAATAGTCTCATTTTTTCCCTGAAGAAACCTGAACAAATAGGCCTCCTGATTTTTTTGCTTCTCTGTTCAAACTGAGCTAAAATGAAATTGATATTCATATCAAAAAGTAACAGTTTTTGAGTTTTGAGATGTCATACCAGCGTAACAGAGGCTGGAGAAAATGGAACGCTCCTATGCTACTGGTAGGCAAACCACATTTTAAAATAAAGCTTTGGATGTTGGTTCAAGTACGTGCCAGAATATTGTCTGAAGTGTTATTCATTCAGTCGTATCTCTGTGACCCCATGGACTGTAGCCCGCCAGGCTCCTCTGTCCATGGGCTTCTCCAGGCAAGAATACTGGAGTGGGTTGCCATTCCCTTCTCTAGGGGATCTTCCTGACTCAAGGATAGAGCCTGGGTCTCCTGCATTGCCAGCAGATTCTTTACTGTCTGAGCCACCAGAGAAGCCCAGAATATTGTACAGACCCAAATTAAAACTGTCTAAAGCTTTCTTTGGCAGGGTCACCACCTTTGGGCATGATGATGTCCTGCAGTTGTCTGACAATTCCCCACAACACCAACCTTAAAGGTTTCGCTTTTGAGTACTTAATATTCACCAAAATTGCTGGGCACTAAATGACACTTGATGTCAAGAAGACTCCAGAGCTAAAGAATAAAAGATGCAAAAAGGGTCAAACTGTCAGAAGAAAATATCAGGAGGTAAATACAATCTATTAGATTTTCTTAAGAAAGCACAGGAAAAGGTTCTCAATTAGGTGAATAATTAGACACAGGACAATCAAAATGACAATGATGTATGGCCATAGAGAAGTCCAAAAGACCACTCTCAAAAAATCTAAGAACGCGAGAGTGGGTGAAAAAAAAAGACCCTTAGATAGTGCTGGTGAATATTTATTGGTAACTGTTGCTATGAGGACATACTTAGATGTGCATTTTAATGGTTGAAATAGACGAACCATATAATCTGGCTGAGAGTGTATGTGGAGAAAATCAGATTTTGGAAAACCCATGCACACAAATATGCACCACAGCAGATTGCAAAATAGCCCAGATGTGGAAGTAGGCAAACATACAGGGACAGATGAATGGATAAAGAAAAAGTAATACATGCAAAGAAATATGGCTCTGACTTTAAAAAATGAGATAATATCAACTGCAGGGACACAGACAAATCTAGAGGTAATATCATTAGGTAAAGTCAGTTAGATGGAGACAGAGTTATATGATATCATGTACAGGCAGGAAAGAGGTACTCATTGCATGCATGCATGCATGCTAAGTTGCTTCAGTACTATGAGCTTACTGATGTGAAATAAATAGTCTTAGGCAACAAAGTTATGGTCACCAAAGGGGAATGGTGGGAATAAGGCATAAATTAGGAGGAAGGAATTAACTCATACCCACAAATACATAAAAAATAAATGATCAGTATGGGCCTACTTGAGAAAGGGTGTTGGACTAAACACACTCTAATAATCTACATGTTTAAAAAAAAACCCAAAAGATGAATAGATATAGAAGTAAGTATAACTGAACAAGATTTTGTACACCTACAACAAACACAACCTGGTAAGTCATTTTTACTCCAATTAAAAAATACGTATTACTAGAAGAAACAAAAGTATTAAAGAGACACAAGCTTTGGGTGGCTTCTTCTCACATACTCCACTCTAGTTTACAACTGTGCTCTAAGGCTACAACCCAAGCCTTGGATATCATAGTAACAAGACTTGGGCATGGAGGCGTTCCTCTGCCTTGTGCCCATTTTTCAAAACAGCAGCCTAAAAATATTGCTCTAAGTTACTTCATATTCACAAGCAGTGCTGGGGTCTAAATGATACATGAACTTAAAAAACTTTCAAGGGAATCCCATCAAAACAAGTTAAACATTGGTAGACTCTCAAGAAAAATACTTTCAACCATAAATTCTCAACATGCTGTTTAAAAAAAAAATAGCCAACGTGCTGAACATCATGATTTATAAGAGGCATGAGAATCAAGAGCACAAAAAAAAAAAAAAAGAATCAACAGCACAATGAGGGATCATTTTGCACCAGTGTGAAAGGCCATCCTGAACATTTTGCAGAAAGGAAACGGTGAAAATGCACAGAGAATAGGGAACCCATTTATGGTGCTCATAGCATGTAAAAGATAAAAACAGTATAGAGATGAAAATGGAACTGCCTTAAAGAAATAAGGGAGCTTCTCTGGCGGCTTAGACAGTAAAGAATCTACCTGCAATGCAGGAGACCTGGGTTTGATCCCTGGGTCAGGAAGATCCCCTGGAGAAGAAAATGGCAATCCACTCCAGTATTTTACTGGAGAATTCCATGGACAGAGGAGCCTGGCTGGCTACAATCCATAGGTAGGGTCACAAAGAGTCAGACACAACTGAGTGACTAACACACTTAAAGATATAAGATTTTGCAGAATTACTCCAAGGAATAGTTGAGAAGACAACGTTTTGAAACCTGTGTGCAACCAAACATTCACTGGACGACACTTTGCAATAGCCCCGAAATGGAAATAAACATATTGTTTATGGGGAGATAAATGAATAAAGAAAAAGAGATCCATGAACATAATGGAACATGACTCTACCAGAAGAAAATGAAATAATGTGATTTTCAGGAGCACTGATAAAACTAGGGATGATCAAACAACGTGAAGAAATCCAGAAAAAGATATATATCTTTAGATATCATTTATGCTGGAATTGATAAACACACAACAATTTATTCACTGAGAAACATGAAGACTTGGCAACCTAGAAAACAGTCTTCTGATTATTAAGGAGAAAGCAAGTGGAAAGGGATAAAATAAAAGGCTCATTGAAACATGTATAATATCATGTATGAAACGAGTCGCCAGTCCAGGTTTGATGCACGATACTGGATGCTTGGGGCTGGTACACTGGGACGACCCAGAAGGAGGGTATGGGGAGGGAGGAGGGAGGAGGGTTCAGGATGGGGAACACAGGTATACCTGTGGCGGATTCATTTCGATATTTGACAAAACTAATACAATATTGTAAAGTTTAAAAAAAAAAAAAAAAAGGTTCAGTTCAGTTCAGTCACTCAGTCGTGTCCAACTCTTTGCGACCCCATGAATCGCAGCACGCCAGGCCTCCCTGTCCATCACCAACTCCCGGAGTTCACCCAAACACATATTAGAGTAAACAAATATAATCATTCCATGTAAAAAAGGTAATCATCAAAGACCTAGGTATAACAAAGGATTACTGTGAACACATTGTAATGAACTGCACATGAAAAATGCAAATCTGGATACATGTATATGTATATATATATATATACATATATGTATATGTAAAACTGAAAACACATTCGGTTTACCTGCCACACACAGCACATTTTGTATCAGTGTTACTACAAAATGGAATAAAGCTTAATTTAAAAAAGAAAGCTAGGGAAGAACATACAAGCTTTTGGGTGTTTGCTCAGGTACATTCCACATTAAATTACAGTCCTGAATGAAAACTCTTAAAGCTTTCATTTCCAGGGTAACCACAATTGGGCATTAGAAAATCCTGCAGCCTTGTGGCCATTCCCAGCAACAGCAATTGTAAGTTTTCCTTATGAGCACCTTGTTGTTGTTCAGTCGCTAACCTGTGTTCAACTCTTTGCAACCCCATAGCCAGGCATCCCTGTCCTTCACTATCTCCCAAAGTTTGCTCAGATTCATGTCCACTGTGTCAGTGATGCTATCTAACCATCTCTTCCACTGTCTCCCCCTTCTCCTTTTGCCTTCAATTTTTCCCAGCATCAGGGTCTTTTCCAATGAGTCAGCTCTTCACATCAGGTGACCAAAGTAATGGAGCTTCAGCTTCAGCAACAGTCCTTTCAGTGAATATTCAGGGTTGATTTCCTTTAGGATTAACTGGTTTGATCTCCTTGCTGTCCAGGGGACTCTCAAGAGTCTTCTCCAGCACCAAAGTTCGAAACCATCAATTCTTCAGTGCTCCGCCTTCTTTACTGTCCAGCTCTCACATCCATACATGACTACTGGAAAGACCATAGCTTTGACTATACAGACCTTTGTTGGCAAAGTGGTATCTTTGCTTTCTAACACACAGTCCAGGTTTGTTATAGCTTTCCTGCTAAGAAGCAATTGATTTCTAATTTTATAGCTGCAGTCACCATCCACAGTGATTTTAGAGTCCAAGAAGAAATCTCACATCCATGCGTGACTACCGCAAAAAACCATAGCTTTGACTATATGGACCTTTGTCGGCAAAGTAATGTCTCTGCTTTTCAATACGCTGTCTAGGTTTGTCAGAGCTTTTCTTCCAAGGAGCAAGAGTCTTTTCATTTCACACCTGCAGTCACCATGATCTTAGTATTTTTTAATATTGAGTTCTAAGCCGGCTGTTTCACTTTCCTCCTTCACCCTCATCAAGAGGCTCTTTAATTCTTTTTTGCTTTATGTCATTAGAATGGTATCATCTGCACATCTGTAGCTGTTGATATTTCTCCTGGAAATCTTGATTCCGCTTGTAACTCATCCAGCCAGGCACTGCTCATGATTTGCTCAGCATATAGGTTAAAATAAACAGGGTGACAGCAGGCATTCCTGTGTACTCCTTTCTCAATTCTGAACCAATCACTTGTTCCATACAGGGTTCTAACTGTTGCTTCTTGACCCGCATACAGGCTTCTCAGGAGACAGGTAAGGTGGTCTGGTATTCTCATCTCTTTATGAATTTTCCATAGTTTGTTACAATGCACACAGTCAAAGGCTTTAGAGTAGTCAATGAAACAGAAATAGGTGTTTTTTTCTGGAGTTCCCTTGCTTTCTCTATGATCCAGCGAATGTTGGCAATTTGATCTCTTGTTCCTCTGCCTTTCCTAATTCCAGCTTGATTGTCTGGAAGTTCTTGGTTCACATACTGCTGAAGCCTAGTGGAGGATTTTGAACATAATCTTACTAGCATGGTATGTGACTGCAATTGTCCAGTGGATTTGAACATTCCTTAATACTGCCCTTCTTGGGGATTGGGATAAGGATTGATCTTATCCAGTCCTGTAGCCACTGCTGGATTTTCCAAATTTCCTGACATATTGAGTGCTGTACTTTAATAGCATCATCTTTCAGGATTTTAGATAACTGCTGGAATTCCATCCCCTCCACTAGCTTTATTGGCAGCATTGCTTCATAAGGCCCACTTGACTTCACACTCAAGGATGTCTGGCTCTGAATGAGAGACTACACCATCCCATCATGGTTATCCAGGTCACTGAGATATTTTTTTGTACAGTTCTTCAGTGTATTCTTTCTCTTTTCTTGATCTCTTCTGATTCTATTAGGTCATTACCAATTCCATCCTTTACTGTGCCCATCTTTGGATGAAATGTTCCTTTGATATTCTAATTTTCTATGTCTACCAACTTAAAAAAAAATCACTTATCTGTGTACCCACTAGATTAGGCACCAACTTTGCCAACTTCCTGTTCATACTCCAGCGCTAGCCCCCAACATAAGGAAATCATGAACATGTGCTGATGCAGAAGAACAGAAATTCTGAGGTCAAGAATCCTTATCCTTAAACAGTTTGCTCTAAAAAAATTCTCCATAACATCCTTAGGAAGCCCTTCATCCCAGATAGGTGGCCCTGAGGCTGTGAGCTGTCCTCTATGCCTTCATCCTGCCCCCACTTCCACATAGCAGACACACTGTACTCAACCACCCCATTTCAGAACAGGAGTAATTTATTTCTATGGATACGATTTTAATAGTATTCAGTAAGTATTCAGTAATCAAAGCTTTCTCTAAATCAGGAAAAAAAGAATCCAAAGTAATCAGCAAATATTTTGTGTGTATATATACACACATATAATTTTTTAAATCTCTTTCCATAATTTAGTTCTGACTTCTAAGTGACAGAAGCAGTGAAGGACTTGATGTTGAAGCACCCTGTGATAAGGTTTTTTCAGGGTGATCAGGTTCTTGTGGATTATTCATCAGGCTTGCTCCAATTCCACAAGGACTCCACCACAGTCACTGGGATGGAGAAAGATCACTGGTTTTCTGTGTGCTCCTATTTTGGCCTCTTCACTTAGAATACAAAACTTCTTTTCTTTCAAATCCATCACAGCTTCATTTATATTATCCGCCTTCAGAAAAGGAAATAAACAAGAACACTTCTGAGACCACAAAAAAAAAAAAAAAAAAAACCACCAAATTATAGTATCATAAGACTTAGAAAAAACTTTGCAAACTCATGTGTCTAACTCCTCTGCTTTGGGGCAGAATAAGTCTTTAACCATCACAAAAATCAGCTTAATACTTCTAGAGACCAAATAAGAGGTTGCTAAATTTTCATAGGTGAGGAACCACAATGCTTAAGAATTTTCTCCATTAGTAACTATTTCTCCTTAGGACCTAAATGATGTCTGCTCCACTCCATAGCATGTTCCTGTGGCAGCTCTATTGATAATTCTTCACAAATTATTCTTCCTAAGAGCCCTGGGTGCCTCATTTACAAGAGGGAGATGAGGCCTGCCATATAAATGGCCAAGAGATCAAAATGAGATAACAGATAACAAGTTCTTAGCATAATTTACAGAAGGTACTCAACAAATATGAGTACTTCCCTAATCTCCAAACCTCCCTTCTGCTCAACTGTCTGATTATTACTTTTATTTTGACTGTGCAGTGCAGCATGTGGGATCCTAGTTCCCTGACTAGGGAATTATGAGCATTTCTAGGGAGTTACTGAGCATGAGGGTGGGTTTGGAAAACCCTAAATTTGCAGATGGTATCGAGGGAAGATGGTCTTCTGGAGGACTGTGTGTCCTCTAAACCTGAATTTTGTTGTTGTTGTTGTTCAATTGCTCAGTTATGTCCAACTCTTTGCAACCCCATGAACTGGAGCATGCCAGACTTCCCTGTCCTTCACTATCTCCCAGAGCTTGCTCAAACTCATGTCCTTTGAGTCAATGATGCCATCCAACCATCTCATCCTCTGTCGCCCCCTTCTCATCCTGTCCTCAATCTTTCCCAGAATCAGGGTCTTTTCCAATGAGTTGGCTCTCCGCATCAGGTGGCCAAAGTACTGGAGCTTCAGCTTCAGCATGAAGTCCTTCCAATGAATATTCAGGGTTGATTTCCTTTAAGATTGACTGGTATTGATCTCCTTTCAGTCCAATGGACTCTCCAGAGTCTTCTCCAGCACCACAATTTGAAAGCATCAATTCTTTGATGATGGCTGACTTTGCAGCCAGCCATCTGACTGCAGTCTGACTAACAGGCATCATATTAATTAAAGTTTACATACATATGCATCCATGCTAAGTCACTTCAGTCATGTCTGACTCTTTTTGACCCTATGGACTGTAGCCTTCCAGGCTCCTCAGTCCATGGGATTCTCCAGACAAGAGTACTGGAGTAGGTTGCCATGTACACCTGTACGTGTGTGTGTATGTATGTATACATATATACACACACATACATTGTGTGTGTGTACAGGTGCACATGATGTCTATTGTATGCATTATCTGTGTTTCCTTTTTTATTTAAGATGTCTTAGCAATTTTTCCATGTCAGTATATACAGGTCAACAACTTTTAACCTACTACATAGTACCCTAAATAATTATTTTATAGAAATACAAAAGGTGACCTAATCCTTCCCAAACTAATAAACCTTTGGGTTATAAGAAGGGAAATAGGCTCTTCTCAATGGTTAGGTGATAAACTATGCTTCCCTGGTGTTGCCTGTTGAACAAGAGTTTGGTGCAAGTTTGTGGACAACACTCCACTGGCATCTGAGGCCACATGCACACAGCAGGGACTGGCGGAGACAGAAAAAATATACTAGAGTGAAATTAAGAGATCTGGTGTACAGCTTCAGATGTTCTAACAAACCTGAGCTAAAGAAAAAGGGACCAGATGGAGTAACAGTAGAAATATTTGAAGAGATACTTAATAATTCTATATAATCAAAGAGAGATATGAATTCTCAAAGTAAAAATGCACTTGTGAATGAAGCAGAATAAAGACAAATCAATACCAATACACATAGTAGAGAAACTGGATATCATCAGTGATACAAAGAATATCTTAAGAGCTCTGCAAGGCAGGAACAGAGGCACAGACATAGAGAATGGGTTTGTGGACACAGGTGGGGGAGGGGAGGATGGGAAGAATTCAGAAAGTAGCACTGACATATACACACTACAGTAGCTAGTGGGAAGCTGCTGTATAACACAAGGAGCTCAGCTCCGCACTCTGTGATGACCTAGAGGGGTGGGATGGGAGTGGAGGGTCACAGGGAGGCTCAAGAGGGAAGGGATATATGTATGCATACAACTGATTCACACTGTTGTACAGTGTTGTATGGCTTTTGACTATGCCAAAGCCTTTGACTGTGTGGATCACAATAAACTGGAAAATTCTGAAAGTGATGGGAATACCAGACCACCTGACCTGCCTCTTGAGAAATCTATATGCAGGTCAGGAAGCAACAGTTAGAACTGGACATGGAACAATAGACTTGTTCCAAATAGGAAAAGGAGTACGTCAAGGCCGTATATTGTCACCCTGCTTATTTAACTTATATGCAGAGTACATCATGAGAAATGCTGGGCTGGAAGAAACACAAGCTGGAATCAAGATTGCCGGGAGAAATATCAATAACCTCAGATATGCAGATGACACCACCCTTATGGCAGAAAGTGAAGAGGAACTAAAAAGCCTCTTGATGAAGGTGAAAGTGGAGAGTGAAAAAGTTGGCTTAAAGCTCAGCCTTCAGAAAATGAAGATCATGGCATCTGGTCCCATCACTTCATGGGAAATAGATGGGGAAACAGCGGAAACAGTGTCAGACTTTATTTTTCTGGGCTCCAAAATCACTACAGATGGTGACTGCAGCCATGAAATTAAAAGACGCTTACTCCTTGGAAGGAAAGTTATGACCAACCTAGATAGCATATTGAAAAGCAGAGACATTACTTTGCCAACAAAGGTCCGTCTAGTCAAGGCTATGGTTTTTCCAGTGGTCATGCATGGATGTGAGAGTTGGATTGTGAAGAAAGCTGAGCACCAAAGAATTGATGCTTTTGAACTGTGGTGTTGGAGAAGACTCTTGAGAGTCCCTTGGACTGCAAGGAGATCCAACCAGTCCATTCTGAAGGAGATCAGCCCTGGGATTTCTTTGGCAGGAATGATGCTAAAGCTGAAACTGCAGTACTTTGGCCACCTCATGTGAAGAGTTGACTCATTGGAAAAGACTCTGATGCTGGGAGGGATTAGGGGCAGGAGGAGAAGGGGACAACAGAGGATGAGATGGCTGGATGGCATCACTGACTCAATGGATGTGAGTCTGAGTGAACTCCGGGAGTTGGTGATGGACAGGGAGGCCTGGCATGCTGTGATTCATGGGGTCACAAAGAGTCGGACACAACTGAGAGACTGAACTGAACTGAACTGAACAGCAGACATTAACACAGCACTGTAAAGCAATTACATTCCAATTAAAAAACAGAAAAAAAACCTGTATTTAAAGCAAACATTTTCCCAATTGCTGATGAAAAAATACAGCTTGAGCTTGTTGTTATTCAGTCACTCAGTTGTGTCCAGTGCTTTGTGACCCCATGGACTGCAGCATGCCCAGCTTCCCTGTTCTTCACTATCTCCCGGAGTTTACTCAGACTCATGTCCCTTGAGTCAGTGATGCCATCCAACCAACTTATCCTTTGTCACCCCCTTCTCCTCCTGCCTTCAGTCTTTCCCAGCATCAGGGTCCTTTCCAATGAGTCAGTTCTTCACATCAGGTGGTCAAATTATTGGAGCTTCAGCTTCAACATCAATCCTTCCAATGAATATTCAGGGTTGATTTCCTTTAGGACTGACTGGTTTGATCTCCTTGCAGTCCAAGGGACTCTCAAGAGTCTTCTCCAGCACCACAGTTTAAAACATCAATTCTTCAGTGCTCAGCCTTCTTTATGGCCCAACACTCTCATCCGTATATGACTATGGGATAGCTTCAGCTGGCCGAACCAAATCTTTGTGTATCCCTTCATGTTGTTCATATATGTACCTGATCTCAAGGCCATCTTCAATATGCTTACTTGTATGTTCTGCATAACAGTTGTTGTTGTTCATTCACTCAGTAGTGTTCTATTCTTTGCGACCCCATGGACTGGAGCACACCAGACTTCCCTGTCCTTCACCATCTCCTGGAGTTTGCTCAAACTAATGCCTATTGAGTTGGTGGTGCCGTCCAACCAACTTGTCCTCTGTCGTCCCCTTCTCCTCCTGCCTTCAATCTTTCCCAGCATCAGGGTCTTTTCCAATGAGTTCGATCTTCGGATTAGGTGGCCAAAGTATTGGAGCTTCAGCTTCAGCATCAGTCTTTCCAAGGAATATTCAGGGTTGATTTCCTTTAGGATTGACTGGTTTGATACCCTTGACGTCCAAGGGACTCTCAAGAGTCTTCTCCACGACCACAATTCGAATGCATCAATTCTTCAGGGCTCAACCTTCTTCATGATCCAACTCTCACATCCATGCATGACCACTGGAAAAACCATAACTTTGATTATATGAGCCTTTGTAGGCAAAGTGATGTTTCTGCTTTTTAATACGCTGTCTAGGTTTGTCACTGCTTTTCTTCCAAGGAGCTAGAAATTTCATGGCTGTGGTCACCGTCCTCAGTGATTTTGGAGCCCAGGAAAATAAAGTCTCTCACTGTTTTCATCGCTTTCCCGTCTATTTTCCATGAAGTGATGGAACCGGATGCCAAGATCTTAGTTTTTTGAATGTTGAGTTTTAAGCCAGCTTTTTCACTCTCCTCTTTCACCTTCATCAAGAGGCTCTTTAATTCCTCTTCACTTTCTGCCAGAAGGGTGGTGTCATCTGCATATGTGATGTTATTGATATTTCTCCCGGCAATCTTGATTCCAGCTTGTGCTTCATCCAGTCTGGCATTTCACATGAAGTACTCTGCATATAAGTTAAATAAGTAGGGTGACAATATATATCCTTGATGTACTCCTTTCCCAATTTGGAACCAGTCCATTGTTGCATGTCCGGTTCTAACTGTTGCTTCTTGACCTGCATACAGGTTTTTCAAGAGGCAGGTAAGGTGTTCCCATCTCTTCAAGAATTTTCCAGCTTGCTGTGATCCACACAGTCAAAGGCTTTAGTGTAGTCAATGGAGCAGAAGTAGATGTTTTTCTGGAACGCCCTTGCTTTTTCTGTGATTCAACCAATGTTGGCAATTTGATATCTGGTTCCTCTGATTTTTCTGAATCCAGCTTGTACATCTGGAAGTTCTTGGTTGACATACTGTTGAAGCCTAGCTTGAAGGATTTTGAGCATTACCTTGCTAGTATGTGAAATAAGTGCAATTGTGTGGTAGTTTGAACATCCTTTGGCATTGCCTTTCTTTGGGATTGGAATGAAAATGGACCTTTTCCAGTCCTGTGGCCACTGCTGAGTTTTCCATATTTTCTAGCATACTGAGTGTAGCACTTTAACAGCATCATCTTTAGGATTTGAAATGGCTCAGCTGGAATTCTATCACCTCCACTAGCTTTATTCATAATGATGCTTTCTAAGGCCCACTTGACTTCACACTCTAGATGTGTGGATCTAGGTGAGTGATCACACCATTGTGGCTATCTGGGTCATGAAGATCTTTTGTGTATAATAATTCATCTATGTATTCTTGCCACTTCTCCTTAATATCTTCTACCATTTATGTCTTTTATTGTGCCTATCTTTGCATGAAATGCTCCCTTGGTATCTCTGATTTTCTTGAAGAGATCTCTAGTCTTTCCCATTCTGTTGTTTTCCTCTATTTCTTTGCATTGTTCACTTAAAAAGTCTTTCTTATCTCTCCTTGCTATTCTCTGGGACTCTAAATTCAGATAGGTATATCTTTCCTTTTCTCCTTTGCCTTTTGCTTCTCTTCTCTTCTAAGCTATTTGTAAGACCTCCTCAGACAACCATTTTGCCTTTTTGCATTTCTTTTTCTTGGGGGTGGTTTTGATACCTGCCTCCTGTACAATGTTATGAACCTCTGTCCATAGTTCTTCTGGCACTCCATCAGATCTAATCCCTTGAATCTATTTGTCACTTCCATTGTATAATCATAGGGGATTTGATTTTGGTCATACCTGAATGGCCCAGTGGTTTTCCCTACATTCTTCAATTTAAGCCTGAATTTTGCCATAAGAAAAATTTGAGCCACAGTCAGCTCCCAGTCTTATTTTTGCTGTCTGTTTCGAGTTTCTCTATCTTTGGAAACAAAGAATATAATCAATCTAATTTTGGGACTGATCATCTAGTGATGTCTATGTGTAGAGTCATCTCATGTTGTTGGAAGAAGGTGTTTGTTACATAGGTATACATTATACTTAAACTTACTTATAAATAAATAACGTTATTTTTAAGATATTATTTTTTTTAAAGGAAGATTGCTGTTAAGGAAAGAGGTTTTCACCAGACACCTAATCTGCTTGCACCTTAACCTTGGACTTAACAGCCTCCAGACCTGAGAGAAATAAATGCATGCTGTTTCTAAGTCCCCTGGTTTATGATACTCTGGTTTAGCAGCCTGAAAGAACTAAGAACTCCTTCCACAAATGTTACTGCTTGGGCTAGATCCTAACTTTTCTGGCAGGAAGAGGACCATCACATAGGGTAACAGACTCTCATCAAGGTGCCAGATACACAGTGGAGAAACCTCCAGGACTGCCACCTGCCTTGTGTTGGGCGCGTCCAAGAAATGGAAGAGATCCCCCCTCTGGGGGACGCAGTTTGGGCTTGGCCAGGGAACCCAGGCTGGCTGGACATCAGTGCCTCACACCATCCCACCCCCACCCCAACACCTCAGCATGGGGCCACAGCATGCAGTGACCACAGGCGACACAAGGTCTCAGGTCCACGTCAAAGGGCAGCTTCTCCCCAAAGCTTCCACAGCCTGGACCCTTCCCTCTGGAGCAACATTTCCTCTAAATCCCTTGGACCTCTCATCACCATGCAACCGCATCTCATGATAAACAGCTAGGGTTGTTTCCAGAGAGGCAGGGTGCGGCTTCTGCTGATTTTCCTTGGGAGAACCCATCTGGTGCTCACGTCTTCATCTCACAGCTGGGGTGGGGGGCTTGACAGCAGGCGACACAGTGTCCAAAATGAGCATGGTTGGAGGCCCATGTGGATGTGGGGTCCTGGCATCTTAGAGGAAGATGCTATTCAACCCTTTGTGCCATCCCCATGGCACAGCAGCCAGGCACACCTCCAAATAAAATGCCAGCCAGGGTTACCTCTGACTTTCACAGCCAACGCAGATAGCCAGGACACATCTCTCATTAAGTAACTCCGGTGAGGGGGTTTCAGTGCCAACCACTGGAATTCCTACTGTTCACCACTGGGTAGGGAGAGGCGAGTGAAATGTGTGAACTGAAATATGATAATGTGGCAGGGACCCCCGAACCTGTCCTTCATGGAGCCCTGAGAGTAGAACACTATCTGGTAGCACAGGCTGGACACAAAACACCAGGAGCAGGGGCCGCTGTTGAGGGCAAAGGCAACTTACCTGTGCGAAAAATACACTCATTTGAATAAATTGGTTCTAATAAATGGCCTTCCCAGGTGGTGTTAGAGGTAAAGAACCCACCTACCAAAGCAAGAGACATAAGAGATGAAAGTTCAGTCCTTGGGTGGGGAAGATCCCCTGGAGGAGGGCATGACAATCCACTCCAGTATTCTTGCTTAGAGAATCCCATGGACAAAGGAGCCTGGGGGGCTACAGTCCATGGGGTCCATGGTGTCGCAAAGTTGGACACAACTGAGCTGACAGACACACACACAGGAGGAAGAAGTAGATGCAGCAGCCAGAGAACCCCAGAAGCACCAGAGACCTGGCTCTGGTGGGGGTGGTCTGGGTCTGAGCCCTTCTGAGGAAGACACTGGGGTGGGTGAGTCTTCAACAGAGCATAACCATTCACAGTCAGAAACCTGAGGCTCTGGGAGTTAAGAGTGGGGATACAGGCCTCCCAGCTGGCACCAAGGGCTACTTTGAGGGAAGCATGAGACCCAAAGTCTAAGTGGGAGGGGTCAGGGGCAGGGCAGGGCAGGGCTGCACCAGAGGTCAAAATGGGCAATGGAGGCAGAACCTGAGGCCATCTGCAAGCGTTCAGGCTGGTGGAGAGGAGGACTGACCAAGGAGGGTAAATAGGCAATGCCCCCAACAGCTGATTGTGAAGTCACTCAGTCATGTCCGACTCTTTGCAACTCTGTGGACTGTAGCCTACCAGGCTCCTCGGTCCATGGGATTTTTCAAGCAAAAGTACGGGAATGGGTTGCCATTTCCTTCTCCAGGGGATTTTCCCAACCCAGGGATCGAACCCAGGTCTTCCACATTGTAGGCAGATGCTTTACCATCTGAGCCACTAGGGGAGCCAACAGCAACATCCCCCCAAGCTGACCTGGTGCCCCAGTACTGTCCTGAGCCATAGCCCCTCATCCAAAGTCTAGATCAGGCTCCCTGACCTATCCAGCCTTGCTGCACCCAGCGCAGTGCAAGTGGCCAGCAGAGGGGCAGACTCTGTGGTGCATCAGCACCAAGGACAGCGCACGGCCAGCTCAGTCACCATTCCTGAAGAGGACCATCTGTTCGCTGCTGGAATGAACTGGAGGGACCCGGCAAGCCCAAATCCAAGCATCTGTTCACTCCAGCAGTCTGGGCCTGGGCTTGGTCTCTGGCGGAGAGACAAGCTTTTCTCCTGGGAAGGCTGACAGTGGTCCTGGCAGGGTCTGGAGTCCACCCTCATCTCCTGGGGCACCCTCCTGTGCCATACCCCCTTCTCAGCCTTTCTAAACTGTCCGTGGCATGCTCTAATGCAGGGCTGGAAGCTATTCTTGGTTAGCTTCCTATCACCACATGGCCGTGCCTTTCTTAGTAACCAATTAGCACTGACCGTGATCTGAGTGCTTTGGGGTGCAAACCCCGTGACTGCCTCTGTCACGCTGTTCCATCTCCCAATCTCATGCTCAGCAATGTGGTCTTTCTCTCTGAACAGAAGCTGTTGCTACATATTCTCCTATGGAACCCAGAACTTCCTGGGGAATGTTATGTGAATAACCGATCCCCTGGGATGTGTCTCAAGTTCCTGGAATATGTAGGGGATGCTGACGGTGTTCAGGGATGGAAGATGCAGGGGGGCCAGCACCGTGCCCCAGTCCCCCACCCACCTCTCTGTTCCCTGTAATCTGCCCTGGAAACACACTGCTGACACATTGTGCTGTTCGAGTCAAAGCAGTGCAATTCCAGCTCCACACAGAGCAGGCGCCCTCTTCCTTGGCACCTGTTCTCATAGACGCTGCCCACTCACCCCCTGGTGCTCCCACTCAGGAGCCTCTGCCCTGGCCATCCACCTGAGATGCTCAGGGCCTTCCCGATGTCCTGCCCCTCAGCCCTCTCAAGGCTCCCAGCCCCCTGATGGCCCAGCTCTGTCCCTCTCTCGTCACCATCCTCAAGCCAGGTCCTTCACTTCCACCTGTTCTCCTGGCCCTGTCACAACCCCAGATCCCGCTGCACACTGAGGACACCCACGACCTCTATGTTCAGCCCGCCTGATTGATGGATTCCCCAAAGCCCCCCTCAAAGTTCCAGGCCTCCCCGCTTATCACCCACAAGGGAACCTGTCCCCAGGAAGCCTGCCTGGGACTCATGGGCTGGGCAGGTGCCTCACTAAGCACCCAGCCCCACCCAGATGGATGGAGAGTCTCTCCCTCTAGAACGAGGTTCTCCATGCAAGCTCAAGTCACTTTCATCTCTGCACCCCAGGGCTTAACACGTGACAAGGGCAACTTTCTTGGGCCACATGGAGGGCTTGCAGATGCAGCCAGGCCAGGAGATCAGGAGTGGTGTTGGTGGGAGAGTGAACTCTGAAGGAAGGCAAGTTAAGTTCAGAAACTCTGGAGCCACCACCCTCATAGGGAGGGGGGTTGCCCCACACCCGCTAATGCAACAGCAGTTTCTTTACAGCTCAAAGCCCCAGTGTACACAGAACTGCCTTGAATCACAGGAACACCCCGAAAGTGAAGTCAACTTATGCTTAACAATCTTTAAAAAAAAACAAAAGACATCAAAGGGAACTTCCGTAAATCTAACAGTGAGTCAATAGGACTTGCTGCCCAAACACAAGCTCTCACGATCTAAACTTCTCAAATTTATGAACTCTTCTGGGGAAAAAATAATGTTCATGAAGGCTTTAAAAAAGCACATATATGAAATGGAATATTACTCAGCCATAAAAAGTGATGAAATTGGGTCATTTGTAGAGATGTGGATGGACTTACAGTCTGTCATACAGAGTGAAGTCAGAAAGAGAAATAAATATTATGTATTAATGCATATGTATGGAACCTAGAACAATGGTACAGATGAACCTTTTTGCAGGGCAGGAATAGAGACACAGACGTAGAGAACAGACATGTGGGCACAGTGGGAAAGGGAAGGTGGGACAAATTGAGAGAGTAGCATTAAGGTACATATGCTACCCTGTGTAAAACAGATAGCTAGTGGGAAGGTGCTGTATAGCATAGGAAGCTCAGCTCTGTGCTCTGTGAAGACCTAGAGGGGTGGGCTGGCGGGATGGGAGGTTCAAGATTGAGGGGGATACATGTATACGTATAGCAGATTCACTTTGTTGTTCAGCAGAAACTAAGACAACATTGTAAAGCAACTATACCCCAATAAAAAAAATATTAAAGCAGTTCATTCTCATTTGTCCACAGAATTAGTCAAATAGAAGTTCCTTCATATGCATATAATAATCATATCTTCTTTTTATACACATGTAAGTTTTATTTTGAAAAGCAGCTTTTCAAAAGTGTTTTATTACAATACACACTTACTTTGCTATAATTAAGAAAAAAGTAGATTACGCTTAAATCTACTGGCCTTATTAGCATGCATTTCTTCTCCAAGACTGTCAAACTTCCAAATAATTATTTGCAAAATGGTTATTCACAGTGAACTGCCAATCATACCAAGGGCCCCAAGCTTTCAGAGAAGTGTCATCAGATTCAACCGCCCCTGTGAAATGCACTCAGTCGCTGCCCCTCGCTGCTGGGCTGCCCCAACCACTGGCTGCTGCTGTCTGCACTTGCCAGCAGTACCAGATGCCTGTGACTGACTGAAACCACCTGGGGAGGGACAACAGTCTCAGGGACCACCCCTACCCGAGCAGATCCAGAGCAAGCAGGGAAAGGACCCAAGCTCTGCTGTGGAGCTGGGTGTCTGCTGGGAGCCCTGGCTGCCAATCAGCCTCAACAAGATTGCCTCAGCATTTACTACAAGCATCCAATGGGTGAACAGGAGTGGCAAGGAAGTCCACATATAACTGAACACGTGGAGAGCTGGCTCGAGTTCTGATCTGCGGGCTGCACAGACACCTTTGCTCTCACCCCCTCCCTCCGCTTCCCCAGGGCCAGCCAGAATCTTACCTCCTCTTGGGGCCACTTAGGCCTCTCTTCCTGGGTCCTGGTCTTGAAGCTCCTCTGGGCATCGGCAGGATGCTTGGCCTCGAGGGAGGTTCAGCAACTTGGGCCTGCCCTTGTGTCTGCTGGGGCCACGGCCAGACTTGGCAAGTGGGCAGACCTCTGGGGAGTCGCTGGCCCTGGCTCTGTCCACTCCTCCACCACCTCCTGGCACTCATCCATCTCCAGATGGCATCTCTAGGTGGGCCAAGTAGCCCTGCCTGTTGCAGTCCATCCCCTGCAGGTAGCTGTTGTCCTTGGGGCAGTAGCGGATGTAATAGGTGATGCCCTCCTCTTCAGGCAGCCCTCGTCATAGTCCTCCTCCTCCGAGGTGTTGTTTACTCTAGTTGGAGCCAAAGTACCCATCAGGGCCGCCCTTCTGGGCAGGCAACGGCCTCTCAGGCCACAGGGCCGCTAGCTCCAGTCCAGTGGGCATGTACTCTTCCAGGGCTAGTTCCTCCACGTCCTTGCTCTTGGGCTCCAGGCCCGGTCTCACCCTGTGGTCTAGCAGGCTGCTCACTGTGCTCTGACGCTTCCAGTGGGCCATGGTGGGGCTCATACGGCCATCATCACCAGGCGGCAGCCACTGCAGGGAGGAAGGATGACAGGAGAGTCAGAACCTGGCCCGTTCAGATGACAGGACACCCCACCTCAGCTGACTCCGGTGTCAGGACCATTGCATGCCCTGCCAAAGAGACATGAGGGCACCAGGGCTGGAGGAGGAAAAGGGGACCCTGGTGACTCCCCAGGACACATGCTGCTTCCCCTCAACTCCCTGCTCATTCATGACTTCTCTTTTATTTAATTGGCATACAGTTAGCTAACCATGCTGTGTTAGTTTCTGGTATATAGAGAGTGATTCAGTTATATACATATAGGTATATATACATATATATATTCTTTTTCAGATCCTTTTCCATCATATATTATTACAAGATATTGAATATGTTTCCCCATCCTATACCACAGGTCTTTGTTGATTGTCTAGTTTATATATAGTAGTGTGTATCTGTTAATTCCAAACTCCCTATTTATTCCTCTCCCTACCCTTTCACCTTTGGTAATCATAGTTTATTTTCTATGTCTGTGAACCTGTTTCTGTTTTGTAAATATGTTCATTTATGTCATTTTTAGATATGATGATATTATATGATATTTGTCTTTATTTCATTTCATTTACTTAATATGGTCATCTCTAGGTCCATCCATATTGGTGCAAGTGGCATCCTTTCATTTTTTGTGGTGGAGTAATATTCCATAGGATATATGTACCACATCATCTTTATTCATTCATCTGCGGATAAACATTGAGGTCATTTCTACATTTTGGCTACTGTAAATAGTGCTGTACTGAACAACAGGGTACATGTGTCTTTTTTGGATATAAGCCCAGGAATGGGGTTGCTGGATCATATAATAGCTCTATTTTTAGTATTTTAAGGAATCTCTATACTGTTCTCCATAGTGGCTGCTGCTGCTGCTAAGTCACTTCAGTTGTGTCCGGCTCTGTGCGACCCCATAGACGGCAGCCCACCAGGCTCCCCCGTCCCCGGGATTCCCAAGGCAAGAACACTGGAGTGGGTTGCCATTTCCTTCTCCAATGCATGAAAGTGAAAAGTGAAAGTGAAGTCTCTGAGTCGTGTCCGACTCTTCTCGACCCCATGGACTGCAGCCTACCAGGCTCCTCCATCCATGGGATTTTCCAGGCAACAGTACTGGAGTGGGGTGCATTGCCTTCTCCAATAGTGGCTGCACCAATTGACATTCCCAGCATCAGTGTAGGAAGGTTTCCTTTTTGCCACACTCTCTCCAGCATTTATTATTTGTAGACTGTCTAACAATGGGCTCTCTGGCCAGTGTGAGATGGTACCCTACTGTAGTTCTGATTTTCATTTCCCTCATGATCAGTGATGCTGAGCATCTTTTCATGTGCTTGCTGGCCATCTCACTAATGACTTCATGAAGATGGTTCCTAGGTGGAAGAGCCCAGGTGACCGAGGCAATGGTCATAAGATCAGGTTATTTACTCTCAAAAAGAAAAAGAGAAGCCTTCATTCCAAAAACATGAAGCCAGGGAGGAGGTGTCCTGCCCTTCCAAGTCTAATCTGCTGCCCCTGAAGCCCATCTCCAGTCTCCCTACCGCTCCCCTCTGACTCCCAGCACACACAAGCCTCTGCTTCCTCTTTGCTCCAAACAACACCACTGACGGGATTTGCCAGGAACCGTCCAGGCTGAGTGCCACACAGACACTGGATGTGAGCCCCAGCCTCATAGGCTTGATGTGGCAGGGGTCCAGGATGAGGGGACACCAGAGAGAGGACGGCACTATGGGCCACCACAAGAGGGAACCCAGGAGGGTGCAAGGGATGTAGCTGCCACTTCAGGGGTACAGGTCATGGTACTGCAGGGCATTGCAAAGATCCCATGGGCCCAAACCAGGGAGGTCCTGAACCCCACCATCCAGAACCCTACATTTCATCCCACAAACCATAGAATCCCTGGGCAATTCTCGGCAGGCACAAGACTTACAGGATTTCTCTTTCAGCCCCTTGGGGAGACAGTGGAGGATGAGTGCCTGGGGGAAGGGAGGTCAGTGGAAACCCTCTTCCCATCCTCTAGAGAATGTGAGCAGCTCATGTGTGGTCTTGTCTCTACAGCATCGCTAGATGCTGGCAGATCCACAGTGCTTCCCCAGAGCAGCTCACACACCAGACGCAGTCCCACAGCAGGAAAACTGTCACTGAGATGGACCCTGCAGGGTCTGAACATCCTCCTCAATCACCCCAGCCCCAAACCTGAAACTGATGGGAACATTTCAGAGACCTGCTCCCAGGGAGAGGCAAGGTGTCCAGTGTTTCCTAGAACACAGGTGACCATGAGGATGCACCAAGAGTACAGAGCATCACTTTACAGCAGACTTCCCATGTTCGCTTTGCCGCGCAGCAGAAACTAACACAACATCGTAAAGCAATTACAGTTCAATAAAGAGATGAGAGAGGAGAAAAATGAAAACGGTTATAATTTTTAAAAGGCGTAACCTTTCTGGAAAGTAATTTGCAAATGGAAATTTAAAGCCTTTCAAAAGATGTATGCCCTCTGGTCTGGCAATTCCAAATCTAGGAATGTACACTAGATAAACAATCATGTATATGCACAAAGATATAGTCTAAAAAGGATGTCCATCTCACCATTACACTGTTTAAAATAAGGAGAAGCAAAATTATTTAATGTCCAATAACACACAATTTGTACATTACAATAAAATAGCTTGATGAGTATTACAGTCATTAAAAACATTACAACCATTTCATGAAAAATACAATAAGTAAAATACACAGGTTGTAAAATACTATACTCATTTATGAAAATACATATCTATATTAAATAAATGAATTTGTGTAAAAAACAAAACGAATCAAGGTTACAGATGGTGGCCAGACCTACCCACTCCAAGGGTACATGTCCAGTCCCTCTCATGGGGAGTTTGCATTCCTGGAACCTGGGGCAGTGGCACAGCTCACAGGCCAGGAACTTCCGAGTGAACACTTCCTGCCCACCAAGCGGCGTGCAAACATGTCCCCTGAAACAAAAAGATGTGGCCTAGAACAGCCCACCTCTGTCCACATTTAAAAAATAGAAGCTCTTTCCTTCTTCAGCCTCAACAAAGAAATCCAAGTGGCCAAGTCACTGCAGCCAGTCTGCTGAAAAAATCATCTCACGCCCTACTCCATACTGTCCAACAGTGATGGCATTTTATACACATGACATCAGGTCTTTTCACTCAAGATATGTCTCCCTGTTTATTCAAGCCTTAAATGTCAACAGCACTGTGGATTTCTACATAGCTGTAGACACAGGAAGCTTATTCTAAGACATATGTTTTTGTAGCCATGGGGAACAGATTTTTCTCTTATATATCTGTTCAGTTCAGTTCAGTTCAGTCACTAAGTCGTGTCCGACTCTTTGCGACCCCATGAATCGCAGCACGCCAGGCCTCCCTGTCCATTACCAACTCCCGGAGATCACCCAGACTCACGTCCATCGAGTCAGTGATGCCATCCAGCCATCTCATCCTCTGTCGTCCCCTTCTCCTCCTGCCCCTAATCCCTCCCAGCATCAGAGTCTTTTCCAATGAGTCAACTCTTCACATGAGGTGGCCAAAGTACTGCAGTTTCAGCTTTAGCATCATTCCTTCCAAAGAACACACAGGGCTGATCTCCTTTAGTTACTGGTACATTAAAAAAAAAAACAAAAAAAAAACAAAGAAAAACTCTGATCTTGTATCAGTCTTTTTATTTATTTATTTTTGACTGTGCTGCATCTTACTGCGAGGGCTTTTCTCTAGTTACAACGAGTAGGGGCTACTCTCTAGTTGCAGTGCATGGGCTTCTCACTGCATCGCAGTGGCTTCATTTGTTGGGGAGCATGTGCTCTAGGGTGCATGGGCTTCACTAGTTGAGGCATGTGGGCTCATTAGTTTTGATTTCCAGGCTCTAGAGCACAGGCTCAATAATTGAAGAACATGAGCTTAGTTCCTCCACAGCATGTGGGATATTCCTCGATCAGGGAACAAACCCATGTCTCCTGCAATAGCAGGCAGATTCTTTACCACTGGATCACCAGGGAAGCCCTAAAAGCCCATTTTGAAATTCTAATACTTATAGTTGACCATTTCTCTTTTCCAGCATTCTGTCTGGCTGCCCTGACCTTTCAGTTACATGATGGAGGTACTGGGGCATCCCTGACTTTTTCCCAGTTTTGGGAAAAACTTTTTCCCAGTAATGAAAATGCCTTTACTTTTTAAAAATTTTCATTGTAGTTGCTTCACAGTGTTGTTAGTATCTGCTGTACAGCAAAGTGAATCAGCTACATGTTTACATATACCCCCTCTTTTTGGATTTCCATTTAGGTCACCACAGAGCACAGGACTGTCATGCAGGCTTCCCAGATGGTGCTAGTGGTAAAGAACTAATCTCCCAGTGCAGGAGACATAAGAGATGGGGGTTCGATTCCTGGGTCAGGAAGATCCCTGGAGGAAGGCATAGCAACACACTCCAGTATTCTTGCCTGGATAATCCCATGCACAGAAGAGCCTGGCTGGCTGCAGCCCACAGAGTCAGAGAGTCAGACATGATTGAAATGACTGAGCACTCACACAAAGTGAAGTGAGTCAGAAGGAAAAAACAAATATCTGTTAAGGAAAATGCCCTTATTTTTTAACCAGGGCTGGTCCATGGTAAGGTAGGCATGACCCTCACCTCAGGTGCAAGATTTAACAGGGTGTCAAAGGCTCCAGTCCATGGGGTCGCCGAGGGTCGGACACAACTGAGTGTGTCCGACTTTTCACTTTTCACTTTCATGCATTGGAGAAGGAAATGGCAACTCACTTCAGTGTTCTTTCCTGGAGAATCCCAGGGACAGGGGAGCCTGCTGGGCTGCCATCTACAAGACTGAAGTGACTTAGCAGCAGTAGCAGCAGCAAAAAACTCAGGAATCAAAACAGATACAATTTTAATGCAAGACTTTTTTAAAAAAACTAAAAATTAATGCAAAATCATCCACGATGAACAAGATATTAAAACGTTCAAGACAAGATTATTACTGATTTGTTTCTTTGGGCTTCAGGCTCCAATAGGGCTTGGCTGGCCTCTGTGAATCAACCTTTTTTTTTTTTTTTCTAAGTTTTCCCCATTACAGACTTCCCTGGTGGTTCAGTGGTAAAGAATCCACCTGCACAATGCAGGAGACATAGGTTCGACCCCTGATCTGGGAAGATCCCACCTGCTGTGGAACAACTAAGCCCAGGAACTGCAACTACTGAAGCCTGAATGTCCTAGAGCCTGTGCTCCGCAACAGGAGAAGCACTTGCAAGAAGAAGCCCTCACACCATGCTGGAGAGTAGCTCCTGCTCACTACAACTAGAGAAAAGTCCATGCAGCAATGAAGACCCAACGCAGCCATAAATAAATAACTAAATAAATAAAATTATATACAAAAAAGAACCCACTTTCCAATGTAGGGGACTAGGGTTCAATTCCTGGTTGCTGCTGCTAAGTCGCGTCAGTCGTGTCCGACTCTGCGCAACCCCATAGACGGAAGCCCACCAGGCTCCTCTGTCCCTGGGATTCTCCAGGCAAGAACACTGGAGTAGGTTGCCATTTCCTTCTCCAATGCATGAAAGGGAAAAGTGAAAGTGAACTCACTTGGTCGTGCCCGACTCTTAGCGGCCCCATGGACTGTAGCCTAGCAGGCTCCTCTGCCCATGGGATTTTCCAGGCAAGAGTACTGGAGTGGGGTGCCATTGCCTTCTCCAAATTCCTGGTTGGGGAACTATTAATAAGATCCCATATGCCAAGAGGCAATTAAGCCCGTGCCCCACAACTAGAGAAAGCCCACAAGCTGCAACAAAGAACTGTCACGGCCAAAATTAAAAGCAAAGTTTTCCCCCATTAAATACAGTGCTGTTGTCAGCTTTTCCAGTGCTTGATGGTGCAAACCATTCTCTCGTCCGTGAATACAAATGGAAGGACCCAGGCTGGCTGCCCAGGACGGAGGTCTCATTGTTGAAGGTCTGCAGAATTAACCTATGGCACACTTGTGGTGTAAGAGAAAGTCTATTAAAGATGAAGCCAGGAGGTCCTTGTTTCAATTCAGACTTCCATTTACTGTCAGACCCTGAGCATTATATTCAATGAACAGATGGATGGCCTGCCCATCCTGGGAAACTGGAAATGATGGTCCTGACTGCTGGGCTTGAACAGGAGTGAACAGGAGAACAACCCACACCGGCCTCAATCCTATGAACGCTTTTTTTCCCTACTATCTACAAGGAGTGGAGAAACATTTTTTTTTTACTCTCTCAGCCGCACCACACGGTATATGGGATCTTAATTCCTTGACCACAGATTGAACTCAGGCCCCCTGCATTGGCAGCGCTGTCTAAACCGCTGGACTACCAGGGAAGTCCTGAGAAACATTTTAAGTGAAACATGAAGAGAAGGCAGTAGAAACCCTCTATTAAGTATTATTTAATGGCTATATAATGTTTCCTGTCCCAATAAATGTCGTCTGACTCTTCCCCTATTCAATACACGAACTGTGTCTTATTTTTGTGTAATAAATAGTGTCTTGGTGTTTCCGTAAGGATATGCTCCAGGCCTTTCTCTGCCCTCCAGGACTTTAACCAGGACCTTTTTTTTTTTCCAATGCAAGGTCCGGTCCTCAGAAAAGGCCTAGGAGGTATGGGGCCAGGAAAGTGTTCACCACCTCTGTGGTGGGGGCTGTAGGCAAACATGTTGAGGGTCTCTGCTTATATATATAATTGAAATACACTTGATTTACAATGTTGTATTAGTTTCTGCTGCACAGTAAAGTGATTTAAGGTCTATATATATTTTTTTCATATTCTTTTCCATCATAGTTTATCACAGGATATTGAATACAGTTCCCTGGCCTACACTGTAGGACCTTGTTGTTTATCCATCCTAGATATCATAGTTTACATCTGCTAACCCCAAACTCCCAACCCTCCTCCCCCCACCCTCCTTGGCCCCACAACTCTGTTCTCTGGATCTGTGAGTCCATTTCTGTATTGTAGATAGGTTCATTTGTATCACATTTAAGATTTCACATATAAGTGATATCATATGGTATTTGTCTTTCTGTCTGACTTACTTCACTTAGTATGATAATCTCTAGGTCCATCCATATTGCTATATGCCCATGGGCCCTGCGTGGGCACATTGAGGCAGCTCTGCCTTCCTTATTGTTGTTTTCAGTCGCTCAGTCATGTCCAACTCTTTGCAACCCTATGGACTGCAGCATGCCAGGCTTCCCTATCCTTCACTATCTCCCAGAGTTTGCTCAGACTCGTGTCCATTGAGTCAGTGATGCCATCCAACCATCTCAGTCTCTGCCTTCCTTGGGATGCAACTGACACCTCCTCCCTCCCCCTCCCTCCCTTCTGACACTCCCCCTCCCCAGTTTCCTTGCAGGGTGCTCCCTCAAAAACATCCACACATATTTAATCCTGTCTTGGGTCTGCTTCTCAGAGGACCTGACCTAACACAGATCCTTACAGGAAACAAAACAGAATAAAAGTGACATACACAAAAAAAACAAACTCCAATACCCTTTAGAAAGCACAGAACCAAAGACACAAGTATATTTATGGGTAAATTTACAATAAAAGTTCTAAGAAAATATGAGAGGCAGTGACTATTGTCGCAGGAAGGTGAGAAGCTTACATCAGCTGACTGCCCAACCTCAAGACTTTCTGAACCTCTTTTTTTTTTTTTTTTGTCAAAATAATCCTCAAGCAAAAAAACAACAGCATAAGGCAAATAGTTTAGCCTACTATGCTACATCACTTCAGTTGTGTCCAACTCTTTTGCGACCCCATAGAACATAGCCCAGCCTCTGTCCAGGGGATGGAGTGGGTTGCCATGCCCTTCTCCAAGGTATCTTCCCAACCCAAGGATTGAACTCATGTCTCTTTATGTCTCCTGCACTGGCAGGCAGGTTCTTTACCACTAGCACCACCTAGGTCCTGATACATGACTATTAAACACCCTGGCAACCCCAGCCAGGTAGATAGACCTTGCCAGCCACCCGAGGCCTCCCTAATGCTGCTCAGACACCAAGACCTAACCCTGTGTGCCCTGACCACCTTGCCTGTGTGGTCATCACTGCCTCACTTCTCCTTAATCATTTTCCACTGAGCACCCAGCCCTCAACATTGATTACGTCACCTTCAACCCATCGGCTTCTACTTCTCTATTTACCCTTGCAATCTATTCACTGCAGACACTGAATCATTTGTCAGGAGGGCATTTCCCTTGATTGAGATTTTGATGACTGTCCCTACAGCTGAGAACACCATCCCCTGACCTCTGCACTCCAACAGACTGGTGGTGGGAAATGGAGGCTGAGTCGGGTTCAGATTAGAATCCGGAGGCAAACGACTTTCCTGGCAACGTGGTGCCCTTCCTCAAGAGGCAGGAGCTCTGGACACCACTCTCTGCTACATCTCTGGCATCAGCACCACCACCCAAGGTGTCCATTCATGCATCCACATGCTGGACCCCTTCTGAACACAGAAACCCCCTCACCTGCTGCAGGGCTGCCCGGTGCTGCAGCTCGTACAGGGAAGCAAGACAAACAATTCAGTCTTTTCTGTTATTTACCAAAGTTCAAAAAATCATTCTCCAAAGGTGACCAATTAGGTTTTTTTTTTTTTTCCTCAATATCATTCAGAAGTTACAGAAAACTCTAATTTGAAAAGATATATGCACCCCAGTGCTCACTGTAGCACTAGTTACAAAAGCCAGAACAAAGAAGCAACGTAAATGTCCATCAACAGAGAAATGGGTGAAAAAGATGTAGCACCTATACACAACGGAATATTACTCAGCCATAAAGAGAATGAACTAATGCTACTTGCAGCCACGTGGATGGACTTAGAGATGATCGTACTAAGTGAAGTCAGAGAAAGACAAATACTCTATGATATCACTTATACAGGGCTTCCCAGGTAGCGCTAGTGGTAAATAACCTGCCTGCCAATGTAGGAGACATAAGAGACAAGGGTTTGATCCGAGTCAGGAAGATTCTCTGGATGAGGAAATAGCAGCCCACTCCAATCCATCTGTAATGCAGAAGACCTGGGTTCAATCCCTGGGTTGGGAAGATTCCCTGGAGAAGGGAACGGCTACCCACTCCAGTATTCTGGCCTGGAGAATTCCATGGACAGAGGAGCTTGGCAGGCTACAGTCTATGGGGATGCAAAGAGTCGAACACAACTGAGCAACTTTCACTTTTCACATTTTTCTAATATTCTTGCCTGGAGAATCTCATAAACACAGGAGCCTGGTGGGCAACTGTCCATAGGATTACAGAGAGTCAGACACGACTGAAGCAACGTAGCATGCACGAACACATAACTTATATGTGGAATCTAAAAAAAGTTACAAACTTATTTACAAAACAGAAACAGACTCACATACATAGAAAACAAGCTTATGCTTACTAAAGGAGAAAGGGAAGAGGGATAAATTAGGAGTTTGGAATTACCATATACACACTACTATATATAAAATGGATAATCAGCAAGGGCCTCCTGTATAGCACAGGGAACTCTACTCAATATTGTTAATAACCTACAATGGAAAAGAATCTGAAACAAAATAGATAACATGTATAAGTGAAGCACAGTGCTGTACACCTGAAACTAACACAACATTGTAAATGATCTATACTTCAATTTTTAAAAAAAAATAACTCCAGATTTAAACTTCTTAGATGCATTTCAATCTGCTGCAGTTTTTCCTCTTGCTGATGTCCAAAGTGTCCCATCTTTGGTCTCTTCAAGTCCCAGATCCTTTTAATACCATTCCAGTGGGTCTGAAGGTTCCTCTGCTCTGACAAAATATTCCAGGTACAACTTGTACAGTTCCTATTCTTGACCCAGAATCTGCCATTTTTCCGAGGAGTCCTAGTTTCCTTTAGCAGAAAACTGAATTTCAAACCCACCATCAAGGGGCCTGGGTATCTTTCTGCTGTTGGTGAGGCCACCATTTCCAGGCCTCTCTGGGTAATAGAGCTGATCAGAGGAGATAATATTTAATGGGGAGAAAGTCTCAGTTTCACAAGATTAAAGAGTTCTGAACATGGATGGTGGTGATGGCTGCAAACAACATGAATGTACTTAATGCCACAGAACTGAACACTTAAAAACAGTGAAAAGAGTCAATTTCATGTTGTATTTTACCACAGTTTTTTAAAAAAAGCACTGAATACATGTGATTTATACAGTTTTCACACAAACAGTAGGATACAAATTTTATTCCAGTTCTCACAGGCTATAAACTAGGAACACTGGAACATATCCAGGGACATATGACAAAGTGCAAAAAAAATTATATGTTGAATTGGTTCATAGTGCTTTTCAGGTATATTATATACTTCTGCTCTGTATGTTTATTCTATTAATTATTGAGAGTTTGATATTGAAACTCCAGCCAAAAATCTTAATCTAGCTACTTAAAAATTGTAATATACAGTGGAACTATATATAACTTTGTTCTGTATTTTCCAAGTCTCCTGTAAATGTGTTATCATACTTTCAAAATTTTTTAAATAAAAGAGAAATATATAAATACAAAGCATTGAAAATTTTTTCCAATAAGCGAGTCCCACACAAAAGTTAACACTGACCAGGAAATGAGGGTGGTACCCAAACACTTCTAACAAGACTCTCCTTCACTAGTGAGCAACTGTGGGTGAGGATGAACTAAATTTGTTTCAATGTTACTTTGCAATCAGCTTCAAAGTTTTTAGGACAAATACTAAATCATTCAGCCTAACTATTTAATAAGCAGAGCTGTTAGGTATTTCTTTTGTCCTGGAGACTATGTGAAATTAAGGCAAAATGATGGGTGCTGTGATCTAAGAAAGTTTAGGATCCTAAGGAAGGTTCTGGTTTCACCTTAACTAACTCCATTGCCATATGATCCAGCAACCCCACTCCTGGACATATACCTGGTTATAATAGCACTATTCTCAATAACCAAGACCTGTATAGCACAGGGAACTACATTCAACATCCTGTGATAAACCATAATGGAAAAGAACATGAAGAGAATGTATACATGTGTATAATTGAGTTAGTCTGCTGTATAGCAGAAATTAACACAGCATTTGTAAGTCAACTACACATCAATAAAATGGAAAAAAAAAATCAATTCCATATCCTATGTGGCTTCAGAAGAGCAGCTCAGTTCTACTGAGATTTATGTGCAGGACCCAGGACGGTGTAGCTCCAGGACTTAGTGCAGTGCCTTCTGGGAAGCAGCCCTCCCAGGGCCCCCACACTCCATCCAGCCAGCCAGCAGTGGGCAGAGCCAGGCAACAAACCCACTGTGTGATGTGGGAGTCCAGCCATGGCGGTCACCTGGAGGGGCTGCCATCCTGCGGAGGCCAGTGCACCTGGGCTTGACCCTCTGGACGCAGCCTCAGGCCCCAGCCCACGCAGCTGGGGAAGGAGACAGAATGTGCCAGCAGACAGATCCCAGCCCAGGTCCCCCGCATTGACCACACCACTTCTGACACCCCTGCAGGCAGGACCCAGCTGTCCCCTTGGCTGGGCACACTGGGCACAGGCTCAGATGGCCTCGAGGCCAGTGCCCGGCACACACAGGTGTGTCCTGTGTGCACCGGAGCCTGCTCTCCTGCAGGCACAGCCAGGAGGAGCTGAACAGCACTTGACCATTGATCAACTTCTTCCTCTTTCTGCATAAATATCCCTGTCAGATGCACACTGCCATCATGCCCATTTCAGACAGGAAGGAGGTGAGACTGAGGCTCAGAAAGGTGGGGGCTCCCAGGGGGCGCCAGAGTGAGCGGGAAGACAAGTCAGGATCTGTCTCTGCCTCGGGCCCCCCTTGTCCTTGCTCTGTCACCAGCCCTCAACCCTTGCTGCTACCTGCCCTTGCTCATCATCACCAGATCCCCAACCTGCCCCCTCCCAGGTCCTTCTCTGCTTCCCTTTCACTCCCCTTGGCATCCACCAGCCCACCTGCCCAAGGGCTCTGTGAACACTGGCCACTCCCACCCTCTCTTTGCGTCCTGACTCTCATCCCCGGGGGCTGAGCTGTGAAGAGGAACTCACGGGCACCTGACGTGCTGGGCCATGGGCGTGATTACCTTGTGCCAGGAGCTGCCTGGGACACCAAGGGATGAGGTGGCCTGTGTGCTAACCCGGCCACCGACCACGTCCACAGTCTCAGGACCAGCCAGGGTGCTCTGCTCCATGCATGTGTGCATGCAAAGACACTTCAGTCAGGTACTACTCTTTGTGACCCCATGGACTGTAGCCTACCAGGTCCCTCTGTCTGCAGGTTTCGCCAGGCAAGAATACTGAAGTGGGTTGCCACTCCCTCCTCCAAGAGATCCTCCTGATCCAAGGATCAAACCTGAGTCTCTTGCATCTCCTGCATTGGCAGGCGGATCCTTAACCTAAACAAGTCATCTAGAAACCATTTAAATATGGACGTATATGTGGTTTTTTCAGGTTCTTTTCACATTTAGTTTATTACAGAGGGCTGCACAGGATCCCTTGTGCTGTACAGTGGGTGCTTTTTTATTATGTTTTTATAAATAGTAGAGTGTATATGTTAATCAGAACCAGCTAATTTCTCCCTGCTCCCCCATCGTTTTTCCTGTTAGAAAAGCCTGTTTCTGTTTCTGTGAGCATGTTTCTATTTAGTAAAGTTCATTTATATCTATTTTTAGATTCTGTCTAGAGGTGACATCACGATACTTGCCTCTCCCTCTCTTACTTCAACTTAGTATCATCTCTTTAATACTTTCCTGTGGCTGGAAATGGCATTCTTTCATCTTATTCATGGCTGAGTAATACTGTATCGTGTATAGGTACCCATTTTCTTTATCCACTCATCAGTCCTTCTTCTCTTAGGCTGCTTCCGTATCTTAGCTAGTGTACACAGTGCTGCCATGATCATTGGGGTGCAGGTGTTTTAAAATTTTGGTTTTCTCTGAATCTATGCCCAGATGTGAGATTGCTGGGTCACATGGTACTTCATGTTTAGTTTTTCAAAGAACCTTGGCATTGTTCTCCCTAGTGGATGTAAATTCCCACCAACAGTGTAGGATTCACTTCTCTTCACACCATTTCCAGCATTCATTGCTGTAGATTTTTTGAGATGGCCATTCTGATGGGTGTGAGGTGACACTTCATTGTACTTTGACTTATCTCTCTTAAGAATTAGTATCTTAATCTTAGTATCTGAGTATCTTTTCATGTTTTATGGCCTTTTATGCCTTCTTCGGAGAAATCTGACTCATTTTTTAAACTGGGTTATTTAAAGAAAAAAATATATTGACCTGAACTAGCTGTTCGTGTGTTCTGGAGATGAATTCCCTGTGGGTATCTTTGTTTGCAAATGTTTTTTTCCCATTAGGAGGGTTGTCTTTCTCTTTCATTTATGATCTTTCTGTGCCAACGGTTTTAAGGTTAATTGGGTCCCAAGTTTATTGCATTCAGAATTTGCTATTTTTATCAAAGCATGTTCTGCTTGTTTTCAAGTTTCATGGCATCCATTTTTCCATTTAGATCTTTAATCTATTTGGAGTATATTTTTGTGTATGGTGTTATGAAGTATTCTAATTTTATTCTCATTTTCCTCCTAGAACCTGCACACTATCCTCCACAGTGAGTTGAAAGTCACTCAGTCGTGTCCAGCTCTTTGCAACCCCATGGATTATAGTCCATGGAATTCTCCAGGCAGAATACTAGAGTGTGTAGCCTTTCCCTTTTCCAGAGGATCGTCCCAACCCAGGGATCGAACCCAGGTCTCCCACATTGCAGGCAGATTCTTTACCAACTGAGTTATCAGGTAAGTCCTCCACAGTGGCTGTTCCCAATTTCTATTCCCAGCATCAGTGTAGGAGGGTTCCCTTTTCTTCTTCTCTTCTCCAACATTTGTTTGTAGTTTTTCAGTGGCCATTCTGACCCATGTGAAGTGATACCTTGTTGCAATCTTGAGTTGCATTTCTCTAATATTTAATAACATTGACATCTTTTCATGTGATGTTTTTTAAAATGTGAGCTAAATCTACCGCTTGACATTGACTCCTTGACCATCTGCCTTGTTTTGAACTCTCTTCCACTGACCCCCGCTAGGATATTTCCGGCGCAGGTGTTTTTTTACCACAGCCCCAAAGGCCTTGTAAGTATTAAGTGCCCATCAGCACAGGCTTAAGTTGTTTTGCAAAGTGCCCACAAGGTGGCAGCATTTCTTCATGCCCCTTTTTTCTTCTTGTCATTTGTTATTTTATACTGGAGTCGAGTCGATTTCTGATGTTGTGTCAGTTTTAGGTGTACAGAAACTTGATTCAGTAATCTATAAACATCTATTCTTGTTCGGGTTTTTTCCCCCCATATAGGTGATTACAGTGTGTTCAGTAGAATTCACAGGGCTATTCTTTAGGCCCTTTTTGATCATCTATTTGATATGAATTAGTGTGTATATATGTCAATTTCAAACTCTAAATTGATGCCTCCCCACTAACATTTTCTTATAAATTGGTTTCCTACATTTGAGCCTATTTTGTAAGTTAGTTCATCTGTATGAATATACAGCTTCCACCTGTAAGTAATACAATATTTGTCTTTTTCTGACTGACCTCCTTCCGTTGCTGGCCAACATCTTGGCCTTCTCTGTCCACCGAAGCCGAATGAAAACCAGAGAGGCAGAATTTGGAAGAAACAGAATAGTGGCTTTTATTCTCAGGTAGTGGAGAGGGGAACACAGCATGCTCCTGCCTCAACAACTGTGTCCCTAAGGCAGGTGCTCACAGTCAGGAGGAGTCAGGAGCCGGTGATGAGGAAACAAAGGTGACAGGACCATGATTTCTTCCTCTTGCATCATTTCAAAGGCAGTCATAAACTGGCATCAGTAACCCGTAACTGCATTGGGCAGTCTGGTGGCTCTGAGGCCTTCTTTCTGACATGTAACTACAAGGGGAAGGCTGTTGTAAACATCAGATAGAGGATGTATTTAGCACAGAGTCAAGTGAAGTGTGGCTCCTGCAGAGTTAGGGTGCAGAAAAGCAAACTTAGTTACAGACATTCAGAACCAGGAGCAGTTAAAGTAAAACAAACTAGGAATGTTCAGGCCTGCTCACTGTTCTTTATCTTCTTTGCTCTCAGAGCAGTGAAAAACAAAAACTCATTCCTCTTTTTTCCTTTTCACTGCACAATTCCCCCATCAGTTTATTCCCTCCTAACAATGGAGGAAGGGAAATACGTCATTCTTGTCTGGCTGAGGACAAACTTCAGTTTTGCTCCGTTTGAAAATCACCAGCTGTTCAGCCCAGGAACCATCTATCTCCTACTTCAAATTTTCCTTGAGACGTGAACCCCAAGAAACCTTTATTGGGGTGATAAGGGACAGACGGCAGTCTTCTGTAACTTCTTTAATGCTGACATGGGACTCACAGACCCTACCTAGTTGGGGTCATGGAGCTCTCACCCTGTTCTATTAAGTGGCCCCAAGGTGACTTTTGTGGTTATTCCTGCTGGATCTGTCTGGAGGAGTGGCTGTAATCTCTTTGGGGGCATGGGTTTTCTTTGCACATCATCTTTATCTTGATGTGAATCTGTGTCATCTGGAGAGACAAAATGAAACAGATATTTAGAAAAAAAAAAAAACCAGAGGCATAGATGAGTAAAACTGTTACTGCAGCTAGGGATCAAAGCCAAGAGTAAGAACCAAGTCTTTGATGACAATTTTGATTGTGGTCCAGACATAGTCAGTGCTTGGGTCATCCTGTCCAAAGGGATGGAGCCATTTGGACTCAGAAGTAGTTGGAGGAATGACAATCTCAACATTAACAGACAAAATAGAAAAAATTAAGCTTGAATCCTAATTTAGATTTAACACTTCAAGGAGACTTGTAGCCAGGTAGCCAGTTGTCTAGGTTTATTTAAGTAGGTCTTAACCTTTAAAGTGGCTATTGATCATTACACATGCATTTTTTTTCTGTGCAACATACAGTCCAGAGCAATTTCTCGTTCTACATATGTAAGAGTTATAAGAAGAGACCTTTAAAAAGTGGAGTGCTTTACTGGTGGCTCTGACGGTAAAAGCGTCTGCCTGCAATGCAGGAGACTCGGGTTCAATACCTGGGTCAGGAAGCTCCCCTGGAGAAGGAAATGGCAATCCACTCCAGTACTCTTGCCTGGAAAATTCCGTGGACAGAGGAGCCTGGTGGGCTGCAGCCCATGGGGTCACAAAGAGTCGGACATGACTGAGCGACTTCACTTTCTTTTTCTTTCTTTAAAAAGTAAGGCTGTAGTTATCTGCTGCTTTTATTTTTCGAATGGCTGACAGTATCCTAAGTCTAACACAGGTCAGAAAACTCAAGTTGTTAACAATACAAGGACTTATCTGAAATCACACCATAGTGTCACCTAATCAGTTCTATAGCTACTCTATGTTGATTTTAACCATAATTTTTCCTTAAATAGCCAAAGCGACTGTCACTGTCAATGATGTTAATGTTTCTCTAGGTACAAGAGAAGATGCAAGACTCAGGGCTTACAAAAAATCTCCTCCTGAAAGTGTTTAACTATCTGAAGGCGTCTTCTGCCAATTTTTCCAGAGCACAGAGTGCCTCATTCCTAATTTCCACCCTGAATTCCTTTCAGGGGTTATTGAAGGTCAGCAGCTTCAGTGGCCATGATTTAATTTCTGTAGAGATAGATGGCAAGTGCCAATTGGCTGAGCCCCTTCAGGTTCATGAAGCTGACCATGGTTTGAGGGCATGACATGACCATTTTGTCCCATGGTGCTAAGAATGCTCATTCCCAAGTCTTATGAAGATTTTGTTGATAGGCCACTAAATGTGCTGTCACTGGACAAGGCCATAAAACAGTATTCAAAATTCTCTGGACTACCTGTGCTTCTCAATCTCTTGTGGTCCAGGAAAATATTTATTCCCTTTTGTTCTTTTTTCCCATATCTAGAGTTACACTGTTGCAATTACTGACCTTATATGGGACTGTATACTATCATTTTATCAGTGACTCGGTCAAATAGTTGGTAACGTAAGGGACCACACTATGAAACAGGCAATATACAAAACAATATGAAACAAAATAGCTAGCAGTTAATAGTAAGGCCATAAATAAGAACTTAAGAACTTCCATTAGGTGTAGCCCAGTATATACCAAAGTCATCTGACTTAGCTTGTTCTGTACCAATCCTTATTTCTTAGGGAAACTATATATATTGACATTGTCCATAAGGCACCCAGCCTGTTTTCTAGTATTACTAGACTGATTATCCTTAGTATGATTTAACTGTTCCAAGCATAGAGGAGGCTTTAAAATGTAAATTACCATAGCCTAATGTTAATAGCCTCATGGCTTCATTTAAATGCTTAGTTATGAACCAGGTATTTATATTACAATATGTACTTGCTAGTTTATAAGCAGTTGGTATGCATCAAGGTTTCTTGTTCAGATGACCAAGGCCTGCTATGTGTAAGTCTGGCTGACAAACCTTTACAGCATTTAGATTTAAGAGCCTCATACAGCCTTCTGTGTCCAAGCTAGCTATGCTCGCTGCATGACAGGCCAATGGATCTGAGAGATGAGGTGTTGAGGCAAGGAAGAGAATTAAATTGGGGAGCCAGCTAAGAAGATAACAGGCTAGCACCTCAAAATAACCACCTTCTCAGAGCCTGGTTGCTAGGTTTTTTTATTGGGTGGGGGGAGGTAAGGAAACATAGTAAAGTAAAAAAGACTATTCAATGCTTGCAACTGTCCCCTAGAATGGGAAGGCAGGGGAATGAGTTAAGTTTTACTTCTTTACAGTCCTTCACAGGTGGGTGGCTCAGGCTGCAGGCCATACGTAATGCTTACAATAACAAAAAGGGTTAAAGTCACAGAAGCAGACCCAGTATAAATTTAAAACTAACCCTTCCAGGTTACAACTCCCCCTCTCAATGTCCATCCCACCATCTTGTGAGAGAAGGGGGTCCATTTTGCCTGTCTTCCTGGGAGTGCCTGCCATTAGTGCTGGTGTTTTTAAATGTCAAGACTAGTCTTCCTCTGTTCCTCTTGGAAGAGAAGTTTACCCCTGCAAATTTAGAAATACTGAACTTCAAACATAAAAGGCAGCATCTCAAGCTAAGAAATTTAGCATCTTTCTACGCATGGGAAGATGCAAGATTCTGGGCTCATTAAATCATAGGTAACTGGGGCCTGTAATCCTGCATTCTCAGTTTCATCTAGGTTCACCATAGGGAGTAGTTGGAGTGGCTGTAGTTGAATGAAGGCCAGGGGGCAGGCATTCCCCTTTCTCAGGGCCCGCTGACTCACACTGAAGGGCTGCAATCGCTCATTCCATGTCTCAGGTCTTTCCTTCTTGGTCATGAATAACCATTATCTGGAAAACATTTCATGATTAACTTTAGTCCCAAGGCGCTGGAAAGTTCATCCCAATTCAGTCAAAAAATTTTTGATGTCACACCAGGTGTTAAGTTTTGGACCAGGCCCAATCAATAATTAAAAATTTCTGGATTCTAACTGTAATCCAGGAGACATTATCCCTTGTTGTTTCTTCCCATACCTAGAACCACACTATTACAATTATTTTCTCAAAATGTTTAGTCATATTAGTTTTGTTGGAGGCCTGATTTACACACTGGTTACTGTTAAGAGATAACAATCTAAATTAAACAGGATATAAGTCATACAGACAATGACATAGTACAGCATAGACACACAAAGCACAATCTGAAAACAAAGAGCAAATTCACTAATGATTGGTGTAACTAGTTATAATCCAGTTATAATTGTTGAGTGACCAAAGGAGCCATAACTGATTTAATGAGCTATCTGCAATTTCACTGTACTGGCCATGCACACTTATGCACGACTTAATCTCTGAGACAAGCATATGTTACTAGCACGATCAACCAGGTACAGAGAAAAAGACAGATGTTCCAAAAGGTATAATCTACCAAACTACTGCAAGTCATAATTAATTGAAGGAGTTTTACATACACCTGGAAAACACAGATTTAAATCAATAATTCTTTAAGATAGAAACCATATACAACCGTATTTAGCAGTTTACTCAGTTCTATGTAACTAATCCTTTTTGTTAACAGCTTTAGGAAATCATCAGTTTTCTCAATAGAATTCTTCAATTATTTTTACTCAGTTCATTAGAATGTTCTAAAAGTCAGAAACTTGTAAAGTCCTGTTTACATGAAGAGGAAACATTTTGCAAAGACATTAGAGTAAAACCATAACTGTGTATATTAACAAAAGACTTAAGGAAGCAAGCTTATATCTGATTACTGCTGTGCCATACAACACCTTCATAACAAAAATTATGACTAATAATATTTTATCAGGACATATCAGATTCTTAGGAACTCCAAACAATCTCTAGAATATCTGTACCATTTACCATTAAACTTATTTATTGGAAAACACTTCCTTTATAGTTTAACACACCAAATGAACTTGATTAGTTTAGTATCTCCCTTTGGGGTTCCTCAGGGGCCCTTTGAAGCACTCCAAATTTAGTTAGAGGTCAAAGGAACTTTATTATAATTTGATCTTGGAAGCCCTGTCAAAGGAACACCCAAACATTTTAAAATACAGCAGGGGCATAGGTCACTGTGAAACTTAGCCAAAGTGACAATAACAGAGGCAAATACAGATTATTTAAAAGGTAAATAAATTTGAAATCTGTTATGAAAGACAGTTTAGCATCTTCAGAAAACTTGTCTGTTTTAACAGAGAAAAACCGAATTTCCGTTTTACACCAGCTTAAAGGTTCATTTACTGAATTAATAACTTATTTTAGGCTTAGTCAATCCTGACTGATCACCTACAAAACCCTTACTGGGGTCCATTTTCTACAAACCTTTCATCACTTATTTCAGCACAACTTTAAGTTTTAAGTTTTAGAATATCTGGAAGGATCCTAAAATATATTTCTAAGAGTTTTTTTTTACATTTAAATTGGGCCTCCACCCACTTGTGGGTGTATCACTTAGCTTGCTGATGTGTTACAAAGAGTGTATTGAGGCTCAAGGTCTATTGGAAACTGTCTGGTCCACCATCCTGAACCTATTCGATTATATTCAGCCTGTGTAATGCCCTTGGATTATGTCATTCTTTAAAAGATTGTGCCCTGCCCCTTTTCTTCTGTTTCATTTCCCCCCTCAGATTTTATTCTCATATTCTCATGGGAAGCAGAGGGCTGAAGGGCTACCTTCTGTAATTGCTTTAAAGCTGACTGACCCGCAGAACTCTTCTCTAATAGGGGGCCCGCCCTCGTGTCCATGGCGACGGCCTGTAAGACCTGTTGCTGCTGCTGCTGCTGCTGCTAAATCGCTTCAGTCGTGTCCGACTCTGTGCGACCCCATAGACGGCAGCCCACCAGGCTCCCCTGTCCCTGGGATTCTCCAGGCAAGAACACTGGAGTGGGTTGCCATTTCCTTCTCCAATGCAAGAAAGTGAAAAGTGAAAGTGAAGTCGCTCAGTAAGACCTGTTAAGACCAGTGAATCAGAGGAAGAGGATGGTGAAGAGGCTTCCCAGGAGGAATGTATTGAAGGGGAAGGTACCATCCCTTCCAACCCTTCTAAGGAGGCACTCTCAAAGGCTGGCTATAATGCATTTAGGAATGGAGTTCCTTTATCCATCGTACCCAAGAAAATCCCAAAGAAAATCATAACCCCAGCTGAGCCAGATGATTCAGAAGGTGGGAGAAAAAAGAGAGGGCCAAAACACAGGTAAACGTCCCCTTGACCCCCTCACTTGCCCATCTCCAGAGGGTAACCCTCTGCCCTTCTGCAGCTGGGCTGGGATTCGAAGTCTTCCCTTTAGCCGGGGAAAGAGGACAGGAAACAGAGATCGTTTGGGCTGGCTTGGTTTAGTATTTCAGCACATTTATATTATCCTGGTCTTTCCCAGGTGGTGCCAGTGGTAAAGAACCAGCCTGCCAATGCACGAAACACAGGTTAGATCCCTAGGTCGGGAAGATCCAGCGGAGGAGAGCATGGCAACCCACTCTAGTATTCTTGCCTGCAGAATCCCATGGACAGAGATGAGCATGGCAGTCTATAGGGTTGCAAAGAAACAACTGAAGCCACTTAGCACGCAAGGTCTTTCCTTTCAGTGGCTTCCAGAGAACATAAATTGCACTGTTCATCTGTGCATGATCTCTTCATCTGGGTGCCTGGCACCCCAGGGTCCTTTTCTCCCTCTGCCTGATTTCTGCTCTTTCTCCATTCCACATAGCTGGCCATGAACCTGAATAACTGCAAGTATGAAAGTGATAAGCATCTAGCTCATCACTCACACCACTGGGCATCAGAGGATATTTTGGGCTGCAGCTTTCACTCAGAAGATGTCCCCACAATTTGCACCCAGCCCCTAGATCTCGTTAGGCTGACTTATGACCTGGACTGAGCCTCCTGGCCCAGCTACCAACAGCTGAAACATCACTGTTCCAATTACTCTCAGCACTAGAGTGGGAACCTCCAGTTAGCTGACAAGGAAAAATAACAAAATCACCATCACCCCCACCCCCTTCATAGAATTTATCAGTGATGCCAACGAGACCAGGTTAAAACCGTGTTTTCAAGGCAGGTTTTGTGGGGGCTTCAGCAATTAAAAAAAGAAGAAAAATCACCAGCTAGTTTAGTCATGTCCTCCTCTGTTTATCTCCAATGGCATCTGTGCAAGGAGTCCCCAAAGTACTAGGCTGCCAGTGTGACTCCTTCCAAATGTCAGCTCCCCAGGCCAGAAACCCTCCTACTTGAGAGAACTGACAGAATAGAGAGCCAGGCTCTAGTTTTCAGAACAGATTTTGGAAGGGCCCCAACAGCCTCACGAACTTGGAATTGTCACAGTGGTAACTAAACTGCAGAAATGAGGTAAGAACTGCCTGCCCTGTTCATCCTGCTCTCCAGTCAGGTCTGTTCCTTCCCTAAGCCAGCTACAGTCCCATGGCTTGCGGTCAGGCTGGCTCCACTCTTCATAGTTTGTTGGGCAGTCCAAATGTGCGGTCTCAAGGAGGTGAGGAAGGATGAAGGGTGGCCTGTGTACTAAATAGACTGCTCTGTCTCAGTGGAATGATTCATGGACATGAGGAGGTTTCAGGTACAACCTCCCTAATCAGTACTTTGAATCTGACCTTTTGGAGCAGGAGATGTGAAAGTAGACAGCAAAGGGAACCTACCACAAAGGTCAGGGACAGGACAGAAGCAGAGAGGGCAAGATCCTTGCGGATGACAGGGGACTCATCTGTGGAGATCCGGCATCATCTTTTATGTACCTTGTAGCTGCTACCAGTACACCTGGATCCTATGGAGTTGAAAGAAACTGAGGAAGAGGAGGAGCTGGAGCACAGGAAGGCCCTGCTTCAAAGGGAAACTCTCATCTGAAGTCTGGGGAATGTAGAGCAGCTAGCCTGCATGCTGCACCTCAGGCAACAGGGCCAGAAAAAAACCACCGACTGTCAGGTGAGGGTCCCTGCGCAGGGTCTCACAGGACAAGGGAACAAGGGCTGTAGCGGAACATGGTGGTGGCCACAGCCGAGGAAGCTAATGGGATGGTCTGGCTGCGGAGTCCGGGAAAAGCCGTGTATCCTGGACCTTGGGAAAGGGTCTCTTGGCTCTTTTTGCATCTGTTCCAAAGCACGCTTGTTTCTAGTAATGACATCCAGCTACTAAGGGCTGTCTCACTTACAAGACACGAGCTCTCTATATTCCTATCTTGCAACAACCCCAAACTCATGACTGACAACTAGTATGTTCAAACTACCGCACAACTGCACTATTTCACACACTAGCAATGTAATGCTCAAAATTCCACATCACTCCAGGTGCCATCTGCAGAATGTCAGCTGGCTAAGAGATCCAGCAGCCATCGACCCCTGCTCACTGTCAGTGAAGACATCTGGACATCTGAAAGCCAAAGTCAGGCTCCTGAGCCTTATATGCCAAACTAGCCTTGGTCACTCTGACCTGGGTTAAGTCCCACTAGTTAACATTACAGCTGGGGTGCTCCCCAAATACTCTATGATACTGCCAACAGCATGGGAACAGGGGAGGGAGTGGAACCATTTATTTACCTCCTTCTATGTACTAGACCTGGAGAAGGCAATGGCACCCCACTCCAGTACTCTTGCCTGGAGAATCCCAGGGACGGGGGAGCCTGGTAGGCTGCCGTCCATGGGGTCACACAGGGTCGACACGACTGAAGTGACTTAGCAGCAGCAGCAGCATGTACTAGACCGGAGAAGGCAATGGCACCCCACTCCAGTACTCTTGCCTGGAAAATCCCAGGGACGGGGGAGCCTGGTAGGCTGCAGTCCATGGGGTTGCTGAGGGTCAGACACGACTGAGTGACTTCACTTTCACTTTTCACTTTTATGCATTGGAGAAGGAAATGGCAACCCACTCCAGTGTTCTTGCCTGGAGAATCCCAGGGACGGTGGAGCCTGGTGCGCTGCCGTCTATGGGGTCGCACAGAGTCGGACACGACTGAAGCGACTTAGCATGCATGCAATGCTGTTTATGTCTTCCCATAATTCCATCTGTTATAATTAGATGTAGAATATTCATGAGCCCTTAATGCTTAAGGTTACTTGGAGAGTCCCACTTCTATCCACTATGTGCTTAGGGAGCCTGTGCAAGAGTTGAAAAGTCCCTGTGGTTATTTTGCAGCATATCTGTGAGCTCTCCTGGGTGTGTCTGGGATGGAGTTTAGAGATGGGTTTGCATCGCTTTCAGCCAGGCCTCTCCTTGATGCTTCTACCTAACTTCCTACCTAAGAGTTCTCTCCCCAGTGCCCTGAAACAACAGAAAAAAGCCATCCAGTTCCAGAAAATTCAGAGACAAATGGAGGTGCCAGGTGCCCTGTGCAGGACCCAGTCGTGGGAAGCCATGGAGCAGCTCCAAGACAGACTAAGTTTTTTGTTTTGAATACATAATACATTACATATGGCTCAAAATTGAAACATATAACAGGGCATATGCTTTGAGAAGTGTTAACCCTCCTCAGATCAGATCAGTTGCTCAGTCGTGTCCGACTCTTTGCGACCCCATGAATCGCAGCACGCCAGGCCTCCCTGTCCATCAACTCCCGGAGTTCACTCAGACTCACATCCATTGAGTCAGTGATGCCATCCAGCCATCTCATCCTCTGTCGTCCCCTTCTCCTCCTGCCCCCCAATCCCTCCCAGCATCAGAGTCTTTTCCAATGAGTCAACTCTTCACATGAGGTGGCCAAAGTACTGCAGTTTCAGCTTTAGCATCATTCCTTCCAAAGAAATCCCAGGGCTGATCTCCTTCAGAATGGACTGGTTGGATCTCCTTGCAGTCCAAGGGACTCTCAAGAGTCTTCTCCAACACCACAGTTCAAAAGCATCAATTCTTCGGTGCTCAGCCTTCTTCACAGTCCAACTCTCACATCCATACATGACCACAGGAAAAACCATAGCCTTGACTAGACGAACCTTTGTTGGCAAAGTAATGTCTCTGCTTTTGAATATGCTATCTAGGTTGGTCATAACTTTCCTTCCAAGGAGTAAACGTCTTTTAATTTCATGGCTGCAGTCACCATCTGTAGTGATTTTGGAGCCCAGAAAAATAAAGTCTGACACTGTTTCCATTGTTAACCCTCCTAGTGTCCTATGGATCCTCTTTTTAATAATTTTTTGTGTGTGTCACTTTCTAGGTTTCCTTCTGCAAATACAAGCAAGCTCATAATATAGAATGTTTCCACTTTCATAGTGAAAACAGAATCTATAAATACTTTTCTATACTGTGCTTTATTCACTCAATACATTCCATTCCACTTCTCAAAAGAGCACTCCTCATTCTCTTTTGTAGATGCTTAACAAACTGTAGTTTATTTTACTGGTCTTTTATGGTGGGCACTTGAATTGTTTCCACTCACTCGCTATAACAAATAGTGCTCTAGTACATAAATTTGTGTGCACATCAATCTACATATCTGCCAGAAGTATCTGTTATTCACATTCCCAGAAGTAGGGTTGCTGAAGCCAAAGCTAAATGGATTTGCATTTTGATAAATATTGCTAAATAGTCCTCTTTAGGTCATGTTCCACTTTTCATTCTCATCAGAGTAACTTTGGGGTTGAGATTTAGAATGAAGGGTGTTTTATAAGATGATCATAATTTTATGAGCCTATAACACCTCTCTTCTGTCAGCTTCCTCTTGTGTATTGAATACCAGCCTTTTCAACTCTTCCAAATTCTTACCTGTCAACTCCCCTTTGGGGATCAGTAAATAACTTTTTCTTTCAGAGAAAAGTCAGGCCATTAAGTAAAGAGCTATTAAAGCCTCTTGGCCTCCTCCTTACCTTCCACACTCTCAATCTTGTACTCTATTCACATCACTGGGGAAGTGGCCGTCCTTCACTTATCTAGGACCTGTCCTCTGGGTGCTGTAGGTCAAATTACTACCTCACAGACCTCCATCTGTCAACTTAATGTTGTCGGTGTTGTAGGTCGGGCTCAGTCTATCAATAACCAGTGCTGTGGCTGGACCAGCCCTTGTGGGTCTTAAGATTACAAGATTCCCTTCAATAATCATCAACAAACTATGGCAGTGGGAAGGGGAAGTTTAACACTTACAGGACCTGGAAATTACATGGCAAACCTGAGGCCACACCACACGGTCATGGGTAGAGAGAACAAGGGCCTGGATTTCTATTTTTATTGGGGTCAACCGCTGGGGCCTAGAGGTTTTTATTTTCGGGGGTTGCAAAGAGTTGGACACGACTGAGCGACTGACCTGAACTGAACTGAAACACCCAGTATTGGAGAAGGCAATGGCACCCCACTCCAGTACTCTTTCCTGGAAAATCCCATGGATGGAGGAGCCTGGTCGGGTGCAGTCCATGGGGTCGATAAGAGTCGGACATGACTGAGCGACTTCACTTTCATGCACTGAAGAAGGAAATGGCAACCCACTCCAGTGTTCTTGCCTGGAGAATCCCAGGGACGGTGGAGCCTGGTGGGCTGCCATCTATGGGGTGGCACAGGGTTGGACAAGGCTAAAGTGACTTAGCAGCAGCAAACACCCAGTATAAAGCTGATCCTCTTTTAATTGCTGGGGCTCTGAAAAAGATTAGGGTGTGGGGGTCTGTCCAAACACAAAAAATACAGGGCATGCACAGGCTTTACAGGCTCTCCGCATAATCTCCTGCCACTTCCAAAAGCTTAAGCAGAATCTTATTTTACAGTTTTTTATCAGATTTTTACAAGGCTCTTGTGATCTAGGCAGAACAGATAATAGATTACTTTTACAAATTCAGTCTCAAGGGTTTTTGGATATACCCACGGCCATGCAACTGTGAGTACATGACAGCACTGAGACTTGAACCCAGGTCTTACTTTTTTTTAAGGCTTCTAAAATTCCAGGAATCCTGGCATAATTTCTGTTAATTACACTGTTTCTTTTAGAAATATTTAATGAATATAATCACCAGAAAGTGACTTATCAAAATACAAATAGAGACATATTCAGGCAACATAAGAGTCCAATGACAGTTCTCAACAATGTCTCATTTTAACAATTTACCAGCAAAAATGGGATAGTCAGAATTTAATATATATGCATTAAATATATACAAAATGCTTTTCTAGTGAAAACACTGGTATCCCAACCCTGTCATTGATAGTCTGTTCATGTATCTTGCTGCTATTTCAAATGTCATTAATAGCAATTATAGTATCACTGACTGTTGTTAACTGGAGCATTTGCTCAGTATAAGTGGGCAAGGCCCTGTAACATGCCAGTCAAAGGAATTCAGATTCTGGTAACAGAGCAGAGCAGTAGCCACACATGGCCTTTGTTCTCACCACTCTGTCACTTTCATGTAACTTACAATAAAAACAATGGTATTTTTATGATGTTAGAACGTAATCTGCCATTAGAACCTTAGAGCAGCAAGATGCTATTCGACTGCTTAAATAGGTATTTCTAATTCCTGCACATCATTTGACTTGCCCTTTCCTGCTGCTGCTACTGCTGCTAAGTCGCTTCAGTCGTGTCCGACTCTGTGCGACCCCATAGAGGGCAGCCCACCAGGCTTCCCATCCCTGGGATTCTCCAGGCAATAACACTGGAGTGGGTTGCCATTTCTTTCTCCAATGCATGAAAGTGAAAAGTGAAAGTGAAGTCGCTCAGTCGTGTCCGACTCTAGCGACCCCATGGACTGCAGCCTACCAGGCTCCTCCGTCCATGGGATTTTCTAGGCAAAAGTACTGGAGTGGGGTGCCATTGCCTTCTCCGTGCCCTTTCCTAGGGGACTACAAAAAAACAGAAGCATTTACTACTACCTTGGATGTTTTCCATTTACCTCATCCCCTACCATCCTAATGCTCACTAGCTTAAATCTTTTGTTCTCCAGCTTCCCTGGTGGCTTAGAGGGTAAAGCGTCCGCCTGCAATGTGGGAGGATCCAGGTTCAATCCCTGAGTCGGGAAGATCCCCTGGAGAAGGAAATGGCAACCCACTCCAGTACTCTTGCCTGGAAAATCCCATGGACAGAGGAGCCTGGGAGCCTGCAGTCCATGGGGTCACAAAGAGTCGGACACGACTGATCGACTTCACTTTCACTTTGTTATAAATGCTAATCTCAGGCTTTTGCACTTACTAGTTTGTTGTCCCCAAATTTTCACTTGGCTGGGTCCTTACCACTCAGGTCTCAGATCAAATGTTACTTTCATAGGCCTTCCTTAATCACCCTAGTCTAAGCTCCCTTCATGGTCTTAACTATAACCACACCCAGATTAGTTTTTCCCAGTGTTTGAAATATATTAGTAATGCATAATTCATTATCACCTTCCCATTAGAAAGTAGATCCCAAAAGGGCAGGAGACCTGTTTCATTGCTGTAGTTCCAACCCCAACATAGTTGTGTTTGTTTTTTATCCCCCGCATCTTTAAGAAATTTTTTTTTTTTTTTTTTTGGTGAGTGGCAAGTGGGATCTTACTTCCCTGACCAGGGATTGAACCCATGTCCCCTGCAATGGAAGCATGGAGTCCTAACCACTGGACCTCCAGGGAATTCCCCCAACATAGATTTCAATATTGGTTGAGTGAATGAAAAAATGGCTGGGAAACCTGATGTGTGTGCTCAGTCACTTCAGTCGTGTCCTATTCTTTGCGACACTATGGACTGTAGCCCACCAGGCTCCTCTGTCCATGATGATTCTCCAAGCAAGAATACTGGAGTGAGTTGCAATACCCTCCTCCAGCGATCTTTCCAATGCAGGGATCCATCCCATGTCTCTTATGTCTCCTGCACTGGCAGGCGGGTTCTTTTCCACTAACTATACCTGGGAAGACCAACCCACCAGCCAATCCACAATGGCAGAAAGCCCTGCCTTTTACCTTTGCCAGTTAAGGTGGTCTACACTTCCTGCAGGTTGACCCATCCCTACTCTATACGGTCAGAGTCTCAGATCCTAATCTACTGGCACTGAGGTGTTGGGGATACTGTCATTCTCTCCTCCCTGGTCCCCCACTGCCCCAGCCCAAGCTGGGAGGCTGGACAGGGGAATAGAGATTCATTGGGCAGGGGTCAGAGGACTCCATGGTGCCCTATCTCCAGTCAGTCCTAGTTCCTGACACCATGAAGGACTTTCACATCATACTGGATGAGGGTGAGCTGCATTAGAGGGCACAGGTGTGGCATCTGCTGGAGGAGGCAACAGGTGACAAGATCACTGAAGCTGGAGTGAAAGTTACTCTGGACGGAATGGGCAACTCACAGCAACCTTGGGGCCAGACTCAAGAGGCTAGCAAACTTAGGACAGAAGGGACTCAAGTCCCTGTGATTTGGTGGATGTATGTGTCACTCATCTGCAAATCGCAGCTTCTTCCTTTCTGTGCAGCTGAGATTTGATCTAACTAAAGGGGAGGGAGTGAGGGAAAGCTCAGTAAAAAATACTCGGTGAGCAAAGAAGGTTTGTTGTTTTGTTTTTGGTTAACCTATTATAGAAGTTTTCAAACAATCAAAAGCAGACTATTGGAATGCAATGAATCCCTGTGTAGCCATCACCCAGCTTCAATATTTAACAAACGGCCAATCTTTCTTTGTTAACATGAATCCCAATCAACTCCCATATTTCCCAAAGGTGACTCAGGGCTTTCTGGAGACATACCATAGACTCCTTGGCCAGGACCTCACTAAAAAGCAAAAGAGAAGCCAGCTACAGAAGCCACTGTCTCCAGTCTAAAAGCAGTATTTACAGAAACCAAAACTAGTTTCTCAGTGGGGTCAAGCCTAAAGAAATTGGTAACAGCATTCAATTTAACTCATCTTTAACACTCCCCTATCCTTCCCCCTCCAACAAAACAACCCTGGCAAAGCAAAGTATCATGTTATATTGTGGAAATTCAATATTTTGAATAACACTCAGAATCTGGACTTCAGTGATTCTACCTATAGCAGTATAATATGGAATTTCAAATGCTTTTATTAAAGAAAACACTGACAAAAATGTCAGCACCTATAAAACAGCTGGGAGTTTATTATGAATTTGTTATTCATTTTTTTCCCTTCCAGTTTTATTACACTATAATTGATATACAGCACTGTGTAAGTTTAAGGTATACAGCACAATGATTTGATTTACACACATCATGAAGTGTATCACATGTTTAGTAAACATCCATCATCTCATATAGGTAAAAAAATATTAAAGAAATAAAAAATTACTTTTCTTATGAGAACTCACAATCTCTTAACAACTTTCATAAATAACATACAGTCATGCTATGTTTATCATGTTGTATGTTATATTCTTATTACTTATTTATCTTAAAACTAATTAATCTGGACTTCCCTGGTGGTCCAGTGGTTAAGAATCTGACTGCCAATACAGAGGACATGGGGTCAGTCTCTGCTCTGGGAGGACTGCACATGCCATGGGGCAACCAAGTCTGTGCACCACAACTACTGAGCCCACGCACCCCAGAGTCCGTGCTTTGCCAGAGCCCATGCTTTTCAAGAGAAGCCACTGCAGTGAGAAGTCTGTACCCTGCAACTAGAGAGTAGCTCCCGCCCACTGCAACTAGACAAAGCCCACAAAGCAACGAAGACCCAGGGCAGCCAAAAATAAATTAAGAATTAAATTTAAAAACTTTCAAAACTGACTTAAAACCTTTTGACTGCCCTCATCCAATTCTCCTTTCTCCCCACCCCCAGACTCTGGTAAGCTAAAACCCTAATCTGTTTTTCTATGAGTTTGTTTTTGAAATATAATTGACTCATAACACTATGTCAATTCTTGCTAGAGAACATAGTGAATATTAGTGAACATATTTCTATACATTTCAAACTGATCACCAGAATAAGTCTAGCTACAATATGTCACCATACAAAGATATTAAATAATTACTGACATTGTACAGACTGTCCATTTCATACCTGTAACTCATTTATTTTGTAACTGGAAGTTTGTATTTTTCTTTTTAATTTGGCTGCACTGGGTCTTAGCTGCTGTGGGATCTGCAGCATGCAGGATCTTTCAGTTGTGGCATATGGGATCTCAGTTTCCCGACCAGGGATCAAACCCACATCCCCTGAATTTCAAGGCAGATTCTTAACCACTGGAAGACCAGGGAAGTCCTTCATAGTTCTATTTTTAACCCTTCTGAGGGATCCTCAGCTTTTCCATGGTGGTTATTCCAATTTACATCCCCACCAACAATGCACAAGATTTCCCTTTTCCCAGTATCCTCACCAATACCTGTTATCTGTTGTCTTTAACAACAGCCATTCTGACAGTTGTGAGGTGATTATCTCATTGTGGTTTTGATTTTCATTTCCCATTTGATTGTGATGTTAAACAAGCATCTTTTCATGTGCATGTTGACAATCTGTATGTCTTCCTCGGAAAAGTGTCTATTCAGGTCCTCTGTCCATTTTTCAGTCAGGTTGTTTTCTTAATATTGAGTTTGTGTAAGTTTTTTGTATATTTTGGATATTAACCCCTGATCAGTGTTGGTGATATAGAAAAGCCAGGACCATCATATACTACTGGTTGGAGTGAATTAGTACACCACCTTGAGACTGTTGGCAATATCTGCTAAAGTTAAACTCTGAATGTCTTTTGCTACCAGTCATCCAGGAGGCCTAGAACAAGTTACTGAAGCTCTTTGTGTGCAATAGATGAGGCTAGAGGATCTCACTGGCCCCCTCTCTATTGCAGCATTTTCAGGGGTTCTGAATCACCAGCCTAGATCTACAGGATCATCGGTTTCTGCATAGTTTTAATATATTCATTTCCAAGACATTTTTTCCTAGCTAAGAAATCCCAATGTAAGGGCTGCCTGTCCTAGTTGAAGAAAAGCTTTTACACAAATACTAGTTGCCTATACCAGATGGCAATATCAATGTCCACATAATCAAGAGTGTTTAAAAGAATTTACTGAGACTTCCCTGATGGCTCAGTGGCTAAGAATGTGCCTGCTGACGCAGAGGACATGGGTTCAATCCCTGCTCTGGGAAGATTTCACATACTGTGGGGCAACTAGGCCCGTGCACCATGACCACTGAGCCCATGCTCTAGAGTCTGTGCTCCACAGCAAGAGAAATCATTGCAATGAGAAGCCCATGCACCACAACAAAGAGTAGCCCCCACTCAGCACAAGAGAAAGTCTGTGCGAAGGAATAAGACCCAGTGCAGCCAAAAATAAATAAATAAAGCTGTATGGTTCTCATGATGCCTAAGTGCAATCATTATGCCAGAGAGTTAATTAAGCAAGAGGCATTAACTCTCCCAGACTTCAGACAATACTGCAAAGCTACAGTAATCAAAACAGCATGGTACTGGCACAAAATTAGACATTTGGATAAATGAAACAGAATAGAGGGACCCAAAATAAACCCCTACATCTATGGACAATTAATCTTCAACAAAGGAGGAAAAGTTAGTCTTCTTCAGTAAGTGGTGTTGAGAAACATTTCCTAGATATGTCACTGGACAGTGTGTGTAACCCCACCTGTTCTGCCCCCAACCACACCAAGACGCCCCCATATCTCCAAGGACGCTCAAGCCCCTGACAGTCAGGACCCACCACCTCTGGCTCTGGCCTGCCCAAACCACATTATCCCACCACCAGACATTTGGCCCCCACCCCCATATCAGGTACCACCACTTCAGCCTGGCCCTCTGCCTGGAGGCTCTTCTGGCCCGAGCTCTAGATGGGCAAATCCACCTGCTCTTCCAAAGGGGTACCAAGTCCCCTGCCCTATGCTAGGTACTCACACCTTCCAGCCTGGGCTCCTCTGGGGCCAGAGTCACACTCAGGGTCTGATTCCCCCCACACTCCCCATCAGCCCCCCTCCACTCCTCTCCTGACTCCACCCAGCTCTAGACAGGGATCAGAATGATGGAACAGAGCAGGCACTTGGGAAATACCTGTTGGATGCACTGCTGGATGGATGGATGGTTGAGTGGATGGACAGGTGCTGGATTGATGGATGGATGGATGGAAGGGTGGATAGATGGTTGGATGGATGTGTGGATGGTTGGATGGATGAGTGGATGGCTGGACGGATGAACGGCTGGATGAGATGGGTGGATTGATGGATGGAAATGGATGGATGGATGGATGGTTGGATGGACAGACAGCTAGATGGATGGATGAATGGATGGGTGGATGGATAGATGAATGGATGGATGGTTGGATGGAGCCCCTGGCAAAGGGGTTCCGAGGTAACTAAAGAGAAGGCACCCACCCCAGCACTAGCACTGCAGAGACCTCACAGATGAGAGGGCTGGGAGGGAATGCTAGGGGCTGCCATTAAAGTGCCTGGCACCTCTTTTTTTATTATCAGACAAGTCATCTCATAATGGATGAAAGAAGCAACACACGCAGAGTTAAGGCAGGGTCCCCAAAGCTGGGAGTGGGGAGAACACTGCCATATGCAGGAGCCCCCAGGGAAGCTCCCTCATTAAGTCAACCCAAGCGAGAGATGTCTGCCTCTGGCGGGTGTGGGGGCAGGAGGGGGTGGGTGACACAGCCATTGAAGCTGCACCTTTCTCACTGCTGATTAAGCACTGACCAGCTTGTGATCAAGAAGAAAACTATTCCTTGAGGAAATGCAATTAACTGAAAAGCCAAAAACTGTGAAAGTCCAAAGGAGACACACAATCAAGAGCTCTCAATCTGGAGGGGCTCCTGCTCTGAAGAGTTGCAGCGCAGGAACATTCCCCCAAGAGCAGATGGCACCGTCCACCCTGCCACACACCAGCTCCCTCCTATCTGCCCCATGAAGAGCAAGGAAAGGTCACGAGTAGAATCTTTGCTGCACACGGACACAGAATAAGGCACGTACAGGCGGGGCTGAGGTCAGGTCTGCCTCAGGGACTCACAATCGAGCAGTCAGGCCAGGTGGGCAGCACCAGGACTTGCTCTCTAGCTTGGATCTAGAGATCCAAGGTAGCTCCTGGTGGGTAGGCCTGGCAGGCAAGCTGGGACACACACCAAAAACACATGACTGACACTTAGCAGGCACTCTACTGTAACAGATGTTCATGCACATATTTCTGGTCTTGCTCCATCCTCGCCATAGCGGCTGGCTGGCAAGAAGAAAAGAGCAGGCCTCAATGTGCCCCTCTCAGGAGGAGGCCCTGCCTGGCTGGCAGCTGCTGGGGGCTTCCTGGATCTCCTAATTTCCCACCCCATAGCTGTCACCGGCTCTGGGTGACACGCACAGATATCAGAACACATGGGCCATCATCACACTGGAAGACCCAAGAACACAAACCGCGTTTCACTGGAGCAATGTGCACCCTTACTGCCCAGTGGGGGTGGGGTGGGTTGAGAAATCCATCACTGCTAAACACAGGCATTGGCTCAGCGAACAGGTCTCCTAGTTTGCAAATAATGGATTTTTCCAAGACTTTGACAGACCAACCCGGGAAAACTACACAACATTTCTTTTTCCAACTTTAAACTTTTCTTTTGTATTGGGGTATAGCCAATTAATAATGCTGTGATAGTTTCAGGTGAACAGCAGAGGACTCAGCCATACATGTACATAAAAATCTCTCATAGTAAATGTTACAGGCTATTCAATCACAAACACCAAAAATGAGTAAATAATCAGATGTGGTATTTGTGGGCCCCAATAAGAAAGACCCATCACGGACAAAGAGCTCCACAAACTGAATATTGTAGAATATGTCCAGTCTACAACCACTGTCGATGCCCAGCAACATCGATACACCACTGCTTTATTTTAAAAATAGCTCTTTGGAGTAGAAAATTATGTCTGGAATTAAATTTCTGTACCTGTGTTAAACCATATGCTAAGAGTGAACCACGTGAATTCACTTTGTTAGTATTTAATTATGCTTCCAGAGTTCAAAACCTGAGTTGGTCAATGCATCTGTCAAACAAATTAGGCAATTTCTAAATCTTTCCCCCTTTCTTGGTAGAAAAACCCATTGAGGTTTGAGTATAAACTGCTTGAAATACCATTTTTAGTCAGTAAAGTCTGTGTTAAGGCAAAACAACTCAAGGTGTCATAAAATGTATCAAAACCAGAAAATAGCTAGGCTAACGACTTATTAGTCATGAGTTTGAGCAAGCTCCAGGAGTTGGTGATGGACAGGGAAGCCTGGCATGCTGCAGTCCATGGGGTCGCAAAGAGTCGGACACGACTGAGCAACTGAACTGAATAACTATTACATATTATACCAGAACACAAGAAATATGCCAAAGAATGTAAAACAAAACAGCTGTATACCCTAGTTTCTATATTTTCATCATACTACAAATGGTTCAGCTTTGCTCTAATATGTATTTACATTATAACTGTGCAAGAACTAAGAAGCATATGCTTCTATCATTTTATGACACAAAGCCTCCTTGTAAATTATAAATAAAAATTGCTTTAAAAAATCTAGTACTTTTTATTCCAACCACTGAAATGTAAAAAGTATTTCACTTGTTTATCCTTTATGGCAACTTACAAACTGAAATAAAAAAGAAAAAATTAACTTAGAAATACTGAAGGAAAAAAAAAAAAAAGACTACCTGAGTACAGTTATCTTTCAAAGACAAGCTCTACACGGAAACTCTTTAGTGGCCAAAATGAGCCTAATGAGCCTCTTGAAAAGAACATCATTTAAGCCTTTAGACCACTTAAGTATTCAAAGTTATACTGCTGAACAGTCATAAAGTCACTTGTTGGGAGTTAGTCCAACAAATTTGAAAAACCATACGCACAGAAGCTCACCCTAAACCTTAAATCAATGGGCTAGATAAGCTATCCAAGAATAGCTAACAAAAGTTGTAGTTGTGCTTTCTCAAAGTCTAACTAGTCAAAAAGCTAAAATGCAAAAACAAATTCAGTTAAAGAAAAATACTTACACCACATTATTTTAAAAGTTCATTAGTTTACACAAGTCAATAAGTTATTCTGCTGCAGATTATCAGCAACCAGCAAAGTAACAGATGAAAAAAATCTTGTGTTCTTCTTGTGAGCTAAGTCGTTTCAGTCGTGTCCGACTCTTTGTGACCCCATGGACTGCAGTACACCAGGCTTCCTAGTCCATCTCAAACTCATGTCCATCGAGTCTGTAAGGCCATCCAAGCATCTCATCCTCTGTAGTCCTCTTCTCTTCCTGCCTTCAATCTTTCCCAGCATCAGGGTCTTTTTCAATGAGTCAGTTTTTCGCATCAGGTGGCCAAAGTATTGGCACTTCAGCATCAGTCTTTCCAATGAATATTCAGTACTGATTTCCTTTAGGACTGACTGGTTGGATCTTCTTGCAGTCCAAGGGAGTCTTCTGCAACACCACGGTTTGAAAGCATCAATTATTTGGCGCTCAGTTTTCTTTATAGTCCAACTCTTACATCTATACATGACTACTAGAAAAAACCATAGCTTGGACTAGATGGACCTTTGTTGACAAAGTAATGTCTCTGCTTTTGAACATGCTGTCTAGATTGGTCATAGCTCTTCTTCCAAGGAGCAAGCATCTTTTAATTTCATGGCTGCAGTCACCATCTGCAGTGATTTTTCAGCCCCCCAAAATAAAGTCTGTCACTGTTTCCATTGTTTCCCCATCTATTTGCCATGAAGTGATGGGCCTGGATGCCATGATCTTAGTTTTTTGAATGCTGAGTTTTAAGCCAACTTTTTCACTCTCCTCTTTCACTTTCATCAAGAGGCTCTTTAGTTCTTCGCTTTCTGCCATAAGGCTGGTGTCATCTGCGTATCTGAGGTTATTGATATTTCTCCCAGCAATCTTGATTCCATGCTTATATATGCTGTACCATTGTTTAACAAGAGAAACTTTCAAGTTTAAAAAAGAATCATGATAAAAGCTTTACCATCATTCATATTTTCACCATTACAGAAGCTCAATTCTTCTTCAGTGTTTTAATAAAGGTGTTAGTTCCAAAAGAATATTCCTTTTTCCTTACAAGAAAGGAACTAACTAACTAACCCATGGGGTCACAGCACTGCCAGGCTTCCCTGTTTTTCACTGTCTCCTAGAATTTGCTCAAATTCATGTCCACTGAAGTCTGTGATGCTATCTAACCATCTCATCCTCTGCAGCCCTCTTCTCTAATTCACTGCTTGCAGCAGCACATGGATACACCTTTACTCTATCTCCTCTCCCACTATCATTCTGCCAGTTTAGAAGTAAAGTACTTCCTCCAGAAAGCCATCCTTAACTATCCCAAATCTGTGTCATTTTCCTTCGATGTCCTACATCGAGGATTAATTTTTTGTGCCATGGATCCTTCACAGTCCGGTTGTCTTTGGGCCAGAATTTTTCTACAAACATGTAAAACAGTACTACAAAAGAAACCAACTGTATTGAAAGAGTTATAAAAACATTTAGAATATCATGTGCTGTGGTATTCTATGAGCTCCTTCATTGCTACAACAAACATTTAGCTGCTGATCCACGAGCTACCACAATTCTGAAATAAGGAACAGCATACATTACACCTGAATGTATCTCCCACAACTTTATGCTGGGATGTGAAAACATACAGCTAATACTACTGTGGGAGGGTTGTTTTGCTTTTTTGTGGGGGAGGAAATCTAGTCATAACTGAACTACAAATTTTAGTTAGAAAATAGAAAAAGCTTTCTCCCGTCAAAGTTCAAGGGGTGTTCTGAATTATAAACACCCTACATCAAGAATCCTTGCTCTGAAACATCTGGTTTAAAAAAAGCAATCCACAGAAGTAGTCACATAGCTTCTCCGAGTGGGAGAAAGCAGGTATTAAGAATCAGTTATGGGGAAAACAACCTCGGCAACCTCTTAAATATTCCATAGTTACAATACACTTGGGTTTTGTGTATATGACTAAAAGTAATTCTAACACACATCAAAGTTTGAAAATTCCTACAATTTTTTGCAGACATCTTGACATCCATGGTAACTAACACGTACAGCCATAATGCTGCTGCTGCTGCTGCTAAGTCGCTTCAGTCGTGTCCGACTCTGTGATAATGAAGGATAATTTTAAAGTTGCTAGCCTTACAAAACTTCACTTCCACTTTAGTTTACTGTTAAGTCTCCAACGTAAATTAATAGATAAAGTAATTGTGAAAATTACAGAGCTGTCTTCCCCTGGAAATCAAGCTCTCTACAATCAGATGGCATCCCACTCCAGTACTCTTGCCTGGAAAATCCCATGGACGGAGGAGCCTGGTGGGCTGCAGTCCATGGGGTCGTGAAGAGTCCTACACGACTGAGCGACTTCCCTTTCATTTTTCACTTTCATGCAATGGAGAAGGAAATGGCAACCCACTCCAGTGTTCTTGCCTGGAGAATCCCAGGGACGGGGGAGCCTGGTGGGCTTCCGTCCATGGGGTCACATAGAGTCGGACACGACTGAAGTGACTTAGCAGCAGCAGCAACAGTCAGCCTACACGTTGATGGGAGACAGTAAAAACTCAACTTTCAAATCACTGTTAATCAAATATTACCGCAATTAGCCAAACCACTGCCGTACTTAAAAGGCTGACATCAAGGTAACGGGACTTCTAAATGAAAACATATTAAGGCAGTTTTCAGTTATTGTTTTACTAATCCACAGCGCGCCGAGAGCGCGCTCACGTTCCCATAGGACCTTGGCACTCGGCTTTTCGGACGGCAAAAGGATACCTTCGGGAGACACAAAGCCGACTCGGATGCTCGCGCTTTTTCTCCTGTCCCCACCCACCTCCACGCCGGCCACTGCAGAAGAACGGGTTCCCGCTCCGAGGCGGGGGAAGAAGGAGACACTCCTCTGCCCTAAAGCCGCGTGTGCAGCCGCAAGCCGGGAACCTAGGCGCCGGCGCCTGTGATGGGGCGGCCATCTTAACACGCAGTTCTCCCAGCCGGAGGCGCAAAGCTCACGCACTCCGCGAAGTACCCCACCTCCCGGCTCCGGCTGCCCCGGAGCGACAACCCTCGAACGCCCAAGCGGACGGGGGAGCCCGGCACGGCGCCCGAAACAGCCGCCGCCGCCACCCTACAACAGATTACCTTCTCCGCGCCCTCTTCCTCTCAACGACAATCACGGTACCAAGGCTGTGCCACGTGGCAAGGGCTCCCTCTCCCACTCTAACGCCTGCCTAACGCTCCCGCCTCCCAAAATATTTTTAGCCTCACGACGCACAGAAATACCCCGCCGCGATGCGCTTCCCCCGCACAAAGCCGTGCCCACCGGGTCCCCAGGTCGAGACCGCCGCCGTCTCCGGCCCCGTCTCTCTCCGGCGCCGTTAGGGGCCTTTCCCCTGGGGTTCAGACTCACCCTCCTGGAATTTAGTCTCCAGGTCCTGCTTCGGAGTCATTTATAAGTGATTCACCGCCGCCTCCCTCCTTCTCCCACCTGCCGCAACTACCACCCTCTACTCTACCCCACCCAGCTTCGTGTCAGAGGCGCCATCAGGCACCGCCAACTTCACATACTAGGCCGGATTTGCCACCGCCCGCAGAGCCCATCTCCTCAACCCAGGCAACCGCTGGTCCAGCCAACGGCTACCCACCGCGCACGGGCCCCTGCGCCCGCGCCGACCGGGGCACGCCGGGATTGGTAGTTCCCACGCCCTTGAGGCGTCCCGGGGGGCGCGGCAGGGTCCGAGGCCTACCCTCTTCCTCCACCCTTTATGCCCAACCCCCAACCCCGCCCCCGAGTCGCCTGCGTTTTTCAGTTCAGTTCCCTTCAGTCGCTCAGTCCTGTCCGACTCTTTGTGACCCCCATGGACTGCAGCACACGAGGCTTCCCAGTCCATCACCAACTCCGAGAGCTTGCTCAGACTCATGTCCATGGAGTCAGTAATGCCATCCAATCATCTCATCCTCTGTAGTCCCCTTCTCCGCCTGTCTTCAATGTTTCCCAGCATCAGGGTCTTTTCCAATGAGTCAGTTCTTTGCATCAGGTGGCCAAAGTATTGGAGTTTCAGCTTCAACATCAGTCCTTCCATTGAATATTCAGGACTGATTTCCTTTAGGATGGACTGGTTGGATCTCCTTGCAGTCCAAGGGACTCTCAAGAGTCTTCTCCAGCACCACAGTTCAAAAGCATCAGTTCTTTGTTGCTCAGCTTTCTTTATAGTCCAACTCTCACATTCATACATGACTACTGGACAAACCATAGCTTTGACTAGAAGGACCATTGTTGACAAAATAACATCTCTGCTTTTTAATATGCTGTCTGTTGCTGCTGCTGCTAAGTCGCTTCAGTCGTGTCCGACTCTGTGCGACCCCATGGACGGAAGCCCACCAGGCTCCCCCGTCCCTGGGATTCTCCTGGCAAGAACACTGGAGTGGGTTGCCATTTCCTTCTCCAATGCATGAAAGTGAAAAGTGAAAGTGAAGTGGCTCAGTCGTGTCCGACTCCTAGCAACCCCATGGACTGCAGCCTACCAGGCTCCTGCGGCCATGGGATTTTCCAGGCAAGAGTACTGGAGTGGGGTGCCATTGCCTTCTCCGAATATGCTGTCTAGGTTGGTCATAACTTTTCTTCCAAGGAGCAAGCGTCTTTTAATTTCATCTGCAGTGATTTTGGAGCCCAAGAAAAGAAAGTCTGTCACTGTTTCCATTGTCTCCCCATCTATTTGCCATGAAGTGATGGGACTGAATGCCATGATCTTCCTTTTTTGAATGTTGAGTTTTAAGCCAGCTTTTCCACTCTCCTCTTTCACTTTTATTAGAGGCTCTTTAGTTCCTCTTCACTTTCTGCCAAAAGGGTGGTATCAGCTGTGTATCTGAGGTTATCGATATTTCTCCCAGCATTATCAATAACCTCAGATACGTGTAGATGACACCACCCTTATGGCAGAAAGTGAAGAGGAGCTAAAAAGCCTCTTGATGAAAGTGAAAGAGGAGAGTGAAAAAGTTGGCTTAAAGCTCAACATTCAGAAAACTAAGATCATGGCATCTTGTCCCATCACGTCATGGCAAATAGATGGGGAAACAGTGTCAGACTTTTTTTTTGGCTCCAAAATCACTGCAGTTTGCAGCCATGAAATTAAAAGATATTTACTCCTTGGAAGGAAAGTTATGACCAACCTAGATAGCATATTCAAAAGCAGAGATATTACTTTGCCAACAAAGCTCTGTCTAGTCAAGGCTATGGTTTTTCCAGTGGTCACATATGGATGTGAGAGTTGGACTGTGAAGAAAGCTGAGCACCAAAGAATTGATGCTTTTGAACTGTGGTGTTGGAGAAGACTCTTGAGAGTCCCTTGGACTGCAAGGAGATCCAACCAGTCCATCCTAAAGGAGACCAGTCCTGGGTGTTCATTGAAAGGACTGATGCTGAGGCTGAAACTCCACCTCATGCGAAGAGTTGACTCATTGGAAAAGACCCTGATGCTGGGAGGGATTGGTGGCAGGAGGGGAAGGGGACGACAGAGGATGAGATGGCTTGATGGCATCACTGACTCAATGGACATGAGTTTGAGTGAACTCCAGGAGTTGGTGATGGACAGGGAGGCCTGGTGTGCTGTGATTCATGGGGTTGCAAAGAGTCGGACACGACTGAGCGACTAAACTGAACTGAATCTTGATTCCAGCTTGTGCTTCATCCAGCCCGGCATTTCACATGATGTATTCTGCATATGAGCCAAATAAGCAGGGTGACAATATACAGCCTTGACATACTCCTTTCCCAATTTGGAACCAGTCCATTGTTGCATGTCTGGTTCTAACTGTTGCTTCTTGACCTGCATACAGATCTCAGGAAGCAGGTAAGGTGGTCTGGTATTCCCATCTCTTGAAGAATTTTCCACAGTATGTTGTGATGTACACAGTCAAAGGCTTTGGCGTAATCAGTAAAGCAGAAGTAGATGTTTTTCTGGAATTATCTTGCTTTTTCGATGATCCAGCGGATGTTGGCAATTTGATCTCTGGTTCCTCTGCCTTTCCTAAATCCAGCTTGAACATCTGGAAATTCACGGTTCATGTATTGTTGAAGCCTAGCTTAGAGAATTTTGAGCATTACTTTGCTAGCTGTGAGATGAGTGCAATTGTGCAGTAGTTTGAACATTCTTTGGCATTGCCCTTCTTTGAGATTGGAATGAAAACTGACCTTTTCCAGTCCTGTGGCCACTGCTGAGTTTTCCAAGTTTGCTGGCATATTGAGTGCAGCATTTTCATAGCGTCATCTTTTAGGATTTGAAATAGCTCAACTGGAATTCCATCACCTCCACTAACTTTGTTCATAATGATGCTTCCTAAGGCCCGTTGACTTCACATTCCAGGATATCTGGCTCTAGGTAAGTTATCACACCATTGTGGTTATCTGTGTCATAAAGATCTTTTTTATGTAGTTCTTCTGTGTATTCTTGCCACCTTTTCTTAATATCGTTTGCTTCTGTTAGGTGCATACCATTTCTGTCCTTTATTGTGCCTATCTTTGCATGAAATGTTCCCTTGGTATCTCTAATTACAGCCTAGATTTGATTTTACATTATTGTCAGGGTGAGGGAAAGCGAGGCTTTGCCTAACCCAAACAAAAGAAGGGGAAAGGCCCAGTTGCAGAAGTCTATAGGCAATATAGAACTGCAACGATGTGGGCTTGGGAATGGCCAGAGAGAAATAGCAGCTTCTGAAGCCCCTTGTCAATAGCATTTTGAGCAGCTTCTGCACAGGGAAGCTTCAGGGGCAGCAATCTGGCCAGAAAGGGGGTAGGTCATGGAATCTGCCTTTGGATGTTTCATCATTCAGTAAGCTCACTGCCATTTTATTTGATGGGACTGATGGCCATCTGTGGAGTCCTGCACCTCCCGTTCTCCACCAGAGTCCTGCGGAAATGGGATGAAGTGGGCGATACTGGGCAGGCTGAGAAGTTGACCTCTGGCTTTTTGAGATGATGGAGCTCTGCCTGCCACTGAAAGAAGCGACCATGAATAACACTACATGATACCGACGTCGGGGTTATGTACCTGTCTTACTTATGCAATTTTTTGTCACTTAATTGTTATTAGGTGACAGTTAGGTGCTGTTATTGAATATACATGAGTCCGCCTGCAATGCAGGACAAGCGCAACCCGTAGGTTCACTCCTTGGGTGGGGAATATCCCCTGGAGAAGGAAATGGCAACCCACCCCAGTATCCTTGCCTGGAAAATTCCATGGACAGAGGAGCCTGATGGGCTGCAGACCATGGGGTCACAAAGAGTCGGACACGACTGAGAGACTGAGCACAGAGTTTAAAGGAATTTTCTCCTGTCATTCACCTGTTCAAAAAATCCTTAGTTTGCTTAACTGCAAAATGGGGAGAATAAGACTACCTTCCCATCGGTTTCCTGTAAGAATTGCACAGACAGGCTGAATGATGAACTGGTGCTCAACAAACGGTTAAGCATTATTAATGTTAATAATAATAAATGTTAAGCACATCCTAAAGTCCTTACCTCGATGTTTGAAGTCCAAACAGCCCCCAACTGTCCCTCCAGGCTTTATTCTTGTCCTCACAGCTTTCTAAACCCTGATGTGAACAGGCTGTGCACCCCATGAATTCCAGACCCCTCTTCATTTATCTGACTACAGTTTCTCCTTCAACTTTCCCTTAATACAACCCCTTCTCTGACCACAGAAATCCACAAAGAACCCTCACTCCCTTTTTCTGTATAGCATCTGCTCTGCACTACTCCTGAGAATATCAAAGAAAGAGGCAGGGGCCTCCTTGCGACCCCACCACCACACCAAAACTCTGAGGTACATGTCTTGTTTTAACATTTTGAACACAAAATATTTTGAAATCATTGAAAAAGTGAAAGTTGCTCAGTCATGTCCGGCTCTTTGCAAACCCATGGATTATACATTCCATGGACTTCTCCAGGCCAGAATATTGGAGTGGGTAGCTGTTCCCTTCTCCAGGCCATCTTCCCAACCCAGGGATTGAACCCAGGTCTCCCACATTTCAGGTGTTCTTAAACATTAAACACCTCCCTATTCCCCCTCTGCCCCTGGTAACCACAATTCTACTTTTTAAATATTTATTTAATATTTATTTATTTGGCTGCACCCAGGGCTTCCCTGGTGGTTCAGCAGTAAAGAACCCGCCTGCAATGCAGGAGACCTGGATTCAATCCCTGGGTTGGGAAGAGCCCCTGGAGAAGTAAATGGCAACGCACTCCAGGATTCTTGCCTGGAGAATTCCATGGATAGAGGAGTCTGGCAGGCTACAGTCCATAGGGTCACAAAGAGTTGGACATGACTGAGCGACTAAAATCACTCAGTCATGTCCATCACAACCTATCTGGCTGTGCCAGGTCTTAGTCGAGGAACTCAAGATCTTCCATCTTTGTTTCAGCATGTCAGATCTAGTTCCCTGACTAGGGGTTGAACCCAGGGCCCCTGCATTGTTAGCATGTAGTCTTAGCCACTGGACCACCAGGGAAGTCCTCCTGCTTCCATCTTTTGACTCCTGTGGATCATGCTACTCTGAATGTGGTGTACAGATATCCAGTCGATTCTCTGCTTTCAGTTCCTTTGGGTATCTATGCAGAAACGGAATTGCTGGATCACATGGTAATTCTATGTGTAATCTTTGGAAGAAGTTCCTTTGGAACTTTACCCTCTATTGTAAGTCACCTCCTAGTGCTGGCCTCTGTTTCTTCTTCTACAAAATATGAGACGGAAGGGAAAGATGAAATGAGAGCAGAGGCTGAGATAAGGCAGGGCTTAAGGAGGTCTACAGAGAAGGCAATGGCACCCCACTCCAGTACTCTTGCCTGGAAGATCCCATGGACAGAGGAGCCTGGTGGGCTGCAGTCCATGGAGTCGCTAAGAGTCGGGCTTGACTGAATGACTTCACTTTCACTTTTCACTTTTATGCATTGGAGAAGGAAATGGCAACCCACTCCAGTGTTCTTGCCTGGAGAATCCCAGGGACAGAGGAGCCTGGTGGGCTGCCGTCTATGGGGTTGCACAGAGTCGGACACGACTGAAGCGACTCAGCAGCAGCAGCAGCAGCAAGGAGGTCTAAGAAGCTCAGGAATTCGTGAACACCTGGGAAAGGGAAGTGAAAGTGCTAGTCGTTCAGTCATGTCCGATTCTTTGTGACTCCATGGATTGTAGCCCACCAGGCTCCTCTGTCCATGGGATTTTCCAGACAAGAATAATGGAATGGGTTGCCATTTCCTCCTCCAGTGGATCTTACTGATCCAGGGATTGAATCCAGGTTTCCTGTATTGCAGGCAGATTCTTTACCGTCTGAGCTACCACAAACATGCTGGTTGCCCTTCCTTGAGTCTCACTGAGTGTTAGGAGGAAAGCTTTCCTTATTACAAAAAGGAAACACACAACTTGATTTCCACTGGATATTGGGCCTGGAGACCCCTAGAGTTGGAGGGTGGAGGATGGGTGGCCAAGGTTGCACCAGTTGGCCTGGCGGCATGGCTGGGACCCCTCTGCTTCACTGCATCCCAGTCCAGCATTTCCTCCTCTTCTCCCTCCAGTTCTCAGTTTGCCTGTCTGTATTCAGAAGAAGGTGAAGCCAGGGTTGAAGCATGTCTGCAATCCAAACACTCTTGAAATTGTAATAAGGAAATTGCCTTGAGAGGAACTGTAGCATCTTCCAGTATCAACCATGGACATGGCTGAGATGAGCACTCTGAAGACCCTGGTACTCCTGTCTTCTCCTCCCTCTGGGTGTACTAGCCGAAGCTAAACCCCACTCCTTAGTGGTCTGGGGAGATCTTTGTAGCCAATACCACCTTTCTGCTATTTCCCTTAAAACTCTCCAAGGTCGTGCACTGCCTCAGGATCAAGCCCCAGGTGCAAACACCTTAACAAGACCTGTCTGATCCTGGCCTGATCTTGCTTCAGTCTACCTCTCTGGTCTTGATTATCCATCCCCTCCTGCACTAGATGCTCCAGCCACATTGGGCTAGAAAGAGCAAAGCCCAGTGGACTTTCAGGCTTCCAGGATGCCACATGTACTTTTTGTTTTTCTTCCTTTTCTCTTGGCCATACTGCTTAGCATGCAGGATCTTAGTTCTCCAACCAGGGATCAAACCCACAGCCCCTGAAGTGGGAGTGCAGAATCTTAACCACTGGACTGCCTGGGAAGTCCCTCACAGTTAACATTTAAAGACAATGTGAGAGATGGGAGGTCCAGAGATGATGGCCCAGCATTGTCCTCAGTCTTGGTTGGCTGAAAAGGAATTAATTATCATTGGAAGGGCTTGGTGCTCCAGGACCAGGCAGACATGTGAAGGGACCAGGGCTGCCTGAGAGACTAGAGGTCTGACCTCAGGGGAGCCACTGCCAGGCAGGCAGGCCCAGCACCACCAGCTCTTCTGACTTTATGTAAAAAGGAACCAGAAATCTGGATTTCAAGCATAAAGCCCTGATTTACAAATGTTGACAACTCTTTTAAAATGCCAGTATGTGTCGACTGAACAAAACCCACCTGCAGGTCACCTGTAACCTGCAGACTGCCAGTCTTCACCTCTGGAGTGGACTGAGTCAGTCCTTGAACCTTGCAGGATGGGTTCAGTGGGTGGGTACAGGCCTCCATGCCCTCCTGCTGTCTCAGATCTGGTGGGAAGAGTCCTGCCACCAAGGGTGAGAGCAGGTGCCCCGTGCCTATCACCAAAGACACCCCTCCCTGGCAGCCAGCACCTCCCACCCTGAGTCCCCCAGTCCTCAAGGAATTAGCACCTGATCTGGTGGGTCAGACCAGGATGCCAGGCTAGGACATAATGGGGGTGGTGGCTCAGGCAGTGATGGGAGGGGAGCAGGTGGCAATAGTGAGTGCAGAGTCAAGTCTAGAGTCCAGCCTCGTGTCCGTGTCCCTGGGGGTTATTCTGAACCCCTCACCCTTTGTCTCTGTGGCCAATGTTTCTCATAATAGTGTCAATTTGATCTCTTGTGTCTGAAATTTGTAGTGTATGTGTTATTGACACTTTTATCTTTTTGTTTTCTTTTTTACAGTATGAAAGTGAATGTGTTAGTCACTCAGTTGTGTCTGACTCTTTGAGACCCCATGGACCCACCAGGCTCCTCTGTCCATGGGATTCTCCAGGCAAGAACATTGGAGTGAATAGCCATTCCCTTTAGGGGATCTTCCCGACCCAGGAATTGAACCTGGGTCTTCTCATTGTAGGCAGATTCTTTACCATTTGAGCCACTGGGGAAGTATCTTTTACCGTATAGAGCTTCTCATTTAGTTTTCCAAGTGAACATTAAAATCAGCTTGTCTGACTGCAAGAAGGAAAAAAAGTGCTTCTATTTCTTTTGGGATCATATTAAATCTACAAATGAGCTTAGGAATAAACAATGAGTACAAAGTCTTCCACATTTAGGACATAGTGTGTGAGGTTCTACTTGTGTGCCTTTTGACGATAGTATCATTTTCCCATATATGTGTTTCACACATCTCAAGTTCACTTCTCAATACTTTTGCTTTAATTAACATTATAAATTAAATATGCTCTTTCATTATGTCTTCTAACTTCCTTTTGTTTCTTGTCGTTGTTCAGTCATGAAGTCGTGTCCTACTCTTTGTGACCCCGTGAACTGCAGCATGCCCATATCCTTCATGTTCTTCACCATCGCCTAGAGTTTGCAAACTATGTCCACTGAGTTGGTGATGCCATCCAACCATCTCATCCTCTGTCATCCCCTTCTCCTCCTGCCCTCAATCTTTCCCAGCATCAGGGTCTTTTCCAGTGAGTCTACTCTTTGCATCAGGTGGCCATTGGCCAATGAGTTCTTTAGATCAGTCCTTCCAAAGAATATTCAGGGTTGATTTCCTTTAGGATTCACCGGTTTGATCTCCTTGCCAGTTCAAGGGACTCTCAAAAGTGTTCTCCAGCACCACAATTTAAAAACATCCAGCTTTCTGCATGAAGGCTATTTTTCATGTATGTCAATTTTACATCCTTTTTGTTCATGCTGTTCACAGACTATGCCTGGCCGTCTGCCTCCCCCTTGTGGGGACATGGGTGCATTGCCCATTCTGGCCCCTGTGATTGGATGCACCCTTTGCCTCAACTGCCTTTTACCAAAACTCCATTTGTTCTTGACCCACTGGAACTCGTTTTCTAGTAATCTTCTCATGAAAGATCCATCCATTTGACTAGTATTTCCAGAACTCATACATGTTTTTAAAGGATGTGTCCATAGCCTTTATCCATGAAGAAATAGCCTCAGTTCAGTTCAGTTCAGCCGCTCAGTTGTGTCCAACTCTTTGCGACCCCATGAACTGCAGCACGCCAGGCCTCCCTGTTCATCACCAACTCCCAGAGTTCACTCAAATTCGTGTCCATCGAGTCAGTGATGCCATCCAGCCATCTCATCCTCTGTCGTCCCCTTCTCCTCCTGCCCCCAATCCCTCCCAGCATCAGAGTCTTTTCCAGTGAGTCAACTGTTCGCATGAGGTGGCCAAAGTACTGGAGTTTCAGCTTCAGCATCATTCCTTCCAAAGAACACCCGGGACTGATTTCCTTTAGAATGGACCGGTTGGATCTCCTTGCAGTCTAGCCTAGATGGGTGTAAACATTTCTCAGCTCACACCTCTTTATTTCTTTCAGTATCTTGTAAATGTGGCCCCCTGTGTCTTCAAGCATTGAATTTGGCTTCCAAGAAGTATGTTACCAGCCTGACTTTCTTTGTAGCTAACATATTCAAATAATTCTCTTTGCCTTTAAAACTTAATAATATTATGAGGCTATATCGTGGTGTCAATTATGTTAGGACAGTTTCCTTATATACAGTGTGCCCTTTCAGTGTGTAGATCGAGTGTTTACGTCAGAAGTTCTCTCTTTTGAAAGGCTAAATCTGTGAGTGCTGGTCTTAGATTTCTCTTTTAAAACTGCCATCTCCGCTGCTCTTGATTCTCCTCCACTTTTCCCTAATTGAATATCCAAGATCACTCTATGATGGCTAACCATTTTTGTCTCTTCTTTTCCAACACAGACATCATATATTTTTATTTTATTCTTTTAATTATTTAAAAAAATTTTACTGTTGGAGTATACTTGCTTCACAATATTGTGTTAGCTTCTGCTATACAACAACGTATATCAGCTATCTTTATACATATATCCCTCATTTTGTTTCTTCTTAATTAATGAAAGGATATTAAGGGGATTGTACATTTTAAATTCTTTTAATATTTACATTTGTGTGCAGGCATTTTTTTCTGAAATGATGAGATAAAGCCGAATATATGTGCATGGTGATTGTTGTCGTTGTTTAGTCGTTAAGTTGTGTTCGACTCTTTGCGACCCCATGGACCATAGCCCACCAGGCTTCTGTGTCCATGGGATTTCCCAGGCAAGAATACTGGAGTGGGTTACCACTTCCTCCTCCAGGGGAACTTCCTGATCTGGGGATTGAACCCATATCTCCGTGTCTCTTGCATCTCCTGCACTCATAGGCAGCCACCTAGGAAGCCCTTCTTTACCTCTAGTCTCTTCTGTGCCATTTGCCTTTAGCCTTTAGTTCATTCCCGTGTGGCTCAGCTGGTAAAGAATCCGCCTGTAATGTGGAAGACTTGGGTTTGATCCCTGGGTTGGGAAGATCCCCTGGAGAAAGGAAAGGCTACCCTCTCCAGTATTCTGGCCTGGAGAACTCCATGGATCTTGTAGTCCATGAGGTCACAAAGAGTCGGACACAACTGAGCGCCTTTCACTTTTACTTTAGTTTATTACTCTTCTATTTTGTTCACTTTACTAATTTTCATTTTTTACAGTCCTTACTATGCTGGCTGTCCCTGTTCTCTCTCTGCTCTCTTGTAACTGGATTTCATCTCTGAAATTATTTTAACCTTTTTTTTGTTTGCTTTTCCCCTGAGTTTAGTCAACTCTTGTTTCACATCTCCCTGTGGGCTCATACATCTCTGCTTCTAGGTTTTCCTTCACGGATGGGATGCTTTAGTGCTAAATTAAAGCATAATATACCCCTTTGAGAGACAAAGCAAAATACCCTGTTTAATTTGAGGTTGAACCCCACTTGATGTTCCTTTAAAGACAATACGAAATAAAATAAAATGAATTAGAAGTTTAAAACACATTATTAGCAAACTGTGCTAGAGGGTGAAACCTGTACCTGGATCACCTGCCATGCATGACAGTCACAAACCCATGTGGAACCCACAGAAACTGCTCCTAACAGACGACTGTTCTAGAACAACGTTTCCCAGATTGGCTTGATTTGAAGGTCCATGGAGGATGCTTATTTAGAGTACTTGGCATGGAACTCTGCTCAATGTTATGTGGCAGGGATGGGAAGGGAGTTTGGAGGAGAATGGATACATGTATATGTAAGGCTGAGTCCCTTCGCTGTTCACCTGAAACTGTCACAACATTGTTAATCAGCTAGACCCCAATACAAAATAAGAAGTTCAAAAGAAAAAAATAGAGTCCTTGGGTCCGTTTCCTAGACACTCTGGTTGGGTTGTCTGCGGCGTGGGGGCCTGCAGTGGGCGCCTTTACCAAGCGCTACAGGGAGCCATGCGCCCCATCTACAGAGGGAGCCTCTACCCCCTGCCCCCACCCACGGGTGGGATGCTGCGCCAACCCTCCCTGTTGTCGTGGTGACTCTTGGAACTTTGGGAGTGGCTCCTGGGAGTGGTCTAAGGGCGGTTGTTTGGGAGCCAGCCCGCAGTCTCCCTGGGCGTTGACTCGCCGTAGTTCAGCCCTGGGAGGGGCGGCCTGTGTGTCACACCACACCAAGGCAGGACCTAGCCAGTCTGCGGCAGAGGCAGGGCAAGCCGCCCTTTATCTCCCAAACCTGAGCACAGTGCCGCCCAGCTCCATCCACCTGGAAAGGAAAATCCGGGGGCAAACCTGTTTTTCCTTTATGGGGGGAAGGGCGTGGGGTGGGGATGAGTTGAAGAGGATTATCTGTGTAACTTTGTCAACACTAGAGGGCAGCACTGAGCCACTGTTTCCGATTTACAGGAAAATCCGCTATTCATGGTATTCGATCTTGGATTTTTATGTATTTATTATTTATTGATTTGCCTTTCTTTTTATGCTATGACACCCTTGTCATGAATCTTCGGGAAATGACACCAGACTCAAGGCCAGCACCTGGGGGTGGGGAAGGGGAGGAGAAGTAAGGAAGAGGACGTCAGGTATACCTCAGCAGGAGACTGGTCCCGCTTCCTGGAGTGGTGCCGGGGGGGCTCAATGTCAGAGATGGGGTTCTTGGTGCCAAAGGAAGAAGCATGCAGGAGACCCCAGGTGCTCAGTCAGGATGGGAGAGAGGTGCTCCAGGGCAGGAACAGGTGAGGGTGAGCCCAAAACAGGGAGGCCCCCGCACCTCACCACCTGTCAGCTCCTCATCCACTTCCCCAATGATGAATGGGCCAGCCACACCTGCTGCCTGAGCCAGTGGGACAGCAGAGGTGAGACCTCCTCGTGGAGGTCCTGGCAGGGCCTGTGTGAGGCTGCAACAAGACCCTGCACCCACGTGTTACCATCCCCAGCAGAATTTCACACCCAGTTCTCCCTCCACTAGCAACTGGCACAGAGCCGGGAAGCCCACCTCCAGCAAACCAAGCAGTGGCCTGGCCAGGCCCTGGGCTGTGCTGCTCTGCTGGGCCTGCCGTGCAGGGGGTCTGCAGGCATCTTAGTGCAGCCTCCCCCACACCCCCCAGCAAGGCTGCCACTCTGTTCAAGGGCAGAAATGGGGTGACTCCCACTCTCTCTTCCCATTCTCTCTGCCCCTGACAACAGGGGTTAGCACATCACTAGGGTACTGATCTCACCAGGCCCAGAAGCGCCCCGCAGATCCCAGACAAACCTGCAAACACAAGCCTCCACCCCAGCCTTTCTGATGTGGGCCCAGGTTCCTCCCCCCAGCCTAAATCAATCCATCGGGGCAGAGTGGGGCCCATCTCTCGTCATCACTGCCTTGTCTACCTACACACTCTCTCATGGGAAGGCTTGCTGGCCGGCCTGCCCTAGAAAGGCTTGCCAAAGCTCCCTAGGTCTGCAGTTCACCACCTGACAGCTGAGCAGTGTGCCACCTGTCTATCCTGTCCTGGGTACAGGATGTGAGTTCCTCTGGCCAGGGTCCCTGGATCCCTGGGTCCTGCACTGACACACATTTGCTGAATGAATGAATGTAGGAGCAGGTGGGCCTCCAGCCCTCTCTCCCCAGGCCTGGCCACAAGCCCCCTCCTGGGTGACCGTGTGTGGTGCTCCATCTGACCCAGGTCCTTCCTCAGAAACTGCAGCAGCAGTAACAGCTTTTTTGGTCTGCTGCCCAAGGAAGGCACTTGCTTTTCAGCCCATGTCTCAGCCAGGTGATGTCTCCAACTGTTCTTTAGTGTCCACAGTAAAGAGGAAATACTTAAAACGGCTAGTGGTGGTTTTGAAAGCTCCAGCCACAATGCCCATTCGGGTGCAGACGTTCTGTGTACATCTCCATTTGGTTTCCTTCTTATTCTTTTTATTGGCTGTACTGGGTCTTGTTGTACAGGTGTTTTCTCTAGTTGTGGCGAGCGGGGGCTACTCTCTACTTGGGGTGGAAGGGCCTGTCATTGTGGTCGCTTTTCTTGTTGCGGAATACCGTCTAGAGCACACACTCAGTAGCTGTGGTTTGGGCTTAGTTGCTCCACTGCATGTGGGATTTTCCCAGATCAGGAATCGAACCTGTGTTTCCTGCATTGGCAGACAGATTCTTTACCACTGAGCCAACACGGAGGCCCTTTCTGGGCATTCTTATCTTCTGAAATTAAGCAATCATTCAATTGGAAACCTAGCATCACTTAATGAAATTTCCCTTTAAATCAGTGTGTGTGTGTCGCGCGCGCGCGCGTGCGCGTGCTCAGTCATGTCTGACTCTTTAGGAATCCCTGGACTGTGGCCCACCTTACTCCTCTGTCCATGGGATTTCCCAGGCAAGAATACTGGAGTGGGTTGCCATTTCCTCCTCCAGGGGATCTTCCCCACCCAGGGATTGAACCTGTGGCTCCTGCATTGGAGCTTCCTCCGGGAAGCCCTCCATACAGTTTCTTTAATCACGGAGACATCTGGTCTCTGTGGCCCTTTCCTGTCCTCAGTGAGGGTTGCAGGGGCTCTGAGCCTCCGTCTCCTCCTGGGCCACCTGGCACAGGTCTCTCTCTTTTGCGTTCCAGCCGGGATCCCTCTGAGGGACTCTGCACTTTGCAGTGGACACTGGGCTGGACTAGGGGTGGGATAACGCCCGCGGGGCGGGCCTAATAAGATCCTACCCTATGCCGCCTCCCCGAGCGCCATAACAGGGCGGCAGGCTGTCTCTGATTTCTGTGGAGAGGCTGGGGGCGGTGCCTGGGCCTGGCCGGCCTGTGGGCGGGCGGGGAACACGCTGGAGAGCTGGGCTCCGTCTCACTCGGTGTGCCTCTCTACAAACACCGATCCTGATCCTGTCGCTAGAAGCTAAGTTGGACCTTCTTCGCAGCTGCATGAATGTGACGCGGTTATGGATCCCTTCCGAGACCCTGGGAAGCCTGGCGTGCGCCGGGACAGACCGGCGGGCGGGGCGCATCCTTCACGCGGGGCCTCCCAGGCCTGCCCTCGGCCACCGCCGCCCGGGCCCCGTCTGGAACGCGTGCCTGTGCGCCTTTGTGCCTGCGGGTCTGGACGTAGGCGCGCGCTCCGGCTAGGGGAGTTTTTGTCCCCTTAGTTTCTCCAGAAGGAGAGGCATAAACACGCCTATGCAGAAAACAAACCGTAGGCAAGTCACAACCAAAACTCTCTCTGCCGAGATCGGAACACGATATGCTGCCACGGAGGGGAATTAATTATAACACTGTGTGGGTCCTTGGAAAAAGCTGGGAACCGAGGGAGTAATTTTTGGGCACACCTCCTTCTCTTCTCCTCCTCCTGGGCGGGGAGGGCAGTGAGAAAGGTGCCTCCCACCCCCTGCACCTCCACCCCACTACTCTCAGGAAGGACCCATGTTCGATCTGCCTCCGGTTGCTCTAAGTGTGTGTGTGTGTGTGTGTGTGCGCGCGCGCGCGCGCGCGGGCGCAATCTCAATAGTAAAGTCCCAGGAAAAGGGATTTGCTTAAAAAAAAAAAAAAAAAGAAAAAGAAATAGAAGAAGCAGCTTACAAATGGTCTCCTACCCAATGTTTTTAAAAAATATTTATTTATATTTGGCTGCACCGTGTCAAATATAAATGAGACGATGAGATGGTTGGATAGCATCACCGACTCTATGGACATGAGTGTGAGCAAGATCCGGGAGTCTGTGATGGACAGGGAAGCCTGGCGGTGCTTCCGTCCACGGGGTCGCAAAGACACGACTGAGCGACTGAACTGACTGACTGCACCGAATCTTAGTTGCAGCAGGCGAGATCTAGTTCCCTGTCCAGGGATTCAACCTGGGACCCCTGCACTGGAAGCTCGGAGTTTTAGCCACTGGACCACCAGGGAAGTCCCGTAACCAGTACTTTTTAAGTTTCAAGAGGAAAGCAAGTGAGGGGCATGGCTGGCACACATTCAGGACCCAGAACAGGTTGGCACTTCCCCGGGGCCCTTTCCTCCTTCAGCATTTTCGTGTATCTCGTCTTCACAGGCTCCCAAGGCAGGTCCCCGTGTTACTGATGGCACAAGTGTCAGTCGGTGGCAGTGTGGCTCTAGAGTCCAGATCCTGGGCTATATCGTGACGTGGTCGTGGGTGTCCTTAGAGAAGACCGCGTTGTCGCCCACGTACAAGGCGGCAGGCCCCCGGCGACAGCTGGAAGTACAGCATGGACGTGAAGCTGAGCTCAACATCCTGCGCGCCGCCGTGCAGGACGAGCAAAGATTCATCTTCGCGGGCCTGCTGCTCACCAGCCACCGCCACCAATTCCAGGAAGAGGTGATCGGCTACTACCTGATTCGCGCGCAGGAGTGCTTCAGGAGCAGCGGCGCCGCGAAGCCTCCCCCGCTGCCTCCAAGATCAAGCGGCCGCCGGGTAGGCCAGAGGCTGAGGGCTCGCGGGGCCCTTGGGGCCCGTGGGGCCGGCTGCCCACCGAGCCGGTGCTCAAGCTCAAGGAGCGCGCGAGCCTCGTACCGGCGGCGGGCATTCAGGCGGCAACGTCCAGGCCTCCATTGCAGCCTCCGGGCGCCGGGGAGACAGAGCGTCCCTCAGGTGCAGGAGGTGGGCGCGCTGTGGCCGTGCGCCATGTATCTGCAGCAGAACCGCTTGCCGCCAGGCACCCGGGCGGGGGCGGCGGAGACGGAAGAACCCAAGTCGCAGAGCTACACCAAGGACTTTGGCCCGGCGCAGGCCGGCCTGGAGTTCACCGATGCCAACGCGCGGGCCGCTCACTTGAACGGTTAGGGCAGCTGGGGTGCGGGGCCGGCGCAGCTGCGCTGCCAGGGCGAGAACTACTGGCGCCCGAGATCCAGCGCTGCTGCTCATACTGCTACCGTGGGGAGCGGCGGCGGCGGCGCGAGGAGCCTGCGGCCTGGATCCTGAGCGCGCGCCGCGGCCCCGCCTGCCCGGCTGTCCTTTCCACGCGGTCAGTGTCTCCTTTGCAATCTGGTCCACCCGGAGGCCGGCGATCCTCCGTCCGTGCTGTGTATGCGTTTGGTCACAGGTTTCTAGTGGTGCCGGAACCTGCATTGATGCCAGCCACCCAGGTAGTAATAAGTACACAGATAGGACACAAGTCATGCTGCGGAAAGTGGTGTGCTAGCTGGCGTCTGCCTCGTGCCTGTGGGAACTCAACAGCCATTGAATGGGGAGAGAAATAAAGACATTTATAGCCCTTTGCTTTTTGATGGTTATGTTTTACATGCTTTTGGGGAGGGGCTTTCCCCCCCCCCCCCCAACCTTGGCAACTGGCCTCTTCCATGGAGCGGTCATCTGCGTGCCATCGGGCCCACTCAGGGTTTTGAAGTGAACTTGCCTCCCTGGGATGCGGGTGGCGGCTCTGCCCTGGCCTCCCACCTGTGCCCCCATCCCTCTCCCCCCGCCCCTTGAGGAGAGGGCGCTTGGATGTCCACTAGCGCCCTGGTGGTCCCGGTGGCCCTTTTAGGAGCACTGGGTTCCATCTCATAAGCAAAACCTCCTCCCACACCCTTAACTCAACAGCGACATTCACACATCATCAGAACTGCCAGCGACTGCAGAATGGGCACCTCCCGACAGCCTACCTCTCAGGTTGAAGGCCTCTCGAACTGTAAGATGCACACAAGTCCCCTGGAATCTTTAAAGCAGATTCTGACTTAGGTGTGGGGCAGCCTGAGATCTCTGCATTTCTTTCTTTTAAAAAAAGAAAAGAAATTGGCCACCTGGGCTTGTGGAATCTTAGTTCCCTGACCAGGAATGGAGCCTGAGCTCCCTGAACTGTAAGTCTGGAGTCTTAACCACTGGACCACCAGGGAAGTCCCTGAATGAGGTATTTGTAATGAGCATAAACATGGGACATGATATCTCCATACATTAAGAGAGCTGTCTACAGACGTCTTCCTTTGTCACCACATCTCCTGGTCGCAGATCTTTGAATTCTGTTCTTTTCAAGTTCCTGACCATCCAGTAAACTGTTTGCCCCTGCCCATAAATCAGTGTGGATTGGGATTTCTTTTCTCTCTCTCTCTTTTTAAATCTTACTTTTTTTACACCAAAAACATTTTGTATTGGGGTATAGCCAATTAACAATGTTGAGTCAGTTTTAGGTGAACAGTGAAGGGACTCAGCCATACATATATGTGTTGGATCGGGATTTCTCTACAGTGGCGTTAATCACATTTGGGGTTAGACCATCATTTTCTTTAGGGGAAAGTCCTGTGTGCATTATAAGAAGTGCAGCAACATCCCTGGATGACCTCTACCACCTAGAGGCCAGTAGCTCCCTCCACCTAAATATGACCAACAAAAATGTTGCCAGACACTGTCAAAGGTCCCCAAAGTGGTAGGGGAAGGGGAAGAATCACTGTGTAGGTGAATTCTTCTGGCCATCTTTCAATCCAAAAAAGCAATAATCAGTCATTCTGCTCAAGTGCCATCCATGGGGATGGTTTCCCTTCCCCGCTGTCTTCCAGGGACACTTGACATTAGAGCTGTCATGCCTTCATAGCCCGCTCTCAGCAGAGCCAGTGCATCACGGAGAACAATCTGAAATCAGGCTGCCTTGACCATCCGGTCCCTGGGAACGTCCCAGGAGGTGTCAATGGAGGGAAAGAAGTTCACAAGCAAGAGGACGTGTTGCAGGGTTTGAGCTACCTGTTCACTCAACTGACATGCGCCTTCTGGGTTTTCTCAGGCTCCCACACAACACCTCCATGAGATGACAGAATGCCGCCACGTAGACCCGACTTCATGGAAGGGTGGGCCAGCTCACACTCAGTCCACCATGCACTGGGCTCAGGACTGCATTTCGCTGACATCCCAGCCACCCTTTCAGCCCCCACCAAGACCCAGTAGTAGCCAGGAGCTGTTTCTTGGAAAGAGGAATTGTCATGTGCAGAGAGGAGGGTTTGGCTTTGTCCAGAACCCTGGCTCTCTGCTTTGTCATCTGCCCCCTGGGCTCTCTGCAGCCTTACTATTGGCTTCAAACACTGACTGCCATTGGGTCAGTTAGGAGATGAAGTCAGGGGCCCCCACCCATACCTGGTGGCCTTACAGGTTCTTTGGTAAAGGCTTTGGGAGGGCACAGCCAAATGGCCCACATGCATGTGTATGTGCTAAATTGCTTCAGTTGTGTCCAATTCTTTACAACCTCATGGACTGTAGCTCGCCAGGCTCCTCTGTCCATGGGATTCTCCAAGCAAGAATACTGGAGTGAGTTGCCTTGCCCTCCTTCAGGGGAACTTCCCGACCCAAGGATCGAACCTGCTGCATTGGCAGGCAGATTCTTTACCACTAGCACCACCTGGGAAGCCCAAATGGCTCATAGGCTGCCTTCAAAATCCCCAAAATGGGGACTTCCCTGGTGGTCCAGGAGTTGAGACTTCACCTTCCAGTACAGGAGGTGCAGGTTAGATCCTTGGCCAGGGAGTTAAGATCCCACATGCCTGGGGCCAAAAAAAAAACCAAAAAACAGAAGCAATATTGTAACAAATTCAACTACAGTTGGGCACGTTTTGACAAATGTCTACTCCCTGGACACTACCTGGATAAGCTCTTATCCAGGCTGTTCTAGATTTGCTTTGTCCTTACAAACACACAAAGGGAATCCAAATATGTCCTGTTTGGGGCCAGTTCTCATTTGTTGCACAGGTTTTGGGGATTCACCCAGATTGATGTGGGCCTTGGTCATTTGTAGCTGTTTTATTGCTGGACAATGTGACTGTACCACAATTTGTGTATCCAGTTTTCTGTTAGTGAACAGGTTGCTTCCAGTTTGGGATATTATGAATAAAGCCACCATGAGCCTTTGTGAATGTTTTGTGGACACTAGGTTTCATTTCTTCTGGAAAATACAAAAGAAGCAAAATTCCTGGCCCACAGAATAAGTATATTTTTCACTTTACTAGAAATTTCCAGGGACTTACCTGGTAATCCAGTGATTAAGACACCACACCTCCAACACAGGATGTGTGGGTTCAATCCCTGGTTGGAAAACTAAGATCCCACATCTTGCAAGGCTAAAAAAAGAAAAAAATTCCAAACAGTGTTTCTAAATATGTTTATTGGATTTCCAGTCCCACCAGCAATGGTTTTGGTTACTTGAGACATGAGCATACCCGGTCCATCTTTCTGGATCCCTGTGCAATAGCCCTCTTGACCTTCCAACCAACCCTGTCCCTGGAGCAGCCTGGGTGGACGTGGACTGCTGGCATATACAGACTTTTACACACCTGAGTGGGCATGTGTGTAGAAGCACAGGGCTGGGCAGGCCCCGTGGTGTGTTTGCACAGAGCTGTGCCATCTGTCTTTCCTGCCTCTGCCCTCTCCCCATGGGTCCCTTTCTCCTGGAAGCTGAGCTCCGTCTGTTCTCTTCCCTGGCCACAGTCACACAAGCGCATCTCCTTGCTTGCATGTTTGGCTCTGGGACATCAGGTCGTCTGTCTGATTTCACCCAATGCCCAGGGGGCACAACCCATGGGTGTGATGGTACCTTTCCCCTCCATGTGGAAGAGGAGCTCTCCCCTGTGTGCCAGGTGAGCCCAGCAGGCAGCTGCCCAGGGAATGGGGCTGAGGACCCTCTCTGCATTTCCCAGAGCCCAGCTGGGCTCCAAGCAGGAATCTCTGGATAAGGAGTGGAGAGTTGCATCAGATGGAGAAGGGGTTAAGGGTATTCCGGCAGGTGGAGTGAGCATTCCTTACAGAAACACTGACCTGACCTGACCAGGAGACTGCTCTGTCTGGGCACGCCCACGCTGGGGACCCGCCTGGGAAGAAGACAGATCAGCTTCCTGCCCCTGGGGTCAGGAAAGAGGCAGTGACCGATTACTGTAGAAGCTCCTGGCAAGAGGATGGACAATGACAATTGCCTTATGGCTGTGGCCACTTCCACCCTGGGTCCCAGGACCAGGGGAGGCTTCAGGGAGCCCCTGCAGGAGGCTTGGGGATGTCCTGGCATGGCCTGGCCACTCTTACACCACCACAGAGGATCATCATGGCAGCTTGTGGACCAAGAAACCGTGGCCCAGTGAGAGTAACAACATCCACCTTGGGCTGCACACAGAGCCATCAACCAGCCCTGAGTTCTACATTTGTCCCAGACATGCCCGCCGGGAGAGGGGAAGCTGGGGGTCTCAGGAAGCCCATGTGTCCAGCAGCTAGCGGTGCTGGCCTGTACTGGAGGTGGGGGGCCAAGAGGAGCATCCTCTCTGGGTTGATGGATCTCCACCTGTTGATGACACACCTGCTTGGGGGCCCCAAAGGCAAGTCCTTGCCCCAGCCCAGGCTGCCCCCAGGAAGACAGCATGGCCCACCCTGCACTGCACTCCGCTGTCTCTGCCCCAAGCCTGTTTGAGCGGAACACACATGACTATGCATAGCGCTGTCTGCACTCTCTACCAAGGGCTGGCACATGATCCCATTCTGGCAGGAGAGGTGTCTTAGAACAAGCCCCAGGGAAGTGGTCAAGGCCCCCTGGCAAAGTAATGGGGATAGTCCTGCCTTCCTAGGGCCCCCTCCGCCCTGGCAGAGCCCTGATATCCAGTAGGTCCAAATGTGTGGTCCGAACGCTTGGACTTGCAGATCTCAGTAAAAGCAGCACAGCTGGTGGAATGACCGCTCAGTGTGGAAACAGGGTCAGGAGTGTGTGGGACTCAGGAATGTACGGGATTTGTGTGTGTCCTTTGCCTCTAGAAGCCTGGCCACCTGAGGAGGGGGGTTGGGAGGAGAGGACGGAGAGCCCAAAGGACAAGCAAGCGACTCAGAGAAGGTGATGGGTCCTATGTGTGCTGTGCTAAATCACTTCAGTTGTATCAGACTCTTCACGACCCCATGGACTGTAGCCCATGAGGCTCCTCTGTCCATGGGATTCTCCAGGCAAGAATAGTGGAGTAGGTTGCCATTTCCTCTCCTCCAGGGGATCTTCCTGACCCAGGGATTGAACCTTCATCTCTTATGTCTCCTGAATTGGCAAGCAGATTCTTTATCACCAGTGCCACCTGGAAAGAGTCCTGGGAAGTGTAAATGACACTGCCCCAACAGGAGGCTAAGGTGTCCTTTGGATTGGTGACTAATTCTAAATCTGTTGATTAATCATTTTAAACATCTACAGTAGTAAACGTATTCATTCTGCCCTTCACAGGTGACCCAGCTGGAGATTACATGTGAGTTTTGTATTTGCTTCTAGAAAAGAGAAAAGGTAACCTGCCAGCCTCCCTGGAGACAGACTAGGTGGCCACGTAGGCACCACAGCGTGCCCAGTTCTGCCCCCTGGTGGTCAGGACCTGAGGCTCCCAGGAGGCTGTGAAGGAGGGTCCCTCAGGCAAAGTCCCCTTTCCTGAGACATCAGGCCGGCCAGAAGATCCACAGCAGGGTTTTCATCCTTTTGTTTCCTATACACAGAGGGGGACAAAAACCTCTGCAAGGTGTCTTTAGCAAACCAACCATGCACACCTTTCAAACCTAATATTCTGGCTGGTTAATTCTGTAGGTCTAGATTCTGCTGCTGTTTGTGCTCTGTGATCTGAAATATGTAACGGATTGTGGTGCACCCAACAGTAATTAAATCAGAAGTTTGGACTCAACACACAATTTTTTTAAAGATTTTTTTTTTGATGTGGATTGTTTTTAAAGTCTTTATCAAATTTGTTACAATTGTTGTTCAGTCTGTAAGTCACGCCAGACTCTGCGACCCCAGGGACTATTGCGTGCCAGGGTTCCCTGTCCTCCACTATCTCCCCGAGTGAGCTATCTCCTGGAATGGTCAAATTCAGGTCCATTGAGTCAGTGATGCTATCTAGCTATCTCATCCTCTGCCATCCCCTTCTCCTCCTGCCTTCAGTCTTTCCCAGCATCAGGGTCTTTTCCAATGAGTTGTCTCTTTTTGCTTCTGTTTTATGTTTTGGTTTTTTAGTTGCAAAACATATGAGATCTTAGCTGCCTGACCAGGGATCAAACCCCTACTCTTTGCAATAGAAGGTGAAGTCTTAACCACTGGACCACCAGGGAAGTCCTCAACGCTTTGTTTATGATAAAAAAAGACCAATCTCTTTGCCACCAACAAGAGGGTTGGGGATATGTCAGATCCATTCATTTCCCTGCTGAGAAACAAAATGAATAATCAAGCAAGCAATCCACTTCAAAAACAAGTTTTTATTTAAAAATGATCAATGACATCAGTTAGATTTTTTGATACCATGTGTTAAAAAGTTCTTCTCTGGGTGCCTGAAAGAGATATGCAATAGATATAATCACAAATCACTGCCTCTAAAGGAAAAATGTTTTAAAAGTAGCTTTAACCTTTGAATATTTTTTGAAGGCTCCTCTCCACCACGTCCACCCTCCAAAAAAACCCCTAGGGCCCTTTCCTACTTGGTCAATGTTTGTGCTTATTTCCTGCTTCAGGTATTGTGATTCTGGCAGCCATATGGCAGGTGCTTTGTGACCATGGATGAAACCCATTGGGTTTCATCTCCTGTGGATGCTCTGGACTCCCAGATGCCCAAGGGTGGATGGTGAAAATCGTGCCTCAGGAGAGGGCAGCGAGTCCCTGGGGAGAATCTGGCTGTGAAGAACGCTTGCTGGGGATCCCTGTCTGCTGAAAGTGGTAGGGTAATAGTTGCGATGCTCCTTTGTCTTTGCTTTCTGTTACAGATGGTGATGAACAGAATATTTGGGTGCCCATCAAAATTCATATATGGAAATTCTATGCCCCAATATGATGGGATTTGGAGGTGGGACCTCTGGGGTGATTAGGTCATGGGGTTGGGGAGCTTGTGATGGGATTAATGTCCTTATAAGACGAGGCCAGAGCTGCTTCTCTCTCTCTCTCCTTCCACCTCCCTCCACCTCCCCACTCCCCCCATGTGAGAACACAGCAAGGAGAAGGCCCTCTGCAAACCCTGTAGATGGTCTGGGCCCTGGAGTCCTGCTTCCCCCCACTGCTCCCCGCTCCACCTGGCCTGGAGCTGAGAAAGTACTCGGTGAACCTCTGCTGGAGGAGAGGCCCAGAGAGGGTGGAGGAGCTGGAGGCAAGGCCAGGGGACAGCGGGGACAGAGGGACGGCTAGGGTGCACACCTTTCAGGAGCACTGGAGGCCAGTCCCCGGAGGCTCAGGGCCAGATGGGGTGGGAAGGGCCAACTGGGCAGAATGAAGAACAGCAGGGCTGGGAGGACTGACGAAGGGGAAGGACCCACCAGGAGCGACCCCTGGCAGGGTAGAGGGCCTGTGGGAAGAGGACCATACGCATCCCCCAGTCAGCTGCTTCTTGGAGGAGAAACGAGCCTCAGACAGAAGGTATGGGTAGGGTGGCCAGATTAGAAAGAAAAAATAAAATGTAGGATACCCAGTTGAATCTGAATTTCTGATCAATGATGAAGACAATATTTAGAACATACTTATACTAACAACAGCTTTCCGTTGACTTTCCACTCAAATTTAACTGGTGTAGTAATCTGTTGGGGCTGCTAGAACAGAATTCCAGAGCCTGAGCAGCTTATAAACAGCAGAGATTTGTTTCTCATGATTCTGGAGACTGGGAAGTCCCACAATCAAGGTGCTAGCAGGTTCATGTGTGGTGAGAGCCCACTTCCTAGTATTTTATTTATTTATTTATTTATTCTTGGCCACACCGCACGACATGTGTCATGTTGGATCAAACCCACAGTCTCTGCACTGGGAGCCAGACTCTTAGCCACTGGACCACCAAGGAAGTTCCTCTGGGCTGTCCTTAAAGGACACGAATCCCATTCTTGAAGACCCCACCCTCATGACCTCCCAAAGGCCCCCTCTTCATCCCATAACCTAGAAGATTAGGGCTTAAGGTAGGAATTGTGGATGCAGGGTTGTCACATAGAAACTGAGTCCACAGCACGTAGGCATCAGGATTTTCTCTGGCAAGCCCAGCTTAGTGACCTGAGGGACAGGTGTCCCCTTCAACTACCCACACACAGAGGTGGGAGAAGGACCATCTCCACTTATGTTGAAGTTAAACCATCATGAAAACTCCGTTCCTAGAATTCATCTCTCTTCCTGTCTGAATCCTCTGAATCTTGGGACTTCTCTTGAGATGGAAATCAACCTGGAAGAAAGGAAAGAATTGAAGAGAACCTGCCACTGCTGATCACCCGTCACTGGACTGCTCCGCCAGCCACAGGCCTGTGGGCGGGGTGAGCTTGGTGGGGCTGGGGGCATGGGGGACCCAGGACGCGCTGGCTGAGGGCCCTGTGGCTTCCTGCTCCGAGGGACCATCTACCTCCTGGCCTCCGCAGCCCTGGACCATGGAGGCTGCTCCCTCCTGACTGTGGAATTACCTACTGAAGTCTGAGAAATAGTAGAGCAGAGCAGCAGGGGCTCAAAATGGGCTCGGAGGCCATAGGCAACGGGAGGGGCAGCAGCGGGGAAGGGACCAACCCTCCCTGCAACCCTCTCCCTGCCCCCAGAGTGGATTCAGGGGTGAGGCTGGCCTGTCTGATGGTCTTGCCTGCAAGCCTCCGAGAGAAAAGACTCCCAGTGTCAGGCCTGGCAGGGCAGCCACAAGCCTGGCTGTGATGTGGCCTTCACGGAAGGAAGAGGAAGTGAGTATACAGGAGGCCTTGGCTGAGGGGAATGAGTGCCTCTGTGTGTGTGCGTGCGTGCGCATGTGCGTGCGCATGTCCATGCCTGGTAGCATGTCTGCCCAGGGAGGTGTCTCTGGTCTCTCTGGGGATCTCCTGTGTACACATTATGCCCATCTCAGGGGCACGTTTCTCTTTTTTTTCTTCTTTTTTAAATTATGAAAGTATGACAACATTTACAGGAAACTTGGAAAATACAGAACAAAGTCACTACATATTACAATTATTTTTTAAGTAAATAAATAAAGATTTTTAACTGGAGTTTCAATATCAGACTCACAAAAAATTAATAGAAAGACTAGACAGAGAAGTAGAAGTATATAGTTAGATCTGAAAAGCACCATGAACCAATTCAATATAATAAAGATCTATACAATTTTCACACAACAGCAGGATACAAATTCTATTCAAGTTCCCATAGACTATAAATCAGGAGACACTGGAACATATCCAGGGGCGTAAAACAAGGTGCAAAAATGTCCTGGTCTAAAGGTGATGAAATCATACAGAGTCTGTTCTCTTATCACAGTGGAATTATATTAGAAATTAATATCAAAAGATATTTGAAAATAACCCACATATTTTCAAGTGCAATGTGACTGTTACCAAGAGAGACCTCTGACTTAGCCATTGAAAGGGGGGCACAGTCCTTCCTCCACAGCCACCCCCAATTCTGCTGCAGGGAGAATAGAGGGGCGACAGGCCTGCTCTGTTCCAGGCTGAGATCTGGTTGTCTCCTCTCTCTTGCTGGAAGGTGTCCTGTGGGGGTTTCCCTCTGGTCCCAGGTGCCCGGAGCCTCCATCTGCTGCAGCCCACGGTGGGCAGGGGCCGCTGGGGTGGGAAGGTTTGAGGTGAGTCACTCTTAGCTCCCCAGCCGGGCCAGACGTCTCCTTGTGCCAAGTTGACTGCCGTGGGGGGAGGCGGGGCCGGAGTCCCGGTTTGTCTGGAAGCCCGGGTAAATAAACAGGAAATTCCCAAGCAGCTCGTGAAAATGACTCTGCTTCCAGTGGGGGTGCAGATGGAGAGTCTTTTGGAAAAACAGGACTCAACGTTCACACTTTCTTCCCAAGCTCACTTTTTCCCAAAGAGATGTTTTGATAAAGTTGTGAATAGATTTTACACATGCATGACAGAAGGACGTGGAAAGCAATCTGAAAAGGGCTGGAAATCAGATTTAGGTAAAGGGAACAGTGAGGCAGGGAACTGGGGTCTGGTCACCCACACTCCAAAGCAGCATCCGCCCGCCTGCAGAGTGTGTGTGTTGTTTGGGTGTCCTGGCTGGTGTGAGCCTGGATGAAGATGCCCAGTGAGAACTTCTGCATCCATGCGAGCGGACTGTGTGCATATCAAATACAACATCAAAAGAGGAATTCTGGGAACTCCCTGGGGGTTCATTGGTTAAGACTGCCTTCTGGGTGTCCCTGGTGGCTCAGTGGTAAAGAATTAGCCTGCCATTTGGGGAATATGGGTTGAATCCCTGGTACAGGAAGATCCCATATGCAGCAGAGCAACTAAACCTGTGTGCCACAACTACTGAGCCTGTGCTCTAGAGCCTGTGCTCTGCAACAAGAGAAGCCCAGGCACCACAACTAGAGAGTAGCCCCTCCTTGCTGCAACTAGAGAAAAGCCCGAATGGCAATGAAGACTGACCGCAGCCAAAAACAAATAATAAATAAATAAAATTTAAAGACTTCACCTTTCAATGCATGCAGTGCAGGTTTGATCCCTGATCAGGGAACTAAAGTCCCACGTGCAGAAGCAATATTGCAACAAGTTCAACAAAAACTTCTAAAATGGTCCACATCAAAAAAAATATCATTAAGAAAATGAAGCAGAATCCTGCTTTCCAGCAGCAGCACTGCCCACTGTGGGAGTGGACAGCCCTAGCCTGAAATTGTGCTTCTTGATGAGCAGTAGGTGTTTCTTTGGTCACAAGCCCTCCTTCTTCACTTGCCTTCACTGTTTTGAGTCCCTTTGCAGGATCACATGGAGAAGGCAATGGCAACCCACTCCAGTACTCTTGCCTGGAAAATCCTATGGATGGAGGAGCCTGGTGGGCTGCAGTCCACGGGGTTGCTAGGAGTCGGACACGACTGAGCGGCTTCACTTATACTTTTCACTTTCATGCATTGGAGAAGGAAATGGCAACCCACTCCAGTGTTCTTTCCTGGAGAATCCCAGGGATGGGGGAGCCTGGTGGGCTGTCGTCTCTGGGGTCGCACAGAATCGGACAAGACTGAATTGATTTAGCAGCAGCAGCAGCAGTAGCAGCAGGATCACATCCTCAGAAAAGAAGCATTGCATCAGGTGTGGGCAAACAGCTGTTGAGTGATGCTGCTGGTGCCACAGGACGTGGAGGTGGGCAGAGCCAAGAGTGGCTGGACACCAGGCACACAGCCGCTGACCTCAAACGCATGCCCCAGTGGGGACCAGAGGAGAAGGGCCAGTGTGCCCTGAGAAGTGACAAGTGTCCCCATACCTCCGGAGGCCAAGGGGTGGGGGCTGGAGAGGCACTCGGCATCTGGATGAGGTCATGTTGATGCCCACTGGGCTCTGCTCAGCTGGAACTAGGCTAAGAGGACTGGAAACGACCTGGGTCTCATCTCCCTGCTGACCTCCCGGCCCAAGGAGGATGCAGCTGCTTAGCTGCTAAGAGCAGCGTTTCCCTGCACTTAGAAGCTGATCAGAGTCAACGTGGGGCCCAGTTCAAGTGTGATTCTTCAGCCTCTATCTTTTCTCCCCTTGAGCTCTGCTTCATATCTCCCAAAGTGGGCCCCAAACCGATCCTGTCTCATGTTCCATACCTCTGCCTGGGCCAAGACACCCAGGACAGGGGTGGCCATGAGTGGGGGTCCTAGGCCATCAGGGTGTGGGACCCACCTGCAGACCTAGAAGGTTGTGGAGGCCTCCAGCCAGGACCAGAGTGCCTTCTGCTGCCTCGGGGCCTATGGGTGGGCTCCTCCCAACTACCGACCAGGGTTCTTGGCCTCCTTAATCAATAGAAATTGATCAGAGGCCAGACAAGAGATTTAGGCAAGGCTTTACTGGGGTGGGGGGGGTGGGGATCTCTGCTACAGCAGCGGGGAAGGTGGAGCAGTGAGAATAAACAATAGGTTCCCTTACTTGCTCCCTGAGGTGTGGGTGGTGGTGAGCTGGTTTCTTATATGGGGTGAGGGTCAGGGTGGGTCCAGGGGTGGGGCCGGAGTGGGGCTTAGGTGATTTGTGTTGAGTGGTGCTGTGTGTGCAGGGGGCATGTGCTTTGCTCCAGGCTCTTCAGAAGTGGCAGTTGGGCTTTTTTGTTTTTTATATCTTATCTGTTGTCCATAATTTGCCCCAACTACTCAGGCACACAGTATATGTATATATGTATGTGTGTGTATATATATATATATATATATACACACACATATATATATATTGGAGAAGGCAATGGCACCCCACTCCAGTAATCTTGCTTGGAAAATCCCATGGATGGAGGAGCCTAATAGGCTGCAGTCCACGGGGTCGCTAAGAGTTGGACACAACTGAGTGACTTCACTTTGTCTTTTCACTTTCATGTATTGGAGAAGGAAATGGCAACCCACTCCAGGATTCTTGCCTAGAGAATCCCAGGGATGGGGGACCCTGGTAGGCTGCTGTCTATGAGGTTGCACAGAGTCGGACACGACTGAAGCGACTTAGCAGCAGCAATGGGTAAAGAATCTACCTGCAATCCAACAGACACAGCAGACACGATTCGATCCCTGGGTTGTGAAGATCCCCTGGAGAAGGGCATGGCAACTCATTCCAGTATTCTTGCCTGGAGAATCCCATGGATAGAGGAGCCCAGCAGGCTACAGTCCAAAGGGTCACAAAGAGTTGGACATGACTGAGTGACTAAGCACACACATACACACATATGTATATATGGATATATATGTGAATATATTGTTTAGATGTGATTAACATATGAATTAGTACACTTTGAGTAAAGTAGATTATCCTCTGGAAAACAGGTGGGCCTCACCCAATCAGTTGAAGGCCCTTTGGTTGTGAAAGGTTGTTGTTGAACCACTCAAAGATGCCGGGATTCTTGGCCTCCAGAGGAGAAGAATTCAATCTGGGGCCAGAGACGAGGCTTGATCACTCAGAGTTTTTGTGTAATAAAGTTTTGTTAAAGTATAAAGGAGATAGAGAAAGCTTCTGACATAGACATCAGAAGAGGTAGGTTAGCAATGGAGTTATATACTATCCAATGAATCCAAAGAATGTCTGGAGGTTGTAAAGACCTCACCAGACCTACTCCCATAATTTACATTTTAACATAACAGAATTAGCCAGAAGGTTTAATCCAGAGACTGTCCTCAAGCAGGATACATTGTTATATAATCCTTGTAAAGACCAGACCTACTCCCATAATTTACATTTTAAGATAACAGAATTAGCCAGAAGGTTTAATCCAGAGACTGTCCTCAGGCAGGATACATTATTGTTATATAATCCTAAAGAATGTAGAGGAAAAAAAGTTTGTCCTTTCTTCCTCCTTGAGAATTCCAGACCCCTCTTTCCTTGGGGACCCCTAGACTTCTTATCAACCTGCCTAGGAAATGACTCTCTCAGTTGTTGAGGTGTCACATGGTATACAAAAATTAACTCCAAATGAAACATAAATCCAAATGAAATACCTAAGACTATAAAACTTTTAGAAGGAAACAGAAATAAATCTTCATTACCTTGGGTTAGACTAGATACAGCACCGAAAGCAAAGGCAACAAAAGTAAGACAACCCACAGAATGGGAGGGAAAAAACTGCAAATCGTGTATCTGATAAGGAACTTGCATTCAGAATATACAAAGAACCGTGACATCTCAACAACTAAAACTCAAATAACCCAATTAAAAATGGGCAAAGGATCTGAATAGATATTTCAACAAAGAGGTCATAAGATGTTCAACATCATTAACTGACAGGGAAGTAAAAATCAAATCCACAATTGATACTAGTTCACACTCACTAGACTAGATCCAACTAGAATAAAAATCAAATTACAAGTGTTGGCAAGGAGGTATGCCTGACTGCATGGAGTGCAGGTGCCAGGGCATGGGGTGCGGGACTATGAGGCCCACCAACACAACCACTTCCCTTTCAGTGCTTGCCAACCATTGACACATCAACTATGATCACTAATGTATGGACACAGTTCAGTAGGAGACAGCTGGCAGAAAATGGGGTGGATCACACATCAAGTGTATCACATACAGGGCGAGTTGATGTTTCCTAAATTTTGCATCAGTTACAGATTCACATGTTTGTGTGTGTGCAACTATACAGAAAATGTGCATGTATCACAGAGAGGCTGAGTGCGGGGCACATACAGCCAGTGTTTCTTGTGAAAATTATCTCCGTTATAGATAAACATTTGTCTACACATGTACACATGTTTATACACATATGCATATATACATGTGTACAATTGTGTGTGTGTGTGTGTGTATGGGGTTGCCACATGAATTGTGTCATCTCCTGTGAGTCACAGCCAAGGATGTTGGAGAAACCCCTTTGTATTCTGTTTACCTAAAGAGAAAGGAACACTGGCAAGCCAAAGTTCCCTTGATCTCAGGAAACCATTAGCAGACACATTTAGCAGAGCGGAGACAAGGGGTGGGGGAAGACTGGGTGCCCGCTGGCACAGACACTGGAGGGAATGTTGACATGGCCCATGGATGTCCAGGAACAACTTGGACTTAAGATGCAGCAAACAGTGGCTCCAAGATGCAACCACAGTTTCCCTGGTCCTCACATTCTTTATCTGTCTTACCTGCATCTTGAGGCTGATTTGAGACTAAGCATGATGTCACCTGTGAAGGTCCTTACCTGTGGCCCTAAGGAGACCCTTCTTCCTTTTCATTCTCACAAGTAGAGGTTTTTCACTTGCAGAGAAAACCCAAGTCATCTCCGACATCCGCTTCAGTGACAAAGGCCTCTTAGGACGAACCCCACCCCTCTCTCGTGCAACTTGAAAAGGAACAAGACAGTAGACATAAACTTAAAAACAAGCAACAACAACACACCCTGAACCCGCCTGGTCCCCCAGCCAGTGTGCGTAAGACACACACAGGAAGGAAGTGGCCAAGTGATTCAAAGAGGCTGAGCTTCTATGTCTCAGGAAAGGAATATTTTCCGACCAACCCGCCCCGTCTGTGGTTGGGAACAAGGTCTCAGATGTAGCCTTGGCCAGCGTCCCTTCCCCCACCCCCTGCAGCACTGTAGACAAAACAGTGAGGCCAGGTCCCGCAGGAAGGCACCCTGCGGCCCAGCAAACCTGCTCCCGCTGGTCCTTGGGTCACTGTGGTCCTGGCCGTCCAGCAAGCAGGCGTGGGCAGCCACCCGATCTGCAGGAGCTGAGGGAAGACCTCCAAGAGGCCTATTTTTTTGTGCACTCCCAGCTACTGACTCACCCACAAACCTGTTTTAGATTTCTCTTCATAACCAGCTTCAGGCCCCAGCAGGTCTAGCCCTATGGAAGGAGTCACTGCCTAGCAGAATACCTTCCACACCCCTGCGACCTGGGGTGGCGGGGGGTACCCAGACCTGAGCCCATCCTGCCCCTGCCACACACCCCAGGGCCAGGCTCAGTGGATAGCCAGCACCCTGATTCGTCTATGCCCTTTGTTCTCTGCCCTTCCTCTCTGTTCTCTGTCTGCAAGCCCATCCCCGGAGCCTAGGTCAAAGCCACCTCCTCTGTGTACTCTCCCTGCCTGTCTCTTGCTGGGACTGATCTGGCATTTTACCGTGTTGGCCAGCGCCTGTCTGGCTGTGTGAGTCTGAGCAAGCAGACAAACCCTCTGAGCCTCCTTCTCCATCTGCAGAATGGGGATGATCAAGATGCCACCTGGGACAAGATCATGGCTGCAAGGCACTGAGCCGATGCGTGTTACCCCAGGCTCCAGTACCAGCTGTCAGGAGGATACTGGCCTTCCATCCTCCGACAGGCATAATCTCCTGCAGTAGGACTCATTGGGCCTCATTCCATCTTCCCTTAGTGCCTATAGCATCTTCCCTGCAGGTGCTCAAAAGAGAAAGGTGAGGAGCTGTGTCTCCTAGCTGTCTGGGGCCTGGGAACCCTGCAGGGTGGAGAGCAGCTGAGAGACAGATTGTGGTGAACATCACCCCCCATGGAATGGGCAGGAGCAGCTGGGGTGGCTGCATCCCTGAGGGACTGGCTTGGGGCCAAAGATGATGATCAGCATCAGCCCTCCTCCAGCCAGGCCAGCCTGTGTCCAGACTGAGGGCTTGGGAAGACCTCTCAGGCTGAGCATCCAGTGTGGGCGTGTCTTAGTTGATGATCCCTGGGGCCCTCAAGGACTCTAGAATCCAAGCATACCCACTAGCAGGGAGAAACCAAGCACACTCACCCGCAGAGACAAGTGTTGACCAGGGCACTGGGCTGTCATAGCCCCAGTGAACACGGGGCAGCCACCATTGGCAGAGGAGCCTGGATGCTTGTCTTTGTCCTCTGGAGAGCAGCGAAGGAAGGAGGATGGAAGGCCGGCATTCCCGGGCCCTGCAGTATGCTCAGGCCAAGGGAGACCCCAAAAGGGAGGCAGTCTCGGCCTGGCGTGGGGTGACTGGGCCTGCCATGTGGTCTAAGGAAACCAACAGCCAGACACATCCGTCCAGGGAGAATAGGGGCTGGGCCCTGTCCCATGTTGTGGAAGCACTAGGACAAGAAGCCAGGCCACCATCAGCAAAGGCTGAACTTCCCTGTGGGCCAGTCTTCTGCCTCAGCACAGACAGCCCTGCACGTCCTGATGAAGTTCAGAGAAAGGTGGGGGCCAGTGGTCTGTGTGGTTCATTTGAATATCCTACTGGTACTAGGGGGCTTCCCTAGTGGCAAAGAACCTACCTGCAGGAGACATAAGAGACCCAAGTTTGATCCCTGGGTAGGGAAGATTCCCCCAGAGAAGGGAATGGTTGCCCACTCCAGTATCCTTGCCTGGAGAATCCCAGGGACAGAGGAGCCTGGCAGGCTACAGTCCATGGGATCACAAAGAGTTGGACATAACTGAAGTGACTTAGCACACATGCACGCACTGGTGTCCAGGGTTTTGTCGCTGAAGTCACTCAGATTTTCCAGGCAGAGGCTCAAGTTAAAAACAAACAAGTTCTTCTTGAGAATTTCAGGACAGAGAATTGTTGAGGGTTTCTGGCTTTACCCAAACAAACGGACTGTTCTCAGGCTTGTGAACTAGAGAGGCCAGCAGGACCAAGGCCGAGAGGCTGGCCTTGGATGGATTGACCCAGCACTGGGGCCTGAGAAGAGGGTGACTTTGAAAGAAGGGTTATGGAGGCGAATCTCAGTGGGGTGGACCCAGGGAATCATATTTCCCTGGTGATCAAAAGCGAGGACCTGGTCACCCCACCTAGGCATGGACCACAGCCTGAATGCCAGAGCTGTGCTGGGGCTCACCCGGCCCTCTGGTCAAGGGGCTTCTGGGCCTCTGTGCTGCTGACATCACGCAGGGTCCCCTGATCCTCTGGCTCTCCTCTCTCCCCTGTACTCTTTTGTCTCCTCAGGCCTCCTCCCTCCCCAGCTCCTGCCTGTGAAAAAAGGCAGTAGAGAGAAATTCTGAGACCCCTGCCTGCCCTGTGCTCAGAACCTTCTGTCCTGTTCCACCCGTGGTACAGCCCACCTACCAGGGGTGCACCTAGGATGGAGTTGCACAGGTCAGATTTACCCTCCCTCCTGAAACTACCAACACAACCAGACAAGCTCGTGAACAACAGGACATTGGTCAAGGAAGGACGGTGGTCCCTGGGAGATGGGAAATGGATGGGTGAGCCCCGTGGTGGCCCCACTCACTGCCCGAGAGGTTTATGGGCTGCAGAGCACACAAGGGGCCTACTGGATGAACAGAGAGGGCTCCCCAAATTCAGAAGATGGAGCTGGACATCCAAGGAGATAAAGGCAGCTAGAGTTCTTAGGACAGAGGACCCCAAGGGGACTGCTGCCAAGACAGAGCCGTGAGGGTGTGCAGAGTGCTCCCTGGGGGCACTCGCACATGCCTGTGAAGAGCACTGTAAGGAGAAAAGACCAGTGCTGGGTGTTCACATGGGGCTCCACCTTCACCAGCCAGACTGGAACCTCACATTCACTGAGTAACAGATTCACTGAGAAACAGGGGTGGGTGGGTGCTCAGGGTTAAACCAGACTCTCCGGTCTAGGCTGAGCTCAGCTCCAAATTCACCTGACAAATCACAAAAGCAAGACCAAAAACGATCAAAAAACTCTGAGTAACTTATTTGCATCTTAGAATAAAAACCTCAAAAATATTTCTCAACATACAAAAATATCGAGCCTCCAGTCTGGTAAAATGCACACTACCTAACATCCAATTAAGATGAACTTGCAAAAATTTTTTTTTCAATTTTAAAAACCAAGGGAAAAAAAATTAAAAACAAACAAACAAAAAATAGGATGACTTTGCCTGAGAAGAGGCAGGAAGACGTATGTCTAAGGAAGACAGCTGGGCATGGTTGGCTGGCCAGCACAGAACGTCTAGTTTGGGTCAGAGGCTGAGTCTGCCTGGGTGGCAGCGATGTAGGAGCAATATTCAAGAGGGTCCCCTCTCCTGGGGGAGGATGAGGGGGTCAGGGTGGGGAAGAGATCTTCAAATATGACCATGAACCAGGGGAAAAAGTCTCAAATCCACATCTGCCTCCAATAACATGACATGGAAGGGTTTCACACTTGCTCTCATCTCTCTCCTCCTATTTTCCCTCTTTATTGTGAATATAATATAACATCCAGAAAAACGCTTAAAACATAAGTGTTCAGGGACTTCCCTGGTGATCCAGTGATTAAAGGCTTCCACTGCAGGGGGCACAGACTCTATCTCTGATTGGCTAACTAAGATCCCACATGCTACAAGGCCAAAAAATAACCCCAAAACAAAACAAACAAAAAACTATAAGCATTCAACACCAGCCAGACACATCCCAGCAGTTCCTCCCTCCCTGGATTTCTGACCCCCTTCCCTGGATTTCTGCCCCTGGCATTCCCAGGAAGCACTTCCTGAAATGGTATTATGGTTGACCAGGCATTCTTATGTCCAGTGATGACAGTTACACAGCTTAGTCTCCAGCACACTTTGAATAAACGTGGTAAAGCAGTCTTGGTCCTGATCTGAGGAGAAGGGTCCAGTCTTTCACCAAATACGATGCTACCTGTGGGTGATTCACAGATGCCTTTGTTGGGTGGAGGATATTTCCTTCTGTTTCTTAGCTTTGTGAGTAATTTTTATTATGAAGGGGTGTTGGATTTTGGCAAATGATTTTTTAATAATTTTCTTTATTTATTTTTTGTCTGTGCTAGGTCTTCGTTGCTGCGAGGGCTTTTCTCTAGTTGCGGCAAGCCAGGACTACTCTTTGTTGCCGTGCTGGGGCTTCTCATTATGGTGGCTTCTCTTGTTTCAGAGCACGGGCCCTAGAGCACAGGCTCAGTAGTTGTGCGTACCTTAGTTGCCCTGAGGAATGTGGGATCTTCCCAGACCAGTAATTGAACCTGTGTACCCTGCATTAACAGTAGATTCTTAACCACTGAGCCCTAAGGGAAGCCCCATATATTTCTTTTTAAGTCAGTTTTGGTAACTGGTATCTTTCTAGGAGTTGGTTGATTTCATCTAAGTTTTCTAACTTGCTGACGTAGAGCTGTTCATAGTATTCCTTTATGATCCTTTTTATTTCCATAAAGTTGGTAGTAATGTCCTCTCTTTCCTTTTTGATTCTAGTAATTTGAATCTTCTTTTTTTTTAGTCAATCTAGTTAAAGGTTTGTCAATTTTGTTGAACTTTTCAAAGAACCAGCTTTTGGTTTCACTGAATTTTCTATTGTTTTTAGATTCTCTGTTTCACTAATTTCTGTTGTAATCTTTATTATTTTTTTCCTTCTGCCTTGTTAAGATTTATTTCGCTCCTTTCTTCCCCCAGTGTTTTTAGCTGGAAGATTAGATGTTAGATTATTGATTTGGAGGTTTTTCCTCTTTCTTTTTTTTTTTTTTTTTTTTGGCCTCATGGCTTGTGGGATCTATTCTCCAGCCAGGGATAGAACCTGTGCCTCCTGCATTGGAAGCACAGAATCTTAACTGCTGTACCACCAGGGAAATCCCTTTCTTAATGTAGACATTTAAAGCTATAAATTTATCCCTAAGCACTGCTTAAGCTGAATCTTATTAGTTTCTGAACTGATATTAGACATATTTTGGACATCCTGGACTGACACCACACAACTCTTAACTGTCTTTCATATTTTTCATCTTTTTGCCCTACTCTGGGAAGTTTCCTTGACTCTGTTTTCCAGTCCTTTTCCTGATTTTTTGTATAACAATCACATTTTTAATCTCTCTGAACTTTTTCTTGTTCCCTGACTTTTCCTTTTTCTGGCTACTTGTTCTTGTTTTGTGAATGCAGTACCTCCTCAAACATCTGAGATATTAACTATGATTTCTAAGTTCTGCTCATCGCCTTTATTATCTGTCTTCCCAGGACGGCTCTTACTTGGTTAATCCGGGTCCTTCTCTCTTGTGGTGACTATCTCTTTCAGTTGCCAGTTTGCACATCCGAGACTGAGGTGATTGGACAGCCAGCAAGGCTCCCCCTGTGGTCTAGGGCTGTTTCCTCAGCAGGCCTCTCCCCTTCCCGAGAAGACTGGCTCCAGCTCCGTCCAAAGAGTGACTCATCGGTAATACATTATCCGTAGCCTTCAGTGGAGGGGGCTGGGCCTCTTCACCCCAGAGACCTGGCCAGTGATACCCTCAGGGTCACTTCCAAGCCCAAACCGGACAATGCCAGCCTTCTGGTGGAGCTTCCAAGTAAGCGGAGTGCTCACCCTGAGGCTCTGTGGACAGTCCCTCCACCATCACTCCCCTTCCCTGCAGGAAAGCCCCCAGCCAGTCCTGTTCCTCAATTGCAGACTGAGCTCACAGCCTCCCCAGGTGCTGGGGAGCCTAGCACCTCTACCTGGGCTGCCTCCTGCACACGGGCTGAGCTGCAGTCTCCTCTACCTTGGCTTACAAATCTATACAGTCATGCCTGTTTTTATTTTCTGAAAGTATGTCAGGCAGGAGCCCACCGTTACTCACCTGTGCCCCTTGCCCATCCCTCAGGTCTGCTTGGGATGGTGCTCAGTTGCCATTTCCAGGGGGGTTGGAGAGGGGAGGAGAGTAAAAGGGTGCTCCGTCTGCCCCTGGACACCTGAGCTGGTTTCCTTCTTTTGCGTGCCTGTAAGTTCCAGAGTTGGACCATAAAGAAGGCTGAGCGCCAAAGAATTGATGCTTTTGAACTGTGGCACTGGAGAATACTCCTTAGAGTCCCTTGGACTGCAAGGAGATCAAACTAGTCAATCCTAAAGGAAATCAGTCTTGAATATTCATTAGAAGGACTGATGCTGAAACTGAAGCTCCAATACTTTGGCTACCTGATGCGAAGAGCCAACTCATTGGAAAAGACCCTGATGCTGACAAAGATTGAGGGCAGGAGGAGAAGCAGATGACAGAGGACAAGATAATTGTATGGCATCATCGACTCCACAGACAAGAGTTTGAGCAAACTCTGGGAGATAGTGAAGGACAGGGAAGCCTGGGTTGCTGCAGTCCATGGCGTCACAAAGAGTTGGACACGACTGAGTGACTGAACAAGTCACAGACACACACCATTGTCACCACAGTCATGGTAACATGGCCACATGTAGGAGGCCTTGTCCCTGACAAGACCAGGGTCATCCCTAAGTAAATTGCCTGAGCTTAGCTATGGTGCTCCTGTGCAGTGAGATCACTTGTAATCACTGGTTGACTTTTTTCATGAGAAATGTAATTCACTCTAAAACCTCTGAGAGTGGTATAGCAGCTACGACTATCTTCAGCTGTGAGTGAAAGATATCCTAAAACAACAGTGACTTAAACAAGACACCAGTTTCTCCATGTGTGAGGAGGAAGGTCTGTTAAGGAGGCTGCAGCATATTGAGGCTCTGGCTCCACCCCTCCCAGGATCACCTATGTGCAGCTTCCATTCCTAGGATTATCTCATCGCCCAAGATGACTGCTTCAGCTCCAGCCATCATGTTGACATTCTAGCAGCAGAAGGATAAAAAGGGAGGAAGGACTTGCCCTATCCTTTTAAAACTACTTCCTGGAAAAGAAAATTGAATTAAATTAAAAAGAAAAAAACACCTAATTCCTGGAATGGAAGTTATTCTTGGTGATGCCACTCATATTCCATTGGTCAGAATTGGTTCAGATAGCCATGTGCCACTCTCAAAATCAAGGGTTCCATTATTAAGGAAAGAATAGATATAGTGGGGCCCACTGAGGGAGCCCAGGCAGGCAACACATCACCACCCCGAGTTTACTCTCCCAGTGGCCTTCATGCCCCGGGCACTTGGGAAGACAGCCAGTCTACTGTCTGTAGCTCAGGTGGCCCAGTCTCTCTCTACCTCCTTTGCTATGGTCTGAGCATCGTGTCCCCCCCAAATTCACATGTTGGAATCTGTACACTCAGTGTGATGGTTTATTGGTGGGTGTTTAGGTCATGAAGACCTCATCAATGGGTTTAGAGATTATTCATTAGAGATTATAAGAGATGTGGAGCTCCTTAGACTGTCCCTTTCGCCTTTGTGAGGACACAGTGAGAAGTCTGCCACCCAGAAGAGGTCCCTCACCCAACCCTATAGGTACTTCAATCTCAGACTTCTAGCCTCCAGACAGTGAAGAGTGTATTTCTATTGTTCATAAACCACCCAGTCTGTACTGCTTTGTTACAGTAGCTGGAAAGCATGATGACACCCTTTCTGGGCCTGTCATTCTCTGTCTGGAGACAAGAATTCTGGGGCCAGGGTCTTCCCTGGTGGCTCAGTGGTAAAGAATCCAGCTGCCAATGCAGGAGACATGGGTGTGTTCAATCCTGGATCCAGGAAGATCACACACAATGCAGAGCAAGTAAGCCCAGGTACCACAACTACTGAGCCTGTGCTCTAGAGCCCAGGAACCACAACTACTAAGGCCCGTGTGACCTAGAACCCATGCTCTGCAACAAGAGAAGCCACCGCAATGAGAAGCCCCCCACCACAACCACAGAGTAGCCCTAGGTCTCAGCAATTAGAGAAAAGCCTGCACAGCAATGAAGACCCAACCCAACCAAAATAAATAAATTAATTAAAAAAATAATAATTATTATGGGGCCAGAGTTAATGAGCCATCACTTGCCAGGCACCAGGTTTCATTGCAGTCTTTGAAGCTTTGAAGACATTACCAAGCCCGGAGCGGAGGCTCTCCCCCAGGGTGGTTCCCAGCAGAAGAAGCCCTCAGAGAATCAGGGACTTCTGTGTCCCCAGACGTCACGGGGGCCAGGGGAGGCCGTCTGCTGGAGTTGACGACAGTGCTGTGCAGAGAAAGTAAACGGAAAACCACCCACAGCCACCCTTACTCCCTTCCTTGGGGCCTGGGCCCTGTGCCTCGGTTCTGGTGGAAGGAGCTGGGCTTGCAAGGGTCCCCAAGAAAGAAAGGATGGATCACGGGGATGCTGGCCCGACCCCTCAGTGCAAGCTTTTTCCATAGTAGCTTCCCCACATTTCCCGTCCCCTGTTTGGATGAGGCCCTGTCAATGCTGTGGGCTGGGCCAGAGCGTTTCTTCCTTCCCTGGGAGGCCTGCCCTGCAGAGAATTCCAGATAACAAGCTGTCTGGTGTCTGCTTCCCTAGCTCCACCCTGGGCTTCCTGCTGTGGGGGGTACAGCTCCCATCCCAGGCTGGTTGTCTGGAACATGTGCTTGCTGGCTGGGGGAGGGAAGCACTGGGTCCTGCTGGCTTTGTGCTCAGCCCCCTCCACCCCTCACTACCCCCCACCCCCACATTGAGCCTTTCCGCCTTCCCTGACTGAAGCTGCCTTTCCAGGGCCTTTGTTATCTGTGGCTACCTAGGGGAACCTGGGCCCACATTGTCTGCCCAGCATCTCTGTACCACTTTCCTGGCGGCTCAGACAGTAAAGAATCCACCTGCAATGCAGGAGACCCAGGTTTGATCCCTGGCTTGGGACGATCCCCTGGAGAAGGAAATGACAACCCACTCCAGTATTCTCGCCTAGAGAATCCCGTAAACAGGGGAGCCTGAAGGGCTACAGTTCATGGGGTCACACACAGTTGGACATGACTGAAACAACTTAGCACGCATGCACAGGACTGTCCCAGAGGCATGTGAGGCAGTCAACTCTTCAGAAGACTCAGTCCCAAGCCCAAGGTCCCTTCCCACGGGCCAAGCAAGATGATTGGTCAGAGACAACCCAGACCCTAATCCCAGACCCTATCACCATAAAACTTAAGACTGGGAGGCACATGGCAGAGCAGTCCTCCTGGGTTCTCTTAATCTCCTTCTTTCTGCCCAGGAGCCTCTTTCCAATAAAGTCTCTTGCTTTGTCAGCATGTGTATCTCCTTGGACAATTCATTTCCGAATGTTAGACAACAGCCTACTCTTGGGCCCTGGAAGGGATCCCCCTTCCTGCAACAAATTTAATTCCCTCCTGACATCATCTACCAGGAGAGAGCACCAGATGCCACAGGTTAGGGGTTCAGTCCTGCAAGACAGCCCCTACTTCAGACAGTCCCAAGCCCAGGTTGTCACCTGTGCTTCTGACCAACTAGCTATAAATTGGAGGGTCTCGAAACCTGCTTTTCAGTTTCAATTAATTTGCTACAGCTGCTCACAGAATTCAGAGGAACACTGACTTACAAGCACCAGTTTAATGTAAATGGCGTTTAAAGGAAACAGGTGAGGAGGTACATTGGGGGAGGTCTGGAGGGGTCCAAGAGCCAGTGTTTCTGTCCCTGTGGAGCTGGGCTGCATCACACCCCGACAGGTGGACATGCTCACTCACCCTGAAGCTCATCCCATCTCCTCATTAAAGAGTTTTTATAGAGCTTAATCTGTAGCCCCAACCCTCTTCCCAGGCTTTCCTGATAGCTCAGTTGGTAAAGAATCCACCTGCAATGCAGGAGACCCCGATTCGATTCCTGGGTTGGGAAGATCCCTTGGAGTAGGAACAGGCTACGCACTCCAGTATTCTTGGGCTTCCCTTGCAGCTCAGCTTGTAAAGAATCTGTATGCAATGAGGGAGACCTGAGTTCGATCTCTGGGTTGGGAAGATACCCTGGAGAAGGGAATGGCTACCCACTCCAATGTTCTGTCTGGCCTGGACAATTCCATGGACTGTATAGTCCATGGGGTCGCAAAGAGTCGGACATGACTAAATAACTTTTACTAAACCCTTTCCCAGGGGTCAGTGGGTGGGGCTGCAAGTTCCAAGTAACCAAGAGGTTATTCTTGGTTTTGATGCTGACCCCATCCTCAGTCACCCCATTGGCATAAATTCAGCTGGGCTCCAAGGGCTCCTGATGAAGAACAGAAGACACTCACCACTCAGGACATTCCAAAGGTTTTAGGAGCTCTGCTGGGCCCTGGGTGAAATTACATACATGTCTTCTCCTTTTTTCATTATTCTTATGATTATTATCATTGGAGTAAAATTGCTTTACCATGTGGTGTTAGTTTCTGCTGTACAACAACATGAGTCAGCTATATGTATACATACATGCCCTCCCTCTTGAGCCTCCCTCCCACTCCCCTGGTGGCCCAGTGGTAAAGAACCCGCCTGCCAATGCAGGAGACCCCCGACGTGGGTTCGATCCCTGAGTCGGGAAGATCCCCTGGAGAAGGAAATGGCAACCCACTCCAGTATTCTTACCTGGGAAATCCCATGGACAGAGGAGCCTGGCATGCCTTTGTCAATGGGGTCACAAAAGAGTCGGATAGGACTTAGTAACTAAATAACAACAACACACATAGATAATAATGCTGTTTCCAACCTTCTTCTTCCCACTCCCTACACCTCATCATCCCACCCCTCGAGGTCATTAGAGAGCACCGAGCTGAGCTCTCTGTGTTATACAGCAGCTTCCCACTGCTTATTTTACACATGGTGGTTTATATATGTCAATGCTATTCTCCCAGTTGATCCAACAGTCCCCTCCCTGCCCATGTTCACATGTCCATTTTCTATGTCTGCATCTCTATTTCTGTTTTACAAATAGGTTCATCAGTACCATTTTTCTAGATTCCACATATATGGGTTAATTTTACACTATTTCTTTTTCTCTTTCTGACTTAACTTCCCTCCGTATGATAGTCTCTAGGTCCATCCACAGAAACTAAGTCACAAATCTCTATAAATGACCCAGTTTTGATCCTTTTTTATGGTTAAGTAATAGTCCATTGTATGTATGCACCACATCTTAAACTGGAAAATTCTGAAAGAGATGGGAATACCAGACCATCTGACCTGTCTCTTGAGAAACCTGTATGCAGGTCAGGAAGCAACAGTTAGAACTGGACATGGAAAAACAGACTGGTTCCAAATAGGAAAAGGAGTACATCAAGGCTGTATATTGTCACCCTGATTGTTTAACTTATGTGCAGAGTACATCATGAGAAACTCTGGGCTGAAAGAACCACAAGCTGGAATCAAGCTTGCTGGGAGAAATATCAATAACCTCAGATATGCAGATGACACCACCCTTATGGCAGAAAGTGAAGAGGAACTAAAAAGCTTCTTGATGAAAGTGAAAGAGGAGAGTGAAAAAGTTGGCTTAAAGCTCAACATTCAGAAAACTAAGATCATGGCATCTGGTCCCATCACTTCATGGCAAATAGATGGGGAAACAGTGGAAACAGTGACAGACTTTATTTTGGGGGGCTCCAAAATCACTGCAGATGGTGACTGCAGCCATGAAATTAAAAGACGCTTACTCCTTGGAAGGAAAGTTATGACCAACCTAGATAGCATATTGAAAAGCAGAGACATTACTTTGCCAACGAAGGTCCGTCTAGTCAAGGCTATGGTTTTTCCAGTGGTCATGTATGGATGTGAGAGTTGGACTGTGAAGAAGGCTGAGCGCCAAAGAATTGATGCTTTTGAAGTGTGGTGTTGGAGAAGACTCTTGAGAGTCCCTTGGACTGCAAGGAGATCCAACCAGTCCATTCTAAAGGAGATCAGTCCTGGGTGTTCATTGGAAGGACTGATGCTGAAGCTGAAACTCCAGTCCTTTGGCCACCTCATGCAAAGAGTTGACTCATTGGAAAAGACTTTGATGCTGGGAGGGATTGGGGGCATGAGGAGAAGGGGCGACAGAGGATGAGATGGCTGGATGGCATCATCGACTCGATGGACATGAGTTTGAGTGAACTCCAGGAGTTGGTGATGGACAGGGAAGCCTGGCATGCTGCGATTCGTGGGGTTGCAAAGAGTCGGACACAACTGAACGACTGAACTGAACTGAACTGAATCCTAAGACCAGATACATTTCTTCTTAGCCCATGGGCCTCATCACCCTCTGCCCTCCTCTCACCAGCCTCATCAACCTCTGCAGCTTGCCTTGCCCTTCTCTATTTGGAAACTCTGCCCAGGTATCTGCTAGGCTCCTTAGCTCACCTGGTCCAGGTCCTTATTTAAACATCACCTGTTGAGGGAGGCCTTCCTGATCAACCCCTTTATGGCTGTTGAGCACCCCCCACTCAGGTCCCCTTCTCTTCATTATTGTTTTCTTTTCATCCTAATCACCACCTCACATGCGGGCTTAGAGGTTTACTGCCCCTTCCCCAATTAAAATACAAACATGAAAGTGGAGGTGGGGGACTTTCCCAGTGGTCTAATGGTTAAGACTTTTTACCTTCCAAGGCAGGGGGTGGGGTTTCAATCCCTGGAGGGAGCTAAGATCCTACATGCCTTGTGACCAAAAAATTAAAAAAAAACCATAAAACAGAAGCAATACTGTAATGAATTCAATAAAACCTTTTAAAATGGTTCATATTTTTTTTATATCTTAAAATTTAAAAAAAGTAATGGGAGCAATTAAAAAAAAAAAGTGAAGGTGGCCCTCACTCCAGCGATGCTGGGAGAGAATGACTGTGAAGACATCCCTTTCCCACTGAGAAACCCCAGGCAGAGGGAGGGGAGGGTGGCCTAGGAATAGGACCACCCCTGGTAAGTACTGAGAACCACTTGAGTGGCCTGTAGGTCCAGGCCACACTGATGATGCTCGGTGGTCTGAACCACCCTCTCCACGGTAGCACAGTAGAACAAAGGGATCATGAAAGCTGCGAAGGTCATTCAGGAAAAGGCCCCTTGAGAGAACCAGGCAAGGAGGTATGGGGCTCAGAGCCAGGCTCTCAGCTCCTCCCTGCCTGGTGTGCCAGGACAGGCCAGGCCTGAGGCCCAACGATTGCCTGGGCCACGGGACCCTCCCTTCCAGTGGCCAGCGCCCCTGGGGCATACAGCAGGCACACCCCGCACATGCACACAGGCGAGCCACTCTGACTCAGCCCACCCCTGTCTGGCACCCAGCCCATGGATGGCAGTTAGTCTTCAGCACCTTGGGCCAGGTCTGGGTATAAAGGCAGCAGGCCTGGGCCTGGACCGGGAGCAGCGAGTGTCCAGGACCTCCTGGGGCCAGCCCGGCACCTGCGTGGGCCCGTTTCTCTGATGGTTTGGCACATGGACTCTAGAAAATGCAGGGAGCAGATACCTAGCCTGGTGAGCTTTCCTTCTCAGAAGGGGCTGGGCTAAGGGACCCCTTCCATTTCCAAAGGGAGCCCTGCTCTGTCGGAGGGGGATTGGGTAAACCAGGCAGCGGGGGTGGGGGTGGGGGGTTTGGCGCCACCTCCTCCGGAAGGCTGGGAAGGGGAGCGAGCAGGGCTCTGCCCAGGACACACAAGATGCTCAGGGTAGGACTGGGGGTGGGGCTGTCTCCCTCAGCACCGTCTCCATGGAAACCTCTTTGCTGATGCAGGCCCGCCCAGTGGGGCGGATCAAAGAGCCCAGTGAGTGAGCATTTTGTAGGCATCTGGGCTGGCCCTGTGCTTCCCAGGCCTGGCTACAGGGCCCTTCTGCCCACAGGGGCATATGTGGCTGCCCTGGGCAGGCTTGGAGATGGGCGTCATGGTGAGGTCTCCACCTCCTGACTCGTGGCTTCTAAAACTTGGGCTTTCTGCTTGGTCTCTCCAGTGTCTGGAGACTTTGGGCCACTTACCTGACACTGTGACCCCAGGACAAAGGTGGCTCAGAGGGTCCTGGGTGGGCCCTGGGGATGTGAGCAGCCCCCAGAGGCACTGGCCACTTGCTGCACAGCCCAAGGGCACTGGCCACTTCCTCCAAGGCCATTCCTGCTGGCTGAAGGGCTGGCCCCCACACCGGGCAGCTCCCCACTATCCAGCCAACCTCCCCACCTGAGCAGACCAGAGCCAGAAGCTGGCTCCGCGTTAGGGGGGCGGTTTCTCCCCTCCGATTGTCATAGGTCCTCGCAGCCCGGTGCCCTGAAGCTTATTCCCTAGTGGAAATGGCCCTGCCCCTGGGGCTGGGTTCTCACACGAGTGGGGGCGGGAAGCCTGAAAAATAACATCATTACCGCCCCGCCCGAACCTGGCCTGGTTAGTGGTGGGACCTGTCCAGGCAAAGGCCTTAGTCGAGCGGTCTGGCAAATTACCGGGTAGCTGTCGGAGCGGAGCCCAAGCGCAGACGTGCGTGCAGCAGGCTCCTTATTAGGCTAATTACGGCTCTGCGGCCCCATACGGCATGAAACAAAGACAATCTCAGCGCTAGCCAGGATGGCAGATCTAAGGTGGTGTTAGCCTTGGGAGGAGTCTTGCCAAAGGCAGGAGGGAGACAGACGGAAGAGGGGGTGGGGACCCCAGGAAGGGTCTGCAGACCCCACACTGGTCCCCAAATTCTGCCCCCCCTTCCTCATCTGTCAAGTTCATCCCTCTGCGTGTATGAGGTGCCAAGAACCGGGTTTGGTCCCTAATAATGTTATTAAGAAAACTGGCTTCCAGCTGTACACAGATCAGTTCATTTAATCCTGGCAACGAACCCATAAAGATGAGGAGTCCGAGGCCTGGCGAGGTCGAGTGACTGCCTAGCTAGCTGTCAGAGCCGGGAACCCAGAAGCAGCGCCTGCCGGGAAGGGGAGCCAGGCCCAAGAATCTGCCAGAACCAGAACAGACAAGCCAGTGGGATGTGGGATGTGGCCTCAGAGCCTCCCCAGTGCCCCTCCCTGGAGGGCCGGGCCCCCAGGCTTCCGGCCTGCTGGACTTCTCAGCCCCGAAGCCAACGCGGCGTCCCGCGGGGAGCGGAGGCGCCGCGCCCCAGGCCTTGCTCATCGGATCCCCGTGGGCGCGGTCCAGCAGCAAGCTTGGCTCCTGTCTGGTAATTACGGTAATTAGGTAATTACGCCGGGCGTGGCCTGGGCCCAGAGCCAGGTGACCTACCTGTCAGCCAAGCACACCACTGCCCTAACCTGACCTCCAGGCCCTGGCCTCCCTCAACACCCTCCCCCACCCCCAGGCAACTTCTCAATTTCGACTCCGTGGGAAATGACCCCGGGCTGTCTGGGCGGCAGAGTCAAAGGCAAGACATGGACTGGAGGAAGGAGGAGGCCCAGTGGATTCACAAGGTAGGGGTGGGGGTTGGGGAGAGGATGACACTGGCCAAGTGAGCTCAGGAGCTTGTTTTCTTACCTGCCAAGCGATGCTTCCAACACGGTCCTTTATTCATACGTGCACTCGGTGAACTTGGGTGAATTAGTATTAGACACTTACTCCCACAGTATCAGCAAACTCTGGGAGATAGTGGAGGACAGGGAAGCCTGGCGTTCTGCAATCCATGGAGTTGCAAAGAGTCAGACTCGACTTGGCGATTGAGCAACAATAACAACAACTTATTCCTGTATCAGACGCTGCCCCAGGCACCCAGAAGCCATCTGCAGACAATCGGCAGGAGGCTGGGCTGCGCTTAGTCACTCCATCTTGTCTTTGAGGCCCCATGGACTGTAGCACACCAGGCTCCTCTGTCCATGGGGGGTTTCCAGGCAAGAATACTGGAGTGGGTTGCCATGCCCTCCTCCAGGGGATATTCCCAACCCAGAGATCACACCCAAGTCTCCTAGATTGTGGGAGGATTCTTTACTGTCTGAGCCTGAGGGAAGCCCAAGAATACTGGAGTGGGTAGCCTATCCCTTCTCCAGGGGATCTTCCCGACCCATGAACCGAACCAGGGTCTCCTGAATTGCAGGCGGATATTTTACCATCTGAGCTACCAGGGAAGCCCAGTGGGGGGAGGCAGGGAACATCAAAGAGAGAAAAGAGAAGGGCGATGGCAGTGAGGAGAGAAGGAAAAGTAGATGCAGGGGGCACCTTCAGACTGGATGAAAATGATCTAACCTTGTAGTGATGGTTGCATGTGTCTGGCAATATACTAAAATCCAGTGAACTGTGTACATCAAGTAGGTGAATTGTATGATATATAGATTATATCTCAATAAAGTTGTTATAGGAAAAAAAGTACGCCTAGAGAAATCTTGCTACCACTCGAATCCCCTCTGCCCACAGCCACATGACTTCTTTTTGCAAAAACTGATATACAAAAAAATTTTTAATATCCTCTACTTTCTTACACAAGTGGTAGTATCTTATAGGTACTATTTGACATTTTACCTTAAAAAACACACACACACACAAAACTTAGACCCTCTAATGCTGGCTGTTCCCATCTGTGCCCTGCTTTTTTTTTTTTTAATTGTTTATTTTTTTGGCCACACCGCAAGGCATATGGGATCTTAGTTCCCTGACCAGGGATTGAACCTTCACCCCTCTGCATTGGAAGGCAGCGTCTTAACCACTGGACCACTGGGCGAGTCCCTGTGCCCTGCTTTTTGATGAGTGCACATACTCCCTGGTGGGGGTGAACACCCAGGCTTGCCTGTGGTTTGATTCCCCAGGGAAGGTGCCCTGATCTGAGAGTGCACTCTCCCCACTGTGGCCATGGAACAGGCTTGCTCTCCTTTCAGCCACGCAGATGGTGTTTGACTGTCCAAAGACAACTCTATCTTCTCATCTGTAAACCGGCTATTGTGGGAATCAAGCTTGTTGGCACAGGTCAGGGGTGTAGAACAGTGTCTGGGACATAATGAACATGATTTGAGTGGGATTCCAGAGGGTAAAAGTAAAATGTTGGCTGCAAAGGAGCAAGAATCACAGTGGGACCAGACTTCCCATCAAAAGCACTGGGTGTAAGAAGATAGTAAGTATTTTGAACCCAGTTTTCCATAAAGGCAGACCTCGGAAAGACTGTTCAGACCCAACCACCACAGTAAGTACTGCAATAAAGCGAGTCACATGAATTTGGGGATTTCCCAGTGTATATAAAATTTATGTTATACTTTAGGAAGTGTGCAGTAGCATTGTCTAACATTGTATACACATGATTAAAAATTGTTTGTTGTTTAGTTGCTCAATTGTGTCCAACTCTGTGCAACCCTATGGACAGACTCTAGCCTGCCAGGATCCTCTGTCCATGGGATTTTCCTAGTAAGAATACTGCAGTGGGTTGACATTTCTTCTTCCATAATTAAAAATACGTTATTGCTAAAAAAAAAATGCTGTCATCTGACAATGCAGCATTGCCACAGACCTTCAATTTGTGAAAATCAAAATATGTTTGAGACGCAATAAAACGAGGTCTGCTTGCTTACCAGACATGCATGCGGCAGAACGTCAGTATTGTCACACCTTCGAGGATTCAAAAACATACAAGCCTCCCACACATCCTTTATTGGACAGTTACTACAGGATGTTTTTCAGCAAAGTGATAAATAAAGCAGAAAAACATGGTATTTGGACTCCAAAATTACTGTTCTAGGGCAGGAAAGAAAGTCCCGGAGTTGACAGCTCAGCAAAGCCAGGTAGGGGCGAGAGTAGGGAAAGGGCTGGGGAGGAGGTCTTAAAACAGAGAAACTGAGAGGCTCAGGCCGAGGCACCTTATTAGTTTGCTAACAAGAAGGAAGAAAGGCATTAAACACTACAGACAGGGACTACCCTGGTGGTCCAGTGGTTAAGAATCTGCCTGCCAATGCAGGGGATACGGGTTTGATCCCTGGTTCAGGAAGATTCCACAAGCCACAGAGCAACTAAGCCTGTGCACCATAACTACTGAGCCCACGCTCTAGAGTCTGAGCTCTGCCACAAACAGTAGCTCTCACTCTCAGAGAGTGAGACTGCATGAACAACAAAGACCCAGCACAGCCAAAAATTAAGTAAATAAGTTAATTAAAAAAAAAAAAAAACTACAGAGAAAAACAGGTATACTACAAAATTAAGTTCCAGATACAAGGCAAACTAAAATGAGATATGATTTTTAACTACTGTTGGTGCCTAAAATGTGCTCACCCAATTTGCCCTGGATGCTAAAAATATCTTCCTGGAATGGTCCAAGATGAGGATGACTGGAGGTTCACAGAGAAGACTCTGCCTTCATATCAGGAGGCCCATTAATCACAAAACCCGAGGACAGATAAGTGTTCCCCTGAGGCTTTAGGGAATAACCAAAAAGATATTTAAAAATAGAAATGATATAAAAGGCTTATCCCTGGAGTGGTGGAACTTTCCAGGGGAGGGTCAGGGGTGAGTGGGGAAGAGAGAAACATTTTATCACTACGTTTTGGGAGGGTATTCTTTGGTTGTTTAGGTGGCTTAGTGGTAAAGAATCTGCCTGCCAATGCAGGAGACACAGGAGATGTTAGATCTGATTGGTTGAGAAGATCCCTTGGAAAAGGGAATGGCAACCCACTCCAGCATTCTTGCCTGGGGGATCACATGGACAGAGGAACCTGAAGGGGTAGAGTCCATGGGCTCACAAAGTGTCAGACATGACAGCGTGCATGCACACGCGCGCGCGCACACACACGCACATTTGGTTGTTTAATCTTGTTCATATGTATTACTTTGATTAAAATTCATAACTGTTAAACAGGAAAGATATGATCACATGACTCCCAAAGTTCACCATGCCATGATCCACAGAGTAAATACAGTTTGCTGTTTTACTTTGTAAAGCATTTTCACTGACACTTTCACAATTAGTTTTACAGCCCATGTGTGAGGAATATGCATCCTGTATACCCTATTGTATACGAGAAGGGGAAAAAAGACCAGTTTCAAATATTTACCTAACGGCACAGTGCCAGAGGGGCTGGGGGTGGGGTGGGTGAAGAAGAATTATGATAAGTATAACAGCTCCCCTCATCCCCCAGGTGGATACTTCAAGGTACCAGAGCAGGTAACGGGACCCCTTCCTGACCTCAGGGCCGCATCCTCCATAGTTTCATATCAATGAATCTTTCTCTTGTTTCTGAGGATCCCAGTGCCTGCCTCCTCTTCTCACAGTTCTATTTTTATTTTTGGTCACTGCATATGGCTTGTGTCCCAGCCAGTGGCTGTGCTCTGAGTGCCAGACCCCCTGGTAGCACCCGTATTTCAGGAGCAGAGCTCATCCTGGAACAGGCACAGCCTGCTGACCTGCTGGAGTAGCCCAAATGACACACATGGGCCCCATCCGTGGGCAATGTAAAATTGTCCAACATTTCACACCTGAAGCAAATATGGAGAAGGAGACAGCCCCAGAGATCCCACCTCCTAAATAAATACTGTGTTGAAGGTACCTGTGAAAGCCCTTGGGCCCTTCTAAGCCACCTGAGCCTGCCCTCCCCATGTCCTCTGGACTCCAGGATATGGGTACCAATGTTGATGCTCAAGGAACATGGTCATGGCTTCAGGTGCTTTCCAGACTTAACAAGCTGGCCGCTACAGCAGTCTTACTGTTTGCAGCTCACCTTCTTTGTGCAGCAGTGTTTTTGGATATCGTAAGGTTAATGTCCTCGATTCTGCATTGGTCACTGCACAGTTGCGCAGACAGCCAGTGGACGTGTCCCTCCTTATGTGGATGCGTGAGGAGGCCTTTGGGTACGTCCAGGTTTTGCTCTCCTGGAAGGCACTGCTATGAAAGCTGGTGGACATCTCCTGGAGGTGGGGTAGGTGTCCCCAAGTTCGCTTGGGCAAGTTTTTAGCCTCACAAAACTGCTATTGAAATATTTTTAATTATGGTTTTAATTGGAGGATAATTGTGTTATAAGGCAATGGCACCCCACTCCAGTACTCTTGCCTGGAAAATCCCATGGATGGAGGAGCCTGGTAGGCTGTAGTCCATGGGGTCGCTAAGAGTTGGACATGACTGAGCGACTTCACTTTCACTTTTCACTTTCATGCATTGGAGAAGGAAATGGCAACCCACTCCAGTGTTCTTGCCTGGAGAATCCCAGGGACGGTGGAGCCTGATGGGCTGCCGTCTATGGGGTCCCACAGAGTCGGACACGACTGAAGCAACTTAGCAGCAGCAGCATCCTGTTAGTTTCTGCCATACATCAACACGAATCAGCCATCAGTATTTATATGTCTTACACTCCAAACATTATAAGTTCAGTTCAGTTCAGTCGCTCAGTCATGTCCGACTCTTTGAGACCCCATGAATCGCAGCATGCCAGGCCTCCCTGTCCATCACTAACTCCTGGAGTCTACCCAAACCATGTCCATCGAGTCAGTAATGCCATCCAGCCATCTCATCCTCTGTCGTCCCCTTCTCCTCCTGCCCCCAATCCCTCCAAGCATCAAAGTCTTTTCCAATGAGTCAACTTTTCACATAGGGGGCCAAAGTACTGGAGTTTCAGCTTCATCATCAGTCCTTCCAATGAACACCCAGGACTGATCTCCTTTAGAATGGACTGGTTGGATCTCCTTGCAGTCCAAGGGACTCTCAAGAGTCTTCTCCAACACCACAGTTCAAAAGCATCAATTCTTCAGCGCACAGCTTTCTTCACAGTCCAACTCTCACATCCATACATGACCACTGGAAAAACCATAGCCTTGACTAGACGGACCTTTGTTGGCAAAGTAATGTCTCTGCTTTTGAATATGCTATCTAGGTTGGTCATAACTTTCCTTCCAAGGAGTAAGCGTCTTTTAATTTCATGGCTGCAGTCACCATCTGCAGTGATTTTGGAGCCCCCCAAAATAAAGTCTGTCACTGTTTCCACTGTTTCCCCATCTATTTGCCATGAAGTGATGGGACCAGATGCCATGATCTTAGTTTTCTGAATGTTGAGCTTTAAGCCAACTTTTTCACTCTCCTCTTTCACTTTCATCAAGAAGCTTTTTAGTTCCTCTTCACTTTCTGCCATAAGGGTGGTGTCATCTGCATATCTGAGGTTATTGATATTTCTCCCGGCAAGCTTGATTCCAGCTTGTGGTTCTTTCAGCCCAGAGTTTCTCATGATGTACTCTGCACATAAGTTAAATAAGCAGGGTGACAATATACAGCCTTGATGTACTCTTTTTCCTATTTGGAACCAGTCTGTTTTTCCATGTCCAGTTCTAACTGTTGCTTCCTCACCTGCATACAGGTTTCTCAAGAGACAGGTCAGATGGTCTGGTATTCCCATCTCTTTCAGAATTTTCCACAGTTTCTTGTGATCCACACAGTCAAAGGCTTTGGCATAGTCAATAAAGCAGAAATAGATGTTTTTCTGGAACTCTCCTGCTTTTCGATGATCCAGCGGATGTTGGCAATTTGATCTCTGGTTCCTCTGCCTTTTCTAAAACCAGCTTGAACATCAGGAAGTTCACGGTTCATGTACTGCTGAAACCTGGCTTGGAGAATTTTGAGCATTACTTTACTAGCGTGTGAGATGAGTGCAGTTGTGCGGTAGTTTGAGCATTCTTTGGCATTGCCTTTCTTTGGGATTGGAATGAAAACTGACCTTTTCCAGTCCTGTGGCCACTGGTGAGTTTTCCAAATGTGCTGGCATATTGAGTGCAGCACTTTCACAGCATCATCTTTCAGGATTTGAAATAGCTCAACTGGAATTCCATCACCTCCACTAGCTTTGTTCGTAGTAACGCTTTCTAAGGCCCACTTGACTTCACATTCCAGGATGTCTGGCTCCAGGTGAGTGATCACACCATCGTGATTATCTGGGTCGTGAAGATCTTTTTTGTACAAGTTCTTCTGTGTATTCTTGCCAACTCTTCTTAATATCTTCTGCTTCTGTTAGGTCCATACCATTTCTATCCTTTATTGAGCCAATCTTTGCATGAAATGTTCCCTTGGTATCTCTAATTTTCTGACAGAATGTGGTCCACTGGAGAAGGGGATGGCAAACCACTTCAGTATTCTTGCCTTGAGAACCCCATGAACAGTATGAAAAGGCAAAAAGATAGGACATGGAAAGATGAACTCCCCAGGTCAGTAGCCCAATATACTACTGGAGATCAGTGGAGAAATAACTCCAGAAAGAATGAAGGGATGGAGCCAAAGCAAAAACAATACCCAGTTGTGGATGTGACTGGTGATAGAAGCAAGGTCCAATGCTGTAAAGAGCAATATTGCATAGGAACCTAGAATGTTAAGAACCTGGAATGTTAGGTCCATGAATCAAGGCAAATTGGAAGTGGTCAAACGAGATGGCAAGAGTGAACGTCAACATTCTAGGAATCAGCGAACTAAGATGGACTGGAATGGGTGAATTTAACTCAATGACCATTATATCTACTCCTGTGGGCAGGAATCCCTTAGAAGAAATGGAGTAGCCATCATGGTCAACAAAAGAGTCCGAAATGCAGTACTTGGATGCAATCTCAAAAACAACAGAATGATCTCTGTTCGTTTCCAAGGCAAACCATTCAATATTAGGGTAATCCAAGCCTATGCCCCAACCAGTAATGCTGAAGAAGCTGAAGTTGAACGGTTCTATGAAGACCTACAAGACCTTTTAGAACTAACACCTAAAAAAGATGTCCTTTTCATTATAGGGGACTGGAATGCAAAAGTAGGTAGTCAGGAAACACCTGGAGTAACAGGCAAATTTGGCCTTGGAACACAGAATGAAGCAGGGCAAAGGCTAATAGAGTTTTACCAAGAGAACGCATTGGTCATAGCAAACACCCTCTTCCAACAACACAAGAGAAGACTCTATACATGGACATCACCAGATGGTCAACACTGAAATCAGATTGATTATATTCTTTGCAGCCAAAGATGGAGAAGCTCTATACAGTCAGCAAAAATAAGACCAGGAGCTGACTGTGGCTCAGATCATGAACTCCTTATTGCCAAATTCAGACTTGAATTGAAGAAAGTAGGGAAAACCACTAGACCATTCAGGTATGACCTAAATCAAATCCCTTATGATTATACAGTGGAAGTGAGAAATAGATTCAAGGGACTAGATCTGATAGACAGAGTGCCTGATGAACTATGGACTGAGGTTCGTGACATTGTATAGGAGACAGGGATTAAGACCATCCCCATGGAAAAGAAATGCAAAAAAGCAAAATGGCTGTCTGAGGAGGCCTTACAAATAGCTGTGAAAAGAAGAGAAAGGAAAAGCAAAGGAGAAAAGGAAAGATATTTCCATCTGAATGCAGAATTCCAAAGAATAGCAAGGAGCGATTAAAAAGCCTTCCTCAGCGATCAATGCAAAGAAATAGAGGAAAACAACAGAGTCAGACAGACTAGAGATCCCTCCAAACATTATACCTGAGTAGTTTTGAAATTTAGAGAATTAGCCAAAATAAGTAAGCAAAAGTAACCTATGCTTTCCACTACTTAAAGATAGCAAATGCTTGAGCTTTTTCTTTTACCAGTATTTTTTTCTGTGATTATAAATATGTAATCACAATTACATAGCTATGGAGAACATTTTTAAAAAGTAAAATGTGGGGACCTCCCTGGTGGTCCAGTAGCTAAGACTCTACTTTCCCTGCTGGGGTCGAGGTTCAGTCCCTCGTTGGGGAACTAAGATCCCACAAGCTACATGGCGTGGCCAAAAAGAAAAATGTGATTATAGTTTGCATGTTGCTTTATAACCTGCCTTTTCACTTAATAATATAGTGGATATGGAACATACTGGATGTTACATGGTTTGTTTAACTACTCCCTATTCCTATTTATGCTATTTAAAACATTTTGGTAATGTTAACACATAACTTTAACTTTTTTATTATTTAACATTTGCTGCATTCACAGGAGTATGTGTAGTAGAGGGGACTTTCCTGGCAGTCCAGTAGTTAAGAATCTGCCCACCAATGCAGGGGATATCGGTTTGATCCCTAGTCTGGGAAGATCCCACAAGTCTTGGAGCAACTAAACTTGTGCACCACGACTACTGAGCCTGTGCTCTAGAGCCCGTCCTCCACAACAAGAGAAGAGAAGCCACGGCAATGAGAAGCCTGAGCGCCACAGCTAGAGAGTAGCTCCTGCTCACCACAACTAGAGAAAGCCCATGTAGCAATGAAGATTTATCACAGCCAAAAAAAAAAAAAAGGAATATATATATATAGTGGAAGTTTCGACCCCCTACCCCAGCGAGATCTCATCTCTGACACTTGCTGTGTGCGCCTCCCTACCCCGTGTCCCCCGCCACAGAGGATTTGGGGTATGCGCTTCCACTGCAGTCAAAGTGGAACACTAGCAGCTGTGTTCCCGAATGGAAAGTTCACAGAAGAAATCCCCCAGACCGTGGCTGGGAGACAGCGGCGGAGTCCTGGATGAGCTACCCTCCCAGCTCTGGGTCCAGGTAGTTAACCCTCTGGAATGTGCTTACGGTTGCAAAGAGCAGGAGATGAATGGCCAGCATAAAAAATCTACAAATAATAAATGCTGGAGGCTGTGTGGAGGAAAGGGAACCCTCCTACACTGTTGGTGGGAATGTAAATTGGTATAGCCACTATGTAGAGAAGTATGGAGGCTCCTCAAAAAACTAGAAATAGAGCCCATATGTCCCAGGAATCCCACTCGTGGGTATATAACTGGAGAAAACCATAATTCAAAAAGATACACATACCCCAGAGTTTATTGCAGCACTGTCTACAATAGCCCAGGACATGGAAGCAACCTAAATGTCCATCAACAGAGGAATGGATAAAGAAGATGTGGTACATATGCAATGGACTATTACTCAGCCATAAAAAATAATTAAATAATGCCATTGCAGCATCATGGATGGACCTAGAGATTCTCATCAAATGTTAAGTAAGTCAGACAGAGAAAGACAAATATATGCTATCATTTGTATGTAGAATCTTAAAACGTAGATCAAATGAACTTATTTATAAAATAGAAATAGAGTCACAGATGTAAAAAACAAACATGGTTATCAAAGCGGGGAGGGATAAATTAGGAGCTGGGATTGACATATATACAGTACTATACATAAGATGCGGCTTCCCAGGTGGTTCAGCAGGTAAAGAATATGCCTACCAATGCAGAAGATGCAGGACACTCGGGTTTGATCCCTGGGTCGGGAAGATCCCCTGGAATAGGAAATGACAACCCACTCCACTATTCTTGTCTGGAGAATTCCATGGACAGAAGAGCCTGGAGGGCTACAGTCCATGGGGTTGCAGAGTCGGACATGACTGAGGACCCACACATTATATATAAAACAGATAACCAACAAGGACACACTGCATAGCACAGGGAACTATACTCAATACTCTGTAATGACCTATATGGAAAAGAATCTAAAAAACAGTGGATATATTTATAACTGAATCACTTTGCTGTATAGCAGAAACTAACAACGTTGTAAAATAACTATACACCAATAAAAAATTAATAAAAAGGAAAAAAAGGAAGAGCAGGAGACAGAGAGGGGAGTAGCTTATATTCATCAGGGCCAGAGTTTGATACTCATTTTCCCAGAGCAATAATGAATCACCAAGCAGAAGCCCTTGTGTGTCTGGTGTGTGTGCTGATGACTCTTCCTGGGAGGTCCAAGGAGAAGCCTATTGACTGTGTAAACTATATTGATAATTATTGCTGGTACTCACGCAGGACTCCTGTGGAATTCAAGATAGCTCGTTGCCCTGTTGTATTAATAGGTGCTGGGAATGGAAGACACCCTGACGGGGGCAGGGGTAGAGGACTCACCCAAGGGGCCACTCACTCCTGTGGAGCTGGGTTCCTAAATGAGGGTTACCACGATGTGAAACTACAATGGTCCCCATGCTTCTCGGTCAACACCTGCTGTTCCGGGGGCCGCTACTGCAGGATCTCCAATCCTGGCTGTCACCAGGTCAATATGCTTTCCTCCTGGAAGGCCCGAGGAGTGGTGCTAATGGCAGAAAGTTCCCCAGAGGACAGAAGAGGCTTGACTGGAGGGCTGCTTGAGCCACCCATGTGCCTGGAATAAATTGCACAGTCTAGCCTGCACCTCAAGGCCTGCTGCCTTGAGCCCAACTCAGCAAAGGCCAGTCCACATCCCATCAGGATTGCCAAGGGCACGAGGAGATAGTTTTGGATTTTCTCTGAAACACACTGTGTCCTAATTTTGCCTCCCGACCAGCCTCCCCTGCAGAATGCAGATCCCTACCAGGCAGTCCTGGCATGCTCTGCCTGTGCTGGGAACCCCTCCCCCTGACAGTGGGCCACTGGCAGGCCAGTGCCAGAAGATGGGAAATGCTTGGCCAGCCTCTGTCCTCCCAGTCAACACTCCCTCCACCAGACACACCCCCGCCTCCACCCACTCAAAGACAGCTCTCTGGTCAACCCCTGCACCAGAGATCTGCTGCAGGCCAGGCTGGCCAGGCCGTGTCCTCCCAGTATTTGGTTGGGTAAGATGGGTCTGTCCCAGTCCGGAGTGCACATGCTGGTGGCTCAGCTGTGGTCACATTCTCGCTGACATTCTGTTGGCCTGCTGGTGCTAGAACTCTCACTCTGGTAACCAAGCCATTGCCCAGTGCACACCTATGTGCACACTTACCCCACACCCTCAGCACTGCACCTGACTGCCTTCAGTTTGATCTTTTCACCTGATAAAAATGCAGAGGAAGCGGGACCCAGTGCTGAGGTCCCATTTGTACAGCCCCTCCCTCCATGGTTGATGTGCTGTGTTTGTGGACACAGGCTAGTACGTTTGCTTTTCAAGCAATTGGGAAAACCTATTGGTTTTATTTCCGCCCCCTTCTTCACCACTGGAGACCTCTTGGGGGTCTCCGGGGATCCCAGGTTCCTGAGATGGGGGCTATCTGAATGCCAGGCCCTGCTTGGAAAGGACCGATGTCACAATCTATGGCTGCTTTTTTCCCATTGATATTTTTGAAGCTTTCAGGCTTTTAGCACACAATTATTTATGGAAGTGGCTCCATCTTGCTTGCTGCTGTCTGGGGAGTTGTGAGCAACCAGGAACTATCTCTGTAAGGCACAACAACCACAGTCGTCTAGGGAACATGTTCCCTCCCACCGAGACTGGGCTCCAGAAAGAAAGACTTTTGTTTGAAAACGGTGTGCATGTTTTCCTGACAGTTCAGTGTATGCAGGGGGCTTCCCTCCCCACCCCTCCTCCTCCTCTATGACACAGAAAACAAGCTCTCATCAGGAAATGCCTGGCGAGTGTGGATGGAGCTTTAGGAAAAGGCATCTTTGGTCACCTGCAAGGCCTTCCTTTGTTATTGCTAGTTTACGTTTGTTCACGGTTTGCATGTAGCCTATGGAGAACAAGAGGTGATCACGGAAAAACCCCAGTTCTGGGTCTGCACCTGGTGGGCTGTGACCGTGGGTTGGAAGCACAACTGCAGTCCAGGACCCTCCCCCACCCCTGCCTGGCGTGGACCAGCCTTGCTGCAGGGAGCAGCTGGGCAGTTCATGACTGCAGATTCAAGTGGGCTCTGGCATCAACTGGACATCAGGGCTTCCCTGATAGCTCAGTTAGTAAAGAACTCACCTACAATGCAGGAGACCCTGGTTCAATTCCTGGGTCAGGAAGATCCCCTGGAGAAGGGATAGGCTACCCTCTCCAGTATACTGGCATGGAGAATTCCATGGGGTTGCCAAGTCGGACACGACTAAGCGACTTTCACTGGCATCAACAGACATCACCCTGCACCCCATATTCCGGAATCCCTGTCCCTGTCCCCATGGTCCTAGGCTGGCCCCCTCGGTGTACTTCAGGGTCGGCTTCCAGGCTGACCTACGGGCCGAGCTGGCTGCATACAGAGCATTTTCTGGAACAAGCACTGCACCCTGCATGGGAACCTGCCTTCTCAGAGCTCCTGGGGACTGGATTGGTGAGGCTGAGCTTTCTGGGGTGTGGGGAAGCTGATGAGCCAAAGGCACCAGGGTAGTGGGCCACCATGTTGTTCAGTCACTGTCATGTCTGACCGTGACGCCATGGATTGCAGCACACCAGGCTTCCCTGTCTTTGACCACCTCCCAGAGTTTGCTCAAATTAATGTCCATTGAGTTGGTGATGCCATCCAACCATCTCATCCTCTGTTGCCCCCTTCTCCTCTTGGCTTCAATCCTTCCCAGCGTTAGAGTCTTTCCCAATGAGTCAGCTCTTCGCATCAGGTAGCCAAACTACTTGTCCCCTGCAAAGCCTTCTCCCCCTCCCCCATGTAAGGCCTGCCAGTTCTGAGCTGTCTACCCCTTGGGCCAGTTATATCCAACTTCTTAAACTGGGCCATTTTGGTTCCCTCCCCTTCCAGGGCCTTGCCCATCAGAGAAACAGTTCTGGCAAATAATGAATCATAAATTTTATTTCAAAATGTAAACGTCACTAAACATGCATACACGTGAAAACAATAAAATTTACAGTTTCGTTAATTTTTTTTTCTTTTTGCATAGGACATCATTACAATATAGAATCTATGCCTTACAAAATACATACAAAGTTTTATCCGAGCAAGCCAAGGCCAGATTGGGAACTGTACAACTGTAATACTTCACTGTAGTGATCTGGGAAAGACGAGACGTGGCCTTCGGAAGCATGGTGTGGTGCTGGTTAAAAAAAACAAAACAAAACCAAAAGTTCCTACAGAAAAGTGTGCTCGATGGAAATGGTCTTGGACCCTTGGAGTCTACCATGGGGTTTGGCAAACAATCCCAGAGAAGCTCCATCAATGGCTTTGGGACGAGGAGGGGTCATCTGTTAAGTCTAGGGTTGCTGAGACCCCTAGTGCACCCAGCACACAGAGATTCCCGGGTGGATTCCTGGCCTGTGGGAGCCATAAAGGCTCTACCCCCAACAATGCACAGCTGCTCAGCTACCCTCTAGCCCTCAGGGTCCTCGGTGCTTGGCACAGGGACTCTCCAAGGTAAGCCTCCTGCCCACACGCCCAGAGACAGGCACCCTGACCCAGGAATGGATCCTGGGAGGTGGCCCCCTGCTCCAGGGATGGCAAGCTGGCCTGGGACAGGTGCTCCTGGGCTGAGTAGGGGAGACAGCCTTCACCCAGACCTCTGGTTGCCTGGCAGGTATTTGGCTTGGTTTCCAAACAAATATGTGCAGCAGCCTGTCATCATATCACCAGGAAGACATCCTGGAGCCCTGGGAGAAGGCTGCTCATGCACCCCTCCCCAACCCCCCATGTCTCCTGTGTCCCCCACAGGGAATGCAAGGTGTTCAGGGTAGGGGAAGCAACTTGCTCTCATCCGTCCTTCTTTAAATAAAAGTAGTAAGGTTTTAAAGCTGCATGAGAAGGGGAGAGGCTGGGCGGGGCCAGGGGGCACTGCAAGTCCCATATGGCAAGAAGAGTTCAGTAGAAACCAAGTACAGCCCTGGGCTCCTGCCTCCCACCACATCCAACTCTTCTAACTGATGAGACAGAGTAGTGGGCAGGAGGAAGGGCTTCTCCCTGAACGGTGTTCAGGCATTTATCAGTAGTAAGCTGGACGGTGCGTCTGAGTTCTGCTACAAAATTCTCTGGAATGTGTCTGGGACAAACCTTTGAAGCTCAAGTCTTGGAGTCAGGAAAATCAGTTACAGGACCTGGCTTTCCCCAGGGCAATCCTGAATTCAAGAAAAGTCTCGGCCCACACCCTTGGTTTTAGCTTTGGAAGATATACGGTCACCAGAATTGAATGTGGGATCTTTGGACAGCAAAGGTGTGGGTGACCTGCAGAGCATTTCTTACTGGTTGCAGTGTGACCAACCCATCAATCTTCAAACCCTTCATCACTGAGTCTTTGAATGACTTTGTAAAAGGGTTAAGAAAATTTAAAAAAAAAAAAAAAAAAGTGACAGCTGTTAGAAGTAAAAAAAAATCAGGTAGCCTTGTAAACACAGCCGAAACCAGGAGCTGAGCATCAAGGGGACGCTATTGCTCAGGTCATGCTTCCCTGCTGGGTGGTCCTTCGCTCGCTGAACTCAAGGAGCAAGTCCCTTGGGGCGCTCTGACCTGGCAGCCACCTTAGCCCTGCTTCTGGCAAGAAAAGCGGCCGGATCTTCTGGGGACAGTGGGCTGGGGGGCAGGAGACTTGCATGGAGACCCCACTTCTGCCGCACTTCACTTGGACCCAGAAAGCCACCAGCCCTGTCCGTATGTCCCAACAAACAGGCTAGGGGCCACTGATGGCCCGCTGTCTGTCCCTGCCTCTAAGTTGCCTCCCACCCCGCCCTAAGCTGTGACCAAGAGCATGGGGAGGTCTGGGGACTCCAGTGCTGCTGCTGAAGTGTGCACCTGGAGGCCGCACCCTGGCGAATCCTGCACCTGCCCGGATGCCTAGCCTCAGAGTAAAGGGGTCGCCCTGCACCTCAAGTGCGGTGCATGGGCTGCAGCAGGGTGCAAGGCAGGCACCTGCAGGATCACATTCCCATTAAGGGCACCACTGCCCATCCCCACACAGCACCCCATGGCCCACTGTGGAAGGGGCTCATCTTTCCTCATGGCTACAGAACAGGGTAGGCGTTTGGGGTGCTGACAACCCTAATATGGCTGACGCTGAGGGCTTCCTTGTTTGGGACAAGGGCCAAACACCAGCCCCTAGGTTGAGCCCAGGGTCGCTTGTAGGCCTTCTTGGAGGGGAACCTCGGCAACCTTCATTTTGAGATCTCTGCCCCCTTGGCCTACAAGAACTAGAGTCAGCACGCAAAGGTTGGAGTTTTCACTACTGTTTCTAGTTGTCACACTGAAGCCAGCAAGCATGGCCATAAACCAGAAAAATGAAAGACCCTGAAACAGACCTGGGCCGGGAAGACATTCTACTTCTTAGAAAAAAAATGCAGGCTGTTCAGCAGTGTCCTCCACCCACCCCCACCACCGTGCAACCACTTCCCACGGGGGTCTGAGGGAGGGAGGCCCTGCACTCCCTCCTTCCACATGTGATGATGAGATGCTAGCAAAAGCCCATTCGAACCTAGCCTGAGATGCATGGATTTTCCCCACCCTTCAAGTGAGATGAATTTTAGCCTCAGATGAGCCAGGATGGCCTGCTGGCTGGAGCTCTAGGCCAAGAGCTCCAGGTGCCAGCCAGTTCTCTCCAGATGCCCAAAGGCAGAGAAGCAGCAGCCCGTGTCCTGAGCCAGGCCCACTTCGGAAGGTCCGCACCCTGCCATTAGACCAAAACTGCTTTGGGAACGAGGACACACTCATCTGCCAAAAATAGCCCGCGCCTGCATATTTCTGTTTTAAGGCAATGTTACCCTTCCATCTAGCAGACGGAACAGCCCTGGGTCACTTAGAGGAAAAATTAAATTAAGTGCTCTCTTTGGGAACAGCAAACGCCCGCTTTCCCTCCCTCCCCCACCCCCCTCCCCCCTCCAAAACAAACCAGCTCTTCTTTTATTCCAAGATGACTGGGTTTAGAGTCCTTTCCCCTCTTCCTATGTGCAGAGAGACATGGGCTCTGAAACCCTCTTTCCTCGGCAATGCCACAGCCAGGTCGCGAGGAGACACCAGGCTCCCGCAGGGCATGTGGCCCCCCTCCCTGACTTTGGGGACCGCGTGTGGGCAGTGAGCGCACCAAAGGACTTTGGAATAAAATTCCTGAACCTGGAATGTGAGTTCCTGAGACATGAAATGTATTCGGAGTGTGGCTTTCTCAGCCCCACACAGAAACGGCTTTGGGAGGGAACTCCAAGGGCCCTGCCGGCCTCACTTGGGGACTGGGCGTGAAAAGCTCTCACCCCCGGTGCTCAGGGCACTGCTCTGTCCAGGTGTCCAGCACATTCTGTTCTCTGTCCTGGACCAAATGCGAGCAGGGCTATCACCCAGCCCCAACAGAGGCCAGGGTGAGGCCTCACCCCCATGCCACTTCTGCCTGGTTCCCATGCACAGCAAGAACGATACACCTGCCCACCTCGTACCTGCCATGCTCTTAGAAGCCCCCATCACACCACTGGCTGACCCCACCTGACACAGCAGAGTTAGAAATGGGCACCTGGAGCGCAGAGGAGGGCAGTTGCTAACGACATGGGGGCACCCATGTGCTCTGGAGCCGCCCAGGGCCCATGAGCACCAGCTGGGGCTGGGTCTCCGGGGCTCCTCCGTGCTGTACCCCTCATTGTGATCGGGTGGGGGCAGAAGCAAGATGGCCACAACCAAGGCACTCTGGGCTCAGGGAAGCCCTGCTACGGCCCTCTGAGGTCCCAAGGGTCATTCCTCCTCATCGAAATGAGCAGAGGTCTCTGCAAGATACCCCAAGTCCTTCCCAAACCCACACCCCTGCCCCAACACACACACATACACACACACACACATACACACACTGTCCTGGGGACTTGTATTTACAGGCCCTGACTCCCTGGAGGAAGGCCAGGGAGGTGCCTGGGCGGGGGCTGCCCCAGCCCTCCACAGGGGAGCATGCTGGAGCCTGCCTGACCCACCTGCCTGGGTCGGGGCTCCCGGAGAGATGTCCCCAGCTCTCTGCTCGGGAAGGCTGGCAATGGGGACCCTACACCCCAGTGCCCCAAGGCTGGGGGTGGGCTGGGGCCTCCCAAGTGGGAGGGGGAGACCAGGGAGGGAGGAGTCCAGGGGACACAGCTCATGGAGAAGGTGAGTGTTCGCTGAGTCTCAGCTGGGGACATGGTGGGTCTGAAAAAAAAGCACTTCCCACAACTTCTGTCCGGTGCTCCCCGGGGAGGAAAGAGAATGTATGTTCTCTGACTGCATTTCCCATAGCATCCGCCTTGCTACCCCCCAAAGTTCCAAGTCACAATGTTCCGGTCTCTTGCTACCGAACAGTCTCCGTGGAGTGCTACGCAAGGCCACCACAGGCCACACGCACAGAGCCCTGCTTTACCCACCGTGTCAAACAAAGGCGTCTCACGAGCAGGGTCAGTCGGGGAAAATGTAGGAACTGGATGCACCGGTGACACCTTTGGACATCCTTGTAGGAGGCCAGTCAGAGGACGTGGTATAATAGTGGAAGGTCCTGGCGCCTTCTGCGGGGATACAGCATTGCACAGCCGTGTAGACATCAGACGGTGCATCGGTCTGCCCAACCCAGGATTGCATCTCTGCTTCCAGCGCTTGAGAGGGACCTGGGCAGGGTCCCCGAGGAGGACTGCTCCCCTTGCCCATCACGGCTTGAGGTGTCCCTCGGAGCCCTCTGCATTCTTAGCCCACTGCCGCTGGGGCAAGCCTGAGGCTGGGCAGGCGGCAGGAAAAGGGAGCCGTGGGCCCTGCTCAAGGGTCTGCCCTGAAAGCACAAGGCTGGTGACCACCGCTCCATCTGCCGCCCTCGGGGAGCTCCACCTGCACTGCTCCGCCCCCAGTGTGTGCCCAAACCTTAAAGGAAACTCCAGAGTGGAAATCTATGTACAGAATAAGGCGGCAGGAAGGGGGTGTCCTCACTGACCTCTTGGAACATGTCCATCCCTGAGAAAGGGGGGGGGGCGGGGGGTGGCGGGCTCAACACCGCTGAATCTCACCTGCGTGGGTATGTCTCTTGTGCAATTGTGGATGGTGTTTTTTGGAATTTTTTTGGAATTTTTTTCATTGTTGTTTTTTTTGTTTTTTTTTTTTTTTACAAATTTGACACCTGAGGTGAAGAAAATTGGTTTTTTTGTTGTTGTTGTTGTCGTCGTCGACTTCATAAAGTTCTCTCTTTTTTTTTCCCTCTCTTATTACAAAATGAAAAGACACGGAATCACGAGAAGTGAGAGCATCTGCTCATGGCTGTGGTAAGGAGGCGGGGCCTCAGGGCGTGGCATGGCCTGGGTGGGGGCGTGGCTTGCCACGGGCCCCGCCCCGCGCGCAGGCGCGCTCAGGGCGAGCTGGCCGGGCTGATGGTGGGGCTGCTGGCGTCCGAGCGGCTGTAGTCGCTAAGCGAGCCGGTTCGCGAACCCCCACCGCGCCGCTGCAGCATCCCCGGGTGGAAGTTGGCGTGGCGGCGCGCGTGCTTGGTCAGGTGGTCGCTGCGCATGAAGCGCTTGTCGCAGATAGGGCAGCTGAACTTCTTTTCCCCCGTGTGTGTGCGGTAGTGCCGTGCCAGCTCGTCGGAGCGCGCGAACTTCTTGTTGCAGTCCTGCCAGCTGCATGCGAAGGGGCGCTCTCCTGCGGGTGAGAGGGCTTAGGGTCAGTCTCAGCGCACACCCTAGGCTGCCCCGCCCTCCCTGCGCCTCTTCCTTGGCGCCCCATCTCCGCCAACCTCCGTGTGGGCGCCAGCACCCTCCTGTCCCGTCCCATCTGCTTCCATCCGACCCCTCCCGGGAGTAAATGACAGGATCCCAGGTGCTGCGGCCCCCTCAAGTGCGTGCCATCCAGCAGCCTGTGTTGGGTCAGCTGTGCCTGAGCAGCGGGAAGCATAGGCTGGTCCCTGGGCTCTAAGAATGGGAGCTGGGATCGGGGAAGGCGAGCTCGCAAGCCTGCAAGTCTGGCCATATCACCCTGACCCCACAGATCACCCTCACCCCACAGAAGTCCTAACCCCAGAGCCTCAAATCCTGCAGGATCTGCAGACAGTTTGCCGACCCCAACACCCAGCCATTCAGACCCTCTGCAATCTCCTCATCTGTATTATGAACAGGTCAGGACAGACAATTTTCTGGGACTAAGAGTCTGTTTATGGGCTTCCCAGGAAGCGACTTAGCAGCAGCAGCAGCAGCAGGCGGTACAGTGGTAAAAAGAGTCTGCCTGCCAATCCAAGAGATGCAGGTTAGATCCCTGGGTCAGGAAGATCCCTTGAAGGAGGAAATGACAACCCACTCCAGTATTCTTGCCTGGAACATTCCATGGACAGAGGAGCCTGGTGGGCACAGTCCATGAAGTTGCAGAGTCGGACATGGCTGAGCACGCAGACACTGGCCAAGAGACTGACTGCAGCTCCAACTAGAGTCTGCTGCTGTTCCTCTCTGAGAAGTTCCAACCTGGCTAACAGTCAGCAGAGGAGACTGGGGGTGACACCCAAGAGAGGAAGGTGAGGACAGCTTAGAGCAAGAGGCAGGTCAGCCTTCACCGAGGCAAACTCTGAACCACACACAAAAAAGGCATTAGTTGCACGGGGAGAACCAGCAGGGAGTTCCTGCACCCTAGAGGGCAGCCTCTGGCACTGGGGGTGGCCACAGAGTACCCCTTCCTGCTGCATTTCTCCCCCTCCCTCCCAGACTCTGGCCCTCAAGCTGAGAGCTGGTCTTTGAAGCCTGTCCATCAGGGCCCAACAGAGGAAATTGACACTGCCCACCCCCAATGAGGCCATCAACCTTAAATACAAACAGACACCCAAAGGTGGCCAGGCAGCCAAGGAAAACCAGTGGCATTAAAGGGCAAGGCCAAGAGCAACAAAACCACTCACTCCAGAGGAAAAAGAGTGAAGCCAGGAAACAGAAGAGAATATTAACCTAAAAATTCTGACTAGCATTCTCAAGATATTTCAGACAAAATTTTATGCGTAAACAGGATACCATAAAAAGGAAGTTCAGAGTACAGAGAATAAGTGTTTAAAAATTGAGAGTATTGTTGCCCAAACAAAAATTCCATAGAAAAACTAGAAACATACTCAAGGAACTATCCCAGGAAAATAGAAAAAACAAACAGAAACAGCTCTAGAAAATATGGGAATGTTGCGGTGTTCTCTGTCTCCTAGCAGTGCTGAAGCTAAGAGCTCTGTATGGCTCTGTATGCTCTCCTTACTGACTTTGTTTTGGATAGAAGGGTGTGTGGGCAGGGGGGTTCATAATCAAGCAGGCAAGCAAACCACTTCCCATCTGATAGTTACAAACAGCAGGAGGTCACAGTTCAGAGTCACAGGGAATTGATCCTGTGGGTGCAACATCTAACAGAAGACACTGCTGAGTAAAAGAACAGAAAAGAATGGAGGAGAGGAAATTACCAAAGAAACAATGGAATAGAATCTGTCGGCTGATGCGAAGAGCCAGCTCACTGGAAAAGACCCTGATGCTGGGAAAGACTGAGGGCAGGAGGAAAACGGGGCAACAGAGGATGAGATGGTTGGATGGCATCATCAACTCAACGGACATGAGTTTGAGCAAATTCCGGGAGATGGTGAAGGACAGGGAAGCCTACTGTGCTCCAGTTCATGGGGTTGTAGAGTTGGACACTAATGAGCAACTGAACAACCACAGCAATGTTACGGTAAAAAAAGGAGACAGGAAACTAACATGGAAAGGGTTAGCATAGAGGTGGGCGGAGTAGTGAATAAAGGCTCCTGCCAAGAGTATCTGCAATGTTAGAACACTAGAAGAGACCACAGAACTCACTTGAGAGAAAGGGGAGAAGCAGGTCATCTGAGAGGGAAAGAGGCTGGGACAGACAGCAGCCGTCTTATAAGCCACACTAGATGACAGAGCAACAGATGCTCCCAAGAGTACCTCTCACACACTAGCAAAAATAAGAAGAAAAGGAGAAGCCAGGGAAGTGAGTGAACAATGAAGGGTCATCTTGGGACAGGAGTGAGGGAAGAGACCTGATGGGGCACTGGAGCTGTGGGCCAGGAATCACACAGGGAGGTTTACAAGAAAGGGAGTTCCACACACCAGCGAGTATAGTCAAGAGGCTGAATGCATATAGTCAGGATGCAGTGAAAGCACATAGTATTCTTTGCTTAAAAGAAAAAAGAGGCAATTAGAAACCGCAGGAAAAACAGAAGGCATACAAGAAAATTGTCTAAATTAGAAGTAAACTAAAATGCCAAATGAGGGGACTTCCCTGGTAGTCTAGTGGTTAAAACTCAGTGCTTCCACTACAGGGGACGCAGGTTCGATCCCTGGTCAGGGAACTAAAATCCCACATGACACATGGCAAAAACATTTTTAACTTAAAAAAAAAAAAAAAAAAAAAGTTCAAACTCCATTCTAGCAGAATGACACCACACAGTTGTTATAAAGTACTTGGAAAGGCCCAGCACAGGATATGGTGGTGTCCTTCACATGACCAGTGCTGAACCTCAAGGTGAGACTCGGCCCCTCTCTCCACTATGTACTGACTTAAGGCCTCAGACAAGTGCCTCACTGCCTGCCATGGGGGTAAAGAGTGGCCCCACCAAAGATATATCCAAGTCGTTACCCCTGGAAGATGGCAATGTGACCTTATTTGGGAAAAATGTCTTTCCAGATACGATAAGGTACAGATTATGGGATGAGATCACAAAGACTAGAAAAAAAGGAAAAGGACTCCAGAGAATGATGGGCCCATAAGCCAAGGGACTCGGTATCTGGGGTGGCCACCAGACACGGGGAGAGAACTGACACTGCCTACACCTTGATTTCAGACTGCTGCCCTCCACAGTGAAGAGAGCACACTTCTGTTGTGAGTGTTCAAGCCACCCAGCTTGTGGTAACTGGTTACAACAGCCACAGGAAATGAACACAGTGCCCCATCTTCATAGTGAGGTGGTGATTCTACAGGACTGCACTCAAGCAGCCCTTGGCACTGGGCCTGGTACATGCCCAGTGATGACTCCTGAGATGCTATTGTCACTTTTATCTTTTATTCTTATCAACTAGTCTTCTCAGATTTGGGCCTGCTTGGAGGAGCCAGGGGTGGGGGGCACAAAACCAACCCAAAGTCACACTCAACCTTGCTTTCTAATAAGCCCCTGTGTCCTCGTTGAGAGCTTGTCCTTTTCAGGGTCCTTCTGCTTGCAACTCTGGGAGGCTCCTTAGGTGGATATAATTAGAGAGGGTTGCATGATCCCAGGACAGCAGGGAGGGGCGACATTCAACAGGACAGAGTGCTGGTGCCTGGCAGCCTGGTGGCAGCAGGTGGGAGGGTCCAGCATCACCACTCAGCCAGCCAGCAGCCCTCAGCCTGCCCAGGCATCAGCAGCACGATGGAGTACAAACATAATGCCTGGCCCTGGGGATGTGGGTGTGATGCCCGCAGACAGAGCTTTCCCTGCTCCCTTCTCTATTCCTCTAGCAGCCTGTTCCCAGCGGACAATAAGCCGGTCCATAGACAGACGGATAAACCATTCAGAAGTTATGATTCATGCTGGCATCAAGCGGCACTGGGTCTGGCTCAGCTGGCCTCTGAGTGGTGACATTCAAGCAGCACCCAGGAGGTGGACCAGAAGCATGGGGCAAAGGCAGCATGGACGGGAGTCCTCCCCAACAGCGCTGCTCACCCTTTTAGGAAGGGTGAGAGGGAGCTTCCCTCCCAGGGAGGGAGCTTTTGTTCACCTGGGTTATGTCCATCGAGATTTATCACAGAAATTAAAACAAAATATTTAAACTCAAGCACACATTCCAGTAGCCGTCAGAGGGGTGATGTCACCATACATCACACAGCCTCTGGGATATTCCACTATATTCTTTTGAGAGAATAAAGAACAAATAATGTTACTGTTATGAAAATAGTTCTGACCTTACAGCTCCCCGGAAGGGTCTGCAGTACCTGCAGGTGTCTCTGGGCCTCACTTTGAAAACCTCTGGAGGGTGGGGCTCTGGAGACTGGCCCCAGGTGGCATGGTGGCTGAGCTGAGTGTGTGTGTGTGTGTGTGTGCGGGGTGTACCCAGAGTCGGGCGGGAGGCCAGCAGGCCCAGGTCGGGCAGGGGGTCCACCCATGCTCTAAGTAAAGCCGAGAAGAAACCAAGCTCAAGTTCTGCACCTGCCTCTTCCTAGGATGTAATCAGGACACAGGAGCGGTACCACAAGCTACCACCGGAGGGCGCTCGGCCCAGCGCAGAAAGGACTCAGACCCCAGACCCCTGAAGGGAGTCCAGGTCTCCTGCAGCCTCCCTGCCCACCACCCCCAACTTCAGAAGCCAGGAGGGAGGCAGGTGTGTGGGCCGAGGGGGCCATAGGACAGGATGAAGAGAGACTTTGTGAAGAGAGGCAGGGTGACAGCAAAGGGACTGGATGCTCGGGGAGGAGAGAGGTAAACTGGAGGAGGGTCAGGGTCACAGTGACGGGCCTTGGAGATCCACGGACTGGGGTAGGGGCCTGCCACGCTGGAGGGGTGGGTACCCGCCAGTGAATGCTAGGCCCCAAGGAGCCAGGACTGAGGGACAAGGGTAACCGTGGAGGTAGGTTGAGGATCTGCGGGTGCTGATCCTTGGGGATGTAGTGTGGGGACGAGGTGGGGGGCCGGGCCTGGCGGTGTGCAGTTGCGGGGAACGCAGTCCCGCAGGGAGTGGGTCGTGGGGGTGGGGTAGGGGCACGCAGGGCGGGGGTTACATAAATGTTCCCTGGCGCCCTGAGAGGCAGCCGAAAGCGGTTGCCTCATCTTATCAGGGAACAGGGCGTCCCACACTCTTGCCCAAGCCGCAGGCCTGGGCGGGGACAGCGTGTTCTTTCTGAGAAGCCACAAGAGGCCGGGCGGGAGCCCAGGGCTCTCCTCGCCCAACCCCCGCAACGGCGCCCCGCCCCGGGGCCCGTCTTGCGCAGGTGCAGCCGCGCTCACTAGTGCGCAGGCTCCGCTCGCTCCGACCGGTCCAGAGACCGTCTCCCGTTTGCCCTCCGTCAAGGGCGTGTGCGCCCCGTGACCTCACTCGGCTCATCCAGCCTCGGCCAAACTTGCCAGCCTCCACACGGTGAGGGAGGTGCTGGTTCCAAGAGCAACTGCGTCGTGGTTCTTTTCTGTGTGTGAGCCCCTGGTGGGCAGTCGAGGCAGTGGTGGTGCCAGGACCAGCGCCGCGCCTGCAGACCAGGGCCCCTTCTGGGCAGTGAGTGCTGGGCTCTACCGGCCTCAGCTTCGGGAAACCTGAGGAAGGGAGATGGGAGGAGAAGTCTGACCCGGGGCCCCGGGACAGAGAAGCAGGTGGTCCAGGGGTGCCCAGATCCACAAGAGCACACCTCGGTGAGCACACCACGGCATCTGTGCGGGTATGTGGAGGATGATGGGGGAGGGGCAAGGCTGGTCCAGTCAGAGGGGAGGCACGGACAGAGGCCTCCATAGAGAAACAGCTGCTCCCAGGCTCCAGTTACTGGCTGCCAGCAAGCGGCCTGCCATTCATCAATAGATCGCTCCAATCTGTGGTCTCCGGCATGTGTCCGCTTCCAGTTCCTAACCTCAAAACGGCCACGTTCTTCACTCCTGGGAGGCCTGCTTTCCCTCCCACTCCGGGCATCTCGGCAGATGGCTGACCACCGGGGCCGATCAATTGCCAGCCTCCGAAGAAAGCCAGACCGGCAGCCTCAGGGTCAATAGAAAGGCCTGTTCTCTGAGGGGGAAGCTGACTTCTATTTTCTTTAGGAGACCATTCGGCTCCTCTGCTGGTGACTTACAAACCCTGTGTCCTGGGGAGTCCAGGCTGGAAGCTCTTACCCACCACTGTACAGGTGAGGGAGGTGAGGCCCAGGAGAGAGAACTGCCACCAGGTGGGATCCCCCTTGCCCTGGGACTCAGCGGGCAGAAGCAGTGATTTCTGCCTGGAAGCCAACCCTGCAGAGGTCAGCGCCTGCCCCTCTCCCGCACCTGCATTCCTGCTCATTTGTCTTGGCTGCATCTCACAGTAACTGTGAAGGTTTAGTGTGAGAACACATGTGTGTTCTGAGGAGATAGGCGGTTATCACAGGCAGAGCTCCTGGGAGCGTCCCTGGCTAGACAACCAGCCAGTGCTCATTTCTGCCAAAACTGCCTGGCCCTGCCTGGGGTGCTGCTCTCCTTCAGCAATGCTCTGGTGCATGCATGTGTCTCATCACACGCTCCTGTGCACTCTTGCACATGCCAGGGCTGGCAGGACATGAAGGGAGGTGGTACCTGGCTGGAGACTGCTACATACAGCCTGGGGGCTCGAGTTAAACAAGCAAATCTGCCTTCTGCAGACCCGTGTGTCTCCACGTTTGTACAGTGGGTGCAGGTGTATTTTAAAAAAATATGTATTTGGCTGTGTTGGGTCTTAGCTGCAGCTTGAAGGCTTGGCATGTGGGATCTTAGTTCCCTGACCAGGAATCGAACCTGTGTCCCCTGCATTGGACAGTGGATTCTTAACCACTAGACTCCCAAGGAACTTCCAATGCAGGTGTATTTTTAAAGTAGGCATTCTGGGTTGTTGCTTTGCCTTGCTTTGTTTTGGAATAGGATAACATGGTCCTAAAATTCATGTAGAAAAATAAATAGAAATAGCAAAAAAAAAAAAACTCTGAAAAATAATATTGAAGTGGGGGCAATGACCACCAGATCTACCATGCCGTTCGTTGCACAGGCTGCTGACTGGCAGTACAGCACAGCAGAAATGCCTGGACCAGATTCTAGGACCATGGAAATTATGGAGCAGAAAATGACATCTAAGGCAGGGTTCAAGGGATAGGGTCCAAAAACATCTTACTCAGGACAACTAAGTAACAATTGCCTCTTAAGGGTCAAAGATTTAAATGGGAAAAGTAAAACCACAGATGTTTTAGGGGAAAACATGAGAGAACATTCCTTTTATATGCTAGAAATTCTTTTCTATGAATCAAAATTTAGATGCCATAAATGAAAAGACTGATAAATTTGACTACAAAAGTATAAAATACATCTCCATAAACAAAGTCACAAGGAAAGGCAAAAAATAAGTAACAAACTGAGAAAAATGTATCTGCAGCTCTTGTTACAAAGGACTAATTTCCAATACTGGAAGAGATGACAGAAATTAAAAGGGAAAAAAAAATAACACGCAATAGAAAAATGGGCGAGGGCACTAACTGACAGTTCATAAACAGGAGGTACAATGACTCTTGAACATCCAAAAAGATGCTCAATACTGCCCATCAGGAGACAGATACAAGCAAAACCCCACAGACACTCCCCTTCTTACCTATCAAGGTGCTGAGATGGTGTGAGCTGGCACACCCACTCTTTATTGATAGAAGTACATACTGCCACCAGCTCTGCAGAGGACAGCCTGGCAATGACTACTCAAATGACAGACCTGTGTATCCTTTGAACTCACAATGCAACTTGGGGGAGCTATCCTGCAGACTACACCCGCACACCTACAAAATGGGATGTGAGCTTGCTCTCGCAGTGTGGCGAACGCCTCAAAACAACTCCTGCTCTTCTAGGCTTTGTTGCATACACTTAACAGACCCTCACGCCACAGACGCCTATGAAGAAGGAGCTGAACGGGTTCTTTCTGAACTGAGATGGAAAGATCTCTGGGGGATGGCACTGAGTGAGAAAAGCGAGCTCCCAAGCAGGACACTCAGTCTGGAGGCCAAGTTTCACGTGCGTGCAGGTCTGCCTGGATCTCAGATGATCTGGGTGGGCACCTGAGGACGCAGGACTAGCAGTCTGTGGGTGCAGAGAGCTGGGCGCCTGGAGGGCAAGGACTCAGAAAACTTTCCTTGGAAAGGGACTTAAATGCCCTGGATTTTGAAACATATAGTGTCTTTACCTAAAATTAAAAACAGAAATCCGTAGCAAACTCGGAAATGGCAGCCACAAATTCTGCCTTTCTACAAGTTCCTAGGGCAGGACTGGGACTCCACCCAGACTCCACAGCCCTGCTCACACTGCAGACAACTGGAGGGAGGACTCTCTCTGATAAACAGTGTGACAGACCTGGTATGGCTTAAAAGACAGCAGAGATGCATTCCAACAGCAGCAGACCCGGGGTTGTAATCATGCCTGGAGGCCCCCCAGGTTCCCGCCATAAAAGTCGCTCTGTCCACTCTCCCACAACTGACCATTTAGCACCAGCCTGGGTGGATGGGGCAGACACTGGTTGCCACCCATCCTCCTCTTGCAACCCAGGAGAGTTCATCCTACTGCCAGGATGAAAACGCCAAGTTCAAGGCAGGAGAATGGGAGTCCTTTGCCAGGGCCAGGAAAGAGGGAGGGACTGGGTGTCCTGTGCAGGCTCCTGGGAAAGGTTTTCCTCCTGGACCAAAAAAGAAAGGATGAGGGCAGGGTGTGTGCAGCATGGGGGAGCAGGAATGACATGGAAAAGCCTCTGAGGTGGGGGAGACCTTGGGGTGACAATAGTCACCAGTAGCTGCACAGAAGTCCTCGGAGACTACCACGGGGACCAGACTGCTTCTTGATACAGATAAGCCCTCGGCCAACCTGGGGCCCCACACTACCCCCGCCCCAAAAAAGCCAGCTCTGCATGGTTAGCAGGGCCACCAGGGCCCCAGGGAGAGGGCCTGGCCCAGGGGGTGGGGCACACCACCCCCTGCTCTCAGGCAGAAGCTATGCAAGCACTCTGGCCCTACTTCCTCTTCCTGTGTCCCCTCCCCCAGCCCTCAGGTTCCTCCCCCTGTGCCTCCTGGGTGGGCCTCGCAGGCAGGGAACCAGTCCCTAAGGTGCATGGGCGTGGGTGCGCCATTCAGGACTGCACCCACCCCAAGAGGCAGGTGGGGGGTCAGGATGAACCATCTGTAAGATGGGGCCTGAGGTCAAATGTCAGAATGGCCTCACCCGGCTCACAGGAGGGGATAGCATGTCAGGACTGCCTCCCTCCCCACCATGGACCACGCTCGGCTATGGCCAGCCGCCCATGCTGACCTTGGCCACTAACATCCGGGGTGACAGCAGGAGAGGAACCCTGGAAGCCACCGCCCATCATCCAGACAGCCTGGGGAGCCACACCTGCCCCAGTGTGACCACCTTTCCCACAGAGCCACAAGGCCCCCCTTCGATTCCTCAGGGTAGGGCCAGCAGACCCCCAACCCCGGGCAAGGGCATCCCTGTAGGCAGCCACCATGTGGAAGGAGCCAGGCAGCTCTCTTCCCTGAGGGGCTGGCCTGTCTGTCTGCAAGGCCTGAGCACCCAGAGGCTGCACCCTCAAAACCTGAGCCTGGGCTATGCCTCCAGGCCTGGTGCCTACAGCCAGGCTATTCCAGGGACAAGAAGTAGGCCGTTTCCCTTAGAGAAAAAAAGTCACGAGGCTCGAACAAAACAGAGCCAAACGGTAGACTTTGCAGAGCTGACATCATAAAACAAGTAAATCAGAATAAAAACAAGTAAGGCATTTTACTATCATCTGAAAATGCTTTTGGTTTTTGAGCGAGCAGATGCAAAAAAAAAAAAAAAAAAAAAAATCCTGTCACTGACCTACTTCTGCTACAACAGTTGGGAGACTCAGGGGACCTACTCGAGATGCTCAGGAAGGAGCCCAGGTCACCAGACTCGCCAGTGTCTGGCCAGCCTCGGTCACATGGGGTAGTTACACCCGATTCTGTTTGCTGGAGCAGACGCCATAGCAGGAATTCAGGGGCATTGCCCTGCTGCAAGCCTGGGTGCTAGTCAGCACATCAGGCTGCACACACGGAGGGGGAGGCCACCCATCGCCCGCTCCCCCGACTCTCCTGGCCTTCTCCCTCCCTGAAGATATACATGCTGTCTGGGGAGAAGTGCCCTCCTGGGAGCCTTCCAGGTCCGGGGACAAAGGCTGGCCCTTCTCCGCACACCCTGCCTGGCCCTCTGCCTTTCTCTGGCCCAGCCTGGAGCAGGTTTCCAAGGGACCTGGGCCAGGAAGGAGAGCAGAAGCCACTCTGCAGCCCCCACTCATGGCAGTGTCCCCAGAAGCTTGGGCTGGGGTGCCCCCATCCTCTATGGCTTGGTAAGGGACTGATGCTGAGGATGGCCAGTGAAAGCTGCCCCAAGGTGGCACTCCTTGGAGTCACCTCCCAAGGTCACCACAGCCAGGATTCATGTGTTAGGTGGGGCAGGTGGGTGTGAAGCCAGCCCAGCTCTCTCTCTGATGCTCTCACAAACCAGACAGGGGTCCACTTCACAATTCTGTCCCCACCAGCTAACCAGGAACACAGACCTCTGAGTAGTCAGCCCCACTGTCCCGTGCGTGGGGGAGATGTACGTGCCCCAGAGCTGTCACTGCGTGGAGGACCCACAGCTATCTGGGATGACCTCATCCTGCCATCACTATGGTTTTCAGCTGCACTGCTTTCTACAGTCAGAACGCAACACAATGGTGATGAACACACACATTTACACTTATCTACACGTGTGTGTGCGCTCAGCCGCCCAGTCATGTCTGACTCTTTGCCACTCTATGGACTGTAGCCAGCCAGGCTCCTCTGTCCATGAAATTCTCCAGGCTAGAATACTGGAGTGAGTTGCCATTTCCTCCTCCAGGGGATCTTCTGACCCAGGGATCCAACCCAGGTCTTCTGCATTTCCTGTACTGCAGGCAGATTCTTAACCCACTGAACCATGGGAGATCAACAAACTTAACAGGTATTTCAGACTTGGGCCTATATCCGTGGAAGCCAGCACCCAGGCCTCTGCTGAGGGAGCTCACCGACACGCATGGGTGCACATGCCTGTGAAGGTCAGAAGGACTACACACCAGGCATTTCAGAAAGGTCTTTTTCCTGCTTTTGCTAAGGGTTACAAAACACATTTGAAAATTTCTGTACCCAAGGTCCCCTTTCTAACAGCGAGAATAAAATACCAATGGTTTCTGCCAGCAGGCGGCCAGCAGCCACCCAGACAAGGGCTTGAGTCCATCTCTGTGTGTCACACACACACACTCGACTCACATCCCCGTACGTTTCCTGAAGGGGCAGGTGGGGTGAGGTGTGTCACCTCCCCCGCTCCCTCAATGCTTCCAGACCCCAGACTGCTCTACACAGGGGATCTCCTCCAGGGGACTTAATGCCATGAGCAGCTCATGTGAGCTGAACCCCAAGAATAGATGATTCCATCTCTTTCCTCTCTGTTCTGGTGGTCATGTCACTAACTGCCTCCAAAGGGAACCCACTAGTGTCTTCCCTGAGCTGAGGGGAGCAGCTCCGTCAAGGCCCAGCCCTCTCCCTGCCGTCTCAGAAGGAGAATCCTCCTGCCTTAGGAGCAGTGTGCCGTCAACAGCCTGTCTGGGAGTCTGTGATTGGTGGCACCCCGACCCGGACAGCCCAGGATTCACATTTCAGTCAGTTTCATTGGAGATCTTCTCAAACACCCCAGAAAAGTGAGGACACGCGTTTAGGATCCACAAGTAAAGACCCAGCTTTACTCACTTGATAAAAATATTCTTCATGTAAGGCTAATCAAAAGTAAAGTGGGACTGGGGCCTCCCTGGTAGTCCAGTGGTTAAGAGTCTGCCTGCCAATACAGGGGACACGTGTTCAATCCCGGGTCCAGGAAGATCCCACATGCTGTGGCGCAACTAAGCCCGTGAGTCACTACTACTGAGCCCGTGTGCCTAGAGCCTGTGCTCCACAACAAAAGAAGCCTCCGCTTGCCGCAACTAGAGAAAACCCACTTGCAGCAATGAAGACCCAGTGCACACCCTGAAAGTAAATAAAAAGTAAGTACAGGGAACTCATATCCAAAATATACAAAGAATTTTAAAATCTCAACAATAAGCGAACACTTGATTGCATAATAATACCGATGAGAGACCCAAACTCAACTATCAAAGACGCACAAATGGCAAATGCTATGTGAAAAGTGCTCAGTATCATTTGTCATCAAGGAAACCAAAGTAAAACAAGAGGGTGGCACCCTACACAAGTGTGTGTGTGTGTTCAGTTGTGTCCTACTCTTTGTAACTCCCATGGACTGTAGCCCTCCAGGCTCCTCTGTCCATGGCAATTCTCCAGGCAAGAATACTGGAGTAGGTTGCCATGCCCTTCTCCAGGGGATCTTCCCACATCTCTTATGTCTCCTGCATTGGCAGGTAGGTTCTTTACCACTAGCCTCACCTGGGAAGCCCATACACAAATGAGAGCAGCTAAAATCCAAAAAAACTGACCCTGGTGGTGGAGCAGCTGAAACTTGTTTGCTGCTAGTGACAATGCAACATGGGATGGTCATTTTACAAGATGGCTGGGAAGTTTCTTAAGAAGTTAAACACAGACTCACTAGACAAAGCAGCAGTCCCACTCCTAGGCATTCATCAAGGGACTTCACCATCAGCCAACACTGGCAGTCAGCACTTTCTGTGGGTGAGGGGTTTAACATGAGCTGCGTCCTCACAGTGGAGCACAATTCAGTCACAAAACAGAAGGAACTACTGGTTAGGTGGATGCATCTGAAATGCATCTTGCTACGAAGAAGAAGCTAGACCCCTAAGTCTATACATTGTATGATTACTCATATGACATTCCGCCAAAGGCAAAACTGTAAGGACAGAAAATGCACCAGAGGTTGGAGGGCTGTGGTCGACCACAGAGCGGAATTTTTAGGGTGATGGAACTCTTCTGCCTGGTACTGGGAGGGTGGCTACAGACTCTCTGCTTTGCCAAAACCTATAGACTGGACTTCAACAAGAATGTACTGTAATGTTTGTAAATGTTTAGCCTGGAGAGAAGGCTGGAGATCCCAGGATGGGGGCTGGCTGGGACAATAGACACCAGCCATATTACAAACACATGACATGGTGTCTGGGTGGGTGGGGAGACAGGGACAAGGAAGGAGCCCGCACTTCAACAGAGCTCCAGCCTCTTAGAGGAGAATCCAGGGCAGACCATCCCAAAATGCTTCACATGTGCTCCAGGGCTGAACAAACAGGTAGATGCAAGGCAAGGGGAGGGAGCCTGGGTCTTGCTTTCAGAGAGGCAACAGCCTCTGGACCAGGGGAGGCAGTGAGTCCTTCCTTGGGGGTAGGGGAGGGACGCCGCCAAATCTGAGATGGTGTGAACTCATGCTCAGTCCTGTGTTCACACAGAGAGCTAAGTGAGTGAAGACTGTGGGCAAGGACACATCCTGGCTCTGTCCACCAGGACAAAAGCAAAAAGCAGTGACACCCCCAGGAATGAGGAACACCCGTGGCACCTAGATCTTGGTCTCTAAATACCACTTTACAACAAACATAAATGGGGATCCTTGGAGACACGGCTCACTCTGGGACTGGAGTGGTAAACATACAAGATGAGCCAGAAGCAGCTTGTAATGCCAGACAGTGAAGAAGTGGACAGAAGTCAGCATGACAGGGGCAAGGGACCCAGAAGCCAACCTGACCTGGCCCTGGCCAAGGCTGGAATGTTTGAGTAACAAAGTACATACCAGCTGTTGCTCTCCTACCAATATAAAGTGATTAGAAGAACCCTAGGAAACAGCAGCCCACTCTGGTATTCTTGCCTGGGAAATCCCATGGACAGATTCTGAGCCTGATGGGCTACAGTCCATGGGGTTGCAAAGAGTCAGACACGAGTGACTGAGCACAGAAGAGCACTTCTCCTCTATGGTGTTTTTCCCCCAAAGCCATAAACCCAGTCTCACTCCAAGAAAAACATCAGACAAATGCAAACTGAGGGACATTCTATACAATCCCTGGCCACCACCCCTCACAATGGTCAAGGTCAAGGGGAACAAGGAAAGTCTAGGAACCTGTCCCAGTAGAGAGAAGCCCAAGAGAGCTGACTACTATAGTAGTCAGTGAATTTCGGAAAACTCTGCAGTCACATTGTGGGATCATGAGAGCAGTGAGCACGTGGCTTCTTTCTAACTTTTTATTCTGTGTTAGACTATGGCTGATTAACAACGTTATGATAGTTTCAGGTGGACAGCAAAGGGACTCAGCCATACATATACAAGTATCCATTCTCACCCAAACTCCCCTCTCATCCAGGCTACCTGGCTTATTTCTGAGAAGTCAGTCAGTACTTCTTAGATAGTGCAAAGGGCTAATACAGCCCCACTTGTTGGGGAAAAAAGTAAATGCTGGTGAAAGTGAGAGATTTCCAAGGTTCCTCAGATGTGTTAGGAGGACTGGCTCACACAGTGGCTACCTTTGCCAGCCAGACACTTCCCTGCTGAATGCTTGCCCATTCCAAGGATGAATGTGCAGGAACTGCCCAGTGGTGACTGTGGCAGAAACAGCCAAGTGTCCATTATCCCAGCACCTGCTATCTGGATCTTCTTTTCTCTAGATGACATGACTTTAGCTTCTGCAGCCACAATGCACCAGGGGAAAATGCTTCCTGCCCAACTCCCTTGCAGCTACAGTGGGCTTTGGGAATTGATTCTGCCCAATTTATTATAGTTGTTCAGTCACTAAGTCATGTCCAACTCTTTGCGACCCCATCCACTACAGCAGGCCAGGCTTCCCTGTCCTTCACTATCTCCCTGAGTTTGCTCAAACTCATGTCCATTGAGTTAGTCATGCCATCCAACCATCTCATTGTCTGTCACCCCCTTCTCCTCCTGCCTTCAATCTTTCCCAGCATCAGGGTCTTTTCCAGTGATTTGGCTCTTCGCATCAGGAGGCCAAAGTATTGGAGCTTCAGCTTCAGCATCAGTCCTTTCAATGAATATTCAGGGCTGATTTCTGGTGACTGAGTTCTAGATAAACCACTGGGTGCATTTTCATGATAGAGGGGGCAATATGCACTCTGCCTTTCATACTTGCCTGGACCACGTCCTCCCTACATGGACCGAGTCCTCCCCACCCACAATGTGGGTTCCAACACTGCAGGACCACCAGGGTCACACCATCACCGGCCTCAGGGGCAGCACTCTCCTGAATGGCTGCCTCCTTGTGTACCCTGAGAAGACTTCTGGCTGGGGCTCTAGCTGTCCTTCCTGGATAACATCTCTGGACAAGAGTAAAAGAAGGGCCCTAGCTGACCGGTTGGACATTGTGGCCCAAGGCAGCAGTGGCGTCTGTGAGGGGAAGGGGTTGTCCTACCCAGTGGTGTGGCAGGTACACCCCCAGGCAGCTCCCAGCCTCTGGGCAGAATCACCACTGGCCACCAGACACATAAGAAGAGCCTCTGACATGGGTGGGCAGGCAGGCCAGAGGAAAAAGGCAGCCTGGGGGATGCAGAGGTGAGGAGAAGCAACTCCCAGAGCTGTCACTGGTGCTCAGAGGTAAGATACGACATGTGTGAAGCAAAAACAGGATGCTCCTTAAAGAGAAGAGACCCAGAAACTGAGTCTGAAAGCAAAGACACACAATACGGGGATATGGCAGAGATTAAAATCCAATCTCAGAGTTGTCAGAGAACATGGAGACAGCACCACAGACAAAGAGCAAAAGATGAGAAAATGGATGATAAGAGGGCAAAGGTAAGAAAATTAAAGGATCCAGGTACGGAGCCCAGAGAGCCGGAGGACACAGGGGGTTGTCACCCAGGGTGGGCAAGAGCGAGGCCAAGTTCAGGAACACAGCCTATTGAGGAGGGTGAACCAGGTGAGAACCAGAAAACCACCCTCCCCACCCCCATAGAGACCCCTGACAGAAACCACACCCACAGTTCCAAGGACAGGGGAGCGTGTCAGGTGCCAAGAGTTGAGTGGCCGCGGATTTGCCAGCAACCACAGCAAAGGCCCAAGACTGCAAAGCAAGGCCCCTTGAACCCCAAGCTGACTAGGAGACGCAGGACCAGACATCCAGCCCAGAGGACTCAGGCACGAGGCCAGGAGCAAAACACTGCAGATACACGAGTCTCCAGAAAGAGCCTCTTGCGCCTTTTTAGGCTCCACTGAGGAGCAGAGGCTCCAAGAAACAGGGCCTAGATGGCGGCAGGTCCCAGGACAGCAGCACCACCAGTCCAGGGCCTCAAGGAGCTGGAGAGGAGTGCCCTAGAGGACAGGCTGCATGTCCCACCCTGTGGGGAGAGCCACGTGGCCGGGGGCGAGGGGATGAGGCAGTAATAGCAGTGCTGAGAAAACCAGGCAGAAGGGCAACTTTAGTTCTCAGGAAAAGAAACGTGAGCAACACCTAGGATGCCTGCAGCATCTCTTAGTCCTGAGCACCTCTGAAGGTGAGTGGGATAACACCCCAAACTGAGACTGGGAAGGGGGGCAAGGGGGTCACCACCAAAGAGGCCACACGGCTGCCTCTGGACGGGTCACAGCCAGAACGTGGATGCGGGCCTCGGGTCCTGCCCGCCCCCCACCCTGAGTGACTCTGATAATACTGGAGGGACAGGTCCAGCATTCTTGGCAGCCCAGCCTTTCCTCGGAGAGTTGGTGTGCTAGCCTCATCACCCGTCTGCAAAAGCCATGGAGGGCACCAGGTGGGTGGATGTGGTGCCTGCCCCACCCCACCATAGAATATCCCCATCAGCCTGCATCACCCCACGAGCTCTCTGCTGTTTCAGTCATTGCTCCTGATTTCTGTAAAACTCTGTGTCCAGAGCAGCTCTGACAGTGTGCTTGTCTTGGAGCTGCTTGCTCCCCTCATGCAGCTCTGTCAGTGGGTGCGGGGTTAGCGTCTCTCCACTCCCCAGCTCCGTGGTCACCAGAGGATGGGGGGCTTTGGGCTTCTGTGTCTTTATTCCACCTTACTGAGCGCTACTCTAGGCCAAGACACGCCAGACTCTGGTCTCCAAATCGGGGCCCTGACATGTTAGGGGCGCCTGGAGACCCTGCAGATAATCAAGGGCTGAAGGCTCTGCTCTCTCCTCCAGCAGGCCTGGCTCAGAGGCCAACCTGCTCACTGAACCTTGTCCCTCCTCCAGTGCCTGAGGCCCACTTGCCGCACCCTAGGCTTGGGCTTTGGTTAGCGGCTCCAGGTCCGCCCTACGGAGGCCAGGGTGGCGCCCTGTAAGCTGGGCGGAAGCCCTGGCGCTGGGGCGGGGGTTGAGCCTTCCCTGCCAAGTGCCACATGGGCCCCTGGATTGTGTGAGTCCCCTCAGCCCGGAAGTGGGCAGTGCTATGGAGTTGCTGTCTCCAGGGGTCCAAGAGCCAGGTCGGGCCATGGGGGAGGGGGACTTCCCAGAAAGAGCCTGGTTTCTGTTTAAAAGGAGAAACAGACTCAGAAGAGTCCTCCTCCTCTTCCTCACATCCAAGCCCTGTGGGTACAGGATCCCCACCAAGAGGATCTGGGGGTTCTGCTGCAGGCCCCGGCCACCCCTGCTTGCGGCCAGATGGCTGTGGGAACTCTGGCCGCAGACACCGCCCCCCTTCCAGGCACTATTCTTGGTGTGTGTCTCCCTTTGGGGGTAGGATGAGGGTGGAAATGATCAGAAGCTAAAATTAGCAAATGGCAAACAATTGAGGCCAGGGAACTGAGGTCGGCTGAGGATAACAGTTTGTTTTCTGTGGCCCTGAGGTGGTTTGAGCAATAAAGGGAATTGAAAATGAAAATAAATCTGGACGCCACCCAAGCCCTGCTGGGACCAGCCAGACAGGGGGCACCCGGGGGTGGGCGGCTAGATGGCAGGTCCCATCCTGGCCCCTCCTGGGGCTCCCCTCCTCCCGCCCACGGGGACTTCCTGCTGCTTCTGCCCTGCAAGCTGGCCTTCTCTCCCACAGCCGCAGGGATGGCCTCCCTGGCACTAGCCTGGCTGACTTCTGCTCCAGGGAGGGCTGGTATAAACTCCCGTGACTGTGCCCTGAAACCAGGCCTACGAGCCCCTGCCCTGGTTCCATAGGGAGTGCCGGTGACACACCAGGAAACCAGGCCCAAGGGTCTGTGACATGCTGGGTCACACGGTTGGGTGGGCAGAGGCCCTGAGCACACAGGCATGGCTGGGAGGTGGGTGCTGTGACTCCTGACTGCCCTGAGAGGGGCTGGCTGCACAGTGACTGCAGACAGACAAGGGAGGGGGCCCGGTCTTGTTGCCGCTTGGCGGTCAGGGAGCTCTGCTCCCCTAGAGGTCACACCCAGTGCTCCCGGGAAGGTGGAAGCAAAGCCCCTTTTTGCTCCTAAGGGTGCTCGGCTTGGCCTGGAACACACAGGCCATGGGGTGGCTGTGGCCCCAAGGATGGGGCGCCCATTCCCAAGTCAGAGCGGCTGCCGGAGGCCCTTCCCCGGGGCCAGCCCAGGGCCATGAGCTTGAGGCACCACAAGTGACTCCACCACCACACGTGTGCACATTTCAGTCCTCGAAGCCACCACAGGGCGAGCGCTGGCCCACACCTAGCCAAGCTGGCCTAGACCCAGCACTGACCTCAGTGCCATTTACATCTCCAGAAACTCTGACCAGGGGTCGGCTGGTCGCCACCTGGGCCACCAGGTCCATGTGTACAGAGCATGGAGCCCGGGTAATTTGAAGAGTGGAACTGGAGTCCAGGTGGAGGGTCTGCTGTGGAGACCAGTGTTGAGAAGAGATGGAGAGCTGTGGGTGAGGCCTGAGCCAATGATGAACACAGCTTCCATGGCCGCTTCCCAGAGCCAGGAGATCTCAGCATCCAAGGTCTCACGCCCTCTAGCCCTGAGGGCCCAGAGGTATAGCAGAGCAGTCTGAGAGGCCCGGGGTAAGGGGTAAAGAGCAAGTCTGGGGCCTTCCCTACCAGCCAGCTCAGCTCACCGCAAAGCCCTTGGACGTCTAACAGCACCCTTCTTCCTGCCAGGGTGCTGGGCTGGGTGCTCTCATGCATCACTGAGTGTCACTCATTCTTCCTTTCTAGAAGGCAATCTGCCCCTAAGTGCGCATTCCTGTGCTTGCTCCCAGGATGATAACAAGGATGAGCCCACCATGAGTGACAGTCAGTCACAGGCTTTCCAGGAAAGCAAGTCACTGGAGGTATCACAGCCCCTGACCCAGGGCCTAGTAAGAACACCAGGGATGAACAGACGAGGATGTGCAGGGCAACCATGAGAAGCCAGGTCCAGGGGCCTGCTGGCACTTTGGAGACGTGACCACCACAGAATGTCACAGTGGGAAAGGGCCAAACGTAAAATGACTGTGTGGGATGATCCCACATTTCATGTTAAAATAGATACAGGCAGACGTGTTAACACAGTGTCTCGTGGGAGGTGGGATTAAAGTTACTGCTTTTCCTCTTTTTCTTTTAATGCTTTTCCATTTCCCAAATCCTCTTTCATGAACATACTTGGCTTTTATAATCAGAAATAAAAACAAGTGCAATGTGCTAAAATCATAGTTTCCAGTAAAGCTACTTCTTACAAGAAACAGGAACACATCTGAGCCGGTCCCAGAGCACTACCAGCAAGTCATAAATGGGTGGAGCACACATTCTCCAACTGTCGATGGGACCCGACTCAGAAGCTGCCCTTGGGTCCACGGATGGTGGATCTGGGTCATCTGAAAAGACACAGCTTTCCGGGAGATGCTATGGAGTTCTCCACTTGGCTGTCTACCATCCCCAGTTTTAGGTCTCAGAAGAGACCTAAAGGTGAGGACAGAGCCAGACAACTGCTCTGAAGAGGTAAAATTGGGTATCACATAATCTCTTTTGAGTTTTTCCAAATTTTCCAAAATTGTTCGCAGTTAATATATCATTTTTAATAAAAACGTGTGTCTGCACATGCATGCCACATATGGCCCTCCTCTTCTCAGAGAGCACCAGGCTGGGCTGACACAGGCAGACCTTGGGCTCTGCTGTCACTTGAGCACAAAGCCAAGTCAGAGGTGATAGAAGGAGCTGCCGGCTGCTCCCGTGTATGTCCACCGTGTCCTTGTCTCTTTTCTAGACTGGACCCTTCCATGGGTAGCCTGACATCCCACCACGTCCTGTGCATTTTCCACTTTCCTCCATCAGCAGAAAACCTAGGGTTTGGGTCCTGTCTTCAGAAATAGACAAGGGGCACCCAGAAAGAGCAGAAAGAAGCTGCCAGAGCCTTCCCTCCTCCTGTGCATTCTTTCAAAGATACCCTTGGAGGGGAGGGGTATACATGCAGCCCTGGGGCCCTGCCCTGGGGTACATGAAGGACATCGGTGACACCCACTTTTCCTTTCTTCTTCCCTGGCCTCCAGAGTCACCCAGCCCTTCCCTCAGGGCCTCCATCCACTCTGCTGAAGACCCCCACAAGACTCCACCTTCCCACCACCCCTTCTTGGCTCCTGGATGCCCACACCCTAAGCCTGGCTCTCATCCCCAAGGCAACGCCCCTCCGGCCCAGACTTGCCTCTGGACTACCCCCCAGAGACGGGGCAGTGCCTCTCTGCTCCCACAACCCCACAGTCCAAACTCAATCCCCCTGCCCCCGCCTTACTGGAGACTGGTTCACGGCTTTGGAAAGACCCGCCTTTCCCCTCTTCCCACCCACAAGCGCCAGGAAGTGCACTTCCCAAACCGCAGTCAGCCCATCAAGGTCTAGAAACAGGGGCCAGTGCCTGTAACCTTGGCCTCCCAGGTGGTTCAGGGTGGGCCACAGGAGCCTTCTCCTCAGGAGCCTTGGAGCCACCAGTGGAGCTCCAGGGGGTGCCTGGGATGCTGGGGAAGGGGGACACCAAACCCCAGCTCCATGCCTCCCTGGCCGGTTTCTCAGCCTCCAAGTTATCATACCTACTGAGCACGGTGCCTGTCACAATGCCCCAGGTCAGTGGTGTCCATGACGGGAGGCACCAACCCATCCCTGCCCGGGGTCTCAGTGTGGCCTCGTGGCGGTGACACCCCCAGCCAGGCAGGTGCTGCCCAGCAGGGACATCAACCCAGCTCAGCTTCCCCACTTTCCAGACTCCATCCGCTCCTCCCCATCCCCAGTGCCTCCTTTCACCCCCAAGGGTCCCGTCACCACACACCTCCCACCACATACCTGCACAGGGCCCCACAGTTGGGGAGGGAGGAAGTTGGGGGGGTGCAGGCTTCCCTCACCAGTGGGAGCCAGGGCCTTCGTAGCACTCAGGACAGCAAAAAACCCCTGCCCTGGCACCGTCTTGTCGGGCACACCCCACACATGTGGCTTTATACTCGGGTCCGTGTGTGCCACTGGCCAGGCCAGCCCCTAGCTTCAGCCCTGTTGCCTTGACCTTGGCTACAGTGTGGCTGGGACCCCACTGCCCGAGGACGTGGGACCTCACATGACTCCTGGCCGGCCCACCCTGCCCCTCGGTGTGGTTGGGTTCTCAGCGCTGCCTCCTCCAGACCCATCACCCTAGCCAAGTCTGTGAAGGCCTGGGAGGACGCAGATCCCCAGCCCAGAAGCATCTTCCCAAGACCACAGGCCCCAGTCCCCAGGATGGCCCTAAGGATCGGTGCACCCCACTCATGGCCTCGGGCATTGGAGCCTGTCATCTGGTGCCCACCGTGTGGGGGCAGGAGCCTGCCCAGCCTTGGGGAGGCTGGCACTGTCCTCCAGGGGCACAGAGTGCTCCTGGCCGCAGCGCCCTCACCACCCCGACCCCTGCCCTGCCAGCCGTCCTTCAGGCTCTTTTCTGTCCTGGAATCCACTGAGATATTGTTGACAGAAAGGTTCTACTGCTTTTAGGGAAGAAAAATCCATAAACCTCTGAACCAGAATTCATTCTCCACATTCTTAGGACAGATCCTGTGATGACCAGGTTTGGCCCCAGGGAGGGGTGGAAGGACAGCCCAGGCCTCCCTGAGTTCTCCCTGCCGACCTCTGGAAACAGGCCCCCCAGCCTAGGCCCCCGAGTGCGGGGTGACTCCCCACAAGCTAGGCCTACGTCGGTGGGGCAGGGGTAGGCCACCCCAACAGCCAAGCACCTGGCTGTTGCCAGTTCCCAGCACCCCGGCACCCTTGGCTGGACTCAGGGACACGTTTTGACCCTGGCCTGATAACAGGGGTGAGGGCGGTGATGAAGACACTCAGGAGACCATTCTGCTGACCCCCCAGCCCTGCCGCAGGTGTGAGAGGGGGAACCAGAGGTCAGCACAGACTGGTCCTATATGCAGAGGAGGGAGGGAGTGAGGCCAGCCTCCGGACAGAAGTGATAGGCTCCAAGCATAGTGGGTGGGGGCCACTATGTCATCCAAGGGATGGATGACTCCAGACTCCAGGGAGATGGAGAAGCAGACACCTCCCCCCTCCCCAAGTGATTCAGGAACTGGGACCAGGAGACAGCAGGCCCGGCCTGGGAGCCAAGGTACCCTCTGGCCACCTAACCCAGGGTTTGCAAGACTCCATCCTCCATGGGGTTCACAGGGCCACCATCTGAGCCTGCAAACCAGAGTGTGTCCCAGGACCCGGCTGGCCAGCTCCAGAAGTTCTGGACTGTGTGAGCAGTAAACAGTTCCCAGTCATTTCCTGTGCTGAGAAATCGTACCCTAACACAAGAAACCTGGTTGGCATCACTGTGGCCCAGGGTGCTGGTGACACAAGGAGCTTCCCGCTGTGGGCCCCGCAGAAGGCTGGACCCCACTTGGCCTCCTCACCATCTCCAAGCAGGTGAGCATCCCGAGGGCGGAGGCAGGGGCGGAGCCGCGCAGGTACAGGGCTGCTGGAGGCATTTGGCTCGGGGACCTCACACATTGACAGCCTGGTCACTCAGCGTCGTCCTCTGTCCAGCAACCCCGTGGAACTGCCCCTGCCCCACCTGGAATCCCACAAATGTCCTCTGAAACAACCAGATGCCAGAGAGAGGAAGGATGGCCACACAGGTGCCCAGGTGTCACTCAGCACAGAGGTGCTCCTTCCACGTGGCCCCTCAGACTGCACAGGAAGCACCTTGATGCCAAATGCACTGATGCGAGGGTGAGAGCCTCGAGGAGAAGGACAGAACTGTTGTTCCGCAGCTGACGAGCTGGCCTCAACAAGGCTCCCACACTTCCCTCTAGGACACAACTCTCGAATCTGCAAACAGAGAACTGCAGCCCCAAAAGAGAGAGAAGAAAGTGGAGAAAATCCCCGGATGGCCTGGAGTCCATGAGAACAGTCACCCTGGAAAACACCCTGGGTGCTGCTCAGACCCAGGGCTCAGGAAGCCCATGGTCCTGAGGGGGCTCCCCTGGCCATGGGGACAGAGCCCTTCACCTGAAGGGGCCACGGCCACTGCCAAAGAGACCTCTGTCCTTCCAACTGAAGAGGCTGCGGTTTACAAAGGGGCCCCCCCAGAGGTGAGCCTCTCTCCCAACATGGCTGGCTTCTGGAAGCCCCACCCAGAGGGCCCATCCATCCAGGTGGAGTGCCCTGGCAGGACTGGCACTGCTGCTCATCACCATGAGATGGTCAAGACCAGGGATACCCAGCGGAGGGGAGGTGGAGGATGCCACCCTTGCTCCTACCCCTGGCCCAGGCACGTTCAGAGCTGCTCTGGGGACAGGGACCTGGGCTTCTACCTCAAGGCTCCAGTTCGGCAGCTCCTGTTTTACAGTTTGTGGTCAGGATTGAGTGCCTGGTAACCAGTAACCAGTGAGGCTCACCTGCGAGGGTGCCACTCCCCAGCCTGAGCACAGACTCTGGGCAGCACATCTCCATAGCAACAGGATCTCCACTGCCTTTCTGTGGCCCAGAATGGATGGAGGGGCCCTTGACAGACCAGAGCTGAGGTTGGGACACAGCTCATCCACACGATGAGCTCCGGGGTGGTTCTGTGAGGTCCTGATGCACGAGCTGGAACCTACTTCAAAAAGTCATTCTAAGTCATCTGTTTCTCCCCAAAAGAGAAGTCAGCAAAAATGTCTGTTAATTCAGGTGCCCAAGAGCAATGCAGCAGCGGGGGGAATCTTGCTCTCATGGGGTAGACACACACACACACACTTATAGACACATGCACTCATGGACACATACACACTTGTAGACACACACACACACTAGTAGACACTCGTAGACACACGCACTCGTACACATACTTGCAGACACACACACTCACAGACACACACCCCCCCCACACACACACCATGTGCCTTGTGCACGCTCTCAGGGGTCAGTGGTCAGCACGGCCCAACCTGCTGCCCAGTTGAGAATGTGAAGCAGGCTCCATCTGTTGTCTCTCCCGGGCCAACACCGTACCGCACTTTGCGTCTGTTAAAATGACAGCACACAGGGGTACTCTTTCTACCCCATTCTGATGTCTATGTCAAAAGCTTTCTCTATCTCCTTTATACTTTAATAAAACTTTATTACACACAAAAAAAAAAAAAAAACAAAAAAAAAAAAATAAAATGACAGCACACAATCAGACAAAAAGCCCTTCCTCTGATGAAAACAAAGCATTGAGAGGCTCTTGACCGAGGTTACTAAGACACAGCGCATGTGCAAGCTTCTGTGGGGCCGGGACCAGAGATACAGCAACAACATGGCTCCAAGTCCACAGCCCAGATGGTCAGGACTTACAGATGGCAGGACCCCCAACACACTGTCCCTGCAACCCCAACAGCCGCCTCCTCAGGGAGCTGCTTCTCATGCAGGAAAGCCAGGGGTGGGGGGCCCATGAGGCAGCCCTGTCTTGTGCTGAGGGAAGGGAGCCAAGAGGCCTGCATACCCACTATAAAGACTGGCCCTGGACACAGGCCTGGCCCGACTCTGTAGACGGCCACGTGGGTCTGCTCTATGCGTGATAAAACCAACAAGGTCAGCTTCCTTGCAGACTCACCTGGCACCTTCTCAGTGGGGGCGGATGGAGCAGGGCAGTGCCAGGTAAAGGGAGAGGCCTGTAGGAAAGCCTGTCACTGAGTGTCACCCAGCGAGGTGCCCCCTCCTGGCTAGAGCCTCTCGAGCCCAGGGATACCCAGCCCAGCCACCTCTGAGAGCAGCAAGGTTTAAGAGCAAACACCAAAGTACACCTTGTATCAAGGTGTACACGAGCTCCTATCTTGGCCTCCCAGGAAGAGTCTGGGGGGTGGGGGGAAAGGTACTGTTTGGGCTTAGACAGACTTCTGGATGCATGTTATGGGGCTCTGAACACCCTAAGATGAGAGAGGTATCTCCCCAAATCTCTCCAGGGAGCTTCATCAACCTCAAAGTCAACACAGTCCTTGGGTGGTGCTGAAGTAAGCACTCGCGGGCCAGGACCCTGCCATCACAACCCCTGCCCCTTCCCCGGCCATGCCAGGGCCTCTCCACAGTTTAAAACAAAAAGCTTATGAATCATGGGAGGAAACATGCCTCCTATAAAAGGAATATAAATGTTTATTAAGAAATTCTAGGAACCAGGTCAGGCATCTTGGTATCTTAGTCACTCCAGCTAATTAAAGGGAAAAAAAAATCAAAATAGAAGCTCATCCCAGAAACTTGAGACAATGAGAGCTTCTCTCACCACAAGCACTCTGAGCCCTGGCTCAGCCGGTTGCCAAGGCAACCCAGTGTTTACCTCTCCCTGCGCTGTGTAGGAGGATGCTGACCATTGACTGGGAACAGCTAGACTGCCACCTTCAACACCTCACAGGAAAGGCCGCCTGGGTGTCCCCAGGGGCCCAGAAGACTGAGGAGGAAGCTACAGCCCCACCCCAGCCCTCTACCACTCTCCCAGGCTGAGCCAGGCCACAGCACAAAGAAAGGGCTTCTCCAGCATCCTGGGCCTGCTCCTCCTGCACCCACCTGCCTCTGCCCAGGACTGGAACCCTTGAGGACAGCTTGGCAGTGTGCATAGATCCCAGGTTGGGGGAGAGGAAGGGAAGGAGGAGGTGAAGGAAAGGGAGGAGAGAAAGGAGGAGGAAACATGAGGACCAGGCTGGACTTGCTGCTTAGCTCAGGTCAGCCACAACCAGACCCCCATACCAGGCTGTCAGCCTAGATCAGGGCAGAACAGCCCAGAACACGTGACCTACTGGCACCCAGGGAGTCACACCCTCCAGCATGGCTCCAGGATCCCTGCTGGCCCTGCAGCCACTCTGGACACACTGTGCCCTCCCCAGGCTCCTTCAGGGTGACGCTGGGTGTGACGACACACCTGTTGCAGCCAGAGCCACCTGGCCAGAGGCCTCCTGACAGGCCTCCTTCCAAAGAAACAACTGCCCTGAGCTTTGGCGGGAGGCTGACCACATTCACACACATAAGCATGCACAGCACATGCACACGTGCATGTCAGTGTCTATCTCCCAAGGCCCCGTGCAGAACTGAACACATGATGAGAGGAGCTGAACATGGAAGAAGTTAAAACAACTGGGTCACAAGTTAGGGAGACAATTAAGGGAAGGGAGATCAATACTGACGTTTCTCAAAGGCTCAAGTGAGTGAACTGAAGGCTGATGCCACCTGTCCAAAGCAGGATGTGAGCAGGTAACACCCAGTCCAGTGTTCAGGAAGGAGAGCCTATCAAAGAAATCAACCCTGAATATTCATTGGAAGGACTGATGCTGAAAAGCTGAAGTTCCAATACTTCGGCCACCTGATGTGAAGAGTCAACCCTGATGCTGGGAAAGACTGAAGGCAGAAGGAGAAGGGAACGAGAGGATGAGATGGCTGGATGGAATCATCGATTCAATGAACATGAGTTTAAGCAAACTCTGGGAGATGGTGAAGGACAGGGAAGCCTGGCATGCTGCAGTCCATGAGGGGTCGCAGAGAGTAAAACACAGCTTAGCAACTGAACAACAACAAAGAAGACGAGGCTGAATTTCCAGCAAACCCCAGAGGCCTGATGGTAACTCAGGGCAACCACCTCGATCACCAACACAACAGCTATCACCAACACAACAGCACCACGCCTGTGCAGTGAATGCTCAGGCCCCACCCGGAAGAGGGCTCAGAGAAAACACTGAATGATATTTCATGATCATAAAAGATGGCATCCTGCAAAGTCCTTCAGACTATCCCAGGGAATACCCTGGTGCCTTAGGCCAAACAACAAGGCAATGTTATTATTTTTTATATTTTAGCTGCTCCGTGAGGCTTGTGGGATCTTAGTTCCCTGATCTGGGATTGAACCTGCAACCCCTGCAGTGGAAGTGCACAGCCATAACCACTGGGATGTCAGGGAATTCCAAAGGCCACAGGATTTGCAGGCAAGCGGCCCAAAGGGGTTCTCTAGAAAAGACAAGGAAACCTGAGTAACGGCCCTGAGCACCCAGGGCTGCAGGAGCGGGAGTCTCGAGAGGTCCTCCTGACCCTGCACTCCCTGTCCTCGGGGACAAAAATGACAACTGATGAACAAACATGGGGAAGTCCTTCCAGAATGGGAACTGGGCGAGACCTCAGTGATGGATGGAGATCTGCCTGAGCCCCGCTTGCCTGCCCCACAGTGCTCACTCCCAGTGGGAGAGGATCACCCACGACCAGTGGGCAAACCAGAGTGGCCCGAAGGGGGAAGGAGGACAAAGGGCAGAAGTTAGGGAAGCAGGCAGGGCCCCTAAGTGGCCAGACTGCCTATCACTCACCATACAGCTTAGATTAGTATCAGTGGCAACTGTGTAATGAATCCACACTTACTATCTCTCCCCCTAGTGAAAACCTGTAAGGTTCGTTACTCTAAGATGCTAACCCCCCAGCTCCCAGACCCTCCCCCCATCTCAGACGAACAGCTCAGCTGGCCAAAGGCCCAGGCAAAACACCACTGTCCGCCAAGGACATGCCTGGGCCTCCCAGGCCCTGGTAGGCCCCTTCTGGCGGCTGAGTGCTGAGGTTTGTGTGTACCTTTTATGGTTCCTCTCTGTTTCCCAACACTTTCTTGCAAAAACCTCCACTCTTGATCTGCCATTAACTTTAGCTTCTTCCTCTAGCCCCCAGACACTTTATCTTTTTTATTTAGTGAAAGTGTGTTAGTTGCTCAGTTGTGTCCGACTCTGAGATCCCATGAACTGTAGCCCACCAGGCTCATCTGTCTATGGTATTTCCCAGGCAAGAATACTAGAGTGGGCTGCCATTTCCTTCTCCATTTTTAAAGTGAGTGTTAATATACTAAAAGAGTTAAAAACAAATGAGCTCAGAAAAGGAATGTACAGGGGAAGGAAGTTCCTGTCCTGCTCCCATCGGAGGAGGATGACCTCCAACTTAACCCAAGGGTATAAGGAGCCCCGTCCTGGGCCCCAGACCCCCTGCCAGGCTGCCTAGCTGTCACCCTGCTGGGGCCCCAGGTGGGAGCCAGGAAGCCCCCCAGCTCCTAAGCCCCCTCCCTCTCCCACACCTGTGCTTCTTTCCAGCTGGCCGCGTCTGCAGGACATGGGCCTTGCCAGAAGCTCCTTCCGAGACAGGACCCAGCACAGGCCAAGCCTCATACCCCCCAGTGAGTGACCGCCAATTTGGGCCCCAAACTATTTCTTGCAAAGCGCTTTCTCTGGCTCCAGGAGGCAGGCCTGTGCTCAGGGACCATAGGCCACCCACCTGTGCGGGACAGGCTACGGCACAGGGACACTTAATCCAAGCCTCAAGTCTCAGCACTTTTCCAAACAGGTCACCTTGGGACAGACTGGCCGATGGCCACGGAGGGCGGCCAAGTTCCTGGTTAGCAAGTGTTTTTGCGTGATGAACTTGAGAAAAGGAGAACAATCAACAGATCACTCCCACCCCCACTCCCTCTGCATACAGTAAAAACCTGGAGTGTGGCTCCCCAATCCATGCTGCAGGTTCAGAATGATGTCATGCAGATGCCACACTGGGCCAGGCTGCCCTCACTGTACACACAAGGCCCATGGTGAACAGGGAGGACACCCACCCCATCCACCGCACTGGGCCAGGCCGCCCCCTCCACTGCACACACAAGGCCCACGGTGAATGGGGAGGATGCCCTGCCCCACCTGACTCAGTGGGGACAGGGAGCAGGTGGAGGACACGGGACAGCCAGGCCACCAGAGGACCAAGGAGTGCTGTCTCCCCTCCAGGGCCCACTCACCCCCTGCAGAGCCTCCTTGCTGGAAAAAGGCTGGGGGCGGGTGTGGGCCCCGACGTGTAAAACAGACAACCGGGACCAGAAGTCATGGGTTCCATAGAAACAGGTTCCATGGAAACACGCTGCAGGCTGGGATACTCAGGCCAGCTACAAGGGACAGAATACCTTGTAAATGGCAGAACTTGGGGTTGGGTGAGGGGTTCTCCTGTCCTACACTAAGTGCCTCATGTTAGATCACTGCCCTCAGAGTAAAAACTCAAGAGGTACAGCCTCCATTGTCTTGGCCCAGGGCAGGGACCGAGTCCTCTGAGCCCAGTGCTCAGCTCCAGGCGACTCTGTCCTCTCCACCCGCTTCCAGTCACACAGGAGCAGGTGCTCCTGACTTAACTAACAAGTTTATTCCCATCTTGACAGGACACTGACTTCCAACTTGGGGCTGTAAAAGGAACGGAAAGCAGGCTCAGGAGTGTGGACTTAGATCCAGATTTGGGTTTTTTCTGGAAAGTATGTCAAGACCTACTAGGACATTAAGGGTGCCATGGGCTGCAGGACCCGCCCACCCAGGTCTGGGAGACGGGTCACTTTGGGCACAGAGCTGGGTGTGGGTGTGCTGACCGTGAAGAACACACCCATGACCACCTCCTAAACTGTGACAAAGACCATCCAGAAACATCTGATTCAACCTAACATTAGGGGACTCTCGAGCTGTCCTCTGACTTTAAAAAAGACTTCCAACAACACACCTGAAAAACCAGCACTGGTCCAGGCAAGGAGGCTGGGGGATGCACAGAAGCCAGGCAGGTGGACCGGGCAGCAGGGGCTGAGTGCAGGTGAGCAGACGGCACCCCAGCATGGCACCTGGCTCCACGCACGACCAGCGGGACCCTCTGACAAGCCACGGTCTCAGAGTGGTACTTATTGTTGAGAGCAGGACATTCCTGTAGAGTGGGGCAGCTTGGCAAACACCCCTTCATTTGCAATACAGCACCGCATGTCCCCCTCTGGGGCACCAGCACTACCTGTGCTATAGTTTTTACCAAAGATGGTTTACATGGTATCTGATCATGAGAAAAACGATGAAACAAGTGCAGATGGAGGGATTTTTCTGCAAGGCAACTGGCCTGGGTCCTAAAATGCCAATGAACCAAAGACCCAATGATGCGGAGAGGTGGTGTGCTTTCAGACTGAGGGATGCTGAAGAATGAGGACAACCAAATGTAATGTGTGATTAACCACATCCTGGCTCTTGTGTGGGCCACCTGGGGAGGGGTTGGTTATCAGGGAAACTGAATATGGACTGTATGTTACATAGTAAATAGTATTTTGAGAGGCAAAGAAGGTAGAAAATATAATATTTAGAGAGAGGAGGCGGGAAGGAGGGAAGAAAGACTTTTTTTAAACTGGGAGAGAATATTAACTACCGACTAGGAGAATATATGGAGAAGGCAATGGCACCACACTCCAGTACTCTTGCCTGGAAAATCCCATGGACGGAGGAGCCTGGTAGGCTGCAGTCCATGGGGTCGCCAAGAGTCGGGCAGGACTAAGCGACTTCATTTTCACTTTTCGCTTTCATGCATTGGAGAAGTAAATGGCAACCCACTCAAGTGTTCTTGCCTGGAGAATCCCAGGGACGGGGGAGCCTAGTGGGCTTCTATCTGTGGGGTCGCACAGAGTCGGACACGACTGAAGCGACTTAGCAGTAGCAGCAGCAGGAGAATATATGAAAGTACACTGTACCATCACTTAATGTTTCAGAAGTAATAAGGACTTGTGGGAGAAGCAGTGTGCAAGGGGCACATGGGCTTCTGACACCCTGAGGCCCTGCTCACCCGCCATCCCCAGGTTCACATGGGCGCAGCCGTCACACACGCAGACATACTCTGGAGCGGGGCTGCCTGGCATAGGTCCCAGCTCCACCCTCACCTGCTCTGCAACCTCCGGCATATTTCTTAACCAGTCTGAGCCTGGCTGTCCTTTAAAAAGCAATAGTGATGGCAATGCCTGTTCCATAGGGTCCTATTGCAAATGGAAGGCCTGGCCCCTGGTGAGCAGTGTAGATATGCTGGACACAACCTGAGAGCTGAGTGTGTCATTCTACAGGTTTTTTATTTTGAAAACTCTTTTCACTGCCTTCTTTCAGCCCAAACCAGACACACCTTAACTATGCCCTGAAAGCTCCAGACCTCTGTTGGGAAGATCAGGTGTCACGGGGCACAGACCCTTGGGATGGCATGGCTTCTGCAGACACCCCGGGTCTGTCTGCTCTAGTGCTGTGGGGTTTGTGGGGTTTCTCAAGTTATGCATTTAAACACATTACTACTACATGTGAATAAGCCTTTGGTTTCCTTTCTCCCAGGCTTTTAGCCACCAGCAGTGCATCTCAGCCTTGCCCTTCTGATGCACTACATCCAGGAGTTAGACAACCACCGGCATTCGAAGTCATGTTGGGGCAGACAGGCCCTGAGAGCCAGGGGTCCCCACGAGCCCCCTTCAATGAGTGGACTTGGCAGCAGCAACTGCTCTGAAGGGGGGGACTCCCCTAACCCTGTTGGTTCCAGAGGCCACACACAGACAGGGCCTCTGATTAAGTAAAACCTGGTTCTACCAGCCAATCACATGGAAGCGGATATGTGTGTGGGGGAGGGGGTGGGGAGGGTTCCAGTCTGCTTTTAGGCAGGGAAGTGGGGAGCAAATAGCTCACATGACACTCCCCCACCAGTGCAGGCTGTGCTGGGCGGCCCACGGGGCATACCTCACTGCAGCGGGGGCTGAGCACCAGCGGGTAAGCCATGTCAGGATAGCAGGACGGCTGGTCGTGAGGCATGGCTAATACAGCTTTGTTGAGGTTGCTTCAAAAAATGTTCTCGATGTGATGCTTTCACATGTACAAAAGGAGAACTGGAAGAAGTTTTGTTTTTTAGAAAAAAAGAAAGGGCAGCCAGCAATATAGCAGGACCCTTAGCCCTGGGGTCTTTTGGTCTGTTTCCTTTCAAAACATAACCTGTCCTTTAAGTCAACAGAGTAGTTCCACCACACATGCGCCACCTATGCTGTCACTAATACCGCTAAGTCTTGATCCCCCACAAATGCCAGGTGGACACAAAGACACACACTAGAGTCCCCTGCTACATGGTTTCCAACAGCAAACAGATGAGAAAAGCAGCACAGCTGTGCCTGCAGCAAGAGGCTGGGTGACTGACAGTACCGCCACATAGCTGCACACTGGAGTATGAGGCAGCCAGGAAAAAGAATGAAGCTGCCTCCCTAAGCAAACACACAGGACAAAAGCCTTGACTGGATGTGTTCTGTGGATCCTACATGTGTGTTTTCAAATCACCTACTCCGTGGATAAACATGCATGTGTATATACACAAAAATGCATTAAAAGAGTCTGTAAAGAAATGTATCTATAACAAGAGTAACAGTGGCTAGCTGGGGGAGGGGAGGGCTCATGAATTCTGCCTGTACACTTCTGCATTGTTTGAAGAGTTTCACAACCAGGCCGACTGGCAGGCTAGGACTGTGGGGGAGCAGGGGCGGGAGATACTGGCCTGGCTGTGGCCCAGACAAAGTGCTGGCCCTCTGCCAGCGTGGCTTGCTCTGGGTGAAGGAGATCCTGGCAGCCACCCTCCACGCTGACAGGCTGCCTTCCCAACACAGCTGCCTGGGGAGCACCTGCCAGGGGTCTAGGCAGGCAGTGTGCTTGGAATACCACGTTCTAACGCCAGAGCTCAAGTCAGGGGAGAGTTAGGAATAAATCCTGGCCCCTGTTACAGCCCTGGGGATCAAATCCCTTGTTCAGGGGGTCAAGATAAATTTTAAACAAACCCTGCCCCAAGTGATCACAGGAAATGGCTGAGACAATGCAACCTTCTCTACTTTCCATCCCACACAGGCCAGGTGAGCAGGAGCAACTAACTCTGGGACTGCAGGAGGCGGGGCTGGATCCACCTTTCTAGCCAGGCCCCCCAGACCTGCTGAGATGGCCCAGCCCAGGGTGCAAGGAGAGGTTCTGGCTGCTGGCGCTGGAGGGCGAAATAGGGTACAAAGGTTATCTGAAAACAATTGTTTGTGAGAACCCACAGGGAAGAATGGATCCAGGATGTGTCTGCCAAGAAAGCCTGGGCCCACTCTGCCTGAGCTCCACCAAGCCCAGCAGGCAGGAACCCTTCCATGTGGGACTTTGCCAGGTAGAGGGGCTTAGGGGTGTCCTCAGAGGGATCCAGTGCTTCCCTTCTCCAAGTCCTTGAATTTTCAAATCAAAGCCCTTCAGACTCCAAGAAAATCTGCTCCTGGTTTAGGGAGTCCCCAGAGTGAGGTTAAGCAAACTTCCCAGGTCTGGGCTGGGAAGTTATGATCAACAGTAAGGGGATTCAGTTGCAAAGATGATCGTGTGTTTTGTTCTAGCATGCGCATGCTCTAACACCAGTTACCTAAAGGTGACAGCAGGTCATCAGTCCTGAGGATGACCAGTGGGGAATGTAACAGGGGACCACACTGCCACACAGCTAACTGCGGCTCTTTCCATGCAGCTGGTCAGGGTGGTGGTGGGAAATCGAAGTCAAAGCTGACCTTAGGACCTCCCAAAGGATTTTCACATATGCACACCCGTTTCCTGCAGACCTTCCAGGTGGTCAAGGAGGCATGGGAATCAGTCCCTAGGCAAAGCAAGCTTCCAACTGCCTCCTTGGCTAAAGTCATATTGGTATTCACGCCCCCCACCATACAATCACTATTGTTAGGGCGTCCCTAACAGTTTGAAAGGCCTAGCATAACCTGAGTCACTGCCTGCAGAGACCCTCCCCACCAGAACACTCTGGGAGCCCACAAACCAGGGTCTGCCTCCTGGGTCTTCGCAAATCGCCTCTGAGTCAGCCCCTGCAGCCAGCTTGCCTAGCCTCTCCCTTCTGTGGGCTGCCCCTATGCCCTCTATGATCACCAGTTACTTATGCTCTGCACACCTGGGCTCAGGCTTCCTGAAGGTGCCCTGGGCCACAGGTAGGTCCTTAGTTCATAAGCAGATGCATCTGGAGGGATTCCTTAAATTGCAGTCAGCATCTGGGACCTAGGAACCTACATTTCTAAAGGCCCCAGGGGACCCTGTGCACTCCTGACTTGGAGATCTGCTCTGGAGGCAGATTCGAGTTTCTGCACACCTGGAAGGCGGGGCCGGCTCCCTGCTCTAAGAATGAACAGACTAGCACACTGCAGGCCAAAGAATGGATTCATCCTGTTCTGGCTTCCAGGCACCCCGGAGAGGCTGGCTTCCGCCCCACTGCGAAGGCGCGGGTTCCCAGCGCCCCTGCCCTAAACATCTAGCCATCTTGCCCCGTGCCGCGTAGGGCACAGGCAGCCTGGCTCAGGGGCCTGAGGTAATCCGGAAGGCAGCCCCAGCCGGAGGCCCGGGCGAGCCCCGCCCCGGGGCCGATCCCTCCGAAATTCGCGAATCTGGCTACCGGGTGCTGCCGGGTTGGGAAAGAAAGAGAAGTCGCTCAGTCGTATCCGACTGTTTGCGACCCCATAGACTGTAGCTGACCAGGCTCCTCCGTCCATGGGATTTTCCAGACAAGAATACTGGAGTGGGTTGCCATTTCCTTCTCCAGGGGATCTTCCCGATCCAGGGATCGAACCCGAGTCTCCCGCACTGCAGGCAGACTCTTTACCGGGTTGGGAGGCCACAGTAACACAGGATTCAGAAAGCTTTTCCCAATACAGTCCCCTGCTCGGTACTGGCCTGGCTCTCAACCGAGTGCTCAATTCCAGCCACAAACCAAACGCGGCCCCGCTACTAGGGGACGGGGTCCACCTGGCTCAGAATCCAGCGTGGCCCCTCCCCCACGACCACACCCACTCTTGCAACAACGTCCCCACCCCGGAGTCCACACAGCCCGAATTCTGACTCAGCCTAGAAATGGCCCCACCTTCACCCGCGACCCCACCACCTGCCAAGCGGTTTGAGCGGTCATAGCGCGGGACCAGAAATGCGGGGCCGGCGTGGGGGGTGCAGTTCGTGAGATACGCGGTTCTTAACACCTGCAGACCGTGGGGCGGTTCATTTGCAAATTTATCGGGAGAAAAAGCTTTTCAGCTCTAGATCCTTGAAAACTGCGGCTTTTAAATTAGTCATTTAATCAGCTTGTGAACTGTTTGACAAATGAGACGCCTCAACTTTTGAAACAAGGTTAATCGTATGATAGTTTTGAACCGGTTCCCAAAGTGGAAGACTTGTGTCCAGAAGAGTTCGCGTGGGCTCAGAGGAAATACACAATTCTTTAAACCAAACTGGGAGAGAAAGCATGCCATCCATTGAAAGGTTGTTTCCACTTTTGTGTTTAAAGACAGAAAACCACTACAGAGGAATCTAAGACAAAGTCCTGGGCCCGCGAGAGGAAAATGCTGCCCTAGGGTGGGGGCGGGCGGCGGTCCGGGGCTCCTAGAATGTCGGCTCCCGCCACCCGCCCCCGTGCAGGTGCTGCCCGCCCGCATCCGGCCCCCGCAGGTGAGAGCGAGGCCGCGAGGAAGGCGGCACAGATCCGCGGCCAGAAGGCAGTGCGCTCCTTTCGGGAGACAGCGCCGCGGCCCCAAGGAGCCCCTCGGGTCTGGCGCGCCCCCGCCGGCCGGATGGGCGGGGCTCCCACAAAGAGCCCCGGACGAGGACCCGGGACCGCCCCCCGCGTCGGCAGCCTCTGGCTCCGGTTTCGACAAATTAAACCTTAGAGCGCTGGAAAAATTACAGGAAGAGGAGAGCGAAGAATGTGCCGAGTGGCTGGAGAAAGCCCTGTCCCCGCGTGAACTTCGCCCGCCGCGCGCCCGAGCCGGGCCCGCCCCTGCTGAGCGCGCGCCCGACCGACGGGGGAGGGGCCAGGAGAGGACACCCGCTCCCCGCGGCTCCCGGGCGTCCGGGCCGCCAATCTCCCCGGGTGCCACCAGTGACCCCCATCCAGCTCGCCCGCACCTGCCCGCGCGCCCCCGGGCCTGGGCGGGGTACCCGCCCCCGGGCCAGATGACGACACTCGCCCCCGCGGCCCCGCCCGAGCGCGCCGGAGGAGGGGGCGTGCCCGGCGGGGGCGCGGTCGCCGGGCGGGTGCCGGCTCCCAGCGCACGGACCCGCCTCGCGCGGCGCGCAGGGTTGCCCGCAGCCCGGAGCCACGGGGAAAGAGGCGAGGCCCCGACTGTTCCCGGCCTGATCGCCCTCGCACCCAGCTGGTGGCTCCGGGGGCGTGGCCGGGCCACTAGTACTGCCCCCGGGTCGCTTGCTCGGGGCTCCCGGGCCGCCCCACTGACCTGTGTGAGTTCTCAGGTGCGCCTTGAGGTGCGAGGATTTCCCGTAAACTTTCTCGCAGCCCGCGTAGTGGCACTTGTGCTTTCTCTGCGGGGACTCGAGGTCGGTGCGACTTCGGCCCCGCCGGCCCCTTTGTCTGAAGCCGGGCTCGCCGCTCCCCGCGGGCCCCGGCTCTCGCTCGGGCTCCAGCCCCGCCTCGGGTTCGGGCTCGGGCTCGGGCTCGGGCTCGCTCCACGCCGGGCTGAGGGGCGCGGCCGCCGCGCCACTGGCGCCGGGGGAGGCGGGCTCGGGGGCGGGTGGCGGCGCGGGCGGCAGGCGGCAGGGGGTCCTCGCCTTCCGGGCCGCGGCGCCTTCTCTGCGCTCCGCCGGGGCGGGCGCCGGCGCTTGCTGGTTAAGGTCCGCTAGGATCCGCGCCACCACGAAGAGCGAGGCACTGTCCTTGCCGTCGCGGCGTTCTTCGACGCGGGGCAGCGTGGCGGCGACAGTGGCCGCGCCCTCGGGTCCGGGCTCCGGCCCCTCCCGCGGCCCGTGCACGACCGCGCGGTTCGACATGGACACGAGGCACTCGGCGGCGAAGTGGTCCACATAGGCGGCGGCTGCCATGCTGCGGGATCCAGCCGGCGGACGGGCGGCACTGCTGGTTGCTGCGAGTCGTCAGCGGCGCATCCGCACCCACGGCCTCCGGAGAGCGGGCGGGGGGCGGGGGCGAGGCGCGCCCTCTCCGCGGGCTGGGCTAGGCGCGCAGCCGCCTCTGCCGTCACCCGCGCGGCTCCGCGTCTGCTAGGCGCCCGCCCGGCTGGGCTCCGAAGAGTGAACGCATGGGGGGCGCGGGCGAGTGGGATCCCCGCGCAACGTCAGGGGCGGCCTATCCTAAGGATGCCGAGCGGCGACGTTAGGGACAACCGCGCCAAGTCGCGGCCGCAGCCTCGCCGCGCATTGTGGCAGGCGGGACAGCAGCCGTGCGCGCCGCGGCTCGGTGTGGGCGGCCCGGCCCCGGGGGTGGGCGGGGCCGGGGCCACATCTGGACCCGACGTCAGCCCCCAGCCACATCCTGGCGGCGCAGGTTACAGGCGGCGGTGGCGGCGGCGGGGAGCCGCGCACGCGGAGGGGCGGGGATCCCGGAGCGCGCACCGGCGGGATGGAGCGGTGGCGCGCCCGCCTCTGGAGAAGGGGCGTGGCTGAGGACAAGGACTGGCGCCATTGGTTCGCGGGTACACGGCCCGGCCAATCCTCACAGTGAGAGACTCCCACTCGGCCTAGGGGCCTGCGCGTGCCAATGGGCGTGCCCCCTTGGCGGCGGGAGGAGGGGCGGAAATTAGAGCTGTGAGCCGGGCACGCTGACGCACCACGTCCGAGGGCGGCAGGCCGGGGCGTGGCCGCGCGGTCGCTCCCCCACCCCTCAGCGGCTGGGACCTCGCGGGGTATTTTCCTGCTGGAGCTTTTGTACGGTGACAGCTTTGAACCCCGGCGCGGAGGCGAGCGCTCAGGAGGGCGCCCCTTTGTCCCTCCCGCCCCGCCTCTGCCGTGCGCCGGGTGGGCGCACCCTGCGGGGCTCGCCTCCGCTTCTCCCTTTCCCCTCCCGAGTGAGGTGCCCAGCGAGGAGGCGTGTCCGCTCCGGCCAGCTCGGAACAACCCCACCGCACCCCGCCGAAGCTGGGTTCCTGGGCGGCCGCGCCCCGAGACTCGGGCCGCTCGCCCGCTGCAAGCTCCTCCCCTGCCGAGCCCGGTGCTTGGCGCGGCCCAGCAGGGAGCGGGGTCTCGGGTGGGGCAGGGGATGCACTGACGGGAGGCACCCGGAGCTCTCGATCGTCCCGGGCAGCCGGGAACTGGGCCCGGCCCCACTGCCCTTGAGCCTGGGTCAACCGGAGGCGGACTGGCACCAGGCTGGTGGTTAGCCTGGCAGCGTGGGTGACGTGCCCACCGCGTCCCATGCTCGCAGGAGTGAACTACGTGCCGGGGCGCTGGCGCCGCTGCTAATGGAACGCGGGGCCCCTTCCTCTGGCTCCCCTCCCCAGGCCCGCTGCCAACTTCTCCCGGCTGCCCCTCTCCCTCCCGGCGGGGGAGGCTTCCGACGCCACCGACTGCGCGGGCCCCGCCCACCCGCTGCCGGGCCTCGCCGAGGAAACGCTCCCTGCCCTGCCCCGCCCACTTGCCCTTGGCTCTCCCCGGCGCCCTCACTCTCGCTGTCTCCGAGACCACCCCACCGCCCTTCTCCAGGCCTAGGCCATCAGCCTAGAGGTTAGAGGCTGAAGCCGAGCGCAGCAAGCCCCTGGCCGGAGAGACCGGCCGGGGTCTGCAGCCCTTAATGGACATTCAAACGTGTTAGCTGCCCGCGCGGGGAGAGTGGAAGGAGGGCAGCCCAGGCACTGGATCCCTCGAACCAGAGAAGAGGGGTGGTTGGGACAGTGTCGTCCTGCGCACAAAATTAAGAGCAGCCATTTCACACCAAATTATCTTGAGGCCTGGGTAGAAAAAACTTTCCAGGTCACCAAGGACAAACGCATTTTGGGTTGCATGTTGTGGTGACCTGTAAACTGGTGTGGACGTCTGGGTGCCCTGGGAACCCTGGGAACCGTGACTAAAACCCTAAAGTTCCAGCAGCTCACTGGTGGGCGACCCCTGGGAAGACCACACAGTGTGCTCTGCAGGGGTGGGGCTCTGTACTGGCCTATTGGGTCAGACTCCTCCTCTAAGAGGGTCTCCTACTGGCAGGAAATAATCTCTCTTCTCCCAGCCAACTTGTGTTGATGACATTTAAGAGATTTGTGTTCTGACCAAATAATGATTCAGAATGTTCCTGCAGTCTCACCACATGTCACAATCAGTCACTTCATTTAGGATGGGGCTGGCCGGGTGCTGACTTACCAGCCATCCACCCCACTCCCCACTCCCTCCAGCAAGCAGGATTCTGCTCAATCTCCAAGGTACCACTAGCTCCATGACCCCCCCTTGACACACTCCAGCCTGGGCACACCCTGGCAGGCCTCTTAGGAGTAGGCACCCTTCTAGGCGTTGGGCTACAAGTGACCATCCTCTGTTCTGGGTGACGGACATAGGCCTGGGTCAAGGGTCCTCCTCAGGTACACACACCCCACCCCCATCCACAGCCCAGAACAGTCCCAGGTCTCTGCATGGATGCAGTCTCCCTGAGTGTTTGGGCTGCACTCTCAGAGCATCCTGGGGGGCAAAACTCACACCCTAGGCCTGCTTCTCAGGCCTTTAACGGTTGTTCATAGAAGGGGGTTCTGGGGCCCAGCAACCCTCATCCCAGCCCCACATGGGAGTGTCTTCCAGATACATATATTCTCTTCCTCAGGGGAAAATCTCACCATAACCGCTGGCCTGTGTTATTTTTGCTTCATAAGATTTTGACAGATATGGCTTCTGTATGTCTGAGGGTGGGTGGGGATCAAGTGTCAGATGGAAGGAATGGAATAAACAAAAACAGGAGCTGCCGGAGACCGAGGTTCAATCTCTGGGTGGGAAGATCCCCTGGAGGAGGAAATGGCAACCCACTCCAGTATTCTTGCCTGGAAAATCTCATGGCCAGAGGAGCCTGGTGGGGTATATGGTCCATGGGGTCGCAAAGAGTCATACACGACTGAGCACACAATTCAGGAAAGATCAGCCCAGAGCAAGTGAATGGGGATGTGTCTGGAGAGTGGAGAGGCTGGGCTGGAAAGGGGGCTGAGGTTTCCACTGGAGATGGCAGATGGATGGTGTGTGTTGACTCTGACTTGTGGAACCTCCTTTCACAGCAGTGTTTACCTGTTGTTAGAAAGAAACTGGCAAGAATAGGGCAAGCAAGGGAACAAGTAACTGCAACACAGTTGTTGAAGCTAGAATACTATACAGACCTGAGACAATGAAGTCTTGAAATGGTAGCAGGGTGGGATAGGGTGTGGGGAGCCAAGAAAAAAAACTCTGGAGTCCCCAAAAGGTCCACCAATGGATGGCACTAGGCACCTCTGGATGGGGGTTTGAATGGGGGCTAAGATAGTAATTGGCTGAAAGTCTGCGGGAGTTGGTTATGGACAGGGAGGCCTGCTGTGATGCAGTTCATGGGGTCGCAATGAGTCGGACACGACTGAGTGACTGAACTGAACTGAATTGCTTAAGAAGCACCCAGACTGTCTCAGCAGATCTATGCTGCCTTCCCCATCCTGACCAAAGATGGGATGTCTGTCATCTAAAGAAGGTTAAAGGGTACTTCCCTGGTGGTACAGCAGTTAAAACTCTGTGCTTCCAATACTGGGGTCATGGGTTCAATCCCTGTTAAGGGAACTAAGATTCCACATGCAGCTCAGCATGGTCAAATTAAAATAATAATAATAATATAAATAAGGTAAATGGAAGCATCTTGGGATGAGAGATACCATGCACAGGGCAGAGGTGCCATAATAGGAACAGAGGAGTTAAATGAACCTGTAGATATTAGATGCTGAGACCATGTTCCAGCTTCCCTTCTGGGTTTTCAGAACGCGGGCAGCCAAGAGGCTAGAAGGGTCTTTCCTGGGGCATTAAAGCAGGCCAAGGGGAACACCTTAGTTTCCTTACATATGCAGCTGCCCAGTGGAACCACCCACCAGACCACACTCCAGGGAAGGCTGCACTTCCCAAACCCCCACAGATACAGAACCTCTAGTCCAGCCTTCACAGGTGGCCAGAGCTGATCAAACATCTCAGGAAATCCTGTGTCATGAAATCTAAAGCCCCAATAGATTTTTTAACAGCAACTTGGAGGAAACAGAGACTGTGCAGAGAGAAGTACACAGCAATGTAACCATCAATCAAAGTCATGTCGTCAGAGTAACTAAAGAAACTACAGCAACCCATGAAGGGAGGCCATGTATAAAGAAATTTTTGGTGAGCAAACAAAAAGTGTTCATGGAAATTTGAAGTAGTGGAAATAAAGGGCTTCCCAGGTGGCTCAGTGATAAAGAATCTGCCTGCCAGTGCAGGAGACACAGGTTTGATCCCTGGATCAGGAAGATTCCCTGGAGGAAGAAATGGCAACCCACTCCAATATTCTTGGCTGGAGAATCCTATGGACAGAGGAGTCTGGTGGGCTACAGTCTGTGAAGTCTCAAAAGAGTCAGACATGACTTAGCAACTGCATATGTAAAATTTAAAAAACAATACTGCCAGGAGGGATTGGAAGATAAAGTTGAAGAAATCTCTGTGAAAGCAAAACAAAAAGAAACCTCCAAAATGGGAAACAGGAAAGAAGAAACAAAGGCGGGCCATCCAGAAAGTCCATTAATGAAATAATAGGAACCCTAAAAGAGCGATCAGAGAAACACAGGGGTGGAGGTGGAAGGGAAGAAATCATCAATGAATTCATCCTTTAAAAAATCTCCCCAGCTCAAGAGCATGTGTTGAAAAACCCACAAGAAGCTCAACAGGGAAAAAACAGTTCTTCCCAAAGGCATATCACTGTTGAAGTGCAGAATAATAGGGACAGAAGTGTCCTGACATTAGAAGCAGGTCACAGATAGATGGTCAGGAGTCAGAAGGTGAGGGGCAAAGCCTTGGGGATCTAAAGGAAAATTATTCTCCAGTCATCACCCAGCAAAAGTGTAAATCAAGTACTTTGAGATGAATGAGGTCTCAAAATTTTATTTCACCAAAATAAAGAAGCCAACTGAGAAAGAGGGAGGCGTGTGATACAGCAAAGAGGCATTCAACACAGAAGGAAAGGGAGGAGCATAGAAGCACCAGGCCAGGCTGGAGCAGGGCAGAAGCTCCACGGATACTTCTTCAGGAGATGAAGTAGACAAGATCCATGTACCTGTCAGGAGAAGCTGGGCCATGCTGCAGGAAAGACTGCCTGTAAATCTCAAGTGTTAATTTCTGGCAATGCTACACTTCCTTTGTGAGTTGCCTGGGGACACCCAAGTTGATGGAGCAGCCTCTGTCTAGAACATGCTGGTTGCCATGGCAGAGGGACCCAGAGTGTCCCTCATGCCTTCTTTTCCATACACAAAATACACTGTCCCCCTCCCCTGGTGGGAAACCTTATCAATCCTGACCTAGAGATCAGAGACAGGCAGGAAGACAAAGATTCAAGCATCGACTGGAGATCCATTACCTCTGTAGGCTGCTGCACCCCACCCCCAGCCCCAATACACAACCCCAATGTGCAGTGATGGGAAGGGACAGAATACACAACAAACAGACCAATTCAGAAAGGGGAGGAGGGGGCAACCCCAGCAGATGGTGTTCACAGTGATTCTGAACACTGCTGGGCAAATTTTGCCCTTCATCCTGGGGTGAGTGTGTGAACAATCCAGCCCCGCTCCCTGGGAGGCCAGGTCACCGTGGGGTGCTCCTCCACTTTGAGGGGATCCCCCTCCACCATCATTCTCTTTGGCTGCCCTGGGAGTGGGGGGCGGTGATGGTGGGCAATGGGAATCTGCCTCCCTTAGAGGGCTGAGCACTTTCCCCATAGTGCTTCCAGCCTGAAGGAGGTTAGAAATGAAGGGTTATCTTAAGTTCCAGACACAAACTCTATTAATGCTTGGATATGGTTTCTTTGGTCCTACTAGTTCCTCAAAAATCTAGTTAATAGACATTGAATATGCTGATAACCTTGATCTTGGACTTGCAGCCTCCAGAACTATGAGAAATAAATATTTGTTGTTTATAAGACACCAGATATTGTGTTTCAGCACCCCAACTGGCCTAAGATATCCACAAAATCCATCCCCTCTATCTACAGCAGTGAGCAACCATACTTTCCACAGACCTGTGCAGTGAGGTGTGACCAGGTGACTAAGTCCCCAGGGTGGGACTGTGAGCAGAGGAACTGCAGGCTTTTAGAGAGTGGATCTTTCCTCCTGTATCTTCTTCTTTTCCCTCTGCCCAGTGGATGCTTATGTCAACAAAGCCCTAGGGGATGGGGGATGATGGAGTCACAAAATAGAGCAGCCTGGAACCCAGAAATCTAGCCAAGGGTGCTCACAGATGGTCACTGTGTTTGAGCCATAATCATCCAGGGCCTACCTATTACTGCAACTTAGCCCACCTTCATGAATACAAAAGTGGGAGGAGGTGACCGAAGGGGAACAATAGAACATGGTTTATAGAGAGAAGCTTGGTGGCAGATGGAGTGAGGTCTGTGCTTTGTTCTATAGCATTCTCCTCTGGGGCTGGCTTCCTGGTGGCAGCCAGGCTGTGGGGTGACAACTCTGGGCATCATCCTTCCTCTTTCCCAGGGAGTCACTGATGGCTTGCCGTGCCAGTAGGGGAACAAACCATTCTCTGCTGTATGACATGGGGGTGGAGCAGAAAACTGTCTTCATGTCCAGTCTCCCAGTGGTGCTGAAGGGCAGAATAACCCACTGGGGCCTGAACAATGAGAGCTATCCTCACATCTGGTACAGGTTTACACAGGGGAGAGATGAAATGGGAAATGCTTCTGAGACTCCGCTATCCAAAGACTTAAGAGATATCTACAGGGTCAGCAACAATGTGTGAGGAAGGCATGTTAAAATGATGGATGGTCTCTTCCAGGCTTCCTGGAGCAGATGGCTTCAACGCCTGAGCACAAGCGACATGGGACCTGCCCTCCTCCACGATGATCTGGGAGGGTCTCTGGTCTCAGTGGGTATTGTCTGTTCTTTCTGGGACTGTCCACCCCCACCCTCAACACACACACACCCGAATAACCATTCATAACTTGTAATCCCCTCCCCCAGGAGAAGGAAATGGCAACCCACTCCAGTATTCTTGCCTAGAGAATCCCGTGGACAGAGGAGCCTGGTGGGCTTCTGTCCATAGTGTCGCACAGAGTCGGACACAACTGAAGCGACTTAACATGCATGCATGCATTGGAGAAGGAAATGGCAACCCACTCCAATATTCTTGCCTGCAGAATCCCAGGGACAGGGGAGCCTGGTGGGCTGCCGTCTATGGGGTCGCACAGAGTCAGACACGACTGAAGCGACTTAGCAGCAGCAGCAGCAATCCCCTCCCGGTGGGTATACTGAGCCAAATGCTGTATTTAATCCTTTTGAGTTGATTCTGAGGTTCTTGCTCAGCACCCATCAAGGTCAGTAAGTCCCAGCCTCCGGGAAATGCTTCAGAGCTCCCCTGACATGTTGACTTATTGACTCGCTTGGAGAAGACACAAAAAAGGGGCCAGGCCTTCCCACCCTACAGGTAAGAAAATCAAGCCTCAGTCAGGTCCAGAGACTTCCCCGAGGCCACATCTAGCGAAAGGCAGAGCCCAGGTTCTCTGGCCTTGTCCTGGTGCCTGCATCCCCAGCCTCTGGGAAGCTAGCTAATTAATGTGAGAATTTATCAGATCAATTAAATTAGAGCCAGGTTAGTCCATTCTGGGTTCTCAGGGGAATCCTGTCTAATGAGTATTCCTGTTAACAGGGTTGGGCAGATTTGCAGTGAACAATGTAAGATAAAGACTTAATTCTTGGCTGTTTGCTTGTAGGTCTTAGGGAAGGACTGAAGGATAGTTGACAGGATACAGGGAAGCAGTATTTTTTTTGTTAGTGCAGAAGGGAGTTAGAAAGTGGGATGGGGTCATGCCCAGTCTCTTGAGTATGGGCACCAGGGTTGTGTGGTCACCTTTAATATACATCCATCATTCACATCCTCACATGCATATCTAGTTTCCTGGATTGTGGGCTTCCTATGTAGGACAGTACATCGAGAGTAGTTGTTCAGTCTCTCAGTCATGTCTGACTCTTTTGCGACCCCATGGAATGTAGTCCCCCAGGCCCCTCTGCCTATGGGGTTCTTCAGGCAAGAATATCCGAGTGGGTTGCTATTTCCTTCTCTGAGGGATCTTCCCATACCAGGGATCGAACCCACATCTCCTGCATTGCCAGGCGGATTCTTTATCACTGAGCCATCAGGGAAGCCATACATTGAGAAAGTCCGTAGCTATTAGACCTGATTTTATAGTTAAACTGGTTGATTTAAAATATTGCAAATGTAGTATGGGCTGATTGTTTTTATTCAAGGGTCTTTGAACCAGAATTTTCTGGTTTGGGATTTGGATTTGGTCTTTAGTATGAAACTTCTTTCGTGTGTAAAGCAGAGAACTGCACAACCAGGGATATTGTTTCAGGTGACAAAAAAGAAATATTTTCCCCCAAGGAAAAGGAAAGGAGAAGTTGAAAATGAATTAGTTTTTTTTTTTTTTTTAATGTATTGATTTTTATCTATTTGGCTGCACTGGATCTTAGTTGCAGCATGCAGGATCTAGTTCCCCTACCAGAGATTGAACCTGGGCCCTCTGCATCGGGAATGTAGAGTCTTAACCACTGGACCACCAGGGAAGTCCCATGAATTTGTTTTAATCACATTTCAGGTAGCTCGAGAGCAGCCAAGAGTTTGCCATCTCCAACCAGAAGTCCGTTTCTCTAAGAGCAGAAATAATTCCCACTGGGAACGGCTGACGGAGGCCCTTTGAGGGATCTGCGTCGGCTCTGGCAGGTCACTGGGAGACAGGCCCTCCAAAGATTCCTTTCCAAGGGGACACGGATGCCCAATGCTCTGGGCCAGCCACTGGACAATGCTATGGCATATGCAGTGCCTCAGGGCATGCAGCCCCTCCCAGACGAGTCCTCAGTGAATGGGGATGGGTTCTGCTGTGTCCTTGAAGTCTCACCTTAGAGACCTTTATCAGCCCACGCTTCATTATGAAGCAGTAACTCCTGGGGTGGGAGGACCCAACTCAGAGACTGCAGCCCAGACTGGTGGGTGGGTTGAGGGGGAGGGAGCCAGGCTCATCATCTGAACCATCCCAGTGATGCACATAGTTCTACCTACAGCAGCTTTACCCACGTCGCCTGTGGGAGCTCTCTTCAAGGGAGAAATTGTTGCAAGATCGTAAGGTGCTTTAGAATATTGTTGCAGTGTTGTCGCAGTTTTAAAAAATGGCCATGAACATTTTGACACTGGTGACTGCTTCAATCCATGGAGCCCAATGAAAGGGAGGTGGTGTGACTTCCCTGAGCTTCCATGTAAGATGTCCTACCACCTTGACCTGGAAGCCAGCATGTGAGTGTAGAAGGGGTTGAGCAGCCATAAGGCCCAAGCATCAGTGGTGCAGAAACAAACCATCTCTTCCAAGCCCTTTTGAAATTCCTGATCCATGGAATCAAGGGTTGTTGCTGTAGGCTGTTACATTCAGGGTTATTGTGGAGCAAAGTGTGTTAGTCGCTCAGTTGTGTTGGACTCTTTTCGACCCCACGGTCTGTCCATGAATTCTCCAGGCAAAAATTGTAGACTGGGTTGCCATTCCCTTCTCCAGAGGATCTTCCCAACCCAGGGATCAAACCCCATTCTCCTGCATTGCAGGCAGATTCTTTACCATCTGAGCCACCAGGGAAACTAAAATAAGTTAGGTGAAATAAACACGGTCCCTGTAAACCAAGAAATGTCTGACCTAGTGCTCATTCAAGGCAAAGGTTTTTGTTGTTCTTGTTGTTGTAAATTTTATAAAAATTTGATCCTGTAAGCAACATAATATTCCATAATGAGAAAAATCAAATTCATTGAAGTATTTCTCTATGTGTGGTGATCTGGTTACTTTTTTATTCTCAAGGTGAATTGCATTCTTTTTTTTTAATCGAGGTAGAGTTGATGTGCAATATTATATAAGTTACAAGTGGACAACATAGAGATTGACAATTTTTGAAGATACTCCATTTATAGTATTATAAAATGTTGGTTGTATTCTCTGTGTTGTACAGTAAAGAGAAAGGAAGGGAGGGAGGGAGGAAAGAAGGAAGGAAAAGGTTTTCTTTCCATCTTGGTGAGGGAAAAGCCAAGATAGTGGGCTTGGGTCTGAGGTCTGGACTCTATTTGTGAGCTGTGGGATTTTCAAGGGACTTGACCTCTTCTGTGTTTGACTTAGGGACTGACTTGAGACTCCCCTCATAGGTCAGGGAGAGACCCCAGTGGCGAGTTCCCTGCCTCAGACTCTCCTCTGACAAGCCAGGGAGAGGTGATTGTGTGGACCCCCATCCATGCCACACCTCTGGCACCTGACCCATTTGGGGGTCTTTGCAGCCCGACCTCCTCCTCCAGAAGGTGACCAGAACTATGACTGTCCCAAGCCTGGCCCCTCTGACACACACTAAAATTCCAGGCTTCAGGAGCATCCTTATTATAACACTATTAAATTTGAAAAATATTCAAAAGCTTAAAAAGCTTAAACGTTGCTAATAATCTCCATTCTCTCCATGAAAAGAATCACTTCTTCGCTCCTTTCTGCCATCTTTTCCAATGACAGACCAGTTTTCTCTACATACTCATTGTAACGGTCATTGATAATTGTTTACTGTCTTAGCTACTGCTGCATAACAAAATGCCTCGCAACTCAGTTGTTCGAGATAGCAATAAACATTTATTGTTGGGACTTCCTTGGTGGTTCAGTAGTTAAGACACCACGCTCCCAAAGCAGGGGTGTGTGCATGCATGCATGGTAAGTCGCTTTAGTCGTGTCCAACTCTTTGGGATCCTGTGGACTGTAGCCTGCCAGGCTCCTCTGTCCATGGGATTCTTCAAGCAAGAACACTGGAGTGTGTTGCCATGCCCTCCTCCAAGGGATCTTCTGGACCTAGGGATCAAACCTGCATCTCCTGTGGCTCCTGCATTTCAGGCAGATTCTTTACTGCTGAGCCACCAGGGAAGCCCCAGTGCAGGGGACCTGAGTTCAATCCCTGGTCAGGGAACTAGTTCCCATATGCCACAACTAATAACTGGCAGAGCAACCCCCACTCAAAAAAAAAAAACAAAAAACCTGGCACCCAGAAGTCACACAGCAGTGTTTCCACAGGACTCTCTGCACCAGGGCAGTCACAAGGCCTCCCTCCTTCAAGAGGAGGACACCTCTTGGTGGGTGAGTGGCAAGATTCTCCAAGAGCATACAGGGTGAGAGGTATTGCTGTGGCATTCTTCAGGAAATGAAACTTGCCACTGGGAGCAAGAGTGAAGGCGTTTCCATGCTGAAGCGGGATGGTGTCGCAATCTTCTGCAGCTCATAAGGACATGGCTGCTGCTAAGGTGCTTCAGTCTTATCCGACTCTGTGCGACCCCACAGATGGCAGCCCACCAGGCTCCACCGTCCCTGGGATTCTCCAGGCAAGAATACTGGAGTGGGTTGCCATTTCTTTCTCCAATGTATAAAAGTGAAAAGTGAAAGTGAAGTCACTCAGTCGTGTCCGACTCTTCGTGACCCCATGGACTGCAGCCTATCAGGCTCCTCGTCAATGGGATTCTCCAGGCAAGAGTACCGGAGTGGGTCTCCATTGCCTTCTCTGGGAAGGACATGGCAGAGGCCTGAAAAGCTACAGCCCAATTTCCCTTCCTTTCTTCCAGGAAACCAAAGATTTTTTTGGAGAAAAAGAGGTGTTATTTCCTTTTAAAGATAAACTCTAATTTCATCAGTGTCAAGGAGAGGTAGATCTCCACAACAACCTGTGGTCCCTGTGAAATCTGAGTCTATTGGGAGAGGGAGAGAGATTCCAGCAGTTTGAAAGATGGTTCCAAGGCCACTTCCCAGAGGGTTGTGCTGAGAGTGACTCTGGCAGAGATCCACTGCACCCCAGATGGGTCTCCCCAGGGCCTCTGCATTAGAGGAGAAAATGAAGTCTCTGGTCTTCCCAGCCTCCCTCGGACCTGGGCATGCCTCTGACTCCATGTGGACCAATGGAATCTAAGGGGACCACGGAGATATGGTGTCCCGGAAACCCCAGGATGGAGCGATGTGGACACTTATTGCCTTCCACTCCCAGTGTACCACTGCCTGGAATCTAGGGCTCTGGGAGCAGCCATACCTGTCCTGCCCCAACCTCTGGGCTGCTTCCCTGGGGGAGGAATCAGGCCAGGCTGGGCTTTCTCCTGTGTAGTCAGCCTGCCCCTCGGCTCATGGCCTCTCTCCCACAATACTTGGAGCAGGCGTGGTCCCTCAGCCAGGAGAGGATGCCTAAGCAGAGCCTGCTGGGCCCTGGATGCTTTCTGTAGGATTGGCCTGGAGGGACCAGGCCTGGAGAAGCATGGCAGCGGGACCTTTGGACAAAAGAGCTGCCATCTGTCCATCCTTTGGGTTCTTCCTTCTGAGGCCACTGTGGCCGCCTCTTTCCACTTGCTGTGCACATCAGCTCCTGCACCCTGGCTTCCTCTCTCAGCTGTCTCCAGGCGGCTTGGCTTCAGCACCCTCTGCTGCCCCACTGAGGCTCCAGGGACAGATCCACCAGGAGGAGGCCCGATGGACAGAGGGACAGCCCTGCTGGTGGGTGGCTCACACAGCAGGTGTCCCCAGGGCCCTGGCCAGTAGAGCAGCTGCCCTAGGTGAGTATCTGAGACCTGCCTGCTGCAGGGGGAGGATGGGGAGAAGCGTGCAGCTGGAGCCAGAGAGTCTTAGCCCCACCATGTCTTAACGGGGACATGCAGCCAGCAGAGGGGAGGGGGGGTCTGTCTGGGTTGGAGTCCCAGCTGGACCACCTCTACCACCCGGCATCCTCATCCTAAAATCCTAAGCATCCTTCTCCATCACACTATAAACACCTCAATATTAGGAAGGGCTCTGGGTGATGCTTGGCCTGTGAGAGACGTCCCTGGTAGTAGCAGGAAGGGCAAGAGGGCAAGGTGTCCCAGGCTTTCTCTAACTCAGTGGGCACTGCAGAAGGTCAAATGCCATTTGCTTTCTTCTCTAACACTTAACTTTGAAAGTTTTCTCCCTGAAAGAGAAGTGAAATGACCATCTTTTATGCAGACTCACCAGTGGTTGAGTTTTTGCCATCCTTTCCTCTCTTTCTCTCTCTGTATATCTTTCTGTATCTATTTTTTCCTGAATCATTTGAAAGTACAGTGTTCACACCTTACTCCTAAATATTTCTTGGCTTTGAGAAGCCAAGAAGCCATAGTTGCACTCAAAATGTTCATCATCCTTTAATGATGATTACATAATATACAAACCATATTTAAAATTTTTATAATGGATTTTAATCTCTTTTCTGGCCACATATCTCTTCTTTATCAACCAAACTAAAAAAGCTGCACTCCCTCCCAAACACCTACTGCAGGTGTTTCTGTGGAGCCTGCCCATTGGGTAGGGGGCACTGTGAGGGAGTCACCAGGGACCAGGATATCTCATTGCCCCCTGCCATCTTCATCCAACCCAAAGGGATGGAGTTGAGTCTGGATAAAGGTGTGGGGTTTTCTGCCTTTAACTGGCTTGGTCTCAAGCCCTGGGACTTCACCCTCATCTATCTCAAGCTACAGGGCTGCCCTCAGCCCCCAGTCATCTGTACCCCTGCCCCACCTGGGCACCATCTCATTTCTTCTCATAAAGACATGAGCTCCCCAGATGGCACAGTGGTAAAGAATTAGCCTGCCAATGCCGGAGACACGAGAGATATGGGTTTGATTGCTCAGTCAGGAAGATCACTTGGAGAAGGAAATGGCAACCCACTCTAGTATTCTTGTCTGGGAAATCCCATGGATTGAGGAGCCTGGCAGGCTACAGTCCATGGGGTCACACAGAGTCAGACATGACGAAGAGACTGAGAACATACCCATGCATAAAGACAGAAAAGAACACGCATCCCCTTCAGAAGAAAGGGGATCATGCATGGAAGAGAGCAGTGATCACTAGCAAAAGGTCCGTGTTTATCCACCCATGGCTAACACCATGCACTTGTATCTGGTCCCTGAAATGGCTCCATTGTATGGGCTGAATATTTGTCTCCTCCGCATCCATCTGTTGGAGCTTTAAGCTCAATGTATTAAAAGGTAGGAGGTAATTGGGTTTAGAGGAGGTCATGGGTGGAGCTCCCAAGATGGGATTGAAGTGAGTGAAGTAAAGTTGCTCAGTCGTGTCTGACTCTTTGCAACACCATGGACTGTAGCCTATCCCATGGAAAATCCATGGGATTTTCCAGGCAAGAGTACTGGAGTGGGTTGCCATTTCCTTCTCCAAGGGATCTTCCCGACCCAGGGATTGAAGCCGGGTCTCCCACATTATAGGCAGACTCTTTACCAACTGAGCCACCAGGGAAGTCCTCTGCCCTTAAAAGAAGAGGAGGAGACATAAGAGGTCTCTTTCTCTCCACCACATAAGGACACAGCAAACCAGAAAGAGAATTCCCACCAGATCTTGAATCTGCACCACCTGGGAAATCCAACCTCCCGAACTTTGAGAAATTCATATTTGTTGTCTGAATCACCTAACCTACAGTATTTTGTTATAGCAGCTGGAGTTGACTGAAACAGCCTGTTGTTGTTCAGTTGCTGAGTGGTGTCCAACTCTTTGCAACCCCATGGACTGCAGTATCCCAGGCTTTCCTGTCCATCACCATCTCCCAGAGCTTGCTCAAACTCATGTCCATTGAGTTGATGATGCCATCCAACCATTTTATCCTCTATTGTCCCCTTCTCCTCTTGTTTTCAATCTTTCCCAGCATCAGGGTCTTTTCCAATGAGTAGGCTCTTCACATAAGGTGGCCAAAGTATTGGAGCTTCAGCTTCAGCATCAGTCCTTCCAGTGTATATTCAGGGCTGATTTCCTTTAAGATTGACTGGTTGGATCTCATTACTGTCCAAAGGACTCTCAAGAGTCTTTTCTAGCATTACAATTTGAAAGCATCATTTCCATTTCTTCCAAGGAGCAAGAGTCTTTTAATTTCATGGCTGCAGTCACCTGGAGGTAGGGTAACTTTCTGCTGCACAGGGAAGCCCACCCAGAGAGGCACAGAGGCTCAGGACCAGCCAGGGCCCTGTCTGGATTCCAAGCCTAACTGATCAGTTAGAGATGCTTTGAGTTATAAGTAACAGAACCCAGGCAATTGTCACTTAAATAAACAGGGATATCCCATGCAAAGATGACAGGGCTGGAGAAGTGGCTCAGGGTGCCCATGGGTACCCAGTGCCTTTTCCCCACCCCTTCACCATCCTTAAATATTGGCCTTCTGTTGTAGAGGCACTGGCCAAAGCTCTAGGTCTGCAGTTGGAGCTAGAAGTTGGTTAAGGGGCTGAAGAAGAAGGCAGAACCTCAGGACCTGTAGGATTTCTGCTTCACCTTAGCCAGCCATGCCAGTTCTAGGTAAACTGAGGAAGCAATTCTCTGGGGCACCTGTGTCACTACCCCCGCCATCCCAGCACCTGTTTAGACCTTGCTTTCTGACTTAGGGTGTTTACCAGGTGGGACAGTCCAGGAAGTCACTGAAATTCACAGTGCCTGTAAGGTTTAATTGGATCTCTAACAAATGAGCCTGCTTTGATGTATGATGCTTGTTTTCCTAGGGGGGAGGGAACAGAGGATGAGGGTTTTTCATTCCATACCTCTGACCTACCTCTAGATGTTTCAGGGTTTTTTTGTTTGTTGGAGGGTTTTTCAAGCTCTCCATGGACTTGGCAAAGGTGGCTGGAACCCCTCAGAGCCTCCTCGCGGGTGGAACCACGAGGGGACCAGGGGACTCTCTGGTCTTTCTTCCTTTAATTATGCATCACGGCCTGCCTTCTCCTGCTAAGATGAATGATGTTACACGGGATCACCCTGGCGAGAGTTCAGTTCTTGGCCCAGGGACTAGGCTTCTCAAAACGCTACCTTTCCACTGTGACACTGAGGTTTGGGGTGACCCACTGCTCCCCAGCCCGCTAGCCCTCTCCTATGCCCAACCCACCTGCAGCCTCTACTTGCAGCCTCCCCGCCCCCACCTCCTTTCTTGCCTCTGCTCCTCTCTGGCCCCCATTTCTCCTCCTGAGACCCAGGCTCAGCCCTGATTTCCCCGACCAATGGGCATTATCTCCTTTGTGGCTGTATCTTTTTGTCATCCAGTCGGCTGTGCTGGGCTCAGACCTTCACAGGGGGCCCTGTTCTGGGACTCCTCCAGTGGGTCCCCCACCTTCCCCCGGCCCCGGGATCCCAGGCCCTCTCCATCTTCCTTGGGCTTCTGGTCAGTTTGGGACTATGGGGATCCCCAGAAGGAAATGACGGGAAGAGAAGAGGAGGGGCCCTCCCCAGGAGTCTATGCAGACTGGCTGGACCCCAACAGAGCTTTGAGAGAGCCCCTTTCCACTCAGCTGTTTCCTAGTTCCAGGCACTGCCCATGCCCCAGGAGGACCTTGCCTGCTCTTACTTCCCCAAGGGGATGCCCTGCCCCATGTCCTTGTCAAGGCCACATGCGCTCTCCCAGGCATGTGGGTGCGTTTCCCTCAGTGGCCAGCCCGCCCCTCACCCCTCCAGATTAGCCGGAGCTGCCCACAGTGTAGCTGCAATGTTCTCCTTTGGATACAGTTGCGAAGCGGATGTAGTTCCATGAATGTTGGCTGAGGGTAGGCACTGAGGTGTGGCTTCCGGGCTCAGCACCAAGGGCGCCAAAGCACAGAGGCTCACAGCCAGGCCAGGAGGCCCTGAGTAGGAGAAGGCAGTTGAGCTCCGGGGAGCCAGAGGAGCCCCCAGGGAAGATGAGATGTGTGCAGCGGCCGGGTGGGTCCACCAAGGACGGAAGGTTGGCGGGTGATGGCAGAGGCAGCCCAGGACCAGAGAGGAACTTGAGGGGCAGGAAAGTTCAGCCTGGCTGGAGAACAGCGCTCCAGGAGGCAGGGGATGCCTGCTGATGGCAGGGCACTAAAGAGCTTGGCAAGGGCAGAGAGGCGTGTGCTAGGGGATCCACACAGGCAGGGGTTGGGGCGGGAGGGGGCTCCGAGAGGAGTCCACAGGCTGGCCCAGGCAGCTGCCTCCCTAGGGAGGGAGGGGTGAGCGAGGGAGAGAAAAGGTTGAGAGGTCAGGACAGGAAAGGAGGAGGAGGGGCCCGGAGCCTTGGGGGCAGCTGAGAGGACCATCCACTGAGGGACTGGGTCCCTGGCTCTGCTGTGTGACACTAGGCTGGCCAGTGAACCTCTTTGAACCTGCTTCCCCATCTGAAAAGGCTGCTTTGAGTGGGCTCCAGATACTGCCGTGCTCCAGCCTGGGTGTGGCAGGTGAGTGTCTCAGAGCAGTGTTCCTCCCTCCTTTGAGTCTAAGGTTACTGTGAGTCACCAGACGACCCCGACCTCACTTCATCAGGCAAGGTCAGCCCCTCTCCTGGCCCTGGGCCTGAGGTCTGACCCTGGCTGTGTCCCTCGCACGGGCCATGTTCGCCCCGCAGAGAAGCTGGGAGGCCCCTGTGTGGTGGCGCGGGGAGCAGATGCTGGCAGCTGCCGCTTGCCCCACAATGTGGCTTTTGTCAGCCAGGGTGGCTGTGTGGCTCGGGACAACCTGGGCTAGGGAACAATCACCCAGGCTTGGCTGTGGGCTCTCAACAAAGCCGCTGGGCACTTCGGGCCCCACTTTTGTGATGCAGATGTGGTGGTGGCGGTGGGTGGAGGGAAGCACACACTCCCTCTCCTCCCCGCCCCTGCCCCTTTGTGATGCAGATAGAGCAAGACCTCCCGTGCTAGGCAGGTTGTTCCTGCCCTTCCCCCCCGACCCTCCCGGCCAGGCTTAGTGACCACTGTCCAGCGTGTCCCTGAGCCACCGGGCCCTGGCTCTCAGGGACTCTGGCTTTAGCCGGGAGGTGCCAGGACCAGAGAAAAGAAGTGGAGGCAAGGGAACCACACAACTGGCCAGAAATACTAGACCAGGCTCCTCTGTGCAGGCAGGGCTCAGGCCACACTGGCCAGCCTTTGGACAGCATCTGGAGTGGACAGCCTTGTGGGCAGAGGTACAGCATGTGACAAGATCTTGATGTGGGATGGCCAGTCCTAGGAGGAGACAGCTGGTGGGAGGAGGGCCATTTCCCTACCCCGGGGTTGCATGCCCGAAGGGAAGGGCCTGAACACCAGATCGACACAGTCAGGGGACCCTCTGGCCCCACCACACACTAGCCTGGAGGGTGAGTTCACAAATTTCCAAATTTCTCTGAGCCTGCTGTATGAGGATAGGAATAGCTTCTATCACAGGATCCTGGTGAAATGAAATTGGACAATCCAGATAAAATATTGAGTTCATTGCCCAGCACGCAACAGGCACGCAGTGGCTGATAATGATGGACAGACATGTGGCAATATTTATCAAACTTAGAGGTGCAAACACCCATTTTCCTATAATACTACTTCTAGGAATTTATCCTGCGATTGTCCTCATGTGTACAAAATGACCCACATTCAAGAGTATTCTTTGCAGATTTGTTTGCAGCAGTCAGAGAATGGAAATTACCCAAGTGTCCACCTCCAGGGATCAGTCACATGGATTATGATCTGTCCACTCATGTAACAGTCCTCTTTTGGCGGGGATGGGCCAGGGCATGGCTATCTGACCTTAGTTTCCCACCACAGATTGAACTTGGGCTTGGGCAGTGAAAGTGGCGAGAGTCCTAACCAGGGAACTCCTGAAAGAGTCCCCTTCAGTTCCAGTATTCTTGGGCTTCCCTTGTAGCTCAGTGGGTAAATAATCCGCCTGCAATGTGGGAGATCTGGGTTCGATCCCTGGGTTGGGAAGATCCCCTGGAGAAGGAAAAGTCTACCCACTCCAGTATTCTGGCCTGGAGAATTCCTTGGACTGTATAGTCCATGGGGTCACAAACTGTGGGGTCACAAAGAGTTGGAAGCGACCAAGCGACTTTCACTTTCATTTTCTTTCAGTTGAAATAAGAACCGGGGTGTGTTTGTGTGCTGGTAGGAGCACTCGCCCTGCACAGCAAAGTCAGTGCCCTAGGAAAGGAGGAGGCCCAGCATCACAGGGGTCCAGGGTCCACCGGCCCAGGGAACTGGGCAGCTGAGCCGGGAAAGGGTAGCGTGTAGGGCCAGGACAGTGGACACACAGGCGCACACGCACATACACACACACACACACACACACACACACACCTGGAGGTTGAGAGTCTCTCCTGCAGAAACAGACCGTTTTGGGGGCAAAGTGGCGCACCCAGCTCTGCAGTGCTAGGCTGATGCAACCAGTCACCATAGCAACAGCGGGCAGTTGTAATTTTCAGAAGGCGGGCAGGCCCTGAGCCCAGGAAGAGGCTGCAGGCCCCAGCAGGGCTGCCTCTGGTTCACCCTGGATGTGTATGGGGCCACAGCGGTGTGACTCCCCATCTGTAAAATGAGGATCTGACCCATGAGGCCTCTGCACCTCAGGAAACAGTGGGAGTGGGCCTGAGAGCAGATGCAGGGCTCCATGGATGCAAGGGCTGTCAGCCTCCCACTGCAGTCCCAGAGGGAGGGCTCAGCCACACTCTGTCCCCCGTCGCCCTCGTGAAAGAGGACTGTGTGCAGCCCTGAGTTCCTGTCCCTAGAGCCTCTTCCAGATAAATAAGGACTAGAGAGGAAGAAGGCAGACGGCTTTGGACAGGAGCTTCCTGGCCCTGCCGCCCACAGGGCCTGCTACCTGAATCCAAACCCCTTGCCTCTACCCCAACCCTAGTCCTTTCAGTTTTGAATCTGTTTGCAAAGTCATCCTACCACCTCACCCACCTCCCTGCCCCTGGCTCCCCAGGAGGTGACCCTTCCCCCACCCCCACTCCTGTCTAGCTTCATGGCCTGAAGTCAACCTCCCCTGGTACATCACGAGCCATATGGGGGGTGGGGGTGGGGACAGGGGTCTGATTCTAGTTTTCAACATCTCCCAGGTCTGATCCTGCTGGGAAGGGCTGCAGGGGATCTTTGACCCCTGGGCATGGTGACCCCAGTCCAGTGGGCAGCCTCTCCTTTGTCTCCAGGACACACAGGGCTCTTTCCCCATGGAGAAGCCCTGTAGATCAACACAGCGGGCAGGAGCAGGCAAGGATTTGGGGGATATCCTGTCTACTTCCCTCCTAATGCAGCTTTTCCATCTCTGGGGTGGGGGTGGGTGCCTTGTCCCCTCCACCCCTGCCTGGTTGGAGCAGGCTGGCTGCAGACATAGCCTCCCAGTCCTTTTTCTTCACGGCTGTCTCACCCTACAGCCTGCCCATCAGCCTATCAAGACTGTCTGCCTTCATCCCCCCCACCACACCCTGTGCCCACCCTCTTCCCCACTCACTTCACTCACACAGGCACCAGGGCTGGAATTAGGTGGGGTCTTAGATCTCCAGCTCTGTTTCAGGATAGTGGGACAGTGGGCCACACCCGGTGTGCAACAGCTCCTACAATGATTATGAGAAATGGGGAAAATCCACACTGCGTCCTAGGTCAAGTGTCACCTTGTGCGGGTGGCTTCGCAGGATGCCCTTGGCGGGGGATGGGTTTGAATAACAGTCTCCCTGCTGCCCCTCCCCACCCCCGCCTCCAAGGTGGGACATGGACAGACACCTGTACTAGTGCATGATCTCCAGTCAGTGCAGGAAAAGTTTTATCTTCTCAAAGGGGTTTCTGGCCTGGAGAGTGGTTTGAATGGCCAGGCTTTGGCCACTGGGGCAGCCTGAGGTCCCCCAATCTGCACCTTCCCCCAGGTGGAGTCAGACCCTCACTCCCCTTTCCCAGCCAGGTGGGCTCTGGTGAGGCACAGGGCTCTGGGCTGTTGGCATAACACACTCCTGGAGTGGGGGTGATTCCCATGGGCTTGGCTTTGGGCCAGGGCTGCCCACAGTCATATTTCAGGGTTGGTCCCTTTATACTGTTGTTGTTCAGTCGCTCAATCGAGTTTGACTCTTTGTGACCCCCAAGAACTGCAGCATGCCAGGCTTCCTTGTCTCCTTCACCATCTCCTGGAGTTTGCTCAAACTTATGTCCATTGAATCAGTGATGCCATCCAACCATCTCATCCTCTGTCACCTCCTTCTCCTCCTGCCTTCAATCTTTCCCAGCATCAGAGTCTTTTCCAATGGGTTGTCTCTTTGCATGAGATGGCCAAAGCATTGGAGTTTCAGCATCAGCATCAGTCTCTCCAGTGAATATTCAGGATTGATTTCCTTTACACTGTGCAATCACAAAACATCCCCATGGTCTTGAACAAACGGAGACTATCTGCCGTGAGCGAATGACAGAGACACTGTGTATTGAAGCATCTGTCATTTAGAGATAAGACTCTATTTTAAATTGAACCTATTTAAAGATTATATTCCTTTCATTCTAAATGCCACCGGGCAGTGTGACCCTGCACAGCTTTGGGAAGAGTGTTCTGTCTCTCTGGGCCATACCAGTCCCTATCTGAGATTCCAGAGAGTGGGCTCAGACCCCAGCTCAGCTAGGCACTGGAGGTCCACCTCCTCCACCCAGGCTAGGGGAATGTCTTTCATTTTTTCCTTCTCTTCTCCCCTGCCCCCCACCTCCCACCCAGGTCCTGAGGGCATGACACCTCTCCCCTCCCTCCCAGTAGAGACCCCAGTGACTGCTTCCAGGGGTCTCCATGGCACAGAGGAGAACACTGGCTCAGAGAGAGGACCCGTGGCTGCTTCTGACCTGCTGGCTACACCCCCTTCCTCTGGCCCCCAGGTTCTCCACCCTCGGGGAGGAGCCAGCGAACCTGGCTCTGCAGAGACTAGTCTCTGGGGGTTGGAGCCTGGCTGTGTCAGTGAGAGATGAGGGACTCTCCTCCTGGCCTGGAAGGATGGCACACCTGGGCATATTTTTCTGCTCTGGGGCCTTCAATGCCCACTCCTCTCGCTGTGACTTTCAAGCTGGAGTGTCTTCTGTTCATTTGCTCCCCGGGTTTCCTCCCAGGCTGTGACTTCCTGGGATCTGGGCTGGGCATGTGGTCTCAGCTCAGGGCTCATGGCAGCTCCCTCAGCCCCACAGTTCCCCTACCCCCTCGCCAGGCACACAGAATGGCCTGGACTGGGTGGGGGTGCCTCAAACCCAGAGGCAGTTCTCCACTTACCTCACCCTGACTAGGGGGGTTGCTACTCTGTGCTGTGTGTGTATGTTAGGGAGAGGGGCCCTCAGGGCTGGGGAAGTCTGTTTCAGCAGCCAGTCCCCTCCTAAGCATCCACAGAACTGAAATGAGTTCAGATCTCTGGGAGACTCAGGCCCAGGTGGAAAGGCCTTTTTTGCATTTTTTTTAAAAAGCTTGCTGCAAATCCAATCCAAAAACATCTGAGGGTATTCCTTCTTAGATGAAGTTTGACGTATGAGTATGTCATTTGAGAGGTGGAACCAGAACAGACGTGCCCCTGCATTTCTTTCCTGAACATTTCAGTGAATGAAAAGCCGGTTTTCTGCCAGGCTTTCTATGGAGAACCCTGCACTCGACCATCCCTGCTGAGGGCCTGCTCCGGTGGGACCCTCTCCAGCTCTGATAAGGTCTTGGGTGGTGGGTTTGGTCCTATTAAGTCCCTGCAGATTCAGACCCAGCAGGCAGGGGGACAGTCAGGGCCCACTGGGCAAGGCAGTTTCTCAGATCCAGGCTGTTTCTCAGCCTCAAGGCATCTCTCTATTGCCCACCCCCAACCCTGCTCCACTTAAAGAGGAAGCCAGGCAAGTCAGGGGAGGGGGAACAACGTGAGCAGCCCACCAGTACTGCCTTTGTCCTCTAAGGGGTCCCCCTGGCCAGGGTGTTCCTGAGAGCTGGGCTGGCTGGACATCTGAGCCCTGGCTCTGACCGGCTCCCAGACTTGCCCCACACAGGATGGAGGCTGGTGAGGGCAGGGAAGGAAGCAGAGCGGGTACTGTCTCCCCTAGGCACATATTTTGTCTACACCCAGCCCTGCTCAGAGATTCAGTCGTCACTGAGGAACCCCAACAGTAAACCCTCTCCCTGGTCAAGAGGGAAGAAAAGTGGGGGCCCCAAGAGACCCCCACCCCTCCCCCAGTACCAGTTCTGAAGACCTAGGTCTGGCCAGTGCTGTGGGGTCAGTATTTGGGGCCTCCATGAACCAAATTATTTTTTTTTAAGGCATGAAAATAGTCACCAGTTTCTTTTTCTTTCTCTTCTTTTAGGCTGCATTGGACAGCATGTAGGATCTTAGTTCCCTGACCAGGGATCGAACCCATGCCCTCGGCAGTGAAAGCTCAGAGTCTTAACCACTGGACCGCTAGGGAAGTCCTTGCCAACTTCTTATGTTGTCAATTAGAGTTATTATGACAAAAACAGCCTCTATCTACCATGATGGTTTTTTAAAAAAAGAATGTTCTTGCTGCTGCTGCTAAGTCGCTTCAGTCGTGTCCGACTCTGTGCGATCCCATAGACGGCAGCCCACCAGGCTCCCCTGTCCCTGGGATTCTCCAGGCAAGAACACTGGAGTGGGTTGCCATTTCCTTCTCCAATGCATGAAAGTGAAAAAATAAAGTGAAAAAAATGCATGAAAGTGAAAAAATAAAGTGAAGTCGCTCAGTCGTGTCCAACTCCAGGGACTGCAGTCGTGTCCGACTCTGTGTGATCCCATAGACAACAGCCCACCAAGCCTCCCCGTCCATGGGATTTTCCAGGCAAGAATACTGGAGTACTGGAATGGGTTGCCATTGCCTTCTCTTTAAAAAAAATTTTTTTTTAAATAGATACATTTAGCTTTATAAAAATTGACCAGGCTGGCCTGGTTTTCTCTTCCCCTAAGACCAGGAAGCTCTGTCGGGAGTCCCCAAGGCAGGCTGAGCTGGCCTAGTGGTGCCAGGGCGCCTTGCAGGCCCTGCCAGTAGTGGGACTGATGACCAGGCTTCTGCTGCGGTTGCCCACTCCCTGGACGCAACCTCGACCCCTGCCCCCCGGCCCTGGGGTCCCAGGATCCCAGGGGTCCAGGGAAGCAGCAAGGCCCAGCCCAGGTGTTTTCTGGATGGTACCTGGCCTGGGACCCTGGAGGACTGAGCAGGAGACACCCTCCCTCCCCAGCCTGGCATCTCTGGACTTCAGGCTGGCACCGCCTGCTGGCCAGGGCTGCACCAGACGCGCGGCCTGTGCACCAAGCCAGCTGCCACACAAAGCCACATTGTGGGCCTCTGCCTGGTGGGCGAGCACGTGACGGTGGAGGGTGGGCGGTGGGCCCTCCGGCTGTGCCCCATGGTCTTCCTCCAGGTCTGGACCCTGATTCTTTGCATCTGACCCCACGAGGCAGGAGCCCTGGCCGGGGGCCATGGAGACAGGAGAAAACCCAGAGTCGTTGTGCCCGTGGGAGGGCCTCTGTCCAGAGTCTTTGAACAGGGATTCTTCCTGCGGTGTGCCCAGCACCTGGACCTGGACTTCATCTGGGCCTTGTCCTTTGGCTTCTGACCCTGACACCTTCTCCATGAGAGGGACTCTGAGTCTAGCACCCTTAGAGCCTTGACCTGAGGTACAGAGCGGGGCTGGGGATCACCAAGGGTCCATTGTGGGCACAAGCCTGCCCATTCCCAGGGCACAGGGGTCCTGACCCAGGGCCTCCAGCCTGTGCCATGTTCAGCAGACAGGAAGGAAACAGAGCCCCTGAACTCGGGGCCCCCTCAGAGGTGACCCCCCAGGAATGCGATTTCCACACAACAGAAAAGACCAAGACAGTTCTGCTTGTGTCTGCTGACCCCTGCAGGGAGCCCCCAGAGCTGCTTGGGGTGATCACCATCTGAAAAGCAAGCGGACCCCAAATACCCCAACCAAAAGGCAGAGACTCCTCCAGAGCCCAGGGTGTGTATGCCTGCCACAGCAGCCCTTCCCTTTCCAGACTCTGGAATGATGAGGGGACAGTTGGTGTATTGAAACCTCTTCTCACCGTGGAATACTACACTGTTGAAAAAGCACTTACAAACAAATACAAACCAATGTGAAAAGCATACACCCCCAGCTATGTTTCTGAAGACCCCGTTTTGGTGAAGAGGCTACTGCCCTCCTTCTGGCCTGGTGCATCCTCCTCTGCCCCCCACCCTTCCTCCTCTTCTTCTTTGCTCTGTCACACACTGTATGGAGGTCAGTGCCCCACACACCTAGAACCCCAGGAGGACACTGTTCCTGAGTTCTTCTCCAGCTGGGCCCCTCTCTGCGGCGGACACACCCACCCAGAGCCTGCACCCCTTGGAATCAGCACCAGGGCCTTCAAGTTCCCTGGCAGACATCCCCACCTGCTTCCCAGGCCATCAGAAGCAGGTGTGGCCAGGCCAGGCTGCTTCCCTGGGCTTAGCTGGGTGTCCAGGGTGCTCCCTTTGGGCCTGGCCATCCAGGCAATTGTATGTCAAGGTGAGTGAGTAGAAGGTGTTTCATCAACAGTGTGTCTGGGGACTTCCCTGGTGATCCAGTGGTTAAAACTGAGCTTCCATGGCAGGGGACACAGGTTCTATCCCTGGTCAGGGAACTAAGATTCCAGTGGCCAAACAGTTAAAAAATAACCCCCACCTCCACCAAAAAAACAATGTACCCAGCTTAACTGGTCACTCTCCACATTAGGATGCAGAGCTGGCAAGCCCATCCTCTCCCTCGGCATTGCTGCCTCAGCCGTGGGCTGCACTCCCCAGCCCTCCTCCCCTGGTGCTGACACTGAGGCCAGACCAGGCTTCTTTTGCACTTGGAAGGAGCAGCTCCAGCCTGGAGCCCCAGGGCCTGGTGCCGGCCCCTGTACCTGCCTCATGCCCTCCAGGCACATTAACCCCAGGCCTTTGCACACTGTCATCAAGTTTTAGAAGTGACCTCCTCCTTGGTCCTCCCCAACCCTTGAGGGCACAGGGATTGCCTACCATCCAGTTGAAGCCAGTTTTGATCTGGGTCCCCCTCCTCTCCCTGGTGACCCGGGGGTCGGCCCTGAGGGTCATGGCAGCCATCCTACCCTCAGCCCCTTTCTGTCCTGCCAGTGAGATAGGAGTACAGGTCTCCTGGGAGTCCCCAGGGAAGGCGGCTTCTCTGCTAAAATAGCCTCACAGAACTTGCCATGTCAGGATGTCACATCTCTTACCAGCTGAGGCTGAAGCCACAGTTGAGGAGGACCGGGCTTGGCATAAGGTGCTCACTGCTACTCCTGCCTCTCCCTGTACTTCCTGCCATGAAATAGTCCATCTCTGGCCACTTTCTCCAGCTTGAGCCTGGGTCTTGTTCACTTGCAACCCGGGCATACTCTGCAGGTAGCTCTGCCCCCTCCCAGGATCAGCCCCACCCACCTCCCCAAAGCATCCCTTAGGGTGGAGGTCATCTCTCACCTATTCCATGCCCTGCCTTCCCCCACCCCTGCCTCCCAAGTGCAGACTGAAGACCAAACACCTCCAAGGTGTTCAGTAGAGTTTGCTGGAAGGATGCATTTCTTGTAAAACACCCATGGGCAAACTTGCCTGTTTTGTTGGGTAACATCCTTGAGATCCATGCGGAATTAGAATTCTGAGCTAGGAAAACATTCCTCTCTATCTCTAGAGATTAATTAACAGCTTCTGTCATAGGCCCATAGTCTCTTACGCACCGTTCCAAAGTCTAAATACTTCTGAAAAATCAAGACTTTCCTCATAAATTAGTGGCCAACTCATTTGGTGGGAAAACCTGCCCTGGTCAGGCGTTAAGGTCTGTTAATGTCTTAGAGTGAGAAATGGGTAAATTTCACCACAGATATAGAAATGCACTTGATAATGGGTTGCTGTCTTAAATCTTGTAAGGGTGTAACTTAACATAGAGCATATGCGTGTTATTCCTGGTCTAAAATTCATATGTTCTGAATTCAGAAAAGCCTTCTTCCCCAAGCCTTCTGATAAGCAGCAGTGGAACTGTGATAAACACCAGGAACTTTGTAATATGCTTTATTTTCCTTTTTTTGCCCTGGTTGCCAAGAAGGTCAGGGTTAAGTGATTATACTTACTCACAGCAGCTAGTCTTTGTGTAAAGTTTCCAAGTAGAATTATCCTGTCTTCTTATGTGCATATGCTCAATTGCTCAGTCAGTGCCTGTTTCTTTTGTGACCTCATGGACTATGGCCCTCCAGGCTCCTCTGTGCATGAGATTTCCCAGGCAAGAACACGAGTGAGTTGCTATTTCCTATGTCTTCTTACAACTTGCCTTTAAAAAATTATCTGTGCCCTATAGCTTTCTTGAATTTGTCTTTGATTTGAATTTCACCTACTTAATATCATTGTTATTTAGGCAAAATGAGTATAAACTTATCACAAATGAGTGAATCCAGAGGGTTCTAGAGACTGCTGGGACAGATGGTCCCTAAGTGTCCCCGTCTGCCCTCCTGCCTCCTGGCGGGTGGGGACCGGGGTGGGGCTGACATGATTAAGGATTGTGTCTCTGTGCCTTGCCGCATGCCCTGGAGAGACACTCCCCTGCCACCCCAGTGACCTCAGTCCTAGTGGCTTTTCAGTCAACTCATCTGCTCTTGACAAGCATCCAGCCACCACCCAGATGCAGGCACAACCCACTTCAAGTCAGTGCGATAACTTGCTGGCAAATTGGCATTGCTGACAAACTTCTCCCCAGTTCTTCCATCAGATCCATCTTTCTAGAAAACCTCAAAAATATTTGCACAATTCATACAAAGGAAGTCAACTTTAATATAAAGCTATTTGTCTGGATGGGATTTCCCCAGCGGTCCAGTTAAGACTCTGCCTTCCAGTGCAAGCGGGAGAGGGTTCGATCTCTGCTCAGGGACTAGATCCCACATGATGTACAGTGTGGCCAAAAAACCAAAAACCAAACCTAATTGTATGGGTATATAGATGATAGAGTACACATGCTTGTTCGTTACAATAGGGTGACAGTTGCTAAATGATGAGGACTATGAATGATTCTTTTGTTATTTTAAAAATTGTATTTATTTTTGCCTGTGCGGGGTCTTTCTTGTTGCACATGGGCTTTTCTCTAATTGCAGAGAGCAGGGACTACTCTCCAGTTTGGGGCTTCTCATTGTGGTGGCTTCTCTTGTTGGGGATCATGGGCTGTAGGGCACATGGCTTCAGCAATGGGCTTCAGCCCTTGGCTCTAGAATGCCGACTCAGTAGTTGTGGCACACAGGCTTTGTTGTTCCTAGGTGTGTGAAATCTTCCCAGACCAGGGATGAAACCCACGTCCCCTGCATTGGCAGGTAGATTCTTATCCACTGCACCATCAGAGAAGTCCTGATTCTTTTATTTTTTGATTACCATTAAATTTTCTGAGATGAACAAGTATTACTTTTGTAATAACAATAAGGAATACAAGTTTTTTCTTCATCCCCTTTGCAAATATTATGACAGAGCAGTTGCTTAGGGCATGGCAAACTTTTTCTAACCAAAAGCTTCACTGGGTCTTCATAAGACACTTCCATGTGGATAAGCCAGAAATTTCTCGTACAGTGGAACCCAACTGCACAAAAATTACTTCAGTTAAATTTCTGACACTGTCTCCTTCATTGGGTAACATTTAAAAGAGCTGTTGACGGGGCTCCCCTGGGTATCCCAGTAGTTGAGAATCCACCTTGCAATGCAACAGACATGGGTTTGATCCCTGATCCAGGAATATCCCTCATGCCAGGGGGCAAGTAAGCCCACATGTCACAACTGCTGAGCCCATGTGCCTAGAGCCACTGCTCCTCAAAAAGAGAAGTGACCACAATGAGAAGCCCATGCACAACTAGAGAGTAACCCTCAGTTCAGTTCAGTTCAGTCACTCAGTCATATCAAACTCTTTGCGACCCCATGGACTGTAGCACGCCAGGCTTCCCTGTCCCACTCCCATAGCTTGCTCAAACTCATGTTCATCAAGTTGGTGATGCCATCCAACCATCTTATCCTCTGTCATCCCCTTCTCCTCCTGCCTTCAATCTTGCCCAGCATCAGGGTCTTTTCTAATGAGTCAGGTCTTTGCATCAGGTGGCCAAAGTATTGGAGCTTCAGCTTCAGAATCAGTCCTTCCAATGAATATTCAGGATTGATTTCCTTTTGAATTGACTGGTTTAATCTCCTTGCAGCCCAAGGGACTCTCAAGAGTCTTCTCCAACACCACAGTTCAAAAGCATCAGTTCTTCCGCACTCAGCTTTCTTCACCGTCCAACTCTCACATCCATACGTGACTACTGGAAAAAACATAGCTTTGACTATACGGACCTTTGTTGGCAAAGTAATGTCTCTACTTTTTAATAGGCTGTCTAGGTTTGTCATAGCTTTCCTTCCAAGGAGCAAGTGTCTTTTAACTTCATGGCTGCAGTCACCATCTGCAGTGATTTTGGAGCAGTGAAGTGATGGGACTGGATGCCATGATCTTAATTTTTTGATTGTTGAGTTTTAAGCCAGCTTTTTCACTCTCCTCTTCCACTTTCATCAAGAGGCTCTTTTGTTCCTCTTCACTTTCTGCCATAAGGGTGGTGTCATCTGCATATATGAGGTAGTGATATTTCTCAGCAATCTTGATTCCTGTTTGTGCTTCATGCAGTCTCGCATTTCATGTGATGTACTCTGCATATAAGTTAAATAAGCAAGTTAAATACACAGCCTTGTTGTACTCATTTCCCAATTTAGAACCAGTCCGTTCATTGTTCCATGACCGGTTCTAATTGCTGCTTCTTGATCTGCATATAGATTTCTCAGGAGGCAGATAAGGTGGTCTGGTACTCCCATCTCTTTAAGAATTTCCTACAGTTTGTTGTGATCCACACAGTCAAAGGCTTTGGTATAGTCAGTGAAGAGTAGGCCCAGATCTCTGCAGCTAGAGAAAGTCCATGCACAGAGATAAAGACCCAGCACAGCCAAAAATAAATAAATAAAATATTAAGAAAAAAAACAAAACTGTTGAGAGCTTTGTCTACGTGGCATCAAAGCAGTGAGATAATTCCATCATTCCACTGGAAATAAATAGACTTTCACTTCTAGATATGACAGAGCGTGTGGTAGCAGGCTAGCCCTCCTGCTACAAACAAGGTGAAAACTGGGGGAAAAAACCCATAAAACCAGTGTTTGCAGACATTGGACAACAAGCAGAGAGGAAATGTGATCCCTCAGAGAAAGTAAACAAATAAAATGAGTCACATAATCTACCTGGCTTCTTGCCTATAGTCATTTACTGGACACTAGGGCAGAAAGGAGACCCCAGCAGAGAACAGCAGTCCCATTGAGCTGAGGAGACAAAGGTTGGAGTTTGGGGAGGCTGAGGAAGCCGGGAATTTGTGGGGTGGAGATCTGAGTAGGAGGGATCCAGGCAGAAAAGAAACTTGGAAACCTCCACATGGTCCCTGTTCATCTGTGGATGGGCGTTACCTGCATGAAGGAGGATGGGTAGGACTGGACAACAATAGGACGCTGAAGGGAAAATATAAACACACAAATCTAAAGAGTGCTATGAAAACTGATATGAGCCAGTGCAAAGAAAGTCACAGCAAAGATGATTTTATTCAAATCACTAAAAACCTGTAATGAGAAAATCTTAAAATCAACAAAGAATAAAAGACACACTATGTTTGGAGAACAAAGTTAACAATGGTCATCAGAATAAAGGCACAGTAGAGGACACTCAGATGAATGTCTTTAAAGTGCTGGGGGCCAGGGAACATAGAAAAAATTTCTTCAGAAGAAGTTGACAATTTACAAGATATAATCATCTACTATGGATAAATCAAAGCCTTAACCCCCAGTGTGACTGTATCTGGAGATTGTCTTTAGGAGGCAATTAAATTTCAATGAAGTCATGGGACTTCTCTGGCAGTCCAGTGGTTAAAACTTCTCCTTCCAATGCAAGGACTGAGGGTTCAATCCCTGGTCTAGGAGTTAAGATTTCATATGCCTTGTGGCCAAAAAATCAAAATATAAAGCAAAAACAATAATATAAATTTAATAAAGACCTTAAAAATTGTTGACATCAAGAAAATCCTTAAAAAAAGTTTCAGTGAGGTCATAACCATGGGGCCCTGATCCCATAGGACCTTGTGAGAAGGGGAGGAGACCAGTACTTTCTCTCTTTCTCTATCTTCATGTGCCCAGAGGGAAGACTACCTAGGATAGAGTCTTTGGGCTTCCCCAGTAGCTCAGCAGTAAAGAATCCTCCTGCAATGCAGGAGACTTGCAGGAGACATGGGTTCGATTCCTGGGTCAGGAAGATAGCCTGGAGAAGGGGAATGGCAGCCCACTCCAGATCCCCGCCTGGGAAATCCCATGAACAGAGGAGCCTGGTGGGCTACAGACCATGGGGTCACAAGAGTTGGACATGACTGAGCAGAGAGAGTCTTTGCCAGAAACCAAACCCTGATGAAGTTTGATCTTGGCCTTTCCAGCCTCCAGATTTAATGTCTGTTGTTTAAGGCACCAAGTCTGTGCTTTTTGTGATGCAGCCCCAGCAGACTAAGGCAGACTTCAATGCATGTGCACACACTGAGTGACTCAAACTATACTAGACAAACACATATAGAACTGAAAAGCTGCTGCTGCTGCTAAGTTGCTTCAGTCGTGTCTGACTCTGTGCGACCCCATAGATGGCAACCCACCAGGCTCCCCCGTCCCTGGGATTCTCCAGGCAAGAACACTGGAGTGGGTTGCCATCGCCTTCTCTGAGAACTGAAAAGAGAGACAGACAAATCTCTTATTTGTGGGAGATTTCATCACCACCTGTACAGAAAAGCATTAAGGATACAGAACACATGAATAACACTATCGACCTATTTGACCTAACTGACATATAATCATTCAACTGGAGAAGGCACATTATTTTTGTGTGCTCATGGGACATTCAGCAAAAGAGATGGTGTTTTGGGTCATGAACCAGATCTCAGTACATTTAAAAAGCTGGAAATGTAAGGTAGTACTACAGTACTCTGACCACAGTGGAATTCAACTAGAAATCAATGACTTGAAAGGGTCTGGATAGTTCCCAAATTTGAAAGTTTCACAGGACACTCCTAAAATTTCCACCAGAAAAAGAAGAAATAAGAAGAGGATTAAAAAGTCATTTGGATAGCATGATAGTGAAAACACAATCTATCAAAAATCTTAGGAGACAGATAAATAGTGTTTTGAGGGAAACTGAGGGCTTTAAAGACTTGTATTAGAAAGGAGACAGGTGGGGACTTCCCTGGTGGTCCAGTGGTTGAGACTCCATGCCTCCACTGCAGGGGGTGAGGGTTCAGTCTCTGGTTGGGGAACTAAGATCCCACTTGCCAAGGACACAGCCAAAAAAAATTAAATTAAAAAGTTTTAAAAAAAGAAAGGAGATGGGTGGGTGACACCCGTATTCCTGAAACTTTGGGAGAGGGTAAGGATGACACAGGTTGGGCAGAGTGAGGGGTTTGACACAGAGTGTCCTGAACAAATAGAGGAGCCAGAGAGGTGAGCCGGTTCCTGGTGGTGGGCAGGGGTGGGGGTGGGTATGAGTCCTTGGCGTCTGAGGATGGAGTCATGCTTTCTGGAGTTCACTGCCACCCAAATGCCTAGAAAAGCCTGACCGACGGTTTGACTGGAGCCGGCAGAAGAGGGTTAGACGGGATAGGGGTGGCCAGCTGAGACCTGGGGGTGCAGGGGCTCAGGCCCTTAGCCTGAGTCTATCTGAAGCCCCACAGCCTCTCTCCTGGAACCAGTCGCCTGTGCTTTCCCATCCCATCGCTCTGAGTAGGGGGCAGGACAGGGCTGCTGTTCTGACCTCGCGGTGAAATCTGAATAATTGATGCCTGGGTCTAATGTTTCACCCAATTGTCATAAAGCAAGAAACACAAGCCCAGTGTGCAGGGAACGGGCACAGGACAAAGGCTGTTTTCATCACCCCCTTTCCCCCGCCTCAGGTCTGCGTGGCTCTCTCCCCAGCACATGATCTGTGACAATCGTCCTGTGTTCTCCCACCTCCTGGGGGAGCCGCGGGAGGGATTATCAGGGAGGCGGTTCCCCCAGGACAGGACGGCAGCAGGGGAGGGCTTCCCGCCCCCACCCCCACCCCCACCCGCGCCTGGCGTGTGTCATCTGGAGCATGTGCCCAGCTGTTGCTGGCTACCCGCTTGGCACTGCCTTCTCTGCTCAGAGCTATTGCACCGCCTGACAAACACAGAGCTCTCACCCAAACAAACATGGGGCCCCAGGGGCTCTGAGTACATGGGGAAGAGGGTGGGGCATCCTCAGGACCTGCTGAGCCCCCAATCCAACCCTGTTTGGACTTCTGGTACTGGGGGCTACGTCTCATTTGTCACACCCTGAAGGAAAACCTACAGTCAATGAACTCCAAACACACTGTTCCAAGAGCAGGGAACCAGTGATAGACATTTTGTGAGCTGGCATTCATGGCCTTGACAGCACTTCTGGGCTGGGGTGGGGGTGGGGTTTGCACGTGGGTGTTGATGTACACGTGTGCATCAACGATGATCTGGTCACCGTTGAAGCTGCAGGAACAGGACTGGCGGGGTGGGATGTGGCTGGGCTCCCTGCAAGTTTTCCCAGATCAGTCATCTGTACTATTAATATCAGAAAAGTGCAGAAATCCTTGGTGAGCCCAAGTTAAGCTCCACACTCCCAGGTGAAGAGCATGGGGTCCTGGAATCATTTTAGTAAGTTTGGGGTTCAGAGGATAAACATGCTCCATGCATTTTCTGGATGAAGAAGAGAACATCCTGGAAGGAAGGTGAGGTTCTCCGGCCAGGTGTGGGGGCTGTGCTGGCTGCCTCTGGTAGCTTGCAGACCCAGCCTGGGTGGTGAGGAAGGCTGTGTGGGCTTCCAGACCTGGGTGCAGAGCTCAGAGCAGGGACCAGCGAGAAATCACCAGTGAGAAATCAAAGTGCAGGCCCTGAGAATGGACGTGTGGATATGGTGTGGGTAGGTGAGAGTGGGATGAATTGGAGATTAGGATTGACATACGTGCACTACCATGTATAAAATAGATGGCTAGTGGGAAGCTGCTGTATAACACAGGGAGCTCAGATCGGTGCTCTGTGATGACCTAGAAGGGTGGAATGGAAGGATGGAAGGGAGGGAGGGGATATATGTATATACATATAGTTGACTCACTTCCTTGTACAACAGAAACCAACATGACATTGTAAAGCAACTATACTCCAATTAAAAACAAAAATGTATCGACCTAATAAGTAAATGGTACCTAGGTGGAAATGTTAAAAAAAAAAAAAAAGAACAGAACACAAAAACAACCACCACCACCAAGAGCAGACCCTTTGTTCAAAAAGCAGTGGAAAATGTGTTCCATTCTTCCACGGTCCCTCTGTCACCCTGTCATGGTTAAGAATTTTCTCTTTAATATTGGTTTCCCTTGGACCTTGCACTTGTGGGGGGAGTGCAGACCCTCATAGGTGCCCCTACTCTGCACATCTGTGTGTGGGGTGTGTATGCCTCACCCTCCCCACACCCGGCCTGGGCCTCCCAGGGTGTGAGCACCTGACATCCTCCACTGACTTCACTCGCAAAACTCAAATTCAAGAATGAAACTGTTAAGGATTTCAAGAAGATGACTGCAGAAGCTTGCGTGCCCCTTCTGAGCTCTGGGCCCATGCAGGGGTGGCATACACCCAACTGGCTCTGTCTAATGGGGCCTTTCTAAGACTAAGAGTGCTGGGCGCCCTGCCTGGGGAACCACTGCAGAACTGGGGGGGTCTGGGTCAAGCCTTTACCCCAGGCAGCCCGAGGCAGCCACACCAGCAGGGACAGTCAAGTTCAAGGCAGAGGGAAAGCTGTGCTGACCTGGAAACAGACAGCAGAGAGTTCTGTTCAGATCCCTTCTGGAGAGCCCCACCTCCACCCACCCGCTGTGAAAAAGACTACCCAAGACCATGTGCCCCACCCCCACCCCACCAAAGACCTGCTGCCACATGGGTACAGAAGCTGGCACCCTTCTGTTTTAGGGCGCCTCCAGAGGCCCTGGGGTGCCTATAGGGCCAGCCGAGGCCTCAGAGGCAGTGACATCCTGGGTTCCTCCCCCCTCTGCCCTGTCCTGCCCTCTTCCCTTCCTGACACTTTTGGAGTGTGTCCCCTGAATGGAATTGCTTGCCACTGGCTGGCACAGAGGGTCTGAGTACAGGCAGTGGGTGAAATGTGACATAGCCAAGTGGGGCTCAGCCTTTTCACCAAGGTTGAGCCCAGACACAGCGGATAGACAAGGGACCTGGCGGCTGCATGGGGGAGGTGTCAGGGACCTAGGATGGGGGTGGGGGCTGGCTGATCTGAGATTGCTGGTTGTGGAAGAAAGGCACGACAGACAAATTCAGCCCAAGAGGTGAAGGCCAGCAGGCCTCTCTGGGGCGTCTCAAGAGCCCTGATCTCTGGTGGGTGGTGAGGTTTGGTGGATAAAGGAGGGGTAAATGAGGCTGGGTTTTTTTCCCTAGGAGTGGTGAAGCTCTCGCTCGACCTTGAAGGGAGACTTCCACAAGGTCAGGGCCCTGAAAGGGTGGGACCTTGGTGAGGGGCGTGGTGGAGGTCTGGGTAGATGCAGATGAGAACTTGGAACTTCAGATCCCGTGAACTTGAAGGACTGTGTGGATGACCGCTCCCCTTACAGGCTCTAGTGGTCCCCCACCTGCATCCTGCTTGAGGCTCACGCTGTGTGGCAGGTGTCTAACCAGACAGTGGCTCCCTGGGGACCCACCTCCACCCTCCCTCCCTCCCTCTGGCAGTCTGACTGGTGTTAAATCCCAGCCCAGCCGGCTGGGGAGGCGTGGACCCGCTGAGGAAGGGGAGAGCTTTTAAATTGTTGTTTTTTATTGTGGTAAAACACATACAGCACAAAGTTACCATCTGAACCATCCTTAAGTGTATAATTCAGCCGTGTGATGTAGGCTCACACTGTTGTGAAACTCACCACCGCCCTCTCCAGAACACTTTTCATCTTGCAAAACCGAAAACCCTGCCCCCATCAAACACCAGCTCCCTGCCCCCGCCCTCGGCCCCTGGAAACCACCGGCTACTCTCTGCTATAAATTCGACTGCTCTAGAGACCTCACATAAAGTGGAAGCAGCCTCTGTTTGTCCTTTCGTGCCTGGGTTATCTCTGCTAAGCATGAGGTCTTCCAGATTCACCTGTTTTGGAGCAGGTGTCAGAACGGGGGGAAGGGGCTTTCTGCCAAACTTGGGCTCAGGTGGGACCTGGCAGGACTGGGTCCTGAGGATGCGGGAGTAAGGAGGGCAGAACTCGGATAAGGAGAGCTGTCCACGCAGGCATATTGTCTGTGATTTACATTTCACACCCTGGGGGGACCATCCAGAAGGCCCGTGCTATCTTGTGCCTTCGGTCTAGCTCTTAGAAGGTGGGGAGGGAGGGAAGACGACCGAGGGATCAAAGGCTCAAATAGAGGCTGGAAAACCCGGGAAGGGCTGATGTAGCCCTGCTTATCCACATGACACAGCTGGCAAGGGGCACAGTGCATTTCTGTGTGTGTTCCTGGCAGGTCAGGGCTGGTGGTGGAGGCTGCTACGGGACCCTATAGCTATGGGAACAGCAGGGTCTCTGTGGAACTGAGGACAGATGGTGGGGTCAGAGCAAGGGGAAGGCAGTGATCTCAGTGATTCCAAGATCAGAGTGGCAGCTGTGGGCCTGTCTGTCAAGTAGATGGCTCCTGGGACCTGGATCCATTGAGGCCAGCAAGATGGGCAGTCAGCAAGGGTCCTGATTCATTTCTAGAGTAAATAACACTGGGGGCAGAAGATCAAGAGGCTGGGAGTAGCCACATCATAATAACTGAGCCAGCAGTCACACTCAGTCACCAGCTCTGAGTGGGAGGCCTGGCCACCCCATGGTGGGTGTAGGTCTCCTGGAAGGAAGCTCAGCCTTTCACTGGGGGACTCCATACAGGGGAGGGGAACACAGAGACTTTTCAGGACTACTGGACACAGTCTCTGAATTGATACTAATAAGTGGAACCCAGGGGTCACCACAGCCCCCTAGTGGGGAGGAGTAGGTGGGATCAAGGATCAGATTTGGCTTCTGTGTCAGTGACCCGTGTCCCACTTTCTAATGGGGTCATTGGGATGGAGCCTCTTGGCTGTCAGCAGAACCTCCACATGGGCTCCTTAACCTCTCGAGAAAGAGCTACAAGACAGGAGAGGGCCAAGGGGAAGCATCTGGCCCTTGCCCTTCCCTGGTCAGGATATGAGATCAAAAACAACACCCCATCCCAAGGGGATGGCAAAGATGACTCATCCAATAACCCAGGGGTGGGGGTCCCATCATATCAACATTAGTTCATAGATCTTGAGCCTAGGAAAACTAAATCTGATGGCAGGTTATTGCCATATTAAGGACTAAATTGTGTCCCCCCCACCCAACTTCATGTATAGAAGCCCTAACCACCCACGTGACTGCTTGGAGAGGGCCCTTTAATAAGGGAGTCAAGGTTGAACGAGGGCTGGTATTTTTATAAGAGACACCAGCAGTTTATCTGTCTCTGCTTGTGCTCAGAGCAGGGCCTTGTGGACTGAGTGAGAAGGTGCACATCTGTGTATGTTCATTCACTCATTCGTGTCTGACTCTTTACGACTCCATGGACTGTAGCCTGCCAGGGTCCTCTGTTCATGGGATTCTCCAGGCAAGAATACTGGAGTGGGTTGCCATGCCCTCCTCCAGGGGATCTTCCCAACCCAAGGATGGAACCTGCATTGGCACACAGGTTCTTTACCACTTCACCACCTGGGAAGGCCCAGTGAGAAGGGTTGTTGCTGTTCAGTGCTGTTCAGTGTTCAGCAGTGTTCACTGCTGTTCAGTGGCTCTATTGTGTCCGACTCTTTGCAACCCTATGGACTACAGTATGGCCACATTTCCCTGTCCTCCACTATCTACTGGAGTTTGTTCAGACTCTTGCATTGAGTCAATGATGCCAGGAGCCGCCTGCAAGCCCAAGAGCCTCAGGGGAAACCAACCCGGCAGCACCTTGGTCTTAGACTTCCAGCCTCCGGAATGTGAGACCACGCATTGCTCTTGTATAAGCTAAGAGTCTGTGCTATTCTGATGGGGCAGCCGGAATAGTGTACCACACCAACTTCTTTAAGCAGTGGCAGGTCAGACGCCCTATCTCATACAGAGCAGACTGACATGGTTCAAGTACCTGGAAGGTGGTCCTTTCCATCCCTGCATGAGGGGGCTTAGAGGCAGTTTGCATTCGTGTTGGGTGGACAGTGTGTGTGTGTGTGTGTGTGTGCTAAGTCACTTCTAATGTGTCTGATTCTGCGACCACATGGACTGTAGCCCGCCAGGCTCCTCTGTCCATGGGATTCTCCAGGCAAGAATACTGGAGTGGATCTCCATGCCCTCATCCAGGGTATCTTTCCAACCCAGGGATTGAACCTGAGTCTCTTATGGCTCCTGCTTTGGCAGGTTCTTTACCATTAGCTCCACCACAGCATCACACATTTATTCAAAGAGGCCTGGACTGTCTGGTCATGAACAGACAATCCATATACATTAAGTTCTTCCGCAAACAACTTGTCCTCCAGGTTGGTCACAGACTTGGTCATTCTTGGCTAATCTAAAAGATGGATAAGAATCACTCATGCTCCGAGGTGGGTGGGAGCTGGCAAAGGGGGGAGGCATGCTGGGACTGCAGAAAGGGAGAGGGGGTCCAGGTGGCCTGTTCGCTGGAGGCGGCGACAGGAAAGCAGCCTCAGGTTGGGAGAGAGGATGGGTTGAGGGGGTGGGGTTGATGGCGGGACTGGAGAGGATCCCCAGGTGAGGGTCTGAAGATAGGGCACCGTGGTGGGCAGGGCCAGGGAGCAGGCAGGCGCTGGTCCAGGCCTGAGCACAGGTGGGATCACTTTGCACACCCACCGGGCAGAGCCTGGGGGATCTGTGGACAGGTCTGAGTGGGGAAGCCTGGACGGAACCCCATGCCCAGAGCCTGATCTCAGAGCACAGACCCCAAAGGCAGAGTCCTTGTAGGATTCAACTAGTACAGTGGCTCCCAGGATCCACGCCAGAAGCACCCCCACAAGGGCATGGCCTAGGGCTCACTGCTGACTCTGAAGCATTCCTGAGGTTCTTGGGCCCTGTTCTGAGGGGCCTCTGCTGACAGCCCAGCCTTGTCTCTGCTGTTTTGTCACTGCAGCCCCTCTGCTCTGCAAGTGCTCATGTGACAGCCCCAGGTGGGGTGGGTGTGATAGACCTGCCCAGCAATTCTACCCCATCCCTGCCCAGGCTCCCAGCCTCCTAGCCCCACCTGTCTGTGTCCTGGGCCTTTGGGACAGGGTAGGGGGACAGCTTCTCCTTCACCCACCCTCCCCAACAGAAGCACTCTGCAGGTGGCTCAGAGCAGCCAGGAGCCTGGCCCAGCTGCCACCTTGCAGCCTGGGGCTCATCCAGCCTTTGCATCTTCTAGTGGGGAATTCGAGAGCCAGATATTAGGATAATAAATGCGTTTCTACCTCTTTCTTTTGGGAACAGAGCAAGAGACAGTGAAGTGGCCGGCCCTTTGGGGGATCCATGGGCCTGTACTAGCCTCCAGGCCTAATGGTGGCTCTGAGAAGTGGGAGGGGAGAGGTGATGAGGCTCACAGCAGGGGAGTTCCTTCTCTACCTGCTCTGGAACTTCCTCCTGCCTCAATGGGCCCCTGTCACTGACAGGAGGTGCCAAGGGAGGAGGGGCCACAAGCAATCACATCATCTCTGACTGGCAGCTGCATGGACGTTGGTTCCCTTACCCCATCTGCGGATGTTCTCTGCACCCCTTCTCCAGTCTCCAGTGTGCCCCCCAGGTCCCCAGCTTCCTGCCAGGTCTCTGACTGTCACCCATCTCATATGGTGTCATGAGAGTGAGGTGTGGAAAGCACCCAGCCCTCTCAACCTTGGCCCCCAGGGGGCACTGACCTCTTGTCTCAGTGCTCTAGTGGGGTCTGCAAAGACTCTTAGCCGCCAGGGGCCAAGAGACACCAGGGAGTCAGGAGTCAACCCAGGGTGGTTCTGGAACCTTCAGTGGCTCAGCAAGGGGAGAACCAAGGGGAGGGTTCCAGGCCCCAGGACCCCTGGAGCAAGCCCACACCCAGGATACCTTTCTGTTGTATGTTTTAGAAGGTGATCTTTTGAAATTAAGAGTAAACATTAAGAGGACGAATTGATGCATGTTCCCTTAATGTCAGCTTTTACGTTTTTAAAAAAAATTAATTTTATTTTATTTTAGCTGCTTGGGGGATCTCAGTTCCTCAACCAGGAACTGAACCCGGACTGTGGCAGTGAAAGCGCTGAATCCTAACTAACAGGCCACCAGGGAACTTCCAGCTCTTACTCTTTCACACATCGGTGTCAAGTTCATTTTGTCCAAAAGCTTCAGGAGGCTCTACTGAGCATTTTCTCCATGGTGTCCTGTACACTTAAGGCTCAGAGAGGCCATATCCTGGAAAGAATATCCCAGGTCATGGGGTGGACAAGCCCACATGGCCTGTGCAGCTGGAGGGATAGAAGAACGGAGGAAGAGCCCCAGGCAGGAGGGAGCCTCACACACCCCAGGTTTGCAGGGGAGGATCCCCTGCCTAGAGTGGCCCTGGGGATGGAATTAGGGTCTCTGGGGGCATCACAGAGCCTTTGCTTGTGCACTAAGGACAGATCAGCAGCTCACAGATGTGCGAGGCAGGCAGCACTCGCAGTGGAGGAGGGTGAACAGCTTGGGTCTTGGGCCCAGTGGTCAGGGCATTGGAGGAGGGTTCTCTACCTGCTCTGTGAGCACCTGGTTGGGGCTTTGGGTCTGCTTGCTCACTTTTCCTGAAGTGTCCTGGATTCCGTCAGGCCCGGGAGGCAGTTCTTATGCTGGAAGCTGAGGATGGGGTCTGAACAGAGAGGCCTGGCTCCAGATCCTCATACCTTGCCTAACTGGCTCCATGTGCTGGGGCAGTAGGGTAAGCTCTGCACACTGAAGCTTCCTGATTTAGGAAATAGGTTAAGAACCCGTATGTACACCCCAGGGTTTTGTAAGGAGGAAAGTGAAGTGAAAGTCACTTAGTTGGGTCCGACTCTTTGCAACCCCATGGACTGTAGCACACCAGTCTCCTCTGTCTATGGGAATTCCCAGGTAAGAATAGCAGAGTGGATTGCCATTTCCTTCTTCAGGGGATCTGCCTGACCCATGGATCAGATCTGGGTCTCCTGCATTGCAGGCAGATTCTTTACCATCTGAGATACCAGAGAAGCCTTTGTAGGGAGGAGGCAGGATAACAAAACCAAGGCTCCCAGCTCAGGAGGAGAGCTCCGTCTGGGTAGAGTGCCGGCCTGGGAGCCCAGAGGCCTGCCCAGGAGGCCTCCCCAGCCAGTGCTTGGACTCTAGGGACCATCTGACTGGGCAGTAGGAGGCAGGAAGGGGCCTGCAGGGCCTCCCGGAGCAGATAGAGCTCCAGGGTGGCTGCAGAGGCTCCTTCAGACTGGTTCTGAACCCCAGAGGGTGTCATTCCCTTGGAGGGGAGCAGCATTGAGGCCCCTCTATGTGCCCACGGGTTCCTAGACAGAGCCATCAGGGTGGGCAGGGCTCCCTAGGGGGCCGTGGAGCATCGCTGGAAACCTCTGAGCTGGATTCCAGGGCCTGGGAGAGAGGGAGGAGGCCCTGGGGCGGGATGCACCGGGGTCTTGTTGCCTGGACACACCCGGTGGGTGGCCCCACTGTCTGGATCCTGCCTGGACTTCTATCAAAAGCCACACCCTCTCAGCACAGGGGGTTTAATTTTTTCTTTCAGTTGCTAGTCACAGTGCAGCCCTCTGTGGAGTCCTCTTGAAGACTGCACTTTATAGCTGCAAGTACAAAGTCCTTGGCCTGGCAGCCAGGTCCCTTCTAGAACCTGGGCCTCCCTGGCTCTGCCAAACCAAATGGGCTGCAGCAACTGGCAGGCAGAGCTCCCTTCTTTCTGCTCCTTTCCCACCTTGGAGCTGGCCTGTCTCTGTACTAGGAGGCCCTCCTGCTCCCACCCTCTGCTGAGAATGGGGGTTACTGATGCGGCCCAAACCCCTCAAGCCCTGGCCACCACTGTGGAGTCCCCATCAGGGCCCATAGGCCGTTTTGTCCTCCAAACTGGCCTTGGCATTTTTAGTAGCTTCATTTTGCCATTGGAGTTTCTAAAGCCAAAGCAAAAACCTAGGAACACCAGAGCTGGATTGAAATCTGGGCGGGTAGAACAGGTGAGCAGCCCACTATCCCCTTGTTCTTGGGCCAGCCCAGCCATATCTGGACCTCCAGACTAGAGCCAAGTGTTCTGGAGAGGATATCTTCACCCCTATCCCTGCCTTAGGGCAGATGCCAGGGCCGGGCAAGCGGCGGTGCTTTAATACCCATGAATCAGACCATCAACAGGAGGAAAGCATCCAGGCCTCAGCCCTGGATAGCCCTGGTGGATGAAGCATCTGGTCCCATCTAGAACAGGCTTGCCTGCCTCTTTCCCAGGACCCTAAGGCCAGCGTTGGCACCAGCCCTGCCCAGCGGGACACCCTGGACAGCTACCTGCTGCCTTTGATCTGGGGTCAGCCTTGTGGGGTGCTGAACCATCCACCTGAGCCATGCCTCGGCCTTGCCCAGATCACTCGTTCATTTTCTCAGCAGCCTACTCTCCCAAGAATTAAGGACCTTAGAGTCCTTTATTGTCGTTAAGTTACTCATTCATGTCCGACTCTTTGCAACCCCATGAACTGTAGCACGCCAGGCTTCCCTATCCCTCACTATCTCCCAGAGTGCAAGTTTATGTCCTTTGAGTTGGTGATGCCATCCAACCATCTCATCCTCTGTCACCCTCTTCTTCTGCCTTTAATCTTTCCCAGCACCAGTGTCTTTTCCAATGAGTCAGCTGTTGGCATCAGGTGGCCAAAATATTGGAGTTTCAGCTTCAGTTTTGAGTTCTTAAATATGCTCTGTTTCTGAAGATCGACTCCCAAGACTTAAATGGTTTTAGTGTCTTCTGGGAGGGCTAAACCAGCTTTCAGCCCACACCAAGTTCATGTCCCAACACAAGACTGTATGCCGCAGCTAAAGATCCCACATGGTGCAACGCACATCTAACATCCCATGTGCTGCAACTAAGGCCCAGCGGAGCCAAATAAATAAATAAATATGTTTTTAAAAAAGAGAGAGAGAGGGAGTCTTGACTAAACCCCAGCTAGTTCCTAACAGCTCAAGGCTGCAACCCTAAGATGAAGGCGCAAGTTCCAGCTTTTGTTCAGCGTCCCTGGGAGAATCTGTCTTTCCAGGTCAAACCCTGGTGACAGGCAGAAAGGCCCTGAACTCTGTGAGACCAGTTACTTCAGAACATCCTCTGTCCTTTGAGATGTCCATCACCCACCACCCAGGACTGTACCCACCAGGACCTAGGAGCTGTCTCTTGGAAATGCAAGCATTCTGGGAGTCCCTCCTCACCCAGCCAGGCCCCCCACCCTGAGAGGGTAAGGGCAGTGGGTAGTCACCTTGCTCTAACTGCCTCTTCCTCCTGAAGACACAAGAGATCCTTTCCTGCTTACAGAAGCACCAACTGACAAACCCAGTGGCCTGAGCCCTGCCCCCAGCACCCTCTGGCCTTTACACAGTCTCCTGCCCGTGTCTCTTCAAAGTTGAGTTGAATTTGCACTGAATCCTCTTGTCTTCTGCAACAGTTATTTTTTTTTTTTTTGGCCTTGCAGTGTGGCGTGTGGGATCTTAGTTCCCCAGCCATAGATTGAACCTACACTCCCTGCGTTGGAAGTGCAAATCCTTAACCACTGGACCACCACGGAAGTTCCAGCAATAGTTACTCCTGAATACAGTCTGTCCATGCCTAGACTTTGGCTGGTCTCTGGCTTTGTTTATCTTTGCTGGTTGCTGGGGCTGGGGTCTTGCTGTTTCTTGCACTTGTCCTAAGGGTGTCCCTTGGGCTCATCTTTAAGGAACCTCTGCACATGGGTTGGTGACACATAGAACTCTGCTTTGTCATCGCTGTGGGTCACAGAACTGAAAGCTTCCCCAGCACAGCCCAGGGAAGTGCAGTGAGGCTCAGACCGCGGGACCCTCGTGCTCTTGCAAAATACTTCTGAAATTAAAATGCAACTTTTCCTTTGACATTTTTTTTTTCTCAAAGGAAACCTTCTTTAGGACTGGACTCCATCTGTCTAGGCACAAAATAGTCATGGTGCAGACATTTGACCAGATTCTCCTGAACTGGTGTGGTTTTCCCAGGCCCATTGCTCAAGGCATGGGTTTAGGCCAGGGCCACCTTCATATATGCAAGGCAGCTGGACTTGGGGCCAGGATGTCCAAGACCTGAATAGACAGGTCCTCACTGCCCCCAACGCCACTTCCTGGGCTTCAGCTTGAAGATGCCCAGTGGAGATGGGACTTGGGGCCAAGAGGAGGGAGTCAATCTGATCAAACTTAGGTGGAAACCTGGTGGCCACCACTCTCAGGGACTGTGAGCTTAAGTGAGTGTGGACACGAGATGCTCATTATGGAAGCAAGGATGCAGCCCCATCTCCTGTGGGGTGGGCACAGGCAGCTCTGGGGAGGGAAAGCCCCGGTGTGTGGGTATGTGCAGACATGTGTGTGCATATTGGGTGTACGCATGTTGGCGTGTGTGTGCCTGTGTGTGCAGTTACACAGATGTTCACGTTGGGGGCTGGGTAGCTTTGCCTGGCAGGTGGCTGCCGGTCTCAGGGATCTGGGTGAGGCTGAGAGAGGAGAGGTACCTGCGGACAGGGCCGTGGGAATGAGGACAGCTGCTCTGACATCTCTGAGAGGTCGGAGGGGGACGTGAGGAGCCCTGGGGGCGGGGGCCTTCTAGAGGTCTCGTTCCTCCCTGGGAGGCGGGGGTGACCTCCTGGTTCTGGCAGAGGCGGGCCCTCAGCACATCTGCAGCACCCACCCCACCAGTGGCCTTGCTTCCTGAAACGTTGGTTAAGGGTGGTAGTGGGCAGCGGGGTGGACCAGAAGTCCTCCTCCTAGAAGAAGGGGAGCCAGACCTGAGCCTGTGATAGGTGGCCTGGCCCACTGACCCCAACAGTGGAAACCTATGGACCTCCAGGGTAAAAGGCAGGAAACCTATGGACCTCCAGAGTAAAAGACAGGAAAGACTCAGGAATGTTGGGGACCATTTCAGAAACTGGCATTCTGCAGTGTCCTACCCATGTCAGTGCTGTCTACCGTACTGTGTTTGCTGCCTTGGCCTGCTGTGTCAAGCAGCCCCAGTCCCCAGAATGTGCCTCCACCACTATGCCTTTAGAAAGAGAACAGTATTTTATAAGAGGAACTCATCACTGATGGTAGATGGTGTTTCAGACAATGTAACGAGTACCCGTCCTGGGGGCTCTCCCCGACAAATGACAAAATAGGCACGTCTGCGGAAGTACCAGCAGCTCCTGAGACCCCCTGAGTTCTGGAGCTCCCTCTGCAGTCACCTCACCCACCTCCCCACCAGCGGGGTCTCTCCTGTCTCTTGGGAGCCCTGGTCTGCCCTCAAGAAGAGCAGCCTTGGGTTCCCAGTGCACCCATAAACCTTGTGGTGAAACGGCAGCAGCCTGCCCCGGGGGCTGCTCTGCCCCCCACCCACCTCTGGCTTCAGCGCAGGTGTCGGCCCAGCCACGGTCCCTAAACCACATTCCTCTCTGTCAGAGGGGTCTTTGGGGACTTGGAAGGCAGTCCCACTCTGGCAAACCTTCCCTCCTGGCCTGTAATGTAAACAAACCCGCTGTGCAGGCAGTAAGGGAAATAAAGGCTGAAGCCTCAGGCCCAGCTGCAGCTGAGCGGTGTTTTTCTCTTCTTGTGGTTTCTCTCAGGGTTAAGCAATGTTTCATTTCTCGGCACAACAACCGACGGGGCCTCTCTCTGCAGTATCAACACAGTCTGATGGGGAAGGGGGAGGGGCTCCGCACCAGCCCTTGGGTCTCTGGGCTTCTCTGAGTGAAGGAATGAGAGACCCCCAGTGTCCTTCGAAGCCTCTGAGCGGAGGGAGAGGCTGCCGAGGGCGTGTTCTAGAAAGATTAGGACACAGTGAATGCCAAACACAGCGCCAGCACTCCTGGGAGAGACCAGCACCTTGATGAAAGAAGGTCCCCCAGCTCTGAGCAGACAGCCTCTCTCCTCCAGCCTGGCTGGGTTGCCTGGGACCCCATCCTGGTTTTCTGGAAGTCAGCCCCACCCCATTCCTCTTCCCATCCTTCACCCTACCCCCTCCTTGAGGATCCTCAGGGAGGCCCTCCAGGTGCCAGATGCTCCCCCAACCTGTGGATTCATTTCTGAGACTGAGGAGGTCACTGCAGGGCGATGGGAAGCTGTGAAGAGGGACCGTTGCCAAGGGCTGATGAGCATCCTGGCATCGTCTGAGGATGGCCCTGGACTCTTGCACCCCTGCCAGCCCTCGGGGCCCCCACACCAGGAGAGTGTGCTCCTTAGCCTGAGAGGCATCTCCTCACCTTGACCCAGCCTTCAAACAGACTCCCCGAGGCTGCCCTAGTCCCCCCCATCCCCCAGTGTAGGTCCCTAGGGCTCTCTAGGTCTTCCAGCTGCATGACCAGACCCCTCCCTGCCTGGCTGTGCCCCCAGCATCCTGGCCCTTGGCCAGGCATTGTTTGGGGGTAGCCAGGCTCAGAGTGGTTCCAGTTTCCCAGCCTCCCCTATAGCGGGCGGCCCTGGGACCCTAAGCCCGGACTCTGTGGTCTTTTGCTCTCCTGATAGAACCAGAACCCTGCAGCTGACCAGTCCTGACCCCTCCATTACTCCTCAACTCGAGGCCTGTTCTGGAGCCCTCATGGTGGGCGAGGAAGGCCCAGGGATGCTCAGAAACTGGAAGCCTGGACCACCACCATGCTGCCTGCCTCTGCCTCCTTTTACAAGGCAAACAGCTTCCCTCAGCCTCGGCCAGGTCATCTGTTCTTGCAGGTGACGCTGTGCTGACTACTCAGAGCCCCAGGAGTGCAGAGTAGGGGGCCTGGGTCCTCTGACTCTGCTCCCCTGCTCCCAAGGCCTCAAGAATGCATTTCCCTCCTGAGGGTGTGAACAGCCCACCAGCTGTGATCTGAGCAGGGTCTCCTCTGAGACTATGCGGGCCTCTGACAGCCCCTTTGCCACCCACTCCCTGTCAACCCCTCTGGCCCAGAGTCTACAAAGTAAGGGAGAGAATAGGCAGGATCTGGGTTTCTGGTGGGTCTGCAGCAGTCAGCGGGGCTGGAGTTTTCAGGATTGGTTACTGGTAACCAGCCACAGCACAAGCTGGGCTTCCCTGGGAGCTCAGCTGGTAAAGAATCCACCTGCAATGCGGGAGACCTAGGTTTCATCTCTGGGTAGGGAAGATCCCCTGGAGAAGGACGTGGCAACCCACTCCAGTATTTCTGCCTGGAGAATCCCATGGACAGAGGAGCCTGGCGGGCTATATGGGGTCGCAAAGAGTTGGACATGACTGAGAGTAAGCACAGCACATCAAAGTGCAGGGCACTTCCTGAACGGTTCCCCTCCCCCAGGGTCACACAGGGTCACCCAGAGGCTTCTCCCCGCTGCACTGCAGCACTTAGAGGCCCCACCACGTGCTCCATCCTGGGTGGGGCGCCCCTGCTGGAGGCTGGGGACAGTGAGAGGGGCTTCCTGAAGTCATGCCACTCCCTCCCTATGTGGCCCCAAGCTCCGGACCTCACAGCTACGCCCACCTTCCTTCTCAAAGCCAAATGTTCTGGGTCCTCCCTCTCAGAGTTCTTCCTGTGATCCTAAGCCCACAACAGAATTTAAGCTTCAGGCCGCATGCATTGTTCCTAAGGCAGCCATGGGAGTGGGCCAAGAGAGGCCTGCCCAGATGGACCCCTCTAGGAGGACTCCGCCTGGGCCACCATTAAGGGAGCCTGGGCACCCTCCGCCCCTGCCCATGACAGGGAGTTGGAACCAGCAACCGCAGTGAGGTTTCAGTTCAGTCAGCATTTAGGGAACCCTGGCTCCGTGCCAGTACAGTGGTTACCCTGGGGAGGTGCCAAGAGGAACAGGAGCATGATGCTGCTAGGATGCAATGGTTCCCTGGATCTCCAGTGTGCCACCTGTCAGCTGGGGGCTGAGGGCACAGGGAGGTTCTGGGGGCCAAGGCTTCCACGGGCTTGGGAGGGAATGGGGGAGAGTACAGAGGGTGGGGCAGGCAGGGCTGCAGCTCAGAGGGCGCAGGGCAGGGGTCTGAGCATTATGTACAAAGGGAGTCTCTCAGAAACATGCACCCCTATGTTCACTGCAACAGTGTTTACAATAGCCAGCACATGGAAGCAAGGAGCTGAAGGTGGGACTGCCTACTAGGGGGATTCACATGGCCCTTCTGAGTGGTGGAGTCAGTGTGGAGTCAGTGTGGAGTTGCATGAAGAGATCCAGGAAGGACAGTCAGCTTATAGAGAGGTAGGAATGCAGTCCCAGGCTTTCACGCTTGCTGGGTGAGGAATATAGCTGACACTCTAGAATGTGCTGCAGGGTAAACAGCCCAGGGGTCTTTGTGCTTAGGCCAGGTTTTCCAGAGCAAGAGAAATTCTGCAAAAAAGTCTGCTTGATTTGGGTCTTTTGCAAACAATCAATTCTATCTGGCTTTACACACAAAAGAGAGGAATTCAGAACAGGAAAGCAGTACTGGAGTTCTTAAGAGCCCGAGGACAGGGTGTGGTGGGCTCTGGACTGGGGTCTGGAGCATTATGTGGTACAGGGTCCCCTCACCCCTTCTGGGATCTCTTTGCAACGGTGTGGCCTGCCCACATCCTACCATGGAAAATGACCACCTTCCTGTCTATATTTCTGCAGATCTTGCTGTGATCCCCCAAGGCCGGCTCTGTCCTCCCAAGGAGGGGGCTTTGGTGGTCCTGGCTTGGGTCCGGTGCCTGTCCCCAGGCCAATCAGCATGGCTGGTGTGGGGACAAAGGCACCCTGGGGACATTACTATATATTTTTTGTTTGTTCTAACTTTTTATTTTGTATTGGGGTATAGCCGATTAACAATGCTGTGATAGTTTCAGGTGGACAGCAAAGGGACTCAGCCATACATACACATGTATCCATTCTCCCCCCAACTTCCCTCCCATTCAGGCTACCACATAACATTGAGCATAGTTCCCTGTGCTATACAGTAAGGATGTTACTGTCTTCACCGCAGAACTATTTACATCCCTGAAACAAAATCCTAACCTGAAACTCTAAATATGCCAGGGGCATGCTTGGAAACAGCAGGCAGATGGCCTCTTGGAGTCCAGGCTCCACCATGCTCACCTCCTTCCCTCCATGAATCTTGAATAAACCTTCAGAGCCCGTTTGAGAAATAAACAGGTCTTTCCTGTTCCCGTGAGAGCTTTTCCTCCCTCCTGTCCCAGCTGCCACCACCTCTTTTTCAACAACACATGTCTCCTGGGTCCCAGGAGGCACCCCAGCCTCCCTGGGGTCTGCAAGGATCTTAAGTATCAGGAGCAGGGGCTTGGAAATGGCAGCTCTGGGAGGCACATGGAGTGATGACTGGGGTCAAGGGCATGCATGCCCACCATGATAGCTCACAGCACCTCCAGTCCTGCCCCTGCCAGAAGCCTCCTTCAGCCTGGACCCATGCAGGTTGGGGGCCCAGAGCTCGCCCCTCCCTGGACCAGATGCATAGACCACAGTTCTCCTGGTTTCCCACCATCTCTGGCCCATGCAGGTCTTCTTAACGTTCCAGCAGTTTGACCGAGGAAACAATTTACAGAGAAGCAAAAGGAAAAGAAGGCAAATGGGACCAGTGTCTCTGGTATGTGTCAGCTCATTTACATTAACCAAAGAATCCCTATAATAATCAGCATCTTTATGAACCAAGAGTCCAAAGCCTGGAGCTGGTCAAGTCCCCAAGGTCACACAGCTGGTAGATTGCTGAGCAGGACATTTAAACCAGATGCCCAAGACTCTAACAGGTTTCCCTGGTGGCTCAGTGGTAGGGAATCCACCTACCAATGCAGGAGATGTAGGCTTGATCTCTAGGTTGGGAAGATACCCTAGGAGGAGGGCATGGCAACCGATTCTAGTATACTTACCTGGGAAATCCCATGGACAGGGCTATAGTCCATGGGGTCTCAAATGAGTCGGACACAACTTAGCAACTTAACAAAAAAGACTCTAATGCCCTCAGTTTCTGCACCACCCCGTCCAGAGCGGCATGAATTGTGGGTGGTCAGTGGAAGATCCAAGCCCTGGGTCTCATCCATGGTCTCTAGGCTCTCACAGTTGAGCAAGTCCTCCAGTTTAGCCAATTCTAACCATGTCTCTAGCTCCTGGGAATCCTACAATAGCCCTTGTGCTGTGCAAAAATGCCACACGCCTAGGCAGGGAGGCTGGGCTCCAGACGCCATGTCTGTGCTGCTTGTCGAGGGCCTACCTACTATCTTCACAGCTGAGTCAGTTCTGCACGGGACATGCCCTTAAACTGAGCTCATCCCTCCCCACCACCCCAAGATGAACTTCCCCTAAGACCCTAGTGCCTGGTCTCTCCTTTTCCCAGAAGACCCTTGCCCCTCTGCCACTCCCGCTGTGCCTACTTCCTCTGAGCTTGCCTGGTACCCAGGCTTGTTACAGGCTAAATGAGTTGTGCTGGGCTGAATTATGTGCCCTCCCAATTCATCTACTGAAGTTGAAGTCTCAACCCCCAGGACCTCAGGACATGATTGTGTTTGAGAATGGGGACTTTTAATAGGACTTGTGTGCTCAGTAACTCAGACGTGTCTGACTGCAATCCTATAGTCTATATAGCCCACCAGGCTCCTCCGTCCATGGGATTTCCTAGGCAAGAATACTGGAGTCAGTTGCCATTTCCTCCTCCAGGGGATCTTCCTGACCCAGGGAATTGAACTTGAGTCTCCTGCATCTCCTGCTCTGGCAGGCAGATCCTTAACCACTGAGCCATCAGCAGAAATTAAGGTTAAATAAGGTCACTGCAGTGGGGCTTATCCACTCTGACTAGTGTCCTTATGAGGAGGAGAGATTAAGACACAGACACATGCAGCGGGATGACCATGTGAAGACGCAGGGAGATGACAGGCCATCTCTGAGAAGCCAAGGATACCAACCCTGCTGACACTTTAACCTTAACTTCTGGCCTCCAAAATTGTGAGAAAATAAATTTCTGTTGGTGAATCCACCCAGCCTGTGGCACTTTGTTATGGCAGCCCTGGTGGACTTGTACACAGAAAGGTATTTAGAAAGTCTGTGTGCAGGACCCTGGGGCACAAAAGGTGGGGAAGGGCTCTGGGCCAAGGCTGAGAGAAGAGGGTGGAGCATGTTCCAACACCAGGGGCTTCGGGGTCCTTGGGAAGACTGAGTCACCCCTCTTGGCCTCAACACTGCTTGCCTCACAGAGCTGGGTGACAGCCAACCAGACAATGCCGAGGAAAGCCCTAAAAAGTCTATAAAAGAAATGTCTGTCTTTCAGTCGTGTCCGACTCTGCGACCCCATGGACTGTAGCCCGCCAAGTTCCTCTGTCCATGAGATTTCCCAGGCAAGAAACTGGAGTGGGTTGCCATGCCCCACTCCAGGGGATCTTCCCAACCCAGAGATGGAACCCAGGTCTCCTGAATTGCAGGCAGATTCTCTACCGCTGAGCCTAGTCTGCAGATAACCTTTCAAATAGTCATCCTACTCCCGCGTCCACCCTGTTAGAGCAGCCACTCAAGTTAGCAAAATGCACAGAATATGACAATGAAACCTGAGAGATGGATGGTGCCCAGCTTTGTGAGTCCTGCAAAGACATGTGTTATGGCTGCCACTTCTTGGGGTCACATCAGTGGGGGTTCACCCAACTCTTCAGAGCCTGTGGCTGAGCTGCTCTGCTGCAGTCTGGAGCCTGGGCGCCTTCACTGGGCCAGCTGAGGGGCACACAGAGACCACTGAGATCTGGTCCTACCCCTGGGGGACTCTGGCTTGGAAGGTGTCTGGGGTGACTGTCCATCTGGTCTGCTGGGACTGAGAGGATTCCTGGGGGTCATGACTTCTGAAAGAAAGTGCCAGGCAAATGCAGAGAAAACTCTGGAAGCTGCTGGCCAGGAAGAATGGTGACAGCCTTCCAAAGACATAGTTTTGGCACCAGCAGGAGCGCATGTCTGTCCTGAGGTACCCTCCAACTGGTGTATTAATATAGTCCTGCTTCTCCACTGAGTCCAGGACTCAGAGTGGGAATGGGCATGGGAGGGGGGCTCCTCAAAGTGTAATGCCAGAAACACTCACCTTACGAAGTGTCTGCTGCCCACCCCTGCAATTTGGATCATCATTGGTTTGATAGTCTTGGTCCCTGGGGATGAGGGGACTCCCCCTCCAAGGTGGAGGACCAGAGTCCTCTTGAGTGGAAGTGGAGACTGACACTAACTACTGTGTTGGATTCCTCAGGCTCCTGAGACAATGGGAGGAAGAGGGGACTTGCTACTCTATGGGGTAGTCCACTCCCATCACCAAGGGGAGGCTGGGAGCTCTACACACAGAGGTGGGCAAGACTGGTTAGGGACAAGGGCACCTCTAAGGGCCTCCTGTCCAACCACAGAGTCAGGGAGAAGGTCCAACAACAACCATAGCAGGAGACAAGCCTTCCTGGGTAAAGGGCCCTGTCAGCTGCCATGTGGATCTGCGCGGCTTCAGAGCCCCGAGGGGTGGTCCTAATTGGCCACAGGTCTCAGGACTAGTTATAGCAATGAAAATCTACTCACATACTCTTTCTCATTAATATTTGCTGTATATACACTATTTCCCCCCTTGCCTTCCCTGTTTCAAAAATGTTGATAAACTTGTTATTGAATTATAACAGAAACACAGAAAAGTACACAAATGCAAAGTGTAGTCAGAGGCACACAGGTGAAGACGTCTGTGTATCCACACGCAGATCAAGACACAGAATATGTTAGGAAAGGATGAATTTGGAGCTTGGGACTAACAGATACACACTACTATATATAAAATGATCAAGGACCTATGGTATAGCACAGCGAACTACACTCAGTATTTCATAAAAACTTGTCAAAAGGGAAAAGAATCTGAGAAAATAGATCTATTTTGAATGTATTTGTATGTACGATTGAATTACTTTGCCATACACCTGAAACTAAAAACACTGTAAATCAACTTTACTTCAACAAAAATTAATTTTTTATAAAAGACACAGAACATGGCCAGCACCCCAGACACTTTGCCTAGGCCCACTCCCCCAAAAGTAACTACCGTTACTAAAGAACTTTGCCGATTTTGAATATGAGCATGGCCTAATGAAGGCCATACTCTAAGGTAGGAGCTTCACTCAACTCAATGGGATGGAGGAGAAGCTGAGGCTGGGGGAGAAGCTGGGGCTGGGGGAGAATATTTGCTGCCAGTCATTGCAGGAAAAGAGGGAAGTGAAGGCCATTATCTGGTGCTCACTTCTTGGTGTCCTCTAAGCTCTGTCTCTGGAGAAGGAAATGGCAACCCACTCCAGTATTCTTGCCTGGGAAAATCCCATGGACAGAGGAGCCTGGTGGGCTACAGTCTGTGGGGTTGCAAAGAGTCAGACATGACTAAGTGACTAAGCACAATCTCTGTCTCACTGGATGCACACCAGACCCATGAGTCCCACAGGTGCAGCGCTTGCTAGAACGAGAGGGAAAGAAGCACCGGTCCAAACAAGGCCCAATGGGTCCAGCATCCGAACCCCAGAACCCACACCCTGGGCTCTGCTGATTTTCACCACATCCCTTCAGCTGGTGGGCTGGCCACGCAAGATCCTCCAGCAGGGGGCAGTACAGCAAAGCCGAAAGGTCTTTGGACCAAATCCTCTTAAGATCAATTTAGGGCCAGGAAACTGCCAAGGGCTTGGGTTGCGGGGCGGGATGGTGCTGCTAGAGAAGTGATCACAGACGGGAAGGAGAGACAGGAGAGTGCCTGCCGGCCCCTGGAACTGGATCAAACACAGGGGCCCCGTTCAGAACTGGCAAAGCAGGCTTGGGGGGAGGGGGAGAGAAAGGGTGTGGGTGGTCCTGGGTTACTGACTGCCAGAGCCCGCACATGGGAGGGCAGGGACCCATGCCCAGTTAGAAGCCCAGCAGTAGCCGGGACTCTGCTTGGGAATCGCATTCCCTAATCTCCTACTGTCTCAGCTGGTAGATCACAGGGTAGACGCTGTCCTTGCTTCTTTGCTGCGTGGGGAGTTGGGCAGACCCCAACACGAATAGGGCAATTTGAGGGATCACCCCTGACCTGTCAAGAAATTGGGGGAAGATAGTTCTAGACAGCTTTGGTGGTTGTAACATTTATTTATCACCACATAATGAACCACCTCAAAACAGCTGCATAAAATTCAAAATATCAGTTACTCTTCTGATGAATCTGGGACTTCGGGGCTTCTGCCAGTGGCTGCCCGAGGGAACGCCAAATTTTCCAGTTTTTCTAGACAGCCTAGAAAGTCAATTTTCTTAAATATGGAAAAGTCTGATTTTTAGCTAATTTACAGACTATAGGGGCTACACAAGAGCAGCCCAGGTGCAGCCAGCCTGTGCCTCTGCCTGGCCATGCAAGGTCAGTTTGGAATGGTCAAGGGCAGGTGAGGATTCCAGAAGCTTCTCTACTCAGCACACTGTTTGGTGCTTTGTTTGGAGTACTCAGAGGAGGAGGGGCTTCCCAGGTGACACTAGTGGTAAATAGCCTGCCTGCCAATGCAGGAGACACAAAAGATGAGAGTTCGATCCCTGAGTCAGTAAGAGCCCCTGGAGGAGGGCATGGTAACCTGCTCCAGTATTCTTGCCTGGAGAATCCCATGGACAGAGGAGCCTGGCGAGCTGCAGTCCACAGGGTCACACAGAGTCAGACATGACTGAAGTGTCTGAGCACACATGCTGGGGTGCTTGGGGTAGGACCAGGCAAGGGTAAGGAGGGGTAGTGATGAAGGAGTGGGGAGAAAGGCCTCCCTTAGAAGTCTGGCAGAGCAACTAAGCAGCAGATGAGGAGGGGACAGCTGGGGGTACCCCCAGGGCACAAAGGCCTCCTGCAGTCCACTCTTCATTTCTCCTGAAGACCTCACTTTGCCAACTTCTCCAGCAGAGCACACCCTCTGCCTCCCAGCTGCAGCCTTAGTCGGTGCCCCATACACTCACTGAACAAGCACACCTCTGGCTCCCACAAAACAAGCATCAGGCAGCCTTCTGGGCACCAGTCTACCATCTGCCAGCCTAGTGGTGCCATGTTCAGTCTCTTTATTAGGGAAAGGATGGAGAGGAAACCTGACCCAACCAGGCAAGGTTGTGCAGGAGCCCATCCATGGGTTCTCAGAGGAGGCCGTGTCACATGTCGTGGACGATCAAGTTCAGCAAGATCCCAACAGGCTTAGTGTGCTCCAGGCAGGATGTGTTGTTTGGATTATTAACGTAGTTATAAGTTTAAAGTAAATGTTGTTCAGTCACTCAGTCATGTCCAACTCTTTGTGACCCTATGGACTGCAGCGCGCCAGTCTTCCCTGTCTTCCACCATCTCCCAGAGTTTGCTCAAACTCATGTCCTTTGAATTGGTGACGCCAGCCAACCATACAAAGCACTGGACAGAGTGAAAGTCACCTTCTCCTTCTCAGCGTGGTGGGGTGGACACAGGCTCTGGAGGGAGTCAGAGGACGTGAGCTCTCAGCCTGTCTTCTCCTCAATGACTCTCTGAGAGAGCCTGGAGCAGCCTTAGTGCAGATCTGTCAGTTGTGCAGGGAGGAGATTTCACAGACAGAATCCAGTGTTCCTCTAGGATGCAGGAACTGCCGCCCTGTTGATGCTTCCCCAGCAAAGCCCACAGTGCTGGGGATTGGTGGCGTCTTGAAGGCAGACACTCCTTCCCTAAATTTCAGTGGATGTTGCCACCTTCACTTTACTAACCTAGAGAAAAGTGTCTATCCACCCAGTATAGAGCTCCAGTCTCCAGCCTACTCTGTGCTGACACCTGGCTGATTTCGTCTGACACCAAAAGCAAAGGGGATGCATCCGGACACCCCACATAGAAGCGTTCTTGAACCCCCAGCTGCAGGAGCCCCCAAGGGCAGTGTGTGTCTGCTTACATCTAACCCAATAGCAAAGTGTCCAGAGGGACCAGCCTCGGGCTCAAAGAGGGTAAGGAGTCCCCACCTCCCCCCTCTGCCACCAACTGTGGGGTGACTCCAGGTGCTGAGAAGACTTTAGTGTTGTTGACTAAAATTGTATTCATGACTTAAAAGTAATGTATCATTTGGCAGACAAAACTGAGGATTTAAGCCTAGGACACAGCAACTCAGACAGCTCTGAGGGGATCGCTCCAGAGACGCCAGGGTGGGGTGGGGACAGAGCCAGGATATAGCAGAGTTTTTGTGACCAACATCAGGTAGTCAGGGTCCTCCCTGGTAGCACAGTGGATAAGAATCTGCCTGCCAATGCACAGGACACATGTTTGATCCCTGGTCTAGGAAGATTCCACATTCCTGTGTGCTACAACTACTGAGCCTGTGTACCTACACTACTGAAGCCTGCGCTCCCTAGAAGACAGCCTGTACCCTACAACAAGAGAAGACACTGCAATGAGAAGCCCGTGCACTGACACGAAGAGTAGCCCCTGCTCGCTTCAACTAGAGAGAGCTCTCATATAGCAATGAAGACCCAACATAAACAAAAATAAAATAACAAATAAAAAATTTTTTTAAAAGATCAGGTAGTCAGAACATCAAAAGATTCAGTCATTTCAGTTCAGTTGTTCAGTCCTGTCTGACTCTTTGCAACCCCATGGACTGCAGCATGCCAGGCTTCCCTGTCCATTACCAACTTCCTGGAGCTTACTCAAATTCATGTCCATAGAGTCGGTGATGCCATTCAACCATCTCATCCTCTGTTGTCCCCTTCTTAGGCCTTCAATCTGTTCCCCACATCAGGGTCTTTTCAAATGAGTCAGTTTTCCACATCAGGTGGCCAAAGTATTGAGTTTCAGCATCAGTCCTTCCAATGAATATTCAGGACTGATTTCCTTTAGGATGGACTGGTTGGATCTCCTTGCAGTCCAAGGGACTCTCAAGAGTCTTCTCCAACACTACAGTTCAAAAGCATCAATTCTTCAGCACTCATATTTTCATTTTCTTTATCAAAAGAATACTGCTAATTAAAGATAGTTCAAGTAAGGAATTTATCGATTTTCTATGTATGGGAAGATGCATACACCTAACCTTTGGTAAGGGACATCTGTTCCTACCTAACCATGACCCAAATCTCCTGCCCTGGCAGGGAACCCCCATGGTGGGAGTTTGGTGAGAGATGGCTTTTGGAGCTAAAGTACCAAGACTGTCCTTCCTCAGCAGTCTACCCACCCAGCATGGGCCTGTGACCTGACGGATGTTTCTGGGCTCCCGTGAGAGGAGGCAGTGAGAAGGGATGGCTAGATTTCCCACCTGGGAGGGCGGTGGCTGGCCAGAACTTAGAGCAGCGGCAGCTCCCTGACTGGCCGGTGCTGGAGGTTCAGCCACACACATGTGCTTGCCCTGCGCTCTCTTGGCTCCTGGGTGGTTTCCAAGCTTGGCTCTGCTGCCTGGTGTCCTTCAAGTTAAGGCCCTTTCTGCTGAGTCATCCTAGTTGGTCTGTGTTGCCTGCTGCCAGGCTTTCTATTTGTCTGATGCCCAGGAGGGGAGATGGGGCTGGTCTCCAGGAAGCCAGCCTAATCTTAGAAGGCACTTGTGAGGTGCATGCAGTCTTCAAGCAGTGGATGGGGGCTCTGTCTTCAATGAGAGGGAGTGAAACCTGAGGGAGCCCTGGAGGGGCTCAGGGGTCCTGGGGCTCAAAGCTGTCAAGGCCCAATCTCCCCATCCTAGGCTGCCCTTCCTGATCTGGGTCTTGAGGTTTGCTGGCCTGCATGGGAAGGAGAGAAATTCCACACCCAAGTTGCTGTTGGACCTGCCTAGTACAGACCCGGGGCTCCAGCCAAAGGGGACAGATGTGTAGGCAAGTAAGAGAGACCTGTTGATATGTGGGTATTCTGTCCTCACACAGAACGCAGCATCCTGGAATGTGTCCTAGGAGGATTCCTTCTTGGGTGGCTCTTGGAAGCTTGAAAAAAAGCAGTGAATGGCCTAGTTTTTTAAGAGAAGGGCAATTGGAAAGGAATGCTGGAACTTGCAAAGCAGTCTGTGGAGGAAAGATCAGTGCCTCAGAGAAGCAGCCTGTAGGACTCACAGACACAGAAAACAATCTTCCAGTCACCAAAGAGGCAGAGCGGGGCAGGGAGGGGGGTAGTTTTGGATTAACAGATATATGCAACTATATATAAAACAGATAAATGACAAGGATCTACTCTATAGCACAGGGAACTATATTCAGTATCTTCTAATAACCTATAATGAAAAATAATCTGAAAAACAATATCTATATATTTGCATGTGTGTGTAATGGAATCACTTTGCTGTACGCCTGAAACTAATACAACATTGTAAATCAATTATGCTTTAATAAAAAGAAAAAAGAACTGGTCTGCTCTACAAGACTGGAAAACCCAGCATATGACTCTGCTCCTCGGAAGGTCTGGAGGATACTTGCCAAGATGGTAAGGAATTCATGGCAAGAGAGGAGGCACTGGCCTACTTAAGAAGCTGGGTGGTGGCTGTCATCAGAAGGGCAGCCAGGGCTGGTGGTAGGAGGTGTGATTGGACCGATCAGGAGCAAGGAGATCTGGGGAAGAGGCACAGAGACCTAGAAGGGAACCTCCCCATGGACAAGTGAATTGGTGCCTGACTTATATCCCTTGGGCTCTTACCTGGTGGCTCAGATGGTGAAGAGCTTGCTTGCAGTGCAGGAGACCTGAGTTCAATCCCTGGGTTGGGAAGATCTCCTGAAGGAGGGCATGACAACCCACTGCAGTATTCTTGCCTGAAGAACCCCATGGACAGAGGAGCTTGGCAGGATACAGTCCATGGGGTGGCAAAGAGTCAGACACGACTGAGCTACTTTCACTACTCACTATACTTGTAGCCCTTGAGTGTGTGTTTTGGGGGAGGAGGTCGGCCTCCCTGGACCCAGTAAGATTCCAGGAACTGAGGACTGACCCTGGGCCCTGAAGCCCCCGCAGGCCCTCGGGAGATGAACCGGCTCCCTCCCGCCAAGTCCTCCTGCTATCCTAGGGTCTGAGTGACTCTCCCTTGCTGGTTGCGACCCAGTCTTAACTTCTGTCCACCCCATCCACCCCATAGTCAACTGCCCCAGTGGCCATGCCTGGGGCGAAAGCCAGCCAATCAAAGGACACTGCTGTCAGCGGCATCTCCTTTCCCTGGGCCCGGGCCCTTGGGGAGCAGTGGGCCGGCGGCGGTGATGGGAAAACACACACTGTTTGGGGGCGTTGCGGATACAGTACGGATTATTTTTAGCAAATTGTTCTGACTTAGTGAAAACCCTGAAAGATAGTGTTGATGATCGCCCCTATTTTGGTGCTGCAGAAGGCATTGCTATAATTAGACGCTTGTTTCTGGGTGATTCTGCACTTCCCAAGAGAAGACACCACGCCTGCTGCAGAAACGCAGCCCTGAGGGCTGTCTTTATTGTTCGACTGGGGGCTCCATTTTTTACTCTTTACCCTTAAGGATTCACAGCATTTCTGAGAAAAAGTAAATTATTTGCCTGTCTCTCAAGCTAATATTAGCTGAAGCATAAATGAGAGGGTTGGGCCCTCTTTTGTTCTGCGATCCTGCTGACAACCAGGAATTATTCCTCACAGCCCGCCCTCCTCCTCAGAGGTACTTCCTGGGCCCCAAGCCAAGCACGGCTCCTTACCTCCTTCCACCCCGAAGTCTCTCTCATATCAGTGTCTGTCATTTGTGACCTCAAATTTATCTCTGAGGCACTTGGACTAACATCTGTCTCTCTGCTGGACCATAAGCTCCACTTGGAAGGGATTGTAGCTCTCTGCCCTGTCCCCGGAGCCTATGATGGTGACATCAGTGAAATGTCACCATCAGAGTCAGGCGTGTGGGGAACCCACAGCCCCCAGCTCTGTTCACTGTCCCTCATCTACAAGCTCACCGCATGGACTTCTCTGTGAGTGCATGTGTGTGTGCGCGTGCTAAGCCACTTCAGTCGTGTCTGACTCTTTGCAACCCTATGGACTATAACCCACCAGACTCCTCTGTCCATGGGATTCTCCAAGCACGAATACTGGAGTGGGTTGCCATGCTCTCCTCCAAGGGATCTACCTGATCTAGGGATCGAACCTGCATCTCTTATGTCTCCTGCATTGGCAGTTGTGTTCTTTACCACTAGCACCACCTGGGAAGTCCTCTCTGTGCAGTGACAAGCAATTTACAAATCCAACCAGCTTGGGCAGAAGCATCATGAGACTTTAGTATGGGATGTGAATGAGGTAAGCCTGAAAAGGGAGAAGATGAGATGAGCTAGTGATCCTACTATTGAAACTAGGGTTGGGGCAGGGAGAGAGGGAATCAGAAACTAAGAGTGTCAGTTTCGTGGGAGCTGGTGTCCCCTTCAAGACCTGGTGATAGCCACAACCCGAAGCTCAGGGTCTCCCGTACAGTAGGTGCTCATGACTGCCCATGGGAGCAGCCTCTGAGATGGCCCTCAGGATCCTTTCCCTGGTGGCCACAACCTCGTGTAGGATCCACTTGCACTGTGCCAGGACCAACAGAACACAGCAGAAGTGAGGGTATAACATTTCCAAGAAAAGGTCATAAAAAGCACTGTGCTAAATATCCACTGACAGAGGAATGGATAAAAAAGATGCAGCATATATGCAATACAACAATATTACCCGATCAAGAAAAAGATGAAATTGTACCATTTGCAGAGATATGGATGGACCTTGAGTCCATCACATAGAATACAGTAAGTCAGAAAGAGAAAAACAAATATTACATATTAATGTATATTGTTGAATATAGAAAAGTGGTATCAGTTCAGTTTGGTTCAGTCACTCAGTCGTGTCTGACTCTTTGCAACCCCATGGACTGCAGCATGCCAGACCTCGCTGTCCATCACCAACTCCTGGAGTTTACTCAAACTCATGTTCATTGAGGCAGTGATGCCATCCAACCATCTCATCCTCTGTCGTCCCCTCCTCCTCCTGCCTTCAATCTTTCCCAGCATCAGAGTCTTTTCAAATGAGTCAGTTCTTCACACTAGGTGGCCAAAGTATTGGAGTTTTAGCTTCAACATCAGTCCTTCCAATGAATATTCAGGACTGATTTCCTTTAGTATGGACTGATTGGATCTCCTTGCAGTCCAAGGGACTCTCAAGAGTCTTCTGCAACTCCATAGTTCAAAAGCATCAATTCTTTGGCACTCAGCTTTCTTTATAGTCCAACTCTCACATCCATACATGACTACTTGAAAAACCATAGCCTTAACTAGACAGACCTTTGTTGGTATAGATATGAAAAGAGGTATAGATATGAGCCTATTTTCAAAATGGAAATAGAGACCCAGATGTAGAGAACAAATGTATGGATACCAAGGTGGGTAGAGAGGTGGGACGAATTGGAAGATAGGGATTGACATATACACACTACTATGTATAAAACAGATAACTAATGAGAACCCGCTGTACAGCTCAGGGAACTCTACTCAATGCTCTGTGGTGACCTAAATGGGAAAGAAATCCAAAAGAAAGGGGAAATATGTATACGTGTAGCTGATTCACTTTGCTGTACGGAAGAAACTAACACAACACTGTAAAGCAACTGCTGCTGCTGCTGCTGCTAAGTCGCTTCAGTCGTGTCCGACTCTGTGCGACCCAATAGACGGCAGCCCACTAGGCTCCTCTGTCCCTGGGATTCTCCAGGCAAAAATACTGGAGTGGGTTGCCATTTCCTTCTCCAATGCATGAAAATGAAAAGTGAAAGTGAAGTCGCTCAGTCATGTCCGACTCCTAGTGACCTCATGGACTGCATCCTACGAGGCTCCTCCGTCCATGGGATTTTCCAGGCAAGAGTACTCGAATGGGGTGCCATTGCCTTCTCTGTTTCTTATCTTATTTCTTTGCAAATGAATCTCCTTTCTCTGTTCTCTCCTTTTGCAACTCCAAGAGTAGGATACTGAATTGTCTGGACCAACCTTCTAGTTGTCTTTTCTCTCTGTCATAGACATTTTCTCTCTGTCTAGACATTTCCTCCACCTTGCCTTCTACCTCATCTATTAGGAATCCAAGTGCTTGGATGACCTCTTCCTTGTCTCTTGGGTGCAATATCCTCTCTCACATCCCTGAGAATATTAATGACAGTTTCATTAAGAGCCTCTCTTCTGCTCCTTTCTCTCTAAGTCCTCTAATGCCTGTTTTCTGTTTGGTTCCACACTGGCACATCCATTCACATGGTCAGGGATTCTGGGCAATCTGTTCAGAGTCAAGAGAGTAGCACTAAAGTGCCCTCTGAAGATTTCTTGGTGGGAGGGGGCTTTATGCTGGTGGGAAGAGCAGATTTCTTATGGGGTAACCTCATAGGTGAGCGTTTCCAGGTCTCTTCTCTAGGGATGTGTGCTCTCCCTGAAGCATGGAGGTCCTGCTGCCATCTTCCTGGATGTAGAGCTGGGAAGGCGCTTTGTCAGTTCTCTTAGTGTGAAGTCTTTCTTCTTCTACCCTCGCCTTTCTCAGTCCAGAATCCCATACCCACCTCCTTCTGTCCCTGGAGTCCCTGAGACAAGAGTCACCCCTCTCCACTTTCTCCAAAGAGCAAAACTTCAGACTTGTCTGGAGACTGCAGAAGAGGAAACCTGGGGTCCCACCTGCTTCCTGGACAGAGTCTGAATCAACCCCTCCCTTTTTTTCTTGCCTTGACCACCCTTACATCATCTGCCTCTTGTGATGTCAGCTGCTACCCACTGTCCAGGCTCCTGGGTTCCAGAGTGGACAGACCTGATCCTTGGCAGTGGACTCCACTTCACCCCCACATATCCTTAGGTCCTGGCTTCCTCTTCTCCATCCTACCGTCTCATATCTTAGCCTACCTCCTCTCCATCCTACCCCCTCACATTTCAGCCTACTCATCGGGAAAGCAGAGGTAGCTGTGGATCCCTCCCCCATGCTCTCGCAAGGCAGAAATGAGGTCACCATGGTGCCATTGATAGGGGAAGCACACTGACTGAAATAGCCCACCCTGGCCAGGCACCATAGTAACTGTTTGCGTGAGTTATTTTACGAAAGGAGGTCCTGGTAAAGAATGAGGAACTAACAGGCCACCACCAACCGGAAGAATTTGCGGAAGTCAAAAGGAGACGCCACGTGTCCTGCCACCTCCCAGAATACTCCTCGCTGGCATCCATCTTGGCTGAGTGATGCACACAGCACCAGCAACGTCCGTGGGTCAGATGACTGGCCAGAGACAACCTGGAAACTCACCCCATCACCATAAAACTGAGACTGTGGGCCACATGGCAGAGCAGTCCTCCTGGGTTCTCTTACCCTGCTGCTCTCCACCCTTTCCAGTAAAGTCTCTTGCTTAGTCAGCATGTGTGTCTCCTTGGACAATTCATTTCTGAGTGAAAGCCAAGAGCCCCCTCTCAGACCTTGGAAGGGGTCTCCCTTCCTACAAACACCATGACCATGATGGCAGCCCCTCGGGTGAGCTCTGTCCCTGGCGCACACTCTGTTTCTCCCACACAGGCCCAGGAAGAGGAGTCACATGTAGGGACCATGGGAAGCACAGAGCCAGGAAAACTGTCTCCTCCACGTGCCCTCAACCCTACCCATCCATGCAGGACCGGCCCCCAGCCAAGTGTGCCACCCAGTGACGCCACGTTGGCTGTTTCACAGCCTCCCCAAAGTCTCCTTTCAGCCCCCTCCCTCCACACCCACAGACAGAAATGTGAAGAAGTGCAAAGTCACCATGACAAGAACATGAGCTGGCAGCTGAGACCTGCATGGCTAATGACGGTCTGAAAGAAGAATGAGCCAGCTCTGTGCCATCTGCCCACCTACTCCTCAAATTACCTTCACCCACCTTCGAAATGGTGTCTGACTTTAGGAAGAGTGATTGCCAGAGTGGGAAAGATGTGTGTCCCTCCCTTGCAGGGCGAAGCAAGCTTGCAGAGCAGTCCTAGTTCTGTTCTGTGGGGGTCTAACTTGTCTGTTGCAGCAGGCTCCTGGCAGAGCACGGGCACTAGGGGTTGGTGACACAGGTTGTTTCAGGTTGGGTCTGTTCCTGTGACTCAGGTTGGCCCACCTCCCATCCCTGACCAGGACTGTTGAGGCAGGAAGCCTTGCCTGGAGCCTTTGATGCCCGGAGGCCTGGCCAGACACATGGACAAGCTTGTCTTGTGCCATAGTATGTGGTCACAGTGCACATGTGTATTTCAGGGAAGTCATTAGGGTTTGAGGTCATTCATTTGATGACCTGGACATTTTCAGAGGCTAATTTAGGAAAATACAAACTTAACCTACATCAGCTGGTAGAAGAAAAGCATTTGTTAGTTGTAATGGCCTCCTTCTAAGGCAGGAGGGTCTCTGGTGGCTCAGTGGTAAAGAACCTGCCTGCCAGTGCAGGAGACTTGGGTTTGATCCCTGCATCGGGAAGATTCCCTAGAGGAGAGCATGGCAACCCACTCCAATATTCTTGCCTGGAAAATCCCCATGGACAGAGGAGCCTGGAGGGCTCCAATCCATGGGGTCACAAAGAGTTGGACACTACTGAGTGACTAACACTTTCACTTTCACACCTGTGAGTTAGGATTTCAGTATATGAATGGGAGAGTGGGGCAAAAACGATTAGCCCAAGACATCAGAGAAACCCATGATGCCAGTGTCCATGTTTTATGTATCCTGCCAGGAATTAATTTCTATGCTTCTACACACACACACACACACACACACACGAAAGGATTCTACACACACTGTTTCTAGCTTCCTCTTTTTCATGAGTATACTTGTATATGCTTTGAAGACTGGTCCATATCACAGACCTATATATTTGCTGTTGTTTAGTCACCAAGTCATGTCTAACTTTGTGACCCCACAGACAGCAACATGCTAGGCTATATACACACCTTAAAAAAAAAAACAACCTGATAATTCCATACTATGGATGTGCCATAATTTCATTAATATTACTATTGCTAGTATTTAGGTTCTTTAAATGAGGAAGATGAGATGGTTAGATACCATCACCAACTCAATGGATATGAGTTTGAACAAACTCCGGGAAACAGTGAAGGACAGAGAAGCCTGGTGTGCTGCAGTCCATGGGGATGTAAGGAGTCGGACACGACTGAGCGGCTGAACCATAACAAGGTGTTTCCACCCTTTTACAATCATAAGCAATGCTTCCATGAGCCTGTGATCAACATCTTTGCAGAGGTACTTGAGAACACACACAGAACAAAGTCTGAAAGCGAGCTTGCTGGGCCGGTGGTTCTGACATAAAGGCCCAAACCTTCCAGGTCCTGTCCCTCTGGCATTGCAGTTATCAAAGTTTCTGGAGTTTGGCCAATCTGATTTAGGTCTACAGTAAGGTTCCCAGGTGTTTCAGTCTGCATCTCTTTTACCGTGAGATTAAGCCTCTTAAGCCTTTTCCCTTCCTGTGAGGGATTTCTGTCCATTTTTCAATTCCTTCCCTGTTTGTTTTTTTTTTTTGGTATTGATTTATAGCAGTCCCGCACTTGTGACATAAATTGTGTATATTATTATGCAGATGATACTGTTTTCATATTACAGACATAAATATACTTTGTTCATTTAATGACTGCATGATAATTCCATTTTAGGATTGACCCATTATTTTATTCTTAGTTGAAAGTTGCCTTTCTACTTTAATCTCATGTTTTCTGCCAAGCAGAAATATCTGGCTCTTATCTGGTATCAGTGATGTGATTTATGGCCTAGGGTTTTGTAACATAAGCCTCCAAGCCCAGGAGCCCCTTTCAAGACATGGCGGTGGCCAATGTATCCCTGTGAAGTGGTGTCCCTAAGATGGGAAAGTTGCCACATAAAAAAGTGTCTGATCCACATGGAAGCATTCCCACCGCCTCCCGTCATGGTGTGACTGTCTCAGAGCAGGGGCCCAGGCCAGCTTCAAGCACCCCTGCAGCTGAGGAAGAAAGGCCCAAGGCGGAGGGATAGGTGGGAGGCCAGGTGGGTGGGTCCCACACACTCCACCGAGGCTGGAAGTGTCCACAGCCACCCCTAGCTGCCTGTCCCTGGCCTTTCCTGCCCAGCATTCTCCATCCTTCCCCACGGGACACTGCCAAACACTGTAGTGAGCCGCTTCTTCGTGTCAGGGCCTGCCCTGGGGTATGGGACGATTGCACTGTGGAGATTGGTGGTCTGCAGAGGGCAGGCTCCCAGCACCAGGTTAGGGCCCTGCTTAGCTGAGGGAAGCAGCGGCTTGCACTGAGCGCTGCCCGGAATCTGGGAGGGAAAGCTGACAGGAGGCAGGTGGCAGCAGATGAGGCCAGACCCGGGGACCAGACCCCGGGCTGCTCCCCACCGTGAACACACTGCAGAGACCCCATGGGATCAACACCCCCCAGCCAAACCAAGCTGGAGGCACCCCACACCCCCGGGCGAGACTAGCAGGGATGCCCCACCACCTCGGAGGGCAGTGCCCATCCAGGACCTCAGCGACCCCAATGCCTTTGGGGACCAGCCAGGCTCTTTGGGCTGGCAGCTCAGCCTCTGGTTCTGACTTAGAGCTGATTATCAGTTTTCTCATCTATAAACATCGCGTAATGCTATGGCAACCCCTGAGATGGGTGAGGAGTGACCCATGTGAATCCTTGGATCTGTGAGCACTGCTCAGTGAGTGTAGATGGAGGGCGGAGCTGATCCCACTCACCAGCCCAGTGGTGCACACCCCTCCCACACACACTCATCCAGGATCACATTTTCTCTGCAAATGGAGAAACTCTCCATCACAGATTTCAGCACAGCTAACATCTATGCTGGGAAAGACTGAGGGCAAGAGGAGAAGGGGGCAATAGAGGATGAGATGGTTGGATGGCATCACCAACTCAATGGGCATGAGTTTGAGCAAACTCTGGGAAATGGTGAAGGACAGAGGAGCCTGGCGTGCTGCAGTCCATGGGGGTCGCAAAGAGTTGGACACGACTGAAACTGAACAACAACTGAACCTCCACGATTTACCTGGGCCACCAGGAACCAAGCGCCCCCACTCCAGGAGGATGCTCTAGGTAGGACTAGGGGTAAAAGTCAAATTGCACCTGTTCACCACCAGAAAGGTGAGTCCCTTGCCCCTTTCCTAGAGGTGGTGACATGCACAAGTGTATCAGGTTCCTGACAAATGCTGGCTCCCTTGGGACTGAAACTGCTTGCCTGCAGGAAAGCCCAACTGCACGAGACACTCAGTGACCTCTGTGTTTGCTGAGGTGGGATGGGAGGGGGCTGGTGCCGCCCCTCTGGTGTCTTGCCCGCCCCTCTGTGGTCCCTGCAAAGAGTCTGTATTTAGGAGATCAGGAAGTGGTCCTTTTCACAGGGCTGCCTCGAATTATTTCAGCTGCACTGAGGTATTTCAAAGTCAGACCAAATAAACATTTGCATCTAAAAGAGGCAAAACAAGGTCATTTGAAATAGAGAAGAAAGCCTTTCCCATATCCGGAGGGTGTGGCCAGACTCCCCCACGAAGCCTCACAGCGTTAGCTTTGGTTTTATGAGTTTGCCAAGGCACGGAGCTCTCTGGCTTCAGGAGGAAAGTGTTTTGTTTGAAATAAAACATGAGCTGATCTAAGGTTCCTTCCCTGATCTGCTCCGTGGCCACCCCGGCCCCCTGCAGCTGCCGGGACCACATCTTTAAAGGTTTGTTTTTCCTGAGGAGGCAGCCGGGACCCACTGGGTGTTAACAAGCAATCAGGCCCAGGGCGGGTGTGTGAGTGTGTATGTGTGTGAGTATGTTGTGGGGGCGCTGCTCCCAGCCTCCACTCAGCATCCCCCGCATGTGGTCAGATGGGTCTCTGGCCTGCCCCCAGCTTTTTCTTTCCTCCCTCTTCATGTTGGGCCTGGTGCCCAAGAGACACAGCTGGACCTTTCCTGAAGAGTCTGGACCGAAACCAGGGTGTTCCTGCTCAGTCGCTCAGTCGTGTCCAACTCTTTGCCACCCTGTGGACTGTAGCATGCCAGGCTTCCCTGTCCCTCACCATCTCCTGTGGGAATCACCTTTTCTTTCCTTCTAGCGATTATTTCTGCCCTCCCCTGGCTTAAACACATCTTTTAAATTAAGCCCAAAGGAGGGGCTGATATCCCTGCCCCCCACCCCCACAGGGACCTGTAGCATTTCCACCAATCGCTGAGCTCCTGGATGACAACAGACAGGGTCAGGGAACACCCTGGCCTCACCTGAGGTACAGGTGCTCTTACACAGGTGGGACTTCCTATCCAAACTGCATGCCCTCTGACCCTCATGGCATCCCTGCCTCAGAGGAGTGTCTGCACAGACCCCGGCCCTCCTCGACACCCCCACTCCTCCAGGAGCCCTTGCTCATTCATTCATTCATGCATTGGACTTAAGATGACTCATTCAACATCCAACTCTCTATTTCAGACCCTCTGAAATAGCAGGATAAATATAAAAACAAATCCTTTGTATAGACGGTCTTATTTACAAAACAGAAATAGAGACACAGGGGTAGAGAACAAACATGGACACCAAAGGGGGAGAGGGGTGGGATGAACTGGGGGATTAGGATCGACATATATACACTATACTATGTGTAAAGTAGATAATTAAGGAGAACCTACAGCATAGCACAGGGAACTCTACTCACTGCTTTGTGGTGACCTGAATGGGAAGGAAATCCAAAAAAGAGATATATGTATGCATATAGCTGATTCATTCTAGTGTACAGCAGAAACTGATACAACATTGTAAAGCAAGTGCACTCCAATAAAAATAAGAAAAAAAAACACCCAGATGCCGTGGAAAACTAGAAAAAGTGCCACCAGTAGACCAGAACATGGGAGAATTAGCAGAAGAGGTCAGATTAGTGGTGAAACCTAACATCCCTGAGGACCCACAAGGCTGGACCACCTTCTGAAAGGGAGGAGGGGTGCACGGCCACAAACATCTATGGGGAGAGTTACCTGAAGGGCCACCCAGGCAGCCAAGCTGGTTTCCTGTTTGCCCAGGGGATAAAGTCAGAAGACAGTTTTAGAGGCTTCTCTAGAGGCATAAAATATGCATAAGTGGATAAGAATCTGCCTATCAGTAGGGGTGAACAGAGGCTTAACCCCTCATCTGGGAAGATTCCACAAGCTGCAAGGCGACTAAGCCTGTGAAAGTCAAAGTGAATTCGCTCAGTCGTGTCTGACTCTTTGCGACCACATGGACTGTAGCCTACCATGCTTCTCCATCCATGGGATTTTCCAGGAAAGAGTACCGGAATGGGTTGCCATTTCCTTCTCCAGGGGATCTTCCCGACCCAGGGATTGAACCCAGGTCCCTGCCTTACAGGGAGACACTTTACCCTCTGAGTCACCAGGAAAGATGTGCCATGACTATTGATTGAGCTTGCATGCTGCAACTACTGAAGCCCGTGCCTAGAGCCCATGCTCGGCAATAAGCCCTTCCCAACAAGACCAAGCATCACAACGAACAGTAGCCCCAGCTTGCCACAACTAGAGAAAAGCCCAAGCAGCAACGAAGACCTAATGCAGCCAAAAGTAAATAGTAATAAAAAAAAGAAAACAGCTTTACAACAGGACAGGGGGCTGCAAGGGGCATCCCAGAGAGGGAGCAGGGCCACTATCCCTTAACTGTAGCAAAATGAGAGGCAGAATGTCCCTGTGTCAGAGGCCTTCTCAGCGTGAGAACAAAAGGTCTGAGGCTTTGTCTCTTCAAAGTGGCCCCCTCCCAGCATTCTGCTCCCATGTGTTGGTCTGAGAGCGGGTTCTGTGGGAGATCCACAGCCTAGAGCCACCCCACCAGGCTACCTCAAGGCATGGCCCTTAGGGGTGGGGGATGCAGCCAGAAAGGAAGGATAGCTCCTCTCCTAGCCCTCCTCACCCCCGATAAAGACTCTATAGGTCTGCCCCTCCCCTCCAGAAAAAGAAAACACAGGATGCTGGCCCCAGGTAGCTAAGGTGGACATCAAAGGAATGATTTCAGTGGGCCCAGACTTTTGCATATCTTCCCATACACAGAAAAGTGCCAAATTCCTTAATTTGGGATATCTGGTTTTCTTTAATTAACAATCATCTTTTGATGTTCAGGGCTTCCCTGGTAGCTCAACTGGTAAAGAATCCATCTGCAATGCAGGAGACCCCAGTTCTTGATTCCTGGGTTGGGAAGATCCGCTGGAGAAGGGAAAGGCTATCCACTCCAGTATTCTGGCCTGGAGAATTCTATAGTCCATGGGGTCGAAAGACATCACTGAGCTACTTTCACTTTTGATGTTCAGACCACCTGCCCTTTTGTTGCAAAACTTCTATATAACCTGACTCCTCCCCCACTCACCTCCTGGAAGCAGTTCTCTCAGGGTCACTTGAAACACTGTCTCCCTGTCTTAAAGTCCTAAAGTGAAAGTGAAAGTGAAGTCGCTCAGTTGTGTCCTACTCTTTGCGACCCCATGGACACCAGGCTCCTCCATCCATGGGATTTTCTAGGCAAGGGTACTGGAGTGGGTTGCCATTTCCTTCTCCAGGGAATCTTCCCAACCCAGGGATCGAACCCAGGTCTCCCGCATTGTAGACAGACGCTTTACCGTCTGAGCCACCAGGGAAGTCCACCAGGGAAGTCAGTCCTAAAAATTCCCACCAAATAAAACATAACTGTCAAACTTTATGTTGTCACTATTTTTTAAGTCTACAGGAACAAATGAGTTACTGCATGCAAAACGCTCAGAGCTGCTTGGCTTTTGGGGACCAGTCACTGCCCAGTAGGTCTTATACTATCCTGATCTCATTTCTACACCAAGCACATTAAAACACATGAATGCCGATTGATCCAGCTGTACCTCCTTGGCCATGAACAGTGGCTACCTTGGAAGTGGGAGTGAGGAGGGAGAAAGGGGGTCAATATGTTGCAGGAAGGGGGACCCCTTCCAGGGCCCGAAACTGGGCTCTTGTCTAACACTCGGAAATGAATTGTCCAAGGAGACACATGTGCTGACATAGCAAGAGATTGTATTGAGAGCAGTAGGGTAAGGGAACTCAGGAGAACTGCTCTGCCATGTGACTCACAGTCTCGGGTTTTATGGTGATGGGATTAGTTTCCGGGTTGTCTTTGACCAATTGTTGTAATTCAGAGTCTTTCCTGGTGGCACACGCATCATTCAGCCAAGATGGATGCTAGCCAGAGGGATTCTGGGAAGTGGACGGACTCGCGGTGTCTCCTTTTGACCTTTCCCGAACTCTTCCGGTTGGTGGTGGCTTATTAGTTCAGTATTCCTTACCAGGATCTCCTGTCATAAAACAACTCATGTGAATGGTTTAAAGGGCCTGACCAGAGTGGGCAGTTTCAGTCAGTGTGCTTCCCGTAACAAATACGGTGTCTATTGGTCATTGGTCTATGGATAAATCCTTTCAATTTCCTCTAAAAAGTACTAACTCCTGTAGGTAGGCAAGTAAGTATACAGGTGACAGGTACTCAAATGGATGTAACAGGACAACGCAGGCAGAGCCCTGGGACCTGAGGCCTCTTCAGGTCCCTGAGAGACACCCAGGAATGCGGTGGGGGGTGGAGCTGGGGGTGGACCCTGGAGAAGGGGCACTGCACAGAGCAGGGCCATGACATTCATCATCGCCACTCGCCTTTCTGTCCCGCTCTTCGATCCATGAGGTCCCAGGGCTCAAGTCCCCCCAGTGGACACAGTCAGTGAGTGGACAGTGATCTCATCGGAAAACGCACAGCCTTCTTGAAGGTCCAGGGTCCCAACTTAGTGGGAGGAGCGGTGTAGGAACTGTTCGGGACAGCTGCTGGCTGACCCCAGGCGGGGGACGGGGGTCAAGACACGAGGAGGGTGGTACAGCCTGTACCCTGCACCCCTTAGACCTGGAAGGCAGGTACACCGTTCATTCATATCATACTTCCCTGCAGGGCTAGCCTAGGGCCCGGGGAAGAGGCAGGGGTGCGGCCTGCGACCTCCAGCTTCCTCCCGCTTCTCCCCTCCCCCTCCTGCCCTTCCCAACCCTCGCTTTCTCTCATTTCCCTTTAAGTTTCTTTCTTCTCCTCCCGCCTCTCCGCTCCTGTCCCCTTGCTTCTTCTCCCCTTTCTTGTCCCTCCCAAACCTCCTCCCTCTCCTCTCCCCGACCCTCCTTCGCCTTTATCTTTTATCCTCCCCATCTCCGGTCCACCCCTCGCCCCCTCCCCCTACAAGCAGAGGCGGGCGTGCTGGGTGGCCCCGGGCTCGGGCCCCGCCCTGCGCTCGCACCTGCTCCGCGGCCGGTGGATTCCCCGCCCCCGGCTCCGCGGCTGGAGGGAATGTGGGTCAACGCGGAGCCGCTGCGCCTGTGCTTGGAAGCAGATGGAGGACCCGGGACCTCTGCTGGCGCGGGAGCGGCAAGCGGCCGCTTGCGTAGCCTAGGATGCGGGCCCGCTGGCCCCTCCTCGCCCCCTCAGCCCGCGGGAGGCTGCCTCCCTCCGTGATACCCCGGCCGCTGCGCCCAGCGCGCCCGCACTTCATCTGGCAGGTCGGAGGGTCTTCCCTCCAGGACGTGGTTCCCGCTACCCCTCGCTGCCCCCTAGTGTCATCCCCCGGACTGCGCAGGCTGGAGCCCAGCCCTGGAGCACGCCCCTGTGAGCATCTGTCTGACGCCCCCAGACTCCGGCCCTTCTGCCCAGGTGTGCGGGGCCCTGGGTCTGCTCTGTGAGGAAGCCCCCAAGCGGCCTTCTCGCCTCTACTCCGGGCGGTGCTCCCGCCTGTAGCCCGGCTGAGCGCTGTCTAGCCGCACCCTAGCCCAGCATACCGAAAGTCCCGTTGCAGATCCGATCCAGGTCCCTGCCCTGCGGCGGGGACCAGCTATGGGACCATGGAGGTGACCTGGCCTCCCAGGCATCAGCCTTGGGGTCTCTCCGCGGCAATCTCCCACCCTGGGCCTCACTGCCTCCTGTACTGCCCTGAGACTTCTCCAGTGGGCATCGCAGCTCTACCACCTCCTAGTACACTCATTCTGAATTCTCTCCAGCCTAGGCCTTGGATTCCTCCTGGATTTAAGCCTGATCCTGGAAAGCCCTACTCCTTGTTCACCTGACCAGTGGGTCACCTTAACCCAGAACCGTTCCAAACCCTGTCGCCAGAATGCTGCTTCCTGCCCTGTTTCCCGGGATCCACAATTTGCATCTGTCAGTGACCAGGCTGAGCGCTGGCCTGTCAGGGAGGCTGGTGTCTGTGAACCCCAGCAAGATGAGCTTCTCATATAGGAAGCAGGAGGCCTGCCCGAGTCAGAGGCTGCCAGAGTCCATCCACCCCCACTCCACCCCCCACCCCACCCCCACCACCCCTGCCCTCACAGGGCTCCAGGTTTGAAAGACTTTGCCTGGCGTCCTCAGTCATGTCAGACTCTTTTTGACCCCAAGGACTTTAGCCCGCCAGGCTCCTCTGTCCATGGGATTCTTCAAGCAAGAATCCTGGAGTGGGTTGCTATTTCCTTTTCCAGGGTATCTTCCAGACCCAGGGATGGAACCTCTGTCTGCTGCATTGTCAAGGCAGGTTCTTTACCACTGCACCACCTTCAGACAAATCATCTGTGGAGCCCTGCGGCTGTCTTGGTAAACAGCGCTCAAGAAAAGCCAGGGTGGGCCCTGCCCACTCAGTTAGGAAACAGATTTGGATTCAGTTTAGTTTTGTTTTTATTTGAAGCTTTGGTCACCGGCAGGTTATCAGGGCAGGTTATCACCGTTGAGGATCTTCCTTCCCATCAACTCCTGCTGAGTTCTGAGGCTCTGAAATTCTCAGGGGAACAGACACTGGTTAATAAAACTTGGAAGCGGCTTTTTTTTTTTTTTTTCATGAAGTAACCCTCCTTTCATGTCTGTTTACTGCCGGGCTCCACGTAGCAACGTCTGATTAAATGCCCAACATGTCCTGGGGCGAGAGACACATAATTGCAGTGCTTCGTTTTCCCATGTGATGATTAAGGAAGGCTTTGCTCATTTTGTACCTGTGGGAAAGAGACGATGTTAGTATTTGGATTTGAAAACTTGTTGGTGTTGCTGTCCTGAGAGTGTGATACAGTGTGGGTTGCCCCTGCAATGGTTACTATACATCTTTGAAAACAGAAAAGATTTTTGGTGCCAGACGGTACAATGGGGCATGGAGGGAGGTATTCCCAGCCTGCCTTATATGTAATGTTACACACAACAGCAGGACATATTTCTTCCTCAAACACTAGATAAACAACATACACCATAAATGAGGATCCTTTGTCATTAAAGATCTCAGTGTGACTAATGTTTTGGACCTGCCACAAGGCTTTTTTTCTCAAGTAAAAGGAGAAAATACGCCTACCTGTACTGCTTCTTCTATGGAACTTTCCTGCCTCTGACTCTATGGGGAGAATGGAAAGAGCCTGGCCGAGGAGTCAGGATGTTCAGTGATGAATTTGGCTGTGAGCTGTCTGTGTTTGTTGCAGAAATAGCTGTCCTTCTCTGGTCTCAATTGCATTATATGTTAATGGACAAGAGAGAAATCTACCTTCTTCCCTCTCTTTCTCCTTCCCTCCTTCACTTCCCTCCCCTTCCTTGTTTTCCATTTTTGGGGGGTTGATTTGTTTGTTTCTTGGGTTTTCTTGGCTGCACTGGGTCCTCCTCATTGTTGCACACACTTTCTCTAGTGAGTGGGGGCTGCTCTCTTGTTAACAGTGCTTGGGCTTCTCATTGCGTTGGTTCTCTTGTTATGGAGCCCAGGTTCTAGGGCACGCAGGCTCGGTAGTTGAGGCACATGGGCTTAGTTGCCCCTCGGCATGTGGGATCTTCCCAGAACAAAAATTGAACCTGTATCCCTTTCACTGGAAGGAGGATTTCCAACCACTGGAGCATGGGGGAAGTCCTCCTGTGACTTTTTATTATGGAAACTTTCCATTTCAAAGATAACCAATTGTAGAGAGAACAATGAAGAAATAATAAGCCGTCGTGTACCCCCTCACCAGCTTCAACAGTGACCATCATAGAACCCATCTTATTTCATCTTTGCTTCCACTCAACCCCCCACCCCCAACTTGTGCATGTGTGTTCAGTCACTCAGTCATGTCTGACTCTTTACCACTCCATGGATGGTAGCCTGCCAGGCTCTTCTGCCCATGGGATTCTCCAGACAAGAATACTGGAGTGGGTTGCCATTTCCTCTTCTAGGGGATCTTCCCCACCCAGGATTCGAGCCTGCATTGATAGGCGGGTTCTTTACCTATAAACCACTGGGGCTTCCATACCCTCCAGCTTATTGGGAAGCAAATCCCTAAACATCAGTAATTTCATCTATATACGTTTCAGGATTATCTGATTTATCGCTGCAATCTGGTTGCTTGAAACAGCACTACTCTATTAGATTAAGATGCTGTAGCTTGACAGTTTTGGCTGGGACCAACTGGACTGTTCTGTTGATGCTGCCTGGTTCTCTCATGTTAAAAGTAGTTAGCTGGTGTATTGGTTGTGGCCACACAGTCTGTGATGGCTTTATGCGTCTGACAGCTGGCCTAGGTGCCTCCATTGTCCACGTGGCTCCTCCAGTTAGGCTAGCTCGGGCTTGTTGTCATGGTTGCAGCGTTCCATGAGTTTCGAGCGGCAAGAGAAGGCAAACCTCAATGGGAAGTTACTTTCCAAGCCTGCTGTTTGTGTCATGTTTGCTAAAGTCCCATTTGGCAAAACAGGTCTTGTGTAGCCCTGCCCAGAATCAACACGGGAGAGGAAGAGAGATATACAAGGAGGGAGAAACAGGGGAAGTAATTTATTGGGGGCTGTTACTGCAGCAGTCTACCATAAGGGATCGAAACTATCGCCAGGAAACAGAAATGCAAAAAAGCAAAATGGCTGCCTGAGGAAGCCTTACAAATAGCTGTGAGAAGAAGAGAAGCGAAAAGCAAAGGAGAAAAGGAAAGATATACCCATTTGAATGCAGAGTTCTAAAGAATAGCAAGGAGAGATAAGAAAGCCTTTCTCAGCGATCAATGCAAAGAAATAGAGGAAAACCATAAAATGGGGAAGACTAGAGATCTCTTCAAAAAAAGTTAGAGATACCAAGGGAACATTTCATGCAAAGACGGGCTCAATAAAGGACAGAAATGGTATGGACCTGACAGAAGCAGAAGATAATAAGAAGAGGTGGCAAGCATACACAGAACTGTACAAAAAAGATCTTCATGACCAAGATAATCACAATGGTATGATCACTCACCTAGAGCCAGACATCCTGGAATGTGAAGTCAAGTGGGCCTTAGGAAGCATCACTACGAACAAAGCCAGTGGAGGTGATAGAATTCCAGTTAAGCTATTTCAAATCCTAAAAGATAATGCTGTTAAAGTGCTGCACTCAATATGCCAGCAAATTTGGAAAACTCAGCAGTGACCACAGGACTGGAAAAGGTCAGTTTTCATTCCAATCCCAAAGAAAGGCAATGCCAAGGAATGCTCAAACTACCGCACAATTGCACTCATCTCACATGCTAGTAAAGTAATGCTCAAAATTCTCCAAGCCAGGCTTCAGCAATACGTGAACCATGAACTTCCAGATGTTCAAGCTGGTTTTAGAAAAGGCAGAGGAACCAGAGATCAAATTGCCAACATCCGCTGGATCATTGAAAAAGCAAGAGAGTTCCAGAAAAACATCTATTTCTGCTTTATTGACTATGCCAAAGCCTTTGATTGTGTGGATCACAATAAACTGTGGAAAATTCTGAAAGAGATGGGAATACTGGACCACCTGACCTGCCTCTTGAAAAACCTGTATGCAGGTCAGGAAACAACAGTTAGAACTGGACATGGAACAACAGACTGGTTCCAAATAGGAAAAGGAGTACATCAAGGCTGTATATTGTCACCCTGCTTATTTAACTTAGATGAAGAGTACATCATGAGAAACTCTGGGCTAGAGGAAGCACAGCTGGAATCAAGATTGCCAGGAGAAATATCAATAACCTCAGATATGCAGATGACACCACCCTTATGGCAGAAAGTGAAGAGGAACTAAAGAGCCTCTTGATGAAAGTGAAAGAGGAGAGTGAAAAAGTTTGCTTAAAATTCAACATTCAGAAAACTAAGATCATGGCATCTTGTCCCATCACCTCATGGCAAACAGAAGAGGAAACGGTAGAAAGAGTGACTGACTTTATTTTTTTGGGCTCCAAAATCACTGCAGATGGTGATTGCAGCCATGAAGTTAAAAGACGCTTACTCCTTGGAAGGAAAGTTATGATCAACCTAGACAGTATATTAAAAAGCAGAGACATTACTTTGCCAACAAAGGTCCATCTAGTCAAGACTATGGTTTTTCCAGTGGTCATGTGTGGATGGGAGAGTTGGATTATAAAGAAAGCAGCGTGCCGAAGAATTGATGCTTTTGAACTGTGGTGTTGGAGAAGACTCTTGAGAGTCCCTTGGACTGCAAGGAGATCCAACCAGTCCATCCTAAAGGAGATCAGTCCTGTTGTTCATTGGAGGGTCTGATGTTGAAGCTAAAACTCCAATACTTTGGCCATCTGATGCAAAGAGTTGACTCATTGGAAAAGACCCTGATGCTGGGAAAGATTGAGGACAGGAGGAGAAGGGGACAACAGAAGATGAGATGGTTGGATGGCATCACCGACTCAATGGACATGAGTTTGGGTGGGCTCTGGGAGTTGGTGTTGGACAGGAGGCCTGGCGTACTGCAATTCATGGGGTCACAAAGAGTTGGACATGACTGAGCAACTGAACTGAACTAAACTGAACCATAAGGATATATTCCTAAAACCTAAGCCCTTTGCCTTTTTAATATAACCATAATTCTGTTATGAAAGCCTACCAAATTGACTACAAACCTTTGATATGGACGATATCCAGAGTTCCCCCATTTTCATATAAATGTGGAGAAATGGGAACTTTTGTACAGAACTGGTAAATAATATGGTGCAGCCACAGTGGAAAACAGAAAAAAATGGAGTATTGTTTGTGTGTAACTGCTTTTAAGTTTTTTATGACTGTGTGCACTCTTATAGCATAAAATATATCTCTGTTATTAAAAATGTTTTACAAACCCAAAGGTTGGTCATTTTGTCAGTAGCAGAGGGGACAGAGTTCTCAAGAAATAAAGAGCAGTTGTAATAGTTCTGAGGACTTTTTGCTTGGGTCTGAGCAGCTACACTATGGCTTTATTGTCATTCATTGTCACTTGAATAGCTACTTTCACATTTCACCAACTTTAAATCTCTCAGGTGCTGTCATTAGTGCAGTAATAAGACACTCAAGTCCTTGCAAGCAAGATCAGTTGAAATACACAATTTTCCCTGATGCAATATAGTTATTATTCTCTAAAATGTAACTGCATACTCTTAGGTCTTAAGAGCCATTTAGACAGGGTGGATCTGGATTCTGTGAGGTCTGAAGATTATAGACTTGTGAGACTCCTGTAAGAATTAGATGTTGCAAAAACCAAGTTAGGTATAAAAGTGAATATTTAGAATGAGAAAATAAATCACAACAAATCAGAAATTTTAAAGTGCTGAAAAATGCCCCAAACACTGTAAACCCAGAAATATAACATAACATTAAAAAAATTAACTTCCTGACATAATTATATAGTATTTGTTTTTCTACATTTTTGGCTAGACTTTCTTATATGGCAGTTCTTTTGTCATATATTTGTATAAAGTTTAAAAGATGATTAGAAAGTGAAAGTGAAGTCGCTCAGTTGTGTCCGACTCTTTGCGACCCCATGGACTATAAGCCTGTCAGGCTCCTCTGTCCATGAGATTTCCCAGGCAAGAATACTGGAGTGGGTTGCCATTTCCTTTTCCAGGGGATCTTCCCAACCAGAGATCAAACCCGAGTCTCCCACACTGCAGGCAGACTCTTTACCATCTGAGCCACCAGGGAAGCCCTAAAAGACGATTAATCTCTGTTATATAGCACAGAGATCAGCTAACTTCTCCTGTAAAAGACCTATCAGTAAATACATCAGGCTTCATGGCCATAGAGTGTCTGTCACGACTACTCAACTCTGCCACTGCAGCATGGAAGCTGTCTTAGATGATGTGCAAATAAAGAAACATGACTATGTTCCAATAAAACTTTATTTGTGTAAACAGGTGCCAAACCAGGAAGTGACAGCAAGATGATGTAATAGGAAGACACAAATACAGAGATTAACAACAATAAATAGTTCAAAAAAGTGTTTCAGAGAACTCCATAAGCCAGTTAGGAAGTCATAACATCCTAGGAAGCTGAAAGCTAAGAAGAGCTGCATTGAAACAAGGAAGAGAAATCTATTTCATTTAAACCACATCAACCCTTTCCCCAAGCAGGCACAGCTTGCTATCAGGAGAAAGTGCAACTCCCAGCTTCTCCTTTGAGAGGAAGAGAGCAGAACATACGTCCAGTGTTTCAACTTTTCAGGGGGCTGCCCAAGAGACTGGTTTCTGTCGTTGCTGACTCAGAGCAGTGATGGAACTAAGAGAGCTCAGATCCCCAGGGCCACAGAGAAAGCTCAGCAGCTTGACACTGCTCCAGAGAACGTGCAGTACTACAAGCAGACACCAGAGAGAGCAAGACTACACGCTCCTGAGAAAGAAATTAGCAGATCTCATCAGGAAGATCCTCTGGAGAAGGAAATGTCAACCCACTCCAGTATTCTTGCCTGGGACATGCCATGGACAGAGGCGCCTGGTGGACTACAGTCCATGGGATCCCAAAGAGTTGGACATGACTTAGCGACTAAAACAACACAGCAGCAGCAACAACTTATCTCTTTAGACAAGAATATGTTGGTCCCTGTGAACTGGTAAACTTTTTCGAAGTTCAGTTCAGTTTAGTTGCTCAGTCGTGTCCAGCTCTTTGCGACCCCATGGACTGCAGCACACCAGACTTCCCTGTCCATCACCAACTCCTGGAGCTTACTCATACTCTTGTCCATCAAGTCAGTGATGCCATCCAACCAACTCATCCTCTGTCATCCCCTTCTCCCACCTTTAATCTTTCCCAGCATCAGGGTCTTTTCCATTGAGTCAGTTCTTCCCATCAGATGGGCAAAGTATTGGAGCTCCAGCTTCAGCATCAGTCCTTTCAATGAATATTCAGGATTGATTTCCTTTAGGATTGACAATGAATCTCCTTGCAGTCCAAAGGACTCTCAAGAGTTTTCTCCAGCACCATAGTTTAAAAGCATCGATTCTTCAGTGCTCAGCTTTCTTTATAGTCCAACTCTCACATCCATACACGACTACTGGAAAAACCATAGCTTTGACTAGACAAACCTTTGTTGGCAAAGTAATGTCTCTGCTTTTTAATATGCTATCTAGTTTGGTCATAGCTTTTCTTCCAAGGAGCAAACATCTTTTAATTTCATGGCTGCAGTCACCATCTGCAGTGATTTTGGAGCCCAAAATAATAAAGTCTGACACTGTTTCCACTGTTTCCCCATCTATTTCCCATGAAGTGATGGGACCAGATGCCATGATCTTCGTTTTCTGAATGTTGAGTTTGAAGCCAAGTTTTTCACTCTCCTCTTTCACTTTCATCAAGAGGCTTTTTAGTTGCTCTTCACTTTCTGTCATAAGGGTGGTGTCATCTGCATATCTGAGGTTATTGAGATTTCTCCTGGCAATCTTGATTCCAGCTTGTGCTTCATCCAGCCCAGCATTTCATATGATGTACTCTTCATCTAAGTTAAATAAGCAGGGTGACAATATACAGCCTTGATGTACTCCTTTCCTGATTTGGAACCAGTCTGTTGTTCCATGTCCAGTTCTAACTGTTGCTTCTTGACCTGCATACAGATTTCTCACGAGGCAGGTCAGGTGGTCTGGTAATCCCATCTATTTAAGAATTTTCTACAGTTTGTTGTGATCCACACAGTCAAAGGCTTTGGCGTATTCAATAAAGCAGAAATAGATGTTTTTCTGGAACTCTCTTGCTTTTTCGATGATCCAGCAGATGTCGGCAATTTGATCTCAGGGTCTTCTGGCTTTTCTAAATCCAGCTTGAACAGCTGGAAGTTCGCGGTTCATGTAGCCAGGTGGTGTTGTAGCTTGGAGAATTTTGAGCATTACTTTGCTAGTGTGTGAGATGAGTGCAATAGTGCTGTAGTTTAAAGATTCTTTCAAAGAACACAATGAAAATGGCCACCAAAGTGTGAAAATTGCAACAATATCATTGCACGTGTAATTAAAGAGAATTGCACAATTATGTTGATTGACAGGGTGAAGATGTCAGAACAATCTGGATAAGTGAAGAAAGCTGGCTTCACCTGGGAGCTCTTAATTCCGTCCAGGCAGCTCTACAAACAAGAAGCTTGCATAAGCGGCAAACATTCCCCGAAGGGTTCACTCCCAGATGGACATAGTGGGTGCCTCGGGGAAGGGGTCCTTTCCAATTTAAATCCTTCCTTGATGTTTGATCGTTTATCATGTTTATGAGTTGTTTTTACTTTAAAAAAACACACATTTATTGTAAACATTTAGAAGCATGCATGCATGTGTGCTAAGTCGCTTCAGTTGTGTCCAACTCTTTGGGACCCATGGACTGTAGCCCACCAGGCTCCTCTGTCCAAGAGATTCTCCAGGCAAGAAAACTGAAGTGGGATGCCATGCCCTCTTCCGGGGTATCATCCCAACCCAGCGATCGAACCCGAGTCTCCTGCACTGCAAGCAGATTCTTTACCACTGAGCCCATGTAGAAGTATCAGTTCAGTTCAGTTCAGTTGCTCAGTCATGTCTGACTCTTTGTGACCCCATGAATGGCAGCATGCCAGGCCTCCCTGTCCATCACCAACTCCCAGAGTTTACCCAAACTCATGTCCATCGAGTTGGTGATGCCATCCAGTCATCTCATCCTCTGTCATCCCCTTCTCCTCTTGCCCCATCCCTCCCAGCATCAGGGTCTTTTCCAATGAGTCAACGCTTCGCATGAGGTGGCTGAAGTATATCAGGATACAAAAGAGAAAGTTCTACCAGCGACTCCACCTCCCAGAAATAAGTCCGACGATCGTCTCTGAATTTGTCAGTTAACCTTGAACTCTGGATGTCTCTCCAGGCTGCTCAGCCTTTTCCCACAACCCTAAACTCGGCCATAGCAAATTATTCTAGTTCCTGGATGATCTTTTGACACGTTGGGCCATCCCCTACCCTGCCCTGCCCTGCCCTGCCCCCTCCCCTGGCCTGTAATTGAGGCCATCCAGGGGCCTCATCTGTTAGTTCTGCACCAATGGCCCCTTGGGCAGCATCCCCTTCTCAACAGAAAGATACATCACAGTAACCCCATGGGCCCAACAGAGGACGAGGACCCCAACGCAGAGTTCTGTCTGCAGCTTCACCTCTGCTGTTCCCAGGGGTTCCCCCAGATCCCTTGGCTGGTCCTTCCCTGTCTTGTTCATAAACGTCAGCCCTGTGCACACTATACTGTCATTGGCTTTGGGGACACTTTTAAATTCACCTTGTTCTTCCCCTCTGCTTTCTATTCATAACCAGCAAATGGCAAATGTGCTCAATCCTTTGCAGATTTCAGATGCTCAACAAATAGATGTTGAAAATGGCAGAGTGAAGGAGGCTGTGTGTATAGGTGATTGTGGTCCCCACTCGTCACCCTAAAAACTCCATCACAGCAGCCATAACTCAGGCCCTACATGTTGGAGCATTCTGCCATTTACAAGGGACTGGGAACTGCTGGGGCTTTTCATGCTGTGGGAAATAAACATTCCCAAAGGCTCACAGCTGCCAGGTCTTCTGTCGAGAAGTAGGCAGGCTTTGGCAGAGGGCAGGGCCACCTGTCTTCCCTGTGACACGTGGACAGGAGGGTGACCAGATGGGCCACAGGGAGGACAAAAGTCACCCCTCTGTCCTGGGCTGCATTCTCAATACAGGTGTTCATCCGGGCTTACGTTTAGGGTCTCAGCTTTGCCTGGCCCTGCACTTTTCCCTTTAATCCCGATTTAGGATGCACCCCAATGCAGGATGCGTAAGCCTGGTGAATGGGGCAGGAGTAATAACATTTGGGCTTAGAGGGAAGTTAATTCTTTCCACTCTTTGGGGTCTGGAGATTTTGGAAAGCACAGGTATCTCCCGGCACATGTAAGGACATGGGCTCTCCTAGGCTCTGTGTTAGCAGCAGGTTTCCCGGCCATTCTCAAGCTGCTCCCACCTGGGAAGAGCTGTCTTGCCAAACTTGCAGCCTTGACCATCCTTTGGGTGCTGCCATGAGGAGACATTTTCCCTCACTGGCCCCAAGCCAGTGAAGACTTTCTGAGTCCTGACAAGCCAAGGAACACACTGCTGACTTAAAAAATATTCAAAACCTAAAAGTTGGGACTTATGTTTTATTCAGCAGGAAGTTTTAAGACTTCAAACCCGGAAGGCAGCATTTCAAGTAACCCTGAGAGAACTGCTCTGAGAATCTTACTCAGGCATTTGCGTCCATGTGGACAAATGTGTCTTGAAGGTAGATGGCCAAGAAGTGGATTTTGAATATTCATAGAAGCAGCCATTGGCTTTCTGTACCAAACAAATTTCTTTGCCTATGTAAAAATTTTTCCCCTCCAAAAATCTTTGAAAAAGAAAATAAATAGCACCTGAAATCTCAAGAATCTGAGATAATAAGCATTATCATTTTTTACACATACACACAGACACACATGTTTACATTAGTGGCGTCTCTTCAGCATTCATTATTATAAAAAACTCGAGTATCCTTTAAATGCAGTGTTTTTCTTCTGACTTTCTCTTTTCCAATTCCCCACTTCCCTAATCTCTTTTAATCTAATATGGACCTCTGGTTAAACATACTGAATTGAAAGTTGCATTAACCTCTGTTCCCTCCCCAAACTCAGCTAAAATGACAGTAAATGGATGACAAAGGCATTATCCCTAAGTGACAAAGAGCTCAGCAGAATATTGGACAGCCCTTGAGAAATGCCCAGGACATTTGGGAAGCAGGAAAACAGCTGGGCTGACTGCTGACCTTGATTCAGCAAGGCTGGGGAAGCTAAAACCTAGCTGCCTTCAGTGGGAAGCACACAGGCTGATTTGCCCCCAGTGACCCCAGGAATGTCAGTATTGGGGGGCATCTGAGATCCTTTGGGAAAATATGAAATCAGCAGCAGCTGCAAGTCAGCCTAAGAAGCAACTGAATCTCCAGGTTGTCTCCTTCACCCCTCAAGTGACTTCCCGTCCCTCTCCTGGTAGTAAAACCAGGAGGGAAGGGGGAGAGGGTACAACCTTTAAAATAATGACAGAGCCCAAGGGCACAACATAAACTGATTAGAAACAAACATCACCAGCTCAATGGATATGAGTTTGAGCAAACTCCAGGAGATAGTGAAAGACAGGGAAACCTGGTGTGCTATAGTCCATGGGGTCGCAAAGAGTTGGACGTGTCCCGAGAGACTGAACAGCAACAACAAAGTCAAAGATGGCAAATGGGTCAACTCTACTAGACCTTAAGCCTCAGTATATGCTCACTGTAACACATTAGCTAAATGACACACACACAGATGCTGTGACATTCCCAAGGCCAACCATTAAGGTAAAAAAATGGGCAGTGGACCAATTTCTGGAAATCCCCACCCCTCCCCCAAATAGCTGGCATAGTCCTCCCACTCATTAGCCTGTGAAATTAACCACTCCTATAAAAACTGACAACCCAGTAACCAAGGGCTGTTCTCTTCAGAGATGGCCCACACTCTTTATGTGGAATGTGTTTCTCTCTAAATAAATGCACTTATTACCTATCACTGTGTCTGTCACTCAATCCTCCAGAGACATCAAGGACTTGAGTTCCATTAAGTCTTGAGGCCAGGTGTGTGATCTCAGTTAAGAGACCAATTTGGATTGCATGGTTTCAGCAGGAGGTGAAGTTGCTGTCTGGAGAGGTTGAATCCATGAGCCCCATGGATGTGGGAACCCCAGGCACAGCCCAGGGTACGAGATCCATTCTGGACCCAGGACACAGGGGATGTGAAGTACTCGGGACCTCTCCTCCCATGGCTCAGGGAACCTTAGGGGTCAAGCTCATCCACCCAAGTCAGAGGCTAGAGGGCTTCTCTCTGCAAAAATTACTTTATAGGAAAGATACACAGATGCTGGTGTTACCAGAATCATACCCCTGCCCCTCCCTCAAATTGAAACTAATTACTCTTAGCTAAGAGTCAGAATGAAGCTGCAAAAAAACCAAAAAAAAACAAAAATAAAAGCTGGTTGGAACCAACTAGGTCCAAGTTGGCAACCTGCAGTAGAGCTTGAGCCTCATCATAGGCTCACTGTGACACATTCTCTAAAGGACACACCCACCAGTCCAAGACAGTTGACAGTTGCCATGACAACAACCAGAAAAACCCATACAAAGGTTATTTTAATGATGGTATGCATATTGTACCATGATTTACTTATTTCTCCTTTGAATGACACTGATTTTGTTTCCAGTTTTTTTGCTACTACCAAAAATGCTGTAGTTAACATCTTTAAATATATATATATATATATATATATATTTTTTATATACACATGAAAGTGAAAGTGAGGTAGCTCAGTCATGTCCAACTCTTTGGGACCCCTGTGGACCATGGCCTACCAGGCTCCTCATTCCATGTGATTCTCCAGGCAAGAATACTGGAGTAGGTTGCCATTTCGTTCCCCAAGGGATCTCCCCGACTCAGGGATCAAACCCAGGTCTCCCGCATTGCAGGCAGATGCTTTAACCTCTGAGCCACCAGGGAAGCCCCTTATATACACATAAATGTGTATTTAATATGTATACAGATATATACATATGTATACATATGTGTACGTATACATATATAAGAAAGTGTTATTTGCTCAGTCGTGTCTGACTCTTTGCGACCCCATGGACTATAGCCCTCCAGGCTCCTCTGTTCATGGAGTTCTCCAGGCAAGAATACTGGAGTGGGTTGCCAAGCCCTCCTCCAAGAGATCTTCCTGATGCAGGGATTGAACCAGGGTCTCCTGCATTGCAGGCAGATTCTTTACTGTCTGAGCCACCAGGGAAGCCCATACATATACATATAGAAAAGATACATAGATGCTGGTGTCACCAGAATCATACCCTTGCTCCTCCCTTGAATGGAAACCGATTACTCTTAGCTAAGAGTCACAATGAAGCTGCAAAAAAAAAAAAAAAAAGATATATATATATATATATCTTTACATTACATAGAGCTTCAATTTCTGTGAGAGAGAGCCCATAGAGGAGTTACTAGTCAACAAATAAGTGTACTTTTAAAATAATATATTAAATGTATTTTATTTATTTATTTGAATAGTATAGCTAGTTTGACTTCCAAAAAGTACTGCAGCAATGAATGAGAATATACATTTTGTCAAAATCTCCTTTCATGTTCTTCAGTAAAATTCTATCATTTCCTCACACTGAACTTACAAACTTGTTGCTAGGTTTATTGATGGGTGTTTTGTTATTTCTTTAGCAATTTGATGGGGATTTTTTTCTCACTGGGGCTTCCCATGTGGTGCTAGTGGTAAAGAACCCACCTGCCAATGCAGGAGACATAAGGGATGTGGGTTTGATCCCTGGGTTGGGACGATCCCCTGGAGAAGTAAATGGCAACCTACTCCAGTAGTCTTGCCTGGAGAATCCCATGGACAGAGGAGTCTGGTGGGCTGCAGTTCATAGGGTTGCAAAGAGTTGGACACGACTGAGCGACTTAGCACGCACGCACGAGGCAGAACTCTTGGGCAATATGGGGATGTGGCACCCAATGCTTCTGCAAGACTAGGGAGAATTAGGACTGAAAATGCTATTGGGGGACTTCCCTGGTAGGTCCAGTGGTTAAGACTCTGTGCTTCCAGTGCAGGGGGTCTGGATTTGATCCCTGGTCAGAGAACTAAGATTCCACATGATGCAAGACACAGCTGAAGAAAAAAAAAAAGGGCTAGGGCTTAGCAACACCAAGTCCTGGATTGTCTCTCCAAAACCATTTCACCCACAGGCTTCTCTGTGTCACCCAGGGCAACTCCAGCCTTCTAATAGCTGTGGTCCTGAGCCTGCTACACATTGACTTTTCTCTACTCCGTCCCCACTCCCGCCCTGTCATCCCCAGGCCTGGTCCTTCACACAGCCCCTCAGCTCTGCTCTCACTGTATCTTCAGGGTCAGACCACCACTCACCACCCTGCTCCTGCATTCTAAATGACTGGGCTCCCCTTCTGCCCTGGCCCCCCCAGCTAGCCCTCCCAGGGACCACAGGGGTCCTTTTCAACTGCAAATCAGGCCATATGGCTCAGCGAACCCTATAGCTCCTTAGGAGGCTTCCAGGGCCTCCATGATCCCCACTGCACATTGACCCCACTTCCAGCCACCTATGCTTCCTGGCTCTTCCTCTTTCCAGACATCCCCCCACATACACCCCCCTTCCCCCCTTCACCCCCCCTTCCCGACTGCTCCCTTGGCCTGGAGCCTTCTCCCACATTCCTGTACGGCTTAGACCATTCCTTTCCCGGGAGCTTTGTCCACACTGAGAGAGTGGGGAGTGTATTGAAGAGATGCCAGAGTTGGGCCTCTCCAAGCTCCTAAGCCCCCTAAGAGGAAGAGGTCCTGTCTCCGAGGTCAAGCAACCTCCTGGGGCAAGAAGGAGTGTGTGATACCCCAGGAGTCTGACTCAACACACTGGCCTGTTCCTCATTCTCCCTACCCATCCCCTTTTTTCCTGCAGCCCCCCTCCTTGTCTCCCTTCTATCCTCTGGTATTTGGGGTGGTCCTGCTCCAGGATTCCTTCTCAAGGGGAAGCCAGAGAGGGGTCAGGATGAGTGAGTCTCAGATTTCAGCAGTGATTGCAGCAGTTCACAATTCACTAAAGGTTAACAAGGTTAGGGCTTCCCTGGTGGCTCAGATGATAAAGAATCCGCCTGCAATGCAGGATACATGGGTTTGATCCATGGGTCAGGAAGATCCCCCGGAGAAGGGAATGGCTACCCATTTCAGTAGTCTTGTCTGGAGAATCCAATGGACAGAGGAGCCTGGCAGGCTATAGTCCATGGGGTAGCAAAGAATGGGACATGACTGAGAGACTAACACACACATGTTGAGGTTAATAGGAAAAGGAAATGCCAAAGCAGAGAGTCCAGCTTAGAGTGCTGTGCAGGCTCCAGCAGCTACCATTTATTTATTGAGCTAAAGCCTGTCTGTCCTTAAAAAATTCACCTATGACCTTGGGAATACGTCACTGTCCTCTGAGGCTCAGTCTTTGGGTTCAAGAGGACAGACTATCCACGTTTGCAGGGAGTGATGACACCTGTGCCCACAGAGGAGAGAGCCGGATGGGTGATGATGCTGACACAGAGCACCCCATGGGGAACACCCACCACGTGCCCACCTGGAGCTCTGGGCCAGAACTTATAACCCCATCTCCCTTAAGAAACTGAGCCCTTTTGTGGGGGGCCAGACCGGCACTCCTGAAATAGCCATGACAGAGAGGCACTCACAGAACACTCTGAGCCCCAACCCAGACTGGATAGACCATCAACAAGGATGTCTGTAACAGGCCATGACGGCATGTTAACAGCGGAGAGAGAGCGTGCCTGGAGCTGGGGGAAGGAGCTGTGACCCAAGGGGCCAGGCCTTGGTGCTGGTCTTACTTCCAGACTGGGGAATCTGAGTGCTGCCCTTGGTGGGGGTGGCCCACCCTGCAGCTGTGGGCTGTCTGCCCCCATCTGAGCCTTTTCGCTCTGCACACCCAAATCCCTCCCGTGTGACCACCCTTTGCAGCCACCACTTTCTCAAAGTGGATTTACTTTCAATCGCCATTTGCTAAATCTGCCCCCTCTAAACCTTGGGGGGATGGAGGGATTAAGCCTGATTACAGATGTTATAGAAGCGCCCCGGGGCCCCAAGGCAGGAGTCTGGAAAGAGGGCAGCTGGAATCCGCACCTGCTCCTCCTGGGCTGACCAGACTCTGGACCCCTTTGACCAGCCCTTCGGGGGCCCCCACAGGGACTGTGCCTCCACCCATCCCAGGACACGAGAAGCAGGCTCATGGGCTCCGTGAGGAAGATGAGCAGCTCCTTCAAGAGGGGTTCACTCAAGAGCTCCACGTCAGGGTCACAGAAGGTGAGTGGGCGGGCAGAGGGCCTGTGAGGAGGGGATGCTGGTCTCCCGCTGCCCTCTTTCAGAGTGCCTGGGGGTGGAGGTGGGCATCCGAGACTAGAGCTCCTGTGTCAGGACTGCTCCTCACCCTTCATGCCAGTATATCTAATGCCCACCCCTCCCAGCTGCCCCCACCATGCACATATCCCCCACGGCTCTCGAGGAGGCTACTAGGAGTGTGAGCCGTGCAGACCGTGTGGGTCTCACATTCCATTCCTCCACTGTAATGTCACCCCCTTAGCTCTCGGGGTCTTGCCTCAAAGTTCACCTTCGTTCCTCATCACATGTCTGCGGGATAACTGTGAGGACTTTGGGGAACCCTCAGTGAAGATCAGAGATGCCTCAGAGGGCCCCGGGAGGGCCATGGGGCTCCTGAGACTCAAAGCAGACTGATGGAAAGAGGTTGTGATGCGCCTGCCCCTGGGCCCCGTACAGTGCCTTGCAAAGAGGTGTGCTGACTTGAACCCTACCTGTGCTTTTCCCAGGTGACTGGACTGGGGGCCTGAGCACCCAGGGCCTTAAATGATTCTTTGAACTCAGGGGACCTGGACAGGCCAGCACTTAACCCTTACCATTCAGAGGGTGGTGAGATCCAGCCAGGAACCCAGCCTGGGCCATTCTGGGGGCCTCTGGACATCTCATCTCAGAGGCTCAGGGAGGGGGAAATCTCTGTTTTCCCTGGGGATGCCCACTGAGGGAAGGGAGTGGGGGAGGCCACAGTGCACAAACAGGGGCCTGCCCTGTGTGGGCAGCGAGGACACCCCTTTCCCACGAGCCCTCAATAGCACCCACATGCAGGCGGGCTCCAGGGCCTGGGACTTGAGCCAGGAAAGGCCTTTCCCCTGGGCTGGAAGCAGAGGGGTCATCTTGGGGCTCCCCAGGCTTCAGGCTCCCAGCTGCAAACTGGGTGAGCAGGTATGGATCAGTCTCTCACATCCCATGAGCCTGAAGATTCAGATGAAACAAATGAAAGGCTTTCTCTTCTAAATAAAGAGTTAAAATTCACTTGTCTCAGAAATAGGCAAGATCCGTCCTTTGGGGGCTCTGCGGGGGCATCTCTCTGCTTTTATGCGTGTATGAGTCAGTGTTCTTTGCAGGGACAGTGAGCACCCATGTCTTGTGCAAAATCAATATCCAAAAACCCACCACAGCATTTGGCAGGAATGAGACTCATGTGCAACCTGGGACCACGTGACCCCTTCTCCCCAAACCAAGCGTCCACTCTGTTCTCACTGATAAACTCTGAAAAGGAACAGGCTTTTGTTGTTCTTGAACATGATATCTCTTCTTGACCTGTGCCTCATGCTGGAGAGGGAATGGGAGCAGGGGAAGTCCCAAATGGTGATAGATGGGGTCTAGACTCAGGGAATTTGGCAAGAGGGGAGGAGGGGGAAGTGCTCATCTTTTGTTCAAGATTGAAAAGCACCTAACTAATATAGACACGCTCCCAACCTTCGCTGTAGGAGACATGCCATCGGTGACAAGTCCAAGAGCAGAGATCTCAGCCCCACTTCTCATTTCTGAGCAGACAGTGCCAAACTCCCAGAAAAGCCGCTTAAGGTGAAAAGTCTTAATGTCATCGTTTGCCCTATTTACAACCCTTGGGTCTGGAACTGAGAAGTACACTTGCTGACAGAAGAATGAACAACAACACCTCTGGCTTTTAAGGAAGCCACTCTTTAAAGCGGTGCTAGGAAACACCCCCAAAATCACACAGGCAGATAGTGGACTGTGCCCATTCTATTTTTTTACACACTTGGCCCTCCTTTGACATCACTAGCTCAGGGCCAGGTCCCTATTTCCTAACCCAAACCCACATTCTTCTGCCTGGTGTTCACTGAAACACACCAGGGGTCCCAAAGGGAAAAAGACCAACACAAGGTACAGCATGCACAACCTCCCTGGGGTCATCTCGTCTGGACCTTCCATTGCCAAAGGCAAATTTGGCCTTTAGTCCTTGTCTGGCCAGCTCTTCTCACCTCTAAGGCTCTTCCTATGGTCCTAGACAGACAGAGATGGCCGGCATGCAGTCCTGGGCGATGACCCAAACTCGGTGGACTTTGGAGCCCCTGGAGCTCCATTCTCAGCTGCCTGGCAGAACGGTCTCTCTTCCTGAAAAAGCCTCAAGTGTTCACACGGGAATTAGAAAATGTTTCTGTGTGTAACTCCTTGTCTGTACTTTTGTCTCCGTCTACATTTATTTAGCTGAAAGATGCAGAGGACATTTAGAGTCCACGGCCAAGGTCTTAAACACAACTAAATAATAGTCTGGCCCAGTGATTATATCTTAGAGTCAACCTTGAAAAACTGTAGTCCATGTACTCAAGGGAAGGTACACAATGCTCGCGTCAGCATTGCGTGCTGTGGAAAATCAGAAAGAACCAAACAGTCCATCTAGGAGGGTAAGGATCAGCTTCTGTTTATTCACACAATGGAACACTCTAGAGCACTTGAATAACCAAGCCAGTTATCTCAGCATGGATGCACTGAATAAAAAAGCAAACCCTGAAAGCATACTCTTTATTGAAATTCTAGAACACAGGAAAATTCCACATAAATACACATATTTCTTTAGTGTGGGGGTGGTTAGCTGTATCTGTAGTGTGCTCTCTCGTCCCCTCCTTCCCTCTTTTTAAAGAGAATAAAAATATATGAAGCACATATGGAAATTCAAAACACCTGTAACAGCAGGACTGTGGGTCTATGCTTATCTGTTGTATTAGCTGTATCTCTGATATTGAAATCAGAACCATGTTTTCATGATTTTTTAAAAAATATGCTAATACTTGCTTTTTAATATCACAACTGCTGCTGCTGCTAAGTCGCTTCAGTCGTGTCCGACTCTGTGCGACCCCATAGACGGCAGCCCACCAGGCTCCCCAGTCCATGGGATTTTCCAGGCAAGAGTATTGGAGTGGGGTGGCATTGCCTTCTCCGAATGTCACAACATAGGATTTTATTTCTTTAATTCATTCAAATGTTCATGGAAGCTTAGTCCATGCCAGACACAGTGTGAGGACTTGTGAATAGACAAAGACTTAGATTTTGTGAAGCTGATATTTCAGTGGAAGAGATGAAGTACAACAGAATGTGGTAGGAAGTAAACAGGGGTAGGATAGAGAAAGATAGGGCTGGGTAGGTGGCCATCTAATTTATAGATAGTGTCTAAATAGCTGGCATTTATACTCATGCCTTCAGTTTCAGAAGGATTCAGCTATTCAGAGAGCTGAGAGAACATTCCAGACAAAAGGGAACCAAAAACTGTGCTAATACCTTTAAAGTAGGCCTCAGGGGCAGTGAGGGTAAACCCGGGTGTCCTGACCTGGGGTTGTCCCAGCTGCGCGCATGGAGGATGAATTGTGAGTGAGGGCAAAGCACATTACAAAGCCAGGCTGAGAAGGGACTCCTGTAAAGCCGCCCCCAGGATTGTCTGAGCCTCCTTCTCGAGGTCACCATGCAGGCTGGGGTCACTGCCACCAGTCTCACCTCCTGCAATCCTGCAGCCCCTCACCTTGAGCAGTGGTGGCAGACCTTTGGCACTATGACCAGATCCAGTGCCCCACGGGTTTCTGCCTCCCCTGCTTCTCAGAGGGCATTGCTAGAACCTAGGGTGTCATGCATACCCACATAGCCTGCATTTGGAATTCACTTACAGAATTCCAAGTACGTGTGTCTTCAGTTGCTCAGTTGTGTTCGACTCTTTGCGACCCCATGGACTGTAGCTTGCCAGGCTCCTCTGTCCATGGGATTCTCCAGGCAAGAATACTGGAGTGGGTTGCCATTGGTTGCCATTTCTTCCTCCAGCAGAATTCCATATGTAAATCCAAACCATCCCCATCCCCAAGCAAGGAGGGGCCCAGCTCCCCACTCCTCTGTCATGAAGGCCATAGAGGTAACAGACTCCTACCACGACCCGTCTCTCCACGGTTGCCCCATCATCTGTGGGACAAAACCTGAAATCTGACTGTTGTGAATAGCCAATTGTTACATCTTCAACCCATTATAGACTGATACTTTCATAGAATGCAATACAAATGAACTATTAAGTGATGAAATTTTAAAAAGAGATACAAAATTCAAGCCTTAAGGTTTTAAAAAATTATTAACTGTAACAGACATCCATTGACTCCTTCAAATAGCTGCACTGGCATGGCCCTCGTGGCAGCCCTTACGGTCTACAGCCCCGTGCTCAGGGCACACTTTGAATACAAGGGTCCAGGAGACTACACGACCCCTTTAATCCCTGCCACTACCCCAGGGAGCAGGTGCTGTGGTCCCCTTTGAGGCTGAGGAAGATTCTCAGAGCAGAGCTGAACCAGGGGAGACTCAATCTGGGCCCTGTCTTTCCCCAGGCGCTGTGGTACCTGATTCTCTAGCATCTGAACGGGGCAGGGGAGTTCCCTTTTGTGTGAATATGGAGCTCTGGGGATCCCCAGGCCCAGGAACAGGCTCCATACCCCGTGTTCAAACCTGAGCAGAGTTCCCCAGGCAGCCACCCATGGGAGAAGGGCCTGGGTGATGTGGCAGAGAGCCCTTGAGTTTGGGAGAAGGTGCCACAGGTGCCCCCAGCCTGTGGACAGTCCAGTCACCCTTCACCTACGTGACAACAGGTGTTCCCAGGGATGGGGGGTCCAGCCGCTCTCTGGGGCCTGTCAGGTAGCCCACTTGCCTGCAGGTCCTAGTTCTGGTTCACTTGGACTCCTCACTGTTCGGTAGCCCTCACGTTTCGCCCAGACACAGAAAGGTCACAGGCCTGGTTCTTTCACTCTGAGAGGCCTGGGTGGGGGAGCTGTTATTCAGTCTCTAAGTAGTGTCTGACTTGGCAGCACCATGGACTGCAGCACGCCAGGCTTCCCAGAGTTTGCCCAAATTCATGTCCATTGAGTCAGTGATGCCATCCAACCCTGGGGGCGGGAGAGAGCAGGGAATGGGCTTGGAGTCACTTGCTCAAAGGACATTGCCCCTCCTTGCCCCTGCCACTCCCCCTCCCCAAAGTATCAGAGAAAGGGCCCGGGAAAGAAGCTGCCAGGGTGACAGGAGCCAAAGGGAGTTGGTTGGGCTGCAGGGTCTGTGTTTGAGGAAGTTGGAGGGGGAGTACGGGAGGGGCGAGCAGGTCTGACATTGCCCGATAACTCACAGGCCCCCAGGGCTGATGTTGGGTCCAGGCTGGGCTGAGGGGCACCCCTGGGCTGAGCAGGGGCTGAGACCTGGCGAGCCCACCACGACTGCTGTGTTGTCCAACCAGCCTGCCGCCCTTGCTTTGGGCAAATACTCAAGGGGAGGTATGACTCTGGCAGGCCAACCCCCACCCCAGTGTAAAGGGGATGCCAAACAAGAGACCCTTGGAAGGCATTCCAAACAAGGCACCCCTGTACATTCCAGGAGGAGTCTGGCCGGGCCGGTGGGGAAACATTTGGTTGCTTTGTTGAGTTGGCCTGAGAATGAAGGAAAGCCATCACAAGGTTGAGTCAAAATCTCTGATGGGTTGGGAGGGGCTGTAGGCAACCAAGATGTCCTGTTGCTTCATGACCCCCAAGAGGACCCTGTGAAGCCTAACATCAAGAACAGCCTGGAGAGAGCAGCCCCCAAACCAGAGGGACCAAGGCGTCCCTTGTTAGGGATTCACAGTGCACACCGCCATGTTAAAGGTTCTGATAAGTCTTGCATGAAAGAAACTTCCGTTTAACTCAGAGCACCCCACCAAAACCCTTTTTATGTCATCATTTTTGGAGCAGTTCAAGGGGAAGGCTGGGGACGCAGTGGCAGCCCTGTGACCTCTGACCTCCCCTTACCCTTTGGCCTGTGCTTCAGTGCACACAGCAGATCAAGCCACAAACCAAGCCCTTCACCAGAACCCCCATCCCTAGAAAGCAGCTCAGATGACCCCCCACCTCCCTGGAACCACGGCCCCTCTCCCCTGGCCTCTTTCAAAATTCCCTCCCCAGGAGATTTTCAGCTGCTAAGAAAAGTCATACTTTTCCCCACATCAGCCCTTCTGTGTCCTGAGACACATTTCCTCTTTTGAATGCAGGTAAGTGTCTGGAAAAGGCTCACGTGACCCTGAGCAGTAGGGCCTCGCTGGCACACTTGACCTTCAGCTCTAGAGCAGCCTAGAATGCTAGAAAAGAGCCTGGAGCCAGGGAGGCCTCAGTGCAAATCCTAGTTCTGCTGTGTGGCCACAGGGAAGCCACTTAACCTCTCTGGGCCTTGGTTTCCTCATCAGAAAGATGAGCTGGTTTTGGATGGGACTTTTCTAGAAAATTTCTTACTTTCTATATGTTTTATGCCATTAAAAACAGCAACAACAACAATTTGTAACATGTCACAGGTTTAATTTTTAGAACACTGGCTGAAAGGCAAACAAAACACCATTATGATCAGCTAGGAAGTTGTTGGTGCAAGTATGTCATGATTCTTTGTTCTCTGCAAACCCACCGTGGTGTTTTAGTAAAGCCAGGTGCATGCCATCCTTCCCTAGCAAGGACATCTTAGCCCTGCTGCATGCTCCTGGGACCTCTTGGAGCTCAGGAGCCAGTGATGGCAAATCAGAACATCAGGGGCAGACATCCAGCAGGGTCACCCGAATAAGGTGCCAGCTAATGAAAGCACAACAGCAGCAGGAGGGGCAGAGCCTCAGGGCAGAGGCTCCTATTCTATGTTGGCCCCAGGGAAGGAGGCACTGAGCAAGGCCTGAAGGACAGGTGGCTCAGAAGGTAAAGAATCTGCCTGCAGTGCAGGAAATCTGAGTTCTATCCCTGGGTCGGGAAGATCCCCTAGAGTAGGAAACAGCAACCTACTCCAGTATTCTTGCCTGAGAAATCCTATGGACAGAGGAACCTGGTAGGCTACAGTCCATGGAGTCGCAAAGAGTCAGACACGACTGACTAAGCGCACATAAATGCACATAACTTTACTGCAGTCAGCTTTGACCTGTTATGAAGGTTTTTTTATTCAATAGTACAAGAAAGATGGTCCAGAAGACTGAGATTTGTGATTTGGGCAGGGGGGGAGGGGAGGGGAGGGGAATTGAGCTGCATTTCACCAGATTAGACTGGATTTCACATTCTTCCATGGGCTTGGAAGAACCCCTGGCTTGAACAATGCAGTGCTTCAGTGCCTTCGAATTTTACATGGTGCTGTGACATGTATTTCACACTGTCAGGTATGATAGTATGTTCCCCTGGCAGGCTAGGAGAACACATAGGGAAACAGAGCCAGTGTCGCAGTCACTGGGGCCGCCTGCTCCCCTGAACATCCTAGAGTCTGTCAGCACCCACAAGTCCCCTGCTGCCCATCCTCCCTTACCCCACATCCAGAGGAAGCAGTGTAAGCCCCTGCTCCCTCCCATCCTCTGGAGATAATTGGCAGGTGGTTGGTACCCCACTGGCTTCTACACACTCAGACTGGAATGTACACACACATGGAGGGGTTAGTAGATGGAATCATCCTTGTGTGTGTGTGTGTCTGCTCAGTCATGTCCAATTCTTTGCTACCCTTTGGACTGTAGCCCATCAGGTTCCTCTGTGCGTGGGATTTTTCAGGCAAGAATACTGGATTTTTCAGGCATTTCCTTCCCCAGGGTATCTTCCCAACCCAGGGATCAAACCTGGGTCTACTGCATTGCAGGCAGATTCTTTACTGTCTGAGCCACCAGGGAAACCATCTTTACTCAAACAGAATCCCATAGTTCTCATCACTCACACCTTTAGCGGTCCATGTACTCTTTCAGCAGCATCCCTATAAGCCAGCAGATCTAGAGCTAAGTCTATCTTGCATTTCTGGGTATTTCATCCATATATGTGTACCTGTAATGGGGTCTTTCATTTTTCTCCCCTCCTCTTCCCTGTCTACTCGCTATGTGTGTGTAACACGGCATCATGATCATTGTGCTCCAATGAACAGATAGTAGAGTCTGTAGATGCAGAACGAATACACGTATCTCGGGGTTTTGTCAGTGTTTACTTCTAAAGATGGGATGAAAATGAATGTTTCTTTGTGTTTGTGGACGTAGATGATTTAAAACTCTTGAAATCAGCCCAAATAATTTGAAAAAACCTAGGTCGCTAAGAGTCGGACACGACTGAGGGACTTCACTTTCACTTTTCACTTTCATGCATTGGAGGAGGAAATGGCAATCCACTCCAGTGTTCTTGCCTGGAGAATCCCAGGGACGGCGGGGCCTGGTGGGCTGCCGTCTATGGGGTCGCAGAGAGTCGGACACGACTGAAGCGACTTAGCAGCAGCAGCAGCAGCAGGTCCAGAAAAGGTGACCTGCTGGACTTGGCTGGGCTTCCCTTGCCCGACAAGACCCAGCCCCACCCCATTCCCCTCAGCTCTCCAGCCACACACAGTGCTCCTCTCCTCCGGCCCACTGGTCCCGCCACCTGAGGGCTTTGCATTGGCTGTCCACTACCCTGGGCTGCCCTTCCCAGAAGCCTCACTCATTCATTCCCTCAGACACCCCATCTGTGGCAGCCACGCCCTTAATTTTCCATCTTTACATGATGAATCTGCTGGTTCATTCACATTAAGTCTGACTAGAGTGACTGCTCCAGAGAGCAGGGCTCCATCCACCTAGGTGTCCTAGCTCCGCAAAACTGCAGCCTGAGTGGTGAGGGGGTCTCTCTGGGCCTGTAGTGGAAGACGAGCCCTTCATGGGGTCTGACTTTACACTGTACTCCTTGGTATTCTTTTCTTTCAGTGCCTTTTTTTTTTTTAAGTTTTCTTTTTTTAAAAAATGTGGGCCATTTTAAAAAGTCTTTATTGAATTTGTTACAATATTGCTTCTGTTTTATGCTTTGGTTTTTTGGCTGCAAGTCATGTGAGATCTTAGCTCTCTGAGGAGGGATTGAACCTGCACCCCTGAACTAGAAGGTGAAGTCTTAACTTCTGGACCACCAGAGAAGTCCCCTCCTTGCCTCTTTTTGTAGCCAGATTCCCACCATCAGCCTTTCCAGTCCTTCTGTGGTTAAAGACACTCTGGGACCAAAAAGGAGCAAAATGTACCCGCATTTGAATCCCCTGGGCCACTGGGAGGAACCTGAGGAGCCAGAGATCTCTCCTGGAAAGCGATGCTACAACCAGTCATGCCTCCTTCCCCAGGGTCTCCTATCCCCTCAGGCCCATGGAAGAATATGTGCTTTTTAACACTGCTGGTCATGGTTAATAGCAAAGGAGGCAGAGGCTGTAGATTTGGGAGTGCTCATTTGCTGCCCAGTGGCCATTCTAATACTGTGTGAAGCCTCATTGGCCATGGGAGGAAGGGTGAGCGCGAAGGAGGCCACGCAGCTGTGGGTGGTGGGGGGTCGTGGATCCACCTGGGGGGCTGCAGGATCCCAGCAATCCCGAGATGGGGGCGAGGGTGCAGTTCAAGGGTAATCCAAGTAATGGCCTGGGAAGCAGGACGGCAGCTGGAGGGCTAATGCTCCTTAGTATCTGCTTTCGTGTGATTAATGGCTGTGGATAAACCCTTGAGCCCGGGAAAGTGGGTGCCACAGCTAAGCCTGGCCGCGAGCATCACTTTGGGTTATGCTGGGAGCAGGGAGTATTTCATCCACTTATATTTTAGCACAACTGTTTGAGGACAATGGCCAAGCCATCATCTGAGAAATACTAAAAGCTGACTAATAACAGACGTGGGGCTCTGAACTCATGGAGAGAGCAGAAAGAAGGCCAGGAGGGAGCCTGGTGCTGGGGCCCCAAGTACACTCTCACTGCCTCTTGTCTGGGCTCACAGGTCTCCTGCCCCACCTGGATGGCTCCAGGCTGCACCAGTGGTAACACCAGGAGCATTCTGCCTTTGCATCATCTACATGTCTTTCCTCTGCATGTGATCGATTTGCATTTCACCAGGACCCGGTAAATAGCAGGATTGGTGCAGACAAATCAGATGCCAGGCAGGGCATTAGGCAGGTCCCCGCGGTCTCAGGTGTGCCCAGCATTAACCCTTCAGCTGCTGGGTCATAGAGAAGTACCCAGGGTCCCAGGAGAGGCACTTGGATGCCTGGGCAGCTCTGGACAATGGCTATTTCCTAACCTGTATAGAGGCATCCTGATGTTTTCCCATCTGAAAGTGCATTCCTGCTGAAGCCCAGCCCTGCCTGTGACCACCTGCCTGTGCAGGAGGCAGGTGCTTGGTTCCTAAAATCACAGGTGAGAACACTCAAGCTCAGAGGGCTCTGGACATTGGCACCATCCAGTGTTCCCACCAGACCAGGCACTGACTGCATTTGGCATGTCCTTTCCCTTCTGCCAAATTGGCCCGCTGCAACCAAGGCTTGTTGCCCCAAGGCAGCTGTCACTCATCCTCCAATGTTGGTTAACCTCTGGGCCAGGCGAGGCGCCCCACCCAGATGTCAACTGTTCCCGCCCACCTGTCCTCACAGGAGGAGCCTGCTGATTCTCTCCCAAGAACAGTGAGTTGCCTGTCTTTGCCCAGGGGCGCCTGGCTGCTGCACTCACTGAGCACACCCTTCCTCTTCCCCCTTCCTGGTCTTCGGGGCAAGGGGATGGATGCTGTTCTCGCTGCACCCATTCATTCCCCACAGGCAGTCAGTTTCTATGCCAATGTCTGAACTGCCCCCAGAGCGACCACAGAGAGCTGACAAACTCCCGGCCCCTCCTGAGCAAGTGCTAAAGCTGTACTTCACGATTGTTCTGTTTTTGTTTTTGGGAGGGGAGATGTTCAAGATTTTTTTTGGAGTATAGTTGATTTACAACGTTGTGTTAGGTGTACAGCAAAGTGAATCAGTTATATACACATATACCCACTTTTTTTTAAAAGGCTCTTTCTCCATATAGGTCATTACAGAGTATTGAGCAGAGTTCCCAGTGCTGTACAGTAGGTTCTTATTAGTTATCTATTTTATACATTGTAGTGTGCATATGTCAGTTCTAATCTCTCAATTTATCCCTCCCCCCATCCCCTGTAGGATTATTCATTATACTCATGTCTTTTACCCTACCCTTTTATCATGTCCCTTCATTCCTTTTAGTAAGACTCTGCTAATCCATGGTATGAGGTTGGACCACTGAAAGTTTGCCATTTGTATGGGTCAAAATCAGCCAACTAGCGGCAATTTCATGTTGCTTCAGGGAGTCGGCAATTTAGAGCCACACAGATCTCCGACTGTGTGGTCAGATGGGCTGTAGAGGCGGCCAGGAGGGGGCAGCAGAGAGCTGAGCCGGCACAGCTCCGGCCCACATGCGCGGCTGGGGCTGGTGCACGAAGCCAGCTGCCTCTGGCTTCTTCTTGAGCCCTAATCCTGTCCCAAGTGGGGTTTCTGGAGGGGGCAGCTGCCTTCCATATCCATCTCTGCGGTGGCTCCAAGGCTCTGGAAGCAGGGAACCACTGGCTCCGGCAGCCAGCTTTTGGTTTTATTTATTTTCTCTGTTGATTCTCTGTTTTTCATTTCATTGGTTTCCTTTCGAATTTTTATTATTTCTTTACTTGCAGTTGTATTAGGCTTAATTTGTTCTTTCTCTGGTTTCCTAAAGTGGAAGCTTAGACTATTCATTTTTTATATTCTTTCTTTTTAATTATAAATGCATCAAGGCTATATATTTCCACCTCGGCACTGCTTTTGCTACATCCCACAGATTTTGCCTTGTTTTGTCGTTGAGTCCTGTTTGAGTCTTTGTGACCCCATGAGTTGCAACACGCCAGGTTTCCCTGTACTTCACCATGTCCCAGAGCTTGCTCAAACTCATGTCCATTGAGTCGGTGATGCCATCCAACCATCTCATCCTTTGTTGCCCACTTCTACTCCAGCAGTATACATTTACCTCTAATCTAGGTCCCCTTGAATAACATGCCAGTTCAGCCCATCTTCTGGGTGCCCACAGAAGCACAAACACCAGGCCTGTGGGATGACTGGAGACAATGCAAATCACAGGGACCCTACTGTGACCATGCAGAATGGATCACGGCTGGCTCTGCCCTGTTTCACATTCCCAAGGGGAAACAGAGCAGTGGACTGGACTCAGGCCATTACTGCAGAACCCACTCTAGACACAGTTCTCCTTCTGTGTGTTCAAGTGTTCTCCTTATCTTCCATCTGTAACTTTAAAAAAGATCTATTTATTTATTTTTATTTGGCTGCACTGGGTCTTAGTTTCAGCATGAAGGACCTTTAGTTGCTGTATGTGGGAACTTAGTTCCTGACCAGGGATTGAACCCAAAGCCCCTGCATTGGAAGGTAAAGTCTTAGCAACTGGACCGCTGGGGAATTCCCCACTGAAAGTTTCCTTTGACATCTCCAAAATCACTGAGTCTCCAGGGTCTAGTCTGCCAGTGAGCCCATCAAAGGCATTGTTCATTGCTATTATAGTGCGTTTGATTTGATTTCCTTTTTCTTTTTTAGAGCTTTCATCTCTTTGCATGTATTACCCCTCTATTTTTGCTTGTCATCTTTTTTCACATTAGACCCTTTAGTGTAAAATCATAATTGTTTAAAATTCCTGGTCTGATGATTCCAAAATCTCTGCTGAATCTGAGTCTGGTTCTGTTGTTTCTTTTGTCTCTTCAGACTGTTTTCCCTTGTCTTTCAGCACTCCGTATAATTGTTGAAAGCGAGACATGTTATATTGGATAATGAGAACTGAGGTTCATATGACTTTAGTTGGAGGCTTTATATTTATTTGGCTAGCAGTTACACTGTGTTTGCTCTTTACTGTGGTTGTAGATGTCTGAGGCTTTACTTTCATCCAGTGTATTTTTTACTTTCGTCTAGTGTGTGTTTTTTTTGTTCTTTGAGTTCCTTTGAGAGTCCTTAGCATCTGAGCCTTGTGATCCACCCAGCTGTAGCCCTTCTATTTCACAGGAGCTCTGTTGTGGTGCGTGGGAAGATATGAGGGCCAGTGGGTGTACAGGAGCATTCTGTTACCCTAAGATCAGGTCTCAGTCTTAGTGAGCCTGTGCCCTGGGCTCCAACCTTCACAAGTGCATCTCAGCTTTCTTCTCCCACTTACACAAGACAAGAAGACTGGAGGAGGTTAAAATTATAAATTTTATGTTATATATATATAGTTTAGGGCAGATGGAGAAGGGGGCAATAGAGGATGAGATGGTTGGATGACATCACCAACTCAATGTGTATGAGTCCGAGCAAACTGGGAGATAGTGAAGGACAGGGAAGTCTGACATGTTGCAGTACATGGGGTTGCAGAGTCTGCCATGACTTAGCAAATGAACAACAAATAAAAGTGATTTTATGTGTGTTCTTTAAAAACAACAAAGACATTAATTGGATGCCATTGACTCTGCATCTGGGGACTGGTGTCCTCAGTTGGTTTGGGTGTCTTCGGGCACCACAGATGAGGGGTAGAATGGGAAACACCCCAGGCCTTCTGCAGCTCCCCGGAGGGGCAGAGATGGGGACCCAGAGGCAGGTGAGGGTAGCCCCCAGTGGAGCAGAGGCAATGGAACCAGGCAGGGGCCTCAGAGGAGCTTTGGCACAAGGCTGCCAGGTGTGGCTAGAGACTCCAAGAGCACAACCAGAGCAGGGCCCTGGGGAGGGCACTCCAGGAAGGGCTGCAGCAGTGTGGGCGCAGCAGAAAAGTAGAAGCCCAGAGCACAGCCATGGTGTAGAGCTGGTAGCCCCTGTGAGGGCCCGCAGGGCATTTAACACTCAGGAGAACTCCTATCAGGCCCACGGGGACTCCTGCGCTATGACAATGTGCCAAGCCAAGGAGTCATGTCTGGCAGGGAGCACTGGCCTGTGCACAGTCGCTCCCATCCCACTTGGGATGGAAAGTGCTAGGGAGCCAAGAAGGACACAGAGTCCCCAGGCTGGACCACCCAGGAAGGAGTTTGTCCCACTGGAGAAGTTGGCCCTTTGTGGAGCTTGGGACAGAAAGTGGGGCCTGTGCTCCACAAACGTGCTGGATAAAATGTCAAGGGCAAGAAAGAGAAGGAGGGAAGGAGGGCAAGCTTTAGAGCCCTGCAAAGAGAGGGCAGAGTTGCCTGGTCTAAAAGGGTGGGAGCAGGACCACAGAGCCAGGGTTGCACAGAATGCTGAGCGTGACAACTGGCCACAGGACAGTCACCAGACCACCCTCTGCCCCCGACTCTCCAGGTCCTGTCTGGCAGGGGGTTCAGGGGGCAGACCCTGGAGTTTGAGAGGGCAGGGGTCTGCCTCCATTTCCAGCTGGTTTAGCTGGGACACTTTCATCAGGTACCATTCTTGTCACCCAACTGAAGGTGGGTAACAGTGGGAGTGATTCAGACAGAATCCACACTGGGAGATGATCCCATCTCACCAAAGCCAAGGAGGTTTCTATAGGGATCCTTAGCATCCCATCTCCAGACCTTCAGATGGACCTGGGCAGGGGGCAGTTTGCCTCAGAACAGTCATCAGCCCCCCAGATGGTTAAGCTCCTGGTACTTGGGGAGGGAGCTTCCCAAACCTTCCCTTGTGACTTTGGATCTGAGATGCACTTGGAGGTACTTCAGAAGAAAAAGGGGGATTAAGGGCCAATGAGTTTGGAGAACACTGGGTTATGTAAAATTAAAGACATTTATTGGTTGTAGGACTTCTCAGAACCATTCTACATCCTAACATGTGAATCTCTAAAAGGAAAATACAATCTGCAAAATGGTCTCAGTTAATTCATGTGGGACCATTTTTTGAGAATGTCCAGTCTCGGAGGGGCCCAGTTTAGAAGTTTAGGGAATGTTGTTCCTGGGCAGACTTGATTCTCTAAGGAGCAGCATCACTGAATTAGGAACTCCTCACAGCAGAGATATTCCTCTTCATCTCAGGGGCTTAAAAAAAGTTTAATTGGTACCTTGGGAGGAGGGAACTGGGTGTGATGGGGAGAGAAATCTCAGCTAGCAAAGTTTCCCAGCACTAGAGGGAATTCCGGACTCATTGCTAACAATCTCACAGCCAGCGTTGTTTGTTGTTTGCTTGCTTTCTGAATCAACTGGGAGAGAAATGGTGACCTGAAAAAAATAGTGATTCAGTCCTGAGAAGAAGGAAATCTCATGATTTCTCCCCTCCCCGGACCTGGAAGGAATTGCCCTAAGTGAAATAATTGAAATAAGTCAGATAAAGGAAGACAATGTATGATTTCCTTTATATGTGGAATTTTTAGACTCTCAGAGAAACCTAGTGGTGGTTACTACGGGCTGGGTGGTGGCAGGAATGGGGAGAAGCTATTGAAAGGTCGAAAGTTTCAGTTTAAGATGAACACATTTGAGTATCTCATGTACAGCGTGGTGATTAGAGGAATAATACTGAGTTATATGCCTGCCTATTGGGAAGAAAATAGACCTTAAGTGGTATCACCACAAAAAAAAAAAAAAAAGAGAGAGAGAGAGAAGAAGAGGGTGGAGATGGTAGCTAATACTATTGTGGTAATCATTTTGCAATTTATAAATGTAACAGATCAACACTTACTTACACGATGTTGTGTGTTAATTATTTCAATAAAGTTGGAAAAAATAAACATAATATGAGACCTTGGAACAGAGAAAGGAATTAGATAAAGGAACCTAAGGTTAGTTTTTTAAGGAAACTCCATACTGTTCTCTATAGTTCAGTTCAGTTCAGTTGCTCAGTCGTGTCCGACTCTTTGTGACTCCATGAACCGCAGCACTCCAGGCCTCCCTGTCCATCACTAACTCCCGGAGTCTACCCAAACCCATTTCCATCAAGTCGGTGATGCCATCATCCCTTCATTGTTTCTGGAGTTATTTCTCCACTGATCTCCAGTAGCATATTGGGCACCTACCGACATGGGGAGTTCATCTTTCAGTGTCCTATCTTTTTGCCTTTTCATACTGTTCATGGGGTTCTCAAGGCAAGAATACTGAAGTGGTTTGCCATTCCCTTCTCCAGTGGACCACATTCTGTCAGACCTCTCCACCACGACCCGTCCGGCCATCTTGGGTGGCCCCACACGGCCTGGCTGTATTCACACCCACAGTGTAGGAGGGTTTCCTTTTCTCCACATCCTCTCCAGCATTCATTGTTTGTAGATTTTTTGATAACGGCCATTCTGACTGGTGTGAGGTGATACCTCATTGTAGTTTTGATTTGCATCTCTCTCAGATCAGATCGGTCGCTCAGTCGCGTCCAACTCTTTGCGACCCCATGAATCGCAGCATGCCAGGCCTCCCTGTCCATCACCAACTCCTGGAGTTCACCCAGACTCACGTCCAACGAGTCAGTGATGCCATCCAGCCATCTCATCCTCTGTTGTTCCCTTCTCCTCCTGCCCCCAATCCCTCCCTGCATCAGAGTCTTTTCCAATGAGTCAACTCTTCGCATGAGGTGGCCAAAGTACTGGAGTTTCAGCTTTAGCATCTCTCTAATATTCAGTTATATTGACCATCTTTTCATGTGCCTCTTGGCCATCTGTATGTCTTCTTTAGAGATATGTCTATTTAGGTCTTCTGCCCATTTTTTGATTGGGTTGTTTGGTTTTTTTGCACAGGGGACTCAGCTTGGTACTCTGTGATGACTAGAGGAGTGGGAGGAGGGAGTGGGGTGAGAGGGAGGATCACTAGGGAGGGGATATATGTATACATATGGCTGATTCACGCTGTTGTACAGCAGAAACTAACAACATTGTAAAGAAATTATATTCCAATAAAAATAAATTAAAATTAAAAAAACTAAGGAAATCTGAATAAAGCATAATCTTTAGTTAGTGATAATATGTCGATATTGGCTCATTAACTGTAACAATATACCACAGTATATGGGGCTTTCCCAGGTGGTGCAGTTTTAAAGAATCCACCTGCCAATGCAGGAGACACAGCTTGGATCACTGGGTTGGGAAGAACCCCTGGAGAAGGAAATGGCAACCCATTCCAGTATTTTTGCCTGGAAAATCTCATGGACAGAGGAACATGGTGGGCTGCAGTCCATGGGGTCACAAAGAGTTGGACATAACTGAGTGACTGTGCACACACACAAACACCATAGTACATGTTGTTGTTGTTCAGTCATTAAGTCGTATATATGCTACTAGAATAACGTATTGGAGAAGGAAATGGCAACCCACTCCAGTATGCTTGCCTGGGAAATCTCATGGACAGAGGAGCCTGGCGGGATACAGTCCAAGGGGTCACACAGAGCCAGACAGGACTTAGCAATTAAACAAACAACAACAACAACAGTGTATACAACATATATACATTTATATTCTAGTATAAATGGACCATAATAATATGTTAATATTATTAAAGAGTATAGGGGAGATGGAAACTATCTATACTGTCTTTTCTCTTTTTATTTCTATTTATTTTACATTTTATTTTCTTTAACACCAAAAACATTTTGTATTGGGGTATAGCCAATTAACAATGTTGTGATAGCTTCAGGTGAACAGTGAAGGGACTCAGTCATACATATACATGTATCCATTCTCCCCCAATCCCCCTCCCATCCAGGGTATGCTGCTGCTGCGGCTAAGTCACTTCAGTCGTGTCCAGGGTATACTGTCTTCTCAATTTTTCTATAAATCTAAAACTGTTTTTAAAATTAAAGTCTACTTAAAAATTTTTTAAAAGTAAAATGCCAGAATCTTTCTTGCTGTTTCTAGAACCGAACCTTACCGACCATAAGCTCTGTGCTCTCACACTGGCCACTTTCCTCCAGACCATCCTGCCTGGGCCTGTTTTTCAGATACTTTTCAGGAGATTTTCATCAAACGATTAAAAATCAAAGAGTCACTGTTAATGGAAACATGATTCAAGTGACAATGAGTACTTGATTCCCAGAATGTTTTGTTTGAAGCCTTACTGAGATTTACAGGATGTGGCTAAATTTTTATTTGGGTGTATTTTTTTTCTTCATTGATTATTGCAACCAAATTGGGTGAAACCCAAATTTTAGTAGCTGTGAAGCATTGCTCAGAAGAGATGAGGCTGGTAGGAGATACGCTGATGAAGACCATTCTGAGCACTCCCTTTCCAACAAGGTGTGAGGTAGAAACAACCGAGGTGCCAGGTGGCCGGGGGAAGCCCCATGTGTAGAATGTGTCTGTGTTCCAAGACATCTTTCAGGGCCCAGCAGTGAGAAGATACAGCTGGCTTCCTGAGGCTGAAGTTCCTCCTTTTGTCTCCCAGCGAGTCTGTGCTGTTGCAGTCAGCTGCTATAAACAAAGTCAGACGGAGGCAAAACAACTTCTTGCATGGTTCCTGCCCAAACATCTCCTCTGAAACACAGACATCTCAAAAGAAGACAAGGTCACATTGACTTCCACATAATTGGACCCACATTTCGGGAGATGTGCCACTGTTCCAGAGTGAAGGCTGAAGAAGCATTAACCACCAGTGCTCAGAATTTGTAAGAAGGGCCCTCCTCAGTCCCACCAGAGAGCAGAAGATGACATCATGGAATTAGACGTGTGGTGATTCCACCACCGAGACACAGTGGGTCTTCTTACATGTGGTTGATTAGTTTGCAGATTAACTAGATGTCAGGAATTTGATGAGAAGAAAAACCAGCTCAGAAAAATGTTCTTTCCTGGGGACTCCCAGAAGCTCCAGCCATGAGCAGGCCAGCCCCCAGAAGGACAAGGCACACACTCTCCTGTGCCCAGACTGGCCACCCCAGTTCCTGGAATTTATGGATGGTGACTGCAGCCGTGAAATTAGAAGGCACTTGCTCCTTGGAAGGAAAGCTATGACAAACCTAGACAGCATATCAAAAAGCAGAGACATCACTGCCAATAAGGTCCATATAGTCAAAGCAGTCACGTACAGATGTGAGAGTTGGTCCATAAAGAAGGCTGAGTACAAAGAATTGACACTTTCAAGAGTGTGCTGAGAAAAGGGAACCCTCTTACACTGTTGGTGGGAATGTAAACTAGTACAGCCACTATGGAGAACAGTGTGGAGATCCCTTAAAAAACTGGAAATAGAACTGCCATATGACCCAGCAATCCCACTGCTGGGCATACACACGGAGGAAGCCAGAAATGAAAGAGACATGTGTACCCCAATGTTCATCATAGCACTGTTTACAATAGCTAGGACATGGAAGCAACCTAGATGTAATCTAGCCATTGGCAGATGAATGGATAAGAAAGCTGTGGTACATATACACAACGGAATATTACTCAACTATTAAAAAGAATGCATTTGAATCAGTTCTAATGAGGTGGATGAAACTGGAGCCTATTATACAGAGTGAAGTAAGTCAGAAAGAAAAACACCAATACAGTATATTAATGTATATATATAGAATTTAGAAAGATGGTAACAATGACCCTATACGTGAGATAGAAAAAGAGACACAGATGTAAAGAGCAGACTTTTGGACTCTGTGGGAGAAGGCGAGGGTGGGATGATTTGGGAGAATAGCATTGAAACATGTATATTATCATATGTAAAATAGATTGCCAGTCCAGGTTTGATGCATGAGACAGGGTGCTCAGGGGTGGTGCACTGGGATGACCATGAGGGATGGGATGGGGAGAGAGATGGGAGGGGGGTTCAGGATGGGGAACACGTGTACACCCATGGCTGATTCATGTCAATGTATGGCAAAAGCACTATAATATTGTAAAGTAATTAGCCTCCAATTAAAAAAAAAAAGAATTGATGCTTTCAAATTGTGGTGCTGGAGAAGACTTTTGAGGGCCCGTTGGACTGCAAGGAGATCAAACTAGTCAATCCTAAAGGAAATCAACCCTGAATAGTCATTGGAAGGACTGATGATGAAGTTGAAGCTCCAATACTTTGGCCACCTGATGCGAAGCGCTGACGCATTGGAAAATATTGAAGGCAAAAGGAGAAGGGGGCGGTTGAAGATGAGATGGATTGATAACATCACCAACTCAATGAACATGAATTTGACCAAACTCCAGGTGATAGTGAAGGACAGGTAAGCCTGGCATGCTGCAGTCCCTGGGGTTGAAAAGAGTTGGACATAACTTAGCAGCTGAACAACAACCACACCAGTGTGAGGCTCCTACAAAGCTCTGAGGCAGTTGGTCATTTCCACCACAAAATCACCAGCTTTCTTTTTACTGCAGAGATTATTCTGGAAACTAAAATACAGTCAATGTTTTTTTTTTTTTTTTTTGCCCATGTGCTTGTGATTCCAGGACATATCATCTGCCAGCATTGCAACATAACCCATTGAGAAGCCAAAATAAATAAAGAGAAGAGAAAAAGAGAAATGAAGAGAAAGCGCCCAGGATTAGATAGGAAGCTGTTGTCCATTTGGACCCTCTTGGCCTGTGTCCTCCACTGAAGAATGACCAAAGCTCTGTCTTCACTAGTCTAGAGCCATGTGAAGAGGAGGAGGGAATGTAAAAAAGCTGCTGCCAATATTCAACTATTGATCGGAGAAGCACCCTTTGGAGAATGACCTATGCATTTTGGTCTATGTGGCCCCTGAGATTCACCAGAAAGGCCCTCTGCTTTTCAGATGGAGAGGGGTGAGCTTCCCAGGCTTGTGTCCCAGATGTTTGAGGATCTTCTTTCCCTAAAGTAGAAAAACCTTCCTTATTCTTCTGTCAGTTGGTGGAGGATTTCCAGAGCCATGGAGTCAGAGTTTATGGTGATCAAAGGTTTTGATGAACCTGTCAGTCTCTGCCTGATCAAGTTTTCCATTTATTTTTATGACTATCCTTGATCTCAGTATCAAAGGCCTTCAAGTCCACTCTGACCTTCCTCATGTATACAGGCATTGTTTGATGACATGTGAATTTTAATTTACAAAGCAAATATATTTGTTTGATAAATCTACCATTTCAGCTTTGTTTCAAAGATTCTGCCAATGGGGTCATAGGTCATAAGTCAACACTTGCTCTTGCTTGCTCTTGTTAAGTCACTTCAGTCGTGTCCGACTCTGTGTGACCCCATAGATGGCAGCCCACCAGGCTCCCCCATCCCTGGGATTCTCCAAGCAAGAACACTGGAGTGGGTTGCCATTTCCTTCTCCAATGCATGAAAGTGAGAAGTGAAAGTGAAGTCGCTCAGTCGTGTCCGACTCTTAGCGACCCCATGGACTGCAGCCCAACACTACCTGGTTTTAAAATGTATGTAAATAATTCAGAAATATTGAAAGTGGATGCTCACTCCTGCAGCCATTTCCAGGAGCAGCATAGTCTGTCAAGCAGGTACAAGTCCTGCATCAAATGAGACTTTCAGAAGAAGGCCTTTGGGACAGACCTCTAGGTCAAGATTCACAAATGGCCAGTGCTGGCCCAAGCACTTGGCACTCCCCAGGGCTTTCTCATCCCTCCCTGGACACCTGTATTAATAATGAAAGACCTCAAGTCAATAATCTAATCTTCAGCCTTGGAAAACTAAAAAAAACAAAAAAACAAAAAAACAAAAACAGAGCAAACTAAACCTGAATCAAGCAGAAGGAAGGAAATAAGATTAGAGTAGAAAGAAATATAATAGAGAATAGGAAAGCAATAGAAGAAATCAATGAAACCAAAAGCTGTTTTCTTGGAAAGATGAACACCATTGTTAAGTTAGTTAACTAACAAAGAAAAAAAAAAAAGACTCAAGTTAGTAAAATCAAGAGTGAAAGACAGGATACCACCACTGATCTTCTGGAAATAAAAAGGATAATTTTAAGGGAAAACCATAAACAACTACATGCCAGTGTAGTTGTAGTGTATAACAACTAAAAACCCAGCTGTAATGAACAAATTCCTGAAAAGATACAAATTATTGGGACTGCCTCAAGAAGAAACAGAATAGTCTGAGTAGATCTATGAAAAGCAAAGAGCTTGAACTATTAACTTTAAAACTTCCCACAAAGAAAACCCCAGGCTCAGATGGTTTCACTTGTAAATTCCATCAAACTTGTAAAGAAGAATTAATACTAATCTTTCACCAACTCATACAGAAAATAGAAGGTGAAACATTTCCCAGGTCATTCTGTGAAGCCAGGATTATCCTGATTAAAAAACAAGCAAACAAACAATAAAACTGGACAAAAGCATTGCAAGAAATGAAAACTATACTTATTAAGACACCATTTCTTAATAAGATGAACAAAAAATCCAAAAGTTTAATAACACATTATATAGACAAAGCTGCGGGGAAACAATTCTCATAAAATACTGGTGGAAATGCAAGATGGTGCAACCTCTATGGCAGAGAAGGCAATGGCAACCCACTCCAGCGTTCTTGTCTGGAGAATCCCAGGGATGGCGGAGCCTGGTGGGCTGCTATCTATGGGGTCACACAGAGTCAGACACGACTGAAGCAACTTAGCAGCAGCAACAGCAGCAACCTTTATGGAGGGAAACTTTGCAATGTTAGCAAAATTATGTGTGCATTTACCCTTAATCCCAATAATTTCACTTCTAGGAAACTAGCCTAGAGATGACTGGCAAAATACAAAAGGACACACGGCAAGGCTTTTTGCTGCTCGGTGATTTGTAAAGACCAAAACTCACCCAAGTGTCCATCTGGTTGAATCAATTTTCATGCATTCACTGAAGGATTCAGAATACACAGCTACAAAAAAGAAATGAGACACGGCTAAGTAATGCCTCCCCAAAGTGGAGAATATAAATACAAAAAGCAAGGTGGGAAAAAGTGTATAAAGTCCTCTACCAGTTCCATGAAAAAAAAATACATGTGTCTATATAGACACAGAATTAATATTATATACTAATATTCAAAAGGAGAAAGATTAAACAAAAAATATTTTAAAGTTTACTTTACACTTTAAAGTAAATAAACTTTAGGAGAAAATAGATATAGTAGCCAGACACAAAGAAAAAACCTTCTTTGCAGTTTTGAGTTTGCAATAATGTGATCATTTTCAGTTCAGTTCAGTCGCTCAGTCATGTCTGACTCTCTGCGACCCCATGAATCGAAGTACGCCAGGCCTCCCTGTCCATCACCAACTCCCAGAATTTGCCCAAACTCATGTCCATCGAGTCAGTGATGCCATCCAGCCATCTCATCCTCTGTCGTCCCCTTCTCCTCCTGCCCCCAATCCTATTTTATATAATTATAAAACAAAATTAAATTGAGAAGCCAATCTCTAAAAACCCAGGGGAAAATTCCATAAGTGAATCCAACTATGTATCATTTTTGCTGAGTAGCCACACAAGGCAGAATCATTTTAAGTAATGTGAAAACCCTGATGGGATATGTGTGTGTGTGTACTAAGTGTCTTCAGTTGGGTTCAGCAGTTTGGGACCCCATAGACTGTAGCCAGCCAGGTTCCTCTGACCATGAGATTCTCTAGGCAAAATACTGGAGTGGGTTGCTAGGCCATCCTCCAGGGGATCTTCCTGACCCGGGATAGATCTGATATCTCTCTGTCTCCCACATTGGCAGGTGAGTTCTTTAGCACTTGAGCAACCTGGGAAGTCCTTGATGGGATATACCTCAGACCAAAAAGAAAAATAAAACAATATTTTAAACTGCTTTCGGTAATTTACGGGTCACAGTAATACTGTTGCTCTGAAACTTTACCTAAGTTAAAGCAAAAGAGAAACTGTGTCAATGACCTGAAGATAAGAGAGCATAAAGAAAGAGACATAGATATAAAATCAAGAACTTTAAAGAAAATCAGTTTCTAAATCTGAATGGGAAATTATCAGTATGAACTCATGATGAATTTTCTTTTATGTATATTATCTAAATTAATATATGTGATAAAATCACATATGTTTTTATTAACATAACCTGTTAGCATATCATGTTCCTTTCTGGTCCTTTTTTCTCTAAGTATATTTTTATAGCTGGAATCAAACTGTACATAAAACTTACTCATATTTTCCTCCTAGTATTAATCATATTGAAAATTAAAATATTAAAATAGAATATATTAAAATATTAATAATATTTTAAAATAATGTTTTATTCAACTGCAAACATCCAAAACATCATTTCAACATGCAATCAGTAAAAAATACGATCACCAGTCTTGGCCATTTCATGTGTTTTATGCATAGATTTCATCTCAAATTGAACGGGCCATGTTTCATGTTCTCAGTGAGCAGGCAGATGGGGCTGGGGCCACTGTGTTGCATGTGGCAGTCCCAGGGGGCTGGGCTCAGCACACTGGTCCCAGGGAGGATGGGCATTGGCTTGCAGAGGTCTGGGGATCGATCCCATTCTCTCCATCTTATCTGACCCTGAGAAGGGCCTAAATGACCAGTGACAGTCGTGTCCACTGACTGGAGAGCCACTTACTGGCTGGCTGGGATGGGGTTGGTCCTTGACACTGATCACCAGGTTTCACGTTCTGCAGCCACGGTGGGGCTGACCATAGAGGCAGCCACAGGGAAGGCGGGAGGCCTCCCTAGTTGCTCCAGTCTGATTCCTGATGCCCCAGAAGCGCCCAGCACCCATAATTTTGCCTCAAGCCATGCAGTCAGACCTACAGCCACCTGCAGCCCACATTCTGCCCAAAAAGACTCCTGCTAAAAGCTGTGAGCCCATCAGGGATGTGGCATAGAACCCTGCTGCTAGGCCAGAGCTGCTTCAGGGCGGGCACTGCCGACTCACTCCAGGCTGTGTGCATGGGCAAAGCTTGGCAGGAGTCACACTTTACCCGACCCTGGCACCCACTCTGCTGGGACAAAGCTGTCAATCTTTAGTGGGGAGAGACCTGAGACAAGCTGCTGAAAGCAAAGGATAGACCTCCTCTCCCCAGGCCCCCTGCACAATCCTGCATCCACCTCCAAACTTCAGAGGCTCCCCAAGCCTCTGGGCATCCCCCAGGTGTGGGTATGTCCTCCTGCAGCTGGCGGTGGGGGCTGGTCCCAGGCTTGGCCTGGTCCCAGGAGCTCTACAGGGTGGACCTGACAGCCTGGGCCAGTTAGGGTCCTGCCCGCCTCTTACAAAGTCTGGGCAAACAGCCTCTTGACTCACATGATCCTCAGTCTACTCATCTGTAAAGTGGGAACTCCCCTAATGCCCCTCGGTTCCAGTCTGCCTGCATCTCTGTTGGCTCCTCTGTGATGACAGATGGAACCCAGGCTGAGGAGACTTGCAGCCTTCTCTGTTGGGGAGGTGTTCCTTGTGTGGAAGGCCATGGGTGGGAGAATTTCAGGGCTCGGGTTTCTTCTTTCCTCAATTCATGTCCATTGAATCGGTGATGTTATTTAACTATCTCATCCTCTCCTGTCCCCTTCTCCTTTTGCCCTCAATCTTTCCCCCCATTAGGGTCTTTTCCAATGAGTCAGTTCTTCCCATCAGGTGGCCAAAGTATTGGAGCTTCAGCATCAGTCCTTCCAATGAATATTCAGGGTTGATTTCCTTGAAGACTGACCTGTTTGATCTCCTTGATCACTGGACTACTCATTACAGCAAACCTTAGAAGCTCTCATCAGGGTAGATGTCAGGTGACTGTGGACATAGGTCGCTTGGGCTGTGGTTGGAGTGGGGACCTGGGGCTCAGAGGCACCAAGACAAGGCTGACAGTCTCATGGGACTCACGTCCACCTCGACCTCTGGCCCAGCCTCAGATGATGTGAAAGGATTAGGGTAATTAGGGCACTGCCTTCAAGCCAAGAGTCTGCTGAAAGAGCCAGTTATGTCCAATTGTCTCAATTATTCAAATAGTGCTGACATTTTTAGTTGGGGGGAAGGGTCACTTCAAAGGGAAAGTTCTCGCTCCCCTCCTCCCGCCTCCCCAAACCCCAAGGCTGCTTTCGTGGCATCGACATTGAACAGCCTGGTGGGCTGGGCTTTGGCTTCCTTTTTGGGCCTGGAAGCGAGGTCACAAGCCTCATGGGGATCATGAGAGCTCAGTATGGGGGCTCACGTGCTCCTCATGTGGACGCCCCCTCTTAAAGGGTTGGCCCTCCTCTGCCAGCCTCCTGCCTGGCCAGAGGAGGAGGCGGAAAGAGGCCAGCTGCACCCTCTTGGCCCCGCGTTGGGGCAGGTAAGCTCAGGTGTGGGGAAGTGTTGGAGGTGTAGGACTCAGCTTCCTGGGGCCTCCAGCTCCTCTCCTGTGGACCCTGGCTGGACAAGGTCATGTGGGAAGAGCCAGTGAATCCATGTTCCCTGAAGGGACAAGCCTATGGAACTGGCCACCACCAGGCTCCAGTGTCTAAATGCAGATGCCAGGGTTCTGCTGAGAAGCTCCAGCTCCAGGGCTTGGCCTCCTGGCCTTTACTCCCTAGCATCTTACCTTGGTTTCCTGCTTCCTGCAGAATGTCCATCTGTGCGTCTTCCTCTTGGCCGGGATGTCCCTGTAACCCTTTATTAGCTGACATTTTAGCTGTTAGTTAAAACCTCGGTGGAAAGATTGATTGGCTGTGAAGGAAGATGGAGATTCCTTCTCACTGCTAGGGGGCGGGGGGTGGGAAATGGGAACTGGCTTCTAGAAGGCAGTTCACCTGCCAGTGCAGGAGATCCAGGAGACGTGGGTTTGATCCCTGGAGAAGGGCATGACCCCTGGAAGAGGGCATGGCAACCCACTCCAGTATTCTTGCCTGGGAAATCCCATGGACACAGGAGCCTGGCGGGCTACAGTCCATGAGGTCACAAAGAGTTGGACACAACTTAGCATGCACACACGCCCAAGTCCAACAACTGCACAACTAAGGATATGTCCTAAGGCAATAATCCTGATGGATTAATGTAGATGTAAGCCAACATTTATAGAGCGCTGTTTACTACAGTAAGACACAGGGAACAACAAACGCGGAAATAGAGGACTGGACACATAATCATGGTCTATCTACAAGGTGAAATGTAGTCTTTTTTTTTTTTTTTGATGTGGACCATTTTTAAAGTCTTTACTTAATTTGTTACAATACTGCTTCTGTTGTATGTTTTGGGTTTTTGGCCTTGAGCCATCAAGGATTTTAGCTCCCTGACCAGGGATAAAACTCTCCTCTCTAGCACTGGAAAGTGAAGTCTTAACCACTGGACAACCAGGGAAGTCTTTGTAATGTATTAACTTTTTAAACGACAGAGAAGAATGAATAACGACAAAGCAGGATAATCATAGTTTTCATTACACACATGTGCACACGCTCACACACACACACACACATCTTATCTATTCATAGGAAAAAGCCAAGGAATACATTGAAATGCTAGCCATTATTTTAAATGCAGTTAGTATGTGTGATGTTTATTTATTCCTTTGTACATTTCTTTTTCTTTTACTTTAACAAAATTCAGTAACAATACATTTTCCTTTTGTTACCAGAAAATTTGTAAACTTTAGCAAATATTAGCAAAAATAGTGGGAATGTGGGGAAGGTTGAAAATATTTACAGGATTTGTTCTCGGTTGACCAGGGGTAGGCGATGGGAATAAAAGAAGAGAGAGAGGTCAGGAGAAAAAAGACAAGACAGATTTGCTGAGTCTGAAGTAAGTATTTATGGAGGAATTAAGAGGGACGATCGGCCTCTATGGGAGAGGACCTTAGTAATACAGGTCTGATTTTGGGAAAGGGTTGTCTTTGGGAATGTTCACCAAATTACAAAAATGTAATTTTTAGTTTGCAAAAGCAAACTATTGAGCAAAAAAGAATATATATATATATATTATATATAAATATATAATATATATTTAAATATAACTAAATATATAATTTTATATATTTAAATATATAAAATATATTTATATATTTTTATATAAAATATTTATATATATATAATATATAAAATATATATAATTTGATTTGTTTATTTATGGCTGTGATAGCTCTTCATTGCTGTGTGGGCATCACTCTAGTTGTGGCCAGTGGGGGCTACTCTCTAGTTGCGGCGCTCAGGCTTCTCTTATTGCAGAGCACGGACTCTAGGGCACCCAGACTTCAGTAATTGTGGCTCCTGCCTCTAGAGCACAAGCTTCGTTGCTCCACAGCATGTAAGATCTTTCCGAATCAGAGATCAAATCCATGTCTCCTTCATTGAAAGGAGGATTCTTTACCACTGAACCCCCAGGGAAGCCCCTCAAGCAGCAGTTTTGATTCATGGCATTTGCAGTGATATTTGTCCCATAAAGTGATCATTCCCTGCCATGTATTTTAGGCCCCAGAAAATGTAACTGGAAATGTCAACCAGTGCCGAGGGTATTTGCTGTCATGGTTTATGTTTTATTAGTTATTTTTCAGCAGAAGTCAGGGCTTGTGTTGGGTTTGGCTCCTTTGAAACTTCATTTATTTACTTTGCAAAGTTGATAAGTACAAGGCACAGAAAGATGTGCAGGCATTTAAGTGGTTGGTCTTCATTCTGAACTAAGTGAAAACAAAGCAGACTTTCTATTAACTTACAGTCCTCTTGACCTGGAGCACTAGGTATTCTTAGAAAATTCTCTCTTACTTTGTTTGAAAATGTTTTAAAGATGTCCTATAATTTTGTGTGCCTGTGTGCACGTTTGTGTGTGTGTGTGTGTTAAAGTTCTAGATCTGGGAAAATAGAAGCCCTCATCCAGAGGACTAATGAGACCCAGTCCTTGTCCTAGACATTAATGGCAATCAACATTTAAACACCTCCGTTAAAAAGACAGTCACCAGGGATGTATTAATATGCAGAGAGATCTGTCCCCAGACATCATTGTACATTGTAGAGTAGCTGTATCCAAACAAAAATGAGCCATGTTAAAAAAAATTAGTGAAATATAAAAACATATTTAACTCAATATATCCCCAATATGATCATTTCAAAATGTGGTCAACATAAAAAGCGTATTAGTGAGATACTTTTTGTCTGTTTTTGAATGCGTTTCTACCTAGTAGCTCAGTTGTGTCTGACTGTTGTGTAGAAACAACAGTCCAGTTGTGTTCACAGACACCATGGACTGTACCCTGCAAGGCTCCTCTGTCCATGGGATTCTCTAGGCAAGAATACTGAAGTGGGTCGCCATTCCCTTCTCTAGGGGATCTTCTCAGGAATCAAACCCATTTCTCCTGCATCTCCTGCATTGGCAAGCAGATTCTTTACCACTGAGCCACCTGGAAAAAATCCTCCCAAACACTTTTTCTTTTCTTTCTTTCTTTCTTTTTTGGGGTGGGAGGAGTGGGGTGACAGTAATGCAAAGCACATAGGATCTTAGCTCCCCAAACAGGGATCAGATCCACATCCCTTCATTGGAAGGTGAAGTTTTAATCACTGGACCTTCCGGGAAGTCCCCACTTTTCTTTCTAAGGTCCATTGTTAGACATGGCAAATGATAACTTGCTGTTTTACACATAAATTCACAGCATATCCCAACTCAGACCAGCCAGATTTAAGATGTTCTATGACTGCCATGTTGAACTCAACATTTACACCTCAAGGTTGGTTCTTGCACAGCTAGATCGTGCCAGAAAAATCTTACTACAACTTTTTTTTGGATTCAAAATAGAGATAGTTCTGTTCTCTATCCTCCTTAAAGGGAGGACCTCAAAAGCATCCGCCCATTTTGGAGAAAAATTTTTGAATCTGCCAGAGAAGACAGATGTGGGACAGAGCCATGCAGGGGAGTCAGGCCGGCCACCTGGCCATGAGACTGACCAAGCTTGTGGCTTCACCATGTCATTGTGTCTTATGTCTCAATGCCCCCTAACTTCCCAGTTGTTCAGTCACTCAGTCGTGTCAAACTCTTTGTGACTCCATAAACTGCAGCATGCCAGGCTTCTCTGTCTACCACTATCTCTCAGAGTTTGCTCAAACTCATGTCCATTGAGTCATTGAGTCAGTCATCCAATCATCACCTCCCAGAGCCCCTACCAAAGTCCTAACTCCTCCACTGCCTGTTTCCTCATCTGTGAAACCACAGTGAGGGAGCCCATGGTCTCTGCATGGCCCCCACCCCAAATGCATCCAGGTTTGAGCGGGCATCACTGTGCCCATCACAGCAGAGAAGGGAGTCCTGGCATTCTTCCCTGTCCTGCTGTCCCCTCTTCAAGAGCACTTTCTTCATCTCTCCTGTGTCGGGGGACTCAACGCCTCTTGCAGCTGTGCGGGAGGTCTGTCAGCTTGAGTTCCCACATCCCCAGGGCAGTGCAGGGCAGCCAGAGGTCAAGGTTTTCACACGGGGACCTCTCTCGCAGTTAATAACAGCAGCGAATTCTCCTCCTGATACAAAGGTCAAACCAAGTCCACGTGTGGGCCCCATGCAGCCCTGGATGAGAGCGCAAGACGTCTGCTCTAAATAGACACATGAGACCAGCGGTTTCTTTTGGCTAAATTGGTCCACAAATCACCATTTCACTGTGGCCTTTGCTGTTAATTTTGGCCCAAGAAGCAGGGCCACTGAGTAAACAGAGACTCACCCAGCAGCAAACCAGCTCTTAGTTCTGAAGCCACTTCCTGAGGCCCAGACCAGGCTGCCCTGTCGCCCCAGCCCCACCCTCCCCACCTTCCCTGGGCACCCCCACTTCAGCTCTGCCTTCTCCAGGCTGTGCCCTGCCCTGCTCCTCCCACCTACACCTCCCCAGAGGCCCCTCCCCATCCACATGAACCCATTCCAGAAGGTCCTGATGCCACCCCTATTCTGGATGGGGGTGGGGGTGCAGGGTGAGGCTGGCTGTCTACAGCGCCTCAGGACTTGGCTCTAAATCCACATGAAAGTCCAGCAAATGTCCTGATCGTGAGATCTGGTGGCTACTCCCCAGGTTGTACAAACGTTACTTGGGGCTTTTTATTGTTAATAGCAGATACTTTTTTTTTTTTTTCCTTTCTTTGAAAACAAAACAAAAAGACGAGCTGGCAGGGCCATCAACCCGCCCGCCTCTGACCTCCTTCCCTCAAACCTGGTTAGTCCATCAAGGACACATGATCCTCAGCAGGCCCCTGAGACACTGTGTCTGTCCTCCACCGCCCAGACCTTGTGTCCCCAGCCCTCTCCCCTGCTCCTGGGGACTCAATGCCAGACGCCTTCCTCTCTACTTCCTGTAGTCTCTCCATCAGCAATCTCTCTGATTTCCATTATCTAGAGTTATCTAGATATCACTATACCCTGGGTCTCATTCATGCAACCAGATGACCCCTTTCCCTCCCTGCAGGTCCAGTGGGTGCCTGGAGCCTGAGGTGTTCACTGCAGGGGGCTGGATTGTCTTCCTCAGGCCTGGGCCTGCGTGGCCCCACCTCCATAAATTGCACCCCCAGCCACCCAGCTCCACCAATCAGGAACTTAGGTTCGCGATTAGGCCCCTCCCCTTCCTCCATCCCCATTAACATCAGGTCCTTTCCCAGCCCCGCCAGCACCACCAAATATCCCATCTGCCTGCTACTGAACCTTCTTCCTCAAGTAAGAGAAATTGACTAGAGGACAGACCAGGCAAGGCTTTTTCTTCTACTATTAGGAATTGCTGTTCATTTGTGTTATTTTATTATTAGTTATTATTCTATTATTAGTTATTGTTAATCTCTTACTGTGCCTAATTTATAAATTAAACTTTATCATAGGTGTGTATGTATGGGAAAAGGCATAGTATATCCCGAATTTGGTCCTGTCTGGGTTTTGGGCATCAACTTGGGGTCCTAGCATGTAACCTCTGTAGATAAGGGAGGGGGGGCTATTGGAATGACCAGGACTTCCATTTATGTGTGTGTGTGTGCCCCTTTAGTTGCTTGGTCATGTGCGACTATTTCGTGACCCCATGAACTGTAGCCTACCAGGCTCCTCTGTCCATGGAATCCTCCAGGCAAGAATACTGTAATGGGTTGCCATTTCCTTCTCCAGGGGATCTTCCTGAACCAGGGATTGAACCTGCGTCTCCTGTAGGACTTCCCAAATACTGCACTAATATCATCCCAGTTGAAGCTCAGAACTATGCAAAGCAGTGTCCCTTTCAGAGACAGGAAAGTTGCAGCTCAGTGTGGTGGGCAGTGCTCCCACATTCCCCTACTCAGCTTCCTGCGCTCTTTCAGATGGGAGCCAATTCCCCAGGACAGGGGTTCCTATTACCCTGCTCCAAGGCATTTCAAATAACCACTTCTACCCTGAAAAAAAAAATGCTTCTCAATTTCTGTTAAAAAAATAAAATAAAATAACTATTTGTGATGGAAGAGACTACTTCAGATGAGTGAGCGGGATCTAGCCTAGGGGCTGGGGGGACTTGGAGGGTTTATGAATGAACCTCAGGAGGCTCTGCTTCCTTTCATCTCGGTCCACGTGCCTTTCCTTAATCCCTTGGCCTGACTCAGCCTGGGGCATCCTCTGGAGGGCTGGGAGGACTGTTTACCGAGGGGCCCTCCACCCATCGCCTCTCACCTGAATTTGCCTCTGAGACTGAGCTCGCGCAACGTGAGCTGACCTGGGTGACTCCCTGCTCTGTGTGCCCAGCTGCCCTCAGGGGCCCAGGGATGGGCTGCTGCCCGAATCCCTGGCAACACTCCACCTGGGCTTCTGAATCACCCCTTAGTCACCAGGGGACAGTGAACACCACCCTTCCACCAGGCACTCCCACAGGAGACCAAGCAGGGCTGTGGCTTCTGAGATTCTTGTGGGAGGAAAAGGGTCAGATGAGAGAGGGAGGGTGTGTAGGAATAGGTTGCCAGAGGGGCTGGGGAGCAGGGAGCCAGAGAGCCTCCCTCCCGGGCCTCTTGACAGAAACTAGACCCTGTGAAGCATGACTGCCTGCATACAGTGAGTGACTTCCGGGACCTCTTGTTCATCCTCAGAAGATTCTAGAACATTTCTGGAGACTAAGCAGTAACATAGCACCACAGACTTGATGGATATGAATCTCCCACAAAAATCACAGGAGCCACAGTCCTGCTCCGTCCCCTGCAGGAGTGCCTGCAGTAAACTCCAGGAGACAGTGAAGGACAGGGGAGCCTGGAATGCTGCAGTAGTCCATGGGGTGGTAAATAGTCGAACCCAACTGAGTGACTGAACAACAACAACAAGCAGCAACTGGAATTTTGGAACTGGATTCTTCCTAACTAAACTAAAAAAAGAACAGGAAAAATTCAGAGTTAATACTAAAGCAAAGCCTTTCTTTCCTCAGGGAAAGTATGGTAATCACATGCTAGCTTTTTCCTTAGAAAAAGAATGGATTTTTGGTGAAGCAGAGGGAAGTGGGTTGAGCTTGGAGCTGTGTGGATACCAGTTGCTACCCTCGCCCATGGCTACAAGCAGAGTCAGTGCTGGGCTGAAAAGCCCTGAAAAGCCCCCTCCTGAGTTGGGGGAGCAGATGCCAGGCTGATGCCCCTGGAGGCCCACAGATGCCCTGCACCTGCAGGAAAGGTGCCTGGGGCACTGGGTGGTGGGGGCGTTTGAATACTGCCTGTGACAGAATAGATGTGACTATGTCTGAGGCATGTTACTGCCGGCCCAGTTCCTTACCCACCTCAGCATTTGAGACCCTGCAGGGCAGATGGCTCGTCCACCTTGTGATGACAGGGTCCTGAGCCTAGTTTTCCAAGGGGCTAGACCCTGGCTTTCTGATTTCCCACATGCATGCATGCATGTGTGCCCTGTCGCTAAGTTGTATCCATCTCTTTGCAACCCCATGGACTGTAGCCCACCAGTCTCCTCTGTCCATGGGATTTCCCAGGCAAGAACACTGGAGTGGGTTGCCATTTCCTCCTCCAGGGGATCTTCCCAACCCAGGGATCGAACCTGAGTCTTCTGCATTAGCAGGTGGATTCTTTATCACTGTGCCACCTGGGAAGCTCCCCTGATTTCCCATACCTGGTCATTAACAGTTTTCTGTGAAGGGCCCACTTGTTGGTTTCTTATGCAGAGGTGGGGTGGAGGCACTGGGAGGAAGGGTCAGTGAGCCATTAGAGGGAGTGGGGCCTGGAGAGGGATCAGAGGGTGGGAGCCAGAAAGGGTGGGCGGGACTAGGGGGCGGGGCCGAAGATGAGGCAAAAGACTGAAGGGTGTTCCAAGGTCATGTCTCTATAGCTCCTGTGACCATTCCCCAGCCTTTACTTGTCTTTCATGGCCTTTGGAGTTTTAAAGGTCAGTGATTTCAGTTATTTTCCAGGATGCTCCTCAATTTGGTTGTCTAAAGTTTCCTCCCTATAGATTCAGATTTTGCATTTTAGGCAATTTTTCTTCTCTGCATTTCATCTAGAGGCTCATGGTGAATATTCGTTTCATTGCTGGTAACAGCTCACTTTATTTTAGGTGGTATTCACCAGATTTCTCCAACCTGTCAGGTTATTCATTTCCCCAACCTGTCAGGTTATTCATTTCCCCTTTGTGATTAAGAAATATCTGTGGGAGATGCCTTGAGATTATGTAAGTGTACTGTTACTTTCCAGTCCTTTACCCATGGCATGTAGATTTCAACAAAGATTCTTGACAGTTGCCCAATGTTGGTTTTCTTTATTTTCTTTATTTTTTTTTAATATTTATTTACTTGGCTGTGCCAGGTCTTAGTTGTGGCATGTGGAATCTAGTTCCCTGACCAGGGCTGGAACCCGGGCCCCCTGCATTGGGAGGGTGACTAAAAAATGCAAGAAACAGATTTCCCATCTCCCCTATACATTTATTTGTGTATAAATTTATGCCATTGTGAGTTCATGGATCGTTATTTCAGCCAAAGGGTTACAGTTCTTTATTGTGATCATTTAGTTTCATGCTCACATCCCAGATAAAGCCAGTGAGAACCCTTTCAAAGAGGGTTCTGTGTTTTCTGACAAGTTCCCAAGTGGAAAGTAAACACTTCCTTACTTTCTGGCACAAGATGTTCCAAGCTCTTCTTGTACTTTCTCTGCCCCAGATCTGGATTCAGTCACTTGTCCTAGGAGCCCTGGCTTTTTTTAGTGGAGAATGTTGTTTAGAAACAAATATTTGCACACTAAGTATATTCATTTCTGTCAGAGTGTTTTTAGGCCCTTTTGGTGGATGGAACCAGGAAATAAATATACATATATGTACATGTGTGGTCAGCCGATGATCCCCAGTGATCCCCAGTCTCCTGAACTCTGTACTTTGTGTAACCATGTTGGTCTCAGCCTGTAGACAATGAAGCCCGGCTAGGCATGCCCAGGGCATTCACCCAGGCCTCACCGCAGGGAGCCCCACAGACATCACCCCTCTGGGACTAATGTGGCTGCCCTAGCCTTTGTGGTTCTTATTCTGATTGCAAAATACACTTCAGCCAAGACCAAGGGAACTTGGAGGAATAAGATTTATTAGTCACAGGTCCTGGAGGGTCTATGGCACACTTGAGGGATGGCCACACACCAAGGTCATACATTCCATCATTCAGAGTTTTAAACGGGAAAACTTAAACCTGCACAGAAAACCGCACACAGATGTTTATGGCATCTTTATTTGGAACTGACACAGTTTAGATGCAACCAACTTCAGAGGGTAGATGGGTAAATAAACTGTGGTACATCCAGACCATGGAATATTATTCAACACTAAAAAAAGAGTTATTTGTCAGAAAGGCATGGTAGAAGCTTAACGGAATACAACTAAGTGAAAGAAGGGGCTTCCAGGTGACACTGCTTGGTAAGGAACCTGCCTGCCAATGCAGGAGACATAAGAGACACAGGTTTGATCCTTGGGTCAGGAAGATCCCCTGGAGGAGGCATGGCAACCTACTCCAGTATTCTTGCCTGGAGAATCCCATGGATACAGGAGCTTGAAGGGCTATAGTCCACAGCATCGCACAGAGTCAGACACGACTGAAGCGACTTAGCACGCATGCAAGTGGAAGAAGCCAACCTAAAGGGACTTTAGAGTGGATGATTCCAACTATACAACGTCCTAGAAAAGGTGCAACTATGGAGAAAGTAAAAATTCAGTGGTTTCCAGAGATTAGGAAGAGGGAGGGATGAATAGGCAGAGGACAAAAGATTTTTGGGGCAGAAAATACTGTGTATGATACTATAATGGTGGATAGAAGTCATTTTAATTTGTCAAACCATAGACTGTACAATGCCAAGAGTGAAATAACACATATTATCCACTTCAGGTGGTGATGATTTGTCAATGTAGATTCGACTTTGGTAAAAAATACACTACCCTGGGGAGAAGGCAATGGCACCCCACTCCAGTACTTTTTGCCTGGAAAATCCCATGGACAGCGGAGCCTGGTAGACTGCAGTCGCGTGGGGTCGCTAGAGTTGGACACGACAGAGCGACCTCACTTTCACTTTTCACTTTCATGTATTGGAGAAGGAAATGGCAACCCACTCCAGTGTTCTTGCCTGGAGAATCCCAGGGAAGGGGGAACCTGGTGGGCTGCCGTCTATGGGGTTGCACAGAGTCGGACATGACTGAAGCGACTTAGCAACAGCAGCAGCAGCAGCACACTACCCTGGTGGAGAACTTTGATAAGGATGGGGGGCAGGGAGTTTATGGGAAATCTCTGTACCACCCTTTCGATTTTGTTGTAAACCTAAAACGGCTCTAAAAAAAATAAAGTTTTAATTTTTAAATTTTTAAGATAGAAGTGTAGTTGATTTACAATGTTGTGTTAGTTTCAGGTGTACAGCAGAATGATTCAGATATCTGTATCTATATCTATGTATCTTTGGCACATTGTGCAGTGTGTGGGATCTTAGTTCCCTGACCAGGAATTGAACCCAGGTCCCACGGTGACAGCACTGAGTCCTAACCACTGGACAACCAGGGAATTTCCACATATTCTTTTTCACATTCTTTTCCTTTATAGATTATTACAAGATATTGAGTATAGTTCCGTGTGCTATACAGTAGGTCCTTATCTTTTATCTGTTTTATATATAGTGGTATGCATCTGCTAATCCCAAGCTCCTAATTTATCCCTCCCTACCAACCTTTCCCCTTTGGTAACCATAAATTTGTTTTCTGTGTCTTTAAGTCCATTTCTGTCTTGTAAATAAGTTTGTTTGCATCACATTTTTAGATTCCACATAAAAGCAATATCATACGATATTTGTCTTTCTTTATGGCTTACTTCACTAAGCTTAACAAAAAATAAAATCTTAAAAAAAACTGAGCAGGGCACCAGGCTATGGGCGCCTCCTTTCCACCCAGGTCTCTGAGGCCTCTAGGTCTCCCTCTGGGGGAGCCACTGCCAGCTGCTCGTGGGGTATCATTCCCATACATGGTGTCTATTTTCTAGAAATTATCCTGTGGCTTGCTTTTTCACTTACCATAGCTCAGTGATTTTCCCCTATCGATAGAACAAGAACATCCTATTCTCTTTCAAAAAATTTTTTTGTTTTCTCAAAGAATTGCATTGATGACTATTCTATGATTTGGGTAATAATCCCCTACTGATAAGCAGTAGGTGACTCCCAGCCTTTTGATATCACAGACAGTGATGCAGTAAATAGCCTTGGGCCTGTGTCAGCTTGTTTAGGCACATTTGCAGAATAAAATCCTAAAAAATGGCGAGTGAAAACATATAAGCTTTGTAACTGCAACAAATGATTGCCAAATTACCCTTGATGGTAAATGTACCAATTTTCAGCCCCAGCATCAATGTTACATGAGGCCCCAGTTCTTCACAATCTTCAATATTTTTAATTATAAAAATAACAGTTGGTGAATCTGAGCACCAGTTAGAAATATTACTTATAAAATGACTATAGTGCAATGGGGCCTGGGAGTCTAGAGAAGACCAGGTTCTTGACAGCAAGTCGAAGACCTGATCAGAATGACTTCCCTGATGGTCCAGTGGTTAAGACTTTGCTTCCCAATGCAACAGACATGGATTCCATCTCTGGTTCAGGGGCTAAGATCGCACATGCCTTGTGGCCAAAAAACCAAAACATGAATGGAAACAATATTGTAGCAAATTCAGTAAAGACTTTAAAAATGGTCCACACACAAACACACATCTTAAGGAAAAATAAAACAAAACAAAGACCTGGTCAGAGACTGGACAATTTTGTCAGTTTTTCCAATAACTCAGGTCCCACCAGGCTCCGCAGGGCACTGGCTGGCTCTAGGGGCACCATCATTCCCCTTCTGTAGACTCTGATTTTCATGCAAAGCACAGGTTTCCTAGCCCTACGGAAACCACAAAAGCATATTTCTGAGCCATTTCTCTTAAAAGGAACCAGAGGTAAGATCCTGAAAGGCTTGCATTCACCGTTCTTGGAGGTGTTTATTCAGATGTTTTGGGCAGACTCACCGTTACTATTCATTTTATAAAAGTAAAATAATGAATTCTGAGGTTGGTTTGGGAATATCTCAGTCTAATATCCACTTTTTTCCTCTTCTAGGGACAGAAAGCTTGGATAGAAAAAACCTTTTGCAAACGAGAATGTATCTTTGTCATTCCCAGCACTAAAGACCCTAACAGGTAAATTGGAAGCCATAATTAAGACGTTATTCAAAATATCCCTTGTCCACCAGCTGCCAGCAACTATTCTGGTGTTTGAGGGAAAGGGAGGAGGAGTCAAGGATGCCCAGAACTTATTCTCCATGTGAGTCATTAAGCAGAGAGTCACCTGGGCTATAAACTCCTGTCAGGATGCAGACAGCCAAAATGACCTACAGATTCAATGTAATCCCTATCAGAGTTCTGGCTGACTTCGTTATAGAAATCGACAAACTGATTGGCATGGAATTGCAAGGGATCCAGAATAGCCAAAACAGTCTTATAAAAAAGAACAAAGTAGAAGGGCTCATGTTGCTGCTGCTGCTGCTGCTAAGTCACTTCAGTCGTGTCCGACTCTGTGTGACCCCATAGACGGCAGCCTACCAGGCTCCCCAGTCCCTGGGATTCTCCAGGCTCATGTTACCTGATTTCAAAACTTCCTACAGTTCTACACTAATCAAGGTAGTGTAGTACTAAAATAAGGGTAGACATAAAGACCAATGTAATAGAACTGAGAGTCCAGAAAGAAACCCACTTGTCTGTGACCTGTCTATGATTTTTTGGCAAGGTTATCTAACCTGATGGAGAAAGATTAGTCTCTTCATCAAATGATGCTGAAACAACTGGACATCGAGGTGCAAAGGAATGGCTTTAAGCCCCTACCTCATATCACATATAAAAATTAACTCCAAATCTATCACATATCAGATGTAAGGGCTAAAACTATAAAGTTCTTAGACAAAAACATAGAAGTTAATCTTTATGACCTTGGATTTGGCAAATGATTCTTTGAATTGACACCGAAAGTATGAGCAGCAAAAGAAATACACTTTCAATGTTAACTTGTGTAGAGAAATGTTTTACTAAAGCAATGGAAGAATTTAGCAATACTGAAACATCCTTGAGGGTCAACTCTATATGGGGGGGTGGGTGGAGAGTGAGTGTCCTTTGTCACAGAATCTCAGTGATTGGTGGCCGTAATCATGTTGTCAAGACACCAAAAAGAATTAAAGGACTTCCCTGGTGGTCCAGTGGTTAAGAATCTGCCTGCCAACTGCAGGGGACACAGGTTCAATCCCTGGTCTGGGAAGATCGCACATTCGTGGGGCAACTAAATCCCTGTGCTACAACTAACTGAGCCTGTGCTCTAGAGCCCATGCTCCACAGCAAGAGAAGTCACTGCAATGAGAAGTCCTCAACTTAACTATAGAGTACTCCCCGCTCACTGCAGCTAGAGAAAGCCCGGATGCAACAACAAAGACCCAATACGGCCAAAAATAAATAAATAAAAAATGTAAAATAAATACAACAATCCTTAAAAAAAAAAAAGAATTAAGATGTGTTCAGTAAGAAAGGGTGGTCATCCAATATGTTTAAAATAGATATGCAATGATTATCTGGAAAAGGACACCATAAGGGGTATTTCTGTCCCCATTTAAAGCTGGATGAGGAAGGTGTTAGCCTGCTTCTATTCAGGTTAACACATCATTAGGAGGAGAATGTTCTAGAAAGACCAAGCTTTGTCTTTGTTTTCAGGTGTTGCTGTGGCCAGCTCACCAACCAACACATCCCCCCTCTGCCAAGTGTAACAGCCAGCAAAAATGGAGAGGAAAACAAATTGGTGGAAGTTCATCCTGAAAAATGGTCTGTTGGCAAACACACCCAGAGCTACCCCACAGATTCCTATGGGATTCTTGAATTCCAGGGTGGCGGATACTCCAACAAAGCCATGGTAAGAGAAGCCTTGGGAAGGGGTGTCATTAAGCCACAGCCTCCATCAGAGGCCCAGCCTCCCAGACTCTGAGACCGAAGATACCTGGGTCTTCTTTCAAGAGTGTGATGCAATCTTCCTAGAGTTTTCATTGTAAAGACAAGAAATATATCTGCACACTCCACTTTTTAGCCATGAAATTTGGAAACTGGGCACTATGATAAAGAACACATGGTGTGCTGTGCTCAGTTGTGTTTGACTCTTTGCAATCCCCTGGACTGTAGCCCTCCAGCCTCCTCTTTCCATGGTATTTGCCAAGCAAGAATACTGGAGTGGGTTGTCATTTCCTCCTCCAGGGACTGAACCCAGGTTTCCTGCACTGCAGGCAGATTCTTTATTGTCTGAGCCACGAGGGAAGTCCCAAGAGTACTGGAGTGGGTTGTCATTTCCTTCTCCAGGGCATCTTTCTGAATCAGGGATCGAACATGCATCTCCTGCATTGCCAGGTGGGTTCTTTATCACTGAACCACCAGGGAAACACAATATGCTTTAAATCTATACCAAGAATCACAGTCCAGCCGGACTCTACAAAGACACTGTTCCATCTCCAGGGATAAAAGACGAATTATGTCATTTGGTTTTTAGGGTTGTTTGGGGCTTTGTTTTGTCTTTTCTATTAAATAACTGCAGGCATTGAGCCACCCTTACATGGGTGAGGAGCGCCTGGAAATATTTCTCTCTGAAGTCCAAGCCCAGCCTCCCTTGGCGGGCATTCAGCTGGTCCGAAAAGACAAGAAGACGGCAGCCTTGCACATTTGCATGTAAACAGGGAGTGCCCTCTGCCTTTCTGAGGAGCCCTGCCAGAGAGGGGAGGCGGCAGCACTGGGATCCCTTTCAGCCCATTCTAAATAATACTCCCACGGTCCCTGTCAGGCCATTTTTGCTATTTTATTCTATTTCACTGGCCCAACATCATTGTTCAGATAAAATTCAGAAGTGTTCCAAGCAAATACCATAGCATTGGGTCCTCCAGAAGGGCTCCCTGCCTACTGGCCAGGACACAAAGAGGCGTTTCACAGGGGCCAGTGCATGGACTTATTAACCTCTTCTTCACCTTGAGGGAAAGGTCCAGCCCCGAGATCAGTTACAAGCCCCATTTCCAGCACCCATCCCCTCTAAGACATCCTGTCCCGCATCCAGCTGAGCCAGCTTGGGACCTTTTTTAAAAAAAATTTTATCGGACTACAGTTGATTTTCAATGTTGTGTTAGTTTCTGGTGTACAGCAAAGTGAATCAGCTATACATATACGTATATCCAATCTTTTACAGTCTTTTCCCATACAGACCATGAGCAAGTTCCCTGTGCTATACAGGAGGTCCTTATTAGTTCTCTATTATATGTATAGTACTGTGTGTAAATGTCAACTGGAATTTCCCCATTTATCCCTCCCCCACACCTTGGATTCTGTAGGCTTCCCCGGTGACTCAGTGGTAAAGGATCTGCCTGCAATGCAGGAGACTCAAGTTAGATTCCTGGGTTGGGAAGACCTCCTGGAGAAGGAAATGACAACACACTCCAATATTCTTGCCTAGGAAATCCCATGGACAGAGGAGCCTGGTGGGCTACAGTCCATGGGGTCGCAAAGAGTCGGACACGACTGAGTGACTGAGCACATAAGCATGCGCAGAACTTTACTGCAGTCAGCTTTGACCTGTTATAAATGTTTTTGATTCAATAGTAAAAGAAAGATGGTCCAGGAAGACTGAGATTTGGGATTTGGGTGGGGGGGAAGGGGAGGGGGATTGAGTTGACTATCACTGGATTAGACTGGATTTCACTTTCTTCCATGGGTTTGGAGGAATCCCTGGCTTGAACAATGCAATTTAGCAACTGATCACGAGCACATGGAATATAGCCCAATGATGACCAATTGTTAAAAAGCTTTACATAAAGTAGATAAATTCCTAAGTTGCTCTAAAATTTTTGTAAACCTAGCAGGCATATTTCCTAGAAGTTTCCAATGAACAAAAAGTATCCAGAAAAAAAATCAATCTGGAGTAATTTCTTGCTCCTATGAATGCTAGATACAGTGAAGAAGTATTTCAATTGTTGTTTAGAACTATACATGGTCTTTGCTTTGAAATTTTAGAATGTGTTTCCTTTGAACTTTGGTTTAATTTTCTACAAATTTGTTTCTACAAATTTTCTACAAATTTCTGACAAATTTGTTAATTTGCAGATATTTGTGCATGTGTGTGACAGTACTTAATTTTTTGGGGGTTATGTACTTTAAAAATATTTTTTATTGGAGTATAGTTGCTTTACAATATTGTGTTATTTTCTGCTATAAGTCAGAAACAGAAAAACAAATGTCATATATTAATGCATATATGTAGAATCTAGAAAAATGGTACAGATGAACCTATTTGCAATGCACATAATTTTTAACAAACTAGTTAAATAATTAAAATAAATCTTTGCTAATAGTAATATCTTTCAGTATTGGACAATTTCAGGATTCCTTTTCCTCTCAGTATTAATTATTGTCATTACTGAAGTTCTGATACTAGGAAAATTGGCTGGGAACTTTGACAAAATAAATCATCCTAAGGCAATGAAAAATGCAATCCACTGCAGTATTCTTGCCTGGAGAATGCCATGGACAAAGGAGCCTGGTGGGCTACAGTCTAGGGGGTCACAAAGAGTCTGATGCTACTAACACTCACACAGAACAATGCAATGAAAAAATAAAAGATAAGGTTTGCCAGGTAAAATACAAGACTCCCAATTACATTTGAATTTCAGATAGATAACATGTAATTTTTAAGGATGCCCCAAATATTGCAGGAAGCACACATATACTAAAACATGTTCCATTGTTCATGTAAAATTCAAGTTTAGCTGTGCATTCTATATTTCTACTTGCTGAATCTGGCAACCCTCCAGTGTTCCTTCCCATCGTGTGGCCACGGACTTGCACAGAGGGCCCCAGATCCCTGCCAGAGAGAAAGGCAGGAGGCTGTCACTTGAACCGGAGTGACAGTGACATGAGAGTCAGACCCAAGAAAGGGTGCTGAGGGCCACACCCTCTTTTGCAGTATATCCGGGTCTCCTACGACACCAAGCCAGACTCGCTGCTTCATCTCATGGTGAGAGACTGGCAGCTGGAGCTCCCCAAGCTCTTAATATCCGTGCATGGGGGCCTTCAGAACTTTGAGATGCAGCCCAAGCTGAAGCAGGTCTTCGGGAAAGGCCTGATCAAGGCTGCCATGACCACTGGGGCCTGGATCTTCACCGGGGGCGTCAGCACGGGTAAGTGTCAACCCTCTCCCTGGCTGTGAATGTGCAGACCCTGAGATCACTGTGGTTCCCTAGAAGCTTTGGGATAATTAAGATCAAGAAACAAAACATGCTGCATCCTGAGATTGAGACAGGCTGGGTCCTGAGACCCTTCGCTGCAGTGCTGGCACCTGGACTCACCTCTCCTTTAGATACAAAATCAAAGGAACTAAAGAGAGAGTCTCATAAAGTTACTTTTATGGGACTAAAAAATATCTATGTGTATGCACAGTTGGGATGAATTCTGGATCCAAAAGATACAAAGAGACCGAAAATAAAAACAAAAACAGCTGCCACTTCGGAAGAGCATGGAGCAAGAGCAGTGGATCAGGAGTGAAAATAGAGTATTGTGCATGCCCCCTGCACACAGCACCACCTAATAGGTGGGCAAAACACCTAAGTCACCCCTCCAGCCTCACCCCTGGACACACTCCTGATCCTCACTCCATGTAAGGAACCAGCTCACCCCACCTTGGGAAGCAAGCAAGGGCACCTGTTGTTTGTTCTCACTATCCCCACTGCTGCAGCAGGGACCCCAATAAAGTCTTGCCAGAATCTTGTCTGGCTTCTGCTGCTGCTGCTGCTGCTGAGTCACTTCAGTCGTGTCCGACTCTGTGCGACCCCATAGACGGCAGCCCACCAGGCTCCCCTGTCCCTGGGATTCTCCAGGCAAGAACACTGGAGTGGGTTGCCATTTCCTTCTCCAATGCATGAGAGTGAAATGTGAAAGTGAAGTCGCTCAGTCGTGTCCCACTCTTAGCAACCCCATGGACTGCAGCCTACCAGGCTCCTCCATCCATAGGATTTTCCAGGCAAGAGTACTGGAGTGGGCTGCCATTGTCTGGCCTCTAGTCAATCTTTATTGATGGGGGAAGGCCAAGAACCCGGGTTGGTAACAATAATATTTACGGCAGAAATGAAACTTTTATGTGGTATCTTGGTATTTATTTTGGTATGATCATGATAATGGTCAACATCTCTGGCACCTACTATGTGCCATTCTTTGACATGAGCACTGGACAATACCTCATTTTCACTGAGGCTTCTGACAATCCTTTTCCCATCACTGAGGCCCAGAGAGGTTGAGAAACACACCTGGCCATCTGACTCAGCTTTAGCTGAATGCAGACAAAGGGAGACCCTTACTTCATCCATCCTTAGGTCTTGGAAACTTGTGAAGAAAGTTCCTGTACAGTTGCTTTGGTTTTTATTTTCCCTTTCCTAGGAGCTAATGCAGGATGACTAATTTTTATGCGCTCAGACTTTCAGTGATTCAGCCCTGTTCTGCAAGAAGTGGAGCATCTCAGAGCAGGGAGCCCTAAAGTTCCTGAAAAGTGATTTGATGGGAGGTAAAGGGCAATGGCACCCCACTCCAGTACTCTTGCCTGGAAAATCCCACGGACAGGGGAGCCTGGTGGGCTGCAGTCCATGGGGTCGCTAAGAGTCAGACACGACTGAGCGACTTCACTTTCACTTTTCACTTTCACGCATTGGAGAAGGAAATGGCAACCCACTCCAGTGTTCTTGCCTGGAGAATCCCAGGGACGGGGGAGCCTGGTGGGCTGCCGTTTATGGGGTCACACAGAGTTGGACACGACTGAAGCGACTTAGCAGCAGCAGCAGCAGCATGGGGCCTGCAAATATGACTTACGGCTGCTCACAGGTGTCATCAGCCATGTGGGGGATGCCTTGAAGGACCACTCCTCCAAGTCCAGAGGCCGGGTCTGTGCTATAGGAATCGCTCCCTGGGGCATTGTGGAGAACAAAGAAGACCTGGTTGGAAGGGATGTAAGTATTTTCCCAGAGATGTGCAATTTTAAAAAATCGAAGCCTTTATTTTGATGTCATCGTAGATTTCACCTGCAGTTGTAGGAAATAATAAAGAGAGGTCTCATGTAGCCTTTTCCCTTTCCCCAGCAGTAACATCTTGCAAAATGATGATACAAGACTTCAAGCAGGATTCTGATCCCCTCAGTGCCTCAGCAGTAAAGAACCCACCTGCCAGTGCAGGAGATGAAGGTTCTATCCCTGGGTCAGGAAGATCCCCTGAAGAAGGGCACGATCTAAAATGTTGGGATGTCGGGACTTCCCTGTTGCTTCAGTGGTTAACACTCCATGCTTCCATTGCAGGGGGTGTGGGTTCAATCTCCGGTCAGGGAACTAATCCCGCATCCCATGAGGTGCGGCCAAAATATGAAAAAAAAATTTTTAATTGCAGAATTAAGATACTGGGTTGTCATGACTAAAGTATTTTTTCTAATTTAATATAAAAATTGCACACAAAAAAACACACAAACTTTCAATAGAGAGGCTAGGGAAGGCAGAGCAGGTTGAAGTGTACGATTAGATGAAGCCGTAGCTCCACATCTGAGTGCTTTTGCTTCTCCTGTTAGTCTTACTGTCAAAGTTCTGCACCTCTGACCTGTGCTGTGCATTTAATCAGGTGACACGGGTGTACCAGACCATGTCCAATCCCCTGAGTAAGCTCTCCGTGCTCAACAACTCTCACACGCACTTCATCCTGGCCGACAATGGCACCCTGGGCAAGTACGGGGCCGAGGTGATGCTGAGACGGCAGCTAGAGAAGCACATTTCTTTGCAGAAGATCAACACGAGTAAGTTGTTCTGTGGGCTCAGGGCTGTCCTGCAAACCGGGCTGGAGAAGTCTGCAGGCATTTACAGTCTTCCCCTGACTCCTCTTCGACCATAGCAAGACCCTTTTCCTTGGCCACCAACCAAATCCCACTCCTTGAACTGCACTAGGGTGCTTTGCCCCAAGTTCACAAGGAGTGTGGACCTGATAAACAGCCCCGCAGCCGTTGTCACAGTGATGGCATTCCCCACTATGTTGTCAGTGGTTCTCATTTCTTGTAATGAGTTACTGTAGTTACTTTAATTTTGGGGGGAGTATATTTGATTTACAATGCTAAGTTAATTTCTTCTGTACAGCAAATTGACTGTTCAAACTCCAGTGATTCTTAATGTCAAACAATGATCAAATGATCTTAAAGGGTATTTTGTTGTAACCATTATTGGTAAGATTGCAAAAGACAGTCTAGACCTTAGAAATGGTCATTGTAAATCATAATTAAAGGGTCTGTAGGGCTGCAGTGTGGTTGGAATGAGACAGCGTGCTATGAAAAGTTGTGGATTTCCAAGGAGCAGCTGCCTGGCTGATGGCTGTCACATTTTTGCTGTTCTGGCCACGTGCATGTTCACACCGCCCAACCTCCCCTGGCTGTGTGACCTGTGGGCTTCCCTTTGTCATCCTTTGCCCAGGGTTCTGAGTGGGGCAGGGACAGCAAAGGGGTGCTCAGTCGTCACCTCCCACAGCATGGAGCTTCAGTAGTCCAGCCTGAACCATGAAGAACCAGCTCTCCTCTGTTCTAGAAAAGAAGGTGATTGGGTCCCTGGAGTCCTGAAGATCTCGAATTTCAAGCCTTGCAGAGGCTGGAAATCTCAAGGGCAAGTCCACATAGTTTTGGTCCATTTCTCCAGCATCTCTTGGTTGGTCCATTTCTCCAGCATCTCTTGGCTGGAGAGCCTGCCTGGTACATACCAGACCCTCAACACATAGCTTCTGAAATGAATATAACTGAGGTTACTCTGGTAGGATACTGCAAAGCTGTTCACAGTGGGACTTCCATGTCAGTCCAGCAGTTAGGACTCCATGCTTCCACTGCAGGAGACATGGGTTCTAGCCCTGGTCAGGGAACTAGGATCCTGTATGTCTTGAGGTGCAGGAAAAAAAATAAAAGTTCAAAATATTTAAGAGTTACTGACTATAGAAATGCATTGTGGAAGCAAACCAGAAACACTCAATTCCCCTGCTTGAAGTTCTTAGACCTTTTCCCAACTGTGCTGGCAGTTCCTATCCAAAGTCCTTCAGAACCGTGAGACCAAGGACATATCTTCTATTCACTAACTTATTCACCAAGATCAGATAACTCCCATCACAACAAACAGACACTGGGGAAACATGCTCAGAACATAGTCTGTCCTGGCCAGTTTGAGGGTAAAATTGTGAAGTAGGAAAATGGGTCTCTGCTGCTCCTTCAGAGAAGGCAATGGCAACCCACTCCAGTACTCTTGCCTGGAAAATCCCATGGATGGAGGAACCTGGTAGGCTGCAGTCCATGGGGTTGCTACGAGTCGGATACGACTGAGCGACTTCACTTTCACTTTTCACTTTCATGCACTGGAGAAGGAAATGGCAATGCACTCCAGGGTTCTTGCCTGGAGAATCCCAGGGACAGAGGAGCCTAGTGGGCTGCCGTCTGTGGGGTCACACAGAGTCAGACATGACTGAAGCGACTTAGCAGCAGCAGCAGCAGCAGCTGCTCCTTCACTCCCACTATCTCCCCTCCCACCCAGAATCCTGGGTTCTTGAGGCCCTCCTGTTACCACCTGCTTCCCAGAGCCCACCTTCTGGTTCTGCCACCAGAGTCGGCTTGTCCTACCATGTTCAGAAGAGTCCTATCATCTCATAGAGGCAGAGGGAGGACTCTGGGGGAAGTAATTATTTTTTTAATTAATTTTTTATGAGAGTGAAGTTGCTTTACAAGGTTGTGTTAGTTTCTTCTGTACAGCACAGTGAATCAGCTATATGTATACAGGTATCCCCTCTTTTTTTGGATTTCCTTCCCATTCAGATCACCACAGAGCACTGAGTAGTAGAGTCCCCTGTGCTATACAATAGGTTCTTGTTAGTTACCTATTTTATACCTAGTTGTATATATGTCAACCCCAATCTGCCAATTCATCCTACTCCCCCGCCTCTTGGTTTTTCTCTACATCTGTGTCTCTATTTCTGCTTTGCAAATAAGATCATCTGTACCAATTTTCTAGATTCCACATATATATGATGTTTGTGAAAACACAATTTTAATCAGTATATTTTTATTGAAATATAGCTGATTCACAATGTTGTGTTAATTTCTGCTGTACAACAAAGTGTGTGTGTGTGTATACATATATATATATATATACATACACACACACATATATATGATTCTTTATGGGAACAAGTTATTAACTGGGGAGCTAATGATGGTCCATGGCTTTGCCCTCCTAGATAACTCACTGCCTATTCCAGGCACTGGAGGCTAATCAACAGCTACTATACCTATTATAACAACACTGCACATCATGACACCACTTGAGGTTGACAGAACACCTTGACTTGACAGCCTCACAGTTTCTTATACTTTACATCCGTTGCTCCTTCAGGAGATAGAGAAGGCCCTGGGGTGATTCACCTCTTACTGCAGTTCAGGGTGGCCTGGTGACCAGTCCCAGGTCATAAGGCTAATTCACGTGAGGCTGGTATTATAGAACAGAGCTCTCCTAGCACGGGTCCAGACACCGTCTGCAGTGTCATTCTTGAAGGGACACCCATCCAGAGTGGGAACATCACCCAGGACAGGGCAATAGGGAAGTATTCTTTTAGCAAGAAGAATCTTCCATGTTTCTTGCATCTCACCTTGAAGCATCTTGTAAGCTACGTGGGTGATACATACAGTTGAACCACATACGTGTTGTCAAGTTCGTCATTTTAAGGCTCTGTTTTTTCCAATAAGCCTATGATGTGGGCTTTGAATAAAAGAACATGAGCAGTCATCACATCCTGAGGGCCTTCAACTCTCCCAGTGAAAACTAACCCTCTGTAAGCGCACGTCCAGGCCTAAGGGTTTCCTTCTTCCCCATGTTTCAGGAATCAGAGCAAGGGGTCAAATAGGGCCTTGACAGTGGTCTGAACTTGGATGTGGTATGTGTTTCAGGGCTGGGGCAGGGCGTGCCCCTCGTGGGCCTTGTGGTGGAAGGGGGCCCGAACGTGGTTTCCATCGTCCTGGAATATCTCCGAGAAGAGCCCCCGGTCCCCGTGGTGGTCTGCGATGGCAGTGGCCGGGCCTCAGACATCCTGTCCTTTGCCCACAAGTACTCGGAGGAAGGAGGGTAGGAGCTCTGACATGTTAGGAAGGAGGGTGGGGTTTGAACTGCCTCTTGTGAGGGCCAGAAGGAATCGTGGTATGGCTAGCCGGCCCAAAAATATAAGAGAAGGTAGTTTTTCTAGCTCTCCTGTCCCACTTCCCAGGGTCAGTAAGGGTGCTCTCAGAAGCAATGTTTCTTATGGATTCTTTCTTGGGTGGGGGGAGGGTATGCGTTCTCTCACAACTTCATTTTCCCTTCTAAGCTTTTCAACCTAATAGCCTGAAATTTGGGGCTTCACAGCTGGCTCGGTGGTAAAGAATCTGCCTGCCAATGCAGGAGACTCAGGTTCAATTCCTGGGTCAGGAAGATCCCCTGGAGTAGGAAAAGGCAACCCACTCTGGTATTCTTGCTTGGGAAATCCCATGGACAGAGGAACCTGGTGGGCTAGAGTCCATGGGGTCACAAAGAGTCAGATACAACTTAGCGACTAAGCACTCACACAGCCTGAAATTTAGGACAAGTGTAAATGCAGCTGTTGACTGTGGTCCCTTTTGGTCTCCTATCCTGGTATCCTGGAATATCTTCCAATGGTTAATTTTCAAACCAAAGATACCAGACAGTATCACATTCAGCAGTCCTCAACCTTTTTAGCACCTGAGACCAGTTTTGTGGAAGACAGTTTTCCACGGACAGGGGACAGAGGGATGGTTTTGGGATGATTCAAGCACATCATGTTGATTGTTCCCTTTATTATTTATTACATCAGCTCCACCTCAGATCATCAGGCATTATTAGGTCTTGGAAGCTGGGGACCCCTGACTCATACAGATTTATTCATGTGGATTTCACCTGTGTTTTCTTCTTTTTCCCATCCCCTTCAAACAGGATAATCAATGACTCCCTCAGGGATCAACTTATAGTCACCATCCAAAAAACGTTTAATTACAACAAGACACAATCACATCAGCTGTTTGCAATGATCATGGAGTGCATGAAGAAGAAAGAACTGGTAAGTGTCTTGAGTGGATTCTCTAGGCAGCTCCACAGAGAGAATTGTTTCCTTTCTGATGCTGCCTATGTGTGCAGGATGAAGTTGTTCCTATTTTCATTCAGGCTTTTCCAAGAGGCAGTTTACAGATCCTGACCCAGCTGGCAATTCTGTCCATGTGAGGGAAGCAGGCAAAGCACAGGCAGGTTCTCCTCAGAGTAGGGATACAGATGCATCGGATCTTGTGTGTGTCAGGGCACCTCAGGCCACATCCCACCAGTTCTGAGGCTGATGTCATCAATGAGATTTAAAGTGTTGGCGTCACAGGGACTTCCCTTGTGATCTCTATGCTTAAGACTTTATACTTCCACTGCAGGGGGCTTGGTTGGATTCGATCCCTAGTCAGGGAACTAAGATCCCACATGCTGTGTAGTGTAGCCAAAAAGTAAAAAAAAAAAAAAAATAAATAAATAAATAAAGCACTGAGGAGTGACATACACCATGCTTGCAGATGTGCTTAGAAAATTCTACAAAATACCCTCATTATTTTCTACCCTTTGCCTCCTTCAAGGGGAAAGTGAAAGTGTTAGTCACTCAGCTGTGTCTGACTCTTTGTGACCCCATGACTGTAGCCTTCCAGGCTCCTGAGTCCGTGGGATTCTCCAGGCAAGAATACTGCAATAGGTTGCCGTTCCCTTCTCCAGGAGATCTTCCCATCCCAGGGATAGAACCTGGGTCTCCCACTTTACAGGCAGATTCTTTACAGTCTGAGCCACCAGGGAAGATTTTTTACCTCCTTAATTATTCTTATAAGGAAGAGGCACTCTTGTTAGACAGGCACTCTTCAAAATTCTAAATCTACAAATTTCCTACAAATGTATCAAATCTGAGTAGAGAGGCTTTTGTCACTTTCAGTAGCCATTTAGATATCAGCAGGCATGTCCTGCATGGGCTCCCTCAGCTCCAGGTGGGGTGAAGAATAAAATAAAGTCCAAGTGAGGATTCCAAATGCTGTCCCTTCTGGAAATCAGAAGGCCCTGATGGAAAATCCCCTTGCTCTAGGGATGGTTGTATTAGCATTGGCCTCTGAGGTCCCTTTTTTAAACAACACTCTAATTCTCCCTCTCAATTTCCACTTTGCTTTATTCAGTCTTTTCACGATTAATCTATTTTCAGGTCACTGTGTTTAGGATGGGTTCTGAGGGTCAGCAAGACATCGAGATGGCGATTTTAACTGCCCTGCTGAAAGGTGAGCTCTTAGAAATGGCCCCTCCTGTCCTTTCTGTGCTGGCCTCCCCAGGCCCCACTCTTGGCCAGGAAACCCTCCCCCTGCAACCTCCTTCCGCCAGGAAATGTGTCTGCTGGGGATGGAACCCTGAGCTGGCCAGGCTGCCTAGAGTTATTGTAGTCTAAAGCCGTGGTAGATGAGGCTCCAAGTGGGTTCTCTGGAGGGGACTTTTCTGGGAGGAGGGAGCAATGGACCACTGGTTCTTGATGGCTAAGAACCAGTTTCCACTGGTAGCTAGCTCATGACAGGTTTCAGCTCAGAGAGGGTAAGCATGAAATGATTTTTCATTTGTGATCCCTGCGTCTCACAGCGCTCCATCAATTTTCGCAGACTCTCCTAATGATAGGCTGCCACCTGGCTGCTTGAGGGGTCACCTCCCTCCTCCACTGCGAAGTGGAGGGTGCTGGAGGAGTGAGGGGCAGGGGTCCCCACTGGGTCAGCCTCCTGGTGGTACTGAGCTGGTCTCCCTGCAGTAGAGGCTGGTACTCTGGACTGTGCTCCCTTTGATCTGGAGGAGCAGAGCCCCTTGACCTGGCCTGGCAGGTGTCTGGGTGGCCCCAGGGCTCCTGCCCTCTTGCAGAATAGGAAACTGGGGTCCTTGGCTTCCTCCTCTGTTCCTCCTGGGAACAGAAACCTCTTTCCTGACATGGAAAGAGGTTGCCTCCATCCTCCTCCCAGCCAGCTCTTTGAAAATACTGAGTCACTCAGGGACCAGAGAAAAGGGTGAGATGCTGAGCCAGCCTATGGAAGCCCCTGCCCCCCACCCAGGCCCTTCCCCCACAACCCTCCACAGTCCAGGCGTGAGGTGAGAACTGCCCCGTCTCTTGCCTTCCAGGAACAAATGCATCGGCTCCGGACCAGCTGAGCTTGGCGCTGGCTTGGAACCGTGTGGACATAGCTCGGAGTCAGATCTTTGTCTTTGGGCCCCGCTGGCCGGTGAAACTAAGTCTTTTCAATCTATACTGTTTGTCATGACTTTGTACAGAGGGTGTATTAGTACAAGCTCCCTTGTGCTGTGGATCTCAGAAAATCTTCTGGGGTTTCTGATGACCCAATGTCTGGTCGCTTCCCTGGTGGTTCAGATGGTACTGAATCTGCCTGCGATGCACAAGATGTGTTTTGATCCCTGGATCAGGAAGATCCCCTGGAGGAGGGCACGGCAACCCACTCCAGTATTTTTGCCTGGAGAATCCCATGAACAGAGGAGCCTGGCAGGTTACAGTCCATGGTGTTGCAGAGTCAGACACGACTGAGCGACTAACACCAACAGTGTCTAGTTGTTAGGATTATTAGGAGTTGTTGCTGTGTCATTTCAAAGAACCAGCAAGAAATAAGAGCTCCTGGCACTAACTTCAGATTCAAACCAGTGCTCTTGAATAAAGAGCACTAAATATTTTATCATTGCTGGTGAACATGGGTTTTTACCCTTTTAAGAAGAAGAAAGAAGATTGCTCTTTAAAATGAAATACAATGATTGCATTGAAAGCATTGATTTTTAAACTATGTTCCATGAAACCCCAGAGGGCTAGGGGACTGTGTGTGTGACCTTTGTGTGTAGACTTTGGGGTGTGGTATGTGTGGATGTGGTTTGGTGTATTGTATATGTGTATCTATGTGCAGTATGTGTGTAGGGTGTGAAATGTATGTGTGGATGTGTGGTGTGTGGTTTACCGTGCATACGGTGTATGTCTGTGGGATCTGTGTATGTGTGTGGTTGTACCTGGGTGTGGTGTGGGGGTGTGTGTGTGCAGATATGAGCAAGCATGATGAACAGCTCTCAGCAACCTCCTGCTCCTTCAATCAAAGCAGCTTCTTTACAACTTGTGGTTACCAAGTGGGAGAGGAGTAGGGGAAGGATGGACTGGGAGTTTGGGATTAGCAGATGCAAACTGTGATATCTAGGATGGATAAACAGCAAGGTCCTACTGTACAGCACAGGGAATTCTATTCAATCTCCTGGGATAAATCATAATGGAAAAGAATTTTTAAAATGTAATATATGTGTATATTTATAACTAAATCACTTTGCTGTATAGCAGAATCCCAGGGACGGAGGAGCCTGGTGGGCTGCCATCTATGGGGTCGCACAGAGCCGGACACAACCGAATCGACTTAGCAGCAGCAGCAGAAATTAGCAGAACATTGTAAATCAACTATACTTATATTTTTTAAAATTATTTTTTTTGAAAAAAGCAGCTTCTTTGATAGGTTTTGTGTATTGGGACTTGGGGAAATTTTTTGTTTGCAAAATTAGGGCTCTGCTGCTTCAAAAGGGGGTTTGGAATATCTAGAGGATTCATGTCGAACTTTAAAAACCTTATTTCTCAAAACAGGTCTGGCACGTACCTTAAAAGTACATTTCATTTTCACAGTTATCTTTTATCCAATTAGTGTGAAGAATTTAAGCAATCAGTGTGTGCATGTGTGCTCAGTGGCTTCAGTCATGTTCAACTTTCTGCAACCCCATGGACTGTAGCCCATCAGGCTCCTCTGTCCATGGAATTTTTTAGGCCAGAATACTGGGGTGGGTTGCCATTTCTTCCTCCAGGGAATTTTCCTGCCCCAGCAATTGAACCCATATCTCCTGCATTGGCAGGCAGGTTCTTTACTGCTGAGCCACCAGGGAAGATTTAATGCATATTACAAGACATTGAATATAGCTCCCTGTGCTATATATTAGGTCCTTGTTTATATTTTGTTTTTAATTGAGATAAATTGACATACGACATATTAGTTTTAGGTATACAATATAATGATTCAATATGTGTATATTATAAAATCACTACAATCTAATTACCATCTGTCACCACACACAGTTACAATTTTTTTCTTGTGATGAGAACTCTTAAGATCTACTGTCTTAGCAACTTTCAAATATACAACACAGAATTATCAACTGTAGTCACCATGTTGTACATGACATCCCATGGCATTTATTTTATAACTGGGAGTTTGTACCTTTCGATAATCTTTATTCATTTCGCCCTCCTCCATCCTCCATACTAGGTCTTTATGTTAATTCTAAAAATGGAAAAACCAGCAGATTTTACTGTGATTCTGTACAGATTGTTCACAGCTGAGCCTAACATTACAGCTGAACTCAAAGAGAAAGAAAGGTAGCCCTGGGTGAGTCACCAGGGCCCTACAAAGGAAAACACAACAAGCATGAAGGTTCTTACAGTCCATCCATTGTTTAAATTATGCGAAATTTAAATTAAATTTGGACCTTGCCTTATTTGAATAGATGGATGTTTGCTTTCCCTTGCATTTCTTTTTTAAAGAATAATTTTATGTATTTATGGCTTGTTGAGTGTGTTGGGTCTTCACTGCTGCACGTGGACTTTGTCTAGTTGCAGCGTGTGGGGGCTACTCTCTAGCTGTGGTGCACAGGCTTCTCATTACAGTGCTTTCTCTTGTTGTGGAGGACGGGCTGTGAGCACAGGCTCAGTAGTTGGGGCACATGGGGTTAGTTGCTCTGCGGCATGTGGGATCTTCCTGGACGAGGGATCAAACCTGTATCTCCTACATTGGCAGGCAGATTCTTTATCACAGAGCCACCTGGGAAGCCCCTCCCTTGCATTTCTAATTGATTCTCTCTTTTCTTCTTAGCATATTCCTTTCATCATCAAGACTATCTATTCTTTTATTACTGTTCATTGAGTGAATTCCCTTTCTTGTAGTATCTTTCAAAGGCCCTTGTTTCTCTGGAAACATGTGCCTGTCAGTTACACCCAGGAGACCTCAGCCCAGGCTTCTCTCCACACAAGCATCTGTGGTTTCACCTGTCATCTCCGGCCCCTCACAATTGTTTTCTCTCGTTTCCATCACTTTCCACAGACACTTCTTTTTGGTGCCTTTGAATTTACCTCTCAGCACCCTTTCCTTTGACAAAAACACACATCAACTGAAACAGCCACTTAAAGTACATGAATGTACTTCAAGCATTTAAGTAATAGAGGGTCATGAGATCAGGGTCTTTGCCACCAGACAACTGGCCTGTGACAGCTAAGTGTGTGTGTGTGTGTGTGCTCACAAGTATGTGTGCCTGTGTTGCCTGTGTGCATGTCTGAGTCTGTGTGCTCATGCTTGCACCTGTATGTGCCTGTGTATCTGTGCATGCATGTGTGCACTCCTGTGTACCTGGACGTGTGTGTGTGTGTGTGCACACATGTGCATGCAGAGGGGAGGCACTGGTCCTGGGACAAGGGGAAGCTTTAATCCCTTTCCCAACCCTGTCTGCTTGAACTGCAGCCCCTGGGAAGCCTGGCACCCCCAACGGATAGCAAGGCCACGGAGAAGGAGAAGAAGCCACCCGCTGCGACCACCAAGGGGGGAAGAGGAAAAGGAAAAGGCAAGAAGAAAGGGAAGGTGAAGGAGGAGGTAGAGGAAGAAACTGACCCCCGGAAGCTTGAGCTGCTGAACTGGGTAGGTGGGATGGCTCTGGTCCCTTTCTTGGGCTCACAGGTCCTTGGAGCCAGTCATCCTCCTCGAGGGGAAGGTCAAGTTCTCACTGCCTCCTCCGCTGCCCTGTGAACTTGCCCCTACCCAGCACCCCCTAGGTACTCATGCCCCTCCCCTGGGCTCATGCAGGTGAATGCTCTGGAGCAGGCCATGCTGGACGCACTGGTCTTAGACCGTGTGGACTTTGTGAAGCTCCTGATTGAAAATGGAGTCAACATGCAACACTTTCTCACCATCCCGAGGCTGGAAGAGCTTTATAACACAGTGAGTGATTGTGAAGGAGGGAGAGTGGAGGGGAGCTGGCCCCATCAGAACACGGCTTTAGTGGAAGAGAGAGGGAAATGGCAACCCACTCGGCTATTCTTGCCTGAAGAATCCCAGGGACAGAGGATCCTGGTGGGCTACAGTCCTAGGGGTTGCAAAGAGTCAGACATGATGGAGTGTCTAAGCATGAATCATTTAAGGGCCGGTGTTCTCGCCTGACCAGTGGGCTCGGCGAGGGTCCCATTCTCACCCACCTCTGCCAGGCTACCCAGCCCCCCGCCCCATCTGTACCATTAACTCAGGGATGGTGCATGAGGACAAGTTTCTACAAAGGAAGAGTCCAGCTCCTGGAGTCATTAGCAGAGTGAAAAGTTCCCAGGGTAAGCAGTCATTTGTTTCTGGGGACTACCACTTTTTATGAGGCTTTGATAAAAATGGAAAACTGAGTTTGCACAACAAGGAGCGCCTGACATGAGAATCACAGTGTTTGGATGAAATCCTCTTGGCTTGTATTCTTACCATATGAATTTTGAGATGTACATTCTCTCTCCTGTTCTAAAATTTTAAGACGTAGAAGTGGTCCTGAGAGGTTACTTGCTAAAACTTGGTGAACTTTTAAGACGATATGGTGCCCTGTGAGATTCTCTTTAAAATAATTTGATAAACGGTATTCAACATATTTTTGAACGTGCGGGATACTTCTTACCCATGACCAGTCCTGTGTTGTAAAGACACAGGCTGATAGTGGATGACATCCCAGCTTTCACAAATTCATTAATTCTATAGAGTCGGATTTTGCTCTAAGAGTTGAAGAGAAAAACATATTTAATATGGCTGAATGCTTCTCTTTCAGAGACTGGGTCCACCCAATACACTTCATTTGCTGGTGAGGGATGTAAAAAAGGTCAGTATTCTCTTTTTGTCTTTGCTTTTGTTTATATATATATATGTATATATATATTTTGAATGAGCTATTTCAAACGTTACTTGTTTTATTTATTTAATTTTTGGCTGCATGCCAGGCAGCACGTGGGGTCTAATTCCCTGATGGGGGATTGAACCTGTGCCCCCTGCATTGGGAGTTTGGTGTCATAACCCTTGGACCACCAGGCAAGTCTCAGTCTGCTGTTCTCTAGTCCTTTACCTGTTGACTTCTTTCAATAAGACATTTTCTAAAGCAATTTTAAAATTTCCAAATGTGGTGTCATTTTATTGGAGGCATAAGAAATCATGAATTCCTCTCTCCATAAAAAGAGTTTACTTTTTTCAAATGTCATCTTCTTCAAGTGTGGTGTTCATCCCACACACAATCGGCTTACGCTAAATGACTGGTGGTAGGTTGGCCCCAGCCAGGGGTGGAGGTGGGGGAGGATAGCAAGTTCCTCTCTGCTGCCCAGGGCCCCCATGCTCTACAGGTTTCAGATTTCCCCTCACTCCTTCCCTGTGCCTCTTTCCAGAAGTCCTAGCAGGACAGGCCTCATGTCATTCTGCGTGTCCCATGCAACAGTTCTTGGCCCTGTTTCCTCATTAGACAGTGATAGACACCTCCACTTCATGGCCCCATCGTCCTTTCCAGCACTAAACCCCTTACAGTCTTGTAGGATCCCATCTACTCCCTGTTCTGTCGTGGAGTTTCTGGGGTCCTGTTGTCCGCCACAGGCTGGAGGATCAGACCAGGTTAACATAGAATGATTCATGAGGCCAGAACGCAATGCCTGGCATGAGGAGTGCAGGATGGGTGTTCATGTTCTGAGCAGGAGGGAACAACTCAAACGGGAGAAAAGGGCCCTCAGTCAGAGTCCCAGAAAGACTGGTTAGACTTCAAACAGGTGTCTGATTCTACTGATGTGAGAATGTGGCTTTTACTACAAATGTTACCAACCTGGCTTCTTGAACTTCCCCAATCAATAGAGATTGACTAGAGGCCAGACAAGGAATTCAGGTGAGGCTTTATTGGGGTTCTTGCTGCAGCAATGGGGAGTGAGAACAAACAACAGTTTCCCTTGCTTGCTCCCTGAGGAAGGGCAAGCTGGTTCCTTAAGCAGTGGAGTGAGAGTAGGTGTGTGTCCAGGGTTGGGCTGGAAGGGTGACTTAGGTGGTTTGCTCACCTCTTCAGTTCAGTTCAGTTCAGTAGCTCAGTCGTGTCCGACTCTTTGCGACCCCATGAAATGCAGCACGCCAGGCCTCTCTGTCCATCACCATCTCCCGGAGTTCACTCAAACTCACATCCATCGAGTCGGTGATGCCATCCAGCCATTTCATCCTCTGTCGTCCCCTTTTCCTCCTACCCCCAATCCCTCCCAGCATCAGAGTCTTTTCCAATGAGTCAACTCTTCGCATGAGGTGGCCAAAGTACTGGAGTTTCAGCTTTAGCATCATTCCTTCCAAAGAACACTCAGGGCTGATCTCCTTTAGAATGGACTGGTTGGATCTCCTTGCAGTCCAAGGGACTCTCAAGAGTCTTATCCAACACCACAGTTCAAAAGCATCAATTCTTTGGCGCTCAGCTTTCTTTACAGTCCAACTCTTACATCCATACATGACCACTGGAAAAACCATGGTGCTATATGAAGAGGGCGGTATCCTGATTTTGCCCCAGGCTTCTCAAAAGAGGCAGTTGCAATTTTTGGTCTCTTTGTATCTTTTGGGTCCAGAATTTGCCCCAACTGCACATGCATGCGATTATTTTTAGTCCCATACAGTTCCTTTGTATTTTGTTGTTCAAGGAGAGGTGTGTCCAGGTGCAAGGATTGCAGCGAAGGGTCCCTGGTCCCAGCGTATCTCACAAATGCTCATTGGATCAGAGCAGAATCACTGGGTCTGGGAACCAAGAGGGACCAGGGACTGCCATGCCCTTGTTTCCCACTTTCCCAGATTTCTTAATTTTGGAAGCGCTGAGAGTCAAAAGCCACTGCTACTCAAGTGTAGACCCAACCACCTGGGTCTCACCTAAGTGGTTTCAATCATTCTCCTCCCGCCCTCCCCAGACACAGGATGCCCCCACTTGAAAGCCTCCCACATCTCATGAAGTTAAGGCTCCAATCTAAGACACTTGCATCCACTGGGCCCATTAGATGCCCACCATACGGTCCACCACACGCTCATGTGTTCTGTCTTGGGGCCGAGCATGGTCATATCTGCAGTGCTTTCTGCCCTCAGCTGCAGCAGCCCCTGCTCTGCCTCAGTGTCACCCTCCCCAGGAAGCCCTTTCTCACCTGCCCACACAGGCAGAGTGGGGGTCTGAACATGCTGCTGTGTTGAGATTTGGTGGCTTGGCCATTAACCCCCTCCCCTGCCACAAACAACAAGCTCACAGAGGCAGAGCTGTATCTTGTCCCCTCATGTGAAATCCCTGACTTGATCAAGTATCACTATGAGGGCTGAACAAACTTGCAAAGGCTGAGTGAAGGATGAGGTCCCTGTGCAAAAGGAGGACATTCAAAAAGTGTAGTCTCCGTGAGTGGAGAAGGAAATGGCAACCACTCCAGTATTCTTGCCTGGAGAATCCTATGGACAGAGAAGCCTGGTGGGCTGCAGTCCATGGAGTCGCAAAGAGTCAAACATGACTAGTGACTAAATAACAACAACAGAGTCTCCATGGGATGGATCCCAGGTTTCCGCCATCATTTCAGCTGCAGGAAGTTAACTAAGCCAGAAATAGCACATAGCATAGCATCCTTATAATGGATGGGTCAGCTCTGCCTCCTGGATCAGCCAGCTGCCCAGGGGCATGAGTGACTGGCTTACAGGTGCATGGATGCCCTCAGTCCCTCTCCCTTCTGCCCACACCCTGCCTTCATCTTAACACAGCCTCATCCATTCTGCAGCAGAACTCTGCCCCTTCACCAACTCCCAGCCACCTCAGGGAGATTGTGTTCTTACTGAAACCTTCAGAGTCCCTCAGAAAATCCTGGGGCACCACGTGGAGGTTTCTCCAGGAAGGCCCCAGTCCCAGGAGTGTCCCGTCCTCCCCCTACCTTTCACAGAGTCCTCCTGCCCATCATATGCTCATGCCCACCTTCTGTAGAAAATCTGGACACCAGCCCCTGAAGACACCTTCTCCCCTACAAGCAGCTGTCAAAGCACCTTCTCAACAGGGCAAATCTACTCACATCAAGGAAGGCTTGTACCAGCTACACCATCTGTCCTCAATGGTTTTTTCCCTTAATCAATTTTTTGTTGAAGTATAGTTGATTTACAATGTTGTGTTATTTTCTGCTGTACAGCAAAATGATGCAGTTATACATACATATATATTCTTTATATATATATATATATGTATATATATTCTTTGTTTTTATTTTTTGGCCTCACTCTGTTGCATGTGGGACCTCAGTTTCCAGATCAGGGACTAAACTGGCGCCTCCTGTGGTGGAAGGCAGAGTCTCAACCTCTGGACCACTGGGAAGGTCCCTCTTTCCTTTATGTTTAAATGCACATTACTGGTCATTCTGTCCAAGCCCACAGACAAGCCCAGGCCTCTCCCCTATAGCCCTGTGGGTTTCTAACTAATCTCATGGGGAAGTTTAACCCATTTTCTGGAACATGGTTCACCCTCTTATCTCCCTCCATCCTGTGGTAACAGATAGAAGATTGTTTAATGCCCCATTGCTTCCGTTAACACCCACATCACCAACAGGGATGGTCACGACGCCAATGTGTGTGATGCAGTCCAGGCTGCAGGTACCTTCTCACAGGGCCTGAGACATGGCTCCTTTCCTTACAGGGTAACCTTCCTCCTGACTACCACATCAGCCTCATAGACATTGGGCTCGTACTGGAGTACCTCATGGGTGGTGCCTACCGCTGCAACTACACGCGCAAGAGCTTCCGGACCCTCTACAACAACCTGTTTGGACCCAAGAGGGTAGAGCTCAGTGGACACACAGTCTTCTGTGGTTCCCGGGGTCACACATGGTTCTTTGCTCACCTCCACAGTAACTCAGCCTGTTCAAACCCAAGCTCATCACTCCATCCCCCTACACATCTTCCAATCTTCCTGCAGTGGCTCTCGGTGTGAAGCATCATTTCTTCCCTCCACACATCGGGCCCACAGCCCAGCACTTGAGTCTTCCCCATCCTTTGTCCACAACTGTCTTCCTCCTGGGATCCTTTGTCTCTGCTTTCTTCCATGCATCCTACCACTGGAACCACCCTGATCCTCCAAAATGAGGAACCTGATGGGGCATTCCTTGCTCACAAACTCCCAAGGCTCCCCAGTGCCTGAGGAATCACTGTCAAGCTCATGATCGAAGCGTCTAAGGCTCTCCCTCATTATCCACACCCTGTTGTGGGTGACCATGTACCACTTTCAGAACAAACTCTACTAATGTGTCAGCCACGTCTCCCCACTTCAAAACCCCATGTGTATCTCATGCCCGGCTCATGTGTGAGACCTCCCATGAAGACCTCCTCTCGCGCCACTCAGAGCCCCATAGCTCTGTGTCTGCGTTTCTGTGGGTGAACTTCTCTGGTTCTCCCTGGGGTGGGGGGTCCCATGTCTGCATGTCTCTCTCCTCACCTGACCTGGACTGACAGAAACAGAGGAAAGGAAAATAGATTTTAATAGATAAAAGAGTACTTTATATCATTAACTGTGAAGGACAAATGCTTTCCTTAGGTTTGTCCTTCATTATTAATTATACAAAGTACTTTTAAAATTTTATTTTTAATTGGAGGATAATTACTTTATAATATTGTGTTGTACAGTATTAATTGCTTTACAATATTACAATACAATGTTTCTGCCATATATCAACACTAATCCACCATAGGTATATGTATATGTTCCTTTCCTCTTGAACCTCCCTACCCAAAGTACTTCTTAATCTATTATCAATCTACTAGCAATATCAATAATGTACAACTCACAGTATTGTAACTTCAGTTATCTGATTCCACTGAATTTTTTTCCCCTCCCTTTTCATTATGCAGCCAAAAGCTCTCAAACTTCTGGGAATGGAAGTAAGTAGGACTTGTTCCAGTGGTTTCATGGTATCATGGAGCCTCTTCATTTTGTATTTAACATAAAATTGATTGAATTTGTTTTCCATGAATAAATCCACTTCACCACACACCAAGATTTACTTGGATGATTTAGTCAGATTATATTCAAAGGTCATAGACATTTTTTTAAAAGGTAAAGCCACCCAACTGACTTTTATTAAAATCAAGAATAAATCAGGCTCACCCATTATTGTTGGCATCATTATTCCCTCTGGTTTTTAAAAGTGTTCTGGAAATTTTACGACATGAAAACATAAATAAAGGAAGAATATATAAAAGGAGGAGGAAATTATTATTGGCAGAAAAATATTTTGTATCTAGAAAGTCCAGGAAAATCAACAAAGTTTCCTCATAATGGGACAAAAATATCCAGAATAACCTAACAAGGGAACTTAAGAACAAATCACTAGACATTAAAATACATAAATGAGTAGAAGAAGCACCATAACACAATATTAAGACTGAGTATTGTAAAGATTCTTCTCAAATAAATTCATGAGTTAAGTAGCATTCCAATTTCTGTATGGATTCAGGGTAGAAGGTTTTGATTCTTGTTCACAGTTGACACTGACCTTCAGCATAACTAGAAGGGTTATGAAAGTCAGTGTTGCATAATCCCTTAGTCTCTCAGATTGGTTGTATCACATAGGGTTTATCTGCTGAGTGAAGCCTTGGTGGAACTCTCCCATATAATAGCCTGTCCAGTCTTGCTGTGAGAGGCCCATTTTTCACCACCTTAGTAATAACTTTAATAGTAGGAGTTCATCGAGGCTTTCTATTTTCTGGAGTCAGCTTTGGTCAGTTATATTTTCATAGAAAACAATTTACTTCGTCTAGACTTTCAGGTTCACTGGTGTAAATCTTTGTTGTTGTTTAGTCTCTCAGTTGGGTCCTACTTTGTGATCCCATGGACTGTAGCCCGCCAGGCTCCTCTGTCCATGAGATTTCCTGGACAAGAATACTGGAGTGGGTTGCCATTTTCTTCTCCAGGGTGTCTTCCTGACCCAGGGATTGAAACCATGTCTCCTGCATTGGCAGGGGAATTCTTTACTACTGAGTCACCTGGGAAGCCCCATAAACCTTTACAGAGTATCTTAATTTTTTCAATCTACTCAGTATCTTTAGTAGTGTGCCATTTCTTATTCCAGTTTTTTTTTTTATATCTTCTCCCTTTTTTCTTAACCATACCTGTCTTTGGATTTCATTGGTATTTTTGCTTAATTCAGCAACTTTCTTTTTTTCTGTTTTATATTTTATTAATATATTTTAATTTGCATTCATTCCTTCCATACACTTTGTATGGGGTTATTGTGTTATTTTTATTGACTCAATTTGGAAGTGTTTGCCCATTTTCAATCTTCCTTGTATTTCAATAAATTCATGAAGAGTATACGTTTTTCTCTGAGCATTGTTTTTCATGGTATCCTACAGGTTTTGGTAAGTAGAACTTTTATTGATATTCATTTCTAAACAGTTTATAATTTCCTCCTTAATCCAAGAGTTATTTATAAGCATATTTTAAGTTGCCTAGATACAGACTTTTGTTATTGTGGTTATATTAGTCTCATTGATTTCTAGTGTTACTCTTTGCGTGTAGACTATATGATTTCCAATATCTAGAACTTGTTGAGATTGAAAATCTCAAAAGAATTGGGGAATAATGCCAGGTGGAATTTTGTTAATGATTCATATGTGTGGAAACAAATGTATTTTCTCAGTTTGTTGGGCACAATTATGTACTTCTCTGCAGGAGACCTGGGCGCGATCCCTGGGTTGGGAAAATCCCCTGGAGAAGGGAAAGACTACCCACTCCAGAATTCTGGCCTGGAGAATTCCCTGGACTGTATAGTCCATGGGGTCACAAAGAGTCAGACAGGACTGAATGACTTTCGCTTTCAGCATGCTGTCAGATCAAATTTAGTAATTTTATTATTCAATTTGCTTCTGTATGTACTAATATTTTCAAGTTAATTTCTCACTGAGCTGTGTTTAGAGGCTCTTACTGTGATTTGTGATTGTGGATGGATTCATTTCTTCTTAACTTCCAGTTCATATCTTTTGTTATTTTATTGGGTTGCTTCTCTTTTATTTGTTGCTTTGTGTCTGTTCATGCACTTTAGGGAAATGAACCCTTTGTTGGTTATTTTCTGTCTATAGCAATATTAAAATTATTTTATGAGAAGTTGCATACAATTCATATTTTAATAACATACTATGGAAAGGTAGGATTAACGGGATTTCCATTCAGGACCTCCCTGGCAGACTCCAATGGTTAGGACTGCGCTTCCACTGCAGGGGGCATAGGTTTGATCCCTGGTCAGGGAACTAAGGTCCTGAATGTTTTGTAGTGTAGCAAAAAAAAAAAAAGCTTTCTGTTTTACAATATTTCATTAGTCCTTAGTGGATTTTTATTTGACTTGATATAATCTTGAAAATAAAGCTACATTTCTTTTTTAATTTCAATATTCCCTAAATGACTGAAACTGCAGTTTTACTGGGACAAATTAGAACAAAAACATTTAAATTCCAGGCAAGATATGATAGTTTCAATAAAAATATCAGAACACCTCATAATGAAGTTATAAAACTTGGTTTAGTCATGAACTACTTGCCACAAGAATTGAAGACTCAGGCTCCACCCCCTTTTCCACCCCATGCCCAGCCTCATGTGAATGTGGGCAAATTATTCAGACTTTAAGCCACAACTTCCTCATCTGACTGACTAGAAGACATTAACAACCCCTCAGGATCTGTGAGAATAAAAGAAGGTCACTGATGAGAAAGCTATTTGCAAAAAAGCAGAGATCCATTTCTGTTATCCTATTGGGTACTGGGTCCTCAGCCTGGAATAGTCTGTTCAGTTCAGTTTAGTCACTCAGTCGTGTCCAACTCTTCCCGATCCCATGGACTGCAGCACACCAGGCTTCCCTGTCCGTCACCAACTCCTGGAGGTTACTCAAACTCATGTCCATCAAGTCGGTGATGCCATCCAACCATTTCATCCTCTGTCATTTTCTTCTCCTCCTGCCCTCAATCTTTTCCAGCATCAGGGTCTTTTCAAATGAGTCAGGTGGCCAAAGTTCTGGAGTTTCAGCTTCAGCATCAGTCTTTCCAATGGATATTCAGGACTGATTTCCTTTAAGATTGACTAGTTGGATCTCCTTGCAGACCAAGGGACTCCCAAGAGTCTTCTCCAACACCACAGTTCAAAAGCATCAATTCTTCCACACTCAGCTTTCTTTATAGTTCAACTCTCACATCCACACATGACTACTGGAAAAACCATAGCTTTGACTAGATGAACCTTTGTTGGCAAAGAAATATTTCTGCTTTTTAATAGGCTGTCTAGGTTGGTCATAGCTTTTCTTCCAAGGAGCAAGTGTCTTTTAATTTCATGGCTGCAGTCACCATTGTCAGTGATTTTGGAACCCCCCAAAATAAAGTCTGTCACTGTTTCCATTGTTTCCCCATCTATTTACCATGAAGTGATGGGACCAGATGCCATGATCTTAGTTTTCTGAATGATTACATGCCACATGCATGTTTCACCACCAGTTCTTCCAGTCATGAATGCCTTCCTTTAGGATTCTGCTCTATTATTAGGATGACCCCTCATAATCCCTTGGAAATGGAAAGCATTGGCCTTCCATTTGTAACACATACATGAGAAGACAAATCTCTTTCAAAATAGAACTCCTGCTTCCTTAAACTATTGGTAGACGTGTGTGCATACTCAGTCGTGTCCGATTCTTTGAGATCACATGGACTGTAGGCCTTCAGGCTCCTCTGTCCATGGGATTCTTCAACCAAGAATACTGGAGTGAGTTGCCATTTCCTCCTCCAGGGGATCTTCCCAATCCAAAGATCAAACCCCTGTCTCCTGCATCTCCTGCATTGGCAGGTGGATTCTTTACCACTGAGCCACCTGGGAAGCCCAAACCATTGGTAGAAAACCAAGATAATTTTCCTCCACCTCCTTCTACATCTTTCCTATTAATCTCTGGTTCAGAGTGTTGGTATTTAAAGACATCCCTCAGGAAATCACTTTTGCGCTTTATCTCTCCCATGGGGTGATTTGGATTGAAGTGTTTTCTTTGTGTTCAGTTTTGCAGCTTCTCTTCAATTTTTAGAGGCTTATGGAAACAAACAAACAAACAAACCTGCCAACCCAGGAGTATAAGCTTCAAACAGTAGTATGCCTTTTCAGCTCATTTGATTTTCAATGGTTTACTTCTCATAATAAACATGTGCATCTTTTCAAAAGAATTCATAAGATGGGTGGACACATAGATGTACTTAAGAAGTCTCTCTGTTCCTGCAGACAGCGAGGTTTCCCTTCTTCCAGTTGGTCCTGAAACCCTTTACTGGCAGGACCACGGTAAGGGTGTTTATCTCCCCTCAGGATGACGAGCCGCCAGCCAAAGGGAAGAAAAAGAAGAAAAAGAAAAAGGAGGAGGAGTTGGACATTGATGTGGACGACCCGGCCGTGAGTCGATTCCAGTACCCCTTCCACGAGCTGATGGTGTGGGCTGTGCTGATGAAACGCCAAAAGATGGCGGTCTTCCTCTGGCAGCGGGGGGAGGAGAGCATGGCCAAGGCCCTGGTGGCATGCAAGCTCTACAAGTCCATGGCCCACGAGTCCTCCGAGAGTGAGCTGGTGGACGACATCTCCCAGGACCTGGACAACAACTCAAAGTGAGTGTCTGGAGGGAATGTAGAGCTCAGGGAGACCTGGTTGTCCTGAGAACCACCCCTTTTCCAGGAAGGGTGGCAAATGTGGTTCTCACTTAAGTATCATCACATTTAAAGCTTATTCATCTCTGCTTTGTCCATTGTGTCAATATATTTCCTTCTGTCTTTCTGAGGCATTTCTGGACTGTCATTGTTTTTGTTGACTGTCTTCTTGTGCAAACTATGGAAATGCAATTTTTCATTAATTAATTTTTATGGGAGTATAATTGCTTCACAATGTCATGTTACTTTCTGCTTTATAGCAAAGAGAATCAGTTACACTTATACGTGTATCCCCTCTTTTTTGGATTTACTTCCCATTCAGGTCACCATAGAGCACTGAGTAGAGTTCCCTGTGCTGTACAGTAGGTTCTCATTCGTTATCTATTTTATACCTATTTGTGTATATATGTCAATCCCAATCTCCTGATTCATCTCACCCTCCCTTCCTCCTTGGCATCCATACATTTTTTCTCTATATCTGTATCTCTATTTCTGCTTTGCAAATGAGATCAACTATACCACTTTTCTAGATTCCACATATATGCATTAATACATGATATTTGTGGAAAAACAATTTTAGACAGTATATCTTTATTGAAATGTAGCTGATTTACAATGTTGTGTTAATTTCTGCTGTACAACAAAGTGTATACATATATATATGTGATTCTTTTTAATATTCTTTTCTATTATAGTTTATCATAGGATACTGAATATAGTTCCCTGTGCTATACAGTAGGACCTTGTTATTTATCCATCCTATATAAAAAAGCTTACATCTGCTAACTTCAACTACCCACCCCCTCCCTTCCTCAGTTCCAGTTGGTAATCACTGCTGTGTTCTCTATGTCCATGATTCTTTTTCTGGGAAATACAATTTAAATGCAAAGACAACAAAACAGATTTTCATAAGGAAACACATTCAGAGGAGTACAGCCTTAGTGAATCTATGCCCTTGGACTTGACCTTCCCAAGGACAGTTGGACAGGATGGCTACAGGGGGCTGGAGCTAGGTATTTCCCTACCCTCAGCTCAGTCAGGCTCTGATAAAACATCAATAGGTTGAACTCTGGTTAACTAGTTTTCCCCAGGGCAGGCTTTGTTAGGAAGAACAGAGTGCTCTGGGCATAGTTCAGAATGGACCCTCCCCAGGCTGGCAGCATGAGGGGATTCTCCTCCTGTCTTCCCTGTGAGAACTTGGTGGGGCACCTGGAGGTAACACTCCTGAAAGCGTGGACACACTTCTTTCTCTAAGCCAGGGCTCCCCAGACTTATTAATCTGCCGACTTGTCCTCATGGGGCCTCCGGAAGTCAGCCTCCAACATGGCTGAGCATGGACCCTGGCCCCTGGCTGTCCCCTTGGGGATGTCCCAGGAGCTCCCTGCTGGGAGAGGACAGGGAGTCACGGACTCTGTGTCCTGTGGCTCCGTGATGTCCCCATGGACACGGCTGTCTAACAAAGTGTGTGGCTGCCATTGCCTCACCCGCTCCCATCTGTATCTCGGCAGAGACTTTGGCCAGCTGGCTGTGGAGCTCCTGGACCAGTCCTACAAGCACGATGAGCAGATCGCCATGAAACTACTGACGTACGAGCTGAAAAACTGGAGCAATTCGACCTGCCTCAAACTTGCTGTGGCAGCCAAACACCGGGACTTCATCGCCCACACCTGCAGCCAGATGCTACTGACGGACATGTGGATGGGGAGGCTGCGGATGAGGAAGAACCCTGGCCTGAAGGTACCTGTGACGTGGCTAGGTAGTGTCAAGTGACACCTGTGGGCTCTGACTCTCTGCCTGGCTGAGCTAAACACTTTCTGTGGATTGTTTCATCCATGACTGAACAACCCCAGGAAGGAGACCCTGTGGCAATCCTTGCCTTACAGATGGAGAACCTGAACCTTTGAGATGACTCACCTAGGATCCCAGCTGTAAGGTGAAGGGCAGCACCTAAACACGGGTGGTCTAACACCAGAGCCCAATCTGCAGCAAGACTAGCTTGTGGGCATGGAGTCCACTCTAATGAGTTGTGCACCTTTGGCCATCCACTCACCACTAAGGCAGGCACCTGAGCTCTGTGTCTATAGATTGCCTTATGACTCTGAAAGTACTTGCTATCATTTTATTATTATTTTTCATTGAAATATAGTTGATTTACAATGTTGTGTTAGTTTCAGGTATACAGCCAAGTGAATCAGTTATATATGTATATGTTAGTTTCAGGTATACAGCGAAGTGAACCAGTTATATATATATATATATATATATGTTAGTTTCAGGCATACAGTGAAGTGAATCAGTTATATATATATATGTTAGTTTCAGGTATACAGCGAAGTGAATCAGTTATATATATATATATGTTAGTTTCAGGTATACAGCGAAGTGATCAGTTATTCACTTCACTGTATACCTGAAACTAATATAACTGATTAACTTTGCTGTATACCTGAAACTAACACAACATTGTAAATCAACTATATTTCAGTGAAAAATAATAATAAAATGATAGCAAGTACTTTGGCAACCCACTCCAGTGTTCTTGCCTGGAAAATCCCAGGGACGGGGGAGCCTGGTGGCCTGCTGTCTCTGGGGTCGCAGAGTCGGACACCGACTGAAGCAACTTAGCAGCAGCAGCAGCAGCATATTCCTTTTTTATGTCCTCTTCCATTATAGGTTTTTGAGCATAGTTCCCTGTAGCTGTAGCTGTAGCTACAGCTGTAGCTCACCAGGTTTCTCTGTCCATAGCATTTCCCAGGCAAGAATACTGGAGCAGGTTGCCATTTCCTTCACCACTGGATTTTCCCAACCCAGGGATAGAACCCACATTTCCTGTGTTGCAGGCAGATTCTTTACTGATGAGACACCAGAGCAGCCCATGTAATCTCTAGGTTCATTCATGTTGCTGTAAATGGCATTATTTCATTCTTTTTTATGGCTGAATAGTATTCCATTGTATATATGTACTACATCTTCTTTATCCATTTTTTTGTTGATGGATATTTATGTTGCTTCCATGTCCTGGCTATTGTTAATAGTGCTGCAATGAACAAACATTGGGGTGCATGTATCTTTTTGAGTTATAGTTTTGTTCAGATATATGGCCAGGAGTGGGCCTGCTGAATCATTTGGCAACTTTATTTTTAGTTTATTGAAGAACCTCTACGCTGAACATATCTACGAACCAGAAACAGACTCACAGACATAGAGAACAGACTTGTGGTTGCCAAGGGGGATGGGCTGGTGGGTGAGGGAAGGATTGGAAGTTTGGAATTAGGAGATGCAAACTAGCTTATATAGTATGTATAAGCAACAAGGTCCCACTGTATAGCTCAGGGGACTATATTCAATATTCTGTAATAAATCATGATGGAAAAGAATATGAAAAAGAATATATGTATAACAGAGTCAATTTGCTGTACAGCAAAAATTAAACCCAATATTGTAAATCAACTATACTTCAATAAAATTAAAAAAAAAAACAAAAACAACCAAGGTCTGGTCCAGCCTCAGCATGCAGCTGCCAAGTGGCAGAAGATAAGAAAGGCAGAGGAGCACCCCCAAGTCCACTCTGTGATCAAGTCTGCAGGTCCATATGTTCCAGCTCTTCAACCCATAAACAAACAGGGTACATATGTTCCCTGGCGGTCCAGTGGTTAAGACTTTAGGTTCCCAATGCAGAGGGCACTGGTTCAATCCCCGGTCGGGATCTAAGATCCCACATGCTACCTGGCACAGCTGAAAAAACAAAAAGTAGTTGAATATATATACTAAAAAGTAATTTTTAAACATGCCAGAATTTAAAGAGTGAGATTAAACTGTATTGTCTTCAGCAGCACTGTCCAACAGAAATAAAGCACATATGTGCTTTAAATTTAAACTTTAAATATTCTCATTACAAAAAGATTTTTAATAGCTATAAAAAGTTTTTCAAGTACATTGTAAAAAGTAAAAAAGAAACAGCTGAAGTTAACTTTTAAAACTTATTTGTTTATTTGGCAGCACCGGGTCTTAGTTCAGCATGCAGGATCTTCAGTCTTCACTGAGGCATGTGGGACCTTTCAGTTGCAGCATGTGGAATCTAGTTCCCTGACCAGGGAGAAAACCTGAGCCTCTTGCATTGGGAGCATGGATTTTTAGCCACTGGACCACCTGGGAAGTCCTGAAGTTAATTTTAATAATATGTTGATTTAAACCAGTAGGTACAAAATGTTTTGAAAAGGAAAAATATCATTAATGAGGTAGTCTATATTCTTTTTCTGTACTAAGTTTGAGATTTGGTGGGTGTTTTGCAATCTCTTCCTTTTCTTTTTTTAATCTAATGCTTTCTTTTTTGGATATAATGTCTATCCATAGGTATAAATATTTGTAAGCATCAAATTTCCTTCAAAGCATTTTTAATTTGCAACATAAATATGTAATTATTGTAAAGCCAGGATTTTTTTTTAATTTAATTCTTTGACTTGTTCATATCATATGCACATATTAAAAAATTAAAACTGTTTATGGGACTTCCCTGGCAGTCCAGTGGTTAAGACTTCACCTTTCAAGTGTGGGTTCAATCCCTGGTTCCATCCCTGGTTAAGGGGCTAAGATTCCACATGCCTCTGGGCTCCCAAACCAAAACATAATACAAAAACAATATCGTAACACATTCAATAAATACTTTGAAAATGGTGCACATCAAAAAAATAAAAATAAAAGTGTTTAAAAATGTGACAAGACTCTCTGCTAACTCCTGTCCCTCATGTGGCCTATTCCACCCAGTGGCAACCACTGATATTTGTTTCTTGTGTATATTTCCATATGTAAAGCTAATATGAATACTGTCTTTTCTTTTCGTGGTGAATTAAATATACTTACTGTTTTTCTTTTTCACAAAGGTTGACATAGTCGTTGTTATGTACCTTTTTTCCACTTCTCTGGGAACTCTTTCTGTATTACGACATAGAACATTCCTACATTCTTACCTGCTTCCCCTGTTTTCCTTTACAGTGACTGTCATAGCTCAGGCCAGTCTCGAGTGCAAGTCACTCACCCCTGGGGGTGCTACCCTCATGGCCACCATGGCTGCTCTTGGACACACATTGTGCCTCACATGTCTGCTAGGTGAACATTCAGAAGGGGAGCTGTTGGCCCCATGGGGATATGGACTTGTGATCTTGATAGCCTTTCCTTCTGTGGAAGTGTCCCCCCCGCCATTGCGCAGAGAGTTTTCCCACAATCCCACCAATATGGTGTGTGAACACACACTGGAATTTTTATAATCTAATGGTAAAAAATGAGATCTTTGCATAGTTTCTTTGAATGTCTTCCCCCCCGCCCCCGCCTTCTTTAAAGATGCTATCAGTTTCTTTATTGTTATTTTATTTTTGGCCACGCTGCACGTGGGATCTTAGTTCCCTGACCAGGGATCAAACCACTGGACCACCCAAAAAGTCCCTGAGTATCTCTTATGAGTGAAAATGAACCCATTTGCTCTAAATACAAATGTCCCTAAGTTTACTGCTTTTGCCCACTTTTTTTGCTGGGTTGTTAGAAGTTTCCTTCTGGATGTCTAGGAGATCTTTTCTAATTAGAAAGATTCGTCCTTTGCCTGTGTCAAGAGCTGCAAGTATATTTCCCATGAGTTGTTTTTTACTGTGGTGGTGATGTGTTTTGCTGTGCAGAAGTTTGTGATTTAAGTATGAAATCTATTGATCTTTGCTTTGATTGTGTCTTGATTCGGGAGCATCATTAGAAAGGCTTTCTCCTCCATTTATGAAAGAATTCTCATGTGATGATTCTTAGTTGTTTAATCGTCTCTCTATGCATCCCCCTCCCCTATTTTCTTTCATGAAATTATTGAGCTAGACAAAGTTATTCTAGTGATTGTGTGAGATATGGATCCTAAGTAATTATTTTATAGATGATCACACAGATTCTCAATACCATGCATTAAATAGTCATCTTTACTCCTCCCATTGGATGTGGTGTTTGTCTCACAAGTAATGACCTTTGTGAATTTGAATCTTTTTCTGGATTCTTCCATTCTGCTCCATTGTTTGGTCTCTTCATATACCTGTACTACACTGTTTTAAGTATTAGTGTTTTATAATATAATTTTTAGTATATGATCGAAATAGCCCCTTTGTGTTGTTCTTAATAATGGATGGCTGAGGAGAAATTTTTTTAAAAAATTAGGACTTAACATTGGAAACAGCTCAGTATTGGAGACACACAGCATAGCACTGATAAAAATGGCAAGAGTGGGACTTCCCTGGTGGTCCAGTGGTCAAAACTCCACAATTCCAATACAGGGGCTGGGGATTCGATCCCTGGCCAGAGAACTAAAATCCCACATGCTGCCCAGCATGGCTAAAAAATTAAAAAATAAAAACAGAAACGTGTTTTTAAAAAAAATGACAGAGGTCTCCATCTATAGGTTAGGCGATGCTTTTGCTGTCTAGGCTGAGCCCATGTTAAGTTCTTCTTTCTTATTTTCCCAGAAGAACAGAACCAATTTGTTTATTTTATAGAATCAACACACATGATTGAGAATGAGGACTGGTAAATCAGAATCTGTAATACAGAGATCAGGATTTCTATATTACATTCTTGAGGCAGAATTCCTACTTCTTCAGAAAACCTTTGGGTTTTTTTTTTTTTTTTGTTTTTTAATGTTTTTTATTATTGTGATAAAAGTCACATAATATAAAAGATACTATTTTAGCCTTATCTAACTATACAGCTCAATGGCACTAAGTACATTCACAAATCCTTCTTTCAGGAGTCACATTCATCTTCCAACTCTTGGCCCATATATTCACATCTAAGTTATTTCTATTTAAAATATTTTGGTCTAATTAATTAATTTTTACCTACTATATTTTACTTTAAAAAACTACCTGCTTTGAAACTCAATATAAGATCTTCACTTTTTAAGTTAGGATTCCACACCATCCTGCTTGCTGTTCATCTTGAACAATGTGTGGTTGTTCACATTTCTCAGTGTCTGCAGTTCTATCCATGTACCAAACCGAATAAGCCACAGACCATCAGAGCAGAGACAGGGCTGCTAGCTTACTGAGGAATGCTGAAGCTCGTCATTTAAAATTTTACCTATACTGGGAAAAATTTCACGAGTTCTCATAGCTTAAAAATCCACTTTTCTCATCATACCTAGGTTATCATGGGGATTCTTCTCCCCCCAACCATCTTGTTTTTGGACTTTCGCACCTATGATGACTTCTATCAGACATCCAAGGAAAATGAGGATGGCAAAGAAAAAGAAGAGGAGAATATGGTCAGTGATACCCCAACCATCAACCCTCATCTTCAAAATGGTTGCTATTTCTCTTGCCGTGAATTTAGACACTGAAGGAATACAGAACATTTGAGGTTGAACATCGTAATGTATTTATTTGTTTTCCTTATACCTTCATTGGTGAAATGTCTATTCAAATCTTTTACGTCTTTTCTCTTTTTTTAATTTATTTTTTATTGAAGGATAATTGCTTTACAGAATTTTGTTGTTTTCTGTCATTAGCCATTGGAAAAATTCAATTATTAATAAATCACAATAATATGTCAAAAGAAAAAGAATATAGAACATTTTTATAATCCTTGATTTGGGAAGGTGCCTGTCTGTTGATTGTGGGGCTAGGGTCCCGGGAGTTTCCCATCTGGCAGCCTGCTTGCCATGTGCTCTGCTCTGTTTTCAGGATGCGAATGCAGATGCCAGCTCCAGAAAGGGGGACGAAGAGAACGAACACAAAAAGCAACGAAGTGTCCCCATTGGGACCAAGATCTGTGAATTCTACAACGCCCCCATCGTCAAGTTCTGGTTTTACACAGTAAGACCTCCCTTAGCATGTTTTAGATGTGTGAGAATCAAGAAGAATGATTCTTCTTCTTCAAAAAAGTCCTCTTAAAAAAATCAATGGATTAAGATGAATTATGCAAATAGAAGTGAGACTAAGATCCTTAATTAAATTGTATAACATCCCTAATATGCAGAATCTAAAAAGAAATGATACAAATGACCTTACTTACAAAACAGAAAGAGATCCACAGACTTAAAAAACAGACTTGTGGTTACCAGAGGGGAAGGATCGGGGGAAGGGATAGTTAGGGAGTTTGGGATGGACATATACACACTGCTATATTTAAAATGAATAACCAAAAAAGACCTACCATATAGCACAGGGAAAATTCTGCTCAATTTTACGTGGCAGCCTGGATAGGAGGGGAGTTTGGAGGAGCATGGATACATGTATATGTATGGCCAAGTCCCTTTGATGTTTACCTGGAACTATCACAACATTATTAATCAGCTATACTCCAATGTAAAATAAAAAGTTAAAAAAATCAGTGGATTAAAATGAATTATGCACATGAAGTGGGACTAAGTCAGATCTTCAACTAAAATTGGACCTAGATAGATAATGTTTATATACAGGAATGTGATCATTCTAGACCAAATATACCATTTCATAAAGCCAAATAATCATATTCTATTTCCTTAAGAAGAAGGATTTTTCAAATGTCTTATAGTAATACACACTTAGGAAAATACAGTTCTAGTCCAACAATGAATAAAGATGACTCATATTGAGACAGCAAGCTCACAAATGCCATTTTTCAGAAGACTGATGGGATCACTCAAAGTGGAGTTGAATCCAAAGCATGAAATCCTGGATTTGAGGAACGAATCAAGGTCTCCGAACTGTGGCCACATACTCTCATCCAGCCCTATCTGTGGCCACTGTCTGGACGACTCTAGGAGGGCACTGTGCCTGGAGCAAGAATGGTCCAGTCTTACACGTGCAGATGGGCAGGAGAAGTGGGGCAAAGAGACTGGAGCAATTTGGAAGGTTCTGAAGGAAACTGGGCTGGTTGTGGGTGGTCCTAGCAGGGGTGGTGGGCACACTGTGCCTCCCGAAATCACTGCAGTCTTCGGGAGGGTCAAGACTACTCATGAAGTCCCAGGTACCAGGGCACAGCCCATCTCAGGCAGATCCTGGCCATTAGTGGTTCCATTAGTGACTGGGTGTGAGCAGGTGATGGAAACTGAGGAGCCAGGTCCAAGGCCATGGACAGGGCGATGGATGTGGGTAGGCAGAAGGTGGAGGCAGAGTTCTGGGGCACAGCACCCCCGGGGCTACATGGGGACCCAGGCCAGTGAGAGCCTGGACACCCAACCTCTTGGTAGCCACACCTGAAGCCACAGCTGTCCATCTGTTCTGGTCAGAACCAGCTGAGGCCCAGGTGGTTCTGAGCCCAGGCCCAGAACCTGAGGTCAAGTGGATAAAGAGGGTGGGGCCAGGAGGATGACAAGCCTTGGGTGTCTCCCCAGGGCCTCTAAATGTAGCCTGCAGATGTAGGAGAGGGGGTCGCATGCTTTTACAGCTCAGGAGACGCAGGTTCAATCCCTGGGCTGGGAAGATCCTCTGGAAAAGGAAATGGCAACCCACTTCAGTATTCTTTTCCTGGAGAATCTCATGGGCAGAGGAGCCTGGAAGGCTAGAGTCCATGGGGTTGTAAAGAGTTGAACATAACTGACGTGACTGAGTACAAGGGGTTCCCAATGCAACTCAACTTTGAGAACTCTTGCTCTAATCCTCCTGCAAAGACTAGAAATGGGATGCTGACTGTATCCTGGTAAAAAACCAATTAGGAAGGGGCCATCAAAAAAAAAAAAAAAAAAAGACTAGGAATCACAAATGATCAATTGCTAGCACACACCTTACCCACACCACCAAAACTTCAGAAGGGGCCTAGCCCAGAGGGGTAAGGGCTAAAGCTGAAGATTCTTCATCTTTGGAGTGAATCAACCTCACTCATCTTCAGATTACCTTCCGCAACCTCGTACCTCACTCCTGTATCACTCAACTCTATGTGCCTCAAAGATAGGGACCCTGTTGTGGGTGCAGCACACCACAGACAAATGGATGCTAATTAAGGGGCCTCAGGACCACCCGCTGGGTGTGCTGGGCAGATTCCCCATCGTCACCCTCCCCCTTTTTGAAACTCCCCTGTCCATTAGCAGTGGGAAGATTCAAGAAGGAAATTAGCAATGCAGGGAGGAGTCAGTAACATTTTCCAATTTCCAGGAATGTAGAAGGCATACCAGTATACTACTCAAAGTTTCTCTATTTATCATAATTTTGTACAACTTCATAATTTCCCCATGAAGCTGATGTGCGTGCATGCGTATGTGTATGACTCTTTGCAACCCTGTGGATGGTAGCCCACCAGGCTCCTCTGTCCATGGGATTTCCTACAGAAGAATACTGGAGTGGGTTGCCATTTCCTCTTCCAGCAGATCTTCCTGACCCAGGGATCAAACATGAGTCTCCTGCATCTCTTGCATTGGCAAGCAGATTCTTTACTGCTGAGCCATAAGGGAAGCCCCATGAAGCTAACAGTAGCAACAAATATACTTTCATTTAGAGAATGGACTTTCAGCGTGCATGTTATGCTAAAGTACAAAATGCCTCCCAACCTGCCTTAAGGTTCTCTGACTGCACCTGTGATGTGAGTGGAAGGTTTCCTCTAATAGAGTCAGTGCACCTAAAAGTGAAAATTTGTTTTAGAAGATGTGTCCCCCTGTAAACAGGGTTTCAGAGCTTTTCCGGGCTGTCGATCTCTGTCTTTCAGATATCCTACCTGGGGTACCTACTGCTGTTCAACTACGTCATCCTGGTGCGGATGGAGCGCTGGCCTTGCCTCCAGGAGTGGATCGTCATCTCCTACATCCTGAGCCTGGCCTTGGAGAAAATTCGCGAGGTGATGCTCTGAAGACCTGTCCCAGCCCCACCCACCAATGACTTCAATTCAGATGTAGATTCTTTATTTATTTATTTGAATTCTTTTTGGCCACAAGGCATGCAGGATTTTAGTTACCCAACAGGGATTGAACTTGTGCCCCCTACAATGGGAATACAGTGTCCTAACTGCTGGATCACCAGAGAAGTCCTCAGATATTGCTTCTTATTGCAAAAATGAGTCATGTAAATCCCAAGTGCCCTGGATGTTTTCTTTCCGGGTGTCACAATCCCAAGTTGATTCTGTTCCCTTGCAGATTTATATGCCTTCTGTTTCAAACTGAAACTGAACTTGGAAATCAGAACACAAAGCAGAGTAGATGGTGTTTAGTGATAAAAACAAGTCTGAGGGCCTGTAAAAGCAGCAGGAATTCTGCCAGGTACCTGAGATAAACACCTGACTCCAACTGGGTACAAATTGGGGCTCCATTTTCTGGGAGTTGAACGTAGACAGGGAGATGTAGGAGATGACATTTTTCTTGTAACTTAGGACTTTGAACCACCCTCTCCTAGCTGGGTCTCCCTCCATCTGAGGTGGGGATTGTTGTGCAAGTGGTTTATTAAAGGAGAGCTTTCAGGAGAGAGGGGAGAAGGAGCAGGGTGGTCAGGCCGGAGAGGGGACAGGGCTGAGGGAGGTGTGGCTTCAGTGGAATCTGTCCCTGGCCTCATTGGCAGGGGACTCTGAGTGTATTCAGTACTGTAGAGTCTGTTCCATCTTGACCAAAGGGACCTGAGTTTCATACCCACATGAGTCAGCCAGCGGGGCCTCTGGGTAAGGGCTCCCATTGCCCAAGGGGGCAGGTGGGAGGGAACAGTGGCCCTTGCAGCAGGTGGGGGCTGGGCACCTCCACCCAGAGGAAGCCTCCAGCACCTCTGGGTAGGCTTCCAGCACATCTGCTGCAAACCCAGGAAACAGGGTTTTCAACTAAGTGTTGGAAAAGGACAGACACCAGTTCATGCACGATTCATATCACGGGGACTTGAAACTCACGTATCTGAGAGGGCAGCCTTTGCAGGTGGCAGAAAAAGTGTGGGCCAGGTCCTTTTCTTTCTAATATCACCTACAGGTTTCAGCTCATTATATCAGCTTATAAAGGGAAAGCTTACATCCAAGGAAATGGCAACCCACTCCAGTATTCTTGCCTGGGAAATTCCATGGACAGAGGAGCCTGGCAGGCTACAGTCCATGGGGTCGCAAGGAGTTGGGCACAACTGCACGACTAAATAGCAACAATACACCCAAGAAGAAATGAACTTGAGGTAACACACAGCAGATTTCGTATTCTTTCTCCCACTGATAGAGAAACAGTATTATTTATTTTGCAATATATTTTTTTGTATTGACCCTTTCACTGAACTGAAAAATTATTACTGGCAACTTCTTCCCAGGAGAGCTAATTAGATGCTGTCAGTCTGATGACAGCCCCAAATGAAAAGTGCCAGGTCTAAAATGTTACAACTTCTTTTTTTTTCTGGCTGGGCTTCATTCAAACTCTGCGCATGCTACAACAGGGACTTCCCAAGTGGCCTGTGTGCCATCTCTAGTGCCACTGTGAGCTCACTGAGCACCAGCCCTATGCTAAGACACTGTTCTTTACTGCAAAGAGCCCACTGTCCTTGCCCCCCACCCTCAGTTATAGGAAAGAGAGCAGCAGGCATAAGTCAGAGCACATGAGTTTTTAAATTAGTGAATGCCTTCTGAGTTGGCTTATGAATAGCCACCACCCCATTCCACCCTTGGGGTCCCCAGGACCTACCAAGAAACTCCATAACTAAAGGGGCGCCACCTTTAAAGACCCCACCCTGCTGCACACCGCAGCTGCACCTATGTTTGCTTTGTGTGTGCCCCTGCATGCTGCTTGTTAAATATTTTCAGTTTTACTAGAGGAGAGACATCACTTTGCTGACAAAGGTGTGTGTGTGTTAGTCACTCAGTCATGTCCAACTCTTTATGACCCCATGGACTGTAGCCTACCAGGCTCCCCTGTCCATGGAATTCTCCAGGCAAGCATACTAGAGTGGGTTGCCATTCCTTTCTCCAGGGGATCTTCCCAACCCAGGGATTGAACCTGTGTCTCCTGCATTGCAGGCATATTCTTACCCTTTGGGCCACTAGGAAAGCCTCTGAGAAAGTGTTCTTTTAAGCTGCGGTAACTTTGAAAGGGTAAGATCTCAAGCAGGAGAAAATGAAGCTCAGCTTTCCCCTGACTTCTCATCTCCGAGTTACAAAGGAATCTGGGCTGAGTTACCCATTCTATCCCAGTCCCTCCATCTCCTGTGGGTGGACGCCCCTCTGTGGGACCACATAGGTTTATCTCTGCTCTAGGATTTTCCTCCTGGACTAACTCTGGAACACGAGCTCACCGGCACATGTCCAGAGAATTGGAAAAGGGGTCAAAAGGCAGCTGCTTTCATTACGACCAGAGGGACATAACTCAGAAGGCATTTCCTGAGAGTTTGTGAAACTAGGAATCCAAAGGAGTCTTGTGGAATTTCCCTTTCTAGATATTTTATCTGCCTAAGAAGATGAGTACTTAGAAATCTCGAGCAGGAAAGGGGACCAGATGCCCTGGAATGCTGCTGTGCTGTGCTTAGGTGCTCAGTCATGTTTGACTCTTTGTGACCCCATGGACTGTAGCCCACCAGGCTCTTCTGTCTGTGGGATTCTCCAGGCAAGAATACTGGAGCGGATTTCCATGCCCTCCTCCAGGGGATCTTCCCAACCCAGGGATCGAACCCAGTTCACCCACATTGCAGGCAGATTCTTTACTGTCTGAGCCACTACGGTTCAGGGGAAGCCCCTGGAATGCTGCTCCAGCCCTCCATACCCAGGATTCTAAGGTGAAGCTTCTAAAACCACTCTCCCTGCTTTTGTTGTTGTTGTTGTTGTTGTCATTGTTTGGCATTTCTTTTCAGATCCTCATGTCAGAACCGGGTAAACTAAGCCAGAAAATAAAAGTTTGGCTGCAGGAGTATTGGAACATCACAGACCTTGTGGCCATTTCCATGTTCATGATCGGAGCCATCCTTCGCCTCCAGAAGCAGCCTTACATGGGCTACGGCCGCGTGATCTACTGCGTGGACATCATCTTCTGGTACATCCGTGTCCTGGACATCTTTGGTGTCAACAAGTACCTGGGACCCTACGTGATGATGATCGGAAAGATGGTTAGTGCTGATGGCTCATGAAGAAATGCAAGCACAGAGGCTGTTGGTTAGGACCTGGGGCCAGGCCTCAGGCATGACTCTGTGATGTTTCATTTGATCTTTCCCCAGCAATTGGTTTCTTACAGGAAATGTTCTTTGCTTTAAGCTCTTCTACATATTGATCACTTAATTAAATCCAGTTGACAAACAAGAGTTAAGGGCCTACTGTATGTATATATATTTCTGTCAATAACCCAATGGTTAATCTCCTAACATGTTGAAGAAGCCAGAGACAAACAAGTGGGTCCAGTCACTCCCGCACCGCAGCTCCAGACAGTTTTCAGATCACACACTCTAGACTGGAGTAACCTATAACTTGCTCAGTGCTCAGTCCTGGTTGACTGAAATACCATGGACTGTAGCCCACCAGGCTCCTCTGTCTGTGGAATTTTCCAGGCAAGAATACTGGAGTGGGTGGCCATTTCCTTCTCCAGGGTATCTTCTCAACCCAGGGATTGAATCTGCATCTCCTGCATTCCGCATCTCCTGCATTGTAGGCAGATTCTTCATTGAGTGGACACAGGCAATGCAGGTGATGAGGTCAAGACAAATCCATGGCAACATTTATCCAGAAGAGGCTATAAAATATGAAACTAAGAATGAACCATCCTTACATCACTTAAAATAGTCTCAGTGTTAGGACTGGTCCTAAAAGACAGGACATCTTTCAAGCTTAGGAATAACTCTGTATGGCAAGTGGTTTTGAGGGAAGGGACATATAGTCTAGGCAGTCCCAGTCAGGGCTCTCATCTTCAGGGATGTTCAAAATTAAGAATTACACAAAGCCAGTATCCATAGTAACCAGAGCATTACTCACTGTAACGACTCACCATTTGTATAATGAATGAACATTAGTACACACTCTCAACTCACCATCTTGTTATCCCCTTAGACATCTCCTCTTCTTACCCCTGAGTTTCTCTTACAAATTCCTGTTTTCCCATAATGGTTCCCTTTCTCTACTTGCAGTTGTAGTTACTAGAGGAATTTGTTTATGGGTAACAAGAGAGGAGGGGCTTCACTGGTGGCTCAGATGGTAGAGAAGCCGCCTGCAATGCTAGAGACCTGAGTTCGATCCCTGTGTGTTGGGAAGATCCTCTGGAGAAGGGAATGGCTACCCATTCAAGTATTCTTGCCTGAAGAATTCCATGGACAGAAAAGGCTGGTGGGGTCCAGTCTGTGGGGTCGCAAACAGTCAGAAATGACTGAGCAACTAACACACACACGAGAGGAGAAGAAAGATTGAGAGCAGGAGATGGGAATCGCAATATTCTAGAATAAGGTGTATGTGTTGCATGGAATACAAGAACTAGTAGCCCATGGAGGGGAGGGAGAGGGGGAAAGAAGCTTCCTCCATCCTAATTAAGCACTCATGAAGTCTCTGAGGGGAGCACACAGTAATGAACCAGGTGGACCTGGCTCATTTCCTCTCTCCTCAGATGATTGACATGCTGTATTTCGTGGTCATCATGCTAGTGGTGCTGATGAGTTTTGGAGTAGCCCGTCAAGCCATCTTGCATCCAGACGAGGAGCCTTCTTGGAAACTGGCCCGGAACATCTTCTACATGCCCTACTGGATGATCTACGGGGAGGTGTTTGCAGACCAGATAGACCGTAAGAATAGAATTCATAGTAAGATTCTCTTCCCTGCTTCCCAAGGCAGATGATCAGTTCCAAATTAATGGAAGAGCCTGTGTTAATTTGGGAGTAAAGTATTTTTTATTCTGTCATAGGCATCCAATTATTTTATGAAGAAATCAGTGCAGATTATGAAATACAAATTTTTTGAGATGCCTATCTTCTACTCTGAGAACCATTCCCTGGAATTCTGAGACTCACATCCCTTGAGCACATTCTACACATGAATGTGGTCCCAATGCCAACATTCTAATTTTTCTTCAACCTAAATCTCTTTCTGCCCTGAGATAGAGCTTGTGGTGTTATTTCAGCCAAATGAGACAGTGAGCATGAAGGTGACTAGTGCCTTGTGTCATCCCGTTCTTCAGGCTTCACAACTCCTTGTCCATGTAGCTGTGCATCTCCTCCTCACTCCTGAGGTGCTAGTTTTGTATTATCAACAGTAATATGGATGTTAGCCGAGGAGATGAGCTGCAATCTTACATGGATTTCTGGGGAATGCAGGCCCCAGCTCTGCCCAAGCTGAGTTGGTAGGTCACAGTGTCTCTTGTGTTGCAGGGAAGTGAAGTTCAAATGAGCTTACATGATTTCACCTGGACAGTTACTGCATTACCAGTGAACAAGTATCTTCAGACCCATATTCATATTCGCACCACATATTTCAATTTGCATATTGTGTTCTGTCAAAAAGTGCCAGGTACAGTACCATGGCTACTACTTCCAGTAGAAGCAGAAGCTTCTTTAGAATAGAAGGTTTTGAACATCTTTGCATTGTAGGAGATGCAGGGTTGTTCAGTGTATCTTTATTAGGTGAGACTGATAACCAGTTCACACAAATGCCTTCCATCTACTGCATCTTGTCATGTGATTCAGACCACATTTTTATCATGATTATCTCAGAGTCAATTAGTGGATGTGTTTGTAGCTTGGTAAACCAGAACATGAAAATCTAATTTGGTTTCAAAAGAATATTAGCTTCAGTAAACATACATAAATGTGGAAAAAGTCCCTGGATCTAGACATAAGTTGTAATATTTTTTAATTAAATTGGGTAGAAACAGAAAATGAAGAGGCAAACTTGAGGTTATTTTCAGTAACAGTGGGAAATGTAGATTTTCAATTCTTGATCTCATTACTTCATAGTAATTTTGCATTTATTTGTGCTGACAAGGTATTTGGGTTGGCATACAGGGGATGTTTGATTGGTCAACCTATACGTTAAAATGATCATCTGTCAGTAGCCTCATGTCTTTTTCAAAGTCTTTTTAACTAGTGAGCTTTAGCTATTGCTTATGACATCATAAAATAAATATTCATGAAATATATATACATATATTTCCTAGAACTAATAATGTGCACAATTCTCCTAAGTAGATCACTGTTTCCAAGTGTAAATGTGTAATTCCCTTGACTACTTTGCATTTCTTGACAGCAAAACAATTCTTATATTACTCATCATTTGTTTGACATTTCTCTCAACTGTCTTATTTTCTTTTCTTCCTTCCTGTCAAAACTAAAAAAATAAAATGCTGCTATCCAATCACTCTATAGTCTACGCCATGGAAATTAATCGTAAGTTTACACATAATTGATGACTCTAGTCTATGGAATGTGTGTATTAATTAATCTCTTCCTCAGCTAATTACCCAGAGTTGTATGCTGGTTTCAAATACTTGTTTCCTGGTATCAGTGTTGTTTTTTTTTAAATAGGAAGTGAAAAATAAGTAGACTGTGAATTCATGGATATTACTTCATTGACTATTAGGATCATCCTATCTTTTTCTTCGGAGAAGGCAGTGGCACCCACTCCAGTACTCTTGCCTGGAAAATCCCATGGACAGAGGAGCCTGGAAGGCTGCAGTCCATGGAGTCGCAAAGAGTCGGACACGACTGAGCGACTTCACTTTCACTTTTCACTTTCATGCATTGGAGAAGGAAATGGCAACCCACTCCAGTGTTCTTGCCTGGAGAATCCCAGGGACGGGGAGCCTGATGGGCTGCCGTCTATGGGGTAGCACAGAGTCGGACACGACTGAAGTGACTTAGCAGCAGTAGCAGTATCTTTTTCTTCAGAAAATAAGTCCTATAGGATCAAAGTAGCATTTCAAATGAGCAGAGAGAAAAAAGATTCTTTTTCAAACAGAGCACAGAATAGTCAATTAATGAACTTGAGCCTAGAGAGGATACTTACCTCCTACCTCATAATAAAATCATTTTCAAAGTTCATGATCAAGAAGACAACATAAGTTAATATTACATAATTAGAAGACCCAATCACTTTCTAATGGTTAACAGTAAAAAAAAAACAAAACAAAACATAAAGACAGATGTGTCTGCTTAAAGATGAAGAACACATTTTTTCATTATACATTTTCACTGTAGATTGAAAAACATAATGCAGAAATGAGAAAATATTTATAAATATGACAGGTTAAGAATGACTCACTCTGAATGCAGAAATGAGTTTCTTATCTCCTTTGTATGAGTTGATATCTTTCACATGGAAAATTACTGCTTAGGAAATCAGAAAAAAATAATCACAGTAAAAAAGAAATAGGTCCTTTAATAGCATAGGTCAGTTATTAATCTTTCCATTCTATGTGAAAATCAAGCACAAAAAGACAAACTCTCATTTCAGCTCCTTGTGGTGACAACCAGTACGATGAGGAAGGCAAGCGGCTCCCCCCTTGCATCCCGGGTGCCTGGCTCACGCCTGCCATCATGGCCTGCTACCTGCTGGTGGCCAACATCCTGCTTGTGAACCTGCTCATCGCCGTTTTCAAGTGCGTGTCACAGCTGATGACCATGTGCTTACTATTTACTACTTTACAGATTTTCAGTCTAATCTCAGAAACCTCTGAGGCTGCCTGGCGTTTACATGGAATCCACTAGGGCTTTCAAATGCATACAAATTTTTTTTTTGCAGTCTTTTTTGTTCAACCACAATCAGACTTCATGCATTCCTAAATAAAGAGTTGACACCTAAATATATTTAAATTCAATCTTAGTTTGTATTTTAACACTTTGGCATGAATTTTAATCTAATGAAAGTATTTCCTCAGATGAAAGTCTCTTGAGATAGAAAGATTTATCAAGTTGAGTCTTGAATTCATGGTCAGAGGCACAAAAGCAAAGCTGATTTTATAGGCTGTGGCAATCATTGGATACTAACCTGAGCAAACTCCAGAAAATAGTGGAGGACAGGGAAACCTGGAGTGCTGCAGTCCATGGGGTCACAAAGAGTCAGACATGACTTAGCCAATGAACAACCATGACAATTATTGTACAATTTTTTTACATGAAATATTTTTCTTATCATTTACTGAATAGAAGATAAAGTGACCTAGGAAAGAAATGGCTTAAAATTCACAGTCCAGTTTCTTGTAAAACTTGCCCCTGTTGGCATGATGCATTAAGGATGTGACCATGTTTAATAAATGTTGAAAAAAACTATTTTAGCTTCTAAGATGAAAAATATGAGACAAAAATCCCTCACAGAAATAGAGACTCTCAGAGCTGACCAAGGCACTGGAGAGAACATGGTTACACTCCTGACTTGACAGATGAGAAAATGAAGGTTGACAGAGGTTAACTGGGTTTTCTAAGGACCCCGTGTAGACCACACACTTGATGAGGATTCCAACAATTCTAGGCTTACTGCCTTCTGCTGGAAGCTAAAAGAAGACAAAGATTGTACCAACCTAATATCCAAAATAATGCACCTTCAATCAAAATGTTCAATAATTAATGAACTCAGTTCCAAAAAACTGTAGTCAACTAGTTTTATGACTGAATTGAAAGTTTAAATACTTCAAAATGCTTAGTTGAATGGCTCATATCTTTAACTATATGAAATAAAATGTCCTGAGCAGTCAGTAGACTATGGTGTGGTTTTTCAACAGAGTAGGAGATAACAATCTCAATACCCTTCATTCTTAATTATTTATACAAGTAAAATGCCCTTCAATGTAGACAAGCCACACTGATAGATAAACCAAAAGGCAGGTCATCTAGAAGTCAGCCCTAATTCCTAGAATGGAACCAAAAGGCCATTTTATTGCATATTTTCAATTCAGTGTGAGTAACTCTAATTGTTCTGAGAAATCACAATCAAAAGTAATACAACTGCTTTACAACTTTGTGTTATTTTCCGCTAGACAGCAATGTGAATCAGCTACATGTATACATAACATTGTAAAGCAATTATACTCCAATTTTTAAAATTAAAATAATTATTCTAGTGCTAAAAAAAGTAATACAACTTTGCAAATAGGTTCCTCTGTACCATTTTTCTAGATTCTACATATATGCATAAATACACAGTATTTGTTTTTCTTCCTGACTTATTTTATTCTGTATGACACACTCTAGGTCCAATATGATTATATTATATGACTTTTGTCACGATAAAATTTTTTTTTAAGTAATATAGCTAACTAAACCAGTATTCTTTTTAAAGCAATACCTTCTTTGAAGTGAAGTCAATATCTAACCAAGTGTGGAAATTCCAGCGTTATCAGCTAATTATGACATTTCATGACCGGCCTGTCCTGCCTCCACCAATGATCATTTTAAGCCACATCTATATTATCATCATGCGTCTCAGCCGTCGCTGCAGGAAGAAACGAGAAGGGGACCAAGACGAACAGGATCGTGGATTGAGTATGTGCAGCATTCTTCTGTTTCTATCCTGGGCGAGTTTCTAAAGAGAGTTACAGTTGGGTACCTGTTAGTTTATTACTAATTAATATCACTGAAAGTCCACTCCTGAGGGGATGAAAAATTGAGAGAGTTCTTGAAAATAACTTTTCTCTATAAACCCATTGTTCCTTTCCAAATGTTTTACTGTGTTACACTTAAGGAGAATGGGAAAATATTCCTGCCACCTTGCCTCTATCCATAAAATATATGGAAAACATTTCTCAGAAAATCATGCTTGGTTTCACGTTCCAAATAGCAGCAATTTGAGTTGTGTTAAAAAGTGAGCTGTTTAGGTGTCATGCAACCCAGCAGACCCAGCCAGACACTCTGTGCTTGAAATTTGAACTTCCAGTGAAAGGAACCAGTTGGGAGCTTGAGATTAGCAGATGCAAACTGGTATATATAGGATAGAAAAAACAATAAGATCCTACTATAGAGCACAGGAAACTATATTTAATACCCTGTGATAAACCATAATAGAAAAGAATATGAAAAAAAATGTGTGTATAACTGAGTTACTCTGCTGTACAGCAGAAATTAACACAGTATTATAAATCAACTATACCTCAATACGCTGGAGGAGGGCATGGCAACCCACTCCAATATTCTTGCCGGGAGAATTCCCCGGACAGAGGAACCTGGCAGGTTACAGTCCATAGGATCGCAAAGAGTCAGACACGACTAAAGTGACTTAGCATGCATACCTCAATAAAAATTTTTATTAAAAGTGAGCCGTTCATCTCCAATGGAAAGATGATCACTGATATTACAAAGAGTCTTTGTGTGATAACCAGTCCAGGAGGTAGGGTGCTGCCTGCAAGGGATAGGGAAATGAGCTTGATTAAAGGTGGCCTGTGAAATTCACAAGGACGCACCTACCTGGCTGATGTCTCACGTGGTAACCTCTTCTGCTTATGCTAGAGCTGTTTCTCAGCGACGAGGAGCTGAAGAGGCTGCACGAGTTTGAGGAGCAGTGCGTCCGGGAGCACTTCCAGGAGAAGGAGGACGAGCAGCAGTCTTCCAGCGAGGAACGCATCCGTGTAACCTGCGAGAGGTGCACCTGGGGTGTGGCCACCGGGGGAGCGGGGCATCAGGGCAGAGGGGGACATCAAGTTCAATTTAACATTCACTTGCAGTTCTCCTGTTGACCCAACTTTGGCTTTTGAATGCGTTTCCCTCCCTGAAATAGTGTGAATGTTTCAAATGATGCTTATACATTGTATAAGAAGTGAATGATGACATTTATCGCAAATATCCCAGGCCAAAACCAAACCAAAACAAACAAAACTGTGACAGTTCCCCAACCTCAAAGTGGGTGCCTTTACAATGCAATACATGGGGAGAACCATCAGCTGCAGTGCCGTGTAACTGCTGGGGACGTTTCTCCCCGCCCTTGACATATGTGCCAAGGGTGGTCTGTCCCCAGCTTGACCTCCTCATCCTGACTAGTGCCCTCCTTGCTCCTTCCCATCACCTTTCCACCCTCAGGGAACAGAGGTACAGGAAGGGCAAAGTCATCTGTCCTGGCTACCCATCGAGATCACCATCATTGCTTACAAGCTACATGAACTGATTGCCTGTGCTTGGGAGTCAGTCAATTAGCAGAGGAAGGCAGGTCTGGGAGGGACAGAGAGGGACTTGTTCCATGCTTTGTAGCATTGCGTTTCCTGCAGCTGCACACCACAGAGCAACTAGCAAAGGTGGACAAGAACAATCAACCCACACTACGGACTTTTTTTTTTTTCGCATTTTATAGTCTTTGAGAACCTTGATCACTTCATAAAAGCAACTGAAGCTTGTTAAAGTGCATGAGAATTGATAAGACATTGTTCCAAAGACTTTAATGGACAATGTCCGTAGAAGGATGAGCATAGCAAGGGAGCCATGCCTAAGGGGATTCTGGAGCATCATTCTTTTTAAATTTTATTTATTTATTTTATTTTGGCTGTAACAGGTCTTAGTTGCAGCACTGGGGAGCTTCGATCTTCATTGCAGCATGCAGGATCTTTAGCTGCAGCACGAGAACTCTTAATCAAGGCACGTGGGATCTAGTTCCCTGACGAGGGATCAAACCTGGGCCCCTTTCATTGTGAGTGCAGAGTTTTAGCCACTGGACCACTGGGGAAGTCCCCTTCTACCCTGGAGTCTTGAGCATTTAAGTTTTCTGAAACCATGTATTTCATGTCTGATATACATGTGTATACCAAGAAACTTAAAAACATGGTACAATGTCAAAAGAATACGTCAGCACATAGTTCCCAATCAGGGGCCCTAGCAATTACAAGAGAATACATGATACACAATGAAGTCTTCCTGGTGTGTGTTTAGGCCACCGACTCTGCCCCAGGCCACAGGAGGGATGGTGCCCCAGGCAGCTGCAGGGCTCTGTCCCCTCCCGACTCATACACCTAGTCACCTTGTATTAATAATTCTACCAGCCAAACTCAAGGGTTATCTACACCAACTTTTGGCCTTAATACTTTTCAATAAAACTTTGAGACACTTCTTTGCTGTTTTACTGGTAATTACTAATCTTTCAAGATTATAAAAAATGGTTTCTGTATGAGAAGGATAAGGTGCCTCATCTTATAACCTAATTTCCACGTTTTAGTTATACGTTAACTTGACTGTAATCACAGGCAGTGATTTACCATGGAAACAGTGCTCTTTCACCCTGCCTGGCCCCCTCTCCCTTTCCCAGCATTGTTTGGATTTTTACCATTCTTGGATCAAGGCTCCAGGAATGTGATTATCAGGTTGCTGCCAAATTGCGTTTTCCTCCTGGGGCTCCTCGCACACGTAAGAGGAATGAAAGTGTGCTGGGGCTGGTGGCAGGGGGTGGGGAGATAGTAAAAACACAATGCTTTCCATTTCCCTTGGCTGTGTCCTCAGGGTGACGGGAGCACATTCCTGCCCCTCCACTTCCCTTTGTTGACGCTTTCTTGGCTGAATCACAGGTAGACGCCAGAGACAGAAAGAGGAGGGGGTCCAGGAGAAAGTGGCTTTCCTTCACCCTTAACCAGGACTGGGGAGCATTGGGTGGGGAGAGGATCTCTGTGAAGGTCTTGGGTTTCCTGTCGGCTTAACGGGAAATTAGCAATTGATCTTTTGGTATCCTCTTCCCAAGTACCAGGAAAAGAAGATGCTGGTAAGAAAGATGCTTCTAATAAAGACATAACAAAGAGAAACAAGACAGTAACTGCAAAAAGACCTGAAAGAATGATCAGTCTTAGAAAAGAGGTGGTGATTCCTCTGATGGAGAGTATGCTGTCCACATAGGAGTGGGGAAGGTGGGGGAAGAGCTTACCTGAAAGTCTTAATCTTATAAATTCATAAGAGTCAAGGATGCTTAGATGATAGAAGAGGGGTGGGATGAAGTGGTGGAGTTTCAGTGTGCCTGGTAAATGACAATCTCACTCCTTATGTGACTTTGAAAGCCAAATCAGAGGTCATTGTAGACATTGGACTGAGATTAAAAACATCAGCTTTATTAGTAATACATTTTGTGCTAGAGGATGTGGATCAGGTCTTGCCAAATACACACTCCTGTCCCCACCCAGGCACAGGCAGCTCCAGGAGCCCATAGCCCCCGCTGCCTTCTCCCCTGCTAAGCTTACTCCATGACTCTGACAAAATGAGAACCCACACTCCCGCAGGCAGCGGGCTCCCAAAGAGAGAGAGAGAGAAAGAAGCACACTCATGTCCTTGTCCCCACTCCAGAAAATCAGTTTTTGTCAAGAGTAAATGAAAGGCTAGAGAGAGGCCAAGAGTTTTATATGAATGGAAAATTCAGACATGTAAGAAAGCAGCAGTAGGAATGGGGAGAAAGAATGACCCAGCAACATTAAAGACTTGAAGCCAGAGGGAAGATCCGAGTTCATCTTGAGGGGAAATACGGTCGGAATGCCATATTCCTGCCAATAAAACCAAGAGATTTCCTGGTGGCAATAATGACAACCCAGTTGTGACTCTTTATTGTGTCAAGTCAGTGTGGCTCCATGCCTCTCAACCTGATGGCAAGGATGCAGAAAGTGAATGATGCTTGAGGTACAGCAAAAGGGAGGCCGATGGGGGCCTGGGCTGCTGAGAACCAGTCAGTGCGGGTACCATGGTGATGTCAGGGTTCACAAATGGCAGCAAAACATATTACATCACCTCCAGCCCTGTTTATCCCTGCCCAGCCCTGGAGTCCTGGTCATGATGGATGAAGGCTTAGGGACTGTCACTGCTATGTTGGAAGTAAGGGAGAGACAACCTAGGATATCAATAAGAGCTTCAATGAGGGCCTGACCAGAGTCTGGCCAGAGCAGAGAACAGAGTCAGGAAAGGTTAATGATTTAGATGACCTGAATTCTAGAATCCAAGGAGCTTTGAGGTCTGCCTGGCCAAGTTGCTGTGTATAAATGATGTGGCATGGAGGCAGAATCCCAGAGAACTTAATATTCTTCAGCAATTACTAAGTCTTTTGCTGACTGAAAAGAATGAATACAGAAGATTGAAGACTCAAGTATTGTTCTTTGTTTAGTCTTTCACATATAAAAACTCCATAAGTAAGCACAACCAGGTGCCACCCTGGGTGTTCTCCCTACAATTACTAAACTTAAAAGGCAGCCCCATACGAAGAAGCAGATGGGAATTAAAATAGCTGAATTTCGCCTGGATGAGACAACTCTATGATCTATAGACCTGGAATGAAATGACAGTGTAGGAATAGTCTTAGAACTCAACATAGATGACCATGCAATCTTGAAACATGGGTCTTGTCAAGTAGGAACCGGACCTGGTTGCTCCACTAACATTATATTTTTATGTTACCTTTTAACTCTATCATTAAGGAAACATACCCATATAATTTGTGAGATGCCTTGCAGGTAAAGGGTGATTGTTTCACATAAAAAAATGACTGTACAGAAAATGAGTTTTAATAACTGGCTTACTACAGAGCTCCCCATGTCTGTGTTCTGTCCTTTGCAAAGACACACAGGACTCTTACCATGAGAACATGAATTTGGACCTCATATTTTTTTATTTATTTTTATTTTTAATTGGAGGATAATTGCTTTACAGTGTTGTGCTGGTTTCTGCTGTAGAGCAAAGTGAATCAGTTATAAGTAAACATATATCCCCCTCCCTCTTGAGCCTCCCTCCCACCTCCCATCCCACCCAACTAGGCCATCACAGAGCACCAGGCTGAACTCCCTGTGCTATACAGCTGCTTCTCACTAGCCTGGACATTATATTTAATAGATAAGAGTCTATGAAAGTCAATAGTTATGCCCTACTTAGGTATATATTCTGTTGGTGCATGCTAAGTCGTTTCAGTCAAGTCTGACTCTTTTTGACCCCATGGACTGTAGCCCTCCAGGCTCCTCTGTCCATGGGATTCTCCAGGCATGAATACTGGAATGGGTTGCCATTTCCTTCTCCAGGGGATCTTGACCCAGGGATTGAACCTGCATCTCTTATGTCTCTTGCATTGGCAGGTGGATTCTTTACCACTAGTGCCACCTGGGAAGCCCAAGTTACTGCAAAAGTTCCACTGATTTATAGATTGTTGTGCCTATTATGTGAATGGAATGGAAAACATTATTCACAGAACCTTAACAAAAATGCATTTTGGTTAAACTGCTTTCAGGTTTAGTGGTATAAGATTCAAATTTAAATCCTCTAGGTATTAGATATACTGAGATACGGACAAAAATATTTGAAGATCTGTAACCATTATGACCAACCTAGATAGCATATTTAAAAGCAGAGACATTACTTTGCCAACAAAGGTCCGTCTACTCAAGGCTAGGGTTTTTCCAGTAGTCATGTATGGATGTGAGAGTTGGACGGTGAAGAAAGCTGAGCGCCGAAGAATTGATGCTTTTGAACTGTGGTGTTGGAGAAGACTCTTGAGAGTCCCTTGGACTGCAAGGAGATCCAATCAATCCATCCTAAAGGAGATCAGTCCTGGGTGTTCACTGGAAGGACTGATGTTGAAGCTGAAACTCCAATACTTTGGCCACCTGATGTGAAGAGCTGACTCACTGGAAAAGACCCTAATGCTGGGAAGGATTGGGGGCAGGAGGAGAAGGGGACAACAGAGGATGAGATGGCTGGATGGCATCACCGAATAGATGGATGTGAATTTGAGTGAACTCCGGGAGTTGGTGATGGATTGGGAGGCCTGGAGTGCTGCGATTCATGGGGTTGCAAAGAGTCGGACACGACTGAGCGACTGAACTGAACTGAACTGAACTGAACCACCTCTACCCATATGGTCATGTCATTCTATACCTGTTCAGCACCTAGAGTTCAGGGAATCCTTTCATTGAAAGTTTTTAAAACTAAACTGAAAGTACAACTCACAGAAAGCATCTATAAAAGAAAAGAAAAAGTGATAGACTGGATTTCATCAAAAGAAAAAACTTTTGCTCTACAAAGACACTGCTATGACAATGAAAAACGAGGCACAGACTGGGAGAAAACACATGCAAATCACATATCTGCTGTAGGGCTAGTGTACAGGATATCTAAAGAACTCTCAAAACTCAATAATAAGGGGGAAATGATCCAGTGAAAAATGGGTCAGCAACTTCCCTGGTAGTCCAGTGGTTAAGAAACCACAATTCTAATGCAGGGGGTGCAGGGATCTTGCATGCCACAAACAAGACCTGGTGCAGCCAAATAAATAAATAAACATTAAAAAAAAAAAAAAGAACTGTACACCAAAAGAAAAAGTAGTCAACTAACTGTATGATAGCTTTAAACAGAAAACATGACCTTAGAAATATGACATTATTGGAAATATGTCTTCGAGAGGAAATTGACTTTATTTCATGGGTAGGCCATGGACCTAGAACAGTTTTTTGTTCTGTGCTGAAAAGAAAACAATTAAGATGTCAAAAGTCAGGAAAGTCCGTATCTCACTGTGAGTTCTGTTATAAACGATGGATTTTTCTTATATGTTTTCCTGCCATTCAGTGTGTAGAGATGGGACCCTTTCCCAGTGATTTCCTCCATCCCTTCTCTTTCCCCTCCTGAAATGGAAACCCCTCCCTTGATTTCCATACATGGATGTCAAGATTTGTGAAACACACTTAAGTCATCATGTTACAAAAGTTACAAGTCAAGGCTGGAAGGGGAAATAGTTTTCCAAGTGTCCTTTCTGTTAAATCATCTCAGAGAGAAGTGAATGTCACCTGGTTCTTTCTTCCTTCTTTCACACATGCTCTAAAAACTCAATACAACTTCCCTTGATTTGGCATAAAATGTGCCATCTCCATACTGTAGCTATTTAAAAATGAGCTTGAAATAACATTCTATTTAGTTACTTTTTTATTGGAGTATAGTTGCTATACAACGTTGCATTAGTTTCTGCTGTACAGAAAAGTGCATCAGCTATATGTATACACATATCACCTCTTTTCTGGATTTCCTTCCCATTTAGGTCACTGCAGAGCCTGAGTAGAGTGCCCTGAGCTGTACAGTAGGTTCTTGACAGTTATCTATTTTGAAATAATATTCTTAACTTAAATCACATCTTGAAGCTTTGTTTCCTCCACAGCTTCAGTTAAGGGAGTGGCTACAGTAGGGATGGGGCATTTCTGAGACACCTAAAGAGGCGTCCTACACACAGCGGGGTTATCTATTCATCACAGGGGAGGAGGGATGGTTAGGGAGATGTCAGGTGACAGAATCAGATGAGTCTGAGGTCTCCTTTTTCTAAGTGGCTGATGATGCTGTCTTCTGGATTAGGTCACACAAGGGATAAGTCAGGCAGAGAATTAGAAAAGATTTGAGAAGATACTTATCTCTATTTTACCGGCTTATTTATTTTTAAAAGTTTGCACAGCTGCTTTATCTCAAAACTCTGTGTTTGTTCAAGGACCTCAAGTCTGTTCCAGAAGCAATATGGTTTCTAACACAAAAAGAATGAATCCTCGTGGCAATGGATTTGAAGGGCGTGAGAAGACATGACATTTAACAGAGACAATTAAGTTGGACTTGAAGTCATGGAAAATTAGGAGTGAAAAGTTCTTATTGGTCCCTGAAATGCAGGAGGAGAGAGAACCCTTAGAAACTGTAGTTGGGTTCCCTATGGTTGTTGTAGTTGTTTAGTCACTAAGTTGTGTCCAACTCTTTGCCACCTCATGGATTGTAGCCCACCAGGCTCCTCTGTCCATGGGATTTCCCAGGCAAGAATACTGAAGTGAGTAGCCATTTTCTTCTCTAGGGGATCTTTCTGACCCAGGGATGGAACCCACGTCTCCTGCTTGGCAGGTGGGTTCTTTACCACTGAGTCACCAGGGAGGCCCAATGGTAGGGAAGCTTGGTTGGTTTTTTTTTTAATATTTATTTGTTGATTTATTTATTTATTGAACCATAGTTGATTCACAATGTTGTGTTAGTTTCAAGTGTACAGCAAAAACGATTCAGCTATATATGTATATATATATATATATATATATATATATATATATTCAGATTCTTTTCCTATAGAGATTATTACAAAGTATTGAGTAGAGTTCCTGGTGTTACACAGTAGGTCTATCTTGATCATCTATTTCATATACACTAGTGTGTGTATGTTAATCCCCGTAGGGAAGCTTCTAAAGGAGGAAGTCACATCTCCTCATACATGGTGAATTTGGTGAAATTGGTCCTCCTGGTGGCAAACTTCCAGGAAGCCAGATCCTTCCTGTTCAAACGATGTGGTTTCCTAAGGGGCATAAAAATAGTCCTCTCCCTATGAAAAGAATTAAGAATAGAATCCAAGGACCCTCCCACACATGAGAGCACAGCTGTTCAATGCAGCCAACAGAAGTAGAACCTTAGCAGGTTTTAGTTCAGGCAACATTATGAACTAAACACAGGCTATTGCCTGATCATCTAAGAATTAAAAGAAAATTCAAAAGCAGATATTTATAATCTGCCATGATCTTCCTTACAATCCCATAAGGGAATACCAATTATTAAATATAGTTAACAATTTAAGTTCATTGGTATTTCTCAGATAGCTAAATGACTACTTGTCCCTGAAGTAAAATATCTGATAATCTGAACTTAATTATTTTTGCATTAAAAAATTATTTCATTGAAGTATAACTGATTTATAATATTGTATTAATTTCTGCTTCAAAGTGATTTACTTATATACATATTATATTATTTTTCATATTCTTTTCCATTATGGCTTACCCAGGATATTGAATATAATTCTCCGTGCTATACAGTAGGACCTTAATTATACATTCTACATATACTAGTTTGCATCTGTTAATCAGAAACTCCCAAACCTTCCCTCCCACTCTCCTTCCCCCTTGGCATCCACGAGATCTGCTAAGTCTATGAGTCTGTTTCCATTTCATAGATAGGTTCATTTGTGTCATATTTTAGATGACACATATAAGTGATATCATTTGGTATTTGTCTTTCTCCATATGACTCAGTTCACTTAGTCTGATATTCTCTAAGTCCATCCACGTTGCTGCAAATGCCATTATTTCATTCTCTTTTATGGCTGAGTAATTCATCTTCTTTATCCATTCATCTGTTGATGGACACTTAGGTTGCTTTCATGTCCTAGCTATTTTAGTGCTGTTATAAACACAGGAGTTCCTGTATATTTTCGAATTATGGTTTTCTCTGGATATATGCCCAGGAGTGGGATTGCCGGGTTATATTGCAACTCTAGTTTTAGTTTCTTAAGGAACCTCCATACTCTTTTCCATAGTGGCTGCACCAACTTACATTCCCATTGACAGTGTAGGAAGTTTCCTTTTCTCCACACCCCTCTACAGCATTTGTTATTTGTATACTTTTTGATGAGGGATATTCTGTCTGGTGTAAGGTGATAGATAGCTCATTGTAGTTTTGATTTGCATTCCTCTAATAATTTGTGATGAACCTAAACTTAACTATTAACAATGTATTTTCTGAATCCCCTGAATTTCAAATAAGGATTTGAATGTATTTATTTTGTCATTGTAACCATTCCTTGCTGACAGCTATACTCAAATCTCACAAACCTAAGTGCTAGTGTCTTCCTTTATCATCAGAGGCAGTGTGATGTGCCAGCTTAGACAGCAGAGCTGGAGCTCATGCTGGAGCCCCAGTGTTTGCCCGCTGTGCATCCTTAGGCAGATTACTTACCCTCTCCTTGACTCTATTTCCTCATGGGTAAAATGTTGTTCTTCAGTCACTAACACTTCAGTGACCCAATGGACTGCAGCTGCTAGACTCCTCTGTCCATGGGATTTCCCAGATAAGAATACTAGTGTGGGTTGCCATTTCCTTCTCCATGGAATCTTCCCAACCCAAAGATCCAATCTGTGTCTTTCTACACTGTCAGGCAGGTTCTTTACCACTGAGCCACCTGGGAAGCCCCATCAATAAAATGGGGGTGTTGAAAAGACTGCCTGCCTCATAGGGCTGCTGTGAGATTAAACAAGCCTAGAGTAGGACCTTGGTGAGTATGTATTAATACATATATAAGGTACTTGGTGTGATGAATGGTAAAGAGCACCGTATGTGTTAACTGTACTTCTGTTGTTTCCTGATGTTCCTCAGGGTAATTTTAGGTGGTTATATTAGGAGTGTGTGACGTTTAAAAATATGCCTGAGTCCCATGATTCCCCAAAGCCTGAAAAAATCATACAACAACAATAACGTTAATTTTTGGTTTTAATCTTTAGTTCATCTCGGTGTAATACACCTTTCCCTTTGTATTCACTAGAGTTGAAAACATGTCAATGAGGTTGGAGGAAATCAACGAAAGAGAAAACTTTATGAAAACTTCCCTACAGACTGTGGACCTTCGCCTCTCCCAACTGGAAGAACTATCTAACAGAATGGTGAATGCGCTGGAAAACCTGGCGGGAATCGACAAGTCTGACCTGATACAGACGCGGTCCCGGGCCTCCTCGGAGTGTGATGCCACGTTCCTTCTCAGGCGGAGCAGCATCAGCAGCGCCGATGGCTACAGCCTGTATAGGTACCATTTTAATGGGGACGAGCTGTTGTATGAGGATACTTCCTTCTGCATGCCGCCAGGGGCAGCGTCCAGGAAAAAAGCCGGTTCCTTCCGTGGGAAGGAAGAGAAGGACCAAAGGACGTACCTGGCCCCAGAGCGCCAGGGCAGCCTTCGCTTGCCACCCAGTACTGGCGCGCCAGCATCCCCAGACCGAGGTCAGCTTGCCTCCGACAACTGCAAGAGCAGCTCGGAACCGAAGTCAGGTCCAGATACTGGGATTTCAGCTGAAAATGATGAAAGGCAGGTAGACACTAAAAAAGAAGAAATGACTTCCCCAAATTTAAGTCAAACAGATGCTATACATGGAGAAGACAAGTCGGATTTTCAAAAAAGCACTCAGCTGACAGTGGAAACCACAAAGGTAGAAAGCACCATTTCTTATCCCTTGGAAGAAACAAAGACAAGCCACTATTACCCTGATGAGACGTTCAGCGCTTGTGAAACTCTCAAGTCCAGAAGCTTTGTGTATTCCCGGGGAAGAAAGGTGGTTGGTGGGGCTAACAACTGGGGTACAGCCGGGGACCCAACATGCCCCTCAACTGTTCAGCAGTGGACCACGGAATGGAAGTATGAAGTTCAAAAGATTATGCGATCTCGGAGCACGGAAATACCTTCCTTTGCATCCGAAGCTGCACTGCAGGCTGAGCATTGTGGACATTTCACAGACAAGGAAGATGAAAACTGTGTTTTTAAAACAGCCCCTCAGATCTCTCGCTTGTCTGTTACTGACAGAACTGACAAGGAAAACTTACTGTCTGTGAAAACACACCAAACTTTGGGATTCCCATCTTCAAGGTCAAAAAGTTTACATGGCCGTCCTAGGAGTGTGAAAGCCCTCCAGGGCAACTTACACAGACCTGGACATGCCAGCAGTGTAAGTAACTTAGTAGTTGTGTCCGGAATTACAATGGAAGACCCCAAGGTTCAGCAAGAGAAGACTTCCTCAGAAACAGAGTGCTAATGTGTTTTGTTTCTTTGGTTTTTACATCAGAACCACAGATGAGTTCCATCTTGGTCATCTAAACATCATCAGTTTCTGAAAACATTTTCATTAGAGATCTTTGACCATTAATTTAATTTACATTTTGATTAATTTAAAATGTAAAGGCACTAAACTTTAAGTAATAGTTTGGTAGCATATGTTAGTAAACTTAGTTCTTTTTTAAGTTGGAGTAGGGTCAAGAAAAGTGAAGACTCCAATTGCTTAATCAATAGGCAAGAGCCTATGATCTCTTTGGGGCTTCCCAGGTGGCTCAGAGGTAAAGAATCCACCTGCCACTGTAGGAGACCCAGATTCAATCCATGGGCCGGGAAGATCCCCCGGAGAAGGAAATGACAACCCACTCCTGTATTCCTGCCTGGGAAATCCCATGGACAGAGGAGCCTGGGGGCTGCAGTCCTCGGGGGTCACAAAAGAGTCCAACATGACATAGCGCCTAAACAGCAATTACAACAATCTCTGTTTCTGAGGACCAAAAACAGCCAAAGACATGCTTTTGGGTGTCACCAATAGTTTATTTAAGGGAGTAAGCAGCTATGTGAGAAAGGGAAATGAAAGAAAAAGCAAACATGAGAAAAGGAAGGGTGGAAGAGAAAACAAACTAAGAGGTGCAAGAAGGGAGGACTGGAAAGGGGACTTAAGTATCATATCTTCTTTATGGGTTTTTGTTTTATGTTTTCATGTTTTAAAATTACACAATAAGAAAAAAAGGCCACGATTATATCAGAGGTCACACTGTAATAGGGTAAGGTGACCAATAGTTTTGTTAATGTGTAAAAATTGTGTCCCATATGAATCTTCTTGTTGTCATATAGTCCTGGATGCCAAATACAAATTAATTGTACTTCTGTCTATTGCAATGGTCTGTGTAAAGCTGTGGCTAAAATCTAAAGGATCCATGTTCGAGGTGGGAGTTCTCAAGAGTGTCAAAGATGAGTCACAGCTAAAAACAAAAGGTGAGGCTCAATTTGGAATTTCAGACATAACATTGCCATAAAGTGGCAAAGAGTTGGGGAGAGAGGTAGAGAGAGAGACACAGTGCCGTTGTGCTAAAAATACTGATCAGAGAGACTCTGGAGGCTAAAGAGGTTCATGTGCAGATCAGAATCCCTGAACTGGGCTGGATTTACCAGAAAGCACTGCTACACCATTGCATGGATGATGGGACTTTGACATTTAATAAATGATAACATTTATTTGATAAATGATAACATTTATTTAATAAATAAAACAACTGCTTATCTATTGCTACATCAAGACTGTTCAATCAATCCTGTTCCCTGTGTTATTTGACCCAAGGATAAACCCATTCTATTTGGCCTCATTCCTAATTCTTTGCTTTGGATGCCCAGAAAACTTTCAGCCCTTTCAGTTCAGTTCAGTTCAGTTCAGTCTCCAGTGTTGGAGTTTCAGCTTCAGCATCAGTCCTTCAAATGAATATTCAGGACTGATTTCCTTTAGTATGGATTGGTTGGATCTCCTTGCAGTCCAAGGGACTCTCAAGAGTCTTCTCCAACACCATAGTTCAAAAGCATCAATTCTTAAGCCCTTTGCCACACCCTAAAAAAAAGTATTTCTCAGAATAAGCTGGAGAACCTCTGACAGCACTAGAGAACAGGTTTGAAGAAGGCAAAGCTTCTCATCAGAATTCTCCACCTGTCCACTCATTACACAGCCCCCCTTTCTTGGTCCCTCCTACCTTGCTTCAGATGAGGGGCCTGAATCTATCCCCAGGAGTCTCACTGAGTCTCCTGTTGACATACTGGAATGGGTAGCTATTCCCTTCTCTAAGGATCTTCCTGACCCAGGGATTGAACCCAGGTCTCCCACATTACAGGTGGATTCTTTACCATCTGAGCCACCTGGAAAGCAATATGTCTAATTCTGGTTTACCTAATTTATTCATGTTTCCTATGATCTTCTTTGTGTCTTTTAGCTCCATGAAATGCTGGGTGTTGTTTTTGATCTGTATGGAGGGTGTGTCTTCCTGGTGTGCTTTTACTGTCTGTAGGAATGCTATTCTGATCTTCTTTTTTATTACAATACTTGTCTATGGGATTTAACTTCCATGCTTTCCCTTGATTATTGTTATGTGAAATAGGTTTTCTCAAACTTTTTGAAGACAGCAGTTGTCAGGATAGCTTTTCTAACTTCACAAGAGAACCTTCTTTATTTTTACAGTCTGGCATTAAAATTTTGTAAAAGCCAGGGGACTTCCCCCTTGGGCCAGTGGTTAAGAGTCCATGCTTCCACCGCACAGGGCACAGGTTCAGTCCTTGGTCAGGGAACTAAGATTCCCACATGCCGTGCAAACAACATAAAAATTGTAAAGTCGGCTTATTTTCAGAGATTCTTGGTCCTCCATCTTTATTTGGACCTTCCCTTTCTTTTGTCTTGACTTGGCTCGTTTTGTTTCCATGCCCAGCAGTCTGTCCTTGGTGTGGCTCCCTTTCTTTAAAGGAAGCCCAGGTAGGTCAGTTTCAAGAGTTCCTCTAGCAGTTTCAAAAGTTCTACCCCTCAGACCACCAGGAGCCCCTGCACTCCCAAACACCATTCTCTACTTCACTTGCTCTTCTCCACTTGACTGGCCAGGCCAGTAAATACCTTCTGGCTATTTGGGAATTCTCCAGATGCCTCATTGATTCCCTTTGCTGATATCACAAAAATCTTCTAAGTGCTGTGGTTTACTCCTACTTACCTATATTTTGGAAATCTTGGGGAAACCAGTTCACTTAGATTTGTGGTGAATGTTGTCCATGGGGCTTCGGTTTTGCTTTATAGTTCCTTTGTCTGTTTTCCTGGGGAAACTGAAAAATTATGCTGCTGTTGTCATCTTCCCAGAATTCCCCCTCAGGAAAAAGATGTTTTAAATGACTTAATAGTTATCTTCAAGGGCCATATACTCAGGTAATGGCATAGTTTTGTAGACGTTGTTTAGTTGCTCAGTCGTTTTTCGACTCTTTGCGACCCCATGGACTATAGCCCACCAGGCTCCTCTGCCCATGGGATTTCCCAAGCAAGAACACTGGGGTGTGTTGTCATTTCCTTGTACATAACCACCATACACTATCTCTCCCCGACTGCTTCCACCATCACTTTCTGTTATGTGGACTCTTTTAACCGTCCCCAACTAGCATTGTTACTGAAAGTGGGGTCTGGCTGCTGGCTGCTCTAAAGTCAGTAAAGGGGCAAGGTTGGTGGGAAGTTTGCTTTATTTCAGAAGCTGGCAACATTGCAGGGGGTCAGGGGGAGAGGAGACTCCTGTTCAATGGCTGACTCCCACCACTGACAATCAGTAGGCAAGGGCTTTTCTAGGCAGAAGGAGGGAGCTTCATGCAGAAATAGCACAGGTAGCTCTGACAGTCATCTTGAAATTGGTCATCAGTGGTCTGACCAGTGTCATCTTGATCATTTTGGGTACAATTAATCTTCAGTCCTGGAGTTGGTTTGTTCCCAGTTCTCAGAATTGTGGCAACTTAGGTCATGAACACAGTCTGGTTGTCATGTATTGATAGTTAACCTCTTCCGCCTCGTGGGGGTTTTAGTACCTGTAAGACAGTTAAAGCATTTGAGCAAGCTCTAGGAGTTAGTGATGGACAGGGAAGCCTGGCGTGCTGCAGTCCATGGGGTCACAAAGAGTCAGACACGACTGAGTGACTGAACTGACTGACTGAAGACAGTTCACAGGATATGGCTCAGAGTATTACCTATAGCCCCTGAGGATGAACTAAAGGTCTTTGACTGAGCTTAATGACTAAACTGTTATTATTTTGTCCTGTTTGACTGTTTTCCTTTGCTTCTGAATTTTCTCACTTCTCTGATTAAATATATTCTTTGACTCAAGTTTTTCTACAGGAAAGAGGCAGGTTTAGGGCATGGGAGGTCGGGGAGAAGCAATGTAGGGTCCTTTTCTATTCAGTCTCACAGCTTCTACCATTATGTACCTCTACAGTAGGGTGTGTGTGTGTGTGTGATTATTTTAAAGTGTTAGATCAAGTCATTCTCAACTCAAAGCATCACAAAAGCACCTAAACTTTCAGAACCTATGTGATCTGGCTCGTTGATTTTCTCTGACCTCTTCTCCCACTGGATTAGGCTGCTCTGAACACACCAGGCAGGATCTCAACCCCGGGCATTTGCATGACTCTCTCCTCTTCCTTCTGATTTCCACCTGGCTTGCTCCTTCACTCCCTTCAGTTTCTGTCTGCTCAAATGTCATCTGATCAGAAAGGCTTCCCTGATCACACTCCATCTCCCATTGAAAAAAAAGCCCTCATCCTCTTTCCATATTTTTCAATTCATGGCACTTGTTATACATTAATTTTGTGTATCTTTTCACCTGTAATTAAAGTGCCAGGAAAGTAGAAACTGTCTTCTTAGTGACCCAAGTAGTTTTTAACACAGAGTTAGCAATCAATAGGGCTTCCTTGGTAGCTCAGATGGTAGACAATCTGCCAGCCAATGCAGGAGACCCAGGTTTGATCCCTGGGTCGGGAAGATCCCCTGGAGAAGGGAGTGGCACCCCACTTGCCTGGGAAATCCCACAGACAGAGAAGTCTGGTGGGCTACAGTCCATGGGGTCAAAAAGAGTCAGACATGACTGAGTGAATAAAGCGCATACACATGTAGCAATCAATACAAATTTGGTAACTGACTGAATGAATATATAAATTACCTAGTACATAATAGGTATTCAAAAAGTGTTAAGTGCTTTTTTCTTCCCCTCTTCACAGGGAAAAGGAAATGGTCTGTAGGGAAAACCACTATCCCCCACCATTTCTGTTCAGTCACTCAGTCATATTCAACTCTTTGCGACCCCATAGACTGCAGCATGCCAGGCTTCTCTGTCTTTCACTATCTTCTGGAATTTGCTCAAATTCAAGTCCATTGAGTCAATGATGCCATCCAACCTTCTCATCCACTGTCACCCTCTTTTCCTGCCCTCTATCCTCCTATCCTGCACAATAGAAGAACCAATACAAGAAACAGAGTCAGAAAAACAGGAGGACAAAGAGTGACATTAGAGACAAAGAAGGAGATAGGCAGCTATTTCAAAGGTACGGAGTATCAAGGAGACCAAGACTAGTGCTTGGAATTGCACTGATTCTCCCAAAATTCAGACACTAAAGCTGAAATTCAATGAGTGTATTTGGAGGCAGGAGATACATCTTTGCGAGGTAATTAATGTTAAATGAGTTCATAAAGGCTGGGATCCTAATCCAACAGGATTAATGAATGTCCCTATAAGATGAGGCACCAGGAACAAAATTAGGTCATTTGCAGACATGGATGGACTTAGGGTCTGTTATAGAGTGAAGTAAGTCAGAAAAACAAACATTGTATATTAATGCATATATGTGGAATCTAGAAAGAAGGTACAGATGAACCCATTGCAGGGCAGGAATAGAGACGCAGACATTGAAAATGGACATGTGGACACAATGGAGGGGTGGGCTGCATTGCGAGGGTAGCACTGACGCATATATACTACAATGTGTAAAACAGATAGCTAGTGGGAAGCTGGTGTGTAGCACAGGGAGCTCAACTCAGTGCTCTGTGATGACTTAGGGGGTAGGATGGGGAAGGTGGGAGGGAGGCCCACCTCAACAGGGAGGGGATATATGTAAACATATGGCTGATTTGATTCATGTGCAGCAGAAACTAACACACTGTAAAGCAACTATACCCCCCAATAAAAAATTAACTTGAATAAAGAAGAGGCACCAGAGTGAGTTCTGACACCCTGCACCCACCCACCACCCACCTCCCACCACTCAGCTCTCTTCATTGTCTGCAAGCCCAGAGTGCTCTCACCAGAATTCCATCTTTCCTACTTGATCTTGGGCTTCCCAGCCTCCAGAACTGTGAGAAATAAATTGCTGTTTAAGCCGCCTAGTCTGTGATGTTTTCGTAGGGCAACCCAAACACATTAACACAATTAGGTATCTGAAAAGGTCCTAACATTTAGGGTAGGTCAAGAAAAATCTGGAAATCAGTTTTTCAGTTTTTTAATTGTATGGTCACTTAATAGAGTTGTAGATCCTAAAACTTGTATGGCAAGGCCCAAGTCACAGTAAGCCATTTCAGCATAAAGAAAGATCCATACATTCCTTGCAGAGCGTGTGTGGGAAAACAATCCATTTTGTCCAGTTTTATTAAAGTATAATTGATATATATCACTGCACAAGTTTAAGGTGTACAGTCTAATGATTTGACTCGCATATATTGTAGAATGATTACTGCAGTGAATTTAATTGGCATTCATCATCTTATATGAATACAGTAAAGAGAGAGAAAAAAACATTTTTTCCCCATGTGATGAGAACTCTTAGGATTTACTCCCTTAACTTTCCCATATAACATACGCTACGCTAAGTCACTTTAGTCGTGTCCGACTCTGTGTGACCCCATAGACGGTAGCCCACCAGGCTCCCCCGTCCCTGGGATTCTCCAGGCAAGAACACTGGAGTGGGTTGCCATTTCCTTCTCCAACGCATGAAAGTGAAAAGTGAAAGTGAAGTCGCTCAGTCGTGTCCGACTCTTAGCAACCCCATGGACTGTAGCCTACCAGGCTCCTCCATCCATGGGATTTTCCAGGCAAGAGTACTGGAGTGGGGTGCCATTGCCTTCTCTGATAACATACAGCAGTATTATATTATTTCCCTAGTACTTACTTTTCTTATAACTGGAAGTTTGCAGCTTTTAACCACCTCTCTCCAGTTCCTCTCCCACCTCCTGCCTCTGGGAACCGCAAATATGATCTCTTTTTTCTGAGTTTAGTTTTTTTTTTTAATCTATTTAATGCAGATGAATCACAGATAATTCATAAAAAGGTGTTAAATGTATGTGTACAGCAGTATCTGTAATACCTATAATTCAATGGACTTGATATTTTAAAGTACAGTTGTAGTACCCAAGCAAAATGGAATCGTATGTCACTTAAACAAGTTAACCAGAAAGATCACTGGGGTTCTGGATCCAAGATAAATTTTTTTTTAAAAAAGGTAAATTTTGAAGTCTTATTTAAATTTTGTTGTTTAGTCGATAAGTCTGTCCAGTTCCTTTCGACTCCATGGACTGTGCCCCATCAGGCTCCTCTCTCCATGGGATTTCCCAGGTAAGAATATCAGAATAGGTAGCACTTTCTTCTCCAGGGGATTGTCCCGACCCAGGGATTGAACCCACATTTCCTGCATCACAGATGGATTCTTTACTACTGACCCACCAGGTTGTTGTTCAGTTGCTAAGTCATGCCCAACTCTTTGCCATACCAGACTTCCCTGTTCTGCATTATCTCCCTGAGTTTGCTCAAACTAATGTCTATGAAGTCGGTGATGCCATCCAACCGTCACATCCTGTCATCACCTTCTCCTCTTGTCCTCAATCTTTTCCAGCATCAGGGTCTTTTCCAATAAGTTGTCTTTTCCCATCAGGGAGCCAAAGTATTAGAACTTCAGCTTCAGCATCAGTCCCTCCAGTGAATATTCTGGGTTGATTTCCTTTAGGATTGACTGATTTGCTGTTCAAGTGACTCTCAAGAGTCTTCTCCTGCACCAAAACTTGAAAGCATCAATTCTTCACGCTCAGCCTTTTTTATGGTCCAACTCTCACATCCAGTACATGACTATTGTAAAAACCATAGCTTTTAATATACAGACATTTGAGCCACAAGGGAAGCCCCTTAAATTTTTTAGTATTTCCATTAGGGACACTTGTCAGAATGATTGTGACTCAGATGGCCTCATTGGAGCTTCCCTATGGCATTAATTATAAAATGCTAGATTAGGGATTTATTCTTTAAAACATAAGAAAAACCTAGTTTCAATTAATAATTTATCAAAATGTAACATCACCAGTCGCCTTCCACCCAAGGCGGCTCCAGTTCGGAAACATGCTAGAGTTCAGAAATGCCCTGGGCTTCATAAGCTGAAGGTAGCTGATTCTTTGCAGTTATTGGGTCCATAGCCTATTTGGTCCAAACAGTTAAGGTCTGCCTCTCGCTGGGCTTTTTGATCATTTATCTGCTCACTGTTATTTTTACACGTGAGGATAGCCAAGAAAAGAAAGGAAGGTAACTTGCTTAATATGGAGTTTGATAAAGAGGGTAGAAGTTAAAGTAAACGGAGGCGTTCAGGTTGCCTGGCAACGTCCTCTGTCAACAGCCTCAGCATCCCACGCAATTCAGCAGGACACCTAAGGCTCATGGCTCCGTGCACGGACAGACACACTGGGTGATGGGAGATGATCTCCCCCACTGTGCACCTTGAAGGCATTGCGCTGACCGTCTGATCCCGGTCACTGCCCGCTGCCCCGGGCCGCCTCCCCGGTGCCCGATCCTCACAGGCTGGCCGCAGACGGCGTGACCGGTAGATCTCGGGCTACAGGATCCCCTTTCCTCGCTCTGGGATCCTCCTGACTACGGCAAACACCGATCGCGCGAGCTGGGGAAGTAGCGAGCGGCGTCCAGGGACCTGTCGTGACCCCCGCCGGCCTCCGTACGTCCCCGTGACCCCCCACGGATGGCGTCCGTGACACATGCCGGCCGCCGTACGTCCCCGCGAGCCGCCGTGACCCCCGCGGGTCGCCCCCGTGACCCCAGGCGGCCGCCGTACGTCCCCCTGGCTTCCGTGGACCCTGCCGGCCGCCGTAGGAGCGCCCCCAGCCCCGCCCGGGCCGCGCTCTCAAGATGGCTCCCGGGCCTCACTCCCCACCGGCGCACTCACTGAGGGCAGGGCAGCGGCGCTCGGCACAAGCCTCGCATTCCGGCGCCCGCGCAGCCTAGAGGCCGGGAGTGGCCGGCCGCCGGCCCTGCGCGCGCCGTCTCGCGGGGCGGGGCGGGGCGCGGCGCCGGGCCCCTTCCGGGGATGGGCCCGGGCTCCTCCCCGCTCGGGCGGGCGCTCCGCCGTGTCCCCGCCCGTCAGCCCGCCCGGCCCGGCTGGCTGCAGACCGAGCCCGGGCAGTCGCACCGGGAGCTCTCAGCCCGCGGGCGTCGGGAGGCGGGTCCCGGGCCGCGACCGGGCCGGACCGAGCAGGCGGCCGCATCATGTTCTCGCTCAAGCCGCCCAGACCCACCTTCAGGTCCTACCTCCTGCCGCCGCCCCAGGTAAACAGCCGTCTCCCCACTGCCGCCCTCTCATCGCGCTTCCGGGGAGCCGCGCGCGGGCCGGCCCGGGAGGCTGTCCCGGACTCCGGACCCCGGCCCCGGATTCCGTTGCGGGGAAGCCACCTTCCAGCGAGCCCCGCCGGCTCGGTGGAAACTTGCAAAACTCCGCCGCAGCCGTTGTCTGCTCGGAGACGGAACCCCAGGGAGCGATCGAACCGGGATTTATATAGCCCTTTGCCCAGCGGCTGTCCACGCTGTGACCGCCGGCGAGATTGCATCGCCTGCGGGCTTCTGGAGGGAGGGGTCACCTACCTGTTGTAAATGTGAACACCTGGAGGCGCCTCAGGGGGTTGTACAATAGTGCTTTTTAGGTCCGACTCCCAATACCTTCACGAACAGGAGTTTAGTAAAAATATGAAAGAATTTAAGTGGGGGGATACGTGCCTGTCGCGTGTGTCATCACTTAGGAAAAAAATTTGCCTTCTCTCACGGAGTGGGGGCGGAATTTTTATTTTGATTTGTTTTTGCTAATGTGTTTCAGACTGACGATAAGATTAATTCGGAACCGAAAATTAAAAAACTGGAGCCCGTTCTTTTGCCAGGTAAGCATGAGAGTTCTGGCAGATACTTTATTTGACAGATACTGGCCTAAGATTATTTTACCAACTAGTATCATGTGGTTAACTTTACTCATTTACTTTAAACTTTAGCGAGTTAAACATCTAACAACTGTGGAGGGGGGAAAAGTTGGTTAGAACTAAAGGACAGCAACAAAAAGTAATGATTAATTGATGTTTGTCCTTGAAAATTGAAGCATCATAGAAAACTGTCAAGAATGTCATTACCTCATTTTCTTTTTGTCTCCTGAAATGTTCTTTTTTTAAGCACTCATGAATTGCTTAGGTAGTGAGAGGGCACTGCCCTTCATACCCATCTGCAACTTCATGCGTTTGTGGTTAATAGTCAGGTCATTTCAATAGAATGAAAAGCAACTTTTATTATGTCTGAGTCTCTGTACTAATAACAAAGCTTAGTGCACTTTGAATCACTTACTTGGCAATTGTTTTTTTGAAGGTGTCAGCTGGCTGTGTTTGCAAATCTCCTTGTTTCAATTTAGAATGGAGTTTCCCAACAGAGACACTCCAGACATTTTGGGCCTGGTCATTCTTTGTTTTAGGGTTGTCTTGTGCATTGCGTGATGCGTATTCAGCATCATCCCTGGCCTTTACCCCCAGATGCTAGGAGCACCCCCTCCTCTACCTTTTGTGAGAACCAGAATGTCTTGCCAAACTGTTTTGTCAGGGGAGCTCTTAGTGCAAAACTTTCTCCCTTTGGAGAAGCACTGGTGTAGAGCAAAATTGACCTTAAATGACCTTAGAGGTATCACTAAGAATTGATGGTAAATTGTTATACGCTTTAGTTTTAACGCATATAAGATATTTATCTGATTGGTAGTTTGAAGTGTATAGTCATTATATGATAGTTAGGAAAAGTCAGTTGTTTAACTCGATTATTGGGGAAAGTAACCAGAAAAGCCCATTTTAAACCTGAAATGCAATCAAATACCAGTCTGTGTGGCTACTATCAACATTTTAAAATCTCAGTCATTACTTAATGCTAAATCTGGTAAAATGACTAGAGCTCTATAAGTAGTAACTGAACAAATACGGAAACTTTAAATTTTGTGCTGTAAAATTTTAAATGTTAAGTGAAAAGTGAAAGTTGCTCAGTCGTGTCCAACTCTTTGCAACCCCATGGACTATATAGTCCATGGAATTCTCCAGGCCAGAATACTGGAGTGGGTAGCCTTTCCCTTCTCCAGGTGATCTTCCCAACCTAGGGATTGAACGCAGATCTCCCACATTGCAGGCGGATTCTTTACCAGCTGAGCCACAATGTTAAGTAGAACAAACAACTTTAAAACATCAACCTTTGGTAACATGTTACAGATGTTAACTTTTAAAATTGTTTCAACTTAATTATGGAAGTTAGTTTTAAATATTTTCTCTTTATTTTGTTAATGCTTTTTAGCCAAACTGCATGTACTAAATAATCCTTTGCACTTGTCCCCAGAGTGAAGAATAGAATTAATAAGTATTCTTTGCTCCTTGTGCGTGATCTGTTTTGGGTTTAGTCACTCTGGTCTTTTAAATGTCCCTGCAGCAAGCAGTGCTCATCCTGAATGAGAGCCTGTGAGCTACTGAACTTTGGCTCCTTTTGCTCTGACTGAGCAGGCCCTGTTCTTTGATTCCCTGCTTCCAATACTTGATTTGATTTGACACTAATAAACCACATGGTCTTAGCTACAAATGATAGAGCTTGATTTTCAGTAATTAACTTATGTGTTTAAGATATGCTTGTGAATGTGTTGATACATATCAGTAAGCTCTAAGAACTTTGTGTGCTTAGTCACTCAGTCGTGAGCAACTCTTTGTGACCCCATGGACTGTAGCCTGCCAGGCTCCTCTGTCCATGGGCATTTTCCAGGCAAGAATATTGGAGTGGGTTGCCATGCTGTCCTCCAGGAAATCTTCCCAACCCAGGCATCAAACCCAGGTCTCCCGCATTTCAGGCAGATTCTTTACTGTCTGAGCCACCAGGGAAGGCCAAGAATACTGGAGTGGGTAGCCTATCCCTCCTCCAGGGGAACTTCCCAACCTAGGAATCGAACTGGGGTCTCCTGCATTGCAGGAGGATTCTTTACCAGCTGAGTTCAACTAAAAACTGGTTCAGGCACTAAGTCTTGTCCAACTCTTTACGACCCTATGGACTGCAGCACACCAGGCTTCCCTGTCCATCACCAACTCCTGGAGCGTGCTCAAACTCATGTCCGTTGAGTTGGTGATGCCATCCAACCATCTCATCCTCTGTTGTCCCCTTCTCCTGCCCTCAGTCTTTCCCAGAATCAGGGTCTTTTCCAATGAGTTGGCTCTTTGCATCAGGTGGCCATAGTATTGGAGCTTCAGCCAGCATCAGTCCATCCAGTGAATATTCAGGGTTGATTTCCTTTAGGATTGAGTGATTTAATCTCCTTGTAGTCCAAGAGACTTACCTTCCTGTTAAAAAGTCAGAGTTTTATGGGGAAGATGGAAACCTGTTTCCTAACTGTCAGTGGTTTACTTGTCTTAGAGATCGCAGCTCAATCTGGATCCTCTTAGCCATGGTAGCGTTTTTTTCTTTGGCTCTGTGTGTGCACACATGATGGCTTGACACCCAGCCTTCTGTCCGCACCTAACCTGTTCTTCACAGAACACTTAGTCCTAAATTAGCATGTCTTTCGCCCTCCTTCCCCTTCCTGTTCATACCTTCTCCTGGCCTTCCCACACCTCACTAGCTACCCCACCCTGCTTCACCTCTCAGGTTGCATCTCTGACTCCCGCTAGAACCTCTGCGGCTCTGTTTCTGGCCGCCCTGCCCTCCACCTGTGAATCCTGGGAGACACATGGAAAGTAACTGCAGCATTGGTAATCTAAAGACCTGGGCTAGCTTAGGGCTTTTACTAAGAGAGCTTAATAATACAGTTCTAGCCTTCATTATAGTTTAAAAGAGGAAACTTGGCCAAGTCACCTGTGGCTTTGCATAGGCACAAGAAACAAGGAAGTAATTGTTCAGAGATGTAGTATTGGACATTACGCTTTGGCGTGGTGCCTTGGGTTCAAGGATATCCTACTTCAGCTGCCCAAAGTTTGAACTTTTAATTCAATAAGCAGATGAAAATTGGAACACACAATCAATTGTTTATTTGTGTGTAGTTACCGAGTGCTCTGTTGAACTTAATGAGGCTATACTAAAATGATCTTCAGCTTTTATTAAGCATAGGAAACAGAAGAAACTGACTAGAAATTTAATTTTAGATGGTGGTTTATGTAAATAATTCCCAGCTTGCCCAGTTTATGAAACTCCTTGAGGTGAAGATTGTACCTAATTCAGCTTTGTGGCCCCGATGTCCAGATTCATCATTACCTGAATCTCATCCTTAATGCGGAGAAGGCAATGGCAACCCACTGTAGTGTTCTTGCCTGGAGAATCCCAGGCATGGGGGAGCCTGGTGGGCTGCTGTCTATGGGGTCGCACAGAGTTGGACACGACTGAAGGGACTTAGCAGCAGCAGCAGTAGCATCCTTAATGACTGTATTGTGTGTGTAAAATCACGCCAATCTTTTGAAAACAGGGAGAGTATGAATTTTAAACTGCATGTGTGCTTGTGTATGTGTGTGTGTGTGTGTATGTGTGTGTGTGTTCCAGCGTATATAAGTTGTGTCTGTTTGTTAGCTGCTGGGCTGGCGGATGCCCTCTCTGAGCTCCTCCTGGGAGCCAGGCACCCAGGCTGCAATGATAGGGGAGGAGAGGCATGAATTGCAGCAGGGCTGGGGTGAGTTCCACACAGCCTGTGGACAAGGCCGAAGATGACCTGGGCCAGTGATTCCCAGATTCTCCTCAGGGCCTGACTGGCATCATATCTGGATGGAGTTTTTATCCGCCCCTGGTCAAACTGAGATAATGAGGGAAAATGGGGCTTTTTTCCATAAAGCTAAATTGATGTGATTAAAAGGATTGTCCTTTATTCTGAGATTATGTCTTTCCAGCTTCTTTGGTGTAGATATGTTCTTCTGTTAGCAGCTGTCACTTTAATTTTTTTGAGTTTTTAAGTAAGCTCTTGTGTCACTTCCCCAAATTATTTTTGTAGTGTACCTGTTTTGTGGAATTTGAGCTGGAGATCATTCTGTAAAATTATTGTTATGTTAAAGGTGCAGTTTAATGAGCACCCACCCAAAGGCAATGGCACCCCACTCCAGTACTCGTGCCTGGAAAATCCCATGGATGCTGGAGCCTGGTAGGCTGCAGTCTATGGGGTCGCGAAGAGTTGGACACGACTGAGCGACTTCCCTTTCACCCAAAGAACATCTCTTACTTTGTCTGCCTGGAGTCTTTCCACTATTTTCTGAAAAACATACCTTTTCTCTTTTGACAAATTCTCCTTCCACAACTCCACGCAGCCTGGCGTTCTTGTGTGGCCAGTGAGGGTGATACCCCAACCCTAGACTGGCTGGCAGGAGCACAGGTTTGCCTCTGGGTATCTTCAGATGGGCACTTCGGGAAGAGCTCTCTTTTGGTCGTGCTGCCTGTAGCTGAGGCTCCAGAGGACCTGCGCAAAAGAGTGATGTCACATCGAGAACTCCAGAGGCAGAGCACCAAGGTGGGGGAGGGGGGCAGTCTGGTGGTTCCCTTCTCCTTGAAGTCCAGCCGACACCAGAGACAGAATTCTTCTTGCCAAGCCAGTTCCATGCGTGTTTCTGACAGTTTGGATTAAGATCCTTAACTCATACATGATGTAGCCTGCAGGTTGCTCTTCAGAGCCACCCCGTCAAAAAGGCGCCAACTTCTCTTCCTTCGACTGATGAGAAAACTCCGCAAGTTGTGGAGGATAAGTAACTTGCCCAGTGATGCCAGCAAGAATAAGGTCAGGGTGATGAGCCGGACTCCAGGCTGTGCCATAACCACTAAGCAGCGGGACCTGTCCGACTGAGCTGCTGACACCAAGTTCCAGATTTATGCTCTAGGCTTGGATGTTATCCTAGGGGGAGTGCTCTGGTGAGGTATAAAGAGTTCTATCCTCAGCTCTGCCCTTGCTGGCATAACTGATTTTGAGCCACTTTGACAAGCAGCTTTCAGATGGTTTCAGCTGCCAGTAAAGGGGATGCCTGGGGAGTCAGTGGGCTTCCTGTTGCTGGCCCAGCTGAGCTGAGGCTGGTGAATCACCATCGGTTTCATCGTGGGGGGTGATTGAAAGGAGTGGGGCCTGGTGAGTTCTCTCTCCTCTGTGTCTGAGATGTGGTCTTGTTAAGGATCTGCAGACTGGGAACAAGGAAAGCCTGAAGTGTGTGGCCCTCAGCAGGGAGTGAACTGTGGAGCCGGTGCTGCATGTGTGCTCCCTATAGAGGAGGACCAAGCAGAGAGGGGGTCCTTCCCTGAGCCTCATTCCACTGAGGAGGGGCTTCAGTGGAGGGAGTGGAGGTGGTGGGGGCTCAGAGGAAGGGCACCTGAGCTGGACTGGGGAGGCCTGGGCTTTGGAGGGCACGTGCTCTGTGCACAGGCCAGGGATCAGCTCCACTACCCCTTCTCTCTGCAGTGCCAGCAGCACTTCCACTAGAAGATTAACCAGTAGATCGATAATGAATGCGTGGATTGTCAGAGTCCTTTATAATCAGATCAGAAAAGGGTACAACCTTGGGCCATCCGGAAATGAAAATAGCCATTGCTGGACAGCTGTCTGGTTTACTTGCTTTTTTTTTTAAAACATATTCACTGCTTGGACCGTTCATGTATTGCTGTTCTTTGCCTCACTATAGGTATTATTTCCTCTATCGAATTGTGAATCCCTTAAAACAAAGACTGTCAGTTTCAGGTGTCGTTTGTTTTGTTTTGTTGTAGCTAGGATTTAGAGTTCACTGTAGACTGAATTTCATAGTATTTTAATTTTTAGATACCCTGCTCTTGAGAGACAAAGACCTTTACTTGTTCCTCGGAACCATGAGCAGCGTAATGAGCTGCGGTGTCTCCTCTTGGGTCTGTTCCTCACTGGGACAGCCTCCTGAGGATTTGGAGCCGGCCACTCCTTGGCTCCTGCTGCAGGACCTCAGGCCACCTTGGCATTCCTGACCCTGCGGCTCCCGCTCAGAAACTCTTCATGAACTTCCACAAGAAAAGTCCTGCTCAAGCAGGAGACCATCCCAAGTCTTTAATCTCTGTAATTTGCTGACCTCTGCTCTGCTTCCCAATATTGATACCTGTCTCTCTCCAACCCAGATGACTTTTTCCTTATCCAGTCCTTGGTGACTGTGATCACATGTTCTCTCTGTCTTGACTGTCATCTGCCGTCAAGATTTGCCTCTTCCTGAGGCCTGCCCTGCTGCCCTTCTCCAACCCCCATCATGGGCAGCGCTTGCTGGGTTTGGTGCTTGATTCTGTGCTTGTTTGTGTCGTGTGTGACCCTGTGAGAACCAGGGGCAGCCTCAGATGGCTGGTGCAGAGTTTCAGCTTTCCTTTGTAACTGGTAGGCCAGTTTAATTCCAGGACCTGAATTTCTCTGCGGCTCAGGACCCTCAGGTCCTGGCTTTAGTGTTCAAAGTCCCACACCCAGGGATCCTCAGCCCCAGGCCATCTGGAACAGTCACTCACCAGATGTAAGGCCATGGACTGGAGTTTTGCCTTGGGCCTCTGCACATTCCATAGGTTAATTAGCTTCTGTGTATAGTGAGGCTTTGTCATAAGCTATTTTTCAAACTAAAATTTATGGGAAAATTATTTTAATTCATCAAATATGTATTGACTTTCTAAACCTGTAAGATATTATGAAAGATAATGTGATACGATTTTTTGGTTCTCGGAGTTAAAAGCTTTCCTAGCTGTACCATTTGGAGACTTACTAATTTTAATTATATTTCCTTATTTATCTTTACAGATGAAAAGGTCTTGAGAAAACAAACTTTGATGATTTCTTGATCCCTTACCAGGTTGTAGTAGAACGTCTTGGCCTGTCATCTTCTGGTTCGGATTTTTCTTTGGTGCTTTTCACATACTGCACCGAAGCTCATTTCCTACTTTTTCTTTCCTGCGGCCCCTGTCCTGCGGCCCCTGTAGCTTCCTGCCCGTGGTGTGCTGGCAAGTGCCTGAGGCCGAGGATCCTCCCACATGGCTGGCAGCACTCCGGCCTCCCTCCTCAGGGAAAGCCCAGGAGGACAGTCTCTGGGAAACCATTGAGGTTCTCAGGAGCTTTGAAGCTTTTGTTGTGAGTTTCCTCTTCAAGGTCACTAATTTAAAATGTAGCAAGAACAGTCAGGTGGCTCTTGTGTGTCTGTATCTGACCCCTCTGGGAAGAGGGCTTTGTGTTCCCTATTTCTCTCCTGTCAATGAGCTGGTTTCCTGGCCTACAACTGCAGGACATGGCTGGCAGCCACTGAGGATAGCTCCTATCCAGGGTCCCCTCTTGTTTATAAAGTGTGAGCAGAAGACTATTCTGCGAGCAGAGAGCTGGCTGTGTGATCCTTGTACTATAAAGCTTGGTTCTATGTGAACAGAACTTAGTGTTATCAGCTAAGCCTCCAGCCAGGTTAACTTGGCGCTTATTTTATGACGTGCTCACAAGAAGAAGCTCCTACTCTGCATCTCCCCATGAAAGTGCCCTCCTGTTCTTCTACCTCCCTCCTGCCCTCTTGCCTTTTCTGCCAGGGGCTCGTTTCCACTCCACGCTTGAAAAGTTGTGGGACAGTTTTCCTTGAAGGACCACAGCCCAGCAGATCCCTAGTTTATTTTGTTTGTTTTTTTTTTGGCTTGTATTGTGTATTTCTTGTCCATTTTCTTTTCTTTGATAGTTTTATTTTAAAGTAAACGTTGTAAAAGCGTACAGATAGTTAACACATAGTCTTCACCCAGCATCCCCTAATCTTATAACTTCAATAAATTTAGCTGAACTAAGAAATTAAGCTAATTAGTCAGCCAGGTGACTCAGTGGTAAAGAATCTGCCTGCAATGAGAGAGACGCAGGTTTGATCCCTGGGTCAGGAAGATCCCTTAGAGAAGGAAATGGCAACCCACTCCATTATTCTGCCCTGGGAAATCCCTTGGACAGAGGAGCCTTGCAGGCTATAGTCCATGGGATTGCAAAGAGTTGGACATGACTTAGCAACTAAACAACAAGAAATTAACAGCACTATTAACTAAGCTGCTAGTTTTATTCACATTTCCCTAGTTTTTTTTTTCCCCCCCCCCACTAATGGCTATTATCTGTTTTAGAGTTCTAGTCAGGACACCATAGTACACTTGGTTTATCCTGGCTCCCTAGCTTCAGTCTGTGACCATTTCTCCATCTTTACTGATGGATCATGAATTCTTTCATCTTGGCTCCTATGTCCTTTTGAAATATCCTCGCCTCCTTCTTCTCCTTCTCTCTCCCCCTCTTTCTCTCCCTCTCTCTGTTCCCTGCCCACCCCCCACCTCCACCCCACCCCCCAGCTGTGGCAGACACATCCAAGGGAAGTTGTGAATCTTCAGCACTGCTTAGTGGGCCTCCTGAGCCCCCTGAGGTCACTGCACCATTGCAGGTTCAAAGTGCCTGTCTTCTGACGGGACGTGCCCAGGTGCTTTTTCCAAGCCTCATTTCACTAATGTTAAGAGTTGTCACTTAAGTGACTATCTTCTAGCACAGAGCTGGGCAAGCATCTTCTGTGAAGTCCCAGTCAGTGTTTGAGACTTTGCAAGCCATGAGGTCTCTGGTTGCAAGTACTTAGCTCTGCCTTTGTCCTGTGGAAGCAGTCCTGATAGTACACACATGAATGAACATGGCTACATTTCAATAAAACTTTATTTACAAAAACCGGGGGCTGCCTTCTGGGTTGGCCCACCTTGAACCCATTAAAGGCCTTCTGCTCCTTTCATGTTTGTCTCATTTTTGGTGCCTTGGTGAACTGCGTCTATTGTATTTGTGCCCATGGTAGGAGAGTGCAGATGTCATCAGCACGGTTGGCTAGCAGCACTACTGTGGTCATGTGTCCTGTCCCACAGGCCCACCATCTCTTCCTTTCCGTGATCATCCCTGCTCTACTTCCCAGGATCTTGAAATCCTGTGGTGAGGCTTTTTTTTTTTAAAGCAAACTTTTATCTGAGTATAACATACCCCCAAAATGTGTATGAATTATGTGTGTTAACCAGGTGTGTTTTTGTAGCATTGTTTTGAGACTCTGAGTGAATTGGCTCCTTGAGGAAAGTGGTAGAGCATGAAGTGGTGTGGGCTCTGCTTAGTGAGCCAGGAGTTTGTGTAAAGAGCTCAGTGTTACAGGAGTGCCACCTCGAACTGTCTGAGCTCTCTCTTGGTCCAGGTCACTCATCTGACTCTCTCAGCTGATGAGTTGCTGAGAGAATCACATAGGAAATGACTCTTGTAGTTTTGGGGGTTTTTTCCCCTCCAGGTTAACTGCCCTCTTATGATTGGTAGCTATGATTTTCTAGTGGAGAGAAAAGGTTGAGCGTTCCTTTGCTAGATTCTGATATGGCATTTGGTAAACATTGTGTCCAGGGGGTTATGGAAGATTTAAATTTTATGTATTTGAGTTATTTGGTGAGAATCAATGTATATTGATGGCTAGCACTTTGAATCTGTAGTTCTGTTTGGTGCCTCCTGCTATGTCTCGATACAGAGCATATAATTCTGTGTCAGACAGTAAAGAATCAGCCTGCAATGCAGGACACCTGGGTTTGATCCCCGGGTTGGGGAGATCTTCTTAGAGAAGGGAGCAGCTACCCACTTCAATATTCTTGCCTGGAGAATTCTGTGGACAGAGGAGCCTGGCAGTCTGTAGTCCATGGGGTTGCAAAGAGTCAGACATGAATGAGCAACTAATACTTTTCATAAAGAAACAAGTTGAAATCAGAACACTTGTTTGTAAGTTCCAGGTATACTGCTTACTTAAGATCTTGGTCTCTCTCTTGGTCCAGGTCACTCATCTGACTCTCTCAGCTGATGAGTTGCTGAGAGAACCACATAGGAAAACATTGTGAACCTCCCACCAGAGGATTTTGCAGCTCTCTGTGGTGTGGTAGGCGAGCAGGATGGCCTGGGGCAGTTTTCCAAATTTGTGGTTACTGCTAGCACTTATCTCCTGACCCTCTTGGCACATGGCCCTATTACATCACTGGTTTCTGTCTGGTTGGAACCATGCCTACCCCATTGGTGGTGCTGGTCTGGTGAACCCGGAGCAGTGAAATGGTTCATTCACTTGTGTTAGCACTCATTGACTGGGCCCCAGCACCGTGCTCAGTCTTCAGCTCACAACTACACTGTCAGCAGTGGAGAAAAATCAGTCTGTGCTCTGCCTCCAGGGGCATGTGGTCCTGAGGGTGGGACAGGCACTGACTGACTTTATGTAAAGTGTATATCATTGTGCAGTAGCTGTGATCAGGGCTGAGAATTACAAGTAGATGATGCTGTGATTGAGGGAGTTAATCTCTGTAGAGGTTTTTCTCAGGCATTCCTGAGAAAGCGATTGGACTGATGGAGAAGGAAAGAGTATTCCAGGGAATGGGCACAGGGTACGAAGACCCCATGGGTGAAAGTAGTCCAGCCCCTGAGAGTGACTAGAAGCCCACTGAGGCTGGAGAGGAGGGAGGGTGTGAGAACAATGTGGGGGCACGAGGGGCCTGGCAGGCCACATGGAAGAGGCTTATCTGCTTAGAAGGAACAGTTACTCCACTGGTCCAAGCCAAGAATTGGACATGAGCACATTTAAATTTAATCCTCAAGTAAATGTTAGGGTTCTGTTCTTAAAACTTGCCTTGTGCATTTTAAGAATTTTGAAAGTTGTCTTTGCAATTCAAATTTATTTAAGAGAGAAGATTGTTTTGAGACAAGTTGTGCTTTGTGAATTGGTGGGTGTTTGGGTCTTGTCAGCAAACAGTTCTGTCCATCATTGTTAGAGGGTTTAACAGGCAAAATGGATCAGCACCCTAACCTTTTCACCAAGGACTCTAGACGCGGATTACTTAAACATATCCCTGGGTCTGATTGTATTTTAGAACTTGAAGGATTAATGATGACCATGGTTTAAATCAGTTACAGAAAATCACTCTTTTCAAAGAACGTTATAACTTTTGTTTTGGTTTCTTAATTTCTTTTAACTCTTTTAATTCAAAAGTATATTTTAAAGTTTTGTTGCCAACTAAGTTATCATGTGAGTGCAGAGGGAAACTCGATTTGGCTTTGTGGGTTTATTTTAGGTTAAATGGGCTTCCCTGCTGGCTCAAGCAGTATAGAATCTGCCTGCCATGCAGGAGACCCAGGTTTGATCCCTGGGTCTAGAAGATCCCCTGGAGAAGGAAATGGCAACCCACTCCAGTATTCTTGCCTGGAGAAACCTATGGACAGAGGAGCTTGGCAGGCTACAGCCCATGAGGTCGCAGAGTTGGACATGACTGAGCAACTAACATTTTAGGATAAATAGATTGCATTCTTAATCTTGAGATTAACACTGAACTGTTTCTCATCCCTTATGAAAGGAATCGAAGACATGGGCCTTGGAGATCAAGTCACATGTTAATAGAACACAACTATCCCATCAAGTAATACTCTGCAGGAGACTGGGGAGGTCATTTCTTCTCTGGGACGCCTTTCAATAAATAATGAGAGGCAGTGTAGCACAGTAGACAGTGCAGACTCCAGCTCAGCCCCTCTGGTGGAACATCTCAGACCCCAAGGTCTTTGTGCCTCAGGTTCTGTATCTCACAAATGTAGCACAGCGCCCCACTGCGGCTGTTACTGTTGTGGAGTCCTGGCTCAGTGTTTCTTAGTGTCATCAGGAAATTTTCCTTCTAGGTTACACAGCAACTGTTGACATTTTATGGTGTGTTTGTAGTTTGCACAATGATATGTTTCTTTTTGTAAAGGAGAAATTGTTGTAAATGAAGTCAATTTTGTGAGAAAATGCATCGCGTCGGACACAAGCCAGTACGATTTGTGGGGAAAACTGATATGCAGTAACTTCAAAATTTCCTTCATTACGGATGATCCAATGCCATTACAGGTGCGTTTGATTTGTATGCTGTTTAATTGTATCAAGGCTTTATACTCTTACACCTTATACCTGGAGAAGGAAATGGCAACCCACTCCAATATTCTTGCCTGGAAAATCCTGTGGACGGAGGAACCTGGTAAGCTACAGTCCATGGAGTCACAAAAAGTCAGGCACGACTGAGTGACTTCACTTTTATACTCTTAAGCAATACATATTCTTACACAAAGCACAGATATGGAAAAACTACAATAAAATTATTAAGTGAGTAATGTAAGGTTGGATCTCCTTGCAGTTCAAGTGACTTTCAAGAGTCTTCTCCAACACCACAGTTCAAAAGGATCAATTCGTCGCTCAGCTTTCTTTAGAGTCCAACTCTTACATCCATAAAAGAAAGCTGAGCACCGAAGAATTGATGCTTTTGAACTGTGGTGTTGGAGACTCCGACTCTTGAGAGTCTCTTGGGCTACAAGGAGATCCAACCAATCCGTCCTAAAGAAAATCAGTCTTGAATATTCATTGGAAGGACTGATGCTGAAGCTGAAACTCCAATACTTTGGCCACCTGATGTGAAGAACCAACTCATTGGAAAAGACCCTGATTCTGGGAAAGATTGAAGGCAGGAGGAGAAGGGGATGACAGAGGATGAGATGGTTGGATGGTGTCACCAACTCACTCAATGGACATGAGTTTGAGCAAGCTCCAGGGGTTGGTGATGGACAGGGAAGCCTGGTGTGCTGCAGTCCATGGAGTTGCAAAGAGTCAGACACGACTGAGATGAACTGAACTGAACTGAATGTAAGGTTAGGAATGTATTACATTAAAATTCAAAGTAAAGTTTAAGGAGAATGTTGAGACGGGTGCAATTAGTGAAATGGTTTTAAGTCACATTGCTATATTTATCCTCTGTGATCTTTGCTTATGTAACCTTTTTAATAAGGGAGCTATTATTTCCTTCTAAATCTTTTAACCTACATATAAAAACAAAGAGATCCTTTTTGACTGGTCATAAAGAGAAAAAAGTATACAGCAAATAATCTCATAAATGCTGCATGTTTTATGTATTTCATAGTATCTTTAACTGGCATTTTTCAAAAGTCAAATTCTTATTTCAAATTTCTAGTAAGAATGAAGAAAAATATTGATAAAGTTTTTCCTTAATAACCTCTTGCTATTTTATTTTCTAACTGGATAAGAGTAGCTCCATATAATTTGAGTTCTCAAAAGTTCAGTCATTTGACTAACTTAATAATTCTGGACTTTTCCTCAATTCTCATTTTCTATTTTGATTTTTAAAGTGTTATATACTTTACCCCCTAGACCTTTATTTGTGATAGTTGTATTTGGATGTAATTCTAAACTTTTGACTGAAGTGTGTAACTATGGATAAGTATATTTCAATCTATTGCAGTGTGTAGGTATATTTAAATTTAAGGCATTTAGAGATACCTACTATGTAGAGACACTAGCTTATTAGACTGTAAACTTGGGTTTTTCCTTTTGTTTTTAGCTTTATTTCTATCTTTGGCCCCAGATTTCACTGTAAATGAGACCAATATACCTGGAAGAGCTTAAATCCAGTACCACTCACAGAAAAAAATTAGCCAGTGCCCCACCAACAGAAGGTTAATCGCATCAGCTATGCCCTTAGTTTGAAAGTGTGTTTAAAAAGTAAGTTTAACAAACAAGCAGTAGTTTGACTAAAGATTTTTATTTCTGGTAGACCTTCTGCTCTAAAATCTCCATTGTGAAAATCAGGCTATGACTTGACCCATTAAAATCTGATGACTTTGAAGGCCCACTTCTTTACTATTTTAGTGACAGTTTTACCTGAACTAGACATGCATGTGTTTGCTGTGAAGTGATTGACAGGATACTGTGACATATCCTGTAAGTTACAGTGACACTGTAGTGTGTAATCTGCCCTAATTTTATTGTTTAAAGCGTGGGAGAAAGGTGGAGAGAATGTGATCGAAGCAGGCATGTCATGTCTCTCTTCCTCCCCTGATTCCTACTAGAACACGTTCTGTGCTGCCACAGTGCCAGCACTGTCATAGCTGCTGCTGCTGCTGCTGCTGCTAAGTCGCTTCAGTCGTGTCCGACCCTGTGCTACCCCATAGATGGCAGCCCACCAGGCTTCCCCATCCCTGGGATTCTCCAGGCAAGAATACTGGAGTGGGTTGCCATTTCCTTCTCCAATGCATGAAAGTGAAAAGTGAAAGTGAAGTCACTCAGTCGTTCCGACTCCTACCGACCCCATGGACTTGCAGCCTACCAGGTCTCTCCATCCATGGGATTTTCCAGGCAAGAGTACTGGAGTGGGGTGCCATTGCCTTCTCCAACTGTCATAGCTACACACAGGCAAGAGCTTTCTGTTCTTTTCAGAGAGCGTCCTTGGAGCTTATCACACCTAACAGTAAGGCTTGTTATTACCATTGGGAAGTGATTGCTAACAGAATTAACATGAACGTACTTTTTTATTTCAGAAATTCCATTACAGAAACCTCCTACTTGGCGAACATGATGTGCCTTTAACGTGTATTGAGCAAATAGTCACACGTATGTATTATTCTTCACTCAGTTGCTAAATTCTCACTTGAAGAATTATATCCCTCAAGTACTTTGGTTGGAATTTTATTTCTGTAGGTTTTTTCCTTTTTTATTTTTATTTTTTGGGTCCCAGGAAAATTAATTAAAAAGTAATCCGTAAATTATTTTAAAATAGAGATATAAAATATATGGCTTTTTATATTTTCTGGTATTTGTCCTCTTTTTAATTAAAACCTTAATCATTAAGTATAGATGGTAGAGATTTTGTGTAAAGAGATATCTTTGGTATAATCAGAAGCAGGGTTAAAACTGACCCCCCAAAGTTCTCAGAATCATATTTGAACAGGAAAGATTCCAGAGAAGCAGTACCCAAGTGGTGGGTGATCTTTCAGTTGTTCTCAGCAAGAGTTTGTTAAAGTATACTAAAGAGTAAGTATCAAGAAAGAAATTTTTTTCCTTTTCAGTAAATGACCACAAGAGGAAGCAGAAAGTTCTGGGTCCAAACCAGAAGCTGAAATTTAATCCAACAGAGTTAATTATTTACTGTAAAGATTTCAGAATTGTCAGATTTCGCTTTGATGAATCCGGTCCTGAAAGTGCCAAAAAGGTAATCCTGTTAAGTTCTGTCACGACTTTTGCACTGTGTTCACCTGTTGCAGTTCCTTATGGAAGTTCTCATTTCTCAGCTGCTCAGTTTTTTTGTTTTTTTTTTTAAGGGAAGTTATTAGATGTCTCCTTATGTTAAAGTGAAAGTCAGGAATGTTTCTAGAACTGTTTCCTTGGACTAGTTTATGGCTACTTTAAGCTATTCTCTGGAGAAGGAAATGGCAACCCATTCCTGTACTCTTGCCTGGAAAATTCCATGGACAGAGGAGCCTTGTAAGCTACAGTCCATGGGGTCGCAAAGAGTTGGACACGACTGAGCGACTTCACTTCCTTTCACTTCTAAGCTATTCTACATAATTTTTTTAATCAACTTCTAAAATACAAAAAACTTTCATGTACCTTTTACATTAAGATCATTGCCATCTGGTTTTTTTCTCGTTAAAAAGATTGAAAAGATGATGCTGTATGCTGTATTGTAATTGAGGTTTGGTAAGACTTTTGATTCAGAACCTCAGAGCTTTATTATCAAACTAAAAGCTTGACTGAGGTTACATAAGGTTAGGTAAATATGTAGTTGTAGAGGGGTCTAATATTAGTACAATAAAGAAATTTTAATGAATTTAAATGATATTCCACAGGGGCAACTAAAAGCTAAGGGCTTTTTAATTGCCTTGTTTTTCCCCTGCCTTCCAGGAAATGTTTACTGCAAACTCATGGAGTGAGATTCAAGGGCAGAAATTCCTTCTTTGAGTCCATATTTTGGCTTTAGTAGAGGAGTGAAGCTGGTCCTAAGCAACCTCCCACCTCAGCTAGTCTGTGGTGCAGCAAGTGTAGGATCTACTAACAGAATCTCCAGGGGAGCCTTGCTCTCGTGTACTGAGAATAGAGGAGTGATGAGGGAGTTTTGGGCCACAAGAAATGGGTGCATTTGTTCTCCATGGTCAGTAAACTTAATGCAGTTAATTTTCTGTTGATATCAGTGAGGCTATCGGAAGAATCTTATGGCAGCTGTCTTCATGTACTTTGGTGGGGAGGTGATAAGTTTATTTTTAGAACCAGAGTCAACAGATTCTTTACAGGAGGGCAAACATGAAATGAATATCTGAAGATGCCTGGCCATTGCAGCTCGATTAGGTAGCAGAAGTGGTGGTGGGTCTGTGGCTGACCAGTTTTCAGAGAGAGTGTGTTAAGACCATCTTTCTGCATGCTGCAGGATGGGAAATTCAGCCAGATAACTTTTATGGCTGCTGTTAGCCATTCAGTTCTGCAGTTTGTGATTTTGGCATTTTACTAGTTTGAGGTACCTGTTCTTATGTAGAAAGACCTCAGAATTAATTAGGTGGTAGATTGCATATAAAATAGTTGAACCAAGTTAATTTTTAAAATTCCTCTATAGTTGTTGTTTAATCAAAGCACCAGGAATCTGCTTATGGAAACATTACCTTCAGGATGTATAGCATGTCAAGAGTAGGGACACCATTGGAACTGAGGGAATGGAGTTACAACAGGATTTTTTTTTTTTTAAGTAAGAAATTGATACAGTGGCCCAACAGTCTTCCAGGAAGTTTACGTTTCTCCCATCCTCTATTCTGTGTTTCAGATGACACTGTGTCAGTCATTGAAAATCATAATTATCTGACTTCTTCTTGCACCATCTAGGATACTTGTTGCTAAGTATAATTGAGGCAATAAAGCATGAACAAATTAAAATTAAATTTAACAGTACAAAGTAGAAGCATGAAACATATTTCCACATAAATGATTAGTTTCCAAATGAATGAAACAAATTCAGAATATCCCTTATCTGTTGTTGCTGCTTGCAAGTGCTTCAGGGGCCTCACTGAATAATCTACACAAAACTGACCAGGCGGCTCCAGTTTTTTATGCCCTTTCTGCAGACCAGATTGCTGGCAAAAATCCTTTCCCCACTGTCTTAAAATATAAAAAGCAGTTACCTCACACACAAAAGAAATACTGTTTTTGTCTTTGTATAATCATAAGAGGGGAAATACAGGAAAGAAACATAGGCATTAAGAATATAAATGGAGGGACTTCCCTAGCAGTCCAGTGGTTAAGAGTCCGCACTTCCACTGCAGGGGACTCAGGTTCATCCCTGGTCAGGGACTCACATGCTATGTGGTACGGCCAGAAGAAAAGAATACAAGTGGAGAATTTTTTCCCTGATTTACATATCTTCAAACACAGAGGTTAAATCATGTATGGCTGCCAAAGCTTAATGTCTTCATGAATTTAAAACAAAAATTCTAGTATACTCTTTTATTTCATGTGAAAATTTTCGTTTGAAACTAGGTCACAGTTGGGAAGTTACAGCTTGATTCTACCTCCTGGAAACTTTGAATACTGTTTTCTCTGGAAGTACTCTGATTTTTGTAAATTGTTTTAAAATGACCAAATGCGTGTTCACAGTTCTCTGATGTGTGAACCATTGATAATTTTTGGAAATACAGCAGTTATATTTCTGTTTGAATTACAAAATCTTGAAATGTTAAATTGGTTCACATATTGTTAAATATTGCTCCAAAGCCTTCTGGTAGTCTATTTGTTATTGCCTAAATATCAGTCAATAGTATTACAAAAAATTACAATTTCCTACAATAGCCAGGGCAAATGAACTATTTCAGAAGCAGTTTTCAAAGGTGTAGAGTTTTTCTGAAAATTTTTTAATACTTAGGGAGTACATTGTACATTATTCCTAAGATTGGAATAATTGTACATGAAAATGAGACCTACTTTTTTGAGTCTCTTATTACACTCTTAGTGATAGAGCCTAGGAACATGGACGTAGGCTTTTTAGGTAGTGTGTGTGGAAAGGCTGAAGGAAGAGGACTCCTGGCTTTCCTGCTCTTCTCAGAGTGTCCTGCAGTGACAGTGGGAGTGTGACACAGTTGTGTGTGCCTTTGTCTGGGTTCCCAAAGGTAGCCCGGACTGAGGTTACCTGAGCAGAGTCATGTGCACTTGTGGTTACACTGCTCACCAACAGCTTAGATCCAGCTGTGTCTCCTTCCCCCAGAATCAACTGTAGAGCAGGAGATTAAACTGAGTCAGTGTCACAGTATTATTTTTGTAGTCTTCTTTAAATGCGAATGCTTTTAAAGGCTTGTTTCCTAACCTTTGTAAATGTGATGTGCTATTTTTAAGGGCTTTTTAGAAATGGGCTGCGCTGGGTTTTGCCTAGCAGATAGGCTTGGTGGCCATAAAAAACATATTCCATCATCAGTGATCTGTGGATTTCTTTTGTGTAAACACGGCCCCTGACTGCTTTCTAAAGGTCTCAGACAAAGTGATAACTAGTATGATGGGCTTGGAGTACTTCCTGACTACATTAGGAACTCATTCTGTAAACTAGTATTTTCAGTGCAGCTGTTCTGAAGTGCAGAGTGCCCCCAGAAAGTACTAAGGAGATGGCAGAAGTGTGGAGTCTCCTGGGCTTCCTCAGATGTGCGCGGAGGCCTTGCCTGGTCTTTACTAAAGAACTAACGTGCTTTCTCCTTCCCTCACTCTATCACCTCACATCCTCTTCCCTGCTCGTTTTACTTTCCCCTTTAGCACTCACACTTGTCTCTTTTACTATAGACTTTCCTGTTGATCTGGTTCAGTGTCTGTCTTCCCCGCTAGAATGTAAGCTCAGGGTGAGCACAGGGTTTGTGTTTGTTTTGTTCATTCTGAGTCCCCAGGGCTTAGGACAGGTGGCTGCTCCGACAGTACCTGTTGAAGGAAGGAGACATGGTGTTTGCCCTGGAGGAATTGAACTTCATAGTAGAAGTAAAACAGAGAACCCGGTATCCTCCTCCTTATTCATGCTCATGACTAGTATGTGAAGCCCTGGAAAGGACCACTTCTTTAACTACAGAGCAAGCTCAGTTAACTACAGAGCACTGACCAGAGATGACAGCTTCAGAGAAAGAGTGGTTGGTTGATCAGTGGGGAAGGGCTTCTTGAACAAAGTGTGGAGAAGGAGGTGGCTGGGACTGAGTCAGACGGACCATATTCAGACAGGTGCTTCCAGACCAGAGACTACTGAGGGATGGGGTGGGAGGTGGGGGTAGGTACAGGAGGGCTGGTAGAGCCTGCCTGATGGGTGAGATTTAATTCAGCATGCAGGTATCTGGTAACTGCAGCAGATAATCCAGAGAACAGAGTTGTTGCTCAAAAGTTCATCTTTAGAAGAGAATCCTTAAGTGTTATTTAATTTTTTTAGAATATAGGGAAGCCCACAGAGATGCCATAAGGCAGGTATGGCTTAAGATTGTAGCTCTGGTAGTGCTGAAAAATGGGACGAAAATGCAAAAAGAATCTTGAGAAAAGTGCAACAAAGCTTATAAACTAAACACGGTGTCCAGAGGAGTAGGAAGTGACAAGGACTTTTTCAACGTGTAGATTCTGTAGTTTGCTCCTAGAAGAAGTGCTCTAAGGACTGGTGAGCAGGCAGGGGATGGAAATGCAGGTCATTGTCTCCTAAACTTCCCAAGTGGGATGGACTCTCAGAAAAGGCTCTCCCACAGGTGTTAAGAACAGCAAGGTATTTCGTAAGTTTGAAGGAGCCATTATTATTGTCGTTTTTTGTCAAAACTGAAACTAATGATAACCATTCTCCTAGTTTTATGTTTTAATTTAGTAAGACAGGAAGCATTTATTCTGTAGAAGTCTGCTAAAATATATTTCTAACAACTGACACATACTTACCAGTGAATAGAATCTGCATCAGCCCACCGCAGACATGGCTAATTTGACAAGGACTAACAATTAACTAAACTTCTTGCTTGCTCACTGTCAAAAGCATATCATTCTGGCTTAATGCTTTTTCTTCTAAAGGATAACTTTTTAAGTAAGATGGTCTGTTGTTCTCTCCTTGCGTCTGTCTTCATTTTCCTCTGTCTGCTCATGTGAGATTGTATTCTCCCATCTCCCGTCACTAGTCCAGGGCTCTGTGAGCTTATTCTGTAAGCTGGAATACCATCCTTCAGTCCAGCAGCAGTTGAGGTTGATCGCAGCCATATCCCCCGTGTGCAGCTGCTCCTGAGGTTGGGCATGTGCTCGAGTTACCCATCCTCAGTGCAGCCTCGATTTCATCTTCATGGTTCACATGCCCAGACTGAGGCTCCAGGCAATGAGTTGACTTCACACAGGTTCCTGGCAGGTGCTTGGTGGGGCTGGGTTCAAGCCCTGAGCATTGGGTTACAAAGACCATGCTTTTCCCAGCACAGGCAGAGTCTCAACCATTTTACTTACACAGTTGTTTGTTTTTTTTTTTTTAATGTATCTCTTTTAACCACCCATGAACTTTTGGGTTTCTTACTAATTTTTATTTTTTGTAAGAAAAAAATTGTAGCTTTTCTGTTTTTAGATTTTTATGAAATCTAAAATGAGTATGAACATTAAAAGGCATCCCTTATACTGAGCCTTCCGAATTGCTGGTATTAAATAATTATTGTCCATAAAAAATGAAAATTTCTCTTTTTTTTAGGCGTGGATATGTCACTGCCTTTTTTGAGAATGCTTCATTTACTTTCCAAGTTTTGTTTATCTGAGTAAAATTATTTCCCTGTTAAAATTCAGCTCAGCAAACACGTACTGAACACTTAGCGTGTAGTCACTGAAGATTGAACAGTGTCTGGGGGCACAGCAGTGAATGAGGTCCCTGGCCTGAGAGAGCCCATTCCAGCTCTGGGTCAGCAGGAAAACATGGAAACATGTGTCCATAGACCTTGCCTCAGATGATGCTCCCCACACCCAAGGCCTCGTTGTACGTTTCATTTAACCACGTGTGTTGAAATCAATTCTAAATGTAGAATTTTTCCTAGGTATGCCTTGCAATAGCTCATTATTCCCAGCCAACAGACCTCCAGCTACTCTTTGCATTTGAATATGTTGGGAAAAAATACCACAATTCAGGTAAATATGAAAATATTAACTACTGTGACTAACTTTACATTGTCTTAAATTTTATTCTTATGTTTTATGAGAAGCCTCCAAGTACCTGAGCCTTAATGATTGTTGAATTATTACCTTCATAACTATAAGAGAATTAAGCGCTCTGTGCTAAAAGAGATAATATTTGTCAGATTATTTCCTTTAAAAGTGAAGAACCTATAAGCAACTGTAACGAAGGCTTATGGGAAGCGTGTCAAGTGTTTTACCTGCAGTCAGTGGCTTGTGTTTTATGATGAAGGAAGATGACTCTCCCTCTCCACCATTAATTGGTAGCTTGAGTTAAAGTAATCTTTTAAGAAAACTGGAGGAAATTAAACCACATCTGAAATTCATAATCTTTTTTGGAAAGGTGATTTCATGCAAAAGCTGAAGTGGCTGAACTCTTTAATGGACTTCATTAAGTCATAATATTGACTTTATAATTATGAATAAGATTCATGAAAGGAAGATGAGCATTCATCCAAAGGACAAAAAACAGTGTATTTTAAACCATTTTTACAAAAGTGAATAGTTCTGTTCACATAGATGTCAGTGATGACACCACCAAAGAAAATTGTAAGTGATCATATAATTCTGAGTTCTTTTATATACAAATGTAATTTTGATCAACCGGTTTCCTTTTTTTAACCTCATAAAAGGCTAGAGGAAAATCAATGAGGTCATGTGTTACTTCATCCCGTCGTAGGTTAGTGACCATCTGTCTATTGCTTGCTGAGTCTCATGCTTGCCCTGTCTTTAAGGGAGCAGGAAGACTCAGCTGCATGTTTGTAGTGAAAGGTCCCTTCACCTAGCCAGCATGGTCCTGATGGGGAGCTTGTAAGTTACTAATTTTACTGGCCTTTTACATTTTGTTAGAACATGTATAGTAATCTAAGTAATGTGTGTAATAAAAGTGTATTCCAGTATCATGTTGTAACTGCATTAAGACGCAGGAGCAGCACGTAGCACCCACAGATGCATGTGGTGTCAGTGTACTTCACTGCTTTAGACGATGCTCCTAAACACTGCAGAGATGACAGGTGGAAGTCATAGTTTTTGTCTTATGGTACTGTACTAGAAGAAATCGGATAACAAAATGTTTGTAACTTAATTTTTTGTATCAAAATATAACTGTTTTTAACTTAGGCTTGAACAATACAAATAATTTTTTCATTTCTTAACATAAAGAAAATCCACTTATTGTCTGAAGATGAGGTGCTATAAGTCTGCACTAGGAGGTAGACAGATGGCCCTCTGACCCATCATCAGGCTGCAGATGCGATCCTCAGGGTTAGCCCCAATCACACTCTCACCTCTCCTAGGAGGGCCTTTGATTCCTACGGTTCATGATACAGACCAGCTGCCTTTTTTCTGGTAGGAACGAGTCCAATGTAGGGACCTGCAAGTTCTGCACAGTGTGATGCCTGGAACTCAGCCAGGACAGTGAACTGTCTGATGCATTTGGTGACCTGAGGCCTGATTCCCTGACTGCTCACGGTTGTATCCATCCACTCCTTGTGGGCATGTTTGGGATGTTAATATTTTAAATAGTTTATTCAGTCCATAGCCCTTCTACCACTGGGTTTCCTTATTCCCATCCATCACTTCTGTATCTTCTCACTTGTCGAGAAAGTAATGATTGACGATTAACCTGTAAAATATCTAGGAGCACTTTATATTGCATCCTTCAGACTCCTCCTCCTCGGCAGGCACTTCATACATGTAGTGCTCAGCCAGAGTTCTAGGAAGATTCCTCTTAGGGTAACATCCTTTCATACCCTCCCTGCTGTTGCAGAAGGTACACTGCATCTGTAAGATCAAAGGAGGCCTGAAATTTCCACACACTGTAGTCAGAATCCATTAAACTGTGAGTGGAATACCCAGTAACCCACCCTTGACCTTCAGGATGACACCTTGATTCAGCAGCTGGATTAAAGAAGCTGTTACTACAGGCAGGCAGGCAACAAAGCTGTTCTCACAGCCGGGACGAGCAGCAGGAGGATGTGCCCAGCAGTTATCTAAAAGCCTTTTAGCTGGCCTTAGTCGTTCTGAGGTTTTCTCTTATGTTCAGCATCACTTGAATACTTCTGGGAGAATTCTGATATTTGGGAAGATGCCCGGCACCTGCGGGTGGGACATCCCTTGGGACAACCCCCACGCTGACACCGTGGGAGGCATAGGCACAAACAGAAACAGTAGTTCTGTTTTTCCTCTTCTAACCTGAAAGCAACCACAAGGATGCTGTTTTCACCAGTCAGTGTATAATTGGACAAATAACGTCCAAAAGATACAGGTCCATCTTTGTTATGAAATTGACAAGAGGTCAGATTGTGCTTCTGGACTAAAGATTGAGAACCCCGGGTTCCTGACAGGCCCAGGATCAGCAGTTCCACCCTGTGATAGACCCCTGCTTACAGATGGGACAAGAACATCTCGGGGTGCAGTGTAAACTCTGCAAGAAAGTCAAGTCTGTGACGTCGTTTTGTTTTGCAATCTTATCCTCCTTTTATAAGCATTGGATGTTCCTTTAGGTGCTTATTGAAAAACCACTTGCCAGAGAACGAACTCCATTCAAAACTGTAGAAAGTTTTAGTTTGTTGTTTGTCAGTTCTTCCAACATTCACATGTAGCTGTGAATGGTTGTGACTGGTACTCTGTCTCTGCAGTAGGAATGCGTCAGCCTATACACCAGAATCCCTTTTGGGAGAGCTTTTAAAAGACAGTAACACTGGCGCCACCCAGCCCATGAGGTCTGAATGTTGCATCCGAACCACTTTGTTGACTCAGCTCTCTGGAACTTCTTCATGATCATGGTTCTGTTCTTCCCTTCCTCGCCCTCTGTGTGACCCTGATTTCTGCAGTGTCAATGAAGTGATGGGCTTTGTTTTCCTGTGTTGACTGCTTTATGGTCTTTACTGTTGCTTGAGGCCATTCTAACTATGGAGGGGCTGGTTACATGGAAACTCTGTAGGACTAGAGTCTGGGATAAGACCTGTGAACGGTGTCACAGGAGCTAGTGAAGGTCAGGATTGCTCCCTGTCCTGTCCCTGTCAGCTGGCTGAGGACGGCTATCCTGAGACCTAAGTCAGCAACGTCAGGGTGGCTGGCTCTTCTAGAGGACCAACCCAGCCAGCCTTCCCTGGGCACCTGTACACAGGCATGGGCTTCGGGCCTTGGGACTTCCTGGAAAGCATAAAAATTGCCAGACTCGCTAGTGACAGAGTACCTGCTGCACATCCCATAATAAGCTCTCGCTGGAGAAGATGTCGAGTGTCCAAGATCCCTGATCCTGGCGGCTGAGACGTGGACAGTGAGTGTGTTCTCAGCCCAGCTTCCTAGTCTTCGACCTCAGGACACTGAGAAGCATGCAGTCCTGGCTCCCCGCTAGGGCAGAGCTGCTATAGTATTTACAAGCTCCTGGCGAAAGTCCACGGTATTCTTTTAGCTACTCTGTGGTGGTGGTCTCAGTGCTTGGCGGGGACCTCTGTGCGGTGGTGGTAAAGGCAGCATTTCTTTTCTTGGTTTGAATGTGGATGATGTTTGGTGTTTGTTTCTGATAAATAGCCTTTATCGAGTTAAGGAAATCCCCTTTTATTCCTAATTTGCTAAAATTTGCTATTTTTAAAATCACGAGCATGTGTCGAACTCTGTCAAATGTTTTTCTGTTCTTGGAAGGGTTTTCCCCCCTTTAATTTGGTCATATGATGAAATTCTTAGGTTTTCTAACATTGGCTAGCTTGTTGTGGGTTTTGGTGTTTTGGAACACTGAGTAAAGCGGGAATTGCCTGGGAGTTCCATGTGGGTTCTGAGTTCTAGAGCAGTCATGGGTCCCAGCATGTTCCTGTGGCTGTCACTCTTAAGAGCAGGTGCTGAGACGGAGCAGCATGCCAGGATGTGGGCTTAGAAGGAACATTTTAACTTTTAACAAGCTCTGCTAGAATCATGATCATCATAATTCTGATGCCACTTAAAAGATAAAATCCGAAATTCCTATTCTGGCACCTGAGACCCTTCCTGATCTAGAGTCATGAGTGCTGTCCAGTGGTGGCGTGTCCTGTGCCCTGCATTGTCTAGTAGTGAAGTCACTGGCCGTATGTGGCTGTTGAGCACTGGAATGTGCCTAATGCAGCTGAGGAACTGAATTTAAAATCTAGGTTAAACTTAAATTTCAGTTGAAATGTAAAGAGCATGTGTGGCTGGTGCTTGCTCTTTGGTACAGCATACCTGTGCATCTGGGCATTCTCCAACCTCCCTGCCGCCACCTCTGGCACCCTTACTGCACTTAAGGTAGTTCAGTACTCAATGGTGTACAAATTGGCCACATTTCTTAAGTCCAGCTCTGCCCAGCATGCCCCTCTCCTTTTCATCAGCCACTGGGCAGCGCTTGCTTTGGCTGGTTCCTTAGGACTCTGCTCAGAGCATCTCGGGTCAGAAGCCTTCCTGCCCCACCCACCCTGTGGCCCCAGCAACAGCGCAGGGCTTCCTGTTTCTCATCACTCACGTCCACCCAGTGCACTGACAAGCACCTTGAAGTAGGGGTGAAACCTTACTTGTTTTTCCATTTTCAGGCCTTAGCCTGTGGTCACATCTCAGAAAATACCTGTTTTACAGCAGGTTTAGTAAGTAGTCCATGGGAACGGGCATGTCATGTTCACTGGATGGAGAAGGGTCTTCACAACTACAGGGGGATGGGAGTTGGAGAGCACTCGGCAACAAGGGTCAGGGCAGGCCTGCGAGGGCACTTCAAGAGAATGCAGTTGGAGATGTTGGGGCAAGGGCAGCATCCTGAAAGCCTGTTTCTCAGGAAGCGTGTCTTGTGGCAGCAATTGGCTGGGCTGAGTCCAGCTCAAGTAGGGAGAGCCCAGGCTGAGAGGGGTGCCCTGTGTCACCCAGAGTGGACCCTTCTTTCCCTCTGGTCCCTCTGAGGCCCTCCTGAGGCTATGCACATGCTCCTAGCAGGTTGCAGCACTTCTCAAGTGGAAAGATTCCTTGCTTGGGAAGGTCAGGTCCTGGCCTCTCTAACCCTCCATTGCACTGGCCCTCTAGTGGAGTGTGAGGAGTCCACATGAGCTTATCATCAGAGGAAAGCTGAGTAGAGACCAAGAGTGTCACAGTGAGTCACAGTAGGAAAGGGCTGAGAAGTCAGTAGCCGGGAGATGAAAGGTCCGGACGGCTCAAGAGTGCAGGCGCTGGTGGATGCATTCTCTCTCTAGGCAAAACCAGCAGTGACCTGGGTTCATGCTTCAGACTGGGGCAAGGGGTTAAGAGTGACCACAAACAGTTGAAAGTTGAGGAGGTGATGACTGGAGAGGAAATGTGGAAGCAGCATTGTTCATGCCCTGAGAAGGTAGTCAGTGAATGTAACGGGCAGTGTGTGATGTAGAGTGAGAGTGGTCCAGGTGGCCATGTGAGAGCCTTCTCTAGTGCCGGAAGGCACTGCAGGCAGAGCCAGTGGGTGGACAGGGCATGGAGGTGCTGCAGGAATGGACGTGGGGGCTGTCCTGAGAGGAGGGTCTGCCTCTTGGCCAGGACAGGTGAGGACAGGCCAGGACAGGTGAGGTGGTCTTGGAGAGACTGGAGACAAACAGGGATGCTACATCACAGTGTGTTGGCGACAGGAGGCAGGAGGGGATTCAGAGCTGGCTTAATACTGTTGCTTTTTCTTGTAGCCAGCAAAGCTAATGGAGCACCCTTGGGAGCTGGGGGCGGCGGCAGCCAGAAGACGCCACTGTTCGAGACGTACTCAGACTGGGACAGGGAGGTGAAGAGGACAGGTGCCTCGGGCTGGAGGGTCTGCTCCATCAACGAGGGCTACATGATCTCCACGTGGTGAGTTCGCTCTGGCAGGGTGCTCACTGCCGGGGCGCTTTTAGGGGTAGTTGTCAGACTCTACCGTCATTGGTAACTGGATGGGAAACAGACAAGAGGGAGAGAGAAGGAGTTGATGCTTCTCGGTAGACTTGAGGGTCAGGTTGGGTTGGTGTGACTGGTGGTTCCTATCCCATAGCCTGTTGAGAGGACCAGGGTAGATTTTGTTTTTTTTTTTTTTAAGAAATTGCATACATGTTTGATTAGTAGTCATTCTAGACAATATTTCAAATGCTTCCTTTGGATTCTTTCTCTGCTATAATATAGCTTTTGGGATAACTGACCACGTCACATCTGTTTTCGACTGTGTCTAGGCTCATCAGTGTACCCACAGTGCTCCCCAGGTGGGGTGCACATTAGTTAAAGTGGGGTCTGCAGAGCATGCTTGTCCCACTGGAAGCCAAGCTCTCACATCATGATTTGTGTTTTCATCTGCAGCCTTCCAGAGTACTTTGTGGTGCCGAGCTCGCTAGCAGATCAAGACCTGAAGGTCTTCTCCCATTCTTTTGTTGGAAGACGGATGCCAGTAAGTGAGGCCTGCTGGGTCTCTCCAATACTGTGTTCCACTTTCCAGCCGGTTAAGTAAAGACCCTGCTTCTCTCCTAGTTCTGGTGCTGGAGCCACTCGAATGGCAGTGCCCTCGTGCGCACAGCTCTCATAAGAGATGTGCTGCAGCAGAGGAAGATTGAGCAGAGGTAAGTGGGCCACCACCCTCAGAGCTTGGGGTATCTTTGTCATTCTAGCTAGAGTCAGAAAGCACCATGTACTTCATACAAGCATTACCACTGTGGAGAGGATATGAACGTATTAAAATTAACTCTCAGGTTATACTAAACGTAGTTTAGTTCTTTGGCATACAAGGATCTTTTGTTGCTGACATCTTGCTGTAGTGTTGCCTCTAAAGAACTTTCAGAGTGCAGTGATTCCCAGGCAAGACACTGCAGAATGAATCAAGTTTTTCTTATAGTTCAATGCGCCTAGGTTTATCAAGTCACACCAAGATGGTGGCATAGTTAGCTCATAGTAGGTGCTCAAAACATATATGTTGAATAAAAGAATGAATAGTGACTCAAAGGTTTTGTCTTTATTAGGATTTGTAATGCAATAACTAAAAGTCATCCACAGAGAAATGATGTCTACAAGTCAGATTTGGACAAGACCTTACCCAACATCCAAGATATTCAGGTGGCTTTTGTAAAACTTAAACAACTGTGTGTTAATGGTAATTTTATTTTTATTATATATATGCATATGTAAACAGTGACTGGGTGATTCTATGAGGCATTGTATGAGGCATGTCAGGAAAAATGACATTACCTAAAAATTTAGAAATAGTTAATAAGTAAAGGCTCATTGAGATACCTGTACAAATTAATATTATATGAGAATGTCAGAAGCTCTTAGAAAATGAAGTTTAAGCTGCGTTTAGTTTTGGAGGAAAAGTGTCTGCTAGTAGAACAGTGTGTAACCTCACAAACAAACAAAGACCCTAATGTGCTGAGTTATGTTTTGAGCCACATGAGAATGTGTGCAGCCTCAGAGTTCACGTATGTTTGCTGGAGCACATGCTCACGGGGTGCTTCGATGTGCCCCTGGATGGCTGACTCACAGGAAAGGGCCCTTGGTGTGAAGGGTGCGCAGAGAACCCCTCGTCACTGGGTGTGGAGAGGCAGCAGGACTGGAAGGCGAGCTGGGGTGGGAGTGTGTGTTTGGAAACACAGCAACTGTATCTTTCAGCCGTCCAGTCCTCGGGGTGGCTAGGGATGGGGTTTGTGAGCCAAGGGGCTTGAGATGAGCCAGGACAGGCCCTGCCAGGAAGCTGCCCCCTTCCCTGCAGGGGTTGCCACCAAGGCCATGTCAGCCAGGCACTGGCAGCAGGGAGGGGTGGGAGGCAGGGAGGGCCAGGCCGGTGGTGAGGAGGCTGGGGAGGGAAGGCCAGAGTCAGGGAAGGCCAGGTCAGCAGCTCTAGGAGGCAGAGGTGGTTGGAGTCTCCAAGATTTCCCCGAAAGAGTCAGAGAGGAGACGGAGGCCTGGGGAGTGCTTGGTTCCATTCCTTATAGAACTGTAGTGCGACCTCTTAAATGTTTTTATTATTAAATGCAAATGTATTACACTTCTTGAAGCCAACTTTTAAGTATTAGAAACTGTGATGTATCATCTAACTCTCAATTGATCATGTTAAGAAGCCCGGAAGTAGTATATTGAATATATATACGAGTTACATATAGAATTACATATGTAATTATATTAATTGCAGAACCGTTTGAAGAAACTGAAGAGAAATGGCTGTCTTCACTGGAGAATACACGGTGGTTGGAATATGTAAGGTTTGTACAACTGCTTTCTTTTTCTCCTAACTCTTTATTTTGAAATAATTATATATCCGCAGGAGGTGCAAAAATATTACAGAGCCATGCACTCCTCACCTGCTTCCCAGTGGTAACAGCTCACATAACTGGATGATGGTTGTGGAGCCGAGAAGCTGACAGTGGTCTAAGCTAGGCCCTGTTCAGCATTTATAATCAGGTGTTCTCGTGTGTTTATGTGTGGTTTCATCACATTTGTAGACCCACGTGACCACCAACAGAGTCAGGATGCAGACTGCCCCATCACTACATCTCCCTCCTGCCACCCCTGGAGGGCTGCGCCCCCATCCCCTACAGCTCCACCCCTGCCCCCTGGGAGCCACTCATCTCTTCTTCGTCTCTGTAGTTGGGTGATTTCAAGAAGGTCATGTAAATCAGCAAAGGTTAATGAATTCCCTGATTCAAAAACCAAACTGTATTCATATAAATACTGAAGAAACTCAGAAAGGTTACAGAGACTACAAATGGGTATGGTGAGAGATTAGATTTGCTTGACATCAAGTACTTTAAACAATATATCTGTAATGGAAGTTTAGTTTTTAACATTGTGTTTCCCTTTCTGTTTCCAGGGCATTTCTTAAACATGCAGCAGAACTCGTGTATGTGCTAGAGAGCAAGCGTCTGTCTGTAGTGCTGCAAGGTAACCACTTCTGGCCACTGTGGTCTCTGGGCCACAGTATCTTGGGTGCTGTAGCTTTAGGGTACACTTTGAAATTAAGACATGTAAGTCCTCCAACCTTGTTACCAAAATTGTCTTGGTTATTCTAGGTCCTTTGCATTTCTGTGTAACTTTTAGGATCAGCAAAAAGCCTACTGGGTTTTGGATAGGACTATGTTGAACCAGAGACTGGGAGAATACTGTCTTAACATGGAATCTACCGATCCAGGAAATGAATGTCTCTCCATTTATGTGGGTTTTCTCTCATGTCATGTCAGCTTTATAGTTTTTAGTGTAGAACCCTAGAACTTATTTAGTTAAATCTGTTTTATTTTTGATGCTGTTGTGAATAGTTGCTTTTTAAATTTCATTTTCAGATGTATTGTGTACTCATTGTGTATAAAATCCCTACAACCTTACTAAATTAATTCATTAGTTTTAGTAGTGGTTTATGGATTCTTCAGGGGTTTTACATATGGACACTCATTGTCTGCAAATACAGTTATAGCTTGTTCCTCTCTAGTTTGAAATGCCTTGGATTCCTCTCTCTTGCCTGACTTCTCTGTGTAGAGCTTCCCGGACACTATACAGTAGAAGTGACAGAACAGACATCCTTGTCCTGCTGCCCATCTTAGGAGGAAAGTGTCCAGGATTTCACTGGCAAGAGTGATTTAGTTGTAGGTTTTTGTGGATTCCACCTGTCAGGTTGAATCTCTTCTTAGATTGCTGAGAGTTTTTATCCAGAATAAATGTTGAATTTTAATCAGACAGATGCTTTTTTATATCTAATGAGATGATCACGTAATTTTTGTCCTTTAATTTTTTATTATGGTGTGTTACTTTGTCGGGTGTTAAACCAACCTTGCATTTCTAGGATAAATTCTTGCATTCCTGAGATAATTTGGTTTGTTAATACTTTGTTGATGACGTTACATATAATGGATACTATATGATAGTTTTCTTCTGATTTTTGTGGCTGACTTTGATATCAGAGTATTCCTGGTCTTATTATTAAAGGACATCAGATATGAAAGATGGGAGCGAAGCATTTGCCATCTTGTCAGATGATGGTGGATAGTTCCCTTTCTCTCGTTCACCTCTGAGTCACCCTGTCGAGCTATCAGTGGAAAGATTGTGGGATATTTAATACTGTTGCCAAAACAGGAATAGAATGGACTCTTGGGAGATTTTTACCACAGATCATTGAAATGTAAAAAGAGTGAGGGCTACACTTCTGATATCTAGAAAACATTCATATGTAAAAGTCCATCTCTCCATTAAACATGAGTGTAAATGATCTGTAGGTAATATTTAGAGTTGCTGGCCTGAATGAAATGTCCTAACAAGGATGATCTCGAAGGCCGCCGCATACAGAACACCGAAGTGTATGCTCTACCTCCCATTCCGTCCTTCTCTGAGCATTCTGCTGTGTACTGAGTGTTGTCTTTCCGTTTCACTGACAGAGGAGGAGGGAAGAGACCTGAGCTGCATCATAGCTTCTCTGGTCCAAGTGATGCTGGACCCCTATTTCAGGACCATCACTGGGTTTCAGAGTCTGATACAGAAAGAGTGGGTCATGGCCGGATATCCATTCCTGGACAGATGCAACCACCTGAAGAGATCGGAGAAGGAGGTAACAAAGCCTTCATGCTTATCATCAGTCCTTCAGCGTGCACAGGGTAAAACCCCGTCATCATGGGGAGAGAGATTCTGTGCAGAAGGGGACAAGGAGGCTTTTAAAACATTGCCTTCACTACATCCTAGCTTCTTAGTCCAAGACTGACCCATGGATTAGAGTTCAAGTTGAGGTGTTTATGAAGACTATCGTAACTGTATGATAGGCAACACTCTAAAAATTAATCTGTTGAGTTTCTCTTAGTTGAAAACTGCTTGAAGAAATGCCAATAATACGGCAGGTCTTCTGTAAGCAGACAATAGGCATGTTAGGTATTTTGGAAAACCAGCTTTGGAGTATCATAATTTCTTAAAATGGGGTACATGTGTTAAGGGAGAGAGGCTGGGGGGCACATGTAAGAGCTGCGAGGCTGGCACGGCCTCGAGTCCTTGTGGGACTGTGAGCCCTGCAGTGTCCCATGTCAGGGAGGCTCCTAAGAGCACTGCTGACTCGCTGTCCCGTGTAACAGTCCCTGCCATCTGAGGAAGCCCCAGCAGTGAATGCTTCCCGTGTTGACTCTGACTCATCAAGACACACTGGGTGGGTGCTGGGGCTGCTGCCAGCTGCTGCATTGAGGGTGTGCCCCAGGACCCCGAGGCCACACGAGCCAGTCTCTGAAACCCAGGAATGTCTCTGGATGCTGACTGCAGGGTCAGCCAAAAGTTGTTACAGAAGCTGCTTTTTGGTTTGGATGTTTTTCGTTTTAAATGTTCTGAAGAACTGTTTCCAGGTTTGGCTTAAACACTTATTTCCCTGTTCCCCCTTCACAGGGCGATTCCCTGCCTCTCTTTCTAGTTCACCACTTCAGCGTGGTGGACTTGTTGGGCAGAGAGGTGCTGAGACATGTCCCAGGCCAGCCTTGGTTTTAGGGTGCCATGGCCCCCTAGACGCCATGGCCGTCTAGTCTACTCATGTACGCTGAGCTCAGCTTTGGGGCCACGCACACAGGCCTCACTGTCTACTAATCTCTCCATCATGTCAGTGAGAAGTTTGGGGGTAGACATGGGCCCTGCGGGTAATCTCATTTCCTTGTGTGTATGCCAGGCTCCTGTGTTCCTGCTCTTCCTGGACACCACGTGGCAGCTGCTGGAGCAGTGCCCGGCGGCCTTCGAGTTCTCTGAGACTTACCTGGCGGTGCTGCACGACAGCACCCGTGTGGCCCTGTTTGGCACCTTCCTGTTCAACTCTCCACACCAGCGTGTGCAACAGAGCACGGTGAGCACCCACCATGGCAACGTGCTGTAGCTGTGTTCCTATTAAACTGTCTCAGTTATGAATACCATTTTAAGCTGTAATTTCAGATGAATAACAGTCCAGGAACTTGAACCTGTTGCATTTGTATGAGTGCGCATTCTAGGTCTTTTTCTCTGACATTTATTGAAAGATGCAGCTTATTTTAACCACCGTAAATATACTTTTGTATTTATACGTTCACATTTGAGCTGTCTGAATGGGTAATTGGTAAGATCCTGTTTGAAAACATTTATTTCCTAGGACAGTAGAATAAAAGGGGTATAAAGCAAATGACTTTTCTTTGGGAATTCTATGGGGAAGGAATTTGAGAGGAAACATAGGCATGATGCAAGACTGGAACTCTCACTGGGCACTGCTTCCCGAGTGTCCTCAGACCCTGATGCCATGGGGCAAGTCACTTTTACGTAGGCCTGTCAGCTTCCAGTCCCAGCTCTTAACCCAGAGGAAGAACCATGACTAGGGAGGGACTTGAAACCAGCTTCTGGTTGCCCTGGTGGAGCCTTCTGGAACCACGAGTTCTGTCTTATCCATGTCTGGAGCAGTGGGTGTAGCCACAGAGGCTGCAGTGCCCAGAAGGACGCTCTCATGGGTCTTCAGGAAAGACTGCAAGAGGGGCTGCCTTCACAGTGAGCTGTGGTCATAGCCAGGGCTACGACTCTGCTGAGTCTTGAGTTCCTCATCTGTGAAGCTGCTGCCTCAAATCAGCAGCTGAGCGTCCTGAAGACGCATGCTATTCAAGACTGGGTGTGAGCGTGTAAGGGGAGGGTTTGTTCAGGCCACTGCTCCAGGGTGAGCTCCCTCCACGAGTTCACACTCATGAACATGCTCACTGCCCAGGGGCCCCCTCCTCCTCATGCAAGGGCCATGCCCTCCTCGTGCCGGGTGCCAGCAACGTCTGGGGAGCAGAGTGTGCTGCTCCAGAGGGGTGGGAATCGCCCTCATTCAGAAAATTTCACTCGTATAACGATGAACAATTCATCAAAAAGGAAGTTACCACGAGAAAATCTTGAGTTTGGCATTTTTCACAAATGTTCAAATATTTTATTTTGCAGGAATTTGCTATAAGCAAAAATATCCAGCTGGGTGATGAGAAGGGTTTAAAATTCCCCTCCGTTTGGGACTGGTCTCTCCAGTTTACACCAAAGGATCGTACCCTTTTCCACAACCCCTTCTACATTGGAAAGAGCACGCCCTGTGTGCAGAATGGTTCTGTGAAGTCCTTTAAAAGGACAAAGGTAAACTACAAAAACGCACTAATGGTGGAAACCTGGTGTTTGCACACACATAACCAAAAACATCTTTTTCAGAACAGGGTATTAAAAGTCCAGGCACGTCCCATGACAGCATTGTTAATGCAGGTTTGAGGGGTCATTTGCTTTGTTTCTTTTATGGCTGTGCCGTGCAGCTCAGGAGATCTTAGTTCCCTAACCAGGGATTGAACCTGTACCCTTGGCAATGAGTGGGAGGAGTCTTAGCCAAAGTTTTTTTCATTATCATTATATTTGTGATGGTGATCTGTGACCAGTGATCTCTGATGTCACTACTGCAGAAAGATTACAACTCGCTTAGGTCTCAGATGAGGGTTAGCATTTTTAGCAGTAAAGTATTTAAGGTGTACACATTTTGTCTTTTTAGACATAATGCTGTTGCACACTTAATAAATTACCATATACTGGAAACATAACTTATATGTGCCGGGAAACCAAAAACCTGGTGTGACTTGCTTTATCGCGAATCCACTGTCTCCCAGAGGTCTGCCTATGACGGAGAGAATATATCAGCTCCACCCTCATACAGGCCACAGCCTGGCAAAGTCAAGGCCCAAGTGTCCAACTCCAGTGGAGGAGGACTGGAGCAAGTATTACCAAGGGAGGGACAAAATGTCCTTTAAGGTTGAAATTCTACCTGAGTGTATGTTCACCATCACACTTTTATCATCTCTCTGAAAGGGGAAGCTCCAGGAGAATAATGCTAGAATCTCTCTGTACAGAAAAGCTACAGCTCCACACTGAGAGGAATGCCAGCCTCCTTAAAGAACGGCATCATCAGTGAGGAGGAGTTACGGCCAAGAAGAAACTCACTAATCCTGCAGGTGAAGCCAGCGCCTCTAGAAACGAGGGACAGCCAGGACTGGGGCGCGGAGCGGTTCTTCCAAGAACGGGCCTCCAGGCCGGCCGACCTGCATGGGACCATCCTGCCACATCTCTCAGGTGCGCACATCAAGCTGTGGAAACTCTGCTACTTCCGCTGGGTCCCCGAGGCCCAGATCCAGCACGGGGGCTTCATTACGGCCTTCCACAAGCTCTCACTGCTGGCCGATGAGGTGGATGTCTTGAGCAGAGCGCTGCGACAGCCCCGGGGTGGCCCCATGCCAGCCCCCGGCCCCGAGCTGGCCCCAAGCAGGCTGTACTTCTGTGCCGGCGGCCCACACGATGCCCCAGGCACGCCGGACTTCCTCTCGTCCTCCTTCCCCTTCTCCCCGGTGGGCAATCTGTGCAGGCGGAGCATTTCGGGGACACCGCTGAGCAAGTTTCTCAGTGGGGCCAAGATATGGCTATCCACTGAGACCCTCGCCAATGAAGACTGACCATCCTGAGGGACGAGCGGGACTGCCGACCCATGTGGGGCCAAGATATGGCTGTCCACTGAGACCCTCAAACGTGGAGACCAAGGGGGTCTTCCTGCACGTCCTGAGGGGTGAGCAGAACTGCTGCCCTACAGGTCGGACACACTCATCATTTATCTGTAACAACTGAAATTTGCACTAATTCTTAAAAACATGTTGAATTATGTTTTCTTCACAGTTTTTTAAAAGACAGGCCTAACTTTTGTTATTTATGTTCTCTCTCTGTCATGCTGGGTCAGGCTCGTTTTTAGGTCATTTGCAGGCAGACATTCCCATGATTTTATTACTGTGATCAGACTAATCAGGTTTTGTGTGTGGCATCTGTCTTTCTAACCACCTACTAATGCTTCCCTGATCCTTGGTCGGATTAGCAGCCCAAGCAGCAACCATCAGGGGAGTCAAGAACTAGTGTCTGGTGTATTTTCAAGAAGCATCCAGAAGACCCCAGTGGGTAGTCATGGGTATACGTGCATTTTTCTGGTCACTTTCATTATCTCTAGTTGAACTCACCTGAGAGTTGTGTGTTCCCACACTGTAATTTATTTTAGATTGCTGTCTGGGACCGTAGATCACTGTGTTTTAAAATCATGAGTTTGCTTAGGGCTAACTTTAAAATGATGTGCACTGTTGACTTCAAAAGCATTTGCTGTAGATAATATAATTAAACTTAGAAGTGCCTTTGATTATTAACTATTAAGATATGAATAGCACAGAGTAAAACAATTTGAGTTAGGATATCAGAGTCCCATCACACATCAGAAGGAGGCTAGTCATGAAGCCTCCAGCTAGAGTCACCTGGACACCCCAGGTCTGGGGGTCGGAGGGGAGCAGAGCCAGCACTGGCAGTATTACTGAGACCCAGCCACTCTGGGCACCTGCCCATGGAAAGGGGTGGTGAGCTCCCGAGTCAGGTCACCTGCAGGGAAGGACAGAGTGCCTGGCACTTGGGGAGGAAGGGCAGGTGAGTAGAGGTGGACTTCTCTCAGGGTATTGCCATTGTAACCAAGAGCGCTTGCCCTGCCCTGCCTGTGACAGCAGTGCTGAGGAGCCAGACGAAGACAGGTGTGCTCTTGTCTGAGCTCCTGATGGCAGGTGCTATGCCGGTTAGAGCCACCACAGCCTTCACTTTTGGGAAAAGATGGATGTTTGAAATATAGCTGTCATATCGTTGTCTTTTGTCTTAAACTGCCATCTTACGCTTTTCAAAAAATGTTTTAAAGTGTGCAGTTAGATTATGTCCTTTTCTAAAACAGGTTTTTTTCAAAACAGTGCTTTACCTTCATATGTAACAAACAGGTATTTCTGTTTGAATTACTTGCCTTTAAAAAATTGTTGGATAATGTCTCTGGATTTAAAAGGATGGAAGTTCCTATGCAGTGTCTAAGGAAGTCCATCTTGTGGATAAACCCAGTGTTTCTCCCAACCTGCCTAGAAAATAAGGGCTTTTTTAGTTATATAAGTTTATATAAGTAGCACTGTTGCCACAAGGACTTTTATAGTCCTTGACTGGAACCAGCTCCAGCCCCCTGAAAACCCCAAATCCCATCTTGCCACTGAAAGTGTAACAGTTCTTCCCCATTTTTCATTAGGCTGCTTTTTAATTATTACAAATTGTCCTAATTTGTTACTGTTTTTTCGGGTTGAGCATTTATTTCTCTATAGCTTTCTTCCCTATCACATTTATTTCAACCGTTGTAGTAAATGTTTTTAACTTGCAAGTTTTAAAATGATTAGGTACTCTTAATGCTGTTTTAAAGTAGAAAATATGCATATTTTTGTATGATAATCAAATGTAAAATACAGTATTTTATTTTTGCTGAACAGTTGTTATATCATGATTATTGTGCCACAGTTTATCGTGCATAATATGAACAACAACTATCCTAGCATTAAGTCCTGGCCCCTGCAGAGCCACCGGCCCCGTTGCTGGCCGAGGATGTGGGGACACGGTCTGAGGGCAGCACCGGACATGGATGCCCAGCTTCTGCTGACAGGGCCACGCGGGCAGACTCTCGGATCGGACTTCAAGGTGTAAAGTGTCTTACTGTTGTTCGTGATGGAAACCAACTTTAAAACCAAAAGTGTCTAACTTTATTTAAGAAAGTATATTAATTTGTGCTAACAGAGGGTGAAAACTGTTCAACACGTACTTCAACAAACTCTTCTTGCTATAGCAGTAACCTCAAGTAGCTGAAACTTGATTTTGAAAGAAAATGAAAACCTTTGTGCCTAAAATTGATTGTGACTTGCATTAAAGTAGGATGGGCAGGAATGTGAGAGATTCTGTTTTCCAGCAGTGATGAATGTGAAGGAAGTGCTGAGTGCTAATAAAATGTCCATAGAAATGGTTGCCTTTGTTATTGATGTGAGAGGTGGGATGTTCTCTTCTAGCTGTGCTTGTGTCTCATCCCTGCTGCTCTGCCTGCTCTAAACCTCAGTTCACAACTGGCTGTCATCACAGCCATGGGGGTTCATGGACCAGGCCCTAACTCGGCCTTGCACTGTATACATTAAAAAGCCGGTGAGTGATATTTCCTTAAGAAGATCAGGGATCAGGTCTGTGGGAGCAGGATCCTGGCCAAGCTGCCCAGGCCTCCCATCCTGACCAGTCCCTTCCTGTGTCCATCCCCTCCCCACCCTGCCCAGGGCTCTGCACACCTTGGAGACACTGCAGGTTGGTTCCACATAACCACAGTAAAGTGAGTGTCATCACAGTCTGCAAGTCATGTGAATTTTCTGGTTTCTGAGTACATGTAAAAGTAATGCTTCCAGTACACTATAGTCTGTTAAACGTGCATTATATCTAGAAGTGTACAAACCTTTAAATATTTTAAAATACTTTGCTGCTGAAATATACTAACCATCATCTGAACCTTCTGCAAGTCAAACCATAACAAATATAATAACAGAGAAGTCTGAAATCTGTGAGAATCGCTGGAATGCGACTGAGACCCAAAGTGAGCACTGCTGGAAGGATGGTGCTGACAGACCTGCTCGACCCAGGGCTGCTCCAGACCTTGCATCTGCACTAAACAGTAGTGCTAAAGCGCGTTCTGCCAGCGTGTTCTCACATTAAAGCAAGTTCTGCCAGTGTGGGAGACTGCCTCAGTCATCGGGGACATACCCAAGGGTCAAGACAGAAAGGGACAGCTAAATGCCTTTGGTAGCAAGTGTCCCTCTCCATGGTGATAGGCCCAAAAGGCACTTGATGACAATGTGTTTCTTAATTCTTAAAGAAATCAGAGAAATCAGAAAACATATATAAATTCAAGAATCTAATATATTTTTTAGAAAGAAACATTGTGTATGCTGCTTTCATAAAAGACTGAAAGCTGTGAATCATCTTGTTTTGCAGTTTTCCAGTTTTCTGTAAAGATAACTTAATAACATAATGCATCCAGCTCCTGAAATAGCCACGAAGGTTCTGACCTTTTTGGAAGTTCTTTACTAATGTGTGGGATTGGTAAGTGTCCTGAAGCCAATCACTGAGGTTGGTGATACAGACACTGTACGATGATGAATCCTTAAGGTGCCAGGTTTATTATGACAATAACAAAACCAAAATTAAATAGGATGTAGTGACATTCTACGCTCTAATGGTCTTAGATGCCTCCGAGCCCTCGGCTCTCAGTCGGGACCCCTGCTCCTGGCCCCGACTGCAGCCACGTGGCAAACCTCCACATCCGCCCCCAGCCGGCGCAGCTCATCCAGCCAGATCATCTGCTTCTGTGACAGCCGGTCATGGGGTCCCTTCACTTCCACCAGCTGGGAGACAGAAGGGCTATTCAGGTGGGCTGTGGCAGTTCCCACTAACGACCATTTATTTAGAAGGCTTGCCCAGCTGCACTGCTGTACTTACATGTCTGTAACAACTAAACATGTACATATGAATTCAGTGAGAAAGTCCCCTATTCTTAGAAACCAGACTGTCCTCCACAGAGAATTAGGAAATGGGTTCATACGTAATATGGCAGCTGAAATAGTTTTCCAGCACACACAGCACTGTTACTCTCCTGCTCAGCACCCCTCAATCACTTTTTTGTTGTGTCTGCGATTAGACCCAAGCTCCTTGCCAGGACCCACAAAACCGTGTGGCCTGGTGTCTTCCCCGTGCAAGCCAGGGCCCTTGCCCATGCTTGCCAGTCCTACCACCTAGGACATGTCTCCCTGCTCTTCACGTGTCTGACACCTTCCCCCTCAATGCTCAGCTCAGATTCATTTCTAGAAGGGTCCTTCCCTTTCCTGTGCACTTGTTTACGATGTGTGTCGTAAGATAAAACTGCTCACCACACATCAGCTCCATGGAACCAGAACTGCGTCAGTGTTGTCTACCACAGAGCACCAAAATTCAAAACACAGCGATGGAGACTACCAACATGAACTACAAAAGTTTTTTTTTTTTTAATTAATAAAGCATTTCCACAGCCTAACAGGAGTTAGAGAGATCTTAATAGAGATCCCAAAGGGCAGAACAGAGAGAAAAAAATATTTGAAGAGATAATGGCTAAAAAATTTTTCAAAGTTGATGGAAATTTTAAACCCAAAGATCCAAGAAGCTCGGTGAACTCCCAAGTACAGACCCCTAAAGAACACGACTCTAAGAAACATAAATTGCATATAAGTTTGGAAAAAAAAAAAAAAGGCAGGGCAGGGGGATCTAATAAAGCAGCCAGAATTGTCCAAAGCCAGAGGGGAGAGACTACAGACTTCTCACTAGAAACAATACAAGCTAGATGACAGTGGACAAATATTTTAAGGCATTGAAAAAAGAATCCTTTGCCTGCTGCTGCTGCTGCTAAGTCGCTTCAGTCGTGTCCGACTCTGTGTGACCCCATAGACGGCAGCCCACCAGGCTCCCCCGTCCCTGGGATTCTCCAGGCAAGAACACTGGAGTGGGTTGCCATTTCCTTCTCCAGTGCATGAAAGTGAATAGTGAAAGTGAAGGACTGCAGCCTACCAGGCTCCTCTGTCCATGGAATTTTCCAGGCACAAGTACTGGAGTGGGGTGCCAATTCTTTGCCTAGGAAAAACTATCTTTCAAAAATGAAAACTTAAAGTCTTAAAATATATAAAACCTAAATAATTCATTATTAGCACACTTCCATTGCAAGAAATGTGAAAGGAAGTTCTGTCAGGAAGAGAATGATAGTACATGGAAATCTGAATCTATATAAAGGAATAACCATTAGAATTTGTATCTATATGAGTAACTATAAAGGCTCATTAGTCCACTGTAGAAAGCAAAATAATGTGTTCTAGGGTTTATAACATGTCAAGGCATAATGTATGAACACAGCACAAGGGCTGAGAGAGGAGATATACTGTTGTAGGGTTCTTTATATTCTATGTGGACTGGTACAACATCACTTGAAAGTAGGTAAGTTTAAGTACACACTGTAAACACAACTCCAACCACTTAAAACACATGAAGAGTCAGAGCTAACAAGCCAACAGAGGATAAAATGCAACCTCAGACAAAATGAAGAACTGAGACAAAAAACAAATGAAAGGTTTAAAGCCAGATATGAATAATCACATTAAATGTAATATTCCAAATACTAACAAATTAAGAGCACAGGCTGTCAGATTAGATTAAAAGTAAGACCCATATATATGCTTCCTACAGAATATAAGAAACTCATATAAAAACAAGTTTAGAGACATGAAAATCCTAAGTTTATATGTTGAATAATAAAGCCTCACAATATATATAAAGCAGACATTGACAAAACCGAAAGGAAAAATACCCAAATCCACAACTGTACTCAGAAGTGTCACATGACACCAGAAACATGACCCAGAGAGAACAGATGAGCTGGACTTTATCAAAACTTAATACTTCAACTGTTCAATACACTATTTAGACAATGAAAAGTCAAGTCACACACTGAATGAAATGTATCTGATAAAGAACCTGTACCATAATTTTTCTTTTCATCTCAAAATTCAGTAGTTTAAGAAAACCACTAGCCTGTGACAGGCAGGATGAGACCAGGTAAGGAAAGGGTGGCGGCCAGCCTACAGCACATAAGCAGGCACTCACTCTCGGAGCTTAGAAAAATCACCCCCAGCCATCCCGGCCCCTTGGTGCTCACACCTGCAGAGTCCCTGCCCTTGCCCTGCTTCCAACAGTGGACACAGCGCAAGCAATGGTTTGTCGCTGCCAGCTCAGCTGATAAAAAGAGACTGACTTCCGTCCTGCTTACAGCCTGGCCCTTCTCCCACACCTGCTCGGATGAAATAGGCTGCCGCATGGGGAGAGGCCCAGGTGTCAGCACCGTGGACGCCTCTACCAGCAGCCACCGAACAATCCTAGCCCTCAGTCCAGCAGCTCTTGAGGGATTCAATCTTGTCAATCACCAAGCAAGAAATGCCTGGATTGTGGCCTTTAAGTTGATCATAAAATTACAAACATGACTTTCTGCTCTAGCTCAACTGACCTTGACGTGATGACTCTGGGAGCTCCACACAACCAGGTCAGGGAGGCCCCCTCGGCAGTGCCGGAAGTCCATGGCCAGGCGGCGGCACACGCCACTGAGGATGGAGCCCCCCAGGCAGGACACAAGATCCTGGACAGAAGATACAGGGACGGTCAGCCCTCCCCTGGGATGGAGACCCTGGAGCCCCCAGTGATGCTGAGACGGGGGAGACCCCATGTGTCAATTCAGTAGATATGGGGTCCTAGGACACCAAGCGCCCTTCTGCCCCTGGTGCTGGCACCCCAGCCTCTGGGGATGCGTTCTCCATGGTCAGTTACCAAGCTTTCACCCAGTCAGGAACATCCAAGGAGCAGCTAAGAAGAGAGGATTTGGGGTGAGCACTTGGGATGCAACAGCGGCCCATGGAGGCCACTGGTCACAGGACAGGGAGAGTGTCCTCCCTCCAGGGGCCACAGGCCAGGCCAAGGGGGCTGCCAACCAAACAGGCTGAAGGCATAACTGGGGCTTGTTCATACTTGGGACTGTCCCTTCAGGAACAGAGGCCTGTGGGCAGGGGTACGACAAGCACATGCACAGACACACATGTATGCGTGTACTTGCATATATACATGAACAGGTATAACATACACACAGGTACATGGGTGTGTGCATACATACAGGCACACATATATGTGAATGTGTGCATACTTGTCTTTTGTTACAACTGCCAAAAGGAAACCCACATTGGAGGCACTTCCTGAGCGAACCCCCGCTGCAGACTCTCACCTGGGCTTGCTGCAGAGAAGAGAAGCGATCCCAGCTGACCAGGGAGGACACCCTGCCTTCCTGGGCCTGCCACACAGCTGCCACCCAGGCCCGCAAGCTCTCCTCGGGGGCGCTGTGGATCTGCTGCAGCCGGGCTTCCATGGCTGATGCCCTGCTCTCGAAGAAACTGTCTGTGCAGAGGTCCAGCGGGGCCGCCTGTGTGCAGGGAGAACCAGCTCACACTAAGCCTGGGAGGCTGGGGTCATCAGAGGAGCCAATGCCCATCAAATCTGGAAACTGACCACTCTGATGAAGTGGACTCAGGCTTTTTCTCAAAAGATATATAAAAATCACCCAAGTAACCTGATATAAAAGCAATTTATGACACTGATTTTTTAGAGAACTAATTTGCAAAGACAAGTACAATTTGCTAAAAGAGTTCTTAGGTTAAACTGGTGGAGCTCTTGGACTTTCCAGGTGGTGCCGTAGTAAAGAATCCACCTGCCAATGCAGGAAACACAGGTTCAATCCCTGGGTCAGGAAGATCCCCGGAAGGAAAGAATGGCAATAGATGCCAGTATTCTTGCCTGGAAAATTCCATGGCAGGTTACAGTCGATGGGGACGCAGAGAGTCGGACAGGACTGAGCGACTGAACATGCACACACAGTGGAGCTCTTAGCAGACATGTATGACAAAGCACATGAGTGTACATGGGCCCCACCAGGGTGAAGCCGAAGACACTGACACGAAAAGTTTCAAGAGGAATGATTCCAGTAAAGTAGCTTACATTTTAAATTCTATGAATCAGATTTAAAAATTAAAAGCCATTCTTAGAGTGAAATTAGCACTAGGATCCAGAAGAGTATAACTGGGGGCAGGTTTCCGGGGCAGCAACCTCAGGGTCCCAGGGTGGGAGTGACTCACGTGTGTGTGCAGAGGCTCTGCAGTCTGAACGTGGCCAGCGTTACCTGATAGGCATTTCTGAAGGCATCTGGCACCCCGTCCATGAAGATGATGTCCCACAGCAGGAGGCCAAACAGGGTGCTGAAGGTGGACCCCTCCCCATGGATCCCTGAGACAAGGCACACACGAGAAAAATCCATCTCTTCTGCTCTCCAAAGACACCACCATATCCTACTGCCAGCTCAAGTTGAAGAAACTAGCAAAAATATTTTAGATTCAAAGGCAAAGGCTGTTTTCATGCCATTCCCTGCTCATCTTCTTAACATTAGATTGCTTATATACAGAAGCCTTGCTTAAGGATGAAAGTCTTAGTAATTATGACAAAATTCAAATGCATGTTTCAGAGTGGAAAAACCTAAGGGACATGTTTAAAAACAAACAGGAGGTCTGACGGGGGAGGGTGGGCGCCCAGGAGCCTTTGCCTCTGACCCCATTCGCCTCCTTCCACAGCACTCCTCTGCCTCGACCTGGACACCACACAGTGCCGGGGTTTAGGACTCGGGGTTTTACAGAAAACTTCCACATCAGAGACCACCCAGTCCAGACCCCCTATCCCCACCCCACATCCAGACTATAAGATGGGGTGGTGACCTCAGAGAGGCCCAGCCCAGTTCCAGGCCGTGTGAACAGTGAAGCAGGGTCGCCAGGGCTGGGGCCGCTCCCAGTGGGCCCCTCATGGCCCTTTGGCACACCTGATGCCCCCACCCGAGACCCCGGTGCTCCTCCACACACTGCAGTACCTCTGAGCGGCTGGCTATGGGCAGCATCTTGTGGTCCTCTCCAATCCTGTCCACCTGCCTGACCCAAGATCTCTAAGAGCAATCCAGCCACCCTTGCTCCTCATGTCCCTACCAGAACACACCACCCTCATGGTGGCAGGTGTGAACACTGGACATGAGGAAGCACATGGCCCTGATGAACTGGGGTGATAAAATTCTCTCCTGTGCCCTCTAGGGCCTCCCACAGGGACAGGATAGAGTGACGACACCCCCCAGCGTGGCCACATGGCCCAGTTACCCTGGTCAAAGCCGCAGTGTCTATAATGGGCCAGTGCCAGCTCCTCCACGGAGCACAGGACAGTGGCAGGGGAGGCCCCCCCAGCCTCCAGCACGAAGACAGACTTCCCTGATCCACGCTGTGGGCACAGCCGGCCTGTGACGGTCACCTGGGTGGGTGGGGGGTGAGGAACAGCTGTTAGCCCCACTCCTGCTCCAGCCCTGAAGCCCCAAACAAACTCTCCTCTGCCCTCGAAAGGCCACCTGTCCTTAGTGCAGCACCGGGTTGGTCTTGAAGATGTGGGCAGGTCATCACCTGGTGCCCAGGAGCGCTGCTCTGAGCTGCTCTTCAGGGTCCTGACTGGGCTGCGGGCAGGAGGCCTGGCAGGGTTGTGAGCTGCTGACTCAGGGGTAGAGTCACAGCCCCTGCTGACCAGGCCTCTTTGACACCTCGATGCCAGGCTGAGGTCGGAACAAGGCTGGGTCACTGCCCACAGCAAACCAGAGGGCTTTCTGAGTCTATGAGAAATGTGTGCTGGAAACCGCTCTAAGGCTGCGTTCAGGAAAAACCCCTGAAATGCACCCACAGTGCCCCCAGGATATTCACGCACATGTCTGACGTCCTCCACGGTGACCTCTGGGAGCTGGCGGAGGAGATGCATGTACTTCTGGCCGCTGGGAGAGGCACGCAGGCGTGCGGCCCTTTGGTACAGTGCCAGGCGGTGGCCTGTCCGGACATGAGGATCCGCCAGGCCTGCAGCGATGCACTGGACAGCCTGTGGAGAGCATGGCACTGTCAGTGTTAGTAAGGCCCAGGCAGCGGCACCCCCATTTCATGGGATGGAAACCCCACCATCAATTAATCATTCCTTTTGCTAATTAGCAGTAGACAGAGCCACCCTCCAGGGACAAGGACATTATTCCTGTACATCTCACACAGACACCTTCAACGCATAGATGGAGCACAGACCCTGAGGCAAAGGTGTGGGGCAGGAGCAGTCATGTTCCCAACACCACGTCCTGGTCACACGTGTGGACACACTGCCTCAGGAGACAGAGGAGACTGGGGATAGAGACCTGGGGTAGGGATGCTCGGGGCCCCAAGGGGTGCTCAGGCCAACTGCAAAATTATATGTGGATTTTTGACCATTTGGGGGTGGGGGGGTGGTCAGAACCTCTAACCTCTGAGTTAGTCTAGGATCAGCTATATAATTAATGCCACTGAACTATATACCTAGAGGTGATTAAAATGGCAAGGTTTTTTTTTGTTGTTGTTATATATAATTACTGCAATAAATAAAAAGTAACAAGAACAAAAAAGCCCAGAAGTCAGTGAAGATCAGACCATCAGAGTGTAGCGGCCCAGAGGAATCCAGCAGAGAGAATGAGGCCCTGCTGGCTGCCCTGCAGCCCTAACGGAGCCGGGCTGGCTGTAGGGAGGGGTAGCCTTGGGCTCAGCCTGGCCAGACTGACTGCTGGGTAACTGCGGACATGAGCCTCTGCTAGGCTGGCTGTTGCCTGCCCTGGAAACTGACATACAGAGGGAAGGAATGGTGACAAAATCACAGGTTATGAGTGGCCAGGAAGACCTCTAGGAAAAGGCTAAAAAAAAAAACAACGCTCTATCAACGTCAAAAATAACCTCTGAGCATTAATGAATAGTCCTCTCAGCAGACCTGAATGACGGGAAAGTCTATAAACTCCTCTGAAGTTTTATTTCAGGGAGAGAGAGAGGCAGTGTGCACACGCCCTCTGTCCACACTAGGTGGGGGCCAGCAGGGGCCTCTCCTGACGCTGGGCAGGGAGCACCATGCCCACCTCCAGGAGAAGAACAGTTTTCTCTGGCTTGAAACACTTGAGGGGACAAGGCGCCTTTTAGTTTCAGGGAGTAAATGGAGCGTGTCATCGTCCAGGCCCAGAGTCAACTTTTCCAACCCTCTATCACTGGATTCATGTGACCTGCCACTAGAAGAATAAAAACTCCCAGGGCAGCAGTGCCCTCCACTGGACAGAGACACGGGGTAAGTGGGACAGGGGACCACAGGCGGCCACACAGAGGGCTACTGTTGCTGCCTCGTGAGGCCCTGCCCTGCTGGCCACAGTGGATGGCAGCCGACATTGTTCTCAGACTCAAAGTCCCTACCAGAGAGGGCAGCGCCCAGACGGGATGGTGGCCACCCTGTAGAGCCAGACGCCACGTCTTCACCCGTCTTTCTACCAGGAGGCCCTGGGCAGTGAGTGAATAAAATCACTGTTTCCAAACCAGAGAGCGCACCTGTGTGAGGTGAGGGACACCTAACTCTCCAGCTCCTGACATGATCCACCTGCTGAACCCACGGTCACCCTGTGCTCACACCCCTATTTGTGGGGTTGGCAGAACACAGAGAAAGAGGGATATGTAAGAAATCAATGCTTTAAATCAACTATAGTCCAATATAAAATATAAACTTAAAAAGAAAGAAAGAAATCAACGCCCTAACAACATTTAGACTCTTAAGGTATTAACAGTTTGCTTTACTGTTTAAATGTATGCGAAGCTGAAGAAAGGTTGGTGGCCTTAGCAGCTACGTACTGGCTCCAGGCGCTTCAGGTGCTGGTGTAAGTTAAGGGCCAGCCGGTCCCACCACCGGCCCCTGCTGTCGGAACAGTACACGTCCTGGGACAACAGATTTTCAAGCTCCTTCACAGCTTCCTACACCGGCAACAAGAAGGGAAGTGCATTAGACTCCTGCACGCTAAGGCCGCTGTTACACTGAGTTGCCAGGAAAACTGGCAAAGGATATCAGCATCCTTGGCACTCTAAAATAAGGCCCAGGACCTGAGACTGCCAGGAGGGGGCCCTGGGACATCCCCCGAGAGTGGCCTGAGCTCCAGAGGCATGCCCACTTCTCAGCAGGGCCCCTGCCACCTCATGTGGATGCAGCTGTGACACCACATGGCACTCTCTGTGCACCAGGTCAGCAGCACAGGCCACACGGGGCCAGGCTCTAGGCAGGAGCAGCAGCTGGGCTGCAGGTCCACATGCTCCTGGGAACCCAGCTGGCCACACGGCCAAAGGTGCGAGGAATCGGGGAGGGGGCTGGACAGTTATGAGGCAGGGTCTCCACCCAAAGACCCCACCTCAACAGGCGGACTTTGTGGTCCATGTTCATAGCTCATGTCTCATGCTCATCTTTTGTGGTTCCTGAATCTCTTTGAAGAATCTAATGATTCTCCTGAGAAAAATGCACAAACCCCAGAGATGCACCTGCAGGTCCACAGACTCTGCTGAAGCCAGTCCCACGGAGCTGCCCAGGGTCCATGGACCCAGGTGAGGAAGCCCAGCTCTAGCACAGCCTCTTTGTAAGACACTGAGTTTCAATATAGAAGTGTCTGCACAGCAGAAGCTGAGCCCAGCAACCTCACAGCTCTGAGTATGAGCAGGGGCATGACCAGAGCCCTCACTCCTGATTGTAGGTTATTTCCAGACTTAGGTTGTAGGTTACTGTCCGTGACTGCTGTCCTGGGAACTTGAGCAGAGGTGAGGCTTTCACCTCAGGGATGTGGGGAGACCCTCCCCATCACACAGGGGCTCTGACAGCAGCTCAGTTCAGCAGACCACATTAGTGGGAGAAGTCAAGAGCCAGGGGCAGAGGGCTGGTGCACTCACCTCGTACAGGTGAAGTCTCTGCAGTATTTCAACGTTTCGGGACAAAATCCTCGTGTAAACCCACCCAACAGTAAAACACCGGAGGAAGAGTGGTAAATTCTCGTGGTACCTAAAACGAAGATGTCCACCAGCAGTTTAGCGGTTCGGTGTGTTTACTGTAAGACAATCCTAAGAGGTGATTTAGAAAAGGCAGAGGAACCAGAGATCAAATTGCCAACATCCGCTGGACCATAGAAAAAGCAAGGGAATTCCAGAAAAACATCTACTTTTGCTTCATTGACTACACTTTTGCTACATTGACTGTGTGGATCACAACAAACTGTGGAAAATTCTTAATAGATGGGAATACCAGACCACCTTACCTGCCTCTTGAGAAATCTGTATGCAGGTCAAGAAGCAACAGTTAGAACCAGATGTGGAACAACAGACTAGTTCCAAATTGTGAAAGGAGTACGTCAAGCCTGTATATTGTCACCCTGCTTATTTAACTTATATGCAGAGTACATCATGTGAAATGCTGGGCTGGATGAAGCAGAAGTTGGAATCAAGACTGCCATGAGAAATATCAATAATCTCAGATACACAGATGACATCACCCTTATGGCAGAAAGTGAAGAAGAACTAAAGAACCTCTTGATGAAACTGAAAGAGGAGAGTGAAAAAGTTGGCTTAAAGCTCAACATTCAAAGAACGAAGATCATGGCATCTGGTTCCATCACTTCATGGCAAATAGATGGGGAAACAATGGAAACAGTGAGAGACTTTATTTTCTTGGGTTCCAAAACCACTGCAGATGGTGACTGCAGCCATGAAATTAAAGGACACTTGCTCTTTGGAAGAAAAGCTATGACCAACCTAGGCAGCATATTAAAAAGCGGAGACATTACTTTCCCAACAAAGGTCTGTCTAGTCAAAGCTATGGTTCTTCCAGTAGTCATGTGTGGGTGTGAGAGTTGGATCATAAAGAAAGCTGAGTGCTGAAGATTCAATGCTTTTGAACTGTGGTGTTGGAGAAGACTCTTGAGAGTCCCTTGGACTGCAAGGAGATCCAACCAGTCAATCTTAAAGGAAATCAGTCCTGAATATTCATCGGAAGGACTGATGCTGAAGCTGAAGCTCCAATACTTTGGCCACCTGATAGGAAGAACTGACTCAGTGGAAAAGACCCTGATGCTGGGCAAGATTGAAAGCAAAAGGAGAAGGGGACAACAGAGACTGAGATGGTTGGATGGCATCGCTGACTCAATGGACATGAGTTTGAGCAAGCTCCTGGAGTTGGTGATGGACAGGGAAGCCTGGTGTGCTGCAGTCCATGGGGTTGCAAAGAGTCAGACACGGTTGAGCGACTGAACTGAACTGAACTGAAGAGGTGACAAAGCAGACTGAATTTCTTTATTCTAAGAAGATACATTCTGAACACTGCCTGTCGTGTGCAGTTTTTTACACCACAAATATATGTTCTCATGGCCACCTGCTTGAAGTCACCAGATGGCAATGTGAAATGAGAGCCAGAGGTCAGCAGACGCCAGCCCCCAGGCCAGACTCAGGGCCTCCACCTGATTTTAATACAAGTCCAGTGTGGTTTCCATGTTTATAAATAGCTAAAAGAAGTCAAAAGGAGAAAAACCGTGTGGCACGTGAAAATTACAAGAAACACACATTTTGGTGTCGGAGAATACACCTGCACTGGGCCAGTCCTGCCCATTCACTGGCGAGCCTGACCGCTGCCCCACTGGGCCTCCACGCAAGAGGCTACTGACCTCTGTCTTACAGGAACCCAACTTCCCGGCCATGAGGTCTTATCTTTTTTTTTAAACCAAGAAAATCATCCATTAACTTGTTTTAACCATTTGTTTTCCTGTTTAGTCTGAGAAATGTTTACACATTTGCCCAATTACTTAAGAAAATCCCCCAGGGTCCATGCACATCACGGGCTAACACTCATTGTACACACTAGTTGTCTGCTTCCTACAAAGGCCTGTAAGTAAATGCCTCACTCTATCTAAATTACTCCCAAACAAAACACAGAGAAAATATTCAGTTGTTTTTCTTAACAGTAAAGGCTATTTTCTTAGCTATGGTTTTTAAGTTTGTATTATTTCTGTGTAGACTTTTGTCCTAAATGTTTTTCTGAAAGAGATATCCAATACTACTAATTTTTCTTATCACTTTGTACTAAGGAAGGAAAAAGTTTCTTAACCCTATGAAACACGTTGAACATTTATTAAACCAAAAAGAATGAAGGATCATGTGCTGTGTACTCTGAACTCTTGAAGTAAATGTTCAATTTAATTTTCTTTTTTTTTTTTTTAAGGTATGATTCATTTTCTTGTTCAAAACAACAGCTCCTGGAATTTCCACCAGAAGACAGCTTCTGTCCTGCGGCCAGGCTTCCCCCAGGGTTGTAATTCAGCTGACCAAACCCCAGATGGGCCAGTGCCCCTGCAGGTGGCAAGCCATTGTCTGCCACAGACAGACTGGGGGTATAAAAATCACCCCAAACTTTCAGACACTCCCTGCTACTCACCCAATACTTTTGACTCCATGCAAAGTGAGGAGGAAGTTCAACTACACACGCTGGCCTCACCACGGAACAAAAGGAGCATGTTCCTCATGAAAAAGATGATCTTACGCAGTTAGAACAACTAGGTCAGTCGGTAACCCTCACAGGCACCAGAGAACCACCTCACCTCAGGGACGGGTGGTCTTTCAGTCCATCCCAGTCCTGCTTTGCACACCGAGCGAGCTCCCTAGCCTCCTCCCAGGCCCCGCTGGCCATCGCCGTGGAGATGTCATTCAGCGTGTGCGCGGCCACCGCATACCTGAGGGGGGACAGGCGGGAAACCACGACATTCAGGTTTCAGGGCGGGATGAGCACTGACGTACAGAACCTCACATCCCCACATCCCACCCAACACATTCAGATCTGCTTTTGAAAACACAAGGGTTACGTTTTATCTCAGGATTCATTTGACTATTACTCCACGAATAGCCTAGAAGTGTTCATACAGGCCTCCCAGCCAGAAAGATGAAGACACACAACCTTACCATCACATCACATGTCCCATTACATGATGCAACACTGACCAGCTCTTCCTCCCTGACCTTTGGTGCCTACTCACTCAGTCATCCATTCAACAATCTGGGAGCAACTATGACAACATGTAACCAATCTCAGGATTATACGGAAGTGTAGGTTTGGTCATTTACTCACTAAGTCAGAGATGGCCAGAGGGATACTGCCCAAGCTAAGAGAATTATTTGGGATTTTCAAAAACAACTTCAGGGACAGTATCTGGGAGATGGCGATGCTGAAATGTTCTGAACTTATGTAACTGAAGACAGACAGCTTCTCGGCGTGTCTTTAGATATCAAAACAAAGACATGGGCCCCATAGTTCTGTAACACCGAGTGCACAGTCACTGTGCTCTGGACTCACCCTTGAGAGAAAAGCACACTCTAGCACTGTGTGCAGAAACTGTCAAATAAGCGAAAAACAGAATCCTCTAAGTGTAAAGATTTGCTCATACACGCTTCCATCTAGCTCTCTTTTAATACTCAACTGGACAGCTCTAAGGCAATGAAAAGTGGAATTGGAGAAAACATTCTAATTAGAAGATCTGACTGAAAAAGTTATTCCTACTGAATACAAATAAGATATTGACCTTCCTAATAACTAAGGCAAAATGGGCTAAAATCAGTTTATATTGACTCTATTTTGATCCAATCATTTCAATAGCTTATTTTTTAAAGCACATACTAGACAACACTTAAACATCTTTCCTAAAATCAAATATCAGAAACCATTTCAGCTAACTTTGAATCATAAACCTGCAACATCTATGCAATTTTTTTTTTAATCAAAATCCACTTTTGCTTAGCACTGGCTAAATCCATGGATCAAGACAGATTCATGAAAACTTCTATTGTCTGCATGATTCTGGTATATGGTCCACAAGTTAGTTATTAGCTTTATTTTAAGCATCATTACCAGGAAGATATTCAGCCTTGTTCATGCCAACAACATACTCACAAGGCAGGTTTGTTCAAATGTCTATATTTAAAAAATGCTCCCCCTGCTAAAGCTATTTGGGAATATAAACCAGGGGAAAACTGTGTAGCTCTAACTCAAAACTCATGAGTTTTGGCAGCCTTAATCAAACTGCATTTCTACATTCTCACAGTCCTAGAAAAGTATACAAGTGAGTAAAAAACTAAACAGGAAGCAAAAACTTAAAAAATGGTTTTGAGCAATGTTTCTCTTGTGGATGGCAAAAAACAATAATAGATCCTTCTGCATAAATTTAAAAATACACAGATGTTACAGTGAGCAACCACTCTCTTACCTAATGAGATCATCCCTGTCCTGGAAGATCAGGGTCTTTCGATTGACGGTGTACCTGGGGAACTCCAAGCGGCCCAGGTTGACCAGCAGCACAGTGGAGAGCTGACCCTGGCCCCCACAGGCGGCCTCCTCATCTTCCACCATGTCGCTCAATGAGAAGAGCAGCAGGGCCCGGGAAAATACCGCCCGAGGGCCTCGAGAGACTCTCAGGGAACGTCCCGCCACATCTTTAGCTCTGAAAAATACACAGTATAGAAGAGACTTGCTGGTCTGTAAGCATTTGGACATCAGATTTTATAGATTATTTCAAGCTAAACAGCATTCATTATTCCAAGCCTGAAGCAAACCTCTGGCCTCCGGCTGTGTGATGTTAAAGCATTAGTTAACCTCTCTGGAGCTCAGAGCCCCACCTTGGAACATGGTGAAGATTCAATGAAATTAAACCTGCAGATGACTTCACATAGTGTTTGCCTCAATAAAAGAGCAGGGTAAGGTTTACGCTGGTCCCAAACACGTGAAATACCAGAGAAACACAAAGTGTTACCTGTTTGACATTAGCAACTCTCAATTCTTGACTCCAGGGACAATTTAGATTAAATAACAGATATTTATTTATTTAAAATAACTTGATTTCTTTATTTATGGCAGTGCTGGGTCTTTGTTGCTGTGTGCAGGCTTTTCTCTAGTTGCAGCAAGTGGGCACTACACTCTAGTTGTGCTGCGCAGGCTTCTCATTACAGTGGTTTCTCTTGTTGCAGGGCACAGGCTCTAGGGTGAGTGGGCTCAGTAGTTGCAGCCCTGGGCTCTAGAGCACAGGCTCAGTTGTGGCACACAGGCTTAGTTGCCGGCAGCATGTGGGATCCTCCCAGACCAGGGATTGAAACCACATCTCCTACATTGGCAGATGGATTTTTTACCACTGAGCCACCAGGGAAGCCCCACAGGTATTTATTTAGAATGTCATTATCAAAGGCTCTTGGTCAGGCAGCAGGTCACAATCAAGGCTTTCTGGCTCTAACAACCTGGACACCATGCACAACAGGGTTTCTCTATTGACATCTGGGCCGTGAATTCTTTTCTGGGGGCTGAGGTAGGGGCAAGGTGCCCATTCTGTGCATTAGATGATGCTCAGCTGTGTTCCTAGCCTCTACTCACTAAATGTCAGTGGCACCTACTACCCACCTCAGTCACAACAAGAATGCCTCCAGATGATGCCAGGCATGCCTGGAGGTCAAGGTCCCCCAGTGAGAGCTGGAGTCTAGTGGAGGACCTCACCCTTCCTAACCAGCCCAGAAGCTATGAAACCAAAAACTAAGCTGGCTCCCTGGGGTGTCCAGAGATCAATGCCCCCAGCACAGTTTCAAAGACACAGGGATAGGGTTCCCACCTCACCACCATCTACATGAGGACCACACAGCCACAGAGCCTGACAGCACCCCCAGCCTTCCACCCCACGCAGAGTCTCGAGCATGTCCAGTGGACTGGGACTCCAAGTTGCAGAAGGAAACATTCAGTGTGACTAAACACATAGCCACTATCCAGAAGGATTCAGAGAGTGCAAATAAGGATGCTTTTTCTGCAGAGGAAGGTAACCAGGTATTACCTTCATGTGGAGCCATCAGAGACTCAGGTTCCACTCCTGGGCTCCACAGCTTAATGAAGAAATAAAGGACACTGTCCGTCAATAGACAAAGTGATAAAGGTGTGCTATGTAATGGAGTATTAGCCATAAAAAAAGAATTCTTCCATTTTTAACAATGTGGAGGGATCTAGAGAGTTTTACCCTTAGTAAAACAAGTCAAAGACAAATACTACATGTTATCACTTCTTTGTGGACTCTCAAAAACAAAACAAATGAATGTATATAACAAAAGAGAAATAAATTCACAGCTAGAAAAAATAAACTAGTGGTTATCAGCAAGGAGAAGGAAGCAGGGAGAGGTGACACAGACAGAAGAGTAAGAGAGATGAACTACCCTATATGAAATAGATAAGCAACAAGGACATACTGCACAGCACAGGGAAATACAGTCATCATTTTGTAATAAACTTGAAGGGAGTATAATCTGTACAAATACTGAATCACTATGCTGCACAGCTGAAACTAATATGTCAACTATACTTCAATTAAAAAAGCTTTTAAAGGATAGTGATTTTAGTAAAAAAACTAAAATAGTCTTAACGGGCTTCCCTGGTGGCTCAGTGGTTAAGAATCCGCCTGCCAATGAAGGAGACACAGGTTTGATCCCTGCTCCAGGAAGATCCTACATGCCACCGAGCAGCTAAGCCCATCCGCCATTAACTGAGCCTGTGCTCTAGAGCCTGGGAGCTGCAACTACTGAAGCCCGTGCTCCACAGCAAGAGAAGCCACTGCAATGAGGAGCCCTCACACCACAATCAGAGCAGCCCTGCTCACCGCAGCTGGAGAGAAGTCTGCACGGCAGTGAAGACCCAGCACAGCCGAAAGTAAATAAATAAATAAAGTTATATATATTAAAAAATAGTCCTAAGATTCTCATTTTTCTATAATTCTCATGTCAGTGATAAAAAATGTTCATCTTAATTCTTCCATTTCTGTTCCTACATGCTCAGTGCTTACACTAAGAAACAGCTAATTTAGTATTCACTTACTTTTTAAAATATTATATACATGAATACCATGAAATACTTAAGAAATAAAATTAAAGACTTAGAAGACATTTAACCACAGGGATGAGGATCTTATACCCATAAGTCAATTAACTATAAATACATAATCTAGTTAAATACTTTTGGAAAATCTACAGTATAAACTTTTTGAAGTGTTGACAGTCACATTTTTCTTAATAATGTATGCCTTATTTATACCTGTGTTTTACTAAGATTAATATTTGTAGTATCTTCCCAATAAGGATGGGCTCTTGGCACGTTAACAGCTCAAAGTTACACACACACACATATTATATAAAATAACAATGATGTTGCTTTAAACTGTTTGCCAAAAGCACTATCTCATCTCGTTTTCAACAACTCTGAAAAATGGATTCCCAGACTAAGGTTGATATGGTTATACTTTAGACATAACATGGGCATAAGAAATAAATTCTGAGATTTTTATGATCTTTCCCAACCTGAAACTGTTCAGGAGCTTTTATAAGGACAAAAGAAACCATCCACAGCTTCTGGTAAATTTTTATGTTTCAACTCAAGAGAAATTGCATATTATTGCTGACAGATTATGTTTCAATAAAAAGTCTACTGAAATTAAAATTTGGCTGGACAGTTCATGTTTAACTCTTGTTAAGGAGAGTAGTTAAAACTGCATTTTTCTTGAGTAATAAAATACTAGAATATGCCAAGGGCCTAGTGCCTCTAACCTCTTGCCTCTTGGTTTTTCTTGTCCTTGAAATCAGTGTGGTATGACAAGAATTACAAAAGCTAACCCAAGAAAGAATCCAGACCTGATCATTACGGTTCTCTGCCTTTTCAGTCTGGCAGCAATTGAAAATCACAATCTGGAAACACGTACCATCCGTTTTAAGACCTTAATATGTGCTGTGTGTGTGTGTGTGTGTGTGTTAGTCGTTCAGTCATGTCTAGCTCTTTGTGACCCCCATGTACTGTAGCCTGTAGGCTCCTCTACCATGGAATTCTCCAGGTATGAATACCAGAGTGATTTGCCACTTCTTTTTCCAGAGGATCTTCCTGACCCAGGGATGGAACCCAGGCCTCTTGCATTGCAGGCAGATTCTTTACCACTGAGCCACTACAGAAGCCCAACCAACAACTCAAATGTTCTTACTGTAACAAGTTCCTTCGCTGTTCACCTGAAACTACCACAACATTGTTAACTGACCACACCCCAATGCAAAATGTTTTTGGTGTTAATAAATAAATAAATAAAATGATTTTTTAAAAAGAGCCACAAAACCTTTTCAGGATCACTGCGCCAATGCCAGGCTGGTTCCGGCCCCAAGTACAGACTGAAGGCTGCTTGGCTAATCTGAGGAACGCGTCCACCAGCTGCTGCTTCTGCCCATGGGCACTCGCCAGGTGGAAGGTCTTTGCCAGGGCTTTCAGTTCTGGAGCAGAAAGAAGCTCCAGCACCTCAGGGAGCTCCTGCAACTCAGATTCTGAAATATTAAAAAAAAAAAAAAGTACTTTAAATAAGTTTATTATTTTCCAGTTTTTATTGATACTTTAAGAAGAAAGCTTATTTGTTGTCCTAAGATTAACAACTCAATTTAGGGATTTCCCTGGTGGTTCAGTGGTTAACTCTGAGCTCCCAGTGCAGGTGGCCTGGGTTTGATCCCTCATCAGGGAACAAAGATCTTACATGCCACAACAAAGACCCAACACAGCCAAATAAATTTTTTAAAAAACAACCAAAAAAACCAATTTAAAAGATGCACACACAGTCACTATTTCTCAGGCACCAATCAGGAGATGACATGAAACTAGTACCACCCTCATTTTCCAGAAACTCCCTTCACCGTGTTTCCACTTTGGTTCCCCTGGACAAACCGTACCTGTCTGCAGGAAGCCTGCATGTGTCAGCTCTCCAACCACGGGGGTTAAGTCAGCAGAGATCTCTTCATAGTCCAGTTTGTTCACCTTAATCCAGCTGAATTTACGTTGAAAAAGTCTTACGTATAACTTCTGACCATTGGCTGTGACAAAGTTAAGATCATCAGTGAAAAACATTCTATTTCTTCTCGAAAACCACATACGCTATTACTCCCTTTTGTAAACCAAAGTGAGTAAAACATGCTGTTACAAATACACATAGGCTGACTCAACTGATCTTCCAAGAATATCATTTTCTTCCTTTGGAAGACAGAACTTATTTCAAATACAAAGTCCCATAGGAATGTCTCCTTGGCCTGCGTGCAGGACAGGAGGAGCAAGAGGACACACAGCCTTTGTGACAGTCTTTGGAAGTAAGGTTCCCTCTTCTCTTCTGTTATGAAAAGTGGGAGTGAGGGCCAGTAACACCATCCTCCCAAAGCCAGTGAAAAGATTAAAGAGATGAGTGTATAAACCATTCCAAGTTGGTAATAATAACTAGCCATTTAAAAACCTAAAGGACTTCCTTGGTGGTCCAGTGGTTAAGAATCTGCCCATCCACTGCAGGGTCCCTAGTCAAGGAACTAAGATCCCACATGCTTGTGTGGTACGGCCAAAATTAAATAAATAAAATTAAACATGAAATAATACCATCTATTTAAATATATATATATCTTAAAAAATAATGAAAAATAAAAGTGTAAGATCCAGGCTCCCCACTTTCTAACCAACATTTCTAGTCCCTCAAGAGAAACACACCCCGCCCCCCTCACTGAGAGTTCCAGTTATTCTGTTCTCTGCTTTTGGTTTCATATGCAATATTCTATTTTAGGCTGAAAATCATCTAAAAAGGATTTTTCAAAAAAAGTCTGGCTTTGGTAGAATGGCCATTTCTAACTCAGTGATCTCCACCAAGCTATTTAATTAACCTGGTCTCAAGTTTTCCTATTACCCAAATTATCTTTCAGTTTCCAACTCTAGAGTGGTCTTGGGACGTCCCTGGCCATCCAGTGGTTAGGAATCTGCTCTCCCAATGCAGGAGGCACTGATTCCATCTTTAGTCAGGGAACTAACATCCTGTATGCTGCATGGTATGGCCAAAAATTTAGAAAATAAAATGATACGACCTTATTTATTAAATTTTCTACAGTTATTTCCCTTTTCTCTTGAAAGAGGCAAAATTGATTCACAGTAGCTATTTTCACAACAGAGACACTAAAGATGATTCTCTGTGGAGGGCAGCCCGTAAGAATCTGCAGAGCTTACACTAGGAAACTGTTCCTACTTCTCAATCACACCACAGCCCAGGGTTACTAACTACTTCAATAAACACTCGTACACCAACCAAAGATCTGTGACCACCCTGGACACAAGAGTCGATGGGGTGTCACTCACACAAGCAGGGCCACAGTTACACTGTGAACGTAAAACTGAATTTCTTCTTTTACCCGTTATTGGTAACGTTCAGGATTTCTTTTTTGTAACTGGACAGGGAGTCAGACCTACTACTATTACTAGTGGTCAGCATGGCCCCCAAGGAAGCTTTTCCTGCTTGAGAGGGACTCATGTGCACATAGCCATCAAGGTCCTTTGGATGAGCAGCTGATGGCGGGTGGAGATGGGGCAGTGGGGAGTGCGGAGCTCTTGCTCTAAACCTGTGCTATTTGCTTTGAGCCACATAGCTGGCTGCCAAGGAATTTATGTATGTTTTTAAACGTACCAATTTATAAAATTAAAAAAGCAAAAAAATTAATGTACCAATTTAGCTTGAAAGCTACCATTTCCTGCAAACCTTTACTTTAAAAGGCAGAGTCCAGGCAACTAAAATGTTATTGGAGAAAAAAAATATGCCTCAGTATCCCTTGGTTTGTTCATTTGCCTGTATTTTATTTTCATTTTTGAGGAAATGGCCCGCAAAAACAACAAATCCACCAAATACAGCAGCAAGCTTGATTACATGCCTGAAATGCAAGGTATGCTTTTCTAAGTCACACTATTCTTTTCCCCCTAATCTGGGAAACGCTGTTTTACAACCATCAAATATACATATAAATGACAAACAACTGCTTCCATTACAAGCCAAGTACAGTTTATAAGGATGACAGTGCAGAAGCAGGCATCACCTGGCCCCAAATCTTATCTCTTTTTAAAGGCACATTGTTGTTGAGCTGAACACCATCACTGGCTCTGAGTCCCCTGAGTACTCCCAGGGGGCTCCCCAAACCACTATTCCTCAGTGTCATCAGGTTTCTGCCTATCACATCCCAGACCAACTCAGGGCAGCAAATGGCAAACAAAGCCTCGAAAGCAAACAGGCTCAAGATACCTGATAACTGATGAAATTTAGTTACAATGCCCTTCTCATGTTCATCAAAGAGCATCCTGTCTTCTTCATTCTCGAACACGGCTTTCAGTACCACCAGGAAACTCCGAAGGTAGTAAGGATGGTCTGGCAGTTCTGGACTTGTGACCCAGGACACATCACAGCTTGACCTCTTCTCCAAAGGCATCTGATGAGTGATTTCATCCTCTAAGCCACTGTCAGGTTCTGAAGGAAGAGTTTGGCTGTTGGTCTGTATAGAAGCACCAAGTGTGGAACTCGGAGGTTTTGCCTCCCGATGTGAGCCCTGATTTGTCACTTCTGAAACAATAGTCATTTTCACCTCTTCAGAATGACCTGTCTCACATTTTTCAGTAACTTCACCATCTACTCCTTTGATACTCTCCTGCTTCGCAAGATGGTCCTCAGAAGCAGGCTTTCTATGCCCGAGAATTAAATCTGATGAAAACAACAGAGGCGCATCACCTGTGCAGGTGGGGGTTAGGGCTGATTGCTCACATTCCTGGGCAGCTGTCTGGCCTTCAGCTTCCTCCACCTTAGTGCCTTCCACTGTATGTGCTGGAGCACTCAGCTCCTCCTGAGAATCACCAGTAAACACATTCTCCTTTTGAGAGCTGTTCTCCAAAAGTGCATCCTGGCCCTCCACCTCCAAATGCTGATCAACCAGGCTCTTAACCCTTGTGCATGAGGACCTCTGTAGACTCTGATTAGTGAACTCCTCATTCTGATTCAGGGATCTTTTAGCCTTTATGTATCTTCTGGACAATTTAGAGGACAGGCTTCCCAGAGAAATGACTTTCACATTATGATGTCTCAGCTCGTCTTGATTTCTGCACACCGAGTCACCTTTACTTTTAAAGTAGGGGCTGGTCTGCTGTTTTTTGCCCATTTTTGCTGAATCACTTTGGCCAGGGGTTAAATTTATCGTTGATGGTGACGACCTCTCCGGCGTTATATCTTCTAAGGCAATATTGGTCAAATCTATGGTGGGCACGTTTGAACTTAAGCTGACGTGCCTGGGGCCACCTGGAGTCACGTCATCGTGGTCAGCACACATTTCATCAAGGTGCCGGTTCAGGTCATATCTTGGCACCATCTTACTACAAACAGGGCAGGCAAGTTTAGCAGGGGGTGCATTGTTAAAAAACGAAATAATAGAGTTAGATTCATTTTTTTTAGTTTTGCTGCTTGATAAACTTGTACGAGGCCTTTTTTTGGAGGATTTGCCTACAGACATCATGAGTATTGTTAGGAAAGCTGGGTGGGGACTTCCCTGGTGTCCAGTGGTTTGGATTCTGTACTTGCACTGCAAGGGGCCCAGGTTCGATCCCTGGTCTGGGAACTGGGAGCCCCTGCATGCCCCAATGGGCAGCCAAGGAAAAAAAAAAGCAAAGCTGAGTGTTTGTTTCAAGTAGTAAAACACAAAGTAAGACCTGGGAAAGATACCAGTGGTTTACTTTTACTTCCCTGATTCGAAATCATAAAAAATGGGATCCTATTGGACTTCATTTTATTCATTTAGTTTCTTCTTCCTATGAAACAAAACATGTGGATTAAGAACATATTTATGAATTCAACAACAGAGGCGAGAAACGATCAACGATAGTATCTCACGGGATGGGGCCTTGAATAGATTCTGGCCTTGGAAAGAAAAGCCCAAGGCCATCCTCCGGCTGTCCATGCGACCCCAAGGTGTCCCTCAGCCGCGGGGATAAGTTCTAAGACTCCTCTGTAAGATCTAAATCAGCCACCCTAAAAAGGGACATCTAACTACGCGAGGTCTTCGTTTAAAAACGCCGCACGAGTAACTTCTCCGGGGCAGAGCACGCCTATCCCTACCGCACAGGCCTGTAATGAGAAGGGCCGCCGGGAGTCGCGGGCATCTGTCCACCCTCCGCCCCGCCTCCCCGCGATCCCGCAGCTCCGGCCGCCGAACCTCCTGAGGCTAAAGCTCTGCCAGGCCAGCCCTCCCCTGGGATCGTGTGCGCACCTGGGATACGCACCTGGGAGGTGCACCTGGGGCTCCGCCGCCAGCCCGACCGCCCTCCTCCCTCCCTCCCTTCTGTCTCCTGCCGGCGCCAGCAGCCAACGCTCCTCTTACAGCCCGCAACCCAGGCCCTACAGCCACGCGCCTCCTACGGGTTACGCGCGCCAGGCATTCCCTGCCGATTCCCGAGGGCTCGGCCGTCACAGACTAGGCCAGCGGAGGTTCGAGCAATCAATCGGCCTTCCGTCTCACCTTCAAGGCATCCAACGGTTCAGGGAGGCTGAGCCAGAGGAGGTCCGCCCTCCTGTCTTTCACAACCTGGCGGAGGCGGGCAGGCTGGAAGGTGGGTAAATTGCTGTTCTTAGAGCATGCGGTGACCTAGGAAGCCGCCTCCTGGGAGGAAACACAGGCGAAGAGTCCACTTGGCCAGCAAGCGTGTGCTGAGGTTCCTGGAAGAGATGCTGTTTGCTGCCGGATGCAAGAGATGCCAAAACCTCAGGAGCACAGGAGTCCAGGGCCATACCATCTTGAACTGAACGCACCCCATCTCATCAAGAGCAAAATAGTAGATCAACAAGGACCTACTGTGTAGCACGGGGAACTATATTTAATATCTTGAGATACCCTACAATACACGCACACACATATATCTGTATCTATAAATCACTTTGCTCTTCACCTGAAATATTGTAAATCAACTATACTTCAATTAAAAAAGGTAAAAGAATAAATGTGTTGATAGGTAATAGGGAATGGTGAGTTTGCATATTTTTTACATTAAAATGTAGTTTGTAAATGTAGTTCTTCTTTGTCCTAATAGTTTAATATAATGAGATTACTTAATTTAACATAATGGCTATGTGTAACAACAACAAAATTACTGAAAGTTTATCAGCCAGCCCTTGAGTGCAGATATCCTTATGGCAGAAAGTGAAGAAGAACTAAAGAGCCTCTTGATGAAAGTGAAAGAGGAGAGTGAAAAAATTGGCTTAAAGCTCAACATTCAGAAAACTAAGATCATGGCATCCGGTCCCATCAATTCATGGCAAATAGATGGGGAAACAGTGGCTGACTTTATTTTGGGGGGCTCCAAAATCACTGCAGATGGTGATTGCAGCCATGAAATTAAAAGACGCTTACTCCTTGGAAGGAAAGTTATGACCAACCTAGACAGCATATTAGAAAGTAGAGACATTGCCAACAAAGGTCCGTCTAGTCAAGGCTATGCTTTTTCCAGAAGTCGTGTATGGATGTGAGAGTTGGACTGTGAAGAAAGCTGAGCGCCGAACTGTTTTTGAACTGCTTTTGAACTGTGGTGTTGGAGAAGACTCTTGAGAGTCCCTTGGACTGCAAGGAGATCCAACCAGTCCATCCTAAAGGAGATCAGTCCTGGGTGTTCATTGGAAGGACTGATGTTGAAGCCGAAACTCAAGTACTTTGGCCATCTGATGCGAAGAGCTGACTCATTTGAAAAGACCCTGATGCTGGGAAAGATTGAGGGCAGGAGAAGGGGACAACAGAGGATGAGATGGTTGGATGGCATCACTGACTCAATGGACATGGGTTTGGGTAGACTCTGGCAGTTGGTAATAGACAGGGAGGTCTGGCGTGCTGCGATTTATGGGGTCGCAAAGAGTCGGACACAACTGAGTGACTGAACTGAACTGAACTGAGTGCTGATATCAGCTGGTTCCAATACCCCAAGGGACCCAAATGGAAACTTTCTGAGGATGGGGTGCCTGTCTGTGGTCCCTTACCACTGCCTACAGCAGCAGCCAGCACTGTGTGATTACTCCATAAATGTGTGCTGAATGAATGCATGAATAAATGTACAAAGAGAAAAGGGACTTGAACAGGGAATTCACTGACAAATTGAATGGCATTGAGTGCCAACCTCATGCCTGGTAAAGTCCTTGGTGCTGTGAACAGAACAAAGAATGCAGAAATGAGGGGGGGGGGAAATCCTGCCTTTGTGGCAAATACATTCTGATGAAGGAAGATAGGGAAAAAACAAAAATATACATAAATTAGAGTTTAAAAGGCAAGTACAGATTAAATGAAATTCCTGTTTTCTGGCAAGATGAGAAAAATTTAAACATGTCTTTCCCAGTTTGGGCTTCTGCATTAGTGTTGTGTGTTCTGTATCAGCATTAATCAGACCTCCTTTTTAATCTTATCAAGGGTCACAAGTCCTTAGGAGATAAGCTTCCTTTTCAATCATGATGGTCCATGACCCACTTCCCTCTCATTCATAAATCTAGATGTGTAAACTGTCAATAATACAGCATTTAATGTACAGATCTGTGTCTCAAAACCGTATGTAATTATGCCTTGACCTCTAACAGGCAACAGTTGTCAGAGGGGAAGGAGGCAGGAATTCCCTCTTTAGTGCAGCTTTTCCTACCAGGAAGGAGACCAAGAGTAAACCTCCCATAAATTCCCTCTCTGGGGGCATTTTATGGCTATGAAGATGGGAAGACCCCTGGCAGCTGAATTTGCAAACATTATCACAAACTTATCTCCCATTTGTTCTTCTAGACACCTACCTGCTTTTCTTTTCCCTGACAAGTTAGGTGTATAAATCTCTAACCATTTACCCAGCTGCTTCTTTTGTAAAACTACAATACATGAATACTTTCTCCTGTTAATCTGTCTTCTATTGACAGTTTAATTCACAGCCCTCAGGGATTAAACCTACGAGGGTAAAGTTTTTCCTCTACAGCAAAAACTCTAGATGGCTCTTCCAAGAGGTTTAGTCATGAAGAGCAGAGAGGAGAGGCAGAACTGAGGGTTAAGAGTGTTGTTACTAAATAAATGCTGGAGAGGGTATGGAGAAAAAGGAACCCTCCTACACTGCTCATTGCTGCGTCAGCGTCAGCTTTGTTCTCATTCTCTACTTCCAAAAGGGTAATGTGAGGCCCTAACAGATGAAAGACAGTCTTCCTTGGATAGGAGGTCAAGACAGGGAGCAGCATGGTGGTCATGGAAGGCTCCAGTGGCCACCGGTCTGCCCTCCCAACACACTCACTTCTCTCCTAGCCACATCACTGGCCTCCTCCCACCTGAATGGGGATGGGACTCCCCAGCCTTCACAAGCCTCTGCTCACGCAACATGAGATCACTTCCCAAGGAGAAGGATGTAAGATACATTCATGGAAACCCCACTGTCCTGTGGAAGGATGGCAGGGCAGTGGGAGAAAACCAAGGCCCCCTCAAGACACGTGAGGACCTCTGCTGTGGGTAGCTGGCTGTGACACGGTGCTGGGCAGAGAGGTCCCCCCACACACCCAGAGGAAGGCTTGCTATTCTCAAACATCTGTAGTCTGTGTGAAGAAAAGTTCTCAAAAATTTTATTACAAAACTGAACCATGACAGAATATAAGCTTACACATGTAAATAGTATTTACATTATATGCAAAACATATTACAGCTTTAATTTATGAACCGATATATCCTGGTTTTTCTTCTTTTTCTTCTCGGTTTTCTTTGCATTGCTGATTTGCATTTTCACTTGATCTTGTAATTTAGAAAAGAATGCCTGAGATGATTTTAAGGCTTTGTCTTTACCTTCATCCTGCAATTAGAAATAACATAAGGTCATGCTGTAAGGTATTATGCTTAAAGATGAACAAAAACAAATGACTACAACAGGGCATCACAGTGTAAATGTGGAAAAGAACTAGACAGAATTATGAGAGCCTGCGCCAATTAGAGCAGAAGTATTATACACATTTTATACGACTACAGTGGTCTCACAACGTCAGGTGACCATGAGCCCCTGCACTTGAAATCCAAGGTTTGGGCTGTAACACAGCCAGTGCCCACAGAGGCCTCTTCCCTCCCCTCCCATCCCTTTCCCTCTGTGGGTGAGCTTGGTCACTAGATGCCCAGGTCACCTAAAGTGTGCCACTGGCCCTGTATTCAAGCCCCCTGACACCTCTCCTCCCCGTCCTCACCTTGAGCAGAGAGGCTTTTCCTGTCTTGGTCAGCTGTTTCAGCTTCTCAGAGGCTACTGCTTTGGTGTATCTCCCTGCCTGGTCTGGGTTATTCTTTTCAAGAAGTCTTCTCCGCTTTTCTTTCTCCTTTATTTTCAAATGCTTTTGATATTTCTTTTTCCTCCTTTCTCGTTTCTTGTCTGTAGCTGTTTTCTCAGCAGCTGTTTTTATATCTCCAGCTTTATTTTTCTCCTATTGAAAAACCACCAACAACACACTCATTAATCTAATCTAATGACTTCGGAAACTGTAAGAGAAGCAACTGCATGAACTGTGGCCCACGTGTGAGAAGCAGCCTGACCCGACCCAGGCTGAGGGGCTCTGACCACTCAGCGATGTAAGACCTGGGAAGCACTATAAGACCCGGGAAGCACTGTAAGACCCGGGAAGCACTGTAAGACCCGCGACGTGTGCTCTGCATACTCCTTCACAAAGGTGGCCTGGAGAGCATGAGTGTCAGCCTTCCCCTCTTGGAGAAGCAGGCAGACCCCATCCTGGGTTCCAGGGACCTGCCTACGGCTGCCCAGCTCTGAGCCGTTGAGGGCAGGAAATCTAGCTGGTGAAGGTCCACTTCCTCCCTTTTCTCCTCTACTCCAGCCCAGCCTAGGGTAGGAGGCAGAGGCTCTGAAGGGTGGGTGTGGGTGGAGCAAAGCAAGTAAGCACAAAAATGGAGGGCTCTGCTGCCAGGCTGCTGGGGAGATGAGGCCCTGCCAGAAATCAGTCCACCTGGCAGAAACCATCACCCCCGCGCCAGGCGAGGGCTCCCAAGTACACAAGGCAGGGGTGTCCTGTGTGTGGTGGGTATGTCTAGCTCTTCCTAGACCCACACACTCTGTTCTAGACCATGGTTCCAGGACTGATAAGCCTCACATGGATACAACAAAAGGGAGAAATGCTAATATCAAAGCACTGCTAAATACATGCAGTTTGTTTCAAGTCTAACATCTTAGCTAACATCTAACAACCTCAAATTCTAATATTCAACCTGAATTATAACAAGATACTGATGCTAGATATTTGTAATCAGCATTTACAATATTTCTCAAACCTACATCTCATAATAATACATGATTATAGAAAACTCGTATTTGAATATTCTATAATATTACTAATTTGATTATAGGTGGGAACTGCTGAGATATGTCAGAATAAACACTACAAGCTCAAAGAAAACTATTTAAATGGAGATCTGACTATAAACGACCAATTTATAAACAGACACTTCGACACTGGCTTCTTACCTTGACCTCCTCTGGGGCCAGGAGGGCTGCGTCACTGACACTCACGGGGGCAACCTCCTCCATGGTGACAGCAGGCAGATTTGATACCACTTTAATTTCTGGAACAGGCTAGAAAAGAGACAACATGTTTGATAGGAAGTCAGAAGTGGTCCTCATGTAAAACACTTAAATCGTGAACCTAAAGAAGTATAACATACTTCACGGAGATTATTTAAAATGTGAGATGTGAGGTCTGTTGGTTGAGCTAGTGGACATGAAGGATCTAACCCGACAGGTAGCAGGCACTGATGAATGCCAGGTACAGACACCACCCACACCCCCAAGTCCATCACACAGTGAAAACACAACCAGAGACCAGACAGGGAGAAGGGTGGGAGAGGAAGAGAGCCTGTGGCTAAGACTGAGGGTCTGGTAGGGACCGCCAAGGAGATGGAAGTCAGACTGGACCAGCTGGGGGGGTCCAAATCCGTCCTGGGACCAGACACGAGTCTTCCCCATGGGAGGCCCAACCTGTGGTTCATGGGAAACCCTGCAGGTGTGCATCTGAACCCAAACAAACAGCCCGTCTCTCATCTGTCACCTACTCCCTGAGATGTCACACACTTACTGGCTTGGGGATGAAGTGGAAGTTTGAGAGCGCATCCAACTTTAAGAAGAGGGAGTCCATCATCTTCTGGATTTCTACATGCTCTGGATTTTCTTCCTCTGCTGTTTTTTGCTGAGGAAATCAGTTCAACATCATCAGACTAAAGCGGCGACACAGGACAGAACACTCAAGGCATCACCAGTTTCTCATCGTCAGGCTTCAGCTCCAAAGACACTTCTCAAGGTAAGGTCACTGTTGCAACCGAACTGCTAACATTTAGAACTTACAATTTTGTGCCCTTAATAGTTAGGCATTGTTGGTGGGAATGTAAAATGGTGCAATCACAGTAGGAAGATGTCTGGCTGTGCCTCCAAAAGTTAAACAGAGCATCACCATAGGACCTGGCAGCCCCACGTTTATGTATATGCCCAAAAGAATTAAAGGAGGTACTCATACACTTATTTAAGTACATATACATGTATGTCCACGGACACACTATTCACGAGAGGCAGAAACAGCCCAAATACTCATCAACTGTTGAAACTGGATCCATAAATTGTGGCACACATACAACAGAGTATTATTCAGCTGTAATAATTGCTGGAAAGTTAATAATTAGCTGTGAGAGTACCAGGGGACCAAGAGTGACTGCAAACCACCCCTAGCCAGTGATACTCCATGGGAGCACTACAGCCCTTCTGCTCTTACAGCCACGCTGCCTCACACTACACAATGTCACCCCAGCTCAGGACTTCTGTCTCTCACACCTCTCGAGCAGTAGGTAGAACCCACAGAACTCGTTCTCTACATCTCCTCCCTGAATGGCAATGGCTTTGCCATAGTGGCCTCCTCACCTGGTTGAGTTTGATGTACTCCTGTTCGTAAATTTCAGCAAGGCTCAATTTACTCTTTTCGTGGTCCAGTGTTAAACGCTTTTTATACTCAAATGCATCCTCTTTAGGCTTTTCTTTGCGTACGACATCATCCCAAGCCTGAAACAGGAAAGGCACATGGAACATAAATTGACTGACAAAATCTGTAACTTCTTTCTAGGGTCCCTTAGGCCTCTTCCTCTGGAATCCCGATTATCATTACAGAGTAAGCAAACTGCAGCCAAAAGAAAGGCGTTTTCTCAAAGCAGAGAGTGCATCACTCAAGTGTCCTTTTTTGTTTTAAATGCTGGTTACCAATTTGAATTCCACAGCTCCCCATGGTGGTTTGTCCAACAGTCAAGACAAGAGTTTGCTTCATTTCAAAGGAAAAGATCCTCTGTGTATCATACCCATCCCTCAAACCCTTCCTATTTTAAGCATACACATCTTACAAAGTCATCTCTTGCTATACATGCCTCATGCCCAAATTTTACTCTAAGTTTACAAAATAAGATCAGTTTTTAAACAAAAACTCTTTGGTAGGTTTTACACACTTGAAACCTAGACCCTTCATATGTCACACTAGACACGGTGCCTGGACCAAGGGTCCTGGGTGTGAGCATGTCAAGCCCGACCCCAGTCACCCTCCAGAGCTTCATCCCACACCACACGAAAGGTTAGCAAGGATGGGAGGTTGCGGGGGATGGCAGGGGCTCTGGCTACTTTGTTCTCCTCAGGAAGGACACCCTTCTTTCTGGGGTGCTAGCAAGGACAGTATCTCATACAACAAAGGTCAAGGATACCTTTGAGGTAGACTTAGGGCTTTTAAACAAAAACTTGATAGGAACAAATATTCTAGGAAAAGAGAGTGCTATTCCTACTCCCAAAATATTCTATTTCTAAAAATGTCAGTGAACTTTTAAGTTAAATTTCATTCTTACTGACCTGATCTTTTATCCTCTGCTTAATGATATCCTCTAGTTGGAGAGTGGTTTCCTCTGTGATCACAGGTGCTAAAGGATACAGAACGTGTACTGTTAGGTAGATAGAAATGAACCCATAGTTTTGTGAATTCTTGGGCCACCCCACACCTCCCGTATCAGAAATGGGGGAAAGGGACACTAATGTGTGTGTTAGCTAACCTTTCTGCAATTGCTCCCTGCAATTTGAGAACCACAAAGCTACAAAGTACACACAGTGATAAGTGCTAACACTTTTAACCTGTGCACCTGGGGATGCACTCCTTTTTGCACTAAATACAATGAAAATTCATTCTGACATAATGGGTACAAGAAAGAATTCAATGAGATGGTCAAAGATTTTGGCTGGAGTGACAATTTAATCACTGGACAGTAACAGCAGGCACTGTAAACAGATCAGCAGCAGGACTCTAATTATGGGTGACACATTCGGCATTACCAGTACAGTAGTAATTCTTGGATGGATCAGTGGCGTTGTGGCTGTACAGGAGAATGTTCTAGTTCTCAGAAAATAGTAAAAGTACTCGGGACCAAAGTGTCATGATCCTGGGTACTTACTTTCAAATGACTCGGGGGGAAAAAAGCACACACACACACAGCCACACATGAACAGGGGGAGAAAGCAAACACGGCCAAAGGTTAACAATCGGCAGACCCAGGAGAATGGCACACATTTGTCCACCATACTAGTTTTCAACTTTTCTGTATGTTTGCAAGTTTTTAAAATAAAAAGTTTGGGGGGAAGAAATATTACTCCTAATCTATGAAAACCACCGAAAAGGGTACGTGAACACCCGTGGAAGCCCAGTGGGCACACGCACCCATGCGCACGGCGTGGTCGAAGTGCAGGGTCTCTTCCAGGAGGCTGTTCTCGGGCCGCTTCTGCGCTGTCACTTCTCCTTGAAGCTGCCAAGGTTTCTTCTCCAACAACTCTTTTTCCAAAGATGCAATTTTTTCATTCATCTGAGCAAGAGACAGAAAGAGTTACCACACGTTTGGAAATAGAATTAAGACATACAGGTGAGTAAAAGCAACTAATACTTTTACTAGGGGGAGAGCAAGAAATGCATTGTTCCTGAATAAAATCCCGCTTTGTCTTTGCATGTTTTTAAGGATGGCAGTTGTGACTTCTACTCCTATCTGGAGGTAGGATAAGGAGCTGTAAATGACCTCTTTCCCGCACTCGTTTGAAATGTTATGTTTACTATTTACTCACTTCTCCCAGAAGCATTTGGGTGTATTTCTGGGCTCTGTTCTAGTGAAACTGACCTATTTTATTTATTCACAAACCACTATCAACTTAATTATTAAGCATTCCAAGACTAAGTAATTTTTTATTAGGGCATCAGTATCTGATGGAGCCTAACGCTTGACTCCAGGCTTCCCAGGTGGCTCAGTGGTAAAGAATCCACCTGTCAGTCCCTGAGTTGAGAAGATTCCCCTGGAGAAGGAAATGGTAACCCACTCCACCATTCTTGCCTGGGAAATGCCATGAACAGAGGAGCCTGGCGGGCTGCAGTCCATGGGATGGCAAAAGAGTCACACACGACTGAGCACATATATACTACCCCCTTGATCCACACCCACAATCCAAATTATCTCTAATGTCTAAAGAGGTGGCATCTATAATGACTTCATGGTGTATAAGATGACAGTATTTTCAGCAACCTTACCAAATTATTTTTCCTAATAGCTTTCCAGTTCACCTGTTTGGTTTTTCTAGTTCTCTCTCCAAATATGAAAGCTTTCATTTCAGTTTTCTCATCTCTTATTAGTGTTTTCTTTCATAGTTGCCCTGGCTGAGAAACACTTCTATAAGAATCTTAAGTAACAGTGGAAATAGTAATAGTGGTAATGGAAATAAGTCTTATTCTTGATTTTAAAGGGATGTTTCTAGAATTCTACCATTAAGCAGGATGGCAGATTTTGGCTAGATACGCTTATATTTCGCTAGAAATGAAAAAAAAATTAGGAATGAATATTGAATTTTACTAAATGTATATGGAGGTGACTATGTGATTTTTCTCCTTAACCTAACTTGATTTCCTAATCCTGAATCAAGAGGATGAGGCCTACACAGCTGTGGTAGCGTTACTCTTTCACTGCACTATTTTGCATTTCCACATCACTATTCACAAGTGAGACTATGCATGTTTCAATGTTACCTGTCAGGTTGGGGTATTCGTGTAATCATTCGTGTCTTCACAAGAAGACAATTTGGAAGCTTTACTCTTCATATGTGGGAACTGATGTGGGAACTGATCAAACAGTACTAAATTATACACTTCCTGAAGGCCTGATACAATTCCCCAGTAAACTAAACCCACTTGCAATGTAGGGAGGGAAGGTCACTAACCCAAGGACAAGTTTCTTATTTTCTTTCACTTTTTTTTCCTTAAAGACTTTCTCTTCAGGGAACAATGCGATAATAATACATTTAACTCAGATTTTCTTTTTAAAATAATGCTCTTGATATCCTTGGTATCTTTGGTTATTTACTTATTCTCATTTCAAGTTGTGTGATATAATTTTAAGACATTTTAAGATAAAGCCCAATGTCTGGAGCCAGGCTATATCTATTATTTTCAAACAACATTTTGTTTGTCTGACAGCATGTCATAAGGAAATAATTTTTATCAACTTTGGAAAATGTGTTTGAATGTATTAATTAGAATTCCGGCTGCATGGCACCTCACTGCTGCTGCTGCTGATAAGTCACGTCAGTCGTGTCTGACTCTGTGCGACCTAATGGACTGCAGCCTACCAGGCTCTTCCATCCATGGGATTTTCTAGGGAAGAGTACTGGAGTGAGTTGCCATTGCCTTCTCCAACGGCACCTCACAGATATAAGCAGTTGAAGCGATTACCAGGAGAGGCTCATAGGACAGCCAGTTAGGAAAAAACCTGTCTCAGATATAAAGACAGCAAGGACAGAGAAACAAGTTTTACACATGGACTCCATACTGAAAGCCACAGGTTGGGAAATGCAGCACTGAATTTTGTAAATTGCCTGCTTCCCACACGGTTATTTCTATGCACTGCCACAGAGAGCAACAAGATTTTTTTTTTTAAAGGATAATTAGGTGTACCATCAAAAAAAAAAAAAAAAAAAAAAAGGCCTCCTGCCATACACACACACACACAAAACCAGGGCACATGCGTTAGTAGTCTGAGTTTGACAGTCACTGTTAAACATAATTTAAAAATCCCTTAAATTTTCTAATTATTACCTTTTCTTGTCTTTTTTCAAAAGAGGATTTGACTTCATCAGAGTCTTTCTGTACATTTAAGATATTTGTATCTTCAGTGTCCTCATCATTGGGCAGAGCAAAGGTCACTCTTTTCAAGGTTTCTTTATGTTGTTTACTGTCTCCACTTTCTTCAAGGTCATCATCTTCATCCCTATGAGACCAAAACATTTATGAAAGGAAACATACCAGTTTTCATTAGAAAATCAAAAAGAAACAAGCTTAGCAGATAAACTTTTTTGTAGACAATGCAATTAAATATTCAGAACTTCCAGTATTTAGGTAAAATAGAACAAAGTGTCCAATATATAGAAAACAAATTATTCATCAATCTATGATACAGACTTATCTCACCTAAGTAACAACAGGGTATTTTTATTGGCACAGAAAACATATCAGAGCTCCTGGTAAGGAAGGTCTGCCTGCTACTGCCAGTCACACTGATTTACACTAGGTCGTTTCTGACGTCCCTTCAAATTTGGTGACTTCCTCTGGCTATTCTGAGACTGTCTGACTTTAGAGAATCCCACTTCTTAGGACAATCACATCTGATGACTAGTAGTACACAGATGAATCGGCAGCTCCAGCTTACAGTGTAAAGGACTCAAAATACTCACGTCTCAGAAATGCTTTCTTCTCCTTCAGCAATCTCTTCCTCTTCATTTGAAGCCAGTTCATTCCCATCATCCTGGACACTTGCTACGTCTTCATCACTTTCAACTGGATCAAAGAAATCTTTGTATTTCAGGTTTCTGGAACTTTTACCTGACTAAAACAAAAATACTTTTAAAACCTTAAATCAAGGATAGAAAAATACATTAAATCACACATAAATGTGTATGCATACTGTGTAGGGGAAGTCGGCAACTAATAACACTACTACAAAACCCTAAAACTATTGGACCACAGCAAACTGAACAGAAGCACAGATTCATTTATAACTGGTAGGACAGAGCACCACATTCTTCTCTCCAAATCTTCTAACTACAAGTATTTCCAAAACATCCCTGACTATATAAAGTATACAAATATCTTCTTTCATTCTTATTCTTAGTGCTTGGTGAACATCCATGTTTGAGGGAAAATTCTGAATCTTCGTAACATGTGTGACTGTGGTTCTGAAGCTACAAAGGAGTGTTTCATGATAAGGAAATGATGGCTTTGGTTTAATTTCTCCAGTCCCTTTCTTTTTTTTAAAAAACTGATCTAAATATTTCACTGATCCCCTGGTGAATTTTGAAGTATTTAACCCTCTTCTGGAGAAGGCAATGGCACCCCACTCCAGTACTCTTGCCTGGAAAATCCCATGGATGGAGGAGCCTGGTGGGCTGCAGTCCATGGGGTCGGACACAACTGAGGGACTTCACTTTCACTTTTCACTTTCATGCACTGGAGAAGGAAATGGCAACCCACTCCAGTGTTCTTGCCTGGAGAATCCCAGGGACAGGGGAGCCTGCTGGGCTGCTGTCTATGGGGTTGCACAGAGTCAGACATGACTGAAGTGACTTAGCAGCAACCCTCTTCTGGAGAAACAGAAACCCATCTCATGTGATGAGGCAGAAAGAACACTCTGTCCTCTCCGCAAATTTTACCTTAAGATCCTGGCCTCCAAACAGTCCTCCTTCATCTTCATCGGAATCCACATCTTCAAAAAAATCAATATCATCTTCCTCTTGGTCATCTCTTTGTTCCTCTTCTTTTTCCATGTTTTCCAAAAAGGTCTCCATCTCAGAGAGCTTGAAGAATTTATCATCTACTATGGACTTTTCTGTTGGTTTCCTAGGCACTCTGCTTTGCACCTTGCTCTGACGTTCTAGTTTGCTGATATCAAAATCAAGATCAGAGTCCTCATCGCTGAAATCTGGGCTTTTCCTCAGATCCAATTTGCTTGAGTTTTTGGCTCTCTCATCTGCTTCAGGATCATCAGCACTCAGGTCTGACACTTCCACCTCCTCTGCTTCCTCCACCTCTTCCTCCTCTAAATCTTGTTCCAGGTCCTCCTGGCCAGCAGCCTCCAGCTCCATCACATCCTCTTCACACTCCTGCTCTTCACTCTCTGGGAGAAGACTGATGTCTTCATCTTCAATGGTTTCACTAACTGCACTCTGGAAGTGCTGTAAAATTGGTTCATTTTGCAGTTCCAACTGTTGCCAAATCTGCTCATCATCGAAATTATTTATCATCAATTTTTTTAAAGGACTCCCATGTTTCCTGTCATTCTCTAGTACTTTATTAAAGTCATAAAGTACTTTTGTTAAAGAAGTAAACTTTGATGCCAGTTCATCTTGAATGCTGTTAAGAGGCAGGGAGAAGGCGTTAAATGAGATTTATAATTATAGTTAACAAGTTCACAGCACTCAGAAATGAAACGAAAAAAAAAGGCCAACTCTTGTGCAAAATCAAATTTTTAAAAAGTTGAAGTACTGCTTTACAATATTATATTAGTTTCAGTGATTCAGTATTTTTATTAATTATACTCCATTAAGTTATTAGAAGCTAATGGCCAACATCGTTCCATTGCCATACAATATATCCTTGTTGCTCATCTAGTTTACACATGGTAGTTGGTATCTCTTAATCCCACACTCCTATTTCATCTTCCGCCCTGCCCCCCCGCCCCCAGCAACCACTTTTTGGTTCTGTATATTTGTGAGTCTGTTTCTGTTCTGCTATATACAGTCATCTATATTTCTTTAAAAATTCCACATGTAAATGATAACATACAGCATTTGTCTTTTTATGACTGACTGCAACAGGCATAATATTCTCTAGGTCCTTCCAGGCTGCGGCACATGGCAGGATGAAATCTTCATTTTAAATATAGATTCTGGCCCCCAAGAGCGTACTGTCTTGCCCAAGAATTGCATTAGTATATAAAAGGTGACAACCCAGTATCTCTGAATCTGTTAGATTTCAGGCAGGGAACCCATTACAGACCTCTTTGCCTAGAGATAAAGAGTGAATCTTCTGGATGAGGAAATGGCAACCCACTCCAGTACTCTTGCCTGGAGTCCCATGGACTCCCATGTAACTGGCGGGTTACAGTCCATAGAGTCATAAAAGAGTCAGATACGACTGAGCATGCATGGAGTGTATCTTAGCCTTAAATGCTCAACTCTGCTATATCACAGGCCACTCCATTCAGTCAGTCCACCTGCTGTGGCAAGAGTGGTCACAGAATAGCTGTGACATCTGAGCTGATACCTATCTGTAAGATGACAGTCTGACAAAAAATCTGGAGACACATATTTCAGGTAGAAGAAACAGCAAGAACAAATTTCCTAAGACAGAAATGAAGCTGGTGAATCTGAGGAGCAGAAAGGCCAGCTTGGCTTGAGTGTGGTGAAGGAGGCAGAAGGGAAGGTTAGAGAGCTGGGTGGGAGCCAGATCATGCAGGCCTCAGAGATAAGAGGCTGTCATTTTCATAAGTGAAGGTTTTGGGTACTTCCCTGGTGGTCCATTTGTTAAGACTCCACATTTCCAATATACAGGGCCTGGGTTTGATCCCTGGTCAGAGAACTGATCCCACATGCTGCAACTAAGAATTCACATGTAGCAACTAAAGATCCCGAGTGCTGCAACTAAGACCTGGTGCAGCCAAATAAACAAGTAAATATTAAAAGTAAATAAATGAAACAGTACAAATATTTTAAAATCTTAAAAAAAAAGTAAAGATTTTAAAGCAGAGAAGCAAAATGACCTGACTTATGCTTGGAAAGATGGCCTGCCAAGAAGAAGGAATGAAATGAAGGTGATCAGGAGGCTGACGCAGACAAAGGATGCACAACTGTGCTAGGATCAGAGCTGCAGAAATGGTGAGAAATAGTCAAATTCGGAATACTGTTTGGAGATGTAACTGACAGGATTTACTAATGAACTGGATGTAGAATTGAGAAAAAGGAAAACACTGAGGAAGCGGCTTGGTTTGCGTCTGAAAACCTGTAAAGATACAATGTGATAGGGAAGGCAGGTGGAGAGGATGGGGAAAGGATCTCAGGGAAGGCAGAGGATAGGAAGCAAACAGAGCAACAGTTCATTTTGGACAGACTGAATCTAAGATGCTCAATGTACGGCTTTAGTTGGCTGTGAGCCTGGAGTTCAAGGGAAAGGTCGGGCTTGAAATACAAGATCTCTATATAGTCTTCGAACAAAAACACCAAGAGCTCGTGCTGGGAAGAGAGATTAAAGACAATTCTAATTTTCAACAGGCTCAGTCGGGGGTTGGATAGATAAGCAAGTTAGTACTTTCAATAAAGTCTGATGTTGAGTAAGTAAGCACTGGGTGCTCTGGGAACAGATGGAAGAAAGAGCACGCCACCCGGTGTGTCTGTGTGAAGGGTGAGAGCATGAAGACCTCGAGACTGTAATAACCCAGGTTAGTTTGAGTTCAGCAGCACAGAACTGTGGTTCTGTGGGAGACCCACAGAACATAGCTCTTAACTATCTAAAGAAGTGTGACAGGCCAGGGGAGCGCAAACTACCTGAATCGTAAGGAAAAGAGCTCTCCCCTTCTCCTAATCTGGAGCTTGCCGGGAGCCCGCAGCCCGCGCCCACGGGAGTCCTGCGCCGCACCAGAGCCCGGAATCTGGGCACTTACGTGAGGAAGCACTCTGGGCTGTCGGTGGCTTTACCGACCTCCCTCAGGCACCGCTCCAGGGTCCGCCGACGCCAGGCTGGCCGGGCCATGGCTAACTGCCGCTCGGTACACAGCGCCGCATGCAAAGGAAGTGAGCCACCGCCCGGAAACCAGGCCGCAAAGATTCGCCTCCGCGCGGCTGAAGCCAGGAAACGAAGGTTCCGCGGCACACAGGTTCCGGACCCACCTCCAGCCTCAGCCAATGACGGCCCGAGAACTTTAACCGGATTGCGTAGGGGGGCGGGGCTGGAAACCGAAAGTCGCCTTTGGTCAGCTCGATGAAATTTCTCCAAACTTTTTGTTTTGTATTCCTGAGGGGCCCACAGGAGGTGTCGCGTCCTCCTTTTAAGTTTCTGCTTTAGAAACACTCGGTGACTTCAGTACGCTGTGCTGTAAAACAGAGGGCCTGCTCCCCTGCGCGCGCGCGCGCGCGCGCGCACACACACACACACACGCACACACACACGCCGCACACACACACACACACACACACACGCACACACACACACGCACACACACACGCCGCACACACACACGCCGCACACACACACACGCCGCACACTCGCCAGACCAGAGCTTCTTTTGCCCCGCCCCTCGGAGCTTTTGTTCGGCTCTTAGTCTCGTCTACTCCGCCCTTTCAGTCTCCCGCCCCGCCCCTAGCCAGGTTGTCCCGCCCTTCCGGGCTCTCACCCCGCCCCTAGCCTCGTTTGCTCCGCCCTTTCGGCCTCTCGCACCGCCCCTAACACGAGTGTCCAGCCCCCTGCCGCACAGTCGCCCCTCCCACGGAACTGCAAGTCTGGAATTAGCAGATGCTTCCCAAGATGGCACGAGTGCTGAAGGTGGCGGCCGCGAGCGCCGCAGGTGAATACTCCGGGATCGGGGCTGTCCGAGGAGGGGGGGCTCGCGGGAAGGGAGGCCGGGGCGTGAAAAGGCCGCGTGTGGTCAGCACACCTGGGTCTGCTGCGGTCTGCCCCCGAGGCACGTTCCTTGGCTGCTGTCAGCGCCTTTAGAGCTTCCCAGGGACGCGTCGGGTTAGCCTGGGGATTTCCTTCTGTGTTTGCTTCCCTGGTGGCTCAGAGGTTAAAGTGTCCGCCTGCAATGCGGGAGACCTGGGTTCAATCCCTGGGTCAGGAAGATCCCCTGGAGAAGGAAATGGCAACCCACTACAGTATCCTTGCCTGGAGAATCCCATGGACAGAGGAGCCTGGTGGGCTACAGTGCACGGGGTCGCAAAGAGTCGGACACGACTGAGCGACTTCACTTTCACTTTCTTTCAAACTTTGCGTTTGACGGTCAGCAATTCTCTGTGTGGTCCCGGAGGCGGGGTCGTCCGGCTAAGGGACAGCCAGGCCGAGCCAGACGAAAATGTGGTAAATGGCAGAGGGACAGTGAGAGACGGGGGAGGAACCAGAAGAAGCACTGAAAACGCAGGCTGAACTCCCGGTCCACTCTGGAAGGTCAGTTGTGTAAAGAATATGGAAGGTGTGTGCCTTCTTCCCACGTACCCTAAGATATTCGCGATCTTGTTTAAAGCCAGGGAAGAAAGCAGCAGACGAATGTGGAAGGTTTCTTGAGTTCTCTATACCACCATTAAAAAAGAAACAAAACCTCTCAAGTTCTCTGACATCCCAGTTCATCTACTTTCTCCTCTTTTTTTTTTTCTTCATCCTTCATCAGGGGTAGCTATTTCTCTTAATCTGAAATTCCCTGATGGGAACGAGTTACCAAGTGGTGATATCTCAGAGTTACTCCTGAACATACGTGACAAATACTTAAGCTGAGCACCTTCAAAAAGTGTTCAAGGGCATGAACCCTAAATAATGTTAGGTTTCTCTCGTAGAAAATGCTGTCTTGAAACTTACAGTTGAAGTCCTTTAAAGCCCCGTCTCTAACTGAACAAGTACTTTATTGATCACTGTTTTTGGCTCCCAGGTGGCTCAGTGGTGAAGAATCTGCCTGCCAAGCAGGAGACGCAGATTCCATCCCTGGGTTCGGAAGATCCCCTGGAGAAGAAAAGGGCAACCCGCTCCAGTATTCTTGCCTGGAGAATTCTGTGGACAGAGGAGCCTGGCGGGCTGCAGTCTATGGGGTTGCAAAGAGTCGGACACGACTTACTTAGCGTCTAAACAACAACAACATAGTCTTTCTTACAGTCAGAAAATGTCTTACACATCTATCATTGCAAGTCACCAAATCTAAGAGATGAGCCCTATACAAAGTGCACCGTAATAGTTGTAACTGTTTCAGCCCTGGATCAGTTTATTTTTTTTTTTTCCATGGTAAACATTTTATTTTTCTACCTTAGTTGCTTATGGGGGTAAAAATAAAACGTCATTAGGGAGAAGCACAGATGAACTATTTATGGAGATGAGGAAAATTCACAATGGCTTGAACGTCTGTGAGCTAAGTATACTAGCACAAGTTCACTAAAGCAAAGCAATTCATAGCAGAACAAAACAAGCAGGAAAAAAAAAAGCCATACAGATTTTGAAAAATAGCATCTATGAAAAAGTCTATGGGAAAATAAAAGGAAATTAACCAATGATGACATCAAGCATCTTTAATGAGATGAGCCAAACTGCACACGTTGGGCCTAAAGGATGTGTGTGCATGCTTGTTGCTAAATTGTGTCTGACTCTTTGCGACCCCATGGGGCCCGCCAGGCTCCTCTGTCCGTGGGATTCTCCAGGCAAGAATACCGGAGTGGGTTGCCATTGCCTTCTCCCCTGGATCAGTTTAAAGAGGTGATATATACATGAAAAAATACTTACAAAACAGTCATCTCATCTCTTAGAAAGCTATTTCTTAGAAAATAGATATTATTCATAGGATTTACCCTAACAATATTAGAAACTGAGAATCAAAGAATGGTAAAGAAGGACTTCCCTGGTAGTCCAGTGGTTAAGTCTTCATGCTCCCAATGCACGGGTCATGAGTTTGATTCCTAGTTGGGGAACTAGCATCCCACATGCCACACAGCTCAGCTAAAAAAAATGGTACATAATGTTAGTAGAATGGGAAAATTAAACATCATGGTTGAACAATATCAACTTTGTTGTCAGACAGACCTGGACTTGAGACCCAGCTTTGCCACTCAGGGTGACCTGGAAGAAAATCAGACCAGTTTTTTTTTTTTTTTCTCCCCCTCTAAGTGGGAAGATTATTAAAGTACTCTCTTGAACTATGACTATTCTCTCTAATTTATGGCCATCAAAACTAATAGGCAGATCTGGACCACCTCACGGTGCACTCCTGTTTCAGAATTTGTGATCACCATTTGCTTAGGCAAGATTGTGTGGTAGTATTGTTGCATAACTCTAATGTTAAGATAACCTGTAGGTCTTTATTGGGAGAAAGGTCAAATCAGCGAGGTGTTAAACCATGGGATCTGTCCGGGTGAAAGATCCCAGCGGTGTGGAGAAGGCGTAGAGACTGGGCCATTTCTGCACTCTGACCAATGATTTTCTTGGTTGTTAGCATTTTTAAAATTCACTGTGCCCTTCATATGGCTCCTTGGTCTCCACAGAACCCTGCTTGCCACTGAACCAGCAGTCACTGTGTGTCATTAACAATAAGAATGGCCAAATTTATTGTTTGCCAGTTATATATGTCTTGCGCTAGTAGTATATTTACATCAAATACCTAATTTTTACAAGACACTAGCAAGGCAGATATTTAGCAGGTAGGACCAGTATTTTTTTTTAAACTAAAATAAAAGAGAAAAGATTAGAACACATCCCATCTAGTAAGGATTAGGTATTCTTTTTATGAAATTTGCTTTAAATGGTATATTTATGTGTGTACTGGCTTGGAGCACAATTGAATTTCATGGTGATACACTGAGTCCAAAGAACTGGAGTCTCCAAGGAGAACACGAGCACCAGTTGGGACAGTGTGTGGAGAAGACACAGAGCAAGATGACGTCAGTAGTGGATGTCTGTCCCCCATGGCCAGCAGGTCTATCTCCCTGTGGCTAGGGCAGAACACTTTGCCTGTACACACTCCCCTTTGCCACAGTGCCACAGTACAAGGAACCTTGTCCCCTCCCTGCGGAGGACAGGTGTGACTGTCACACTTTAAGCAGAAACAAAGGAGTAGTCATTGATCCTGAGTGAGGGAGAGGCCGCACAAGGTGATAAGAGTGACTCAGGCTGTGGGCTCTGTGTCACTTGGTGAAGCATTCCAGGCCCAGGCCCCTCCCCTTGAGGCTGAGGAGACTGCCTTCCCGACAAGAAAGACCATACAGTCCTCAATCAAATCAAATGGTGCCACTTTAATTTCCCTGTTAATCAAAAATTTTAGTAAAGGGAAATTATTAATAATTTTAGGTTAGCCGAAGCTCTGTGATACTAGGTACTATTTAAAGTGTTTTTCATTAAAAACTAACAACTCTTTGTTTAAGTTATGTGTTCTTGGGATTTCCCTGGTGGTCCAGTGGCTAAGACTCCAAGCTTCCAATGCAAAGAGCTCAGGTTTGAACCCTGGTCTGGGAACTAGATCTCACATGCTGCAACTATGAAAGGTCCCGCATGCTATAACTAAGACCTGGTGCAGCCTAATAAATAAAAATAAAATGCATGTTCTTCAATTTGCTATTTCATACTTGTTTATTAAGTGGTATAGTTTTGCAAGATTATATTTAGACCTCATACTTACATGTGATTTTCATTCTTGTGGGGAGTCCAGCTCTTTAAGTCCAGTGTTTGGGGAAGAACACATTGCAGGCTGCTTCTATTTCCAGATGCAAATTTTCTTCACATTTAGAGGCATTTCTGCTTCTAGTCTTTCAAAATTATAAAAAGAACAATTAAACTGACTCAGAGAAAGTTCTCATAGATTTAAGTACCCTCTTGATCTTTGCCTGTTTTTTCCCCTAATGAGATATTTTCTTTAGTTGATAATCATCCAAATAAAGTACACATTAAAAGGTACTTATAGTTATGACTTTCATTAACTTACTCCAGAATATAAGACAAAAAAATTGGTTGTAGGTAGAGAAGAAAATTCCTTGCTCTCATCGTTAAATGCATGTCATTTCACTGTTACATTCAAACTTATGCTTTATGAAATACAGAGAGTAACAAATGAATGTTTGTGATATGCAGCTTTCCTTTAAGTGTTATTGGTAAATATAAATTATTATGAAAAATGTCACCCTTTGTCCTGAATCTAAAAAGCACAGAAGGGAATTCCCTGGTGTCCCAGTGGTTAGGACTCTGTGCTTTCACTGCCAAGACTGTGAGTTCAGTCCCCAGTTAGGGAACTAAGATCCCAAAAGCCACATGGTGCAGCCAAAAACAAAGCAACAGTGAATAAAAAGTTCAGAATTAGCCTTTTAATTCCAGACAGTTATTTCAGAGCAAGATGAATAATTCTGATGTACGTTTTTCATTTATCTCCTCTGATTTAATTTCCCTAATTAAAAAGAATGAGTAAATAATTTTTACATGTATTTTTAAAAATTAATTTTAGAAAAACATCAATTCTCAAAAGAGGGATGTCAATGGCAGTTCAATTTTTCAGGGCTTTTCCCCAGACTTCGGACTCCAGTTTCAACAGTAAGAACTTCCGCGTCACTGTCCTCACACCCAGGGGCTGGCCCTGTATGGAACCTGGGTCGACTCAACCATGTTGCAGTCGCAGTGCCAGACTTGGAAAAGGCCAGAGCATTTTACAAAAATGTTCTGGGGGCTGAGGTGGGTGAGCCGGTCCCTCTTCCAGAGCATGGAGTGTCCGTCGTTTTTGTCAACCTGGGAAACACCAAGATGGAGCTGCTGCACCCACTGGGAAGTGACAGTCCAATTGCAGGATTCCTAAAGAAAAACAAGGCTGGAGGGATGCACCATGTCTGCATTGAGGTATTTAGTTACTTTAATCCTTGGTGTTGTAAATTTCTCTTTTAAAATGTCTTTTATGTTTTTTAAATTTCTTCAATTTGGTTTGATCTCCTTGCAGTCCATGGGACTCTCAAGAGTCTTTTCTAGCATCCAGGTTCGAATGCATCAATTCTTCAGCATTCAGCCTTCTTTATGGTCCAACTCTCATGTCTGTACATGACTACTGGAAAAAATCATAGTAATATTTGTCCTCTTCAAAGATGGATCGATAGATATAGTCTCTTTCCCTCTAGAAGACTGCAAATCATAATGAAAATATGTCTCACTGAAGTTTGGATTTAACTGTCACTATCCACTGAAGTTGGAGAAGGCGATGGCACCCCACTCCAGTACTCTTGCCTGGAAAATCCCATGGATGGAGGAGCCTGGTGGGCTGCAGTCCACGAGGTCTCGAAGAGTCAGACACGACTGAGCGACTTCACTTCCACTTTTCACTTTCATGCATTGGAGAAGGAAATGGCAGCCCACTCTAGTGTTCTTGCCTGGAGAATCCCAGGGACGGGGGAGCCTGGTGGGCTGCTGTCTATGGGGTCGCACAGAGTCGGACACGACTGAAGCGACTTAGCAGCAGCAGCAGCATCCACTGAAGTTGGCCAAAACAGGTTTGCGTTCTTGCTATGGTATTTACTGATCATGTGCACCTTCTGTGCAGTAGGAATACACTGTTTTCCTTGTCACAAGGCAATTAGAAGAAGCAAGTGACAAGACTTTATAAAGTAAGAATTTCCATATACATGCTAAGTATTATAATTATTTTCTACCTTTAAAATTTTAATAACTTGACCTGTATTACAAAGGCAATACATATTCAATTACCGACTGTGATTTCTCACATCTTCTCAGTTGCATCTGCTAACAATTTCTGGGGAAAAAAATGTTAGACAAGAACAGTCTCTTTAGAGAGGCTTTATCCATAAATGTTCATGTTCTGAAAACTTGCTTTTGGAATATCAGCAGTATTAATTATGCTTTGATTTACATTATTTTGGTAGGATAGGTCTCTTGATTTTAAAAATGACATAATTAATAGTTAGGCTTCATTCTCAGTCCAGGAAAGAGGGGGTTTGGATTCCAGCGTGAACACAAGTATTTATTCAGTTCACATTGCAAACATATTAGAGAACCTACTGCATATCCTCCACCGAGTGCTTGTGTTCAGAAAGAATGTACTCTGTTTGAAGAAATTATAGTTTATTTTTAGTAACATTTGGTATCCTCATCCATTGTTCAACCAGTTTTAAAAGGCAGTATGTAATCCTTGGCTCTTTGAAAATAAGTCTGTATAAATGTGAAATTTGTTAAGTCTATATTTGTTTACATGGATGTTATCCTCTCTGGGGCTTTGTATTTTTTTTAATTGTTTGTGAAGCTGTTAGATCATTAAACTCCAGGGTGATGTAGAACTGCCTCAGAATGTAGGGATTCTTACTATCCTTTTCTATCTACTTACTGGGTTCCCAGTCTAGGAGGATGACTTTCTAAGACAGGTACGTGTTAAGTCGCTCAATTGCACCTGACTCTTTGTGACCCTATGGACTGTAGTCCTCCAGGACCCTCTGTCCATGACATTCTCCAGGCAAGAATGCTGGAGTAGGTTGTCATGTCCTTCTCCAGGGGATCTTCCTGGACGCAAGGATCAAACCTGTGTCTCTTATGTCTCCTGCATTGGCAGGTGGGTTCTTTATGCTAACACCACCTGAGAAGCCCTCAGAAATGAGAAAAACCACTCTTCCATCAAGTATTCAGAAACACATTTGATCCTTTCTAGACTACCAATAAATATGAAGAAAATAGAAATGGCTTAGAAGAGATTTGCAAAATTATACATGTCTGGATTTTTCAAGAATGGTGAAAGATATTTTGGTGACAGTTTAATAGTGATTTTCATGTATATGAAGTTCTGATCTCAAAAGTAATAACCGGTTATTTCCTTGGTAGTCCAGTGGTTAAGAATCCACACTTCCAGTGCAAGGGGCACAGGTTTGATCCCTGGTCATGGGACTAAAATCCCACATGTCATACTGCATGGCCAAAATAAAAGTAATAATCAGACAGTTTGGCAGATGGGCGGTTTGGAGATCAGGGAGGCACTCATATCTGTTGAGTACCTTCTACAAACTGTGCTCAGAGCTTCTCATCTGTTATCTCATTTTGAACTCTTAGCTATATATATGGTGGACCTCATCTCTCTCTTGTAAATGAGGAAGCCAAGACTCTTAGGAAAAATAACTTGTGAAGAATCATCAATAGTGCTGCAACAAGAACATGCCATGAAGTGAAGCAGACATCATTTAGGTCCTAAGGAGAAATGTTTACTAATGGAGAAAATGCTTAAGCACTATGGTTGCTCACCTAGGAAAATTTAGCAAACTCTCATTTTTGTGATGGTTAAAGAATGGTTCTGCCCAAAGGCAGAGGAGTTAGACACACGTTTGCAAAGTTTCTTCTATGTCTTACGATACTATAGTTTGGTATTTTTATGATCTCAGATGTGTTCTTGTTTATTTCCTTTTCTCAAGGTGGATAATATAAATGTGGCTGTGATGGATTTGAAAGAAAAGAAGATTCGTATTTTAAGTGAAGAGGCCAAAATAGGAGCACATGGAAAACCAGTGATCTTTCTCCATCCTAGTGACTGTGGTGGAGTCCTTGTGGAATTGGAGCAAGCCTAATGAATAATTCACAAGAAACTGATCACCCTGAAAAAGCCTTATCACAGGGTGCTTCAACATCGAGTCTTTCACTGCTTCTGTCACTTAGAAGTCAGAACTAAATTACAGAAAGAGATTTTTTAAATTACATGTGTGTATATACATGGATACACACACAAAATATTTGCTGATTATGTTGGATTCTTTTTTCTTGATTTGGAGAAAACTTTGACTACTGAATACTTCTGGAATATTATTAAAGTCATATTCAGAGAAATAAATTATTCCTGTTCTGAAATGGGGTTGAGTACAGTGTGTCTGCTGTGTGTAAAGAGGGGCAGGATGGAGGCATAGAGAACACCTGACAGCCACATGGCTATATATCTGGGACAAAGGGCTTTCTAAGGATGTTTTAGAGAATTTTTTTAGAGCAAACTGTTTAAGGATAAAGTGTTGACCTCAGAATTTTTGTTCTTCTGTAGCAGTGCATGTTCACAGGCTCTTTATTTTGGGGGCTAGTGCTAGATTATAAACAGGAAGTTTTGTGGCAAACTTGGTGCCTAATCTAGTGGGTACATAGATAGGTGATTTTTTTTTTTAGTCAGTAGACATAGAAAATTAGAAATATCAAAGGAATATTTCATCCAAAGATGGGCACAGTAAAGTACAGAAGTGATAATGACCTAATAGAAGCAGAAGAGATCAAGAAGAGATAGAAAGAATACACTGAAGAACTGTACAAAAAAGATCTTAATGACCCCCGATAACCACAATGGTGTAGTCTCTCACTCAGAACCAGTCATCCTAGATTGTGAATTCAGAGCCAGTCATCCTGGATTGTAAAGTCGACAAGTGGGCCTTAGGAAGCACTAAGCACTTTATTTTTAGCCAATAAAGCTTAGTGGAGGGGATGAAATTCCAGCAGTTATTTAGAATCCTAAAGCATGCTATTAAAGTACTGCACTCAAAATGTCAGCAAATTTGGAAAACGTGGCAGTGGCCACAGGATTGGGAAAGGTTAATCCTCATCCCAGTCCCCAAGAAGGTCAGTACTAAAGAATGTTCAAAACCACCAGACAATTGTACTCATCTCCCATGCTAGTAAGGTTATGCTCAAAACCCTCCAAACTAGGCTTCAGCATTATGTGAAGAACATCCAAATATTCAAGCTAGATTTAGAAAAGGCAGAGGAACCAGAGATCAAATTGCCAACATTCGCTGGATCATAGAGAAAGCAAGGGAATTCCAGAAAAACGTCTACTTATGTTTCATTGACTATGCTAAAGCCTTTGACTGTGTGGATCACAACAAACTGTGGAAAACTCTTATTTAAAGAGATGGGAATACCAGACTATCTTACCTGTCTCCACATACAGAGAAACCTGTATGCGGGTCAAGAGCCAACAGTTAGAACCTTGTATGAAACAACTGACTGGTTCAGGACTGAGAAAGGAGTACGGCAAGGCTGTTTTTGTTGTCGCCCTGTTTATTTAACTTATGTGCAGAGCACATCATGAGAAATGCAAGGCTGGATGAGTTATAAGCTGAAATCAAGATTGCCAGGAAAAATTTCAACAACTTCAGGTATGTGGATGATACCACTCTAATGGCAGGAAGCGAAGAGGAACTAAAGACCCTCCTGATGAGGGCAAAGGAGGACAGTGAAAAAGCCGGCTTAAAACTCAACATTAAAAACACTAAGACCATGGTATCCAGTCCCATCACTTCATGGCAAATAGAAGGGGAAAAGGTGTAAGCAGTGACAGATTTCCTCTTGTTGGGCTCTGAAATCTCTGTGGATGGTGACTGCAGCCATGAAATTAGAAGCCTATTGCTTCTTGGCAGGAAAGCGATGACAAACCTAGACAGTGTGTTAAAAAACAAAGACATCACTTTACCAACAAAGGTCTGTATAGTTAAGGCTATGGTATTTCCAGTAGTCATGTACAGATGTGAGAACTAGACAATAAAGAAGGCAGAGCACTGAAGAACTGATGTTTTTGAATTGTGGTTCTGGAGAAGACTCTTGAGAGTCCCTTGGACAGCAAGGAGATCAAACCTGAACATTCACTGGAAGGACTGTTGCTGAAGCTGAAGTTCCATTACTTTGGCCACCTGATGTGAAGAGCCAACTCATTGGAAAAGACCCTGATGCTGGGAAATATCAAAGGCGAAAAGAGAAGGGGCAACTGTAGAAGAGATGGTTAGAGAGCATCACCGACTCAGTGGACATGAGTCTGAGCAAACTCAGTGTTCCTGAAAATTACATTATTTAATTTTCTTCTGGCAGAGTTATATTCCATTGTGTACATGGGTCTCTTTTTCTTTATCCATTTATCTCCCCACTGACAATATGTTTACTTCCATTTTTTGGCTATTGTAAAGTGTAGTCCAGTGCAAACTCGGTTGCATGTGCGTTTCAAAATGTTGTCTTCTTTTCAAATATTCCTTGGAGTGCTTCTGCAGGATCTTATAGTAGCTTTATTTTTATTTTTTTAAGGCAGTTCCATTTTCATCTCTGTACTATTTTTATCTTTTACCTGCTACAAGCAACATAAATGGGTTCCATTGTCTCTGCATTTTCACTGTTTCTTCTCTGCAGAATGTTCACAATGGCCTTTCACATTGGTGCAGAGTGATCCCTCATTATACTCTTGACTCACACATCTCTCATAGATCACGATGTTCAGCAACTTGGGTTTTTTTTTTAAAACAGTGTGACGAGAATTTACAGTTGAAAGTATTTTTCTTGAAAGTCTGCCAACTTTTAACTTGTTTTGATGGGATTCCCTTGAAAATTTTTTAAGGTCATGTAAAAGACGCTTACTCCTTGGAAGGAAAGTTATGACCAACCTAGATAGCATATTCAAAAGCAGAGACATCACTTTGCCAGCAAAGGTTCATCTAGTCAAGGCTATGGTTTTTTCTGTGGTCATGTATGGATGTGAGAGTAGGACTGTGAAGAAGGCTGAGTGCCGAAGAATTGATGCTTTTGAACTGTGGTGTTGGAGAAGACTCTTAAGAATCCCTTGGACTGCTAGGAGATCCAACCAGTCCATTCTGAAGGAGATCAGCCCTGGGATTCCTTTGGAGGGAATGATGCTAAAGGTGAAACTCCAGTACTTTGGCCACCTCATGTGAAGAGTTGACTCATTGGAAAAGACTCTGATGCTGGGAGGGAATGGGGGCAGGAGGAGAAGGGGACGACAGAGGATGAGATGGCTGGATGGCATCACTGACTCGATGGATGTGAGTCTCAGTGAACTCCAGGAGTTGGTGATGGACAGGGAGGCCTGGCGTGCTGCAATTCATGGGGTCACAAAGAGTCGGACATGACTGAGCGACTGATCTGATCTGATCTGATCTGATCATTTAGATCCCAGCACTGCTTGTGAGTATGAAGTAACTTAGAGCAGTAGTTTTAGGTTGCTGTTTTGAAAAGTGGACACAAGGCAGAGGAACACCTTCATGCCCAAGTTTTGTTACTATGGGATCCAAGGCCGGAGTTATAGTCTTAGAGCCCAGTTGTAAACTAGAGTGGAATATGTGAGAAGAAGCCACCCAAACTTGGGTCTCTTTAATACTTTTGTTTCCCCTAATATGTATTTTTAATTGGACTAAAAATGACTTACAAGATTATGTTATAGATGTACAAAATCTTGTTCAGTTATACTTATTTCTGTATCTATTCATCTTTTGTGTTTTTTATCATGTAGGTTATTACAGTGTGTTTAGTCCAACACACTTTCTCAAGTAGGCCCATGTTGATCACTTATTTTTTATGTATTTGTGGGTATGAGTTATTTCCTCCCTCCTAATTTATGCCTTTTTTCCCACCATTCCCCATGGGTTACCATAAGTTTATTGCCTAAGACTGTTTCTTATTTCACACGTCAATAAGCACATAGTACTGAAGTGCCTTAGCATGCACGCATGCTATGAGTACCTATTCCCAGTACATGATATCATATAATAATTCTCTCTCTCCATCTAACTGACTTTACCTAATGATATTACCTCTAGATTTATCTGTGTCCCTGCAGTTGGCATTATCTCATTTTTTAAAGTCAGAACCATATTTCTTTGCATGTATGTATTCCTTTTTCTTTATCCATTCATCTGTCCATGTACATTTGCTTACTTCCATATCTGGGCTGTTTTGTGAACTGCTGCAGTGTGTGCTTATGTGCACGAGTTTTCTAAAATCTGGTTTTCTCCTCATACACTCTCAGCAGTTGGACTGCCAGATTATAGGGTCTGTCTGTCTCAGCTGTTAAAAATGCACATCTACATATGTCCTCCAATGAACATTACCAATATACATTCACCAGCACTATCTAAGGGTCTTTTTTCTTCACCGGACTCTCGCATTCTTTGTCTCTTAAATTTTTGAGAGTGATCTTTTGGACTTCTCTATGGCCATATATTGTTGTCATTTTGATTGTCCTGTGTCTAATTATTCACCTGAGAACCTTTTCCTGTGCTTTCTTAAGAAAAACTTAGAGACTGTATTTACCTCTTGGTATTTTCTTCTGATAGTTTGACCTTTTTTTGCATCTTTTATTCTTTAGCTCTGGAGACTTCTTGATATCAAGTGTCATTTAAAGCCCAGCAATTTTTGTGAATATTAAGTATTCAGAAGTGAAACCTTTAAGGTTGCTGCTGTGGGGAACTGTCAGAAGACTGCAGGACATCCTTATGCCCAAAGGTGGTGACCCTGCCAGTGAAAATTTTAGACAGTTTTAATTGGGGTCTGCACAATATTCTGGGCTTCTCTGGTGGCTCAAACAGTAAAGAATATGCCTGGAATGCAGGAGACCTGGGCTTAATCTCTGAGTCTGGAAGATCCCCTGGAGAAGGGAATGGCTACCCACTCCAAGATTCCTGCTTGGAGAATCCCATGGACAGATGAACCTGGAGGGCTACAGTCCATGGGAGTCACAAAGAGTTGGACACGACTAAGCAACTAACACTTCAGACAATATTCTGGCATGTACTCGAACCAACACCCAAAGGTTTATTTTAACGATGTGGTTTGCCTACCAGTAGCGTGGGAACGTTCCATTTTCTCCAGTCCCTGTTACCCTGGTATGACATCTCAAAACTAAAAAACTCTTGTTGATAGGAATGTCAATTTCATTTTAGCTCAGTTTGAACAGAGAAGCAAAAATATCAGGGGTGAGATGTATGAAGAGAATAACATGGAAACTTACAATACCATATGTAAAACAGCCAATGAGAAATTGCTGTGTGATTCAGGGAACTCAAACAGGGTCTTTCTAACAACCTAGAGGGGTGGGATGCAGAGGGAGGTAGGAGGGAGGTTCAAGAGGGAGGTGATATCGCAGCACTGTTTATAATAGCCAGGACATGGAAGCAACCTAGATGTCCATCAGCAGATGAATGGATAAGAAAGCTGTGGTACATATACACAATGGAGTATTACTCAGCCATTAAAAAGAATACATGTGAGTCAGTTCTAATGAGGTGGATGAAACTGGAGCCTATTATACAGAGTGAAGTAAGCCAGAAGGAAAAACACCAATACAGTATACTAACGCATATATATGGAATTTAGAAAGATGGTAACAATAACCCTGTGTACGAGACAGCAAAAGAGACAGTGATGTATAGAACAGTCTTATGGACTCTGTGGGAGAGGGAGAGGGTGGGAAGATTTTGGAGAATGGCATTGAAACATGTAAAATATCATGTATGAAACGAGATGCCAGTCCAGGTTCGATGCACGATACTGGATGCTTGGGGTTAGTGCACTGGGATGACCCAGAGGGATGGTATGGGGAGGGAGGAGGGAGGAGGGTTCAGGATGGGGAACACATGTATACCTGTGGTGGATTCATTTTGATATTTGGCAAAACTAATACAATTATGTAAAGTTTAAAAATTAAATAAAATTTAAAAAAAAAAAGAGGGAGGGGACATCTGAGTACCTATGGCTGATTCATGTTGATAGTTGACAGAAAACAACGAAATTCTGTACGGCAATTATCCATCAATTAAAAAATAAATAAAATTTAACAAAATCAGGAGGCATATTTGTTCAGGTTTCTTCAGGGAGGAAAATGAAACTATTAGAACGCAAAGTACATGCAGCTTATGGGCTCTTTGAGTCAGTATTTTTTGCAGAAAAATTCTTATTTTTTTTTAAATGTGACCTTTCATTCATATAACAACAAATAACAGAATTAGAAGAAACTAATTTCAAATGATGGTTTGTTTCTACCCAAAAAATCTGAATACAAAGGAACCAATGAGAAGTGCAATGATTAGGGCCAAGCTTTTAAGAATCTTTTAGGTTTGCAAATCATGAACAGTATGAAAAGGCAAAATGATAGGATACTGAAAGAGGAACTCCCCAGGTCGGTAGGTGCCCAATATGCTACTGGAGATCAGTGGAGAAATAACTCCAGAAAGAATGAAGGGATGGAGCCAAAGCAAAAACAATACCCAGCTGTGGATGTGACTGGTGACAGAAGCAAGGTCCAATGCTATAAAGAGCAATATTGCATAGGAACCTGGAATGTCAGGTCCATGAATCAAGACAAATTGGAAATGGTCAAACAAGAGATGGCAAGAGTGAATGTCGACATTATAGGAATCAGTGAACTAAAATGGACTGGAATGGGTGAATTTAACTCAAATGACCATTATATCTACTACTGTGGGCAGGAATCCCTCAGAAGAAATGGAGTAGCCATCATGGTCAACAAAAAAGTCCGAAATGCAGTACTTGGATGCAATCTCAAAAACAACAGAATGATCTCTGTTCATTTCCAAGGCAAACCATTCAATATCACAGTAATCCAAGTCTATGCCCCAACCAGTAACGCTGAAAAAGCTGAAGTTGAACGGTTCTATGAAGACCTACAAGACCTTTAGAACTAACACCCAAAAAAGATGTCCTTTTCATTATAGGGGATTGGAATGCAAAAGTAGGAAGTCAAGAAACACCTGGAGTAACAGGCAAATTTGGCCTTGGAATACGGAATGAAGCAGGGCAAAGAATAATAGAGTTTTGCCAAGAGAACACACTAGTCATAGCAAACACCCTCTTCCAACAACACAAGAGAAGACTCTACACATGGACATCACCAGATAGTCAACACCAAAATCAGATTGATTATATTCTTTGCAGCCAAAGATGGAGAAGCTCTATATAGTCAGCAAAAACAAGACTGTGGCTCAGATCATGAACTCCTTATTGTCAAATTCAGACTTAAATTGAAGAAAGTAGGGAAAACCACTAGACCATTCAGGTATGACCTAAATCAAATCCCTTATGATTATACAGTGGAAGTGAGAAATAGATTTAAGGGCCTAGATCCGATAGATAGAGTACCTGATGAACTATGGAATGAGGTTCATGACATTGTACAGGAGACAGGGATCAAGACCACCCCTGTGGAAAAGAAATGCAAAAAAGCAAAATGGCTGTCCGAGGAGGCCTTACAAATAGCTGTGAAAAGAAGAGAAGTGAAAAGCAAAGGAGAAAAGGAAAGATATAAACATCTGAATGCAGAGTTCCAAAGAATAGCAAGAAGAGATAAGAAAGCCTTCCTCAGTGATCAATGTAAAGAAATAGAGGAAAACAACAGAATGGGAAAGACTAGAGATCTCTTCAAGAAAATTAGAGATACCAAGGGAACATTTCATGCAAAGATGGGCTCGATAAAGGACAGAAATGGTATGGACCTAACAGAAGCAGAAGATATTAAGAAGAGCTGGAAAGAATACACAGAACTGTACAAAAAAGATCTTCACGACTCAGATAATCACAATGGTGTGATCACTGACCTAGAGCCAGACATCCTGGAATGTGAAGTCAAGTGGGCCTTGGAAAGCATCACTATGAACCAAGCTAATGGAGGTGATGGAATTCCAGTTGAGCTATTTCAAATCCTGAAAGATGATTCTGTGAAAGTGCTGCACTCAATATGCCAGCAAATTTGGAAAACTCAGCAGTGGCCACAGGACTGGAAAAGGTCAGTTTTCATTCCAATCCCAAAGAAAGGCAATGCCAAAGAATGCTCAAACTACCGCACAATTGCACTCATCTCACACGCTAGTAAAGTAATGCTCAAAATTCTCCAAGCCAGGCTTCAGCACTATGTGAACCGTGAACTTCCTGATGTTCAAGCTGGTTTTAGAAAAGGCAGAGGAAGCAGAGATCAAATTGCCAATATCTGCTGGATCATGGAAAAAGCAAGAGAGTTCCAGAAAAACATCTATTTCTGTTTTATTGACTATGCCAAAGCCTTTGACTATGTGGATCACAATAAACTGTGGAAAATTCTGAAAGAGATGGGAATACCAGACCACCTGATCTGCCTCTTGAGAAATTTGTATGTAGGTCAGGAAGCAACAGTTAGAACTGGACATGGAACAACAGACTGGTTCCAAATAGGAAAAGGAGTTCGTCAAGGCTGTATATTGTCACCCTGCTTATTTAACTTATATGCAGAGTACATCATGAGAAACACTGGACTGGAAGAAACACAAGCTGGAATCAAGATTGCCGGGAGAAATATCAATAACCTCAGATATGCAGATGACACCACCCTTATGGCAGAAAGTGAAGGGGAACTAAAAAGCCTCTTGATGAAAGTGAAAGAGGAGAGTGAAAAAGTTGGCTTAAAGCTCAACATTCAGAAAACGAAGATCATGGCATCTAGTCCCATCACTTCATGGGAAATAGATGGGTAAACAGTGGAAACAGTGTCAGACTTTATTTTGGGGGGCTCCAAAATCACTGCAGATGGTGATTGCAGCCATGAAATTAAAAGACGCTTACTCCTTGGAAGGAAAGTTATGACCAACCTAGACAACATATTCAAAAGCAGAGACATTACTTTGCCAACAAAGGTCCATCTAGTCAAGGCTATGGTTTTCTCTGTGGTCATATATGGATGTGAGAGTTGGACTGTGAAGAAGGCTGAGCGCTGAAGAACTGATGCTTTTGAACTGTGATGTTGGAGAAGACTCTTAAGAATCCCTTGGACTGCAAGGAGATCCAACCAGTCCATTCTGAAGGAGATCAGCCCTTGAATTTCTTTGGAAGGAATGATGCTAAAGCTGAAACTCCAGTACTTTGGCCACCTCATGTGAAGAATTGACTCATTGGAAAAGACTCTGATGCTGGGAGGGATTGGGGGCAGGAGGAGAAGGGGACGACAGAGGATGAGATGGCTGGATGGCATCACTGACTCGATGGACGTGAGTCTGAGTGAACTCCGGGAGTTGGTGATGGACAGGGAGGCCTGGCGTGCTGCAATTCATGGGGTCGAAAAGAGTCGGACACGACTGAGCGACTGAACTGAACTGATGTTTGCAATTTCAACAATATATTTTTATTCTGACGAAGAATATACTTTTCCAGAGGCTTCTAGTGTGGTCGCCTCCTACTGGAAGCCTGGGATGCTGGAATCAGGTCACTTCCTGTCTGTCTTTACAGGACACTGGGCTGCACTCTAAGAAATTCCTGGATCTCCCCTGGATTCTGACCATCATGTGGCTAGAGAAATTGGTAATGTTGTTTTGCCTATTGAGATGTTTAATGACAAGATCTTTCAGTTTCCTGATGTGGGTGAAGTGTGGAGCCGAGTGATGATTTCTTCTTCAAGAAATGTACATCCTAGCTCCCACATGAGGGTGATCCCCCGTCCAACGATGAGAGACCCTGCATGTGTGTGACCTGTGCCTCCTGGGAGACCAGCCCTAAACTAGTTTGAACCTGACCAAGTTCCATCTACATGGTAGATTTAGACCTCTCTAAGTCTACACTGACGATGTTGAGACTTGACCATGCACTTTTTACAATGAGGACATTTAATCCTGACTGTTCTTTGTGTGCTGGGACATGGAGACCCAGGTGGAGGCCTGGCCTGGCCTCTGTCTGGAAACTCCGCGCCTGCATCTGAGCGTCAGTGCTCAGATGTCTGGGGTCTGCGGCCAGGGTGGGCCTCTCTGGGAACCGTGCTCTCCTCTGAGTGGGCCTCCCTAGCCCTCCCGGGGGTCAGTGCTGCGGTCAGGCTCCTAGTCTGTCCCCTGCCAGGTTCATTTCCCTGGGGCTCCTGGAGACCCCTCAGGTGGGCTACCTGGTAATCATTTCAATTTTCCAGCACATTCAAGTTCAGTAGGGAGGCAGATTCACCTGGCGAATTGATTCCAGGGCACAGGGATTGGCCAAAAAGCCAATGGGCAGCAGGTGAGGTTGCTGCTGTGATCTCCTTCCAGTTGACTCTCTACTCTGAAGAGAACAGAGCTGCCCCATGTTTTTCAGCCCAGATCTCCTATTTTCTCAGCACCTCAGCGGGACAAGAAAGAGCCTGCCAGAACCGAGGTACTGTGTTCACCTCTAGCATGAGCATTCAAACCAGCAAAAAATCACACAGAACCAAAGTGAAAACAGGAGGGGCCTGACTTCTCAGGGACAATTGAGGGGAGAGGAGATGGTCCCTACACTTCTTTCTAGGGTCCTAGGAGGCCCCAGAGACCTGGCTTGTTTACACATTAGGGGTCCACTGACCACAGCCATGGTGTCCTAACCAAGGGGATGTGTGACCCCAGGTTGGGGGACTAGGCACTGTGTGAGCCTCATTCCATTTGCATGGGTCAGGATTATATGTATGGGGAGACCACACACACACAACTAAGAAAAAGGAAGAATACACGAGAGCTTCACTGGTGTTTAGGAATTCATGCTTTACAGTATTCACTTTATACAGGCCTGTGCCTGTTTGTCTCTTTACCCCTGCAAGGTTCACCCTCCCTGGGGCTCCTGGAGCTTCCTCAGATGTCTACCTGGTAATTACTCCAATTCACCAGGATGAGCATGGCGGGGAGGTAGGCTTACCTGGTGAATTGATTGCAGGGCACACGGATCAGGCAAAAAGTCAATGGGCAGCAGGTGAGGTTGCTGCTGTGATTTCCTTCCAATCGGCCATCCCTACTCAGCAGAGACCAGACTTACCCCTCGTCTTCCAGCCCTGCACCTCGTGTTTGTCTTCTCAACACCTCAGTAGAACAAGAAAGGACTGAGCCTGCCAGAAACAAAGTAGTGTGTTCAACATTATCATGACAGCCATAAAAACAGTTAATATCACATAGAACCAAAGGGAAAAGAGGAGGTCTTCCCTGGGACAAATGTGGGGAGAGGAGATCGACTCTACACTACTTTACACCTTCCCAGGAGGTTACAGGAGCCCACTTGTTTTCACCTTAGGGGCCCAACCAGCAGAGTCCTGGTGTCCTAACCAAGGGTTGTGGGACCCCAGGTGCAGAGTCAGGGGATTGTGTGGTCTCACCCCCTCCACAGAGAAGGCAATGGCACCCCACTCCAGTACTCCTGCCTGGAAAATCCCATGGATGGAGAAGCCTGGAAGGCTGCAGTCCATGGGGTCGCTAAGAGTCAGACATGACTGAGCGACTTCACTTTCACTTTTCACTTTCCTGCATTGGAGAAGGAAACGGCAACCCACTCCAGTGTTCTTGCCTGGAGAATCCCAGGGACAGGGGAGCCTGGTGGGCTGCCATCTACAGGGTCACATAGAGTCGGACACAACTGAAGTGACTTAGCAGCAGCAGCAGCAGCAGCAACCCCCTCCACATGGGATAAGATCCTGTACCTTGAGACCACATATCTGGTCTTTACCTGCAGTGTGTCCTGTCCACTCTGAGATTCCCAACATCTGAATTGAAGGTGTTGCCCTGATTAACCTGTGGTCCTTTTTCTTCATCTTGTTGCATTCATATGAGGTCAGGCACCTTAGTGGGTTGCTGCTGTGTGTTCTGCTGAGTGAAAACCTTTGGAGGTGTCATATTAATATAATAGCATATCACATGTCTAATTCATAGTGTCACTACTATATGATTTCCCCTTCACCAAGCTCAGATAATTTACTTTGTAATTTAATTTTTATTTTATAGTGGACTAGAGTTGATTTCCATTGTTTCTTTGGTTTTATGTGTATAGGAACTTGATTCGATTTTATATAGAAGTATATCTATTCTTTTTTTTCCATTTTTTTCCTCATATAAGCTATTACAGTTTTTTCAATAGAGTTCCCTTCTCTATTCAGTAGGTCCTATTAGATTATCAATTTGATAAATATTAGTGTTTATATCAGAGAAGGCAATGGCAGCCCACTCCAGTACTCTTGCCTGGAAAATCCATGGACGGAGGAGCCTGGTAGGCTGCAGTCCATTGGGTCGCTAAGAGTCAGACACGACTGAGCGACTTCACTTTCACTTTTTACTTTCATGCATTGAAGAAGGAAATGGCAACCCACTCCAGTGTTCTTGCCTGGAGAATCCCAGGGACGGGGAGCCTGGTGGGCTGCCATCTCTGGGGTCGCACAGAGTCGGACATGACTGAAGCGACTTAGCAGCAGTAGCAGTAGCAGCAGTGTTTATATATTAATCAAAACTCTTCATTTATCCCTCCTTTTTAACTTTCTTTTGATAATCAGAATTTGGTTTTCACAATCTGTGAGTCCATTTCTGTTTTGTACATTAGTTCATTGGTATGAATTTATAGATTGCACCTGTACATAATATCTTAGGATATTTTTCTTTTTCTCTGACTTACTTCACTTGGTATGAAAATTTCTCAGTCCATCCATGCTGTGGCCAATATCATTATTTCATCCTGTTTAATGACTGAGTAGTATTCCAGTGTATAGATATACTACATAGTCTTCATTTTTCTGTCAGTGGACATTTTGGTGGATTCTATGTCTTGGCTGTTGTAAATAGTGCTACCCTGAAAATTGGGGTGCACATGTCATTTTGAGTGATGAATTTCTCCAGATCTAAACCTGGGAGTGGGATTTCAGGATCATATGATACCTGTATGTTTAGTGTTCAAGGAAACTCTTGCTGTTTTCAATAGTGTCTTCATTCACCATTTACATTCCCACCAAGATGGTGGGAGGACTCCCTTTTTTGTACTTTCTCTGAAGTATTTATTCTTTGCAGATCTTTTCCATGATGGCCATTGTGACCAGTGTGAAGTGATACTTCATTGTAGCTTTGATTGGCATTGATTTAATAATTACTGATGTGAAGTATGTTTCCATGTACTTGTGTTATTTTACACCTTGTGAGCACAATTTACCTCTTGAATCTGCTTTCCTGAAAGTTGGCCCTGTTTGGAATTCTTTTCCGATGATTTCCCCCAAGACATTTCTTGAGGGTGGGTGTCCGTTTACAGCCCTGTCAGACTTGTGACTCTTAAGATTCCTTCAGCACATTTTTTATGGTTATATATATTTATCTGAACCAGCTAATTTCTCTCTGCCCCCTTCAACTTTCTTCTTTGGTAACCATAAGTTTCTTTTTTAAGTCTCTGAGGCTGATTCTCTTGTAAAAAGTTCATTTGTATCCATTTTTAGGTTCCACCAGAAATGATATCCTGTGATACCTGTCTTTCCCTGTCTCACTTAGTTCACTTAGTATGCTCATCTCTAGCTTCTTCCCTGTAACTGGAAATGGCGTCATCTCATCCATCCCTCTTTATTTGAGTAATATTGCATTGTGTGTATCCACATCTTCTGTATCCATTCATCTGTCCTTGTACATTAAGTTGCTTCCCCATCTTTGCTATTGTACCTAGTGTTGCTGTAATCGTTGGGGTACAGGTATCTTTTAAAATTTTGGTTTCTCTCGTCTATGCCTAGGTATGAATTGCTGGGTTACTTGGTACTTTTGTGCTTAGGTTTTTTTATGTTTAGTTTTTTAGAGAACTTCCATAGTGTTCTCCCTAGTGGATGTACCCATTTATATTCCAACCCACGGTGGGAGGGTTTTCTTCTCTCTGCAGAATATCATTTTTGAAATGATCATTCTGATTCATTGGACAATTGATTTGCCTTTCTCTAAGAACTAGTGATGCTCAAAATCTTTTCTTGTGCTTCATAGCCATCTCTATGCCTTCTGTGGAGAAATGTGCATTTAGATCTTGGGCCAATTTTTTACTGGATTTTTTTAAAATTGAGCTTTATGAGTTGTTTGTATATGTAGAGATAATTTTCCTGTGGCTATTTTCTTTTGCATGAATTTTTTTCTATTCTGATTGTATTTTTCTTTCACTGATAGTTTCCTGTGTTGTGCAAATGCTTTTAATGTCTATTATGTCCCATTTGTTTATTTTTCTTTTATTTGTACTGATTCTTAGAGGTGGATCAAAAAAGATCTTGCTGCATTTTATGTCAAATTGTGTTCTGCTTTTTTTACTCAAGAGTTCCATTGTATCTGTCCTTTTATTTAGACCTTTAATCTACTTGCTATATATTTTTATGTTTGGTGTTAGGGAGTAGTTTAATTTCATTCTCATTTTCATGCTAAGGAACCTGCCCAATGTCCTCCAAGTGGCTGCTCCCAATATCCATTCCCAGCATCAGTGTAGGAAGGTTCCCTTTGCTGTATACCCTCTCCAGCATTTATTGTTTGTAGCATTTATGTCTATGGCCTTTCTGACTGGTGTGCGGTGATGCCTTGTTGAAGCTTTGATTTGCATTTCTCTCATATTTAGTGATGTTGACGTCTTTACATGTGATTTTTTAAAAGTGTGAGTTAAACTTACTTATTCAAATAGGCTTCTTGAATGACTTCTCTGTTTTAATATTTTTCCGATGACCTCCCCTAGGACATTTTTTGAGGGCAGGTGTTTTTTCACTTAAGCCCCTCAGGTCTTGTGAATGAATGTTAAGTGCCCATGAGCATTGGTTTCAAAGTTGTTGTTATGGGAAATGGCCACAAGGTGGCAGCATGTCTTTATGCCGAACTCTGGTTACTGAGGGAAAGAGAGCCTTGGGGTAAGTCGTGTTCCTGGATTGTCAATTAGAGTGGAATGTGCCAGAAGAAACACTTAAGGCTTATGTCCCATTCCTTCTTTCTTCTTTACCCCTATCCCTTGGACAAATCCCAATTCCTGAAACACCACTCTGTGGAGAGTGCTTTCATCCGTAGATGGGGAGACCCTAAGGTGGTGGGAACCCCACCACCAGGAGAAAGGAAGCCCACAGGGCTTTTCAAAGCTCTTCCCTCCCAGTTTCACTGCATCTGGAGGTGGTGGGCCCGTGCAGAGGGGAGCAGGCTCACCAGATCCATGGAGCAGGGCTCATTGGCTGGCACACCCTCCCCAGCTCTGTCAGCCCCATGACAGTCCATCCTTGGGAACCAAGCCTGCCCAGGCTTCGGGGATGTGACATCAGCCCAGGTCACCAAGGCCTGAGGGGAATAGAGCCAACATTCTCTTTTTGTATTTTGTCTTTTGTATTGGTGTTGGTGACTTGCAATGTTGTAGAGTGTGTTTGTATGTTTTTTTGTTTTAGGTGAACAACATGATTCACTTATGCATAGATGTGTACATGTCCTTTCTTGGGTTCTCTTCCCATATAGTTTATTATGCAGTATTGAGTAGGGGTCCTTGTTGATTATTTTAAAGAGTAGTGTGTATATGTTCATCAACACCTTCTCATTTCTCATTGCCCACCACTTTTCCCTTTTGGTAACCATAAGGTGTTTTGCTATGTTGTGAGGCCATTTCTGTTTGGAAAAGTTCATTTGTATCCATTTTTAGAATTTACCACTAAGTGATATCATATGATACTTGTCTTTCTTTGTCTCACTTCACTTTGTATGATCATCTCTACTTCCTTCCTTGTTGCTGGACATGGCATGATGTCATCCTTTTATGGCTGAGTAATATGGCACAGTGTGCATTACCTCATCTTGCTTACCCATTCATCTATCCTTATCCACTTAGTTTGCTTCCATGTTTTGAATACTGTACATAGTGCTGCCATGAACATTGGGGTGCACCTGTCTTTTAAAATTATGGTTTTCTCTGGATCTATGCCCAGGAATGGAATTGCTGGTCCTATGGTACTTCTCTGTTCAGTTTTTTTTTTTTTTTTTCAATGCTCATTCTTTTTTTTAAATTAATTTATTTTAATTGGAGGCTAATTACTTTACTATATTGTAGTGGTTTTTGCCATATATTGACATAAATCAGCCATGGGTGTACATGTGTTCCCCATCCTGAACTCCCTCCCCATCCCATCCCTCAGGGTCATCTCAGTGCACCAGCCCTGAGCACCCTGTCTCATGCATCAAACCTGGACTGGCAATCTATTTCACATATGATAATATACATGTTTCAATGCTATTCTCTCTAATCATCCCACCCTTGCCTTCTCCCACTGAGTCCAAAAGTCTGTTCTTTACATCTGTGTCTCTTTTGCTGTCTCGCATATAGGGTCATCGTTACCATCTTTCTAAATTCCATAAATATGCGTTAATATACTGTATTGGTGTTTTTCTTTCTGGCTTACTTCACTCTGTATAATAGGCTCCAGTTTCATCTACCTCATTAGAACTGATTCAAATGCATTCTTTTTAATAGCTAAGTAATATTCCATTGTGTATATGTACCACAGCTTTCTTATCCATTCGTCTGCCGATAGACATCTAGGTTGCTTCCATGTCCCGTCTATTGTAAACAGTGCTGCGATGAACATTTGGGGTACACATGTCTCTTTCAATTTTGGTTTCCTTGGTATGTATGCCAAGCAGTGGGATTGCTGGGTCATATGGCAGTTTTATTTCCAGTTTTTTAAGGAATCTCCACACTGTTCTCCATAGTGGCTGTACTAGTTCACATTCCCACCAACAGTGTAAGAGGGTTAGGGTTTTTTTTTTTAACGAACCTTTGGTCTGATCTCCTTTGTGAATTTCTTATTTTCATTCCCATCAACAGGGAGGAAGTTTCTTTTTCCTCTGTATCCTCTCCAGCATTTATTGTTGTAGATTTTTTGATGCTGACCATTCTGACCTACGTAAGGCAATGCTGCTGCTGCTGCTGCTGCTAAGTCGCTTCAGTCGTGTCCAACTTTGTGCGACCCCATAGACGGCAGCCCACCAGGCTCCCCCGTCCCTGGGATTCTCCAGGCAAGAGTACTGGAGTGGGTTGCCATTTCCTTCTCCAATGCATGAAAGTTAAAGGTGAAAGTGAAATTGCTCAGTCGTGTCCAGCTCTTAGCGACCCCATGGACTGCAACCTACCAGGCTCCTCCATCCATGGGATTTTCCAGGCAAGAGTGGGGTGCCATCGCCTTCTCCATGTGAGGCAATACCACATTGTATTTCTGATTTACAGTTCTCTAATACTTACAGGTGCTGAGCATCTTTTCATGTGCTTCCTGGCCACCTCTATGTCTTCTTTGGAGAAATGTCCATTTAAATCTTGTGCCCCTGTTTGATTGGGTGGTTTCTTTGATATTGAGGTGCATAAGCTGTTTGTGTGTTTTGGAGATAAATTCCTCATGTGTGTCTTTGTTTGCAAATATTAGTTGCATTTTGAGGGTTGTCTTTTTGTTTTGTTTATGGTCTCCTCTGCTGTTACAATGCTTTTAAGGGTAATTAGGTCCCATTTGATTTAGGTCATACCTGAATGACCTAGTGGTTTCCCCTACTTTCTTCAATTTAAGTCTAAATTTGGCAATAAGGAGTTCATGATCTAAGCCACAGTCAGCTCCTGGTCATGTTTTTGTTGACTGTATAGAGCTTTTCCATCTTTGGCTGCAAAGAATATAATCATATAATCAATCTGATTTTGGTGTTGACCATCTTGTGATGGCCATGTGTTGAGTCTTCTCTTGTGTTGTTGGAAGAGGGTGTTTGCTATGACCAGTGCATTTTCTTGGCAAAACTCTATTAGTCTTTCCCCTGCTTCATTCCGTATTCCAAGGCCAAATTTGCCTGTTACTCCAGGTGTTTCCTGACTTCCTACTTTTGCATTCCAGTCCCCTATAATGAAAAGGACATCTTTTTTGGGTGTTAGTTCTAAAAGGTCTTGTAGGTCTTCATAGAACCGTTCAACTTCAGCTTCTTCAGCATTTCTGGTTGGGGCATAGACTTGGATTACTGTGATATTGAATGGTTTGCCTTGGAAACGAACAGAGATCATTCTGTCGTTTTTGAGATTGCATCCAAGTACTGTATTTGGACTCTTTTGTTGACCATGATGGCTACTCCATTTCTTCTAAGGGATTCCTGCAGTAGTAGATATAATGGTCATCTGAGTTAAATTCACCCATTCCAGTCCATTTTAGTTCACTGATTGCTAGAATGTCAACGTTTGAAAGGTTGTTGTTGAATCACGCGAATACACCGGGATTCTTGGCCCCCGGAGGAGAAGAATTCAATCCGGGGCCAGAGACGAGGCTTGATCGCTCAGAGCTTTTGTGTAGTAAAGTTTTATTAAAGTATAAAGGAGATAGAGAAAGCTTCTGACATAGGCATCAGAAGGGGGCAGAAAGAGTACCCGCTTGCTAGTGTTAATAATGAGGTTATATAATCCAAAGAATGTCTGGAGGTTGTAAAGACCTCCTCCGACCTACTCCCATAATTTACATTTTAAGATAACACTGTCCTCAGGCAAGATACATCCTTGTAAAGACCAGGTATACTCCCATAATTAACTTTTTAAAATAACAGAAGGTTGAATCCAAAGACTGTCCTTAGGCAGGATACATTATTGGTATATAATCCTAAGGAATGTGGAGAAAGAAAAAAAGTTTGTCCTTTTTTTCCTCCTTGAGAATTCCAGACCCCTTTCTCTTTGGGGACCCCTAGACTCCCTATCAACCTGCCTAGGAAATGACTCTCTCATTCCCCCCTTTTCTTTTAGGAGAATTATGTTGCCTAGGGAAAAGGGGCGTCGTTCTCGTTCCATAACTGCTTCCAAGCTGATAAGGGGCGCTGTCCCTAAATTGGTGAGGCAACATATTCTCCTAATCCTCATATTGAGGATATCTGTTCCAGGGGCCCCAAATAGTAGCTGGAGGAAGCTACAGCAGTAGCAGGAGTTTGAGCAACCATTTGTAACTTAAAAGCTTTCATGCGGCTAGAAACAAATCCAGTTATACAATTACAGATGCAGGGAGCAAACAGCAAGAACAAAACAACCAGAATTATTGTAATTAAGATAGTTGTCCACCATGGGGAATTAGTTAACGTTTTCCAAAGTGAAGCAATTGAGGCTTCAGGAGTGTCCATGGCCCTAATCATCGTGTTCATGTGGTTAGTAAAATGAGTAACATTCGTGCTCATATCAGGTATATATGTACAGCATTGGGTATGAATAATGGCACAAGTTCCTCGTGCAGCTGTCAGAATATCTAGAGCCAATCTGTTTTGTAAAACCACCTTTCTAATTTGTGCTTGTTCAGCATTAAGAGCTGAAATAGCCTTTTGAGAATCCTGTAATGCCTGTTGAGTAAAATTAGTCAAAGCATCCACTCGTAACATAACATCTGTAGTTCCCAAAGAGGGAACAAACGCTGCAGCCAAATAATCATACCAATGAAATACAGACCTTGCCCACCGAGTTCTAAGGTGGGGTAAATTAGCAGGCTTTTCTGGAAGCTCTGAAAATATAAAGCCATGAGTAAAGGCTAGACCCAGGGTGCACCTCCCTATCCAACCAGGGGGGAGCCATGCCCATAGGTAAGAGCCACATATCCAATAAGTCCCGTTTGGAGCAAGCCAGCGCGACTGAGATATCCAGTCCCAATTCGTGCCTGGCCAGACAAAGGGAGAACCGGAACTGGGATTGGAAAACACAGGAATGATTACATTGCATGTTTCCTGAGACAAATATCCCATTTGTTTCCAATCATTGTAATTAAGTTGTTGGCTAACTTTTGGGGACGGCTCTGTTTGTTCCCAGCATATAAAGGCAGTAGATATTAAACGTCCTTTTTCAGGAGTTAGCCATGTAACTTCATCCCATATTTGATAAACGTCAGGTAAAAAGCCATTAGATCTAGACCTATTTACCTTATATGTAGCAAAATAGTCATTGAACCGAGACAATGTATAATCAAAATTAAAAGTCACATTATGTCCATAGTTAGAGTACAAAGTGTTGCACCAGTCCATTTTAGGGTTGGTAGATGTCATCAGATGACGAAGAGGCATCGCATGTGATTGTTGTCGAAGGTATTCACAGACTTGGAGAAAGTCTTTTCCTTGAAGTGGGGATGTCCACCACGGGAAGCCTTCCACTGACGAAGAGGGGAGCGCTCCGCAGACCCAGCAGTTAGACCGATTGTGGAATGCAGCATAGGAGTGAGCCCAGGACAGGAATATATTGTCTTGAGGATACAACAGCAGACTCAGGATATTTGGAGTCAGCAGAAGTAGACTCACATAGATTATCAGGCCCATCTGCTGCCCTTTGCTTAACTCTAGAGCTCGGGTCAGGGCCACAAGCTCCGCTAACTGAGCACTGGTTCCCTGGGGGAGAGATTTTGCTTCCAAAACCTGTTCAGCAGTCACCACGGCATAACCTGCTTTACGCTTTCCATCCTGAACAAAAGAACTGCCATCTGTAAATATTTCCATGTCCGGATTGTCTAATGGGGTATCCTTTAGATCTTCCCGAGCTGCATAGTTTAAGGTTAGGAATTGAGAACAATCGTGATCAGGTGTTTCATTTTCCTTCTCAGGAAGGAAAGTGGCAGGATTTAAATTTCCACAAACTTTAAGCTTAGTTACTGGTCCTTCTAACAACAATGACTGATACTTAAGAAGCCTACTGTCTGTCATCCAAATATTAACCTTAGAATTTAAGATTTCACTCACATCATGAGAAATCAGTACAGTAAGGTTTTGTCCATTAATTATTTTTAAAGCTTCAGGTGCTAATAAAGCCGTTGCCCCAATTACTCTTAGGCAGTGGGGCCACCCACATGCAACTACATCTAATTCTCTGCTTAGATAAGCAATAGGTTGTTGGTGAGGCCCTCGGGGTTGTGTCAAAACTCCCAATGCCACACCTTTTCTTTCAGTGACAAACAAATTAAATTCTGACCCTGTGGGCAAGCTCAGAGCTGGAGCTTGCAGGAGAGCAGTCTGAAGAACCTTAAAAGCCTTTTGAGTTTCTGGAGACCAAACCAGTTTGTCGGTTTGGGCCTGCTGAGTTTCAGCTATAAGTTTATATAAAGGCCGGGCAAGTTCCCCATAACCCGGAATCCACAGTAACCTGTGATTCCCAAAAATCCTCTCAATTGTCTTAAAGTCATAGGTAGGGGGTGATTTAGTATAGGTTTAATTCTCTCAGGGCCTATGGCCCTAGTCCCTTCTGATATGATTAGGCCCAGATATCTAACCGATTGTTGACAAAGCTGAGCCTTTTCTCTTGATGCCTTGTAACCACAGCCTGCCAGAAAGTTTAAGAAATCTTTTGAGGCTCGCGAACAAGCTTCCTCTGTCTCAGCACAGAGCAAAATATCATCTACATATTGTAACACCACTGCTTCAGAGCTATTAAAGTTTTGTAAATCTCGTGACAAACTTTGTCCGAATAAGTGAGGACTGTCACGAAATCCCTGGGGCAAAACTGTCCAGGTTAACTGAGAAGCTGGCTGCGTAGGGTCTTCAAAGGCAAATAGGAATTGACTTTCTTCCGCCAAAGGCACTGAATAGAAGGCATCCTTTAAATCAATTACTGAGAAATATTTGGCCCGTTCAGGAATTTCAGACAATAGAGTATAAGGATTAGGCACCACGGGGTGTAAAGGAACTACAGCCTCATTTATTATTCGTAAATCTTGAACTAGTCTCCATTTACCATTCGATTTCTTTATACCCAAAATAGGAGTGTTGCAAGGACTGTTACAGGGAATTAATAGTCTCTGCTCCTTTAAATTTTCGATGATGGGTTTTAACCCTTCTTTAACTTCAGGTTTCAGTGGATACTGCTTCTTATGTGGAAATACGTGTGGGTCTTTGAGCTTAACAACTACAGGAATAGCATTTTGTGCTCGACCCACAGATTTTCCATCAGCCCATACTCTAGGATTTACATTTTGTTCAACTAAAGGGAGAGAAAGGGAGGGCTCCATATTCATGAAAACAGAGGCATGGACCTTGCTCAGTATATCCCTTCCCAAAAGGGGTGAGGGAGATTCTGGCACAATCAGAAACTCGTGTGAAAACAGCACAGAATCCCAGTTGCAAGATAAAGAATAACTGAAATAATACCTTTTGGCTCATCCAGACAGTCCCATTACGGAAGCGGATCGGGAAGAAAGTGGGCCAGGGGCTTCAGTAAGCACAGAATAAGTTGCCCCAGTATCTAAAAGGAAATCGACGGATTGGCCCCCCACAACTATTAATACCCGGGGTTCCTCAGGTGTAATTAGGACGGGAGCTTGTGTGGGGACCCCCGGGCACCTTCAGTCCTGATTGTCTTGAGAGTCTGACCCCGGAGACCTACGCCTCTGGGGACAGTCTCTCTTCCAGTGTGGTCCTTTGCAGACCGGACATGGAGCCGGGGGCGGCTTAGATGCCTGAGGGCAATCCCGCTTGAGGTGCCCCTCCTTTCCACAGCAGTAGCAAGCCCATCCCTTTTCACCTGGGCCCCTCTGGGCATTTTTCTCAGGCTGTTTAAGAACTTTTTCATAGCCATGGCGAAGGCTTCCGCCTTTTCCTTTGTCTTTTTTTGCCTTTCTTTTTTTTCTTCATATTCCCTACCATAATAGACTGTCTGAGCCAGTTGTAACAGAGTATCTAAAGACTGATTTGGTCCATACGCCTGTTTTAATAGCTTACGGCGGATATCTGGAGCCGACTGAGTAAGAAATCTATCTTTTAAGATCACTTTTCCCTCTTCACTTTTGGGATCAATCTCAGTGAATCTGCGAAGGCCTTCTCTCAGTCTATCTAGGAATTTACCAGGAGCTTCTTTCTCCTCCTGTTCTATGTCTGCCAATTTGCCATAGTTTAAAGGCTTGGAACGCGCCTGCCTAAGTCCTTCAAGAATACATCTAACAAAATGACTCTGATCCCATCTTCCTTTAGCTGTGTTGTAGTCCCAGTCTGGTTCTATAGTTGGGACCGCCTGATTCCCAGTGGGGAGGGCTGCTATCTTGTTCTCCCTCTTCCCTACTGATTCATTACCAAGCCATTCATCTCCATAAGCAACCGCTTTTCCCAAAACTCGAGTCTTTGACTCAGGAGTCAGCGTTTGTCCCAAGATATACATCACATCCTTCCAAGTGAGGTCATAAAGCAGAGTAACACCTTTAAAAGTTCTAATATATTTTTCTGGGTCCTCTAAATAGTCTCCCAGATCCTCCTTGATTCTTTGTATTTCTTAATAAGAGAAAGGCTTATTAACTCTCACAGACTGATTATTTCTCCCGGTGGGTGTTTCATAAAGAGGCAACAGCTTGTGTGGCTGTTCCTCAGTCTCTCTGGCTGCTCTGCGCATATGATCCCAGGGATAGATTGGAGAAACCTGTTTCTCCTCTTCTCTTTGTCTCCTGTCCTCCATCTCATCTCTTACTTCGATGGTCTGAGTTTCTACTGAAACCAGAGTAGTCTGAGGTCGTACTGAGACAGGAGTTGTTTAGACCTCCATGTGGGCAGTTTGAATCCCAGTTTGGAGTCCCAGGTACGGGGGCAAAGTAAGAGGATAGGAGGGAGCTGAAGATTTCACGCCCAAATCTATACCCTTAGGACATAAGTCTGGCATATTTCGCAGAGAGAAAAAGGGCAACACATATGCTACTTCTACCCATTTCCCTTGTTCCTTACAGAACCGGTCTAATTGTAGAACAGTATTATACTTAAGAGACCCTCCAACTGGCCACCGTTTGCCGTCCTCCAATGGATACCGTGGCCATGCAGTATCACATAGGAAGACCAGGTGTGTCTTCTTTAAGCCCTGGGGATCAAATCTATCCCAGTTTTTCAGGATACAGTTCAAAGGAGTGAGGCTGGAATTGTTAGCTCCCATCTGTAAGAGAGAAAAAAAGCGACCAGCGCCATTTTTTCTACCGGAGGCGTCCCTCCCTGCTCTAGATGGGGGTGTAGACAGACGTTACACCAAAAGCTTTTCCTTCCTGGTCGGACTTAGTCTGTCCCTTACCGACGCAGGCGCCGTACTCGTCCCTCCCGGTTCTACCACCGAGATGGGGTGGGGATGTACCAGGGGTAGACTTGATAGCATCCCTACTTGACGTCCAGCTCTTCACCCTTAACCTTGCTTGCCTCTGATGTCACCCGGGGTGAATCAGAGTAACCTTCCGGAATGCCTCCCAAGCTAAGACCATTGTGGGAAACATTCGTCACCTGAGTGCCTGTGCACGACCCTGAGTATTTCCTGACTACAATAAGACCGACGCGAACATAAAACTGAGATGTTCTTTCCAAGCATCACCACACCAGTATAACAGCCTCTTCTGATCCACTAAGAGCTAGCATTACCAAAGAAAAAAAAACCCATCGCAGTCCCAATCTGAGTAACCTTTAACCTCAGAGATGTTCTGGGAGCTAGAGCTCCATCTAGCTTCCGAACTTTCGATTCCTAGTGAGGCTAGACACTTTCTTGACTACCAATCCAAGTTTGGGACCTAAGCCACAGTACACAATAACAGTATAGATCACAAGTCCCTTGAAAGTCTATGATCCGATAGATTAGGTTAGTACTTCTAATTCCCAAGGAGTTATGAAATGGTCAAAGAGACCGAAAAGTTTGACCGAGAAAGGAGAGTTCGGTCCACACGCTTTGCCCATTTCTGGTCGGTTCCCGAAGGAGACATTGGGTGCCTCTTGGCATTGGCAGGTCGGTATAACGCCCCGACAGGTTTCTGCCATAAGCCTTATGAGATCACCGTGGAACCACAGAGCAGAGCTCCTTACTTGTTTCACGCAGGGCATGCCATTCATTCACACAAGCACACGGTAGAGTTAGTAAAGCACAGCAGAAAACGTGTTCGCTAAACAAAGAACTAAAGCTCCAAGCATCCTTACCTTGTCCTGAAGGATCCCGGACGAGCCCCCAAGATGAAAGGTTGTTGTTGAATCACGCGAATACACCGGGATTCTTGGCCCCCGGAGGAGAAGAATTCAATCCGGGGCCAGAGACGAGGCTTGATCGCTCAGAGCTTTTGTGTAGTAAAGTTTTATTAAAGTATAAAGGAGATAGAGAAAGCTTCTGACATAGGCATCAGAAGGGGGCAGAAAGAGTACCCGCTTGCTAGTGTTAATAATGAGGTTATATAATCCAAAGAATGTCTGGAGGTTGTAAAGACCTCCTCCGACCTACTCCCATAATTTACATTTTAAGATAACACTGTCCTCAGGCAAGATACATCCTTGTAAAGACCAGGTATACTCCCATAATTAACTTTTTAAAATAACAGAAGGTTGAATCCAAAGACTGTCCTTAGGCAGGATACATTATTGGTATATAATCCTAAGGAATGTGGAGAAAGAAAAAAAGTTTGTCCTTTTTTTCCTCCTTGAGAATTCCAGACCCCTCTCTCTTTGGGGACCCCTAGACTCCCTATCAACCTGCCTAGGAAATGACTCTCTCACGTTCACTCTTGTCATCTTCTGTTTGACCATCTCCAAAGCAGAGACATTACTTTGCCAACAAAGGTCCGTCTAGTCAAGGCTATGGTTTTTCCAGTGGTCATGTATGGATGTGAGAGTTGGACTGTGAAGAAAGCTGAGCACCGAAGAATTGATGCTTTTGAACTGTGGTGTTGGAAAAGACTCTTCAGAGTCCCTTGGACTGCAAGGAGATCCAACCAGTCCATTCTGAAGGAGATCAGCCCTGGGATTTCTTTGGAAAGAATGATGCTAAAGCTGAAACTCCAGTACTTTGGCCACCTCATGGGAAGAGTTGACTCATTGGAAAAGACTCTGATGCTGGGAGGGATTGGGGGCAGGAGGAGAAGGGGACGACAGAGGATGAGATGGCTGGATGGCATCACTGACTCTATGGACGTGAGTCTCAGTGAACTCTGGGAGATGGTGATGGCCAGGGAGGCCTGGCTGTGCTGCGATTCATGGGGTCGCAAAGAGTCGGACACGACTGAGTGACTGAACTGAACTGAACTGAGGTCCCATTTATTTATTTTTATTTTTCATGATTCTAAGATGTGGATCAGAAAAGGACTTGCTGCGTTTTATGTCAAAGTGTGTTCTACTCTTTTCCTCAGAGTTTCATTGTATCCATACTTTTATTTAGGTCTTTAATCTATTTGGAGTTTATTTTTGCATATGCATCAGGGAGTATTCTAATTGCATTCTCATTCTCATTTCTTTAAAAACCTGCACACTTTTCTCGATAGTAGCTGTTACTACCTTTCCACTAACAGTGTAGGAAGGTTCCCTTTTTCCCACACTCCTTCTAGCACTTACTGTCGACTTGTGGACAAAGGTGACTGTGAATCATGTAAGGAAATACCTCATTGGAGTTGTGATTTACATTTCTTTAATATTTTGTGATAGTGACATCTTTTAATTTTTTTTAAAGGATTTGAGTTAAACTTACCACCTGAAATTGGCCTCTTGAACATCTGCCTTCTTTTGACTTCTTTTTTGATGACCACTCCTAAGACATTGCTCGATGGATGTGTGTGTTTTTTCTTACAGAGCTTGGATCCTTATGAGTATTAAATGCCTAGCAGCACAAGTCTTCATGTTACACCATGAACAGTGACGCGTGAAGAAGGAGGCAGCAGCCCTTCTTCATGCGTCACTTTTTTTTTAAACTGTAATTTCCTTGCTATTTTCTATTGGAATAGAATCAACTTCTGATGTAGTATTTGTTTCCAGTGTACAGAAATTAAACTTAGTTATACATAGACATTTATCTATTCTCTTTTAGGTTCTTTTTTGCATAGGGGTGATTACAGTGTATTCAGTAAACTTCCCTCTGCTTTTCAGTAGTTCATTTTTTATCTTTTTGATTATATATTAATGTGTATATGTTAACTCCAAACACCTAATTTCTTGCGCCTGTATCTGGAGGCTCTGCAGAGGGCAAAAGCACTCTAGGTTATTTGTGGAGGCACACTGCCTGCCACATGCTCAGAGCTCCCTCAGCCCCAGGACACTCCAGCCTTGGACCCAATCCAATCAGGCTCCAGGGATGTGACCACAGCCTAGGTCACTATGGCCTGAGGGAAAATGAGTCAGCATTTCTTTTATTTTTCTTTTTAATGTTTCAATCCTATAATTTGACTGGAATATACAGGTGAATTATAATCATATGGGTTGCTTCTTTTTTCTTCCTTTTCAATCTAGCATAACTTGATTCTCTTCTACACAGATGTATATACATTACTTTTTTAGGGTTTTTTTCATATAGGTAATTACACAGTGTTGCGTATGTTTCCTTGTGTTACACAGTAGGTCATGGTGACTTTATGAGTAGTACTGTGCATATATTAGTGTGAAGCAGTTCATTTCTCCCTCACCATAGCTTTCTATGTTGGTGAGCAGATGTCTCTTTTCTAAGTCTGTGAGACTGTGTCTCTTTAAGAAAGAAGTTCATTTTCATCCATTTTTTGATTATACCTAGAAGTGATATCATATGATGCTTGTCTGTCACTGTCTCCCTTACTTCGCTTTGAACGATGATCTCTAATTTCTTTTCCGTGACTGGACTTGATATTATTTCCTACTCTTTATAGTTGAGAAATATTGTATTGTGTATATGTACCCCATGGTGTATATGTACCCCATTGTGTATCCATTCATCTGAAATTTCTATAATTAGCTTGCTTCCCAGACTTGGTTGTTGCACCCTGTGGGCCAAGATTGCAAGGTGTCTTTTACATTTTTATTTTCTCTGGATTTATGCCCAGGTGTGGGTTTTCTGGGTCCTGGCAGAAAGTGAAGAGGAACTAAAAAGCCTCTTGATGAAAGTGAAAGTGGAGAGTGAAAAATTTGGCTTAAAGCTCAACATTCAGACAATGAAGATCATGGCATCCGGTCCCATCGCTTCATGGGAAATAGATGGGGAAACAGTGGAAACAGTGTCAGACTTTATTTTTTGGGGCTCAAAAATCACTACAGATGGTGACTGCAGCCATGAAATTAAAAGACACTTACTCCTTGGAAGGAAAGTTACGACCAACCTAGATAGCATATTCAAAAAGCAGAGACATTACTTTGCCAACAAAGGTCCATCTAGTCAAGGCTATGGTTTTTCCAGTGGTCATGTATTGATGTGAGAATTGGACTGTGAAGAAGGCTGAGTGCCGAAGAATTGATGCTTTTGAAGTGTGGTGTTGGAGAAGACTCGAGAGTCCCTTGGACTGCAAGGAGATCCAACCAGTCCATTCTGAAGGAGATCAGCCCTGGGATTCCTTTGGAGGCAATGATGCTAAAGCTGAAACTCCAGTACTTTGGCCACCTCATGTGAAGAGTTGACTCATTGGAAAAGACTCTGATGCTGGGAGGGAATGGGGGCAGGAGGAGAAGGGGACGACAGAGGATGAGATGGCTGGATGGCATCACTGACTCAATGGACATGAATCTGGGTGAACTCCGGGAGTTGATGATGGACAGGGAGGCCTGGCGTGCTGCAATTCATGGGGTTGCCAAGAGTCGGACACGACTGAGTGACTGAACTGAACTGAACTGAACATACTTCTCTGTTATTTTTTCAAATGAATCTCCATACTGTTCTCCCCACTGGATGAACCTATGTATATTCCAATCAACAGTGCAGGTGGGTTTCCTTTTCTTTACACCCTCTCCAGCATTTATTCTTTTCTAAATAATTTTATTTAATCATTTGTCTTTGGTTGCACTGGGCCTTGGTTGCAGAAATCTACCTTTCTCTATCTGCAGTGAAAGGGGGCTGCCTACTCTCTAGTTTCACTGTCCAGGCTCCTCATTGTGGTGGCTTCAGGTTGCAGAACGTGGGCTCTAGAGCACCAGGCTTCAGTAGTTGCGGTGGGAGGCCTCAGTAGTTGTAGTTAAAGGGCTCTACAGCACAGCTTTAGTAGTTGTGACATGGGCTTTGTGGCCTTATTTATATGGAGTCTTCTGAGACCATGGTTCCAACCTGTGTCTTCTGTATTGGCAGGCACATTCTTAATACTGCACCACAAGGAAAGTCCTAGAATTTATTCTTTAAGATGTTTTGAGATGACCATTCTGACCAATATGAGTGCTTAACTCATTGGACTTTGTGTTTTTCTAATAATTAGTGATGCTGATCACATTTTCATGTGCCTAAGTACAGTCTGTAGGCCTTCCTCAGAAAAATAACCATTTCAATCTTTAGCCCATTTTGTTCTTGGTTGTATGTATTATTGATATTAAGTTACACAAGCTGATTGTATGTTTTGGAGATGAATCCCTTGTGGGTATCTTCCTTGGCAAATATTTTTTCCTATTCTGAGAATTGTTCTTATCTTTCCTTGAAGGTTTCCTTTAGGTATGCAAATGCTTTTAAGGTTAATTCAGCCCCACTTTCTGATTTGTGGTTTATTTTTCATTATGCTAAGAGGTGGATCCATAAAGAACTTGCTACATTTTATGTCAAATTGTGTCCTGTTCATATTTTTCTCAAGAATTTGATAGTATCCATCATTACATTTCTCTGGAGCAGGAACTGGCAACCCACTCCGGTATTCTTGCCTGGAGAAATTCATGGACAGAGAAGCCTGGCAGGTTACAGTCCATGGGGTCACAAAGAGTTGGACACGATGGAGCGACTAACACACACACACACACACACACATCATATCATTTAGATATTTATACTCTCTGGGGTTTATTTTGTGCTCGGTGTTAGGATGTTTTCTTATTTCATTCTCATTTTCATGGTTGAAGGAATCCTCACGGTGTCCTCCAGAGTGGCTGTTACCCATTTACATCCCAAGCATCGGTGGAGGAGGGTTCCCTTGTCTGCACACCCTCTCAGCACTTATTGTTTGTAGAGTGTTTGGCAATGGCCATTCCTACCAGTGTGATGTGATACCTCATTATATTTTAGAATTGCATTTCTCTAATATTTAATGATGTTGACGTCTTTTCACGTGATTTTTAAAAATGTGTGACTTAAACTTACATCTTGAAATTGGCTTCTTTAATGCCTGCCTTGTTTTGAATTCTTTTTCAATGACCACTCTTAGAACATTTCTTAGGGGGACTTCCCTGCTGGCTCAGATGGTAAAGTGTCTGCCTACAATGCAGGAGACCCACACCTTACTGCCCCTGAATCCTTGTGAATATTAAATTCCCAGCAGCACAGCTCTTCATGGTATTATGACAGACAATGGCCACAAGACAGAAGCACCTACTTCATGCCACATTTTTTTTCTGTAAATTCCTTGTTATTTTCTATTGGAATAGAGTGGATTTCTGATGTTTGTTTCAGGTATACAGGAACTCGATTCAGTTACACATAGATGATTATTCCTTTGGGGTCCTTTTTCACATATAGGTGATTACAGTGTGTTCAATAAACTTTTCTATGCAATTCAGTAGGTACTTTTATCACCTGTTTGATATATTTGATATATCATCTATTTGATATATATATTAATATGTATATGTTAATTCCAATCTCTTAATTTCTCCTGCCTGTATCTGGAGTCTGGGGTCTCTCCAGAGGCAACAGGCACTCCAGGTCCATTCTGGAGATACACTGCCTGCTACATGCTTCCAGCTCCCTCAGCCCCAGGACACTCCAGCCTTGGGACCCAAACCAGTCAGGCTCCAGGGATGTGACACCAGTATGTCCTGAGGGGAATAGAATCAGAATTTCCTTTGGTTATTTCTGTTTCATCCCATCTTTTGAACTGGAGTGCACAGTGAATTACAACCTTGTGGGTGTTTTTATTTTTCCTTTTCTTTCTACTGCAAATTGTTTCACATCTACAGGTGTATATATGATTTCTTGGGGTTTTTTCTTTATAGGTTCTTGCAGAATGTGGAGTACATTTCTTTGTGTTATACAGTGGGTCCTGGTCAGTTGTTTTATCAACACTTCTTGTTCACTCACTCAGTTGTGTCCAACTCTCTGTGACCCCATGGACTGCAGCATGCAGGCTTCCCTGTCCTTCACTGTTTCCTGGACTTTGCTGAAACTCATGTCCATTGAGTTTCAATGGCACCCCACTCCAGTACTCTTGCCTGGAAAATCCCATGGATGGAGGAGCCTTGTAGGCTCCAGTCCATGGGTTCGCTAAGAGTCAGGCACGACTGAGTGACTTCACTTTCACTTTTCACTTTCATGCATTGGAGAAGGAAATGGCAACCCACTCCAGTGTTCTTGCCTGGAGAATCCCAGGGACAGAAGAGCCTAGTGGGCTGCTGTCTATGGGGTCGCACAGAGTCGGAGACAACTGAGGCGACTTAGCGGCAGCAACAGCATGTCCATTGAGTCAGTGATGCCATCCAATCATCTCATCCTCTGTTGTCCCCTTCTCAACCCGCCTTCAATCTTTCCCAGCATCAGGGTCTTTTCTAATACTTTGGCTCTTTGCATCAGGTGGCCAAAATATTAGAGCTTCAGTTTCAATATCAGTCCTTCCAATGAAAATTCACGGTTGATTTCCTTTAGGATTAACTGGTTTGATCTCCTTACTGTCCAGGGGACTTTCAAGAGTCTTCTCCAGCACCACAGTTTGAAGGCATCATTTCTCTGGCACTCAGCTTTCTTCATGGTCCAACTCTCACATCTGTACACGACTACTGGAAAAACAACAGCTTTGACTATATGGGGCTTTGTTGACAAAGTAATATCTCTGCTTTTTAATACACTGTCTAGGTTTGTTACTGCTTTTCTTCCAAGAACAGGAAATTTCATGCCTGCAGTCACCGTCTGCAGTGATTTTGGAGCCCAAGAAAATAAAGTCTATGACTGTTTCCCTATCTATTTGCCACGAAGTGATGGGACCAGATGCTATGATCTTAGTTTTTTCAGTGTTGAGTTTTAAGCCAGCTTTTTCATTCTCTTTCACCTTCATCAAGAGGTTCTTTAGTTACTCTTCAGTTCAGTTCAGTCGATCAGTCCTGTCCAACTCTGCGACCCCATGGACTGCAGCCCACCAGGCTTCCCTGTCCATCACCAACTAATGGAGTTTACTCAAACTCATGTCCATTGAGTCAGTGATGCCATCCAACCATCTCATCCTCTGTCATCCCCTTCTCCTTCTGCCTTCAATCATTCCCGGCATCCGGGTCTTTTCAAATGAGTCAATTCTTCCCATCAGGTGGGAAAAAGTATTGGAGTTTTATCTTCAGCATCAGTCCTTCCAGTGAATATTCAGGACTTATTTCCTTTAGGATTTTGGATTTCCTTTAGGATGGACTGGTTGGATCTCCTTGCAGTCCAAGGGACTCTCAAGAGTCTTCTCCAACACCACAGTTCAAAAGCACCAATTCTTCAGTGCTCAGCTTTCTTTATAGTCTAACTCTCACATCCATACATGACTACTGGAAAAACCATAGCTTTGACTAGACAGACCTTTGTTGGGAATTAATGTCTCTGCTTTTTAATATGCTATCTAGGTTGGTCATAACATTTCTTCCAAGGAGCAAGCATCTTTTAATTTCATGGCTGCCGCCACCATCTGCAGTGATTTTGGAGCCCCGCAAAATAAAGTCTGACACTGTTTCCACTGTTTCCCCATCTATTTGCCACGAAGTGAAGGGACCAGATGCCATGATCTTAGTTTTCTGAATGTTGAGCTTTAAGCCAACTTTTTTACTCTCCTCTTTCACATTCATCAAGATGCTCTTTAGTTCTTCACTTTCTGCCATAAGGGTGGTGTCATCTGCATATCTGAGGTTATTGATATTTCTCCTGGCAATCTTGATTCCAGCTTGTGCTTCATCCATCCCAGTGTTTCTCATGATGTACTATGCATATAAGTTAAATAAGCAGGGTGACAATATACAGCCTTGACGTACTTCTATCCCTATTTGGAACCAGTCTGTTGTTCCATGTCCAGTTCTAACTGTTGCTTCCCGACATGCACACAGATTTCTCAAGAGGCAGGTCAGGTGGTTTGGTATTCCCATCTCTTGAAGAATTTTCCACAGTTTCTTGTGATTCACACAGTCAAAGACTTTGGCATAGTCAATAAAGCAGAAGTAGATGTTTTTCTGGAACTCTCTTGCTTTTTCAATGATCCAGTGGATGTTGGCAATTTGATCTCTGGTTCCTCTGCCTTATCTAAATCCAGCTTGAACACCTGGAAGTTCACAGTTCATGTACTGTTGAAGCCTGGCTTGGAGAATTTTGAGCATTACTTTACTAGCATGTGAGATGAGTGCAATTGTGTGGTAGTTTAAGCATTCTTTGGCATTGCCTTTCTTTGGGATTGGAATGAAAACTAACCTTTCCCAGTCCTGTGGCCACTGCTGAATTTCTAAATTTGCTGGCATATTGAGTGCAGCACTTTCACAGCATCATCTTTCAGGATTTGAAATAGCTCAACTGGAATTCCATCACCTCCACTAGCTTTGTTCGTAGTGATGCCTCCTATGACTTTGCATTCCAGAATGTCTGGCTCTAGGTGAGTGATCATACCATTGTGATTATCTGGGTCATGAAGATCTTTTTTGTACAGTTCTTCTCTGTATTTTTGCCACCTCTTCTTAATATCTTCTGCTTCTGTTAGGTCCATACCATTTCTGTCCTTTACTGTGCCCATCTTTGCATGAAATTTTCCCTTGGTATCTCTACTTTTCTTGAAGAGATCTCTAGTCTTTCCCATTGTATTGTTTTCCTCTATTTCTTTGCATTGTTCACTGAAGAAGGCTTTCTTATCTCTCCTTCCTATTCTTTGGAACTCTGCATTCAAATGGGTATATCTTTCCTTTCTCCTTTGCCTTTCACTTCTTTTCTTTTTACAGCTATGTAGGCCTTTTCACAGCTTTGTATAGGCCTCCTCAGACAACCATTTTGCCTTTTTGCATTTCTTTTTCTTGGGGATGGTCTTGATCCCTGTCTCCTGTACAATGTCACGAACCTCCGTCCATAGTTCTTCAGGCACTCTGTCTATCAGGTCTAATTCCTTGAATCTATTTGTCACTTCCACTGTATAATCATAAGGGATTTGATTTAGGTCATACCTGAATGGTCTAGTGGTTTTCCCTACTTTCTTCAATTTAAGTCTGAATTTGACAATAAGGAGTTCATGATCTGAGTCACAGTCAGCTCCCGGTCTTGTTTTTGCTGACTATATAGAGCTTCTCCATCTTTGGCTGCAAAGAATATAATCAATCTGATTTTGGTGTTGACTATCTGGTGATGTCCATGTGTAGTCTTCTCTGGTGTTCTTGGAAGAGGGTGTTTCTCTTCGCTTTCTGCCATAAGGCTGGTGTCATTGGCATTGACCTTCTTTGGGATTGGAAAGAAAACTGACCTTTTCCAGTCCTGTGGCCACTGCTGAGTTTTTCAAATTTGCTAGCATGTTGAGTGCAGCACTTTCACAACATTATTTTTTAGAATTTGAAATAGCTCAGCTGGAATTCCATAACCTCCACTAGCTTTGTTCGTAGTGATGCTTTCTAAGTCCCACTTGACTTTGCACTCCAGGATGTCTGATTCTAGATGAGTGATCACACCATCATGGTTATCTGGGTCATTAAGACCATCTTTGTATAGTTTTTCTGTGTATTCTTACCATCTCTTCTTAATACCTTCTGCCTCTGTTAGGTCCATACCATTTCTGTCCTTTATTGTGCCCATCTTTGCATGAAATGTTCCCTTGGTATCTCTGATTTTCTTGCAGAGATCTCTAGTCTTCCCTATTCTATTGTTTTCCTCTATTTATTAATCATTGTTTGCTTAAGCAGGCTTAGTCCTTGTGGATTATTTGTTACAGCAACAAATTTCTATGTATATGTTAGAAATAAGTATTTCTGTGTACTTGTGCTGGAAGAAAGGAAGGAAGGCAGGAAATAATCCTTGTGGATTACCTAATACAGATGCAGATTTCTGTGAGTATGTTAGAGCTACAGATTTCAGTGCATATCTGGAAGGAAGGAAGGAGATAATGATCTTGGATTATATATTACAGATAGAGATTTCTCTGTACATGTTAGAGATACAAATTTCTGTGTATATTTGAAAGAAGGAAGAAAAGAAAGATAATCTTTCTGAATTATCTATTACAGATCCGGATTTCTGTGTATATGTTAGCTCTGTTCTTTCACTTTTCTTGTTCTTTCACTTTTTCTTGGAAACTTCTATTTGTGTTTGAATCCTCAGAGTCACTTTTTGTGTTGTAAATTTGCTCCTTTGTATCTATTTTTAAATTTTGTCTACAAGGGACATCATGTGCTATTTTCTTTCTCTGCCTGGCTGACTTCACTTAGTCTGTAATACTTCAAGGTCCATCCTTGTGACATTTAGTGGCATAATTTCATAATTTCAGTAGCCCTTTTTCATGACTGAATGAGAGTCCCTTGTATATAGGTACCACATCTTCTTTAACCTTTAGTGTGTCAAAAGACATCTTGCTGGTTCTGTGTCTTAGCTCCTGTAACTAGTGCTGCAGTGAATACTGGGGTGCATGTGTCTTTTTGAATAATGGTTTTCTTGAATATAGGCCCAGTTGGGGGTATGTCAGATTCTAGGCTTAGTTTTTTGGAAGATTTTTTTCTAGCATGTGGAGGCTGTTACCTTCTAGGGCTATGGCAATCTCCATTCCCACTGACTATCAGTAGATTCCATCACTACCGAGCTCTCTCCTGCATTTATTGTTTGCAGACTTGTGAGGATGACCATTCTGATAGGTTGGATTTAATTTCTTGTCATCTTGATTGACATTTTTCCTGTAATAATTAGGGATGCTGAGCATCTTGTCCTGTGGGTTCCTTTTTTCTTTCTTTAGAAGGTGTGAAGAAAACTGACCTTTGAAATTGGCTTTTTGAAAATCGGTTGTGTTTGGAATTTATTTCTGCAATACCTGCCGGAGGACCTTTCCTGAAGGCAGCCTTCATTTACAGCCCCACAGGCCTTTTGAATCCGAGGTGCCAGTAAGCACTGGTGGGAAAGTTGTAGTTCCAGGAAATGTCCACAAGATGGCAGCACTCATCCTTGCCCAACTCTGGTTCCACCTGTAACCAGATCATGGGGTAAGATGGCTTCTTGGGCTGTGAATTAGAGTGGAATGTGTCTGTACAAACACCAGAGGGCTTGTGTCTTACTACTTATGACCCCTAAATCTCCACCCATCCCCTTCAGACTCCTCCCACCCTGGGGCACTGCTCCTGTTGAGCTGCCTAGGAGGCTGCACTCTCAAGAAGCAGGCTTGAACTGGGGATACCAGTACCACGATACCTGAAGGCTAGGTTACTTTTCCAAGGTTTGAGGCTAGATGGTCTACCCATCATCCTTTGGGTGCATTTTGGACTCTGGTCCCAGCCAGAGCAAACCAGACAGTACACGTTTAAGAGGGGGCTCAATGAAAGACACCGTGTCCAGCTCTCTCAACCAGACTCCAGGCCAGTCATTGAACCCAAGCCTGCTCAGGCTCCAGGAATGGGAGAGCGGCCTAAGTCAGGGACATCAGAGGGAATAACTAGTCATTGAATTTTTTCCTTTTCTTTTCTTTAATCTCATGCCAGGGCTATGTTGGAGTATAGTTGATTTACAGTTTTTTGCTTGTTATTAGTGTATTGCTGCCTGATTTAGTATGACATGGCCATACAGCATATCTCTTTCTTTGGATTCTTTTACCGCAGAGTAATTGCTGAAGGTCTAGCAAAATTCACCATGCTGAACATCAGGTCTTTGTGAAGTATCTATTAGAGATACAGATTTTGGTATGTATGTTAGATGTACAGATTTTTGTTTATATGTGTAGGAACAAAGCCAAGAAGGAGATAATCCTTGGAGATTATCTATTACAGATATAGATTTCTGTGTATATTTTAGTGATATAGATTTCTGTATATTCTTCAGAGATTCCAAGATTTCTGTATTTGTGGGAGGAAAGTTTAAAAAAAAAGGTGAAAGTATTATTTTCTCAGTCATGTCCTACTCTCTGCCACCCCATGGACTGTAGCTCGCCAAGGCTCCTCTGTCCATGGAATTCTCCAGGCAAGAATACTGGAGTGAGTAGCCATTTCCTTCTCCGGGGATCTTCCTGACCCAGGGATTGAACCCAGGTCCCCTGTATTGCAGGCAGATTCTTTACTGTTTAAACCACAAGGGAAACCCATTTGTGGGAGGAAGGGGCAAGGAAAGAAGAAAAGAAAGAATCCTTTTGGATTATCTATTTTAGATACTGATTTCTGTGTATATGTTAGTCCCATCCTTCTAATTCATCCTTGCTCTTTCAACTTTTTTGGAACCCTCTGTTTGTGTTTTGAGTTCTCAGAGTCTCTTTTTGTGTTCTTCTATTTCTTCTTTTTGCCTAGCATTCACAGCATATGCTATTTTATTACTTTGTCTGCCTGACTTAATTTAGTATGTGATCCTCCAAGGTCCATCCTTGTGGTGATCAGTGGAATAATTTCATAATTTCAGTGGTGGTTTTTCAAGGCTGAGTAATGGTCCATTGTATATGTGTACCACATCTTTTTTAAGCTTTAATGTGTCAGTAGACATTTTCCTGGATCTGTGTTTTGGCTACTATATGTAGTGCTGCAGTGAACATTGGGGTGTATGTGTGTTTTGGAATGATGGTTTTTCTTGGGATACAGGCCCACATGTGGGAATGTCAGATCCTAGGTTAAGTTGTCTAGAAAGGTTTTCTTTTTTCCTCCTGGCATGGGGGTGCTGTCCTTTCTAGTGGCTGTTGCTGGTGTCCATTCCCATGTACTGTGGAGGGGGGTTCTCTCTCCTCCTGACTCCAGCATTATTTTTTGTGACATGAGAATGGCCATTCTGAGTGGTGGGATTTGATTGGTCATTGTCATTTTGATTTGCATCCTCCTGTAAAGATTAGGGGTGTTGAGCATCTTACCCTGTTGCAGGGTGGGAGTTTTTGTTTGTTTTTCCTTTATTCTTTTCTTTAAAGGATGTCGGGAAAATTTACCTGTTGCAATTGGCTTCTTGAAAATTGTTTGTGTTTGGAATTTACTTCTGCAGTACTAGCCCCAGATCCTTTCCTGAGGGCAGCTTTCGTTAACAGCCCCACAGACCTTGTGAATTGGAGGTATGAGTAAGCATTGCTGGTTAACTTGTAGCTTCATGCTCAACTCTGGTTTATTGAGAAACTAGAGCCTTAGTGAATGTCTGCTTCCTGTGCTGAGACTTAGAGTGGAATGTGCCTGACCCAAGGGCTTGTGTCCCACTACTTCTTCCCCCAAAGCTTCACTCTTCACTTCTCGACTCATCCCTATCTTGCCCACAGAACCCTGCTGAGGTGCCTAGGAGGCTGCACTCTCAGGAAAGAGGACTGATTTGGGGACTAAGTTACTTTTCGAAACTCAAGGCCAGAGGGTTGGGCAACCATCCGTTGGTTGAGCTAGGATGTCTGGTTACAGCCCGAGCAAACCAGACAGTATGGGTTAAAGAGGGGGCTCAATTAAAGATACCTGCCCAGCTATTCAGTCCCACTCCAGGCCAGTCATAAGATCCAAGGCTGCTCAGACTCCAGGAATGGGATAGCAGCCCAAGTCAGGGAAAGTGAAGTCGCTCAGTCGTGTCTGACTCTTTGAGACCCGTGGACTGTAGCCCACCAAGCTCCTCCGTCCATGGGATTCTCCAGGCAAGAATACTGGAGTGGGTTGCCATTTCCTTCTCCAGGGGATCTTCCCGAGCCAGGGATCGAACCTAGGTCTCCCACATTGCAGGCAGATGCTTTAGCCTCTGCACCACCAGGGAAGCCCCCAAGTCAGGGAGGTGGGAATTAATTAACTAGGCTTTGATTTTCTTTAATCTAATGGCGATGCTATACAGGAATATGGCTGATCTGCCATTTGGTGCTTGTTATCAGTATTACAGTATACAGCCACCTGGTTCAAAATGACATATATTAACATCCTCTAGGAAGATCCCCGAGAGAAAGCAATGGCAACCCACTCCAGTATACTTGCCTGGAGAATCCCATGGACAGAGGAACCTGGTGGGCTACAGTCTATGGGGTTGCAGAGAGTCAGATATGACTGAAGCGACTTAGCATGTATTAACATACTGTTCTTTTTTTGGGTTGTTTTGCCCTAGAGGTTATTGCAGGATTTCAAACAAAGTTCCCTGTGCTGAACATTGAGTGTCTGTGCAGTATCTGTTAGATATACAGATTTCTGTGTAAATGTGGAAGAATGAAGAAAGGATATAATCCTGTGGACTATCTATCACAGATACAGACAGCTTTTTGGGTATATGTTAGTGTTAAGTGTTAGTCGCTCAGTCTGTCCAATTCTTTGCGACCCCATAAACTGTAGCCCACCAGGCGTTGCTGCCCCTGGAATTCTCCAGGCAAGAATACTGGAGTGGGGTGCCATTCCCTTCTTGAGCTCTTCATTCATCCCTGGATTTTCATTTTTTTCCCTTTGGAGTTCTTGTGTTTCAATTCTCAGACTCTCTTTTTGTGTTGTAAATTACTTCCCCTTATTTCTTTTTAAAACTTTGCCTACAAGGAACATCTTCTGCTGATATCTCCCTCTGTTGCTAACTTCACTTAGTGTATGATCCTCCAAAGTCCATCCTTGTGGGGACTATTGGCAGAATTTCATAATTTCAGTGGTTCTTTCTCATGTCTGATTAAAGCCCATTGTATATATGTACCACATTTCTTTAAGATTTAATCTGTTGAGGGACATTTTCTTGGATCTGTGTCTTGGTTACTGTAAATAGCACTGCAGTGAATGTTGCGGTGCATGGGTCATTTTGAATGACTGTTTTTCGTAATATAGGCCCAGGTGTGGGTATTGAAATTCTAGGCTTACCTCTATTGAAATTTTCTTTCTGGTCTGTGGAAGCTGTCCTTTCTAGGGGCTGTTGTCAAGGTCCATTCCCACGGAATATGAAGGAGGGTTCACTCATCTCCAGGGTCTCTCTAATATTTATTGTTTGCTGATAGTCAGGATGGCCATTCTGTCAGATGGGAATTGACTTCTTACTGTGTTGATTGGCATTCCTCCTGTAATAAAGTAGGGAGGTGGAATATCTTGTCCTTGGGCTGATTGGGTCTTTTTTTTCCTTAAAGGGTGTGAGGAAATTTTACCTGTTACAGTTGGCTTCTTGAAAGTTGATTTTGGTTGGAATTGATTTCTGCAATACCACCACATGACCTTTCCTGAGAGCAGCTGTCATTAACTGCCCCCCTTGTGAATTGGAGGTGCCAGTAAGCACTTGTTGGCAAGTGTAGTTCCAGTAAATGTCCACAAGGTGGCAGCACTTCTTCATACCCAACTCTCACCTGCAACCAGAGCCTTAGGGAATGTCGACTTCCTGGGCAGTGAATTAGAGTGGAGGTGCCTGAGAAAACACCCAAGGACTTGTATCTCACCACTTATTCCCCACTGAAGCTTCATCCTCCCCTTTAGCTTCATGCCTACCTGGGGCACCACTCCCTGCTGAGGTGCCAAGGAGGCTGCACTCTCAGGAAGGAGTCTTGAGCTGGGGACCCCAGCACCAGGAGACCTGAAGTCTGGGCAATTTTCTATATTCCTCTAAGTCAGAGGGTCGAGCCATTAGGATTTCAGTTCACTAGGGATTCTGGCCCCAGTTAGGGCAACCCAGACAGTACAGGTTTAAGAGGGCTCTCTGTGAAGGGCACCCTGCTTGGCTGTCTCGACACCACCCCCATCCAGCCCTGGTTTAAGCCTACTCAGCTACCAAGATTCAGATAGCATCCTAAGTCAAGCAGGTTGGAAGAAATAAACTAGACATTACTTTTCTTTCCTATATTTCGTGCCAGTGCTATGTTGAAGTCTAGTCTATTTGCAGTTTTGTCATGGTCCACAGTGTACAGTGGACTGATTCAGCTACAACCCATGCATATGGGCTTTAGTACTTTTTATTGATTTATTTTGCCATACAGTTTATTGAACAATGTGGAGTAAAGTTCTCTGTGCTGAACATCAGGTCCCTGTGGGACATTTATTAGAGGTACAGTTTTTTTCTATGTGTGCAAGGAATGAAGGAAGAAGATAGTCCTTGTGGGTGTTCTATTACTGCTACATATTTCTTTGTATATGTTAGAGATAAATATTTCTCTGGATACATGCACAGAAGGAAGGATGGAAGGTGGAAAATAATCCTTGTTGCTCGGTTAATACCGATACATATTTCTTGGGGTGTATTAGAGATCCTGGAGGAGGAAATGGCATCCTACTCCAGTATCCTTGCCTGGGAAATGCCATGGGCAGAGGAGCCTGGTGGGCTACTGTCCATCGGGTTTGCAAATTTTCTGACATGACTTAGAGACCAAACAACAACAAAAATGTTAGAGATAGACATTTCAGTGCATATGTGGAAGGAAGAAAGGAGATAATCCTTGTATATAATCTATTACAGATACAGATTTCAGTGTATAGGGTAGTAACAACCTCCTAATTCCTTCCTGGCACTTTCTCTCTCTCTCTTTTTCAAAAATCTTTGTGTTTGAATCTCAAAGTCTCTTTTTATGATGTAAATTATTTCCTCTGTATCTTTTTTTTTTCTTTCCCAATTTTGCCCTCCAGGACATCACCTGCTATTTTCTTCTTCTGTGGCTGACTTCACTTAGTGTATTTTCCTCCAAGGTACATCCTTGTGGGGACCACTGGTATCACTTCATAATTTCAGTGGCGACATTTGAAGTCTGAGTAATAGCCCCTTGTATATATGTACAACATTTCCTTAAGATTCAGTCTGTCAGCAGAACTTTTCTTGAGTCTGTTTCTTGGAAGCTGGAGGTACCACTGCATTGAAGGTTGGGGTGCCTGTGTCATTTTGAATGATGGTTTTTTGTAATGTAGGCCCAGGTGTGGGTATTAGAATCTTAGGTTTAGTTCTCTTGACCCTTTTGTTCTGGCCTGTGCAGGCTGTCCCTTCAAGAGGCTGTTGCCAATGCTTGTTCCCAGGGAACATGAGGGGGGTTTCTGTCATCTCCTGGCTTTCTTCTCCATGTACTGTTTGAAGACTGTTAGGATGGCCATTCTGTCAAATGGGATTTGATTTCTTGTTGTTGTTTTGATCAGCATCACCCCTGTAATAATTTGGGATGCTGAGCATCTTATCCTGTGGCTATTTGGGTTCTTTTTTCCTCTTTTTTTTTTTCCTTAAAGGGTGTGAGGAAAATTGACCTTTTGAAATTGGCTTCTTGAATTTAGGTGTGTTTGGTGTTCATTTATGCAATACCTGCTGCAGGACCTTTTCTGAGGGCTGCTGCTGCTGCTGCTGCTAAGTCGCTTCAGTCGTGTCTGACTCTGTGCGACCCCATAGATGGCAGCCCACCAGGCTCCCCCGCCCCTGGGATTCTCCAGGCAAGAACACTGGAGTGGGTTGCCATTTTCTTCTCCAGTGCATGGAAGTGGGAAGTGAAAGTGAAGTCGCTCAGTCGTGTCCGACTCTTAGCGACTCCATGGACTGCAGCCTACCAGGCTCCTCCATCCATGGGATTTTCCAGGCAAAAGTACTGGAGTGGGGTGCCATCACCTTCTCCTTTTCTGAGGGCAGCTGTCATTAACTGCCTTACAGGCCTTTTGAATTGGAGGTGCCGTAAGCACTGGTGGACAAGTGTAGTTCCAGGAAATGTCCACCAAGTGGCAGCACTTCTTTATGCCCAACTCTGGTTCCACCTGCACCCAGAGACTTTAGGGAAAGTCGACTTCCTGGACTGTGAATTAGAGTGGAATATGCCAAGCGCTTGAGTCTCACTACTTCTTCCCTCTAAAGCTTAACCCCTCCCTTCCAGACTCATGTCTGCCTGGGGCACCGCTCCCTGCTGAGGTGCCTAGGAAGCTGCACCCCCAGGAGGGAGGCTTTGGCAGGGGACCCCAGCGCCAGATCCCTGGATACTTGGTGGCTTTACTCTGATCCTTGAGGCCAGAGAGTCAGGCCACCATTGTTGGGATGCACTTAGGATTCTGTTGCCAGCCAGAGAAAGCAGACAGTGCAGGTTTAAGAGGAGTCTCTATGGAGGGCACCCTGCCTGGCTGTTTCAACTCCACCCAGTCCAGCCCCGGGACTCTAGTCTACTCAGAGTCCAGGGATGGAATAGCAGCACAAGTCGCAGAGGTCGGAGGGCGTAAACTAACATTATATTTCTTTTCTTTTGTCTCATGCCACTGCTATTTTGAAGTCTAGTCGATTTGCAGTTTTGTGCTTGTCTTCAATGAACAACAAACTGAAACACTTATGACAGATACATACAGCATATTTGTACTTAAAAATTTTTTTGCCATAGACTTTATTAAACAAGGTTCATAAACTTCTCTGTGCTGAACATCAGGTCCCTGTGGACTCTTTATTAGAAATACAGATTTTTTGTACATGTGCAAGGAACCAAAGAAGGAGATAGTCCTTGTGGATTGTCTATTACAGCCATAGATTCCTATGTATATGTTAGAGATAAATATTTCTCTGTAAATGAGCATGGAAGGAAGAAAGTAAAAAAGAAGATAATCCTTGTGGATTAGCTAACATAGATACAGATTTCTGTGTATACGTCAGTACCGACCTCCTAATTCATCCCTGGCCATTTCCATTTTTTCCCCTGTAATTCTTTGTTTGTGTATGAATCTCTGAGTCTCCTTTTGTGTTATAAATTACCTCCACTGTATCTCTCTCTGTTTTCTTTTACTTTGCCTAGAAGGGACATCCTCTGCTATTTTCTTCCTCTGCTGCTGAATCCACTTACTGTATGACCCTCCAAGGTCCATCCTTGTGGTGACGAGTGGTTTAATTTCATAATTTCAGTGGCAATTTTTATGTCTGAGTAACAGCCTATTGTATATATGTACCGCATTTCTTTAAGATTCAATCTGTCGATGATATTTTATTGAGTCTGTGTCTTGGATATTGGAAGTAGCATTGTGGTGAACATTAGTGTGCATGTGTCTTTTTGAATGATGATTTTCTCAGGATTTAGGTTCATGTGTGGGAAATCAATATCCTAGGCTTAGTTTTCTGGAAAGTTTTTTTTTTTTTTTCTGGCATGGGAAGCTGTCCTTTCTAGCGATTGTTACCAATGTCCATTCCCACTGACCATGCAGGGAGGTTCCCTCTTTTCCCAGCTCTCTCCCACAGTTATTATTTGTCGACTTGTGAGGATGGCCATTCTGACAGGTGGGATTTGATTTCTTGTTGTCGTTTTGGTTGGCATTCCTCCTGTAATATTTAGGGATGTGGATCAGCTTGTCCTGTGGCCATTTGGGTTTTTTTGTTTTTTTTTTTCCTTTTCCTAAAGGGTGTGTGTGAGGAAATTTTACCTGTTGCAAGCTGCTTCTTGAAAGTCAGTTATGTTCAGGATTAATTTCTGCAATACCCACACCAGGACCTTCCCAGGGGGAAGCGGTCATTAACAGCCACACAGGTGCCAGTAAACACCGGTGGGCAAGTTGTAGTCACAGGAAATGTCCAAATGGTGGCAGCACTTCGTCATGCCCAACTCTGGTTCTACCTGCAACCAGAGCCTTAGGGAAGGTCAACTTCCTGTGCTATAAATTTGAATGGAATGTAACTGAGCAAACCCCAAAGGCCTTGAGTCTCACTGCTTCCCCCTAAAGCTTTACCCCTCCCCTCAAGGCTCCTGTCTACCTGGGGCATCCCTCCCAGCTGAGGTGCCTAGGAGGCTGCACTCTCAGAAAGGAGGCTTCAACTGGGGACTCCAGCGCCAGGGCCCTGGATACTTGGTGACTTTACCCTTGCCCTCAATGCCAGAGGTTCAGGCCACCATCAGTGGGTTGCACTAGGGATTCTGGTCCCAGCCAGAGAAAACCAGAGAGAGTACAGGATTGAAACAGATCTCAATGCAGGACATCCTGCCTGGCTGTCTACCCCCCACACTAGCCCAGCCCTGGAATTCAAGCCTAATCATGTTCTTGGAATCAAATAGCATCCTGAGTCCAGCAGGTCCGAGGAAATAAACTAGACGTTACTTTTCTTTCCTTTTCTTTAATCTCATGCCAATGCTATGTTGAAGTCTAGTCAATTTGCAGTTTTGTGCTTGTCCTCAGTGTGTTGCTGGCCAAAAGCTTGGCCTCTCTGTCCACTGAAACCAAATGAAAAATGCAGAGACAGAGTTTGGGGGAAATAGAAAGGTGGCTTCAATTCTCAGCCAGCAAAGAGTGGAACACAGTAGTCTCATGCCTCAAGAACTGCGCCCCCGCTCCATGAGGAGTCTAGGGGCTTATATAAGATGAGGGACAAAGGTGACAGGATCTTGATTTCTTCCTCGTGCATTGTTTTATCAACTAAAAAATATAGTCACAATCTGAAAGTAGAGAGTTATTTTATTTGGTGCGAATGTTTAGGACCCCAAGCTCTGGAGACAGCATCTCAGTAGCTCTGAGAAAACTGCTCCAAGGAGGCAGAGGGTAAGTCAGGCTATATACAAGTTTGCAACAAAGAGAGCATGCAGTCTGAACATCAAAGGTCAGATATCAGGTTTTGGAATTTAGCATTCTATATATGGGAAGATGCAAGCCTCTGGGCTCAATAAATTCATTCCTTTCACATGCACCTCAGCTATCTGGGGCCAATCCTGTTTTCTTGCTCACCTTGCTTCCTGCATTCCAAAACAAGACCAGGAGCTGACTGTGGCTTAGACCATGAACTCTTTATTGCCAAATTCAGACTTAAGTTGAAGAAAGTAGGGAAAACCACTAGACCATTCAGGTATGACCTAAATCAAATCCCTTATGATTATACAGTGGAAGTGAGAAATAGATTTAAGGGCCTAGATCTGATAGATAGAGTGCCTGATGAACTATGGAATGAGGTTCGTGACATTGTACAGGAGATAGGGATCAAGACCATCCCCGTGGAAAAGAAATACAAAAAAGCAAAATGGCTGTCTGGGGAGACCTTACAAATAGCTGTGAAAAGAAGAGAAGCGAAAAGCAAAGGAGAAAAGGAAAGATATAACCATCTGAATGCAGAGTTCCAAATAGCAAGGAGAGATAAGAAAGCCTTCCTCAGTGATCAATGCAAAGAAATAGAGGAAAACAACAGAATGGGAAAGACTAGAGATCTCTTCAAGAAAATTAGAGAAACAAAGGGAACATTTCATGCAAAGATGGGCTCGATAAAGGACAGAAAGCAGAAGATATTAAGAAGAGCTGGCAAGAATACACAGAAGAACTGTACAAAAAATATCTTCACGACCAAGATAATCATGATGGTGTGATCACTCACCTAGAGCCAGACATCCTGGCATGTGAAGTCAAGTGGGCCTTAGAAAGCATCACTATGAACAAAGCTAGTGGAGGTGATGGAGTTCCAGTTGAGCTATTTCAAATCCTGAAAGATAATGCTGTGAAAGTACTGCACTCAATATGCCAGCAAATTTGGAAAACTCAGCGGTGGCCACAGGACTGGAAAAGGTCAGTTTTCATTCCAATCCCAAAGAAAGGCAATGCCAAACAAGGCTCAAACTACTGCACAATTGCACTCATCTCACATGCTAGTAAAGCAATGTTCAAAATTCTCCAAGCCAGGCTTCAGCAGTACGTGAACCGTGAACTTCCAGATGTTAAAGCAGGTTTTAGAAAAGGCAGAGAAGCCAGAGATCAAATTGCCAACATCCACTGGATCATCAAAAAAGCAAGAGAGTTCCAGAAAAACATCTATTTCTGCTTTATTGACTATGCCAAAGCCTTTGTGTGGATCACAACAAACTGTGGAAAATTCTGAAAGAGATGGGAATACCAGACCACCTGACCTGCCTCTTGAGAAACCTCTATGCAGTTCAGGAAGCAAGAGTTAGAACTGGACATGGAACAACAGACTGGTTCCAAATCGGGACAGGAGTACGTCAAGGCTGTATATTGTCACCCTGCTTATTTAACTTGTATGCAGAGTACATCATGAGAAACGCTGGGCTAGAAGAAGCACAAGCTGGAATCAAGATTGCTGGGAGAAATATCAATAACCTCAGATATGCAGATGATACCACCCTTATGGGAGAAAGTGAAAAGGAACTAAAAAGCCTGTTGATGAAAGTGAAAGTGGAGAATGAAAAAGTTGGCTTAAAGCTCAACATTCAGAAAACGAAGATCATGGCATCTGGTCCCATCACTTCATGGGAAATAGATGGGGAAACAGTGGAAACAATGTCAGATTTTATTTTTGGGGGCTCCAAAATCACTGCAGATGGTGATTACAGCCATGAAATTAAAAGAAGCTTACTCCTTGGAAGGAAAGTTATGACCAACCTAGACAGCATATTAAAAAGCAGAGACATTACTTTGCCAACAAAGGTCCATCTAGTCAAGGCTATGGTTTTTCCAGTAGTCATGTATGGATGTGAGAGTTGGACTGTAAAGAAAGCTGAGTGCCGAAGAATTGATGCTTTTGAACTGTGGTGTTGGAGAAGACTCTTGAGAGTCCCTTGGATTGCAAGGAGATCCAACCAGTCCATCCTAAAGGAGATCAGTCCTGGGTGTTCATTGGAAGGACTGATGTTGAAGCTGAAATTCCAATACTTTGGCCACCCCATGCGAAGAGTTGACTCATAGGAAAAGACTGTGATGCTGGGAAAATCGAGGGCAGGAGGAGAAGGGGATGACAGAGGATGAGATGGTTGGATGGCATCACCGACTCAATGGACATGGGTTTGGGTGGACTCCGGGAGTTGGTGATGGACAGAGAGGCCTGGCGTGCGGCGATTCATGGGGTCTGAAACAGTGGGACTCGACTGAGCGAGTGAACTGAACTGAGCACAGCTCTTCATGGGGTTGTTACAGAAAATGGCCACAAGGTGGCAGCATTTCTCCATGCTACAATCTTTCTTTCTTTTTTAATTCTGTAATATCCGTGTAATTTTATGTCAGAATATAGTTGATTTCTGATGTCTTTGTTTCAGGTGTACAGGAAGTCGATTCAATTATACATATGTTATTTCTTCTCCTTCGGGTCCTTTTCCACGTTTAGATGATTACAGTGTGTTCAATAAAGTTCCCTCTGCTTTTCGGAAGTTACTTCTGGATCATCTGTCTGACGCGTATTAATGTGTATATGTTAACTCCAAGGTCTTAATTTACCCTGCCTGTATCTGGAGGTTAGGGGCTCTGCAGAGGGGAAGAACACTCTAGGTCCATTTTGGAGGTACACTGCCTGCCACATGCTCCCTGCTCCCTCAGCCCCAGGACTCTCCTGCCTTGGGACACAAGCCAATCTGGCTACAGGGTGTGACACCAGCCTAGGTCACTATTGCCTGGAGGGAATAGAGTTAGCATTTTTTCCAATTTTTTCTGTTTTTAATCTATTATTTGAACTAGAGTATAAAGGTGAATTAAAATCTTGTTGGTTTTTTTTTTTTTTTTTTTTTCTTTTCAATGTGCTGCAACTGGTTCACTTCCACATAGATGTATACATGTTTTTTGGGGGGTTCTTTTTCTATATAGGTGCTTACATAGTCTGGTATAAGATTCCTTGTGTTACATAGTGGGTCCTGGTGTCTTACTTTAGAAATAGTTATGTGCATATGTTAGTCTGAAGCAGCTCATTTCTCCCTGCCCCACATCTTACATTCTTGGTGACTGGAAGTTTCCCTTCTAAGTCTTTGAGGCTGTGTCTCTTTTTGAAAGACGTTCATTTGTATCCATTTTTAGATTACACCTAGAAGTGATATCACGTGATACTGGCATCTCCCTGCCTTCCTTCCTTCTCTTGGAATGACCATGTCGCCTTCCTTTTCTGTGGCTGGACTTTGCGTTATATCCTACTTTCTATGGTGGAGGTACGCTGCACTGTGTACATGTACCCCACCTCCTGTCTCCATTCACGTGCGCTTCTATAATTAGCTTGCTTCCCTGTCTTGGCTGTCAGCTTTGACTACAAAGACCTTTGTCGGCAAAGTGACGTCTCTGCTTTTTAAAACATTGTCTAGGTTGGTCATAGCTTTCCTCACAAGGAGCAAGTATAGTCCGCCAGGCTCCTCTGTCCAGTGAATTCTCCAGGCAAGAATACTGGAGGGGGTAGACATTCCCTTCTCCAGGAGAACTTTCTGACCGAGAGATCAAACCCAGGTCTATATTTCTGTATTTCATATATGAACATACAGGTGCATATTTCATGTATGAAAGTAGAATTTTCTGTATTTTATATAAACATATAGGTGCATATTTCATGTATGAAAATAGAATTTTCCATATTTCACATATGAAAATATGTATTTCAGTATGAAAATTGAGTTTTCTATATTTCATATAGAAAATACAGGTGCATATTTCACATGTGAAAACTTAATTTTCTATATTTCATATATAAAAATACCACTGCATATTTCACATATGGAAATAAAATTTTCTATATTTTATGTATGAAAATATAGGTATTTACATTTGTAGAGTGAACACATTTGCTATTGTTCTTTAACCAAAAAATCAAAAATTTACTGTAATTTATAATTTATAATGTAAGCCTAAGTCTTACAACTTGGGCTTAGTAAAATGTGAGTTTTGCCTGGATTTCTAGGGCAATAGTTCTTAAACTTCAGTGTGCGCCAGTGCTTCAGAATCACCTGGTGGGCTTGTGAACTCAAATTGTCAGACGGCAGTTCCAGAGCTTTTGATTTAGTAGATTTGCAAATACCAGTCCAGGGACCAGAATGAAAATCATTGTGTCTTTTGCATAATGCTTTTAAAGACTTAAAATAACTCTTCTAAATCAAGTATACTGTCTTACATCTTAATACATATGAAAGTCTTAATTTGAAACCAGAAGATTGCTAAGTGACTTTTATTTTTTTGGCATTGTGAACTGAAATCAATACGAAGGCATCAAAAATAACATTAAATAAAGTGTTTGTTAGAGAACACTGAAAAAAGCAACTTTCAAAAAACTGTATTTATTCTGTAGTTAGATTAATTGGCTTGACTTGACTAATAAGTTCTTTGTGAAGCAAATTTTAAAAGACTAAACTACTTTATATGATTATTTTAAATCTCACCAAAATTAACTTCTTGATGAATGGAATCTTCTATTTTTAAAAATACCCATTTTATTTTGCTATTTTGTTATCGATTATTTTTTGTGTTTGTAGCTAGCCATTAACTATATTTTTAAACTGAAGTACAATTGATTTAATTCCTATATTTGTTTTGGGTGTACAACATAGTGATTCAATATTTTTATGGAATATATTTAAAGATATCACAAAATAATGGCTTTATCTCACTCTGCTGTGTACTATGTCATGGTAGCTTATTTACTTTACAGATAGTAGTGTGCATCTCTTATTCCCCTACCCCTGTCTTGCCCTTCCCACCTCCCTCTCTGCACTGGTAACCATTAGTTCTCTATATCAGTGAGTTGGTTTCTGTTTCATAGTTAAATTCATTTGCATATTAGATTCCACATATAAGTGAAATCATATGGTATTTGTCATTGTCTTTCTGACTTAGTAGAATAATCTCTAGGTCCATGTTGCTGAAAATGGCATTATAATAATATTTTCTGTATTTCATTTATGAAATTATGTGTGCATATTTTATCTCTGAAAAGGGAATTTTCTGTATTTCATATGTGAAAATAGAGGTCCATATATCATATATGAAAGTGAAAAGTGAAAGTGAAGTCACTCAGTTGTGTCCGACTCTTTGCGATCCCATATCCATGGGCTTCTCCAGGCAAGAATATTGGAGTGGGTTGCCATTTTCTTCTCCAGAGTATCTTCCCAACACAGGGATTGAACCCAAGTCTCCCACACTGCAGGCAGACTCTTTACTGTCTGAGTCACCAAGGGCCCAAAGTCACTCAGACATGTTTAGAATTCTCCGGGCCAGAATACTGGAGTGGGTAGCCTTTCCCTTCTCCAGGGGATATTTCATATATGAAAACAGAGGCACATATTGAAAAGTGGTAAAATTTTCTATATTTCATATATGAAAGGAGAGCTGCATAATTCATCTGTGAAAATGGTAAAATTTACTGAATTTCGTATATGAATATGGACACGCATATTTCATATATGAAGTGGTAGGATTTCCTTTATTTCACATATGAAAATAGAGCAACTGAACAAAGTCCTGTCTGCACTGATTATGTTTGGATGAGACTGTGCGCTTTCTGCAGAGAGGACATTTAGACCTGACCTTGTACTCTGTGCGCTGGGACATGGGGACCCAGGTGCAGGCCTGGCCTGGCCTCTGTCTGGGAAACTCCGTGCCTGCTTCTGAGCATCAGTGCTCAGATGTCTGGACTCTGGGGCTGGCCAGGCTTCTCTGGGAATCATGCTTTCCTCTGAGTGGGCTTCCCTGGCCCTCTCGGGGGTCAGTGTTGCTGTTGGGCTCCTAGTCTGCCTCCCGCCAGGTTCACCTCCCTGGGCTCCTGGAGACCCCTCAGGTGGCTACCTGGTAATCATTCCAATTTTCCAGCACATTCAGGTTGAGTAGGGAGGTAGGTTCACCTGGTGAATTGGTTCCAGGGCACAGGGATCAGGCAAAAAGTCAATGGGCAGCAGGTGAGGTTGCTGCTGTGACCTCCTTCCCATCGACTCTCTCCTCTGAAGAGACCAGAGCTGCCCCTCGTCTTTCAGCCCAGCTCTCCTGTGTTTTCTCAACACCTCAGCGGGACAAGAAAGACAGAGCCTGCCAGAACCAAGGTAGTGTGTTCACCTCTAGCATGAACTTTCAAACCAGCAAAAAATCACACAGAACCAAAGGGAAAAGAGGAGGACATCTCTAAGACAAGTGTGGGGAGAGGAGACAGACCCTACACTTCTTTCTATCATCCTGAGAGATTACAGGAACCCACTCATTTCCACTTTAGGGCCCCAACAAGGAGAGACCTGGTGTCCTAACCAAGGGTCATGCAACCCCAGGTGCAGGATCTGGGGAGGTGGTGTCAATCTGAAGAGTGTGGAAGTGGGTCCCCAGGGCAGGCTCTGGGGATTGTGTGGGTCTCACCCCATCCACGTGGGTCAGGATCCTGTGTACACAGAGACCACATGTCTGTTCTTTACCTGCAGTGTGTCCTGTCCCCTCGGAGATTCCCAACATCTGAATTAAGGGTGTTGCCCTGATTAACCTGTGGTCCTTTTTCTTCTTTTCATCTTGTCACATTCACATGAGGCCAGGCACCTTTGAGTGGGTTGCTGCTCTGTGTTCTGCTGAGTGAAAATCTTTGCTGGTGTCATATTAATATCATAACATATCACATGTCCAATTCATAGGGTCATGACTGTGTGGTTTCCCCTAGACCAAGCTAAGGTAATTTAGTTTGTAATTGAATTGTTATTTTATACTGGAGTAGAGTTGATTTCCGATGTTTAGTTTTAGGTGTACATGAACTTAGTTCAGTTATACGTAGATATATATTCTTTTTGTTTTTTGTTTTTTCTCATATAGGTTATTACAGTATGTTCAGGAGAGTTCGATGTTCTATTTAGTAGGGCCTTTTTCATTATCATCTTGACATATATTCATGTGTATATTTTCATCCCAAACTCTTAATTTATCCCTCCCTTCCAACTTTCTTTTGATAATCAGAATTTGGTTTTCTCAGGCTGTTTCTGTTTTGCAGTTCATTGGTATGAATTTATATATTCTAACTGTACATGATATCTTAAGATGTTTGCCTTTTTGTCTTTGACTTACCTCACATAGAATTATAACTTCTTGGTTCATCCATTGCTGCTGCCAATATGATTATTTCGTTCTGTTTTGTGGCTGAGTAGTATTTTAGTGTACAGATGTATGATGTCTTCATATTTGTGTCAGTGGACATTTTGGTGGGTTTTATGTTTGGGCTATTGTAAATAGTGCTGCCCTGAAAATCGAGGTGCACGTGTCATTTTGAATGATGATTTTCTTTGGATCGAAGCCCAGGAATGGAATGCAGGATCATATGATACCTCTGTGTTTAATGTTTCAAGGAACCTCCATGCTGTTTTCCATCATGGCTTCAGCAGTTACAGTCCCACCAAGACTGTAGGAAGGTTCCATTTTCTGTACATTCTCTACAGTATTTATTCTTTGTAGATCTTTTCGATGATGGCCATTGTGACTAGTGTAAGGTTATTGAAGTTTTGATTGGTATTGATTTAAAATTATTAATGTGGAGTATCTTCCCATGTGCTTTTATTATTTTACACCCTGTGAGTACAATTTACCTCTTGAAAGTGGCTTCTTGAAACTTGCCCTGTTTGGAATTCTTTTGCAATGATTTTCCCCAGGACATCTCTTGAGGACGGGTGTCATTTAAAGCCCTCTTGGACTTGTGACTATTAAGAGCCCTTCAGCACCTGTGTTATGGCTTCCCTGCTGGCTCAGTGATAAAGAATCCACCTGCAGTGCAGGAGACTTGCAGTAGACGGGTTCGATCCCTGGGTCAGAAAGCTCCCCGATGGAGGAAATGGCAACCCATTCCAATATTCTTGCCTGGGAAATCCCATGGACAGAGGAGCCTGATGGGCTACAGTCCATAGGGTCACACAGAGTCAGATATGACTGACTGACTAAACAGTAGCATGTTTTAATGTGTATATATTGATCTGAACCAGTTAATTATTCCCTGCCCATCCACATTTCTTTTTTAGTAACCATAAGTTTCTTAGATTCTAAGTCTGTGAATCTGTTTCTCTTTTGTAAAGAAGTTCATTTGCATCCATTTTTAGATTACATCTAGGAGTGATGTATGATACTTGTCCGTCCCTGTCTCCCTTACTTCACTTGAAATGATCGCCTTGGCCTTCTTATCTGTGGCTGGACTTGGAATTCTTTCCTACTTCTTTATGGTTGAGAAATATTGCATTGTGTGTATGTACCCCATTGTGTATCCATTCATCTGTAATTTCATCAATTAGCTTCCTTCCCAGACTTGGCTGTTGTACCTTGTGGGGCCAAGATTGCAGGGTTTCCTGTAACTTAAAAAATTTTTATTTTCTCCAGATTTATGCCCAGACATGGGCTTGCTGGGTCCTGAAGTACTTCTTTGTTATTTTTTAAATGAACCTCCATGTGTTCTCCCTACTGGATGAGCCTATGTACATTGCGATCAACGGTGCAGGAGGGTTCCCTTGTCTCCATACCCTCTCTAGCATTTATTCTTTTAAAAATAATTTTATTTATTCATTTATCTTTGGTTGCACGGAGTCTTAGTTGCTGAGCATAGGTTTTCTCTATCTGCAGCAAGCAGGGGCTACTCTCTAGCTTCACTGTGCAGCTTCTCGTTGTGGTGGCTTCTGGTTACAGTATGTGGGCTCTAGAGCGCCAGGCTTCAGGAGTTGCTTTGCGAGGGCTCAATGGTTGTGGTTCAAGGGCTCTAGAGCACAGGCTCAACAGTTTTGGTCCATGGCCTTAGCTGTCCCACATATGTGGAATCTTCTCAGACCAGGGATCGAACCTATGTCTCCTGCATTTGCAGGCTGATTCTTAATCACTACACCACCAGGGGAGTCCTAGCATTTATTCTTTAAAATGTTTTGAAATGGCCATTCTGACCAATGTGAGTGCTTAGCTCATTGGACTTTTGATTTGTATCTCTCTAATAAAATCTCAGTTGGTAAAGAATCCATCTGCAATGCAAGAGACCCTGGTTCAATTCCTGGGTTGGGGAGATCTGATGGAGAAGGGATAGGCTACCCACTCCAGTGTTCTTGGGCTTCCCTTGTGGCTCAGCTGGTAAAGAATCTGCCTGCAATGCAGGAGACCTGAGTTCGATCCCTGGGTTTGGAAGATTCCCTGGAGAAAGGAAAAGCTACCCACTCCAGTATTCTGGCCTGGAGAATTCCATGGACTGTGTAGTCCAAGGAGTTGCAAAGAGTCAGACACGACTGAGTGACTTTCACTTTAGGGCTTCCCTTGTAGCTCAGTCGGTAAAAAATTTGCCTGTGGTGCAGGAGACCAGGGTTCGATCCCTGGGTCAGGAAGATCCCCTGGAGAAGGAAATGGCAACCCACTCCAGTATTCTTGCCTGGAGAATCCCGTGGACAGAGGAGACATGTTTTAGCGACTAAAGAGAGAGAGAGAGAATAATTAGTAACACTGAGTATCTTTTCATGTGCCTAACTGCAATCTGTAGGCCTTCCTTAGAGAAATATCCATTTCAATCTTTGGCCCATTTTGTTCTTAGGTTGTATTTATTTTTTATATTGAGTTGCACGAGCTGTTCGTATGTTTTGGAGATTAATTCCTTGTGGGTGTCTTTGTTTGCAAATGTTTCTTCCTGTTTTGAGGGTTGTGCTTGTCTCTCATTTAGGGTATCCTTTGGTAGGCAAATGGTTTTCAGGTTAATGAGGTCCCATTTGCTGATCTGTGGTTTATTTTTCATTATTCTGAGAGGTAGAGCCACAGCAGACTTGCTGCATTTTATCTCAGATCATGTCCTATTTATATTTTTCTCAAGAATTTCATAGTATCCATCATTACCTTTAGACAGTTATACTATTTGGAGCTTATTTTGTGTATGGTCTTAGGAGGTTTTCTAACTTCATTCTCATTTTCATGTCTGAAGGAACCCTCACTGTGTCCTCCATTGTGGCCATTACAATTTCCATCCCAAACATCAGTAGAGGAGGGTTCCCTTGTCTGCACACCCTATTCAGCACTTACTGTCTGTAGAGTGTTTGGCAATGGCCATTCTGACCAGTGTGATGCGCTGCTTTGCTGTAGTTTAGATTTGCACTTCTCTAATGTTTAGTGATGCTGACATCATTTCATGTGATTTTTTAAAAAAGGGTATGAGTTAAACTTACATCTTGACATTGGCTTCTTTAATGCCTACCTCGTTTTGAATTCTTTTTTCATGACCACCCATAAGACATTTCTTGAGGGCATGTGTTTTAATTTTTTATAGCCCCTGCTGCTGCTGAGTCACTTCAGTCGTGTCCGACTCTGTGCGACCCCATAGACGGCAGCCCTCCAGGCTCCCCCATCCCTGGGATTCTCCAGGCAAGAACACTGGAGTGGGTTGCCATTTCCTTCTCCAATGCATGAAAGTGAAAAGGGAAAGTGAAGTCGCTCAGTCGTGTCCGACTCTTAGCGACCCCATGGACTACAGCCTACCAGGCTCCTCCATCCATGGGATTTTCCAGGCAAGAGTACTGGAGTGGGGTGCCATTTATAGCCCCTAGATCCTTGTGAATATTAAATGTCCAGCAGCACAGCTCTTCATGGTGTTATTACAGGAAATGGCCACGAGGAGGCAGCACTGTTTCATGTCCAACCCTGGTTCTTGCACACTGAGCCTTTGGGAAAGTTGGCTTCCAGGGCTGTGAGTAAGAGTAGAATGTACCTGAGCAAACACCCAAGAACTTGTCTCACTACTTCTTCCCCTTAAGGCTTCACCCCTCCCTTTCAGACTCATCCCAACCTGGGGCACTGCTCCCTGCTGAGGTGCCTAGGAGGCTGCACTCTCAGGAAGGAGGCTTCAGCTGGGGACCCCAGCACCAGGGGACCTTAGGTGACTTTACCAAGGTCCTTGTGGCTAGAGGGTCGAGCCACCATCCTTTGGGTGCATTAGGGTCTATGGTCCCAGCCAGGGCAAAACCTGTAACTACAACTTGTAGATGTAGTTACTTAAGAGCAGGCTCAATTAAGGGCACCCAGTCTGACTGTCTCAACCCCTCTCCTGCCCAGTCATGGGACTCAAGCCTAGTCAGGTTCCAGATCTGGCAAGCGGCACAAGTCAGGGAGATCAGAGGGAATAAGATAGACCTTACTTCTTTAATCTCATGCCTATACAATGTTGAACTGTATTTGATTTGCAGTTTTGTGCTTGTCAGTGTAAGGGCTCCTGATTCTGTTATGACATAAACATACAGCGTAACTGTTTTTTTTCACTTCTTTGCCATAGAAGTTATTGAACAAAGTTGCTGGGGTCCCCAATTCAAGGCCCTTTGAAGGGAGTGCAGCCTTCTAGGCCCCTCACCAGGGGCTGTGGCCAGGGTTGGTATGAGTCTGCAGGGGAGGAGAGAAGCTTAGAAGGACTAAGACACAAGCCTTTGAGTGTTTGCTCAGGCACATTCCACTCTAAATCACAGTCCAGGAGACCGGCTCTCCTTAACGCTCTGGTTGCCTGAGGACCAGAGTTGGGTAGGAAGAAGTGCTGCCGCCTTGTTAACATTTCCTGTAACTACAACTTGTACACCTGTGCTTACTGGCACCTCCATTCACAAGGCTTATGGGGCTGCTAATGACTGACAGCTGCCCTCAGGAAAGGTCCTGGGTGGGTGTTGCAGAAATAAATTCCAAACACAACCAACTCAAGAAGCCAAGTGTGATAGGTAACTTTCCTCAAATTCTTCCAGGAAAACAAGAAAAAATGGCCACAGGACAAGCCTCAGCATCTAATTATTACAGGAGGAATGACAATACTAGGTTTAGCTTGTCCGAAAGGATTTTTCCTTTGGCATGTGAAGACTGTCTTTTCTAAGGGCTGCTGGCAATGTCCATTCTCACCAACCATGTAGTGGGGTTCAACCATCTCCTGGCTCTCTCCTACATTTACTGTTTGTAGACATGTGACAATGTCCATTCTGACTGACGGGATTTGATTTCTTGCTGTTTTGTCATTCCCCTCACTGATCATTATGTCCTGTGGTTGGTTGTTTGTTTGTTTGTTTTCCATAAAGAATCTAGGATCTTTATCTGTCATAGTGGCTATTTGAATGTCGATTCTGTTTGGAATATATTTCTGCAACACCTGCCCAAGATCTTTCCTGAGGGTAACTTGTCATTAACAGCCCCCCAAGAATTGTGAATTGGAGGTGCAAGTGCACACTGCTGGTCAAGTTGTAATTACAGGAAATGTCCACAAGGCAATAGCAATTCTGCCTGCCCAACTCTTATTCCCCTTGCAAGGAGGTCCTTACAGAAAACCAGCTTCCTGGGCTGTGAATTATAGTGGAAAGTGCCTGAGGAAGCACTCAAGGGCATGGTCTCAGTACGTCTTCCCCCTAAATCTTCACCCCTCCCCTCTGGACTCCTCCCAACCTGAGCCACAGCACCCTGCTCAGGGGCCAAGGAGGCTCCACTGTCAGGAAGGCAGATTGAATTGGGCACCAGAGCACCAGGAGACCTTGAGTTAGGTGATTTTCCAGGGTCCTGGAGGTCAGAGGATTGGGCCACCATCCTTCAGGTGCCCTGGGACTCTGTTCCCAGCCAAGCAAACCAGACAGTACAGTTTTTTGGGGGGCTGCTCTATTACCAGCACGCTGCCTGCTGTCTGTACCCCATCCAGTCCAGCATGGGCACCCATGCCTGCTCAGGATCCAGGGATGGGATAGAGCCCAAGTCAGGGAGGTTGGAGGGAACAAATGGGCATTCCTTTTCCTTCTTTTCAGTTCAGTCACTCAGTCGTGTCCAACTGTTTGTGACCCCATGGACTGCAGCACGCCAGGCTTCCCTCTCCTTCACCAACTCCTGGAGTTTACTCAAACTCATGTCCATTGAGTTGGTGACGCCATCCAACCATCTCATCCTCTGTCATCCTCTTCTCCTCCTGCCGTCAATCTTTCCCAGTATCAGAGTCTTTTCCAATGAGTCAGTTCTTCACATTAGATGGCCAACGTATTGGAGTTTCAGCTTCAGCATCAGTCCTTCCAATGAATATTCAGGACTGATTTCCTTTAGGATGGACTGGTTGGATCTCCTTGCAGTCCAAGGGATTCTCAAGAGTCTTCTCCAACACCACAGTTCAAAAGCATCAATTTTTCAGCACTCAGCTTTTTTTATAGTCCAATTCTCACATCTATACATGACTATTGGATAAATCATAGCTTTGACTAGATGGACATTTGTTGGCAAAGTAATGTCTCTGCTTTTTAATATGCTGTCTAGGTAGGTCATAACTTTTCTTCCAAGGAGCAAGCATCTTTTAATTTCATGGCTGCAGTCACCATCTGCAGTCATTTTGGAGCCCAAAACAATAAAGTCTCTCACTGTTTCCATTGTTTCCCCATCTATTTGCCATGAAGTGATGGAACCAGATGCCATGATCTTAGTTTTATTAATGTTGAATTTTAAGCCAGCTGTTTCACTCTCTTCTTTCACTTTCATCAAGAGGCTCTTTAGTTCTTCTTTGCTTTCTGCCATAAGGGTGGTGTCATCTGCATATCTGAGGTTATTGATATTTCTCCCGGCAATCTTGATTCCAGCTTGTGCTTCATCCAGCTCAGCATTTCTCATGATGTACTCTTCATCTAAGTTAAATAAGCAGGGTGACAATATACAGCCTTGATGTACTCCTGTCCTGATTCGGAACCAGTCTGTTGTTCCATGTCCAGTTCTAACTTGCTTCCTGACCTGCATACAAATTTCTCAGGAGGCAGGTCAGGTGATCTGGTATTCCCATCTCTTTAAGAATTTTCCTCAGTTTGTTGTGATCCACACAGTCAAAGGCTTTGGCATAGTCAATGAAGCAGAAGTAGATATTTTTCTGGAACTCTCTTGCTTTTTCGATGATCTTTTACTTTTCTTTAATCTCCAGTTTTGCACTTCTTGTCAGTAACAGCCGCCTGATTCAATGATGACACATACATACAGCCTATCACTTTTTGGGGGGATTATTTTGCCGTAAGTTATTTCAGAAGGTTGAGCAAAGTTCGCTCTGCTGAAAATCATGTCCTTCTGGATAATCTATTAGATATACAGATTTTTTTGTGATTGTGGAAGAAAGGAAGAGAGGAGACAATCTTTATGAATTTTCTATAACAGATAGTTATAACACTGACAGAGGTAGATTTCTTTGTATATATAAGAGATACAGATTTCTGTGTATATTTGAAAGGAAGAGAGTAAGGAGAGGATAATCCTTGTGGTATCATTGTTGTTCGGTTGCCCACTCATGGCCGACTGTGTGTGTGTGTGTGTGAAGATGACAATTCTTTTTTGTAAATTTATTTATTTTAATTGGAAGCTAATTACTTTACAATATTGTAGTGGTTTTTGCCATCAGATCAGATCAGATCAGTTGCTCAGTCGTGTCCGACTCTTTGCAACCCCATGAATCGCAGCACGCCAGGTCTCCCTGTCCATCACCAACTCCTGGAGTTCACTCAGACTCACGTCCATCAAGTCAGTGATGCCATCCAGCCATCTCATCCTCTGTCGTCCCCTTCTCCTCCTGCCCCCAATCCCTCCCAGCATCAGAGTCTTTTCCAATGAGTCAACTCTTCACATGAGGTGGCCAAAGTATTGGAGTTTCAGCTTCAGCATCAGTCCTTCCAAAGGACACCCAGGGCTGATCTCCTTTAGAATGGACTGGTTGGATCTCCTTGCCGTCCAAGGGACTCTCAAGAGTCTTCTCCAACACCACAGTTCAAAAGCATCAATTCTTCAGTGCTCAGCCTTCTTCACAGTCCAACTCTCACATCCCATGACCACAGGAAAAACCATAGCCTTGACTAGACAAACCTTTGTTGGCAAAGTAATGTCTCTGCTTTTGAATATGCTATCTAGGTTGGTCATAACTTTCCTTCCAAGGAGTAAGCGTCTTTTAATTTCATGGCTGCAGTCACCATCTGCAGTGATTTTGGAGCCCCAAAAAATAAAGTCTGACAGTGTTTCCACTGTTTCCCCATCTATTTCCCATGAAGTGGTGGGACCAGATGCCACGATCTTCATTTTCTGAATGTTGAGCTTTAAGCCAACTTTTTCACTCTCCTCTTTCACTTTCATCAAGAGGCTTTTCAGTTCCTCTTCACTTTCTGCCATAAGGGTGGCGTCATCTGCATATCTGAGGTTATTGAGATTTCTCCCGGCAATCTTGATTCCAGCTTGTGTTTCTTCCAGTCCAGCGTTTCTCATGATGTACTCTGCATATAAATTAAATAAGCAGGGTGACAATATACAGCCTTGATGTACTCCTTTTCCTATTTGGAACCAGTCTGTTGTTCCATGTCCAGTTCTAACTGTTGCTTCCTGACCTGCATACAAATTTCTCAAGAGGCAGATCAGGTGGTCTGGTATTCTCATCTCTTTCAGAATTTTCCACAGTTTATTGTGATCCACACAGTCAAAGGCTTTGGCATAGTCAATAAAACAGAAATAGATGTTTTTCTGGAACTCTCTTGCTTTTTCCATGATCCAGCGGATGTTTGCAATTTGATCTCTGGTTCCTCTGCCTTTTCTAAAACCAGCTTGAACATCAGGAAGTTCACGGTTCACGTATTGCTGAATCCTGGCTTGGAGAATTTTGAGCATTACTTTACTAGCGTGTGAGATGAGTGCAATTATGCAGTAGTTTGAGCATTCTTTGGCATTGCCTTTCTTTGGGATTGGAATGAAAACTGACCTTTTCCAGTCCTGTGGCCACTGCTGAGTTTTCCAAATTTGCTGGCCTATTGAGTGCAGCACTTTCACAGCATCAGCCATGAGTGTACATGTGTCCCCCATCCTGAACCCCACTCCCACCTCCCTCTCCATCCCATCCCTCAGGGTCGTCCCAGTGCACCAGCCCTGAGCGTCCTGTCTCATGCATCAAACCTGGAATGATGATCTATTTCACATATGATAAAATACATGTTTCAATGTTATTCACTCAAATAATCCCACCCTCACCTTTTCCCACAGAGTCCAAAAGTCTGTTCTTTACATCTGTGTCTCTTTCGCTGTCTTGCATATAGCATCATCATTACCATCTTTCTAAATTCCATATATATGCATTAATATACTGTGTTGGTGTTTTACTTTCTGGCTTACTTCACTCTGTATAATAGGCTCCAGTTTCATCCACCTCATTAGAACTGATTCAAATGCATTCTTTTTAATAGCTGAGTAATATTCCATTGTGTATATGTACCACAGCTTTCTTATCCATTCATCTGCTGACAGACATATAGGTTGCTTCCATGTCCTAGCTATTGTAAACAGTGCTGTGATGAACATTGGGGTACACGTGTCTCTTTCATTTCTGGTTTCCTCAGTGTATATGCCCAGCGGTGGGATTGCTGGGTCATATGGCTATTTCCAGTTTTTTAAGGAATCTCTACACTGTTTTCCATGGTGGCTGTACTAGTTTGCATTCCCAGCAACAGTGTAAGAGGGTTCTCTTTTCTCCACACCTTCTCCAGCATTTATTGTTGTAGACTTTTGGATAGCAGCCATTCTGACCGGCGTGAGATGGTACCTCATTGTGTTCTGATTTGCATTTCTCTGATAATGAGTAATGTTGAGCATCTTTTCATGTGTTTGTTAGCCATCTGTATGTCTTCTTTGAAGAGATATCTGTTTAGTTCTTTCATGGCCGACTCTTTGCAACCCCATGGACGTCAGCACACCAGGCATCCTTGGCCCTGACCATCTCCCCAAATTTGCCCAAGTTCATGTCCATTGCACTGGTGATTCCATCCAACCATGTCATCCTCTGACACCCTCTTCTTCTGCTCTCAATCTTTCCCAGCATCAGGGACTTTTCCGATGAGTTGGCTGTTTGTGTAAGATGACCAAAATTCTGGAGCTTCAGCATCACTCCTTCCAATAAGTATTCAGGGTTGATTTCCCTTAAGATTGACTGGTGTGATCTCCTTGCTGTCCAAGGGACTTTCAGGAGTATTCTCCAGGACCATAGTTTGAAGGCAACAGTTCTTTGGCATTCTGCCTTCTTCATGGTCCAGCTCTCACAACCGTATGTGACCAATGGGAAGACAGTAGCCTTGACTATTTGGACCTTTGTTGGCACAGTAATGTCTCTGCTTTTCAACACACTTTCTAGGTCTGTCATGGCTTCCCTGCCAAGAAACGATCATCTTCTCACCTCATGACTGCAATCACCATCCACAGTGATTTTGGAGCCCAAGAAGAGGAAATCTGTCACTACTTCCACCTTGTCCCCTTCTATTTGCCATTAAGCAATGGGGCCAGATGCCATGATCTCAGTATTTTTAATACAGAGTTTTAAGCAAGCTCTTTCACTCTGCTCCTTCACCCTCATCAAGAGGCTCTTTAGTTCCTCTTCACTTTCTGCCATTAGAGTGGTATCATTCACATATCTGGGATTGTTGATGTTTCTCCCACTTATCTTGACTCCTGCTTGTAACTCATCCAGCCCGGCATTGCTCATGATGTGCTCAGCATATAGGTTAAAGAAACTGGATGACAACAGTCAGCCCTGTCATCCTCCTTTCTCAATCTTGAACCCATCAGTTGTTCCATACAGGGTTCTAACTACTGTTTCTTGATTTGCATCCAGGTTTCTCAGGAGACAGGTAAGATAGTCTGGTATTCATTCCTATCTCTTTAAGAGCTTTCCATAGTTTGTTATGATCCACAGTCAGTATAGTTGATGAAACAGAGGTAGATGTTTTTCTGGAATTCCCTTGCTTTCTGTATGATCCAACGAATGCTGGCAATTTGATCTCTAGTTCCTCTTCTTTTCCTAAACCCAGCTTGGACATCTTGAAGTCCTTGGTTCACATAATGCTGAAGCCTAGCATGCAAGATTTTAAGCATTGATCTTACTAGCATGGGAGATGAGTGCAACTGTCTGATAGTTAGCACATCTTTAGTACTACCCTTCTTGGGAATCGGGATGAGGATTGACCTTTTCCAGTCCTGTGGCCACTGATGGGTCTTCCAGATTTGCTGACATATTGAATGCAACACCTTGATGCATCATTCTTTACGGTTTTGAACAGCTGTACTGGAATTCCATCGCATCCACTAGATTTTTTAACAGCAGGTTCATGAGTTTCTCACAACAAGTATACTGGAGTGGTCTGCCATTCTCTCCTCCAGTGGATCATGTTTTGTCAGAACTCTCCGGTATGACCCATTCATGTTGGGTGGCATGGCTCATAGCTTCAGTGAGTTATGCAAGTCCCTTTTCCACGACAAGGCAGTGATCCTTCAAGGGGGGATTATCATTACAGATACATATTGCTGCGTATATGTTATTCTGGACCTCTGATTTTATCCCTGCCCGTTTATTGTTACTTTTTTGAGATTGATTGTGACTGAATTCTCAGCGAGTATTTTGTGTTTTAAATGAGTTCCTTTGTATATTTTTAAAATTTTGCCTGTAAGAGATATCATATTATTTTATCTTTGTCTGTCTCTAGCTGACTTCATTTAGTGTATGATCCTCCAAAGTCCATTCTTGTAGTGACCGATGACATAATCTCATAATTTCAGTGGTGGCTTTTCATGGATGAGGAATAGCCCACTATATATGTGTACCACATTTTCTTTAATCTTTAATCTGTCTGTGGACATTTTCTCATGTCTGTGTCTCAGCTGCTATAAGTAGTGCTGCAGTGAACGTTGGGGAACATGTGTCTTTTGAAATCATGTCTTTCAAGGGATGTATGACCAGGTGTGGGTATGTCAGACCCTAGGCTTGACTCCTTTGCAAGTTTTTTTTTTCCCCTTGCATGGGGAGGCTGTGCTTTCAGTGGCTGTTGTCAACGTCAGTCCCACCAACAGAGTCAGGCAGGGAGTAGGGGGTGTTACCTCTCTTGCCAGCCCACTACTGCATTTATCTGTAGACTTCTTGGTATGACCATTCTGACTAGTGTGATTAGATTTCTTGTTGTTATTTTGATTGGTATTCCTCATGTAATAATTAGGGATGCTGAGCATCTCATCCTGTGTCCTTTTGGGGATTCTTTATCTTCTTTACTTTCCTTTAAAGTGTGAGAAGAAAATGTACCTGTTGCAGTTGGCTTCTTGAAAGTCAGTTGTGTTTGGACTTTATTTCTGCAATATCTGCCCAAGGACCTTTCCCGAGGGCAGCTGTCATTAGCAACCCCACAGTCCTTGTGAATGGAGGTGCCAGTAAGCAAGGCGTTTAAGCTGTGGTTACAGGAAATGTCCACGAGGCGGCAGCACTATTTCATGTCCAACTTGGTGCTTAGTCCCTCAGTCGAGTCCCACTCTGCAACCTCATGGACTGTAGCCTGCTAGGCTACCCTTTCCATGGGGATTCTTCAGGCAAGAATACTGGAGTGGGTTGCCATGCCCTCCCCCAGGGGATTAGCTCAACCCAGGGATCAAACCCAGGCCTCCCGCATTGCAGGAGGAATCTTTACCAGCTAAGCCACCAGGGAAGCCCAAGAATACTGGAGCGGGTAGCTTTTCCTTTCTCCAGGGGATCTTCCTGACCCAGGAATCAAACCAGGGTATCCTGCACTGCAGGAAGATTCTTTACCAGCTGAGCTACCAAGGAAGCCCCCAGTCCAACTGTGGTTCTTCAGGCAAACTGAGACTTCAGGAAAGTCGGCTTCCTGGGCTGTGAATAAGAGTGGAATGTGCCTGAGAAACACCCAAGTCCTTGTGTCTCACTGCTTCTTCCCCTTAAGGCTTCACCCTTCCTTTCAGACTCATCCCAACCTGGGACACTGCTTTCTGCTTAGGTGCCTAGGAGGCTGCACTCTGGAAAGAGATTTCAGCTGGGGAACCCAGAACCAGCAGACCTGGAGGCTAGGTGACTTTTCCAAGGTCCTTGTGGCTAGAATGTCAAGCCACCATCCTTTGGGTGCACTAGGGTCTATGGTCCCAGCCAGAGCAAACCAGACAGTCAGGTTTAAGAAGGGCTATACTAAGGGCACCCACCCTGACTGTCTCAACCCCTCTCCAGTCCAATCATGGGGACCCAAGCCTGGTCAGGTTCCAGGGATTGGAAAGCAGCCCAAGTCAGGGAGATCAGAGGGGATAAAATAGGCAATAGTCTTCTCTTTTCTTTAATCTCATGCCGATACAATATTGATCTATATTTGTTTTGCAGTTTCGTGCTTGATGTCAGTGTACAGGCTCCTGATTCAGTTATGACATATACATACAGCATATCTGTTCTTTTTTCAATTTTTTACCATAAAGATTATTGAACAAGGTTGAGCAAGCTCCCTGTGCTGAATATTATGTCCTTCTGAAGTATCCATTCTGACTGTATGTGACACCAAGGACTATAACCCTCTGGGTTCCTCTTTTCACGGATTCTCCAGGCATGAAAATTGGAGTGGGTAACTATTCCCTTCTGGAGATCTTTTGGATCCAGGAGTTGAAGGCAGGCTCCCACATTGCTGTCATATTATTTACCTTTGAGCCACCAAGCAACCCCTAGTATCTATTAGAGATACAGATTTTTTGTATATGTGAAAGAAAGGAGGAAGGAGATAATCCTTTGAATTATCTATTTTTTGTTGTTCAGTCACTCAGTCATGTCTGACTCTTTGAGACACCATGGACTGCAGCATGCCAGGCTTCCCTGTTCTTCACCATCTCCTGGAGCTTGCTCAATCTCATGTCCATTAAGTTGGTGATGTCATCCAACCATCTCATCAGGTACAGATTTGTGTATATGTGGAAGGAAGGAGATATTTATTGCAGATCATCTATTACAGACACAGTTTTTGGTGTATATGTTAGAGATACAGATTTAAGTGTATATGTAGAAGGAAGGAGGGAAGGGAAGGAAGGAGATAATCCTTGTGAAATATCTCTTACAGGTTTCTGTGTATACATTAGTCCTTAATTCATAATTCATCCATGGCTGCTATTTTTTTTTTTGGTAATTCCTTAATTATTTTTAAATTTTCAGAATCTCTTTTGTGTTGTAAATTAGTTTGTATATATCACTTTTTTTATTTGCCTAGAAGGAACATCATATGCTATTCTCTTCCTGCCTGGCTGAATACAGTTAGTGTATGATCCTTCAAGGTCTATCCTTGTGGTGCATAATTTTATAATTTTAGTGCTGCTTTTGTGTGCTAATTAATACCAATGTATTTATGTACCACATCTGCAATAAGCTTTATTCTGTCAGAGGACATCTTGTGGTTCTGTGTCTTGGCTACAGTAAGTAGTGCAGCAGTGAATGTTGGGGTACATGTGTCTTTTTGAATGATGGTTTTCCTGGGGATATAGGCCCAGGCATGGATGTCAGATTCTAGGCTTTGCTTTCTTCAATGGTTTATCTTCTGGCATGCTGAGGCTGTCTGGCAGCCAGAAGAGGTGATGGCAATGTCCATCCCCACCAACCGTGTAGTGGGGTTCAATCATGTCCTGGCTCTCTCCTGCTTTTACTGTTTGTAGACATTTGAGGGTGTCCATTCTGACTGGTGGGATTTGATTTCTCTTTGGGGGGGGATTTGATTTCTTGTTATTGTTTTGATTGTCATTCCTCCTGTAATAATTATGATGCTGAACATCTTGTTCTGTGGCCATTTGGGTTTGTTTTTTTTTTTTCTTCTTTCTTTTCCATAAAGGATTTGAGGAAATTTACATGTCCCAATTGACTTCTTGAAAGTTGAATGTGTTTGGAAATTTTTCTGCAGTGCCCACATAGGACATTTCCTGAGGGCAGCTCTCATTAAAAGCCCCCTTGGTCTTGTGAACTGGACTTGCAATTAAGCACTGCTGGTCAAGTTGTATTTATAGGAAATGTCCACAGGACAGCAGCATCTTTTCATGCCCAACTGTTGTTCCTGGAGCACAGAGATCCGTGGGAAAAACTGGCTTCCTGGGCTGTGAATTATGGTGGAAAGTGTGAGCAAACACTCAAGAGCTTGTGTCTCACTACTTCTTCCCCCTAAAGCTCCACCCTCTCCTGTAGACACCTCCCCACCTGGGCCCCAGCACCCTGCTGAGGTGCCTGGGAGGCTGCATCTCAGGAAGAAGGCTAGAACTGGGGACCCCACCATGAGGAGATCGAGAAGTGAGGTGAATTTTCCACGGTCCTGGAGGTCAGAGGACTGAGCCACCATCTTTTGGGTGCCATGGAGACTTTGTTCCCAGCCAACCAGTTCAGACAGTATGGGTTTAAAAGGGAGGTCAATTAAGGACACCCAGCCCGGCTGTCTCATCCCCATCTAGTCCAGCCATGGGACCCAAGCCTACTCAGGCTCCAGGGATGGGTTAACAGCCAAAGGCAGGGAGTTCACAGGAAAGAAAATAGGCATTCCTTTTCTTTCTTTCACTTTTCTTCAATCTCTAGTTTTTTGCTTCAGGTTAGTGTACAGCCTGGAGAAGGCAATGGCAACCCACTCCAGTACTCTTGCCTGGAAAATCCCACGGACGGAGGAGCCTGGTAGGCTGCAGCCCACGGGGTTGTGAAGAGTCGGACACAACTGAGCAACTTCACTTTCACTTTTCACTTTCATGCATTGGAGAAGGAAATGGCAACCCACTCCAGTGTTCTTGCCTGGAGAATCCCAGGGACAGTGGAGCCTGGTGGGCTGCCGTCTGTGGGGTCGCGCAGAGTCAGACACAATTGAAGCGACTTAGCAGCAGCAGTGTACAGCCACCTGATTCAATTATGACATACACAAACAGCATATCTCTTGTTATGGGACCTCTAAGCAAATGCTGACCGCATGTTTGACTATAAGGCTTCTAGGCAGATGCTCAGCTCGTGTCTATCTAGAGGCCTCAATGCTCTTGCTCAATTCATGTGTGTCTATGAGGCCTCAAGGCAGATGCGCACCTCATCTGTGACTATGAGGCATCTAGAAAGACTCTCAGCTCATGTCCTCATCTTGTCCTATAGGCATCTGGGTTTTTATTTTTTTCCTTTCCTAAAAGGGTGCAAGGAAAATTGACGTTTGAAATTAGCTTCTTGAAAGTCAGTTGTGTTTGGAATTCATTTCTGCAATGCCTGCCCCAGGACCTTTCCTGAGGGCAGCTGTCATTAACAACCCCACAGGCCTTTTGAATTGGAGATGCCAGTCAGTACTGGTGGGCAAGTTGTCGTTACAGGATATGTCCACAAGGTGGCAGCACTTCTTCATGCCCAACTCTGGTTGGGCATGCAACCAGAGCCTTAAGGAAAGTCGACTTCCTGGGCTGTGAATTAGAGTGGAATGTGCCTGAGCAAACATTCAAGCCCTTCTATCTCACCACCTCTTCCCCCCTGAAGCTTCACTCCTCCCCTGTAGCCTCATGCCTACTTAGGGCACCACTCCCTGCTGAGATGCCTAGGTGGCTGCACTCTCAGGAAGGAGTCTTGAGCTGGGGACCCAAGCACCAGGAGACCTGGGGTCTGGGTGATTTTCTGTGTTTCTCAAAGTCAGAGGGTTGGGCCAGTAGGATTTGGGTTCACTAGGGATTCTGGTCCAGGACAGGACAAACCAAACGGTACAAGTTTAAGAGGAGTATCAGTGATGGGCACCCCGCTGTGCTATCTCTACCCATCCCCAGTCCAGCCCTGGGACTCAAGCTTACTCAGGGTCCAGGGATGGGATAACAGCCCAAGTCTTGGAGGAGGCAGGGAATAAAGTAGGCATTACTTTTCTTTCCTTTCCTTTTCCTTAGTCTCATGCTGATGCTATGTTGAAGTCTAGTCCATTTGAAGTTTTGTGCTTGTCCTCAGTGTACAATGAGCTGATTCAGTTATGACAGATATATTCAGCATATGTGTAGTGTTTATTTGCCATACAGTTTATTGAACAAGGTTCAGTAAAGTTCTCTATTCTGATCTTCAGGTCCCTGTGGAGTATGTATTAGAGATACAGATTTTTTGTACATGTGCAAGGAACCAAAGAAGTAGTCCTTGTAGATTATCTATTCCAGTGGTAGATTTCTATGAATATGTTAGAAACAAATACTTCTGTGTGTATGTGCATGGAAGTGAAAGGTTGCCACAATGCACCGTGAATGACACCGGGATTCTTGGCCTCCGGAGGAGAGGAATTCAATCTGGGGCCAGAGATGAGGCTTGATCACTCAGAGCTTTTGTGTAATAAAGTTTTATTAAAGCATAAAAGAGATAGAGAAAGCATCTGACATAGACATCAGAAGGGGGCAAGAAAGAGTGCCCCCTTGTTAGTTTTTAGCAAGAAGTTATATATCTATTAGCGAGCTGCTAATTAGAGAAAGGAAATGCCTCAAAACTCAGAGAGAGGCACCAGGCCCCTCACCCACAACATGCATTTTGAGGTAACATTGGCACAAGTTGAGTCATCCAGGGCCATAAAACAACTGACATGAATTTTGATGAAAGGCAGTTTTCCAAGCAAATACATAGTTTAATTAACATAGCTTAAGAGAACATTTCCATGAGTGAAACGTCCTGGCTTGTTGAGCCATCATTGGTTCTGAGTCTCAGGCAGAACTGACTTGAAGAAAGAGTCTAATGTAAATACATAGTTCATTAACATAGCTTAAGAAAAGCTTAAGCAAAACATTTCCATAAGAAAAAGGCATGGGTTCGCTCAAGGTGTGAGAAAAGTTAAGTTCAGGTGGAATGAGGTGTCATCATGGCAACACAGAATCTTAAAAGAAACCTTTTAATTTTGTAGAGCCGAGGCAAAAAACAGTCCGACACTTGCAGTTTGTTTCCTCCTGTCACTTAAGAAAGAGATTTAAAAAGTCTGACACTTGCAGCCTATTTCCTCAGTTTGGGGGACCCTAGCCTTCCTGCCTGTAACCCTCTCAGAAGGAAGGAAGGGAGGATATAATCCTTGTGGATTAGCTCATACAGATACAGATTTCTGGAGGTAGGTTAGGTACACAGATTTCAGTGCCTATGTGAAAGGAAGGAAGGATGGAAGGAAAGGAGGAGGAAATAATCCTGTGGATTATCTACTACAGATACAGATTTCTTTGTATACATTAATACCAACCTCCTAATTCGATATCCCTGGCCCTTTCCTGTTTTTTTTTGGAACTCTTTGTGTTTGCAACTGAGAGTTTCTTCTTATGTTGTAAATTACTTCCTCTGTATCTCATTCTTTCAGTTTTACCCTCAAGGGACATCATCTGCTATTTTCTTTCTCTGTTGCTAACTTCTCTTAAGTGTATTTTCCTCCAAGGCCCATCCTTGTTGGGACTGTTGGCCTAATTTCATAATTTCAGAAGTGGGGTTTCAAGTCTGAGTGATAGCCCTTTGTATATATGTACCACATGATTTTAAGATTTCATCTGTCAGTGAACCTATTCTTGGGCCTGTGTCTCGGCAACTGGAGGAACCACTGCAGTGAACGTTGGGTGCGTGTGTCATTTTCAGTGGCGGTTTTTCGTGATATAAGCCGAGGCGTGGGTACGAGAATCCCAAGTTTAGCTCTCCTGAGATGTTTCGCTCTGGCCTGTGGCTGTTGCCAGTGTGTGTTCACAGGGAACGTGAAGGGGGAGTTCCATCATCTCGCAGCTCTCTCCTCCATGCACTGTTTGCAGACAGTTAGGATGGCCATTCTGTCAGGATTGGATTTCTTGTTGTCATTTTGATCAGCACTGCTCCTGTAATAATTCAGGATGCTGAGCATCTTGTCCTGTGGCCGTTTGGGTTCTTTCCTTAAAGGGTGTGAGGAAAATTGACCTTTGAAATTGGCTTCTTAAAAGTCGGTTGTGTTTGGAATTTCTGCAATAACTGCCGCAGGACCTTTCCTGAGGGCAGTTGTCTGCTGAAGCCTCTGGCCATAGGTCCAGCTCAGTGTGTCCACGAGGCCTCGAGGCAGATGCTCAGCTCCTGTGTGTCTCTGAGGACTCTGGGCAGACACTCAGTTCGTGTGTCTATGAGGGCTTTAGTAAGATGCTCAACTCCTGTGTTTCTATGAGGTCTACAGGCATAAGCTCAGCTCACGGGCATATATGAAGCCTCTAAGCAGACGCTCAGCTTGTGTGTCTCAGTTCAGTCGCTCAGTCATGTCCGACTCTTTGCAACCCCATGAACTGCAGCACGCCAGGCCTCTCTGTCCATCACCAACTCCCGGAATTCACTCAAACTCACATCCTTCGAGTTGGTGATGCCATCCAGCCATCTTATCTTCTGTCATCCCCTTCTCCTTCTGTCTCCAGTCCCTCCCAGCATCAGAGTCTTTTCCAATGAGTCAACTCTTCGCATGAGGTGGCCAAAGTACTGGAGTTTCAGCTTTAGCATCATTCTTTTCAAAGAACACACAGGACTAATCTCCTTTAGAATGGACTGGTTGGATCTCCTTGCAGTCCAAGGGACTCTCAAGTCTTCTCCAACACTACAGTTCAAAAGCATCAATTCTTCGGCACTCAGCTTTCTTTACAGTCCAACTCTCACGTTCATACATGACTACTGGAAAAACCAGAGCCTTGACTAGACGGACCTTTGTTGGCAAAGTAATGTCTCTGCTTTTCAATATGCTATCTAGGTCAGTCATAACTTTCCTTCCAAGGAGTAAGCGTCTTTTAATTTCATGGCTGCAATCACCATCTGCAGTGATTTTGGAGCCCCAGAAAATAAAGTCTGACACTGTTTCCCCATCTATTTCCTATGAAGTGATGGGACCAGATGCCATGATCTTCATTTTCTGAATGTTGAGCTTTAAGCCAACTTTTTCACTCTCCTCTTTCACGTTCATCAAGAGGCTTTTTAGTTCCTCTTCACTTTCTGCCATAAGGGTGGTGTCATCTGCATATCTGAGGTTATTGACATTTCTCCTGGCAATCTTGATTCCACCTTGTGCTTCTTCCAGCCCAACGTTTCTCATGATGGACTCTGCATATAAGTTAAATAAGCAGGGTGACAATATACAGCCTTGATGTACTCCTTTTCCTATTTGGAACCAGTCTGTTGTTCCATGTCCAGTTCTAACTGTTGCTTCCTGACCTGTACAGGTTTCTTAAGAGGCAGGTCAGGTGGTCTGTTATTCCCATCTCTTGAAGAATTTTCCACAGTTTGTTGTGATTCACACAGTCAAAGGCTTTGGCATAGTCAATAAAGCAGAAATAGATGTTTTCCTGGAACTCTCTTTCGATGATCCAGCAGATGTTGGCAATTTGATCTCTGGTTCCTCTGCCTTTTCTAAAACCAGCTTGAACATCAGGAAGTTCATGGTTCACATATTGCTGAAGCCTGGCTTGGAGAATTTTGAGCATTACTTTACTAGCATATGAGATGAGTGCAATTATGTGGTAGTTCGAGCATTCTTTGGCATTGCCTTTTTTGGGATTGGAATGAAAACTGACCTTTTCCAGTCCTGTGGCCACTGCTGAGTTTTCCAAATTTGCTGGCATATTGAGTGCAGCACTTTCACAGCATCATCTTTCAGGATTTGGAATAGCTCAACTGGAATTCCATCACCTCCACTAGTTTTGTTCGTAGTGATGCTTTCTAAGGCCCACTTACTTCACATTCCAGGATGTCTGGTTGTAGGTGAGTGATCACACCATCGTGATTATCTGGGTCGTGAAGATCTTTTTTGTACAGTTCTTCTGTGTATTCTTGCCATCTCTTCTTAATATCTTCTGCTTCTGTTAGGTCCATACCATTTCTGTCCTTTATCGAGCCCATCTTTGCATGAAATGTTCCCTTGGTATCTCTAATTTTCCTTGAAGAGATCTCTACTCTTTCCCACTCTGTTGTTTCCCTCTATTTCTTTGCATTGATCACTGAGGAAGGCTTTCTTAACTCTCCTTGCTATTCTTTCAAAATCTGCATTTAGATGCTTATATCTTTCCTTTTCTCCTTTGCTTTTCACTTCTCTTCTTTTCATAGCTATTTGTAAGGCCTCCCCAGACAGCCATTTTGCTTTTTTGCATTTCTTTTCCATGGGGATGTTCTTGATTCCTGTCTCCTGTACAATGTCACGAACCTCCGTCCGTAGTTCATCAAGCATTCTATCAAATCTAGTCCCTTAAATCTATTTCTCACTTCCACTGTATAATCATATGGGTTTTGCTTTAGGTCATACCTGAATGGTCTAGTGGTTTTCCCTACTTTCTTCAATTTAAGTCTGAACTTGGCAATAAGGAGTTCATGATCTGAGCCACAGTCAGCTCCCGGTCTTGTTTTTGCTGACTGTATAGAGTTTCTCCATCTTTAGGTGCAAAGAATATAATCAATCTGATTTCGGTGTTGACCATCTGGTGATGTCCATGTATAGAGTCTCCTCTTGTGTTGCTGGAAGAGGGTGTTTGCTATGACTAGTGCGTTCTCTTGGCAAAACTCTATTAGCCTTTGCCCTGTTTCATTCCATACTCCAAGGCCAAATTTGCCTGTTACGCCAGGTGTTTCTTGATTTCCTACCTTTGCATTCCAGTCCCCTATATTGAAAAGGACATCTTTTTGGGGTGTTAGTTCTAAAAGGTCTTGTAGGTCTTCATAGAACCATTTAACTTCAGCTTCTTCAGCATTACTGATTGGGGCATAGACTTGGATTCCTGTGATATTGAATGGTTTGCCTTGGAAATGAACAGAGATCATTCTGTCGTTTTTGAGATTGCATCCAAGAACTGCATTTTGGACTCTTTTGTTGACCATGATGGCTACTCCAATTCTTCTGAGGGATTCCTGCCCGCAGTAGTAGCTATAATGGTCATCTGAGTTAAATTCACCCATTCCAGTCCATTTGAGTTCGCTGATTCGTAGAATGTCAACATTCACTCTTGCCATCTATTGTGTGACCACTTCCAATTTGCCTTGATTCATGGACCTGACATTCCAGGTTCCTATGCAATATTGCTCTTTATAGCATCGGACCTTGCTTCTATCACGCTTAGGCTCCAATCCTTCATTCTTTCTGGAGTTATTTCTCCACTGATCTCCTGTAGCCTATTGGGCACCTACTGACGTGGGGAGTTCCTCTTTCAGTATCCTATCATTCTGCCTTTTCATACTGTTCATGGGGTTCTCAAGGCAAGAATACTGAAGTGGTTTGCCATTCCCTTCTCCAGTGGACCACATTCTGTCAGACCTCTCCACCATGACCCGCCCATCTTGGGTGGCCCCCCAGGGCATGGCTTAGTTTCATTGAGTTAGACAAGGCTGTGGTCTGTGTGATTAGATTGACTAGTTTTCTGTGATTATGGTTTCAGTGTGTCTGCCCTCTCGCAACACCCATCTTACTTGGGTTTCTCTCACCTTGGACATGGGGTATTTTTTCACGGCTGCTCCAGCAAAGCGCAGCCACTGCTCCTTACCTTGGACGAGGGGTATCTCCTCTCCGCCACCCACGTCCAAGGAGCGGTGGCTGCATGGGCACAGGAGGGCCGAGAGGAGCTGTGTCTATGAGGCCTCTAAGCAGACCCTCAGGTCTTATGTGTCTACAAGGTCTCTAGGCAGATGCTGAGCTCATGTGTGTGTGTGTGTATACACCTCTAGGCAGATTCTCAGCCTGTGTCTCTACAGTGGCCTCTCACTGACATTCAACTTCAGTGTGACTATGAGGTCTCTAAACTAATGCTCAGCCTGTGTCTATATAGAGGCCTATAGGCCGATGCTCAGGTTGTGTGTGTCTAAGAGGTCTGTAGGCTGACACTCAGCTCATGTTTATCTAGACATCTGAAAATAATGCTCAACCCGTGTGTATCTCTGAGATCTCTATGCTGACACTCGCCTATTGTCTGTCTATGAGACCTCTGGTCAGGATCTCAGCTCATGTGTGTATCTGTGAGGCCTCTAGTCAGATGCTAACCTCCTGTGTTTCTATGAGGCCTCCATTCAGAAGCTCAGCTCATATGTGTCTATGAGTTCTCTAGGCACACGCTTAGCTTGTGTGAGTCTATGTAGCCTCTAGGCAGATGCTTAGACTGTCTATATACAGACCTCTTGTCAGATGCTCAGCTTGTGTTTATCTTTGAGGCCTCCAGGCAGACGCTCATCTCGTGTATGTCTATGAGACCTGTAGGCAGACACTCAGCTCCTGTCTAACTACAAACCTGAAGACTGACTCATCTTGTGTGTGTCTGTGAGGCCTCTAGGCAGACACTCAGCTCATGTTGTCTATGAGGCACCTGGGCAAATGGTCAGCCTGTGTCTAACTAGAGGCCTGTTTGCTGACACTCAGCTCGTGGGTGACTATGAGGCCAGATTGTTTAATTTTGAACCATTCAGGGGCTTTGTTCTCCTGATCTTAACGTATCTAATGTGCACCCCCATAGATCTTAACTTTGGGACAGATGAAAGTTTTCCCATTTTTCTTAGCTGTATATGTCAAACACAGAAGGCCCAGACAGATTCCAACAAAACCGGCATAGATTCCAGCATCCATGCATCCAGATGAACTGATTCCCAGATCGGGTAATAAATTTACCCTATAAAACAAACTAATTCCAACTAGGCTACCCACCCCTATAAGATTTACCTCCCAAATGAACCAGTTCCAATTGGATCAGTTCCCAAATTAGGTAAATACATTTACCCTACAAGTGAGGTACTTGCAACTGTCGTGGGCATGCCCGATGAGGCTAGTTCCCAATGAACCTGTTCAAGGTAGAGTCCAACAACATCTCCCCTCTGCAAATGGGTACCCAACCAAATTTGTTTATCCTGTAAAGGAAAAGCTCAGACTGAGGGGGAAATATGTTCCCATGTGCACACTGGAGCAACTTGCCCTCCAAAATCGAACCGACTGGCTCTTAACACAAAAAAAACATTATACTGGCTGAACCGCTATTGAATTGTGTATACTTACCCTACAAATGAAATTGAGTCCCTCGACTCTAGAAGTTTGTCAGTTCCTTGTCTCAACTGTCAAGTGCTGGGGGTACCTGGTGCCACTTCAGTGAATCTTAAAGAACTTCAGTAGTTGCTCAGTCGTGTCTGACTCTTTGCGACCCCGTGAATCACAGCACGCCAGGCCTCCTTGTCCATCACCAACTCCCGGAGTTCACTCAGACTCACGTCCATCGAGTCAGTGATGCCATCCAGCCATCTCATCCTCTGTCATCCCCTTCTCCTCTTGCCCCCAATCCCTCCCAGCATCAGAGTCTTTTCCAATGAGTCAACTCTTCGCATGAGGTGGCCAAAGTACTGGAGTTTCAGCTTTAGCATCATTCCTTCCAAAGAAATCCCAGGGCTGATCTCCTTCAGAATGGACTGGTTGGATCTCCTTGCAGTCCAAGGGACTCTCAAGAGTCTTCTCCAGCACCACAGTTCAAAAGCATCAATTCTTCAGCGTTCAGCCTTCTTCACAGTCCAACTCTCACATCCATACATGACCACAGGGAAAACCATAGCCTTGACTAGACAAACCTTTGTTGGCAAAGTAATATCTCTGCTTTTCAATATGCTTTCTAGGTTGGTCATAACTTTCCTTCCAAGGACAAACGGTCCCAGCAGCTGCTAGGGTCTTGCCCCAGTATTCCCTAATTGGGGCCTGCTAGCCACGAGCAACAAGGGTCCTGGCTGGCTAAGCCAAATTGTTCCTGAGTCCAAGCTCACGCTGCTCACCACACAATAGGCCAATGAATCTAAGAGATGAGGTGTTGAGGCAAGGAAGGGACTTTAATCGGGGAGCCAGCACACTGAGAAGATGGCAGGTTAGCATCTCAAGACCAGAGAGAAACAAACAATGAGGAACTAAAATCAAAAGGCAGAAGGAGAGGGAGATGCAGTGGGGAAGTAAATTGAGAGGGTCTTCAGTCTTGCAAAACATTTCGAAGGGAATGAAAAGCATTCTGAAAGGCTGTGTTAATCTCTTCTATTTACCGGTGGGCAGGGACAAATTCTCTCTCCCTGAGCTGAACAAAGGCACTTTAGTTTACAGTCAGGCAGGGGGATAGGGACCTCCAGGCAAGTCATTGAGTGCAATTATAATAAATAAAGCAATGAAAAGCAAGTAAAAAAAAAACAAACAGTTTTCAACATGGAGTCAGAATTGGTTTTCTCCATGCAACAAGATGGTGACTGCAGCCATGAAATTAAAAGACACATACTCCTTGGAAGAAAAGTTCTGACCAACCTGGACAACATATTAAAAAGAAGAGACATTACTTTGCCAACAAAGGTCCGTCTAGTCAAGGCTATGTTTTTTCCAGTAGTCATGTATGGATGTGAGAGTTGGACTATAAAGAAAGCTGAGTGCTAAAGAATTGTAGCTTTTGAACCGTGGTGTTGGAGAAGGTTCTTGAGAGTCCCTTGGAGTGCAAGGAGATCCAACCAGTCAATCCTAAAGGAAATCAGTCCTGAATATTCACTGGAAGGACTGATGCTGAAACTCCAATACTCTGGCCACCTCATGCGAAGAACTGACTCATTTGAATAGACCCTGATGCTAGGAAAGATCGAAGGTGGAAGGAAAAGGGGACGACAGAGGATGAGATGGTTGGATGGCATCACCAACGCAATAGACATGAGTTTGAGCAAGCTCCGGGAATTGGTGATGGACAGGGAGGCCTGGCGTGCTGCAGTCCATAGGGTGGCAGATTTGGACACAACTGAGCAACTGAACTGATGCAACAAGATGAAGGAACCCTCTTCATGTTCCCTGAGAACAGACATGGGAAACAACCCCTTGAAGGGACAGCCTCCACAGGCCAGAAGAAAAAACTTCAAGACAGCTAAACCTAGGATTCTAATACTCTCACCTGGCCTATAGTATGAAAAACCATCATGCAAAAGGAAAAATGTACCCCAATGTTCACTGCAGTGGTACCTCCAATTGCAAAGACACAGACCCAAGACAAGGTCCAATGACAGATGAAATATTAAAAAAAATGTGGTACAAATATAAAATGGGCTATTCACTCAGACTTGAAAAATCGACACGGGAATTATGAAATTAGGCCAATGGTCCCCACAGTTATGGACCTTGGAGGAAAATATGCTAAGAGAAATCAGCAACAGAGGAAGAAAATAGCAGATGTCCCGGAGGGCAAAACTGAAAAAAGAGAAAGTCGTTTACAACATAGAGACTCTGAGATGCATCCGATCAGATCACTCACTCAGTCATGTCTGACTCTTTGTGACCCCATGAATTGCAGCACGCCAGGTCTCCCTGTCCATCACCAACTCCCAGAGTTCACTCAGACTCACGTCCATCGAGTCAGTGATGCCATCCAGCCATCTCATCCTCTGTCGTCCCCTTCTCCTCCTGCCCCCAATCCCTCCAGCATCAGAATCTTTTCCAATGAGTCAACTCTTTGCATGAGGTGGCCAAAGTACTGGAGTTTCAGCTCTAGCATCATTCCTTCCAAAGAAATCCCAGGGCTGATCTCCTTCAGAATGGACTGGTTGGATCTCCTTGCAGTCCAAGGGACTCTCAAGAGTCTTCTCCAACACCACAGTTCAAAAGCATCAATTCTTCAGCACTCAGCCTTCTTCACAGTCCAACTCTCACATCCATACATGACCACAGGAAAAACGATAGCCTTGACTAGACAAACCTTTGTTGGCAAAGTAATGTCTCTGCTTTTGAATATGCTATCTAGGTTGGTCATAACTTTCCTTCCAAGGAGTAAGCGTCTTTTAATTTCATGGCTGCAGTCACCATCTGCAGTGATTTTGGAGCCCAGAAAAATAAAGTCTGACACTGTTTCCCCATCTATTTCCCATGGAGTGATGGGACTGGATGCCATGATCTTCATTTTCTGAATGTTGAGCTTTAAGTCAACTTTTTCACTCTCCACTTTCACCTTTTAGAACTAACACCCTAAAAAGATGTCCTTTTCATTATAGGGGACTGGAATGCAAAAGTAGGAAGTCAAGAAACACCTGGCATAACAGGCAAATTTGGCCCTGGAGTACGGAATGAAGCAGGGCAAAGGCTAATAGAGTTTTGCCAAGAAAATGCACTGGTCATAACAAACACCCTCTTCCAACAACACAAGAAGACTCTATACATGGACATCACCAGATGGTCAACACCGAAATCAGATTGATTATATTCTTTGCAGCCAAAGATGGAGAAGCTCTATACAGTCAGCAAAAACAAGACCAGGAGCTGACTGTGGCTCAGACCATGAACTCCTTATTGCCAAGTTCAGACTTAAATTGAAGAAAGTAGGGAAAACCACTAGACGGTTCAGGTATGACCTAAATCAAATCCCTTATGATTATACAGTGGAAGTGAGAAATAGATTTAAGGGACTAGATCTGATAGATAGAGTCCTGATGAACTATGGAATGAGGTTCGTGATATTGTACAGGAGACAGGGATCAAGACCATCCCCATGGAAAAGAAATGCAAAAAAGCAAAATGGCTGTCTGGGGAGGCCTTACAAATAGCTGTGAAAAGAAGAGAAGCGAAAAGCAAAGGAGAAAAGGAAAGATATAAATAAACATCTAAATGCAGAGTTCCAAAGAATAGCAAGAAGAGATAAAGCCTTCTTCAGCGATCAATGCAAAGAAATAGAGGAAAACAACAGAATGGGAAAGACTAGAGATCTCTTCAAGAAAAGTAGAGATACCAAAGGAACATTTTATGCAAAGATGGGCTCGATAAAGGACAGAAATGGTATGGACCTAACAGAAGCAGAAGATATTCAGAAGAGATGGCAAGAATACACAGAAGAACTGTACAAAAAAGATCTTCACGACCCAGATAATCACAATGCTGTGATCACTAACCTAGAGCCAGACATCCTGGAATGTGAAGTCAACTGGGCCTTAGAAAGCATCACTACGAACAAAGCTAGTGGAGGTGATGGAATTCCAGTTGAGCTATTCCAAATCCTGAAAGATGATGCTGTGAAAGTGCTGCACTCAATATGCCAGCAAATTTGGAAAACTCAGCAGTGGCCACAGGACTGGAAAGGGTCAGTTTTCATTCCAATCCCAAAGAAAGGCAATGCCAAAGAATGCTCAAACTACTGCACAATTGCACTCATCTCACATGCTAGTAAAGTAATGCTCAAAATTCTCCAAGCCAGGCTTCAGCAATATGTGAACCATGAACTTCCTGATGTTCAAGCTGGTTTTAGAAAAGGCAGAGGAACCAGAGATCAAATTGCCAACATCCGCTGGATCAAAAAAGCAAGAGAGTTCCAGAAAAACATCTACTTCTACTTTATTGACTATGCCAAAGCCTTTGACTGTGTGGATCACAAGAAACTGTGGGAAATTCCGAAAGAGATGGGAATACCAGACTACCTGATCTGCCTCTTGAGAAATTTGTATGCAGGTCAGGAAGCAACAGTTAGAACTGGACATGGAACAACAGACTGGTTCCAAATAGGAAACGGAGTACGTCAAAGCTGTATATTGTCACCCAGAGATGCATACACAAACCCAGAATTCCAAAGGGGGTGGTGTGGGGTGGGGGGGTGGCGTGGTAGGGGCGGTGAGGGAAAGAGCCAGGGATGAATTAGGAGGTCAGTACTAATGTATTCATGGAAATCTGTGTCTGAAATAGATAATCCACAAGGATTATCTCCTCCTCCCTTTCTTCCCTCTGTCCTTCCTTCCTTTCACATAGGCACTGAAATCTGTATATCCAACATAAATCCAGAAATCTCTATCTGTATGAGCTAATCCACAAGGCTTATCTCTGGTCTTCCTTCCTTCCATGCACATATACACAGAAGTATTTATCTCTAATATATACATAGAAATCTGTCGCTGGAACAAATAATCTACAAGGACTATTCCTTGGATTCCTTGCACATGTACAAAAAATCTGTATCACCTGATGATTAGAATAGAGAACTTTACTGGACCTTGTTCAATAAACTCCATGGGAAAAAAAAAAATCAAAACAACTACACGTATGCTGAATGTATCTGTCATAACCAAATCATTTTGTTGTACACTGAGGACAAGCACAAAACTTCAGATCTACTAGATTTCAACAGAGCATAGGGATGAGACTAAGAAAAAGAAAAGGAAAAAGAAGTAATGCCTACTTTATTCCCTCCAACCTCCGAGAGTTGGGCTCTTATCCCATCACTGAACCAGAGGAAACTTGAGTCCCAGGGCTGGCCTGTGGTGGGGTCGAAATGGCCCAGCAGGGTGCCCTTCATAGAGACGCCTCTTAAACCTGTACTGTGTTTTTTTCTGGCTGAGACCAGAATCCCTAGTGCACCCCGACGATGGTGGCCTGACCCTCTGGCCTCCAGGATACAGAGTAAAGTCACCAAGTGTCCAGGGTCCTGGTGTTGGGGATGCCAACTGAAGCCTCCTTCCTGAGAGTGCAGCCTCCTAGGCACCCACCAGATAGGCATGAGTCTGGAGGGGAGGGGTAAAGCTTTAGGGGTAAGAAGTAGTGAGACGCAAACCCTTGGGTGTTTGCTCAGTCATATTCCACTCTAATTCACGGCCCAGGAAGCCAACTCCCTAAGGTTCTGGTTGCAGGTGGAACCAAACATGGGCATGAAGAAGTGCTGCCACCTTGTGGACATTCCTGTAACCACAACGTGATGACGGTTCTAACTGCACTTTGAATTCACAAGGCCTGTGGTGCCCTTCGGAGAAGGCAATGGCACCCCACTCCAGCACTTTTGCCTGGAAAATCCCATGGATGGAGGAGCCTGGTAGGCTGCAGTCCATGGGGTCGCTAGAGTCAGACACAACTGAGCGACTTCCCTTTCATTTTTCACTTTCATGCATTGGAGAAGGAAATGGCATCCCACTCCAATGTTCTTGCCTGGAGAATCCCAGGGACGGGGAAGCCTGGTGGGCTGCCGTCGATGGGGTCTCAGAGAGTCGGACACGACTGAAGCGACTTAGCAGCAGCAGTGGTGCCCTTAGGGATGGCTGCCTCAGGAAAGGTCTTTCAGCAGGTTTTGCAGAAATAAATTCCAAAAACAGCCAACTTTCAACAAGCCAATGGCAACAGGTAAATTTTGCTCACACCCTTTAATGAAAAAAAAAAGAAAAAGAACCCAAATCCAATCATCCAGAACCAAGATGCTCAGCAACCCCTAAATATGACAGGAGGAATGGCAATCAAAATGACAACAAGAAATCAAATCCCACCTGACAGAACGACCATCCTGACTGTCTGCAAACAGTAAATGGTGGAGATGGCAGGGAGATGACAGAACCCCCCAACAAGTGCCGTGGGCATGGACATTGACAACAGCCCCTAGAAAGAACAGCCTCCACAGGCCAAAACTAAAAATTTCAAGAGAGCTAAGCCTAGGAATTTAATATTCACACTTGGGCCTCTGTTATGAAAAACTATCACTGAGAACGATTCATGCACCCCAATGTTCATTTGCAGTGGGACCTCCAGATGCCAAGAGACAGGCATGAGAAGAGGTCCATCCACAGATGCAATCTTAAAGATGTGGTACATATGTACAATGGGCTATTTCTCAGACTTAAGGAACTGCCACTGAAATTATGAAATCAGGTCAACTGTCTCCACAGAATGGACTTTGGAGCATCATACACTTAGTGAAAAGAAAAGGTGGCAAGAATACACAGAACAACTGTACAAAAAAGATCTTCACGACCCAGATAATCACAATGGTGTGATCACTGACCTAGAGCCAGACATCCTGGGATGCGAAGTCAACTGGGCCTTAGAAAGCATCACTACGAACAAAGCTAGTGGAGGTGATGGAATTCCAGTTGAGCTATTCCAAATCCTGAAAAATGATATTGTGAAAGTGCTGTACTCAATATGCCAGCAAATTTGGAAAACTCAGCAGTGGCCACAGGACTGGAAAGGGTCAGTTTTCATTCCAATCCCAAAGAAAGGCAATGCCAAAGAATGCTCAAACTACTGCACAATTGCACTCATCTCACATGCTAGTAAAGCAATGCTCAAAATTCTCCAAGCCAGGCTTCAGCAATACGTGAACCATGAACTTCCTGATGTTCAAGCTGGTTTTAGAAAAGGCAGAGGAACCAGAGATCAAATTGCGAACATCTGCTGGATCATGGAAAAAGCAAGAGAGTTCCAGAAAAACATCTATTTCTGCTTTATTGACTATGCCAAAGCCTTTGACTGTGTGGATCACAAGAAACTGTGGAAAATTCTGAAAGAGATGAGAATACCAGACTACCTGATCTGCCTCTTGAGAAACCTATATGCAGGTCAGGAAGCAACAGTTAGAACTGGACATGGAACAACAGACTGGTTCCAAATTGGGACAGGAGTACGTCAAGGCTACATATTGTCGCCCTGCTTATTTAAATTAAATGCAGAGTACATCATGAGAAATGCTGGGCTGGAAGAAGCACAAGCTGGAATCAAGATTGCCAGGAGAAATACCAATAACCTCAGTTATGCAGATGACACCACCCTTATGGCAGAAAGTGAAGAGGAACTGAAAAGCCTCTTAATGAACGTGAAAGAGGAGAGTAAAAAAGTTGGCTTAAAGCTCAACATTCATAAAACTAAGATCATGGCATCTGGTCCCATCACTTCATGGCAAATAGATGGGGAAACAGTGTCAGACTTTATTTTTCTGGGCTCCAAAATCACTGCAGATGGTGATTGCAGCCATGAAATTAAAAGACGCTTACTCCTTGGAAGGAAAGTTATGACTAACCTAGATAGCATATTGAAAAGCAGAGACATTACTTTGCCAACAAAGGTCCGTCTAGTCAAGGCTATGGTTCTTCCAGTGGTCATGTATGGATGTGAGAGTTGGACTGTGAAGAAAGCTGAGCGCCGAAGAATTGATGCTTTTGAACTGTGGTGTTGGAGAAGACTTGAGAGTCCCTTGGACTGCAAGGAGATCCAACCAGTCCATTCTGAAGGAGATCGGTCCTGGGTGTTCTTTGGAAAGAATGATGCTAAAGCTGAAACTCCAGTACTGTGGCCAAGTCATGCAAAGAGCTGACTCATTGGAAAAGACTCTGATGCTGGGAGGGATTGGGGGCAGGAGGAGCAGGGGATGACAGAGGATGAGATGGCTGGATGGCATCACCAACTCGAAGGATGTGCGTTTGAGTGAACTCTGGGAGTTGGTGATGGACAGGGAGGCCTGGTGTGCTGCAATTCATGGGGTCGCAAGGAGTTGGACACGACTGAGCGACTGAACTGAACTGGGCAAAATAAAAAAATGAGAAACAAAGGAAAACATTTATAAATCAAAAAGAAACTGAGAATTCAAACACATAGATTTCCAAGAAAAAGTGCAAGAGCAAGGATCAATTAGGAGGTCAGGTCTAACATATACACAGAAATCTGTGTCTGTAATAGGGAATCCACAAGGATTATCTCTGTCTTCCTTCTTTCCTTTCAAATATACAAAGAAAATTGTATCTCAAACATATTGAGAAATCTGTATCTATAATAGATAATCCAAAATCATTATCTCCTATCTTCCTTCCACATACACACAGAAATCTGTATCTCTAATAGATACTCAAGAAGGACCTGATTTTCAGCACAGGGAACTTGGTCTACCTTCTACAATAACATCTAGGGCAACAGAATCTAAAAAACAACAGATACGCTGCAGGTATATGTCACAAGTGAATCAGGTGGCTGTACCCTGAAGATAGACACAAAACTGCAAACTGACTATACTCCAACATAGTATAGACATGAGATTAAAGAAAAGGAACAGAAAAGTCAATGCTGAGCTTATTCCCTCCTTCCTCTCTGACCAGGGCTTCTCTCCCATCCCTGAGCAGGCTTGTGTCTTTACATCTAGACTTGAGTGGGGTCGAAGCAGCCAGTTATAAAAACCAAAATTTTAATAAAGACAGGAAACCCTGTGATTTTGGTCCCACTAGGTACAATAACCAAGACAGGAAAGCAAGCTAATCATAGAAGCACATGAATGGAAACAGGCCATCAGGTACATGTACACAGTGAAATGTTTCTCAACCATAATGAAGTATGAAATAACATCAAGTCCAGCCTCAGGAAAGAAAGTAGAGATGATCATTCCCAGTTAAGTAAGGGAGACAGGGATAGACAAGTATCATATGATATTGTTTCTAGGTGTAATCTAAAGATGGATACAAATGAAATTATTGCCCCAAGAGATAGGACCACAGACTAAGAAACTTCTGGTCACCTCGATATCAAAGAAAAAACCCCAATCAACAAGAGGCACAAGATTTAAATGGATACTTCTCCAAAGAAGACATGGAGGTGGCCAGGAAGCACATGAAAAGATGCTCAGCATCTATAAGTAGTAGAGAACTGTGGATCAGAGGTACAATGTGGTATCACTGCACATGGGTCAGAATGGTTAGCATAAAAAAATCTACAACGATAAATGCTGGAGAGGGTATGTAGAAAAAAGAAACCTCCTACCTGTTGATGGGAATAAAGTCAATATTCATGAAGGATAACAGAACAATGGTTCATTAAAAACTAAACAGAAGTACTATAGGACCCAGCAATCCCATTACTGTGCATAGATCCAGAGAAAACCATTATTTTAAAAGACAGGTGCACACTACATTCACCGTAGCACTATGTACAACAGCCAAGACTTGGAAGTGATCTAAGTGGATAAGGACAGACGAGTGGGTAAACAATGGGGTACATGCACACAATGCAATATTACTCAGCCATAAAAAGGGTGATAACATGCCCATGCCATGTCCAGCAACCAGGAAGGAAGTAGAGACAATCAGAGTAAGTGAAGTGAGATAAAGGAAGACAAGTACCATATGATATGTCTTGGAGGTAGATTCTAAAAATGGATACCAGTGAACTTCTTTACAAACAGAAATGGCCTTACAATATAGAAAAGCACCTTAAGCCACTATGGAGAACAGTGTGGAGATTCCTTAAAAAACTGGAAATAGAACTGCCTTATGATCCAGCAATCCCACTGCTAGGCATACACACTGAGGAAACCAGAAGGGAAAGAGACACATGTACCCCAATGTTCATCGCAGCACTGTTTATAATAGCCAGGACATGGAAGCAACCTAGGTGTCCATCAGCAGATGAATGGATAAGAAAGCTGTGGTACATATACACAATGGAGTATTACTCAGCCATTGAAAACATTTGAATCAGTTCTAATGAGGTGGATGAAACTGGAGCCTATTATACAGAGTGAAGTAAGCCAGAAGGAAAAACACCAGTACAGTATAATAATGCATATATATGGAATTTAGAAAGATGGTAACAATAACCCTGTGTACGAGACAGCAAAAGAGACACTGATGTATAGAACAGTCTTATGGACTCTGTGGGAGAGGGAGAGGGTGGGAAGATTTGGGAGAATGGCATTGAAACATGTAAAATATCATGTATGAAACGAGATGCCAGTCCAGGTTCGATGCACGATACTGGATGCTTGGGACTAGTGCACTAGGATGACCCAGAGGAATGGTATGGGGAGGGAGGAGGGACGAGGGTTCAGGATGGGGAACACATGTATACCTGTGGTGGATTCATTTTGATAATTGGCAAAACTAATACAATTATGTAAAGTTTAAAAATAAAATAAAATTAATTAAAAAAAAAAAAAAGAAAGAAAAGCACCTTATCGTTACCAAAAGGGAAAATGGTGGGCATTGAGAAATGAGCTGGTGGAGATGAACATACACACAATACTCTTTATGAAATAATCAACGAGGACTCCTATTCAACACTGGATAATAAACTATATGGGAAGAGAACCCAAGAAAGGACATGTACACATCTATGCATAAGTGAATCATGTTGCTGTCCACCTAAAACTAAAAACAAAAACAAACACACCCTAAAACATTGTAAGTCACCTATACACTAAAACAAAATATAAATTACAAGAAGAGAATGCTGACTCTATTCCCCTCAGGCCTTGGTGACCTGTGCTGCTGTCACATCCCTGAAGCCTGGACAGGCTTGTTTTCCAAGGATGGACTGTCATGGGGCTGACTGACCCCATGATGATTTAGTATAGGTTTAACTCTAGAAAATATCCTTCAAATCAATGACTGAAAAATGTATGGCTTGTTCAGGAATTTCAGACAATAAAGTATAAGGATTAGGCACTTATATATCTTGAATTAGTCTCCATTTATTATTTGACTTTCCTACACCCAAAACAGGAGTGTTGTATGCACTGTTATAGGGAAAAAATAGTCCTTGTTCCTTTAAATTTTCAATGATGGGTTTTAACTCTTCCTTAACCCTGAGCTTTGTGGGGCCACCCAAGATGGACAGGTCATGGTAGAGAGGTCTGACAGAATGTGGTCCACTGGAGAAGGGAATGGCAAACCACTTTAGTATTCTTGCCTTGAGAAACCCATGAACAGTATGAAAAGGCAAAAAGATAGGACACTGAAAGATGAACTTCCCAGGTTGGTAGGTACACAATATGCTACTGGAGATCAGTGGAGAAATAACTCCAGAAAGAATGAAGGGATGGAGCCAAAGCAAAAACAACACCCAGTTGTGGATGTGGCTGGTGATAGAAGCAAGGTTCGATGCTGTAAAGAGCAATATTGCATAGGAACCTGGAATGTTAGGTCCATGAATCAAGGCAAGTTGGAAGTGGTCAAACAAGAGATGGCAAGAGTGAACATCGACATTCTAGGAATCAGCGAACTAAGATGGACTGGAATGGGTGAATTTAACTCAGATGACCATTATATCTACTACTGTGGGCAGGAATCCCTCAGAAGAAATGGAGTAGCCATCATAGTCAACAAAAGAGTCCAAAATGCAGTACTTGGATGCAATCTCAAAAATGACAGAATGATCTCTTTTCGTTTCCAAGGCAAACCATTCAATATCACAGTAATCCAAGTCTATGCCCCAACCAGTAATGCTGAAGAAGCTGAAGTTGAACAGTTCTATGAAGACCTACAAGACCTTTTAGAACTAACACCCCAAAAAGATGTCCTTTTCAGTATAGGGGACTGGAATGCAAAAGTAGGAAGTCAAGAAACACCTGGAGTAACAGGCAAATTTGGCCTTGGAATATGGAATGAAGCAGGGCAAAGGCTAATAGAGTTTTGCCAAGAGAAAGCACTGGTCATAGCAAACACCCTCTTCCAACAACACAAGAGAAGACTCTACACATGGACATCACCAGATGGTCAACACCGAAATCAGATTGATTATATTCTTGCAGCCAAAGATGGAGAAGGTTTATACAGTCAGCAAAAACGAGACCGGGAGCTGAATGTGACTCAGATCATGAACTCCTTATTGCCAAATTCAGACTTAAATTGAAGAAAGTGGAGAAAACCACTACACCATTCAGGTATGACCTAAATCAAATCCCTTATGATTATACAGTGGAAGTCAGAAATAGATTTAAGGGACTAGATCTGATAGATAGAGTCCTGATGAACTATGGACACAGGTTCGTGACATTGTACAGGTGGCAGGAATCAAGACCATCTCCAAGAAAAAGAAATGCAAAAAAGCAAAATGGCTGTCTGGGGAGGCCTTACAAATAGCTGTGAAAAGAAGGGAAGTGAAAAGCAAAGGAGAAAAGGAAAGATATACTCATTTGAATGCAGAGTTCCAAAGAATAGCAAGGAGAGATGAGAAAGCCTTCCTCAGTGATCAGTGCAAAGAAATAGAGGAAAACAACAGAATGGGAAAGACTAATGATCTCTTCAAGAAAAGTAGAGATACCATGGGAAAATTTCATGCAAAGATGGGCTCAAATAAAGGAAAGAAATGTTAGGGACCTAACAGAAGCAGAAGATATTAAGAAGATGTGGCAAGAATACACAGAAGAACTGTACAAAAAAGATCTTCACGACCAAGATAATCATGATGCTATGATCACTCACCTAGAGCCAGACATCCTGGAATGTGAAGTCAAGTGGGCTTTAGGAAGCATCACTATGAACAAAGCTAGTGGAGGTGATGGAATTCCAGTTGAGCTATTTCAAATCCTAAAAGATGATGCTGTGAAAGTGCTGCACTCAATATGCCAGCAAATTTGGAAAACTCAGCAGTGGCCACAGGACTGGAAAAAGTCAGTTTTCATTCCAATCCCAAAGAAAGGCAATGCCAAAGAATGCTCAAACTACCACACAATTGCACTCATCTCACATGCTAGTAAAGTAATGCTTAAAATTCTCCAAGCCAGGCTTCAGCAATACGTGAACCGTGAAAAGGCAGAGGAACCAGAGATCAAATTGCCAACATCCGCTGGATCATGGAAAAAGCAAGAGAGTTCCAGAAAAACATCTATTTCTGCTTTATTGACTATGCCAAAGCCTTTGACTGTGTGGACCACAATAAACTGTGGAAAATTCTGAAAGAGATGGGAATACCAGACCACATGGCCTGCCTCTTGAGAAACTTGTATGCAAGTTGAATTGACCTGACCTGTATGCAGGTCAGGAAGCAACATTTAGAACTGTATATGGAACAACAGACTGGTTCCAAATAGGAAAACGAGTTTGTCAAGGCTGTATATTGTCAGCCTGCTTATTTAACTTATATGCAGTGTACACCATGAGAAATGCTGGGCTGGAGGAAGCACAAGCTGGAATCAACACTGCCGGGAGAAATATCAATAACCTCAGATATGCAGATGACACCATCCCTATTGCAGAAAGTGAAGAACTAAAGAGCCTCTTGATGAAAGTGAGAGAGGAGAGTGAAAAAGTTGGCTTAAAGCTCAACATTCAGAAAACTAAGATCATGGCATCCGGTCCCATCACTTCATGGCAAATAGATGGGGAAACAGTGGAAACAGTGGCTGACTTTTATTTTTCTGGACCTCAAAATCACTGCAGAGAGTGATTGCAGCCATGAAATTAAAAGACGCTTACTCCTTGGAAGGAAAGTTATGACCAAGACAGTATATTAAAAAGCAGAGACATTACTTTGTCAACAAAGGTCCGTCTAGTCAAGGCTATGGTTTTTCCAGTGGTCATGTATGGTGTGAGAGTTGGACTATAAACAAAGCTGAGTGCAGGAGAATTGATGCATTTGAACCGTGGTGTTGGAGAGGACTCCTGAGAGTCCCTTGGACTGCAAGGAGATCCAACCAGTCCATCCTAAAGGAGATCAGTCCTGGGTGTTCATTGGAAGGACTGATGTTGAAGCTGAAACTCCAATACTTTGGCCACCTGATACGAAGAGCTGACTCATTTGAAAAGACCCTGATGCTGGGAAAGATTGAGGGCAGGAGGAGAAAGGGACGACAGAGGATGAGATGGTTGGATAACATCACCAACTCAATGGACATGGGTTTGGGTGGACTCCAGGTGTTGGTGATGGACAGGGAGGCCTGGCATGTTGCAGTTCATGGGGTCGCAAAGAGTTGGCCACGACTGAGGGACTGAATCGATTGATTGATTGATAACTTGGGCTTTAGTGGATACCGCTTTTGACGCGGAAATAGGTGAGGGTCTTTGAGCTTGATAATGACAGGAACAGCATTTTGTGCTGGACCCAGTTTTTCCATCAGCCCACACCCTAAGAGTTACATATTGTTCAGTTAAAAAAAGCAGATTCCATAGTTGTGAAAACAGAGGCCTGGACCTTGTTCAGTATACCCCTCCCCAGAAGGGGTGAGTGAGACTCTGGCCTGATTAGAAACTTGTGAGAAAATAGCACAGAGTTCCAGTTGCAGCTTAAAGGATGACTGAAATAATAGCATTTGGCTTGTCCAGACACCCTCATTATGGTAGTGGACCTGGAGGAAAACGGGCAGGGGTAGGTACAGAGTAAGTTAGTTCAGTAAGTACAGAGTAAGTTGCCCCAGTGTCCAGAAGAAAATTGGCCTCCCACAGTTATTAATACCTGGGGTTCCTCAAGTATAATTAGGATGGGAGCTTGTGTGTGGACCCTCAGGCACTGTTAGTCCTGATTGTCCTGAGAGTCCAATCCCTGGGCCTGTGTCTTGGAGGGCAGTCTCTCAGGTGTGGTCCTTTACAGACAAGACAGAGAGCCTGGGGCAGCTTAGATGCCTGAGGGAAATCCTGCTTGAGATGCCCCTCCTTTCTGTAGTAATAACAAGCTCATCCCTTTTCACCTGGGTTCCCTTGGGCGTTTGTCCTCAGGCTGTTTCAGAGCAGATCTAACAGCCATGCTGGGGCTTCAGTCTTTTGCCTAGTTCTCTTTTTTTGTCTCCTATTTTCCTCCTCCTATTCTCTACCATAATATACCATCTGAGCCAGCTTCGACAGTTTTTCTAAAGACTGATTTGGTCCAAATGCCTGTTTATGTAGCTAACAGGGGATATCTGGAGCAGACTGAGTGAGAAATCTATAAGATCATTCCTCCCTCTGCACTTTCAGGATCGACATCAGTAAACTTGTGGAGAGCCTCCCATAGTCTATCCAGAAATTTACTAGGAGTTTCCTTCTCTCCTTGTTTCATGTCAGCCAACTTAGCATAGTCTAAAGTCTTGTAAAAGAGGCTCAGTCATGTCTAACTCTTTGTGACCCCATGGACTGTCCATTGAATTCTCTAGGCCAGAATACTGGAGTGGGTAGCCTTTCCCTTCTCCAGGGGATCTTCCCGACCCAGGAATCTAACCGGGGTCTCCTGTGTTGCAGGTGGATTCTTTACCAACTGAGCTATCAGGGAAGTCCTTCAAGAATACATCTGACAAAGTGGTTCTGATTCCACCCTCTTTTAGCCATGTTATAGTCCCAGCCTGGCTCTGTCACAGGAACTGCTTGGCTCCCAGTAGAAAGGAGGGCTATTTCATGTTCCCTCTTTCCCCTTGTCTCACATTCAAGCCATTCATCGCCAAAAGTAGTAGCTTCCCTAAAACTCTAGTTTTTGAGTCAGGGGTCAGTGTCTATTCCAAGACACACATTACATCTCTCCAAGTGAAGTCATAAAGTAAAGTTAGGCCCATAAAGGCATTTATATATATATATAGTCTCAACCGCAATTGGGACTGTTTGAAGTCCTACTAAGATTGAGGCAACTCCCTCCTGGAAGGGTGCCCTGATTCTCAGCCTGTTCAGTTGGGAACCCAAGATGCAGGGGCAAAGTAAGAGGACAGGAGGGAGCTGAAGTTTTCACACCCAAATCTGCACCCTTAGGACATAAGTCTGGCATGTCTCGCACAGAGATAAAGAGCAACACATATGGCACTTCTACCCATTTCTCTTGTTTTCTACAGAACTGATCTAATTGTAAAACAGTATTATAATTAAGAGACCCTTCAACCTGCCAGCATTCCCCAAAGGATACCGTGGCCATTCAATATCACAGAAGAAGATCAAGTGTGTCTTTTATAAATTTTAGGCATCAAACCTGTCCCGGTTTTTTTAAAAAATACATTGTAAAGGAGTGGTTCTGGAACTGTTAGCTTCCATCTGTAAGAGAGAAAAAAGCAGCATCCACAGCCACGGCTTCTTTCCATCGAAAGCGTGCCACCCTGCTTTAGATGGGGGTGTAGACAGACTTTCCACCAAAGTTTCCCTTCCCTGGTCAGACTTAGTTGTCCCTGCTGACGCAGGCACCTTACTCGCCTCCTGGTTCTACCACCGAGGTCGGGTGAAGATGCACTAGGGGTAGACCTGATGGCATCCCAAACTGATTTAGTTCCATACCAACAAGACCTTTGATTTGATTTGTCCCTTTCCTCTGATGCCAGCCGGGGTGTAACAGAGTAGTTTCCCGGAATGTTTCCCAAGCTAGGACTCCTCGGGGAAGCATCCATTTTACATGTGCCTGTGCACCTTCCTGAGGACAGTCCTGACCACAGTAGAAATGGTTAGTCATAAAAGGATGAACACCAACCAAGATGTCCGTTCTGAGTGTCACCACACCAGTATATGTGAGAGCAAAAAAGGGTGTGGAGGATCGGCCAGCAAGGAAAAAGTGATTTTTGTCCTCGAGCTACTAGGGCCAATCCTTCCAGTTCATTCCCACAGATTCCACAAAAGGAATATCTAAGGAGCTGAGACAAAAGCCACCAGACAGCCTCCTCTGATCCCCTAACAGTGCTACCAAAGGAAGAAGCCCACTGTTCAGTTCAGTTGCTCAGTCATGTCCAACTCTTTGCAACCCTATGATCCGCAGCACACCAAGCTTCCCTGTCCTTCACAGACTCCCAAAGCTTGCTTGAACTCACGTCCATCAAGTCGGTGATTCCATCTAACCATCTCATCCTCTGGTGTACCCTTCTCCTCCTGCCTTCAAGCTTTCCCAGCATCAGGATGTTTTCTGATGAGTCAGTTCTTTGCATCAGGTGGCCAAAGTATTGGAGTTTCAGCTTCAGCATCAGTCTTTCCAATGAATATTCAGGACTGATCTCCTTTAGGATTGACTGGTTAGATCTCCTTCCAGTCCAAGGGACTCTCAAGAGTCTTCTCCAACACCACAGTTCAAAAGCATCAATTCTTCCGTGCTCAGCTTTCTTTTTAGTCCAACTCTCACATCCATACATGACTGCTGGAAAAACCATAGCTTTGACTAGATGGACCTTTGCTGGCAAAGTAATGTCTCTGCTTTTTAATATGCTGTCTAGGTTTGTCATAGCTTTTCTTCCAAGGAGCAAGCGTCTTTTAATTTCATGGCCACAGTCACCATCTGAAGTGATCTTGGTGCCCCTAAAAATACATTCTGTCACTGTTTCCATTGTTTCCCCATCTATTTGCCATGAAGTGATTGGAAGCCCACTGTACTTCCAATCTAACCAGATCCTGCATTCCTGATCTGTGTGTTCAAAAACCTCATGGTCACCAGCAGAGCTTTTATCCACATAGATCGGAGGCACAGTCATGACAAAGACTCACTTTCAGGTCGCTGGCTCCTTAGGCAGGCAGCCAAGAGAGTGACCTCTAGCCTGAGAGATGTTCCTGGATCTAGAGCTCCGCCTCACTCCCAAATATGCTCTTGTAACTTTTGGCTCCCAGCAAGGCTAGGCATTTCCATACATGAGGTCTAAGTAAAAGTACATAGTAACAACATGGATCACAAGTCCCTTGAGAGTCTAAGGTCCGACAGATTAGATTAGTAGTTCTAGTTCCCCGTGCAATTACGAAATGGTCAGAGACCAGGAAAAGGTGACCGAGAAAGGAAAGTTTGGTCCACACACTGCCCATCTCTCCAGCTGCTCCCTCACAGGGATGCTGGGTGTCTCTTGGCATTGGCAGGTAGCTATAAACCCCGACAAGGCTCCCCTTTTTGGGACTGCCTTCAGTCATTACGAGGCACCATGAAACTGCAGAGCAGGGCTTATCAATTGCTTCGTGCAGGGCATGTCATTCACTCACACAAACACACCGTAGAGGTAGTAAAGTAAAACAGAAAATGTGTATACTGAGAAAGCAGAGAAGCTAGAGCTCTGAGTGTCCTTACCTTGTCCTGAAGATCCCAGACGAGCCCCCAAGATGATAGCTCATGGTGAACAATGTCAGATTCATGATCTCCAAAGATTTAGCTTTGGGACCAGGGACCAGGCTCGATCACTCAAGAGCTTTTATGTAGCAGAGTTTTATTAAAGTATAAAAAGGGGCAGAGGAAGCTTCTGACATAGACATCAGAAGGGGGACAGAGAGTGCCCTCCTTGCTAGTCTTCTCAAAGGGAGTTATATACTTCTTCAGTTGGACATTACAGTAAATCAAAAGAATGTCTCAAGGTTGTAAAGAAATTACCAGACCCACTCCCACTATTTCCAACCTAGACAGCATATTGAAAAGCAGAGACATTACTTTGCCAACAAAGGTCCGTCTAGCCAAGGCTATGGGTTTTCCAGTGGTCATGTATGGATTAGCGAGTTGGACTATAAATAAAGCTAAGCACGGTAGAATTGATGCTTTTGAACTGTGGTGTTGGAGAAGACTCTTGAGAGTCCCTTGGACTGCAAGGAAATCCAACCAGTCCATCCTGAAGATCACTCCTGGGCGTTCATTGGAAAGACTGATGCTGAAGCTGAAACTCCAATACTTTGGCCACCTAATGCAAAGAGCTGACTCATTTGAAAAGACCCTGATGCTGGGAAAGATTGAGGGCAGGAGGAGAAGGGGAAGACAGAGGATGAGATGGTTGGATGTCATCACCAACTCAATGGACATGAGTTTGGGTAAACTCTGGGAATTGGTGATGGACAGGGAGGCCTGGCGTGCTGCAGTCTATGGGGTCCCAAAGAGTCAGACATGACTGAACAACTGAACTGAACTCCCACAATTTACCTTTTAGGATAATGGGATTAGAAATAACAATAGAAAGGTCTTACCAGACCCACTCCCATAATATACATTTTAAGATGACAGGATTAGTTAGAATGTTCTCAAGAAGGGAAAACACTTCCTCAAGCAGGATACATTGTTGTTATACAATCATTGGTAGAGTTTAGGGAAAACATATCCTTGAGCAAGATGAATTGTTTTGTTATGCAATAATCAGCTCTGGGCTTAAAGAAAAAAAACATTTGCCCTTCTCTCCTCCTTGAGAACTCCAGACCCCTATTTCCTCCTTGGGGACCCCAGACTTCTTATCAACCTGCCTAGGAATTGACTCTCGCAATATCAGGGAAATAGGACATGGAGAAAAGGAAATGCTCCTACGCTGCTGGAGGGAAACCACATCTGAAAAATAAAGCTAACATTCAATTTGGATTTAATTATGGCAATATGTGCTTACATGGAGTTTGAACCAAGAGTCTAAATATAGCAGATAACATGTGAAATCAAATTTGATATCTCAGCTGTAAGAGTAAAGATTTCCTGTCAGATCTACAGCTGGTATGCACAAATTCCTTTAGAAAACTACATGTATCTTTTCAAACCATGGCTTTGTCTGGATGTATGGCTAGAAGTGGGATTGCTAGATCATCATTTCAGTTGAGTTGCTCAGTCATGTCTGACTCTTTGCGACCCCATGAATCACAGCACACCAGGCCTCCCTGTCCATCACCAACTCCCGGAGTTCACTCAGACTCAAGTCCATCGAGTCAGTGATGCCATCCAGCCATCTCATCCTCTGTCGTCCCCTTCTCCTCCTGCCCCCAATCCCTCCCAGCATCAGAGTCTTTTCCAATGAGTCAACTCTTCGCATGAGGTGGCCAAAGTACTGGAGTTTCAGCTTTAGCATCATTCCTTCCAAAGAAATCCCAGGGCTGATCTCCTTCAGAATGGACTGGTTGGATCTCCTTGCAAAATTAGCTATTTGAAATAACATATGCACACTATTATTTAGAAAATAAATCACAAGGATCCACTGGGTAACAAAAGGAATGGTACTCCACTCTCTGTAATAACCTATATAAGAATAGAACCCAAAAATCAATATATACACATCTACATATGAGTGAATCACTAACAGTCCCTGGTAGCTCAGTCAGTAAAGAATCTGCCTGCAATGCAGGAGACCTGGGTTCAATTCCTGGGTTGGGAAGATTCCTCAATGAAGGGAAGGGCTATCCACTCCAGTGTTCTGGCCTGGAGAATTCCATGGACTGTACAGGCCATGGGGTCACAAAGAGTCAGACACGACTGAGAGACTTTCACTTCACTTCATACAGGAATAGAACCCAAAATACAACATATACACATCTATATATGAGTGAATCACTAACAGTCCCTGGTAACTCAGTCAGTAAAGAATCTGCCTGCAATGCAGGAGACCAGGGTTTGGTTCCTGGGTCGGGAAGGTCCTATGGAGAAGGAAATGGCAATCTACTCCAGTATTCTTGCCTGGGAATTCCCAAGGACAGAGGAGCCTGGTGGGATACAGCTGATCTATTTCAAATCCTAAAAGATGATGGTGTTAAAGTGCTGCACTCAATATGACAGCATACTTGGAAAACTCACATTTGGAAAACTCAGGGCACAGGACTGGAAAAGGTCAGTTATTCTTCCAATCCCAAAGAAGGGCAATGCCAAAGAATGTTCAAACTACTGCACAATTGCACTCATTTCACACACTAGCAAAAGTAAGTTCCCAAGACAGGCTTCAATGGTATATGAATGAAGAAATTAAAAACATTCAAGCGGTATTTAGAAAAGGTAGAGGAACCAGAGATCAAATCGCAACATCTGTTGGATCATAGGAAAAGCAAGAAAATTCCAGAGAAACATTTACTTCTGCTTCGTAGACTACGCTAAAGCCTTTGACTGTGTGAATCACAACAAACTGTGGAAAATTCTTAAAGAGATGGGAATACCAGACCACATTACCTGCCTCCTGAGAAACCTGTATGCAGGTCAGTTAGAACGGACTGGTTCAAAATTGGGAAAGGATTTCAACAAGGCTGAATATCGTCACTCTGCTTATTTAACTTATATGCAACAACAATGAGTGAATCAAGTTGCTATGAATTAAAAAAAAAAAACAAAAAACACCACCCAATGCATTGTAATTCACCCATATATGCAAGTTCAAATAACTGTATCAACACAAAAAATATAGAAACATATGCTGACTCTATTTCCCTCATCCCATGGTTACCTTGGCTGGTATCACATCTCTGGAGACTGGGCAGGCTTGGGTCCCAAGGTTGGCTTGTGGTGGGGCTCAGGGACCTGGGAGGATGTGGCAGGCAGCACGCCCCCATGATGTTCCTGGAGTGCCTCTTGCCCTCTCTGCAGGAGCCCTCAGTCTCCAGGTACAGGCGAAGTAAATTAAGAAATTTGAATTAACAAAGACACACTTATATGGATCAAATAGATGGTCGAAAATGAGTTACTGAATAGCAGATGGAAGTTTACTGAACATGCTGACTGTAATCACCTAGATGGGAACAAGAACTTGAAAGAGAAGAGATAAACCACTATACATTAATGAATCAAGTTCCTGTATACCTGAAACACATATAAATTCAGAAATAATCTCCATTCAAAGTAAAATAACATGGAAATTACAGAGGAAAAAATAGTGTGCGGCTGAATAAATTGCTGCCTCGAGGCCATTCTCTGTAACAATTTGAAAAGCTGTGCTGTTGGGCATTGAGTATTCTCAAGGTCAGCGGGTCTGGAGGTAAAAAACAGCTGATCTCCACTAATGTCCTACTGGTGGTCATCAGAAAAAATTTAAAACAGGGCTGAGTTCAAGGGAGCCAATCTGGAGAGATGAGTTGAACTCACCCTTGAAAAGAAACCACATGAAAAGAGGTCATCATCGCTAAATATTAGAAATGCAAATCACCTCACAGAAGGCAGAATGGCCATTGTCAGAAACTCGACAAACAATAACTGCTGATGAAGATGCGGGGAAAAGGCAATATGGAGGATTCCATATTTCATGCAGGAGAACCTGCACCCGTGTTTTGCTGCAGGAAATAGGGGGTATCCACAAGGACCTGATGCTAAGCACTCTGCTCGACTTGTTATTGCACAAAGTCCGAAAACACAACAGAGAAACACTGTAGATACAACTACCTGAATCAAGCGGCTGTGTGCTGACAGCAATCACAATACCATACCTCGACCATGCTGTGATGTAGCGTGGCAAGATGTTAAAGGAAAGGAAAGGAAAGCAGGGCCTCCTCTGTTATAAATGACCTCCCTGACTTGGGATGCTATCCCATCCCTGGAGGCTGAGCAAGCTTGGGTCCTATTGCTGGACTGGGGAGGGGTGGACACAGCCTGGCACAGTGGCCTTCGCTGAACCCTTTTTAAAGGTCTACAATCTACTGCTCTGTGGCTGGGACCAGAGTTCTCCATGGCATCAAGATGTTGTACATATATCCAATAGACTATTTCTCACTCCTAAAAAACCGCCACTGAATTAGGGAATTATGACACTGGTAAGTAACCACAAGGATAGACCTTGAAGGATTATGCATTAAGGGAAATCAGTCAGGTAGAGGAAGTTTATGGCATATGAGATACCTTCTTGGAAAAATAAAAATATACATACAAGGCAACAAATTTATAACCCAAGAGGGACTCTGAGTTTCAAAGTCAAATAAAGGGTTCCAGAAAAAAAAAAAAAAATAAGTGAAGGGCCTGGAATGAATTAGGAGGTAGGTACTATGTAGATTGGAGAAAGCAATGGCACCCTACTCCAGTACTCTTGCCTGGAAAATCCCATGGACGGAGGAGCCTGGTAGGCTGCAGTCCATGGGGTTGCTATGAGTCGGATATGACTGAGCGACTTCACTTTCACTTTTCACTTTCATGCACTGGAGAAGGAAATGGCAATGCACTCCAGGGTTCTTGCCTGGAGAATCCCAGGGACGGGAAGCCTGGTGGGCTGCCGTCTATGGGGTCGTACAGAGTTAGACACGACTGAAGCGACTTAGCAGCAGCAACCTACATAGATAAGAAATCTGTACCTGTAATAGATAATCCACAGGATTATCCTCTTCCTTCCTTCATTCCTTCCTTCTAGATACACACAGAAATCTGTATCTCTAAGAGATCATCCACAAAAATTATCTCCTAACTTCCTTCCTTGTATATAGGAAACTGTATCTAAGATAGATAATTCACAAGGACCTGATGAGATAGATAATTCACAAGGACCTCTGCTTGACCTTCCATGGCAGAAAAGTCCCAAAAGACAATAGAGATATCCCATAGATACATAATACCCAAATCCATCAGCTGTGCACTGACAACAAACACAACATTTGAACTGACTGTACTGCAATGTAGCATCAGCAAGATGTTAAAACAAAGGAAAGAAAAGCAGTGACTATTATCTCCAATCTTCCTGACTTGGGATGCTATCCCAACCCTGGAAGCTGAGCAGGCTTAGGTCCCACAGTTGAACTGGGGTGGGGTTGACACAGCCTGGCACATTGCCATCTGTTGAACCCTTTTTAAAATTCTGCTGTCTGCTGTGAGGACCAGAGTGCTGAGTGGGATCAAGGTCTCTCAGAGTTGGGGGCAATAATCACGGAGCCTCCGCTTTTCCTGGTTTTGGGGGAGGTCCCAGATCAAGTCTCCTTCCTGAGAGTGCAGCCTCCTAGGCACATAGGCGCCCTCAGCAGTGTACTGTGGACCCAGAAGGGATTAGTCTGGACGGGGCGTTTGTGAGCTGCTTTAAGGGAGAAAGAAGTGAGACTCAAGCCCTTGGGCGTTTGCTCAGACACTTTCCACTCTCACAGACCAGAAAGCCAACTTTCCCTAAGGATCTAGTTGCCCCAGGAACCAAAGATGGGCATGAAAAAGTGCTGCCATCTTGTGGACATTTTCTGTAACTACAACTTGATCATCAGTACACATAGGCACCTCAATTTACAAGGGCTGTGGCTCTGTTAATGACAGCTGCCCTCAGGAAATGCCCTGGGGCGGGTATTGGAGAAATATATTCCCAAACCAGCCAACTCCAGGAAGCCAACTTCCAAAGGTAAATTGTCCTCACACCCTTTAAAGAAAAAAAACAGAAAATAAAACTAAATCAAACCTTCACCACTGGACAAGATGCTCAGCATCCCTAATGGCTGCAGGAATGCCAATCAAAACGACAACGGACATCCAATGGCCATCATCAAAAGTCGACAAACAACAAATACAGAGAGAGCATGGAAGAAAAAGAATACTCCTAAGCTGTTGGTGGTAATATACATTGGCTACAGCCAGTACATGGACAGACTCCAAAAGTACAAAAAACAGCTATCAAGAAGGGCTAGGGTGAAGAGAGTGATGCTATCAAGAAGGGTGTGTGTGTGTGTGTGTGTGTGTGTGATGCTTTAAGAGGAAAAAGTAGTGAGACACAAGCCCTTGGGTTTTTGCTCAGGCACATTCTACTCTATTTCACAGCCCGGAAGCCGACTTTCCCGAAACCTCTGCTTGCCCCAAGAACCAAAGGTGGGCATCAAAAAGTGCTGCCGCCTTGTGGACACTTCCTGCAACTACATCTGACTGCTAGCACTTGGCACCTCTAATTCACAAGGGCTGGGCGGCTGCTCACGACAGCTGCCCTCAGGAAACATTCTGTGGCGGGTACTGCAAGATAAATTCCAAACACAAACGACCTCAACTACCACAAATCTATTTTCCTCACACCCTTAAAGGGAAAAAACCCCAACAAACCCCATACCTCTGCCACAGGACAGGATGCTCAGCAGCCCTAATTATTACAGGAGGAAACCCAATCAAAATGACAATGAGAAATCAAATCCCAACTGTCAGAATGGCCATACTCAAGTCTACAATAAATGCAGGAGTGAGTTTGGAGTAAGGGGAAACCTCCTACACTGTCGGTGGGAACGTAATTGGCCACAACCACAATAAAGGACAATGTTGGCATGCCCGAATAAAAGCTATCAAGACACTAAGCCTAGGATCTGACATTACCACAACTGGGCTTATGTTATTCTATACGAAATACAGAAAATTCCATTTTCATATATGAAATATTCAACAACTATGATATACAGAAAATTCTATTTCATATGTGAAATTTGCACCTATCTTTTCATTTATGAAATATAGAAAACTCTCACATATGAAATATGCACAATAGAAAATCCTCTATCCATATATGAAATATCCACCTATATTTTCTTCTGTGAAATACAGAAGATTCTATTTTCATGTATGAAATATACATATATTTTCCTCTGTGAAATATGAATTTTTCATATATGAAATATGCATCTATATTTTCATCTATGAAATACAGAAAATTTTATTTCTATGTATGACATATGCACCCATATTTTCATATGAGAAATATGGAAAATTCTATGTTCATATATGAAACAGGCACCCATAGTGTCATATATGAAGTATAAAAAATTCTATTTTCACATGAAATATGTACCCATAGCTTCATATATAAATATCAAAATTTTTTCATATATGAAATATTAAGTTCCATCTTCATTCATGAAATATACACTCATGTTTTCATATATTACATGTAGAAAGTTCTATTTTTATCCTGAAATATGCACCCATGTTTATATATGCTGCTGCTGCTGCTAAGTTGTGTCAGTCATGTCCGACTCTGTGCAACTCCATAGATGGCAGCCCACCAGGCTCCTCTGTCCCTGGGATTCTCCAGGCAAGAATACTGGAGTGGGTTGCCATTTCCTTCTCCAATGCATGAAAGTGAAAAGTGAAAGTGAAGTCGCTCAGTCATGTCTGACTCTTTGCTACCCCATGGACTGCAGTCTCCCAGGCTCCTCTGTCCATGGGATTTTCCAGGCAAGAGTACTGGAGTGGGTTGCCATTGCCTTCTCTGTTTATATATGAGATATAGAAAATTATATTTTCATCTTTGAAACAAGCAACCATATTTTCATATATGAAATATGAAAAATTCCATTTTCATCCATGAAATATGCACCCATGTTTTCATATATGAAATATAGAAAACTATATTTTATTCATAAAATATGTACCAATCTCTTCATATATAAACAATGAAAATTCTATTTTCATCAATGAAATATGCACCTTTTTATACATTAAAATGCCTGCATACTTTTGTATAATATAGAAAATTCTATGTTCATGAAATGTGTACTTATCTTTTCACTCACAAAATAGGAAATATGCACATATGCTTTCATATATGCAATATAGAAAACTGTATTTTCATTCATTAAATTTGCACCCATGTGTTCATATAGGATGTACAGAAAATTATGTTTTCATATATGAAATAATCACCTGACTTGGGCTTCCATCCCATTCCTGGAGCCTCAGCAGGCTGTTTTCATGGCTGGACTGTGATGGGGTTGAATCGACCAGGCTGGTTACCCTCTTAAATCTGTACTTTCTGGTTTGATCTGGCAGGGACCACAGTCCCTAGGGCACACAGTCGATGGTGTCCTGACACTTTGGCCCCGATGACCTTGAAAAAGTCTACTAGCTTCCATGTCTGCTGGTGCTGGGGTCCCCAGCTCAAGCCTCCTTCCTGAGAGTGCAGCCTCCTAGGCACTTCATCAGGATTCTGTGGTCCAGGTTGGGATTAGTCTGAAGGAAAGGGGTGAAGCTTTAGGGGGAAGACATATTGAGACTAAGTCCTTGGGTGTATGCTCAGGCACATTGCACTTTAATTCACAGCCTAGGAAGCCCGCTCTTCCTTAGGCTCTGGTTGCCTGAAGAATCCGAGTAGGGTGTGGAAAAGTGCTGCCCCCTTGTGGACATTTTCTAACTACAACTTGACCACCTGCACTTACCGGTACCTCCAATTCAACAGACCTCGGGGACTGTTAATAACAGCTGCCTTCAGGAAAGGTCCTGGGGAGAATATTGCAGAAAAAAATACAAACACAACTGACTTTCAAAAAATCAACTAAAACTAGTAAATTTTCCTCACAACCATGAAGGAGGAAAAAAAAACCAAACTTAACTGCCACAGGACCATATGCTGAGCATTCCTAATTACTACAGGAGGAATGCCAACCAAAATGACAACGAGAAATCAAATCTCACCAGATTGGCCATCCTCACAAGACTACAAACAATAAATGCAAACTAAGCCTACCATCTGACATTCCCACACCTGCGCCTGTATCCTAAGAAAACCATCTTTCAAGAAGCCACGTGCACCCCAATGTTCACTTCAGCACTAGTTAGAGCAGCTGAACACAGACCCAGCAAAGTGTCCACCTTCAGACTGAAGCCTAAAAGCAATGTGGCACATACAGAAAATGATCTAATATTCAGCCATGAAAGACTACCACTGAAATCATGAAATTATGCCACTCGTAGTCACAGGGATAGATCTTGGAGGGTCATACACCAAGTGAAGTCAGCCAGACAGAGGAAGACTATAACATGTGATGTCCCTTCTAGGCAAAAGAGATACAAGGGAATGTAAACATAAAATTTAAACATAAACATAAAACATAGTATGTAAATATAACATAAACATAAAACAGAATTTAAACATAAAAAGAGACTCTGAGAATTCAAATACAAACAAAGAATTAAAAAAAAAAAAAAACCCAAAGAAAAGCCAGGGATTAATTAGCAAGTCAGGACTAACATATACACGGAAATGTGTATGTTTAATAGATAATCTTCCAGGCTCCTCCGTCCATGGGATTTTCCAGGCAAGAATACTGGAGTGAGTTGCCATTGCCTTCTCCACTACAAGGATTATCCCCTTCCTTTCTTCGTTCCTTCCACAGAAACCTGTATCTCTACCATATCCACAGAAATCTGTATATGTAACAGATAGTCCACAAGGACACGATATTCAGCACAGGGAACTTTGCACCACCTTCTGCAATAACTTCCACAGCAGATGAATCCAAAAAAGAATACGTATGCTTTACATACACGTCATAACTTAATCAGGTGGCTGGATACTAACAGCAGCGTACCACAGGCATGAACTTAAAGAAAAGAAGAAAGAAGAAAAGCCTTGCCTAGCTTATTTCTGCCGACTTCCTGACCCCAGCTGCTATCCATGGCTGCAGCCCGAGCAGACTTCGGTCCAAGGCTGGACTGGGGTGGGGTTGAAACCACCAGACAGGGTGCCCTTAATTGAGCCCCCTCTTAAACTTGTACCTTCTGGTTTGCTCTGACAGGGACCATAGTCCTTAGCACACTAAAGGATGTTTTGATGACTGTCTGGCCTCAAGAACCTTGGAAATGCCACCTAGCTTTCAGTTCTCCTGGTGTTGGGGTTCCTGGCTTAAACCTCCTTCTTGAGAATGCAGACTCCTAGCACCTCAGCAGGGTGCTGTGGCCCCCATTGGGATGAGTCTGAGGAAAAGGGTGAAGCTTTAGGGGGAACAAGTAGTGAGACACAAGCCCTTGGGAGTTTGCTCAGGCACATTCCACTCCAGTTCACAGCCTAGGAAGCCAACTCCTTAGGCTCTGGTTGCCCCAAGGACCAGAGTTGGTAATGAAAACTGCTACCACCATGTGGAAATTTTATGTAACTACAACTTGACCACCTGTGCTTACCAGCCAGGGTAAGAATTTCCCAGGCAAGAATACTAAAGTGGGTTGCCATTCCCTTCTCCAGGGGATCTTCCTGACCTAGAGATTGAACCCGGGTTTACTGCATTGCAGGCAGTTTCTTTACCATCTGAGTCACCAAGGAAGCACTTCCAATTCACAAGATTTTGGGGGCTGGATGCTTTTGAACTGTGGTGTTGGAGAAGACTCTTGAGAGTCCCTTGGACTGCAAGGAGATCCAACCAGTCCATTCTGAAGGAGATCAGCCCTGGGATTTCTTTGGAAGGAATGATGCTAAAGCTGAAACTCCAGTACTTTGGCCACCTCATGTGAAGAGTTGACTCATTGGAAAAGACTCTGATGCTGGGAGGGATTGGGGGCAGGAGGAGAAGGGGACGACAGAGGATGAGATGGCTGGATGGCATCACTGACTTGATGGATGTGAGTCGGAGTGAACTCCAGGAGTTGGTGATGGACAGGGAGGCCTGGCGTGCTGCGATTCATGGGGTCGCAAAGAGTTGGACACAACTGAGCCACTGAACTGAACTGAATGACAGTTGGCCACCTGATGCGAAGAGCTGACTCATTTGAAAAGACCCTGATGCTGGGAAGGATTGGGGCAGGAGGAGAAGGGGACGACAAAGGATGAGATGGTTGGATGGCATCACCGACTCGATGGACATGGGTTTCAGTGGACTCCGGGAGTTGGTGATGGACAGGGAGGCCTGGCGTGCTGTGGTTCATGGGGTCGCAAAGAGTCGGACACGACTGAGCAACTGAACTGAACTGAATGACAGTTGCCCTCAGGAAAAGTCCTAGAGAGAATATTGCAGAAATAAATTACAAACACAACACACTATCAAAAAGTTAACTGCAACAGGTGAATTTTCCTTGCAACCATGAAGGAGAAAAGAAAAAGAAAAAACCATATCTTCACAGGACAAGATGTTTAGCATCCTGAATTATTACAGGAGGAATACCAATCAAAACAACTACAAGAAATCAAATTACACCAGTCAGAATGACCACCGTCACAAGTCTACTAACAGTAAATGGGGGAGAGGGTCAAGCGGAGAGGGGAACCCCCCACACACAGTTGGTAGGAAGGGACACTGGCAATAGCTACCAGAAAAGACAGCCTTGACATGCCAAAAAAAACTTTCAAGGGAAATATGCCTAGGAACTGACATTCCCACACCTAGGCCTGGAATCCTGATAAAGCCATCATTCAAAATGACACACACACCCTAACATTCACTGCAGCATTACTTACAACAGCCGAGACACCGAACCATCAAAATGTGCACTGACAGATTAAAGCTTAAAGAAGATGCGGTACATACAAGCACGTGGAACTTTGCTCGACCTTCTGCATGAAATCCTATGGAAAAAGAATCCAAAGAAGAACAGACACACTGTATCTATATGTCAATACTGAACCAAGTGTTGTATACTGACAGGAAGCACAAAACTACAAATCAACTATACTCCAACATGGGATCGGCATGAGGAAAAGAAAGAGAAAGAAAGCAATGCCTAGTTTATTCCCTGCAAACTCCCTCTCTTGGGATGCTATCCCATCCCTGGAGTCTGAGCAGACTGTGTCTCATGTCTGGATTGGATGGCATTGAGAAAGCCAGGTCGAAACAACCAAAATTATAAGAGAGATGAGTCACCCTGCAATTCCGGCCCCACTATGTACAACAGCCAGACAGAGAACCAAGTTAACTGTAGAACAGATGAATGGATAGATACAGACAATGGGGTACGTGTACACAATACAATATTTCTCAGCAATCAAGAACTAGGAAATAATGTCAAGTTGGGCCACAGAAAAGAAAGTAGAGATGATCATTCCAAGTGAATTGAGGCAGACAGGGAGAGACAAGTATCACATGATATCACTCCTAGGTGGAATCTAAAGATAGATAAAAATGAACTTGTTGCCTGGAGACACAGACTTAGGCATTTCCAGTCACCAGGATATAAAGACGGGGGCATGGAGAAATGAGCAACTTCAGACTAATACATGCCCAACACTGTTTATAAAATGAATGACCAGGACCCACTGTGTAACACAATGAAACTTACTCCACGCTCTGTTATAACCTATATGGAGAAAAACCAAAATATATACACATTTATGTATTAATAGAAGTGAAACAAGTTGTGGTAGAAGGAAAAGGAAAAAAAAAAAAAAAAACAACCACCACCATCAAGGCAGTAATTCACCTATATACTCCAGTTCAAATGGTGGAAAAAACGAAAAAGAAATGCTGACTCTGATCAGAGACACCGATGTAAAGAACAGACTTTTGGACTCAGTGGGAGAAGGCGAGTGTGGGATGATTTGAGAGAGAAAACAGCATTGAAACATGTACATTACCATATGGAAAACAGATAACCAGCGCAACTTTAATGCATGAAGCAGGGCACCCAAAGCCAGTGCTCTGGGACAATTCAGAGGGACGGGCGGGGGGAGTGGTGGGGAGTTCAGAATGTGGGGGACACATGTGTACCTGTGGCCGATCCATGTTGATGTATGGCAAAAACCATCACAATATTGTAAAGTACTTATTCTCCAACTAAAATAAATAAATTAATTTTAAAAAATACAATTTTTTTAAAAATTAAAAAAAAAAAAGACTGTTGTCACATCCCTGGACCCTGATTGGCTTGGGTCCCAAGGCTGGAGTGTCCCAGGGCTGAGAGAGCTGGGAGCATGTGGCAGGCTGTGTGCCTCCACAATGGACCTGGAGTGCTCATTATCCTCCAGATGCAGGCGGGATAATTTAAGGGATTGGAATTAACATACACACATTCAGTTCAGTTCAGTTCAGTCGCTCAGTCATGTCCGACTCTTTGTGACCCCATGAATCACAGCACGCCAGGCCTCCCTGTCCATCACCATCTCCCGGAGTTCACCCAGACTCACGTCCATCGAGTCAGTGATGCCATCCAGCCATCTCATCCTCTGTCATCCCCTTCTCCTCCTGCCCCCAATCCCTCCCAGCATTGGTCTTTTCCAATGAGTCAACTCTTCACATGAGGTGGCCAAAGTACTGGAGCTTCAGCCTCAGCATTGGAAGTGTCCTTCCAATGAACACCCAGGACTGATCTCCTTTAGGATGGACTGGTTGGATCTCCTTGCAGTCCAAGGGACTCTCAAGAGTCTTCTCCAACACCACATATACATCAAATAGATGATCAAGAAGTACCTACTGAATAGTACAGGGAAGTTTACTGAACACACTCTAATCACCTATATGAAAAAAGAACCCAAACGAGAATAGATAAATATTATGTATTAATGAACCAGGTTCCTGAACACCTGAAACAAACACAAATCACTCATACAGCTCAATATAAACAACAACAATCAATCTCAATAAAAAATTGCCCAAAGATCTAAATGCACATTTCTCCAGAGAGGTCAGAGACATGGCCATAAAGAACATAAAAAGATGCTCAGCATCACTAGCTCTTAGAGAAAAACAAATCAAATGTACAACGAGGTGTCACCTCACACTGATCAGAATGGCCATATCAAAAAACCTACAGCAATAAATTCTGCAGAGGGTGTGAAGAGAAGGCAACCCTCCTACACTGTTGGTAGGAATATAAAATGGTACACTCAATAGGGAATACATTATACAGGGTCTTAAAAAAACTAAACATAGAAATACCAAGTGATGCAGCAATTTCATACCAAGGCTTAGATCCAAAGAAAAATCAAAATTTAAAAACACACCTATACCCCACTACTGATCATGGCAGCACTAGGTACAATAGCCAAGACAAGGAAAAAACTCCAGTATACTAGGACAGATGGATGGATACAGGAAACGGGGTACATATACCCAGTGCAGTATTACTCAGACATATATAAGGATGAAACAATGCCATTTCCAGTAGGGAAGAAACCGGAGGTGATCATACTAACTGAAGTGAGACAGGGAGAGAGATATCATACAATACCCCTCTGGTGGAATCTAAAAATGGATACAAATGAACTTCATTACAAAAGAGAAGCATCACAGACTTGGGAAAGAAAGTTATGGGTGCCAAAATGGAAAGGGGGAGCAGGGAGGAATTAGCCGGTTCTGATCAACACACACATTAAAACAGGTGCTGCTGTTGTTTAGTCGCTCAGTTGTGTCTGACTCTTTGTGACCATAGGGACCGTAGTCCACCAGGCTCCTTTGTCCTTGGGAGTCTCCAGGCAAGAATACAGGAGTGGGTTGCCATTTCCTTCTCCAGGGGATCTTCCCAACCCAGGGACTGAACTCATGTCTCCTGCAAGTCTCCTGCATTGCAGGTGGATTCTTTACCACTGAGCCAGCAGGGAAGACATAAAAGAAGTGCTGAAGAGCTCTTAGTAGTCACAAGTCTGACAGGGCTGTAAATGACACCTGCCCTCAAGAATGTCCTGGGGTAAGTTAGGAGAAAAGAATTCCAGACAGGGCCAAGTTTCAACAGGTAAATTGTACTCATAAGGTATAAAATAATAAAAGCACATGGAAAGATACTCCACACCAGTAATTATTAAATCAATGCCAATCAAACTACAATGAGGTATTACTTCACACTGATCACAATGGCCATTGTCAAAAAGATCTACAAAGAATACTGCAGAGGATGTACAGATAAGGGAATCCTCCCACAATCATGGTGGGAATGTAACTGGTGAAGCCATTAGGGAAAACAGCATGGAGGTTCTCCGAAAAACTAAACAGAGATGTATCATATGATCCTACAAACCCTTCCCAGGCTTAGATCTGGAGAAATTCATCATTTGAAATGACACGTGCACCCCAATTTTCAGGGTAGCACTATTTACAATATCCAAGACTTAGAACCCACCAAAATATCCAGTGACAGAAAAATGAAGACTACATGGTCATAAAACAGAAAAAATAATATTGGGAACAGCCTAGATGTACTAAGAAATTATTATTCTAAGTAAGGTAACTCGTGGAGAAAGAGACAAGTATCCTAAGATAGCACATATAGGTGGGATCTATAAATTCATACCAGTGAACTAATGTGCAAAACAGAAACAGGTTCACAGACTGAGAAAACCAAATTACGATCATCAAAGTTAGAAGGGAGGGGTAAATTATGAGTTTGGAATGAAAATAAACACACGAATATATATCAGGTTGATAATGAAAAAGGACCTACGGAATAAATAGAACAGGCAACTCTAATGAAAAAAGTTAATATCCCATATGAGGCAAAAAACAGTAAAAGGATAGATATATGCCTATGTATAACTGAAGGAAGTTTAGTTCAGTTCAGTCGCTCAGTCGTGTCCAACTCTTTGCGACCCCATGAATCGCAGCACGCCAGGCCTCCCTGTCCATCACCAACTCCTGGAGTTCACTCCGACTCACGTCCATCAAGTCAGTGATGCCATCCAGCCATCTCATCCTCTGTCGTCCCCTTCTCCTCCTGCCCCCAATCCCTCCCAGCATCAGAGACTTTTCCAATGAGTCAACTCTTCGAATGAGGTGGCCAAAGTATGGGACTTTCAGCTTTAGCATCATTCCTTCCAAAGAAATCCCAGGGCTGATCTCCTTTAGAATGGACTGGTTGGATCTCCTTGCAGTCCAAGGGACTCTCAAGAGTCTTCTCCAACACCACAGTTCAAAAGCATCAATTCTTTGGCGCTCAGCCTTCTTCACAGTCCAACTCTCACATCCATACATGACCACAGGAAAAACCATAGCCTTGACTAGAGGAACCTTTGTTGGCAAAGTAATGTCTCTGCTTTTGAATATGCTATCTAGGTTGGTCATAACTTTCCTTCCAACGAGTAAGCGTCTTTAGCATAGGAACCTGGAATGTCAGGTCCATGAATCAAGGCAAATTGGAAGTGGTCAAACAAGAGATGGCAAGAGTCAATGTTGACATTCTAGGAATCAGTGAACTAAAATGGACTGGAATGGGTGAATTTAACTCAGATGACCATTATATCTACTACTGCGGGCAGAAATCCCTCAGAAGAAATGGAGTAGCCATCATGGTCAACAAAAGCGTCTGAAATGCAGTACTTGGATGCAATCTCAAAAATGACAGAATGATCTCTGTTCATTTCCAAGGCAAACCATTCAATATCACAGGAATCCAAGTCTATGCCCCAACCAGTAAGGCTGAAGAAGCTGAAGTTGAACTGTTCTATGAAGACCTACAAGACCTTTTAAAACTAACACCCAAAAAAGATGTCCTTTTCATTATAGGGGACTGGAATGCAAAAGTAGGAAGTCAAGAAACACCTGGAGTAACAGGCAAATTTGGCCTTGGAATACGGAATGAAGCAGGGCAAAGACTAATAGAGTTTTGCCAAGAAAATGCACTGGTCATAACAAACACCCTCTTCCAACAACACAAGAGAAGACTCTATACATGGACATCACCAGATGGTCAACACCAAAGGAAGTTCATATATACCTAAAACAAAACATTGAAATAAACTCTACTCAAATTTAAAATAACAATGAAATTACAAATTAAATTACCTGAGTTCAGTCTAGGGGAAACCAGGCAGTCATGGCCCCTATGATTAGACATGTGATATGCTATGAGAGTAACATGACACCACCAAAGATTTTCACTCAGCAGATCACAGAGCAGAAACCCACTCAAAGATGCCTGACCTCATATGAATGTGACAAGATGAAGAGAAGGAAAAGGACCACAGGTTAATCAGGGCAACACCCTCAATTCAGATGCTGGGAACTTCTGAGGAGACGAGACAAACTGCAGGTAAAGAGCAGACATGTGGTCTCCGGGTACAGGATCCTGACCCATGTGGATGGGGTGAGACCCACACAATCTCCAGACCTTGTACCTGGGGAATCACTTTCACAGTCTCCAAGGTGACACCACCTCCCCAGACCCTCCACTTGGGGTCCCCTGACCATGGTTAGGACACCAGGTCTCTGCTGCTTGGGCCCCTAAAGTGAAAACAAGTGGATTCCTGTAACCCCCTGGGATGGCAGAAAGAGGTAGGGTCGGTCTCCTCTCCCCACACTGTCCCAGAGAAGTCCTCCTCTCTTCCCTTTGGTTCTGTGTGATATTAACAGTTTTTACAGCTGTCATGATAATGTTGAACACACTACCTTGATTCTGGCAGGCTCAGTTCTTTCTTGTTTCACTGAGGTGTTGAGAAAACACACCAGACGCAGGGCTGGGAGACGAGGGGCAGGTCTGCTCTCTGCTGAGTAGGGACAGTTGACCAGAAGGAGATCACTGCAGCGACCTCACCTGCTGCCCATTGGCTTTTTGCCTGATCCACGTGCCCTGCAATCAGCTCACCAGGTGGACCTGCCTCCCTTCCCGCCATGATCATCCTAGAGAATCGGAATGATTACGAGGTAGACACCTGAGCCAGGGGTAAAGAGGCAAACAGGAACATGCTATATAAAGTGAACACCACAAAGTATTAATTCCTAAACACAAGTGAAGCTCTCATGTATTCTTCCCTTTTTCTTAGCTTTGTGTGTGTGTGGTCTCCCCACACACATGATCTTGACCCATGTAGATGGTGTGAGATACAGTCCCCAGACCACCCAACCTGGAGTCTATGTCCCCTTGGTCAGAACACCATGGTTGTGGTCCGAGGGCCCCCAGTGTGTAAACAAGCCAGGTCCCTGGGACCTCCGGGGACCCTAGAAAGAAGTCTAGGGTCAGTCTCCTCTTCCCTCAATTGTTCATGAGAAGTCAGGCCCCTCCTGTTTTCACTTTGGTTCTGTGTGATTTTTTGCTGGTTTGAAAGCTCATGCTACAGGTGAACACACTACCTTGGTTCTGGCAGGCTCTGTCTTTCTTGTCCTGCTGATGTGTTGAGAAAACAGGAGAGCTAGGCTGAAAGACTGGAGAAGGCAATGGCACCCCACTCCAGTACTCTTGCCTGGAAAATCCCATGGATGGAGGAGCCTGGTAGGCTGCAGTCCATGGGGTCGCTAAGAGTCGTACACTACTGAGCGATTTCACTTTCAATTTTTCACTTTCATGCATTGGAGAAGGAAATGGCAACCCACTCCAGTGTTCTTGCCTGGAGAATCCCAGGGACGGGGGAGCCTGGTGGGCTGATGTCTATGGGGTCGCACAGAGTTGGACACGACTGAAGTGACTTAGCATTAGTAGCAGCAGCAGGCTGAAAGATGAGGGGCCTCTCTGTTGTATTCTGAGGAGAGTCAGCCAGGAGGAGAGCACAGCAGCAACCTCACCTGCTGCCCGTTGACTTTTTGCCCGATTCCTTTGCCCTGGAACCAATTCACCAGGTGAACCTGCCTCCCTACTCAACCTGAATGTGCTGGAAAATTGGAATGATTACCAGGTAATCATTTGGTAACCAAATCACCTGATGGGTCTCCAGGAGCCCCAGGGAGATGAACCTGGCAGGGGACAGACTAGGAGCCCGACTGCAGCACTGACTCCTGGGAGGGCCATGGAAGCCCACTCAGAGGACAGAACGGTCACCCAGAGAAGCCCACCCAGCCCCAGACCCCAGACATCTGAGTGCTGACACTCAGATGCAGGCACAGAGTTTCCCAGACAGAGGCCAGGCCAGGCCTGCACCCGGGTCCCCACGTCCCAGCACACACAGAACAGTCAGGCCTAAATGTCCTCACTGCAGAAAGCACACGGTCTCATTAAACATCATCTGTGCAGACAGGACTTGGAGAGGTCTAAATCTACCATGCAGTTGGAACTTGGTCAGGTTCAGACCAAGTTCAGACCTAGTCTAGGGCTGGTCTCCCAGGAGGCACAGGTCACACACATGCAGGGTCTCTCATGGTTGGACAGGGGCCCACCCTCCTATGGGAGCAAGAATGTACATTTCTTGAAGAACAAATCATCACTGGGCTCCAGGCTTCACCCACATCAGGAAACTGAAAGGATCTGTGTCATTAAGCATTTCAAAAGGCAAAACAACAATGTTACTAATTTTTCTGGTCACATGATGGTCAGAATTCAGGGGAGATCCAGGAACTTCTTAGAGTGCAGCCCAGTGTCCTGTAGAGACAGACAGGAAGTGGCCTGATTCCAGCATCACAGGTTTCCAGCAGGAGGCTGCCACATTGGAAGCCTTTTGGAAAAGTACATTTTTTAACAGAATAAAAATATACTGTTTTAAATCCAAGTATACTAGTCATAGCAAACACCCTTTTCTAACAACACAAGAGAAGACTCTACACATGGACATCACCAGATGGTCCACACAGAAATCAGATTGATTATATTTTTTGCAGCCAAAGATGGAGAAGCTCTATACAATCAGCAAAAACAAGACTGGGAGCTGACTGTGGCTCAGATCATGAACTCCTTATTGCCAAATTCAGACTGAAAAATGAAGAAAGTGGAGAAAACCACTAGACCATTCAGGTATGACCTAAATCAAATCCCTTATGATTATACAGTGTAAGTGAGAAATAGATTTAAAGGACTAGATCTGATAGACAGAGTGCCTGATGAACTATGGAGGGAGGTTTGTGACATTGTACAGGAGACAGGGATCAAGACCATTCCCATGGAAAAGAAATGCAAAAAAGCAAAATGGCTGTCTGGGGAGGCCTTACAGATAGCTGTGAAAAGAAGAGAAGCAAAAAGCAAAGGAGAAAAGGAAAGATATTCTCATTTGAATGCAGAGTTCCAAAGAATAGCAAGAAGAGATAAGAAAGCCTTCCTCAGCGATCAATGCAAAGAAATAGAGGAAAACAACAGAATGGGAAAGACTCTCTTCATGAAAATTAGAGATACCAAGGGAACATTTCATGCAAAGATGGGCTTGATAAAGGACAAAAATGGTATGGACCTAACAGAAGCAGAAGATATTAAGAAGAGGTGGCAAGAATACACAGAACTGTACAAAAAAGATCTTCACGACCCAGATAATCATAATGGTGTGATCACGGACCTAGAGCCAGACATCCTGGAATGTGAAGTCAAGTGGGCCTTAGAAAGCATCACTACGAACAAAGCTAGTGGAGGTGATGGAATTCCAGTTGAATTCTTTCAAATCCTGAAAGATGATGCTGTGAAAGTGCTGCACTCAATATGCCAGCAAATGTGGAAAACTCAGCAGTGGCCACAGGACTGGGAAAGGTCAGTTTTCATTCCAATCCCAAAGAAAGGCAATGCCAAAGAAGGCTCAAACTACTGCACAATTGCACTCATCTCACATGCTAGTAAAGTAATGCTCAAAATTCTCCAAGCCAGGCTTCAGCAATATGTGAACCGTGAACTTCCAGATGTTCAAGCTGGTTTTAGAAAGGCAGAGGAACCAGAGATCAAATTGCCAACATCTGCTGGATCATGGAAAAAGCAAGAGAGTTCCAGAAAAACATCTACTTCTGCTTTATTGACTATGCCAAAGCCTTTGACTGTGTGGATCACAATAAACTGTGGAAAATTCTGAAAGAAATGGGAATACCAGACCACCTGACCTGCCTCTTGAGAAACCTCTATGCAGGTCAGGAAGCAACAGTTAGAACTGGACATGGAACAACAGACTGGTTCCAAATAGGAAAAGGAGTACGTCAAGGCTGTACATTGTCACCCTGCTTATTTAACTTATATGCAGAGTACATCATGAGAAACGCTGGGCTGGAAGAAGCACAAGCTGGAATCAAGATTGCCGGGAGAAATATCAATCACCTCAGATATGCAGATGACACCACCCTTATGGCAGAAGGTGAAGAGGAACTAAAAAGCCTCTTGAATGTGAAAGAGGAGAGTGAAAAAGTTGGCTTAAAGCTCAACATTCAGAAAATGAAGATCATGGCATCTGGTCCCATCACTTCATGGGAAATAGATGGGGAAACAGTGGAAACAGTGTCAGACTTTATTTTTTGGGGCTCCCAAATCACTGCAGATGGTGACTGCAGCCATGAAATTAAAAGACGCTTACTCCTTGGAAGGAAAGTTATGACCAACCTAGATAGCATATTCAAAAGCAGAGACATTACTTTGCCAACAAAGGTCTGTCTAGTCAAGGCTATGGTTTTTCCGGTAGTCATGTATGGACATGAGAGTTAGACTGTGAAGAAAGCTGAGCACCGAAGAATTGATGCTTTTGAACTGTGGTGTTGGAGAAGACTCTTGCGAGTCCCTTGGACTGCAAGGAGATCCAACCAGTCCATTCTAAAGGAGATCAGTCCTGGGTGTTCTTTGGAAGGACTGATGCTGAAGATGAAACTCCAGTACTTTGGTCACCTCATGTGAAGAGTTGACTCATTGGAAAAGACTCTGATGCTGGGAGGGATTGGGGGCAGGAGGAGAAGGGGACGACAGAGGATGAGATGGCTGGATGGCATCACCGACTCGATGGATGTGAGTTTGAGTCAACTCCGGGAGTTGGTGATGGACAGGGAGGCCTGGCGTGCTGCGATTCATGGGGTCGCAAAGAGTCGGACACGACTGAGCGACTGAACTGAACTGAACTGATACTGCTGCTGCTGCTGCTAAGTCGCGTCAGTCGTGTCCGACTCTGTGCGACCCCATAGACGGCAGCCCACCAGGCTCCCCCGTCCCTGGGATTCTCCAGGCAAGAACACTGGAGTGGGTTGCCATTTCCTTCTCCAATGCATGAAAGTGAAAAGTGAAAGTGAAGTCGCTCAGTCGTGTCCGACTCTCAGCGACCCCATGGACCGCAGCTTAGCAGGCTCCTCCGTCCATGGGATTTTCCAGGCAAAGTACTGGAGTGGGGTGCCATCGCCTTATTTGCAAACCTAAAATAGTCCTAAAAGCTTGGAACTCTGATTTTACGGTTTCCATTGGTTCCTTTGGTTTAGATTTTCTAGGTAGAAGCAAGCCATCATTTCAAATAATTTTCTCCTAATTCTGTTGTTATTATATGAATAAAAGGTCACACTTGAAAATAAAAGAAAATTCCTGCAAAAGATTAATGACTCAAAGAGCACATGAGCTGCAGGTACTTTTTCTTCTGTTTCATTTTTTTTCCATAAAGAAAACAGAAAACATAGGCCCATTGATTTTTTTTGCTTCTCTATTCAAACTGAGCTAGAATGAAATCGATATTCACATCAACAGTTTTTGAGGTTTGAAATGTCACTTTAGGGAAATAGGACTTGGAGAAAAGGGAATGTTCCTACACTGCTGGAGAGAAGCCACATCCTAAAAATAAGGCTAAAATTCAAATTGGATTTAATTATGACAGTATGTGGTTACATGGAGTATGAACCAAGAGTCTAAATATAGCAGACAATATGTGAAAACAAATTTGATATCTCAGATGTGAGACTAAGGTTTCTTGTCAGATCCGCAGCTGGTATGCACACACTTCATGTGTCTTTTTGAAGTATAGCTTTTTCTGGATGTTTGGCTAGAAGTGGGATTGCTGGATCATATGGTAACTTGTGGAACCTCCATACTGTTCTCTACAGGTACTGCACCGATTTACATTTTCGCCATCAGTGTAGGAGGGCTCCCTTTTCTCTGCACCAATTTACATTTTCGCCATCAGTTAGGAGGGCTCCCTTTTCTCCACACCCTCTGCAGCACTTGTTCTTTGGAGATTTTTAAGTGATGGCCTTTCTGACCAGTTTGGGGTGGTACCTCATTGAAGTTTTGATTTTAATTTCTCAAATAATTAACAATGAGGAGAATTATAGGATGATTCTTTAATTTTCAGATGTGTAAAATAAATTAGGTTTGACCTACTTGACAATTTTTTCACAGACAAGGATTTATGAAATATTTATTCCCTTTGTTCTTAGTCTAACTATAGAGACATGTGTTATGTTACTCAAGGCGATGGGCTCAGTTTTGCATCTTAGAGCAGTTTTAAAGATGTGCACTGCTCCCTTCAAAGGGAAGGCTTAGTTTTGGTGGGACCAAGTTCCACCATCCAATACAAGCTGTTCCTTGAGCAAATACAGTCACAGCCAAGGGGCCACATGGTGAGACCACCTTGTCTACTGACCCTTCCCACATCTCAGGCCCCACTGTGACCATTCCATGTGAGGTTTAACAGTTGCCCTGGTGATACAGCTTGACCTCTTTCTGTATGACTAGGTGAATTGTTAATGACTTTTTTTTTTTGCAACAATTTCCTTAGAATTGCTTGTCCTAACACCAAATATCCAATCTGCCACTCTTTTGGGTATTTAAAATTTTAAGACTATACTTTCAAGGATCATTTCTATAGTTTGTTAATGACTTTTAAAAATTCTACTGGGGCTTCCCAGGTGGCACTAGTGGTAAAGAACTGCCTGCCAATGCAGGAGACATAAAGACACTGGTTCAATCTCTGGGTCAGGAAGATCCCTTGGAGGAGGGCATGGCAACCCACTCCATTATTCTTGCCTAGAGAATCCCATGGACAGAATAGTCTTGTGGGCTATGGTTCACAGGGTCACAAAGAGTTGGACACAACTGAAGCAACTTAGCACACAGACACACTCACCCTCAGGAAAGGTCCTGCAGCAGATACTGCAGAAATAAATTACAAACACAACCAACTTTCAAGAAGCTAATGGCAAAAGGTAAATTCTCCTCACACCCTTAAGAAAAAAAAAACACCCAAACTGCCACAGGACAATATGCTCAGCATCCCTAATTATTACAGGAGAAATGCCAATCAAAATGACAACAAGAAATCAAATCCAACCTATCAGAATGGCCATCCTCACAAGTCTGCAACAATACATGTAGGGGAGAGCTGGGTAGTGATGGAACCTACCCGACACAATCAGTGGGAATGGAGATTGCCAACAGCCCTAGAAAGTACACCCTCCACATGCTAGAAAAAGATCTTCAGAAAAACAGCCTAGAATCTGACATACCCTGACATGGGCTTATATTTAAAAAACCAGCATTCAAAAAGACACCTGCACCCCAACATTCACTGCAGCCCTACTTACAATAGAAAAACTCAGACCCAGGAAAATGTCCACTGACAGATTAAAGCTAAAGAAGATGCAGTATATGTATAAAATGAACTATGAAAAACTGCCACTAAAATTATGAAACTATGCCCCCGGTTGCCACAGGGATGGACCTTGAAGAATCTTACATTAACAAGTTAGCCAGTCAAGGAAAGACAATAGTATACTATCTCCCTTCTACGCAAGATGAAAAAAAGAGCGGCAAAGGAACTAACTTACAACACAAAGAGAGACTCTGAGAACTCAAACACAAAGTCCCCCTCACCCAAAAAAGTGAAGGGCATGAATTAGAAATTCGGGGCTAACATATACACAAGAATATGTATCTGTAATAAATAATCCACAATGAGTATTTCCTACCATCCTTCCTTCCACATATACAAAGAAATCTGTATCTCTAACGTATATACAGAAATCTGTATCTGTAATAGAAAATCCACAAGGATTATCTCCTTCCTTCCTCATATTCACATAAACCAATATCTTCAATAGATAATCCATAAGGAGTATCTCCTTGCTTGCTCCTCCCTCCCACATAAACACAAAATCTGCATCTCTAACATATACAGAGAAATCTATATCTGTTAATAGACAATTTGCAAAGATTATCTCCTTCCTTCATTCTTTCCACATTTACACAGAAATTTGTCTAACAGATATTCCACAAACATCTGATGTGCAGCACAGGGAACTTTGCTTGAAATTTTGCAATAACCTCTAGGGCAAAACAATCCAAAAAAGAACAGATATGCTGTATATAATCATATGTCGTAACAGAATCAGGTGGTTGTATACTGATGACAAGCAAAAATGGCAAATCAACTATATTCCCATATAGCATTGGCATTAAAGAAAAGAAAATACCTAGTTAGTTTCCTACCATCTCCCTGACTTGGGCTGCTATCCCATCTCTGGAGTCTGAGCAGCCTTGGAACCCATGACTGCTCTGGAATGGGGTCGAACAGTTGGTTAGGGTGTCCTTAACTGAGTACTGTCTGGTTTTCTCTGACTGGGACAAGAGTCCCTAATACAACAAAAGGATGGTCGACCATCTGGCCTCAAACCCTGGAAAAGTAACCTAGGCTCCAGGTCTATTGGTGCTGGTGCTGAGGTCCCCACTTCAAACCTCCTTCCTGAGAGTGCAGCCTCCTGGGCACCTCAGCAGGTAGGTAGGTAGCCCTAGGTAGGCATGAGTCTGGAGGGGATGGGTGAAGCTTCAGGGGGAAGAAGCAATGAGACACGGGCCCGTGGGTGTTTGCTCAGGCACCTCACACTCTAATTCACTGTCCAGGAAGCCGTCTTTCCTGAAGGCGCTGGTTGCATATGGAACCAGTGTTGGACATGAAGAATTACTGCCGTCTTGTGGACATTTTCTATAACTACAACTTGACCACAGGGGCTTACTGGCATCTCCAATTCACAAAGCGGGAGGGACTGTTAAAGCTGCCATCAGAAAAGATCCTACAGTAGGTATTGGAGACATAAATTTCAAACACAACTGACGTTCAAGAACCCCAATTGTGACAGGTAAATTTTCCTCACACCCTTTAATCAAAAAAAATAAAAAAAGGAAAAAACACCAAATGGTCACGGAACAAGATACTCAACATCCCTATTTATTACAGGATGACAACAAGTAATCAAATTCCACCTGAGAGGAGGGTTATCCTAACGGTATGCAAACTGCAAATGGGGGAGAGAGCTGAGAAATGATGGAATCCCCCTTCACGCTCCATGGGAATGGACATTGGCAACAGGCTCTAGAAGGGACAGGCTCCACAGGCAACAATGAAAAATTTCAAGAGAGCTAAGCCTAGGATTTTAATATCCACACCTGGGCCTATATTACGGAAAACCATCATTCAAATGACACATGCACCCCAACATTCACTGCAGGGCTACTTCCAATAGCCAAGACACAGACCAAAGATACATTCCATTGACAGATTAAATCTTGAAGAAATATGGTACATATATACAATGGGCTATTACTCAGACTTGAAAACCCCATGAAATTATGCCAATGGTTCCCACAAGAAGGAACCTTGGAGGATCATAAACTAAGCAAAGTCAGCAGCAAAGGAAGAAAACAGCAGATGATGTCCTTTCTAGGTAAAATTTAAAAAAAAAAAAAAAAAGGAGAGATCCGTAGGAAATATTTTACAATATAAAAAGAGACTCTGAGATTCAAACACAAACAAAGAATTCCAAATTAAGGAAAAAGAAAAGGGCCAGGGATGAATCAGGAGGTCAGTACTAACATACACACAAGAATCAGTAATTGAAAAATTATCTCCTTCCTTCTTTCCTTCTACATAGGCACGAAATTCTGTATCTCTAACATATCCACAGAAATATGTATTTGTATTAGGTAATCTACAAGGTTTATTTCCTTCTTTCCTTCCTACCATACACATATATGCAGAAACATTTCTAACGTATACATAGAAATCTGTAGCTGTAACAGATAATCCACAAGGACTCTTTCCTTCCTTGGTTCCTTGCACATGTAAAAGACATCTGTAACTCTAGTAAATGTCCCACAGGGATCTGATGTTCAGCACAGAGAACTTTACTCGACCTTGTTCAATAACCTATATGGCAAAAGAATCCAAAAAAGTAAAATTATGCTCTATGTATAAACTGAATCAGTCCATTGGACACTGAGGACAAGCACAAAAGGCAAATCAACCATACTTCAAAATAGCTTCAGCATGAGAGTAAAGAAAAGAACAGGAATGAAAAGTAAAGCCCAGTTTACACCCACTGACCTCCATAATTTGGGATAGTATCCAATCCCTCGAACCTGGGTAGTGTTGAGTCCCATGGCTGGACTGGGGCCAGCAGAGTGCACTTCATTGAGACACCTCTTAAACCTGTTTTGCCTGGTTTTACCCTGGCTGTGACCAGAATCCAGAGTGCACACAAAAGATGATGGCCTGACCCTCAGGCCTAGGGGACCAAGGTGAAGTCACCAAGTATTCAGGTCCCCTGGTGCTGGTGTCCCCAGCTGAAGCCTCCTTCCTGAGAGCGCAAACTCCTTGGCCCCGCAGCAGAGAGCCATGCCCCAGGCTGGGATGAGTCTGGGCTGGGGGTGGAGCTTTTGGGGAAGAAATAATGAGACCTAAACCCTTGGGAGTTTGCTCAGGCACAGTCCACTCTAATTCGGAGCCCAGGAAGCCGACTTTCCCCAAGGCTCTGGTTACATGTGGAATCACATTTGAGCATGAATGAGTGCTGCCTCCTTGTGGACAGTCTGTAACTACATGTTGGCCATGATTGCCTCCTGCTGCTGCTGCCGCTGCTAAGTCACTTCAGTCATGTCCAACTCTGTGCGACCCCATAGACGGCAGCCCACCACACCCGCCATCCCTGGGATTCTCCAGGCAAGAACACTGGAGTGGGTTGCCATTTCCTCCTCCAATGCATGAAAGTGAAAAGTGAAAGTGAAGTCGCTCAGTCGTGTCTGACTCCTAGCGACCCATGGACTGCAGCCTACCAGGCTCCCCCGTCCATGGGATTTTCCAGGCAAGAGTACTGGAGTGGGGTGCCATTGCCTTCTCCCCGATTGCTTCCTAGCACCTCCAATTCACAAGACCTGTGGGGCTCTTAATGACAGATACCTCAGGAAAAGCCCTGCAACCAGTATTGTAGAAATAAATTCCAAACACAGCTGACTGTCAAGAAACCAATCAGAACAGATAAAATTTTCCTCATGCCCTTTAAGGAAAAAAATGTAAAATCAAAGACCCCAAATAGCCCAGGACAAGATGCTCATCATCCCTAATGATTACCATAGGAATCCCAATCAAAACAACAAGTAATCAAATACCATCTGACAGAATGGCCACCCTGATTGTATGCAAACAGTAAATGGGAGAGGATGGAACTCTCCTACATGCTCCATGAGAATGGATATTGGCAACAGCCCCTAGAAAGGTCAGCCTCCACAGGCAACAAAGAAAATTTTCAAGAGAGCTAAGTCTAGGATTTTGATACCCACACTTGAGCCCATATTACAACAAAAACCATCATTCAAATGACACATGCACCCCAACGTTCATTGCTGTGCTACTTCCAACAGCCAAGACACAGACCAAAGAAACGTTCCGTTGAAAGATAAAACCTTAAAGAAATGTGGTACACACATACATTAGGATTTTACTCATACATGAAAAAAAAACACCATAAAATTATGAAATTATGCCACTGATCCAGACAAGGATGGATGTTAGAGGATCATATATTTAGTGTACTCAGCAACACAGAAAAAACATAGCAGATGATGTCCCTTCTCCACAAAAAGAAGACATACAGGGGAAGTCATTTACCACACAGCAAGAGACCTTAAGATTCAAACACAAAGATTTAAAAAAATAAAAAAGGAAAGGGCCAGGTATGAATTAGGAGGTTGGTACCAATGTATACACAGAAATCTTTATCTGTAATACATAATCCACAAGAGTTCTCTTTCCTTCCACATGTGCACTGAAATTTGTATCTCTAACATACTGACAGAAATCTTTACTAAGTGATTCACAAGGATTATTTCCTGCCTTCCTCCTTCCTTCTTGTCTTTCTTTTTTCCCTCCATGCACATATACAAAGAAATCTTTATCCCTATCATATACATAGAAATCTGTAGCTGTAATAGATAATCCACAAGGACTATCTCCTTCCTTTGTTTCTTGCATATATACAAAAAATCTGTATCTCTAATAGATACTCCTCAAGGATTTGATTTGCAGCCCTGAGAAATTTACTCTACCTTGTTCAACTTACCCTGGCGCTGGGGATCCCAGCTCAAGCCTCCTTCCTGAGAGTGCTGCATCATAGCACCTAAGCACCCTCAGCAGTGTACTGTGGACCCTGAAGGGATTAGTCTGGATACAGTGTTTGTGTGAGGCTTTAGGGGGGAAAGTAGTGAGACTCAAGCCCTTTCCTGTTTGCTCAGGCACATTCCACTCCATCTCACAGCCCCGGAAGCCAACTTGCCCAAAGGCTCTGGTTGCCCCCAGGAACCAAGGTGGGCCTGAAAAAGTGCTGCCGCCTTGTGGACATTTTCTGGAACTTCAACTTGATCACTCTTGCTCACAAGGCACCTCAATTCCAAAGGCCTGGGGTTCTGCGAATGACAGCCATCCTCAGGAAACGTCCTGCGGCCGGCACCGGAGAAATAAATTCCAAACACAGCCGACTTTCAGGAAGCCAATGCCCAAAGCTAAGTTGTCCTCATACCCTTTAAGAAAAAATAAAAAAAGATAGAAAACATAAACCCAAACCTCCCCCACCAAACAAGATGCTCAGCATTCCTAATTGCTACAGAAATGCCAGTCAAAAAGATGATGGGAAATCAAATCCTACCACTCACAATGGCCAACATCACAAATCTGTGACAATAAATATGGCATAGTCTGGGGGACAAAGAATTGCCCTAAGCTCTCAGTGGGAATATACATTGGCAGCAGCCACTATCATGGCCAATCTCCAAATGCCTGAAAAAAATGATCAAGTCCTGCTAAGCCAAGGACCCGACATTCCCCCACTTTGGCCTGAGAAAGCCTTTGATCAAAAAGCACAAGCACCCCAACAAACCTCCAGCACGACTTCCAGTAGCTGAGACACACACCCACCAAAATCTCCAACAAGAAGTTAAAGCTTAAACAAGAAGTGTACATATATACAGCAGACTATTTCTCACTCATTAAAAATCACCACTGAAATTAGGGAATTAGGACCTTGGGAGCCACAGGGATGGACCTTGAAGGATCATACACTAAGGGGAGTCAGTCAGGCAGAGGAAGACTACGGTATATAAGGTACATTCCAGGCAAAATGAAAATAGACCTACAAGTCAACAAATTTACAACCCAAAGAGAGACTCTGAGGATTCAAAGTCAAACAGAGGATTCCAGGGAAAAAAATAACTGAAGGGTCGTGAATGAAATGGGAGGTCTGTACCTACACAGACAGGAAAAGTATATCTGGAGTAGATAATCCAGATGATCCTCTTCCTTCCTGCTTCCTTCCACGGATACACAGAAATATGTATCTCGAACCCATACACAGAAATCTCTTTCTTAAAGAGATACACCACAAAAAGTAACTATCTTTCTTCTTTGTATCCACAGAAAAGTGTATCTGAGATAGATAATTTCGAAGACACCTATGCTCAGCACTTTGCTCATTATTCTATGGCAAAAGTCCAACAACCATAGACATACCCCATAGAAATGTGATACCTGAACCCCGTGATGTACACTGACAACGGTCACAACACGGCAAATCGACAGTGCAGCGCTGTAGCATCGACACGATGTTAAAGAAAGGTAAGTAAATCACTGTCTTTTCCATGATCTCCAACCTCCCTGCCAGGGGATGCTATCCCATCCCTGGAGGCTGAGCAGGCTTGGGTCCCAATTTGAGACTGGGGGTGGTCGACACAGCCTGGCCTGGTGCTCTGTGTTGAATCCTATTGAAATGTCTACCTTCTCTTACATTCTGGCTGGGGTCAGGGTTGCGCATGGCATCAAGGCCTCAAGGAATTTGCAGGCAAGGCTCAGCAAGCCTAGTCTTCTCATGATGCTGGGGTTCCCAGCTCAAGGCTCGTTCCTGACAGTGCGGCCTTCTAGCACCCAAGCACCCTCAGCAGTGTGCTGCGGACCCTGAAGGGATGAGCCTGGACCGGGTGTTTGTGTGATGCTTTAGAGGAAAAAGACCTGACACTCAAGGTCTTTCGTGTTTGCTCAGGCACATTCCACTCTATTTCACTGCCCAGGAAGCAAACTTTCCCTAAGGCTCTGGTTACTCCCAAGAACCAAAGGTGGGCATTAAAAAGTGCTGCCGCCTCGTGGATATTTTCTGTAAATAAAATTTGATCACAGGTTCTAAAGGAACCTCAATTCACTAGGCCTGGGATTCTGTTAGTGATAACTGCCCTGAGGAAATATCTAGGACGGATATTGGAGAAAAATTCGAAACACAGCTGACTCTCAGGAACCAACTGTCAAAGGTAAATTGTGATCATACCCTTTAAGGAGGAAAAAAAAAAAGACAAAACAAATGGAAAACTCCACCACAGAACATGTTGCTATGATTCCCTAAATGCTGGAGGAATATCAATCACAATGACAATGGAAAATCAAATTTCACCACTCACAATGGCCATCAGGCCATCATCACAAGTCTACAAAAAATAAATGCGGGAGAGAGCCTGGAGGAAAAACAATCGCACTAAGCTATTGGTGGGCATATACAACGGCATCAGCCAGTATAGTGCACAGGCTTCGAATGACTGAAAAAATACTATCCAGGGGGCTAAGCCTAGGATTTGACATTACAACACTTGGGCCTATATCCTGAGAAAATCACGTAGTTATGTTAAACACTGAACTTCAATTTGAAAACATATACTTAATGTATAGCTACAGCCACAATAGAAAATCAAAAAGAAAAAACTAGCAAAATGAAAATGGGATATTTCTTACACCAGGAGACACAACAGAGAAATTTTCTTGCATGAGACTATTTAAAAAAAACAGACTAGTTTACCTCTTTAATCTATATTTCAAAAAGAACTAATTAGCCAAATAAGGCCAATTAATCTACCAACAAGATAAATACGGCCTAGAAAGCAGGTGAAAGACATTTTACCAGACACATTTTATCACATTGTGATAATTGGTACAATTAAAAAATACAGAAAAATTTTGATGATTTTCTTTAAAGAATGAATCAAAAGGAGTTCAGTCTGAAGATATAATTTTCATATTTTATATATGCCAATATTTTCCTGTATGAAATATGGAAAATTTCATATTTCATGCAGGAGGATTTCATACTTCATGCAGGAAAATCGTGTCTATAATTTCCTCCATGAAATATGGCAAATTTCATATTCCACACAGGAAAACTTGTGCCCATAATTTCCTGTATGAAATATGGAAAATTCCAATTGAAATTATACTATTTTCAGGAAAATGAATCTATATATTCTCATACTAAGGCATGATTGTCAGAAACATAAAATGACCATAAGAAATCACATTTGTGTAGAATCTAAAATATGACACAAAGGAACCTATCTATGAAACAGAAAGAGACTCACAAATCCAGAAACTAATGGATGTCTGTGGGGATTTGGTGTAGATATTGCCAGACTGGGGTAGAGGTTAAGAGATAAAAATCACTATATGTAAGGAAAATAATAGGATATAGTATGCAGCAGAAAGAAATATAGCCATGATTTTGTAATATCTTTAAGTGGAGAATATTCCATTAAAATACTGAATCACTATGTGGTATCCCATACTTCAGTGGAAAAAGAAATAGTGGATTGATAACTATAAACACAAAAAATAATCAAGAATGAAGGTTAGCAAAATAAAAATGGGAAAATTTTAGAAATAGAAATTCCCATCAAGAAATTAATTTGGATGAGATTACTAAAAATGTCCATTGGTCCATCCACGAGAATGAACAACATGGAGGATCTTGAAAAAATGAAACACAGAAGTGCCTTAGGAAACAGCAGTCATGTGCCTGGGCATAGAGTCAGGGAGAAGCAACATTTTCAAAGATAAGGGTACCCATGCCATCCCTGCCAGACTGGTTTCCATAGCAAGGACACTGCTGCAACCTAAGTGTGGAAGGACACAGAAATGAATAAAGAAAATGGGATATATACACACAATGGTTTATTAGTTAGCCATAAGGAAGAATGAAACAATGCATGTTCAGGCACAGGGAAGAAGGTAGAGATGATCATAGTAAGTGAAATAAGAGAGACAGAGAGTGACAAATATAAAACAGATGATCTCAACAAACATCCTAATGGTGGTCATTAGAAAAGATTTCAAAACAGGGCCAAGTTACAAGAAGCCAGTCTTGAGAGGTAAGTTGAACTCACCCTTGAAAATAAATCACCTGAAAAGAAGTCAATGTTGCTAAATATTAGAAATACCAATTGAAACCCCAGGAAGGTATCACCTCACAGAAGGCAGAATGGCATTATCAGAAACTCAACAAACAATAACTGCTGATGAAGATGTGGAGAAAAGGGAATGTTCCTCCCCTGATGCTGGGAATATAAATTGGTAACAGACACTGAAGGGTAGAGTGAGGGTTATTAAAATAAAGAAAATGAGAATGAGGTTAGAATACTTCTCTAACACAACACATGAAATTAACTTCAAATAATACAGATCTAAAGTTCAGGAGAGATTCTATGAGAATCTTAAGGAAAACATAGGCAGGACATGTGATGATAAAAACTGCAACGTCTTTTTTAATCCATCTCTCGGAGCAATGAAAAAGACACTGAAAATAGGAAAACATGACCTCAATTCAGTTCAGTTCAGTTCAGTCGCTCAGTTGTGTCCAACTCTTTGTGAAACATGATCTACTTCAATTTAAAAGCAGGTACCCAACAAAGAAACCTTAAGGAAAGACAAAAGCAATCCAGAATGGGAAGAAATATGTACAAACCAAGATACCCACAAGGAATTCATCTCTGAAACCAACAAACAGCTCATAATTTTGTAATATTTAAATAGAGTTTAGGACTTCCCAGGTGATGGCAACCCACTCCCGTACTCTTGCCTGGAGAATCCCACGGAGGGAGGAGCCTGGGAGGCTATAGTCCATGGGGTCGCAGAGAGTCGGACATGACTGAGCGACTTCACTTTCACTTTCACAGGTGGTGTTAGTGGTTAAAGAATCTACCTCCCAACGCAGGAGACATAAGAGATGTGGTTTTGATCCCTTGGTCGGGATGATCCCATGGAGGAGGGCATGGCAATCCACTCTAGTATTCTTGCCTGGAGAACCCCAGGGACAGAAGAGCCTGGCGGGCTACAGTCCATAGCGTCACAAAGAGTCGGACATGACTGAACGACTAAAAGACACTATATGTATACACACATTTCCAGGCACACACACATGCACAAATGGAGTTTATTCTGTAAAATATTGAATCATTATGTTGTATCCAAAAACAAATAGAATTATGTTAATTGACTGTATTTCAATTAAAAAATACTTGATGGATAGCTACAAACATGAAAGAAAATCAAGAATTAAAAAGTAGCAAAATGACAGTGGAAAATTCTTAACAGAAGATCCAATCAAGAAATTAATTTAAATGAGATTACTAAAAATCACAGAAGCTAGATTGACCATTTTAATTGTTGCTTCAGAAAGAACTAATTATTCAAAGCAATCCAATTAATTTACCAACAAGATAAAGATGGTCCAGAAGGCCAGGATAAACCCACATTTTACCAAGCCCACAATGTGATAATTAGTACCATTATAAGATATAAAATTTTTTTGACCATTTTCTTTAGAGAATGATTCAAAAGAAATACATTTTGAAATACATTAAAAAATGTATTTCCTATATTTTCATATGTGCCCAGATTTTCCTGTAGGCAATATGGAAAACTCCAAATTCCATGCAAGAATATCTCCACCCATGTTTTCTTGAATGAAACATGCAACTTGCATATTTCCTGCGGGAAAATCTGTGACCATATTTTCTTGTATGAAATACTGGCAACTTCTATATATCCTTCAGGAAAATCTGTGTCCATATTTTCTGTATGGAATATGGAAAATTCCAATTGAAATAATGCTATTTTGAGGAATATGAAACTACATATTCTAAGCCATATACTAAGCCAAATTTCTCAGAAAGACATAGGCAACTACCATATGAAATAATATTTATGTTGAATCTAAATTATGACACAGATGAACTTATCTATGAAACAGAAAGAGACTCACAAATATAGAAACTAATGGATGCCTGTGGGGATTTGTCTGCGGGAGTTGCCAGACTAGGGTAGAGATTAAGAGGTATAAACACAATAAACAATGTAAGTAAACTAATAGCATATAGTATGCAGCAGAGGAAAATATAGCCATGATTTTGTAATATCTTTAAATGGAGTATATTCCATTAAAATACTGGATCACTATGTTGTAACCCAAAGCAAATATATTAGTATTAATCAACTGTAGTTCAATTTTAAAAGAGATAATGGATGGAAAGCTACAAACACAAAACATAATCAAGAAGAAACATTAACAAAATTCAAATGGGAAAGTTTTAAAAATAAAGATCCCATCTAGAAATTAATCTGGAGATTATTAAAAATGTCCATGGTTCATCCAATAGAAAAAAACAACATGGAGTTTCCTTAAAACTAAAAATAGAAGTGCATTCAGAAACAGCAGTCACATGCCTGGGCATACAGTCAGGGAGAAGTGACATTTTCAGAGACAAGGGTACCCATGCCATCCCGGGCGGACTGGTTTCCATAGCAAAGACACTGCTGCAACCTAAGTGTGGAAGGACACAGAAATGAACAAAGAAAATGGGATACACACACAATGCTATATGACTCAGCCATAAAAAGCAATGAAACAATGGCATCTTCAGGCACAGGGAAGAAGGTAGAGATGATCATAGCAGCTGAAGAGAGACAGTGAACAAATGTAATATGATGGTGGAATCTATTAGGTGGAATCTAACAATGGATACATATGAGCTCCTTGAGCAAAGATACACAGTTCACAGACTTAGAAAAAAGAACTTATTGTTAGCAGAGAAGAAAGGTACCAGGCCCATAGAAATCAGCTATTTGAACTAACACATGCACACTACTATTTAGAAAATAAATCACAAGGACCCACTGGGTAACAAAAGGAATGGTACTCCACTCTCTGTAATACCTAAACAGGCATAGAACCCAAAATACAACTATACACATCTACATATGAGTGAATCACGAACAGTCCCTGGTAGCTCAGTCAGTAAAGAATCTGCCTGCAATGCAGGAGATTGGGGTTTGGTTCCTGGGTCAGGAAGGTCCTATGGAGAAGTAAATGGCAATCCACTCCAGTATTCTTGCCTGGGAAATCCCAATGAAGGACAGAGGGGCCTGGTAGGATACAGCTGAGTTATTTCAAATCCTAAAAGATGATGGTGTTAAAGTGCACTCAATGTGACAGCAAATTTGCAAAACTCAGCAGTGGCTACAGGACTGGAAAAGGTCAGTTATCATTCCAATTCCAAAGAAGGGCAACGCCAAAGAATGTTCAAACTACCACACAACTGCACTTATTTCACACAGTAGCAAAAGTAATGCTCAAAAGTTTCCAAGACACACTTCAACAGTACGTGAATGGAGAACTTCCAGATGTTCAAGTAGGATTTAGAAAAGGCAGATAAACCAGAGATCAAATTGCAACATCCATTGGATCATAGGAAAAGCAAGAGAATTCCAGAGAAACATCTACTTCTGCTTCAATGACTACGCTAACCTTTGACTGTGTGGATGACAACTAACTGTGGAAAATTCTTAAAAGAGATGGGAATACCAAACCACCTTACCTGCATCATGAGACACCTGTATGCAGGTGAAGAAGCAATAGTTAGACCCAGACATGGAACAACAGACTGGTTCAAAATTGAGAACTGAGTATGTCAAAGCTGTATATTGTCACCCTGCTTATTTAACTTATATGCAGAATACATCATGCGAAATGCAGGGCTGGAAGAAGCATGAGCTAGAATTTGCCAGGAGAAATATCAATAACAAATATGCAGATGACACCACCCTAATGGCAGAAAGCGAAGAGGAACTACAGAAGGTGAAAGAGGACAATGATAAAGCTGGTTTAAAGCTCAACATTCAGAAAACTAAGATCATGGCATCTGGTTCCATCACTTCATGGCAAATAGATGGGGAAACAATGGAAATCATGACAGACTTTATTTTCTTGGGCCCCAAAATCACTGCATGATTTTGGATGGTGACGCAGCCATGAAATTAAAAGACTCTTGCTCCTTGGAAGAAACGCTATGACAAACCTAGACAGCATACTAAAAAGCAGAGACATTACTTTTCTGACAAAGGTCCACATAGTCAAAGCTATGGTTTTTCCAATGGTCACGTATGAATGTGAGAGTTGGACCATAAAGAAGGCTGAGTGCCAAAATATTGATGCTTTCGAATTGTGGTGTTGGAGAGGACTTTTGAGAGTCCCTTGGACTGGAAGGAGATCAAGCCAGTCAATCCTAAAGGAAATCAATCCTGAATATTCATTGGAAGGACTGATGCTGAAACTCCAAAACTTTGATGTGAAGAGCCAACTCATTAGAAAAGACCCTGTTGCTGGGAAAGACTGAAGGCAGGAGAAGGGGATGACAGAGGACGAGATGGTTGGATGGCGTCACCAACTCAATGGACATGAGTTTGAGCAAACTCTGGGAGACGGTGAAGGGCAGAGAAGCCTGGTGTGCTGCAGTCCACAGGGTCACAAAGAGTTAGACATGACTGAACAACTGAACACAAGGAGTGAATCACAAGTTGCTATGAATTAAAAAAAAACAATCAAACACCCAATGCATTGTAATTCACCTATATTCTTAAGTTCGAATAACTGGATAAACACTATAAAGATAGAAACATATTCTGGCTCTATTCCCCTCATCCCGTGGTTACCTTGGCTTGTATCACATCTCTGGAGACTGGGCAGGCTTGGGTCCCAAGGTTGGATTGTGGTGGAGCTCAAGGACCTGGGAGGATGTGGCAGGCAGTGCGTCCCCATGATGTTCCTGGAGTGCCTCTTGCCCTCTCTGCAGGAGCCCTCAATCTCTAGATATAGGTGAAGTAAATTAAGAGCTTTGAATTAACATAGACACACTTATATGTACCAAATAGATGATCGAAATTGACCTACTGATTGAATAGCAGATGGATGTTTACTGAACACACTGTAATTACCTAGATGGGAACAAGAACTTGAAAGAGAAGAGATAAACACCTATACATAAATGAATCAAGTTCCTATATACTTGAAACATATAAATTCAGAAATTATCTTTATTAAAAATAAAATAACATGGAAATTACAGGGGGAAAAATGTGTGGAGCTGAATAAAGCTGCCACCTTGAGGCCATTTTCCATAACAACTACTTGAAAAGCTGTGCTGTTGGGCATTGAGTATTCTCAAGGTCAGAGGGTCTGGAGGTAAAAAACAGCTGATCTCCACAAACGTTCTAGTGGTGGTTATCAGAAAAAATTTAAAACAGGACGAGTTCAAGGGAACCAATCTGGAGAGGTGAGCTGAACTCACCCTTGAAAAGAAACCACATGAAAAAGAGGTCATCATCGCTAAATATTAGAAATGCAAATCTAAACCCCAGGAAAGTATCATCTCACAAAAGGCTTAATGGCCATTGTCAGAAACTCGACAAACAATAACTGCTGATGAAGACGCAGGGAAAAGGCAATATGGAGAATTCCGTATTTCATGCAGGAGAACCTGCACCCATGTTTTTGCTGCAGGAAATAGGGGGTATCCACAAGGACCTGATGCTAAGCACCCCGCTCAACTTGCTATTGTACAAAGTCCAAACACACAACAGCGATTCCCCATAGACATGCAATATCTGAATCAAGTGGCTGTACACTGACAACAATCACGATATTGCAACTCGACTACGCTGCGATGTAGTATTGGCAAGATGGTAATGGAGAGGAAAGGAAAGCAGGGCCTCCTCTTTTATAAATAACCTTCCTGACTTGGGATGCTATCCCATCCCCAGAGTCTGAGCAAGCTTGGGTCCCACTCCTGGATTGGGGAGGGGTGGATACAGCCTGGCATGGTGCCCTTCATTAAACACTTTTTAAAGGTCCATCATCTACAGCTCTCTGGCATCAAGGGCCCGAGGAATTTGAAGGCAAGATTCAGCTAGCCTCGACCTCTCCTGGAGCTGGGGTTCACAGCAAAAGCCTCCTTCCTGAGAGGGCAGCCTCTGAGGCACTGGGTGCTGTGGACCTGGAAGGGATTAGTCTGGATGGTGGGTTTGTGTGATGCCATAGGGGCTTCCCTGGTGGCTCAGACGGTAAAAGCGTCTGCCCGCAATGCAGGAGACCTGGGTTCGATTCCTGGGTTGGGAAGATCCCCCTGGAGAAGGAAATGGCAATCCACTCCAGTACTCTTGCCTGGAAAATCCCATGGACGGAGGAGTCTGATAGGCTACAGTCCATGGGGTCGCAAAGAGTCGGACACGACTGAGCGACTTCACTTTCACTTTCATAGGGGCAAAAAGTACTGAGACTCAAGCCCATTTATGTTTGTCCAGGCACAGTCCAGTCTATTTCACACGCACGAAAGCCAACTTTCTCTAAGGCTCCGGTTGCCCCAGGAACCAAGTGTGGGCATGCAAAAGTGCTGCCGCCTTTTGGACATTTTCTATAACTACAACTAAAAAGCCTCTTGATGAAAGTGAAAGAGGAGAGTGAAAAAGTTGGCTTAAAGCTCAACATTCAGAAAACGAAGATCATGGCATCTGGTCCCATCACTTCATGGCAAATAGATGGGGAAACAGTGTCAGACTTTATTTTTTGGGGCTCCAAAATCACTGCATGGTGATTGCAGTCATGAAATTAAAAGACACTTACTCCTTGGAAGGAAAGTTATGACCAATCTAGATAGCATATTAAAAAGCAGAGACATTACTTTGCCAACAAAGGTCCGTCTAGTCAAGGCTATGGTTTTTCCAGTGGTCATGTATGGATGTGAGAGTTGGACTATGAAGAAAGCTGAGCGCCGAAGAATTGATGCTTTTGATCTGTGGTGTTGGAGAAGACTCTTGAGAGTCCCTTGGACTGCAAGGAGATCCAACCAGTCCATCCTAAAGGAGATCAGTCCTGGGTGTTCTTTGGAAGGACTGATGCTGAAGCTTAAACTCCAATACTTTGGCCACCTCATGTGAAGAGTTGACTCATTGGAAAAGACTCTGATGCTGGGAGGGATTGGGGGCAGGAGGAGAAGGGGCCGACAGAGGATGAGATGGCTGGATGGCATCACCAACTCGATGGACATGAGTTTGAGTGAACTCTGGGTGTTGGTAATGGACAGGGAGGCCTGGCATGCTGTGATTCATGGGGTCACAAAGAGTCGGACATGACTGAGTGACTGAACTGAACTGAACCAAACAACTTGATCACCAGTTCTCACAAGCACCTCAATTTACAAGGCCTGGGGTTCTGTAATGATAGCTGTCCTCAGGAAATATGATGGTGTGGATACTGGAGAAGTAAATTCCAAACACAGTTGACTTTCAGGAAGCTAGCTACCAAACAAATCCAAACCTCCACCACAGGACAAGATGCTTAGCATCCATAATTGCTGCAGGAATGCCAATCAAAATGACAATGGGAAATCAAATTCCACCAGTCACAATGGCCATCCTCACAAGTCTACAAACAATAAATGTGGGAAGGAACCTGGAAGTAAAAGAATCTCCCTAAGCTGTCAGTGGGAAGATACATTGGCTACAGCCAGTATATGAACAGTCTCTGAATGCCTCAAAAAAAAAAACCCAAAAAGAAAACAACCAGCTACCAAGATGGGTAAACCTGGGATCTTACGTTCCCACTCTGGGCCTATATGCTGAGCAAATCATTGATCAATTGCACATGAACCCTAACGAACACTGCAGGACTACTTTCAATAGCTAAGACACACAACCAGGAAAATCTCCACCAAGATTAAAACTTAAGCAAGATGTCGTACATATATATGGTAGACGATTTCTCACTCCTAAAAAACTGCCACTGAAATTAGAGAATTATGATGCTGGGAGCCACAGGGATGGACCTGGAAGAATCATGCACTAAGGGAAGTCAGTCAAACAGAGGAAGATGATGGTATGAGATACCTTCCAGGAAAAATAAAAATAGACATACAAGGAAACAAATTTACAACCTAAAATGGGACTTCGAGAATTCAAAGTCAGAATTTGAATCCAGAAACAAAAAAAACTGAAGGGTCTGGAATGAGTTAGGAGGTAGAATCCTACATGAATGAGAAATCTGTATCTGTAATAGATAACCCACAAGGATTATCCTCTTCCTTCCTTCCTTCCACATATGCACAGAAATCTGTATCTCTAACCTATACAAAGAACTCTATATCTCTAAGAAATAATTCACAAAAATGATCATCTGAGATAGATATTCCACAAGGACCTGATACTCAGCACTTTGCTCGAACTTCTATGGCAAAGGTCCAAAAAAACACAATAGAGATATCCCATAGACACATAATACTGAGTCAGGTGGCTGTACACTGACAACAATCACAACATTGCAAATCAGCTATTCTGCAAAGTAGCGTCGGCAAGAGATTCAAGAAAAGGAAAGGAGTGCCTGCTCTCTTATCTACCTCCCTGACTTGGGATGCAATCCCATCCCTGGAGGCTGAGCAGGCTGGGGTCCCACTCCCAGACTGGGGTGGGGTTGACACAGTCTGGCACAGTGCCCTTCGTTGAACCCTTTTTAAAGGACTACTATCTGTTATGTTCTGGGACCAGAGTCCCATGTGGCATGAAGGCCTCCAGGAATTTGAAGGCAAGATTCAGCTAGCCTCAACCTCTCCTGGCGCTGGGATTCCCAGCTCAAACCTCTTTCCTGAGAGGGCTGCCTCCTAGACACCTAAGCGCCCTCAGCAGTGTGCCCCGGACCTGGAAGGCATTAGTCTGGACAGAATGTTTGTGTGAGGCTTTAGGGGGTAAAAGTAGTGAGTCTCAAACCCTTTCCTTGTTGCTCAGGCACATTCCACTCTATTTCACAGCCCAGGAAGCCAACTGGCCCTAAGAATCTGGTTGCCCCAGGAACCAATGTTGGGCAGGCAGAAGTACTGCCGCCTTGTGGACATTTCTGTAACTACAAATTGATCATGGGCGCGCCCACAGGTATCTTAATCCACAAAGGCTGTGGTTCTGTTAATGACAGCTGCCCTCAGGAAATGCCATGGGGTGGGTATTGGAGAAATATGTTTCAAAACTAGCCAACTCTCAGGAAGCCAACTGCCAAAGGTAAATTGTCCTCACACCCTTTAAAGGAAAAAAACTAAAAAGCAAAACAAATATCCTCCACAAGACAATATGCTCAACATCCCTAACGGCTGCAGGAATGCCAATCAAAATGAAAATCGGGAAATCAAATCCCACCACACACAATGGCCGTTGTCAAAATTCAACAAACTATAAATACGGCAGACAGTGTGGAAGGGAAATAATCCCCTAAACTGTCTGTGGAAATATACACAGACAATAATATATGGACAGTCTCCAAATGTTCAAAAAAAAAAAAAAGAGAGAAAGCTATCAAGAAGCTCTAAGGTGGAAAAAGTGATGCTATCTAGAAGGGTGTGTGTGTGATGCATTAAGAGAAAAGACCAGTGAGACACAAGCCCTTCAGTGGTTGCTCAGGCACATCCCACTCTATTTCACAGCCCGGAAGCCGACTTTCCCGAAGCCTCTGCTTGCCCCAAGAACCAGAAAGAAAGAAAGTGAAGTCGCTCAGTTGTGCCCGACTCTTTGCGACCCCATGGATAGTAGCCTGCATCAAGCTCCTCCGTCCATGGGATTTTCAAGGCAGGAGTACTGGAATGGGTTGTGATTTCCTTCTCCAGGGAATCTTCCCAACCCAGGGATCGAACCCATGTCTCTCATATTGTAGACAGACGCTTTACCGTCTGAGCCAACAGGGAAGTCCAAGAACCAGAGGTGGGCATCAAAAAGTGCTGCCGCCTTGTGGACATTTTCTGTAACTACAAACTGACCATCAGGGCTTACCCGCGCCACTAATTTCACAAGGGCTGGGCGGGGGCTCATGACCTCTGCCCTCAGGAAATGTCCTGTGGCGAGAACTGCAAGATAAATTCCAAACACAAACAACTTTCAGGCCAAGGGCCACAGGTCTATTTTCCTTACACCCTTAAAGGGTAAAAAAACAACAGCAGCAGCAATAACAAACCCCATACCTCCACCTAGGACAGGATGCTCATCATCCCCAATCATTACAGGAGGAATGCCAATCAAAATGACAATGAGAAATCAAATCCCACCAGTCAGAATGGCCATATTCACGTCTACAAACTATAAATGCAGGAGTGAGTTTGGAGTAAAGGGAAACCTCCTACACTATCAGTGGGAACGTACATTGGCAACAACCACAATAAAGGACAATGTCTGCATGCCAGAATAAAAGCTATCAAGACACTAAGCCTAGGATCTGACATTACCACAGGTAGGGCTTACAAATATCAATAACCTCAGATATGCAGATGACACCACCCTTATGGCAGAAAGTAAAGAGGAACGAAAAAGCCTCTTGATGAAAGTGAAAGAGGAGAGTGAAAAAGTTGGCTTAAAGCTCAACATTCAGAAAACGAAGATCATGGCATCTGGTCCCATCACTTCATGGCAAATAGATGGGGAAACAGTGGAAACAATGTCAGACTTTATTGTTTTGTGCTCCCAAATCACTGCAGATAGTGACTGCAGCCATGAAATTAAGACGCTTACTCCTTGGAAGGAAAGTTATGACCAACCTAGATAGCATGTTCAAAAGCAGAGACATTACTTTGCCAACAAAGGTTCGTCTAGTCAAGGCTATGGTTTTTCCAGTGGTCATGTATGGATGTGAGAGTTGAACTGTGAAGAAAGCTGAGCGCCAAAGAATTGATGCTTTTGAACTGTGGTGTTGGAGAAGACTCTTGAGAGTCCCTTGGACTGCAAGGAGATCCAACCAGTCCATTCTAAAGGAGATCAGCCCTGGGTGTTCTTGGAAGGACTGATGCTGAAGCTTAAACTCCAATACTTTGGCCACCTCATGTGAAGAGTTGACTCATTGGAAAAGACTCTGATGCTGGGAGGGATTGGGGGCAGGAGGAGAAGGGGCCGACAGAGGATGAGATGGCTGGATGGCATCACTGACTTGATGGATGTGAGTCTGGGTGAACTCCAGGAGTTGGTGATGGACAGGGAGGCCTGGTGTGCTACGATTCATGGGGTCGCAAAGAGTCGGACACGAATGAGCGACTGATCTGATGTTTCATTTATGAAATACAGAAAATTCTCTTTACATATGAAATATGCATCTGTATTTTCATCTGTGAGATACAGATAATCCTCTATTCATATATGAAATATGCACCTATATTTACACCTGTGAAATATAGAAAATTTTTTCATATATGAAATGTGTACATATATTTTCACGTGTGAAATACAGAAAATTCTCTTTTCATATGTGAAATATACAAATATATTTTGCTCTGTAAAATGTGAAAAAATGTTTTCATATATGAAATATGCATCTATGTTTTAATCTATGAAATACAGAAAATTCTATTTCTGTGTATGACATGTATTCATATTTTCATATCAGAAATATGTAAAACTTATGTTCATGTATGAAATATGCACCCATTATGTCATATATGAAATATTAAAAATTCTATTTTCATATAAAATTTACCCACAGCTTCACATATGAATTATCAAAAATTCTATTTTCATATATGAAACATGCATCGTTTTCATACATGTAATACAGAAAATTCTATGTTCATCTATGAAATATACATGTGTTTTCATATATGAAATATTAAAAATCCATTTTTATCCATGAAATATGCACTCATGCTTTCACATATGACATAGAAAGTTCTATTTTCATCCTTGAAATATGTACCCATGATTTATATATGAAATACAGAAAATTCTATTTTCATATATGAAATATACACCCATGTTTTCATATATAAAATGTTGAAAATTCCATTTTGATCCACAAAATATGCACCTATGTTTTCATATATGAATTATAGAAAACTATATTTTCATTCACAAAATATGCACCCATTTCTTCATATATGAAATATTGAAAATTCAATTTTTCATCCATGAAATATGCACACATCTTTTAATATATGAAAATTCACACATACTTTCATGTAAGAAATATAGAATATTTTTAGACATGAAATATGCACACATTTTCATATATGAAATATAGAAAATTATATTTTCATTCATTAAATTTGCACTCGTGTATTCATATAGGGTATATTGTTGTTCAGTCACTCAGTCATGTCTGACTCATTGTGACCCCATGGACTGCAGCATGCTAGGCTTCCCTGTTCTTTACTGTCTTACAGAGCTTGCTCAAACTCATGTCCATTGAATCGGTGATGCCATCCAACCATCTCATCCTCAGATACGAAACATTCACCTGACTTGGGCTTCCATCCCATTCCTGGAGCCTCAGCTGGCTGTTTTCATGGCTGGACTGTGGTGGGGTTGAACTGACTGGGCTGGTTGCTCTTTATTAAGGCCCCTCATAAATCTGTACTTTCTGGTTTGATCTGGCAGGGACCACAGTCCCTAGGGAACACAATCGATGGTGTCCTGACATTCTGGCCTCAATGACCTTGGAAAAGTCACCCAGCTTCCACATCTTCTGATGCTGGGGTCCCCAGGTCAAGCCTTCTTCCAGAGAGTGCAGCCTCCTAGGCATCTCATCAGGGTGCTGTGGTCCGGGTTGGAATTAGTCTGCAGGAAAGGGGTTAAGCTTTAGGGGGAACAAGTATTGAGATTAAGCCCCTGGGTGTTTGCTCAGGCAACTCCACTCTAATTCACAGCCTAGGAAGCCAGCTCTTCTTTAGGCTTCGGTTGCCTAAAGAATCAGTTGGGTGTGGGGAAAGTGCTGCCGCCTTGTGGAAATTTTCTGTAACTACAACTTGACTACCTGCCCTTACTGGTACCTCCAGTTCAACAGACCTTGCTACAGCTAAGTCGCTTCAGTCGTGTCCGACTCTGTGCGACCCCAGAGACGGCAGCCCACCAGGCTCCCCCGTCAGTGGGATTGTCCAGGCAAGAATACTGGAGTGGGTTGCCATTTCCTTCTCCAATGCATGAAAGTGAAAAGTGAAAGTGAAGTCGCTCAGTCGTGTCCGACTCTTAGCGACCCCATGGACTGCAGCCTACCAGACTCCTCCATCCATGGGATTCTCCAGGCAAGAGTACTGGAGTGGGGTGACATTGCCTTTTCCAACAGACCTTGGAGACTGTTAATGACAGCTACATTCAGGAAAAGTCCTAGGGAGAATATTGCATAAAAAAATACAATTACAACTTACTTTCAAAAAATGAACTACAACTGGTAAATTTTTCTCACACGATGAAGGAGAAAAAAAAAGAAAAAAACTTACTACCACAAGACAGGATGTTGAGCATCCCTAATTATTACAGGAAGAATGCCAACCAAAATGACAATGAGAAATCAGATCTCACCAGGTTGGCCATCCTCACAAGTCTACAAACAATAAATGCAAGCTAAGCCTACTTAGGCTACGCTGGATCATAGAAAAAGCAAGAGAGTTCCAGAAAAACATCTATTTCTGCTTTATTGACTATGCCAAAGCCTTTGACTGTGTGGATCACAATAAACTATGGAAAATTCTGAAAGAGATGGAAACAACAGACCACCTGACCTGCCTCTTGAGAAATCTGTATGCAGGTCAGGAAGCAACAGTTAGAACTGGACATGGAACAACAGACTGGTTCCAAATAGGAAAGAGAGTACGTCAAGGCTGTGTATTGTCACCCTGTTTATTTAACTTATATGCAGAATACATCATGAGAAACGCTGGACTGGAAGAAACACAAGCTGGAATCAAGATTGCTGGGAGAAATACCAATAACCTCAGATATGCAGATGACACCACCCTTATGGCAGAAAGTGAAGAGGAACGAAAAAGCCTCTTGATGAAGGTGAAAGAGGAGAGTGAAAAAGTTGGCTTAAAGCTCAACATTCAGAAAACGAAGATCATGGCATCGGGTCCCATCACTTCATGGAAAATAGATGGGAAACAGTGTCAAACTTTATTTTTCTGGGCTCCAGAATCACTGCAGATGGTGACTGCAGCCATGAAATTAAAAGACGCTTACTCCTTGGAAGGAGAGTTATGACCAACTTAGATAGCATATTGAAAAGCAGAGACATTACTTTGCCAACAAAGGTCCGTTGAGTCAAGGCTGTGGTTTTTCCAGTGGTCATGTATGGATGTGAGAGTTGACTGTGAAGAAGGCTGAGTGCTGAAGAATTGATGCTTTTGAACTGTGGTGTTGGAGGAGACTCTTGAGAGTCCCTTGGACTGCAAGGAGATCCAACTAGTCCATTCTGAAGGAGATCAGCCCTGGGATTTCTTTGGAAGGAATGATGCTAAAGCTGAAACTCCAGTACTTTGGCCACCTCATGTGAAGAGTTGACTCATTGGAAAAGATCTGATGCTAGGAGGGATTGAGGGCAAGAGGAGAAGGGGACGACAGAGGATGAGATGGCTGGATGGCATCACTGACTTGATGGATGTGAGTCTGGGTGAACTCCGGGAGTTGGTGATGGACAGGGAGGCCTGGCGTGCTGCGATTCATGGGGTCGCAAAGAGTCGGACACGACTGAGCAACTGATGTGATCTGAAGCCTACCATCGGGCTGGAAGAAGCACAAGCTGGAATCAAGATTTCTGGGAGAAATATCAATAACCTCAGATATGCAGATGACACCACCCTTATGGCAGAAAGTGAAGAGGAACTCAAAAGCCTCTTGATGAAAGCAAAAGAGGAGAGTGAAAAAGTTGGCTTAAAGCTCAACATTCAGAAAACGAAGATCATGGCATCTGGTCCCATCACTTCATGGGAAATAGATGGGGAAACAGTGGAAACAGTGTCAGACTTTATTTTTTTGTGCTCCCAAATCACTGCAGATGGTGATTACAGCCATGAAATTAAAAGATGCTTACTCCTTGGAAGGGAAGTTATGATCAATCTGCTGCTGCTGCTAAGTCATGTCATTCGTGTCTGACTCTGTGTGACCCCATAGACGGCAGCCCACTAGGCTACCCTGTCCCTGGGATTCTCCAGGCAAGAACACTGGAGTGGATTGCCATTTCCTTTTCCAATGCTTGAAAGTGAAAAGTGAAAGTGAAGTTGCTCAGTCATGTCTGACTCTTAGCGACCCCATGGACTGCAGCCCATCAGGCTCCTCCATCCATGGGAGTTTCCATGCAAGAGTACTGGAGTGGGTCTCCAGTGCCTTCTCCGATGACCAACCTAGACTACAGCCATGAAATTAAAAGACGCTTACTCCTTGGAAGGAAAGTTATGACCAACCTAGATAGCATATTCAAAAGCAGAGACATTACTTTGCCAACAAAGGTCCATCTAGTCAAGGCTATGGTTTTTCCTGTAGTCATGTATGGGTGTAAGAGTTGGACTGTGAAGAAAGCTGAGTGCCAAAGAATTGATGTGTTTGACCTGTGGTGTTGGAGAAGACTCTTGAGAGTCCCTTGGACTGTAAGATCCAACCAGTCCATCCTAAAGGAGATGAGTCCTGGGTGTTCTTTGGAAGGACTGATGTTGAAGCTTAAACTCCAATACTTAGGCCACCTGATGCATAGAGCTGACTCACTGGAAAAGACCCTGATGCTGGGAGGGATTGGGGGCAGGAGGAGAAGGGGCCGACAGAGGATGAGATGGCTGGATGGCATCACTGACTCGATGCACATGAGTTTGGGTAAACTCCAGGTGTTGGTGATGGACAGGGAGGCCTGGCGTGCTGCAATTCATGGGGTTGCAAAGAGTCGGACATGACTGAACGACTGAACTGAACTGAAGCCTACCATCTGACATTCCCACATGTTGGCCTGTATCCTAAGAAAATCATCTTTCAAGCAGCCACCTGCACACCAATGTTCACTTCAGCACTAAAGTAGCCTGAACACAGACCCAGCAAAGTGTCCATCTTCAGATTAAAGCTTAAAAGCAATGTGGTACATACAAAAAATGAAGTATTACTCAGCCATGAAAAACTACTACTGAAATCATGAAATTATGCCACTGGTAGTCACAGGGATAGACCTTGGAGGATCATACACTAAGTGAAGTCAGCCAGACAGAGGAAGACTATAGCATGTGATATCCCTTCTAGGTAAAAGGAAAAAAGAGATTCAATGGAATTCAATTACAACATAAAAAGAGACTCTGAGAATCAAATAAAATGAAGAATTGCGAAAAAATAAATAAAACCAAAGAAGAGCCAGGGATGAATTAGGAAGTCAGGACTAACAAATACACAGAAATGTGTATTGGTAGTAGATAATCCACAAGGATTATCCCTTTTCTTTCTTCATTCCTTCCACAGAGAACTATGTATGTAACAGATATTCCACAAGGACATGATATGCAGCACAGGGAACTTTGCTCCACCTTCTGCAATAACTTCTACAGCAGATGAATCCAGAAAAGAATACAGGTTATGGCATACATGTCATAACTCAATCAGGTGGCTGGACACTGACAACAGTCACATTGCACACCGACAATACTGCAGCGTACATGAAATTAAAGAAAAGAACAAAAAAGAAAAGCCTTGCCTAGTTTATTCCTGCTGACTCTCCTGACCCAGGCTGCTATCCCATCACTGCAGCCTGAGCAGGCTTTGGTCCAAAGACTGGACTGGGGTGGGGTTGAAACCACCAGACAGGGTGCCCTTAATTGAGCCCCTCTTAAACTTACACCTTCTGGTTTGCTCTGACAAGGACCATAGTCCCTAGTGCACCAAGGGATGTTGTGACGACCGTCTGGCCTCAAGGACCTTGGAAATGCCACCTAGCTTTCAGTTCTCCTGGTGATGGGGTTCACAGCTCAAGCCTTCTTCTTGAGAATGCAGCCTCCTAGCACCTCAGCAGGGTGCTGTGGCCCCCGTTGCGATGAGTCTGGAGGAAAGGGGTGAAGCTTTAGGGGGAACAAGTAGTGAGACACAGGCCCTTGGGCGTTTGCTCAGGCACATTCCACTCCGGTTCACAGCTTAGGAAGCCAAGTCCAAGTCCCAAGAACCAGAGTTGGGAATGAAAACTGCTGCCACCATGTGGACATTTTCTGTAACTACAACTTGACCACCCGTGCTTACCTGCCAGGCTCCTCGGTCCATGGGATTCTCCAGGCAAGGATAATGGAGTGGGTTGCCATGCCCTTCTCCAGGGGATCTTCCCCACCCAGCAATCGAACCCAGGTCTCCTGCATTGCAGGCAGATTTTTTTACCATCTGAGCCACCAGGGAAGCCTGACCTGTGCTTAATGGCACCTCCAATTAAAGACTTGGGGGCTGTTAATGACAGTTGCCCTCAGGAAAGATCCTAGGGAGAATACTGTAGAAATAAATTACAAACACAACCCACTGTCAAAAAGTTAACTACAACAGGTATATTTCCCTCACAACCATGAAGGAGAAAACAAAGAAAAAAGCATACTTTCACAGGACAAGATGCTCAGCATCCCGAATTATTACAGGAGGAATGCCAATCAAAACAACCACAAGAAATTAAATTCCACCAGTCAGAATGACCACCCTCACAAGTCCACAGACAACAAATGGGGGACAGGGCCAGGAGGAGAGGGAACCCTCCTACGTGGTTGGTGGCAAGGGACTCTGGCAATAGCCACTAGAAAAGACCGTCTTCACATGCCAAAGGGAAAAAAAAACTTCCAAGGAAACTACACCTAGGATCTGACATTCCCACACCTGGGCCTGGTATCCTGATGTCCTGATAAAACCATCATTCAAAATAACACATGCACCCCGATGTTCACTGCAGCACTACTTACCATAGCCGAGACACACAGCCATCAAAATGTCCCCCGAAAGAGTAAAGCTTATAGAAGATGTGGTACATATAGGCATGCGGAACTTTGCTTGACCTTCTGCAGTAAATTCTATGGGAAAAGAATCCAAAGAAGAACAGTCATCCTGTATGTATATGTCAATACTGAATCGAGTGCTGTACACTGACAGTAAGCACAAAACTATAAACCGACTATACTCCAACATAGGATCGGCATGAGGAAAAGAAAAAAACCGATGCCTAGTCAATTCCCTGCAACCTCCCTCTCTTGGGCTGCTGTTCCATCCCTGGAGCCCGAGCGGGCTGTGTCTCATGTTTGGACTGGGCTGTGGTTGAGAAAGCCAGGTGGAGACAACCAAAATTTTAAGAGAGATGGGTCTTTCAAAGAGATGGGTGTGCGATTTTGGCCCAGTAGGTACAACAATCAAGACAGGGAAAATCAAGTTAATTGTAGAAGAACAGATGAATGGATACAGACAATGGGGTACATACATACAATATTTCTCAACAAATAAAGAAATAGGAAATAATGCCATGTTCAGCCAGGGAAGAGAAAGTAGAGATGATCATTCCAAGTGAATTAAGGCAGACAGGGAGAGATGAGTATCCTATGATATAGTTTCTAGATGGAATCTAAAGATGGATATAAATGAACTTCTTGCCTGGAGACACTGCCTCATAGACTTAGAAATTTCCAGTCACCAAGATATAAAGATGGGGGCCATGGAGAAATGAGTAACTTCAGATTAATATATGCACAATGCTGTTTATAAAATAAATGACCAGGACCCACTGTATAACACAAGGAAACTTACTCCACACTCTGTAATAACCAATATGGAAAAAAAAACAAAATATATACACATTTATGTATTAGAAGAAGTGAAACAAGTTGTGGTGGAAGGAAAAAAAACACCAACAAGGCAGTAATTCACCTATATACTCCAGTTCAAATGGTGGAAAAAAAAGAAAAGGAAATGCTGACTCTGATCAGAGACACGGATGTAAAGAACAGACTTTTGGACTCAGTGGGAGAAGGTGAGTGTGGGATGATTTGAGAAAGAGAATAGCATTGAAACATGTACATTAGCATGTGTAAAACAGACAACCAGCACAAGTTCGATGCATGAAGCAGGGCACCCAAAGCTGGTACTCGGGGACAACTCAGAGGCATGTGGTGGGGAGGGGGGATTCAGGATGTGGGGATACATGAATACTTGTGGCTGATTCATGTTGATGTACAACAAAAATCATCCAATATTGTAAAGTACTTATTCTCCAACTAAAATAAATTTAAAAAATTAAAAAAAAAAATAAGGCTGGTGTCACGTCCCTGGAGCCTGATTGGCTTGCAGTGTCCTGGAACTGAGAGAGCTGGGAGTGTGTAGCAGGCTGTGTGCCTCCACAATGGACCTGGAGTGCCTGTTGTCCTCCAGATGCAGGCGGGATAATTTAAGGGATTGGAATTAACATACACACATTCAGTTCAGTTCAGTTCAGTCGCTCAGTCGTGTCCGACTCTTTGCAACCCCATGAATTGCAGCACGCCAGGCCTCCCTGTCCATCACCATCTTCCAGGGTTCACTCAAACTCACGTCCATCGAGTCAGTGATGCCATCCAGCCATCTCATCCTCTGTCGTCCCCTTCTCCTCCTTTCCCTAATCCCTCCCAGCATCAGAGTCTTTTCCAATGAGTCAACTCTTCGCATGAGGTGGCAAAGTACTGGAGTTTCAGCTTTGGCATCATTCCTTCCAAAGAACACCCAGGGCTGATCTCCTTTAGAATGGACTGGTTGGATCTCCATACACACATTAATGTACATCAAATATAGCATAGGGAAGTTTATTGAACATACTCTAATCACCTATATGAAAAAAGAATCCAAATGAGAATATTATGTATTAATATAACTGAACTGAGTTCCTGTACACCCGAAACAAACACAAATCACTAGTACAGCTCAATATAAGCAACAACAACAAAGACTTGCCCAAACAATAAAAAATTGCCCAAAGATCCAGATGCACATTTCTCCAGAGAGGTCATAGAGATGGCCATAAAGCACATAAAAAGATGCTTAGTATCATGAGTTCTTAAAGAAAAACAATCAAATGTACAACAAGGTGTTACCTCCCATTGATCAGAATGGCCATATCAAAAAAGCTACAGCAGTAAATTCTGCAGAGGGTGTGAAGAGAAGGAAACCCTTCTACACTGTTGGTAGGATTATAAAATGGTACCCCAACTAGGAAGAACATTATGGAGGGTCTTTAAAAACTAAACATAGAGGTACCAAGTGATGCAGCAATTTCATACTTAGACTGCTGCTGCTAAGTCGCTTCAGCCGTGTCTGACTCTGTGTGACCCCATAGACGGCAGCCCACCAGGCTCCCCCATCCCCGGGATTCTCCAGGCAAGAACACTGGAGTGGGTTGCCATTTCCTGCTCTAGGGGATCTTCCCGACCCAGGGATTGAACCCATGTCTCCTGCAAGTCTCCTTCATTGCAGGCGCATTCTTTACCACTGAGCCAGCAGGGAAGCCATGAAACAGGTGCTGAAGGGGTTTTAATGGTCACAAGTCTGACAGGGTTGTAAATGAAACCTCTCAAGAAATGTCCTGGGGTAAGTAATGAGAAAAGAATTCCATACAGGGCCACGTTACAAGAGGTAAACTGTACTCATAAGGCATAAAACAATAAAAGCACAAGGAAAGGTACTCCACATCAGCAATTATTAAATCAATGCCAAACTACAATGAGGTATCACCTCACACTGGTCACAATGGCCATCCTCAAAAAGATCTACAAAGAATAATACTGCAGAGGATGTACAGAAAAGGGAATCCTCCTACAGTCTCAGTGGGAATGTAAATGGTGAAGCCACTATGGAAAACAGCATGGAGGTTCTCTGAAAAACTAAACATAGATGTATCATATGATCCTGCAATCCCTTCCCAGGCTTAGATCTGGAGAAATTCATCATTTGAAATGACATGTGCACCCCAATTTTCAGGGTAGCACTATTCACAACAGCCAAGACATGGAACTCATCAAAATGTCCAGTGACAGAAAAATGAAGACTACATGGTACGTCTATAAACTGGAATACCACTCAGTCAAAAAACAGAAAAAATGATATTGGCAGCAGCATAGATGTACCAAGAAATCATCATAGTAAGTAAGGTAAGTCAGGGAGAAAAAGACAAATATCCTAAGATATCATGTATACACAGGATCTATAAATTCATACCAATAAACTAGTATACAAAACAGAAACAGACTGAGAAAACCAAATTACGATTATCAAAGCAAAGAAGGGAGGGACAAATTAAGAGTTTGGAATGAAAATATACACACTGATATATATCGTTGATAATGAAAAAGGACCTATGGAATAGAACAGGCAACTTGACTGAAAAAGATGGTAATATCCTATATGAGGCAAAAAACAGTAAAAGGATAGATATATGTCTATGTATAACTGAATGAAGTTCATATATACCTAAAACAAACAAAACACTGGAAATCAACTCTGCTCCAATATAAAATAAATTACCTGAGCTCGGTCCAGGGGACAACAGACAGTGGTGACCCCCATGATTAGATATGGGATATGCTGATATTAATATGACACCACCAAAGGTTTTCACTCAGCATAACACAGAGCAGCAACCCGCCTGACCTCATGTGAATGCGACAAGATGAAGAGAAGGAAAAGGACCACAGGTTATTCAGGGCAATACTCTCAATTCAGATGCTGGGAATCTCCGAGGGGACAGGACACACTGCAGGGAAAGAGCAGACCTGTGGTCTCCGTGTACACAGGATCCTGACCCACGTGGATGGGGTGAGACCCACACAGTCCCCAGAGCCTGCACTGGGGCACACTTCCACACTCTCCAGGTGACACCACCTCCCCAGACCCTGCACCTGGGCTCGCACGACCCTTGGTTAGGACACCAGGTCTCTGCTGGGCCCCTAAGGTGGAAACGAGTGGGTTCCTGTAATCTCCTGGGATGGCAGAAAGAAGTGTGGGGTTGGTCTCCTCTCCCGATGCTTGTCCCAGAGAAGTCCTCCTCTCTTCCCTTTGGTTTTGTGTGATATTAACTGTTTTTACAGCTGTCATGATAATGTTGAACACACTACCTTGGTTCTGACAGGCTCAGTCCTTTCTTGTTCAACTGAGGCGTTGAGAAAACACGCCAGGTGCAGGGCTGGGAGACGAGGGGCAGGTCTGCTCTCTGCTCAGGATGGAAGGTCGACTGGAAGGAGATCACAGCAGCAACCTCACCTGCTGCCCTTTGGCTTTTTGCCTGATCCGTGTGCCCTGCAATCAACTCACCAGGTGAACCTGCCTCCCTTCTAAACCTGAAGGTACTGGAAAAATGGAATAGTTACCAGGTAGCCACCTGAGGGGTCCTCAGGAGCCCCAGGGAAGGTGAACCTCCCAGGGATAAAGAGGCAAACAGGCACAGGCCTGTATAAAGTGAACACCGTAAAGTATTAATTCCTGCACACAAGTGAAGCTGTCATATATTCTTCCCTTTTTCTTAGTTTTGTGTGTGTGTGTGTGGTCTCCCCATACACGTGATCCTGACCCATGGAGATGGGGTGAGATTCACATGGTCCCCAGACCCCCTACCTGGGGTCATACGTCCCCTCGGTCAGGACAAGAACACCATGGCTGTGGTGAGAGGGTCCCCAATGTGTAAAAAAGCCAGGTCTCTGGGACCCCCTGGGATCCTAGAAAGAAGTGTAGTGACTGTCTCCTCTCCCCACAATTGTCCTTGAGAAGTCAGGCCCCTCCTGTTTTCACTTTGGTTCTGTGTGATTTTTTGCTGCTTTGAAAGCTCATGCTAGAGGTGAACACGCTACCTTGGTTCTGGCAGGCTCTATCTTTCTTGTCCCGCTGAGGTGTTGAGAAAACACAGGAGAGCTGGGCTGAAAGACGAGGGGCAGCTCTGTTCTCTTTGGAGGAGAGAGTCGACCGGAAGGAGAGCACAGCAGCAACCTCACCTGCTGCCCATTGACTTTTTGCCCGATCCCTGTGCCCGGGAATCAATTCACCAGGTGAACCTGCCTCCCTACTCAACCTGAAAATGTGTTGGAACATTGGAATGATTTCCAGGTAGCCACCTGGGGGGGTCTCCAGGAGCCCCAGGGAGGTGAACCTGGCAGGGGACAGACTAGGAGCCCGACTGCAGCACTGACCCCTGGGAGGGCCATGGAACCCCACTCATAGGAGAGCACGGTCACCCTGAGAAGCCCACCCCAGCCCCAGAGCCCAGACATCTGAGCACTGACGCTCAGACACAGGCACGGAGTTTCCCAGACAGAGGCCAGGCCAGGCCTGCACCCAGGTCCCCACGTCCCAGTGCACACAGAACAGTCAGGTCTAAATGTTCTCATAAAAAGTGCACTGTCTCATCTAAACATGAGTGTAGACAGGACTTGAACAGTAAAATGAAAGTGTTATCATGTCTGACACTTGTGACCCCATGGACGGTAGCCTGCCAGGCTCCTCTATGCATGGAATTCCCCAGGCAAGAATATTGGTAGTGGGTAGCCATTCACTTCTCCAGGGGATCCTCCCAACCCAGGGATCTGACCCAGGTCTCCTGCGTTGCAGGCAGATTCTTTTCCACCTGAGCCACAAGGGAACCCCTAGACAAGATTTCAGTTCAGTTCAGTTGCTCAGTCGTGTCCGACTCTTTGCGACCCCATGAATCGCAGCACGCCAGGCCTCCCTGTCCATCACCAACTCCCAGAGTTCACTCAAACTCATGTCCATCGAGTCAGTGATGCCATCCAGCCATCTCATCCTCTGTCGTCCCCTTCTCCTCCTGCCCCCAATCCCTCCCAGCATCAGAGTCTTTTCCAATGAGTCAGCTCTTCACATGAGGTGGCCAAAGTACTGGAGTTTCAGCTTTAGCATCATTCCTTCCAAAGAAATCCAGGGCTGATCTCCTTCAGAATGGACTGGTTGGATCTCCTTGCAGTCCAAGGGACTCTCAAGAGTCTTCTCCAACACCACAGTTCAAAAGCATCAATTCTTTGGCGCTCAGGCTTCACAGTCCAACTCTCACATCCATACATGACCACAGGAAAAACCATAGCCTTGACTAGACAGACCTTTGTTGGCAAAGTAATGTCTCTGCTTTTGATTATGCTATCTAGGTTGGTCATAACTTTCCTTCCAAGGAGTAAGCGTCTTTTAATTTCATGATTTAGGGAGGCCTGAATCTACCATGTAGATAGAACTTGGTCAGGTTTAGACTAGCGTAAAGCTGCTGTCTAGGAGGCACCGGCCACACACATGCAGGGTCTCTCATTGTTGGACAGAGGACTCACCCTCATGTGGGAACTAGGATGTACATTTCTTAAAGAAATCATCACTGGGCTCCACACTTCAGCCACATCAGGAATTGAAAGAACCTTTGCCATTAAACATTTCAACAGGCAAAACAAAACTGTTACCAATTTCTGTGGCCCTGTGATGGTCCAGATCCTGGGGAGAGTCAAGATATTCTTAGAGTGCAGCCCAGTGTCTTATGAAGACAGACAGGAAGTGGCCTGATTCCAGCATCCTAGGCTTCCAGCAGGAGGTGGACACTGGAAGCCTTCTGGAAAAGCTTATTATTTATCAGAGTGAAAATATACTCTTGAAAAAACAAGCACATTAGTTATTATTTGCAAACCTAAAATATTCTTAAAAGCTTGGCATCCATCCTGATCTTTGCGGTTCACATTGGTTCCTTTGTGTTCAGATTTTCTGAGCAGAAGCAAGCCATCATTTCAAACTAGTTTCTTCAAATTATGTTATTTGTTATTATGTGAATGAAAGATCACACTTGAAAACAAATACAAGAAAATTCCTGCAAAAAATGAGTGACTCAAAGAGCCCACAAGCTGCATGTACTTTGTCTTCTAACAGACAAAAGTAAAACAGACAAAAGTAAAACCCTAAAACCTGAAAAAACTTGGCCCCCTCATTTTTTTGCTTCTCTGTTCAAACTGAGCTAAAATGAAATTGATCATCATATCAACAAGTAAGAGTTTCTGAGTTTTGAGATGTCATACCAGGGTAAGAGGGGCTGGAGAAAATGGAACATTCCTATGCTGCTGGTAGGCAAACCACATCCTTAAATCTTTGTTTCTAATTGTATTTAATTACCACACTACATGGTGACATGGAGTATGAACCAAGAGTCTAAATATAGCAGACAATTTGTGAAGACAAATTCAATATCCCATATGCGAGAATAAAAGCTACTTGTTTTTCCAGCAGTCATATATGGCTGTGAGAGTTGGACCAAAAAGAAGGTTGAGCAGTGAAGACTTGATGCTTTCGAATTGGCGGTGCTAGAAAAGACTCTTGAGTCCTTTGGGGTGCAAGGAGATCAAACCAGTCAATATTAAAGGAAATCAACCCTATATATTCATTGGAAGGGCTGATACTGAAAATAAAGCTCCAATATTTTGGCCACCTGATGCAAAGAGCTGACTCAATGGAAAAGACCCTGGTGCTGGGAAAGACTGAGGGCAAGAGGAGAAGGGGACAACAGAGGATTAGATGGTTGGATAGCATCACTGACTCAATGGACATTAGTTTGAGCAAACTCTGGGTGATGGTGAAGGAAAGGGAAGCCTGGCATGCTACAGTCCATGAGCTCACAAAAAGTCATACACGACTGAATGACTGAAAAAACATTTGTCATAGCTTGTATTCCAAGGAGCAAGTGTCTGTTAATTTTATGGCTGCAGTCATCATCTGCAGTGACTATGGAGCCGAAGAAAATAAAGTCTGTCACTGTTTCCACTTTTTCCCATCTATTTGCCATGAAGTTATGGGACAAGATGCCATGATTTTAGCTTTTTGAATGTTGAGTTTTAAGCCAGCTTTTTCACTCTCCTCTTTTACCCTCATCAGGAAGCTCTTTAGTTGCTCTTCACTTTCTGCCATTAGAGTGGTATCATCTGCACATCTGAGGTTGTTGATATTTCTTTTGGTTATCTCAATTCCAGCTTGCGATGCGTCCAGCCCAGCATTTTGCATAATGTACTCTGCATATAAGTTAAAATAAGCAGGGTGACAATATACAGCCTTGACACACTCCTTTCCCAATTTGAAACCCATCTGTTGTTCCATGTCCAGTTCTAACTGTTGCTTTTGACCTGCATACATGTGTCTCAGGAGGCAGGTAAGGTAGTCTGGTATTCCCTACTATTTAAGAATTTTTCACAATTTGTTTTGATCCACACAGTCAAAGGCTTTAAAGCAGAAGTAGATGTTCTTTTGGAATTCCCTTGTTTTCTTTATGATCCAATGAATGTTGGCAATCTCCAGTTCTTCTGCCTTTTCTAAACCCAGCTTGTACATCTAGAAGTTCTTGGTTCACATACTGTTGAAGCCTAGCTTGATGGATTTTGAGTATTACTTTGCTAGCGTGGGAGATGAGTGCAATTGTTTGGTAGTTTGAACTTTCTTTGGGATTGGAATGAAAACTGATCCTTTCCACTCCTGTGTCCACTGCTGAGTTTTCCAAATTTGCAGGTACATTGAGTGCAACTTTAACAGCATCATCTTTTAGGATTTGATGTAGCTCAGCTGGAATTCTATCACCTCCACTAGCTCTGTTCATAATAATCTTTCCTAAGGCCCAATTGACTTCACACTCCAGGATGTCTGGCTCTAGGTGAGTGATCACTCCATTGTGGTTATCAAGTTGGTAAGACCTTTTTTGTATAGTTCTGTGTTTCCTTACCACCTCTTCTTAAATATCTTCTGCTTCTGTTAGGTCCTTGACATTTCTTTCCTTTATTGTGCCCGTCTTTGCATGAAATGTTCCCTTGGTATCTCCAATTTTCTTAGAGATCTTTAGTCTTTCCCATTCTATTGTTTTCCTCTATTTCTTTGCATTGTTCACTAACGAAGGCTTTCTTATCTCTCCTAGCTATTCTCTGGAACTCTGCATTCAAATGGGTATATCTTTTCCTTTCTCCTTTGCCTTTTTTCTCTGCCATACATAAGGCCTCCTCAGACAACCATGTTGATTTGTCGCATTTCTTTTTCCTTAGGGATGGTTTTGATCACTGCCTCCTATACAGTGTTATGAACCTCCATGTGTTCTTTAGGCACTCTATCAGCTCTAATTCCTTGCATCTATTTTTCACTTCCACTGTATAATCATAAGGGCTTTGATTTAGGTCATATCTGAATGGCTTAGTGGTTTTCCCTACTTTCTTCAATTTAAGTCTGAATTTTGCAATAAGGAGCTCATAGTATTGTTTTTGCTGACTGTATAGAGCTTCTCCATCTTCGGCTGCAAAGAATATAATCAATCTGATTTCGGTATTGACCACCTGATGATGTCCACATGTAGACTTGTCTCTTGTGTTGTTGGAAGAGGATGTTTATTATGACCAGTGTGTTCTCTTAACAAAACTCTTGTTAGCATTTGCCCTGCTTCATTTTGTACTCCAAGGCTAAACTTACCTGTTACTCCAGGTATTTGTTGACTTTTGACTTTTTCATTCCAATCCGCTATGATGAAAAGGACATCTTTTCTCTGGTGTTCTAGAAAGTCTTGTAGGTCTCCACAGAACTGTTCAACTTCAGCTTCTTTGGCATCAGTGGTTGGGACATAGACTTGGATTACTGTGATGTTGAATGGTTTGCCTTGAAAATGAAGTGAGATCATTCTGTCATTTTTCACAGAATGTCAAATGTAATTTTTGACCCTTAAAAAAGAATTACATGAAAAGATGTCAACATTGTTAAATATTAGAAGTGCAAATAGAAACCACAGCAAGCTATTACGTCACACCAGTCAGAGTGGCCATTCTCAGAAACTCTACAAACAATAACCGCTGGTGAAGGTGTGGAGAAAAGGGAGTATCCTCCCCTAATGCTGGGAGTATAAACTGGTAACAGACACTGTGAAGGATGGTGTGATGGTTATTGAGGCAAAGAAAATAAGGTTAGAATACTTCCTAACACCATACACAAAACAAACTCCAAAGAATATAAAGATCTAAATGTGAGGATGGATACTGTGAAAGCTCAAGGAAAACATAGGCAGGACACACATAGACATAAATCCCAGTGAGGTCTTTCTGGGTTCACCTCTTAGATGAATGAAAAATAAACCAAAAATAAGAAAATGGGACCTAATTAACCATAAAACATTTGTACAGCAAAGGAAACCCAAAATGAAAGACAAACGAAGCCCAGAATGGGAAGAAATGTTTGCAGACGAAGATATCCACAAGGAACACGTCTCTGAAACACACAGACAGCTCATACAGCTTAATATCAAAAGCACAGACAACCCAAGACACCAATGGGCCAAACACAGAAATGGGTATTTCTTGGAGGAAGACATGCAGACTGTGATTAGGGACCTGAGGACATTCTCAGCATCACTAATTCTTACACAAACACAAAGCAAATCCAGTGAGATCTCACACAGGTCAGAACGGCCATCTCAAAATATGTCCAAAAATAAATGCTAGAGACGGTGTGGAGAGAAGAGAATGTTCCTGCACTGTGGTTGGACATGTCCAATGGCGATCCACTAGGGAGAACAGTATGGAGAGTCTTAAAAAACAAAACAGAGAAGTACCTTCAGACCCAGCAATCCTGTGCCTGGGTATACATCCAGAGAAAACCAACATTTTAAAAGACACGGGAACACCCACCATCTGTAGCCCACCAGGCTTCTCTGTCCCTGGGGTTTCCCAGGCAAGAATACTGGAGTGGGTTGGAGGCCCTCCTCCAGGGGGTCTTTCGAACCCAGGTGTCCTGCATTGCAGGCAGAGTCTTTACTGTCTGAGCCACAAGGGAAGCACCCCTACACACTCCATTGCAAACTAGAGGATAAAAAAAGAAAAGAAAAACAAAAACTGACTCTGTTCCCCTCAGCCCATGGTTTCCTTGGCTTGTTTCAAATCTCTGGAGATTGGGCTGGCTGAGCTGCTAAGGCTGGATTGTTGTGGGGCTCAGGTCCTGGAAGGATGTGGGAGGCAGGGTGCCCCATGATGTTCCTGGAGTGCCTCTTGCCCTCTGCATGAGCCCTCAATCTCCAGATAAAGTTGGGAAAATTAAGAGTTTTGAATACCACAGGAAGTTTACTGAGCAGATGGTAATCATCTAGATGTGAAAAAGAACAAGAAAAAGAATAGATAAATGTCTATATATAACTGGATCAAGTTCCTTTACCCCTGAAACAAATGCCACATCGTAAATCACCTCTAAAATCACCTCTATGCCAATGCTAAATAATAAGAAAATGACAGGACTGAAAAAAAAAAAAAAGTTGGACATAAAGTAATGCTGCCACCTTGTGGTCATTGTCAGTAACAACAACTTGAAAAGCTGTGTTGATGGATATTTAATATTCACAGGGTTCCTGTTTAAATTTAGTTGCTCAGTCATGTCTGACTCTTTGCAACCCCATGCACTGCAGCACATCAGGCTTCCCTGTCTTTGACTATATCCTGGAATTTTCCAAAACTCATGTTCATTGAGTAGGTGATGTCATCTAACCATCTCATCCTTTGTCACCCTCTTCTCTTCCTGCCGTTAATCTTTCCCAGCATCAGGGTCTCTACCAACGATTAGCTCTTCGTGTCAGGCAGCCAAAGTACTGGAGCTTCAGCTTCAGCATCAGTCCTTCCAATGAATATTCAGGGTTGATTTCCTTAAGGACTGACTGATTTGATCTTGCTGTCAAACAGACTCTCAAGAGTCTTCTCCAGCACCACAATTGCAAAGCATCAGTTCTTCAGCGCTCAGCATTCTTTATGATCTAACTCTCACATCCATACATAACTACTGAAAAAACCTTAGATTTGACTATTTGGACTTTTGTCGTAAGTGAAAAACAACTAACCTCAAGACATGTCCTAGTGGTGGTCATTGAAAAAGAATTCAAAACAGGGCAGGCATACAAGACCCATCTCAAGAGGTAAGTTTAACTCACACCCTTTAAAACAAATCTCATGAAAAGACATCAACATGGCTAAATATCAAAGAAATGCAAGTCAAAACCGCAGCGAGGTATCACCACACAGCAGTCAGAATGGCCATTCCTAGAAACTTGACAAACAATAACCGCTGGTGAAGGTGTGGAGAAAAGGGAGCATTCCTCCACCGATGCTGGGAATGTAAATTGCTAACAGACACTGTGAAGGATAGAGAGATGGATACTGATACAAGGAAAATGAGGATGAGTTAGAATAGTCCCTAACACCATACACAAAATAACTCCAAATAAAAGATCTAAATGTCAGGATTTAGAAAATCTTGAGGAGCCATAGCCAGGACATACAGTAACATAAATTGCAGGAAGGTCTCTTTGGATACACCTCTTAAATGAATGAAAAATAAACCAAAAATAAGAAGACAGAAACTAATTAACCATAAAAGCATTTGCACAACAAAGGAAACCCCAAATGAAAGACAATTGCAACCTGGAATGGGAAGAAATATTTGCAAATGAAGATACGGACAAGGAATTCATCTCCAAAACACACAAGGAGCCCCAAATAGTTCAATATCAAAACCACAACAACCCAAGACACAAATGGGCCAAACACAGAAATGGATATTTCTTGGAGGAAGACATGGGTATTGTGATTAGGCACATGAGAACATGCTCAGCATCTCTCATTCTGACACAAAGGCAAATCAAAAGTCTGATGTGATATCACCTCACATCAGTCAGGATGGCCATCTCAAAACACCTAAAAGGATGTCTCTTGCATTGGCAGGCAGGGTCTTTAACACTAGTACCACCTGGGAAGCCCTATTCCAATATAAAAAAAACAATGACAGTTTAGAAAAAGGGTTAAAAAAGAAGAAGAAGAAAAAAGAAAGTGCAGCGCAAAAGAAAGTGTGGCCATATTGGGAACTACAACTATAAAAGTTGTGTTGACTGACACTTAATAGTCACAAGATCCGGGAGTGGGAGGGAGGTGTAAGTAAACAACTGCCTTCCAGGAGTCTCCTCCTGCTGCTGCTGCTGCTGCTGCTGCTGCTGCTGCTGCTGAGTCGCTTCAGTCGTGTCTGTGCGACTCCATAGACGGCAGCCCACCCAGGCTCCCCCGTCCCTGGGATTCTACAGGTAAGAACGCTGGAGTGGGTTGCCATTTCCTTCTCCAATGCATGAAAGTGAAAAGTGAAAGTGAAAGTGAAGTCGCTCAGCCGCGGGTGGTCATTGAAAAGAACTCATAACTGGGTAGACCTTCATGAAGCCAGATTTAACAGGTACCCTTAACTCACACCTTAAAAAAAAAAAATCACATGAAAAGATGTCAGCATCGCTAAATATTAGGGAAGTGTGTTCAATCCTGAAATGAGGTATCACCCCAAACCTGCCAGAATGGACACTGTCAATACTCTACAAAGGTCAAATCCACCAAATGCTGTGGAGAAAAGGGAACTCTCTTCCTCTGATGCTAAAAATGAAAACAGGTGAACACCAATATGGAGGCCAGCCTGCTGGTTCCTTGAGCAATGGAAAGAAGAATGAGGTGGGTCTCTGAGAGCCGAAAATTGAGAGCTTCTTCGTGCTGCGGAGATTGCACCCGGCGGCTCGGCAGCTATCACCATGCCACAAAATGGATATGTTGAGTTACACCGTAAGCGCTATGGATATCGTTTGGATTACCATGAGAAAAAGAGAAAGAAGGAAGGTTGAGAGACTCATGAACGTTCAAAGAAAGCAAAAAAGATGACTGGTCTGAAAGCTAAGCTCTACCATAAACAGCGCCATGCTGAGAAAATACAAATGACAAAGACTATTAAGATCCATGAAAAGAGAAACACCAAACAGAAGAATGATGAAAAGACTCCACAAGGAGCAGTACCTGCATATCTACTGGACCGAGAGGGACAGTCTTGAGCTAAAGTACTTTCCAATATGATTAAACAGAAACGAAAAGAGAAAGCGGGAAAATGGGAGGTCCCTCTGCCTAAAGTTCGTGCCCAGGGAGAAACAGAAGTATTAAAAGTTATTTGAACAGGAAAGAGAAAGAAGAAAGCCTGGAAGAGGATGGTTACTAAAGTCTGCTTTGTTGGAGATGGCTTTACTCGAAAACCACCTAAATATGAAAGATTCATTAGGCCAATGGGATTACGCTTCAAGAAGGCTCATGTAACACATCCTGAACTGAAAGCTGCCTTTTGCTTGCCAATACTTGGTGTAAAGAAGAATCCCTCATCCCCACTATATACAACTTTGGGTGTTATTACCAAAGGAACTGTCATTGAGGTGAATGTGAGCAAGTTGGGCCTTGTAACACAAGGAGGCAAAGTCATCTGGGGAAAATATGCCCAGGTTACTAATAATCCTGAAAATGATGGATGCATAAATGCAGTCTTACTGGTTTGACAGCAGTTACATACAAATAACTCCTTATAATTACTGAAGACTACACACCAATTGGGAAACCATTACTCTGATATTTCTGAATACTACCAATCAACCTTACATGTTGTCTTCAGTCAAAGAAAACTATTTATTCTACTGTTTTAAAAAAGAAAAAAGCCAACATTAAAATGATCTAATTTTACAAAAAAAAAAAGAAAAGAAGAATGAATTAGAATCTCTCTCAAACCATACACAGAAATAAACTTCAAATAAGATAAAGATCTAAATGTAAGAATGGATACTATGAAACTCTTGAGGAAACTATAGGTGGGACATGCTGTGACATCAATTCCACCAAGTGCTTTTGGGATCCATCCCTCAGAATAATGAAGAATAAACCAAAAGTTAGAGAATGGGACCAAGTTAATCTTAAAAGCATTTGCATAGCAAAGGACACCCTAAACAAAAGAGAAAGACAACCTTCAGAATAGGAAAAATATATTTGTAATTGAAGATACTCACAAGGAATCTGTGTCCAAAACATAGAAACAATCCTTGCAGCTTAATATCAAAAAGTTGAATAACCCAAGAAATCAACAGATCAAAATCGATATTTCTTCCAGGAAGGCATACTGAAAAAGAAATGCAAGAAGGCAAAGTGGTTGTGTGACTAGCCTTACAAATAGCTGAGGAAAGAAGAGAAGTGAATGGCAAAGAAGAAGGGAAAAGATACCCAAGTGAATGCAGAGTTCCAGAGAACAGCAAGGAGAGATGAGAAAGCCTTGTTATGTGAACACTGCAAAGAAATAGAGGAAAACAATAGAATGGGAAAGACTAAAGATCTTTTAAGAAAACTGGAGACACCAGGGGAATAGTTCTTACAAAGATAGGCGCAAAAAGGGACAAAAATGGCAAGGACTTAACAGAAGCAGAAGAGATTAAGAAGAGGTGGCAAAAATACACAGAAGAACTGTACAAAAAAGTTCTTAATGACCCAGACAACTGCAATGGTGTTGTCACTCACCTAGAGTCAGATATCCTGGAGTGTGAATTCAAGTGGGCTTTAGGAAGCATTACTACAAGCAAAGCTAGTGGAGGTGATGGAATTCCAGCTGAGCTACTTCAAATCATAAAAGATGATGCTGTGAAAGTGCTGCACTCAATATGCCAGCAAATTTGAAAAACTCAGCAATGGCCATGGGACTGGAAAAGGTCAGTTTTCATTCCAATCCCAAAGAAAGGCAATGCCAAAGAATGTTCAAACTACCATGCAATTGCACTCATTTCAAATGCTAGTAAGATTATGCTCAAAATCCTTCAAGCTAGTCTTCAGCAGTACATGAACCAAGAACTTCTAGATGTACAACATGGATTTAGAAAAGGCAGAGGAACCAGAGATAAAATTGCCAACATCTGTTGGATCATTGAAAAAGCAAGAGAATTAAAAAAAAAAAAAAACCTCTACTTCTGCTTCCTTGACTATGCTAAAGACTTTCACTCTTTAGATCACAACAAACTGTGGAATATTCTTGAAGATATGGGAATAGCAGACCACATTACATGCCTCCTGAGAAACCTCCATTCAGGACAAGAAGCAACAGTTACAACTGGACATGGAAAAACAGACTGGTTCCAAATTGGGAAAGGAGTACGTCAAGGCTGTATATTGTCACCCTGCTTATTTAACTTATATGCAGAGTACATCATGTGAAATGCTGGGCTGGATGACTCACAAGCTGGATTCAAGACTGCCAGGAGAAATGTCAATAACCTCAGATATGCAGATGAGACTACTTTAATGGCAGAAAGTAAAGAGGAACTAAAGAGCCTCTTGATGAAGGTGAAAGAGAAAAGTGAAGAAGTTGGCTTAAAACTCAACATTCAAAAAAAGAATATCCTCACATCTGGTCCCATCAGTTTATGGCAAATAGATGGGGAAAAAGTGGAAACAGTGTCAGATTTCATTTTCTCAGGCTCCAAAATCAATGCAGACTGTGCCTGCAGCCACGAAATTAAAAGACACTTGCTCCTTGGATGAAAAGCTATGACCAAACTAGACAGTGTATTAAAAAGCAGACATGACTTTGCTGACAAAGGTCCATTACGGTCAAAGCTATGGTTTTTCCAGTAGTCATGAACAGATGTGAGGCCGGACCATAAGGAAGGCTGAACGCTAAAGAACTGATGTTTTCAAATTGTGGTGCTGGTAAAGACTCTTGAGAGCCCTTGGACTGCAAGGAGATCAAACCAGTCAATCCTGAAGGAAATCAGTCCTGAATATTCACCAGAAGAACTGGTCAGTTCAGTCAGTCAGTTCAGTCGCTCAGTCGTGTCCGACTCTTTTCGACCCCATGAATCGCAGCACACCAGGCCTCCCTGTCCATCACCAACTCCCGGAGTTCACCCAGACTCATGTCCATTGAGTCAATGATGCCATCCAGCCATCTCATCCTCTGTCGTCCCCTTCTCCTCCTGCCCCCAATCCCTCCCAGCATCATAGTCTTTTCCAATGAGTCAAGTCTTCGCATGAGGTGGCCAAAGTACTGGAGTTTCAGCTTTAGCATCATTCCTTCCAAAGAACACCCAGGGCTGATCTCCTTTAGAATGGACTGGTTGGATCTCCTTGCAGTCCAAGGGACTCTCAAGAATCTTCTCCAACACCACAGTTCAAAAGCATCAATTCTTCGGCGCTCAGCCTTCTTCACAGTCCAATTCTCACATCCATACATGACCACAGGAAAAACCATAGCCTTGATTAGATGAACCTTTGTTGGCAAAGTAATGTCTCTGCTTTTCAATATGCTATCTAGGTTGGTCATAACTTTCCTTCCAAGGAGGAAGCGTCTTTTAATTTCATGACTGCAGTCACCATCTGCAGTGATTTTGGAGCCCAAAACAATAAAGTCTGACACTGTTTCCACTGTTTCCCCATCTACTTCCCATGAAGTGATGGGACCAGATGCCATGATCTTAGTTTTCTGAATGCTGAGCTTTAAGCCAACTTTTTCACTCTCCACTTTCACTTTCACCAAGAGGCTTTTGAGTTCTTCTTCACTTTCTGCCATAAGGGTGGTGTCATCTGCATATCTGAGGTTATTGATATTTCTCCCGGCAATCTTGATTCCAGCTTGTGTTTCTTCCAGTCCAGCGTTTCTCATGATGTACTCTGCATATAAGTTAAATAAGCAGGGTGACAATATACAGCCTTGACGTACTCCTTTTCCTATTTGGAACCAGTCTGTTGTTCCATGTCCAGTTCTAACTGTTGCTTCCTGACCTGCATATAAATTTCAAGAGGCAGGTCAGGTAGTCTGGTATTCTCATCTCTTTCAGCATTTTCCACAGTTTCTTGTGATCCACACAGTCAAAGGCTTTGGCATAGTCAATAAAGCAGAAATAGATGTTTTTCTGGAACTCTCTTGCTTTTTCCATGATCCAGCGGATGTTGGCAATTTGATCTCTGGTTCCTCTGCCTTTCTAAAACCAGCTTGAACATCAGGAATTTCACGGTTCACATATTGCTGAAGCCTGGCTTGGAGAATTTTGAGCATTACTTTACTAGCGTGTGAGATGAGTGCAATTGTTTGGTAGTTTGAGCATTCTTTGGCATTGCCTTTCTTTGGGATTGGAATGAAAACTGACGTTTTCCAGTCCTGTGGCCACTGCTGAGTTTTCCAAATTTGCTGGCATATTGAGTGCAGCTGAAAATCCAATATTTTGGCACCTGATGTGAAGAACTGATTCACTGGAAAAGACCTTGATGCTGGGAAAGATTGAGGGCAAGAGGAGAAGGGGGTGATAGAGGATGAGATAGTCGGATGGCAACACTGACTCAGGGGATGTGAGTTTGAGCAAACTCAGGCAGGTAGTGAAAGACAGGGAAGCCTGGCGTGCTGCAGTTCACGGGGCATAAAGAGGCGGACATGACTGAGACTGAACAACAACTGCTAAGGGTAAATCCGCCAGAAGCTATGGAGAAGAGGGAACCCTCCTCCACTGCTGGAAAGGAAAATAGGTGAAAGTCAGTATGGAGGCCAGCAGGGTGGTTCTGAGCACTGAAAATGAGAATGAAATTAGAACATTCCTCAAACCATACACAAAAATAAGCTTCAAATAAGATAAGGATCTAAATGTAAGGATGGATACTGTGAAATTCTTGAGGAAACTATAGGTGGGACATGCTGTGACATCAATTCCACCAGTGCTTTTAGGATCCACCTCTCAGAATAATGAAAAATAATCCAAAAGTTGGGCTTCCCTGATAGCTCAGTTGGTAAAGAATCCACTTGCAATGCAAGAGACCCTGGTTTATTTCCTGGGTCAGGAAGATACCCTGGAGAAGGGATAGGCTACCCAATCAAGTATTCTTGGGCTTTCCTTGTGTCTTAGCTGGTAAAGAATCTGCCTACAATGTGGGAGATCTAGGTTCGATCCCTGGGTCGGGAAGATCCCCTAGAGAAGGGAAAGGCTACCCACTCCAGTATTCTGGCCTGGAGAATCCCCATGGACAGAGGAGCCTGGTAGGCCACAAAGAGTTGGACATGATTGAGTGACTTTCACTTTCAAACGAAAGTTAGAAAACGGGGCCAAATTAATCTTAAAAGCATTTGCACAGCAAAGGAAACCTTAAACAAAAGAGAAAGACAACCCTCAGAATGGGAAAATACATTTGCAAATGAAGATACTCACAAGGAATCTGTGTCCAAAATATAGAAACAATCCTTGCAGCTTAATATCAAAAAGATGAAAAACCCAAGAAATCAATGAGTCAAAGATCAAAATGGATATTTCTTACATGAAGGCATGCAGATTGCCATTAGGCACATGAAAAGATGCTCAGCATTACTAATTATTAGAGACAGGCCAATCAGAAGCCCAGTGAGTATCACCTTACACCGTTGAGACTGGCCATCTCTAAACATCAAAATATAAGTTTAGAGAGGCTGTGAAGGGAAGGGACCCTTCCTACACTCTTGTTGGGAGAGTGAAACGGTACATGAACTAGGGAGAACACCATGGAGGTTCTTAAAAAATATAAACATAACATTACCCGAGGACACAGCAACCCCACGCCTGGGCATCAATCCCGAGAAAGTCAAAATTTTGAAAGGCAGTGGTCCCTGTGATCGTGGCTGCATGAGGTACCATAGCAAAGACTCGGAGCAACCTAAGTATAGAAGGACAGATGAATGGATAAGGAAGATGGGGGTACATAGATGCGAAGCAACATCACTCAGCCATAAAGAAGCAGAGCGTAATGCTATGTCCAGCCTTAGAGAAGAAAGTAGAAATGACCATACCAAGTTAAGTGGGGGACACAGGGAGAGATATTACCATATGATATTACTTCTAGCTGAAATCCAAAAATGGATACAAATGAACTTTACCAAAGAGAAACAGTCTCACAAACTATGTTCCCCAGAAAAGAAAGCTGTGCCTGAGGGAAAAGAGCTGTTTCAGTCTAACATAGGGAGGCTATTATAAAAAGCCACCAGGAATCACTGTGTAACACAGAAATCCTATTCAGCACTCTGTAATATCCTGCACTGCAGAAGAACACGGAAAAGAACATATGTACATCTATGTGTAAGTGAATCTAGTTGCTGTAGATCCAAAAGGAAAGAAAAAAAACCCCACAACCTTGTCATTCAACTATATACTCTAATTCAAATTAGAGAATAATAAAAACACAAAAAAGAAGAGAAATAAAGAGTGCTGACTCTTGCCCTCAGGCTACAGTAACCTGGCCTGGTGTCACATCCCTGGAGCCTGAGCAGGCTTCGGTCTCAAGACTGGAGGGTCTCGGGGCGGACAGAGCTAGGAGCATGTGGCAGGAAACGTGCTTCCTACGATGGACCTGGAGGGCCTCTTGCTATCTGCATGAGCACCCAATCTCCAGATCCAGGCCCACCTGCAGAGAAACCACACCTACTTCAACTACTTCACCCCCAAAATGATGGAGCCTCTGGGCTGGAAAAGCTTTGCACGGTCCCCTGGGCACCATATGTCCCATATGCTGGATTTCCCAACTCCAGCCTCTGTCCTTAGGGCTGCCCCACTGACAGATGATAGCACCCTCTGCAGAGTGGTGTTCCAAAAATTGGAATGTATCCTGGGGATAAAGGGTAAAGGGGAGGAGAAAGGAGACCCAAGCCTTCGGTGTTTCTTCTGGCACATTCTCCTTAGTTGACGATCCAGGAGCAGAGTTTTCCATAAGACTCATTGGCTGAGGACGAGAGTTGTGCAGGAAGTAATGCTGTTTCCTCAGGACTGCGTTCCAGACAACTTTAAAACAGGTGCTGTCAGGCTCTGAACATTCACAAGCCTGGGGATCTGTAAATGACACCTGCCCTTCAGTCACCTGCCCTATATCAGAAGGAAGACAGGGGAAAGGAATTCAAACAGGGCCATCTTTCAAGAAGACGATTTCAAGAGACAAACTGTACTCAACGCTGCTGCTGCTGCTGCGTTGCTTCAGTTGTGTCTGACTCTATGCGACCCCATAGACGGCAGCCCACCAGGCTTCCCCGTCCCTGGGATTCTCCAGGCAAGAATACTGGAGTGGGTTGCCATTGCCTTCTCCAATGCATGAAAGTGAAAAGTGAAAGTGAAGTCGCTCACTCGTGTCTGACTCTTAGCAACCCCATGGACTGCAGCCCACCAGGCTCCTCTGTCCATGGGATTTTCCAGGCAAGAGTACTGGAGTGGGGTGCCATTGCCTTCTCCTAAGCCCAGGCAAATCAAAACTACCATTGAGAAGTCCCCTCACACAGGTCAGAATGGCCACCATCTAAAACATCTACAGAAAATCCGACTGGCAGAGCATGGAGGCAAAAGGGAACACTCCTACACTCTTGGTGTGGATGTAAACCGGTGCAGGAACAATAAAAACCAGCAAAGAGGTTCCTTATAAACTAAACATCCAGAAACCGTAAGGTCCGATAATCCCACGTCTGGGCTTAGACCCAGAGAAGATCAGAATTCACAATGACCCACGCACCCTTCTTTTCAGGGCAGCACGGTTGACAATGGCCAAGAACAAGAATTGCTGCTGGCCAAAATCTTGAGTTTCTCTGCCAGGTGAAGCCAAATAAAAAATATGGACACAGAGTTTGGAGGAAATAGAAAGTGGCTTTAATTCTCAGCTGGTGAAACGGGGAACGCAGTAGGCTCGTGCCTCAAGAACTGTGCTCCCCATGAGTTTAGGGGCTCATATAAGAGGAGGGCTCGCAGTCAGTGATGAGGAACAAAGGCGACAGAATCTTGATTTCTTCCTCTTCCAAACTATATTAATGATATATAGTTTGATATGTATCAATTAGCATAGGTTATTAGCAAAGTCTTAATTTATCCCTCAATTCTAAGACTTTTTCTGGTAATCATAAATTTGTTTTCTAAGTTTGTGAGACTGTTTCAAAGATAGTCATAAACTGGCATCAATAACCCAGTAGTTGAGTCTGGCAATTCGGTGGCCTTCTTTCTGATGTGCAACTAGAAGGGGAAGGGTGTTGCAAGAGTAAACACCAGATAGGGGATGTATTTAGCACAGAGTCAAAGGAAAATAGGTGCAAAGTGTGGCTCCTGCAGAGTTAGGGGGCAGAAAAGCAAACTTAGTTACAGGCATGCAGAGTTAGAGCATTAAAGTAAAAAAACTAGGAACTTTCAGGCCTGCTCACTGTTTCTTCATCTTCTTTGTTCTTAAGAAATAAAAAAACTCATTCCTCCTTTTTTCCTTTTCACTGCAAGAAATTCAACCAAGAAATCCATTGACAGAAAAATGAGGACTGAGTGTTGTACCTCTACACTGGAACACTACTCAGCCGTGAATCAGAACAGAATAACGCCATTGACAGCAGCGTGGATGGACAGAGTGATTACCTTACTCAGTAAAGGAAGTCCGAGAGAGAGACAAATATCACAGGGCATCACTGACAGTTGAATTCTTGAAATGAATGCAAATGTCGGATATTGCGTGATACAAACAGACTCACAAACTTAGAAAACAAATTTATGATTACCAAAAAAAAATCTTAGAATTGAGGGATAAATTAAGACTTTGCTAATAACCTATGCTAATTAATATATATCAAACTATATATCATTAATATAGTTGTTTGATACAATCAACTAATCCATTGAATAGTACAGGGCAGTCTATGGAACAGATTTTAATCATTTATATGAGAAAGAGAACCCCCAAAAGAACTGATAAACGTCTGTGTCTAAGTAAATCAAGTGCCCATACACCTGAAACAAAACGCAATATCAGAAATCAATTCTACTCCAAAGTAAAATAACAATGAATGCCCAGAAAAAGGAAAAATGAAAGTGGAACATGAAGAAATGCTGCCCCCTTGTGCTGTTTTTTGTGACAGCAACTATACAAGCTGCACTGATGGGCACTTTATATTCCCAAGGACCTGGGGCTGGAAGTAAACAACTGCCCTCTGGAAGTCCCCCAGGAGTGGTCACCAAAAAAGAACTCAAAACTGGGCAGATGTTCAGGGAGCCGCCTTCAGCAGGTACCTTTAACTCACATCCTTTAAGAAAAGTCACACGATGTCACCATCGCTAAATATTAGAGAAATTCAAATCAAAACCGGCCATTGTTAAGCACTCCACAAACGTTTAATGCTGCAGACTCTGTGGAGGAAGGGGAACCGTCCTCCTCTGCTGCTGGAAATACAAATTGGTGACAGCCACTCTGGAGGACAGTGTGCTGGTCATTTCCAATGTGCCCAGCTGTAAGCGGCAGTGAGCAGTAGCTGGAAGCAGGGTCTTAGCTTCCCAGACGGGGAGTCCTAACCACTGAACCACAGGAGCCAGCAGTCAGGGCTAAGGTCCCTTGTCTTGCCTGCCTGGTCAAGGATGAATTCAGGTGAGGAGGCAAAAAGTAAAGAGTAAAGTAAAAAGTTTATTGAGAAAAAAAAGTACATGTGGAAAGATCCACAGGTGAGCTCAGAGAGAGAGTTGTGCCTTTGGAAGTTTATATCCTTTATAAGAGGCCAGTTATCTGGGTCTTTGTCTTCCCTTAGGCCAATCATCTTGCTTTGTAATCTTTGTAACTCCCCCCCCCCCCCCCCCCACCGGTTAATTTGTCTCAGAACCCTCCCCTGGGGTGCACATACAAACCTTAGCCAAGATGTATCTTGAAGGGGGAGGCTTCTGGGAGGAGCATGACTCTTTATGGCCTGGAATTATCCTCTGACTTTTGACTCCAAGGAGCCTTTCTGCGCATCGCGAGTGTAGTGTTCTCCCTAATCCTTTACTCAATCAGGGCTTTGCCTCTCTTTGTTCTTGCCAAGATTATTCCCTTGAGATGTTTACTAGAGACAAAGACTGGCTACTTACTCTGTTTCTATTGTTACTTCAATTTCTGAGAGCTAACAGGGGGCTGGTTTTAAATTCCTCAACTGGACCCCACCTATGTTGCCTCAGGAAATGCAGAGCAGAGGCTGGCTGATTGTGAATTTCCAACCTGGAGCCCATCTATCTCCTACCTCACTGGTTTCTTGAACAGTGAAAATGAGAATGAAATTAGAATATTCCCGAATACCATACACAAGAATAAGCTCCAAATAAGATAAAGATCCCATTTTAGTATGGCTCAGTGGTAAAGAACCCATCTGTCAATGCCACAGACTTGGGTTTGGATCCCTAGGTGGGGAAGATTCCATGGAGAACGGAATGGCAACCCACTCCGGTATTCTTGCCTGGGAAATCCCATGGACAGAGGACCCTGGTGGCCTATAGTCCATTGGGTCATAAAAGAATCAGACATGGCTTAGCAACAGATTTTCAAGATAAAGGTCTAAGTGTAAGGTTGGTCTCTTGAGACCCCATAAACTGTAGCCCGCCAGGCTCCTCTGTCCAGGGGATTTTTCAGGCAAGAATACTGGAGTGGGTAGCCATTCCCTTCTCCAGGGGATCTTCCTGATCCAGGGATGGAACCTGCATCGCCTGCATTGCAGGTAGATTCATTTACCAACTGAACCACCAGGGAAGCCCCATCTCCTGGAGGGGGCTGTTTGTAAAGACCTCAACCCAGGCATTGCTGGGAAGGGCTGGGTGGCTCGTCTAGGTCAGCCAATCCTCACCCCTCAGGGGCTCACAGTTGCAAAAATGGGCCTTGTTGTGCTGTCCAGGTGCAAGGAACAGAAAAGTGTAGTCTTGAGGGTCAGGATGGACCCGGGCCTGAAGCTCTGGCCTGATTTCTAATCATTTTTTCTGGCCCATGAGCGGGACAGAATTTCAAGGAGGCTTTCTCCTAAGGAGAGGGACCCAGGAGTCAGGAAGAAAAGGGGTAGTGGGTGGAGACAGGGGCCCAGGGTCCTGGTGCAGTGGAAGCCTCTGGAAGACCTGGTGGAGGGAGGCCACACAGAGTGAAGCCCAGGGTCACCAACTTGTCCAGGAGCAGCTGTTAGTCCAAATCCTGCTCTGAGGTGCTCAGAGCCAGCTCTGCCCAGGAAGAGGGCTGGGGGTGCTCTGCAACAAGGGCTCTGTGCACGGTTCCTGTGTGCTGAGTCCTGCCCAGACGGGCCTCCTGCCCTGGGAGGGATGTGTGAACTGGCTCCCTGTCTTTGCAGCTGGCACAGAGCTGCTTAGGATGCAGATTAAAATCAGCTGAGGACAGAGGTCAGGAGCAAGGTCAAGGGTCCAAGCTCGCTATGCTCACCACATGACACGAGGTGTTGAGGCAAAGAATACAGCTGCATTCTGAGGGCCGGCTGACCAAGAGGATGGCCGATTAATGTTTCCAAATAACCATCTTCTCGGGGGCTGGATGCCAGGTTCTTTTATGAATTAGAGATAGAAGAGGTGAGGAAACAAACTGAAAAGGCTGTTAATCTTGCAAATATCTTGTAGAATGGCAAGTCTCAGGAAGGGAATGTGTTAATTTCTTCCTTCCTGCCATCCACAGGTGGACAGAGTTCTGAACAAAGGCACTTTAGTTTAACAGTCAGGCAGAGGGGCAGGATTCTCTGAGGCAGGCCATTATGTGTGACTACAGTAACAAAAGTAACAGAGAGCAAGTCAAAGAGCACATGCAAGACGGGTGAGTCCTGAAGATGCATGTGGATCAGAGCAGGGGCTGTGCTCCAGGAGGCTGGACTGTACGTGGCTGGTCACTGCCCCACTCCCAGGCACTTCTGCCCTGTGAAGTCCTCTGCCCTTTGTCAGATTCAAACCTTTCATCTGACATTCCATGCTCATCATTTCCCCCGCTTCCAAGGTGGGTAATTCATACACAGAAACCCAGGCAGAACCAAATATTCTTGGCCGGCAGATTCTGTACAGGAAGTTCCCATTGCTGTTGGAAAACTCTCATCCCCTCTGCACAACTCTGTCGCTGAAGATCTGGTCACTAGGGTCCCCTGCCTTCAGCTCTTCCAACCTCTGGTCGCTGTCAGTTCCTCTCGCTCCCCCACAATTGCTGGTGGGTGACCTAGAGCAGCAGCAACAGGCACTAAACACTTCCCCTCCTCCAGGCCCTGGACTCCTTTATTCCTTTCCTTCTGTATCCTTGGTGTATCTACTGTGAGTGTTCAATTCAATGGCTTTCAAAGCTGTGCTGTGACCATGGCCTTTGGATGAGGCTTCATCCCTAGGCATCAGCAAACAGCCTGATGCAGACTGGCTTGCAGAAAGTAGTTCTGAGGAATCCAGGGCCTGGGAGCTCCTGGAATGAGTGGGCAAGTCCAGTTTCTTAAGGACTTTTTGATCCTGCTTCAGTTTCTGTTCCAGTGTGGTTACTGGAAGGTGAACACGGGGAAAAAGAGAGTGAGCTGGGCTTTCCGGCAGAGAAAGCTTTATTATAGGAAGAGAGGAAGTAACTGGCTTTAGAGAGAAACCAGTGATCTCCCTTCACAGCCAACCCTTCTCATACCCTATCGATGGGAAATTGTGCCCCGAAGGGAGGGGGCCTTAGTTTATCTTTAGCCTGCAGCTGGGGGTCTTGTGATCACATAGTCAGAGGGGTCTCACAGGCGGATGGTCACGTAGTCTTGAGAAACTGGCACCAGCAGGGAAAAATGGGACACTGTCTTAAGGAAAAACAGGACGCTACCAGGGCAATGTGGCCACTGTGACTTCATCCCTTGTTCGCCAGGTCAGCGCAATGGACCATTTTTAAATAATATGCTCTGTGCCCCTTGTGGACCCTAACAGGTACAAATTTGCTTTCTAAAACCCTTCGGATCACATCAGTGCTGACATCAAAGACTTCAGCCAGTCTGGGAACTGACCAAGACTGCAAATTCCCTGTGTAAATACCCATGAAAAAAAGAAGCAGATTTGCCATTTGTGAAGACATCTCCTATCAGAACAGTTAACGGATTATGTAACACTAGAGATAAATTCATGAAAAGAAGGCTTGGAAAAACTGCAAATGCAGTCTCTGTCTTGCGCCACTAAATGACTACAGCCTACTCTTTTGTGCTGAGAGCAACACCCAACTACTCTTGGTCATTTCATTTCATGTCAGCTGGATTCCTCTCACTGCATGACAGGTCCCAGTTAGATCCTGATGATGCAAGAAGACAGTCTTTCCCTTCAGAAAACATACAGTCCAGACATCCCTGACAGCGCAGTAATGAAGACTGTGCCTCCAATGCAAGGAGCTGGAAGATCCAATGGAGGTGGAGTTTGATCCCTGGTTGGGGAACTAAGATCCTACCTACCCCACTATGCACCCCAGAACAAAACAAAACACAAAAAAGACTGCTGTGTGATTGAATGGTATAATGTGTAATAAGTACCCCACTCAGGGCCTGTTCCTAAGTGGACATTCAAAAAAAAAAGAAAATGCAATCTGGTGGTAGAGACAGATGTATTAACACCCAGCAACACTATGAGAAGGATCCCACCAAAGGATGCTGTGAGAAAACTGGGGAAGGAAAGGCAGGGACAGGCTGGTGCCACGCCTGCGTGGTGGCCCAGGAATTGCTTCAGGAAGTCCATGCTAGAGCTGGTCTGAAAGCTTGAGCAGTTGTAACAAGCTGGTACAGGGGAGGAGAGAAAGAGAGGGTCAAAGGAACTGATGGTAGAGCAGGCAGCAGGTGAAATACAAGGAAGCACATCACCTTTGTTGGGAAGAGCACAATCTGTGTGACAGTGGGAGCTGGAGCAAGGCCAGGCCTCGCTTAGGCATTCTGGAGTTTATCTCAGAGCAACAGTGAACAAGGAAGAATTTCAAGCAGCAGAATGCCGTGAGCAAATTTTCATTTTGAAGCCCAAACCAGTGATAGTGAAACAGGAGCAGTCATTAATTAGATTCCTTGAACTATAATCTGTACATAAATGAGTAATAAGCTATAACTTGCTTTCACTGACCAAGTGTGTTTTAATTGTTCTTGCAAACTGCATACCCTCCTGGCTTCACAGCCTAGAAAATATATCACACAACTCCTCTAACTGCCCCCTGTAGACAACACTTCTGACCAGGGGTCAGTGTAGTAATAGTTGATTAACTTGTTGTTCAGAATACGGGGTTAGTTTTGCCCAGCTCAAACCAGTTGAGACCATTGACCATTCAACTGGGCCTGCACAAGTGTCCAATGGGTGCTCTTTCATTGTCAAGGGCAAAAATCTCCATCTTGAGATCATGATAATGCAGCCCATCATTTTCGTAACATGCATCCTGTGAAGAACCATGTAACTCAGATACCTCTGTGCACAGTTCCAATTACTTCACCTTTTTCTAACCTTCAATAACCTTTCCTGAAGCTTCAAACCACCCTGCTTCTCTTTTTGAATTTTATTTGGCTGCACTGGGTCTTAGGTGTGGCACTTGAGATCTAGATCTCCAACCAGGAATTGCACCCGGGTCCTCTGCATTGGGAGCATGGATTCTTAGCCACTGGACCACCAGGAAGTCTCCCACACTGCTTCTTTACCCCATAAATATCCTAAGCGTCTCCTTCAAGGAGGCCAATTTGAGATTTGTTCTCCTGTCTCCTTGCTTGGCTGCCTGTACCCGTGTAACCCCTTTCTCTGCTGCAGACCTCAAGGTCTCAGCCCTGACTTGCTGTACAAACGAACATGATTCAGTTACCTGGTTCAGTAACAGTGGGGTATTTTTGTTCAAGACCAAAGATGGAAAGATCAGGCATCAGGCAAGAGGCTGTCAGTAATTCAGGCAGTCTGAACTGAGGCAGGGGCACTGGGAGCAGAAGAGAAAACAGACTTGAGAAATATTTTAGGAAGACCAAATGGTTGTACTTGGTAAGGAACTAAATACTGGGTTAAGAAATAGGCTGAGAGTCAGTATTTTTAGAGTGGGTGATTGGTGGGACTATTCAGGGATATAGCAAAAACAGGAGCAGAATGAAATTGTCAGAGAACAATGATGAATTCTATTTTGAACACGTTGAGTTTGAGGAGCTTGTGTGACAGCCAAACAGTGAAGTCTAGCGCACAGCTGACTATAGATTCAGAACAACAACATGGCCTGGACAGGATAGATCTGGAAGTCGTAAGCCAACAGCAGGAATGATTGAAGCCACCTGGCATCAGGCAGGGAAATATCCAGAGTGAGATAAAATAACCCAGGACACAACTCTAAAAAATTGCAATACTTAAGGTACAGGAGGAAGAAGGGAAGCCCAGGGAGGAAACAGAAAACCAGTCCTGCCAATAGGTGAGTGGTCCCCTGGGTCAAGGGAGAATTTCAAGAATGCAGACAAGGTCAAATGCTGAGAAGTGTTAGGCAAGCTGAAGTGTTGACAGTCAGTTATGCCTAGCACTGAGGGATTCACTGATATATTTGTGAGCAGTTTTGTCATGATGAGACAAACGAAAAGGAGAGCAGGCAGTCAGACAGCCAGGAGGCAACAGAAGGAGGAGGAGGAAAAGGGAGTGTAGTGTAGCCTTGACAGCTGGGTTTTGTTTTGTGTGTGTGTGTTGTGTGTGTGTATAATCCAAATGTTTGACTTAAGCTTTGCTTGCCAAGGCCTGCATTTTGAAGATGGCTGTCTTCAATAAACACACTGCCAGCCACACAACTAGATAAAAAGCCGGGCTCCTCCCATCCCCACCCCCCACCTCCACACTGAGGCCCCTTTGTTTTAGAGATTATGGTTGACTTCAATGATTAACCACTTGGGCCACTTGCTTTTTCTCTTCCTGTGCCTTAAATTCCTGTTAAATTCACCAATAATGAGTGAGCCCTCAAAATCCTAGGCTCCACCCTCCAGTGCTCAACCCCAATAAAAGTAGAACTCCAGGCCCTTGTTCTCTCTACCCATGACTGTGTGGTGTGGCCTCAGGTTTGCCATGTAATTTCCAGGTCCTGTAAGTGTTAAACTTCCCCCACCCCCCTGCCAACATTTCTTGATAGTTATTGAAGGGCATCTTGTAATCTTAAGACCCACAAGGGCTGGTCCAGCCACAGCACTGGTTATTGATAGACTGAGCCTGACCCACAACACCAACAATATTAAATTGACAAATCGAGGTCTCTGAGGAATTATGTAGGGATTTGACCTAGAGCACCCAGAGGACTGGTCCTAGACAAGTGAAGGATGGCTGCTTCCCCAGTGATATGAACAGAGTACAAGACTGAGAGTAAGGAGGAAGCCAAGACACTTTAATAACTTTTTACCGAAAGGCCTGACTTTCTCTGAATAAAAAGATATTTACTGGTCCCCAAAGGGGAGGTGATAGATAAGAAGAAGGGTTGAAAAGGCTGGTATTCAATACATGAGAGGAAGCTGAGAAAGAGAGGTGTTACAGGCTTATAAAATCTTGGTCATCTCTATAAAACCCCCCTTATTCTAAGTCTCAACTCCAGAGTTTTTCTGATGAGAATGAAAATGGAATATGACCTATGGAGGACTATTGAGCAATGTTTATCAAGATGACAAGGATCTTCCCTGTAGCTCAGATGGTAAAGAATCTGCCTGCAATGCAGGAGACCTGGGTTCGATCCCTGGGTCAGGAAGATCCCCTGGAGAAGGGAATGGCAATCCACTCCAGTATTCTTGCCCGGAGAATCCCATGGACAGAGGAGCCTGGCAGGCCACAGTCCATGGGGTCACAAAGAGTTGGACACGACTGAGCGATTAACACTATCGTGACAAAGCTTGGTTTTGGACTTCCCTGGTGGTCAGATGGTAAAGCATCTGTCTAGAATATGGGAGACCTGGGTTTGAGCCCTGGGTTGGGGAGATCCCCCGGAGAAGGAAATGGCAATCTACTCCAGTACTATTGCCTGAAAAATCCCATGGACAAAGGGGCCTGGTAGGCTACAGTCAATGGGGTCACAAAGAGTCGGACACGACTGAGCGACTTCACTCACTTCACTTCACTATCAAGATGCAAATACATTTACCTACTTCTGGCAGATATGTTGTAGACTGATGTGTACACAAAGTTATGTCCTGGAGCACTATTTGTTAAAGCAAATGAGTGGAAACAATTCAAGTGTCCCCTGTTAGCAAGGAAGTTAGAAATGAGCAATGAGGGGAGGCCTGGCTGAAAGGATGTAAATCCCCATGGACTGCAGCAAGCCGGCTTCCCTGTACTCCACTAGCTATCCGAGTTTGTTCAAACTCCTGTCCATTGAGTCAGTGATGCCATCCCACTGTTTCATCCTCTGCCACCCCCCTTCTCCTTCTGCCCTCAATCTTTCCCAGTATCAGTGTCTTTTCCAATGAATCAGCCTTCGTATCAGGTAGCCAAAGTATTGGATTTTCAGCTTCAGCATCAGTCCTTTCAATGAATATTCAGGGTTGATTTCTTTCAGGAAGCTTCACTAGAAGGATTTTGAGCATTCCCTTGCTAGCATGTGCAATGGGTGTAATTGTGTGGTAAACATTTTTTGACATTGCCCTTTTGGGATTGAAATGAAAACTGGCCTTTTCCAGTCCTGTGGCCACTATGAGTTTTCCAAATTTGCTGGCATATTGAGTGCAGCACTTTAACAGCATCATCTTTTAGGATTTGAAACAATTCAGCTGAAATTCCATCACCTCCACTAGCTTTGTTCTTAGTAATGCTTCCTCAGGCCAATTTGACTTCACACTCTAGGATATCTAGCTCTAGGTGAGTGATCACACCATCATAGTTATCCAGGTCATGACTTAGTTTGGAGTAATAAAATTCATACAGGAAAAAAAATGATTTAAAATAAGTAACAAGACGATGAAAACCAGGAGAGATCTTTCTGACTCAGATGAGAAATTCAGAGTAGTAAACAAAAAACAATGGGCAGAACTTCCCTGGTGGTTCAGTGGCTAAGACTCTGCACTCCCAATGCAGGGGACTCAAGACTGATCCCTGGTCAGAGAACTAGATCCCATATGTCGCGAATAACTAAAACCTCACAGCCAAATAAATAAATATTTAAAAAAAAGCAATGGGTATATTTGTTCACATAAGTTTTTTTAAATATGGAAATAGTTGTATGAAAATTCAAACTTCTTTAAGAGTATATACCATTATAACATTTTAGACTGTAAAATATGTCTTGACCTTTCCTCTAATAAGAGGCTTTCTGTTAGTTGTTCAGTTGTGTCCAGCTAGCCCAGCAGGTTCTTCTGTTCATGGAATTCTCCAGGCAAGAATACTGGAGTGAGTAGCCATTCCTTTCTCCAAGGGATTTTCCCAACCCAGGAATGGAACCCAGATTTCCCACATTGTAGGCAAATTCCTTACTCTCTGAGCCACCAGGGAAGCCCAATAAGAGGCTATAGAACAATGCAAAAGGCTCCAGCTTGCCTTACTAGGAAATAGTTGGGGGAGTCATTAATTCACTGGATATTTGTTCTGTAGTGCTGGGCACTCTTTTAAGTGAGTGATGACCACTCAAAGGTCTTGCTCTCATGGAGCATATGTCCAAATGGTTAACAATAAAAGATGACAATGATGAAGCAACATGAAATCTGGAAAATTCATGGATGCTCAAATCCCTTTCATAAAATGGTGTAGTATTTGCATAAAACCTACACACACCTTCCTGTATACTTTAAATCATCTCTAAATTATTTATAATAACCTCAGACATGCAGATGACACCATCCTTATGGCAGAAAGCAAAGAGGAACCAAAGAGCCTCTTTTTTAAAAATTTATTTATTTTTTAATTGATGGATAATTGCTTTACAGAATTTTGTTGTTTTCTGTCAAACCTCAACATGAATCAGCCATAGGTATACATATATCCCCTCCCTTTTGAACCTCCCTCCCATTTCCCTCCCCACCCCACCTCTCTAGGTTGATACAGAGGCCCTGTTTGAGTTTCCTGAGCCATACAGCAAATTTCACTTGGCTATCTGTTTTACATATGATAATGTAAGTTTCCATGTTACACTTTCTATACATCTCACCCTCTCATCCCCTCTCCCCATGTCCATAAGTCTATTCGCTATGTCTGTTTCTCTATTAAGTTCAGTTCAGTTCAGTCGCTCAGTCATGTCCAACTCTTTGTGACCCCATGGACTGCAGCATGCCAGGCCTCCCTGTCCATCACCAACTCCCAGAGTTTACTCAAACTCATGTCCATTGAGTTGGTGATGCTATCCAACCATCTCATTCTCTGTCGTCCCCTTCTCCTGCCTTCAATCATTCCCAACATCAGGGTCTTTTCAAATGAGTCAGTTCTTCCTTTCAAGTGGCCAAAGTATTGGAGTTTCAGCTTCAGCATCAGTCCTTCCAGTGAATATTCAGGACTCATTTCCTTTAGGATGGACTGGCTGGATCTCCTTGCAGTGCAAGGGACTCTCAAGAGTCTTCTCCAATACCACAGTTCAAAAACATCAATTCTGTGTAGGAACTGGTTTGTTCTCTGCTTATTATTTCTGAAGGAGAGTGTGACGGCAGGGATAAAAGTAGCTGCTATTTGATTTGATATAAAAACACACGTCTGGAGAGAAAACAGAAGGAGTTAAAGATTAGACAAAGACTTTAGGAAAAAAGTAGCCAGGAGGGCAACTCTTTCTCCTTTGAACCCATCCTACACACACACACACACACACACACACACACACACTCACACATACACTTGGGGCCTGAAAGATGGTGAAATGCCAGGAGGGAAGTGATGAACAGAGGAGCCAGCAGAGGCTGGGGCAGGGCACACTAAGTGTAGCAACTAGGTCACTTTTACAGATTGTCTGACGTGGCTTTAAGTACGGACCCTGACCACCACGTGAGCCCAGAGGCCATGTCTGTTGCCTTTTTAACCACTGTTCCTCTGACCACAGGCAACACTTTGCCCACTAGTAATCGAGCAAGAGGGTTTCCCTGGTGGCTCAGCATAAAGTATCTGCCTGCATGCAGGAGCCACAGGAGACTCAGGTTCCATCCCTGGGTCAGGAAGATCCCCCTGGAAGAGAGCATTGCAAGCCACTCCAGTATTCTTGCTTGGAGAATCCCATGGACAGAGGAGCCTGGTAGGTACAGTCCATGGGGTTGCAGAGGACATGACTGAAGTGACTGAGCACACATGCAATTAAGCAAGAAGGATGCCCTTTGCATCTTAACCACTTAAAACGCTTGACATCATCCCAGGACACTTACATGTCTACTGAAGTCCATGACCCTGGTCACCAAGTTTAGTGAGGCTAGGGATGATGTGCAAAGGACATATTCAGAGCTGGGTTACTCAAACTCAATCCAGGGCAAGAAGTAGAGATGAACACTTTTTAAGATCGCAGATGGCTACTCACAGCCTGCTATTCTGTTGTTGTTCAGGCACTAAGTCATGTCCTACTCTTTGACACCCAATTGACTGCATCCTGCAAGGCTTCTCTGTCCTCCACTATCTCCCAGAGTTTGCTCAATTTCATGTCCATTGAGTCAGTGATGCCATCCAACCATCTCATCCTCTGTCGTCCCCTTCTCCTCCTGCCCTCAATCTTTTCCAGCATCAGGATCTTTTCCAATGAGTCAGCTGTTTGCATCAGGTGGCCAAAGTATTGGAGTTTCAGCAACAGTCCTTCCAATAAATATTTAGGGTTGATTTCTTTTGATCATTTGTTTTGATCTCCTTGCTGTCCAAGGGACTCTCAAGAGTCTTCTCCAGCACCACAGTTTGAAAGCATCAAACCTTCTGCAAAAAGGCAGCCAAGAGATGACCCTCTTCTTTCCATCAGCACCAAGCATTTTGCTGAGGTCCTGGAGATACCCACCTTGTCTCTTCAGCGGCCCGTGGTTGCCATCATTCCCAATCTAAGCTGTGAACTTGAGGCTTTCAGAGGTTGCAGAGTGGTCGGTGCTCCCTTGATCTGGTCCTGTGTGTGTCTATCATGTTAGAAGTTCCCCAAAGTTTCTGGCATACTGAGGTCATTTTCCCTTTCTAAGTCCTCAGACTGGTTTTCTCTGCCTGTTTCCATACTTCTCTGGTTATTTCAATGAAACTTGGAAGGCACAGGCTTTACCCAGGTGGACTAAATTCCTTCTGTTGAAATTGGACTGTGCATTAAGTTTCCCCTTAAGGGAAATTCAGCTTTGCATTGAGTTGTCACCTTAACTTCATCATGGTTTGTAAAATGTTTTTGAAGTTTCTGGAATTCGAGTGATGGTACAAACCCTTCCCCATCCATGGTCGTTTTAAGGTGAATGTGTGAGAAGCATACGTTTATGAATATGTGGCCTCAGATTGCCATGTCTCCGTGTTTTCACCAGATTCAAGAGATTTCATTTACATTCCAGCTCTAAGTCGACAAAGTGGACAGGATATCTGTTCTGGGATAATTTCTGCTATTTTAGACATGACTTACAGATGCTTTCTGAAGAATTCTGACATTGATAGAAACCAATAAAACTTTTAAATGAAAAGAAAGAAAAGACATTCTCTTGTGCAATGCCAACAGGTACAACTGCCTGCTTTATTTTCTCCACTGCCGTGTGGACAGCAAACTAAAATTCATTCCCCTCTTTGTACCTCCTTCAACTCTTTCCTTTTTTTATTAGCGCTTTGCATGAGAGAAAATGTGCAGAGTTAAGAAGGCATTTTAGGATCTTTCTCTATGCCAAATTTGCTTGCAAATTCTGCTTCTTCTGGAGAATAAAATGGAACACTCTTGACATTGCCAATATTCTTGACTGTAAGATCACTTAAGATATTACTTTCCCTCTTAGCAATCCCTAAAAGTTGTTCTCCTCTGTGATTTGAGACAGACCTTTGCCAATTTGCTCTCTCTCTCTTTTTTCCCCACTTTTAATATATTTCCATGCCAAATACAAATGTCTGTGTGCAAATCATCCAGAAGTATTCATATCCTAAAGTAAAGCTCCTTTTCTTTTCCTGTGAGATTAAAGCTGAAAGTAAAGTTTAGGGACAAGAGCATGAAAACACCAAGCCCAAATAGACTGTTTTCATTTGTCTATGCTCGCTTAGTATTACAGGGGGTGATTTTTTCAGTCTGCCCTGACCACACGGTGAAACTCCTTGCAGGCTGACATGCAGCAGGACATGCAAAGGAAGGACGTAGGTTTTTTTGTTGTTTGCCGGTTTTCTTTTTTGACTTTTTATTTTACATTGGAGTATAGCTGATGAACAATGTTGTAATAGTTTCAGATGGACAGAAAAGGGAATCAACAATACATATACATATCCATTCTCCCCTAAACTCTCCCATCCAGGCTCCCACATAACACTGAGCAGAGTTCCTTGTGCTTTACAGCAGGTCCTCATTGGTTGCGTGGGTGTGTGCTAAGTTGCTTCAGTCGTGTCCGACTCTTTGTGACCCTATGGACCATAACCCTCCGGGCTCCTTTGTCCATTGGATTCTCTAGGCAAGAATACTGGAGTGGGTTTCCATGCCCTCCTCTAGGGATCTTCCCAATCCAAGGATCCAACCTACGTCTCCTGCATCTCCTGCATTGGCAGGCAGATTCTTTACCACTGAGCCACCTGGGAAGCCCATCCTATAGTTTCCAAAATTATTCATTTGGGATTTATTTTAGGGAATGATTACTGGAAAAGGTCAGTTTTCATTCCAATCCCAAAGAAAGGAAATGCCAAAGAATGTTCAAACTACTGCACAATTGCACTTATCTCACACACTAGCAAAGTAAAGCTCAAAATTCTCCAAGCTAGGCTTCAAATGTACATGAACTGAGAACTTCCATATGTTCAAGCTGGATTTAAAAAGGCAGAGGAACCAGAGAGCAAATTGCCAACATCCACTGGATCACTGAAAAAGCAAGAGAATTCCAGAAAAACATCTATTTCTGCTTTATTATTGACTATGCCAAAGCCTTTGATTATGTAGATCACAACAAACTGGGACAATTCTTGAAGAGATGGGAATACCAGACCACGTGACCTGCCTCGTGAGAAACCTGTATGCAGGTCAAAAGCAACAGTTAGAACTGAACATGGAACAACAGACTGGTTCCAAATTGGGAAAGCAGTGTGTCAAGGCTGTACATTGTCACCCTACTTATTTAACTTATATGGAGAGTACATCATGAGAAATGCTGGGCTGGATGAAGCACAAGCCAGAAACAAGATTGCCAGGAGAAATATCAATAACCTCAGATATGCAGATGACACCACCCTTATGGCAGAAACTGAGGAGGAACTAAAGAGCCTTTTGATGAAAGGCAAAGAGGAGAGTGGAAAAAGTTGGCTTAAAAATCAACATTCAAAAAACGAAGATCATGGCATCCGGTTTCATTACTTCATGGCAAATAGATGGGGAAACAATGGTAACAGTGACAGATTTTATTTTCTGGGGCTCCAAAATCACTGCAGATGGTGACTGAAGCCATGAAATTAAAAGACATTTGCTTCTTGGAAGAAAAGCTATGACTAACCTAGATAGCATATTAAAAAGCAGAGACATTACTTTGCTGACAAAGGTCCGACTAGTCAAAACTTTGGTTTTTCCAGTAGTCATGTGTGGATGTGAGAGTTGGACCATAAAGAAAGCTGAGCACTGAAGAATTGATGCTTTTGAACTGTGGTATTGGAGAAGACTCTTAAGAGTCCCTTGGACAGCAAGGAGATCCAACCAGTCAATCCTAAAGGAAATCAGTCCTGAATATCCATTGGAAAGACTGATATTGAAGCTGAAACTCCAATACTGTGGCCACCTGATGGGAAAAACTGACTCCTTGGAAAAGACCCTGATGCTGGGAAAGATTGAAGGTGGGAGGAGAAGGGGACAACAGAGGATGAGATGGCTGGATGGCATCACTGACTCAATGGACATGAGTTTGGGTAAACTCTGGGAGTTGGTGATGGACAGGGAGGCCTGTTGTGCTGCTTTCCATGGGGTCGCAAAGAGTTGGACACAACTGAGTGGCTGAATTGAACTGAACTGAACTGTTGTCAAGAGCTGACCTCAGCCAGGCACTGTGTTCATTGCATTATATCCGTGACCTCACTTGATCTTCACAACTCCCCTCCCACAAATAGGAACCATGATTATCCACTTTTTACAAATCTGACAAGTATGAGGCAGCTTAGCAGTGTGCTCACAGCCATACCACCAGTAAGTGATCACTCCCAATGTGTGCTCGTACCATTAAGCTTTTTGGTTTCTTAATGGTGAACTAATACATTTCTTTTAAAGTGCCTTAATTTGTCTCATCTCACTTTAACCTATTAAGCTTTCAGGATTTCATAATCCCTTTTATCTCGCATTTTTACAGTCCTTTAAATGTGTGTCTATTTGTCCATTAAATATTTTACATATTTTATTATTTACCCTTTAATAATTTAAACGCAGCATCATTTTTATGTCCTTTGATGTCTAAGTTTTCATTCCCAGCAATGAGCACTTTTCATGGCACAGAGAAAAGTTCAAATAAATATTTTTTGGATATTGAGTGAGCTTCTAGCATTCATATTTTTGTTTTGTTAATCTTCTTTATAAGTTTCCTTTTAATTATTTATCTTCTTTTAATTTTTATTATTCACCCTTTGGTAGTTTAACTTTGACACAATTAGTTCACTGTAAGTTCTGAGCAAGTGGTTTATCTCTTGTGATTGTTTTAATTTCTCCATAGACTGCTAATGTTTTAAGCTTTTAATATTAAAGTTCAAGGTCCTGATACAGCATTATTTTGCCCCCACCCCAATTTCCTTATATTTAACTTTTAAATTCTTAAGTTTTGTTTTCCTTAAATTTTCAGTTTCTTTCTTTTCCTAAGTTACCATGCTGTCTCATCTTTTAATTTACTTATTTTTAATTAGTTCTATGAAAACACTTTTCTTTATGACATATGCCACAATATGTTTTTATTAATAATAACTCTAATATCAACTAACAGTTTTTACTGTATCAGAAACTGTAAATTGCCTTTCATAGTATCTCATTATTTACTCATTTTTTTGTTCTTGTTGTTTATTCACTTCAATCATGTCCAACTCTTTGCAACCCCGTGGACTGTAGCCTGCCAGGCTCCTCTATTCATAGGATTTCTCAGGAAAGACTACTGGAGTGGGTTGCCATTTCCTTCTCCAGGGGATCTTTCAGACCCAGGGATCAAACCTGCATCTCCTGCATTGGCAGGTGGACTTTTTTTCTTTTTTTAACCACTGAGCCATATTGGAAGCCCCTTTCTAAATGATATATGTTCAAAATTTTGCCTATTTTTTATGAGCCATTTTCTTTTTCAAATTCATTAGTTAAAATTATTTATATATTCTAGATAGTACACATTGTCCCATCACTTTATTAATGAGCCTTTTGTTAAACCAAATTCTTAATTTAATGTAGTAAAGTGTATCAGCTTTGTTCTCTGGAGTGTGCTTTGCATCTCTTGGGTAAGAATTCCTCTCATATGTCAAATTCATAACCATATTTGCTTATACTTTATTTTAAAAGTTTTATAGCTTTGTCTTCTGCATATAAGACTTCATCTATTGAAGAACTAACTTTTGACTTTGTTCTTTCTATTATACACTTTATTTCTACTTCATTAATCTCTCTTTCTATGTGGTATAAACATTGATGATCCTAAACTAAACATAAGATAAAAATGAGCCTATACACAAATTAAAAAATTTCAAGTTCTGAAGTACTTTTGTTTAGAGGATATAAAAGGGCTTTCTTACTACATATACAAGTATAGATAATGACACCTCACTTAATTCTTCAGATGATGGAGACTTACCAAGATCTACCAAACCTTTTAGTGACCAGAACTGCATCTTAAAAATATAACTCTGGGACTTCCCTGGTGGTCCATGGTTAAGAGTCCATGATTCCAGTGCTCCCACTGCAGTGGGCATGGGTTCAATCCCTGGTCAGGGAACTAAGATCCCACACACTGTGCGGCAAGGCCAAAAAAATTAAATAAGTAAGTAATAAAAATATAACTCTGGCTGAAGTAAGTGAGACATGGAATTCTGAATGATGTCACTGACAACAGGCAATCAAGAAGAGAATTTAGCCAGGTCTTATTGGGTGTGATGTATGCCAGAGAATGGGCCAGTATTCAGTTTCAATGTAGTAGAGTATACACTTAGTGACTATTAATGGGGAAAGGAAGCTCAGTAAACTGAAGCCTGTACTTTTGTATTTTGAAAAATGATTTTTTTTCAGTAGATGCCTACTTTTTTTTTTAATTCGAGTATTATTACTGTACAATACTGTGTTAGTTTCTGGTGGAAAATAAAGTAAACTGGCTGTTTGTATACATATATCCCCTTCCTCTTGAGCCTCCTACCCAACATCCCCCATCCCACTAGGTCATGACCTTCTTGGTCATCACAGAGCACCAAGCTGACTTCCCTGTGTTAACAACAGCTTCCCACTAGCTGTCTGTTTTACACATGGTAGGGGCTGCTCTCTCAATTCATCCCTCCCTCTCCTTCCCCCACTGTCCACAAGTCCCTTCTCTGTGTCTGCGTCTCTATTCTTGCCCTGCAAATAGGTTTTTTGAAATTCTGAAAAGTAAAAGGAAGGAGAAGAAGGAAGAGGAGAGGCAGGAAGAAGAGGGAGCTGTAATTCTAGTGGTCCCATTAAAGTTAAACCTTGTACATACATTATAGTCAGTATGTGTTTTGCTTTCTCACTGTGGGAAGTTCCCGTTAGTGCTTAATGAAAGCACTGTAATAGCTGCAAAGAGAATATAATCAGCCTCAGAAAAAGATGCAGGGAAGCCAAGACACAATGAAAGTCTCACCATTAGATTGTTGGTGAGCAGACAGGGGAAGAGACGGTTCCACGGAAACAAGGACAAAAAACACAGCCCTGTTGAGCATCAGCCCACTCTCAGACCACATGAGCAAGAGGGAGAGTAACTGATCAACTACTACATACAGTCGAAGGAGAAACAGCAGCCCCAGCAGATACTGTCCTGTTCTCCAAGGTAAGCGGTGGTCAGTTTGGAAACGAGGATGGAAATGAAGCAGCCCATGGAGCTGGAATAACATCCTTCTGGTAAGAAGGACAGCATTTTCCACAGGTAATACACACCCTCACAGGTAACACCTGGGGGATCCTGGACTATCTCATTATTTGAGTTTGGTTTTGAATTTCCAAAAACGTTGTTCACTCTTTAAGAAATAAGATGTAGAAACCAAGGTGGGCTCAATATGTGTCAGGTCTTACCAAGATTGGATTCTGAGCTAGATGGTGTAGCTTAGACATGTCATTGAGATCCAGGTCAGAATCACAAAACTGACAGACTTCTTCTAAAAGTGTACATATACATATATAGATATAGATGATATAGTTATAGATAGGGGCTTCCCAGGTGGCTCAGTAGTAAAGAATCTGCCTGCCAATCAGGAGACGCAGGTTCCATCCCTGGGTCGGGAAGATCCCCTGGAGAAGAAAATGACAACTCACTCCAGTATTCTTGCCTGGGAAGTCCCAAGGACAGAGGTGCCCTGGGGTCACAAAACGTCAGACAAGATTTAGCAACTAAATAGCAACAACATAGGTATATATGTGTAGATATAGCGTTCTCATTCTGTAGGTTAGTGTTTATGCACACAGAATTTGGTATCAGATAAATTTGAATTTAAAATCTAAATACTAACTGTTGGCAGGTTGTTTAATTGTATCAGAAAAGGAAGGGCATCATAGATGTATCTAATTTACAAGGTTGTTGAGGAGATTAAATGCACAGAAAGAGGCAGGAAATAGTTAAGATCTCAATTAATATTATCTGTGATTAATTTACCATTGTCTTTGAATACCAAATGTGTGAGGCATTTAACCTACATTTTATTTGGTCTTCGTAATAACCATCAAATTATGCCAAGTCACTTTAACATTCAGTGAACCAGGTTCAATTTGTTAAATAAATCCTTGATTATTCAGTTAGGAAATTGGGGGAATCACAGTTTTAATCTGGGTCTATTTGATTCAGAAACCATTGGAAATTTTCACTATATGTGGCTGAATTATATTTCAAGTGATCCAGAGAATTTATTTCAAAATGAAGCAGTGCCTAGATATGGATTAATTTATTAGGTACTAAGTTCAATTTCTGTCTGAATATTGTTTTTCCTGCTTTAATAAAGAGGTGAGTTTTTAAAGGAAATGTGAAAAATCAGGAATGAAAGGAGCAAACATCATGGATTAATAAACAAGTCAAGTGAATTGAACTTACTCTTTAAAATATAATTTTATTATAAAAGCTTTACAATATTCAAATGATACAGAGAATGTGTGTGTGTGTGTTAGTCAGTCAGTCATGTCTGACTCTTTGCAGCCCCATGGACTGTAGCCCACCAGGCTCCTCTGTTCAAGGAATTCACCAGGCAAGAATACTGGAGCGAGATGCCATTCCCTCCTCCAGGGGATCTTCCTTACCCAGGGGTCAAACCCAGGTCTCCCGAATTGCAGGGAGATTCTTTAGCATCTGAGCCACCATGGAAGCCCATGATACAGAGACCAGTATTGTGAAATTTCACGTATCTATAGCCGGATTTGATGCATGTCAACAATTTTCCATATTTTTTAAGAAGCAAAGCACTGGTAGAGTTGAACCTTTAATCTCATTGTCCAGTTTGCTTTTCTTCCCCAGTAGTAAAGACCTCATCTTAAAGCTGGCATATATCTTTGTCCAGCTTCTCTCAGAAGAAATAATCATTTCCTTGATTTTAAATTTCATAGATCGGACTGTACATATTCTACAACTTGCTTTTGCTTGTCCAATAGCTGTTATAGTTAATATATGTTTTATATACAATTGTAATGTATTCATTTTACTGTATTATAATATCCATACAAAATGTAGTATATTTATACATTTTGCTACAAACTAGCTTGTTCCACTATTGTTGGGTCTTGGAGCTGTTTTCAGATTTTGCATTATGACAGTTTCAGTGCGCACCTTGGTGAGTGTCTCCTTGAATATGTGTCTCTAACTGTGGGGTGCTAGGGGCCTAGCACATTTCCCTCTTCAGGTAAACTTAGTATTTCCTGGATAGCGTAACTCTGTTCCAAAAGTTTACCCTTATAAAGACAGTCTGTGATGTACATTTTGTACACTTTTCCCGTGACTTTCTTAATTTGCTCACTTGTTTTCCCCCTACCTTCTAACTCCTTCCCAACTATGTTGTTCAGTTGCTAAGTTGTGTTCAGCTCTTTGTGACTAAAAATAATTCTTTTTAGAGAATTGCTCTGACATCACTGAATATTAAATAACCTAAACTTTCCCACAGTAGGCAACGTAAAGCCATCCCACTATTTTTTATGACATTTAATAAATATGTGAATTTTGCAGTATCCTATAATCTAACTCAATTAGAGAAGAGTACACAGTGGTGACCAGGTGGTCCAGTGTCCCTTTAAAAGATGCTCTCTGCTCCATCTTCCCACTGAAGCTGTCCTGTGCTCTGTATTTCCTGGAACGAAAACTCAATCTTGTAAACTTGAGAAACATTGCCATGTTTCATTTCACTAAGATAGTGAGTCTTCACGAAGTTGCATGAAATTTAATCTGGAGGAGAATAAAAATCTCCAATGCATTTTCTGTCTGGTGTGTAAGGAAGACAGAATGTGCACACTTTTTCCTTAGCCTTCACCAAGGCTGTGTGTTGTTGAACATAATCTAAGAGGAGAAATTGGGTCTAAATTACACGGCTTTTCCTCAAAGGAAAATTTTCTGTCGCAGGTGGTCTGACGACTCTATTTCTAGCACTGTGAAATCTTCCGGTTTTTCCTGAAGCCAGGCAACCAACCTTTTATCCTGTTAATGTGTACTTTCAACTTTATTAACAAGAATAACTTACCAAACAAGGTTTTTGTGTAAAATCAATGGCTTTCCTTCACTCTGACTCTTGGAGGCTGAAAAAAATGGAGCCTGATGTTCTTATCGCGTGTATTTCTTGGAAAGCTAGGCGGGGATGTGTGAGCTTTAAAAATGGTTATTAAGAAGAGCTGCTGCTAAGTCGCTTCGGTCGTGTCCGACTCTGTGCGACCCCAGAGACAGCAGCCCACCAGGCTTCCCCGTCCCTGGGATTCTCCAGGCAAGAACACTGGAGTGCGTTGCCATTTCCTTCTCCAATGCATGAAAGTGAAAAGTGAAAGTGAAGTCACTCAGTCGTTCCCGACTCTTAGCGACCCCATGGACTGCAGCCTACCAGGCTCCTCTGTCCATGGATTTTCCAGGCAAGAATACTAGTGCACATTTTCATCTGCATATATAATTTATGGTAATAGCATATATTTTCTGTGGGTGTGAACAAAAATCAAAGGCTGAATCGTGTTATTGGGTAGATAAAATCAGGACACCGTGTCTGGGGCATTTTCCTCTCTTGCGATTTCAAACTTGTAATCGAAAACCTAGAACAACTGAACAATGATTATAAATGTGTGCTACGTGGCAGAGATAACTGCTTTTGCACTTTGTCTGTTATTTGCTAGCATAATCTTCTCTCAGTGTGGATTTCTTCCCAAATGACTTCCAAATGAGTATTTAAAGTCACTGTTTACAACTCACTATAAGCTTCCACTTCATTGCTGCTAAGTCACTTCAGTCGTGTCCGACTCTGTGCGACCCCATAGACGGCAGCCCACCAGGCTCCCCTGTCCCTGGGATTCTCCAGGCAAGAACACTGGAGTGGGTTGCCATTTCCTTCTCCAATGCATGAGAGTGAAATGTGAAAGTGGAGTCGCTCAGTCGTGTCCGACTCTTAGCAACCCCATGGACTGCAGCCCACCAGGCTCCTCCGTCCATGGGACTCTCCAGGCACTCCACTGCAGTCAGGCCATATTAGAACACTTTATGCACAGGCATGGCATTTCTCAAATTCTGTGTGGAAAGAAACAAAAGTCTTTTTCTGCCCAATGCATCATTAACAAATCATCTTGGAAAAGGTAACAAAAGTGAATTGTTACATAGATGAAATTTAAAATATACAAAATAGCGACTTCCCTGGTTGGTCCAGCAGTTGACACTTCATTTTCCAGTGCAGGGGATGTGGGTTTGATCCCTGGTCAGGGAGTTAAGATCTCACATGCCTCATGGCCAAAACACCAAAAACATAAAAAACAAAAGCGATATGGTAGCAAAATTCAACAAACACTTAAAAAATGGCCCACATCAAAAAAATTTTCTAAAACAAAGATACAAAATATAATCCTCAGAGATTTGTTTAAATGTTTAAAGAGACATAAAATTACTCACTCTGTCCGATTGCTGTAAAAGTTCTAACACTTACTCCCAATTTCTATATTTATCTCACTGCAGGTCAGTGAAAACTATTTCAGGAGGGGGTCATATTCACAAGCCCTATTTTGAGAAGCACTGCCTTAAATACTGAGAAGGCAATGGCAACCCACTCCAGTACTCTTGCCTGGAAAATCCCATGGATGGAGGAGCCTGGTAGGCTGCAGTCCATGAGGTCACTAAGAGTCAGACACGACTGAGTGACTTCACTTTCACTTTTCTCTTTCATGCATTGGAGAAGGAAATGGCAACCCACTCCAGTGTTCTTGCCTGGATAATCCCAGGGACAGGGGAGCATGGTGGGCTGCCGTCTATGGGGTCGCACAGAGTCGGACACAACTGAAGTGACTTAGCAGCAGCAGCAGCAGCCTTAAATAACCAAAGAAGGCAATGGCAACCCACTCCAGTACTCTTGCCTGGAAAATCCCACGGGCAGAGGAGCCTGGTAGGCTGCAGTCCATGGGGTGGCGAAGAGTTGGACACGACTGAGCGATTTCACTTTCACTTTTCACTTTCATGCATTGGAGAAGGAAATGGCAACCCACTCCAGTGTTCTTGCCTGGAGAATCCCAGGGACGGGGGAGCCTGGTGGGCTGCCTTCTATGGGGTTGCACAGAGTCGGACACGACTGAAGCGACTTAGCAGCAGCAGCAGCAGAAAGTTAATAAAAATGTCCCCATCTTTATCTAAACCATTTAAGCTTATTGGAGCTGTTAATTTGCCCTTGACTCTTTTTCTGGTGAGCTAACTAAGAGAGCCCCTGGGTTCAGGATTTTTTTTCCAAATCATGTTTGGATAACCATCTGAAGACGTGAATACATCTCTTTGAGATTTTGTTAAAAAGCAGAATTTAGGAAAAAAAGCCTCCTGAGATTGGGTGCTCTCCAAGTACAAGAAGTTGTTGTTTAGTCGCTAAGTCATATCCAATTTTTTGCAACCCCATGGGCTGTAGCCTGCTAAGCTCCAATGTCCATGGGATTTCCCAAGCAAGAATACTGGACTTGCTACTTCCATCTTCCTGAAGATCCCCTGGAGAAGGAAATGGCAACCCACTCCAGTATTCTTCTCTGGGAATTCCCATAGACAGAGAAGCACGGTGGACTTATAGCCCATAGAATGGCAAAATTCTAAAAATGGATACAACTTAGCGAACAAATAACAATGACAACATATGGAATATTATAGGAGCAGAGAGATGAGCACATTTCCTATTTTTGTGGGTGGGGGGGGAGGTGTATGTGTGTGAAGCATTAGTGAAGATGATACATGTCACCTGTCCCTGAAGAGGAAGCCTGCTTCTCTAGCAGATTTGTTAAAGAGCAGCATGGCCCTGGCCCCTGGATCGGGGCTCCGATCCCAGACCCTGGTGTCTTTTTCCTTCCTAAATGTGAGCCTCAGTTAGGTTGGGGAGTAAAGATTACATTTCACTCTTGGCTCCAAAATCAGAGAAACAGGTTTTTAAAAGGCTTCTGAGGAATTCAACACTACAGTGGACTGTGTCTGATGCTGGAGTGAGAATCTTAACTCAGTGCAAAAGTTAAAAGAAAAAGTGTGGGCAAGTCTACCCTGGGAGAAAAAAAAATCCCCCCAAACGTTAAGTCTCCTTCAAATTACTGGGAATCAGGCCCTTGAAGTTCAAAAGACATGATTTATTTTTCCCTTCATTGTTCTGTACATTTAAAGTGATGCCTTTCTTCTCCTCTGGCATTTGGGGAAAAGTCTCAGGAAGGCAAAAGAGCAGATAAAAGGATTCTCTCAGCCTCTTTCCCTCTAGTCTCAGAGCTGAATTTGCCTGAACTGGATATCAAGTGATATGACTTCACTCCCATCACTTGCAGAATATTAAGCAACTAACTGAAAACATTTAAAGAATTTAAAGCAAGTCATCATTGGAGAACACAAAAATAAATATTAATACCATGAATCAAAACACAAACCAAAGGAAACCATGAAACACATAAGTCATGTGAAGTCATTTAAAAGGAAATACAACAGATATCAGCATATGAACACATTGAAATATAATGATACATGTTATATTTGCATATGTATAAACAGAAAACTGACTGTAATCTAAAGTGTCAACAGTGCCTATATCTGTGGAATAGAAACAGAAACAAAAATGGAAGAGCATTCATTTCTAACTGTATCTAGTATCATATTATCTAGATAGAGCATATTATCATAGTGCTCTGTGGTGACCTAAATGGAGGGAAATCCAAAAAAGAGAGGCGATATGTGTACCTATAGCTGATTCATTTTGTTGTACAGCAGAAACTAGCACAATATTGTACAGAAACTATACTCTAATAAAAATTAATTTTAAACACACACACACACACAATAAGAAGGGAGATTGAGAGAGTGACTGGAAATCATTTTAGAGAGAACAGTCAGGCGTGTTCTCTCCAGTGAGGTGACGTATGAACTGAGACATGAGACGGAGCCAGGAGGCAAGCCAGAGATGGAACCGGCCAGGAAGGTCCCCCCTTGCACGCTGGGGTCTGGCTGTGGTGAGTGTCTTGGTGTTACAGAATTCAACATGAATGTAGGATCAAAGGTACTGATGTTGCCGGGCGGTGGAGGGGAATGTTGACTGTGCCCATTAGTCCCTAGCATGTGACTTCCTTACAGAAGGCTAGATGTGCAGTATAGCAGGGGTGGGCTGCAGGTGGGGGTGACTCTTTGGTTTCTTTGGGTAAAACCTGTGTTTGCAAGATCAGCTAATTACAGGGACTTCCCTGGTGATCCAGTGGCTAGAACTCCAAGCTCCCAATGCAGGGGGCCTGGGTTCAATCCTTGGTCAGGGAACTAAATCTTGCATGCCACAACTAAAAAAAAATCCCACATATCACAGTGAAAATCAAAGACCTCATGTGTGGCAACTAAGGCCCGGCATGCTCAGTCGATTCGGTGGTGTCTGACTTTTTGCAACCCCTTGGACTGCAGCCTGCCAGGCTCCTCTGTCCCTGGGATTCTCCAGGAAAGAATATTGGAGGGGGCTGCCATGCCCTCAATACTGGAGTGGGCTGCCATGTCCTCCTCCAGGGGATCTTCCCAACTAGGGAATGAACTCGTGTCTCCACACTGCAGGCAGATTCTTTACCTTCTGAGCTACCAGGGAAGACCCAAGACCCAGCACAGCCAAATAAATAAAATAAAATATTTAAAATATTAGCTAATAACAGACAGAGGAACGTAAGGTGGGAAGCAACTATTGCTCAGAACTGCGAGTTCTCCTGCCGGCTCAGCCAGGCTTTTTCCTTCGTGGATTTAGGAAACAGAGTGTGTGCAGGTCTCTGAATGTAGGTTGATGCAATCAAATTCACCCTGTGAATCGTCCACCAGACTTGTCACCACCTTCAGTTTTCAATCTGGTCTTTTGCCATCACGTGATGAACTCCATAGCAGGACTCATTATCTCAAAAGAGAAGAAATCACAGGAAGTCTAAATTCGTGTAGGCTTTTATGTTCCTGCTTTTCTAGCAGATGTTTTTGTACATCTACACTTTGCAACAAGAATGTTCATAAGTCAGCTCTGCAGTGACAGATCTCTGAGCACTTTCCCAAGTGTGATTCAAAGAGAGTTGAGAGAATCTACCTCTAGAGGTTAGGATTAGGGTTTTTGTTTGTCTGTTTTTGTAACACATCAATCTTTATTGAAATGGCAGTATTATTGGCTTCCCTGGTAGTTCACTGGTAACTGGTAATGAATCCACCTGCCAAGGCAGGAGACATGCACTCAATCCCTGGGTCAGGAAGATCCCCCGGAGGAGGAAATGGCAACCCTCTCCAGTATTCTTGCCTGGGAAATCCCATGGACAGGGGAGCCTAGAGAGCTACAGTCCACAGGGTCTCAAAGAGTCTACATGACTGAGCGACTGAGCATGCACGCAGAAAATATTAACATATACATTTCTTGTTGCAATAAACATGCTTTTAAGAATTTCAAATCTGACCTCATCTATTTGTCAGATTGCATAAAATATTAAAATGGTATGAATTTACACATAATGGAATTGGCTCAGAATGGACGTTCCATCGCTTTGTACTGACTGACACCTTAAGTTTAAAGCAGAGTTAAGGCAGGCCTTTAACACTGAAGACAATGCTGACATAAGTATTAAGATAATAGGCTTTAAAAAAAAAAGTTATTCTAACCCTGTAAGAAGACAAAGCCTGCATCTTTTTTGTTTTTTTTGCATCAGAGATTTCCACCATCACGAATCTACAACAACAACAGGCATAAGCAAAGAGCCTCTGTGCCTCCTTACATATGAGGGTGTCACAGATGGTGATAACACAAAAGCTCTTTGGAAATATAATTTTTGTTTTCTAGAGTCGGACGCGACTGAAGCGACTTAGCAGCAGCAGCAGCTCTCTGGTGCCCTCTGGAGGTCTGATGCTACATTCACATCCAATCATTTATTTCAGTGAAACAGGTCCAGATGTGTGGCAAAGAGCAGTGGTCCCCAACATTTTTGGCACCAGGAACCGGTTTTGTGGAAGATAATTTTTCCATGGACCCAGGTAGCGGGGGTGGTTTGGGATGATTCAAGCGAATTAGATTTATTGTGGACTTTTTTCCTAATATTATTACATCAGCTTCACCTCAGATTATCAGGCATTAGATCCTGGAGGCTGGGGACCCCTGACAAAGAGGAATGAGTATGTAATTCACAAATTAAGACTCTTTGTTGAATCCTTAGAGGTGAAGTGAAGCACTGGACTGAGGAGATTATTTACATACTTTTGACCATATGTCCTTCCAGACATCCTGGAATGTGAAGTCAAGTCGGCCTTAGGAAGCATCACTATGAACAAAGCTAGTGGAGTTGATGGAATTCCAATTGAGCTATTTCAAATCTTAAAAGATGATTAGTATTCTTGCTTGCAGAATCCCATGGACAGAGAAGCCTGGCAGGCTATAGTCCATGGGGTTGCAAGAGTCAGACACGATTTAGCGACTAAATAACCACCACCAAAAGATGATGCTGTGAAAGTGCCACACTCAATATGTCAGCAAATTTGGAAAACTTAGCAGTGGCCACAGGACTGAAAAAGGTCAGTTTTCATTCCAGTCCCAAAGAAAAGTGATGCCAAAGAATGCTCAAACTACCACACAACTGCACTCATCTCACACGCTAGTAAAATAACGCTCATAATTCTCCAAGCCAGGCTTCAACAGTATGTGAACCGTGAACTTCCAGATGTTCAAGCTGGATTTAGAAAAGGCAGAGGAACAAGAGATTAAATTGCCAACATCCGTTGGATCATTGAAAAAGCAAGAGAGTTCCAGAAAAACATCTATTTCTGCTTTATTGACTATGCCAAAGCCTTTGACTGTGTGGATCACAATAAACTGTGGAAAATGCTGAAAGAGATGGGAATACCAGACCACCTGACCTGCCTCTTGAGAAATCTGTATGCAGGTCAGGAAGCAACAGTGGACATGGAACAACAGACTGGTTCCAAATAGGGAAAGGAGTATGTTAAGGCTATATACTGTCACCCTGCTTATTTAACTTACATGCAAAGTACATCATGAGAAATGCTGGGCTGGATGAAGTACAAGCTGGAAACAAGATTGCCGGGAAAAATACCAATAACCTCAGATATGCAGATGACACCACTCTTATGGCAGAAAGTGAAGAAGAACAAAAGAGCCTCTTGATGAAAGTGAAAGAGGAGAGTGAAAAAGTTGGCTTCAAACTCAACATTCAGAAAACTAAGATCATGGCATCTGGTCCCATTATTTCATAGCAAATAGATGGGGAAACAATGGAAATAGCAAAAGACTTCATTTTTTTTTTTTTTGGCTCCAAAATCACTGCAGATGGTGACTGCAGTCATGAAATTAAAAGACGCTTACTCCTTGGAAGAAAAGTTATGACTAACCTAGACAGCATATTAAAAAGCAGAGACATTACTTTGCCAACAAAGGTCCGTCTACTCAAAGCTATGGTTTTTCCAGTGGTCATGTATGGATGTGAGAGTTGGACTATAAAGAAAGCCAGGTGCCGAAGAATTGATGTTTTTGAACTGTGGTGTTGGAGAAAACTCTTGAGAGTCCCTTGGACTGCAAGGAGATCAAACCAGTCCATCCTAAAGGAAATCAGTACTGAATATTCATTGCAAGGACTGATGTTGAAGCTGAAACTCCAATACTTTGGCCACTTGATGTGAAGAACTGACTCATTGGAAAAGACCCTGATGCTGGGAAAGATTGAGGGCAGGAGGAGAAAGGGACGACAGAGGATGATATGGTTAGATGGCATCACTGACTCAATGGACATGAGTTTTGAGTAAACTCCAGGAGTTGGTGATAGACAGGGAGGCCTGGTGTGCTGCAGTCCAGGGAGTCGCAAGAGTGGGACACAGCTGAGTGACTGAACTGAACTAAATGTAAAATCAAATAGCACAGCTTATCATCTGTTCAAGGAGTGAGAAAGAAAGAGGTATACAGATGGACTGCCTACCCTGAAAGGACTCACTAGACAATGATTTAGTGCTCAAGTAGACTCAGGCTGAAACTACACTAGCCCAAGTTCAAGTGTTAGGAGAACAACAGGAAAACAGAAAAAGCATTTTTATTTAATAGCGTGAGTTCTGAAGACAGTTTGCATTGGTTCAAATACCACTGCCAGCATTTACAAACTGTGGTAGTAAATGAGCTATATAAATTATCTTTTTTGGACTTCCATGGTGGTCCAGTGGTTAAGAATCCACCTGCCAATGCAGGGGACACAGGTTCAATCCCTGGTCCGGGAAGATCCCACATGCCATGGAGCAACTAAATTCTTGTGCCACAACTACTGAACCCCTCATGCTCTAGAGCCCATGCTTTGCAAGAAGAGAAGCCACGGCAATGAGAAGCCTGTGTACCGCAACTACAGAGCAGCCCCCCTGCTCACTGCAACTCGAGGGAAAGTCCACAAGCAGCAACGAAGACTTAGTGCAGCCAAAAATAAATAAAACAAGTAAATAAATCTTTCTAAAAACAGCAATTATTTTTTTCTCTCCAAAATGAGCTATATAGTCTGTACCCTATAGGGTCTTTGTGAAAATTAAATGACATAAAGTGCCGAAAGTGCTTCCCACAGACCCTAGAGTGCAGAGCTCAACAAATACCAGGACATACTTGGGTGGTACGAGACCCTTCTGAGCCCTCCACCCAAGGCCCTTGAATAATGAAGCCTTTTAGTCCAGCTGGTGGGGGCAGGTTTTATGCCTGTGAAGACAGTGAGGTCTGGGGAGTGAGCACTTCCTGAAAGAGTTGGGTTCAGCATCAAGGCATGAGGTCAAGTTGAACGTAAACAGACAACTTTGCTTTTGAAAACAAACCGCTGGAATTCCCTCTTGCTATTGGAAATGACACCCATTGCAGTTCTAGTGAAGTCAACCCAGGGGACTTAATGTGATGGATGCTGGGTGGGGAACAAGATCTGATCCTGCCCGAGGAGAAGGATCTTCATGCTTCACAATCCAGCTGGGGCCATTGTACCAACAGGCAGGATTCAGGATTAGTATGGAGAACTCTATCACAGGTGGACAAGAAAGAATGTCTAGACACACACAGAAGGAAGCCGAAACCTCAGATATGGATGAAATGGAAAGTATGGCCTCCAATAGACTGCTCGTTGAAGAGGCAACAAGATAGGGTGTGAGTAAAAAACATGCTGCACAGAACGTTTGCTTCCTTTTTCTTAAATTCACGTTAACATAACACACAAGTTAACTTCTGAAACAAGACAGCATTCTTATTATAGTAGTGACTGTACTCAGTCGTGTTTGACTCTTTGCAACCTCATGGACTGCCCGCCAAAGCTCCTCTGTCCATGGAATTCTTCAGGCAAGAATACTGGAGTGGGTTGCCTTTCCCTTCTCCAGGGGATCTTCCAGACCCAGGGATCCAACCCTTGTCTCTTGCGTCTCCTGCATTGGCAGGCAGATTCTTTACTATTATCGCCATGTAAGAAGCCCACATTAGTGATTGTTAGTCTTATAATGGTCTTCCCCATTAGATGGTAAAGAATCTGCCTGCAACACAGGAGACCTGGGTTTGATGCTGGGAAAAACTGAAGGCAGAGAAAGACTGCTGGGAAAGATTGAAGGCAGGAGGAGAAGGGGGTGGCAGAGGATGAGATGGTTGGATGGCAGCACCGACTCAATGGACATGAATCTGAGCAAACTAGAGGAGAGTGAAGGATGGTGGAGCCTGGACAGCTAAGCATTAACAGTTATATTTTGCCAAAGACGTCAACCAAGTAAGAATCAATTTGAAAAATAATTCACTGGTGGTCCAGTAGCTAAGACTCAGCTCCTAATGCATGGGGGCCTGGGTTTGATCCCTGGTCAGGGAACTAGATCCCACATGCCACAACTAAGACCCGGTGTAGTCAAATAAATAAATATAAATATTAAAAAAATAAAAATATATTAAAAATTGCCTCAATAATAAAACAAGATACAAAATGAAGAAATGTAATTGGCTAATGAATATTTAAGACATTATATGTTTCATTTACCTATTAATAAACAAATACAAACTTAAACCACACCACAATTGCATTTTCACATAACAAATGGTCCAAGATTAAAATAGCTGCCTGATATTTGGGAAATAAATGTTCACTCTTGTAACATGCTTACTGAGAAGTAAATTGGTGCAGACTTTCTAGAGAACAATTTGTAATTCAATACCAAATCTCTTTAAAATATGTGTTCTGAAAAAAATATATATTTAAATAAAAGCTAAAAAAAATAAGTATTCTGTTGAATTAGCTACCCCATCTTTAGGAATTTATCTTTAGGAAATAATCATGAACATGTGTAACATTTAACTTTAGCCATAAGAATGTACTCAGTAGAATGTTTATAACAGCAAAGAAAAAAAAGATTAAATGGTAGGAGTAATATATGGGTGAAATAACTTATGCTCCATCCATACTGTATATTATTTAACTCCTTTTTGCCAAATTCCAGAAAAGCATCCTTTACCTCACTGTCCTTTCACAAGTCTGTTTTCTATTAGTCTGAATATCTTAGTTCTCCTACTTCCATCTTCCAGGCAATCATCTAGCCACAATTTAATAAAATTTAAAACTTTTATCTCCTAAGAAAGGTAAAAACCAACTGGTTCAGCCCTATTACCAGGCCTGTTACATGTTAACACTTTCTTGAGATTCTTTTTCTTGTCTTCTATCACCAGCTTCAATGATGTGCTTTCTTTCTAAAACTGTGTATCACAGAGAATAATGATTTATCCCTTCATGAGAACTGCGCTCCTCACAGCTGAAAGTAAACAGCGCTCTTCCTGAAACAGATGCTGGGACTCCGGCGGCCCCACTGGAGAGGCGTGAAGATTGGTTTCCTGCGTTAACCGTGCACACTTCAGAGTTGTAACGTGCCCTTCTCCCTCTCATGGAATGTTTTCTGGTCTCGGAACTGCAACTCCTGTTTGGTTTTGCTTAAATTTGCCTTGTATACCTTTGCCCATCTTTTTCGCTAATTTTATAATGTACTTATTTTATTGTTTATTTATTTTTGGTTGCATTGGATCTTCATTGCCATGTGGAGGCTTTCTCCACTTTTGGCAACTGGGACTACTCTCTACTTGCGGTTTACTGGTCTCTGGTTGCAGTGGTTTCTCTCTTTGGGATGCACAGACTCAGTAGTTGTATAACTTTTCCTGAAATTCTGATACCATCATGATATTTTAGAATCTTTAAAGAGTTACAGGGCTTCCCTGGTTGTCCAGTGGTTAAGACACCGAGCTTCCACTGCAGGGGGCGAGGGTTTGATCCCTGGTCAGGGAGCTAGGATCCCACATGCTGCACAGCTCAGTCAAAAAATAAAAGAGCTACGGTTTTCAACCACGGAGCTGAGTTCACATCTCCTAGAGGTAGAGTGGTGACAGAGGTGCAGTCGCACAGCTGAGTGAGCTTGGGCCTTCACACATAGTGTCAGTCACTCAGTCGTGTCTGACTCCTTGCAACCCCATGGACTGTAGCCCAGCAGTCTCCTCTGTCATGGGATTTCCCCGGGCAAGAATACTGGAGTGGTTGCCACTTCCTCTTCCAGGGGATCTCCCTGACTCCGGGATTGAACCCATATCTCCTGCATTGCAGACAGATTCTTTACTGCTGAGCCATTGGAGAAGTCTTGATTATGCTAGGTCCTACAGCAAAGAAGATGACAACATGATATTACATGAAACTCCATCTTATTAGACAGAAAGGAGGGGTCGCCACGCAACATTGATCCAGAAGAAATAAGCAGCTCTGATGTGAACAGCTTACAGACAGGGCTACAAACCTGGGGACCAGAGGAGTGCAGGGCTTCTTTCCTACAACGGCAGGGAACTAAATTCTACCAACAACCACATGAGCTTTGAAAAGGACCCCAAATGCCAATGAGACCACAACACCAACTGACACTTGATTCCAGTCTTGTGACGCCCTGAACAAGAAACTCAGTTGAACACAGAATGCCCAGACTTCTGACCTATGGAAATTATGAGATTAAAAAAAAAAAAAAAGGTGTTTTTTCAATCCAGTAGATTTGTAGTAGTTTATTACACAGAACAGAAAACTAATGCAATTTTTATATGCAGTTTAGCAGTTCAGATGCTGCCACCCCGCACAAGAACCACCCAGCCATCATCCTGACTTTTGAGTTTCTCAAACCATTTCAATTCCCATCACTTTTAAAGTTGTTATTCCACCTTGGCTACCACTATTGTAAGAGCACGGAGGACCTGGTCAGGGCCTAGATCTAATCCACTTCTGTATCCTTCTCTCCATCCTTCCTGCTCCTCTCTCAGTTGGAGCACTGTTAGCTCTTGAGCTTCCCTTGCTCTCCTGATCCATTTCCTAAGACACCAGGTGTTCTTTCTAAATGCATAGGATTTAAATGTCAACCCTCAGGAAAAAACCTAAGCTCCTGGTAGTCATTTACATTGTGGTAGAAGATTTTATTCCTTTTTAAAATTCTACCCAGGGATTTCCCTGAAGGTCCAGTGGTTAAAATTCTGCGCTTCTGCCTCAAGGTTTCATCCCCAGTTAGGGAACTAAGATCCTGCATGCAGTAAGTTGTGGCATAAAATAAAATAAAAAGAAATAAAATAAAATAAATGAAATGAAATAGAATAGAATAAATGAAATAGAATAGAATAAATGAAATAAAATAAAGAAATAAAAAATAAATGAAATACAGAAATAAAATAGAATAAAATAAATGAAATAAAATAAGAAAATAGAATAAAATAAATGAAATAAAATAAGAAAATAGAATAAAATATATGAAATAGAATAAATAAAAATAAAATACATGAAATAAAATCAATGAAATAAATTAAATTAAATCCTACCTGCTCTTACCTCATGTGTAATGACCGACCACTCTCTCCTGCATCCCAATGCATTTTCCTGGTTAGCTCCTACACCTCCCTGAGGGGTCAGCTCAGGTTTCTCCTGTTCTAGAATACCCACTGGTGTCCCCAGGTACCCCAGAGTCTCCCCAGCACACCCTACCCCCATAGCGTCGAATCCGCTAGACTTTCCTGTCTGTGCGCCTGCCCCACTAGACTGTGATATCGCTGGGGGCAGGGGCTGTGCCGTGTTCACCAGTGTATCTTCACTTCCCCGCACATAGTAGGCCCTCTCGTGAGTAAAAGAATGAACAGTTGTCTTTGCACAGTTCACTGAACAAGTTGGAATTCTGCCCCAAATGGCTGAATGAAGCTTTTCCTGTTGGATGGAAGCTGACACACCTTATTTATGTTTCTCATGGAACGCGTTGACCACCTAGCTGCTCCTCAAAGTTTGCACGATGTTCAGTACTGAGGGTGATTGCAGAGCTGAATTTAGCCACAAGATGGAGACTCTATCCTAGTCCTGGAATGCATCCCAGCCCCTGGAATTTCTGTACTTACTATTTCAGAATGAAATATCTTAATTAATTTCTAGTCCAGTCTCTGGTCCCATCTATAAAATGGAGAGGTCATGGAGAAGTCACGAGTCAGTTTTCAGCAGACAGGAATGAGAGATTTTCTCGCTGATATCACCTGGCTCAAAGCCTTAATCCACTTAATCACAGCTGGTCTTTTCTTCCAGGACTAGCCCCCTTCCTAAGTTGTCTCTTTAGCATGCATGCATGTGTGCGTGCTCAGTTGCTCAGTTGTGTCTGACTCTTTGCGACCCCATGGACTGTAGCCCGCCAGGCTCCTCTGTCCATGGAATCTCCCAGGCAAGAATACTGGAGTGGTTTGCCATTCCCTCCTCCGGGGAATCTTCCCAACCCAGGGATTGAACCCCTGTCTCCTGCTTTAGCAGGCGGACACGGAGATGAGGGAGGTTATAGTAGAAGATTGGCTGTGGCCTGAAGAGGCAACAGATTATTCATTCACCAGGAAGTCAGAATTCTAATGCAAATTTATAGGTCTATTCCCAAAGGAGCTTCGTTTGTGTTGATCTCTTATGTTCATTTGAAATGGCTTTCCCATGAGGTCTCCAGGAGCCAGTGATATCTTTGGAACAGGCAGCTCTGAGATTGATAGGCAACTTCTTTCTGTTCTGAGTAGCAGACCCTGAGAACTGCCTTGGGAAGACACTTGGCTAGACTTCCTCCTATTTATCTGCATCAGGGCTGGCGGACACTGTAATTGCATTTGCTTCATTTCCTATACAATTTATAGGAAGATCATCAAGCAACAGGAAAGAACAGAGGTCAGAATAAGTGAGAAGGACACTGAAAGGTTTAAGCTGGCTGTTGGAATTAGAAAGAACCAGAAGGGTCCGCTTCAAGGACTTACACAAAGATATGAAACAAGGCTATAGTTCTCTCAGTGATTGCCTTTCCTTGAGCCAATATTCTTCAAGAGATTTTTATTACAAAACAGATCATCCATCATATCGATAAAGACTACATTGTGATTACATAGTAGATATTATACCTTATCTCGGCTCTGTGAGAGTCATCATTAAGGAGGCTGTGTTCAACACAATCAAAACTAGTATCTGGGGCAATTCCCTTGTGGTCCAGTGGCTAATATTCCAAGCTCCCAATGCAGGGGGCCTGGGTTCAATCCCTAGTCAGGAAACTAGATCCCACATATCACAGCGAAGATCAAAGATCCTGCATGCCGCAACTAAGACCCAGCTTTGTTGTTGCTGTTCAGCTGCTCAGTTGTGTCCAACTCTTTGCGACCCCATGGACTGTAGCCTACCAGGCTCCTCTGTCCATGGCATTTCCCTGGCAAGAATACAGGAGCAGGTTGCCATTTCCTTCTCCAGGGGATCTTCCTGACCCAGGGATTGAACCCATGTCTCCTGCATTGGCAGGAAGATTCTTTATCTCTGAGCCACTTGGGAAGCCCACATGACCTGGACTAATCACAAAAGTTCTGGGAAATATAGTCTTTCTGTGTGTCCCTGAAGGACAGAAAAACAGATACGGGTGAGTCCTGGTTGACCCTTACTTACTGCCTCATTGCTTGCTTGCTGAGTCGCTTCAGTCGTGTCCGAGTCTGTGTGACCCCATAGACGGCAGCCCACCAGGCTCCCCCGTCCCTGGGATTCTCCAGGCAAGAACACTGGAGTGCGTTGCCATTTCCTTCTCCAATGCATGAAAGTGAAAAGTGAAAGTGAAGTCACTCAGCCGTGTCCGACTCCTAGCAACCCCATGGACTGCAGCCTACCAGGCTCCTCCGTCCATGGGATTTTCCAGGCAAGAGTACTGGAGTGGGGTGCCATACTGCCTCATAACTGTCCTTATTATCAGAGTTGTATGAGAGATGCTATTATAGTTAATAGGTGTGTGTGTAAATAGTACATAGGAGGTACTTAGAGAAAGTTAACTTTATCATTATTTATTATTCCATGTTAGTGAACACGTGGTCTGCACATAAGAAATACCATAAAAATAAAAGGAAGAAATGACATTTGAAAAGGCTGCTTAAGAACTTCCCTGGCTGTCCAGTAGTTAAGAAACTGTGCTTCCACTGCAGAGGACAATTGCTTTACAATATTGGTTTCATTTCTGCCATCCATCAACATGAATCAGCCACAGGTATACACATGTCTTCCTCTCTCTTCAACCTCCCTCCCACCTCCCACCCCATCCCACCCCTCTAGGTTGTCACAGAGCACTGGGTTTGAGCTCCCTGCATCATGCAGCAAATTCCACTGGCTCATTCCATGAAGCATCAAGTTGCTTTAAGGAGAGACTGGTGTCTTGTTTTCCATTTTGTCCCTAAGGAAATGTGGACGAAGCACAAAGCAGGCACAAAGCAGACATTCAGCAAATGCCTGATGAGCAAACACAAGAACCAAAGGGCTGGTTTACAGCTGACATCCTGGCTCGTCTGCTCCCTGCCCCAGCCAGGTCAGTTCGTCCCAGAACAGGCCAAATTTGAGAATTCTACCTTGGCCTTCACATGAGGTTGGAGTGGAGGGGACAGAATACAAAAGCTGTGGACAGTTGCAGAGGAACAAAAAAAAAATTTTTTTTAAATGATGATGCCAAGAATTTCTGCCCAAAGGGGAAAAGAATAGAAAAGGATCAACTGAGTTTTCAGAATAAACAAATCTAGATTTAACAAGAAAAACCTTTTTTTTCCCTCCCTCCTGCATGTCTGTGGACTGCCTTCTCTATTTGATGGCCATTTGGAGATCATTTCAAGTCTATTCTATAATTGTTTTCTTGCTAAGCTTCCTTTATGCAGAAAAATGATAATACAGTTAGGATGCTTTCAAAAGTCCCCAGGGAAATTAATTTGTTTACAGGATCATGTATCATATGGTTAAACCAACAGGGAGGAACAGAAAGCTCTCTTTCTCAGCTGAGCTAAAACCACTGTCCTGCGAGGTCACAGGTAGGCGATACTCTCAGGGCCCCAGTGGGCTCAATAGGTACTCTCTGTTTTTTTGTTTGTTTTTATTTTTGTTTTCTTCACACTTTTAAAAATTAAATTTTATTGAAGCACAGTTGCTGTACAATGTTGTGCTGGTTTCTGCTGTTTAGCAAAATCAATCACTTATACCTATACATATGTGAAAGTGAAAGTGTTAGTGGCTCATTCATGTCTGACTCTGCGACCCCATGGACATCAGTCTCCTTCATCCATGGGATTCTCTAGGCGAGAATACTGGAGTGGGTAGCCATCCCCTTCTCCTGGGGATCTTCCCGACAGAGGGACTGAATCTGGGTCTCCTGCATCTCAGGCCAACTCTTTACCATCTGAGCTCTTTACCAGGGGAGCCCATGAGGTACCTAGCATGGTGGTCAAATGCACTGAGACAGAAAGCAGAATGATGGCTGCCAGAGGCTGAGGAGAAGGGCGGGTGGGGGGAGTGACTGCTTAACGGGTACAGAGTTTTCGTTTTGCACCCTGAAGAGAATTCTGGAAATGGATGGAAATAATGGTTGCACAGCAGTGTGAATGTGCTTAATACCACTGAACTGCACACTTGAACTGGTTACAGTGACAAATACTATGAATATTCATAATTACATTATAGAGACAGAGGTGATCCAAACAAGAGTGGCCATTCCGAATAGGAAGTCTCTAGCGTCGGTATTTTCCACAGATTAGAACTCTCTCCACAGTGATGAGATCTTCCTGCTGTGGAAAATTTCCTAACAGAGAAGGAAAGGAGACAGACAAAGCCACATAGGTATCTGAGGAAGAGGCCATATGAACAAAGAACGGAAGGAGAGAACTACCCACGGGCGCAAGAAGGGAGGAGTTAACAGAACAAATCCCCAGTTCTTCTTTCCAGGGTACTGTCGGCTAAAAAAACGCACAATGTGAGAGTTGCAAGTTAAGTTTTATTTTGGGGCAAAATGAGGACTGCAGCCTGGATGACAGCACCTCAGATAGCTCTGAGAAACTGCTCCAAAGAGGCAGGGGGGAAAGGACAGTAGAGATGTGATTTCAGTGAAGGGGGAATACATGCAAGCAAGCATATATTTTTTTTTTGGTAGAAAGTTTCTGCTGGTCTCGTGAAGCTTCTGCTAATCACGAGAGAGAAAATCGTCACCATGAAAGATTTTAGTGCTTTTCTAGATATGAGGAGATACAAGAATTGGGCTCATAAAATCAGCTCCTGAGAATATCTAACTATCTGAAGACCTGTTCAACCAGTTTTTCCAGAGCACAGAGTGCCTCATTTCTGCTCACCATCCTGAACTCCTTTCAGGGGGTGTGGTAAGGTCAGCAGCTGCAGCAGAACCTGATTTAATCCTTGTGGAAGTAGACGGCAAGTGCCCATGGCAAGTGCCAATTTGTGGCTGACAATGCTCCTAGTTTCCCTCCCCCTCCACTGCCTCTTACAAATAGCTGTGAAAAGAAGAGAAGTGAAAAGCAAAGGAGAAAAGAAAAGATGTGCCCACTTGAATGCAGAGTTTCAAAGAATAGCAAGGAGAGATAAGAAAGCCTTCCTTACTGATCAGTGCAAAGAAATAGAGGAAAACAATAGAATGGGAAAGATTAGAGATCTCTTCAAGAAAATTAGAGATACCAAGGGAACATTTCATGCAAAGATGGGCTCAATAAAGGACAGAAATGGTATGAACCTAACAGAAGCAGAAGATGAGATGGCAAGAATACACAGAAGGTGTAGATGAAGTTGCTCAGTCGTGTCCGACTCTTTGCGACCCCGTGGACTGTAGCCTACCAGGCTTCTCCGTCCATGGGATTCTCCAGGCAAGAATACTGGAGTGGGTTACCATTTCCTTCTCCAGGGGATCTTCCTGACCCAGGGATCGAACCCGGGTTTCCCGCATTGGAGGCAGATGCTTTAACCTCTGAGCCACCAGGGAAGCCCAGAATACACAGAAGAACTACACAAAAAAGATCTTCACGACCCAGTTAATCACGATGGTGTGATCACTCACCTAGAGCCAGATATCCTGGAATGCAAAGTCAAGTGGGCCTTAGGAAGCATCACTATGAACAAAGCTAGTGGAGGTGATGGAATTCCAGTTGAGCTATTTCAAATCCTAAAAGATGATGCTGTGAAAGTGCTGCACTCAATATGCCAGCAAATTTGGAAAATTTAGCAGTGGCCACAGGACTGAAAAAGGTCAGTTTTCATTCCAATCTCAAGGAAAGGCGATGCCAAATTACTGCACAATTGTACTCATCTCACACACTAGTAGAGTAATGCTCAAAATTCTCCAAGCCAGGTTTCAACAGTATGTGAACCATGAACTTCCAGATGTTCAAACTGGTTTTAGAAAGGCAGAGGAATCAGATATCAAATTGCCAACATCCGTTGGATTATAGAAAAAATGAGAGAGTTCCAGAAAAACATCTATTTCTGCTTTATTGACTATGCTAAAAACCTTTGACTGTGTGGACACAACACACTGTGGAAAATTCTGAGAGATGGGAATACCAGACCACCTGACCTGCCTTCTGAGAAATCTGTATGCAGGTCAGGAAGCAACAGTTAGAACTGGACATGGAACAACAGACTGGTTCCAAATAGGAAAAGGAGTACGTCAAGGCTGTATATTGTCACCCTGCTTATTTAACTTATATGCAGAGTACATCATGAGAAATGCTGGGCTGGATGAAGTACAAGCTGGAATCAAGATTGCTGGGAGAAATATCGATAACTTCAGATATACAGATGACACCACCCTTATGGCAGAAAGTGAAGAAGAACTAAAGAGCCTCTTGATGAAAGTGAAAGAGGAGAGTGAAAAAGTTGGCTTCAAACTCAACATTAAGAAAACTAAGACCATGGCATCTGGTCCCATCATTTCATGGCAAATAGATGGGGAAACAGTGAGAGATTTTTTTTTTTTAACTCCAAAATCACTGCAGATGGGGACTGCAGCCATGAAATTAAAAGACACTTGCTCCTTGGAAGAAAAGTTATGACCAACCTAGACAGCATATTAAAAAGCAGAGACATTACTTTGCCAACAAAAGTCCATCTAGTCAAGGCTATAGTTTTTCCAGTAGTCATGTATGGATGTGAGAGTTGGACTATAAGGAAAGCTGAGTGCTAAAGAATTGATGCTTTTGAACTGTGGTGTTGGAGAAGACTCTTGAGAGTCCCTTGGACTGCAGGGAGATCCAACCAGTCCATTCTAAAGGAATTCAGTCCTGAATATCCATTGGAAGGACTATTGTTGAAGCTGAAACTCCAACATTTTGGCCACCTGATGCGAAGAACTGAATCATTTGAAAAGACCCTGGGAAAGACTGAAGGTAGGAGGAGAAGGGGATGACAGAAGATGAGATGGTTAGATGGCATCACTAACTCAATGGCCATGAGTTGGTAAACTCTGAGAGTTTACCTCCCTGATGGACAGGGAGGCCTGGTGTGCTGCAGTTCATGGGGTTACAAAGAGTTGGACATGACAGAATGACTGAACTGAACCGAACTGAACTTGCCTCACCCCACAAAGTCATTACCCAGCAGTCTCCCCCAGTGACAAGCTGAGAGATTATATCTAACAGCATCCTTGAAGCAGTGCATAAAATTAAAGAACATTATTGGGAAACAAATACCAAACAACAAGAACACTGGGTATTCGAGGAGCAAGGACAGAGAAAGAATTAACTAAAAATCCCATAACATTAAAAAAGGCAATGAACATGAAGCACGCAAGAGGTAGAGAAAAAGCATATTTCAGGAGATTTATTACAGAAAACAAAATGTAATTCTTAGCCCATACTGACTTTTCTCAATGAAATAAAATCAAAGGGTTCTTTCTGAAACAATAGATGCAAAATTGAGGTAATAAGAAAAGATAGTGAGTTATAAAGGAAGGCCAGAAGGGTTAAAAAAAATGTGAGTGGAAATTGACATGGCAAAAATGAAAACCAGATTTGCAGAATGTCAAGCAATAGGATGAGGGGAATCCAAGACCTTTGGTAGCCTTGAGTGAAAGGTTAAGGTCAAGGATTGTCAAAATAAGAGAAAGCTTTAAACATGGTGGAAGCGAGTATCAGTCACATAACCCATATTTCAGTGAGCTTTTTAAGGATACATCATAGATAAACTACTAACCCATAGTGGGTCATCAATAATCTAGGTACAATTTTCACTTGGCTTTTATTTCTTTAATTTAATTTTATTGTTTTTAAAAAATATTTATTTATTTAGGCTGTGCTGGGTCTTGTTTTAGGCTTCTCTAGTTGTGATGCACGAAATTCTCTAGCTGTGACATGCCTACTTATTTGCCCCATGGCACTTGAGATCTTAGTTCGCCGACCAAGGATCGGACCTGCATCCCTGCATTGGGAAGCAGACTCTTTACCACTGAACCACCAGGAAAGTCCCCTTAGGACAGTTTATGTGTTTAGATATAATCATCTACGAAAAAGAATTTCTTTTTTTTGAGGAAGCACAACTGCAGAGCAGGATAGGAGATCTCTATTTTCATATCCCAGTTGCAACCCCTCTAACAGTCATTGCCTTCGTCCACAGGATTCTGTTGGGGTGGTGACAATCTGTCTTCACTTAACTGCAGGGGCAAGTGTAGCAGAGGACAGCCCCACCCTCCTGCCCTGTGGTCAGCCTCTCATAACTAAATGAGTAACAAAGTATCGCAATCTCCCTCATGGAAATCTCAGTTTCATATCTGCTCAGTTTCAACTTCAATCTGCAGGAGATGATTTCAGGAGGAATTCAACAACAGTAATTTGCTCTCATGTCTCAACAAATTCCCTTGTTAATTGGAAAACTGGAAACAATTCTTGAACGTCTCCCCTAAATAACATTTTCTGGGCCCAAATTGTAATTCTAAACTTCAAACAAAAGCTTTTAGTGTCACTCAGACAATATAACAGGCACGTAAATATATCTCAAAAATGGAAACGTCTCTCTTGTAAAATGCAGAGCTAAACATTTGATAACTTAGAAAAGGGAGCTTGGCGTTGCTGATAGGACTCAGATGGTACCTTAGGGGTATTAGTATTCACTTAGCAGCAAGTGGGGCGTGGTGGGGTGGGGAATGCCTTTTGTAGATGATGAAGGGAATGAATGTTGTTTTGCCTGTAAACTAAGCCGCCTCATGATTTCTGTTAAAACCTCCTGGCATTTATAACAAATTTTTATTTTTATTTCCAACTGAAAAGGATTTGTATGTTATACAAATAGACCTCCACGTGATTTTTCTCTCCTTTTCAATATTGTTTATCTTCCTCCTTCTCACACCACCCAGAACTTGTAAGCAGTCGATCTAGAAAATAATGGTTTTAGTGCATCTTGACATTGGATCCTTTATGATTTTTTAAAGTGTTTCCACTATTAGCATTGGAGGGATTTTTAGTCATTTATCTACATACACATGCTGGCTTAACTTAAAACCATCCAGCACATCTAAAGCCGCTAATCAGATTGTCAGAGGAAGTCAGATGCAAGCCCAGTCATTTATTCCCAGCTCTCAGAAATTAACATCTGCCTGCACTTCCTTTCTAACCAGCCCTGGTGAGCCCAGAGGAGCTGAGGCCCAGAGAGGAACTAGGCAGGACAAGAGCAGAGTGTGTGTGAATCTGAGTCCCTTGTGCTGGGACTAAGGAGCGGCAACGACCCCCTCACCTTGTGCTCATTGCCACAATGACTGTCCGGTGGACTCAAAAAGAATTTTAAAAATCAGGAGAAGGAAACCATAAAAAGACCACACACACATCGGAGCACATTAAAGCTCATTCTACCAATATTCAAAAAACACATCATAATTTGTTTTAATAAATCCCTGTAGAATCCTTTAAAATTTGCTATCGTTACCTTTTCCTATCTCTCTAAATGACTGAGGAAGCTGGCGGAATACAATCCACGGGGTCGCAAAGTTGGACACGATTGAGTGACTAACACTTTCAATTTCACCCCTCTAAAAACACAAATATATATATACATGTGTATATATATATAGTCGCTCAGTCGTGTTCGACTCTTTGTGACCCCATGGACTGTAGCCGGCGAGGTTCCTCTGTCCATGGGATTTCCCAGGCAAGAACAGTGGAATGGATTGCCGTTTCCTAAAAAAAAAAAAAAAACCACACACAAACCAACCAACAGAAGCAATTCTACTATATATGCCATTTTGTCCATTTGATAAACACAGATTTTATCTAGTATTACTAGGTGGACTATCAGGTCAAATGACCTCAGGGAGATTGACAGACAGGTGACCAGATGTCACAAGGCCACAAGTCCATCTTGAGTGAGGGCCAGCTCTGGTGCCCAGGCCTCTGTTTCATTCCCAGACCCTGAGCCCGGGGATCTAAACACCTGTCTGGCAGCCCCTGAACCCCAAGATCCCAGGCTAGGGTTCTGGCTTTGTTTGTCAGACCCATGCATGACAGACAGAAAGAGGAATCTAATGACTTGCTAATAAATGAATAAAAGAATGCATGAATGCAGTCCCCCTCCTAAGCCCCAAGCCTGGAGTTGCTAGCAGATTTCCTTTCTGCCCGGTTGTCTAGTGCTTGGCCCATTCCATGACTCAGGTGTCTCTAGTGTACTGACAATGCAGAGTCTTCAACAGAAAGGGCCTTTTCTAGTTCAGTTCAACCAACCTTACTGCAAGCAAATAATTTCTTGTGTCAATTTTTTTTTTAAATGGAGGTTTATGTGGTGAAACTATTGGAAAGTCCTGGACTTATAGATGAATTCAAAAGTTAAAGAATTCATCTTGTTTGAAAGAAACAAATCTAATATGGAGTTAGATTTATTCTTCCCTATTACACGAACAGGGACAAGTTTCTTACCCTCTCTAAGTTACTTTCTTGATGTGCATTTGTGCTAAGTCACTTCAGTCATGTCTGACTCTGTGCGACAGCATGAACTGTAGCCCACCAGGCCGCTCTGTCCATGGGATTCTCCAGGCAAGAATACTGGAGTGGGTTGCTATTTCCTTCTCCAGGGGATCTTCCCGACCCAAGGATGGAACCTGCATCTCTCATGTCTCCTGCAGTGGTAGGCAGGTTCTCTACCACTAGCACCACCTGGAAAGCCCACTTTTTGGATAGTTTTTTTTTGACTGCACCGCATGGCATGTGGGATCTAATTCCCCGACTTGGGATCAAACCTGCATCCCCTGCACTGGAACCATGGAGTCTTAACCACTGGACCACCAGGGAAGTCCCCTCTAGTTACTTTTAAATGGTGTAGGGGGGAAATGTATAGATAAAAATCAAGCAAATGTGACAAAACGTTAGCAATTGGTGGGTCTAGGTTATGAGTATACAGTACTTGTATGCTTTGTATTGTTCTATCGACATTTCTGTAGGTTTGACTTTTTTCAAAACAGAAAAATTAAGCTGAGAATAGTGGTAGTGGTAAAGAGTGGTAAAGTAGAGCTAGTGGTAAAGAAACCGCCTGTCAATGCAGGAGACGTAAGAGACACTTCTCCTATGAGAAGTGTTCTCTGGGAGTTCAGTCTCTGGGGGCAAGATCCCCTGGTAAAGAAACCGCCTGTCAATGCAGGAGACGTAAGAGACACTTCTCTTATGAGAAGTGTTCTCTGGGAGTTCAGTCTCTGGGGCAAGATCCCCTGGAGGAGGGCAGGGCAACCCACTCCAGTATTCTTTCTGGAGAATCCCATAGACAGAGAAGCCTGGCAGGCTACCATCCAAGGGGTCACAAAGAATCGCAGGTGACTGAAGTGACAGCGCACACAAGGGAGGAGGCATGGTTCATTATTGCAAAGTCTTGGTGTAGGAGTCCTTTGTTCCCAGATAGATCAAGTATTCTATAGATCTCCAACAGGAGAAACTGTTCTCTGTTCTGCAACTTTTCATCTCTATAGGAATGGAAAAGTGTTACACCCTTAAAGGTCAGAGCCTTGAGAATGGGCTCTCCTGTGTATTTCAAGCTATAGGCAACATTCTTAACACAATAGAATACAAAGGTTAAAATAAAAGAAATGATTTAATATGGAGTCAGATTTATTTTTCCCATTACATGGACACGACAAGATTCTTACTGTCTCTAAACTTTTTTATTGATAATTAAAAAACTAAACAAACAAGCTATGCCTTGCATCCTCCCTAAATATTTTCTGAACACCAGTCATGGTAACAGATATAAAGTGCTTTGCAAACAGCAGAGCCCTTTCTGGCACAAGGGGTCACCCACGTGATTATTTGGGCAGCACCAAGTGGTCTTAGATCACCTGGTCAAGCCTCTTGCCTTTGGCTGTCTTAACTCCAGCCAGTCTCTGCTGCTACAGCCACCTTAACATGCATATGCATGAGTGGCTTCCTGGCTTCTCTGCTCACAGCATCACTGCAGACGCACAGTCCTGCTCCTGAGAACTGGAGGGCAGAGCAACTCGCACAGCAGACTCCTGCCTGCCTGCTTCTCAGCGCCCTGCCCACCTCTCCTGATCCCTGGCAGCCAGCTGGCTCCCATGAAACCACCGAAGGCATCCCAGCGTTTTAGAAGCATCCGGAGAAATGCCAACCAGCACTACTTCTATCAGGAGTCCCTGCTGCTCAGGTGAGCCGTCCCGCCCATCCACTGTGCAGTGAAGGCAGGTGTGTGAGGAGGAAAAGCCTGGGTCCCCCTTGCTTGCATCTCTCCAGAGGACCAAGTGCCCATCTTCCTGGGTTCTCCTTCAGAATAAGCTCAGAAACTCCTTATCCAGGTCTTCATCCGTCAAGGAAGACAGCCTCAGCCATGGGCACAGAGGGTAGTGTCTACCTGCTTCTGATCAGCATCAAAAAGCTTATACCCCAACCTGCCTTTATTGCTGGCCAAACCCACAGTCGTGCTTTATCTGTTTTCTCTTCTCTTTTACTCCATCAGCAATATCAAGAGAGAGCTGATGTATCGAGAGTAACAGACAATACATCTGTCATAATAAATGAGGTTTCTGTTGGAATATAGACTAGTTAGAAGTGGGGGAGTGTTACTTGAATTTGTTAAACATTTACAAAGATATATTAAAACCTCCATAAATTCAGAGAAGCTGGAGAAAATTCTCCTTGGAGTAAGTAAAAACAACCTGAATTAGAAAAAACAAAGGAATTATTTCCCCTTACCTTTAAGTGCTTCCTTGAAGAAATAGCCATAGCACAATACTCTTTATCCCCTCCTGAAAAGTTGCTTTACGGTACATGTGTCCTTTTGAATTAAGCACAGGAAGCTCAGCTCAGGTGCTCTGTGATGATCTACAAGGATGGGTGGGTTGGGGCCGGGGGCACGGGGCACGGTCCAATGGGGAGGGGATATATTCTATACTTTAAGCTGATTCACTTCATTGTAGAGCAGAAACCGTTATGGAGTCCAAGCTGACTCTGCTTGCCAAACGCCAGCCCAATGAATCTGAGAGAGGAGGGGTTGAGGCAAGGAACAGATTTTAACTGAGGAGAGTGGGCTATCGGAGAAGATGGCAGGCTAGTGCCTCAAAATAACCATCTAGTTACGACTTGGTTGCCAGGTCCTTTCCTTGATCAGAGATGGGGGGAAGTGAGGAAACAAAAGTAAAAAGACTTCAATCCTTACAAATATCCTCTAGAATGGCAAGCCTCAGGCAGGGGGATGTGTTAGTTTCACTTCCTTGCAGTCTTTCACAGGTGGGCGGCTCAGGCAGGCCATTATGTATGTTTAATAACAAAAAAGGGTTAAAGTCACAGAGGCAGTTCCAACATAAATTCAAAATTAACCTTTCCCAGTTACAAAACTAACACAACATTGTAAAGCAATTATATTCCAATAGATAAAAAATATGTAACATTACAGAAAACAATTTGCATTAGAATTAGTGTATTCATTTTCACTGGGAATAAATGTTGCTACACTTTGGAAAGTTGTTCTCCTTAGAGAGTAACTAATATCCTGAAATATTTGCCTGTGTAAATTTGTTTAGCTAATTTGTTCACAGAAACGGCTGCCTGTTTCCCATCCTTATCTCAGATTTCAAATGAATCCAAGCAGGAGTGCGGCCTGGGGGTGCTCTCTAGATGAGACAGTTTGGTTTTTATTTATTTTACATCCAGAATTAGGGGGCAGGAGGAGTCCTTTCTTTATGCTTTGCCACCAAAGATGCTGCTCTTCAGGAATCCTACATAAGTACTTTCTTGGTTCCTTTGACGACAGCTTCTGATAGCATCTTTTATCCTTCGAAGCTTTTGTTTTTCACTGACCCATCAAAGTCAGTGAATGTGTTCCAGTGGCTGCTAACACTACTGGATTCTCTCTCCAACACCCCAGATCCCTCTCCTCTTCTTCCACACACACCAGCTTCATACAGATGACCCCCAGAGAGCAAGAGGCTGAACTTACCCAGGGCAAAATCTTGGCGGGAAGTAATTCTACTAATCCGATTTCCTCCTTAATGCCCTGATCCATTCAGCAACTTGGAGGACAGCTTTACTGCGGATGAAACGGGGGACAGCCATGATCCAGAACAAATCTTTCAGAACATACAGTTCCAGAAAGATCTCATGGCAAACATTCGCTGTCGACCCTGGACCATGGGGCAGAAGCTGAGGGCGCTGAGGTAAGGGCCCCGATAGCACCAGGTGGTTATTGCAAGAGCGTGTGTGCTAATCTGCTTCAGCCCTGTTTGACTCTTTGTGACCTCAAGAACTGTAGCCTGCTAGGCTCCTCTGTCCATGGGATTCTCCAGGCAAGAATACTGGAGAGGGTTGCCAAGGCCTTCTCCAGAAATCAACTCTATTTCAAAAAAACACAAAGGGTCGTGTAGGGACTTGACTGGTGGTCCAGTGGCTGGGACTTTGCCTTCCAAGCAGAGGCTGTGGGTTCCTTCCCTGGTCAAGGAGCGAAGATCCCACTGCATTGGGGCCAAAAAAAACCCCCAAACAGAAGCAATATTGTAACATATTAATAAAGTTTTAAAAAATGGTCCACATCAAAAAAAAAAAAATCTAAGTCATGTATTCTATCAGAATTTTGAAAAGCATACAGAAACTCTGATGATTAATGATTATCTGAACTGTAAGAGGGTGAGTCTTTTTTAACCTGCGGGGAGAGCAAAGCAAATGATAACTTTTCAGTCAGGATTCAAGGAATGAACCAGGTGTTCCTCCGTAAGTGTAGCCAGGGCTCTGAGACGCCGATACCAGGGAGGCCCAGGCCAGCCATCAATCTCTCGGAGAACAGCTCGCCCTTCAAGACCTGCATTTGTCATCCCCTGTCACCTGTCTCCTCCCTGTCACCTGTCTCCTCCCAATTACCTTGAGAAACTACTGGAGCATTACTCCAGTAATTGGACCTGCGGAGACTCACCAGATCTATGGAAGGCAGAGAGAGCAGTGGACCCTGACTGCTCTGGGCCGAGGGAGTGTTGCTGAGGCAGAGAAATCAGGGAACTCCAGCCTTGGGTTTGGACCTACAGCCACCGATCTGGGAGGACAGAGCATGTATTTGTTACCTGTAGAGAGGCTGGGCTGTGACGAGGCCTGGGTTAGGAACTGTCCCCACTGCTGTTACTGACCAGGGTTCTTGGCATCCTTCAGTTCAGTTCAGTCGCTCAGTCGTGTCCAACTCTTTGTAACCCCATGGACCATAGCACGCCAGGCCTCCCTGTCCATCACCAGCTCCCAGAGTTTACCCAAACTCATGTCCGTTGAGTCGGTGATGCCATCCAACCATCTCATCCTCTGTCATCCCCTTCTCCTCCTGCCTTCGATATATCCCAGCATCAGGGTCTTTTCAAATGAGTCAGCTCTTCGCATCAGGTGGCCAAAATATTGAGGTTTCAGTTTCAACATCAGTTCTTCCAATGAACACTCAGGACTGATCTCCTTTAGAATGGACTAGTTGGATCTCCTTGTAGTCCAAGGGACTCTCAAGAGTCTTTTCCAACACCACAGTTCAAAAGCATCAATTCTTTGGCACTCAGCTTTCTTCACAGTCCAAATCTCACATCCATACATGACTACTGGAAAAACCATAGCCTTGACTAGACGGACCTTTGTTGGCAAAGTAATGTGTCTGCTTTTTAATATGCTGTCTAAGTTGGTCATAACTTTCCTTCCAAGGAGCAAGTGTCTTTTAATTTCATGGCTGCAGTCACCATCTGCAGTGATTTTCGAGCCCCCCAAAATAAAGTCTGCCACTGTTTCCACTCTTTCCCCATCTATTTGCCATGAAATGATGGGACCGGATGCCATGATCTTAGTTCTCTGAATGTTGAGTTTGAAGCCAACTTTTTCACTCTCCTCTTTCACTTTATCAAGAGGCTCTTTTGTTCTTCTTCACTTTCTGCCATAAGGGTGGTGTCATCTGCATATTTGAGGTTATTGATGTTTCTCCTGGCAATCTTGATTCCAACTTGTGCTTCATCCAGCCCAGCGTTTCTCATGATGTACTCTGCATATAAATTAAATAAGCAGGGTGACAATATACAGTCTTGACGTACTCTTTTTCCTATTTGGAACCAGTCTATTGTTCCATGTCCAGTTCAAACTGTTGCTTCCTGACCTGCATACAGATTTCTCAGGAGGCAGGTCAGGTGGTCTGGTATTCTCATCTCTTTCAGAATTTTCCACAGTTTATTGTGATCCACACAGTCAAAGGCTTTGGCATAGTCAATAAAGCAGAAATAGATGTTTTTCTGGAACTCTCTTGCTTTTTCAATGATCCAATGGATGTTGGCAATTTAATCTCTGGTTCCTCTGCCTATTCTAAAACCAGCTTGAACATCTGGAAGTTCATGGTTCACGGATTGCTGAAGCCTGGCTTGGAGAATTTTGAGCATTACTTTACTAGCATGTGAGATGAGTGCAATTGCGTGGTAGTTTGAGCATTCTTTAGCACTGCTTTTCTTTGTGGTTGGAATGAAAACTGACCTTTTCCAGTCCTGTGGCCACTGCTGAGTTTTCCAAATTTGCTGGCATATTGAGTGCAGCACTTTCACAGCATCATCTTTTAGGATTTGAAATAGCTCAACTGGAATTCCATCACCTCCACTAGCTTTGTTCATAGTGATGCTTCCTAAGGCCCACTTGACTTCACATTCCAGGATATCTGGCTCTAGGTGAGTGATCACACCATCGTGATTATCTGGGTTGTGAAGATCTTTTTTGTACAGTTCTTCTGTGTATTCTTGTCACCTCTTCTTAATATCTTCTGCTTCTGTTAGGTCCATACCATTTTGGTCCTTTATTGTGCCCGTCTTTGCATGAAATGTTCTCTTGGTATCTCTAATTTTCTTGAAGAGATCTCTAGTCTTTCCCATTCTGTTGTTTTCCTCTATTTCTTTGCACTGATCACTGAGGAAGACTTTCTTATCTCTCTTTGTTATTCTTTGGAACTCTGCATTCAGATGGGTATATCTTTCCTTTTCTCCTTCGCTTTTCACTTCTCTTCTTTTCACGGCTATTTGTAAGGCCTCCTCAGACAGCCATTTGCTTTTCTGCTTTTCTTTTTCTTGGGGATGGTCTTGATCCCTGTCTCCTGTACAATATCACGAATGTTCGTTCATAGTTCATCAGACACTCTATCTATCAGATCTAGGCCCTTAAATCTATTCCACTGCCTAATCATAAAGGATTTGATTTAGGTCATACCTGAATGGTCTAGTGGTTTTCCCTACTTTCTTCAATTTAAGCCGGAATTTGGTAATAAAGAGTTCATGATCTGAGCCACAGTCAGCTCCCAGTCTTGTTTTGCTGACTGTATAGAGCTTCTCCATGTTTGGCTGCAAAAAATATAATCAATCTGATTTTGGTGTTGGCCATCTGGTGATGTCCATGTGTAGAGTCTTCTCTAGTATTGTTGGAAGAGGGTGTTTGCTATGACCAGTGTGTTCTGTTGGCAAAACTCTATTAACCTTTGCCCTGCTTCATTCTGTACTCCAAGGCCAAATTTGCCTGTTACTCCAGGTGTTACTTGACTTCCTACTTTTGCATTCCAGTCCCCTCTAATGAAAAGGACATCTTTTTTGGAGTGTTAGTTCTAAAAGGTCTTATAGGTCTTCATAGAACTGTTCAACTTCAGCTTCTTCAGCATTACTGGTCAGGGCATAGACGTGGATTAACGTGATATTGGATGGTTTGCCTTGGAAACAAACAGAGATCATTCTGTCAGTTTTGAGACTGCATCCAAGTACTGCATTTTGGATGCTTTTGTTGACTATGATGGCCACTGCATTTCTTCTAATGGATTCTTGCCCACAGTAGTAGATATAATGGTCATCTGAGTTCAATTCACCCATTCTAGTCCATTTTAGTTCACTGATTCCTAAAATGTTGATGTTCACTCTTGCCATCTCCTGTTTGATCACTTCCAATTTGCTTTATTCATGGATCTAACATTCCAGGTTCCTATGTAATATTGCTCTTTATAGCATCGGACCTTGCTTCCATCACCAGTCACGTCCACAACTGGCTGTTGGCCTCCTTAATCAATAGAAATTAACCAGAGGTCAGACAAGAAATTCAGACGAGGCTTTATTGGGGTCCCTGCTGCAGCAGGGAGGAACAAGAACAGATAACAGGTTCCCTTGTTTGCCAGCTCATTGAAGCAGGGTGGGGTGTACAAGTTTGTTCCTTACATGCAGTGAGGGTAGGGTGTGTTCAGGGGTCAGGCTGGAGGGGTGGCTTAGGTGGTCTGCCCACCCTGAGGTGGTGCTGTGTGCAGGGGGCATGCATAGTACCTTGCTTTTGTTCCTGACTCTTCAGAAGTGACAGTTTGGGTTTTGGTCTCTTTTTATCTTATTGTCCATAATTTGCCTCAACTGTGCGTGCAGGCAGTTCTTTTTAGTTTCTTTGTATTTTGTTGCCTGGGAGGTGTGTCCAGGTGCACACACTACAGGAAAGGGTCCCAGGTCCCAGCCTGGCTCACTGCTGCCTTGGCCCCCTACTCAGTCCTTACACACCCACCCTCTCCCATGGTTGCTTCAGTTCTGTCATCCTTATTAGCTAATGGGCTATTCCAGGGGAACAACTGTATTTTATGCACCTCTGTGTTCCACTGTACTTGACCTAAACAGGTATGCAGAAAGTCGCTTGCATGGAAAATGTAATGAATGAATTGGGAGAATAGCATACACTACCATGTGTAAAAAGATATCTAGTGGGAAGCTCCACTGCTGTAACACAGAGCTCAGCTGGGTGCTCTGTGATGACCTAGAGGGGTCGGATGGGGATGTGGAGGGAGATATAAGAGGGAAGGGATATATGTATGCATACAGCTGATTCACATCATTGAACAGCAGAAACTAACACAACATCATAAAGCACCTATATCCCAATCAGAAAAGAAAAAAATTGACCTAAAATTTTATAATGAATGAATGAAATGAAATGAATTATTATTTTCGCTGATATAGGCCCCGTCTGTTGTTGGTGTTCAGTCGTTAAGTAACGTTTGACGTGACTCATGGACTGCAGCACACCAGGCTCTTCTGTCCTCCACTGTCTCCCAGAGTTTGCTCAAATTTATGTCCATTGAATTGGTGATGCCATCTAACTATCTTATCCTCTGCCACCCTCTTCTCCTTTTGCCTTCAGTCTTCCTCAGCAACAAGGTCTTTTCCAGTGAGTCAGCTGTTCTCACCAGGTGGCCAAAGTACTGGAGCTTCAGCTTCAGCTTCAGTCCTTCCAATGAATATTCAGGTTTATTTCTTTTAGGATTGACTGGTTTGATCTACAACTGACTGGAAAGATTGAGGGCAGGAGGGAAAGGGTGTGGCAGAGGATGAGATGTTTGGATGGCATCACCGACTCAATGGACCTGAGTCTGAGTGAACTCTGGGAGATAGTGCAGTACAGGGGAGCCTGGCATGCTGCAGTCCTTGGGGTCTCGAAGAGTCAGACACGACTTAGAGACTGAACAACAACTGGTTGTCAAAAGTTAGAAAACGCAAGATTTGCATAAGCGCATCTCTTCTCCACTGTTTGGCTATCTATTCCTACTGCACATTCACATGTGTTGCTGAGATTACCCGGGTGATAAACTTGTGCTCACCACCATGTTTTTGTTCTTTTCTCAGGCGAGCAAAGGATATTGTGCTGAAGTTTGAAGGGCGGTTGACCAGGACTCGAGGCTACCAAGCGGCGGGTGCCGAGGTAAAGAGCATACACACGCAGGTGCCCACTCTTCCTCTGGTCCCCTAGCCCAGGCAGTTGTAATTAACCTTGCACTTGCTGTACTATATGGGTTATAAACGTCCCTCATTAATAGTTGTTGAACAGTATGGTGAGCTCGAAGGTCCGAGTTTCCCAAAACTTGCATTTGAAGTCCCAGTGACGTCACTTAACAAATTATGCTTCCCGGAGGAAGCCCAACTCATCAGAAAAAGGAGATCTTCCCTTGGGAGAATGATCTGGCCTCTTTCCCAAGTGAAGCCCACTTACATGTGTGGGTTTTCTGCACTGTATTTCATCTAATAAGAAAGTTGCAGGCGTATTCCAATGCTCACTTTATAATACAGTGCTAGATTATTGCTTGTTACTTTTCCTATCCAGTTACTGACCATTGAACTTTAGTATACATGAAAGTATCTATTAATAAAGACATTCCAATAATTTTCATAAATGCTTCAAAAACAATGAAAAAAATTATTTCTTCCACTCTAATCCTCTACTTTCCATAGTATCTTTTGGTGGGGGATAAAGTAGATAAGAGTAACTTTTACTGCTTTGCTAGTATCTTTCTTTAAACTTCACATTTCAGTCATTGGATATATAATTTTCACATCAGACTAATTGTGTTGTTATTGTTTAGTCACTAACTCGTGTCCAACTCTTTGCAGTCCCATAGACTGTGGCCACCAGGGTCTTCTGTCCATGGAATTTCCCAGGCAAGAATATTGGAGTGGGTTGCCATTTCCTTCTCCAGGGGATCTTCCCAACCCAGGGATTGAACCCACTGTTCCTGCATTGGCAGGTGAATTCTTTACCATCTGAGCCACCAGGGAAGCCCCAGAGTAATTATAGTATACAAATACTTTTGTCTTGCTTTCTTTTTTTCAGGTAACACCATAACAAGGATTTTTCTCCATGTTGCTGTTTTATTTTTCACCATGTTTTTGTACTTATTGTTTTCGATGACTCTGTAATATTCCATCAGGAAGATGTATGTTAATTTAATTAGTTACTTGCCCGCTGGTGATATTTAAATAGCTTCTAATTTTTCATTAGTGTAAACAGACCTGCAAAGATTGTCTTTGTACAGATGGCTTTTCCAGTCTTTTAAAAGTCTTTTTTCTAGGCTACATGTCAAAACTATGACCTCTGTAGAAAAAAGGATGATCCATGTTTTTTGGTTCTTGATAAATATTAATCAACTGTTTTCCAAAAGCATTTACCATCCACTATGAAGACAGCAGATTTTTTCATTCTGACACTTTGGTTCTTCCCCTCCTCATTCATAACATCATTTCTCTACCCCTTTTTTTTTCAGGGTTAACTTTATTCATTCTTATATCTCATATGATAGTGATCAATGATTGTGTCTTTTTTATTGGAATATAATTGCTTTACAATGTTGTATTAATTTCTGCTGTACAACAAAGTGAATCAACTATATATGTGTATATATATCCCCTCCCATCCACCCTTATCCCTCCTCTCGGGTCATCACAGAGCACCAGGTTGAACCCCCTGTGCTATACAACGTCTTCTCACTAGCTACCTATTTTATGCATGGTAGTATATATATATCAATCCCAGTCTCCCAGTTTGTCCCACCCATCTCCCCCCGCCATGTCCACATGTCCCTTCTCTACAAGTATGTCTATATTTCTGCCTGGGAAATAGGTTCATCTGTACCATTTTTCTAGATTCCATACATATGCATTAGTATATGATATTTGCTTTTCTTTTGCTGACTTCAGTTCAGTTGCTTAGTTGTGTCTGATTCTTTGCGACCCCATGGACTGCAGCATGCCAGGCCTTCCTGTCCATCACCAACTCCCAGAGCTTGCTCAAACTCATGTCCATTAAGTCAGTGATGCCATCCAACCATTTTATTCTCTGTCCTCCCCTTCTCCTCCTGCCTTCAATCTTTCCCAGCATCAGGGTCTTTTCCAATGAATCAGTTCTTCACATCAGGTGACCAAAGTATTGGAGTTTCAGCTTCAACATCGGTCCTTCCAATGAATATTCAGAACTGATTTCCTTTAGGATTGACTGGTTGGATCTCCTTGCAGTCCAAGGGACTCTCAAGAGTCTTCTCCAACACCACAGTTCAAAAACATCAATTCTTCGGTGCTCAGCTTTCTTTATACTACAACTCTCACATCCATACATGACCACTGGAAAAACCATAGCCTTGAGTAGACAGACATTTGTTGGCAAAGTAACGTCTATGCTTTTTAATATGCTGTCTAGGTTGGTCACAGCTTTTCTTCTAAGGAGTAAGCGTCTTTTAATTTCATGGCTTCAGTCACCATATGCAGTGATTTTGGAGCCCAAAATAAAGTCTGACACTGTTTCCACTGTTTCCCCATCTATTTGCCATGAAGTGATGGGACCAGATGCCATGTTCTTAGTTTTCTGAATGTTGAGTTTCAAGCCAACTTTTTCACTCTCCTCTTTCACTTTCATCAAGAGGCTCTTTAGTTCTTTGCTTTCTGCCATAAGGCTGGTGTCATCTGCATAGAGGTTATTGATATTTCTCCCAGTAATCTTGATTGCAGCTTGTGCTTCTTCCAGCCCAGCATTTCTTTTGATGTACTCTGCATATAAGTTAAATAAGCAGGGTGACAAAATACAGCCTTGATGTACTTTCTTTCTGACTTACTTCCCTCTATATGACAGACTTTAGGTCCATCCACATATCTCCAAATGACCCAATTTTGTTCCTTTTAATGGCTGAATGATAGTCCATCTTACATACATTAATGTACATTGTATATACATTGCATTCAGAATTAAATCCAGACTCCTTCCTCTGACCCACCAGATCAGCCATTTCCTACATTTTGACCTCCTCTCATTCCTTTCTTCTTATTCTTTCCTGTAAAATGCCCAGCTAATGCTAACCCACAGGCTTCTCCTAGCTATTCTCCCTTTCTAGGTAGCTCCTCTAAGGACTAATTATTTTTTGAACTATTGATTAATTTTCATTCACATCTCAGCTCATGTATGACCTCCCCAGATAGACCTTCCTTGACCCTTTGTTTCAAAAAGCTATCCCCCAGTTCTAATGAGTTGAATTCTTCGTTGTTTCCTCCCTTCTACCTGGATGCAAACTCCATACCAGCTGATACCTCACACATCTTGCTCATGATTTGTATCCGAGGTATTGGAAACGCAATGTAGGTGGTCAGTACACACTCTGGATGGACAGATTGTTCATAAGCTATGATACATGTTGTTAGTACACATCTGTTCCCAATGATCTTAGAAGCCTTACCAAATCTCAATAACCCAGGCCTGAAATTAGGACCCATTTCTTCCTTGGTTTTGCTTAATTTTGTGTTCACTTTGCTCTTAAAAGTCTTCCCTGGTGGCCCAGATGGTACAGTCTGCCTGCAATGAAAGAGACCTGGATTTGATTCCTGGGCCGGGATGATCCCCTGGAAAAGGGAATGGCAACCCACTCCAGTATTCTTGCCTAGAGAATCCCATGGACAGAGGATCCTGGTGGCTACAGATCACCGGCTTGAAAAGTCGGACACAGCTGAGCGACTGAGCATGCCCGCTGGGAGCCTCACCCCCATGTAGGACCTGGGCTCCACACAATCACTGCCACCATCATGAATGTCAAGTCCTCTAATCCTGCTCCCTTCTCTCTAGCTGTGGCGGAAGTTTGCTCGCCTGGCTTGTAACTTCGTGGTCATCTTCATCCCCTGGGAAATGAGGATAAAGAAAATCGAAAGTAAGTGCTGGCGCTTGGAGGAGTAGGGTGGGAGGTGGTGCTGGTGGGCAGCCAGCAGTGAGGTCTGAGATGGGTCTGGGGTGAACTGGTTCCTACACTGGGCAGTCAGGGCCCTTGTACACACAGTGCTGACTGAGGCTGCCCAGGGGTCTATAGAGGTGGGAGACATAGTGTTTGTCTCTGCCACCTCCCAGGATAAAAACAGCCCCACATTCCTCTGGAGCTCTGTCAGTTCTCTGTCAGTTCATGCCTTATATAATATACAATATTATATAATATTGTATATTGTATAATATATATTGTATATATATTATATACATATATATATATATAATCAGTAATCTTGATTGAAGCTTGTGCTTCATCCAGCCCAGCATTTCTCATGATGTACTCTGCATATAAGTTAAATAAGCAGGGTGACAATATGCAGCCTTGACTTACTCCTTTCCCTATTTGGAACTAGTCTGTTTTTCTATGTCCAGTTCTAACTGTTTCTTCTTGACCTGCATACAGATTTCTCAGAAGTCAGGTCAGGTGATCTGGTATTCCCATCTCTTGAAGAATTTTCCACAGTTTATTGTGATCCACACAGTCAAAGGCTTTGGCATAATCAGTAAAGCAGAAGTAGATGATTTTCTAGAACTCTCTTGCCTTTTTGATGATGCAACGGATGTTGGCAATTTGATTTCTGGTTCCTCTGCCTTTTCTAAATCCAGCTTGAAATCTGGAAGTTCATGGTTCATGTACTGTTGAAGCCTGGGTAGGAGAATTTTGAGCATTACTTTGCTAGCATGTGAGATGAGTGCAGTTCTTCAGTAGTCTGAACATTCTTTGGCATTGCCTTTCCTTGGGATTGGAATGAAAACTGACGTTTTCCAGTCCTGTGGCCACTGCTGAGTTTTCCAAATTTGCTGGCATATTGAGTGCAGCACTTTCACAACATCATCTTTCAGGATTTGAAATAGCTCAACTGCAATTCCATCACCTCCACTAGCTTTGTTCGTAGTAATGTTTCCTAAGGCCCACTTGACTTTGCATTCCAGGATGTCTGGCTCTTGGTGAGTGATCACACCATCATGCTTATCTGGGTCATGAAGATATTTTTTTGTACAGTTCTTCTGTGTATTCTTGCCACCTCTTCTTCTTAATATCTTCTGCTTCTGTTAGGTCCATACCATTTCTGTCCTTTATTGTGCCTATCTTTGCATGAAACGTTCCTTTGGTATCTCTAATTTTCTTGAAGAGATCTCCAGTCTTTCCCATTCTATTGTTTTCCTCTATTTCTTTGCATTGATCACTGAGGAAGACTTTCTTATATCTTCTTGCTCTTCTTTGGAACTTTGCATTCAAATGGGTATATTTTTCCTTTTCTCCTTTGCCTTTCACTTCTTTTCTTTTCACAGCTATTTGTAAGGCCTCCTCAGACAACCATTTTGCCTTTTTGTATTTCTTTTTCTTGGGGATGGTCTTCATCACTGTCTCCTGTACAGTGTCACAAACCTCCATCCGTAGTTCTTCAGGCACTTTGTCTATCAGATCTAATCCCTTGGATCTGTTTGTCACTTCCACTGTATAATCATAAGGGATTTGATTTAAATAGGAAACCATGAGGGAATAAAAAGAAATACAAGTACTGTGATGTGAGAATGGAAGCCTGTCAAATTCTGAAAGTAAAGAAGGAATCACCCAGGAACATACTGTTATATTTAACTACACATAAAAGAAATTTTATGTACATAAAAAATAGAGGTAAAAGTTAGATTACAAATTGAGGAGGGGAAAAGCATTTTTAACATTTAAGTGATATTAATCCCTTTCATACCAGTGGTAGAAATGTCAATTGGGATGCTATTTCTAGGGGAAAGTGGTAATTTGAACCAAACATCTTCAAAATCTTTATACTGTTTGATAGAACCCTTCTATTCCCTAACAACCAGAGAAAAGAGTAGCCACAACAAAATCAAACACACTTGATTCCCTTCCCAGATCCCTTTACTTGTCTGGTCCACCCTTTTTCAGCTGTTCTGAGCACTGGCTGCTATGACTTCTGGCCGCTCCCTTCTCTCGAGGATTAGTCTTGGCCCACATTGTTCCAGATGTTGGGCAGACATCACCTGCTCCCCCAGCCCCACTGGAGAGCCTACAGGTGATGACTAAGGGGTATTCAAGTCTAGCTTCTTGTTCAAAGTGGAACCAACACTATGATGAAACTTGCCCTCCAGAGCTCCCCATGGGATTAGGCTAAGCCAGGTTCAAGTTGAGACCACATTTTTGCTCAGCTCTTTCCCCTGACCTCCTCTGACCCACTTTCTCTTGAGATTGCTTCCTCAATATATTGTGTTCAGTTCAGTTCAGTCGATCAGTCATGTCCGACTCTTTGCCACCCCATGGACTGCAGCATGCCAGGCTTCCCTGTCCATCACCAACACCTAGAGCTTGCTCAAACTCATGTCCATCAAGTCAGTGATGCCATCCCACTATCTCATCCTCTGTCGTCCCCTTCTCCTTCTGCCTTCAATCTTTCCCAGCATCAGGGTCTTTTCCAGTGAGTCAGTTCTTCCCATCAGGTGGCCAAAGTATTGGAGTTTCAGCTTTAGCATCAGTCTTTCCAATGAATATTCAGGACTGCTTTCCTTTAGGATGGACTAGTTGGATCTCTTTGCAGTCCGAGGGACTCTCAAGAGCCTTCTCCAATACCACAGTTCAAAACATCAACACTTCAGCGCTCAGCTTTCTTGATAGTTCAACTCTCACATCCATACATGACTACTGGAAAAACCATAGCTTTGACTAGATGGACCTTTTTTGGTAAAGTAATATCTCTGCTTTTTAATAGGCTGTCTAGGTTGGTCATAGCTTTTCTTCCAAGGAGCAAGCGTCTTTTAATTTAATGGCAGCACTCACCGTCTGCAGTGATTTTGGAGTCAAAAAAAAAGAAAACCTCTCACTGCTTCCCCATCTATTTGCCATGAAGTGATGGAACCAGATGCCATATCTTAGTTTTCTGAATGTTGAGTTTTAAGCTAACTTTTCACCCTCTTTCGCTTTCATCAAGAGTCTCTTTAGTTCTTCTCTTTCTGCCATAAGGGTGGTGTCATCTGCATATCTGAGGTTATTGATATTTTTCCGGTTATCTTGACTCCAGCTTGTGCTTCATCCAGCCCAGCACTTCACATGATATACTCTGCACTTAAGTTAAATAAGCAGGGTGAAAATATACAGCCTTGACATACTCCTTCCCCGATTTGGAGCCAATCTGTTGTTTTATGTCCAATTTTAACTGTTGCTACCTGACCTGCATACAGGTTTCTCAGGAGTCAGGTCAGGTGGTCTGGTATTTCCTTCTCTTTAAGAATTTTCCACAGTTGTTGTAATCCACACAGTCAAAGGCTTTGGTATAGTCAATAAAGCAGAAGTAGATGTTTTTCTAGAACTCTCTTGCTTTTTCGATTATCCAACAGATGTTGGCAATTTGATCTTTGGTTCCTCCGCCTTTTCTAAATCCAGCTTGAACATCTGGAAGTTCATGGTTCATGTACTGTTGAAGCCTGGCTTGGAGAATTTTGAGCATTACTTTGCTAGCATGTGAGATGAGTGAAATTGTGCGGTAGTTTGAACATTCTTTGGCATTCCCTTTCTTTGGGATATAAATCATGTTCAGTTTAGTTCAGTTCAGTTCAGTCGCTCAGTCATTTCCGACTCTTTGCGACCCCATGAATTGCAGCATGCCAGGCCTCCCTGTCCATCACCAACTCCTGGAGTTCACTCAAACTCACATCCATCGAGTCGGTGATGCCATCCAGCCATCTCATCCTCTGTCGTCCTCTTTTCCTCCTGCCCCCAATCCCTCCCAGCATCAGTCTTTTCTAATGAGTCAGCTCTTCACATGAGGTGGCCAAAGTACTGGAGTTTCAGCTTTAGCATCATTCCTTCCAAAGAACACCCAGGACTTCTCAGGCTCTGATTCTAGGAAATCTGACCTTAGAAACTGATTTCTGCAGAATCATTTATGCTAGCAAATACTCTACCTAGTGAAAAGTTAGAAACTTCCAAAAAGTCAGGGAGTTGAGTTTAAGTTAAATAAATTATGGAACAATAAAATTCATTTTATAGGGAAACATTTTGTATGAGAAAATGTTCATAATAGATTGTTAACCCTGGATATGTAGAGACATGGCAGTTTTATATCAAAAAATACACATATAGGATGACAATGGATGGTTCCACTAAAAATTTACTATAAAGTAATTGTAGTAGTGATTTTAATTTAGTAGCCTTGGAGTAAGTGACTTTTTTTGGCTTTCTTTGTGTTTTACTACTTATTATGAAACATAAGATATATTTGAAATAAAATTTCAAGATGCTACTTTTCCAAAGTGTGATACAAGTCCACCTGCTCCAGAAAGTCATCAGAAGTGTCACCTACATCCCCATCAAACCTCCTCTAAGCCCCCTTGTTTTCTCAGTAGAAATTTGTTTTTAGTCATTTTTCGGCTATGCTGTGGGGCACGCAGGAACCTCAGTTCCAGGACCAGGGAGTGGTCCACCTGCGGGCCACCTGCAGTAGAAGCAGGGAGTCTTAACCACTAGACCATCAAGGAAGTCCCAGAAATTTGTTTTTAAATGTCCTTTTTTATTTTAGAATAAGTTTAGATGTATGGAAAAGTGGCAAGGAGAATTCTAATAACCCCTTTGACCACTTTCACCTAATGTTAACATCTAACATGCTGTTATTTCTTTTGAAATTAAGACAAAAGAATCCTTACAATATCCTTGGAATTTTCCAAACTATGCAAAATGAAAAAGAAATCTTTTAAATCCTCAAAAGAGGCTGATATTTCTGAACGTAGATGAAATGTAAATCTGATAAAAAGCATTTTAGATCCATATGACATGAGGGAAAGTGTGACATTAGGGATTAAGGATGTATGTATGTAACTGGTAGATATAAAGGAATGTGTTAATCCTTCTGAATGATCATCATGGGTCAAGACCCTGATAGGGACATTATTGCATTCTTAGTCAATGTCCTGCTGATGTAAGAAAAAAAAAAATAAGTGTTGCTTTACAGAGAACTTCTTACACTGGGAGAATTTTCTTTAAACTGTGCTCCTTACCTTGTTTTTCTTTAGGTCATTTTGGATCTGGTGTTGCCTCTTATTTCATATTCTTGAGATGGTTATTTGGGATCAATATTGTGCTCACGATTATGACAGGTGCTTTTATTGTTCTTCCAGAGGTAAGAACTATATCAGGAGAGTTTAAAGTGCCGTTTGTTATAAAGAAGAGATGTTTAGAGCTGTAGCGTAAGACAGGCACACTCATTATCCTGGTGGGAAGGATAATCTATGTGTCCAAACAGGGCTTGGTGACCTTTTTTCAGTAAAGGGCCAGATAGTAAATATTTCAGTCTTTGTGGGCTTCTTAAATCTGCTACATCATACAAACGTGACTGATAAGCCCTAGGTCACTAGTAAGTGTGGCTGCATTCCGATAAAATTTTATTTATGAGTGCTGAGTCACTCAGTCATGTCTGACTCTTTGCGACCCCATGGACTGTAGCCCCCAGACTCCTCTGTCCATGGGATTCTCCAGGTAAGAATACTGGAGTGGGTAGCCATTCCCTTCTCCAGGGGATCTTACCGACCCAGGGATTGAACCCAGGTCTCCTGTATAGCAGACAGATTCTTTACCATCTGAACCACCTGGGAAGCAATTTTGGATTCTTTTCCAACCATTTAAAAATATGCAATGGTCTCCCCAGGTGGTTCAGTGGTAAAGTATCCAACTGTCAAGCAGTAGATGTGGGGTTGATCTCTGAGTTGGGAAGATCCTCCAGAGAAGAAAATGGCAACCTACTCCAGCATTCTTGCCTGGGAAATCCCACAGGCAGAGGAGCCTGGGGGTCTATAGTCCATGGGGTCACAAAGAATTGGATATGACTTAGCCACTAAACCACCACCACTCAAACTTTCCTTAGCTCTTGGGCCACACAAAAGGAAGTGTTAGGCTGGATTTGGCTTATGGGCCAGTGTGAAGACATTGTGTTAAAGTAAAATCTATTTCTCAACTAAACTTTATCTTTGCAAAGCAAATGGGACCATTTCCTATGCCATTATAGAAACCCAGTGGCTTCAAATATCCTCCCTTAGAAGCCATGTCCAGACTAGAGAGCACACTCAGACTGGCCCCAATCAGGTAAATGAAAGTCTGGCCACTTGTGAAGAATCCACTTCCTAAGAGTCTTGTAGGTGCAGCATCTTCACAAGTGCATGGAGATCAGTGGCCCCTTTTCTTCCAGAGGACTGTGTGATTGCCTTTCCTCTGTCACCAGCTCATTGCAGGCCAACCGTTTGGAAGCACAGCCAGCAAGACCATCCCCAAGGAGCATATTGCATCTGCCCAAGATCTGGACACCGTTTGGTCTCTGGGGGTGAGGTTCAGGCCCAGCCACGTTCTTGTCTCGAGGTGGGAGGGGGTTGTGAATGTTCTAGAACCTGGGAGTCAGAAATGACATCGAGTGCTCTCTCTGCAGGGTTACCTCCAGTACTCAGTCCTCTTCTATGGCTACTATGGCAGGGAGAGACGGATCGGGAGAGCTGGCTACCGGCTGCCCTTGGCCTATTTCCTGGTGGGGATGGCGGTGTTTGCTTACAGCTTCATCATCCTCTTAAAAAAGTATGTCCGTTCAGTTCCTCAAAATCCATGCCAAAATGCTGTGGATGATCTCATTTCATCTTGTCACTAATCCTGCAAAGTCAGGGCATACATCTGCCCATGTTACAGATTAGGCCTGGTGTCCTTGCTCAGTCCTATCTGACTCTGCAACAACTGTATGACCTATAGCCCATCAGGTTACTCTGTTCCTGTAATTTTCCAGGCATGAATGGAGGGGATTGCCATTCCCTCCTCCAGCGGATCTTTCAATCCAAGGATTAAACCTGTGCCTCCTGCATTGGCATGCGGATTCTTTACCACTAGTGCCACCAGGGAAGCTCCGATCTTGTGTACACACCAGCTTGTCTTCATCACACTGCCCCTTGTGTCATCATAGCAAAGTTCAGGTAGAAGGGATTAGGATAAAAAAAGATAAAACGGTCATCATCATCATTATCATCAAGCAGACAAAATCTAGGGAGATGCAGTGACTTGAGGACCTTAAGAGTTCATGCAAAAATGTGGACACGTATATGTATGATTGAGTCCCTTCACTCTGCACCTGAAGCTATCACAATATTGTTAATCTGCTATCAGTTCAGTTAATGTCCAACTCTTTTCAACCCCATGGACTGTACCACACCAGGCTTCGCCGTCCATCACCAACTCCCGGAGCTTGCTCAAACTCATATCCATCAAGTCAGTGATGCCATCCAACCATCTCATCCTCTGTCGTCCCCTTTTCCTCCTGCCCTCAATCTTTCCCAGCATCAGGGTCTCTTCCGATGAGTCAGTTCTTTGCATCAGGTGGCCAAAGTATTGGAGTTTCAGCTTTAGCATCAGTCCTTCCAGTGAATATTCAGGACTGATTTCCTTTAGGATGGACTGGTTTGATCTCCTTGCAGTCCAAAACCCCAATAAGCAATAAAAGGTTAAAGAAAAACAGGAACATGATGAAAACCAGCCAATAAGAATATTGTTGAAATATGTTTATTGATATGTAAGGTTCTGTTTATAATTATGGTTGTAATTAAATTATTATAAAACAGAAGAAACAGCAGGTGGTGCTAGTGGTAAAGAATCTGCCTGCCAGTGCAAAAGAAGCAGGAGATGTGTGTTCCATCTCTGGGTTGGGAAGATCCGCTGGAGAAGGAAATGGAAGCCCACTCCAGTATTCTTGCCTGGATAAATTCCATGGACAGAGGAACCTAGTGGGCTATAGTCCGTGGAGCTGCAGAGAGTCAGACCCAACTGAGTGACTGAGCATGCATACTCACATACAGGGAGATGCAGAGTGACTTGAGGGCCGAAAGTTCACAGGAAGCTTTCCAGCTTAGCCTCTGGGGGGCCTCAAGACCCCACCTACAACACGAACCCTTTTCTGGATGTTACAGTTTAAGAGACAAATTGCTGTCAACTCTGGAGCAGGAAACATGGATAGACAGAAAGGGAAAAGCTTCTAAGAGGAGAGAAGCTCTAGAGCAGCAGGCTTTTTTGGCCCTGGGGACCATTTTCATGGAAGACTATTTTTCCATGGAGGGTAGGGGATGGTTTGGGGATAATTCAAGTGCATTATTTTTATTGTGCATTTTATTTCTATTATTATTACATTGTAATATGAAATAATTATATACCTCGCCATTATGCACACTGTAGGAGCCCTGAGTTTGTTTTCCTGTAACTAGACAGTCCCATCTGGGGGTAATGAGAGAGAGATGGGGAGCGGCTGAAGTACAGATGAAGTTTCGTTTGCTGCCCTGAACGGCCCGGTTCCTAACAGGCCACGGACCAGTACTGGTGCATGGCTCAGGAGTTGGGGATCTCTGGCCTGAAGAACAGGAGGACTTTCTCCTGAGGACAGAATCGCGACTCCTGCCTTACATCTAATGCAAAGTCCTGTATAAGAGGTATCTAACAGGCTCCCACTTGGTGGGGTAGTTGCTTCATCGGGCAGGGGCTCCAAGGAGAACTGATTTAGTTCAAAGTAAAGAATTTTGTTTCATGGAAAAGGAAATGGCAACCCACTCCAATATTCTTGACTGGAAAATCGCATGGATGGAGAAGCCTGGTGGGCTATAGTCCATGGGGTCGCAAAGAGTCGGACACGACTGAGCGACTTGACTTTACTTACTTTACTTCCCGTGCTTAGACCATACCACTGCTTTTCTCATAAGAACATTTAAGTACTTGAGCATTGTTAAGTTAAAGATACGTTATTTCTGAGCTTTCACTTGGAATGTTTATTTTAATGTGTTCTTTATTTTGCACTGGTTCTACCTATAGTTACATGGTATATGTATGGCTGACTTGTAATGATTCTAGAACAGTGCTGCTTAAACGATCTGCGATGAAGAACCTTTTAAAAGATTTCTTAAATCTTTTTAAAAATTTCCAATCCTTCGCGAGCCAGAACTTACGCAAAAACACAATAAAAACATCAGACTACTAAAAAAAAGAATTTTGTTTCACAGTCACAGCTGCACACGTGCAGTGAGTGCACACACTTACAGGGACCTCCTGACCACCAGTGATGAGAGAGCTTATGCAATGGACTCACCCAAGAACGTGCTGTTTTCACACTGTTCAGAGCAGGTGGTTGAGGACACAAGCCACAAGTGGGGCTGAACCCAGCCTAGGCTCTGCTAGGCTAAATATTTAGTATTTAGTTGACTTTTCAATATTGTGTAAGTTTAAGGTGTACAGCCAAGTGAATCAGTTATACCTATATATGTGTGCTAATGTGCTCAGTTGCTCAGTCCTGTCCGACTCTCTGTGACCCTATAGACTGTACCCCACCAGGCTCCTCTGTCCATGGACTTCTCCAGGTAAAAATACTGGAGTGGGTTGCCACTTCCTACTCCAGGGGATCTTTCTGACCCAGAGATTGAACCCACATCTCTTGCATCTCCTGCATTGGCAAGTGGATTCTTTACCACTAGCGCCACCTGGGGGAAGCTTACATATACACAAGTTCACTCTTAGAACATAGGCCATTAAAGAGTATCGAGTAGCATTCCCTATGGTATGGAGCAGATCCTTATTAATTATCTGTTTTATGTACAGCAATATGTATGTGTCAATCCCAATGTTCCAGTTTATCCCTCCCCCACCCTTATCCCACCCCCAGTAACCATAAGTTTATGTTATACATCTTAACTCTGCTTTGGTTTTGTAGGTAAGTTCATTTGTAGACTTTTTGTTTTTTAAGATTCCACACATGAGTGATATCACATGATATTTGTCTTTATCTGACCTACTTCACTTAGTATGAGGATCTCTGGTTGCATCCATGTTACTGCAAATGGCATTATTATTCTTTTTATGGTTGAGTAATACTCCATTTTTATATACACCACATGTTCATCTATTCCTCTGTTGGTGGATGTTTAGGTTGCTTCCATGTGCTGGCTATTGTGAATGGGGCTGCAGTGAACATTTGGGTGCATGTGTCTTTTTTGAATTATGGTTTTCTCTGGTCCTCTTGTACAGGATGGCTAAGAACTCCCGCATGAGCCTCGCCAGTGCTTCCAATGAAAACTACACATTCTGCTGGCGGGTGTTCTGCGCTTGGGATTACCTCATTGGAAACCCAGAGGCGGCCGAGAGCAAAACCGCAGCCATCGTGAACAGCATCAGGGTGAGTTAGGGAGCCTGTCCAGGCTGCCAGGAGTCAGGGCTCTGCAGACCACAGCCTTTATAGCAAGAGCCGCTGGCCTTCTGCTGGGGGTCAGCATGGTCCTGTTCCCACAGTGCTCAGACCAAGGCAGCCACAGTCTCCAAAGTCACGTGACATGATGTGTTTCCCACCCCGCCCCCCACATGCCCCAAACAATCTGATGGTGTACAGGAGGAAGACACTGGAACTTTTTAAAAAAATTTCATCCTTCTAAAATTTCCATGTGTGTATCTGTGTTAATTTGCATAATGGATTACTACCATGTTGCATGTATTTAACTTGTAAATGAATAAATACATCTATGTGGGAGATACAAGCTCTTAGTGTTGACTTAGAAGATAACACAGTAAAAAGCATTCAGAGACAGAGCTCCTGAACAACAACATTACAGCTAAATGGTGCCTGCTTCTGAGAAAAAAATGATTCAGATCATTTTGATGATCTCAATAATTTACTTCTCCATTTCTTCTTTCCATTCTCTAGTTGCCTTTTTAAATCTATTATTATACAAAGTGCTGATATCAATAGAGTCTTATAGAATGAAGTCTAGGCATTGAATTTATGATTAAAAATACTGGATAAGTCATTTCTCCCATAAACTATTTGTAAAAATTTATGATTAATGATAATACTAAGCTTTCAATACTGTATGCGTCTTTCTTTAAAGGAGGCTATACTGGAAGAACAGGAAAAGAAGAAAAGCAAAAACCTGTATGTATGACAAACTCCCCATACTAGAGTCATTGATAAGCTGTTTTAATTTGGTGCCCAAATCACCAGAGTCTATCTCATTTTCATACAACGTCAGGCAGTTCTTTTTTCTTAAAATCTATCCATCTCATAATGTGGTAGGTGGGAACCCTATAATTTTTCTCTCTTTAAGAATATTTACTATTTATTTATTTGGTTGTGACAGGTCTTAGTTGCGGCATGTGGGATGTAGTTCCCTGTTGAGTGTCTAGTTGCTCAGTCATGTCTGACTCTTTGCGACCCAATGGTCTGTAGCACACCAGGCTCCCCTGTCCTTCACTATCTTCTGGAGTTTGTTCAAATTCATGTCCAGTGAGTTGGTGATCCTATCTAACCATCTTATCCTCTGTCGTCCCCTTCTCCTTCTGCCCTCGATCTTCCCCAGCATCAGCGTCTCTGCAATGATTTGACTCTTTGAACCAGGTGTCGAAAGTATTGGAGCTTTAGCTTCAGCATCATTCTTTCCAATGAATATTCAGGGTTGATTTCCTTTAGGATTGACTGGTATACAGAGCAATGTTTATATGTTGATCCCAACCTCCCAATTCATCCTACCCCCTTGGGGTCTATGCATTTGTTCTCTACATCAGTCTTTCTTTCTGCTTTGCAAATAAGTCATCTCTACCACTTTTCTAAATTGCACATAAAAGTGCTAATTGTGCTGTGTTTGTTTTTCTCTGTCTGACTTATATCACTTTGAATGGCAGTCTCTAGGTCCATCCTCACTGGTGGTTTAAGCTCATGGTTAGTTCCTGCGATGCAGAAAGCCTGTCTAGGGGATGCTGGAGACCTGGGGAGTTGAGGAAACACCAGCCCCTGAGAGGAAGCAGTTGTTATGGGGGGATGGACTCTCCATAGGGTGTTGGAAAATGGATTCTAGCCCTCTCTTTGTCATTAATTTCTATGACCCCAAAATGCCCTTGACTCTTCGGGGCAGCTGCTTCCTCAGCTATGAAATGAAAGGATGGGACTCCATCTGTGTTCTCAGGGGGCAGAGAGCACCACCCACATGAGGATTACCTGCAAGGTGCTGCAAATGCAGATCCCTCCAATGCCCACCTTGATTGACAGAATTAACATCTCTGAGAGTGAGACCCAAGAGTCCATATTCTTAGCATGTCTCGCAGAGTAAACCTCACAGGTGATTTTGATGTTCCCTCAAATGTGAAAGCTGCAGCCATCCTGAACACATTCCCACTCAAAAATGTCTCATTCAGTGATTCATTATTACAAGCAAACAAATCAGCAGAAAGTCCAGTTCTCATTTCTCTCCCACACACAAATCCTGAATCCTCCTGATTCTGTCAAAATGTGAGGAAGACATGCATCTGGGCTCCCTGTGTGGAGCCTAGCGTACTGTCCCCATATCTGCCTCTCCCTGCAGGGCAGTGACTATCTGTCTGCGGGTCGTCGCCAACATCCTGGTGCTTGTCTCACTCGCTGGGAGCATCTATCTCATCTACTTCGTGGTGGACCGGTCCCAGAAGCTGGCACAGTCCAAGAAGGAGCTGACACTCTGGGAGAAGAACGAGGTACCCACACACAGTGGCAGACCCTCCTCTGTTTCCTGGGTGTTTCTTAGTTTTTATTTTTAATGAATTAATTAATTTGCACCAGGTCTTAGTTGCGGTATGCAGGATCTTTAGTTGCACCATGTTGGATCTAGTTCCCCAACCAGGGATGAAACCCACGGCCTCTGTACTGGGAGTGCAGAGTCTTAGCCACTGGACCACCAGCGAAGTCCCCCCTGTGGTGTTTCTTAAGTGGATTCACTGGAAGTATCTCCATGGAAAAACTGTAGTCCTCTTATTCTAGAGCATGGATCACAAGGGCTTGGAACCAGAGTGGCAACACTCAGGCTTGGCTGAATGATATCCCTGGTCTTAATGAGGAAGGTTTTGATTCAAAACCACCCTCAAGATCTGTACATTCTTTCCCTTGGAGTTGCACTGCTGACTGTGCTTTGCTTTCTTGGCTTTGTGTTTCTTTATATGCATGTTTCCAGAAACTGACTTAACCAGCATTTGCATTAGCAATTGCATTGTCTTCCATTGCATGTGTTGAAGTTGACCACGTGGGGATTGTTGAACATTTAGGCGGTCTCCATATTTCTATATTTTGCCTGTGCTGGGTCTTCACTGCAGTGTGCAGGCTTCTCTTGTTGCAGCATGTAGGTTTAATTGCCCCGAGGCATGTGGGATCTTAGGTCCCCGACCAGGGATCGAACCTGCATCCCCTGCATTGGAAGATGGATCCTTAACTATTGGACCATCAGGGAAGTCCCTCTGTATTTCTAAGTCACAATAATGCTTCCCAAAATAGCCTCACACCAATGGCTCATTTTTGTAAAAGTCCTTTCCCCTCCATTATGTGACTATTCCCACAAATAGAAGATTACAAAGAGGAAAGTTATAAATAGTTTTATAATTCTTACTAATTATTGTAAGACTCTGGTCCTGAAAGTTTGGTTTGATTTACCTGTAAATATTTGAATGGCAGAAGTAGCACAAATGCCACCTCTCAGACCACTTCTATAAAAATAATTAAAAACAAAGTGTGCAGGCAATACATTCATCCTCAATGTACAATAATTTTTCAGAATCTGAGACTGCATTACAGAGTCTCTTCTCATACCTCTGTATTTTATGTCAATTAAGTGGGTTATAGAAATATGTGCTTGTGTGTGGATAGATAAATTTTTGAAAGATAAATTCAGAAATTATTTCTTCTTTAGCTCACACCTCTCATATACCAGCTAAGCCTCTGCTTTCACTTGCCATAAATACAGAGAAACAGGAGTCATTCAAAAGTAATGCTCTAAATCTTGCATGTGCAGAAAGAATATTTATTACCTCTCAGACTTTCCTTATCTGTTCTTAACAGCTGCAGTTATTTTCTTCTTCTATCCAAGGTAAGAAAAGTATAAATAGAATAAGATGGTAATTGAAGAAGGCAGCCAAGACACCAGTGAATCCCAAATGGCATGTATGAGTGTCTTTATTTTAAGGAAAGTTCCTAGAAAGAATAAGGCTTCCCTGGGGGCTCAGTTGGTAAAGAATCTGCCTGCAATGCAGGAGACGTGGATTGGATCCCTGGCTTAGGAAGATCCCCTGGAGAAGGAAATGGCAACCCACTCCAGTATTCTTGCCTGAAGAATCCCATGGACAGAGGAGCCTGGTGGGCTAGAGTCCCTGGGGTTGCAAAGAGTCGAACACAACTTAGTGACTAAACTACCACCGCCACCACTGGAAAGAATAAACCCATGGCAAAGTGGCCTTGTCAAGCAGCTAATTAGCTAAGATTTGGGGGAGGTTTTCCATGTAAGAACTGCATGATCCTCTGAATACCCCTCTCCCCTACCAAACATTAGGCTTCAAGATCAATTGTCAGGTGATGTAGGCTGAGATTCGGGGGTGGGGGGCCCTTGAAGGAGCTCGGTGGGACGTGCATTCTCTTGGTAGGTGAGTGTGGTGGTCTCCCTCGTCACCATGCTGGCACCATCGGCCTTCGACCTTATCGCCGCCTTGGAGATGTACCACCCACGAACCACACTGCGCTTCCAGCTGGCAAGGTACGGCCACTGTGCTGGGAGGTTTCCTTATGGGTTCACTGTCTGGCCACCCACCGTGGGAACTCAGTCTCTCAGGAGCCAGGGCTTGCTTTGCCCCACGCTGCCAGCCTTAGCACAGGACTAGCCCTATGGAACATCTTAGGCACAGGGGTTGAAGGATCGGAAGGACGGGGAAGAGGAGGTAGGGAGAGAGGAGGGGGCTGGAGAGGAAGGACCTGGAAGACTGGATGGAAGAGACGGATGAAAGGGTGGTGATGAGAACAAGAGGAAAAGACAAGGAGGGAGGGAGGGAGGGAGGGATGGAGAGGATGAGAAAAGGGGAAAACAGGCAGAAAAAGCAGATGTGAGAGAAAGAGGACCAGAAGATGAAGGAAAGGCTGCCCTGTTTTGCCCACATTTTGAGTCCCTTGGTGGATTGACCACAAGAGGTGAGAGACTCTTGCTGTCTTTCCAGATGTGAGATGAACATAATGCTTTACTCGTAATTCCCCAAAGCACAGACCCATAGAGGCTATGTCAGGATGGTCAGTGGGTGTTCAGCAGGTGGTAGATGCAGATGTGAGCCACAGCAGACTAGGGACAGGGGAGGTCAGAGGGGCCGGCCTCATGAAACCACATTTCATTGCTAGCATTGGCTTCATCACTGTCTTACTGAAAAATTTCCATCTCCTCCCTGGAGCAGCCTCTTTGTCAGTAGACGTGCAGCTTTAGGGGATGTTGTGTTAGGGTGATGGTCGCAGAGGGCAGAGATATTAGAACCTGGCTTACTTGTCTCCCATCCCTCTGGGCCCTCCAGTGCTTTGATTGTATTTCCTCTTGTAACACTGGATCACGTTCTACAGAACAAATTTCCCCCAGATCACTTTGTGAAGAATGACTCTCTTTCAGGAGTCAGCAAATATTTTCTGTAAAGGACCAAGTACATCTTTTTGTTTTGTTTTGTTTCTATTCTTTGAAAAAATATTTATTATAGAGAGATAATTGAATAAGATGAAAGCAAACATTTTAGTCACATATTCAAGAACAACTATATATTACTACTAGAAATAGAAACCAAATAAATCTGTTTCATTGCAACTGTTCAACTTGTCACCAATTAAAGAAGGCCATTCAGCAGCTCAAAAGAGATGGGGAAATGCTAAACATTCAGAAATAGAGCAAAAATTCATTTACTTGAATTTTTTTAGGAAAAAAAAGTTTTACAAAGACTTTTTTTTAAAAAAAACTAATACTCTAGATACAACTCATGGTATGAATTTAATAAATTAAAAGCATTGCTTGGGAAAAAGTAAGGTTCTATGCCTAGAAAAAGGCTAATTTTCATACATACATTGTGTCATAAACTACTGTGATTAAAATAAAAATATTATTGTTGTCTATGATATAAAGACATAAGTAATGCAGAGTGTCATTATGTACCTTAAAAGACAACAAATAAGGTCCTTTGCAATATATCAGCACTTCTTACATTCTTTCATGCATCCACATGGTTTTTTTTTTAAATTTTATTTTATTTTTAAACTTTACATAATTGTATTAGTTTTGCAAATATCAAAATGAATCCATCACAGGTATACATGTGCTCCCCATCCTGAACCCTCCTCCCTCCTGCTTCCCCATACCATCCCTCTGGGTCGTCCCAGTGCACTAGCCCCAAGCATCCAGTATCGTGCATTGAACCTGGACTGGCATCTCATTTCATACATGATATTTTACATGTTTCAATGTCATTCTCCCAAATCTTCCCACCCTCTCCCTCTCCCACAGAGTCCATAAGGCTGTTCCATACATCAGCGTCACTTTTGCTGTCTCGTACACAGGGTTATTGTTATCATCTTTCTAAATTCCATATATATGCACCAAATACATCTTTTTAATCATGCTGGTCTATGAAGTCTCTGAAGAGAGACTATGAAGGTCTATGAAGGCTCAATTCTGAGGTCATAGTAGAGAAATGACCATGGACCATACAGCATCTAAGGGGTGTGCCCGTGTTTCTTGCAGCTTTATTTCCAGAAATAGAAGAGGGTAGGATTTGGCTAAAAGGCTGTTGTTTGACAGCCTTGAAGTCCAACGGAAGTCCAATTGTCGTTTCAAAGATAGAAACACTTGAAAGATCAGGGGATGGCATGTGGAAACCCCTCATCCAGGGTGGCTCTATGGGGAGGGGTGGTCCCAGCCCCTGGGCTCCAACCCTTGCCTCTGTGCTGCGCTCAGCACCTCCTCTGTCAACCCAGGAGAGAGAAGAGCATTCCTCAGCAGCTCCGTCACAGGTACACACCAGGGAGAAGCAATACTATGATTGCATTCCTAGTATACAGATTAACCTCGTTGTTCCCGTTCAAAACTAGAGAAACAGAGGCATCAATAGACTTGCCCTTCATGAGTTCAGTTTTTTTTTTTTTAACACAATCTGATTCTGAAGGAAACCAAGGGTGAAAACCAACCACTGTCTTAGCCTAAGCACGGTAGTCACTCCAGAATCATGGCAGAAGCATGGATCAGACAGAAGCATGGATTTTGTGTGGTGGTGTGCTCATTCAAGGTGGGTTTGTGGCTTTCAGGGTCCTTGTACTCTATCTGGGGAACCTCTACAGTCTGATCATCGCCCTCCTGGACAAAGTTAACAGCATGAGCATTGAGGTGAGTGCTCTGCCCTGGGAACTTGCCCAGCTGCCCACTGCCTCCCCCATACCACACACAGACACATGCTCACAAATACACATATACACACACACAAACATTTACACACATATATGCACATGCACAAACACATGCACACACTCATACACACATGTGTGTGCACACATATACACATGTGCACACACACACACATGTGTGCACGCACATGTGCACGTGTGCACACACGTGCATATATATGCATACACACACACACACACACATTGGGCTTCCTAGGTGGCGCTAGTGGTAAAGAACCTGCCTGCCAATGTAAGAGATGGAAGAGGTGCCGGTGAATCCCTGGGTTGTAAAGATCCCTTGGAGGAGGAAATGGCAACCCGCTCCAGTATTCTTGCCTGGAGAATTCCATGGACAGAGGATCCTGGTCGGCTACAGTCCATGGGGTTGCAAAAGAGTTGTACATGACTGAAGTGACTTAGCATGAAGCATGTATACAAATATACATACATATGCATACATACACACAAACACATGTACACATATACACACAAGTACACAGAGAGACATACATATACACATGCACACATATACACATAAGCATACATATATATATATACACACACACACACACACGCACACAATCACACATATACACACACACATACAGGGCCATCATCAGTATTGTCAGCATTACTGCTTGTACTTGCAGTCCATTCTTCATTTTGGAAATTCAATTCAGTTGTGGTCTTCTCAACATAAGGATGGGAAAATTAGTCCCATTTCCAAGATAGAGAAAGTAAGGCCAGAAATTGATGGCTAGTCACTGATAAGTGCTAGAATGAGAATCTGGGTTTCCCGACTGTCTTTCCCGGAATTCCACCAGGAAAGGCTATCAACAGCTCTGGTAAGTGATCCCGGGAGGATTGCAGGCTATGTGAGTCACTCAGAAAATCAGGAGAATATAAACATCTTATGGAGAACAGTTCAGAGCAGCCCCACTCCCAATACCCACCAGGGGATCCACTCCCAGCCTAGGGTAGGTTTGGAGTTCATGTTAAACCTGATCCACCTGTGAGAATATCCCAAAGGGCAGGGGGAGGAGAGGCAGGGAAGAGGAGGTTTCTTAGGGTTGTTTATATAAGCCATATCTGACTAACATCAAATCCTGTGGCTTGTAAGACAGCAGAGGCCATGGGGAGTAATGGTTCTGCATCAGGGCTTTGGTGTTGCAAAGACTGGGTCCCTACCTGCCACCTACTAGCATCTTACTTCATCTAGCTGAGCTCATCTCATCTATCACACCCATTCCTAGTACGAAGCACTCACCTCATCTATCACATATCCTATCTATCACATGGAATAATCATTCTTACCTGACCCTCTCATGAGAATGAGAAATAGAACAGACTGTAACCTAGGACAGCCTCTGACACTTACTAGTGACCAATAAATACTATTCAATTACAATGTCCATTCCTGGACCCTTTCTAGTCAAGTGGTTATCAACCAAGCTAGAGAGAGTGGGAGAGTGAGAAAGACAGAGAGATGGAGACAGAAACAGATATAGAAAGAGATTATTCCCAAGCATTGCAATGATACCCTTGGTGTTCATGATAGATTGTTACTTACAAATACAGTAAGTCCCCTACATATGAACCTTCAAGTTGCATACTTTCAAAGATGTGAACATGCTATTGTGTGCTAGCTAAATTGTAACTGTACTACTGTACTTTTCAAGGTCTTGTACTGTAAGAATAAAAATGTTTTGTTTATTTTTGGGGTCTGTTTTTAATGTATTATTTGTGTGAAAAGTATTATAAACCTATGACCGTACAGTACTATACAGCAGATTGTGTTTGTTGGGTACCTAGGCTGACTTTGTTGGACTTATGAACACAATCTCAGAACTGAACTCGTTCACATGTTGGGAACTAACTGTAACTGAGCAAATTCTTTTCTTCCTTCCCTCTGTCTGCAGGAAGCTGCTCCCCAAAATAGCACAAGTCACTGGATAGATTCTACCGTCTTCTTTGCCACCAGGGCAGCCCCCAGAGAAGACAGATGGTCCACACTTGGGCCTGGAATAGGGCTCAGGAGAAACAGCACGTGGGCCTCGGACGAGGCCAACATTCCAACTTACATCTCACCTCTCTCAGGAGCCAACAAGACCACGGTCTCCACCCGGAGTCCACAAGACCAATGCTGGGAGACCTATGTTGGACAGGTAGGTTGCTGTCCTTTACAAAACCCTTTTGAGTCGATTTCATCTAGCAACTCTCTGACTGCCATTATGCCTCTTTTATAGAAAAGAAAAATAAGTTCATTGGGGGTTTAAGATTGCCCAGGTCTCAAAACAAATAATAATAACCAGTGTAAAGACTCTTGCAGTATTAACCATGTGCTTGGCCCTGTTGTAAGTGCTTAGTCTAGAATTTTATTGTTATCATCCTTAGAACCAGAGATGAGGAAATTGAAGCACAGAGGTTAAGTAACTTACCCACATGACAGATAGTTAAGGGGCTTCCTTGATGGCTTAGCGGTAAAGAATCCTCCTGCAATGCAGGAGACACAGGAGACGTGGGTTTGATCCCTGGATCAGGAAGATCCCCTGTAGGAGGAAATGGCGACTCACTCCAGTATTCTTGCCTGGAAAATCCCATGGACAGAGGAAGCTGGTGGGCTATAGTCCATGGGGTCACAAAGAGTCGAACACGACTGAGCATGCACACATGTAAAAGCAGAGTGATACCCCAAATGCAGGCATCTGCTCCAAACTCTGTGCTCTGAACCCATCTGCCTCACATTTGCTCTATTGTCTAGTGTAGAGAATCTCACTCCCTAGGTATTATCCCATAATCATGCCTCAAGTGGTCTCCTATTAAATGGCTCCGAATCATAGATTTTTTTTTTTCCTGGTTTGGTGTAATGCTGGCCTCAAATATAAAAATTCAAATGAACAATTTTTTTTTAAACATTTTTTTGATGTGGACCATTTTTTAGTCTTCCCACTTTGGGGCTTCCCAGGTGGCCCAGTGGTAAACAATCAGCCTGTCAAGGCAGGGAAACACAGGTTCCATCCCTGGGTTGAGAAAATCCCCTGGAGAAGGAGATGGCAACCCACTCCAGTATTCCTGCCTGGAAAATTCATGGACAGAGGAGCCTGGCAGGCTACAGTTCATGGAGTCATAAAGAGTCAGACATGACTGAACACACACATGCACAATTTTTTAGTCTTTATTGAATTTGTTTTATGTTTTACAATATTGGTTCTGATCTACATTTTGGTTTTTTGGCCCCGAGGCATGTGGGATTTTAGCTCCCCAACCAAGGATCTAACCTGGCCTCCCTGCATTGGAAGGTGAAGTCTATACCACTGAACACCAGGGAAGTCCCCAGATGAACAAATATTTATTGAGCGCCCATTGTGTGCCAAAAATGAAGTCACCCTGGCTCAGTGGTTCATGTCACGGAAATGAACAGAGACGGGAGGATCCTGATGAGAAAGTGGCCATGGGGAGGGCTGGGCATGGTGACATGCAAGGATGCCTTGTGTTTCAGGAGATGCTGAAGCTGTCCATCATTGACATGCTCTTCACCGTGGCCAGCATTCTGCTCATAGACTTCTTCCGAGGACTTTTCGTTAGGTACTTAAGTGACTACTGGTGCTGGGACCTGGAGAGCAAGTTTGTAAGTAAGATGCTGCTGGATCCACCCTTTCCTGATGGCCAGGCTGGGAAACTGACATGGCCGAGAGAAAACATGTGAGGGACGAGAGAAAGGATGTACAAAACTAAGTTTCCATTTCTTTTTTTTTTCCCCATTCACTATTTTCTGGGATGGCCACACAGATGGTGGGAGCAAAGAATTTTATGAATGTTATTATAATAAACTGGTTTACACAAAGAACTTTGGAATGTTTTTTAATGCAGAAGTTCATTTTCCCTTGTAGCCTGAATACGGGGAATTCAAAATTGCAGAGAACGTGTTACATTTAGTCTACAACCAAGGAATGATTTGGTATGTATCAAAGCTTCTTCCTGCCTGTGCTCACATCTAAATGTGAGCTGAGATTTTAATTTACTTGGACTGAATGGGGTGTGACCATAGTAAACACAGTCATAAGAATTAGGAAAGGACATAAACAGTTTATAACTGAAGGATTTCATATGAATAGTCATTTCAGTAATGGTTTTTGAAGCATTTTGTGGAGAGGAATGATGAAGGAAATAGTCCATTTTTAGACCACTATCAGTTCAATTCAGTTCAGTCGCTCAGTCCTGTCTAATTCTTTGTGACCCCATGAATTGCAGCACGCCAGGCCTTCCTGTCCATCACCAACTCCCGGAGTTCACTCAAACTCACATCCATCGAGTCAGTGATGCCATCCAGCCATCTCATCCTCTGTCGTCCCCTTTTCCTCCTGCCCCCAATTCCTCCCAGCATCAGAGTCTTTTCCAATGAGTCAACCCTTCGCATGAGGTGGCCAAAGTACTGGAGTTTCAACTTTAGCATCATTCTTTCCAAAGAACACCCGGGGTTGATCTCCTTCAGAATGGACTGGTTGGATCTCCTTACAGTCCAAGGGACTCTCAAGAGTCTTCTCCAACATCACAGTTCAAAAGCACCAATTCTTCGGTGCTCATCTTTCTTCATAGTCCAACTCTCACATGCATACATGACCACTGGAAGAACAATAGCCTTGAATAGACGGAACTTTGTTGTCAAAGTAATGTCTCTGCTTTTCAATATGCTATCTAGGTTGATTATAACTTTCCTTCCAAGGAGTAAGCATCTTTTAATTTCATGGCTGCAATCACCATCTGCAGTGATTTTGGAGTCCCAAAAAATAAAGTCTGACATTGTTTCCACTGTTTCCCCATCTATTTCCCATGAAGTGATGGGACCGGATGCTATGATCTTCGTTTTCTGAATGTTGAGCTTTAAGCCAACTTTTCACTCTCCACTTTCACTTTCATCAAGAGGCTTTTTAGTTCCTCTTCACTTTCTGCCATAAGGGTGGTGTCATCTGCATATCTGAGGTTATTGATATTTCTCCTGGCAATCTTGATTCCAGCCTGTGTTTCTTCCAGCCCAGCGTTTCTCATGATGTACTCTGCATATAAGTTAAATAAGCAGGGTGACAATATACAGCCTTGACGCACTGCTTTTCCTATTTGGAACCAGTTTGTTGTTCCATGTCCAGTTCGACCACTATCAGTCCCTACAAAACAAATAAGCAAACAAAACTGCACAAGAACCAAGAACCAGTAGAATAAACTTTTGGGGAAGGTGGGGCTGGTGGCGGGGGAAGGCTAGGAGGAGTGGCTGCTGACCCCTCAGGAGGACTTCCTCCAGTAGCTGTATCACAGAGGAGAGCTTGCCCTCAGCACCCCACTCTCCTTTCATATTTTTTTGAGAATACTTATTCATTTATTTATTTATTGGCTGTCCTGGGTCTTGGTTGCTTTCGCAGCCTTTCTGTAGTTGCAGTGAGTGGGGCTACTCTTTATTGAGGTACATGGGCTTCTCACTGTGGTGGCTTCTCTTGTTGTGGAGCATGGGTTTTATAGCACAGATTCAGTTGCAGTGCATGGGCTTAGTTGTTTCAAAGCTTGTGGGATCTTCCCGGACCAAACAGGGACACAGGACCTTCCCGGACTGAACTTGTGTCCTCTGCATTGACAGGTGGATTCTTACCCACTGTGCTACCAGGGAAGTCCTCTCGTTTCGTCTTTTCACTAAGCCCAGGTGCACGACCATCCATCTGCTGGATAGACAGACCCATCCTAGGGGAAAGCTGCTCACCCAGGGCAACTCCCAGCCATGGCAACCATGTTCATAAAGATGCTAAAGGCTGGAAGGGATCATCTGATCCGCATGGACGGGTGTGTCCCTGGGGGCATGGTGGAGAGCTCCCTAATCATTCCTTCACCTCTGGCTTTCCCTCCTGGACCCCCTAAAGTGCTCTCTGTTAAAATACAAGCAAACAAAGAAAAGGAAGAAGTGCCTGAATGTCCCACACATTCACAAGACACAATCTCTTCTCATCATACAGTAAAATGCAGGAGAAATAAGAGAATCAAGTAATACTCCTTTATTCAAATTCTGTGTTCTTGGGACTTCCCCGATGGTCTGGCGGCTATGACTCCAAGCTCCCAATGCAGGGGGCCTGGACTCAATCCCTGGTCAGAGAACTAGATCCCGAGTGTCACTACTAAGACCCGGTGCAGCCAAATAAATATTTTTTTAAAAAGATATCATTGCAAGAAAAAAAATTAATTCTGTGTTCTTATAGTCCACTTATTTTGAAAAATATTTTCATAAATATAGTATTAAAATAATACATAACATTTATTTAACATTTGCAAGATACTGGGCACTTTTTTTTTTACCTATAATAATTGGTTAAATCCTTATAGAGACCCTATGAGGTAATTAGTATTTTCTTCTTCATTTTAATATGAGGAAACTAAAAAGAGAAGCCAAGTGTGTTGCCTCACATCACATAGACAGTGATCTTTTTGCCTGATGTGAGAAACCAAAAGTTTTTTATTAGAGTTTTACTTATCAAACGTATCCTTGTATCTATATTTATCTTCCTGCTGCTAAATCCAAATTTGACAAGTATTGTATTGAATGAGCATCTAGTACAAGCAGATTAACCTTAAGTCAGAAGTTCTGGGTTTCATTCCCTATTTGGCACTTATTTGCAGGGTAATTGTATCTCTGTTTCCCTGGTATTTTATTCCAGGCCTGTCATTCCCAAAAGCACTCAATTTGGTTGATATAGGTCACCCTCTTATTATTAGCCTTTGAGCAAATTACCTAATTTTCCCAGACCCAACTTTGGATACTAACCCCTCCTTTTATTTTATTTTTATATTAATATGCTTGTTTATTTTTATTTTTGACTGTGTTGGGTCTTCATTGCTATGTGTGGTCTTCTCTCTAATTGCAGCATGAGGGCTTAGTTGTCGCTTAGCATGTGGGATCTTAGTTTCCCAACCAGGGATTGAACTCATGTCCCCTACAGTGGAAGGCAGATTCTTAACCACTGGACCACCAGAGAAGTCCCTACTCCCCCTCTATGATTGCAGAAGGTTAAATGGGCCAAAATGTGTGAGGATGCACAGCCCAAGATGCAACAAAAGTAGCTGTGCTGCACATATGTTGATGGAAACTGAAAGTCAATAACTGATTAATGTAGCCCTCACCATGCATGCTTAGATGCTTAGTCGCTTCAGCTGTGTCCAACTCTTTGCGACTCCATGTAGCCCAACCAGGCTCCTCTGTCCATGGGATTCTCCAGGCAAGAATACTGGAGTGGGTGGCCATGCCCTCCTCCAGGGGATCTTCCTGACCCAGGGATTGAACCCACATATCCTGCATCTCCTGCTTTGCAGGCAGGAGACACCAGGGAAGCCCTAGCCCTCACCAAAGATAGGCAAAATCTAGAACCTACTCAGAATCATAGTTATCCACTGTTTGTATCTTGACCAGAAGAGGGTCTTTCCCTTGCTAACTGTGAAAAGACACTTAGCATTCCTGTGTCAAGAGAATTTTTTTTAGGCCATGCTGTGCAGCATGTGAATGGCACCCCACTCCAGTACTCTTGCCTGGAAAATCCCATGGACGGAGGAGCCTGGTGGGCTGCAGTCCATGGGGTTGCTACGAGTTGGACACAACTGAGCGACTTCACTTTCACTTTTCACTTTCATGCTTTGGAGAAGGAAATGGCAACCCACTCCAGTGTTCTTGCCTGGAGAATCCCAGGGATGGGGGAGCCTGGTGGGCTGCCATCTATGGGATTGCACAGAGTCGGACACTACTGAAGCAACTTAGCAGCAGCAGCAGCAGAGCATCATGTGGGATCTTAGTTCCCCAACCAGGGATGGAACCTGTGCCCTCTACATTGGGAGCTTGCAGTCTTAACCACTGGACCACCAGAGAAGTCCTTTCTGGTTTTTTCTTAAAAGGCTGTTTTAAAATAGGCTCTCAGCTCATCCACAGAAGTGACTAGTCTTATTCCCAGAAGGTGGAGGTTTTGGATCTCAGATTTCCAGGGGCTTCCTCAGTTATTTAAGCACAGAGTACACATCTTGAATGTGGAGAACAGAAGCTAACTGGCCTCCCCTTGTGGTTTCAGGATGGGAGCCTTCTTCTCCCCATGTCTCCCTGCCTTCAACGTCCTCAAACTCATTGGGCTCATGTACCTGCGCAGCTGGGCCGTGCTGACCTGCAATGCACCGCACCAGCAAGTCTTCCGGGCCTCCAGGTCAGTGAGTGGAGAAAACTCACATCAACCACATTTGCCTTATCCAGGGGGGTCTCCCCAGCTCTCTGCCTGTCAAAATCTTGTTCACCCTCCATTTGCATTTCCTCCCTGAAGCCGTTGCCAGTGCCCACTGCTCCCCTCCACCCCGACCTTGGAAGGAATCACGACTCTTCTTTAAGCTCATGACACTTCCTTTACAACTTTTTCCTGAAGTTTGATCATCATCAGTGTCACTCACTCAGTCATGGCCGACTCCTCATGGACTATAGCCCGCCAGGCTCCTCTGTCCATGGAATTCTCCAGGCAAGAATACTGGAGTGGGTTGCCATTCCCTTCTCCAGGGCATCTTCCCAACTCAGATTGAACCCAGGTCTTCTGCATTGAAGACAGATTCTTTACCGTCTGAACTTTCTCAGCTCCTATATATATATATATATATTTATACATATTTATATGTGTATATACATTTTATATAAAATGTGTGGGCTTCCTGCATGGCACTAGTGGTAAAGAACCTGCCAGCCAATGCAGGAAACATAAGAGACACAGGTTTGATCCCTGGGTTGGGAAGATTTCCTGGAGTAGGGCGCTGTAACCCACTCCAGTATTCTTGCCTGGGAAATCCCATAGACAGAGGAGCCTGGTGGACTATGGTCCATAGGGTTTCACAGAGTCGGACACAATTGAAGCGACTTAGCATGCATGTGTAAAGAATGTGTATGCATAAATAGAGAAAGGCTTCACAGATTAATACTTACCTACTTACTACATTCTAAGTGGCCCGATATTTTCTTTATTCTTCTAGTCAGTCTATTTCATTAGAGAGAGCGTGCTGTCTGAGAATCTGTAGGTGGACAGATCACCAAACAGACCTGCACTGTCCTCAGGGGAAGCCTGAGTGGCCGAGCTTTCAGATAATAACTTAGGATCCAGGGCCCAGGGCTTAATCAGGCGGAACTATTTTTCACCCTGAGAAGCTAGGAGCAGAGCAGATGAAAGGCTGAAAGACACATCCAAGCGAGAGAGTTAAGAACCACAATGAAGGAGTCACACCATCCTCAGACATAGGGGACAAGCTCAAGGCTGGGGACTAGAGAGGGAATCACTACTTAAGGACTCAGGTGGGTGGGACAAAGGTTCTAAGATTTTTTCCATGAATTAGGTTTACTGGCCATGTGGTCACCCCTCTCTTGGTTTGAGGTGGACAGGTGCTCAGAAAGTGTTTAGTAGATGAGCAGGTTGGGCTGGGTGATCACTAATTTCCTTGGAGTATCCATTTCTAGTTTGCTAAATTGCCTGTGACCCTGTGACAGACCCTTTCCTTAGCAGTAATGGGAGGAGGATATTTTTCTGTTTCCAGAGAGTTAGGGCTACAGTTTCTGTGTTGATGTTTTGGGGGGCAGGAGAGGTGGGGTGATACATACGCGTCAGTGGCAGCTGGCCAGGGAACGAACTCAACACCTGGCACTTGTTTTCTTTGCAGATCCAACAATTTCTACTTGGCAATGCTTCTGTTTATGCTCTTCCTATGCATGCTGCCAACCATTTTTGCTATTGTCCGGTACAAACCATCTTTAAATTGTGGACCATTCAGGTAAGTCAGGGCTTCCCAGGTGGCGCTAGTGGTAAAGAACCTGCCTGCCAATGCAAGATAAGTAAGAGACTTGGGTCAGATCCCTGGGTAGGGAAGACTCTCTGGCATAGGAAATGGCATCCTACTACAGTATTCTTGCCATTAATAGAGGAGCATCCCATGGACAGAGAAGCCTGGAGGGCTACAGTCCCTGGGGTCTCAGAAGAGTTGAACATGACTGAGCATGCACGCACAGGTAAGTTATTTTAGTTTATTCGGCTCTGCCTGGAGCTACTGACAGCAGAAGGGAAAGGACTCCTGTATTGAACTGAATTCTCCTGGCTCACAAAGCAGGTCAACAGCAGAGAGAAACTGCAAATTCATGTCTTTTAAATCCATGACCAGTGTTCTTCACTTGCTAAGCCAGCTGCCCTCAAATATGATCATCTTTGTCCTCATCTTTAAAAGAGACAGCCCACTTAAAATCAAAATGGGGAAAGGCATTGCTCCAGTGCTGGAGAGAAATTCTACCTGGTCAGTCTTATCCTTCTAGAACTCAGAAAGATTTTACTAAAAGATTGTCCATGTCACTTTAAAAAAAAAAAGATATTTTTGATGTGGACCATTTTTGAAGTCTTTATTGAATTTGTTACAACATTACTTCTGTTTTTTATGCTTTGGTTTTTTGGCCATGAGGCACGTAGGATCCTAGCTCCCTGACCAGGGATCAAACCCACACTCTCTGCATTGGAAGCATGGAGTCTTAACCACTGGGGGGCCAGGGAAGTCCCTAGTGTCACTTTTGATTCTACACTTATCTAGCTGCATCAAGACAGAAGTCCCTAGAGGTATCTCCATCTAGGATTTGCTTTCAGTTAGGGTTTTTTGATTTTTTTTAATTTTATTTTTTGGCTGTGCAGCTTATGGGATTTTAGTTCCCCCACCAGGGATCAAACCCACGCCCCCTGCATTGGAAGCATGGAGTCAACCACTGGACCACTGAGGAAATCCCATTTAAGTCAGTTTTGATACATTTATGTAACATTTAGAGTCTGTCTTTGTAAACCTTATACACACACCAGTTCAGTTCAGTTCAGTCGCTCAGTCGTGTCTGACTCTTTGCGACCCCATGAATTGCAGCACGCCAGGCCTCCTGTCCATCACCATCTCCTGGAGTTCACTCAAACTCACGTCCATCGAGTCGGTGATGCCATCCAGCCATCTCATCCTCTGTCGTCCCCTTCTCCTCCTGCCCCCAATCCCTCCCAGCATCAGAGTCTTTTCCAATGAGTCAACTCTTCGCATGAGGTGGCCAAAGTCCTGGAGTTTCAGCTTTAGCATCATTCTTTCCCAAGAACACCCAGGGTTGATCTCCTTCAGAATGGACTGGTTGGATCTCCTTGCAGTCCAAGGGACTCTCAAGAGTCTTCTCCAACACCACAGTTCAAAAGCACCAATTCTTCCGTGCTCATCTTTCTTCACAGTCCAACTCTCACATCCATACATGACCACTGGAAAAACCATAGCCTTGACTAGATGGACCTTTGTTGGCAAAGTAATATCTCTGCTTTTGAATATGCTATATAGGTTGGTCATAACTTTTCTTCCAAGGAGTAAGCGTCTTTTAATTTCATGGCTGCAATCACCATCTGCAGTGATTTTGGAGCCCAAAAAGATAAAGTCTGACACTGTTTCCCCATCTATTTCCCATGAAGTGATGGGACCAGATGCCATGATCTTCGTTTTCTGAATGTTGAGCTTTAAGCCAACTTTTTCACTCTCCACGTTCACTTTCTTCAAGAGGCTTTTGAGTTCCTCTTCACTTTCTGCCATAAGGGTGGTGTCATCTGCATATCTGAGGTTATTGATATTTCTCCGGGCAATCTTGATTCATACCCCCATGTAATTATTGACCTCATCTTCAAGTCTACATGTTAATCAAATGAATACTTCAGACGGTATCATCTTAGGAACCTTACATATCATCCACATTCATCAGATACTTACTTAAGCTGTGAAACTGACTTGGGGATTGGACTCTAGCCAACTAGTTCCCCTGCCTCCTTTTTTTTTAATGGCTCACAGGATCCTTCTGCCAAAAGCAATATAATCTGGAATTATGGTTTTCTTTCTCACAGTGGACAAGAGAAAATTTATGACATCGTGTCAGAAACCATTGAGAAGGACTTTCCCACGTGGTTTGGCTCTGTGATTGGGTATATCAGTAGCCCTGTGGTCATCCTGCCAGCTGTACTGCTACTTTTGTGAGTACTTTCCTGCCAGTTCTGGGGGGACTTCTATGTGTTTGGCCAACAAGAAAATCACTGCTTCCCGTAAGAGTATAAATTCAGTGAGTTCATTCAAAAGTCACTTATGGAGCCTGATGATCTGAGCTGGAACACTGAATCCCATGGGGACCAGGGAGGCAGAGCATGATGGATTCATCACCAGGATTTGAGCCATTGCTGTGGCCATTATCATGGGGTTTAGTGTCATTATCATTATTTTACTTTCCAGAGGTTTACTCTCAACATGGAATTTTATAGTGCAGCTCAGTAGTGTCTGTTTTGACTTAAAGGGAAAAGAACATCAAATAGTGGATCCAAGATTCCTGGCATGCTGCACTGTAAATGCCTCACCCATCTTCACTCCTTCCTTACTGTTGTCACCTGTGAAGAATTTCAGGTCCACGGAGGTGGCTTTGAAAATCAGGAGAGAGAAAAGGAATGCCGCCCCTTCCTGGTGCTCACCAGTCTGAGAACTCGCTGATACCTTTTGTCCTCAGAGGGTGGGCTGGGGTGGGAGTGGGGGTTGGCTGGTCGCCCACATCTGGCGGGGAACACGGCCAGAAAAGCTGAGAAAGGAGATGAAGTACACTCACCACCCTGTGCTCTTCCACCCTAGCATGCTCATCTATTACCTGCAGAGCATTGCAAGATCCTTAAAACTCAGCAACCACCAGCTCAGAATGCAGATCCAAAATGCAAGTATTGTGTAACCTTTACTGTTCTGAATGTGTGTTAGCCATCTGACTGATGTCCCTGGCCAGGAAATACAAATGAGGTCATGCTTGGACTCTTGGCCCTCCCTCCCCTGGTCAGGACCTCCCAGGGCTATATCGTTACAAGAATACCCAGGCCCTCTATTGTCAGAATAAGCTTCCTGTCCCAGACGCTTTGCTGAAGCCCTCAGCAAAGGGGCTGAGCATCAGCATCCTCTCCTGTGACCACATGGAGCTTACAATGGACTAGGCTCTTCTGGCTCTGCTGACTGGGAGGGGAGAAAGGATTCCTCCCCAGTCCCATGTCAAGTTGGAATCTGAATCCAAAGACACTGTTTAGACTCAAAGACCTACCTTTTCCCTATCTTTTAATTTCTGGTTGTCATTACAGTAAGTCCCCTACATAATGAACAAGTTCTGTTCAGAGAGTGTATTTGTAAGTCCAATTTGTTTGTAAGTCCAAAAAGTTAGCATAGGTACTCAGCTAGCATAATTGGCTATATATCACTGTTCCGTCATTGGAGAAGGCAATGGCACCCCACTCCAGCACTCTTGCCTGGAAAATGCTATGGACGGAGGAGCCTGGTGGGCTCCTCCATGGGGTGGGGTCATGAAGAGTCAGACACGACTAAGAGACTTCCTTTTCACTTTCCACTTTCCTGCATTGGAGAAGGAAATGGCAACCCACTCCAGCGTTCTTGCCTGGAGAATCGAATCCCAGGGACGGGGGAGCCTGGTGGGCTGCTGTCTATGGGGTCGCACAGAGTCGGACACGACTGAAGCGCCTTAGCAGCAGCAGCACTGTTCTGTCATAGGTTTATCATGCTTTTCACATAAAAAGTACACAACAGACATACAAAATAAATAAAACATTTTTAATCCTACAGTACAGTACCCTGAAAAGTACAGTAGCACAGTACAGCAGCTGGCACACAGGGGCTCTCATCGAGTGAACAGGCAAGAAGAGTTATTGACTGGAGGAGGGAGTGGAGGGGGAGATGGTGGAGCTGAAGGGTCGTCAACAATAGGAGACGGAGGGTGAGCTGAGGTGTCACTCAGGCCAGATGTTGATGGGATGCATGTTCACATCTTTGAAAGTATGTAACTTGAAGTTTTGTATGGAGGGGACTTACTGTACCTTCTCTCGTGTCTGGGGCTCAAACCACAGATCTCAGAACAGTCAGAGAATGACCAATACTCACCAGTCTTTCCACAATTTCTCCTCCTCTGCGTGCATCCCAGGTGTTCCCCTAGGTCTGGGACTAGGAGGAGACAAGTGAGGCACCAGGGTGCCCAATTTAGAGGCACAGACTCAGAGGGTCACATCGACCCTGTGCTCTCACAGCCCCAAGTGTGAGCTCCTCCTTAAATTTGGCCCCTGGAGATCTCACTTGCTTCACCCCAGCCCCAGAACCCCATGTGAAACACTGCCACCTTTCTTTTTTTTAAACTCTCATAAATATCAATTAATGGGAAGAAACACTAACTTGTTTCATAACAAGTCAAATAAAAAAATGTATCTGGGGACTTCCCTGGCAGTCACATGGTTAAGACTGGGTTTCCATTGCAGGGGGCACAGGGTTCAATCCCTGATGTGGGAACTAAGATCCTACAGGCTGCATGGCTTGGCCACTAAAAAAAAAAAAAAAAGAAAGAGAGAGAAAGAAAGAAAGGAAAGAGAGAGAGAGAGAGATGCAGCCGGAGCTGCAAAGTGCATTTTTATGAAAACACGTCTGCCATGTGGTGGATGCATATTTCTCTTTTGTGCCTCAGGCAAACCATTCTTAGCAGAATCTCAACAAAATCTATCAAACAGCTGGCCCTAAAAGTGAAACTTGCCAGGGATTAAAGTTCAGCTTTCCAGGTATCAGCATGTATTCATTCAAGTCACAGGCTTAGGGTCAGCAGATGCTGTCCTCAGGTGATGGTAGTAGCTTGGCCATGGCCCAACTATGAGCAATGATGGCCCAGCTACAAGCGCCTTCCCCAGTCCCCATAAGAATAGTATTTGTTACTCCTTCCTGCTAAATCCAGAACAAATGTATGATTATCATTTATATTTTAGGCAAGATCTGAAGATAGGAAAAAAGTTGCCCAAATGGTAGAAGGTAAGTACAAACAAGAGTTCCTGATGTCTCAGTTGGTGGGCATTTTTTAAAAAACAGCAGTTTAAGGTTCAACACTAACAACAACAACAAAACTTCCTACTCTAGTTCAGTTTTCACAATTAATTAGACCCAATAAAAATCTAGGGATAAGCAAATACCTGGTGGTCCGGTGGTTAAGATTCTGTGCTCCCAATGCAGGCAGTGTAGGTTCGATCCCTGGTTGGGGAACTAATCCCACATACCTCAAGGTGTGATCAAAAATAAATAAAATAAAAAATGAAACAAAAACTGTAACCTAAAGCCTTCTTTAAAAAATAATCTTAGGATATAAATGTTGGTCTGTATCTATAATTTTTACACCAGACCTAAGCCTGTGAATAATCCCAAAACATGTCTGAAATCAGAAGGAAATATTGAAATAGGCAAGAAAAAGCAGCACAAAATTCTGGAGGAAGCCCATAAGAATGACTTGGCCTTGTTCACATCTGTGTACTTCCTCTCAGTGGCTCATTTCTTCCTTGCAAGATGCCCTCCCCTGTCTCTGCCCCTTGGGTCATGTCCCCCATGACCCTGTGGGGGCCTCTGTGTCTTCCACCTGTAGAACAATGTCAGGTGGGCAGGTCCAGCCATGAAAACAGATTTCCCAGTAAGGAATCCAAGCCCAATGGGCTCACCTCTTCCTGTCTTGCCCAGCAGTTCTTGGACACACTTGCTCCCATCTAGGCTTATCCAGGGAGAAGGAAAGAACATCCCTGTAGAAAGAATGAAAATATAAGGAGGATTGTGGGCTGAAGGGAGGGGAAAGTGGACAGGTACAACTCAAAGGAAACACATCTGCCACTTGGAGCCACTGACAAGTCATGGGATGAGCCAGAAGGATCACCAGACAATGGCAAAATTGCGTGGCTCATGTTGTCCTGCAGAAAATGAATGAGAAAATGACCCTAAAGGCTCTATTGGCTGGTTCTTATGTCTGCTTTTCCTTTTTTTTTTTTTTAATTCGATGGTTTTTTGATATTTATTTGTTTCTTTATTTGGCTGCCCCAGGTCTTAGTTTTGGCACATGGGATTTTTAGTTGTGGGATGCAATCTCTTAGTTCCCTGACCAGGGATGGAACCTGGGCCCCCTGCACTGAGAACTCAGAGTCTTAGCCACTGGACCACCAGGGAAGTCCCGTTTCATCTGCTTTAATCCAGAACTAATTGGGAGGGATGTGTTTCCTTCCAGGAAAATGCCTAAGAGCCTTGAGGCCTCAGGGTTGTGTTTGCTCCAACCACTTTCTCAGAGAGCAAGCCTACACATAAAAACTGCTGTGGGAAAGACTGTAGCTTATGTTACAAAATTCCACTGTTTCATTGTTGTTCAGTCACTAAGTCGTGTTCCACTCTGCAACCCCCTGGACTGCAGCCCACCAGGCTCCCCTGTTCTTGACCATTGTCTGGAGCTTGCTTAGATTCATATCCATTGAGTCGGTGATGCTATGTAACCATCTAATCCTCTGCCACCTACTTCTCCTCTTGCCCTCAATCTTTCCCAACATCAAGATCTTTTCTAATGAGTTGGCTCTTAGCATGAGGTGGCCAAATTCCACTGTCATTGTCAAGTATTATTTGCCAATGGAGCGTAATTCAGCTTAGTTCCAGTTGCCTTCAAAAATTAGGATTTCTATAAATTTTCTCGGGATAGCAATATCATCCTCTAATGTTCATTTTCCAGCCCAAGACCACATTTGTTTTTCACAATGTTCTCTGAATTGTTTCTAAAACATCGTAATTATCATCCAAGCTCCACTATATCCATTACATAGATAAACGACCAGAGCCCCAGAGCTAATGGGGCCATTAGATGGTGCAGCTAAAAAGGCTTGGAGTTCGTTTGATTCCTCCGACACTCCTTTCTGGCTTCCTAGGTGGCTCAGTGGTAAAGAATCCGCCTGCCAATGCAGGAGACATGGTTCAGTCCTTGGGTTGGGAAGATCCCCTGGAGAAGGAAATGGCAACACACTCCTGTATTCTTGCCTGGGAAATCCCATGAACAGAGGAGCCTGGCAGGCTACAGTCCATGGGGTCGAAAAGAGTCAGACATGACTGAGCAACTAAACAACAACACTTCCTTCCAACTCCAACTCTCAGTGAAGAAATGATTTGAATGATAAAGTGTCACCCATCTGGCTAGGAGTATCTGCAAGTGCACACAACTCTAGATGCACCTGCAGGAAGTCAGGATACTGGCAGTGACACCAACCTGAGTGTGTCTTCCCCTTGCCCTCCCTCTTCCTGCAGCCCGCATCCAAACCCAGGATGAAACCACCAAGAGGTTTCCCAAGGACAGTGATCTCGGCAGCCAGTTGTCCTCGGCTTACTCGGTGACACCCCAGAACAACGGCACTGTGGTCAATTTTGACTCATCGAGCAGCAGGAGTAGTAGGGTGGAGACCGTTGCCCAGCCCACGACCCCGAGCCCCCAGCCAGGGCCCGGCAGCCCCAGCTCCCCTCTTCCTGGCTTCTCCAGGTCTAGGCATTATTCTACCAGGTGAGTCATCTGCATCTCGGCAGAAAATCTGCCTCCTTGGTGATACCCTCCAGTGATGGCCCAGGGCCATAAAAAGCAGCATGAAAAGCCATTAACGCTTCAAAGGCCCTAACAGTTTCCAAGGAAGTGAGAGCCATTACATTCCATTTCTGCTGCATGTCACAAGGCCACTTCTTCCTGTGACAGCTGCTATTGAGAAGAAATGAGAGGACAAAGTTTATCAAGCAGGATGAATTCTTCCTTCTCAGCCTTCTGCCATGTAACCTATAAGCAAACCTTCCTGCCAGCCTAGGGTATTTATTTCTATAGCCTATGAAAAGAAAATGCCTTAAAAAATTTTTTTTCCATTGGGGACTTTAATGAAGACTGGGATTAATTTTATTTTATCCTTTAAATCAATATTTTTCTAAGACTTTTTAAAAATATGAACCATATTTAAAGTCTTTTATTGAATTTGTTACAATATTGCTTCTGTTTCATGTTTTGGTTCTTTGGCCAGGAGGTATGTGGGATCTTAGTTCCCCAACCAGGGATCGAACCTGCACCCCCTGCATTGGAAGGTGAAATTTTAACCACTGGACCACCGGGGAAATCCCAGAGGGATTAATTTTAATTAGTGTGTCAATTGTTTGCTTATCAATGGTAGCAACACTCTAACTCATGAATTCCCAAAACAAATTTATTGTAAAGAATTCTCTAGTGTCTAATTCAACAAGCTTTTATTGAGAATCAACTCTAGTCTCTGTGGTTACTGTAGCTGCAGAGATGATCAGACACAGTCTCTGCCTCAAGGAGTTGACAGTATAGTGGGAGAGTGATACCAGTAATTTTTATATAATGTGATAAATGCTATACTTCTGTGATAAACATATACTTTCAGAGGACGGGGTAAGTCTACATGGAGAATGCATAAATATTTAATAGAAACGGACTTTGGCCTTAAAGACTAAGTAAGAGCTCACTAATGGAGAAAAGCCAAGAATGTATCATAGTATTGAGTAATAAACTGTGTTTTTTTTTAAACTTTTATTTATTTATTCGGGTGCACCAGGTCTTAGTTGCAGCATGTGGGATCTATTTCCCTGAACAGAGATCAAACCCATGCCCCCTGCATCGGGAACCAGAGTCTTAACCACTGGACCACAAGGAAAATCCCATAAACTAGTATTGATGAAAAGCCACTTTTTAAATTGACTTAAAAAGAACAATTCTTGTATTTCTGGGATAAACCACACCTGGTGACAATGTACAATTCTTTTTATTTATTAAGAAACAAACTATGTTCCTGAGCATTCTTGGTTATAGACAGTATTGCCTAAGACCTATACCAGTTTAAAAAAAAAAAGTTTGCAGTTCTTAGTCAATTAAATCCCTCCATTAAAAGGAGACAATGGCATTGAAAAGAATGAAATAATGCTATTTCCAGCAACGTGGATGGACCAAGAGATTGACATACTGAGCGAAGTAAGTTAGAGAGGGAGAAATACCGTATGACATACTCTATATGTGGAATCTAGAAAGAAATGATACAAATGGACTTACAAACCAGAAAGAGACTCATAGACTTAGAGAGCAAACTTATGGTTGCCAGGGGGTTGAGGGGAAAGAATGAGGGGAAGGGATAGTTAGGACCTTTGGGATGGACATGTACACACTGCTATATTTAAAATGGATAACCAACAAGGGCCTATACACACTGCTATATTTAAAATGGATAACCAACAAGGACACACTACTGTATAGCACAGGGAAATCTGCTCAATGTTATATGGAAACCTGGATGAGAGAGGAGTTTGGGGGAGAATGGATACATGTATATGTAAGAGCTAAAGTTAAAAAAAAAAAGGAGACACTGCAGTAGATTAAAAAAAAAAAGAAGACAACGGTATTTGTGTAAAAAAAGTGGTTAGTGTGTGAGGTGATGAATGTGTTCATTAGCTTGAGTGTGGTAATTATTTCACAATATATACATATATTAAATCAAGTTGTGTACTTGAAACATATATAATTTTTATATGTCAATTATACCTCAATAAAGATGAGGTGTATATTACTATACTAGTAATTGAAAAGGTCCATTACTATTCCGCTATACAGACACACTATGATTTATTTAACCCATCTCCATTTATTATATTTTTGGTTTGGGGATATAGAGAGAATGTTATAAAGAAAAAACAAAAAATTAAAGAATGTACCATAGCAGAGAATAAGCATGAACAAAGGTATGATGTTATAAGGAAGTGAAGCATGTTTGGAAAATGACCATAGAAAAGGGAGCCTTGGAAGGGCTTCCCTGGTGGCTCAGGAGTAAAGAATCCACCAGCAATGCAGGAGACGTGGGTTCGATCCCTGGGTGGGGAAGATCCCCTGGAGACAGAAATGGCAACCCACTCCAGTATTCTTGCCTGGAGAATCCCATGGACAGAGTGCACCTGAGAGAGGACTCTATGGGGTCACAAAGAGTCAGACACGAGTAAGCAACTGAACACAAACACACAGAGAGCCTGGGAGGGAGGCAGGAGATGAGGCTGGAAAGAAATGCGATGCTGAACCACCAAGGCCTTTGAGTCTCTTTGGAATTAGAACATTGTCTCTTTATTATTATTATAATAAGTATAGTTGATTTACAAAGTCACATTAGTAAGTGATTAGTTATATAAACATAGATATATACATATAACTTCCCTGGTGACTCAGAGGGTAGAGAATCTGCCTGCAATTCGGGAGACTCGGGTTCAATACTTGGGTCAGGAAGATGCCCTGGAGAAGAGAATGGTTAACCAGTCCAGTATTCTTGTCTAGAAAATCCCATGACAGAGGAGTCTGGTGAGCTACAGTCTGTGGGGTCACAAAGAGTCAGACAAGTGACTTTCACTTTCTTTTCACCTCATTCTTTGCAGATTCTTTTTCATGATAGGTTATCACAAGATACTGACTATTGTTCCCTGTACTATACAGTAGGTCTTTGTTGTTTAAATTTTTTATCTTTTTTTGTTTGTTTGTTTTCACTCCAGACTGACTATATTATGGGCAAGATCTTTTATATTTTAGTTCTAGGCTGGCTAAGTTATTGGCAAGACCATTTCTGCATTATGTGGGTCAATTATTTCAATTGTACCTACACATAAGAGCAGAACCCTGCGGTCTTTTCATGGAGACTGGATATCGAAAAGGACACACTGGCCATAACTTATATGGAGAATTATATTTGATCAGAATGTAACACAGTGAAAACAATATAGATAAAATATAGGAGGGTTATTTGGCAGGGGGATTGTCTTGTTTTAAAGACAGTAAGTTAACAGGAATTGTCTTTGTGTATATATTGGGTTCTGGCAAGGAGGAGGGATTCCAATAGTCCTCGAGAGATGTCGGTTGAAAAAAAAAAAAAAACAACGCACAACCTAAAGTTTGAGAATTATGTTTTATTCAGCAGACTTACTGAGGACTGGGCTTCCCTGGTAGCTCAGATGGTAAAGAATCCACTTGCAATGCAGGAGGCCCTGGGTCAGGAAAATCCCCTGGAGAAGGGAATGGCAACCCACTCCAGTATTCTTGCCTGGAGAATCCCAGGCAAGAATACTGGAGTGGGCAAGTGGCAAGTGGCAAGCCCTGGCGGGCTACAGTCCATGGGGTCGCAGAGTCAGACATGACTGAGTGACTAACACACACACACACACACACACACAGTGAGGACTATGGCCTAGGACATGCATCTCAGATAGTTCTGAGGGACTGTTCCAAAGAGGTAAGGGAGAAGTCAGAATACATAGGAAGTTTTGCTGGAAAATAACCATGCAGTGGCCCACTCCAGGGTTCTTGCCTGGAGAATTCCAGGGACAGGGAAGCCTGGTGGGCTGCCGTCTATGGGGTCACACAGAGTCAGACACGACTGAAGCGACTTAGCAGCAGCAGCAGCAGCAACCATGCGGTGGAACATCAAAGGATAACTGCTAGTTGCAAAATACAGACAACTCAACTTAATGATTTCAGTGCTTTAAAAAAAAATTTTTATTGGAGTATAATTGCTTTTCAATATTGTATTTATTTCTGCTGCACAACATGAGTCAGCCATATGTACTCATATATCCCCTCCCTCTTGAGCCTCCCTCCATACCCTCATCCCACTTTTCTAGGTCATCACAGAGCACCGAGCTGAGCTCCCTATTCTATGGAAAGATGCAAGAGTCTGGGCTCATTGAAATCATTCATTTGATTTGAATCTCAGCTACCTAGGGCCAGTATCTTATTTTTCTCCATTCTGAAATTCCCTCAGGCTGCCCTGTTTTGGGTAGCTGCTGTGCCTGATGGCTTTACATTTTTGGTTTAAAGAAATGGCAGGTGACATTCTTTTTTTTTTTAGTGTAACAGAAATGTATTGTCTCTTGGTTATGTAGACTGGAAGTCTGAGCCTAAGTTGTTTGCAGGGCCCTGTTCCCACTGAAAGCTCTAGAGAAGGATCTGTTCCAAGCCTGTCCTGGCTTCTGGTAGTTCCTTGACTTGTGGTAGCGTAACTGAAGGTGACAATCTTTGTCCATACATTATGGGGAGGAACTGTCCAAGAATCTGGACAGCTACATGGCAGAGATGATCAGGGGCAATGTTCACAGAATGCACTCCACAATTCCTAGACACACTGGTTTAGTTGTGGTTTAGTCACTCAGTCATGTCTGACTCTTTGTGATCCCATGGACTGTAGTGCACCAGGCTCCTCTGTCCCTGGGATTTCCCAGGCAGGAAAACTCTAGTGGGTTTCCATTTCCTCCTCCAGGGAAGCTTCCCAACCCAAGGATCCAACCTGCATCTCCTGTGTCTCCTGCATTGCAGGTGGATTCTTTACCTCTGAGTCACTGGGGAAGCCCCTAGGCCTAAAGAATTTTGGAGATGTTGAATGGGGTGAGTGTATTCTTCACATGAGAAGGACATGAATTTGGGGGGCCAAAAGCCAGAATGTTATAGACAAAACTGTATCCCCTCAAAATTTATATACTGAAGCCCTAACCACCTGTATTTGGAGACAGGGTCTATAAGGAGGTTAGAGGTTAAATGGGGCCAAACCGGGGGTGGGGGGGAAGGGTGGCTTAATCCAATAGGAAGCATCCTTATAAGAAGTGGAAGAGACACCCAGAACTCTGTCTCCTTCTGTGAGGATGGAGACAGAGGAGCCTGGCAGGCTCAGTCCGGTCCATGGGGTTGCAAAAGAGTAGGATACGACTTAGCAACTAAACAAGAACTACAGTGTTAGAAGAGGACTGTCAACAAGCCAGTAAAAGAAGTCTGACCAAACTAACCCTAAGAACACCTTGATTTTGGACTTCTAGCCGCTAGAGCTGTGAAAAAATAAATTTCTGCTGTTTAAGGCATCCAGTGTGTGCTTTTCTTTTATGGTGCCCTGCAGACTACTGGGGCTCCCCAGGTGGCAAAATTGATAAAGACCTACCTGCCAGTGCAGGAGACATAAGAGACGCAAGAGACACAGGTTCGATCCCTGGGTTGGTAAGATCCCTTGGCAGAGGGCATTTCAACCAGCTCCAGTATTCTTGCCTGGAGAATCCTCTGGACAGTGGAGCACAGTCCATGGGATCGCAAGAGTCAGACACTGCTGAGTGACTAACACTACACAGGCTATTACTAATACAGGGTCCTACACATTTCTTAAAAATTTTTCCTAGATGTTTTTTTTATTATAATGTTATTCAAGGTGGCATTTGGAATAGGGGTTCTAAGACTTTTGTGCACTCGTTAATAGTGTGGTCCTTGGTTCCTTTTCTTGAAGCCTGCTCTTATTGCTTATTGCCTCACATCAGTCTATCTTGTAGCTTCTGTTACTGAGCTGCTGCATTCAAAGGGACCTGACCCTGGTTTGTCTTCATATTGGAGGACAAAGACACTACGATTTCCAAATGCTATCCTTGAGGTTACGACTGGGAAGTTTAGGATAGGATAGTAAGTCCCCTGAACCAGCCTGTGTGCGGTGTGGTCAGCTCCATGTGCAGATGAGTTTCCTGAATGTCTTGCAGGAGTTGGGCGCTCTCCTCCTCTCCCCTGTTGGGGAGGGGGGGCCCTGATGTGTCAGGTTTGATTTGTTACAATATTGCTTCTGTTTTACCTTTTGGTGTTTTGGTCTCATGGCATGTGGGATCTTTGCTCTTCAACCAGTGAGGGAACCGGCACCCCCTGCAGTGGGAACGTGGAGTCTTAATCACTGGACCACCAGGGAGGTCCCCACTGGACACTCATTGATACTTCAGAGCAGGTTTTGATGAAAATGTAGAGGCAGCGGCCACCTGTCCTGCAACGCTTGTATGGCTTGGGGCTCTGAGAACACCAAAGCCACAGGTGTCTAACAGCCTCTGTCTTTCAGGTATCCATGTGGCCCACGTATGAGCACAAGTGACCTTCATAGGAGCAGATCCTGCACACCTGGGATGTTTACAAAGCACATTGAAGACGTTCACTCAGAACCTCTTTTCCGAAAAGATCTTCAGCCAATCAACCATGGGTTAGGGGTCTCAGCTTTGGTGCCACACAGTCCTCGGTCCCACGCCCTCAGATACTATCTCATTAATGAACGTGACTCTCAGCAAAAGAAACATTCAACTTTCTGGCCAGAAAGACATTTCAAGATAGACACCTCTGGGGACACTGTGGATATGTACCCCAGGAACATGAGACCGTGTGCACCCCTGGCTTCTCCACAGCTCAGTGAAGAAGAGGAGGAGGTTCCAAGGAGACAGGTGAGCAGACGGGCCTTCCACCCTCGCTCCTTGACCGACCTCCATGGGGTGCATCATTTTTATGTTGGCGAAAGTTCAGAAAGTCAGGCCCTGACTCCTGAGCTCCAGAGACCAACACATTACACATCTTGGAATGATGGCTTTGAGGGTCAACTTGACAGGCCTCTGTACATGCACAAAAAAGCACGCTCCCAGAATTTCCAATACCCCCAGCACCCTCTGAAGCCCAGGGTTAAGGCCAAGTTTGAGCCATCTGTCACAGAATCTGACTTCATGTCAGCAGCATCCAGCAGGGACCAGCAGAACAGTGGCACCAACCAGTACTTCCAGGTCACCCACAGCCAGCCCAAGTTCCCGAGGTCTGCGGGCCAGTTTGGCCGGAGGAAGGCCATATCGAGGCAGGAGTTGACTGCAGGTCTGAATGACCTGATTTGTTCAAACGTCTAGGGCTTTCTTCTGGCATCCTGTTCCTAGAAATCACTCCTACTGGTGGAATGTGGTGTGGTTGACAATGCATGGTCCCTCCCCTTCTGGGAAGACAGACAAACACACCCAGCGGAGGTGATCAGTGGGGCATATCCAGGCACGTCATCTGCTGGTTGTGGCCCAGAGACCCATTCAGTGTGACTCCAAATCATAAGCAAGCCAGGCAGCTCGTCTAATTGCAAAACCCTCACCTGACATGTCTACTCTTGTCCTGAATCCTAGGAGTGACCTGTTTGTGTTATAATGTTCTCTTGCAGCACACATAACTCAGTTCTTCCTGGTAAGCACCCCAAAATGAGTTGGCTGCCCTTAAAGATTTCACAGTGCTTAATTACTTCATATTAATAATCAGTTTGATAGTGACCAGGGTAAAATTTATTAAGAATGTAAGATGTTGAGGCTGAAACTCTAATACTTTGGCTACCTGATGTGAAGAGCTGACTCATTTGAAAAGACCCTGATGCTGGGAAAGATTGAAGGCGGGAGGAGAAGGGGACGACAGAGGATGAGATGGTTGGATGGCATCACTGACTCAATGGACATGAGTTTGAGTCAACTGCGGGAGTTGGTGATGGACAGGGAGGCCTGGCGTGCTGCAGTCCATGGGGTCGCAAAGAGTCGGACATGACTGAGCGACTGAACTGAACTGAACTGAAGAACGTACCATACTGTTTACCCAAATATGTATCTGTATTAGGGCTTCCCCCATGGCTTAGCGGGTAAAGAATTGGCCTGCAATGCTGGAGACAAGGAGACACAGGTTGGATCCCTGGGTCCGGCAAGATCCCCTGGAGGAGGAAATGGCAACCCTCTCCAGTATTCTTGCCCGAAAAATCCCATGGACAAAGGAGCCTGGTGGGCTACAGTCCATGGGGTCACAAAAAGTCAGACATAACTGAGCAACTAAGCACACACATATATCTGTATGAATTAGTCAGGACACTTGGGTTGGAGGTAACAAAATCTCCCCAAGGTTTATTGGTTCCTTTAACTGGGAGGGATGAGAATCAAGCTAGCTTCAGGCTCAGGTGGACCTGGCTATCAAACATCTTCTGGATTTCGTCTTCTCAACTCTACTTCTGTTTGTTGACCTTGTTTTCTCTTAACTGCCAACAGGCTTTCTCCATGTAGTAGGTGGAGGAGGAATGCACAGACACAGAAAATTCCAGGTTGATGGCATCCAGCCAATGAGCCCCAAGGAAAGAACAGAGCTATACTCATTTGCACTCCTCTCCTATTTCCATGATAACTCTTTCACTTTAAATTTATCTTTTAAGTTTTCTGTCTCCTCCATCAGACTGTTGAGTTCCTCTGGGAGAGGGATGGTGTTTATTCGTTTCTGCAGCCCTAGTAACTGATATATAACAGATTTTGTACTTGTTTTCCCCTTCTCATTACATAACAAACTTAGTAACTTAAAACAGCACTCATTTATCATCTCAGTTTCCATGGTTTACCTGGATGCTCAGCTAGGGTCTCAAGCAAGGTATCATCCAAGAGCCTGCATCTCATCTGGGGCTAGGGGGTCACCTTCCAATGTTGTGTGGCCGTTGGCAGCATTCACTTCCCTGGGGTTGTAGGACTGAGGTGTTCTGCTCCCAGAGGCGGCCTGCATTTCCTTACCACATGATCCTCTCCATAGTGTGGCTGTTTGTATCTTCAAGGCCGGCAAGAGAAGGCCTTCCCACGTTTGAATCTCTCTCTTGGCAAGACATGGACTATCTTTTAAAGGACCCACCTGATTAGGTCAGGCCCATTCAGGATAATGTCCTTTTGATTCACTCAAAGTTAATTAGTCAGAGACCTTAATTATATCTAAATAAATTCACCTTTACCATATAATAGAACCTCATCATGAGTGTGAAATCTTATCAGATTCACAGGTGCCAACATACTCAATAAATTTTTAGGAAATGTACAACAGGGGCAGGAATCCTGGGGGCATCTCAGAAGGCTGCCTATCCTAGGTATTTCATGAAACATCTGTTAAGTGTAAATGGATGGATGAATAAATGACTGGACTGGAGTAATGAATGAATCATAAATTACATGGTAACAAGATTATCTTCCAAGATCTACAGCTAATTCTAACCTCAGAGAAAAATCTAATATAAATAATGCCATTTTAAAAGTAGACAGAGGTCTTCCCTGGTGACTCAGTGGTAAAGGACCCACCTGCCAATGCAGGAACCACAGCAGGAAGAGAAGCCACTGCAATGAGAAGCCTGAGTACTGCAACTAGAGAGTGCCACAACTAGAGAAAAGCTTGTGCAGCAGTGAAGACTGGGCACAACCAAAAATAATTAAATAAAACTTTTAAAAATAAAAAGTAGACCCAGGTTAACACTCCTCCCAAAAAACCATGAAAAAAATGTGCAGTATTTTCACATTTCTTGACAGTGCTTAATTACTTCGTATCATGCCCTCCAATACTTTGGCTACCTGATGCGAAAAGCTGACTCGTTGGAAAAGACCCTGATGGTGGAAAAGACTGAGGGCAGGAAGAGAAGGGGAGGACAGAGGATAAGATGGTTGGATGGCATCACCAACTCAATGAACATGAGTTTGAGCAAGCTCCGGGAGATGGTGAAGGACGTGGAAGCCTGATGTGCAGCAGTCCATGGGGTTGCAAAGAGGCAGACACTACTGAATGACTCAACAACAACAACAAAATGCCCTCCCGACCATGACAGACCCAGGAGGCTGTGGCGTGTTCCAGATGAAAAGCTTACCCTGCCATGGGAACATCCCTTTGTGATACAGGTGCCTGCAGGAATTCATCCATGCAGGTATTCTAGTTCACATGCTTGGTCTTGGGGCTGTAGCCTAGAGTTCCCTGGGACATTGAAAAAGCCTAGCTCTGCCCCAGGCAGCAGTACCTGTGTCTCTGTGCAGGTAGGGGAGCATTCCATCCGGCAAGCCTTGCAGCATTCCTAAGAAAACACGCGTTTAGCCAATATTTATCCAGGGTTGCAGATGTGTTCATCAGCTTTCAGTGAGCAACACAGCTCACATGCACTCCAGCACTTAGTATCAGGTATGACTTTAATTTACAGCAATTTAAAAGATGCAGAATAGTACAGAGACCACTGTGACAAGCACTCATACTTCTATTATGTATTTTATTTCCATCTAGTCATTTTGTTATTAAAATATTACAGATACCAAAATTCACTCTAATCCCCACACTTGGTTGCATTCCCCTCATGCTACTAAGAGTTCAGCGTGTGTCCATCCACCACTTGTTTACAGTTATATATGTTGTATGCATGTAAATATATATGTATAAACATCCACAAACAATATGTAAGTATGTCTTAAGTAAGTACTATAATACTGCATGTATTGTACATACTTACCTTTTTAATGTCCGTTGAAATAAACAGATCAAGCTCACTAACTATAACTGCTATGTAGTGTTTCATCATGAATAAACTACACAGTATTTATCCATTTCTTACTGATGGACATTGAAATCATTCCCACTTCTTTGTAGCTAAAAATAATCTTACACTATTTTATACAGTGTCTACTGCACATGTGCCCGTGTTAGAATTGAGTTAGAATTGGATACTGGTACTTTTTAAAAATTGTTTTTAAAAAGATTTTTATTGAAATATAGTTTATTTACAATGTATTAGTTTCAGGCATACAGCAAAGTGATTCAGTTACATACACAAATATATACATATATACACAAATATATATTATATAATAGTAATTACATATATAAATATATATTCTCTTTTAGATTCTTTTCCATTAGAGGTTACTACAAGATACTAAGTATAGTTTTTGTGCTATACTACAAGATACTGAGTACAGTTCCTGTTTCAGTAAATCCTTTTTGATTATCTATTTTATATGTAACAGTGTAAGCAGCAGCAGCAGCATTTTGGAGCTTCCCAGCTGGCTTAGTGGGTAAAGAATCCACCTGCAATGCAGGAAATGCAAACAGATGGGAGTGCCATCCCTGGGTCAGGAAGATCCCCTGGAGGAAGGCATGGCAACCCACTACAGTATTGCCTGGAGAATCCCACGGACAGAGGAGCCCGGTGGGTTACAGTCCATGGGGTCGCAAAGAGTCGGACACCACTGAGAGATTAAGCACACACACATTACTATATATAAAATAGATAAACAAGGCCCTACTGTATAGCACAGGAACTACAATCAATATCTTGTAATAACCTATAATGGAAAAGAATCTGAATCACTTTGCTGTAAAAATGTTAGCGACTTCAGGATGATTCTCTTGGTCACTCCCCTGCCCCACCTTTTTTTTCCTGCAGCATTGTGAGGCATGCGGGATCTTAGTTCCCTAACAATGGGTCAAACCCATGCACCATGATTTGGGAGCACAGAATATTAACCATTGGGCCACCAAGGAAGTCCATCTTGGTTACTTCTTACATTTCTGGATTCATGAATGTCATGAAATTCAAAGAAAAGTTTTCTACACACCTCTAAAAGACTAACTTCCCTAATCTGTGGTGAAGTGAAAGTGAAGTCACTCAGTCGTGTCCAACTCTTTGCGACCCCAGGCTCCTCTGTCCATGGGATTTTCCAGGGAAGAGTACTAGAGTGAGTTGCCATTTCCTTCTCCAGGAGATCTTCCCGACCCAGGGATTGAACCCTGGGTTCACTGTAGGCAGACGCTTTACCATCTGAGCCACCAGGGAAGCCCATATTTCTTTGAGCCCCTTTTTTGGGGCAGGGCAGGAATACTGGAGTGGGTTGCCATTTCCTTCTCCAGGAGATCTTCCTGACCCAGGGATTGAACCCGGGTCTCCCACATTGTAGGCAGACGCTTTACCGTCTGAGCCACCAGGGTTTTCCTGATACTCTGTAGTTGTGTGTGTGTGTTTCCTCCTTTTAAGGGTTCATATGTTATTGTACGTATGTTTTAACCTTTGCCCATTCCATAGTAAACACTGTATATCCTTATGGGAAGTGGGAATCAGTAAAGCCTATGAGTCAACATGTGACCTTCAGAAATATAAACAGGTGTGGTGTGTACCATAGTTCTGCCACTTATTAGCTGTGCTGCCTTGGTCACCCTCACCTGTGTGATACTCTGTTTTTAAAATAATTTTATTTATTTATATTTTTGGCTGTGCTGGGTCTTCATTTTGCACGGGCCACTCTCTAGTTGCCATGCGTGGGCTTCTCATTTCAGTGGTTTCTCTTGGTGTGGAGTGTGGGCTCTAGGGCACATGGGCTCAGTAGTTGCGGCTCCTGGACTCTAGAGCACAGGCTAAATAGTTGTGGTGCACAGGCTTAGATGCTCAGCAGCACGTGGGATCTTCCATGATAAGGGATCAAACCCATGTTCCCAGCATCGACAGGCGAATTCTTAACCACTGAATCACAGGGAAGTACCCATCCTCAGTTTCTTAACCCAGGTTGTTCTGTCACTCAGTCATGTCCGACTTTTTTCGACCCCATGGACTGTAAGGGTTAAATGGCACAACACAGGTAAGGTGGTTGGGACAGTGGGTTGCCAGTGAATAAAGAAGTACCTGTATGTCGACAGAGTAGACCACTTAGCACCTGCCTGACTAAGTAAACATGTCTATGTAGAAAGCAAATACTCCATTCAGGAGCTTTTAGGATCAGAGCACTTGGACACTTGGCCCATCCCCTTGGTGGTCTGGTGGTGGTTTGAGTTAGGAATCTCTGGACTCCCTGCCCCATAGGCACTTAGTTAAAATTCATCTTGGACTTGGGTGAAGTGTGCCCTGGACAACTGAGTGACTTGGAGGCCTGACAACCTCCTGGGTGGGGTCTGATCAATGGGATCTACAGATGTCTGTCATTCCTTCTGCCCTGTTGGCTCTGAACAAGCCTCCAGCAGACTGCCAAACAGGCCAGCTGAGCAGCTCTGGTGGGCGGGTGGCGCTCACCCTCTGGCTCTTGCCAGCTGCTCATCCTGCCCTGTCCCGGCCTCTGGAGACAAAACAGACGAGAGCCTGCCCTCAGCTGGCCCGACTTCACCTGGCCCCTGCTGCCAGTGTGTGAAGACCTCAGGGATGAACAGTTTGCCTCTCTGAATATTTCACATAAACCCAGGACTGGCATTTTCTGGCAGCAAAGATTAAAGTGTCCTACAGTGCTAGAAAAAATTTAAAGCCATGCTCCATTTTGTAAGTATAAAAATCTCTTAAATGTTCGATGTCTAAAAGTCACTTTCTAGAGCAAAACTTATTTTCCCTCAGCTTCGTTTTCACAGTGTTTTATCCCCAAACAAAATTCTAATAAGCTCCAGATATGAGAGTTCAAAGCTGCAACTTTAAGAATTATTCTACATTGAAATTTTTAATGATGCTTTTTAAATTTAAGAAAACCTACATGTCAGTAATTAATATACTAAGCAGTAGATGATGCTATAAAGTGAAAAAATGTCTTTTGGCATTACCACCTTCTGTTAACAGTTTATTCTATGCCTTTTTAGAAGTGAATATTCCAAACTAAAGTACATATATCAACATATATAACATATATGTAAACATAGAAATATAAGTATATACAAACACAACTTGAGTTATTTCTCTTTCTCACTCAAGATATATATACATGATCTATGATATATATATTACATACATTTACTTACTGTATGCCATGTACCATTCTCATTGCTTTTCATTTATTAAATTTTTTAACCTATATGTCAACCCAATGAGTTAGCATTACTATTGTTTTCCTTTTCCAAATGAGGATGAAAAATTCTGGAATGGTCAGTTATGTACCGAAGTCACAGTTAATAAATGGGGACACTGGGATTTGAACCAGGGGATTCTGATTTGAGCCCTGACTCTTATCTGTGGTGCTGTTGTCCTTCTCTCTCTCTATATATATATGCTCCTGCTGCTGCTAAGTCGCTTCAGTCGTGTCCAACTCTGTGTGACCCCAGAGACAGCAGCCCACCAGGCTTCCCTGTCCCTGGGATTCTCCAGGCAAGAACACTGGAGTGGGTTGCCATTTCCTTCTCCAATGCATGAAAGTGAAAAGTGAAAGTGAAGTCGCTCAGTCATGTCCGACTCTAGCAACCCCATGGACTGCAGCCTACCAGGCTCCTCTGTCCACGGGATTTTCCAGGCAAAAGTACTGGAGTGGGGTGCCATAGCCTTCTCTGATGTCATATATATATATATATATGATATTTTTCCTGTTCAGTTCAGTTCAGTCACTCAGTCGTGTCTGACTCTTTTCGACCCCATGAATTGCAGCATGCCAGGCCTCCCTGTCTATCACCAACTCCCGGAGTTCACTCAGACTCACCTCCATCAAGTCAGTGATGCCATCCAGCCATCTCATCCTCTGTCGTCCCCTTCTCCTCTTGCCCCCAATCCCTCCCAGCATCAGAGTCTTTTCCAATGAGTCAACTCTTCACATGAGGTGGCCAAAGTACTGGAGTTTCAGCTTTAGCATCATTCCTTCCAAAGAAATCTCAGGGCTGATCTCCTTCAGAATTGACTGTTTGGATCTCCTTGCAGTCCAAGGGACTCTCAAGAGTCTTTTCCAACACCACAGTTCAAAAGCATCAAGTCTTTGGCGCTCAGCCTTCTTCACAGTCCAACTCTCACATCCATACACGACAACAGGAAAAACCATAGCCTTGACTAGACGAACCTTTGTTGGCCAAGTAATGTCTCTGCTTTTTAATATGCTATCTAGGTTGGTCATAACCTTCCTTCCAAGGAGTAAGCGTCTTTTAATTTCATGGCTGCAGTCACCATCTGCAGTGATTCTGGAGCCCAGAAAAATAAAGTCTGACACTGTTTCCACTGTTTCCCCATCTATTTGCCATGAAGTGATGGGACCGGATGCCATGATCTTCGTTTTCTGAATGTTGAGCTTTAAGCCAACTTTTTCACTCTCCTCTTTCACCTTCATCAAGAGGCTTTTGAGTTCCTCTTCACTTTCTGCCATAAGGGTGGTGTCATCTGCATATCTGAGGTTATTGATATTTCTCCCGGCAATCTTGATTCCAGCTTGTGTTTCTTCCAGTCCAGCGTTTCTCATGAGGTACTCTGCGTATAAGTTAAATAAGCAGGGTGACAGCCTTGACGTACTCCTTTTCCTATTTGGAACCAGTCTGTTGTTCCATGTCCAGTTCTAACTGTTGCTTCCTGACCTGCATACAAATTTCTCAAGAGGCAGATCAGGTGGTCTGGTATTCCCATCTCTTTCAGAATTTTCCACAGTTTATTGTGATCCACACAGTCAAAGGCTTTTGGCATAGTCAAGAAAGCAGAAATAGATGATTTTCTGGAACTCTCTTGCTTTTTCCATGATCCAGCGGATGTTGGCAATTTGATCTCTGGTTCCTCTGCCTTTTCTAAAACCAGCTTGAACATCAGAAAGTTCATGGTTTACATACTGCTGAAGCCTGGCTTGGAGGATTTTAAGCATTACTTTACTAGCGTGTGAGATGAGTGCAATTGTGTGGTAGTTTGAGCATTCTTTGGCATATATATATGGATGTATGTATTTGATGTGGACCGTTTTAAAAAGTCTTCATTCAATGTTACAATATTGTTTCTGCTTTATGTTTTGGGGTTTGTTGACCCAAGACGTGGGATTTTAATTCCCTGAACAGGGATCAAACTCTGCATTGGAAGGCGAAGTCCTAATCACTGGACTGCCAAGGAAGTCTTTTTTTTTTTTTTTTTAATGGCTTCAAGGAACATTCACATGCATTACTTCACCTGCCCATCACACTGGCATGGGACGACATCTATCGTGGTCTCACGTCACCTATAAGAAAACAGGCTAAGTGACTTGCTCAAAAGCACACAGTGAATTGTGCATGAAGCCAGATTTGCTGCTGCTGCTGCTAAGTCGCTTCAGTCATGTCTGACTCTGTGCGACCCCGTAGACAGCAGGATTCTCCAGGCAAGAACACTGGAGTGGGTTGCCATTTCCTTCTCCAATGCATGAAAGTGAAAAGTGAAAGTGAAGTTGCTCAGTCGTGTCCGACTCTAGTGACCCCATGGACAGCCTACCAGGCTCCTCCATCCATGGGATTGTCCAGGCAAAAGTACTGGAGTGGGTTGCCATTGCCTTCTCCGGAAGCCAGGTTTAGAACTCTCTAATTCCGCATCCAGCCTGTCAACACCTGGCAGTCCATCACATCTTCCATGAAATGGTTTCAAGTAGGCATTTTCTTTGGCGAAGGCAATGGCACCCCACTCCAGTACTCTTGCCTGGAAAATCCCATGGACGGAGGAGCCTGGTGGGCTGCCGGGTTGCACAGAGTCAGACACGACTGAAGCGACTTCACTTTCACTTTTCACTTTCATGCATTGGAGAAGGAAATGGCAACCCACTCCAGTGTTCTTGCCTGGAGAATCCTAGGGACAGGGGAGCCTGGTGGGCTTCCGTCTATGGGGTCGCACAGAGTCAGACACGACTGAAGCGACTTAGCAGCAGCAGCAGTCATTTTTTTACACCATTTTTTAAAAAACTTGAGATGAAACAATATGCACCCAAAACAGAAAATAAAAACTGATTTCAGTGTTGATCTTTTCAAATATTTAGTTGGTTATAGCTCTGAAAAGGGGGTCCCAGGGGTGGCTCAGTGGCTTCCCTCGTAGCTCAGTCAGTAAAGAGTCTGCCTGCAATGCAGGAGACCCAGGTTCCATTCCTGGGTCAGGAAGATCCCCTTGAGAAGTAAATGGCAACCTACTCCAGTATTCTTGCCTGGAGAATCCCATAGACAGAGGGGCCTGGCAGGCAGTCTATGGGATTTGATAGTCTATGGGGTTGCAAGAATCGGACATAACTAAGCACACACAGCAGCAGCAGCTGCACTTGGGTTCCATCCCTGGGTGGGGAAGATTCCCTGGAGAAGGGAACGGTAACCCACTCCAGTGATCTTGCCTGGGAATTCCGATGGACAGAGGAGCCTGGCAGGCCACAGTCCATAGGGTTGCAGAAGAGTTGGACATGACTTAGCGATTAAATGACAACAACCCCGCTGTGAAGGAGGAACGGAGCTGAGGGGATGTGATCCCACTCACTCCTTCAAGGTGGAGGCCACCAGAGGCACAGAACTCTGCGATCTCTTAGCTGGGCCCAGCTCTGTCCCAGATGCCAGCGCATCCCAGTGTCTCCCAGACATCCCTTAGAGGTCTTTCAGGCACCTCCTACTGAATAAGACCAGAACTGAACGCACCATGTCTCCCCTCAACCCTGTCTCTGGTCTCCCTCTCAGGTAAACTACCAGCAGCTCAAGCCAGGAGGTGGGAGTCATGCGCTTCCTACTCCTCCAGTCTCCACCATCTGTCACAGAGATCTGTATGTTCTAGCTTTCTAAACACTTTCCGAGGGTCCTCTTCTCTCCACCTGCACCACCACCCCCTGCTCCAGGCTACCACCATCTCTCCCAGGACCGCTGCAGCTTCCTAACTGCCCCCACCCCCACCCCGTCTCTGCGCACACTGCCTCTCCTACCCCTACAACAGCCGCCCTAGAAAGGAATACCTGATGGAAATTTCACCATCATCCACCCTGGCAGAAAGCCTCTGCGCACTCAAGACAAAAGTCCACTATGCTTACACAAGCCTACGACGTCATCCAAGACCTGTTCCCGCCCTCTTGGTTCTCCACCACTGGCCCTCCCAAGTTCCGGCGCCCCCATGCCCTCCCTGAGCTGGGACGGGCGAAAGGCGGATCCCGCTGGACCTTGTGACGGGTGCCCTGGACCAGCCCAGGCTGAGCGCGTAGTGTGCGCTGCCGGGCCAGTCTATCTCCGGCCCTGCTAATCTCAGAGTAGGCGGGACCTATCAGGCGGTTTAAACCAATCCTAGATTGGGGGCGGGGCTGAGGCGGGACTCTGGGCTCCAAGCCAGGCCCTGGTTTTCCGGCTTCCCAAACCCAACTGCGGGGCCGCAATCGCACATACTGCCTGCGACCCCTAGGCCTCGCGCATCTTTCGGCGCAATGGACCTGGCGACGGCCGCGCAGGTGAGCGAGGCGGTGGCGGAGAAGATGCTCCAGTACCGGCGAGACAAGTCAGGCTGGAAGATTTGCCGGGAAGGCGTGAGTGAGGAACGGGGGTAGAAAGGGGTCGTGGGGTCTTTGCTCCCTGGGGCTGGGGTCTCAGAAGCCCCTAGGCTCCTCCTCTCCTGAGAGTTTTTCTGCATTTTATCTCCTGGAGCTAGATTGAAGAGGAGATTCCACTGGGGGTTGTTTCCTTAAAAAAAATATAGGGCCAGTTGTGCACACAATGACCCCTAGGAGATGAGTATGTGTCCCTTTCACTAAATGACTTAGCCAAGGTCACCTGCTGGCAAATGGTTAGGGTGGAGCGGGAAGCACCAAACAGACCTAAATTGTCCGAGGAAACAAGATGCATGGTGGTTTTTAAAGTGATTTGAAAATCTCCAGTGCTCTAAAGCTCTTCGAGTAGCCACACGAGATCCCTTTGTCCATCGCATTGTCCTGGAGGCAGCTTTGTTCAGGACTAGTCCCCACTCTGTCACGAATCAGTTGGGTCTCACCTTGGAGACTTGCATCTCTTGAGGCTCTTGACTTTTCTTCCATAAAACAGGGGATCGGGCTCTATCTCCCAAGAGCCCTTCTAGCTCTAAATTGTGCGATTCTGTGCCTTTTAACAGAACGGAGTTTCAGTTTCCTGGAGGCCATCTGTGGAGTTTCCAGGGAACCTGTAAGTGCATGCCTTGCTCAGAGCTCCTCAGGGTGTCACACCTCTCCTGATGTTTCTGTGGGTTTGCTTCCTTTGAGACGGCAGTCCATCCTAGCACCTGGAATCAACTTGCCAGTCATCCTCCGGAAAAGCTTCTGCATCTAACTAAATCATTTCCTCAAACTGTATTCTTGTGAAAGCTTAGCGTCCGTCCGTTTCTGCAGGCCCATGGGGAGGTGGGCCGGTAGATGTCAGCCCCTTCTCTGCAAGGCTGTCTTAAAGAAGAGTGGCACACATGGCTTCTAGTCCTTCTGTGTAATCCCAGGATAAACAAGTTTGGTTGGTGCCTTGGGGTGACATTACTCTTTGTGCTACAGGTACAAAGGAGAAGGCATTGTGAATGGGACACCAGAGCAGGTGTGGGACTGCGTGAAGCCACTTGCTGGGACTTTACGAGCTCAGTGGGATGAGAATGTGAACAGTTTTGAAATTATTGAAAGCCTCACTGATGTAAGTCTTTCCAAGCACTGTTATCCAGAGACAATAAGCTGACTCTGTCCCCTCTGTGAAGGGTCAGTGACACCTTTAGGCAAGGGGTTGTTGTTGTTTTGTTGCTAAGTCGTGTCCGACTCTTTGCAACTGTAGCCAGCCAGGCTCCTCAGTCCATTGGATTTCCCAGGCAAGAATACTGGTGTGGGTTGCCATTTCCTTCTCAAGAAATTTTTTCCGACTCAGGGATCGAACCTGCCTCTCTTGCATCTCCTGCATTGGTAGGTGGATGCTTTACCACTGTGGCACCTGGGAAACCCTTAGGCAAGGGGAGTGCCCAGCAAATAGGTTGCGCACTGCTCAACACTTAAACCCAGCCTCAGCTCAATATAGGTATGTAACAGTGAGACCCAGAGAGGTAGAGCTGCCCTAAACAGAGCTGAGAGAACCCTGCAGTGGCTAATGAAGGCAGGAGCTCAGAGTGAATGTGAGTTCTGAGAATGGTGAAGCAGCCTGGATTGGACGCATCAGCTCTAGTTAGAAATATTGCCCCTTGATGGGACCATGATAATGAGTCCTGGCCACAGACTCAGGATCCTCCGCCAGCTGTGAGACTGTGCTGGGGGCAAACTCTGGATGCCAATTTCTCTGCCGATAAAACATGTGGTATCTAGCCTAGTGCTGCCCAGTAGAACTTTCTGCTGTGATGAAAATATTCTACAACAGCGCTGTTCAATACAGTAGCCACTGGCCCCAAGTGGCCACAGACATTTGAAAGGTGTCTAGTTTGAAGAGATTGTCAATTTTATATAATTTTCATGATTCAGTGTAAATTTAAATAGCCATGTGGAACTTGTGGCTGCCATATTGGACAGCAGAGATCTAGTTGGTCCTGCCCTGGGATCCTCTGTTGTGTTAAGCATGTGTGTGTATGCTAAGTTGCTTTGGTTGTATCTCTTTATGACCCCATGAACTGTAGCCGCCAGGCTTCTCTGTCCATGAAATTTCCCAGGCAAGAATACTGGAGTGGGTTGCTATTTCCTCTTCCAGGGGATCTTCCCAACCCAGGAATCCAACTGGGTCTCTTGCGTTGGCAGGCGGATTCTTTACCACTGAGCCACTTGGAAAGCCCCGTAGTGTTAAGAATCCACCTCATTTTGATTATAGAAGTTAAGGAGGAAAAAAAAAAGACATAGCCAAAAGAAATGAAAAAGTTGCCTTGAGGAAATGTTGCTAGTTTTTTTTTTTGAACGGTGCCTTGATTTTGACATCTGTGGACCTAGTACCCTCTTGGGTGCTTCTGTAGCAGGTGTTATGAAACCTGAAGCCATACTTCTTTACTATTTGATCAGCAGAAACCAAGTATTCTTAACCTTCACCAGGAATTCACATTTCAATTCATTATCACAGGAGTTTACGTCAGTGTTTCGTGAAGGGTGGGGCACACGGTGATAGGTCTTTAACAGTCGAAGCTGCACTTCAATCACCCCTAGTGAGGTCACTCCATTTCAAGCCTTCAATCTCTCTGATAACTTGAAGCGGAAAGTCTCAGGGGCTGATGTGCCTTTGACACCTTGCTAATCTCCATTATGACAGACAGACAGCTGGCCTCAGGCTCAGAATCAGAACCCAAGAATTCCATGTGTGTGTGTGTGTGTGTGTAGCAGTTGTCTTTTATTTATGCCAAATGATACCTTCTTTTTCATTTCCAGCAGTTAAATAGCTTCCTTTTAAAATAAGTTTAAGTTTTAAAAAATGAGCACATTTAGATAACAAATATTAAGTGAATGGGCTTCCCTGATGACTTAGATGGAAAAGAATCTGCCTACAATATAGGAGACCTGGCTTCAATCCCTGGGTTGGGAAGATCCTCTGGAGAAGGGAATGGCTACGCACTCCAGTATCGGAGAATCCCATGGACAGAGGAGCCTGGCAGGCTATAGTCCATGGGGTAACAGTCAGACACAACTGAGTGATTAACACATGTTAAGTGAATAATGGGATAGGCTCTCCCTGGGACTGTCCCATCCTGGGGCCTGATCTTGTGACCCTGAAAGGGCCAAGGTCCTGCTGGAGTAGGGAAACCATGGGATAAAGCATGGGCTTGAGGGGTCCTTGACTTGTAAAGTGGGGGAGTGAACTTGGTGGAATATTCTGAGACTGGGTGAAGTTCTAGGCGTGCTCCCTCCCAGGGCTGGGACTGGGGGAAACCAGAAAGCTGTGCAGGACACATATTTAAGGAGGCACTGTTCTCAAGGTGGAGCAAGAAGAGCAGAGTCAGCCTAAGAAAGGAATGGCCTCTCTTGCCTCAGCCTAGACCCGGCCCCGTTCAAGTCTCTCCTCTTCACCCTGAGCTTTGTGGTCAGTTCCTTCATCTCTGCAAGCCTCAGTTTTCTTCTTTGGTCCAATGGGTAAATGAAGCCAGTTTCTCGGTTGTGAGGGGCCACTGGGAGCATTGTACATAAACTCAGTGGACCTGAGTTTGAACAAACTCCAGGAGATAGTGAAGGACAGGGAGGCCTGGCATGTGGCAGTCCATTGGGTTGCAGAGAGTCGGACAAGACAGTGACTGAACGACGAAGAACTTTGTCCAGACAGACTCTTGTTGTGTGCTCCACCGGGGACAACTCTCATGGTCCTTTTAAAAATTGTTTTAAAAAATATTTGTTATTATTTTTGCCTGAGTCAAGTCGTAGTTGCCGCAGGCCAGCTCTTTGTTGCATCGTTTGTGCTGCCCTTGTTGCCCAGGTCACAACCCAAGATTTTGCAAACTGGGTATGTTCTCGTGAGCCCGGCACCTCCGTCTGGGGAAGTTCATTCCAGACCCTCTAGGTCACAATGCCACCTTGCTGTCAGTGCTGTTCCCATCTTCCAGAGCCTGGCTTATTGGGACCGGACGTGGGGGTGGGTGAGCTCCGAGTGGAGTCAGGGCAGGGAGCAGATGCCAGGCCATCGGATGCAGCTGGACCCCTCTTTCCTCTGACAGACCCTGCTCTTCAGCAGAACCACTACCCCCTCGGCCGTCATGAAGCTTATTTCCCCCAGAGACTTTGTGGACCTGATACTGGTCAGGACGTACGAGGACGGCACCATCAGTTCCAATGGTGAGCGACGGTGGCCCTGCTTTGAGGTGTTAGTGGGCTGCTGGTCTCTGTCTCCCCCACACCCACCCAGTTCCCCAAAGAAAGCCCACCAGCTAGAAATCCCTGAGGCATGCACAGCCTGGGCCTGTTTTTCTGTGTTCCCTTCCCCTTGTCAGGTTTGGGGGGATTCTGTGCCAGGGAGGTCTGAGATGAGAGCATCCACACATGTCATTTTACTTTGAAGACACAGATTCCATCAGCACCCTGTTTTCATTCCTGCTGAGGTGAATAGTTTGTACCCCAGACACACGGGCTATGATTTAGCTTGAGGGAACCCCAGGGTGTGGTGATCCCCTGCACCCGTGGTGCACCTCCCCAAGAGGTCTGTGGCGCTGTCGGCTCCCCGACTTCCAGCCAGGAGCAGAGTTCCTGCCTCTGCACTTTTTACAGTCCCTCCTGCAGAAAGCACCAGCCTGGCTGCTTTCCTGAATATCCCATGTGGGGACAGGTGGTGGCACGTCCACACCTCTGTTGGCCGGGAATTGAGAAGGAGACCTTCTTCCTTCTACACTCGAGCCTGACATCTGAAATGTTCTTTAAAAAAAAAAAATTGTATTTATTTGGCTGTGCTAGGTCTTAGTTATGGCATTTGGAATCTAGTTCCCTGCATGTGTGTATGCTCAGTAATGTCCAACTCTTTGTGACCCCCTGGACTATAGCCTGCCAGGCCCCTCTGTCCATGGGATTCTCCAGGCAAGAACACGGGAGAGGGTTGCCATGCCCTCCTCCATGGGATCTTCCTGACCCAGGGATTGAACCCACCTCTCCTGCATTGGCAGGTGGGCTCTTTACCACTGGGCCACCAGGGAAGACCCTGAATTATTCTTTCCTCTAATACTCTGGCAGGTTGGAGAGGGTGTGTGTGTATATGTGAGTGCAGAAGTGTGTGAGCACACATACGTGTGAATGCATGTGTGTGAGGGACAGTGGGGTGGCAGTAGGGAGAGCTCAGGCTCCAGGTGACTGGTCTGCATACACTCTGGGTGCCTGGTAAGGCCCTTCAGCCACTGTGGCCCGATTGCCGGAAGTTGTAGCTCCCTGACCCTTTACTCTCTCTTCCAGCTGCCAATGTGGAGCATCCATCTTGTCCCCCAAATCCAGCTTACGTGAGAGGATTTAACCATCCCTGTGGTTGTTTCTGTGAACCTCTGCCAGGGTAAGGACAACCTCCTAGAATGAATGACGTGCCCAAACCTTACTGGCTTCACTGAAGATGTCCTGTTGTTGTTGCTGAGTCGATCAGTCATGTCCGACTCTTTGCAACCCTGGGGACTGCAACATGCCAGGCCACTCTGTGCCTCACCATCTCCCAGAGTTTGTTCAAACTCATGTCCGTTGAATCGGTGATACCATCCAACCATCTCATCCTCTGCCTTCCCCTTCTCCTTTTGCCTTCAGTTTCAGCATCAGATCTTTTCTAGTAAGTCAGCTCTTTGCATCAGATGGCCAAAGTACTGGAGCCTCATCTTCAGCATCAGTCCTTCCAGTGAATATTGAGGGTTGATTTCCTTTAGGATTGACTGGTTTGATCTCCTTTCTATCCAAGGCAGAGGATGTTCTACTCAATGGCAACATTAACAATGATTCCCAATAATTAAAATGCCTTACACCTCTCCTAGGCCTTGCTGTTACAGAGCCCCACATACACATATCAGTGATGTAATACGCCAAAGTTCTGTTGGTGTGTGAGAAAGAATCGTGGTGGTATTGTTCGGTCACTCGGTCGTGTCCAACTCTTTACAACCCCATGGACTGCAGCACACCAGGCTTCTGTATCCTTCACCACCTTCCAGAGTTTGCTCAAACTCACGTCCACTGAGTTGGTCATGCTATCTAACCATCTCATCCTCTGTCGCCCCCTTCTTCTCCTGCCTTCAAAATTGTGGGGAAGTGTCCTTATTTCTGATGTGGGAACCCTCCCTCTAGTCCTAGGCAAGCTGGGCAAATGTCTTGGTCCCATTTAGCAGATGAAGAAACTGAGGCTCAGGGAGGCTGGGGAGTCTGTGCAGGGTCACAGGCTGGCCTAGGGTCTGGGCACCCAGTCTTACTGGGGTTCCCTCAGCAAGGAATGAGGTTGAGATGCTCTGGCCTAACGCATGATTCTGAGAACACAGCATGAGTCAGCCCCAGAACTGAGCTCAGAAATGGCTCTTTCCCGTGTTCTCACAGGTCATGGCCAGTTGTTTTTTTTTGCCATACCGAGCAGCATGCAGGCTCTTAGTTCTCATATTTTTGGTCTAAGTCTCCATGGTTGCTGTTCAGTCACTCAGTTGTGTCCAGCTCTTTGTGATCCCATGGACTGTAGCCTGCCATGCTTCTCTGTCCATGGGATTTCCCAGGCAAGAATACTGGAGTGGGTTGCCAGTTCCTTCTCCAGGACATCTTCCCAACCCAGGGATCAAACCCACATCTCCTGAATTGGCAGGTGGATTCTTTACCACTGACTACCAGGGAAGCCCTCATTTACACTCTTCAGTATTATTCAGAGCATCAAAGTGTTTTGTTCATGTGGATTATATCCATCAATATTTACTATATTTGACATTAAACCTGGGATATTTTAAAATAATGATACATTCATTAGAAGTGACTCATTGGAAAAGATCCTGATGCTGCTGGGAAAGATGGAAGGCAAAAGGAGAAGGGGACGGTGGAGGATGAAATGATTAGATAGCATCACTAACTCAATACGAATTTGAGCAAACTCCAGGAGACAGTGAAGGACAGGGAAGCCTGGCATGCTGCAGTCCAAGGGGTTGCAAAAAGCCGGACATGATTTATCGACTGAACAACAACAACAGCAATTACATAATAACATAAATATTGTGAAAAATAACTATTTTTCAAAAGAGAAAAATAGGGGAGAGTGGTCTTGTTTTACATTTGAGGAAATATTAATGTTAGGCTTAATAGAAGCTCACATCTGCTTCTACATTCAGTCTGTTGTGATACACACATCAAAGAGCCTTTGGAAACTGGGCCCCCCACCACAGCAGCAAAGCTGTTAACAACTCCATTCAAATAAAATGCTCAGGGACCTCCCTGGTGGTCCAGTGGCTAAGACTCCATACTTCCAATACAGGGGATGCAGGTTTGATCCCAGGCTGGGAAAGTAAGATCCCACATGCTGTGAGTCATGGCCTCCAAAAATTAAAAATAAATAAATAAACAAAAATGCTTGGTCTCCACAAAGCCTATGCCTTTGTTGTGCTGGCCATGGGAAAAATTTGTGAGAATAAAATACAGGCTGAGAGAATGGGAGAGAAAAGGCAAATCACATCTTAATACTGTGAGGAAAATAGCCTTGACCTAAAAAGCCCTTGATAGGGTATCAGGAACCCCCAGGAGTTGCCAGACCTCTCGCAGAATCACTGCCATCAATGGTCAGAGGGCAGCATCATGTCTCTTTCTCCCAGGACCTGGCACCAGAGTAAGTTCTCTGGAAGACTTTCCTGACTGAATCAGGCACAGGGAATGAATGACCTTGCTGTGATGGAAATCAGCGCATGTCCTCGCTTGCCATCGATGTGGGGCCAGGGAAGCATGCTTGAGAGGATCCACTTCCATCCTGAAAAGAAGCAGATCCAGAGGGGACCTCTGGGCAGTGAACCCAGTGAAATCCCTGGGTTTGGACCACTTCCTTGGGTGGGCCCTCAGTTCTGGATACCTAACAGCCCTGTTTTTGTTTTCACAGGGAGCCAAACAAAACCAGCTTGGTCACGTTCTTCCAGACTGACCTCAGTGGTTACCTCCCACAGAGCGTCGTGGACTCCTTCTTCCCCCGCAGCATGGCTGGGTTCTACGCCAACCTTGAGAAAGCAGTGAAGAAATTCTTTGGTTGACAGCCTGGCTGGTTGGCCAAGAACTGCAGTGGCTCATGCAGAAGGGCAGTTGTTGAGACACCCCTGGAGAGCCTGGGAGCCCATGGGCTCCTTTGGAAGACACCGATGGAAAGTTCGTCTCCAGGGGCAGCCCTGGGTCCTCTGCTCCTCCATCTACTCGGGTGGGGCTGTTGTCATCCAAGCATACCTTCTCCGGCAGGTGCATAAGAGCCCCCAACCACCAGATGGGGACTCTGCCTGGGCACCGTGGGACACACTAGGGTCCAAAGCCTTCCTCTGCCGGTCACTCTAAGAGATCCCCCAAAACCTGGCTCAGCCCCTTTGTTGCATCCGAGCTCTCCATCCTGTACCACAGACCCCCGGATGTATGGTGCTGTGCCAGCCTTCCTCTTAAAGACGTCAACTTGACGTTTAAAAAATGAGATGAGACTTCAGGAAAAACACTTTCAGTATTCCTTTTGTTGTCTCTTTTATTGAAATCAGTTTTCTTTCTTTTTCCCCTGCATGAGTTAAATTTCATGTGCCCCAGGGAAACCAGGCAGTTTGAATCTGACCCTGGAAGCACTCTGGAATTGATTCTGGATGGAGCAAGCCTATAAGTGGGATTTGAGGAGAACCTTCCTTCCCTTGGGCATTTGCCTTTTCTTGTCCTTGGTTATGGAAGGTGGAGCAGGAGTCTTCTGGCCTCCAAGCCCTGGTAGGGCCATAGTTCTGTTACCAAATCCATGGGATTTCCCAGGCAAGAATACTGGAGTGGGTTGCCATTTCCTTCTCCAGGGGAGCTTCCCAACCCAGAGATCAAACCCATGTCTCTTGCATTGGCAGCAGATTGATTACTGCTGAGCCACCAAAGAAGCCCCAGTCAGGGGATACTGCTGCTGCTGCTGCTAAGTTACGTCAGTCGTGTCCGACTCTGTGTGACCCCATAGATGGCAGCCCACCAGGCTCCCCCGTCCCTGGGATTCTCCAGGCAAGAACACTGGAGTGGGTTGCCATTTCCTTCTCCAATGCATGAGTGAAAAGTAAAAGGGAAGTCACTCAGTCATGTCCGACTCTTAGCGACCCCATGGACTGCAGCCCACCAGGCTCCTCCATCCATGGGATTCTCCAGCAACAATACTAGGTGTTGCTAATCAATTTCCTTGCCCCAGTCTCAACAATCAGGCATTAAGTAATGACCAAACCAAATATCCCTTTGATCAGGCACACAGAGGTAGTTTCCCTACAATGTTCTGTCTGCATTTAAAAACATCTTGGCCTGTTGTGCACGTGCTTGGTTGCTCAGTTGTGCCCGACTCTTTGTGAACTTATGGACTGTGGCCCGCCAGGCTCCTCTGTCCATGGCATTCCCCAGGCAAGAATACTAGAGTGGGTTGCCATGCCCTCCTGCAGGGAATTGAACTAGGAATCGAACCCAAGTCTCTTGTGTCTCCTGTATTGCAGGCAGATTCTTTACCTGCTGAACCATTGGGGAAGCCCCATCTTGGCCTATTGGTCACTACCAAATCACAGAAGAAAGGACTCTTTGTATCATTTACCAGCTGGACAAGTTTCTTACTGTCTTTGGGTCTCAGTGTTCTCATCTATATAACAGGATGATGTCACACTCTGTAGACACTACTGTGATTACTGAAGACAGTGTCCACTTAACACCAACACGGTGCTTGGCACATAGGAGGTGAATGGCAGCCATGTATATTTCACCCTCTCAAACTCAGGCCAGTCTATTCTGTTGGCACAGCTGAGCACACATGGAGTTGCACTTGTCTGTTTATTGCTCTGTCACTGGGTACCACCCCGGCTAGGAGCACTTCTCCAACCCCAACCAAAAACAGTTTTGCAAATGCGCTATGTGATAGACCATATTTTCCAAAAACAGCCCAAGCCGCCTTTTCCCTCCCCTTAAACCTGAGCAGATCTGGGCCAGCTCTGACTGATGGAGCACAAGAGAAGTGATGCTCTTCAACTTTAGAGATGAGGTCATATCAAGGATGCAGCTCCTACCTGGCTCTCACACTCTCAGAGGACATCCAGTCATGTATTTGAGGAAGCCCTGGCCATAGGGAGAGGCCACCTGCAAGTGTGCAGGCCAATGGCTCCAGCTGAGTTCCTAGCCAGCAGCCAACCTCAGGGACCCATGTGTGAGTGAGTGACCCTTCCAGTGGCTCTAGCCTCCAGCCTGTGAGTTGGTGCCAGCTGATGTCAAGTGGAGCAGGATGAAGGGAACCCCCTCCAAGCAGGCCAGCATTGCAGACTGATGAGAAAAACAAGGTTGGGGTGGATTGTCACCCAGAGACAGGCCTTAGAAAACCTGCAGAGCAAGCCAAGGATTTCATATCCAATCATATATCCAATTTATTTACAGCACCACAGTATTATCACTAAGCTCTCTAGATGCAGTCTGTCGTTTGTATCAGCCACCCCACTGTGACTGTGCCCTAACTTCTGGGACCGCCCTCTTACTGGGTGGGATCCCAGAAGGTCCAGACCTGGGCAAGCAGCCACCGGGAAGCACACCTGTGCATTCCGCCATTGGGTGGGGTTAGCCGTGACCCTGAGAATTAGCAGTTTGGGGACCTGCATGTGGTAGGCTCTGGCGTCCACACCGGTGCTGGGCCTAAGGATCTCCAGCAGCTGGGGTCCCCTTGGACTGCAGGCTTTTCCTCCTGAGGACGATTGTCACAGGTCCATCAGGCAACGCCTTGATGATGTTCCAGGCTTCAAACCGCGTGAGGCCCTGCATGGCAGTGCCGGCCAGGTGTACGATTTCATCTCCCGGCTGGACTGTGTCACTCTGTTCTGAGGCCAGCCCTGGGATGAGAGAGGAGAGAGTGGGTGCCTTGGGTGACAAGGGAACAAGTAGTCAGCACCTACCCTTGGTCTCTGAGGAGCCAGGACAGCTCAGAAGGGAACTGGAGCCCGTCCCTCCGGAGCTCAGTGGTCGATCTAAAGTGAGGCATCCCAGGACTTCCCTGGTGGTCCACTGGTTAAGATGTCACCTTCCAGTGCAGGGGGCACAGGTTCAGTCCTTGGTCAGGGAACTAAGATCTTGTGTGTTGTGCAGTGTGGCCAATAAATAAATAAAACAGACCAAGCATCTAAACAGACATTTCTCAAAAAAAAAGAAAAAAAAAAGCTAAAATATACTGGGCAGTTATATATCACAGGCTTTGTGTTAACACTCAGCATTTATGGCAAGAGTTCTAGGACTCTAGTAGCTCTGTTACTGTTCCCTTTTCATGTGGGAGGAAACCAAGGACTCAAGTAACTCACCTGAGCTTCGAAGCTGCTGCATGGTGGGTCTAGGTTTGAACCAGACTTTGTGGCTCTAGAGACCACGTCCCTTGGCCGCAGCTGGCAGACTCATCCCCGTGTAAGCAAATGGGACCAAGATGGTGAAGTGACTCGCCTAAGGTCGTGCTGCCATTGGTGGCAGAACTAACACTAGAATCCAGGTCCAGTGACTTGGAGACCTATGCTCATCTCAAGTTGACTTTCAAAAGTTAGAAATATTGGGAATTCCCTGGTAGTCCAGCAGTTAAGACTTCAAGCTTCCACTGCAAGGGGTGTGTGTTCAATCCCTGATTGGTAATTAAGATTCTGCAAGGAAATAGCAACCCACTCCAGTGTTCTTACCTGGGAAATCCCATAGACAGAGGAACCTGGCAGGCTACAGTCCATGGGGTCGCAAAGAGTCAGACATGACTGAGCACACACACACACAGGCTGTGCAGTGTGGTCAAAAATTAAAATAAAAAGTTAAAAATATCTTTCTCAGAATTGAGGACTTCCTGCGTGGTCCAGAGATTAAGAATTCACCTTGCAATGCAGGGGATGAGGTTGGGGACCTAAGATCCCCACAGGCCTTGGGGCAACTAAGCCTGTATGCCAACTAAGCCCTGCATGACACAATTAGAGAGAAGCCCATGTGCCATAACTAAGACCTGATGCAGCCATAAATAAATAAGGTGAAGTTTTGGTTAAGGATAAAAAAAAAGCAATTCTATTTATATATATATATTATGTATATATAGCTTTTCCAGAGTTGGAGTAAACACAGAATCCTTCGGAAGCTCCCGTGTGAGCCTCAGTTCTTCCCGCTGTGGTTCAGCAGTTGTAGCAGACCTCCCAGAAACAAAACCAGTCTGCAGTGGGGGCTCCCTGGGGGACAGGGAGCAGAGCTAGGAGGGCCTTTGAGTCTCAACACTAAGAGCCCAAAGACATACACCCACAGCTCTTCTTATAGATCAGGAACCTCAGGCCCAGAAGACAATAGTCACTTGGCAGTTAGAAGCAGAGCTGGAGGGCTTCCCGGGTGGCTCAGTGGTAAAGAATCTGCCTGTCAGTGCAGGAGATATGGGTTTGATCCCTGATCCAGGAAGATCCCACATACTGTGGAGCAACTAAGCCCACAGACCACAACTTCTGAGCCTGTGCTTTAGAGCTTGGGAGCCTCACGTGCTGCTACTATTGAAGCCGTCGTGTTCTGGAGCAGGTGCTCTGCAACGAGACACCACTGTAATGAGAAGCCTGTGCGCTTGCAACTAGAGAAAAGCGTGCATACAGCAATGAAGACCCAGCATACCAAAAATTTTAAAAAAGAAGCAGAACTGGACCAGATCCCAGACCACGTGACCCCTTGTCTACAACTCCTGGCTCTGGGACTCAGGGGGTCCAGCTTGAGAAGCAGTGAAGAATCAGGGGTGATTGTATGTGACAGCTGCAGGCCATTCATTATCTTCCCAGGAAAACCCAAGTAACCTCCAACTAGGGTTGGCTTGCTCCCCAGTCCATGATGAACAAAATCTCAACATTTTGAATAGCAGTAGGAGCTGACGGGTCCAGGATTAGAATGAGGTGAGTGAGGCTAGGAAGTCGGACTCTGTGTTTTGTTCATTGTGGGCTTTTTAAATTAATTTCAATTTAAAAAAATATTGCATTGAAACAGTCTGTATCTTGATTACTGAATATTTCGGCACCCCCTTCAATATTGCACCCAGGACTTCCCTGGTGGACCAGTGGATAAGAATCTTCCTGTCCAGGAAGATTCCATATGCCAAGGGGCAATTAAGCCTGTGCACCACAACTACTAAGCCCGACTGCTCTAGAGCCCCAGCTCTGCAGTGAGAGAAGCCACCACAATGAGATGCCTGGCCACCGCAACTAGAGAGTAGCCGGCTCTCTGCAACTAGAGAAAGCCCACAAGGAGCAATAAACACTCAGCATAGCCAACATAAATAAATAATAAATAATTTTTAAAAATTAAAAAAACAGCACTCAGGGCCTCATGTACTTCACCTTGGTCCCATCCCTGCCAGGCTGAAGTCAGAGCAGGCTGGGTCATTTACAAGGACCCAGCAAAATAGAAGGATTACGGGGATGTCTGAGCCAAGGAGAAGAGGGAGAAAAGCAAAGTCAAGTTCATAAGAGGTCTGCCTGCCTCTCAAGAGGGCCTGGGGTTGTGGGAAACCGATAAGTCCTGTAGGGCCCTCAGAAGCCTGGAGCTGAAGCCAAAAGGGGACCCACATCACACCTTTGAAGATCCTGTTAACTGTCAGAGGCTTGTCCCCATGTAGGGAGCCCTTCCCTCCTTCCAGGCTGAAGCCCAGTCCCGCAGAGGTCTTTTCCAGGGTCACCGTGCAGACTGTGGCCTCTGCTGCTGAGAAAACACAGAGGTTTGTTAGGGATGCTCTTCTTCTGGGTATCAGGTGAGCCTGGCTGATGCTGCCAGGGAACTTGTGCACATGTGCGAATTCACCCATGTGCGCATCACCCGGCTGGCTAAGTGTTCTGAGGACCAGGAATGACTTAATGGCCCTGCCAGCACAGGCCTCACGCATCCAAAAGTGATGTGGCCCACAAGGCTTCTACCAGGCAAGGAGAGCTTACCGGATTCTATGGAGACATCACTGGTCACAGAGGCTGAACCTGAGGAATCAGTGGAGGAGTTGAGGTCGGTCGTGGCCTCCAGAGTCGGCCTCCTGGTGACGATCACAGCTTGCCTGGGCTCCCGAGCTTGGCGGAGGATAGCCAGGGCATCATTGTGCGTGGCTCCTTTGAGAGATTTGCCGTTGATGGAGAGAACCTCATTGCCCTTCTGAATGGTCCCTTCCTGGGAGGCCAGCCCGTTAGGGAACACCCTGTGAACCTGAGCAAACCAGAGGAGGTCAGGACCCAGGACTTACCATATTGGATCTGGATTCTTGCTGGAGGAGGATCACGACCAGTTAAACCTAGGTTCTTGTTGTTTAGTTGCTAAGCGACCACCTCTTTTGTGACCCCATGAACTGTAGCCTATTAGGCTCCTATGTCCATGGGATTTTCCAGGCAAGAATACTAGAATGGGTTGCCACTTCCTTCTCCTGTGCATCTTCCCCACCCGGGAATCGAACCTATGTCTCATGCATTGGCAGGCAGGTTCTTTACCACTGAGCCACCAGGAAGCCCAGAAGATTCTTTCAAAGAAAATAAAATGAAAGGTGTCCTAGCTCAGAGCCACTAGCCAGGTTCACTCCCTTCTCTACCCAGAGCAGAGATCATTAGCAAAAATGGCCAGACTGGCCCTCAAAATTCTTCCCAACACAACATCCTACACTGTATTGCTTCAATCCTAGTTAACATTTGGTCACACTCTTTTGCCCTTTGTGCTCTGCATCAGCATTCTCCCAGGAAACTTTCTTCAAGCACTGATTTTGTGACATATTAATAGATACTGTGTTAGAAAAGTTTCCAAGGTCTAAGAAAATTAAGAATGTTGGATAAAATACAAGCTCTGAAAATGTCTACTGTTTAAAAAAAATATTAGAGACTCTACAGTGCAGGCTGGCATGATAGTTCTCTAAGAACAGGCCATATAATATAGTGATCCCCAAAAGATTCAGCAAAGCATTCTTTTTTTCATAGAGAAATTCTCAGGCCACATATTTCACAGAATGCAGAATTCCTATCCTAGGAAGTCTATATATTTTTAAAGCTCTTCCCCTAGAAATTCTGATCCTTAATTCCAGTTAAAAGAGACCATCCCCACCTAGGTTCCTTTTCTGAAAAAGTGTAGGATTAAAAAAAAAAAATCTCATGTCTTTGCCGCAGTCATCTTCTTTTTTTTTTCCTGTAATACATTTTTTTTACGTGTATAGGCCTTTTTATTTTTTGGCCCCACGGTATGTGGGATCTTAGTTCCCTGACTCAGGATCAAACCCACCCCCTCTGCAATGGAGGCACAGAGTCTTAACCACTGGACTCCCAGGCAAGACCTGCCTCAACCTTTTTAATGATGTAAATGATGTTAATTAGGAGGACTGAATGACAGCACGAGTGGCCAATCGCTGAACTGTGCTATGTGTTGTTTTGCTGTTATCCTCTGATCAAGGTTCTTTGTTTCTCTAAACAGTTTCAGTGTTGGAAAAATTCTGTTATGGGGTCAGACGTGGTCAAGATCCTCTGATTACAAGACCCGAGTAGGAGGAGAATCTGTTCTGCATCTCCATCCATCCTCCACAAATGAAGCATACATGCCAACGATCCCCCGTCCTGAGGCATGGGGAAGAAAACCTGCACATGTCAGTGGGAGCCCAGCTTGTTCTTGGTAATGGACGGTACTCAACATTAGTTCTCTTTGAATGAATCTGGAAAGGAACAGAAGTGCTCAAACATGGAAGGAGAAAGGGGAAGCTTGGTGCATAGGATCAGCCGATGTGTACCGCTCCTGGCTTTTGAGGCAGTGTCAGCGGTGGCGACCGAGATGGGTGCAGAAAACTACTCCCTCCAGGGCAGACCCACAGATCCAAAGTGTTGTTCCCACAGGCAAGCTATCTTTTCTGCTCTTCAATTAGGAAGCAGCCTGTGCCGTCCAGAACGTCTTTACGGTGATCTACCAGTGCTCAGTGTCAGAAATAGGTCCTCATTGGTTTTATGTGCTTTTTTGTGGTGGAGAGCTTGCTTGCAAAGAAGGAAGTTGCTGCTCACACATGACTGAAAGCAGTGTGCCAAGTTACTCTGGGTACCAGCTGGTCCTGCGAGAACAGGGGGCTGGACCTCGAGATCTGAAGCCTCGGGCACATTCTGAGCTGTGCTCTGTGAATAGCAACAGAAACAGCTTCCTGACCTTTCCAGCTGGGCCCCACCGCCCGCCGTCAACCGTCAGACCTGCTTCACCACCGTCCGTGTTAACACACCTATCTCCCAGTGGGCAAACCCAGGAAAACAGCCTCCTGTACCACACCTGCCTGCCCAAGGCCTCTTTCTGTCCAGGTGGGACCTCTTTCCATCTAGATGTGCTGTGCTATGTATCATAGCCAGACCTTCAATCCTTCCTGTAAAGCCTTTGGCAAAGGCTCCTGTGGTCATAAATCATTCTTGTCTAAACGTTGGTGGCATACGTATGTCAAGAACAGGGAGCTCAGGTCAGTGCTCTGTGATGACCTGGATGGGTGGGATGGGGTGGGGAGTTGGGAGGGAAATCCAAGAAGGATGTATATATGTATACATGTACATACATATATGTATATGCATATATATATGTATATAGACATATATGTATACCTATAGCTGATTTGCTTTGTTGTACGGCAGAAACTAATGCAACATCGTAAAGCAACTGTACTCCAATAATAAGATAAAATGTTGGTTGCTCAGTCGTATCTGATTCTTTGTGACCCTATGGACTGTAGATTTCCAGGCTTCTTTGCCTATGGGATTCTCCAGGCAAGAATGCTGGAGTGGGTTGCCATTTCCTACTCCAGGGGATCTTCCCAGGGATCAAAGCTGGGCAGGTCTCCTGCATTGCAGGCATATTCTTTACTATCTGAGCCACCAGGGAAGCCCAGTGGCTTATAAAGTTAAAAACATTTTTAAATGTTGGTGGCTAACCGGTTACTTATCTCTATTTCCAAAAGAGACATGATGCTGAAAAAAATTTGTTTTGAATTTTCTTCCTGTTTTATTGTTGTTGAGATGAAATTCCCATAACATTCATTTAACCTGATAGCTCAGTTGGTAAGGAATCCACCTGCAATGTAGGAGACCCCGGTTCAATTCCTGGGTTGGGAAGATCCTCTGGAGAAGGGAAAGGTATTTACCACTCTGGTATTTTGGCCTAGAGAATTCCATGGACTGTGTGGTCCATAGGGTTGCAAAGAGTTGGACATGATTGATCAACTTTCACTTCACTTCACTTCAACGCAGTGACATTCACTGTGTTGGAATTTTTTAAACGTCTCTCCAGGACCTTCAAAAATGGAGGCATTAAGGCTCTGACTTCAAGAAATTCTGATAAAATAGCTCTGGGGTGAGGCTGAGATGCCTGTAATATTTTTTAAAGTTCCATAAGTGATTCAGATTTCTTTGGGTAAATTAAAGTTGTTTTGTGTACACAGAGACCTTTTTAAAGTTAAGGATCATGGGACTTCCCTCGTGGTCCAGTGGTTAAGTATCTATGCTTCTCAAGTATCTTAAACTCCTGCAGTAACCTCCTGCCCAGGGCCTGGGGTTATTCATTCCTCTGATTCCCCCCCTGATAAGTGCTTCGCCCTGCCAAGGGTCATTGCCTCTGGCTCTGATGAACCCCATGACTGGGCCACTCACCGTGATCACCTTATTTTCTAGATCTGCTCCTCCTGCCAAGCTGAACCCAAGGCCAGCCCCTTCCTCCTTGTGCAAGATGGTGACATGGATGCTGTCTAATTGCTGTAGAAGGAAAATATATGTATTAAAAAACATTGTATTTGCAACAGCATGAACAATTTAGCAAGTATTCTTCTTCCCCTCTGTTCAAGTTTAATAAAACTACAGAAGATCAAGATTTAACAAGTGTTCTAACATCAGGCTGTGTGTGTGCTTAATCATGTCTGACTCTTTGCAACCTCATGGACTGTAGCCCACCAGGCTCCTCTGTCCATGGGATTCTCCAGGCAAGAATACTGAAGTGGGTGGCCACTTCTTACTCCAGGGGATCTTCCTGACCCAGAGTTTGAACCCACGTCTCTTGTATCTCTGGCATTGGCAAGCCAATGCTTTACCACTAGTGCCACCTGGGAAGCATAACATCAGGCTGATTTGCTCTCAAATCACAACTTGTCCATATACCCAGTTATGTCAAACCCATCTCATTATTTAGAAAAAGAAAACTTTCTGGGAAGTCATGGGAAGCACAAAAGAAAAAAGAAAATGCATATAAGGCAACCTGTAGAGTTCTTTGCCTCTCCTGTGTACCCATCCACACCCACATCTATACAGATGGGGCTGGGTGCTACTGAGTCAGCTGGAAATCGAAGCTGGGACAACAGCTCTGCTATCTGGTGTGGAATGGGGTCAGCCTGGAGAACTCTGGGTCAGCAAGCTGGAGCGGTGCAGTTTTGCAAGAGTTAGCTGCTCTGTTTTTACACCTGCTGCTCCGTGGGGCACAGCAGCAGCACTAAGGAACCAGCTGGCTTCTCACCCTAGAACACACATGCGTACACACACACACACACACACACACACAACACACACACACAGTACTTCCCAGCCTGGACCTGGGCTCACCTGAAGTCAGAACAATCCCTCTGCAGTGTCTAAAGTCAGAGACCCTCGTCTGGTCTCAATAGTGGTGGGGGGCCTCAAACTCAAGTGCATCCAGGGCTCAGGCAGACCACTTAAAAGAGCAAAAGGGGCAGATGTGAGAGAGAGAGGGGAACTACAGAGAACTGAGAGCACATTGGCTCAAGAGGACCCTCTGCTCCTAGGAATGCAGACTAGTGCTCCAGGACCATTCATGCCCTTTTAAAAAAGAGAAGCCAGGGGACTTCCCTAATGGTTCAGTGATTAAGGATCTGTCTTGCAATGCAGGGAACGTGGGTTCCATCCCTGGTCGGGGAACTAAGATCCCACAGGGCAACTAAGTTAGCCACAGGGCAACTAAGCCTGCAAGTTACAACTAGAGAGTCTGTGAGCCACAGCTAAGACCTGACACAGCCAAATAAATAAATATTTAAAAAGAGAGAGAGAGAGGGAAGCCAGAATCCAGGGTTTGATTTGGGTTTGACGATATTTAAAATATAAATATAATATTGGGCTTCCCTGGTGACTCAGATGATAAAGAATCTGCCTGCAATGTAGGAAACTTGGGTTGGATCCCTGGGTCAGGAAGATCCCCTGGAGAAGGGAATTGCTGCACACTCCAGTATTCTTGCCTGGAGAATTCCATGGACAGAGGAGCCTGGCAGGCTACAGACCATGGGGTCGCAAAGAGTCAGACATGACTTAGCAACTACACATACACACACAATATAATATTTTTTAGACAATCACCAAGCAGACCAAATACAATACACCTTCAGGCTCTCAGGCCACCAGTTTGTGCCCTGGCATAAAGAAATAACCTTACATCAAAAATTCACTTGCTCTGACACCACCAGAGCCTCTGTCGTGCCGCTAGCTCCACAAGCCTTTGATCTAGAGTCCCCAAGACCCGGGGTTTGGGGGGGATGAAGGGATGAATGGACTTCACTGTCCCCACCTCAACTGCAGCACTGGCCCAAATCTCCCAAGTAAGCTGATGCCGGATCCCCAGGCATCAGCTTACTTGCCTTAGAAGAGCCCTTTGTCAAGTTTAAAAGCAAATCCTCTCCCAGGGAGGCCCCAGGCAGGACAGCCATGTATTTTACACAGCACTTCGTTGCTGTTGTTCAGTTTCCAAGTCATGTCGACTCTTTGCGACCCCACGGACTGCAGCACGCCAGGCTTCCCTGACCTTCACTGTCTCCCGGAATTTGTTCAAACTAATGTTCATTGAATCCTTGATGCTATCCAACCATCTCATCCTCTGTCGCCTCCTGCCCTCAATCTTTCCCAGTATCAGGGTCTTTTCCAGTGAGTTGGCTCTTCACATCAGGTGGCCAAAGTATTGGAACTTCAGTTTCAGCATCAGTTTCAGACTTTCCAGTGAATATTCAAGGATTGATTTCCTTTAGGATGGACTGGTTTGATCTCCTTGCAGTCCAAGGGACTCTCAAGAGTCTTCTCCAGCACAACAATTCGAAAGCATCAATTCTTCAGTGCTCAGCCTTCTTTATGGTTCAACTCTCACATCTGTACATGACTACTGGAAAAACCATAGTTTAGCCTCTGTTATTTTGTTGAAATCAGGCTCTGGGTAAGATGGTGCCAGTGCACAGGTGATGAGCAAGAGCCCCAGAGCCCCAGGACGTCTTCTCAGGCTCACCCATGCCCTTCATCTAGGGCAGCAGTCCCCAACCTTTTTGGCACCAGGGACCAGTTTCATAAAAGACAATTTCCCCATAGACTGGGGGAGGGTGATGGTTTCAGGGTGATCCAAGTGCACTACATTTACTGTGTACTTTATTTCTATTACCATTGCATCAGCTCCACCTCCGATCATCAGGCATTAGAACCTGGAGGCTGGGGACCCCTGCTGTAGGGAACGCTGACTGTGATGCCCCCTTACCCTCTCCTCCCAGTCTGGATAATTCCAGTGTAAACAGCCTTTGTGGACTGGGGCCTCCCAGGCGGATGCAAGGCCCGTGAGGCTGTGCTCATCTGAGCTGAATGAGCCTCAGCTCTGCCTGACCACTTCCTCTCCACACACTTTTGGGTCATGCTCAGAAGGCATAGGGGAAGTGGGACTTTCAGAATGACTTGACTGAGTGTGGGAGCCTTTGCAAGTCCTGGGGTCCGTCACCTCTTGGTGAGCAGGGCAAATCTTCAGGCAAGAACTCAGAATTTATGATGGATAGCTCACTTGCAAGCAGCATCACCCTGGAGATGCAGGCCAGGCAGGCAGTCAGGGGAACGTGGAGATAGAAACCTTGACTCTGCAAACTTGAACCTCACCTTTCTCCTTTATTAAATGATCAAAAAGATACAACTCTGATTGAAATCACTTCATGAGCTACAAAGCTCCCTACCCTGAAAGGTCTGGTTTTGGTCCAGTGCTACAGCACCCCTCTGCCCTGGGCAGGGCACAATCTGACTCTGGTATCTGCCCTTGGGAACAACTCTCTCGACTTCAGGGATCCTAGGGCTACATGGGTTGCTTTCCTCCTACCTAACTGAGGTGACCACACTGCTCTGAGCAAGGCCTTCATCCCTGTAAGTGCTAAGTCCCTCAGTCATGTCCAACTCTGAGACCCATGGACCGTAGCCCACCAGGCTCCTCTGTCCATAGGGTTCTGCAGGTAAGAGTACTGGAGTGGGTTCCCATTCCCTTTTCCAGGGGCTCTCCCCAACCAAGGGATCAAACCCATGTCTCTTAATGTCTCCTGCATTGGCAGGTGGGTTCTTTACCACTCGTGCCACCTGGGAAGCCCTTCATCTCTGTAAATGCCCATAAAAAAGAAACCTACCTTTAATGTAGCTTCATCCAGAACCTTCACTTCCTCTATGAGCTTCTTTAGTTCCTCTGTGCTCAGCAAGGAGATAACCGATTGACCAGGCTGAGAGGTGCAGTGGTCACAGTCGTTGGCTTCCGTGGACTCACTGAGACCTTCCGTGTATTCTCTTAGCTCTGAGAGGCTTGGCAGGGAGGAGAAGCACATAGTATGAGTTGTGATGCTAACAAGAGCTAACAGTCTTTGCATACCTACTGTATTCCCGGAAGGTGCTAATGTTCATTCCACAAGTACATGCAACAAGTCTATGAATAGAAACTAGCATCCCTTCACCGTAGAGATACAGACATTGGGGTTCAGGGAGGTGGGGAAACTTGTCTATGGTCACATGGTTATGAAATGCCAAGATCTGGAATTTGAAATCACAGATTGTGGTGTGTCTGACTCTGAAGTCTGTGTTCAAAACTTCACCCTGAAGTATAACTGATGCTTTGGGCAAATCTGTGTCTATATGACCACCAAGAGGGATATCCCTCTCTCTCTCACACACACCCACATGCTCACCCACATGCTCACAAGACCCATACACTCTCACACCCACACACCCTCTCTCTCTCTCACACACACCCACATACTCACCCACACGCTCACAAGACCCATACACTCTCACATCCACACACCCTCTCTCTCTCACACACACATATATATGCTCATAAGAACAGGTGGCGACTTATTTGGTGGTCCAGTAGTTAAGAATCCACCTTGCATTGCAAGGCACATGGACTCAATCCCTGGTCTGGGAAGATCCCACATGCCACATAGCAACTAAGTCTGTTTGCCACAACTGCTGAGCCTATGCTCTAGAGCCTTCGAGCCACAACTACTGAAGCTCATGTGCCTAGAGCCCATGCTCTGCAACAAGAGAAGTCACTGCATTGAGAAGCCTGTGCACCACAACTAGAGAAAAGCCTTTGAAAAGCGATGAAGACCCAGTGCAGTAAAAAAATAAAATAAACACTTAAAAAAGAGAGAGACAGAAAGGTGGAACAATCCTTTAGCAAACCTGAGAAACTTTTTAAAGACACAGGATTGTAAGAGGATGAAAGATGAGAGAGGTGAAAACTGGATGGAGACACTCACTTGAGAGAGAAGCTGGTGTCCGAGGCAGAAGCTTCAGCAGAACTATTCGTGGGGTCTTCACTGAATGCTGTGGGAGGTAACACCCCTTCTTTGGGGCTGCAGGGGATCTGGCCGAAAGAGAGGGAAGATGGGAGGCACAGCAGGGACTTCATGACGGCCGAGGACACTTGGCTGCTGATGGAGTAGAGTTTACTGGTCTTTTCATCCAGTGGCTTCATCTCGCAGGACTGGGTCCGGCTCAGGGGGAAGCTCCGAGCCCGCTGACTTGGCATCTTGACCACTGGGCCTCGGGGTCCCTCCATCTGTGTTGCCAGCAGCCTTGAGAGAGGGTCGGGGTCGGAGGAGAGGGTTTTCTGACCGGGCTGCTGTTCCAGGGGAGGGTGCCCTGACACGCCGGGGTTGCTGGCCTCTGACGTGGCCGGGGAGGCGGGGGGCAGCTGCTCTGGCTCTGGCCGCTGCTGCTCCATGGTGGGGGGAGCCCCTTGCCCCGAGGGACCAGAAGCCCGCTCTCCCTCTTGCTTCCTGGGAAGTTCTGCTGCTTCGCCCGAGGAGCTGGAGGCCTGGAGGCTCAGTCTCTGGGCTCCTCTGTCAGGCGGGTGAGCGGAGCTGAATGTTTCGAAGGAGCTGATCCTCTGCTTGATGGAGGACGAAGCCCGCAGGGGTGGCCCAGGGCGCTCCCTGGAGGTGGGGGTCGGCTGGCAGGAGGCGGCCATCTCTCGCCTGGAGTCCGGAACACGATTCCTCAAACCTTTCAAGCTTTGGCGAAACCAGGCTGGCTTGGGGGCTACTGGAGGACCCTTCTTCACGGTGCTGCCGCCCGCCTGCTTGTAAGCTTTGGGACCGCCGCCGGTGGTGTCCAGCTTCGCGGCAGCCCCGTCTGGGTGGCCCCGCATCCCATCTTCCTCACCCAGCGGGGCGTCGGGCTGCAGCGGCACGTGGTTGTGGTTCTCACTCATGATGGGGCTAAAGAGATTTTTGATGCAGTCAGAAATTCTAACCCAAGGGTCTTCGGCTGTGGTCTCAAGGCTATAGTCCATCCGAGCCTGTCTCCTAAGCAATGGGTGTTTTACTGGGGACGTTTGCGTCCCTAGGGGGTAGAAAGAAGGCCAGAGCTGTGTGTTACACCTCGTTGTGGGTTTTCCTCCTAAGTTCTACTTTCAAAGATGAACAGCAAGGATTCTGGGGGGGAGATGAGCAGAGTGGGGGATCCCTAGCTGGGTAAGCTGCTACCCCAGGTGCTATCACCTGGATGAAGCACACACAGAACCAGGGGACCAGAGGCGTGAGTTAACGCCACAGCATCCTAGCGTTTTACAGCTAGAAGGGTTCCCACAGAATACCTAGTCTGATCTCTGACACTGTGTAAGTGAGGAATCCAACATTCACAAGGATAAGGGGTCACCTGTTGGCAGAGCCAAGACCCCCACCTCCTGACTCCCCACTTTTGTGTCCTTTTGTAAGTCCCCTCCATATGAACCTTCAAGTTGTGAACTTTCAGAGATACAAACATGTGTTCTCATGTCCGATCACGTGAGTTAGTTCATATGTCTGGTGTACATTGTCACATGTGTGCATCCTCTACAAGTGTTTGTGCTTGTGTGCACTTTACTGTATAGGACTGTATAGAGGACGGTAGTGCAGTGTCTTTATTTCAAGCCCAGAATGTCTGGAAGCAAGTGTAAAAGCAGTGGTGATGTAGCTGGCACTATTGTACTTTTCAAGGTACTCTACTGCCAGATTTAAAAAGTTTTATTTTTTGTGTTTATTTTTTATGCATTATTTTTGTGAAAAATATTATAAATCCATTACAGTACAGTCCTATGTAGCAGATTGTGTTAGCTAGGTACCTAGGCTAACTTTGTTGGACTTAGGAACAAATTGGATTCACGAATGTGCTCTCAGAACGGAACTCATTCATATGTGGCAGACTTACTGTAATAAGTAGCCTCTTGGATAACTCATTAAAACGTAAAAGGTCAAAGCAACACTCAATTCTCTTACCATTTAAACTTTTAAGCCATGGGTCACACATTGACAGCCTTAATTGGTTTGGACCACCCACGTCATTGAAAAGCAATGCAGGCATGAAAGACTTCAGACAGGTTGCACCCCAGCTCAATGGGGTTAACAGCCTCTCTCTCACCCAGTCAGCATTTCACACATTAAAGTATCACCTGGTCCCTGAAGTCATGTCGGTTTGCTACTCTCCCTACTTGAAGACTTAACCAGCTTGCTCAGCAAAGGAGTGTTCCCAGCCCAAAGAGTCAATGAAAGATGAGAAGGCTCCAGGGAGAAAAAAGCTCTGTACCAGTGATTTCCCAAACTGGGCTGCACACTGGAAACTGGAGGATCTAAAATATACTGAGTCTGATTTAATACACCTGGGATGAACCTGGGTGTTGGCACTGGGGCAGCCCCACAGGTCCTTCCAGCCTGCTCTATCAGGCATGCTCAGTCAAGTTCAGCCCCTCACCACTGGGGTCAGAAGAAGGGGAACATATGTTGGTCTTTCTTGGAAGCCATCTTGAACAAGCCAGACCAGGGGAAGCTCTGCCACCCACCACTCTTTCCCAGGGACAAAGGGAGGCTGAACCCCAAGTCCTGCACAGCTGAGAAGCCAAGTGCATGTGTGGCCCTTCGGTCACCCCAGGTCTCATTGTTCTGGTACCATGCTCTGGGCAGTGCCTGGTATCAGAATTCAGCCCATTGTAAGGAAGACTTGGATTCCTCTTGCGTCTTGTTCCAATGCCAACCCTCAAGCTACACAACCATGCAGGGCATTAAGCCTGGATGATCCCACAGAGACCTTCTGCACTATCCCAGAGGCCAGGGTGGTTAGTACTGACTCTGGGACTTTACCAAGTGTGTCTGGACCTCTCAGCCTGGTCCTGCATTTATGCATTGCTCTGCTGTAAGGCCTGCTGTAAGACTCAGCTGTCGGACACTCTACGTGAGAGCCCTATGCAAACTGGGGTGAGGAGCTCTTGCTGGTAGATGTTCCCTGGTGTGTTCCTCAGTTGGGGTGACTAAGGGGTGAAGAGGAGCCTCCAGTAGTAGGGCCCCTGAGTAGGGCCCCTGCTCCGGGAGAGATGTGCCAGGTATTTCCATTCACAGCATTCCTGGACCTCCAAGAGCCTTCTGTGTGCTTTGCACGTGGTTATTGTTATTTAGTTGCTAAGTCACATTGGACTGTTTTGCAATGGCCATGGACTGTAGCCCACCAAGCTCCTATGTCCATGGGGTTCCCCAGTCAAGAATACTGGAGTGGGTGGCCATTTGCATGTAGTGCTACTCAAACAGGTTGAGCAATAAATATGTAAGTGTGTAGCCAATTCTGCCACTACCATTATTGGGAGCTCCTTGATGGACTGGTCTGTCTTCTTTCTCTCATTCTCCTTCACATTCATTCTCATCTCTCTCTCTTTCTCTGTGTGTGTCTCTCTCCCGGTGTCTGTCTCTTCCCCTGCCTTGCTTCTTCCCCAGAAGCCAGTACAGGGACTCTTGAAGGCAGCATTCAATACGCACTTACTGAATTGAATCTCCCATTGGGGTTCAATGTGATTTCCCACTTGCTGATGAGAGAACTGAGGCTCACACACAAAAAAGTTGAGTTGCCCCAAATCACACTGGTGAAGGACAGAGCCAGGTTTTCCACCCTGGTCTCCCTGGCCCCAAATCCCATCTCCTCTGTCATCAAAGCTTTAATATTCAGCTCACATCTCAGCACTTTCAGGGGCACCATGGGGGCGCACCCCAGCCATCCCCTGCCTGGGGGCAGTGACCACCAGCAACCTGCTATTCACTCATGCCTCTCTGACCTGCATCCCCAGACTTGGAAATGCTGGAAGAAGCTTTCTAGAAGGCTGTCACCCCGGAGGCAGCGGCCGCTCGCTGTGGTTGGATAGGTGTGTCTGGGACCTTTCCCAAGGGCTCCCTTCTCCAGCCGACTCTGGATTGGCCCGCATTCCTCCCATCACCGCTGTGCATCCCCCCCCACCCCGCATCACAGCATCACTATTCCAGCCAAGAGGTCCCCACCCTGACTGCTTACCAGCCCAGGCCCAGCGGTCCAGCCATGCAGGATGCTCTAATGCTGCAGTCTTCCCCTAGTGCTGGACCTTGATCCAGAAGGTCCCTCCTCCTGGCAGATGAAGACCTACCTGGGCTGGCTGCCCTCCTCCCTGGCTGGCCCTCTGAGAGGGATGTCGTGTGTGGCCCGACTACAGGTCCTGGGTGGCCAGCAGCGGTGTGAGGGGTTCTCCCCGCTGTGTCTTCCTGTGGAGGCGGCGGTGGCAGCAGTTCTCTGGCTTCCTGTGGTGTAAACAGGAAGTGAGACTGTGTCAAAACGGTAGCCTCCAGCTGTGAGAAAGCAAGGAGCCCTCTGATTGGGACTGGGGGGCCAACATCAAGCGGCTTTAATGAGAAGTCCAATAGCAGCCCTGGTGGTCAAGAGGGTCCTTTCCTCCATGGCGCTGTCTGCATGGGTGACCAGGGAGCTGGCACCTCCTGGAGGCCCAGAGCATCCCTCTACTTCCTGGACACATGAGCCGGCATCCAGGACAAGGGCTCATGCACTTGACACATGTGAAGATCCTGGGGCCCCTGTGACAGGGAGAAGAGGTCTGGGGGTGGGAAATAGGGCTGGCACTGCTTCATGTATCACTACATCTGGCCAAACTCCTCCTCCTCCCAGGGGGGAAGACAATGAGGCAAAGATCTGCCTCCCGAGTCTTCACTAAGTTAAAGTTAGACCCCTTAGAGGAAAATTTGGATCTGTTGCTTTCTACATTGTGATTTATTATTCAGTTATTTATGGTCTTCCTTGATGGCAAGTGGTAAAAAAAAAAAAGTTCATCTTCCAATGCAGGAGACCTGGGTTTGATCCCTGGGTCAGGAATATCCTCTGGAGAAGGAAATGGCTACCCACTCTAGTATTCTTGCCTGGAGAATCCCATGGACAGAGGAGCCTATCAGGATACAGTCCATGAGGTCACAGAGACCTGGACATGACTGAGCGACTAGACAACAAACATTCAGCTATTTAGAAAGGATGTTGTGAAGGATGACAGAAACTCTGAAACTGTGCCATTGCTCCCCTCTGCTGCCCCCAGGGTGACCTGATCAGTCTAGGGCAGGACGGTTTTCCCATTAAGCATGGATGTGGCCTCAGGCTGCTTCACAAACCAGTTCAGGGACGAGCTGGACCGAGCACCAAGTCACTTTCTAATGCTTGAGTAGAGTTTGGGTTTTCATACAGCATCAAAGAGATGTTGCCAGGGCCCAGAGGCAGGGACCAGCACCAGTTCTGTCCCAGAGTGGGACAGAAAGCTTCCCAGAAGTGCTTCTTGTCTGGCTCTTGAACAAAGGGTAAGAACTTTCCAGGCAGAGAAGCCAAGGAGAAGTGTTCCAGAGAGATAAACATCCATGGTAGAAGGAAAAAGCAGACCAGCAACCCAGAAAGAAAAGAAGGCCAATATAAAAATGATGCTGTATAGGGCTTCTCTGGTGGTCCAGTGGTTAAGAATCCACCTGCCAATGCAGGGGACACGAGTTCGATCCCTGGTCTGGAAAAATCCCCTATGCCTCAGGGCAACTAAGCCCATGTGTCTCAACACTGAAGCCAGAGTGCCCTAGAGCCCATGCTGTGCAACAAGAGAAGCCACTGCAATGAGAAGCCCACTCGCGCAACTAGATAGACCCAAAACAGCCACAAAATAAAATAAATATATAATTTAAAGAAAGATGCTGCCAAAATTTTTCTGCAGGGGAAATACTCTGCCATACTGCAGTTGATGGTATGTCTTTTCTGCTATTTCCAGGGTCAGGTGGAATGATGGGCTGGCTATTAGACAAGGCTGTGAGCTCCCTTCCAAAAGGAAGGAAAGAAGGAGGAACAAATGCACCATGTGGGACTAAAAGAGAAACTGAAAACATTTGTGGCCTGAGATTTATATCTACTTTGTCAATAAATATTCTTTAGGAAGTATAATTCTATACAAGTTAGAAATGTGTTCACCAAGCATTGTCCCAGCCCAGGGTTCCCTATTTAGAACCAAGTTCTATGGTAGCACTTTGGAAACACTGAGAGACCAACCAACCCAAAGGAATCACTGTGTCTCTTGAACTAGTCCTTCATAAAAGCAAGGCTTGGTTATGAAAGTAGAAGCTTAAAATATCAGACTGATGGTATCTAAGCCACTCATCAGCAGAAAAAAAAAAATGACGTGTCTGAAATTTAACTGCACCCAGGGAACTCGGCACCCTGTCTATATCCGTGAATGGTTGACACTTTCATAGGCTGATGCCCTGGGTACCAACCACAGTGGTGAAAGCAACTTTGCATGTTGGAATATACTCATATGTGTTTTGTCTTTTCATCAACACACCTGATACTGCACCCTCTTCATGGGAGATTTTTTTTCAATTAGCTCCAGAAGTAAGATTGATTTCACTTGACTTTTGCTGTAAATAGTTTTTCCTGGCATAGTGCTTGGTAGTGAATGATGGAGAGAGAAGGGAAAGAAGACAGGAGATGACTTAGGGGAGAAAGTGATTTTTAACCAAAAGTGGTCATTGAAGCTGATTTTCTAGAAGGGAGAGAACTGGTCCTCTGTTGAAAGAAATATTCTGAAGGTCATTTTGGTTGTGGAAGTCCCCTTGAGTTACAGTAGGTGAGAAAGACTTTGGGGTTGTCATAAAAGCTTGAGAAAGGTCATGGGACCCTGGGGAGGAAAGACTGGAGGAGGTGGAGGGTGGAGGACAGAGAGACAGACAAAGAAAAAGGAGAAGGAGGAGGGGCTAGAGGGAGAAAGGGAGGAAAGAATGGAGAGATATTACACACTGGGACCAAAGAGAAAAACACCCAGTGAGAAATCCCCAGACATGGTGGAGGATATTTTAAGAAGAATGACATGCAGCAAACAGCCCCCGTTTTTATGGTGCTGTCTTCCCTTCTCTGCACCCCCAACACCCAGGAAAATAATATGGTGCTGGCTGTGCTTTTGTAAAAGGCTGTGGAAGGGTCTGTGGGCCATGTGGGACAAAGCAGAAGGACAGAGAATTGCAGCTGTGGAAGTGCGGAGGGTGCAGGCAGGAGCGACAAATGCTGAAGAGCAGCCAGGGTGGCAAAGACAGGGGACTTCTGCCTGCAGCAGAGTCCCTGTCTGCCTTCTTCTCCCGCAGCAGCCTCGCCTGGGGAGACTCCCTCCCCATATCTGGTCCAACCCGGCCAGAGGGCACAAGAGCATCACCAGGGCAGCCCCTGTGACCCCCACAGACCCCCTCTGGGTCTCCAGGAACAAAGTAGATAGCCTGGCTTCCCAGCTTCTCTGTTCCTAATTTGCCCTCTGGGACTCACAGGTCTTAGGCTCAAAGGAAAATGAAATGTTTGCTTAAAATGAGGGTGCACAAGGTGACGGTGTCTGTTCTGAACCCTTAACTGGACAGAGACTAGGTATCTTCAAGATTCATAAGCTGTCTAGCTGTAAGTTCATTTCAGTAGCAGACCTCACAAGTATTTGAGGTCAAAACCCTACCATGTGTTTAAAAATTCTTTTATACCATGTTAATAAAATACTCATTTGCTTGGAAAGAAAAAAAAAGGAGCAGGAGAACACAGCACCCCCTCGGCATCTCCACCATGAATTGCTAATGAGCCCACATCCTGCCAGCTCTCTGCAAGATGGTACTTCCTCTTCAGTAACCTGGCTTCCTCTCCCTCCTCTGCTCTCTCCTCCTACTCAACACCTTCCTTTCTGGGGTTTCTTGCTCCTCCTGAAGCTTCCCAACCCTTATCACAGACTGTTCGACTGTTCTAGGGGATTACCAGAGGCCCCAGTTCTACCTACCCTGTGAAATCCGCCGAAGAAGAAGTGAAAGACAACGAAGCCTAATGATAAAGTGACCCATAGGCAATGTGAACTTGAGCAAGTCCCTCGGCTTTCTCTTTGCATGAAAGGGACTCTTATCCCCAGATGGTTGTCTGGCTTAACTGAGACAGAGCACAGCACCTGGGCCTAAAAACGGCTCAAGATACAGCAACTGCCTGGCCATGAGCCTGCCCTCCTGTGAGGGAGGGGGATGGAGCTGCAGAGAAAGGAAACGGAGGTCTGCAGGGGTGTCTGCAGACCCCTGCAGGGAAAACTGTCATAGCAATGAACACCGATATGCCTGAGAGCCCGTTAGGCATCCGCTCGGTTGGTTCCTTTGAATCCTCACCTAGCCCATGGAGGGAGCCTCTAGATTCAGCCCCAGGGACTTCCCTGGCAGTGCAATGGTTAGGACTTTGCCTTCCGGTGCAGGGGGTATGGGTTCGATTCCTGGTCAGGGGGCTAAGACCCCACATGCCTTATGGCTTAAAAAGCAATATTGTAACAAATTCAATAAAGACTTTTTTTAATGGTCCACATAAAAAAATAATCCTGGGGTTTCCCTGGTGGCTCAGTGGTAAAGAATCCACCTGCTAATGCAGGAGATTTGGGTTTGATCCTTGATCTGGGAAGATTTCACATGCTGCAGAGCAACTAAGCCCACATACCACAACTCCTGACCCTGTGCTCTAGAGCCCAGGAGGCTCAACTGCTGAGCCCACATGCCCTAGAGCCCATGCCGCTATTGCAATGAGAAGCTCACGCACCACAATTAGAGAGTAGCCCCTGCTCACTCGCAACTAGAAAAAAGCCTGTGCAGCAATGAAGACCTAGTGCTACCAAAAATAAATAAATAAATAACTTTAAAAAATCCTAATGCTTGTAAAGATAAAATAAAATAAAATTTAAAATAAACTTAGACCCAATTAACAGATAAGGAAACTGAGGCTTAGAGACCTGTGAGAGCAGCCTTGCATTCCAGTGTGTCATGGATGGCAACGCAGAAGTCATTCAGCAAGATTGGGGCTTCAGCTGAGGTCTGCCAAGCTGCAAAGTTCTCTCTCTGAAGTCAGCTTTAAGCTTGAGCCCAGCCCCTTCTCTCTGATGGAGGAGAAACCCTTCCTTGCCCTCAGCTAACACTCTACTAATGCCCCAGTTCAACACTGCTTGATGCAAGAGAATGCTCAACCCTCTCTTACCTGGCCACAGGTGGGCAAGGTGTGTCCAGAAGGGCACAGGGAGTCCTTTCTCTCTTCCAGACTCTTCTGAGGGTCACTGTCACTTTTAAAGTATTTTCTGGGTGGAGGCTTGGGCTTGGAGGATGTAGGCTTTCTCACCAAAATCTCAAAGGATTTCTTGAGTCTCAGTGGTGGGTGGCTGCCCTGGCTTGCAGGGAGGGGCAGGTTCTCCTGGGGGTGCCTGGATGAGGCCCCAGGAGGCACCCCTGCTTCCCGCCCCAGGGGCAGGCTGGGGTTGTGCACACTGACTTCCAGATCAGAGGGTGGCTGCTCTCCACTGCTGCTGGGACTGCCCCCGGGAGATCCTGACATGTAGCTGCTGTCACTGCTGGAACGGATCATGACCTTCTGCGCCCGGCGATGCGGGGGTGCAGAGTTCTTGTCCCGCTCCTTTTCCAAGGTGGGCCGCCCGTGCCAGCTGCTCTCCAGCCTTTTGACACCTGCATTGGAAGCACAAATGAAACCCCATCCCTGGTCTGGCTCAGGACTACTGCCAGGGGTACACTGCTTGCCCAGGCTGTCTGCTTCTCCCCGGAGGTCACTTTGGAGTGAAGCTCAGAAATCTTGGATCTGGTATCCAATACCAGTGACATCAGGCTGGGAAAATCATTCAAATTTTCTGAGTCTCTAGGCGTAGAGACGGAGATGCATCCCCAAGGTTGCCCTTCAAGGAAGGGCTTGATGTCCTGGCTGTCAGCCCCTTCAGGGACCACCTCGCCCGAAAGGCAGCCCACCTCCAATGCCTGATGGAGATGGGGCTAGAAAGACCCAGCCAATTCTGCACACAGGACACCTCCAGTGGGCCATGTGAGCTCCATGGCTGGGTGGAAGTGGTCTGGTAGGGGCAGTCCGGTATCATCTCTGCTCAACTGGCCCCTCTGCTCAGCCCTGAGACCCCCCCTTGCTCCCATAGGTGTGGAGCCTCCAGATGCTTCTGAATCAACATTCTGACCATGCCCCATTTCAAAGCCTGCTGGCCTTTGGGGGAACCCAAACTTCCACCCTCCGTTTCCTATCTGTAAAACGGAGATACTCATTTCAGGATCACAGGACATTTTGGGGTTCAAAATCCAAGAGAGAAAATGTCCATGAAGGCGCTTTGAGCATTGTACCAAGAGGTCAGGGCTTTCATGGTGGCTCAGTGGTGAAAATCCCGCCTGCCAATGCAGGAGACTCAGGTTCAACCCCTGGTTTGGGAAGATTCCCCTGGAGGAGGAAATGGCAATACACTCCACTATTCCTGCCTGGGAAATCCCATGGGCAGAGGAGCTTTGTGGGTTATAGTCCTTGGGGTGGCAAAGAGTTGGACATGACTTAGTGACTGAACAACAATAACCAAGAGGTTACCTTTCTTTCCAAAAATGAGGATGAAGCAAGGCCAGAAAACCACTGTGCCTTAGCCAGACTCTCCTCTTCCTTTTGTCTTCCTATGCAGCCCTTCCTCCTGGTTCTGAGCCCCCTTCCAAAACCCCGTCATATTCTGAGCATAGGGCCAACCACACACCCTCCACTGACCCTTCTTTGTCTCTAGTAGTAGAAGATGCCCCTTCCCTAGCATCACAGATCAGAAGAGTGTGAGCAGACCGAGGCCCAGGCTCTCGCTCAAATGTGAGCACATTCTGCAAGTCCAGGAGCAACAGGCGAGCCCCACAGGCGAGCATCTCAGACTTCAGTACAGAATCAAGGCCAATCAAGCTCATAATTCAAATCGTCTTTAGAGAAAAAGCTTTTCTTTAGCTTTTTACTGATTTTAAAATAAAAATGCATCTTTGTTTAAAGTCAGCTGCAAAAAGGAAGAAATGAAAGCAAAAATTCACCCTCAGCCTATCAGAGATAACCGCTGTCAAACTTTTTTTCTCTGTTCTCCTCCCTTGAGCATAGATGCATGTTGAGTGGGTGGAAATGGAAGAAAACCACTGAAATAAAATTCTGGGTCCTGTCCTTCTGTCTGGACACTTTCCAGACTGTGTAACATCCTTGTGAATATCAGTACTAAAGCCTGCACATTATTCTATAATATGGACATTCCACAAAGACTTGGCCAATGCCCACCAGCTGTACATTGGAGTTGGCCAGCCTGGTTCCCATCCCAGATCATCTGTGTACTCCATGGCTGATCTGGGGTAAGGGAGCCTCTCAGGACCCCACATTTTCCCAAAAATATGCATAAAAATTATATGGGAAGATTCAGGGGAATAGTGTATTAAATAGCATGCCTAACACGATTAGAACTCAATACATGTCAGAAACTTTATCAATAGATATTATTCTTTATAAGGAACCTATTATCATGGGCTAGCAGTTGAAATCTCAAATGCCTATAGGGACAGAGGTGAGACAGGCAACCTGGTAAAATAAGGTAACAGGGAATGGTGAGGACTGTAAAGAACTAGAGAAAGTTTGTGGATTTAAAACAATTCAAATTCAGACGATTTTAAACTCTCGTGCCTCCGAAACAAAGCAAAATGTGACCCCAATTTAGCTGGTGGACTGCTAGCTTTCAATCCTTGTCTATGAACCAGGCTCATCTGTGATGACTACTATGTTCCTGGGGTAGAGAGTGAGTTGGTGGCTAGACTCAAAGCTTTCTAAGAAGACAAAGATGCTGCAAATGCAAGTTCACTGTCTCCTTACCTTCTAGACTCCACTGGTGCCGCTCCTTTCCAAACTTGACGTTCTCCACAGCCTGGGCCACAGCTTCTTTGAGCTGCTGTTCAGAAACCTGGAAAATTTACAGCACCTCCTCAAGCAAATAGTGGGAACTTCTGCATCAGGTTTTGAGTCCTGTACCAGTTCCCTAACTGGGCCCCTGGATTTTGCTGTCTTTCATTCACACCCACTCTACAAACAGTTGACATTCCCAGAAACACCCTGGGCATCACTGGTTCCCTAGTATCTTATGGACAAAGTCCAAACTCTGTCAGTAAAGGGATTCTCAAGGTGGCCCCTCTGAACTCCCTAACCTTCTCCACTACTTGCTGCCAAACTGGGCAGAGTTACCATTTTAGAGTTTACCTCTGGGGAGTTCTTCCACACTTAACGCTGCCATGACATCATCATCACCTTTATTACCAACAACAATGATGTCATAACTGGAACCCTAGCCATCTTATTGTCACAGGTAATTAATCCCTTTGAGTAATAGTTAAAAATATGAGTTCTGGAACAAACACACTCATGTACATGTCCCAGTCCCCTCATTTTGTAACCACACACTCACACAAGGAACTGAAGCTTCTAACCCTCAATTTTTTTTCCTGCAAAACAGTGACAAGAACCTACTTCACAGTAAAATCAGAGGGTTTTTAAAAAGAACTTTTTGGACACCAAAAGCACAAGCAACAAAAGGAAAAAAACAGATAAATTGGACAATCTCAAAATGAAAATATTCTGCATATCAAAGAACTATGAGATAAATGGGACAGAAAATATAGATACAATTGGATGATGAAAAAGAAAAAGATAAAAAGAAGAAAAAGAGACAAATCAGATAACATCAAAATGAAAATATTCCCTGTATCAATCAACAAAGGGCAAAATCAGTAGAGTGAAATGGGACTCACAGAATGGGAGAAGACTTAGGCAAATCAGATTCCTACAACTCAACAGCAAGAACAATCAAACCATCCAAGTAAAAATGGGCATAGGATTTGAATAGATATTTTCCAAAAAAGACAGACAAATGGCCATCAAGCATGTGCAAAGATGTTCGATGTTAGTAATCTTTAAGGAAATGCAGATCAAAACCAAGAGATAACTTCCCTGGTGGTCCAGTGGTTAGGACTTCCCCTTCCAAAGCAGGGGGTAGAGGTCTGGGAGCTAAGATCCCACATGCCTCGAGGCCAAAAACCAAAACAAAAAATGGAAGCAGTATTGTAAAAAATTCAATAAAGGTTTAAAAAATGGTCCATATTAAAAAAAAAATCTTAAAAAAAACCCCCCAAAACACAATGAGATATCACTTCACACCCATGAGGATGGGCAGGTGGTCCAGTGGTTAGGAATCAGCCTGCCAATTCAGGGGACAGAGGTTCACTCCCTGGTCTGGGATGGTCCCAACTGCCTCAGGGCAACTAAGCCCATGGGCCACAACTGCTGAAGCCCGCACACCTTAGAGCCCATCCTCTGCAATGAGAGAAGCCTGTGCACTACAACTAGAGAGTAACTATTGAACAGCAACAAAGACCCAGTGCAGCCAAAACTAAAAATTAAGTCATTAAAATAAATAAGTAAACAGAAAAGCGCTGCTGCTGCTAAGTCGCTTCAGTCGTGTCCGACTCTGTGCGACCCCATAGACGGCAGCCCACCAGGCTCCCCCATCCCGAAAATGACAAGTGTTAATAAGGATATGGAGAAATCGAAATACTTGTGCTTTGCTGGTGTGAATGTAAAATGAGACAGCCAAGATGGAAAACAGTATGGCGGTTCCTCAAAAAATTAAAAATAGAATTACCGTATGATCCAGCAATTCTACTCCTGTATATTACCCACATAGAATGGAAAGCAGGGACTCGAACAGATATTTGCACACCCAGGTTCATAGCAACAGGATTCACAATAGCCAAAAGGTGGAAGCCACTCAAGTGTCCATCAACAAATGAAGGGGTATGCAAAATATGGCCTCTACATAAACAATGGAATCTTATTCAGCCTTCAAAAGGAAGGAAATGCTGACATCGTCCATAGCACAGGTGAGCCTAATGGACACCATGCTAAGTGAAAGAGCCCAGTCACATATGACACCACTTAGATGAGGTATGCAGAGTTGTCAAAATCAGAGAGCAAACAGTGGGAACTCTGGGACACAGTGGGAGACAGAAAATAAGTAGAAGAGTCATCTCCAGAGGGGAGAATGAGGGCTGTTTAAGGGGTAGAGAGTGTCACTTTGGCAAGATGAAGAGTCCTGGGAATGGCTGATGGTCATGGCTGCAAAACAATGTGAATGTCCATCACGCCACTGAACTCCATGCTTCAAAATGGCTAAGACTGGGGACTTCCCTGGTGGTCCAGGGGCTAAGACTCTGTGTTCCCACTGCAAGGTTCCATCCCTCATTGGGGAACTAGATTCCACTCACAACTAAGAGTCTGCCTGCCGAAACAAAGATAGAAGATCCTGCGTGCGGCAATTAAGACCCAGTGCAGCCATGGGGTTGCTAAGGGTTGGAGACGACTGAGCGACTTCACTTTCAATTTTCACTTTCATGCATTGGAGAAGGAAACGGCAACCCACTCCATTATTCTTGCCTGGAGAATCACAGGGACGGGGGAGCCTGGTGGGCTACCGTCTATGGGGTTGCACAGAGTCGGACACGACTGAAGCGACTTAGCAGCAGCAGCAGCCAAATAATACATAAATATTTCCTCCAGCATGCTTACTGTCAGTGCTCACTAACTAAGCAGGGCTGTGTTTGAACCCTGCCACACAGGCCTGTGGGGATCTTATCCACCATCCCCTTCTCTATCCTATTTCTGCTAGGAGTCAGTCATGTCATCCAACCATCTCATCCTCTGTCATCCCCTTCTCCTCCTGCCTTCAATCGTTTTCAGCATAGGGGTCTTTTCCAGTGAGTCAGTTCTTTCCATCAGATGGACAAAGTACTGGAGCTTCAGCTTCAACATCAGTCCTTCTAATGAATATTCAGGACTGATTTCCTTTAGGATTGACTGGTTTTATCTCTTTGCAGTCCAAGGGACTCTCAAGAGTCTTCTCCAGCACCACAGTTCAAAAGCATGAATTCTTCAGCACTCAGATTTCTTTATAGTCCAACTCTCACATCCATACATGACCACTGGAAAAACCATAGCCTTGACTAGATAGAACTTTGTCGGCAAAGTAATGTCTCTGCTTTTTAACATGCTATCTAGGTTGGTCATAGCTTTTCTTCCAAGGAGCAAAATTCTTTTAATTTCATGGCTGGAGTCACCATCTGCAGTGATTTTGGAGCCCAAGAAAATAAAGTTTCTCACTGTTTCCATTGTTTCTCCATCTATTTGCCATGAAGTGATGAGATTGGATGCCATGATCTTCGTGTTTTGAATGTTGAGTTTTAAGCCAACTTTTTCACTCTCCCCTTTCACTTTCATCAAGAATCTCTTTAGTTCTCTTCGCTTTCTGCCAAAAGTGTAGTGTGATCTGCATATCTGAGGTTATTGATATTTCTCCCAGCAATCTTGATTCTAGCTTGTGCTTCATCCAGCCTGGCATTTCAAATGATGTACTCTGCATAGAAGTTAAGTAAGCAGGGTGACAATACTGCTTGACATACTCCTTTCCCAATTTGGAACCAGTCCATTGCTCCATATCTGGTTCTAACTGTTGCTTCTTGACCTGCATACAGATTTCTCAGGAGGCAGGTAAAGTGGTCTGGTATTCCCACCTCTTTAAGAATTTTCCACAGTGTGTTGTTATCCACACAGTTAAAGACTTTGTCATAGTCAATAAAGCAGAAGTAGAAGTTCTTCTGGAATTATCTTGCTTTTTTGATGATCCAGTGGATGTTGGCAATTTGATCTCTGGATCCTCTGCCTTTTCTAAAGCCAGCCATTATCAGCCTTAAAGGTAACTGCCTGCTGGCCTGTCTAACTACACACCCCCCAGGGCCTCCATCTCACCAGTCCCCTACTGAGATCATTCTTGTTGAGTTCTGCCCCAAGGTCACAGGTGTTAGGCCTCCTCAGAAGTGGAGCCCAGAACCAAAGTCACCTCTGAAGCTGACTGAGCCCCTCTGGCTTTGCCAAAAGCCTCCTGATCATTACTAACAAGCTTCCTGACTCCCAATTAGGCAAAGATGCCAACTCCAGTAAATATCCTATAGCACCCCAACCAATCACCTAATACCAACCATCCAGCAGGAATTTTCTTTGTCTTGAGGCTATAAAAATTGGCTCTTAACCCATGGAAACTGTAGGCTCTCCCTGGTCTGCCAGGTCGGCCTGGAGGTTGGCCTGCTGTGCTCGAATTGCCCACATTATCTCTGCTCTTTGTTCTTAATAAACTCACTCCCTTCTGAAATGCTCTGTGTCTGGAAATTCTTTTCCAACTCAAGCTTGCACTGCCTCAACGATTCTCCTTCCTCCCAAGTCCACTCCCTTCTCCAGTTCTCTGTTCTGGCTGTGGTGTTGCCTTCACTATCTAAAAATACTCCAGTCCTCCTAGGCTCCCCTCTCTCTTATCCCAAACCTAAGCAGCCAATACATCTCTCTCTCTCTCTTTTTTTCTAACATCTTAGAATTGAAGATGATTTTTAAAATCCTTGTTGCTTGTCTATTTCATTTATTTGTTTATTTTTTGGCCATGCCATAAGGCATGTGGGATCTTAGTTCCCTGACCAGGGATTGAAACTGGACCCCCTGCATTGAAAGTGTGGAGTCTTAACCACTGGACTGCCAGGGAAGTCTCCAACCAACAGATTTTGTTGATTCTTCCCAAGTTGCCTCCTGGTGCCCCTTCTGCTCTATTCTCCTCCCACATCTGCTGTTTAATTCAGGCCTCATCATCTGTTTCCTTCCTACAAAAAACTCCAACTCCACCTACTCCATCCTGTCCTCTGCAGAGCAATCAAGGGGTAAAAAGAAAATTCTGAACATGTTACAGCTAGAGCTTCAGACTCCCCTAGCTCGTCACCACCCACAGAATGCAAACACTTAGCGTCCTGTGGAAAGCCCTTGGCATGTGACCCCAATGCCTCACCAAACTCCATTCTCAACTCTCTGCTCCCATCTCTGCACCCCAGTCCCGAGAACCTACCCTTCCCTCCTTCCACGGCAGGTGCCTTCATGACTCTGCAACTTAACTCTGTGTCCCTGCTGCCTGGAATGACTTTCCACAAAGTCTTTGCCTGGAGAAAACTAACTTCTGGTACGTCTTGCTTTTATGTAACCTTCCCTTCTGTATGCCTGTGTTCCATAGTACTGATCACGCTGTATTGCAATGATTTCTCTGCCAGTCTCGTGGGAATGTAGGGATCTGGGGGGCAGGACTGTGTGCTATGAGCTCACTCACTTCTCCCTGTGTGCCCAGTGTCCAGCTCCAGAGAGTCACATAGTGGGGACCCGCTGGATGCATGGATGCGTGAATCTCTTCTATCTGTTAACAGAAACTCTGGGTCTATGTTTTCCTGCCCTAGGGCCTGTAGCTCATCCATGAGAACCTCCTGAGCTAATGCCAAGTGCCTCAGTGTCTAGGAGCTTGTCATAGGACTTCTGCTGCAGAAACCTGTTACTACAGACACTTGGTTCAAACTCAGTTAACAATGTCTACATGTTCAGTCACTTCTTGTTCCCATGGGAATCCTGCGAGAGTGGGCCTGGGAGGGAGAGGATGCCCAGGGGGAGTCACCTGTGGGTCTGGATGGCGGCTAACCATGATGGGGATGGGACCTGGGTTACAGTGACTCAGGATGGCGTAGACTTCGTTGAGCGTCATGCAGTGAACGGGGGAGTCGTTGATCTCCACCAGCTCATCGCCGCATCTGCAAGAGGCAGCAACAGGGAGCCATCAGGCAGCTCATTCACAGGGCGTGTGCACGGCTGAGTCCCCAAGGTCCCACTTCTGCCTAGGCTGCGTGATGAGACCCCAAATTCACCATGCTGACCAAAGCAGCTCATCACACACACCCTTCATGCATGACCACAAAATGGGAGACAGTGCATCCCAAAGTGGGGCAACATTCACCACAGTTTGTAACTTTTTTCTGCCTTTCTCTATCTAACTTAAGCTCAAATGAGATGGAGGGTGTAGTTTAACCAGTGTAATGGATTAACCAATTAACCACAGGTAAACTGATCACGTCCTCTCTTGGGCCTTCTGTGTTCTCATACACAGAATGGTTAAGGGAATGAATGAATGGGATGTGCTAAAAGAGAGAAGAAATCACTGGTTGAGGTACCTGCATGGTGTTCATTCTTATAAGGCAGGAAATGGGCGGGAGACGAGGTAGAAAAAATAAGGCTGCTTTGATAAACAGAGGATTTGTACAAGCCAATTCCCTTGCTTCACACATGGGGAAAATCAGACAGAGTGAAATTATCTCAATACGATCTCACTTAAGAACTAAAAACTTTTTCTGTTAAGTGCCACATAGTAAATATTTACCCCACTCCAGTACTCTTGCCTGGAAAATCCCATGGACGGAGGAGCCTGGTGGGCTGCAGTCCATGGGGTCGCTAAGAGTCGGACACGACTGAGTGACTTCACTTTCACTTTTCACTTTTCACTTTCATGCACTGGAGAAGGAAATGGCAACCCACTCCAGTGCTCTTGCCTGGAGAATCCCAGGGATGGGGGAACCTGGTGGGCTGCCGTCTACGGGGTCGCACAGAGTTGGACATGACTGAAGTGACTTAGCAGTAGTAGCAGTAAATATTTTAGGCTTTGCAGACCATACCATCTTTATGGCAACTCTGCAACTCTGATGTCATAGCATAAAAATAACATCCTTAGAGAATATGTAAATGAATGAGTACGGCTTTGTTCCAATAAAACGTTATTAAAAAAAAAAAAAACAGATGGTGAGCCCTCATTTGCCATCCTCTGCCCTAGCTGGTTATCAGCAGAGCTGGGACTGAAATTTAGGTCTCCTGACACTGATTTCATGGTTCCTGCTGCTGTGGTTGGCTGCTTCTTTCTTCTACATTGCTATTGCAGAGTTGGTTCCCCTTTCTCCTTCTCCTTGCTAAGAAAGCACACATATTCATTGCTGTAAAAGAAGACCATCGCCAGACAGCACCTGATGCCAAGGAAAGTGAAAGTTTCCAAAACAATCCTTATTCAGCTCAAGTCTAAGAGGGAAGACTATCTCAAAAGATTTGGACTAAAGCCATCACTCTGAGCCACTCTGTCCTAGGTGACAGCACAGCAGCTCAGCCAATCAGCTGTCACCCTCCTGCCTAGGATAGCAGCAAACCCATCAATAATTCAAGCTTGTACATACTATAGTGACAGGAAAACCTTTAAAATATGGCCAAACCCTGCTAATTTAGCAAAACCCAAACTCAGTAGAGAAGGTATACATGAAGATATATTATCTGGGATACATATAAATATATAGCATATGTTGCTGTAAACAGTAGCTAAGTCATGTCCAACTCTTTGTGACCCCATGGACTATAGTCCACCAGGATCCTCTGTCCATGGGATTCCCCAGGTAAGAATACTGGAGTAGATTGCCATTTCCTTGCCCCGAGGATCTTCCTGACCCAGGAACTGAACTTGACCCAGGAATCTCCTGCTTGGCAGGCAGATTCTTTACTGCTGAGCTACCAGCATATATCATATGCTCGATGACAGAAGATAAACCATATATGAATGTGGAACTGAGTATTCTAACAAGTTAAACTGGAATAAAATATTATTACTAGACTCAGATAAGTTGTTAAAAATAAAATTTAGATTTTTACTTCTCTTAGAAGTTATTTGTAAAAAGACATACATGAAATGCTGTATGAAAAATCTTTTGTTTGTGCTACCAAGAAATGGAGTTAATACTATTGATTTGCTTAGTAAGCTTTTTTTTTCCATATAGACTACACAGGCAAACCTCCTTGAACCTCCTGTTTATGTCACTATACAATTAACATCAGTTACATCTGAATTAAAGTGTGTTCACTTCATGTTTTCTGTTTCTGGCCATTATTCTCCGAGACACTATCTCTTACATGATGACATGCGTACAAATTCCCCAGGATCTCCTTAAAATGGTGGTTCCGATTCAGTGAGTCGGGGAGGGCCCTGGAATTCTGCATGTCCAAGGGATTCCCAAGGGATGTCAATGCCGCTGGTCCAGGAACCACACTTTGAGGAGCAATTCTAAAGATCTCATCTTCTGATCAATCTCCTGACACACTAAGGAATTCCTGCCTTAAGATCTTTTCCAAAACATAATCGGGACTTACCGCAGTCGACCGTCCAGATGTGCCACGGATCCTGGAGACAGCGTGTGAACAAAGATGCCAGAAATGCACTGGAAATAGGGGACACTGCACAGTCCGATGCCCAGCCCGACACCAGCCTCTGGAAGGCAGAACAGGGTGGAGGCTGGGGCTTGTGACTGCACTAGACCAGGTGTGTGCTGGTCTGTCAGGGGACCAAACTTGTCCTGGGTTAGCTGGCGTCTCCTATTGATCAATGCAGTCACTCCATGCATAGTCGCAGAGCATCACTGTGAGCAGGCACTGCTCGAGGGTCAGAAACTAGTGACCAAGGCAGATGAAGATGCTGAGATCGAGCAGGGAAAGAGAAAGAAGGAAGACAGGGAGGGAGAAAGAAAAAAGGGAAAAGGAAAGGAGGAAGGGACGGAAGGAGGGAGGGAAGGAGGGAAGAAAGAGAGAAGATGGGAGAGAGGGAAGAAGGAAGGAGAGCAGGCCAGGTTGCAGAACCAACAAGGAGGCCAGCCAGTATGGCTGGAACATAGCTTGTCATGGAGAGAGTGCTCAGAAGTCCCTCAAGGATTTCCAACTGCAATTAGCAGAGCATCAGCCAAAGAGATCAAACCAGTCAATTCTAAAGGAAATCAATCCTGAATATTCAGTGAAGGACTGATGCTGAAGCTCCAAATACTCTGGCCACCTGATGCAAAGAGCCAACTCACTGGAAAAGACTCTGATGCTGGGAAACACTGAGGACAGGAGGAGAAGAGAGTGACAGAGGATGAGATGGTTGGATGGCATCACCGACTCAATGGACATGAATTTGAGCAAACTCTGGGAGGTAGTGAAGGACAGGAAAACCTGGTGTGCCGCAGTTCACGGGGTCACAAAGAGTCACACATGACTGAGCAACTGAACAACAACAACAAAACTACAAAGGCCTGCAGGTTCTTTCCCTCTGTCCCCATGAAGTGCTGCAAAACCACTTCTCACCCTGCCCACCTTGCTGCAGCAACACTGGCCTTCCCTCTCTCCCAACAATCTGGGCCTGCCGCCTCCTCTTCACCCTCCAGGTCTCAGCCTGGCTGCACTCTGGCGGGGAGGGCCTGATGAGCCCGTCCCTGTCAGCATCCACCCCGAGTGGTGAAGGGACTGGATGTTGATCTTCAAATGTCTGTGTGTGAGAGCATCTCAATTCTCTGCCGCAAGTAAGAAAAAGATCCCAGAGAGGGCAAGTGACCTATCCAAGGTCCCAGCAGATTTGCCGTAGAGATGTAACTCCTGGTCATGTGTGTGCGTGTGTGTGTGTGTGTGTGTGTGTATGCATGAGAGAGAGAGACCTGTGTTTGCTTCATTCTGTTTTATTTTAACCACTGCACCAGAGCACACTGACTGAATTGACTGAATTTGGATGCTGTGTCCTGGGTTTCTGTTAACAAACAGAGCCCTAGACCCTGGGGCTAAACAATAATCATAAAACATTGTAAAATCATAAACAGAGACACAGACATAGAGAACAATCATATGGGTACCAAGGGGGAAAGGGAGGTGGGATGAACTGGGAGACTGGGACTGCCATATATACACTACTATGTATAAAATAGCTAACTAATGAGAACCTAACGTGCAGCACAGAAACTCTACTCACTGCACTCTGGTGATTTAAATGGGAAGGAAATCCAAAAAAGAGGGCATATATGTAAATGTATAGCTTCCCTTGTGGCTCAGAGGTTAAAGCGCCTGCCTGCAATGCGGGAGACCTGGGTTCGATCCCTGGGTTGGGAAGATACCCTGGAGAAGGAAATGGCAACCCACTCCAGTACTCTTGCCTGGAAAATCCTATGGACAGAGAAGCCTTGTAGGCTACAGTCCATGCGGTCTCAAAGAGTCAGACACGACTGAGCGACTTCACTTCACTATAGCTGAATCACTTTCCTGTGCAGCAGAAACTAACACAGTATTGTAAAGCAACCATATGAGTGCTCAGTCGCTTGGTCGTGTCTGACTCTTTGCAACCCCATGGACTGTAGATGGGATTTCCCAGGCAAGAATATTGAAGTGAGTTGATATTGCTTTTTCCAGGGGATCTTCCTGACCCAGGGACCAAATCCATGTCTACTGCATTGGCAAGTGGATTCTTTACCATCTGAGCCACCTGGGAAGCCATAAGGCAACTATACTTTAACAACAAAAATCTGCTTAAGGACAACAGCCTGGCCTGATTCCCCCTAGGAAAGTCTGGGAGACAGCTCAGAAGTGGGGGGTCCAGTCAGAGGGTGGAGGAGGACAGTGAGGCCCCTGGGAGACAATGCCTGCCTACCTTTCTCCAGGGACACCTCCACCAGGATCCTGTCATTGGGCTTGGTGCTGCTGGTGGGCGCCTCAGGGCTGTCCAGGATGAAGGAGCCGCAGTCCTTTGTGACGCACGTGCTAGAGCTCAGGGAACGGCACAGTGGCGGGGACAGGTGGCTGCCCAGGGAGTGGGGGGCCGTCAGGCGGGTCCTGACCGTGAGGGTGAGCAGACCCTTTTTGGCTTGCTGAAATAGAGAGGGTCACAGCTTCCAGCAGCAGCTCAGGGCAAGGCCGACCTTTTATTTATTACTATTTTTTTGTGAATAACAGTAGCGGAAGAACATGTTTTTGAAGAACATGTAGCAGGGTGTGCGTGTGTGTGATATGGAAACCTGTATATACAGATGCTGTCGATTAGTTGTTCAGACACGTCTGACTCTTTGGGGTCCCATGGACTGTAGCCCGTCAGGCTCCTCTATCCATGGGATTCTCCAGGCAAGAATACTGGAGTGGCTTGCCATTCCCTTCTCTAGGGTATCTTCCTGACTCAGGGATCAAACCTGTTTTTCCTGCATTGACAGGTGGATTCTTTTTTTTTTTTTTTTTTTAACCATTGAACCACCAGGGAAGCCCATGTATACATTTACATGATATATATTTATATGTCTGAATATGAATACGACATCTTATTTACCACATATATTCCCAGGTGAAAGTGAAAGTTGCTTAGTATTGTCTGACTCTCTGCGACCCCATGGACTATACAGGCCATGGAATTCTTCAGGCCGGAATACTGGAGTGGGTAGCCATTCCCTTCTCCAGTGGATCTTCCTGACTCAGGAATCAAACTGGGGTCTCCTGCATTGCAGGTGGATTCTTTACCAGATGAGCTATATGGAAGCCCATCCCCAGGTGGCTCAGTAGTAAAGAATCCTCCTGCCAATGCAGAAGGTGCAAGAGACATAGGTTCAATCCCTCGGTTGGAACAATCCCCTGAAGAAGGAATTGGCAACCTGCTCCAATATTCTTGCCTGGGAAATGCCATGGACAGGGGAGCCTGGCAGGCTGCAGTCCATGGGGTCGCAAAGAGCTAGACACAACTGAACATGTGTATGAGCACATACCACATATATACATCAGTTCAGTTCAGTTCAGTTCAGTCGCTCAGTTGTGTCTGACTCTTTGCGACCCCATGAATTGCAGCAGTCCAGGCCTCCCTGTCCATCACCAACTCCTGGAGTTTACTCAAACTCACGTCCATTGAGTCGGTGATGCCATCCAGCCATCTCATCCTCTGTCGTCCCCTTTTCCTCCTGCCCCCAATCCCTCCCAGCATCAGAGTCTTTTCCAATGAGTCAACTCTTATATATGCCAAAAAGACAGTCTTGAACTAACTAGTTGGAGACTCAAAAAATACCTTTCAGTGACTGTCTTCAAAACTTAAAGCAGATTGTAACAGAAATACGCGGAACGTTTTGAAACAGTGCTATAAACCTTAGATGGTTGATGTGGCCTCAGGCAACAGTCCTGACCACACTGTGATTTCCTGAGTGAGGCCTCTTTTGGGCACTGTGCCAAGATTGGTGTCAGCGGGGTGCCCCACGCAAAGGAGCCCACCATTAGAATGTGTAGGTTTGAAGGAAGTAGGGTGACGTTGGGAGCTTGGCTCCTTTGTCTGGAGGCCTGAGCATTTGGCCATAGAGGGATAACGAACGGTCACCTTGAACTTCTGTAAAGCATCCTGATGTGTCAGTCCAGCCATCGACTCCCCATTGAGTTCCAGAATTTCATCACCTGTTGGGAGAGGGAGGAGGGAGGAATCGTAGCTGAAAAGAGTGTGACCCCAAGAGGGGCGTTACCCCCACCTTAAACTCTAGTGCGCTCCCTTAACCCCCTGTCCAGCTCTCTGTGTGATGCACAAACCACCACAGAGAACATTACTCACCCAGGTCTCTCCCACTGAGAGGCAGGCAGGGCAGCAGGGCTGGGCCTTCTCTGGCCCCTCTTAAGGTCCAGGGTGGGATCCAGGGTCCTTACCCAAGGCCTGGCCCGGTCGGCTCCCTGTCCACCTCCTGGCTTCACCTCTTCCCCTCCCGCCTCAGCCCCTGATGCTGCCCTCTCCCCTGGACCATTTGCTGAAACATCGTACACCGGCCTTTCCACTGTCATCTGTGAAGCTCCGTGCTTGTTTCCATGGATCTTCTCAACTACAATGTGTGTCTCCTACCTTTTTCAGCTACCATCTCTTTATTTTTTGTTGCACTGGGTCTTTGTTGTGGTCCACAAGCTTTCTTTAGTTGCCATGAGTGGGCTTAGTGGCCCTGTGGCATGTGGGATCTTAGTTCCCTGATCAGGGATTGAACATTAGAAGGTGGATTCTTAACCACTGGACCACCAGGGAAGTCTCAGCTACTGCCTCAACCTCTCAGTCTCTTCTGATTTTGTGCTCTTGAGGCATGTGGCACCTCCCACTCTCAGAGCTCTCATCACCCCAGTGGTGACTGATAGCCCGAGAGAGTCCCTCCCTGAAGATGGGGCTTTGTAACAGCAGATGCTGTACCCCCAGGGCCAGTTCTGGGTGAGGCCTCCCTAGTACTCAGTAAATGTGGGTTGGATGTGATGTTTCCAGAATGCCATGAAGATCTTGTCTTACAGAAGAGGAAAGTGAGCTCAGGGAAAGCTGAAGTTCAAATGGTAGTAAGAATTAGGAGGTAGTAAGAATTAGGACTAGGGGCTTTTTACTCCAAGTCCTGTCTCCACAACACTAACACACCTAAGAGAAAAATTTTTTCTGTATCCAGAAATCCATTTTTATGTGCACAGAAAATCACTTTCTCCCATTCACTCAATTTATTCAATACACCAACAGAGAGCACTGTCTCTGTTTTTTTGTTTTGTTTTGTTTGACCACACTGCGAGGCATGTGGGATTTTAGTTCCCCAACCAGGGATTGAACCTGTGCCCTCTGCAGTGGAAGCAGAGTCCACTGGACCACCAGGGAAGTCCTCTGCCTCTGTATTTTTTACATGACTTTCTGGTCTAATTGCTTTTGCTGAATCTGCAGTCACTTAATTATGGTTCCATTATAGACAATCCATCTTTTTTTCTCTGGTTGTTTTAAATATACTTTTTCATTTGTCTTCAATAGCCTGAATTTTAACTAGGATGTATTGGGGTGCTTCCTCGTATTGAAGTTCTGGGCTTTGAAATAATTCTAGAATATTCTTAACCATGCTCTCATCACCTATCACTCCCCTGCTTTCACGATGTTCTTTCTTTCTAGAATTCCCATTAGATATTCTGGACCTTCTCAACCTATTCTCCATGTTTCTCTAGTGCTCATCTTTTTTTCCTCCATTGCTCTGTGTGGCCTCCCTGGATAATTTCCAGCTCACATATTCTCCTGACAGTTGCATTTATCTGCTGTCTAACCCACCCACTGAGGTTTGTTTGTTTTTAAATTTCAATGACTTTCAGTTCAGTTCAGTTCAGTCACTCAGTCGTGTCCATCTCTTTGCCACTCCATGAATCACAGCACACCAGGCCTCCCTGTCCATCACCAACTCCTGGAGTTCACTCAAACTCATGTCCATCGAGTCAGTGATACCATCCAGCCATCTCATCCTCTGTCGTCCCCTTTTCCTCCTGCCCCCAATCCCTCCCAGCATCAGAGTCTTAATGAGTCAACTCTTCGCATGAGGTGGCCAAAGTACTGGAGTTTCAGCTTTAGCATCATTCCTTCCAAAGAAATCCCAGGGCTGATCTCCTTCAGAATGGACTGGTTGGATCTCCTTGCAGTCCAAGGGACTCTCAAAAGTCTTCTCCAACACCACAGTTCAAAAGCATGAATTCTTTAGTGCTCAGCTTTCTTCACAGTCCAACTCTCGCGTCCATGCATGGCCACTGGAAAAACTATAGCCTTGACTAAATGGACCTTTGTTGGCAAAGTAATGTCTCTGCTTTTCAATATGCTATCTAGGTTGGTCATAACTTTCCTTCCAAGGAGTAAGCGTCTTTTAATTTCATGGCTGCAGTCACCAACTGCAGTGATTTTGGAGCCCAAAAGATAAAGTCTGACACTGTTTCCACTGTTTCCCCATCTATTTCCCATGAAGTGATGGGACCAGATGCCATGATCTTCATTTTCTGAATGTTGAGTTTGAAGCCAACTTTTTCACTCTCCTCTTTTACTTTCATCAAGAGGCTTTTTAGTTCCTCTTCACTTTCTGCCATAAGGGTGGTGTCCTCTGTATATCTGAGGTTGATATTTCTCCTGGCAATGACTTTACTTTTTTTAATTTCTAAGTTATTTTTTCACATTTATCTTTTCATTGTGTTCTATTCTTTCCTTATTGTTTTCAGTTACTTCTTTTATTTTTTCAGCATATTATACACTGAGAAATAATTACCACAATATTGTTGTTGTTCAGTCACTAAGTCATGTCTGATTCTTTTTGACCCAATGGACTGCAACACGCCAGGCTTTCCTGTCCTTCACCACCTCCAGGAGTTTTCTCAAACTCATAATCTAGTTAATATTAGTCACCACACCTGGTTACAAGTTGATTTTGTTGTTGTTGTTGTTGTGATGAGAAAACTTTCAAGATCTACTATCTAAAGAGGGGTGTGGTTGTCAAAGCAGTGGAGGGCTGGAAGAGGGAAGGAGTGGAGTTTGGGATTGGCAGATGCAAACTAGTATATACAGCATGGATAGACAGGAAGGTCCTACTGCACAGCACAGGGAACTACACTCAATATCCTGTGATAAACCGTAATGGAGAAGAGTATGAAAAAGAATATGTGTATCGCTGAGTCACTTTGCTATACAATAGAAATTAGCACAACACTGTAAATTGTCTATACTTCAATACAATTTTTTTAAAAAGCTCTACTCTCTTAGTAACTTTCAAACGCACAATATAATATTATTAACTAAAGTCACCATGATTTATTCATTTTATAACTGGAAGTTTATGGCTTTTGACCACCTTCATCAACTTTGCCCGCCTCATGAGCAACCACCCATTTATTCTCTGAGTCTGTGAGTTCAGGTTTTTTGTTTTGTTTTCAGTCCACATGTAAGTAAGATCATGTACTGTCTTTCTCTGTCTGATTTATCTCACACAGCATAATGTCTTCAAGGTCCATCCATGTTGTCCTAAGCGGCAGGATTTAATTCTTTTTATGGCTGAAAAGTTATAGTCTTTATTTTCAACTCATTTTCAAGAGGAGCTTGTTTTCTAGTGGAACTCCCATAGCCCTCAGACTGCTAACTTTTATTTTTTCCCTTTTTTTTCCAGTAGGCACACAGGGGTCTCAGGGCTGGTTTAGGACTAGTTGTAACATTAGCTCTGTGGCGTGGAAGTGCTGAGACCCAGGTTCTGATGGGAAAGCTGCAGACTCACCCAGACACAGACTGACTCTTTGTTTTCTTGAGGGAGATGTCTTTCTTCCACCCAAGAGCCAAGGGCAAAGTTATGTTTCCTCCTTGCTTCCCTTGGCTTGCTGGCTCATGAGCATGAAGGCTTTCTGCAGGTTCTCAGAGGTTCCCAGGGCCCATGGCCACCTCCCCTGTCCCTGTGTGGGCATCAAACCCCAGTCCTTGGGCCTTATGCCCCATAAGCAGCTTCCTGTGCTACTGACAGGGACAGAGAGAAGAGACAAAGTAGGTGATTAAATAGTTAATTCCACTTGGGGACTGTGAGTAGAAAAAATATGGGAGACCCTGCCAGCTAATGATTACTCAGGAAAGCAGGTTTGCTTAACCAAGCAGTCTTGTTTAGCAACAAAACCATGCGACAGAAGCAGGAGACATGCCCCCAAACAGTGAAACAACAGTGGCGTGAGCCCACATCCTGCCCAGTGAGCTCAGTAAGGTAATGATCCCTAGGACACGCTCTCTGCACACATGAAAAACAGTAATTTGTGGACCTAACTTGACCTGCAGGGAGAAGAAAACTTGCCTGCCCAACCTGGAAGAGGAACTGATGATGGACGCATGACGTCTACTCAAAAAAGAGAAAGAAGATTTTCTCCTCCTCCCCACATTTCCTTATTATTATAAAACTGTAGCCCAGTAAGTCTCAGGGGGTGGCATTTCTCACCTGCCCATCTATAGAACTCACAAGTGTCCTATTCTAATAAACCACTTCTTATCTACTACTTTGTCTCTCACTGAATTCTTTCTGTGCTGAGACATAAAGAACAATGGTACCAGAGCTCTTTGGAGCCCTGGAAATGACACCCGTCAGTTTCACTATCACATCATCAATTCCTGGGAAGGTCATGCTTAAGATCAAGTGGTTTCTTTGTGTCTGAGAAGCTGGGTGTTTCCATTTCTTTCTCTAAAGTTTGAATGTGCTATTTTGTCCAACGTGTCTGTGACAATAAAAGGGATGGGGAGAATATTCAAATCAGCTTAATATGTTCAGTTGCTAAAACTAGAGGAGAAAAACAAAAGGCTCAGTCCTCTTCTTTAGAAGATGCCAAGTTGAGGAATGAAAACTGACAAATTAAAAAAATAATCACAATATAACTAAGTGCATGCTGAAGGAAGGATTTATAAAGGCCATACTTCATACTTCACTACCCATTCTTCATTACGCAAAATCCTGAACTTGTTTTCAAATTATTAGAAGGTCCATCTCAAGGGAGCCACAGAGCCCAACTCTGGAACCTCCAGAGTCTTTATTCCTTATTTGGTCATTTTTGGTGAAAGGTGTTTAGCCTCAGTTTTGCCATATAAATCTTACACAACCATTTTTTTGCAAGGGGAATACAGATGAAACATTATTAGCCTTGATCTGGACACAATAGTTTTGTTGCACCTGTCAACTACAAAGTGGCACCTGCCAAGGGCATCTGCCATCTGCCTCTGAGGAGATTGAACCCTGTGCTGCTGCAGCTGTTGACCTTTGACACGCCCTGAAGGGAGTCCAGGGTAGAGAGTGAGGCTCTTTGAGCTCCCGGGAAACTGGTGGAACAGATCTTTATAGATTGATATTTTCAGGAACTGATTTTATGACCCCAATCCTCACATTTCCTCATATCTAGAAAAGCACTAAGTCCTTTCACGGTGACATTAGCTCCTCGTGACTAGCAGAAAACCTCTTGTAAAATAAGTGCTTGATTGCACCGAACACCTCCTTCACCAAATCTTATATACTTACCTGCCCCCACTGCCTCTTTGGAGCAGTCTCTCAGAACTATGTGAGGTGCTGTCTCCTGGGCTGCAGTCCTCATTTTGCCCCAAATGAAACTTAACTCCACCTCTCACATTGTGCATCTTCTTGTTTTCAGTCGACACAACAGATATATCCCCTGTGAATTCTTTCCTTTAAAAAAATTATTCATTCATCCATTTGTTTGTGCCTGTGCTGGGTCTTTGTTGGTACATGGGCTTTTGTCTAGTCGTCAGGGGCTGCTCTCTAGTTGTGGGGCGTGGATTTCTTATTGTGGTGGTTTCTCTAGTTGCAGAGCGTGAACTCTGGGGTGAGAGGGCTTCCATAATTGTGTCACACGGGATTAGTTGCTCCTCAGTATGTGGGATCTTCCCCGACCAGGGATCGAACCTGTGTCTCCTGCATTGGCAGACAGATTCTTTACCGCCGAGCCACCAGGGAAGCCCCTCGAGGCCCTATTCTTAAGCTTCTCTTTTGAAAGAAGTTACAAAAGGGGATTCAGTCAATTATCTGAGGCTAGAATTGAGGACTGCAAACTAGCTGAGTGTCTTTTTCACTGAACTCTTATGATTACTATGAACTAAGGGAGACAAATACCTGGAAAGAAAATCCATGAAGCTGGTTTCTCCTGGCCACTTCAGTTCCTCCTCCATCTTTTATTCAAACACAGAAAAGTTCACCAGATATAAATCAGAGTCTCAAGATCCTGATCTACTTTCTTCTTTTTCTTTCAGGGACTCCTCTGCAGGCCTCTGGATTCAGTTATTCCCCTAAAGCTGTGCCTCAGCCCTCTTCACTCTCCACTCTTCCCTGCCTCCTTTATCCACTCTATAACTTCAGCTATTTTCCACATGACCCTAAAAACAATTCAACAAGCTTAAGTCCCTTCTTGAACTGGGACCCAAATTTTCATTCGCCTGTTGGACTGCGCCACCTAGTGGTCACCTGGAGACCTGACTCCACTCTGCTGTTTAAACCTGAATATCTTCATTTGGTCCTCTTCCTTCACCTTCTTGTGTGGTTGCTGTTCAGTCACTAAGTCGTGTTCAACTCTTTGCAACCCCATGTACTGCAGCACACCAGGCTTCCATGTCCTTCTCCTGGAGTTTGCTCAAACTCATGTCCATTGAGTTGGTGATGCTACCCAACCATCTCACCTTCTGTCACCCCCGATCCTCCTCAATCTTTCCCAGAATCAGGGTCTTTTCCAATGAGTTGGCTGTTCGCATCAGGTGGCCAAAGTATTGGAGTTTCAGCTTCAGAATCAGTCTTTCCAATGAATATTCAGGGTTGATTTCCTTTAAGATTGATTGGTTTGATCTCCTTGCAGTCCAAGTGACTCTCAAGAGTCTTCTTCAGCACCGCAGTTTGAAAGCATCAATTCTTTGGCACTCAGCCTTCTTTATGGTACAACTCTCATATCCATACATGACTACTGGAAAAACCATAGCTTTGACTAGATGGACCATTGTGGGTAAAATGATGTCTCCACTTTTTAATATGCTGTCTAGGTTTGTCATAACTTTTCTTTTAAGGAGCAAGCATCTTTTAATTTTGTGGCTGCAGTCATTGTCTGCAGTGATTTTGGAGCCCAAGAAAATAAAATCTGTCATTGTTTCCACTTTTTCCACATCTATTTGCATGAAGTGATGGCCCTGGATGCCATGATCTTTGGGTTTTTTTTCCCTGTTTTTTGAATGTTGAGTTTTAAGCCAGTTTTTTTCACTCTCCTCTTTCACCCTCATCAAGAGGCTCTTTAGTTCCTCTTCACTTTCTGGCATTAGAGTTGTATCATCTGCATATCTGAGGTTGTTGATATTTTTCTGGGCAATCTTGATTCCAGCTTGTGATTCATCCAGTCCTCCGCCTCCTACTCTATGTAACTCATCATTGTTCTCTAGTTTACTAAGATCAGACAACTTCAGGGGTTCTCTGGCCTCATCTGCCACTGCCACAGAAGCCACTGCTTTACCCTTCAGCATCTTTCTCTTCTCAAGTTTACAGCCTCAGGGAAGACCCTGAAGAGCTAGGAGCCTGGCTCTTAAAATAGCTTCTAAACTGGTTTTACTGTTTCTGGTGTCTGGCCAGTCCACTTCATCTTACACTCAGCTTCCTGAATCATCTTTAAAAAAAAAACAAATAAAAAGACCCTGGTCCTGGCCAGTCCCTCCCAAATTAGAAAAAGGTTCCAACACTCCCCACTGTCCATATAATAAAATCCATATGCATAACCCTGTATAATGTTACAGTTGGCAAACTTTTTCTATAAAGAGCCAGACAGAAAATGTTTTAAACTTTGCAAGCACAAGCTGTCTGTAGAAACTACTCAATGCTGCCTAAGAGCAGCTGTAGACCAGAGGTCAATGAGTGAGCACGGCTGTGTCCCAGTAAAGCTCTTCTATGGAGACTGAAATTTGAATTTAATTTGTCACAAAAGCATCAAAACCTCTTTTGACTTTTTTTCAACCATTGAAGAAACAGGGAAACTGTCCTTCATTCGTGAGCCTTATAAACATAGGCAGTGGCCCAGATGTGGCCTGCAAGGCTCTAGTTGGTCAACCCTACCCTGAACAAGTTAGATTATTAAAGGTGGTAAGGCTCCCAGCAAAGTGTGCAGAAACTGGCCTGATAGGGAAGAGAAGGAAGGTTGTGAGGTCTCTTGTCTTTAAAGATCCATTTGTAGCCCAGTATCAGGCCTGCACGGTTTTCAGTCTGCTCCATGACCATCTGCTCCCAAATTCTGCCTTCCAGTTAGAACATGGGGTCAAGCGTCTTATCCAACAACTGGTGGGTGACTGTGGGGTGGGACTGGGTGGGGAGAAAACTCTCCCCTCCAGGACAAGAAGACAGAGAGGGGCACTTGGGGAGCATCTCAGGCCCTTCAACCCCTTTCTCTCAGGGGCTTCCCTCCCCAGAAGAGATGAATAAGCTGAAGGGAGATAGTTGATAGCACAGGTGGGCAGAAGGGGAAGGAGGGCAGTGGGGTGAACCGTTAGCTCCTCAGTAGAAGGACCCCATCTGATAATTCTCTGCATTCCTAGAGTCCAGAACAGGACAGGCTCGCAGAGAACATTCACCCAACTCATTAGAGCACTGGGCCTGGCTCCCCATGGTTGTGGGCTGGGGTGGGCAGACAACAGAAAAGAAACAGGATGTCAATGGGAGCGGGGTGCCAGCAACTGAGAGGAGCCTTGAAAAGCAAAGGCAGCAATAGGAATGCAAGGGGCAGAGCACATGCCTTGGTCCTCTGTCCCAGGCCAGAGATAGACTGAGGGTGCAAACACACCCAGCCAACGGGCCAGGCATGACAGAGCCATCACGGCCGTGTATCCCACTGCTTGCAGACTCTCTGCAGAATCCATGCAAGCTGGATTCGGAAGGCTTGAGACACATGTTACGTTCCCAAGAGCTTCTACCAGGGCTTCCCTAGTGGTCCTGTGGTTAAGATTTTGCCTTCCAATGCAGGGGATCTGGGTTCGATTCTTGGTTGGGGAATTAAGATCCCACATGCTTCACAGCCAAGAAACCAAAACATAAAACAAGCAATTTTGTAATAAATTCAATAAAGACTTTAAAATGGCCCACACAAACAGTGTCTACTGGAAGCCTGGGGAGCCTGGGGATTCTCTTTCGATTCCTCAAATGTCACCTAGTAAAGCCTCAGAGATCTACCTTCTTGTAGCCTTCCATCAGCTGCTGCTGCTCCCCCTGCAAAGATGGTTTTAACGTAAATTCCAATGGGGCCATAAATGCTGTCCTTGCCTCCAACAATGCTGAAGCCCAGGCCCTGGGAAAGAAGAGGAGAAGGTCAGGCTGAGGCATGTTCCATGCCATTCATTGGGGTTTCCCAGTGGCTCAGTGATAAAGGAACCCACCTGCTAATGCAGGAAATCCACATTCGATCCCTGGGTGGGGAAGATCCCCTGAGAAACGAAATGGCAACCCCCTGCAGTATACTTGCCTGGGAAATCCCATGAACAGAGATGCCTGGTGGGTTATAGTCCATGGGGTCGCAAAGAGTCAGACATGACTAAACAACAACAACAACAACTTCCCAAGGAGGCTTAGCCTGGGTTGCAGGGAGCTCCTCTTGAGACTGTGAGCTCAGGGAGGTAGTGGGTGCATCTTATTTGTCAGGGTCTGGTCTCCGGAGGCAGACGCTCAGGAAATATATGTTGTAGAGTGAAGGCATGAACACTGGCTGGAGGCTGGGCCTCTGGATTCAGCTCACAAGCGTGTCAGGGCGTGGTCAGCATCATGGCTCCCAGGAAGATCCCTCCAAGTGATGGCTGCCGGGTATCAGCATCACTGCGGCTGGGCAGTTTCTCCTAGGCTCCTCAGAGAAGTTCATGCATCACCCAGCATCACAGAGGCGGCAGGCCTGAGAGCCACCTTCAGATCCTAAGAGAACCCAGTGAGCAGGGGCCAGACAGGAAAGCAGTGTGGACACAGTGCTGGTGTGAGCTTCTGGTGAAGGTGGTGGGTGTTGCAGGACCGGGAGACCAGTGGTGTCCAGGAGAAGCACAGTGGTAGGAAAATGAGAAAGCGGGTTGGGCTTCTGTTTGGGCTCCCAGCTTCTTCCTGGCTGAAATAATTGCTCTAGACCCAAACTTTCACCTGCCCTAGTGAGGCAGAATGATCCAGTGGACAAGAACAAGAGCCCGGGGTCAGAAGGTCTTCAGTCACTGTCATGGTTCAGTTGCTCACTAACCAAGTGATCTTGGCAAGTCCTGTGAGTCCCAGATTCTCAGCTCCTTGTCTACGTTGTTATTCAGGCATCAGTCGTGTTTGACTCTTTCCGACCCCATGGACTGTAGCCCGCCAGGCTCCTCTGTCCATGGGATTCTCCAGCAAGAATACTGGAGTGGATTGCCATTTCCTTCTCCAGGGGATCTTCCCGACCCAGGGATCAAACTCAGGTCCCCTGTATAGGCAGGTGGATTCTTGATTGCTGAACCACCAGGTAAGCCCTCCTCATCTATTAGCAGAAAATAATAGGGTTTTGTAACAGTTAATGGAAGGATCCCTGCAAATCCCCTGGTGCTGTGCCTGTGTTTTGGCAGCTGCTTTTGTGGTTTGACTTTAGGTTAAAGCGTCTGCCTGCAATGCGGGAGACCCAGGTTCAATCCCTGGATGGGGAAGATCCCCTGGAGAAGGAAATGGCAACCCACTCCAGTATTCTTGCCTAGAGAATCCCATGGAGGGAGGAGCCTGGTAGGCTACAGTCCATGGCGTTGCAAAGAGTCAGACACGACTGAGCTACTTCACTTCTTCTACCTCAAGTGCTGGTGGATCCTTCCAGCTCTGCTTCCTCCTCCTCAACTCAGTTCTGGCCTCACTCCTACTCATGCCTGTTAATGATGAGGTCTTGGGTGTGGAGGTTATGTGAGGGAGACAGTGGGAGGCCTGCCCTATTTCTGAAGCCACCACTCCTGCTCTGCACTCCAGGCTTCCTATGCCAAATACGTTCCTGCTTCCCATCAAGGCCGATTCAACCTGCTCAGTGATGCATACACCCATGGAGTCTACTCACTGACTGTACAGTCTGCGCACACTGAGATAACTGACACCATTTTTAATCATCTTTGCTAGAGGGTTGGTACCCTTTTCCATTCTGCCTTCCTTTTTATATGTATACAACTTTTATTTTTTAGGCTGTGCCATGCACACATAGAATCTTAGTTCTCCAATCAGGAATCAAACCCTCGCTCCTTGCATTGAAAGCACAGACTCTTAACTGCTGGACACCAGGGAAGTCCTTGCCTTCTTTTGAGCACTGCAAAAGACAATCTCAAAAACAATCTCAAAGTTGATGGTATTAAAATGCATCTGCCCAAATGCAAGAGATGATGAAGGACAGGGAAGCCTGGCATGCTACAGTCCATGGGGTCACAAAGAGTTGGACAACAAAAAATGCAAGAAGGTAAGAGCATTGTGATTTACAAATCAGGAAGAGAAGCTGTTTGGAGAAAATTGGGCACTGGAGAGAGTGACTCCCTTGTGACTAGAGGGACAGTTATCTTAGCTCTTCCCACTGGTTTCTCCTCGTTTCTCTGCTGAGATCCCAGGAGATAGAAGTGATGAGGGGTGGAGAGGAGGACTTTAGACGTGTGGAACCTTCCTCTAGGAAGACCATTTTGGTGAATAGCTTCTCACACCACATGCCAAAATCATGAGGTGGGTAGAAACCTACTCTTCCATTAAGCATCTAGGTCACTTGGGCTGGCCTGAGAACTCTGCAGCAGCAGCCGTGTCCACCTCAGAAGTTCTTCGGTGCCCATGTCATCTCCTTGCTCGGGGCAGCATGGTCTGTGGGGCGTGCCCAGAGCACTGGGGCTGTCCCACCACCTCTACTGCTTTTCTCCTTATCTTTCAGTATTTCTCGACTGTGAGGCTAAAATCAGTCTGCATATCTGAATTCGGGGAGACACATGGACTGAATGGGTGTTCTCCCCATCAAATCAATACATTAGGGGGAAACTTTCAGAGGTGACTAGGCCATAAATGTGGAGCCCTCATGAAGGGGGCAGGGGCAAGATAGGAGGAGGAGATGAAGAAGCACAACCACTGTATATGAAATATGTCGGCTATAAGGAGACATTGCACAGCACAGGGAACAGAGCCAATATTTTACAGTAATTGTGAACAGAATATAATCTTTAAAAATTGTGAGTCACTATGTTGTATACCTGAAACATATAATATTGTACATCAACTATGTGTGTGCTCAGTCGCTCAGTCGTGTCCGACTCAGCGACCCAAGGACTGTAGCCTGCCTTGGGTTACAGTCCTCTGTCTGTAGGCTCCTCTGTCCATGGGATTCTCCAGGCAAGAATATGGGAGCAGGTTGCCATGCTCTCCTCTAGGGGATCTTCCCGACCCAGGGATCAAACCTGGGTCTCTTGCATTGCAGGCAGCTTCTTTACCAACTTAGCCACTGTAAAATCAGGGAAGAAGTCCTCAACATGCATGGCAACTGCCAGCACCTTCAACTTCGACTCCCAGCCTCCAGAGCCATGAGAAATAAACATAAGCTGTTTAAGCTGCCCAGTCTAAGGTATTTTTGTTACAGCACCTGAACTGACCCTGACGATGATTTGAACTGAATCAATTTCAAAATAGGGTAAAACTATTTTCAAAAACAGCAAACCAGGGACAAACTGGGGAACATTCGTCTTCCTATGACCTGCTCTGTGCAGAGCTAGGTTGCCTACCCCTCCCTGAGCCTGCTCGCATGACAGCATCTGACACCCCTGTTCTAAGCCCGGATCCCCAGCCCCTGTCCCCATCCCCACTGTGACATGACAGCTCCTTGGGAACACGTGTTCATCCAGGAGCCTCCCCTGGCCATGGTCCTTGCTCACCTTGGCCTGGCCCTTCATCAGCACGATGTTGGAGATGACAGATGCCTGGAGGCCCCCTGAGGGCTGCACGAGCTGAGCTGTGCTGAGCGACCGTGTCGGTCTTGACAAGCCCTAGAAAAAGGGTGAGGTGGAGAGAGGATGAGTCCAAGGATGTTGGCTCACTCCCCCAGGAAGGGGGAAAGCCCACAGAGAAAACCCTGATGCCTGCTCTTCTGAGTGTCTGCCGCATGGGGGCTGCAGTGAGGTGAATGCAGGGCGGATGGTTGGGAGTCCAGTGCAAGGGTCTGTTTTGGTGGCCCCAGGAGACATCTTTGCTGAGCCCAGGCTCCTTTTCGACCAGCAGCCAGATGCTCACTAAGATTTGTTACAGGAGTGAGTCCCGAGTCACAGATCACACATCACAGACCACAGACAGTGAGTCCTATACTCAGAGTCCCCAGCAGAGGCTGGGAGGTCAATGGCCGAGAATGTCCTCAACAGAATCCAAGACACATTTACTGAGACCCTCATCTGGGCCAGAAACAGGGTGGTGGGCAGAGGGTCAGGAACCCCAAGATGTGGGACTTCCCTGGTAATCTGGTGGTTAACAATCTGCCTTCTGATGCCAGGGACGCAGGTTAGATTCCTGGTCAGGGAACTAAGATCCCACATGCTTGCAGTGGAGTCGAATAAATAAATAGAACTCTTTTTAAGAATTGTTTTTAAAAATATGAACTCCCATGCCTTCCTTAACTTGCCCCCACTTCCCTCGACGACCGCTTAGGGTCACTGTACAGATTAAATTAAGGGATCCACGTAAAGCCCCACTTCAGGGTCTGCACAGGTGGAGTGTTCTCTGCCCATGAGATCCTAACAACATGGAAGCAGCTGCGGGAAGTGGTCACAGGTGACCATTCCTCATGTGGTTCTCTGCCCCCAAGCCAGCTCCTCACCACTGTAGCCCTGTGGACATCAAACCGCCAGGAAGGCTCTTCAAGCAGTCTTCCCCTCGCTCCCTCTTCTCGGGCCTCCCTGCCCTTCGTTCTTACCACAGCCTTTGCTGCGGGAAAGTCCAGTTGTTGAGAGAGAGACTTCCTGCCGCTGCAGAGGGAATAAGGCTGCCTATCCGCCGAAGCCGCTGACTTCTTGGTTGTTGGAAAATCCATCTCTCCTGTGCAATAGGGATTGACACCTAACCCAGGAGAGGAAAGAAAGGGAGAAATCATTTGTGCTCTCAGACAGTGAAGCTCTAGATAGAACGTCGTCCTCGCCCACGGCCAGCCCTCACAAGCTGGGGGCCAGAGTGAACTTGAAGCATGGAGCGCCCAGCGCTGGGTACATGATAGGGAGGGCAGAGGAAGAAGTAGGCGGTATTCTGGCTACCTTCGTCCATGCTGTGTGCTCCACGGGGTGAGGGTGGGACTGTCGCTTCCATTTCAACTCAGCTCAACTTAGTGAGGGTTGATGTGGCCTCTCCTACATGTCAAGTAGGATGCTGGGTCCTCAGGAAACCACAATGATCTGTCAGCTCCAGTCCCTGCTGCCGGGGGTGAGGAGGGGGGCATTTCAAGAGAGAGGAGGAAAGCAGAAATGATGCCCCATACAGGCAGGGCCAGAGGAGAGATGGGGCAGAAGCCTGGGTGATCTGCCTCTTACACACACATTTGCACACAGGCACATAAAGAGTCATGTCTGATTCTTTGCGACCCCATGGACTGTAGTCCACCAGGCTCCTCTGTCCGTGGGATTCTCCAGACAAGAATACTGCAGTGGGTTGCCATGCCCTCCTCCAGGGGATCTTCCCAACCCAGGGATCAAACCGGGGTCTCCTGCATTGGCAGGTGGATTCTTTACCATTGCGGGACCAGGGAAGGCCACACACCCCTAACACAGGCAGGCAAAGAGTCAACTCTTGAGTCCTTGGGGATCTAAGAATATGCATGGCAATCATCTTCTCTTCCTTTAGGGGGAAACTCAGACTTCCTTTTACCCCACTAGGAAATCTACCCTACTGCTTTCAGCTGGAAAAATCTTCAGAGATTATCTGCCATGGATCCTCGCTGTCTAAGACCAGTGCTTCCCAACTGAAATACAATGCAAGTCATATATGTAATCTGAAATTTTCTAGTAGCCACATTTTTAAAAGTAAAAGAAAAAGAGTTTAATGTTAATAATTTTTTTTTTTTTTTGGTCATGCTTCACAGCTTGAGGGATTCTAGTTCCCTGACCAGGGATCAAACTCGTGTCTCCTGCAGTGGAACTGGGGAGTCTTAACCACTAGACTTCCAGGGAAGTCCCTAATATTGTATTTAGTTCAATATACCTAAACTCTGTCATTTCAACATATAAATAATCTGCAAAGTTATTAATGAGGTATTTTGCATCTTTTCTTTAGTTTTGTGCTTAGTCTTTTAAATGCGCACATTTTTTACCCTTCTGAGCATCTCCATTTGGATAAGCCACATTACAAGTGAGAAGGATGTGGACACTGGCCACCGTACTGGACGTCAGGCACCCAAAGAAGGGCGGGGCTTTCCTAGTACACAAGTGGCTTTGGTGGGAAATTCCCCAAGATAAAGATGTGAAATTGGTGGTGGTTCAGAGGGAAGAAGGCAGGTTGGCAGAGAGTTTTGGTTTGCATTTATTCTTGGGGTAGGAAAGACTTAAGTTGCTTTATAGGCTGGAGACAGGAAGCCACTACCCAGAGTGGGCTGAGAAAATGGAACACAGTGGGTTTTCATGGAGATGTGAGATCCCTAAGGGAGGAGGAGGAAAGGGACGAAGGCCTGGGGGAGAAAGGAGGTGTCGTGGTTCACTGGTGGTCCGAGTGGCTGGGGAAACATTCCCCTGCGAGGGCAGCTGCTCCCAGCATCTCTCCACACTAGGAGGTGGTTCTCCCCAACTCACAGGGACCAACTGCCCCCAGAGGGGCCAGGAGAGAGAGGAAGCTGAGAGCTTCAGAAAACCACACTCCAGAAAGAGGGGACAAAGATTCACGGGGCAGAGTTGGGAAATGGAGCTATAGATGATCCTAAATCTGCCTGGGCATCATGTTTTTTTTTTTTTTAATATATACTTTTGTTTATTTATTTATGGCCATGCTGGGTCTTTGTGGCTGTGTAGGCTTTTCTCTAGTTGCAGCAAGCAATGGCTACTCTCTGGCTGTGGTGCATGGACTTCTCATTGAGGTGGCTTCTCTTGTTGCAGAACACAGGCTGTAGGGTGCATGGGCTCAGTAGTTGCGGCTCCCGGGCTCTAGAGCACAGGCTCAGCAGTTGTGGTGCATAGGCTTAGTTGCTCCCAGGTATGTGGGATCTTCCCAGACCAAGGATCAAACCCACATCTCCTGCATTGGCAGGTGGACTGTTAACCAGTGAGCCAACAAGGAAGCCCAGGCAACATATTTATTGAATGTTTTATCATAAGTGGCTCAAATTTCAATGCCCCACCCAGACCTGCTGAATCCACGCCTGTACAGATGGGGTCTGGGGGAGTCTGTGTGCTTATCAGGCTCCCCTGGCGGTGTGTCCAGTGGTCTTTTGGGGAAACTCAAAAGTCCAATCCTTACTTTATCATGAGGAAATGGATCCCAGTTTCCCATTCTCCTGCCCTCAGCAGGGCAAGGGGACTACCGTATGAAGAAGGGCAGCAGTGCATGGCTTGGGTTCAGGGAATATGGACAAGCAAACACGTGGCCAACTTGGATCAGCCTATAGGACAGAAGCACCTAGAGCCACAGGCCGGCACCATGGGAGCAAGACCGGCCACACCAACTCCGTTTCTGTCTTCACTGAGCTAGGCAGAAAAAAAAAAAAAATGTCAACTCAGGCTTTCTGAGCAGGGGGTTCCTGCTCCCACTGTGAGTTTGGATCAGCAAGGACACAGGCCTGGAGTCAGGACACAACAGTGTCTCCAAAGCACTAACTGGTGGTCTGAGCCCTTTCCTGCCCCTTCTGAAAATTACTGGATGTGTTCCAACATCAAGGAAATACATCAAAATTATCACCTTGGCTGGGGTGGGAGGGAGTTGAAACCAGTTAGCATGTAGCACTGAGTTCACTGAAAATGGGGTTATAAAATCCAAATGCAAAAGCCAAAACAATTTTTGACAGGGAAACTATGTATTTTTTGGTTATATAATAACATGCTTTCGAATTGTGGTGCTGGAGAACACTCTTGAGTCCCTTGGACAGAAGGAGATCAAACCAGTCAATCCTAAAGGGAATCAATCCTGAATATTCATTAGAAGGGCTGATGCTGAAGCTCCAAAATTTGACCACCTGATGCGAAGAACTGACTCATTGGAAAAGACCCTGATGCTGGGAAAGATTGAAGGCAGGAGGAGAAGAGGATGACAGAGGATGAAATCGTTGGATGGCATTACTGACTCAATGGACAAAAGTTTGAGCAAACTCCAGGAGATAGTAAAGGACAGGGAAGCCTGGTGCACTGCAGTCCAGGGAGTTGCAAAGAGTCAGACATAACTGAACGACTGAACAACAATAATAACATGAGTTTTTATTTAAGTTTACATGGAATTATGAAATGGGGAAATAAATGGGAATGGGTCTACAGACAAATAACCCCATCTCCCATAAGGCTGACAATTTGGAAAAATACAGTCTCAAGTATTATTATTAATAATTGATTAAACCTAATTGATTAAACTTAATCAATGAAGAAGTGGTGATAAAAAACTAAATAAACCTTCCAAATTACTGCAAAAACTAAACACAGAAAACAAATGAAAAGTGACCATACAAATAGAAAGACTCTTTGAAACCCCATGGACCAGAGCCTGCCAGGCTCCTCTGTCCATGGGATTTCCCAGGCAAGAACACTGGAGCGAGTTGTCATGCTCTCCTCCAGAGGATCTTCCCAACCCAGGGATTGAACTCTTATGTCTCTTGCATTGGCAGGCAGATTCTTTACCACTAGCACCACCTGGGAAGCCCTAAAAAGAATATGAATAAAAGCAAATATTAATTATAATACTAAAGTCAATGGCTTAAGCTTCTCTCTTAGAAAGACTGCCAGATTTGCTTTCAAGATCTAAGTGCATATCATTTGCAAGAGATAAACAAAGTAAGCAAAAAGAATGAAATAAAAGGATGGGCAAAAACTACCAATGACTGATGCTGGAATCAGGCACTTAGGAAAAAAAAAATCTATCTAGATTTTTGTTTCATATCAAACATCAAAAATAAACTACAAAGAGAGTAAATTTATGGGGAAGGCAAATCATTTAAAAGCTAGAATAAAATACTAGGTAGAAATAATTTAATCAATATGGTTCTACACAAAATAACCTTCATATTATATAACTTCTGTGGTTCTCTCGTAAATCTGTAATCAAATATGATCCAAGAAACATGTGCAAGCATATATCTATAATTACCTTGTAAATCTTGATAAATTGGAGGCAATTTAAAGGTGTCATAGTGTAATAATTAAATAAGTGTACATGAGAAGTAATAGCTCTCTACATGTGGAAGAAACTTTTAGGATTAGACAGGAAAAATTTGATGGATTTGATTAGATCAGATGAGAACATCTTCATGTTAAAAAATTAAAAGAGAAAGAATAAACTGAAAAAAGTATGTTCAGCAAATACGGCAGCCAAATATTAATTTAACCAAAACAGTTTTTAGAAATAACTGACAAAATGATGATCATCCGAATAGAAGAACAGGAGCACTCCAAAGAAGAGAAGTAAATAATGAAGGGGTGTTGAACTGCACCTGTGCAGAAAAGCATTCTTTCCACTGAGTTTATAGACCCATGGACCAGTGAGGGTTTGACAGAAGCCAAAAGCACATTGAGCTAGGACTTTGAGAAATTGAATGAAGGGGCCATTTACAAACAGTAGACGGGGCTTAAGAAAACAACAAAGCCCAGTGAGGTACTCTGGAGTTGGCATAAGCTGGAAGCTGGAAGCTTTACCACTGGTGGCTCAGTGGTAAAGAATCTGCCTGCCAAGTTGGAGATGCAGATGGTCTCTAATATTCAGATCTGGCTTGCTTTTAACGTCTTCATGTTTTTCTGCATACTTCACATTTTTCTGACTTTTGAATTAGTGTTATCCTATTTGCAACAACCAAGAATCATGACATCTTTCAGTCCCAACTCCCATCCTGCAACAGGTGAGGTGCCAAAAACTCTGGGAGAGACCACGGACTTCCTAAGACCAAGGAATCTGTCAGATGACAGAGCAAGAGTAAAGTCCTTGTCTTCTATCCTCAGTGTCAGCTCTTCTCAACTTGGCACTTGAGATCCACCTAGAAGAGGAGTTGACCAACCCACAGAGAGCTCTATGGACAAGAGCAGAGGTGCTCCAGCTGGCCAGAGCGTGCGCATGCAATGAAGGATGCTCCAGAGAAGCTGTGGACACCATTTTGGAGCAGTCTGGCTGGACAAGCAGAGATCCACCCTCCCCTAAATCTCCCACATCACTGATATTCCCAATGCAGTAAAATGAGTTCTGTTCTGAGAGTAAAGTCCAATTTGTTCATAAGTCCAACAAAGTTGGCCTAGGTACCCAACTAACACAATTGACTATATATTAATAGTAATGCACTGTAATAGGTTTATAACACTTTTCACACAAATAATAGGTACGTAAAAAACAAACACCCAAAATAAAGAAAACACTTTAAATCTTATAGTGCAGTGCCTTGAAAAGTACAGTAGGCCAGCTACATCGCCACTGCTTTTACACTTGCTTCCAGACATCCTGGGCTTGAAATAAAGATACTACTGTCCTCTATGTAGTCCTATACACTAAAGGACACACAAGCACAACCATTTGTAGAGGATGCACGCACATGACAATATATGCCAGACACGTGAACTAACTTCCAGGATTGGACCTGAGAATACACGTTTGCATCTTTGGAAGTTCACAACTTAAAGGTTAATATGTAGGAGACTTACTGCATTCACCACAATCTAAGCCCTGCTCCTGAGGATGGTTCAACGACACTTACTGGTTGAGTTGCTGCGTGTTCTTTGATGACAGGCTTTGGGAAACAGGAAGTTATTACTTTGTGGGTCCAGTTTTCCGGACTTTTCTCGAGAGGAAGTTGTAGAAGTTTCCTGCAAAACAATTTCCATTTTTTATTCAGAAATTAGAAGAGAAAAAAAATGAAATCTCAACACTGACCATGGAAATACTTGTCAGATGGTCTGTTTCTTTCTCTATACTACAGGCTCTATGAAGGCAGGAATTTAGAATTACTACCATCCATTAACTCATTGGAGAAGGCAATGGCACCCCACTCCAGTGCTCTTGCCTGGAAAATCCCACGGACGGAGGAGCCTGGAAGGCTGCAGTCCATGGGGTTGCTAAGAGTCGGACACGACTGAGCGACTTCACTTTCACTTTTCACTTTCATGCACTGGAGAAGGAAATGGCAACCCACTCCAGTGTTCTTGCCAGGAGAATCCCAGGGACAGGGGAGCCTCGTGGGCTGCCGTCTATGGGGTCGCACAGAGTCAGACACGACTGATGCAACTTAGCAGCAGCAGCAGCAGCATTAACTCATTGATACTACTAACTCATAGATATATAATTCATTTAATAAAGAATATGAAATGAGTATTTTTATATTATAAAGAATAAAAATTATAATAATGAATAGAAATTGCATAAATTTTGAACTAATGCAATAAATGTTGAATGACAGAGACTTCCCTGGTGGTCCAGTGGTTGAGAATCTACCTTTCACTTCAGGGCACACAGGTTTGATCCCTAGTTGGGGAACTAAGATCCCACATGCTGCAAGGCAACTAAGCTCATGTGCTGCAACTTCTGAGTCCGGGGTTATTTTCTTCACAGCACGTGTTATTCTGTTATTATCTTTCAACTTTTTGTTTGTTTGCTGTTGTTCTTCCATCACTAAAATGCCTTGAACCATCAAGGGAGGTATGATTTAGGGGAGATAACCAAGTAAGTTCCATTGTTCTGGCTCATCATAGGCACTTAGAAACAGTCACTAAATGAATGTTATATAAAGAGATTTCTCGATATTGAACCATTCTTGCATTCTCGAGTGTATCACATTTTTCTTATACTGCTGATTTCTGCCTGTGAAGATTTCATTTAGGACTTGAAAAATCAATATTCTTAAGTTAAATTTGGTTATTATTCTGTTATTGTTTTTCTACTTTGCCATATTGATCAAATTTTACCTGCTTCTTTTTTATACTAATAATTTGGAAACTCTGTACTGAATCTAGAAGCAGTACTTACTAAACCACACACTTGAACTCGTCTCTCTATCAGGCCAGTGAGAAAAGAGAAAACGAATGACCCTTTCTCAGATAAGATGAGAACTTGAAACAACTTTCACTCATTCCCATCTCCTCACCCTGGTATTTTAGAAACAGAGGATGGGGAACAGAAGACTAGAGGTTGATGATGAGCATAATGGTATTAATTATTTTACTTCTCTCCCCAGAACTATTTTTATATTGTTTTCCTATTGCATAACTTTATTAGCCACAATGATTGTGACTTAGTTCTTGAGTTATGTCGGCTTTATTAGTCACGACCATAATCCTTAGGAGAGAAAGAGAGTGTGTGTATGTTCTCTGAAAAACTGTGCAGATGGAAAGCTCTCTGAATATTTGCATGTCTGAGAATGTCTTTCTGTGGTCATCACACTTGAGTGATTTGCTGAGTATAGGATGAGTATTGGTTAGTCTATCTAGAAACTCTAGTTGGTTCAAATGCTACCTGGGATTTAATGTTTTAGCGTAGAGGTTTACTAGGGGTATCTGCCACCCTTTTCTGACAGGTCTATCTCGTTGGCAGTGCTGATTCATTTCATGTGCCAAGTGCCTGCCGGCTTTCAGCACCTGGTGTACTTCCCAGAGAGGAAGGAGGACCTACTGCTGCTTCTTCCTATGTCCCATGTAACCTATCTTCCCCTCCAGCCCCTGGCACTGGAGAAGGCAGTTCAGTTGGCCTCTGTCACACTCATTCCCCAGGCCTGTCCTTCCTGTGTGGTCAATGGCAGGTTAATGAGCCCTTCCCTCAATCCAATCTCACCTGCACTATGTCAGGCAGAAAGTTCTCATGGCTTCCAGAATATGGTTGGCCCCTTTCCATGGCTTCCTGTTCTGACAGGCATTTCTCCCTATTGGTACTTTTTTTTTTTTTTTTTTTGATAGAAGTTTCTAAGAGGTGGGAGAGTTAATAAAGTGTACTCAGTAACCATATAACCATCTGGAGCCAGAAGTCTACTCACAACCTTTTTTTCTTATTAAAACTGTATCTAGTTCTGACACAAGAGGATCCTGCAAGAAATTCCACATATCAATTCCTTTTTACTTGTACACATCAATGTCCAAAACCAGAGAACTCATCTTCCTAGACATTCATTTTCCTTTTTCCAGCAGTAGATGGCACTATATTAACTTGAACAAAATTATCTTCTCTAACAAGGATAGCCCAGGAAATATGTTAAAGGAGAGAGATTATATGAGAGGGGACTTATATATATTTAAAGAGATTATTGGTCTTCCTCAGTGGCTCAGATGGTAGACTCTGCACTTCCAGTCCAGGGGTCCTGGGTTCAATCCTGGTCAGGGAAATAGATGCCACATGCCTCAACTAAGAGTTCTCATGCCACAACTAAACATCTGGCATGTGGCAACTAAGACCCGGTGCAGCCAAATAAATAAATAAGTTTTCCAAAAAGTATATTTATTGTTAAATTTCTTTATTTTAATCCTCTTGACAAAGCTCCGTGTTCAAAACATGATTTAGAAACTACTTGACATAAAAAGCCAATTGATAGCAGAAAAATCATAGAAATGCAGCATATATATATATATATTTTTTTGGTCCACATTACCTGCAAATGGCCGATGTCATATCCAGAAGTGTGTGCTAAGTTTCTTCAATTGTGTCCAACTCTCTGCAACCCCATGGACTGTAACCCACCAGGCTCCTTTGTCTGTGGGATTCTCCAGGCAAAATACTGGAGTGGGTTGCCATGCCCTCCATCAGGGAATCTTCCTGACCCAGGGAATGAACCCACGTTTCTTGCGTCTCCTGCCTTGTCTGGCAGGTTCTTTACCACTAGTGCCACTGGGGCAGCCCAACCAGAAGAGGGAATCTTACAAGACTTTGGACCTTTAAAGAAATAGAGCCAGTTAGATCAACTGTCCTGGCTTCAGGAGCAGTAGTCTCACTGTGCACAGACCAGCTGTGGAGCCTCTTCTGTGGGCCGAGGCTTTCTGGGCCAGTCCTTCTCATTCACAACTCCATGTCCTGTGGCCAAAGCTGTCTCAGACATGAGACATGCGGCCTCTGCCACGAAGCCATCATCTGAACACCTAGAGGCTTTGATAAGTTGCCTCTAACCAGGCTGCTGTCAAGCTCTTGGACAGTCATGAAGACTGAGGTGCTTCACTTTGACACCCTCTGCTACAAATCTGCTCTCTGGATGACTGCTACGGGGAAGAATGGAAATGTATTACCGTAAACAGAAGATGAGATCCACATAGCAATTTTCTATCAGACGTGTATATAAGAAGCTACATAGTGGGACTTCCCTGGTGGTCCAGTGGTTAAGACTTCACCTTCCAATGCAGGGGATGCAGGTTTGATCCCTGGTCGGGGAGCTCAGATCCCACATGCCTCATGGCCAAAAAACAAAAAAGTAAAACACAAACAATGTGGTAACAAATTTAATGAACACTGTAAAAATGGTCCCCACCAAACTTCTAAAATGTGACACAAATGAACCCAACTATGAAACAGAAACAGAATCTGGGACACAAAGAATAGACTGGTGGTTGCCAAGGGCGTGGGGCACAGGAGAGGGTTGGGTTGGGAGTTTGAGATTAGCAGATGGAAACTAGTATATATAGGATGGACAGACAAAAAGATCCTACAATATAGCACAGGGCACTATATTCAATCAGATCAGATCAGATCAGTCGCTCAGTCGTGTCCGACTCTTTGCGACTCCATGAATCGCAGCACGCCAGGCCTCCCTGTCCATCACCAACTCCCAGAGTTCACTCAGACTCACGTCCATAGAGTCAGTGATATATTCAATATCCTGTGATAAACTTTAATGGAAAAGATTATGAAAAAGAATGTGTATCTATCTATCTATATATATAATTGAGTCATTTTGCTGAACAGCAATAATTAACACAACACTGTAATTCAATTATACAAAACCAATACAAGTAAAATTTAAAACAATGGTCCACATTAAAAAATCTTGTCTTGTTGTTCAGTCTCTAAGGTCGTGTCCAACTCTACGACTCCATGTACTGTAGCACACCAGGCTTCCCTGTCCTTCACTATCTCCTGGAGTTTGTTCCAGTTCATGTCCATTGAGTCAGTGATGCAATCCAACCATCTCATCCTCTTCTCCTCCTGCCTTCAATCTTTCCCAGCATCAGGGTCTTTTCCAATGAACCAACTCTGCATCAAGTGGCCAGAATATTGGAGCTTCAACTTCAGTATCAGTCCTTTCAATGAATATTCAGTGCTGAATCTTAACAAACAAAACATCTATATGGCCCCTAAAAGCTCCAAAATAGAGGCAGTGCACAAGTTCAATGGGAAGGAAAGCATGATAGCCCACTCCAGTATTCTTGCCTGGAGAATCCCATGGACAGAGGAACCTGGCAGGCTACAGTCCATGGAGTTGCATAGAGCTGGACATGACTAAAGCAACTTAGCACACATGCAGGAGGGCACAAGTTCTATGGACTTTCTATTTCCCGGACATTGACAAGGAACCAGTGCTCATCCAGACTCTGGGATCATCTCAAGGTATATATTCACTCTTTTTAATTCATAAAACCCTGAGCATAATGTTTCCCCCACCAGAAAAGCACAGTGGGCCTAGAGCAGAAAAAAGGGTCATGAGATGAGCAGCATTAAGCCTCTTATGACCCTGGGCTGGTCAGTTAATTTTTTGGTCTCAGTGTCCTCTTTTGTAGGCTGAAGGGGTGAACTTAACAGCTTCTATAATCACTTTCAGCTCTGTATTTTTTAATGCAATGGATGATTATGTGTAAAGAGTCAAATGACCATTGTCCTCTCTGAAGTGATCACATGGCAGAAGGTCACTCACGAGGAGAAAATCTTCCCTTGGTTCTTGGGGGAAGCCTGGCTAGTCTCCAGCAAGGATGTCCTGGGTGGAGTGGTGTCTCATCAAAGGAATCTCTGTAGGAGCCCCTGTGAATGCTTGCATAGTACAGCTCCCCTGTCAGCCCACAGAACAGAACTCTTCTGTTCTTGCTTCCAAGGGGGGGCTGCTCTTGAGGCCAAGGGTTTGTCACTGAGGTCGTAGGCTGGCAAAGTCATTTCCAGACACGTTGCTCCTTGTTCTCATCAGAGGCTGTGACCCAGAGCCACAGTTCTGTGGGCGGCGTGCCCCATCATTACCTGGGTGGTAGTCTCCAGAGGTCTCTGTCCCCTTGGTGCCTGAGTGGGAAACAGGGTAGACTGACCAGGGAGCTCTCCTCAAGTAAGAACCAGTCATGTAACTTGCTAGGACTGAACAGCCAACCTCAAGAAATGGGGGAAAAAACCCCAAAAAACCACGATCCACATTTAGCCAAGGAATAAACCTAGAATGAAGATGCAGAATTCTGCAGCATTTTGTACTACAAGCAACATTATTCTGGAATCTAAACTCCTCCCCAAAAGTTAGAAGGCTCTATTACTCACTAAGAAGGGTTCATTTTGCATACAGACCCCCAACATTGCTGACACAGCTTGATGCTTCTGGAGTTTGGTGACTGTACTCCCCTTAAATACAAGCCTTCCCATTTTCTTTTTGAACTGAGATGCTATAGCTGTTCTAGTCTAAAGGAGCCACAAAATAGAATTCACTGCCCTCCTGGTCAAGGCTTGTCTCCTGTGGTTGTGTTGATCACCCAGCAGTAGACTTGAACTTTAAGCCGTAAAGATAAATAACTGTCCCCAGCAGATTGGTTCTGGGGTGGTCACATCATCATGTGGGATGCTGAGGCCACATGCATCCTGATATGGAGAGGAAGGGTGGAAACCAGAAACCGAGGAGTCTCCAAAAGTCCTCCTTCTCCTGTGGTCCCTCCATAACCACAGCCACCAAGTCCTTATAATTCTACCTTCTCAAATTTCCCCATTCTTGCTGCTTATGTTCTAGTTCATAGTATTTCTTTTAGATTAGACTGTTACAATGGCCTACGAGGTCTAGGAAAAGTATTCTTATGAATATTTTTAACACATGGCCTGGTACAGATGGATAGCCACATGTAAATGATTGAAGTTGAACCCCTTCCTCACACCATATACAACAATTAACTCAAAATAAATCACAGACCTACAAGTAAGAGCTACAACTATAAAACTCTTAGAAAAAAATATAGGAGTAAATATTCATGAGACTATTTCTCTAGAATCTCGGGCTAGAGAAAGACTTGGTAGATATGATATCAAAAGCACACGTGACAAAAGAAAATATAGATAAATGGACTTCTTTGAAATTAAAAACCTTTGTGCTTTAACAGATACCATCAAGAAAGTGAAAAGACAACCCACGGAATTGAAGAAAATTTTACAGTTGAAGAATTGAAGGACACTTTACAATTGAAGAATATTTTACAATTCATATATATGATAAGAGACTTGCATCAAGAATATATAAAGAGTTTTACAATTCCATTATGGAAAGACAGATAATCCAATTTTTAAATGGACAAAGAATCTGATTTTGTATCTTCTCAAAGAAGATATACAAGATGTCAAGAGACACATGAAAACATAGTGAACATCATTAGCCATCAAGGAAATGTAAATCAAAACCACAATGAAATACCATTTTACACCAACTAGGATGGCTACCATCACACTTGCTTAACATCCACTAATATATGAAGGATTTAGAAAAATTAGAACCCTCGTACATTGCTGGTAGAAATGTAAAATGATGCAGATGCTTCAGAAACAGCTTGGCAGTCCTTCAAAAAGTTAAGTATAGAGCTATCAGGTGATACAGCAATTCCGATCTTAGGTATATACTCAAGAGAAAGGAAAATACACATCGACACAAAAACTTGTGCACAAATGTTTAAAGTAGCATCATACATTATAGCCTCAAAGTAGAAAAAACCCAAGCGCTCATAAGCAAATGAAAAGGTGAATAAAATGTGGTATATCTATACAATGGAATATTACTTGGCAATAAAAAGGAATGGGGTACTAATATATTCTGCAAGCATAGATTCCTGAAAACATTAAGTGCAAAAAGTCAGTGACAAAAGACCACATATTATATGATTCCATGTATAGTAAATGTCCAAAATAGGCAAATCTATACAGACAGAAAATAGATTAGCAGAGGGTTATGGATGGATCAGTAGTGTGGTGGGGAGGTGGGAATGAGGAATGACTGCTAATGGGTATTAGGTAGTTTTAGGGGTGATGAAAACATTCTAAAATCAGATAGTGGTGGGACCTCCCTGGTAGTCCAGTGGTTAAGAATCTGCCTTGCAATGCAAGGGACATGGCTCAATCCCTGATCAGGGAACTAAGATCCCACACACTGCAGAGCAACTAAGCCCGAACACCACAACTAGAGTCCTCTTGCTTTAACCAAAGATTCCACATGATGCAGTGAAGAGCCTTGGTGCTGCAACAAAGATCCCTTAGTGCTGCAACTAAGACCAGACACAGTCTGATAAATAATAAAATCAGATAGGGTGAAGGTTACACCACTCTGAAAATACACTAAAACCCACTTGACACCCCCACCATGTGTGTGCTCAGTCCTGTCTCACTCTTTGTGACCCCAGACTGTAACCCATCAGGCTTTTCTGTCTGTGGGATTTCCCATGCAAGAATACTGAAGTGGGTTGCCATTTCCTTCTCCACGGGCTCTTCCCACCCCAGGGATCAAACTTGAGTCTCCTCCATCTCCTGCATTGGCAGGCAGATTCTTTCCCACTGGATTACCTGGGAAGCAAAAACCACTTAATAGTATACTTTAAGTAAGTGAAACATATAGTGTGTGAATTATATCTTACCAAAACCATTTAAAAAGGAATATTCACCTATTCATTCATTGATTCACAAGTTCCCTGTCCCCAGTCTGCACTTTGATGCTTCTGCACTCAGCTGACATGATTTTACAAAAATGCAGATGGTACTCACGCAACTTCCTGATTAAACCTATAATGATTCAAGATCAAATTCAAACTCCTTGGCATATCATTGTCGGTCCTTCCTTCTCTAATGCTATCCAAGCTGACTCAAGCCTCCATTGCACCCAGTTATACTTCCTATCAGTGGACCCTCATGTGTCCTGTCCTATCTATGCTGTTACCCATCTTGACTATTCTTCATTCTTCAAGAATCAATATAGATGGCACTATCTTTCTGCCCCTGAGACAATAATGGGCTTTCTTTCCCAATAAGAGTCAAGGAAGGCTTAAATGTAGAGAGGCATTGAGATGGTTGTCTACTTTTTTTTTTCAATTGGAATATAGTTGATTTACAATATTGTTGTGTTAATTTCTGCTGTATAGTAAAGACAATCAGCCATACATATACATATATCTCCTCTATGGCACCACAGGGCATTGCATACATGCTATACAGTATGTTCTCATTCAGTTCAGTTCAGTTCAGTCACTCAGTCATGTCCGACTCTTTGCGACCCCATGAATTACAGCACGCCAGGCCTCCCTGTCCATCACCAATGCCCGGAGTTCACTCAAACTCTTGTCCATCAAGTTGGTGATGCCATCCAGCCATCTCATCCTCTGTCATCCCCTTCTCCTCCTGCCCCCAATCCCTCCCAGCATCAGAGTCTTTTCCAATGAGTCAACTCTTCGCATGAGGTGGCCAAAGTACTGGAGTTTCAGCTTTAGCATCATTCCTTCCAAAGAACACCCAGGGCTGATCTCCTGTAGAATGGACTGGTTGGATCTCCTTGCAGTCCAAGGGACTCTCAAGAGTCTTCTCCAACACCACAGTTCAAAAGCATCAATTCTTCAACGCTCAGCTTTCTTCACAGTCCAACTCTCACATCCATACATGACTACTGGAAAAACCATAGCCTTGACTAGACAGACCTTTGTTGGCAATGTAATGTCTTTGCTTTTCAATATGCTATCTAGGTTGGTCATAACTTTTCTTCCAAGAAGTAAGCATCTTTTAATTTCATAGCTGCAATCACCATCTGCAGTGATTTTGGAGCCCCCCAAAATAAAGTCTGACACTGTTTCCACTGTTTCCCCATCTATTTCCCATGAAGTGATGGGACCAGAGGTCATGATCTTCGTTTTCTGAATGTTGAGCTTTAAGCCAACTTTTTCACTCTCCTCTTTTGCTTTCATCAAGAGGCTTTTTAGTTCCTCTTCACTTTCTGCCATAAGGGTGGTGTCATCTGCATATCTGAGGTTATTGATATTTCTCCCAGCAATCTTGAATCCAGCTTGTGCGTCTTCCAGCCCAGCGTTTCTCATGATGTACTTAGTTATCTATTTTATACCCAGTAGTGTATATATGTCAGTCTAAGTCTACAAAGTCATCCTGCTAAGACCATACCTTCATTACTCTTCTTCTCAACTATTCTTACATGTTTGTTTTTCCAAACACATCATCAAATTATATTGTGTGGTTAAAAAAATATTGTTCTTACTAATTTTGGGAGAGCAACCCTAAATCTAAAAACAACTCCAGGGAATACCACTTTTCTAAAAAGTGGCTATTTTTCTCCAAAAAACAGAGTCTGTATTTCTAATTGTCTAATAGAAATGCCCCTTAATGAAACTTTTATCATATTACATCACAACGTGATTTTTGGAAAGATGAAATAATATATGCAAAGTACCTGGTTCATTGACCAGCAAGAACCCTGAGAAACAAATTAGTTACAAGAGTGTCAATCTATCTCCCAAATATTTTTCAATTCTATTGTTTCCTTTTAATAGTCTAGAAATGTATTAGAGTAAACAATACAGCAAAATACACAAAGGTGTGTGTACAAAGATCTTTATCACCACATTATTTGTAATAGAAAACATGAGGGGAAATGTTCCATGATGGGAAAGTGATTGGAGATGTTACAGCAGGTTCATCAGTACCATTTTTCTAGATTCCATATATGAGTTAATGTAAGATACCTATTTTTCTCCTTCAAGTGAACATTCCAACTGAACATTTGTGCACTTACTTTATTCTGTATGACAGGCTATAAGTTCATCCACCTCCCCAGAACTGATTCAAATTCATTCTTTTTTATGGCTGAGCAATATTCGATTGCCTGGAGAATCTCACGGACAGAAGAGCCTGGTGGGCTGCAATCCATGGGGTCACAAAGAGTCGGGCATGACTGGGTGACTAACACTTACTTACTTACTAATATTCCATTGCATATATGTACCACATCTTCTTTATCCATTTATCTGTCAATGGACATCTAGGTTGCTTTCAAATGCAGACATGGATGTACAGAATGGATTTGTGGAAACAGTCGGGGAGGGAGAGAGTGGGATGAATGGAGAAAGTAGCATCAACATATATACACTATCATGTGTAGATGGCTAGCTGGTGAGAAGTTGCCGTATAACACAGGGAACCCAGTCTGTCACATTGTGATGACTTAGAGGAATAGGATGGTGTGGGGAAAGGGAAAGGAGGCTCAATAGGGAGGGAATATATGTATAATTATGGCTGATACATGTTGTTGTATGGCAGAAACCAACACAATATTGTAAAAATTTTTAAAAATAAAGGTAAATAAAAAGGTGTTATAACAGGAGGTTTCTGTTTCTGGAAGTAGGATGGATTTGTTACTTTGATCCCTCTGCTTACAACAAATAAAATGTTGGATGGAAATGTAAAAGTATCAGTGAAATAGCAAATGAGTAAGAAATTCTAGAAGGCTAAAAAGTAAATAAATGCTGCACCAAAACTTTTGCGAGAAGTAAGCAGATCCCCAAGGCTGGCTGTTGCCCTGAATCATTTTATGAACTGACTGAATGTAAACTGCATCTTCTATAGCTTTATGGGTATTGGGAGCAGACAGGAAGTCCTAGTTCCTTTTCAAGACGAGAAGTTTAATAGGATTCTCCTCTTACATAGAGGAGCCCCAAAGGATTTTAACCTCATTTTAAATGTGAACTGGAAGTAAATCCATCCCACTCTCAGGAACTGCATGAAAATTGTCAGTCTGGAAATGGCCCTAAATGGAAGGGGGGGAAAGCCTTTCTGATTTGCTGGGGAATAATAATTACCAGATGGCCCTCACAAGAGTTGGCAACCCTAATTCATACCACATGGATGTTTTTAAAAACCTCTAGATGAGAATTTAGTTTAAAATGGTTCCAGGCTAGTAGTGTCCCAACCACCTGGTGGAAGCAAATTCGAATCTTCTCTGGGGAAAGGAACCAGCTTTGACTAAGTCACTGAGAGTCCAGCAGAAAGAGAGACAGGTCTTATGAGATCTCAGAGAAAAAAGTAAAAATAAATTTTTGTTTAACGTAAAACACACATTGGAACAAGGCACCATGAGAGAGAACCAGAAGTAGCAATACACATCAAAATCAGACCTGCAAACACTTCAGATGGTGGAAATATCATGCAAAATTAAAAATAAATATATTTAATATTTTGAAGAAATAAAAGAAGTGACTGAAAGTTTTAAGGAGAGAGAAACTATGAAAATTTCTGAGCAGATCTGAAAAAGAACTAAGATAGTTAAAAATAAAATTAATAATATTAAAAAATAAGTAAAAAGTTTAAACAGTAGGTTGGATGACACTGATGGGAAGATCAAAGAAATGAAATATGGATCAGAAAAAATACTACCCAGATGGCAACAAAAAGAGGTGAAAAATATGAAAAAGAGATCAAGAAATATTAAGACAGAGTGAGAAAGCATAACATCTAATCCAAGTTCCAGAAAGAGGGAATAGAAATCACTTGAACAGACACACTGCATGTGATAATGTCTGAAATTTCCAGTCCTGATGAAAGATATCAACCCACAGATCAATGAAACCCAATGAATCTCAAATAAGATGAACAAAGAGAAATGCATACTTAGTTCCTAGTGAAACTACTGAACATCAAAATATACTAAAGGTTTCTCTGGAGAGAAAAGACAATCTTTGAGCAAGCAACAATTAAAACTCACTTAAAACTCAAAACTCACATTTCAACTGCAATTATCTATGTCCAATGACAGTGAAATAATTAATTCACTGTGTCAAAAGAAAATAGCCATCAACATAAAATTGTACACCAGCTAAAATACCTTTAAAGCATGAGTAAAGTAAAGGTCTTCTCATATAGAAAATCTGAGGAAATTTGCCACCAGGGTATTCTCACTAAAGAAAATCCTCCCCCCCAACAAATGTTTTAGGGGGAAGCAAAGTGATCCCAGATTGAAAGCCTGTAGTACAAAGAATGGTGATAATAGGAAAGAGTAAATACTTGGGTAAATCTAAACAGAAACATGACTTTAAAATAATAATAATACCTGTGGCTTTATAAATTAAAATATAGCAAATCACCTGAAAACAATATAAGCCAGGAAAGAGTGCTTTTGGAATGAAAATGTTCAATGACTTTTGTATTGTTCAGAAAGGAGGGCAATTAGCCAATAAGATGAAATATAAAACATGAAGATCAGAAAAGAGGAAAAAACCATCTTCATTTGTAGACAACATGATTGTCTATGCTGAAAATCCCTAGTCATCTATAAAAATAATTCCCAGAAATATAATGAGTTTAGCACTTCACAGGATACAAAATAAACTTACAAAAATAAATAGCATTTCTATCTACTAGCAATGAACATATGGACACCAAAATTAAAATGTGTACCCATTGTAATCACTCAAAAATAAATACTTTAAGTATAAGTGCAACAAAATATGTATAGGACTTGTATGCTGCAAACCTCAAAACACTAATGAAATAAGTCAAAGTGAAAAAGTGAAAGTGAAAGTGTTCGTCACTCAGTCATATCCAACTCTTTGCAATCCCATGGACTGGGGCCCACCAGGCTCCTCTATCCATAGGATTTCCCAGGCAAGAATACAGGAGTGGGTTGCCATTTCCTTCTCCAGGGGATCTTCCCAACTCAGGGATCGAACCCATGACTCCTGCCTCATCTCCTGCATTGTAGGCAGATTCTTTACCACTGAGCTACTCTACTCAAGGCACTGTGATGACCTAAATGGGAAGGAATCCAAAAGAGAATAAATATATGTATATATATAACTGATTCACTTTGCTGTATAGCAGGAAACTAACACAACATTGTAAAGCAACTATACTCCAATAAAAATTTTTTTAAAAAAGTAGAACTGAGATTTCTGGTTCTAAGACACACTAGGGTCAACTCACTTTCCTCCTCGCTTAGAAATACAACCAAATGCCCTGAAAACTATACAACAGACAATAAAAAGATTCTGAATGCCAGCAAGAAGAAGCTAACTGGCAAGAGACCCCGGGACTTATTGAATGATAATATCATGAATTCTTTGTGCCATCTCATTAAGTTCTATATACCCAGTGGAGAAGAATATTCCAGTATTCTTGCCTGGAGAAACCCATGGACAGAGGAGCCTGGCCGGCTGCAGTCCCTGGGGTCGCAAAGAGGCAGACATGACTGAGTGACTGAACAACAACTATACATCCAGACCAAACGCTGTAGACCTGCAACCCAAAACAAACAACAGTGCTCTCTCTGGTCTTTCAAAAGACCAGGAAATGGGAAACATCAATACCAGCACCTAGCAAAATCCCCAGCCCCTGCCCTACAACCAGGGAACTAACAGGAGGTGTGACCTGCCTGCTGGGGCAGGTGTCCCAGCCCCGGTCCTACAGCTCAGGCATCACTGGCAGGTGGTCCGATCTACCTGCAGCAGTGGCAGCAGCCAAGCCCCAGGCCGACCCAGCCCCCACTCTACTATTGGGCACAAGCAGGAGTCGACCTAACTACTGGGGCAGGATCAGCTGCGTGTTTCATTTTCCTGCCCTCCACCTGGTGGCCAAAGAGACCCAGGCCCAGCAGCTTCTGCACATCCCCACCTTCAGTGGCAGATGGTCACCAGTGACACCAGGCAGGCCAGAGAGGCAGAGCTGCAGGGAGTAAACGAGAAATCTAGCTGTGCCAGAAAAATGAAGCAGACCAGAATAACATTGCAAGGGCTCTGAAAACTAAAATGTCATTACTACAAAAGCCCACAAGAGCAGTACAGAACTATATGCTAAAACAGCAGATTTAACCAGATGAAGAGACCCCCCCCCCCAACATAATCATGAAAATGTCCAAGATACAATCAAAAGTCATTTCTAACATCAAGAACCAGGAAAGACATGATCTGAAGAAGAAAAGACAATCACCAATGCCAGTACCAAGATCAATCAAATGTCAGAATTACTTGATGAGGATTATAAAGCAGTCATTGTAAAAACACTTCAAAAATCATTGACAAATTCCCTTGATACCAACAAAAAACTGAGAGACATCAACCAAGAACTAGAATTTTTTTAAAGAAACAAATAGAGGTTAGAGAACTGAATATAAGAAACTGAAAAAAATTAGCACCAAGATACTTCATAATTAAACTTCCCCAAACCTGAAGACAAAGAAAGAAGTTCTTTAAAAAAAGAGAAAGAAATGATACACTACTTCCTCCCCCAAAAAATATCAAGTCAAAAGACAGGTTTCACATCTGAAAACATGGAAAGTAACAGGAAAGGAAACAATATTTTTAAAGAGCAGAAAAATTCATGCCAACTATAAATCCCATATTCATCGAGATGAAAGACTCTTCAGAAACGAAGGGGAAATAAAGATATTCTTAGAAGTAGGAAAAACTAAAAGAATGTGTGGCTAGAAGATGTACCCTTAAAAAATGGTTCAGAGAAGCTATCCAAATAAAATAATAAAACAGCTGAAAACTTCATAAAGGAAAGAACAGCAGAAGGGTGAAAGGGTTAGTCGCTCAGTCATGTTCAACTCTTTGTGACCCCATGGACTCTTGCAGGAGCTCACCAGGCTCCTCTGTCCATGGAATTCTCCAAGAAAGAATACTAGAGTGGGTTGCCATTCCCTTCTCCAAGGGATCTTCCCAACCCTGGGATGGAACCTGGGTCTCCTGCATTGCAGGCAGACTCTTTACTGTTTGAGACACCAGGGAAGCCAAGGAGTAAACATAATAGATTATTTTTCCCCTTCATGAGCCTCTTTAACCGTATTTTACGGTTGAAGCAAAAGTTATAATGTCACCTGATGAGGTACTCAATGGATGTAAAGGAAATATTTAAGACAAGGGAGAGTAAAGGGGTATAAATGAAGTCAGTTTTCTACACTTCACTCAAAATAGGAAAATGTTTGTACCTATATGGTAATATCCAATACATATACAATATGATAATATAGCAACCACATGAAGAATTTTATAAATAAATCAAAATGGAACCCTGAAAAATGTGCAAGTAATCCACAGGAGGGCAAAAGAAAATCAACGAAGGAACAAGAAATAGAGTGAACAAACAGAAAACAAATACAGTAAACCCTTTACATAGAAATGAGTTCCATTCTGAGAGCGTGTTCATAGGTACAATTTGCTCATGAGTTCAACAAAGTTAGCCTAGGTACCCAACTAACACAGTCGGCTATATAATACTGTACTGTAATAGGTTTATAATACTTTTCACCCAAATAATACATTCAAAAATAAAACAAAAAATAAACCATTTAAAATCTTACAGTATAGTACCTTGAGAAGTACAGGAATACAGTACAACAGCAGGGGCTGGCATCGAGTGAACAGGCAAGAAGAATTACTGACTGGAGGAGGGAGAGGAGGTGGGTGATGGTAGAGCTGAAGGGTCGTCAGCAGTAGGAGAAAGAGGGCAAGCTGAGATGTCATTCACACCTGACGTTGATGACACAGGTTCTGGTAACTTGTTGGATTAAATTCTATTACCCTCTTGCTTCCAGACATCCTGGGCTTGAAATAAAGATCCTGCACTACTGTTCTCTATGTAGTCAGTCAGTCAGTTGCTCAGTAGTGTCCGACTCTTTGTGACCCCATGGACTGCAGCACGCCAGGCTTCCCTGTCCATCACCAACTCCCAGAGTTTACTCAAACTCATGTCCATTGAGTCAGTGATGCCATTCATACAGTACTATACAGTAAAATTGCACACAAGCACAACCACTTGTAGAGGATGCACACATGTGACAGTGTACGCGACGCGTGAACTAGCTTATGCAATGGGACATGAGCATGTACGTTTGCATCTTCGGAAGTTCACAAGTTGAAGGTTCATATGTGAAGGGGGAGAGTAAGGTGACTTACTGTCATAAAGTGGCAGACTTAAGGCCTAACATCTTTACCACTGAGCCATCTGGGAATCCCAGTAACCAGGGGGCTGGATACAAAGAATAAAGAGAAGCTTTAGGTGGTTTGAAATGTACATATGAAGAGCCATAGTGAAAACAGAGTAGGAGGGCTTCCCTGGTGGTCCAGTAGCTAAGACTTCGCCTTCCAAGGCAGGGCATGTGGGTTTGATCCCTGGTTAGGTTTGATCCCTGGTTGCGGAGAAGAAGGGGACAACAGAGGATGAGGTGGTTGGATGGCATCACTGACTCAATGGACATGAGTTTGAGCAAGCTCCAGGAGTTGGTGATGGACAGGGAAGCCTGGCTTGCTGCAGTCCATGGTGTTGCAAAGAGTTGGACACGATTGAGTGACTAAACTGACTGGTGATCTATGATCCTACCTGGCCCATGGCCAAAACAAAACAAAACATAAAACAGAAGCAATGTTGTAACAAATTCAATAACGATTTTTAAAAAATGGTCCACATTAAAAAAAAAATCTTCAAAAAAAAAAAAAAAGAAAGAACACAGAGTAGGAAAGGTAGATGCTTTGTTTATTGCTACTTCACAATACCCTTTCTTCTCTTCGCTTTTCTTTCCACCAACCCCCTTTTCCCTAACCAAATGCTGTCCTGTCAGAACTAATGAAACTCAAAAGACCAGCTTCCAGGCAAATAGGTCCAGATGTCTTTGACAACAGAAACAGCGACCAGAAATCACATGAAGTTTTGGAAGCGGCAAGTGCCCCAAACTGTACCTGTGGGCCGCCCCTCCCACTTCCTGCACGTGGACCACCTAGGCTCCCTCCCCATTCTGCCCCCACACTGGGGATGCGGCTGGCTCCGTGGGAGTCCTGGAGCCCTGAGCATCCCTCCCAGGGGCTGCTCTCAGTCTCCACAAGCTGCTCTTCTGTGGCAGGAAGGGGCAGGCGGCCAAAGGATTGGGTTTCCCACTTGCCAAGGAAGCCTGGGCCTCAAAGCCACAGGCTGAGCGGGCTCACAGGCAGCTAAATGAAGGGACCCGTCTGCTCCCGGAGGGCCCTGACCGCCCTCTCTCCACCCGACAGCACATGCCAGAGACTGAGACGGCTGCTCCGGCCTCAGTGCCTCCTGAGTCACTCTGCGCGAGTGATGACTTGCCCTAACCAGTAATTTGAATTCATAAAGAGAAGCAGGGTCTTCCACAAAATGAAGGCTGTTCCCATGTGGATCAAAGCATCCTGAGTCCTCTTAGGAAGGTGGCCCCAAAGGGAGGACCTGCCCCAGGTCTGGTCTCATCTGCTGCCGCCCTATTCCCAGAAGGAGTGTCCAGCAACTCCAGACCCCAACCAGTGGGAATGCCAAAAGCAATGTCCAATGTAAACCCATGGGTTGGCGCCCCCCAAAAAAAACCCAATGCAAGCTCAGGCTATGTCAATAGAAGCTCGACGTCAAGGGTGGCCTCATTATGTTCATTTACGCAACCATTCTTTCCACAATATTTATAGAGTCACTAGCATGTGCCAGTACCCAATCTCATCCAGTGCCATGAAGAGCGCCAGCTCTCAGATGGATAAACACTGCTTCAGGCCTCTTTGGTGATCTGCTAGTACTTAGCTAGAGAGAAACTGAGAAACAAATGAGATGGGAGGGGTCAGACTGCATCCAGAGACCTTTGTGTCCCCAACCCCATAGTCTCTTTCCCCTGGATCTATCCGATCGAGAGCAAATAATACCACTCTGTGTACAGTCTGAGGCTGGAGAGATGCCAGGGTGGTTACTTCCTAGATTAGAGAATTGCAGGTGTCCACGTGCTTGCAGGTAAGACCTCTTGTGGTATTGGGCAGTGCAGGGGGTACAAGGAGAAAGAGGACATGGCCGGTGGCCAAGAGCCAGGGCCCCCCATCCTAGTGCAGAACACTGAGAAATCCAATAGCAGGGACTGCTCTGGTGGTCCAGTAGGTCTGTGCTCTTAATGCAGGGGGCCCGGGTTTGATCCCTGGTCAGGGAGCTGCATCCCCACATGCCATAACTATAAGACCCTGTGTGCCCCAACTAAGATCTGGAGCAGCCAAATAAAACAAAATTTTAAAAAAGAAAGAGAGAGAAAAAAATCCAAGAACTCATTTGACCTTGGTTGTCCAAGTACTTGCACTTGTCAAGGAAGAAGGATAGAACATATATCTTAAAAAATATTTTACCTTGATTTATAACTTTAATGTTTTTAATTTCAAAAAAAATTTACTGGAATATAGCTGTTTTACAATGTTGTGTCATTTTCTGCTGTACAACAAAGTGAATTAGCTATACATTCACATTTTGTTGTTCAGTTGCTAAGTCATGTCCGAATCGTTTCGATCCCATGGACTACAGCATGTTAGGCTCCTCCTCCTTCAATATCTCCAGGACTTTGCTCAAATTCATGTCCATATGGATTTCCTTTTTGGATTTCCTTTCCATTTAGGTCACCACAGGGCACTGAATAGTGCTTCCTGTGCTATCCAGTAGGTTCTCACTAGTTAGTTACCTATTTTATACATAGTATCAGTAGTGTATACATATCAATCCCAATCTCTCAATGCATTCCATATTCTACTTAGAGGGCATTTAAAAATACTCTTTCCATTTGGAAAAAGACAGTGGATCTGGAGTAGCCGAGGAGTCTGTGCATTCCTTCCTTTGAAAAGTCTAGGTTTATGAAATGTTTGCACCTTGTTTTATGTCCCTGGATATGTTCGAGTGTGTCCTAGTTTATAGTCCATGGGAACTTGAATAGAATTTGTATGCTACTGTTGTGTGAAAATTATATAAATCTTAATTATGTTGAACTGGTTCAGGGTGATTTTCAGGTCTACCATATCCTTCTACTTTTCTGTATATTCATTCTATTAATTTTTCAGAGTTTGATACTGAAACCCCAACTGTTGCTGCTGCTAAGTCGCTTCAGTCGTGTCCGACTCTGTGACCCCATAGATGGTAGCCCACCAGGCTCCCTCGTCCCCAGGATTCTCCAGCAAGAACACTGGAGTGGGTTGCCATTTCCTTCCCTAATGCATGAAAGTGAAAAGTGAAAGTGAAGTTGCTCAGTCTGACCCTTAGCGACCCCATGGACTGCAGCCTACCAGGCTCCTCCGTCCATGGGATTTTCCAGGCAAGAGTACTGGAGTGGGTTGCCATTTCCTTCTCTGGAAACCCCAACTAAAAATCTTAATTTATCTACTTAAAAAAATAATTGCAATATATAGTAGGACTATCTGTAACTTTGTTCTGTATTTTCCAAGTCTCTTTTAAATGTGTTACCATACTTCATAATTTAAAAAATAAGAAAGAGAGAAAAAAAAGAAATGTTCTTAGTCCAAACTGAGATGTTATGTAAGTAATATGCCTAGTTTCAAAAGACTTAGTACGAAAAAAGAGATGTAAAATACTTTGATAATTATTTGATATCATTTGATAATAATTTTATATTAATGAAATAATGTTTTGGATATATTGGATTAAATAAAATATGTATTAAAGATTTTTTTAAGAAAAGTCCATTAAAAAATCATAAAAGATAAAGTCTAGGTCTGATACATTGAGTTTCTATTTACTAGGTTGGGGAATCTGACTTTGAACACTCTTCCCCAGGGCTCTGGACGCTACCCTGAAGAAGAAGCCCCTTTGGACCCTCAATGCACAGCACAGATCCAAATGTCTGCTTCAGATTCTACACGTCCCTGCCCAGCTCTGGCACATCCCTGGGCGGTGACTGACTTAGTCCTGGTCATGCCAAACACAACACATCCAATAAGGCTTTTATTCCTTTTTTCAGTTGGCTGTTTATCTAACTTCCTCTTTTTTAATTTTCATATTAGGCGTTTCTAGAGACAGGCATGATGTCATAGGGCCTCTTTCCAGACGTTGTTTTGAAATCAGTGTAACCATGGCATTGCTGGAGGCTGATGAGTCCCCCTGGGCCAATGGAGTCACGCCTGGGTGCAGGGCAGGGTAGGAGCCAGGGCGGGGAGTAATGAGTCCCTGCGAGGAGGGACAGGGCGGGGGTGTTCCTGAGGACACAGAGGCTCCTCTAGGAAAGGACACTGGGACCAGCTGTCAACTTGGACCTTTATACCCTGGCACTTTTGACACAGGACGGTGGCTCAGATGTTAAAGAATCTGCCTGCAATGCAGGAGACGTGGGTTTGATCCCTGGGTCTGGAAGATCCCCTGAAGGAGGAAATGGCAACTCACTCCAGTATCCTTTCCTGGAGAATCCCATGGACAGAGGAGTCTACAGTTCATCTGGTTGCAAAAGAGTCTGACACAGCTTATCGACTAAACAACAACAACAATGTGCATTGCATGGTGGATTTTCTTGTGTAAATACTTATAACTGTATCCTCATAAAACTCATCTGAAGTATGTATCATACTAAAAGTCTCCATCTCATAGATGAGAAACGGACACACAAAAAGTTAAAGCAATCAGTAAGGACCTACTGTGTAGCACAGGAAACTCTTTTTCAATATTATGTAACAAACTAGATGGGAAAAGAATTTGGAAAAGAATAGATACATGTATAGGGGCTTCCCAGGTGGCACTTGTGGTAAAAGAATCCACCTGCCAATGCAGGTGACATGAGAGACACAGGTTTGATCCTTGAGTCACGAAGATCCCCTGGAAAAGGAAATGGCAACCCACTCCAGTATTCTTGCCTAGAGAATCCTATGGACAGAGGACCCTGGCAGGCTCCAGTCCACAGGATTGCAAAGAGTAGGACACGAGTGAAGAGACTTAGCATGCAGATACATCTGCATGTGTGATCACTGTGCCGTAAAGCTGACACTATTAATGTCATAACACTGTTTATCAGCTATGTGCTTAGTCGTTCAGTCATGCCCGACTCTTTGCAACCCCAAAGACTGAAGTCTGCCAGTCTGCTCTGTCCATGGTGATTCTCCAGGCGTGAATACTGGAGTGGATTGCCATGCCCTCCTCCAGTTTATCAGCTATACTTCAATATATATTTTTAAAAATTTAAAAAGGTAAAGTGAATTTTCCAGGAACACACAGTTTACTAATTGGGAAAGTTGGACTCAAACCCAAGCAGTCAGACTAATGAGCCCACACCTCCAGCCCCTAGGCCGTACTTCATCCCCCTGCCCCTGACATACAAATGCTGCTGTGATCTCCTTCCCTGGAAAGGGTCACTGAGATAGAACTGTGAAAACACTGTCTAAACCAAAGTATTTAGTGCACACATGACTCACAGAGAGACGAGAAGGTGAGGCTTGCCCCGGACCCCTTGCCAGTCTCCTGCCCTTTGCCCGTTCATCTGGCCTCCCCAGGTCTCCAGCATCCTGCCACTAGACAGGCTCCCAGAACATAGCTCCAGACACACCATTCTGTGCATGGAGCCCATGCATCAGCACTGGGGCCTCCTCATTGCTGCATCTCTGCTCATGCAGTTCCCTCCACCTGGGAGTCTCTCCCACCCACTCCCGTGTTGCCAAATCCTATGTCCTTCTGGTGGCATCTCACCTTTTACTGGTCATTTCTGCAGCTCTGAATATTTCCCATCTTAGAACACACCATCTTCCTCCCCTGGGATTGTTCAGGGCAGAACTTGCAGTTAAACTTGCCACATTTCATCCTCCCATGGACAAATGGTGCTAACTGTGCCTTGAAAGTAAATACCTACCCTGACCATCCACAGTACCACTGCCATGACCTGCTCAAAAAGCCACATCACTTCTGGCTTGGGTTATGGTCAAAGTTCTGCTCACTGGCCTCCCTAGGCTCCACTCTCTGCTCTGGAGCCAGAGGGCTTGTTAAAATTATTGAGGTGGCTCAGTTGGTAAAGAATCTGCCTGCAACAGACCACCTGCAATGCAGGAGATTCGGGTTCGATCCCGGGATTGGGAAGATCCCCTGGAGAAGGAAATGGCCACCCACTGCAGTATTCTTGCCTGGGAAATTCCACGGACAAAGGAGCCTGGTGGGCTACAGTCCCTGGGGTTGCAAAGAGTTGGATTTGACTTAGCAATTAAACCACCAGCACCCCTGCTCCATCTTCCCATGTTTTCCCATCCTTCTGAGAGTAAAGCTCCATGTCTGGTGGATACTGGCTCCCGTCCCGACTCCATCCTCCCCACTCCCCTCTTCCCTGTATACCCTGTGCACACTCTCCTCTTACTGTCTTTGCACATGCTGTTCCCTCTGCCTGGATGTTCTTCCCCCAGATGTTCATATGACTCACTTCTCTGCTCTCTTCATTCAGGTCCTGAATGTCCCTTCTTTAGAGAAGCCTTTATGATCACCTTTTCAAAAAGGGCAGGGACCCCTCCTCATCTCCCTCTCTATCCCTTTATTCTGCTTAATATTTCTTCACTATTGAATATTTTATCACATGCTGAGTTGTTAACATCAGTATTCCCCCCACTAGAATAAAAGTTGCCCACAGGCAGGGACTGAGTCTGCCAACTCTATAGAACAGTGCCGAATCTGGGTTGGTACTCTGTAAACATTGACTAAGTGTACCCATGGGCTTCGCTGGTGGCTCAGAGGGTAAAGAAACCATTTGCCAATGCAGGAGATCTGGGTTTGATCCCTGGGTAGGGAAGATCCCCTGGAGGAGGGCACGGCAACCCACTCCAATATTCTTGCCTGGAGAATCCCATGTGCAGAGGGGCCTGGCGGGCTACAGTCCATGGAGTTGCAAAGAGCTGGACGTGACTTAGTGACTAAGCATAGCAAACCCTACTTAGTTTCCCTTCTCCTGCTTCCCTGTGGCTCTGCTGACCATCCCTCATTCACACCTGTGTTGGAACTGGCAGGGGGCACCTGGAGAACGCTCAAGGTTGGCATTCCAGTGCAGACTCACTCAGCCTGTAGTCCTTGCCCTGCTCAACATATGGGCTCCTGCCGGGTCTGGGCCCTGTAAGTCAGCTTCTATTAATATCAGGCTCTTGACTGGTGTGAATCGAGCTGCCTGTCTGGAGCCATGACCTCCCCAGTGTATAGCACCTGGCATTTTCCAGCAGGGATCTAGGCTCAGTTTACCTGGGTGGGGGGAGCTTACACAGTATCTTCATGAATCTTTAAGGCAGGAAAGTCAACTGAGCCTGACTCATTGTTATTGTTCCAGTGGGTGCTGCCCCAACCTTTTCCCTGCTCTTGTTCAGAATGCGAACTTGCTGCCTCCCTGACTTTGGACTAGGACGATGTGTTGACTTTCATTCATGGCCCCAGGAGCCATCTGGGATTCCTCCCGCCCCACACACACCCTGGCGCACCTTCGTAAAGAACATCCTCCTGCAGGCCTTGCCTCGATCGTTCCCAGCTGCCTGGAGTTGTGTGGCCTCAGAGGACAGTGTGAGGTCAGGAATGCTGCGGGGCACAGCCTCTGACGTGTCTGCCAGCTGCACAGATGAGTGGAAAATTCCCTCCTTGTCCTGGCCCAGGGAAATCTCAAAGGGGTCAGGGTATCTCTCGTCAGGGCTTGAGCTGTCATCGCTGGTCTGGGCGTTACAGAGGATCAGGGAGCGGGAGATGGACCGCAACTTGGTGGATTTTCTGCTCTTTCCGGAACGGCTGTGAGGCTCCATCCTCAGGGAGGAGGTAAAGCTGCCCTTCTTCCTTTCCTGATCTCTGGCCCTCGGCTGACGAGTGGCGACTGGACTGGGTTTAGCCACCACGTCGTGGGTCCCTGGAAGAGAAAGGAAATAGGAAGAGGCAATGGGACTTGCTGCAGACAAGTGGAGCAAGACACAAGTCCTGGAACTGAGCCACGATGTCCGTGAAGCAGGACAGATGGCGAGATCATCACTCGATGTAACTGGCCCTTCCAGGGTGCCGGCCACATGGAGGGATCAAGTGTTTACCACACCCTCCTGAAGCTCCAATACTTTGGCCACCCGATGTGAAGAGCGGAGTCATTTGAAAAGACCCTGATCTGGGAAAGATTGGAGGCAGGAGGAGAAGGGGACAACAGAGGATGAGATGGTTGGATGGCATCACTGACTCAACCAACATGAGTTTGAGCAAACTCTGGGAGACGGTGAGGGACAGGGAAGCCTGGCGTGCTGCAGTCCATGAGGGTTGCAAAGAGTCAGACGCAACTTAGCAACTGAACAACAACAATCACTCTCAGGCTCACAGAGCCCAGAGCTTCTCTTATCCAAACCCTCCTTCTACACACGGGGACACTGAGACAGAGAGAAAGAGGTTCAAATGCAAAGCCACAAAGAGCATTCGTAGGACAGATCATGGGTAGGAGTTTAGAGATCACAGAGACCTGTGAGACTTTTAAATGTAAAAGTCATTCTTCAGACAAGAGTGTATGGGGTACTCCAGTCTATAGAGCGGGTCAGAGTGAAGAAAAGGACTGGGCTGAACCTGCCAGTCCCCTTCTGCTACCCCTGGTCACTCCTGTGGCATCTCCAAGTAAACCTGGGGCTTCAGAGCCCAGGCTGAAAACTGCTGATGTTTATGCTCTCCATTTCCAGATGCTGCTGCTGTTTAGTTACTCAGTCATGTCTGGCTCTTCAGACCCCATGAACGGTAGCCCATGAACTGGCTCCTCTGTCCATGGGATTCTCCAGACAAGAATACTGGAGTGGGTTGCCATTTCCTTCTCCAGGGGATATTCCTGACCCAGGGGTCAAACCTGTGTCTCCTGCTTGGAAGGTGGATTCTTTACCACTGAGCTACCTGGGAAGCCCAATTCCCAGATAAAAAGCCTAAAAGGAGGTTGGGAGGCTCACCTAACGTTGACCCACCAGGATTGTTTTGAGTATAAAAGAAGGTGAATCCTAGACGGTTCATGCCAAAGGGCTTAGCACACAACAGGTACCTGGAAAACCTGTGTGCCCTTCCCCAGGACCAAGGTCACACCTGGTCAGTATCTCGGCCAGGCTGAGGGTCTCCTCTGTCATCTTTCCCCATGGGATCAAGATGGAGATCCCCATGGGATCAAGATCAAGATCTTTCCCCATGGGATGAGTCAAAACTGGCTTTACTCATCAGGTCAACAGCATCACTCAGCACAGCTCAGCTCCGCTTCGCTGAGAAGTGCCTGTCATGGATTCAGGCATGAATCCTGTCCATGAGGCAGGTGGTTAAAGGGGCTCTGATGCTGCAGAGTTCTGACTCAGGCCCAAGCCACAAAATAAAGCCTGTTGCCAGAATAACAGACTGTGGGATGCTCTTGGCCCACGGGTACTGCTGTTGGTGTACAGCTAGTACTGAATAAGGAAAAGCAGAGGTCTTCCAGCATTTCATCATGCAGAAACTCTTTCATATTATATAATCTCCCCAAGAGAACACCTTCTTGAATGAAGAGTGTTTTTCAATACCCAGGTGCATTGTATTGTTTTCTCTATTAGCATTTTAATTTTATCAGCGTATCTACCAACCTCCATGGCTCAGTGATAAGGAATCTGCCTGCAGTGTAGGAAACACAGTAGTCACAGGTTCAATCCCTGGTTCAGGAAGATCCCATGGAGGAGAAAACGGCAATGCCCTCCAGTATTCTTGCCTGGCAAATCCCATGGACAGAAGAGCCTGGGGGTGGGGTGGAGGCTACAGTCTATGGGGTTACAAAGAGTCGGACATGACTGAACACACATGTACATGTCTATAGCAACAAATAACAATGAATCAAAATGAATGAATGAATAACTATTTGAGAGTGTACCCTATATATCAGGTACTCTTCTTGATGCTTTGGTATAAATTAACTCAGTGGGCTTCCCTGGTGACTCAGACAGTAAACAAAGTGGAAGTGAAAGTCACTCAGTCGTGTCTGACTCTTTGTGACCCCATGGATTATACAGTCCATGGAATTCTCCTGGCCAAAATACTGGAGTGGGTAGCCTTTCCCTCCTCCAGGGGACCTTTCCAACCCAGGGATCGAACCCAGGTCTCTGGCACTGCAGGCAGATTCTTTACCAGTTGAGCCACAAGAGAAGCTCAGTAAAGAAATCGTCTGCAATGAGGGAGACTCGGGTTTAATCCCTGGATCTGGAAGATCCCCTGGAGAACAGAATGGCTACCCATTCTAGTATTCTTGCCTGGAGAATTCCATGGACCAAGGAACCTGGCGGGCTACAGTCCACAGGGTTGAAAAAGTCAGCCATGACTGAGCAATTAACACAACTAAATATTGGTCCATTTTATCAAACACCCTCTTGCCAATATCCCAAAGTCCTGTACTCTGTTTCCTTCCATCTAGAAAACAGTGAGTCCCCTACATACAAATCAGTTCTGTTCTGAGAATGTGTTCATAAGTCCAAGTTATCTGAGGTACTCAGCTAACACAATAGGCTATAGAGTACCATACTATGTTGAAAGTGTTAGTCGCTAGGTCGTGTCCGACTCTTTGTGACCCCATGAATCGCATTCCGCGGTTCGATTCTGGGGTTGGGAAGATTTGCTGGAGTAGGGATAGGCTATCCACTCCAGTATTCTTGGGCTTCCCTGGTGGCTCAGATGGTAAAGAATCCTCCTGCAATGTGAGAGATCTGGGTTCGATCCCTGGATGGGGAAGATCCCCTGGAAAAGGGAAAGGCTACTCACTCCAGTATTCTGGGCTGGAGAATTCCATGGACTGTATAGTCCATGGGGTTGCAAAGAGTTGGGCACAACTGAGTGACTTTCACTCACTCACGGTCGTAGCAAACACCTTCTTCCAACAACACAAGAGACTCTATACATAGATATCACCAGATAGTCAATAGTGAAATCAGACTGATTATATTCTTTATAGCCGAAGATGGAGAAGCTCTACACAGTCAGCAAAAACAAGATACACAGTCAGCAAAAACAAGATCAAGAGCTGACTGTGGCTCAAATCATGAACTCCTTACTGCAAAATTCAGACTTAAATTTAAGAAAGTAGGGAAAACCACTAGGCCATTCAGGTATGATTTAAATCAAATCCCTTATGATTATACAGTAGAAGTGACAAATAGATTCAAAGGATTAGATCTGATAGAGTGTCTGAAGAACTATGGACAGAGGTTCCTAACATTGTACAGGAGGCAGTGATCAAAACCATGCCCAAGAAAAAGAAATGCAAAAAGGCAAAATGGTTGTCTGAGGAGGCCTTACAAATAGCTGAGAAAAGAAGAGAAGCTAAAGGCAAAGGAGAAAAGATATACCCATTTGAATGCAGAGCTCCAAAGAATAGCAAGGAGAGATAAGAAATCCTTCCTAAGTGACCAGTGCAAAGAAATAGAGGAAAACAATAGAATGGGAAAGACTAGAGATCTCTTAAGAAAATTAGAGATATCAAGGGAACATTTCATGCTAAGATGGGCACAATAAAGGACAGAAATGGTATGGACCTAACAGAAGCAGAATATATTAAGAAGAGGTGGCAAGAATACACAGAAGAACTATACAAAAAGATCTTAATGACCTAGATAACCACAATGGTGGGATCACTCACCTAGAGCCAGACATCCTGGAATGCCAAGTCAAGTGGGCCTTAGGAAGCATCACTGTGAACACAGCAGTGGAGGTGATAGAATTCCAGCTGAGCTATTTCAAATTCTAAAAGATGATGCTGTGAAAGTGTTGCACTCATTATGCCAGCAAATTTGGAAAACTCAGTAGTGGCCACAGGACTGGAAAAGGTCAACCAAAGAAAGGCAATGCCAAAGAATGCTCAAACCACTGCACAAATACACTCAGTTCACATGCTAGAAAAGTAATGCTGAAAATTCTCCAAGCTAGGCTTTAATAGTATGTCAACCAAGAACTTCCAGATGTTCAAGTTGGATTTAGAAAAGGCAGAGGAAACAGAGATCAAATTGCCAACATCCGCTGGATCATTGAAAAAGCAACTGAATTCAAGAAAAACATCTACTTCTGCTTCATTGACTATACTAAAGATTTAGACTGTGTGGATCACCACAAACTGTGGAAAATTCTTAAAGAGATGGGAATACCAGACCATCTTACCTGCTTCCTGAGAAACTTGTATGCAGGTCAAGAAGCAACAGTTAGAATCAGACATGGAACAATGGACTGGTTCCAAATTGGGAAAGAAGTACGTTAAGGCTGTATATTGTCACCCTGATTATTTAACTTATATGCAGAGTACACCATGTGACAGCATATTAATAAGCAGAGACATTACTTTGTCAACAAAGGTCCATATAGTCAAAGCTATGGTTTTTACAGTAGTCATGTATGGATGTGAGAGGTGGATGATAAAGAAGGCTGAACGTCAAAGAATTGATGCTTTTGAACTGTGGTGTTGGAGAAGACTCTTGAGAGTCCCTTGGACTGCAAAGAGATCAAACCAGTCAATCCTAAAGGAAATCAACCCTGAATATTCATTGGAAGGACTGATGCTAAAGCTGAAACTCCAATACTTTGGCCACCTGATTTGAAGTGCTGACTCATTAGAAAAGACCCTGCTGCTGGGAAAGATTGAAGGCAGGAGGAGAAGGGGACGACAGAGGAAGAGATGGCTGGATGGCATCACCAACTCAATGGACATGAGTTTGAGCAAGCTCCAGGACATGGTGAAAGACAGGGAAACCTGGTGTGCTGCACTCCATGGAGTCGAAAAGAGTTGGACATGACTGAGCGACTGAACAACAACAACAACCACACGTATTTAGTGCTTATGATGTACTGTTCTAATTGCTTTACCATTTAGTTCTCGTAAAATCTATTGTAGGCTCCATCAACATCCTAATTTTGCACACATACACACACACAAAAATGGAATTCATGGGGACTTCCCTGGTGGTCTAGAGGCTAAAACTCTGTGCTCCCAGTGAAGCAGGCCTAGGTTCAATTCCTGGTCAGGGAACTAGATTCCACATAGCACAACTAAGAGTTCGCATGCCTCAACTGAAGATCCCACACAATGAAATGAAGATCCAAGATCCTCCGTGCCACAATTAAGACCCAGTACAGCCAAAAAACAAACAAGATATGTGCCTCAGTTATCTTTTTTTGAACTGTGGTGTTGGAGAAGACTCTTGAGAGTCCCTTGGACTGCAAAGAGATCAAACCAGTCAATCCTAAAGGAAATCAACCCTGAATATTCATTGGAAGGACTGATGCTGAAGCTGAAACTCCAATACTTTGGCCACCTAATTTGAAGTGCTGACTCATTAGAAAAGACCCTGCTGCTGGGAAAGATTGAAGGCAGGAGGAGAAGGGGATTTTTAGAAAGATAACTGAGGCACAAAAAGGTTAGGTCAGTTTCCCAAGACTGCACAGACAGAACTCAGTGAAAGCAGGAATTTAAGCAGGCAATCTGACTCTGGGGCTTGCATCTTTGCCATGGTTCTACACAGCCATTGATTAGTGTCTCTCTTTAACCTCAATCTCTCCCTCTCTTCTGGGTTTTATCCTCAGCATATAAACATACTCAAATTGTCCATCTTGGAAAAATTACATGTTGTATCTATATCCTCTTCTTGTTACCTGCCTCTCTTTATCCCCTTCATATCTTCCCCTCACCTTTTAAAAATTATGGTAAGAACATTTAACATGAGATCTGCCAGGCTTCACTGGTAGCTCTGTTGCTAAAGAATCCACCTGCAATGTAGGAGACCTCAGTTTGATTCCTGGGTTGGGAAGATCCCTTAGAGAAGGGATAGGCTACCCACTCCAGTCTTCTTGGGCTTCTCCGTTGGCTCAGATGGTAAAGAATTCGCCTGCAATGCGGGAGACCTGAGTTTGATCCCTGGGTTGGCAAGATCTCCCTGGAGAAGAGAATGGCTACCCCCTCCAGTGGGAGAATTCTTTCCTGGAGAATTCCATGGACAGAGGACCCTGGTGTGTCCATAGGGTCACAAAAGAGTCAGACACAACTGAGCGACTCATTTTTCACTTTCACTGCTACCTTAACAGATTTTAAAAAATATTTACTTATTTATTTGGCTGCAACAGGTCTTAGTTGAGACATGCGGGATTTAGTTGCAGCATGTGAACTCTTAGTTGTAGCATTTGGGGTCTAGTTCCTGATCAGGGATCAAACTTGGGCTCCCTGTTGTACTGGGAGCACAGAGTCTTAGCCCCTGGACCACCAGGGAAGTTCCTTAACAGATTTTAAAGCATACAAACCAACACTGCTAACAACAAGCATGGTTTTGACAATGGACCATTCTTCGGCCCTTCCTCTTCCTGAACAAAATGTTTTACACTCAGTACTTTCTGCCCTCAGGCTCACCTCCTCTTTGAGCTACAGCCCACAGAGTCAGCTTCCTCCCCCAAAACCACTGAAACTTTTTAAAATCACTTCTGCCTTTTACCAAAGTCATGAACCCAAGTCCAGAGGGCGTGGCCTGCTTGCTCAAAACCTGCCTTATTTCTAGAGGATTCATTAATCTGAATATCATTGCTCATATCTATTGGTTGAAGAATACAAAGAAATCAAGCTTTTAGAGTAGCTCTTTTTCCCCCCATCTTCTCATTACTAGCCTTAACTTCTGGGTGTCATCTTTCAAATCCAAATTGTAAATGCTCTCCTCCCTGCCACTGTAATCCAACACAGGCATTCCTTTGCATTCTGTCAATTCAACATCCCCAAACTATAAGCTCTCAACACCAGCACCACTGTAAGGATTAATGTATCCAAACCTCGTTGCCTTTTGTTCAACTTCATGAGGATTCCCCGTAGTTCACCTGGAACTCATGGAGAGGGAAGTGTGTGTGTGTGTGTGTGTGTGTGTGTGTGTGTGTGTGTGTCACAGCTAACACTGGTCCATTAGGCATTTGAAATACTGAAAGACAATTGAAGTTTAAAATCCTTCTGGACTTCCGTTGGTGCTGTATGGAGAACCTATAAGTACGGAGTTGCCCATACCACCTTGTGGAAAGGGCTGCCTGAGAGTGAAGCCAACACAGAAGGTCCAGAACTCACAGAGGAAGATGAAGATAGAAAGGGAGACAGAAAGAGAAGGATGAGCCTAGAGGATATAAAACCAACACCTGGGACTTCCCAGGTGGTCCAGTGGTTAGGAATCCACCTTCCAATGCAGGGGGTGAGGGTTCAATCCCTGGTTAAGGAACTAAGGTCCCACATGAGTGTGGCAAAAAAATAAAAATAAATCGTTAAAAAAAAATAATAATAATACCAACACCTAGATACAGCCATGCCTGAAGCCATGCTATACCTGAAGCCATACTATCTATTCACTTAGAGAAATGAATAAAACTTCCTCTTTTTTTGCTTAAAAAATCCTCCTGAATTAGTTGTTCTTTCTGATGCCACTGGCATAAGTTATGGAAAATAGTGACATTCAAAGGCCGAGAGGCTTTTTGAAACTGCCTTTTATCCCATCCAAGTCTAGTAGAGGAGCCAGTCACCCCCAGTCAAGGCCCAAATTCTTCTCCCCTTCAGTGCTTGGCTCTGGAATAAAGGCCTCTTGCCTTCTTTTTCACCAAGCATTACCACCATCTGTGTGTATTCTTAGACTGCAAAGCCAGTTCCCTTCCCCCCTCTATCTCCCCACCCTCCGCAGCCCACAAGAGCTGTCCCAGCAAAGGTGAGCTCACTCAGTGAGCATTTTCCAGGACACAAACATGTGGAGACCTTCGGGACCCCATAAAACGCATGTCCTGCCCCCAGTGGTGGAAACGTTAGCTGCGTGTAGGGTTTAGGAGACCAGAAGGATCGAATTCCTCAGTGGAAACTGGGCTAATCCCAGAGGACCGTTGCAGGAGTGTCTGATGAGTACAGTCAGTTTTTAAAAATAAGCTTTTCCAGAGAGAACCAGGACTTCTGCGGCCGTGGCTGTCACGTGGGATGTCCAGTGGAGCCCCGGGATGGGAGGCTGGGGATACACTGGGGACCAGGGAGTAACTCTTCAGTCTAGAGCAAAGAGGGTTTGCAAAATGAACCCTGTTACTGTGGAAAATGTAAAAAAGAAAGGGAACAATTGCAAAAGGACTGTAGAGGAAAAGCCAGGATTGGACTTCTGTGGGAGCCTGTGTTCCCTCTAGGCCTGGCATAGTAAGAGAGGAGAGAGAGAGAGGATAATTGAAAACACAGCACCGTGGTCACACGGTTCAACTTAGCTTTGGTAATTGTGCTCAGGACATTGGAACCAGCTTCTGCTCCCTAATGGAACCAAATGAGAGTGGAGCTGGTGGGCAAGCCCATGCCATTGCCCAATTCCAGTCTTCAAAAGGTCAGAAGTAATGAGCTTTCTCTGATTTTACCCCAGGGCTGTAGGAGCATTTGCCAAGCTCTTGTCAGCCTTGCTCTACCCCCGTGGGTCCTCCACCAGGCTGTCTTTCAGGTCTGTTCCAAGGCTGCCCAAGGATGCACAGCTAAGGCTTCCAATGTGGCTGTGCTAAAAAGGACCAGCTGTTCCCCTTACCCAACAGAAAACTCCGAAGGATCCACTTCACCCCGGGAATCAGCTCTCCTACTCCTTGGAGGCCTTTCCTCCCAAACCATGATTGTATTCACTTTAGTTAGAGCTTCCATAGAATGCTCGGGCTGGAAGGGTCTCCATATGACCCACAGGAGGAGATCCTGTGGCCAAAAGAGACACGAACTGACTCACCATCATAGTTTCAGTGTGCTTTAGACCCACCTTGGCTAAGCTGTCATCTGTATAGCAAATGCAGAACTGGGACTTCCCTGGTGGTCCAGTGGTTAAGCATCTGCTGCGTATTGCATAGATCATGGGTTTGATTCCTGGTTGGGGAACTACATGCCACAGAGCAACTAAGCCCGAGAGCCACAACTACTGAGTCCCGGTGCTCCAACTAGAGAATCCACACACAATGAAAGATCTCGTATGCCACAACTAAGACCTGGACAGCCAAATAAATAATTTTTTTTTAAAGAAAGAAAATGCAGTGTCAAAAGTATAAAGTTGAAGGGCAAAAAAACAGATGGTTCTTCCTTTAAAGGGACTTGAAGAATTTCCAGACTGGGGGCCGGGGAGCTGCATCAGTTAGGTCCTCAAGGAGGACTCTCTTCTTTCCTTTCTTTCTTCTTTCCTTCCTTCCTTTTCACTTGTTGACTTTGCAAGCACTTGCTGAGAAAAACTCTTACGTGCTTGCCTCTCTGCTGGGCACAGCTAACCCACTAGAGAAGAAACCATGGTATTTCCATCTGGTTAAAATACACTTAATTCACTGGAGAACTTTGCAAGGGTGCATAACCATATGGAGAGAGGGGAACTAGCTGATAAAATGTGTTTCAAATTTCTGAGTTCTCCGACAGTGTTCTATATCAAAGGCAATTTTTAAAGTTTGGTCACTCCAGCCCGGGGGTAATTTTTTTGTTTTCAGCTGAGGAGTGACTCAGAGATAAGAAATGAAGGGAGGAAACTGATGGCTCCTTTTCTTTCTAAAAGAGTGTCTTTAATAGGACTCCAGGGACCTGCGGCTGGAATCAGTGGGGTGTGTGTCTGTATACATCGGTCACGGGACAAGACGAACGGCACAGAGCCTCTCAGCCTCTTTCTCAACTGGTAAAGTGAGCAGGCTGTGTTGAAGTGAGTTTTATACACTTGATCTTTCTTCCTCTGTGCTGTTACTTCCCAGAGGGAAGGGACCATATCTCATCATTTTATGTCCCCAGAGCTCTGTCAAGGCTTGCCACACACACAGTAGGGGCATCTGCATGTCCAGTGAATGAATGAATAGTGGGTAAGCATCTCAAAGGTTCCTTTGCCCTCAATGGACCTTTCCCACATCAATATGAGGTGAAATGATCCTAGATGGTTAATTTTATGTGTCAACTCCACTGGGCTAAGGGGTGCCCATATAGTTGCTGGGCTTCCCAGGTGGCTCAAGTGGTAAAGAATCCGCCTGCCACTGCTGGAGATGTGGGCTTGATCCCTGGGTCGGGAAGATCCCCTGGAGGAGGAAATGGCAACCCACTCCAGTATTCTTACCTGGAGAATTCCACGGACAGAGGAGCCTGGCGGGCTACAGTCCACGGGGTCACAAAGAGTCAGACACGACTGAACCACTGAGCATGCAAACACACACGCACAGTCACTGGAAAGCCATTTGAAGTCTGCTCTCAGGAAAATTCTAAAGGCATGTGTGAGATCTCTAGAGGAGGCCCTCACAGGGGACGCCGCACTTTCAAGCACCCTGGCAGGTGATCGAATCCATCAACAGGCAGGCACAAGTGGCGTCACCAGGATGCCCTCCAAAAAGCGCAGGCCTCTGAGACAGAAGATGAAGATGGACAGGACTATTACCTCATCGGCATGTATTCCCTCCAAGAGAGAAAAGGGTGAAAATATAATTAACCTCAAGAAGAATCTAGATAAATTCAAGAAAGGCATCTCCACCCACCACTGTTCTGAAGGGATTGGCTAAGATGGATTCCTCATTAAATCCCAGTGCTTGGGGACTTCCCTGGCGGTCTGGTGGTTAAGAATCCGACTTGCAATGACAGGGATATGGGTTCGATCCCTAGTTGAGGAACTAAGATCCCACATGATGCAGAGCAGCTAAGCCCCCACTCTGCAACTAGAGAGAAGCCACAGTCACAACCACTGGATACACGGGCCACAACTGGACAGTCTGTGGCTGCAACTAAGATTTGTGTGGAGCAACGAAGACCCCACGTGCTGCAACTGAGACCCAACGCAGCCAAATATATAATAAATGATGAATATTTTTAGAGATCCCAGTGCTTGGAAGAAGGCTTCACAGGTAGGAGATACTGAATAAAGACTGTTGCCATGAAAACAGCAGTCAGCTGCCTAGCACTGGCCACAAGAATGCTTGTAGCTGGGAGAAATGACAAGCAGGTGCAGAAATGACCTGGCCGAGAGCTTAGACTCTGGAGGTGGCCTTAGTTTGCATGCCAGGTTTCCCCCTTATCTGTGCAACCTCAAACCAAGTATTGAACTCCTTTATGACTTAGCTGATCACCCATAAAATGGAGATGACAATGCTAACCATGTGGGAACGAGAGCAGATAGTCCTGAGAAGGTCTTGGCTGAGTACCTGACACATACATGGACTAAAACAGAAAGAGAAAATAGTAGAATAGTGGGAATAACCTAAATGTAGATCAAGGAGAGGTTTTTATTAAAAATATTATGATACACTCACACACGGAACATTATGTGACCAATCTCAAGAATAAAATATATGGATATGGAAAGAAGTTCACAGTATGTTGTAAAGCTAAGAAACACCATAAAATAGTCATATCGGCTAGTTTGGGTCATAAAAATGTACTTGCCTGAAGAGACATCAAACTGTGAACAGTGTTTTTTGGCAGGTGAAGATGTTGGGGGGTGAAATTTTCAAGGAGTTTTTCCTTTTTACTTATTAATTTCTTGTTTCTGGTTTCTTATGACAGTTACAAGAAATTTTAGTTTTAAATTAAATTTTAATTATAGTTTCCATCACAATTATAACCAGAAAAATGAAAAGTTTTTATTTTGAAAAATAAAATAGAAATTTATGGCTAATTTCTATTAGCTAGTAGTTCTGATTAACTTGAATAATAATCTTCTCAGATTTGAAAATATCTGATTGACATTTTTACTGAGATTTATAGATGAATCTGGGTAGAAAATCTTCCCATCCAGGAACATTTTTTAAACTTTTGCTTTGTTTATGTAGTTGCTCAGCTTTTTTTCTCAGACCTTCAGTCAAATTTTATATTCTTTATCATACATAGTTTAAATCTCTCTAATAACATTTATCCATCTGCACTTTACTTTCTACTTTGAATAGACCATTATTAAAATATTTTTCTAGTTGTTCATAACTTATCTATAAGTTATGACTTTTGCACATTTATTTCATAACCAGCAATCTTACAGATCTCTCCTATCCAGAAGCTATTCAACAGTTCCCCTGTGTTTCCAATTGTCTGATATCTACTAACAAATCGGCTTCATCTTATAATATTTTTACCACTTATTTCATTTTATTTCCTAAGTCTACTGACTAAAGTTTCCAGGACTTTAATAAATAATGCTAACAATAAAGGAGTTCCATGTCTTTTTCTAGATGTTAATGGAAATTCTCTAGCCTTTCACAGTTGAGTAGAATATTGATAGCTATACTGAGATAAAATTATTTTTATTATATTAAAGAAATCGTCCAAATTACTAATTGCAATTTGGGAAGTATTTTCTCCAAGAATGGTGTTGCCTGTTAAATGCTTTTTCAGCTCCTCAGCCATGTTGTGTATCATTCTTTTGAGTTCTCAGTGTGAAGAAACATATCATTGGCTTTTTTAAGATTGAGCCCCTAATATTGTGACCTTTCTGGACCCCAATTCTTCTCATAGAAAACTGAATTTAGTTTGCTAATATTTTGTTTAGGATCGTTATATCTATGCTCACAAAAAGAAATGGTGGACTTCCCTAGTGGCACAGTGAATAAGAATTTGCCTGCCAATGCAGGGAACACAGGTTTGATCGCTGGTCTGGGAAGATCCCATGTGCCTCAGAGCAACTAAGCCCATGTGCCACAACTACTGAGCCCTAGTGTTGCAACTACTGAGGCCAGTGCCTAGAGTCCATGCTCTGAAACGAGAGGCCGCAGCAATGAGAAGCTGGTGCACAGCCTGAAGGGCAGTCCCTGCTCACTGCAACTTGAGACAGCCTTCGAGCAGCAATGAAGACCCAGCACAGCCCAAAATTAATTAATTAAAAACTCTTTTTAAAAAAAAGCAAACAAAGCAAAAAGAAATGACCCTTCATCTCACTTTCTGCTATCTTAGGTTATTATTAAAAAAGGAACTGGGGGAATTCCCTGGAGGTCCAGTTGTCAGGACTTTGTGCTTTCACTGCTGAAGGCCCGGGTCTGAAATAGTTTACTAATTTAAAATAGGGCTTCTCTTGTAGCTCAGAGGGTGAAGAAACCGCCTGCCAAGCAGGAGACCCAGGCTTGATCTCTGGGTCAGGAAGATCCCCTGCAGAAGGGACTGGCAACCCACTCTAGTATTCTTGCTTGGAGAATCCCATGGACAGAGGAGCCTGGTGGGCTACAGTTCATGGAGTTGCAAAGAGATGGACATGACTGAGCAACTAACACACACACACAACACAATTTAAAATATACTCAGTAAAAGTTTGAAGTAGTTTTCCAGAAAATCTCTTTGTCCTGTCATCATGTTTGAGGTGGTTCTTTGAAACTTTCCATTGTTTCCTTGGTTGTTGTCTATTTACTTTTTTTTTTTAAAAGAAACTTATTTTTATTTTATGTTTTAGGCCAGATGCAGCATGTGAGATCTTTGTTCCCTGACAAGGGATGGAACCTGTGTCCCCTGCATCATTAGTGCAGAGTCTTCATCACTGAACCACCCTGGAAGTCCCCTGATCTATTCAGTTTTTAAAAAATATTTTCCTTTGACAGTTTTGTTCACTTACATTGTTGATAAGATGGATGACTTTTCATCAAGATTTTCAAATTTATTAGTATAGAGATGTCTTTTACAATTTCACAATTTACATTTTTTCTCTGAACTATATAGAGACCACTGATGTGCATTTCAGTTGGTCCTCTGGTCCTTCTTCCTATTTTACTCACCTGATTGAAGTGAGCTATTCTACTGGTCCTCTCAAAGGACTCAGAATTAGTAAAAAAAAAAAAAAATCTACTCTTTTCAGTTTACTTTCTAATGTATTTACTTCTGCTTTGGTTTTATTCCTTTTTCCTTCTTGATTTTCTGATATTTATTTTGTGCTTGTGTCCATCTTCTAGAGTGTAATATTTAGTTCCCTCAAATCCACTCTTTCTATTTTAGAAATAACAGCATATCATGCCGTGGTTACCTGCTTAGCTTTGAGCCTGACTAGATCTGAGTTTAAACCTCTGTCCGATTATTTACTAAATGTCTGACTTGGGAAAATCTACCGAACTTTTCTGTGACTCCAGTCTCATTATCTGAAAGATGGGGATGACTGTAGGAGTCATCTTGCAGCAGTTTTGGGACAGACAATAAACTGAAACACCAGATGTGAATCCCTTAGCACAGTTGGTTGGCTAGTACAGTTACTATAGCCACCACTGTCAGCGTCACCATTATTATAAAAAGCTAGAAATTCTCCTCTGAATGACCCTTTGGCCACAACCCATGGATTTTAAAACATGATGATCTAATTGTTGTTATTTTAGAAATGGCCTGTAACTGCAGCTTTGATTTCCAATTTAAACCCAGATTTTTAGAAGATTGTTGTTGTTATTGTTAGTTTCTTGTGGTTAAACTTCCAAGATTTAACCTTGTTGTTCTTATAATTTTTTTATTAGAAAATTCCAGTTTCATTGCATCGTGGCCACAGGATGTGTCCTGGACACTTTTTATTTGTTGAAATTTATTGAGGCTTATTTTGTGAGCCAGAATGTGATGTAGCTAAATGTTTTAAATGTTCAGTGCCCATTTGAAAGGAATGATTATTCTGTTTAGAGTTTCAGATATGGATATACTCAAATGTGATATTAAAATATGTATATATTCAATCTTATAAGTCATAAACGAATTATATTTTGGTCTAATCTGTAAAAGCTTAGAGTGGTGTTCATTGAAATCTGGTACCATATCTGTAAGACATTTCCAAAAATTTTGCTTTACATATTTAAATGTCTTTATTAGAAGAAATTTTTACAAAATGATAGAAGAGTACACCATAAAGTTCTCAATTTTCATATCTCCATGGTGCACCCTTCTTTTATCATTTTGTGAAAATTTCTTGTAATAGTTGCCTCAGCTTTTGTCTGACAGAATTAGCATTGTTACCCCCACTTTTAATCTGCATTTACATGGTTTTTACCCATCACTTTATTTTTAACCTCATATGATTTCATTTTCAATGTATCTCTTACAAGTGGGGTATAATTTGGAGTGAGAGAGAGCATTTCTTTCTTTTTTTTTAAATGCAAGGTTTTAATATTTCCGTTTATTTATTTTTGACTGCACTGGGTCTTCATTGCTGCACTTCGGCTTTTTCTAGTTGGAGCGATCGGGGGCTACTCTCTGGTTGCGGTGACTTCTCTTGTGTGGAGTACAGGTTCTAGGCCATACGGGACACATGGGCTCCGTGGGTGTAGTTCTCAGGCTTTAGAGCACAGGCTCAGTAGTTGCTCTGTGCAACAAAGACTAGGGATTGAACCCATGTCCCTTGCACTGCAAGTTGTATTCTTAATCACTGGACTGCCAGGGAAGCCCTCTTTCAATACTTTAATTTCCCTTTTTCAAGCTGAATCTGGGAGACTTCGTTTTTAAATATAAACCTTGTATTTGATACTATGTTTTATGTATCTTATACACATTTAATGAACAACTTTGTATCTTATATCTTAATTGAGACATCTTCCTTCTGATCTGTTTTGGTTTGGTCTTTCTGTAGCTTCTTATTGTCTCCTTTTCTTGCTTTTCAGGCAACCCATTCACTCTTTCCTGTCCTTAATGACTCAGAGGCTTTACGTTTTATTTTTGTATTATTGACGGCTCTGTAAAGAATTTTTCAAAGTGATGCTTGAGCACAGATGTTCCTTCTTCATCCATTCCAAGAAAGACACTATCTTATGCCTCTTCCTACACGTTCAGGGAAACCTCTCACTTCCTCCTGATACCAACCTCTCCATTTAGAGGTTTGGAGGACATTATGTATTATCTCTTTCAAAATTATTTTTATCACTTGTATTGATATTATTTCAAAATCCTGTTGAGAACAGTCAATGATTGAGATTAACTTAGCCTCCTTTTGTGGCCCAAATATGTATGTATACAGCGATTGGTTGGGGTTTGGGTTTTGCTAAGAGATTATGTATCATCTCTTTCATATTATTCTCTATTTCTCTCAACACACACACATGCCTTTACTGTTTGCTTTTTTTTTTTTAACTTTTATTTTATATTGGGGTATAGCTGATTAACAATGATGTGATACACTGCTATAATTAAATGGATAACTAACAAGCACAGGGAACTCCGCTCAAAGTTATGTGGTGGCCTGGATGGAAGGGGAGTTTGGGGGAGAATGGATACATGTATATGTATGACTGAGTCCCTCTGCTATGCACCTGGGCTTCCCAGGTGATGCTAGTGGTAAAGAACCTGCCTGCCAACGCAGGAGACATAAGAGATGTGAGTTCAATCCCTGGGTCGGGAAGATACCCTGGAGGAGGACACGGCAACCTTCTCCAGTATTCTTGCCTGGAGAATCCCATGGACAGAGGAGCCTGGTGGGCTACAGTTCATGGGGTCACAAAGAGTCAGATGTGACTGAGCGACTAACACTTTCAGATACTGAAATTTCTGCTCAGATTGCTCAGATCTTTCGCATGCAGATGGGAGCCTGAGGAAGGGGCTCAGGCTGACTCTCATCAGAAGAGAGCTGCTAGGATCAGCAGGTAGGAGACCTTGTGCATCATCTGGAGAACGTGTCGGGGCATGATGGTGGAGGCACCTCCCATCCACCAGGCAGGGCAGCCGTGTCCTCACTGCAGAAGCATTTCTAGCCCAGATGTGCATGCCTAGTCTCAGCCAGAAGCAGGAGCGGTGGGATCCCCCCTGGGTGGTCCCCAGTGTCTGGGGCACTGCACAGAGCCACCAGCAGCCTTATCAGTTGCTCCTACCCAATGCACACACTCTCCTTCAGCATCTCCAAGTGTGGCCAACACAGCAGCTCCCAATGGGCTCCGCCTTCCCACCCAAGCACCCTGCTCCCTCCCCCATAAGCCACCCCAACACCCTGTCTGTTCTAAGTCTTTCATGCAGACCTCTCCATCTTTCTGCCACAACTTGCTGAGCTTACAACACCAACATAGATTTGTTCTTATTTAAACTGGGATCCAAAAGAAGAACTTGAAGTAAATTCTTATGCTGCCTTCCTAACCAAACTCCAAGCTATTAGTTTATCTTTCCACATGGGGTATTTTCCTCCCTGCATGTATTAGTATGTTGTTATTCACACTGATTTGGGTCTTAGTATCAAAAAAATCTTCTATATTAAAACGGGTTGCCAGCCCAAACAGACAATGCACATAATAAGGTGCTACTGTCAGAGTTAAGGTTGTTGTTATGTTGATAATGTTCATTCAGTTTTTAAGATTTTTTTTTATTGGGATATGGTTGCCTTACAATGTTGTGTTAGTTTCTGCTGTACAGCATATTGAATCAGTCATATGTATACACACACACCCCTCCCTGTGCTATACAGCAGCTTCCCACTAGCTATCTATTTTACACATGGTAATGTATCGGAGAAGGCAATGGCAACCCACTCCAGTACTCTTGCCTGGAAAATCCCATGGATGGAGGAGCCTGGAAGGCTGCAGTCCATGGGGTCGCGAAGAATCAGGCACGACTAAGCGACTTCACTTTCACTTTTCACTTTCATGCATTGGAGAAGGAAATGGCAACCCGCTCCAGTGTTCTTGCCTGGAGAATCCCAGGGACGGGGGAGCCTCGTGGGCTGCTGTCTATGGGGTTGCACAGAGTCGGACACGACTGAAGTGATTTAGCAGCAGTGTATACATGTCAAACTCAATCTCCCAATTCAACCTACCCGCACCGCCACCCCCTCCGCCCCTGTGTCCACACATTCGCTTTCTACAGGAATGAAATTGGGTCATTTGTAGAGATATGGATACTTCACTCGGTCAGAAAGAGAGAAACAGATATCGTATATTAGTGCATATATGTAGAAGCTAGAAAAATAGGTGAACCTAGTTCCAGGGAAGGAATAAAGATGAAGGTGCAAAGAACAGACATGTGGATATCGTTCATTCATTTCTGCAACAACTATTTCCTGAGATTCATCATGTGCCAGGCAATGATGATATAAAGGATGAAGACATGGTACTTTCTAGCCAGCTGGAGAAGACAGATGTGTATCTGGGTAATATTCTTGGTGCAGGAAGTTTGATAATAAAGGTTTGAATCAAGTGCTACAGTCTGAAGTAACTTTATGTGTTGTATCACCAAGGAATCAGCCCATGAGCTGAGGCTTGAAAGCTGAATGAGGGTTTTCCACGTGTGGAAAGAAAGGAGATTTGGGAGTGAGCATCTCCAGCAGATGGAACAACATGCAGACTCACAGAGCTGTAAAAGACCCTCCTTATTCAGATCAGAGCAGATTTCTGGGCGACATCTAAGTCTGGGGTTGTGAGCAGTGGGGAAGGTCCAGATGGCCAGTTCAGAGAGGTGTGCAGCCATGGTCAAGGAATGAAGATCTGATCCTGCTGGTGAGAGGATTTCATTTCAAAGTGCACCCGCTCCTCTTCACCTCCAAACCCTGAGGGCCCCCCAGTGGGGCCCAGAAAGAGGAATGGGGAGTTCGGCAAGAAGGCAGGTCTCAAACTTCTGGCCTGCCTTCAGTCTGAATGATTCTGCTTCTGCTGCTGCTAAGTCGCTTCAGTTGTGTCTGACTCTGTGCGACCCCAGAGACGGCAGCCCACCAGGCTCCCCCGTCCCTGGGATGCTCCAGGCAAGAACACTGGAGTGGGTTGCCATTTCCTTCTCCAATGCATGAAAGTGAAAAGTGAAAGTGAAGCCACTCAGTCGTGTCTGACTCTTAGCGACCCCATGGACTGCAGCCCACCAGGCTCCTCCGTCCATGGGATTTTCCAGGCAAGAGTACTGGAGTGGGGTGCCATTGCCTTCTCTGATTCTGCTTTTAGCTGCTTACAAATGAATTTTAATGGGGGTGATTTAGTTGCTAAGTCATGTTTGACTTTGCGATCCCATGGACTGTAGCCTGCCAGGCTCCTCTGTCCATGGGATTTTCCAGGAAAGAATACTGGAGTAGGTTGCCATTTCCTTCTCCAGGGAATCTTCCCGATTCAGGGATTGAAGCACTGTCTCCTGCATTGGCAGCCAGATTCTTTACCTGCCGAGCCACCTGGGAAGCCATTGGCAGTGCGTGGAGGCTCCCTAAGCTTCCTCAACCTGGACTATGATGCAGGCCCCAGGGACAGGGAGGGGGCCTCAGCCAGACTCACTTGTCAGGGATGGTCACCATGTAATTGAAGAGCTGCCAAGGGATGCCCTGCAGGATGGTGTTCCTGAAGCTGGTGTGGTTCAGCACCTGCCTGGGCCTCCCGTCAATCACCACCACCTGGATGCCATTTTCCGAGCCCGGGTACTTCTTTCCGTCCACTGGAAACCATAATAAACACCAGTGGGCTTCGAGGAGGGGGCTGGCCCACCCTGATAGCTCATGCCCTCATCATGTTTGGAATACAGGAGGTGCCCTCAACTGTGGTCATACAAGTTGACTGCCACTTAACTTGGGGACATAAAAGAGAACAGAAGGGACTTCCCTGGTGGTCAAATGGTTAAGAATCTGCCTGCCAATGCAGGGGACAAGGGTTCATTCCCTGGTCCCGGAAGATTCCACATGCCATGGGGTAACTAAACCAGTGCACCACAACTACTGAGCCTGAGCCCTAGAGCCCGTGCTCTGCAACAGGAGAAGTCATCGCAAGGAGAAGCCTGTGCATCACTACTAAAGAGTAGCCCCCACTTGCCTCAACTAGAGAAAGCCTGCACACAGCAACGAAGACCCAGTCCAACCAAAAGTAAATAAATCACTTTTAAAAGGAGAGCGAATGGAAGAGAGGAAAGGAATGGAGCCATCCTGTCCTCCTCAGCAACCTGGACCAAGGGCTGCTTGGGGAAATGGGGAAGGCTTGGCCCTGGGCTCTTGAGACAAAGGTGCAGCCTTCAAGGAGCTCAGCCAGAAATGGGAGGATTGCACCTGGCATGAGAAGGAAGTGGATGTTTCCTTGCGTCCATAGGGAGCAAGAAATCTGCTGACTCCTCTGACAACAGACAGCAAGCACATTTATCAACCAACAAGCACCAACCCAACTGTGTGAGTGAAACCACATGGAATTAGTCCAAAGCAAGTGGACCCTCATCTAGAGCAAGTGCAGTGACTGACAGCCTTCCCAAGGCCAGTGTCAGAGCTGTCCATGCACCGTGCCCACCTGGGGGAGAGGAAGCTTGGCAGGCAGCAGGGGAAGTCTCCTTTGGGCTGCCTCCACCCACTCCTCTCCACCCTTCCTCCTGCTTCCTTGCACATCTCCAGCCCCAAGATGAGGTCTTGGCTGTTAAGGTAGAAATCCCTGAACCAGTAGCTCCTGGGGCTGCAAAGTGAGGACTAACGACTGCCCGCAACACATCTGACCTCCCAGATGGCTTCCTCCTCCCCTCACTCTGCAAAGGTGGCCCACAAGTCCCACCCCAGTGACCAGCTTCTGCTCCTGCCCAACCCCAGCACAGCTGCCAAATAGGAAACCAAGATCCAGCAACCGTGCTCTGCCCCCATGCAGGTCAGAGAAGCCAGCCTCCTGACTCTGTGAACCACCTCCTGGTCAGAACTGCTGCTCAAGGGACATTTTCTCTCCCGGGCCCACCTACCTCTCTGCTCACAGCCCCTGGGGCTGCGCCCTCCTTGGCTTCCCTCTCCAACTGCTCAGCCAGGACCACGGCATCATTTATCCCGGGAAAGCCAGGGCCCAGGCTGGGGTCAGAGGCGGCAAGAAACGAGAAATGGACGCTCCTTTTCACCCAGAGGCTGCTCTCTGAATCAGATCCTGAGATCTGACACTGTTCTCAGCACCTGCTCTGGACAGGTGACTCTGGGCAAATGTGGCCAACCTGTCATTGGCCAGCTCGAAGACTCCCGACCTGAGCCATCTGACTTCTCCGTGGGAAGTGGCTTGGTCCAAAAGGGCCGGGCTGCCAGCGCTGGGAAGCTCGGACTCAGGACAAAGTCCACCATCTGCTGGGCTGGCAGAGAACACGCAGGAGGCCAGTGCCGCCCAGAAGCCCAGAACCCGGCAAGGCTCCTCCTTGTGGTCCCAGGCAACCCCTGCCTTCCCTGGATAACCCAGAAGTGGCTGGGAGGTCAGGAAGGTCATGACCCAGTGTCTCAGAGAGCCTGGCATAAGGTCAGCTCACACCATCCTGCCATGAATCTTTTAATATCACTACATTCATTTTACAGGTGAAAAGTCACTGCATAGAAATTCATTGAGCACCTACTAAGTGCCAGACCTGGGCACCCAGGGTCATAGCCCATTACTGGTTCAGCAAAAATCTAGTGACTTTCCAGAGGCCACGTAGCTAGCAAGATGTCAAGCCAGGTGTCTAATCAAGATCCACCCAACCCCAAAGCCCTGGCTCTCTTCATGACATCGTATTGGGACTTCCCTGGTAGTCCATGCTCCCACTGCAGGGGGCCTAGATTCAATCCCTGGTTGGGGAACTAGATCCCACATGCCACACCTAAGAGTTTGCACGGCACAACGAAGATGTGGTGCGTGCATGTGTGCTAAGTCGCTTCAGTTGTGTCTGTTTGCGATTCCATGGACTGTAGACTGCCAGGTTCCTCTGTCCACGGAATTCTTCCCAAGGATCAAACCCATGTCTCTTGTGTCTCCTGCATTAGCAGGCAGGTTCTTTACCACTAGCACTGCCTGGGAAGCCCTAAGATGTGGTATAGCCAAATACATATTTTTAAAAAAGGGAGAGAGAGAAAGAAACTGGCTTTTGGGAGCCTGTCTGTCCCAAGCCTGATGTCCCCAAGCCAGTTGTCAGCATCAATAGGGATGCCCCAGGGAAAACAATGGAAAAAATAAGTTGTGTAACAAGTTTGAACCCATGGAAGATTCTTCTAGAAATACCAATTCTTAAGCTGCACCTAGTCCTCCAGAATCAGAATCTCTGAGTATGGGGCCTGGCCTGGCACTCCATTTTATAAGCCCTCCAGGATCATCTGGTGGTTGCTCAAGTTCAAGGGAGTTTCCCAGATGGCTCAGCGGTAAAGAATCCATCTCCCAATGCAGGAGACACAAGCTGAATCCCTGGATTGGGAAGATCCCCTGGAGAAGGAAGTGGCAAACCACCCCAGTATTCTTGCCTGGAGAATCCCATAGACAGAGGAGCCTGGTGGGCTACAGTCCATGGGGCTGCAATCATTCGGACATGACTGAGCACACAGGCACAAGTTCAAGAACCAAGGACTTCACTTATGTAGAGCAAGTTGAGAACCACAGCATCAGGGGACAAGGCACTTCTATGTGTCCTACTGGGACTCTCATCACGTGGGCAGAGTGCTTTTCCCCCGCATGTCCCCCTGGAGAGCCTGATCTAAGGGTGACATTTAACCCGTCTGCCCCTTAAAGACCATCCCACACTTTTGTCCTAAGCACAGCCTCTGTGAGCTGTTTGTATGGACCAGGCTGGGACTTTTGTGTGACCCTCTCTTCTAACAAACGGAATGCTTTCTGACGCTCACCACCAAATGTTTCAGGGCTGGCTGGGGGCTTTAATGAGGGTGTAGGTGCAATCCGTGGGAAGCCATGCAAGGCTTTGGAAATCTGGCCATCGCTGGGACAGGGGCCCATGGTCACAAGGGAGGCGCTTTGGGGATAAAGCTGCCTTTGTCAACGGGTGTGGGGGGCAGTTCCACATGGCAGGGCTGAGTCTGGGGTGCAGTGGAGTAACTTCTCAAGTGCAGGGCTTCCCCGGTGGTTCAGTGGTAAAGAATCTGCCTGCAATGCAGGAGACGCTGGTTTTATCCCTGGGTTGGGAAGATCTCCTATGCCATGGAGCAGCTAAGCGCTACAACTGCTGAGCCTGTGCTCTAGAGTCTGGGAGCAGCAACTCCTGAAGCCTGTGTGCCCTAGAGCCTGTGCTCCACAGCAAGAGAAGCCACCGCAATAAGAAGACTGTGCACCACAACTAGAGAGGAGCCCCTGCTCGTCACAACTGGAGAAAGCCTGTGCAGCAATGAAGACCCAGCACAGCCAAAAATAAATAAAACTGTATAAAGTGCAGGGAACCTTGGTCAGTGTCGCCTGCTCTGCTCACACCTGTGATGCAGTCAGGGCTTAAGCCCAGGGGTAGACCACCAAGGCTGTTTCACTGGCAGAGAAAGGCTGGGGGCGATCTGGCAGCCCAGGAGGCCAGCCTGGCCCTTCCAGACCCCACAGCCTCTGCGGGCCCTACAGTCTCCCTCCCACACCTTGTCCTTGTGTCTGAATCCAGGTCCTGCTTCTCCATCTTCAGATGACACCCACCTGCTCACTCTCAGCAGGTGAATTCATTCCGGCCCAGACCTTCACTGAGTGCGGTTTCTCTCCTGGTGGAGACATCCGTGCCACCTGGGACTCTTCCAGGAAAAGGAGACCCTCCCCTCTGCTTCCGACACTCCCAAAAGGTGAGCTCGTGCCTGAAGAAAGCTGGGAGGATGCATCTGGAGAGCCCCACGTGGGTGAGAAGTGGGGGCCCCTGAACCACACACCAAGCTTGGCCAGCTCCTACTGTGGGATGTCGGTCATGTCTCAGCCTTGGTTCACTCAGCTGCCAAATGGAATTAAAAACTCCCACCGCGAGGGCCAACAAACACATGAAGAGATGCTCAACATCACTAATTATTACGGAAACACAATCAAAACTGCAATGAGCTATCACCTCACTCCCATCAGAATGGCCATCATTAAAAAAAAATCTACAAACAATAAATGCTGGAGAGGGTGTGGAGAAAAGGGAACTCTCCTACATTGTTGGTGAGAATGTAAGATGGTACAGCCACTATGGAGAACAGCGCAGAGATTTCTTAAAAAACTAAAAACAGAGCTACCATATGACCTAGCAATCCCACTTGTGGGCATAAACCCAGAGAAAACCATAATTCAGAAAAGACACTTGCACCTCAATGTTCATTGCTGCACTGTTTACAATAGCCAGGACATGGAAGCAACCTAGATGTTCATTGACAGAGGAATGGATAAAAAAGATGTGGTATATCTCCTTTACTTTCTTCATAGAACTCGTCACCATCTGAAGATGTCCTGTAGTCTATTTGGTCTGTGGTTTGTATTTCTACGTCCCATTTAGAGTGCAAACACCCCAGACAGGAGGAATTCATCAGATTTGTTCACTGTGGGGTCTGCAGCCCTAGGGCACGGCTGGTCCAGAAGAGCTCAGTAAACACTTGCTGAATGAATCAACCCCAAACTGAATGAATAAATAAATGACTAATGCCATGTAATGAGCATCTACATTTGTTTGTATTTTAGAGTCTACAGGGAGTTCTGGAAGACATTTTCTTAATCTAATATAGGTGATTATGCTCAGGTTTAGATGGAACTTAACCTATTTGACCCTCTCTCCTAGTTTCTCAAGGCCACAGATAAGAAAAGAGTGAGCAAGTTCTCTCTGAGAGAAGAGAGTTTACTTCTGAGAGCATCAGTGGCCCTTTGGATTGGACAAGCAGAATCACTTGGTTTAATTCACAGCTACAGGATGGAACATTTGGAGGTACAGAAGCTTGACTGGTTAATAACAGTAACAACTGGGACTTCCCTAGCAGTCCAGTGGTTATGATTCTGAGCTTCTACTGCAGGGGCACAAGTTCAATCCCTGTACAGGGAACTAAGATCCTACATGCTGTGTGGTGCGGCCAAAAATAACAGCAACAGCGGTCATTCTCGAAGCACTTGCTCTGAGCCACCCTACTAAGTACTGTCGACACAGCATCCATCTCCACAGTTAACTTATAGGGTTGGTGCTATTCATTATTCCTATTTTCTGGATGAGGAAGGGAGAAAGAGGAGGCACCAGCTGGTAACAGGCTTTCCCAAGGCACGGAGCCAGCATTTGAGCCCAAGGTTATCTAACAACAAAGTCCAGGCCATTCTGGCCCTTGGAATAAACACTGAATAAACAAACCAGGCAGAGTTGAGCAATCTGGAAATTCCTACCCCACCCGGCAGCCCAGGCACAGGGGCTGGAGGTTGAGAAAGGGTTAAGCACCAAAGAGAGAGGGAAAGGTTGGTGTTTGGGTGGCGCTTTTTCCAGGCCCTGATCAGGAAGGTTTGCACACGGTGTGCTTGCTTGCCCTCCACCCCGCCACAAGAAAAGGCCAGGTTTTCATGCATGACTGACACACCCAGGACAGGATGGAGGTGGGGGCTGTTTCCATTCCACAAGATTTAGGCAGGAACCATGTGTTCAGTCTGGGGTCTTGCCTCTTATAAGGGTGTAGACATAGTTGAGTCCCTCATCTTTTCTGGCTCTTACAGGATGCTGGAGCTTTCTGAGCCAGGGGCCCGGCTCTGTTCAGTATGTGTTCAGACAGGATGAGGGGTGAGCCAGGGTTGGGAGGGAACAGCCAGGCCCCCTCCTGCAGTCCTCCTGCCCACACAGTTATCGCAGGAAAGCCGCTTCCTGACTTGCTTCAGAAAGCAACGTTTTTAAAGATGAAGAAATCCCTGCTTTCTTTTCTTAATTTGTTATTGTCATGATATGACTGACTCAATAAGTAAAAATGTTCAATTCCAGCCCGAGGTCACAGGCTCATCTCCCCCAGGCTGGAAACTCCTCCGGAGGCTTCGTGCCTTCTCCCACTTCTGCACCTCAGCACATGCACATGCTGCCCTTTTCTAACTCACAAAGCCCCTGCTTCTCAGCCGGCTCTCATGTTTGGCTCAGAGCCACCTCCTCCAGGAAGTCTTCCATGATACCTCCATCCCAATTCACCGATGGAATTAGGGGCTGCTCTGCTGTCATCTCAAAGCTCTCTCATCAGGGTCTTATCCATTTACTGTGAGATCCCTGATGCCAGGGACTGTGTCTTCTCTCTCTCTGTAGCCCTGCACAGTCCCTGGATGTTAAATAGCTATTGGAGGAAGGAATGAGAAGAGAAAAAAAAAAAAAAAAAACAGGAAAAAAAGGCAGGAGGAAGGAGGGAGAGAGGTCAGATGTCTCTGTGGTCAGATGCATAGAGAGATATATGCATAGGTCAGATATAATAGAGACAGAGGCAGGCAAATATAACTAACTGCATGCCCAGGTATGCGTATGTACCCTCCAGTCACAGGAAGGGTATGGCGGGAAAAGCCCACCATGGTCCAGGAGTTCAGAGGCCTGAACTCTTACTCTCAGGTTGTTGCTGACTGGCTGTGCGGCCTGGGATAAGCCATGCCCCCTTCTGAGCTTCAGCTATCTCCTATGTGACATGTGTTATTATCAGCCTTTTAAGGGCTTCCCTGGTGGCTCAGTGGTAAAGAATCCACGTGCTGGCAGCAGCGGAGACACAGACATAGAGAACAGACTTAGGGACACGAGGTGGGGCAGGAGCGGGTGGAAGGGGAGAGTGGGATGTACGGAGAGTAAAATGGAAACACACACTCAGTTCAATCCATTTCAGTCCCTCAGCCGTGTCCGACTCTTTGCAACCCCATGGACTGCAGCACGCCAGGCTTCCCTGTCCATCACCAACTCCTGGAGCCTACTCAAACTCATGTTCATTGAGTCGGTGATGCCATCCAACCATCTCATCCTCCGTTGTCCCCTTCTCCTCCTGCCTTCAATCTTTCCCAGCATGAGGGTCTTTTCAGATGAGTCAGTTCTTCACATCAGGTGGCCAAAGTATTGGAGTTTCAGCTTCAGCATCAGTCCTTCCAATGAATACTCAGGAAGATCTCCTTTAGGATGGACTGGTTGGATCTCCTTGCTGTCCAAAGGACTCTCGTGGAAACATACATTACCATATGTAAAATAGAGAGCCAGTGTGAATTTGCTGTATGACTCGAAGAACTCAAATGGGGGTTCTGTAACAACCTAGAGGGGTGGGATGGGGAGGGAGGTGGGAGGGTGGTTCAAGAGGGATGGGACATACGAATACCTGTGGCTGATTCATGTTGATATTTGGCAGAAACCAACATAATACTGTAAAGCAATTATCCTTCCATTAAAAATAAATAATTTTTAAAAAAAAACTAAAAAAATAAAAATAAAAAACCCACCTCCAATGCAGGAGACACGGGTTCAATCCTTGGTCCAAGAGGATCCCACATGCCATGGAGCAACTAAGCCCATGTACCACAACTACTGAGTCCAGACACTGCAACTATTGAAATTGTGTATCTAGAGCCTATGAATCTAGAGCCTGTGCGTCTAGAGCCCATGTTCCACAAGAGAAGCCACCACAATGAGAAGCCCTCGCACTGCGATGACTAGAGGCCGCTGCTCACTGCAACTAGAGGAAAGCCTACATAGCAATGAATACCCAGCACAGCTTTAATAAATAAAAATCAATTTTCAAAAAAGATTTCAATAAGAAGGTTCTCACTGCCTGATGCGTGGTGCTGTTTCAAGAAGCATCAGTGTTGCCTTCCTCCAGCAGCACTCCGCCTATGGTACCCTAGATGCCATCCTCGACCAGGACAGAAGGCAGGGTGCAGGAGCCAGAAGTCCGTTTTCATCTCATACCATCTCAGCCATTCAGACGTTAAAATGCATACACCCTACACTGCGTGATACCCATTCTGGCTGCTTCCGTGTTCATCTTCCCAGGGACAGATGCTCACTCTGGCTCCAATTCCTGGACCAGCCTGGTCTGCAGCAGGACATACAGGGCATCTCCTGTGAAAAAAGCCTGGGGAGGGGACCCTCCAAGGGGACCCCACGTGAGGCCCTGGGACACGTGAGTATATACAGAGCCTTGACATGGTTCTCTTTGCCACCCAAGAGTCCAGTTCCCATGAAGGGCACCTGCTCTGTCTCCTCCGTCCTGGCCTATTGCTAACCTTGCTGTCAGAGCCCGGAGCCCCATTCCAACCCTATGCCCAGCCCGCACCATTATCTGTACCTGCTTCTCCTCTGCCCCACAAAACCATCTGCTTGATGCTGCTCCCTTCTCCCCAAACCCCAGCCAAAATCTAAACTTGAACTCACTGTGAGGTCTACCCAGCAGAGCTGGGCACTTTTGCCACCAAGGGCTCTGCCCATGAGACCAGCATAGGAGGAAGCAGTGCTGTACTTTATTGCTGTTGTTTAGTCTCTCAGTCGTGTCTGACTCTGCCACTCCATGGACAGCAGTGCACCAGGCTTCCCTGCCCTTCACTATCTCCTGGAGCTTGCTCAAACTCATGTCCATTGAGTCGGTGATGCCATCCAACCATCTCATCCTTTGTCATCCCCTTCTCCTCCCACCCCCAATCTTTCCCAGCATCAGGGTCTTTTCTAATGAGTCAGCTCGTCGCATCAGGTGGCCAAAGTATTCGAGCTTCAGCTTCAGCATCAGTGCTTCCAAGGAATATTTAGGGTTGATTTCTTTTAGGATGGACTGGTCTGCTCTCTTTGAAGTCCAAGGGACTCTTGAGAGTCTTCTCAGCAACACAATTCGAAAGCATCAGTTCTTCGGCTCTCAGCCTTCTTTATGGTCCAACTCTCACTGTATTTTATTAAATTAGGTCTTTGCATCTAGTGGCACATAACATATTATTAATATTAGTAAAAACTGAAAGCAACTGAGGAAGGACATGGGAGAGCCTTCTGGGGTGACAGTAATGTTCCTAATAAGGTAAGTTTCTCAGGTGTATCTGTTTTTCAAGATTAATCGAATGGTACATACATTTCACTGTGTGTAAACTTTACCTGAAAGAAGAACAGTCACCAAATACTGAGCTTGTTTTCATTATATACATGCTGAAGTGTTTAGAAGTGAAGTGTAGGGGTGCCTGAAACTTATTTGGAAATGTATTAAAAATATAAGATGGGAACTTCCCTGCTGGTCCAGTGCTTAAGAATCCACCTTGCAAGACGGGGGACATGAGTTCCATCCCTGGTCTGGAAGATCCCACGTACTGAGGGGCAACTAAGCCCATGCACCGCAATGAGCCCATGTGCCCCAGAGTCTGTGCTCTGCAACAAGAGAAGCCACTGCAAGAAGAAGCCTGTGCACAGCTAGAGCGTAGCCCCCACTCACCACAACTACAGAAGGCCTGTGCACAGCAACAATGACCCAGTGCAGTCAAAATAAATGAATATATTTTTAAAAATTAAAAAAAATAAGATGGATGCATGGGTGGTGGATAGAGGGTTGGTGGGATGGATAGTCACGTAACAAGGCAAAGAAACATTGCTTGTAGAATCAAATAGTAGGTATATGCTTGTTGACTACAATTCTTTCCACTTCCCTATATGTTTGAACATTTTTGATAATAATATTTTGGAAAGAACACAATTGAAAGCAAGCTAAGTTGATAACTGGGGGAGGTATGAAATCAATTGTGTCCCTGATGTGGTTTTCTGAGGCCATAATGGTGATGGTTCTGATAACTTCACAGGAACTGAGAAGCCTAACGCCAAGTAGAAACATCAGCATGGCAATTGGTCTGTTATGTGTCTAAGGATCGCTGTAGTTATTTTTCAGCCACATGCTAAGAATTCACGCTTTAGCATGAAACAGAGCTGCCTGGGTTCAAACCTCAGTCCTGCTGCTCACCGTTTGGATAAGCTCCCCAGGCCCCATTTCTGCTCACCTTATAATAAAGACAAGGCTTTCCCCAGTGGCTCGCTCAGACTGTAAAGAATCGGCCTGCAATATGGGAGACCTGGGTTCAATCCCTGGGTTGGGAAGATCCTCTGAAGAAGGGCATGGAAACCCATTCCAGTATTCTTGCCTGGAGAATTCCATGGACAGAGTAATCTGGTGGGCTACAGTCCATGGGGTCGCAGAGAGTCAGACATGATTGAGTGACTAGTGCACACATTGCCTCATAGGGATGCAGGGGAAGATCCAGTGAGTCCATGCCCATCAGGGTCCTAAATCAGCACCTGTGCTGAAAGCCCCCCAGGTGGAGGGAGGTGCTGGTATTTACGGAGAGATTTCTAAGAGGCACCCTCCAGGATTGGCCAGCAGATGTGGGGAAGAGAGATAACGGGCTGACACATGGAGAGAAGGGCTCTTGAGGCCTGGCTCCACCAGCAAAACCTCTTTTTTCCCTGCGCTGACAAGTCACCAGGATGCTTTAAAAAATTTTTTTTTAATTTTATTTGACTGCCTCGGTCTTGGTTGCAGCATGCAGGATCTTTTGTTGTGGCTCGAGGGCTTAGTTGCCCCAAGGAATGTGGGATCTTCCCAGACCAGGCATTGAACCCGTTTCCCTGCATTGCAAGGTGGATACTCAGCACTGGACCACCAGCGAAGTCCAACCAGGATGATTTTTTGAAAGATGCTGTGAGGAAAACAGACTGATGGACAGATGTTTACGAAGCACACAGAGGCGATGTTAAGCTCATAAGATCTGAGACAGTTCATTTCTCATTGCTTCTCTACCTCTGCACCCAACCTAACTCCCGAAGCTCCACACACAACTCAACTGGTGCCTTCTTAGGGAGGCCCACCCTGACCACCAGACTAGGCCAGTTCCCCAGTGACAGCCTCTCATAGTGACGAATCCTCTTGTCATCATATTGATGCGTATGTGTGCTTTTTATCTCCAGTTTCCCAGTATATCCTCAGAGCCCAGCACAGTGCCTGAAGCAGAGACTGCGCTAAATAATCTGTTGAGAATGAATTCCAAGTGTCTGAGAAAGCAACTGCACTCTCTGTAGATTGACAAATAGAAAATTGGTGGTGGGGTGAAGTGTTATTCACTCAGTCATGTCTGACTCTTTGCAACCCTATGGACTGTAGCCCACCAGGCTCCTCTGTCCATGGGATTCTCCAGTCAAGAATACTGGAGTGGGTAGTCATGACCTCCTCCAGGGGATCTTCCCAAACCAGGGAGATTGAACCCATGTCTCCTGTACTGGCAAGCAGATTCTTTACCACTGAGCCAATAGGAAAGCCCCGAGAGGTTAATTACCTTTCCCCAAACCAAGTAGCCCATTCATCTTAGAGCTAAGGTTCCATCTCAGTAGCCAGACCCTGCAGCCCTGGGGTCTTGGTCCCTATGCTCCACTGCCTTTCTTCTGAAGTCGGAGACACTTTAATGGAACCTAACCAAATGGATCTCAGGCTTCCAGCCTCTCGGCCGTATCTTCCTCCTGGAGCTAGAAAAGTCAGAAATGTGCCTTTGACTTGCTTCTCTTTCTTTTAAAAGAAAACCACGTGTTTATTCTCTTCTGCCAAAGTTACAACAGAGCTGAAGCTTTGCCAGTGTTGACTTAAAAAGCTGGGCTGAGGGGTTAAAATCCTTTCCCCTGATGCCTGTTTGTTTATGTTTCCGGAGTGAAAGAAGGAGGTTGTTATAAGAAACCATCTGATCCATTGCAGAGGCTGTACCTGCGGCAAGGCAGGGAGTCTGGCCCGAGTACCTGGCGCCCCTCTCAGCACTTAGATCCGAGAAGGCTCTGAGGGGGTCCCTGCTCCAGAGACTTGTTCTCCTGTCTCCCCCAGACGCTGAGCAGCATCCCCTCCTGTTCTGCATCCTGTTAGAAGCGGAGCACAGCCGTGGGGACTCTGACAACTCTGGACATTTGACATCGATGCTCTTGCCCCTGAAAGTTGCCAGGACCCCTCACAGAGGAAGGAAGGGCAGGTACAAACCGGCTGCCCTAGCCAGGGCTTTCTCTCATCCCCTTTGGGTGGTCCTGCAATAAAGCCCACCCTTCACCTTTCTGACAAGCAGCCTAATGAGCACTCAGCCAGCCTCCGTGAGGACAACGCAGACAGACAGGGAGGGACTGCACCACACACACACACACACACACACACACACACACACAAACACAACACAGTATAACCCCAACGATGCTTTTCCATGCTTCCACTCCTCTGGGAGAACGTCAAAAAGAAAAAGTCAAACTCTCCATCTCCACCTCCCCGTGATTCAGCCCCACTCACCATTCTCCTTTCGTGGGAAGACCCTCTTCTGCAAACTCATGTCGGGGGGCTCTGAGGATGTGGGAGAGCAGTGACTGGTCCCTCTGGGTTCGGATCAAGAAGTCTTGGGGGATCAACAGCAGCTTCTAGGGCTGGGAGTATTTGAATGGGAGTTAAAATTACAAAGTAACTCCTCGTTAGAACTGTTTCTCCCCCCGCCGGCAGGGAGGGAAGAAAAAAAAATCCCCTTCCCTCTGCCAGCAAATCTTTAACGTCTCAAAACAGTTGCTTCCAACTCCTGCCCTCCTTGCGAAGCGAATGTGTAGAAGGCGATGTAATTTCACTGAATCAAGCCCTCAGATCACAAGCCTTTTCCTGTACCACAAACAGAAATGTAAAACCTCAAACTTTCCCTTGGACTGGGAGTCCGTTGCGAGCGGGCAGAACACGATGCTCTCTGAGGTCTAATGTATGGAAAACGTGCTGAACTTTTCAGATCATCCCAAGGGCTGGAGTCCGTTCCCCCACAACTTCCCACCCTCAATCTTTTTTTTTTCTTCTTAATGAGTTCTGGTGTGTTTATGTCATTGCAAGGGACAAACACGACACCTCCAGTCCTTGCCCAAAGTCGAAGTGATTCATTTTCTCCTTCACACACGCCACACACACACAGCGCCTGTTGAATCCCAGTGAAAACGGCTTTCATAAAATCCGCGCGAGGCTGGGGTGGAGTGAGGCGGGGTGAATGCAGTCTGTGTCCTGCGAAGGGCAGTTGGGCTCGGGGGAAGGTGGAGGCTGACTTGAATCAAGACAAACAGAAGGCGCCCTTACTCCCGCCCTTGTCAAGAGGAGGAGGGATGAAAGAAAAGTGGACACAGCCCTGGGGAACTGGGCTCCGAAACTCCCAGTGTTCTCTGCCCAACTTCCCCTTGTTAGCCTTCCCATACCCTGAAGGATCTATTTTTAGACTTGGACAAGGCATACTATTATTTTAAATGACCAATTTGATTGCTGGGTTAAAGAAATCTTTGGATTCCCCCCACCAGAAAGACCAAAAGAATATACCGTAAGTGGGCAAAGAGTCGGGGCCGAAAGCTGGGGAAGAATGTGATGGTTTTCAGGACACGGCAATGTGACAGCAGACGCAAGTAAAAGCCTGCTATGTTTGATCGAGAAAAAGCCACCAGGGAAGCAGGAGTGACAGACCCTGAGCAGGAGTGTCAGCTCCTGGGTTACCTGTCGCCTGCCAAGTGGCCCAGGTCTTCTAGGGGTGAGCCCCCGCCATGGACGCCTCTGGCCTCCTGACCGATGTCACTCCCCCATTCAGAGCCTTTTAAAAAATACTTATTTGGCTGCACCGGATCTTAGTTGCATGAGGGATCTCGTTCCCTGACCAGGGATCAAATCTGGGCCCCCTGCCTTGGGAGCGCAGAGTCTTAGCCACTGGACCACCAAGAAAGTCCCCGTTCATAGTCTTTTTTAAATAAAACTTTTTAAATTTTTTATTGGGGTGTAGCCAATTAACAATGCTGTGATAGTTTCAGGTGAACAGCAAAGGGACTCACTCAGCCATACATACACATGTATCCATTCTCCCCCAAACTCGCCTCCCATCCAGGCTGCTGTATAACATTGAGCAGAGTTCCCTGTGTTATACAGTAGGTCCTTGTTGGTTATCCACTTTAAATATAGCAGTATGCACAGGTCCATCCCAAACTCCATAACTATCCCTCCCCCATATCCTTCCCTCTGGCAACCATAAGATCCTTCTTTAAGTCTGTGAGTCTGTTTTGTAAATAAATTCATTCTTATCACCTCTTTTTAAAGATTCTGCCCATAAGGGATGTCAAATAACGTCCCTCCTTCTCTGTCTAACTTCACTCAGCCCCACTGTTCAGTCTTGAATCACCATCACTCAATTAAACCACCTCCAGGTCACTGTGACCACTCCGCCTCCCCACCTCCCTCAAATAATCATTTCTCTGGGCAGTGCTCCAGGGTGCCAGGGGGAAAAAAATGAAAAAAAAAAAAAAAAAACAACTCTGCTGTGAGCACCTGGAGTCAGAAAAGTTCCCTGAGGGTCATCCTTCTCCCAGGATGAGGGTTTGGATCCAGAGCTGGCATTTCCTGCTGCCTGCTCTACCTTGCTCGTAGTAACCAACTGACTGCCCAGGCCATGGACCTGCAGCATGCTGCAGGTACTCTATGCACAAAGAACCACGAGGGCCAGACACTGGCCTTGCATTCTAGTGGTTCCCAGGAGCGTCAGCAATGGGAAGCCAGCTAGACAGGGGAATAGTCTGCAGAAACTAAAATGATGTAATAAAGATTTATTGTCATAGAAGGGCTTTCCTGGTGGCTCAGGGGTAATGAACCCACTTGCTAGTGGCAGGAGAGTTGGGTTTGATCCCTGGGTCAGGAAGATCCCCTGGAGAAGAAAATGGCATCCTGCTCCAGTATTCTTGCCTGAAGAATTTCATGGACAGAGGAGCCTGGGGCTATAGTCCATGGACTCGCAAAAGAATCAGACAAAACTGAGCGACTGAACAACAACATTGTCAGAAATGTATTACATCACTAAGTGAATTAAATCAGGTAACAAACACAGAGTGTGTAGTGTGATCCATATTTATGAAGCAAAATTAAATTTGGAGAACTAAAATTGAGGGATGTGGGGGCGGGGGGAGTACTTCCCTGGTGGTTCAGTGGTTAAGACTCTCCACTCCCACTGCAGGGGCCACAGATTCCATCCTGGTTGAAGAACTAAGATCACACACGTCAAAGCATAGCCAGAAAAAAAAAAAAGAAAGAGGGATTTTTCTTTTTCTTCATGGGCTTCCCAGTATCCATTAAGTTTTCCAATATCCATTAGGTTATTCTCAAAGTCAGAGAATAGCAATAGCTTTCAATTCATAACACTTATAGGATGGTAGAAACATTTTTAAATTAAAAAAAATTTTTTTAAGTTAAATCACTGGCTTTGGGACTCCAAAGTAAACTTTGTTAAATCAATAACAAAGACTATACTTCTGAGGTCATAGCTTTTGATCATATGAATTAAGCCTTTGACAAAGGAATTATTACTTGATTAGTAGGCAGAAGAGTGGCCCCTCCAAAGATGTCCACATGCTATTTTTAGGGACCTGCGAACATGCTATATTACATGCAAGAGGGGATTAAGGTTGCTAATCAGCTGACTTTAAAATAGTGGGACAAACTGAGACAGTAGAATTGACCTTTACACACTACCATGTGTAAAATAGCTAGCTAGGGGGAAGCTGCTGTATAGCACAGGGAGCTCAGCTCAGTGCTCTGTGATGACCTAGAGGGGTGGGATGGACAGTGTGGGAGGCAGGCTCAAGAGAGACGGTATATATATATATATATATAGCTGATTCACTTTGTGGTACAGCAGAAACTAACACAACAATGTAAAGCAACTATATTCCAATTAAAATAAAATAAAGGGATTGTCCTAGATGGCCCAGGTGGGCCCAATAAAGTCAGAAGTGTCCTTAAAAGTGGGACAGGGAGGCAGAAGAGGAGGTCAGAGTTAGACAGAGTCTTGAAGAAGCGACACTGCTGTCTTTGATGATGCAGATGGGGGCCATAAGCCAAGGATGGAGATGGCCTCCAGGAGCCAGCAAAAGCAAGGGAAAGGATTCTCCCCTCCAGTGCCCAGGTAAGAATGCTAACTCCGCCAACACTTTTCATTCTACCCCATGGAGACCCAATTTGGACTTTTGACTTCCAGCACTTTAAGATAGTTTGTGTTTGTGTCTTTTAATCAATTTATTTATTTATGGCTGTGCTGGGTCTTCACTGCTGCGCTGAGCTTTCTCTAGTTGCAATGAGCAAGGGCTACTCTCTAGTTGCGGTGCTCAGGCTTTTCACTGCAGTGGCTTCTCTTATTGTACAGCATGGACTCTAGGGCATGCAGGCTTCAGTAGTTACAGCTCACAGATTCTAGAGCAAGTGCTCAGTAGCTGTGGCGCTCGGGCTTAGTTACCCTGTGGCACATGGGATCTTCCTGGAGCAGGGATCGAACCCATGTCCCCTGCATTGGCAGGCAGAGTCTCAACCACTGGACCACCAGGGAAGTCCCTCTATGTATTGTTTTAAGCTACTCATTTTGTGGCAATTTGTTACCCCAGCAATAGGACACTGACACATTTGAATTTGTGTGTATTTTGTTTGTTTCTTCAATGATGAAAGCTTGGCCTGGAGTACAAAGAGCAAAGTCTGGAGGATACAGAGCACAAAATTTATACCATAAACCCACAGATTTGGGAAAAACACTTGATGATATAAGAGAGGCTATTTTCTTATTTGAAAGAAGATAAAAGTCTGCCCAACTGAAGGGAAAATGAGTTTCAAAGAACACATGGCTGCAGAGGAACTCCTCACTTCTGCCCCTTTGTGGTTGGCACCAAGACACTTAGATAGTACATATTAGGGATAAGACATAACACAGAGACCTGGGTCCCACTTTCTGCCTGAAATGCTAGGAGAAAAGAGCCTCATTTGAGTGTCCTGAGCCAACTCGGATTGGAAATGTTCACGTGGGATGGTTAGACCAAGATCCTGGAACAGTCCCCTGAGTTCCCATGGGAGGATAGAGGTAGGGTGGGAGAGAGGAGCTGAAAGTTCCCTGAAGAGGTGAACTTGGAAGAGATGCCCAGAATACCTGAAGGCCCCAGCTGACCCAGGAGCCCCGGGCGGCTGGATGTGGACAAAGCAGGGGGACCTTTGTGGTGAGAGAATAAGATCCCTGGATGGCCAACATGGAGAGGATGGAACCTCTCAGACAAAGGAGAAGCTGGCAGCTTCCTCTACAGAGAATGCCTCAAAGAGGGGACCACAGGCTCTGTACACGTTCCCCAGTGCCACCATCTCACATAATAACCAGGCAGGGAGACCCTCAACTGGCTAAGCAGGAACCCAGAGGAGACCTGACTAAAATCGGGAGTAAACCAGGAATGATTAAATTTACTTTGGATTAGCAAAATCCATTTTCCATCTTCAGGATTTGCCTGGTGGTCCAGTGTCGAAGACTCCACACTCCCAATGCCAGGGGCCTGGGTTCAATCCCTGGTTGGGGAACTAGATCCCACATGCCACAGCTAAAAGTCCCAAGTGCTGCAACTAAGACCCAGTGCAGCCAGGTAAATAAATATTTTTAAAAACCCACTGTCCAGAAAAATGGGGGTTAAAGAGTTAAGTTCAATAACAGAGAAATATGGAAAATTGCATTTTTTTCTGAAAATAGATTATTATTGATAGTATATCAATAAACATAAGTATATAAACATAAGTATATCAACATAAACAGAGATTATCTCTGGCTAGTGAGAGAGATTATAAATGCTTTTCATTTCTTTTTCTCTGCATTTCCTACTTTTCCAAAAGGAACACATTTATATATGTACAGATGTTAGAGCTGAACAATAAAGAAGACAGAGTGCTGAAGAAGTGATGCTTTCAAACTATGGTGCTGGAGAAGACTCTTGAGAGTCCCTTGGAAGGCAAGGAGATCAAAACAGTCAATCCTAAAGGAAACCAAACCTGAATATTCTTTGGAAGGACTGATGCTGAAGCTGAAGCTCCAATGCTTTGGCCACCTTATGTGAACAGCGGACTCATTGGAAAAGACCCTGATGCTGGGAAAGATTGAAGGCAAGAGGAGAAGGGGATGACAGAGGAGGAGATGGTTGGATGGCATCATCGATTCACTGGACATGAACTTGGGCAAACTCTGGGAGATGGTGATGGACAGGGAGGTCTGGTGTGCTGCAGTCCATGGGGTCACAAAGAGTCAGACATGACTCAGCGACTGAACAACGACAGTCCTCTCTGAAGACACCCCTAACCCAAGTGAATGGAGATGGGGTCAGATGACACAGTCTCAATTATAAACACAGAATATAAGAGAATACGAGGTTTCCCAGGTATCTCAGTGGTAAAGAACACTCCTGCCAATGCAGGAGACACACTCAGTCCTTAACTCAGCAAGATACCCTGGAGGAGGAAAAGCGCAGCCCATTCCAGCATTCCTGCCTGGGAATTCCCATGGACAGAGGAGACTGGTGGGCTACAGTCCATGGGGTCACAAAGAGTCGGGCACGACTTAGTAACTAAACTACCACATAGCTGATCCACTTTGCAGTATAGCAGAAACTAATACAACACTGTGAAGCAACTACATTCCAATAAAATTTAAAAAAAAAAAAAGCCTGGTTACCTCCTCCAAACTAGACAAGAAGGTAGGGAAGGAACTCACAAGTTGTCCACAGATTCTAGAGGCCACCCTCTGGCTGGCTGGCTGACCATGAGCTTCAGCCAGGCTGTGTGCTGCAGCTCAGGGAGCAAGAAGGACAGAAATAGCAGCACCAGCCCAGGCAGGGATGCAGGAAGCATCAGGGGACCCAGTGGGGCACAGAGATGACTTGGGAACCAGAACAAACTCGAAAATCTCATGGTAATCCCTGGGGTGTCCTGTCTTTGCTCTCCCTGGAGGTGATGGATAGGTAATAACCCCACTATTCGGAAGGTCATGTGAGTTCAGTCTTGCAGTGGAGAGATTACTCAGTGGTCCAGCTGAGGAGACCTGGGAGAGGCTCAGCAGGGATGCTGAAATAGACACTGACCGAGTCCTAAGCCAGGGAGACAAAGGACCACTGTCTGAATCCCACCTCTCCAGGGGGAACTAGATGTGCCTGGATAGATGCCAACTCAACAGAGGCCCAGGGTCTACCCAAGGCCAGGCATCCTCTCCAAGGCAGTCTGAAGTACAGGGAGGCAGCACCAAAGGCCAGAGCTTATTCTCAAGGGAAGTCCAAGAGCCAAGTTGTGAAGCCTAGATCCAGTCCAGTGTCCACAAGGCAGAGTGGGAGGACACTGGGGAGCTGAGGACGCAGAGTGGGGGAGGACTGGACTGGCTTAAGGGTCTGGAGCATGCTCAAGGAGGGACAGGAACCCCAGTGATGAGAACACACAGTGGTCCCCAACCTTTTGGGCACTAGGGATGGATTTCGTGGAAGATAGTTCTTCCACAGACTGAAAATGCCAGGGATGGTTTGGGGTTGATTCAAGCACATTATATATTTTTAATTAATTTATTTTTTATTGGAGGATAACTGCTTTACAATACTGTGTTGGTTTCTGCCATCCATCAACATGAATCAGCCATAGGTATATATAGGTCCCCTCCTTCCTGAACCTCCTTCCCACTTCCCTCCCCATCCCACCCCTCTAAGTTGTCACAGAGCACCGGTTTGAGCGCCCTGTGTCATATAGCAACTTCCCACTGGCTGTCTATTTTATATGTGGTAGTGTACAGGTTTCTCTGCTGCTCTCTCCATCCATCCCTCCCTCTCCTTCCCCCCGTCAACCTGTGTCCACAAATTTGTTCTCTATGTCTGTGTCTTCACTGCTATGAAGACAGCAGTCCTTCAGTACCATCTTTCTGGATTCCATATATATGCATTAACAAACAAGATTTGTATTTCTGGCTTACTTCACTCTGGATAATAGGCTCTAGCTTCATCCACCTTATTCGAACTGAGTCAAATGCATTCCTTTTTATGGCTGAGTAATATTCCATTGCATGTATGTACCACAGATTCCTTATTCAGTCATCTGTCAATGGACATCTAGGTTGCTTCCACGTCCTGGCTGTTGTAAATAGTGCTACGTGAATATTGGGGTACATGGACCACATTACATTTGTTGTGCACTTTATTTCTAATATAATGCCGCCGCTGATCTGACAGGAGATACCCACCAGTCCATGACCTGGAGGTTGAGGACCCCTGCTGTAGACTAGACTTCATGGAGGAGATGGCATTAAGTTTGATCTTGAAGGCAGTCTCACTCCCAGGCCACTTCACACCTCCTTCCCCTGACACTGGCCCCAGAGTCAGGAGAAACATCAGGGAGCCGTCAGGCTCCCTGCCGGCCTGGAGCTCTCTTGGTGGTTGTCTCTGAGTCTGTGCTGTCTGTGGGGGACACAGCAGCTGTTCCTCTAGGGCCATGGGTCCCCTTTCCTCTTCCTTCTGCTGTTCTAGTCTCTGATCCTCCCTAACCCCTGTCCTCCAAACCTTAATCAGCTGCTGTCCTTGTTCTCTGCAGGATTCCATTTGCAGTTAAGCAACTGGGGCTTCCCAGGTGGCACTAGTGGTAAGAACATACCTGCCAATGCAGGAGACACAAGAGATGTGGGTTCAATCTCTGGGTCAGGAAGATCCTCTGGAAGGGGGCATGGCAACCCACTCCAGCATTCTTGCAGGGAAAATCCCATGGACAGAGGAGCCTGGTATGCTACAGTCCTTGAGACTGCACAGAGTTGGACACGTCTGAGCACGCACAAAATACAATAAGGACAATGGGCTCAGGAGGGAGCCTCAGGAAATTCCAACATTTAAGGGATCAGCACTGGAAGAGACATGCAACATCAAGGCAGAGAAGAAACTAAAGAGAGAAATGAAAATTAAGAAAGTTCCAATACAGAAGCCAAGGGGAAGGGAGGGTCCGTTTTGTATTTTGTTTAGTCGTCGTTGGCTTTGGGACAAAAGAAATAAACTTCAGGAACCTCTGGCAAATCAAGTTGGCCTCCCGTCTTTCTTGGAGAAGAGACTAGCTTTTAGCATCCCCTGGAACGAAACAGCTGTCATTTCCAGGGTGCTAAGGAGGGGGATTGGGGCGGGAGGAGGGGTGGGGAGAGCAGATGGATATAACTAAACTGAGGATCTGGTCAGAGTTTCAACCAATTTCCCAAACCTAGTGCTAATTCGTGCAGCCCACAGTCCATTTCCCATAAATTGAAATCCCTGTGTATTTGAACGGAAATATAATCCACGTGTTCATGATTCATTTGCACTTTATGTAACCAAATGTTGGGCTGTCGCTGTTTGATGTCCAAGACACCATCTGAAGAATCTTTGCAGCCAGAAGTCATGAGTTGCCAGAGAAATGAAAAGGAGACAAGCCTTGGCCAGCCACATCCCTAATCGTAAAGCAGTCAGCAGGGAATGAAGAGGTACAGTGTGAAGGGGGCGCATCCGATATGTACTTATAGATCAGATATATGTTCCGTGCCTCAAGATGCAAGCATCTGATGCTAAACAAGCCACATCAACAAACAGGCAGCGCCCGCAGAGATGCTGTCGGTGATGTAACTGTTTTGGTTCCTGCTGAACATTTTAGATGATTTCCAACTCTGATATTATAAAGCTAAAACAAAAATCTTGTGTATCCGTTTTTGTCCACACCTCTTATTATTGCCTGATGATAAGTTTCCAGATATAGAATTACTGGATCACAGGAAAGACACACAGTGTTAAATTGTATTTCAGGAAAATTGCAAAGTTACTCTTTTATACCGGGCTTCCCAGGTGGCGCTAGTGGTAAAGAACCCACCTGCCAATGCAGGAGACATAAGAGACACGGGTTTGATCCCTAGGTCGGGAAGATCCACTGGAGGAGGGCATGGCAACACATTCCATTATTCTTAACCTGGAGAATCCCAGGGACAGGGAAGCCTGGAAGGCTATGGTCCATGGGGTCATAGAGAGTTGGACACCACTGAAGCAACTTAGCACATATGTACGCACCCTTTTACACACAATGGATGAACTTGTCTTTCTAACCGTGCTTTTTTAAGCTCTGTGCATTATCAAAGAAATAATGACGTATTAGAAAGTTATTAAACGTTGTGTTTCAAAGACTATTTTACATGGCATGCAAAGCTATTAATTATATAAATACAAAATTGCATAACTGAATAATAACTATATACAAGTATAAACTCAATTTTGTTTAAATTATTCCATAGTGTGATGTATATTCTATCACACAGAACAAAGTTTCAGTATATGAAAAGGTGCTCAACACCACTAATCATGAGACAAATGCAAATCAAAACCGCAATAGTATGTCACCTCACACCTGTTAGAATGGCTGGTACCAAAAAGATAAGAAGCAGCAGGTGTTGGTGAGGATATGGAGAGAAGGGAGCCCTTGTGCACTATGTGTGGGAATGGAAGTTGGTGCAGCCAGCGTGGAAAACAGTATGGAGGTTCCTCAAGAAATCAAAAATAGAACTACCACATGATCCAACAATTCCACTTCTGATATTTACCCAAAGAAAACAGAAACACTAGTTTGAAAAGATATATACACCCCTGTGTTCACTGCAGTATTTTTCACAATAGTCAAGACATGGCAACCAGTTAGGTGTCCATCAATGGATGAATGAATAAAGACAAAAAACTCTCTATATATACATACATACATACATATATAACACATATATATTTTGTTTATTTAGGGGCTTCCCTGGTGGCTCAGATGGTAAAGAATCAGCCTGCGGTGCAGGAGACCTCGGTTCCATCCCTGGGTTGGAAAGATCCCCTGGTGAAGGGAACTGCTACCCACTCAAGTATTCTTGCCTGGAAAATTCCATGGATAGAGGAGCCTGTTGGGCTATAATCCATGGTGTCGCGAAGAGTTGGACTCGAATGAGCAACTTTCACCCATTCACTTATTGCTATGTACACACACACAGTGGAATATTATTTACCCATAAAAAGAATGAAATCTTGCTATTTGTGACAACATGGATGGTCCTTGAGAGCAGGATGCTAAGTGAAAGAAGTCAGACAGAGAAAAATAGAGTATGATTTCTCTTATGTGTGGAACCTGAAAAAACAACACAAAAGAACCCCCAAGCTCATAGATACAGACAACAGATTAGTGGTGGCTGGAGGTTGGCAGCCAGGGTGGGGTGGTGGAAGGGGCGTGAGCAAAATGAGTGAAGGGAGTTAAGAGATATAAACTTCCAGTTATAAATAAGTTATGCGTGTGAGGTGCTTAGTCGTGTCCGACGCCTTTTGACTTCATGGATGGTAGCCTGCCAGGTTCCTCTGTCCATGGAATTTCCCAGGCAAAAATACTGGAGTGGGTTGCCATTTCCTTCTCCAGGGGATTTTCCCAACCGAGGGATCAAACTCGTGTCTCCTGCATTGGCAGGCAGATTCTTTACCTCTGAGCCACCAGGGAAGCCCAAGGTTAATAATACTGCCTTGCATATTTGAAAGTTACTAAGAATAGATTTTAAAAATTCTCAACACAAGAAAAACAATTCTGTAACTATGCCTGATGATGAATGTTAACTAGACTTAGTGTGGTGATCATATCACAATATATCCAAATACTGAATCACTGTGTACACCTGAAATTAATGTTGTATGTCAGCTGTAATTCAATAAAGAAAATTTTTTTCTTAAAGAATATCAGCTTCAGCTGCAATAACAAAATCAATCCTCAACTCTCAGCACTTTAATCCCAACAGAAGTTTATTTCTCATCAGCACAAAATCTGATGCAACCCAGGCCACTCTCCAAGGCAGCCCTTTCCAGGTGGTGACTCAGGGACCCAGGCTGTCTCCTTCCTGTGTCTCCACCATCTCAACACTAGTTGAATTCAGAGTTCCAGAACAGAGGACAAGAGAGCATAGAGACTTGGGCTTTTCAAGGCCTCAGGCCAGACCTGACATATGTCATTTTCATTCATGATCAACTGTCTAGAACTTTTCCTCTGACCATGCCCAACTGGTGGGCAGCTAGAAAGAGCACAAGGATGTTCAGTGAGCACTCAATGTCTCAGCTACAGTCTGGTCACCAAATATTCCTTTTCTCCCTTCTTGCAGAAAGAAAACACTTCCAGGACCCATCGCCCCATCAATTTATAGCCCCCAGCTCAAAAGATCAGAATCTCCAGCAGACACATGGGTCCTTGTATCAAGTCAGAAGCAGCTGCTCTCGGTTCTGAGAAGCATCTTTCTAGAGCAGGCATCGGCAAACTTCTTCAGGGCCAGAAAGTAAATATGTTAGGCTTGTGGGCCATGAGGTCTCTGCTACAGCTATTCAACCCTGCCATTGTAATACAAAAACAGTCACTGACACTCTGTAAATGAACGGGCATGGCAGAGAATGAGACGGTTGGAATGGCATCCCCGACTCAATGGACATGAGTTTGAGAAACTGCGGGAGATAGTGAAGGACAGGAAAGGCTGGTGTGCTGCAGTCCATGGGGTCATGAAGAGTTGGACACAACTGAGTGGCTGAACAACAACAACTGCTCTCAGAGGGCACTGCAATTATTTACTGCTTGTCAAGGACACCTTTTAGAAAGTTCTCCATTTTCCATTGCCTCCTTGGCCACCTGTGCAGTAGATGTTGGAAAGCCTATGTCCCTTGGGGGCTGCTTTCCTCAGCCTTTTTGATGCCTGTGCATGGTTGGAGTTTCAGGGTTCTTAGAGGGTTAAAAGTCTCAAATAATCACAGGCTTTCTAAGGCCAGGGTTCTTTTTTTTTTTTTTTTGGCAGTCTGACTCTCAGACCACTCAGTAGTCACTTTCCAGTTCCATCTTCCAGGAACCACACCCACTGTTCTTTCAAGACTTGGTTCCTAGAGCTGCTGTATTTGTTTATTTCATGTTCCCAAGCCTCTTTCATGCATTACAACAGTGGCTGCCTTCAGGCCACCTACAGCCACAAGCATGAAGTTCCTACCCTTCCTCTGTTTGCTCTGAGACATAAAAATCAGAGGGAAATTTTAATTATAGGTGTCAGGCCCACACCTTTCATTTGATTTTTGCCCTGCTTCCAACTGGACACGGCACTGGGTACCACACCCTGAATCTGAATTTGCCTTTGGCCACTCTGAAGTCTTTCTCAATCCCATTTCTGACGCTATCATCTCAAGGCGGTTCATTTTTCCAACTTTCATTTCTGGCCTTTCTCCATTCCCTGTTATTACTCTTGGAAATGAGTCGATTCTTTTCTCTGTGCATCTTTTCCTTGTAACACCTTGTTAAACATAGCCAGCAACAACTAATGCAATTACCACCATTCTGATTTTCCAACCACTTTCCCCAGAGCTACAAGTTCATTAAAAACCAAATGTGCCTTCCAGGTGATCACAGGAGACTAATCATAAATATTTCACCACTGCATAAGAGGGGCTGAGTGTTCCTCCAGCCCCATTTCCTTACTGCCATTTACCTAACCGATACATCGAGACACACTGCAGGTTTTTGTTACGGCAGCATTTTACTTTTACTGTCAACTTCTAAATTAGCCCGAATAAGCTAGGGTGTATTATGGGCATCCCCTAATTCAGTGGTTTAACACTTGCTTGCTCACATAAAGTCACAGATAAATCTGGCTGCATTCTGTGGTATATACAATATACATTAAGGTTTCCACCCAAGTGGGTAATGGAAGCCCCACTGGACCCTGCTATGGAGGGGTCCAGCGAGCCACAGCTAGATGCTAAGGCCACAGTCACCAGCCGACCCAGAGATTTTCAGTGGAAGCTGGGGATGGCTGTGAGCTCAGACAGTTGCAGATTACTTAAGTGTCCTTATGTTTCAAAGTGGCAGATCATTGAGGTCAAGTAAAGAACAAGTTTTTCTGAAATGACAATTCCACATTTTCCGAATTTCTACAGACTGTTCAAGGAAGTTGCTGTAATTATTGAAACTATGTGAAAACTGATTACTTGGTTGGTGAATTGCTACCATCGTTCTAAAATCATGGACTTCATGGGACTTCCCTGGTGGTTCAGTTAGGACTTCTCCTTTCAATGCAGGAGGTGTGGGTTTGATCCCTGGTCAGGGAGCTAGGACCCTACATGCCTTGTGGCCAAAAAAGAAACAAAGCATAAAACAGAAGCAATATTGTAAAAAAATCAATAAAGACTTTAAAAATGGTCCACATCCAAAAAAAATTGTTTTTTAATTAAAAAAACTACCACTAACTAAAAAAAAAAAAATGGACTTCACTTTCTGCAACAAAAACGGCCTAAGGATCAAATGATAAGTACTGAATGAAAATTACACCTTGGGTTTTCCATTTTTTAAATAATAGTAAAAAAGAATCAAGCAGGAAAAAATATAAAAATAAGATACATGTTAAGGAAACACACCAAAAATTAGGGAAACATTTTCTTTTCCTCAGTCATCCGCATTGAGTATTTATTACTTTGTAATCAGAATATGGACTTCCCATGTGACTCAGAGTTAAAGGATCTGCCTGCCAATGCAGGAGACACAGGTTTGATCCCTGGATTGGGAAGACCCTTGGAGAAGGAAATGGCAACCTATTCCAGTATCCTCGCCTAGCAAATTCCATGGATAGAGGAGCCTGGTGGGGTACAGTCCATGGGGTCACAGAGAGTCAGACACGACTGAGCAACTAAACAACAACAATCAGAAGAAGATTACGAATACTTAAATCATCAGGTTATTCAGCTACTTGGGAGATACACTTCTTAACAGTCCAGCTGACTTGATCCTTTGAAAACTGCATTCTCTATATGGGCCTTTCAAGAATCTCTTTCAAGATGATACACTATCCCTGAAATTATCACAACATTGTTAATCAGCTATATTCCAAAACAAAATAAAAAGTTAAAAAAAAAAGATTATAGAAAGAAACAACCCACCAGTTAAAAGACCAAAATATATACTTAAGTTTACCTTTACTCTTCATGGCACAAGGGATGAAGAACTGTGTCTTGGTGTTGAATGGTGGGCCTTTTATGCCTGTATATGTTTGTTCAGTGTAAAACACTCCATGAACCAAGTTCAAGGACATTAGCAGCAAAAGGGCTATTTGTGGCAGCATGTTTTCAGATGGATTCTGAAAAACAGGAAAGAATAATTTCATACAGCTTTGTCATTGACCTGTTTTATTTTTCTAATGTTGTATAGACGAATTCTTTAGTTATCTACTTTTGCTAGCCTTATCCTATATGTTCTGGATATACTCCATAAATTAATGAGCATTATAATTTTGTTAATCATACAAATATCTGTCTTATTTGGTTTTGAAAACCACATCCAGATAACCAAGTAAAAATAAAGTGATTTAAATAAAAGAAAAAAAAAATGATGCTCTGGTGTATAGGCCCTTCCTTCTCCTGGGATGGCCTTTCCTATGAGAAGTCTTTATGTTTTTATTATTATTCTTTTTATTGGAGATAATTGCTTTACAATGTTGTGTTAGCTCCTGTTATACAACAATGAATCAGCTATATGAGTACGTATATCCCCTCCCTCCTAAGCCTCCCTCCCAACCCCCATCCCACCCCTCTAGGTCATCACAGAGCACCGAGCTGAGCTCCCTGTATTACACAGCAGCTGCCCTGTATTATATTATACTAGCTATCTATTTTACACATGGCCCTGCATATATGTCACTGTGACACTCTCAGTTCATCCCACCCTCCCCTTTCCCTGGTTCATCTGTACCTATTTTTCTAGATTCCATATAGATGGGTTAATATATAATACTTGTTTTATGAGAAGTGTTTCTAATCTCCAAAGCATCCTGGAGTCTGTTCTCCCAATAGTCCTATGTATTTAATGGTCACATTGGGATATGGTAGTAATACTTTAAATTTGCCTGCATGCTAAGTCACTTCAGTCATGTCCAACTCTTTGCAACCCCATGGACTGTAGTCCACCAGGCTCCTCTGTCCATGGGATTCTCCAGGCAAGGATACTGGAGTGGGTTTTGGGGCCCTCCTTCGGGGCTCTTCCTAACCCTGGGATCAAATCTGCATCTCTTACATCTACCTGCATTGGTAGACAGGTTCTTTACCACGAGCACCTCCAGGGAAGACCATCTGCTGTGCTAGGGGGAGAGCAAAGGGACTACCTCTGCCTAGAAGGCCAAGGGAAGCTGTCATGACCACTAAACATAGGTGGCTGCACTGGGACAGGTCTGTGTGCCTAGAATTTGCTGGTTCTCGAAGAATCCATGACTGATCCTGTGAACTAGAAGCCAATCACATCAGAGAAAGAACGTGGGCATCTTAGTCCTGTCCAGAAAAGGTGTCTTGGAAGAGTAAACAGACCTCAGCAGGACAGACTCAGAAACATGGGGGATTCCCAGGGACTGAGAGCATTTGCCTTCCATGGAAAACTCTAGAAAAGATCCCAGGAGTGGGAGATATGCCCGGAGATAACATCCTCAAGATAGATGCTCACTGGGACTTCCCTAGCGGTCCAGGGTTAAAACTCCACCCTTTCACCGCAGTGGGCATGGGTTCCATCCCTGGAACTAAGATTCCAGGTGCTTCTTGGTGTGGTCAGGAAAAAAAAAAAAAAGAAGAAAGAAAAGAAAAACACTCATCATGGCCACTGGCCAAGATGGGAGAACAAAGAAGCTGGGTCTCTTAGCACTTACTATCAGGAAAGAAGTTTTCTCATGTTCTGATCTCTTTTTCTCCCCCCATGCTCTTACTCCAAAAGGGTCAGAAAGTGCAGCGGGTAAGATGGGAGAGAAGACCTAGCGAGGGACCTCCTGCCAGCAAGGGGCCAAGCTGGGAGAAGAAAGCGGGCTCAATTTTCCATCAAGTCCAGAATTTGATTATTATCTGTGAAAAATGACTTTTTAACTGCTAACTGGAGTCCATATTTAAGTGTTCAGCAACACAAAGTAGCTAAAGGACACTTTAGAACTGAAGAGACTCGAGTATTCATCCAGGGGACAGGGAGGAAATACTTAGTCCCCTAGAACAGGAAGAAGGGCCCGCCCTTGAGAGACAGGATGAAGTCCCTTTATGATCCCATCCCTTCTCTGTTCAGGATTCAGTTTAGTTCAGTCGCTCAGTTGTGTCCGACTCTTTTCGACCCCATGAATTGCAGCATGCCAGGCCTCCCTGTCCATCACCAACTCCTGGAGTTCACTCAAACTCTTGTCCGTCAAGTTGGTAATGCCATCCAGCCATCTCATCCTCTGTTGTCCCCTTCTCCTCCTGCCCCCAATCCCTCCCAGCATCAGAGTCTTTTCCAATGAGTCAACTCTTTGAATGAGGTGGCCAAAGTACTGGAGTTTCAGCTTTAGCATCATTCCTTCCAAAGAAATCCCAGGGCTGATCTCCTTCAGAATGGACTGGTTGGATCTCCTTGCAGTCCAAGGGACTCTCAAGAGTCTTCTCCAACACCACAGTTCAAAAGCATCAATTCTTCAGCCCTCAGCTTTCTTTACAGTCCAACTCTCACGTCCATACATGACTACTGGAAAAACCATAGCCTTGACTAGACGGACCTTTGTTGGCAAAGTAATGTCTCTGCTTTTGAATATGCTATCTAGGTTGGTCATAACTTTCCTTCCAAGGAGTAAGTGTCTTTTAATTTCATGGCTGCAATCACCATCTGCAGTGATTTTGGAGCCCCCAAAAATAAAGTCTGACACTGTTTCCACTGTTTCCCCATCTATTTCCCATGAAGTGATGGGACCAGGGCCATGATCTTCATTTTCTGAAAGTTGAGCTTTAAGCCAACTTTTTCACTCTCCTCTTTCACTTTCATCAAGAGGCTTTTTAGTTCCTCTTCACTTTTTGCCATAAGGGTGGTGTCATCTGCATATCTGAGGTGATTGATATTTCTCCCGGCAATCTTGATTCCAGCTTGTGCTTCTTCCAGCCCAGCGTTTCTCATGATGTGCTCTGCATATAAGTTAAATAAGCAGGGTGACAATATACAGCCTTGACGTACTCCTTTTCCTATTTGGAACCAGTCTGTTGTTCCATGTCCAGTTCTAACTGTAGCTTCCTGACCTGCATACAATCAACTCACTGGCAAAGACCTTGATGCTGCGAAAGATTGAAGGCAGAAGGAGAAGAGGGCGGCAGAGGATGACATGGTTAGATAGCATCACCAAGTCAATGGATATGAACTTGGGCCGACTTTGGGAGATAGTGAGGGACAAGGGAGGCCTGCTGTGCCGCAGTCCATGGGGTCGCAAAGAAGCGGACATGACTTAGCGACTGAATAATAAACAACAAGTAAAACCGAGGATAGGTGGATACAAACAGAAAGGTGAGAGTCAGAGAGATGACAGAGAGAGGGATAGGGAAGGGGATGACAAGAGAGAGAGGGGAGAAGCAGGGAGGGAGGAGATGGGCAGCTCACAGTGACAGCGGCAGAGAGAATGAGAAAGAAAAAGAGGTGGGGGACTCTTCCTTGGTGGTCCGGTGGTTAAGACTTGTCCTTTCAACGCAGGGAGTGTGGGTTCAAACCCTGGTCAGGGAGCTGAGATCCCACATGCCTCACGACCAAAAAAACCAAAACATAAAACAGAAGCAATACTGTAACAAATTCTATAAAGACTTTTAAAATGGTCCACATTAAAAAAAAAAAAAAAAACTTAGAAAAAGAGAGGAGAGGAAAGAGGAACCACTGCTACGTCAATGCCCAGCTAGCCTCATCCTTGACCTTCATTCTGCCCTAGTGGCAGGGACCATCTGCGTCCTGCCCACCCCCTTGGTGGCTTCCCACTGACAGCACTGAAGCCCCTGCACCTGCAGCTTGCTCCCAGCCCACTCCCTGCTGCAGGCAGAAAAGTCAGGAAGCTGATGGCCTCGGGGCAGCCCTCAACAATGGCCGAGGGGAGGTGAAGAAGAAATCTCCCCCTGTGCTCACCTCCCACAGAGGAGATGAGGCTGCCTTTCTGGCTCCTCTGTGGAAGGTGTTTCAGGTGCCCCAAGGACACCTGCTTAATAAAGCACTTTCTATTGACTTCCTTGTTTCCCATCATCTCAAAGAGATTCCCATCAAATAAACTACCTGCACTCACATCTTTCTCTCAAGGTCTATTTCCTGGGGCGCTGAGAAAGCCATTCTTCTTCCCACACCCATCCCAGGAGTAGAAGCCTGTTTGTTTTGTCTTTGCCTCCCCAGGACGGCGGAGACAGTTTCTAACATATCTGCCCTCTCCTCCCCTCTCTTCTATTGACTGACCAGAGTACTGTCCCTTCTGGGGAAAAGGGGAAGAATGCAGATCCCCGAATTCTCCCATCATCTGGCCAGCCCCCAGAGACCCCAGGGGTCCCACCAGCCCCAGGCAGGCCAGGCAGCGTCCCAGAGAGGCTCACACGTCGCCCCTGGCACCTTGGTCCAGGGCAGCGCCGCTTCCTGCCCGTCTGTTGGGAGCACTCACAGGAGACGCGAGCAGATGTCTGGCAGATGTTCAGCCTTGTTCGCACCAGCCAACAATAACAGAGCTGAGAGATGACGCTGCAGGGGGAGGAAGGGAGGCAGCTCTGGCCCCACAGCTGGGGACACGGCCATGGAGAGACACTGTCTCCCCTTCCTCTGGGGGAGGAGATGGGGTGGGGAGTGGGGGTCTGTGTGTGACCTGGCTGCAGTGAATTAAGAGTTTGGAGCCCTTGGGTATCAGTGTTCGGGGCAGAATCCTGGGTAGATCAGCCTATTGCACTCAGTGCCCCCGACAGAACCCCCAAACCAATGACAGGCAGCCTGGCTGCTCTGGGAGGCCTGGAGAAGATGCAGGAATTCTGATCTATCAGACGGCATGTTTGCCCAGCATGGCCCACGGTCCCCTCCTATACAGACTGGGATATCTGTAGGGCTCTCTCTACTGAGACTGGACACATCCCCCATCCTGCTCAGCACAGGGCTCCAGAGAGACTTGACGCATCCCCAGAGCTGGTACTCAAGATGAAGCCCACATACCACCCCTCCAGGCTTGCAAAATGCAGCTGGGGGCTGAACCCCCAAGTATGCCAAGGCAGACTGAGGTGCCCAGGAAACTGAGCACTGCCCTCTGCTGAGAAAAGTCCCCTGTAGTCCCATCACACCTCATGACAGCTCCCAGTCTTTTCCACACCCCGCCACTGCTTCCTGCTGCCAGGACTGAACAGCTCTGGAGCGGCGAGCTCCGCCTTACGTTCACCCTCTCACTCATTCAATCGTGCCCTGCAGCCTTGGTCCTCCTGACCCCCTTCAGAGGACACCTTTAAAGCAGCTCTGAATGCAGAACTGGAAGGCAGAGGGAATGCCAATTTGTGTGCAATACTGGGCAGCTCTAGAGGAGGAAATGGCAACCCACTCCAGTATTCTTGCCTGGGAAATACCATGGGCAGAGGAGCCTGATGGGCTACAGTTCAGGGGGTCACAAAGAGCCAGACATAATCTAGTGACTGATGACTGAGCACGCACACCAGGCAATTCAGTTTACCTCTCCAAGTTTTCACCCATTTACCTGTCAACTGGGGAGAAGTGAGGGGGGAAGATCTTAGTAGCATGAACACTGAGGATACAGAGATGAAAATTACGTATGCATACGTGCAGTTTCTGTATTTGAAGAGTTCACAGTCACGTGGAGGAGACAAATATTTAAAAATGAGGATGCAGCAATGACAGGCAGCACACAAAGAGCACAGAGATGCAGGAGAGGCACAAGTCACCATGATAATTGATATGATGATTGACATGGTGCTGGATGGGACACTGGATGCTCAGGATATACAATCACACAGCAAGCCTATGAGATGGGGGACATTTTAGTCATTCTTTCACCTATGAGTGAATGGAGCCTCAAAGAAGTACAGAGACTTCCAAGGTCACACACCTAGGAAGTGACCAATGCATGCGTGTGTGCTCAGTCGTGGCTGACTCTTTGTGACCGCATGGACAGTAGCCCGCAAGCTCCTCTGTCCATGGGATTCTCCAGGCAAGAACACTGGAGTGGACTGCCATTTCCTTTTCCAGAGGATCTTTCTTGCCCAGTTGTTGACCCTGTATCTCCGGCACCGGCAGGCAGATTCTTCATCACTGAGCCACCTGGGAAGCCTGAAGTGACTAGTCTCCTCACTGAGTTCTCTGACCCCAGCTCGAGTCTTATAACTTATTATCCTCCTGCCATTCATAAGAATACATTATGTCAATTCATTTAATCTTATAAACAAGTCTGAGAGGAAGTCAGGAGTCCAGCAGAGAACACTGAGGCTTGGCAAGGAGGAAGACCAGAGAGAAGCATAAAGGGCTTTGAATGACTGGACATCACATTGCTGTCACTCAGGGAAGCTTCAGACCCCAGGGTCCCAGGTTTCTCCCCAGTTTCCTGGGGAGAAGTCCAGATTTCAGACGGAATGTCTATATATAGTCCCAGAGGGGCCATATTCAAACCTGGACGTCCCCTGGCACAACCCCTTGGAATGCTGTTTTTTAAAAGAAGACTTTACATTCACCTAGTATACCGTTTCTTTTACAAGGGAAAAAAATGAACTGATACCCTAACTGCAGTGCTTTTATGGTTTTTCCCCTCTTTAAATCTACATTTTTGAAAACTGGAAACTCCCTTGTATTTTGAAATTAAGCTCAACTGCTGAGCCAGGGCAGCTGACTTGTTAGTGTTTTTAACACTGACATCTTGTGGCCGCTTTGGAAAACTGCAAGACTAAATATGCAGGTGAGACGGATCCCTTTCTCTGTCTCTTTCTCTGTCTCTCTTTTCTTCCTTCCTTCCTTTTCTTTCTCTTCCTTCCTTTTAATTGAAATATAGTTGATGTGCAATATTATGTTAGTTTCAGGTATACTATATCACAATTTAACATTTGTAGGCATTATGTAATGATCACCACCTGTCCCTATACAAAGTTATTACAATATTCTTGACCTTAATGCTGTACATGACATCCTTGTGGCTTGTTTATTTTATAACAGGAGGTTTGTACCTTTTACTCCCCAAAACCTATTTCACCCAGTTCCTTATTCCCCTCCCATTCTGGCAACCACCCATTTTTCTCTGTATCTATGAATCTGTTTTCATTTTGTTTTTTAGATTCTACATGTAAGTGGATCTGAGGTTATTGATATTTCTCCCGGCAATCTTGATTCCAGCTTGTGTTTCTTCCAGTCCAGCGTCTCTCATGATGTACTCTGCATATAAGTTAAATAAAGAGGGTGACAATATACAGCCTCGACGAACTCCTTTTCCTATTTGCAACCAGTCTGTTGTTCCATGTCCAGTTCTAACTGTTGCTTCCTGACCTGCATACAAATTTCTCAAGAGGCAGATCAGGTGGTCTGGTATTCCCATCTCTTTCAGAATTTTCCACAGTTTATTGTGATCCACACAGTCAAAGGCTTTGGCATAGTGAATAAAGCAGAAATAGATGTTTTTCTGGAACTCTCTTGCTTTTTTCCATGATCCAGCAGATGTTGGCAATTTGATCTCTGGTTTCTCTGCCTTTTCTAAAACCAGCTTGAACATCAAGAAGTTCACGGTTCACATATTTCTGAAGCCTGGCTTGGAGAATTTTGAGCATTACTTTACTAGCATGTGAGATGAGTGCAATTGTTCGGTAGTTTGAGCATTCTTTGGCATTGCCTTTCTTTGGGATTGGAATGAAAACTGACCTTTTCCAGTCCTGTGGCCACTGCTGAGTTTTCCAAATTTGCTGGCATATTGAGTGCAGCACTTTCACAGCATCATCTTTCAGGATTTGGAATAGCTCAACTGGAATTCCATCACCTCCACTAGCTTTGTTCATAGTGATGCTTTCTAAGGCCCACTTGACTTCACATTCCAGGATGTCTGGCTCTAGGTCAGTGATCACACCATCGTGATTATCTGGGTCGTGAAGATCTTTTTTGTACAGTTCTTCTGTGTATTCTTGACATCTCTTCTTAATATCTTCTGCTTCTGTTAGGTCCATACCATTTCTGTCCTTTATCGAGCTCATCTTTGCATGAAATGTTCCTTTGGTATCTCTGATTTTCTTGAAGAGATCCCTAGTCTTTCCCATTCTGTTGTTTTAGAAGGCTGAGCGCTGAAGAATTGATGCTTTTGAACTGTGGTGTTGGAGAAGACTCTTGAGAGTCCCTTGGACTGCAAGGAGATCCAACCAGTCCATTCTGAAGGAGATCAGCCCTGGGATTTCTTTGGAAGGAATGATGCTAAAGCTGAAACTCCAGTACTTTGGCCACCTCATGCAAAGAGTTGACTCATTGGAAAAGACTCTGATGCTGGGAGGGATTGGGGGCAAGAGGAGAAGGGGACGACAGAGGATGAGATGGCTGGATGGCATCACTGACTCAATGGACGTGAGTCTGAGTGAACTCCGGGAGTTGGTGATGGACAGGGAGGCCTGGCGTGCTGTGATTCATGGGGTTGCAAAGAGTTGGACACGACTGAGCGACTGATCTGATCTGATCTGTAAGTGGATCATACTGCATTTGTCTTTGTCTGACTGATTTCACTTAGCATAATGCCATCTAGATCCATCCAGGAGATTTCAGCATCTGTATGAATCTTACCCCAGTTACTTCCATTCTCCAAAGGACTTAACTGATGGTGAGACTAATCAGCTTTGGTCCCTGTAGGCTCTGACACTCTAATTCTATCACTGCTTTTCTTCAGGAGGAGACAAAAAAAAAAGGCATCTCATTATCTTCATTGGAACTTACTTTGAAATGTTTATTGAAGGCTTAAATTATTTCTCATATAATTTCCAGTTAACGCCTTTTGCCTTGTTTTTCTAATGGCATGATTGTGGTTTCCTCTTTCACTTATAAGAGTTCTTTACATTTTTTTTTTTTGCCATGCGGCGGGTGGGGATCTTAATTCCCCAACCAGGGATTGAACCCACAATCTCTGCACTGGAAGCACAGAGTCTTCCACTGCACTCAAGCATTTGTTGTGCACTTTATTGCTATTACATCAGCTCCACCTCAGATCCTCAGGCATTAGATCCTGGAAGTTGGGGATCCCTGCTCCAACCCATCCCCTTCTCTCCACCTTCCCTGACACTGCCTCAGTTCAGAGCCTCATCTCTCCCCAGGGACCCCTTCACTCCCTGCTGCTTCCTTAATAATCTTTCTAAAGCAAAACGCTGGCCATTACCTTCCAAATAAAATTCAAATAACTTGATACATGCAGCCACGAATGACAGACAAATGATTAAACAACCTGCAGTTTTTTCTGCACATCACTGGGCACCAACCAAACAAAACACACTCCAGCACTCGGGTCGGTGCTCCAGGCTCCCTGCTGGGTCAGACATTCACTCTGAACTTCTGGGCGAGGGCCAGGCATCATTCATTACTAAAGTTCTACAGGTGAATTCAGTGCACAGCCAAGGGCAGAAACACCTCCTGCTGCTGCTGCTCAGTCGCTTCAGTCTTGTCCGACTCTATGCAACCCCATAGACGGCAGCCCACCAGGCTCTGCCGTCCCTGGGATTCTCCAGGCAAGAACACTGGAGTGGGTTGCCATTTTCTTCTCCAGTGCATGAAAGTGAAAAATGAAAGTGAAGTCGCTCAGTCATGTCCGACTCTTCGAGACCCCATGGACTGCAGCCACCAGGCTCCTCCGTCCATGGGATTTTCCAGGCAAGAGTACTGGAGTGGGGTGCCATCGCCACATCTCCTATTGTATTGCAATAGACAGGGTAATGCCTGACTCCTGGAAAACAGTCAAGCCCTTTGGCTTGAAGCTGCATTTATTTAAAATGCATTTATATAACCTGTGACTTACTTTCTGCCTCTGGGCACACAGTCGTCACTCGGTATCCTTGAGGACTGGTTCCAGGGCCCCCACGGACACCAAAATCCTAGGATAGTCAAGTTCCTTAAGCCAGATTCCCTATATGCGGGTTCTGCATCCACAGATTCAACCACCCGCGTATCATAAACATAGTATCAATGCTACACGTTGGGCGGTTGGTTGAATTTGCGGATGCGAAACTGCAGATAGTGAGGGCTGACGGGATTTTTAGGCTAACCAGCCATAACCCTCATCTTAACCTCCTGTGTCGGGCATCTCTTCAACCCATTATAATACCTTACACATTACAGGTACTCGGTACTCCACAAAGAATGAATAGTAGATGGACAAACACATAGAAAGATATATATTTATTTTGTCTGATGATGTGAATGCCACAACTAATGTGCTGGTTTCAAAGACAATGCAGAAATAAGGAGATTCTGCAATATGAAAATCACTACAAAATAAAGGACTGGTCAGAGGTCTTGATTCCCCCATGCTAAAAGAAGACACAGAAATACAAGAGGGAAATGTTTAATGTAATGCCACAGCAGTCCACAGCTACCCATTTTTTATTTCTTACTACACTGTGCAGGACTAGGATAAAGAGAGTGGAGCCAGAAATTCAGTAAAGTTCTGATAACTTTATTGCAAAGACATAGCTTTAAAAAGTAACACAGCCCTCGTAGAAGCTGCTGCTACAGAGAATCTAAATATAGGAAGCTGAGTCTTCAGAATTTGCTCATCAACAAAGAAATGTCATCCGGTAACCTTCAAATGCAATTTCTGAGCTATTGCCCACGGCAATTTTTTTTCCTGTGTCCTAGACCTCCACTGTTAATTCAATAGTCTGAATAGAGTCTTTGTTTAATACAATGTTCGGAGAGCTCTTTGCCTTTCTTAAGAATAGCCTGAGGCATACAAGGTTGATTTCCCACACAGCTACATTGGAAGTGTGCACTGAGGCACGCAGCCACGTGCATCAGGTGTGCTTCTGGCCCCTGGGTCCGAAACCTGCTCTCTCTCTTGCTCCAGGGCTCGGGTGTCCTCTGCCGGAGGCTTGGGCAGGTCCAACATGGTGGACAAGTCCTTCCTGGGAGCCCCAGTCACCAACATCCAGTGGTTCTTTGGCTTTTCAACTCTGTGTGAATCCAGATAGGTGTGAGCAGCGACCTCTGCTTCCTGTCCAAAATAGGTTCTGGGGCAGGAAAGAATTAACACAGATTGGAAATGGAATTACAACCCTCAGTAAGCTGTTAAATTCATCTCAAAACACCCAGTTCAGCAGAGTGCTACATAAAGCCCTTGCAGGAAAGAAGTTTCTCTAAAACAGGACGTGTTTGCCAGCAAGACTCACCAGATATGGGCAAGGACAAGGTGTATAGGACCCCATGATAGCTAAAAATCCTCTGTGGGGAAGGACTTGCATAATAGAAGGGGTTCTAAGGGACGTTTTCACACCATCAAAGTTCTAGGTGGTAATATTTTTTCGTCATCAAAGGACTTGTGTGCATGGCCATCTTCTTTAAATTGACTTCCTTGCCTATATTCACAGCCTCCACCCTCCAGCATGACATTTTGCTGTACCCTGCTATACAGTACCTTAGGAAAAGATGCCGGTGGGCCACCAGCCCGCGATTCGTGTGGCAGTGAGTGATAAGAATCTTGGTGTTTGCCTTTAAAGATAAAGAAAGTGTGTTACTTGAATTATGAATCAAGGCTTTCAGTTTCCTAAAGGCAAGACTTTGGAAATATTGTGTATATATATGTAATATATATATAATACATTTATATAAAGTATTTATATATGCTAATGCTAAGTCGCTTCAGTCGTGTCCGACTCTGTGTGACCCCATAGACGGCAGCCCACCAGGCTTCCCCGTCCCTGGGACTCTCCAGGCAAGAACACTGGAGTGGGTTGCCATTTCCTTCTCCAATGCAGGAAAGTGAAAAGTGAAAGTGAAGTTGCTCAGTCGTGTCCGACTCTTAGCCATCCCATGGACTACAGCCCACCAGGCTCCTCCGTCCATGGGATTTTCCAGTTAAGAGTACTGGAGTGGGGTGCCATTGCCTTCTCTGATCTATATATAGTGTATATGAAAATCACTACCAAATAATGGAATAAATAATATAAACAATGGAATAAGTAAAATAACATGAAGATTACAAGTAGTTATTTATATATTATATACATATATAATACTGTATACTATATATAGTATATATGCTATATATATATATATATATATATATAGCAATGGCACCCCACTCCAGTACTCTTGCCTGGAAAATCCCATGGACGGAGGAGCCTGGTAGGCTCCAGTCCATGGGGTCACTAAGAGTCGGGCACGACTGAGCGACTTCACTTTCACTTTTCACTTTCATGCATTGGAGAAGGAAACGGCAACCCACTTCAGTGTTCTTGCCTGGAGAGTCCCAGGGACGGGGGAGCCTGGTGGGCTGCTGTCTATGGGGTCGCACAGAGTCAGACACGACTGAATTGAGTTAGCAGCAGCAGCAGCATATAGTAGTTATATGCCAGTGCACATGCTAAGTCCCTTCAGTCATATCCGACTCTTTGTGACACTATGGACTGTAGCCCTCTGTCCATGCGATTCTCCAGGCAAGAATACTGGAGTGGGCTGCCCTCCTTTCCAAGGTGTCTTCCTGGCCCAGGGATCAAACCTGCGTTTCCTGTGTGTCCTGCATTTAAGGCAGATACATTACCACTGAGCCATCAAGGAAGCCCAGTAGTCTTATAGATATATATATCAACTGATAGTCTTCATATTATTTTTGTACTTTTCTTACTTTTCATAAATGAACATATATTGTTTTTTAATATATAAACAATAAACAAAAAGATATATTATTTCAATAAAAGACATATAATTTCAAAATCATATATATATACATATATATATATATATATATATATTAGGTAGGTAGAATAGGAAAAAGGAGTCCAGAATGGCAGTGGCTAAAAGACAGAGGGAAAAGCCCACAAAAATAGAACAAAGGAAGGTCCGAGGACCGGAGTGAGGACCTCAGGTAAAACAAACAGCCCTCCTGGCTAGCTCAATTTACATACAGCAGGCCTGGTGGAGGAGAAAAAAACATATAAAAAGAGGAGCCAAACATGACAGGGGGACTTTTCTCTTCAAGTCTTTTGGATCAACCCACCCTCACACCTCAAGGATGTACTTCCCTTTGCTTTCTAAATAAAACTGAGCTGTAACACGGAGCTGTAACACTGGTCTGTCTGTCGCTTCAAATTTTTGCTGCAGCGAGACAGAACCAAGGGAATTACATACTCCCCCGACATAGACGGTGCCGTGACTTGGATTTAACCTGGCTCAAACAATTTCAGCTTGACCCCCATGAGGCAGAAGCTAAGCACAGCAGAAGCCCAACTCGACAAAAGCTCCTGCGTTGGAAGCTAAGCGTGAAGAAAACCCAGTGCAGGGAAGTGACAAGAAGCCCAACATGCTGGAAACCAGGACAGCAAAAACAAACTCAGCAGAAAGCTCAAGCGGCTCAGTCTCAGATTCCAGGAGACCTTCGGTTGGGGTAGGAAGTCCTCGCCCCTATGGCTGGAAGGACATTTGGCTAACAAAATCTTAATTCCTTTACAATCTCTCATTTCTTGTTTCCTCAACCTCCCCCCCACCCCCCGTGAACAGGTGAGTGGCAGTGGGTGCCCCAGGGTGTCCCAAAGGCTCTACTATATGCTGTGCCTTAGTAGCTGTTGCCCAAGTGGGTGGGGGTTCTTCTGTCCTTAATCTTCTTTGTGCCAAGGATCAGGCCAATGAAAATTGTGAGCACAGGTCAGGTGTTTAGCAGATTTTCTGGCAGGTTATGAAGGGGTTTCCTCGGCACATTTTTCCCACTGCTTTTCCCTCCCATCCTTCAGCTTCTCTCTCCATCTATGCCACTGCTTACAAAGTATTGGGCAGGTCATCATCTTTCCATTTCTGAAAGTTGTGTTTGAAACCATTTACCTAAGACTGGGACTCAAACCCATGTGGCAGGGACTCTGTGCTATGCTTAGTCACTCTGTTATATCCGACTGGGACTTGAGTCTGACCAAAATCCATGGTGCCTGGTTTTATGACCTAATGAAGCTCAGGCTCTTGATGTCTCATTGCAAAAAATTCAGTGAGAGACACAGTGATAGGTAAGAGGTGGATTTGTGTGGATTTAGAGAGAAGCACACTCCACAGGGTGTGGCCCATTGCAGAGTGCAAGTGCAGAGGCCATGGAATGTGGTGTGGTTAGTTTTCTCAAGCTGGGTGATTTCATATGCTAATGAGTGGGGCGATCATCCCAACAGTTGTGGAAACACCCACTCCTCCGTCTTTTGACAGTGCCTTGGAACTGTCCTGGCACCTCTGGGTGTGTCATTTAGCTTACAGACTGAGGATCAAGGTTTAGTTGAATTTGACTTGTCATCTTTGATCCATTTTATTTTAATCGGTTTATGTTATGCCCTTGGCTATGTCATTTTTTCAAAAGTTGTACCCTACCCCCTTCCTTCCTGTTTCATGTTCTTTTCCTGAGTCCCGTCCAGGCCCACAATGTTGCCTCTACAATCTTCTGGAGGGACAACCATAAAACAGCTGGCCTTTGGGAGAGAAATGCTGTATAATATCCAATCTCTCTAGATATTGAGGCCTTCATCTTCCATGTTTCCTACAACATGCCCAACAACATGCAATTCAGGTTCTAAACTTTTTGGCAGAGAGGGGATATAATGCTAAGGCACAGATGGTCAAGACAAAGGTCACTTACCTGGGAGTTCAGATTACACACAAGTCCAGGAGGCTGTCCTCTGATTGAATACAAGGAATCCTCCAGTTGCCCTCCCCTACGACTCGAAAACAACTGCAAGTTTTCCTGGGGCTAATTGAGTATTATAGAATCTGGATTCCCAACTATGGTCTAATTGCCCAGCCCTTATACGAAATCTTGAAGGGACGGGATGATTCAATCCCACTGATGTAGGGAACTCCTTAAAAGAAGGCAGAGGCTACACTAAAACAAGCCTTAACTCAAGCACCTGCCTTGAGGTTGCCAGACCCAGAAAAAGCATTCCAATTTTATGTCCACAAAAATGAAGGAATAGCCTTGGGAGTGTTAACTCAAAGGTTGGGACCTCAGCCCTAGCCTATAGCTTACTCATCGAAGAGGCTCAACCCAACCACCTGAGGCTGGCCTCCCTGCCTTTGAAAGTTTGCAGCTATTGCAATCCTGATAGAAGATACTTTAAAACTCTCTTATGGGGGCAAATTAACTATTTTTACCAGTCACCAAGTGAAACAACTCCTAAATGGGAGAGGCCATTTATGGATGCCTGATCAAAAAATCCTCAGATATCAAGTAATGCTGATGGAAAATCCAGGCCTGACTATATCCCCTTGTGAGGTTCTTAACCCTGCCACCCTCCTGCCTGCCCCCGAGGGCTATCTCCCCTTTCAGTCTGGCCTAGAAACCTTGGACCACTGGACAAAACCCCAAGAGGGATTGTCAGAAGATCCACTGAACAATCCTGAGGAAATCTGGTACACTGATGGAAGCAGCTTTGTCTTGGATGGAAAAAGAAGAGCTGGATATGGAGTAGTCTCCATTTTTGAGACCATAGAGGCTAAACCTTTGCCACCAGGTACTTCAGCGCAATTAGCTGAGCTCATAGCCCTGACTCGAGCTTTAGAGCTAGGAAAAGGAAAAAGAATAGCCATTTACACTGACTCCAAGTATGCCTTTCTGGTGCTACATGCACATGCTGCTATTTGGAAAGAAAGAGGCCACTTGACCACCCGAGGATCCCCAATCAAATATGGTGATCAAATCCTTAGGCTCTTAGAGGCAGTTCATCTGCCCACTGAATTTTCAGTCTCCCATTTTAAAGCACACCAAAAAGGGAGGACGGAAGTGGCATGAGGGAACCAAGCAGTGGATCAGGCTTGACCTAATAGGGGTTGCCACCTTAGTTCCTCAGACTAATTTGCCAGAAACTCCTTCATATACTGAAGGTGAGACTCTTAAAGCTAAGAGTGAGGGCTTTCAAGATCATATGGGGTGGTGGTTCCAAAAGGAGGGACTCCTTTTTCTCCCTGGGAACTGCCAATGGAAGTTGGTTAACTCCTTACATGCCATCACTCATTTAGGGGAGAAGACCCTCCAAAGATTACTAGAAAGGTTCTTCAGAGGAACAGGCCTCCAAATGAACATGAGGCAAGTAGTTTCCTCTTTTCCCACTTGCCAATTAAACAACTCCCAAGGAGCTCAAAGACCCCAGCTGGCCCAGTCCGTCCAATGACACGGGACCTACTCAGGAGAGAGCTGACTGCTGGACTTCACCCAGATGCCAGTTTCTCAAAGGTATAAATACCTATTAGTCATGATATACACATTCACAGGATGGATTGAAGGCTTTCCCACCTGGACTGAGAAGGCTGATGACGTGGTAGAAAAACTGCTCCATGAAATCATTCTGAGATTTGGTCTGCCCAGGTCATTACAAAGTGACAATGGGATATCGTTTACTTCTAAGGTCACCCAAGGGGTCTTTAAAGCATTGGGCATTACTTATTATCTCCACTGTGCCTGGAGGCCTCAGTCTTCAGGAAAAGTAGAAAGAGCCAACCAATTCTTAAAATCAGCGATAAAAAAGATAACCCAGGAGACCTCCCTGGGATGGAAGGAGGTTTTACCAATAGCTCTCCTCTGCACCCGTATTGCCCATAAGGAACAGGTTGGTCTTAGTCCTTATGGGATGCTATATGGGAGACCTTTGCTTATGTCAATGACTTCTTCCTCAATCCAGAGGCTCAGTCCCTCCAGTTTTATACCATGGCCATTGGGCAATTCCAACAGGATATACGCTTGTGGGGTGTCAGATCAGATCAGATCAGATCAGTCGCTCAGTCGAGTCCGACTCTTTGCGACCCCATGAATCGCAGCACGCCAGGCCTCCCTGTCCATCACCAACTCCCGGAGTTCACTCAGACTCACGTCCATCGAGTCAGTGATGCCATCCAGCCATCTCATCCTCTGTCATCCCCTTCTCCTCTTGCCCCCAATCCCTCCCAGCATCAGAGTCTTTTCCAATGAGTCAACTCTTCGCATGAGGTGGGCAAAGTACTGGAGTTTCAGCTTTAGCATCATTCCTTCCAAAGAGATCCCAGGGCTGATCTTCAGAATGGACTGGTTGGAGCTCCTTGCAGTCCAAGGGACTCTCAGGAGTCTTCTCCAACACCACAGTTCAAAAGCATCAATTCTTCGGCGCTCAGCTTTCTTCACAGTCCAACTCTCGCATCCATACATGACCACAGGAAAAAAACCATAGCCTTGACTAGACGGACCTTTGTTGGCAAAGTAATGTCTCTGCTTTTGAATATGCTATCTAAGGAGTCACCACTATATGCTCCAGGGACTCAAGTCCTAATTAAAGTCTGGCAGATGGGTCACCAAAGGCTCAACTCCAGCCCACATGGAAGGGCCTCCACCCTGTAATACTTTCTATCCCCACAGCAGTCAAGGTACCATGACTCCTGGATTCACTACTCACAAGTCAAGCCGTGGAAGAAAACAGAAGAGGACACTCGATACACCTGTGAGTTCCTGGGAGATCTCAGATACCTATTCAGAAATGCAAACGAGTGCCATTCTAATGAACACCCCCAAAATTAAGTTTCTGGGGATAAGATTTCTCAGGATAGTGCTAAAGAGCCAACACAGCTTGGCAGGGGTTGTATTCCAAAGCAGACAGGAGATAGATCTCCTGATCCCTGAACAAGGAGGGATTTGAGCCATCTTGAATGAGACATGTTGTTTCTGGGTAAATACCTCCAGCTAAGTTAAAAGAAAGTCTCACAGTCCTCAAGAAAAACATTCAGATCCTACAGGATCTCAAAGAACAAGCTAAAGAGTTAGGGTCACGACAATCTCTCTTTGGGGGATCCTTCTGGCGATGGGGAATTTGAAGTTGGCTAATGCCTTTACTAATCCCTGTCATCACCATACTGATGCTGCTTATGATTGCTCCATGTATTATCAATTGTCTAACCCGTTTTGTCTCTGCCCAAGTCAACACACTATAACATGCAGTGCCAGTTCAACAAGGATATATAAAACTACAGCTGACCATAGAAAATATCATTCACCCTTAGATGGACACTACTATAAGGACTCTGAGGCTTGAGACTAGAAAGAGGGGGAGGCCCAATGCCCCTTGCAATCCCAATTCAGCAGGAAGTAGCCAGAGAGACCTCAACGCCCCTATTCCCAAAGAATTGGGCCTCCCATCTCTTGAGGGGGCAATGTTAGGTAGTTAGAATAGGAAAAAAAGAGTCCAGAATGGCAGTGGCTGAAAGACAAACAAGGGAAAAGTTCGCAAAAATAGAACAAAGGAAGGTCCAGGACTTGAGTGAGGACCTCAAGTAAAACAAACAGCTCTCCTGGCTAGCTCAATTTACATAGGGCAGGCCCAGGGGGAGGAGAAAGAAACATGTAAAAAGAGGAGCCAAACTTGACGGGGGGACTTCTCTTCTCTTTGAGTCTTTTGGGTCAATCCGCCCTCATGCCTCAAGGATGTATTTTCCTTTGTTTTCTAAATAAAACTAAGCTGTAACACTGGTCTTTCCATCACTTCAAATTTTTGCTACAGCAAGGCAGAACTAAGTAAATTACAACTCCCCCAAGATATAGATACAGATATAGATAGAGAGAGCGAGCAAGAGAGAGAGATGGAATAACCTAGAAGTCAAACCTTTATAGATTAGTAAATATATTATTATAAATACATATATGATGGAACATTATATAATCATTTAAAGTCAATTTGGAGAAGATCCCTGACAATTGGAAATAGGGTCAGTGGTGTTTTTAAGTGGAAAAAATAAGAATATTCCTGATGTCCTAATTTTTTAAAAACATTAAAATTAAATTTTCAGAAAACATAGACATGGAAAAAGAAAAGATAACAGTGGCTTTCTCTGGTAGGTGGAACAACTGGTAATTTTCTTATTATTTTTTGTCCTTTTCTGACTTCCCGTAAGTGAGCATACATTGTTTATAATTAGAAAATAAAAGACTTATTATTTCAAAATCCTGACTCATGTAAGCTTAAGGCAGTGTGAGATGTGAGAAAGCAGCTCTGACACCCAGGAGCTGGGCTGGCACCCCCAGCTATGTCTTAGTGTTCCCTTGTGGAATATAATTAATTTCACACAATGCCCACATCAGACAAGGCCGTGCTGTGACCACGATGGGTCAAGACAGAAAGAAGACCACTGTGTAACTGTGTCTGAACACAGCAAAACCATGAGCATTGTCCAAACCACAAAATACCAAATGTCCTCCTCTCTCAGAGAACAGGAGTGACCGCAGCTTCCTTACTCAGGACAGCTTTGTCCATGCGCTGGCCTGCCCTCTATAGATAAGATGCATTGAGACACACCTGCTTCCTGACGGCATCCAACCCCACTTCCTGAGACCCTCCCTAAACTCTCCCACCACAGCCCCAGTTCTGTAGCTTGTCCTTCCTGACAGTCTTTTACTGAGATGCCCCACCGTTTCCTGTGGTGCATGTTCTCCATCACTGAGACAAGAAATAAAGCTGACTCATTCAACCCCAGGTGCTCCTGACTGAAGGGCATTGATATGTGGGTGGAAGTTGGACAGGTGTGAAGTGTTCCATTTTGCAGAGGTGTCTGAGTGAGGCTCGAAGACCTGCCTCGGGCTGTGGCTTGAGTTAGCGATGGAGAAACAAACTCCTGGTGCCTGACAACCTATCTAACCTAACAACAGCAACAGAACCACCACCACCATTAAATTAACAACAGTGAACGCTTGGGAGTGCCCTCTGAGCCAGGCACTTTTCTTTTTTCAAATTTTTATTGGAGTATAAACTCCAGGAGGTAGTGAAGGACAAGAAAGCCTGGCATGCTGCAATCCATGGGCTGGCAAAGAGTCAGACGTGACTTAGAGACTGAACAACAACATAGTCGATTTACATATAATATTGCGCTACATTCAGGTGCAAGCAAAGCGAATCAGTTTTATCCACTCTTTTCTCGCACTTTAAAAAAAATGTGTCCATGCTGCACAACATGTGGGGTCTTAGTTTGTTGACCAGGGAAGTCTCTTTCTTTCTACTTTTCTAATAAGCATGGTAAATGTACTAACTGTTTAATCCTCATAAAACCTCATAAGTTGGACATCATCATATGTCCTCATTTTATAGATATTGAAGCTGAGATACTGACAGTTTAAACTGTGGAGATGAGAGGCAATTTCAAGGAGAACAAAGCTTGGCAAAGGCCAGCAGAAATCTGTCAAGCATGCATCACTGTGGACCACGTGGATATTCTCCATGCTGGGAGAAACACCCTTCCAAGGACTTCTCTGGTGGCCCACTGGCTAAGACTCTGCACTCTCAGTCCAGGGGGTTCCAGTTCAATCCCTGGTCGGGGAACTAGATCCCACATTTCACAGCTAAGATCTGATGCAGGGAAATAAATATTAAAAAAAAAAAAAAAGACCCTTGCAAACCTGGGTCCAGCTGTGGAGCTTGAGAGAGAAGCCCACTGCATTGGGTAGATCCAGAGTGGCTGGTAACTGGAAATCCCTGGATGGCCAGCTCTTTAAGTCCTTCCTGGCTATAAGTCTGCACTCTCCCAATAACTTCTAATGACCCCTCGGTCTTCATCTGCCTGATGTCTCATAAGCAAAAAGCACAGCCTCTGGTACTTGAAAAGCTCTGCACCTCTGCACCTGCCTCCCCATCCAGAACTCTGCTGCTATCCGCAGGGCCCAGACTCCTGAGAAAACAGCCAGCCTTGTGCTCACCTGGCGGCTGCCCTGCCCTGTCCTTCACTCCTCCGGATTACCCAGGCTCTTTAGAAGTGAGGACTTAGGGAGCTCCCTGGTTGCCTAGTGGTTAGGATTCCAGGCTTTCACGGCCGTGACCCAAGTTCAGTCCCTGTTCAACTATGATCCTACAAGCCATGCACCCGAGAAAAAAACAAAAAGATTTTTTATCTACAACACCAAATGCATAATCCATTAAGAATAAAATGGATAAATCTATCTGACTTAGTAGAAATGAGGACTTAACAGAGGCCTGAAAGAAAGCAGCAGCAGCATCTTTACAGTGTCAGGGGAGTGGTTCTCAGCTTCATCTCAGGGGCAGGGCCTGGGCCTCCACATTTTTATGAAGCTGTGTGGGTGACTGTATGTGCAGTCAGCATGGAGAAGCACTGAGGCAGGATGCTGCCACTGGGGAAAACAGTACTTCCCAAACTTGAGTTAGGAATGAAAACAAGGGACTGCCCTGGTGGTCCAGTGGCTAAGACTCTGTGCTTCCCATTTGAGTCAGCTCTAATGAGGTGGATGAACCTAGAGCCTGTTATACAGTGTGAAGTAAGTCAGAAAGAGAAAGACAAATATCAGATATTAACACACATATATGGAATCTACAAAGATGACACTGGTGATCCTACTTGTAGGGCAGCAAAGGACACACAGACAAAGAGAACAGACTTGTGGACACAGTGGGGGAAGGAGAAGGTGGGATGATGTGAGAGAGTAGTATTGAAACATATACATTACCATATGTAAAATAGAGAGCTAATGGAAAGTTGCTGTATGACACAGGGAGCTCAAACCCAGTGCTCTGTGACAACCTAGAGGGGTGGGATGGGGTGGGAGGTGGGAGGGAGGTTTAAGAGGGAGGGGACGTATGTATACCTATGGCTGATTCATGCTGATGTATGCCAGAAATCGTCACAATATTGTAAAGAAATTATACTCTAATTTAAATTAAAAAAAAAAAAAAAGACCGTGCTTCCACTGAAGGGAGCACAGGTTCAATCTCTGGTCAGGGAACTATTTATAAGATCCCACATGCCATGCAGTGCAGCAAAAAAAAAAAAAATTATAATAAAAATAAATAAATAATATATTTTTTAAAAGAAATGAAAAAGAGACAGAGTGAAAGTCCATAAGGCACAGGAGCCATCAGAGCCCTGACAAGCCTCCATCTTACACAAAGGAATGCTTCGCAGCCACTTCACAGCATCGGCACATACAGCTGTGCTCACCGGGACGGGGGAGCCCTCGTACTCCAGGCGAAGCTGGGGATGAGGGAAGGCAGCCTGCCAGCAGTTCAGGTAGGAATCCTCGTGCGTCAGGAACACCTCCTGGAGCCAGGATCTCTTGGATGACTTCAGAAGGGTCCTGTGGTCACTTGATAAATATAACTGAAAAGGACAGCAAGCAGATGTTTTCTATCACATCTATGCAAGCAACAGTTCACTAGCTGCACAGCCAGTGTGTTCAAAAAATGAAAGTGTTAGTCGCTCAGTCATGTCCGACTCTGTGCTACTCCATGGGCTGTAGCCTGCCAGGCTCCTCTGCCCATGGGATTCTCCAGGCAAAAATACTGGAATGGGTTGCCATTCCCTTCTCCAGGGATCTTCCCAACCCAGGGATTGAACCTGGGTCTCTTATACTGGCAGGCAGATTCTTTACCGTCTGAGCCACCAGGGAAGCCCAGTGTGTTCAAAAGCAGTTTTCAAAAGCCCTGCTCTTACTGATCGTATGAGGACACTCAACTTTATCTCAAAAAGGCTGTCTCAGAGGCTGAGACCACTCACCCTCGAATCACCTCTAACTGCTTTCCCTTTCTTTGAATACCAAACCTAGCCTCCTTCTCCTTCTGCACTCCTCCTCTTGCTCAGGGCATCGGGTTTGGATCGGTATTTTATTCATTACGAATAATGCTGCATGAAATGTACTGTGTGAAGTGAATGCGCTTAAAACCAGCACCAGCACAGCTGATATTCATATGTAAGCCTCCAAGGGGGCCTCAGCCCCTCTGGAATTGATGTCCACACTTGAGACTTCTGTCAGCTCTCTGGCTGACTTTTTAACGTTGCAGCACCCCATTTTGCTAAAAAGTCCATAACGTTAGTTCCTGGTCAGCTGTTTACCAATACACCTTCCACCCTGCCCCTGGCAGTTATTTCTGCATATTTTGATCACTGTTCACTAAACATCTTTTCTGTGCAAAGCTGTGGCATGAAGCACTCTGGGGAAGGTGGAAATGAATTCCTGCCCTCTAGAAGTTTCCTGACTAACAGGAGAGAGGATTGAAATGGAAGCATCTGTAAGGTATGGTGTCCAGCAGGGATGCCAAGAGCTACAAGAGGGGACAGGTGGGAACACTTGCTCTCCCAGGGGCTCAGGAAAGACCCCAAATAGGAGGTGATGTTTTGCCAGGGAGCCAGAGGGGATGAGCATGGGTCAGGACGGAGGGGATATATTGTTGTTCAGTTGCTCAGTTGTGTCTGACTCTTTTATGACCCCATAGGCTGCAGCAAGCCAGGCTTCTCTGTCCATGGGATTTCCCAGACAAGAATACTGGAGTGGGTGGCCATTTCCTTCTCCAAGGGATCTTCCCAACCCAGGGATGGAACCCTCGTCTCCTACATTGGCAGACAGGTTCTTTACCACTGAGCCACCACTGAAGCCCCAGGGACATATTACAGAGGGCTTTAAATGCCAGTCACCAGCAGCACTTAATGCAGAGGGCAGTTAGGAGGTGGGAAGAGGGAGCACTACTGACTTTTCATTGGAGATGGGAGGTGAGAAGAGCTGACCTTTTAAAGGGTCAATCTGAGAGCATCCTGCCAGTATGGGATAAAGTCAGGATAGACTGAAGGGATCAAGCTATGGGAAGTGGCATCAGGAATGCAAAGATGGACCAGACTGCATTACGAAGGAAGAGCCATAGGACCTAGCAACTGGAGCTGTATGCGGGTGGGAAAGAAAGATAAGTCCAAGATGTACTGTGGCTTCAGCCTGGCTGATGGGGAGAATGGCCATGCCATTTTGGGATAATCGAAAATAATATACATCTCAAGCCACAAATGTTGCTTTTTTCATATAAAGAAAAATATTAAGACAATCAGGAACAAATCTAGATGGCCACCATCACCAGATTTTTCATAAATATCTTGAAAGGGCTTGCTAATTAAAAGATGAGAAATAGAAACAAGAGGTATGAGAACTTGGGATGAGATAAAATTGTCATAATTTGACCATGAGATGACTGCATACCTAGAAGTCACAAGAGAAGCAACTAGAATTCATGAGTAAGTGATTTCATCAAAGATGAGAAGAAAAAAATCAATGATTTTCTTCTATTTTTTACTGCAACTGTCAAAAGGACCTGCCTTAATAGCTTCCAAAATAGAAGATATCAAATAATAACCTTGATGAGATCAGTGTCAGATCTATGGGAAGGAGAGCACAAAACTTCACTGAGATGTAGAAAGGAGTAATTGGATAGGGACTTCCCTGTTGGTCCAGGGGTTAAGAGCCTCTGCTCACACTGCAGCGGGTGCAGGTTCAATTCCAGTTTGGGGAAGATTCCCACATGCCTCACAATGTGGCCAACAAAAAAAAGGCAAAGAAACAAAGAAAGAAAAGTATAATCGAAGAAACAGACATCTCAGAAGACAAATACTGTAAAGCTACTAAATAGGTGAATGTACTTAATTTTACAATGTCAGTCAAAACACCAAGTGATTTTCCCCCCTACAGGGGCAGAGGGACTTGAAAAAATTATTACTATATTTAACTGAAAGATTAATTCCTAACATAATTCAAAGAAGGAATTAGCCCTACAAGTCCTCAAATTTGTATTATAAAGCTACACTCGGGGAATAAAAAAATAGACAACTTCAGTTCAACAGTCCCAAATAAGAAGCTCAGAAACAGCCATACGTAATAATGTATGGAGCACATTTCAGTGAAGAAAGGGATAATTACTCAAGAAATAACACAGATACAACCAACAAGTCATTTGGGGGAAATTTAGATGTTCACATTAAGCCCTTGATCAAAATAAATCCCAAGTGGATCAAAGAATAAACTTAAGCAATACTTTAAGTTCAGACATCTAAAAATTAATACAAGTTACTCTTTTTATCACGTCTTTGGAGCAGACTTCAAAGGCTCTGAGCCATGGAAGGAATTACAAAGAAAAGCACTGATAGGTTTGACTCAAACAGAGATTAGAACAGATACAATTTAAAAGCCAAGCAACAAAAGAGAGGAAATACTAGCAACACACATGGCACATTTTTATCATCTGTGAAAGAGCAGATATTAAAGCCTAAGGCAATGAACAGGCAAAGAATAGATGATTTACAGGAAAGAGAGAGAGAGATGAGATGGAAGGGGGAGGTAGGAAAAGAAGGAGCAGGAAAAGAAAGAGAAAGGGAAAAGAAAAGAAAAAAATTATATCCAAATGTTGTAGTGCTTGTGATCTTCCCTACATTTTAAGATTTTCCCTTTATAAAATAAGCCAAAATGTTAGTAGGGTTCCTCTCTCGATAAAACAGTGATGATTTACTGTCCTCTCTCTGATTAGATATTTCCTCTAATTTTCACATTTAAAATCAGGCTGCACACGGGGAAGTTTATGAAAAAGGAAGCTTGAGAAAAGAATTTTATGTGTGGTCAGGATTGATTAAGATTAGATTGAATTTAATTACATCAATGAATTTTATTATTAAAAGTAAACTAATACCAAAAAAATTCAGCTGCACATTGTGGGTAGACTTGTATATTGTATACTGAGTAAAGTCAGACAGAGAAGGAGAAATATCACATATCACTCATAGGCAGAATCTAAAAAGAAACGATACAAATGAACTTATTTACAAAACAGACTCACAGACTTAGACAATGAACTTCTGGTTGCTGGGGGAGGCGAGGTGGGGGAAAGGATGGGCGAAAGGGATAATTAAGAGAGTTTGGGATGGACATGTACCCGCTGCCATATTTAAAATGGATAACCAATAAGGACCTACTGTATAGCACAGGGAGCTCCACTCAATGTTATGTGGCAACCCGGATGGGAGGGGAGTTTAGGGGAGAGAGGATACATATTTATGTATGTCTGAGTCCCTCTGACCATCACCTGATGCTATCACAGCATTGTTAATCGGCTATACTCCAATATGAAACAAAAACTTAAAATAAAATCAGGCTGCAGCTTACCATCTATGATGTTTCAGAGTGTAACTGCCAGCATTAATTTCTTAGTGGTACAAAAATAAAAATGATGCTGATGATGCCACATCAAACAATAAAGGAATCTTTGATTCAATGAAAAATGTTACATTAACACCAGCTCTGCCATTTAGTAGACATGTGACTTGGAACAAAATCAATTAATTTGCCGTGCTTCAGTTTTCCCATCAGTAAAACTGTGGTAAATAGTCCTTATTTTTAAAGACTTGTTGGGAGGAATAAATGAGTTAATGTATGTGAAGCACTACACATATAGTAAGGTATAATTGGAAAAGACTTTGATGCTGGGAAAGATTGAAGGCAGGAGGAGAAGGGAGCGGCGGAGGATGAGATGGTTGGATGGCATCACGAACTCAACGGAAATGAACTTGAGCAAACTCCGGGAGATAGTGAAAGACAGGGAAGGTTGGTGAGCTACAGTTCATGAGGTCACAAAGAGTCGGACACGACTTAGTGACTAAACAACAACAGCATGGTATAATAACCTCCATTTTTATAGACAAGATGCAAAAAGGTTAAATAACTTAACCCAAAGTCCCATCCCATAGGTATGCATCAAAGCTGGAATTCATATTTGTCTGAATCCCCAGGGTGGAGGTAAGGATCAAAGACTTATGCTCCCTGATTTATGCAAATACATTAGCATGGGTGACATTAAACAGCTGTCAGGGCTTCTCACCTTCTGAGATGGCCTACATTCTGCCTATGGAGTGTGTATCTCCCTGAATAAACCTTTTTTCACTTAAAAAAGAAGCTGTCAGATTATTATTATATAACCTGATCATTTAACTTACAAGTGGAGGTGGTATGAATTTTTGCTTTTTACCAGATGTATTGCAAAAAGGGTTTTTTCCCTCTTACTCTTTAGCTTTTAAGGATGTATTTTTGTAATCCATGAGGTTGGAAGCAAAGAATTGGCCCAAAACTGCCTTGGAAAAGCTGCAGTCTGATACTATAATGAGACCAGAGATGGAGCCCATACCTGTAGAGTTCTCTGTCCACTTCAGTAAGTAGCCAGTAGCCCACTCGGAAACAAAAGTGACTGGTCCCAGTAGACATGCAACATGATGACTCACCATTCTGTCATCAAATCCTCCTGTTATCCCAAGGCGGAAGTTCTGCCCGTATCTAAGGACTTGACCGATGACCTCTCCAGCTGCACTGTCGGTAGAGAATGAATATGTCAATTCTCTGTATTAGGATCATTCTACAGCTTTATTTTTGTGTGTATGCAGTTTTGTTTATAATTTTCCTGGTGGTTTAGTCCCTAAGTCATGTCCAACTCTTACAACCCCATGGACTCTATATACCATGTTGTTGTTCATTCGCTAAGTCGTGCGATCCCATAGACAGCAGAGACCAGGCTCTGCTATCTGTGGAATTTTCCAGGCATACAGAATACTGAGTGGGTTGCCATTTCCTTTTCCAGGGGATCTTCCCAACCCAGAGACCGAACCAGGTGGTGCTAGTGGTAAAGAATCTGCCTGCAGTGCAGGAGATGCAAGAGACTTGGGTTCAATCCCTAGGTCACAAAAGAGTCCCTGGAGTAGGAAAATTGCAACCTGCTCCAGTATTGCCTGAGAAATTCCATGGACCAAGAAGCCTGGCAGGCTACAGCCTATGGGGTCCCAAAGAGTTGAACAGGACTGAGATGATGCCTACTTGTATACAGTAACTGAAATAAGTCACTAACTAAAAGATCTTTTCTTTTGACCTTCAAATCTTGCTGGCACCTTATTCACCACCTTCCAACACAGTCAGGACACAGAACGTTCCCACTCTGTGAGCCTAGGATGGACTGAGCACATCATATTGTCCTACACTAATGAATTGGCCCAAGTTCACTGACATTTTTTTTAACTGAAGTACAATTGATATATAATGTTACATTTAGTTTTAAGTATATACAACATAATTCAACATTTATATACATCATGAGATGATCACCACAATAAATCTAGTTACCACCTGATGACATTTAAAATTATTATGATATTACTGACTATATTCCCTAGTCTATACATGACGTTTCCAAACACTGACATCTTTAGAGAGAAGCAAGGTAACAAATTTGCAGACATTTGGTATACTCTTCCCTCTTAATCGTCCAGGAAACAGAAATTGTGATCAATTTTTACTTGTTTTAACATAGTCTGCGTTAAAAAAAAAATCTAAAAACTTAAAGGACTGACTATATGCCTGTCATATAAACTTGTTATCATTAGTAACAAACTGTAAACAATAACTTTTAATTGTTATTACATATCTATTCTCCAAGGACTTAAACGCTTATCTACAAAAACTCAAGCACATTTTAAGTGGATAATTAATTTTAAAAGAGCAAATCTCAAAAAAAAAAAAAGCAAATCTCTGTGTACTATCTTACATTCAATTACATATTTCTGATGCAGAAATAGCATAGCAACATTAAAAATAATGAAAGCACTTAGATGAGCTCAAAGCATTAGGAAATGATATTAGGAAAACCCCACTTGGCTTCTCAGGCAGAATCTGAATTTTATTCCCTGGATCAATACTTTCAAATGATGTGTCTGGAATTGAGCTCAAGTTACCCACTATCCTGATGTTTATGGAAAAGGGATTGTAAAGACCCCTTGACAATCATTCTCAAGATAAGAAAATAGGATGACAATCACAGAGAATGTTCATATAACCTCTGACTCCAACCACTAGTGCTCTCATTCCAGGGGATCCTTAAGAAGCAAGTGAAAAGAGATTTGTGATGCAAAGGAGCCTATTATACAATTCAAGTTTCTTTACCACAAAATAGTAAAAGTGTTTCTGCCAACTGGGATCTTGGTTTGAGCTGCACTCAGGCCACAGGGCACCTCTAATTCATTGCTCAGATGGGCTTTAATCTCATCTGGAGTCATACACAGGCTGAGGTCCCCGGGCAGAAACAGATCAGCCTCTGTCTCAGGATGGTCGGGACTCACAAGCATCACTTTGTCGCCATAGTGAATGTATCCGTCTTCAGATACGGAAAGCTGCATCTGCAATTGAAATAGGAGTTTTTCAAATAAACCGTGCAATTCCTTCTGCCACCGCAGATGTACCCCCATTTTAACTTTTGGCTGCACCTCGTGGCATGTGGGATATAGCTCCCAGACCACGGATGGAACCCACGCTCCCTGCATTGGAAGGCAGAGTCTTAACCATTGGACCACTGGGGATGTCCCTACCCTATTTTAATAAGGAATGGACTTGAATTTCCTCGGATCCTTATTCTTTCTTTTCGTGCCACCAATCTGCTCCCAATTTGCCAAACTGAAATACCTGATAATCCCAAATGAAGTAAAATAAAGCTTATGAGAAATCACATGGATTGATTCCATTACTATTCCAGGAAAATTACTATTCCATTACATTCCTTGAAACTTTCTTGAGCACCAACAAACAGGAATTTTACTTATGAATGCATCAACCTATTCACTTCTTAATTTGGAGAGGCTTCCCTGGTAGCACAGTTGGTAAAGAATCTGCCTGCAATGCAGGAGACCCAGGTTTGATCCCTGGGTTGAAAAGACCCCCTGGAGAAGGAAATGACCACCCATTCCAGTATTCTTACCTGGAAAATCCTATGGACGGAGGAGCCTGGCAAGCCACAGTCCATGGGGTCAAAAGAGTCTGACATGACTGATTTGGAAAATATAGATAAACATAATTAATAGTAAACATCTCACATTTCTAAAATCTTGTTTCTGTTGTTTAATTGCTCAGTCATAGCTGACTCTTTTGCCATCGCATGGACTGTAGCCCTCCAGGCTCCTCTGTTCATGGGATTTCTCAAGCAAGAATACTGAAGTGGGTTGCCATTTCCTTCTCCAGGAGATTTTCCTGACCGAGGGATCAAACCCAGGTCTGCTGCATTGGCAGGTGAATTCTTAACTGCTGAGCCACCAAGGAAGCTCTTCTAAAATCTTAGGGAGTTTTAAACATTGTGATTATTTAAAGAGAAAAATAGGAATTTTCCAAATGACCACTCACTTATGCAATATTTGCTTGCTTAACATATTCTCACACTTAATTTGATAAAGTTTTGAAAACATTGTTTGAATTTATAATTACCGGTCTCAAAAGATTCTCTTTTAGTCTTCTGTTTCTCTGTATGAGAAGTTGTCCCTTATCTCTCTTTGCTAAGAAGTCTTTCATGATCTCCTGGTTAAAGAAAAAAATGAATGAAATCCAAACAGTCAACAAGAGTCCTGACTAATACACACACTTAGAGCTTTTAGGTCAAAAGAACATCAAGTTGAAAAAGCAAAATTTTAGAATGAAAAAAGAAATGTGAGGATAAAGGAAGTGGTAGACTTTTCAGCATTACATTTTAGCATTACTTTTTAAATTTCATTTGGACTGTTTAGAAAGACATGAAAAAGAATAATCACCTGTAATTACTTCAACCAGTGACAAACATGAGTAACATTTGAAGGTCATATGCTCCCCCTCCTGAGGTCTCTGCTAGTTCTCTGATGATGAACACTAGAAGTCCTCCCTGATGGCCCAGGGTCTAGTTAAGACCACCACAGGAGAAGTTCAGGGCAATGAGTATAAGATCAGTAAAAGGGATGCTACTGGGACCCTTAGGAGGTGATATGTGACGGGGATGGGGGCAGTAATTTTGCTTAGGGCCTGCCTTCTCACCTGGACTGAAGCTTCGAGTCTGTAAGTCTCTAAGGAACAGAGGGAATTTAGTGGGGCTCTGGACTAAAGACACAGAGAGGGATGTTGAGAGTTTCGGAGGCCTAGAGATGCAGTGAACCTAGAGTCTGTCATACAGAGTGAAGTAAGCCAGAAAGAGAAAGAAAAATATCATATATTAACATACACATATGGAATCTAGAAAAATGGTACTGATAGACCAATTTGCAGGACAGGAATAGAGATGCAGACATAGAAAGTGGACTTGTGAACACAGTGGGGGTGTGGAAGGGAATGGTGGGACGAATCGAGAAAGTGGCGGTGACGTATATACACTATCACGTGTAAAATAGCTAGTGGGAAGTTGCTGTACAGCACAGGGAGCTCAGCTGGTGCTCTGTGATGACCTGGAGGCGGGGCAGAATGGGGAGATGGGAGGGAAATCCAAGAAGGAGGGGACATATATATACATACATATAGCTGATTCACTTTGTTGTACAGCAGAAACTGTACCTGGACCTCACAGACTGTAGCAGGAGGCTGCAGAGTCTGACACGACAGTGACTGACCACCACCACCAACACAATTGCCTTACAATGTTGTGTTAGTTTCTGCTGTACAACAATGTGAATCAGCTATAAGTACATATATGTCCCCTCCCTCTTGGACCTCCCTCCCTCCCTCCCCACGCCCATCCCACCCCTCTAGGTCATTATAGAGCACCCAGCTGAGCTCCCTGTGCTATACAGAAGCTTCCCACTAGCTTTCTGTTTTACACATGGAAGTTAGACTCCAATAAAAACAAATAAATGTTAAAAAAACTAAAAAGAGAAAGAGTGGAAGGGTGTGAACTTGTGGGACAGCCTGTGAGATTCTCAGGGAGTTCATAGGGAGATGGGGTTTTAGGGACATTGAATGTGAGCTGGGTTAGAAAGGAGGCTTGGGATGCTCAAAGAAGGGGCCGGAACTTGGGCCAGGGGTGGGAGTCCCCGGGCCATGGGTGGGCTGTACCGGGCCACAGCCTTCGTACCTCCTCCAGGTAGACGTCCTCATTCCAGTTGCCAATCCGGACTCGTGGACCGTACAGGTTCTGCGCCATCGTCCCCAGCTCTCCCACCACCAAGCTTGGGGCACAGCGCCCGTGTTAGATTCCTCGTCGCCAAGACGACCCAGCGCCCAGGGATTGGCCAAGGGCCGGGACCGGCTAGCCAATAAGTGACCACACGCGAGTCGCGCTGGGCTGAGCGCTGCCGCACCCCAGGGGCTGTCACCCACCCCCACCTCCAACCTCATTCCATCTCACTTCCATCCTTAGGTTTTTCTTGAGTTTAATGGCTAAGCAGGAGAGAGATAAAACTCGAGCTTACTGACCCCGTTTTGTCCTAAATGCTCGCAAACTTTTTTTTTTTTTTTTTTTAGAATCTAAAAGAAACTGCTTTTAAGGAGGGTTTCGCTTGCTTCGGGGTGGGGGACAGCAAAGAGGAGCTTTGAAATGGAAGCCGAGCTTGCTTGCACTCTGTTTTTATAATCAGCAAGCAACCATTTCATCATAATCATAAAACAATACAGACTTGATGTAGAAATTTGGAAACCAAAATAACATAGAAAAAAGGAGGAAGGGAAAATTACTCACAATTTTCACCTCCTCCAGAGTAAGAAATATATCATGTTAGCCTATTTGTGGATTTGTTTCTGAGGTGGTTCTTATTTTCACAGGCTTTACAGCATTCCTCCTTCCCCCAGATACCAAGTGCAAGAAGAAGCTGATGATTTGCAATAACTCTTGATAAAACCAAAATATACTAGAGCCAGTATTTTTACACAAAATATAATTTTTGTAAGCAGGAGGGGGAAACAATTGCTGCCGGACTCCTTGGGACCTGATGCTGATCGAATGCATTCAGTAATTCACCTTTATTTACTGTCTACTAAGACAGGACAAAAGACAGGAATCTTTCTTCTCTTCAGCAACCCCAGACTAAAAAAGAAAAGAATTCATGGGGAAAAAAATGACTTCTGAGGAATGGAATGAATGCAGTTAAAGATGTGCCAGTGGTCAGAAAGAGAAAAACAAATATTGTATATTAATGCATATATGTGGAATCGAGAAAAATTATATAGATGAACCTATTTGCAGGGCAGGAATAGAGATGCAGACATAAAGAACAGACATGTGGACAAGGTGGGAGGAGTGGGTGGGACGAATTGGGAGATTAGCTTTGACATATATACACACTACCGTATATAAAATAGATAGCTAGTGGAAAGCTGCTGTATTGCACAGAGAGTTCAGCTCAGTACTCTGTGAAGTACTGAGTACTGTGAGTACTGTGAGTACCTGTGAAGGCCTAGAGGGGTGGGATGGGGATGGAAGGGAGGTCCAAGAGGGAGGGGATATATGTATACATATAGCTGATTCACTTTGTTGTACAGCAGAAACTAATACAACATTGTGAAGCAATTATACTCCGATATGTTTTTTTTAAAGATATAACATGAAGGGCCGTAGTAGCCTAAAGAAAGATTTATTTCTGCCTTGGGAGATGGTGAGAATGAGAGTCAGGCTCTATGGGTGGTGACTGAAGGAAGGGGGACTTTGGAGATGAACTTGGATTTGAGCTGGCAGGTTGCAGCCTGGGATACAAATGGGAATCCACGAGCTTTGTGAATACAGCATCACATGCTAGGATCCTTTGAAAGGACAAATGGGACAAAGAAGGTAGGTCAGACATCATACCACTAACTGCACTTGATAAATCAAGGAACTGAGACTCGAAAATGCTGTAGCTCATCCAAGTTTAAACTGCTAACAGTTGCTCAAAGCAAGGACTTAACTCAGATTTTCTGAATCCAAGTCCATGTTTTCTCTTTGTCTACAAATTTCTTGTAAAATTGGGAGTATGATAAGGCTAGTTAATAAATCCATATGACTTAAGTTTCTAATGTTTCAGTTATTTGCTTAACTCGACAGCTTTCACCTGTTTTCTTTGAGCTATTATGATCAAATACAGTATACTTCTCTATTTTACAGGCTCAGCAGTACAGTTACATACATGTTGCTTTATGCAATTGCTTCTTAAATCAGTCAGGATTTAAAATGTTCAACTATACTCTTTTGTAAATTACACGCATAATTATCTTTGTGTGTCTGACTCTTTGAGAACCCATGGATTGTAGCCCACCAAGTTCCTCTGTCCATGGAATTTTCCAGACAAGAATACTGGAGCAGGTTGCCATTTCCTCCTCCAGGGGATCTTCCTGACCCAGGGATTGAACCTGTGTCTCTTGCATCTCCTCCTGTATTGACAGGCAGATTCTTTGCCACTGTGCCACCTGGGAAGCCCATGATTATCTTTACTGGTGCTCTTTATTTTTTCAAGTGTATACCAATTACAGCCTGGTATTACCCGATTTCAACCTGAAGAATTTCTATTGGGATTTTTTTATAAAGCAGAATTTCTTTTCTCTAAGGCTGTATTCACTTCTCTTCCTTCTTTTTTCTCTCTGTTCCTCAAACTGCATAAAATTTCTATTGATTTATCTTCAAGTTTATTCTTGCCTGGAGAATTCCATGGACAGAGCCTGGCAGGCCACAGTCCATGGGGTTGCAAAGAGTGGACATCACGGAGCAACTAACACTTTCACTTTGGGCTTCCCTGGTGGCTCAGACAGTAAATAAAGGAGACCCAAGTTTGATCCCTGGGTTGGGAAGATCCCTTGGAGAAGGGAATGGCAACCCATGCCAGTAATCTTGCATGGAGAATTCCATGGACAGAGGAGCCTGGCGGGCTAGGGTCCATGGGGTCATAGAGAGTCAGACACAACTGAGCGACTAACACGCACACACTTGCGTATTTCTTCTTCTGCCAGCTCAAATCTACTCTTCCATCTGGTGAGTTTTTCATTTTGGTTATGATACTTAGCTCCAGAATTTCCTTGGGCTTCCCTAGTGGCTCAGTTGGTAAAGAATCTGTCTGCAATGCAGGAGACCTGGGTTTGATCCCTGGGTCAGGAAGATCCCCTGGAGAAGGAAAACAGCAACCCACTCCAATACTCTTGCCTGGAGAATTCCAAGGACAGAGGAGCCAGGCAAGCTACAGTCCATAGGATCACAAAGAGTCAGACACGACTGTGTGACTTTCACTTTCACTTTCATGATACTTAGCTCCAGAATCTCCACTTGGCTCCTTTTTTAATCATTTCTTTTTTGATATTCTATATCTGAGGAGGCATTGTCATCAGACTGTCCTTAAATTCTTTAACTTTGGTTTCTCTTAGTTCTTTGCGCATATATATAACTGCTTTGAAGTCTTTGTTTATTAAGTCCAACGTTTGGGCCCTCTCAAAACCTGTTATTTTCCCTGTATCTGGATCACATGTTCCTGCTTATTTGCAGGTCTCATAATTTGTTGTGAAATCTGAACATTTTAGGTAACATATTGTAGGAACTCTGTATTCTGGTTCCCCACCCCCAGTGCCTGTGGTTGCTGTTTGCTTATCCACTTGTGTATCTATTTAGTGACTCTGGCTAGACTAGTTAGTGAGGTCTACTCCCCAGCTGTGTGGAGCCCTCTGATGTCACTCTTTAGGGTACAGTCCTGAACATACGCAAGTTCCCCTGATCCCCTAAATAAATCTTAAAATGATAAAGTAACATAAAGAAGCATCTCCTAACTGAGGATTTAACAGGTGGATTTAAAAGTCAGGTGATGGGACTTCCCTAGCCCCAGTGGTAAAGAATCTGCCTTATGATCCAGGGGGGTGCGGGTTCAATCCCCCATTGGGGAACTAGGATGCCACCGGACTCAGACAACTAAGCCCACACTCCACAACTAGAGAGTCTGTGTGCTGCATTAAAAAGATCCCACGTGGAGGCTTCCCTGGTGGTCCAGTGATAAAGAATCCACCTTTCAATGCAGGGGACACTAGTTTGATCCCTGTTCCAGGAAGATCCTACATGCCATGGAGCAACTAAGCCTGTGTGCCACAACTACTGAAGCCCGAACGCCTAGAGTCCATGCTCTGCAACAACAGAAGCCCCCGCAATGAGAAGCCCACGCACCGCAACAAAGAGCAGCCCCCGCTCACCGTAACTCCGCAACTGGAGAAAGCCTGGGTGCAGCAACGAAGACCCACCACAGCCAAAAAATAAAATAAATAAATAAATCTTAAAAAAAAAAAAAAGAACTCACACGACACAACGCAGATCCCTTGTGCTGCAACTAAGACCCAATGTAGTCAAATAAATAAATAACATTTTCAAAAGAAACAAATAAAAGCCAGGTGACAGTAACAAAACTATAAACAAACATACAAGGAGTTTTTGGAAAGAGCTTTTGACTAATTTTCACTTTTAATTTGGAAAATTTGTAAAATCTTTATTTTATGGCAATTACAGAGCACTTTAAATTTACATTCTTCAAAACCCCTCAAAGCTACAATGAGAACAGGATTGTGCACATACATTGCTAGTCTCTGAGTCATTTACTCAGTTCATTATGTAGCCATAAGTATTTGTTTAAATTAGGCCACCATTCCCTCCCTTTTAGAAGTATTATAATTTTGACATAAACCAGGTATATATTGGAAAACTCATTTGCTATTTTTTTTTTCATGATTTGATGAGGCTCTTGGAAAAATTTAATTGGAGCCTTTTGTTACTTGCTTATGAGACATCTGGCAGGATGAGAAAAGCCAAAGAAATCCTTGGACAGGACCATTTTTAGAAAGGAAAAGTAGGATAAAGTTCAGATACTGAGAAAGAGAAATGAGAGTTATCGTCTTAGAAACAAGTAACTTCCAGGCGGCTGAAAATAAGTTTTCAAGTCCTCACTGGACAAGACACATTGTAAGTCATCATAGTGTCCTAAATTTAAAAATGGAGTTGACACTTCTTTCACTCAGTTTATGCAACTATTTTCATCTCTGGGCCTTAGCATCTTCATCAATAAAAACGAGTGAAGGATAATTTTGCAGATAATTCTTTAAGAAGCATTTCCAAAATATGCTATGTGTGTTAACAGATATGGAGAGGGAAAGAGCTCTCTTGTAGATCAGTTTGAGAAATGGTGGGTTAAACAGGCACCTTACTGCAGTCCTTGTCAGAGCCTTGAATGTAATGATGCTCATTATAAACCCACATTCCTCAAGCTAAGCTCACCGTGGAATACATTTTTTAAAGAATCATTGTACTTCCCTGGTGGTCCAGTGGTTAAACATCTTCCTGTGAATGTAGGGGACACAGGTTTCATCCCTGATCCAGGAAGATCCCATATGCTTCAGAGCAACTAAACCTGGGCACCACAACTACCGAGCCTGAGTGCCCTACAGCCCATGCTCTGAAACAAAAGAAGCTACCAAAATGAGAAACCCACGCACCTGCACCGCAACTGGAGTGTAGCCCTCACTGGCCACAAGTAGAGAAAGTCTGGGTTTAGCAACAAAGACCCAGTGCAGCCAAAGATAAATAAACAACAGTTTAAAAAATAAATAATAAAATAAAAGAATCATCTTGCAAGAATACTTTTTACAAGATTTTGTGTGGCTCAAATGACATAATACTGTGTAAAATGGGCAGGATTTGGACATGTAGATAAAAGAATCAAGATACGCACTTGCCAGAGGAAGAAAACAGGATGCAGTAGGGCAAAGAAGCTGGAGTCTCTAGGGCCAGGAAGGAGCAACAAGGTAATGAATGTGAGTGGGGAGAAGACAGAGGGGGCGGGGAGACCTGAGGTTCCAAGGCAAGGGCTGTGAATTTCCTTCTTTAAGTCAAAGAGAGCCATGAAAGTTTCCAATGTGAGGATGTGGACAGAGAGCAGAGTGGAACTTTGGAAGTTTGCTGGGGCTATAGGTTGTGAATCGCAGGCAGCCGGGCCAAGTAGAGAGCAGGGAGCCCAGTTAGGAGACGCCCTGATGAGAGGGGATGGGTGCACTTAAGTAGAGGGAGAGGAATGATAATAACGGCTCAGGTCAGGAGCTCTTCGAAAACGACTGTGCAGTGGGGGAACCCATCCTTCACCCATGCAAGAGCCACTGAGTGCCAAGCACTATGGAAATCATGGGCCCTGACTTTGTGCGGTCAAAAGGGAGACACAGTGCTGAACAAGTACGTATACACGAGAAGCCTCGTGCCAGAGGGTCAAGGTGGGAAAGTCTTCTCTGAAAGGATGTTGGCTAATAATCGTCCTTTGACAAGTAGGTGGGCTTTCGGGCTTCCCTGGTGGCTCAGATGATAAAGAATTCACCTGCAATGCAGAAGACCTGGGAAGATCCCCTGGAGAAGGGAATGGCAACCTACTCCAGTATTCTTGCCTGGGAAATCCCGTGGATAGAGGAATCTGGAAGGCTACAGTTCATGGGGTCGCAAAGAGTCAGATATGACTGAGTGACTAACACTTTCACTTTGATGAGTAGGCAGGCTAATGAAAGTCCTGATCCATCTACATCATCATTTTGGGCTCCATTGTGGGTAGTGACTGCAGCCACAAAATTAAAAGATGCTTTCCCCTTGGAAGGAAAGCTATGACAAACCTAGACAGCATATTAAAAAGCAGAGACATCAGTCTGCTGACAAAGATCCATATAGTCAAAGCTATGGTTTTTCCAGTGGTCATGTACAGATGTGACAGTTGGACCATAAAGAAGGCTGAGCACCAAAGAATTGATGCTTTCGAACCGTGGTGCTGAAAAAGACTCTTGAGAGTCCCTTGGACAGCAAGGAGATCAAACTAGTCAATCCTAAAGGAAATCAACCCTGAATATTCATTGGAAGGACTTTTCTGAAGCTGAAGCTCCAACACTTTGGCCACCTGATGTGAAGAGCTGACTCACTGGAAAAGACCTTGATACTGGGAAAGATTAAAGGTGAAAGGAGAAGGGGGCAGCAGAGGATGAGATGGTTGGATGGCATCACTGACTCAGTGGACATGAGTGTGAGCAAACTCCGGGAGATAGTGAAGGACACGGTAGCCTGGCATGCTGCAGTCCATGGGGTCACAAAGAGTCGGACACGACTGAGCAACTGAACAACAGCAAGGACCTACTGTGTGGCACAGGGAACTCTGCTCAATGTTACCCGGCAGCCTGGATGAGAGGGGAGTTTGGGGAAGAATGGATACATGTATGTGTATGGCTGAGTCACTTTGCTGTTCACCTGAAACTATCACAACATTGTTAATCTGCTAAACTCCAATATAAAATAAAAACTTTTTTAAACAAAGAAAAGAAAGTGCTGGGCTTCATTGCCCCAGAAAGATATAAATAGAAGCATTTTACACATTGAGGGCAAGATTTAGAATGTAACAAGAATAAATCCATTTGGGTCCATCTCTCCTATTCTTTTGCAGTATGAAAGTTGGTAAATTACAAACGGGCTCTGAAAGCAAAGCAACCACGCGAACACTTACAGTGCACTAGAATGTGATGGAGAAATCGACCAGTTCCAGGAACTCCTGGAGAGTGTCAATGCAAAGACGCATTTCCCCCAAACGTCAGCATTTCCAGTTCCTTTAATCTGATGGGAAAAGAGAGAATGTCCCTTCAATTCACAAATGAGGAAACGGAAGCACAGAAAGGTTACGGGAAATAGTCAAGTTAGCATAGGAGCCAGAAATGAAAGCCACCACGAGAATGCAGGAAGAGAGGAGGAAGAAAGAAAGGAGAGAAACCAGAGAAAAATAGGGCCTTGTATTGTATTTTTATAGCATCCCCAGGTGTCACATCACTTTACACACATCATTTCACTTGAAAATTACCATTACAGGAGGTTGGAAAATAAATCTGTGCCCTGTAGCCAGCTCTGTGAATTAAAACACAAGCTCTGGAGCCGAACATTCCTAGTGCAGATCCCCAGAACTAACCACTGGCAGCCTTGGGACCCTTAAGCAAGGTCATGACCTCTTTGTGACTCAGTTTCTCCATCTGTAAAATGAGGAAATAATAATACCCACTTCCTATGGTTATTGAGAGGCATAAATGGGAGCCCACATGTAACACCCTTGGCACAGTGTACAGGACAGGTAAGCACTCACTAGATATTGCTGCTCTTTGAATTGCAAATATTGGCATCAGGCATGGCTTGATCAAGGACTTCTCTGTTTGCAAGATTCACAAGTTTGAAGTCCAAGGGATATTTCATTTAATAAAAGAGAAAACAAAGACCCAGCCAGGGGAAGAGAGGTGGCTAAGGACAGAGAGCTAGTGATCCCAGGATTTCTACTAATTCCTTCTCTTCAACTCTAAGGTTCTGAGTATGAGACTGGGAGATGAAGCATTTTTTCTGTACATAATCCCAATGTAGACAGCAACAGTGGTAATGTTTAATATTAGGGCTCTGTGTGGTAGAAAAATTCCATATAGAGAGTTAATTACCTCTGAAGGTGTCATTCTGCCTTCTCTTGGGGCGAACTCTGTGGGCCAATAGGTGGCCTGAACTGCCCAAAAGCACAGAGCCAATGCCCATGCATGGCCTGGGTAGAACCCTGGACCCACTGACTCAAAATTCAGCACTCCATGAATCATACAGCTCTCACACCCTCCAAGAAATAGGGAGAGAAATTACACGCACCACAGTCCTTGAGTGGTTGAATTTCTCCTTCAGTGTCTTTAAGGAACTTCTGTGAACTACACTAAACTATGGCTTCAACTAGGGTAGGGATATTGTTTATTCAAATTTGATAAATACCCTGAGAATATCCGAGAAGGTATTTGGGAGATGTTCATAGGATAGTAAACTAAAATGAGACTATAAAAGAGCTTATAATGTAAGATGTCCATTTTATGATTCAAATGTATATTTTTTTAACATATATTTTTACTTTTTTTTTTTTTTTTTTTTAGCCATGCTGCAAGGCATGCAGGATCTCAGTTCTCCAATCAGGGACTGAACCTGTGTCCCTTACCTTGGAAGCAAGGAATCCTAACCACTTGACCTCCAGGGAATTCCCTAAAATGTGTATTTTTAAATGGACATTTTAAAACGTGTATTCATAGGAAAAATGATATAATTTATAAACGTGTGATGATCTATTCATAAATGTATATGTGACATATGCATATATGCTAAATATAATACAATATATGCGGCTAAGTCGCTTCAGTCGTGTCCGACTCTGTGCGACCCCATAGACAGCAGCCCATCAGGCTCCCCCGTCCCTGGGATTCTCCAGGCAAGAACACTGGAGTGGGTTGCCATTTCCTTCTCCAAAGCATGAAAGTGAAAAGTGAAAGTGAAGTCGCTCAGTCGTGTCTGACTCTTAGCGACCCCATGGACTGCAGCCCACCAGGCTCCTCGGTCCATGGGATTTTCCAGGCAAGAGTACTGGAGTGGGGTGCCATTGCCTTCTCTGAATACAATATATAGTACTGTGTATAATCATTCATGTGTGTGCTAAGTCACTTCAGTCGTGTCTGACTCTGCGACCCTATGGACCATAGCCCACCAGTCTCCTCAGTCCATGGGATTCTCCAGGCAAGAATACAGGAGTGGATTGCCATGCCCCTCTCTATGGGATCTTTCTGATCCGCATCTCTTGTGTCTCCTGCATTTGCAGGTGGGTTCTTTACCACTAGCACCACCTGGGAGCCCATCATATATAATCATACACATGTCTAGCCTACATAATCTATACATATATCAACTATACACATATTTAACCCACATATACACGGCTGATATGGAGGGGGTATCAGGCTTTCCATAGGAAAATGCTTTTTTTTTTTCTATAATGAGCATGCAATTTTTTATAATAGCAAAAAAAAGAAAATCTTCTGAAGGCATTCTGGCCCAGTGGTATTCCATACCTAAACGAAAACTCTGAATTGTGTCCCAACAGCAGGACTAGTGATAAAATATCTCAGTGGTTCGAGAAGTTAGGATCAAGAATGGGAGTCAACTCTCTGCTCACACTGCCCCAAGCACCTCACTCAGCAGATGTCTGCAGCTTTTATATAACCACTTTGGACCGTTTCTCATCGTCTGTCAACCAGAAAAGCTTGTGAGGACAAGGTCTTTTCTGACCTTTCTCTAGAGGCGAGTTCAATTCCATAACTAGGCAACTGCGCCCTCGTGTGGCACCTCCCAGGTACAGTTCTTTGTCCGTAAGGAGGAAATCACACAGGGATAAGATGGTCTATGGACTCAGACAGGAGACCCCAATTTACAAGTGGGTCTCTGTTCCCAAAGGGATTTGGTGAGCTGGGTTTCTAGACATTACAATGTATCTTCTTAGAAGTGATAAACATGGAAGTTAAGAACCAGAAAATGTCAAAAGCCTATTAAACCATTGTCTACTTTTAATAGTATCACCTCCTATAAATGACACTGTTTTACATTATGTTCTAAGAATATCAAAATAGTTGAGGTTTCCCAGAAGGATGCTTGTATTGCCCTTGATGTTTCCTCTATTTGAATCTCCTTACTCAAGACACTTACTTCCCCAAGTAATCTACTCATTCATCAAGACAATCCCAAAAGTCATCTCCCTCAACAACATCCTGAGACTGGAGCCATTTGCCTCTCCCTTGGCTCTCAACTCACTTTGTATTTTCTCTGCAAATTGCTGTGATTAGAAGTTTTTATTGGACCTGAGCAATTTGAACTAGTGTAAGCTCCTTGAGGTCAAGGACTTTGTGTTTCATTAGTACATCCTTAGTGCTTAGCACACAGCCTCATATATAGGTGCTCAAAAGAACATGTTGACTGTATCTTCCCTGGTGGTCCAGAGGTTAAGACTTTGCCTTCCAATGCAGGAGGTTAGGGTTCGATCCCTGTTTGGAGAACTAATATCTAGCATGCCAGGTGGCCAAAAATTAAAAGAGATTGTAAAATTAAAATGTTAAAAAAAAAAAAGACGAGAGAGATAGCAAGATAAAAATGTAAAAAAGAAAGAGAGAGAGATGGCAAAATAATAAAAACACATGCCCTTTGGATTATCAACCCAATTTATGGTACTTCTCTAAGACACAATAATGACACAAGTATAAAATCTATGTACAAGGGTGTATATCAAACAGATGCTGAAAACAGCCAAAACGAAAAATAAAATTACCTAGATGTCAATCCTTAGGAGATAGGTTTAAGTAAGTAGTGATACATATCTCTGGTAAAATATTATGCTGTCTTCAAAAATAATAATGAGTATCTGTTGTTGTTCAGTCACTAAGTCATGTGTGACTCTTTGCGACCTCATGGATTGCAGCTCCTTGTCCTCCAATATCCTCCTGAGCTTGCTCAAATTCATGTCCATTGAGTTGGTGATGCCATCTGACCATCTCATCCTCTGCTGTCCCCTTCTACTTTTGCCTTCAATCTTTCTTAGCCTCAGGGTCTGAGTATCTATACTTATTTGTTTACATGAAGAGATGCCCATGTGTACCAGGTTGAATGACATCTCTCTGCTGTTTGGGTTTCCCTGGTACCTATGAGCATGACATTAAACATAGGGTCTACACAGATGTAAGCAAGTTTAAAAGAGGTCACAATAGATTATGGAGGGTCCTAATCTAATGACTTCTGTTTTTTTGTTTGTGGGGTTTTTTTGAGGTCAAAAAGTGAGTTTATTGGGGTCCAGATCAGGGGGCACCAGTTCAACCCCTATTCAGGGAACTAAGATCCCACGTGCCATGCTGCATGGTGACAAAAAAATTTCTTTAGTAAATAAATAAATAATAATTTTTTAAAAATCGACTTGTCACTAGCCCATGATGTGGGGGGTGGTGGGGGGAGTATTTTTATGAGGGAGAATTCTTTTAACTTTTCCACTTCCAGACTGGAAAAAAATAAGACTTTGATATAGGGCATTTGGACAGAATCCTTTTATATGATTCCTCAGTGTGTGAACTCTAAAAATAATAATTCTAGAACAGTCCATAGACGGTCAGAAGTGTGCCTTGCAACTCATGGGAGCTGTATTCCTGTGGTCCAGAGTAAGGCTCCCCTGTGGGAGGAAACCCCTTCTCTGGAGCTCCCAGTCCCCCTGTGTGTGTCTCCTTCCAGCCCTTGAGACTTTCCACGGCTCAGGCTGGGGCTATCTCAACCCATTTCCTCACCCTACTCCCAGGGCACAGAAGGAACCAGTTCCCATTGTCCTCAGCTCCTATCTGACCTCACACCCCAGCTGGCACACAAGCAGAGCTGGCAACAGGGCTGAACCCAACTCCACAGCCTGTTGGCAACAACAGCGAGTCTGGCTTTCCCAGAGAAGTATGCTCAGCTGCACCCACCAAGCCTGTATAACAACCTGCCCACTGTTTCTCTCACTCTCACAACTTGTCCAGAAATTCTAGATTCACTAACATGCCCCTTTCCTGTAAGTTCGTCTCGGGGAACACGACCAATGACCTCCTACAGAATGAAGTGGTAATGATCTACAGTCCGGCTCTACCTGGCAAGTGTCTCCAGTTCTTTTGTTCTTGGGTCATTGCCCATGACTTTGCCAATCCTGGTGGGAAAGGCTTGGGTTTCCAGGGCGGCTGCCTTGTGGGAAGAATCTGGAGCAGCTGGGCAGAGCTGTACCTACTGGGCTAGGACTCCAGCTGGCCAGAGTCCATGATCCGAAACTCTTGCCTAAAAGGCACAACTCGTCAACACCGAGGAGAGACTCTCTGAGAGCTTTCAGTCTGCACCCATGTCCATTGCTGCCACGCTGGTAACAAAATATGGGTCTACCTCATGTGGGTGACCTTGAACTTCATTTCAATCCTAGCTCCTCCCCTAAAGGGGTTCCGAATGCCCTGTCTTGAAAGTAGCTGTTGGACTTCCCTGGTGGTCCAGTGGTTAAGAATCCATCTGCCAATGCAGGGGGCATGGGTTAGATCCCTGGTCTGGGAAGATCCTACAATGCCTTGAGGCAACTAAGCTCATGTGCCACATCTACTGAGCCCAGGCTCTAGAGCCTGTGTTCTGCAACAGGAGTGGCCACCACAATGAGAAGCCCACACACCACAAGTAAAGAATAGCCCCCACTCATCACAATTTGAGAAAGCCTGAGCGCAGCAACGAAGACCCAGCGCAGCCAAAAATTTTAAAAAGTAAAAATAAAAAGGAAAGAAAAAAAGTAGCTGCCAGCACTCCAGCTTGCCTCTGGTGAGTTGTCAAAAAGACTGGATTAAAGTCTTTGAAGCCATGTCCACTGCCCCATGCCCCTGTCACAGCTTTCTAGCCACTCAGATGCGTTGTGTTCTTGAGAGAATGAAAAATTGAGAGGAAGTTGGCTAAAACTCCTGTTTCTGGGTGTCCCCTGGCAGTATTTGGTTGAGCCAACCCTGGTTTTTCATGCTGATTTCTACTGCTATTTTCTCTGCTGTACAGAAAAATTCTTGATTTTTAGTACTTGATGAGGAGTCAGCTTGCCCATTCTTCACCAGGAGAAAAAAACCTGACAACCAACTTCATCACGTATTCAAGCGGTGACTTTGAGCAAGTTTTTGCCCCTCTCTGTGCCTCTGTTTTCTCACCTGTAAAATGGGGATAGTACACCACCGTCTGGGCTTCCCAGGTGGCCCTAGTGGTAAAGAACCCACCTGCCAATGCAGGAAGCATAAGAGACATGGGTTTGATCCCTGGGTCAGGAAGATCCCCCGGAGGAGGGCATGGCAACCCAGTCCAGTATTCTTGCCTGGAGAATCCCATGGACAGAGGAGCCTAGTGAGCTACAGTCCATAGGGTCACAAAGAGTCAGATGCGACTTAGCAACTAAACAACAACAACAACAAAATTAATACCCAATTTAAGAACCCCAAACCAATGGCATCCCTTGCTCCATCACCTCTCCTAGCCTATCAGCCTGGGTGTTGGGGTGTCCGGCGTCCTTTGGGTTCACCTGTCACAGACAGCAGTCCTCACTCTCCAGAAGCAATCCAGATGTCTACAGAATTTCTGGCAGTCAATTCCATATTAGGTTTATGTAATGGCAACCCACTCCAGTGTTCTTGCCGGGGAAATCCATGGACAGAGGAGCCTGGCAGGCTGCAGTCCATGGGGTGCAAAGAGTTAGACATGACTGAGCGAGTGAGGATAATATTCTTCAGAGACCATATCCTCCCATGTTTCCTGCATGAGGTCTTGTGCAGCACCTGACCTAGACAACTTGGCCATGGCCCAAGTCCCCACACCTTCTCAGACACAGAGCTCAGGTGCTAAGACCTCAGCCACTATTTTCTGCTCCTCTCTCTGGATGAGGATGTATTTTTGCCAAATAAATCTGTAAATCCTGGCACCATTCTCCTAATGGTTTGGCTGCAAAGATAGAGTCCGTCTCTGGCTCAGCTCTAGGGGAGGACGAGATTCAACAGAGATAAATGCCTATCTCTGTTCAAAATCCAGATGGTAGGACTTCCCTAGTGGTCCAAGTGGTTAAGAACCACCTACCAATGCAGGGGACACGAGTTCCATCCCTGGTCCAGGAAGATTCCACATGTCACGGAGCAACTAAGTCTCAGGGCTGCAACTACTGAAGCCCATATGCCATAGAGCCTGTGCTCCACAATAAGAGAAGCCACCGAAAGGAGAAGCCCATACACTGCAACTGGAGAGTAGTCCCCACTCGCCACAACTAGAGAAAGCCCGAGTGCAGCAACAAAGACCCAGTGCAGCAAAAAGAAAAAAGACTCAAAAAAATACAGATGGTACTTGCCATCCCCCAAATATCCTCAGAGCAATATCTTCTACTACAGAAGAGAGCAGGAGTACAGCTTGCAATGTGAGGTGGTCAGTTCAGGCACATGCTTAGATTCCTGGAGAATGTCCAGTCATTGTCTGTCCTTACTCTGAGCTTTGGAGGATGTCACTGGTATTCAAGCAGAGTTGCAAAACATCTCTGCCAGAAGGACCCCAAGCAAGCAGCAGATAGAGAACCTGGAGGGGCAGGCCAAAGGAGTTATCCTTGACACTCAGGGTCACGCATGCGCTGGCATCACCATTCCAGTTGTAACACTGCCTGGCTTCCATTCTGTTTGGCAAATAGCTGTTAATGCCAAACTGCTTACCTGTCCCTCTGCTGCAGTAGCTTTCCCAGACTGAGGCCCCAGGCCACCCAAACATCACCTCCACCATCATTATTCAACAATTAAGGATAAATATTTGACACAAGAGGAAGTCCCTACACCTCTGTCCCTGTACTACCTGTTTCTTTCTGATTGGTCAGGGCGGGCTGTGAAATATATTGCCTAGGACTTCGCTGGTGGTCCAGTGGTTAAGAATCTGCCTGCCAATGCAGGGAACAAGGGTTCAATCTCTGGTCCGGGAAGATTCCAGATGGTGCAGGGCATCTAAGCCCATGCACCACAACTACTGAGCCCTTGCTCTGGAGTCTGTGGGCTGCAACAAGAGAAGCCACTGCAATGAGAAGCCCTCACACCACAACTAGAGTAGCCCCCTGCTCACTGTAATCAGAGAAAGCACAAGTGCAGCTATGAAGACCCGCACAGCCAAAAATAAATAAATGCAAAATAGAAGTAGCTGTCTCCAACCTTTAGGGGGGAAAAGAAAAAAAAAAAAAAAAATATATATATATGCATAGGCTACCAGCCCAGGCTGGACCCATTCACAAAAGGAAAACTGAACTGATCAGAAATTTGATATGGAAACTTTGCTCCAGTAAAGTAGCATTATGAAAAATGAAACGTACCAATCTAAGGATTTCCTAAACTCTGACCTTGAGCCAACCAAGCTGGTGGCCAAATCCTTGAATTGTAACACAGACTTGATCAGCCAATCCTCCACCACTCCTCCACCACAGAAAACAAGAGTCATCCCCATTCAGGACAGATCAAGTGGGGGCCTGCTGGGAGGTGGTGGGGGAGGGTGTCACAAAAGCATATTTGGGGAGAAAATACCTGGCTAACTTAAACCTCTTTTTGGTAAGAATGAGAATTCCTAAGAGAGAAAAAGACTTTTTTTGTTGTTGTTGTTGTTGTAATCCAAGGATAAAGGAAGATGCCTGTAATGATCTAGGCATATAAAACTTTTTGGCAAAGGAATAAAAATGGAGCTGGTCCCAAACTCCTTGCTGACTGGATCAAAAAAACTCTGAGTGGAGGAAAGTGTGGAAAGCAAGATTTCAAAACCCAGCAAGTTGTTGTTCATGATTTAAAGCAATAAAAAGACATTCCAAGGTATGTATCAGTTCAGAATACGCCTGTTAGGTACCTTTCCTGAAAAATATTATGCAATTGAGCTATAAATCAAGTTAAAGAACTCAATAATAAGGAGGCTGTTTTATAAAAGGACTCATTATATAAACACTGAAAAGTGTGTATTAATATAAGCATAAAATAATTTAGGCATAGAACTAAGGTGAAATAATTATAGTGAATAGAGTGACAAAATAATACACTGTTATGTCATTCTCAAAGAAAAAGTACTTAATAATAATGAACATTCAATTTGAATTTTTTTGCATAGTCAAAAATCCCAGACTATACCAAAAACCTAAGAGGCAGGCAGAAGTGGAAGAAAATAAAAATTGAAAATTTCTCCCTACAATAACTTCTATAGCATGTTCAGAAACCATTTTTAACACTTTATATGTGTGTATTGTCTTATTTGGGACTTCCAAATAAGCAGGCGAAGTGATAAAGAATTCACCTGCCAATGCAGGAGACCCCAGTTTGATCCCTTCGTCAGGAAGATCCCCTGGAGCAGGAAATGGCAACCCACTCCTGTATTCTTGTCTGGGAAATCCCATGACAGAGGAGCCTAGAGGGCTACAGTCCACGGGGTTGAAAAGAGTCAGACATGACTGAGCATGCACATCATTGTCTTACTTAGTTTAATCTCACAGATCTATGAGATAAAGGTCACCCCCATTTCATAGATGACAACATGGGTGCAGAGAAGTAATTCCTTGTATAAATAAAAGGAAAAAAAAAGAAATATGACAGACATGAAGAAGACCTTCATGTCTACTAAAATAGTTTTAAAAACAAGGATTTGGAAGCACTTCCCTGGTGGCCCAGTGGCTAAGACTTCGTGCTTCCAATTCAGGGGGCCAGGGTTCAATCCCTGGTCAGGGAATTAGATCCCACATGCTGCAACTAAAGATCCTACATGCCATAACTAAAGGTTTGCATGGTACAACTAAGACCAGGAGCAGTCAAATAAACAAATTTAAAAAAATAAGGATTTCTGAAATGGTATTGTTAATAAGTTTGACTTAACATACTTTTTGCCCCTCTGTCTTTTGGTTTCCTTCTTTGTCACGAGGGAGATGGGACTTCCTTCCCATTGATATGTTCTAAGTGTGCAGAGTGGACACTTCATCTCAGCAACCAGGAAGGTCAGGCTATTTGTGGAGCTTTCAGAATCACCAGGGCTTCCCTGGTGGCTCAGATGGTAAAGAATCCATCTGCAATGTGGGAAACATGGGTTTGATCCCTGGGTCGGGAAGATCCCCTGGAGGAGGAAATGGCAAACCACTCCAGTGTTTTTGCCTGGAGAATCCCATGGACAGAGGAGCCTGGGGGGCTATATAGTCCATGGGGTCGCAAAGAGTCAACACGACTGAGTGACTAACACTTTCAGAATCTCTGGCCCATGATTTCTAAGGCCTGAGATGATCATCCCAGAATTCGGGACTCAATGGGAAGAAAGGACCAGCATTCCCCTTTGTTCTCAACTTCAGAAGCAACCTTCGCTCCTCTAGTTCCAATGTCATCAAGGGTCCTGAGAGGGGCTGCTGAGATCCTGCTGAGGGTCCTGGAAGGGTCCGGCAGGAGGAATTCCTCTTGAACACACCAATGACAGTGGAGGTCTCCGTGTCACTGGTCCTCAGCTGATGACCCTCGTCCTGCCTCCTCTGGCTAACTCATTCCCTCTGGGATAAACAGTTGGGCAGGGCTCCTCTCTGGTCATCTGCTTCTGGTGATAAGTCCTTGATGACTCTCTGCAGCCTCCCGTTGGGGAGATAAATATCCTATTTGGGAGGAAATCACACCCCCTCTTCCCCACCCAAGTGGCCGCATCTCCTCCGCCTTCAGCAATGGTGGGAAGTGACTACACCCACTCTTCCCAACCCTGGGGGATTCCAGCATTTGAAATTGCAGAGCTGGAAAGATAAACATCACCGCCGATCCCTCACTCCCTCTTTGTTCCTCTTCAGCAGCAGAAAAGGAACTGAGAACCACGAGGCACGGAAACTCTCCCCATCTGCCGGCGTTGTTAAGGGAACCAGTGCTTTAATTTACACTCGCAGCCTCCTCCCTTTCTTCCTCATCAACACCCCCAACCATCCCTTAAGGGAAAAAAAAAAAAAACTTCGATTCCTCTGTCCAAGGTAAGCCTCATGAGCCTGGCCCTTCAAACCCCTCTTGCTGTAATTCCAGAAATGAAACTTTAGGGAAAAAAAAAAAAGGATATATTGATATATTGGAGCCAAATTGTGTTTATCAATTGCAAAGCAAAAGTGAAAGTTGCTCAACTGTGTCTGACTCTTTGTGACCCAATGGACTATACAGTCCATGGAATTCTCCAGGGCAGAATACTGGGGTGGGTAGAGCCATTCCCTTCTCCAGGGAATCTTCCCAACTCAGGGATTGAACCCTCATTGCAGGAGGATTCTTTACCAGCTGAGCCACCAAGGAAGCCCAAGAACACTGGAGGGGTAGCCTATCCCTTCTCCAGTGAATCTTCCTGACCCAGGAATTGAACCAGGGTCTCCTGCATTGTAGGCAGATTCTTTACCAGCTGAGCTACCAAGGAAGACGTCAATTGCAAAGTACATGCTAAGTTGCTTCAGTTGTGCCCGACTCTTTGCCATCCTTTGGACTATAGCCTGCCAGGCTCCTCTGTCCATGGGATTCTCCAGGCAAGAATACTGGAGTGGGATGCCATGCCCTTCTCCAGGGGATCTTCCCAACCGGGGATCAAACCTGGGTTTCTTCAGTTTCTTGCTTTGGCAGGCGGGTTCTTTACCACTGCTGCTGCTAAGTCACTACAGTCGTGTCTGACTCTGTGTCACCCCATAGATGGCAGCCCACCAGGCTCCCCCGTCTCTGGGATTCTCCAGGCAAGAACACTGGAGTGGGTTGCCATTTCCTTCTCCAATGCATGAAAGTGAAAAGTGAAAGTGAAGTCGCTCAGTCCTGTCTGACTCTTAGCGACCTCATGGACTGCAGCCTACCAGGATCCTCCGTCCATGGGATTTTCCAGGCAAGAGTACTGGAGTGAGGTGCCATTTCCTTCTCCAGAGGATCCTCCCGACCCAGGGATCGAACCTGGGTCTCCCACATTGTAGGAAGACGCTTTACCGTCTGAGCCACCTAGGGCCACCTGGGAAACCCCATATTGAAAAGTACACATCCCCGTATGATGATCCCTCCCTCCCACTGCCTCCTTCGTGGGTCTTACCTACCAACTGAACTAGATTCCTCATGTTTTTGCCAAATATGGGGGGAGAGGACAGTCTATCTTTTTGCAATACAGTCTTTATTCAAACTGTTCCTTTGATCAGAAATGTCCTTCCTTCTCCATCTCTTTCTTTGAAATCCTTTTCATCATTCCCAGCTCAGTTGCTATGTCCTGCCTCCAAAAGCCTTCTCCCATCTTGCTGTCTTTTTCCAGAGTCATGTGGCACGCTCTGTCTTTCAGAACTCCTCCAACATTTTCTTTGTCCCTTAATGTCAGTGCTAACCCTGCGCTGCCTTGAATGTACTTCTTTGTCCATATGCTTATCTTCCCAACAGACCAACGGTAAGCAATCCACAGGCAGAGCCATGTCATCATTGCACTCCCAGGGCCTGGCATGGAGCCTGGACAGGGGCCACGGCAGTGGTGATGCTGAAAAAGGGGAGGGGTGAGAAGGGGGGTAACTGGGTCATGTATATATGTGTGCATGCATGGTATTTATCTAGGGGACATTTACTTCTCACTCTTTCCTGAAAGACTCTAAGAAACTTTAGAAACCGAACACAACTCCAAGAAAAAGCCAGAGTAAAAGAGAACAATGTGCTTCAAAGCACCTGGGAAGAGTTGTTTACTACAGTAGATGGCTGGATTTATCTCTCAGTTTCCTGGATGAAAGGGGGAAACGCACTGGCTTGTGTATTTTGCATTGTACAAAAAAAACCTCTGGAATCAGATTGGAAAGAGAAATTTTTCCTGGCACCGAGTTCAAGGAGAAATTTATCAAGCGAGTGCTTATATAACAGACATGAGGTAACCCAAGGAGCAGCATCTCCAACTGGCTTTCTACAAAAGGACACAGATGTCCTCAGAAGAGCAATTCTCCTGCTCCATGCAGCTCGGAGACAGAAGGGATTTCTGCGAGAAAACGAGACAGCGTGGCCTGCATCCAGGGCCTTCCCTATGTCTGTAGAAGTTCTGAGAACCCAGAAAGAAAGAAAAGTTGATATGAGTCCATTTAATATAAGATCTCAAAGACCCCATCTAGATTGATCTTAAAGATCTTAGTGGCTTGGGCTTCCCTGGTGGTCCTGTGGTTGGGAATCTGCCTGCCAGTGCAGGAGACATCAGTTTGATCCCTGATCCGGGAAGATTCCATGTGCCGAAGGCAACTAAGCCCATGCGCCACAACCAATGAAGGCCACACACCCTGGAGCGAGTGCTGCAGAGCAAAAGAAGCCACGGCAATGAGAAGTCCAAGTAACGCAACTACAGAGTAGCCCCCACTCGCTGCAACTATGCAGCCATGAAGGCCTAGAGCAGCTAAAAAAAAAAAAACAAAACCTGGTGGCCAGATTGCACAAAGTGTCGTCTAGTTCAAAGTGGGCAGAAGCAGAGAGTGAGCCAGAAGTTTAGGTAAGAAACTGCCCCCTCTCAAGGGGCAAACTCCAGAAGGGCTGGTGTACACTGAGTGGGCAGGACTCTGTGCTCAAGGACATAGTGTGTGTCCCTCCACAGATGAAGTCAAGGGTCCCATCATTCACCGGGAGGGCATGCCTCAAAGGAGATTTGAGAGAAATATGAGAGCCACACAGATGTCCTGAAAGGCAACAAGACACTTGGGCAAAGATGCCGTTCAGGACAGTAACACCAGACCCCAAGCAAGACCACCAACATGGCAGACAAGGATGCCTACATCCTGGGTCAGGTAGGGCCAGGAGCATTGGGGTGCCCATCTGTGAGTGTCACAGGCCGGAAAGAGAGGTGACAGTTGGTCATTTTAACCAACCTCCTTATTTGTATGGGAGGAACTGTTGTTCAGCCATTAAGTTGTGTCCAACTCTCAGCAACGCTATGACTGTAGCACACCAGGATCCTCTGTCCTTCACCATCTTCAGGAGTTTGCTCAACTCATGTCCATTGAGTCAGTGATGCCATCCGGTCATCTCATCCTCTATCTCCCCCTTCTCTTCCTGGCCTCAGTCTTTCCCAGCATCAGGGTCTTTTCCAATAAGTTGGCTCTTCACGTCAGGTGGCTACAGTATTGGAGCTTCAGTTTCAGCATCTGTCCTTCAAATGAATATTCAGGGTTGGTTTCCTTTAGGATTGACTGGTTTGGTCTCCTTCCTGCCCAAGGGACCCTCAAGAGTCTTCTCCAGTGCCACAATTTGAAAGCATCAATTCTTTAGTTCTTAGCCTTCTCTAGGGTCCAATTCTCACATCTGTACATGACTACTGGAAAAACCATAGCTTTGACAGAGAAACGAAAACCTAAGTGCTCCCATCTCTGGCCACCACAGAGAAAACTCTGACCATCTTCAATCCTAAGCTGGCTGCTTTGTCTCCACATAAAAATGGGAGGGTTTGCTTTCTGGGGCCTCCTATGTACCTGAGGAACATTGGCTTCTCACCACAAGCCCACGGCTGAGATATCTCTGGGGTTTTCAGCTTGAGATCTGTGTGTCTGGAAGGAACTCATTCTACAGCTAGAGCACCTCCTGAAAGTTTTATTCCCTCTTACTCATGTGACTCCAAAAGCCTGAACCCTTCTCTCTGAAGGCATTTCCAGATGAGGAGAAGGGCTGGTCTCTCAGTATGTCTGCCTCCAATGAAACCTCAGAATCGAGATCCCATCATCACCTCAGGCCACCACTGACATCATGGGAAAGATAGGCTTCCTGTTGTCCTTATTAGTAGGTGCCATGGAAGAGGAGAGTTTAGAGTTGGAACCTCAAAAAGCCCGAGGAGGGGACCACCAGGATACCCAGAAGGAAAAGTACTCCTGTATTCCCTTTCCTGGGAGGTGCTTTGGCTTTTTCCTGGGCAGCCCCAATGTGGGCATTTTGCAGCTACGCCAGGGCAGTTCTTCCTCTGCATTTACTCAACAGTGTCCAGTTGATAGGGGCTTCCCAGGTGGCACTAATGGTAAAGAATCTGCCTGCTAATGCAGATGACAAAAGAGACTCAAGTTCGATCCCTGGGTCAGGAAGATCCCCTGGAGGATAGCATGGCAACCCACTCCAGTGTTCTTGCCTGAAAAATCCTATGGACAGAGGAGCCTGGGGGGCTGAAGTCAGTGGGGTTGCATAGAATCGGACATGACTGAAGCAACTTAGCATGGGTGCGTGTCCAGTTGATAAGACTGAAGATGGACTTCCACTTAAGCCTGAAGTGAGGGTATCAAAACCAGTGTGCCGGTGAGGGTCACCAGGTAGCTGGCACAGTGAGGATGCAAGTCCTGTCCTGCTCCAGGGGAAGTTGACACTAGAACCCGGTGCAGACCTCAACCTCTCACTCTTCTCATTGCCACTGTCATTACCACTCCTAATGGTAGCAATGGTAAGAGCGGTGTTATAGGTCAGAACAGCTAGGCAGTCAAGTACAAAACTGCAACATGGACATCCCTGACAAGCCAGTAGTTACGACTCCTCTGCGGGGGATGTGGGTTCCATCCCTGGTCGGGGAATTTCTACCTGCATTGTGGTATGGCCAAAAAAAAAAGTGAAACATCAGACTTACCTGGTGGTTCAGTGGCTAAGACTCTGCACTCCCCAGGTAGGGGGCCCAGGTTCAATCCCTGGTGGGGGAACAAGATTTCACATGGCAACTAAAAGTTCACATGTTGCCACTAAAAGATCCCACTTGATGCAACTAAGATCTGATACAGCCAAGTAAATAAATACACAAAAGATTTTTTAAGATGGCAACACATGTTTTCCCAAAAGAAATTATATTATGCTTTCATTCCGCTGAACAGCTCAGAGCATCAAATTAATGAACCGATTAAATGTTTCCTTAAAAAAAAATCCTTAATAACTCATCCTATTAAATGACTATTGTCTTAAGCATCCTCTCTGTGTCCATCACTCTCTTAGGCACTTTCTATGGAGACTACATCTGATCTCCATGACAACTCTGCAGGCAGATCTACCCACTCTCATTGTAGAGGAAATGGCACTGAGATCTTGGGTACCATGGGGCCAAGGGAAGTTAGGCAGCTCTTAAGAAGCTACTTAGGGGCTTCCCCAGTGGCTCAGCAGTAAAGAATCTGCCTGCGATGCAGGAGACTTGCAGGAGATGCAGATTCAACCCCTGGGTCAGGAAGATCCCCTGGAGAAGCAAACTGCAACCCATTCCAGTATTCTTGCCTGGGAAGTCCCATCAACAGAGAAGCCTGGTGGGCTGCACTCCATGGGGTCAAAAGAGTCGGACACAACCGAGAGACTGAACAACAACAACAAAGAAACTACTTATCAGGACTGCTCTGGTGGTCCAGTGGTTAAGACTCCGAACTTCCATGCAGGGGGCGCTGGTTTGATCCTTGGTCTGGGAATTAAGATCCCACATGACACTTGGCCAAAAACTAAAATTCAAAAAGAAGCTACTTGTTACCACTCATGGTCAGAGTACCCTCGGAACTGCTCTCTTCATGAAAACCTAGAAGGGGACTGGGAAAATATGGAATAAAGAAATAACCCTCAGAGCAGCTTCCAATGTAATAAGATCTCCTGAGGCTGAATCTAAGACCAGCCAGAACAGAAAATCACCCACAAATGTTTCCAACTAGACCTGGGTTCAGTCACTCTACCCGAGCACCTTCTGGGTGCTCTCGTATACTTCACTTCGTTCCCTATCCCCAAATAACCTTTGAGTTGAATTTCTCTGTGTTGCTTGTAATGAAACAGAGGTCCAGCCAATTAGGGAAGTTGCTCAAGATCCTGGTTCATCTGCAACAAAGCTGAGACTCAGATCTAGTCTGCTTACAGATAGAGGCAAGCTACTAAAATCCCTGATCAGGAAAGATCATAAATGCTTTTTTTTTGAGATTTTTTTTCGAGTGTTTTCTTTATCTTTGGGGAAGCCCATGGGTACACACTGCACAGGAGCAAAGAGTTAAGCATGGCTTTTGTCTTCTTTCCCTCTTTTTTTGTTCTCTTTCTACCTACTCCTCACCTTGTCTAAAAGGGACAGGGTTGGGACTTCCCTGGCAGTTCAGTGGTTAAGATTCCCCACTTTCAATGCAGGGGGCATGGGTTCAATCCCTGGTGGGGGAACTTAGAACATGTATGCCTTGAGTGTGTGGCAAAAAAAAAAAAAAGGTTAAATAAGATACTAAAAATAACAAGGAGAGGGGCTCTGTCTCTTTGCAGGGCTAGAGCTCCCTTGCTGTTTGCTGTCTCCCGGGCACAAGGTCATCTGGCACCCACGTGACGGCTGCTATAATTATGAGCGCATTTGTGTGGCTCAGGGTGGAGGGAGAAGCGTGAGCTCACCGAGGGGCTGGGAAAGGAATGGCCTTGATCTGAGCTGCAGCCTGGTTCTAATTTTAGCAACGACGGAGCCCAGGACTTCCTGGACAGATCGCATTGCCCCGTGCTCTCCGCTCCCTGTGCTGGGCTGACACCAGACATGTGGAAAAGATTCGAATCACAAGAACCACCAAATTGGGTCACACCCATGGCTCATCCGGCCCAGCCGCTGTCTCAGAAAGTGGGGACGGGACGTCTCAGATGGCCAGAGTTTAGCCACCTCCTTGTAAAATCCCCTTACTTTATCAAGAAGGACAGAGGTAAACAGCTGTCCACAGTGAACAGCCAGCAGAGCCGGATCTCCAATCCCCAGTCTCCAGCATCCGGGCTTGTGTGTTACCTGTCTTGTCACTCTCTCAAGGTTGGGGTTGCAGTCTGAGGTTTGTCTTTCCCTTTTGAAGTATGAGCCATGAGGCATATTTTAAAATAATTTTCCCTCCTAATGCTACATATCTTTAATAAGGTAAAGTTTACATACAGTGAAATGCCCATCTCTTGTGTATATGATGGGATGAATTTGAAAAACATGTATGTCTCCCTGGAGACAAAGAATACAACCAGGGGACTTCCCTGGTGGTCCAGTGGCTAAAACTCTGCTCCCAATGCAGGGAGCCCAGGTTTGATCCCTGTTCAGAGAACTAGACCCCACAGGACGTAACTAAGACCCAGCACAGCCAAATAAATAAAAACAAATATAAGTTTAAAAAGAAATAGTCTATCAGCCCCCCAGAATTCCATCATGCCCCCTTTCCAATCAATTCTTAAGTCCAGGGACTTCCCTGATGTCCCAGTGGTTAAGACTTTACCTTCCAATGCTGAGGGTACAGGTTCAATCCGTGGTCAGGGAGCTAAAAGCCCACATGTGTCATGGCCAAAAAAAAACCAAAACATAAAACAGAAACAATATTGTGACAAATTCAATAAAGATTTCAAAAATTGTCCATGTAGAAAAAAAAATCCTAGAAGAAATATTCCCTGAGTCCTCAACAAAGGCGAGCTTCCCTGATGGCTCAGATGGTAAAGAATCTGCCTGCAATGCAGGAGACCTGGGTTCGATCCCTGGGTTGGGAAGATCCCCTGGAGAAGGAAATGGCAATCCACTCCAGTATTCTTCCCTGGAGAATTCCATGGACAGAGGAGCCTGGCAGGCTACAGTCCATGTGGTCACAAAGAGTGGGACACAACTGAGCAACTAACACTTTCACTTTCAACAAAGGCAATTGCAGTTCTGATTTCCACTGTCATAATTAGCTTTCTGGTTCTTCACTTTAAACAGAGGGCATCTTGGTGTCTGGGAGACAGAGAAGATTCTAACCAACCCTCAGCTTCTTGCAGGTCCTTCACTGGGTGGTTTACATTGCATGGCTCTTATCCAAGCCTCTTCTTTTGGGGCTCAGTGGAAAAGACCCTTAACTCTTGAGTCCCTACCCCCTGAGCCCCCAGTGAGAAAAGGAATTCAAACAAGGCCCTGTGATCTCTGTTACATAGTCAAGTGAGAAGTCATTCGTCTAGTTTCCAGCCACAAGAGAGGCTGGTTCCCCCTTTTTGCTCCCTCCTTCCAGACCTCCTGGAACAAAGTCTGCAAACCTTCTTGTTACTTAAGAATGAGTGTTCATCCCACAATTAACCTGAATGTTTTTCTCATTAGAACACAAGCCCATTTCTTCATGCTCTCTCTCCCCAGCAAAGCTGTTGAACATTTGGTCAATAGAGCAAGTAACTCAATGTGAAAGCTCCTTATATTTAATTTCATGATCTCATTGGGCAGAGATTTTCTATATCCACTCTGAAAATAATTTAGCATTGAAATGTTGTGTGTCATAGCTGCTCCATCCTCACTTGGGTTTGAACTTTCATTCTACCAGTGACTGGTCCTGTTCTTGAGTCGTCATGTGTGTGTCCCCGGCAAGTCTGTTGTTGCCAGGGGAAAGCATGTGTGCATCAGCAAGTGCTACCTCCCTGGGGACATTACTCACTTGGGCTCACCTATGGTGTCTCTCCTCTCAGTAACAATGAGTCTTGCCTTGTCTTCTTGTATTTATATTACCTCAAAGAACTCTCCAAGAGTTCTCAAGAGCTTCTGAAAGGACACTTCATTTCTATATTCCCAGCGTTCAGAATAAGGAAGCCCTAGCTCAATAAAAGCTAATCAATCAATCAATTAATCAATGAATTACATTGTGAGAGTTGGACCATAAAGAAGGCTGATCACTGAAGAATTGATGCTTTTGAACTGTGATGTTGGAGAAGTCTCTTGAGAGTCCCCTGGACTGCAAGGAGATCAAACCAATCAATCCTAAAGGAAATCAACCCTGAATATTCATTTGAAGGACGGATGCTGAAGCTCCCTGTGGCCACCTGATGTGAAAAGCTGACTCATTGGAAAAGATCCTGATGCTTGGAAAGATTGTGGGCAGGAGAAGAAGGGGGCGACAGAGGAGGAGATGGTTGGATGGCATCACTGACTCAATGGACATGAATTTGAGCAAGCTCTGGGAGATAGTGGAGGACAGAGGAGCCTGGTGTGCTGCAGTCCATGGGGTCCCAAAGAGTAGGACATGACTGAGTGACTGAACAACAAATAAACTACATTGACTCCATCTGGGGAAGAAGGAGAGATAGGTTCTCCTAAGCATTGTCTCCTCCCTTCCCATGAACTGGAGTACTGAGGTTGCCCAATGTCACTGAACTGTTGGCCATCCCAGACTCCCCCTCAACTCTCCCCATCACCTGGGTGCCCATCTTTCAGGAAATCACAAATGTGGCCCTCTCATCACCTTTTCCTTTGTCTCTGTCAAAGGCTTATCTTGGGTGCCCAGTTCAATGGACTGTACCAATCACAAAATAAGGAGTAACCAGTTCCTTAAAGCAAGTCTTCCAGGGCTTCCCTGGCGGTCCAGTAGTTGAGCTTCTGCCTTGCAATGCAGGGGATACAGGTTTGATCCCTAATCAGGGAACTAAGATCTCACATGTCTCAGAACAAGTGAGCCCTTGAGCCACAACTACTGAGTTATTGCACTACAACTAGAGTCCAAGCACTGCAATGAAAGATCCTGCATGATGCAACTAAGACTGGACACAGCCAAATTAATTAGTCTTTTTTAAAGACTTCTGTTTTCTTAATGTCATTTCCAGAACCATAATCCCATTAGCAAAGGGTACCATTTCATCAGTGGTGAGTTCCACCGAGTCCTCATCTTTCCCGGTATCCCTAACAGTGTCCCCTTAGGCTCCTTGAATTCATGCTTATGGTTCTATTCAATGCTCCTATAAGAGAAAGAGGAGTCTCCTTTCCTCGTCTCACCAGCCTTACCTCCATCCTGAAGTCTGGCCCTACATCACAAGAGTCCTGAGTTGTTCCATGAAGCATGTAATCTTTAGCCAGAAGCAGAACTCTAGCTCTGTTGGGTCTGTTCTGCACTGCAGAGACAAAATGAATAATAACTCCTTGTGCAGAAAATGGCTAACCTTGAGCCATGCACTTTATGAGGCAGGAACGCACACTCCCCCTGCTCTGCCCTGAACTGCTGTCCCAACAGCATCTGAAACCTTCCCCAGGGTCATCTGTCATCACATGGCACAGTGTGTCAGCCAAGTCCTGATGGGGGAGCTAAGAGCCCACATGCCTTGGGGCCAAAAATCCAAAACATAAAACAAAAGCAATGTTGTAATAGATTCAATAAAGACTTTAAAAAATGGTTCACATAAAAATCTTAAAAAAAAAAGAATAGGGTGTGGGTATGGGTGGGTGTGTGCACGCGGGCATGTGCGTGTGTTCCTGTAGGAACACACATAGGTTGGGGAGATCAGACTGTGCAGAGGAAAGAAAAAAGTCAAATGGGAAAGAGCCCAGACAGCAGCACCAAGGCATCTGGATGCCCCTCCTTTGGAAACAAACATAAAAGCAGCATGGCTGCACTGAAGAAAACACAGAGAAGACAAAACCCCCCACAATCCTACATTGCTGTAACAACCACTCCCCATTCGCTTCCAATCACCATCCGAACAGACAGTTTCACACACTGCTGTCAGTGCGCAGGGCATTTTGTAACATCTGTTAATTCAATATGGTATACAGTCAGTCCTCTGCATCCACGGGTTCCGAATCTACAGATTCAACCAACTCAGGATCAAAAACATTTGAAATGAGGGGCTTCCCTGGTGTCTCAGTGGTAAAGAATCTACCTGCCAATTCAGGAGACACAGGTTCGATCCCTGGTCCAGGAAGATCCCACATGCTACGGAGCAACTAAACCCATGCGCCACAACTCCTGAGCCTGTGCCCTAGAGCCTGTGCTCTGCAACAAGAGAAGCCACTACAATCAGAGGCCCATGCACAGCAATGAAGACAAACCCCCACTGACTGCAACCAGAGAAAAGCCTGCGTGCAGCCCACCATAGCCAAAAAATAAAATAAATAAATAAAAATATACTTGAAAAACGCCACAAAGTTCCAAAAAGCAAAACTTGATTTTTGCCCTGCACTGGCAACTATTCACAGAGCATTTGCATTGCTGTTTACTATTATCTACCTAGCATTTATATTGTATTAACTATTATAAGGAATGCAGAGTTTATTTAATGTATGTGGGAGAATGTGCTCTAGGACATCTTATATACGGGATTTGGGCATTGCTGGATTTTGGTATCCATAGGGGTCTTGGAGCCAACCCCTTGAGGATATATTATGGGACAACTGTATACATATTTTTCCCAAGTTGATGGCCCAGTTGGGAAGAGAAGATGTGTGTGAAGGCACCATTATTTTCTAAATAATTCCCTGGGGGTTGGATATTTAAGATGCCTTACAGATTTTACATAGTAAAATTGAAAAGGTGAAGAACCCTATGGTCCTTGTGCCCCACGTCCTCTGCCTGCCTTTTGTCTATGGTTAAACTTTAGCCAAAGAATAAGTTAAATCAGAGAAGTGAGAACATGCGGAAATAAAGGAAAACAGTCAGAGGAAACCAAATAATAATAATGTAGTCATTAAGCAAAATCAAAGACCTTTATTTATTATTTCCTTCTCAAGGGCTATAGATAATATTCTGAGCCATATCCTGTGAGATGTCTTATAGATACTAAAACTGTCACCATGTAGAAGAAGTTAACTGCATAATGTTAACTACATAACCAGACTGTAGCCATGACATAAGCTGCCAGAATTCCGAGAACTAGCCTTAAGGAAATGGGAAAAAATTGACCCCAGAACTGATGATTAACTGTACTTAAAACAGTCAAGATGATGCTGGTCAGACCACTGATGACCAGTTTCAAGATGACTGTCGTATCTGATTGTGCTATTTCTTCATGGAGCCCACTCACTCAGCCTATAAGAGCTATTGTCCCCTGGTTGTCAGTCAGGGGAGTCAGCCGTTGGACAGCAGTCTGTTCCACTTCTCCCCACCAAAATAAAATATTTTCCTTTCCACCAACCTGGTTTCTTTAATGGCTTTTGAGAAGCAAGCAGCCAAACCCCACTTTGGGTTACAAAATGGACAATGACAATGAAGGTGGAGCTTTTTCTCCTTTCAAATTATTTGTTTGGGATAATTTCCAGGAGTGTAGGCCAAAAATGATGCAGTGTTTCAAGTCAAACCCAAAAGAGTTCCAAACAAGGATACTCTTACCTGTAGCAAGGAGGAGACTCCATTTCACCAGAACAGTCCTCAGAGATGGAAGATGACTATTTTAGCAAGACTGTAAAACCCTCATGTGCAAGGACCAAGTCTGCCAGCTCCAGTGATGTATAACACGGAACACAGAATGGATGACCAAGGCTGATCCAGGCTCGTGACACCTGAAGCTTAAACAAATTAAGGAACCATCTTTAAGAGGAAGAATATGAAATCACCAAAACAAAACTAGGTATGAGAATGACCTTTTCAAAAATGGTGGGGGTGGGGTGGGGTGGGTAGGTGTGTGCTAAGTCGGATCCGACTCTTTGCAACCCCTTGGACTCTTTGCAACCCGTCAGGCTCCTCTGTCCATGGGATCTCAGGCAATTAATTCTGGAGTGGCTTGCCATTTCCTTCTCCAGTGGATCTTCCCGACCCAGGGAATGAGGAACCTGTGTCTCTTGTGTCTCCTGCATTGGCAGGCAGATTTTTTACCACTTCACCACCTGGGAAGCGTTGGGAGCAGGGAGTGGGAATCAAAATAAATTACCATTGTTTAAAGAGCCAAAAATGCAACAAGTTCACAAAATTTAAAAAAAAAAAAAACCCACAAATTCACAAAATTGAAAAAAAAATTTTTTTCACACACAAAAAAACCCTGCTTGCCTGACACCCCACTGTAATACTTTTCCCCCCACATCTTTAGCTGCATGCTTTTTGGTATCTTTTCCATATGATGACAGTTTTCAGTATCCTTTTCTGTAGCAAGAATAAAAAATAAATTCAGTCTTCTCTCTGGCATGGCTGATCAAAATTGTTTATTACTATCATTGTTGTTCAGTTGCTAAGTTGTGTCCAACTCTTTGTGACCCCATGGACTGCAGCAGGCCAAGCTTTGCTGTCCTTCACCGTCTCCTTGAGTTTGCTCAAACTCATGTCCACTGAGTTAATGATGCCATTCAACCATCTCATCCTCTGTTGCCCTCTTCTCCTCCTGCCCTCAATCTTCTCAGAATCACGGTCTTTTCGATTGAGCCAGCTATTCATAACAGGTGGCCAAAGTACTGGAGCTTCAGCTTCAGCATCAGTCCTTTCAATGAATATTCAGGACTAATTTCCTTTAGGATTGACATGGGTTGTAAAAGTTTTTTTCAGCATCACAACTCATTATTAGCAATATCACATACAGTTTTAGAATGGTAAAATTGAGGAAAACCTGTTGGTCAAGTTTTTTTCATATATGAGAGAAATTTATCTCCATTCATTGGTCATAAGTTTAAACCAGAATTTGTTTTCCTGATTTGGGCAGATCTCTTGGAATGGACTTTATGTTACAGTTGCATGTGGAAAACAAGCTCAGCCGAGTTTGAGTCTATTTCAAACTTTGTTTCTCCCCCAGTATCCACGTACATCCTGTGCTGGTGGCTGCAGGGTATATTCACACAGGGTACAACGCCTGTCCCTACCCTTGGTGAACACATGGTCCTGACAAATCAGACAATGAGTGTTCCTGAAAACCATCCCTATATAGAGGATGGGGAGCGAGGATGTCACTCTACTTGCAAAGGACTGTGAATCACAAAAATGTTTCCCACCAAACCCAAGCTAGGTGCATCGCCAAGTCCATTCCAGATCCCAAATAGACCTGAGTCACTCCAACGCCAAGTGACACAAAGGGAAATGAATAGAGAGGAAGTCAGAGTGGAAAGAGATAGCAATCCTAACCAGAGGTGGTTAAAAATATCATGTCTGTTCAGATTGTGCAAACACACACAGCCATGTACACACATTCCCAGGGCTCCTCCTAGGGCCCTGGAAGGGATTCATATGAGGAAGAGCATCTGAGGCTGAAAATGACTTTGCTTCACCTGTGCATTACTCTGAATTAATTCATCTATGTGTTTGATATACCAGGAATGTTTCATTACCTTCATTGTACTAGGGTGTTCTGTGAGTTTTTTTTTAACTGCAGTGAAAAATTCTGCTGAGGAAAACACAGTTTACATTTCAGGTGGTGTTAGTGGTAAAGAATCTGCTTGCCAGTGCAGGAGACATAAGAGATGCAGGGTGGGAAGATCAGTCACTGGGTTGAGAAGATCCCCTGGAGAAGGGCATGGCAACCCACTTCACAATTCTTGCCTGGAGAATCCCATGGACAGAGGAACCTGGCAGACTACAGTCCATAGGGTCACAAAAAGTTAGACATGACTGAGGGACTAAGCACAGCACAAACCCTCCCCCCTGCAGAGATGACTAAGAGGAAACTGAGTTCCATCCTCCTCCTCCTCCCACTCTACCTATTTAGCAGACAGTCATAGGGGACTGGGAAGGAAAACTGGAAAACTGGTTGGGATCAGAAGCCTCTGAACTATTTAGAAAGTTTGGGGAGGAGGGAGGGTTTACAGCCCCAAAGCCAAATAATGGGTGGTCTGAGCTGTTGTTGTTTAGTTGCTAAGTCATGTCCGACTCTTCAGGATCCCATGGACTGTAGGCCGCCAGGCTCCTCTGTCCATGGAATTCTCCAGGCCAGAATACTGGAGTGGTTTGCCATTTCCTTCTCTGGAGGATCTTCTTGACCAGAGCACCATGCATAGTGCTTGGGGGGCTTGACATAAGAGGAAATCAACATCTTCTTCCAGTTGAAGTGTTGCTTAGTCACAGTCGGGTTGAAGTGCTTCCATGCCTTCCATTGGAATGGGAGGGGAAGAGAACTGGAGAGGAATGGCAGGTGGAAGGAGGGGTGGCAAGTGGCCATTTGAATTCCCACAATTTGGAGAAGCAAGAATACATGAATTTCCTGGACCTAGAGACTACCATACAGAGTTAAGGGAGTCAAAGAGAAAACAAATACCGAATATTTATCCATATATGTGGAATCTAGAAAAATGGTATAGATGACCTTATGCAAAACAGACACAGGCGTAGAGAACAAACGTACGGATACCAAGGGGGGAAGGGTAATGGGAAGAACTGGGAGACTGGGCTTGACATATATATACACGCTACTGATACTATGTAAAAAATAGATAAGTAATGAAAGCCTCCTGTACAGCACAGGGAACTCTGCTCAGTGCTCTGTAGTAGTCTAAATGGGAAGGATATCCATAAATGAGGAGATATATGTATACGTATAGCTCAGCTGGTAAAGAATCCGCCTGCAATGCAGGAAACCCCATTTCAATTCCTGGATCAGGAAGATTCCCTGGAGAAGGGATAAACTACCCACTCCAGTATTCTTGGGCTTCCCTGGTGGCTCAGCTGGTAAAGAAATCTGCCTGCAATGCGGGAGACCTGGGTTCAAGACCTGGGTTCAATCTCTGTGTTGGCATGATCCCATGGAGAAGGGAATGGCTACCCACTCCAGTTTTCTGGCCTGGATAATTCCATGGACTGTATAGTCCATTGGGTCACAAAGAGTTGGACACAACTGAGCAACTTTCAATTTCACTTTCATAGCTGATTCACTTTGCTGTACAGCAGAAAATAACACAACATTGTAAAGCAACTATACTCCAATGAAAATTAATTAACTGACTAGAGGGACATGAGTTTGAGTGAACTCCAGGAGTTGGTGATGGACAGGGAAGCCTGGCGTGCTGCGATTCATGGGGTTGCAAAGAGTTGGACACAACTGAGCGATTGAACTGAACTGAACTGATGATAGAAGCATGCTTGAAATGAGAAGCATGATTTGTTTATCCTCCCTACCTAATATCCAAGAAAGTAGATATGGAAAGTTCTTAGTACAATGTTTAGCACGTCATGAATTTTTGAAAAGCATTCATTGTTGTATCATTGTTATCATTTTATTATTAATCTTTTAGAAATAAAATCCTAACCACAGAGCCAGGATAAATGAAGAGCATGCAAAAAAAAATTAATTAATAAAAAAGAAATTTTTTAAAAAAGGATACATGGATTTCTCTTAGAATGGCAGGGACAACAGAAACAGCCAAGACTGTCTTCTTGCTGGTATGTCATTCAAAAGGGATGGTCAGCAGATTGAAAAAAACTCACTAGTGGGAATCTCTAGATAGGTCATCAAGGTGGGAGCTTAGGGGAATCAAAAGAGGTCAGGCCAGGTCAGAATGGGTCTCCTATATCAGGGAGCTGTGAAGGTCAGTTGCTGTTCAGTCACTCAGTCATGTCTGACTCCTTGAACCCCATGGACTGCAGCATGTCAGGCTTCCATGCCCTTCACTATCTCCTGGAGTTTGCTCAAACTCATGTCCGTTGAGTTGGTGATGATATTTAACCATCTCATTCTCTGTCACTGCCTTCTCCTGCCCTCAATCTTTCCTAGCATCAGGGTCTTTTCCAATGAGTTGGCTCTTTGCATCAAGTGGCCAAAGTATTGGAGCCTCAGCTTCAGAAACAGCCTTCTAATGAATATTCAGGGTTGATTTCCTTTAGGATTGACTGATTTGATCTCCTTGTAGTTCAAGGGGCTCTCAACAGTCTTCTCCAGCATCATACTTTGAAAGCATCAGTTCTTCAGCACTCAGCCTTCTTTATGGTCCAACTCTCACATCCATACATGACTACTGGAAAAACTATAGCTTTGACTTCTAAAAGGACTTTCCACTAGATTCACACATGGGACCCTGAAGAGCTGTTATCTGAGCACCTGCTACCCAGACAGCCATGACAGGAAAGCAGCAACACCCACAGAGACAGGCTCCTAGAAGCATCAACCCCTAGTGCACTGCAGTAAAAGGTGACTCCACAGAGGGAGAGGAGGGCTGTGTACAAGAGAAGCCCAATTCCATCCACTCCAGGCCCCTTATGCTGAAGCCAAGCTGGGCAAGGAGAGAAGCAGGAATTCAACTCAATGTGCTCATGACCTTTTATACCAAAACTTCAAATCCGCCTGATCCACCACTAAGGAAAAGGAATGAGCAATCTGTCATAGAACAATGAAAGGCAAAGAGCTGAGGTGTTTTTTTTAAAGAATTGTCTCTGCCACAAGTTCAGACTGTTCGATGAATTATTCATAAGCGTGAAGAATTAAGGAAAATGGATTAGGAAATCTGCTGTGGGGCAAGAAACATCTTTCAAACAGGCTTCTCTGTTCTCTCACATCCCACAGATGTGCTGGCACAAAGCTGTCACTGTCAGCTTTGGTCTAATGAGCACCCCAGTTTAGCAGAAGAAACATTCTCTAACACATCTCTGGTTTCTTCATCAGAGTGATAAGGCATGAAAAAATAATGGTTAAGAAAAATGGGTGCTTTCATTCATACGTTTTATCGTACATAAGTCTTCCACACATAGTGGGAAGTTCAGACATGCAATGACCTTTTTCTCCTTTGGGATTTCTCGTGACCGTCCAAGCAGTGAGGCCACAGGGATGAAAGGGACGGTCTCTGGTACACCTGGGTTCCAGGTCCTACTCTGTCGGCTGTCAAGGGGAAATGTTTGTCTCTCTGGCAGAGACTTTCCCCTGTCTCAAAGGAGGTGTGCGACTTCTCTGGGGTTTCCAGATTGCCAAGGAGCAAACCTACATCTCAGAACCAGGTCTCCTGACTCCAGAGTATCTGTGTGTACCTCTGTTTTAGCAGTCATTCTTATATGGCCTGTGTCCATTCCATATGCTCTGAAGGATGGTGATGACATCTTTTCATAATCATATCCAGCAGCTGTCAATGTCTCTGGTGTTGAGTGGGAACTCACAAAATGTTAAAAGAATGACTGTAAAAGCCATGCAACTGTGTGCAAACAGAAACCGCGCATCAGCATTCACTTAAGTAGCTCCCATGATAAACAATGATGAGCCCACCCTTAACCTTCAAAGTAAAAAAATGGAACTAGTAAAAAGCAGAAAGTGAAGGATGATGCCTGTCATGATGTGGTGGACCAGGGATTTCAACAGTATCATTGATAAAATGTGCCCATCACCCAGCAATATGCCACTTGTATCAGTGAAGGGAAAATATGCCTTCAAAGCTGGCTGTGGGGGCTTCCCTGGTGGTCTAGTGGTTAAGACTCGGCGCTCCCAATGCCAGGGGCCTGGGTTTGATTCCTGGTCAGGGAACCAGAGCCCGCATGCTACAACTAAGACCCAGTACAGCCAAATATATAAATAAAACAAATATTTTAAATAAATTTGGTGGAATGTAAGTGTGTGAATGTTTCCATACAAGTGCCCTTTAAGTGCCGCAATACATATCTCATTCCACCTGCAAACAACCTTAAGTATTCTTTCTTGCTGTGTGAAACATCTGCTCCTCTTCTTTAAAAAAAAAATCCACTAAAGGAAGCCAGATGGAGTCCATGATATTTTTATTCGTGACAGTTTGATGACTGGCCAGAAGGTCTGGAGAACAAGAATCACCCAGCTTGTCTGTATCTGTTCCCTGAGCACTTGATTTTAAGAGCCTCTGGAGGGAATTCTCTGGCAGTGCAGTGGTTAAGACTCTGTGCTTCCATTGCACGGGGTGCAGGTTTGATCCCTAGTTGGGGAACTAGATCCCAGGTGCCAACCAGAAAAAGAAAGAGTCTCTGGAGGCTTCTCCATGGTCATTTCTGTCTATACAAACAGTGGTCCCCACAGGAAGGCTAGACATGGTGGGGGTACAAGGAAAATGGCTTGGCTGCCCCACGCATGAGAAGCTCCCACAAAAGGACCCTGCTGGGACTTCCCTGGTGGTCTAGAGGCTAAGACTCCACGCTCCCAATGCAGGGGGCCTATGTTTGATCCCTGGTCGGGGAATTAGATCTCACATACCACAACTGAAGATCCTGTGTGCTGCAACTAAGACCTGGTGCAGTCAAATAAACAAAAGTAATTAAAAAAAAATTTTTTTTTTAAACGGGACCCTGTTGCCATCTTGTTCCAGCTTCTCTGATCTTCTAACCAGTTATTCTCTACACCTCCCTCAGGCTACCTAAGGGTATGGGAAGAGGTGCTGAAATGCACTGTTGGTTGGATGCACAGCGGATCTGAACAGTGGCCAGTGCCTGACTGGGTGCTCCCACAGGACTGCTGGGCCATCCTGTCATCTGGGCGCATCCACCATGGGGTTTCACATGGCAGCGTCCCAACTTTCTCTGGCTTCCAGTTCAGAATTCCTCACTCTCTGGGTGGTCTCCCCAACCTTCCCACCTGCCTCAAAGAAGAGTCCCCTCCTTCTCCAGCATCCACCCTTCAATTGCTCCCTTTTCCCAACTTTGTCTCTTTTCTCTCAGGTTAAATCAAAACCACTCTCTCCTTCCTCTTCAGCTCTGCACGTTGTCCACCAGGTCTCACACCAAGACCTCAGGGCCCAGGGAGCCTCCACGTGGCATCACTTCCTTCCTGAGCCTGCTGGAGCTCTGTCCTCAGCCACACAGCCAGCTCGCACATAAGGAAATTCTGAGCCCCAAATCAGTACCAGTCCAAGTGTCTGCCACCTCTGCTCCTTCACCCAGCAAGAACCCAGCCAGGGGCAAACAAGAGAACCGCACAAATCTGCATCTTTACTTTCTATTCCTTGCAGCTTCTAGGCCATGACTCTGAGCAAACTTCCTAATCACAACCAACTTTCACTCCTCTCATTTTTCATCCACCCCAGTGAATGTCCTTTTTGAGAAACATGTTGGTTCCTTTCTCCTGGGAGGACACGTCCCTGAGATCTGGCTGAATCACTTACGAGGCATGAAAATAACACCTATTATTCACTAACAGCCACTGAGACTGAGACTATTAGTGAGAGAAATGAACCATAACCAGGAGTGGGTGTGGATCTATATTCCATGCCAAGAGTCCCCTTGAAATAGATCATTGGGCAATCCATGTCCACTTGACTTTATTGATGCCTTACTCCCTTCTAAAACGTTCAGTTCTCTTGGAGAACAAAAGCCTTCACAGTAGTTTGGTAAATAGTCACTTTGGAACCTACTGCATGATTCCATTTCCTTTTGCACTTCAATAAAGTGAGACTACGGAGAAGGCAATGGCACCCCACTCCAGTACTCTTGCCTGGAAAATCCCATGGATGGAGGAGCCTGGTGGGCCGCAGTCCATGGGGTCGCTAGGAGTCAGACACGACTGAGCGACTTCACTTTCACTTTTCACTTTCAAGCATTGGAGAAGGAAATGGCAACCCACTCCAGTATTCTTGCCTGGAGAATCCCAGGGACGGAGGAGCCTGTTGGGCTGCCGTCTATGGGGTCGCACAGAGTCGGACACGACTGAAGCGACTTAGCAGCAGCAGCAGCAAAGTGAGACTATGGCCCCAAAAGCAGGGGTTAGATCTTCTATTGTTCATGCTGTTCTCATGACAGGACTGAGCAACTGAATTGAACTGAACTGAGACCTTCTACATCATTAGTAGGAATATAAACTGGCGCACTCACTATGGAAAACAATACAGAGGGTCCTCAAAAAACTAAAAATAGAGTTGCCATATGCTTAGTTGCTCAGCCATGTCTGACTCTTTGAAACCCTATGGACTATAGCCCACCAGGCTCCTCTGTCCATAGGATTCTCCAGGCAAGAATACTAGAGTGGGTTGCTATGCCCTCCTCCAGGGGATCTTCCCAATCCAGGAATAGAACCCAGGTCTCCCGCATTGCAGGCAGATTCTTTACCACCTGAGCCACCAGGGAAGCCCAGGAATACTGGAGTGGGTAGCCTTTCCTCTCTTCAAGGGATCTTCCCCACCCAGGAATTGAATCGGGGTCTCCTGCATTGCAGGTGGATTCTTTACCAGCTGAGCTACCAGGGAAACCTTGCCATAAGACCCAGAAATTCAACTCCTGGACATACATCTCAACAAAACTATCATTCAAAAAGATACACACACCCCAATGTACATAACAACACTATTTATAATAGCCAAGACATAGAAGCAACCTAAATGTCCATTGACAGATAAATAGATAAAGAAGATATGGTATATATATATATGCCATAGAAAAGAATGAAATAATGCCATTTGCAGCTATAAGGATGGACCTAGAGATTATCATACTAAGTGAAGTAAGTTAGAAAGAGAAAGACAAATACATAATATCATTTATCTGTGGAATCTAAAATACAGCACAAATGAACATATCTATGAAAACAGAAACAGATAAACAAACATAGAGAACAGACTTGTGGTTGCCAAGGTGGATGAGGGTTGGGGGACAGATGGATTGGGAGTTTGGGATTAGCAGATAGAAACTATTATATGTAGGATGAATAAACAACACAGTCCTACTCTATAACATAGGAAAATACATTCCATATATATAATAAACCATGCCATTGTTCAGTCACTAAGGTGTATAGAGTCTGTGACCCCACGGACTGTAGCCTGCCAGGCTCCTCTGTCCATGGGATTTCCCAGGCAAGGATACTGGAGTGGGTTGCTATTTCCTTCTCCAGGGGATCTTCCCAATCCAGGGATTGAAATTGCATCTCCTGCATTAGTAGGTGGGTTCTTTATCACTGAGCTACCTGGGCAGCCTGTAATAAACCATAAAGTAAAAGAAAAAAAGAAGTAGTTAGAGCCTAGGAATGGACAGACAAAATGTTACAAAAGTAACAGATAATCAAGACAAAACTCAGAGCAGGATGATTTGAATCAAGCCCTAATGCTCCTACTCAAATTTCATAATAACTTGAGGCAGATCATTTAACTTCTCTGAGCTTAGCTTTTATAACTATAAAATGAATGTAAGCCAAAGGTTTCCAGTTCCAATCTTTTCCAACTTTTCTGGATCCCTCATTCCTCTGATGTTCAAGTTGAATGGCTTGAGCTCCTAGATCCTAAATTATGAGAAATCAAACAAAACTCTTCCCCAAGAGTTCCTCACATTCCCCTTGCTTTCCATTGAGTTGGCAAACATTTATTGAGCATGTACTATGTGCCAAGTTCATTCGAGCAGAGAACAAGATGAAGGAAACCTGCAGGCATAGCATATATATGTAAGTCCCCCTGGTCTTCTCTCATTCTGGGGATACGTTGGGAAATCCCAATTCTCCCACATGATCAGGCAGTGCAAATGAGTGCTTCCTTCAACTCCTCTCTGGCACCTAGGCTGTGCTCAGGGGGTTTTATCTTTCTCAACCTCATCGAGATGTTTCTTCAAAAGAAATCATCATTTTGTATGAAACATACTACTCACTCTCCAAGAAGGCAAAATTGAATGCAGGCTATGTTTGTTGTAAATAGAAACCAGTATTTCCTAATGTTAGATAGGTAGAATAGGGAAAAGGAGTCCAAAATGGTGGTGGCTAAAAGACAAAGAAGGGAAAAGCCCGCAAAAATAGAACAAAAGAAGGTCCGAGGACTGGAGTGAGGACCTCAGGTAAAACAAACAACACTCCTGGCTGGCCCAATTTACATAGGACAGGCCCAGAGAGAGATAAACATATAAAAAGAGGAGCCAAAGCTAGCTGTCTCTCTCTCCCGCGCGCTGGGGCGATCTTCTCCACGTGTCTTTGGATCGACATGCCCTCATGCCTCAAAGATAGATTTTCCTGCTATTTTCTAAATAAAATAGAGCTGTAACACTGAGCTGTAACACTGATTTGTCTAAGAGCTATAACATGGTCCATTTGAGACCTGAGAGCTATAACACGGTCTATCCAAGACCTGTGATACACCGAGGGGGCTTTAATGTCCGCCACTCCAATCTTTGTTGTGACAAGACAAAAAACCGAAGAACATAAACTCGCGTGACACTAATCTACTTGGGATTTGAGCAGCTCAAGAAGAGCACTGGTGAGCTTTACAAAAATATAAACTAACTGATGTGTACACAGAGGCTTTCGTTTTACTTTCTCAATGTCTAAAGTTATCATTTCCCTATGTTCTAATGCTCTGTTTTTCCCCTTTCTTAACCCGCGAGGGAACAATGGAGTTTGACCAGACAGAATACATTGAACCTTATGGGAACACTTCTTTAAGAAGAAGTCTTATAGGAGTGGTGATTTGGAGAAACATGACTCCTGGCTCCAGACGTATGATGAGTTATGCTAATTATGGCTTCCAAACAAGAGACCAACTCTTCCAAATATTTCAGGGGCTGATGTTCACATCTGACAAAACCCAGGGGAGACCCTGACTCCTATATGACAGAAGCTAATCAACGTCCTAAAGAAACACAGTGGCTCCCTTCTGTTCTCTGTTTCTCTCTATACAGAATAATGGTTTTGAGCATAATTTGAAAAGGCAGAGACCAAAGGGGATTCCAGGGATTGTCTTGGCTTTGAACCTCATTAAACAGCTTTAATTTCTTTCTCCTTTGTTTAAGTAGATAACAATATTGCCAATAAATACAGTCCAGTGAATCCTCTGCCAAAAACTGAATCAGACAGTATTTTAATAAAGTAAAAAATGATCAGGAATAGGAAATTTTACATTCCACAGACAATGAGAGTCCAGATAGTACAGGGAAACTGGCCTCTGGCCATAAGAGATGTGAAGACAAGGACAACAGAGTTATTGAGCACAGGTAATTCAACATTCAAAAAACTAAGATCATAGCATCTGGCATCATCATTTCAAGGCAAATAGAAGGGTAAAAAGTGGAAGCAATGACAGGTTTTATTTTCTTGGGCTCCCAAATCACTGTGGATGGTGACTGCAACCATGAAATCAAAAGACGCTTGCTCCTTGGAAGGAAAGCTATGACAAACCTAGACAGCATATTAAAAAGCAGAGGCATCTCTTTGCTGACAAAGATTCATATAGTCAAAGCCATGGTTTTTCCAGTAGTCATGTACAGATGTGAAAGCTGTACCATGAAGAAGGCTGAGTGCTAGAGAACTGATGCTTTCAAATCGTGCTGGAGAAAATTCTTGAGAGTCCCTTGGACTGCAAGGAGATCAAATCAGGCAATCCTAAAGGAAATAAACCCTGAATATTCATTGGAAGGACTGATGCTGAAGCTCCAATACTTTGGCTACCTGATGCGAAGAGCTGACTCATTGGAAAAGACCCTGATGCTAGGAAAGATTGAAGACAAAAGGAGAAGAGGGAGGCAGAAGATAAGGTGGTTGAATAGCATCACTGACTCAATGAACATGAGTTTGAGCAAACCCTGGGAGATAGTGAAAGACAAAGGAGCCTGGCTTTCTGTGGTCCATGGCATCAAAAAGAGTCAGACACAACTTAGCAACTGAACAACAACAAAGTTCTTAGCAGAAGAAAATGGCCACACCATGAACAAGCATAACCAGAAGGATGAAGGAATGGTAGAGTTTGTCAACATTCCAGATGGAAAGGCAGGTATTGCTGTGGAAGGGAATAGCCTTGAAACTGGTATGTAGAATCCTTAGAAGGGTCTGAAGAAAAGAAGAAAAGCCTAATACATTGACCTCCTTCTTCAATATAAATAATTCAATTCATTTCAATCTTACTTAACCATTCCAATCAATACCAAGATTTGATTGTGGTTGCCAAGGGAAGGCAGGTGGGAGAAAGACAGATTGGGAGTTTGGGGTTAGCAGATGCAAACTATTATATATAGGATGGATAAACAACAAGGTCCTACTGTAGAGCACAAGGAACTACATTCAATATCCTGTAATAAGCCATAATGGAAAAGGATATGAAAAAGAATATATATATATGTATGTATACATATATACATACATGTTATATGTATATCATACATAACATAAATAACAAAATATGTATATCATACATACAAAATCTGTACAATAAAAATAACATTGTAAATCTACTATGCATATGTGCTAAGTCCCCTCAGTAATGTCCATCTCTTTTGGAAATTATGGACTGTAGCCCACCAGGCTTATCTGTCCATGGATTCTCCAGGCAAGGATGCTGGAATGGGTTGCCATGCCCTACTCCAGGGGATCTTCCCGACCCAGGGAACGAACCTGTATTTCTTATATCACCTACCTTGGCAGACGGGTTCTTTACCACTAGCACCACCTGGGAAATAAACTATACTTCAAAAAAAAAGAAAGACCAAGATTTGAATTTATGTATTTAATCTTCCTATTCCCCCAAATTTTAATGAAATGACCAAAAAATTTTGCTTTAACCTGGGAAACACCATATGGGCAGTAGCACCTTGGGAAAGTGGTGCTCTTAGCAGCAGTCCATCCAGTGAATCAAGCCTCTGCATGCTGGAGAGCTATAGGGCTCAGCCTGACCTCTTCTCCATCAATACTCTCCAGCAGAAGCCGTGAAGTGTGGGGCTCTGTGTGTGATGCATTTACTGTCCCAGGTGGGTCTCGTGTCTTCCTGGACTGTCATTCTTGCCTCCATTCTGGCCCCCCTCCTTCCCACTCTTCACATAGCTGCTAGAGTGCTCCTTCTAAAATCCAAGTTAGGGGACTTCCCTAGCAGTCCAGTGGTTAAGACTCCAAGCTTCCACTGCAAGAGGATCCCTGGTCGGGAAACTATTCATAAGATCCCACATGCCTCCCAGCTGGCGCTAGTGGTAAAGAACCCACCTGCCAATGCAGGAGACATAAGAGATGTGGGTTCAATCCCTGGGTTGGGAAGATCCCCTGGAGGAGGAAATAGCAACGCACTCCAGTATTCTTGCCTGGAGAATCCCATGGACAGAGGAGCCTGGCCGGCTACAGTCAAGGGTCACAAAGAGTCAATCATGACTGAAGTGACTTAGCACGCATGCATGCACATGCTGTGAGGCGCTGCCAAAAATAAGCACAAAATAAAAGAAAATTTTAAAAGGACGATTTAAAAAAAATAACAGAAACAAAACCCAAGTCAGATCATCTCAGTGTCTCCTCAAACTCAACCATGGCTCACATCCTGCTCAAGGGAAAAGACAAAACTTACAAGAATCTGCGGGGCCCCATCTGATCTGACCGTGGCTACCTCTGTGCCCTAATCCCCCAGTGTTTCCCTCCCTCGCTCCCCACTCCACTCCAGCCACACTGATCTCTCTCTAGTTCCTTGAACATGCCAAGCTCTTAGGACCTTTGCCCCTGCTGTGTCCTCTGCCTAGAACACACTTGTCTCAGAAGCTCATTTTATTCTGCCCCCTTTTCCTTCTGGTCTCTGCTCAAATGTCATTTTGTCAGAAAAGCCTTTCAAGGTCTCTGTTTAAAATTATATTCCTGGGACTTCCCTGGTGGTCCAGTGGCTAAGACTCCATGCTCCAAATACAGGGGGGCATGGGTTTGATTCCTGGTCAGGGAACTAGATCCCACATGCTGCAAGTAAGAGTTTGCATGCCACAACTAAGACCTGGCACAACCAATAAATAAATATAAAATCTTAAGAAATAAAGTAAGAGTCCCTTACTTCCTTCATTCCCTATCTCTTTAACCTAATTCCATTTTTTTTCCACTTAACGTAGCATTATCTACCACTTTTTATTTATTTAGTGAAGAGGAACTAAAAAGCCTCTTGATGAAAGTGAAAGAGGATAGTGAAAAAGTTAAAGCTCAACATTCAGAAAATGAAGATCATGGCATCTGGTCCCATCACTTCATGGGAAATCGATGGGGAAACAGTGGAAACAGTGTCAGACTTTATTTTGGGGGGCTCCAAAATCACTGCAGATGGTGATTGCAGCCATGAAATTAAAAGACGCTTACTCCTTGGAAGGAAAGTTATGACCAACCTAGATAGCATATGGAAAAGCAGAGATTACTTTGCCAACAAAGGTCCGTCTAGCCAAGGCTATGGTTTTTCCTGTGGTCATGTATGGATGTGAGAATTGGACTGTGAAGAAAGCTGAGTGCCAAAGACTTGATGCTTTTGAACTGTGGTGTTGGAGAAGACTCTTGAGAGTCCCTTGGACTGCAAGGAGATCCAACCAGTCCATTCTAAAGGAGATCAGCCCTGGGTGTTCTTTGAAAGGAATGATGCTAAAGCTGAAACTCCAGTACTTTGGCCACCTCATGTGAAGAGTTGACTCATTGGAAAAGACTCTGATGCTGGGAGGGATTGGGGTCAGGAGGAAAAGGGGATGACAGAGGATGAGATGGTTGGATGGCATCACTGACTCGATAGACGTGAGTCTGAGTGAACTCCGGGAGTTGGTGATGGACAGGGAGGCCTGGCATGCTGCGATTCATGGGATCGCAAAGAGTCAGACACGACTGAGCGACTGAACTGAACTGATATACCACTATATTATATATTTGTGTGTTATTTTGCTGTCTACCTTCCCTTTTGTTGTTGTTTAGTTGCTAAGTCATGTCCAACTCTTACGACCCCATGGACTGTAGCCCACCAGGCTCCTTTGTCCATGGAATTCTCCAGGCAACAGTACTGGAACGGGTTGCCATTTCCTTCTCCAGGGCATTTTCCCAACCCAGGGATTGAACTCATCTGCATTTGTAAGTAGGTTCTTTACCATAACAAGTAAAGTAAAAATAACAAGATAAGCAGTGAACACTGAGATGGGCAGCCCAGATCCCTGTTCAGGACAGATGGCCAGTGTCCCCTAGTGGCTGGATTTGCTGCCAGTGGTCAGCCCTCTTCTGAGAGAGGCTGGACTGATGAGAGTTGTCTTATCCAAGGCCATACTCCCTTCTTTGGGCTTATCACACCCCGTGACTGTTAGATGCACAGGTATGTTACTAATCCCAACTCGCAGCTCCAGAGGGTCCTCCTAGTGTTAGAGCCTTCTTAAGACTGACTCAGCCCAGTTCTTCCCTCTGCCCGTCCTGCCAAGACACGGAAACAACCTAAGTGTCCATCAGTGGATGAATAAGGAAGCTGTGCTCTTTGTATATAATGGAATGCCCCTCAGCCCTGAGAAGGAAGGAAATTTTTCCATTTGCAACAAAACGAACGACCCCTGAGGGCATTATGCTAAGCAAGATGAGTCCGAAAGAGAAAGACAAATACTGTAGGATCTTCTTTATATGTGGAAACTATACAAGCTGAACTCTCTAGTGTAGAAGAGTAGTTACAAGGGTCTGGGGAGTGGTGTGGAGGTGGGGGTGGGGGTGGGAGTAGGCGGGTTGGGGGCTGGAGAGGGGGAAATTGGTGAGATGGTGCTTATGTTGTAGCCCTGCGTTCTGGGAAACAACCTCACTTAGAAGGATAATGCAGATGGTGAAGTACAGTTTATTACACTGGCTGGCCCAAGACAGCGTCTCCTCTTAGCCAAGGACCCAGACCAGTTTTTGTGAAAACCTTATATACCCTAAGTGTACGTGCCCAAACCCACCTCCCCAAATTCCCTGAAACTAGTCTGAACAAAGGAAAAGAAAGATACAATCAAAGTTCACCCGTGATTCATATGCCTTAAGCCCAGGTAGTTAACAGGGGACAATTATCAATAGGCCTGTGGTCATACCCCAATAAACATAATAGAATGTATAATTGCATTCCGTTACACAGATAATTAGGGTATTCTTTTAGGCATGGAGAGTCTAGATACTAGCTCTGGGGCTCTTCCTTCCGGGGGGCCTGATTTTTCAGTTGGTATGTCATTTCCATAGATACTGGGCATATAGCTCAAAGTCCACAGTCAGGCACAAGATGGAGTCCTGCTTTCAAGACAGAGCCTGTTCTGTCTGTTTCCTCCTTCATTTAGGAGGGAAACTTTCAACTAATAGATAAACAAGTCCCAGAGATCTAATGCACAACATACAATTTACAGCCAGCAAGACTGTATTATAAATTTCAAAGTTGCTAAGAGACTAGATCTTAATTGTTCTTACCACAAAAATGAAACGATAATTATATGAAGCAATGGAGGGGATGAAGAGAAACAGACTACTAGTCTCTCATGGCCCCTGCTAGTCACAGCATCCTGACACCGCCAGCTCTTCCTACATGTTGAGATCCTCTCTATGAGGGAACTCTGAATGAATCCTTTCTTTATCTGCTCCCTTGTTCTCTCAAACATCCAACTTAATTACCATTTTTTAAAATTCAGACACCAAAAATAAAAACCATGCTCACTAAAGCAAGAAAAGTCACACTGAAATTCTAACTCCAAGAAGCTGCTCTAAAATCTTCCATGACCAAGCAATGACTTAAATCCTTGAGGAATCAGAGGTGCAGAGCCAATGCAAAATCTGTGATTACATGCAACCTCTCATAACTGTCCCCGAGGAGTAGTAGTCCATTAGTCAGGACTCTTCAGACTCTCCAAACCTGATTCAAATGAGCTTAGCAAAGTTGGAACCTATCAACCCAATTGTCAAATCATAGGAAAAGCTGGGTGGAGCTGGCTACAGAAATTAGTGGAACCCTGAACTCTTTTTTTTTTCCCCCTCTCATGGCTCCTTCTGCTGGTCTCATTCCCTTATGATTCACTTTTCACATTGACCACAGGACTCTGACGTTAAGAAAATCGAGCTTCTCTCTTCCAGATCCCATTTGAAAAATCCCATAAGAGGACTTTGCTTTCCCTGGCTTGGATCATACGTCCATCATTTTGGCCAGGAGGTCAAGCTCTGTTACCATATGACAAAGAAAAGGGCTGAGCAGACAAAAGCAGATGTCCACTCCAATTTACCGCAGTTGCATCCCATGTTTATATAGACATTGGTCTCTGAAAATCTGGTCTCAGAACTGTACTTTCTGGCTATTGTGGCCACAGAACATAAGATCTGGATCTAGTCATCGTAAATATCCAAGATTCCTTCATCTCTGCTCCATCCTCAGAGCCTCATGAGTCCTTTCTTAAGCAGGCAGGACTCTATACCATTGAGTTATTTCTTACAAAAGACTTTGTCTAGAATGCTGAAAGTTTATCTAAGCAGATTTTTTCAGGTTGGTTATAGCAGGATAAAAGTCATTGTTACAGATTCCGAGTGGACTTTCCTTCACTGATTCCAGACCAATGCAAGGAGCATCTCTACCGTGAAATGCATTTATGATCATTTGTTGCTTTTTACACTGACTTCCACAAATTTGGGTTTCCTTAACTTTGGAAACCACAAACTTCCAGAAATGCTGACAAAGGGGGGGAAATGGAAGATGCTAGAGCAGTGAAGCATAAATCCCAGCTTCTCTCCTCTGCCTTCCACACTGGTCAGAAAGAGGGAAAGCTGGGTGGGCTGGAGAGAAGCTTGGGAACTATCACTAATATCCTCCAACTTGGAGTGACATTGACCTAAGCCAGCGATCGAATAGCTGGGGAAAATGTGCAAAACCCTTGCCAGTAGGAGGCCTGACTTGCCACCTGGGCAGCCAGTGGAGCTGGAAAGATGTCCAAGGGCTGCCAAAACAGTCTTCAGGCACAGAGCTGAGTTGGGAAAATGACATGAAGGTCAAAGATGGGTCTCTCACAGCCAGGAAACAGATGCACGCCCTCCTGCTTGTGGAGTGAGCCTTGGAAGGGTCCAGAAAACATTTCAGATCAAAGTCGAGTGCAGGCCTTGGGGCTAGGCTGCCCACAAACTGACATCTCCCCACCCTCAGGCCACAGGAAGGCGGACACAGTGAGCTATTCTCAGACTGTAGCTATGACGGGAAGGCAAGCAGGCTCCAACAATTTGGGAAGGGGAAAAATTCTGGAAAAAAAATAAAAGAGGCCTAATAATAAGTACCAAGGCCCAATATCTGCATAGGTAAATTCTTTCTTTCACCCTTCCAAAAAACAGAGCATTCCATTCTTGAGCCCAGAATACCTGAAAAGGACCAAACAGAAAAGAAAACAAAGGAGTCACAAATTCAAATGACTTCACAGACCAGATAAGAGACACAAATGCGTGACTCTGACCAACTGAAAATATGGGCTTCACACTTGTGAGTGCTGGGTCCTGGGGGTACTGGAGAGCCTGTCCAGTTTAAAGATGGGCCACCTGGGGCGAAGAGCTGACTCATTGGAAAAGACCCTGGTGCTAGGAAAGATTGAGGGCAGGAAGAGAAGAGGGCAGCAGAGGATGAGATGGTTAGATAGCATCACAAACTCAATGGACATGAATTTGAGCAAACTCTGGGAGACAGTGGAGGACAGAGGAGCCTGGTGTGCTGCAGTCCATGGAGTCAAAAAGAGTCAGACATGACTGAGGGACTGAAGAACAACAACGACAACCTATCCAATCCTCAGACCGTCTTTTCCATACAGAGACTCAGGCTCACTGAATCTACCTAGTTTTTCAAGAACAGCTGGATCTTTAACCCTCCAATTTTTAAAATATCAATAGGACAAATAAGTGGTGGGCTGCCATCTATGAGATCGCAGAGAATCGGACACGACTGAAGCGACTTAGCAGCAGCAGGACAAAAAATATCAATAGGACAAACAAAATTTATCAGCTGCTGGATATGAATCATGAACCATCAGTTTTCTGATACCCTTTGACAAGTCATACTTACAAATATTGACCTAAAATACTATTTTTAAAGCAAATATGTTTTAGCAGTACATTAGAAGAATAATTTTAGATGACCAATCTAACCCATCCTTGGAATATATCTAGTCAATATTGCTGCTGCTGCTGCTGTGCCACTTTAGTCGTATCCGACTCTGTGCGACCCTATAGATGGCAGCCCACCAGGCTCCACCATCCCTGGGATTCTCCAGGCAAGAACACTGGAGTGGGTTGCCATTTCCTTCCCCAATGCATGAAAGTGAAAAGTGAAAGTGAAGTTGCTCAGTCGTGTCCATCTCTAGCGACCCCATGGACTGCAGCCCACCAGGCTCCTCCATCCATGGGATTTTCCAGGCAAGAGTACTGGAGTGGGGTGCCATTGCCTTCTCCTCTAGTCAATATTAGGAAATCTATTAATATAAGACATTATATTCACAGAAAGGGGGAGACAGCATAAGAATATACCAGTAAGCACTTGACAAGCTCCAATATGCATTTTTTATTTATTTTTTTTCATTTTTTATTTTTTTAAACATTCTTGATTTTTTTTCTGTTACTGAAACAGAAATGCTTAGATTTCCTAGACTGCTCCAGACTTTTTTTTAAATTTCCCTGTGCTATACAGTAAATCCTTGTTGCTTATCTATTTTATATTTTTATTTATTTTTAAAATTTTTGGCCATGCCACATGGCATGTGGGATCCTAGTTCCCCAGTCAGGGATCAAACCAGTGCCCTCTACAGTGGAGGCGCAGAAGTCTTAACTACTGGACTGCCAGGGAATTCCCTGCTTGGGACTTTTGATTGCAAGAGATAAAACCCAGCTCATGTCATCTGCAAATAGTTAGAGTTTTACTTCTTCTTTTCCAATCTGGATTCCTTTTATTTCTTTTTCTTCTCTGATTGCTGTGGCTAAAACTTCCAAAACTATGTTGAATAGTAGTGGTGAGAGTGGGCACCCTTGTCTTGTTCCTGAAATAAAAGGAATCCAGATTGGAAAAAAAGAAGTAAAACTCTCACTGTTTGCAGATGACATGATCCTCTACATAGAAAACCCTAGAGACTCCATCAGAAAATTACTAGAGCTAATCAATGAATATAGTAAAGTTGCAGGATATAAAATCAACACACAGAAATCCTTTGCATTCCTATACACTAACAATGAGAAAACACAAAGAGAAATTAAGGAAACAATTCCATGCACCATTACAATGAAAAGAATAAAATACTTAGGAATAAATCTACCTAAGGAAACAAAATACCTATATACAGAAAACTATAAAACACTGATGAAAGAAATCAAAGATGACACAAATAGATGGAGAAATATACCATGTTCACGGATCAGAAGAATCAATATAGTGAAAATGAGTATACTATCCAAAGCAATCTATAGATTTAATGCAATCCCTATCAAGCTACCAACAGTATTTTTCACAGAACTAGAACAAATAGTTTCACAGTTTGTATGGAAATACAAAAAACCTCGAATAGCCAAAGCAATCTTGAGAAAGAAGATGGAACTGGAGGAATCAACTTGCCTGACTTCAGAGTATACTACAAAGCTATCCTCATCAAGACAGTTTGGTACTGGCACAGAGATGGAAATATAGATCAATGGAACAAAATAGAAAGCCCAGAGATAAATCCATGAACCTATGGACACCTTAAATTTGACAAAGGAGGCAAGAATATACAATGGAGAAAAGACAATCTCTTTAACAAGTGGTGCTGGGAAAACTGGTCAACCACTTGTAAAAGAATGAAACTAGAACACTTTCTAACACCAAACACAAAAATAAATTCAAAATGGATTAAATATCTAAATGTAATACCAGAAACTATAAAACTCCTAGAGGAAAACATAGGCAAAACACTCTCTGACATAAATCACAGCAGGATCCTCTATGACCCACCTCCCAGAGTACTGGAAATAAAAGCAAAAATAAACAAATGGGACCTAATTAAACTTAAAAGCTTTTGCACAACGAAGGAAACTACAAGCAAGGTGAAAAGACAGCCTTCAGAATGGGAGAAAATAATAGAAAATGAAGCAACTGACAAATAATTAATATCAAAAATATACAAATAGCTCCTGCAGCTCAATGCCAGAAAAAGAGACAACCCAATCAAAAAATGGGCCAAAGAACTAAACAGACATTTCTCCAAAGAAGACATACAGACGGCTAACAAACACATGAAAAGATGCCCAACATCACTCATTATCAGAGAAATGCAAATCAAAACCACAATGAGGTACCATCTCACGCCAGTCAGGATGGCTGCTATCAAAAAGTCTACAAACAATAAATGCTAGAGAGGGTGCAGAGAAAAAGGAACCCTCTTACACTGTTGGTGGGAATGCAAACCACTACAGCCACTATGGAGAACAGTGTGAAGATCCCTTAAAAACTGGAAATAGAACTGCCATACAACACAGCAACCCCACTTCTGGGCATACACACTGAGAAAACCAGAATTGAAAGAGACACGTGTACCCCAATGTTCATCGCAGCACTGTTTACAATAGCCAGGACATGGAAGCAACCTAGATGTCCATCGGCAGATGAATGGATAAGAAAGCTGTGGTACATATGCACAATTGAATATTACTCAGCTATTAAAAAGAATGCATTTGAATCAGTTCTAATGAGGTAGATGAAACTGGAGCCTATTATACAGAGTGAAGTAAGTCAGAAAGAAAAACACCAATACAGTATATTAACGCATATATATGGAATTTAGAAAGAGGACAATGATGACCCTATATATTTGAGACAGCAAAAGAGACACAGATGTAAAGAACAAACTTTTGGACTCTGTGGGAGAAGGCAAGGGTGGGATGATTCGAGAGAATAGCACTGAAACATGTATATTATCATATGTGAAATAGATCACCAGTCCAAGTTCGATGCATGAGACAGGGTGCTCAGGGCTGGTGCACTGGGATGACTCTGAGGGATGGGATGAGGAGGGAGGTGAGGGGGGTGGTTCTGGATTGGGAACACAGCCCGTGGCTGATTCATGTCAATGTATGGCAAAAACCACTACAATATTGTAAAGTGATTAGCCTCCAACTAAAATAAATTAATTAAAAATAATTACAAGAGAAAAAAATAACAGCTCAGTATCTTAAGGAGAAACATAGAAGAAAAATTTTTAATTGACTCAAATAGGTGAAAAGTCCAGCGGTATCTTTGCTTTAGGCCTGGCTAAAGTGAGTGAAAGTCGCTCAGTCGTGTCGAACTTTGTGCGACCCCATGGACTAAACAGTCCATGGAATTTTCCAGGCCAGAATACTGGAGTGGGTATAGCCTTTCCCTTCTCCAGGGGATCTTCCCAATCCATGGATCAAACCCAGGTCTCCTGTACTGCTGGCAGATTCTTTATCAGCTGAAACACAAGGAAAGCCCAAGAATACTGGAGTGGTTAGTCTATCCCTTTTCCAGGGGATCTTCCAACCCAGGAAATGAACCAGGGTCTCCTGCATTGCAGGCGGATTCTTCACCAACTGAGCTATGAGGGAAGCCCTAGGCCTGGTTGGAAACCACGGCTTAAATAGGTCAGAACTGACTAGTTGGCCATGACTTACCTCTACTCTCTTCATGTTGGCTTCATTCTCTTCAACTGTCAGTGGGTTTTTCCTTTCATCTAGAAAAAGATGACTACAAGAAACTCTTGTTTAATTCCTATTTAAAGTTGGTGAGAGGGAATTCCTTGGAGGGCCAGTGGTTAGGACTTCATGCTTTCACTGTCAAGGGCCCAGATTCTATCCCTGGTCAGGGAACTAAGATCCTATAAGCCAAGGCATAGCAAAATTAATTAATAATTTAGTTGGTGAGTATAGAGGGAAAAAAAAAGAATGTCTCTCCCCACGGTTTTAGTAGGAAAGGTCAATTCTAATTGGCTTAGCTTGGGACACAAATACATACTGTAAATTAAGTATCTAGTTAGGGACTTGTATCTAGAACATATAAAGAACTCCTAAACTCAATAATAAAATGACAAATAACCCAATTAAAAGCTGGCAAAGGATCTGAGTAGACACTTCTACAAACAGCAAAAAGGTACATGGAAAGATTGTCAACATTATTAGTCATTAGAGAATTGAGAATCAAAACCCACAATGAGATGCCATTTCACGTTGACTGTAGTCAAAAAGACAGATAATACAAAGTTTTGGCAAGGGACTTCCCTGATGGTCCAGTGGCTAAGACTCTGCATTCTCAGTGCAGGGGGACTGGGTTTGATACCCCGTCAGGGAACTAGAACCTGCCTGCTGTAACTAAGACCCAGTGCAGCCAAATAAATATATAATTTTTAAAGTGTTGGCAAAAATGTGAAGAAATTGATACCTTCATACACTGCTGGTGGGAATGTAAAATGGTGCAGCCACTTTGGAAATCAGCTTGGCAGTTTTTCAGAAAGCTAAACTCAAAGTTACTATGGGACCCAACAATTTCACCCCTAGGTATCCACTCAAGATAAATGAAAACATGTTCACACAAAAACCTGGACACAAATCTTCATAGCAGCATCATTCCTAATAGCAAAAAAGTGAGGGAACAATCCGAGTTCCCTCAACAGATGAGTGGATAAGCAAATAGTGCAACAGACTATTATCCAGTCATAAAAAAGGAATGAAGTACTGATTTATGTCACAACATGGGTGAACCTCAAAAACATTATGCTCAGTGAAAAAAGCCAGACACAGAAGGTTACATGTTTTTATGATTCCATTATGTCCAGAGCAGACACAGAGACAGAAAGTAGATTAGTATTGCCAGGGGTTGGAGTACACAGTGACAGCTATGAGAATGTTCTGGAATTAGACAGTGGTGACCATTGCACAACTTTGTGAATACGAAAGTTATTGAATTAATTGCATAACTTTTGTAGTATGCAAACCATATCTTAATAAGCAAATTAATTTTTAAAAAATTTGTTAGAGTGACTAATTACACGATATATAAAAATGAATAGGTTTTCTGTAGAAATAATAATCAAGAATAAACCACACTGGGAGAAAATTTCCCATGGACTGTACCAACTAAAAAGATAAAATACCTAGTAATAAACTAGGCAAGAACTGTGCAAAACCTATACAAAGAAATCTTTTTAAAATACAAGTAAATGGAAAGACACATTTTGCTCTTTGATCGAAAACTTCTATTTTTCTTAGAGTTATAGCTGAGCTTCCAAAAACAATATCAAAAAGATTATTTTGAAACTCAGTAAGAAGTTAAATGTATCTGGAAAAATACTCCTGCAAGATAATGTTGGTAAGAGGGAATTACCCAAGCAATTTCTGAAAAAAACAGACTGGTGGAGGGACTGGAAAGAACTATCTCTAAGACATACTGATTAAAAAAGGATACTAAATATATGTGTGTGTGTGTGTGTGTGTGTGTGTATATATATATATAGTTTTACTAAAGACCAGAACAGAATAAAGGGCTCATGTGTGTGCTCAGTTATGTCCAATTCTTTATGACCCCATGGACTGTGTAGCCCACTCGGCTCCTCTGTCCCTGGGACTTTCCAGGCAAGAACACTGGAGTAGGTTGCCATTTCCTTCTCCAGGGGATCTTCCAGACCCAGGGATCGAACCCACGTTTCCTGCACTGGCAGATCGAACCACTCTGTCACCTGGGAAGTCCAAAGTGAAAGTGAAAGTCACTCAGTCATGTCTGACTCTTTGAGACCCCTGGACTAAACAGTCCATGGAATTCTCTAGGCCAGAATACTGGAGAGGGTAGCCTTTCCCTTCTCCAGGGATCTTCCTAACCTGGGGATCAAACCCAGGTCTCCCACATTGCTGGTGGATTCCTTACAAGCTGAGCCACAAGAGGAGCCCAACAATACTGGAGTGGGTAGCCTTTCCCTTCTCCAGGGAATCTTCCCAACCTAGGGATCGAACCCAGGTCCCCACATTGCCATCAGATTCTTTACCACCTGAGCCATCAGGGAACCCTAAGAATACTGGAATGGGTAATCTATCCCTTCTACAGTGGATCTTCCCAACCCATGAGTCAAACCGGGGTCTCCTGCATTATAGGCTGATTCTTTACCAACTGAGCTATCAGAGAAGCCCAAAGGATTCATAAATACACTTAATTACATATATAATTTAATTTACAAAAAAATGGCATTTCAAATTAATGTGGAAATTAGAAATTATTCAAAAATGATTTAGAGATAACTAAGTCTTTAGAGAAAATTAAGTTCAATCCCTGTTTTACTCTTTCTACCAAAATAAATAATAGAACAGATCAAAGCTTTAAACAAAAAGTAAACCATAAGACTTAAAATTAAGTATTGGAAAATCCATGGACAGAGAAGCCTGGTGGGCTGTATAGTCCATGGGGTCGAAAGGAGTCGGACACAACTGAGTGACTGAGCATACAATGTATTCCTATATTCTCAAAGTGATGAACACCCATGAAGTCCAGAGCCACAAAAAACAATAAAAACAAAAAAATTGGTTTGTATCATTATGCAAAAATGTGTGCCTTCTGTATACAAAAAATTTATCCAATAAAACAAAATACATGACAAGTTGGGTGAAATATTTGGAGCACATATGAAATAGAGATAATTGTTTTCATTTATGAAGCATGAATGCAAACTTTTTGAAAGCTCATCAATCTGATTGAAAAGGCAAAAGATGTGAAGAGATGTCACAGAAAAATAGACACAAATGACGAAATTAGCACAAACAAGTGTTCAACCTCATTTATGATTTTTTAAAAAAGGAAAAATTTTTTAAAGAGATGCTATTTCTCATCCTTCAGATTGGTGAAAATACAAATGCTAGCGGGGGTGTGAGCACCTTGGCATTCTTATCATGAGTGCATGAACGGATGCAACATTTTGGAATGGCACTATTGCAATAGCTACCACATTTTACTTCTTTGTGAAGTACATGCATGTCCCATGGCCAGGTATTTGCTCTACAATTACACAGACCAAAGATTACCAAGCTCTGTGTGTAAGTATGCCCATTGCAGTGCTGCCAGTCATAACAGAAAATAAGGCAAAAGCAGGACAAAAATCAATGGAAACAATGAAGGAATCCACCTGCAAAGAACAGATTAATTAGCACTGTGTCTTCCTGAGTCAGACCAGTCTTACCTCTGTCTAGGATTTTTCAGGAACCTCTATATGATTCTTCTTTTTAGAGTTGGCTGGGGGAGCATGCCATATGGGGATCTTAGTTCCCAGACCAGGGCCTGAACCAGTGTACCACTTCACCCCACAGTGGAAGCACAGAGTTGTAACCCCTGGACCGCCAGGGGAGTCCCTCTAAATGGTTCTTCCTGTGTCTTCTTCCCACCCCACTCCAATCTCAAATCCATTCCCCATTCTGCAGTCAGAGACATCTTTTAGAAATGCAAATTGTGAAAGTTCTGATTATTTTACACCCACACACATCCCGCTTGGCAGAGCTTCAAAGGCTTCCCATTTCTCCAAGATAAAACTCTGGCTTCTCAACACTGTGTATAAAGTGCTGCCACAGTCTGGTCTGCCTGCTCCCCCAGCCTTATCTTGAGCCACAGTCTAACCTCAGTCTCACTCCTTCAAACTTACAATGCTACCTTCACCCCTGGGCCTTTGAACCCACTCTTCCATCTGCTCCGAGGTTTCTATTTGTATGTAGGGGTGTATGTCTATATTATACTTTTTACTTTACGTGCTGTGCTAAGTTGCTTCAGTTCAGTTCAGTTCAGTTCAGTTCAGTCGCTCAGTCATGTCTGACTCTTTGCGACCCCACGAATCATAGCACGCCAGGCCTCCCTGTCCATCACCAACTCCTGGAGTTCACTCAAACTCACATCCATCGAGTCGGTGATGCCATCCAACCATCTCATCCTCTGTCATCATCTTTTCCTCCTGCCCCCAATCCCTCCCAGCATCAGAGTCTTTTCAAATGAGTCAGCTCTTCACATGAGGTGGCCAAAGTACTGGAGTTTCAGCTTTAGCATCATTCCTTCCAAAGAAATCCCAGGGCTGATCTCCTTTAGAATGGACTGGTTGGATCTCCTTGCAGTCCAAGGGACTCTCAAGAGTCTTCTCCAACACCACAGTTCAAAAGCATCAATTCTTTGGCGCTCAGCTTTCTTCACAGTCCAACTCTCACATCCATACATGACCACAGGAAAAACCATAGCCTTGACTAGACGGACCTTTGTTGGCCAAGTAATGTCTCTGCTTTTGAATATGCTATCTAGGTTGGTCATAACTTTCCTTCCAAGGAGTAAGTGTTTTTTAATTTCATGGCTGCAATCACCATCTGCAGTGATTTTGGAGCCCCCCAAAATAAAGTCTGACACTGTTTCCACTGTTTCCCCACCTATTTCCCATGAAGTGATGGGACCAGATGCCATGATCTTCATTTTCTGAATTCTGAGTTTTAAGCCAACTTTTTCACTCTCCTCTTTCACTTTCATCAAGAGGCTTTTTAGTTCCTCTTAACTTTCTTCCATAATGGTGGTGTCATCTGCATATCTGAGGTTATTGATATTTCTCCCGGCAATCTGGATTCCAGCTTGTGCTTCTTCCAGCCCAGCATTTCTCCTCACGTACTCTGCATACAAGTTAAATAAGCAGGGTGACAATATACAGCCTTGATGTACTCCTTTTTCTATTTGGAACCAGTCTGTTGTTCCATGTCCAGTTCCAACTGTTGCTTCCTGACCTGCATATAGGTTTCTCAAGAGTCAGGTCAGGTGGTCTGGTATTCCCATCTCTCGAAGAACTTTCCATAGTTTATTGTGATCCACACAGTCAAAGGCTTTGGCATAGTCAATAAAGCAGAAATAGATGTTTTTCTGGAACTCTCTTGCTTTTTTGATGATTCAGCGGATGTTGGCAATTTGATCTCTGGTTCCTCTGCCTTTTCTAAAACCAGCTTGAACATCAGGAAGTTCACAGTTCACGTATTGCTGAATCCTGGCTTGGAGAATTTTGAGCATTACTTTCCAGGCATGTGAGATGAGTCAATTGTGTGGTAGTTTGAGCATTCTTTGGCATTGCCTTTCTTTGGGATTGGAATGAAAACTGACCTTTTCCAGTCCTGTGGCCACTGCTGAGTTTTCCAGATTTGCTGGCATATTGAGTGCAGCACTTTCACAGCATCATCTTTCAGGATTTGAAATAGCTCAACTGGAATTCCATCACCTCCACTAGCTTTGTTCGTTGTTCAGTCACGTCTAAGTTGCTTCAGTCATGTCTAATTCTTTGCGACACCATGGACTGTAGCCTGTCAGACTCCTCTGTCCATGGGATTCCCCAGGCAAGAATACTGGAGTGGGTTGCCATTTTCTCCTCCAGGGGGTCTTCCCAACCCAGGGATGGAACCCATGTCTCCTGCAGCTCCTGCATTGCTGGTGGATTCTTTACCTCTGAGCCACTGGGGAAGCCCTTTTATTTTATACCTTCCTGTAATTAAAACAAAAAACTAAGGACTTTACTGGTGATCCAGTGGTTGAGAATCCACCTGCCAATGCAGGGACATGGGTTCAATCCCTGGTCCAGCTAAGCCCATGAGCCACAACTACTGAGCCTGCATGCTCTGGAGCCAGTGCTCTGCAAAAAGAAGAGCCTGAGAACCATGACTACAGAAAGCCTGTGCACAGCAATGAAGACACAGCGCAGCCAAAAATAAATTAATTAATTAAATTTTTAAAAAACTAAGAGATGTTATAAACAGTATTAAAGCAACAACATCATTCCTGTTATTTGCTTGTGTGCACGTGTGCTTAGTCACTTCAGTCATGTCTGACTCTTTGTGCCAGGCCCTTCTGTCCATGGGATTCTCCAGACAAGAATATTGGAGTGGGTTGCCATTTCCTTCTCCAGGGGATCTTCCCAACCCAGGGATCAAGTCCAGGTCTCCTGTATTGTAGGTACATTCTTGCATTGCAAGTGGATTCTTCACTGACTGAGCTATGAGGGAAGCCTCTAATTTAAAAAATCCTATTGAATAATTTGGCCCATCTTTTAAAAATCATCTATTTAAAGAAAAATCATAACCAGTCATCAAATTCCAATACCTGTTGAAATGGAAAATAAGGCATCTGGGAATCTATGAGTCAGGGGCTGGATTCATAGGGAAAGACAGAGGATCGCCCTGGCAGCTAAGTCTCGGTGCTGCCAATGCAGGGGGCACAGGTTCAATCCCTGGTGAGGGAACTAATGTCTCACAAGCCACATGGCTCAGACAAAATATGAGAAAAGAAAAGTCGTAACTAATACATTTCAAAAGCAAACTTTAAAAATTTACTAAAACAAAAATGCTAAAAAGAAAAAAAAAACAACATGCAATAGAGCATGCATAACACGATTTTACCCATGTTTAAAATTTTTTTTAATCATCTATAAAGTTACAGAAGAAGATACAAGAACCTAGTGCATGTGTGCTCAGTCCTGCTCAACTCTTTGCGACACCATAGACTGTAGACCAGTCTCCTCTGTCCATGGAATTCTTCAGGTAAGAATACAGGAGTGGATTGTCATGCCCTCTGTCAGGGGATCTTCCTGACCCAGGGATCAAACCCACATCTCTTGCATTGGTAGGTGGATTCTTTACCACTGAGCCATCCTGGAAGCTGCAAGAACCTAGGACAGTTTTAAACTTTAAGAAATGAGAATGGTGAGCTTGGGGTAGGAGGATGGGGCAGCAAGAGTATTTTATTTTTTGTTTTGTTCCATTGTGTATTTTTTTTTCCATTGAGTATTTTTAACGTTGAAATTTTTACTATAAGCATGTATGATTTTTAAAATTTATACAATTAGCTCAATCTTCTCTTTTAAACTTTCTGTAATGACATGGTCTTTCTCTTGTACTTTCCATGCTGCAGAACTTGGCTCTGGTATATCTGGAGTATGACAGGCCTGGGGCTGCCTCCCACCTGGGAGAGCCCCACCCAGGAAAGGACAGCAGTGGGCGGCTTGGGCCAGCTGTGTCAAACTTTATTTTCTTTATTTTTCATTTTTTTTAGTTTTACCAGTTTATTGCCACCAACCCATCTCCCTCCACCCTCATGCACACATGCTCAGTCATGTAACCCCATGGACTTTTGCAGGCAATAATACTGCAGGCTCCTCTGTCCATGGACTTTTCCAGGCAATAATACTGCAGTGGGTTGCCATGTGCCAAACTTTAGGAAGAAATGAAACATGCTCTTCCCCTTAAGGAGACTCTCCTCCTTGTCCCACCTTGCCTCTTCTCACCATTGAAGGTCAAGGGCCAAGACAAGGGTGTGGACCTCAGGGAAGGGGCCAAGGAGGCTGCTTAGCCTTTAATTCTGGCTTTGACCAGAGGAGCCAGGAGAGTTCTGTGGCTCACATGTGGGCCTGGGTAGCTCGCCAGGGACACTGGGTCCACAGAGGAATTTGGGCCCAAGGACCTCACTGCAAATAAGGGACACACGTCTGGCCTGATTCATTTTGCACAAATTTCCATACAAAACATGTAGGCATGGTTGATGTCATAGCTAATAGCCAGTGTCAGCTACAGAGTGTCCAGTCCAAATGACTCTGCCAGATGCCTCTTGCCAGCTCTTCTGATCTTCCCCACCGCCACCACCCAGACAACCCTTCCCCACCTAGGAAGCTGACAGTATGCACTGTGTCAACATGCACCCCCCCCCCCCCCCACACACACACACACAGCCCTCTGGTTTCCTGTTGGGTCTGGCCAATGGAGATCCCAGAACAAGGGAAGAAGGAGAATGAGCTCAGGGTATTTGTATTCTAGGTTTGGATTTTCCAGGCAAGAATACTGGAATTTTCCAGGCCCTCCTCCAGGGGATCTTCCCAACCCAGGCATCGAACCCAGGTCTCCTGCATTGCAGGTGGATTCTTTACCATCTGAGCCACCAGGGAAGCCTTTCTCCCTTTGAACTTACCTGCAATTAACTGTCTCTCTCTCTCTTTTTTAAGATTAAAGATTTTTTCTTTTTTTTCGTCCCACTATGTGGCATGTGGGATCTTAGTTTCCCGACCTGGGATCAAACCTGTGCCCCCTGCAGTGGAAGCAGAGAGTCCTAACCACTGGACCACCAGGGAAGTTTGTTGATTGTGTCTCTCTCAAAGCACCTTCTGTGAGAGACTCTCTCCCTTCAGATTCCTGTGACTGGTCCCTTCTCTTGTCTCTTTGAGCTTACAAATTCCAGATTACTGCACTACTGCCTTAATCTCCACTCCTGTATAATCACCCTGTTTATCAAATCTTCCTCAAATTATCCAAATTTGAGTGTGCCATTCATTTTCTTTTGGGACCCTGCTGGATAAAATATTTATCTATAAAAATACCCGGGTGGGAGTTTACCTCTGGAAGTCATGCAAAGGCAAAAGCACGGGTTGAAAATGGTGAAGCCCACTGCAGGGGGAACAGGTTGATTCCTGGTTGGGGAACTAAGATCTTGCATGCCATGTGGTGAAAGAAAAAAGGGAGGGAGGGAGAGAGGGAAGAAGTGAGGGAGAGAGGGAGTGAGGGAGGGAGGGAGGGGAGGAAAGGAGGAAGGAAGAAAGAAAAGAAAGAAGGAACAAAGAAAGGAAGAAAAGAGGGAGAGAGGAAGGAAAGAAAGAAGGAAAGAAAGAAAGTGGTAAAGACCACTCCATGAATTGAAAACTATAGAAAATGTATGTACATGCCCATATCCAACCATCAACAAGCTCCTTCCTCTTAGGGGACTGGAAAGAACCCATAATCAGTGTGAGAAGACTGGTTCTCATCCAGTCCATATGATCGCCTGTGTGTCCTACACCGTCCCTGTCTGTCCAGGTGTAGGACATCCCCCTTTAGCTTCAGGGAACTTCTTATAGCCTTGGCTTTTGCACTGTCCAATGTGCATCTTGAAGTCACTTGATTTCTGCAGGTTCTGCATCCTTGCCACTGGTGCTGAGTGTTTCCAATGCTGGTTTTACCACAAAGAAATGGACTGCTTGATGCTTCTGCTCTGTCTTTCCAACTTGAGGGTCCATCACTGTGGTGTGGCCACTGCTCTCAGAAGAGGAAAGAAGCTTTCGTGCCTTCTGACAGGCTGACCTGTATAGGAGACAGGGTCTCCTATAGGTAAGCTCACAGATAACCACCCTCCTTATTAGCACTTCCTGTTGTTGCTCAATTGCTAAGTCCTGTCTGATTCTTCATGATCCCATGGACTGTAGCATGCTAGGCTACTCTCTTTCACTGTCTCCCTGGAAACATTAAATATCTCCAGCTAGGGATGGTGAAAAGAAGCCCAGGGCCATACCACTGTCCTTTGCTTCCTGTCTACAATGATGTAGGGAGAAAGAAGTTGGTCCAAATTCTCTAGAAGCTGGAAGTTCCTGCAGCCTTTTTCTTTTAGAAATATGCAGAGTTCTGCTACCTGGTAGGTGAGACCTGGAGTCCACATAAGAAGGTCTGTAAGACAGTATAAGAAGAAAGGGATTCAAATATTCATCTCTGGGGATGCCATGGTCCTGTAAATGAAGAAGCCTGAAATCTAACCTGATTCAGCCACTGATTTGCTCTGTAAATTTTGAGAAGTTATTTTCCTTTTCAGGCCTCCATGTTCCTTTTTGCAAAATGGGAGCAATTGAACAAGAATGTCTAAACTCTTTCAGAGTTACTGTTAAAAGGTTTAATGTGGGGATTTCCCTGGTGATCCAGCAGTTAAGACTCCGCACTTTCACTGCAGGGTGTGTGGGTTCGATCCCTGTTTGGGGAACTAAGATCCCACATGATGCATGGTGCAGCCAAAAAAAGTAAATAAATAAACAAAATCCTATTATGTAGCACAAGGGCTTCCCTAGTGGCTCAATGGTAAAGAACCCACCTGCAATGCAGGATCTGGAGACACGGGTTCAATCCTTGGGTTGGGAAGATCCTCTGGAGGAGGGCATGGCTCCTCCCCACTTCAGTATTCTTGCGTGGAGAATCCCATGGACAGAGGAGCCTGGCAGGCTACAGTCCATAGGGTTGCAAAGAGTTGGACACACTGAAGCAACTTAGCATTCACCCATGTATAGCACAGTGAACTCTACTCAATACTCTGTAAAGACCTACATGGGAAAAGAATCTAAAAAAAAACAGAGTGGATGCATGTATAACTGATTCACTTTTCTGTCCAGCAGAAAGTAACACAACTTTGTACATCAGCTATACCCTAATAACAATTTAAAGAGAAAGAAAATTGTAAGGCAATATTAAAAAATATATATATCTAATGTGATCATTAAGGAGGACTAGAATCTTCCTTTTTAGGTGTCTTAGACTATACAATATCACCTGTCCCAGGTGCTCTGTTCCCTGTCCTGAGACAGGGGAACAAACAAAGCTCATTTCTACTCAACATGGTCACTTTCCCCTACAGACCGAAGAAGTAATAAGGGAGCTACCAAGAATCAGTTCCATTGACTTTTCATGGTCCCTGACATCTGTGAACTCCTGGTTGCCAAATTGGGTCTTGACTTTTAGAGAAAGCTATGACTTTATTACACAAGGAGTTTTTACTTCCAAAGCTGCCTGTGTATTCAGACAGCAGTACAAATTAGTCACAGTGACTCTGTTCTGCATCAATGTTGGAAAACCGTCCCAAGTGAGTCTGGTACACAGGATGCTGGACCTAGTGGGCCATCCTCCCAGCACAGAAGGCATTGCATCACTGCAGGGCTGGCAAGTGAGGCTCTACAGGACAGGGGTGGGCGAACTTGCCTCCTCTCACAGGAAATGGGTGAAGCCCGGCTCGAAATTATTACTCAGACGTTTTTGTGCTGCGAAGGAAATGTCTTCTGATAGCACAAAGCAATTGGTTTCCTGTTGTGAACTGTGACTTTCTGGCCGGCCCAAGAATGGACAGGAAGGGAAAGGGTGGTTGTCCCTGGGAAGCCCTTATTTAATGAAAACGCCAGCTCCAGGCTTCCCAGGATACTCCAAAAGGCCAGAAGGAAGGCTGGAGGTTGGGGATAGGTCACATTAGTAGGAGAGGCAGTGTGAAGGGGAACAAGTTAGCTGTAGGACAGTTCAGTTCCACTGACGTTTGTTGAACAATTCTGTGTGCCTTACGCTGTGCTGCATGTGTTGGGTATACCAGAAAGCTCAGCTAGACCTCTCCCTCCATATGACAGTCTTACTGGTGGAAACTGATACAAAAATAACTTTTGAATAATATGATAAACACAAATACAGAGCTATCCAAGGAACTTCCCTGGTGGTCCAGTGGTTAAGATTTCATGGTCCCAATGGAGACGGCCCAAGTTCCACATCCCTGGTAAGGAAACTAGATCCCAAATGCAGCAATTAAGACCCACTACAGACAAATAAAATAAAAACTAAAATCTTAAAAAAAAAAAATACAGAGCTATTCCACAGTACTATCGCAATATATTTTTGTACCTTTACAGCTTTCTCTTTACACCATTTTCACTCGGTTTCCCCTTGTCTGTAATGAGGGTAGGGGTAGGAATACAACTTTTTAGGAAATTTCTAAGATAGCAGTTTTAACTATTGAGCACAAATATATTCTAAGTGTTTCTGGTGCACTTTCTCATCGAATCCTTACAACAAGCCTATACTGAGGTTTAGAAAGGGTGAGGTTTAGAAAGGATGAAAATGTACTGCAGGTCACAATTAATAAGTGGCACAGCTGAATTCCAGCATCCTCTCTACTCTCCATTCTAGAGACTTCCTCCTTCAGCATATTTCGGATGATAGGATTTGCCGTAAGTCCCAAGTATGGTCCTGAGTCATCATTTTGACAGGGTGCACTATTCTGCTTCTGTTGGCCATCACTATCTTCATGGTTGATCCAGCCCCACAAGTCTAGGAATATCTACATTCAAGCAGTGTTACTAGGGAATCCTTGGTGACTCAATGGTAAAAAATACACCTGACAATGCAAGAGACTTGGGGTCGATCCCTGGGTTGGGCAGTTTCCCTTGAGGAGGAAATGGCAAGTCACTCTAGTATTCTTGCCTGGAAAATTCTGTGGACAGAGGAGCCTGGCAGGCTACAGTCCATGGGGTCACAAAGAACTGGACATGACTTAAAGACTAAATCAAATCACTGCAGTGTTACTACTACTGCACTGGTTTCTGAAGGGTGATGTGGGAACCCCAAACTTCACTTAGAGATTCTCCCAGAGGCCCCTAAAACAATACCTCACAGGACTTTATTTTACTGAAGAGCTTGGATAACTAAAGGGAATTAAAATGAGGGAAAGAAATTTCCAATGAAATGTTCTACCATCTTAAAAAAAACCCCTCTCACCCAGGAAGTAAAAAACCACCAGGGGGTGATGCCAGCTCCTAGGCTTGCTTCCTGTTTCTGAGCTTACCCTTCTCTTTTCTCCTCCCTGCTTCTAAGTCTCACTGGATACCCCCAAAGTGTTGCTGGCTTTGTCCTAGAACCTGCCATCCATTTTGCTCCCACTAGTAAGACACTAGTAACCTGCAGAGAAAGGCAGAGAATGGACCTGAGCTTTTATGCCCTGACTGCTGCTGGTTCTCACCCTTACAGCACAAATCCTTGCTTCTTTGTGCTTCTATACCTGTGTGCTGCATTAGATGGCTGGACAGGAAACAACATTCTTTGTCTGACTAAAAAAAAAATGACAAGTCTTATTCATGACAACCTGTTCATGCTGAGTGAACAGAAACAGACTCACAGACTTAGAGAATGAACTTATGGTTGCCTGTACACACTGCTATATTTAAAATGATAACCAACTGGTGGCTCAGTGGTAAAGAATCTGTCTGCCAATGCAGAAGAAATGGGTTTAGTCCCTGGGATGGGAAGAGCCCCTGGAGAAGGAAATGGCAACCTACTGCAGTATTCTTGTCTGGGAATATCTATGGACAGAGGAGTCTGGAAGGCTACAGTCCGTGGAGTCCCAAAAGAGTCAGACATGACTTGGTGACTAAACAACATCAAACCAACACAGACCTCCTGTATAGCACATAGAACTCTGCTCAGTGTTATGTGGCAGCCTGGATGGGAGGAGAGTTTGGGGGAGAATGGATACATGTATATGTATGGCTGAGTTAGTCATGTCCCACTCTTTGCAACCCCATGGACTGCAGCACGCCAGGCCTCCCTGTCCATCACCAACTCCTGGAGTTTATCCAAAATCATGTCCTTTAAGTCAGTGATGCCATCCAACCATCTCATCCTCTGTTGTCCCCTTCTCCTCCTGCCTTCAATCCTTCCCAGCTTCAGGGTCTTTTCAAATGAGTCAGTTCTTCGCATCAGGTGGCCAAAGTATTGGAGTTTCAGCTTCAGCATCAGTCCTTCCAATGAATATTCAGGACTGATTTCCTTTAGGATGGACTAGTTGGATCTCCTTGCAGTCCCAGGGACTCTCAAGAGTCTTCTCCAACACCACAGTTCAAAAGCATCAATACTTTGGCGCTCAGCTTTCTTTATAGTCTAACTCTCACATCCATACATGACTACTGGAAAAACCATAGCTTTGACTAGACTGACCTTTGTTGGCAAAGTAATGTCTCTGCTTTTTAATATGCTGTCTAGGTTGGTCATAATTTTCCTCCCAAGGAGCAAGCGTCTTTTAATTTCATGGCTGCAAGTCACCATCTGGAGTGATTTTGGAGCCCAAAAAAATAAAGTTTCTCACTGTTTTCACTGTCTCTCCATCTATTTGCCATGAAGTGATGGGACCAGATGCCATGATCTTCATTTTCTGAATGTTGAGCCTCAAGCCAACTTTTTCACTCTCCTCTTTCACTTTTATCAAGAGGCTCTTTAGTTCTTCTTCGCTTTCTGCCATAAGGGTGGTGTCATCTGCATATCTGAGGTTATTGGTATTTCTCCTGGAAATCTGGATTCCAGCTTGTGCTTTATCCAGCCTGGCATTTTGCATGATGTACTCTGCATATAAGTTAAATAAGCAGGGTGACAATGTACAGCCTTGATATACTCCTTTCCTGATTTGGAACCAGTCTGTTGTTCCATGTCCAGTTCTAACTGTTGCTTCCTGACCTGCATACAGATTTCTCAAGAGGCAGGTCAGGTGGTCTGGTATTCCCATCTCTTTAAGAATTTTCCATAGTTTGTTGTGGTCCACACAGCCAAAGGCTTTGGCATAGTCAATAAAGCAGAAGCAGATGCTTTTCTGAAACTCTCTTGCTTTTTTGATGATCCAACAGATGTTGACAATTTGATCTCTGGTTCCTCTCCTTTTTCTAAATCCACCTTGAACATCTGGAAGTTCATGGCTCATGTACTGTTGAAGCCTGGCTTGGAGAATTTTGAGCATTACTTTCCAGGCATGTGAGATGAGTCAATTGTGTGGTAGTTTGAGCATTCTTTGGCATTGCCTTTCTTTGGGATTGGAATGAAAACTGACCTTTTCCAGTCCTGTGGCCACTGCTGAGTTTTCCAGATTTGCTGGCATATTGAGTGCAGCACTTTGACAGTATAATCTTTTAGGACTTGAAATAGCTGAACTGGAATTCCATCACCTCCACTAGCTTTGTTTGTAGTGATGCTTCCTAAGGCCCACTTGACTTTGCATTCCAGGATGTCTGGCTCTAGGTTGGTGATCACACCATCGTGATTATCTGGGATCTGGGTCGTGAAGATCTTTTACGATCAGTTATATAAAGATGAAGAGAAGTAAAGCTGGTCTCCACAAAGCTAAATGTCAAGCACACCATGGAGTGGTGCTTACACAATTCTGAGGATGAATCAAAGTTCAGATCTAAGGGAAAGACGTAGTTTGAAAAAACTAAGACAGAAGTTTGAAATAATTAGATGTGAGCAATGAAATCATTTAAACATGGAGTTGTCTTCCGAGATAGCCTGCAATTTACTTTTTTTTCATATATTTTTTATTTGACTGCCCCAGGTCTTATTTGCAGCATGTGGAATCCAGTTCCCTGACCAAGGGTTGAACCTGGGTCCTCTGCATTGGGACTACAGAGTCTTAGCCACTGGACTATCAGGGAAGTCCTCCATTTAATTTTAAAACATTTTGCAAGGGTAAAGAGATAATTCTTTAATGACGATGCATGTTGTAAAAATAATCATTATTTATATACATACATACATGCATACATACATACATAAATGTTGGACTATTTTTTCTATTGCTCTTCTTACTCTAACTCCTGGGCCAGCGTAGGCTCCCTTGGGCTGGTGGTCTTTGCACTCCTTTTTAGGAATGACCTTCTCTTTGCTCTAGGAGCAGGTCCAAGGTCACCCTGACTGAGAAGCCTGTGCCTTTGTTGTTGTTCAGTTGCTAAGTCGTGTCCAACTCTTTGCAACCCCATGAACTGCAGTGCGCCAGGCTTCCCTGTCCTTCATCATCTCCCGGAGTTTGCCTCAGATTCATTCAGGACCCAAGTAAGCCCTCCTTTCTGCTTTGTCTGGCAACTTTGCTGGTTTAACCAGTAGACACACTGGCCCTCTGGAAGCAAATCTTCTGCTAACCTCACCCCCCCATCCTCTTAATTGCTCTGACTCTCTTTCTGATCTTCCATCACCCCTGACCCTCCACATGGAATGAGCTTCCCTTCAACAAATTGGGAGAAGTGACTTATCCCATCCAGGGATTTCAGATTGCAGGAAAGCCATTTCAGGACAGTTCCCCCGAACTGCATTTTATAAAGTCTGAGTATCCCATGAGATATTAATAGGTGATCTAAAATAAGCTCCACTGCTAAACCGGAGAAGGCAGAGTTAAACTGAGTTCTTATCATTGCAAATCATCTCAGGGTTTTTCTTAGGTTAATATTTATTGTAAATATTATACTCTGAACTAATTTGAGGGTCTGTGTTTGTGGAAATCCTAGTTTCATGACTCCGAATTCTAGACATTTATAGGAGAGTTTGGGGAGAAATACTGCTCCGGGGTGAGGGGTCCCCAAGGAGTCACAGATTTCTTTCTCTGTTTCCCTTCCTTTCCCTGTTGTATTCCCAAAGCCCGGCTGGTGAAGGAAAGATGGCCGTGTTCCAGGATTAAGAGTCAAGCTCCTTCTGTGAAAAAAAGGAGAAGGAAGCCACCCAGTCCTTTGAACGGTTGGCAGTGAGACTGTGAACTTGCAGGGGGGAGGCAGAGGAGGTAGAAAAGGGTGTGGTCTCCCTTTTGTTTTACTGTGATAGAAAACCCTCTGCTTAGAGATGCCTCTAGACTCCCAGGTTGCTAATGTCTCAAAGTCAAGAACAAAGTAGGTGGGAAGTCGAGAAAACTGGAAATGGGGCAGGAGAGGAGCACAGGGATAAATATAGTGATCTCATTCTAGACGCTCTTCTATTTCAGTCTCTCTTCCCTTCCTCTCTCCCTCCCTTGCTCTTTCAGTCCCAGTGTCTCTCCCACTCTCCCTCTCTCTCTGCCAATTACCCTAATGCTATTTGATTCTATTTCCCCAGTTGACATTGTCTTCTTAAGCCCATCAAAACTGCACTTATCTAGGGAAGGTGGGATGAATTGGGAGAGTAGCATTGACATATATATACTGCGCACATGTTAAGTCACTTCAGTCGTGTCTGACTCTTTGCGATCACATGGACTATAGCCCACCAGGTTTCTCTGTTTAAGGGGTTCTCCAGGCAAGAATACTGGAGTGGATAGCCTTTCTCTTCTCTGGGGGATCTTCTTGAGCCAGGGCTATATACACTCCCATGTGTAAAATAGATAGCTAGTGGGAAGCTGCTGAATAACGCAGGGAGCGCATCTCAGTGCTCTGTGATGACTTAGAGGGATGGTATGGAGTGGGCAGAAGGGAGGTCCAAGAGGGGTCATATGTATACAGATGGCTAATTCACTTCCTTGTGCAGCAGAAACACAACATTATAAAGCAATTACACTCCAATTTAAAAAAAAACAAAAACAAAAAACTTCACTTATCTCACATTTAGGATTCACTTTGAACACTTTAGCAAAAAACAAACAAAAAAAGGAAAAGTGATCATGGAAATAGAAGTTGGGTGAGAAGACTTCATTGTATTTTTGTATTTTTAAAAGGTTCCATGATAATCAAAACCAAAAGTACCTTCCCCTCACTATGGGAAGAGGCTTACCTAGTATTCAGAGCTCTTATAAAAGGTTACCAAAGAACCCAAAATTTATAAAACAAAAAACCCAGAGAAACAAAAAGCCCAAATATGTTTGAGACTTTGGCGTTAATTATACAATTTTAAAGTCAAAGCTCTGGTGGTCATTGATAAGCAACTCATAGCAACTAGTTCTGCAGCTGCCTCCAGACACAGGTTGCAACATAACTCCAGGACCAAAGATGAGAAACTGCCTTCTGACACAGTGTTCCCCAAACTTTAGTGTACTGTTAAGCTTGTGTCGCATCACAAGTGTAAATTCTTTGCAACCTGGATTGTAGCCCACCAGGCTCCTCTGTCCGTGGGACTCACCAGGAAAGAAAACTGGAGTGGGTAGTCATTCCCTTCTCCAGGGGATTTTCCCAACCCAGAGATTGAACCCCGATCTCCCTCACTGAAGGCAGATTCTTAACGTCTGAGTCCAGAGTGAAGTCCTTAAACCTTTTTAGTTTTGTGAACTTGGAACAACACATTTAAACCTTTTTGTTTCAGTCAATGCTTACCATCTATGGAAGGGACCAATCTTTTTTTGTCCCCCTAATTTCTAACTTTAAAATTATTGTTCAAAATTCAAAAATTCCTTATGAGTAAACAAAACTTAAAACATTACATCTTTAAAAGACCTCTTCGATACGTCTGTTGAATTTATATTTCTGAAGTTATGAAAGCTTAAAACTACACTGAGGCTTCTGGAACAGTTACCATATATCTTACATATGCATGCATGCTAAGTTGCTCAGTCATGTCCCGATTCTTTTCAACCCCTTAGATCTAGACCTCTAGGCTCCTCTGCCCATGGAATTCTCCAGGCAAGAATACTGGAGTGGGTTGCCCTGCCCTCCTCCATGGGATCTTCCTGACCCAGGGATGGAACCCGCATCTTGTTTGTCTCCTGCATTGGCAGGTGAATTCTTTAACGCTAGCGCCACCTGGGAAGCCCATCTTACCTATGACTGGATGTTAATATGTCACTAGCTTTGGGGAAATGGGGCCAGGTCTTAAAGGGCCTGAGATTTTCCTAGGTCATAGCCTGGGAAGATGCAATCAGCTCTGGGATCCACTCAAACCTGTGTCTACCGCCCCCTCTCTATCACCCCATTCAAGGATTAGATCCTGGTTGTATTATTGAATGGGGAGGCAGGTAGGAGCATGGATGCTTACATTTCACCTTTTCACCCATTTTTCTCTCTCTGAGCACCAAAGGGCTTTTAGATTCCATTTCTGTGTGCGCTTAGGCACTCAGTCACATCCAACTCTTTGCAACCTCATGGGCTGTAGTATAACCTGCCAGGCTCCTTTGACCATGGGATTTCCCAGGAAAGAATACTAGATTGGGGTAGTCATTTCCTTTCAAAATGGTCAACATTGGAGGAAAAAAAAAAAAAAAAAACTTAAATAAAGAAAACAGGCTGACAAAGACTTATTGTCCTGTTCTGCAGGACTGGACAACATGGCCTTCTTGTTAAGGAAGCAGGGGAGGAGAAGGTTTCAGGGTCTCACGCCAGCAGGTAAATGCAGCAGCAGGGTATGGTGCACGCAATCACTTCCATTCACAAACCAGTGGCCAGAACTTGCCACATGTCTCCATGGAACCACCTAGGGACTGGGAGGTGGGGAACCACGTTCCAAGATGAGAGCAGTTACGGGTGAGAGCAAGAAGTGCATACCGGCGCAGGCTGAGTCACAATCACACGATTAGAATTTCACTGTTCGGGCCCTCCCAGTCCTCAAGCAGTTGGGTCACTTGAGATCCCCTGACCTCAGGACCACACCTACGTCTTGCTGACTCTCCTTTCCTACAAGCTGTGTTCTATGTCCAGTTACCCCCAGATTTTCTCTTCTCACCTCGACCTCCTTGGGGAGAAACTCCAGTTGTTTTGACTTCATTCCTGAACATCCTTTTGGGCAACCTGAGTGAAATTTGATTTGAGCAAGATGGCCCTGTTGGGGACAATTTAGAAGACAAGAAGGTAGGGTCTAGGAAAAAAGTGAAGCAGATGGCCAAGAAGCAGAAGCTTGAAGGATGGTGGAGACAGAAAGCAGACTAAGGAGAGGGAAGTGTCATGCTGGGGCCTTGCCGAGATGTTCCAAGAGTGGTCCTTGCACCAGCTTTGCCTGCATCACCAAGATCTCAGCCCCACCCTGTTCCACTGCTGAGTCAGAATCTGCATTTTCAACAAGATCTTCCAGGAGCTTCATGTGCACAGAACAGTTTGAGAAGCCCTGTATCAGAATCAGAACACTTCAGAACAGGTGCTGGGAGGGAAGACCTGGGAAAAATCTTTTTCTTTTTTCTTTCTGGCCCTGCCATCAGCTTGTGAGAACTGAATTCCCTGACCAGGGATTGAACCCATGCCCTCCACAGTGAAAGAACAAAGTCCTAACTGCTGAACCATCAGGGTATTCCCTGGAAAAGATCTTTGTTTGGGGGTGGTTTTTTAAAAAAACTAATTTTATTTATTTATTTTTGGCTATGTTGGGTCTTTGTTGTTGTGCAGGCTTTGATCCAGTTGCAGTGCCCGGGGCTTCTCATTGCAGAGGCCTCTCTTGTTGCAGAGCACAGGCTCTAAAGCACAGGCTCAGCAGTCACGGTGCATGGTCTTAGTTGCTCAGTGACATGTGGGATCCTCCCAGATCAAGGGTAGAACCTGTGTCTCCTGCATTGAGAGGTGGACTCCTCACCACTGAGCCATCAGGGAAGTCTCTGAAAAAGACCTTTGAAACTCAGTGTGAACTGGCAGACAGAATTCAGCCACCCCATATCTTAAAAACAAAGAAGCATTAAACAGAGGGTATGGAGACTGCCAGTGGTGGTGGCATCATATACATATTTTCAGCAGCAAAACACAATGAAATTACCAGCATCCTGTTAAATCCAAGGAGGAAAGAAATTCTGAAAAGTTTTTACGAAGAGTTAGTCGCTCAGTCACATCAGACTCTTTGCGACCCCATGGACTGCAGCATGTCAGGCTCCTCTGTTCTTGGGATTTTCCAGGCAAGAATACTGGAGTGGGTTGCCATTTCCTTCTCCGGGATGCCATTTCCTTCTCCACTTTTACCAAGTATGCAGAGATGAACTGGAATTACATATGTAACACTTAACATTGCTGATTATGACATGCCATCTCATGTTACTGACATCCTCCTGATTTAGCACTGTGTTGGAGTAAAAGCGCAGAGGATGAGATGGTTGGATGACATCACCGACTCAATGGACCTGAGTTTGAGCAGACTCCAAGAGATGGTGAAGCACAGAGAAGCCTGGTGTGCTACATACAGTCCATGGGATCACAAAGAATTGGACATGACTGAGCAACTGAACAGCAAGCACAAGAGTGTAAGTGTTGTCATGACTTCCCAAGGTCCACTTGCATCTTTAGCCCTTATGTTGTCCTCTTTTTCCTTAAGTATAAGCTCCCATTGGAGGTGCCAGGGTCAAATTATTCCTCCCGCCCCCACTGATTGAAGAAGAGGTTACAGCATTCGGTTTTGTCCCTTTCAAACCCCCAACTTTCTTTTTGCCAACTCCCCAGGTTTCCTTTCTCCAGACTGCAAGCACGGGTGGCCCTTGACTCTATACCATTACACTTCTCCATTTTAAGAGATCACAACCCCAAATTGACAAAATAGTCTTCACTTTTTCACTTGGTTGGTTACGTCTAAGTCGTGGGCAACTTGAGAACAGCCCACACGAACAGATGAAAGGCAAACCAATTTCTCTCAAAGGCTGCTCTCTGCACTCCTAATTGCCAGGCTCATTTCAGTCTTTGGTTTGAAGAACCACTTTACATTGTCATAGAGATATAAATATAGATGTAGATGTACACATTTATTTATTCATACGTGGATATATGAATGGGGAAGATTCATATATGGGAAAGATTGAGGGCAGGAGGAGAAGGGGACGACAGAGGGTAAGACGGTTGGGTGGCATCACCAACTCAATAGACATGAGTTGGAGCAAGCTCTGGGAGACAGTAAAGGACAGGGAAGCCTGGCACGCTGCAGTCCATGGAGTTGCAGAGTCAGACACTACTGAGAGACTGAACAACATGGATACAGGACATGTTTCTCACCGTATGGGAAAATCCAGGGCTCAGTGAAAATGACACCAGGACTTCCCTGGAGGTCCAGTGGTTAGAACTTCACACTCTCACTCCTATGGCCCTAGGTTCAATCATGGTTGGGGAACTAAGATCCTGCAAGCCATGTGGTGTGGCCAAAAAATAAAACATGAAAATAACACCAACGCACCTAAAGATGTGGAGCAGAACAGTGGAGAGAAAATTCCTTCAGCATTCAAGGCTCTAAGACTGGAGCATTCCTGAGGCCTAGTCACACCATCTGGTTTGGGACTCAGCCTTTCTTAGAGACCATGGGCCAACCCTGTTTTGTATGAACTCATTGAAGCTTGGTTTCTGTTGCCTGGAACCAAGAGACCAAAGCCATTCTCTGAGGCCCCACTTCTCCCTTCTCTCTGGATAGGCTCCTAGCCTGTATAACATGTGATGTCACTGGAGCATTTTTATTTTTTTAATTATTTGGCTGTGCCAGGACTTAGCTGTAGCACAGGGGATCTTTGATCTTTGCTGTGGCATGAAGGATGATCTTCAGTTGTGGCATGTGGGATCTAGCTCCCTGACCAGGGATTGAACATGGGCCCCCTGCATTGGGAGGGTGGAGTCTTTGCCACTGGACCGTGAGGGAAGTCCCTGGAAGATTTTAAACAGAGTGGAAATAGAAGCATGACAACTTGCATTCATATTCTGATGCCAGTCTTGGAATTAACCCATACATAGATTAAGGAAAGAAAAGCTTTGTCCCTCCACCAATCTTACAGACCAAAACAAGCTAGCCAGTGGGAGTTGGAGGGGTGGGGGCTGGAACATGTGAGCAGCTCTGCTTGTCTGTCACCATCTGCAGAACAACTCAGATACATGCCCTGCTAAAGTCAGGCAAGAGGGCATCTCTGGGTCACACTCTAAAACATTTCCACTGGAAGCCTTGTGATGTGGGAGAGGGAGGCATGCCTTTGCTTCTGGGGCTGGGTCAGTCTGGGAAGTGGAGAGAATGTTTCTGGAGGATCTCCATGTGCCAGCCTTTGTGCATTGTCTCAACTGGCAATCTTGTGGCTTGCATACGTCGTGGTGTTGAGGGTGGAATCACTGTGTTCCTTCTTTTCCTTCAGGAGGAAATGCAAACTCGGTGACATGGTCAAGGTCACCTAGCAGTAAATGGCAGAGGTAGAATTTGAACCCAGATCTGTTAGACTCCTGGGCTTCCCAGGTGGTGCTAGTGGTAAAGAACCCGCCTGCCAATGCAGGAGACTTAAGAGATACAGATATGGATTCGATCCCTGGGTCAGGAAGATTCCCTGGAGGAGGGCACGGCAACCCACTCCAGTGTTCTTGTCTGGAGAATCCCATGGACAGAGGAGCCTGGCAGGCTGTGGTCCCTGGGGTCACAAAAAATAGGACATGACTGAAGCGACTGAGCATGCACATGGACGTGCAGTGAGACTCCAGGCCCCTTCTCTTCCCATACAGCAGTGCTCCTTAAACTGTACCATGCATACAGAGCACCTGGGGACCTTGTGCAAACGTACCTTCTGACCCAGCAGATCGAAGCCTTAGGGCTGGGACTGAGTCCACATTTCTTCTCTTTTCTTAAAAAGGTATTTTATTATTTAATTGGAGGATGAGTCCACATTTCCAACAAGCTGTCTGGGGATGTCGATGCTGCCCATCTCCAGATCCACCTTGGATGACAAAACTTTAGAGGACAACCTGGCCCTGAGAACTGCAGGTCCCCTAGCATTAGGAGCAATCCTAGGGAGGGACTTTGACTTTCGTGGATCGTGGAATCCGTTGGTAGAGGTTGGAGCTGATTTTGCAGAGCTCTTGTGGGGTAGGGAGGCCTCCAGCTAACATCTGGGCTACATAAGTATTTAGTTGTACAGAACACAACTCTTTTTTTTAAATTTCCTAAGATGCAAAGGAGTTTGAAAATTCCTTTTTTTTTTTTTTTTTGGCTACAAGCTAGAGTTTCCCTGGAGAGAGAAGACATCTCCTGCCCAACCCTGAGTCTTTTGGAGCTTGTTTGGACTCCCCGGCTCTCCGTGGTCTGTGGGCACCCAGCTAGCAGCGAGCTGTGGCAGAAACTGTTTGACCTCGTCACATCCCTCCCCCACAGCATGATTTTTGAAATGTTAAAAATTATAGCAGTTATGCAAATGGAGAGATGGAATTGTGAGGGATGGATTAGTACAATGGAGCACATGTCATAAACCCAGGGAATAGTCCAACTTTTCAGAAAAAAAAAATTTTTTTAAACTGGGGGGAGCCACATATTCCAGAAGGGGACTAAGGAGTAGGCAAAGAAATGTGACCCGGGGATACCCCTAGCTTAGAGTCTAGGAACCTAAAAAGACTGTTGGCAGCTCTTTGCTGTGATGGGTGTGGTCCCTCTCCTGACAGCTCCAATACGCTGCTCAAGGACAAAAGTGGCTTTGACTTGCATCTTAAAAAATACCATGTTTCTATGGCTTTCTTTCATGACACGAAATGTAAACTCATCTCTCATCTACAGTTTTAACCCCATCTCCCAACTTGATTCATAGCTGCCACTTAAAATTCAACCTGTCAGAACCCAAGCACATGTTTGGCAGCATCTGTGTAAACTGAATGCGTACACGCCCCATGACCCAGCAAGTCCACTGCTCGTCATGTGTTCGTGTGCACGAAAAGACACAAATGAGGCTGCTCCTAGAAGCCATAGTTCTGAAGGCTCCAAATGAGGAGTGACTCAAATGTCTACATGGCAACAGCAGATTAACTAAATGGATTAGGCTAAAATTTTTCACAGCAGGTTATGAACATCTTTCTATGTCCATCTATTTCTACATCTAAAATTTCTTTTAGTTGGAGGATAATTGTTTTTACAATGTTGTGTTAGTTTCTGCTGTACAACTTTGTGAATCAACTATACGTATAAACATATATCCCCTCCCTTCTGGACCTCCCTCCACTACTCCCCCCATCCTACCCCTCTGGGTCATCACAGAGCACCCAGCTGACTTCCCTGTGCTATACAGAACCTTCCCCTAGCTGCTAAATTTATAGAGTGGAATTTTGGGACTGAGCGAACTGTAATTATATGCAACCCTATAAATGGATTTCACAACCATGGAGTGATAGGCAAATGTAATTGAAGGTTTGGGAAGTCAGGATGGTGGTCTCCTCAGCAAACAAAGAGAGGGAAAGGCTGGGGGCACAGAGGGAAGGGTGCTGGGTGCTGGCCATAGTCAGTGACCTGTTCTGGATGCTGGTTGTACAAGTGTGTTCGCTGTGTGGATTCATCCAGGTGTAGACTCTGGAGGTGTGTACTTTTCATGCAGAGATGTTATATTTGCATTGAAAAGTTTACTTCGGAAAAGAAAACGCTGCACATACCCCTCTAAATCAAAACCTCCTTTCCTTGAATGATCACAAAGCAGCCCCTAGAAGGTATCTGAGTCCAGCTTCCCCTGCCTGGCCTACAGTCCAACTAGGCAGACTCTTCCATGGGACTGGCCTCTGTCTCCTCCTCTTCCTGCCTCCCAGCCACTTCCCCAGTGGGGGCCTCAGCTCCTCGGACTTGTTATGAATGAAATCACTAGCCTCCCCGCTTCCTGTCTCTCCCTCCTGCAACTTCCAAAGTGATTGTTCTACATCCCTGCTTTCATCACGACCCTTCCTTTGCAAATCTGCAATGCCTACACCCCCACCATCATGGCCATCAAGTCCAGGATAAAACCCAGTCCCTCTGTAAGGCACTCAAGTACCCCTCTTTATACAATCAGATCACAAGGTCCCTTCCAACTGCACCCATCCCGTGCTCCCTAATGACCCAGTTCACCAGCCAATCTCCTGGTTGTCACTGTGCCTGCCATGTTTGCTGCCTACATTCCAAGCAAGCGAGAGAGCCCAGGTCCCCTCAATCTTGTTCATTCTTCCCAGAAGCACCAAGTCAGATCTCTTTAACCTTTCTGGTGTGAATTTGACCTTAGCCTCATCCTGTCCCTCTCTCCCCTGAGCATCAATCATCTGTACTTACTCGCCCAAACCATTCAGAGGGGAGCTCCTGGAAAGGGGCTGGAGAGGAAAAAAAAAAAACTTTTGACCTTTTTTTCACCCAGACACCCAATCGGATTCTGAAACTTCAAAATACACAAAGAGTAAACTCAGCAGAGAGAAAACTGCGCACTGACGACTGAAGATGACACAGCACGAGCGTTTCCTCCAGCTACACAATGGAGAAGCTGAGTAATATTCAGAATTCACTAAATGACAGGGACTAAGATCACAGGGCTATAAGGTCAGCTGAAGCTCGGTTGCCATATTTTTCCTTCCTCTTGGGTAAAGCCTCTCTGAGAAAACCCCCTCGCTTTTTCAGAGAACCGAAGCTGGAGTCACTGACCTGGGAAGTTCCTGGCCTGCCAGGCAGGGCTGAGCACTTCTCACCCCTTCTTCTGGGGTCAGGAGGCAGCAGTACTTGAGACAGAATGAGGCAATACTGGCAGAGTAGCAGCCAAGGAAGCTGAAGGAAAACCGGAAAATCATCCCACTAGCAGTCACAGCCCTGAGCTCGAAAGGAAGCTAGTTAAGCACTAATTTGCATGCAAACAATCGGGGGCAGAACGGAATTTCTGAACCTGCCTGGATGCTCCTCCACAGAATGTAATTAACATCCACAAACCAGAAAAAGGCCCTTTTTTTTCTGGACCAGAAGGGGGTCCTTAAGTAGGTAAACACTGGAGTCCAGATAATTCTGACTCTCCTGTTCGTTTGCTGTGTGATCTTGGACAAGTTGCCTCAAGTCTCTGATTGCTCTTCTGAAAGATGGTGATGACAACGTGCCTATTCATAGAGGTGTTGTATAAAATGAGAATGTATATAAAGAGCCCCACATAAGGCAAGAACTTGTATACTACAAAACCTCTCTCATACTTTTGCTTCCTTTATCCTACATCCTTGCAAACCATGAAGCCTTTGAGAAAATTTGGGAGGTGAAAGTGAAGAGGGTAGCACAAGCAAGAGTCTTTCAGCAGAGTTGGCCCTAAGGGGCAGACTCCTGGATGGAACTGACCGTGAGAGTGTTAGTCACTCAGTCGCCTTCGACTCTTTTCAACTCCGTGGGATTTCCCAGGCAAGAATACTGGAGTGGGTTGCCATTTCCTCCTTCAGGGGATCTTCCTGACCCAGGGATGGTACCTGGGTCTCCTGCATTGCAGGCAGGAAAGCCCTAAGACGGATTATTCTATTTCTAAATATCTCTCCCTTTACATTGTCACATTATCTGAAAATCTACCCATTTATTGGGTATCCTTTTAATTTTTTTTATTATTTGTCTGCTCTGTGTCTTAGTTTTGGCACTCGGTGCTCTGTGACAACCTAGAGGGGTGGGATAGGGGTGAGAGATGGGAGGGAGACTCAGGAGGGAGGGGACATGTGTATACCCTACAGAGGATTCATGTTGATGTATGGCAGAAATCAATACATTATAAAACAACAATCCTCCTATTAAAAAGCAATTTAACAACAAAAAGAATGGTGGGCAGCCCAGGGATCCTGAGCAGTAGTTTGTCTACATTTTCCACAGGCAAAATGCACTTGAAACTGCACTTTTTCCAAGGATTTTGTGGTCAAGACCTTATGTGGCTCATCCTGGAGTATCCCCATGAAAACATAAAATTGCAGGAGGGGAAAGATACACACTTGTGACAGAAAAAAAAAAAAAAATGTAGTGGAGGGACTTCCCTGGTGGTCAAGTGGTTAAGACTCCGCCTTCCAATGCAGGGAGTGCAGGTTCTATCCCTGGTCGGGAGCTAAGATCCCACATGCGATGATGCCAAAAAATCAGAATATGAACAACAGAAATACTTAACAAATTCAACAAAGACTTTAAAAATGGTAAATATAAAAAAAATCTTTAAAAAAATGGGAGTTAAGAGAAGGTTGCGGGGTGGAAGGGTGTGGTTGGGGGAAGTAGTTACTTTATAAACACAACACCAAAGGTTAAACTCTTGGAAACAAAGAGATCATTCTGTCTTTTTTGAGATTGCATCCAAGTACAATGGCACCCTGCTCCAGTGCTCTTGCCTGGAAAATCCCATGGACGGAGGAGCCTGGTAGGCTGCAGTCCACAGGGTCGCTAAGAGTCGGGCACGACTGAGCGACTTCACTTTCACTTTTCACTTTCATGCATTGGAGAAGGAAATGGCAACCCACTCCAGTGTTCTTGCCTGGAGAATCCCAGGGATGGCGGAACCTGGTGGGCTGCCGTCTATGGGGTCACACAGAGTCAGACACGACTGAAGTGACTTAGGAGCAGCAGCACTGCATTTCGAACTCTTTTGTTGATTATGATGGCTACTCCATCTCTTCAAAGGGATTCTTGCCCACAGTATAGATATAATGGTCATCTGAGTTAAATTCACCCATTCCAGTCCATTTTAGTTCACTGATTCCTAAAATGTGGATGTTCACTCTTGCCATCTCCTGTTTGACCACTTCCAATTTACCTTGATTCATGGACCTAACATTCCAGGTTCCTATGCATATTGTTCTTTACAGCATCGGACTTTACTTCCATCACCAGTCACATCCACAACTGGGTGTTGTTTTTGCTTTGCCTCCATCTCTTCATTCTTTCTGGAGTTATTTCTCCACTGATCTCCAGTAGCATAATGGGCACTTACCGACCTGGGGAGTTCATCTTTCAGTGAGTGTCCTATCTTTTTCATTCCAATCCCAAAGAAAGGCAATGCCAAAGAATGTTCAAACTACCGCACAATTGCACTCATCTCACACACTTAGGAAAGTAATGCTCAAAATTCTCCAAGCCAGGCTTCAACAGTATGTGAGCCATGAACTTCCAGATGTTAAAGATGGATTTAGAAAAGGCAGAGGAACCAGAGATCAAACCGCCAACATCTGCTGGATCATTGAAAAAGCACAAGAGTTCCAGAAAATCATCTATTTCTGCTTTATTGACTATGCCAAAGCCTTTGACTGTGCAGATCACAACAAACTATGGAAAATTCTTAAAGAGATGGGAATACCAGACCACCTGACCTGCCTCTTGAGAAATCTGTATGCAGGTCAAGAAGCAACAGTTAGAACTGGACATGGAACAACAGACTGGTTCCAAATAGGAAAAGGAGTACATCAAGGTTGTATATTGTCACCCTGCTTATTTAACTTATATGCAGAGTACATCATGCAAAATGCCAGGCTGGATGAAGCACAAGCTGGAATCAAGATTGCTGGAAGAAATATCAATAACCTCTATGCAGATGACACCATCCTTATGGCAGAAAGCAAAGAACTAAAGAGCCTCTTGATGAAAGTCAAAGAGGAGAGTGAAAAAGTTGGCTTAAAACTCAGAATTCAGAAAACTAAGATCATGGCATCTGGTCCCATCACTTCATGGCAAATAGATGGGGAAATAAAGGGAACAGTGAAAGCCTTTATTTTTTTTTGATGGGGGGGGGGTGCTCCAAAATCACTGCAGATGGTGATTGCAGCCATGAAATATAAAGATGCTTGCTCCTTGGCAGAAAAGCTATGACCAACCTAGACAGCATATTAAAAAGCAGAGACATTACTTTGCCAACAAAGGTCCATCTAGTCAAAGCTATGGTTTTTCCAGTTGTCATGTATAGATATGAGACTTGGACCATAAAGAAAGCTGAGCGCCAAAGAATTGATGCTTTTGAACTGTGGTGTTGGAGAAGACTCTTGAGAGTCCCTTGGACTGCAAGGAGATCCAAACAGTCAATCCTGGAGGAAATCAGTTCTGAATATTCATTGGAAGGACTGATGCTGAAGCTGAAATTCCAATACTTTGGCCAACTGATTTGAAGAACTGACTCATTTGAAAAGACCCTGATGCTGGGAAAGGTTGAAAGCAGGAGGAGGAGGGGAGGACAGAGAATGAGACAGTTGGATGGCATCACCAACTCAATGGGCATGAGTCTGAGCAAGATCTGGGAGCTGGTGATGGACAGGGAAGCCTGGTGTGCTGCAGTCCATGGGGTTGCAAAGAGTTGGACATGACTGAGTGACTGAACTGAACTGAACTGAACTGAAGGTTAAAGTTCTCATTCTCACAAGTATCCTTCTAAAGAAATCTGATAAAACCCCCTTATTAGAACTTGACCTAAGCCTTCAGACTCAAAAAACCAAAATTAGCTTATTTTGCTTTTCTTTGCATTTGACCATGACCTCACTTTTCCTTGGGCAACACCCTAAAGCAGTTCATGTCTCCTCTTTGAGCTTCAAGTTCCTTATCTGTGAAATAGGGCTTAAAAACACTGACCTCCCAGAGCTTTAAAAGGTTTAAATGAAATGATGTAGGTAATGAGTTTGGAGATTCCTTACACACAGCTGGTGGGAGCTATATTGTTTCTATTAATAGCCATTTCCAATGTCAACCAAATGGCTCCTCATTAAAAAGCTCCTCCTTTTAAAAGCTCTTCATTTCTCAATCCGTCTTTGCAAGAAGCGTGGATTCCGGAATTCCCAGGGGTTCAGTGGTTAGGACTCTGTACTTCCATTGCAGGGGGCATAGATTCAATCCCTGGTTGGGGAACTAAGGCCCTGAAAAAGCTAAGCAGTGCAGCAAAAAAAAAAAAAAAAAAAAGAAAGAAAAGAAAAAGAGGAAGAAGCCTGGACCCTGCTCCTTCATCAGTAATTTGTTTTGTACAAAGCTATCATCCTAGAGTCCAAGGTCAGAAATGGACCCTGGGCAACCACAATGCCTTCCAGTATGTCCCATAGAAACTGTCCCAGATTGCTAGACATAATTAGACACCTAAAAAAGGAAAGTATACACTCATGCTCACCCACACCCTTCAACTATTTAAGGGGCATAGAACAGCACCATTAGAAGGAACCTAATCCAATGACCTCATTTAAAGATGAGAAAACCGAAGCCTAGAAAAGAACTTACCTAAGATCATGTCATCTTGTGAGGGCAAGCCCTGATTAGAACCCTTGTCTTTGACTCCCAGAGAGCAGTGAGTTCATCTTTTAAGTGTTGGTGGGTCCTTAAGAAGGAAGATTTTTGGGAAACCACTTTCGGAGATAACTGGAGTAATCTCTCTCTTGAAATTAGAGCTGGTTGCCTCTCTACCTAGACTCAGCTACTTGAAGGCGGGAGCCAAGTTCAATTATTTCTCCACCAATGCCTTGTACTGACTAAATACGTGTTTCAAAGTGTAGAGACAGTTTCTGTACAACAGATAGTTAAAATAAAGCTGTTCACTTATTTCTAGAAATCTATCCAATGACCAGAATGATGAAGGAAAGTCACTCATAAAGATGTCCGTGCAAGGACTACATTATTGACAAGAAATAACCAAGAGGGGAATTCCCTGGTGGTCCAGTGGTTATGGCTCTGCACTCCCTGCAGGAGACAGAGTTCCCTCTCTGGTTGGGGAGCTAAAATCCTGCATGCTGAGTGGCATGGCCAAAAAATAAAATTAAATTAAAAAAATTTTTTTAAATAACCAAAATATCTAACTAGGAGGGAATGACCAATTATGTTAGTATACCCATGCTACAGAAAGTGTATTTAAATAATTTTATTTAACTTAATTTTAACAAAATGAGAAAATATTAAGAGAACAGGTTACAAAATAATGTTTTTAAAACAAGTAACCATGTTAAAGAACGTGTATAAAAAAATTCTTGGAAAGATACACACCAGAAACAAAGAGCCCTTATTCCTAGGTAGTGGGCTATAGGGATTCTTTTCCTTAGACTTTTTGGTGTCTTCTACACTGTCTACGGTGGGACTTTCCTGGTGGTCCAGTGGTTCAGAATGCGCCTGGCAATACAGGAACACCTGGTTCAATCCCTGGTCCAGGAGAATTCCACATGCCTTGGGGCATCTAAGCCCAGGTCCACAGCTATTGAGCTTGCGCTCTAGAGCCCATGCGACTACGAACTGCAAGGAAGAGTAGCCCCACCTCTCTGCAACCAGAGGAAGCCCAAGCAGCGACAAAGACCCAGCATGGTGATACATAAATAAAAATAGTCTACAGTAAGCATTTTATGACAGAAAAAAGTCACTGTAAAAGGAACAATGGAGAAGCTACTTTTTAGAATATGTGGACCAGATCTCACTGCACCAGGGAACGATCAACACGCCAGAGAAACTTAACTGCTCCCCAAATGACACGTGCTCCTCTGTATTCCTAGGCTTCTCACAGTTAGGGCACATGACTACTTCTGCTCAGCCACTTTGAGTCACTTCTGGCTGAATCACTGAAGAACTAGCTGCCTACTTCTTTCTCTGCTGCAGGAACAGAGATCATTAGTACTTGATGGTGGAGACTACACCAGCCTGGGTGCTTGAGGGACTGTGTGGACCGCAACACTTCCCTCTTCTCCACATCCTATTTGAATGCATGTGTGCTCAGTCATGTCCAACTCTTTGTGACCCCATGGACTGTAGCCCGCCAGGCTTCTCTGTCCATGGGATTCTCCACACAAGAATACTGGAGTAGATTGGCATGCCCTCCTCCAGGGGATATTCTGGACCCAGGGATCAAACCTGTGTCTAGGATGAGGAATTAACTTTTTTTTTTTAAAGATTCACATCTAATTTATTAATTTTGCTATGGACCATTTTTAAAGTTTTTACTGCACTTGTTACAGCATTGCTTTAGTTTTGGCTGAGAGGCCTGTGGGATCTTAGCTCGCTGGCCAGGGATCGAACACCTACCCCCTGCACTGGAAGGGGAAGTCCTAACCACTGGACCACCAGGGAAGTCCCAGGAAATAAACTTTAGTGGTTAAGACATAATGATTTTCAGTTTTAAATTGTGACCTAGTCCAGTATTTCTCAAACACTGCCCCATCACTTGGCCCCTCTTATGAATGCCAATACCCGAGGTATCTCAAACAATCCAATCAGAATCTCCACTGGTAGAACCCAGGCATCAATGTACAGATATTTTTAATTCCTCAAGTGAATCCAATGTGCAGCCAAAGTTGAGAATGGGGGCCTGCTCCAGAGGTTCTCAAAAGTGTGGACCCCAGCACAGCATCAGCATCACTGTGGAACTCCTGTGTGCAAGCATGCCAAGTCCCCTCAGTCATGTCTGACTCTGTGACCCCATGAACTGCAGTCTGCCAGGCTCCTCTGTCCATGAGATTCTCCATGCAAGAATACTGGAGTGGGTTCCCATCTGCATTAGCAGGTGGGTTCTTTATCACCGAACCACCAGGGAAACCCCAACAATAAATTTATTAATAAAACTAAGCAGTGGTTTTGTTATAACAAGGTATGTCATGGCTCTTTAGAAGTGCTTCTTTGCTTGGATTTACCTTTGAAAGAATTTTTACATATACTTTTTCAAAAATGATTGTACTAACTCAAACACGTTCCTAAAGAAAAACCCTAGAACTCAAAATATTGCATGAGTGGTCAAGGTCAGTGGTTCTGACTTTAGCATCAGAACCAAAGGTTTTGATGTAACCGTTAGCATCAAATTACTACAATTCTCATGTTCTTCTACTTCTTCCCATGGCCCAATTTTATCTAGGCCGCAAGGCTTAGTTATTTCATCTATAGTATAATTCACATATTTCCCCAATCTTCAATAGTGAAGGTCAGAGCATGTTTATAAGAATGTCCGTATACCCGTGGTGGATTCATGTTGATGTATGGCAAAACCAATACAATATTGTAAAGTAATTAGCCTCTAATTAAAATAAATAAATTTAAATTAAAAAAAACAATGTCCATAAGGAAGGCCTATTTATAAAGACAGAGTTATGTTCAGTCTGACTCCCCACCCCAACTCCAGAAGAAGCCACCACGACTTTCAAGGGACAGAGTATATGTCTTCTAGAAGACAAGTCACCAAGTACAATCTTAATAGTTTTAAAATCACCTTCAGTTATGAGTTGGTGGATTGTCAGGGAACTGAGTATGAGATCTTCCCTTCTGGTGGGGGTAGCAGGGGGTAAGGCCTGAAACTGATGCTAATAGATGAGCTTATAAGTATAAAGGGAGGCAGAGAGATGCTTGTTGAGTAATTCAAGGGCTGCTGAGTCCAGATTTCTTTTTTTATTCTCTTTTGGCCAAGCCACACAGCATACGGCATTTTAGTTTACCAATCAGGGATCAAACACTTGCCCCTGCAATGAAAGTGTAGAGTCTGAACCACTGGACTATCAGGAAAGTCTTTTGAGTCCAGATTTCTGTTCCAATATGTTTTGCCCCCAAACAGCACCTCAGGTTTACTCCTCAGCCTTCCAGGATTTGAGGGTTTCAGGGATCACTACCCAAGTGCAAGTTATGTTCTACAAGCATCAATCTTCTTTGAGCCTAGGGAGTGGGTCTTTTGTATCACTGATGCCTGACCCCAGGGTGGGGCTTTGGGAGGGAGCTGCTGGCTGAAATGGCTCAAGCAGATCCAGGCTGGCAGTGGAGAGGAGCCTGGTATACTAGCAGGGCCCACTGGATAGGAAGAGAGGCAGCCATGGGTCAGGCGGTCAGGCAGTGAGCAGAGAAGAACTTCCCTCTGAGAAATCAAGGAAGTTGTTCTGAGAAGGTCAGCAAGCCTGCCTCTGCTGCTAGGGGCTAATCTCTGAGTATCAGGATGCAGGCATCCTGGGATAGGAAAGAGTTGGAGTGTCTGGGGAGAGGGCAGGGCAGTGCAAAGACAGAAAGCACAGCCTTCCACCAGTACAGAATGGTGAATGAGTATGACATCTGTCCAGAATCCAGTCTTTCTTTTTTATTCATTTTCAGAATCCAATCTTAACAAAGCTGTTCTGTTGTCTGTGTATGTGGTATGATGTGATGTTTGTGTGTGTGAGTGTGTGTGTGTTCAGTCATGTCCAACTCTTTTGGGACCCCATGGACTGTAGCCCAGCAGGTCCCTCTGTCCATGGAATTCTCCAGGCAACCATACTGGAGTGGGTTGCCAGACCCAGGGATCAAACCCAGGTGTCCTGCAGTTGGCAGGCGGATTCTTTACCACTGACCCACTGGGGAAGTCCTCATGTATGTGATATAACTCTAGCAAATGAACTAACCACACACACACACAAATAATATAAAAATGAAAGCACAGACTTCAACTGCTCACAGTCACCCTTTCAGACTGAAAATGGTGATTCCTCCTTTGCCTGGGGAACCAGACCCTACATCATGTCTGAGCCCTGTGGTGAGTTTTCTACATGCTTAAAGTGAGACCATTGACAACATTATTCTTTTCACTTAGTCTTCTCTGCAGTTTTCAAAATTGACCCCACAGTCTGAGAGAAGCCACGTCACTTGGAGACCATCACACCAAGGCCCCACACCACAGCTGCTCAGTTTGTGACAAAAGGCTTCTGGCCACACCCGTGTTCAGTCACACCCAGTGCTCTTATGATCCATGTCACGTCACCAGAAAGGGGACACGATCAACTCAGTTCAGTGTTTGTCGAAATTGTCATGGCAATTCACCGTGGTCATGGTAACCCTATCTGCTTATTACTCCACTGAAACTGGAAGGTCCTTGCTGGAAGGGAAAAGTTAAGTAAATAGATAGAATGCCTTTGTTTTAAACCATTCCTTTAATTTTGATAAGACAGCCATCATTTTATATTTTTAGACAGTGTCAACAATCAAGTGCAAAAAGAAACAAAATTAATGAAGCTACTGCCTGCCAATGCAGATGTGGGTTCAATCCCTGGGTCAGGAAGATCCCCAGGAGGAGGAAATGGCAACTCACTCCAGTATTCTTGCCTGGGAAATCCCATGACAGAGAAGCCTAGCGTGTTACAGTCCATGGGGTCGCAAAGAGTCAGACATGATTTCGTGACTGAGCAACTCAAAGGGTTAGGTATCAAAAGGCAATTCAACCCTGAGGACCATGTGTTTGCTGCTGACATTGCGGCCCCTGAGGTTTTTGGTGGCCCCCATTCCCAGCAGCGTTTTGGGGCAGCACCCCATTTTTCTTCCCTAAAGCTTTAGCTTTTTGCCTCCACTCATAAGAGCCTGGGCAGGAAAGACGTAGGCAGAGGATGCTGGTGAGCATCCGCCCACCCCAGAGCTCTGCTTAAGTACACTATTATAGCCCAAACCTGATTATGGCAAGCCGTGAGTAATTTCTGTATCATAACAATTATGGGATTGAAAGCCAGAACTCACTCCCTCGGTCAATTCTCACGCTGGTTTCAAGGGCTCCCTGGGGAATACAGTTCTAAGTCCGTTTGTGGGAAGGAAAAAAAAAAACACCACCTCATTTCGTCAAGTGGTGCCTCATTTCCACATCCCCACTGGGCCAAGTACCACCCTGCAAAGTGAATCCTCACCAGGTCGGCACCACTCCTGCAGCTCACAAACCAAAGCCCAAATTTAGGCTCTGAGGTTAAGACAGAGAAGAGACTGTGGTCCACCCAGGGCCCCTCAAATGTCCCCTTAGAATCCACCCAAATCCCTGGAGGGTCTTCAATGGTCCTGAGTGCCTGGGCCACCCTTATATGGCAGCCAAGAGTCCTGATCCTAGGACCCTGGAAGCAGTGTGCACTCAAGGGGTTAGTAACGATTCAGAAGGATGGGAGAGACAGTTCATGTAGAGGCCAACGAAAGCAAAAGCAGAGTTAGGGATAAGAGGGCACAGGATTGTCTGAGTTGTTATACCTGCCTGCCAATGCAAGAGACATAAGGGACGTGGGTTCAGTCCCTGGGTCAGGAAGATCCCCTGGTGGAGGAAATGGCAACTCATTTCCAGTATTCTTGCCTAGAAAATTCCATGGACAGAGGAGCCTGGTGGACTATAGTCCATGGGGTCAGAAAGAGTCGAACATGACTGAGCACACGCGCATACATGTATTGGCTACTTGAAGGTGCACTTTAGGGTTCCAATTTGCTGCAGAAAGGCAACAAATTGTGTTGGGCACAACATGAGTGATGGGCAGGGAAATGAGGAAAGCAGGCCAACCTTGGCTGAGAGGTCCAGGCTGCAGCCGATCTCCAGGGAGATACATTCTGCAGCATCGTCTATATGCAGGTCAGTGAGGCCCTGGACTAGGGTCCTGGCACTGCAGGTGAGGGAAGAAACAGATCTTCAGGGTTCTAGGAAGGAAATTTTGGATGAACTTGGTAACTGACAAAAAGGGACCTAGACAAAGAGAAAAGCTAATGAGGTCTTTTACTTCTGGGCTCTTCTTCTCTAAAAGCTTGATATGACTCACCAACACATCTGTTCATGCAAAAATGTTTATTGGGGCCTACTGTGTGTTGGGCTTCCCAGATGGCTCAGTGGTAAAGAATCTGCCTGCCAATGCAGGAGATGCAGGTTTGATCCCTGGGTCGGGAAGATCCCCTGGAGTAGGAAATGCTAAATTTGTTCCAGCAATCTCATGGAAAGAGAAGCCTGGCGTGCTGCAGTCCATGGGGTTGCAGAGTCGGCTGAGCACTTTGTGTTAGGCAACTCCATTAGTCACTGGAGACAGAAAGATGACTCTACCATCCGATGATACAGACTGGGAACATGGATAAGTAAACAGAGGATTACAAGAACTTGGTAAACCAATAGAAGGGAAGTCAAAGGTACCACAAGGACTCATTGGTGGGGTGCCACCCAGGCTAGAAGAGTCAGAGGCTGGGGGAGAAAGGCAGGGTGCAGGATGAACTGTCCAAGAAGACACAGCTGTGCAAGAGCTCAGGTAAAAAGAGAATGACACGAGAGGGACTCTGCAGGTGCTATCATGGGTGGAATGCGGTCTGCAGGGAGCAAGGAACCAGATCATCTAGAACTCTCTCAATTAGGAGTCTGGCTTTTATCCTAAAGTCAATGGAGAAACCATGGAGTGTTGCAAGTGGTCAATAACTTAAGATATTTGTATTTGAGAAATCCAAGTGGAGGTTACAAGGCAAAGCAGAGGTTGATCTCTGAGCATCCTCCAGGACACCAGGATTGAGCAGCTGGTAGAAAGGCTGAGACTTTATAAGGGAGCCATGGGCAACCAGGGCCCTCTGCAAAAGGGCTCAGACCAAAGGCTCAGGAGGAAACCTACAAAAATTGTCATTGGTAGAGTTTAGGGGTTTGGCGCTTTTTAAATTTTTGGTCATGCCACGAGGCATGCAGGATCTTAGGTCCCTGACCAGGGATGGGACCTGTGCCCACTGCATTGGGAGTCTTAATACAGTGTTTTTCCTTTTTTAATGGAGTTGGTGAGCATTTCAACCTCAATAGGCAGAGGGACTCCATCCTAGAAATTCATTCATTTTCTGTAGCCAAGTGGCTGAGAATGCTAGGCTCCACCAGACAGAACTTGATTGTTACCCTTATTCCACTCTTTTCTAGTTTGTGTCCCTGGGCAAGCGGTTTCACTTCAACATCCTCATCTGTAAAAGGAGAACAACTCTTCACACTTCAAAGTGTTAAGGACTGAGAGATGCAATGTAAGGTTCCTCGCATACACAGGGGCTCAAAAGATGTTGGCTCTTGCTTCTTTCATTGAACAAACGTTTATTGAGTATGTTGGCTACCTGCTAAGGATGATAGAAATGAAAAAGTCCCAGTTCTTGCCTGGAAGGCTTCCAATCTGTTAGCCAGCTCCACTCCCAGCCACATGCATCTTCAAGTACCCCAGCCTAGCTCAAAAGTGAAAGTGGTGTTAGTTGCTTCAGTCCTGTCTGACTCTTCACAACCCCATGGACTGTAGCCTACAAGGCTCCCCTGTTTATGGAATTTTTCAGGCAAGAACACTAGAGTGGGTGTTCTTCTCCAGGGGATCTTCCTAACCCAAGGATCAAACTCAGGTCTCCTGCATTGGCAGGTGAGTTCTTTACTGTCTAACCCACCAGGTAAGTTCAGAGCTAGGTGATCTCCAAAGGTGGTGGGCAGCCAGGCCCAGGACTTCTCTGCAGGTAAGGTGATTTCAGCAGCCCCACCTAGGGCTCCTGATCCAAGGCCAGGCCAGCAGTGAATGAAGTGGGGAAAAGCTGTTCTACTTTCAGTAGAGCAAAGCTGGTCCAGAACAGCCTTACACCCTACATCAACACTACTCAGAATTAACAAGCAGAAAAGAAAATGACCCTTAAGCCTTGGAATAAAGCCCACTCTTCAAGGCACCTGCAGTCTCTAACTGAAAACTACCCTCCAGCAGCACCAAAAATAAATTTCATGAAGTCCCCACTTAAATTATATGCAGTCACCTGGCACTGAGAGTAGGAAAGACCAGTTCTGATGCCAACCTCCTTCCCTGGTCACGAATTTGTTCAACTCCAGGAACAATAAAGAGTTGGACCATAAGCATGGCTAAGCGCAGAACAATTGATGCTTTCGAACTGTGGTGCTGGAGAAGACACTTGAGAGTCCCTTGGACAGCAAGGAGATCAAACCAGTCAATCCTAAAGGAAATCAACTCTGAATATTTATTGGAAGAACTGATGCTGAAGCTCCAGTACTTTGGCTACCTGAGTTGACTCATTGGAAAAGACCCTGCCTGATGTTGGGAAAGACTGAGGGCAGGAGGAGAAGGGGACGACAGAATGTGATGGCATCAACTCAATGGACATGAGTTTGAGCAAACTCTAGGAGATAGTGATGGACAGGGAAGCCTGATGTGCTACAGTCCATGGGGTCACAAAGAGCTGGACACAACTTACTGAACAATAACAAGAAACTACAAAGATCACAAATAGCCAAAGACCTAAACTAGAGGATTCTCATTGACAGTATTTATGGTGCTTATCTCGAACTCCTGTAATCTGTACTCCCTTTCTATCACTTGTTCTGTATTTTAAGCTTATCTCCATATTCCCAGCTCCCAGGACAGAATCAGTCTTAAGAAATGGCCACTGGAGATGTGTGAAGAGTCCCAGTAATCAACATCCCCTGAGGCATTAATTAATGTCCTATCTTCTCTAAGCAGTATGGGAGCCGTTCTCTTTTCAGCTGGAAAAAAAATGGGCCAGAACAGTGGAGGAGGAACAATTTAGGTTAGGCAATTAGGAAATGCTTCAAAAAACTGAAATGAATTTCCACTGGACACTGCAGAATTCACTTCTCAAAGTGTTAAGAAGGTAGAAACACATCTAGTTTCTCAGCCCTGAGACTTAACAAGGCTCTATTTTGTAACCCACCTTCTGATTATTACCCGTCTACCTACACATCCACCTAAATGTGTTATGCTGTGCTAAGTCACAGGAGTCATGCCCAACTCTTTGTGACTCTATGGACCATAACCCACCAGGCTCCTCTGTCCAGGGGATTTTATAGGCAAGAATACTGGAGTGGGTTGCCGTGCCCTCCTCCAGGGGTCTTCCTGACCCAGGGACCGAACCCGAGGCCCTTGTCTCCTGCATTGGCAGGGAGGTTCTTTATTACTAGCACCACCTGGAAAGCCCCATCTACCTAAATACCTGCTTGCTTATCTTGCTGACATGGATGATGGGTTTTAATGGAAGGACTTTAGCTTACATGGAGAATATTTTATTTAAATTAAATGAGGTACTCTGGAGGTCAAAGATTTGCAAACACAGTAATCTCTTGCATCTGTGGAGGACTGGTTCCAGAACCTGCTGTGGACACCAAATCCTTGGCTGCTCCAGAAAAGGACTTTTATTTTTCATATATATATATATATATATATATATATATATAGTTAAAACTTTTCCCTGGAGCGTTTAAAGTGAATAATCCTCAGATGCCCAGGAAGGAATCAACCCCCATGATACTGAATCCATCTACTTTGTCTAAAAGGGAAGATGCTCTGGTGCATCACAGCAACACCTACATCCTACTCTTCATTCAATGAGTCCTTTGGGAGCCACACTTTTTCAGGTCTGTTTTCTGCAGCCACATAGATGTAACACAAAAGGAAGGTATACTTGGAAAACATCTCTGCTGGAAAACAAACCACATCACAAACTGATTTTATTGAGGATGACAAAGGATGGGGCTTCTGGGTCTGTTGGGAATGCTGTGTGGCTTTGTCATTCCTCTTATATAAGGTGGGCTTCCCGGTGGCTCACTGGTAAAGAATCTGCGTGTAGTGCAGGAGACATGGGTTTGATCCCTAGGTTGGGAAAATTTCCTCTAGAAGAAAACGGCAACCCACTCCAGTATTCTTGCCTGGACAGAGGAGCCTGGCAGGCTACAACTCATGGGGTCACACAAGAGTTGGACATGACTTAGTGACTAAACAATATGAACAACATGACTCCATCAAGACAGGTGAAATATCAGATGATCTATTTCTGTCAGTTCTATGGACAACTTCTCACAGCATTACTAAAATGCCTACATACCTTAAAATTAAGTTCCAAGTGATAAAACTAGAATCATACGTATGTTTTTAAAAATATTTTTATCATGGAACTTACCGAAAGAACATTTAAGTAAAACCTAGCCTCCAAGCAAACTTTTAGAAAAACTTTTATATCAGAATTCTATCTCAAGGAAGGTACTGGAATGACTTACCCATTCATTTTAGAACAGGAAGCAGATGGCCAAAGTTGAAATGGAAAGGGCCTCAGTAAGCACTAAACTGACCTGTGTTTCCTGTAATATCTAACTTCTAGGGGTCTGACATGAAGGCAGGTCTCCTATACCTAAGGCAACCAATGTGTGATTTTTTACTGGATCAGTATCTTTGCCATCTAAAACAGGCAAATTTGGAATTCCCTGGCAGTCCAGTGCTTGGGGCTCCACACTTGAACTGCAGGGGGCACAGGTGGAAAAAAAAAAAATGGGCAAATTAGAAGGAAGTCAGAAACCACATTAGGTGATATACTGCAATTTTGGCAGAAAAATTTTCAGGGCAATATGCTCATTAACCTTGAATGCATAGAGGCTTCCCTGGTGGCTCAGTGATAAAGAATCCACCTGCAGTGCAAGAGACCCAGGTTCCATCCCTGGCTTGGGAAGATCCCCTAGCGAAGGGAATGCCTACCCACTCCAATTTTTTGCCCAGAAAATTCTATGGACAGAGGAGCCTGGTGGACTACAGTCCATGGGATTACAAAGAGTCAGATACAACTGAGCTACTTACATTTTTTCTTTTCCTAAAAGAGGACTTTTTAAAAAGTCTTCTATGTCCTACTTCAGCAAAAAAAATAAATAAAGTAAGTTATTAGTGAATACTTAGAATAAAGCTTGAAATCAGTAAATATATTTGCTATTAATGAAACTGTACTAACAAACCTAAATAGCATTTAAACACTTCCTGGAAGTTTGACATTTTGAAGAACTTTAGATATCCAACATTTCCGAGAATCTGGATAGGTTTGCCCCAGAGAATAACAGAAGACTTAGAAGACAGGGCTATGCTCTTTATTTGCGCCCTCCTCAAGGACATCACAATGTATTTGCTGTGTCAAGTTACCGGAAGGGTAAAAAAGAAGATCCTTAGGGGAAACCGACTTTAACATAAAGTGTTTCAGATAATATTTTCGATCATCTTGTAAGTGGATAGGACTACTCTGGAGGTCTTGCACTTCATGGGAATTCATCATAAATATTTTTCACAACAGGAAAACCGAAGTACAAATGTTTAGATGACACGTACAGTGAGTAATACCTGCCTACTTCACAAGACTGCTGGAAGGAGCCAGTTACATCACATACATGAACACACATGATAAACAGAAAAGATTGAAATAAACATAGTAAATGCCTAGGTTCCCACAGTCAAGAGCAGAGTAAGGATTTGGCCATGGTGGCTACATAGTATCTCCCCAAGCAGTGCTTCTCAAAGTGAGTGTGCCCAGAAATCCATGGAGATCTTGACAAAGCAGATATTACTGGGTAGGTCAAGGGTGGGGCCAAGATTCTGCTATCTGCTGGTGCTGAAGCCAGCTCCCGGGACCACCCTTGTGAATATGAAGGATCTAAAAGATCTTCCTAATTCCTGGTGCATGACTGGGCTTCAAGAACATATTTCCTGAGTATATTGCAAACTTTGGCTTTTCCCTAAAATGAGCTTTGGAAAAAGTCTGTATGCTTCATTTGGTTCTGAATAAAGTACTTTACAAACTCAAGAGCAAAGTGTTCTTTCTTGGGCAGCCAAAGAGCTGAAGGGTTGATTTTTAATTAGGTTGTCTGCTAGTTCCAGTTTTCTAGGACAAGAGTCAACAGCATGCAAAAACATAGAAAGCCAAGTTGCCAGTTTACTATTACATGACTTCAGTTCATCTCCAAAGGGAGTTAAGAGAACAAGGACTCTGTACTTGTACACACATACACACACACAAACCCCCAAAAGAAAAACCTGCCAATTCCAAATTGGCAGGAGAGCCTAAATTATCTTAAGTGAAGAAAAGGGCTCGAAATATCCAGGAGAAAAAAAAAAAAAACCACCTGAGCAAACAAGAAACTTGTAGAAATGCGGCTACCTCCTGATACAGAAGCACTGAGATCTTACAGGGTCCACAGGGAATAAAAAAGAACCGGCAGGCCTTGCAGACTGGGCCTGGGTCAGAAACACCTGGGAAGGCTGGGGGAGACTCAGATTGCTCCACACCCCATGTTGCTGACAGAATAGGCCAGAGGTAGGGCCCAGGATTATGATGGGGATGTTACTGCCAGTCCCTTGATCAAGTCTGGAGCAGCACCCGACTTTCTACAAAAGGAGGAACCATGACCCCCTTAGAGCTGGACCCCAGGGCCTGTGACAGTGGCTGGCACATACTGCTGGTCCCCTGCTCTACAGTTGCTGAACAAAGGCCCATTGTAACTTTCATTTCCAGAAAAAAAAGTGGGCTTCCCTAGTGGCCTGATGGTAAAGAGTCTGCCTGCAATGCAGGTAGACCGGAGTACCATCGCTTGGTCAGGAAGATCCCCTGAAGGAGGAAATGGCAACCTACTCCAGTATTCGTGCCTGGGAAATCCCATGGACAGAGGAGCCTGGCGGGCCCCAGTCCACAGGGGTTGCAAAGAGTCAGACACAACTGAGTGACTAACACTTTCACACTTGGCTATACTTGAGGCAGGTATTGACACACATTTACTTAAAAAAAAAAAAAAAAACAAATGCACTATGCCAAGTATGACAATCCCTGACCTGAAGGGGCTTTACAGTTCAATTAAATCAACCCCAATCACAGATACAAGTAACACTTTTCTCCCTGCAGCATCAGATCAATCCAATCTTTAAACCTCTGCCACTGAGTGGAACCAGACAACTCACTGACACAAATGATCCCAAATAAAAACCCTGCTTTCAATAAAAGAAGCCAATTCATTTCACACATACTCATGCAAAAAAAGAAAAAAAATTTTTTTTTTCAATCAAGACAAGAATTTGCCTGTAGGGAACACAGGTACCTGTGTCCACCCTGGAACGCGAGGCGGGTTCCTTCATGGCTCTTCCAGGAGTTAGAATTCTAAGCACCCACTGGCCAGGGGATGGCCTGATGGTGAAAGTACCACTTAGGGCTTCAAAGATTTCTTCTCTAACTCCTCTCTGTTTACTGAGCAAAGCTCAGAAGAGGCTTTGGCAGGCATTTTTCAAATCCTCTGCCTGATCTGCATGTTACCATAGTCACATTCATTCTGGGAAAAAAAAAAACAAACAGGTGTTTCTGTTAAAATTAGCTGCTTCAAACTGTCAAATATTTTAGATCCCTATGCCAGCTTTAAAAAAAAAGTATCTGCAAAATAACCAATCAGGTTTAGATGATGCTTCCAGAACTATGAACTCTAGATATTTTTTAGAAACGTGACTAAAAAAAAAAAAAAACTGGGGTGGAGATGAGGTTGGAGTTCGTTCGAAACACATAAACACGTAATTTTTGCATTTCCTAACATCAACCCAGAAAGAGTAACAGAAAAAGGCCAAGCTTAAACAACCATGGAAAGACAGAGCTATGCTTTTTTTCTAGTGAAGTCTTGTGTTTGAAAGCCTTTTGTCCCATTTACTTCGGGTTGACTGTCATAAATAATGGCTTCTGTTCCAAGAACAGTGCCATAATCATTTCCTTCTCTTAGGACCATTCAAAGGAAGGTTTCCAACATTCTCAGTCAGGATGGTGCCCATTAAGCCCGTGTTTAAGAAAACTTGCCCTCAGAAGTCAGAAGAGCTCAAAGATAGCTGTCTAAATTAACTTTAGGGTGGTTTAATATGGGGGGAAAAAAAAAATCAGGCCACTGTGATTTTATTCCTGAAACCAGTATCTCTGCTGCCCTTATTAAACCCAATGAAATAGGTCTGAGATGCTTTCACAAAATCAGGGCTATTTAAAAAACAAGTTTAGCTGCTTGGTACATTGGGAGAAGTGGGCTTCCCAAGTGGCTCAGTGATAAAGAATCTGCTTGCCAAGCGGGAGATTCAGGTTTGATCCCTGGGTCAGGATGATCTCCTAGAGAAGGAAATGGCAACCCACTCCAGTATTCTTGCCTGGGAAATCCCACGGGCAGAGGAGCTCAGCAGGCTTACAGTCCACAGGGTTGGAAGAGAGTTGGACACAACTTAACGACTAAAGAACAGCAGCAATATATCAGGAGAAAGTTAAAATATCAAAGATTTGTGCCCAGCTAACCAAGTGATACAGACACACAGAGATACTGTGCATTCCTCACTCTACTTTCCTGAAGCCTGTTGAAAAAATACAAGTGGAATTCACTTTAAGCCACCTGCTGGATGAAAAATCCTAAACTTTATCTTAGAGATAGAGGGAGAAAAAAAGAGGTCAACACACAACGGAATCTTTGATCAATTTCAGTCGACAGAGATTTCAACTACAAGTCCAAAAATCTTTAATACACAGAAACGTTAAAAGCAATGGTCACTTGGCTAAGAGGAAAAGAAGTTTCAAAATTAATTTGGTGACTAGCTAGTTAACTGCATCCAAGTAGATAGGGAAAGTGTTTTGTTTTTTTTTTTTTTGGCTTGCACTGTCCTGAAAATTGCTTCTGCAAGGAATGAGTCCAAGGAACAATTGGCAATTCTTTTTTTCCTAATCAGATACCAAATTTGCAGATTTCTGGCTCTGGTTTTATTTTACTATGTTCCATTCAGTTGACTCTTTGTGATCTGCACAGGCTAAAGGAAACATGCAATTATAAATGTCAGCATTACTTGTGGAAATCCAATGAATAAAAGTAAGTAAAAATTCCTATATGTAAGCAGGACTGTCACTGGCACATAGGTTTGGTAGGTTTTCTCCCCTTAAAAGCTTCCTAAACCTGACCAATCCAGACTTAAAGGGCCGGGGGAGAGGAATAAGCATTCAAGGTCATTTTCATCTTTTATAGACTTCAGAAATTTAAATCTACCAGGATCTAAGAGAGAAAAAGAACAGCTCCCTTGACCGCTTTTAAAAATGTATACACTCAACCACTTTACTTCAGAGAAGCTCAAGGAGTGAAATAACCCAACATAGATTTAAAGAGGTTCTACATGCTGAATACAATGTTCTTGTAATAAATACAGTCATTCAAGTAAAAACAACCACTATAACTTTCCTCTCTAACACATCACAGTAGAAAAATCTTTTTCTTTTCAGCTCTGTGGCAACTGCAAAGGTTTAGGCACAACAAATCCCAAGGAAAAAAAAAATAAATAAACTGAGCAAATTTAAAGCATGTACTAGTTTTATCCACATAGCTCTCTGAGGATAGGCACAGCAAATACATGTGTTGTTTTTTTCAGTGGGAAAATGTTCAAAAGTTAGCTAGGTTCAGTAAAACCATACACCTCTCCCCCAATATTTTTTTCTTAAAACTGTCTGCAGAAAGGACCCGCTACCTTAAAGTAATTCCAGATTTCACTGAACAAAGCATACAACATACACGCAACCGGGGCGTATCTTAAACCAAGGTCACAAAGATAACCCCTTTGCCTGCCTTCATGCCCTGGGTCTAGAAAGTTATTACCACTCTTTTCAGAATTCTTCCCCCTCCACTGAACACTCTAGAACAGTCTACATTTGTTTGGTTTTCTAAAATCAAGAGCAGTTGGTTCTTGTCTGAACAGACCTGTCTACATACTCTCATTTGATATACAGTACTTTTGCAGGTCCACACACGGATTCCCGTACATGCATTCCACATGGGACTAGCAAGAGCCTTAATCTGAAAAAGACAGGCGGAATACAAATCAGACTGCAGTTAGCCTGAACCCTGTTCATTAGGACAGAAAGATGAGACGGGAACAATGGATGCAAAATTACTTTCCAGGAGAAACTAGAAGACAGAAAAAAAAAACAAAGAAAACCCAAACAGCCAACCTAGCACTATAGGTAATCTAACCATTGTATGTGTCCCCTGCCTTTACAAGGGGACAATTTTCTTTTTTACAAACAGTTCTCTCTTGAATTCTAGGCTGTTCAAATAAGTTAACTCTTCAGGAAAAAGCATAAAGGGGACCCACCTCACTATTAACTGAAGCGAAACCTTTCTAGGGTGCCTTTCCAGGAATGACAGGCAGCCTGCAACATTACAATTATTGAAAAATCAACAATCATTGCAGAAAGTAATCTGAGAAACATAACATTTTAATAGATGAAATAAATACTCCAGTACATGCAAGGTAAAAACTTGACATGGGGCGGGGGGGATCACTCTATAGTGTAAATTAAAAAATAAAACACACACTCACAGTAGCTTTCTCCCCCCATTTGCAAATCACATGGCAAAGTCATACTCTTTCCACACCAAGTATACGCCTAATCCATCACGACTGCTTAAAAAAATAACAACATACAAACAAAAGGTAGCTACATCCATGTCTAAGGAGTGAAAACTGAGGTAACCTTTTAATTAGGGAAGAAAATAAAAGACCAAAAAAGAAATGAACCCATGACCTCCTTCCTGCCCAATTAATAATAAAATTTAGTTGAGGAGTCCCGGAAGGGGAGCTGGGGTAGGGGGCGGGGGTTAACCCCGCAACTAGCAGATGTCACATCTTCCACCTGCTGGTCCCTACTGTGCTTGGGCTGGTGGGGCACAGGGGCCCTCAGAATGCGTGCATAAATGGCATGTATGCATGGCCCTGCCTTCTGGAAGATTCCTCACGAGCATTTAACGGAGCGGGGGGTAGGGGGGAAGCTTCACCGTTGATTTCTTTGGTATAAATGGAAAAGGGCAGAGAATATGTTATCTTCCTTTAGCCTGGGAGTGGGTTGGGGGAATGGAACAGGGAGGGGATGAGGGTGAGGATTGGGGGGGGGTGCTAATTCACAGAATTGGAATTCACTGGCGGTAAAGTCCTGGGCGAAGACCTCTCCCTTAAAGCCTGAGATAGCAGGGTGCAGCCTTCAGACACGGCGCAGGCCGAGTTCCTCAGCCTCTCCCTGTGGTCCGACATCTTGGCGCCCCCGTCGGGGTGCTGCGCCAGATCCCTGAGGCACTGGGTCAGGAGCACGCAGGCCGACACCACGCTCATGGCGCCTCCCAGGATGGCGGTCTGCACCGCCTTGCCCTCGGCGCTCACGGCCGCCGCGCGACCCAGGAACTGCGGCTCGGTGGCGAAGCCCACCAGGGCGCCAACCGCCTGCACCAGCGGCCCGCTGAAGAGCGCGCAGCGGCTCCGCGCCAGCTCGCTCGGCGCCGCCTTCACCTCGCGCACGCAGGCCAGCAGCGCCGACGCGCTGGTGCTCATGCACTTGACGCCCAGCTTGAACTGCTCACGCGAGAAGCGGTCCCGGGACTTGTCGCTAGCCAGGGCGCACGCGTCCGTCAGGAACTTGAGGTTGCGCGACAGGCCCTGCGACACCTCGAGCAGAAGCTGCGGGGTCATGTCGGCCAGCGGGGTGGCGCGCAGCACGGCGCAGCCTTGCTCCACCTCGTGGCGGCAGCGTGTCACGCGGTAGCGGTCCACCAGGCCCGGCTGCGCGGGCTGCGCGCCCGGCGTGGCCACGGCCGCCAGATAGGCCGCGTGGGCGGAGCACTCGGTCAGGGAAACCACCAGGTCTCCCAGCTCCACCAGGCTGTCCCCTGCCTCCCCGAAGCGGCCCATGTTGAGCTGGCTCTGCACGTCGTGGGTGAGGATGGAGAGCCCCTTGGTGCGCGCGATGATGGTGTCCCGGCACTGCTCAAAGGACTCGGCGCCGGCGCAAGAGGATGCGGGGCCCTCGAAGAGCACGGGCCGCGCCTCACTCGACAGCAGCAGCAAGTCGGCCACCAGCTGCATCTTGCCTTTGCAGTGGTCACAGACGGACACCAGCCTCTTACGCGGCTGCGACGAGGCCCCACCGACGGCGCTCGCTGGAGCCGGAGAAGCCGCCTCGACACTGGGCTTCCCAGCGCTGCCGCTAGCCATCGCGCCCGGGGGGCACTGGCATGCCGCTGGGGAGCCCGCTACCACCGCCGCTGCCGATGCCGCCGCCCCCGCGGCCGTCGCGACTCAGCTGGCCAAGGCCGCGGTGCCTTCCCCGCACCATCATGCCATCCACCGCCGCGGGCAGAGGGCACTGGGCTGCGGCGGCCGGAGCCCCGGCGGCGCGGAGCGGGCCCGGGGGCCACAGAACGCAGGAGACTCTTCGAGGCGCGGCGAGGGGCTGCAGCTTTCGGCCTCTTGGAGGGCTTGCAGGAACCATGAACAAGGGCAGAGCAAACTCACAGTCTGCGCTCCTCGTCGCCGGAGTGCCAGGAAAGTCCCTTCTGCTGGGCTGCTGCTGCTGCCGCCGCCGCCGCCGCCGCCTTCCTGGGCATGGCCCGGTCCGACTGCCGGGGCAGGGGCGGGCGGGAGAGGGAAGTTGGGAGTTGTCCTTCCTTCCTTTCTTTGAAATAAAAATCCTTTCCTCGGGGAGGAGCGCCGGCGGCGGCTCCAGCAGGCTCTGCTGTCAGCCACCTCGGGCTCGGCGGCGCACGTGGGCTTCAGGCGGCCAGACCCCGCCGGGCGGCACTTCCCCGCGACGGCGGCCGGGGCTGGCCCTCGGGGACGCACGGCCGCCCCGTGGGCATCTCCTGCCTCCCGCTCTCGGGAAGCGGCGGCAGCAGAGCCGAGGGTGTGGCCGGTGCTGGCGCGGCCGAGTCAGTCGGGCGGGAGCCTGCACTGATTGCGCACAGCGGCCGCCCCGCTCGCGCTCTCGCCCGCCCGCCACGCCCGGGCGTGCCGGGCGCCGCAGCGGCCCCTTCCCGCCTCGCCGGTTCACAGAGCGCGGCCCGGAGCCGAGGCGGCACGCCCTCCCGGACCGCGCGCCCCACGGCCCGCCGCAGGCTGTCGGCGCGAGTCCATCCCCGTCGCCTCCTCCTCGCCTCGGGCCCGCAGCGGCTGAGCTCTCCCGGGACCACGGGCCCTGAGCATCGGACGCCGCCGCGCGCGTCTCCCCGGCGGCCCGGTCAACTCAGAAGGTCCCCGCGGCGCTGCAGAGACCCGCCCGGGCCCCGGCTCCTGCCATTTTTGTCAACCTCCAACTTCCGAGCGAGCCGGGAGAAACTGAAAGGAAGGGCGGGGGCCGAAAGGCAGAGGGGAAAACACCCGCTTCCTCTCCCCGCGCGGCTTCACCTCGGAGCACGGCCGTGGGTGCGCCGCCACCCGCTCGCCCGCCGGGGCCGCTGGAAGCTTTTCCTCTTCCCGTCCGCGCCTCGCCCCCGGGCTCGCCACCGCCGCCTCGGCCGTAACCTCCCTGGAGCCTATAGAAATCTTTTGTGTGGCGTCACCGCCTTTCGTTTAAATCCCGCTTCCTCCTCTCGCCCTTCCTCCCGCCCCCTCCGCCGCTCCCGGATGCTTGCGCGATGCGCTGCTCCTCCCCCGGGAAGCTGGGTGGCTGCGGGAGGACGCCCCCGCCCAGCGCGGACGCCGCGGGCGCCGGGCCGGTGGTCCCCGGCTGAGACGCAGGGGAGCGGGCCGGAGGGAGGCCCGTCCGGGCCGGGGGCTCAGCGCCCACCCTTGGGAGACCCGGGCGCAGCCGCCGGTTGGGCTTACGTAAGCTCTCAGCCCGACCCGGGGGCTCCGCGCTTCCTCCCCGCCCAGGGAGCAAGTCTCAAAGGTGGCCTGTTTTCTGGACCGAAGGGAGGACGCTTGGCACCATCGCCGAGTGGTGTGCTGGGGTCCTGTCATCGCGTTTTGTGGGATGTCGATCGTTCGGCCAGGCTCTCCTCCGCCCTTTGTTGTGTTTGCTCCTCTTCCAGGGTGCGATCCTGGAGGGACTGTGCGGGTGAGCAAAGAGCCCTAGAGATAGGTGTCTGAGAAGAGCAGAGCTGGCCGCTGGCGGCTTCCTCCCTTCAGCTCAATAGCCCTTATATAGTAAGAGCGTGAGCTTTGAACCAGCTTTTTTTTTTTTTCCTGGGGTCAGTCTTCCCCAGCCATGTATGAGTTGTGTGACCTTATACAAGTTCTCTCTCCAAGTCTCCGTTTTCTCCTTTGGAAATCAGATACTGTGCACTGACTGCCTGAGTACTTGGCTCATGAATGTAGCTCTGAGAATTATGAGCCTATACTGGCACAGTCTGCCCTCCCATAACTTATATGTCGTCAGCAGCATAATGGAAGAATAGTGACCAACAGTTAAATAAGAGAAGCAGCCTTCGGAGGTAAACACCCCCATTTTACAGATTAGGAAAGTGATGGTCAGATGCCTTATGCGCCTTCCCAAGGTCAGGAAGATAGCAAATGCGTGGGCAAGGAGCCAACAGCCGACCTCCTCATTTGACCCAGCCCTTGCTCTTCAGGAAGTGCTAGAAGCATCCAGGCTTCCCTCATCCCCCAAACCCACCAGGGTCCCAGGGTCCCCCCACTTCTTAGCCCTGAAACAGGCTGTCTAGGTGCCCAGCCCAGCACAAGCTGGGTGTTTTCAGCCAGTGGAAATGTTTGTTCTTCTGCCCTTTTCTAGAACGTAGTGTCACCTTTTTCCAGCCAGTTGTCACTTTTAACTGGGATGGATGACCTTGAAATTTATTGTCCAAACAGTTTTGAGACTAACTGTGAGACCTGTTAATAATAAATTAACCAGTAACAACAGAGACAAACTTGAATGGTCACCCTGCTTATAACTTAAAGGGTCCTTGTATATCTTCTGCATTCTATATGAACCTACTTACTTTGCAAACTGAGGCCTATAAAACTGCTCATTTTCTAAACTAGCAGTGATTCTGTAGGGTTGATCCTTTTTATTTCTCTATCAGAGAAAAACAACTGGATAAATCAAGGACTTTCCAGGTAACCTAGGAATAGCACCCTGGTTTTAGTTAGTTCTGAAAACTGAGAAAGTCAGACCCTTCCCTTCACATCACACAGTTTTTTTTTAATTCATAAAACTGCTCTGGGGTCAGAGGATTTTTTTCCAAAGCCACTTGGTGCTGCCTAGGGTCCTACTTTGCTTCTACATGTGCACTCTCTTTGGTTGTCGTTGTTGGAATTTCTGAATGCCAACAATGATCTGTGACACATAAAACATCCCACTATATTCAGTGACATTTGGTTTAGCTCTTAAAATCTGATGGAATTGGTTTCTTGGCCCTCCTGGCTTCATTTATCACATATGGCACCCCTTCCTAAACAAATCCTTCCCAGTACTGACTACCTTCCTCTGGGTCCCCTTTACTTTCTGCCATCTTTTATCCGCTCTACAAACAAAGGGCACCTAGCATATGCCAGGCCCCGTGGCAGGCACAGTTACAAAATAATGTGAGGGCTTGACCTCTTCTGAAGAGTGGAGTCCAAAAAGGGCAACAAGGAAAACAGGTCATCACGACTACACTATTCGTATAGTGCAAGCAGAGTCAAGAAACTAGAGGGACTTCCCTGGTGGTCCAGGGGTTAAGACACCCCACTGCCAATGCAGGAGGCATGGGTTCCATCCCAGGTTGGGGAACTAAGATCCCACATGCCACATGGTGTGGTCAAAATAAACAAATAGGGAGATTTAGAAAGAAACTAGAATAGAGTACTGTTTACCAAACAGTCCAGTTGCATTCTATGGGACCATGTGATCAGTCCTGAGCCTTGAGATGTCAATGGTAGGGATGTGGGCTGTCTCAGATGGAGGCTGGGGAAAGCCAATCTAATTCTCCACTCTCTTCCCCTGCTGTAACTGTTCAGAAAACTGTGTCCTAGGTGGTGCAACTACCATAAGCCTCAGTGACCATGGAGCAGACCCCCTCTACTGTGCTGAACAGGTCACATAAGCAAAAAGTAAACTCATTGTGGAGCCACTGAGATCCAAGGGTTGTCTGTTGCTGTAGCATATTTTCATCTAACTTGATTAACAGAGGAAGGCTGGGACTGCCCCTGGATTCTCTGCAGTAAGGGCATTTTCTTTAGAAAACTCCACCCATTATTTCTAATCCTCATTAAAAAATTTTATTGTTGTTTAGGGCTAAGTCCTGTCACACTCTTTGTGACCCCATGGACTATATATAGCCCGCCAGGTTCTCCATGGGATTTCCCAGGCAAGAATACTGGAGCAAGTTGCCATTTCATTCTCCAGGTGATCTTCCCAACCCAGGGATCGAACCCATGTCTCCTGCATTGGCAAGTGGATGGATTCCTTACCACTACACCATCAGGGAAGGCCTTCTTTTAAAATTAAAATATGCCAAAACAATTAAAAAAATTTTTTTAACAAGTGACTTCCCTGGTGGTCCAGTGGTTAAGACTCTGTGCTTCCAATGTAGGGGGTGTGGGTTCAATCCCTGTCTGGAAAACTAAGATTTCACATACTGCATGGTGTAGCCAAAATTAAAAAAAAAATTTTTTTAATTAAAATATGATGCGAACCAAAGTATTTTTCATTAAAATGAAAACTGAGAGAAGAAAGCTGTAAAGATTTAGGCTGAAGGAGTGGCTAAGGGAAAGCAACTGGAATAGACAAGAGGAAGCTAGAGCTGTGCAGAAAATGGCTTAGCCCCAGCATAATGTCTTCTCAGTGACTGGCTCAAGGCCAACACTTAGTAGGCATTTAATAAATAAGTGAGCGAACAAGATGCAAATAGAAAGCTGACTCAGGATTTGGGGAGGAAGCCAAGGTCAGGAGGGGCAAGATTGTTGGAAGCATGTTTTTCTTCCTTCTTTACCTGTTCTAGTAGGTACATCCTTCTCCTGGACTTTCAGCAGGTATAAGACAACTGGAGAAGGAAATAGCAACCCCACTCCAGTATTCTTGCCTGGAAATTTCCATGGACCGAGGAGCCTGGCAGGCTATAGTCCGTGAGGTCACAAAGAGTCAGACACAACTGAGCGACTGAACACACAAAGACAACAGTGGGAGCTTCTGATTTTCTTAAATCCTGGTAAGATATTTATAACATAAAATTTACCATCTCGGTCATTTTTGTGAACGTAGCCACAGTTCCACATTGTTAAGTATATTCACTTTGCGGTGTAACCATCACCACCATCTGTCTTCAGAAGAACCTGGCATCTCCTCAGACTGAATTCTGTACCACTCCACAGTAACTTCTCATTCCCCTGGAAGTCACTATTCTACTTTGTATTTTTATAAATGTGACTATTCTAAGTACTTTATTTAAATGGAATCTTGTAATATTTTTCCTTTTCTGTCTGGCTTATTTCAGTTAGAATAATGTCTTCATGGGTCACTGATACTGTCACATGTGTCAGGATTTTCTCCCCCTTTTTATTATTACTTTACAAGATATTTATTTATTTGCATCAGGTCTTAGTTGCAGCATGAGGGATCTACTTCCCTGACCAGGGATTGAACCTGGGCCCCTGCATTGGGAGCTTGGAGTCTTAGTCACTGGACCACCAGGAAAGTCCCTTTTCTTTCCTTACAAGACTGAATAATTTTCCATTGTATGTATCTAGCCCTACCAGGTTTGATATCTAACACTGACACTGCAAACTTCGAACACTGACACTGCAGACTTTATAGACTAACAGCCAAGCTGTGTTTGGTCTACGGTGCCTCCTGGTGGTCAGTAAGGGGCATTCCCTGCCCTAATGTATCTTAACCTTTGAAGCAGTGTTCCTGTTTTGTTTTTGTGATCGTAATAGTCCTTGTGCGTGCATGCATGCTCAGCTGTGTCAGACTCCTTGGACTGTAGCCCACCAGGCTCCTCTGTCACGAGATTTCCCAGGCAAGAATACCGGAGTGGGTTGTCATTTCCTTCTTCAGGGCATCTTCATAACCCAGGGGTTGAACCCACATCTCTTGCGTCTCCTACATTGGCAAGTAGATTCTTTACCACTGAGCCACCAGGGAAGGCCCCTGTGGGGCTCTGTAGTCATAGGTGGGCCAATTCATTCTCAGGCATTCTTTCTAACATATAGCTAAACATCTTCCTTAATATCTTCATTTCAATGTCTCTTCTAAAGGAGAGAAATTTGTATCTGGAAAATTTACCCCTACTCTCTTTTCCCCAGATTTAGTCATTCTCCACAGGTGATGCATGAGTGACATCTATTGGCCCGTGGTTCATTACGGAGCAGGGTCACAGGGTGACAGGTCACTCTCCTTACTCACCAAGTCCTCTTTCTCTCTGGTATACTTTGTGCTCATACAGTAAAACCACCTGGGCAGGATCTCACCTATCCACTCTCATATCCACCCTCATCTCTACCTGCCCTCCCTCCCTCTGTGTGCAGGGCCTGTCATAGCATGACAGTTATACCTGTGTCTTCAGTTTCCAAGATCTGGAATTTTCTGTAGTCTGATTTACCAGGAAGCCCTACATGGAAGTGAAGGTTGCTTTCACAGATAAATTCTCTACCCCATTTCCCTGCTGGTTAATGACCTTTGGATGTACTTCCCAGAATTCTGTAGGGGAGAAAAAATAAACTGAGATCTAGGCACCCCAGACACCTAACACCAATCATGCATAACTATTTTCTGATTTACGTTTTTTTATTTCATTTTATTTTTAATCTTATTTTATTGTTATACAATTCTAATTTATTTTATTACTTTTTATTTTATTATATATAATTTTATTTTTATTCTTTTATTATTTATTTATATTGACTAATTTATATTCTAGCACATAAATTAGTTCTGTTCAGTTCAGTTCAGTCACTCAGTTGTGTCCAACTCTTTGCGACCCCATGAATCGCAGCACGCCAGGCCTCCCTGTCCATCACCAACTCCCGGAGTTCACTCAAGACTCACGTCCATCGAGTCAGTGATGCCATCCAGCCATCTCATCCTCTGTCATCCCCTTCTCCTCCTGCCCCCAATCCCTCCCAGCATCAGAGTCTTTTCCAATGAGTCAACTCTTTGCATGAGGTGGCCAAAATACTGGAGTTTCAGCTTTAGCATCATTCCTTCTAAAGAAATCCCAGGGCTGATCTCCTTTAGAATGGACTGGTTGGATCTCCTTGCAGTCCCAGGGACTCTCAAGAGTCTTCTCCAACACCACAGTTCAAAAGCATCAATTCTTTGGTGCTCAGCTTTCTTCACAGTCCAACTCTCATATACATACATGACCACTGGAAAAACCATAGCCTTGACTAGACGGACCTTTGTTGGCAAAGTAATGTCTCTGCTTTTCAATATGCTATCTAGGTTGGTCATAACTTTCCTTCCAAGGGGTAAGCGTCTTTTAATTTCATGGCTGCAGTCACCATCTGCAGTGATTTTGGAGCCCAGAAAAATAAAGTCTGACACTGTTTCCACTGTTTCCCCATCTATTTCCCATGAAGTGATGGGACCAGATGCCATGATCTTCGTTTTCTGAATGTTGAGCTTTAAGCCAACTTTTTCACTCTCCTCTTTTACTTTCATCAAGAGGCTTTTTAGTTCCTCTTCACTTTCTGCCATAAGGGTGGTGTCATCTACATATCTGAGGTTATTGATATTTCTCCCGGCAATCTTGATTCCAGCTTGTGCTTCTTCCAGCCCAGCGTTTCTCCTGATGTACCCTGCATGTAAGTTAAATACATTTACAGCCTTGATGTATACTCCTTTTCCTATTTGGAACCAGTCTGTTGTTCCATGTCCAGTCAGTAGCTACAGATATTAGAAAATTAGGATTCTTATAATATTAATACTTGGCTATAGTAATATAGGGCTTCCCTGGTGGTTCAGCAATGAAAGAATCTGCCTGCCAGGGCTGGAGACTCGGGTTTAATCCATGGGTGGGTAAGATCCCCTGGAGGAGGGCATGGCAACCCGCTCCAGTAGTCTTGCCTGGAGAATTCCATGGAGCCTGGCAGGGTACAGTCCATGGGGTTGCAGAGTCGGACAGACTAAGCATGCATGCACAGAATGACTAGCTTTATTGCTCCTTTACATGGGGCCTCCATGACCCCCAGACAGACTCAAGCATTTCTGTCCCCTTGTACCTACGGTGCTCTGTGCCTGGCCATTAGCATAGTGTATTTGTAACTGTCTGCTTAACTTTCGCTACCACCCTGTCATCCTTTTAAAAACAGGACTTGATCTGTGCATCTCTGTGACACTGGACTGCCAGGGAAGTCCTATAATCAATTGCATTTTTAAAGTGGTAGGGGATGCACATAAATGCACTGATGCTTCCAAAATACTGATGATACTTTTCTCACCAGCCACCAGTGTATTGCGTAGTCATCAATAAATAATTTAATGAATTCGTTTGCAGTTCCCTGCAAGAAGGTTCTCCATTCCATGAACCAACATCCTGGTTGCCCACAGCTCTTACTGAGTAATGGACAGAAAGTTATGGACCTTTAGAAACCCATAGAGGGGCTCGGCCTGTGTGTGATCATCATCTACAGCTCACAGCTCTTGGATTGAACGCTAGGCCTTTGCTTAGCAGGTGTGTTCAGCCCACTTCCCTTACAACTTGTCTTGGAGAGTCCAGGAAACGAGTTCTTTGGAGAGATTGTAAGTTCTCTAAACATAATTGCCTCTATCTGTGCTGCAAAGTATAGGAGATGTTTCAGATAACACAGATAAAATTCATACCTTTTCCTCTTAGGAGATGAATTCAAATCACTTCCCTAAGTTTTCAACGCAATTGCAGTATTATAGATAATTTTAATTAAGTGTATTATTCTGAGAATTTTTGCTTAGGCTTTTCAGTATTTGGGAAGCATCAGTGCATTTTTGTGCATCCCCTACCCATTTTGGCTTCCCTAGTGGCTCAGATAGTAAAGAGTCTACCTGCAATGTGGGAGACCTGGGTTCAATTGCTGGGTCAGGAAGATCCCCTGGAGAAGGGAATGGCAACCCACTCCCGTATTCTTGTCTTGAGAATCTCACAGACAAAGGAGCTTGGCGGGCTACAGTCCATAGGGTCGCAAAGAGTCAGACATGACTGAGCAACTGACACTTTCACTTTCCCACCCCTTTTAAAATACAACTAATTACAGAACTTCCCTGGTGGTCCAGTAGCTAAGAGTCCGAGCTCCCACTGCAGAGGGCCCGAGTTCATCCCTGGTCAGGGAACTAGATTCCATACGCCACAACAATATACCACATGCTACAACAAAAGATCCTGCATGCCACAAGTACAAGATTCTGCATGGCCCCTAAGACCTGGTGCAGCCAAATAAATCAATAAATATCTAATAAAAAATACATGTGACTTAAAATCCCATGCTTAGAAATAGCCATGATATATTTGCAGTTATTTCCCCATATATACATATACATATCATTTTAATACCATAACATTTTGTCATTTAATAATATAAACATCTTCAATGTCAATAAATACACATCTATGACATCACATTTAATGACTTCATTGTTTTGCATTGTAAATGTGGATTTTTCACCCTACTGTAGTTGAACATTTAGGGTGGCTCCTGTTTTCTCATCTTACAGAGAGTGTTACATAGGATTGATAACAGTGGATAAGTGAAGAAATACATGTACAGCGTTCAGAGGAGTGCCTGCCACATAGTAAGTGCTGTGGATTATGACCATTTCTATTATTTTCATTGTCTATTTCCTCAGAGTCATTCTTGGAAGTGGAATTACGTAGCTAAGAGTTTCGATACATTTCACCAAATTTTCATGCAGAAAGTCTCCATCCCCTTGAGAGAATGAGAATGCTTTTTTCCTGAGTCTTGCCAACAATGTACACTATCCTAATTTTTATTCTGGCCCCACCAATAGGCAAAAAAATTACGTCTTATTTGAATTTGCATTTCTTTGATATCTACTGAGATAATCACTGCTATACTTTTTCATATGCAAATAGGTTTATTTATTTTGGAGAAATAAAAATATGATTCCTCTCCCTTCCCATGTTTCAATCAGAAAGTTTGTCTTTTTCATACTGATTTGTATGATACTCTTCTCTCTACCATGTTGGAGTTTTCCTCCCAGTTTACTGTCTGCTTTTTAGCTTTTTTGCATGGTGTTTAGCAAAACACAGATTTTAAGTGTTTGATTTAATTATATGAGTCCTGCTCTCCTTTTCACAAGAAATGATGGTTATCAGGAACAGACATCCACCTCAGCCTGGGCCAATCACATTCTCTCCTGGAAATCTGGAATTGTTGTCAAAAGATCATCAGTTCATTGCTACATGTGAGTAAATATAAACCTCATATGATTTATATGAGATATGTGGTAATTCTTCTTGCATTGGGTTAAAAAGTACAAAAGTAAAGTATAATAAATAGGGACTTGCTGGATGGTCTAGTGGCTAAGACTCCAGGTTTCCAATGCAGGGGCTTGGCTGCATCCCTGGTCAGGGAACTCGATACCGCACACCACAACTAAGAGTTTGTATGCCACAACTAAAGATCCCATGTGCTGCAAGGAAGATGGAAGATCCTGAGTGCTACAACTAAGACCCAGCACAACCAAATAAATAAATTAATTAAAATTTTAGAAAAAGACCAGTCATGTTCTCCCCTGTCTCCACCTCAGACCCAATCTCAGGACCTTCTTCCCACTTAATGTTTGGCACCACAGAGCCTGTGGAACCGAGCTGTACCCTTCAGGTCACAGGACTGAGTTCTGATGAGCTGGTAACCGTGCCATTCCAGTTTTTCAGTATTTTGAATATCACCCTTGCTTGATTACAGATATCACTAGAGGATTTGCCTGGTGGTTCAGGGGTTAAGGATCTGCCTGCCAATGCAGGGGACATGGGTTACAACCGTGGTCCAGAAAGATCCCACATGCCGCAGAACAACTAAGCTCGTGCTCTGTGACTACTAAGTCTGTGTGCCTGGAGTCCATGTTCTGCCACAAGAGAAGCCACCTCAGTGAGAAACCTGCCTACCACAATGAAGAGCAGTGCCCACACGTTGCAACTAGAGAAAGCCTGCACACAGCAATGAAGACCCCGCGCAGTAAAAAGGGAAAAAAAAAAAAAAAATATATATATATATATATGTTGCTAGAAACTCTTGCTGGACCCTCCAGTTGAGGCATCCCTCTCATGTTGTGGTGTGACACTAGCCAGAAGGAGCCCAGCTGAGGCCACCTTAAGATGGGAAAGTTGGTGGGAGATTTGATTTTACCATTTGCAGCCACTGAACCTCTTAGAGGCACGGTTAATATTAAACCCCAGGGCAATGGTGGCCTCATTTAAGCCACCACCATGCAGTCTCTTTCACTTCTGGCTCCTCCTCTCCTGCCTTACTACATGCCCTCAGACCAGGTTCACACTTTTTTTCTTTATAGAATATGTTACAATGTTGCTTTTGTGTTATGTTTTGGGTGTGTAGGATCTTAGTTCCCTGACTAGGGATTGAACCTGCATCCCCTGCATTGAAGGTGAAGTCTCAACCACTGGACTGCCAAGGGTGTCCACAGGTTCACATTCTTATCCCATCTGGGTATTCCTGCCTCCAGACTCCTTTTTGATGGGTCTTTCATCTGGCCTCCAGTTCAACTATCCTGAGTGCCTCAATGATTAACCCAAATGGTGCTATGCTGAGAGAAAGATAAACCTCTTCATCCATAGACCAGGGTTCAGATTCTTCCCTGCCACTTCACTAGCTGTGGGACCTCAGACAAATGATGCAATTCCAAAATCAGGGTTTCCCCCTATTATTATCATCATATGATAACAAGGACCTCTTGAAATCTGCATTATACTTACTGTGGATTGTTAATCTCCTCTGCTAGTTTGCAGGCTCTTTAGTGTAGGAACCTTGTCATATTCATCTTTCTATCAGTGCCCATCTGGTTCTTGATTGACAGTAGACCCTGGAAGTTCCTGCTGGTCCAGTGGTTAAGACTCTGCACTTCCACTGCAGAGGATGCTGGTTCAATCCCTGGTCCCAGAAGTTCCACCTATCTTGTGGTGGGGCAAAAAAATAAAAACAAAGTAGACCCTTAGTTCTGGAGAAAGGAATGGCTATCCACTCCAGTATTCTTGCCTGGAAAATTCCATGGATAGAGGAGCCTGGTGGGCTACAGTCCCGTGGGGTGGCAAAGAGTTGAACACAGTTGAGCGACACTCACACACACACACCCTTAGTTAAAATACATTATCACAGGGTTGAACTGAATCAAGTTCCAAACATCAGATGGGTGAAAATGCAATCAATCCACATGTTTCATTCCTCTGGATAATAAACTGAATTCATTTCCTCCTTAGATGAAACTAGTCCTGGGATTTTTTATTTTTTAACACAATCCCAACAACTTCTGTAAAACATTAAATGACTTTTTTTTTCTTTATCATTAGATACAATGGACCAGGAATCCCAGCACTTTTACACCTTAACTTAGCAGCTGGCAAAATGAATGACCAAGGTGACCCCTCCCAGCAGAGCACATGACCGACCACAGCTGTGCATGTTTTTTAGCATGACTGCACCAGGACAGGCACTGAGCCACTGGGTGGAGCAGTGCACTCTGGGGAGAAGGCTTATGACATTTCCCCTATGATTTCAGAAAAGAAAAAAACTTTTTCTTAGGAGTTGTTTCTGCTCAATGACAATAGAAAATGGCATAGTGTATACATAGGAGAAGGGGGTGACAGAGGATGAGATAGCTGGATGCCATCACTGACTTAAAAGACATGAGTTTGGGAAACTCTGGGAGATTGTGAAGGATAGGGAAGCCTGGCGTGCTGCAGCCCATGGGGTCCCAAAGAGTCCAACACAACTGAGCAGCTAAACAACAACAAATATAGATACAGGGTATCAGCCATCCCACAGTGGAAGCCCTTTAAACATCAATAGTCCTAGGAGTGTGAAGGTGAGGCAGACATTGTTAACTAGTTACTGCTCAACTTTCACTTCCTCTTTTCCCTTAATGACAAAATCCCAGTTTTATTTGGGATGACAATGTAGACAGCCTCCCTTAGAAGGCTAGGTTCCAGCCCATGTGATGTAAATAGAAGTGCTCTGGAACATCCAAATAGGCTGCTTAAAGGAAGATGACTCCATTAAAAAGTGTGTTCCTTTTGGCTTTTTTCCTTCCCTCCTTCCTCGGGATGAAAGTCATCTTGACCTTGAACTTGTGACCTTGAAGATGGAAGCCACAGACCAGTATGAGGGAGCAGGATGAGAGAAGAGACAGGGTGCCAGATGATCAAAGAACAAAAATACAAGCCCTTAGATGCTCAGTTTCCAGCTGCTTTTGTGAGAGAAAAATCAAACAATAACCACAAAGGCCTCTGTGTTATTTAAATCATTTTTTTTTTTTTTACAAATTCAGTTTTCTTTTATATGTGGCCTATAATCTATCCGAGCAAGATATGTTAGTTTGCTAGGGTATAAGACTCTTGAGAGTCCCTTGGACAGTAAGATCAAACCAGTCAATCCTAAAGGAAATCATTGTCTGGTATCTTTAGAGCCTTACTCTGTTGAAGTGATTCTCAGCTAAACATTATGTCTGTTTCAACTGTGATAAGTATTTCCACTTTTGTTATTTATTAGTGGTATCTTTTTTTGAAGTGTCAGATGTTGTGACTATTTAAATAAAATGTCATTATAATTAAAAAAAAAATCCTAAAGGAAATTAGGATTATATACTCAGGAAATACCCTGAGTATTCATTGGAAGGACTGATGCTGAAGCTGAAGCTCCAATACTTTGGCCACCTGATACAAAGAACTGACTCACTGGAAAATCCCTGATGCTGAGAAACATTGAGAGCAAGAGGAGAAGGGGGCGACAGAGGATGAGATGGTTGGATAGCATCACTGACACAGTAAACGTGAGTGTGAGTGAACTCCAGGAGACAGTGAAGGACAGGGAAGCCTGGCGTGCCGCAGTCCGTGGGGTCATGGAGTCAGAAATGACTTAGCAACCGAAAAACAATAACAAAGTACAGACCAGGTGGCTTAAACCAGGGGTCCCAAACTTCTGGGAGCTGATGCCTGATGATCTGAGATGGAGCTGATGCGATGTTAATAGGAATAAAGTGCATAATAAATAAATGCACTTGAGTCATCCCAAAACTCCTGCCCCTGCCCCTGGTCCATGGAAAAATTGTCTTCTACAAAATTTGTCCCTAGTGCCAAAAAGGTTGGGGACTGCTGGAATAAACAACAGAAATTTATTTCCTCACTGTTCTGGAGGCTGCAAGTCCCAGATCAAAGTTGGGTTGGTTTCTTCTGATGCTTCCCTCCTTAGCTTGTAAATGGCCATGTTCTCCCTGTGTCTTCACATGATCCCTCTATATATCACTGTGTCCAAATCTCTTCTTTTGTATGGATACCGGTCATATTAGATTAGGGACCACCCCCAACAACTCATTTTAACTTAATTCCCTCTTTAGAGATCCAAACACAGTCACATTATGAGGTACCAGAGTTAGAGCTTCCGCATACAGAATTTGGGAGGATACCATGCAGTCCATAACACCAGGCAGAAGTAAAGAGGTTTATTATGGCTCTTTTTTCTTTTGGTAATAGCATAAAATTGGGGTGGTGCTAGTGGTAAAGAACCCGCCTGACAATGCAGGAGACATAAGGGAAGTGGGTTCGATCCCTGGGTTGGGAAGATCCCCTGGAGGAAATGGCAAGCCACTCCAGTATTCTTGCCTGGAGAATTCCATGGACAGAGGAACCTGGCTGGCTACAGTCCATGGGGTTGCAGAGAGTCGGACATAACCGAGAGACTAACACAACTGACATGACTGAAGTGACTTAGCATGCACCCATGAACAGAATAATAAGGAGATAAAGTACAGGTATATTAATACAACATTTTATTAATACTGTACTATACTATACTTCCTTGGCAGTCCAGTGGTTAAGACTTTGCCTTCCAATGCAAAGGATGAGGGTTTGAACCCTGGTCAGGCAGCTAAGATCCCACATGCCTTGCAGCTGAAAAACCAAAGCATAAAACAAGCAATGTTGTAACAGACTCAATAAAAACTTTAAAAATGGTCCATATAAAAAATTATTTTAAAAAATCAATGGATACTATACTGCAGTATAGTCAAACTCATGTCATATTGCTAAGTCAAAAACCCTTAAAATGCTAATACGTATACCAACTTGTAGTGTGGTCGCATATTAGTCATTCAGTCATGTCTGACTCTGCAACCCCATGGGCTGTAGCCTACCCGGCTCTGATGTCCATGGATTTTCCAAGCAAGAATATTGGAGTGGAGTGGGTTGCATTCCCTTCCCCAGGGGATCTTCCTGACCCAGGGATCGAACGCAGGTCTCCTTCATTGCAGGCAGATTCTTTACCCTCTCTGAGCCAGCAGGGAAGCCCATGCTGACATAAACACACATATAAATGCAACAAAACCATTTCCAGAGACACTTTGGTGTTTGTAAATATACAGAAAAATGTATACAATATTCTAGAGAGTGATAACTGGTTTGTGTGGGACAGAATTGTGGCTGGTGTGGAAGAGAACACACTGTACAATGGTCGAATATTTTACAGCTACAGTAAGGGATTTGTGTCTTTCTCATCCAATTAAAAATTTTAAAGTCAGCACATCAACCATTTAAAATCCGGGGAATTTTAAAGTATTTCTGGCCTGAATCTTTTAAAGCAAGAAACAAAAAAACAGAATAATTCAACCTTCAAAAGGAATAGACAGAGCCGCCAATATGAGGTTAAAATCAGAAGAAATACTGAAGTTGTTTTACAAATGAAAAGTAATGATTTAAAAAAACAACTTTTTCAATTTCAAGAGATGACAATAATATTGAGAGACGAACTGAATTCTTTCTACTGAACAGCAAATTACTGGGCCCAATCTATTTGTGATCTTCTGAGAAAGCTGCTTAACCTGCCACTGGTGTTTTTAAAGGAAACTGTAGGAGACTCAGAGGAAGCGTGTGACCGTGAAACGGGCTTTCTTGGAGCAATGAGCTTCCAGAACTTCCAGCTCCACTTCATTTCACAGGCGAAAACCTGAGGCCTCGTGAGGCGCTGTTGGAGGATTCCTAGAGGCTCTGAGGGAACTTTTGGACCTGACTTACTCGTTAAGAGGGAAAAAGGTCGATCGCTGGCAGAAAATGAAGGAACGCGCCACACTGGGCAGAGCGCCTATGCTGGACCAACGGGAGGCGACTGCGGGGCGGAGCCAAAATGGCGGAGGAGGCGGGGCTTCCGGAGGTGGGCCCGAGGAAATAGGACGGGGCGGAGCCTGGTAGGTTACCGACGCCTGGGAGGCGGGGCCAAGGGGGCGGCCTTGAGTCCATGGAGGCGGGGCTGAAGGCGTGTCCCGCTCAGGCACCGGCAAGGGGCGGGCCCAGGAAAGAGGCGGCTTGGGGTGGGGCCAGGGCTCGCGCAAGTCTGGTCCACGCGGCGGGGCGACGCTGCGCGGCGAAGATGGCGGCCTCCGGCTGGGCCCGCGCCGCCGTGATTTTTCTCTGTGCCTGTGATTTGCTGCTGCTCCTGCTGCTGCCGCCGAGGGCCTTCGCCACCGAGGGCCCGGCCGAGACACCCGGCGAGGCCACCCCACCTCCCCGGAAGAAGAAGAAGGATATTCGCGACTACAATGACGCCGACATGGCCCGTCTTCTGGAACAGTGGGAGGTCCGCGGCGCGCGCACACTCTCCCGGCTCTTTTGTCCCGGGTCCCTTCCTAGTGACCTCTTACCTCTTCTGTCTTGGGACCCTTTACACCTCCGTCTTGGTGTCTTTTGACCCCCTAACCTCCTCTGTCTGCATGCCAATGGGCCTTATGACCCACTCCAGCTACCGCTGACCCTCAGTGCCTCCTCTGACCACTTCCCCATCAGTCTGCCGACCCCTGCCCCAAGCCGTTCATCCCGATGTCCTCTTTTCACCGTTCCTCGGGCCACTCCAGTCATGAGTCAGCCTCTCACTCTTCAGCCCTATTTGTCATCAGTGCCCTGGTCGCCTCCGCGTTGCTCCCCGTGGTCAGCGAGCCCTTCTAATGAAGGGCGTGGGGAGACGTTTTCCATCCCACTCCTGAGAACGGGGTGCGTGGGTGGGTGAGGGGTATGGAGAGGATTATCTTCCAAGAGCGCCGTTTCAGCTTTCGTCGTTCTCCCGCGTTTTAAGTAAGGATTCACAGTTCCCATTTTGGTATATATGCCTGTTGAAAGTTTTTGTAAGTTTTGTGCGTGCCTTTACTTTTTTGGATGGGGTAGGAGGCCTTTTAAAGGCTAGTGGTTTTTTATTGTGGAACTCAGATTTTTCGTTCAAGGGAGCAATGACTTGGTATTGTGTGAGTCAATTTTCGGGTTAATTGAATGGGCTGGAATGTGTAATGGCAGGGAGAGGGTATTAACCTTTTTAGGTGAAGTTCACAAACCAAAACCATTGTTGCTGCCTCTTGCCCATCCAAAGGTGGTTGTGTTTTCCTGGTTTATTTGTACTGCTGGTGAAGTAATGTCAGAAACTTGGGTTCCACTGCATGTGTGACCTTGAGTGAGTCATGTTTCCACCCTAGACCTCAGCTTCCTTATGTGTAGAATGAGATTTTACTGGATGATTTCTTCCAGTGCTGATGTTTTATTATATTGTGGTTTTCCATGTGTGTATGTGGGCTTCCCAGGTGGCTCAATGGTAAAGAATCCGCCTGCCAGTGCAGGAGATGAAGGTTCTATCCCTGGTCCAGTAAGATTGCCTGGAAGAGGAATTGGCAACCCACTCCAGTATACTTGCCTGGGAAACCCTCTGGACAGAGAATCCTGGCAAGCTACAGTCCATGGGATTGTAAAAGAGTTGGATACAACTTGGCCACTGAGCGTGCATGCAGGTGGTGTATGTATTAAATAGAGACTTTCAGACGTGAGTTGTAGTACCATCTGATGTATTGACCTTGGTAGCTTTGTGATCCTCATTTTCCTTATCTTTAAAGTTAGGTAGCATCCCACTTTGCAGGGTTCCTTTTAGGTGAATTTAGCTCCCCTTTGCAGACACTGCAAATGTGAAAGCCCTGCCCGGGCAATTGCAGTCTCTCTGTGGGAGAGCAGATCTGTCTCTGGGTGCTTTTTTATTTTTAATCTCTCATTTAAAAAAAAAAATTTATTTTATTTTTGGCTGTGCTGGGTCTTCGTCACTGCGCACAGGCTTTTCTCTAGTTGTGGTGAGCAGGGGCTACTCTCTAGGTGCAATATGTGGGCTTCTCATTGTGGGCTTCTCAATATTGGGCTACTCTTGTTGCAGAGCACGGGGGCACTAGGCAAATGGGCTTCAGTAGTTGTGGCACATGGGCTTAGTTGCCCTTCCCGGCCCAGGGATCGAACTCGTGTCCCCTGGTTTGGCAGGCAGATTCTTACCCACTGTGCCACTGGAAAATCTAAGGGTGCTTTTTTGAAGAAAGTGGTAACCTCCTCCCCTGGTGGGGGTCCCTAAGGTCTTTCCCCATTCTCTGCCAGTGTGAAAGTCATCACTGCAGGGAAAGGCCTGCCTCATGTGTGTAGGGGGGCGGGGGGGAGGGGCAGGAATGGTGGTGCTCCTTCCACTGTGGTAATGAGTCCCAGTTGGTGTAGAAAAACCGAAAGTAATTCTTACATTACTGTAACCAGGTGCCAGCAGGTGCCGGGGAAGGGGTAGGTGGGGAGATAGGAGCAGAGCCGGACAAGAAAGTTTGTACTTCAGTGTCACCCTGTCAAGCCTGTGACCTTGAGTCAATTATTCACCTTCTCTGGGCTTCATCCACAGCTCAGTTCAGTGTGCATCCTACAGGATTGTCTTGAGGTGAGTGAAGGTTGCTGTCGCGTCTGACTCTTTGCGACCCCATGGGCTATATAGTCCATGGAATTCTCCAGGCCAGAAATACTGGAGTGGGTAGCCATTCCCTTCTCCAGAGGCTGTTCCCAACCCAAGGATTGAACCTAGGTCTCTCGCATTGCAGGCAGATTCTTTACCGTCTGAGCCACCAGGGAAGCCCAAGAATACTGGGGTGGGAAGCCTATCCCTTTTCCAGCAGATCTTCCCAATCCAGGAATTGAACCAGGGACTCCTGCATGGTAGGCGGATTCTTTACTAGCTCAGCTATCGGGGAAGCCCTGTCCTGAGATGGGATATACTAAATTAACAATGCCTGTGACATAGTAGCTGCTCAGGAGATAGTAGCTGTTCTTACTGTCAAGGACCTGGGAGGAAGAAAAGCATTTACAGAATAAGGGAGTTCAGCTCTGTAGCTATGAAATTTGACAAACATTGGAGAAGTGGCGAAGCCAGTCAAAAATGTAAGACTGGCCTGAAGGCAGGGCTGCATAGAGTTTGGGAAAGGCCACTTGGTCACATTCTGTGCCCCCAGCCCTGCCTGGGGATGAAGGTGTGATCGCTTTCAGTTTAAAGGAAGTGATAGAATGGGTAAGATTACTCAGGGAAGCAGTGCAACTAAGAGAAGACCTGGACAATTGCACCTACATCTAAGGTGGTGGTTTTTCTGTCCGGCCCAGCTATTTGCGACTCTGGACTATAGCCTGCCAGGCTCTACTTTCCTTCACTATCTCCAGGAGTTTGCTCAGATTCATGTCCATTGAGTCAATGATTCCATCCAGCCTGTCTCATCCTGTCTGTAGCCCACCAGGCTCCTTTGTCCATGGAATTCTCCAGGCAAGAATACTAGAATGGGTAGCCATTCCCTTCTCCAGGGGATCTTCCCAACCCAGGGATTGAACCTGGGTCTTCTGCATTGCAGGCAGATTCTTTATCTGAGACTCCAGGGAAGTCCATACTATCTCCTGGAGTTTGTTCACACTCATGTCCATTCAGTCCGTGATGCTATCTAACCATTTCGACCTCTGCTGCCACCTTTTCTTTTACGTCTATGGTACTGTGTTTTTTCTTCTTTTCTTTTTGTAACTGAAACTCACAGTCAGACATATAAAATAGAAATTAAAGGTCCTTGAAAAGATCCTTACTCTTGCTGTATGTGCTAGACTTCTGATTAATTATATTTTCATGAAAAAGAAATGGTCCTTGTAACCTATGGAGTTAATGTCATGACTGTTAGTGGAATCAGCTTGAAAAATAAAAATATTCTAGGTTGTTGACCCAACTAGAAGTCTTGAAGTATTCTAAGGAGACCATAAATAGGTATTGTGGAGAAATAGAATAGAATACAGTCAGAAACAGCCTGTGAGTTTGGCCACCAGGAGTTCCTATGTACTTTAAGAGGGTGATTTCAATAGTTGTTTGGAAGCTGGATTACAGAGGGCCATGAGTCTCAGCAAACTCCAGGAAATGGTGGACAGGGAAGCCTGGCATGCTGCAGTCCATGAGGTCACAAAGAGTCTGCCACGACATAGTGGCTGAACAAGTGGTAACAGCACCATGTGTTAAGTATGTGCTGCTTGCCTTTATGTCATTAAATTCCCAGACAAGCTTAGCAGGGAGATGCTGTGATCACCCCCCTCCCTATTGTAGGTGAGGGAAATGATTTTCCACTAAGGCCACACAGCTAAAGGAGTGGTGCCTGGAGCCACACCCAGGCCCACGTGACAGTGCAGCTCATTTGCTTTCCTGCGGGTCTCCAGCAGCTCTTTCAGAGCCAAATGAAGAAGAAATGGGTCAGTTGAGAGGGTGGCAGAGTTGAGGAGAAGGTTGGCCCCACACTGCTAGGGCCGTGGGGATCACCCAGTTCTGCTTTTCCTTTTATAGACGAGGAGACAGGCCTAGAGGTTTATGAAGTCTGGTCCAAGGCCATGCAGGTGAGTTGGGGAGCTGAAGCCAGATCAAATATGGATCACCTTCAGACATGGCTTTAGAATTATCTTGTTCTCTTATTAAAAATATGTTTAATACAGGACATTATTGTTGATGTGTTAAGCCTCGGCCCTTCAGTGATTTGTCGAGGCCCACGTAGTGATATATAGGGGCTTTTTGTTTCATTTTAGGCTCTTTTTTTGTTGTTTTAAGTAATAGCTTCATTGTGATATAATTTACATGCCTTATAGTTCACTCATTTAAAGTGTACATTTCAGTGGTTTCTGGACTGTTCAGAGAGTTGTGCAACCAGCACCACAGTCAATTTGAGAACATTTACTTCACCCCCAGAAAAAAACTGTGGTCTCAGTCACCCCTCCCCGTGTTCCTCCCAGCCCTCCAGCCAGCCCCAGGCAACCTCTCATCTGCTTCCTGTCTATAGCTTTGTCTACTCTGGGTGTTTAGTATAAATAGACTCCTGCAGTGGATATGTGGTCTTCTCCTTCACTTACTGTGATGTTGTCAAGGATCACACATATGGTAACATCGAGCAGCACTGGTTTCTTTTCCTTGTTGGAATTAGTCTTTTCTCCAAGGAACAACTGGTTCTTTTGTGTATTTTTAATTCATTTATCTTACATTTATTTAGTTGGCATTCTGCCGTTAGTAATTAATTGTCTTGTTTATTTCTGTGGGCCTGGATCCAGTAGTTCTTACTTTGTTTAGGAAGTTATAAACCATTGTGTCATTATTTTGATTTTCAGATTATTCCCAATTAGGCCCACAAGCTCTGCTTCATGCTCGCTTCTGTGTCATCCTGACACATCCCATAATTCCCCGAGCACTTTCTTACTTTCTGATACAAGAAGATGTTCCAGACTAATTTTCTGTTTCCTTTGCCAGAATTAGCTTTTCCCCCGTGGAACACTAGTTCTTTTAAATATTTTTATCTTGTCTATCAAAAAATCATAAGTTCTGTCTGCTGCCTCCAATTCCAGCCCAATACCATGGGTGCATTCTTCTACTTTTGTATTTATAACTCCCCGCCCAAAGGGAAGGACCCAGCTCTCATCCTCAGCACATCAGAAGGTATTCCCTTCTCAAGCGTAGAGTTCACAGGTCCTGATTCAGTTGCTCAGTGGCATGTGGGATCTTCCTGTACCAGGGATCAAACCCATGTCTGCTCCATTGGCAGGCAGATTCTTAACCGCTGGGCCACCAGAGAAGCCCTTCTGCTATGATTTAGATCATAAACCTGCACCTGACCTCACATGCGGATGTTCTTGCCTTTGCTGACTGTATTGCACACACTATGTGACGCTCCGCTCCCCCACCCCCCCCATCCTTACAGAAAGATGACGACATAGAAGAAGGAGACCTCCCAGAGCACAAAAGACCCTCTGCACCCATAGATTTCTCGCAGATAGACCCGGGCAAGCCCGAGAGCATACTGAAGATGACGAAGAAGGGCAAGACGCTCATGATGTTTGTCACCGTGTCAGGAAACCCCACGGAGAAGGAGACGGAGGAGATCACCAGCCTGTGGCAGGGCAGCCTTTTCAATGCCAACTATGATGTCCAGAGGTAAAACTACAGCCTTGCTGAGAAACCTGGGCTTTGCTGGGCTTTATCTCTGTTGATGCAGTGGGTGTCATTCCTGGCAATACTTAGCAGGGCCCTGGACCTTTCCTGTCTAGTCTGTCTGCTTTTACATTTATTTACCTAGTTTATTTATTTTTCTTTGAAGAAGACTACTCAGGTTTGGTCAAAGCCAGTAAATTTATTTGTTTGTTTTCATATCTCATTTGATCCAAAGGCCATTTATCTATGTATCTTGAACTTCTCTTTTATCTGAGTAAGAAGCTATATAGCTTAGCCTCTGTGGGGGGTGGAAAATTAGTTGATGTCTGACAGTGTGCCTCTTCCTTTAGAAGTCCCCGCGCACGGGAGAAGCTCTTCTGTGTAGCTGTGTTCACACAGAAGCTTGGACCAGACTCTGTTACTTTAAAGTGAAGGAGTCTGGTCATCACGGGTCAGTATGATCCTGAGATGCAGTTTTGAGGAATTTCCTTTTTCTTTGTCAATAACGATTTCTAAAGTGTAGCGTCTTCCAATATTTTAGTTCAGGAAGTACAAAAGGAATCAAAAGGAATACTCAGAGTGTCTAGGGTGGCTAGTGCTTTTGTGAGCATAAGTAGACACTTGAGGGAACGAGTGAGTGCTGTGGTGGTTATGGGCCCAGAGCTCTCACTGATACATGGAGGCGGGGGGTCGGGGGGGTGCTTTACACACGCCCGGACTCTGTTCTCTTCCTCTCTGCTCCTTGGGACCTGCGGAGCGTGGACGTGCTTGGCTGCTAGCAGTTAACCTCCGGGGTTGAGTTCTGTCCAGTCACCGAGCATCCTCCTGAGCCCTTTGTGGGCCTCTTGTGACCCAATCCAAACTTGTGTTTGTCAGTCTCTGTCAGCAGAGGCCTTTGTCACATGAAACCTTAACTGGGCACTTAAGACTGTAAAACAGACCCAAACATCAGCCTCCCCTCGATTCCCTGAGAGAGGCCTTGAGCCCCGCCCATCTGCAGCCTCCCAAGGCCCCCCTTCTGACACCTCCCTTCACATGAGCAGCCCCTGCACCACACACACAACCCAGGTCCTCTTTCTCTTTTGATCTGAGCCAAGTTGTTAAATAGTTGAGCCAGCTAGTACTTTCCAACAGTGAATGTCAACAGCTTCTAGGCCTGGGGAAATAGGACAGTTTGTTCTGTGTTCATGTAGAATTTGAAGGGGATTCTTTTTTCTTAGCTAAGTGCTGCCGACCTGTTTTGAACTGTTAGCCCTGCACCAACTGTGTGCTGACCGTGGTCCCCTCTGTCTGTCCAGGTTCATCGTGGGGTCAGACCGTGCCATCTTCATGCTCCGTGATGGGGGCTACGCATGGGAGATCAAGGACTTCCTGGTCAGTCAGGACAGGTGTGCCGATGTGACCCTGGAGGGCCAGGTGTACCCCGGCAAAGGGGGAGGAAGCAAAGAGAAGAATCAAACCAAGCAAGAGAAGGGCAAGAAAAAGAAGGAGAGAGACCTGAAACCCCGGGCTTCGAAGGAAGACAATCGGGCTGGGAGTAAGAAGGAAGAGCTGTGATGGGGCGTTCTCCCTGTGCAGAGGAGGAGGGCATGGGTGACCACACACACACAGGCTTCCCGTCTCTGCTGAGAAAGGTCTGCCATGTGGCCAGTTTCTGGTCAGCAAAAGAATTACTGTTTAAAAGGCTTCAAGTAAGAGGACAGAGGGTTTGTAATTAACATGGAACACTGACAGATTCACCTTTATCATAAAATCACTTTCAGTGGAAACCTGCAGGTGTGACTTTTTCCCACTGAAATGTGGAGGCATCTCTGGCTGGACCGTGGCACCGCACCCTTGGCCTGACCTGCAGCCTTCTGTGTTGTTTCCCTTAAACAAAAGGATACCACATTCTCATCAGACGAACTTAAGACTCTCAAATGGATTGAATCAGGCTCTTATAGACACCACATCCGTAACTGTAAAATTAAAAACAGGCCACAGGAGCACCACTCAGTGCTCCGACATCTGCATACACAGTCAGGACGCCAGGACACGTGAATCCCAAATCTCTGCAGGAGACACAGAACAGAAAATCATGCAGCTTGAAAATCCCGAGTAATCACTTGAAATTTATTGGATTTAAACCCCTCTCATCAGTTAGGAGCACTCTTGATATCAGTCAGATTTTGTGTGGTCTGTGAATCCAGGGGTTCTGTCCAAACAGGACCTTACTTAGGAAAGTCGTGCCGGTGTCACGAGTCATGTGCTCCATCTAACATGATGATTTTCCAGGGTGTGACTCGGGCATCAGCCAAGCTTCTAAACACGTTCCTTTGTTAAAGTGCCTAAACTTGTGGTGATTTTGTATGGTACTAATACGATGTGTTACCTGTTACTGTCTGACATTGCTGTTCCTGTGTCACAGCCTGCTCTGAGTGACAGTTACAGAATTTATACCCAGCTGTCATTTCTAAGAACTAAAATTATTTGTTAAAAAAAAAAAAAGCTTCCATCGTGATTTTAACAAATTCAGAAAAGTTTAGAAAACATCATCATTAAAGAATGGTAGAGTGAAACGTCTCCCTCTTCCCCCCACTGCCACGTCCCGTAGAAGCTACTGTTAATTTGTTCTCATAAAAAAAACAAACCCCCAAACACACCAGTTTATAGTGATCTGTAGGATGATATTTGTTTCTTTTGGCCTCATGGTACCTAGTTCCCCTTATTTTGGTAACTTATTTTCTGATTTCCATGTAATGATCCATGCACTCTTTATTTTCTGTTCTGTGCTGGGTTGGTGGGGCAGGGGGTGGATGTTTGCCCTGTAGGCCCCCTACTCCAGGGTGGAATTAATCCTAGGGTGAGTTTGCATGAGCCACCTCAGGAATCCCTGGTGACTCAGACGTTAGAAGAATCTGCCTGTGATGCAGAAGACCTGGGTTCAGTCCTTGGGTCAGGAAAATCCCCTGGAGAAGGCAGTAGCAACCCGCTCCAGTATTCTTGCCTGGAGAATCCCATGGACAGAGGAGCCTGGCGGGCCACAGTCTGTGGAATCTCAAAGGGTGGGGACACGATTGAGTTACCACACACACCCCGGGACGAGGTGTTTTTTGTTTCTTGCACAACTTACACCCAGGGGAGAGGCTGCAGCTGCTGTTGCCACCTTGCCCCTCTCTAGGGGAGAACTGTCTCAGGCTGGAGGAGGAAGCAGGCGATGGGGAGAAGCAGGGAAAGAGCGGAGTCCTGTGCGGTCAGCTGAATGCCTGCATTGAGCCCTGCCTGAAGCCAGCCCCGTCCACAGGTGTTTTCAGTTTTCACTTGGGCCTCTTAGGTTTCTGCCATCTGTGCCTGGGCCACTGTCCTGATCCAATGTGTATCTCTCTTAAACAGAAGGGCGTTCACTTCACCCAGCCCAGCTTGTGTTCCCTTTGAACTGTCACAACGTGCCTGTCCACCTCTTTGCTTCCCATGGGACATGCAGCCACATCACCCTGTACTAAACAAGCATCTGTTATGTGCTGGGCTCCACTGAGTGCCAGAGACAGTGTACCCACAGCCCCTGCTTTTGTGAAACAGTGATTTGGTGGGAAAGACAAATGGTAATCCTGTACAAAGTGACATGGCAACTGTTAGAAACAGGAAAGAACAAGAGTGCCAAGACGTGGAGGGATCTTGGGATAGTCAGAAAGGACCTCAGGCAGGAGGAAGGAGTAACCAGGCAGAGGAAGCAGTCCATGCAAAGGCCCTGTGGCTAGAAGTGACAGGAAGGACAGCAGGAAGGCTGATGGAGAGTCTGGGGCACAGCACAGCACCAGGCTGGATGGGTGAGTGCCGAAGGTTTGGGGGGGGCTTTGAGCTTAGGCAAGTTTGTGGGATCTCTCAGAAACAATATACTTTTATGAATGAGAATTATGACAGCAAAGATTTATTTAGAAGATTCCTATGCAGGAGGGGTCCATTCACTTAGAGAATTTGCCTCTGGGGACTTCCCCAGGGGTCCAGTGGCTAATGCACATGCACTCTCAATACATGGGGTCTGGGTTCCATCCCTCATCAGGGAACCAGATCCCACATGCTGCAACTAAGACGTGGAGCAACTGAATAAATACTTAAAAAAAAAATCTACCTCTGCAAGGTGGTTCGTAAGGTGTGGAACTACTTTACCAGGCAATAAAGCTTGTCACCTTGGCTAGCCTGCCCCCCACCCCCTCTCTGGGAAGCCCCAGACCTTGCATACCTTAGTAATGAGGGTGAAGGCTGGAGCATGTGTGTAGGGTGTGCAGGGTCTGCTGGAGATGGGAGAGGCCTAAAGGATTTTAGCTGTGGTGGGGTAGATTCGAGGGGTCATCCGGTTAGCACTGGTGGACTGATTGGAAGCCAACAGGAGCAGGGGTAAGGGGCAGTTTGGGAGGGTATTTCAGTGGTTTAGGCCTAGGTCAAACGTGCAGTGAGCTGGGTGGTGGTGAGGTGTGACCCACGATTCACTTGCACAGCCCCTGCTAATGGACACTGAGTTTCTAGGGTCTCGCTAGTTTGTACAAAAATGCTGCCCTGAACATTTTAATAAGTGTTACCACATACTTTGGTAAACTTGTGCTTATATCTGAGGGGCAGATTCCTAGCAGTGGAATTGCTGGAACTACCGAATTTTCACCTTCTGGTATGTTATTGGTGAAGTGGCCCTCCAAAGTGGTTTTGGTAACTTACCTTTGCTAGCAAATAGAGCTCAAAATCCAGCCAGCACTGACCATTATACTTGCCATTAAGATGTGAAAACCAGGGTTTCCCTGGTGGCTCAGTGGTTAAAAAAATCTGCTTGCCAATGCAGCGGATGTGGGTTGGATCCTTGGTCCAGGAAGATCCCACGTGTCTCAGAGGCACTAAGCCCTAAGCCCAGGTGCCACAATTGTTGAGCCCATGTGGTGCAACTATTGAAGCCCATGCGCCTACAGTCTGTGCTCCCCACAAGAGAAGCCACTGCAGTGAGAAGCCCATGCGCTGCAACTCGAGAGGAGTCCCCATTTGTGGCAACTAGAGAAAAGCCCGGGCAGCAACAAGGATCCAGCACATACATAAACAACCAAAAATATAAACAATTTTTTTTTTTTTTTAAGAAACTGTGAAAACTGCATCTTCGTTGGCTCCCCTGAAGCCACCAGACTGGAGAGGCCATCTGCAAAGGCCACGCAGAGAGAGAGATGCCCAGAGAGCCCCACCTGGTCCAGCCCCACCTGGGGCTTTCACAGCCCAGGTGCACACAAGTGAGCAAGTGAGTCTTCAGATGTCCCCAGCCCCAGCCCTCAGGACATCACAGGAATAAAGGAAGAGGAGAGGAGCTGCCCAGAAAAGCCATGCAGATTCATAAACAAGAGAAATGCCATATTTAAGGTGGGGAGTGGGATTATATATGATACATATACACATGCACATATATAAACTCAGTTTTACTTCTGCATATTTATTTTCACCCTGAATATTCATTGGAAGGACTGATGCTGAAGCTGAAGTTCCAATACTTTGGCCACCTGATGTGAAGAGCCAACTCATTGGAAAGACCCTGATGCTGGGGAAGATTGAGGGCAGGAGGAGAAGGGGATGACAGAGGATGAGATGGTTGGATGGCATCACTGGCTCAATGGACATGAGTCTGAGCAAACTCCTGGAGATAATGAAGGACAGGGAAGCCTGGCGTGCTGCAGTCCATGGGGTTACAAAGAGTCGGATATGACTGAATGATGGAATAATAACATGTTCTTTGTCATGTCTCTTTAATATAGTCACGTGGCATCTTTGACTATCAACCATGAAACATGGAAACTTAATAGACCTCCTTCTACCTCCCTGGTTTCTGATGATCAGACTGTAGTTTTTAGTACTTCTGGTGGTTTCCTTTACATTGTTAAACCTCTTCCCTGGTGGCTAAGATGGTAAAGAATCTGCCTGCAGTGCAGGAGACCTGGGTTTGATCCCCTGGTCAGGAAGATCCCCTGGAGAAGAAAATGGTAACCCACTCCAATGTTCCTGCCTGGAGAATCCCATGGAGAGAGGAACCTGGCAGCCTACAGTCCATGGAGTTGCAAAGAGTTGGACATGACTGAGCGACTAACACTTTCACACTTTCAGTATGTGTTAACTCCTCATCAAGGTGGGGGAATTCTCTAACTTCCTTCCGTCTCTGGATTCTTCTTTAAGAGAGTTATTTGCGTGCTGACAAGGTGTATAACGTATGCATGGCTCCACTGGAGCGTTCTGAGGCCAGGGTTATCTTTTCTCATGAAAGCGACTGTTCTTTCTATTAAATACTGGAGATCCTGCCTCATTCCTGTTGATGATATTCAGTAATTTTGCTAAGAAGTCCTAGGGTTGATTTTCTTTTTTTTTAATTATTTATTTATTGCTTCAGATGTTAGTTACAGCATGTGAGATCTTTTTTACTTTTTAGTTTCGGCATGTGAACTCAAGTGTGGCATGTGGGATCCACTTCCCTAACTACAGATCAGATCCTGGACCCCTGCATTGGGAACACGGAGTCTTAACCATTGGGCCACCAGGGAAGTCCTTGATTTTTCAAAATCTTTTTTTATTCTCCTAGAGTATGGTGTGTTATTGCACATTTAGGTGCTTTTTTTTCTCCCATCATTTGAAAAAAATTAATTTTCTATGGTTAATTTATTTTCAATTTGTATTGGTGTTTTGGGCACCAATTTTTTTCTTAGACATAAATTTTAAAATTCTAAAATTTTTAAATTCATTCTATTTTCAATTTCATTGAGCTGTTTTTTTAGAATTCAGGTGTTTATTAAATTCTGTGAATTCAAGGGACTCCCTTGGTGGTCCAGTAGCTAAGAGTTTGTGCTAGTCAGGGAATTAAGATCCCGTATGCCACAACTAAGACCCAGCACAGCCAAATAAATACTTTAAAAAGCAATTCAAAAGAAAAAGACTTTAAAAAATATTCTGTGAATTCAAGAAGTCCAAATGGAGTCTCTACAACTTGTGTTTTTTTTTAATACAAGTCATTTCCAACTTTATTTTTGCATCTCATTTTTTTCATACGTTTGCTTTTTATTTACTATCTTAAATTTTATAGAAGTATAGTTGATTTACACCATGCGTTATGTTTGTTTCCCCAGAACACAATATTTTTCTGTGCTGTGTGTATATTCCTTTGTGGAGGTTGTTTTCTAGTTGCAGCTTGTTTGGAGACAGTCCACATCTCTGTTTTTTCCTCTCCTGTTCGTGCTTCATAGACATGGCCTTTCCCAGACCTTGGTCCTAAGCATCTATCTTAGGTGAATTCTCCTGACTCCCTTCCCTCCTTATCAGAGCATTGTCTGCCTTCCTGGCGCTGCAGCTCAAGGTCTGAGCCCTGCTTTTTCTCAGCTTTTCTGTAACCGAACAGGAAGCGGAGGGACTCAGGCTGTGGGTGGCCTTGTTTGGTGAGCAGGCTGTGCCTTCTGTGATTCTTACCCAAAGTCCCAGACCTTGGAGGGGATCAGAGAGGCGACCACTCTTCCTGTCCAGTCTTCAGAGTTCCTCAGGTCAGCAGCAGACTTGGGAGCCCTGGCTGCCCTCTCTGGGGAGGGGTCAGGCTGGAGTGGTCCTGGCCTCACACCCCTCTTTCTGATAACCATGTTTATCCTGCCCCTGCAGAAGGAGGAAGGATGTGCCAAAAGCTGCTTTTGACGTGAGCAGTGGGGCACTTGATACAGGCACATGATGTAAGAGGCATTCCAAAACTCAGTTAAAAAGCAATAATATTTCAGTGCTGTATTTTAAAAATCAAGTTAATGTTAAGAAAACAAAACCTGATGATGAAAATGTTAAAGACAGGACCAGTGAGAGTGAGGATGAGGGTGAGACAGTGAGGCTGTGCAAGTGTAGGGTCCAATCTGGGCTTTTAAACCCAGCGGTCCTCAGTATTTTTTTCTTCTTCTTTTTCCCCCCTATTTTTGGCAGTGCAAATGACATGACGGATCTTAGTTCCCCAGGAAGAGATCGAACCTTCACCCTCTTCCAGTGGAAGCCTGATGTCTTAACCCCTGGACCACCAGGGGAGCCTCAGTATTTCTTCATATTTTCAGAGTTTATATTTCCTAACTTCCCAGCTTCATGCTCTCAGAGTAAAACTTGAAACCCTTATTGTAGAGGTGCCACAAGATCTCTGTGAAAGAAAGAAATTCACTTAATAATGGACCACCAACAGGGACCTAGTGTACAGCACAGGTGACTGCTGCGTGTTGTGTGGCGGCCTAGATGGAGGGGGGTTTGGGTACATGTGTATGTGTGACTGAGTCCCTCCACCTGAAACTGTCACAGCATGGTTTAACGGCTATACTTCAGTATAAAATAAAAACTTTAACAAAAGAAAGAAGGAAACTGAAACGCCAGCACAGCATCCCAGCTCTTCAAGCTTTGTTCATCTGACCAAGCTTCCTTTCAAGGTTATTAACTCTGAACTGTATAATCACATAGCTGCCATCATAGCAGGAACAGACTTTTGTTTTTGGCTTTTTCCACTTAGCCTTATATCATGATGAAGTTTTCCTGGGTCTGTGTGGTCTTCATGTTTAACATTTCAGTGGCTGGGTAAAGTCGCATCCTTTTCCTGCGGAGAAAGCTGGGCCAGATCTCAGTGTTAGGCGTGAGTCTACTTCTTATAATGGACTTCCCAGGTGGTGCAGTGGTAAAGAAACCACCTACCATTGCAAGAGATTCAAGAGACTTGGGTTCGATCCCTGGGTCAGGAAGATCCCCTGGAGAAGGAAATGGCAACCCACTGCAGTATTCTTGCCTGGAGAATCCCATGGACAGAGGAGCCTGGTGGGCTACGGTCCACAGAGTCACAAAAAGTTGGAGATGACTGAGGGACTACATACATAGGCATGTTCTTCTTACAAGGTCATGTGTCAAATCTCTGTCTCACGATCCACATTCCCTTCTAGAGGCATTTGCTTCAACCCAAGGCTGCCCTGTTAACAGGAAGGACCCTGCTCCCCTATTCTGCCTCCTTTGCATCGTGGCCATTTGATCTAGAGGTGCGCATCTCACCCAGGGCACCACCCACCTGGTTGCCAAATCAGATCCTCTCTTGCTTGGCCAGAGACTGAATGACTTGGTAGCTGAGTCATTAGTAGTGCATGGACAGCTAGACTGAAGGTTTCAGAACTTCTGTTGGTGAAGTTTCTGGACTTGGCTTGAGGTTCTGGCCTCCTGGGTCTTGATTATTCTGCTTGTTCCTGGATTCTGAGAGCTCTAGATCCCTATAAGTAGTTAGAGCCACTTTGAAGAAGGTTCTGTCATTGCTCTCATCTTTCACTCAAACTTTTTTTTATTCTCCATTTATCTGTCTAAAGAGGACTAACATTTACACCACCACGCATAAAATAGATAGCTAGGGGGAAGCTGCTGTATAGCACAGGGAGCTCAGCTCTATGATGACCTAGAGGGGTAGGATGGGGCGGTGGGGTGGGAGGGAGGTCCAAGAGTGAGGGGATATATATGTATACATATGGCTGATTCACGTTGTTGTATAGCAGAAACTATCAGGACTCCAATTTTAAAAAAAGAAGGTAGGAAATGAAGTAGAGACATAGGGACCTTCATTCTGTGCTGTATCGTCACTGTCTTTACATCTTCCTATACTATTTACATATTCCTGTACTGTTGAATATTCGGGTTCTTTTTAGTTACCTACAACCATCAATTTCATTGAAATTAGTTTTTCTTCTTTCTTAAGATGACTCCTTTAGTATTGTTTTCAAGATTATTGGAACAAAGGACATGTTTTTATTGTATGTTGTTATTTTACTTTCAAAAGGCGTATATCAATTTGCACTATTACCAGCCATATACGAACAGACATCCATTTTGCCAAAAACTTACTAGAATTGGGCATTATTTTTTTTATTGGAGTATACAGTTGCTTTACTATGTTTTATTAGTTTCTGCTGTACAACAAAGTGAACCAGCTATATATATACATGCATATACTCTCTCTTGTTTGGATTTCCTTCCACCACAGAGCACTGAGTAGAGTTCCCTGTGCTGTACAGCAGGTTCCCATGGGCATTATTTTTAATTCATTCTTGTATTCATTCAAAAATATTTATTGATCACCTACATCCCAGGCAAAGTTCGATAGATATAAAATATTAATTTAATTGCCAACATCTGCTGGATCATCGAAAAAGCAAGAGAGTTCCAGAAAAACATCTATTTCTGCTTTATTGACTATGCCAAAGCCTTTGACTGTGTGGATCACAATAAACTGGAAAATTCTGAAAGAGATGGGAAAACCAGACCACCTGACCTGCCTCCTGAGATATCTATATGCAGGTCAGGAAGCAACAGTTAGAACTGGACATGGAAGAACAGACTGGTTCCAAATAGGAAAAGGAGTACGTTAAGGCTGTATATTGTCACCCTGCTTATTTAACCTCTATGCAGAGTACATCATGAGAAACGCTGGGCTGGAAGAAGCACAAGCTGGAATCCAGATTGCCGGGAGAAATATCAATAACCTCAGATATGCAGATGACACCACCCTTATGGCAGAAAGTGAAGAAGAACTAAACAGCCTCTTGATGAAAGTGAAAGAGGAGAGTGAAAAAATTGGCTAAAGGTCAACATTCAGAAATTGAAGATCATGGCATCGGGTCCCATCACTTCATGGCAAATAGATGGGGAAACAGTGGCTGACTTTATTTTTCTGGGCTCCAAAATCACTGCAGATGGTGATTGCAGCCATGAAATTAAGAGACGCTTACTCCTTGGAAGGAAAGTTATGACCAACCTAGATAGCATATTAAAAAGCAGAGACATTACTTTGTCAACAAAGGTCTGTCTAATCAAGGCTATGGTTTTTCCAGTAGTCATGTATGGATGTGAGAGTTGGACTATAAAGAAAGCTGAGTGCAAAAGAATTGATGCTTTTGAACTGTGATGTTGGAGAAGACTCTTGAGAGTCTCTTGGACTGCAAGGAGATCCAACCAGTCCATCCTAAAGGAGATCAGTCCTGGGTGTTCATTGGAAGGACTGATGCTGAAGCTGAAACTCCAATACTTTGGCCACCTGATGTGAAGAGTTGACTAATTTGAAAAGACCCTGATGCTGGGAAAGATTGGGGGCAGGAGGAGAAAGGGATGACAGAGGATGAGATGGCTGGATGGCATCACTGACTTGATGGACATGGGTTTGGATGGACTCCTGGAGTTGGTGATGGACAGGGAGGCCTGGTGTGCTGCAGTCCATGGGGTCGTAAAGAGTCAGACACGACTGAGCGACTGAACTGAACTGAACTGATTTAAATTTGCATGCCTCTTAATCTATTGGTGTACCCAAAGAAACATTTTGTACTTGACACTTGTTAAAAATGGCAAGGGAGGTGTTATTTAAGACTGTTGTGGTAAGGGAAAGGGATTGAACCCAAGTCTGAGTACAATGACAGTGGACTTCCCTGGTGGTCCGGTGGTGCGGGTCTGACCCCTGGTCAGGGAACTCGGATCCTGCGTGTCCTGCATGGCACAGCCAAGAGGTAAGGGAATAGAGTAATGACAACTGGGAATTTTTAGTCAAAGAACAGAGTGAGAGGGTGAGTGGATGCAGTTAGATTAACTAGCAAGGGTAAGGTGATTCTTGCTTAACCGTCTTCACAGGAGTCTTACTAAAGACTGACCCAAGACTTAGTTTTCAAGGGTGGGGAATTAACCTGACTTGGGAAGATTCTTTGCTAAAACTAAGCTCAACAGGCCAAGGTTGAGGGCTAGTTGAGATGAGGGTTCAGAGGTGCCTGAATAAAGTTTGGTTAAGGATGGAGTCTTTGTCAACTCCAATTTTTTTTTCATGAATATTGTTTTTTTTTAAACTTTATTTTAAAAAGTATTTATGCTGCTTCAGGATCTGTGTTACAATAGCAAGTTACAATCTAAGTTTTAAAAAATAACAAAGTCATTCCTTTTTAACATTTATTTAGTTATTAATAGTTGTTTTTGGCTGTGCTGACCCTATTTTTGCTGTGCAGGCTTTTCTCTAGTTGAGATGATCGGGGGCTACTCTCTAGTTGATGGGTGGGCTTCTCTTGTGGAGCATAGGCTCTAGGGCCTGAGCGCTCAGAAGTTGCAGCTCCCAGGCTCTAGAGCACAGGCTCAGTAGTTGTGGGGTATGGGCTTAGTTGCCCCACAGCATGTGGGATCTTCCCAGGGATGGAATCCATTCCCAGGGATGGAACACGTGTCCCCTGCATTGCAGAGCAGATTCTTAACCGCTGGACCACCAGGGAAGCCCCTAGAATTTCATTCTTAAAACTAAGTCCCAAAATTAGCCTTCTAGGATTCTAAAAGCCCTTGTGTTCTCTTCCAACTCCAATTCTTTTCAACTCCAATTTTTGTAATGTGCACACTTCTTATTGAACATAGAAATTAATCCTTCAACTGAAAACTAATGAAAAAAAAAATGCTTTCTTGTGATAATGTTGTGAGGTAACTTGTTGACCAGCCTGGGGGAGGCCAGGGCTTGGAGCTGAGGGGCCTTTGGGCTCTTCACTTAGGGGTTCCTTGAGGGTGGACATCCAGGAGGAAAAGTCTGAAGAACAGTGTGGCTGAATTCAGCTGGGAAACAGAGGAGGATGTGGTGGTAATGACTACAGGAAACACATCTTGGACTTGAGAGCTTCCACGGCCTCCTGTTATCCCTATGGGGGAGCTTCACTCCTGCCCTGCCGTGGAGGTGTGGGCGGTGCCTGTTCACAGGTGAGACCAGGGAAAGGGGAGGGGGTTTACCTGGGATCTCAGAACCTGCCAGTACTCCGCCTCTTTCACAAAACTCCTATCAAGTGAAGAAGAAATGTGTATTTTCTCCACCTCAGCATCCAGAGAACCAAGCCACAGCTGGAGTTTGGCCAGAATCCTGGAGAGCAGGGGTCCCTCTGAAGTGACCATAGCATTATTGTAGTGTCTTCCTGTGACAGAAAAAAGTCAAAAAATTAAGGGATATGGCCACTAGGGGGCAGCAGAGACTGGTGTGCTGCAGGACGGCCACCTCAACAAAGCTCTGACTTGCCACGGATCCATCAGAAATTTTCAGCTATTATTTTATTTATTTCTCTTTTTTCCATTTTAAAGTCTTTATAGAAATTGTTACAACATTGCTTATGTTTTATGTTTTGTTTTGTTTTGCCTAGAGGTGTGTGGGATCTTAGCTCCCCAAACAGGGCTCAAAGCTGCATCCCCAGCATTGAAAGGTGAGGTCTTAACACTGGACCACCAGGGAAGTCCATTCCAGCTATTATTTTAATGAGCAGGCCACTCTATCTGTGCTTGCCATATATTTGTGAAAATATTCATACACTTCTATGAATTTCTCTTTGAAACCTAAAGGATTATCCCATCCATGTGCACTGTTCGATGTAAATTTACATCATCCTTCTAGCAACCCTGTGTAGTAGATACTGTAGTAGCATCCCCATCTTACACACAAGGAAGTGGAAGCACAGATATGTTAAGTATTTTCCCCATGGTCACACCGCTTGGAAGTGACAAAGCCAGGATTTGAACTCAGATCATGGAGCTCTGCCTGGGCACAGGGCTCTCCTGTCCATCTGGCCTCATCACTCCCCTGCTCACCAAGTATGTGCTGAACACCTACAAATTTCAGGAATTATAGATAGGTAGTTAGGTAGGACGGAGAAGGCAATGGCACCTCACTCCAGTACTCTTGCCTGGAAAATCCATGGACAGAGGAGCCTGGTAGGCTGCAGTCCATGGGGTTGCTAAGAGTCGGACACGACTGAGCGACTTCACTTTCACTTTTCTCTTTCATGCATTGGAGAAGGAAATGGCAACCCACTCCACTATTCTTGCCTGGAGAATCCCAGGGATGGCGGAACCTGGTGGGCTGCCGTCTATGGGGTCGCACAGAGTTGGACACGACTGAAGCGACTTAGCATGCATGCATAGCAATTAGGTAGGAATTATAGGTAGGAAATATAGGTAGGTACCTATATTGTAGGTAATTATATGCAGGAGATGGATATGAAGGTAAACAAGGCAGCAAAGGCCCCTGCCCTCCTGGTGTTTACAAATGGCACGAGAAGATGTTCAAGGTCACTTTCCATTTATTGAGCACCCACTGTGTGCAGGCTCTGTACATACTTCATTTCATTTACTTTCCATAACCCTTCGAGGTTGCAGTTAGTTAGCAGTTAGTTCGAGGCCCCTGGAGCACAGCCCTGGAGCTGGGCGGCCTTGTCCTGTGTTTTATGAGCTGTTTAATCTTGGGTCCATCGTCTAAGCACCTCACCTAAGCCTATGGGCACTGATAAAAGCTCCTACCTCATGAAAGTGTTGTGAGGATGAGATGAGCGAATCCATGTGAAGCATTTAATATAGCATTCTATACATGTTAACTTTGGAGCCAAAGTCTGCACACATTTTCAAATCACTTTTACACAATTCGAAATTGCTTTATAGAAAACTTGCACCAAGTTACTTTGCTATCGTCACCTAAGAGTGCCTGTTTCTTTCTTGCCTTGTAGGGTTCTTTACAATATTTTCAGTTTGATAAGTGATTGATAGGATCTGTCGTTTCAGTTTACATCTTATAATTACCAATGAGGCTCAACTTTTAAACACATATTTCTTTCCCAAATATATACATTTTAAGTTATTTAGCTGCACTGGGTCTTATTTGTGGCATGTGGGATCTAGTACCGTGACCAGGGATCGAATATAGGCCCTCTACATTGGAAGCATGGAGTCTTAGCCACTGGACCACTAGGGATGTCCCCCATTTATATATTTTTTATGTGAATTGACTGTTTCCTGTTTGGTGGCTCAGATGGTAGAGAATTTCCCTGCAATGCAGGAGACCCAGGTTCAATCCCTGGGGCAGGAAGATCCCCTGGAGGAGGAAATGGCAACTCACTCTAGAGTTCTTGCCTGGAGATTCCCATGGACAGAGGAGCCTGGCAGGCTACAGTCCATGGGGTCGCAAAGAATTGGATACAACTGAGCAACTAGGCGGCGGCAGCAGCAGCTCTGGGCCCTAGCGCACTCAGAGCAATTTTTTTTTTTCCCTTCCGAGAAGTCTGCCTAAGCTTCCAAGGTGAGGTTTCTGAGACCACGAATCTGGGGCCTGGAGTCGGGCAGCAAGGAGGGCTGCCCTTCTGGAATGTCAGGAATCCCAGGGACATCTGGCCTGCTTTGCATCTGCTGGCCTATCGGCCAGCGGCATTCTTCCTTGTGGGGAGCGAGGCTTCATTGATGGGCCTGGAAATACTGAGGCCTCTTTGATCCAGTCTCCTGCTGAAGTCCACGGTGGATGACCTTGAGGTCCAATTTGATGTCCCTGGGCCTCACCTCTTCTGTAAACAGAGGTGACAAGTTCTGCCAGGCCTGGAATCCACACACTGACATCTGGAAGAAACAGGACTAGAGGAATTCATTCCGGTGCTAGGGAGGTCCCTGAACCCCTAGGATGGAAGCTTCCTTACAAATTCCCTGAGACCTTTGCTCCTCTTTCAGAGTCTCACGGACAAGGATGATGTTTTCTGCCCTTGGGCTCCTACTTCTAATTTTATTTTATTTTTAATTAATTAATTAATATTTTGGCTGTGCCAGTTCTTATTGCAGCACATGGAATCTTTTAGTTGAATCCTGTGAGATCTGGTTCCTTGACCAGGGATTGAACATGGACCCTCTGCATTGGGAGCACAGAGTCTTAGCCAGAGGACCATCAGGGAAATCCCTCCTACTTCTCATTTTAAATCAGTGTATGCCCCAGGCTAGAATAGATCACCTCTCTGTACCTTAATTGGACCAGACAGCACTCGCCAAAGGAGTTTAACCAAGGGAACCAGCCACTCAGGAGGACTTTGCTATTGCAAGCTAGTTCCTTGGAATTTTGGGAGGCAGAATCAGGAGGGAGGAGGAGGTGCAAAGGTTGAAGGGCAGTGGAGCCATCAAGAAGAAACAGCAGCCGTGGGCTCAGTGGGGTTGGCAAGGCTGAAGAGGTAGGTATGTGTGTGTGTGTGTGTGTGTGTGAACATCTCTAATGTGCAGAATGCTGCCAGGCCAACAGAGCTCCAGGGCAATTAGCCTATAATACTCTGTGACTTCCAGAACCCACAAGGATTTTGTAATAGAATTTGCAAATGAGCACTTTGTTATTACAAACTCCTTGTAAATATTATTTCGATGAGGTATAACAGTTAGTCAAACGAGACCTTAATTTATTTAGTCATTCCTATGAAGTCAAACGTGTAGGTTCTTTGAACATGTCAGATGATTATAAATAATGCTGAAAGGAACATCTTTATACCTCAGCTTTGTTTCCTTAGGTTACATTCCCAAATAAATAGTCGGTCAATAAAAGGAGTGCTTTTAAGACTCTATCTGTAATGCTAAGTAGTTATTTTTTCTAAATAGTTATTTCCCATTTTCAGAAGTTTTTATTAGTTTATTTATTTGTTTACTTTTGGCTGTGCTGGGTCTTTGTTGCTGCGTGGACTTTCCCTACCTAGGTGTGGAAAGTGGGGATAACTCTCTAGTTATGGTGCTCTTATTTTGGTGGCTTCTCTTACTGTAGAGCATGGACTGTAGGGCGTGTGGGCTTCATTAGTTTCAGTTCCCAGGCTCTAGGGCACAGGCTCAGTAGTCATGAAGCATGGACTTGGTCACTCTGCAGCATGTGGAATCTTCCCAGATGAGGGATCGAACCTGTGTCTCCTCCATTGGCAGGCAGATTCTTTACCACTGAGCCACCAGGGAAGCCCCAGAAGTTTTTTTATCTTGGAAATATTTTAAATGTACACACACACACACACATAATTAGAGTGAGTGGTATAAAATTCCCATTCCTTATCACTCAGTATTCATATTTACCAACATTTCAATAGTCATTTTTAATCTTCATTTTGAGAAAGGGACTATATCTCAATGTAGCCAGTCTGATTGATTTAGATTTTTACAGAGTTTTCATTATCCTATAAAATGTTGCAGTAAATATCCTTGTCACAAATCCTGTGCACTACTGTAAGCGCTTTCTCAAGGGTAAATTCTTGGACAGACTTGTGGAGCCTAAGTCTACCCACATTTTCAAATCATTTTTACATAATACAAAATTGCTTTAGAGAAAGCTTGCACCAACCTACTTTTCTATCATCATTTAAGAATGTCTTAGGAATGAAATTAAAAGACACTTGCTCCTTGGAAGAAAAGCTATGACCAACCTAGACAGCATATTAAAAAGCAGAGGTCCCTCTAGTCAAAACTATGGTTTTTCCAGTAGTCACGTATGAATGTGAGAGTTGGACTATAAAGAAAGCTGAGCGCAGAAGAATTGATGCTTTTGAACTGTGGTGTTGGAGAAGACTCTTGAGAGTCCCTTGGACTGCAAGGAGATCCAATCAGTTCATCCTCAAGGAGATCAGTCCTGGGTGTTCATTGGAAGGACTGATGCTGAAGCTGAAACTCTAATACTTTGGCCACCTGATGCGAAGAACTGACTCAATTGAAAAGACGCTGAGGCTGGGAAAGATTGAAGATGGGAAGAGAAAGAGGATGAGATGGTTGAATGGGATCACCGGCTTGATGGACATGAGTTTGAGCAAGCTCCAGGAGTTGGTGATGGACAGGGAAGGTTGGCGTGCTGCAGTCCATGGGATCACAGAGTTTGACACGACTGAGCGACTGACCTGAACTGAAGAGTATCTAAGTGCTTCCCTTCCCTGGTGGCTCAGCTGGTAAAGAATCTGCCTGCAATGCGGGAAACCTGAGTTTGATCCCTGGGTTGGGAAGATCCCCTGGAGAAGTGAACAGCTCCCCATTCCAGTATTCTGGCCTGGGGGATTCGATGGACTGTATAGTCCGTGGGGTTGCAAAGAGTTGGACATGACTGAGCAACTTTCACTTTTACTTTCAAGAATGTCTGCTTCTTCTTGCCTTGTATCATTCTTAAAATATTTTCAGTTTGGCAAGTGATTAATATTATCTCGTTGTTTTGATTTGCATCTTGTAATTACCAATGAGGTTGAAAATTTTAAAATATTAATACATATATTTATTTCCTATTTATTTTTTTGTGAGCTGACCCCTTCCTATTTTTATTTTGGTGTTCCCTGACTTCCTTTTATTGCTTTCTAAGAGTGTCTCATATACAGGACTTCCCTGGTGGTCCAGTGGCTAAGACTTAATGTTCCCAATGCACAGGGCCTGGGTTCAAACCCTGGTAAGGAACAGGATCCCATGTGCTGCAACTAAGAGTTTGCATGCCACAGCTAAATATCCCGAATGCTGCAGTGAAGATCAAAGATCCTGCATGCCGCAACTAAGACCTGGTGCAGCCAAATAAATAAAAACAAATATTAAAAAGAGTACCTTGTGTAGAAAGTATCAGCAGATGGCACAATACCAATTTGTTTAGTGAAGGGAACATTTGTAAATTAGGTGAATAGAGTCTAGGGACCCTGAAAAGGAGCAGGGCCATAATCTTGTGCTTGTGAACATGGGGAGCAGTTACCACCCCTGGCATAGAGACACCAGGAGCCAGAGCAGTCTCTGGGACCCAGGGAGACAGTGACTTATAGAGGCACCCCAACTGAAGCCCTGTCTTCCTTAGAAAGGAACAGCTGACTCTGAGACATCGGTCAGGAGGGAGCCCTGCAATGAACTCCCAGACGCAGCACTTCCCTCCCTCCCAAAGGAGCCTCTAAACCAACAGGAAGGCAAAGGACCACAGAACTGCTAATGGTCCATGTCAGCCTCCTTGGGTACCAAGCAGGACATGGAAATGAACTTGGGTGCAAAGCAAGGATACCCAGCACATCCAAAGTTACTCACTTCTTACCTGGGGTATAGATTTTAAACTCATTTCCTCAATTTATTAGTTTTCAAGATGATTTAGAATTTTACATTTTAATAATTTCATGTCATCTTATGAACCAAACTTGATGATTTTGCCTTTGGCATTTTTCTTAGAAGACCATTCTTCATCCCCAACTTCATAGCATAGCAATCAGATGCAGTGTTTCCCCTTTGTAGTGGGAAGAGGGGAAAGATGTTCAGAAGACACAAACAAGCAAAATTCTCTTTTAGCAGCTTCTGTCTTTTAAGGGAGTTGACAAGATACTTCCAGGGGAGTGTGGTCCTTATATTCTTCCCTTCCTGCTCTGTGTAATAGTTTTGTTGAAGGTGCTGATCTGGAAGGATACAGTCTAGCAGAGCTGTATCTTTTTTCTCAGCACTGTTTCAATTCCCCTCTGTTGACTCAGCCTGCAGCCTGCAAGGAAGCCAGCTAGTACCAGCTTGCAGAACCAGTGGTTAATAGACTGGAATCTTGGGATCTGGCCATGAAACCCCTGTACCTGGAAACTGGCTGTGATGAGTGTATTTACACAATGGATACCAGCAAAAGCTACAAACCAGTGCCTTCTCTTCTGCAGCTTAAAGCAAGTCTACTCGCACACACTGGTCTCCCCCTACTTGTGTTACGGACTGGAGTTCTTGGCCTCCTTAATCAATAACAACTGACTAGAGACCAGACGGGAGATTCAGGTGAGGCTTTGTTGGGGTCCCTGCTGCACTTTTCACTTTCCTGCATTGGGGAAGGACATGGCAACCCACTCCAGTGTTCTTGCCTGGAGAATCCCAGGGACGGGGGACCCTGGTGGGTTGCCATCTATGGGGTCGCACAGAGTCGGACACAACTGAAGCGACTTAGCAGCAGCAGCAGCAGCCGTATCAAAGGGAGCGAGAACAAACAGAAGTTTTCCTTGCTCCCTGAGGTGGGGCGAGCTTGTTCCTTACGTGGTGGGGTGAGGGTAGGGTGTGTCTGGGGTCAGGCTGGAGGGTGACTTCTATGGTTTGCCCAGCCCTTAGGTGGCACTGTGTGTGCAGGGGCATGCGCAGTGCCTTGCTTTTGCTCTAGGCACTGCTAAGTGGCAGTTGGGTTTTTTGGTCTCTTTGTATCTTTGGGGTCCAGAATTTGCCCCAGCTGCTCATGTACAGTTTCTTTGTGTTTAGTTGTTGGAGGAGAGGTGTGTCCAAGCGCAAACACTGCAGTGAAGGGTCCCGGGTCTCAGACTGTCTCATTTGGGCTTTGTCTTGGAGCCGGTGCAGGGAGATGGGGATGGAGACACGGGGCTCTTCTTTTTCTTTTTTCTGCCTTGCTCCCCACTCCACTTCTCCCAAGGCTCCCCATCCCTGCCGGCATGGTTTGGGGCACAGAGAGGGGAGGATTCAAGGAAGAGGGGTAAAAAGTCTTCAATAACTTGTGCCGTTGCAAACTGGCCTTAAGTGTCCTCTGTTGTGGCAGGTGTTATGGCTCTTTGGCCTGGGATGGTCTTCTGGATTCTTGTCCAATGCTCACTTGCCCACTTTGATCTGAGCAGTGCATCTCCCAGCTGAACACAGGTGGCACCCCTTGCTCTTTCTGCTCTGCCTTTGAGGATGCCTATAGCCTCTGCCAGGTATCCCTTCACCTGGGCAGACACCTGTGTGGGGCAGGCTTCCTTCAAGCTCACTTACTTGTGCTCTACAGTTTTTAATAATTAATATTTTTGGCCATACAGCTTATGGGTCTTAGTTTCCTGACCAGGGATTGAACTGGCGCCCCCTGCATTGGGAGCTTGGAGTCCTAGCCACTGGACTACCAGGGAAGTCCCTCCACAATGTGCTCCTGATGCATGGAAACCTCAGGCATCCTCGCCCAGCCAGTGAGTGGAGGGGCATTTCTCCAGAGACTGCTGGCTGTTCTCTTGGGAACATAGGGCAGCTGCAGCCTGTATCCACCTTATATCACCCAGGGCAAGAGCAGAGACACCTCTGGCCTCTTCTCTCCTAAATGATGGGGCAGTGAGACACCAGGGAACTCTCCTCCCCAGCTCCGGCAGCAGTCGGTGCCCCATGAGCCTAAGGTCTCAGTAAGCGCCAGCTGAGAAGTAAAATGTCCATCTTTTCTCCCTCCAGATACTTCCAGTCCCCCCACGAGAGGTTCTTTTGCCCCCCTCACTTGGCTTAGGGGTGAGCCCTTAGGAGAGGGGAACTCCCAGAGCACACTCTACTCTTCTGAATTTCCTATCCTCCGTTCTTTTGTTTTTTTTCAAAATTATAGTTGATCCCAGGTGGCGCTAGTGGTAAAGAGCCTACCTGCCGGTGCAGGAGCTATGCGATGCGGGTTCAGTCCTTGCGTCGGGAAGGTCCTGGAGAAAGGCATGGCAACCCACTCCAGCATTCTTGCTTGGAGAATCTCACGGACAGAGGAGCTTGGTGGGCTACATCCATGTGGTCAAAAAGAGTTGGATACAACTGAAACGACTCTGTTTCAGGTGTACAGCAAAGTAATGTGTTTATACATATATATGTATATATTAAAAAATATTTTCCATTATAGTTTGTTATAGGATATTGAATATAGTTCCCTGTGCTATACAGTAAATCCTTGTTGTTTATTTTATACACAGTAGTGTCCATATGTTAATCCCAAACTCCTAATTTATCCCTCCCCTGCTTCCACCTTGGTAACCATAGATTTCTTTTCTATGTCTAAGAGTCTGTTTTGTAAATAAGTTCCTTCATACTATTTTTTTAGATTCCACATATGAGTGATATCACATAAGATTTGTCTTTTTTTTCTGACTTATTTCACTTAGTATGACAATCTCTAAATCTACCCATGTTGCTGCAAATGACATTATTTCATTCTTTTTCATGGCTGAGTAGTAGTCCAGTGTGTATATGTACTGTACACACATGCATGCTCAGTCACTTCAGTCATGTCCGACTCTTTGCCATCCTATGGACTGCAGCCCACCAGGCTCCTCTGTCCATGGGATTCTTCAGGAAAAAATACTGGAGTGGGTTGCCAAGCTCTCCTCCCCAGGGATCAAAGCCACGTGTCCTTCTTTGTGGGCAGATTCTTTACCCTTCAGCCAGCAGTGAAGCCTTGTGCATATGTACTCCATCTGCTTTAGCCAGTCCTCTGCCTGTGGACACTTAGCTTGCTTCCATGTTTTTATGGTTTCTCCATGCAGACGGGGCCAGGTGTGCTCACCTTGTCACCTAACACCTGGCAGTGACTCCCCTCTGGGCGTCTGGTGACTGTTGAAAGGACAAGCGTGAAGGGGCCCCACGTCCACCCTCTGTCTGCACTCTAGCGTATCTCCTGCTCCTTGCACTCTGCACTGAGCTGGCTGCAGTCTCCTATTGCTTCCTTTGAGCCTGCTCTCTCAGTCCTCCCAAATGCCTTTTCTACTTCACTAACCAAAGCAGTGCACTGTGCACCTACTCAAGCAGCCAAACTGCTGGCTGAGGAGTCACCAGGGACCCCCCTCCCATCGTCAGATCTCATGGTCCCTACAAACTGCCCGTGTCTGGCTGGCCCACCTTCCCTCTCACGGTCGCTCTCTGGTTTACGCCCAGCCATCTTCAAGCTCACACCTCTGGTTACTTTCCCAGCACCCAGGCTGTGCCTCTTATGAAAGGGCCCCATTCCTCATCTGACCTTGACCCCCAGACTGCCTCCAGTCCCATCCATGCTTAGGACCCCTGACCACTCCAGCTGAAACCGTCTCCTCTCTCAGAGCTCTCTGCCTCACCACTCACTGGGCGTGGGGACTGCAGGGTCTCCACTAGGGTCTTTTTTTTCCATTTAGTGTTATTTCTTCCCTTTTATTTATGTTTTAAAATTAATTAATTGATTATTTTTGGCTGTGCTGGGTTGGACAAAAAACCCACAGAAATAGAGAGCAGACTGTGAGGGATTTGAGCATCCTCCGATTTTGGTATCCAAGGGAATCCTAGAACCAGTCCCCTGTGGATACCAAGGGATGACTTTATTGTTTATTGACAGCTTGATAGCACCAATCTGGTGCTAGCCCCTTTAAGTGGACTGAACACACACACACACATTAGGAGCACAGATTTTTAAAAGTCCAGTGTACGAGCCCCTAAAGCTTTCTGGAAATCATTAAGAAAAAAACCTTCTCTGTTGATGGAAATGTTTTATATATTCCTTGACCAGTATGGTAACCACTAGACATATGGACTGGGCCTCCCAGATGGCGCTACTGGTGAAGAACCTGCCTGCCAATGCAGGAGACATCAAGAGACATGGCTTGAATCCCTGGGTCGGGAGGACCCCCTGGAGAAGGGAATGGCAACCCACTCCAGCATTCTTGCCTGGAGGATCCCATGGACAGAGGAGCCTGATGGACAACAGTTCATGGGGCTGCAAAGAGCTGGACATGACTGAAGTGACTTAGCATGTACACATGCAGACATATGGACTATTGAGTGCTTCAGATAGGTCAGTGTGACCAAGGAACTGAATTTTCTATTGTATTTCATTGTAATTAATCTCAATGTAGGTGGCTTTATGTGGCCAGTGGCTGCCTTACTGCACAGCACAGTTGTATGACCCTCCCATTCAGCCCATTCTAAGCTGCTCACTTTCTCCTCCCCAGACCCCCAAGGCTCTCTCACCTCTGCCTAGGGTTCCCCTCTAACCTGCTTTGCCACCCTTCTTGTCTGGCAGCTTGATTTGGACCTATCTCTCCACCTCAGTCTCCATGTTCTCCCCAGACATCATGTTTGGCCTCTGCCCAAACTGTACCCATGAGGAAGAAACAGTCTTGCTTCAAGTCCAGACTGCACTAACCTCTGGCTTTTCCCCAGGGAGGGTGCTGCCTTGACAGCTTTCTGATGCTTAGGAGTAAGGACTACACAGTCCAACATGGATGTGCCAGCCACATGAATGACAGCTTTCCTCTCCTAGGACCTTCTCCACCTGCTGTCCTGAGCGTCCCCTTGTGGACAGGATGAGGTAGGACACATGACTGGTTCTTCGAAGTGAACGGCCAGTGCGGCAAAGGGTAATTTCCTGTCTTATTTTCCGTAGCTTTCTGGCTTAAAGTGAGACCCACTTTAATGGAAAATAAACAAGCAGTCAGGTGGATGACATCCTTTTTACTTTTACTACAGTACAGCAAGATTTTCCAAACCAGAGCCGATGTCTGCTGCAAGCAGAAGGTCCTGTGTACACCCCTTTCAAGCGGTCCAAAGAACATACCCAAATAAGACATTTAAGACGATTCTTCATTTCTCCGACAACAATTTCTCGAAGTGCATAATAGAATAAATAAATAGAAAATATATCTTTGTTCATAGTGACACCTACGAGAAACGTTTACATACAAAACACACTATACATCTAATTCCCGAAAAAGGACCAGCTATTTCGGCAACAGGAAAAAGACAAGCATTTCAGAGGAGTGTTTTGTTTTTTTAAAAAGGCCTAACTCATCTTGAGGCTTCCAAACAGAAAGAACAACAGGAACAATTTTCTAAGCAGTAAGAAAATTTGTGCTACCAAGAACATGCCCAGACACGGGCTCTTGGTGAATGGTTTTGGAAGGAACGTTATATGCACAGATCCTGTGCTGTTTGACAAATGTACAACTCTGAGGATTTTCAAATAGATATTTTCTTTACATAAACTGAACCAAAGACAGTTAACATTCCTGGCCATCGGAAGTGATCGCACCCTAAGTGGTTCACAGTGTGAGACCCTTGCGTTAAGAGTTTAGGAAAACTCAACAGGACTATAGACGAAAAGAACATGAGGTCATCTGAACTCTCCTCCCCACGGCCTCAGATCTTCCTGGAAGAGGTCCCTCCAGGGACTCGGGCCTCTGAAGCTGCCGTGTCCTTAGAGGCAGAGTCCCACCGTCACCCCCTAGCAGCTGAAAGACTTCTTTAGTGGGAAAAACCTCTTTGGTGACTGGCTCACCCTGGGAGCGGGGGGTGGACTTAAGGCTGAGCCTCACTGGGTGCAGCTGAACAGACAGGGACAAGAAGGAGTTTGTGGTTGGGGCAGGAGAGGGGACAGACGTGGTCATCATGAGACCCAGAGTGACCCTGGGGTCTCATGAGACAGTATAAACCACAGACAGAGTTTTCCTTTTCCAGAGCTCTCCTGGCTCTCCAAGGTGGGCAGTTCTTCAAGAGGGCCTGGGGTGGATGGACCCTGGAGAGCCACCTAGCCAGCCCCCCAAAGATGTGTCGGGGTGGCCTGACACTGTCTGCTGGGCGTGCCTGCAGACCTGCAGATGCAGATAGCACCAGTGCAGTTATTGCGGTGGCTGGGCGCCCCTCCGGAGGGCAGGTAAGTTTGAGCCAAGTGGAGGCTGCAGGGCCTCCAGAGCCCACAGGAGGGTGCCCTTGTGTGCACGGTGAGGGGGCCGGGGCAGAAACAGTCCTGGCCAACAACTCTCTTTCTAGTCTCATCTTTTCTCCCTTCAGCGGGGCTTGTCCTTCAGGAACGCCTGGCCCCTCCGGCCGGCAGTTGAGGCAGCGTGGTGTGGCAGTGAGTGTGGGGAGTGGGGGCTCCCATCTTGGCCCTGCTCTGGCCGTGTGGTTCTTCCCTTTCTTGGAGTCTCATCATCCCGTCTCTACAACCAAGGCTTTGGACTAGGTGTCTCCTAAGGCCCTTTCTGGTTCCGAAAGCCCGGCGCCCTGAGGTGTGAGCGCTTCTCGGGGCTCCCCAGTGAGGAGCAGATGGGCCTCTCATGGAGGAGCCCACCTTTTTCAACTTGACTCCAGCCTCTGTTGGAGTCATAGGTGGGGCCGGCTGGCCCACACTTTGGGTGTCAGGGGCCCACCAGCCCTCCCTGTGATGCATGCTTCTCTGCTACGGGGGTCCAGCGAGTCCAGGGCAATGGGCCACCTTGAAGTCATCCAGCTTCAGCAGGAAGGGCTCAGCCTCTGAATGCTGCACAGGCTGCCCCATCCTTGCCACCCATAAGCCCCCTGCCCTTCATCCCTACGAGCCCAGGGCCTCTCCTGCAAGAAGCTTCCAGACCCACCTGAGCACGTAAACCCTTTCTTTCCCTCTTGGGAACTGGCACGGCCCCCTTTGAGCCCTCTTAGCTTTCTCTGCCTAGCATCAGAAGGCACTTACACCTACCGTCTGTTGTGCCAGACAGCCGAGCCCCTCACCCTGGGCCTTGCTTCTCACGCCTCCATCCTGGCTGCCCGGAGCGCCAGCGTCATGGATGTCGGCTGAGAAGAATGTTCTTGCCTACCGCGGGACTCCAGACACAGCGTGAGAAGCCACAGACTTCTGGGCTCTCAGAACTGAAAGGGCCTTTAAAAGTCACCTAGTCCGACTCATGGCCTGGGCGCCAAGTCTCCTGAGAGGCTGACCTCCTCCGGAGGCAGGCTCGTCCTCCCCGAGGGCAGCTGGTTCCATCTCCATGCGCTGTCTACACCTGAGCTCTGAACCCGGTGGAGGTCGGGTCCTGCTTACAGGAATGAGGATTCTTCCTGCACCTCCCACCCTAACACTGTGCTGGAGAGCATGGAGATCTGTGAGTGACCCCGCCCTCCCACCCCCAGGCTGCCTCCCAGCTGGAGCAGAACTCCTGCCAAAGAGGACCTTTTTTGCCAGTAGAGCCCATGGCTCCCTGTGGTCCCCACAGCCCCCACTGCAGAGGCACAGATAGAGAGACCCCTGGGAGGCTGCAGGGAGGAGAAGGTTTGCAGCATCAGCCCACATGGCCCTGGGGCTGCAGGTAGACACTTGAGGGGGGTGGGCGGCAGCACCAGGGGGCTCAGAAGCCTCCCCCTGGCCCATCAGGGCTGACACATGGCCTTCCCCGGCAGCTGCCAGACGGGGGCTGTGGGAACCGGCCTCGCTGCCCCGGGCCGCTGCCCAGACTCCAGTGTCAGGGTCCACTGTGGGGGCGCACGGGGTGGCGGCGGTCCTCACAGCTTCTTCTTCCTCACCACCGGGATGGGCACCACTTGGAAGATTTTGGCGTGGTGGTCCTCAGTGTCCAGGGTCACCCAGGTGGGCCGGAAGCTGCCTTTGAAGCCAACGAATACCATTTTCTCTGCAAAGCAGTAAAGTCGCGTAAGCATAAACTTCACGAGAGAATGGCTATGTACCCACTGCCTCCTGGGGTTCCCCATTGCCGTTCCCTGGCCCCCACCAGGCACCCTCTCCTCTAGCTGCACTGGACTGTGTCTCCCTGGGAAGAGCTTTGTGCCATGTTACCAATGGTGCCTGGCGTTGGTCTGTACAGGGCACACAGGGTCTCACCTGAGCCTCCAGTACCAGTGTGGAGTGCTGGCTCTGCTCTATGCAGGGGATCCCCTCCAAGAAACCAGTTGCCATCAAGCTGACCCTAAAATTAGCAGCAAGTGCCTGCTCCTCTCTTAAGCCCTGTGTCCCCATCTGTCAAGTAATGGCATTCAACTACAAGATCTTTGCCCTGGCGCCAATATCCCGTGGCTTTAGAAGGAAGTTCTGAGCAGCAGAGAAATTTGCCCAGGGGCCCTGAGCAGATGGTGTAGCCCGGCCAGAGCTCTAGAATCCCAAGCCCCATGCAGGGCCCTCTGTCCCATAGCTCAGAGCTCAGCCCCGTCCGAGGGATGTGGGTATCCACGTTGACACTGGGGAATGGCCTCGCCTGGTAGGTTGTACACATGCATCACCCCGGGAATGTGTCCCTTGACTGAACAACGTCACCTTTATGTTCATCAGTTTTTGGCAACAGGGTCTTAATTAATTGATTTTTTTTTTTTTTTGCCCAGTCATCTAGCATGTGGGATCTTTGTTCCCTGACGAGGGATTGAACCTGTGCCCCGAGTATTGGAAGGCAGATTCTTAACCACTAGATCACTGGGGAAGTCCCAGGGTCCTAATTTAAGGCACACAGGCCCCCTAGATGCTTTCAGTACTGGGCTGGGGAAGACGCTTCTCTTTTCCTTGTTTTCTCTTTTGGCTCATTGGAAGGACTTTCATTGTTTCTGAATTTTCTCTGCGAGAGGCTTGAGATAAACTTCCCATATGACAGGCTGCTAGCTTTGATGTGTTTTGCAGTCAGGATGGCCTGGCTGCTAAGGATGGCTGGCTTTGAGTTAGAATATTAGGATCCAAATTCTAATCTTAAATGACTAATTCTTGAGTGGCTCTACCTTAAATGGAAATCACAGTACCTGTCCTGCAGGTTATTAGTGAATAACAGATCTTTATAGGATGTTCAGCAAGGCACAAGGCTGGGCATTTACATGATAACTATTGGGTTGGTCAAAAAGTTCATTCACATTTTTCTGTTAGAAAAAAAAAAACAAACAGAAACAAATACGATGTTCTATAACGTCGTATGGAAAACCCAAATGAACATTTTGGCCAACCCAATACAGTGGACATTATTATCAGGAAGGTTGCTTGGCCTCCTCTCTCAGCCTCCCCAAGGACTCTCTCATCACACTGATGATGGTGATGAAATGCTGACATTTTTGTCCTGGTTGGCTTCCTCCCCGAGAGGCCTGTGCCAGGCTTTATGGCAGAAGAGCTGTGTGATGTTGGACAAGCCATATATATTCTCAAATGAGAGCTTTGCCAGCTACAAAGGACTGTACAAACGCTGGCCATTGGCAGGAAAGCTGGGGCAGAGGTAGTGACTCTGGCCGATCCAGGCAGCAGGAACTGAGGCAGGAGGGTCAAACTGAGCCCCGTGGATTGTTGTTTTTCATTCACTAAGTTGTGTCCGACTCTCTGTGACCCCATGGTATCTCACCAGGCTCCTCTATCCAGGGAATCTTCCAGGCAAGAATACTGGAGTGGGTTGCCAGTTCCTCCTCCAGGGGATCTTCCCGACCAGGGATGGACCTCATGTCTCCTGCATTGGCAGGCGGGTTCTTTACACTGAGCCACCAGGGAAGAAGCAGCCCTTTCTGCTGATACTTTTGTGGATTAAAAGGGCCATTTGCTGAGTTGATGGGGTGTCTGATCACATGTTTGAATGGCATTGCTGCAGGGCAGGGACGCTGACCAGGGAGCCTCTTGCCCTGCACAGCTGTGGACTGCTGGTTGTGTTGAAGATTCTGAGGTCACACCAGGTTTGAGGGGAAGTGCTCTGGCCTCAGCAGGAGGCCCGGGCATCCAGACTCAGGGTCAATGCAAGAACCCTTACCTTTTAGTTTGAGCCCCTTGTGTGCCCCGAGTTTTTCCAGCACTCTGGTCCATGGGCCTCTGGAGGTGTATCTTCCCTTTGATGCCATGAGAACTATGGAACTGAACCAGAAAGGACAAATGAGAGGCCTGGACGACAAAGTGGGGTAAGGGGTTCCCGGGCAGGGATGCTGCATGGTGGCTGGTGGGACTTGAGTCAGCAGTGCCCAGAGCCCTGCCAGGGACTGGGGGAGAGCAGGATTGTGTGCCGGGCTGACTGGCTCTTTCCATGTGATGACCGACATCCTGAACACCCTCCCACACGTCTGGCTGCAGTTGGTGCCCGTGATCTTCTCTCTGAGCCTGCTCTCAGCTCACTGCTGCTCCATGGCTGTCCCCAAAGAGGACAGAGCTGGCACACAGAGCCCACCATCGGGGACCAGCACTGACGCCAGAGCCCGGCATACAAACAACTTCAGTGTGCATCTCTTAACCTGAAGGTACAAGGATTGTGTAGGACCCGATGGAAATGTGGTGATGGAGGAAGCAGAGTGTTGAGTCACCCTGTGCTCAGGGGAGGGTTAACCCCTCAAGATCATGCCTCCCCATCTCCGCTCAGGCAGGACAGTGTGACTGTTCCATGCTACAGATGGGGAGATGAAGGCACATGGTTACTAAGTGCTGGGTTGAACAAAAACAATGGAAAAACCTGAATGAATTCTTTGGCCAAGCCAATAGCTAGGACGACCTGCCAAAGGGGAGCCGTGCCTGGGGTTGGGAGGAGGAGCAGGCCTGGGGCTGCCCAGACTGAAGGGCTCGACTTGCAAGAGTCCTGCTGAGGAGCTGAGATCTCTAGTCCCCTGGCCTGGGTGCGATCAGGCCAAAGTGCTGGAGAATGGCCATTGTGGGGGTCCACACAGCTGCTGGGCCAGACGGCAGGAAATGCACACCTCCCCCAGGAACAGAAACAGGGACAGAGGCCCACTGGGGCTTCTAGTTTTCCTCTCAGAGGAATCCTGTAACCACAGACCGCAGTCCAGACATGGAAAAACTGTATAGGACTCTGGAAGCCGTTGTTACCCCCATACGTGTCCGATAGGGAGCAGAAAGACAGCTGTCAAAATGTAAAGAGCTCGTGTGTGGGAAGAGCAGAGAGGAGGGGAGCTGGGCTGCCCCGGCTCCTCTGGATCACAGAGGGCTGGGGAGGAGGAGGGCAGTGCATTGTCAACACCCTTGACTCTGGATTCTAGATCCGGGGTCTGTTCCCAGGAGACTGTCCCCGTCACTCCCATTCAGAAATAAAGCTAACACCCCTTTGGCTCAGTGAAGCCTCCTTGCTGGGCTGGACTCAAATGAAGAGCATGTCCTCTGGGAGTGGGGAGGGAGATGGACAGAGCTACTCATGTGTCCTGGCCTCCTGGCAGCACCGGAAGCTGCCTGTACTCTTCAGGGGCCCCTCTCTGCCTGGCCTGAGCTTCTCATGCCCACTGAGCCCCCACACCTGTCAACATGAGGCTCCCGAGGGGTGCTGACAGAGGCAGCCCCCGGAAGCCATCCTGGAAGGCTCTGATGGGAGCAGTTGCGTCCTCCTTTCCCTGGGCCCCTGGGGCTGGGGTGGCCCCGTGGATGGGGTGGGAAGGTGGGGCCACCTGGCTGGGACCTGGGGGGGACAGTGGGGTGGGACCTGCCTTGCGTTATTCCTTCAAGCCCTGCTGCTCTCCCTGAGGTTGGGGGGGGTACCCGGATCTTGCCTGGGTACCCAGCGCCAACCCAGGGCGTGCTTCACAGCAGGTACTTGGTGAGGGCTGTCCCCAGCAAGGTGCACTGGGGCTGCAGCATGGGCTGAGAGGAGCCCTGGATGGGGAGGCCCTACGCCTCTCACCCCTGGTTTTCAACAGAGCAGCTCTGCATTTCGGTTTCTTTCTTTTTTTTTTTTTAGTTTGCTTGGGCTCAGTAGTTGCAACGCACTGGAGCTTAGTTGCTCTTCAGCACCTCAGTTGTGGTCAGGGATCAAACCCTTGTCTCCTGCATTGCAAGGCAGATTCTTAACCATTCAGACCACCAGGGAAGTTCCTGCATTTCCGTTTCTTATTGTAGGCTTCTGCATCCTATTTCATTTCCAGGAAAAGTCCTCTGGCCCCAAAAGGCACAGAAACTAAAAATCTCTAGATGATCCTCTTTTTCCCCAAATCAGCTAATCTCCTGCTTCGGTATGAATCTGCATGTGAAAACATGATGCTGAAGAAGCACATGACCAAAGGTGGTCAAGCACCACCCTGTCTTTGGAATCTCACACAGCGTACAGTTCAAGTCAGGCCCTCATATAGCATCTGGGAAGCACTTGGTTTTCATCAGTAAATATTTTCCAAGCACCTCCTGGATGACAGGTACCACATGGAGCACTTAGACTGCCCGCTAGTCCAGGTTGTGGCTTTGGAGTGAGTTCTCCATTATATCAGAAATGAAAATATGAGTTGGATATGATCCCCGTACTGCTGTATTTAAAATGGATAACCAGCCGAGACCTACTGTACAGCACATGGAACTCTGCTCAGGGTTATGTGGCAGCCCAGATGGGAAGGGAGTTTGGGGGAGAATGGATACATGTATGTGTGTAGCTCAGTCCCTTTGCTGTCCATCTGAAACTATCACAACACTTAATTGGCTATTCGCTAATATAAAATAAAAGGCTTAAAAAAATAAAAATCTAGACCCTAGATGAGGGAGCAGATACATCCACTGGTCCTCTGTGGGGGCAGGGATGAGTAGAAACTTTTGGTTGGATCAGAAGAGACCTCACCAAACAGGTGATGTGTGAGTTAGTTTTGGAAGGTGGCAGGGAAATTACCCCTAGGAAAGGGGACAGGGGACACCTGTGTTTAAGAAGCTCACTGCCCCCTCGCCCCCCGCCCCCGCCAATATGGTGGGTGGATTCAAGTGGGGGAGGCTGGGCGAGGGAGTCTGTTGGGTCACTGTCTGACAGTGTGGGTGGCAGAGTGGAGGCGATGGAGAGGGTGTCCTGGGATAAAAGCAGGGCAGCCACGATGCAGGCAATCGACAGGTGTGATTACTGAGTGTGGTGATGTCAAAACGAAAGAAAGACCAGAACCAAATGTGATGCCTGGACTCTGGTGTAGCTAGTTGCCTGGATGGGAGATGACGATTTCACCAAAATATGGCCAAGAGGGTTGGCTGGTTTAGAGGATTAAAAAAAAAAAATGATGAGAATTCAGTTCCATAGGGGACATTTGGGTGGCAGAGTCCAAGTGGCCGTTGGATAAAAATATCTGGCATTTAGGAGGGAGACGGGGGCTGGAGAGGCTTGGCAGCCACCAACATTTGGATTGCAGCGAGTGCGGGCGGGGATGAGCTCACGCTGGGAGAGTGTGCCGGGTGGGGGCGGAGGGCCGGGGCAGGCTTCTCGTGTGTAGCTGGTAGACTCGGCCTGACCTACATTCACAGTGGCCCCGGCTCCCATCTCAGAGGCACCAGGTAGGGAGGCTTCCTGGCCAGCTCCCACCATGGATGGGCAGACCCCTGTTGTTATTGTTCAGTTGCTCAGTTTTGTCTGACTGTTTGCAACCCCATGGACTGTAGCCCGCCAGGCTCCTCTGTCCATGGAATTCTCCAGGCAAGAATACTGGACTGGATTGCCATTTTCTTCTCCAGGGGATCTTCCTGACCTAGGAACTGAACTCGTGTCTCCTGCATTGCCAGGCAGATTCTTTACCAATGAGCCACCTGGGAAGCTGTGGACAGTGCGTGGAGGCTCCCTAAGCTTCCTCAGCCTGGACTGTGATGCAGGCCCCAGGGACAGGGAGGGGGCCTCGGCCAGACTCACTTGTCGGGGATGGTCGCCACGTAATTGAAGAGCTGCCAGGGGATGCCCTGCAGGATGGCATTCCTGAAGCCGGTGTGGTTCAGTACCTGCCCGTGCCTCCCGTCAATCACCACCACCTGGATGCCGTCTTCCAAGCTGGGGTACTTCTTCCCATCCACCTGCAGATGCCAGGCAACACAGAGTGTGACATGGAGGCAGGGAGGGGTCCCGAAGGCATCGGAGTCCTGAGGCTCTCCTGCCCACATGGGTCCCCTGTAGGCTCTGAAGGCAGAGGGTGTCAGTACAGCTGTTCAAAGCATAAAACCCACTTCAGTCAGTTCCTGCAGCCCTGCCTAGTGGCTGAAGGATGTGTGTGTGTGTGTGTGTGTGTGCATGCTCAGTCGCTCAGTCATGTCTGACTCTTCATGACCACATGGACTGTAGCCCACCAGGCTCCTCTGTCCATGGGATTTCCCAGGCAAGAGTGGGTATACTGGAGTGGGTTGTCATTTCCTCCTCCAGGGGATCTTCCCAACCCAGGGATCGAACCTGTGTCTCCTGCGTTGGGAGGCAGGTTCTTTACCACTGAGCCACCTGGGATGGCCTCCCCCTCAAAAGACACGTTTACTGCAACCTTTGGGAGTGACCGTATTTGGAGCAAGGGCCTTTGCAGATGTAATTAAGTTAACGATCTCAAGATGAGGTCATCCTAGATTTCGGATGGGCCCTAAATCCAAAGTTAGATGTCCTTATAAGGACAAGGAAGAGGGAGGTCTGAAACTCAGTCACATGGGGGAAAGACCACAGGAGGACAGCGGCGGAGGCTGGGGGAACACAGCTGTGAGCTGGGAAGGGGGGCATCCAGGCTGCTGGTGGCTGCAGAAGCTGGAGGAGGCCAGGGAAGGACTCGCCCTCAGCACCTGCAGGAGGAGACAACCCTGGCAGCCCCATGGTGTTGGGCATCCAGCTTGTGAACTGTGCGGGGAAGGTTCTGTTGTCTTCAGCCACCTGGCTGGCAGTCACTGGCAACCACAGCCCTAGGCACTGACACAAGGTCTCGGTGAGCAGAGATGCCCCGGGCACGGGGACGGTGGCTTACTTGGATGTACGCCAGGTCGTTCAGCAGGTGGAAGAAGCGCTGCTTGGCACTCTCCATCTTCACCTCCAGGAAGTGGTCCTTTGTCTTCTGGAGAAAAAACAAAAACCCAGGGTGGGTGTCAGGTTCGGGGGGTCCAGCATCCAGCTCGAGGGCTGGTCGGCCTCTTCACTTCCCTGTAACCCCTCAGCCATGGGAAAGGGTTTAAAGAGGGGAGCAGAGGTCCGGAGAGGAGCCTGAGGGCCCTGGGGCTCAGCTGGCTGTTGGACACTCACCAGCAGAGAACCGAAGAGCTTCTTGGGCATGGGCACGTCCACAATGGCCTTCTCCGTGAACTTGGGGTAGGCCGTGGCCGCGCAGTCGCTGATGCCTGCGTTCTTTGGGATCAGAGCTTTAATCTTTATCCTCTCACAGCCCTTCACAGAACAGAAGGCAAACTTCTCTCTCTCGTTCTGAGCTTTCAGCTTCAGGAAAAGCAGCCTGCACACAGGAGCAGAGCGGGCGGTTCCCTTTGGTATCCGCATCTTCCTCCTCCCCCGACCCGCTTTCTTCCTCCCTCTGCCTCCGCACTCTGTGCTGGCCACAGTACTAGACCCAGTGGGCCCCACAGAATGGAGGAGCACCCCCCACCTCCACAAGGTTGTACGTGGTTGGAGAAATGAAAAAAAATGCACTGAAGATAAAGCTAATACTGACAATTTTCATTTTCCGAGCACCTACTCTCTGCTATGCTGGGCACATGCCATCAACGGACATATCTCATTTAACCCTCAGACAATCTTTTCAGGTGTCCTAGGCCATAGCAGAATAGAAGGTAGCCATTGAAGGCAGGTGCTCAGAACGTAAGAAAGAGTAACACATTTGTCAGGCAGAAAGATCATGGAAAACAGCCCTAAGAATTAAAAAAGCCTGAGTCTGGCTTTCTACACAGGAAACAAGCATCCTACAACCCAGCTCGTCCCTGAGGCTGTCACTGAATTAAAGCCCAGTGTGATAATCAATAGGTATAATGATGAGCTAAGCAACCAATAAAAGGGGTGAATTAAGCAGCAGAATCTGCTCTAAGGGGAAAATCATAAATTAAACATTTTTTTGATCAAAAAAGGTTCAATTTGTTTAGTGGCAGTTTACATTTGAAAAATTCACACCTCTGGAACAAAGCAATTCTCATGATCCTAAAAGAAGATATTAGGCATAGATGATGCGATGAAGACTTCACCTTATTTACATTTTTTCAGTCATAATAGTTTCTGCTATTATATGAGGGATATTTAATTCCTTCTCTAGTTTTCATACGGAGGGAGTTTTCTAAACACTCCTGGGCCCATCCTGTCCCCTCACTGATGTTTTCCCAGGGAAAGTGGAGCAGCTCATTTGACTGCTGGGTGTGGGGATATAGGTCAGCCAACGGGGTGGGATGGGGGGAGGCTCTGGTCTGCCCCCCATGTACCCCGTTGTTGTTTAGTTGCTAAGTCGTGTCTGACTCTTTGTGACCCCATGGACTGTAGCCCGCCAGTCTCCTCTGTCCATGGGATTTCCGAGGCAAGAATACTGGAGTGGGTTGCCATTTCCTTCTTCAGGGGATCTTCCTGACCCAGGGATTGAACCCAAGTCTCTTGCATTGGTAGGCGGATTCTTAACCGCTCAGCCATCAGGGAAGCTGTTCCTTACTATTTACACGCCACTTGGAAGTTATTTCCTATGGCATTCATTATCTTCATGAATATTACTGCAGGCATGAACATTACCCAGGTCCTAAACCCTAAAGACCATGCTATAATCTCCACGGGTATCAAAAAGGAATGAGTTTTATTCACAAATACCACAGTCATATGAACATGGGATGCTTTCCTTTAATATTTTGGCATAGGCATCGGAATATCAAAGACAGTATGCTGACTTCTTGAAAAACAGGCTTTCCTGTGGGACGTCAGATGAGTCTACTGTCATTGCCAGGGTTCCCCAGGCAAGCTTTTCTCCTCCACTGGACTAGGAACTTCATAGCTGAGTTATTTGAACTCTTGTTTCGTCTTTTATCTTGGTGTGCTATTTTGTTTTTCAAAAATCATATGGTCAAATGAAGAGTTTTCAAGTAAGAATGAGCAAAAAAAAAATTAGTTTCCTTTTCAAAGCTTATAGAAAAACAGCTCCAGCATTGCATGGCGGCTCATTCAGGGCTACTTATGAATCACAACGCTGGTTTCAGCGTCATTGCATGGCCACCCTCATGAAATAAGTAGCCTAGAGCTGGGTAGAGGCACCCAGTATTGGGAAGCTCTGCTCACCAGTAGCTCTGTCATCAGTGAGACAGGTTCCTCTTCACCTGCTGTCCTGTCTGCCCCACCACTGGTTTAGAACTGATGTGGGGAAGGGGTGCTCTGTGCTGCCTCTCCAGACCCCAGCATTTTTACTTACACTTCTGACTTTCAAATCTGAATTTCCCTTTAATCAAATTGATAAAGCCCTATCTTTATAGATATTTCTAAGCATCCTCTATTTCCTAAATGTTGATTTCAATTCAAGGGTGGAAAAAAAAGTACAGCAGTTTCCCTGATGTCCAGTGACTAAGACTCTTGGTTCCCAGTGTAGGGGGCCTGGGTTCCATCCCTTCTGGTCAGAGAACTAGACCCCATATGCTGCAACTGAGAGTTCGCATGCCTCAACTAAAGATGCCATGAGCCACAACTAAGACCCAGAGCGGCCAAATAAGTAAATAAAAATATTTTTTAAAAAGAAAGGAAAAAAATGAATATCAAACAATATTTTACCCTTAGTCTCTGGAGAGTTGGCTAACAACAGGCTCATGGCTCTAAAGACATGTCAGCATTCTTAAGATGTCAGAGTAATTCTCTCTCTCTCTAGGGAAGGTGACCTCCTAGCTCCCTGTCTCCAGGAACAGGGACTCTGTCCCCGTGATGTCCCTACTGAATAGGACCTAGTGCAGTTCAGCAAAAGGGGAGGATGTGGAGGTACAGAGAGGTATGCACTCAAGACCAGCCGTGCCAAGTTCGTGCTAGGTTCTCTGAACAAGTTGTTCGTTACCCTTCACCCTGTGCCTCCTCTGCTTATTTCTGAATCAAGGATGATATCATCTGCTCTGACTGTGGTGTAAGGAGTTGAGGTCATGTGCCACATTTTCTCAGTTCTAAGATTCACTGCTTTCACATTGTTTCTCCTAAAATAGGTGGATTCTCTACAATCCACGTGTATATTAAGAGCATGCTTGTTTTCCTCCGAAAGCTTCACAGCTTTAAAAACAATGTCACTGGTGGATGATACAATCCACCTGAGATCAGAAGTGCCTGGGAAAGGGTATTAGGTTACCCATTGCATGGTGGGTCTGGGATTACTGGAAAGGCTAGGGGACAACCTAAGAGGGCTCCTCACCCCGAGTCCTCGTCCCAGTAGTAGTGGCTGCGGCCAGGGTGGCTCTGCTCCACTTTGTCCATCTGCGAGGTCTTCACGAAGATGCCCGTCTTGGACGTCTGCTTCAGCAGGCGATTGTGGACGTCCGAGAGGATGGAGAAGGTGGTGCCCCGGGGGTAGCAGAGTCCCACTCGGATCCAGTCGCCCCTAGAACCGGAAGGACAGTCATCAGGTGACGAGTAAGGATGTCCCAGCCACGGGGCCTCTTCGGTGTGCACTGGACAAAGACCCAAGCATCCTCCACCGAATGGCATGTCCACTTTTCAGTGGGGAGTTTTGAAAGAACATTTGCTGTTGGTCATGATTGGGTCACATGGTGTTCAAGGACAGAGGGAGAGATGATGACTGGAATGGATGATGGCAATGGGTCAGTGGGGTGTCCCCAGGGTCTGCAGTGTGTGTTCCATGTGGAATATTGGCTAGGAAAAATAAAAAGACCTTCTTTCAACAGGGCTAGGAGCTTCCCTAGTGGCTTAGATGGTAAAGAATCTGTCTGCAATGCAGGAGACCTGGGTTCAATCCCTGGGTCAAGAAGATCCCCTGGAGACGGGAACAGCCACCCACTCCAGTATCCTTGCCTGGAGAATTCCATGGACAGAGAAGCCTGGTGGGCCACAGTCCAGTGGGTTGCAAAGAGCGGGACAAGACTCAGAGACTAACACTTTCACTTTTTCACTTCAACAGGGCCAGAGTGAAAAAACCAGGGTCTGTAAGATCTGGATTCAGCCCCTTCCTGGTTCAGCCTGATTGTGGGGCCCATCTCAGCTCTCTGGGTCTTCTTTTCTGCATCTGATAAATGTCTGTCTCACGGGAATACTGTGCCAAGTTAATGATGTTCATGCACAGAAGATACGTGACATAAACAAATACGTGAAGCCCTCTCCAGATGCCCTCAGCTTCACCCCTTCGCCTCACAGAGTCTCGTCTCTTTCTGTAAAATGGGAACGCCAGGGATTTTTGCCATAGGTCGAGCACTTTGTAAAGCCAGGTGCTGGGTGAAATGCCTGCCGTACACTCTCACACTCCATCCTCACTACAACTCTGCAAAGTAACACTATGTAGGCTCATCTCCTAGATGAAGAAGGAACAGAGGTTCCGAGGGTCAGACACCCTGTGCGAGGTCATCCACGCGCGGAACAGGGCCTCACTCCGCGTCTTCTGCCTCTTAACCACGAGGTGATATCAAGCCCGCTAGGTGCACCCTCGTGCAGGGGTGACGTGGGCTAGCTTGGGGTTCTGTGAACAGTAAGCCCAGGACTTTGAAATGAGGCCCTGTTATCACCATAGCTTTGAGCGGGGCCAGGGCAGCTGTCCCCAGGTCACCTTGCTCCTATGACGCCCCCCACTCACTTGTTGAAGTTGATGAGCCAGATGGTGAGCTCAGACGGGGCGGTCTGGTCCCAGTGGATGGTGTAGCCCTTCTGCAGGGTGATGACTGGCTGGTACTGCTGGTAGTGCGTGCTCCTGGTCAGGGCCCCCTCCAGGTAGAGAGGGTGGTTGGGGAAGTCATTCTTGATGATCTTCATCCGCAGATTATTGGTCTTGTAGGCCTGAATGTACATCTTTTAGAGCCCAAAAAGGAAACACACAACGGGGTAATTACCAGGGGTCATCCCGGGAGCATCTGGTTAACATCTGAGCACAGAGTACACTTTCACAAGCACTTGCTCTTCACAGAGCCCTTTTTAGAAAGCTTGAATGAAAGGAGGCCAAATAAGGGGGCATCTCTTTCTGCTGGTGAATGCGGTCCTAGTTATTCTGTGCAAGCCAGCCAATGCTCTCCATTCATCTTCAAAAAAGCACTGTTGAGGGGAGACTAGTGGGAACTTGGGGGGTGTCTGCTTAATTGTTAGAGAGCAAATTGGGGGGAAAGTCAGGGGGATCAGGAAGGAGGAGGAGGGGAGAGAGGATTTTCACACTTCTGCTGCAGAAGTAACTCCCCTGTAACAGCTACTGTCCTGTCTGCATTTGAGAAAGAGCCTGGCATGTGGCTGACTTCTCCCTCTCATCCTTGGTGTATGGCTTGAGTGGCCGGTCCCTGTGGCTCTCGGCACACATCGGGTGACCAATGGTGTCTCATTTCAGAGGCAAACATGCAAGCAAGACTGTTAGCCACTGAGTCCAAAGGACAGAAGAGCCTGAATGCTTTGAGCCACCCTTGGTTTAAAACACCACGTCCTGATAGAGAAAAGACTTGTGGCTGCCAAAAGGCAGAGGGAGGAGGGAGAAGGATGGATTGGGAGTCTGGGGTTGGTAGATGCAAACTATGATATTTAAAATGGATAAACAAGAGGGTCCCCATGTATAGCCCAGGAAACTAGATTCAGTAGCGTGTGATAAACCATAACAGAAAAGAGAACCTAAAAAGAAAGTATATATGAGTATAACTGAATCACTTTACAGCAGAGAATGGCACAATCTTGTAAATCAACTATGCTGTTTAGTCGCTAAGTTGTGTCGAACTCTTTTGTGACCTCATGGACTGTAGCACACCAGGCTCCTCTGTCGGATTTCCCAAGCAAGAATACTGGAGTAGGTTGCTATTTCCTTCTCCAGGGGATCTTACCAATCCAGGGATTGAACCCGAGTCTCCTGCACTGGCAGGCATTTTTTTTTTTTTTTTTATCACTGAGCCATCTGGTGGGTGGTAGTGGTTTAGTCCTTAAGCTGCATCTGACTCTCACGACCCTATGGACTGTAGCCCACCAGGCTCCTCTGTCCATGGGATATCCCAGGCAAGAATACTGGAGTGGGTGGCCGTTTCCTTCTCCTTGAGCCACCTGAGAAGCCCCCAAATCAACTATATACTTCAATTTTTTAAATCCATTAAAAACCAAACAACACTGCACCCAGAACTCCCCTGGTGGCCCAGTGGCTAAGAATCTACCTTCCAATGCAGGTGATACAGGTCTGATCCCCTATTGGGGAAATAAAATCCCACATGACACAGAACTCAGCCAACGCCCCACAGCTACCCAACCTTCATGCTCTAGAGCCCGTGCTCTGCAACTAGAGAAGCCCCTGTGCACCACAACTAGAGAAAGACTGCATGCCGCAACAAAGATCCAGTACAGCCAAGAAAGAAATCAAATGAAACACCGTGTCCTGTTTTAGGATCTGTCCCATATTCATCAGGTGACATCCCTGTGGCTGTGGCCAAGAGAAAACATCACATCAAGATTCAATAACGTTGTGCCTTTGGAAAGGAGTTCTCTTCCTTTCTGCTTGTATCACATGTAAAATGGGAAGAGGAACTTCAACCCTGCCCTAACTTGGAGTTGTCATGAGTCTAAGAGTTTAAAGGTATTGCATCTTAAAGCCTGTGGTAACCTGTAAAGTGAAGGAAGGATATTATCATTATAATTTTTTAGTGTTTACATGTTCTTTTCCCATCCTTTTATGTTTTTAATTTATTTTTAATTGGAGGATAATTGCTTTATGATATTGTGATGGTTTCCGTCATACATCACTATGGATCAGCCATAGGTATACATATGTCCCCTCTCTCTTAAACCTCCCTCCCATGTCCCACCCCATACCTCCCCTCTAGGTTGTCACAGAGTACAGGGTTGAACTCTGCATGAAACTGCAAATTCCCACTGGCTATCTCTTTTACATATGGTAGTGTATATGTTTCAATGCTACTCTGTCAATGCATCCCACTCTCTCTGGAAAGGAGAATATTAATAATAATTAGCCGGTAGTGGATTCTGATAACCTCCAAGCTTGGTCAGCCCTTTTCTGCAGAAGATAAGCAATGTATCAGTAAGAAAGGGTGGGAAGGAAGCTCAAGATCAAGGCTCCCTCCACACGGAATGTCTCGGCCCTGAATCAGGGATGCTCTCACTTTCAGAGTGCGGCTGCAAGGCATAAGGGTCTGGTCACCCTTTAATTATGTGGGTCATGACTCCCGTCTATCAGCTCCCTTCCGACCACACTTCCCTTCTGAGCTGCCCTGGACCATGATGTCATCTGCTCACTCCCGGAGCATCAGACCCCTTGTCCTGCCCACACACATGGCAGCCCGTTGGCGTGGACCATTCCACAGGTTCGCCTCCCCTGCAGGGCACCGGGGCAGGCCTGAGGAAGTCTCGCAGTGGGGAAGGGGGTGCCCTTCCAGGCTCCATCAGCCGTCTCCACTGGGTTTGTAGCATGGCCTGGCACTCCTTCCACACGCCTCTGTCAGGATTTTCCAGTCTCTGCGGCAACTCTTTCCAACCTGATTGCTTTCTGCAGACCCCCTGGCTCAGGCCCACTCTCTACCCCTTCAGTGCATCACCTCCTCTTCTACTGTGGAAAGAAACACCCTGGACCTCCCTGATCCTGGCCCCTTCTTCCTCTGTTCCCTTCTCCTGCTAACTCCAGCCCCTCCTGCCTCTGCTGGAATCTATTCCCAGCACAGCCCTGCCCCCGGGGCCTACCTTGCCCCAGCATGGCCCTTTCCCTAGCTCCCTGCTCTGTCTCTCCCCAGATATCAAACCACCTTACCGCCTTTGGCACTTCTCTTTTCTTTCTTTTTTGATTTTAGTTCCCCGACCAGGGAATGAACCCGGGCCTTTGGCAGTGAGAGTGCAGAGTGTTCCCCACCGGACCTCTAGGAAGTCCCCCTTTAGGTCTCTCCTAACGCCCACCCCGATGCTGGCCTCAAGTGGTGGTAACTGCCTGCCTGTGGGGTGGTGGTGAAGACTTCCTCATCCCTACATGTTCCTACCCCGAATGGGGCCCCCAGGCTCACCACCCTCCTCATCTTACAGCTCTTTGTCTCCTTGGAGACGTTTCTTTTGCTCATCCAGTCCTGGTTATTCCTCCACATAACATTAATATAGTCACCAATATTTTCACATTCTGGGCACTTTCCTTGCCTGCTGCCCACGTGGCCACTGGGCACTGGAAATGTGGGCAGTGTGGCCGAGGCCCCAGATTTTAAATTTCATTTTAATTAATTTAAATTTCAAAAGTGGTGTAAGAGAGTTTTCCCTGAAACACAGCTTTATTGTTTGGTAGGACTAGCTTTGACTTTAACTGTAGAAAATTTGAAAGCAAACTGAATGGGCTACAAGCATCAGATATGCAGAGAATTTTGAAGACTTGGGACAGGGGGAAAAAATGAATGTAAAATGCCTCATTAATGATTTTTATGCTGATTACATGTTGAGATGATAGCATTTTGAATATATTGAGTTAAATAGAGTCTATTATTAAAATAGATTTTACTCATTTATTTTTCCTTTTTAATGTAACTCCTGGAATATTTGAGCTCATGTGCCTGTATTATATTTCTGGTGGAGAGGATTGGCGAGGCACTTACATGCTCACTAAGAGAGTTCAACTATTATCCTGATTTTACATATAAGAAAACAGAGGCTTCAGGAGTTTAGGTAGCTTGCCCAAGGTCACATAGTAAGTGCAGGACCTGACCTCTACTTACAAAGTGTTTTCACTTGGGCTTTTTGAAAATCCTATTGGGTGGGGAGAAAAAATAAAAAGAATAAAGAATGGCACAATTTCATTCCTTTTTATGACAGTATTATTTTATTGTGTATATGTATCACATCTTCCTTATCCATTCCTCTGTTGACGGACACTTAGATTACTTCCATGTCCTGACTATTGTAAATAGTGCTGTAATGAACATTGGGGTGCATGTATCTTTTTGAATTATGGTTTTCTCCACTTATATGCCCAGGAGTGGGACTTCTCGGTCATACAGTAGTTCTATTTTTAGTTTTTTGAGGAACCTCCATACTGTTCTCTGTAATAGCTGTACCAATTTATATTTCCACCAACAGAGTAAGAGGGTTCCCTTTTCTCCATACCCTCTTCAGAATTTATTGTTTGTAGATGTTTTGGTGATGAATTGGGAGAGTGGGATTGACATATATACACTATGTATAAAATAGATAACTAATGAGAACCTACTGTAAGCACTGCTGCTGCTGCTAAGTCGCTTCAGTCATGTCCAACTCTGTGCGACCCCAGAGATGGCAGCCCACCAGGCTCCCCCGTCCCTGGGATTCTCCAGGCAAGAACACTGGAGTGGGTTGCCATTTCCTTCTCCAATGCATGAAAGTGAAAAGTCAAAGTGAAGTCGCTCAGCCGTGTCCGACTCTTAGTGACCTCATGGACTGCAGCCTACCAGGCTCCTCCGTCCATGGGATTTTCCAGGCAAGAGTACTGGAGTGGGGTGCCATTGCCTTCTCTGACTGTAAGCACAGGGAGCTCTATTTGATGCTCTGTAGTGACTAAAATGGGAAGAAAATCTAAAAAAGAGGGGATATATGTATACGTATAGCTGATTCACTCTGCTGTACAGCAGAAACTAAGACAACATTGTAAAGTAACTATACTCTAATAAAATTTTTTAAAAAAAGAATAAAGAAGCCTATAGGGCTTTCCTGGTGGCTCATTGGTAAAGAATCTGCCTGCCAATGCAGGGGACACAGGTTTGACCCCTGGTCCGGGAATATCCCACAAGAACTAAGCCCGTGCGCCACAACTACTGAAGCCTGCACTCTAGAGCCCTTGCTCTGCAGCAAGAGAAGCCACCACAGGGAGAAGCCTGGGCACCGCAACTAGAGAGCAGGCCCTGCTCGCCTCAACTAAGGAAAAGCCTGTGCACAGCAACAGAGACCCAGCACAGCCAAAAACAAACAAATAAATAAAATGATTTGTTCAAAAAGAAGAAGCCCGTGTCTCTTTCTGGCCTGGCTCAATGCTTGTCCCACGAATAGATGACCGTGATCCCGAGGAGGCGCACCCCGCATCCCCACCCACCTGTGCATAGCGCCCGCTGCAGATGGCGCCTCTCCAGTCCGGAACGTTGATGCAGTCTGGGTGCCGGACCAGCCAGTTGTCATCCTTGGTGAGGTAGGAGCCGGGGTACTCAGACACGGAGCCGTCCACATCGTGGAACACCGATGTCTTATCCCCATCCATGTCCAGCTGGTTGAACCAGGGCCCGGGCTCCCCAAAGAAAACTCTGGAAGTAATCTGAACAGAAACCGGGAAAGTGAGGCTGGACCAGAAGGTGGAGGGTTGGGGGTAGTGGCCATCAGCGGGCCAGGGTGAAGTTCCCGATTTCGTTCCTGATTTCTGCTGATTCTACCAACCAGCCAATGCAGAGAGGCTCCGGGGTAGTGCAGGAAACCACATGGCTGACCCTTCAGACGGAGCCAGAAAGACAGCCAAATGTCTGCTGTGCTTCGGCCCTCAGGCCAGCATGCGGTTTTGGCCTCTACTCACTGGAGGGCTGGCTGCTGTGTGCAACCCCAGAGAGTACTAGGACACGTGGCTCAAGGACTGAAGGCGGCGGGGAGGTGGGCAGAGGAGTGTGTGTGTGTGACAGAGCCAGAGAGGAAATGAGGTTGAGGTGGTGGTGAGTGTTTGCATGAGAAAGTATTACATATACATATAACACACACACACACATGTCAGGGGGATATGTGTGAGCGAGGATGTGTATGTGAGTGTGTGGGGGTGTGTGTGGGTGAGTGTACACTGTGTTGTAGGAAGGCAGTCTTTCAACATGAGCCCTTGGAGAGTTCCATGACTGAACTCTTTCAGGCCTCCAATGTCCTGAGTAAAGAAATTAAGTAACTTGAATTTCACATCTTTTCCCTCAGCTGCCAGGAACTGGGCAGACAGGCAAAGGGCAGGAGCAGGGGGAGGAGGAGGGGGAGGTCTGGGAATGCTGTAACCCAGAGAAAATGTACCCAGAGCCCTGGACCTGCCCGTCTCAGGGGCAGCCCTCCATCCTTACCACCTCAGCCCCGGCTCCTAATTTGCTGCCGCCCAGGGCCAGGAGGGCCCTGTTTATGTTTCAGTCTCCAGGAGAGATTACACAGAGCTTCTGCAAAGATTCCTTCAGAAACTGCTGGGTTTTATTTTTAGATTAATTGTGCCAACTGAAGTGGCCCAGTCACCAGACTGTAGAGGTTGAACCCAAGATCCTTGGAGGAAGAGAGCCTCAGAACCCTGAGGGCAGCGGAAAGTTCCTGCCAAGGCCTGGGTGGGTTTTGCACAGGCTGAGGGCAGGCGGGCATTCACCCAGACTTGACCTGTGGGGCAACCTCCACTTGTACTTTTCCAGTTTGGCTGCAGACAGACCTGAGACGTGGCCTGACCTGCTTGGAGGAGGATGTTCAACCCCTGTGGTGGTGGCAACGGCTCAGACTCCAGGCCCCTGGGGACTCGTGAATCACTGGCCGAGTCTGGGTTTGCTGAGAGACCTCCCCGGGTAAGGGGGGAGGCCCACTCACCGGGACATCCTCAAAGGCGATGTTGGTGACGTTGTTGTGGGGGCAGCTCTGCCAGGCATTGTTCAGACGGAAGGCCAGGGCGCTGGTATGCCGGCCCTCCAGGGCTGCGAACTTGCGGAAAGTGCAGTTCTGGATGTTGATGGGGCCGTCATAGAACTGAATGCCTCGGATGGGAAAATTCCTGTGGAGTGAAGGGAGTCAGCTGTCAGGCTGGTGGCCATGTCGGGCCGCCATGTTGTTGCACCCTCCAAGGTGGATGGTAATGATGGGTAAATCATTCCTCATTCCTACTCCACCTCCCCAAACTGCCCCTATAACACAACATGATTGATTCATTAATTCATTCACTAAGAAAGCATTTATGGATACAGTATGCATGCATCTGTGCTCAGTTGTATCCGACTGTTTATGACCCCATGGACTATATAGGCTGCCAGGCTCCTCTGTCCATGGGATTCTCCAGGCAAGAATACTGGAATGGGGAGCCATTCCCTTCTCCATGGGATCTTCCTGACCCAGGCATGGAACCCACATCTCCTGCATTGCCAGGCAGATTCTTTACTGTTGAGCCACCGGTACACATGAATAAATGATTGCTGGATGAATTATTAGATGGATGGATGGATGTCTAATTGCTGGCTTGAGGTTTGGGGGATGTTCTGGACAGACATTTCTCCAAATCTTTCCATCCTATCAAGAGTCATTGGATAAATACGGTGAATATTCTTGGAGAGTGCCAATATCAATATCATGTCCCTCGGGAGAGTACAGCCATTAGTCATTATCCCCTTAGTTTTAGTTGCTATAACAATTTAATTAGATTCATCCCCAGATGAGTTTCCTCTCTGTGAGTAAGCCTTTTGATGGACAGGGTGCTGGGTTTGGGAAACAAGGGAGAGGGAGGACACAGAACGGAAGGTGATAGTGAAACAGGAGAGTAACTTCAATGTGATATTTCAAGCACCCTTAGAAGAGAGGGCAGGACCCACGGGGAGGGCAAGCCTGTGAGTTGGCAGAGGACCTCAAGAAAGTCCTGGTACCCAGGAGGCAGGGAAAGATGGAGTAAAAGGCAAAAGGCTTGGAGCTGGAGGTAGGAGGGGCTGTGGGAGAACTAGTGACTCAGAAATTCTGCCTCGGGTCCAGCAGGGGGACACAAGATGCCGCTCTCCTTTGCCACAGACTCCTGAACAGGGTGTGGAAAACACAGGCCTATGATGGCTGAGCTGATCCATCTTGGGCCTGGCCCCGAATCTAGACTTGCTCATTCTTCAAGCCTGATTTTTATGCTTTTACTGGTATCTCTACTTCAGGGGGTCTTCCCTGGTGGCTCAGTGGTAAAGAATCTACATGCCAAAGGAGGAGACGTGGGTTCGATCCCTGGGAGGGAAAGATCCCCTGGAGAAGGGAATGGCAACACACTCCAGTATTCTTGCCTGAGAAATTCCACAGACAGAGGAGGCTGGCGGGCTACGGTCCATGGGGCTGCAAAGAGTTGGACATGACTGAGCGACTAAACAACAGCAACAACTACTTTGGGCCAGGACCCTCTCTTTCCACAGTAAACATAAAGAAGGAAGGGCAGAGAAAGGAAAACAAAGCAGAAAAGGGGGTCTGTCCATGGGGAGAGGCCACATTTCAGCTGTCCCCATCTCCAGAGCTGGGGTCCCCTCATCCAGACATGTTCCTCCAAGGAAGGGCCTGGTCATGCCAGTCTTTGGCAACGTGCCTTCAGGACACCGTGTGCCAAGGACTTCTGGTATTTCTGTATCTTTCTGTTTGTAATTGATTAATGTCATCGCCTTGAATCGTGTTCTCATGGAGCAGCTCCGTGCATCTTTCCATTTAAGGTATTTTAGGGGCAGCCCATTCTGACTAGCTCTATATTTAAACTATGTGCTTACTTTACACTGGGACCCCAACCCAGGCCTATATAGGAGGGATCCCCCACGATTCGGTCTGCATAGTCCTGGGCTCCTGCTCTCAAATGCAGTTGGAGGAACCTGCCCGAGTCTGACCAAGCTGTCAGGCTTCCATAAACAAACTCACCTCTGGAAGTCATCAGGACATTCTGGCCCTGGGAGGCTGGGAACCCTCAGTGTGGAAACCCAAATATGCAGACCCAGAGTTGCTTGTAAAAATGATCTGAAGGGATTGCTACATCGCTTAGGCTAGACAGAAACAAGGGCTTCTAGATCGCTCATGCCCAAGGAGACTGTGGGTCTATCCTCACAGTCTTTTCAAAGATGCCCATCCCTCTAGGGCTGGGGGCTCAGGCCTGGGTCCCACCTGTAGGAGCAGGAAGGATAAATTCCTGAGAAAAAGGAGAAGGCTTGGGGCCAGGGCAGGAAGGGCCGATCTTAGCCCTCTGCTGCTTGTGGCTCAGCGGCTCGCTATCTGGCTTGAATTCACGTCTGAGCAGAAACACCATCCTCACCGCTGACTCAGCCTGCAGTTTTCCGAGGAATTAAGCAAGTCCCTCTGCTCTGCTAGCTCATCACCTCTCCAAGTCACCCCCCGCCACCGCCCCCACCACCTGGTTATCATCCAGTGATAGAGAGCCTCTGACCCCCTCCCCAGGACAGCTGTGCTACTCTGCTGTTTAACAGACCTTATGGCTAGAAAATTCTTTCCTGCACAAAACCAATTCTGACTCTTAGGCACACATAGGGTGAGTTTCATCTTCTAAGTGCATGGCAGGTTGTGTGACAGCATCTCCCATGCTGTTCCCCCAAGTCTGGTCCCATCTTCTGCTTGAAGATCCCTATCTCTATGTGATGTGACTGTAGGCTGGGTTGCCCTCTGAGTTACTCCTCTTCAAGTGCTTAGGGCTGACTATCCTCACACCACTGTCAGGGGTGGGTGTCAGGAGTGGGCTGTCCGAGGAGAAAGGAGGCCAGGGTCACCCATCCTGGACACTAAATTCCCAAGGATGTGGCTCAGAACCACATTATGTGTTTTGACAGCTGTGCTCTGCTATTGACTCCCTTTCAACACAGTTTTTTGACTTCTGTCTCTCATTTTAGATTTTACCCCTCTTCTGGTTAATTGCAATTGTTTCCATGATTTCTCTGACCAGTAGAGGACAGAGGAATTCACAGTCAACAGGTAGACATCACATACTAGCATCTTTCCTTCCACTGCTGTCATTTAAGTTAAGCCACAAGTCCCTTGGACAGCAGGGAGATCAAATCAGTCAATCTTAAATGAATATTCATTGGAAGGACTGATGCTGAAGCTGAAGCTCCAATACTTTGGCCACCTGACATGAAGAGCCAGTTCACTGGAAAAAGACCCTGATGCTGGGAAAGATTGAAGGCAGAAGGAGAAGGGGCAACAGAGAATGAGATGGTTGGATGGCATCACCAACTCAATGGACGTGAGTTTGAGCAAACTCCAGGAGATAGGGAAGGATAAGAGAGCCTGGCGTGCTGCAGTACATGAGGTCACAAAGAATTGGACACAACTGCATGACTGAACAACAACAGGCAGAACAAGGACGCTGCCTCATTTGCAAACCTACTGGCCTATGGGGAGGGTCCTTCCACTGTGGTCCAAGCCACCGGGACCCCAGATCCTGTTGTCCATCATCTCTGTGCCAACGTTGCCACTCTCGCCGACAAACAAGCTGTTCTTGATCTCCTGCTTGGAGCCATCATCATAGGGGAAGGTTCCACCACTGCAGAGAGAAGATGTCTGAGATGAGATGTCCGGAGACAGCATCCCATAGGAGTCAGGGGCGAGGACCACTGCTCTTACCTGGCCAAGGTCAGGCCGATGCCATTGTCAGCAAACCTGGGGACAAGAGCAGACAGTCAGACAAGAGCATCTCAGGCTTAACACACATAAAAGAGAGAGAGGTGCTATCATGCATCTAAGCCTGTTCCATGTCCCACATGCGCATTTTCAGTGAAGCCCTCACTGTACTTCCTTCTCCTCCGGGTGTGTGTGTGTGTTCATATGCTCAGCTATATCCGACTCTTTGTGACCCCATGGTCTGCAGCCTGCTGGCCTCCTCTGTCCATGGGATTCTCCACGCAAGAATACTGGAGTGGGTAGCCATGCCCTCCTCCAGGGGACCTTTCTGACCCAGGGATCAAATTTGCATCTCTCAAGTCTCCTGCATTGGCAGGGGGGTTCATTACCACTAGCGCCACCTGGCAAGCCCATGTCTCCTTTAAATCAATCACAATAAAATGGGGAAATACACCTATTTCCCATGTATAGTTTCTGGTGTCCCTTTTATTTTGCCAAGTGGCATGTGGGATCTTAGTTCCCTGACCGGGGATCAAACCCACGTCCCATGCATTGCAAGGTAGATTCTTAACCCCTGGAATACCAGGATAGTCCATGGTCTCCCACTTTTAACACCAAAGGCAGACCAGGAGGACATTTTCCATTTCTCCTTTAGAGGAAACCCCAACTCAGCTGCCTGTCCCTCTGGTTCTTGTCCAGTGTGGCCATAGCTGTCCACGGGGACCTTCTATCAGAGCTCGGGGTTCCCTGTCTTCTTTCTCTGGGCTTGGAGTTTGATGCATTGCTATTTGAAGTTCCAGTTCAACTGCTCACCTTGCAGGAAATTCACTCAACAGAGCCTCAGTGTACTATGTCTAAGACGGAGATAAGGATTTATATCTCTGAGAAACATGGTAAGAAATAAATGTGACTAAGGATCCAGCACATAGGACATGCCTAGAATGTGCTGGTTTCCTTTTCCTTCCTTCCTCCTGCTGACTGGTGATAGGAATGATTTTGTGACCTAGAGCCAAGCCCAGTGACTATTTGGGGATAGTCATGACCCACAGCTGCTGACATGGTGGACAGAAGCCACATGCTGCCTCTAGCAGGCTTTCTGGGCCACTGCCTGCTGCCCTTCCATGTCCCTGCCTGGCTGGGCAGCCAGAAGGTCAAACATTGGTCTGTCTGGACTCCTCTATCTTGCTCGTGTCTGTCTCCCACCCGGGTGAGGTGGGGAGGAACGTGGTCTCCATACTGTGCCCATGCCTCACCTGCAGCTGTCCAACCACACGTCCCCGCCACGCAGCCAGGCCCCGTGATCTTGGTTCTTGTAGGCGGTGAAGTGTTTGATGATGGCTGGCTCCCGGGGCTTCAGTGGGTCGGCGTCCTGGTGGGGGCTGTATCTGGAACACACCGTGGGGAGGCACAGGTGACCGAGTTGTTGGGGAAGGGGTACTCTTGAACTGACTGCCCTTCTGGGTGGTGGTGAGCTTCTCTCTGCTCTCGGTGCCCAGAAGACTCGGGCTAAAGAGCAATCAACCTGCCCAGCCTGGGCTCTGCAATGAGTTTTCTGAGCCTGACACCAACGTCAGAGGTCTTCTCTTCAGGCGCCAGCCCCATGCAGCCTACAGACATGTCACTTCTCTTGTTCATCATCGCCACTGAGGACTGCTCCCCTCAACCCTGGCCCCAAGGTGGGGTCAAAGCCCCAGAGAAAGTTCAGACAACCAGTCCTAACCCTGGCACTTGATGCAGACCAGGAAGGGGAGTCTGAGGTGCCCTGCTCTCTACTCCCCAGGGAGTAACCTTGACCTCGTGCCTTTTCTGGGCTGCTACATCTTAGCCACCAAATGGAGTGCTGAGCCTGGATGTTCCTGACAGCAAAAGTCTTCCACTGGGAGCATCATGTCACTGGTGTTGCCTACTCTTGACAGAGAGCAAGCACCTTGGTCTGTTCAAAGGGTACAGATTTTCCTAACTACCCGGAGGTTTGGACAGCACATTTTAAAAGCAGCTCCTGGCCTTGCGCTGCGCTCCAGATGTATGTATAGGTACAACCTCAATGTTTCTTCCTATTAAATTGATGGCAAAATTCCTCCCTTCTTTTCTCTTTTCTTCACCTTTTATATCCCAGCCCTGTTAACTTATTAAAAAGCAGGTATTGGATTTTGCTGATTTTTCTAGAAACCTCTTGAAATTTCTTTTTCCTTACAACTGCTAAGGCCTTGACCCTGACTCAGATTTGGCCCCACTCAGTTTTTCCCATAAAGTACCTCCAGTAGCTAGCTCCATGGACACAGAACGTGCCAAAAGATACTTGAAGGATGAATGAGTGAGTGGATGAAGGGAGTAGGGCTGAGTCCAGAAGTTCCTGTGGAGTGCATGGACTCCCCAGGGTTGATTACCTGGCAGAGATGATGGAGAGGAAGGGCCGCTTGTCCTTGGCAGAGGCCTGGGTGGTTTTGACCCCGTTGTCTATGATCATGCCAGCCTGGGGAGAGGGAACATTTAGGGACACATTATTGTGGACCACAGGCTGCAGGCATCTTCTCACACCCAGCCTAACAGTGTACTCTTGAATGCTCCAGTAAAACCAGCTTTGCTCTCAGACTGTATTAATAGAGATAGGGGGGTCTGCAGTGAGGGAGGTGAAGAACATGGATTGCTCTGCACGGCTGAAGTCAAATCTGGAATAAGGTGCTGCTGCTGAGGTATAGATGAGGATGCCAAGGTTTAGATGGGGTTAAGTATTTTGTCCAGGGACATACAGCTAAGTCCATTACCAGAATTCACACTGCTTTGGGCAGTTATAAGCCCAGGTCCCAAATTAAAGATAATAGATATGCTGTCTTGGGAAATGTGTCTGCAGTGATGCAAAGAAAATGCTGAGCTTAAGCTTTGTCTTTACCTTGGAGCAGGGGTCTTTGATCCTCCCCCAGTTTTGTCTCAGTTTTTGTCTGACTCAAGGAAAAAAATCTCACTTTCTTATTTGGCCCCCAAGGTGTCCAGTTTGTCAGCCACAGGTGAGCGTGAGTCTGGGCAGCTGAACAAGGCTGTCCAGGGTAGCTCTGTCCAGTCTACCCTCAGGGCTGGATTCCCTCAGCCTGTTAGGAAGGTTTGAATGCATCATCTCCTCTTTATATAACTGAGGACGCTGGCTACTGTGATCTTCAGCTGGTGTGTAATTAAGCAGTGGGGAGGTGAATGAGTCAGGAGAAGTGGGGCTCCATCCTCAGCACTTCCCTCATGAGTGTGACCTTGGGTAAATCCCGTCACCTCTGGGGCTTCAGTTGCAGCCTCTGTAAGATGGGCTGATGACACTGAGGTCCTGCTGTGAGGACCAAGTAGGATAGGCCAGGTGAAGAGCCCGGGGCAGAGCCCTCACACGGTGACATGGGGCCAGGGCTCACTGGGAGCCAGCACCATGCGCAGGGCCCCGCCCTGGCTCAGGCCCCAGAATCCATCCAGCTCAAGGGTCCTCTTTGTCCCCTTCCCTCCCTGCCGCCTTCCTCAGGGCCCGTCCCTCCCTCTGTGCCCAGGAGTCCTGGCTACCCTCTTCCCTCGAGTATTCCTCTCCTTTCCAACCTCCCCCAACATCAGGGTCCTGTGTGGCCCAGCCCCCGCTCATGGGGAGGCTTCTCGAGGAAGGAGTAGTGACAAGCGGCCAACAGTTGTCTCTCCACAGCTCCTCCTCCCCCACAGAAATGTGCTCCCTAAGCCTGTTCTGCAGAGAGATGGCTCTCCTAGGCCTGCAGCAGCCTCAGAAAAACCCACCTGGAGCTTGTGCTAATTCCCTCACCTCTGTACTGAGGGTACAGAGGGTACTGTTACCCTCCCTGCCTCCACTCTCTATCCAGGGAAGCTCGTCTTTCTTGGCTTCTAGGACATGACACTGCCCAGGGTCCTCCCTCTGCCCACATGGCCTTGCCCTCCTCTCAGGACCCCTTTCCCCACCCCACCTCCCAGAAGCGCAGGGCTGTTCTGAGATGATTTCTTTACACTTCTCTCTAGTTGAATCTCTTCTTTTAACCCTGAATGCATCCATTCCCCGCTAAGGGTCTCAGTTTCCTCCATCGGCACCACTAGGAAGAGGACCAGAAGACCAGCCTTGACATTCCAGACTCTTTCTGTATACGCGCTGTTCCTGAATCCTCAAGGCCACCTCTGACCCCACTGCAGCAGCTCCGGTCCCAGCCCTGCTCCCAGGCTCCATTCCTGAGTGACCATGACTCTGGTCTTGATGTTGTCCTTGTTGGGGGTCCTGGGCACCCTTGAGACCCCAGTCCCTTCCCCAGCACCTTACTTGGGGCTGGACTGACAGAACTGTTGTTGTTCATTTGCTAAGTAAATAAACTCTTTGAGGCTCCATGGACTGCAGCCCGCCAGGCTCCTCTGTCCATGGGATTTCCCAGGCAAGAACACTGGATTGGGGTGCCATTTCTTTACACACAGAACTACTGATGAGTAAATGAAGATGACAGGAAAATTCTGTTTCCACTTGCCTCTTTAGTGCTGTATACCAATGGAAACAAAGTGAACAGAGGAAAGGATGCTGATGCTGCCTCAATCTTTTCTCCAGGACCGGGTACTTAACTCCTTTAGCTCATAGGACCTGGCTTTTCACACTTATCACTGCTCCCATCCTCACCATGTGTGCTGCAAAGTCAAACTCAGGTGCCCCAAGCAGGGGCCGCCAGGAGGAGCAGCCTGAGTGATGGTGCTTCCTGCCTCTCCTTTTGGTTCCGACCAGTTGCCAGTTGGAGGCCAAGGCAGGAACAGCCACAGGAGAGCCTTGCTAAGGACAGCCAGGACCAGAAGGCCATGGAAGGTCTCTTTGTGTCCTTCAAGTCCAAGGCTAGGAATGCACTTGCTCCCGGCTGTCACCAGAGGCAGTTTGGGCTCTAACCCCGTGAGGGCCTAGGAAGACTGACCAATGGGCTGGCGGGGAGGCGCAGTCTGGAAGCACTTACCCGATAGTTGGAGTGTGCTCGGTTGTTAAGGAATTTCCCCAGTGGAATGTGCTCTGAATAGCCCGGGGAGTACATGCCGGCTGAGGGGCCTGTTGGGACGTGGTGAAAAATGAACCAGAATCCAGTTTCCTGGTGGAGGAGGACACAGGGGGAAAGGCACAGAATTCAGCACCAGGGAGCTTCTTGTGGGGGTAACTGTATGGCCCAGACTTGGGTTGAGCCTAGTGCTATCACCTAAACGGCCCCACCCCCAAACACACCTGCAAGAAACAGTGAAAAGTATGAGGCAAATATATTTTGTGGGCGCGCGGGGTGGAGTGGGGTGGGAGTTCCATGCTGACTGTTAAAACCCTTCGTGGGGTCCTACTGTATCAGCCATGGGAAACAAATGGCTGGATTTCAGAGCTACCTTGGGGTCCATCGCCATCCCTCCTCCCAACACAGAACACGAGGGTTGCCTGAGCTTCTTTATTAGCTTTTCCCTTTTATTCTGCAGACATGGAAGCTGAGGCCCAGAGACAGCAGCTGACCTGCTTAGGACCCCCAGGAAGGTAAGCAGTACAGAGGGCTGGGTCAGAGGCAGGCAGGGTAGACAGAAGGCCATATTTGGACCCTCTGCCTGTCCCTGCTTGACCTTCCATCCCAACAGCTGGTAGGTCATAGCACAAATCTCATAGGGTTGATACAAGGTTGATAAATTACTGGAGTTTATGGGATTTCCCTGGTGGTTCAGAGGTTAAGACTCTGCCCTCCCAATGCAGGGAGCACAGATCCAATCCTTGGATGGGTAACTAAGATCCCACATGCTACATGATGTGGCCAAAAATAAATAAAAATAAATAAATTTGAACACAGAGCAACACAAAATAATTTTTTTAATTATTAAAATTTTAAATTATTTTAAATTATTATTAAAGTGTGAAAAAAATTTTAAGTTATTGGAGCTTAGAACACTGATACGCCAGGCATCTAACAATGAGTTATTGATCACATTAGCTATGATTATCAGTGTGACAAAGGGCCAGAGGCATCACTTAAAACTGAGTCCACCTGGACTTCCCTGGTGGTCCAGTGGTTAAGAATCCGCCTGCCAATGCAGGAGACACAGATTTGATTCCTGGTCTGGGAGCTAAGATCCCACATGCTTCAGGGCAACTAAACATCTGTGCCACAACTATCTAGAGCCTGTGTCCTGCAATAAGAGAAGTCACTGCAATGAGAAGCCCTCACACCACAGCTAGAGAAAGCCCATGCACAGCAATGAAGACCCACTGCAGCCAAAACTAGAAAAAGAAAACCAAGTCCATCTGCTTCCCCAGCTGGCCCTTCCCTCCTCACCCTGCCCCTGTCTGTGTAGATGTCTAGACTGGGACTCAAGGCATACATATTCCATATGCTGGACCTGGCCATTTCCTCTCCCCCAGCCCCACCCAAGGCAGGGATGTTTCTGCTCACCTCGGATCCCGCAGCAGCACAGTTTATGAGGTTGTTGTTGGGATTGGCCATCCAGAAGGTAGACACAGCACTGTGGGCGGGGGCAGAGATGGAGCGGCATCAGACGGAGGGCCACTGGCTCCCGTTCTACCGCCGGGGTGGAGGGGTGCCCCAGGTCAAGGGCTCTAATGAAGTTTCAAGGAGCCTCTTAGCAGTGATTTGAGAAGCTCTTGATTTGTTGATCTGAAGCCTAATTTTCTCGTTAAAGTGGTGTGCATTTACACCCCTAACATGCTCAGAATTTGAATGGAGTCTGGCTCTTGATGGTAGAAGCAAGTTTGTGGGTTAAATCTGAGATGGATCCTAGAATAAATGGAAATAAGGGGAACCCAGGAAAGTGGCTGTTTCTAAGGGAGAGACCCTGGACTCAGAAGGGTGATCGCATAGGAAGCTCTGTTTCTCTGTCTCTCTGACTGTCTCTCTCTGTCTCTCTCTGTCTCTCTCTCTCTGACTATTTCGGTCTCCGACTTTGTTCTGACTCATGTCCAGAAGCACACTGGGCAGCTGGTACCCATGTGTACAGGCTGTGGGTGCCGAGGTGGCAGCCTGCTTCCTCTCCTCAAAGGAGCCCTGTGTGTCACCCGGAAAAACCCAAGGATGAGAACAGTGGTCTCTCTGGACAAGACTGATGCCTGGGAGGCCCAGTGAGAAGGGAGAATAGAAAACACACTGTACCTGAGCAGCTGAGAGCCTCAGGTGGTTAAGGCTGCAAGGTCCGAGCCACACAGGAGCCCAGGACTGAGGAGTCACAGGCTGGGTGGGAAGTTGCGTGAGGGAGATGCTTACTTGCAGTCCTGCCGGGGCTTGGGGATGTACCCCGGGTAGGAGTCCTCCGTGATCGTCTTGCACATCTTGCTGTCGCGGTCAGAGGGGAGGAGGGTTCCAGACTTGACGAGGAGGCCGAGACAGTGGTCAAAGGTGTTGCGCTCTTCCGGCCCATCTTCCGTGAAGAAGCAGTGGCCCAAAGAGTTATAGCCTACAACATCCTTGACCTGCCGGGGTCAAGACAGGGGACAGGTCACCCAGCATCACCACTCATTTGCTCATTCATCCATTCCACACACACGCACAGCCTCAGGTGCCACCAGGCTCTGAGAGGGGCACTGGGCATTTGAAGATGGACCAGACATGGGTGTTGGGCTTGGGGAGGGTGGGTCAGGCAACAGAGCTGGACTTTAAAGTCCCTTCCAGCTGGGGTGTTGTGACCGAGGCTTTTCCTGCGGTGGGGAAAAGGACAAGAGGTTAGAATTGGCCCAAGAGGAGACTGTGGACGAGGTCCTGTGAGCCTAACCTGGTGAGGACACAGCGAGTACAGTGCTTACGAGGACTTAGAGGATTTCACCAAGAGGTCCCCCAGAAACGGCGGTGGGGAGAGTGCCACCTGGGGACAGCACCTGAGCCAGGCCAGGTGGGCTTATCGTAGTAAGACTGGCTCCTCACTCTGCCCTCATCCATCGACCCAAGCGAGCTTTGAAGCCCACAATCCATATCAAGCCTCATTTGCAGAAAGCCAAAAAGGGTCGCAAACTCCAGCTCTTCAATATCCTTCTTGGAATCACAGAGTCAGGGGGCTAAGCCTAGAAACCACTTGAAAACATGGAGAGGCCTGGGGTACAGTCTCTCAGACAAGTCTTTCAAGCTCTTTCCAGCACACTCTCCCCACTTCACAATGAAGGAGTCCAGCTCCAGGATCTCCAAGGCCCCTCTGTGTCTGAATCTCAATGAACCTCTGAGAGCTAGAGGGTCCTCAGAGGGCCTCTGGGCAGAGCTGTACCATCTTGACTCTGCTCACCAGCATCCCTGACAAATTGGCATCCTGGTTCAATTGAATGGCCCAGACGAGATATTGGCTATCTCCCAAGGTGCCCTGTCCACAGTGGGGTGTGAGGATGGCAGGAAACACCTCACTACCTTGACTGAGATCTTCCATCTCCATCCCTGCCCCTGGGTCCTGACTGCCCAATGACATCACCCAACCAGGGAAACTCTTGCTCCCCTAAGACATCATTCAATGACATCATTCAACCTGATGCTGCAATAGGCCCTGGAAAAAATTCATCTATTACCCCCAAACAACTCCCCCTCCAGCACTGCTACCATTCAAGAGGTAATCCTGTATATTATGGGATGTTCAGCAACATCACTGGCCCCTACCCACTAGATGCCAGCAGAACCTTCTCAGCTGTGACAACCAGAAATATCTCCAGACATTCATTTCCAAGTATCCTATTGGGATAGGCTTCCCCAGTGATTCAGATGGTACAGAATCCGCCTGCAATGCAGAAGGGGTTTGATCCCTGCATTGGGAAGATCCCCTGGAGAAGAAAATGGCAACCGACTCCAGTATTCATGCCTGGAGAATCCCATGGACAGAGGAGCCAGACGGGCCACAGTCCAAGGAGTCAAAGAGTCGAACATGACTTAGCGACTAAACAACAATTCCACTGGGAAAGGGAATTGACAAAATTGCCCCTGCCTGAGAAGCACTAATCCAGGGTAAACACCTCACTTCCCTCCGAAGTCTCTTTTACGATAAATCTTACCTACTCCCCCAACTCCCACGCAGCCCTGCTCTAGAAGCATCCAGAACTAGGACCCTTCATGTCCCAGCACTGGCCTGGGTGCTTATACCTTTTAATCTTGCTGAAATCTTACATAATTCAATAATGATATTTTTTCTTTTCGAGATGGGGAAAATGAGACTGAGAAAGGTTAAGTGATTTGCCCAAGGTCATGCAACCCACATGTGTGAAACCAGGGCTGAAACCCCAGTTTTCTGTGTCCATTCACCTGTAAGGGTGGGTCACAAGCACAGCTGCCCTGTGTCAAGCAAGCTCTCTGTTCTCTCAAACAAGTATCACCTCCTTGATCTTTGATAATAGGCAAGGGCGTGGTCTTGAATGCTATTCAGTCCCTCAATAAGCATTTTAGCCAATACCAAGGTCATGCAATGGGACTGCTTCCTTTCCTCCTAGTGAGCAATGCAAGTTTCTTATAAATAGCCTGGGCAGACAAGCCTGGGAGGAAGAGGTGAGAAAGCATGGGCTGCTCATCCTGGCAGGGACACCTGAGAGCGAGTTCAATGCCTTCACTTTACAGAGGAGGACACTGAGGCCAGAGGAGGACGGTGGAGCCATGTTCAGACCCGGGCCTCCTGCCTGCCGCCCACAGTTCCTCTTAAGTCCCATACACCCAGTTGCCCGTTGTCTGCATCATACTTTGGTTGTCATCCTTTGAATCCGAGTGAATAATGAATACATTCTTATTCTAACAAATGCCTGAAAAAGAAATTCCCTCCTCTTGAGTTGTGCTCTGGAGAGAAAAATCCTTATTGAAATGAATAAAAATAACTCCTATTTGCTGGGTGTGAAATGCTTTGCATATATTATCTCATCCAATTCTCATCCAAACTACTATTCCCTTTCGACCAATGACACCGAGACTGCTTCAGTTAGAATGACCATGTAGTTTATTGTCTCAACCAGGACATTTTTGAGAGTGAAAGTGGGAACTATTAATACCAATTAACTATCAACTATTAAATATAATTAATAATTATTGAGTTAATAATTATATTAACATAACTACGAATTAACTATTATTTATTAGTAATTAATTTAGGGACAACAGGTGTAAACTGGAACTGTTTGATGCAAATCAGGGCATAGGGTCACCCCAACTACGAAGACTTCCTCCTGCAACCTGCATACAGTATGGAAAGGAAATGACTGAAACAAAAACAAATAGTGGGAGTGGATGGGATGCACTGGGAGAGTGGGATTGACAAATAAATACTACTATGTATAAAACAGATTCATGCTGATATATGGCAAAAGCCATCACAATATTGTACAGTAATTATCCTGCAATTAAAACCAATTAATTAATTAAAAAAAACAGATAACTAATGAGAACCTACTGCATAGCTCAGGGAACTCTACTCAGTGCTCTGTGGTGATCTAAATGAGAAGGAAATTCAAAACAGAGGGGATATATGTGTATGTATAGCTGATTCACTTTGCTGTATAGCAGAAACGAACACAACATTGTAAACCAACTATACGCCAATAAAAATTAATTTAAAATATAAAACAAATTCAAACAGAATTTTTTGTATACCTGATTCTGCCTTCTAGGGTAAGTATGATATAATTCGTCTTAGAGAGAAACTTGGCCATAAGTATGACCTTATTAAAAGGAAGACTGTAATTTCTGAGCTTTTGCCATTTCTGCCTCCTCTTTTTTTTTTTTTTTTTGAGCTGCTAAGGAAAAGAGCTTTGGAGTAGGCGGTGATTTGTTTTGCAGCCTGTGTTAATGAGCTTTTGAAAATGCAAATATAAGTTGGAAAAGGAAACCGAGAACTCAGTCATTCTGCCTAATGAGGAAAAGAGTGAGTTTCTAAGGAGGCCCGGGACAGGTGGGGGAGGGCACTGCAGGACCCCCACAACCAGGTAGAGGGAAGGAGGGCTTGAGAAGAAAAACCAGTCTCTCCATTTCCAGTTGATGTCTGTGCTGATCTGTGATGCACACTCCTCAACACCCCACCTCAGCCCATCTCCTTCCCACTCTGCCAGGAGAAGCCCTAGCCTCTGAACCTTTGGGGAAAAACAGGGCCAAGGGTCTGTTTTCTTCATTTGGGCTCAGGAGGGAAGGAGAGATGAGAGCAGCTCATGAATCAAGAAATGAGTAAGGGACTTCCCTGGTGGTCCAGTGGTTAAGAATCTGCCTGCCAGTCATGAGCCACGAGTTTGATTCCTAATTCAGGGAGATCCCACTTCCCCTGGCTTCTCCAGTTTTCTTCTCCATGGAGATGCCCCCTTGCAGCACTGCCCTGATAGAAGCCCCTGACAGCGGCCCTCCAGCCCCACCCACAGCACTTTCCGTGCTCTGACCACCCCTACTCCACGTGAGTCTGTTTCCCACACGAGGCTTAGAGTGGGTGAGCAACTTGCCCAAGGTCCATAGCTCAACACCTGTGGACCAAGCCCTTTTAGGCTATGCCCCCAAACCCATGCTGTCCACTTTATACTGATGAGTGGCCCTGCTAGGAGAATTTACTATAATGTACTAGGAAGTGGTGGGCACAGTGTAAACCAGAGTAAAGCCCACCTTGGGGCAGGGGTGCTATGACTTTGCCCCAGTCCATTGTGGCCAGGCAGGAATGTGGGTCTAGTGTTGCCAATTCAGCCTACTTCTCAAAGGAAGCCAAGAATCCAAGATTTTACGTGAAATCTCTCCATTTTCAAGTGATGAAAACTCATTCAACTGTTTCTTTAAACACTTAAGCCAAAAAAACCACATCTGGCCACTGGGTTCAGTTTGCTGGGTGCCATTTTGTGACATCCGGTTTAAAAGTTCACAGAGGATGTGAGTTTGGTCCATTGAAAGAAAGTTCCATTTCATGAAAAATTATCAAATGTTTCTCTAAACATGATAGAAGCCAAACAAAACACAAACTGGATTCAGCATGCAGGTGCCATTTTGTAACATCCAGCTTTAAAATTATGGAGGATGTAAGCTGAGTTCACTTAAAGAAGGATCAACTGAGTGTAAAAATTATCTGTGCAAATCAGGACAAGCCACACACACACACACACACACACACACACACACACCCGCACACACCAACTTACTGATGAAGGCATTTCCCCCAGTGCTTATTGCTCTGAAGACACTTGGTTCAACAGAAGAAAAGGGGAAAGGCCCCTCTCCTGCCACCGCTGCAAGCCTGTCAGGCAGGCTTGGCATGACCCCTGCCTCATTTGCAGTTAAACAGATTCATCATGACACACAGTCATGGAATGATCCTTGGGCAAACTAAGGAGCAGAAGAGCTAGACTCCCTGTGACCACTGAGTGCTCACCCATCTCTGTAGCTTGGTGCCCTTTAGCAAGGATACACCCTTATTTTCTCCTTTTTTGGTGGGTTACCTCTTCTCAATTGATATTGTTCTCAAATCTGAGCCAAGGATGGTTCCACACCCAATGGCCCGGGACCAAGTGACTAGATCCAAAACATCCAACCATTGCTAACGATCCCTGGGCCCAGCAGTAAGCAGATTGGCATCAGGGAGGGAAATGAAGGAGATGAAGGGGCTCTGGATCCCTTGCTGCCCTGGGAAGAAAGTGCTTACCAACAAGCCATTGGAGCCGTGGACAGTGACACAGCGGGAGAATGTGTGATGGATGGAGAGATCCTTGACATACGTGGGCGGGTCGTAGCCCCCCTTTTCATCCACGTCTCCTGCCAGGTGGAAGTGGATTGGGTACTGACCAATCAGCTGCTGGCCCATGTGCTTCAGCTCCACGCCCTCCAGGTGTGCGGCCTTGAATCCCAGTGCAAACTGAGAGAGCAGAGCCCAGAGTCAGAAGGGGTCCATGGGGTTGCTCCCTGATCCCCCTCGCTGGTGCCCACATTTCAGAAATGCACATACACATGTTGTCCTCAGAATGTTTCACTGAGCCCCACCTCAGGGACTCAGTAAATCAAAGACATTCTCTGCAAATGGATTGAGATGCCTGACTCTTCCTACCTCACTGGAGACAGGGTGCTGCTGATAATATAGTGATGTGCAGGGCAACGGATTGTGTGGGATCAAGAGGTGCAGCGGGAATGTGCAGTGGCTGAGGTTTGCCTCAACCTTCTTTTCCTGCCTCCTAAGCTACTGAGCATAATGAGAAAAGGGTAACCCTGAGATAACCTGGGGGACGCTAGCAAGAAGTGTGCCCTAGGAGGGTTAGGGAGTCCAAGAGAGAATGGACCCTGGAGCAGTAACAGCCCAAGTTGTGGTCCACCATCTGAGGCCCTCTCCTGGCTGGGGGAAGGGAAAGCTGAGCTTGGGGTCTTCATCAGCCCGTGACTCTAGTAGTGTGTGTGTGAGCTGTAGGGTGTTCCACACTCTTATGTCATAGTACACTCAGAGCCATTCCTACACATTTCAGAGGACCCACTTGATTGCAATGAATGTCTATACTCCAGGAACTCACCATGAAAGCACAGTTCAAAAACAACTCCTGCCCCAGGTTGAGCTCTGCTAACTAGGGAAGGATGACTTCAGGACATGCTAACCTTTCCTTCCAAAAACAGGTTAGGGTTAAATGCCCCTTAAATGCCCCTTCTTTTATAAAGTCCTCAGGGTTAACTAATGAAGAAAGGGAATGAAAGCCATGATTGAAAATTGAAAACCATGAAAGCAGGAAGCACAATGTGATGGGTGCCACGTGCCTGGGGAGTAGGAGATGTTCCTTGTCATCTCTCTCATCCACAAGTACTGACAGATGGAATTGCACACCAGTGGATAATACACAAGACTCCTCCAGCTTCCAGAGAGTACCCCTCTCTTGATCCTACCCCTTGCCTCCCAATCCCTTCCCTACTAAGCACCCCTACCCCCAGGATGGCATCATGCAAATCCTCCTGGTTGGGTTGACAGACTCTGCCAGGTAGATTCGTCATACCTTGATGTGGCCCCCAAAGGTGTCGAAGTCAAAGAAGTTGCAGAGGTGGTTGCTGTAGGGGTAGCACTCGGCCTCCATCTCCCCCATCACCACGATGTTCCGGCTCAGGAGTCCCACCTCAGCACGCATGTCCACACCATCAATCTCCTCCCCGATGTGCAGGTACATCGGCTTGCCTAGGGCAGAAGAAGGGAAGCAGGGAGCATCAGAGGTGCTGCCTGAATCTACTGTGCCCAGGACCCACCAGGTGCTTTCACTGCTTCTGTGGTACCTGGGGTTGTCCATGACCCTGACCCCCATTTTATAGAAGAATGAAGCCCAGGGAGATGAAATTACTTGCCTGGATGAAGAGCCAGACATAAATGCTCACATCTGAAGCCCATGGTAGACATGGCTATTTGTCCCCTAATTCCTACCCTCTTTCTGCTTATCAGTACTAGAAACTTCTATTTTAGCTGATGCAAGACTCCCCGGGACAACCATACTCCCTAGCCTCCCTGCAGGTCAGCGTGGTCAGAGGCAATGCGTGCACCGTGCAGGTTGCTCCCGCTCTCCCCTGGGGCTGAGATGTGGGCGCTGGTGGTGGGCCATCCTTGCCTATGTGAGAATATACCCTGGAGATGGCACAGCAACCAGAAGGAAGAAACCTGGGCTGTGGATGATCCCTCAGAACTCACGCCCTAGACTGCCTACCAGTTGGGTTTCTTACAGACACAAGACAAACCCCCTCTTCAAAGCCGCTGTGGTAAAGCCTAGCATGCTGCAGTCCATGGGGTTGCAAAGAGTCGGACTAGACCGAGAGACTGAACAACAACAAAAACAATAGGCTGCCTTTAAATTTAGCTCGTCCCTGAGACTGCTGACCTGGCTCCTAGGTGCTGTCTCTTTCTTCTGAGGATGTAATTATAGACAGCAACAGTCTCTTGTGCTGATTTGCAGCCCGAACCATACCACGGACACTGCTTGGCTTTCACTGTGACCTTGACTAGAGCAGCAGGGCACAGAGCTCGGCCCCTCGATACCACTGGTGCCCACATGCAAAGGCTGTGGTTGTACTGAGCCCCGAGTTGCACCCACTGACAGTAACCTCACCCTGCCCTCTCATCCAGGGGGAGGGCTGGCTCCTCTGTCCAGTCCTTCACCTAGCTCACATCCCGTGGGTGGGTCTGTACTTTTTCAAAGGATGTTTATTGCCTTGGATTTCTGCAGACTCAGGGAGGCGGTGGTTTCTTTGAAGCATCTCAGTTCAAGATGCGAGACCAGTGCCTGGCAAAGCTGAGAAAATATTCCCTTTGGAATTGGTATTCACCTCCTCTGGCTACAGAAACAACTGACCACAAATTTAGTGGTTTAAGACAACAGAAATTTCTTATTCTTTTTTGGTCATGCCATGTGGCATGTGAGATCTTAGTCCCCCAACCAGGGATGAAACTCATGCCCGCTGCAGTGGAAGCACGGAGTCCTAACCACTGGACTGTCAGGGAAATCCAAAGACAACAGAAATGTCTGACAGTCCTGGAGTTCAGAAGTTCAAAATCCATTCCACCAGGTTACAGTCAGAAGTCGACAGTGCCGGTTCTGTTGGGAGGCTCCAGGGGGAGTTCGCTCCTGGCCTTTTGCAGATCCAGACAGTGGTCAATGTTCCTGGGTTGCTGTTCAGTCACTCAGTCGTGTCTGATTCTTTGTGACCCCCTGGACTGCAACACGCCAGGCTTTCACTATCTCCTGGAATTTGCTCAAGCTCATGTCCATTGAGTCGGTGATGTCATTCAATCATCTCATCCTCATCCACTTCTTCTGCCTTCAATCTTTCCCTCTGACTCTGACATTCCTATATCTCTCTTTTAAGGACCATTTTGGGCTTCCCTGGTGGCTCGGTGGTAAAGAATCCACCTCCAATGCAAGAGACGTGGGTTCAGGCTCTGGCCTGGGGAAGATACCACATGCTGCGGACCAACTAAGCCCGTGTTTCACACCTACTGAGCCTGGGCTCTAGAGGCGCTGCCGCTGCCAAGTCGCTTCAGTCGTGTCCGACTCTGTGGGGACCCATAGACGGCAGCCCACCAGGCTCCCCCATCCCTGGGATTCTCCGGGCAAGAACACTGGAGTGGGTTGCCATTTCCTCCTCCAATGCATGAAAGTGAAAAGTGAAAGTGAAGTCGCTCAGTCGTGTCCGACCCTCAGGGACCCCATGGATTGCAGCCTACCAGGCTCCTCTGTCCATGGGATTCTCTAGGCAGGAGTACTGGAGTGGGGTGCCATTGCCTTCTCAGAGGCGGGAAAACTGTAACTACTGAGCCCAAGTGATGTAACTACTGAAGCCCACACACCCGAGAACCCATGCTCCGCAACAAAAGAAGCCACTGCAATAAGAAGCTTCTGCATTGCAACTGCAACTAGAGAGTTGCCCTGCTCACCACAACTAGAGAAAAGCTCATGCAGCAATGAAGACCCAGCACAGCCAAAATTAATAAATAAATACTTTAAGGACCCTTTTGATTTCACCAAGCCCACCCAGATAATCCAGGCTCACCTCCCATCTCATGAGCCTTAACTTAAGGACATCAACCAAGTCCCTTCTGCCACCAAGGTAATATTCGCACACAGCTCCAAGGAGCACAGAATCCTACCCAGCCACCCGCAGGATGAACAGAGTAAAACCCAGACTCTTGTGGGCTTATCCACCATCACTCCCTCACAGCCCTTTCTGCTCCAGCCAGACCTCACCACCCATCCTATCCACAGCGAGCCTCTGCTTTTTACATCTTAGAGATTTTACCTAAGCTGCTCTCTCTGGCCAGGACAGCCTCCTCCCTTTGCCCATGGAGCAAATCACTTTGTTCCTCATGATCTAGCTCCTTTTCAGTGAAGTCTTCCCCGACCATCCTCAACGTCAGCCTTCACATCTTGGGGTCCCCACAGCGCTCGACAGAGCCAAGAAACCAGGACATGCATCCCCAGGTTTCCAACCACCCCTCAGAGTGTATGCATTTCAGAGTTCAGGGGGCTCCTCTCGATTTGTCAGCATCCACTTTAAAATATGGTGTGTCCAGGGACTTCCCTGGTGGTCCAGTGGTTAAGACTCTGTGCTTCCAATACAGGGGGAGCGGGTTAGAGTCAGGGAACTAAGATCCCACATCTTGAGTGGCGTGGCCAAAAAAAAAATGATGTGGAGACAGTATGGGAACAAGAGGTTTCTGTTCCTGGGGGTGGCCAGAGGGCCCTCCTCAGGAATTCAGTCTCAACACAACTGGAGGGGAGAGACAGAGGATGGGGAGGACTGTGGCCCAGGAGCCAGGCTGTCCGGGTCAGAATCTGACTCAGATCATTGCTGTGGATCCCTGAACACGTCATTTAAGCTTCCTGAACCTCAGACTCCTTATCTATACAATGGAGACAATCATAGCACACATCTCCAAACGCAGAGACAGTTGTGACATGAATTAATCCAGGGAATGTGCCCGGAACAGCCCTGGGCACATGGTAGGGGGCTAGTGCTCCCACCATTGGCTTCACGCTTATGATGGGAGTTCATAGAAAGTAGATTTGACAGCTTTCTCGGTTCCATGGGCTGGGGTGGAGGGGTGGAGGAGGGAAAGAAGCCAGGGGTAGGGGGGACTTCCAGGTGGATGGAGGCACTCTGTTGATTAGAGTCCTGGGACCAGAGGTGGGAAGACAGACTGAGAGCTGGGAGAAGTCTCCAGTCCCACCGCCTCCTCCCCCGCCTGCAGTGGGGCTTCCCTATCAGGGCTCTGACAGACCTCATGGCTGCTTTATCTGCCCTGCCGCTGTGTTCACAGGCCACTCCCAGGCCGCGATGCCAGGGAAGCTGTGCACTCTGCTTTCTCAGCATCCTGTCCTGTCTGCAGAATTCTCCCAGCTGGCCTCCACCCACCCTCCCTTCCTTCTCTAAGCTCTGATACAGGAAGGCCAAAGGTAGGGGGTATTGAGAGCGGGGGTGGAGCGGTTGGGCTGGGGTGTGGGGTAAAGCAGGCAGGCATGGCCAAACCGGATTTGTCTCAAATAATCCAGAAGGGCTGTGAGCACAGACGAGGGGTGGGAAAGGCGTGGGGTGTAGAGGGACCCACACAGGAACAAAACTGACCTTTCTGAGTGCTCACCCTACGGCTGGTTCTACAATGCCCCCTCTCTGCAGCGCAGTCATGGCACAGGACACTCTGGGCTCAAGAGAAAAACGAACATCGAGGATCTTCCACCCTGCGCATGTGGTTCCCGACCTAGCATGATCCAGGGCTTCTGGGGGAGGGGGCAGTGGGGCCTGCCCTTCTCAGACCATGGGGACAAGCCCAGAGGGACTTGGGCTGGAGGGTCCCGGAGAGGCAGATTTAAGCTATAGAGTGCCCTAGATTCCGCCTCCTGTCTAGTCATCTTTGAGTGAAGATGCTGAGAGAACACACAGCCTTCGAACTTGAGAGCTCTGACTCTGAATCTTGGCTCATATCCTCCAAGAAGACTTGCTGGGTCTACAACAGCAGCAATCCCCAGAAAGTTCTGAGATGAAGGGCATGCTCTACTCCGTGTCAGCTACTGGCCCCGGTGGTCACTGAACTCTTAAAATCTGGCTAGTGTGACTGAGGAATGGAATTTCCTTTTTAAAATTAATTTTAATTACATTTATATAGCCATAAATGGTTGGTGGCTACCATAGTGGAAAGCATTAGTCTAGACATTTAATTTCCATGAAGAAATGAAGAAGATATTTCCTCATCTGGGTCATGGAGAAAACAGTAGCCTTCACCTTTTTATGCTATCATCGAGAGTGAGAAAGATGGTTCCTGTAAAGTGTTTAGCATATTGTAGGAAACTCAAAAAATGTTAATACTAATTAACAGTAGTATTACTTAAAAGTGTGTGTGTGTGTGATATTGGGTGGTTACAAGCCAAGTGGGAAGTGGAGAATGAAAACAGGGTAGAAAATAGAAGACATTTTCCACTGCCATGTCAGGAGGTGTTGAGAATCGCACTGTGGTTGGCAAAACTTGGAAATATTTTTTTTTAGATGATTCACACGTTTTCATGACTTTGTTATCCCCATCTGTTTCCCATCAGAAAAGCCTTAAAATGCAAAAAGTCCTGTTTACTGGAATTTGGGGGCAGTGAGGAAAGAGGAGCCAGGAAGGCTGCACCCCACTCTGCAGCCAGCCTGGGGAGGAGGACACTGATCGGTAACTGGGTGGCGGCACCATTTTGGAAAAGAACAAAGCAGCTGGAGTCCCCGCTCCATGTCACCAGGGAATGTACAGCCAGAGAATGGGCTTGGAACCGAAGAGGAGAAATGAGGGCCTCCCCAGGACAGACAGACAGACACATACACACACCTTACCTGGGACTTTTCTCACTGGGGGTGCTGTTTTCACAAAAGCCCTAAAGCTTCTGAACAAGATGGTCCCACCCTTGCTTAAGGGGGCACGGGGGAGGCTGGGTTGTGGGACTTGGAGATACAGACATGGGCAGTCATGAACCAAAGGAGCTTGGAGGGTCCTGACGTGGGGGTACGCTCCTCTCTACTCACTCTTTCCTCCTTGGTCTTCCCAGGACCCGGAGCAGCCCTGAACAGTCTTCAAGAAGCTGCTAGAACCACTGGTCAGACACTGCCACCTGGAGCCACGCTTGATCATTTACCCCTGAACCATGCTGTGGGGCGAGGCAGAAGTGCCCTCATATCACATGGTTCCCTTTCTCAAGGTCACTCATGGCACTACCTGCTGTCCTGTTAGGTCTTGTTCGTGTTGAAATCTCCCTCCAGGCCTAGAGGTGCCCAGCACTGAGGTGCAGATGGGGGCTGGTGTGAACAGACCAGGGACTCTTCCAGGGGTGCTCCTTCTTCTCCCTCCCTGAAGGCTGGGCCTCAAAGGCAGGCTTTCACCCCCCTAGAAGCCACAAATGCAGCCCCAGAATCAGGGTCACCTCACAGAGGGCAGTGACAAAGCTCACACGTCTGAATGCCACTCCTGCCAAGCGCCCCAGAGGACTCCTGGCATCCCAGAAGGCCTGTCTGCCTCTACTGTCCTTGGGAGACACAAGTCATCCAGGGAGGACCCAAGGGTCTGGCACTCACTAGGAACTGCTTCCCTTGGTGCCATCCTGTAAGTGGGGAGCAAGGAAGTCTAAAAAGTCATTGCACTTAGAAGAAAGCCCCCAAATTCTTTCTCAAGCACACTTCCACTAGCCAAAAAGACTGTGTCAAATTTTACTTTTTGTAGTTTTGTTTCTAAGATAATAGATACTTTCAGTATGTTGGTTATACTTTCTCAATCCACAGTATTCTTCTACCCCCAGATTCTAATACTTCTCTAGGTACAATGGTCCTGTGGCAGCTGATATATTTAAAAAAATTTTTATTGGGTTATAGTTGATTTACAGTGGTGTGTTAATTTCTGCTGTACAGCAAAGTGAATCAGTTATATATATATATACATATATACATACATACATACATGCCCTCTTTTTAAAACTCCTTTCCATATAGGCCGTTACAGAGGACTGAGTAGAGTTCCCTGTGCCGTATGCTGCTGCTGCTGCTAAGTCGCTTCAGTCATGTCCGACTCTGTGCAACCCCAGAGATGGCAGCCCACCAGGCTTCCCTGTCCCTGGGATTCTCCAGGCAAGAACACTGGAGTGGGTTGCCATTTCCTTCTCCAACGCATAAAAATGAAAAGTCAAAGTGAAGTCCCTCAGTCGAGTCCGACTCTTAGCGACCCCATGGACTGCAGCCTACAAGGCTCCTCCATCCATGGGATTTTCCAGGCAAGAGTACTGGAGTGGGGTGCCATTGCCTTCTCCTTATCAGTCATCTATTTTATACACAGTAATATGTATGTGTCAAGCTCAATCTCCCAATTAATCCCTCCTGCTCTTTACTCCCTGGTAACCATAAGCTTGTTCTCTACATCAGTGACTCTATTTCTGTTTTGTAGATAAGTTCATTTGTACCTGTTTTTTAGATTCCACATATAGCAGCTGATATTTTTTAATGCCTAGTATTGATTTTCCTTTCTCTGCTAATACATCTCAGTTTTCCTCTGGGGAGTGACTGTATCCATGCAATGCAGTCTTCGAAGAACAGTTAATGATGGTGTCCTAGCCAGAGGGTAAGCATGTGAGCCATCAACCCAATCAATTCTGTCTCCTGGAAGGTAACTTTCAAGCACCATGTCCCAGGACATGCAAATAGTGATGCCTTAAGGAGGCTGCCCATGCATTCCTGCACCCCAGACCCCTGAAGCTGCCCTATTTCTGGTCTTTGTTTGCAGCATGACTGCCCAGCTTCTATTTAGCTCTCTAAGTTGAATAGTTTCTCAATTAATTTCTATGTTGTTTAAGGTGGTTGAATTGGATTCTGTCGCTTACAACCAACGACTCTAATCAATACATGACTCCCCTCCCCAAAGAATAATTGCCCTGGACTATAAACAAGGTCTCTTTTTACATCTTTGTTGTTGTTGTTTAGTCACTAACTTGTGTCCAACTCTTTGTGATCCCATGGACTGTAGCCCACCAGGCTCCTCTGTTCACGGGACTTCCCTGGCAAGAATACTAGATGGGTTGCCATTTTCTCCTCCAGGAGATCTTCCTGACCCAGGAATCAAACCCTCATCTCCTGCATTGGCAGGCGGATTCTTTACCACTGAGCCATTTGGGTAGCACCCTTTTTACCTCTAACCATCTACAATTCCAGTAACCTCACATAACATAAATAACCAGGGCATTTAAGTCAAGATTTAGGAGAAGAAGAAGGAAATGTAAAAGGTAGAGAAAGAAGACATTTACATTTTTGTGGTAAGTTAAATTATTGCTAGCAAATATACACTCCCTCCCCTCTGTTTTAATGGGAGAAATAGAGTTCCCCGTTCATGTTAAGCTGGACCGTATTATCTATTGGAAGGTAGGTGTGAGAGGGTTCAAGTTTGGAGCTCAGGCAGGCCTTAGGAGTCCTCCTGTGATTCTGTTCACTTCTCCGCCACGAACAATAATATGTCCTTGGGAAGAATGAGAGTCACATGGAACTGACCCAAACCCAACCCTTGGAGTCAAGTTTAGTCTAGAAAAGCTGAACCCTACATAGCCTATTAGTAAGAAATAAAAGTTTGCTATGAAATTTTAAGAAATTTTCGTTGTTGTTGTTATGCAGCATTATCATGGCTATAGCTGACTGATACAAATTTGTTTTTATTTCAGTCAACTTTAAGCCTAGCAATTTTCAGTTTCATCTAGCCTAGGAAGGGGTAAGCAAATGTCCTACCTGCTACTTTGACCTGGTTGGGGGCACAGGTTCTGCAGGGGAGCACCTGGAACTCTTCTGCCTGGTACATGGAGTAATCGGTACTGGCAACAACCAGGGTGTCCCCAGGCTTCCACGACTGTACATTGTCTTCCAGATGCAGGATGGTGCTGTTCACGTTGGTGTCGATGGTGACGGTGAGTTTGGGCCTCACTATAACCCAAAATAGGAGACACTGAGAGATAAACCTTTGCTCCTGGCAAACTTCCACCTCTTCCTTTACCCTCCCTAAATCAGTAAATGCCAGGTTTGCCTATCCAAAACCCAAATCACCAGGCTCGCCCCGAACCAGTCTTGGTATGGTTTTTTTTTTTTTTTTTTAGTCATCAAAAAACCCTACCAGAACAGAGCCATTCATTAGCTCTGGGCAGGGGAATTTTCCACTAACTCCTTAGCTGGAGTTAAATGGGGCTGTCTCTCCACACCCACTTTGCAAAAGATGTAAAACAAATATAGTTTCTCTCAACTATTATTTACAGTAGCTGTCAGCCTCCCCTTCCAAAAAACTCCCATCCCTAATGACTGCCTTCTGGAGATGGCCAAGTGCCCTCGAGAAGAAACCGACCATTTCCAACCCCTGCTAACAAGCACCTCGGGAACTGGGTTTAAAATAATAGCATCCAGAGAGGCCATGGGCTACGTATCTCTGTGGGGGCGGGCTGCAGGAAGGTCAGCTCCGTCCACGGAACCCTGGTTGCCTTGAATAGGCCCTTCCCCTTCCTGAAAGGCGTATGGGCAGGGTGGGGCTCCACTGGCTCCTGCCAACTCCGAGGACCCTCCCACGGTTCCTGTGTCATAGAAGGGCTCTCCATCGAGAACTTGGCAGGAGCGCCATGTCACTGAGATGCCCGGAGGTGGCTGACCCCGCCGCCCAAACTCGCAGTGGATAGCTGCCAGCTGGAGGAACCGAGCCACGGAGGCAAGAGTGTCCCCAGTAAGGGGCTGCTTACCAGGCTTTCCGCACAGGAACCGCACACGGTAGCTCTGGCAGGCTTGGCCCCGGTCGTAGCACACAAACCTGTAATCCTGGCCTCTTTTATAGACAACCTCAGTGGTGAGGTTGACTCCATCCAGTGTAGTGGCCTGGGAATGGCACAGAAATTACAAAGTCATTTCTCGTTGTAAAGAAGGAAGGTGATGATTAATGTTACAAACATATACTCGCAAGTCTAAAATTGCTGCTGCGAAACTTATTTACAATGGCCTTTAGACTATTATTCTAACGTTTCCCCTTCTCTATTCTGTTATAAGAAGGGCAGCATGAAGTCACAGGGTGGATAAAAATCTTGCCTGGGGTCCCACCATATTTGGTATCCAAACCAGTGAGTGACTACACTGGGGAACAGTTTACAGAGTGTTTATCACCACCACATGCTTTTTTAAGAGCTGGGTGGGCTGCTTTCTACTCTCCCCGATCCAGAGGTCCACAGTGGCCAACATTTACTGAAGACTCATTGGATCAACCTGCTGGTGCCCAGATGTGACTCCATATCCTGTGGGGAGTCTTTAAAAATACTCTTGCTGGGGCTTCTCTGGTGATCCAGTGGTTAAGAATCTGCCTGCCCATGCAGGGGACATGGGTTTGATCCCTGGTCTGGGAAGATCCTCGGAGCAACTAAGCCTGTGTACCACAACTACTGAGTCTGTGCTCTAGAGGCAGTGAGACGCAACTACTGAGCCCATGTGCTGCAACCACTGAAGCCTGAGTGCCTAGAGCCTGTGCTTGGCAGCAAGAGAAGCCACCAAAATGAGTAGCCTGCACACCACAACTAGAGTAGCTCCCACTCACTGCAACTAGAGAAAGCCGATGCAGCAGCAAAGACCCAGTGCAGCCACCAAAAAAAAAAAAAAGTGCTCACGCTCAGGCTCCATCCTCAGAGTCTTGGATTTGATTGTGTCCAGGGTACAACCTGGACAAGAGAACTTTGAAAGACTGCCCCAGGTGATTCCAATGGGAAGTTAAGTTTGAGAACCCTTTTTGTAGTTATGGAGCTCCATACATTTTTTTTCAATTTGTTTTTTATTTTTTGGCCTCACTGTGCACCACATGAAATCTTAGTTCCCAGACGAGGGAATGAACCCTCACTCCCTGCCTTGGAAATGCAGAATCTTAACCACTGGGGGCCACTAGGGAAGTCCCTGAATTCTGTACATTATTAACATACATTATTGCATTCCCTCTTCCTGGCTCTGAGGTCTATGAGGTTGATGCTGGTTTTAAGGATCTGGAAACATACTCAGAGAGGTTGGGTAACTTGCCCAGCATCACACAGCTGGTAAGAGGCAGGGCCAGAATCTGAATCTGCACTCATCCAGTGATAGAGCGGTGCCTCGCAGCCCCTTGCGCTGCTGTTCTTACTGTGTTCAGTGTCTGTCTCCTACCAGGGGGGTGGTGGGCTCTGGAAGGGCCAGGGATTGCTTCTTCCCTGATCTCAGCATCCAATCCAAGGCCAGGCACGCAGCAGAGTCTCAGCTGATGGCAGCTCCAAGGCCAGGTAGAGAATCTTAGGAGTGGGTTCAGAGGAGGGCATGGTCCCTGCCAGCTGGGGCTCACCCCGGGGCCGGAGTGTGTCTGCACCACGACAGTGGCTGTCATCAGAGACTTGCAATTTAGAGCAAGGGCCGCAGCTGTTGTCCTTTTTGGCACAAAGACCAAAGGGACCAGGGCTAGGCAAATAGGAAAGCGAAGTATAGCCCATCTAAAAAAAGGCGGGGAGCAGCAGATATTCATTGTCTGTGGTTTGGGAGGAGAGCTGTGGAAATTTGAGTTTAGCCAGAATAAAAATTCAGGCCTTTCCACAGGCCACATGCTCACAGTCCTTATCTGGGGTGGTTCCTGCAGCAGAGAGGCAGGCACTGCCGACTCACCCTTAGAGGAAATCACAAAGGCTCACAGGGATTTAGGTGCAAGTTCAAGGTCACCTGACTGTCAAGCCCACTCCTCTGACTCCCAGATCTTTCCCCCTGAGGCCAGCATGTTTTTCAGTAGGATATCCCTGAATATTGAGAACTGAGCCTAAAAACATCATGCCGGGGAGCTGGACATTTTTTAAGGTACAACATCCAACAAAAATTTCAAGAAAACCTCTATTCAATTTTATTGATTTTCTTTTTCTCCCTTATAAATCATAAGAATGACCTCAGTTTTGGACAAGAAGAGTAAAAAGGGCTTTCCCACTGTTCAGTGAACTTGATCTTCACTTTAAGTAGACACAATGTGATTGTTATTCTTGATAATAATTATAAAATAACTAGCAATATCATAGGCTTCCCTGGTGGCTCAGTGGTAAAGAATCCGCCTGCCAATGCAGGCAGGTGATGCAGGTTTGATCCCTGGTCTGGGAATATCCCCTAGAGAAGGAAATGGTAACCCACTCCAGTGTTCTTGCCTGGGAAATCCCATGGACAGAGGAGTCTGGCAGGCTACAGTCCTTGGGGTCACAAAAGAGTCAGGCACAAGTTAGCAACTAAACAAGCAATATCATAATAAATAATAATATAAACAATTTTAAAATAATAAAAGAAAATTATGGGACTCGCTGTAGGTCAGAAGCTTCATGTATTGCTGCATTAAATCCACAAAATAATCCCATGAAGGAACAATTATTATCTCCATTTTGCTTAGGAGGAAATTGAGACACTAAATTAAATCAGCTTGACTGATAGATATGGCCAAGATTGCTAGTGAGGAACCCAGGGTGCAACATTTAAGGCAGCACTCTCTCTCCAGGGTCACGTGAGTGCAGAGTTGGCACCTGGGAGGCAGCGCCACCTTAAATTTGGTGTTTTGGGCACCTCACAGGTCCCAAAGGACATGTGAGTCCATTAGATTCCACAGGCCTTGAAAGGCAGGTGAGTTTTAAGAAAGAAGGTGGGAAGCAAGGAGATTTCAGCCCAGGAGAATCATCAGAAGGGTGAGGACATGGGAACTGGGGACTATTGTTTTTGGGTTTGATTTTGCAGAATCACAAATGATCAGATGTTGAAAAACTTTCCCTGAGTTGAGGTCAACTGTGCTAGTCTTAACTATTTCCAACTATTTTTCTTTACAACTCACCATCCTGCCCAGGTGACAAATGTTCTAACACCCCCTCCCCTCCAAAGGATTTGACGGCAGGTATCTCAGGGACCTCTTGTACGGGGCCCTTGGGGTGATCAGAGGTGGCAAGTGACCCCAGTAACCTGTGATTTTCCATGGTGGCAAAAATAGGCACCCGGGCATTTCAGTTTTGTCTCAGTCTCTCTGGTGGGTCAATTAACTTGGGCATTTAGCTCGTGGCAGATGTGTCTCACACTCTATTGATGAAGAGAATGAAATCTTGCTTCTCTCACCTGTGGTAAACATAGCATAAGCCTGGTTTTGCTTTTTTGACTTCAGAAAAACTCAGAGTATCTTCTACCTCATTGCCTCTGATGACTATGAAGAAATGGGTTGATGGCGAGAAAGGAGGTGAGCCTGACATTTTCAGGACAGAGCACTTCCTGTTTCTTTTATTTCTTAATTTGTACTGGAGTATAGTTGTCTTACTATGTTGTGTTAGTTTCTGCTGTTCAGCAAAGTAAATGGGCCCTGCAGTGTGGTGGCAGCCTAGTGGTTACAGAGTATGGGGTTGGTCCCCATGGAAGGTCTGGGATTATTGAGTTGGTGAGCAGTCATGTTGGCGTTTAGTCACTAAGTCATGTTCGACTCTTTTCAACCCCTCGGACTATAGCCCACCAGGCTCCTCTGTCCATGGGATTTTCCAGGCAAGAATACTGGAGTGGGTTGCCATTTCCTTCTCCAGGAGATCTTCCTGATCCAGGGATAGAACCTGAGTCTTCTGCAGTGCAGGCAGATTCTTTACCACTGAGCCACCTGGGACATGAACAGTCACACACTATTATATGTATGACATATGGGAAAAATACATATTTTCACTGGTTTCCTCTGCTCTCTCCAAGCCTTCAGTAAAGTTTTACAGACTGAGCCTGGGATTAGTGGTGCTTTGACACTCTCTGGGAAGAGTCCATATCAGCTTGGATCAAAGTTCCTGAGAGTAAGAAATGCCTAAGGAAATCTATTTTCCTGGCATGGAGAAGTGGTCTTCTCAACAACAGTGGTCTGGAGCCAGACAGCTGGCAGAGCAAACACTGGGAGGGATTTGCAGAGCATGGACACATTCCTCGAGGATTTCCAGAAATGCTTGGGGAGGGAGCAGCCCTGGTATAAGACTGGACTTCCTGTAGCCAAGTGAACTGGAGGAATCCAATTGGGGCTCTCTCAGAATTAGAGCTGGAACGTGCAGGGTTTCAAGAAAAAAAATTAAAGTTAAATCTGAGAAGTATGTGCTTTGAGGGAGTCAGCGCTTTTTGATTCTCTTGGACCAAGAAGAGTCTATAACGTGTAACGGAATCTGGGTAAATCCTTCTCAACCACACTGGAGCCATGTGAACAGACAGCCTTGGCCAAACAATAAGAAAGGTTTCCCTGGCCTTTGCTGACCGCAGAACTGACTGTCCTCTCTTGGAAAAGTGGTCCCTTGTCCTGCAGTCCCTCTATATTGCAAGGCAGAGGGCGGAAGTCAAGCCTTAGGGGTGGAGGGATATGGAGGAGTGAAAATAGTCAGATGATCTGGGACCTGAGGTTAGATAAACTGAGAAAAGGTGGTGTACAAATGTTGCTATTTTTTTTGGCTGAAAGAAGATAAAATGGGCAGAGACGGTCTTCCTGAAATGACTCTAAATTCTCGTGTGTGTGTGTGTGTGTGTATGTGTGTGCGTGTGTGTGTGTATGTGTGTGTGTGTGTGTGTGTGTGCTCAGTTATGTTGGACACTTTGCAACCCTGTGGACTGTAGCCTGTCAGGCTCCTCTGTCCGTGGGATTCTCCAGGCAAGAATACGGGAGTGGGTCGCCATGCCCTCCTCCAAGGGTTCTTCCCAACCCAGGGATCTAAACCTTATCTCTTGCGTTTCCTGCACTGGCAGGAGGATTCTTCACCACTGAGCCATCTGGGAAGCCAAATGCTCTATCAGACATTTAAGTGGCCCCAAATCTTGTTTTGGAAGAAGACCAGGCATAAGGAAATAAACTCCATTTTCTTGCCTATGTCTCTGTCTTTCCTATTCTCCCTTGAGCTCTCAAGCTCACCAGCTGAGCCACTGAGGTGTGAGAGCTGCCCATTTGTGCCACACTTTCATGATGGAGCCAGCTGAGACAGCCTAGGTCCTCTTTGCTCAGTCAATCAGTTGTGTCCGACTCTTTGTGACCTCCTGAACTGTAGCCTGCCAGTCTCCTCTGTTCATGAGATTCTTCAGGCAAGAATGCTGCAGTGGGTTGCCATTTCTTAATCTAGGCGATCTTTCTGACTCAGGGATTGAAGCCACATCTTTTGCATCTCCTGCCTTGGCAGGTGGGTTCTTTACTACTAGCACCACCTCGGAAGCCCAGGTCCCTTTTGAACAGAGTTAACTCCAAGTGAAGATCCCAAGCAAATACTGTCCATTCTGTGAAGGCTGACTTTCACTAAGTGGAGAACAAGGCTGTAGGTGTTCTCCACCTGGGCTGGTCTCAGCCTGCACCTGAATTCCAGCTACACCCTGTGAACTTGAAGCCCTAAAAGAAATGAAGGGTGCGTGAAGCCGAGAAAGTCAAACACTCCCCTCACTGGGCACCCTCACCCATAGCTGAAGATGCAGGTTGAGGAGACAGAACAGGAACTTTTCAGCAGGACCCAGAAGAGAATCTGAATCCTGGCTTTGAAAGTCATGGCGGGAGGCCTGAAGCAGACAATCAGCTTCCAGGTCAGTCTTTAAAATGAGAACGCTATTCTCTGGCACTACCGACATCACAGGAGGGCCATGAGACTCACACCACTCAGATAGTAAGATAGTTTGTGATCTACAGCATCTTCTTCAAGACAAAGCCTTGATAACTTCTTGGTTACCTGTATATCAATGGGGCGATTGCAGATTTTCCCTGGATGAGTGACCCCGAGGTCTGAAATTTTCTCTCCACCTTTTGTGTAAGATACTTGGTCATGTTCGAACCACTCTGTCCACTCCACATCTGGGCAGAAAGCAAAGATCAGGGTCAGGCAAGCAGGGCGCTGAGACTGGCCATGCTGGGTGCAGCCTCTGTGTACCCTCGGCTCAGTGGGAATCAAATACCATATGTCCAGGCTCTTACCAGGCTTGTAATCCATCTGCCAACCTCCCCACCACCCCCAACTTTTCATTGCAAGTTCCTCTTATTGAATATCTTATTTTATAAAAGCAACAGGTATTCTTCATTATTGCCAAAAGGAGAAAGATGAGATCCAGCCATGAACCCATTGTCTGAGGGTGCTCGTGAAGAGTGTTGCTTTCCATGCCACCCCCCATGTCCCTGTGTGTGAGCTCCTTGAAGGCTGGGTCCTACTGCTGTCTGTGTTCCCTGTCAGTGCCATCACCTGGCACAGAAGAGGCATTCCGTGAAAGGGCACATCCCTCTGGGTTATTCCCCACTGAGCCCAGATTAAAGACCACCCTCAGCTGCCAACTGAGTTAACACTGAAGCCGTCAAGCGGTCTTACTGGTGGAAAGAAAAATTCTCCTTCTGCAAAGTCCCGACTTTTTATCCCACTGTGGAATTTTACCAAGGGGTCCCAAGCTCCTCACCTTGAACCCACTCGCTGGATGAGGAGACGTTGAAAAGCTCACCGTGCTCTGTCCGGAAGAGTTTGAACACCCGGGCAGCAGCAGAGCCATGGTGTCCTATCAAAGAGGAGATGGGAGGAATCAGCAACCACACAGACCCCCGAATTAAGAAAGATGTGATGCTAAGGCAGAGAAAGCCCCCTGCACACATAGATCTTGAACCACTTCTTCATCTTACTGTTTTTTTTTTTTTTTTTTTGGCCACAAGGCATAGCATGTGGGATCTTCGTTTCCTAACCAGGGATGGAACCCATGCCCCCTGCAGTGAAAGCACAGACCACTAACCACTAGACTGCCAGTGAAGTCCTCAAAGCATCTTTTTAGATCAAAATATTACTCCTGCTGGTTCTGACCCAGTTCTCATCTTTCCTGTGTCACTTGCTTGGGATTAAACGGATGATGATCTCTTTGCAAATGTAAACATTATCTTAGTGATCAGCCTTAAACCAATATGGACTTTTGCCACTCACGTAACCTGGCCATTAAGCAGCTAGTCACTCAACAGTGTGTTGGGAGATGGATCAGCCACATTTTGGGGAAGGAGAAGGGTGTTTGTTTGGTCATGTGCAATTTTTGCGATCCCATGGACTGTAGTTCGCCAGCCTCCTCTGTCTATGGGATTCTCCAGGTAAGAATACTGGAGTGGGTTAGCATGCTTTCCTCCAGGGAATCTTCCCAGCCCAGGGATCAAACCTGTGTCTCTTATGTCTCCTGTAATTCTCTACCACTGCACCATCTGGGAGGAGAGTGGTTCCAAGAGCCCCTGAGCCTATTGGTCAGAAAAACCCAGGGGGGAATGGCCTTTCACCATTTATTACCATGATACTCGATGTGGTCTTCGACGGAAGAAGAGGGATTTCCTTTCACAGTTAGGAAACTCCAAGGGTGTCTGAAAAAAAGACAACAACAAAAAGTAAAGTTTTCACCTGTCTGAGCCTGTACTGGAGGCAGAGTTAACATAGTGTCATAGTGAGGCTGTTTGGGGAAATGAGTTCCTGGGCTGGGCTTCCCTTTTCCAAAAGAACAAGAGCCTTTCTCAGCAAGCCCTGGCTTTCCTAACCATTTGAAAGGCCATCTGACCAGCCTGATGTTTGTGGATCCTGAGCCTCTGCAACTCCATTCTGGCAGTAGATGGGGCATGAATCACAAACAAACAAGCCCATAGACCCACATACCACTTGCCAAGCTCAATGAGGTCCTGAAGCAAGTGCTCTGAGTCCTTCAGGAAAATAAGGAGACATGCTCCAAGGGAGAAAGGTTATTTCTCTCCCAAGTCAAGCTTGAGGAAAACTGGGCAGATGTGTCTGAGTCCCCAGCAATCAGCACTGGGCCTTGGGAAGGAAAGAGATGTTTTTTTTTCATGAGGAGCGAAGGAGGAAAAAGAAGTGGTCTGATTTTGGCAAGTTGTACACTCTTCTTCTTTCCATCGAAATGTGCACTGCTCTAAGGCAGGGAGGTTTTCTTATCCATCTTTATCCAACCTCTAATACCTAAGCCAGCCTCTCTCTTACTATGAGTTATCAATAGCTCATATTTGTTTGATTATTTTTGTTTTGATCTCATCTTCAGATCAAAGGTTGGGGTTCATTGAAGTTGGGGATTAGACTGTGTCACACTTGTTTAAAAATCTTTCAATGCCTACTTTCTTGGATAAAGAGCAAGCTTCTTGGCACTGAGCAAAAAGCCATCCTGTGCCCACCTTGCCAACTTCATCTCTCTTCCTTCCCCTTCTTGTTCTTTCACACACCATCATCAATTCTTTTATGTCTGCCTTTCCTTGAGAGCTCAAGACTTCCCGCAAGACCTCATGACTTCCTGTAAGAACTCAATAGGACTAGTCCCTTCCTGGTGCTTTATTTCAATTTCTGCTCAATAATCACTCCCTGGATGAACTGGGTCTAAGTTTCAGATCTTCTGCTGACTTTAAGTGCTCTGAGTTTCTCATTCAAAGTGGGTCTATATACAAATGAAGGGTAACAATGTAATTCCCGTCTATGTATCTCCTTTACTCATAGAACATATTAAGAGCATCCATCCTGAGCACTGAAGAATTAATGCCTTCAAACTATGGTGTTGGAGAAGACTCTTGAGAGTCCTTTGGACAGCAAGGAGATCAAACCAGTCAATCTTAAAGGAAATCAACCCTGAATATTCACTGGGAGGGCTGATGCTGAAACTCCAATACTTTGGCCTCCTGATGCAAAGAGCCGACTCATTGGAAAAGACCCCGATGCTGGGAAAGATTGAGGGCAGGAAGAGAAGGAGGCAACAGAGGATGAGATGGTTAGATGGCATCACCAACTCAATGGGCATGAGTCTGAGCAAACTCCAGGAGATAGTGGAAGACAGGGAAGGAAGATAAGCAACAGAAAAGGGAAAATATCAACTTCAGATCACATGGATGTCTAGAGAGGACCCACATGCCTCTCCTCCACTTTTCCTATTACTCCTACACCACCAATTCAAATCAACAGATAGGTCAAGAGCTGGAGGCACATTTAGCATCCCCAAAGCTTGTTTCCCTATCTCTGACACTGATCCCTTTTTTAAAAAGTAATAATACCCAAATAAGTTTACTGAACAAACCACATTCTCCCTCACTGAATTGATACAACCTATGTCATACATTGGGGCTTCCCTGGTGGCTCAGCAGGTAAAGAACTGCCTGCAAGGCAGGAGATACAGGAGATGTAGGTTCAATCACTAGATAAGGAAGATCCCCTAGAGGAGGAAATGGCAACCCACTCCAGTATTCTTGCCTAGACAATCCCATGGATAGAGGAGCTTGGCATGCTGCAGTCCATAGGGTCACAAAGAATCGGATACAACTGAGCGACTGAACAACAACAATCCTTTCCATGGCTCTTGAGAAGAGTTGCTAGTGTTCATTGAGTTTTACTCTGTGCCACCCACAGTGGCAAATACTTTGCTCATATCATCACCTTCACCTTCCCCAGAGTCCTCTGAGCTGACTCCTGAAATATCCCATTTTACACATGATGGGGACAGTTCAAAGAGAGGGTGAGTCACTTGCGTGCCATCACCTAGGAGGAGGTCCAGCCCAGACTGAAGATTCAGGACAAATTGGATGCCAGATCTTGGCCCTTCTTCTGCTGAGGCCATATGTAGCCAGTCTCTTTGTGGTTCTACCTCTTGGTGTAGATGAACAAACTGGCCTTTTGGCTTATATGACAATGAAATAGCAATGCCCTCAGTTTTTATCAACAAAGGAGCTTTGCAATACTACAGTGTCATTGTCATCTTTGGCTGCTCAAGTTTCCTGCCCAAATTCTTCCAGAGGGAGTTGCCCATGGGCAGGTGGAAAACGCACCCTGGAACCCGGAGCCCTGCTCCTGCCCGGGGGGGCTCCACCCAATCAGTAAAATTGCTTTGCTCAGAGCCCAGGAAAGCCTCTGGCCTGCCCCCATCTTGCCCATCATCTGCAGAGCCGAAGGACAGGGCGTCTCTATCTCCAACAGCCACGGGAAAGATGATCTCAACTTTCCACTAAACCAAGATCTGATTCAACACGATTCAAAGGTGTGGCTACTGTCGGATAAACCATAATGCATTTATCTTCATGCCAAAGCGTGCACACCGCCAGAATCAGGCATGACGCTGCAAACCCAGGCAAACAAAACTCGTTCTGGAGCACATCAAAGTGCCCCTTCTGCTGGAAGGGTCTTGGCAGGGCAGAGACACTTCATGTAGTCTCTAAACAGATGTCTGCCAACCCCAAGGCACGTTATGATCCCTTCACCAAAGGAAAGGAAAATGATCATTCATTGTACATCTGAGGCATAGCTCTTACCTTCAGTAGATACTCAATTAATATTTAGTAAGTGACTGAATGAATGAGTATACATACACAGAGAGCTTTGAAGTTTGAAGAGTGGAATATGCTTGTAAGAAAAACTAGGTTCCCTTTAAAAACAAGTCATAATACATCCAATGCAGATGGATGTGTGTGCCTGCATCCTCCAGGGTCACCCTTGAGGGTCACGTGGCCCTGGGGAAACCAGGAAGGAAGTTAGGTAAAGTCTGTCTGGGCTAGCGTTGCTTTAGTGTTCTGGAGCCTGGGGAAGTGATGGAAGTGATGACCGATACCTGAATCCAAGGTGTAGGAAGTGTTTGCTGCCCAGTTTGGTCATCGCCTTCCTGGCCACATCATCCAAGTTTCGAGAGCCTTCATCATTCACAGCAACAGAAAGGATCCTGCCATCAGGCACGGCATTTAAATACTGGGCCAGACGCTCACTCTCTTTCTTGGATCTATAGGTGTCAAATCTGAAAGAGGCAGGGAGAAGGAATATTAATAGTCCTAACAGCAGTGCAAAAAGAGAGCTCTAAGCACCTACCTGTGGTAAGACAGCTAACATGCCATCCAAAATCTCAAGAGTCATGATTTTTAAAGAGAAGAGCTTTTATTACAGCAAAAAAAAAAAAAAATCATCTGAGACTTGTCAAAGGTAATCCATCCTCATACATATAAAGCAGCTATGAAATGGATATCTCAAAAAACCTACACCACAGGTGGCAAGAATTTACAAAGGAAAGATAAAATTTTGCTATGATCCCAGCTCTAAATATAAAGCATACTTACTAAGTATAAAGATTTTGTACAATGGCAATGAACATTCCAAAAGAATTTGTCTTGGAACTTAACAAGCAAAATAGTTCTACAGGGAATCTAGAAAAATAAACCAGCATGAATAGCCAAGATTTGAGAAAAGGAAAACAAAGGCGGTTAGGGGATGTGGGTGAGGGGATGTGTGGATGCTCAGGGGTCCTCAAACTTACTTTTAATTGTTTCCATAACCTGGTCTGACCCCACCTAGGCCCCTTCCTTCTCCACTGATCTTTCCCATGAAACGTCTGCTACAATCCTAGCATATCTCAGGGTCTCATAATCATACCACAAGCCCACTCCTGCCTTCGCTCTATCATTCTAAACTTCTCTTCAGCCAATCAAATGCTTACTACCTCCCCAGAGCTGATCTAAGTTCTTATTTCTCCAAGTAACCTTATGCAAGTAACCTCCAGGTGACCAGGTCTCAAGTGACCATAGCCTGCATTTGCGTGTGTGTTTGCTGCTGCTACTGTGCCACAAGTAATCCATATTGTACTACTTAACAAGCAGCGCTATATCTGGAGAAAACCAGAGTTCAAAAGAATGAGTGCACCCCAATGTTCTTTGCAACACTACTTACAATAGTCAGGACATGGAAGCAACCTAAATGTCTATCTACAAAGGAACGGATAAAGAAGATGTGGTACATATACACAATGGAATATTACTCAGCCATAAAAAAGGAACAAAACAACACCAGTTGCAGAGACATGGATGGACCTAGAGACTGTCGTTCAGAGTGGAGTAAGTCAGAGAGAGAAAAACAAATATCGTATTATATCACTGATATGTGGACTCTAGAAAAATGGTACAGATGAACCAATTTGCAAAACAGAAATAGAGACACAGATGTAGAGAACTAATATATGGACACCAAGGGGGGAAAAGGAGTGGGATGAACTGGGAGATTGGGATTGACATATATACACTACAATGTATAGACTAGATAACTAATGAGAATCTACTGTATAGCACAGAGAACTCTACTCAGTGCTCTGTGTTGACCTAAATGGGAAAGAAATCCAAAAATGAGGGGATATATGTATACGTATAGCTGATTTACTTTGCTTCACAGCAGAAACTAATATAAGATTGTAAAGTGACTATGAAAGTTAATAATAAAAACTAAAATAAGAATAAATTGAGTAAAATATAATAAAATTTTTAAGAAAGAAGCAGCATCCAGGAGTCAGAGCACAACTGAGTAGACCACTCTCTCTCCTCTGAAGGGAGGAGCTCTCCGATAGCCTTTGTGCCAACCAAGTGCATCCTGGTTGCATTACCCCTGGGCTGAGGATTGCTCCACCCCAGGCCAAGCAGGTGGCTGTCACCAGGGGACCCATGGGGGCAATTTAGTGACTCAGGGTCTGGGCAGATCTGGGTTTGAATCCCAGCTCCAACACTCCCAAGCCTTGTGATGCTGAGCTCCTCTATCCAAGGGATTCTCCAGGCAAAAATACTGGAGTAGGTAGCCATTTCCTCCTCCAGAGGATCTTCCCAACCTAGGGGTCAAACCCATATTTCCTGCATTGCAGGCAGATTTTTTTTTTTTTTTTTTTTACCATCTGAGCCACCAGGGAAGTCTCTGAGCAAATTTAGCCTCACTCAACCTCAGTGCTCTCATCTGTATAACAACAGAATCACCTCCCAGGGCATTTATGAAGATTCAGTTCTATATGGTGGAGAAAGCGGTTAACACAGGGTTTTGCACAAAGTCTAGTGATTGTATCATTGTTACTGATATTCACTGGAGGGCAAAGTGAATGGGCCAGCCTACACCATATCACAGCCAGCTCTTGCTGCCTTCCTGTGGACGCTCATGGCTCCTGCCCTGTTTTTGAGGAATTCAATATCCCCATCCTCCAGCAGCACCAGAACAGCTGTCTGCTTGCCCACTCCAGCTGTGCCCTTCTTCATGTCTCTTTCTCTCCAAGTGGCCTGGACTGGCCTCTGCAGGGTCTGGACAAGAAGCCCTGGGAGCTTACTGGTCAGGTCTAGCCTCTGCAGAGTCTACCAGCTCATACCCAAGCCCGGAGAGAGGACAGGGAGAAGAGACTTGCTGTTTCTGCCTCCTCTCTCCAGTCCATCCACTTCTATCGCCGCTGCTTCTACCTGAATCCTTGCCAGCGACATCTTTTGCCCAGACCATGTGGAAGCCTCTGAACCACCTCTGCTAGCTTTACTTTTTAAAAATATAATTTTATGTATTTATTTTTGGCTGTGCTGGGTCTACCTTACTGCGTGTGCTTTTTGCTAGTTGCAGGTCGCAGGGGGCTACTCTTCATTGCAGTGCACGGCTTCTCGTTGCAGGGGCTTCTCTTGTTGTTGAGCACAGGCTCTAGGGCACTCGGGCTTCAGTAGTTGCAGCACATGGGCTCAGTTGTTGCAGCTCCCGGGCTCTAGAGCAAGACTCAATAGCTGTGGTGCAAGGGCTTGGTTGCTCTGTGGCATGTGGAATCTTCCCAGACTAGGAATCAAACACGTGTCACCTGCATCGGCAGGCAGATTCTTTACCCCTGAGACACCAGGGAAGTCCTGAACTTTACTTTAGCTCTCTGCAAACAATCCACTCTGTACAGAGCAGCCAATTCTTTCAATTAGAAGGTATTCTTCTTTATTTTTTACTTCTTTTTTATTTATTTAATTTTGCAAATTTTTAATTGGTGGATAATTGCTTTACAAAGTTGTGTTCATTTCTGCTGTACAAAAATGCAAATCAGCCATAAGTTTATGTTAATGTATATATAAGGAATCTAGAAGAATGGTACTGATGAGCTTATTTGCAGGGCAGGAATAGAGATGCAGATGTAGAGAATGGGGAAGGAGAGGGTGGGACGAATTGAAAGAGTAGCACTGACATATATATATTCCCATATGTAAAACAGAGAGCTAGTGGGAAGCTGCTGCATAGCACAGGGGGTCAGTGTGGTGCTCTGTGATGACCTAGAGTGGTGGGATGGGGGAGGCAGAAGGGAGGCTCAAGAGGAAGGGGATAATGTAAATGTGGTGGTTTAGTCGCTAAGTTGTGTCCGTCTCTTACAACCCCATGGACTATAGCCTGCCAGGCTCCTCTGTCCATGGGATTCTCTAGGCAAGAATCCTGGAGTGAGTTCCTTCTCCATAGTTATGGCTAAATCAGATCACTTTTTTCTTAAAGTATTTTGGTGGCTTTGCATTCTACTAAGAATAAAACCCACCTCCTCACTGGGCCTCCCAGGCCGCACACCTGCCTCTGCCTGAAACTCTGACATCATTGCATGTCGTTTCCACCACTCTCTGCCCTCCCATCTCTCTGCTGGCCCTTCCGTCCTATGAGAACATCACACACTTTCTCAGCCCTGGCCCTTTGCACTTGCTGCTCTCAGTCTTGAACAATCATTCCCTGACTCAGCCTCACCCCAAAGTCCTCGGCTCAAATGTCTCTTGTTTACACCTGGCTCCCTGACCACGTGATGTAAGATGACCTTCCTGAGTTACTCTGCACCACCTATGTCTTCCCCCTAATTACCAATGATCCCAGCCTGAAACTATGCTGTGTGTACGTGTGCATACGTGTGTGTGAATGTGCCTGTTCCTGTTCAATTCAGCTTCACAAGGAAGATGCCCCGGGAAGGAGAGACCTAACTCCTTGAGATCAAGGATTTCTGTTTTGCTCACAGCTCAGCACCCTGAGTGGCCTCTGGCTAGGACACACGTCCAGTAAGTGTGTGTTGAATGAATGAATGTGTTGATGTGAAGGCAAACCTTACCTGTCAGAATGGATGACTGTTCCTGATTTGGGGTCGATGACATGGACAATAACTCCACGGTGACCCCAGCTCCTTTCAAAAAAATAGCCTCCCTCTTCCAGGCCACCCGGGTGAAGAGTCTTGTTCAGAAATGTCCAAGAGAGCTTCTTCTGTCCATGCAACTCAAGGGTACCTCCTCTGTCGACACCAATGTATTTGAGGCCAAAGTAGGGGTCTAGCTGAATGCCATCATCAGCCCTATGAGAGAAAACGGCTCTCTGTGGTTGGCCAACATCTCTGTTTAGTGGCTGCTGAGCCCAGAGGGGATGGCACTGCTGCTGACTCCCACTGTGGCCACCGTAGAACCAATTACACCTGGTGACCGCCCAAAATCAGTAGACATAGCACGAGCAACCAAGATAGTCTCAAGCCAGAAAAAAATGAGTCCAACAGGCCAAGCAGAAATACTCATCAACAGTCAACATGTTGGCACTTCTTTCCAGGTCTAAGTGCATTATATTTTGGTCCATATCAGATGTGGAATCACCTGGACAACTACTGCATACCCTGTGTATTCTTGGCTACTACTTCTGAGAACTCTCAATTGCTTGGTGATGGAGCACAGCCAGAGGCAAATGCTGCCTGGAATTTTTCTTTATCTTGTCCATCAGAGCCTATTAATAAACATTCACAGAGACTCCCTGAGCCATGACATGATTAGAAAGCAGCTGAAAGGCTGGCAGGGGTTTCTGTAACTTAAGTCCAGACCTGAGCCACAGTAAATAAAATACCTCGTGTACCTCTACAACTCACCCAAATTGCTAGTGTCTGTCTTGCTCGTGATTGTGATCTGGCAAGATGTAATGACAATTCCTTTCTTGCACTAAAGGCTTGCTGTCTCACCTTCCTCTCTTCTATGGACAATCTCCCCCTCATCAGATCCAAGGGTGGCATGTTACCCACAGTAGCATGGGGATGTCTACCCACCTTCCATACAAAACGATGCTGAAATTGCCCTGGAAAGGGCAGAGGGCACTCCCAGCATGCAGCTCTCCTCCGCTGTCAATCAGGATGTGCCGGGTACGCAGAACAATGGCCTCATCTTGGTCTTTAATGACTAGCTTTCCTGAAGAGGTAGGAATGGAGTGAGGTTGAAGAACACAAGTGTTAGTGATGAGATTCTAGCAGAGAGACGGGCAGACCTCCTGAGCCCCCATCTCCTCCAGGCAGGCAAGAAGCCCTCCTTCATTACTTCTGTGTTTGCTTTGCTTATGATGTTAACTTTCCTCTGTCTTGCCATGGGTAAATATTGCCTGCTTGGTCTGCTGCCTTCACTGTGTGCTCTGCCTTCAATGAGTAAGCATCTGAAAGTCAGATAAGCAGAACAGCTCAGAGCACCAGTAAGGAGTTTCCTCTATAAATGCTTCTTTCATTAAGATTGGACTCTGACAAGGCATTCCTTAAGTGCTCGGTGTTGACAGTTATCTCCAACAACCAGATGCTCTGACCTGAGCTCTAAGCATGTGACATTTGTTTTGTCCATCTAAAGTTATGGCAACCTGCATCTATCTGCTGGGCTCAGAGGCAGCAGACCAGAGAGATGGGACGGGAAGTACTGGGGGAAGGAGATTTTGACTTACCTCCATCTGAGATGCGGATGGAGTAGACTGTGGCAGAAGAGGTGAGCAACAGTGCTCTGCCCTGGCCTATATACACATAGTGGGCTGGATCATGGCCAGGATTCCAGGGTTGCAACTCAGGCCACTGATCAGGGCACTCAGCTGACCCTGCCAAGTACAGAGAGGTGTCACTGCCACCATCCACCAACCTCCCCAGCAAGGATGGCACAGATCATGGGGTGGGAGGAGCTATCATGCACTTTCATGGCTCTGGCTTCCTCCCTACTAGAGCTCAAAGCAGGGCATTAGAGAGAAAAGAGAACCCCTGACATAGGAGCCCTGGGATTTAGCCCATGCTCTTCATTAGTTCATCATGCATTTTCTGTGAACTTCCTTCTTCTGGGCTCAGTTTTCCCCTTTATCAAATGAAGGGCAGACCAGATGACTCCTCAAGATATTACAGGATCTAAAGTTAGACAGTGATATACCTAGATTACTTGTATTCCAAGGCATCCCTTCCCCTGGAAAGAATGTTTGAAAAGTTGGCAAAGCCCTTTCCCCTTCTGCATGAGAATTTGACTTTTAGTTAATTTGCTCTCCCTGTTTCCCTGGAAACCTGAGAAAGATGGTATTCTATAAACAGTGCTACTAAGCAACATTAATTATAACAAAAGTGACCCGATTAGTCAGTGGTATTTAAACCAGGAACTATGAGGTACGATGGTAAAGAATCTGCCTGCCAATGCAAGAGATACAAGAAATGCATGTTCAGTCTCTGGGTTGGGAAGATCACTTGGAGAAGAAAATGACAACCCAATTCAGTCTTCTTGCCTGGAGAATCCCATGGACAGAAGAGCCTGGCAGGCCAGTCAAGGGGACTATGAAGAGTCATGACTGAGTGACTGTGCACACACAGTCGTTATATTTATAACGATCCTGCTGGAGATGTCTTACTATGGGCTTCCCTGAGTGCAGGGACTCTGATGACTGGGCACATCCCACACAGCAACCCTGAAAGTTACATCTATGCAGTTGCTATAAGAGATACTGGCTCTGGTGGGGCGATTCCATACCTGTCCAATGATGGCTCTGTTTCCTCTCACCTAAGGAGCTGTTACCTGGGAAACCAAAGAAGATAACTTCTGGGAGGCTTGTGGGATGTTACTAAGACCACTCTGATGAAAGAGGAGTGCCTGATGAAACACCAATGGCAGGTAGTGTTTCTGTCCTAAACCCTTCAAAGTTAGCCTGATGCTCAGCATGGCCTGCAGGATTCCCTGGTGGCTCAGCAGTAAAGAATCTGCTTGCAATGCAGGAGACATGCATTCAACCTCTGGGTTCAGAAGATCCCCTGGAGGAAGGGCATGGCAACTCACTCCAGTATTCTTGCTTGAAGAATCCCATGGACAGAGGAGCCTAGCAGGCTACAGTCCATAAAGTCACAAAGAGTCGGACTCGACTGAAGCAAGTGAGCACACAGGCATAAGCACGGCCTGTGGTAGCCTCATGAGTCTGAATGTTTAACTGAACTCAAAGCACCTGTGGTGGGTGTTACACTGCAAATAGAAGCACTGGAAGGAGTCCCTCCTTCTACTGCTCAGAAGGATCTATACCCCAGTGGGGTACCATGTACGGTGAACAGAGAAGACTGTCTCAGAAACAGGGGACTCTCCCTGGACAGCAGGGGAAAGCCCAGAGGGAAAGCGATCAGAAGAGGCCGCGGGCAAAACAAGATGAGAATGCCTGCTCAGTGAACAAGCCTCAATGTACTCTTCTCTTTCTCTCACTAGGGATTAAGTTGTGAGCCTGAAACAGTAGATTTTTAAATAACTGGGGAGGGGATGGAGGAGCGGGAAGGTGTGTGTGCATGCTAAGTCACTTCAGTCTCGTCAGACTCTGCCACCCCATGGAATGTGGCCCACCAGGCTCCTCTGTCCATGGGATTCTCCAGGCAAGAATGCTGGAATGGGTTGCCATTCCCTTCTCCAGGAGATCTTACCGACCCAGGGATCGAACCTGGGTCTCCTGCATCACAGGCAGATTCTTTACTGTTTGAACTACCAGGGAAGCCCATGATCTTATGCACTGTATCTTAATGGACCAGATCTTATGGCAAATCAGGAAGGGAACATGAAGGTCAGGTGGCTCCCAGACGGCAGGCTGGCTGGCAGCTGTGTGTTTTTTGTCTCTTCCACCCCACCCTGAGTGTTTGATAAAATTTCAATTGGTTGCCATCCTTTAACAAGTAGAGAGCTTTTATACAAAAGTCTATATTTCTGGCTTCTCTTAAAAATTCAATAGATCCTGAAGAAGGTGCCCCCCTTTTCCCATGTGGGGACCATTGGCCAGGACTGAGAAGGGTGAGTTCCTTAAGAGGGGCCTGCATTCTACAGGTGACCACATCTCTACCTGGCCAGCTTCACTGCATTGCATCACGTGCCTGGCACCTGTAGACACTGAATTTGAAACCCCAAAGGCTGCCTGATGGAACCAAAGCACAGGATAAGACCTGCCCAGGGTCATTGAGTTAGCAGGGTTAGGCCAGAACCCTGAGGCCCTGCCCTTGCCCCAAGGCTCCTGCTCCTGGGCCCCGGCCCCTTGCTTCCAGAAGTGGCTACACCTTCTTTGTTGACAGGCAGAGGCCCAGATACTGTGCAGTGGCTTACCTGTGGATGCAGTACCAGGAAAGTGGGCCAGGATGAACCAGCCGATGGTCAGCATCACCCTAAAGGAGACGTCCGGCCTGTGAGCAGCTCCCATCCTAGCAGAGTGCTCCCTGAAACAGAAGCACACCGAGTCAGACCTGCAAGCTTACCAGGCTGGAGTCAGTGTGTGGGGCAGACACACACAGAGACACACAGGGCACATTCACACACAGAGGCCATGCCAGCATGGGCACCCTCCAGCCGGCCAGTGCGGAGTCCTCAGCTGCCATGACTCAGGATTGGGCAGATTGGGGCATGCCAGCCCCGTTATCAACTTCCTGCCTGTGTCCTGCAGCTCAGAGACCCAGTGACGGATGGAATTTCATCCTTGGTGCTTGAGCTCGCTACCCTCCAGAATAAAGCTTTGGTTTTTCTTCTTCTTAAGTTAAAAAACAGAGAAAACCAAAAAACACTCCCACTGAACATATGCTAGAAAATAGATGCCATTAACTTCCTGCGTGATCGCAGCTGATTTGATTAACCTCTCTGGGCTTCAGTTTCCTAATCTGAAAAATGAGGCTGTGGACTAACTGATTTCTAATGTTGAGAGTCCCTTGGACCGCAAGGAGATCCAACCAGTTCATCCTAAAGGTAATCAGTCCTAAATATTCATTGGAAGGACTGATGCTGAAGCTGAAATCCCAATATTTTGGCCACCTGATGTAAAGAACTGACTCAATGGAAAAGACCCTGACACTGGGAAAGATTGAAGGCAGGAGGAGAAGGGGACAGCAGAGGATGAGATGGTTGGATGGCATCACCGACTCAAGGGACGTGAGTTTGAGTAAACTCTGGGAGTTGGTGATGGAGGATGCCTGGGAAGCCTGGCATGCTGAAGTCCATGGGGTCACAAAGAGTTGGACATGACTGAGGGACTGAACTGAACTGACTGAATGTTAGTCTGTGCTTCTAAAACAAGTCTTGATGATAATATTGAGATCTTAAATAGGATGCCTGTGTATTATAAACCCTTTTAATATTACCCATCCAAGAGGAAGGCAGGGCAGAGATAGTTAATTGTCCCCTAATGTCCATTTTCCCTGGAAAAGAACCCCTGTGTTTTGTCTGGGCACACAGCCCCCTGGAATAAAGGCTACCTTCTTCAGTCTCTGGAATTGTTTTAGCCAATATGGCAAAAGTACAGTGTGTGAATTCCAGGATATGTCCTCACAGAAGGTGGGAAGCCTTTCTCCATGCCCCTCCTCCCATTCCTGCTGGCTGGAATATGGATATGATGGCTGGATCTTTAGCAGCTATCTTTGGCCACGTAGGTAGTTGGAGCCATGTGCTGAAGATGGTAAAGCAGAGAGTAAGAAACTAGGCTCTGACCCCATGGAGAATTGACATAGCCCTAGACTCTGGATTTATTTTTCTGTGTGACAGAATTAAATGAATTTTATTTCATTTTTATTTTATGAAAGCCACTTTTTTTTTTTTCCTTTTACTCAGACAGAAGCTGACTATGGGAATTTGTCTAGGTAATCCTCAAGAGAGGAACTTAAAAAAAAAAAAAGATGCCTGATGTTCCTTTCAGAATATAACACTCTTGGAGAAAGATCTCTGTCCTCAAGTACTCTGTTGCACACTAGAGTATGTAAACGAGGCTGGGAGAGCAGCCTGCTCCAGCTCCCCTGCCCATGTCCTCAGATCCTCCCCGGAGCCTGAAAACAAACAGATATTCTCCCACACGGAGGAATGGGCCAGATGTCTCTCATGCCACACAGGCTCCTGCCTCTGAACCAGCTCAGGGATAAATCTGATCATCCCTGACCTCCCAGCTCCAGGTGAAGTGCTTTGTGTGAGTTCAGTGAGTCGGAGTAGGCAGGAGGGTCTGAAACAGAAGGCCCTGGCCTTGTGCCTGGTCCCTCCCGCACAGGTGCGTTGGGGAGGCTGGGGAGGGAGGCACAATGCTCTCAGCATCAATGTCCACGGTGTCCTCCTGGCAGGCACCCTGCCTGGCCCTGGCCTGACCTGGAGAGAACAACAAGACCCATTCTAGTCGCCTCAACAGAGCCGCTGGAGTGGGGCATCAAACAGTGCCTTTCTCCCCACGGTCCCCAGAAGAGTAGTGTCTGTTTTCATGCTCTTTGTGAGAGAAAGAAGGGGATGCTGGGGACAGGAGTGTCTTGTGGTCCTCAGGGAAAGCCAGGCCCCAGCTCTCGAGCCTCCATCTGTTCAGCAAAACCAAAACTGACTTGTTCTTTGCTGCTAAGAAGCCCCAAGCCATCCTGGGGCTTCACGAACCTGAACTTCGGGCCATGAGCTAGGAGAGGAATGTGGCCGGCACTGAGCAGGGCGGTGCCTGGGGGATGGGAGGCACTCTGGGTGTGGGCACTCCTCCAACCTTAACTGCTGGGTGACCCTCACCCAGGCATGTGCTTCTCTGGGCCTCGACTCCCCATATGCAGAGTGGAAGGTTGGGATACAGGGACTTGTGGCCCTGACACCTTCTGATTACAGCCTAGGTCATTTCAGAGACAAAAATCGTCAGTTTCAGGATGGATGTAAAAACAATTCCACCTGGCAGGATAATGCTCAAAATCTTTCTCCTAACATGAAACAGATCTGCTGTGTCTGAGGCACTGGAGGCAGAGAGAACTGCACCCCCCTGCCTCAAAGAGCTCGTGATCCCACATTGCCTGGGGAGGGGTGGGGTGGTCCTCCAGGCTTTTGTGCCCCCCGAGTGGCTCCCAGGGCCCTGAGCACAGAAACATGGAGAAAGGTCCTGTTGATATGCATCCCAAAGGTTCTCAAATTTCACTTGGGACTTCTTCCCCAGGGGAGGAGAACAGCTTTTCCACTTGGCCACTGAAAGCTCTCTGGCAGCGGGAGCTGGACTCGGCTTCTCCAGCTGGCAAGATATGGTCTGGAAACGGTGCCCAGCCGCGGAAGGCCTGGGAAGCACGCAAGTTGGCTAACAATGCTAGAAGCTTCCTTGGGGAGCTGCTGGCTGGAGCCTGGCTGGTTCCTGCTGGTCGTGAGCTGGCCCCTTCCTTGCAGGGCATGGTGAGCCCCTCAGGTAGAGTAGTGTGCAGGAGGAAAGACTGGAACTCCAGGACACTCTGCTTCACAAGGCTTCACAATAACAAGCTAAAGTTTTCCAGAAGCTTGGCACCCCCACTCTATCCAGCTGTAGCTCCGAGTGTCTGCCAGGCCTCCTAGGAACGCGGAGGGGCAGGGCGTCGCCTGCCCCTGGCTGTCTCTGCCTCTCCTTGCTGCCATCACACAGCCGGGGCGGGGGCTCTGCTCTTCCTCCAGCTGCCCTGGGGTAGTAGAAGCCATCACCTGAAGGAGAAGAGGAGCACGGGGTTATTCGAGCCTCCACAGAGGCCCCTAAACCCCGAGAGGAGCAGCATTAGCAGGTCCACGCCCCACAGCATCCCCGCCCCCAGGGGGAGGCGGGCTCTTGCTGCCTGCAGAGCCTGCAGCCTGCAGAAGCCAAACTCTCTTCAGGGATTACCACGAAGAGAGGGAGGAGAAGGAGGTGGGGTAGGCTCAGTGTAAGCGCTGAGGGGTGGGGGTAGGGAGCAGGAGAGAGTGTGTGTGGGGAGGTGTGGTAGGGCTGCAGGGGGACCTGGAAGCTGCTTTGGGCAGTGGGACAGCCGTCACTCTGTCACACCTGCACCAAGGCAAGTCTCATTTTCCGCAAACCTAGGCTCAGCTCAGAGCAGCAGGACACTGTGGGGACCTGGAGCACAGGCCCCAGAGGCCTCCAGGCCAGCCATGCAGCTCAACATTAGGAAAACCATTTGACCACTCAGGCCTTGCTTTTTTTAACCCATAAAACTGAAATAATGCCTCTTAAACTCCAAGGTCCTTTTGATCCTCGCTTGAGGATCAAACGAGAGGCTCTATAGAAGATGATAAAGCTCTGGGCCTGACCTGTGGTCAGTACGCAAGTTGTGGGAACTGCTGGTATGAAGGATGCTTGCTACCAAGGGAGAAAGCCTGGGAGATGAACTCTGAGAACCTGGTCTGAGTTCCAGCTCTCAACAGCCACGTGACCTTAGACAAGTCATTCAACCTCTCTGGGCCTTAGCTGTCTCATTTTTAAAATGGAAACAATAATACTACCCATAACCAGGTGGGTTTCCCTGGTGGTAAACAATCTGCCTGCAATGCAGGAGACTGGGTTTGATCCCTGGGCTAGGAAGATCCCCTAGAGAAGGAAATGGTAACCCTCTCCAGCATTCTTGCCTGGAGAATCCCATGGACAGAGAAGCCTGGTGGGCTACAGTCCACGGGGGTTGCAAAGAGTCATACATGACTTAGCATCTAAACTACCACCACCACCAAGCGACTTGCCAGTTAGCATCAGGCTCACAGAATGTAGGAGCTGATGGGATTAGAGACCCTTTCCAGTCAGCCCTTGGCCGTGCACCTAACCATGTGGAGAATTTGTTAAAATGCCGATTCTCATTCCGTGGGTCTGGGGTGGGATCTGATTCTGCATTTCCAACCAGCTCCCAAGTGAGGCTGCCTCTGCTGTTGGGCTGTGGGCCATGCTTTGAGTAGCAAGGATCTTGTGCAGTCCCACCCTCCCATTTTACAGATGAGTAAACTGAGACCCACAGTGCAGAAGATTGTTGCTTATAATCAGGAGCAGTAAATGGATCAGAGAATTGCCATCTGACTCCAAATTATGGGGCACACACCACCCTCCCGGCCACCCTGCTTGTTTGGGTAGACAGGGAGAGGTAAGACTGGGCCCATTTCTGTTTCAGCCCCTGTTTCAACTGGGGCATTGCTTTCAGTCACAGTTTGGATAGTAAACATCAGGAACCCTTTATACTTCCATAAAGTCTTAAAATTATCTTCCCCAAACAAAATACCTCCTCTGAGAGGGGAAATCCCCAGTGGGGAGCCACCTGCAGAGCCAAGGAGGACCGTTTCATGTGATGAGAGAACTTCACTATCACAGATCACTCCCACCCCCAAGAATATCTGAACAAATCCTGTTGGGTCCTCTCATTTCATCACCAAATCGGCCACCGGGGCTGGTAGCGTCAAAGCCTTCCACCATCACAGCAGGTAGGAAGGCAGGTCTGTAACCAGTCTCCCCTCCTGTTCATGTAACACACATGGTCTATGCACCCCACAAGTGGGCGCTGCGCTGGTCCTGGTGGAAAAGGAAGTGAGATCCCTGCTCCCACAGGGATCTTGAGGTCCCATTACCCTCTGCATCAAGCATCACAGTCTAAATGATGAGCCTGACTCTTCTGCAAACCAGATGTTCCCTAATGAAGAGTTCCTCGATGACTTATTGGAGGTTAAACACTGGAGTAAACAACTGAGCCACATTGACATATCTAACTTGCCCTTTGGTTTAGAGCTAGGCTGTCCAATACACTAGCCACAAGTCATGTGTGGCTATGGACATTTAAATTAAAGTCAGATACAGTTAAGACTCAGTTCCTCGGTCAGGCTAGGCACTTTTAAGAGTTTGATCACCACTGGTAGCTAGTGGCTACCGAGAGGTAAAGAGTCTACCAGCTACTGCAGGAGAGGCAGGATATGGGGGTTTGATCCCTGGGTCAGGAAGATCCCCTGGAGGAGCAAATGCCACTCTAGGATTCTTGCCTGAAGAATCCCATAGACAGAGGAGCCTGGCAGGCTACAGTCCATGAGGTCACAAAGAGAGTCAGACACAACTTAGCTACGAAACAAACAACAGCAACCATGTTGGGCGCATGGATCTACAACATTTCCATCATTGTAGAAACTTCGAATTTAGAGCCTCGATACTCAGAGTGGTTTAGAAGACCAAACTAGAGTGAGCTTTGAGACGGTTCAGAGCAACAGTTTTTACGGTGGCATTCTTGACTCCACCTTTCAGAACCTCAGATTCTCAGCCCCACTGCAGACCTACTGACCGACTGATTCAAACTCCAGGGGTGGGCCAGCCATCTGTGTTTTAACAAGCCCTCCAGGGATTCTGATGTTGCTCAAGAACCACCAGTTCAGAGAATCAACTCAGTCCAGAGACACTTGTCAACCACCAGTTAAGTGTCAACCTCAGGAATGCTTGAGAATGCCTTGGCTAAGCACGCAGGCTGTGTGACAAGATCCAAATTTAAGCCTCAGATCTCCCATTTAGGAGCTGTGGGTGAACTTCACCATTCATTTAACCGTCAAGCCTCCATTTCCTCAGCTGTAAAATGGGGGAATCCTTGCAGCTTCCTTTCAAGGGTACTAGATGGATGAAGAGATACAGGGAAAGTGAGTGGTCTGCTGGACTGGAAGCTGCCATATGTCAGTTTATCACCATCATCCCTGTCTGGTTTCCCTTCAATGCCTGATGCAGCCAGTCATTGGCCTGACTTAAAATGGGATTTTTACCTCTTTCACTGACAGATGGGTAGTGCTATGCCATTCCCTGAGAGGTACCGCTACACAAAAATGCTTTCTCAAAAGCTCAACACAGAGGACTTTACATAGGAAACTCATGCCCAGTGGAGTGACGTGTTTATGGAGCTGGGGGAAAAGTACAAATATGACCTAGTGGACACCCCACCCTGGGCTCTGGGCAAAAGTTCTGCCTGGACAATGTGAAGTGTGGCAGACATGGCAGGCCTTGGGTCCTGAAATAGCTTTCTTATTAGAAAAAGTACGAGGGACTTCCCTGTTAGTAGAGTGATTAAGAATCCGCCTTCCAGTGCAGGGGGCACAGGTTTAGTCCTTGGTTGGGGAATTAAGATCCCACACATGCAACTAAGAGTTCTCATGTCACAACTTAAGACCCTGAGTGCCAACTAAGACCCAGCGCAGCCAAATAATTTTTTTTTTTAAGATTTTTGGCCAGGTAGGGGAGATGGCTGCCCCCTCTGAGACCCAGGAGGAGGAAGTCCTTTGGGTTGGTTGTTTGGTTCATGTTTTATTTCACAAGGGCTTGGCTTATGACTCAGATTCAAGCAAAACAGAGCTCCCAAAAGGGAAGAGGAGGGAGACAAAAATAAATAAATAAAAGATGACTTATTGACATTCCCCACTATTAAATTACCACTCTTCTGAAAGATTCCATGGATCAAGACACAACATCTGTGGGGTGAGGGGGTCTGTTGGGAAGGTGGCAAATGGGGAGAAGGAAATAGTACTCAAAGCAGATCTGTGCGGGACTCCCCTGGCGGTCCAATGGCTAAGTTTCCTCACTCCCAATGCAGGGAGCCTGGGTTGGATCCCTGGTCCGGGAACTAGATCCCACATGCCACAACTCAGAGTTCACGTGCTGCAACTGAAGATTCTGCATGCTGCAACTAAGACCTGGCACAGCCAAATAAATATTAAAACAACACACACACAAAAGAAGAAAGCAGACTTGTTCTTGGTCCCAGACTGTTACACCAACTTCCTGCTGACCCCGGACGGACTCGCGCATGCTCTGTTAACTCCTTGACTAAAATGTTTTTTCTCTACCACCATGCTTCCAGATGCCACACTTGACCTTTGGAGATTGGCAGTTTGTTTTAAGATTCCCTGTCTACCTCCCCTGAGGAATTTGCCCCTGGCCCTAAAGTCTACAGCAATTGCTTCTTCCTCTTCATCCACAGCTTACTGATCAAACCTTTCTTCAAATTCTCTCATTCTATCTTTGGAGCACCTCGATGTCTTCCACACTGGGCTACAAGCTCCTGAAAGGTGGCCACTACATAAACCCATTTTTCTTTCCTACACCCTGGCACACAGTGGCTGCCCACTGGATGTGGACAATGAACAAATGGGTTTGCCCAGAGATTGCTGGAGGAACAACCCACTTGGAGGTTTGCCTGCTCTGTGACTTTGGGCTCTGTGTCCAATGCTCTCTGAAAAAACAGGTGGGAGTGCTGAAGCAGAAACTGGAGGCACTGAACAAGCCAATATGTTTTTAAATTATAACTCTTTTTCAAAACATCCTTTTAAGGCTTGCCCTCAATTGAGGAAAAAAAGAGTAACTTCCCTCTTAAAACTGGTTTTCTTTTTTTTAAACTTTTAAATTTTGTATTGGAGTATAGCTGATTAAGGTCTTCCCAGGTGGTGCTAGTGGTGAAAGAACTCGCCTGCCAATGCAGGAGACTTGAGAGACACAGGTTCGGTCCCTGGTTTAGGAAGATCCTCTGGAGGAGGGCATGGCAACCCACTTCATTATTCTTGCCTGAAGAATCCCATGGACAGAGGAGCCTGGTAGGCAACAGTCTATGGGGCTGCAAAGAATCAGACATGACTGAAGCGACATGCATAGCTGATTAACAATGTTGTGATAGTTTTAGGTGGACAGCAAAGGGACTCAGCCATACATATACATGTATCCATTCTCCCCCAAACTCCCCTCTCACCCAGGCTGCCATACGACATTGAGCAGAGTTCCCTGTGCTCGACAATAGGTCCTTGTTGGTTAAAACTGGTTTTCTGCCCTATGATCATGGAGGAAGACAGGAAGTCAGATTACTGATATGGGTGCTTCTCCCAAGACTCACCAAGTCCAAGGCCAGCCTGCCTCTGCCACTGCCTGAGGTGCCCAGAGGCTGCAGCCAAGGATGCTGGCTTCTTCCAGCAAACCCAGAACTCTCTGGAGAGGGCAGTGCCTACTCTAAACATAACCCAGGACTTCCTTTGTGGTCTGGCGGTTAAGACTCCAGGCTGCCAATGCAGGGGGCATGGGTTTCATCCCTGGTCAGAGAACTAAGATCCTGCAGGCCGTGTGACATGGCCAAAAGATTAAAAAAATAAATAAAATAACCCAAGTGTCCTGTGTCCCAGTTCTTTCCATGCATACAGGTGTGGGGAGAAAGCACCCTGCTAGGCCAGCTGGGCCCCCCTCTACCTTGTCCCTTTGGCCCCAACATTGAGTCCACAGGGCACATGATGCTTTCTGCCATTACAAGATTGGTCTCCCAGAAGCCTCCCAAGATTGCCCTTCCCTGCCACTGGGCATCTATCTGGTCTTACCAGTTCATCAGATGGGGCCACAGATAAGCAATCCCCACCTGGAAAGACAGGGTACATTCCACCAGCCCACTCCAGCCTCCTCAGCCTCTTTCATCTCCTTATACATTAGTAGATAATCAGTAGATGTAAGTAGGTTTGAGGGGACAGGTCATTGTAACTTAGTCGCTAAGTCGTGTCTGACTCTTTTGAGACCCCATGGACTGTTGCCTGCCAGTCCATGGGATTTCCCAGGCAAGAATACTGGAATATGTTGCCATTTCCTTCTCCAGGGGGTCTTCCTGACCCAAGGATTGAACCCTTGTCTCCTGCATTGGCAGGTGGATTCTTTACCAGTAGAGCCACCTGGGAAGCCAGGAACTGCCACATCAAGGACAAGTTGAGCTGGGTTCCAACTCTGGCTTTGCAGGTCACAAACCACAGAAGGCACAGTAGTCCCACCAGCTGACGCTCCTCTCCTTGCAGAAGGAAAGCTCATCAGGGAGCCTGGGATGCTGCCTGGCTGTGGGGCTTTGGTCCTTTGCACCCTGTCCCGGGCAAATGCCCTGAGGTACAGCCATCAGAACCCTGTGCACCCCCGAGGCTGGCAGCTGGAAAGTCAGGTGGTGCTCAGAGCAGCCTGATCAGAGTCCAGTGACCCTCAAAGGGCATCCTCTCCCAGGACAGAGTCAGAACATGGAGCTGCCTGTGTCAGACCACGGGCTCCACACCTTCCCGGTGGGTGGTAGCCACTGTTCTAGCTGGATAAGTGATTGTAGCCAGAAACACTTCATCTGCTGTGTTTTTTAACCTAAAATACTAGCATCAGCAGTTGGTGTGGCACTTCTCCTGACCTGCGGTTGCCCCATAGATGTGCCCACTTGAGTCTGAGACTCCAGAAAGATTGCTGTGAAAATGCCCCAGCCCCACCACCACCACCACCACCTCCTGGGATATCTGCTGGCCCCCTCCTATCCATCCTCCACAGGGAGACATGTTGGCTCGATCCCACAAATACCTTTGTTTCAAAGAGCAGAAAATCCATGCTAAATAAGGGGGAGGGTGCAGCCCACACCAAGGCACGGCAGAAACAAACAGAGCGCGAGACCTGAAGCACCTTCAGAGTGACATTCAGGAGTCTGGACTTTATCCTGAAAGCTGGGGTTGGGGGTGGGGGACACTGGCAGAGCAGAGGAGCCAGGGGAACACAAGTATTTTATAAGGATGCTGCTGGCTGGGACGGAGGGGAGGGATGGGCGAGAACCAGAGTGCCGCCCAGAGGACTCTGTTGGAGTTGGATGAATCCAACACATATTTATTGAGGGCCTCCTGTATGCTGGTTCTAGACGCTGGACTACAGAGGAAACCACTCAGGAAAAGACCCTGCCCTGGGTTAGGTTAGAGCTTAGTCTACTGGGGGTGAGTGGGAGCAGAGAAGGAATAAAGAACAAATAAGAGCATCCTATATGTGTTTGATGCTGTCAAGAGCCATAGAGAAAAGTCAAGCAGATGAGGTGGGGAGAAGCTGCTAAATTATGTGGATGGTTAGGGAAGTTCTCACTGAGAAGGTGACACCTGAAGAAAGGGACAGGGCAGGGGTTCTGGAAGGAATCCAGGCAGAGGGACCCACCAGGGGGATGGTGCTAGGTGGAGCTGGAGCTCAGGGGGGAAGATAGAGGATGGCAGGAAACCACACACCCAGGACAGAGACAATGCCTCTTGTCACAGCAGGGCCCGCCTGGTTCCGCGCTTCATCAATTATCCAGTCAGGTGGGGTTGGCTTAAAAAGGCCTGCTGTATAGGGACCCCTTCATGAATCACAACTTTGTTGTGGCAAAGGGGCTTGTGTAACTCAGGGAAGCTAGGAGCCATGCTGTGCGGAGCCACCCAAGATGGACGGATCACAGTGAAGAGTTCTGACAGAACGTGGTCCACAGGAGGAGGAAATGGAAACCCACTCCAGCAGTCTTGCCTGGAGAACCCATGGACAGTATGATAAGGCAAAAAGATATGCCACCAGAAGATGAGTTCCCCTCAAGTCAGAAGGTGTCCCATATACTACTGGGGAGGAGTGAAGGCAATTGCTAATAGCTTCAGAAAGAATGAAGCGGCTGGGCCAAAGCAGAAACAATGCTCATGTGTGGATGTGTCAGGGTGAGAGTAAAGTCTGATGCTGTAAAGAAACAATATTGCATAGGAATCTGGAATGTTAGGTCCATGAGTGAAGGTAAAGATTGACGGCAGGAGGAGAAGGGGGTGACAGAGAATGAGATGGTTAAATAGCATCACTGACTCAATGGACATGAATTTGAGCAGACTCCGGGAGACAGTGGAGGACAGAGGAGTCTTGCGGGCTATAGTCCATGGGGTCACAAAGAGTTGGAGATGACTGAGTGACTGGACAACAACCACCACCACCCTATAGGGAACTACATCTTCCCTCACTCTCAGTCCCTGTGGTTCAAGTGGGGCCGATTCAGTCACCCTGGTTCCCTAGGTAGACATGTGACCCAGCCTGGCAAATGAACATGCTCAGCTCCCTGGCTGTTGTGATTGGTTCAGGGGTGGTCACATGACCCGAGACAAAGAACTAGGAAAGCTGGTTCTCATCCTACGGTGGCTGACAAGCTGGGAACTGCTGGAGCCATCCTGGCTTCAGTGCAGGGAGAGCCTGCCTGACAATGAAGCTTGTACAGAGCAGACAGAACCTAGCCCTGGAGAGAGACAGCACTTGGGCACCCAGATCCAACTCTGCCTGAAGCTAGTCCTGTCCCCGGACTTCTCAGCTACCTGAGCCAATAAAGTTCCTTTTTGGTTAAGCCAACTTGAGCTGTGTCTCTGACATTTGCTATAGAAAAACAATCCTAAGGAGCCCAAAGGGGAGGGCAAGATGAAGGTTGATTCTTACAAGTCTCTTTGCTCTCATAAAGTGTCCATGTTCATAGATGAGGCCTCAAATGAGTTTTCTGGGAAAAGAGATTTCCTTTCTCCAATTGTGCACGCCCTCCCCCCAAACCTGTGTGTCCCTAGGAAGGGTGACTCACATTAGGAAAAAAGATAGTCACTGCCACCACCGTGGTCCAGGACTTTTCTGTAGGATTCCACAAGAACCACCTAGCAGCCTGCTCCCCACCCCCACCCCAGTCCATCACCCACAGACCAGCCAGTGTGCCAAAGCATGACATGTTTTGGTGTAAAACCCTCTAATGGCTCCGATTGAATGTAGGATGAAGTCCAAACTCCTCGTCCAGCCCTGCACAGCCTAGCCTCCTCATCAACATGCTCTCACACCAGGCCCCATTCCTGCCCCCATGGCCACTTCATCATTTCCTCTGAAGATGCCAAGCTTCCTTCCTGCCCCAGGACTTCTTTGCATGCAGTCCTTGGAATGTTATCCTCCATTCCACTAATCGTCAGGTCTCAGTTAAAGCCCAGATGGAGTCAGCCAGGAGGGCAGACTACAAAGACCCTGAGTTAATCTCCTCTCATGAGCATACCAGAATCACAGCTATTTGCAGAACAACAATTGATGGAAACCCCTTCCCTTTTCTTAAAATTAATTTTCATTGGAGTATAGTTGCTTTACAGTGTTGTGTTAGTTTCTGCTGTACAGCAACGTGAATCAGCTATACGTATACATAATCCCCTTCTTTTTGGATTTCCTTCCCATTTAAATCACCACAGAGCACTGAGAAGAGTTGCCTGCACTGTACAGTAGGTTCTCATTGCTGTTGTTTAGTCCCTAGGTGTGTCCACCCCTTTCTAATCCTATGGACTATAGCCGGCCAGGCTTCTCCGTCTATGTGATTTTCCAGGCAAGAATCCTGGAGTGGGTTGCCATGCCCTCCTCTAGGGGATCTTCCCAACCCAGGGATGGAACCCACATCTCTTGCTTTGCAGGCAGATTCTTCACCACCATGCCACCTGGGAAGCCCAATATTTAGTGGTCCATCAGGGCCACCAGACTTAGGACAAGGGAGGTGGGCTGTGAAAGTTTCCACAAAGGGCCAGGGGCCCCAGAGGGCTGATGTGAGAGCCCTGAGACTAGCGTGCGGCCCACAGGGGAGCCCCCTAGGTTCGGACACAACAAGAGGCCAATGTGCTGGCACCTGCTGTGTCTGGAAGCCAGGCTGGAATGTCCTGAGGCAGGGCCTGGCCGCAGTTCAGAGAGCACAGCCTTCCTCCCAGCTCCCGTTCTCAGGCTCACACAAACCCAGGAAGGGCAGAGACGGGGAATGTTTGCACAGCCGATAGGCCTTCTCCACTCCTCTCTCTGCCCGCCAGATTGGAGTCGAGGGAGCATGCTTGGTTGTGGTTCAAGTTTGGGCCAGAGTCCTCCTTTGATCTGAGGGCTTGTCTCTCCCTGGGTTATTTATTTGTAGAAACTGCTCTGGTTTCCTATGACTTCAAATACACATAAGGGAGCTGACGCCAGGCGGAGTCCCAGCCCAGGTTTGTTTTACTGCCCCATGTGTCACTGACTCCTCACGCCTGGGATCGGTTACCTGTATTCCTGTGCACAGGTGTGATTCAGCGCTCCAGGCTAGGAAACAAAAGCCTGTGATCTTGGGGGGAAATGGGCTCCGATAAACCTGATGTGGAGAAATGACTAGAGATCAGCAGTCCTGGGAGAACTTGGGCAAGGCTTCTCTGGGCCTCTGGTTTTGTTTTGTTTTGTTTTGTTTTCTGTACAGGGAGAGCCAGGGAGATGTGTATTTTTGTGCTTATTCAGAACTGGGTCCCACATGAGAATTGTGACAGTGGTGAATAAGGATGGAAAAATGGTGGATGGTGCCTGCTGGGAGGAGCTCTAGGACAAGCTCTGAGCTCTGGGGACCCCCTCTGCTTCACCACTAGGGGACCCCAGGGCTCCACATCATTGCATGTCCCCAACACTACTGTGAAAAATTTCAAACACAGCCACGTTGAAAGAATTTCACAGCAAACAGCAACATACCCGCAACCTAAATGCTGCTAGTAAGACACTGTTCTATTTGCCTTATCACATAGCTATCTGTTCATCATCTCTCTATCCATTTAGAAATCAGCCTTACTTTTTAAAATTAATTTACTTTTTTATTGAAGGATAATTGCTTTACAGAATTTTGTTGTTTTCTGTCAAACCTCAACATGAATTAGCCATAGGTATACATATATCCCCTCCTTTTTGAACCTCCCTGCCATCTACCTCCCCATCCTACTCCTCTAGAATGATACAGAGGCCTTGCTTAATTTTTCTGAGCCATATAGCAAATTCCCATTGGCTATCTATTTCACATGTGGTAATGTAAGTTTCCATGTTACTCTTTCCATACATCTCACCCTCTCCTCCCCTCTCCCCATGTTCATAAGTCTATTCTCTATGTCTGTGTCTCCATTGCTGCCCTGTAAATAAATTCTTCAGTACAATTTTTCTAGATTCTGTATATACGTGTTAGAATACGATATTTATCTTTCTCTGTCTGACTTACTTCACTCTGTATAACAGGTTCTAGGCTCATCCGCCTCATTACAACTGACTTAAATGCATTCCTTTTTATGGCTAAGTAATACTCCAAGAAATCAACCTTATTTTTATAGTTTAATTTCAAAGCAAATTGTAAGCACTGGTACACTACCCATCAACTGCTTCAGCATGCAGTTAGTTAATAATAAAGCTCAATATTTATCTAATTTTTTTAATCTTTTGAGGTAAAGTTTATATGTAACGAAGCACACAAACCTTAAATGTAGGTTTGCTGAGTTTTGACAAAGCATATACCTGCATCACCCAAGCACCTACTAAGGTACAGAACGTTACCATTCCCCTAGAAAGTTCTCTTGTGCCTTGTCCAGGTTAATTCCCTTTCACAAGAGGCAACCACTGCTCTAGCAGAGAAATATCAGAACCCAACCACAGATTTGTTTTGCCTGTTCTAGAAGATCATATAAAAGGAATTATCCAAGAAGCAGTCTTTTGGGTGAACCTTTTTTTCCAACACCTCTGGGGTTCATTCACACTGTTACATGAATCTATAGTTCTTATGACTGCTGAAAGCATTAGTTGCTCAGTTGTGTCTGAGTCTCTGCGACCCCATGGACTATTCCCTGCCAGGTTCCTCTGTCTGTGAGATTTCCCAGGCAAGAATACTGGAATGGGTTGCCATTCCCTTCTCCAGAGGATCTTCTCAACCCAACCATTGAACCCAGGTCTCCTGAATTTCAGGCAGATTCTTTACTGTCTGAGCCATGAGGGAAGACTTACCATCCACTAAGGGGCTCTGAAATTCTGGGAAATTTCTGTGGTTTCTTTTTAACCTTGGAGTGGCTTAAGAATATTTTATGATAGTATCTTGTGGATTATTTTTTCCCCTTCCCATTTTCCCCTTTCCCATTCAAATGCTCTCTGCTCAGTGCTCTAGGCTAAGATTCCTTTCCAGCACACAAGGCTGTTAGCCCCTTCCATCTAAAGGAGGTTTTGAGAGAATTAAGAGAGAGAATGTACACAAAGAGCTTAGGCGAGCCCCTGCTCTTCAGTTAGCATGCTGTAAAATCTACCCTCCATTCCTAGCTGTGCTCTCAGAAAGGGCAGAACAGTGACTGATTCATATCTGCTGAAAACAGCGGACACTCTTTCAGAAGGAATGCTTCTGAGAGTCTTGCCCTGAGAAGTCAGGACCCCGGGCATGTGTGCAGGTCAGTCCCGGGCCTCTTGCCAGATGGATGCTACTGAAGATGGAGTTTAAGGGGAGGGACTGCACAAAGCCTGACATGTCCCCTGGGGCCTCAGCTGCTGCCCACACCTGGTTCCCAGCCAGGAAGAGTGTCCACCTCAGGCTCTGGTTTCCTCTGCTGAGCTGCGCTGCAGCCCAGGATGCTGGCCTGGGTTCAGCCCAGTTTGGCTGTGCTGCCTAAGATCTTCCAGAAGCTTCAGTTGGAAAAAGTTACCCCTTGCTTTTTCACCATTAAATGGGAGGGAGTTGGCTCAGAGAGGAGGTGGTGCTATCAACTCAGGGCAGGTCTACCTGACTCACCCAGGGCCTGCACAAGTGGGGGCTGTGCCTGGCTAGCATCTGACCCAGAGCTCTCTGATGACTAAGCTTCTTCTTGCCTCCGACTGTTGCCCCTAGGATTCAACCTGGAAGTTGTATTTCCAGTACCTTGGAGTCAGGAAGGACCTTCCCACCCATGGAACCCACGATTTGCCCCAAGTTCCATCATGAAGATTCAAAGCCAGGTACCAGTGCAATTCAACATACACATGTCTCTGTTCAGTTGAACAATATGAAACTGGTGTTATTCAACCATATTGAACCTCAGAAATAGTAGTTTCCTATGAGTCAACCTGTCCATGCATCCAGTCCCTATTATGTGCCACAACCACTGAGCCCTCTTGCTGCAACTGCTGAAGCCCACATGCCCCAGTGCCCATGCTCTGCAACAAGAGAAGCCATGGCAATGAGAAGCCTGTGCGCTGCAACTGGAGAGTAGCCCCCACTCTCTGCAACTAGAGAAAAGCCCAAGCAGCAGAGATCCAACTGACAGTGAAAGTGTCAGTTGCTCACTCATGTCTGACTCTCTGTGACCCCATGGACTGTAGCCCGCCAGGCTTTTCCATCCATGAAATTCTCCAGGCAAGAATACTGGAGTGGGTTGCCATTCCCTTCTCCAGGGGATCTTCCCGACCCAGGGATCAAACCAGTGTCTCCTGCATTGTAGGTGAATTCTTTACCATCCAAGCCACCAGGGAAGCCCCATAAAGATCTGGCGCATCCTAAATATATAAATAAAATTATTTATATATATAAAAAGAGAAGTCCCAGATCCTAGACCAGACTGATTGGACCGGTGGGGAGGGGGCGGGGGGATGACAACTGACCAAAGCTAAGCTGATTCATTTTCTTTTCGTCCAGTCCCTTCTTGAGGTTTGGCTTTTTATCTGCCTTTGATTCTAGCAGACACCCTCTGTGTCCGTACAAGAAATCCAACCCTTCTGATTTTTTTTTTCATTTTTGCTAAATTTAGCTCAACTTAATTTCTGTTCCTGCAACAAAAGAGTCTTAGTTTGTCAGCCCATAAAAGAACGATCTGGCATTGCCCTCCTAAGGTCTTAAATGGGCCTTGAATCTTGCAGACAACACAGTTTTCTGCATGGATTTCTACCCTATTCCCATTGACTCTCTTGTGCTGCTACAACCCCACTTCTGGTGGCCAAGACTTTGCATTGATAGAGGATGCAATGCCCTCTGTCTGTCTCTGTATCTCAGGACTGGACAGGAGTGAGCTTAGCAAGATTCATGGAGATGGCAGATGTGAGTGAGGGCCACTGGGGGCATTTCACTGCTCAGCTATTTCAGCACCTACTAGGAGCTGCTCCCACTTGTTTACAGTTCAATTCATGTTGGAACAAAGACAAGCCAAAAATCAAATAAACAGCTTCCAGACACTTAGCACAGCACACTCTTTGTCTTCTCTCTCTTTGAGGACTGCAAATGAGATAAGCACCACCTTGCCTGGCTCTTCTCCAGGGCCCTGGCACAAAAAGGTAAAAGGAAGGGAATGAGAATATTCCTCAGAGTATGCTATGACATGAAAGTGGAGGAGTCAGGCCCTTCTTTGAATGGAACAAAAGATTTTTTTTTTAAAAACATGTTTCAGTACAAAGGAAGATGGTGCCAGAGGAAATGACCGTAAGCCAGTTAGAACATTTCTGGTGCCATAAAAATAGACTGCCTTCCTCAAGACTTGACTAATTCCATTACTGCTATTAGTTATTATTTGTATCTCTCCAATTTCCAAAAATTAGTATAGAAAACAGCCACTGAATCCCAAAGATTCTGACTCTGATTCAAATGACACATTGAGTATCTCCTATGTGCCAGACGTTGGGCTATTTATTTACTTACTAACTAGCCCACCCCTTCCCATATCCCAGAGGTTGAGTGATTTGTCCAAATTCACATAATGGGTAAGTGATATGTCTCTTCTAGGGTCCAAATTGTCTGGTTTTCAAGCCATTGTCTTTGTTCTGGCTGCGTGTGTGCATGCGGTCACTTCAGTCATGTCTGACTCTGCAACCCCATGGGCTGTAGCCTGCCAGGCTCCTCTGTCCATGGGATTCTCCAGGCAAGAATACTGGAGTGGGTTGTATGCCACTCCAGTGGCATAAGGAAAAGGATGCCATTTCCTTCTTCAGGGTATCTTCCTGACCTAGGGATTGAAACTGGGTCTGTTATGTCTCCTGAATTGGCAGGTGGATTCTTTACCACTAGCACCACCAGGAAAGCCCTTTGTTCTGCCCGCTCCACTGTCATAAGGAACTGATGCTTTCTCGGGAGGACCACAGGGAACTCCCAGACCAGCACCTTTTCCTGCCCAGCAAACTGTGCCTCCTCCCAGTCTTGCTCGGGGGCCCATCCCACCCACAGTACATTCTGCAGTGACCTCTTACATCAGTATCATCTCTTCAATCATGGGCATGAACCACTGTGTTGCCTTTCTGAGCATTCACAGTGGCCTCCTGACCAGCCTGCTGTCCCCAACCTCTTCCTCCTTCTGACCCATCCACTGCACTGCTGCCAGAATAGTCTTATGGCATCTTGTACTTTACACCCTTGTAAAGCCTTTGATGTCTGAAGCCCCTCACGAAGTGGTCCCCAGCTGCCCCTCACAGTCTCACCTCTTGATACTTTCTATGCCTTTTCCACTTATTCTTATATATATATAATTTCATTTTTAATTGGGGCATAATTGCTTTACAATAGTGTGTTGGTTTCTGCCAGGCATCATCATGAATCAGCTACAGTTATACATATGTCTCCTCCCTCTTGAACCTCCCTCGCACCTCCCACCCTATCCCATCCCTCTAGGTTATCATAGAGTATCCCAGTGTTCACTGAAGCACTATTCATAATAGCTAGGACATGGAAGCAGCCTAGATGTCCATTAACAGAGGAATAGATTAAGTTGTGGTACATATATAAATGGAATATTACTTAGCCATAAAAAGGAATGCATTTGAGTCAGTTCTAGTGAGGTGGATGACCCTTCTAGAGCCTGTTCTAGAGACTGAAGTAAGTCAGAAAGAGAAAAACAAATATCATATATTAATGCATATATATGGAATCTAGAAAGATGGTACTGATGAAGCTATTTGCAGGGCAGCAGTGGAGACACAGACATAGAGAACAGGCTTCTGGACACAATTGGGGAAGGAGAGGGTGGGATGAACGAGACAGTAGCATTGAAACATATGCTTTATCATATGCAAAATAGATAGACAGTGGGAAATCGCTATATGACAGAGGAAGCTCAAACCCGATGTTTTTTTTTCCCTTGTCCTTTTTTATTTTTTGGCCCAGCAGCAAGGCATACAGAATTTTATTTCCCTTAGTTCCCTAACGAGGGATCAGGCCCATGCCCCCTGCAGTGGCAGCATGGAATCTTAACCATTGGACTTTCAGGGAAGTACCCCTACTCATTCATATTATCTTGCTTATTTCTGCCTATTTCCATTCTGCCTCACTTTGAGGACTTCCCAATGACCCTAATTGATGCCTCGCTTCCTGATAAACTCTTGCTCACTCCTCTTAACCAAACCCAACTTTCCAATTAAGAGACACAGTCCACATCCTTTGTGACCTTCCTCCGCCACAATTATCTGGCTTCTGCCTGCAAGGAAGCCAGGCACCGGCAGAATGGGTAACATCCTGTTGTGTGCAGGGGGGTGGAGGTGGGGTGAGCCAGAGGGAGGAGATTGGGATGACTCAGGGGTTCATGGCCTGGGTGGGACCCCCACCAAGAGAAGGGTGCGCAGATTTCTTAGCTGCCTGGAAGAGCCTGTGGGATTGGAGCTGCCGTCACGGCCAAGTGTAATGTGCGCCAGGCAGCTGTGTGTGTGTGTGTGGAGGAGGGGAAATCCAGGGATCAGGAGAGCAGTGTGGGCTGTAGATACAGTTTAAAAGGTCCCCAAAGCCGTGGGAGAGGGTGTGTGAGCTCATCGGGGGCCACACGAACTGTGAGAGCCCTGGGAGCAGGCTTCAGCGGGGGTGACCCTGCAGAGTCCCCTCTGAGGTGAGTACACCCCACACTGCAGGGTGGGCCCCACTTTCAGAGGCTGGGAAACCAGTTTCTGCATGGCAGCTTCCTCCACCCCATCCTCCTGCCCAGGCTCCCCACCGCCCCAAGCCTTCCCGTCCATGGTCAGCCTGTGCCCTTTGGGCCAGCAAAGCCATCAGAGCATTTGAAGTCCCCACCTGGTGCCTGTGTGTGGGGCCCGCAATCCACCCGCCAGCACCTGGCCGCCAGCCAAGCCCACCACCTGCTAACTCAGGTGCCTGCCTCCCCTCCACCTGCAGCTGCCAGCTCCCACAGGCCCCAGGCTTGTGGGACTCTCCAAAGAGTCTCCGATCCTCTCCAGGAATATCAAGGGGGTGGTTTCCTTTCTTACAGATACTCACTGAAAGAGTAACCCCAGAAGAGATTCTCCCCCACACAGGGGATGTGAACAGAACTTCATCTCCCTCCCTGGAAATGCCAGCTGCTGCTTGAGCCCCAGCCAAGGAGAAACGGGCCCCAGGGGCTTAGGTCTTGGCAGGCTGGGGCCTCTGCCTCCCCACCAGCTGCTCCTGAGCCAACGGGCCTGTAAATGTGTTACAAGGTGTCTCTCAGGTTGTGTGAGGCCAACCCAAGGTGTCAGAGCTGAGAGCACGGGGGCAGGAACAGTTGAGGGGTGGTCGCCTGGGAACCGAATCTCTCTCATCAGCCCCTTCTCCAGGATTCTCAGGAGGAAAAACGCTGGTGAAGGCCAGGTGATGAGGCCGGAGGAGGAAGCCACGTGGCTACTGGAGGCCAGAATCAGAGATCTCCCCGTCAGCTCTCCCAGACCACACAGGGCTCTCTCACAGGATTTTTCCAAACTTTCTGCTAAATAATCCATTTTCTCTTTTATCAGGGTCATCTTCCTCTTAATGATCTGAAGATCATCCTATTCATTGTTTGGAGAGCTCTGCAGCCCCCCACTTGAGCTTCAAGTCCTCTTTGTCCCTGCAGGAGGTGGGGATACAGGCTGGAGAGCTCTACGTGGCTGACATCACCATCTCAGGAAAATCACGGAGAGCCTCCCAGGAGGAGCCATACCTCTCTGCAGCTCATTATCCACACTTGCTGCTTCTGGTCTCTCCGGTCTGGGCAGACTGGCTGATTAGCACCTGCCACGTGGTCGGCTGGCACTCACATCCTGCTTCAGCGTCCTGTCACTCTGTAACACTCTGAACAAGCCCGCGGTTTTGACATGCTGGGAGATGAGCTCTGAATGGGTCTTTCTGAGCACGTGGAGTAGGACCTGTCTTCTCAGTGGCACTGCCGGCTGCTGCTCCTGGCAACCAGCATTACCACACAGCCACCAACTGCAGACGATGTGCATCTTGCTGGAGAGGAAAGGGAGGAACTAGCTGATACTGCCAAACCTGATTGCTACCTCGAGTGGCTTCTCCGCTCTCTTATTGTTGCTGTTCAGTCACTCAGTCATGTCTGACTCTGCAACCCCATGGACTGCAGCACACCAGGCTTCTCTGTCCTTCACTATCTCCGTAGTTTACTCAAACCCATGTCCACTGAGTCGGTGATGCCATCCAACCGTCTCATCCTCAGTCGCCCCCTTCTCCTCCTGCCCTCAATCTTTCCCAGCATCAGGGTCTTTTCCAATGAGTCAGCTTTTTGCATCAGGTGGCCAAAGTACTGGAGCTTCAGCTTCAACATCAGTCTTTCTGATGAATATTCAGGGTTGATATCCTGTAGGATTGACTGGTTTGATCTTGCTGTCCAAGGGACTCTCAAGAGTCTTCTCCAGCACCCCAGTTTGAAAGCATCAATTCCTCAGCGCTCAGCTCACTGGATCCTCCCAAAGTGGTCCTCAGTTGCTGCTGGGGATTCTGGAGTGCCCAGGCTCTGCCTCACCCCGGGAAGCCTTCTGTTGGCTCAGGTTTGCTTTATGGTAGTAGTTTTAATCACACAGCCCGAAGTTCACTAGTCACTAGTTCACAAAAGCTACATAATTACCAGCCGGGGCATTTAAAAATATACAAACTCTTGGACTTTCCTGATGGTCAGGTGGCTAAGATTCCACATTCCCAATGCAGGGGGCCCAGGTTTGATCCCTGGTCAGGGAACTAAATCCCACATGCTACAACTGAAAGTTCAATTGCCGCAACTAAAAGATCCCTCATGCGCCAAGGAAGATGGAAGATTCTGTGTGCAGCCATTAAAACCCAGTGCAGCAGAACAGGCAAGTCCACAGGGACAGAGGAGGTTCTGCTTCTGGTCGCTATAGGCTGGGGAGGCACAATGGAGAGCGACTGCTAATGAGGAGGGTCTCTGCTAACTGGGGTGACCAAATGTTCAAAAAATAGATAGTGGTAGTGATGATAGGTACATAGCTCTGTCAATATAGTAAATACTACTGAATTTTTTGGGGTTTGTCAAAAAGTTCATTTGGGTTATTTTTCATAAGATGTTACAAAAAACCTGAATGAACTTTTTTGGCCATCTCAAGCCACTTCAAAAAAATGAATTTTATGGTTGCTCAGTCTTGTCTGACTCTTTTGCAGCCCGTGGACCCATGGACTGTGGCCTGCTAGGCTCCTCTGTCCATGGGATTAGCCAGGCAAGAAGAATACTGAAATGGATTACCATTTCCTACTCCAGGGGATCTTCCCAACCCAGGAATAGAACCGGAGTCTCTTTATGTCTCCTGCATTGGCAGGTGGATGCTTTACCACTAGCACCACCCAGGAGGCCCCAGGTGAATTTTATGGCATGTAAATTAAAATCTCAATAAAGCTGTTAGAAAAAATCCTAGGCATTGTCACTTGCTCTCCATATGTCTTTGGACCAGTCAGCCTCAGTATTCTAATCTATAAAATGGGGATGGGCATGCTCTAGAGAGTGCTTGTGAATCATGGGACACTTATGAGTACTCATTAAACACTAGAGCCATCAATCATTATTATCACAAGAATCACAATATGAAATTGGACTCGGCTTGAAGGCAATGGCACCCCACTCCAGTACTCTTGCCTGGAAAATCCCATGGACGGAGGAGCCTGGAAGGCTGCAGTCCATTGGGTCGCTAAGAGTCAGACACGACTGAGCGACTTCGCTTTCACTTTTCACTTTCATGCATTGGAGAAGGAAATGGCAACCCACTCCAGTGTTCTTGCCTGGAGAATCCCAGGGACGGGGGAGCCTGGTGGCTGCCGTCTATTGGGTCACACAGAGTCGGACACGACTGAAGTGACTTAGCATAGCATAGCATATGTGATTTGCATGCATCACTATAATGCTTTCAACAGCACAGCTCTGTGAACAATTTTGCTTCTGTTCATAGGCACAGATGGAGATGAGGCTCAGAGAGATGCTCACAGGCCCTCACCTAGGAAATAGCTGAATGAAGATTCAAATCTCAACTTGTCTAACTCCAAGTCTATCATCCATTTATCCGTTCTCTCATTCATTCAATAGTCCAGCTCTGATCCAGGCACTGGGTAACCAACACTCAACAAAACAGCCTTGATCCTAATCCTCTTGAAGTTCAGTCTCTTGGGGTGACCAATGTGTATCAAATAGTCACAAAATCAAGTGCATAACAACAAACAACATAGTTACGTGAAGCAAAAACATGGGATGCTACGAAGGAGGACACAGAAGTACTGACAAATGTAGGCTGGCAAGGAGGTGGGCAGGGAGAACCTCAGGATACCCAGACCTGCAAGATGCAGGTGACCAGGGCGAGGGGAAGGGTGCTCCTGGCGGGCTGACTATGTGAGCACGTGACTGTGGGTCCCCCACCCACTGTGTGCGTGAGTGGGTGGGAGGGGGAGGCACCCACTGATACTGCAAAAGGATTAGGCAAAAGCTGCTCCATCAACTGTCCTTCCTCATTCCACATGTTCCGGCCCGAAGCAGGAATATCGTGTGGTGATGCAGACTGAGCAGGCGGGGAGAGGAGGCACCTGTCTGTCACCTTCCAGGAGTGGTTTCGGGGTGGGGTTGGTGCAGCAGAGGGCGTGCCCACATAGGATGGGGTCAGACTGAGCTGTTGATGGGATGGGTGGGATGAGGTGTTTTGGAAGGGCTCACCCAGATCTGAATGGCAGAAGCGGGAGGGGCCAGCCCTGGAACGTCTCTTGGCTTCCCCTGTCATTGCGTGCAGCTGCATGAGCCTCCACAACCTCGGCCTTCTCCCACATTCCTGGCTCTAATCCTGCCCTGCCTGTCACACCCAGTGACTCGAGCTGCCTCACGGACAGGACTTTCTATCTCATTATGGCTCACCTGCCCCATTGCAGGTGACAGCTCAAGTCACCACAGAACTCTTGAAGGCTGGAATACATGCTGGCCTGGTCCCACTGAACCAAAATCAAATTCATAGCAACATTACTCAAACACCTGTCTTCCCTGGATGGAGACCAGAAGACCAGATAACCAGAGAGAAGAGAAGATGGCAACCAGCATTTCCAGTGTTTACTCACTGATTTATCCCTGAGGTTTTTTTCTTTATGAAATAATTATATACCTGCTGGTACTTCCCAGGTGGTGCTGGTGATAAAGAACCTGCCTGCCAATGCAAGAGACATGTGAGACGGGGGCTTGATCCCTGGGTTGGGAAGATCTGCTCGAAGAGGGCATGGCAACCCCTTCCAGTATTTTCGTCTGGAGAATCCCATGGACAGAGGAGCCTGACGGGCTACAGTCTGTGGGGTCACAAAGAGTCGGACATGATTGAGGTGACTTAGCATAGCACATATACCAGCTGGAACACAATATTTGCTTAATACATATCTTAAATCTATTCCTCTTCAAACAATACCTTCACCCTCTGATAAATCAGTGTCAAATCACTCGTTACTACAAAAATGTTTTAAAGTCTGTCCATGTTTGAAATCATTTCATAAATCACTCATCTTTGGGACATTGTGGACTAGCTGATGTGGACATTCTTTCTCAAGCACAAACAGGCACTGGACGTGGTATGTGATGGTTCTGGGGCCCTGGGCCCTGCCTACCAGGGAAGCTGGGTCTGGTGTCTCCCCTGCTCTCCCACCAGGACTGGTCCAGCCCAGCCTTGACTGACTCCTCACCCCAGCCTCACCAGGCTCCCAGATCAGCCTCCATCACCCCCAAACTCTCTGCTGTCACCAGGTAAGCTCCCTGGTGCTGGCAGGCCCTGAAGGGCAGGTGGGGACCCAGGAAATGAGGGGCAGCCTCATCTGGCCCCAGCCCACCATGGAGCAGCTGCTCAGGTTCAACTAGCTTTAAAAAAAAAAAAAGCCGTCACTGAAATGAGCAGACATTCCTCTCCAGGCTGCGCCAGCCCGTGAGTCATTCTGGGGGTGGGTCTCAGGATTCCACCCCCACTGTGGAGGCAAGGGCCACCCAAAAAGCCCAGAGAGGAAGAAGCGGGCAGAGAAGTGGCCTAGCTAAATCTGGAAGAGGGGCCCGCAGCTGTTGCCACCCCCTCCTGCCCCTACATCCTGGCATTTGGCTTATTTACCGGCCTCTGCTTCTGGACGGAGCCCTGCCAGCTCTTCTGCCTGAGACACCCTGAGCCCTTAGGGAGGGGGTTCAGGCTGCCTGGGGGGCTCAGGCAGCTGTGGCTCAGCCCCAGGAAGGGAGGTGGCACACGAGTGGCCGGGGTCACTCGAGCAGGAAGTCCACACCCACTGACCAGCTGCTGGTGAGCAGGCTGTGGGTACCAGGGAGGTTGGCTTGGGTTGCTCCAACCTGCCCGAGTGGTTGCTGGTGGCAGCCTTGGGGGCCCCTGCCTTCCTCGGAGGGGAGCATGTGAGGTTGGCTCCCCACTGGACAGGCCCCTGTGGAGAGTCAGTGACCTGAACCAGGGGAAGGCAGGCAAACACAGGCTGCATGCTCAGTGGCTCTGTCCCTGGTTCACTGGGAGGCCACAAGCCATGTCTCATTCCTCCCCATGTCCAGGCGGAACAAGGGGAGGTCTCTTACCTTCCCAGGGCCATGCCACCAGCAGTGTAACTTTCCTTCCTGGTGAGCAGCAGACCTCTCTCCTGAGCCCCCGAGGAGATGCTAGGAGACAGGTAGAGGAGACCCAGGATAAAAGTCTCTGCAGGATGGGCTGTCTCTACCATGCAGGCACACCCACCATACCTCCAGCCTGGAAGAAGCATTGTCTACACACCCAGCCCAGCCACCTCCCAGCACAGGGGGCACTTGCAGGACCCACAGAAGGGCAGATACCCTTGACTGATACACCCAGAGCACCAAAATGTACCAGCCTCATAGGAAAGTGAAAGGGTTAGTCGCTCAGTCATGCCCAACTCTTTGTAACCCCATGGGCTGTAGCTGGCCAGGCTCCTCTGTCCATGGGATTCTCCAGGCAAGAATACTGGAGTGGGTTGCCGTTTCCTTCTCTAGGGGTAACTTCCTGACCCAGGGATCGAATCTGGGTCTCCTGCATTGCAGGCAGATTCTGTGTCATCTGAGCCACCCAGGGAAGTCTCACAGGAGGTGCTCAGTAAATGACAGTTGAACAAACCCAAGAACAATTGGGCTCTTGAGTCAGATTCACATTGCTGGCTCACTGTGGGACCCTGGACCAGCTGATTACCTTACATTTCTTTTCTTCTTTTAAAAATATTTATTATAAGCTGTTCTTAAGAAAACAGATCTCTATGAGGAAGAACTGCTTTACAACTCGGTAATTTAACTTGAGGGACCAAAACATAAGCCACAGTATACCTGATACGGGACTACAAGGAATTTTAGACTTTTTTTTAAAAACATATATATTTTTGAGGAGAAAGTGAATACCATCACTGACTTTATACTAGCCATAAACATTTTTTTAAGTTAATTTTTATTGAATATAGTTTCTTCTCAAATGGTGTGGTGGTAAAGAATCCACCTGCCAGTGCAGTAGACTCAAGAGATACAGGTTCAATCCCTAGGCCGAGAAGATTCCCTGAAGAAGGAAATGGCAACCCACTCCAGTATTCTTGCCTGGGAAATCCCATGGACAGAGGAGCCTACAGTGGAGTGGGCTACAGTCCATGGGGTCGCAAAAAGTGACACAATTGAGTGATCGAGCACACACATATTTGCTTTACAATGTTGTGTTAGTTTCTGCTGCACAGCAAAGTGAATCAGCTGTACGTATATATATATCCCCTCTTTTTCAGATTTCCTTCCCATTCAGGTCACCACAGAGCACCGAGTAGAGTTCCTTATGCTAGAGAGTAGGCTCTCATTAGTTACCTATTTTATACATAGTAGTGTACACCTGTCAATCCCAAGTATCTAATATTTCTGAATCTCACTATATATTCACCAAGAAAGTGAATCTGGCTCTCCTGGGACCATGGTGAGGATGAAGTAAGAGAGACCATTGAAGTTGCTTTGCTTTCTGGCACAGAGCAGGTTCACTATTATCACTAACAGGATCACTCTACCTAACACCAACATTTCAAAGGCCACCCTGCACCATCTAACTTAACACTTCTCAGGGCAACGTTTTTCCTCTGCTGCTCTCAAGCCCAGTTGGTGGTATCCACCCAAGCATCTAAACAGAAACCAGGGTTCCTCCTGGCTCTTCTCATTGCTCATCCCTGGCACTGTGGTATCCAGTGCATCCCTCTCATCCTCCCTCTGCAGGTCTCTGGCCTCCATCTCTTCTCCATCCCTGCCTCCACAGCCCCAATCTTCTCTCAAGCCTCACTCCAGGGACTGCCAGACGTCCCCCCTGCCCCAGGCTCCTCCAGCACCATGAACTTCCCTCTACCCCACCCTGGCTGCAGTCATCCATCTGCCCACCTGCCACCTTCACTGGCTATGGGCCCCTGGAGAGCAGGGAGCAAGACGTGTACTCAATAAATATTTGCTGGACTGATGAGTCAGTGAACATAGGAGACCAGAGGAAAGGTCTTGGTGGGTGGAGAGAGGCCAAACAGGAAGAGGAGAAAAGTGGAAGCATATTTTATGCATAATTTATTACCTTTCAGTCCATCATGGTTTCATTTAAAAGAGAGGAAGGTAAAAGATGAAATGGAAATACATCTATAAAACATGAGCAGATGGTATCCAACTTATTTGTTCCAAAAGTGTGTTTATAAGTTGGTTGCTTAGAACATGGCATTGTATCCTCTGTTAAAAATTCAAATCAAGATCTATGACAGACTTCTCTGGAGTTCCAGTGGTTAAGAATCCGCCTTTCAATGCAGGGAACACTGATTCGGTCCCTGGTCTGTGAAGATCCCACATGCCATGGGGCAACTAAACCCATAGACACAACTACTGAACCCATGCGCCCTAAAGCCCATGCTCCGCAACAAGAGAAGCCACCACAATGAGAAGCCTACATGCAGCAACGAAGATTTAGAGCAGCCATAAATAAACAAATTAAAAAAGAGAGAGAAGATCAATGACAAATATAGATTAGCTGTTAACATATGTGCCATGTACTGTGTCAGGCATCTTCCATAATCTTTGTATCTAACCCCCTCCAGGGAGGAATTCCTATTCCCATTTTACAGATGAAAGGAAGAGAGTTGCAGGAAGATTTGGTAAATGTCTCAAGATCATGTAGCTCATTAAAGGAAGAGTTGTGAATTGACTCCAGATCTGTCTGTTTCTAAATCTTGTGCTTTCTTCCCCTAAGCTGCTGCTGCTGCTGCTAAGTCGCTTCAGTCGTGTCTGACTCTGTGCGACCCCATAGACGGCAGCCCACCAGGCTCCCCCATCCCTGGGATTCTCCAGGCAAGAACACTGGAGTGGGTTGCCATTTCCGTCTCCAATGCATGAAAGTGAAAAGTGAAAGTGAAGTCGCTCAGTCGTATCCGACTCTTTGCGACCCCATGGACTGCAGCCTACCAGGCTCCTCCGTCCATGGGATTTTCCAGGCAAAAGTAGTGGAGTGGGTTGCCATTGCCTCCTCTCCCACCAACATTGTCAGCTGCTCTGATTGGTTGGCCACCAGCCTTGCAGCTTCCTCATTGGCCAATCCTCCTAGGGGGGAGGGCTCTGGTGACCACAAAGACCTATGGGATATAAGCTGTGGACAGAAGGGAGCAGTGAGGGAGAAAAGAGCCTCCTCGTTGGCAGATCTTATCAGCTAAACCCACAGAAGGTCAGGCCAAGTGCCACTGGAAATGCCTGAAAGAGAAACAAGGTTCGAGTTCTGGAAATCATTCCCCTCTTCTCCTACCCCTATAACTGCACCAAGATGGCAGATGCAGAAGAATTGGAGCAGTTTCGGCCCTTTTGGGGGCTTCCCAGGTAGTGCTAGTGGTAAAGAATACGCTTGCCAATGCAGGAGACATAGGAGACTCAGTTTTGATCCCTGGGTCCGGAAAATCCCCTGGTGAAGTAAATGGCAACCCACTTCACTATTCTTGTCTAGAAAATCCCATGGACAGAGGAGCCTGGTGGGCTATAGTCCATGGGGTCATAAAGAGTCAGAAATGACTGAAGCAACTTAGCATGCAAGCACTACCCTTGTGGAGGAGTGAAGGCAGGATGGTGCACTCCTTGCCTGTGGACTGTAAGGCCCCTCTTCAAACCTTCTCTCCATCCCACCTTCCTCCCATCACCTGCGTGGAGACCCTTTGCTTAGGTAGTACTTGGATTCTCCAGGCCAAGAGCAGAGGACACTAATTGGCAGCTGAGGGACCAGGTCTGGCCTGCAGATGTGTCGTTCAGACTGCATAGCATCATTAAGAATTTTAGAAGTTGAGAAATTTCACACAAGTGTCTCGATGTTCAGCTTTACTGGAAAATCTGGCAACTTGGGGCCAAATTCCCACATGGCAGCAATCAGCTGGCACTGAGCTACAGTTGCTCCTTCACTGTGGGCATGGTCTCTCCCCGTCTTGTAAGAGAAGGGAGTAGCTTCACAGCCACGCTGGGCTGGGGTGTGGGCTAGCAGCTTGAATGTTTCCACAAGCTCTGTCCTCCTCCATTTGTGGCCAGTGGGGACAGAGGGCAGCTTTGTCAGCTAATGGAGTGGAAGCGAGGCGGCCACTCCGTGGGGAGCCAGCCTGCCTCCGAGCCTGCCTGCTTCTTGACCACAGGACTCTGTCCACTCCAGGAAACCTGCTGGTATTTCTAATGTAACCAAAACCACCCCTGGCTTCCTGGCCTGGACCCCCTAGCGTTCCCTTGCATGGCCCAGGCTGCTGTGTCCAGGGCACCTGGGCAAACATTTAGGGGCTTCAGGGCCCAGGGCCCCAGGCTGGGGCCCCCAACAGTCCCAGTGTTATGGCCCGTGTCCCTCCTGGGGCCAGTAGGGGGTCCTGCCAGAACCAGGCCTGCCGATGGGGTAGCCTGTTTCAGAATCACCAGATATTTCATTCCCACTTCAAGGAGCTTCCAGAAGAAAATCCAAACAAATATTTAGAGATGACTATCTTTCCACAGTCCTAGAGGAAGCACCAAGGCAGAGGGCAAAGACAACAGGCCTTGCAGTGGGGTCTGGGCCCTGGAGGAGGGTCAGGAAAGGTCCGACTGCTCCCAGAGGGTCTGCCTGCTTCCAGTTCACCGGTTCCAGAGCCCCTGCATCACCCTGAGGAACCTGAGAACCTGGGTCATCTCTGCTTTTTCTCTGCTTGGCATCCTCCCCCTTCTATCGCATTTCCAAATCAAGCTTCCCTTCCAGGGCCCTGGGGAGCACCAGCCCTCTGGGACCCAGCCTCCGATCCCCTCTGAAGTCTCTCTGGACTTTGAACCCGCCCGCCTTTCCACTTTCCACCTCCTACCAGAATTGTGTGTTTATGATTTTCTCTTCCATTGCTGGCCTCAGCAACCCTTGAGAGGAAGAAATTCAAAAAGACTGTTTCAAATCCAGACCCCATCCTTACCAGCTATGTGACCTGGGACCCAACCCCACCCCTCTTCTTACAGTTAAGTTTCCTTAGCTGTCAAGTGGGATTCATAGTGCCCACCTGGCAGGGCTGCTGTGAGGATGGAGGATGAAAATACGTGTGATATTTGCTGTTCAGCAGAAACTAACTCAATGCTGTAAAGCAATTATACTCCAATAATTAAATAAAACAGCAAGAAAGAATGAAACAACCAACAAGGATATACTGTACTATTTAACACAAGGAATTATACTCATTATCTTTTAATGACCTATAATGAAGGACAATCTGCAAAAATGTGAATAACTATACTGTACACTGGAAACTATTACAATGCTGTAAATCAACTATACTTCAATTTTTAAACAATGAAAATACATGTGAAGTCTCTAGCATGATGTCTGGACAAATGAAAAGCCTGGATGGGGCTTCCATGGCGGCTCAGTGGTAAAGAATCCGCCTGCCAAAGCAGGAGACAAGGGTTCGATCCTTGATCCAGGAAGATTCCACGTGCCGCCGAGCAACTAAGCCTGTGCGCCACAAGTACTGAGTCTGTGCTCTAGAGCCCTGGAGCCGCAGCTACTGAAGCCTGGCTGCCGTAGAGCCCGTTCTCCACAACAAGAGAAACCATCGCATGGAGAAGCCTGCGCACCGCAACTACAGAAGACTCCAGCTTGCCACAAGTAGAGAAAAACCCATGCAGCAATGAAAAATCAGCGCAGCCAAAAATAAATATATAAATACAATCATTTTTTTAAAAAATTCCAGTGAACCACGGCTGAACGAGTGCATTCCACACGCATCTGGCTCTGTGCTGTGGCCGCACACAGCCCACAGGGGTGGTGGTGTATAAGGGAAATCGCTTTTCTCCTGTGTGCTCCCTGCTTTCAGAGTCCTGCTTGGAGAACTGCCGGTACAGCAAGGCCTCTCATCTTCGTCCCCTTTGCTCAGTTCTGCCCCAGAGCAGTGGGAGCACTTCACAAGCCAGCTCTGATCTCTGCAGAAGCCACAAAGACAAACGCCTCTCTCCCAGCCGCCCTCCCCACTCTGCAGTCTGCAGTGGCCTCGCGCCCTGCACGCTGTCTGCCACCTGGGGAAGCCAGGGGCTGTCTGGCCTGCTCTGCAGCCCAGGAATGTGCCGGGACCACTACAGGCCCAGTTTGGAGCAGGGATGAGGGATGAAAAGCAGGACAGAAAACCACCAGCGACGTTGCACTTGACTTTTTCAGAAGCTCGTTTCCTCAGGTTCCATACTCAACTCACCCTCAGTTACAGACAAGCTTCCCTTTCCTTTTTTTGTGTCCTTAACTCATTCTTTCTTTTTCCTCTTTTATTTTATTTTCCTTGAAAGTGCTTGTTGCTCAGTCGTGTCCAACTGTTTGTGACCCCATGGACTGAATCCTGCCAGGCTCCTCTGTCCATAGGATTCTCCAGGCAAGAATACTGGAGTGGGTTGCCATGCCCTTCTCAAGGGGATCTTCCCAACACAGGGATCGAACCTGGGTCTCCTGCATTGCAGGCAGATTCTTTATTTTCCTTAACTCATTACTAAGTCTGGCCTCCCTAGAAAACATACACACACACACACACACACACACACACACACACACACGAGCCTTGACTTCTGACTGTGCCTCCTCTGAACAGAGTGCTGCTGTGCTATGGAATGCGGTTCCTGCTGACCAAGGAGAAATGGCATTCGGGCCCCTGGGCAGAGCACCTCTTACCTGAGTGGGTGTGAGTGAGCGTCCCTGCCCCCTCTACCCGTCAGCTGCTTCTCCCCACTCCTCCCACAACCCCCACAGCCCCAGCTGCAGCCTGTACTCCTTCCCCACTCCAAGGGCTCAGCTGTAAGTCAAGATGCCTCAGCTCGTGTGTGCCAGACACCCTCAAGCAGGGCCCCAATACCTGGGCACCAAAGCTGCACAGGCCACTCTGGGTGCCCCAAGAGAGCAGGGCAGGAGTGGGGAGCATGCATCTTGCAGCCAGGCAGGCCACACTCAACACTCTGACCATTACTTGCTGAGTCTGTTAAAGCAAGTTGCCCAATTTATCCTAACCGCAGTGTATTCCGTTGCAAAATGGGAATTCCTGCCTCATGTCCAAAGAGATGATGTGGTTCCAACACACATTCACACGCATGTATTCAGTCGTGTCCAACTCTGTGCGACCCCATGGACTGTAGCCCACCAGGCTCCTGTGTCCATGGGTTCTCCAGGCAAGAACACTGGAGTGGGTTGTCATTTCCTTTTCCAGGGACTCTTCCTGACCCACTGATCAAACTTGACTCTTCCTGTACCTCCTGCATTGGCAGGCGGATTCTTTACTATTGAGCTACCTGGGAAGCTCAGCATTCTTTCAGGTCTTGCTGTTTTGAATACCTCTTTCCCGAGAGCCTGGGAATCCCTCCGTTGACCTGATTCCAGACAATATCACTGGTCATCTATACACCTCCCGTCTCTCTTGGTCCATTCCATCTACACATCTATCTATGAGTCTGGCGAGCCTGGAATCCTGTGCAGCAACATTCTCTCTCGGTTGGCAGCGTCCTAAAGTATCTGATTTAGTTCTGTTGTTTCTATAAAGTGAATCCTGTGGGGCAGTCAGATTGCCCGAGGACCCAGGCTATCAGGAGAGTCTGGTGCTGCTCTGAGGTTATAGCATCACCACCTGCACCCCAGGGTGTGCCCCAGCTTGGACTAGACCCCGTCCCTTAGCGTACGTCCAGCTGAGGATTGCAGATAGGAAGGGACCTCTGGGCTGGGTCTGTCACGAGAGAAAGGGAGGGTGATTCCTCGGCCAGCTCTGCAGGCTGGGAACTGGGGTGGGAGAAACTGGAAGTAACCTTTCTAGAATATGGAGGAGGGCATGGCAATCCACTCCAGTATTCTTGCCTTAAGAATCCCATGGAGAGAGGAGCCTGGTGGGCTAGGGCTCAGGGCTTCCCTGGTGGCTTAGTGGTAAAGAATCCGCCTGCAATGCAGGAGATGCAGATTCCATCCCTGGGTCAGGAAGATCCCCTGGAGGAGAAAATAGCAACCCACTCCAGTATTCTTGCCTGGGGAATCCCATGGACAGAGGAGCCTGGTGGGCTACAGGGCATGGGGTCACAAAAGAGTCAGACACGACTTGGTGACGAAACAACAAGAAGAGGGCTCAGTGCAGCCAGGGTCTCTGAAATCCTTCTAGCACTTCTCTGCTTGGTCCTTCCAGCACTACCTTAATGGTCTGGCTTGTTATAAGAAGATTACCTAAAACTTCCTAGTGCTATGATTCTGGTAACAGCCTTTTGCTAAAAACCCTATTGGTTGGAAAATGAAAATCTGGGCTTGGAATCTGATAGCAGACCAAAATTTTCTGCTTGGTACAGGATGGGGCACCTTTGGATTTGATGGGGGAAGAAAAGAGGGGAGTGGCTGGCAGAATATCCGGGAGGAAAGAAAGAAGAGAAAGGACTTGAACGCTTGCACAGTTAGAAAGCAGGAATGATGGAAGCACTGAATCAGGGCTTCTCCAGTAGCTCAGTGGTAAAGAATCCACCTGCCAACAGAGGCAATGTGGATTCAATCCCTGGGTTGGGAAGATCCCCTGGAGAAGAAAATGGCAACTCACTCCAGTATTCTTGCCTGGGAAATTCCATGGACAGAGGAGCCTGGCGGGCTACAGTTCATGGGGTCGTAAGGAGTTGGACGCAACTGAGCGACTGAACAATAATTTGCAGAGACAGTTACATGTCAGAAAGGCACTCTTTTCACCACTACCTTCATTTCTCACAGAGAAAGTCCTTCTTCTGCTCTTCCAAACCCTGCCTTTCCCTGCCCATGACTAACACCTGCCCCCAAAAGATGCTTTTTCCATTTGAAAGAGAGAAGCAGAACTGAAGGTCAAAGCTGAGCGTCTTTAACTCTTCAGCTCAGGAAACGAAAGACCGAACCAGCATTGTGACGCCAGGAAAATACACCAGTGGTGGAGAGGGTGGAGACATTTTCCAAGCCCTTTTTGGTTTGAAAAGAAAAAGAGAGAAAAACTTAATGTGAAAAATCACTTCTCCCTAAATATATCAAGTAGGAGCCACTTTTTATGAGCAAACCAAGTTATACATGGATCTACTCTGATGTTTCCCAACAAAGGGACTTAACATCTTTAAAAAGACACTTAAAAATAAACATGGAGATATTTCCGTTTTCACCTAGATTTTATTATGTTCTTTTGAAAACACAAATGCCATGTTCCAGTCGGGACAAGACTCTGATCTGTCTAGACTGGTTGTGGTCAAGGGTAAGACAGACAGAAAGGGACTGGAGGAGAAGGGAGACAGTGAAGGACATAGTGTCACGTTCAAAGTCCTTGGACTGAGGCAACCTTAGAGAAATCCAGGGTGTCCACAAACTCTAGAGACACAAGAGAACATGCACAATGTCTTCTTGGGTATCTCCCATCTATAGAAAATCAAATAGGATTTGTTTCCAGAATTTGTGGACACACTGTAGGTTCAGACCACCCAGACAGCCTGGAAGATTCCACATGCTTGAGACAAACTGGGCCCTTCTATGAGCGAGACCAGCACAGGCTGGCCACCCCTGTAGGGTGAGGGTGGCCACACAGGGCCCTGGCCTTCATGTAGACCCAGGACACTATAACCCTGTCTATGCTTGGGCTAGGCATTGATGAGAGGCGATCTGCCTAAAACTGCTCCTCCTTCAAGACTCAGCACTGGTGTGACGTTCTCCTTAAAGTCTTTCATGATATTGCCCACTCCAGCGCTAACCCTGGGTCCAGGTTTGACGCTCCTCGTCTGTGTCCACCTGTAACACCAGGCATACCGTGTGTACTCAGGTTGTCTCTCTGTGTTTGTGAACTCTCTGAGGGTGGGCTGAATGGTCTGGTTTCCTCTATAATCCAGGAGCCCAGCACAGGGACTGACATTCAGAAGGACCTCAGGTGGGACAAACTGAGAGGGTAACACTGAGATATATACATTACTATATGTAAAATAGATAGCCATGGGAAGTTGCTGTATGACACAGGGAGCTCAAACCCGGTGCTCTGTGACAACATGAAGGGGTAGGATGGGGAGGGAGGTGGGAGGGAGGTTTAAGAGGGAGGAGACATATGTATACCTATGGTTGGTTTATGCTGATGTATAGCAGAAACTAACATAGCATTGTAAAGTATTTATCCTCCAATTAAAATAAATAAATTAAAAAAGAAGGATCTCAGGATACGATTAGTGAGTGAATCAATGAATATTTGCCAACATAATCCCACCAGACACCCTAAGCAGGAGACAGACTAGAACACAACCAACCTCTACAGAGAGTGACAAATATAAGGATGGATGGTGTGACAAGAACACGAGGATGAAGCAATTCAGTCTGCTTGGGGATGGCCCTTGAAATACAAGCGGGATTTTATCAGGGAGCCACCTTGACAAATGACATTCCAGGCAGAGGGAACAGTAGGAGCAAAGACATGGTGAACTTGGGGGATTTAGATTAGCTACATAAGACCCCAAAATAAAAATACCATAGATGGGATACGAGGGGGCAGGCAGAAGGGTGGAGGTGGATTGCAGATCCAGAATAATTTTTAGTCCAAGAAACTTAATCTTCATTTTCAAATTGGAGGATAATTGCTCTACCATGCTGTGTTGCTTCTGCTATATAATGAAGTGAGTCAGCTGTATGTATGCATATATCCCCTCCCTCTTGAACTTCCTATCCACTCTCATCCCACCCCTCTAGGTCATCACAGAGCATGGAGCTGAGCTCCCTGTGCTATACAGCAGCTTCCCACCAGCTGTCTGACACATGGTGGTGTGTATGTCGATTCTGATCTTCTAATCCATCCCGCCTTCCCTTCCGCCCCTGTGGTCTTCATGCTGTCCTCTATATCCTCATCTCTATTCCTACCCTGCAAGCAGGTTCATCGGGACCACTTTCAGGAACCAGAATCTTTGAACACAAATAGATCCTTGTTTTGGAAAATAACAACGCTTCACTACTCAAGAAGCACCCCTCCAACCCCCTGCAAGCTTTACTTTAAAGCAATGCTTTTGAAACCTGAAGTAGTGTCTGATATGGTAAATTTTAGGCAACTTAGATCAAAGAGGGAATTACTCAGGACCATGACTGCCATCAGTTCACATCCATTGAAATATTTCTAAATGCAGAAAGGGCATAATCTTTGAACCTGGTTTTGCAAAACAAACAGCCCAACTTGGAAGAGGGCCTTCTGTTCAGTGTATGCTAGGCATCCAGAGCTGCTTTTGAAAACATACCCTCATCCCTTTGGGCCAGAGCAAGCGATGCTCGATAGGACTCATCTGAATGACAGTTGATGGGAAATGCTTGCAACAGGTTCTATCTCTGTCTCACCCTCATGGTCAATCTGTTTCTAAATCCACCTTTCCTCAGGAGCTCTGTATACAGAGCGGCATGGGAAAAGCTACAGGAAGGAGGGATGTGGCTCTGCAGCCCTTAGAAGAGCCCTATGGCCAGAAGCTGTGCCCAGAGGCCCTCCAGGAGGAGGGATAGCAAGATGGAGCTGGCGGTCAACCCAGGGATACCTGACTCTCACCACCAAGCTTTCCCAGCATGCAACCCTCTTGACATCCAGAAGTGCAGGTCTCTATGAAATAATCGAGAACCAGAGAGCTCAGGGACTTCCTTGCTGGTCCAGTGGTTAAGAATCTGCCTTGCAATGCAGGGGACATTGGTTCAGTTGTTGGTTGGGGAACCATGTGGTACAGTCAAAAAATAAATAAATACAAATTGTGTGTGTGGGGGGGGCGGTGGGGCCTGCTCAGTCATATCTGACTTCTGTGATCCCATGGACTGTAGCCCACCAGGCTCTTCTATACATGGGATTGCCCGGGCAAGAATACTGGTGTTGGTTGCCATTTCCTTCTCCAGGGGATCTTCCCAACCCAGGGATCGAATCCACGTCTCCTGTTTGGCAGGCAGACTCTTTACCACTGAGCCCTGGGGGAAGCCCCAAGTACAAAGACATCAGTTTCTTAAAAAAAAAAAAAAAAGATGATTATGTTCCCAGTTAACACAGCCTTCCAAAGAGTTCACAGATGGCAGAAAAAAACTGTAAGGAATCTCCTAAAAGAAACTAAAGACATTCATCCATAAGGCAACTCCACGGGGGCCCCTTCCCTGCCCACACTGCCCTCTAGGCAGGAGGGAGGGAATAGTGATTGATCCTGGTAGGTTCTGGGCCCCCTAGACTGGCCTCAGCGATGGATACATGGGGAGGTCAGAGGATCACAGATCTAGAACCAGAACGACACTTCAGGGAGGTCCTTGAACAAGAGGAGTCTCTTCCTCCCTACAGCATTGCTCTAACACTGTAACACTAACAAGACACAAAAAGCTGTGGGTACAGGCTATTAAGGGCGTCACGATCAGAGTTAGTTATGGGCTGGTGCGTCACGCTGATTACAGTAATTACTGCAGGAAACTGAATCGTGATTTGCTGCCAACAGATGAAAGCACTAAATTACAAAATCTGGAGCAAATGACAAATAGAAATATTGAACAAAGAAAGTTTATGGGCGGATGTGAAAGTGGCCAGCCATCAGCCCAAACCAGGAAACCTGGCCCACATGGGATTGTAAGACAAACAGGCTTCTGTGCTGCACTGTCCTAAATCCCCTAAGAACATGAAAACCAGGTCAGAAGTGACCAGAACTCTGGAGCCTGGCTACCCATGGGAAGAACGCACACACACCCACGGGCACACACACACGTAGACACAAACACATAGCCCCTCTGCTATGCTCTGTCAGATGCATTAAACTCCCAAGAGGCTCTCAAGACAGGATAACAGATGGAGATTTGCAAGAGGAGATTCATGAACAGTAGAACTTGGGGAAATTCCATCAAGGAAATGCTGTTCTGCTGGCCCTCCCAAACTCCGTACAAAAACCCAACACAAATTGAGGTGTTTGGTCAACCTGCAGAAACCCCTGCACCTGCAGTGCAGTACCCCAGGGTGGGCCTTTCAGGTGGGTATACCTGGGGAAAAGAAACAGGAGCATTTCAAGTGGACAGAAGTGTGGTTTCCAAACTCTATCTGTGAGCATGAGCAGCATGGCCCATCTCATAAGCTCTTCACAAGATCCCAGTAATTACAAGTAAGAACAGAGGTACACTGGTTGCAGTGGGATCTCGGGGCAGCTAGCTACTGCCTCCCCTCCAAACACCTGAGACATCTATGTCGATCCTAGGGTTCCACAGAACAGCGTTTGAGAACTGCTGGTCTAAAGTGTGCCCAAGGTGGCAGGGCAGCCCAGAAGAACGAAAAACACTGGGGGCTTTTTGAAACAATCTCTGTAGGGCAGTAAAGGCAGAAATGGGACAGCGGGAGGTCACGAGGGACGAGCTGAAGGGGAGTTGAGAGTGGCAGAGGTTGGCTGCTCACTCCCCGATGTATCGGCGGAAAGAAGGCAGCAGCTGGAGAAGGATGAGGAATTCCACAAGGGTGTCCAGACTCCAGGAATCCAGGAGATGGAGGAGGGAGAGGGAGGGGCCCAGGTGGGAAGGACAGGTCCCTCTGAGACCTAAGGGAAGGTCAGGAATGTGGGACCATGCCAGAGATTTCAAGGTGGAAGGTTGAGGGCTCCCAGGCCGATGGCTTAGGCATCCATCGGGGCAGGCAGGGTGCTGGCAGAGCAGAAAAGGAGCTGTGTTTGAGAATGCCTCCATTAGCTCGAAGTGTAGGCTCTACTGTGGGGCCCCAGCATGGACTCCTAGTGGCCATTCTCCACTTTAATTTTATAAACCACTTCCTGTGGAGGAAGAAAGGGCAGGCTGGCTCATGGCCCTCTGTTTAAATAAGAAACAAGAACCAGACTGAAATTGCAGTCGCTAGTGCATGCATGAGTGCATGCTCAGTCGCTCAGTTGTGTCCAACTCTTTGCAACTCCGTGAACAGTAGCCTGCCAAGCTTTTCTGTCCATGGGATTTCCCAGATGAGAATACTGGAGTGGGCCACCCTTTCCTTCTCTAGGGGATCTTCCCGATCAAGAGATCTAAGCCATGTCTCCTGCCCTGGCTGGCTGATTCTTTACCACTGAGCCACCTGGTAGATGTTGACCCAATTCCCAGCTCATATAGATTCAACTGGCACCAAAACATGGGTGCCACTTTTGAGTCTACCAAGATCACTCCCAGAGAGACCCATTTGTTGGTGTCACCTATCCTGAAAACGTATTTGTAATTGTAGAAACTGCAACACAGTCTGGGAAAAATAAAAGCAGAAAACCATCACCTGTCATCTCAAAGCTTCTGCTACTTTTCCTAGCAGATCCAATTCTTCTATGCCCTGCTTTGAGGAAACCTCATATGTGAAATTCATCACTAAGCTAGAGAGAATATATGTATATTTTCAGAAAAATGTTTGCCTATACAAAAAGGGGAGTCATATTACCAGGGATTAGCTATAGGGTTGCTTGAAAGAGTAAAGTCCAGTGTTCAAGATATGTCTTTCAAATTAAGCTCAGTGATGGAATTATTCCCACTGTTCATAGCCTTATTTATTTTGGACAGTTTGAGACTTGGGCCAGAGCTTTAACTTCCAGGTTCTGGTACTCTGTATTCTGAAGAAGTCTTAGAGGAAGTCAATGTGCTTTTTTTTTTTTTTTTGCACAAAATCCTTTTTTAAAAAGCCCTTCAATAATGCCTTTCTCCTTTATGCCTTCTATTCAAACATCTCAACTGGTCCTATCTATTTGGGATTCTCATAGAGATGGTGTAGACCTTTGTTCAAACCTTTCAGAGACAGGAAAGAAAAGATGGGGACCATTTAGATTTATTGTAGAAATGCCAAGAAGTCAACTGACAGTAAATGAATCTTGTCAGCTTAGAGATTCAGCCATGTAGAGGGGATAGAGAGGAACTCCACTATATCTTGTTAAAACCTCTCTAAGTCTCAGGTATAAGAATGCATGCTCCCCAATTCTCAGGAGCAAATGACGTTTCCTGTTATAATTTGTTTGGTTGTTTCAGTGGGATTTTTCTAGCGAGAGTTTCTTAAACTTTTTATTTTATATTGGAGAATATTTGATCAATAATGTGTTAGTTTCAACTGTACAACAGACTGATTCACTTATACACATAAACATGCATCTACAGTATTCTTTTTCAAATTCTTTTCCCATTTAGTTACATAACATGGAGCAGAGTTTCCTGTGCTGTACAGTAGGTCCTTGTTGGTTATCCATTTTAAAAATAGCAGTGTGTACATGTACATCCCAAACTTTAAGAGTTTTTTAAAGTTCTCAGATCACTGTCTTCAGGTTAACAAGTGTCAGGCTATACAGTGGTCTCTGTTTATATCCAGTTTCCTTTCATTTATTGCCAACTCCCTAGTAATGGCCTTAGGAGGGCAGAGTGTATTCTCCCCAAGTCCAAGGAGATGACAAACACACCCAACTGGTAACGATGGCAAATGAGTTTTATAAATAATGCAGAATTTGAAGCATCTGGAAAAAGTATGCTATTATGTGAAATAAAGTTAGAATTTCCTCTCTGAAGGTGGGATCATATGTATTTTAACTTTCCTACCATGCATAGGCAGGCTTCCCAGGTGTCTCAGTGGTAAAGAATCTGCTTGCCAAGGCAAGAGACTTGGGGCCTATCCCTGGGTGAGGAAGAGCCCTGGGATAAGGGAATGGCAACCCACTCCAGTATTCCTGCCTGGGAAATCCCATGGATAGAGGAGCCTGGCAGGCTTCAGTCCATGGGGTGGTGAAGAGTCAGACACAACTGAGTACATGAGCACACACCACAGACAGGCTGCCTGAACTCACTCACAAAAGGTGTTTGGTTCACCGTAGAAGAATGAAAGTGATGGGAAGGTATTCCTGGGGGAAAAGAAAGACATGCAAACTGTGGAGTTCACAAGTGATGACTTACACACCTGGGGGCAGGAATGTCTAAGACGTGAGTCTCTGCCTTTCACAGCAGCAGGGAGGAAGGCCAGGTCTCTGCCTTTATCATAGATGTTTGAGTGGCTGAGACAACAACAGGCATGGAAGCACCCTCAGGCGGCCCACAGGGTCAGGGTGGGGAGAATGTGTCCGGGCCTCGTGGGAGGACTGTCTGCAGGCTCTGAAGTGGAGGAAGAGCCTTTAAGCCTAAGGGTCGGCCATGAGTCCTGCCTTGACCGGAGTGACACCTGTGGCTTGGCTCCAGCATGCAATGGCTGACGGAGACGTGGGTTCTCACTTTTGTTCTCTTCCTAGATGTTAATGAGAAGGCACGATGGCCTTGCTTACTCGTTTGAACCCTGGCCATTTATGCAGTGGCTTGGCCGACTCTCAGCACTTGGAGTGGTGTAAACGGAGGGTCAGACAGAGGCCTTCCCAGCCCGGCCCTCTCCTGGAAATTCTTATGAACATTTCCAAGAATAAGAGAAGAAAATCATGCCTGCTTTACCGAGGGTGAGAGAAAGAGCTTAGGCCTTATAGTTAGGAATTTGGCATTTTCATCCTGGCTCAGGAATGTTCCCTGGGCAGGTGTCCTTAGGGATATCACTTAACTCTCAGAGCCTCAGTTGCCTCGTTTGTCAACGGAAGGGAATGCCACCATGAGTTAGTTGTGAGAGCCATTTAATGAGCTTACACACACACAGCATGGCAACACCATCAATGCCCACACGGTACACAGCAGACACTCAGTGACCAGCCTTCATCTGCAGCTGGGAACACAGAGGCATCTCAAAGCCACATCGCATGTTCATCATGTCAGCCCATAAAATAAACCAGGAGAATAGTTTGGGGTGCTGATAGGTCCTCTCTTCTCCTCCAGCTGATGGTGTCAAACCCAGATGGAGAAACAAGTGTTCACTTCACTCAGACTCCCTGGTACCAGCTCCTTGGAAAATCCTTTAGAACACTACTTGTCCCAACCTAAGTGATGAAAGCTGAGCCCACAGGTAGGACCAGCCTGCTTCTCCCAGAGGTTTGGGGGGGTCACTTTCTGAACTGGGGGCAGGCGGGCTGATTCACTCTGTCCCTTGTGGTCTACTCACCACACAGGAACTGAGAACATTAAGTGCCCCCTCAGCTCCCGCAAGCTCAAAGAGGTCAGAAGAATCAAAGATGAAAGACAGTGAGGACTCACTTGGTGGTCCAGTGGTTAAGAACCTGTGTGCCAACACAGGGGACCTGGGCTGGACCCATGGTCAGGAAGATCCCACATGCCTCGGGGCAACCAAGCCTGTGCACCACAACTACTAAGCCTGTGCTCTAGAGCCCAGGAACCCAACGATTGAGCCCATGTGCCGCGACTACTGAAGTCCACACACCCTAGAGCCTGTGCTCCGCAGCAATGAAGCCATTGCAGTGGGAAGCCCAAGCACCAGAACTAGAGACTAGCCCCCACTTGCCACAAACAGAAAAGGCCCCATGCAGCAACCAAGACCCAGAATGGCCCAAAGCCAAAAAATTAAAATTAAAAAAAAAGACAGTGAGTCCTTCCTATGTAGTAATGGTCTTTCACATTATTAATTAAGTTATAAATCAGTGAAGTGAGACCGGGTAAGAGCCGCCCTGGGGAGGGAAGCCGGCCAGGCTGCTGATGTCAGAACAGGATAGAGGCAGAGGCTGGTGCGGACACCTCCCCAGCCCCCAACACAAACAGAGGGCAGCCATTCCAGATGTATGGCTGGGGACACAGATGGCTCCAAGTGCCAGCAGGGAGAGGAGGAGATGACCGGCATAACCCACAGGATTCTTGACGGCAGACAGCAGGGAGGCCAGCCGGGATGGACAGGGGTGTCTTGCCCGCCAGCAGTTTCCACTGGAAACTTCAAAGATGAGAGCCTGAGGCCCAAACAAGAAAAGCCTTCGTGCCTCCAGAGGCCAAGAATAGGTGAAAGGGAGCAAGAGAAGGAAGAAACAGGAGGGAGTGGCCAAGCCCAAGCCATGAACTCCTGCCCGGGACACTTGACTGGAATCTGCTGGAGGTAAAGCAAACATCACTCACTTCCCTTCTCCAGTGCCAGGCAGACATCACTAATCAAACACCACACCCTTTCCCAGGGACCACGAAGGTGTTGTCACAATCCTCCCTTGAGTTGATATTGAAGGACGACACCTGATTGCTACCCCAGGCCTAGAGGAAAGACCAACAGGAGGGAGCGTGCCACACTCTGGATGTGCTGAGTCAATGCTCACATCAGCCTCAGCTGTGTCACATCTACACTAGAATCTTGCTGTCTGCACACTGGGGGTTGAATTTCAACCCTACCACTCATCAGCCAGGCCCTTCCTTCTCTGTGAGGTCAGGACACCTCCCAGGTGTACGTGAGAATTCCCACACCTGGCCTGCTGGTCATGCACGTATGAGATGTTCAAAGCGGGTTGGCTGTCTTTTTCTTGTATTCATCATTTCCCCTCTGGAGGCTCCCCCATCTGACCTCAGACCAAATACACAACTCACCGAGCATCCTTATCATCTCCCTCTCTCTCTTGCTCTTTTTTTTTGGTGGATTTCTTAGTTTTATTTATTTTTAATTGGAGGATAGTTGCTTTACAATATTGTGTTGGATTCTGCCATACATCAACATGAATCAGCCATGATCAGCTAACTCATTGGAAAAGACTCTGATGCTGGGAAAAATTGAAAGCAAAAGGAGATGAGGGTGGCAGAGGATGAGATGGTTGGATGGCATCATCAACTCAATGGACATGAACTTGGGCAAATTTGGGGAGATAGTAAGAGACTGCGAGGCCTGGCAGGCTGTAGTCCATGGGGTTGCAAAGAGTCAGACACAATTCAGCGAATGAACAACAATGACAATACATATGTCCCCTCCCTCTTGAACCTCCCTTCCACCTCCCACCCCATCCCACCCCTCTAGGTTGTCACAGAGCACTGGGTTTGAGCTCCCTGCATCATTCAGCAAATTCCCCTTGGCTATCTATCTTGTGCTCAGTCAGTCAGTCATATCTCTTTGAGACCCCATGGACTGTAGCCCACCAGACTCCTCTGTCCATGGAATTTTCCAGGTAAGAATACTGGAGTAGGTTGCCACTTATGTATATGTTTCAGTGCTACTCTCTCAATTGTTCCATCCTTCTCTTAATAATAATTATTGTTATTGTAATTTTTGGCTGTGCTATGTCTTCATTGTTGCAAGTGAGCTTTCTCTAGTTGCAACACTTGGGCTTACTTGCTCCATGGTATGTGAGATCTTAGTTCCCTGACCAGGGATTGAACCCAAGTCCCTGCATTGGAAGGTGGATTCTTAACCACTGGACCACTAGGGAAGTCTTCTCTTAATAATTATCAAGCCTGTTATGATTAACCCACATATGGCTTAGCAGGGGGCATCTCAATGGCTTGGATGGAAAAACTGCAAGTCCTCAAGTCTAGTCTCAGAACAGGAGACCCCAGGTGATGGTGTGTGCGTGTGTGTGTGTGTGTGTGGATTATAGAAGAGGGCAGGGCAAGAGGGAGGCTTCTTGGAGAGTCAGCCTGGGACTGAGAAGTCAAACAAGGTCCCCATCAGGAGGCCTCTGTGGTTGCCAGTGGGATCCTGAGATCCCTTCCCTGTCCTGAGTAATTCTGGCCCTGCGATGGCAGGTTGGAGTCCCCTGGCTGAGGGCACCATCTCCAAATGTCCTCATACAGGTAGATGCTTTGCTACTGGTCAATCCTCTGGGGAGTCCAAGCATGTCTGAAGTTGGCTGCCATCAATGGAACGGCTTGTACTTAACTCAGCGGGAATTAGCACATACAAACGTCTGGAAAACCACACAGGCTGGCACTCCCCAGGGGCGTAAACACAGGCACACTCTCGCTTCAACAAGGAACTCAAACAAACTGCTTTCCCCAGTTCCCTTCCCAGAATCCTGCTCTCTTCCATTCCAACATGTGCAAGAAGGGTACTCGCGGTTTGTTGTTGTTGTTCTCATGCGTAAGATCGTGGAGGCCCAGGGAGGGTACACAATTTTCCTGCAATCACACCATCAGTTGGTAGCCCAGCCAAGCCTGGATTCCAGACCCCCCACTCCCAACTCTCAGCGCCATGTTCTCTCTGGGTTTGACAATTTCCCATACTTGGCTCTGCTTCCTGACCATCTGTTTGAAAAGCTGAGGAGCGAGGTGCCCTGTGTGGTGGCAGATGGAAGTGGATACAGGCACAGAAACCAGATGGCACCACGTGGCGTGGAGGGATGCTCTCAAACTGGAAATGTCCTCACTTTATGCCACAAACAACAAGGCAGAGGGAAGTAAACTAGACCATTAGCCAAGCAGCTGTGCTTGCTTCTAAAAACACTGCGCTCCCTTGCAGTGGCCTTCACTGCTGGGCAGGTGACTCTTTTAAACGTGGTGTTGACTCTGCTAATGTCGGTCAGAGCTTTCTGCTCTGTGTGTGTCCACTGTCTCTTTCGTTCTTCCAGTGGAAAACTGAGGATGGAGACATGGGGCTCATACAAACAGTCACCACAAGAGCTGGTCAGAGGGAGCTTAAAAGGAGGCTCACGAGACCCACATCAAAGGGAACTTTGCCTCTGTTTCAGAGACCTGAGGCCTGGCTCAGAATGGGTTTGGTTTGGAAAGGGGTAGAGCTGTGCCCACACACACGAGAAGACCATCAAAACAACATGAGGTCATTACAAACACCAATCACCCTCACTTCCTGCGAGGGCTCAGAGGTAGTGGCCCCAGGAGCAGGCAGCAAGGAAGTACATGTACTCAGCCAGGAACCACTCGGGGAGCCAGGCCTTGGGCTTGGCTCTGGGACTGAAGGGAAATGCACTGATCAAGGGCCTCTCGGAGCAGGGCAGCTGTGTACAAGGAGTGTCAAGTTTCAGCCATGTCTAGAAGCATCTGCCAAAACCAACCAGATGCTTCTGAAGGGGTTCTCAGACCCATCCCATATCAGAGACAGGTTGATAAGTTAGTACACTTTATTGGTTTTCCACTTGAGGACAAAATACGATCCAATCACCAGACCAGAGTCTCAAGGTAGAATAACCAGGAGGAAAAGGAAACTGGCTAAGTCACTCTCCTTGGGCCCAATAACAGACGGTCTTCCAACATGGTGGTCTCTAGCGAGCTCAAGAGTGATCAAGAGCTCCTGACTTGTAGCCTTTCCAATCCCATGGTAAAGCAGAAACGCCCACCCGGGGATTCCCCTCAGAGGCCCCCTCAGGGGACCCCAGAGCTCCACCTCAGGTTAGTTCTCTCCCCTCAGCCTCAATTCTGTCCCATGACCCATGGTGATGTCCAAGGGAGCCCATGAGAGGATTGTTCCATAGAAAGAAAGGAGACCCATGGGGATATAAGTGCCCTTCTTCTTCCCACAAGACTTCATCTTCACTCTTCTCACTTCCCTGCCTCACACCTTGATTAAGACCTGTCATCCTGTCTTCTTGGATAAAACCTGTTAACTTAATCTCTTATAGAGCCCTCGAATTTGTCTATTTTGAGTCCTTGTTATTGTTACCTGGTTGATGGAAAAAAAACTTCCAAGTTGGGGTCCCTACCATTACTGACCCTCTCCCATCCAAACCAGGTGGCTGCCATAGTTGTCTTTCTAAAAGATAGATGTGATAGAACTTCCCTGGCAGTCCAGTGGTTAAGACGCCATGCTTCCAATGCAGGGGACATGGGTTCAATCCTTGGTCGGCGAACTAAGATCCCTCAGGCCGTACGGCCAAACACAAAAAAACAAAAAAGAAGCAAATGTGCCCACGCCCTTCTCCTGCCCCAACTCTTTCCATGGCTCTGTTTCTTATGGGTCATAACTTGTTAGCATGACCCTTTATAATCTGGGCTCTGCTCACCTTTCTGGTCACTCGCAACACAGCAGTAGTGTATGAAACCACTAGGAATAAAATAGAAACCGAGCTTCCTGAACACAATGAGCCAGGGACAAAAGGATATGGTCTTCCATGCTCTAGCCACCTCCATTCTCCGTCACGGCCAATGGGTGTTTCCCTGTGAGAGAATGGGCTCCAGGGGGCCAGCAGATGGGCGAGGTTCATCACTAAGTTCTGAGCAATTAGCACAGAGCTCAGGGCACAGCAGGCATCCAACTGGCTGAACAGAACTCTGGTTGAACAGTTCCTTTCCAACTTTCTCAAAGGTTTCACATCTTTATGTTGAAGACCTAATTCAGCTCTTTCTTTTGGCTGAGCCTCGTGGTTTGCAGGATCTTAGTTCCCCCACCAGGGATTAAACCCAGGCCGTGGCAACGAAAGTGCCAAGTCTTAACCACTGGACCACCAGGGAAGTCCCCAATTTGACTATTTTGAAGGAACTCTTGTATTCCATACTCTGTGTGTGCATGTATGCCACGTCATTGCAGTCATGTCCGACTTTTTGCGACCCCATGGACTATAGCCTGCCAGGCTCCTCTGCCCGTGCAATTCTCCAGGCAAGAATACTGGAGGGGGTTGTCATTTCCTCCTCCAGGATATCTTCCTGACCTAGGGATTGAACCTGAGTCTCTTAGGTGTCCTGCACTGGCAGGCAGATTCTTTACCACTTAGCATCACCTGTGAAGTCCCCCAAATTCTGTCCCAGATACTTTTACATCATTAGCTTATTTGAATCTCACTACAACCTTGTAAAGTGGACAATAATAACAGTAAAATTGTAATATCCAACATTCATTGAGCATTGCCAACACCAACAACTGTCCTAAGTGTTTCCATGTCTTAATTCATTTACTGTGTACAACAAACTAATGGGTTAAGTACTACTGCAATCTCCACTCTATGAATGGGGAAACTGAGTTCGTAAAATAGTGAGAGACTTTCCCAAAGTTACCTCGTTCTCAAGTCCTTGGAAATCAAAGCCAGACCTATCAGTTTCCATAGCCTATGCCTTTGGTAACAATTATCACCCCATTTTACAGACGAGGAAACTGAGGCTCAGAAAGTTTAGGGAGTTGTTCAGGATCACACAGCTGGTGAGTGGCCTAGCCAGGCCTCCCAACTCCATGTCCCTTGCTGAGGTCCACCACTACTCCTGAGTCAAGTGATCAGAACTGAGGTTTGGGTGGACCTAGGAAAGAACACTGACCCATGGAAAATCAGGTTTCCCAGATAAGAAGACCCTGGGAGAATATGAGAATCTGTGAACACAAAGGCTGCACTGTTCTGCCAGCCCTTGAGAAATTTATGCAGGCCAGAGGAAGGAGGCCTTGGGTTCTGCATGAGTTTTTTTGGCAGCTGGGGAGACATGTGACTCACTGTATTTATAAGGAACAGGCTGCCCACTTTCCTCCAACCCAGTCTGGGGAACAGCGCTACCACGGAATACCACTGTCCAAGAGAATTCCAGATTAAATAAAGGAAAATCAATCAGGGACAAGGAACACACACACACCACACACACACACACACAGAAAAAAATAAGTGGCATGTTTTTGCACAGCTCCAAAGATTTCTGGAAAGGTCCAGAGTAGGAGCTGTGACTTTAGAGAAGGAAGGATGAATAGCAGTAAGAGACAGGCTTGATGAAGCTTCCCTCTTCCTGCACCACCATGCTCTGCAGTTTGGGATGTCCTCAATCCAGTTCTTAGGCTCCCAGCCCAGGGTCCTAGACTTGCCTCTGAATCCTGACCTTGCTCCAATGTGACCAAGTCATTCAACTTGATGAACCTCAGTTTCCTCATCTGCCAAACAGGATAACTGAGACCCACAGCTCAGAGCTTGTTATGAGGCTCAATGAATAATGTACCAGACGTGCCTTGCACAGACCTATTAATAGTACATAGTAAGCATTCAATAAATATTCCTCTCTTCCCCTCCCCACCCTCTCTGTAAGATCCTTTTCTCTCCCCCGTAAAATAATAAAACAGGCTGACAAAAAAATCTAGATGGTCATTCTCAATGACTCATGCCCCAGTTTCTTGTCATAAATGCTATAGAGCAGCAGTCCCCAACCTTTCTGGCACCAGAAACCAGTTTCGTGGAAGACAATTTTTCCACAGACCGGGGGCGAGGGGATGGTTTTGGGATGATTCAAGTGCATTACATTTACTGCCCTTTATTTTTATTATTATTACATCAGCTCTGCCTCAGATCATCAGGCATTAGATCCCTGAAGTGGGGGACCCCTGTAGAATGAAGGAGGGAATGCATACAAAGTGTTTCAATGGTTCCGATGAATATACATTTGAAGATTCTCACCTCGGCTCCCACTCTAGGTCATATCCTGCCATAAGCAAGACATAAATGGGTAGGGCAAAAGTCCCAGATGAAAAGTGCCTTCTAAATCGCAGCCACTGGCCTCCTGAAGTAAGCAAACATGAGGCGAATTGAACCCAGCTTGACAATCTGGGACCATCACTAAGAGCGACCATCACTCTGATTAGGACCCAATCCTGCCAGGAGTGGGAGCAATTTCTTGGCTCACAAGGCCGCAGATTTCAAATCCTGTGCTGCTCCACGGCTTCCTGAGGTCCTAACCACACAGTGACAGCCATGGCATCTTTGCAGGAAGGGAAATGGGTGAGGCTGGTTTAAGGATTATATAATCCTCCATTTTTAAAAATACGAGTGGGTATTTTTGGAAAAGAACTGGCTGGGTGAGTTGTTGAGTAGCCTTTCTGGAGAGCCCGTGGACACTCAGAAAATGGCTTTCTCTCTGGGTCTCTAGAAAGATGTTCACCCAGTGTCACCAAAGAAGAATGAAGATGCCCACACAAGGCTGAACTATTGGAGAAAGGCACTTTACGTTGGGACTAGGCACTGTAGAATTGATGCTATTAAATTGTGGTGCTGGAGAAGACTCTTGAGTCCCTTGGACTGTAAGATCAAACCAGTCAATCCTAAATGAAATCAACCCTGAATATTCACTGGAAGGAATGATACTAAAGCTGAAGCTCCAATACTTGTCCTACTTGACACGAAAAGCCATCTCATTGGAAAAGACCCTGTTGCTGAGAAAGATTGAGGGCAAGAGGAGAAGGGGGAGACAGAGGATGAGATGGTGGGGTGGCATCACCAACTCAACGGACATGAGTTTGAGCAAACTCTGGGAGTCAGTGAAGGACAGGGGAGCCTGGCATGCTGCAGTCCATGGGGTCACAAAATGTCAGACATGACTTAGTGACTGAACGACAACAGCAACAAGGGGGACATAGGGTGATCCTTTATAAGCTCTGGACCGGTTTTGGAATTCTCAGAAGGCAGTGGAGTTTGGAAGCCATCCTTTGGCTGAAATCTCTGCATGCAACATCTACACCAGCCACTGTGAAGCCCCCGTGTGTGCATGAGTGTTAAGTCACTAAGACGTGTCCAACTCTGTGACTCTATGGACTGTAACCTGCCAGGCTCCTTGGTCTATGGGATTCTCCAGGCAAGAATACTGGAGTGGGTAGCCATTTCCTCCTCCAGGGGCTCTTCCTGACCCAGGGATCAACCTTGCATCTCCTGCATTGCAGGTGGATTCTTTACCACTAGCATCAGTTGGGAAGGCCCATGAAGCCCTCAGAGGGGTACAACTGATCCAGAATGACAAAGGCCCGGCAATTGCTCCCATGCCCTACTTTCTGTTCCCATCTTAGACATTACTAACTCAATCCTAGCTCTCCTTCTGTCTGAGCCCCTGACCCAATCTTTTGACACAACTCTTTCAGAACCCACCAGTGCTCACTAGGAGTTGGCATGAGGTGACACTTCTCCACTCTCTCTGCAACAGCTCAGGAGCTGCATTGTAGCTTCTGTCTGGATCCCTGCTGTAGGTACGGGCCCCAGTGGGCATAGCTGAGAAATTCTGACATTGGGTGGATGCTCCCTGAAGCTTCCAGGGTTTCTATTGTGATACAAACACAGGAGGTTGAAGCATAGAAACATTCTTATTTATTGGGGGGCAAGTATACAGCACTTTGCCAAAATTAAAACCAGTGCAGGAGACCTGGCTTCAATCCCTGGATTGGGAAGATCCCTGGAGAAGGGAATGACAATCCACTCCAGTATTCTTGCCTGGGGAATCCCAAGGACAGAGGAGCTGGTGGGCTACAGTCCACAGGGTCGCAGAGTCAGACATGACTGAACGACTAACACTTTCACTTTTTCATAGAGTAAGACAGATAACCAACAAGGACCTACTGTATAGCAAGGAGAACTCTACTCCATATCCTGTGATACAGCAGGGAAAAATAGGGTGGAACGACTTGAGAGAGTAGCATTGGCATAGATGCACCACCATGTGTGAAATAGATGGCTACTGGGAAGCTGCTGTATAGCACAGGGAGCTCAGCTTGGTGCTCAGTGATGACCTAGAGGGGTGGGATTGGGGAAGTGGGAGGGAGGCTCAGGAGGGACAATATATGGAGAAGGCAATGGCACCCCACTCCAATACTCTTGCCTGGAAAACCCCATGGACGGAGGAGCCTGGTGGGCTGCAGTCCGTGCGGTTGCTAAGAGTCGGACACGACTGAGCGACTTCACTTTCACTTTTCCCTTTCATGCATTGGAGAAGGCAATGGCAACCCACTCTAGTGTTCTTGCCTGGAGAATCCCAGGGACGGGGGAGCCTGGTGGGCTGCCGTCTATGGGGTCACACAGTTGGACACGACTGAAGTGACTTAGTAGCAGCAGCAGCAGCATGGCTGGTTTATTTTGTTGCACAGCAGAAACCAACACAACATTGTAAAGCAATTATCCTCCAATTAAAAACTTCAAAAAATAGTCTGTGATAACCTATACAAGAAAAAAAATCTGAAAAAGAATGAATATATGTATAACCGATTCACTCTGCTGTGGACCTGAAACTAACACAACATTGTAAACGAACTGTACTTCAAAAAAACCAAAAAACAAACAAAAGAAACCCATCCACAGACACTCACATTTGCCTCTCCTTTGGGTCCAGGGTAAGTTTGGGCTTTCCTGCCTGCTGCAAATTTAGGCACAGTTGTGTGACTTCGATTGGCCAATGGTAGATGAGCAGAAGTGATGCATATCATACATGTGAAGTTTTAGGGACCAGCTCGTGGTTCCCATTTTCCCTTCCTTCCGCCTGGTGATTGTAGAAGTCTGTGTTGAGATAGAGCTTCTACTCAGTTGGGTGACTACCTTGGGTAGCCCCTTCTTGCTGAAACTTACATACTCTACTCAGAACATTTTTCTAAGGGGTGGGGCATGGAAACAAGTCATAGATCTCCCTGAAAAATTAAACATTATCTGAACATTGACTCTGAAACAACAAAATCAACTCCAAAATGACTCAACACAACCATTTAAGAATAAAGTCAGTGGACCTCCCTGGTGGTTAAGACTGTGCTCCGACTGCAGGGGGCTCAGGTTCTATTCCTGGCCAGGGAACTAAGATCCCCACGTGCCACACATGTGGCCAAAAAGTTTTAATTTAATTTTTAAAAAGAATAAAGTCAGAATCTACCACCACAACTTCCTAAATTAAAAACCTCACTCATCTTTGCAACTGTCACCCAAATCCTCCTCTCTAGCCACACCCGACTTCTGAATGTTCCCATAATCTCTCTGCCTTTGCACACATATTATTTATGGAAATCCTATTTTCCAATTCCTTAAACCACTCTCCCGCCACTTCTCCAATGGTAGATACTACACACTCCTGGGCAGCCTGCCCTCTGGCCTTCCACATCCCCAGTTCCGAGCTATATATAATCCTAATAATTATATCAGCTAATGCATCATAATTTTAGCTCCTTCCTCCTTTTGCCTGGCTTTCAATTTATATTTCTACATAAATAGCCTTATTGTAAGCCCTTTACTGTCAGCTAGCTCCATTCTTTTCTGGAAGTAGGCAGAGTATATATTACCAACATAAAAATATAACCATTGATTTCTCCTTACTCTCTTCAAGCATATAAATAAGATCTGAAGTCATGGGGAGGGAAGCCATCTCTTGCACTTGGTTTGTAGTTCCTCTCCTGGAGTCAGGGTATGTGGTAGGTTCCTAAACACCAGTATGAATTGGTCCCTTTTCTGTCCCCTGGGTCAGAAAGATCCCCTGGAGGAGGGCATGGCAACCCACTCCAGTATTCTTGCCTGGGGAATCCCATGGACAGAGGAGCCTGGTGGGCTACAGTCCGTAGGGTCACAAAGAGTCAGACACAACTGAGTGGCTAAGTAGCAGTAGCAGCTATGCCCTGTGCTGTGTTTGGGACTGAAGATACAGGATACAACATTCTCCCCACCTCAACTCACCCCTGTCTCTTCTTCCAACATTCTATCCCAAGAGCCATGCCCTCCCCTCCTCACACAAACAAGATGAGAAGAATTTAATAAAATCTAGCAAAATGGGACTTCCCTGGTGGTTTAGTGACTGGGACTCTATGCTCCTGATGCAGGGGGCCAGGGTTCAATCCCTGGTCAGGGAACTAGATCCCACACGCTCGCTGCCACTAAGATCCCACAAAAATAAGACCCAGCACAGCCAAATAAATAAATATTAAAAAAGAAAAAAAGTAAATGCAGTAGATGGGGCCATGTTAGAACACTGGAGGAAGTCACAGAGTTGGCAGCAGTGAAGGCTGGGAACGCGTCAGGAAAGGACATTTCGAGATGCAGAGTGGCCGGGCAAGGCATCCCAGAGGAGCTACAGCTTGAACTGGGCTGGGAAACCTGGCTTCTCTGAGGGGCAGTGGGAGGGTGATCCAGGTGAAGCAGAAGCAAGGTTAGGAGGCGGGAGACGGGAAGACCATGATGATGGGCACAGACCTCAGCCTGAAGGAGGCTCTGGAGAATGAGGCAGAAATGGGTTTGAGGAAATATCCAGACAGCTCTTCTGCCCCTCAAGACTTCTGTGGCTTCAGAGACTTCCCTGGTTGTCCAGTGGCTAAGACGTCATGCTCCCAATGCAGGGGGCCTGGGTTTGATCCCTGGTCAGGAAGGTAGATCCCACATACCACAACTAAGAGTTTGCATGCTGCAACTAAAGATCTCACTTGCTGCATCTAAGACCCAGTGCAGCCAAATAAATAAAAATAATAGCACTGACTTTGCATGGCAAAATCGCACTGCAGAACACTTGCTTTAGCAAGTCACAGCCGCACTTAACTCACTTGGATTTTATGCATAAAATTCAATCTGGAAGAATACTGGAAAGAAGGCACTGTTGATGGATTCATCCCAGGAAAAGTATTTATTCTTGCCTTTCCTTGGCCAAGGAAAGCTTCTCTGCTGGAAAAAGCACCTCACCCTCCACTGAGCTGCATGGCAAAGATTATAAATAGAAATAAAGAAGTCATTCTGACATGTTTATCATTTTTCCTTTAACTCCTGGAGCTCCTGGAGCAGAAAAGATCTGGACTTTCCCCCCCTCCTTTTGGGAAAAAAAATCTTATTTCTTGATGTTTCTAAGTTATAGCCCAGTAATAAAACATGGTCTTTTACTTTTAAAACAGGACAGATTCAGTTTATTTACTTAAATAATCTTTAACTCCTCATTTTTATAGCTAAGAAACAAAGGGGAGGGAAAGAAGGAATGAAGGGCGGGGTTGGGGAGGAAGGAAGGAAAGAGGGAAGGAGGGAAAGAGACCGTGTTGAGTCTCTACTCCACTCCAGGCACCATGCTGTGCACTTTCCCACCAGGTACCTCATTTCATCCTCATCATCAAACTATCTGGCAAGTATGTGTGGCCTTATTTTCATGATCAAAGAATCCGAGGTACGGTGTTTCCCCATGTTTCTTTCCCAGTGGCACACAACTAGATGAGGGCAGAACAAGGAGAAGTAACCTCCCTGCCAGCCTAAAGTCTGGCATACGCATGAGTTCTTCAAGGCCAGGCTCAGTCAGCAGCCTTCTCAGTTCTGAAGCCACAGAAGTCTTGAGAGAGGCAGAAGAATTACCTGCATATATCTTTGAACCTCTTTCTGCCCCGTTTTCCCAAACGAGTGAATAGCTACTATAATCTCATTGGAAAGACTCTCTCAGGGTTCAGAGAGAGGAGCAGAGGAACTGTCCATTTGCACTGAGCACCTGTCAGTTATCAAGAAGTATGTGCATGCTCAGCCATGTCCTACTTTTTGTGACCCCATGGACTGCAGCCTGCCAGGCTCTTCTGTCCAGTCTTCAAAGAAAGAGTATAAAGCAGACCTCACCATTGCGCAGGAGCTATGTCCCTTGGTTCAGACCCATGAATATGAACACTGGGAGAAGAAACAGAAAATCAACTTCATTGACCTTGCGCATCCCCAACCCATATTCCAGAATTTTGCCTCTGGAGTTGCTTTATTTTCCTGTCAATGTCAAATGATCCTGTCATTCTCTTAAAACCCTTTTTATAATGTCTGAGCAAGATCATGCTGTTAGGAAAATCACCAGATAGCTACCCTATAAGATTCTCATAGAAATAACCACGGGTTAAGAAAACAGGTGCAGATAATGAGGAGAGGAGGCCAGGAACAGACTGGATGGATTGAGCAGCTTCTTCTGCCCAGGATGCTACAAGTTGGGCCAGGATAAATGAAGCCTCATAAGAAACACTAGAAATTCTCCCTCCTGAGAAAGAGTATCATGGGGTAGGCAGAGAGGACCATTCCAGGCAAGCTTCACCAACGTGCTCCAACAGGTAGATGTGGAGGGGGCTGAGATGCTACCGAGGGACAAGTCCAGGTTCTCCACTTGCCCCTGAGGATCCACAGGACTGAGGGGCCCTGGATACTGAAGGCACACACCCCGTAGAACACAGACACACTCTGTCAGCATCTGAAAGGAAGGTGCTGGCAGTCAGAGACTGCACCTGCTAAGCAGGCTGTGCCAAACCAAAAGTAGGATAGAAATCTGGTCCCAGGCTTCCCTGGTGGTCCAGTGTAGGAATCCACCTGCCAATGCAGGGGACACAGGTTCTATTCCTGGTTTGGGAGGATCCCACATGCAGCAGAGCAACTAAGTCCATGAGCCACAACTACTGAGGTCACATGCCTAGAGCCCATGCTCCACAACAAGAGAAGCCACAGCAATGAGAGGACCAAGCCCAGCAACTGGAGACGAGCCCCCGCTCGCCGCAACTAGAGAAAAGTCCAAATGCAGCAACGAAGACCCAGCATAGCCAAAAATGGATAAATATTTTAGAAATGAAATCTAGTCCCTTAGGGGAGGAGCCCCCTGCAGAGAGAAGTTTCCCTGGTGGCCCCTCCCCCCCCCCCCACTTCCCCACCTCCCATCGCCTACAGCCTATGAGTCACTGGACATGCCCCACACCCAATGAGAGGTGCAGGCAGAACACAGCTCCCTGCTTTTCAAATCTAGATAAACCTCTCATTATTAAAAATGAGTGAAAAACAAGACACCTTAGAAAGGATCCTATGGAAAAACTCTGTCAGCATAAAAAATGGATACCTCACAGGAGGCCAGACACGAGGATAAATTTGACAATGTATCTAATTCACAATTTCAACATATTTGAAGAACATGTGGATTCCAGGAAACAAACAAACAAAGAAAATCCAAGATAAGGTAAGACACTGGCAAAATCAAGGCTGCTACTGAAAACAGAAGTAAAAGGGGGATGCTGGAAGGTTACAAGGAAACTGAAGATGCAACAGTAGAATTTACATCTGCATTGGAAAGATCATAGAATTAACACAGGAGAAAAATCACCATTTGAAGTAAGTACTGGATGGTTCTCTCAGAACCATGCATTTCTCTACGTCTGCGCCTCTTTTTTTTTTTTGTCATGCGGCATGCAAGATGTTCCCTGACCAGGGATCGAACTCTTGTCCTCTGCAGTGGAAGGGCAGAGTCTTAACCACTGGACCACCAGGGAAGTGCCTCCAGGTCTGTGCCTTTGCCGTGCTGTTCCCTCTGGCTTGGGTACCCTTCCCATTTTCACAGACCCAAAGTCAATTGGTCCTTTAAGGTCCAACCAAAGAGCCTCAGTGGATGAGGACATCCTAAGAACCCGCATGTTCTGCATTGCGGTAAGAAGCAGTGACATTGAGTTTGGTCTTAAAGGACGAACAGATTGTCAGGGACATATGGAACTTGAAGAGGACCTTTAAAGGCAAAGGACGAAATGGCTAGAGATGGAGCTGAGGGCCAGCATGACGCCCTGGCTGGAGCCCAGAGGGAGCTGCGGGAAGCCGGCAGGGTTGGAGACGTAGCCAAGCTCTGAGTTGCTTTGAGTGCATGCCAGAGATGGTACTATGGATGGGAGGCAGGGGCTCAACTTTAATCAGTAAGTTTCTCCTACTGCCAGTTAAGAAGCCAGGTCCTGGAGATAACTCCAGCAAACCAATCCTGCCCTCCCATCTTTGAGAAGCAAGGAGACTAGTGGGTTTTAAATGAGAGGGAAGGGGCTTCCCTGGTGGTCCAGTGGTTGAGATTCCACCTACTAATGCCAGGGGTATGGGTTCGATCCCCCGTCAGGGAACTAAAGTCCCACATTTTGCAGGATGTGGCCAAATTTTTTTTTAAGTTAAATGAGAGAGAGCGTGATCAAATTTGCCTTTCAGAAAGATATTTGTAATTTGTACTTATCAAATGGCAAAATTATTCTGAAATGGACACTTCAGAGTGCTAGCTCTGAGATCACCTATGAAAGTGTTAGTCACTCAGCAGTGTCAAGCCATAGACTATAGCCAGCCAGGCTCCTCTGCCCATGGGATTCCCCAGGTAAGAATACTGGAGTTGGGTAGCCATTCCCTTCTCCAGGGGATCTTCCTGACCCAGGGATGGAACCCGGGTCTCTTACCTCACAGGCGAATTCTTTACCATCTAGGTCACCAGGGAAGATTACCTGCTCAAGTTCTAATCAGATGGGGCCCCTTGCTGTCTGACCATGGGCAAGTTACTTCATCTTTCTGGTGCCTCTGGTGCCTACTCTTAAAAGAGTATCACTGCTCCTATCACAGATGGTGATGGTGATGGGAATTCCCTGGTGGTCCAGGTGGTCTAGTGGTTAAGACCCCAGGCTTCCAGGGAGCTCAGTTCAGTGCTCTGTGATGACCTAGAGGGGTGGGATGAAGGGGGTGGGAGGGAGGCTCAAGAGGGAGGGGGCATATGTATACACATATCTGATTCCCACTGTTGTACAGCAGAAACTAACATAACATTGTAAAGCAACTATATTCCAATGAAAAAAAAGTGCTTCCAATACAGGAGGCATGAGTTTGACCCCTGCTCAGGGAATTAAGATCCCTCATGTCAAAAATGAATAAATAAATAAACACAACAAATGATGTTGGTGATGATAGCAGCTAACGCTTACAGAACACTCATGATGTGGCAACCGCTGTCTTAAGAACATCTGTGTTAACCCATTCAGTCCTGAAGACAACTTTCTGAAGGAAGTGTTAAAATGTTCCCACTTTACTAACCCCTCTGGAACTAGAAGTGACCTGCTTCTGGCTTCAAAAGGGTAATTAACTTGTTCAAGGTCAAGTGGGGATAGGTATTATTAGCTCTCATTTTCATTTTTCATATTCCACCCTTACTTCCAAAAGACAAAAGCATTTGTAAAATGACAATTCATCCTGTGTTGTAAAAGGAAAAACACACAGTGATGTAAAAGAATGAATTTCTTTTGAAGCCTGTCCTCTAGTATTTCAGCATGACTGCTGTAAGCTTCTCTATGCTCAACTGTCTTTTTAAAATCCTAACATTAAGAGGTACTTTATTATGCAAGCAAATATTAATCAAAATGATGCTCAAGACCAGCAAGTACCAAAAATAATAGTTACAGGACAATTCGAATGTGTAGGCACTGAGGTGATTTTCTTTCTTGATCATTCAGTCATCCTTCTTCCGAGGTTCTAACCAGGTAAAAGTGAAAGTGTTAGTCACTCAATCGTTTCTGACTCATTGTGACCCAATGGACTGTAGCCCACCATGCTCCTCTGTCCATGGAGTTTTCCAGACAAAAGTACTGGAGTGGGTAGCCATTCCCTTCTACAGGGGATCTTCCTGACCCACGGAGCAAACTTAGGTCTCCTGCATTGCAGGCAGATTCTTTACCGTCTGAGCCACCAGGGGTAGGAGGTGGGAGGTAAGTTCAAGAGGGAGGGCAGATATGTATACCTACGCCTGATTCATGTTAATGTATGGCAGAAACCAACACAACATTGTAAAGAAATAATCCTCCTATTAAAAATAAATAAATTAAAAAAAAAAGTGAATCCAAATGTTAGGTTTATTCATGGAGGCTCAATAACTTCCAAAGTACAGGGCTTTCTGGTCAAGCTCTGTCTTGAATGAGTATAACTGGCCTCGGCCCCGTCCTTCTCCATGACAGGGCATGTTAACCTTTCAAGATAAAGTGTGTGTGATGATCCCCTGGCCTAAGCTGAGTGTCTGTTAACTGCACGATTCATTTCAGTGTTTTCTTAGCCTAATAAATTAGACCGAGCACTTTGCTATTCTACTGCATTAAGCAAGACTTGACCAAACGTTTTTTATGAGCGTGGTTAACCATAAAGCTGATTAGTCTGATCAGACAGCCAAGTTTGCCTGTGGAAAAATAAGAGCATGCTCACACTACAACTTGAAAAGATCAAATGCCCCTAGAAATAACCACAATAGCTGAGGACAAAAGCAAGTCCCCTTCTCTGAGTATTTTCCTGTGCCCTGGGCTTCTCACTTCATCTGCCTTAGCCCAAATAATCCTCAGAACAAGCCCTCAAGCAGATGCCACTAGCTTCATTACACAGGTGAGAAAACAGGTAACTCACACAGGCCCATACACTTGGTTAGTGCCAGAGCTAGGATTTGAACCAGTCTTCAAAATTAATCTTGGTTTAAAAAAAAAAAAAAAACTAATAATAAACTTTAATTATTTAGAGCCATTTTAGGGTCTCAGAAAACTTGAGCAGAGGTACAGAGATTTCTCATATATTCCCTGCCCCACATATGCACAGCCTCCTCCATTAAAAATACCCCCACCAGAGGAACACACCTTTTGTATCAGTTTGGGATTCTCGTGCAGGGGTAGTAAGAGGAAAAATAATCTCGAAATATTGATCAAAATTAGCCTCCATGGGACTTCCCTCATGGTCCAGTGGTGAAGAATCGTCCTGCCAATGAAGGGGACATGGATTCGATCACCGGTTCAGGAAGATTCCACGTGCCGCAGAGCAACTGGACCTGAGTGTCACAACAAGAGAAGCCGCAGCAATGCAAACACAAACACTGCAACCGGAGAAAGCCCACGCACAGTGATGAGGACCAGCACAGCCAAAAGCAAATGAGTGACGTTTTAAAAATTAGCCTCCACGAAGATTTTTTTTTTCTTTGTCAGTGAGGGAATAATGTTTTAAAAGGAGTAGTGAGGAGCTAGAAAAATGACAACAGAAACATCGAGATCTGGAGTGGCTGTTTAATTGGGTGAGTGACCTTCCTAGCACAGGACTTGAGAGGGAGAAATGTTCACCTTGTTAACATGCCTATTTCCCAAATACCTGGTACTTTCCTAATAAAAAAAAATGGTAGCATAGTACTTTATTTTTGTCAAATGCCAATTTGCTGAAAATACCATCAAAACAATCTACTTCCAAGACAAAGTTGAATTTATAATATAAGAGAGACAGACCACAATTTACTTATTTTTAAAAGGTGTCTCTGATTCTATTAGATTTAACACATGCGTGCATAAATTTACACGACCACCACTATAGTCAGAATACACAACAGCTCCATCACCCCCCAAATTTCCTTATGCTGTTTCTTTGTAGGCAAAATTTCTCCTTCTAATCCCTGATGATGACTAATGCCTCCTACTTGGTCCCTATAATCCCACTATATGGATATATTCATATTTGGGGATGCAATATACGAGAATCATGCATTGTATCAATGTACCCATTCAAAAACATTTGGGGCATTTGCAGGTTTGGGCAATTATGAATAATGTTGCTATGTGCTGTGTTTAGTCGCTCAGTCATGTCTGACTCTTTGCGACCCCATGGACAGTAGCCCACCAGGCACCTCTGTCAATGGGACTCTCCAGGCAAGAATACTGGAGTGGATTGCCATGCCCTCCTCCAGGGGATCTTTCCAACCCAGGGATCAAACCCAGGTCACCCGCATTACAGGCAGATTCTTTATCATTTGAGCTACTAGGGAAGCCCAATGTTGCTATAGCCATTCATATATAGGATTTTGTGTTAAATAAGTTTTCAGTTTTTTGTGTGAAATAAGTGTGAATAAATTTTCCATTCTCTTGAGTAAATACCTAGGAACAAGACTGCTGGGTCATATAAGTGTTTATTTAACTTTATAAGAAACTGCAAAACTGTTTTCCAGAGTAGCTACATGATATTATAATCCCACCAATGAGTGATTCTTTCTTGCTTCATATCCTTTCAGTACTTATTGTCAATTGTTTGTTTATCCATTGTATTAGGTATGTAAATGATACCTTATTATGATTTTTATTTGCATTTCCCTAATAGCTAATGATGTTGACCATCTATTCCTGTGCTTACTTGTCATCTTTATATTTTCTCTGATAAAGTGTCCTTTCAAATCATTTGCCTATTTTTTAAATTGGGCTTTTTCTTACTGTTAAATTTTGAGAGATCTTTATAAATTCTGCATACAAGTCCTTTGTCAGGAGATTTTAAAATATTGTCTAAACAGTCTCTACAATTTGCAGCTTTATTCTCCTAACAATGTCTTTTGCAGAAAAAAAATATTTTGAAGTTTTGATGAAGTTCTATTTATAATTTTTTTCTTTTATGGATTATACTTTTGGGATCATAATTAAAAATAATTTGCCTAACTCAAAGTCACAGAAATTTCCTTCTATGTTTTCTTCTAAATGTTTTATAGTTTGGGGGGGTTGAGGTTAAGATAAAGGATTTTTTTTTGCATTTGCATATACAATTGTTTTCCCCTACTATTTGCTAAAAAGAGTATCCTTTATCCATTAAATTGACTCTGTACCTTTGTTTTAAAAAAAAAAAAAAAAAAAGCTTCCAATGGACATGAAGAGAAAAGCACTGAAGTGGTTCCTGGAGCTGGCCACTAAGGTGACCATACTCTGAACAACATACAGCTGAACAACATACTATCATGAGGGGTTTGCCAAAGTTGGTCACAGGCAACCTGCATTGAATCAGAGGATGTGGAGTCAAAATAAAGCCATGCGGATAGTGAGCCCTCAGGCACAGTGACATGAATTCTCTGGCACTCAAAGCAGCTAGACAAATTACGCCAGAGAAATCAAGGTATCTGTGGGCTGTGTTTAAATGAGGCTCACAGAAAATGTGATGGAAGATGACAGTCATCACTGTCTGTTGATCAGGGCTGCCTCTGGCATGTCTCAAGTGTTCATGACAGTTACCCTTGACCATGTCCAGGAGAGACTAAAACTGATGCCACTGATCTAGCCCTCCAGGGCTGTGTGCTGGGATTCCTGCAGTATATCAGTTGCACCAGGCGAAACAACGCATTCAGAAGGAATTAGAGCAGTTGCGTTCTCCATGCCCTGGGGGAGCAGCAACAGGCTTTCACTGGGGCCAGATGACTCATCCTCCAAAGGCCAATTCATAAGTCTCTTCTATGCCTGAATTTCCCCAGACCTGATTAGTTCCCACCTGCTTTGGGCTTATAAGCTACCTGACATATTCTGTTATTAAAGGACTTTTCATGTTGAATTGTAATGATCTGTTTACTTTTCTGTCCCCTTCTCCGGTAGGGTATAAGCAGATTAAAGGTAAATGTTTTGATCCTAGCATCCTGGTGCCCACTGCAGGACCTAGCATGCAATTAGTGTTCAAACAGTTCTAACAAATCAATAACAAAGATGATGTCTAGGTGATGGGTAGGCTGATGGATAGATAGGTAAATGAGTGGCTGGAAGGTTGAGTAGGCAGATGGATACTTCAGAATTGAATGTACTGTTCGACAGGTGACCAGATAGATAGAACGCTAGATGGATGGGTATGTGTATGGGTTGTTGGTTGGACAGATGGAAGGACAGATGGATGAAGGAATGGCTGGATGGATGGGTAAATGGCCAGATGAATGGAAGAATGGATGGATGGAAAGACAGACTGGTGGGTAATTTGTTAGATGGAGAGACTAGACGGGTAGATGAATGGGTAGGGAAGGTAGGTGGATCAACAAGGAACAGACAAGTTCCCAAGAAGCCAAGTCACTGAACCATTTTAAGAACAAGTTCAAAGAGCAGAGTTCAAACAAGTTCAAGATTCAAAAAATTGGTAAACCATTTTGCAGGAGAATTCAAAATGAATCTTACCCAAATCAAAAGGTAAAATAGCTTCAAGCTATATTTGTAAGCCTTATTTTGCATTATAAGACACAGGGTGGTCCCAACCACATCATCATGTTGTACATCCATATTACTATTAAGAAAGAATTCAGTGTGTCAACCTCAGGGTTTCAGGATTCCCTCACTAAGATTCCTAGCACCTGCTCAGTCATTTGGTCAAACACTAACATAGGTGCTACTGGGAAAGGATTTTGCAGATGTGGTTTAGACCCCAAAACAGTTGCTCACTTCTTTAAATCTGCCCTGAGCAAGTTCACCCCACAATCCAAACCTCTCACAAAAACTCACGGTAATTTGTGTTTCTGATGCTCACTTAGCATCGACCATCAAATCACTTCCACAGGCTATTTCCTGTGTCATAAACTGAGGCTCTCGTATTTTAAACAAATGCACCAGAACTTAGACATCCAGATGGTTCTTATCTTATCCTACACACCCTCTGACCAGACCGGGAACTTATTCTAACATCTCTCTACAGGGAGTGGCCTCCAAAAGGCTGCAGCAATTCTTGACATTACTTAAAGGTGGCAAATTTTTACCATTCTTAGGATTCAATTCCTGGAGATAGTCAGACATCATTTGAAAAAAGAACTGGAAAGTAAAAATGATCACACATTACACTAGGGATTTCCCTTGTGGCCCAGTAGCTAAGACTCCATGCTCCCAATACAGTGTGGGTTCAAGCCCTGGTCAGGGAACTAGATCCCACATGCTGCAACTAAGAGCCAGTGCAGCCAAATAAATCAATAAAAGAAAAAATTAAAAAACCCAGTATACTGTTGTGCAAAGTGAGTGCCAAACTCTAAATCTCAGATATTAATTCTCTTCCAGGGCTGACAGTCTAGTTTAGAGAGCAGTTCCAAAGAGCTTTTCAAACTCTCCTAAGCTACCGTCTAAGGGAGACGTTATACTTAATTCTACCACTGCTCTTTTCCCATCCCTTATGCCAGGTATATGAAAAAGATGAAGCTCCAGGGACTTCCCTGGCAATCCAGTAGTTAAGACTTCACCTTCCAATGCAGAAAACACGAGTTCAATCCCTGGTTGGAGAGCTAAGATCCCACATGCCTCGTGGCCAATAAACCCAAACATAAAACAGAAACAATATCATAACCAATTCAATGAAGACTTTAAAAAATGGCCCACATTGAAAAGATCTTTTAAAAAAGATGGAGTTCCGTAAAGTATACAGTGAAAGATGATCACTGTAGATGCACTGTCATGTGCTCCTTCCTGGCTTCTGGCAGAAAACTGTCCTCCTGGGCCATGCCCCACCACTGGGGAGATCAGAGACCCCTGTGGACATAGTCTCAGGGGCTCTGCAATGTAAGTATATTCAGGATCATCCAGATGAGTACCTTCTAATGAAGTGCTGTGTACAGTTTCAGCGCCCACATTTGCATCATCTGGGATCCAGTCCTGACTGAACGATATCTAAATGCCCTCAAAAAAGTTTTCACTGTAATTAGAGTAAATGGCCTAAGTGAGTCACCAGACTGCATGTTGGTACAGGCATACCAATCTCCCCAAATGGTAGGAGATTCTGAAGGTTGCTAGCAGATGCACTAGACAAATCTTGACTTCACCTGCACTAACTTTCAACTGTTCATTAGCAGTCAGTAAACATGCCATGAAGAACACCCCATGAACCAGCATTTGACTCCTTTTTTTCTTTTTTTTTGCTATTAGACATTGATTTCCTTTTAGAGACTGGCTTAATAAAATAATGGCTTTGTGACTCCAAATGAATTCAGTGTTATCACGTGGAGCAGGGGGATGATACAGGATAACTCAAACAATGGTCCTTTATGCACAAAATCAAATCAATCAAGACCCTAACAAGTGAAATATGAGATGTCAGCAATAAAGCTTTCTTCCTTGAAGCCCAACATCAGAGATTGGCAAGGTAGTGTACTGAGCTAATGTGGATGCTCTGAATTTCATTCATGTTACAGTTCTGTTGGCATATCATTTGTAAAATTGCTTTAAATTTATAATTGTATAAGAACTATAAGCTGGAACTCCCTTGGCGGTACAGTGGATAAGAAACTGTCTGCCAATCCTCCCTCGTCTGGGAGGATTTCTTATGCTGCCGTGCAACTGAGCTTGTGCAACACAACTACTGAGCTTGTGCAACACAACTATTGAGCTTGCTCTCTAGAGCCCACTTGCTGCAACTACCAAAACTCAAGTGTCTAGAGCTGGTGCTCTGTGACAAGAGAAACCACCACAGTGAGAAGCCCGAACACTGCAACTAGAGAGGAGCCCCCACTCGCCACAACTTGAGAAAGGCCTGCTGGCAGCAACGAAGACCCAAAGCAACCAAAAATAAAATAAATACAGATGAAAGAAAGTGAAATTGCCATTTCCTGCTCCAGGGGATCTTCCCAACCCAGGGATCGAACCTGTGTCTCTTACGTCTCCTGAATTGGCAGGTGGACTCTTTGCCACTAGTGCCACCTAGGAAGCCCAGATATAAATACAATAAATAATTAAAAAAAAACTCTAAGCTGAAGGAATGTATACTTGGTGTGATATTTGTACATATTTAAATAACATAATAATAAGGGTAATTTAAGTCAACACTGGGACATCCTTGAGAATGTTCTTCCTTTAAAGGGGTCTGTGTCTTATTCAAGTAGGAGCAACACCGCCCTAGACTTACTAACCACACCGTAACCACCACAGCGCAGGTGGGCTCAACTGGCTGGCAAAGGCTCTCTTTAAACACCTACCTCAGGGATTGCCAGACAAGGACTCCAGCATGGGGAGAGCCTGGCTCACGGGGCCATTTAAACCTGAAAAGAAGGTCTTCTTGTTTGCGTGTCTGCTTTGTAAATATTGTCCTGGGCTGGGCAGGAAGAAGCAGATTTTTTAAAACACCCATAATCATCATCTTCCGTGTGTTCCTTTTGCCCTGGACTGGACTCACAGAACACAAACCGCCTCCTGCAGCTTTGTCAGGCTGAAGCCGACTGGTTTCTCCCCAGGGTGATAGGATCTCTCAGCTGATTTTATCAGCGCACCAAGCTTGTTCTTTGGGCTGTTGAGGTATCAGTCTGCCTCTCTCTCTTGCTTTCATGTGGTTGTGGGAGCTGGGATGGGGGTAGGTATTAACACAGAAACTGGGGTTTCGTGCTAGCTGAAGGCACACAGGGGCAAATGTACACTCTCAGGGCAGCAATGACGGTTCAGCCACGTGACCCGCTCCCAGCACTGGTTCCCTGAGAAACTCAGGCCTGGGCTATCTCCCACATTACAGAGGAACTAAACTGACTCAGTAGACAAGAGTCTGAGCAGACTCCGGAAGATGGTGAAGGACAGAGGAGCCTGGCATGCTGTACTTCATGGGGTTGCAAAGAGTCTGACACTATTTAGCAACTGAACACCTATAAGGAGATCAAATGAGTCAATCCTAAAGGAAATCAACCCTGAATATTCATTGTTGAAATCAACCCTTAATATTCATTCAGCTGTTGCTGAAGCTAAAGCTCCAATAGTTTGGCCACCTAATGCCAAGAGCCGACTCATTGGAAAAGACTGCGATGCTGGGCAAGATTGAAGGCAAAAGGAAAAGAAGGTATCAAAGGAAGAGATGGTTAGATAGCATCACTGACTCAACGGACATGAGTTTGAGCAAACTCTGGGAGATAGTGAAGGACAGGGAAGCCTGGCATGCTGCAGTCCATGGGGTCACAAAGAGTCAGACATTACTTAGCAACTAAACAACAACAACAATGACAAAGGCAACAGCGAAAGTCTCTCTACCTTTTGCTCGCCACATGGTTTAGGCACTGTGATAAGAACTCTGTAAAGGCTTGTCCTAACCGGAGGGAAGAGATTTATTACAGAAGGAAGATCCATTTGCTCTCATGTCAGAGTCATTTTCAGAAGTTTTGAAATGTTCACCTGATGTGAAGAAATTCCAGTCATCCATTAGAAAAAAAAAAAAAATGCTTCAAGAAAGCCTGATCCTGGGACTTCCCTGGTGATCCTATGATTAAGACTCCAAGCTCCCAAGGAAGGGGGCCAGGGTTCCATCTCTGGCCAGGGAACTAAGATCCTGAATGCAGCACGGTGCAGGCAAAAGTCTGATTCTGCCTAAAAATCTGCCCTCGCATGTCTGGAGCAGCTGGGGAAAGGAGATGGCATTCTCCTCCAAGGCTCAAAGGGTCCTAGGGACAACTGCACCCAAGCTTCTTGGCTCCAGGTAGGGACACAGGCTCAGAATGGTCAACCTGTCTCAGGCCACACAGCCACTTGGTGTGGAAGCCAAAAATAAAAATCAGGGTTCCTGGACTTTCCTGGTGGTCCAGTGGTTAGGACTCTGTACTTTCACTGCAGAAGGACAAGGGTTCAATCCCTGGTCAGGGAACTAGGATCCCACATGTTGAGCAGTGCTGCCGAAAAAAAAAAACAAAACCTAGGGTGCCTGTTCCTTCTCCCAGAACTCTTACCATCTACTGACAACTCTCAACTTGGTCCCATATACTCTCTGGGGGTGCAGCAACATCACTTACAAACAGGCCAAGCGGAAGGCACCATTTTCTTCAGCAAGACATTAAGTCAGAGATCAGGGCCATTCAGCGCTGGAAAGGGATCCTAGAGTCCAGCAGATTAACTTTCCAGATAGGATCTTGGTAGCTCCCCATAACAGAGGATGAGAGAGAAGCCAAGAAGAGAGACCTGAGCTCAAACAGCAGATCTCCCCCCATCCCACCACCACACACACAGCCAGATTTACTGTGTATCTTTGGGCCAGTTGCTTAACTTCTCTGGGCCTCTTTTCATCTCATCTAGGTTGTCTGGATAGCACAGACCCACGCTTGTGGAACAGCAGGGAGAGCTCAAAGAGGCAAGAGATGCAAATACTGATCATAATGCCTGAAGGATAGTAGGTATTAAAGAAACTATAACCATCATTATCACCACCTTCATGCCTTACTTCCAGCCCAGGGAATTTTCCATGACTCTCTTGCTTCTTGCAAGATTCTTTTCGGTTTTGCTTTGATGTGGATGGACCTACAGTCTGTCATACATACAGAGTGAAGTAAGTCAGAAAGAGAAAATCAAGTATTGTATATTAACACATATATGTGGAATCTAGAAAAATGGTACAGATGAACCTATTTGCAGGGCAAGAATAGAGATGCAGACACAGAGATTGGACATGTGGCCATGGGGAGGGGTGAGATGAATTGGGAGATTAGATTTGACATAAATACACTACCATGTGTAAAGTAGATAGCTAGTGGGAAGCTGCTATATAGCACAGGGAGCTCAGCTCAGTGCTCTGTGAGGACCTAGAGGGGTGGGATGGGGGGGTGGGAGGGAGGCCCAAGAGGAAAGGGGACATATGTATATGTATAGCTGACTCACTCATTGTACAGCAGAAACTAACACAACATTGTAAAGCAATTATACTCTAATAAAAATTAGAACCCTAAAACTAAACCGTCTTGGTTGGACATTTCTTAATCCAAGTTGACCTAAAAATATGGATCAAAACTGAACTGAATACTGTTCATACATCTATTGGGAGGATGGCACTCCTGCCTGGTCATGTATAGCCATGTGAAGTCATCCATAGCCTTTGGAAGACTACACATTCATTCCTGGGAGAAATGCTGCCTGCCCACTGTATGGGTGGATGGAGTCCAGCCATCCCACAGCCCTAAGGGAGGGGCAGTCCACACTGGGTACTATTCACCCATGAAGGAGCAAAGTCTGGCTTTCATCCATCATCTCCTGGGATCACCCCACTGCTGTGCTGGGCAAGAAGGATGAGGCAGTAACTGCTGGTCTTCTTATGTGAGGACATACAGAATGGCCTCTGGAGGCAGGGCGGTTTGCAATGGGGTCAGCAATCCCCCCACCTCCTCTGGGCTCTGGGAAACATCAGTGGAGAACAGTGGTGTGGAGAAGCCATCCTGCCCTAGAAGGTCTGTGCCCAGTGCAAGCCCTGGGTACTTTTTGTCCTTCCGGCCAAGACCACGTGGGACTCAGAGGCAACTGGAATACTGGCTCTCATGTGTGGAAACATGAGAAACTCTATTGAGTTTCATCATTGTGAAGGTATGTCTCCTTACCCACAAGGGATCCTTCCAGATAAAATCAAGGTGGGAAGGAAGGAAATACCTGACTCTTATCTCCATGATTCTAATCTGCAAGCCTGGAATGACCCTTTCTTCCTACAGATAGATTTAGGATATATAGGTCTGTTATGATAGTAACCAACTGAGGACTCCCCTGGTAGTCCAGTGGTTGAAATTTCACCTTCCAACGCAGGGCATGTGGGTTCTATCCCTTGTCAGGGAGCTAAGATCCCACATGCCTTGTGGCCAAAAAACCAAAACGTAAAACAGAAGTAATATTGAACAAATTCAATAAAAACTTTTAAAATGGTCTGCATCACACTATTTACAATAGCTAGGACATGGAAGCAACCCAGGTGCCCATCAACAGAGGAATGAATAAAGAAGCCGTGGTACATATATATGTGATGGAATACTACTCAGCCATAAAAAAGGAATGCATTTGAGTTGGTTCTAATGAGGTGGATGAGTCCAGAGTGAAGTAAGTCAGAAAGAGAAAAACAGGTATCATATATTAACACATATATATGGAATCTAGAAAGATAGTACTGATGAACCATTGCAGGGCAGCAATGGCAATGCAGACACAGAGAACAGACTTATGGATATGGGCAGTGGGGAAGAAGGAGAGGGTGAGATGAATGAAGAAAGTAGTATGGAAGCATATACACTATCATATGTAAAATAGATAGCCAATGGAAATTTACTGTATGACTCAGGGAAATCAAACCAGGGCTCTGTAACAAACTATTAAGGTGGGAAAGAGTGGGAGGGAGGTTCAAGAGGAAAGAAACATATGTACATTTGTCCATTGAGTTGGTGATGCCATCCAAACATCTCATTCTCTGTCGCCCCCTTCTCCTGCCCTCAATCTTTTCCAGATCAGGGTCTTTTCCAATGAATGAGTCAGCTCTTCGCATCAAGTAGCCAAAGTATTGGAGCTTCAACTTCAGTATCAGTTCATCGAACGTATACTCAGGGTTGATTTCCTTGAGGATTGATTGGTTTGATCAACCTCAGTATTACTTCACAAAATCAGGGAGGGATCCATCATGGTACAAATAAGAAAACTCGGGCCTAGAAAAGTGAAACCTGCGGTTCAAGTTCACACGACAAGCCAATGACAGAATCTTGAACCCAAGACTTCTGACCTCAAAGTCATCACTCTCCTGGCCATGTCACAAGACAGGCGTGTTGGCAGGCTCGAAACCTTCCAGGACACGTACCCAACCCATAGATTTATTTCAGTCATTCAGAGATGCAGAGAAAAGCAGCAGGAATTGACCCAGAATTGCAAGAAAGTGATGTCACCGCTCCCGCCAGCCCACACCCCATGGTCATTATCTTAAAAGCCATGAGACCATCCATGAAGGCTGGTGCTGGAACCGTGCCCCTGTCAACATCCGGGTGTGTGGGCAGGACCTGGCTGGTCCCCTGGGAGCTCCATTGCTGACATGGTGGGTCAGGGCAGGAACCTCAGCTGGCAAGACCTGCCCACCCACACCCAGCTAAAGGCAAGGGCACCAGGAAGGGTGAACAGGGCTTCCTTGGGGCTCTAAGACCTGCCCTGCAGCAGCTGACAGCCTCAGCCAGCCTTCAGGGCACGCAGCCAAGATCCTGTGGGGTATGTCCCCTTCCCACCTCACAGTCCCCTCCCTCCTGGACACGACCACTCTCAGATGTTGGCTTGTCCTTGTGACTGTACTTGGAGGATGGCTGGCCAACATGTCTCCAAGAGAAGAACTGATGACCCAGCTGCCTGATAAGATGAATGCAAATGCCAGGACATGTATGCACAATTGAGACTCAGAGAAATCATGCAAGGTGTCACCATGTAAGTACATCCAAGTGCAAGATTACTATGGAGGAAGGAATTCTATCAAATGTAGGTGTGGTGGATTGATCACAAACAGGGCCTGACTCCCCCACCTTTTGTGGGCTTCCCAGGTAGCACTAGCAGTAAAGAATCCGCCTGACAACACAGGAGACACAAGAGACGTGGGTTCGATCCCTGGGTTGGGAAGACTCCCTGGAGGAGGGCATGGCAACCCACTCCAGTATTCTTGCCTGGAGAATCCCATGGACAGAGGAGCTGGTGGGCTACAGTTGATGGAGTCACAGGGTCAGACAAGACTGAGCACACACACACTCCCATTTCTCTTCTCCCTGGATCCATGTCCTTTGCAATACAGCATTGCAGCTTCTCCCATCACCAGGAAGAATCAGAATCTCCTCCCCTTGAACATGAACCAGCCTTGCTTCAGCCAAAAGAAGGAAGCAGAAGTGGGCCTTCCCTAGTGATCCAGTGGCTAAGACTCCCAGCGCCCAGTGCAGGAGACTGGTGTTTGATCCCTGGTCAGAGAACTAGATGCCACAAGCCACAACTAAGACCTGGTACAGGGCTTCCCTGGTGGCTCCGTGGGAAAGAATCCACCTGCTAACTCAGGGGACACAGGTTCGATCCCTGGTCCAGAGAGATCCCACATGCCACAGGGCAACTCAGCCCGTGTGCCACAACTACTGAGCCTGTGCTCTAGAGCCCGGGAGCTACAACTACTGAAGCCCTCATACCCTAGAGCCGGTGCTCCTCAACAAGAGAAGCCACTGCAATGAGAAGCCCACACACCACAATTAAAGTGCAGCCCTGCTTGCTACAAGAGAAAGCCCAGCATAGCAACAAAGACCCAGCACAGCCAGAAGTAAACAAAAGAAAGTTTGGGGCCAAAAAAAGAGAAACTTTATTTTTTTAAAAAAGACCCGGTGCAGCCAAATAAATTAATAAAATATTTTTAAAAAGAAATACACAAACTAAGACATTTTTTAAAAGGGAGTAGAAGTGATGGTATGCCACTGAGCTTTGAGATCAATGCATGCTTTTCCTCTGTCTCACAGAACCAGATCAGCCACCTTAGAACACACCCAGGCTAGTCTGCTAGATGATGAGAGATACAAGGTCCAGATACACGGCCCAGAATACTGGACATGGTATACACGGTCCCCTCAGCCCCGCGGAAGACAGCCCGCTAACACCAAGCACGTGGGTCAGGACGACCTAGACCAGCCAGCCTCCAGCTGTTCTGCCAGCTGAACTGAGATGCAGATGAGCCAGCTGGCTGGCAGGTGCAGTCCAGCCACAGAACGGGGCACCAGGCTGAGCTGTGTGCCCCATAGATCCCTACACCTGCAGGTCAACAGCTCCACTTTCTAACAGGCTTCTGAGAAGTTAAAAGAATAGGTAAACTCAACGTTTTTGCCCCAACATATCTTCCAAATAGGATCCGAAACAGTAGGAACCTCCATTATCTTGCAAGTCTTTCTAGAATGTGAATTTCTTCTCTAACTCTGATATAAAGGAAGGTTTTTGAAACCATGGTTTGTTGACTCCTGGAGAGTGTGACTATCGCATGTATTCAATGAAAAAGAAAAGCCTGGAATGAGGAAGAAGTCCTGAAGTAACATGACATTAAAGTCAAGGTTTTACAAGGATCTTATTAAAGAGAAGGACCAGCAGTTTAAAATGAGTTGCCACCCCCAATGTTAAGTAGTACAGCTGTGGGAAGACATGGAAAAAACAGTCACAGTCAATCATTAGTTATTCATCCATTCATTCCAAAGAGGCAGCAGGCAGTGACTCCATCACATTCTACAATAAACTCTGAGTTTCTATAAATAAATAGGACATGAGCCCCTAGACAGAAGACAGGACTGAACATCTAGTGTTATAAATCATGGCATCTGGGAACCCAGAGGATGGGAAGGTTATTTCAGCTGCCTCTTCAACATACGTCAGGAACAAATTTCCTTACACTGTGTATATACAAGCTCCTGTTCCGTGGAAGAGACTGCACTCAGAATGCTGGCATCCCTCTGGACCATAGTCTGGGCATGCCTGGGAGTTTCCATGGGTGGTCTCTCTCACCCTTTGACTCACTGGGACACACAGATGATCACCCTCCCCAGGGAGGAATGATCGGGCTCCTTCCCCCAGGGAGCACTTCCCAGGGAGGCTAGCAGCCCAGTGTGCCACCGGACCGACCCTCATTTGGCTAAATTTTCAGAGTAGAACAGCCAGCAGTGCTAGCCGCGTCTCTGCAGAGCTTTCCAGACATAGCCAGGTCTAGTCTGCTGAGATGGAATCTCTAAAGCCCCGCCCAGATGGTCAGATCAAATGTCTGGCTGAATTCCTGCCATGCTAGCCTTATCACATCCCTGCTATCTTCTCCACTGGTAACCAGATCAGCTAAGTTTTCACTGGCAGCAGGAGCCAATGGATAAAGCAGACTTGTTCAAGAAAACTGTGCTTGGATAATGGGTTGGTCGATTCAGGGGAAAATGAAGCGAGAGTCTCTCTTTGTACCATGAACTGAAATAAATTCCACACAGGTCTAGGAGCTTAAAAATCAATCCATGGGACTACCAGTGGTGGTCTAAGACTTTAGAATTATATACTGACAGAGGAAGATTGAAGGCAGGAGAAGGGGGTGACAGAGGATGAGATGGTTGGATGGCATCACTGACTCAATGGACATGAGTTTGAACAAACTCCGGGAGATAGTGAAGGACAGGGAAATCTGGCATGCAGCAGTCCATGGGGTCGCAAAGAGTCAGACACAACTGAGTGACTAAAGAATAACAAGAAGAAGAAATCTGAAGGAAATGGTCAACAGATTGGACTACATGAAAATATATCATGTATTTTACAAAATAACCAAAAAGGAAGACAGGGAGAGAGATCCATCTCCTGGCATCTCTCACTCCAGAGCTTCATCTCTCACCCCACTTGGCTTTGTCCATATATTATTACCTTGTTAAATTGCTGGTAGCTCCTTTCATGAACCACATGGTCTGACCTCCCAGTATCCAAAGGTCCTATCTCTGATCGACAGATTCTCACTATGTTGTCATGTTCAAATCAAGCAATAATCCTCCAGGAATAAAGGAATCCTCTCACTTTTCTGCCCACTCTGTGCCTTGAATGGATGTAGAATGTTTTACTATTCTCTTTTATTCACATGACCCCACCACAACTTGAATTGCAAGGTAGGAGCATGAGTTATTGGTTTTAGTACATTCCATGTCTGGTGTAGAGTGGTGGATTAATAAGTGTTTGCTGAATAAACTGGCTAAGCAAATGCAATATGTCCTGGTTTTATTGATTCACCTGGCACTGACTCAAAGCTTCAAGTCCCTGGTATCTTTCACGATAAAAGTCAAACTAATAAATGCATTGCTGACTTATCACCCATGTAAGTGGGACACAGGGCATGCACCAGAAGTCCTGTGATAAGAGCATTTCATCCAGAGTACCTTTAGCCTGCTCATTCATTTTCCAGCAGTCTCCTCTTGCGTACATCTTGGGTTTCATGTTCTCAAGCAGAGCATCCACGATGAAAAATGGACCCGCTGAGGGTACACATTACTGACTCTGAATTTTGCTGCAGTCTTATCCATTTACAAAACACTCTGTGGTCTGAGTGTAATCAGCAAAGAGAAGCTAACCCAGATCTCTGTTTTAAATCTTTGCTAAGGTCTGTTTAAAGGTGTTTCAAAAGTGTTGTGAGGGGGAAAAAAGCATCTCTTTAAGGAAATGCTTTCTGGTACAAACTCACGCTGAAGCTGAAGTTCCAATACTTTGGCCACCTGATGGGAAGAGCTGACTCACTGGAAAAGACCCCGATGCTGGGAAAGATTGAGGGCAAGAGGAGAAGGGGGTGACAGAGGATGAGATGGTTGGATGGCATCATTGGCTCAATGGACATGAGTTGAGCAAACTCTGGAAGATAGTGAAGGACAGGGAAGCCTGGCATGCTGCAGCCCATGGGGCTGCAAAGAATCAAACAAGACTTAGTGACTGAACAACATCAAGAAGGTTGAGTTCCTTTAGGACTGACTGGTTTGATCTCCTTGCTGTCCAAAGGACTCTCAGATATTCAGGGTACCCTGCATGGGCTCAATTCACTGAAACCACCAAATGTCTAATTGCAACTCCAGGGCAGAGAAGAGCTAAGGGCTGGAAGGTCACCTTGGCACCTCTGCAGAGAGCGCTCAGGGTACCCATCTCATCCAGTTGAGCGGGACTATTTGAACTTAACTAGCACCCTTCACAGTGATGACTCTGTTCTCCCTAAAGGTGAGCTGTACATGAAAACTCTGTCCCATTTAACCACATTCCTTCCACCACCTCTGCTGCAGGTCAGTCAAACAAAGCAGTCAGGAATCTACCCAAGAATTTGTGAAGAATTAGGAAGGTGTTTATAAAAATTCAGCATCGGACTTTACTGGTGGTCCAGTGGTTGGGGGTCTGCCTGCCAGTTCAAGGGATATGGGTTCTATCCCTGATCAGGAAGATCCCATGTGCCACCGGGCAACATGCGCCACAACTACTGAAGCTCTCCTGCCCTAAAGCCCACGCTCCACAAGAGAAGCCACTGCAATGAGAAGCCTGTGCACCACTAGAGAGTAGCCTCCCCGCTCACCACAACTCAAGAAGAGCCCGAGCTGCAACAAAGACCCAGCACAGCCATAAATAAATAAATACACTTAAAAAAAATTTAAGTATAAAAGTAATTAGCACAAAAGTCACAAACACTCTGCTCCCACACTAAGAGTGGATACAGAAAGCATTGGCCTGGAAGGATAATTCCAAAGACACACGAGTCTCAGAACATTCTCCTCAAAGGCTCAGAGCTCAAGCTGCAGAGGGACTGGGCCTCACATGAGGCCATGAGGCCCCTGAAACACTTCAACTTAATGTTCTCTCTCTGGCCCCAGCACCAGGATTTCATTATAGGCAGTGCAGTTCTTAATGCCTTCACCGGACCCTAGGAAGTACATTCTCAGGTGAGAACTGGTATTCTCGAATGGACTTCCTGCCAAGAACACTACCCTCAGAAGTGAGGGACACCCAAGCCACCTGCCACCAGGAGCAATGGTCTAGTGTCCACCTACTGATTACACCCTGCCCCTCATCAAAGTCACAGGCAAAAATGCCCTGACTCAGCTTTTAAGGACCACCATCACCTGTCCTCACTTTTACGGTCTCATTTCCAGGGAACTCCTAGACCTTCCCCCAAATATCTGATTTCTGGATTCTTGAAACTAAATTCAGGCTAGCCCTTCCCTCCTAACCTTCTCTCCTCCAGCCAGCAAACCAGATCCTCCTTCAAAGCCCAATCAAACAATATTATCAAAAATCTACAAACAATAAATGCTGGACAGGGTGTGAAGAAAAGGGAACCCTCCTATACTGTTGGTGGGAATGTAAATTGGTATAGCCACTGTGGAGAACAGCATGGAAATTCCTTAAAAAAAAAAAAACAAAACCAGAACTACTGTATGATCCAGCTATCCCATTGCTGGGCATATACCCTGAGAAAATCATAATTACAAAATATACATGCACAAAAATGCTCATAGCAGCACTATTTACAATAGCCAGGACATGAAAGCAACCTAAATGTCCAACACCAGAGGAAAGGATAAAGAAGATGTGGTACATATATACAATGGAGTATTACCCAGCCATAAAAAGGAATGAAATTGTGCCATTTGCAGAGATGTGGACGGACCTAGAAACTGTTATACAGAGTAAAGTCAGAAAGAGAAAAACAAATATCATATATTAATGCATATATGTGGAATCTAGAAAAATGGTATAGACTAACCATTTTTGCAAAGGAGAAATAGAGACATGGACATAGAGAACAAGCATACAGACACTACGAGGGGAAGGGGGGTAGGACGAAGTGGGAGATTGGGATTGACATACACACACTACTGTATATAAAATAGAGGCCTAATAAGAACCTACTGTAGAGCACAGGGAACTCTCCTCAGTGCTCTGTAATGACTTAAATGCAAAGGAAATCCGAAAAAGAGGGGGTATATGTAAATGTATAGCTGAGTCACTATACATTAGTATATTGTGCAGAAACTAGCACAACATTGTATACTCAAAAAAAACACTGCCTCCATGACACCTTGTCTCTTTCCCCAGTAAAGTTACTTCTCATCAATCTGCAGTGCTTCCATACTGTCCACCCATTTACAGCACAGATTGTAGGTACCTGAAGGCCTACCCATCTTCTCAACTGAGAGCTTCTCCATGGCACGGAAATGTCATGAAGTCATTTCTGAATCCTAGGTGTCCTGAAAGAACTGGTGAATCAACAACTGTGTTTGGGTTACCTGTTATTCTCAAAACTCCTGTTATTCTCAAAATGCTTTACTATGAATTACAGAAGTCCCCTAAGCGTGCTTCCTCAAAATTTAAGAATCAAGCAACTTCAGTCATTATTTGGAGCACGGGCTTTCAGATTCACACAGACCTGGGTCCCTCTGCCAACTCCATCACACCCAGGCGAGTGACCTCAGGTGGATCAGTGGTCAGGATTCAAGCTCTCACTTCTGAGGGCCCAGGGTTCAACCCCTGGTCGGGGAACTAAGATCCCACCTGCCGTGTGCCCTGGCCAAAAAAAGAGGGGAAGGGGTGAGGTGGCGGAATGCAACCCCTAGCTGGGAGGCTCATCCAAAAAAGAAAAATAAAACCAAAATGTGACTCTACACCTCTCTGATCTCCAGACCTTGGAAAGGTGATGTCCTCAAACAACAGCAGAGCAAAAGCTCAAGCTCACACTTAATAGGCAAGATTCAATAGAAACATCATTTCTTCTCCATGTTAAAAATAGTTTCTTATTTAAAGTAACTGTATGTGGGGCATGTTTAAAGTAAAAATGAACTTCACTGGCACCGGTCCTTCTCAGAAAATCCTGGGACATGTTTATCTATTACCATTTGTAACAACATTGCCCGATGATTTTAAAATTAAAAACAGATTTCAGCTCTGCCACCAAGTAAGTTCAAGTATATACACAGCCCACAGTTAGGTCATCAAAGGAAACTCTGAGGTTCCTCAATGCTGGGAACCAAGTCGGTGCCTCCGAGATGGCCGTACTTTTTATTTCCACAAAATCACTTCACTGCGAAGAAATCCTTGCTATGAAAGCTCCGAAGCCCAGCTCCTATAACTGCTTTCTCTTTTGTTCCCAGGAACTGAATTGAGAAATCTTGTGAACGCAATGCCTTCTTAAGAACTCACAGCCACAGTGAAACATCAGTCCAGCATAATTGGCAAAATACTTACCATGGAACACCACAATTCCTCTCTCCCCAGAACGGAAGACAAGCAACGGAAAAGGGAAAATACCAGCTTCAGATCACATGGATGTCTAGAGAGGACCCACACGCCTCTCCTCCACTTTCCCTAAGACTCCTACACCCCCAGTTCAAATCAACAGGTAGGTTAAGAGCCAGAGGCACATTTAGCATCCCCAAAGCTTGCTCCCCTGTCTCTGATACTGATCTCTTTCTGTAAAAAATAGTAATACCCAGATATGTTTACTGAACAAACCACATTCTCCCTCACTGAATTGATACTGCCTTCACTTTCACTTTTCACTTTCATGCATTGGAGGAGGAAATGGCAACCCACTCCAGTGTTCTTGCCTGGAGAATCTCAGGGATGGCGGGGCCTGGTGGGCTGCCATCTATGGGGTCGCACAGAGTTGGACACAACTGAAGCGACTTAGCAGCAGCAGCAGCAGCAGCAGCATGTCTTACATTATGGACTTCCCTGGTGGCTCAGACGGTAAAGCGTCAGTCTACAATGCGGGAGACCTGGGTTCCATCCCTGGGTCGGGAAGATCCTCTGGAGAAGAAAATGGCAATCCACTCCAGTACTATTGCCTGGAAAATCCCATGGACAGAGCAGCCTGATAGGCTACACAGTCCATGGGGTCGCAAAGAGTCGGACACGACTGAGCGACTCAGGCTTCCTTGGTGGCTCAGATGGTAAAGCGTCTGCCTGCAATGCGGGAGACCCGGGTTCGATTCCTGGGTCGGGAAGGTCCCCTGGAGAAGGAAATGGCAATCCACTCCAGCACTCTAGCCTGGAAAATCCCATGGACGGAAGAGCCTGATAGGCAACAGTCCATGGGGTCGCAAAGAGTCAGACACGACTGAGCGACTTCACTTTCACTTTCATGTCTTACATTGGAGCTTCCCTGGTGGCTCAGCAATGAGAATTGCTCAGAGAATGGCTCAGAGTGGCTCAGAGAATCCGCTTGCAATGCAGGAGATGCAGGTTCAAACCCTAGTTCAGGAAGATCCCCTGGAGGAGGAAATGGCAACCCACCCCAGTATTCTTGCCTGGAGAATCCCATGGACAGAGAAGCCTAGAGGGCTATGGTCCACAGGCTTGCAAAGATTTGGACACGACGGAAGTGACTTAGCACAGCACATGTCATACATAAAATGTTCATACATATTGCAAAATATCTGTAGGGTATTTATCCTCCTATTGATCTGTTTTCATTCTTACAAGACAACCATATGATCTATTTATATGTATTTATATATATGGTTTATTAGAGTATAATTGCTTTACAATGTTGTATTAGTTTCTGCTGTACAACAAAGCGAATCAGCTATATGTATACCTATATCCCCTCCGTCCTGAGCTTTGCACCCACCCCCAGTCCCACCACTCTAGGTCATCACAGAGAGCTCTGCACCAGAAAATACCAGAACAGAACCAGCACTGATGATAAGGACTTTGACTTCCCAACAGGAAAGAGCCCTGAAGGAGGTTAGTCAGAAGAAAGTTGAGGCAAAGATGTAAAATTTAAGATAGGACCAAAAACTCAGTCAATCAATGTAACTAATATTGTATCACAACATTTAACAATCTAAATAAATGCCAGAAATCTGTAGTGAATCAAATGTCAAATTTTTCAAGAAAGACAGAAATAGTATCACTGGTTTTTCTTTTTGCCTCCAGGACCTACAGTTGCTTGTGTCTCATAAAATGGGCTTCCCAGGTGGCGCTAGTGGTAAAAAAAAAAACAAAAACAAAAACAAAAAACCCTCCTGCCAATGCAGGAAATACAAGAGACATGGGTTTGATCCCTGGGTCAGGAAGATCCCCTGAAGGAGGGCATGGCAACCCACTCCAGTATCCTTGCCTGGAGAATCCCATGGTCAGAGGAGTCTGGCGGGCTACAGTCCATGGGAGTCAGAGTTGGACTTGACTGAAGTGACTCAGCACTTCGTACACACAAAAGGCTATAGAATTGACCAGCCACAAGCCTGGGGCTCAGCTGTGAGTACCCGTTGGGTGAAGCTTGGGGATGGCTGTGGGAAGGGAAGAGAAAGGAACCAAGTGGACTCATGGCTTAGCGATGCTGGGCAGAAAAAACAACCTTTTGCTGAGTAACATGGAAATAGATCTGAAACATATGGATTAAATTCCTCCCAAAATAAACACAATTTTTAAAGGAAAGGAAAAGTACTTAGCCACTATGTTTGAGGTTTTCCTGAACCCAATCCTTTGGAAAATTGACACACGAGTGAATTACTCAGTGGTTATAACACAGCCGGCTTTGAAACAGGCTCGTCATAAACCACCAGTTTGTTTTTCAAACAAAAAATGTTAACGGTTTGCCTAAATCTGCTCCCTTGGCTCAGTCCTTTCGAGGTTCATTCTTGTTGTTCTTTACAGGATGGGGAACTGCTCTGCATGGCCACTGTCTGCCTGAGAAGCTCTGGGTTCTAAGCCCCAAGAATTAGGGGAGTTCAAGGAGACCAAGCTGGGAATAATGGCCCCTACTACACAGCAAGGACAAGAGCCCTGGAAAGAAGGCGGGTTACTGATGCACTGGACTAAGAGCTAGACAGACATCCAAGATGTCCTCCTGTAACTTCCCTCATGGTCCAGGGGTTGAGACTCTGCTAGTTTCTACTGCAAGGGCGCAGGTTCAATCCCTGGTCTGGGAAGTTCTACGTACCATGCAGGAAAAAAAAAAAATAGATCATTCTGTACCAGCTCCAAACCCTTGGGCATCAGTGTCCTCATCATTCACATGCAGGCACCATTGCCCCCTCCGGGGACCAGAGAGAAGGAGGGCACGCAGCGGGGTGAGAGCCGGGCAGTAGCCGCTGCAACCAAGTAGACAGCTCAGGCTCATCAGTGGCCATCCATCAGACAGTCCTGTGGGATCTAGGAAGCCAGTGTCATTGGTCACCTGGCCTGACAACTCAGGGCAACCTAAGAGCCTGTGTAAGGCCAGCCCTAGGAAGCAAGAGGAAGCTGAATCCTCACAGTTTGGGAGTCAATCCTATAGTTCCTGGTGGACCAGTTTCCAAAGCAATGGGCACTGATGTCAAGACCCTTGGACACAAGGCCATCTGGATAGAGAGGCTGCTGATCACCAGCTCTTTCTTGACACTGCCTAGTTCAGTGGGTTGTTGGTCTGGCAGCAGACACAGCCCCAGGCAACAGCACGTGTATATCCTGAAAGGAACCCTCGCTGTCCCTTCCCTCCCTCAGGGTTTCTCAAGTACCCAGTAGTGCTCTCTAGACTGAGCATACCTCACATTCGTCACCTTAAATCAGTCACATGATGATGCTTTTAGAGCTTGCTCTGTGTCTAGGTGGTGCTACTAATATAGAATCCACCTGCCAACACAGGAGACATGAGACAGGGGTTCGATCCCCAAGTCAGGAAGAGCCCCTGGAGAAGGAAATGGCAACCCACTCCAGTATTCTTGCTTGGAGAATCCCATGGACAGAGGAGCCTGGTGGGCTACAGTCCACAGGGTCACAAAGAATCGGACACGACTGAAGTGACTTAGCATGCACGCCCACACAGTGCATACAGGGAGTTCTTCAGATCCCTTTCTAAGGACAAGGACCATCCATCAGTGAGGGGTGGGGCTCCCTTCGGGCATTGTTCCATTTAGAGCATCAATTTTCTCCTTTGAGAGAGCTTTGTAAGACACACACAGGAGCTCCAGCTTGAACTGGAACCTTCCGCCTCACCCTGGGCCAGTGGAACTTTTCTATTCTTAAGCTTCTGGCTTAACAGTCCCTTTTCAAAATTCACTCTCAAAAACATCCTGCCTTTAAATTTTACATTTGGCTAGTTTACACAGATGAAAAGAGATGCGAGAGCCTCGGTAGAATTTGTTGAGTCTTATACCCAGAAATATGCTTTTATTTTTTTCCCTTGCCAACTTTTTTAGAATCTGAAAAGTCTTGGACAGTTAGACAAGGTTGCAAGTAAAAAAGCCCATTTCTGCAAGAAGCTCACTGCTCTCTTTGCTTCCCCCGGTGGACAGCTACTGCTGGAGACTTCTGAGCCAGCACCTGCCACACTCCCTTTCTCACGGGGAGCCCGTGTGCCCCACATTTGTCAGTGTCACACAGGACAATTCTGGTTTCCTTCCACTGACAACTATTGACACAACAACCAGCAAGGCATCCAGAATGTCAAGAAGCACAGCAAGACCAATCACAATAAAACTAAGATAACACTCTTCATAGGGCTGCCAAAAGCAATAAAAAATTCTCCAGGACAGAGGTTTCCAAACCATGCTCCATGGAACCCCTACAGTTCTGTGGAATTCTTTAGAGGCCACAAGACAAAACCCAAACCCTCACAGCCACAGCCACGTTTTCTCTGGTTTGTAAACTGGATTTAGTAAGATTTTGTAGAAAAAAAAAATTTATGGTTAAAGTAGTTTTAAACCACTGACCCGAGAGACAAAGGCTCCAGAGACCTACAGTTGCCCAGAGGGATGTTCTCTCTCTTCAGCTTTAGAGAGTTCATGCACCTGAGGCAGCTACAGAACTTCATGCAACTGAAGGGTTGCAAGAAATGAAATGTTTAGGCCTGTCTGTGCTTCTGGATTTTTCTGCATGGCCTCCGCATTTTCCCGCATGGCATGCTGCAGTCCATGGAGTCGCAAAGAGTCAGACACAAGTGAGTGACTGAACTGAACTGACTGTGCTTCTGGATTTTTCTGCATGGCCTCCTCTCTGCATAGAATGCCTTCTGAACTCTACTCTCCACATTTGCCTCACCAGAAAATTCCTCTGTGTGTGCTCAGTTGCTCAGCTGTGTCCAACTCTTTTGTGGCCCCATGGACTGTAGCTCATCAGGCTCCTCTATCTGTGGGATTTGCCAGGCAAGAATACTGGAGCTGGTTGCCATTTCCTTCTCCAGGGGATCTTCCCAACCTAGAGATCAAACCTGCATCTCCTGCATTGGCAGGTGGATTCTTTACCACGGAGCCATCTGAGAAGCCCCAGAAAAGCCCTGTAAACTCCTGCTAATCCTTCTAGATGCACCTCTTCTCATGCCACTTCTCAGGGGAGCTTCTCAAGGGATGACCCCTGGCTTTGCCTGCCCCCAAGCAGGCCCTCTGCCCACCACACCTCCTGACCCATCTGTCCTAGCCCTGGTCACACTGCATGGCAACCGCTGATTTGGATGTTTGCTTCTCCATGTGGGGGCTTCCCTGGTGGCTCAGTGGTGAAGAATCTGCCTGCCAATGCAGGAGATACGAGTTTGATTTCTGGTCCAGGAAGATCCCCTGGAGAAGGAAATGGCAACACACTCCAGTATTCTTGCCTGGAGAATCCCATGGACAGAGGAGCCTGGCAGGCTACAGTCCATGGGCCCACAAAGAGCTGGACACGATTGAGTGACTAAACAACAACAACCCCTTCATGGGACTGTTAGCTCTGGAGGACAGAGATCACTTATTCAACTATGCCTCCTTCATGGCTAACACAGGGTCTCCCCTTAGAAGATGCTCAAACCAGTAGTCAATTTCTTCCCTGCTCCCGGATGCATCAGTGGCGACTAAATGCAGTTGCATACCTGCATCTTGGGCTGCAGGGGGCATCTCCGATGGCCAGTTCATCCCCACAGTAATGCCATAGGGAGGGCAGTTGAGGAAGATCATTGAGCCTAAATTTCATTTTCAGGTTCCAAAAAAAAAAAACCAGTTGTGTCTTCAGAGTCAAATAAAGTTGTTGAAATGTAAACACGCATTCTCAGTGTCTGGAAGAGGACTGAGATGAAATTCCCCAAGTGATCTCTTAATACCACCAAAATTACACTCAAATGCCTCTGCCAGGCAAAGATAAATTGCCATTTTCACAATGGTCTTGCACTTAAAAGTAACTTGGCCCAGGGAGCTTTGGAAAATTTATTATGACCGGGAAAAGGGGAAACTCAAAGGGGTTCAAGATATTTAGTCTACTGATAAGACAGCTTAGGAGTGACAATAATTATCTCCAAGAATTTGAAGGGTCGTTAGCAGGTCATTAGAAGGACACCGGCCAGCTGGGCCCCATCTACTTGGACATCAGAAATGGACTCTAACTACACCAAAACGAGTTGAGTTAGGGCTTCCCCGGTGGCTCAGTGGTAATGAATCTGCCTGTCATTGCAGGAGATGCACATTCGATCCCTGATCCAGGAAGATCCCACATGCCTGGAGCAGCTAAGCCCATGTACCATAACTACTGAGCCTGCGCTCTAGAGCCTATGAGCTGCAACAAGAGAAATCACTGCAATGAGATGGCCATACACCACAACTACAGAAGAGCCTGAGCAGCAACAAAGACCCAACACAGCCAATGAATAAATAAATACATTTTTTTTTAAGTATGAAGACCTTAAAAAAAAAAAAAGTCGTATTAGTGTCACAAAATGCCAGCAATGATGTAGGCCCTGGTGACCCAAAGAAAGCTCGTGGACCAGCAGCATCACCTGGGAGCTTGTCAGAAATGCAGATGCTGGCCCCACCCCCCAGATCTGTCTGATCAGAATTTGCATTTTTACTAGCGCCCCAGTGACTTGCTTGCACGTTCGAGTCTAAAAAACTCTGCCATGGTACCTTCCTTGGTTCCACATGTTGAGCTAGGTTGCTTCAGTCGTGTCCAATTCTTCACAATCCTATGGACTGTAGCCCACCAGGCTCCTCTGTCCGTGAGGATTCTCCAGGCAAGAATACTGGAGTGGGTTGTCGTTTCCTCCTCCAGGGGATCTTCCCAACATAGGGATTGAACCCAGGTCTCTTAAGTATCCTGCACTGGCAGGCAGGTTCTTTACCACTAGTGCTACCTAGGAAGCCCCACGGGCTGGGTCTGTCCTCATAGCCATAAAGTCTCAGGCCACCAGCATGAACTCCTGATCCCAGAAAAGGCCACATATTATAGTAGGCTCCTGGAGAAGTCAGCACCCCCCTGCCCCACACCGCGCCCTCCCCCCCATGATGAATAGAGACAAGAGAGGCAATAGTCTAGCACAAATACTTTGCATGCCAGAAGGACCCTTTTCTAGATGGGCCTTCCCTGTGACAGAAAATGCCTAATGGCTAAGCTCTTCTGTGGACAGCTGAAGGAAAGAAATTCTTAGGGTTTGCAAAAGCTGTTGTCTGGTCAAAGCACTTTAAACCCAAGTTATATCTATCATGTGGCTGTCCTTGTGAAAGATTCAGATAATGCCTCAGCAATTTCCCCACATGAGGAGCCAGACTGTCCGGAGCTGGAGAGCGGAAACCTGTTCTGAGTGAGTGTAGGTGGGGGAGGTGGCTGCCTGGGCTCCGCCACACACAAACCTCGCTCCCTCACCTGCAAGGGATGGGAAGGGAGAGGTGGACTCAGATGCTTGGAGCCAAACTGAGCCTAGAGAGGGGCCCTGGAAGGTAACATAGGAGGGGAGAGTCACAGCTTCTCTCCCTTGGGGTGGGGAAGTGAGTTTCCTGGCACCGAGGGTACAAAGCAGAAAGCAAATGTATATTTGATGACATTTCTCTGCAGGCAGCCTCTCTTCCAAAGAGCCAAGTCTGAATGAAGCCTGGTACCAAAGCAGAGAGCGGAAAGAGGATAGGGAACCTCCCAGAGAGGCTAGGAGAGCCCCTGGAAGTGCAGATGTTAATAAGACTCACTGTGATAATGTACCAGGTGTGCGCGTGCGTGCTCAGTGGTATCTGAACTTGCAACCCCATGCACTAGCTCAACACACTCCTCTGTCCATGCAATTTCCCAGGCAAAAATACTTGAGTGGGAAGTGGGAAAGAGGTTCAAGAGGGAGGGGACATATACATATCTATGGCTGATCTATGTTGATGTATGGCAAAAAAACAACACCACAATATTGTAAATCAATTATTCTCCAAATAAAAATAAGTAAATTAAGAATAATAAACAAAACTGGAGCGTGTTGCCATTTCCTTCTCCAGGTGATCTTCCCCACCCAGGGATTGAACCCCAGTCTCTTGGGTCTCCTGCATTGGCAGGCGGGTTCTTACCAGCTGAGCCACCAGAGAAGCCCAACAGGCACCACAATTCTGTCCAATTTACCAAAATGTCCATTTGCCATGCTCTTGGGAAAGGAGGCTCTGGGCCCAGCTGATCAGCCGGCAAAACAGTAAAAAGGAACTCAGTCTCTGCCTAGACCCATTACCATCCTAATCTCCTACTAACCTAACCAGACACAGGAGAGTAAGAATGTAACCACTTCCTGTTCCCTGTTGAAAAGAACTGAGTTGCTTCCATATAATGATCAAAAATGCAGCAAAAGGAGACAACTGATGCAATATCTGGAGGAGATGAACCATTTTGGTATTTGCCATCATGTGGAAAGAGAGATGTAGGGATTTCTGGTGGTCCAGTGGCTAAGACTCCAAGCTTCCAAAGCAGGGAGCCCAGGTTCGATCCCTAGCCAGGGAACTAAATCCCACACACTGAAACTAAGAGTTTAAATGCTACAACTAAAGATCTTGCATGCTTCGACTAGGACCCAGGCTTGTTGTTGTTCAGTGGCTCAGTCGTGTCCAATTCTTTGCGACTCCATGGACTAAAGCATACCAGGCTTTCCTGCCCTTTACTATCTCCTGGAGTTTGCTCAAACTCACGCCCATTCAATAGGACCCAGTATGGTCAAATTATTTAATTAAAAACTTTAAAAAAGAGAGAGATGTTACCTAGACTGATCATGGATATGAGGTCTTGTGGATTTGACCCATAAACATAACTTTGTTTCTTTTAGAAATCAACATGCTTGTATTTATCTTTTGAGTTATAACTATAAATGCAAAATGTGTTTATCAAACTGTGCTGCTCCATCAATACCACATGAGGTATTAAAAGGGGGTCACTTAAGCAGCAGGCCTCAAAAGATGCTGAGAGTCACCCCCATCAGCCCACCAGCCATCCCCACTTAATGCCACACTTGCTATTTCATCTGTCTGTCCCAGCCACTCAGAAGCTGCTGCAGCAGACAGAATACTACAGGATCCAGGAAAAGCCTCTTTCTGTCTCTCACACCAGTCCCTCCCCTTCTTTGGCCCTCTACTCCAAAAGGATTCTGTAGTTAGATAGTTTTCCTACCAGTAAGTCTTGTGTGCTGGAAACTGGAACAATACAGGAGTCCAGAGAAGAGAATCATGATTTCAAGTTCAGCCAGGGCCCACGTCATCATTCACATCACCAGATAGACGAAAGATTCCCAGAATCCGTGGACTGCATCCATCAGTTCCACTCCTTCCAGATGGAGGGAGCTGAGATGACTTTGATCTACTAAGGAAAAAATATATATATATATGGAAAATCTAAGAGCATCAGAATGTAAAACTGGTGGAAACACACACAGACACCCACATGTACACCCATACTTTTTGTAGGAAAAAAAAATCTAACTGTGAGATTGGACTCAGTACAACTCCATTATCCAAACTTCTGCATGATGTCACATATTCAACTTGACTCAGTGGTAAATAATCCGTCTGCCAATGCAGGAGATGAGGGTTTGAGCTCTGGGTCAGGAAGATCCCCTGGAGGAGGGCATGGCAACCCACTCCAGTATTCTTGCCTGAAGAATCCTATGGACAGAGGAGCCTGGAGGGCTATAGTCCACAGGGTTGCAAAGAATTAGACATGATTGAGCACACCAGACAGAACCTCAAAGACAGAGCTGGAGGAAATCTTCAGATCTATCTGTGACCACCTAAGTGGCAATGCTCCAGGCAGAGTATGGTAGTGTTTTGGTCCAGGTCTCACAGTCAAGCAAGGTTCAAACACAAGGGCACGTGCCTCCTGACTAGGAGCAACCATTCAGGGGTCTCCTAGACCATATGCTGCCCTAGTACATCGACCCCACACTTCATCCTCCAGGAATCAAGAAATGGGGCTGCAGTGGGCACTTCCCATCAATACCCAAGGGAACCTCACCTCCAAGAGGACAAGGAGTTCCCTCAGAAGATCCTGAATTCCTCTGAGAGAAGGATCAGGAAGAATAGATCATCTCAACCAGAGGGCTGTGATAACATTTTGAAAATGACTTACTTTCTCCAAGTGGCACAGGTGGGGAAAACAGGCAACTGATTTGTTTCATGCAAACATTCTTCCACTGATCTTTGGTGAACACGTTAGGGTTTTTTGTTGTTGTTGTTGCTTTTGTTTTTTCCAACACTGTAATCAACTTCAGCACTTTCATCATTTCTATCGACAAGTTCTCGAACATGAATATAAAGTGGAGCTGGAGTCCCTATCAAACAATCACTAGGTTAGGAGAGACAGCAGAGGGCTGGTGAATGTAATCCAAAAGCAGTGCACAACCGACTTTAAAATATACCTCTGGGAACTTCCCTGGTGATCCAGGGGTTGAGAGTTTGAGCACCCAATGCAGGGGCATGGGTTTGATCCCTGGTTGGGGAGCTAGGATCCTGCATGCTGAGTGGCATGGCAAAAAAAAAAAAGTAAAATATACTTATAATCACTACCATTTTAAGAGCTTTCTTTGTGTTTAGCATGGATATAAGTGCTTTACATTTTACTACTTAATTCTCACTGGCAACTCTGCAAGGTTGGTTGTGTTGTCCCCGGTTTCCATATTGGGGAAATAGACAGAGTTTAAGCAACTTTTGAAAAGTCACACAAGCTGTCTTCAAAAATGAATAAAGATGCTTGAGTGTTTTTACTCTCTATAGGCCTTCTACCAGACACAAACAGAAGCAGATCTTCTGAGTTTCTGGCGATGTTAAGATGAAGGAAGCTACATCTTCTACATAGCTGAAAAATTACAAAAAGAAGAGCCTCAGCCAATGTCATTTCTTATCAGAGAACGGAGATGTTTAATTTGCCCAGATTAACTCCTACAGGTTCTCTGCAGCCTGTTTCCAGGCAGCCAACTTGCAAAATGCTCTACTGGGCTAAAGAGGAACCAATGGAAGCCTCTTTAAGAGTGTTATGCGCCTGGGAGGAAGCGATTGGGCTCGGAAAACAGCACAGCTGCTTTTGCAAAAGCATCCAAACTCATTCTCTGTAAACGTGATCTATCTGCTTTTTCTCCATTCTGTCCCTGTAACTGTGAAACTAGTATCGCCTTCCGGTACCGTATTTACTAAAGAATTTAATAATGCGGAATATGATCCTATGTCAAACGCCTAAAACAGTTTGGGGGGGGGGTGGTCTCTAATTAGGTCTGGCACCATCTCACTGTCTCAGCGTGCGTTGCACAATTACAACACCTCGGAGGGCCCCGTGGTGCTGCAGAGAAGCCCCCCACGACACCACACTGAAAGTCGGGTAAGAGCTCAGCTTCAGGGCGATCTCGGAGCGGGTCACAAACCACCCAGGCTTCCTTTATCCTCCTGAGTGGCTCACGTCGCCTCGGGACGGGATCCCGAGGGCTCCCGCAGACCATCGGCCCTTCTTCACCTGCCCTGTACCCCTACTCTCCGAGTCTGGAAGGAAAGCCGCGCCACTTCCCCGGAGACCCAGGGCCACCGACCGGGAGTGGAGGAAGCGGCTGGGAGCTGTCCATGGTGGCGCCGCGCCTGGGCACGCAGAGCCGCCGGCTCCCGCCCCCGGGCGCGCCCGGGATCACGCTCCAGACCGCCGGAATGGAGAGACAGACTCGCTCCCAGCCTGCAGCCAGGCACTGGCTCACACATCAAAAGTTCAGTTTTAAAAGGGTTTTCTCACCTGTGGGCAGCCTTGGCTGCACGAAGCAGGACTCAGGACCTCAAACCCGGCTCCTGGCGGCGCGCCTGGGACGGCAGTAGTGTTGGACCCTTGGGGAACCGCGGCGGTCTTGAGAGCGCGGACAGCGAGTCTGCGGCGGAGGACCTCGGCGCACTGAGCTCCTTTCTCAAGAGCACATGCGTCCCGCCGGCTTCACTCCAGAGTGTCTCTGGCCCTGGTTCCCAGAGTGGCGAGCTGGAGACCTGGCCACGGCCCTGGCCTGGGCTCCGCCAGGTCCCTGTCTTTATTCCCAACCTTATTTGACCTTTCTTGGAGCTGACATTCCTCGCCAGGGACTGCCGAACCCTCTTGTAGCGATGCCAGGTTGAGCGTCGTAGTCTAGACACCAGTAGGGGTTCTCCTGTCATCTAACATTCAATTAACCTCCACCCGTCGTGTGCCAGAGCGATGCTGGGTGCCTCACGCCGTCGGGGAGAGCGCGCGCGGGGAGGCAGCAGGAGGCGGAGGGGAAACGAGAAGGAAGATGGTGCTCAAAGCCGAGCAGCAGGGCGCAGACCTGTTGCCAGGTGCGCGCTCACTAGTGCACGGTGTGAGCCGGCTCCCTGTGAGCTGGACTCCGCGATCTGACCCTCGGAGCAGTCACTCCTCGACGAGACACTTCGGGGCGCAAGTATCTCCCCGGAGACATTCAGAACGGGGGAACTCTACAGAAAACGGGGACCTGCTCCCCGCCGGATGCGCTCCGAGGACACTGGCGCCCCCCCCCCCGGCACCTGCCCCTTGCAAAGTCTCACACGACCTCAGAGAAATCCCACAGCAGACGTGTGCCCATCAACAGACACGTGGACAGACAGACAGCACAGCACAGACTGGACAGACAAGCCCATGACGCGGTGCGTTTTCCCTAACACCGGTGGAGGCGCCGAACCCCCCATCTCCCCTCCCCTCTGAGGCTGAGCAGTCCACACAGCCCCGGCGCGCCGAGCCGGCCCGCTTACCTCTGGGTCGGTAGCCGAGACACTCTCACGCCTCGCGGGCCAGAGGCGCTGCGGTCAGAGCGGTCGGGTGGCACACTGACCGGCCCGGTTATGTCCCGGGACTCGGGCAAGCCGAGTGGTAGTTCGTCCGGGAAAGCGGGGTTCAGCCCCTGACCGCGCTCAGCTCCGCCGGCTCCGCGCGCCGCTGGCCCTCTCCAGGATCAGCCGGGGTGCACCGCGCTGCGCTCGCCCGCGCTCCCCGGCCGCCCGCCAGAGCGGCGGCTTTTATAGAGTGCTGCCTGCTCTTCAGCCGGCTGCGCCAGGCTGGCTCCTCCCCGGGGCCCCTGACGCCCGCGCGCCACCGACCCGCCCCCCGCTGAAGCTCGCCTCCCCCTTGCCCAAGTCGGGCGGGGGCCCCGGGCCCCGGCCGGACCCGGGCGGGCTCTGGCGGCCGCTCTGGGAGACGCAGACCCGAGCCCGCGGAGCCTGGGGGAACCCGGGCGCGCGGAGTCCGCCGGCGGCGGCGGAAGCAGCCAGGTGAGGGCGCTGGAGCCCAGGACACGAGAGGAGCAGCCGCGGCTAGCAGCGGAGAGCCTCTTTGCGCTCGGAGGGCTTGGGGTCGTGGTGCGTAAGCCTGAATCCCCGCTCCAAACCAGCGAGGGGAGAGGCTCTCTCGGAGAAAGCCTAGCACCTAGCACAGAATCGCGGAGAGATGAGGTTCAGGGTTATTAAGTCTCAGAATATTTTTTTTTCCCTAATCTTATCAGGGTGTAATAGGGAAGAAGAAATCTGAATCAGTATTAGATGTGTATCTTTTGCTTTAACCTTTGTATTCTATTACTTTAACAGTGTTGCCTGTAGCCTGGAATATAAAGGATAGCCCATTCTCAAGGCTCTGACCTTTGAGGATAACACTTGTTCTTGCATAGAGAGAGAAAAAGTTTCAGAACAGAGAGTAACATTTGTCTTGTTGGAGGTTTATAGGAACACTGTGACCCGATTTCAGTGGACAAAGATTACTGCACCAAGACATTTGCAACCACCAACCTTGTCCTGTCCCTCACCTTGCCTTTAAAAATGCTTTGCTGAAACTCTTCCCGGAGTTCCAGGTTTTGAGGTCCTGCAATAGACTTTTTTTGCACCAAATTCCGACATTTCGGTTTGCTTGGCCTCACTGTGTGTTGGGCACACAAGCTTGCCTTTGGTAAGGAGAGGGTGGCTTTAGAAAGAGATCCTAGCATAAGATTAAGCAGTTGCTCCGAGTGGAAGACCCGTGGGCTTTTCTGTCAAAGAGATCTTGGTTTGAAACCAGAGTCAGACACGCTAGGTATGTGACTGCGGATGGGGATCTTATCACTCCCTGGTGGCTCAGACGGTAAAGAATCTGCCTGCAATGCGGGAGACCTGGGTTCCATCCCTGGGTCAGGAAGATCCCTTGGTGAAGGGAATGGCAACCCACTCTAGTTCTCTTGCCAAAAGAATCCCATGGAAAGAGGAGCCTGGTGGGCTACAGCCCATGAGGTTGCAAAGAGTCAGACACGACTGAGAGAATAACACTTTCACGTTCACAGGGATCTTAACCTTCCAGGGCCTCAGTTTCCTTATCAGGAAAAGGTGTTGCTTCCTTACCAACTTGTAGGATGTGAGGGCACAGTAGTGCAGGTACCTAGTTCACAGCAGGTCTTCAGTAAGTTAGACTCCTCCCTGTATGTGGGGGAGAGCTCTTTACCTTTGACTGGACACACTGAGGCCCTCCAGGGTCAGATCAAAAGGCACAACTGGTCTAGATATTTCCCTGCTGGAAGAAACAGTCCTAGTGGAAAGAGCCCATAACAGGGCCCTGGGGCACCTGGCATCTTCTCCCAACTCAGCCACTAACTTGCTTTGTGGTTTGGAGTCATCCATTCTCCTTCTCTGTTTGCTGTACCTCTTCCACTTTCCTGGAGCTTACAGCTCAGTCACTCACCTGGTGGACTGGAATCCTCCTAGAATAGCTAGTCCTTTCTCCCTTCCCTTCCAGCGCAAGTGAAAACTGACTCTGCAGGTACGGTTCTCATTCTAGGCAGCACACATCGCACTGTGAATCCATGTCTAGACTTTGAAGTCAGACAGAAGCTGCTGGACTCTGTGTCTGTGTTTTCTGCACTGGGACAGAAGCCTTAATTACCTGACTAAACTAGGGAAGCAATGCCTTGCCTCTCCAGACCTTTCTCAGAAAACTGATCTTGATCACCCCTAGGTCCCTTACCAGGATTCTCAGCCTTTCTTGACAGGTAGCAGGCTGGGTACTATGGCAGGTTCTCCCCTCCCCGCCTCTCCCCCACCCAGCCTTTCCTTTCTAGCAAATTTAGATAGAATGTACCCAAGGGCCCCCGCATCCCTTCCTTAATTCCTGATTTCTTTTCTTTCTTAATAAAATCCCCTAGACACCAGGCATTTGGAGAATGCTGAGCATTTAGTCCAAATGGAGACCTTGGACCAACCTTGAATCAGCCTTGCTTAAAGCAGTGAGAGTGATAAGCAGGCTCCCCGCCGCCCGCCCCCTCCCCCACCCCGCCCTATCAGGAGAGAGTAGATTGGAGACCTGCATGACACGAGGTCTCTGGTGAGACGCCTGTATCACAGGCCTCTGAGAGATGAAGCCAGTAAAGGAGGATTCCTGTCTGCTGATGGGCTCTGAGAAGTGCTTAGTCATGTTTTCTCAAAGCCCAGAAATGCCCAGCACATTCCTCGGTGTCCAGCTTTCTTTATCACAGACTGATGCCCCTGGGGAAAGAATGATGCTGATGAATTACAAACAGGCTCTGCGTGTCTTAAACCAGATTCTCCAGCCAGAGCTCCATTCAGCACTTCCACTCAGCACTCAGTGATGGACGGGGTATGTGGGCAGTTCTTTTTTTGGATGAATGTTGGCAGCATGACTCTGACATAATTACTACCCATACTTTCCTCAATCCAAGGTCTTGTTCTTATAAATGCAGGCACAGGAGCTGGTCAAGAAAGGCCATGCTGTGTTTTCTGGTTCGTGTCAGAATCCCCCAGCAAAATCTCCAGATAGGGAAGAAAATAATCTTTTTTATTTATTAAAAAGAAAAAAAAATTTTTTTTTGGCCTTGATGCATGTGGGATCTTAGTTCCCTGATCAGGGATTGAACCCATACCCCCTGCATTGGAAGCATGTAGTCTTAACCACTGGACCACCAGGGAAACCCCAGGAAGTAATCTTAAATGGTATGACTCCATCCAGAAAGCCTGCTGTGCCTCCATGTGCATCTGCCTCCAGCTTACCTTTCTCAGAGGAGGTGAAGCCCCCTCCACCACATCCTTAGAGTAGAATGGTCTGCCTGCTTGCTGCTCCCATAAGCTGCCCAAGTCTGGTATTTTCAGTCAGCTGGCTGGATCTAACTCTGTCACTTAGAGCAGGAGTAACCACACTCTACTCTCTGGCCAGCAAAGGTAGTCCTTGCTGCAAAAGCAGCCTCCCTGTGTGACATTTAAAAGCCGGCCACAGCTGTGGCTTCATCCTTCAAGCACCACTGCTGGTTTTCCCAGGCAAACAGTGGACAAATCTGGGGCAACAGGGGGGCATGGAGAGTTGGGAAGAAGCTGGGGTAAGGAGTGAGTACTGTCCGTTCAAGGCTTCCAGCAAACCCCACAAGAAAATCCCACTCAGGGATACCAGTCTTAATTGTTGTTGTTGTTGTTCAGTCGCTCAGTCTTGTCTGACTCTTTGCAACCCCACAGACTGCAACATGCCAGGCTCCCCTGTCCTCCACTAGCTCCTGGAATTTGCTCAGACTTAACATCCATTGAGTCAGTGATGCCATCCAATCATCTTGTTCTCTGCTGCACCCTTCTCCTATTGCCTTCAATCTTTCCCGGCATCAGGGTCTTTTCCAGTAAGTTGGCTCTTCACATCAGGTGGCCAAAGTATTGGAGCTTCAGCTTCAGCAACAGTCCTTCCAACGAATATTCAGGGTTGATTTCCTAACTTTAGAATTTCCTCTAACAGCTATCACAAATAATGGGCATTTTTAAATTCCACCAACAGGGGTCGCCCTTGGACACTGAGCCTGAAGCTGGCACGCTGCTGCTACTGATAACTCGCTTCAGTCGTGTCCGACTCTGTGTGACCCCATAGACGGCAGCCCACCAGGCTCCTCTGTCCCTGGGATTCTCCAGGCAAGAATACTGGAGTGGGTTGTCATTTCCTTCTCCATAAGCTGTTATGGAAAAGGGGAAATTCCCAGCCCTGGGCCCTGCGGCCAGATTTCCAGGACTCTAACTGCTCAGTTCCTGTTTTGTTGGATGCGGATGAGGTTGCCCAGCTGAGAAGGGACAAGTGCTCAGTTTTTCTGGTGAGTGGAGGTCCACACTGGAATTTGAGATGGGAAGTTCTAGAACACTGGCCAACCACTTAGGAGCTCTGAAAATAGATTTCTACGTCTTCCTCTTCGATGTCATCATTATCATACAGAAAGAACATGCTTTCCTGTGTTTTTCTCTGTCTAAAAAATACATATAAACTTGTATGTGTATACATGATGTTTTCGTATCACTTAGTTCTTTTTCCTAGATGCAAAAACCATATATATTCTTTGTAAAATAGCAAACAAAAAGACTTTGAAAATTCAGAAACTGAACAAAGGAGAAATCACCTAACTGTAAATATTATGTGTGTAATTGAGACATTACAAAAATCTTAGAAAATACAGAAAAGCCCAAAGAAAAACTATCACTTCTATTCAAAGATCTTCTCTGTTAACTCATAGTATATAACCAAGTATTCTTCCATAGATAAGTTACATATACAGATGTGCAAATATGTACATGTGGTACTCTGTTGGCCATAAAGCTTGTTTGGGAACCCATTCTGGCCAACCCAATAAATATTCAGTAAGTAGTTCAATGTTAAACTCAAAATCTTTCTCCACCAGGTCACATATCCCGGGAGACAAGGAGCAGATCAGATCAGATCAGTTGCGTCTGACTCTTTGCGACCCCATGAATCGCAGCATGCCAGGCCTCCCTGTCCATCACCAACACCTGGAGTTCACCCAGACTCACATCCATCGAGTCAGTGATGCCATCCAGCATCACTGGAATAGCCCCTCTGTCGTCCCCTTCTCCTCTTGCCCCCAATCCCTCCCAGCATCAGAGTCTTTTCCAATGAGTCAACTCTTCGCATGAGGTGGCCAAAGTACTGGCGTTTCAGCTTTAGCATCATTCCTTCCAAAGAAATCCCAGGGCTGATGTCCTTTAGAATGGACTGGTTGGATCTCCTTGCAGTCCAAGGGACTCTCTAGAGTCTTCTCCAACACCACAGTTCAAAAGCATCAATTCTTTGGCACTCAGCCTTCTTCACAGTCCAACTCTCATATCCATACATGACCACAGGAAAAACCATAGCCTTGACTAGACGGACCTTTGTTGGCAAAGTAATGTCTCTGCTTTTGAATATGCTATCTAGGTTGGTCATAACTTTCCCTCCAAGGAGTAAGCGTCTTTTAATTTCATGGCTGCAATCAACATCTGCAGTGATTTTGGAGCCCAGAAAAATAAAGTCTGACACTGTTTCCACTGTTTACCCATCTATTTCCCATGAAGTGATGGGACCGGATGCCATGATCTTCGTTTTCTGAATGTTGAGCTGTAAGCCAACTTTTTCACTCTCCACTTTCACCTACATCAAGAGGCTTTTTAGTTCCTCTTCAATTTCTGCCATAAGGGTGGTGTCATCTGCACATCTGAGGTTATTGATATTTCTCCCGGCAATCTTGATTCCAGCTTGTGTTTCTTCCAGCCCAGCGTTTCTCATGATGTACTCTGCATATAAGTTAAATAAGCAGGGTGACAATATACAGCCTTGACGTACTCCTTTTCCTATTTGGAACCAGTCTGTTGTTTCATGGCCAGTTCTAACTGTTGCTTCCTGACCTGCATACAAATTTCTCAAGAGGCAGATCAGGTGGTCTGGTATTCCCATCTCTTTAAGAATTTTCCACAGTTTATTGTGATCCACACAAAGGCTTTGGCATAGTCAATAAAGCAGAAATAGATGTTTTTCTGGAACTCTCTTGCTTTTTCGATGATTCAGCGGATGTTGGCAATTTGATCTCTGGTTCCTCTGCCTTTTCTAAAACCAGCTTGCACATCTGGAAGATCACGGTTCACATATTGCTGAAGCCTGGCTTGGAGAATTTTGAGCATTACTTTACTAGTGTGTGAGATGAGTGCAATTGTGTGGTAGTTTGAGCATTCTTTGGCATTGCCTTTCTTTGGGATTGGAATGAAAACTGACCTTTTCCAGTCCTGTGGCCACTACTGAGTTTTCCAAACTTGCTGGCATATTGAATGCAGCACTTTCACAGCATCATCTTTCAGGATTTGGAATAGCTCAACTGGAATTCTATCACCTCCACTAGCTTTGTTCGTAGTGATGCTTTCTAAGGCCCACTTGACTTCACATTCCAGGATGTCTGGCTCTAGGTCAGTGATCACACCATCGTGATTATCTGGGTCGTGAAGATCTTTTTTGTACAGTTCTTCTGTGTATTCTTGCCATCTCTTCTTAATATCTTCTGCTTCTGTTAGGTCCATACCATTTCTGTCCTTTATCGAGCCCATCTTTGCATGAAATGTTCCTTTGGTATCTCTAATTTTCTTGAAGAGATCTCTAGTCTTTCCCATTCTGTTTTCCTCTGTTTCTTTGCATTGATCGCTGAAGAAGGCTTTCTTATCTCTTCTTGCTATTCTTTGGAACTCTGCATTCAGATGTGTATATCTTTCCTTTTCTCCTTTGCTTTTCGCTTCTCTTCTTTTCACAGCTATTTGTAAGGCCTCCCCAGACAGCCATTTTGCTTTTTTGCATTTCTTTTCCATGGGGATGGTCTTGATCCCTGTCTCCTGTACAATGTCACGAACCTCATTCCATAGCTCATCAGGCACTCTATCAGATCTAGGCCCTTAAATCTATTTCTCACTTCCACTGTATAATAATAAGGGATTTGATTTAGGTCATACTTGAATGGTCTATTGGTTTCCCCTACTTTCTTCAATTTAAGTCTGAATTTGGCAATAAGGAGTTCATGGTCTGAGCCACAGTCAGCTCCTGGTCTTGTTTTTGCTGACCGTATAGAGCTTCTCCATCTTTGGCTGCAAAGAATATAATCAATCTGATTTTGGTGTTGACCATCTGGTGATGTCCATGTATAGAGTCTTCTCTTGTGTTTTTGGAAGAGGGTGTTTGTTATGACCAGTGCATTTTCTTGGCAAAACTCTATTAGCCTTTGTCCTGCTTCATTCATTCATGGACCTACAGTGTGTGTGGGCATTTAATTGCTCAACCATGTACTACTTTTTCAGCCCCATGGACTGTAGTCCACAAGGCTTCTCTGTCCATGGAATTTTCCCAGGCAAGAATACTGGAGTGGGTTGCCATTTCCTACTTCAGGGGATCTTTCTGACCCAGGGACTGAACCCATATCTCTGTGTCTCCTGCACTGGCAGGCGGATTCTTTACCAGTACTGCCACCTGGGAAGCCCTTTACTTGCTCCTATAATGTCCAACAGAGAGTTGGTATGTAAGAAGTGTTTACACTGTAAATGAATGAATACACAGATGGAACTTTTTTATTTGTGTTGTTTTGTTGGCTGTGCCATGCAGCTTGCAGGGTCTTAGTACCCCAACCAAGGATTGAACCCTGCAGTCAAAGCCCCGAGTTCTAACCACTGGACCACCAGGGATTTCTCCAGATGAACATTTTTAATTAAAATGGTATACACGCAGTTGATAGAAAAAGAGACCCAAATAGTTCATAAACATTTGCAAAGAGACTCAACTTTGCCCATAAACAAAGAAATGCAAAGTAATGCTATGTTGAAATCCCTATCAGATTGGCAAAAATTCAAGTGTTTGATGATACCACTTTTGCTGGGGTTGGGGTGAGGTTGGGGAACAGAGCCTTGCCTCATACCTGGCTGATGAAAGCTCCATTTACTACAACCTCTGAGGGCCGTTGGCCAAGATTTTTGAGAATGTACATAATATTTGACTCAGCAGTTCCACTTACAGGAATTTATCCTATAGCTAGAGTTGCACCATGTGTGAAATGACATGTCCAGAGTTATACATTGCAGCCCTATTTGTAATCACAAAAAATTAGAAACAGCCTCATCGCCTAGTGGTAGGGCTACCTCACATGTTACATTCATATAATAGAAAGTTGTGTGGTCACTGAGTTGTGTCCAACTCTTTGTATCCCCATGGACTACAACCTACCAAGCTCCTCTGTCCATGGGATTTCTCAAGCAGGAATACTGGAGTGGGTTGCCATTCCCTACTCCAGGGGATTTTCCCAACCCAGGGATCAAACCTGTGTCTCCTGCCTTGATAGGTGGATTCTTTACCAATGAGCCACCAGGAAAGTCCATATAAAAGAATACTATGCAGCTATTTTTTTAAAAAAGAATAAGGATCAGTTTTATGTATTAAAATGAAAAATCAAAGTGTAAATCAATGTATATAACAAGCTACTATTTGTCCAAAAGGGGAAAGGAAAAAGGGTTATTTGCATTTACTTACAGATGCATAAGAAATCATCTAGGATGCTATATAAGACACCAGTAACATGGTTTCCTATCTTACTGGTGATGGTTTTGGTGGGGCGAAAGGATGATGAAAGATACAAATAAAAAAATAGACATTTTTGTTGTGTAGGGTTTTATGCTTTTTCATTTTTGAACCAAGTAAATGAACTACCTGAGGAAAAAGTGCATAATTTTTAAATGGCAAAAGATTATGTTCATATGTAATAATAAGCCTTTGTTATTTAATAGTATACTGTATACACATTTCCCCAAGTCTTTTTTTGTTTTTGGTTGTGCTAGGTCTTCACTGCTGTGAGTGGGCTTTCTCTAGTTGCAGCGATCAGGAGCTACTCTTCATTATGGTGCATGGCCTTCTTGTGAGGATTCTCTTGTGGGGCACAAGCTCTAGGTGCACGGGCTTCAGTGGTTGCAGCATGTAGGCTTAGCAGCTGTGGCTCGTGGGCTTAGTTTCTCTGTGGCCTGTGGAATCCTCCCGGATCGAGGATCAAACCTACTAGGTCCCCTGCTTTGGGAGGTGGACTCCTATGCACTGTACCACAAGGGAAGTCCCTTCCTAAATCTTAAGTCTCCATCAACAGTATGTTTGAATGGTATACTGTTCCCTAATAAGGATATAATTTATACTATCAATCCCCTAATATTGGTTTCAGTATTCTAAATAAGACTATGATTTCAAACACCTTTGCACCTCTCTATCATTATTTCCTTGGGATCAATGTCAGGTTGCATCAACTTAAACCCAGCTTACCCTTTAGAAAAGTTGGATCAGTCTCCATTCTAACAGTCTATGCCAGTGGGCCTCTTTCCCTGAATTCACTTTAATACCTGGTATTCTTGTTTTTTAACCCATTCCAACATAGTATAAAAATATATTTCATTGTAGTATTAGTTTTCATTGTTTCTAGTGGAACACTTTGATGTCTGAGCATTTGTAGTTCTTCCTTTGGAAGTTGCCTGCTCCGGAAGAGAACATGTCACGGACCAATCACACCAAACCTTTGTGAGCTTAGTAGATGCTATGCAAGAATTGCTGCAGTGAGGACTCTAAACCATTTTGACATTAGACAGTTTCTTGGCAGGTCACGGAAGCACCACTCCGTGCTTCCATATTTCTCCAGCGGTATACAGATAGCCAACAAGCACATGCAGATACCCAACATCACTAATCATTAGGGAAATCAAAACCTCAATGAAATACTCCTTCACACCCATTACATTAGCCACTATAAACAAAAACAAAATATAGACGATCACAAGTGTTGGCAAGGATGTGGAGAGATTGTACACTATTGGTGAGAATGTAAAATGAGGCAGACACTATGGAAAATAACATGGCGTTTTTCAAAAAAACTAAAACTAGAACTACCAGGGACTTCCCTGGTGGTCCAGTGGTTGGGATCCTGTACTTCCACTGCAGGGGCAGGAGATCAATGTCTGGTGGGGGAACTAAGATGTAGCCAAAAAAGAGAGATAGTCATTTTATTATCTGCTGTATTCCCGGTGACCAGAGCAGTTCCTCCATAAACTAAGAGGCACTTCACAAACATTTGTTTTCTTCCTGTGCTCAGTTACTCAGTCATGTCCGACTCTTTGTGACCCCATGGACTGTAGCTCTCCAGGCTCTTCTGTCCATGGGATTCTCCAGGTAAGAATACTGGAGTGGGTTGCCATTTCCTTCTCCATCACTGCCTGAATACATATTAATTACTTCACTATAACATCAGTTGGGCTTCCCAGGTGGCACTTGCAGTAAAGAATCCACCTGCCAATGCAGGAGACACAGGTTCAATCCCTGGTCAGGAAGATCCCCTGGAGAAGGAAATGGCACCCCACTCTAGTATTCTTGCCTAGAGAATCCCATGGACAGAGGAGCCTGGCGAGCCACAGTCCATTGGGTCACACAGAGTAGGACACAACTGAATGACTGAGCACAAAGCATAGGGACGGCAAACATGATTGATTTGTCATGGATCTTGAGATGTTTGGGACCTTTCTCCAATGATCAATGAATTCATTTTTAATTCTCGTAATGCCATTGGGAGCAGAGTGTGTTTAGTTGACAGCTCCATGTTTACATTTCAGGATCAATAGGACACTGCTCAAAGAGATCTCTTCATCTCTTTTCTGCAGGGCAGACGTGAAGCCACTCCTCATGACTCAAATGTTGCTGCCATTGGGTACCCTGTCAGCTCTCCCCGATCCTGGGTTCTCCTGGAAGCTTGTAGAGAATTCTGTTGTGGAATCACAGTACCATGCGTGTTTGCTTCCCTCTCGTCCTTTTCCTCCCCTTCCTCTTCCTTCCTTCCTCAGCTGTGAGCTCTGAGGACCAGACATGCATCTTACTCTTCCCTCCGTCCCCAGACTAACACAGTGACAGACTGAGTAGATGCTCAGCAGATTCAGTAATAAATAAATAGCATTTCTCCAATGAGATTCACAGAATACTCCCAAAGATAAACTCCTGGCCTGGGAAACAAGTATGTATAGATAAAATGGTATTTGAATACTCCATGAAATTCCTAGACAGCCAAGACAAAGGGTTTGGTTTTGCTTTTACTGCTAATACCCTTAGCTACAACATGTATACCTCATGGTTTCAATGGCAACATAATAAACACATTTGGTATGTTTTTGTATGATGCCATGAAATCTTTTGCCTTCTTTCCAAAAGTATAGAAAGCACAGCAAAGCCTCATTCTACTGAAAATGGACACTGTTGTTCGTGGTGTCCATAAACTGTTAATGTAGCTATATTGAGCATACAGGTTCTGCTTCTTTTACTGCAATTTTATTGCAGTGGTGATAATGAGACCTATTAACGTATCACAAGCCTCTTCAATATTAGAAAAGACGAAGGAATAAATAGCTATGTACTTGCTATATTTAACTTCTAGGGTCCTAAAGTAAATTGCTTGAGAAGACTGGATCCCGGAGATTACAAATTTGAATTTGGAATTTTGAAGTGTGTCCGTATTCCACTGGAGATCAAAGACGCTGAACCAAAAGAACTGTGAACTGGCCGACATGACAGCCGTGGACTGGGCCAAGCTTCTTTTTGAGAGGGCAGCTTAGCTCGATGATTATGACTTTGGTGGAACTAAGGTGACTGACAGTGGAAAGAACTGGGACATGAAAGTCCTTAAAAAGTTATTGATGATTTTGTTTATGTTACACACCTTTACACTTTGTGCAGGAAAAAAAAGAAAGGACAGTGGTGTGGAAATGGACTACAGGTAAACTGCCACTAAATCAGTTGTTCTCGGGCAATTCTCTACCTAGATCACCTCTTATATAAAAATGCAATGTGTGTGTGTGCTCATTCGCTCAGTTGTATCTGATTCTTAGCAACCCCATGGACTGTCGCCCACCAGGCTCCTCCGTCTGTGGAATTCTCCAGGCAAGAATACTGGAGTGGGTTGCCATGCTCTCCTCCAGGGCCTCTTCCCAACCCAGGGATTGAACCCACATCTCTTGCATCTCCTGCATTGGCAGGCAGGTTCTTTACCACTGAGCCACCTGGAAAACCCAATAAAAATGCAGGTAAGCAGGCTAATCTGGACGTTACAGACTGACACCCTGCAGAGCCCAGGGCTGCAGGGGTGCCTCATTTGGCCCTGCAAGTGTATATTTGTCATAATAACAACTGTCTCTTCACATCCCCACTTCTCTACTCAGTACTGCCTCACACCTGGCCCACTGTATGCATTCACGATGCTCTCTGCCCCTGTAAGTGTCAGCAACTGTCATCTCTGGACTAAACACAATGTTTTCCATGGGATGCTGAAGAAAGAGGTGTCTATGCTATATCTGAGGCAAAAAGCTGGATTTGTTGTTTGTGAGGGCAGGAGGACAGATAATTAGATAGTTGGATGGCATCACTGACTCAATGGACATGAGTCTGAGCAAACTCTGGAAGATGATGAAGGACAGGGAATCCTGGTGTGCTGTAGTTCATGTAGTCTCAAAGAGTCAGACATGACTGAGCAACTGAACAACGACAAAACACAGTAAACTATGGATTTCTTAGTGAGCGTTTGGGAAGCGTGTGGCTGGGGATTAGTGGACTCTTAACAGTGGGAGTATTCAGGCACTAAGTGACCTTTAGCAAAGAAGCCAGGTCACTGCAACAAGGCTCTTGCTGATTGGCTGGCACTCAGAAGCATGTGTACTGACCGGAGGAGGCTGTCAGTGATGAATTGGGACAGCTTTAAAACCTGTTCCCCTGGTACTTGTTCCAGGGGCCAAAGAACAAGGAGTCTTTTCCTGAACTCCTCTCAGTAGGACCCTTTTTGGATTTAAACATCAAATAATCCAGCTCAGAGATTTGCAAAATTTGTGTGTGCGTGCTTAGTCGCTCAGTCGTGTCTGAGTCTTTGCAACCCCATGGACTGTAGCCCTCCAGGCTCGTCTGTCTGTGGAATTCTGCAGGCAAGAATACTGGAGTGGGTTGCCATTTCCTCCTCCAGGGGATCTTCCTGACCCGTGGACGGAACCTGCGTTTCCTACATTGGCAGGCAGTTTCTTTACAACTGAGCCACCTGGGAAGCCTTTCAAACTTAAATGAAGCAAATCAGATCCCCTGGAGGACTTGTTAAACAGGTTGTTGGGTCCCTCCCCTGCAGAGTTTTTGATTCTGCGGGTATGGGATGGTGTTAAGAATCCACACTTCTGATGAGTTCGCAGGTGATGGTGACACTGCTGGTCCAGGGACCACACCTTGAGAACTATTGGTCCAGCAGTGTTGGATTTGAAGGTAATCAAAGAAAGTATTTAGAGGGTTTCCTCCGCAGCTCAGTGGTAAATAACCCACCTGCCAATGCAGGAGCCTCAGCTTCGATCCCTGATCAGGAAGATCCCCTAGAGAAGAAAATAGCAGCCCACCCCAGTATTCTTGCCTGGAAAATCCCATGGACAGAGGAGCCTGGAGGGCTACATTCCATGAGGTCTCAAAGAATCAGACATGACTTAGCGACTAAACAACAGAATATTTAGAGACTACCCTGGTGGTCCAGTGGTTAGGACTCCATGCTTCCATTGCTGGGCGCCATGGTTCAATCTCTGGTTAAGAAACTAAGTTCCCACAAGCTGCATGGCATGGCCAAAAACATTTTTTTAACTGAAAAAAAAATTATATATATAAAGGTTGCAAAGAGTTGGACATGACTTAGCAACTAAGCAACAACAACAGTAACAATATATATATACTTAACACAATATGATACTAGTGAGTCTAAGAATTCTGTAAATGATTTTGTAAAATGGTTTTTAATCACAGCCATATCTACATACCTTTGAAAACTAATGGTAAATATATAGGAGAAAGATAATACTTACTCCTGCTAAAATTAATGACTAGAAAATATGAATTCCAGGACATATTGTAGAAACTCTGTCTCATCCTTTCCCTCCTCTCCCTTCCCTCTCTTCCCCACTCTGAAGGTGTGGTCCATCCTGTCCTGGGGGATCCTAGACCTGATAACTTCCCAGGGGAGCTCCAGGCAGCAGATGGCAGTTTAACACATGAACTTCTGGTCAAGGTATGAGTCACATTAGTGCTGCTAAGTTGCTACAGTCACTCTGACTCTTTGTGACCCTCTGGATCGTAGCCTACCAGGCTCTGTTTCTTATAGAATGTTGTCCAAGGGATTCTTCAGGCAAGAATACTGGGGTGGGTTACCATGCCATATTAGTAAACTGATGTACATCAAAAATACAGGGGGCAAGGAAGCTTACAAGACAGTGGGGGGAGGCTGGCTGACTTTCGAAACTCTTTCATGTCCTCAAGGAGAATGGCCCGTTTGTTTCAGTGTAAGTGCCGGGTGATATCAGGTTGTTCTGTGTCTTTGAAGATAAACCATGCTGCCGGCAGGACACACACTGTCCTCAGAAGGAGAGCCTGGCACTCTCCTGAGTTTACACTTTTACCTTCTGGTGGGGGTTGGTGGGGGCGGGGGTGGTTGTTCAATGTAAGTGTACAAGAGAGAATTCAAAACACTTTGTGTTTCTGGAGAGGAATATTTTTACCAAGAAAATTCTTATTAAGGAAAAAAAAGCCCCCAGGGATTCTATTCTACACAAAAGCCAGTGCTCTGTGTGATATGGAGAGTGAATAGAGACTCGGCACATACTGAATAACGCTGCCCTGTACCCACATCTTCCCGGGAGGATTTTACTAATGTGTTCACACGCAAAATTCTTTGAGGAGAGACCACAGTGTTCTATTTCTACAGCTGATAAGAGCTGGTAATTTTATTGAGAGCTCAGTACGTTCTTTATACAGTCCTCACCTCAGTGTTATGATGTAAATCCTGAGTCACTCTCATTTTACAAGCAAGGAAACTGAGGCACAGAGAGGGCACACGGCGTCCCTGTGACACACAGCGAGATGCAGGCTCAGGCAGAGGGACTCCACACGTGCAAGCTGAACCCTGAGGTCATCAACATCTCAAAGGCCTAGAGACTCCATCCCTTTAATTACCTTCTCGGTTGTCTCGTTTCCTTTAGAACGCGTTGTGATCTGACTTTTTCATGTGCTCACCTACTACTGTCTGTTTCCCCTCCTAGCAGAGAAGCTGCAAGAGGACAAGGGCTTTGTCTGCTCACTGCTGCATCCTTAGAACCAAAAACATTTGTGAAAGGAAGGAAAGGAGGAAAGGAGGAAGGGAGGGAGGGAGAAGGGCAGGGAGGGATGGGAGGAGGGACAGAATGAATTCTGTGTATGAGTCTGCTTGGTAAATGAGACTTGACAAAAGAATGCCTGTTATATTCTGTTTTCTTCTATTGACGGCTAGTTGTCCAGAGTGATCTTGTTTTTTAATTTTTATTAAAGATGTGGACCATTTCTAAAGTCTTTATTGAATTTGTTACAATATAGCTTCTGTTTTATGTTTCTGGCTTTTTAAACACGAGGTGTATGGGATCTTAGTTCCCCAACCAGGGATCGAACCAACACATTGGGAGGTGAAGTCTCAACCACTGAACCGCCCAGGAAGTCCTGGTCTTGTTTTTAAAGAAAAAGCCCCATCAGTTTCTTGCACTGAAAAGAACAGAGCTCACCTTTAAGGTGACAGCAGGCAGTCCAGAGGGCGCAGCACCACCCAGCTACATCCACCGGCCCTTTGTGTGCAACTTCCCTTAGGTCGCCCTGAGACCCACGTGAGCCATGCTCACGTGGCTGTGTGTGTGTGTTGGGGGGCTGTCCCAGGCTTCCTTCCAGTATGTCAGGTGGGTCATCTCTGATGAGTGGGATTAGTAAAGCAGGAGAGAGGAGACAAGAGCCTCTCATCTTTCTACTTTAAATACGCCTGTATTGCTCGAATCCCACCCCCGCCCATGAGTATCTGTTATTTCTAGACTGAAACACAAGCAATAAACAATATCAAAAGAAGAATTTGTAAGTCAGGAATTGGCAAACTACAGCCCATGAGCCAAATCTGGCCCACCACCTGCTTTGTAAATCAGGTTTTCTTGGAATACAGGCCTACCCCTTCATTTACATACTGGCTATGGTTGCTTTAGTGCAACTACGGTAGGGTTCAAGGGTGGAGACCCTATGGCCCTCGAAACCAAAAAGATTTACTCTCCAACATTCTATAGGAAACATTTTCTGACCCTTGATCTAAAATAGTTTCTTTTAAATTCCTTATAGTCCCCCCCAACCGCCCCCCCCCCGCCCCCGCCCCATAGAAACGAGACACAGAGAAACGAGTTAACAGAACTGGATTCTTTCTTCCTACTAGGAAGGTAGCGTGTGCTAGTTGCTCAGTCGTGTCTGACTGTTTGTGACTCTCAGCCGAAAAAAAAACCTTTCTTAGCATTTCTAGGAATACAAATATCTGTCTGTATATCTGAAAAGACTTAAGTAAGCTGAGGGTCAGGCACAAGTAAGCTGATTGACCACAGTACTTGACTTTTCCTTCAAGCACCTGGTAATACTTAGCCTATAATATATTTATCTGATTATTGCCTCTTTTCCCACTGTTACCAGAATGTAAGTTTTACTACATTAGGGATGTAGGAAGCACGATTTATTTATAAGGAGCTTGATATTTAGGCCACCTAAATATTTGGGGTTATTGGCATTGATTATATTTATTGATTTCTTCTTGTGGTTTTGAAAAAAAAGTTTAATGTATTTTGAGTCTACTTATTAAAGTAATAATGAAGCAAAAGCCCATTACGGTTTCTCCAAGTAAAAGTGAGAATATCTGTTTGGCAAAATATGTCATGAAGACAATAAAGAAGTATGCCTGCATGCTCAGTCATGTCTGACTCTTTGTGACCCCATGGATTGTAGCCCGCCAGGCTCCTCTGTCCATGAGGTTCTCTAGGCAGGAATACTGGAGTGGGTTGCCATTTCTTCTTCCAGGGATCTTTCCCACCCAGGAATTGAAGCCATGTCTCTTGTGTATCCACACTGAGCAGGCGGACTGTTTACCAACTGCGCCACCTAGAAAGCCCAGACAATAAAAAGGTGAGGAACAAACTGGGAGGATATATTTGCAGCATGTGAAAGTAAAGGATTAGTACAGGAATATATAATCACCTAGAAAAGAGAGAACTCTGTCAGAAAAGTGGACCAGAGTCATGCCCAGACATTTTACATGAAAGAACTTACAAAAGGCCCATGTGTTTTTAAAAGGTTGCTTATTCTCACACATAATCAGGGAAGTAATATTTCACATCCACTGTTTAAAGCAAAAATTCACAGTCAGAGGATGTCAAGTGTGAATGACTTGGAACTTCCCTGGCAGTCCAGTGATTAAGACTTTGTCCTTCCAGTGCAGAGAGTATGGATTTGATCCCTGGTGGGGGAACTAAGATCCCACATGCCCAGTGGCATGACCAAAAAAACTGTGTGAATGACAGGAACTTCTATCCAGCTGATGGGAGGGAAATCGGCGCTCTTCCCCTGGAAATGACTTGACATTACTTAGTGAAGCTGAACAGACAGATACCGTACAACTCCTCAGTACTCAAAATGGAGCCCTGTGATCAGCATCGCCTGGAAGCCTCCTGGAAATGCAGAATTCAGGTCCCCATTATGGACCTATGGAGTCAAGATCTGCCTTGAGATGCCCACTGGAGGCCCCTGGGGATCTTTAAAAAGCCCAGACGCCTAGGTGGTACCCAGACCGGCTAAACTGTAATCTCAGGTTGGGACATGGGCATTAGCATTTTAAAAAGCTTCTCATTTCAACCTATAACTGGGGTTAAGAAGCAGCAACCAGATGTCTCTCATATTATGAGAAACACAAAAGTATCTTTAATAGCCAAAATTTGGAAGATAACCAAAATGTCTACCAATAGCAGATTTTACACATGCATGCATGCACGCACACACACACCCCCCACACATTCTTACTATAAAGAAAAGCAGTGAGTGACTAATAGGAAATTCAGGATAGTGGTTACTCTGTGGGGTGTGGAAGGAAAAGGCATGTGATTGGAGGAGAATGGGGGAGAAAGAGAATTTTTAAAGCCCTGGTAATATTCTTTTTTTTTTTTCTCCAGCCATGCCACGCAGCATGTGGGAGGGATCTTAATTCCCTGACCAGGGATTGAACCCACACCCCCTGCATTGAAAGCGTGGAGTCTTAATCACTGAACCACTAGCGAAGTCTCCCTGCTAATATTCTATTTCTTATGTTCAGTAGTGGGGAATACTGGTGTTCCTTTCTTCCTCTTCAACTATAAAAATAGGGTTTATGCACTCCTTTGGATAAAATTTTAAAGTCTAAAAAATGTTTTAAGAGGGTATCTTTTACTATCCCTTCTTCTGAGTTGCCTTCTTCAAAGCACCTCACCCTTCCCCAGACCTCCTCTGCTGCTCTGCTCTGAGCTGGTTCTCTCCACGTTTGCTGAGATGTCAGAGCCGAGCAAATGGACCCACTGCTCTGCCCACCTGGATCTTTTCCACCCCAGAGATCCTGGTTCACTCCATGTCCCATCTTAGAAAGTTCTGGATGGGCTCAGGACTTACACATGCCTCGAAGGCCCATCTAAGGGGCATCTGGGAGTCCCGGGAAGGGAACTCTAAAGGGCATTAAAACAGGAGGCAGTATCTGTATGTGTCTGGAAGGCCTGGGCCCTTCCCACCTTCACACAGACAAAGCCAGACAGGGCCAGGTGTCAACAAGCCGGGACCAGCCAAATGGTAAATCATTTAGCAGCAGAATAATGATTAAGCTACGACAGGGCAGACTGTCTTAAACTAGAGTTTTCAAAATGCTTTCTGGTTTGTTCTAAACCCAAACTCAGCCATCTAGTTAATGAGTGGGTCCAAGACACCATTACCTCTTACAAAGCATTTCTACCTACAGAATCTCATCTAATCCTCCCATGATTGCAGTGGGGATTACTACCATTTTAGAGATGAAGAAACAGGCTCAGGGCAGTTAAGAGAATTACCCAAGGACTTCCTGGTGGCATGGGCTTCCCTTGTGGCTCAGCTGGTAAAGAATCCACCTGTAAAGCAGGAGACCTGGGTTTGATTCCTGGGTTGGGAAGATCCCCTGGAGAAGGGAAAGGTTACCTACTTCAGTATTCTGGCCTAGAGAACTCCATAGACTGTACAGTCCATGGGGTCGCAAAGAGTCGGACACTACTGAGTGACTTTCACTTTACTGGTGGCACAGTAAGAACCAACCTGCCAATACAGGGGACATGAGTTTAATCCCTGGTCTGGGAAGGGATTGTCATGTGTCAGAGCAACTAAACTCCTGCGCCACAACTACTGAGACCATGTACTGCAGTTAGTCTGTGCTCCACAATGAGAGAAGCCATGAGAAGACCACACACCACAGCTAGAGAGTAGCCCCTGTTCTCTGCTACTAGAGAAACTCAGCACAGTCAAAATAAATAGAATAAACAAATTTTAAAATGTTTAAAATAAAATCCTTAAGAAAAAAGAGAGAGAGAGAGAGTTGTTCAAGATCACATGGTTACCATGGCACAAAAACTCACAGCCAGGCCTGCTGTCTCCAAGATTCTTCCAATGGTCTCAGCCCCTTCTGGGTGTGTAAATGCTCCTGCACTCGACTCTCGCACACCCAGAGATGCCCTCCTTGTGCAGAGGGCCCTGGCCAGCCCATGCCCTTCCTTGCCTGGACTTGCCTGCAGAATACATTCAAGCTCCTTAGTAACCTCTCCAAAACCTGCATTCACAGTTTCTGAGATTAAAAAATATTGGCTTTAAAAGAACTTGTAGACATGACTCTCTAGTTCAGTGACGTTAGTCCTTCAAGAATCACTGATATCTTTGAGAATCTGCTGAAACTATGCAACTTCTCCCCAGAACAATGCCCACAGACATCTCCAAGGGGCCATGAACCCCAAGACTCTTGTTGAGAACTGCAAATCAATGCTCTGTGATGACCTAGAGGGGTGGGATGGGGGGGTGGGGGTGGGAAGGAGGCTCAAGAGGGAAGGGATACATGTATACACATAGCTGATTCACATTGGTGTACAGCAGAAACACGATGTTGCAAAGCAATTATACTCCAATTAAAAAAAAAAGATTGCAAATCAAGAGTTACAGTTTTGGTGTTTTCTCCAAAAAGTTAAAATAGAATTACCATACAATCCAGAAACTCCACCCAGAAGAATTGAAAGCAGGGTCTCCGATATACATATATGAGTATGATATATATGAATATGGGTATATATTCATAGCAGCACTATTCATAATAGTCAAAAGGTGGAAACAACCCAAATACCCATCAATGGATGAATGGATAAACAAAATGTGGTATACACATACAATAGAAAATTATTCAGGCTTAAAAGGAAGGGAATGGAATGTTATGATACAAATGAACCTTGACAACATTCTATTAAGTGAAATAAGCCAGTCACAAAAGGACAAATACTGTGTGACTCCACTTCCAGGAGGTCCTTAGAGTAGCCTTAGAGTAGCCAAATTCATAGAGACAGAAAGCAGAGGGGGATTTGCAGGGGTTGGGGGAGGGGAAATGAGGAGTTAGTATTTCATGGAGACACAGTTTCAGTTTAGAAAGGTGAAAAGACTTCTGGGGTAGATGGTAGTGAGGCTGCGCAACAATAAGAATGCACTTGATGCTACTGAGCTTGTGCACCCCAAATTGGTTAAGATGGTGAACTTTATGTTATATATATTTTCCTCTGGCTGGGAAGGAATAGGGTAGGGCTCCTTAGGTGGCACAGTGGTAAAGAACTCACCTGCCCACACAGATGTAAAAGACTCCAGTTCGATCCCTGGGTTGGGAAGACTGCTAAGAGAAGGGCATGGCAACCCACCCCAGTATTCTTATCTGGGAAGTCTCAGGACAGAGGAGCCTGAAGGACTACAGTCCATGGGGTTGCAAAGAGTCAAACATAACTGAGCGACTTCCACATATACACATACACTTACTTTAGAACATTTGAATCAATTTTGTGCATAAAATTAGCAGTAAAAAAAATTTTTTTTTACTTCTACCAGTTTATTGCTACCAACCCATCTCCCTCTACCCTCCTTATTATGTGTGGCACAGTCATGTAACCCCATGGACTGCAGCCCACCAGGCTCCTCTGTCCATGGACTTTTCCAGACAAGAATACTGGAGTGGGCTGCCATATCCTTTTCCAAGCAGTAAAAATTTTAAGTGTCTTATTTATCCAAACCTTTGTCACGAAGGGGTATTATAATTCACATATTTATAGCATCTTCTAATTTTCAGTTCAGTTCAGTTCATTCAGTTGTGCCTGACTCTTTGCAACCCCATGAACCACAGCACACCAGGCCTCCCTGTCCATCATCAACTCCCAGAGTCCACCCAAACCCATGTCCATTGTGTTGGTGCTGCTATCCAACCATCTCATCCTCTGTTGTCCCTTTCTCCTCCAGCCCTCAGTCTTTCTCAGAATTACGGTCTTTTCAAATGAGTCAACTCTCCACATCAGGTGGCCAAAGTATTGGCGTTTCAGCCTCAACATCAGTCCTTACAATGAACACCCAGGACTGATCTCCTTTAGGATGGACTGGTTGGATCTCCTTACAGTCCAAGGGACTATCAAGTGTCTTCTCCAACACCACAGTTCAAAAGCATCAATTCTTTGGTGCTCAGCTTTCTTTATAGTCCAACTCTCACATCCATACGTGACCACTGGAAAAACCATAGACTTAACTAGATGGATCTTTGTTGGCAAAGCAATGTCTCTGCTTTTTAATATGCTGTCTAGGTTGGTCATAGCTTTTCTCCCAAGGAGCAAGGGTCTTTTAATTTCATGGCTGCAATCAACATCTGCAGTGATTTTGGAGCCCAGAAAAATAAAGTCAGCCACTGTTTCCCCATTTGCCATGAAGTGATGGGACTGGATGCCATGATCTTAGTTTTCTGAATGTTGAGCTTTAAGCCAACTTTTTCACTCTCCTCTTTCACTTTCATCAAGAGGCTCTTTAGTTCTTCTTCACTTTCTGCCATAAGGGTGGTGTCATTGGAATATCTGAGGTTATTGATATTTCTCCTGGCAATCTTGATTCCAGCTTGTGCTTCCTCCAGCCCAGCGTTTCTCATGATGTGCTCTGCATAGAAGTTAAATAAGAAGGGTGACAATATGCAGCCTTGATGGATTGCTTTCCTGATTTGGAACCAGTCTATTGTTCCATGTCCAGTTCTAACTGTTGCTTCCTGACCTGTATACAGGTTTCTCAAGAGGCAGGTCAGGTGGTCTGGTATTCCCATCTCTTTCAGAATTTTCCACAGTTTACTGTGATCCACATAGTCAAAGGCTTTGGCATAGTCAATAAAGCAAAAATAGATGTTTTTCTGAACTCTCTTGCTTTTTCAATGACCCAGCGGATGTTGGCAATTTGATCTCTGGTTCCTCTGCCTTTTCTAAAACCAGCTTGAACATCTGGAAGTTCATGGTTCACATATTCCTGAAGCCTGGCTTGGAGAATTTTGAGCATTACTTTACTAGCGTGTGAGATAGTGCAACTGTGCGGTAGTTTGAACATTCTTTGGCATTGCCTTTCTAGCATTTAATTGTTTACATGTATTTTTTACTATTATATTATTTGATTAAATCTATAAGTGATTATTTGGGGCAATAATCTCTTCAAACAAATATTGAGCAACCTGTTCAAATAAATATTTGTACCCACTTTATAATATAAAATGGTATTCCATTATTTAAATGTATATATATTTGATACATATGACCAAAGTGATGACATGGACCAGAGCCTTGTCTAATTCAATGAAACTATGAGCCATGCCATGTAGGGCCACCCAAGAAGGACAGGTCATGGTGCAAAGTTCCGACAAAACGTGGTCCACTGGAGAAGAGAATGGCAAACCACTTCAGTATTCTTGCCTTAGAACCCCATGAACAGTATGAAAAGGCAAAATCATAGGACATTGAAAGATGAACTCCCCAGGTCAGTAGGAGCCCGATATGCTACTGGAGAAGAGTGGAGAAATAACTCCAGAAAGAATGAAGGGATGGAGCCAAAGCAAAAACAACACCCAGTTGTGGATGTGATGGGTGATGGAAGTAAAGTTCAATGCTGTAAAGACCAATATTGCATAGGAACCTGGAATGTTAGGTCCATTAATCAAGGCAAATTGGAAGTGGTCAAACAGGAGATGGCAAGAGTGAACATTGACGTTTTAGGAATCAGCAAACTAAAATGGACTGGAATGGGTGAATTTAACTCAGATGACCATTATGTCTACTACTGTGGGCAAGAATCCCTTAGAAGAAATGGAGTAGCCATCACAGTCAACAAAAGAGTCCAAAATTCAGTACTTGGATGTAATCTCAAAAATGACAGAATGATCTCTTTCGTTCCCAAGGCAAACTGTTCAATATCACAGTAATCCAAGTCTATGCCCGACCGGTAATGCTAAGAAGCTGAAATTCAATGGTTCTATGAAGATCTACAAGACCTTCTAGAACTAATAACCAAAAAGAGATGTCCTTTTCATTATAGGGGATTGGAATGCAAAAGTAGGAAGTCAAGAGATACCTGGAGTAACAGGTAAATTTAGCCTTGGAGTACAAAATGAAGCAGGGCAAAGGCTAATAGAGTTTTGCCAAGAGAACGCACTGGTCATAGCAAACACCCTCTTCCAACACACAAGAGAAGACTCTACACATGGACATCACCAGATGGTCTTTGCAGCCAAAGATGGTGAAGCTCTATAGAGTCAGCAAAAACAAGACTGGGAGCTGACTGTGGCTCAGATCATACACTCCTTATTGCCAAATTCAAACTTAAAGAAAGTAGGGAAAACCACTAGACCATTCAGGTATGACCTAAATCAAATCCCTTACGATTATACAGTGGAAGTGACAAATAGATTCAAGGGATTAGATTCGATAGACAGAGTGCCTGAAGAACTATGGATGGAGGTTCATGACATTGTACAGGAGGCAGTGATCAAGACCATCCCCAAGAAAAAGAAATGCAAAAGGGCAAAATGGTTGTTTGAGGAGGCCTTACAAATAGCTGAGAAAAGAAGAGAAGTGAAAGGCAAAGGAGAAAAGGAAAGATATATCCATTTGAATGCAGAGTTCCAAAGAAGAGCAAGGAGAGATCAGAAAGCCTTCCTCAGCGATCAATGCAAATAGAGGAAAACAATAGAATGGGAAAGACTAGAGATCTCTTCAAGAAAATTAGATACCAAAGGAACATTTCATGCAAAGATGGGCTCAATAAAGGACAGAAATGGTATGGACCTAACAGAAGCAGAAGATATTAAGAAAAGGTGGCAAGAACACACAGAACTACAAAAAAGATCTTCATGACCCAGATAACCACAATGGTGTGGTCACTAACCTAGAGTCAGACATTCTGGAATGTGAAGTCAAGTGGGCCTTAGGAAACATCACTACAAACAAAGCTAGTAGAGGTAATGGAATTCCAGTTGAGCTATTTCAAATCCTAAAAGATGATGCTGTGAAAGTGCTGCACTCAATATGCCAGCAAATCTGGAAAACTCAGCAGTGGCTACAGGACTGGCAAAGGTTGGTTTTCATTCCAATCCCAAGGAAAGGCAATTCCAAAGAATGTTCAAACTACCACACAATTGCACTCATCTCACATGCTAGGAACGGAGAAGGTAATGGCACCCCACTCCAGTACTCCTGCCTGGAAAATCCCATGGATGGAGGAGCCTGGAAGGCTGCAGTCCATGGGGTTGCTGAGGGTCGCACATGACTGAGCGACTTCACTTTCACTTTTCACTTTCATGCATTAGAGAAGGAAATGGCAACCCACTCCAGTGTTCTTGCCTGCAGAATCACAGGGATGGGGAAGCCTGGTGGGCTGCCGTCTATGGAGTCGCACAGAGTCGGACACGACTAAAGTGACTTAGCATAGCACACGCTAGGAAAGTAATGCTCAAAATTCTTCAAGCCAGGCTTCAACAGTCCGTGAACCGTGAATTTCCAGATGTTCAAGCTGGATTTAGAAAAGGCAGAGGAACTAGAGATCAAAACTGCCAACATCCGTTGGATCATCAAAAAAGGAAGAGAGTTCCAGAAAAACATCTACTTTTGCTTTATTGACTAAACCAAAGCCTTTAACTGTGTGGATCACAACGAACTATGGAAAATTCTGAAAGAGATGGGAATACCAGACCACCTGACCTGCCTCCTGAGAAATCTGTATGCAGGTCAGGAAGCAACAGTTAGAACTGGACATGGAACAACAGACTGGTTCCAAATCGGGAAAGCAATCCATCAAGGCTGCATATTGTCACCCTTCTTATTTAACTTATATACAGAGTACATCATGCGAAATGCTGGGCTGCATGAATCACAAGCTGGAATCAAGACTGCTGAGAGAAATATCAATAACCTCAGATATGCAGATGTCACCACCCTTATGGCAGAAAGAGAAGAAGAACTAAAGAGGCTCTGATGAAAGTAAAAGGAGAGTGAAAAAGTTGACTTAAAACTCAACATTCAGAAAACTAAGATCATGGCATCCAGCCCAATCACTTGATGGCAAAAGATGAGGAAACAATAGAAACCATGAGACTTTATTTTGGGGGGCTCCAAAATGACTGCAGATGGTGATTGCAGCCATAAAATTAAAAGGCGCTTGCTCCTTGAGAGAAAAGCTATGACCAACCTACACAGCATATTAAAAAGCAAAGCATTACTTTGCTGACAAAAGTCCGTCTAGTCAAAGCTATGGTTTTTCCAGTAGTCAAGTATGGATGTGAGAGTTGGACCATAAAGAAAGCTGAGCGCTGAAGAACTATGGTGTTGGAGAAGACTCTTGAGAGTCCCTTGGACTGCAAGCAGATCCAACCAGTCTATCCTAAAGGAAATCAGTCCTGAATATTCACTGGAAGGACTGATGCTGAAGCTGAAACTCCAATACTTTGGCCACCTGATGTGAAGAACTGACTCACGAGAAAAGACCCTAATGCTGGGAAAGATTGAAGCCAGGAGAAGGGGACGACAGAGGGTGAGATGTTTGGATGGCATCACTGAGTCGATGGACATGAGTTTGAGCAAGCTCTGGGAGTTGGTGATGGACAGGGAAGCCTGGCGTGCTACAGTCCATGGGGTCACAAAGAGTCGGACATGACTGAGCGAGTGAACTGAACTGATATTTGATATAACCACTTGATTATTTGAATCTGTGATTATTACGGACAATAATCCCTTAAGATAGTCTCTTCACCTCCTGTACCCTTTGATAAAGGGTGCCTCATCATCTGATTATTAAATATATTTTTACATTATATGTCATATGATTTATTATAATGTCTCCCCCAGTTTGTCACCAAGTATGTTATTTTTTTTACCATGAAAGTTTAATTTTTATTATTTATGTTTTGGCTGCACTGTGTGACTTGTGGGATCTTAATTCCCCAACCAGGGATCAAATCCACGCCCTATGATTGGAAGTCAGAGTCTTAACCACTGGACCACCAGGGAAGTCCCGCTATGATTACAAATGTATTCCTTTGTGGTTTCAAGCAGTAATTATATGGTTCTCAGCAGATGAGTACAAAATACTGAAGCAGCCGTTGGCAGGGGCCAGAGCTGGGGTCATGAACGGCTTCTAGACTCTGGAATCTGAAGGCCTGGGCCTTTTCAGTCTTGGGACTGCCTGTTTGGAATTCTTCTACCTGCTATGGCATGTCTCTGCATCTTTTTCACCTTCAATTGCCCTGGCTATTCTTGGCCCTGTGTTCCCCTGTACACATTATAGGAACACCTTGCCCAAAATAAAAAAAAATAAATACTGTTGGGATCTTTTTTGTAATCATTTAACCCTATAGGCCTATTTGGTAAGACTATATTAAAAATGAGACTTCTTATCTATTAACATGGTGTAGTCCTCATTCTGGAGAAGGCAATGGCAACCCACTCCAGTACTCTTGCCTGGAAAATCCCATGGACAGAGGAGCTTGGTAGGCTGCAGTCCACGGGGTCACTAAGAGTCAGACACGACTGAGCGACTTCACTTTCACTTTTCACTTTCCTGCATTGGAGAAGGAAATGGCAACCCACTCCAGTGTTCTTGCCTGGGGAATCCCAGGGACGGGGGAGCCTGGTGGGCTGCCATCTCTGGGGTCGCACAGTCGGACACGACTGAAGCGACTTAGCAGCAGAAGCAGCAGCAGCAGCAGTCCTCATTCATTTTCTTTAATGTCCTCCAAAAAAGTTTACGATTTTCTCCAGAGTATGTCTAACATGTGTTAGATTATTCCCAATTACTCAATATTTTTAAAGTTATTGTTATTAAAATTATTAATATGCAATTAATATAGACTAATGTGTTTACCTTATAATATGTAATCAACTAAAAGCTATTATAATAATTATTGCATTTAATTGAATTTTAAACATTTTAAGCTGATAGAAATAGGATTTTTGTATATTGATTTTGTGTCTAGCAACCTAACTAAATTCTTATTACATCTAATGATTTGTTGATGCTTTCAGGTGTTTTATCCAGACACCATAATCTAAGTTTTATTTTTCTTTTAAAAATGTTTATTATGGCATGATCTGCTAAGTCACTGCTAAGTCACTTCAGTCGTGTCCGACTCTGTGCGACCCCAGAGATGGCAGCCCACCAGGCTCCCCCGTCCCTGGGATTCTCCAGGCAAGAACACTGGAGTGGGTTGCCATTTCCTTCTCCAACGCATGAGAGTAAAAAATGAAAGTGAAGTTGCTCAGTCGTGTCCGACTCTTAGCAACCCCATGGATTGTGTAGCCCACCAGGCTCCTCCATCCACGGGATTTTCCAGGCAAGAGTACTGGAGTGGGGTGCCATTGCCTTCTCCGATGGCATGATCTACATGTCATAAAATCTACCCCCTTTGAAGCATATATTTGAATGCTTTTTGGTAAATATAGCTGTGCAGCTACAATTATGTGGCTTTAGAATGTACTTATCCTTTTTATTTTTCTGTATCTTAACATATTTTTTTCATTTCTTTAACTCTAGTGCATTTGCTAGGGGCTTATGGGAATACCAGACCACCTGATCTGCCTCTTGAGAAATTTGTATGCAGGTCAGGAAGCAACAGTTAGAACTGGACATGGAACAACAGACTGGTTCCAAATAGGAAAAGGAGTACATCAAGGCTGTATATTGTCACCCTGTTTATTTAACTTATATGCAGAGTACATCATGAGAAACGCTGGGCTGGAATAAACACAAGCTGGAATCAAGATTGCTGGGAGAAATAACAATAACCTCAGATATGCAGATGACACCACCCTTATGGCAGAAAGTGAAGAGGAACTAAAAAGCCTCTTGATGAAGGTGAAAGTGGAGAGTGAAAAAGTTGGCTTAAAGCTCGACATTCAGAAAACGAAGATCATGGCATCCGGTCCCATCACTTCATGGGAAATAGATGGGTAAACAGTGGAAACAGTGTCAGACTTTATTTTTCTGGGCTCCAAAATCACTGCAGATGGTGACTGCAGCCATGAAATTAAAAGACGCTTACTCCTTGGAAGGAAAGTTATGACCAACCTAGATAGCATGTTCAAAAGCCGAGATATTACTTTGCCAACAAAGGTCCGTCTAGTCCAGGCTATGGTTTTTCCTGTGGTCATGTATGGATGTGAGAGTTGGACTGTGAAGAAGGCTGAGTGCCAAAGAATTGATGCTTTTGAACTGTGGTGTTGGAGAAGACTCTTGAGAGTCTCTTGGACTGCAAGGAGATCCAACCAGTCCATTCTGAAGGAGATCAGCCCTGGGATTTCTTTGGAAGGAATGATGCTAAAGCTGAAACTCCAGTACTTTGGCCACCTCATGCGAAGAGTTGACTCATTGGAAAAGACTGATGCTGGGAGGGATTGGGGGCAGGAGGAAAAGGGGACGACAGAGGATGAGATGGCTGGATGGCATCACTGACTCGAAGGACTGAGTCTGAGTGAACTCTGGGCATTGGTGATGGACAGGGAGGCCTGGCGTGCTGCGGTTCATGGGGTCACAAAGAGTCGGACATGACTAAGCGACTGAACTGAACTGAACTGAACGTGTGTAATTTTGAACAAAAGAATGGTAGGTGATATTGGGCTCCAAAATCACTGCAGATGGTGACTGCAGCCATAAAATCAAAAGACGCTTGCTCCTTGGGAGAAAAGTTATGACCAACCTACACAGCATATTAAAAAGCAGAGACATTATTTTGTTGACAAAGGTCCATCTAGTCAAAGCCATGGTTTTTCCAGTAGTCAAGTATGGAAGTGAGAGGTGGACCATAAAGAAAGCTGAGGGCTGAAGAATCCAACTCTGGTGTTGGAGAAGACTCTTGAAGAGTCCCTTGGATTGCAAGGAGATCCAGCCAGTCAATCCTAAAGGAAATCAGTCCTGAATATTCACTGGAAGGACTGATGCTGAAGCTGAAACTCCAGTACTTTGGCCACCTGATGCGAAGAGCTGACTCATTTGAAAAGACCGTAAGGCTGGGAAAGATTGAGGGCAGGAGGAGAAGGGGACGACAGATGATGAGATGTTTGGATGGCATCACTGAGTCGATGGACGTGAGTTTAAGCAAGCTCTGGGAGTTGGTGATGGACAGGGGAGCCTGGCAATACTGTATTGTGCAAATAATAAAAATGTCTTCCTCATAAAAGAAGGCTTTATCTCTCCAGAGTATTTGGGCTTTTATTTTAATTACTAGAACTTACAGGGAAGCCTGGTGTGCTGCAGTCCATGGGGTCACAAAGAGTGGGACACAACTGAGCGACTGAACTGAAGAATGGTAAGTACCATGGCTAATTTGCAATCCAAAATGGAATAATGTGGAACTTCCCTGGCAGTCCAGTGGTTAAGACTCCATGCTTCCACTGCAGAGGAGCCATAAAATATTTTAAAATTTAGAAAATTTAAAAAATAATTTAAAAGTAAATAAAATATTTAAATATACATAAAATGGAATAATTTTTCCATTGTTTTACCACTCAGTATAATGCTTGGCTTTTTAGTTTGTTTTGAGATAATCTCTATCCATACAGTTGCTTTCTAGCCCTAGTTTGATAAGCTTTGTTTGGTTTTTAATTATGAATGGGACACAGAATTCCATCCAATGTTTTGTATGTGTCTATGGAGAAGATCATATGATTTTCCCTTAAATGGGGCAGTTTCCAATTAGTCTTCCCACTGTGGAGGGCACTCCATGGTTTGTTGACAGTTCCCTGAGCTCCACCAAACTGGAAAAGCAATGCTCAGGTTAACCTAAGTTCAGCAAATTCCTTCCAAGACAAAACTAGCTTCATCTTTACTTGGTCTTTGGCCTGCATAATCTTTATTTTATTACCAGTTCCTGCATCTAAGACTTTTCCATTGTATTTAGTAGTGCTAGATTGTTTTTGCTTTTTTCCACTGGGAGAGTTGGTCCTCACTCCATCTCAGAGCAGAAAACAGATCTTTTACGTTTAGCACCAAGTGTGTTTTGAATCTGTAACTGTCATGAATGGGGTCTCTCTTGGGATTCCCACTGTCATCACACATGCCATCCTCAGAGAAAGGCTGTCCACATGACAAACTTCAGGAAAGAGTAGACAAAACCCTCTTCCTCGGTTTTTGGGAAAAAGTCAGGAGTCAGAAGACATGAGCCACTTCAAATGGGTATAAACCACAAACCACCTACATCAAGTTACTAAAACAGTGAACTTCAGGGGCTTTGCCCCCTTAGCTTCTGCAACTGTGGGTTTTACTATAGTTTCCCATTGAAAGTGAAACTGTTTGTCACTCATTCGTGTCCTACTCTTTGCAACCCCATGGACTGTAGCCCACCAGGTTGCTCCGTCCATTGAATTCTCCAGGCAAAATATTGGAGTGGGTTGCTATCTCCTCCTCCGTGGGATCTCCCTGACCCAGGGATCGAACTCAGCTCTGCCACCTCGCAGGCAGGTTCTTTACCATCTGAGCCACCAGATGTATCTTATGATAGTTTCCCATGAACACTGCTGAAAGTTGACAGACAGAAGTAAGTTTACTAGTGTCAGTTATAGCAAGACAAGTTCCTGAGCTCTACCGTACAACATTCTGCCTAAAGGTAACAATACTGTATTGTGCAAATTATAAAAATGTCTTCCTCATAAAAGAAGGCTTTATCTCCTTAGAGCTATTTGAGCTTTTATTTTAATTACTGGAACTGCTTCTTTAATGTAAGAATATACTAGATAAAAGCTGATTTTACATTTTTTTTCTTAAAAAAAAAAAGTTTACTAAATAAATAGTTCAGGAGGGGAAGGGCAGGGGACGGTTAGAGAAGATGCAAGCAACAGACAAATGGACTCAGAAATCTGGTCTCTGCAAACCCATTTCAGTATTCTTGCCTGGAGAATCCCATGGACAGAGTAGCCCAGTGGGCTATAGTCCAGGGGATTGCAAAGTCAGACACAACTGAGCGACTAAGCACGCACACACAGAACACAAACCTAGGTTATGTGCTGTCTCACCCCAAAGGCACGCTGTTGGATGTGTTTCCATTCAAGGTCACCTAGACCTCTGGGACAATACCACCTCTGGAACTTCGCTGACGCATCCTAAGGTGAGTGGGGCCCCTCCCTTCTAAGGCCCCCCTTTTAAGGTACTGATCTAAGGCCAAGGAGTAGCTTGCAAGGTGCTGGGACATATAAGCACGGGAGCACAGCCCTGTGCCCTCCTCCATCATTTCTCTCCCCAGGAAGTGTAATCCTCTCACACTTGCAAACAAACACCTCTCAGTTGTTTTTCTGGTCAGTGATCAAAGGACAGAAAAGACTCAGCTCAGGTGTTCCCAAGAAACAGGCCTGCTCTCAGTCCACGCCAGGTCCCAGTGAGATTGCCTTCATCTCTCTTGTTTCAGAGCCAGAACCCACTGCATTCTCTATTTGGACTCAGTCTGCATGTTACCACTATGTGCTTCTCATCTTGGTTTCTCCGAAATTAATCTACGGTCTTTCACAGAACAAAAGCATACACCTTGAGAAAGGTAGAGACGTGTGTAAGTTGCAAGTGTTTCTTCTTAAATCCAGATGAAATGCTTCCTTTGATGGAGAGAGGAAGGAATAAATTGCAAGAGCCCACACTTTCAGATCCATGCATCCTTTATTCCATGACCAACCACTGTGTTGCAACCAGGCAACACTACACAGACGGGCAGTCACCCGCAACCCAGCTATACAACAATCGGAGGCTTACAGTACATTTAAGGCTTTTAAATTTGGAAAAAAAAAAAAAAAGCTTTTTAATAAAACCAAAGAACTCTCAAACCCAAACCCCCAATCAACAGAAGTAGTGTAACAATTTTAAGCATCCTACATTTCTGATGCTGTTGGTGCAACCCCAGTGTCAAAATCCAAATAACTCCTAAACTAAAAAGATTAGTTTCATGAAATTTTAATTACATAAATTTTTCAAAGCATAAACTTGTCTTTTTTTTGTCTTGGAAATGTTATAAAATTTTTAATAGCAAAACATAGGAATAAAAACATATTAACAAAATGTATTCAATCATTTACATTACAAACAAGGAATCTGCAGTTCATTGTTGTGGCCTGACAGGAGAAAATTACTCAATAGGAATCTATGCACAATGTGATTGCAAATATGTACAGTACTTTAAAAAAGCCTACAAGGAGGAAAGTTGGCTAGGTTCTTTGTTAGACCAACCAGACGATCAAAATATTAAAACTCTGTGGACTAGTAGTAATAACTTTACACTTAAAAAAAAAGTTTCATTTTGTTTAAGAATATTCCAGTTATATTTATATGGTTTCAGTTGATGAAGCCATTCACCATAGTTCCAGTAAATTACCCTTTAATTGATTTGTTTGGGGGAAAAGATCGACATGTTAATAAAAATGAACGAAGGAATTTTCATCACAATGGTTTCCAGTTAAACTATCACAGCTTCACAAATGGACTGAACCCATGAATCCAGTGGCTGAAAGAGAGCTGCAGGTCAAATACTGAGAACACCGGTAGAGAGAGGCTGAGTCCTGCATTAATGCATCCTGCGTGATGGGTAAGGTGGAGAAAGGGATGTGAGCAACCTTTTTTACAGCACAAGAAAGTGGCTCCCCCACTCAGCTCTCATTCCCGCCCTGCAAGGCAATGAAGCTGGAAGTCACAACTGTTCGGTTTAACATGACGTGTGAGTCGGTAGAACCTGTGGATACGAAAGACTGAGAAGTCCTCAGCTCTCTGATGAGGATGCCAGAAAAGCTGCGCGCTTCCTTGTGGTGATCACGCCAGGACCGCTGTCCAGTGAAAGCCTGTGTAAAACGGAGGACTCGTGTTCACAGTCAATGAGGTAAGATCAAGTTGTCGTCTTCAGGAATTGGGAAGTTCGTGAGAAATGAACTGTTTTAGTCTCTCTAGGTATTGTGCGTAAAGCTCTATGTCATTATGCCCGGCCCCTTCGACCCAGAGCGGCTCCACGGCCCGGGGACAGCGCTCGTACATGGCCAGGCCGTGGGAGAAGTCGATGACCTCGTCCTCTGTGCCGTGAATGACCAACACAGGAGAGGTGACTTTGGAGATCTTGTCAATGCTTCAAGACAGGAAAGGGGGAGAAAAAAGAAGGATCACAGACTTCACACTCAATGTAACCGAGTCAGCATCCTACGCAAACAAGCCACATGCCCTGGAGGAATTTCCCCTCACTTTTCTAGTAGTTCATTTTTTTAAAAAAAATTAACTTTGCATTTCACAATAATTCTTGATTTACAGGAAAGGTACAAAGATAACACAGTGCTCCTATCTACTCCTAACCCTCTTTCATAAGGCCAATAAGGCACATGATCGTAGTCCGTTTGTCCAAACCAAAAAACCAGCATTGGTATGTTCCTAAACGCCAGACTTTATTTGAATTTTATGAACTTTTCCACTGAAGTCCTATTTCTGTTCCAGGATCCAACTGAGAATAAATACCTCAATGCCGTTAGCCATTGTGTTTTTGTAAAAGTATTTTATTAAAAACAGAACTTCTAAAAGTCATCTGACTACCCATCCAGTAAATAATATTTCTGATACATTCACATTTCGGGGAAATTTTTTTTAAAAAAATAAACAAGCTAGAACTTAACATACTGGAATGAATGTCTCTTGAAAGCTGGGCACTGAACAAAGCCACTCAAGTTTTCAGGACTCTGTGTGTAAGCCATCTTCAGGACGGATTAGCAAGGTCGTCGGAAGCCTCGTTTCATAAAAACGAAAACCTCATCCTTAAATAAAAACTGTACTATATAGCTTGGAAATTTAATGTATGCCTAGATTGGATCCTGAATGAATTCTGTTTACAAAAGTCAAATCTACCCACCAGGGAAGTCCCAAAATTCAGCTTGTGAGCCCATGAACTGTAGCCCCGCAGGGTCCTCTTGTCCATAGAATTTTCCAGGCAAGAATACTGGAGTGGGTTGCCATTTTCTATTCCAGGGGATCTTCCTGACCCAGCTATTGAACCCATGCCTCTTGCATCTCCTGAACTGGCAGGGAGATTCTCACCACTGCACCACCCGGGAAGCCCAATCTACCCACAGAGGATGAATATTTGAGGATCTCCAAAAGAACATTCTACAGGCTCTGAAAGCATTTCCCAAAGAGGAACTGAGAAGTTAGCAAGGCTTGTTAGGCTGGGTGCGTGGGTGACTTTTCTGCTAGAGGTCACTGTCATTCCCCCTACAAACACATAGAGGGGTGACCTTCTGTCCAGTTTGGCCTCCTGCCAGAGACCCCCTTACTGCTGATTTTCTGTATCTGATCCTAGCTAAAGTTACAGAAGGATTGACTGGTTCTACCCACAGGGGTCATTTTGTTATGTCATGACTAGCATTTACTCAGGGCTTACCTGGTGGCTCAGTGATAAAGAATCCACCTGCCAATGCAAGAGACTCGGGTTCGATCCCTAGGTTGGGAAGATCCCCTGGAGAAGGGCATGGCAACCCATTCCAGTATTCTTACCTGGAAAATCCCATGGACAGAGGAGCCTGGTGGGCTACAGTCCATGAGATCACGAAGAGTCAGAGATGCCTGAGCAACTAAACATCAACAAACATTTATTCAACATGGACCACGACCAGGTGCTTTACACTTCACATATGAAATGTTGTTCATCTTCAGCGAGACACAGTTAAAGAGGAGGGACTGTCTCTGTTAAACCACGGAGGGAACTGAAGCTTGGAGAAGATTATTAAAGAACAGGCATGAGGCTGCGGAGCTAGGACAGAGCTCTAACATCCATCACACATTTCAAAGATCTACAAACAGCTGTCACGGAGCCTCGTTAACAGCTCATGAAGTTGCCAACCACCTCACAATGTCCAGGAAGAATGCAAGACCTCATTGGCCGTGTCATTTGCCAAGGTCAGGGCTACTGTGGCAGGAGTCAATTTGGCAGATTAGGAATCTTGCTTAGAAATCTACTATCCTCTTATATTTAATTTTTAAAGTGACTTCTTCTCAGAATGCAAAAGTCCAATTATATTCCATTAAAAATCTATTTGCTGACAGTTCCATGCTGCATGATTTAGGGGACTCTCTATAGCCTGGAAGGTGTATTTAAGTTAAATGCCACCATCTTGATTCTAAATATAAAGGAGGTAAGGGAGAATAAGGGCTTCCCTGGTGGCTCAGACAGTAAAGAATCTGCCTGTAATGCAGGAGACTCAGGTCTGATCCATGAATCGGGAAGATCCCCTGGAGAAGGGACTGGCAACCCACTCTAGTATTCTTGTCTAGAAAATCCCATGGACAGAGGAGCCTGGTGGGCTACAAATAGTCTATGGGGTTGCAAAGAGTCAGGCACAACTGAGCGACTAACACTTCCACTTTTTTGCAAGAGAGAATAAACCACCAACCAAGTAATTATTAGGATTACTTCTCTCTCTATATATATATAATGTTATAAATAAATGTATCTTTGGCCATGCTGCATGGTATGTGTGACCAAGGATTGAAGCTCGGAGCCTCTAACCACTGGACCACCAGGGAAGTCCCTTATCTCTATTCTTCAGTATTAAAAAAGAAACGGGAAAGTGCCTTCCTTAAAGAGAGGGACACAGAAACAAGTGTGCATTTGGTAGCAACAGACACCCTAAGAAAACATTCCTCAAGTTCAATTAGTCATGACAGTTCATGTGACTATTGATGGTTTGAAGTCTCTCATTTTGATACTTCATGGTACTGAACAGGAAGAATGGCCTTTTCTGCCTATTTCCACTCACCCACCTTAATGAAGCTGCTTAAACCACTTAACTCTCAGACTCAGTTTCCTCACTGTAAAATGAGTCTTTCAAGATAAGGAGCATGAAATGATTAGCCCATGCCTGGCAGATCACTCAAACCGAGTAAGAGTAGTATGCTGGTTTCCTATTAATTAATACACTGCAATTAGTTGCCGTGGCTGTATTTTAAGGTATCTGCTAATTTAAGAGTCAGGGGAAAACCTATGTATTTTGTTGCCAGGGTAACCCCTTCGTGGCTTTCCACAAACATACTAAATATCTCCCTTTCAACAAATGGGCCTCTCATTACCCATTCAGCACAAATAAGGCCACATTTGAGATGCACAGGGTCCCTGCTTAGCATTCTCAGCCATGCCACTGGAAATCTGCAGCTTGCTTAACTTTCCCATGAAGCTGAATCTCATACAGGCTGCACAGAGTTCACCCAAGGTGTTAGGAGAAAATTTCTTCTTGGGAAACAAGGCCATCTGTGGAACAGATGGTTATCCAACCGAATAATGCTCCCCCCACCCTCATTCCCAATAATAACAGAATGACAGCAATGAAGGTGTTGATCAAAATCCACAAACTGTACATACTTCTGTTGAGATTTTCTATAACATGGCCATGGGTGTCCTGCTGTCAGAATTTCGGATGTGCCCTGGGCAAATAATCTTTATTAAATACTTTCCTTAGCTTGTGCTTAGTCGCTCAGTCGTGTCTGACTCTTTGCGACCCCGTGAACTGTAGCCCACCAGGCTCCTCTGTCCATGAGGATTCTCCAGGCAATTATACTGGAGTGGGATGCCATGCCCTCCTCCAGGGAATCTTCCCAACCCAGGGATAGAACCCAGGTCTCCTGCATTGCAGCTGGATTCTTAACCATCTGAGTCACCAGTGAAGCCCCTCCTCAGCTTAGATTAAAAAAAAAAAAAAGCAGAGGTTTTCAAAGAGAGGTGTTCAAGAAGGCAATGTGCCCACTGCTTTTGCTTGTATAAAACACCTGCCTGTCTTCCTCCTTCTGTTCGGGGACTGGAAAACAGCAGGGGCTAGGCTGGCAGGAGCTCTGCCGCCCCTGGGGTGCTGGCAGGAGGGGGCCTGGCCATGGGCTCTCGTGCAGGGAAGGGGGGCTTCAGGCACAGGTGGGCAGCAGGAGGTGTCTAGAGCTGTATGGAGGACTTACACTGTCCCTGACGCCCATCATCGGCATAGCTTATGTTACTTTTTCTCTTACCTAGCAGTCTGACCAAAAACATAAGAGAAATTTCAAACTTGGGGATGCTTACAGTTTTTATATGAGTATCTGTTGTTATTTGGTTGCTAAGTCATGTCTGACTCTTTTGTGACCCCACGGACTGTAGCCCCACCAGGTTACAGTCCATGGAATTTCCCAGGCAAGGATACTGGAAAGGATTGCTATTTCCTTCTCCAGGGGATCTTCTCAACCCAGGGATGGAAGCCTGAGCTATCAGGGAAGACCTACTTGAGTATCTAGACCTCTGATTTAGTTATTGTGACTCAACAATACATGTGCATCTGAGTGAACAAATGAACACTGTACTAGTTCCTTTAAGACATCTGTGCACTTGTTTTTTTTAATCCTGTACATCCAGCTGAACCAATTAATCCTGGATGTCGGGACAAGCAAGGTCCTTAGCCATCATCTGGCAGGTTGTTTTTTACAAATGAGTCTGGCCCAGAGGACTAAGTCCATGGTCGGTGCATGTGCCACATCCGCCTCCTGTCCCCTGAGGAGCCCAGCACAGGGGTGATGGCCGGCTGCGTTCAGGAGAGGTTTACCCACAATTAACCACGGCTTCTGATCTGAAGTTGAATCACTGGATGTCTTAGTACTTACTGTACAGCAGTGAGCTTACCTGGGGAAGGCGTCAAAGCAGTACGTTTTCCTGGTGTCGGGAAAAGCCACACGCAATCCAGACATCAGAGGCGAATGGAGAATCACCGCAGCACATTCATACCTGGAGGCCAGGTCTACCGTGGGGACCGTCCCAATGCTCTGACCATACAGGATGATGTTCTCGGGACTTACGCCATACCTGGAGAAGTCAGAGGGCACAGGCCATTAGCTTACATGCGGCAGAGAGCGCGAGGAAGCCAAACACCACAGTGTCACAAACTCACAAAACTCCTACAACTAGGCCTTTCCTGGTGGTCCAGTGGCTAAGACTTCACACTCCCACTGCAGGGGGTCTGGGTTCAAACTAGATCCCACACGCTGCAACTAAGACCTGGTGCAGCAAAAAAAAAACAAACCAGAAAACAGTTTCTGTGTGGCCCCAGGCCTTCGAACTTGACACCATCTAACACAACTGTGCTTGCAGAAGAAGAGGGTCCCAGGATTCAAGTCTTGTCTGGTGTTCCTGCCTGAGATTCATTTCAGTTGGAAGAACGAGAGATTAAAAAAAGGGTCAGTGGGACTTCCCTAGTCGTCCAGTGGTTAAGAACCTGCCTTCTAATGCAGGGGATGCAGGTTCAATTCCTAGTCAGGGAGCTAAGATCCCACATGCCAAGGAGCAACTAAGCTCCGTGCCACAAAGACTAAGCTGGGCGCTGCAAGGAAGAGCCCACATGCTGCATCCAGGACCTGATGCAGCCAAATAAATATGTCTTTTTATAAGACAGGTCAGCAAAAAGAGTTTTGATGGATGGTTTTGAGGAAGGAACTCGTGGCTCCAGTATTTCTTGCCTTAAATCCACAAATTTAAAACAGAAATCCCTTCAATGAGGATGAAATCTTGAGAGGTATCAGGAAGGGACTCTGTTATCATTCATCAGCAGACCATCCCCCAGAGAGATGCTATGGACTGAAGGGAAGTTATTCTGGGGAGGACCTCCCGCCACTGGAACCACCGCTGAGTTCCTTCTCTGATGGACAGGGAGGTCCATTTCAGTAGGATTTAACTGAGAGTTCAAAGTCCCTTGGAGGGGGAAGTATACTTAAGATTAGGGGTCTTCTTCTCCCTCCACAATTTTCATTAAAGTAGCTCTGACACCCCAAAGCATGAGGGCCACTGGATGCTGCATGAGTAGATTGCAGGGTGTCACAAGGCACTGGGAGAGAAGACTAGCTGCAACCCCCACATCTGAAGTATAGGCTCTTTCCACAATGGCCAGCTCCGTGGCAGGATATTTCACTATTGATTATAAACAACTAAATAATAAACAACAATAAGAGGAAGAAAAAAATAAAAACTGAAGGTAGTTATTGAAGGGGAGAGGAGTAAGAGATGGTTAATATTAAAAGTTAAAAGAAAAAGAGGAATTCCCTGGCAGTCCAGACTCTGAGCTTTCACTGTAGAGGGCATGAGTTCAATCCCTGGTCAGGGAACTAGATCCCATATGCCACGTGGTGTGGCTAAAAGTAAAAAAATAAAGTAAAAGACTTCCAGATTAAAATGGCATCAGCCAAATGATGCCATTACCTTACGTTCTTTGATCGGATCTGCGGAATGATGAGAACCATACGGGATAACCTATCAATAGCAGTGAGTGTTACTATTAGAGTCAAACTTATTTTCTCAGTAACTTGACACTGTTTTACATCCTGTTTCACGGACCTTGGGGGCTACACTGAATGACTAAAGGAGCACTGGGCACAGACTCAAAGGGCAGAGGTGGGTGTGTAGTTATTCAAAAAGCCTTTTCTTGAGTGTCCTGACTCTGTCCATTCTCCAAGATCATGACCTCCTTGAAATGTCTTTATAGAGCAGCCTGAACTTTTCACTGAAGGATGCTCAGCTTTCAGGATTTCTACTCATGGGCATCAGGACACACCTGGCACCAATCTCAACAAATCCTACTTCTGACAAACAGACACTCATAGCCTTAACAACAAACACTTTACAACTCAGCGTTTTCACTGGAAAACTTCACTATGCGAAACACTAGCTATTAAGAGTGGAAAATATGACAACTGTTATTACATTAAATAAAGAACTTTGGGATTTCCCTGGTGGTCCAGTGGCTAAGACTCCGTGCTGTCTATGCAGGGGGCCTGGGTTTGATCCCTGGTCAGGGAACTAGATCTCACATGCTGCAACTAAGAGTTCATATGCCACAACTTAAGATCCCCTGTGCCGCAACTAAGACCTGTGCAGCCAAAGAGAGAGAGAACTTCTGGTCCTCAGAAGGCATCATTAAGAAAGTAAAAGGCAAGTGGTAAAAATTATTTGCACACACAGAACCAGCAAAGGGTTCACAACTAAAGCAAAGAACACATCAGTGGGGGAAAAAATGATCAAGTACAGAAAAACAGCACTCTACAAAATTATTATTTCATAACAGAAGACATCTAAATGGCAGAGAGGGGAGGAAGGAAGGCAGGGAGGGTAACTCAACTTCATTAGTAAAAATGAAATGAGATTTCACAAATGAAAACCACAGCGTGATACTAACAAAAATTTAAATGCTGACAATACTAAGTGTTGACAAAAATGGGACCACAGGAACTTTCATTCTTTCCTGACGGGGACATAAGAGGACAGATAGAAGCACTTTGCAAAAAAGTAAAAGTGAAGATATAATAATGACACATTCCAATGGACCTAGCAATTCCTCCCCCAGATATATTCACCATGGATTAGAAATATCTTCTGGACTATTCATGGGTGGTTGGAGACAGCCCCAAGGGGTGTCACAGAGCATCACAGGACAATGAATGGTGATGAATGGTAAAGACATCCTGTTCAGAATGGATGAGATACAATCAGAATGAGCAGATACACAGAACACTCCATGTGCAAAAAACTTAAACCGACTCAAATTAAACTTCACTGCTTGGACTCTTTTGTTGACTGTGAGGGCTACTCCATTTCTTCTAAGGGATTCTTGCCCACAGTAGTAGATATAATGGTCATCTGAATTAAATTCTCCCATCCCTGTCCATTTTAGTTCACTGATTCCTACACTGTCGATACACACTCTTGCCATCTCCTGTTTGACTATGTCCAATTTCCTTGATTCATGGTTCCTATGCAATACTGACAGCACTGGGCTTTACTTTCACCACCAGACACATCCACAACTGAGCATCGGTTCCACTTTGGCCCAGCTGCTTAATTCTTTCTGGAGCTATTAGTAGTTGTCCTCTGTTTTTCCCCAGTAGCATGTTGGACACCTTCGGACCTGGGGGGCTCATTTTCCAGTGTCATATCTTTTTGCCTTTTCATACTGTCACAGTGTTCCCATGGCAAGAATACTGGAGTGGACTGCTATTCCCTCCTCGAGTGGACCACATTTTGTCAGAACCCTCCACTGTGACTAGTCCATCCTGGGTGGCCCTGAGTGGCCTGGCTCACAATTTCATTAAGTTACAAAAGCCCCTTTGCCACAGCAAGGCTGTGATCCATGAAGGGGAGCTTGAGTGAAAGTTGCTCGGTTGTGTCTGACTCTTTGCTGCCCCATAGACTGTAGCCCACCAGGTTCCTCTGTCCATGGGATTCTCCAGGCAAGAATACCGGAGTGGGCTGCCATGTCCTCCTCCAGGGCATCTTCCTGACCTGCACTGCAGGCAGATTCTTGACCACCTGAGTCATCAGGGAAAGAAAGGCAAAGAAGTGAAGCCCTAAAAAACCAGGGTAGTGGTTAAGGACAGGAGGAGGGGTAATAGGTTATGGCTGGGAAGAAGCATGTTGTTTTGGGGAGGCTTATGGATCGCTGGATATAGTCTGTATCTTTTTTTTTTTTTTTTTGGCTGAGCTGCACATCATGTGGAATCCTAGTTTCTCGACCAAGGATCTAACTGGGGCCCCCTGCATTGGGAGCATGAAGTCTTAACCACTGGACTGCCAAAGAATAGTCTGTGTCTAATAGCAGTCATAGACTGCCTAAGAGTCCATGTCTTGTCACAACTGTTCCTTTTACAGTTCATTAAGCAGAACATTTACAATCTTATGAACATTACTGGCTGCCATTCTATCTATTATATTTCACAACAGTATTTTTTAAAAGCTCACCAGATATTTCAGTTATGGAGACAGCCCTCCTGGAAGCTGTTATGAATCATGATAGATTTTGTGCTAAACACAAACCTTCTAAGGAAACATGAGCCCATTAGAAATTACATCTCATCAAGAGCTAATGTGGGGAAAACTCATGTTCAAATGTTCCACAAAAAGCAGCCAACAAAAAACAGGGTCACAGTTCCATTCCTTCAAACAAAATCTATACGGAAAAGGGACGTGAAAGTAATCTATTAAAATGATAATAATGGTTATTTCCGGGTAGTGAGAACCAGGTAATGTTTCTTCTTTCAAATATTCATTTCTAATTTCCTATAATTATTAGGTAGTGATTTGTTAAAATGAATAAATTAAGGAAGCGCAATGGCTGGACCGTTTTGCATGGAGTCAGCAAGCGTTCTTTACAGCGTCTGTATTTGAAAAGCCTTGAAAACTAAAGTGCTAGTGAAATGTTCAGATTTGTTAGTATTACATTACGGACTTTCCCCTGTTTATTATACTGTCTGACGACACATGAGAAGCCTCGGAGGTACAGATGGGGCTCGGGGGCGGCTAATTCTCTGAAGGTATGGAAGGTTTTCAGGAAAACTCTAAGAGGTTTCTGGTCAAACATCCACCTCTTACAGACGAGGAGGCTGAAGTGGGTCCCTTTTATGGCACCACTGAGATGTTGTTTTTGATGGGAAAAAAAAAAAAGGTAGACGATTGATGATCTCTATCCCTCTATACCAATGGTTCCAAAATAAGAAGTATCTGAATGTTTTGGGAATCTTAAAGAATATAAATTCCTTTAGAAATTTTCCATACTTAAAAACTCCAGTGGGTTTGCTGATTCCACAAACTAACCATTGTTTGGTACTGAGTAAAAACTGTCAAACCAGATCCTAAAGTGCTTTTAGCTCTCAAATTCAATTAAAAGATGAGGGATAAAAAGAGAGATGGTAAATGGACTCTATTACTAACTCTGGGTGAAATTCAGGGCATTTGAAGATCATAGCTCTTAGGATTAAGTTAAAAAAAAATATATATATATATAAAATTTTTTCCCCCCAAAACATCAACAATTCCCAAGTCCAAAACCTTTATCCTAAAGTAAAACAGATGTTAAGCTCTTCCAGCCTAGACAGGACAGTTTTGTGGCATGACACAGACAGGCAGGATTTTTTGCTTTTTTTACTTAGAATTTGCTATTTTGGGGTATCATGATAGCAAAACATCAAAAGTGATTTCTTACAACAGTCCAAAAACAATGTGTTTTTTTCTTCCACGTGTCCAACCCCCAAAGGCAGGCTTTTACAAGTAAACTTCCGCGTTTCTCAGCTATAAACACACCAGACCCGGAGACACAGAAGCCATTCCCCCTTCTTATGCCCAATGGCTCTCTTCTTCTGCTGTTTCCCCCTTACCCCTTCGTGTGTCTGGAAGAGGTGTTGCTTTTCCATCCCAGGGCTAACCTTCCACCCGAGCGCTGGATCCTCATCCTCCCCTAAATTTGAAAATTTCATCCCCACCCATGCAGAACCAATCTTAATCCCAGAACCACACACATCTCCAAGTCTCTGGATCTAAGAAAGGGCCCATCTTCACGGATGCTTCTCTAGTGACAGCCCCATCTCTCATCTCTCCTTCCCCACCACATCCTCATCCCCAATGAAGCCCCTGAAATCCACCCCCTGCCACCACAACGTCCAGTGAGCGGCTATCAGAAGTTCCTGATGCAACTCCTTCTCCCCAACTCCTCATCCAATTTCTCCTTCTTCTTTTCCTTCTCCCTCCTTTTTTCTTTTTGCCACAACCAGCAGCATGCAGGATCTTCCCTGACCAGGGATTGAACCTGTGCCCTCTGCAATGGAAGCACAGAATCTTAACTGCTGGACCACCATGGGAGCCCATGATGCCTTTCTTCTGCATTCACTCTTGGTTCCTCCCCCAGCCCCACCACCCACAGGCTTGGCCCCTTCCTGGCTCCCCTCCTCCTGCCGTAGCCTTCCTACTACTCTTACATCTTCACGCCAAAGGATTTTTACTGAATCCATGCCTCAACTGTTAACTCTCTGCTGGCAATGCTTCCAACACAGCAGTCAAAGTCAGGATGAAGACAAAGATAAATTACGGAAAGGAGTGGACCGTCACATAAGAAATCCAGCTAAAGATCTCAGCTTATTCTGGCAGTGACTGATTAGCTTGGTGATTATGCAAACAGGGGACTAGTTTCTACACCTGGAAGATGTCACTTATTGTTTTAAAAATAACACATTAAAAATAATAGTTGCTGAATGCTTCTTTACGGACTAAGCACAGAACCTCTGTGGGTACAGAAAGATGAACATAAAACACTGGGTGGGTGCAAGCAACTTATAGTCTAGCTGGGGAAGCAAGGAATGTATGTAAAAGCTTGGGGTGGGGGACAAGCTAAAGCCAGATCTAAATCTAGGATGAGTGATTAGGACACAGGATGTCACAGCAGATGAGGCAAGAAATTCAAGGTCAGGCAGGGTCAAAGCCACGTGAACAAAGCACTTCATTTGCTTGTAGCCAACTACAGCTCCATTTGCATGTCACACAGACACACGTTCTTATCAGACTCTCCCTGGACCTCCCCACGAAATCTTCAGTCCTGACTTAAATATGCAAGCAGGTACTGTCTGCACATGGATCTCTAGGGAAAAGCCACTCTTAGCTGGTGAGAGTCCATGCATTCATTTTACAGCAGAGTCTACAGTCAGAATGTCATCATCTCCTGCAAGTGCATCCAGGCCTGCCACCGCTGGTCCTGGGGACCCGCAGCGGGTTCTGACACTCAGGTCTGACCCTTGGCACGTTGAGAGACTGAATAGCCAAGACCTGTATTTACACTGTAGCTATAACTGAGCCTGGAAGTCCTGATGCTGATGATCAGAGCCCCAGGCCTGCCAGAGGACCATTCAGAGGCCCTAGTTTCATAGCATCCTCAGCATGAGCATCGCATAAACACCAGCCTCTGAACCTGAGTCTCCTCTTGGTTACAGTCTCCACTGCCCCTTAACCCTTCTTTGACTGGATCCCTCAAATTTCACCCAGGCCAAAATTCTGATTCCATTAAGTCCCATGCTCAAGCACAGTCCATCAGATCTTCAACCCCAAAGTCCTAGACAGTGTTATAACCCCCAGAATCCTAGACATCCTGGCCATCCTGCTTTTTTAAAAAAATTAATTTTTATTGGACTATAGCTGCTTTACTATGCTGTGTTAGTTTCTGCCGTACAGCAAAGTGAGTCAGCTACACATATACATATATCCCTTCTTCCTTGGATTTCCCTCTCATTTAGGTCACCACAGAGCACTGAGTTTAAAAGGGAGGAAGAAACTGCCCGCAGAGGGAAAGACTTGAGTTAGAGACGAACTCCAGTAGCCGCTCGCCTGTAAATTCGTAGAAATACTTGCATGACACAGAGTGAATGGGGCCAAAGTCAGGATGGGTTCTGAGAAAACATACTAGAAAACTCAAAATGCAGTATAGGGACTTCCCTGGAGATATAGCAATGAAGACTCTGCTTAACAATGCAGGAGCCACAGGTTCGATCTCTGGTCAGGGAATTAAGATTTACTTAAAATACAACACAAGGAATAAGGAATGATTACTTTCCACAGCAGGGAACGCCATATGTATGGTAACTCCTTGGAAACCTACAAATTCTGCTCTCTGCTTCTTTCAAACGTCTAGCATCTTCTTGCAGTCACTAGCTATGCTGAGCTCAGATCAACAACACAAATGTTAAGTTCTCGTTCCCACTCAGGAGCAGGAGTTGAGGCAGGAGGTGCTCATGGAGGAGGCTTGAGAGTACAGTACCAGGGGAACCACGTCCAGTGGGGATGTTCCCTTCAATGATAAGGGAAAATGTTTGTTTTCATTTTAACATAAAGCTTGCCTTTCTGTCTATAAACATGGCCAAGCTGAGCCTCCCTAAGACACACTGCATCCTGTTTAAGTTAACGGACCTTGGTTTTGCCCTGCATGAAGAGCATTTCCATTTATCTTCAGATGAAGCATGTTTGGCACAGTTCCACCAACTTTGAAGTCAACATTTTAACTATTTCAGAGCTAGGACTCCTACTGGAAATACGTTTAGACATAGGACAAAGATAAATACAAAAGGTAACGTGAAAGTTAATTGAAGGATGAGGTCTGAGGATACTGAAAAGCCCTAATACACTTCAGAGCAAAGCCTCAGAGTAAAAGGTCTGGCTGGGAGGGAAGTAGGTGGGTAAACACAGGCCTTGAGAAAACATAGATGACCTGGGAACACTCACCTTCAGCCACAGAAACGGGAAATCCATCTTTTACTTTCTGTAGCCAGAGCTTAACGAATGTGTGACTTCTGCTATATTTTAAATTGCTAACCAACAAGGACCTACTGTACAGCACAAGGAACTCTGCTCAGTGTTATGTGGCAGCCTGGATGGGAGGGGAGCCTGGGGGAGAGTGGATACATGTATGTGTACGGCTGAGTCCCTTTGCTGTTCACCTGAAACTATCACAACATTGTTAATCAGCTATATGCTGCTGCTACTGCTGCTAAGTCACTTCAGTCGTGTCCGACTCTGTGCAACCCCAGAGACGGCAGCCCACCAGGCTCCCCTGTCCCTGGGATTCTCTAGGCAAGAACACTGGAGTGGGTTGCCATTTCCTTCTCCAATGCATGAAAGTGAAAAGTGGAAGTGAAGTCGCTCAGTCGTGTCTGACTCTTAGTGACCCCATGGACTGCAGCCCACCAGGCTCCTCCATCCATGGGATTTTCCAGGCAAGAGTACTGGAGTGGGGTGCCATCACCTTCTCCGAATCAGCTATATACTCCAATACAAACTAAAAAGTTAAAAAAATAAACCACAAATGTGTGATTTATACTTTAATTATGAGGAAGATAAAAAAGCATTCATCCCCTGAAACATGATTATTTTTCCTTTTTTAAAATGCACCTTTGTAGGTTTAGGCTTTCTAAATGTTACACTAATGCTTCACAAACAGATTTCTACTGGTCCTTTAACTCCAGTGGCAAAAGCAAAGGAAACACAGTTTCAAGTAAGTACCTGCTGCGTGGGCGCTGTTTGAGACAATTAAAAATTTTAATGGTAAGCCATGTCAGTGGATTGTTTCCTTTTTTCTGAGCAAGGAAATGTGGCTAAAAGGGGCACTGAAAAGCAAGATGATGATAACTGTGAAAGTTTCAAAACTCTGAGCCAGTGCTCATGGTATCCTTCTCAACACTGGTTACAAAATAAAGTGTGCCAAAATGCAACATTTAAACTAGCCTCCTTCACCGGAAGCATCAGTGAAGGTGATGAGGATAAATATGAGCTCCTGGGTTATTAGTCTCTGGGGAACTGCAGAAGGAAATGAGGTTCAAACCAAGAAATAACACTAAAACCAAGCTAAGTTTAGGCAACATGACTATCACGGTCAGTACGTTCATCAGAGCACAACGAATGGAATGGTTCAGTTGGGGCCAGGAACTCGGGAAGCACAGAAGCAGAAGCTTGAAGCCAGTCACTCAGGAGGGGAAATCTGAAAACAAAAGGGAAGAAAGGCAAGAGCTGGAGGGGAAGATGAGCATCCTAAGAACACAGAGGGCAGCCTGTCCTGGTGAGGGTGAGGGTTTCACCTCGGAAAGCACAGGGCCATCCAAAGGAGGTGTCACCCACTCTGAAAGCATCTGGGGAATGTGCACACAGTCTCCAGAGGATGGAGACGTGACAAGCTGTGCCACCGGAAGGAAAAGAATGGCTGGGCGAGACATGTTTTGAGTGGCTCACATCACGCGTCTGTGCAGCAAGCAGTGGTGGGGAAGGGACAGACATGAAGATAATTCTGTAGTTAAGGGACAGAAAATGAGCACACACAGAGATGTTGAGAAGGAGATCATGGGGGGTTGGAATTTCAGTTTTTAGAAAATACGTTGAGGACTTCCCTGGTGGGCCAGTGGCCAAGACTCCCAACGCAGGGGACCAGGTTTGATCCCTGGTTGGGGAACTAGATCCCTGCAACTAAAAGATCCTGCATGCCTCAACTAAGACCTGGTACAGCCAAATAAATAAGTAAATTATTAAAAAAAATAATATGTGCAGCTTGGGAAGACAGTGGGTTCCAGGTAACTGTGGGGCATCCCAGGAAGGCACATGTGAGTCACACTCTCAGGGCTCCTTGTAAGGAAAATCCTTATGAATCATACTGAGGTCAGTGTCAGATAGGCGAGCCTCTAGGTGCTCCTCACGCTGCCTCCTGCCAGGGTGTGGGAAGCCCAGCAGCTGGAAGGACGAGGGCTGGGGTGTCCGTCCAGGCCAGCAGCTGCAGGAGCACAGACAGCCACAAGCAGAGGTTCTGGAAGAGACAACATGGCCCAGGTCCCATGGAGACAGATGGACCAGACGCATCACAGCTTATATCGGTAAACGAAAAGGGAATGTGTCCTTTCCTTCAATGGACCGTGATGACAATGACACAACACACAGAATGAGGGCATTCCAGCAGATCCTAACTCACCAGGAGGCAGTGGTGTGGCGATGCACGCCCGGTCAATAGAGCCTTTCTTACAGGTACTCAGGTATTTCAGAACATAACAAGGCGGCTTCCCTGGTGGCTTAGTGGTAAAGAATCCGCCTGCCAATGCAGAAGACATGGGTTCAATCCCTGGTCTGGGAAGACCCCACACGCGGTGGGGCAACTGAGCCTGTACACCACAACTACTGAGCCCAGGCACCCTAGAGCCCGTGCTCTGCAACAAGAGAAGCCACTGCAATGAGAAGCCCACTCACTGCAACTAGAGAAAAGCCTGAGTGACAACGAAGACCCAGCACAGCCAAAAAAAAAAGACAAGCATTATCCAATTTTTGTAAACTAGTATCTACCCTCAAGGATGGGATTTCATTCTATCCTAGGTGTTAGAAATTTCCTTCCAAATGACAGCACAGGGATTGGCTATCTGTGCCAGGTCTAAAACCACCTTTCAAACAATTCTTTTTCTATCTTTTGGCCAAGCCAGAAGATAAATTTTGGAAGTGCAGAGTCTTAACCACTGGACCACCATGGAAGTCCCAAAACAACATGATTCTTTGTGACATTAGAGACTGTTCTCTCCCCTACAATACTCTTTCTCTGTGTCAAAGCAAAAATAAACAAGACTTGGCATGACTTAATTTTTTTACAAAAATTACTTTTCAGAGGAAAAGTTAACAGTCCCAAAGAATACGAAAATCACCTCACTTTAGCTCTGTTACAATTAAAACAGAGTAATTTGCTTGAACTTGTTTGAGTATAATTGTGCATGAAATTGTTCTAATGATAATTGGGGCTCTTTTGGCATTCTGTAATTATCTAACACGTTGGAAAAGCCAGAAGAAATGCTGTCTTCCCTCCCCACTGGCCTCCCCACCACCAACAGCTGCATAAATACCTGTGAAATGGTTAGAATGCCACCTACCCTACAGTACAGTTTTTGAGAGGATTACCTGAGCTGGCTTATGTAAGTCACAAGCATCTGATAAAAAAGGCATTTAATGTATGTCGCTCCCATTCACACCAAATAGATTGAAAACAGACACGTGACCAAAGAAAAGCCTTAAAGCAGAGGTCCCCAAACTCTGGGATCTCATGCCTGATGATCTGAGGTGGAGCTGATGTAATTATAATAGGAATAAATGTCAATGTAAAGCCCTTAAATCATCCTGAAACCATCCCCCATCCCTGGTCCATGGAAAAAGTGTCTTCTAAAAAACCAGTTCCTGGTGCCAAAAAGGTAGGGGACCTCTGGCTTAAAGGTATTTCATACCGAAGAAACACAGCTAAAATTAAAAGACAGAGCTCATGAAATCTCCGGGACAGGGTAATACATTTTTTTTTTAAATCTTATTTAATTATCCCTTTGAGGGCCGAAGTCACTTCTTAGAACTAGAAACCCAAGAATCAATTTCTAATTATTTTATCTCACTGTAAGGTGAGTTCTCCCAACAGCCATAGCACACAAGACATGGTCAGGGTCTGCCCTGCCTCACAGGGACTCACAAATGGAGTTCAACAAAAGCCCTTTAACTCCTACATGACAACTGCTGAGATGTCCAGTAGACATTCATGGATGGTCACCCACAGCCGACAGAGAGCTTTTCTGATCTGCTGTATCTTCAGAGCATCTCTCTCCTGACCCTGGAGCTGCGGGTATGAACACAAGCCCAAGGTGGACCTCCTTGGCCAGAGTGACTGCTGCTGGTAGAAGCAGAGTTGGAACCAAGACCAGTCAACAGGAGTTCTTCCAGGATGCTTGTGCCCTCTTCTGCCGAACATCGCCTTTGTCACTGCTCAGAAAGAACCTCCTCAAAATTACTACAAGACTTCCCTGGAGGTCCAGTAGTTAAGACTCTGCAAGGGGTGAAGGTTCGATTCCTGGTTGGGGAACTAAGATTCCACATGCCCTGCAGTAGAGCAAAAAAAAAAAAATTGTTACCAATAAGAAAGCAAAGTTGAGAGAAGTGAGCTGAGTCTTGAAGCTACCGTTTGAGGTCCCAAACCTGGTCAAGCACCCGATCACAGGGCTCCTGGAGTGTTGACCTGGGTGGAGCTTACACTATTCTCTCGTGAATATGAGCTAACATTAGCCTTTTGTGAGCAGCTCAGAGTATGTAGTCACAACTGTGTGATGGTCTGGGGTGTGGACAGAGGGTGGAGATTTGCACAGTGGGTTAGAGAAAAGAGTAGGCTTTGAATCAGACAACTCAAGGACTGGAACCCAGCTCTGCCATGATCAGTGATCTGATCTTTGTTTAATTTAAAAACTTTGTATTTATTTTTTTGGGGGGCTACAGGGCAGCATGAAGGATTTTAGTTCCCTGACCAGGAATCGAACCCTCTGCCCTGCAGTGGAAGCAGAGTCCCACCACTGGACACCAGGGAAGTCCCAGTGACCAGCAGTCCTGTTTCCTGGGCTCTAAAGGGGTGTAACCTTGCCTTGGATCTACAGGGAGAATTAAATGAGGTGATGAGTGAAACCCCATGGACTCCCTTTTTGTCCCCCGTCTAGGCTGCTTTCATGTGTCCACAGCCAGACGTGGCACGAGTGGACGTTGAATGTGACCCCAGGACACAAGATGACACATGATCTGAAACCAGAGTGGTGGTTCTCTCCCTCCCATCAGCTTGGGCTTGGTACTGTTTGCTCCCTTAATGTTCTGTGTACACTCACAGTGGAAGTCTGTTAAATAAACATCCTCCCTGGGACAAACCTGGTGATGTCCCGAGTCCCTCCTTGATGACATCGCAGTTCCTTTCTCTTCGGTCTCATTCCTTCTTTGTGCCTGTCTTTTTTCCCTTGTATTCTCTACTCTTCATTTGACTTCCAGAACATTCCATTCCCTGCCCCCCTTCCTCCTTCTTAAAAGCATAGTAAGTTCACAACATCAATTATGGAAATAACTAGAACTACAGGACAGGTTGAGACTTCCCTGGTGGCTCAGATGGTAAAACATCTGCCTACAATGCAGGAGACATAGGTTCGATCCCTGGGTCAGGAAGATACTCTGGAGAAGGAAATCGCAACCCACTCCAGTACTCTTGCCTGGAAAATCCCATGGACAGAGGAGCCTGGCGGGCTACAGTCCAAGGGGCTGCAAAGAGTTGAACGCGACTGAGCGACTTCTCTTTCCTCACAGGACAGGTGAATGGAAAGACCCTTCCTCAGAGACCACACAGATGGGTCACTCTAAGACAAGGAAACGAAAGCTTTGAGAAAGGTTAAAACTTCACTCTGAATTGTAAGTACCAAGATAACTGCTGTAAGTATATTATAGCTCCAGAATATGGACAAACTGGGGAAGAACTGTCAGTCGCACAAATTACAGCCAAACCAGCACAAGCATATTGGAGGGGGCGCAGCATAGGTTCAGCATCAGGCAGAATTATCAGTCCTGCTCTAGGCTTTAGTTGTCTGGCGCGTTCAATGGGCTCCTACCTATCCAGGCTAGGGTGGTGTGTAACTGCTCAGTCATGTCTTTTATCATCCCCTTACAACACAAATGTAAAATGATTTGGAATCAGTATGTCCAGACGCCCAACCTAAGCATTTCTGAAATAAATCATGCTTTAAAATGTGCACATTCTGCTTTAGGGCACAGAGTTTTCATCTGGGAAAATGGAAAGTTCTGGACACAGATGGTGGTAATGGTTTCCAAACAATGTGAACAGACTCGATGCCCCAGAACTGTCCACTTAAAACTGGTCCAAAGATTCCATTTCATGTTATGCACATCTGGTCACAAAAAGAAGGGGGACAAGTGAACAATCCTCTTAAATCTGACTTCTACTAATTATTTTCTTATTAGAGCATACCAGGGAGAAAGGCTAGCTCTCCTGAAGTCCAAATGAGATTTTAGGGAATTCTCTGGTGGTCTGGTGGCTAGGACTAGGTGCTTTTACTGCCAGGGCCCCTGTTCCATCCCTGATTGGGGACCTAAGATCCTGAAAGCCAAGAGGTACAGCCAAAAAAAGAGAGAGAGAGATTTTACTACAAAAATAAAATAGTAAATATCGTTCACTTTTTTTTTAAAGGAAGAAGATTCTAAAGATATGCATGTCACTAATCCTGTGTTCTTTTACAAATCTGGTAGGACATTCTACTCATGAGCCATCTCCAAGGGCAGCTTCAGGGAGGCTCAGTGGCACTTACGAAGGTGGGATGGGGGTGCCAGCTCTGTTTTACTTAATCACAAAGACCTTCTTATCCTTTCCACTATCTCTCCACCTTGCCTGAATTTGTTTTCTTTTTTTTTTTTTTTAAAGCAAAACAAAGGAAAACCACTCTTTAGCACAGCCCACCAGTTCTGCCATCCCTTTTCTTGGGGACATGAAAGGACTCACTCAGGGACATCACAAGATGAGGCCAGTGTGGGACGTGGGGATGGAGACAGACGCCTCTCTTCTCAGTGGCACCTTTCGTCTGAGTAACACCGGCACAGAATTCCAATTCTATATCTAAATATTCAAGGGCAGCTGTTAGAGAGGTTGGCTGCATTCTGAAATATCACCCCCGAGGCTATCAAGGACAGAGGGCTTGGGATTCTGGGTGGCGGAGCCAGCCTTGCGGCCTCCAAACACCAGACAGCGTCTATGTGACTCATAGGTCTTACCCACAAGGGAGCCTTCATTTCCTTTTCCAGTCCGTCTAAAATACGGCCTTGAGGTAACTTCAACATTACATTTTAATTAAAATACTACACAGCCTATAAACACAGAGGCAAATGCCATGCCCCTATTTATCATTAAACAGGAAGCCTTTATTCGGCCCACTAAGAACATCATGTACCATATCATTAATAACTCAAAATACTCAGCTCACCACATTCCATTCCATATACTCCATCCAACCTGTTCTGATATCCTCATAAACCAGTCTTTGGCATCTAAGGTAATGAATGAAAGAATGTGAAAGTCGCTCAGTCGTGTCCTACTCATTGTGACCCCATGGTCTGTAGCCCGCCTGGCTCCTCTGTCCATGGGATTCTTCAGGCAAGAATTCTGGAGTGGGTTGCCATTTCCTTCTCCAGGGGAATCTTCCTGACTCAGAGATCCAACCCAGGTCTCCCACATTGCAGGCAGATTCTTTACCGTCTGAGCTACCAGAGAAGTCCAATGTAAGGCAGTGGAGTAAGTAGCCCGGTGAGGGTGACCTCCATCCCCCGCATCTAATGGGAATTCAGGGAGGGCAGAGAAGCCCAGATCACCTGAAGAAGCCGATTCCATGTGCTACGTGGAACACGGGACTTTAGGACCCACTGGCAGATACTGGGATTAAGATGCTAAAACATGAAGAGTTCGAGCCATCTTATGTGCCGCCACAAAGATCTGACACAGCCAAATAGATAAATATTTTTTTAAAATATGCTAAAACAAAAGATGGGCTTCCCTGATGGCTCAGCAGCAAAGAATCTGCCTGCAATGCTGGAGATGCTGGTTCAATCCCTGGGTAAGGAAGATCTCCTGGGGAAGGAAATGGCAATCCACTCCAGTATTCTTGTCTGGGAAATCCCATGGATAGAGGAGCCTGTCAGGCTGCAGTCCATGGGATCCCAGAGTCGGACACAACTGAGTGTGCGGACACGCACACACATACTCACCCACACATACACCCGAAAGGATGGGAAATGAAACAAGAGTGGACTGTCAGACACAGTCAGGAGTCTTCTAACTCAGGCAATGCTCTGGGAATCTGCTGCTGGATCCATCTTCTCTTCCTTTGTTCTGAGCATCATAAATGCACTCCACCCTCTGAGCAAGGCTGATCAACAACCTCCAGATGTCTGCTTCTCGGTGCTCACCCCTCACTCTAGCGGCCCCCTGTTCCAAACTGGCCCTAGCTGGGTCCTGTCCTCTCTCTAAGCCCATTGGACCTCAAACAGTCCCAATCTCTCCAAAATTCCATCCAAGACGCCAACGGGTACTTTAATATATTAAACTTTCAAATCTCTCTCTTCAGTCCTGGAATGTTCCTACGTTATTATTTCTAATACATCTGACTCCCTGTTGACAATTTCCCATGGTTTGTGAGTTCCCATTAAGTCAAGTCAATTTGGATAAAGAAGAGTATTTACTCCAGAATTGCAAAGTTCATCAAAAGACATTTTTTTTTTCATTCAAAATTGGAAAGAAATCAAAATATACAAATCTTCTATGAAGTATTAACAAATGCTTTCAATACTATAGCTCTGTTTGTATGCATTTTTACCTTCAAAAAGAAGCTTATTTTCACCATCTTTCACAACATATCAGAATTCCTCATATTAAAAAAACAAAAGTGAAACAAGGACTTCCCTAGTAGTCTAGTGGTTAGGATTCTGAGCTTTGAATGTAGGGGGTGCAGGTTCAATCCCTGGTTGGGGAATTGAGAGCTCACATGCCACATGGCCCAGCCAAAAAAAAAAAGTGAAACAGTATAGCCAAAATGTTCATGAAAATATTACGGTTTTATTATAATTTCAGACTCGCTACTTCTCTGGCACAAAGCAAAATTTATGGGCAAGGTTATAAGTTCTCATAAATTGAATATTTGAATTGAATATTGTATAAGAAATACGTCAGTTGAGCTGGCCCCCACCTCTCCCACCCACCATTGGTTATATACATCCATGATGACTGGGTTCTATCCCAGGACAGAGATAAAGCAGGGGATAATTTATTTCTCAAATAATCACTGTGGGACTTCTACATATCTATGGTGATACAGGCTAAGGGTAAAAGAACAAAGAAAGATCTGGGTTATGCCCTCCTAGGGCTTATAGTCTAACAGTCTGATTGTGTACACTCTCTTTATTCCAAATTTAGAGTGCCTGCGAGACTTCCCTGGTGGTCCAGGGGCTAAGACCCTTCCGCTCTCAATGCAGGGGGCCAGGGTTCAACCCCTGGTCAGTGAACCCGTATGCCACAGCTAAAGATCCCATGTACCTCAATGATAATTAAAGATCCTGAGTGTTGCAACTAAGATTGGGCACAGACAATTAAATAAATAAAAATAAATAAACATCAGAATAAGAGTTCCTGATTCGAAAGATTTGGGGAGGCAGATCCAGGCCTGATTCATTCCCCTCACTTGACAGATCAGAAATCCAAAGTAAATCACTGCATTGCTCATGGGCCCTTGTGTTCAACGCCTCCAGGCATTTTCCTGAGGCATTTCAGGCCCTTTGACGTCATTTTCCAAGGGGATTGGGCCCCTATTAGCCTCCTGTCCCCACTACCAGCCCCCAGTCACTGCCACTCTGCCCTGCAGGCTCAGGTCACAAACCACACTTGATCAGGCCAGCCTAGAGGTGCTTAACCCATGGGAGGTGGGTGTCCCTTCGACCTGTGAACAACAGCCAGGAACCACTGCTGTTTATCATGTGAAGGTACTTGGCACACAGAAGGGTGACCCGGGATGAACCATGACAAGGAGAACGACGAGGAAGAGGAGACTGAGGATGATTTTTATTATTGTTGTTCAGTCGCTAAATCGTGTCCGACTCTTTTAAGACCCCATGGACTGCAGCACACCAGGCTTCCCTATCCTTCACTATCTCCCGGAGTTTGCTCAAATTCCTGTCCATTGAGTTGGTGATGTCATCCAACCATCTCATTCTCTGTCACCCTCTTCTCCTTTTGCCTTCAATCTTTCCCAGCATCAGGGTCTTTTCCAAAGAGTCTTCCCATCAGGTGGTCAAAGTATTAGCATTTCAGCTTCAGAGGCAATGATGATCTGTGGAATACCTTATCTCTAATTCTAACAACAACCTGCAAGGTGCCATTAAGTTGCTATTGTCAGTTCTTTTAACCTGCAGTTCTGGGAGTCTGGTGGTTTTTACCAAAGGCCATAAAGCTGATGGGCTTCCCAGATGATTCACTGGTAAAGAATCTGCCTGCCAATGCAGGAGTTTGATCCCTGGGTCGGGAAGATACCCTGAAGGAGGAAATGGCAACCCAATCCAGTATCCTTGCCTGGGAAATCCCATGGACAGAAGAGCCTGATGGGCTACAATCCATGGGGTCACAAAGAATCAGACATGACTGAGAGACTGAGCATACACGTATGAAGCTACGCATGAAATGCCTGAAGCTGATACGTGGTAGAGCCTGGCTCTGACCTCACATCAGATGTTTGCCTCCAGAGCTCAGCCCCTCTGCCCTGAGGCTCACAACAGCTAGGGAGGGGTGGTTGCAGCCTCATAGTACCCTGATAGCCAGATGAAGTCAGGAGTGCAAGAGGCCTAATGACCCCTTCACCGAAGTATTTAAGCATGTCACCTGGCCCTTCCCCTAACTCCACACTCATCTTTAAATCATGAGCTCCAAAACCTTACTGGAGGCCCGGGAATTCCTGACACAGCAGAGATCAGCAGAGCCAGAGCAGTCATTGGTTCCACGACCACAGGAAGGCTCAGACCACACAGAGCGCAGACCTGAGACTCAGAGGCTGCGGACCACCATTCTTACCTGTGCTCTTTCATTTCCCCCCTCCTTTCTCACCCAGTATCTTCCCAGTTTGGTCAGGAAAGCTATCTCTACTTATGGAGACAGATTCTATTCTAAGTTTTAGAAGAATACTCCATTAGGACTAGGACTGTTAAAGGACCGGGAGTGACTCAGAAGTATGCAAACTATTCAACCCTTCCAGGCAGAGGCTGACTGAGCACAGAAGACATTCTTCAGCAAAGGTACAATGAAAATGAGAAGAGTCAGCTGCCAAATACAGTTTGAATTTCTCAAAGAACCAGATACTACAACACACCCTCCGCTGGCCAACTGCCTGCTTAAGTGCATGGACCACCAAGCCACGTTAAGCAATTCTAATCTCTTGCCTCAAGGGTGAAGAAAGTTGAGCTCCTCAAGGACTGGAAGACGCCAAGGCAAGTCTTCTTAAGAATTCATCATATCCACTAAAACATTTTCAAATGAGTCAACAATATTTTGATTTTACACTTTAACAACAGAAATAGAAACTGCCGACTTAAAAAACAGTCATAACCTAGAAGTTAAGACTTAGGTTTTATATGGTGGGAAATTCTTAGGACTTCAAGCATGGGAGGGAGCATCTCAAGTAGCCCTGAAAGAATTGCTGGTGTAGGGGTGGGGGTGGGAGTGGGGGCTGGGGTAGCCAGGTTATATAAAAGTCTTATAACAAAGGGCAGGTAATCTGAACATCAAAGATTATTGCTATTCAAGGAAAACCAGATATCTCAAGAAGAGGAATTTAGCGCTTTTCTATGTTTGGGAAGATGTTAAGTATCTGGGCTTGGAGAAATCCTTCCTTTTATCTGTATCTCAGCTACCTGGGGCAAGCTTCCGGTGTTTTCAGATCCCCTCTTCCACAGAGAGTGGCTGCAACCTCAGGGCTGTTAGATAAAGATATTCTCCTCCTTCCTGAATTCCCTTAGGGCTCATCAGCTCAACAATCCCTCTTAACTGATATGGCAGGAAATATTCCATTTCATAAAGCAATTAACCAAGAGGAGGAACAGTCCATGATATTCATTTTATATACATAAAATTCATTCTCATATATACATATAAACTTTTCTATACAATAATTGAATCAAAGGAGCAATCAAAACCACAATGATAGACAAGGTTATTGAAAGGCAAAATAACAATAAAATCTTCATCATTGCATTGCCCATCAAAATATTCAAAACCTATAATAATGCTAAACTAGCATACAGAATTCAAAGCTTCAGGAACATGCAGGTATCCATACTCGCTAACAGCAGGGAGCAGGAACTAGTAACCTTCCCATGTCTGCAAGAGCCCATCATTCCCAGAATGTCTAAGGAAGAAGAGACTGTAGATAGGGACTTCCCTGGCAGTCCAGTGGTTAAGGCTCCCAGTGCAAAGGGCATGGGTTTGATTCCTGCTTGGGGAACTAGATCCCGCATGCTGCATGGTATGGCTTAAAAAACAAATTTTAAAAAAATTAAAAGGGAAGAGACTGTAAATGATCTCTATTCCAACAGTCTATTAATTTGTAGAAACTGTAGAGAACATTCTTTGTATATACCTGCACCTCTTCATGAAACTCACCCACAGACTAAGGTGCTCATGAGACACTTCCCTTTCCACCTCTTTGCCTCTTCCTTGCAGGTCTTTGTCTGTTTGACTCTGGTTATTCTCCAAGAATTAACTCAATGGACATAAGTCTGAGCAAACTCCAGGATAGTGAAGAGCACGGGAGCCAGGCGGTTTGCAGTCCATGGGGTTGAAAAGACCGGGACACAACTTAGTGACTGAACAACAAATTCTCCAAGAAATTAGAGTATAAAAACATAATAACAGTGGTTATGTAACTAAGCTAACAAGGAAACACTACAAGGACTAATCATGAGAACTGCCATAAAAATTGGCAAAGTAAAAGTGTGTTTCTCCATTCTCTCCCCTTGACTGTGTGTGTGGGTGGGGTAGGGGGTTGGTGGACGCTCAGCTTCATTTGACTCTTGCTGCACCATAGACTGTAGCCTGCCAGGCTCCTCTGTCCATGGGATTGCCCAGGCAAGAATACTGGAGTGGGTTGCCATTCCCTCCTCCAGGGGATCTCCTTGACCCAGGAATTGAACCCATGTCTCCGGTATTGGTAGGCTAAAGCCAGGATTCAACCTGAATTTGAGCCAGAGACCAAGCTCTTAACCACTAAACTACCAAAATACAATACAAGGAACGCAAGCAGCACAAAAGGCCCAACTGCTGGGACTTGTCTGGTGGTCCAATGGTTAGGGCTCCATGCTTCCACTACAAGGGACACAAGTTTGAATCCGGGTCAGGGAACTAAGACCCCACGTGTCACACAGCACAGCAAAAAGAAAAGACACCCAAATGTGTCCTCAGAGGAACAGGCAAGTAAGGGACCAGCATTTAAGGCTTCAAAAACATACTAAAAGAAAAAAAAAGAGATACAAATCTGAGAAAATACATTCATAAAACAAAAACAGTATGCTATGAAAAAGGGAAAATCAAAGAGAAAAAAAAAGTGATAGCTAAACTAGAAAGTTTAACTCAAAGGTTAGAAAATAAAATTGAAGAGACTTCCCAGGACACCAAACTAGACAAAGAGAGGGAGACCATGAGCAACAAAAGTAAAAAATAAAATCCAAGAGACTGGCGTAACAGAAGCCATACTCAGAGAGAACTATGACAATGGACAACTTTGAGACTGCAGGAACTGACAGGACTTCCTGTCGAACTGACAGCAAGTGGGAATTGAGGTAGAGGAAGGTGAATGGAGTTCAGACACTGACTTAAGTGGATGGAGCTGGACATAAACTTTAAATTTATGAATTTAAAATCATGAACATGGCCCATGAAGAAACAAAACTATCAGACACTAAAAATAGCAAGAAGTCATTAGGGGCTTCTCCAGTGGCTCACTGGTAAAGAATTCGCCTGCCAATGCAGGAGACAGGAGTTTGATTCCTGATCTGGGAAGACCCCACATGCCTCGGAGCAACTGAGCCCATGAGCTACAACGATCAAGCCTGTGCTCTAGAGCCTGGGAGCCGCAACAACTGAAGCCCACATGCCTGGGGCCCACGCTCTGCAACAAAAGAAGTCACGGCAATGAGAAGCCTGTGCACTGAAACTACACAGCAGCTTCCATGTGCCACAGCTAGACAAAAGCCTGAGCAGCACTAAGACAGCACAACCAAAAATAAATAAATAGATAAAAACGTAAAAATAAAAAGTCATCAGGACTGGATAATTAAAAAAAAAAAACCCATGTTTATCCACAGAAAGTCAATAAATACTATCTAGAGTTACTCTAGGGTGCTGGGGCTAAGGAAGAAGAGGGGTTACTATCACTTTCTGTCATAATCTCTTGATTTATTATTGTATGCATTTTATTGAATAAAAACATTAAATTCTGTCATTAAAATGTCATTCGCCACTAGGGTCAGGCATTACTAAGTTTTCTCCCCAGCGTGTTGGCATAGCTTGGTGCCTGATGAGATATCCTGCGTTATTTACTGTGGTATCCTCTCCATGAGCACCCCACTGGCATTTTCTTTAAAATAAATGAGGAGTGTGGTTTGAAGAGATGAAACACAGACATTATTCATACTGGTTTTCAAAGTTATTCCATCCCTCCTGTACCTCACTCTGCCCTTTCCAAATCAGCTACATTTCTGGCTGAAGCACAATGACGACACTGCATTGGCCCTGTGCCGCCATCCTCCAAGCCACTGGATGCTAAGTTGCAGCCATCACATTTAAGAATTGGATCTAAAAATCAAGACTGAATATTAACAAGGTCAACGGCAAGGAGATACTGAGGGGTAAAGCACTTACTTACACTTACAGGAAGAAAAGGAATGTAAGTATTTTTTAAATCTTCAAAGGTGGTTTAAGGAAAAGAAACTACAAACTAGACACCTGATCTGGTTTGCACATGAGGTGGAAAAAAAAAAATTTAGGGGAGGGTCTTAAATTTGATCAAAAGATTGAAATGAGGCAAAAATTCTGAGGGGGCTGTGGAGACAACTTATTTTTAAAATTTTGGCCATACCACAAAGCATTGGATGAGGAAATGGCAACCCACTCCAGTATTCTTGCCTGGACAATTCCATGGACAGCAGGAGCCTACTGGGCCACAGTCCATAGGGTTACAAAGAGTTGGACAGGACTGAGCAACTAACACACACACACACACACACACACACACACACACACACACACACACACACACACTGTGCAACTGGGATCTTAGTTCCCCAACCAGGGGTTGAACCTGTGCCCCCTGCATTGGAGAGTGGAACGTTAACCAATAGAGCCAGGGAAGTCCCTGTGGAGAATGCTTCTAAAGGCTCTGATCAGTTCAGGAACAAAGTCACTTTCCTAATCTAAGCCACCTTCCTGCCAGGCCACCCATGTAGACATCTGTATCCTAGATGGTGATGCTACCAGCTGGCGGTCCATTAAGGACAGCAGCAACCATACTCAGCACCATTGTTGAAATCAGCTGCATATTTCATTGCAACCATTTAGGGACTCTGTTCGAGGGCATCTTAAGCTTTTCAGGAACCCAGACAAGGGAAGAGGGTGGGGCTTCCTACTTGGATTCAACTTAATTGCTCTGAGAAAAAAGGGGTCAGCTAGCAAATAAGGATTTTCAAACCTCTGCTTAAGTGTGTTTTGCTTATATTTCATCAAATGAGTGGAAAATGGAAAAAATGAAAAGAGCTAACATTAATAAGCATGAAGTATCATAAACTTAATATGGTTGAGGTAAGGATGAAAAGTATCTGATGGACAAAAGCTTGGATTTTTTTTTTTTTCCATCCATCAAATGCCCACTGGCCTCTGACTGAGAGTGTATGTTTAATTGTAAAGGAAAAAAGAACACTTAAAGAGCATACACGAAAAGCTAGAAATAAATGTCATTTTAAAGACTATCTGGAAATTGAGATATAATTGGGGAATTATATCTCAATTATATCTCAATTTAAAAATGAACTTTCAAAGAATGAAAACTTCCATATAACATAGACCATCACTGAACTTAATCCAATATTTTCAAAGGAGCACATGTATGAACAGTGGGTTGCCTGTTCAGAGTTAAGATTGTATCACCCAATGAGTCTGGTCCTGGGAGGGACGGTACCAGTGTACTTCCCTCCCGTCAAACCACATCTACTGGACTGTTCTTGTAACTCAAGGTCTGTCTCAAAAGTCACTAAACAGGAATGCATTCCGAGAGGATGACCCAGATGGTGAGAAATCTGGAACCAGCTCACAAAAAGCATGCTCCAAGGAACTGGGGATACTTAGCCTGCTAAAGAGCAGAGCAAGCAGAAGAAGAATTTCACTCAGCTGACACTGACAGAGGCGCTACCTGTGTTAGGTGCTGCGGGCGATTCAGATCTGAAGGAGATGCCATCAGTGCCCTCCTGCAGCTTACCTGATAGTGGTGCCCAAGTACCTGACATGTTGGGTGGAATGACAAGCAAGAACTGGGACCAAAGGACGTCTCTGGTAGTCCAGTAGTTAAGACTCCACGTTTCCAATGCAGGGAAAGCCCTGGTCAGGGAACTAGTATCCTGCATGCCACGCAGCCAAAAAAATTAAAATATAAAGAAAAAGAAGGAAAGGAGTGAGGGAGGGAAGAAGGAGGAGGCATGAATGGTCCTGGAGTCTGTCATACGGAGTAAAGCAACTCAGAAAGAGAAAAACAAATATTGCATATTAGTGCTTATATGTGGAATTTAGAAAAACGGGTAGAGATGAACCTATTTGCGAAGAAGAAATAGAGACACAGACATAGAGAACAAACGTATGGACACTGAGAGAGGAAAGGAGGGGGTAGGATGAATGGAGAGATTGGGATTGACATGTACACACTGCTGATGTATAAAATAGATAACTAATGAGAATACACTGTATAGCACGGGGCCGGGGGGAGAAGGGATAATCTGTAGGACAAATATTAAGGTAATCTTAAAAATGCATTCTGGTATACAGTAGGTGCAAACAAATACTGTTTGATTTCACTTACATGAGGTACCAAGAACGGTCAGATTCATAGTCAGAAAGTACATTGGTGGAATGCCAGGGCTGGGGATGGGAGTGAGATGGGAGGGAAGATGGGGAGTTAGTGTTTAATGGGGTCGGAGTTTCAGTTTACACAAGTGAAAAACTTGGGAGATGGATGATGGCGGGAGTTACACAACAACGTGAATGTATTTAGTGCCACTGTCTAGGTAAATACAGTTACAACAGTATGTTTTATATTATGAGACTTGTACCACAATAAAAATTCATTAAAGAAAGAAAGAAAGAATGAATGAATTGGGACCAAGGGGAGAAAAGTAAAAAAGAGTGGCGCTTAATAGAAGAAAAGCTTTTCTTCTTGGAAGGATTCCACTGTTGATATGCAAATATTGATTAAGGTATTCATTTAAACATAAAAATACGGATTACTGGCAAAGATAAATTCAGGATTCAGATTGTTGGCTACCTGGGAATTGGAGGTTGCTGGCAGGAGTTGGGGGGGTGGGGGGGCCAGGGTGGGGGCGGGGCAGCGAGACAGGGACCAGATGGTTAGAGGGAAATTGCTGTCATTTCCCTGGCTTTTACCCTTTAAGGTAAAGCTTTGGGATACTTATTACTAAAACAAACATTAAACAGATGAATTAATTGATAGCAGATCATAAAAGTATACTAAGAACTTTATGATGAATCAAATTTTGCACTTGAAGATAGAAATTAAAATAACTTCCTAAAGGAATTATGAGTTAGACAACTGAGTAGCTCCCGGATTTCTAGATTTTAGACATGAGCCCAGCTGCCCCTTCCTTTCCTATGCCAATAAAATAGGGAAATGGTTTAGGTTGCCAAATAAAATACAGTAAGTCCCCTACATACGAACCTTCAAGTTGCAAACTTTCAAAGATGCGAATGTATTATAAACCTATTACAGTACAATACTACATAGCCGATTGTGTTACTTGGGTACCTAAGCTCACTCACTTTGTTGGACTTACAAGCAAATTGGACTTAGAAATGCACTCTTGAAACAGAACTCATTCATATATGCAGGGGGCTTAACTGTAATTCTAAAGAAGATTTTAACAGCAAAAGCAAGACTGGCAAAAATCTCCGAATATTGGACCTTTAAATACATCCAGCTACTGGAAACCTGCATTGCCTTTTCCTTATTTTGCTTTGAACAAGTCAGAGCGTCTTCTTACATCATGAACTGGCATTAGGGATACACCAGATCATTCCAGTTCTCATGTCCCTTCCAAGGATCATCTATCTGACTGTATACCCTAAGGGTCTACCTGGTGGCTCAGATTATGAAGAATCTGCCTGCCATGTAGGAGACCCGGGTTCGATCCCTGGGTCGGGAAGATTCCCTTCCCTGAGAAGACAATAGCAACTCACTCCAGCATTCTTGCCTGGAGAATCCCATGGACAGAGTAGCTTGGCAGGCTACAGTCCATGGGGTCACAGAGAGTTGGACACAACTGAGAAACTAACACACACACACACACACACACACACACAGAAATGTAATGGACTTATAGAACACAGCACAGTTAACCAGAGAAATGATCATGCTGTTTCATATCTCTGGCCATAATTCAAGAAGACTAAACTTTAGTGGCATGGGAGGAGAAGGAAAGGATTGAAAATGATTTTCCTTATGAATGCTGTCTTACACCAGGGATCCATTCTGCCAAGAAATCTATAATGCTGTGGATATAACTCTTCTACTGCAAGAGCCTCTCCTAGGGTCAGCTGCTGCTGCTACTGGTGCTAAGTCACTTCAGTCGTGTCCGACTCTGTGCGACTCTAGAGATGGCAGCCTACCAGGCTCCCCAGTCCCTGGGATTCTCCAGGCAAGAACACTGGAGTGGGTCAGAGACCCTCTCATTTCCAAGAAATTATAAGGGACCTAGAGCCTGATAAAAACTCATAAAGCAGAGAGATAGGGTCAGAGGACTTATCTTACTAATACTTGTTGTCCTGTGATTGTTGAGACAGAAACTTGTCCAGATCCAGTCTGGGCTTAAGTCAGTAAACCCTTATTAAAAACTGCCAAGTAGTAGGCTCTTAAGCAGCTGGTTGTGATAAACACCCTATATCCTTGGGGGAGAACAGGGGACGTGACTCCAGGAAACCATGTGCAATGATAATTCAAGCTCCTGAGGATAAGAACCCCACTCTGTAGTTATCCCTCCAGGCCAGGTCAATAAATCTCAGATGAGTTTTTAAGGATTTTCACTTTCCATCTACAAAGAGAATTTCTGCCATTCCATTGGAAAAACTGGTTCAACTTTAAAACGCTCGGGAATAAAACACTGTTCTATTATTTAAAATAGGTCATAATGGCTCCTTAGAACCAATTTGGGGAATGAAATTAAAGAGAAGAATGAGAAAGAAAGCTCAACAGTGCTTTAAAAAGGGAGGGAGGCGGGGGTGGAACTTCCCAGGCAGCCCAGTGGTTAAGATTTCTCTTTCCATCGCAAGGGGTGCTGTTTGATACCTGGTCAGGGACCGAAGATCCCACATACCTTGCAGACAGAAAAACAAAACATAAAACAGAAGCACTATTGCAACAAATTCAATAATGACTTAAAAAAAATGGTCATATTAAAAAATATGTATCTTTAAAAGGAGGGTGGCATCAAACATGGCAAGACTATGTTGCTGGAATATTTGCACACAGCTGACAAAATCATTAGAAAACAACTGTGGAAGTAATTCCTAATGGCAACAAATTGAAGAGGAAGCCTTAGAACATTTTTAAAGTCAAAAGAAATATACTGAAACCGAGCACTTGCTACTTAACAGCCACACCGGGTGATGTAAGTCGTTTTCTCCTCCTCCACTTCCTTCTATCTTTGTATCAAGTAGTGATAACTGTCTCTCCTGTCTTTCTCATAGAGCTATTCTCAGGAACAAAGACTGTCTGGGATAGTACTTTGGAGATTACAAAACCCTTTAGAAATACAGTAAGCTATTTTTCAAATCTTTAAAATAAAGGATATCTACTATTGATATAAACTTTTTCCTTTTCTTTCCCTCTTTCTTTTCAGATTTTTAAAAATCCATATGAACAAACTTACATACAAGCACTTTACATTTACTGATTTACTACTCATAACGAACACGACTGCATATACAACTATCATTTCTCCATTTTACAGAAGAGGAGACCAAGTCACAGAAGAAACGCACAGGTAGGTTTCAAACCCAGGCTGTTGGGCTGCTCTGTCCTTGCTCTGCACCATGGAGCTTTCCCGAGAGTTATCAAGGGTTCTGTGTCCTCATCCTCAGCCACCTTCACTTTAGCAGGATCCATACAACAAAAGCGAATTAGTGAGGATTATCCAATCCAAGTGCTGAAAAGAACCTGAGTGGACATCTCAATAGGAAAGGATCATTTCTATTCTTTCTTTCATTTGATTTCCAAAGGTTCAGGAGGCTTTTTTTTTTTTTTTTTGGTCTTCAGAATACCATTAGACAAAAGCACTGAATTCTATGTTGGGGGTGGGGTGGAGGAGGGAGGAGCAAGGCACTTCTCTGGGGATATTCAGTTATCTTTTAAATGCCAACTAAAGATTTTCTGGTTCTGTAGAAGTAGAAGATCTGGTAACAATGCAAGACTGTACCAAGTGTCTGGCCAAACACCTGACACATCAGACACTCAGTTTGCCCAAGGACTGCCACTTCTAAAAATGCTAATTTCTCATCATGCTCAGATCCTACAATTCTGAGAAAAGAGATAAAAAACTATTAAGTAACCATATTAATCTAGAGCACTATTGTCCACACTTTTCATCATGCATCCTTTTTCATAAAAATGAGAACATGTACTCCTAGTGTACATGTGTAAGATGTTTAAACTTATATGTACATGCTTTAAAACACTATAAAATCTTATGAACATTTAAAACAAAAACATAAATTGAAAAATAGCAGGAATCTAATAAAATGGTATAGATGATCTTATTTGCAAAGCAGAAACAGAAACACAGACAGAGAACAATCGTATGGACACCAAGGGGGGAAAAGAGAGGTGGGATGAATTGGGAGATTGGGATTAACATAAGGAAGCCCAACATATATATACTACTGTGTATAAAATAGACAACTGATGAAAATCTACTCTATAGCACAGGGAACTCTACTCAGTACCCTGTGGTGACCTAAACGGGAAGGAAATCCAAAAAAAGAGATATGTGCATACTTGCTGTACAGTAGAAACTAATACAACATTGTAAAGCAACTATATCCCAATAAAAATTAAGAATAAATAAATAGCAAGCAGAAATATAAGTTCTGGTATTTTCTTTGCACATCCCAACATACAAGTCTTGAGCATCCTGGATGATGCTTACCCCACCCCATCACCTTGGTAGAGGAGTAACAGAGAATACTGTGATTTCAGAACCAGAGCCCCAGGGTCCAGGGTCAAGATGACAGGGTCCACAATATCATCTCTGTGTGACCCTGTGTGACCTGTGTCTCCGTTTGCCCCTGGGACAAGTCATTCCTCCCTGCTGGTCCTCAGTTTTCAAATCTTGGTATATGTTGGTCGCTCAGTCATGTCCGACTCTTTGCCATCCCATGGACTGTAGGCTGCGAAGCTCCTCTGTCCATGGGATTCTCTAGGCAAGAGTACTGGAGTGGGTTGCCATTTTCTTCTCCAAGGGATCTTCCTGACCCAGGGATTGAATCTGGATCTCCTGCAAGTGGAGATAACAGTTTCTACCTTACAGATATGTTGATGATTAAAATAATGTACTGAGTGTAATGTGCTTAGCACAACACAGACAACCCAGGAATGATGGTTAAACCAGAACTGACATTTAATGCAAACCACCTTCTTATAAATGGAGAAAAAGTGAGGCCCAAAGACATTACCTGACTTTCCAGGCCATGGAACTGGATATCTCAATGGTGGCCTAGAAGCCACCATCTCTTAGTTCCAGATCAGTGATCTTTTAACTGTACCTTAGGGGGTTCTCTGGTGGCCTAGTGGTTAGGATTTCTGGCTTTCACTGCCACGGCCTGGGTTCAGTCCCTTGTTTGGAAACTGAGATCCCACAAGATACATGGTGTGGCCAAAAAAGGAAAAAGATATATATATTAACTGTAATCTACTATTTCTAGATAAATGGAACACACTCTGGGGTCCCCAACTTTTCTATCTTTACAACACTGGTGTTGAAACCAAGGGTCAAGACTCCAAAACCTTTTCTTTGATAAATATTTGGTATTAAATCTACTTAATATCTTCCTTAAATTTATTCTTACAAGGCAATCCATGCTCCAAAGATGGTACAATACCAGAGCACACCAGGAAAAGCTCGTTTCTGCAGCTAGCTCATCACAGGCTGATGCAGACAGCAAGAAGATGTTACTGGGAGGCAGACAGCTAAGATTTGTGCATTTCAAAGATGTAGATTTTTCCTTTTAAAAAAAAAGAGAGACCTATTATAAAATAATGACAAAAGAGTAAGGAGGGAGCGTGGGTTGAAGTATACAGATGCTATAAGAATGGCAGAATGTTGATAGCGGTTGAAGGTGGGTGAGAAAGACATGGTGTTTAATATTTTATTTGCCTTGTATATCATAATAAAGAGAAGACTCCTGAGAGTCCCTTGGACTGCAAGGAGATCAAATTGATTTAGTCAATCCTAAAGGAAATCAACGCTGACTATTCATTGGAAGGACTGATGCTGAAGCTTCAATACTTTGGCCACCTGATAGCAAGAGCCCACTCACTGGAAAAGACTCTGATGCTGAGAAAGACTGGAAGGCAATAGGAGAAGAGGGCAGCAGAAGATGAGATGGTTGGATGGCATTACTGACTCAATGGACATGAATCTGAGCAAATTCTATGAGATAGTGAAGGACAGGGAAGCCTGGAATGCTGCAGTCTATGGGGTGGCAAAGAGTCAGACACGACTTGGTGACCGAACAGCAACAATCATAAAAGTTTTTTTAAAAAATGGCAAGGGGGGAAAAATAGCTAGTGTAGAAGTCTCAAGGACCTCTGGAAATGAAGACAACAGGGAGGCAGTCAGTGGAATTGGACGGACACTTTTCTCCCGTTCTGCTTTCTCTCAATTGTCAGCTGAGATGAAAAAGATACATATTCCTCAACAATAGCAGCCACAACCACCTTCTCCAAGTCTTTTAAAAACATGAGCTGGTCATCAGTACATGTGTGGAGGACTGGGGGCGTGCACTTTGACAGCAGGTAGACTTGCATCCACTCCTGGCCCATCAACAACAAGAAAGACAAACATCCCCCTATCACCTCAAAGTACTCCTGCTACCCTTCTTGGGGTGGCCCCTGCAGGCAGCTTTGTCTTCCAGTCATGTGAAGGAGGGGACGGTGGGCTATGGAGAGGACCTCAGTCCCCAGGGTCCGAGTTGCCCCTCTCCCTCCCCTGAGCTAGGGTAGACACTCACACCCTATTCAGGAGAGAGACCTCAACAGGAAGCTGTGTGTGTTAGTCATTCAGTTGTGTCTGACTCTCTGCAACCCTAAGGACTGTAGCCCACCAAGCTCCTCTGTCCATGGGATTCTCCAGGCAAGAATACTGGAGTGGGTTGCCATGCCCTTCTGCAGGGAAAGCTGGGGCGGCCACAGATAACCAGTGGTGCAAGCAAAGGAGATTAAGACTCTGAATCTTAAACCTGCAAAGAAAGAGGCCTCAGTAAAAACACCGCCCACCCATCACCCCCTCCTGCACCCAATCATTCTCCTCACTGCTTTGATGACACTCAGTGGTCTTTGGTACAACACAAGGAGTGTTGTACTGGGGTTTCTGTGCAAGCAAAAGTCAGCCTGGCCGTGTCCTCAAAAAGATCGCATTCTTTTCTTCCTTTCTCCCTCCCTCCCTCCCTCCATTCCTTCCCTCCTTTCTTTCTTTTTTTTTGCCACATCTTACAGGATCTTATTTCCCAGACCAGGGATGGAACCCACGCTCCCTGCATTGTTAGTGTGGAGTCCTAGCCAATGGACTGCCAGGGAAGCCCCAAGGAGATTACATTCTTACGTTCTTGCAGGAGTCAGACAGAACAAACCAACGACCAGGTGATGAGAGCTAGAACAGACGTATAATCAGAGTTCTGGGAGGACAGAGAGGGGTGGCTGCCTGGTTGGCAAGGTTGTGCAGAGGAGACCAGTCAGTGGGAGTGGGGTGGGGTGGATTCTGAACAGCCTGTGCTGGCCTGACAAGGGCATACCAGTTAAAGACACAGAAAAGTCAAGACATGTTTTTCTCCCATAAACATACAGTCTTTTATTCCAAGCAGCACTTTTCAGAAAAGAGGTGCTCATGGAAGAGACAAGTCCTGAAAGATTTAGATTCCAGTTGTCTGGGGTGTGAATTAATTAGCTTTGCAATCCTTGAGTCAAAGGGAGGATGGGAGAATGACTCAAAAATAATACAAGGATGGAATTTAGAAGTTAAAGATGTCTATAAATGTCCCCAAGAAACTTTTGTCTCGAGGACTTCCCTAGTGGACCAGTGATTGAGAATGTGCCTCCCAACTCAGGGTACGCAGGTTTGATCCCTGGTCGGGGAACTAAGATCCCACATGCCATGGGGCAACTAAGCCTTAGTACTGCAACTACTGAGCCCACACGCCCTGAAACCTGAGCTCCACAACTAAGAACTGACGCAACCAAATAAACAAACAAATATTTATTTTAAAAAAGAAAAGAAACTCTTGTTCCATTTTCAGTTCAGAGAGAAAATAAATGGAAATAGGTTGGCGGAGGGATTATGCAAATTAAAACTGTCATCTTCACCATACTTAATCCTGCTAAAGTGACTATGATACTCTCACATTTTACACAAGATGTGTAAACTCGGGTCCATCTGAGTCAGCATCAGGGTTTTCAGAAGATGGTCCAGGAGAAGCCAGGAAGCAGACGGTAATGATGGGCCCCCTGGGAGGACCACAGAACACAGGAGCAAGCAGAGCCTTCTGCAGGCTGCTAGGGGTGCTCGGCAAGCTCGGAGCCATCAAGCTGCTCTCCCAGTTCCTCAGAAGAGATGGCAGGCAAGATCAGTGATCACTCCCCAGGGACAGAAAGTGACCAAAGAGCCACAACTCAAGTAAGCAGAACATATACAGCTTGATGCCACGGGGATGTCTCCTGGGGAGACTGTTAGCTGCTCAGTCATGTCTGACTCTTCTGCGACCCCATGACCATGGGATCAAACCCATGTCCCCTGTACTGTGGGAAGATTCTTTACCATCTGAGCCACCAGGGAAGCCCAAGTCTCCTGGGGAGACTAGTCACCCACCGGAACATCTGACCCTCCCATGCTGGGTTTGTTCAGGGGCCTGGCAAAACCAGATGAAAGGACTAAATAGGCTGTTATGGGGTGACTTGGAGAAGGCAATGGCACCCCACTCCAGTACTCTTGCCTGGAAAATCCCATGGATGGAGGAGCCTGGTGGGCTGCAGTCCATGGGGTTACTAAGAGTCGGACACGACTGAAGCGACTTAGCAGCAGCAGCAGCATGGGGTGACCTTGGCAAGGAGGTGGCAGAGGCAGGGCTACCCCAGGGACAATGCCAGTTCTCCCAAGTTTGTTTTTGGTTTAACTGCTTTCCCTCTTGGAAGGGACGATGCCCAAATTTATCTGCAGTCCAGACTTCGTTCCTGAACTGGACTTACACCCTACTGTCTGCTCTTCATCTCCACTGAGAAGTCTGATGTGTGGGGCTTCCCCGGTGGCTCAGTGGCAAAGAATCTGTCTGCCAATGCAGGAGACAGGTGTTCCATCCCAGATCAGGGAAGATCCCACATGCCATGAGGAACTAAGCCTGAGTGCCACAACTACTGAGCCTGTGCTCTAGAGCCTGGGAGCCACAACTACTGAGCTCACGGGTCCTAGAGCCTCTGCTCCATAACAAGAGAAGTCTGTGCACAGCAACTAGAGAGCAGGCCCTGCTCACCACGACTAGAAAAAAGCCCACGCAGCAACAAAGACCCAGCACAGCCAAAAATGAAAATAAATATATAAATAAAATTGTTTTTTAAAAAAGAAGTCTGATAGGTACCTCAGACTCACTGGATCCGATGCTAGACTCCTGACCTCCCCTGCCCCCCTATCCTGAACCACTTACTTACACCCCCACCCACAACCTTAATCAACTGCAACTCTTAAGTTTCCTGTTGTTCTAGTGGCATCAGCCACGCACTCCCTTGCTCACTGCTGCTGCTGCTAAGTCGCTTCAGTCCTGTCCAACTCTGTGCGACCCCACAGACGGCAGCCCACCAGGCTCCGCTGTCCCTAGGATTCTCCAGGCAAGAACACTGGAGTGGGGTGCCACCAGCATATACTGCTGCTTCTGCCTTTAAAAAAACATCCATATCTGAGCTCGTCCCTCCACCTCTGCTGTTACCACTCTGGTCCAAGCCCCCATCATCACATATCTAAAGCACTGCAGGGGAATTCAAATTCAAATTCAAATTCTGAATTCAGAGATCCTGAAATATCCTTGCATTATTTACGACAACAGGGATAAATCAAGTTGCTCTAGTTAAACCCATGTATAAGAATCTTGTTCTGGTATCACAGACCTTCATAGTCAATATAATTATCACTGCATAGGTCTGGTTCTCTCCAATGACAATCACTAACAACAGTTTTGGGTAAGTTAGAATTCTCATGTGATTACCAACCATAATAAAAATAATGGAGGTGTTAGCCAGCAGTTATAATTACCGTCTGCAAACTCCCTCTTTGCGAATATACTCTGAATAAAGGCTTGCTCTGCATTTTTCCTCCAATGTAACTGCCCATTTAAAAATGTAAACTGAGGATTTCTCTGGTGGTCCACTGGTTAAGACTCTGTACTTCAAATGCAAGAGACTATGGCTGGATCCCAAGTCAGGGAACTAAGATCCCAGACGCCAAGCATCATGGCCAAAAAAGAAAAAAACAATTTTTTTTAGATATAAAAACATAAACTAAAGGAACAAACTAATAATCAGCATCGGAGGTTCTTTGTGTTCCTTTTCCATCCGAGGATTTAAGCAGTGCTCGGTTAATAAGTAATCTTGAGGTGACTGACTGTTCTCAGTGACCCAACAAATCAATGACACACCACAGTTAACTGTTGGTCTGAGCACTGAATGCGAATGGCTGAGGCTTTCTGGAAACAGGTTTCCAGTTTCACCATGGTGCCATGGTTTTAACACTCTGAAGTAAATCAATATTGTGGAAGTTATCAATGAGCTCCATTTTACAGAGCCTTGAAAACTCAATATGAGATCTCTGGTACAAGGCATCATGGGAGTATTCATATTTCAGAAGGAAATCTGTGCATTCAGGTCCCTAGACCAACTTTTGGAAATAAAGATACCTCTATATATTGATATTAGACAACATACTAAAAAGCAGAGACATCACTTTGCCAACAAAGGTCTGTATAGTCAAAGCTATGGTTTTTCCAGTAGTCATGTATGGATGTGAGACTTGGACCATAAAAAAGACTGAGCACCAAAAAATTGATGCATTTGAATTATGGTGCTGGAGAAGACTCTTGAGAGTCCCTTGGACAGCAAGGAGATCAAACCAGTCAATCCTAAAGGAAATCAACCCTGAATATTCATTGGAAGGGCTGATGTTGAAGCTCCAATACTCTGGCCACCTGATGTGAAGAGCCAACCCATTGGAGAAGACCCTGATGCTGGGAAAGACTGAGGGCAGGAGGAGAAGGGGACACAGAGGACGAGATGGTAGGATGGCATCATTGACTCAATGGACAAGAGTTTGAGCAAACTCCAGGAGATGGTAAAGGACAGGGAGGGAAGCCTGGTGTGCTACAGTTCATGGGGTCACAGAGTAGGACACGACTTAGTGACTGAACAACAGCAACAATCTATCAAAGGTCATCCCAGTAATAAAGAGCAACCAGAATGTCATGAGTGCTGGAGAGAGAGGAAATATCCTGTTTCACCCAGCATGCAAGTTCCAATACTGAGAGCTAAGCCTGGAAACAGCAGGGTGAGGGAAGAGAGCAGAGGAAGGGTTGGCCAAGTAATTGTGAGGTATTGGATTACAGGTATGGTTTCCTCTCTTTTTAAGATCTCCTTTAGGGATATAAACACTTCAGTAGATGAAGTGCTATCTGATTTAAAATACTAACGCACACCACTCTCCAAAGCCAGAGCATGATACTTAGAGCCCACGAGCCCAGAGGAAGAAATTCAGAGGCTCTTTCCCCTTTGTCACAAATAAAACTAACACTCCTTTACAGTTCTTTTATAGCCACACCCACCAAGCTCCCTTGACCGGGGTATTATTTACATCTCTGGAGAGAAGGGAGGGAGCAATTTCCTTAACACCTGATCTAAGTGCCCAGTCTGGGCTCCCCTGGTGTCTCAGTGGTGAAGAACAGGCCTGCAATGCAGGAGACACAAGAGACGCAAGTTCGATCCCTGGGTGGGGAAGATCCCTGGAGAAGGAAATGGCGATCCACGTACTGTACTCCGTGGGGTCCTAAAGAGTTGGACATGACTCAGCGACTAAACTACAACTACAAACAAGCATGTGGTCTACAGCACGATCTGAGCATCTGGTGATTAATGCTCTCAGTGATCTTGTTGTTGCTGTTCAGTCGCTCAGTCGAGTCTGACTCTTTGTGACCCCAAGGACCAGGCTTCCCTGTCCTTCACTATCTCTAGGAATTTGCTCAAACTCATGCTCATTGAGTCTTAAACAACAAAAACACCCCGTCTGCTGTGCTCTGACTGTGTGGAAAACACTGCTAGAGCATGTGACATAAGGTCATTGTTATTATTATTACTGTTATCATTGTAGGCACAGGAAAGTTTTCTCTTCTTCCTTTCTAGGTTCTTTAGCTGGTCTAATAATTAAACCTTGATAAAAGATTAACAAGACAAAAGCAAACAAGTTTAATAACACGTGTATATGGGAAAGACCCAGGAAAACAGAGTAACTCTGAAACAGTGGAAGCCCTCACCTTAAATGCCTTCTTCAGCTAAAGCAAAAGAAGAGGGTGGTGGGATACTCTCTGGGAGGTCACGAGGCAAAGCAGAGAAAACAAAGGTGAGGTTGTAATGCAAATTAAATTATCACCTTCTGCACCAATGAGAGCTCTGCATTCATGATGAAGGTCACCTCCCCGCAACTTCCAGGAGCAGCCTGGAAGACACCCTTACAAATGGAGATTTCCTTTATTCATGGAAATGTCCCTGATGCTGGGAAAGACTGAGGGAAGGAGGAGAAGGGGGGCACAGAGGGTGAGATGGTTGGATGGCATCACCGACTCAAACGCACGGTTTGAGCAAACTCTGGAGTTGGTGAAGAACAGGGAAGCCTGGCATGCTGCAGTCCATGGGGTCACAAAGAGTCGGACAGGACTGAGCAACTGAACAACAACAGCATCTACTTGGGTTTTCCAAAGCTTCTCCTGAGTCTGCAAGTTTCTTAAAATAATCAGCCTCAAATAATCCTGATGCTGAGGAGACAGGAAGTGAAGTGGTCAACTCTGCACCCTGGTAAAATTTAACTGAGGTTCAAAAAGGTTAGGAAACTTGCCCGAGGTCAAGCAGTTAATAAGTGGCCTAGGCAGGACCTGAACTTATACCTGTTTGATTTAAAAATCTCTGCCCAGAACTATTAATGATGTCAGAGAAAGTGAAGGCGTGCAGTCACATCCCTCTTCAGGTTCCCCTTGAGACATTGCCTGAGCTACTTTGACAGAAGAGCCAGAAATTAGCTCTGGCTATATATCATCTAAATGAAGGACTAAGTCATTCCATCATTCCAAGCTGGGCATCTCTTCTAATCCTAAGACACAGGAGTCCGTGGACCCTGCAGAGTTTGGGAGCTCCCCTCTTCTCCCTTCTTCACCCACTGTCTCTGGGTGCTCCATGGGCAGTGCAGAATTCTGTCCCCACACCACAGATCAACTTGGCAGAGCAGCCCCAGTTGCAGGGCAGAGAGAAGAGAGGTGACTAGAGAGGAGAGTCCTATCGGTCCACAATTTTCCATTCCCAGGCTCAGAGAGGGAGCCAGAGGCTGGTCACAAGGCAACCACATCACTGCTCCACTGACCTGGTTTAAGGTCTATTAATTATGATCTGTTCTTCAAGGCCCGTCCTCTCTGGTCAGACACACGACGGGGCACACGGGCTGAGTGGAGAGTGGAGACTGCCCCGCACAACACTCTCCAGCTGGGGCAGGACTCACTGAGGCCCAGAAGTGCCAGCTGATGCTCCTGGCCATGGCCTCACCTCATCCCCAAGGGAGGAGCCCTGTCCACTTACACAGCCTCAGCCCCAGCCTTACCATCCTGGGGTACAACAGGAGAGTCAAGCATGGGAAGGAGGGGTCTAGAAGCCAGAGGGAGGCCAGCTCCTGGGCAGATGAGTGGGGAGAGGGAAGGTAATAAGCACAGCTGGGTTGGGGGGCAGGTGAGGTGATACGCAGCGATCAGGAGCATAAAGAGGTCTGTTACAGAAAGAAGGAGCAGGTACACAGAGAGGAGATGGGAGACACCAGCTCAGAAAGAGGAAGCTGAGAGGGTGAGAATCCAGGGTCTTGATGGCTTCCGAGCCCCCAGCTTCAGTCCCCAAGAGGCTCAGGAATCCTGCAAGTATAAGCGGGGCTGTGTGTCCTCACATGGTCCACATGAGTGGATTCCTGGCCACCAAAGACCTTTGACTAAAACCAACTATATAAGTATATGAAAAAAATCTTCCTTAGCATTCATTTTTCTCCAAGTCTTAACCAATGAGGGCTTCCGTGGTGGCTGGGACAGCAAAGAATCTGCCTGCAATGCAGCAGACCCAGGTTCAATCCCTGGGTCTATAAGATCTCAAGAAGGAAATTGCAATCCCTCCAGTATTCTTGCTTGGGAAATCCCATGGTCAGAGGATCCTGGTGGGCTACAGTCCATGGGGTTGAAAAGAGTCCAATCCTTAACTACAGTCTCTAGGCGAGTGCAACTCAACTGAGGCTGCATGCAAGCATACACATATGCACACACATGTGAATTCATGTTCCTTTATACATGTACACACACAGACACACATACATGCATATGTCTAGACACACATACACACACGAAAAATATCTACCTAGGGCTGCTGAGATGCAGCCAGGCTTGAGATTCACTGCAGAGACAGAGTCCACCACGTTTCTCAGTGTAGTCAAGAGAAGCAAATTCAGAAACATTAGGTACGCTCCCTTAAAAATCACGAAACACAGCCTTACTTAAAGAAGGCACCTCAGAAGACATGTACAGTATGTCCCCTACATATGAACAAGTTCCATTTCCGGAAAGCATTCATAAGTCCAACAAAGTTAGCCTAGGTACCCAACTAACACAATCGGTTATATAGTACTGTACTGTCATAGGTTTATGATACTCTTCACACCAATGATACACACAAAAACACACAAAATAAAACATTTAAATCTTACAGTAGTACAGTACCTCGAGAAGTACAGGAGTAGAGTACAACAGCTGCACACAAGGGCTGGCATCGAGAGACAGAGAGGAGATGGGAGATGGTAGAGCTGAAGGGTCATCAGCAATAGGAGCCGGAGGACAAGCTGAGAGGTCATTCATGCCTGAGGGTGATGGAACGCATGTTCGCATCTTTGAAAGTTCCCAGCTTAAAGGTTCATATGCAGGGAACTTACTACAGTCGCCTTCCTTGTTTTGAAAACAATGCAATGTAAAGCACAGGGGTGTGGGGTGCCTCCCTGTGCAAGGCGACAACACGGGTTAGAGGGACTGTTGGAATTAGAACTAATTTCCCTAGTTCAAAAGGTTTTGTGCTCATCTCACTTTCGCAAATTAAAACTTTTATGAATCAGCAAGCCTATTATTTAAAGCAATCCTGCAGTGGGGGGTGGGGAATCATTCTAATACACAAATAATGATATCCTAAGTACAGCTGTGTTGAGACTTCAGATTCTTGTACCCAGGGCTTCTTAAAGTGAAGCAGAATTACGGCCTCAACACTGGCTTAAGCAAAATCTAATAGATAGAGTAAGTCTGCCACCACCATGAACAGTACAATCCCTGAAGGCAGATTCTGGAGTCTTATACGGGGTTATTAATATATGTAGTTGTTGTTGTTTAGTTGCTAAGTCGTGTCTGACTCCTTCGAGGCCCCATGGAGTGTAGCCTGCCAGGCTCCTCTGTCCATAGGATTTCCCAGGCAAGAATACTGGAGTGGGTTGACATTTCCTTCTCCAGGGGATCTTCCTGACCCAGGGACTGAACTTGGGTCTCCTGCACTGCAGGCAGGTTCTTTACCACTGAGCTACCTGGGAAGCCCTCATGAGTTGAGTAGTTATTAATTTGGAGAGAGGGACAGAAAGGCAGGCAGTAGCAGAAGGTTGGGAGTGATGTCAAGGATTTGCTCTAAGTGACCTCAGGATAGTATCACTCTAATGACTTCAAGGGAAAAAAAGGGGGTTGTGGGGAAGGCTTTCCATCAATATTCCATTGTACCAGTAGAGTTTTCAGACTGAATTTTAGATAAGATTGAGCCTCCAATATTGCCCTAAATAAAAACAAGTATGCTTAGAAGAGGAAGCCCATTAAGGAGTAATTGACCATTGACACAGAAACTGAAAACGCTTGTCAGATCTTTGGTACTTGGCTCACAAAAGGAAAGTAAGACCCCTCGAAAAATAGAACCATCGGAGGGAATTCCCTGGTGGTCACTGGCTAAGACTCTTGAGTTCCCAATACAGGAGGCCTGGGTTTGATCCCTAGTCAGGGAACTAAGATCCCACAGGTTACAACAAAGATCCTGCGTGCTACAGCCAAAACCCAGCACAGCCAAAGAAATAAGTAAATATTTTAGAAAAAAAAAAGAACCATGGGAAAGTGAGGTTTAGTGGGAAAAGGGTGACAGCTCAGAATCTGGTTGTGCTAGAGAGAAACCCAGCAATGACGGATCGGGGAGGGCGGATTGAAGAAGCAGGTACAGTCCAAGAGCACTGGAGGAGGGGAGTGGAGCCACAGCAAACCACAGAAACACACTGCACCTGTGTCAGTTTCAACAGGTCTGCTCTTAAGATTACATTCTTATTAGTGGGATATTTGCACACTGACTACCTTGAATGTCAAGCTGCTATTCTATTTCCATTCTAGGAAGATCACTGTGCATTCACGTATCACACCATTCACAGAACATTCTCTTTACTCTGTCCCTAATCAGTGAAACTAAGGTAGAAACACGAGCATTCTTCCTTCCATCATACCATAGAATTCCCTCTGAGAAAACTGACAACAAAGAAGTTAGGTCGTTAACTTTAACCTGCTTGGGAAACTAGTCACCGTTTGGCTCTTCCCAGGAGAAATCCATCCTGACTCATAAATGTCAACAACATCCACAACCATTAGCAGGTGCGTTTCAAGAGCCCACTACCTGAGGGTATCCATTACAGTCTTCCCAAGACAGGGATTTTCCAATTATATGGATCCTTTAAATCACAAAGGGAAAAGTTATAAAAGAGCAACACATGGCTACACATTTAAAGTTTCTCTAAAATCTGATCTGTCTCACAGAAAAAAGAAAGTTTCACATTAACAATAGGCAAGGGAAACTATCTTAGTGGCCAGTACAAGTACAGTATCAATACACGTGTGTTTGATGGTTAATGGCTCATTAGTTGAGAGAAGGAATGAGTGAAGGGAAATAGTCTTTTGTAACTTGTCACAGTTTAGACCGTCAAGAATCCACCTGTAACGCAGGAGCCCCAAGTTCGATCCCTGGGTCAGGAAGATCCCCTGGAGAAGGGAATGGCAACCCACTCCAGTATTGGTGCCTGGAGAATTCCATGGACAGTGGAGCCTGGTCCATGGGGTTGCAAACAGTAGGACACAACTGAGCAACTAATACTTTTGTACCTAGACACTGTAAGTCCTTTTTTCCCCCAGCATCTCTGCTTGTGACATCTTAGTTCCGTGACCAGCGGTGAAACCTGGGCCCCTGCAGTGAAAGCACAGAGTCTTAACCACTGAACCACAGGCAATTCCCTGAAAATTCTTATTTACCTTCCTCTCTCAGCATTGCTTTCTCTGACAATGTTACCAAATGCCTCTCTCCTCCACAGTTTTTGCATGAAGCAACTTCTATAGATGGTGATGGTAAACACTAACAACAAATTGACTCATAAATGCCCCTACTTTCCTGTTTCTCTAGATGAAAATGTTTCAGCTAAAATTCTCCCCACTTTACTTACACCTCATTCCTTGAGTTATTTGCCTGTTTGGGTTTACACCTTCAAATCAGCTTGATTTTGATTCACTCCCTCTTGAATCACAAGCCCCAATTCTGCAGCCTAAAGCTGCTCACATCCAAAAAGGATGTGTGTTGAGGAGGCTTAATCTGCCTACTTAATCCCACCTTAACCAACAGGCAGCTTTTCCTGCACAGATTAATCACTCCCCTTCCCCCCAACCCAAATTACAACACTGCCTTCCAATGAGGTTGCAATGATTTTCATAGTGTCCTTTCTACAGATATTTCTAAGTGACTCCAATTCACTCCCTCAATTGCTTGGCTACACAGCATGCTTGTAAAGGGCATCAGTAACTCAAATGTAAAACATGTCCCAACCTTCAAGGCCTCTACCATGCTTAGATTCTCCACTGTCTCTCTCACTGTTCCAATACCAACTGCCCATAGGCTGAACAGTATCTATGTGTGTGTGAATGTAAGCACGTGTCCCACTCCCAAAATTTATCTCTTGAAATCTAACCCACAGGGTGATGTTTTGGGACATGGGGCTTTTGAAGGGTGACTAGGTCTTGAGGGTGAAACCCATATGAATGGGATCAGTGCCCTTACAAAAAGTAAAAGTGTTAGTCCCTCAGTTGCGTCTGACTCTTTGTGAACCCATGGACTGTAGCCTGCCAGGCTCCTCTGTCCATGGAATTCTCCAAGCAAGAATACTAGAGTTGGTTGCCATTCCCTTCTCCAGGGATCTTCTCGACCCAGGCAGGGATCGAACCCAGGTCTCCTGCATTGCAGGCAGATTCTTCATCACTGAGCCCCCAGGGAAGTCCTTATAAACCAGCCCAAGAAAACTCCCTTGGCTCTTCCACCTTGTGAGGACATAACGAGAAGCTGGCAACCAAAAAACAGGGTTCTTGCCAGAGCCTGACCATGCTGACACCCTGATCTCAAGACTTTCAGCCTCCAGCACTGACAAATCTGTGTTGCTTTTAAGCCACTCACTCCACAGTACTTTGCTATAGCAGTCGAACCTTATAAGACATCAGCTTCTTTCTTCTAAGCTCAGTCTATACCCTCCTTTCAAATCCAACCTCTCTAATGCATACGTTTCAGTCATTTTTCAAATGCTTAAAATAATCACCTCTTGCCCAACTAGCAATGACCCACCTTTCCTGCCTTCAAGTTTACTTCCTCCCCAAACCCTTACTTTAGATGACTTGCCGACTTACTTAGGGGATGTGCTACCTTTACCTATGGAAACACCAGGCAGTGATTGTGTTTGAAGTCCTCCACCGAGGACTGGACCCATCGCTAGAGCATGCAGAGAGGGTGGGCCAAAAAGTTTGTTCAGATTTTTCCACATCTTGAAAAACCCAAGCAAACATTTTGGCCAATCAACATGGAGAAAGGATGCAAAGAAATACAAAAGGGTTACTGTTACTCTGTTGTCCAACAGAGATGCTTCAAGGCTGCAAGCATGAGAGATAGTGGATGCAAAGTGGATCAGACCTTGAGCCAATACAATTTTTGTTTTGAGCCAATACATTGTAACCTCTTTCTTTGCCTATGATTACGCCCATGGATACGAGATCCTAGAGGTAAAATAGATGCAACTTAAAAATTAGGAAAATTTGAATCTATTTATTTATGGGGTGCCCGTATGTGCAAACCACTAAACAAATATTTAATGAGTTCCTATTATCTTAAGGCACTTTGCCTCTTGTTGGGAATACAGAAGACAGGAAGTGCTTGCCCTCAGGGAACTTCCAATTTAGTGAGATGCAGTTAAACAACAAGAAACAGCAACACAATGTGATTAGTGCAAATGAACGAACAGGAACACCAGGCACTCATGAACCCAATCAGGATCCAGTCGGGATGGAGAACGAGGGGCACAGGAAAAGGGCCCACACAAAAGGCCAGGCGAGCACCAGAAGGCCTTACAGTCCTCCTAGGGGAACAACCTAAGTGCAGAGATGGAAATGATTTAGGATGGGGTTGGCTTTCCAATCAGAGTTCTGAGCAGCCTGGTTCCTCAGATCAGAAAACAGAAAGTTCCCCAAGGAAGGCATGAAGACTGGGAGTAGAAAAGGGGACGTGAGGGGCTTCCCTGCTGGCTCATTGACGAAGAATCTGCCTGCCAATGCAGGAGACACTGGTTCAATCTCTGATCCAGGAAGATCCCACATGACGTGGAGCAACTAAGCCCACGTGCCACAACTCTAGAGCTTAGGAGCTGCAACGAGAACCCGTCACAATGAGAAGCCCATGCACCACAACTAGAGTAGCCCTGTTCACTACAACTAGAGAAAAGCCCACATAGCAATGAAGACCCAGCACAGCCAAAAATTAAATAAATAACATTTTAAGAAAGAAAAGAGGATCTGAGCTAATCAGCCATAGAACAATGGGTATATGTGGTGGGAGGTACTGCTGCCGGGGCCATGACCTGAACAGAGTCATAAACGGGTGGAGAAGAGGGCATCTTCCAGGCAAAGTAGAACAGAAATCTACAGACAGCAGACCAAGGGGGAAGGCTGTTCAGGGATTGCTTAGCTTCACAGTCAAGTAACTCCTAGCCTATTAAAATAACTGAGACATGTATATGCACCTCCAGAAAAATGTGATAAATCAGACTGCATGGTAATGTGGAAACAGTCCTAAACTAGCAATCAGGAGACCTTCCCGATCTTCCTTAAGCCTCTGTCAAATGAGGGTGCATAAGGACAGTGTCCATAAATGAGAAGGTAAATTAACTTAGTCCTTCCCAGCCTGCATTCTTTTTCTGCTTCTTAAAAAAAAAGAAAACAAAACATAGTCTACATGTGTAGTGCTCACAGGCAAAACTACTGCTTTGTGAGACATTTGCTTCAAATATATAGAGCACTGAAGAATTGATGCTTTTGAACTGTGGTGTTGGAGAAGACTCTTGAGAGTCCCTTGGACTGCAAGGAGATCCAACCAGTCCATTCTGAAGGAGATGAGTCCTGGGTGTTCTTTGGAAGGACTGATGCTAAAGCTGAAACTCCAATATTTGGGCCACCTCATGCGAAGAGTTGATTCATTGGAAAAGACTCTGATGCTGGGAGGGATTGGGGGCAGGAGGAGAAGGGGACGACGGAGGATGAGATGGCTGGATGGCATCACGGACTTGATGGACAAGAGTTTGGGTGAACTCCGGGAGTTGGTGATGGACAGGGAGACCTGGCGTGCTGCAATTCATGGGGTCGCAAGGAGTCAGACACGACTGAGCGACTGAACTGGACTGTGTATGTGTGCTTGATCTAGATGCAAAACATAAAATGTGTTCCTTCTTGTGGGGTCACAATCAAAAAAGTTTGAAAAGCACAAGGTGTGTAAGGTTTCTTCAAATCCTAAGATTGTCATTTAGCCTTTAAGTTCTAACCTATTTAACAGGTGAGTAAATCAACCTTGATGTGAGTTCTGGCATAAAACTAAATAAATTCCGAGCAAAGGTGAGCTATGTGCTCAGCTTTGTGCTGTGTGTCTGTGTGTACTAAATTACTTCAGTTGTGTTCGATTCTTTGGGACCCTATGGACCATAGCCCACCAGGCTCCTCTGTCCATGGGATTCTCCAGCAAAGAACACTGGAGTGGGTTACCATGCCCTCCTCCAGCGACACAGGGATTAAACCTACATCTCTTATGTCTCCTGCACTGGCAGGCAGGTTCTTTACCACTAACACCACCCCATCACACAATTCAAAATTTAACCTTACCCAAAGCCATGCCCATAATTAAATTACATATGACACATGTCTCCGGGAAATAATTATGTCTCCTGTATGTTGTAACACAGACACACCTGCATATTCAGGGCAAAGGATTTGCCTCATGTCTGAAAAAGATTTCATTCTAATCTAGACACTTACATATAGGAACAGTATTCTACAGAAATTTCACCAAATAACCTACTCAAGGTGGGATTATGTTTCACTTTAAGAAGATCTAATGCCAACCCTTTATTTTAATACCTTGACCAACAGCAGCTACTAGTGATCGATCGTGTGTGACAAATATGTATGTGAAACTCTTTATTGAAACAGGTGACTTTTTAACTACTTGTAGATTCTGACTCGGGGGCTTCCCTGGTGGCTCAGCAGTAAAGAATCCACCTGCCAATGCAGGAGACAAAGATTTAATCCCTGGATTAGGCAGATCCTCTGGAGAAGAAAATGGCTACCCACTCACTCCAGTATTCTTGCCTGGAGACTCCCATGGACAGAGGTGCCTGGTGGGCTACAGTCCATGGGGGTCTCAAGAATTGTACAGCCTCAGCCTAAATCACTTTCAAAAAGCTTCATCCAAACAAAGTCCTTCAAGACTTGCGGAGAAGAATGTGAATAAGCAACGTATGAAATCCTAAGTATTTCCCTGTTGGATAGGCCATTTTCCCAGAAAGGCACAGAATAATTTATGAACATATGCATGAACAGGAATGAGGACAAAAATCACTAATGTTGGCTGTCTGCAAGTGGCAGGCAAACACATTTTAGATAAAGACGACACCTGTCAGTAGCTTAACAGTGCCAATTATACCTATTCTGGGGGCTCTTTCATCTGAAGCAATCCGATGTCAGAGAAAACATGACCTCAGGTGTTTTCACCATCCTGCTACTAGGTGGCTGGGGTGAAGTCACAGATACCCAGACTGGAGCACAAACAGGTGGACGTGACTTGCCCACTTACCCGACTTTCGGGTAACTAGAGACTAAAACTCAAGTTTGGTTTGCTGGTCTTACCGTGTCTAGCCCCAAAACCAAGCTCCCAATTTGTGCCTCGCACATAAAAGACTCCCTCAGTAAACACTTTCTAGTCCTCCCGTGAATGCTAATTCAAGGTCAAGAGATTCCCCAAGCCCTTTAAGTACAAGATTCGAACTCCTCCTGGGGTTTTTTGTTTTTGTTTTTTTAACTAAGTTTCTGATAAAGATGCCAGGCTCACCACCACCAGCTAAACTTCCTGACCGCCTTGCCAGCTACTCAGCCCCGGAAGTCCAACTTCACACCACCCGACCTTCCAGCTCCCTCCAAGGCCGCCCAGACGTGGCCCCGCTGAGCACTTTACAACCGGAACGTATTTTGGAAGCCCTCCCGCCGCGCCCCCTGACTTTACAAGGAAGGAAACAAGAGGTTTGAGCTCATGCGCCTTGCCCAAGGTCACTTCACCCTGAGGCCCTCCAGCCTCTGGCCGCCGGCTCACACAAACTCAACGCGAACCAAGTTGTCTCTGCCCCGTATTTAAGCATGCCCACACTGCCACTTGTGGTGCCCAGAACCACAAAAGACCCAGCCGGGGAGATCGGGGGCACCCAGGCATGCCAAAGCAGGCAAAACCCTGCGAATCTGAACTCTCCAGGAACCAGAGGGCTGGCGGGGTTCTTGAAGGGGGTGAAAGAAAGCCAGGGATGGAAAAGAAAAGAGAAGCCACCACGGCCGCGGAGGGGTGTGTGTGTGCGTGGGGGAAGGAAATCTCTGTTCGCCCACAGCCCGGAAAGAGGGTCCCTCTCCCCTCAGGCTGCCCCTGAGGCCCCCAGGGGATGCCAGCCCGGCCCCCTCGCAGCGGCCGGCCAGGCCTGGCGATCCTCGCCGGGCTCACCGGGTGCGCAGCGCCTGCCACGCGGCGTCGATGTCGGCGTAGAGGTTCTTCTCGGAGGGCTTGCCGGAGCTGACGCCGTAGCCGGAGTAGTCGTAGGAGAAGATGTTGCAGTTGATGCGCGAGCCCAGGCCGATGTAGAAGCTGCACATCTGGCCCAGGTCCACCGCGTTGCCGTGCGAGAAGAGCAGCGTGTAGCGGCTGGAGGGCGCGCAGCGCACGAACATGCAGCCTAGCCGGTTGTCCCGGGCGGTGCGCGAGAAGAAGACCTCGACGGCGTCCAGCTCGCGCTGCGAGTACTGCCAGTCGGCGCGCTCGCTCAGGTGCAGGCTGCACGCGCCGGGCCCCGCGCCCCCCTCCTCGGGCTGCTGCGGCGCCGGCTGGGCCGCGGCGGAGGCGGAGGAGGTGGAAGCGGCCGAGGCCGGAGCGGGCGCGCCGGGGCCGCGCTGCTCCGGCGCCAGCACCGTGTAGGTGGGCTCGGGCGGCAGGAAGGCCAGCTTGGCGGCGATGCGGCTCGGGCAGGGCGGGCAGCAGAAGAGCCAGCACAGTTCGCCCAGCGAGAAGCCGTTCATCCTGGGGCCTGGCTCGGGCATCGGGGCGGCTGGAGCGCGCCGCCGCCGCCGCCGGCACGGCAGGCAGGCAGGCAGGCCGGCTAGGGAGCGAGGGCGGGCGGGCGCGCGGCGAGGAGCGGGCGAGCGGAGGGCGGCTGCGGCCCGCCCGCCCGGCGGCTGGAGGAGGGGGCGGGGAGGCGCAAGGGGGTAGGCGGGGCCGGCCCGGCGGGCGCGGCGCTGGGAGCCGGGGCGGGTCAGCAACGGCCCGGCGGGCCGGGAGAGGCTCGGGCATCCGGGGCCCGCGCGCGGCACACAAAGCCGGCGGCGGCGGCCATGCCGGCTGGAGCGCGCCGCCCCCACCCCTGCCCCCGCCCCCCGGCTCCCGCACGCCCGCCGCCGCCGCCGCCTCTTCCGGGTTACCGCGGGCCCGCGCCCCCGCCGGGACCCGGGCCGGGCCGGCGTCTGGGCTGGGCTGCCGGGCCGCCTACCTCGACTCCGCGCGCAGGGGCGCGGGCACCTGCTCTGGCCTGGGAAGCGCGTCCTCCTCCCCGGGACGCCCAGGCGCCCGGAGCAGGGGGGCGCCCCCGCTTAGGGTCTGTATGCAGGGGCAGGTGGGCAGATCCCCAGAGGGGTTCCGGGAGGGGACGCTGGCACCTTTGCCACCCTGGGAAGCAAGACCCGAGCGCTCCGGGTTAGGCATGGGGGCACGTGGGCCGATCGGGGGACGGTGGAGGGTGGGGACAATTGAAGGGGAGCAGGTACACTCCCGAATCCGACTCTTCCTCTCTCTCACCTCTCCCAGGAATTCTCTTCCCTAAATCCAAGTTTTGTCATGCGTGGAGATTCTTGGGGATTTGTTGAAGAATTAACGAATGAAAGAGACTTGAACCTGAAATTCTTGGCTCTGTGTCCATTGGTGCTTTCTGAGCTGGCTCTTCCCGAAGTCTCAGGACCATCAGGCGAACTGGTGGTGTAGGACAGAGCGCCGATGGATCGCTGCATCTCCCTGTTACAGGAGTTGTTTCTGCCCATGTAGCTACAGCACTGAGCTTCCCTGGTGGCTCAGTGGTAAAGGATTCGCCTGCTAGTGCAGAGACCCAGGTTTGATCCCTGGGTGGGGAAGATACCCTGGAGTAGGAAATGGCACCCCACCCCAGTATTCGTGCCTGGAGAATCTCATGGACAGAGGAGCCTGGCGGGCCCCAGTCCATAGGGTCACCAAGAGTCAGACACAACTTACCAACTAAACTACAGCCACAGTATTACTTTCCTAGGGGCATGACTGGGCCTTCAGTAAATCCTGTGTCCATAGAAGTCAGCTATTATAACAGGGCCACTCTGTATATTTAGTATTATGCTACATTGCCACTGTCATTTCTCATCTCAAGGGCAGTAGATTTTCTGGTGTTAACTAGGTGTCCTTTACAGCCCTAGTTCCTCTAGACTTGTTTCTGGAATCCAGTACTTTTAATGGTCTTAATCAGGAAAGATTTTACAATGATTTAAATCCCTTGTAATCTTGGCACTCACCTTTAAGTGATTTTTTTTTTTCAAATATTACTCTCGGTGCCTTGAAACTGAGTAGGCTCTGGTGCCAATTTCACAGAGCCTTCCACAACTTCCTTTTTCCTCCTGATTTGGCAGCTGAATTCCCTTTGAGGAATTGACAGGAGATACCCTTACTGATTGCCAGCAGGGCAGCTAGAGACACGGAAATTGGCAGCATCACCACTCTGGGTCTCTTGTGTTAACTCACAGATGTCCAGGAGAATTTAAACTTTCCTCCTGGCTTTTGTGGAAGGTGTTATTTTTGAGCACCCTCATCTAAATGAATTTGCCCATCTTGATTTCAGTAACCTTCAGGACCAGGTTTGAAAAGATTATTTGTTCACTAAAATAAATTTTAAATGTTGTTGAAACTATCCAAGAAATTGGCTAAAGAAAACTTGGTTAGCAAAGCTTGTTCAGATTAAATATTTGAAGTCTATTTTAAAGTTATTCACACTTGGTGACCTTTCACCCAAAACCTTTTTTTTTCTTTCTTTCTTTTAATTTATTTGGCTAGCTGAAGCATGTGGTATTTACTTCCTCAATCAGGGATGGGACCCACGCCTCCTGCATTGTAATCGTGGAATCTTAACCACTGGACCACCAGTTGTTGTCACTCAGTTGTGTCGGACTCTGCGACCCCAGGGAAGGCCCCAAAACCAAATTTTTATCTTCTGGAGGTTAGGTTTCCCTTTTTAAAAAGGTGTATAACTTGCTACTCGATACAAAAATACTGTTTGTATTCAGCATCTATTGATGTAATGTTTCTTATGCTCACAGTACCTAAGATGTTAGAACTTTTGGGCTGAAGCTATAAAGAGAAGACAGTCCCTGCTTTCAAACACCTTACAATTTAATTAGAGTATTGGCAGAAGATTCAGAACACTTTCCCTGTGAATTTTTTAAAAAAGAGAGAGAGAGAGAACAAACCAAAACTCCAAAAGCCAAGGAAACGGTTTTGAACCATTTGCTGATTTGAACCATCACCTGATTCAGTGGTGATATTTCTGTGGGAAGTTAAGATGATTAGCCAAGTGTGTCACTCCCTAATCTTTCCAAGATTAGAATAGAATTTGGAGGACTTTCCTAGTGGTCCAGTGGTTAAGACTCTGTGCTTCCAATGCAAGGGGTGCAGGTTCAATCCCTGGTTGGGGAACTAAGATCCTACTTGCTGCCCAGCCAAAAGGAAAAATATTTGTTTATTTATATTCCTAAAGGATTTGTGGAGTGTCATGCAGTGTAATACCAATAAATAATAAAAGCCTGGTTTTTATTTTCATCCTCTTAGAAGATTACACAGAGGTGGATTCAAATAGTGTTTATTTCCCTGGACAGTATGTTGGTTCAAGTTTGTGGGAATATTAAATCGAGACCCTCTTTTAAATGAATTTGCCCATACTGATTCCAGTAACCTTTCGGACCTGGCTTCAAAAGACTGTCTTCACAAAAGTGATTTTTAGATGTTTTTGAGCTATCCAAAAAGTTAGCTAAAGAAAATCTGGTTGACGAAGACTGTTCAGACTATGTATCTGAAGTTTATTTTTAAGTTATTCACACTTGGTGAAGTTTTACCCCAAACCAGTTTTTGTGTATGCTGTAGAATAGAGCTCCCCAAACTTTCTCACCTCATGCCTCTTCTAGTCATAGTCAAATTTATGTAGCCCCTCAACACAATGCCCCTCCCCAGGAGGGAGAGTTTAATATCTCTGCCACACCTCTCACACCCACGACAAAGGTGGCAGCCTGTCTTGGCATACTGGTTGCAGAACTTCAACATGCAGCCCAGGAAGAATAAATTTGCCCTATATATTTGCAAATATATTTTCAAAGGTCAGGGATTACTGACTGATCACTTTGATCTTAAAGAATATCCATGTGGCTCTTCCTGCATTTTAGAGGAAGAGAGAACGGTAAAACTTCGAGTCTGGGTCAGCAGACATAGTTACTAAGTACTTACCATGAGTTGGTCACTGAGTCAATCTGCGGAATGCAGAGGTGGCTAAGACAGCTCCTCCTGCCCTCAACAAGCTCACTGAACGATTTGCTACACAGAATAACTCTGCATCCTGCTAAGCCATTCTGGGTCAGTAAACGGAACAGTATTCCAAGTAGTTAAATGCACTGGTCTCTATTATTAATATTGGCTTTTTGCACATTGAAGTTTTCTTCCAAATCAGTCTGCCTGATTCTGAGTTGCTCAAGATCACCCCACTTGTGACAGCATTTTCCACTGACCATCAGAGGATATTTATGCTTCAAAACTGGATATGGTTGTTTCAGTGGAAGTTAAAGAGAGATCGAAGATACATCAACCCCTGGGAATTCCCTGGTGGTCCAGTAGTTAGGACTTGGCGCTTTCACTGCAGGGCCCAGGTTCAATCCCTGATCAAGGAACTAAGATCCCACAAGCTGAACAACATAACCAAATTAGAGGGGGAAAGAAAAAATAGAGTGCCCTGTTTTATTTTTTCTTTCTTTAAATTTAGGACTGAATGCTCTGTGAAGGCTAGGATGATGTCTGTTTTGGTCACTGTTTCCTCCATGCCTTGTTTAAAGAAGATGCTCATCAAATATTAAATCATCAATTAAAGAATGAGTGAGTGATTTAGTGAATGCATCGAGACCAAGGTTATTCCTTCCCTTTCAGACAGTATTGTCAGAGTACAGGCTTTGAGAAAGACACAAAGAAGCCCAAGTCCATGCCAGCATCCCCCTAGGAATAGACTACACATGTCCGCTGGCTAAGGAGTTGTGGCATTCTTCCCATCTTTCTTACTATTGATAACAGTGATCGGGTTTGTTCTGGGCAACAAAGCTCCTAGTTAAGACACATAGTCACCTGGCCTCCCCTGCTGTGAAGACGGCCACAGGACACAGTTCTGGCCAGTAGTCTCCAAGTGAAGTGTGTTTTGGAGCTTCTAGAAAGACTTAACAGAGCCAAACTCATCTGGCATGTTTCTCTTTTCCTGTCCCACTTGGGTTGCAGGCATTATATTACTAGAGCTATGACAGCCACCTTGCCACAATGAGAGTGAATTTCATAGTTGAAGATGGTGGAGTAGAAAGAGAAAAGTCTAGGCCCTTCAGGACATTGCTGAACAACTGCCCAGCTTTGCTTTCACCTGGGCTTTTTACTTTGTTTTTAAGTCTTTATTGAATGTGTTACAATATTGCTTCTCTTTTGTATTTTGGGTTTTTGGCCACAAGGCATGTGGGATCTTAGTTCCCCAACCAGGGGCTAAACCTGCGCCTCCTGCATTGGAAGGCTAAAGTCTTAACCACTGGACCACCAGGGAAGTCCCTGAGCTGCTTGTTACATGAGAACAATAAGTCACTTTATGTAACTGTATTAATAATTGAGTATTTTGTTACCTGTAGCCTAATGCAATAATTAGGAATCTGATTCAGGGAACAGAAACAAAAGATCCAAACATTGTTCTTAACTGCTTTCTCAATAAAATCAAAGAATATTTTGTTGATAACAGTGGAATAGCTATGGCTGCTTTTTCCTCCATTTAAAAAAATTATTGAAGTATGACTAAAGATGGGGTAGAATTTTGAGGAGATATCTATTAAACAAATCCTTTGGAAAAGTGAAGAAAATCAAGCCGATAATTTTGAAGATAGCATAGTTGACATTTGCAGCCTTTCTGGGAAATCTGAACCAGTGCTCATTAGGGTAAGGGCCTGCCATTCAACTGAAAGCTTTTGGAGGTGAAGTATCTTTTTCCCAGAACCTCTCAGCCTGAGGGCTCTTATCAAGAGTGTTGTAAATGAGGTCACTGGAGCCCCAGCTGGGGAGAGCTCAGAGACCCATGAAATGATGAGAAAGCACCAGAGAAATAAGGATTGAGAGAAATCAAACACCAACCACCCACAGATAGGTGCTTTCACAGTTCCATTCTTCCCATGGATGATTATGTCCTCAGACCTGCATTTCTTACTAGTCTTCTCCTATTCACGGATTCTTAATGGGAGGGCCAGAGTCCCCAAAATCTATCTCAGAATTTGGACTTGATGAGCTGCTTGAAGATAAGAACTTGTTTCCCCTGCACAATCAGCATAAAACCTTATGTCCTAGTGCATAATAGGAACTCTAAACACACTTAACTGGTTATTGGGATTCAATTTCTAATAATCTCTAAATGTTTGTTTCATGTGCAAACATGTAATAGGTTAAAGAAGTGATTTTTTAAAAAATGGGACGTGAGAAGGCACAGCCTTTTATATGCTGAGCTTGCAATTTAGTTTTGTGGTGATAATGAACAATATGGCTTCAATTTTAAGGTTTTTTTTTTTTTTTTTAATTTTGGATAGCTGCACATCAAAACGGTCCATGAATGATTGATCTGTAGTGTTATTCCAGGGAATTTACAATAATGAATGTTAAGGACATACTCAAAAAAACAGTAATATCGGCATAAGACCAGACAGATCTAGCTGTCTGTGAATATTTCACATGTAATAAATTTGATGTTTCAAATTGGTAGGATTATACTAACTTATTTCAGCAATTAGCTAAATATTTGAAAAAAGATAGTTCAATTCTGATAGATTAAAAAAATCAAAGATTTTTTAAAAAGGAAACCAAAAGACAGCTGGAAAATATAGATGAAGATTTATATATCTTTGAGCAAAATACCAAAGGCAGAAACCACACAGGAAAAAGTTAGTGATTTGACCACATAATTTTCAATCTTCTATATACTGAAATTAATTTATAGACGAAATGAGATGATGTTGAGGACTTGCTGCCAAAAAAAAAGGAAACAAGATGATTAATAAAGACTTGATAATTGTTGAATCTGGGGCTTGAGTTGATGAGTACATGGGGGTTTCATATGCAGTTCTCTCTACTCTTGTATATAGTAAAACTTTTCCATAATAAAAAAAGTACATTTTTTTTTAATTTTTAGGATTTTGAGAAACAATCTAGGCCAAACTATTTGCCATCAATTCATTTAAAAAGAAAAATACCCCAATGGGGAAAACGGATAAAATATATGAACAAGCATTTTATAAAAAGGAGTACAAATAACCAATAAGTATGTGAGAAAAAGTTTAGATTCAGTTTTAAAAGCAAATTTTAAAAATTTATTTTTAACTTTCTTGCACTGACCCAAATTTTTTTTTTTAATGGAATAAAAACCACTAGGGGTCTGTTGGACATGATTTAGAAAAGTAAGCACTCTCAGAACTTTCTGGTGGAAATACTAATTGGGACAACCTTCTGAAAAGAAACTTCACAATATATATTCAGATCAGATCAGATCAGTCACTCAGTCATGTCCGACTCTTTGCGACCCCATGAATCGCAGCACGCCAGGCCTCCCTGTCCATCACCAACTCCCGGAGTTCACCCAGACTCACGTCCATCGAGTCAGTGATGCCATCCAGCCATCTCATCCTCTGTCATCCCCTTCTCCTCCTGCCCCCAGTCCCTCCCAGCATCAGAGTCTTTCCCAATGAATCAACTCTTCACATGAGGTGGCCAAAGTACCGGAGTTTCAGCTTTAGCATCATTCCTTCCAAAGAAATCCCAGGGCTGATCTCCTTCAGAATGGACTGGTTGGATCTCCTTGCAGTCCAAGGGACTCTCAAGAGTCTTCTCCAACACCACAGTTCAAAAGCATCAATTCTACGGCGCTCAGCCTTCTTCACAGTCCAACTCTCACATCCATACATGACCACAGGAAAAACCATAGCCTTGACTAGACGAACCTTTGTTGGCAAAGTAATGTCTTTGCTTTTGAATATGCTATCTAGGTTGGTCATAACTTTCCTTCCAAGGAGTAAGCGTCTTTTAATTTCCTGGCTGCAGTCACCATCTGTAGAAGACTTAAAATATGTCAAACTTGTAATCAAGTAATTCAAGTTGAAATTTAGCCTAAGGAAATAATCCATTTTGCACATAGATTTTAAATACTAGGATGTTTGTAACAGTACAGTTTGTAATGGCAAACAAAGCAAAACAAAAAATTGAAAACATCAGAGTCTAAGAAAGAAAATGATAGTACATCCAGACAATAGACCAATATATGCCATTAAAACTGAGATGAAAGAGCCATATTTGTTATCATAGGAAAATATCCAGAATATGCCTAGTGAAAACAACACAAAATCTGTACAACATGTATCAATAAATATACTTTAAAAGTTTAAACCCAGAAAAAAAAATCACTGATGAATGAGATTTTGAGGGTTTGGGTTTGGTTGGTTGTTTCTGAGTATATTCTTTAAGTTCTAGGTGTGTATTATTTTATAATTTAAAATGAATAAGTTATTATCAACCAAACAAAAAAAAGAGGAAAGAAAGTATTTTAGAATAATGAAGATGTTCTTCTGGATACTTGGAGATTCTTCAAAAATTAACTTCCCAAAGATAATTTCTTATTCACATGAGGACAAAGTAATTTTACCATAATTGAGTTGAGCAAAGCTCTACCAAGACTTACTATGTGCCAGAAATGTGGTGGTTTCTGCAGGAAATGCAAAGATTAACAAAATAGCTCACACCCCACTCTCAAGGACCATCCTTCTGTCTTGGAGTCTATAGTATCTGGCTGCCTGAGCTTTCACAATGTTGCTACCTGCCTAGCGCAGGAATGTGCTTTTCTGCTCGGAGTGTTTTGTTTTGTTTTTTGTTTTTTTGCAGTGTGCTTACCTTCTCCTTCTCCTCCCTTCTCTACCTTCCTTTCCCTAAAAATGAGGCAGTCATTTCTCTCAGTGAGGCCCCACCAAGTGAAGAGCCTGACTTTACAATTCTCTGTTGCCTCACACCTCCTGATGTTTTCATTTCTTCTCCACTGAACTATACACAAACTTTGTCATTACCTGGACCTTGTTATCATATGGCACTGTGTCATTCCCTGGAAGTTGCAATCCATTTTCTGATTATAATTTCCTATTCCATTACCTCTTTTCTTTCCTCTCATTGAACCTCTTACAAATTCTCTTGTTACCCACTCCTTCGATTGGACAGCATGTGGGCTCCAAAATCACTGCAGATGGTGATTGCAGCCATGAAATTAAAAGACGCTTACTCCTTGGAAGGAAAGTTATGACCAACCTAGATAGCATATTCAAAAGCTGAGATATTACTTTGCCAACAAAGGTCTGTCTAGTCAAGGCTATGGTTTTCCAGTGGTCATGTATGGATGTGAGAATTGGACTGTGAAGAAAGCTGAGCGCCGAAGAATTGATGCTTTTGAGCTGTGGTGTTGGAGAAGACTCTTGAGAGTCCCTTGGACTGCAAGGAGATCCAACCAGTCCATCCTAAAGGAGATCAGTCCTGGATGTTCATTGGAATGACTGATGCTGAAGCTGAAACTCCAGTACTTTGGCTACCTCATGCGAAGAGTTGACTCATTGGAAAAGACTCAGATGCTGGGAGGGATTGGGGGCAAGAGGAGAAGGAGACGGCAGAGGATGAGATGGCTGGATGGCATCACCAACTCGATGGATGTGAGTTTGAGTAAACTGCGGGAGTTAGTGATGGACAGGGAAGCCTGACGTGCTGCAATTCATGGGGTCGCAAAGAATTGGACACGACTGAGTGACTGAACTGAACTGAACTGAGAATGCTTGTCCTGACCTTGGTCCTTTCTTTTTCTTTTCTTTCTTTTGGCTGCACTATGCAACATGAGGGATCTTAGTCCACCAACCAGGGATTGAACCTAGGCCCCTGGCAGTGGAAGTGCAGAGTCCTAACCACTGAGAATTCCCCTAACCTTGGTCTTATGGACAGAGTCATGTCAATAATGTTCTCACTGAAACCTTAATATGCAACCCTCATCATATGTATTGTCTCTCTGCTGTGCCCACTTGTTAACCCCTTTCCTGGTTAGACAGCAAAGAATCTTCCTGCAATGCAGAAGACCCTGGGTTTGATCCCTGGGTCGGCAAGATCCCCTAGAGAAGGGAATAGCTACCCACTCCAGTAACCTTGCCTGGAGAATTCCATGGACAAAGAAGCCTGGAAGGCTACAGTCCATGGGGTTGCAAAGAGTCAAACACTACTTACTGAATGACTAACACTTTCACTTTCACTTTCCTGGTTAGAACAAATGTTTAGCAAAATATTATTGAGCCTCTACTCTACCATGTAGATCAGTAAAGAGCTGGGATGTCAAGATCTAACCACATTAAAAATTGTTTTTGTTACAGAGCCCAAGCTCACGCAGCTTGCCACCTGAAAGACTAATAAATCGAGAGATGAGTTGTAGGGGCAAGGAATAGCAACTTTATTTTGAAAGCCAACAGACCAAGAGGGTGGTGGACTAGTGTCCCAAAGAACCATCTTATCAGATGCCTGTACTCCTTCCATACCATGGCTTCTAACAAAACTGGAACTTTGTATTCTTTAGATAAATGGATTTAAAGAGACATAATAAACATGAGAGTTGGACTGTGAAGAAAGCTGAGCACCGAAGAATTGATGCTTTTGAACTGTGGTGTTGGAGAAGACTCTTGAGAGTCCCTTGGACTGCAAGGAGATCCAACCAGTCCATTCTGAAGGAGATCAGCCCTGGGATTTCTTTGGAAGGAATGATGCTAAAGCTGAAACCCCAGTACTTTGGCCACCTCATGAGAAGAGTTGACTCATTGGAAAAGACTCTGATTCTGGGAGGGATAGGGGGCAGGAGGAGAAGGGGATGACAGAGGATGAGATGGCTGGATGGCATCACTGACTCGATGGACATGAGTTTGAGTGAACTCTGGGAGTTGGTGATGGACGGGGAGGCCTGGCACCCTGCAGTTCATGGAGTCGCAAAGAGTCGGACAAGACTAAGCGACTGAACTCAACTGAATAAACAAAGTGGAGGCAGGACCTGGAAACCATAAATGATACACATTCTCTAATCTGGGATGGGCTCCAAGTGGGTGGCCCTGGTTTCTGACAACAGGGGAATGTCCTGCTGGACAGGCAGAACTCGCTTAGTCACTCAGCATCCATTCAGTTCCTGTTCTGTGCCAGCCCAGTCAGGCAAGTGCTAATAGAGGCAAATAAGCCTCTGTTAGCAACAGGAAAGCAATCAAACTCCACCCCCATGAAGCAGGCAATCAGGAGAGACTTCAGGGAGGAGGTGGCTTTTTTTTTTTTTTTTTCTGTCTTGCCACACTGCTTGTGGGATCTTAGTTTCCCAACCAAGAATTGAACCCAAGCCCTCAGCAGTGAAAACACATTCTTAGTCACCAGGCTGTTAGGGAAGTCCCCAGGAAGGTGACTTTTGAGCAAGAGAAAATATCCTGAATGTATAGGGACAGGTAGTTGAAGTTGCAACCCAGGAAGTCAATCAGCATCTGGAGGGAGAGAATTCGTATTTATAAAGCCCTACCTCCATGCTAGCCAGTAAATAAGGACTTGTCGCAGGTTGTGTTGCCTGGGAAGCTGATTGTGAGCTGAGGTTCACATTTGGGAAGTTTGCCAGGGAGAGTGCTTAGAATCAAAAACTGTGAAGGACATCAAATTGGACAGAAGGAGAAGTTGGTCTGAGATGCAGTCTTTGTTGTTCAGTTGCTCAGTTGTGTCCCGACTCTTTGTGACCCCATGAACTGCAGCACCCTAGGCTTCCCTGTCCTCCACTATTTCCCAGAGCCTGCTCAAACTCATGTCCATCAAGTTGGTGATGCCATCTAACCATCTCATCCTCTGTTGTCCCCTTCTTCTCCTACCTTCAATCTTTTCCAGCAGCAGGGTCTTTTCCAATGAGTCAGCTCTTCACATCAGGTGGCCAAAGTATTGGAGCTTCAGCTTCAACAACAGTCCTTCCAATGAATATTCAGCACTGATTTCTGTTAGGATTGCCTGGTTTGATTTCTTTGCAGTCCAAGGGACTCTCAAGAGTCTTCTCCAACACCACAGTTCAAAAGCATCAATTCTTCGGCGCTCAGCCTTCTTAATGGTCCAACTCTCACATCCGTACATGACTACTGGAAAAGGAGGTTGAGTGCAGAAGAGAATCAAGAACACAAAGAGAGGACCAGGCTTGACCAAGGATATTTCACCTACAAGATCAGTTGTAAATGAGAGAGGAAATCTATTTACGTGAAGAGTGTGAGGTCATGAGTAGATGGGTTAAAGGAGTTCTTCAGCTGGTCAGTAAGTTTTGCTGGTGGTTATCTCCCTCCAAAGGATTCAATGGGTTAATAAGGAAAGCTGGGGGTGGGATGGAGACTCAAGAGGGAGGGGATATATGTATACTTATAGCTGATTCACGTTGTTGTACAGCAGAAACCAACACAACATTGTAAAGCAATTATCCTCCAATTAAAAATAAAGAAAATAAAGAATGCTGAGGTTTGGAACATGGCCTTGGAGTGTGTGACGATGTGTGACTATAGGTCGAGTGAGGACCTGGTTAGGTTCTGGGAAAGCCATTCACTGAAAAAAAACACTTGACCGAGTAATGGCATTTACAAAATGAGCCTGTAGTGCCTGATCAAACACTGTGCTTTAGGAAGGAATCTCAGACAGGTTATTCTTTAAAATTACTCATCGAGTGAGAGAAAGCAAAACCTAAGCATAATGTTAATTAAATCGGGGCGGGGGGGGGGAAATCACACAATTTAACATTCATTTGGTTTCAAATTCAGTGCAAAAAAATCTTTCTAACAAGTTCATCCCTGTAATCATATGATTTCTGTATCTATAAACTTAGATGAGAGATTTGTGATTTATAGTGAAAGAGAGAAATGTTGGAGAGTTGACAGGAGTGGTTGTCTTCTTTGTGAATCTGATGTGGAATGACAGAGGGAAGTCATTTCTAGATGGATCTGAAGGAAACTGGCCAAAGACAATCATAGATCTACATGCAAAAGTATGCATATCAAACTCCATGTGACAACTGTATGCTGTGAGTAGAGTCAATGTTTTCTATGGGGCTGCTGCGTGCAGATCAGAGTGGTAATATTATCCATTCATAAACAGATGTAAGACTTTGTCAGAATCTCTGCAGTTAGAGTCCAGGCTCAAGCTGTGGGAGGAATCAGCAGGCAGAAGAGGGTGGGGTCCTATATTTGGTATCTCCATTTCAGACAAGCCTCTCTGCCCTGCCCAAGCTAAACTGTCCAACCAAGAAAGACTAGATAACCGTTAGACCCAAAGAAGTTGGAGTTAACTCAGCTTGGCAGTAGCAGAAACCCTACAACTCTTATCTTGATAGAACAGTGGTTGCTAGGACACTCAGCTTCGGAGATTGCATTGCTCTAGGCAAGTCCAGTCCTCAGACCTTTGGACTAAAGACCGTGTCTTTGGGCTTCCCTGGTGGTCCAGTGGTTAAGAATCTGCCTTGGAATGCAAGATACCAGTTCCACCCCTGGTCTGGGAAAATCCTGCATGCCACAGAGCAAGGAAGCCTGTGTGCCACAACTACTGAGCCTGTTATTCTAGAGCCTCTGAACCGCATACTGAGCCCATGTACTACAACTACTGAAGCCTACACACCTAGAGCCCATGCTCTGCTACAAGAAAAGCCACAGCAATGAGAAGTCTGTGCACTGAAACTAGAGCAGAGCCCCTGCTTGCCCCAGCTAGAGAAAGCCAGTCTGCAGCAACAAAGACCCACCAGGATCAAATAAACATATAGAAATCAATATTTTAAAAATAAATAAAGACAGTGTCTTTGCCTTTAGTTCAGTGTCTTATCATCCCACTGACCTACCCAACCTTATCCAGCAGGCCTTTGAATTTTAGAATAAATGCATAACCACCACTGGCCTGCCCAGAAGACCTGAGACTGTAGCTCTCTGGTTCTATCACTGGATACTGGTCCTTGCCTACTTTCTCCATCTGGAAGATCCAGAGAACAGGAACAGCCAGCATCCCAAGTATGCTGAAAGATTTAGATTAAGGCAACCCACATGCAATATGATTAAAGAGCACTGTGGAAATGTCAAATGCTATAAATATGGATAATATAATGATAACTGAGAAGCAGCTTGGTTAATTGAAGCCAGTCCCCAGAGCTCCCCTGTAATTATGGTATGATTGTGTCTGGTATGCCCTGAAGCATGGCAAGGACATCTTATGCAAACAGCCAAGTCAAATAATTTGCATGCCACTAATTTCTGAGATACAGCTTAAACCCAGGAGACCATGAGATGCATTCTTAAGAGTCTTGATACGTCAAGAGAATTTCTTGACCCGAGCGCTGTGTCTTGTCTTTACAGCATGTGAACTTATCACCAATTGGCAGTTCTAAGAGAGACTGGAGGGAATTCCCTGATGGTCCATTGGTTAGGATGCTGCAACAGAAAAAAAAAAAAAAGAGAGAGAGAGAGAGAGAGAGAGAGAGAGGCTAGATCCTCTACAATTCCTTGGGTCTCTGAAAATCTATGTGAGTGAAAATGCTAGGAAAAGATTTTCCCCAACCTGAATAGAAGAGAAAGAAAAATGAAGAGCCAGGGATATACACTTTTAAGGTCCATCATTTCTCCATCAATAACTGGGACACCAATGTTTATAATAATGATATCAACTTTTATTGAAATACTAATAGACATCCCCATTCTACATTTAGCTCTTGATGTTTGCCATGTCCCCCAAGAAGGCAATTATGTTCTTAATTTGGCAGACTAAGACCTCCAGAACACTGAACCCTTATAGATTTATTTATTAAAAAAGCCAAAAAGGTTGGGACTTCCCTGGTGGTCCAGTGGTTAACAATCTGTGCTTTTACTGCAAGGGCACAGGTTTGATCCCTGGGAGAGTTCTCACATACTGGCATGGTGCAAAAATAAAGAAATAATAAAATTTTTTAAGATTAAAGCAAAAAGTGTTGTGGAATGAGTATGAATAGAATTAATATTAAAATAGGTACCTACTTGAGACTTCCCTGGTGGTCCAGTGGTTAAGAATCTGCCCTCCAATGCAAGGATCCCAGGTTTAGTTCCTGGTCAGGAAACTAAGATCCCACATGGTGGGGGGTGGGGAACTGAACTTGAGTGCTCTGAAGCCTGTGTGCCACAGTTACAGAGGTGCATTGCAACTAAAGTTCCCCCATGCTGCAACTAAGACTCAACACGGCCAAAATAGAATTTTTTTAAAAAGGTACCTACATGCAGTCTGCTTCCAATCCTCTTTCACAGACATAGGCAAATGCATACTATCATTTTGACAGCTTCTTTCTCTCTGGATAATCTTGAACACTAGTCCACTGCTCACCTCACATCTTTAAACTGCTCTTTCCCTTGCCTTCCAAACATCTCCATCTGACTGATCCATAGAGCCTTTCCAGTCAACGTGTCCATGACTGAGCTCAGTTTTTTCCCCAGCTCCCATTCCACTGAGCCAGCACTCCTCTTATATTCTCAACACCATGAATGGCACAGCCAAGAAGCCAGAGCCAGAAATTTTGATATTTTCTTTGATTCCTTCTTCTTTTTCACTTTCTATTTGTAACTGACCTGGGTATTGCCGGTTCTAATTTCTCACTACTTGAGTCTATCCCCACCTTATTCTATAATCCTTTCTTCCCTAGATTGCCATCTCAACTTCTAGCCTCTGCCTCATTTCTTGTCCCACATAAAATTTGATCATGTCATATCCCTGCTTTGAATCTTTTGGTGATATCCCCTTGACATGAGTTCAGTTCAGTTCAGTCGCTCAGTCGTGTCCAACTCTTTGCAACCCCAAGGACTGCAGCATGCCAGGTTTCTCTGTCCATCACCAACTCCTGCAGCCTATTCAAACTTATGTCCATTGCATCAGTGATGCCATCCAACCATCTCATCCTTTGTTGTCCCCTTCTCCTCTCGCCTTCAATCTTTCCCAGCATCAGGGTCTTTTCCAATGAGTCAGCTCTTCGCATCAGGTGGCCAAAATATTGGAGTCTCAGCTTTAACATCTGTCCTTCCAATGAACACCCAGGACTGAACTCCTTTAGGATGGACTGGTTGGATCTCCTTGCAGTCCAAGGGACTCTCAAGAGTCTGCTCCAACACCACAGTTCAAAAGCATCAATTCTTCGGCACTCAGCTTTCTTTATAGTCCAACTCTCACATCCATACATGACTACTGGAAAAACCATAGCTTTGACTAGACAGACCTTTGTTGTTAAAGTAATGTCTCTGCTTTTTAGCATGCTGTCTAGGTTGGTCATAGCTTTTCTTCCAAGGAGCAAGCATCTTTTAATTTCACGGCTGCAGTCACCATCTGCAGTCATTTTCGAGCCCCAAAAAGGAAAGTCTCTCACTGTTTCCATTGTTTCCCCATCTATTTGCCATGAAGTGATGGCACTGGATGCTGTGATCTTAGTTCTCTGAATGTTGAGTTTTAAGCCAACTTTTTCACTCCTCTTTCACTTTCATCAAGAGGCTCTTTAGTTGTTCTTCACTTTCTACTATAAGGGTGGTGACATCTGCATCTCTGAGGTTATTGATATTTCTCCCAGCAGTCTTGATTCCAGCTTGTGCTTCATGCAGCCTGGCATTTCACATGATGTACTTTGCATATAAGTTAAATAAGCAGGGTGACAATATACAGGATTGATGTACTTCTTTCCCAATTTGGAACCAGTCTGTTGTTCCAAGTCCAGTTCTAACTGTTGCTTCTTGGCCTGCATACAGATTTCTCAGGAAGCAGGTCAGGTGGTCTGGTATTCCCATCTCTTAAAGAATTTTCCACAGTTGGTTGTGATCCACAGAGTCAAAGGCGTTGGTGTAGTCAATGAAGCAGAAATAGATGTTTTTTCTGGAACTCTCTTGCTTTTTCGATGATCCATTGGATGTTGGCAATTTGATATCTTGTTCCTCTGCCTTTTCTAAATCCAGCTTGAACATCTGGAAGTTCATGGTCATGTACTATTGAAGCCTGGCTTGGAGAATTGGGGGCGTTACTTTGCTAGCATATGAGATGAGTGCAATTGTGTGGTAATTTGAACATTCTTTGGCATTGCCTTTACTTGGGATTGGAATGAAAACTGGCCTTTTCCAGTCCTGTGGCCACTGCTGAGTTTTCCAAATTTGCTGGCATATTGCATGTAGCACTTTCACAACATCATCTTTTAGGATTTGAAATAGCTCAACTAGAATTCCATTACCTCCACTAGCTTTGTTTGTAGTGATGCTTCCTAAGGCCCACTTGACTTTGCATTCCAGAATGTCTGGCTCTAGGTGAGTTATCACACCATCGTGGTTATCTGGGTCACAAAGATCTTTTTTGTATAGTTCTTCTATATATTCTTGCCACCTCTTCTTAATATCTTCTGCTTCTTTTAGGTCCATACCATTTCTGTTCTTTATTGAGCCCATCTTTGCATGAAATGTTCCCTTGGTATCTTTATTTTTCTTGAAGAGATCTCTAGTCTTTCCCATTTTATTGTTTCTCTCTATTTCTTTGCATTGATCACTGAGGAAGGCTTTCTTATTTCTCCTTGTTATTCTTTGGAACTTTGCATTCAGATGGGTATATCTTTCCTTTTCTCCTTTGCCTTTAGCGTCTCTTCTTTTGTCAGCTATTTGTAAGGCCTCCTCAGATAACCATTTTGCCTTTTTGCATTTCTTTTTCTTGGGGATGGTCTTGATCACTGCCTCCTGTACAATGTCACGAACCTCTGTCCATAGTTCTTCAGGTACTTGTCTATCAGGTCTAATCCCTTGAATCTATTTGTCACTTCCACTGTATAATCGTAAGGGATTTGATTTAGGTCATACCTGAATGGTCTAGTGGTTTTCCCTCAGTTCAGTTCAGTTCAGTTGCTCAGTCGTGTCTGATTCCTTGCAACCCCATGAATTGCAGCACGCCAGGCCTCTCTGTCCATCACTATCTCCTGGAGTTCACTCAAACTCACGTCCATCGAGTCGGTGATGCCATCCAGCCATCTCATCCTCCGTCGTCCCCTTTTCCTCCTGCCCCTAACCCCTCCCAGCATCAGAGTCTTTTCCAATGAGTCAACTCTTTGCATGAGGTGGCCAAAGCACTGGAGTTTCAGCTTTAGCATCATTCCTTTCAAAGAACACCCAGGGCTGATCTCCTTTAGGATGGACTGGTTGGATCTCCTTGCAGTCCAAGGGACTCTCAAGAGTCTTCTCCAACACCACAGTTCAAAAGCATCAATTCTTCGGCGCTCAGCTTTCTTCACAGTCCAACTCTCACATCCATACTGGAAAAACCATAGCCTTGACTAGACGGACCTTTGTTGGCAAAGTAATGTCTCTGCTTTTCAATATGCTATCTAGGTTGGTCATAACTTCCCTTCCAAGGAGTGTCTTTTAATTTCATGGCTGCAATCACCATCTCCAGTGATTTTGGAGCCTAAAAAAATAAAGTCTGACACTGTTTCCACTGTTTCCCCATCCATTTCCCATGAAGTGATGGGACCACATGCCATGATCTTCGTTTTCTGAATGTTGAGCTTTAAGCCAACTTTTTCACTCTCCTCTTTCACTATCATCAAGAGGCTTTTTAGTTCCTCTTCACTTTCTGCCATAAGGGTGGTGTCAGCTGCATGTCTGAGGTGACTGATATTTCTCCCGGCAATCTTGATTCCAGTTTGTGGTTCTTCCAGCCTAGCGTTTCTCATGATGTACTCTGCATAGAAGTTAAATAAGCAGGGTGACAATATACAGCCTTGACGTACTCTTTTTCTTATTTGGAACCAGTCTGTTGTTCCATGTCCAGTTCTAACTGTTGCTTCCTGACCTGCATATAGGTTTCTCAAGAGGCAGGTCAGGTGGTCTGGTATTCCCATGTCTTTCAGAATTCTCCACAGTTTTTTGTGGTTTTCCCTACTTTCTTCAATTAAGTCAGAATTTGGCAATAAGTTCATGATCTGAGCCACAGTCGTCTTCCGGTCTTGTTTTGGCTGACTGTTTTAGAGCTTCTCCATATTTGGCTGCAAAGAATATAATCAATCTTATTTCAGTATTGACCATGTGGTGATGCCCATGTGTAGAGTCTTCTCTTGTGTTGTTGGAAGAGGGTGTTTGCTATGACCAGTGCATTCTGTTGGCAAAACTTTGTTAGCCTTTGACCTGCTTCATTTTGTATTCCAGAGCCAAATTTGCCTGTTACTACAGGTAGCTCTTGACTTCCTACTTTTGTATTCCAGTCCTCTACAATGAAAAGAATATCTTTTGGGGGTGTTAGTTCTAGGAGGTCTTGTAGGTCTTCAAGAAACAGTTCAGCTTCAGCTTCTTCAACATTACTAGTCGGGGCATAGACTTGGATTACTGTGATATTGAATGGTTTGCCTTGAAAGTGAACAGAGATCATTTTGTCATTTTTGAGACTGCATCCAAGTACTGCATTTCGGACTCTTTTGTTGACCATGATGGCTACTCCATTTCTTCTAAGGGATTCTTGCCCACAGTGGTAGATATAATGGTCATCTGAGTTAAATTCACCCATTGCAGTCCATTTTAGTTCACTGATGCCTAAATTGTCGACGTTCACTCTTGCCATCTCCTGTTTGACCACTTCCAATTTGCATTGATTCATGGACCTAACATTCCAGGTTCCTATGCAGTATTGCTGTTTACAGCATCGGACTTTCTTTCCATCACCCATCACATCTACAACTGGGTGGTGTTTTTGCTTTGGCTCTGTCTCTTCATTCTTTCTGAAGTTATTTCTCCACTCTTCTCCAGTAGCATGTTGAGCACCTACTGACCTGAGGAGTTCATCTTTCAGTGTCACACCTTTTTGCCTTTTTTTTTTCTTCAGCTAAGACAGCGATGGAGATGACTTATTGTACACGTTACATTCAGCCACGACTGAGAATAGGACTAGTCCATAGTTATCACAGGTCCAGGGCAAAGGACCAAAAGGGACGGCTTTGATATGACGTAGGTCTCTCAAAGGTGGTCAAGGCGATCAGAATGGCCATAGATGTTCCAGAGCCATTGAGAGGTTCTAGATAGTAGGCATGCAGTCCACAATTTGTACCAGCGTCCCTGGCCTCTGGCTTCCCTTGTTTCTGCTTCTGTGGCTTCCATGGGTGTACAAGCTTACTTGGACCTCTGCCTCATCTTTCTTCTTTTGCGCTTCAGCCTGCGCATTCGCTCCTTCCTCCACTTCACTCTCATGGCGCAGAGGTTTCTCAAAAGATGGCGCTAAGACCGAGCACCTTTTTGCCTTTTCATACTGTTCATGGGGTTCTCAAGGCAAGAATACTGAAATGGTTTGCCATTCCCTTCTCCACTGGACCATGTTTTGTCAGAACTCTCCACCATGACCCGTCTGTCTTGGGTGGCCCTACATGGCATAGCTCATAGTTTCATTGAGCTAGACAAGGCTGTGGTCCATGTGATTAGATTGGTTAGTTTTCTGTGATTGCGGTTTTCAGCCTGTCTGCCCTCTGATGGAGAAGAATAAGAGGCTTGTGGAAGCTTCCTGATGGGAGAGACTGACTGAGAGGGAAACGGTTTTGTTCTGATGGATGGGGCCATGCTCAGCAAATCTTTACTCCAATTTTCTGTTGATGGGTGGGGCTGTGTTCCCTCCCTGTTGCTTGACCTGAAGCCAAACTATGGTGGAGGTAATGCAGATAATGGCGGCCTCCTTCAAAGGCCCCAGGCACAAGTGCAGCACTCAGTGCCCCCGACCCTGAAGCAGGCCATTGCCGACCACACCTCCGCTGGAGATTCCTGGACACTCCTGGGCATGTCTGGGTCAGTTTCTTGTGGCGTCACTGCTCCTTTCTCCTGGGTCCTAGTGCACACAAGGTTTTGTTTATGCCCTCCAAGAGTCAGTCCTGTGTAAGTTCTGGTGGTTCAATGGTGGGGTTAATGGTGACAGCCTCCAAGACGGCTTGTGCTATACCCAAGTCTGCTGCACCCAAAGCCCCTGCAGCAGGCCACTGCTGACCCGTACCTCCACAGGAGACACTCAGATACAGTTCTGGTTCAGTCTCTGTGGGTTGGGTGTGTGTTTTTTGCCCTTCCCAGGTCAGAGCAGCTCAGGCAACCAAGTGCTTGGTGAGTGCACTGCCCCAGGTGGGCCGTGCATCTTAGTCACCTCCCTCGTCCCGACCACTCGGTTTCCCGGGTGCGTTGCGAGAGCACCATCTCAGGCGTGCCATAGGTCTCCTCTGGAGAGCTGATCTCAGGCTGCGACCCTCCTGGCAGATGTCAACCATCCAGGATCTCAGGAAGACAAGGTTAGTAGCTGGGAGCCTGCTCACAGTTTGGTGGAAGATGCCATCTCTGGGACTGAGATTGTAGCAGCTCCTTGCCTTCCGGTTTGAGAGTAAGGTCTAAACTCCTTCATATGGCCTCTGAGTTCTTTATCTTCTCTAATGTTGTCTCTAATCATGCCCTACCTCATGAGAATCTTCTCTCAATTCCTTAAATATGCTACCCTCTCTATCTTTAGCCCCACTGGCCTGGAACCTCCAAGACGGTGGGAACCCTGTTTGTCTCAAATATCATCATATCTTCAGGGCCCAGTGCAGTTCCTGGCCCTCAGTCTATGGTCATGCTCTGTGAGTCTGTAGCACTAGTCCAATTTCCCATATAAATGGTCATTTAAAAAGTGTATATGTTTTTGAATCTTCATATTCCTATCTTGAGTTCCTATCACACCAAATCACCCTATTCTTGCAAGGTAGCATTTATTATACTCTACTGTGATCCATATCGAGTCTTCTCAGGTGGCTCAGTGGTAAAGAATCTGCCTATTAATGCATTAGACGTTGGAGATTCAGGTTCAATCCCTGGGCTGGGAAGATCCCCTGGGGAAGGAAATATTAACCCATTCCAGTGTTTTTGCCTGGGAAATTCCATGGACAGGGGAACCTGGCAAGTAACAGCCCATGGGGTCACAAGAGTTGGACATAACTTAGCGATTGTTGTTCTGTTGCTAGCTCATTTCCAACTCTTTGCAACCCCATGAACTGCAGCATGCCAGGCTTCCCTGTCCTTCACCATTTCCTGGAGTTTTCTCAGATTCATGTCCATCGAGTCAGTGATTCCATCCAATCGTCTCACCCTCTGTTGCCCCCTTCTCCTCCTGCCCTCAATCTTGCCCAGCATCAGGGTCTTTTCCAATGAGTAAGCTCTTTGCATCAGGTGGCCAAAGTATTGGAGCTTCAGCTTCAACAGCAGTCCTTCCAATGAATATTCAGAATTGATTTCCTTTAGGAACGACTGGTTTGATTTTCTTTCTGTCCAAGGGACTCTCAAGAGTCTTCTCCAACACCACATAAACTCTTTCAAATAATAGTCTCGTGTAAATCACGTGGCTCTTTCTGTATACGTTGAACCTGTCTTCCGCAGTAACTGCTTTCACAGATTTTCTGTTTTTGTCTCCCTCTTCTTTTTTTAAAATTATTATTGATTTATTTTTTGGGCCCCACTACAGAGCTTATAGGATTTTAGTTCCTTGAGCCCTCTGTGGTGAAAGCGTGGATTCCTAATCACTGGACCGCCAGAAACTCCATCTCCCTCTTCTTCTAAATTCAGTCAAAAGCCCTCTGATCTGGTCATACTGTCCCTGTGACATACGTAGTGCTCTCACCCCCTTGAGGGGCATTATTTCCTAGTCAGGTGCAGTTTGCTTTTTCAAAGAAGGTCAGTGTTTGGCTTTGCTGTGATGTTGTTTAAAGACTCTGATTTTCAGACATTTTTCCTTTATGGTGAACAAATTACTCCTGCTTTAATTTTCACCATTCTTTTTCTTTGAAATGGTCAATCTAGTAAGGGAGGGTTTTACATATGCACCCCAGTCCCCACCCCCCATATTCTTCCAACCGAGAGTAGAGATCTAGAAGGCCCATTCCTATCCTTCATGGCACCCAACCTGGGAGCCTGATTCTCACACACTTACAGAAGAACCCTAGTCATAGATGACTTAGAAACTCCACTTCAGTTCTGAAAGTCTGAGGAGACAAAGTTTATTTTGTCGTCTTGTGCAGTCTCTGTTAAAGGGATCATGAATGTATCCAATTTTAAGCGACATATTATAAGGAAAATAATGTGGAAGGTGTCTTATCATTTGCTGTGCCAAATAAGGAAGAGAAATAGATTTAAAATATATACCAATTTGTCCTGAGAATGTAGAGAGGAAAGCCTGAACAAATTCACTTTTTTTTTTACCATGCCATGTGGCTTGTGGAATCTTAGCTCCCCAACCAGGGACTAAGCCTGTGCCCCTCAGAGACCTAATCACTGGACCACCAGGGAGTCCTCTTCTGTCCAAGGACTCTGTCCTTGCCAGTCTCCAGCCCTGGATAAACGCAAACACCTGTCTGATTCTTGCTCATGGGCTGCTGAACACTGCTATGACTAACTACAGCACGTTAACGCAATCTCAACTGTGCCCTCGATACCACTGGCAATTCTTCTTGCTCATTCCTTGTGGATGTCCTTTCCCCAGTCCGACCACACCTGGGTGCTACATGCCATGTTGGAGCCACATATCCAGATTGCTCCAGACAGGCTGAAGCATGCTCACAACCTCACACCCTGCCTTCTGAAGAGTTCTTGAAAGAACGCTCGATATTGAGTCTGAAGAACAAATCACGAGGGCTGACTTGGGAAGTCTGATTGTACTTCCGGAAGTTCCAAGGGCTAGAATTTGGACTCTGCGGGCATGGATGGCAGAGAGCAGGATTCAGGGGTCAGTCAAAGGGAAAACCACATCAGAGCTCTGGAAAAGCTGGATGGGTGGCGTTAGAATAGAGTGTCCTCTCACAGCATCTGATTATATCAAACTTTATCTTCAATAGTTGGCGGAATGGGAGTTTGGGGATCCCTTGTAATCAAGAGAGGCTACTTTGTGTCATAGCTTTCAAATTCACCGAGACATTTAATCATTATTTTAGGCGCAGGGGAAACACTCATTGTGATGGCAACTGGGTTTCTGCGTGGGGGTCAGAGGATGCAAATGTGAAAAGGTCATCACTGAGTGGTGTTACAAGTGTCGAATTCCAAGGGTGTGTAAGATAGCACCCAGAAGAATGAGCGCTGCTGGGAAAGGGAGAGAATATTTTAGGAAAGGAGGTTGGTTTTAAGTTCAAAATTGTAGAATTTGGCCAATATGTTCATATAGAAGAAGTAGCTAGGCAGAAGTATAGAAGAATAAATATCTGATGTATAGACCCAAGTGGGTACAAATGGAAAGAAGCTTTAAAATTTTTTTTAACTGGGGACTTTCCTGGTGTTCCAGTGGTTAAGACTCTGAGCTTCCACTGCAGGGCACCTGCTTTCAATCCCTAGTTCAGGAACTAAGATCACGCAAGCTGTGTGGCTTGGCCCTCCCCCAGAAAACTGATTTAAGACCAGATTTTGAGGGACTTTCCTGGCAGTCCAGTGGTTAAGACTTCACCTTCCAATGCAGGAGGTGCCCGTTCAATCTCTGATGCAGAGAACTTGTGACCAAAGAAACAAAAGCATAAAACAGAAGCAGTATTATAACAAATTTAATAAAGACTTTTTTTAAAAAAAAAGTATGTAAAACAACAGATTTTGAATGGCCCTCAGCAGCAGCAGCACCTAGAGCCCGTGCTCCACAACAAAAGTCACCACAGTGAGAAAGCCAGAACTCCACATCAGAGAGGAAACCCTGCTTTCTGCCTGTACGCAGCTACGACAACCCAGCACAGCCAACAATAGATAAATAAATAAAAATAAAAATTTAAAAATCTATGCCAATGTTCATCGCAGCACTGTTTATAATAGCCAGGACATGGAAGCAACCTAGATGTCCATCAGCAGATGAATGGATAAGAAAGCTATGGTACATACACACAATGGAGTATTACTCAGCCATTAAAAAGAATACATTTGAATCAGTTCTAATGAGGTGGATGAAACTGGAGCCTATTATACAGAGTGAAGTAAGCCAGAAGGAAAAACACCAATACATTATACTAACGCATATATATGGAATTTAGAAAGATGGTAACGATAACCCTGTATACGAGACAGCAAAAGAGACACTGATGTTTTATATTATAAAGAAAAATAAATTTAAAAAAAAATTAATGAATAAAAATAATAGCCCAAAGCTAACATCAGTCACTGTATTGAAAAGAAGAAATGGTAAATACTATTAATATTTTAAATTACTTGTAAGAGGAGCAATATTTCAAGCAATTCCAGCTTTGTCCACTGAAATTATATAAAATCTATACTGATGGAAAAACCATATTTTTTTTGGATGAAATTTTCAGGAAAAGATTTCCTGTGGTAGATTGCACTGCTGCTATTACAAAGGCCACAATTGTGTGAAATATGGGAAGGTTGGCATTTGTTTTTATGTTTTTCAAAAAAATACTTCAACAATGACCCATCTAATTATTTAATTTTATGATGAATAAAGTCAGTCCTAATGTCTAAACAAACAACAAACAAACAAACAAATCTATGAATTCCATGAGCCCAAAATCTCCTTTTCTGCCTTAATGAGGAAGTGGGTTGAGTATCTGCCCCTGACAACCAAGTCTCCTAATTAAGACACATCAGCATCACCCTAATGATTAAACACACACATTAGACACACACATCAGCGAGTGTGTCTGTGTCCTCTCCTATAAAAACAGCTTCCCTCCACCTCTGGTTGTCTAAATCCTTCAGCACAAAGGCCACCTCTTAATAACAGCCTCCCTAAGCCCAGGAGCAGGAAGTGACCACTCCCATCTCTGAATCACAGGACACTTTGTCTAAGGATTCTCATTCCATGACCCACATTCTCCTTTGTTCTGTGGCTGCTTGGATGAGGGTATTAGCTTTCTGCTACAAACTGTAAGCCCCCTGAAAACAGGAACTATGTCAGTAGTTTTTTATTCCCCGTCTCACCCTTCCACATCACTCACAGTGTAAATCCTCAGGAAGTCTGCCGACTGACTGTGAAAAACAAAATTTCATTTTGTTAAACAAAGGCTCATGTGTGTGCTTCAGTCACGTCGGATTCTTTGTGGCCCCAAGAACTGTAGCTCGCCAGGCTCCTCTGTTCATGGGATTCTCCAGGCAAGAATATCGGAGTAAGGTTTGACAGAAAACAAAATTTTGTAAAGCAATTATCCTTCGATTAAAAAGTAAAAAAGATTTTTGAAAAGAATACTGGAGTGAGTTGCCATGCCCTCCTCCGTGGGTTTTCCCAACCCAGGGACCGAACCAGCCACTCTATGTCTCTTGCATTAGCAGGCAGAGTCTTTACCACTAGCACCAGCTGGGAAGCCCAGACAAAGGCTCAGTACCATTTAAAGCCTGAGAGAAAGGAATGGAAAGAGATTTAGGACTGTTTCTCTGGAGACTTTTCAATCAAGTGTATAAATAGATAGAGCGTTCATAACCATTCAGAAATACAGTGACAATAAAATTGAGAAAATAGCATTACAGATATATAATAGTAATTTAATGAAAACACAAAGGCTACCAACTTGTAGTCACAATTCCTGCCACTATCAACGGCCCTCCATAATAAAAATGGATTGCTTTCTTTTTATCTAAAAGCAGAATAGCATGTTTTATATAACTGCTTCTCAATCTTCAGTGTGTACTGGACTCACCTGGGGATCCTATTATAACGTGGCTTCTCTTTCAAATTCCCAAGTGGCTCTGTGGCAAAGAATCAGCCTGCAATGCAGGAGACTCGGGTTCAATCCCTGGGTTGGGAAGATTCCCTAGAGGAGGAAATGGCTACACACTCCAGTATTCTTGCCTGGAGAATCCCATGGACAAAGAAGTCTGGTGGGTTACAGGCCACAGTGTCTCAGAGACTCAAACACAACTTAGCACATACTCTGTTTCAGTAGGTCTGGCCGCCATCCGAAATCCTGTCTTCCTTCCTTCCTTTTTCTTCCTTCGTTCCTTTCTTTCTTACTGGCTTTTATTCCTTTCTTTCTATTGAAGTATAGTTGAATTATTTTGGGTGTACAACATAGTGATTCAATGCTCTTTACAACCCCGTGGACTGTCGCTTGCCAGGTTCTCTGTCCATGGAATTCTCCAGGCAAGAATACTAGAGTGAGTAGCAGGGATTGAACCCAGGTTTCCTGCATTGCAGGTAGATTCTTTACTGTCTGAGCCACCAGAGAAGCTCTTTTATTGATTATACTCCATTTAAATTTATTGCAAGATATTGGCTATAATCTCTGTGCTGTACTGAGATGATACATTTCTTTAAGATTTAAAAAAAATTTTTGCATTTTATTTATTATTATTTTTTGGCCACACCACATGGCATGTGGGATCTTAGTTCCCTGACCAGGAATCGAACCTGTGCCACCTGCAGTGGAAGCACAGAGTACTAACCACTGAAGCACCAGGGAAGTCCTGAGATGATGCATCAAGGCATTAGCTCTCACCCATAGCATCCTGAAGAAGGTTCTCTACTCCTACCTGAGGGAGGAAGGAAAAACTGATGCTTGGGTCATGCATGAATCAATCAGCTCCGCATGTTGGTTCTAGCCCAAAACAGACTGCTGTCCCCACAGAGACACTCACGGGTGGTCCTGAAAACAGTACTAAGGGAAGACACAGCTTCTCAGTGGACATCTGGTCCTCAGATGGACATGGAGGGGGAAGTAGCCTGACTTAATAAAATTGTCATCTTGAGGAAGAGAAAAGCATATTTACTTAAAAAAAAAAATGACTTGCCACGGGGTGATGCCTGACTGTTCCAGCTTGCGGTTATGACTTTTAAAGTGAACTAGTCAGGCTTCCCTGGACAAAGGATAAGAATCTGCTTGCTAATTCTTGGGGGCACAGGTTTGATCCCTGGTCCGGGGAGATCCCACATGCTGCAGGGCAAATAAGCTCGTGCACCATAACTATGAAGCCCCCACCCATGCTCAGCAACAAAAGAAGCCACCACAATGAAAAGCCTGGGTATGGCAACTAGAGTAGCCCCCGATCGCCTCAACTAGAGAAAGCCCGAGTGCAGCAACAAAGACCTAGTGCAACCAAATAAATAAATAAGCAAAGTGGACCAGACACCTAGATTGTGAACTTTCCTCCAATGACACTCAGGGGATCAGGAGCAAGGACAAGGAAAACCATGAGGTGGAATCAACCAGAGTGGGAGTTTTGCCAGGGAATGATGACAGTGAAGGAAGAATAAGGGAAGTGAAGATATTTTAAAGAATAGATTGTGATAATGACCCACAAAGATATGAGGGAAGTAAAGGGATTTTGGAATTTTAATGGGGAAAAGAGAAAGGGGAATTGAGGGATTCAGGTCAAAGAATTATTAGATTGGGGTGTTATAGAAGTAAGTTGAAAGGAGAGCAAGATGCTTGAAATGATTTCAGCAGCCCTAGGTCAGGAGGGTGATAATGGGAAGAGAAGGGCTGTGCTGGGTTGGAGGTAAGAGTCACCAAGGACTAAGGCAGGAGTGAGGGTGGAGAGGAAGGCAGAGAGCCAAGGAGACTTCATGAATATGGGAGGAATGACAGGGAAGACAGTGGGCAGGTCAGATTCTCAGATGGAATGAGATGGAAGGAGCTGATGTTGGGAGGGAGGGAGTGAGGGAGGAAGGAGAAATGACTCATTAAGAGACAATGGGGATCAAATAAGAAATCTTCTTAGAAAATTTTTTTGTTGAAGTATGGTTTATAATGTTTATAATGTTATGATTTATAATGTTTTGTTAGTTTCAGGTGTACAGCAAAGTGAATCAGTTATACACGTACATATATCCACTTTTTTGGCCACACTGCATGGTATGTGGAACTTCTCTGACCAGGGATCGAACCCATGTCTACTGCAGTGAGAGTAAGGCGTCTCAACCATAAACAGACAATCAACATTGAAATCATGACTGAAATATTTCACATTCTTTTTTTTCTACTAAGTCTTTGAAAGTTGGTGTATATTTGACCTTTGTGGAAGTGAAAAAGGGAAAATCACTCAGTTGTGTCCAACTCTTTGGGATCCCATGGACTGTAGCCCACCAGGCTCCTCTGTCCATGGGGTTTCTCAGGCAAGAATACTGCAGTGGGTTGCCATTGCCTTCTCCAGGGAATACTCCCCACCTAGGGATCAAACTCGGGTCTCCCAAATTGTGGGCAGATTCTGTACTATCTGTGGCTTCTCTTGTTGCAGAGCACAGGCTCTAGGTGCATGGCCTTCAGTAGTGTGGTACTCGAGTGTTAGGGCTCTTGGACTCCAGTATTTAGGGCTGTGGACTCCACAGGTGGTATCTTCCTGGACTAGGGATTGAGGACCCATGTCCCTTTCATTGGCTGGCATATTCTTATCCACTGTGCCAGCAGGAATATCCTAACCTCATGCTTAAAGGATGCAGAGGAGTGGTCCAGGGAGGTAATGAAAATAAAGGTGTTCTTTGCAATGCCAGCAGCACATGTGAAGACCTGGGAGGAGCACAGCATCTCTGGAAGCTGCTAACTTAATCCAATATTTCCAAGCAGAAGGCATGTGAGTGGAAAGTGACAAAGTGCATGCTGGGGCCTGTCAGTAAAGATCTGAGTGATCAATGAACATGGACGGATGCTCTGGTGAGATGAACCTAATGGCAGAGAAGATTCATGTCATTAAAATGAAAAGGCCGAGATACCACAGAAACTGATCAGGCACCAGTACCGGAAGCCTTGTATTTCTCAAGCAGTCATCATCCCTCACGTGCCTGAACAGCTCATCTTTCAAAAAAAAAAAAAGAAGAGGAAATGGGATTTATTGAGTATTGAACAATCGGATTTTCCATTTTATCCTAAAGCGAAATGTACTTCTCTCCCGGAAAACCACAACCCACTGAGGAGGAGAATAAACGAGACATAAATATAAACACACTCCCCTGAAGGGCAGTCAGGAGACAAAAGTCTTCTTGAGAAGATGTGCCAGTTGAGGTCATAGTGGAGTCAGATGCAATTACTCATTCGCATTCTGTCCCCTGGAGGATGAAGGGGGAAAACCTGGAGAAGGTCGTGAAAACCGTGTGGATCGCAAATTATTCCAAGCAGTGCCGCCGCACCAGGCACTTTTGCTTGTTGTTTTGCTATTTAGTCATGTCTGACTCTTTGCAAGCCCATGCACTGTAGCCTGCCAGGCTCTTCCATCCAGGGGATTTTCCAGGCAAGAATACTGGATTGGGTTGCCATGACTTTCTCCACGGGATCTTCTTGACCCAGGGTGACATCCTTTTGACAACAATCTCATCCAGGCAGAGAATCTCTAGCAGAACAGCATCTAAAGGGAGCTGGCTCAGCCACCCTCTGCCTTGTCCTGAGGGTGCAAACTCCCCAGCATGCATTTCTCATTCAGTTCAAGCGTCTTGAATCCTGTCCCCAATTCCAACCCCTTGGCCAGTGCTACTGCTTCACAAGGGGCCCGTGGATGCCCTGCACTGGCCTCCAAAAGCCCCTGAGGACTTCCAGACATCTGTCTGGCCTGGCAGAGCCCTGCAGGGTGGTTCTCACTGCCCCGGTGGGCCCTCCGTGGTCTGTGTCTCCTGTGAGCTCAGCCCAGACAGTCTCCTCTGGGAGGGCATACTCTTTTGAGGCCCCTCGCCCTCCTTACCATTCCCCTCTGAACTCACTCTTTGGAAAAGACCCTGATCCTGGGAGAGATTGAAGGCAAGAGGAGAAGGCGACAACAGAGGATGAAACGGTTGGATGGCGTCACCAACTCATTGGACATGAGTTTGAGCAAACTCTGGGAGATGATGAAAGACAGGGAAGCCTGATGTGCTGCTGCTGTCCATGGGGTCGCAAAGAGTCAGATACAACTGAGCAACTGAACAACAATGGAACTCACTCTAGGCTTTCAGTGGCTTAAAAAAAGGTTATGTGGGACTTCCCTGGAGGTCCAGTGGTTAAGACTCTATGCTTCCTATGCAGGAGCCTTGGGTTTGATCCCTGGTCAGGGAACTAAGATCCCACAAGCCCTGCAGGTGAGACCATAAATAAATAAATAAATATTTAAAAGGCAATGTGGCTTTAATTTTCATTAGCAGGAGCACAGAACCCAAAGGAGAGTGAGGATAAACCAGCTCTGAGTAGCCACACTCACCTGCCACCAGGGTCCTTGTGAGGGTTACCTGTAGAGTGCTTTGTTACACTTTTTAAAATAGAAAATATATTTGGGGTTTCCCTGGTTGCCCAATGGTTAAGAATCTGCCTTGCAATGTGGGGGACACAGGTTCAATCCCTGGTCCGGGAAGATCCCACAAGCCCCAGAGAAACTAAGCCCGTGATTAAGCCTGCACTCTAGAGCCTGTGCTCCTCAACAAGAGAAACCACTGCTATAAGAAGCCCAAGCACTGCAACTAGAGAGAGCCTGTATGCAACAACAAAGACCCAGTGAGGCCAAAAATTTTAAAATAAATAAAATTTAAAAAAAAGACTGTAGGAAATTAAGAAGAAATTACACAAGAAAAAAGAGAAATTATATTTATTGTGCCTCTATAATAAATAAGCAATATAAAATTAAAAATTCAGAAGTCAACCCTAAAATTGTTTTAATTAGTTAAATCTAGAGAGATGATTCTTGCCCAGAGAATCCCCAAGGACAGAGGAGCCTGGCTGGCTACAGTCCATAGGGTGCCAAAGAATTGGACATGACTGAAATGACTTAGCACGCATGCAGAGAGATGATAAATTCAGTTTTTATAACTGGATACCCTATGTACTCAAGCTTATCAACCAGGGTGCTGTACCCAGGCAGGAAGCTGGAGGCTGCCTGCCAGCCCAGGGCAGACACTGTGTGGGGACTGACAGGCTGTGTTTGCAGGAGCCTCCGTCTGAACTGACGCTCAGTGTTTGGTCCAGTTGCAGTGGGATGAGAGGGCTGGCTGCCCAGCACCAGGCCTGGAGGCATCACCTGCCCCAGTATACACACCCAGACAGACACAGTGCGCACTCTCCTCTCGGTCAAACCCTGTCTAGAACACAATGCCAGTCCCTCCCCACCTGACCTTTGCTTGCTGGGGTCTGCAGCACCTTGGCTGATAAGCTTGAGGAAGAGGCAAGGCAGGGTACCGGTATGTGGGCACAGCCACTTGCTCATTGCTGGCACCTGTGTGATCACCAGCCGATGGTGTCACCTACACCCAGGGTGACAGAGGCTCTCAGGGGCCTCCCAAGAAGCAAAATTCTCTTTCCCGCTCCAGAAGCCACAGACATTGTGAGAATGATGTCAGTGTACGAAGAGTCAGCACGCGACAGAATTTGAAAATTAAGAAAAGCTGATCTCCAGTGTCCATGGATCAACCTCCCATCAGCATCCAGCTCCTCATAGAGCAAGGCGACTCTAGGTTCTGCGGCCAGCTGGCTCAGCCCCTCATGACCTGTGTCATTTGGGCAAATTTCTTTTCCTTTAAGTCTTTATTGAATGTGTTGCAATATGATTCTGTTGTATGTTTTGGTTCTTTGGCCATGAGACATGTGGGATCTTAATTCCCCGACCAGGGATCCAACTGCACCCTCTGCGTTGGAAGGTGAAGTCTTAACCACTGGACCACCAGGAAAGTCCCTGGGCAACTTACTTAAGTGCTCAGAGGCCCTGTTTCTCTACGTATAAAGCAGAGGGTGTGGGGATGACAAACTGTCAACTGAAAAAAAAAGCACAACCTAAATGTTGAGTGTTATGTTTTATTCGGTGGAAATTTTAAGGACTTAAAGCCAAGGATATTAAAAAGCAGAGACATTACTGTGCCAACAAAGGTCCATCTAGTCAGGGCTGTGGTTTTTCCAGTGGTCATGTATGGATGTGAGAGTTCTGTGAAGAAAGCTGAATGCCAAAGAATTGATGCTTTTGAACTGTGGTGTTGGAGAAGACTCTTGAGAGTCCCTTGGACTGCAAGGAGATCCAACCAGTCCATCCTAAAGGAGATCAATCCTGGGTGTTCACTGGAAGGACTGATGCTGAAGCTGAAATTCCAATACTTTGGCCACCTCATGCGAAGAGTTGACTCATTGGAAAAGACCCTGATGCTGGGAGGGATTGGGGGCAGGAGGAGAAGGGGATGACGGAGGATGAGATGGCTGGAGAGCATCACCGACTTGATGCACATGAGTTTGGGTAAATTCCGGGAGTTGATGATGGACAGGGAGGCCTGGAGTGCTGCGATTCATGGGGTCGCAAAGAGTCGGACACAACTGAGCTGCTGAACTGAACTGAAAGCCAAGGAGACACGGGACTCTCAGAACAATCTGAGGTTCTGCTCCAAAGAGGCAAGGGAGGAGCCAGGATATATAGGAGTTTTTGCAACAAAGACCAGGTAGTCAGAATATCAAAAGATTTCCAGACAAGCAAAAATTAAGAGAATTCCACCAAACCAGCTTCACAACAAATGCTGAAGGAACTTCTCTAGGCAGAAAACAAGAGAAGGAAAAGCCCTATGCACAGAAAATAAACCCCCAAATTAAGAAAACGGTAATAGGATCATACATATTGATAATTAACTTAAATGTAAATTGGAGAAGGAAATGACAACCCTCCAGTACTCTTGCCTGGAAAATTCCATGGATGGAGGAACCTGGTGGGCTACAGTCTATGGGGTCAAAAAAAGTTGGACGTGACTAAGCAACTTCACTTTCCCTTTCGCTTTGAATGTAAATAGATTAAATACTCCAACCAAAAGACGTAGACTGGCTGAGCAGATGAAAACATGTGCATGCATGCACTTCCACTTACCCCATCACTCTGCTTGACCCGCCAAATTGTATGTAATTATTTTATATTGTTAGGTTAATCATGTTCCCATTATGGGTTAAACAAAAAGAGAGAGGGAGAGAGAGAGATTACCACTAATTAAAGAAACCAGACCTCTCAAGTAAAGGAATTTAGCACTTTTCTACATATGGGATGGAGAAAGAAATGGCAACCCATTCCAGTATTCTCGCCTGGAGAATCCTATGGACCGAGGAGTGTGGAGGGCTATGTCCATAGGGTGGCAAAGAGTTGGGCATCACTGAAGCAACTTAGCAGGAGCATGTGTGGGAAGATGAGAGTGGGCTCACTGAAAATCATTCCTTTTATATGCATCCTAACTGTCTGGGGCCAGCATCCTGTGTCTTCTCCTCCCAAGTCCCCTCAGGGTCCACTGTTGGGGCTATTATAGTGTGATGAATGGATGGCTACAACAGTATTTCTTTACTGATTTGCAGCAACATTTTTCATTCACAGAAGTGAGATAATTTTTTTTTAAACTTTGTTTTGTATTGGAGTATCACCAACTAACAATGTTGTGAGTTTCAGGTGGACAGCGAAGGGATTCAGCCATACATATACATGTGTCCATTCTCCTCCAAACTCCCCTTCCATCCAGGCTGCCACATGACATGGAGCAAGTTCCTTGATATCCTTGTTGGCTACCCATTTTAAATATAGCAGTGTGTATAGGCAAAGATTCCCTGGAGAGAATGGACTGGCAAACCAACTCCAGTATTCTTGCCTGGAGAATTCCATGAATAGAGGAGCCTGGCGGGCTACAGTCCACGGGGCTGCAAAGAGTCGGACACGAGTAAGGGACTAACACACACAGGCAACCATAAGTTCTTTCTCTAAGTCTGTGAGTCTCTTTTTGTCTTACATTTGTATCATTTCTTTTAAGATTCTACAAATAAGGGATGTCATACCACATTTCTCCTCCTCTGTATGAAGAAGTGCGATACTTTAACCTTCTTGCAGTAGTTGGTTCACAAGGAGATGCAATTTGCAAATAAGAGAACTGATACATATTTCACCTTCCAAGTTATCAAGGAAATGAGAAAAATATAACATGAAGTTCAGTGTTGACTAAGTGAATAAACCTTTTGACTCACATTAATAACCGCGCTAGCTTCAGGAAACTGTATAACTCATCTATCGTGGAGACATTGACGAAAGCACCCAGTGATGCACGGAGCAGCTATTAAACTGGGGAAGCTTGTGTAGCAACATGGAAGAATGCTCGTATGCGAGGCTGAGTGGGAACAGCTGAGTTCAGAGTCAGGCCCTGCTGTGTTTAGTGCAACAAAACATTTTTGTATAAATGTCACCAGGGCCTGGAAAAGGACTTGGAAAAATAGAAACATCTGATGTGTTAAGGGGAAAAAATCGTAGTTGTTTTATTTTTTCCCCCTGATTTCTATTGTTGCTGTTTTACTTGTTTGTACAATAAATGCAAAGGAAGACCAACACCCCACAGTGACCCACTTTTCCTTCCTTACTGGACCTGCCACTCAGGATAGACTCTGCCAGACTGGCTGGGTGTCTCCACACTGAGCAAAGTTCCTTCCTCCAAACCCCTCCGGTTCTTGGTTCCTCCCCTCCAGTGGCCCTGATCTGGCTCCATTGCTGACTGTGTCTTAATCTGGGGCCTTGAAAGAGAGAACAAGATCCCACCCACTTTGTACTCACTCCACAAGTCTGACAGCCAAATGCTACCAAAGTTTTATTTGTTGAAGCCAACAATTATTTTCAAAAGTATTTATTTATTTTTGGCTGCTTCATGTCTTAGTTGTAGCAAACAGGATCTTTGCTCCAGAGAGTTCAGGCTCAGTTGCCCCACAGCATGTGGGATCTTAGTCACCCGACTAGGGATTGAACCGATGTCTCCTATATTGCAAGTTGGATTTTCAAACCGTTGGACCACCAGGAAAGACTCTGAATCCAACATTTTGCTTTCCTGTTTCTAGTTTCTCTGTCTGCAGGATGCAAACAGGATGGTGAAAGCCTGGGTGAAGTTGGAAAGGCTTGTAGTGTGTCAAAGCTATTGGAAGAGAGACAGTGGGTTTGGAGACTTTTTAGGGAACTTGCAATTCCTCATAAAGGAGGTAGGGAAGTGGAGGGGGAAACACCAGTATATCCCATGAATCCACAGACCCACAGCAATGGGTGCTGAGATGTTAAGGAGGATGGGAACACCGGAGCTGCATGTTGCGTCAGCCAGCACCTAGATCCACCTTCGGCACAGACGGAGAAGCTGAGGTCAGAAAGTGGAGTGCAGTACGCCCGATGGTGAGCCTCTCAGTTCTTCCTTAGTTCCGTGTCCCTTCCACCCTCCAGGGGCCAGCTCCATCAACAGCAGCAGCTGTGTCTCTGACCTGCCAAGGTACCAGAAATCTCTGTCATGCATGAGTCAGCCATTCTCTTCTGGAGTGACATTTCATCTGAGGAAGTCTTGCTAACTATTTGTTCAGTTTCCTGACAGTGGTAAAGGATGAACCCACTGTGGGCCAGACTGGATCACTTTGTCTAAAGTCTGCTAAGTCACTTCTGTCATGTCCGACTCTGTGCGACCCCAGAGACGGCAGCCCACCAGGCTCCCCCGTCCCTGGGATTCTCCAGGCAAGAACACTGGAGTGGGCTGCCATTTCCTTCTCCAATGCAGGAAAGTGAAAAGTGAAAGTGAAGTCACTCAGTCATGTCTGACTCTTCACGACCCCATGGACTGCAGCCCACCAGGCTCCTCCGTCCATGGGATTTTCCAGGCAAGAGTACTGGAGTGGGGTGCCATTGCCTTCTCTAGCCTCCTTTAAAAAACTAAAAAATAGGGCTACCATGTGATCCAGTAATTCCACTCCTGGGCATATATCCAGAGAAAACTATAAATTGAAAAGATACTCACACCCCTATGTTCATAGCAGCACTATTTACAATAGCCAAGACATGGAAGCAACCTAAATGTCCATTGACAGATGAATGTATAAAGAAGATGTGGGACATATATACAGTGGAATACTACTCAACCATAAAAAAGAATTAAATAATGACATTTTCAGTAATATATATGCAACTAGAGATCAAAATACCAAGTGAAGTAAGTCTGACAGACAAATATTCACATTTGTGGAATCTAAACCTTAGATTGGAGAAGGCAATGGCACCCCACTCCAGTACTCTTGCCTGGAAAATCCTATGGACGGAGGAGCCTGGTGGGCTGCAGTCCATGGGGTCGCTAAGAGTCGGACACAACTGAGTGACTTCACTTTCACTTTTCACTTTCATGCATTGGAGAAGGAAATGATAACCCACTCCAGTGTTCTTGCCTGGAGAATCCCAGGGACGGGGGAGCCTGGTGGGCTGCTGTCTGTGGGGTCGCACAGAGTTGGACATGACTGAAGCGACTTAGCAGCAGCAGCAGCAAACCTTAGATACAAATGAATTTATTTGTAAAACAGAAATAGACTCACAGACGTAGAAAATAAACTTATGGTTTCTGAAGGGGAAACCGGGTTGGGGGATAAATCAGAGTTTGGGATTAAAAATATACATACTACTATTTATAAAATAGATAACCAACAAGGACCTACTATCACAGGGTTAATATCTTGTAATAACCTATAATGGCGAAAAATTTTAAAAAGTATATATATTATATATATATATATAATAGTTGTTAAGTGGCAAAGTTATGTCCAGCTCTTTGCAATTCCATGGACCGCAGCACTCCAGGCTTCCTTGTCTTTCACTGTCTCCCAGAGTTTGCTCAAAATCATATCCATTGAGTTGGTGATGCCATCCAACCATCTCATCCTCTGTTGCCCCCTTCTCCTCCTGCCATATTTCCCAGCATCAGGGTCTTTTCCAATGAGTCAACTCTTTGCATTAGGTGGCCAACATATTGGAGCAATATATATTGCCTTATACCTGAAACCAACCCATTTTAAGTCAACTATCTATATTTCAACAAAAAATTTTTTAAAAAAGTCTAGCCTTAAACTAGGCCCTGGTGGAGAAAAAAGGTAAACTTCCATGGAAAAGGAAGGACTGAGAAGAGAAGCCCAGGCTGGTTGGCCAGGATGGTGGGGGGAGAGATGGGGGCATGAGGTCAGCCCATGGAGGTGGATATAAGAAAACAGGGTGGCATTGGGTGGCTGGGGGCTGCTTCCTCTGCGCCTTTTCCTTGTACTAAACCACAACCTTGGCAAGTTTTCCTGAGAGTCGGCTTCTCCTTTCATCACATGGGGTAACAACACCTGCCCGCACTACCAGTCATTGTGAGGATCAATTGCAACAAGGTCATAGCACTTTATAACCAGTGGAAGCCATCTGTACCTGCTGGGCCAAGGGGAAGAATGGGTCAGAGAAGCCCGGTGTCCAGCCAGATGTCTCATGGCCCATCAGGGGCCAAACCATGGCCGCAGCAGTCTCCATGCTCCAGGCCAAGTCTCTGATGATGGAGAATTCTTGGATCACTGTTGAAAGGGCTCAAGCTCCTCCTGGACCAAGGTCATCATCCCAAGCAGCCCAGTTGGCAAGGTTTGCTGATGGCCTGGATATATCAATATGTCTGTGCTCCGAACAAGAGTGCTCAAAAATCCTCATCTCAGGCGCCCTCCTCTACTCCTGGATCCCAAACTTCTACCTACTCACTTTACTGAGCAGCATTTCCCACTACTGGGGTGTGAGGGTCCAGGCTTTTTGGCTTAGCACACAGACCCCCAGGACAGAGAAATAGAGTGCCAGGAGGGGGACGTAAGGCCAAAGTGAGAGAAGGGCTGGAAGCTGGTGCAGAAACAATGGGGCGAAGCACCTCATGGACCATAGGAAGGACTGTCACTTACTTACACGCAAGCGCATTCTGTGTGCCTTACCTTTAATTCCCACAAGAACTATGTGCATCCCCATTTAAACTTTTTTATTGATTTATTTTTGGCTGCCCTGGGTCTTCGTTGCTGCAAGGGCTTTCTCTAGTTGCAGCAAGTGGGGGCTACGCAGTGTATAGGCTTCTCATCGCAGTGGCTACTCTTGTTGCTGAGATGGGCTCTAGGGCAGGGGCAGTAGCTGTGGCTCCCAGGCTCTAAACACATGCTCAACAGTTGTGGCTCACAGGCTTAGTTGCTCCCCAGCATGTGGGACCTTCCTGGATGGGGATCAAACCCATGTCCCCCTGCATTGGCAGGCAGATTCTCAACCACTGGACTGCAAGGGAAGTCCCAATCCCCATTTTACAGATGAGGAAACTGAGGCACAGAGAGAGGAAGTCACTTGTCAAAATTCTCACAGCTGGCATCTAGTTGAGCTAGGATTCGAACCTGGGTATGCTGATGCCCAGAGGCCCTGCACTTTCCGATTGCACTAGGGAGAGTTCCAGTGAGATGTTTACTGCCCATATAGTGTCATCTGGAAAAAATAAACCTGGGGGAGGTGGCAAGGGCTTGGCCCTGCTCCCAGCTCAGCTATAAAGGCTCTGTTCACTTCCAACGAGATATCTGGAGGCTCTCTGGGTCTCAGCATCCCCGCCATAAAATGGAGTGGGGGCAGGGTGGGGTGGATCGCAGTGGCTGAAGTTGAGCACTTTCAACTCTGATGTGAAAAATATCCCCATTAAACCAAACATTTTCCCAACGACATTATGTGGTTGTCTGCTTAGGTCAGTAGAGACAAAATCTAGAGGAAGTTGGAGGCTTCCTAGTAGGAGAAAAGTTGTTTCGCAAAATGTTTTCAAAGATGAAGAGAACTTGTCAAAAACAATGGAGGCATTTTCTCTTATTTCCAAAGGAAGTGATTCAACCTAACCAAAGGTCACTAACGAAAGACATGAATTTAATTGCGTTATAAACATTAGAGATGCTGCAACTCTGCTGGGCCAGCTGGAGCTCCTGCTGTGTGTGTGTGTGTGTGTGTGTGTGTGTGTGTATCTGTGTGTGTGTGTGTGTCCGTGCTCCTTCTAGAGGATTCTGCTCAAGGCCACCTTTTTTAAAAAAATCTAAGGTTTTCATATGTTTCAGGGAACTCAAACCAGGGCTCTGCGACAATCTAGAGGGGTGGGATGGGGTAAGTGGTGGGAGGGAGGCTCTAGAGGGAGGGGACATACGTATACCTATGGCTGATCGATGATGATGTATGGCAGGAACCAACACAACATTGTAATTATCCTTCAATTAAAAAATTTAAAAACCAAGATTTTCTGACCTGGTGGCATTAGAATCACCGGGAAAACTTAAAACAAACAAACAAACAAAAATAACCAATGACTGGACCTCACTTCGAGCGACTGAATGGGGATCACCTTCTGAGGCCTAAGCTTCAGTACTGTTTTCAAACGAAGTCTCCCCTACCAGTTCTACTGAACAGTAAGGTTTTATGACCGTTGTTTTCAAACATCGGGGGAAGGAAATCCAAAAAGGATGGGATATACGGATGCATACAGCTGATTCACATCGCTGTACAGAAGACAATAGCATAACATTGTAAAACAACTACACTCCAATAAAAAAGAACTGCTATGTGCTTGATTGAAAAAAGAAAAAAAAGAAGCGGCAGTTCTCCCATTTTTTCACTTCAAGAATCATCTGGAAAGCATGTTAAAAAATACTTGAGTCATTAATTGCTAAGCCTGAGGTGAGACTCAGTAGTTGATACTTCTAACAAGTTCCCAGGAAGGACAAGTGTTTTTCAAACTCAGCTGATTCTGAAACCATTAGGTGTCCTTTTGGGCGTTCCAAAGAGCTCTGGTACCGTAGTCCTTTATGTCTCAGCACAGAAAAGAATTCAGCAAAAGAAAGGTGATGGATAAGAAATGATTTATTAGAATAGGACGCTTGTGAGGTTTACAGGCAGTTGGGTGAGAAATGCCATGCCCTGAGAATTTATTGGGCTACAGTTTTATAGTCAGAGGAAAAACGGAGAGGGGGAAAAGAACCTCTTTGTCTTTCTTGAGTAGACATCACGTTTCATCATCAGCTCCTCCTCCAGGTTGGGCAGGAGAGTTTTCTTGTCCCTACATGGTCAAGCTGAGTCCACAAATTATTGTTTTTTTATGTGTGCAGAAAGCATGTCCCGGGGATCATTAACTTACTGAGCTCATTGGACAGAATGTGGGGCTCATATTGTTGTTGCTGTTTAGTCGCTCAGTCGTGTCCAGCTTTTTTTGACTCCATAGACTGCAGCCCACCAGGCTCCTCTGTCCATGGAATTCTCCAGGCAAGAATACTAGAGTGGGTTGCCATTTCCTTCTCCAGGGGATCTTCCAGACCTAGAGATGGAACCCTCACTGGCAGGAGGATTCTTTACCGCTGAGCCACCAGGGAAACCCATACACGAGGTGTATATTTATATTATTAAACTTCTTTTCCCTTGTTAATCTTTTACTGCATATGGGATCTCAGCCACAGAACTTAGAAGAGTAGAGAGAAAATTCTTTTTCCTCCCCTTTAGCAACAGAGTCTCCGTGGAAACACAGACAGGCAGCAGGTGGTAAGTCCAGAGAGACTCCGAGTGATGGGAGGGGTCCCAGTAGTTGGACCAAGCTGGGTGGAGCGGGATGGGGCTCTTTAGGAGGCTTCCACCCTACTGTTGGCCCTACATGTTGAGTTTGCTGAGGTGTTCAATGCCATTTTTGTGTTTGAAAACATTTGGATCCACCTCCTTGCAAAGATGAGAGTCCACTAGACAGCTCAGTCCCCTCGGCACTGCTGTGATTCACCTGACTCCTTACTCCTTTAAAAAAAGCTTGGTGGTGGGAATTTCCTTGCTGGTCCAAAGGTTAGGACTCTACACTTTTAATGCAAGGGGCACAGGTTCGATCCCTAGTTGGGAAACTAAGATCCTGGGTGCTGTGTGGCACTGCCAAAACATAAAATAAAAACAATAAAAAGGCATGGTGGAATAAACAGAGATAGATGGTTTGTTCTTCAGATGGGGAGCGGGGAAGGTGGCTTACCCAGGTGAGGTCAGGATGGCTACAGAGACATTCCAGACATCTCAACCCAGCAAAGTGCTCCAAACTTCTCTGCCACAAGCCTGTCCCATGAGAACTGTCTGTTTTCCTAAAGACCAAATGTTCACACACAGAAAAAAAAATCAATTGGGATCCAATGGAATTCATCAAAAATTAAATTAGAAAAGAATCAATTCAATCAGAAGGAACAAAATTTTAATGAAATTAATTAAATCAAACCAATTTAATAAAAAAATTGAAACAGCACTTTAATTTTAGAGGCAGAGAGAAGAGTGCATAGATTAAGACAAGGTGTGTTTACAGCACTGCTTTGCAATCCTGACTGTACGTGGTAATCTCCTGAGGTGTTACTGAGCCCTGAGTACTACTAAGTACTTAAAAAAAAAAAATTACTGTTTTTATTTTTGGCTGCACTGGGTCTTCATTGCTGCACTAGGGCTTTTTCTAGTTGTGGTGAGCTGGGCTACTTTGGAGTTGCAGAGCACGGACTCTAGGCAAGCGGGCTCCAGGAGTTGCAGCTCGTGGGCTCCAGAGCTCAGGCTCAGGAGTTGTGGTGCATGGGCTTAGTTGGACCATGGCTTACGGGATCTAGTTCCAAGACCAGGAGTTGAATCCATGTCCCCTGCATTGGCCACCAGGAACTCCCCCAATAAATTATTATCATGATTTAATTTGTTTGGGGTGGGACTTGGGCAAGAGGACTTTGAAAAATTTCCCTTTAAAGAAATTTCTTTTACATACATACACGCATGTATTTAGCTCAATGGGATCATAGTGACCATTTGTTTTTTTGATGTGGACCATTTTTAAAGTCTATTTAATTTTTTACAATGTTGGTTCTGTTGTTTATATTCTGGTTCTGTGGCCATAAGGCATGTGGGATCGTAGCTCCCAGACCAGGGATCAAACCTAAACCCCTGCACTGGAAGGCGAAGTCTTAACCACTGGATTGCCAGGAAAATCCCTATACTACTTGTTATTAACTTTGCTTTTTCTATTTTATTAAGTAATATTATTCTGCAAGCATTTTTATATGTCAATAGATTCTTGTTTACACGATTATTTTAACTTAGACATTTTAAAGGTACGATTCTATATAGTAGACTTAGCCTACATAGTACATTTCATATACTTTAAATGTATGATTTAGACCTTTAAATTCTAAGTAGTATTTCATATTGTCAAGTTACAATAATTAACTAACATCATGCTATTAGGTATACAGTCTTAACTTTTTCACTGTTGTAAATAGCATGTCAGTAAAGAAGCCACTGCATAATTTATTTTGTGCCTAACAATAATTATTTCCCGAGAATCAATGTTTATCATATACATTAAACTGTCTATAGGAGTAGAAGATGGCATTTCACTATTGATTCTTTGTTCCTTTAAAAAAAAAAATACTGGTGGAGTTGAACATTTGTGTATGTGCATGGTTGTATTATGTGTTATTTTAACAGCCTGTAGCCTTTTCTCCTTGAATTGTCTCCGAATGCTTCATCCTCCATAACCAGGGAGGAGCCTGGCTCTCTGGACTTGTTCTTTCCCCCTGTGATAGTATTTGCCCTGGTCTTCTTTCAGAAGCTGCTGAACACATTTTGGATGATATTCTAGACCTTCTTAAAGAAATACCTTTATATTCACTCCAGACCTGGCATTTCACAGGTATCTGGTCCTGGGGGACACCCAGAGATGCTGTGCTCGAGCAATTTGGCCAAAAACAGGGAAAAATAGGAGGGAAGTCCCTCTTCCCCTTTCCGCTCTTCAGTTTCTCTCTAATGCTTCTTTTTTGGCAAATTCTAAAAGGACTCCCTCTGGCAAGTGGATCCAAGAAATGTAGTGGGCAGAGTCTCTGCTTTAGCTCTGTTAAGCAGCAAATAAAAGGATGGATCAACAAGTAGCACACAGGGACTTACCTGATAGTCCAAAAGTTAAAACTCCAAGCTTCCAGAGCAGGGGACAGGGGTTCAGTCCCTGGTTGGGAAGCTAAGATCCCACATGCTACGTATCCAAAAAAAAAAATAATAATAATAAGTAGCATACAGAAGGGTAAGACCCAAGGGCTCAGTGTCCTTGAGACACAGCTCACCTGGATTTTATCACCCATCTATCTCTACGTGTTTATGGCCCTCTGGTAGTTCCCACCATGAGAACGATTCATTCCTAGTGCTGACAGGTGCCTCCACGTATGGTCAGCTTTATGGTCACTGAGACGCTCTTCCTTTCACGGGCTGATCACCAGGTGCCCTCTGACAGGCTATTGGCCTCTTGGTTTTGGAAGACAACTCCATCAAGGTTGATTCCACTAAGTTGATGTCAGCTCCAGATGACAAAATGACACATACCAAACAGGAAATGAAATATTTCCCTTGCTATCTCTGCAAAACACAATGAGACTGTCAACTTGACCTCTAGAGAATTCTCATATAACTTACTGACTTCCTGCCATGAGAACGTCAAGTTGCATGCGATGATGGCTTTCCTCTTCCTGCTGAGCCTCTGCATCCGGGTCACTCTGGCCATAGAACATCATAGCCAAGAACAGTGGAAATGTGCTGACCAGTCTTTCATCCCTCTGGGTGGGAGACACCATGGTTTCTCCCACAGGCTGCTGCTGTTTAGTTGCTAAATCATGTCTGACTGTTTGCAACATCATAGACTGTAGCCCGCCAGGCTCCTCTGCCCATGGGATTTCCCAGGCAAGAATGCTGGAGTGGGTAGCCATTTCCTTCTCCAGGGGAGCTTCCCGAGCCAGGGATCGAACCTGCATCTCTTGTATCTTCTGCATTGGCAGGTGGATTCTTTACCAGTGCGCCCCCTGGGAAGCCCTTTGGTGAAGGGGGAATACATGCAATCAAGCACATATATTTACAGAAGGTTTCTGCTAGTCCTGAGGAGCAGTCATCACCATGAAGGATTTTAGTGCTTTTCTAGATCTAAGGAGATACATAAATTGGGCTTGAGGTAGGAGTTAGACGGGCTCTAGTTTAGACATTTACAACTGCCCTTCTGTTTGCATTTCATGGGACATGAAGAAGTGGGCTTCAGGCTGGACACTTAAAACTAGTTTCCAGTTTGCATTTCCTGAAACAAGAGATAGGTGGGCTCCAGTTGAGGAATTTACAATCAGCCTCCTCTTTGCCTTCCAAAATGGAAATAACAACAAAAACAGGGTAAATAGCCAGTGTTTGTCTCTTGTAAACACCTAACCCGGAGCCCTTCTAACTCCTACCTAAGGCTCATAAAAATCAACTTCTGAAAATATTTAACTATTCAAAGGCCTGTTCTGCCCATTTTTCCCAAAGCACAGAGTTCCTCTTCCTGTTCTCCACCCAGAACTCCTTCCAGGGGGTGTTAAAAGGCAGAAGCCACAGCATCACATGGTTTAACTCTTGTAGAAGCAGATGGCACGTGCCCATGACAAGTGCCAATTTTTATCTGTCACCTCTTACTCTATGTATTGCCTATTCACTTTGTTTATCCTTCATGTCAGATTCCTTTTTCTGTCTTTTGCTTTCTCCTTGAGACTCAACCTCACATCTCCTTTTGTTTCCGTGCCCACCCCACCCAGGGTGGCTCACCAAGACCCATTCAGCTGCACCAGAATCTCCTCTCTGGAACTGCCACATCTATTCACTGGGGCCACCGTGACCTGCTTCTTGGAAGAAAAGCTATGACAAGCCCAGACAGTGTATTAAAAAGCAGAGACATCACTTTGCCAACAAAGGTCTGTACAGTCAAAGCTATGGCTTTTCCAGTAGTAATGGACAGACGTGAGAGTTGGACCATAAAGAAAACTGAGCGCCAAAGAACTGATTATTTTAAATTGCACTGGGGAAGATTTTTGAGAGTCCTTTTGACTGCAAGGAGATAAATCCTAAAGGAAATCAAGCCTGAATATTCACTGGAAGAACTGATGCTGAAGATGAATGTTTAATCCTTTGGCCACCTGACGCGAAGAGTCGGTGGAAAACACCCAGATGCTGGGAGAGATTGAGGGCAGGAGGAGAAGGGGACGGCAGAGGATGAGATGATTGGATGACATCACTGACTCTATGGATGTAAGTTTGAGCAAACTCCAGGAGATAGTGAAGTTCAGGGAAGCCTGGCATGCTGCAGTCCATGGGGTCACAAAGGGTCAGATACAACTGAGCAACTGAACAACAGCAACACTCTGGCCTGCAGGGCATCCTTGTCCTCAGGTGCTTTCGTTCCTCCCCTCAGACTGTCCCTGCTCAACTCACACAGAGGCTTCCCTGATTCTGTGTAAGGCTCTTGCCAGAGGAGCTGGAAGGGTGATTTTTTTAAAAGGGGGATTGGCTTGGCTGAGGTTGAGGGCCATTTCCCACCATCATCAGCCTCCCCTCCCCCAGCAGGCTTCGATGGGAAGCAGGAGACAACTCAGCAGGACAGTGACCCTCCCCGGTGGATGCACCCTCTGTTCATCCCAACCCAAGGGTGGCTCGGCTAGGTGGTTGTGATCAGCAAAAGCTGAGGTTGGAGGGCACCAGGGGGCCTCATCTCATCACAGATACCCACCCCCCACAATACACGCTCTTCCCCCAAACTCCCAAGTGCCTGTGGGGCCCGGTACTCTCGACGCAGAGGACTCCTGTTGGTCCCTGGGCTTCTCCTGATGCCCCCACTGGAAGTGCTCAAATGGACTTTGCCGGGCCAGTTTGTCCTAGAAAGCTCCACTCAACAGATTCTATTTAGAATTCAGTGCCACAGAAAGGGCTGCCTCCTCAAGGAGAAGTTACGCTTCTGCCTCTTTCATAGAAAGACTGATGTGAAAGCTCTCTTTGCTCTCCTGGGGGTAAACTTCTAACCAAGCAGGACCCTCTGGGGCCGTCCCAGGACAGGTCTTTCCCCATATCCTCTGCTTTAGCTCTTCTCTGAATAGTATTTGACGCATATAGTGTTTAGTCCCTCAGTCACTCAGTCATATCTGACTCTTTGCGACCCCAAGGACTGTAGACCCCTAGGTTCCTCTGTCCATGGGTATTCTCCAGGCAAGAATACTGGAGTAGGTTGCCTTGCCCTTCTCCAGGGATACAAATAGTATTTGGTGCAAATTTCCTAGGATGTTCTGCAGATGTGAAACCCCCCACCAAATGGAATGTGTTAACTACTTGAAGACCTTGACACACAGCCCCAGGCCTCTTGGACCCTGAGTTAACTCCTGTGACCCCCATGTTAGCTCACCATCAATCAGAGAATTGTGCATAAACTGATCCCAGACCCTTCAACCCCCTGTCTCAGTGGATTTTAAAAGTGCTTTGTTGAAACCCTTCAGAGAGCTTGGGGCTTTTTAGGGCATGAAGGACTGAGCATGCAAGCACCCATCTCCTTGCATGGCCCTGCAATAAACCTTTCCCTGCTCCAAACTCTGACGTTTGGTATGTTTGGCATCACTGTGTGTCGGGCACATACTTGCTAACACACTGAACCAAGAGCAGTGGCAAAAGAGGAGGAACCACAGCGCCAGCTTCGTAGACCATTTACTGAGCTTGTGAGCGGTGCCCAGTGGGGTGTCCGCACCCACTCTCCGTTGCTCTTGGCTCCAGTTTCTGTGCAGGACAAATGGTTACAGGGAATCCTCAAAGCCCACACAGAGACTTGGAGTCAGTAGGGTGTAAAAGAGGGAAGGAGGGACGCTTCCATCACTCACTGTTGTCTGGATTTTTGCTGGATTAACGAATAACTAAATGAACGTGCTTGTGAATGCATGAGTGAACAAGAGAATGGACAAACAAATCTGTTTTTGCTGAGACAAATCCACTCCGAGCTGATACTCTGCCTGGGGTGCAATTGAGATACAGTCAGTCCCCTACATACAAACAAGTCTCATTCTGAGAGAGATCATAAGTCCAATTTGTTTGTTAAGTCCAACAAACTTAGCCTCAGTACCCAACTAACACAGTCAGCTGTATATTAATAGTACTGTACTGTCATAGGCTTATAATACTTTTCACACAAATAATACATGAAAAACAAACACAAAAACTAAAGAAAACTTTTTTTTTTTAATTAATTTTTTTATTTGGCCACACCATGTGGCATTTGAGATCTTAGTTCCCTGACCAGGGATTGAACCCATGGCCCCTACATTGGGAATGAAGAGTCCTAATTGCTGAATTCTTTGGAACTCTGCATTCAGATGGAAATATCTTTCCTTTTCTCCTTTGCTTTTCACTTCTCTTCTTTTCACAACTATTTGCAAGGCCTTCTCAGACAGCCATTTTGCTTTTTTGCATTTCTTTTCCATGGGGATGGTCTTAATCGCTGTCTCCTGTACAATGTCACGAAACTCCGTCCATAGTTCCTCAGGCACTCTGTCTATCAGATCCAGTCCCTTAAATCTATTTCTCACTTCCACAGTATAATCATAAGGGGTTTGATTTAGGTCATACCTGAATGGTCTAGTGGTTTTTCCCACTTTCTTCAATTTAAGTCTGAATTTGGCAATAAGGAGTTCATGATCTGAGCCACAGTCAGCTCCTGGTCTTGTTTCTGCTGACTATATAGAGCTTCTCCATCTTTGGCTGCAAAGAATATAATCAATCTGATTTCGGTGTTGACCATTTAGTGATGTCCATGTGTAGAGTCTTCTCTTGTGTTGTTAGAAGAGGGTGTTTGCTATGACCAGTGCGTTCTCTTGGCAAAACTCTATTAGCCTTTGCCTTGCTTCATTCTGTACTCCAAGGCTGAATTTGCCTGTTACTCCAGGTATTTCCTGACTTCCTACTTTTGCATTCCAGTCCCGTATAATGAAAAGGACATCTTTTTGCAGTGTTAGTTCTAAAAGGTCTTGTAGTATTCATAGAGCCATTTGACTTCAGCTTCTTCAGCATTACTGGTTGAGGCATAGACTTGGATTACAGTGATATTGAATGGTTTGGCTTGGAAATGAACAGAGATCATTCTGTCATTTTTGAGATTGCATCCAAGTACTGCATTACGGACTCTTTTGTTGACCATGATAGTTACTCCATTTCTTCTAAGGGATTCATGCTCACAGTAGTAGATATAATGGTCATCTGAGTTAAATTCACCCATTCCAGTCCATTTTAGTTCACTGATTCCTACAACATCGATGTTCACTCTTGCCATCTCCTGTTTGACCACTTCCAATTTGCCTTGATTCATGGACCTAACGTTCCAGGTTCCTATGCAATATTGCTCTTTACAGCATCGGACCTTGCTTCTATCACCAGTCACATCCACAGCTGAGTATTGTTTTTGCTTTGGTTCCATCCCTTCATTCTTTCTGGAGTTATGTCTCCACTGATCTCCGGTAGCATATTGGGCACCTACCAACCTGGGGAGTTCATCTTTCAGTATCCTACCATTTTGCCTTTTCATACTGTTCATGAGGTTCTCAAGGCAAGAATTGAATGAAACCACTGAAGTGGTTTGCCATTCCCTTCTCCAGTGCACCACATTCTGTCAGACCTCTCCACCATGACCTGTCTGTCTTGGGTGGCCCCACACGACATGGGTTAGTTTCATTGAGTTAGACAAGGCTGTGGTCCATGTGATCAGATTGGCTAGTTTTCTGTGATTATGGTTTCAGTGTGTCTGCCCTCTGACGCCCTGTCGCAACACCTACCATCTTACTTGGGCTTCTCTTGCCTTGGACAAGGGGTATCTCTTCATGGCCACCCCTCCTGACCTTAAACTTGGAGTAGCTCCTCTCGGCCCTCCTGCACCCATGCAGCCGCTGCTCCTTGGACGTGGGGTAGCTCCTCTCGGCTGCCACTCCCAAAGCCTTCTTCAGTGATCAATGCAAAGAAATAGAGGAAAACAACAGAATGGGAAAGACTAGAGATCTCTTTAAGAAAATTAGAGATATCAAGGGAACATTTAATGCAAAGATGGGCTTGATAAAGGACAGAAATGGTATGGACCTAACAGAAGCAGAAGATATTAAGAAGAGGTGGCAAGAATACACAGAAGAACTGTACAAAAAAGATCTTCACGACCCAGATAATCATGATGGTGTGATAACTCACCTAGAGCCAGACATCCTGTAATGTAAAGTCAAGTAGGCCTTAGAAAGCATCACTACAAACAAAGCTAGTGGAGGTGATGGAATTCCAGTTGCTGCTGCTGCTGCTGCTAAGTCACTTCAGTCGTGTCTGACTCTGTGCGACCCCATGGACTGCAGCCTTCCAGGCTCCTCTATCCATGGGATTTTCCAGGAAAGAGTACTAGAGTGGGTTGCCATTGCCTTCTCCGGAATTCCAGCTGAGCTATTTCAAATCCTGAAAGATGATGCTGTGAAAATGCTGCACTCAATATGCCAGCAAATTTGGAAAACTCAGCAGTGGCCACAGGATTTGAAAAGGTCGGTTTTATTCCAATCCCAAAGAAAGGCAATGCCAAAGAATGCTCAAACTCCTGCATAATTGTACTCATCTCACACGCTAGTAAAGTAATGCTCAAAATTCTCCAAGCCAGGCTTCAGCAATATGTGAACCATGAACTTCCAAATGTTCAAGCTGATTTTAGAAAAGGCAGAGGAGCCAGAGATCAAATTGCCAACATCCGCTGGATCATGGAAAAAGCAAGAGAGTTCCAGAAAAACATCTATTTCTGCTTTATTGGTTATGCCAAAGCCTTTGACTGTGTGGATCACGATAAACTGTGGAAAATTCTGAAAGAGATAGGAATACCAGACCCCCTGACCTGTCTCTTGAGAAGCCTGTATGCAAGTCAGGAAGCAACAGTTAGAACTGGACATGGAACAACAGACTGGCTCCAAATAGGAAAAGGAGAACATCAAGGCTGTATATTGTCACCCTGCTTATTTAACTTCTATGCAGAATATATCATGAGAAACGCTGGGCTGGAAGAAGCACAAGCTGGAATCAAGATTGCTGGGAGAAATATTAATAACCTCAGATATGCAGACAACACCACCCTTATGGCAGAAAGTGAAGAGGAACTACAAAGCCTCTTGATGAAAGTGAACGAGGAGAGTGAAAAAGTTGGCTGAAAGCTCAACATTCAGAAAACGAAGATCATGGCATCCGGTCCCATCACTTCATGGCAAATAGAGGGGGAACAGTGGAAACAGTGTCAGACTTTATTTTTTTTGGCTCCAAAATCACTGCAGATGGTGATTGCAGCCATGAAATTAAAAGACGCTTACTCCTTGGAAGGAAAGTTATGACCAACCTAGATAGTGTATTAGAAAGCAAAGACATTACTTTGCCAACAAAGGTTCATCCAGTCAAGGCTATGGTTTTTCCAGTAGTCATGTATGGATGTGAGAGTTGGACTGTGGAGAAAGCTGAGCGCTGAAGAATTGATGCTTTTGAACTGTGGTGTTGGAGAAGACTCTTGAGAGTCCCTTGGACTGCAAGGAAATCCAACCAGTCCATCCTAAAGGAGATCAGTCCTGGGTGTTCATTGGAAGGACGGATTTTGAATCTGAAACTCCAGTACTTTGGCCACCTCATGCGAAGAGTTGACTCATTGGAAAAGACTCTGATGCTGGGAGGGATTGGGGGCAGGAGGAGAAGGGAACAACAGAGGATGAGATGGCTGGATGGCATCACGGACTCGATGGGCATGTGTTTGGGTAGACTCCAGGAGTTGGTGATGGACAGGGAGGCCTGGTGTCCTGCAGTTCATGGGGTCACAAGGAGTCAAACACGACTGAGCAACTGAACTGAACTGAACTGAACTGAACTGAACCACTGAATTGCCAGGGAAGTCCCAAGAAAACATTTTTAATCTTACAGTACCTTGAAAAGCACAGTAGGACTGGTTACATCAGCGCTGCTTTTATGTTTGCTTCCAAACATTCTGGGCTTGAAATAAAGATGCTATGTGCTGTTGTGTACTTTACAGGACTGTACAGTGAAGTACACACAAACATAACTGATCTCAGCGAGGCAGTAGTGAGAGGTGGCATGAAGTGAGATGTTAATTCCCTGCCTGGGAGTTGAACCTGGATAGCCTGAAGAGCCAGGAATCCTAGCTACCAGGCCTGCAAGGGCTAGAGGCTAGAAGCTATTTTCCCCTAGATTTTGCCTCCAGTGAAAAATGCACTTATCACAGAGGCAGAAACTATAAACGCAGGTACAAAGTTTATTATTACAGACATAGCACAAGAACAAGTAGGAGAATACACAGAGAAATTGTTTTTTTAGTTAAGACAGAAGCAAGGCAGCAATGCACATGCAGAGAGAAGGGTATGGGGCATCCCCCCTAGTGAAGAGGAGCATACTAAGAGGTGGTTAAGTCATTTAATACGTCTGTTCTTTGGGTCTTTGTCTCCCTTCAGACCAATTGTCTGGTTTCTTTTCTACACCTGACATAACCTGGGACCCTCCCCTGGGCACATATGCCCCCCTCAGCCAAGATGGATCTTGAAGTGAAGGTTTCTGGGAGGAAAAAGACTCATTACAGCCTGGCATTATCCCCTGACTTTTGACCCACAAGGAGCCATTTTCTGTGCATGTATAATGTCTTCCTTGTCCCCAAAATGGAGGAACAGAGATCCCTTAATCCTTTACTCAAACAGGATTTGCCTCTTTGTCCTTACCGTGACAATTACCTTGACTATTACCATGACTATTACCTTGACTGTTACCATGACTATTTCTTTAAGGTGTTTACAAGAGACAAACATTGGCTATTTACCTTGTTTCTGTTACTTTCATTTCAGAGGGCAAACAGGAGACTGATTGTAAATGCCTTAACTGGAGCCCACCTATCTCTTGTCTCAAGAAATGCTAACAGTTCTAAGTGTCCAGCCTGAAGCCCACTTCTTTGTGCCCCACAAAATGCAAACAGGAGGCTAGTTGTAAATGTCTAACCAGGAGTCCACCTATCTCCTACATCACAACCACTTGGAGAGGATGCAAGCACATGGCAATGTACGCCAGACACATGAACTAACTTACGTGATTGGACATGTGAACTCACATTCGAATCTTTGAGAGTTTGCAGCTTGAAGGTTCATGTATAAGGAACTTACTGTACTTCCCTGTTTAAGTACCTCGGGTCATGAAAGTCTCCCCCCTCCACTCTGTGCTGGTCATTTCGGCCCTCAGCCCCCTTTCCATTCCTCCGTGTACTGCCTGGTGTGAAGGGAGGCTGGGCCCTGCACACTGCATCTAGATGCTGGCCTGGGGGGCACTAGGGGAAGTTTGGAAGATGGGGAATAGAAGGCTTTCCTAGCTGTTGTTCCTGCAGCAGCAGTGGGGAGGCTGGACTCCTGGGTTCCAGTTCAGGTTGCTGTGATGTGGCAGGAATGTAGGCGTTGACTTCCTGGAACACCAAAGTGTTGGCAGTGGTAGGGGTGCAAGCTGCCACTCAGGACTGTCTAGATCCCAGACTCCAGCACCTGCTCCCTGTCAGCTCTCTCCTGTAGGGCTCATTCCATTTCTTTTTCTGCTTCTCTGGCCTTTTCAGTGCTTTTGTAATCAACTCCCTGTATCCAGATCCTGCAAGCTGATACAAGCTGGCTGCAGCCCACTACGGCGATGGGCGTGTCTGCGTGCTGCATGCTCAGTCGTGTCTGACTCTTTGTGACCCTGTGGACTGTAGCCTATCAGGTTCTTTTGTCCATGGGATTCTGCAGGCAAGAATCCTGGAGTGGGTTGCCATTTTATCCTCCAGGATAGAACCCTTGTCTACTTGATATCTTGCATTACAGGCAGCCTGGGAAGCCCCCTTTGAAGCTTCCAGTTGAGCCCAAAGTACAGATAAATTTGAATTCCACTGCTTTAGAAAAACAGCTCTCAAATTTTAACATACTTTGGGATCACGTGGGGGGCTTGATGAAACACAGACTACTGTGATAGGGACAGAATAAAGGGACAAAGTAGGTGATTAAATAGTTAACCCCACCAGGGGTTTATGGGGACTTCCCCTGTGGCTCAGGGGTAAAGAACCTGCCTGCAATGCAGGTAGACCTGGGTTGGGTCCCTAGGTCAGAAAGATTCTCTAGAGAGGGAATGGCAACCCACTCCAGTATTCTTGCCTGGAGAAACCCACGGACAGAGGAGCCTGGCGGGCTACAGTCCATCAAGTTGCAGAGTCAGACATGACTGAAGTGACTTAGCACAGGGGATTATAAGTAGAATAAATATGGGATACCTGTAAGTTAGTGATTACTCAAGAAAGCAAGTTTGCTTAACCACGGAACCAAGCCGGCTTGCTTAGCAACAAGACCATGCAGCAGAAGCAGGAGATATGCCCCCAAACAGTAAAACAGTGGTGGCATGAGCCCACATCCTGCCCAGTGAGCTCAGCAAGTTAATGATCCCTAGGACACGCTCTCTGCACACATGAAAAACAGTAATTTGTGGACCTAGCTTGATCTGTAGGGACAAGAAAACTTGCCTGCCCAACCTGGAGGAGGAGTGATGATGGAAGCATGGCGTCTACTCAAGAAAGACAAAGGAGTTCTCTTCGTCTGCTCCACTTTTCCTTTCATTATAAAATTGGCCCAGTCCAGTATGTTCCCAGAGTGTGGCATTTCTCATCTGTCTGCCTATAAACCTCACAGGTGTCCTATTCTAATAAACCACTTTTTATCTATCATTTTGTCTCTTACTGAATTCTTTTCTGTGCTGAGACATAAACGATGATGATGGTACCAGAGCTCTCTGGAGGCCCCCTGAAATGACACCAAATTATTTCACTGTGTCTGCCCCGCCAACCCTCCTCAGCTTCTGACTTAGTAAGTCTACCTTGGGAGGAGGGAGTTGGGGGGGAAAGAACCTGTCCCTCTTACAAGTTCCCGGAAGACATTAATGTTGCTGGTCAGAGAACCACACTTTGATTAAAAATACACCAGCTTCAGTTCCTGGTTAACTTCCTTTCTCAGAACGGGCTGGGTTTGGTTGAAGCCAGTCTGTCTGAATTTTTACAGATAGTAGTTCCCACCCAGAGGACAGCAAGCACAGTGAATGTCTGATGCCGCGGGACGGTGCTTCAACCTTGAAGATGCCCTGAGAGTTCTGCAGCCCTAGGAGCAGACTGTGAATCCTTACAGCCCCTCCCCCATCACCACTCACCCTCCTGCTCCCAGGGCCAAGGGTAAGTGGGTAGGGGGCGGGGAGCAAGCAGCAAAGCTATCACTCAGAAAGCCATTACCAGCTCCCTGGGGGCAGTTTCAAGTGCCTACCCCGTCACCATGGAGACTGACCATTGGTGGGGAGGGGCTGGGATCCAAAGGAATGACGACTGAGCCTAGACATAGGCAGACGGCTCCCTTAGCCTTTCTTGTCCAAAGACTAGGGGAAGTCAGAGGCATTTTACCATTGGCCTGAGAAGAGGTGTAAGAAAAGCTTATCAAGGTTTCTGCTACATAGATAAAAAAAGGACGAGGAGGTTTCATCAAGTGAGAGTTAGGCAAGAGACTTCCTTGGAGGTCCAGAGGTTAAGGAAAGACTCTGCTTCTAATGCAGAGGCGTGAGTTTGGTCTCTGGTCAGGGAACTAGGATCCCATATGCTGTGCAACCAAAAAAAAAAAAAAAAAGACATAGGCAAAATGAAGCTGCATTTATTCTTTAAGGGACTAAGCAAGCAGTGACCTTCCTAAAGACAGGGATCTTGTAGTCAATATTACCCATATGCCTGCAACAGCCATGCACAGGGCCTGCTGTGAGCAAAGCAGGATTTCATAGATGTTTGCCAACAAGATGAAGGATGTATACCACAGAATCTCAAAATCAGATGGAGCCTTATCTCTGGGTTTCCCACATTTCACAGTGTGATCTGAGAAGGCAGGGGATGGTGACAGATTTCTCTGTACCCTCAGACAATGACATAAACTTCCTCTGTTTTCTCATCTGTAAAGCAAAGACCATGCCTATCATGTGGGACTGATGAAGATGTAAGTGACCAGGTTCACCATAAAGTACTGAGCTCAGTGACAGTAACAAACATTCACTGTTGTGTGACTCAGTGACCTGGGAAGCAAAAATGGACTAAAGCTGGCACCTGCTACCCTATCCCCATTGCTTCTGAGGCATCTGTGGAGCATCTTGCTGTTCAGTTGCTCAGTCATGTTCCATTCTTTGGGACCCCATGGACTGCAGCACACTAGGCTTTCCTGTCCTTCACTATCTCCCAGAGTTTGCTCAAACTCGTGTCCATTGAGTCGGTGATGCCATCCAACCATCTCATTCTCTGCCACCCCCTTCTCCTTTTGTCTTCAATCTACCAGCATCAAGGTCTTTTCCAATGAGTTGGCTCTTTGCATCAGGTGGCCAAAGAATTGGAGCTTCAGCTTCAACATCAGTCCTTTCAATGAATATTTAGGAAATATTGATTTCCTTTAGGATGGACTGATTTGATCTCCTTGCCATCCAAAGGGACTTTCAAGAGTCTTCTCTAGCACCACAATTCAAAAGCATCAATTCTTTGGTGCTCAGCCTTCTTTATGGTCCACCTCTCATATCCGTATGTGATTTACTGGAAAAACCAGTAGTCTGGGGAGACCAGTGGAACATCTAGGGAGCTGTGTAGGAGGAACAGAGAATCCCAGCCTCTCAAGAACCCCTGTGATGGGCACTACACCCTTTACACCTTATGGTATGAGCTAGGATTCCACATAATGCACAGGGTGTGGCCAAAAATCAATAAATAAATGTGTTTAATAAAATATGTGGGGAAAAGGCCATAAAGACGTTGTAAAAATACATACCAACATACTAACAATGACTATGGATAATTTTTTTGGTAATGGCTTTTTTGAGATACCATTCACATACTATAAAAGTCATCCATTTAGAATACACAATTCAATGGTTTTAGTATATTCATGAAGTTGTGCAGTCATCACCACAATCCATTTTGCAACTTTTTTATCCCCCTAAAAAGAAATGGTAGCAATTAGCAGGCACTGCCCCTCAGCCTTAGTCAACCACAGATCACCTTTGTCTCTCTAAACTTGTCTATTTAATGTATTTTATGCAACTGAAATAAAACATATGTGGTCCTTTTTATTTAGAATACAATAGAGTTAAAATAATATTTTTTTAGTTTTATCCACGCTGTAACTTGAATCAGTTCAATTCAGTTTAGTTGCTCAGTTGTGTCCAACTCTTTGCAACCCCATGGACTGTAGCATACCAGGCCTCCCTGTCCATCACCAACTCCTGGAGCTTGCTCAAACTCATGTCCATTGAGTAGGTGAAGCCATCCAACCATCTCATCCTCTGTCATCCCCTTCTCTTCCTGACTTCAATCTTTGCCAGCATCAGGGTCTTTCCCAACGAGTCAGTTCTTCACATCAGGTGGCCAAAGTATTAGAGTTTCAGCTTGAGTCCTTCCAATGAATATTCAGGACTGATTTCCTTTAGAACTGACCGGTTTGATCTCTTTGAAGTCCTTCCCCTTTTATTTATGATTGGATAATATTCTATCAGGACTTCCCTGATAGCTTAGTTGGTAAAGAATCTGCCTGTAATGCAGGAGACCCCGGTGTGATTCCTGGGTTGGGAAAATCCACTGAAGAAGGGATAGATTACCCACTCCAGTATTCTTGGGCTTCCCTCGTGGCTCAGCTGGTAAAGAATCTGCTTGCAATGTGGGAGACCTGAGTTTGATCCCCGGGTTGGGAAGATCCCCTGGAGAAGGGAAAGGCTACCCATTCCTATATTCTGGCCTGGAGAATTCCATGGACTGTATAGTTCATGGGGTCACAAAGATTCGGACATGACTGAGCAACTTTCACTTTCAGTATTCTATCATATAGGCATATCGCATGATTTTCCTTATTCATTCATCGGTTGATTGATAGTTGAGTTGTTTCCACTTTTGGCTATAATGCTGCTATGAATATTAGGCTTCCCTGGTAGCTCAGCTGGTAAAGAATCCGCCTGCAATGCAGGAGACCCTGGTTCAATTCCTGGGTTGGGAAGATCCCCTGGAGAAGGGATAGGCTACCCATTCTAGTATTCTTGTCTCAAGAATCTCCGTGGACAGAGGAGCCTGGTGGGCTACAGTCCATGGGGTCGCAAAGAGACGGACATGACTGAGTGACTAAGAATAGCACAGATATGAATATTATTGTACAAATTTCTGTGTGAATACATCTTTGTGTTTCTCCTGAGTATATTCATAAGAGTGGAATTGCTGTGTGTCTTTTGAGGAGCTGCCCAGCAGTTTTCCTGTGTTTGCACCATTTTATAATCCCACCAGCAGTGTCTGGGGTTTTATTTTAGCACTTACATTTAATCTTTTGATCCATGTTAAGTTAAATTTTGCACATGAAGTTGGACCCCCTAACTTATACCCCATATGAGGTAGTGCGTTCAACGTTTTTCTTTAGCACGTGGATATACAGTTGTCCAAAACCATTTTGTTGAAAAGACTATTCATTCTCCATTGAATGGTCTAGGCACTCTTGTGGAAAATCAATTGACTTTAAATGTGAGGTTTATTTCTGGACTTTCAGCTCAATCCTATTGATCTATACATCTAACCTTATACCGCTATCACATTGGCTTCTCTATAATTGCAGCTTTATATATATATGTGTGAGTATATATATATATATATTTTTTAAACTATATGTTTATATCTACTTATTTGACTGCATCTGGGTCTTACTTGTGGTGTGCAGGATCTAGTCCCTAGACCAGGCATAGGACCCATGCCCCTGCACTGAGAGTGCAGAGTCTTAGCCACTGGGCCCTCAGGGAAGTCTCCGTAATTACATTTTTGCAGTAAGTTTGAAATTAGGAAGTATGAGTCCTCCGATTTTATGTTTTCTTTGAAAGAAATTTTAACTAATTTGAGTCCCTTGAATTTCCATATATATATATTTAGCCATGCAGCAAGACTTGTAAGATCTCAGTTCCCACACCAGGGATTGAACCTGGGCTCTAGCAGTGAAAGCCCAGAATCCTAACCACTAGACCATCAGGGAACTGCCTTCCATATATATTTTAGAATCAGCTTGTCAATGTCTGCAAAGAAACTAAGAGGAATTTTGAGAGGGATTGCATTGAATCTGTAGCTCTATTGTATTGCCATCTTAACAGAACTGGGAGAAGGAAATGGCAACCCACTCCAGTATTCTTGCTTGGAGAATCCCACGGACAGAGGAGCCTGGTGGGCTGCTGTCTATGGGGTCGCAAAGAGTCAGACACGACTGACACGACTTAGCAGCAGCTTAACAGAACTGAGTCCTACAATCCGAGAACATGGGATGTCTTTCCATTTATTAGGTCTTCTAGAATTCTTTCAACAATGTTTTATAGGTTTTGGAGTGTATGTTTTGCGTTTAAAAATATAATTTTATTTATTTTTGGCTCTGCTGAGTCTTCATTGCTGTGCGGGCTTTTCTCCACTTGCGGTGAGCGGGAGCTACTCTCTATTTCGGTGTGCGGGCTTCTCATTGCAGCGGCTTCTCTCGTTGTGGAGCATGGGCTCTAGGGCATGCTGGCTTCAGCAGTTGTGGCTACTGGGCTCTAGAGCACAGACTCAGTAGTTTTGGTGCCTGGATGTAGTTGTTCCTTGGCCTGTGGGATCTTCCCAGACAAGGGATTGAACCTGTGTCTCCTGCATTGGTAGGCAGATTCTTTACCACTGAGCCACCAGGGAAGCCCTGTATTTCTTTTGTGAATGGGTGATTTTTTCATTGTGATAAAATAGACATAAAATTTACCATTTTATTCATTTTTAAGTGGCATTAAGTACATTCACTTTGCTGTCATCAGCATCCACATTCAGAACTTCATCTTTCGAAAGTGAAACTCTATCTGCAATAAACACTGACTGCCTGGTCCCCTCTTCCTCCAGCTCCTAGTCACCTCTACCCTACTTTCTGTCTTTATTAATTTGATGACACTTGATACGTCACATAAGTGAAATCATATGTTCTCAGAACCCATCAACATGTCCCATAATCTGGGAACTAATAGATATTTACAATGGCTTCAACATGTGGTTCACGTAATCACTCTGCTGACAACTTGGAAATGTCTCATTTCCTTCCCTGGGGAGTGGGTCAGAACTCGACTGGCAAAAGTACAGTAAGTTCCCTACATACAAACAAGTTCCATTCTGGGAGCGTGTTCGTAGGTCCAATTTGTTTCTAAGTCCAACAAAGTCAGCCTAGTTATCCAAATAACACAATCTGCTATATAGTACCGTACTGTAATAAGTTTATAATACTCTTCATACAAATAATACATATAAAACCAAACACAACAAATAAAGGAAATATTTTTAATCTTACAGTACAGAACCTTGAGAAGTACAGGAGTACATAGTATAACAGCTGGCACACAGGGGCTGGCATTGAGTGAACAGGCAAGGAGAGTTACTGACTGGAGGAGGGAGAGGAGGTGAGAGATGGTAGAGTGGACGGGTCGTCAGCAACAGGAGATGGAGGGCAAGCTGAGATGTCACTCATGCCTGACATGGATGGCACAGGTTCTGATTCCTTGCTGGATTCAAGTCTATCTACCCTCTTGAAAAAAATGATCCAGTGATGCATACTGGCATCTTTGAAAATTTGCAGCTTGAAGGTTTGTATGTAGGAGACTTACTCTACCTTGGACTTCTCCTGTGAGCAGTAAGACCTGACTCTTGTGTCTACTCTGTACCTCTCACCCACCTTCACAACACGGAGTTTTATACCCGTTCCTGGGGCAAGGAGCAATGAACAGAGAAGGTGAGTCCGTTGACCTGTTGGTAGGTGATGGCCTCTGTCTTCCGACTCTGGTCCTGCTACTTCTATTCTGACTATGTGGTCTTCCTTTCCCCAGGCGGCACAGCAAACAGGACAGAACAGAATTGAACACAGTGGTTTTGGCGAGCAAGTCAGCATGCAAACGGGAATAAGAGCCCTGGGACTTTCCTAAGACAAACAAAGGATTTAAAAGAAATAACAATATTTAATAGAACTCAAAACCCCCAAGTCCAGATTAAGAAAACAACTTGCTACAAACAACGGAAGATACTAAAATTAGCTGTATTTTTTAACTAGAAACTCTCTCATCACAGCACCCAAAAAAAGGTACATCAAGTTTAAGAAATGTTTTATGATGGGAATAGAAATGTTCAGCTCCAGGAAGAATAACTACTGAATCCTCCACTGACTGGAGCTTCCCAAGTGTCACTAGTGGTAAAGAATCCGCCTGCCAATGAAGGAGACATAAAGAGACCTGGGTTTGATCTCTGGGTTGAAAAGATCCCCCTGGAGGAGGGCATGGCAACCCATTCCAGTATTCTTGCCTGGAGAATCCCATGGACAGAGGACCCTGTAGGGCAACAGTTCATGGGATGGCAAGCAGTTGAACATGAATGAAGCAACTCAGCTGATCCACTCAGTGGCCTTCCCCAAATCTTTGTTCATTCCTGCTTCCCTAAGTGCCTGGTTTCCTGTCAAATTGCTATTGTCCCGAAGCCTTCATGTTTCCTCTTGATCATATTTCTTCCCCCAAGCCCTTTTTCAGCAATGAGTTAAAGCTCCAGACAGTTGTCAAGTATTCCTCTTGTGCAGGCCAAGCTTTCCAAGGAGTGACACCACAAAGTGAAGACACAAACGGATGTGACGAGGCACTTGATGTTGGACTTGGCACAGCCCTGGGCAGAGAAATGGAGCTGCAGGGGAGGATCCACACGCAGCCAGATCCACATTATTCCCAGAAGAGTCATTGGGATATAACTGCACGTGGCTCAAGTTCAGAGTCCTGGGTCAAAGCCCTTGGGAAATCCTATGGTCCAGAGTCTCTCACGCCAGCTGACACTGGCATCAGTAAACATTATAGACCAAGGGTCAGAAAACTATGGGCTCTAAGCCAAATAGGACCCTTGCCTATTTTTGTATGACTGGCAAGCTTCGAGTCATTTTTAAATATTTGAAAAAAAAATTAAGTAATATTGTTGACATTAAAATGGTATACAATTAAAGTCTGTGTCTAAAATTAAAGTTTTGCTGCATACCACCACATCCATTGACCTGTGCCTATGTCTATAGCTGCTTTCTTATTGTGTTAGAAGAGTTGAGTAGTTGTATCAGAGACTGTATGGCCCACAGGAGCCTAAGATATTTACTCTCTGGCCCTCTGCAGAGAAAGTCTGCTATCCTCGTATCCAATTGTTTTTAAAAATGATTTTATTTATTTATATATATAATGGCCGTGCTTGGTCTTCGTTGCTGAAAGGGGTTTCTCTGTTGTTGTTGTTCAGTCCCTCAGTCATGTCCAACTCTGCGATGCCATGGACTGCACCACGCCAGGCTTCCCTGTCCTTCAACATCTCCTGGAGTTTGCTCAGACTCATGTCCATTGAGTTGTTGATGCCATTCATCATCGACTTTGGGAGCTTTCTCTAGTTGTGGTAATTGGGCCCTCTACAGTTCATTGTGGTATTCGGGGTACTCGGGGTACTTTTCTCATTTCAGTGGCTTCTGTTGTTGAGGGTGGGCAGGCTTCAGTAGCTATGGCTCGTGGCTCAGTAGTTGGGGTTCCTGGGCTCTAGAGCACAGGCTCAGTCATTGTGGTGCACAGGCTTAGTTGCCCCACTGCATGTGGGATATTCCTGGATCAGGGATTGAAATGGTGTCTCCTGTATTGGCAGGTGGATTCTTTACCACTGAGCCACCAGGGAAGCCCCAGTATTCAACTCTTTTTCAGAGACTGCAGCAGCAAAAGAAGAGAAAGGAACAGAGGAGAGCCAAGTCACAACCATCCCCTCTAAGTTGGGGAGTCCAGCTGGTCAGACAGGATTAGAACTTGGGAATCACTACTTAGATCTGGCCACTGTGTTTCCACAAGGGGGCCCTTGGATGCAGTGAGGGATGGGCCAGGCCTAGTGACTGCCCCTGCTGCTGTATCATCTCACCCTGCTATGGCCCTTCCTCGTCACACGGTGTGCCTCTGGACACACCATGCCTCTTACGGGAGCAGCCATTGCTGTCCTCGTCTCCAGGGCAGAAGTCTAAGTTCAGCTCCATTTGGCAGATGGAGAATTTGGGAAGACTTTACGTGTCACCCCAGCAATTCTGAGTGCCAATGACCTCCTCAAGATCGGTCCCCACTCTCAATTCAACTTCTGTGTTGGCCCCTTGACCAGTCTCTGGGCTCCATTCTGTGTCTTGATAGAGCCTAGGAAAGGGATTAAAATCTCCAGATATCCCAAGGGCCGTCCTGCAAAAGATGGTTCTATGAGGTCCCAGAGGTCAAACTAGTGTGAATGGGTGGAGTGACAATAGCTTTGAACTTGCACGGGGAAGGCTCACCTCACAATGTTTGCTGAGCAGAACCCGACCAACCACCTTGGGAGGCAACGAGTTCACTGCTTTAGCAGAAATTATGTGGGTGATAAGAGAGTGGTGGGTCTGATGACCTCTGGCTGCTAGGATTGTCTGAATCAGAACTCATGGATTTGGGGGCAGAGTTTGACAACTCAGATACTGAATGTTTCCCAGGTGACACAGCGGTAAAGAATCTGCCTGCCAATGCATGAGACGTGGATTCCATCCCTGGGTCAGGAAGATCTCCCGGAGTAGGAAATGGCAATCCATTCCAGCCTTCTCGTCTGGAGAATTCCAAGGACAGAGGAGCTATAGTGGGCTATAGTCCATGGGGTCGAAAAGAGTCAGACTCGACTTTGTGACTGAGTGCGTACACACATACACACACAGACACACACACACACATACACACTGAATGCAGTAGCTCAGAGCATGGGCTTTGGTATCAGAGCTGTCCTAAAGTCAAACCTCAGGCTCAGTCACTTACTGACTGAGTCATTTGGTAAAGTTAGTTAACTCATTGTTGACTGGGGGATTTTTGCAGAAACTATCGCCTATGACGGGTTTTATTTTGGCTGGCCCCCAAATTAATTCTGTTATAGTGAAATAATGCAGGTTATTACATTCAATAGTTATACCTGACACACCTGTAAAGCCTTCTAATTTTCATGAAATGTTGTGTTCAACCCAAAGCAAAGGATTGACGCAAAGGAGCCTTCTCCAGTACGATGAGTTTCATGTTCACTTTCTGTATCAGAATCAATCACTAAGGTTTTTTGTCTTTTTGTTGGTCTAATATTCACATCATCTGAATCAGAACTATGTTCTGAAGAACTATCATCTTCTGAGATGCTAGTATATATGTCACTCGGACAATCAGAGAAAGTATAAAATTCACCAGAAACTGCTTCACTCAAAATTTCAGGATGCATCATTTTTGAAATTTTACATTGATGACATATACAAGGTTGGAACAAGGACCTAATGTAACAAAATGTGAGTGATTATGACAATCGTAAGTTGCATAATGAACACTTGATCAATTTGAAGCTCTAACAACTTCCCATGGTGATGTTAATTGTATCTCTCTCTAATAGTAGATTGATAAATCTCTGGTCAAAAATGTTTGAATAACAAAACACATAGTAATACGTCTCTGGTCAATAGTTAAGATGAGGGACTTCCCTGGTGGTCCAGTGGTTAAGAATTTGCCTGCCTAAGCAGGGGGCACAGGTGGGAAGATCTTACAAGCCATGGGCAGCTAAGCCCATGCCCAAAAGTTCCTGAGCCGGCACACCCTAGAGCCTGTGCTCCACAACAAGAGAAACCACTACAATGAGAAGCCTTTGCACCACACCTGGAGAAAAGCCTCTGAATAACTACAGAGACCCAGCACAGCCACAAATAAATAAATAAAAAGTTAAGATGAGTCTCACTGAGCTCCCACGTCTGTAAAGTGTGAGGTTGGTCACTATGAAACCGAGATCCTGTTAGGGAAAAATGACAGCACATTTAGTGTCAACAAGAGGTAACTGTTGTTGAACAATTATTACAAGAAATCTTCGTCAGTTGCTGATTGCCTTCTATATCAGTGGGGTCCAAATCTTGGTTGGGAAAAAATTTTTTTTTCCCCAAAGCCATTTGAGGGCTGGGAATGGAGGAAATGAAGAAATAAATGAAATAGCTCTCCTGGATCACACGTCAGCCTTCAGGCAGGAGATGGTGACTGTTCTGCTCACCGTCTTCCTGGCGTCAGTGACATCAATGTGTCGCTCATCGACATGGTTGCTTCAAATGGTGTTGAATCTCTCCCAGTGACTCCAAAGGGTTGAGCAGAGAGGAGAGATGCTCACCAGATGCCTGAGGGTAATATATTGCTGATGATGGTAGACAGGGATGTGGGAATCGGAGAACATCACATTAACCACTTTCTTCTATTTTTCCCAAATGTTTTACGAAAGCATTAATCAAGAATCACATTTGGTGGAAAAACCAATGTTGGTGGTGAGTAATGAATGCCAGCTTCCGTCACATTTGTCCTTTTCTGGGAGTTTCTAAAGTGCTGAACTTGCTGGTTTAATGGTTTACTGCCACCAAGGGAGATTTTTATAAACTGCAGCATCAACGGGCAGATTTACCAACACTGGGGAGCTGAGCCACTTTGGAGAGAGCACAAAACAGGGTAGCTTAACATCTTCCACTGGGATGAATTTCTTGAATTCATTTTATTTGTTTGCTTTTTTATAAATTATTTAATTAGTTTATTTTAAAGTTTTTTTTTTTTTTAATGTGGACCATTTTTTAAGTCTTTATTGAATTTGTTACAATATTGCCTCTACTTTTATGCTTTGGTTTTTTGGCCACTAGGGGTATGGGATTTTTGCTCCCTGACCCAGGATCGAATCCGAACCCTCTTCGTTGGAAGGGAGAGTCTTAACCACTGGACCACCAGTGTGTCCATGCTCAGTTGCTCAGTCGTGTCTGACTGTGACCCCACGGACTGTAGCCCACCAGGCTCCTCTGTCCATGGGATTTCCCAGGCAAGAATGTTGGAGTGGGTTGCCATGTCCTCTTCCAGGGATCTTCCTGACCCAGGGATCAAACCTGAGTCTCCTGTGTCTCCTGCATTACAGGTGGATTCTTTATCCACTGAGCCACTTGGGAAGCTGCAACCACCAGGGAAGTCCCTTATTTATTTAGCTGTGCCAGGTGTTAATTGCAGCACTCAGGCTCTTCCATCTTCCTTGTGGCATGCATGAAGGATTTTTAACTGTGGCATGCGGGATCTTTTTGGTTTCAGTTAGTTGTGGCATGTGGGATCTAGTTTCCTGGCCAGGGGTTGACCCTGGCCCCCTGCACTGGGAATCTTAACCATGGGACCACCACAGAAGTCCCAGCTGAATTCATTCTAATCCTCTTCTCCTACTGGGTGCCGGGCACTGTATGAGGGTTTGGAGATATGGAAGTGAGCAGGGCAGCCACTGTCCTTAAGAGGACCATCTGTTAAGAAATACCCACAGCTGTTCCATGCAAAGTGGCCCCTGCCGCAGATATGAGCCTGCGGGTAGGAATGCCTCATCAGGCCAGGGGCCCAGAGAAGGCTTCCTGGAGGAGTCAGGCCTGAGCTAAATTTGGAAGGACCGTTAGTTAAGGACTTAGGCATCAAAAAGAAGGTTGCTGCAAAGTCAAAGGCAAGGAGGCCAGAGACAGCCTGCAGGAGCAGCCAAGTGGAGGCCAGTGGGTGAGGGAAGCAACAGCGGACAGTGAAGCTGGAGTGATGGGTAGGCTGGGCCTTAAGGCAGCGCTTGAAGGCCATGTGCCAAAGCATGGACTCTGCCAGGGGGGAACCATAAAGGGTTTTAGGAAGAGAAGCATCAATCAGATTTGCATGTTTATCTTTTCTAAATTAATTAACTTTTATTATTTGTTTGGCTGTGCTGGTTCTTCATGGCTGAGCATGGGCTTTCTCAAGTTATGATGAGCAGTGGCTTCTCTTGTGGAGCATGGGCTCCAGGGCGTGCGGGCTTCAGTAGTTGCAGCTTGAGGGCTCTAGAGCACAGGCTCAGTAGTTGTGGCACATGGGCCTAGTTGCTCTGTGGCATGTGGGATCTTCCCAGACCAGGCATTGAACCTGCGTCCCCTGTGTTGGCAGGAGGATTCTTAGCCACTGGACTACCAGGGAAGCCCTAGATTCACACTTTTAAACAGATACTTTGTGAGCCACAGTGTAGAAGACCAGCTAGAGGGCAGGAGCCTGGGCTGGGAGGTGCTGAGAGGCTGCAGAGGCGCCGGGACAGCAGTGACTACTTCTCCTTTCCTTCTGGGTCCCCACCATCTATCTGCCCAGGTCATGTCCTCATGGTGGGGAGCAGGGTCACTCAGTGTTTGCTGACTTAGCAGGAAGTTGTATCAGTAGACCCTAGTGTCCTGGGCAGTGAATGTACGTGAGTGTGTATGTGTATCTGTTTAAAGGGAGTTTCCACCGACCTTGACAGTGACGGGGAACCCAGACATGCTTGAATTATGGTGCACATCCATCAGATGTGAGTCATTTGCATTTTGAATTGCAGAGGCCCTCACTGAAGTCTGCCAGCAGAGGAAAAATGGTTCCTGTCACGGAGCTGACTTCATCATGGTCAAATTCAGCACTTGTAGGCGTCACAGGTACGAGAGAGCAGGACGTGTTAAGTGGGGAGGGGCACATGGAGGACAGGAGGCCGATTTCCCGGGTGCACGGGGAGCGCTGCCCTCATGTGTCATCGCCTTGCATCTGCATAGCAGCCTTGGGTGGTTGTTGTTGTTGAGTCAATAAGTCCTGTCCAGCCCTTTGTGACCCCATGAACTGTAGCCCACCAGGCTCCTCTGTCCATAGATTTCTCCAGGCAAGAATACTGGAGTGGGTTGCCATTTCCTCCTCCAGGGGATCTTCCTGATTCCAGGATGGAACCGTGTCTCTGTGTCTCCTGCACTGGCAGACGGGTACTTTACCGTGGAACCATTAGGGAAGTCCCGAGTTACTGCCTTTTGTATTAATACCCGGAAACACCAGAGGATGAGAATGTGGAGTAGTGAACACCCTGAAGGCTCAAATGCAGGGCTCCTGACTGTCCAGGGCTCTGTCCCTCCTCCTTGGTGTGTTGTGAGGCAACTCTGAGAACAGTATTGTAACATGACTGCTTTTTTTAAAAGTTTTTTTGGTGTGGACCATTTTTATAGTCTTTATTGAATTCACTATATATTGTTTCTGTTTTTTGGCCAGGAGTCATGTGGCATCTTAGCTCCCTGACCAGGGATCAAATTCGTACCTCCGGCATTGGAAGAAATCCTAACCACTGGACCACCAGGGAAGTCCCAACACGGCTGCTTTTTGAGAACCACGGCACTTCTGATTGAATGAGACTCTAGTATACTTGGGAGGTGTGGTAGGCTTAACAATGCCTCCCAAAGAGGTCCACATGCTTATGCTTGCATCCTGGAACTATGTCACTTTATACGGTAAAAGAGACCTTACAGATGTGATGAAATTAAGGATCTTGAGATGGGAGATGACCCTGGATTATCTGGGTGGACCAAGGGAATCACGAACCCTATATAAGGGAGGCAGGAGAATTGGAATTGGTAGTTGAAGATGCTTGACTGTGAAAAGAAAAGGTTGGAGTTATTGGAGGGAAGGGTCTTGAGAGAAGGAGTGCAGGCAGCCCGAGGAAGCTGGAAAAGGAAAGGAATTTCTACCGGAACCGCCTGAAGAGAGCCAGTTGCAGACACCTTAGTTCTAGAGCACAGTGAGACTAGGTTTGGATTTTTGATCTCCAGGACTCTCAGAGAGTAATAAACCAAACAAGCAGGGCCACACTGCATAGCGGCTACAATATGTACCTGGGACTTCAGAGAAAATCCGGAGTCTTGCAGAGGTTGATCTAGTGATGAATATGAGTGAGGGGTTGGGTGAGAGGATCTCAGGTCGGCCCGGAGGGGTGACCATTCTGATGGTATGGTTTATCTAGTCAACATGGGCTGAGAGGCAAGTCTAGTGTTGCTGAATACGGTGACAAGAATGCTCCTCTTTTCTCTTTCCAGCAGTGGAACCATAGGTGTCAGCAAGCTCCCCACTCATAGCTGGGTTGGCTTTAGAAGAAGGGGGGCAGTCTACAAAAGGGGGTGGGGGGTGGAAGGCGGTGGTTCTCTGCTTCACAAGCTCCGCCCCCTGTTGCATGCCCACACACACACACACACACATCCTTGGAGGAGGATACGCCTTTCTATCAACCACCTGGCTGAGGATGCTGTGCTGTTTGGACTTGGCCCCCTTCTTGGACCACCCTTCTCCCTGTGCCTGTGCTGTTCATCTGGTGTGAGACATAGAGGGAGAAGCAGGTGTCTAAGTCCAGCCTTGCTTTCCCTACTTCCCAGATGGCACCTCACACACCCTGGACAGGTCTGTGGGGGCTCCTGGGGGACGCCTGCATCGCTCTGGCTTGGTGGTCAAACACCGAGACAGAGTTCCTCAAAGGCTCTACACCTGAGCGGGTATCTAGCAGTCTGTTCAGTAATGGGGCTGCTTGAAAGACAGAGACACTCCCACAGTCCTGCCTCTTTTCCCAGGGCTCCCCTCGTGGCTCACACAGTAAAGGATCTGCCTGCAATGCGAGAGACCCAAGTTTGATCCCTGGGTCAGGAAGATCCCCTGGAGAAGGGAATGGCAACCCTCTCCAGTATTCTTGCTTGGAGAATCCCATGGACAGAAGAGCCTGTCGAGCTATAGTCCATGGGGTCGCAAATAGTGGGACATGACTGAGTGACGAACACAGCACATCTCTTTTCCCTAAAGACACACTTTGAGCTTAGCATCTCCCTTCTAGGAAATCTCAGAAAGCTGGTGTTGCTTTTTCTTTTTCTAATTTCATTTATTTTTGGCTGTGCTGGATCTTCGTTGCTGTGCGGGCTTTTCTCTAGTCGCAGTGAGTGGGAGCTATTCTGTAGGTGCAGCGCTCGGTTTCTCTTTGCAGTGGCTTCTCTTGCTGTGGAGCATGGACTCTAGGGCTCTGGGTGTAAGTAGCTGCAGCATGTGGACTCAGTAGTTGCAGCTTTTGGGCTTCAGAGCACAGGCTCAGTAGCCGTGGCACACGGGCTTAGTTGCTCTGATGCATGTGGGATCTTCCCGGACCAGGGCTTGAACCCAGATCTCCTGCATTAGCAGGTGGATTCTTTACCACCAAATTCCTTAATTCCCCATCCACACTTCCCTTGTACTTGATGTGTGGATGCACACAAAGCCACCCAGCACCGCATCCGAAACAAACAGACACATTTTAAGTTCTTTGCTTCTGTCAAGGCTATGCCCACGTTCATTCAAGCTGCTCCAGCCTTTTCACGGAGATGACTTCTGTGGCTGCTAAACAGTCCCTCGTGTTCAAGTTTTCCCTGCTGTCATGGAGGCATGGCAACAAGGTATAGCCACACCTCTCTTGTGTGTCAATACAACTTTATTTTTCTGAGACTGGACTCAGGTTAGTTCTGTAGATGATAGGAAACTTTTTCTTTCACTCAACTCTGCTTTAAAAGTTAGTATCTTTGGAATTAAATCTGGGACTCTCCTTTCGCTTTTGCTCCAGTTTTCAGCTCCCTGAAGGTGGTCTAATTTCTAGGGGATTAAGAGAAGTCTTGATCCCTAGACATTGGCAGGGGCTGCTTCTCTTGTTGGTGACATCCTCTGACCTTGCCACTTTCTGTTGTGGGCAAACCCAGGATTCGACACTGGATGTTAGTATTGACCCGGGATCAGATACTGTGTGTTGTATTGATTCAGGATCAGACACTGAGTGCTCATATTGACTAGGATGGACTTCTCTGGTTGCTCAATGGTAAAGAATCCACCTGCAATGCAGGAGCCTTAGGAGATGTAGATTCAATCCCTGGGTCTGGAAGATCCCCTGGAGGAGGAAAAGGCAACCCACTCCAGTATTGTTGCCTGGGAAATCCCATAGATAGAGGAGCCTGGTGGGCTACAGTCCATGGGGTTGCAAAGAGTCGGACACAACAGAAGTGATGAGCACTTTCACTTTCATGTTTTAAATGAGCAAGTGGCTCCCAAACTTGTAGTCAAAGGACAGATTAATATAAGACAAACAAGCTGGATTAAGGCTGTATAAACAGGAGTCCCACTAAATATGAAACTCAAAGAAGTGACCAGAACAGGTTTATCCCTTTCAGATAAAAAATACATGTATACCTATGGCTGATTCATGTTGATATATTGCAGAAACCATCACAACATTGTAAAGTAATTATTCTCCAATTAAAAATAAAGTTTTAAAAAAGAAACATTTGTGAAGAATTGACGGAAAAATAACTGGGGCTCAGTATAGTAAGATGATAAAAAAGTAATAAAATATTTTTCTACAGCCTTTTCAGCCCTAGACTCCCTGTCTCTGGTGATAAGGTTGCCTTCTACCCTCCTGGTTGTTGTTGTTTAGTGGCTAAGTCATGTCCGACTCTTTCGAGGCCTCATAGACTGTAGCCCGCCAGGCTCCTCTGTCCAGGGGATTTCTCAGACAGGAATGGGAGGGCAATTTCATGGGAGATTTATCTTCTGCTTTCATGGGGCAAAAGAGGGTCAGATTGTGCATCCTGCACTGGCTGTTTCTCAAATATCTTTAATTAAGAATAATCACTATGTCAAAATGGCATATTTGGAGGTGACATATTCTGAACCCTTACAGGCAAAAAGATCATTATTAGGCCATCATGAGTCTTCTGTACCCAAAGGGAAGTAAAAGCTCCTCAGCTCTCCAATCTTGGCTTTGTGTTTTTGTGTCTAGATCCTATAAAATGCCTATAAAATGCTTTCAAACTTTTAGTACAGGCCGAATCTTGCAAAGTCTCTTCAGCATTTTCTCTGCATCTATATATAATCTCTCTTTTTAAAGGTGCTTTCTGGGAGTTTCCTGTTGTTCCAATGATTAAGAATCCACCTTGCAAAGCGGGAGATCCTTGGTTGTAGGTTGAAGACCCCATGTGCCACAGAGCATCTAAGCCCACCCACTGAAACCACTGAGCCCACACACGGCAACTGGAAGACTCCGCATGACGCAGCTAAGACACAACACAGCCAAATAAATAAACACTTCTTTAAAACGTGCTTTCTATTCCCAAGATAGGGGCTCTTCCTGCTCCCTGAGTGGAGGCTGGGAAGGGCAGGCGAGGACAAAGGGAATGAAATATTCATAGTTTAATATTAAATCATTACTTATTACACAAATATAACTGAAATGAAGAATTCTCTGGGTTTAACTTTTCCTTATGTTGAGTAAATTTGATGTAATAAATTCTCAGCTTCTGAGAGAATGGATCAGAAGGTCTGCACATGGCTCTGTGTGGCCAAGGGTCTATGACTGAATGACAGAAACTTGCAACTGTCTTTTCTAGCCTCATGAGACCAACGCTGTATCCCTGAGATCAATAATGACCACTTAGTGGAGGAAGGACAGTGCACGTGGTCCCATCTTTTATTCTTAAGACTGTCGTCTAAGGCTGGCACGTACAGCCGGCATGAGCGCAGCCTGGGTGAGTACTCCAATTACAATCCTTAGATGACCTTGAACATGTGCTTGTACAATAAAAAGTGTCCATCAGGGCCTCCCATCTCCCTGCCCACTGGCTCTCTGCATGATCCTGGGACCTCTGGACCTCACGACCTCACCCGCCGGCTCTGCCCAAAGCCATCAGGTCAACTAGATGCTTGTTTCATTCACTGAGTTTTTCTGAAAGCTGGGTGTTGCCTTGTGATTGAGGTCTGGGGACCTCTTTTTTTCCTGGAGTCTGTGCCCTTGGGGGCTAGTCTTCACAGAAAGGACGCCTGGATCCTGCCTTGGCTACACCACTGGCCTTGCTTTGGCTGGGTCCCCAGTGACTCCTAAGCTCCAAGGTCAATGGACACTTTCCAGGCCGGATATTACTTGACAGCTGTGTCATTTGACACTGCTGATGGTACTTCCTTAATACATGTCTGTTAAAAAAAAATTATGGTTCCCTTTTGGCTTTCTTGAAGGTTGGACACAAATTCATATTGGCGTAACTGGAAAAGCATTTTGTAATTTAGAAATATACTGTACTTAAATATGCAGAGTACATCATGAGAAACACTGGGCTGGAAGAAGCACAAGCTGGAATCAAGATTGCCGGGAGAAATATCAATAACCTCAGATACGTAGATGACACCACCCTTATGGCAGAAAGTGAAGAGGAACTAAAAAGCCTCTTGATGAAAGTGAAAAGAGAGTGAAAATGTTGGCTTAAAGCTCAACATTCAGAAAACTAAAATCATGACATCTGGTCCCATCACTTCATGGGAAATAGATGGCAAAATAGTGGAAACAGTGTCAGACTTTATTTTTTTGGGCTCCCAAATCACTGCAGATGGTGACTGCAGCCATGAAATTAAAAGATGCTTACTCCTTGGAAGGAAAGTTATGACCAACTTAGGTAGCATATTGAAAAGCAGAGACATTACTTTGTCAACAAAGGTCCATCTAGTCAAGGCTATGGTTTTTCCTGTGGTCATGTATGGATGTGAGAGTTGGACTGAAGAAAGCTGAGTGCCGAAGAATTGATGCTTTTGAACTGTGGTATTGGAGAAGACTCTTGAGAGTCCCTTGGACTGCAAGGAGATCCAACCAGTCCATTCTAAAGGAGATCAGTCCTGGGTGTTCTTTGGAAGGACTGATGCTGAAGCTGAAACTCCAATACTTTGGCCACCTCATGCGAAGAGTTGACTCATTGGAAAAGACTCTGATGCTGGGAGGGACTGGGGGCAGGAGGAGAAGGGGACGACAGAGGATGAGATGGCTGGATGGCATCACCGATTCGATTGACTTGAGTCTGAGTGAACTCCGGGAGTTGGTGATGGACAGGGAGGCCTGGCGTGCTGCAATTCATGGGGTCACAAAGAGTCAGACACGACTGAGCAACTGAAGTGAACTGAACTGAACTGACTCATTTTAAAAAATTATTTTGAAATAATGATAGCTTCATAGGAGGCTGTGGAGAAATGCACAGGGAAGTCCCAAGCATCCTTTTCCTGTCTTCTCTGCCCCCTTGTTTCCCTCTTTCATAGCTTGCATGTGCAGTTCAGTCACTTCAGTTGTATCCAACTCTTTGTGACCTCATGGACTGTAGCTCACCAGCCTCCTCTGTCCATGGAATTCTCCAGGCAAGAACACTGAAGTGGGTTGCCATGCCCTCCTCCAGGGGATCTTCCTGACCGAGGGATTGAACCCAGGTCTCCTGTGTCTCCTGCATTGGCAAGTGGATTCTTTACTGTTGAGCCACCAAGGAAGCCCCTTTCATAGCTTAGATGACTGCAAACCCATGAAATTGACATTGGTGCTGTCCATAGAGATTATTCGGATGTTACCAGTTTTATATTCACTTGTATGTGTGTGCACGTGTGTGTAGCTTTATGCAAGACGTGTGTGTGTGTGTGTGTGTGTGAGTAGCCTTGCAGAACCACCACCACAGTGCAGATATTGTAACATCTCCACAAGGCCCTCTCATGTTACCTTCCCTACCCACACCCATCTGTCCCTCCTTAACCCCTGGCAACCATTAATCCCCTCTCTGTCTCTGTAATGATGTTATTTCACGACGACTTTCACATTAATGGAATCAAGTAGCATGTATCCTTTTGAGAATGGCTTTTCCCAAGGCTCACCCAAGCTATTACATGAATCAATAGTCTGTTGGGTTTTTTTTAATATCTTTTTATTGTGGTAAAAGTCACATAATGTAAAACATACTATTTTAACCATATTTAACTGCACAGTTCAATAGCACTAAGCACATTCCACTGTTGTGCAACTCTCACCATCATCCGTCTCCTGAATTTTCCACCTCCCTGAACTGAAACTCTGTCCCCATTAAACCCTAACTCCCTTTTCCCTCTCCCCCACTTCCCCTGGTCCCTGGCATCTACCAATGTATTTTCTGACTCTATGAATTTGACTATTCTAGGTACCTTGTATAAGTGGAATCAAGTAGTATTTGTCTATATCTACTGCATAGAGGGTCACAAAAATCAGACACGACTAAAGCAACTTAGCATGTACTGCATATTGAAATGCATTTTAAAGGTTAACTTTAAGTTAACTTTAGCTTCTTTTTTCCCCTGTGCTACAAGCTATTATGAGCATTCATTGACAGTTTTTTTAAATGTTTACAATTTCTTGAGTGAAAAATAAGTCTCCCTTTTCCTAAGATAAATCCCCAACAGGGCCATTACCGAGTTGTATGGTAAATCTACTTCTTTAGTTTTGAAAGGAGTTGCCAAACTACTTTTCAGAGTGGCTGTACTGTTTTGCATGCTCACCAGCAATGTCTGAGCCATCTATCTTCTCTATATCCTCGCCAGTGTCTGGTGTTGTCACTATTTTTCATTTCAGCCATTCTGATGGATGGGAATGATGTCTCACTGTAGTTTTACTTTAGCTAATTCCCCAATACATGAAGGCCTCATATTGTTGATAGGAAAGGCTTCCCTTATAACTCTAAAATAATCTGAATCAAATAAATCTTCTGTTGCAACAACCACAATGCCTAAAGTAGTGTGGAAAGCATTTTTGATATACATTCTAATGTCTTTTCTCTCTTAGTAATTTGGATAGGTTCTTTCTTCTTTTTAAATTTTGGCCACACTGGGTCCTTGCTGTGGCACGTGGGCTTCTCTTGTTGCAGAGCACAGGCTCTATAGGGTAAGGAATCAGTAGCCCCGTGGCATGTGAGATCCTAGTTCCCTGACCAGGGACTGAACTCATATCTTCTGCATTGGAAGGCGGGTTCTTAACCACTGGACCACCAGGGAGGTCCCTGGATATGTTCCTTCTGTAGGCCTTTCCGTCATTACACACTCGAGGAACAGGAGGGTGGCTCACACCTAGGACAATGCAGTCCATTGTGTAGGAAGAAGAATGTGAAGTAGAAGAAGTTCTCACCCAGTAGGACGAGGAAGCAGAGGTGCTTCTGGCAAACGAGTTAATTCATTTATCAAACATCATGTATCCATTGTGTGACAGGTAATGTTCCCAGCTGTAGGGGAGATCAGTGAACTAACAGAGATCCCCAATCTCATGGAGCTGAGAACATTGCCCTCCTCCAAAATTAGAAAAAGGAAACAAAAAACAAAGATGAAATAAACCCCTTGAAGCAACACATATGAAGAGAGAGTACCCAAGAATAATATAAAATGATAAAATATCAGGGCTTCCCAGGTGGCTCAGTGGTAATTCACCTGCCAATGCAGGAGACATGTGTTCCATCCCTGATCTGGGAAGATCCCACGTGCTGCGGACCAACAACTACTGAGCCTGTGCTCTAGAGCCCAGGAGCCACAACCACTGAGCCCACACGCCCTAGAGCCTGTGCTCTGCAACAAGAGAAGCTACCACAGTGAGAAGCCCACGCAGAAAATAGAGAGGACCCCCCGCAGTAATGAAGACCCAGCTCAGCTGGAAATAAATACATTTTAAAAATTAAAAATTAAATCTTGGTTTAAAATATCTTTAAAAAACGATAAAATATCTAGTAGAAAAACATAGAGGTAACCATGGTGATCCTGAGTTAGACAGAGATTTCTTAGCTTAGGAACACCAAAATCACATCCACAAAAACAAAGATTAATCATTGGGACTTGGGTAAAATTAAAGAAGTTTGCTTTTTGAAAGGCTGTTAAGAGAATGAAGTGGCATGTTAATACCAAGGAATGTTATTTGGCAATAAAAGGGATTAAAGTACTGATACACGCCACAACATGGATGAACTTTGAAACCCCTATGGCTAAATGACAGAAGCCAGACACGAAAGGCCGCATTCAGTAGGATTCCATTTATATGAAATGTACAGAACAAGCAAATCCATCCAGACAGAAAGGAGATTAGTGGCTGCAGGGGTTGAAGGGAGGAGGGGAAGAGGAGGGGTATGGGGTTTCCTTATGGGGTGCTGAAATGTTCTGGAATTAGTCATGATGGTTGCACAACCTTGTTTATAGGCTGAAACCACCACATTGGACAATGGAACATGCTATATGAACTTTATCTCCACTTGAAAAATGCAACACGTGTCACTGGAAGAATTTCAACAAATGTAATCACCATCCTCTTTCCAGAATAATCCTCCTCCTAAAACACACTCCCTCCTGTATTTTTGTATTTCTTTATGAACAGAAAAAGAGGTAAGATAGCATTGGCTGGTGTACCCATTCAGAAAAGGCAGTGTTCTCTAGCTCCATGCCTTGCATAGTCACTTTTACCTTTGACCCATGCCTGGAATGGATATGAGCCTTGCTATCTTGGGCCCTCTTGTTATCTTATGTCAGCATGGACATCTCCTAGCTTGCTCCAGAATACCTCCATCTTCATCTTGTTTGAGTTGGAAATACCATTTTCCACCCTTCGCTCACCCCATGATAGAAGCACCTTCACAGACATCACTGATGCTGAGAAACGCAAACATGGCAGCTGGAGATTGTGTGTATCTGAACTGGAGCTGAACCCTGTCCACACGTACATTACACTCTACCCCACCACACTGATCTCATCTCCAAAGATGCTCTGAGCCTCAGACTCAGCATGGTAGCTGTGACCTAGCTTTCCCCAAATACCCTCTACTATTGACAAAGGACCACTGACACCAAGGACTCTAGCTTACCAGCCTACTCTGTCCATGGGGTTCTCCAGGCAGGAATATTGGAGTGGGTAGCCATTCCCTTCTCCAGGGGATCTTTCCCACCCCAGGATCAAAGCCTAGCCTCCCACAATGCAGCAGATTCTTTACTGTCTGAGCCACCAGGAAAGCCCAGATAAAGGACAAAGGACTTTATCTCTGAAATCTGAATGTATTCTCCTCTTTCTAAACTCAATCAGACTCACCATCTGACTGTTCCTCCCAAAACTGTGCTCCTCTTCTTGCAGTCTTCAGATCCCAACACAAATTGGATAGGCCCATATGGAAGCAAAAAATATACATAATGTAAATAAACAGGAGCAAAAGTCTGTGATTTACAGATCCACACACTGAGTCTCTGAACAACACTTCCAGGTCCAGGCCCTGCCTATCCCAGGCGTTCCTGTGTGGGGTCCTTCCTGGAAGATCCCAGGACTGAGCATCTCATCAGACTCAAAGAGGCTGGGTCAGGCAGCAGGCACTAAAGGAACTGGAGATGAGACACTGTCCAGGAGATAAGCATGCGGACATCCAGCCCCTCCTTTGAACTTCTTCCTACTCAACATTTGCCATTGATCCATAATCATCTAGGAATCTCCAGGGTCCACTGGGAATTTCTCTGGGATTTGTTCCACCCTTTTGCATGAATGATAACCCCCCAAAAGTCAGAGTTGTAATTGCAAGTTTAGGTCAACCTCCTGTAGTCTCTGTGTTTTTGTGAGTATGTCACCATTATTTCCAGGCCAAGGAGGTGAATACAGATGGAAAGTATGGTACCCCAGTGGGCAAATTTATCATGGCTCTTGGATACACTTCCTCATATTCAGTCCATCTAAAAACATGCTTGATCACTTTTCCAGACATTGTGTTGGGAGGTAGAGATACAGAGATGAATATACCCATACTGCATCCTAGGTTATCTATCCGTTCTAGGGTATTTCTGGAGCATAATCTTGGCCTCCTAAGAAAAAAGATTTCAGAAAGATAAGAATGCAAAATTTCTAATGCAAAACAAAACAAAGAAAAAAAGAACAAAAATCCCTAACCTTTGTCAGTGAACCTATTTGTTAGTCTCAAACCATGTGGATTCAGGGACTTCTCTGGTGATCTGATGGTTAAGACTCTGTGCCCCCCGTGCAGGGGGCCCAGGTTTGATTCCTGGTTGGGGAACTAAGATCCTGAATACTCCGTGGAGTGGCCAAAACAAATAAATAAAATAAAGAGATGTTATTTTTAAAGAAAATCAAAACATGTGGATTCACATTTTTGAGAACAGCTGGTCTTTCTCTCTGTGGTACATGATTTTTTTTTTCTCCCACACTGCCTTCTCTGATGGAGATTGCTGGGCAAGAAGAGACAGTTCCAGTTTTAGGGACATGTGCCATTTGCTCCTGTCCTGTCAGGGGTCTCCACTGTCCTGTTTCTTTAACCTCGCCATAATTTCTGCCTTCCTCTTGTCCCAACAAATTACAGAGCTGGGGGACTTCCCTGGTGGTCCAGTGGTTGGGAATCCACCTTCCAGTGCAGGGGATGCAGGTTCCAATTCTAGTCAGGGAGGTAAGAGCCCACGTACTATGAGGCAACCAAGCCTGTGCTCTGCAACAATAGAAGCCTGCCTGCCACAACTAGAGAAAGCCTGGACACAGTGACAAAGATCCAGGGCAACCAGAAGAAAAATAACTAGTAAGAAAAATAAGTAGTAACTTTTAAAAATAATAAATAACAAATTATTTTATAAATTACAAAAAAAAAAAAAAATTAGAAAGCTGGGAGCTCCCTCTCCAGAAATGGTCTCCCCTTCCATCTTTCATTTCTCAATGAGTCCACTCTATTCTTAGAGAGAGTGCAGTTAATTCTCAGCATCCTGAGAACCACCTCTCTGCTGGAGACCTTGTATTCTCTCCCTCCTGCTGGGGTGAGGAATCTGTGCCCTGGGGATTGGGGTCAGCTGTCCCGAGGCTTCTGTAAGCACCACGTCTTCTTCGTAGTTGTTCAATTGCTCAGTCATGTCCGACTCTTTTCTGACTTCATGGACTGCAGCACACCAGGCTTCCCTGTCCTTCACCATCTCCCAGAATTTGCTTAAATTCATGCCCATTGAGTTGGTGATGCCATCCAACCATCTCGTCCTCTGTCACCCCCTTCTCCTCCTGCCTTCAATGTTTCCCAGCATCAGGGTCTTTTACAATGAGTTGGCTCCTCTGATCAGGTGACCAAAGTATTGGAGCTTCAGCTTCAGCATACATCTTCTAGATCTGTGCAACTATGGTGTGGCAGTGGTGGCAGATGGATGTGCTTGAAAGGAGGGTCTCAGGAAGAGGCGGAACCCTCACGCTTGGTCAGTGCTCTCTGGCAGTGGGAGTCCAGGATGACCACCATCTGGCACTGAGGATGCCCAGCTGTTTGACATCACTCCTGGGCCTGCTGTTTCTACATCAGATTCACCAGTCGTTTCAGCTCATTGTCTCTGCTTGTCCAAGTGCTTCTTCAGGACCCGACGTGCTTTCCTTGGCAGCTGTGTTGGTAGCAGGGACGTTCCATGTTGCTTCAGGCACTTCTGCATATTCTATTTGAACCATCACACGTCTGAGACAGAAAGTCTGCATTCCTGCGTGTTCTGGTGGAAGACCAGGCAAGTGGAACTCTCCCCCCACCCTTTGCCTTATGTCATGGGTTGATCATCCTGCCTACCTGCTCTGTTTCTTAGTCGTGTCCGACTCTTTGTGACCCCATAGACTATAGCCCGCCAGGCTCCCCTGCCCATGGGATTCTCCAGGCAAGAATACAGGAGTGGGTTAACATTGCCTTCTCCAGGGGATGTCCCTGACCCAGGGATGGAACCCAGGCCTCCTACATTGCAGGCAGATTCTTTACCATTTGAGCCACCAGGGAAGCCCCTTCTCAGAAATTCAACCTCAAAAACTCAGGGTTGGGTGTGATGAATTGGGAGATTGGGATTGACATATATACACTGTTGATACTGTGCATATATACACTATTGTAAAATAGATAATTGATGAGAACTTTTTAAAAAAGTTATAAAAGACATTAAAATTTAAAAAAAAAATAATAAAAAACTCAAGGTTTTCGTCTGTGAGCCAAACTGCCAAGCCAGATTTGTGTTCAGTTGCTACTCCCTTTATGAGGCGGACTCAGGTAGAATGTGCACATATGACCTGGTCAGTCTTTTTCAGGTCAAAGTGGAAGGGTCATTCTCCATACACCTGTCGTGTTGAATGTGATGCAGAGAAGAACAATGTTTCGCTTCAGTCACGTCCGACTCTTTGTGACCCCATGGACTATAGCCTGCCAGACTCCTCTGTCCATGGGATTCTCCAGGCAAGAATACTGGAACGGGTTGCCATGCCCTCCTCCAGGGGATCTTCCCCACCCAGGGATGGAACCCTCATCTCTTGTGTCTCCTGCATTGGCAGGCGGGTTCTTTACCATTGCGCCACCTAATCACCAGCTTCTCATGGGCTCTTTGTGGGTATGATTCTTGGACTCGTTCATCTAGAAGAATCAGGCTGAGATAAGTTTCCTCTATTGCCCAAGCTTCTGGGAAACAGAATAAACAGAATTCGGAACTCCCTTTTCCTTATCTATTACCAAAATTCCCTCCAGCGTTAAACTTCTGGGTTTAACTGGGTTTTCCATAAAACCCAGTCAGCATCTTCCTTCCTCTTCAGGGGTTCTATCTTTGTCAGGCAATGTTGAGGTCCTGGGTAGGTGACCAGATGTCCTGGTTTTCTTCATTTCTGCGACATAGGACTTCCACTGCTAAAAAGGGAAAAGTTTCAAGTCAACCAGGATAAGTAGATTTCCCTAGTCCTGGGAAAAATAGACTTTTTTTTTTTTTTAGATGACCACTTTCTTCCTCATTCTTGGTTTTTAATTAATCAATCAATTTATTTTTGACTGCACTGGGTCGGATCTTTGTTGCTGTGTGCAGTGAGCAGGGGCTCCTCTCTGGTTGCAGCAGGCTGGCTTCTCATTGTGATGGCTTCTTGTTGCAGAGCACAGGCTCTATGGTGTGTGGGCTTCAGCAGTTGTGGCACCTGGGCCATGGCATGTGGATCTTAGTTCCCAGACCAGGGATCAAACCAGTGTCCCCTGAACTGGCAGGCAGATTCTCAACCACTAGACCAAAAGGGAAGTTCTGAAAAACAGGTTTCTTTGTAGACAAAGTCCTTTCCACATCTACACTATCAAATATTTCTAAAATTTAAGATTTATTTTTATTGAAAAGGAAAGGTGAAATTCTTTGCAGGCATAGCTTTAAAAATATTTTTTAATTTCTTGTTTTTCTGACAGAAAAATGAAGTGTGACTGTTCCTATTCTTTGCTGCAGTGTAGTATTTGTTACAAGACTGTCACTGATCATTGGTAAAGAGCTGGTCTTGGCAGATGTAAAAATCTGAGGCACTTGGGCTCTGTATGCTTCTGCAAAGTAGAATCCAGCAGGCTGAGGACAGCCCTTCAATAAGGAGACCCAGATTCTGGTGCCTTAAAGTGAAAGCAGAGAGCTGGGGTGTGTGAACCTGGATGGAGGTCTGTGGGCAGCCACTTTTTTCTCCCCAGCAGAATAACAGAGTCCCAGGGATCTCTGTAGTCTGCTACATGCTGAAGGTCTGAAGTCATGCTGGGGTTCAGTTCTTTTGGATGTTGGGCCATTTCCAGGATTGGAAGACCCTGGGCACACTGAGAACCAACATTCCCATCTTGGCCCTTGCCACACAGCTTGACTTTCTGCCTCTCTCCCATTACTTTAACTTCTTCTTTTTTTTTTTTTAATGGGGACCATTTTCAAAGTCTTTATTGAACATGTTACAATACTGCTTCTGTTTTTTTAAATGTTTTGGTTTTTTGGCCACAAGGCATGTGGGATCTTAGCTCCCAGACCAGGGATTGAACCCATACTCCCTGCGTTAGAGGGTGGATTCTTAGCCACTGGACCACCAGGGAGTACCTCTGCCCTCTCTTCTTTATCTTCAGGCTGTCTGTTTGGAACACGCCATTTCTCTATCACCTGGCTCCAGCTTTATGAAGCTGTCTTCTCAGGCAACAGAAAGTGCCTTCACCCTTGGGTTCTCAAGCGTTTCCTGGATGTTGTTTTTTAGAAATCCTTGTTGATCCTGGTTCAGATTAGGCTAAATGCCACCCCTCACTTACTACTCTTTGCACCTCCTCACACTTCCTCCCTGACCACATACCCACAAAATTGTAGGAGAATCACTCAAAGTAAGGGGCAAAGCTTGAAGATTCCAGAGTTGAAGCTCTTACTTCCCCAATCCTCCTGATCTTGGTCCTCTTTCTGTTTGCCCCCAACCCCAGCCCATCCCTCTCACTTGAGCTCAGCCAGTTTTCATCATGACCCAATGCTAACCGTGTCTCATCCCAGCTTGCCACTGCCCTCCATGCGTTCCATCTCCCTGAGGCAGACAGGAATGACAATACAAGTGTGCACACCCATCCCTGGCTCAGACACAGGGTCTGAGACCTATCCAGAAACCTCTCAAGCTGCCAGCAGTCGTGATGAACTCACTGTGGAGCTGGACAATTGAGGAACCTGCCTCTGCCTCCTCTGTCCAATGCTTGTGACTTAGAGCAAAATGAATTTCTTACAGTTTTTCCATAAAATTTTAATTTTTACTTTATATTGGAGTTGAGTTGATTTACAATGTTGTATAGTTTCAGCTGTCCAGCAAAGGAATTCCTTATCATTTAAAGACCATTCGCTGAGTTTCATGTACTTTCCGATGTATTGCACAGAGACTGGTGAACAGAAAGCCTGAAGAAGCCCCCACTGAAAGCCTCTTCAGGACCACAACCTGGGTCATTTCTCTTCTGTCCCACCTTCCAGGGAGCTGGCCCCTGGAAGAGGCCACACAGGAAGTGTGTGAGCACCCATGCCTAAGACAAAAGTCTCCTCCCCACCCCCCTTACGTGGTGACTTGGAAGCGCATTAACACCTCATTCTGCCAGTGGGAAGTGAACCTAAGAAAACATAACTCCAAGGTTTCTAGCATCTTATTAGCGTTCGGGATCCTGGCTGCTCGCTGAGCTGATGTGACAAGGTGACTTTCCATGGCTTCCAAAGGCAGATCTCAGAAGACTAGCCGGGAGTCTGTCGGATCACCAAGGTTTCCAGTAACCCATGTGTGATGTCATCACGGTGGAGCTCAGTTCTGCAGGTCCAGCTTAGGCCCCAGTGTGGCCATGATGAAAACATGGCAGCCCTCTAGGGATGTGGAGACTCCGTGAGAAACATGAGCCAGCACGGCTTTTACTGTCAAGGACCCTGGGGGAATAGCAGGGCTCACACACTGATAAACCGCTGTGATGAAATGTTTTTTTTCTTCCCCGTCAGCGCCAGGTCACGTTTCTTTGTTTTTGGCATTTTTATTCGAGTCTTAAGTGAAATGTGTGGGAAGAATTAGGAGCTGGGCTGTAGAACCAGAGGCCAGCTGCATTCCAGGCATTTTAATCTGGTGTCCTGCTGAGGGGCGGCTTACCTATTTCATGATTTATAAGGGTCTTGGGCTTGGAGACGGGAACCCATTAAGCACTTTCTGCAAAAGCAGAGCCAACAAGCTGGGCGCCCAGTGGGGAGGCTCTGCTTCTGATGGGCCCCATCTGTTGGGACCTGTTGACGAAGTCATGCAAATCACAGCCTTCTGAGTTCTTCCCCCAACCCACCTCCCCTTGTCCATTTGCAGGGTGGGTGCTCTCCACCTAAATCCTTAGCACTTTTATTTTATATTGGAGTATAACTGATTGACAATGTGACAGTTTCAGGTACACAACACAGGGACTCAGCCATACATATACATGTATCCGTTCTCTGCCAAACTCCTTTCCCATCCAGGCTGCCACATAACACTGAGCAGAATTCCCTGGGCTGTACAGTAGGACCTTGTCAGTTATCCATTTTACTTTTTTTCTTCATGTAAAGATTTCCTTTTATTAACATAACCACAATAGAATTTTTTACTTCATATTAGCAATCAAAATGGGCATTTTAAAATGACATTTGTCATTCATTAATGACATTCAATAATGCTACTCATTCAATCATAACAACTAAATAATATCATTTATTAATTCAAACACATAAAGTGCCTTATTGCTGTTTTTGTTTAGTCACTAAGTGGTGTCTGACTCTTTGTGACCCCATGGACTGTAGCACACCAGGCTCCTCTGTCCATGGGATTTTCCAGGCAAGAATACTGGAGTGCGTAGCCATTTCCTTCACCAAGGGATTGTCACAACCCAGGGACTGAACCCATGTCTCCTGCATTTGCAGGCGGATTCCTTACCAATGAGCCACCTGGGAAGCCCTATCAAGTGCCTGCTGCTTCTGCTGCTAAGTCACTTCAGTCGTGTCCGACACTGGATGAGCAAAGATAAAATTAGAGCAATAATTATACAACATCCCATCACAAATATGACAATAATTTCAGATATTTCATATCAAGGTTTTAAAAAAATTTCTAATGCATTTTTTAGAACTTTTTTATTTTGTACTAGGGTATAGCTGATTATCAAAGTTGTGATAGTTTCAGGCGCACAGCAAAGGGACTCAGCCATACATATACATGTATCCATTCTCCCCTAAACCCCTCTCCCATCCAGACTTCCACATAACACTGGGCAGAGTTCCCTGTGCTGTAACAGTAGGTCCTTGTTGGTTATCCATTTTAAATACAGCAGTGTTTACTTGTCCATCCCAAACTCCTTAACTATCCCTTCCTCCATCCTTCCCCCAGGAGCCATAAGTTAGGAACCTCATATTCTAGGGGTGGGGTTGGGTCTTCACTGTGTGGCTCCAGCCCTGTGTGCAGCAAGTGGCAGGTGCCACACAAGTGTTTATGGAAAGAGCATGCTTGAGAGGGTTTGCAGGAGAATTAACTTCATAACTGTTGGGCTTCAACATGGTTAACAGGGAGATGACCTTATTTTCCTCCCAGAGGAAGATAAGGAGCTGATGGGAGGGGAGGCTGGGAGGTGGCTCTTGGAAATGGAGGGAGCACCGTGAGAACCTGGCCGATTCTTCCTGCTTTATTCCCCCTCCCAACCTGAGCAGCCTCACGCTTCCACATCCCTGTGCTTCATCCCCATTGCCTTTCACTGTTCTTTGGGCCCCTCATCAATAACCTGAATCAGAATACTTTTATTCTTCATGCTTTTCTATATGCTACACTCTTAAAAATAATGAGTGTACATCATTAGTAACATCAGGAAAAGAATTACTATTGCTCTATCTATGATGAGAGTGTATTTTTATCTAGTTGTCTACTGCTGGGGGAGGAATAAAGGGAGGGTGCAGGTGAAGCCATGTCCTGGCAATTGTTTGGGCTTTTTTCACTATTTCTTCTCCTCTGAACTTACCTGGCAATTCCTGCACTGCCTGGTCTGGCATAGCTGTGTCCAGCCATGGCTCTTTCTTTTTTTCCTTTTTAAGTTCAAAGTTTCAAGGTTCAAACAAATTATTTATTTGGCCTCGCTATGTGGCATGCAGGATCTTAGTTCCTCGACAAGGGATCCAACGATTTCAAGGTAGTGTGGCTAAGTCATTTATTTTCTTATTCTGACAGATGATTTGCTTTTCATTATTTTTCAAGACTTTATAAGTAGTATACATTCTTCATAAAACAAATAACATTAAAAATTACAAGGAGAGGGACTTCCCTGGTGGTCCAGTGGCTTAGACTCTGAGCTCCCAACACAGGGGGGGCAGCTTCAATTCCCTTTTCAGGGAACTAGATGCTGCAACTAAGATCGGGTGCACTCAAGTAAGCAAATAAATATATATATTTTTTATTACATAAAAGGTAAATTCACTTGAGATTCTATCATGTGGAGATAGGTTACTAGAGTTTCATCTTTAATGAATATAAATGCACACAGAATTTTATATCAATGCAATGGAACATTCCTGGGTCAGGAAGATCTGCGGAGAAGGAAATGGCAACCCACTCCAGTATTCTTGCCTGGGAAATCCAAAGAACAGAGGAGCCTGGTGGGCTACAGTCTATTGGGACACATAGAGTTGGACATGACTGAGTGACTAACACTTTTTCTACTATGCAGCAAATTTGAGAAAAGTATACCATATGCTCATCACCAAGATGAAATAGCTGTTTAACATTTTGCCATAACTGCTTCAGATACTTTTTCTCCAGATGAATGGATAAAGAAGATGTGGCACATATACACAATGAAGTATCACTCAGCCATTAAAAGGAACAAAATTGGATCATTTGTAGAGACATGCATGGACTTACAGACTGTCACACAGAGCGAAGTAAGAGAAAACAGAAAGAGAAAAACACAAAAAGAGAAAAACAAATACCATATATTTCTTTTTATTTTCAATCAACACCTCTTTCTTTCCTCTGCCTTAATCTGCTTTAAGGAATTCAACCACACAAATCACTCTGTCCACTCTTTCTCTCTCTATTCACAGTTGTACCTATCCATTTAGGAGATTCTTTTTAAAAAATGTTTGCTGCGTATCTATTTATGCAGAAACACAATACGTAATTGCCCTGAGTTATAAAATATGTACAACCTTTTAAATGTAATAGTATGTTTTTAGAAGGTGCGCACACTTCTACAAAATCATTTTAAGTGCAGCACACAAATGTTGTGGGCCTACATCAATCAGTTGATTCATTTCTTTAATAAAGGATGCTTAGGCAGGTTCCCAGTTTTTCACTGCAACAAGCAATGCAGTAGATCTCCTTTTACCTGCCTTGTCTCACACATGTGGGAGGTTTCCTAGGACAGACACTTGGATTCACTGAGTCATAGGGTTTGTACATCTTTGATATGTCAGGATATTGTGTACCCTTCCCAGAGTGTCTGTCCTGTTTCCCCATATGGTCATAACAATTGAGTTATCAGACCTGGTACATCTGAGTGATAGACCTTATCTTGCTTTAATTTTGCATTTCCCTTCATTACTAGTGAGGTTCAGTCTTTTCTCAACATCTAATGCCACTGAGTTTCTATGAACTGGCAATTCAAACTCTGATCATTTATCTATTAAAAACAATTCTTTTTGTTTTTTTGATGCGGACCATTTTTAAAGTCTTTATTGAATTTGTTACAATCATGTTTCTGTTTTATGTTTTGGTTTCTAGGGAAGTGAGCTCCTGGACCAAGGATTGAACCTGTAATCCCTGCACTGGAAGGCAATGTCTTAACAACTGGACCGACAGGGAAGCCTCTGGCCACTTATCTATTGAGTTGTATTTTTCTTATTGACTTTTATGACTCCTTATATTCAGAACAGTCTCTCTCAATGATGTGAATACCACTTCGTTAGGTACATACATTGCAAATATTTCTACCAGTTTATTGATTGTCTTGTCCATTTCTTTAAGCTGATTATGTTTTAGTGACCTCAAACAAAACTTTTTTTTTTTTTTTCAAACAGAACTTTTAAAAATTTCTGTATAGTTTGTGGTCTTTTTGCCTGGTTTAAAATCTCCTTCGCTAACTGATTTCATCAATATATTTTCCTAGATTTTTTTCTAAAGATTTTACATCTATTGCTTGTCAACACTCAGATGTTTTCATCTGCGGGGAATTTATCTTTTGTACATTGTGTAAGATAAGGGTACACTTACTTCTTTTCCCCATGTGCTTTTCCCTGGCACCATTTATTGGAAGTCTGTCTGGTCCCATGATTTGTAATGCTGACTCTTGTAAATAACAGCTTTGGCTTGCTTCAGAGGTGCACATACCAAATATTCTTCTTTCTGAACATGTGCATACTTTCAGATTCTTTATGGTATTCTACTAATCTAGTTTTCTCTATGCCAATCCCACATCTTCTTTTAAAAGAAAAATGTAGGCCATTTTAAAAAGTTTTTATTGAATTTTTTACACTCCTTGCTAGTTCATGTTTTGATTTTTTGGCCACAAGGCACGTGGGATCTTAATTCCCTAACCAGGGATGGAACCTGCACCCCTTGCATTGTAAGGTGAAGTCTTAAACATGGGACCACCACTGGACTTCCAGGAAAGTCCCTGGGAGAATTTAAGAAAGAAATGAGTGTTTGAAGAGTACAACAGATACAAGGTTTTGTAATGAGACCTAAGATCAACCTTTTGTGTTCTTAGATAAGTCACTTAACTTCTCTGAGTCCCAATATCTGAATCTATAAACCAGGAGTAATATCTACATCGCAGAGGTTAATAATGGTCACAAAAATAGCATTTGCAAAGAGCCTTCCAGAGAGCCTTGCCTAACACACAAAGCTGAGAGTTATTAGCTTCTTTTAAAATTTTATGTACCCAGATCCCCTGACAGTCACTCTTTAGCATACATGCTTTCTACACCCTTTTCTGGGGACAACAAAACACAGCCCTTAGGAAGAGTAATATGAGAGCGTCTACCCGACTTCAAGAGCAGGTTCTATAAATTCTTCAGTGACAAAGCTGGCCTGGGCTATTCAGTGTTCAGAGCAAAGTCATTTTTATTGTAATGAAATTTTAAAAGGCAGTTCCATTAGTTACACATATACACAACTGACTTAATAACTGTTAGTCATAGAGAACATTCAAGAAATACAAATGATTTATCCACAGCACGGTTCACATTCATAAGAAGAAAGGTTAAAAGAGAAACGATTAAGTGCTGAAACTGTCCTCTGAAGCTCATCTGGGAATTATCTTGTTTTTGGAGGAAAATGAGATTGTTAACCGGAAGCAGGCTGCCTTGTTCCCATAAAAGGTGGAAAAACCTCCCTTTTTCCACCTCCACATGGTCACCACTCCACGGTCTTTGGCCCCAAGACCCAGGCACACCTACCTATGCATGAAGAGGTGCCGGTATTCCAGCATGATGCCTCTCAAGCTGCCCCAGCCCACAGGCAGCGAGGAAAAGGACAGTCAGATCCCTTCATACCCAAGATGAAGATCTGGCCAGGAGAGAGGGCTGAATGGACAAGTTGGGTTGTCCCTGGCAAGTCAGGACACAGCGACTTAATGATCAAACCCATACTTCCCAGTAAAGGAAGGAGCATTTCCACCCTGACTCATGACTGGCTACTGCTGTTAAGTGACCAGCATGGTCCTGCTTATGTCATAAATGTTAGGGAGCAGGTAGGTTGTGGGGGGGGGCGGGGGTAGAGATTCAGGGCTCATCTGCTAGTCCAGGGGCTGACGTAGAGGGAAGGGAACACGGTCATTTCCCTGGGACCTGACTCATCTCTAGACTGAGCCTGGTCACAGCACTGACAGTGTCAAGGGTGGCTGGTCTGGGGGACAGAGTCTCTTATGGACTCAGGAGAGTCATGCTCTTCAACGTCAGTCGCATCAACTATCAGTATTCTCATTGCAACAGGTATTCACGAAACAACAAAAGGGTGAATTTGATCAACTGGGAAGCAGAGAAGAATGTGGGTGTCTGTGATGGCTCTGTTGCTCCCTGAAACCAAAACTACAGATGAAGCCAGTAGGAGGCATATAGAGGCAGAATGTTCTAGAACCCCTGTAGCCACCATCGCAGTCACTAACCCAGCCTTGGCCAAGCCTCAGCGTGGCTGTGTCTGTGTGCTCACCAATGGTTCAGGCAGCCACCACATGGCTTTTTTGAGGGGAGAGCCTTCTGCTTGCTCAGCCAAAGGAAGCCACTGGAAGGCCTGGGAGATGCAAGATGAGGTGTGAATGAGGAAGACAGTCCTGGAGCCAAAGTCCTAGTGTTGTTCCCCTTCCCAATCCAGCTTTTCGTCCATCTCCAATAGGAAAGGAAGTTGAGCTGAAGGCCACGCTGACGCAGGGTCCATGGGCATCCTGGTCTCCTGGCAGGGCAGGATCAAGGCTTCTACAAACTGGCATTACTAGGCTCTCCAGGACTTTAATGCTCATTTGTCTCAAAATTCCTTGTGTGTGTGTGTGGGGGGGGGGGGCGGTGGGCAGAAAGCATCCCTCAGACATGTGGTCCTCTGGGTGCTCCCTGTTTTCTGAGTGGCCACATGGTGCTTCTAACACTCACAATCAAAGCGTGGAATGGGGAATACAGAAAACAAAACTCAAACTGCCAGTCACACTGCAGCCACACACCCCTCCAGGGCTCCTGGGACACAGCTGGGAGGGGAGGTGGGCTTACTTATTTATTTTCTTTTTGGCCACACTGTGCTATGTGTAGGATCTTAGTTCCCTGACCAGGGATCGAACTCAGGCCCCAGAAGTGGAAGCTCAGAGTCTTAACCACTGGACCACGAGGGAAGTCAGGTTGAGGCTGTTTAGTTATGATGCTCTCCATTACATCTGGCTTTCATTTGCTCAGGAATCCTTGCCAACTAGGACTAAGAACTGAGAGGTCCTCATCCTAGACATTGTGTAAGTAGATGAAAGGTCCTGGGGGCAAGACTGTTCTCCTCTGTCCTGCATCCCCTCAGCACCCAGTACAGCCCGGGTGGGTGGCAGGCTCCCAGTCAGCATGCCAATCAGTGTGTGCACCTTAGAAAACCCCCAAACTCCCTCTAAAACCAGAAGAGACAAACATACCTCCCCCCTCAAACTCAAATTTATAGACTCAAAGTCACAAGAAGTCTGTTTTCATTTCACCGAGAACCCATTCTTTGATCCAAAAGCTATTTTGGTGTCTCTTCTTGGGAAATGATTAAGTCTACAGTCTGGGACAAGTTCAAGGCTGCAGGGGGGGCAGAGGTGACCCCAGGAGCGGGGCACACCCAGGGGAGGCCCCTTCTGGGTCTTGGTTCTGTCAGGGTCGGGGGACGTTCAGCCACCTGCCATTTTCCCAGGAACCAAAAGGCTTCTAAAGGTTAAAAATGACATCCGTGCGTCTAAACCCCAAATCCAATCGCCACTATATACACGAAGATTAAAAACCACTCTAGAAACTGTCAGGTCAGTTTTAATTTAGAGCCCATGACCTGGGATCACACAAAGCTGGCTACCAGCCAAGGGTAAGCTCGTGAACAATGCTGGACTTTAACAGCTGGAGCTTCCCAGGCCAGAATGAACGCCCATCCGCTCTGGATGCTGGCCAGCGCTGGGGTTGATGCAGTTTTCAGAGGATGAGAGCAAACACTCTCCACGTGGCTCCTTCCTGCAGATGGGGCTCACTCCTGGCTCAGGTAGCCCAGAAGCGACTCCACTCCGCCGGGCCCTTCAGAACCCCAGGAGGAGGGGTACAAGGATTGTTCCGAGCCAGGCGCCTGCAGGGGGCATGGGCTCCTCTGCCTGCCGCGAGGTGGCCACGGGTAGGTAGCCTGTCTCCCTATGGGTGTCGGTGAGCTGATGGGATGGGGAGGCAGGACAGGAGGGGGACCATTGGGAAAAGAAGAGGACACAGGAGTTTCCTTCCTTACTGTAAAGGGCACGGGATGGAGTGGAGGTAAGTAAAAATGGGGAATCATCTCAGATCTGAGAGAAACAACAAGCCAGGGACCAGGGGCTCAGAAGTTAGCCAGGCAAGCTTCTAGAAGTCAGCTCTCACTCTGTCTTGAGACAACCTGGGGTGGGGGGGGGTGGCAAAACCAGAACTGGAGCCCAAGTCCTCTCCCTCGAAGACCCGCCCTCTGCCCCTCCTGAGAAGCTGCTGTCCCCTGCCTGGACTGAAGAACTGACCTAGCAGAGCAAGCAGCTCTGGGCCGGGACTCCTGGGGTCGCCGTCAAGTGCCCGCCTGCTCAGTTCAGCCTGTCTGCCTGGAACCCAGGCCCCAGGCCTGGCTCCCTCTGGTCAGGGTGTCCTCCTCAGCTTGGCTGGGGCTCCACCTCCATCACACACCCTGGATTCTAGACTCTCGCTCTTGCCACACACAACAGACATGGGCACAGCACATCCTTCAGGACAAGGATTCACATTACGTGGCACAAAGTACACGCCTCATGGCAACATGGACGGACGGACAGATGCGGCTGAGCCGGGAGACAGAGGAGCCGGCGTCCACCTGGGGGTCCTCGGCTGCTCACCTCCAGCTCTGAGAACACAGGCTTTGTGCCCTCTCTCCCCACTACTCCCTGAGCCCCATGCGGACACAGAAGTTAGAAGCCAGGAGAAACCAGATTCCAGCTTCCAGGGCAGGCCTGGGCATGCCGCTTGGGCTCTCTCGGCTGTAAGTGAACTTTACATAGACACAAATTGTCCGATAGGAGATTATTCACAACCAGATTTTAGGAACCCAATGGGTCGGCCTCCCAAGCACACACAAGTAAAATACAATAAATAAACCCACCCCTGACGTCTACCAGGCTCCTGTTTGGTGGCGGAGCAGCCACTGCTGAGGGTTAGAAGCTGAGCAATGCGACAGTGGCAGGGGGAACACGGCGGGGGCGGGGGGAAATGAGGTGTCTTCTGCTGGGGGGGTTCCTGCCACAGGACAAGCAGGGCAAGGGGGGCCCCCGTTCACGATGGCGTCGACGTCACAGCAGGGGGGACACTGCTCTGTGAAGCCTGGCTTTGCCCGCAGCTACTCCGAAAATGGCGGGAACATGCCCAGGTCGGCAAAATCTTCAATGTTATAGTTGCCGGTCCCCTGGGTTGGATCTCCGGGCATGGGCAGCATGTCCTGCAGGAGAGAGGAAAAGAGCGCAGGGGAGTCGGCTCATCCCTCATTCTCCTGGGCAGTGGCACGTCCCAGGAGCCCAGCCTGCCCGCCACCCTCACGGCATCTCTCCAACAGGGCAGCTTGGGAACACGTACCCTCCCCACCGCCCCCACCATCTGACAGATGCTCTGCTGGGTTCCTCCAATGTCTGAGACCCTGGGTAGCTTTGCGTCCTGGGAGATGTCATTGCAGCAGGAAGCTCTGTCTGTTTAAAGCCTAGCCAGGACACAGGGTGCACAAGAGGCCCACTGGTACCAGTTTGGTACCAAGCAAGTTATATACACAACCGACAATCAAGATACGACAGCACTGCGATGCAGGGAAGGGCAGGAGGGCTACGTGTAAGGAGAACTGAGTGGGCTGTCTTCACCGTGTACATCGAGGACAAGGCCAAATCCCTGTGGGGTTAGACTTCACCTTTCACGAGTCCTTCAAGTTCTCTGGGACTCAGACTACCCATCCAGAAAATGGGCAGAGCTATATTTCAATCCTTTATGGCAATTTCCCCAAAGTGTGCTGTGTCCAATTCTTGGCCCACGAGACACTCTGGGAGAAAAGAATTCTGCGGACAAATGAGTTTGGGAAACGAGGTGTACTTTGCTGCCCTTCTGTAAACCCTCAGTCATCATTAGTACATAAAGGCTCTGTTAAGTCCTGTAGTCATACAGATGAACCTATCTGCAGGGCAGGAATAGAGATGCAGATGTAGAGAATAGACGAGTGGGCAGAGCAAGGGAAGGAGAAGGTGGGACAAACTGAGACAGCAGCATTGACCTATATATACCACCACGTGTAAAACAGAGGGCTATTGGGAAGCTGCCATATAGCGCAGGAAGCTCAGCTCTGTGATGACCTAAAGCAGTGGGATGGCAGGGTGGGAGGGAGGCTCAAGAGGAAGGAGATACATGTAAACATGTAAACACGGCGGATTCACTTTGTTGTACAGCAGAAATTAACACAACATTGTAAAGCAATTATATTCTAATTTTTTAAAAAGGAAACTGAATAACTGTTTAATCATGTCTCACAAATGTATTTGACCAAAAATTCCTTTTAGGATCGTGACCATGAAGAGCCAGGTTAGGGAAATCTGCTTAAATGGTGACCGTGAGGCACAAGGAGGGGCCAGGGCTCAGCATGACGGATGGAGGAAGGGGGGATAGTCATCATGGGTCAGGGGTGGTCAGGTGAGGGCCTGGGTGAGGCACCTCTCTGCAAGTATAAAAGGATTTTGTCTCTTCGGGGACCTGGGTTCTACAGCTTTGCCTGTGAAGGTGCTGCTTGAACTGGTGGGAAAGGAGCTTGAGGCGTTGCTGCTGTTCAGTCACTAAGTCATGTCCAGCTCTTTGTGACCCCATGGACTGTGGCCCGCCAGGCTCCTCTGTCCACGGCATTTCCCAGGCAAGAATACCAGAGTGGGTTGCCATTTCCTCCTCCAAGAGATCTTACCGACCCAGGGATCAAACTCGCGTCTCTTGCATTGCAGGCGAATTCTTTTCCACTGAGCCACTAGGGAAGCCCCAGCTTGGGGTGAGAGTGGGGTAAATGGAGAGCTCTTCCATGAGAGCTTTGTAGTCCTGTGGGTCCCAGGTGAGCCCTGCTCCAGCCACACCTTGCGGGGCAGGCTCTGGAATGTGACAGAAGGCACTTGGGGCTCTTGTTATCAGGTGTTTCTCCCTCATGAAGACCTGGTAGGGTGGACGGGACACATCCCCACTTGGAGCCTCTTCCCAGTGAGAACTTTCCTGGCTGAAAGTGGGGCTCTGACACCCAAGGGGGCCGAGTCCTGCACTGTGGTATGCCAGTGATATCTGTTACTGCTGCACACTTAGGGAATGGCTCAAACCGGGGGTCCCCAATCTCTGGTATCCAAAGCCTGATGATCTGAGGTGGAGCTGATGTAATAACAATAGAAATAAAATGCACAATAAATGTAATGCACTTAAATCATTCCGAAACCATCCCCTCCCACTATCTGTGGAAAAACTGTCTTCCACAAAACTGGTTGCTGGTGCCAAAACGGTTGAGGACAGCTGGATCAAACAACGGAGGAGTTGCAAGGCACCCAGGCAGCTTCAATCAGCAATACGTGCCTGGGGCTCAAGAAGGGAGCCTCGCCTCTTTCTCCTCCTGGAGCCCCTGGAGTCGGGGCTACGACCTTCCCGGGAGGGGCCAGAACTCACAATCTCTATCAGCAGTCGGTGCTACAGCAGGGAGGCAGAGACCGAGGGGGAAAGGAAGCAGAGAGAAGGCGCGGGTACCTACGAGAAGGCGGTGCTCGCTGATTTACCTGGAACACTTCAGTCTGACCGGGCTGCTGGTGGGAGTGCGGCTCACCGCTCTGCTGTCCGTGGTGCTGGCTTTGCCACTGCGACCAAACTTCCGAGGGCCGCCCTTGGAACTGCCCGCTACTCTGTCCGCTCTCAGCTGAAAGATCCGACATAGAGGACACTTCCTTTAAAACCCAGCCCATGACTTCAGGAGACCCAAGAACCACTACAGCCCAGAGGACCCCCGCACTCCATCCAGAGCGGGCTGACAGTGCTCGCTGTCCCCCTCTGCCTCATGCTGGCTGACAGATAAGAAGCTGGTTTGGCACCCGAGGGCTGGATGGGTGAAAGAGAAACAGGAGCTCTCTGCCAGATGGTGCAGGTACTGGGCAGTGAGGGTGGTTCTCCCCGAGCGCATCTGCCAGGGTAAAGTCTTACAGCCCTCAGTCCTTCATGATCACTGCTGGAGGCATGTCTGTGGCCGAGAAGCCATCTCCTAGATGTGCAGGAGAATGGATATGGAGTCTCTGCCACTCCAGATACCCCAGCTCACAGGCTGCTCTTTAAAGGAACCCTGTCCTGCCAGTAGAAGAGCCTCACTCAGCAAAACTTGACCTCCACCAGCCTCACTACCTTCTGGGTAACTCAGCTGAAGCCACACTTGGCATTCCATGAAGGTCCTTCCATGGGGGCCAAGAGCCATGGCTCTTTCTGCCCGTCTCTTTAGCAGAGTGTTTCTCAGCACCACTAGTTTGAGAGGAAAGGCATTTGGGTACAGCTTAGACAAGGAGATAGGTCTCTTTGTGGGAATTGCCAGATAAATTTGTGAACAAGAGCGACCTTGCTCTGTCCACAATTTACAAAAAATACCTGGTGGAAAAACAAAACTTAGAAAAAAAGAGCAGAATTTTGCCTAAAACATTTTAAAGATTAACCCAAGGGGGCGAGAAAGGGAATATTTCCTGCCATATATGTAAACAAGGATGTCACAATCATCAGCAATTGCAGACACCATGGATGGGGAGCTGGTGAGCCCTGAGGGAACCGAGGAAGAAAAGAATACCTGCCATCCAGCAGCCATCAGTCTGCAGCCACTCCCTACTGGGAGCCTAGAGGAAACTCAGGATGTGAAAACATAGGATACTGGCCCCAGATAGGTGAGGTGTACATCAAAGGAATGATTTCAGTGAGCCCAGACTCTTGTATCTTCCCATACATGGAAAAGTGCTAAATTCCTTAACCTGGCTATCTGGTCTTCTTTAACAATAATCTTTTGATGTTCAGACTACCTGCCCTTTGTTGCAAAACTTCTATATCACCTGGCTTCTCCCCTCACCTCCTCTGACCAGTTCTCTAAGGGTTACTTGAAATGCTGCCTCACAGGCTTGAAGTCCTAAATCCTGTGCATGCTCAGTCATGCCTGACTCTTTGCAACCCCATGGACTGTAACCTGCTAGGCTCCTCTGTCCATGGAATTTTCCAGGCAAGAATACTGGAGTGCGTTGCCATTTCCTACTCTAGGGGATCTTCTCAACCCAGGGATCCAACCCTGGTCTCCTGCATTGCCAGGAGGATTCTTTATCACTGAACCATCAGGGAAGCCCAGTCCCATCAAATAAAACATAATTCTCAACTTTCAGGTTGTGAATATTTTTTAAGTCTACTAGGGTTGGTTTATCCTAAGGCATATTAAAAACTGCAGGCACTTTTCCTTGTTCCAAACCATTCAATGACATTTTGGAGGTGACAGGCTCACTGTCCAGCTCTATAGAGCAGAACAGGTCCCATCTTGGCCCTACTTGTTCTTCAACAGTTGTTCTGACCACGGGCGACCCCACTCCCCACCTGATAAGTGGGCACTGGGTTCATCTTGGGTGGTAGTTTAGATGGTGTTCAAAGGGAAGAGTCAATCCCTTTCTCTCTCACATCTCACCTACTGCCTGAGACATGAAGGGCTTTAATAAAACATATACTCCCTTGAATGGTTCACCATGGCACCTTTCAAGCTCTGCGTGATCACAGTTGGTAAAGGGATCCAGAAACTCAGGTAAGGATACAATTCCTGATTGCACACAAGAAGGAGTTAAATCTACTGTGCATACAGGATTTTGTTGTTTAAACAAATGCATCTGGCTTTGCTGAAATGCCTTTCCCGAACACTCTCTCACGATATTCCATGGGCCAGGGACAACTTTTTCATAGAATCATGTCCCCTGGCCCGATTTGGGAATGGTGGTGGTTTAGTTGCTAAGTCGTGTCCGACTCTGGTGACCCCATGAACTGTAGCCTGCCAGGCTCCTCTGTCCATAGGATCTCCCAGGCAAGAACACTGGAGTGGGTTGCCATGATTTGTGAATAGAACAATCTAGAACAGTCCTGGTTCAAAACTGTAGCAATATTAAATGCATAGGACTTCCCTGGGTGTCCAGTGGTTAAGAACCTGCCTGCCAGTGCAGGGGAACTGGGTGTGATCCCTGGTCTGGGAAGATCCCCCATGCCACAGGGCCATAACCACTGAAGCCCGTGCACATTAGAGACTGTGCTCCAAGACAAGAGAAGCCACTGCAATGAGAACCCTGTGCATTGCAACTAAAGAGTAGCCCCTGCTTGCTCCAACTAGAGAAAGCCCACATGTGGCAACAAAGACACGGCATAGCAATAAATAAATAAGTAAATAAAATGCTTAAAAAAAGAAGATGAAATGTGCAGCAGCCCCAGCTGGAGCAGTGATGGAAGCACCACTGGTCAGATACCCACCCCGTCCTGGAGGCCCTGAGGTTGAGCACGAGCTGGGCCATCTGCTGCTGGGACAGAGGATGGATGGACACAGGCACCTCTGCTGAAGGTGGGGCTGGGGCAGACCATGAGGGCTATCCTCATGTATTCAGGGATGACTGGCTTGGTGTCGCTGTACCTGTGTTCTCTCTGGCGTGTGCGTCCTCCCCCTGCTCTGCGCCTGCAGGATTCTACTTGTACTCCGAGACCTGATCGAATGTGACCTTGAACGACTGACTCCATGCTCTGTCCTCAGTTGGCCTGTGGCACTTGTGCTGTCTCTCAGGATGGTGCCCTTCACGCTAAGATGACTCATCCCCAGATGTGAGTAACTTAAGGCCAGGGACCTTATCTATTAAAACGTCTGTTCCAGGCTTCACTGAGTACAGTGCCTGGAATAAAGCAGAAGTATCTGCTGGGATTTCCCTGGTGGTCCAGTGGCTAAGAGTCTGCATTCCCAATGCAGGGGGTCCAGGTTCAATCCCTGGTCAGGGAACTAGATCCTACATGCCACAACTAAGATCCCACATAGCCAAGTAAATTTTACAAAGTATCTGCTGAAAGCAAGAATGAAGGAAGGAAAGAGGAGCAAAGGAGGAAGAAATAAGAACGCTCTATACACTTTCACTTCTATTCCCACTGGAGGCTTCCTGGATATCACCAATTTATAATGAAGCTAATACCCATCTTCTCATCAGTCTTCCTTGGTGACAGCCAGAGCCAGGGGAGGGGGGTGGAGGGGGAGGATTAGAGGAAGACTAGCTTCCCCAACTTGTGTCTGGGGGTGGTTGTATTCATGAACAAGACAAAATTTCAGAACAAAAATTCTTAAACTTCTGGGAAGGGAAGTGCTTTTCTTAACTGCGTGCAATAGAAAAAAAAATTATTGAACTGGATTGCTTTATTCATTTATTTATTTTTATAGGGATGTAAATGCAACATGATGACTAAATAGTTAATACTGTTACAGGGTATGCCTATTTATTTATGACCCTGCTGCGTGGCATAGGAGATCTTAGCTCCTCAATCAGGGATCAATCCCATGCTCCCTGCACTGGGCATGTGGAGTCTTAACCACTGGACCATCAGGGAAGAACTGGTTTGCTTTAGAAACCGCATAAGCTAGCTAAGGAAGCAGGGAAAGGGCTCGGTATTTTTGGAGTACTGACTAGGTGCTAGGCATCCCTCGGGATACTTTTTAGACATTCTTTAATTTCTTCTTCACTCTGACGCTAAGAGATGAGTCCATCTTCCACATTTTTCAGATGAAGACACTGGGGCTCAAAGATGTCAGGAAATGTGCCCAACTCATTTAGCTTATGAATACCAGAGCCAGGGTTTGAACCGAGATCTGTCTGATGCTGAAGCCCAAGTGCATTGATTTGATAAATAGTTTTCATAGTGAAATATATGTACCCGACACTGAGCAGTGGCTGGCGATGCAGTGGGTTGCAATGGTCCAATTCATTGAGAAAGACAGATGAGTAACTAGGCAATTGGAATTGTTGTTTGTTTAGTTGCTCAGTCATGTCTGACTCTTTGCAACCCCATGGACTGTAGCCCACCAGTCTCCTCTGTCCATGGGATTTCCCAGGCAAGAATACTGGAGTGGGCTGCCATTTCCTTCTCCAGGGGATCTTCCCAACTCAGGGATTGAATCCAGGTCTCCTGCATGGCAGGTGGATTCTGTATTGCTGAACCAGCAGTGAAGCCCAATTGAAACTGTTAAGACTGCTTATAAGGGAAGCACAGGCAATTGGAAGGACAGGGCTGTGAGACTTAAGCCAATCTGCATCTTCCTGGAGGAAGTTATATCCACCGACAATCTAGAAGATGACCTCACCCGTCATGTGGTGGGACAGTTAAAGGGGAAAGCCCTCCATGCAGTCTCTGCTCCTGACACTTTTTTCTGAGCTGCATCAGTGACCTCTCTGATTAAAGAATGAGTAATAACTACAACATAACCTCCCCAGGATGATAGAGCCCTGTGGGGTCTTAGACTAAACCCTGGCCCCGACTGACCAGTACCACAGACCATAAACAGGGCATGTTTGTGGCCTGCCCCCAGGATATGTCCCTACAAGCCTCTTTCTGGAAAAAGCCCCAGTGTTGCTTCATGGATCCGAAAACCACGTGTGTGACTGCAAACCTTAAGCATGGGTTCCAGCCACGCCGTGCTTCTTGTGTTCTGTGGGCTGCCTGCGTAAGACCTAGGCTGCTACATCCCCTGGCTGGATGCCTGGGACACCTGCCAGCCCAGGGATTCCAAACAGAATATACGAGTAGGTTGCTACCATCTGGGCCGACTGGGTGGGCTTTCACAGCAAGAGTCAGAATCTTGGGGAGCTTGTCAATTTCTAGACTGTAGACAAAGGGGATGACAACTTCCTTAAAAAATTATTGGCACTCAATGTTCTCTTTTCAGCTTTTGCTAACTAATAATTTTGGTGAGATTCATTTGATTTGGAAAGTGCATTAAGACTCAAGGTTTACCTGAAGTCTCATTCAGAGGTCCTAAGTGGTTGGGTTTAGCTCAGTGGTTCTCAGGCATGGGTGATTTTGCCCTTACCCGCCATCCTGGAGGTAACGTCTAGAGACATTTCTTTCTTTTCTGATAGGTAAGAAGTAGACCTTTTTAGAGAGACACACTTCACAGACAGGGTGTGGGCCATCTCAGAAGGCATATGTATGTGTGTGCATGCTCAGTCGCTAAGTCGTGCCTCACTCTTTGTGACCCTATGGACTGTAGTCTGCCAGGCTCCTCTGTCCATGGGACTTCCCAGGCAAGAAAACTGGAGCGGGTTGTCATTTCCTACTCCAAGGGATCTTACCAACTCAGGGATCGAACTTGTTTTTCTTATGTCTCCTGCACTGGCCAATGGGTGAGTTCTTTAACCACTAGCACCACCTGGGAAGCCCTCTATGAGCTTTAAATAAATTCAAGTGTGTAAAGCATTGAGCACAGTCAGTATGTGGTGTGAGTGAGCTGCTATCATAATTATTACAATATTATCGTCATCCGAAGTAAGCTAGCTGCATGGCAGCTGTAACAGTGGCTGCTTAGCCTGGAGCCCCGTTTGTGCAGTCCTGCTCTTGGTCAGAGAGTTGTGTGGCAGCCTCAGCCCCTGGCTCTGTCCTTCCTGTGTTCCACCTCCATTTGCACTTCAGAGCCCAGCGTTCGGTAAGTGGAGACCAGACAGAGGCACAGAGCTAAAGGCTCTAGTCGCTGGGGCAGGGGGTGGCATCCCTTCATTTCTTGTTAGGGCCGCCCTGAGATACTTCTAGGCCATACCAGGGGGAATGCTGACTCTCCTGGGAGCCTCTCTTGACTCCCCCACTTGCTTCCAACAGACTTGGCTGTTGCACCTCCAGCACTGGCTTGCCGGCCTCTCTGTAGCTGTCTCTCTCCCCTGCCTCGGTGTCTGCACTGTGACCTTCTACCTGGTCAGAGCCGAGTCTCCTCCCAGGGCTCAGCACAGGGCCTGGCATCAGGAGGGCCAGCAAGTAGGTCAGTGCCCGGTGGGCCCTGTGCTCCCAGGAAGGACTAGGTGCCTGCATGCCAAGTGTGCTCAGACTGGTCATAGGGGTGGTGTCTCTCCACATGCAGTGAGCAGGGGGCCCTCCTGGGAACCAGGGACCTCCAACCTCAGGGTGGGTCCAAGTTGAGCTCCTGGCTGGCTTGAAAGCAGCTGCCTTTCAGGAAGGGCCTCTCCTTCCTGAAACAGGGGACTGTGCTTCTAAACTCACCATATCATCTGGCAAGGATATTTAAAGGCTGAGTGTGAGAACCTGCTCCAAGTCTATGGGATTCATGCAGAGAGACACCTGAATCTGAAGGGGAGGGACAGATAAAGGGTTGGGAAATGCTTGCCCAACCCCCAAACCTGGGGCTGCGGGGCCAGAAGTGCTGCTATTAGCGGTGGGGTTGGACAGGGGGTGGGGGCAGCTGACAACTCAGGTGTGGGCCAGGGGCAAGGCGCCACATACTTCCTAAAGCTGACATAGCCCTAAAAGGACACTTGCGGCTCAAATGGAAACGCAGGTGTCTGCTTCAGGCTTGCCTGAGAATGATGATTCTGGAAAGGAAATGCCCCCTGAGCATGACTGTCTCCACAGACAGCCCTGCAGGAAGGGGACACCAGCTCAGGCTTCTTGCCAGCACCAGGATCCTTTCTGAGTTCCTGCTCTGTGACGTGGGACTCAGACCCTGGCAGACACACGGAGTGGGTCATTTAAACACCCGCAGGGTGAGCAGTGGCAGGGGCTCCTGGGAAGTCCACCAGAGGGAGCAGACGGTTAACCCGTTAGGGCCTGAAGTTGTGCAAACAAAGCTAAGCAAAGTGTTCTTCCATGGGATAGGATCCCTCTTGTAATATTAAAAAGAGAGCGAACTTTACGATGTTTATCATGTACACAATTTATTGACGCAATGCATCATCCCTATGACCCATACTTCCCCAGCTTTTTGAAACAAGATCACAGTAAGTTCCCTATATAAAAACTTTCAAAGATGCAAATATGCCCAGCTATTGTACTACACTACTGTACTTTTCAAGATATGGAACTGTAAGATTAAAAATGCTTGCTTTTTTTTGGTTTGTTTTTATGTATTATTTGTATGAAAAGTATTATAAATCTATGGCAGTACAGTACTATATAGCCAGTTGTGTTAATTGGATATCTAGGCTAACTTTGTTGGACTTATTAATGCACTCTTGGAACAGAACTCATTCACAAGTAGGGGACTTACTGTATAGGGTTTTTGACTTGGGTGATCTAAAAGTCCTTGCCAAGGGCCATAAATGGTTAAAACAGTACTCAGATGACATCAGTGCACAGGAGACCCAGAGCCTTGACAATGATAAAGTCAATCTACAAAGCCAAGGTCTAGGCAGCAAGTCCCTTAGGGACACCACTGGCCTCCTGATGGCCAGAGAGAATTTGGAAATCTCCAGACCTGGTACCAGGGTTCTGAGAGCCCAGGGCTCAGACTCCCACACCAGAATGTTCAGAAATGATCTTAGCTGGCTCTCCCAGGAATTCTTCCCCTCTGTCCCCACCTACCGAAGCCTGGAGTTCTGTTGGCCAGACTGGAGTAGGCATTCCCGCTGGGCGAGGAGGTAGCCGGACTGGAGAGAGGGCTGTAGGACGAGGGGTCTGCAGGATATGTGTGGCTTGTTCCGATCCCAAAGGGAGAAGACTGAGTCTTGCTGGACTGCGAGGGGAGTTGCTACAATCAGGACAAAGCGAAGAGAGGGCCAGCATCACCAGCAGGCCCCCTCCCCACACCCTCCATGGCCCCGGTTGGTCACTGTCATGCGCAGGTCCAGCCTACACTGGCAGCCCTGCTCTGGGCTGATAGTGACTCCAGTGGCCTCCTGGCCTGCTGGGCACCATGCCCAGGATCAGGCCAACATGTGCTGGCCCAAGAAACAGGACTCAGGTCCTGGATCTTCAGGGTCTGGTTGAAATTGCCCTCCAGGGACTCAGTGATCTAAGTCCTCTGCCTTCCTTGGCAGAGGAAGGGGGGATCTTGGCAAGGACTCTACCAGTCCAGGATACAGATGTCCCCACAGTGACAACAGGGAGGCAGGTGTGTCCCCAGGTTGACGACCTCATGCACTCCGGGGCCAAGGGAACTGAGGTTCAGAGTGGTGAGGGGCTTGCTCCTGATGGACGGTCTCTGAGTGCCTGTCCCCTCCCCTGGTTCCCCAGAGCTGCCTCCAGACTGCTGGGAGAAAAGGCTGTGAAAACAGACTTGGTACCATTGATGGGTACCTGGTTCTCAAAGTACCCTTTGCCTCCGTGCTCCTTGGAGCCTGGCCGTGGTTGAGGCAGTCAGCTCCAGCTCCATGCGCTGACTTGTTCTCAGAGCCGGGATTCCCAGAGAGCACAGCTCAGGTGCTCTGCGCCCTCTGGGGACCTGGGGCAATACCCTTGCTGACGCCCATACCTGTCCTGGAAAGGGCGGACGGCTTCCTGTCCAGGCCACCTGACTCTGGTTGAGCTGCCTGGAGATCTGGGACATGTTCTGACTTGTTGAGGACGAGGACTGGATGTCGTTCACTCCAGGCACGTGCACCACGGCAGAGCTGCGAAGGAAGAAAGAGCACCATGGGACTTTCCTGGTGATCCAGCGGTAAGACTCCACCTTCCAACACAGGGGGCTCAGGTTCCATCCCTGGTCAGGGAACTAAGATCCCACGTGCCTAGGGGCAACTAAGCCTGTGTGCCACAACTAGAGACGCCACAGTGCCACAATGAAGACACAGCACAGCCACAAAAAAAAAATTCCTGCACTAACCGTGATTAAGAGGAACTTCACTCCTGAGATCCCTTCCTCACTTAACACAGGGCTCCTTTCCCATCTCCCTCTTGATGTGTGTAAGTGACCTCGGGGCCTTTTCTGATCACTGTTCTCTATTGGGGTGGCGGGGGTCTCCACCGCTTGGCCCTGGCTGCCCTCACAGCACTGACTGGAGAGCTGGCAGGAGTGCTGTGGACTCCAGGAAAGGTGCCCTGGTGCACAGGGCCTGTGGGACCACAGCAGGACTTGGGTGGGGGACAAACTTAGGGACGTGCAGCCACAGCTGTGCCATCCTGCCAAGGGCTCAGTGCCACTCATCCCATGTCCCTTCCCACTCAATCCAGCTCAGGCCCTGCAGATGTACAGGCAACTGGCCATCCTATAAGCTTACAGCTTCGTGGCACTCTTTTAACTAATTAACCCATTCGTTCTATAGACCAGTGATCTAGTGAGAGCCTCCCCAATGCCAGGCTCCACAAGGGGACTGGCCCCTTCTTCTGTTTCAGTGACAACAGCTGGTGCAGACTCAGCATCTCTGGCTGGACCATCTGTCCTAAGCACCTGCCTGCAGCCTCAACTCCTCCACTCCACCCCTTACACCCCTGTCATCACAAACTTTCTCCAGGACCTTGTTTCCTCAAGCCCCTCTTCTACCATGAGTCGTCCCAGTGATGAGTCCAAACTCCCAAGTCGAGCACAGTAGTCAAGACTGATATATTCATCTCCTTCTTTTCCTCCCAGACTCCAGGAGTCCCCATGTCTCCCGTCCCTGGACTCCGCTCAGCACAATCCTGATGCCTATGCACCTGCCCTTGCAGCAGGTGGCCATCTGCTGTTTTGTTTCTGGGCCTCCCCCTCCCCCTGCCCCCACCATGCTGTGCCTGGCTAGCCCTCCTCACCTCTGCTCCATCCTGGCTGCCCTCTGTCCAGATGGCAGGGGGCGTGGAGGGAGAGGGGGAAGCAGCAAGTGTTACAAGGACTCGATGAACACAGGCCTAGGCGGGCCTGGCATGGAACTACAGCAGGTCACCATGTGCTGAGTGGGTGAGTAACCAGCAGCAGGGGAAGAGCCTGGAGCCTTGGCCAGTGCTCCGCAGAGCCAGGTGACCAGCAGGGATTATGTCTCAGGGGCAGCTCACAGGGGGCCACCATCTTGTCCTCCCATCCCCAGACTAGAGAGTAGCTGCTCCAGGAAAGAGTTCCCCAGAGACTCAGAACAAGTCACCATCTACTACAGCCCAGCTGCGGGGCTGACAGAGCTACTCTGTGACCTCAGGGGTTAATGTCTCATGGCGCAGCTGCTGACCACCTGCTGCCTCCCCTGAAGTCGGTCCACTGACCCTTGGTGAGGGCCATCCTGGCTGGGACCTGTTCCTGGGGTGGCTGGTCCACCTGCCCAGTCTTGGCCCCAGCCTGATTCTCAACTGGACATTCAGCTCTGGCTAAGTCAGCCAGAGGCTGGGCTGCTTGGGGAGCCCCATCCCACCAGGCACGGGTCTGAGATGCTTCTGCTAGTGGGTCTGGGGGTACCCAATGGCTACCACAAGTGCCCACCACCCTCCCTGAAGGTGTCTGTGCCCTAGCCGAGCTCCCCAGCCCCTGCTCCTGCTGCCCTGGGAGCCCCTGGAGCCAGGCCCCATCCCTGGTGGTGTTGCTGGCTTCCTCAGTGACTTACAAGAGACCCCTGATGCTAAGAACCAACCCCGGAAGCACAACATCCTACTTACACCTCCCATGAGCCGTCCTTTAGGCTGAGACCCCAGGCGTGGTGGGCTGAGTGGTCCTCTCCCCCTTGGAGTTCGCTGTGGCCTCTAGAAACCGAGGGGCAGGGTACTTTCTGCTGCCCTGTCAGGTGTCCCTAGGTCTGTCCTGGCTAGAGCTACCTCACTCCCTTCTCCATGGCAGGCACCTCTGCAAACACAGTGGCTGGCACCTTTCACATCCAAGAAAGAGCAACCGACACTTTGTATTTATGGTGGCTCATCAAGGGCTTGCAGGTCGGAACTGGAGCTCCCGGACCCCTCAGCCTGGCCCTGGCATACAAATGTGTGTGTGTGCTCAGTCATCTGTGACTCTTCGAGACCCTATGGACTGTAGCCCACCAGGCTCCTCCGTCCATGGGATTCTCCAGGCAAGAATACTGGAGTGGTTGCCACTTCCTTCTCCAGGGGGTCTACCTGACCCAGGGATTGAACCCACATCTCCTGCACTGGCAGGTGGGTTCTTTACCACTGAGCCATCTGGGAAGCCCGGGCATTCGAATGGGTAAGCACTAAGTGAGGTTGGCAGTATTTGCTGCACACAGAGTCAGACTCTGAGACCCAGGGCTTCACTGAGTAGGGGCCTCTTCCTGCCCTCTTGCCCACCCCTGCTCCATGTCCCGCACTCCCAGCTTGTACCTGAAGGCCTTTCCCGAGTGTCCAGCAGGGAATGGGCTTCCTTGGGAGTAGATCTGCTGTGTTCCTGCCGCAGAAGCTGAGCTCATCATCTTCTTCTCCGCTGGGAAAAGTAGAGCAAGGGTCACCCTGGAGGAGTTCCCGCCCTATAGACTCCAGGGCAGGGAGCCCCGAGCACCCCCACAGAGAGGCTAAAGAAATGGGCTCAAATCCCAGCTGGGCCTTTAGATCTGACACGAGCAAGAGGGTGGTAGTTTGAGAAACAGCAGTGGGGATGGGAGCTCTCTCACTCTCTCTTGTAATTGAGGGGTCCGGGGCTCCCTCGAAGCACCCTCCCATTTCCCCAGAAGCTCAAAGACCCCACTTGCATCTTATTCCTATAATCTCTGACATCTCCACTTGCAGTAAGATACCAGAATAAAGGAGATGCAGATGAGTTACATGGCAGCTATCCTGTGCCTGGACAGACCCCACATCTGCACCTGTCTCTGGCTTGCTGGTGGGGAGGTGGGCAGAGCGGGCAGATCCTTCCCTGGGTGACCACGAGCAGAGATGGACACTCAGGATCCCGGACTTGGGGCCCAGGGATTGGGCTAAAGGGACCACGGCTAAATCTCCCACATGTGTCAACAAACCTCCATGATGTTTTTAAAAACACGGAGGCACTGCACAGTTTTACTGCTCCATTGTCTTTTACTGTGATGATGGTGTTGCTCAATGGGAAATCCCTACAGGATGGAAAGAGACCAGATCTTGGGTGTGTATTTCTAACCTAATCACAAGGCCTTGGATCTTGGAGAGAAAGAGACGAGGCTAAAAGTTGCAGGAGGGGGACTTCCCTGGCAGTCCAGTGGTTAAGATTCTATGCTCCCACTGGTGGGGGCACAGGTTTGATCCCTGGTCAGGGAACTAAGATCCTGCAAGCCACATGGGGTTGCCAAAAAATAAATAAAATTAAAAGTTGCAGGAGTAAGAGAGACTTCTGAATTTCTCTTGAGTATAAACAAGCCATTTTTTTTTCTCATGTATTTAAGATTTTTGGTTGTTGGTTAAATAAGAAACATTTATTTTTCTCAATGCTCCAGAATGTTTGTGGGGTACAAAATTACATATGTCTATTAAATCACATGGGCTTCTCAGGCGGTTCAGTGGTAAAAAATCTGCCTGCCAATAAGAAGATGTGGGTTTGATCCCTGGGAGGGGAAGATCCCCTGGAGGAGGAAATGACAACCCACTCCAGTATTCTTGTCTGGGAAATCCCATGGACAGAGGAGTCTAGTGGGCTATAGTCCATGGGGTTGCAAGGAGTCAGACATAACTGAGCACGCATGCACATAAAATTATATATATATATATATATAAATTTTAACCTTCTATATCTTTCTTATTATTTTGAGCTACATGAGTGGCTAGAGATGAAGAAAAGCATATTGAAATCTTCCACTGCAATTTGGCTTTATCAGGATTTCTTGTGTTTCAAACTATTTTTGGATTTCACATTTCAGTGTTCATGACGTATCTTCATTTTTAGGTTCCACCATTTATCTATATAAAATAAGCTTCTTTCCCCACTGAATGCTCTAACTTTTCTTTGTGCAGCAAGGTCAACACCTCTGCTTTCCTCCTTGGTTTTGCAGCACCATCAGCATCTATTCTTTCAGGTTAAATAGTTTCACTCTGTTATCATATTTTATCATATCATATCATATCATATCATATCACTGTACTATCATATTTTGGGGGCATACCATTCCAGAATTAGCAATCAGGAGCCCTTGGACATCAGCTTATTGCACTACTCATGCTATTCATAGTTTCTTCTATTTCACTTTATTTTTCTTCTGAGTATTTTGCAAGTTGCTAAAAATGTCCTTGTCTTTTCTTGGAAATGATTTGGAAGTGAGACCTCTTTCCTTTCCTTTTCTTTTTTTTTAGTCATTCATTAGTAGTTATGTTTTTAATATTTGAAGTTATATATCTTTGTAAATGTCAGAGATAAAAATAGTATAGACTGATGAGAAATTTCTGTTCCTAGTACCCTCGCCCAAAGTATGTATTTTTGCTGAACTGATTTGACTTGGGTTTTTATTTATTTTTAAATATCTTTTTATCTTCTAAGAATTTTTATATTAATTCTACATGTTACTAGTTTCACTTTTTCATTGCTACTACTTTTCCAAACTTTCATTTCCAATCTTGGGTTCTGTATTTTGATTCATTTCACAATGACTTCTCCTGCAAGTGATTTTTTCCAGGAAGTATAAGTAGATGGCACATATCTGAGAAGGTCCTTCTGTTCCTTTTTTTCTTTTTTGGCTGCACTGGGTCTTCCTTGTGATGTGTGGGTTTTTCTCTAGTTGAGGCACTAGGGCTTCTTATTGTGGAGCACAAACTCTGGAGTGTGAGGGCTCAGTATTTCTAGTATGTGGGCTTAGTTGCTCCATTGTGTGTAGGATCTTAGTTCCCCGACCAGGGGTCAAACCCATGTCCCCTGCATGGAAAGGCAGATTCTTAACCACTGAACCAACTCTCTGTTGCTTTTTCATATAGGAAAGCAGCTTGGCTGGTGGAAAAATTTTGAGATTACATATTTTCTTTCCCCTTCTTTTTCCTTTTCTGTTAACTTTTTTTTTTCTATTTTGTCATCTCTGTGGGAAGATGTCTATGTCTGTACAACATTAAAATTTCAAATGGATTTCCCAGAAATGCTGTGGGTGTGGCCAAATATTTCAGGATTATCTGAGAGGAAGAAGAACCAGTGATATGTGGGACTGTTTCCTCTTGCTGGAAGAAACCACATCTCTTTATGAAAATGGAAGAAATACTGTTGTGGGCAGCTGGCACATGTGGATGACCGGCGATGGGGAGGAGGGGGAGCACCAGCAGGGAGCCCTCGAGTCGTGCTAACAGGTCTGTCCTCTGCTCGGAGCCGGGCGCTGGGCTGCGCTGGCACCTGCTGCCCTCAGTTCAGGCTGTGCTGTGCTTAGTCAGTGAGTCGTGTCTGACTCTTTGTGATCCCATGGACTATAGACCGCCAAGGCGCCTCTGTCCATGGGGTTCTCTAGGCAAGAATACTGGAGTGGGTTGCCATGCCCTCCTCCAGGGGATCTTCTCAATGCAGGGATCGAACCCAGGTCTCCTGCACTGCAGGTGGAATCTTTACCATCTGAGCCACCAGTTCAGGCAGCTTCCTGCTTTCCTAGCATGTAGTCCCCAGCCACGTGGGAATAGGGCTGGGGTCTTCCACCCCACGAGCTGACAGCAGGAGGACTGGGATCTGCTTAGGGCCTCTCTGTCCTCCCCTAGGCCACGCTGTCCCTGTTCCTTGGTCTTGGGAGGATGGTACTGGGGGTCCTGTCCCTTTACTGCGTTTCCCACGATTCTGTGGCATGAGTCAGCAACATCTCCCTAAACTGATCCCAATTGTGCTGTATTTCGCTGATCACATGAAAATGGAATCTTTTTTTCTGAATTTTGGAACTGACAACAACATTTCCAAGTTTTATATGTGATCACAGACTGATCTCTGTGGCAGTCTGAGTTGGGGAGTGAGGCGGCTACACAAGTGGGTTCCATGTGACACCTGAACTTTGGACAGCACCATTTTCTTTATAAGATTTCTTATATTGTTTTATTATTTATTTATTTTTTTGGCTGCGCTGTGCGGCAAGTAGGGATCTTAGTTCCCCGACCAGGGACTGAACCTGGAACCCTTGTCGTGCAAGCACAGAGTCCTAACCACTGGACATCAGGGAAGTCCCGTAAATGGTACCACTTTCTCTAACAGCGACACTAACACAGGTGGACACCCTGGTGACCACTGCAAAGGATGACTTATGAACACTCATACCATGGAACGCTATGCAGGCAATAACAATGCAGATTATTTAACAACCTAGAAAGATGTTCGTAATAGACACGTGAAAAAGTAAGCTACCAAACAGTATGAGCTCAATTCTGTATATAAAAAGAATTCATATGTCTTGCTCTAGTGGGCAGGGCCATGCTCAGTAAATCTTTAACCCATTTGTCTCCTCCTGGGAGGTTGTGCTCCCTCCATGTTAGTTGCTTCGCCTTCAACATCAAGAAGATCAAGCCAGTCAATCCTAAAGAAAATCCACCCTGAATATCCATTGGAAGGACTGATGTTGAAGCTAAAGCTCCAATACTTTGGCCACCTGATATGAAGAGCCGACACATTGGAAAAGTCCCTGATGAGAGAAGTTGAGGAGAAGTTGAGGCCAGGAGGAGAAGCAGGAGATGGAGGATGAGATGGTTGGATAGCATCACTGACTCAATGGACATGAGTTTGAGCAAACTCCAGGAGATAGTGAAGGAGAGGGAAGCCTGGTGTGCTGCAGCCCAAGAGATTGCGAAGAGTCAGACACAACTTAGCAACTGAACAACAACGTGTAGAAAGACAAAAAGGACAAGCTTTAAAAAGTTAAAAAAGATTAAATGTAGGTGGTACGATACTGGATCATTTTTATTTTCCTTTTTAGGCATATTTTTATTTTCAAATATGGTCCTCTCTACATTAGAGATTAAAATTTTTTTTAAAAATAGGGACATGTCTTTGGCTTGATAATACTAAACTGTACCATGATGAATAGAGCTCATTTACTCCAATTCCTCAAATTTTGAAGATGAGATGTCAAAGGCCCATGAGATGTCAGGTGGTTGCCCCAAGGTAACAGGTAAATGAGAGGTGAGTTTGAGAATAGAGAGGATTCATTAGGACCCTTGAATTTGGTGTTCCTTTTACGCCTTGCAGTAGTCGCTGTAAATTCACCCCCAAGGGTGGCCAGCTGGAGGCAACTATAAATCCCACCATCTCACCACGTCAGCACTCTTCGGGAACTTACATGCACTGATTCCTGCAAACATTTCGGCAAACCGCGGATCTCTTTCCTGGGAAAAGATTGCATCTGCCTTCTCCACGGACTTCCCTGCATCATGAACTCCGGCTGGCAGGTTGGGGACAGGCACCTGTTTGCACGTGAAAACACAACAGCATCCCTGGGTGTGAGGGGCAGAACAGACACACCAGATCCCTCTCCCTCAGAATCGCTGGCATCTCAGGCTGGGGTGCTGGGTAGGGCAGGGAGCTTTTGTATGTAAGATAGAACACACAGGTGTGGGTGTGAACAAAGGGTCACAGAAGGCTCACTGGAGTTCCACCGATCACTTGGAGAGAGAGAAATAAAAATGATCAACTTAGTCTAAATATCAGGGAAAGTGAACATAAAGTTTAATTGGAGAGAGATGCCAAGTACCAACACAAGCTTCAGTTTCTCTAAGGCCAGAAGCAGTGAGAAGAGAAGGAAGGAGAAGGGAAGGGGGGGGCCCTGAGGAGATGGCCAGGAAGAGGTCCCCTGAGAACATCAGGGTACAGATTAAAGGTGGGAGGGGCAGCACGGAGGCTGCAGAGCTGACAAGGTTCAGAGCTGGGTGGTCTCCAAGTTCCCACACAGCCTCTGGATCTCAGTACCGGTAAGTCCCTTACATACGAACCAGTTCCATTCCGAGAGCATGTTCTTAAGATCAATTCGTTTGTAAGTCTGACAAAGTTAGCCTAGGTGCCCAACTAATACACTTGGCTATATCGTACTTTACTCTCATAGGTTTATAATACTTTTCATACATATCTGCACAAAAAAATGAACACAAAAAAATTAAAAGAACATTTTTAATCTTACAGTACAGTACCTTAAAAAGTACAGGAGCACCAGCTACATCATCACTGCTTTTATGCTTGCTTCCCGACACCCTGGGCTTGAAATAGACACTGCACTGCTGTCCTCTATATAGTACTGTACAGTAAAATACACACGAGCACAACCATTTGTACAGGCTGTACGCACGTGATAGAGTACGCCAGACACGAGAACTAACTCATGTGATTGGATATGCAAACCCACATTTGTATTTTTGAAAGCTCACAGCTTGAACTTCGTATGGAGGGAACTTACTGTACTGGCTGTCCGCAGCTCCTAACGCTTGTGTTCTACACTCTGCATGGCAGAGTCACGGTAGACCTCCACTGCGCACACACACTCTCTGGGGGCCAAAATGCTTTCTGCAGTGTGGGTGGAGGGAGCAACACCACCTGCTGGGCTGAGGGGATTTAGTCTGCAGTCCTTTGGTTGGAGACAGTTCTAGCTGGGAAAGAGTTTTCCAGAAATTCACCTGCGACAAGTCGTACGATGACAGCCCATCTCTCTGGTGCACTTCCAGCTCTGCCTGCTGCTGCTGGAGCTGCCTGTGAAACAAGGGGTCAGCAGAGAGTCAGGAAAAGAAGACGTGGGGATGACAGGGAGGAGCCTGAATGTCCCTTGCTCCCCAGTGGCACAGCGGGTGACACCTGTTGGATCTCTAAATCGTTTTCAGTTTTGATTGATTTTATTTCTTCATGTTCCAAATCAAGGCTCCAAGTCTTTTTTTTTTTTTTGTTAAAGTAATCAACGGGTTTTATTTCCTTAGAACTGAAAATATTCAGATCTAAACTTCGAAAGCTACTGTCAACAATATTTCCTCAGAGCCCAAGGGAGAAGGGCATGGGTGAGACAAAAGATGGAGGAAGGCAGAGAGACCACCAGGAAGAGGTGGGGGAGGGGCCCCTTGTTTTCCTGACTTAGTCGGTTACACATCAGATCTGGTGACAACACTGAGGGGACCAGGTCCAGGGATGTGGGTGGGAAAAAAGGAACAGCGAAACTTAACTACATAAATGAGCCATGAAACTCCAAGTAGAAAGGGAACCACCTAGTTCATTTCAGAAACGGGTAACTGCAACGGTAAAACCAGGAGAGTGGAGGTACCGTTCTTTTATACCTGGGTGATGTTTATGACTTGCGGTGGCCTTGAGGCTGGGGGAGGAGGGAAAGGTGTGGCCAGGGGTCTTCCCAGAGCATCCCGTGAGCCTCTAAAGATCTAAATGGGGACAGATGTTCCTCAGCCTTACAACCCAAGATTTTTTTTTAAGTTGGAAAGTGAAAGTGTTAGTCGATCAGTGATGTCTGACTCTTTGCGACCCCATGGACTGTAGCCTACCAGGTTCCTCTGTCCATGGGATTCTCCAGGCAAGAATATTGGAGTGTTGCCATTTCCTCCTCTCGGGCCGGAGGCGGGGAGGTCTTCCTGACCCAGGGATCAAACCCAGCTTAGGTTGCCAATATTTAGGAAATAAGTGGGTTTTTTCAAAAAGTCAATTTTATTGAGTATAGTTGCTTTTGTTTCCCTGGTGGCTCAGCTGGTAAAGAACCTGCCTGCTAACACATGACACGCAAGAGACACAGGTTTGATCCCTGGGTTAGGAAGATCTCCTAGAGAAGGAAATGGGATTTCTTGCTGGGAAAGCCTATGGACAGAGGAGCCGAGAGGGCTACAGTCCATGGGGTGGCAAAAGAGTCAGGCATGGCTTCACGACTAAACAACAATAATACATACATATATATATATATATATGTATGTATATATATACACACATATAATGAGCAAGTAGGGAAATATTTTCACCATTAAAATAAGCAAAATAAGCACAAATTAAAATAATCTCAAAGTACAGTTTTTCACCTACTAAGTTGGTAAAAGCGCGCTCAGTGTGCTGGCAGGGTACTGAAACTATCTCGCTCATACCCTGCAAGAGAAGCCTGTGTGGACGCAGTCTTCTCGGAAAACAGGACGGTGGCCACATCAGAAGGGGCGGCTGCGGTCACAGCCTTGCAGGTGGTCGCCCTGCCGCAGGGGCTGTACTAAGGAAATGATTCAGGGGCAGGAAACAAGAGCTGTCCCCGCACAGCTGGCTGTGACAGGGGAGTGGCTTTGTAAACTACATCTATTCATTTGCTGAGTAAACACGGTCAGCAGCGGCCACCACAGTGAAGACTGGAAACACCACAAGGTATGACAAGAGTGTGGGGGAAAGTTCAGCACCAAATGTTACGGATGCTGTGATTACAGCTACAAACGTTATGTCCTGTGTGGGTGAGTGAGATTTGGAACATGGAAAAAAAATATCTTAAGAGTTTGCATTAACTGGAAAGATTTTCCGTGTTCATTTTCACTATGAAAGTATGAATGATGTTGGGGTGTCCCTTTGTCATTCCTGGCCACACCCTGGACAGGAAGTGGCAGGCAGGACAACGGCTCACAGATCCCCTGCCCTCTTCACTTGCGGCCTGAGGTGTATGGAGGAGAGCCCTTGAGGCCCTCCCTGGAGAGGACAGGCAGCTGTGGAGCTCAGTCAGGGAGCAGGTCCCTGGAGAGGGGCAGCTGCTGAACAGTCACAACCTGAATCAGCATCTGAGGACCTGGAGGGCTCCCGTTCACCCTGCCCTTTCGGCTCAGAGTCTGCATTCAGATGGACCACATTAGCCTCACAGTGTAAGCTCACAGCCCTTGGGGTAGAGATATTTAAAACTCCCTTTATATTTAAAACTCCCAGGTGGCTTAGACGGTGAAGAATCTGCCTGCCAATGCAGGAGACCCGGGTTCAATTGCTAGATTGGGAAAATCCCCTGGAGGAGGGAATGGCTACCCACTCCAGTAATCTTGCCTGGGAAATCTCATGGACAGAGGAGCCTGGCAGGCTACAATCCATGGGTTTGCAAGAGTTGGAGACAACCAAAGCGACTTAGCACGCACGCACCTCCCTACAACTCCCAGTTTGAGTTCCAATTCTGCTTTGGAGAAATACAGAATAACTTGAATTGTGGTTCTCAACTCTTTTCCTCAGCATTCAGAGGTGTACAATCTGAACACTGTTCTCCTCCAGTCGCGCCTTTCAAGTGGGGCCCCTAGCGTGTGTGTCCCCCACAAGGGAAGACATCTTAAAAGAGGACCCCACCCAGTTGGAAGACCCAGTGAATAGTTTATTTAAAACTAAGCCCGGCAGGACTTCCCTGGTGGCTTAGTGGTTAAGACACTGAGCTTTCAATGCAGGGGGCGCTCCAGTGTTCTTGCCTGGAGAATCCCAGGGACAGGGGAACCTGGTGGGCTGCTGTCTATGGGGTTGCACAGAGTTGGACACGACTGAAGTGACTTAGCCGCAGGAGCAGCAGCAGTAGGGAAGTAAGATCCCATATGCCTCCAAGTGCAGCCAGAAAAAAAAAAAAAGAACTACGCCCAGGTGAGCCATGTCTTCAGTGAAGTGTGCTGAACTATCTATGCCAAGTGTCTGCCAGGCACTGGAGAGAAAAGATAACTCAGAACCTATGTGGTTTCTGGCCTCGGGGAGTTGACAGCCTCCAGGGGCAGACAGATAAGTTGGCAAAAACAATGGCTGAGTTAGGGATCACAACACAGGAAGGGAGGTTGTATCTGAAAGTGAGAAGTGTGAAAGTGTTAGTCGCTCAGTCATGTCTGAGTCTTTGTGACCCCGTAGACTGCAGCCTGCCAGTCTCCTCTGTCCATGGGATTCTCCAGGCAAGAATACTGGAGTGGGTTCCCATTTCCTTCTGCAGGGGATCTTCCCAACCCAGGGATGGAACCAGTGTCTCCTGCACTGGCAGGTGGATTCTTTACCACTGAGCCACCAGGGAAGCACACAGTATGTCTCCCAACCTTGGCGTCAGAGCCTGGAGAAAAGCTTAACAATAAAACCAGCACCATGTGACTGCCCACCCGGCAGCCTAAGCCCAGCAACACCAGGAAACAGGAGCACTAAAAATAATTTTCAAAAAAAGTGGACATTTCAAAAACATCTTAAAGAACTGATATAATTGTCTATTGAAAAATGACAACTTTCTGTATTTTCTGATTCTGACTTGACAGCTTTGCTGTTTTACTTTGATTTACATCTTGTGGGCACCCTCGTCTCTCATTGGCATGCCCTCTAAAATCCAAGTGTGGTACTCAGAGCCAGAACCTCATCAACGCTGTCACATCTCTGAAAAATGTCCCATTTTACAGATAAAGAAACTGAGGCTCAGAGAGTTCAGTGACATGCCCAAGGTGACATTGGTCAGTACGGCAAACCTAGGATTCAAAACCAAATGTGTCTCCATCAGCCCCTGAACTCCATCCCAAAGGTGTAACAGGAACCACCTTTCCACATGTCCCATCCCAGACCTGTGAGCCCAAGACACCATCCTGAGCCACCAGGTAGGAGAAAACAAAAATCTGTGCTTTGGGATTTTTGTGGGATTTTTTTTAGCAGTGAGCTCCCCTCCAGGGCAGGAATCCATGGACCACCCCCTTCTTCCTTTCATAAGCTTTCAGACGCTCAACCTTGAACACAGAAGAGATTTTCCAGGAAATAAGGACCACTCCTACCTCGTGGTTCAGCCCTGGTGTCCAGCCCAAGCACAGAATCTTGATGAGTGGGCAGCTGTGCTGCTGTGCTGGGGGGCCTGGTGCTTGGGGTGAACAGGGCAGAAACCCAGCCCTTCCCACTTGCCCAGCTCTGCGCCCTGGGGTGTGTCTGTGATGCATGGAGGAGGGCGAGGGCTTTAGTTAGCACAGAAGCATGATCACACATGATCAGAGCCAGAGGTGTTACAACGGGTGTCTGCTCTCTGCACTGTTGAGCTCTGGGGGCTCTGAGACCACAGACAGAGACTTTCGCTGGGATGTGGAAAGAAAACCAAGTCTCAGGCCCGGCTGGCAAAGATCCAGGATGCCAACCTCACTGTCCCTGTGGTCTGGACATGAGATGTTTGGTCTGGGCCTTTGGTTTCCGCTTCCGCAGCTGAGCGCGTGGGGAAGAAGTGCTGACCCGTGGGCTGCCCCATTCTGAGAAGAGGTCGGAGGAGCTTTCTCGGACATTTCATGGCAATGGAATGAAAATAAACCTTGGTGTGCTTGCAAATTCCAGAGAGGGAGAAACACAGTGGCTGGGCTGAAAGCTGACCCATAGCACACGGGAGGGAACCGGATCCTGTTCCACAGACTGCTGCCCTCGCCCACCACCCATTAGCTGGGGTCCAGAGCTAATGATCAGCGAACAGACACACCAAGCACGGGCTTCCTGTCAGAGTGGCCTCTCTGCATCAGGAGGTGCAGCATGCTGGCAGATGCTGTCAATTATTTCTGATGCTCCCAGGGCAGAGGCTTTTACTCAGCCAGAGTAAGTGAGCAACCAGCCATTAGGGGGGCAGTCGGGGGCAGCCTGCCATCGTACCCCTGGGAGTAACAGGAATCCGGCTCACAGCCATCAGGGTGGTGGGGGTGAGGGGGCGGGCAAGCTCAGCTGATCAATTTGCTCTCAAGGATAATAATATCCTGCCCCCTCACCCCCATGGATTCAGCACCGTCTGCATGCCCCCTGCGAAGGGCTCTGGGTGCCTGTGAAAGGGTTCAGAACTGGTCTGATCCGGGACAGGGAGCAGGCTGAGTGTGGTTTTAGAGAGATGCTTCCAGGGCCAGATGGAAGGCAGGGAGAACCGGCCAGCAGGGATGATGGATGGTCACCCGGGAGACGGTGAAGCCTTGATGGAGGCAGAAGCAAAGGAGGAGGAGGTGGGTCAGAGAGGACCCCAGACACAATCCGTGCGCCCCGGCTCTCTGCCAGGTGTCTGCCTCAGAGAAGAAGCAGAGGAGGAAGAGGTGGGCCAGAGAGGACCCCAGACAGAATCTGTGGGCCCCGACTTTCTGCCAGCTGTCTGCTGCAGGTGGACAAGAGGGCGGGACCCAAGATAAGATGGGGCTTGGTGATTTGACAGGGTGTTTCGGCTCCTTTCTGACTCTAAATTTTGCACAGACCAGGAGCTACACCTTCCCTGTAGGTTTTCTTTGCTTCCTTTTACTCTCTGCTCGCACATCCTGCCAACTACTGGCCAGGTGGGCTGGGCCCACCAGGAAGCCATCCCGGAAGACATGGGAACCGTGGAGTTTCAAGGACACACATACACACCAGCACAAAACGCAGCTGTGGTCATGTAGACCCGCAGTGACTCTGTAAGGGGTGGTCGCACAGGAGGGCACGTGCTCAGCCCCAACAGATGCACAGGAATGCCTTCCATCCCTAAGGAGAGTGGGGGCACAGGAAGGCACAGCGCCTGGGTCGTGCGAACAGCTCCTGCTCAGTGGCAGCCCACAGCAGGACACAGGTGTCTTTCCCCAGACACCCAGATGTGGGCACTTTTCAAAGCTGGGCCTCCAGCATCTAAAACGGGAGCCTGTGCTTTCTGGACTTTCCCTTTTCTTGCCTCGACGTAATAAGAAAACAGGCAAGCAGGCGACAAAGAGGCCTCCCCTTCAGCAGCTTCCAACACTAACCATTCACACTGTTTCCCTGGGATGTTTCTTTTGGATGGTCCGGACTGAATGCAACTGGGTTTGCCTGTCCCCCACAGGCAGAGAGCATGAAAGAACCTTTCCACAACAAGTCTGCCTATTGCTGGCGAGGACAGTCAGGTATAAACTGGAAGCTGGATTGTTCACATGATGGCTGTCACTGCCCTCTGCTGTCCACAGGCAACATTTGCTACATCCTCACCCAGAGGCCCTTAAAAGCCAGCAGACACTAGTTCAGCCTCTGCTGTGAGTCCGTGTGTGGGGTGGCTCCTCACTCCGTCCAATCTCAGTGAGCTGCGGGCAGTGATCGTTCTGAGATGTAAGGACATCCCCGGGACAGAGTGTTCTGTTTCGTCCATGATGCCTGAATTCCAGGAAAATAGGTCAGAGCCTCTGCCTGTGGCTGCTTTTAGGAGGAGGGAGCTTTCCTTTCCTTCCAGGCCTCCTCGTGACGCTACCTGCCAGGGATGCATTCTCAGAGGCCCTGGGTGTAAGTTGTTGATTCTCTGCCTCCCCTGTGCCCTCCTTGTGGCTTTTTACTCCCTCCTGCATTCCCTCCCTCCTGCCACTCACTTCTCACGCTCTCCATGTGATGGGAGACACCTGGGGTGGCGGGGACCAGAGCAGAGGCATCCTGAGAGCACTGGACACCTGGCACAGATGCTTAGTGACCATCCATTGTGTTGCGTCACAACAAAGCATGCAACTGTGGGTGCTGAAGCTTGTACTCATGCTGGAAGTGAATGAAGCATGGGGAGGACTTCCCTGGTGGTCCAGTGGTTAAGAATCCACTTGCCAATGCAGGGGACATGGTTTCGATCCCCAGACAGGGGTCTGGGAAGATCTCACATGCCTCGGGGCACCTAAGCCTGTGCACCACAACTACTGAACCTTGAGTTCTGGAGCTCATGCTCTGCAACAAGAGAAGCCACTGCAATAAGAAGCCTGCACACCACAACTAAAGAAAGCCCGTGCAGAGCAATGACAATGCAGTGAAACAAACAAAAGAATAGCCATAAATATAAAACAACCAAAACCCCCCAAAGGGGCAGCTTCAGTCTGTCCTTCTGCCCCAAATCCAGAGGACTCTGCTGATCCCCAACCTGGGACCCGGCTCTTTACCGCTGAGCGTGGCCTGCATGTAAGTGGCTTCAGTGACAGGCGCGCTGTTTCCACCACACCCTCCGAGGTTCCTTGGATCAGGCCATGGACACCAGGCATCACACACGCAGAGGGAGGACCAGGAGAGAGCCCAGGTGTGGGGAGGAAGGCAGACAGGGTGAACAGAAGAGAGGAGGGGCAGGATCATAAGAGGAGGTAGCTATCACTAAGAGCTGGTTAATATGTTGGCATCAAAACGGTGGACGTTCTAGGATGCTGCCCGTGGCCTGGCATGGTGGTAGGCTGGCCCATCTCCATAGCTTTGGGCACAGGTAGCTGGTGGGGCTGGGACAGGCGAGGTGAGCCTACAGATGAGCTGCAATTTGAACAGATGCTGAGCAGACTTGCTCTCTTGTTCATTTCAGCCTTATTCCCTGGGGCTCCTGCTGCCCAACCCCAGCTTCAGGCCAATGAGCCCACCTGTTACTTCCTCCTAGAAGCCCCTGCAGGTCTGGCCTGTGTCTCACCTCTGCACTCCCAGCTGCTGAACAAAGAAGGAGCTTCGAGATTCTACACCCTGCGTATCTCACTCTTCCTCCTGTTTCTCAAGCTTCTTCATTTTCTCCAAGGCCAGGGCAGGACACAGGCCCAGCACTAACAGGCAACACTTTGCTCCCTCTCCTGCCCAAGTGGGGAAGAGTGGGAGAAGCAAAAACTCCTTCACTGGAGTTTACCAAGCAGTGACTAGACAAAGTCAGATATTAAAAAATAATAAAGATATGGGGATTCCCTGGTGGTCCAGTGGTTAAGACTCTATGCTTCCACTGTGATCAAGGGGGTGCGGGTTCAATCCCTGGTCAGGGAACTAAGATCCCACATAGCACAGGCCAAGCAGAAAAAAAAAGTTACCTTTTTGCATTAGTGGATCTACAACTTAACTAGATTTACTCCTGCTATTCTTACCACCAAGGAAGTCTTGACTAGGAGAAGGAGGCGTAAGAAGAATCAGAGCATCAGATGAGTCAAGGGGTAAGATGTAAAGAGAGAGGAGATGCCCTGACAGTTAGGGAAAAATGACCAGTGAGAACGGGTTATTGACGAGGGTCCCTGGTGGCTTCTGGGAGAGCAAGTTAGCAGTGTTGGTACCACACCAGGTTCTCGGGGGTCAAGGGGAGATGAACAGTGAGGGCGTCCAATACAAACACGTGGCAGGGCAGGGAGGGAAGCAAGGACGGTGGCAACAGAGGGGTATTCTAAGATCAGGAGGCATGTCCCCAGGTTAGGGCCTCTGGAGGAAACCTGCAGCGCGACTGGATGAGTACCGGCCCATGGGAGACAGGATGTACCAGGAGCTAGAAAGAAAGTGGAGGGCTTGGTCCTGGAGGGGGTGGCCTCGACCTGGCTGGCAGCCAGCAGAGCAGGAGAGGAGGGTACTAGACAGACCCACATGAACAAGGAGGGTTTCACACAGATGGCCCCGGCTTCCCCATTCGCTGGAAGACAATACAATGTGCTCAGAGTTAGAAGCAATGCGTGCTTAGTCAGTCTGGTGGAACTGGCAGAGAACAGCCAAGAAACTGCCGTGCAGCTGCGCCACGTGGCAGGGGGGATGTAGCTGCCTCCATCAAATCAGTAATGACCACTGGAGCCCCCCCATCCCACTGCCCAGGGCTGCTGCTCCACCAGAGAGATGCAAAAGCACCATCCACACTGAGGATCCAAGGGTGGGTGGGTGGGTGGGGCCTGTCATTCTCCCCATTTTACAGATGAGCAACTGAGGCTTCAAAAGAGCAGGTGACTTGCCCAGGTGGGAGCTGGGACTGAAGCCCAGGTCACCGGTCCTCTGAGGGGTCTTGTGTGGACCCATCTGCCCAGCTCTGCGCCTTGTGGTCCAGCAGCAGGGCCAAAGCCGAGACACTCAGGGTGGTGCTAGAAAGGAGGCTGCTTCTGGGGACCCAGAGGGGAACCGCCAAACTCAGGGAGCCAGGGATGGCAATGGAGAGCTCTGGGCAAGCCAGGAGGTCACTCACAGTGATGGCCTGGAGTTGCTGGTGTCTGGGGAGGGGGGCTATCATAGATGAGGACGGGGAGGTGGCCAGGGTGGGGACAGACTCCACAGCTTAGTGTGGAACCTGGGAAAGTGGAGGGCAGCAGTGCTGCTGACCGGAGACACGCGGACGCGTGGGCACAGTTTCCGCCATGGAAGCTCGTCTCACGCCCTGCAGACTGTGCCCCCCCACCCCCAACACTGGGCACGGCTTCCATGTGCTCCCATGCATGTGGACATCATTTTGCCTTTGTCCATGTTGGTTCTTTGGATTGCTGATATTTCCTCGAGAATAAGTTCAGAGAGGAGGCATGACCTGCCTGTATCTAGAAGCCTGACCTCATCAAACCTTCCGGGGAACCTGAGAGAGAGTTGTTATCACCCCTTCCACCAATGGGGAATGAAGGCTGAGAGATGAAGGGACACAGTCAAGGTCACACAGCAGGGAATCAGGGGCCATGACCGGAGCTCAGGTCTGTGTGTTAACACACGTAGGGTACAGCAGCGAAGCCAGCAGGGATCTCAGAGGACTGCGTCAGTGACCAGACAGCCAAGAAGCCCTGTGACCCTGAGGTACTCACCTGCTGTGCCGCCTGCCCCCATGCCCCAGAACTGCCAAGAGGCTCAGCCTCACTCCTCCACCTCCCAGCCTCAGCTGGCACAGCAGGGAGCCCCAAGGAAGCCCCCAGCTCCACTCTGCTGGGCTCTGCACTCGGGGAGGAGAAGATCATGGAAACCAGAGCATCTTGAACCGACCAACTGTGTGATGGAGAGGAAGTACCACCAGGGTCATCAATCAGCTCTGAGGGCTCCCAATCAGGAGGGCCTTGAGAAGGGGGACCCGGGACAAGATAGTGAAGAGGGGCCAGTGTTGCCTCGTCCTGCTTCTTAGTCTCCTGCAGGGATCTGCAGCTGCCGGCAGAGCCAGAGCCTGCAGGGAGGAGAGCATCACGGAACACTAGCGCAGGCTGGGACCTGGGGAGGGGCGGGTGGGTACGTACTTGACATTGGTGTTGGTGCAGATGATGTACTCTATCTCGTCAGAATACGGGTTCTGGAAGGTGAAGCTGCTGGTGCGGATCAACACCCACTCGCGGTTCTTGGTGCGGAACCGATACATGACCGACAGCACTTGGCCTTTCAGCTTCACCACCTGAGCAAACATTTGGAGAAGGAAGTCAGCGGGAGGAAGGAAGGTGCCAGACAGAGCGGGGAGGCAGCAGGCAGTGCAGGCTTGGCGGGGGCCAGCAGGAGCCCAGGACAGGAGCATTGTGGCCACAGACAGGCACGGAGGGAGGGCAGTCACCCTCAGGGAAAGCTCGGTCCACTCCCCCTTGAGATGGGACACTACACTTGGGTTGTTCTGTCACCCCCTAGTGAGAAACCAATTAGTCAATGCCCTTTTTAAAATACTGGCGTATAATTGCTTTACAATGTTGTGTTAGTTTCTGCCATACAACAACGTGAACCAGCTCTACATAAACATATATCCCGTCCCCTCTTGAGCCTCCCTCCCTCTCACTCCCCATCCCACCTGTCTAGGTCATCACAGAGCAGCAAGCTGGGCTCCCTGTGCTAATCAGCACCTTCCCATTAACTAGCTATTTTACACATGATAGTGGATGTATGTTAATGCTCCTTTCCCAATTTGTTCCACCCACCCCTTCAAAGCCCATTTTATATCAGAACATTTTAGCTTTTAGAAATCAGACCATGAAAACTCTATAAACTGGAGGGTTTCCCTTTTTGCCTTGGCTACCAGGGCACTCTGAGTTTGCTGCCCATGCCCCAGATGCAGTTAACTCAGGTACGTAGTGACGTTGTACTCGTGGGTTTATTTCTTCATGCTTCACGTTAAGAAATTCTTAAACTCCATTTAACATTACAGACTGGATTAAATATACTCTCTGGGAGGAGATACAATAAAATAACAAATTTCTATGCATTATCTATTATTACTTTTTTGCGGCCTCCTCAATGAGGCATACGAGATTTTAGTCCCCTGACCAGGGATGGAAACTTTGCCCCCTGAAGTGGGAATCTTAACCACTGGACTGCCAGGGAAGCTCCTCTATTATGACTTTTATGTTGCAGTACAGTTTCCAAGATACTTCTCAATGTAATCCCTCACAGGAACTTGAAGAGGTGGGCTTTTACTATTTACAAAGATAATGCTGAGCATCACAGAAATAAAATAAGTTGCCCGAGATCAGACAACTTGGATAGAAAAGCTGGGACAGGAACCGAAATCTTATTTCCAAACCACGAGTATGTTTCAGGGGACACACAGCTGGCTTTCCAGCTTTATGCACACACAGAATCTATCCCACGCAGAAACCCCAAGATGCCGAGACTAGATGGCAGGGTGTGGGTGCAGAAGGTGACACCAGGGCCAGTTCTCAGCTGAATCGGGAAAGAAGGAGAAAGGATACAGATGGCTGGTGGGTCCAGGACTGGGTGTGATGATGCCTCCAGGACAAAGCAAGGGGAACAGGAGCGCCCCCTCCTGGTCTGTGCATCCCAGATCCTGGGGCTGGGAAGCAACCAGCCTCCTGACTGCGGATCACAATGTGACCAGAGATAAGAACTGGGACCCAGGTCCTTGCCCCCTAACCTCAGGCACCTGTACTTTATTCTGGTTGAATGTCAGCAGCAGCTGGGGTCAGGGACCCCATGGTCACCGAGAGCCTGCACCATCAGCCCAGGACCCGGCAGAGAGTAGGTGCCTCAAGCACATTTCCTGAGCTGACTCAACATATCAATGTGGTGGGGTGAGGCCAGGCCAGGACGCCCAGGGGTGCCCGCTAGCAAAACTGCAGCCTCAACAGGAAACCGGCCAGAGGTCAAGGCCATGTGCCCTTCAGGGCCATTTTCCGGGGCTTCTCTGAGTCCGCACAAAGCACCTGGGATGCAGGCAGCGCCCCCCTGGTGAGACCATGTCTACTGTGTTCTGAAGCTTGAGGATGGTGCCTTTTCCTGCTTCCTCCAACCAGGATGCCTGAGATGTGTGAAATTTTTCACCTCCATGGAACACACACTCTCAGGCACCGCCTGTGTGCGAGCTCAGCCCCTGCCGTTAGTCGCTCAGTCATGTCCGACTTTTTGTGACCCCATGGACTGTAGCCCACCAGGTTCCTCTGTCCCTGGGATTCTCCAGGCGAGAATATTGGAGTGGGTTGCCATTTCCTTCTCTAGGGGATCTTCCTGACTCAGGGATTGAACTCACATCTTCTGCATTGCAGGCAGATTCTTTATACCATCTGAGCCACCAAGGAAGCCCCTTGGCCCCTGGAGCCATGGGTAAAGACCAAGGGCGGGAGGGAGCCCAGACTTGCACCTGCCGAGGGCTGACCTACAAATATCTTGTGCGTGTCACCTCCCGTGGTCCTCACAAGTGCCTGGTGTATCTGGAAGCTGAGCCACAAAGGAGGGAACTCTCCTGCCAAAGCCTCGTGACAGAGGAGGTTAATTTCAAAATTAAAGGCCTGCTGTCTTCAACTTGGAAATGAAAAGAGCCCCATTCATCCCATTCTCATGGGATAGAAATCTGATTCTTCCCATTGGGCACCATGAAAGGAAAGGTTAGTTTCTTTTTGTTTATTTATTGGACTGTGCTGGGTCTTAGTTGTGGCATGTGGGATCTAGTTCCCTGACTAGGGATGAAACCCGGGTCCCACGCACTGGAAGCTCAGAGTCTTAACCACAGGACCACCAGGAAAGTCCCAAGAAGCAATTAGCTTCCACTGCATCTGGCCAAGGATCTCCAAAGTATTAGAGAACTAAAAAAGATATAACACAGGGCACTTGAATGGCATCGTCGACTCAATGGACATGAGTCTGAGCAAACTAACGGAGATAGTGAAGGATGGGGAAGCCTGGTGTGCTGTATGTAGTTCATGGGGTCGCAAGGAGTTGGACATGACAGAGCGACTGAACAACAACAACGAAAATAGGGAACTCTCCTGCCAAAGCCTCATGACTGAGGAGGAGCAGAGTCAGGAAGGGACCCCACGTCTACCTGACCTCTACCTGACCTCTGTCTTTCCCTGACTCACTAGAGCTGAGACAGAACCGTCGTGTCGTCCCCAGAGAGCCTCTCACCAGCACAGGAGAGGCAGGCGCGTGGGTAGTTGTAACTTGGAGAGCAAACACTACAACAGAAACATACGATCGGGTGCCATGGGTTACCAAGAAGTCAAGGACAGGCTTTCTCAGGATCCAGAAAGGGTCCTGGAGGGAGGTGGGTTTGGGTGACATGCTGGCTGGTAAAGCTCTGGCTGAAACTGAAACTCCAGTACTCTGGCCCCCTGATGTGAAGAACTGACTCATTGGGAAAGACTCTTGATGCTGGGAAAGATTGAGAGAAGGAGAAGTAAGTGACAGATGATGAGATGGTTGGATGGCATCACCGACTCCATGGACATGAGTTTGAGCAAACTCTGGGGGATGGTGAAGGACAGGGAAGCCTGGCATGCTGCAGTCCATGGGGCTGCAAAGAGTCGGACACGACCGAGTGACTGAACAATAACAAAGCTTTGGAGAGGGTTTCCCTGGGGCAGAGGGCGCAGATGAGCACATGACTGGGGGCGGGGAGACCTAAGGTGCTATGTGGGTGGGACCAGGCATGTAAGGCACTGGGGGTGTCACAGTCCAGGCCTGAAGACCAGGCTGGTGCATTCACCTGTGCTTTATTCAGGTATGATGCTAGTACCTGAGACCACCAAGGCCAGGTATAAAGCCAGCCCAGCCCAGCTGTTCCTGCAAACACCTTTACTCATCACCACCACCACCACCATCATCACTGTGGAAGACATCTGAGCAGAGAGAAGGAGGAGCCTGCCTTATCTCCCTGGGTCCCACTCTTCCATCTGACATCCAGGTCACCTGGGATCTAGAGAGGGCATCAGAGTCCAGAGCAGACTCGGGATTCCCACCCCATCGGGGCCCCGTCTGGCATGCTGTCATCCCACCAACCACAAATTCCTCACAAACTCGCGATCCCACTCTAAAGTCTTACATCTGGGTTGTTCAAAACGTCTGTTTAAATCCAGAGTTCAAGGACTTGCTCTGAACTCACATAGCCTCCTCTGTGCTTTTTGTAAAAATAAGTCACTTCCTTTTATCAACATTTGTCCTCCACCCCGACCGCTGGTGGCTGGAACCCAAAGAACACAGGCGAGGAGCCCTGGCCTGGTTCTCCAGCGTGTCCTTGTGGCTGCTGGTTGCTGCCTGCTGAGCCAGGTGACCCACCCTGGCCGCCGGCTATCGGGTGGGGCTGCTTTGGTTTCACCTCCTGCCCCAGGAATGAGGTGGCTGCTCTCAGAGCGAGGGTTACTTAAGCAGAATCCTGGGGTGGGATCGATGTTTTACTCCTTCTCTTTCTTTTCCAAACTAACTAGGTTCTGACAGTGTCAGCAGTTTAAAATCTCTGAGGTGCTGTCAGATGGAGAGGTCTGTGTGGGGAGTTTGGGGATGGAGCTGGACACTTCGGAAGGAGGCAGGCTCTGACTCCAGTTCTGTTATCACCTTGCTGTGTGACTTGGAGCAAATGACTGAACCTCTCTGAGTCCTGGTTTTCACTGCAAAAAGTAGGAATGATAAGATATTGTGAAGGGTTGAGGATTATACAGGATAAAATATGTGTGACAAAGGGTCCATTGTTGTTCAGTTGCTAAGTCGTGTCTGAGTGTGATCCCATGGACTACAGCCTGTCAGGCTCCTCTGTCCATGGGATTTCCCAGGCAAGACAACTGGAGTGCATTTCCGTTTTCTTCTCCAGGGGATCTTTCCAACCCAGGCATCAAACCCATGTCTCCTGCATTAGCAGGCAGATTCTTTGCCACTGAGCCACCTGGAAAGCCCAAGGAAGCTGTTGCAAAACTCAAAATACATGGCCTGGGCAAGGTCAGTAAGAACAAGAGAGGGAGAAGAGGGCAGGTTACTGGTGTCTTTTGAGGGGGGCTGGAGTCAGGAGGACCGATTGGGCAGGATGTGGGAGATCAAGGGAACGGTGAAGACTTTTTCTTGGTTTCTGACCTTTGTATCCAGAAGACCAGTGGTACAAAGGAGACTGGGGGCTGTGAGAAGAGAGTGGAGCACTGTGTTGGAAGGTTCCTGGGCACTCAAGTGCAGGTGTGGGCTAGGTATCTGCACATCCGCAGGTGATGATCTGGACTGAACTCATCCAGTAGGTAAAATCACCTGGATACTAGAGAGAAGGAGAGAAGGCACCAGGAACAGAGCCCTAGAGTATCACGGCTTGAAGATGCAGGCAGAGACGAAGGATGGACAACAAAGCAGTCTAACAGGTGGAAAGGTAACCAGGAGCTGGTGATATTTGGGAAGAACAGAGCAGCAGGGCACAAGTCGGGTCATGTGATCTGCATGCACAGGTGTGGTGTAACTGGAGCCCTAGGTCTGTGCATGCAGACAGCTCCATGCCTTTCACAAGACAGCTCAGTGTCGGAGGCGCTCATTCTGAACCACTTGCAAAGCAGAATGTCAAGGACTTATTCTCTCAGATGAATGACAAACCATGATTCCCTCTTAAAAAGCAATTCAAAGGCCCTTCTTCTGTAACATCACCCATCCTTTTCCCTGCAGGGGCTGAAGCGAGTCCTTGGAACCCTTCGAGGAACTGGCTCTCTCTCTCCTCCCAGGTGGACCCGGGCTCAAGAGGGGGCAGGTCCACAGTGATAGTCCCGCTTCTGTCACTCCCTACCCATGTGACCTTATGGAATTCATGAAGCTTCACCTGACTCTCCTGTAGCACGAGGATAATCACACCCACTCCTGTGACTGTTGTGAAGTTTCAGGAAGCAGTGTGTGCAAAAGGGGTTTCCACACTGCCTGGAACATAGTAGGTGCTCAGTAAACAGCATCTAATTCTAACGATGCTCTGGATGCAGTGAGCATTTCTCTCAGTGGCCTTTCTCTCAGACCTCCACGGTCATCCTCGGTCCTTCTCTCTCCTTCACTGTCTCTATTCACATTGTCAGCATCGCTACCCAGCAACCACCTCCTCTGCTGCTCCTGCCCCAGTTCTGGTCTCATCATTAGGGCAACCGAAGCAGCCTTCTGATTTGTCTTTTGTTCCATTTATTTCGCATCCTTGTCTCTTCCACATACCTGGGCTGCCAAAACGGTTTTTCAAAAACATCGCTCCACTTCAAATCCTCAAGGGAATTCTCACTTAAACGATTCAGGAGAGAATTTAAGTTTCCTGGTGATAGCACATGAGGCCCTTCGGAATCTGGCCTCTTCTTTGACCACTGCCCACCTCCTCCCTACAAGCCGGCCAGTGTCGCTCTAGCCATGAGGAACTACTTAAAACTCTCCCAACAGGCTGTGCTCTTCTTTGCATCTCTGGTGCTGGCCCCTTGTCTAGAATGTTCTGTCATTTCTTCTCTGCTCATCTGTTAAGACCCATCCTGATTGTTGCCTCGCCTTGGAGACTGTTGCTCACCCTGTCAATCTTGTCCTCCTTTGCTCTTCTCTCAAGACATGGAAATTCCTTACTGATGGTCTGCCCTCCCCACTGGACTGCGAGCTCCTTCATTCCAGGGGCCCTCTGATGCCTTGGAGAGGGGGTCCCTGCCTGCCTGGGACACGGAAGGACCACATCCACGTGTACCCGGCTCCTACATCAGCTGGAAATGAACATTCATGTACCTGCTGGAAACTCTCCCGAAGATGGCTCTGATCCTCAGAGTGGCAGAACTCCAAAATGTCCTTTCCTAGAAGGTCCTAAAGAGAGAGAGACAAGCTTTAATACTCCCCAACCCCACATTTCATTGTTTATATATCACTGTTAGACAAGAGTGTTCACATACATCCCCTTCAACTCATCTCCTTTAGCTCACACCATCATAAGGGGGAAAAAGTGGATGGAAATGTTCTCCTTGAGCGATTAAGGAGCTGGCATCTGGTGCTCCATCCTCAGTGCCTCTGGCATGTTCAGTACTGACTTCTAATTTTGCTAAGGCACTAAAGCAGCAGCTTCAGAATGCAATTTTATTTCTGTTTGCCTTGGAAAGGCAGAATGTACAGGCGAGCTCTAATAAACATTTTAATAAACATGAAAGGAACACAAGTGGTAGCATGAAGATGGACGTGTAGCCTATGGAACCCGGAATCGTTTAAATGGGGGGACTGCAGCTCTCTTGTGCCTGGAGAAAAGCAGTTATCATAAAATAGCTAAACTTGTTAAGTCTGTTGACTACCTACCTTCGTTCATCTATGTTTTACTCAAAGGACCCAGAGTTAACCCCAAACAAAAGTGTTTTGCAATGAAACCAACTGGAATGAGAGAAACCGTCCAAAAGCAAATGGGTTATAGGAAACTGGTCCAGTTGGAAGTATCTTCAGCAGCAAAGAGTTTCAACAAAGTCATCGATCAGAACCCAAATCAGCAAATGGCCTCAGTGGGTGCTGACGCTGACAGGGGAAAGGAGTCTTATCGGTGCCAAGAAACACCTAGATCCAGATGCCCATGGAAGGTAGCCGGCGGATAAATGAATCTGGCTGGAAACAGAAGTCATCAGAGGTCACAGTGAATTTGGAAAGAGATTAATTTCCCCCTTTATTCCATCCCAGTATTCTGAGGTTTACATCAGTCTAGAGATGAAGAATTCAATGAATGGTTCCCATATTTCAATTTAGTCTGTTTCTAGTTATAAAATAGACATGTAATTAAAAAAAAACCCGTCAATGTCACCCAAACTCTGTTTCTCAGAACAAAGATTCTTTTTCTTCTTTCCTTTTTGTTCAAATGCTTTTTATATTGGAAGAAATTTAAATCTACAGAAAAGTTGAAAGGGTAGTGTAATTCACACCTGTGGGTCGTTTTAACTGGATTCATCCACTGTCAGTATTTTGCCACATTTGCATTTTTCTCTTTCTTTCACATATATGCAAATATAAATGTATAAGTGAAACATAAAAAGTAAATACAAATGAAATATCATACCTATGCACAAATATATCTAAAATATATTTATATATATATTATTTTAAAATACATTTAAAATATATTTATATATTTAATTTTTTGTTGAATCATTTGAAAACAATTAGTAGGAATCACGACACTCCTGATATATGAAATATGTGTCTCTTTGCGACCCCATGGTCTGTTCATGGAATTTTCTAGGCAAGAACAGTAGAGTAGATTGCTATTCCCTTCTCCAGGGGATCTTCCTGACCCAGGGAATTGAACCAGGGTCTCCTGCATTGCAGGCAGAATTTTTAGCATCTGTGCTAGCAGGGAAGCCCCATATAAATGACATTTTCTTACAAATCCATAATGTACCATATTATACCTTAAAAGATCAATTTGATAAAATCACCTAACATATTAACATTTCCTCACTTGTCTCCCAGTTGTCCTTTATAGCTATACATCTTCAGGCTGAGGACACAAGGAAGGCTTTTACATTGAATACTGTTATTTTATCTCTTTGGTTTATCTTAATTTGGAACAATCTCTCCTGACTTTTGGTATTTCTTGTGATTTTTGTATTTTTCCACTTTCTTAAAAAAAGACCTTGAAAATGTGCCTCCTGTAAAAAGAGGATCCATATACATTTGAGAAACAAATGGTGAGACAAAATTCAGGGAACATCTTTAAGACATTTCAGGGTCTTTCACATGAATATACTTTTAAAGTTTCTAAGGAGATTTCCTGTTTGGTATTCATCAAAATTAATTGATAAGAGAGTCTCTTTTTCATAGAACATCTTAATTCTAGTTTGAGAAAAATCTAGAGCTAGATTAAACAAAATGGTTAGCACAAAAAATGGAGAGTTAATTTTAAGCAGTGCAGTTGCATACAATAACCTTTTTTGCTTTGGAAGGCCATTACCCAGGCAAGGAGATGGATTTTTATGCTGTGTTTCCCTGTATCATCACTGTATTATATCCTGAACAAATGAGGTAGGTGCATTTTAAAAGTGAAACTGTTAATCGATCAGTCGTGTCCGACTCTTTGTGACCCCGTGGTCTATTGTCTGCCAGGCTCCTCTCCATGGGATTCTCCAGGGAAGAATACTGGATTGGGTTGCCATGCCCTTCTCCAGCGGATCTTCCTAACCCAGGGATTGAACCCAGGTATCCTGCATTGCAGGCAGATTCTTTACCATCTGAGCTACCAGGGAAGCCCAGGTGCATTTTAAATGAAACTAAATCTCTAGCCTACTCCCTGAGCTCAAAACCACCTACCTGAGGCTGGTAGCCAATCACACTAATGCATCTTGGGTCCACAAACGTGATGATCCCATCAGAGTTATGCCGTGATAAGAATTCCGTGGGCACTGACATCCCACTCATGTCCATGCACACAGGAGAGCTGGTCACCTGGAATGGAGAAATCCACAGGGAGGAAGTTTTAACAGGACAGAGACGGTGATGGAGACTGAGTTAGAGAACAATCCACGTGGATTTAATTTCACAGATCCTTCCAGGTCCTGAGTACAATGAGTTCAAAATGTTTGACAATATATGCAGGAGAGGGTGTGGAGAAAAGGGAACCTTCCTCCATTGTTGGTGGGAATGTAAATTGGTGCGAACAGTAGGGAGGTTCCTTAAAAAAACTAAAAATAAAACTACCGTATGACCCAGGAATCCCACTCCTGGGCATATACCCTGAGAAAACCATAATTCAAAAGATACATACAGTGGACAGCAAATAGGGAATTAATTACGGGCTAGATTGCTCACTCCTGTTTTGATTCCCCCTCTTCTCCTCCTGCTCACCTCTATCACCCTCCTCCCTCTTCTCTTCTCTACGTAACTCTGTGAACCTCTCTGGGTGTCCCTCACTGTGGAAAATCTTTTCACCATTAACCTAGATGTTTTGTCATTGGTGCTATATGGATGGAGAAGTCTTGAGGTTACTGTAAGAATAACTGAAAGCCAGAGGCAGGAGGCTTAAATCCAAAACTTGAGAACACCAGAAAACTCCTGACTCCAGGGAACATTTATCAACAAAAGCTCATCCTACACTGAAACCAAGTTCCACCCAAGAGCCAACAAGTTTCAGAGCAAGACATACCAAGCTAACTCTCCAACAACACAGGAACTTAACCCTGAGCACAAAAATACAGACAGCCAAAAGTCACACCAAACCCATTGACTACCTCAACACTCACTACTGGACACTTCACTGCACTCCAGAGAGAAGAGATCCAGCTCCACCCACTAGAACACCAACGCAAGCTTCCCTAACCAGGAAGCCTTGACAAGCCACTCGTCCAACCCCACCCACAGGGAGCAACCTCCACAATAAAGAGCAACCACAAACTTCCAGCATATAGAAAGGCCACCCCAAACACAGCAACCTAAACAAGATGAAAAGCAGAGAAATATTCAGCAGGTAAAGGGACATGATAAAAGCCCACCAAACCAAACAGAAAAGGAGGAGAGAGGGAGTCTACCTGAAAAAGAATTCAGAATAATGATAATAAAAATGATCCAAAATCTTGAAAACAAAATGGAGTTACAGATAAATAGTCTAGAGACAAGGATTGAGAAGATGCAAAAAAAGTTTAACAAGGACCTAGAAGAAATAAAAAAGAGTCAATCAATAATGAATAATACAATAACTGAGATCAAAAGCACTCTGGAGGGAACCAACAGTAGAATAACTGAGGCAAAGATAGGATAAGTGAGGTGGAAGATAGAATGGTGGAAATAAATGAAGCAGAGAAGAAAAAAGAAAAAAGAATTAAAAGAAATGAGGACAACCTCAGAGACCTCTGGGACAATGTTAAACACCCCAACATTCGAATCTTAGGAGTCCCAGAAGAAGAAGACAAAAAGAAAGTCCATGAGAAAATAACTTGAGGAGATAATAGTTGAAAACTTCCCTAAAATGGGGAAGGAAATAGCCACCCAAGTCCAAGAAACCCAGAGAGTCCCAAATAGGATAAACCCAAGGCGAAACACCCCAAGACACATATTAATCAAATTAACAAAGATCAAACACAAAGAACAAATATTAAAAGCAGCAAGGGAAAAACAACAAATAACTCACAAGGGGATCCCCATAAGGATAACAGCTGATCTTTCAATAGAAACTCTTCAGGCCAGAAGGGAATGGCAGGACATACTTAAAGCGATGAAAGAGAAAAACCTACAACCCTGATTACTGTACCCAGCAAGGATCTCATTCAAATATGAAGGAGAAATCAAAAGCTTTACAGACAAGCAAAAGCTGAGAGAATTCAGCACCACCAAACCAGCTCATCAACAAATACTAAAGGATCTTCTCTAGACAGGAAACCCAGGAAAGGTTTATAAACTCGAACCCAAAACAACAAAGCAAATGGCAATAGGATCATATTTATCAATAATTACCTTAAATGTAAATGGGTTGAATGCCCCAACCAAAAGACAAAGACTGGCTGAATGGATACAAAAACAAGACCCCTATATATGCTGTCTACAAGAGACCCACCTCAAACCAAGGGACACATATAGACTGAAAGTGAAGGGCTGGAAAAAGATATTTCATGCAAATGGAGACCAAAAGAAAGCAGGAGTAGCAATACTCATATCAGATAAAATAGACTTTGAAATAAAGGCCGTGAAAAGAGACAAAGAAGGACACTACATAATGATCAAAGGATCAATCAAAGAAGAAGATATAACAATTATAAATATATATGCACTCAACATAGGAGCACCACAATATGTAAGGCAAATGCTAACAAGTATGAAAGGGAAAATTAACAGTAACACAATAATAGTGGGAAACTTTAATACCCCACCCACACCTATGGATAGATCAACTAAACAGAAAATTAGCAAGGAAACACAAACTTTAAATGATACAATGGACCAGCTAGACCTAATTGATATCTATAGGACATTTCACCCTAAAACAATGAATTTCACCTTTTTCTCAGGTTCACACGGAACCTTCTCCAGGATAGATCACATCTTGGGCCATAAATCTAGCCTTGGTAAATTCAGAAAAGTTGAAATCATCTCAAGCATCATTTCTGATCACAACACGGTAAGATTAGATGTCAACTACAGGAAACTCTGGGCTGGAAGAAGCACAAGCTGGAATCAAGATTGCTGGGAGAAATATCAATAACCTCAGATATGCAGATGACACCACCCTTATTGCAGAAAGTGAAGAGAAACTAAAAAGCCTCTTGACAAAAGTGAAAGAGGAGAGTGAAAAAGTTGGCTTAAAGCTCAACATTCAGAAAACTAAGATCATGGCATCTGGTCCCATCACTTCATGGCAAATAGATGGGGAAACAGTGGAAACAGTGTCAGACTTTATTTTTTTTGGCTCCAAAATCACTGCAGATGGTGATTGCAGCCATGAAATTAAAAGACGCTTACTCCTTGGAAGGAAAGTTATGACCAACCTAGATAGCATATTAAAAAGAAGAGACATTACTTTGCCAACAAAGGTCCATCTAGTCAAGGCTATGGCTTTTCCAGTGGTCATGTGTGGACGTGAGAGTTGGACTGTGAAGAAAGCTGAGCACCGAAGAATTGATGCTTTTGAACTGTGGTGTTGGAGACGACTCTTGAGAGTCCCTTGGACTGCAAGGAGATCCAACCAGTCCATTCTAAAGGAGATCAGTCCTGGGTGCTCATTGGAAGGACTGATACTAACGCTGAAACTCCAATGGTTTGGCCACCTCATGCGAAGAGTTGACTCATTGGAAAAGACCCTGATGCTGGGAGGGATTGGGGGCAGGAGGAGAAGGGGATGACAGAGGATGGGATGGCTGGACGCATCACAGACTCGATGGACATGAGTTTGAGTGAACTCCAGGAGTTGGTGATGGACAGGGAGGCCTGGCGTGCTGCAATTCATGGGGTCACAAAGAGTCGGACACGACTGAGTGACTGAACTGAACTGAACAGGAAAAAGACTATTAAAAATACAAACATAAGGAGGCTAAACAACACATTTCTGAGTAACCAACAAATCACAGAAGAAATCAAAAAAGAAATAAAAATATGCATAGAAACGAATGAAAATGAAAACACAGCCCCAAACCTATGGGATTCAGAAATGGCAACCCACTCCAGTATTCTTGCCTGGAGAATCCCATGGATGGAGGGGCCTGGTGGGCTACAGTCCACGGGGTCGCAAAGAGTCGGACATGACTGAGCTACTTCACATCACATCACATCACATCAAGGGGAAGGTTCATAGCAATACAAGCCTACCTCAAGAAACAGGAAAGAAATAAAATAACCTAACTCTACACCTAAAGCACTAGAAAAGGAAGAAATGAAGCACCCCAGGGTCAGTAGAAGGAAAGAAATCATAAAAATTAGGGCAGAAATAAATGCAAAAGAAACAAAGTAGATCATAGCCAAAATCAACAAAGCTAAAAGCCAGTTCTCTTTGAGAAGATAAATAAAATAGACAAACCATTAGCCAGACTCATCAAGGAAAAAAAGGGAAAATGATCAAATCAACAAAATTAGAAATGAAAATGGAGAAATCACAACAGACAACACAGAAATACAAAGGATCATAAGAGACTACTATCAGCAACAATATGCCAATAAAATGGACAACTTGGAAGAAATGGACAAATTCTTAGAAAAGTAAAACTTCCCAAAACTGAACCAGGAAGAAATAGAAACTCTTAACAGACCCATCACAAGCACAGAAATCGAAACTGTAATCAGAAATCTTCCAACAAACAAAAGCCCAGGACCTGATAGCTTCATAGCTGAATTCTACCAAAAGTTTAGAGAAGAGCTAACACCTATCCTACTCAAACTCTTGCAGAAAATTGCAGAGGAAGGTAAACTTCCAAACTCATTCTATGAGGCCACAATCACCTAATATCAAAATCAGACAAAGATGCCACAAAAAAAGAAAACTACAGGCCAATATCACTGATGAACATAGATGCAAAAATCCTTAAAATTCTAGCAAACAGAATCCAACAACATATTAAAAAGATCATACATCATGACCAAGTGGGCTTTATCCCAGGGATGCAAGGATTCTTTGATATTCACAAATCAACCAATGTGATACAATGCATTAACAAATTGAAAGATTAAAAACCATATGATTATCTCAACAGATGCAGAGAAAGCCTTTGACAAAATTCAACATCCATTTATGATAAAAATCCTCCAGAAAGCAGGCATAGAAGGAACATACCTCAACATAATAAAAGCCATATATGATAAACCCACAGCAAACATTATCCTCAATGGTGAAAAATTGAAAGCATTTCCCCTAAAGTCAGGAACAAAACAAGGATGCCCACTCACACCACTACTATTCAACACAGTTTTGGAAGTTTTAGCCACGGCAATCAGAGAAGAGAAAGAAATAAAAGGAATCCAGATTGGAAAAGAAGAAGTAAAACTCTCACCGTTTGCAAACCCTAAAGACTCCACCAGAAAATTATTATAGCTAATCAATGAATACAGTAAAGTCTCAGGATATAAAATTAATACACAGAAATCCCTTGCATTCCTATACACTAACAACGAGAAAACAGAAAGAGAAAGTAAGGAAACAATTCCATTCACCGTTGCAACGAAAAGAATAAAATACTTAGGAATAAATCTACCTAAAGAAACAAAAGACGTATATACAGAAAACTATAAAACACTGATGAATGAAATCAAAGATGACACAAATAGATGGAGAAATATCAGGGATCGAAAGAATCAATATAGTGAAAAGAATATACTACTCAAAGCTATCTATAGATTTAATGCAATACCTATCAAGCTACTAACAGTATTTTTCAGAGAACTAGAACAAATAATTTCACTATTTGTATGGAAACACAAAACACCTCAAATAGCCAAAGCAATCTTGAGAAAGAAGAATGGAACTGGAGGAATCAACCTGCCTGACTTCAGACTATACTACCAAGAAACAGCCATGGAGACAGTATGGTACTGGCACAAAGACAGAAACATAGATCAATGGAACAAAATAGAAAGCCCAAGAGATAAATCCACACACCTATGGAAACCTTATCTTTGACAAAGGAGGCAAGAATATACAATGGAGAAAAGACAATCTTTTTAACAAGTGGTGCTGGGAAAATTGGTCAACCACTTGTCAAAGAATGAAACTAGAACACTTTCTAACACCATACACAAAAATAAACTCAAAATGGATTAAAGATCTAAATGTAAGACCAGAAACTATAAAATTCCTAGAGGAAAACATAGGCAAAACACTCTCTGACGTAAATCATAGCAGGATCCTCTATGACCCACCTCCCAGAGTAATGGAAATAAAAGCACAAATAAACAAATGGAACCTAATTAAACTTAAAAGATTTTGCACTATGAAGGAAACTATAAGCAAGGTGAAAAGACAGCCTTCAGAATGGGAGACAATAATAGCAAATGAAGCAAGTGACAAAGAATTATTATCAAAAATATGCAAGCAACTCCTGCAGCTCAATTCCAGAAAAATAAATGACCCAATCAAAAAATGGGCCAAAGAACTAAGCAGACATTTCTCCAAAGAAGACATACAGATGGCTAACAAACACATGAAAAGATGTTCAACACCACTCATTATCAGAGAAATGCAAATCAAAACCACAATGAGGTACCATCTCACGCCAGTCAGAATGGCTGCTATCCAAAAGTCTACAAGCAATAAATGCTGGAGAGAGTGTGGAGAAAAGGGAACCCTCTTACACTGTTGGTGGGAATGCAAACTAGTATAGCCACTATGGAGAACAGTGTGGAGATTCCTTAAAAAACTGGAAATAGAACTGCCATATGACCCAGTAATCCCACGCTGGGCATACACGCCGAGGAAACCAGAATTGAAAGAGACCCATGTACCCCAATGTTCATCCCAGCACTGTTTATAATAGCCAGGACATGGAAGCAACCTAGATGTCCATCGACAGACAAATGAATAAGAAAGCTGTGGTACATATACACAATGGACTATTACTCAGCTATTAAAAAGAATGCATTTGAATCAGTTTTAATGAGGTGGATGAAACTGGAGCCTATTATACAGAGTGAAGTAAGTGAGAAAGAAAAACACCAATACAGTATATTAACACATATATATGGAATTTAGAAAGATGGTGTAATGATGACCCTATATGCGAGACAGCAGAAGAGACACAAATGTAAAGAACAGTCTTTTGGACTCTGTGGGAGAAGGCGAGGGTGGGATGATTTGAGAGAATAGCATTGAAACATGAATATTATCATATGTGAAATAGATCACCAGTCCAGGTTTGATGCATGAGACAGGGTGCTCAGGGCTGGTGCACTGAGATGACCCTGAGGGACGGGATGGGGAAGGAGGGTCAGGATGGGGAACACATGTACACCCATGGCTGATTCATGTGAATGTATGGCAAAAACTACCACAATATTGTAAAGTAATTAGCCTCCAACTAAAATAAATTTTTTAAAAAGATACATGCATCCCAATGGTCACTGCAGCACTATTTATGATAGCTGGGACATGGAAGCTAAATGTCCATTAGCAGAGGAATGAATAAAGAAGATATGGTACATGTATACAACAAAATATTACTCAGCCGTAAAAAGGAATGAAATTGTGCCATTTAGACAGGTGGATGAACCTAGAGACTTATACACAGTGAAGTAAGTCAGAAAGAGAAGAACAAATACTATATAATATCGTTTATCTGTGGAATCTAGAAAAATGGTACAGATGTGCTTGCTGGAAAAACAGAAATAGAGACACAGATGTAGAGAACAAACATACGGACACCAAAGCAGGGAAGGGAGAGTGGGATGGACTGGGAGACTGGGACTGACACTTATACACTATTCACACTACGTATAAAATAGATAACTAATGAGAACTGTATAGCACAGGAAATGATACTCACTGCTCTGTGATGACCTAAATAGTAAGGAAATCTAAAAAGGAAGAGATATATGTGCAGCTGATTCACTTTGCTGTGCAGCAAAACTAACACAACGTTACCTGAAAGCAACTATCAGTTCAGTTCAGTTCAGTTCAGTCGCTCAGTCGTGTCCGACTCTTTGCAACTCCATGAATCGCAGCACACCAGGCCTCCCTGTCCATCACCAACTCCTGGAGTTCACTCAAACTCATGTCCATTGAGTCAGTGATGCCATCCAGCCATCTCATCCTCTGTCGTCCCCTTCTCCTTCTGCCCCCAATCCCTCCCAGCATCAGGGTCTTTTCCAATGAGTCAACTCTTCGCATGAGGTGGCCAAAGTATTGGAGTTTCAGCTTTAGCATCAGTCCTTCCAATGAACACCCAGGACTGATCTCCTTTAGGATGGACTGGTTGGATCTCCTTGCAGTCCAAGGGACTTAAAATTAATTTAAAAAATAAATAAAATGTTTGAAACTGCCCTGGTCATACCTTGGACTAACTGGAACAGTGGACCACTTTCTCTACACTTCTGAGCTTCTTTTGCGACCCCATGGACTAGAGTCCACCGTGCTCTTCTGTCCATGGGATTTCCCATGCAAGAATACTGGAGCGGGTAGCCATTTCCTTCTCCATGGGATCTTCCAGGACCAGGGATTGAACCCGCTTCTCCTGCATTGGCAGGTGGATTCTTTACCATTGAGCCACCAAGGAAGCCCAAACGAGTCTAAGGCACTGATTATACTGTTGGAAATTCTACATTTGTGAACTGAATTCACTCAAGTATTCTTTCTTCCCCTGTTTGCAAGGAATAAACAATGCTTATCATGTGTTAATGAAAAAGCTTATTCATCTGTCTGAAAACAGTGAGATCCAGGAAGCCACAGACATGCAGTATCAGTGTTCTCTGAACTACATCTACTACGGCCTCACCATCAGTAACCGGAAGGCCCTCAATGCCACAGGAAGAAAGACTTAGTGGCTACTGGGTGCGCCAGACATCAAGCCAGTGGGATTTATGCATTAATACATTATTCAGAATACCTAATTCTCAAAAGATGAAAAAGACACATTTCCTGCCCTTGAGGAGTCTGCAAGGAAGAGCCTTACCCTCAACTAACTATATGAAAACAGCAAAGAAACTTAACTGACATATAAACTCGATGCTGGATGAGTAGGGAGGCGTGTGATTCATTTTGACTAAGCAGACAAGGGAGTCGTTTCACTGGATCTTGAAGGATGAGGAAACAGAAGTAAACAAGAAAAGGAGTTCTCCTGTTTAAGAAGCCTCCTTTAACAACAGGCAGAAGTAACAGCCTGTGGATGTCCACAATGGTGGGCATGTGCATGGCAGGCTTGTGGAAAGTGGATGATGTAGTTTTGGAATAGGGCATGGGAGAGGGGAGGGAGGAGACGGGGTTGTAAGGTGAGTGGGTGCTTTATCCTGCAGACCACAGGGAAACACTCACAGTGACTAGACATGGGTGCGAAACAACAAGGACTGACTGTATATACAGTACAGGGAACTATATTTGGTATCTTGTAATAACCTACAAAGGAAAAGAATTAGGAAAAATATATACAATATCACTTATATGTGGATGCTTTCGAACTGTGGTGCTGGAGAAGACTCTTGAGAATCTCTAGGACAGCAAGGAGATCCAACCAGTCAATCCTAAAGGAAATCAACCCTGAATACCCATTGGAAAGACTGATGCTGAAGCTGAAGCTCCAATACTTTGGCCACCTGATGCAAAGAGTCAACTCATTGGAAAGACCCTGATGCTGAGAAAGGCTGAGGGCAGGAGAGAAGAGGGCAGTAGAGGATAAGATGGTTGGATAGCATCACCAACTCAATGGATATGAATTTGAACAAACTCTGAGAGATAATGAAGGACAGAGGAGCCTGGTGCACTGCAGTCCATGCAGTCACAAAGAGTTGGACACGACTTAGCAACTGAAAAAAAACAAATATGTAGAATCCAGAAAAGTGGTACAGATGAACTTACTTGCAAAACAGAAATAGAGACAGAAGTAAACAACAAACTTACGGACACCAAGTAGGGTGGAATGCATTGGGAAATTGGGATTGACATATATATATTATTGATGTGCTAAATGGCTTCAGTCATGTCTGACTCTTTATGACCCTATGGACTATAGCCCACCAGGATCCTCTGACCATGGGATTCTCCAGGCAAGAATATTGGAGTGGGTTGCCATGCCCTCCTCCAGGAGATCTTCTCCACCCAGGGATCAAACCCACATCTCTTGTGTCTCCCTCATTGGCAGACGGGTTCTCGACCACCTGGGAAGCCCAATACTATGTATAAAATAGCCACCTCATGCGAAGAGTTGACTCATTGGAAAAGACTCTGATGCTGGGAGGGATTGGGGGCAGGAGGAGAAGGGGACGACAGAGGATGAGATGGCTGGATGGCATCACTGACTCGATGGACGTGAGTTTGCGTGAACTCTGGGAGATGGTGATGGACAGGGAGGCCTGGTGTGCTGCGATTCACGGGGTCACAAAGAGTCAGACATGACTGAGCAACTGAACTGAACTGAACTGAATGAGAACCTACTGTCCAGCAAAAGGAAGTCTACTCAATGCTCTGTGGTGACAGGAAGGAAACCTAAAGAAGAGGGGATATTTCTATACATAGAGCTGATTCACTTTGCTGTATAGCAGGAAAAAACATGAAATTGTTAATTCACTATCAGATCAGATCAGATCAGATCAGTCGCTCAGTAGTGTCCGACTCTTTGCGACCCCATGAATCGCAGCACGCCAGGTCTCCCTGTCCATCACCAACTCCCAGAGTTCACTGAGACTCATGTCCATCGAGTCAGTGATGCCATCCAGCCATCTCATCCTCTGTCATCCCCTTCTCCTCTTGTCCCCAACCCCTCCCAGCATCAGAGTCTTTTCCAATGAGTCAACTCTTCGCATGAGGTGGCCAAAGTACTGGAGTTTCAGCTTTAGCATAATTCACTATACTTCAATTAAAAAAAAAAAAAAAAAAACGGGTGTGATGTGAGCAGAGCTCAACTTTGCAATAACTGGTGCATATCAGGATGGGCTGACGCAGACTCTCATTGAAGTGAGAACTCTGCCGCTCGCGGGTCACAGTTCCCCCATTCTTCTCCCAAATTCAGCCTCATCTTCTCCCATAAGGTGAGACGCAGAACCCAACAATGCTAAGGACACGGGAGATGGAAAAAGTCATCCAGACCACAGACTCTTGCTCGCTGCAATAGCAAGCCCTCCTTGGAGATTAAAAAGGCAGTGACCTCCTTCTTACCTGGAGTCGTCCAATTGCCACTAGGCAATATTTACTGCCTTGTCCCACATCGGCATCTTCTTCAGGTATAGTCATTCCTGAAATGAAAGACGCCAGAGTCAGCAGCATGTCCAGGGCGACTTGAAAAGAGGTACAGGTGTCCATGATTTTACTTACATGATCAAAAATGTAGGTCCACTGTGGACCCTGCAGGGTCTAGGAAGTCAGTCAATGAATTAACCAGTCCTTTGCTCATTTCCTGCTCAGCTCTCTGCCTGATGTCTTTTGATAATTTGTTTTTCTAATATATATATATTTTTTGGTGTGGACCATTTTAAAGTCTTTATTGAATCTGTTGCACTATTGCTTCTATTTTATGTTTTGGCCCTGAGGCACACAGGATCTTTCATGAAGGATCTTTTTTAGTTGAGGCATTCGAACTGCTCGTTGCGGCCTGTCGGATCTTAGCTCCCTGACCAGGGATCGAACCTGCACCTCCTGCACTGGAAGGCGAAGTCTTAACCACTGAACCACCAGAGAAGTCCCTCTTTTGATAATTTCATGGTACATTATCATCTGCATCTATGGAAGATGCTGAAGAACTGAAGGAAGATGAAACAAATTATTCATGTATAAATTTGCAAAACTTGGCTAAAACACTTGGTTATAAGGGGTAAGAAGTATATACGGACACTTCAAATTATGGAGTGGGTTGCCAATTTTTTCTTCAGGGGATCTTCCTGACCCAGCAATCAAACCTGCGTCTCTTGGATCTCCTGCATTGGCAGGCGGATTCTTCACCACTGAGCCAAGCTCCATCTCAGCCTGCATTAAAACTGAGGTCCAAAAGGGAATGATATAGTCCATCGCATGCTGTGAGGCTTGAATGCGAGGACGGTGTGGAACCTCCCTCAGCCCAAGACCCAAATGTCAGCTTCTTTTTCACTTCCCTGACTTTACTCCTCAATTGTTGGTAGCAGGTATATTTGTGGGCTTCCCCAGTGGCTCAGTGGTAAAGAATCCACCTGCCAATTCAGGAGATGCAGGAGACACAGGTCCGATCCCCTGGGTTGGGAAGATGCCCTGGAGGAGAGCATGGCAACCCACTCCAGTATTCTTGCTTGGGAAATCCCATGGACAGAGGAGCCTGGTGGGCCACAGTCCACGGGGTCGCAAAGATTTGGACATGAATTAGGTGACTGAGCACGCATGCACAGTGTATTGGTGGACAAAGAGAACAGTGGGTTCAGATACACCTTTGCCACACAAGGATGAGGGTACTATGCTACAGTCCAGAACAGGAAGCAGAGGAGACAGTGAGTGGTGGGAAGAACCCTTGAATCCAGTCAGGATGAAAAAATCATGTTTTTCTGTTCTACTCTGTAGAAGGAGGGATTCTGCAGGGCGAGGCTGTTACTGGCTGATCCCTGAGACTATCTGCCTAGAGACACCACAGTTCATTTGCTGATTCATTCTTCACCCCACCAGTGTTGAGTGAGAGCTTTTGTATATTTTTAAAAGTAGTCACAAATGCTCTTTATGTACCTTCTATCAAGACTTGAAGTTAGATTTCCTTGAGACTACTTTGATCAATGAAATAAGTGGAAGTGATGCTCTTTGGCTTCTAGACAATGAGCCCCAGACATTGTGGAGCAGAGGCAGGTCATCCATATTGCACCCTGTCTCCATCCCTAGCCCACAGAATCTGAGTATAATAAAATGGTGGTGGTTTTATCAACAAAATGCATGAGTGTGTGCTAAGTCACTTCAGTCGTGTCCAACTCTTTGCGACCCCATGAACTATAGGCCACCAGACTCCTCTGTCCATGGGATTCTCCAGGCAAGAATACTGGAGTGGGTCGTCATGCCCTCCTTTCAGAGCATCTCCCCTAATCCAGAGATCGAAAGCTCTTACATCTCTTGCAGTAGCAGGCAGGTTCTTTACCACTAGTGCCACCTGGGAAGCCCTGTTTTATCATCAAAATAAAATGTCTCAATTAGAAGCTGCATCAGGAATTCTCCAGTGGTCCAGTTAAGACTCTGCCTTCCAATGCAGGGAGCTTGAGTTCAGTCTCTGGCCAAGAAACCAAGATCCCACATGCTATGTGGTGCGGTCGATAAATAAATAAATGTAATTATTTTAAAAATTAAAAAAAAAAAAGAAGGTGCATCAGCCTAGACGTGCAGAGGAGAAGACTTAATGGGAGCCAAAGATACAAGTCCTTTAAGTGTATAAAAACTACATCATATATATATATATAATATATATTATATTATAAAGTGTATAAAGAGTACATTATGCTAAATGCTGGGCTGGACAAGCTGAAATCAAGATTTCTGGGAGAAATATCAATAACCTCAGATATGCAGATGACACCACCCTTATGGCAGAAAGTGAAGAGGAATTAAATAACTTCTTGATAAAAGTGAAACAGGAAAGTGAAAAAGCTGACTTAAAACTTAACATTCAAAAATCAAAGATCATGGCATCCGGTCCCATCTCTTCGTGGCAAATAGATGGGGAAACTATGAAAACAGTGACAGACTTTATTTTCTTGGGCGCCAAAATCACTCCAGTTGGTGACCAGAGCCATGAAATGAGAAGATGCTTGCTCCTTGGAAGAAAAACTATGACCGACCTAGACAGCATCTAGACCAACCTAGAAAGTAGAGACATTACTTTGCTGACAAAGGTCCATCTAGTCAAAGCTATGGTTTTTCCAGTAGTCATGTAGGGATGTGATAGTTGGACTATAAAGAAAGCTGAGTGCTGAAGAATTCATGCTTTTGAACTGTTGTATCGGAGAAGACTCTTAATCCCTTGGACTGCAAGGAGATCAAACTAGTCAATCCTAAAGGAAATCAGTCCTGAATATTCATTGGAAGGACTGATGCTGAAGCTGAAGCTCCAATACTTGGGCCACCTGATGGGAAGAACTGACTCATTGGAAAAGATTCTGATGCTGGGAAAGATTGAAGGCAGGAGGAGACGGGGATGACAGAGGATGAGATGGTTGGATGGCATCACCAATTAGATGGACATGAGTTTGAGCAAGCTCCGGGAGTTGGTGATGGACAGGGAAGCCTGGAGTGCTACAGTCCATGGGGTCACAAAGAGCTGGACATGACTGAGTGACTGAACTGAAGTGTATAAATAGCCTCCTTTGTAAGAATGCATTTTAATACACCAGCTAAAATTATGTTACCATAATTTGGCTTTGCAGAAATGAAGTGGAAAGTTGCAACTTATTAAATAAATAGTTTTGGTCTTAATGTAGGCAGGTAATCTTTAGTTGTGAGTGACAGCCAAGTAAGTGTTTGTGAAATATCCAGAAAATTCTTCAGTAAACCCAAACTTCCTTAAAGAAATTGATTTATGTGCCTGTCTCAAGGTTCTCCTCAGGATGCTGGGCTCAGTTTTCCCATGGAAGGGCTGGCACCTAAAACACTGGGGCTGAATATCTGCATAGGTGGCTCTGACACAACCCCATGAGCAGCCGTAGGGACCCCAGTGCCAAGGAAGCTGTGATCATCACTGCTCAGACTACCAGGATCTGGAGGAGGCTGTGGGTGACCACAGGAAGGCAGGGGTGGGCTCTGGCAGCAGCTGACGGAAAGGATTCAGGATCAAGCTCTCACATGCTTTCCTGACCAAAAGCCTCTGACAGGGAAATGATGTGTAATCTTCAGATTATCATCCAGATATCTGGATGTTCTCTATTTTCCAAACGTTTGGGTAATATTCTCAAGTAATAGATGATCTTTTAAAATGGTTTTGACGGTTAGTACTCATCAATAAAAAGACAAATATAGCCCCAATTGACAAAAGGGCAAAGGATGTGAACATTACTCCAAAGGAAGTATACAAATGGTTAGTAAGCATATGGAAAGATACTCAACATCGTTAGTCATAAGGGAAATGCAAGTCACTACCATAATGAGAGTACTTCATATCCCTTAGGATGGGCTACAATTTTTTTTAAATGCAATAACAAGTGCTGGTGGAGATGTGGAGAAACGAACCGTCAAATACTGCTGGTGGGAATGTAAAATGGTGCAGTCGGTTTGGAAAACAATCTGGCAGTTTCTCAAAGGGCTAAACGTTGAGCTACCATACACCCCAGAAATTCCACTCCTAGGTGTGCACCCAAAAGAAATGAAAACATATGTCCACTAACATATGTCCATGTGTACATAGATGTTCACAGCAACAACAGCCCCAAAGTGGAAACAACCATGATATCTGTTAAGGGATGAATGGATAAACAAAATGTGGCAGATCCAGATACTAGTCTATTATTGGGCAATAAAAAAGAAAATACTGACACCTGTTATAATATGGATAAATCTTGACAATATCATGCTAAGTGAAAGAAATCCATCACAGAAAGTCACATATTACATGAGTCTATTTATGTGAAACGTCCAGAACAGGCAATTCCATAAGATCAAACAAGTAGATTAGTGGTTGTCTAGGATTTGGGGGGAAACAGGAGTAACTGCTAACTGCTAATAGGTGTGCAATTTCTTTCTGGGATAACGAATATATTTTAAAACTAACTGCAATGATATAGTTGTAAAACTATGTGAATACACTCCAAACCACTGAATGGTACACTTTAATTTGTACACTTTGTGATACATGAATTATATTTCAGTGCAGCTGGTATATAAACAATATTTTGAAAAAAAGGGGGGGTAGAAATAAGGGGAGTAAAAAGCCACCTACCAAAAGAATATAAAAAAATGATGTCTTGGTATATTTCTGGCCAGTCTTTCTGAAGCAAATTTAGAAGACTATATGATACCATTTTTTATTTTGGCCACACCATGCAGCATCTTAGCTCCCTGACAAGGGACAGAATCCATGTCCCCTGCAGTGGACACACAGAGTCTAAACCACTGGATCTCAGGAAAGACCCTAGAAAACTATAGATAAATAAAAGATAAATATTAAAATTAACCTTGATTACAGTAAAATCCTTATGTCCTTTACTGTGTGTATATGTGTGTAATAAAATATCTTTTTTTCCTTATATATTGTTTTATAACCTGCTTTGGAAACTTTTCAGCTTATTGAGAAATATTTATGTGTTTTCATCTTTCCTCTGTATGGATGTGCTGTGATTTCTGTAACTCCATCTCTCTAATACTAGTGCATTTTATTTTCCCCCAGTTTTTCACATGCGCAAGAAATACAATCCCATGCATCCTTCTACACAAAATCTTAGAGCATATCAATGAGTTCTTTAGCATATAAATCCTTGGAATGAAACTGCCATCTCAGAGAGTATACATGGTATTTTATTATTAGTTATATTTGCTTTTCTTTGAACATATATTTGTTTTCCATTTGGTCTTTTATGGACAGCCTGTACACAATTTTGCCATACAAAAGTTCTGTTTGTGGGTTTTTTCCTCATTTATTTAAAAAGTTTTGTGATGTATTAAGAATACAGGTGGGTCTCTCACAGACTTAGAGAATGAGCTTATGGTGGCTGGGGCAGGGGGAAGGATGGGGGAAGAGACAGGGAGTTTGGAATGGACATGTGCACACTGCCATATTTAAAATGGATAACCAACAAGAACTACTGTGTACAGCACAGGGAACTCTGCTCAGCATTCTATGGCAGTCTGGATGGGAGGGAAGTTTGGGGGAGAGTGGATACATGTATATGTATGGCTGAGTCCCTCTGCAGTCCACCTGAAACTATCACAACACTGTTAACTGGCTATACTCAATACAAATAGTTTTTTTTTTAAAGAATATATGTGGGTCTCATTTAAGTTATTTTTTTATGTTTTTCTTTCCTTTAAAGTGTTTTCTTCATTTATTTCTACAGTATTATTAAAGTATAGATCATCAAAACTGTCCGTTTTTACTCTGGTTTTTGCCTTTGGGGGTCATTCTTTGAAAAGTACAAGCTCTATCCCAAGATCATGTAAAATATTCACTCATATGTTCATATAGCACTTTATAGTTTCACATTTACCTTTAATAAATCTGAAATTTTTGATATGCTGTATCTCATGGTTTTGCAAATGATCAGTCAGTTGTCCTCAAACTGTGCACTACTTTTTCCTTTTGAAAATGCTTCCCTCATCAAATACCACATTTCTAAAGATACTTAGGTCTGTTTTAGGTCTTTTATGTTTGTTCAATAATTGGATTTAGAAAGTTCATTGATCACATCTTAATTAGGCTTTAAAAGATATTTTCACATATAGTAAGGCGACTACTCCCAAGTACTGTTAATGACAATTTTACTAGCTACTTTTATATTTAGTGGACTATACAAATTTCAGAATTAACTTTCTTTTAAAAGAAATTCCACTGGGACAGTTATTAAAATTATATTAAATATGTAGATTGGTTTATAAAAAACTGAAATCTTCGTAATACTAAGCCTTTATATCAAAGAATACATGACTCTCCACTTAGGTATATTCATACATAATTCACACATTAGTTACATTCATATCCCTCAATATTATTTTGTAGTTTAAGAAACATTTTGCATTTCATGTTAAGGTTACTAACATGCATTTTAAAGTGTTGCTATTTTTTTAATTAATTAATTTTTTAATTGGAGGCTAATTACTTTACACTATTGTAGTGGTTTTTGCCATCAGTTCAGTTCAGTCGCTCAGTCGTGTCCGACTCTTTGCGACCCCATGAATTGCAGCACATCAGGCCTCCCTGTCCATCACCATCTCCTGGAGTTCACTCAAACTCATGTCCATCAACTCAGTGATGCCATCCAGTCATCTCATCCTCTGTCATCCCCTTCTCCTGCCCCCAATCCCTCCCAGCATCAGAGTCTTTTCCAATGAGTCAACTCTTCGCATGAGGTGGCCAAAGTACTGGAGTTTCAGCTTTAGCATCATTCCTCCCAAAGAACACCCAGGACTGATCTCCTTTAGAATGGACCGGTTGGATCTCCTTGCAGTCCAAGGGACTCTCAAGAGTCTTCTCCAACACCACAGTTCAAAAGCATCAATTCTTCGGTGCTCAGCTTTCTTCATAGTCCAACTCTCACATCCATACATGACCACTGGAAAAACCATAGCCTTGACTAGACGGACTTTGTAGGCAATGTAATGTCTCTGCTTTTCAATATGCTATGTAGGTTGGTCATAACTTTTCTTCCAAGAAGTAAGCGTCTTTTAATTTCATAGCTGCAATCACCATCTGCAGTGATTTTGGAGCCCAATTGACATGAATCACACATGGGTGTACATGTGTCCCCCATCCTGAACCTCCCCCCCCCCACCTCCCTCCCAATCCCATCCCTCAGGGTCGTCCCAGTGCACGGGCCCTGAGAGCCCTGTCTCATGCATCGAACCTGGACTGGCGATCTATTTCACATATGGTAATATACATGTTTCAATGCTGTTCTCTCAAATCATCCCACCCTCGCCTTCTCCCACAGAGTCCAAAAGTCTGTGCTTTATCTCTGTGTCTCTTTTGCTGTCTCGCATATAGGGTCATCATTACACCATCTTTTTAAATTCCATATATATGTGTTAATATACTATATTGGTGTTTTTCTTTCTCACTTACTTCACTCTGTATAAATAGGCTCCAGTTTCATCCACCTCATTAAAACTGATTCAAATGCATTCTTTTTAATAGCTGAGTAATAGTCCATTGTGTATATGTACCACAGCTTTCTTATTCATTCGTCTGTCGATGGACATCTAGGTTGCTTCCATGTCCTGGCTATTATAAACAGTGCTGGGATGAACATTGGGGTAATGGGTCTCTTTCAATTCTGGTTTCCTCGGTGTGTATGCCCAGCAGTGGGATTGCTGGGTCATATGGCAGTTCTATTTCCAGTTTTTTAAGGAATCTCCACACTGTTCTCCATAGTGGCTATACTAGTTTGCATTTCCACCAACAGTGTAAGAGGGTTCCCTTTTCTCCACACCCTCTCCAGCATTTATTGTTTGTAGACTTTTGGATCGCAGCCATTCTGACTGGCGTGAGATGGTACCTCATTGTGGTTTTGATTTGCATTTCTCTGATAATGAGTGGTGTTGAACATCTTTTCATGTGTTTGTTAGCCATCTGTATGTCTTCTTTGGAGAAATGTCTGCTTAGTTCTTTGGCTCATTTTTTGATTGGGTCATTTATTTTTCTGGAATTGAGCTGCATGAGCTGCTTGTATATTTTTGAGATTAATTCTGTCAGTTGCTTCATTTGCCTTCATTTTCTCCCATTCTGAAGGCTGTCTTTTTACCTTGCTTACAGTTTTCTTCATTGTGCAAAAGCTTTTGAGTTTAATTAGGTCCCATTTGTTTATTTGTGCTTTTATTTCCATTACTCTGGGAGGTGGGTCATAGAGGATCCTGCTGTGATTTATGTCAGAGAGCTTTTTGCCTATGTTTTCCTCTAGGAGTTTTATGGTTTCTGGTCTTACATTTAGATCTTTAATCGATTTGAGTTTATTTTTGTGTATGGTGTTAGAAAGTGTTCTAGTTTCATTCTTTGACAAGTGGTTGACCAGTTTTCCCAGCACCATTTGTTAAATTCAGTTCAGTTCAGTTCAGTCACTCAGTCGTGTCCGACTCTTTATGACCCCATGAACTGCAGCACACCAGGCCTCCCTGTCCATCACCAACTCCCAGAATTTACTCAAACTCATGTCCATCAAGTCGGTGATGCCATCCAGCCATCTCATCCTCTGTCATCCCCTTCTCCTCCTGCCTTCAATCTTTCCCAGCATCAGGGTCTTTTCAAATGAGTCAGCTCTTTGCATCAGGTGGCCAAAGTATTGGAGTTTCAGCTTCAGCATCAGTCCTTCCAATGAACACCCAGGACTGATCTCCTTTAGGATGGACTGGTTGGATCTCCTTGCAGTCCAAGGGACTCTCAAGAGTCTTCTCCAACACCACAGTTCAAAAGCATCAATTCTTCGACACTCAGCTTTCTTTATAGTCCAACTCACATCCATACATGACTACTGGAAAAACCATAGCTTTGACTAGACGGATCTTTGTTGGCAAAGTAATGTCTCTGCTTTTTAATATGCTGTCTAGGTTGGTCACAACTTTGCTTCCAAGTAGTAAGCGTCTTTTAATTTCATGGCTGCAGTCAGCATCTGCAGTGATTTTGGAGCCCCAAAAAATAAAGTCAGCCATTGTTTCCACTGTTTCCCCATTTATTTGCCATGAAGTGAGGGGACCAGATGCCATGATCTTAGTTTTCTGAATGTTGAGCTTTAAGCCAACTTTTTCACTCTCCTCTTTCACTTTCATCAAAAGGCTCTTTAAGTCTTCTTCATGTTCTGCCATAAGGGTGGTATCATCTTGTTAAAGAGATTCTCTTTTCTCCACTGTATAGGTGTCCATAGGTGTGTGGATTTATATCTGGGCTTTCTATTTTGTTCCATTGATCTATATTTCTGTCTTTGTGCCAGTATCATACTGTCTTGATGACTGTTTCTTTGTAGTATAGTCTGAAGTCAGGCAGGTTGATTCCTCCAATTCCATTCTTCTTTCTCAAGATTGCTTTGGCTACTCTAGGTGTTTTGTATTTCCATACAAATTGTGAAATTATTTGTTCTAGTTCTGTGAAAAATACCGTTGGTAGCTTGATAGGGATTGCATTGAATCTATAGATTGCTTTGGGTAGTATATTCATTTTCACTATATTGTCTTCTGATCCATGCTGCTGCTGCTGCTAAGTCGCTCAGTTGTATCTGACTCTGTGGGACCCCATGGACTGCAGCCTACCAGGCTTCTCCATCCATGGGATCCTCCAGGCAAGAACACTGGAGTGGGTCGCCATTTCCTTCTCCAATGCATGAAAGTGGAAAGTGAAAGCGAAGTCGCTCAGTCGTGTCTGACTCTTAGTGACCCCATGGACTGCAGCCTACCAGGCTCCTCCATCCATGGGATTTTCTGGGTAAGAGTACTGGAGTGGGGTGCCGTTGCCTTCTCCGCATATTATCTGCAAGTAATGTTAATTCTATAATTTTCTTTCTTTTCTCCCTTTCAAGTAATTATGCTTTATTCGTTTTCTTATTTTAGTTCCTGGAGTAAAAATTCCAACACAAATGCTGATTAATAGAGGCAGTAGTGAACATTCCTTTTATATTCTTCATTTTGATAAAAACCCTTCTAATATTTCACCAGTCTGTAAGATATTGATTGTTGGTTTCAGATATTTGTATTGTTTGCACTAAGAAAATATATTTCTATTATTGATTTATAAACATTTATTTAACAACATTAATAGATAAAATCAATTCACTCCCCTCCATTAATTAATTATATTAACAGATCTCTTAATATTAAACCATTCAAGGAGTCTTGTAATTAATAAATGTATAATTTGATTTGCTAGTGTTGTATTTAGCACCTGTATGTTCATAAATGAAATTGGGTTCATTGTTTTCCTTTTTGAAGTGCCCTTGTCAGGTTTTGTATTAAAGTTTTGGGAACTTTAAGAAATAAAGCCAAACACTTGCTGTCTTCCTATGCTTTGTAAGTGTTTAAATAATTTACTCATAAAATCTTGAGGCCTGGCACCATTGGGAGAGCTGTTCTTTGTTCTTGAAAAAATAGCTTTTTCAAGTTATTGCTTAGTTTTGATTTCCTCTCATTAAAAAAAAAAAAAAAAGACCTTTCTTTGATTCAATTTTCCCGGAAATTAACTTTCTTCCCAAAGATTTTAACATGTATAAATTTAAATTATGCACACTATGTTTATAAGGTTTTAAACTTTCTTTGATAAATCTCTTTACCATTAACATGCATTTATTTTCTTTTTTTAAAAAATAAGGATTAGACTTATTAGAAGTTTTCTCTTTTACCAGTCTTTATTTATTTACTCATCTCACATACTAGCAAAGCAATGCTCAAAATTTTCCAAGCCAGGCTTCAACGGTATGTGAACCATGAACTTCCAGATGTTCAAGCTGGATTTAGAAAAGGCAGAAGAACCAGAGATCAAATTGCCAACATCCGTTGGATCATCGAAAAAGCAAGAGAGTTCAAGAAAAACATCTACTTCTGCTTTATTGACTATGCCAAAGTCTTTGACTGTGTGGACCACAACAAACTATGGAAAATTCTTAAAGAAGTGGGAATATAAGACCACCTAGTCTGCCTCCTGGGAAATCTGTATACAGGTCAAGAAGCAACAGTTATAGCTGAACAAGGAACAGCAGACTAGTTCAGAATCAGGAAAGGAGTACATTAAGGCTGTATATGGTCACCCGGCTTATTTAACTTATATGCAGAGTACATGAGAAATGTACTTTCTCATATCATGAGAAATGCTGAACTGGATGAAGCATAAGCTAGAATCAAGATTGCTGGGAGAAATATCAATAACCTCAGATATGCAGATTACATCACCCTTATGGCAGAAAGCGAAAAAGAACTAAAGAGCCTTTTGATGAAAGTGAAAGAGGAGAGTGAAAAAGTTGGCTTAAAACTCAACATTCAGAAAACTAAGATCATGGCATCTGGTCCCATCACTTCATGGCAAATAGATGGGGAAACAATGGAAACAATGAAAGACTACTTTTTTGAGCTCCAAAATCACTGCAGATGGTGACTGCAGCCATGAAATTTAAAAGACGCTTGCTCCTTGGAAGCAAAGTTATGATCAACCTAGACAGCATATTAAAAAGCAGAGACATTACTTTGCCAACAAAGGTCCGTCTTTGACCATAGTCAAAACTATGGTTTTTCCAGTGGTCACGTATGGATGTGAGAGTTGGACTATAAAGAAAGCTGAGTGTCGAAGAATTGATGCTTTTGAACTGTGGTGTTGGAGAAGACTCTTGAGAGTCCCTTGGACTGCAAGGAGATCCAACCAGTCCATCCTAAAGGAGATCAGTCCTGGGTGTTCATTGGAAGGACTGATGCTGAAGCTGAAACTCCAATACTTTGGCCACCTGATGCAAAGAGCTGACTCATTTGAAAAGACCCTGATGCTGGGAAAGATTGAAGGCAGGAGGAGAAGGGGATGACAGAGGATGAGATGGTTGGATGGCATCACCGACTCAATGCAGATGAGTTTGAGTAAACTCTGGGAGTTGGTGATGGACAGGGAGGCCTGGCGTGCTTCAGTCCATGGGGTGCAAAGAGTCAGAGATGAGTGAGCAACTGAACTGAACAGAACTGATTTATTTACAGTTGAAGTATAATTACTTTACAATGTTGTGTTAGTTTCTGCTGTACAACAGCATGCATCGGCCATATACGTACACATATATCCCTTCCCTCCTGAGCCTCCTTCCCATCTTCTCCATCCCATCCCACTCCCTACAGGTTTTCTTTTACCAGTCTTGATGAATAACTATTATCAACAGGATAATAATTTTATTTTCTAATTTAATCTTTTTTATTTATATTTGTTCATTAATTCTATCCTTTTGGTTTGCTCATGTTATTTTGTTATCCTATGTTTGTAAGTTAAATAAATTCTATTTTCATAAGTTAAATTCCTAATTCATAAGGCAAATCCTAGTTTTCCCACATTTAATAAGAAAAGCACTTCAAACCACAGCTTTCCTATAAGCACTGTTTTGGTCACATCCAGGAAGTCTTGATATGGAATGGGGCCTTAGTTGTTAATTACAAAATAGTCTGTAATGAGAGTTTAATTTTGATTTCCACTTTTCAAAGATAGGTTTCTTTGTACAAAGGTAGTAGCTGGTTTACCCTTTCATAAGGACACAAGTCGTACTGGATTAGGGGCCCACACAACATCAGTATGATCTCATCTTAACTTAATTACATCTGCAAGGGCTCTACTGCCAAATAAGATCACATTCTGAAATACTGGGCTTCAACCCATGAATTTGTAGGGAACTCATTCCAACCCATAACACCTCTGTGAATGTTCTATGTGTTCATTTTTTAACATATAGGTTAGCCATGACACAGATCTAACATGTGAACTGAGACACCTCCTTTCTGTACCCAAGACAAGCATCACTAATAAATAATGGCATATTTCCCCCCCTCCAGTTATTTTATCCATTCATTCATTCATTTATTTGGGTGCATCAGGTCTTAGTCACATGTGGGATCTTTTGATGTGATGCACAGCCTCTCTAGATGTGGCAAGTGGGCTCCAGAGCATGTAGCTCAGTACTTGCTGTGTGTGGGCTTAGTTGCTCTGAGGCATGTGGGATCTTAGTTCCCTGACCAGGGATCAAACCCTTGTCCTCTGATTTGCAAGGTGGATTTTCTACCACTGGGCCACCAGGGACATCCCTCCCACCAGTTACTGAAGCAGACACAAAACAGTTCATCAAAGCAGGCCATAAAATAAAACCTGTTTGCTGCTTCTGTTTTCTTAGTGTTGTGTTTTATTATAAACTTGCACAAATTCTTTCCATAGCAATGACTAAATAACAGTGTTAAATAGGGGTACTAGTAAACCTGGGTTCCTTCTGGGTAGGTTCTGCAGGGTGCATGAGCAGGAGACGAAAGAGAAACTCAGTCACCAAACACTCACCGGGGCCCCTCTATGTTCTAAGCCCTGTGCTCAGTAGCTTAAATAATACAGCAATGCATATGATCTGGTCCTGTCATAAGCAGCAGAGACAAACAGATGTAAAATATCTATAACAAGAAGTACCATGTGACACACCTCTTGGCTGGGAAGTTGTTGGCAGAATACTCCTGAAGGCTTTATAGACAAGGGTTCATCAGAGTCGGGTGTGTCTCTGTGTCTGGTGGGACTAGCATTGGCCAGAGAAAGATGTCTCTGGGGATGTGTCAGGAGAAGGAGGTGTCTTAACAAGTCTAGCACAGTTCCTTTACAGCATCACAGTTCTGAGTCCCATGCAGTCAAGGCCGAGGCACCGACTATTCTCATGTAAGAAAAAAGCCTACAAAAGCCACCTCCTCCGTGAACAAATTTATATTTATCAGTCTCAGCAAACCAGAACAAGGTCTCTACCAGCGCTAACAGATCTCAAAGGTCATTCACTACAGTCTGGGCACTTCGCTTTCAGGAAAGGCTGTCAGCCCCACTCACAGTCTATTTCATTCCTTCTGTCCATGGTACCGACAAGTTACTATTGGTCTAGACCCGTAGTCCTCAATCTTTTTGGCAATGGGGCTCAGTTTTGTGGAAGACAATTTTTTCATGGAAGGCAGTAGGGACAGTTTCAGGATGATTCAAGCCCACTGCATTTATTGTGCACTTTATGTCTACTAGTATTACATCAGCTACACCCCAGATCATCAAGCATTAGATTCCAGAGGTTAGGGACCCCTGGTCTATATCATGAAGGATGGCGTGGCATGCGTGCTCAGTTATGTCCAACTGTTTGTGATCCCATGGACTGTGGCCTGCCAGGCTCCTCTGTCCATGGGATTTCCCAGGCAAGAATACTGGAGTGGGTTGTCATTTCTTCCTCCAAGGATCTTCCCAACCCAGGGACTGAACCTGCATCTCCTGTGTTTGCAGGCGGATTCTTCACCACTATGCCACCTGAGACATCAATCAGCTCCACCTCAGATGATCACGCTTTAGATCCCAGAGGTTGGAGACCCCTGGTTTAGACGATAAAGGATGAGAACCAGAAATCTGTGATTGGATAGCACAGTATAAAAAGAGACACCTGGAAAGAATGAAGTTATTTACCACCAGGTGAATTTGAAGACAGGGAATCCTTACGGAGCATAAAAAGGAACAAACAACAACCCACACACACAAAAACAATAGCCACAAGGGAGACAGCAGAGAGCTGAAAACCCTTGAGGGCACCTTTGAATTATCCTTTCAATTCCCATCCAGCTCTAGACTTTTGTCAAGCCAACTCTGAATTATTAGGGGAAAAGACAAGAGCATGTTCTGGGCCCCTTATGTAAGCAGATGAGAGATTCTGTGCGATGAAAGATAATACAAACAAAACGAGAAGAGAAACAACAGCCTGGAAGAAAAGATTTGCAACATACAGTAGACAAAGGTATAATATGCATAATATTATAAAGACATCCTACAAGTAATGGCAACCCACTGCAGTACGCTTGCCTGCAGAATCCCAAGGACAGGGGAGTCTGGAGGACTACAGCCCATGGGGTCACAGACAGTAGGCTATCTGGACAAGTAAATAAGGAAAGCACAAATCACTCCACAGGAAAATGTGCATATATACCATGGACAAGCAACTCACAGTAAAGTACAGATAGTCGATATATCCAGAAAAGATGCTCAATTTCACTAATGAAGACAATCTAATTTAAAATATATCATCTCCCCTCACCCCCCCCCCCAAATACTTATCAGATTGGCAAAACTTGAGAGGGGAAAAATGGACCCATTTGCAATCTGCCTTGTAAGGTAATTTGATAACATCTATTAAAATATACTTGCATCATCCCATTCCACTTCTGAGACCATCCTGCAGAAACACAAGTGCTCATGGGAAAAGAATCATGTGCAAGGACATCCACTATGGTACTCTTTGCAAGAGCCCCAAACTGAAAACAATCTTCAAAAAATTTTTTTTGATTTATTTTTAATTTTTGGCCATACCTTTCAGTATGTAGGATCTTAGTTCCCTGACTAGGGACTGAAGCTGTGCCCCTTGCATTAGAAGGTGGTCTCAACAATTGGACTGCCAAAGAAGTCCCTGAAAACCATCTTAAAGTTCCAATTTGGGGAGCAGCTGATGGAATACTATACAGTCATTTAAAAGAATTAAGTAGGTGAAAGTGAAGTTGCTCAGTCGTGTCCAACTCTGTGCTACCCCATGGACTGTAGCCTACCAGGCTCCTCAGTCCATGGGATTTTCCAGGCAAGAACACTGAAGTGGGTTGCCACTTCCTTCTCCAGGGGATCTTCCTGACCCAGGGATCGAACCTGGGTCTTCAGCATTGTAGGCAGATGCTTTACCGTCTGAGCTACCAGGGATTGCACCGTTTAAGTACTAACTTGGAAACATTTATGATACCCATGAAAAATTAAAAATGTCTAGAATAGAACCAGGGTGGAAAGGGAGACTTTTTACTTCATAATACACTAAAATTTTTTTAAATGGGTTTTCAGTGGACTTCCCTGGCAGTCCAGTGGTTCAGTTCAGTTCAGTTCAGTCGCTCAGTCATGTCCAACTCTTTGCAACTCCATGAACTGCAGCATGCCAGGCCTCCCTGTCCATCACCATCTCCCGGAGTTCACTCAAACTCACATCCATCGAGTCGGTGATGCTATCCAGCCATCTCATCCTCTGTCGTCCCCTTTTCCTCCTGCCCCCAATCCCTCCCAGCATCAGAGTCTTTTCCAATGAGTCAAGTCTTCGCATGAGGTGGCCAAAGTATTGGAGTTTCAGCTTTAGTATCATTCCTTCCAAAGAACACCCAGGGCTGATCTCCTTCAGAATGGACTGGTTGGATCTCCTTGCAGTCCAAGGGACTCTCAAGAGTCTTCTCCAACACCACAGTTCAAAAGCATCAATTCTTCGGCGCTCAGCCTTCTTCACAGTCCAACTCTCACATCCATACATGACCACTGGAAAAACCATAGCCTTGACTAGACGGACCTTTGTTGGCAAAGTAATGTCTCTGCTTTTGAATATGCTATCTAGGTTGGTCATAACTTTCCTTCCAAGGAGTAAGTGTCTTTTAATTTCATGGCTGCAGTCACCATCTGCAGTGATTTTGGAGCCCAGAAAAATAAAGTCTGACACTGTTTCCACTGTTTCTCCATTTATTTGCCACGAAGTGATGGGACCAGATGCCATGATCTTCGTTTTCGGAATGTTGAGCTTTAAGTCAACTTTTTCACTCTCCTCTTTCACTTTCATCAAGACGCTTTTTAGTTCCTCTTCACTTTTTGACATAAGGGTGGTGTCATCTGCATATCTGAGGTTATTGATATTTCTCCTGGCAATCTTGATTCCAGCTTGTGCTTCCTCCAGCCCAGCACTTCTCATGATGTACTCTGCATATAAGTTAAATAAGCAGGGTGACAGTGTACAGCCTTGACATACTCCTTTTCCTATTTGGAACCAGTCTGTTGTTCCATGTCCAGTTCTAACTGTTGCTTCCTGACCTGCATATAGGTTTCTCAAGAGGCAGGTCAGGTGGTCTGGTAACAGCATGAAAAGGCAAAATGATTGGATACTGAAAGGGGAACTCCCCAGGTCAGTAGGTGCCCAATATGCTACTGGAAATCAGTGGAGAAATAACTCCAGAAAGAATGAAGGGATGGAGCCAAAGTAAAAACAATACCCAGTTGTGGATGTGACTGGTGATAGAAGCAAGGTCCGATGCTATAAAGAGCAATATTGCATAGGAACCTGGAATGTTATGTCCATGAATCAAGGCAAATTAGAAGTGGTCAAACAAGAGATGCCAAGAGTGAACGTCGACATTCTAGGAATCAGCGAACTAAAATGGACTGGAATAGGTGAATTTAATTCAGATGACCATTATATCTACTACTGTGGGCAGGAATCCCTTAGAAGAAATGAAGTAGCCAACATGGTCAATAAATAGTCCAAAATGTAGTACTTGGATGCAATCTCAAAAATGACAGAATGATCTCTGTTCGTTTCCAAGGCAAACCATTAAATATCACAGGAATCCAAGTCTATGCCCCAACCAGTAACGCTGAAGAAGCTGAAGTTGAACGGTTCTATGAAGACCTACAAGACCTTTTAGAACTAACACCCCAAAAAGATGTCCTTTTGATTATAGTCCAGTGGTTAAGACTTTGATTTCCAATTCAGAGGGTGTGGATTCGATTCCCTGGTTGGAAAACTAAGATCCCACGTGCCTCATGGCCAAAAAACCAAAACATAAAAACAAAAGCAATATTGTAACAAATTCAATAAAGACTTTAAAAAAGGTCTGCATCAAAAAAATCTGTTAAAAAATGGGTTTTAGGTGAACTTTATTTTTTAAGATTTTATAGACTTCTAAATTTAATAAGATGGGCTGTTTTATAGTAATGATAATAAAAAATGATTAAGGAAAAAGGCTGGCCTGTGATGTTTGTATTTAAAAAGGTGGGCTTCACACACCTGGGGAATTTTCCCAGTTCACACCTCATTCTCCAACCATGTCAGAAACATGAGCATATTGTACTTAAATCCAGCCTTTAGAATCCTGCTCCTGATTACCAAACTGAAGGAAAATGCACATGATGATGCTGGACATTTAATTGTCAAATGTTTGGCAGAGATGCAACATTTCTTTCCAAATTAACTGCCATTGAATCATGAAAATTAACACGCCATCTTCTTGTGCCTAAAGGGAAGGCTGTAAATGAGTATTTCTTGTATAAACTTGAACTCAGAAGATAGAGCTTCATTTCCAGAAAGGCGTCATCTATAAACAAAGGGCTAAGGGCCTGTAACAATAAAGCCACACTGGGGTCCAGCAGGATGTCAGGAAAAAAGGAATTAGGGGGCACAAGGGCTGCCCTTTCCAGGCCTGAGTCTCACCAGGGGTATAGAGAGGAATGGGCCATGAGGCTCCCCTAGGTTTCCTGCCCACCTCAAGACTCTTGAGTCCATGCTATCTCCCCCTGACAGAAGAGGGATGTCATTGGAGAGCAGTGGACTGTTTTCCAAAGGAAGCTCAGATGACTGACCCTCTCATTCTCTTGGTGGCTTAGCTGTGGCTCTTCCCTGCTATCTTTAGCTTTCAGTTATAGAAAGTTCAGGCTCAGATGGTAAAGAATCTGCCTGGCAAAGTAGGAGACTCAGGTTTAATCCCTGGGTCGGGAAGATCCCCTGGAGAAGGGCAGGGCAACCCACCACAGTATTCTTGCCTGGAGAATCCCCGCAAACAGAGTTGCCTGGTGGGCTACAGTCCATGGGGTCACACAGAGTCAGACATGACTGAAGGGACTTAGCATGCAGGCACATACAAAGTTCAGAAATAAATGACATGCTTCACTGATTGACTTCTCCCCCATTTCTAGCTCCTAGAAGCTATAAATCCTCGCTGGTGCAGAACAGGTATCTAAAAGGTAGGGCTGTGTCCAACAGCCCACCTGTCACCCATCCCTGCTCTGGGGCCACACTGTCTCTCCAGCTTCTGGTCACAATACTTCTGTCTTGGGCAGGCTGGGCACTGGCTAGCACCAAGAGTTCTGCCATGATGCTAACTCACCACTCATTGTAGCCAGTCCCCCAGTAGCACTCACATCCTGATTCTGCTGTCATTTCTCACCACCATCAGTGTCTTGCTGCTTTCTGCTCCACATTCCTCTCAATGAAGACCAGCCTCCACCTGGCCTTGCTCGAAGTAACTAGCTCCCAAATAACCTTCTACGTGGTCCTTGGGAATTTCATCCTTTGTAGTCGAAGACCGGCATCCTTGGCTGTCTGCATCTCATGGGCTCTGCGATCTGGGTGCTTCCATCTCCCTGACTGTGACCCCCTCCCCAGGAGAGGATGTTCCTTTCTCCAACAGCCCCCAGTCACGGACACTGGACCCCTCCAGACACCGCCTTCACACAACCCTCCTGTTGCGTGCACGCTCAGTTGCTTCAGTCATGTCCGACTCTTTGCAACCCTATGGACTGTAGCCTGCCAGGCTCCTCTGTCCATGGCATTCTCTAGGCAAGAATACTGGAGTGAGTTGCCATGCCTGCCTTCAGGGGATCTTTCCAACCCAGGGATCGAACCAGCATCTCTTGCACTCCTGCACAGGTGGATTCTTCCTGAACCACTGGGTAAGCCTGACCCTCCTTTTACAGGTGCTCAAAAGTCTCTTCTTCTAGCACGTACTCCAACCATCTTCCCTCCTTGGCCCCACCTCTCCCTATGCTATTGCTACTTTTCATTTTGCCAAAGCACAGCCTTGACCATATTTCAAGCTCCTTTTCTAAAAAACCTCAAAGGCTCCCCACCAGTCACCAATTTCAGGGCCAGTGGGGTTGCAGAGTCAGACATGACTTAGCGACTGAACAATAACAACAACTGGCAGGTGGGGCTCAATATGTCCAACTCTAGTTTTTGCTATGATGCTGGTGATGGCTTCCCCGACACTAGTCAATAGACACAGAATCATCCCATTCCTGAGCTGGCCGTTTGGCATCTGAACTCTGCCTGGCTGCAGGTTTCCCCTGCAGGGTCTGGGCTGTCGTCAAGGGGAGGGGAGAAGTGCTGGGGTCAGCTGGGATGTGGAGTCTTACAGGATTTTAGATTCCCCCTCTGTGGAGAGGAGGGGCTGGCTTGGGGTAATGCTGAAGGTTCTCTTTAATTCTGACTTTCTTGGCCCGACACCAGCTCAGAGTTTGGCCATGGGATCAGTTTGACATACCTGTTGAGCACCTGTTAAGTGCCTGACAGTAAGGGATTCAGCGTGCATGCCACCAGCTCCTGCTCTCAAGGAGTTGCCAGCAGGTGGGGGAAGCAGAGAACCAGAGCATCACAACGCCAGGTGGTTAGTGTTACAACAGAGAAAAGAACAGGCTGCTTTGAGGAAGGGCGGGTGGCCAAGGCTGGATGCCAGGGCTGGCAGGGATGGTGTCAGGAGGGAATGCTTCCTGGCAGGAACCTCAGCATTTCTCAAAGTGGTTTTTAATAGGAACGGAATAATTCCAGCCATTTAAACAGATCTCAATGATTTCCTAATTGGTTTCACAAGCCCGTTTTGCCCCACATTCAATTACCTTTTCTTTGGAAACACACTCCACTAACGCCAGCTCTAAATAAACCCCGAGTCATATAAACAACACACAAGTGAAGTGTAACTGGAGACTGCTGTCTCGGATGAAGCTTAGAGTTGTTGGCCAGAAAGGCTTCTTCATGTTTAACTAACGGGTTGCATTAACCCTGTGCAAACACTCACGGAAAGTTGGGTTGTTTTTCAGTAATGCTGGGTGGAGTCTATTCTGGGACTCACATCTTCACATGAGAATTAAGACTTTTTTTTTTTTTTGCATTCCACCAAACTCAGGGGGAAAAAACAGCCACTTGTTCACAGTATGGTTCCAAAGTATTCTCTGGGGGACAGTAAAAAGTTTTAGTGGAAAAAAACGATATTCTGGCCAAATACATTTGGGAAACATAGTTTAAACAAAGACAAAAAAGTTTCATCACTGTAGGCATGCTCAGGAAACATAGAATTTCGGAGTACAAGTCTCTAAGAGAGAGAAAGTTACCCTAATTATTGACCAGGGACTCCTTTCTTTATGAAGTATCTCTGAGACTGAGATCTCAGGACACACTTTAGGAAATGCTGACTTGTAGGTGTTTTGCATTTCAGGGTTCCTGGTGGTGATCTTAAAGACCTGGCTCTCCCACTTTACAAAGGAGAGCTTAGAAGTACAACAGGAGCTTTGGGTTCAAAAGAGCAACCTGAGACCATATAAGTAACTACCTGTCCCTCCCAAGTTACTGTGGAAACTCCCAGAGTCTGAGATGAGAGACGAACATCTCAATACCAGAAACCAGGGAGGATTGTTTGGGCAAGATGGGGTGAAAGGAAGTGCTGAGGAAGCTACACATGAAGGAAAAGGGAGGCTGTGGAAGGGTCCCCAGCAAGACCAAACTACAAGCTCAGAACTGCTTTGGCTTGACAGTGGCAAGAACGGGGGCAAGTCTTGAGGGAGCGACCCTTCCAGGTGCTCAGTGGTAAAGAATCTGCCTGCCAACGCAGGAGATGTGGGTTCAATCCCTGGGTCAGGAAAATCCCCTGGAGGAGGCAATGGCAACCCACTCGAGTATTCTTGCCTGGAGAATCCCATGGACAGAGGAGCCTGGCAGGCTATAGTCCAAGGGTTTGCAAAGAATCAGATACACTCAGCAACTGAGCATGCACACAGGAAGGGCTTAAGTCTGCAAACTGAAAGGGCCCACGTGGCACTGAGACGTGATATCAGATATGGAGGAAACATAGTCCATAAGCCAGCAGAGATGAGCAAGTAAACCAGGAAGATGGAAGAATTGTCAGTAACAGAGTCCTGGACTTGACTGCAAATGGCAAGCCTGTTTCTTGAAAGACAGATGGATAATATAAAATAATGACCACATGCTGCAGTCCATGGGGTCACAAAGAGTCAGACATGACTGAGCGACTGAACAACGACGACAACATATCTAAAACCTAAATTGCAGATCTAAAGTCCCATGTTATTTACACATTAATTGGCAGGGGTGGGGTAGGCAATCTCTCATAGTTCTTAAAACACATGGACTCTGCAGTATGGCCTCCAAGGGGTTGAATTCCAGCCTCCTCACCCACCAGCTGTGTACCCAGCATGGCCCAGCCCTTACCTGTTTTCTCCCATCAGCTCACATCTCCCTGCTGTCCGTACACTCGACATGCACCTCTCCATCTGCATGGCCACTGCCTTCGTTCAGGCCTCACAGTTTCTCCTGAGTCAGTCCTCTCTGGGCCCCTCACTGTCAGGCCTATCTTTGCCCCTCCTCTCACTTCAATCCAACTTCTAGAATGATCTTTAAGAACTTTCAGTGGCTTTTAGTAACACTCCATAGAGAGCAGAGGAGGGTTCCAACCCCCAGGCTTAGCATACAAGGCTTCACCTCCAGGATCTGATTCTACCCACCTGTCTAGCCACATTCCCTCCAGCCGCAGTCAATCACACACGATTCCCAAGGCAGCAACCTCTCTTCTCCCCGACATCAGAGCATCAATAAGGCCTAGATTCATTCCCAGACTTGGCTGCTTACTAACTGTGTGAACTGGGCTGATTAAGTTGCTATGCTGACCCTCCAGCATGTCACCTGCCCGACAGAGGTAATTACAATGCCTGGACCTCATGAGAGTTGTTGTGAACACTGAAGTGGGCTTCCCTGGTGGCTCAGATGGTAAAGAATCTGCCTGAAATGCAGGATACCTGGGTTCCATCCCCAGTTTGGCAAGATGCCCTGGAGAAGGGCAAGGCAACCCACTTCAGTATTCTTCCCTGGAAAATCCCACAGACAGAGGAGCCTACAGAAGCAGGTTATAGTCCATGGGGTCTCAAAGAGTCAGACACAACTGCGCAACCTAACACTTTCACAAACACTGAAGCACAGTGCACAGGGTCCTTGGCACAGTGATTCGCATGTTGTGAGCACTCTGAAATGAAGACTGTGATCATTACATACCTCCTCTACACTCACCAACACAACTCAGTATGCCTAGAAAGCAATTTTTTCCACCTAGAAAACTCCTTTATGTTCATGTTTCAGCTCAAACGTTACTCTCCACCTATTAGGCTTTCAGCGAGGCTTGGCCTCAGAGCATAGGAGAGAACAGACAACCTTGACACTCCCAGTAGACGGGATCTCTTGTCCGTGTGCTTCTCTCATGAGTCCTCTGTGTGACCCTTGATCTGGGGCTTTGCAATGACCCACATGCCTAACTGTCTCCTCCACTGTGCTGTGACTTCTTTTAGTTTAATTAAATATTAACTTGTTTACTTATTTTGGCTGTGCTGGGTCTTCATTGCTGTGTGCAGGTTTTCTACAGTAGCAGTGAGGTGTGGTCACGCTCCTGTGGAGCATAGGCTTCTCATTGCAGTGGTTTCTCTTGTTGTAGAGCACAGGCTTCAGGAGTTGTGGTGCACAGGCTTAATTACCCCACGACATGTGGGATCTTCCCAGACCAGGGATCAAACCAGTGTCCCCTGCATTGGCAGGTGGATTCTTAAGCAATGGACCATAAGGGAAGCCCACACTGTGAGCTTCTAAAGGGCAGGTGCTATATCAGACTCCCCCTAGGGTCCCCAGGAACTAGGAACGTAACTGGCCCATGGCTGGTGCTCAGAAAGTATCCATTGAAAGAAATTGAAGAGTGGCTTTGCCCTGCCTGAGAATGAGGAGGACGGAAGAGGTGGCCAGTGCTCCATCTCACAAGTTAAGGTCATGGCTCTGATGTCCAACCAGAATATCAAACATCAATATGTCCAGCTTGGGCAGGACAGAATGGCTGAGGGTTGGTGAGAGGAGGGAATCCAGCCTTGTGGGTGCATGGCTTCCACACAGAAGACCAGCCTTTGGAGACTTTCAAATGAAGGGAAAAAAAACAACACACCGTGTTCAACCAGCAAACTGTGAGAAGTGCAGGGCTGTCGTGGATGAGCTCATGGTGGGGCTGAGCTGTCTGGTGAAGTGGCAACACTGGTCTGACCACTGCAGATTCTAGCTAAAACCCCAAAATAACCTCAGGCCTCTGGCATGCTGTGGCCGAGGCTTACTGAAAGTCCAGCAGCATCGTGAAGGAAAGCATCAGCCTCACTGATGAGAAAGCACCAGAGGCTGCCAAGAACCAACCCTCTTCCTGATCAGGATGGTCCCAGAGGGAGGTAACCTGATCTCAGTCAAGCACACCCCCTCCACTGGGGCAGATCCTGGCTCTACTGTGCAGACACACAGCCAGTTAATCAGACATTTTCCACGGATTATTCTGTGGTGATGAACCAAGCACATCAGATGATGATGAGTAGAGGAGAGATCCCTGTGATAGACATGGAGTCTGGCTCAAAGCAGGATGCCTGTCTGAAAAATGCAAGGCGCATGGGGCAGTGACCATGGAGTGGAGGCAATTCCCATCTCAAAGCTACCCCTGGACTCTGAGCATACCTCACACACTGGAAAATACAACCTGCTGTGGGTGATCTCTTCTGCACCGAGGGTGATGTCTCCTTTGCTACGTTGAACACAGAATATTGACTTCTTTAGAAGGAAGGATTGGACAGAGCAACTGTAGAACTCTGTATTTGCTTTAGTCATGCACCAGATTTTTTTTTCTTTTTAGCTGCACCATGTAGCATGCCAGAATCTTAGTTCCCCAACCAGGGATGGAACCTGTGCCTCTTGCAGTAGAAACACAGATTCTTAACCACTGGACCACCAGGGAAGTCCCTAGCTCAAATATTTTAAATGAAGCTTATACAGTATACTTGGTGGTTCAGATGGTAAAGAATCTGCCTACAGGGCGGGACACTCGGGTTCAATCCCTGGGTCGGAAGATCCCCTGAAGAAGGCAATGGCAACCCACTCCAGTATTCTTGCCTGGAGAATTCCATGGAGAGAGGAGCCTGGTGGGCTATAGTCCATGGGGTTGAAGAGTCGGATACAAATGAGCGACAAACATTTCACTTTCATAGAGTATACAATGCTGTGAGGCTAATTGGGAAAGTCACTGTGTAATAGAAAGGGTTTCTGGAATATAGCAGAATTTGGGGGGACATTTATGTTTTCGATGGAGTCAACAGGTACCAGGTAAAAGTTTGCCTGCACAACTTGTTGGTTCAGAAAAAAGCACAAGTGTTGCCAGCAGGCTGTCAGAGAAGTATTCACAAGGTCCTTGCTTGCTTCACAAAGTCTACTGCTTCTACTCACCTTTAGAGACTGCTAAGGTCGCCTGTAGATATTCTGAGCAACTCTGGTGCTTAGGCACCTTCATACCTCCTAACCAAGTCACTGTTTATAATTAAGGAGTTTAAGCCTATGAGCAAGTAGGGACAGCATTCCTCATGGACATTTACAAGGCATCATTCAAGCATCAAGTGAGTGGCTGTTCCAGTGCTCCGGTACCATGACCTTATTATACCGTAAGCATGCCAATGACCTTATTCCAGCCACCTCATCTATGTCAGATGACTGTCTGTGCCATCTCAGAAGATTTCTGGGAAAGTGGATTCTATAAACATCTTTGGAAATTCTGGCAAAGAATTCTTTCAAAACCCATTCCCCTTAGGTTAACAACTATTTTTTTTTTAATCAAGGCAGACTTTTTTCTTCTTTCCTTTCACACATCCATCCACCCACGTGGTCTGTTGTTCAGTTACACAGTCATGTCCGACTCTTTGCGATCCCATGGACTGCAGCACACCAGGCTTCCCTGTCCATCACAATCTCCTGGAGACTATGTGAAATGTAATACATTTACATGCCAGGTCTGACCTCACCACTGGCTTGAGAAAATGAAGCATGCATTTGGTCTTGAGAGCTCTAAATGTAAAATAGTGTGTGATATGTGTAATGAATGGAGTTATGAATCAAGTGAATATAGTCCACGCTATGTCTAAAATGGCGGAGAAGGCAATGGCACCCCACTCCAGTACTTTGCCTAGAAAATCCAATGGGCGGAAGAGCCTGCTAGGCTGCAGTCCATGGGGTCACTAGAGTTGGACATGACTGAGCGACTTCACTTTCACTTTTCACTTTCATGCATTGGAGAAGGAAATGGCAACCCACTCCAGTGTTCTTGTCTGGAGAATCCCAAGGATGGGGGAGCCAGGTGGGCTGCCGTCTATGGGGTCACACAGAGTTGGACATGACTGAAGCGACTTAGCAGCAGCAGCAGCAGCATGTCTAAAATGGATAACCAACAAGGACCTAGAGTAGTATAGCACAGAGAACTCTGTAAAATGTTATGTGGCAGCCTGGATGGGAGAGGAGTTTGGGGGAGAATGGGTACAAGTATAAAAATGGCTGAGTTACTCTGCTGTGACCTGAAACCATCACAGCATTGGTAATTGGCTACACTCCAATATATTAAAAAAAGTTTAAACAGAAAAAACAATGGACTTATTAATCAAGAAACAGTATTAACAGCCACGGAACAAGATATATATCAATTCAGGATGCTGGAGGCATGATTGAATCGTCATGTGTGCATACAAGCTTAATTTCCAGAACTTCCATCTTTATAGAAACACAGCAACCAAATACAACCAAACCAAACAAACAAACAAACAAACAAAATGACACAATTTCTGAATTCACAGCAAACCACTCAATCCAGTGGTATGAAATGCTATTTAGAAAATTCTGCTTGATTGCCTAAAAATGTCGTTTTTTTCTGATGATGAAAGTCATGTAAAAATTTGGAAAATGCAAGACTGAAGACAAAAGAAAAAAGTAACCAACAGTCTACTACACAGAGATACGATTACTATTCTATGTACAATTTTTCAACACATAGATACACCATTCACTTATAATCTAAAAATAAAATTGGGATCATGATTGCATAACCTGTCATTCTTTTTAATACTTCTTAGCACTTTGCTTCACTATTTTTTTTTAAGATTTATTTGTTTATTTGGCTACAGTATGTGGGATCTTTGATCTTTATCATTTTGGCATACAGAATCTTTTAACTGCAGCACATGAATTCTTAGTTGTAGCATGTGGAATCTAGTTCCCTGACCAGAGATTGAACCCAGGCCCCCCGCACTGGGAGTAGAATCTTAGCCACTAGACCACTAGGGAAGTCTCATGCTCCATTCTCAAATACCTTCTGAAAGCACGCCTGTTTAATGGTTGTCTAGTATCCTATCATGGCTTCCCTGGTGGCTCAAACGGTAAAGAATCCACCTGAGATGCAGAAGACCTGGGTTCCATCCCTGGATTCAGAAGATCCGATGGATGAAGGCATGGCAACCCACTCCAGTATTCTTGCCTGGAGAATCCCCAGGACAGAGGAGCCTGGCAGGTTACGGTTCATGGAGTCACAAAGAGTTAGTCACGACTAAAGCAACTAAGCATAGCACACAGCACAGTATCCTATCATATAGACATTTCATACTAGTTTTAGCCAATTCTTTATCATTGAAATTTAGATATTTACAATATTTAGACTTTGAAATTTAAAATAATTCAAGGTTTTCACAACAATGTTTAACCATACAATACACACATCTCTGATTAATTCCTATACATTGGTTGCACATTTTAAGGCATTTAATATATACTCTCAAGTTATTCTACAGAAGATTTGTACTGATTTAAATTCCCATCAGCAGAACATTGACCTTCCCAGGTGGGTACAGAATCCGGCTGCCATGCAGGAGACTTAATGAGACACAGGTTCAATCCCTGGGTCAGGAAGATCCCCTGGGGAGGGCATGGCAACTTACTCCAGTATTCTTGCCTAGGAAACTCCACGGACAGAGAAGCCTGGCGGGCTACAGCCCATAGGGTTGCAAAGAGTCGGACATGACTGAATCGACTGAGCACACATGCACAGCAGAACACAAAAGTGTCCATTTTTCTGAACCTTCCCAATACTGTGTATTTTGTCTTATAAATTTTTTGCTACTTGATAGATAAGAGAAGATGGTATAAAATTATTTTAACTTGCAGTTCTGATGAACAGGAGGCTGAATTCCTTCCAGATGCTTAGCATGTGTGTGTATTCATATTTGTAAATGTATGTAACACCCTGTTCAGAGCTTTTGCTCATTTCTTTCTATTCAGTGAAAATCCGCCTTTTGGTCCAAATTGTGCCCTCTGGAACTATCCTAAGTAAGTTAAATTCCTCCTTCATATGACACCCCCTCAAATACTTGAAGACAAAAATCATGTCTTGCTTTCTCCAAGATAAACAGTCCCGGCTCCTTCAACTATTTCTCATGTGGCAAAGTTTCAAGGGCGGTTGTTGGAGATTCAATGCCTCACAACCCCTTCTGCCCTGTTAGCCTGTACCCTTCAGCTCTCTCGTGTATAGAACTCCACAGGACTCCAGAAAAGCTGGCCTTGAATCACTTTTTTAGAATTTTTCTTTTTGGCCACATGACAAGTGGAATCTTAGCTCCCCAACCAGGAATCGAACCCATGTCCCCTGCATTAGAAGAGTGGAATCTTAACCACTGGACCACCAGGGAATTGCCCTGAATCCTCCTGGCAGACTCTCTGGATGCAGTCACCTGCCTGCACCTTGGTCCTCAGCCTCCTTTCTTGTGATAGGCAGGCGTGGCAGTCAAATAAAATGGTAGAAAAAGAGCACTTTGAGGCCAGAAACGGGAAGAGAAGTTTGCCTGGTATAACAAGGACGATGAATTCAAATGAGGAAAGCATCAAGAAGGAGATGATCTGCTGGTCCCAAGAGGCTGAATTTGGCAGGACTGGGGTAGCTTTCTACAGAGTCTCATCTGGGGAGCCTCTCCTGACCCTGGGGCAGGTGAAGGACCCCACCTCCATCCACAGCCTCCTGCCCACACTCTCCTGGAGTCATCTGTGTACCTGCTTGTTCCCCACCAATACACCTTTGCATTCTCCAAGGGCTGGGCCTCTGTCTAGTGCCCAAAAGCCTTGCTCAGCAGATGGCACGGATGAGGCCATCACGTGTCCCAGTGAGCCACAGCTAGAAGTCTTTCACCAGGCTGCCCACAGCTCTTTGCTCTTCTTTGCTTTTCATCAAACAACCTTCCGGCACAAATGTGTTGTCTCAAGTACTTTCAAACCTCATAGATTTCCTGGACAATAGCCATGGGCATTCATGCCAGTGACGAGGAAGCCCCGGGGCATTACAGAGTTGTACCTGATTAACACGTCAGCTTTGGAGGACTCTCTCTAAGAACCCTAGATCTGATGAGTTCTGAAGCATGGTCAAGACTATGGATCTACAAAGCTAAGGTCCAGGCTCTGGACACTGTAAATGAATCACTGCCCTCTGAGTTTCTGTCCTTGAGCCCAACCTTAAGGCAAGCAACACCTTGATGATTTTATGCATTATGATCTAAGTATGGGCTTCCTAGGTGGTGCAGTAGTAAAGAATCTGCCTGCCAATACAGGATACACAAGAGATGCAGATTCCATCACTGGGCTGGGAAGATCTCCAGGAGAAGGGAATGGCAACCCATTCTAGTATTCTTGCCTGGAAAACTCCATGGACAGAGGAGCCTGGTGGGCTACCATCCTTAGGGTCAAAAAGAGTAGGACAGTACTGAGCAACTGAGCATAGGCATGAGCATGGTCTAAGTAGAAAAACATATACAAATAAGATATACTATAAATAAAACTGATATATTGATATCTGTCTATCTATATCTCAAACATTAAACATTGCCAACTTCAGTTCAGTTCAGTTCAGTTCAGTCGCTCAGTCATGTCCGACTCTTTGCGATCCCATGAATCGCAGCACGCCAGGCCTCCCTGTCCATCACCAACTCCTGGAGTTCACTCAAACTCACGTCCATCGAGTCAGTGATGCCATCCAGCCATCTCATCCTCTGTCGTCCCCTTTTCCTCCTGCCCCCAATCCCTCCCAGCATCAGAGTCTTTTCCAATGAGTCAACTCTTTGCATGAGGTGGCCCAAGTACTGGAGTTTCAGCTTTAGCATCATTCCTTCCAAAGAACACCCAAGCAAGATTAATATAAAACCTCACAGTAAAGACCTATTTACCTCAGTTCTTATTACCTGATATATCGCACTTGGATTTCAACAAAGATTTACAAGGTATGCTAAAAGGCAGGAACAAACATAGCTCAAAGAGACAACTAAATATCAGAACCAGACTCAGATATGACATGGATTTTGAAATGACTAGGCTGGGAATTTAAAATAACTATGATTAATATGTTCAAAGAGCTAGTGGAAGAAGTAGATAAAATAAAGAACATATGGGTAATGTAAACAGAGAGATGGAAACTCTAAGAAAGAATAAAAAGGAAATCCTAGAAAAAAAACAAAACAAAACACTGTAACAGAAAACAAGGCCTTTGACGTCTCATCAGTAGACTGGACATAGTCAAGAAAAGAATCAGTGAGCTTGCAGATATATCAACTGACATTTCCAAAACTGAAATGCAAAGACAAAATCAGAACAGAATACCCCCAAACTGTAGTCCAGTTTCAAAAGATATACATGTAATTGGAATACCAAAAGGAGAAGAGAATGAAACAAAAGAAATATTTGAAGAAATAATGTCCAAGAATTTTCCAAAGTTAATGACAGACCCCAAACCACAGACCCAAGAAGCTCAGAAAAAAATACCAACCAATAGGGCTTCCCTGGTGGCTCAGTGGTAAAAAATCCATCTTCCAAGTAGGAGACTCGGGTTCAATCCCCACGTTGGAGCGATCCTGTGGAGAAGGAAATGGCAACCCACTCTAGTAGTCTTGCCTAGAGAATCCCATGGACAGGGGAGCCTAGCAGGCTACAGTCCATGGGGTCACAAAGAGTTGGACACAATGGCACCCCACTCCAGTACTCTTGCCTGGAAAATCCCATGGATGGAGGAGCCTAGTAGGCTGCAGTCCATGGGGTCGCTAAGAGTTGGACACGACTGAGCGACTTCACTTTCACTTTTCACTTTCATGCATTGGAGAAGGAAATGGCAACCCACGCCAGTGTCCTTGCCTGGAGAATCCCAGGGACGGGGGAGCCTGGTGGGCTGCCGTCTATGGGGTCGCACAGAGTCGGACACGACTGAAGTGACTTAGCAGTAGCAACAGGGACTAAAAAACAACAACAATAATAACCAAAAAATCCCACAAAAACTAAACAAATTATACTATCATGTTCAAACTTCAAAAATCCAAAAACAAAGAAAAATCTTGAAAGAAGCCAGAAAAAAAGTCCCACACTACATATAGAAAAATGAGGATAAGAATCATGTAGACTTCTCATCAGAAACCATGCAAACAAGAAAGTGAAGTGAATACTTAAAGTGTGGAAAGAAAATAACCACCAACCTAAAATTCTACATCCAGTGAAATTGTCCTCCAAGTGTGAAGGAGAAATAATAACTTTCTATGAAAAACAAAAATGGTGAGAATTTATCACCAGCAGAGCTGTCCTGTAAGGAATGTTAAAAACAAGGTCTTCATGAATAAGGAAATGATACAGATCAGAAACTCAGATCTCCACAAAGGAAGGAAGAGCATCAGAGAAGGAATATAATTAAGGTAAAATAAAATATTCATATACTATAAAATTTGCCATCTTAAAGAATACAATTCAGTGGTTTTTGGTAGATTTGCACAGTTGCACAGCTATTACTACTATCTAAATTTAGAACATTTTTGTCACCTCAGAAGGAAACACAACCCTGAATATTCATTGGAAGAACTGATGCTGAAGCTGAAGCTCCAATTCTTTGGCCACCTGACGAGAAGAGCCTACTCACTGGAAAAGATCCTGTGCTGGGAAAGAGTGAAGGCAAAAAGAGAAGGGGGCAGCAGAGGATGAGATGACTGGATGGCATCACTGACTCAATGGACATGAATTTGAGCAAACTCCGGGAGATAGTGGAGGACAGAGGGGCCTGGCATACTGCAATTCATGGGGTTACAGAGTAGGACACGACTTAGCAACTGAACAACAACACCACCACCAACCATTAGCCATCAGTCCCAATTTTCCTCTCCCCCCAGAACCTGGAAACCACAAATCTACTTTTTGTTTCAATGGATTTGCCTAGTCTGGATGTTTCACATACATGGAACTGTAATGTGGTCTTTTGTGTCTAACTTTCTTTTACTTAGCATGATGTTTTCAAGGTTCACCCATATTATAACATGAATCTTTCCTTTTTGCTTTTTTTCCCCCTCTCCAGCCCTGGCATCTGCCAGTCAATTTTAATTGCAGGATAATTCTTTACAGTGTTATGTAAGTTTCTTCTGTAAACAATGTGAATCAGCTATAAGTATACATATAACCCCTCCCTCATGAGCCTCCCTCCCACTCCCGCCATCACACCCTTCTAGGTCATCACAGAATATTGAATGGAGAGCTCTTTGTGCTATATAGCAGCTTTCCACTAGCAGCTATTTTACACATGGTATTGTATTAATGTATATATCAATGCTACTCTCTCAGTGTGTCCCACCCTTTCCTTCTCCTTCACTGCTTTTTATTGCTGAATTATTATTAGCTTAGCTTAGTGCATTGAAGCTATCATATGGGTATACCACTTTTTATTTATCCATAAATGTACACATGTAATTTGATTCCACATTTTGGCCACCATGAATAATGCTGCTATGAACATTCAGGTACAGTTTTCTTTGTGAACATATGCTTTCAGTTCTCTTGAGTATATACCTTGGAGTGAAACTGCTGAGTCATACGGCAACTCCAGGCTCAACATTTTGAGGAGCCTCCAGACTGTTTTCCAAAGCAGCTGCTTCATTTTACACCCCCACCAGCAAAGGATGAGGGTTCCAATTGCTCCAAACCCTTACCAACAGGCATTATTGTCTGTTTTAACCATACTAGTGAGTGTGAGAGGTATTTCATCATTGTGTTTTTTTTTTTTTTTTATTTTATTTTTAAACTTTACATAATTGTATTAGTTTTGCCAAACATCAAAATGAATCCACCACAGGTATACGTGTGTTCCCCATCCTGAACCCTCCTCCCTCCTCCCTCCCCATACCATCCCTCTGGGTCGTCCCAGTGCACTAGCCCCAAGCATCCAGTATCGTGCATCGAACCTGGACTGGCAACTCGTTTCTTACATGATATTTTACATGTTACAATGTCATTGTGTTTTGATTTGCATTTCTCTAGTGACTTGAAAACAATTATCATTTCAAATGTCTCTCTGACTTTCCAGAGTGCTCTCAGTGACAGATCACAGAAAGGATTTGTGAAGCGCCAATCACCTTTGCAGGACTGCTCTTTTACAAACCTTTGTTTCAAGTAGCAAGACTTTTTTCCATTACAAAGATCATCACATTCTAACTGCAAAGGAAAATAAGAGTATTTTCCAGTCTCTTTCTATAAGAATGCATGTCTAACAGGATAAATGGCGACATGAACCAGCATTCAGTACCCTAGGAATGAAGATGCAGGTTCTCCTTACCTGCTGGCGGCCAAGCCTTGATGTAGCCTGTACAGTGGACCACAGCATACTGGGCTTCTCCTTCCTTCACAGGGCCAAGGCCATTCCTAGAGAAAGAACATCATGAGCTGGCTTTCAGCACCTGGGGGTGAGGCAAGGATGCCCATGACTCCTTTAGTACCTAAGCTTCTGGGTTCACCTGTTGACCTTGTGTTTCTCAATCTTCACTTCCACCATCCCCCTTTCCCTCCTTCCTCATAGTATGCATATCCAAAATAAATCCACCCAAAACCTTTCTCAGCTGAGCCACAGTAACTCTGATGTGTGAGTCTCTTGGTGCTTTCTATGGCTAAGCCTGTCTTTAAGTTCAGCTATTCCTTAGCTTAGTGCATTGAAGCTATCCACTGACATAGCCCCCCAACATCCATCATGCTTACTGGGACTTTCCTGGTGATCCAGTGACTAGTACTCTGTGCTCCCAATTCAGGGGGCCCAGATTCGATCCTTGGTCAGGAAACTAGATCCCACATGCTGCAACTAAAGATCCCATGTGCCACATCTAAGATCCAGCACAGCTGAATAAATAAATATTTTTAAAAATAAAGATAAAAACTGAAAGGCCTACTGACCTGAACCTCTTCCTCATGGTGGTTAGTCTGTTTAGAGGAAGATGGTCCAAAGGAGCATTTCCACACCTAAGATGTGAGAAACACATTAGAACGAGTGAAGAGCCAGCCAAGCATATAAAGCCCACAGTGCTGCAGGCAAGTATATTTGTTGTTGTTCAATCACTCAGTCATGTCTGACTCTTTGCGACCCCCTTTGGACTGCAGCACACCAGGCCTCCTTGTCCTTCACTATCTCCTGAAGTTTGATCAAACTCACGTCCATTGAGTCAGTGATGTCATCCAACCACCTCATCCTCTGCCGCCCCCTTCTCCTCCTGCCCTCAGTCTTTCCCAGCACCAGGGTCTTTCCCAATGAGTTGTCTCTCTGCATCAGGTGGCCAAAGTACTAAAGCTTCAGCTTTAGCATCAGTCCTTCCAACGAATATTCAGGGTTGATTTCTGTTAGGACTCACTGGTTTGACCTCCTGGCAATCCAAGCAACTCTCAAGGCAAGTATATGGACCTTATCTAATGTGACCACACTTACTCAGGTGAGCCGTATAGCTAATTTCTTTCCAAAGTGCAGAAGCAGGGCTGCATGTCTATGAATTCCTATCATCACCGAAGGCAACGGAGGGGACCCATTCTTCAGTGCACAGGTAGACAGTCTCCGGTCCAGCCCAGAAGCCAGAGACCTATGGACAGACACTCGGAGGATCCTGGCCATGCTCCACCCTGCAGATCATTTCAGTGTAATGTGGGGGCTTTCAGGGAACAAGGGAAGGGTGGTGATGACAGCTACAGCGTCTCTTCAGGCCCGAGCAGAGGCATCAACTCAAAACAGATGTTGCCAGTTGACAAACAGAATCATTTTCTCAAGCTTCAGATTCACAGTGTAGAAAGTCCCTCCTCTCCTGCAGTGTTCTGGCACTAGGAATGAGCAGACCACTGTGAGCCTGCGGATGGCAATGGACAAACTGGAGACAGGAGGAGAATGAGTCTGGAATCAGATCTTTTTATGGGTCCTTCTCTGAGAGGGAGGCGGTGTGAGGTGTCCCTTTGCCCTTTCAAGCAGCATCTTTTCTGCCTCCCTTCTCCATAACTGTCTCTGCATCCCAGGCTCCAAGCATCCACAGCCTGCATTGTGGCCAACCTCTGACCTGTGTTCTCAGTTCGCACTTCCATTTCCCAACTTCACAGTAGATGATGTCCTCAATGCCTTGGTGTTCAGTGCAGCAAAAACAAGAGTCTAATTATACTCTGAGGCCTGGGGCAGCTGCCAGAATGGGCATGTTTTCACAGCAGGATCCATCCAAGAGGTAGCCGCCTAGGGATGCTGGCACAGCCCTCTGCCCTCTGGCAGGCTGTGCCCAGTGTCTTCCTGAAATTAAGCTGCTTTATTTGGAGGGGAAGGCCAGGCTCTCAGCAGATGGCAGTACTCTTGCTTCATAGGTAAATCCAGGTAGTGTGGGTGTGGCACTGGGAAAAGCAACCCAGAGGTTACCAGGGCAGGGAGGGGACCACCTGGTTCTGGTCGATAGGTCAGTGATAATGGTATTGGAGGGCTTCCCAGGTGGCACAGTGGTAAAGAATCTGCCTGCCAACACAGGAGACCTGGGTTCGATCCCTGGGTCGGGAAGATCTCATGGAGGAAGAAATGGCAACCCACTCCAGTATTCCTGCCTGGAAAATTCAGGCTCTAGTCCATGGGGTCGTAAAGAGTTGGAGACGACTAAGGAACTAAGCACAGCACAGTAATGGTATTAGACTTCCCTGGTGGTCCAGTGGCTAAGACTCTGTGCTCCCAATGCAGGGGGCCTGGGGTCAATCCCTAGTCAGGGAACTAAATCCCACATGCCTCAATTAATAGTTTGCATGCTGCAACTAAAGATTCCGCATGCTACAATGAAGATCAAATATCCTGCTATAACTAAGACCCAGCACAGACAAATAAATTAATTAAATAAATAGGGGCATTGGAGGCTACTTAGGAATGGAATACTTGATGCTTCCAATAAATTATGCACAAGGCAACTTCTTAGATGGCACAATGAAGAATTCACCTTGCTGTGCTACACTGAATGTCCATCTAGCTAGGATGGGCATTTACTTTACTGGCCAAAGCACTGAGGAAAGCCCTTCCTGTGCTGGACTGCATTAACTGATGCATTTTGTCCCTGGGTGGACACTAATGCATGTGAGTCTGAGCCACTCAGCTTGTCCCTGCCGGCTGAACAGAGGGAAGATGGTCTGTGCAGTTGTTAGGTTGCTCAGTTGTGTCCGATTCTTTGTAACCCCATGGACTGCAGCACGCCAGGCTTCCCTGTCCTTCACCATCTCTCGGAGTTTGCTCAAACTCACGTCCAAGGGGTCGGTGATGCCATCCAACTATCTCATCCTTTGTTGCCCCCTTCTCCTCCTGCCCTCAGTCTTTCCCAGGATCAGGGTCTTCTCCAATCTCTCTGATGTCAACCCTCAACTCTGTATCTTCAGCCCCAAGCTCTCCCATGAATTCCAGAATTCTATGTCCAACTGCCGACTCCTCTTCTCCCTTTACAGGTGAGACAGACCAAGAAGGAGGTAACACAGGGCTGTAGTCAGGAGGTGACGTCACCAGGGTGAAGGTGTGATCTGAGAGCCCCTCAGGATGCTCAGCAGCAGGGGGGAAGGGAGTAGCCCCACCAGAGCCCCAGCCAACTGCTTCCCCAAACAGACCTCATCCTGCAGATGAAGGACCTCCGGGAACCCATGCACATTCTCATGGATGACTGCTGCCCTTCTTTCTTGACTGTCCCGGTCTTCAGGTCCAAGATCCGGCCTGAGACAGAGACAGAGAGAGAGAAAAGACATTTGCATGAACTTCTGTCTTTGATTGTGGGGTGCAGGTGAGGGGAGAGTTCTCCAAGTGAAAACACATGGGGCCATGCAAACTGTTTCTTGGAATTCCCAACATTCTTAAAGCAATGAAATCCACACAGTCCTAACGCTTTGTTTCTCAAAGAGTGGTCCACACCGGCCGTCTCTGCTTTGTCCAATTCCATCACAAGTCCCCCCAGGTCGGCTTTGTCTTCCACGGCTTCATGGAAACGGCATTCACCAAGCTCACTAACGACATTCTTATTGCTAAATCCAAAACATGCTTTCCCTTTGACTTATCTGACTGCTTTTGCTGAGGCACAATGATTCTTGAAAATCCTCCCTCCCCTTAGCTTCTGACAAGCACTCTCCACTCACCTCCCCCAGAGGCTCCTCCCTCTCCCAGAGGCTCCAACCTCAGCCATGGTTCTATGGCTTGTTCTATGTATCTATCCCTTATGTCAGGAGTCCCCAACCTCTGGGCCATGGACTGGTCCCTCCAGTCAGATCAGCTGCAGCATCAGATCAGAAATAAAGTGCACAAGAAATGTAATGTATTTAAATCATCCCAAAACCATCCTTCCACCCCCGGTCTGCGGAAAAACTGTCTTCCATGAAATTGGTCCCTGTTGCCAAAAAGTTTGGAGACCACTGTCCTGTGTGATTTTAGCCACTCCAAGGTTTTGAGGATCCCCTCTACCCTATTGAACCTACATCTACACCTGAAGCACCAAGATCTAAACCACCAGTGGATGACTGCACACCTCAAAGGCAGCATCAACCCCACCCAGACACCAGCTAAAGCATCTCCAGCCAACAACAATCGAAGTCAGAATTCTAAATGTCATTTCACCTTCCTCTCCGTCACCTCCTGCACACTCAGCCTCGCCATCTTGCCTGGCTCATCATTTATTCCTCAAGGGAGACTCACTTCCAGCCCTCAGCATCCTTTCTCCTTGATCCACCTTTCACATGGCTGATGGCTGTCTAGACAATACATATCTGACTGTGCACCTCTTGGCTTAAAACTGCATTGCTAGATCTAAGTCCCTGTTGATTATTTATTTTATATGGTGTGTGTGTGTATTAGCCACTCAGTCATGTCCAACTCTTTGAGACCCCATGAACTGTAGCCCACAAGGCTCCTCTGTCCATGGGATTCTCCAGGCAAGAATACTGGGGTGAGCTGTCACTCCCTTCTCCAGAGGATCTTCCCAATCCAGGGATCGAACCCGGGTCTCTTGCATTGCAGGCAATTCTTTACCATCTGAGCCATCAGAGAAGCTCCATGTAGTAGTGTGTATATCCAGACCTCTTCATGTATCCCTACTGTAAAGCACAGGGAGCTCTACTCAATACTCTGTAATAACGTATATGAGAAAAGAATCTGAAAAAGAATAGATATATGTATTTGTTGTTTGGTTGCTCACTCATAACCGACTCTGCAACTCCATGGACTGTAGCCCGCCAGGCTCTTCTGTCCATGGAATTTTCCAGGCAAGAATACTGGAGTGGGTAGCCATTTCCTACTCTACAGGGTCTTCCCGACCCAGGAATAGAACCTGTATTTGCTATGTCTCTTACATTGACAGGTGATTCTTTACTGTTGAACCACCAGAGAAGCCCAGATACATATGGAACTAAATCACGTTGCTGTACATCTGAAACTAATACAGCATTGTAAACAACTGTACTCCAATACAAAAGAAAAAATTTTAAAACTGCATTGCTTACAGGAGCTCACAGGACCTTAGAGAGTCTTTGGTCCCTGTCTGCCACTCAACCTCATTTCCCCTACACTTCCAAGTATCCTGTCCAAGAGAAACATACTAAGAGCCACCTATGTAATTTTAAATGTTCTAGCAGAAGCAGTTTTTAAAAAGTTAAAAGAAACAGGTAAAATTACTTCTAAAAATATACCCCAAATATTATCCTTCAACATGTAATTCATGCAAAAATTATTAATAGGCTATGTCGCTTTTTCTCATACTATATCTTTGAAACTGGTGTGCATTTTACAAGAGCAGCACATTTCAATTCCGACTAGCCCCGTTTTGGGTGCTCAGTAACCAGATGTGGTTAGACTTCCACGCGGTACAGGGAGCAGCTCTGTGGACCATAGCCTCATCAGAGCCCTCAGCAGGCAGGTGTTTCTGCAAGTGCCCTGTGCCCTCTCACATTTGCAGGTGTGGTCCCTCCTGCCAGAAATTCTCTCCCTGTTCCACACAAGCTGTCGTCCTGGTGAACTCATCCTTCAGGACTACCTCATACAGCACAGCTTCTGGGAAATCTTTTCTAGGTTCTTCATGCAGAGCTTCATATCTGTTTCTTCCTTCTTCCCTTCTTTCCTCCCTCCCTTTCTTTCTTACTTCCTCCCAAGGAGTTGGACATGGCTGAAGTGACCCAGTACACACGCACGTACATTTACACTGTTATTACATATAGCCGTTACAAGTAATCAAGAAATGAATTAAAGTGTATAGGAGGGGGACTTCTCTGGCGGTCCAGTGGGTAAGACTCTAAGCTTCCACTGCATGGCACAAAGGTTTGATCTCTGATTGGGGAGCTAAGACCCCATGTGATGTGAGGCACAGCCAAGGATATGTACAAATGCTATACGATTTTATGTAAGAGATAGTACCCCATTTCACAGAAGAGATTTGAGCCTCTGTGGATTTTGCTTTCTGTGTCAGGTCCTGCATGGGCTCTGAGGCAGGACTATATATGCTAGTTGGACTGAGTCATTTTTATCCATCCATGAAAGGACTGTTTAACACAATTGGCATCAAGTAACATGCTAGTATGGGGGCTTCAAAGACAGTTCAGTGGTAAAGAATCCACCTGCCAATGCAGGAACTGCAGGAGACAAGGGTTCAAGCCCTGGGTCGGGAAGAACCCCTAGAGGAGGAAATGGCTATCCACTCCAGTACTCTTGCCTAGAGAATCCCATGAACAGAGGAGCCTGGTGGGCTACAGTCCATGGGGTCACAAAGAGTCATACACGACCAAGCAACTAACACTTTTTTCTTTCATTGAATCTACCATGATAACCCTTCTGCTCCAAGTTTTTTGGTCCTTTGGCCATGAAACATGTGGAATCCCAGCTCCCCAACCAGGGATTGAACCCATACCACCCCACACCACCCCCTACCTCTGCTGCTGCTGCTGCTGCTGCTAAGTCTCTTCAGTCGTGTCCGACTCTGTGCAACCCCATAGACGGCAGCCCACCAGGCTCCCCGGTCCCTGGGATTCTCCAGGCAAGAGTACTGGAGTGGGTTGCCATTTCCTTCTCCAATGCATGAAAGTGAAAAGTGAAAGTAAAGTCGCTCAGTCGTGTCAGACTCTTCGGGACCCCATGGACTGCAGCCTACCAGGCTCCTCTGGAAGTCAAACTCCCAGCCATTAGACCTCCAGGGAAGTCCCTGAATGGGTTTCTATCACTTGAAATCAAAAGGTCCTTGAAGAAGGCACCCCCCAGCCAAAATGGCCCGCACTGCCCCAAGCAGAGAAGAGGCAGCAGGGGCTTTGAATGGCAGGATCAGCTCTCTTTCCCCATTACCTTCTGCTCAGCAGCTGGGACCCTGCAGCCTTCAAACCCCATGTGGACCAGGGCTCTGTAGGGTGTGGGGCACTCAGCTCTCTAAACACCAGCAATTACACCATGCCCACTACAGAGCCACACATCTTTAAGCAGGACATGTACCCCAGAATTCAAGCCCATCAGGGGCCCAGCTCTCAGTCTGCTGGTCAGGGGTGGGAGAGACTCTGGCACTTCCCATGCAGTGGAGACCCTTGGTGTCTGTCAGTGATTCAGCGCTGTCTGCATCCCAGCTTTGACACCCGTCTATCAGATGTCTTCTTTTCACAGCTGTTTTAGTGGAAATTGTCACTGGCCTTGTCATCTACCAAATGGCAAATGGCTTCAGCTGAGAAGAAGGCCAGCTTGAAAGTCTGTAAAATTCCAAAGTGTGCTCTGAAAATAAATCACAGCTGCAAAGCATATGAGCCCTGGAACACGAGGAAATGAGAAAACACACTTCCATGGTCTGCTGTTGTGACCCTGAGGGATGACTCCTTCGGAGTTTATTTCTCTGTGCGCTTCTACAATTTCCTCTGGCACAATGAGCCCCTTTCCAGGCTCCTTAGGAATGGAAAGCATGCCTAATTTCTGTAGTAGGTGTGTTCCTGAAGGGCTTATGGAAACTGGATTTTTGACAGATTTAATAGCAGGGAAGATATATGGAGGTATGAGACCATCCCCTGGCCCTGGGCAGTGAGTCCCAGCATGATGGACTGAGAATCACTCCCTATACCATGGACACCTGGGAACTGGGTTTACTTATGATAGGGTTCCCCAGAATATGGAGACATAGCTATTATTTATACTGCTCTTCCCAGGTGGCACAAGTGGTAAAGAACCCAGCTGCCAAGGCAGGAGACACAAGAGACACAGGTTCGATCCCTGGTTTGGAAAGATCCCCTGGAGTAGGAAATGGTAACCCACTCCAGTATTTTTGCCTGGAGAATCCCATGGACAGAGAAGCCTGGTGGGCTACTGTCCATGAGATCACAAAGAGTCAGATATGACTGAGCACACACACACACACCACACACACACACACACACACACACACACTGCTTTTACTTCTTTCCTGACCCACAGAAACCTCGGGTCTGCCTTGAACCAGGGGTCTGGATTTCTAGGGCAGGTCCCCAGTGGGTCTCTAAGAAGCACCATCAACCAGGCCAATGCTGACACCTTCCAGAATCTCCTCCCACCCCCAACCTCATCCACTGGGTCAGGAGGACTCCCTCCTTGTCAATGCCATCACTGGCTGATCCCACCATTAATCCCATCCTGCTTTCCTGCAGCCAGTGCCTAAACTCCCGGCCACTCTGGTCACTTCTCCTCTCGGTCCTCATTCCCGCCATCCCAGGCCCCTGGTCCTCTCCTCCCTAATCTCCTCCAGGGTGCCCTCTGGAATGTCCACTCTGAAATAAACAAATGTTGACATCCTCAACTCTTTTCAGAAAGCCTGACCTTCTCCTTCCTCGGTGGCATCACTTCTCAGAAGAAACCTGTTCACCCATATCCTATGTGTTATGGGCTCAGAGGCAGGTCTGCCATCTTCCTGGGCATCCAGAGCCCTTCCAAGTCAGCACTCCTCTCACATAACCCTGGCTCCTCCCAGACGCACCACGTCAGCCTCATCCACCCACAAGCCCTCGTGGTCTCTGTGGTCTTCCAACCTCAGGGTCACTTTCTTCTTTCATTTTAGACATCAGCACATCACTCATACTCTTTCTCTTTGCCCCCAAGACCTGCTACCACCATGGATGGGCTCGGCATCCATGTGAAGGATCCACCCAACCTCCCTGCCTCTGTCCTTGCCCTCCTCACCTCTGAGCCTGCTCCCCCTACTCCATGGCAGACACAGTACACCCACCACCGTTTTGTGGAACTCACAGGCATCCACAACTGCTCCCTCTGAGGCTTTACATTCAGATATCCCCTTCTGGACCACAACTTCCACATCCACTAGTCCCTTCACTCTGGCTCTCTGGCTTCATCGTTCTTTGAACACAGTCATTCCGGTGCCCAAAGCCTCCCACCCAATCAGCTTCCTTCTTCTAGGACAAAAGCCACAAGCTTTTCTCTGAGCTGGTCACCAGGGTAGAGGGCTCACATTACACAATGGCCCCTTTACCAAAGAAGCCCCAGAAATGTTCCACACAACAGGCAGCTGTGGAAGCAGGTATTTTGTCTGAATTCAATGTATGAAGGAGAACTGTTGGTGACATAGCCCAAATCTGGGAGAGATTTGATGACATAGCCCAAATCTGAAGTTGTTGTTTAGTCACTCAGTCATGTCCAATTCTTTGCGACTCCATGGACTGCAGCACACCAGGCTTCCCTGTCCCTCACCATCTCCTGGAGCTTGCTCAAACTCATGTCAATTGAGTCGGTGATACCATCCAACCATCTCGTCCTCTGTTGCCCTCTTCTCTTTCTGTCTTCAATCTTTCCCAGCATCAGGATCTTTTTCTATGAGTCAGCTCTTCACATCAGGTGGCTAAACTACTGGAGTTTCAGCTTTAGCATCAGTCCACCCAATGAGTGTTCAGGGTTGATTTCACTTAAGATTGACTGGTTTGATCTCCTTGCTGTCCAAGGGACTCTCAAGAGTCCAAAAGTCCACAGTTCAAAAGCATCAATTCTTCGGCACTCAGCCTTCTTTACAGCTCAGTAATTACAACCATGCATGACTACTGGAAAGACTATAGACCTGACTATATGAACCTTTGTCAGCAAAGTGATGTCTTTGCTTTTTAACACACTGTCTAGGTTTGCTACTTTAAAGTGAACAGGGCAGCAACAATAGGAGTCACAGCTCCTGTGTGTGCAAGTGTGGGAGAGGAGCAGGTCACCTCCTTTCTCTGTGTTTGGTCTCCTTCACTGGAAACAGGATCAGACCTGTCTGCTTTGACAGTTCTGTGGGGATTCAAAGACTTAAACAGAGGAGCTCAATAACCTCCTTTGAGAATTAGAATATAAGTGACTGGCAGGCTCCAGGCAGCCGCTTTGTGAGCTTTAAGATAACTGTGTTGAAATACAGAGCAAAGGTCTGAGAGGCTCTCTTAGAGTTGGCCCAGCCCCTGCCTCTTGGCTTCTCTAAGGAAGATTCTAGAATAATGCACACAACACTGTCTCAGGCTAAAAGGTTGAAGAACTCCTTATTTTTCCTTAAAATAAAATTTTTTAAATTATAAAACTAAAGTGTTAGTCACTCAGTTGTGTCCAATTCTTTGCGACCCCATGAACTGTAGCCTACCAGGCTCCTCTGTCCATGGAATTCTTCAGGCAAGAATACTGGAGTGGGTTGCCTTTTCCTTCTCCAGGGTATCTTCCTGATCCAGGGATTGAACCTGAGTCTCCTGCATTGCAGGCATATTCTGAGCCACCAGGAAAGCCTCTAAAACTAAAGTGATCTTTAAAAAAATTTTTAAAAAATCAAGCAACCATACATATAGTAAAAGCCCAGATAATCTTCCTCTCTAAACTATTGAGTTACCAAAAAGTTCGTTCAGATTTTTCCGTCTCATTGTACAGGAAAACCCAAAGCACGTTTCTGACCAATCCAATATCAACACTTAGGCATATTTTCTGTCAATCTTTTTTCTATGCGTGTCTGCTCATTTCTTTTAACTAAATGAGGTTTCATGGTGTATATTTTTCCACTTTATATTACAATATAAACTCATAAGGATTTAATTATCAATGTTATTTGAAAGGCTCTGTGGTATTATTTTGAGTAGAGAATTTATTATTGGACATTAAGTCATTTCTAGGTTTTCCACAGCAAATAATGCAGTGGTAAATAACTATATAGGAAAAAATAGCCATATCATCTTAGGACAGGTTCCTGAAAATGGAATTACTGCATCAGATGAAAAAAATTTTAAGGCTCTTAATACCAGCTCCTAGTGAGCCCTGTGATCAGCACATTGACCAATATTCAGTGTTTCCACTCCATGGAATGGAAAGAATTATGACACATCTCAGATTTTAACTACAACTTTTCAAATACAGTTAAAAAGAAAAGATGCTTTAGAACAAGAGTTGGCAAACTCTGACCTATGACCCACAGCTGGCTCAGTCTCTGGTTTTTAAATATTTATTGGAACACAGCCCTGGCCATTCACTTATTTACTGCCTATGGTTGCTTCCAGGCTATGAAGGCAGAATTGAGTAATTAATTGTGAAAGAGAATAAATACATCACTCACAAAGCCAAAAATATTTCCTATCTGACCCTTTACAAAAAAACATTTGCTGACTCCTACATTAGAAGAGCAATGATTATAACGATTCCAACAACAGAGTAGCCTTTTCTATGGGCAGAGGGCCCTTCTATAATTGTTTTCAGTAAGCTGATTTTTTAAGTACTATTTTGGTCAGTAGTAACTTTTTGAAACAAAGAAGGATCCTAAGTTTGTCTTGGATAAGATCACAAAAGAAGGCTTTGTGCTCATAAAACAGCTCCCCAGGCTACCACAGAAACACAAGTATAAATTAGAACTATTTCATCAAAAGAATCCTTAAGAAAACTGGAAACATCTTATCTTGGTTTAAAAGGGAGGAAAACAAGAGAAAATGATTAGCAACCAAAGCACAGTGATGGCTCCATGATGGACAACATTTGATGTTGTTTCAAAAATGTGTGGCCCCTAAAAGGGGAGCCCAGGGGCTAGAAGAGACTTTGGTTGCTGTTCCAGTGACAATGTGTCCTCATTCTCAAGAGGTTGAGCCCAGCCACGAGAGCAGCTGTGCACACAGGAACAAACACCACCCCCCACCCCACCTCCACAACCCAGGAATCTAAGCAGTGTGCATGAGGCCTGCTCCAGACAGTGAAATGCATCTCTGGAGCCTGGGCGAGAGCCGCCCTTCTGCCACTGAGGTAGATACATCTTCTTCATAGTTCACTATCTCTGCCAGGTGTTGACACAGCTAAAGGGTACAAATATACCAATTCTCAAGTTGCCGCTATTGTTGTTCAGTCATTCAGTTGTGTCACGTCCTTCACCATCTCCTGGAGTTTGCTCAAACTTATGTCCATTGAATCGGTGATGCCATCCAACCGTCTCATCCTCTGCCACCCCCTTCTCCACCTGCCTTCAATCTTTCCCAGCATCAGGATCTTTTCCAGTGAGTCAGCTCTTTACATTAGGTGGCCAGAGTATTGCTACTTCAGCTTCAGGTCCTTCCAATGAATAGTCAAGGTTGATTTCCTTTAGGATTGACTGGTTTGATCTCCTTGTTTTCCAAGGAACCCTCAAGAATCTTCTTTAGTACTCAAGTTGTAGCCAAAGTATTTTCCTCTCAAACTGGAAGAGGGGGGTCTCTGGGCAGTAGAGTTACTAGGGACATCTGTTTCTCCACCTACCCAGAACTTCCTCCACCACAATGCTTTTGTACTATTCTCTTAAAAAAAAAGTTTTATTTTATTGTAGTTGATTTACAACGTTATGTTAGTTTCAGGTGTACAGCAAAGTGATTCAGTTATACATGCTCAGTTTCTTCAGTTGTATCCAATTCTTTGTGACCCCATGAACTATATATAGCCCGCCAGGCTCCTCTATCCATGGGATTTTCCAGGCAAGAATACTGGAGTGGGTTGCCATTTCCTTCTCCAGGGGATCTTCCTGTCTCAGGGATCGAACCCATGTCTCTTACATCTCTTGCCCTGACAGGTGTGTTCTTTACCACTAGCACCACCTGGGAAGTCCATCAGCTATACATACACATATACATATATTCATTCTTTTTAACACTCTTGCCTCATATAGGTTATCACAGAATATTGGGTCGAGTTCCCTGTGCTATATAGTAGGTCCTTGTTGGTTACCTTGTGCTATTCCATTATTGGCTTCCCTGGTAGCTCAGATGGTTAAGAATCTGCCTGCAGTGTGAGAGACCTGGGTTCAATCCCTGGGTTGGAAAGATCTCCTGCAGAAGGGAATGGTGACCCACTCCAGTATTCTTGCCTGGAGAATTCCACGGACAGAGGAGCCTGGTGGGCTACTGTCTATGGGATTGCAAAGAGTTGCACATGATTGAGCAACTAACACATATTATATTCCATTATTATGAAAGTCAAACAAGAAGCCCTCATCTTATAAGATCCCATCCCTTAGGCTACAGTGATTGGGTTAAGTGTTGGGTACCTAACACAAGTTGGACCAATCATAGTACCTCATCCACCCTATGTCCATGGTGACTGGCTGAGCACTGAGCAAATGACACAAGCTAGGCCAATCCTAGCACCTCATCCACCTTATGCCCATAGTGATTGGGTTAGGGCGGGCCAACCTGACACAAGTTGGACCAATCATCATATCTTACTCCTCCGGCCTTAGTGATTGGCCGGAAGATTAGGACATGATCCAGCCACGTCAATCAGGATCCTCCAAAGGCAAAATATGACGACTTCTACCACTCCTCTCTTTTTCTTTAGGAATCTGAACATGTTTTTTTCAGCAGTAATGAGACTAACTTCATGGAGAATTGTATCTAAGACAATGAAGTTGATTCTAAGAAAGCAATGAAAACATAAACCAGTGAAAGAGTACCCTCTCAGTGTTCAAATCATTGGTGCCTGAAAGTTCCCTCTTTTAATGCTTACACTAGTTCAATTGTAATTTCTGTCACTTGCCTGGAGAATCCCAAGGACAGAGTAGCTTGGAGGGCTACAGTCCATAGAGTCGCAAAAAGTCGGACACAACTAAAGCATGCAATCAAATAGTCCATATCAATACAACAATCTCTGACTTTGGACAGAAAAGGAAGGACAAAGGATTAACTTTCAGAGGATTTTACTAAGGGCCGGTTATTATCATAAAATATTATTAAGCATTTTCTGTGCATTATTTGTTTGATCTACATCACAACCTGAGGAATTAGGTCATAGTGGTGTACCAAGTTAGACTGGGGAGAAAGGTGTTGGGAGCCATCAGCCTCAGAGGGGAGAAATATTTTATCACTGATATTGCCAAGAACTGCTGGTACAGGGTGATCATAAACAGCCATTAACTTTTACTGGGCTTTATTTTTTTTTCCCCCTGGAATAAAATTTCTTTACAATGTTGCCATAGTTTCTACTACAAAACAACATGAATCAGCTACATGCATACATGTATCCCCTTCCTCCTGAGCCACGCCATCCCATTCCTCCAGGTCATCACAGAGCACCGAGCTGAGCTCCCTGTGTTACAGTGCAGCTTCCCACTAGCTAGCTATTTTATACCTGGCAGTGTATTTATGTTAATGCTACTCTCTCAATTCATCCCACCCTCTCCTTCCTGCCTTGAGTCCACAAGTCCATTCTCTACATGTGTTTTGTAATTCTCTGTGAACAATGCAGCCCTTTATTCCTGGCACCCTGGGCAGAGACCCACAACAATATCCTCTTCTTGCTAGCCCCTGGGTGGATTGCATCGTCCCCATGGGGAAACCGAAGCCCAAAGATACTGAAAAACCCAGCCAAGATGGGCCTCATCACAGGGGAGTAGGGAGTCAGGATCTGATCTAAAGTCTGTGCTCTTCACAGCATACTTCCCTCAGCAGCAAACAAGATAGCACCCACCAAGCAGAAAACAAGATAGCACCCACCAAGCAGAAGCAGATGGGCAGTGAGGGGACAGGAGGTCAGCCATCTGCAGGGGATCGGAGCCAGCCAGTAGCTGTTTCAGGATCAGAAGCATAGACTGGGGAAATGCCAGTTTTTTCCCCCTTGTAATTCTTATTATGTGTTTACTGCTTTTCAGTTTTTCCTTCTGATTTTAGAGACCTGTAGATCATGCTAGCCCATATCAGTCATCCCAAGGACACCACTGGAAGGGATTTTCATCTGTATTTGGATGGAGTTCTGGAAGGGGCAGCACCCTCAGGGCAGGTGTGGTTAGAATGACCACACTGCACATACCAGCTTTTGCCTAATGATCCAGCATGGTTATTAGTGGGGTCTCTTTTCACTCTCAAAGTGTCCATGTTTGGATGACAGACTCTATACATACGGTCTCTCTTTACAGGTGACCTCAGAGGAAATCAGGGTGAGAGATGGATCCTACCCTAGGAAGATGGAGAAACTCGGCTACATTTGAGGCTACCTAGCCCTCCAGTCCCTCACTCTGGCTCCTCTGCTCCTGGACAGCTTTCTCTTTTTTTTAATTGGTGGAAAATTGCTTTACCATTTTGTGTTGGTTTCTGCCTGACAGCAACACTAATCAGTCATATTATATACATATATATATATATATCTCCATATATCACTTCCCTCCTGAGCCTCCCTCTCCTCCCCTGACTACACCCCTCTAGGTCATCACAGAGCACTGGGCTGGGCTCCCTCTATTATTTAGAAACTTCGCACTAGCTATCTGTTTTACACATGATAGTGTATACATGTCAATGCTACTCTCTCAGTTTGTCCCACCCTCACCTTCCCCACTGTATCCACAAGTCTCTTCTCTACTAGGTTTATCAGTACCATTTTTGTAGATTCCATATACATGCCTTAATATATTTGTTTTTTTCTTTCTGACTTACTTTGCCTCTTATAAGGCTCTAGGTTCATCTACCTCACTACAACTCAAATTTGTTTCTTTTTATGGCTGAGTAATAATCCACTGTATATATGCACTACAACTTCCTTATCCATTCATCTGCCAATGGACATCCAGTTGCTTCCATGTCCTGGCTATTATAAACAGTGCTGCAGTGAACATTGGGGTACATGTGTCTTTTAGAATTGTGATCTCAGGGTATATGCCCAACAGTGGGATTGCTGGGTCATATGGTAGAGATGGCCAATAAACACATTAAAAGATGCTCAACTCGCCCATTATTAGAGAAATGCAAATCAAAACTACAGGGAGGTATCACCTCATTCCAGCTAGAATAGCCATCGTCAAAAAGTCTACAAACAATAAATGCTGGAAAAGGGAACCCTCCTGCACTGTTGGTGAGAATGTAAATGGCCACTGTGGAGAACAGTGTGGAGATTCCTTTAAAAATTAGGTTTCCATTTGTCTTTAGGGACAGAGGGCAGTTCTCCAAGAGCCTCTCAGAGAATAGGGTGGGCTAGCCATGCAGTCCACAGTTCAGTGGGACAGGTTCACAAAGAGCAAAAGCTCATTCAGGTTTGGGAAAGGAGTGAGAAAGCTCCCCTCCAGAGAAGCCTCTTGGGGCCCGGGAGGAGTGGCTGACTGGATTCCTGCTGCTCTACTCCGAGCTGTGCCAGGTTAATGCCACCCAGAAGCACTGCCCGTGTCACACTCAGGGGTCTGATGCTGCAGACGCTTGGAGATGAACATGAAGCTGAAGCTACGAGATGAAATGTATCAGAAAGTGCTTCCCTTTCCCCTCATCTCTAAAATTCTTGCTCTGGAAAGAAGACTTTTCTTTTCCACATTTTTTTTTCTCATCAAGAATAAATTCATAATTATCTCATCTGCAACACTGCTCTACCCTTTCAAATCCACATGCAATCATTTACTAGTGATGACAGCCTTCAAGCTTCTCAGGACAGGGACTTTTTTTTTTTTTTTTTTAATGTGGATCATTTTTAAAGTCTTTATTGAATTTGCTCCAATATAGCTTCTGTTTTATGTTTTGGTTTTTTGACTGAAAGGCATGTGGGGAATCTGAGCTTCCGTGTGAATGTGTGCTCAGTCATGTCCAACTCAGCTCCCAGGACAGGGATCAAACCTGCACCCCCTGCTTTGGAAGGAGAAGTCTTACCCTGGACCACCAGGGAAGTCACCAGGGACACTGTGTTATTCCTCTAGGAATCCCCTATGGCTCAGGGAATGCTTTGTTCTCTGATAGGACGGTACCTCTATTCCTTTCAATTGTGTGTGTGGGTGCTCAGTCATATCTGACTATTTGTGACCCCATGGACTGTAGCCCGCCAGGCTCCTCTGTCCATAGCATTCTCCAGGTAAGAATACTGGAGTCGGTTGCCATTTTGTTCTCCAGGGGATTTTCCCAACCCAGGGATAGAACCCTGTCTCTTGCATCTCCTGCACTGCAGGTGGATTCTTTACCCTTTGAACCACCAGAGAAGCCCAGATTTCCCAGGCAAGAATACTGGAATAGATTGCCATTTCCTCCTATAGGGAATCTTCCTGACCCAGGGATCAAAGCTACATCTCCTTCAAACCCACTTCTCCAGTAAATGGCAGGCTATGAGTGTCACACTAGCCCATTCAGAGCTATTTATCTGCTGGGAACACTGGCACTTGACTCTGGAAGGTGTTTTATGAGAAAGGACACATGGTTTAATGGCAGCAACCAAGGGAGGCCATTCTACCCAGCTAGAGTTACATGCTGCCCATCGAGACTATGTGCTGGGCAGGCTCTCCCACATCACATCCAGTGTTCACAACTCACAGAAGGAGAGGAGAGGAGGGCGGTAGCCATCCAATGAGTTTGGCACAGGAATGGACTACAAAAGGCAGCCCAATTACCCAAAAATGGAAATAAACCACACAGTAGTTTTTTGTCAAAATAATATTGTCAACAGAAGGTGCATGGAAGCTCATGAACAACTAGAAGCACACAGGGAGCAGGAATCTACAAATCGGCTCCCCTTGATGGAAACTTCCAAGTGCAGGTTTCAGCAGGCTCACAGTTAGGGGGAGACAAGACACCATTCTCATCCAGCTACTCAACCAACTCAACTAAGGAGGAGCAGTGCAGACAGGGCACAGACAGACGTGCAAGGGCAGCACGGAGCAGAGAGCGCTTCATGCTAGAGAGCGCCAAGGGGTATCAAGGGAAGCTTCCTGGAAGAGGGGTGTGAAGAGGAGCCCTGGAGGTCCAGAGAGGTGGAGCTGGAGAGGCGGGATGCCCAAGCCCAGGGATAGTGGAGTGAGGGGTCTGCAAAAGGGCTGCAGTCCTGTCCGGATGGACCTCAATGTGAAAGGCTGAGGCCCTGCCACAGGGGCCAGGAAGGCATGAACAGGAGGGAACAGAGGAGCCCAGCCTTCGGGGCTGTTCCGCCATCTCTCACACAGAGGCAGATGAGCCAAAGTTGCCAGATTTTAGGAAATGTGCTTCGCATAGACCCACCCATCCTCTGATGTCGCTGGCAACAGATACTGAACGTGCTTTGCAAAGGCCACATCATACTGAAAAAGCAAACCTTCTAACTGCCCCAGAACTGCCTGGGGAAACTCATATGATTTGTACTTTAAGTGCAAGAATAACAATCATTTTGATTTCAGAGGCAAAAACTTGTAAGGCGAGCATGACTCTCTAATGTTGCCCACCTCTGCCACTCAGGGAAAGAGAGATGCCAGACTTGGGATTCACAACCCCAGCTCTCCACAGACAGCATTCAGTCTGCAGTGAAAAAGCTGGCTGGTGTAGACAGAAAATTCTTGCCTTTCAGGTAAACAACAAATGTTGCCTGCCATCAAGCCATCAGAATCTGCAGCCGCCTGATGGTGTGCCCTGAGGGGATTCAGGATGGAGAAAAACAGGATACTGGCCCCAGATAGCAGAGATGTGATCAGAGGAATGATTTCATTAAGCCCAGACTCGTGCATCTTCCCATACAAAGAAAGGACTAACATCTTTGAGATGTCTGTTTTTTGTGATTAACGATAATGTTTGCGTGTTCAACTATCTGGCTGCATTTGTTTTTGTTTTTAGCAAAAACTCCTATATATCTGGGGCTTCCCTGGTGGCTCAGCGGTAAAGAATCCATCTACCAACGCAGGAGATGCAAGTTCTATCCCTGGATTGAAAAGATCCCCTGGAGAAGGAAATGGCTACCCACTCCAGTATTCTTGCTTGGAGAATCCCACGGACAGAGGAGCCTGGCAGGCTACAGCCCATGGGGTTACAAAGAGTCAGACACAAGTTAGTGACTGAGCACAGGAGCACCTGCATATCCTGACTCTCCCCTTACATCTTTGGAGGAGTTCCTCAGAGCAATCTGAGTGGCTGATTACCAGGCCATAGTCCTCAGTAAGGTCCTTGGATAAAACATAACTCTCACCTTTAAGTTGTGGGTTTTTTCCCCTAAATCAACATTGAGAAGAAGTAACTGACAACAGGAACAACGTCCACTGAGCAGAACCATCTCCTGGGCAGCCCCGGAGTGGACTGCTTTCAGGAGCAGAGATAGTTTTGAGGGGTAACATCGATCCTCTGAGCCCTCTAGCTTTTCTGGACCGAGGGAACTAGTGACTGGGTTTGGGTTATAACTCTAGCCTGTAGCTGTGAAACAGGGAAATAAAAAAAGGGCTCATGGGAACCCTTGACTAGAGCTGGCAAAAAGGACTGAGCGCAGTAACTAAGAGGCTCCGAGCAGACACCAAGAAGGAGCCTCCCTGCCAGGCAGTCTGGTTTTCATGTCAGTCTTTCTGTTTCCCCCCACCCCACCATCTGGGGAAGGTGCTAATGAGCCACTAACTAGGCAGGAGTAGGGCAAAAGGAGGGCATCAAAGGGATAATCGCTGTGTGCAATGAGGAAAGTGAAAAAGCTGGCTTAAAATTCAACATTCAAAAAATTAAGATCATGGCATCTGGTCCCATCACTTCATGGCAAATAGATGGGGAAACAATGGAAACAGTGACAGACTTTATTTTCTTGGGCTCCAAAATCACTGCAGATGGTGACTGTAGCCATGAAATTAAGATTCCTTGGAAGAAAAGCTATGAAAAACCTAGACAGCATATTAAAAAGCAGAGACATCATTTTTCCAACAAAGGTCCATATAGTCAAAGCTATGTTTTTTCCAGTAGTCATGTACAGATGTGAGAGTTGGATCATAAAGAAGGCTGAGTGCTGAAGAATTGATGCCTTTGAACTGTGGTGCTGGAGATGACTCTTGAGAATCTCTTGGACATCAGGAGATCAAACCTGTCAATCCTAAAGGAAATCAACCCTGAATATTCATTGGAAGGACTGATGCTGAAGCTGAAGAACCAATATTTTGGCTACCTGATGTGAAGAGCTGACTCACTGGAAAGACCCTGATGCTGAGAAAGATTGAAGGCAGGAAGAAAAGGAAGCAACAGCAGATAAGATGGTTAGATGGCATCATTGACTCAATGGACAAGAGTTTGAGCAAGCTCTAGGAGATAGTGAAGGACGGGGAAGCCTGGCATGCTGCAGTCCATGGGGTCTCAAAGAGTTGGACACGACTTAGCTACTGAACAACAACAACGACAAGCCCAAGACCAGAACATGTGGGGTAAATCCAAAGCACAGAGTTCCACCACCGGTGACTAGCCACATCAACCTCAATCACCTGAACAACAGTTCTGAGAAGTCCCTGAGACCGAGAGCCTGACCACTTTCTCCAGTGCTTGCATTCCAAACATGAATCACACGAGTGCCTCATGCTCAGCCCAGGCTCTGCTATTCATTATAAAATCGTCACCCCTCAGCCCCACTGCGGCCAGAACCTCTTCTGCTATTTAATCTGTAGACAAAGTACAAATTCCTCATCCTGTTTGGAATATGCTGGAGTGTGATTTAAAGAAATACATTCCTCTCAGGGTATCATGCTTCAAAAATGCCAGAAATGCAAGCTCAAGGGGGAATGATTAACCCTACTCTCCGTCCTCGGCTGGAGAAGGGCTGCCTGGGGTGTGAACAGAGCCCAGGCTGACACGCAGTTCAAGAAGGCAAATGCAGGTCAAGCATCGCCTGCCCTGAAAATTGCTCCTGAAATGATCAGAGAAATACAAAAGGAGCATGGATGGACCCAGAGGCTGTCATACAGACTGAAGTGAGTCAGAAAAGAACAACTGTCACTTTTATGTGGAATCTAGAAAATTGCTACAGATGATCTTATTTGCAAAGCAGAAATAGAGACACAGATGCAGGAAACAAATGTATGGACACCAAGGGGGAAGGGGTGGTGGTGGGAGGAATTGGGAGATTGGGATTCACATATATGCACCACTGTGTATAAAATAGATAACTGAAGAAAACTTGCTGTACAGCACAGGGAAGTCTACTCAGTGCTTTGTGGTGACTTAAATAAGAAGGAAATCTAAAAGAGAGGGCATATGTGTATATATATGGGGTTTAGTAATAAAGACTCTGCCTGCAATACAGCAGATGCAGGGTTTGATTCTTGGGTCCAGAAGATCCCCTGGAGGAGGTAATGGCAAGCCACTCCAGTATTCTTGCCTGGAAAATCCCCAAAACAAAGAAGACTGGTGGGCTACCATCTATGGGGTCTCAAAAGGGTCGGACACAACTGAGGTAACTAAGCATGCATGCATGAATGTACATGTATACATATAACCGATTCACTTTGCTGTACAGCAGAGGGATCAGAAACATGGAGGGATTTCTGCAAGAAACTGTACATCTAAGGATGTGATGGGAATGGATATGAGCAGTCGTGTAGCCCAACAATTGCAAAGGAATAGGCTGCCTGAGAAGGATGTAAAAGAGTTCCCTAATAGAAGCCTCTATGGAAAAGACCCTGATGCTTGGAAAGATTGAGGGCAGAAGGAGAAGGGGGTGACAGAGGCTGAGAGGTTGGATGACATCACTGATTCAATGGACATGAGTTTGAGCATACTGTGGGAGATAGTGAAGGACAGGGAAGCCTGGCGTGCTGCTTCCATGGGGTTGCAAAGAGTCAGACACGACTTAGTGACGGACCAACAACAAATTCTGCAAGCAGGAAAGAGACAGGGGGCCAGAAAGCAGAGGAGAGGTTGCCCAGGGTCTAGACCCAGAAAGGCCAGGGGCAGAGCTCTCACATGACCTTGACTTACAGCAGCCACCTGCCCCATAAATTGGAGAGGCTGCTTCCAAGGGGCAGCATTTTGCTTAGAGCAGTGGGCGACGCTCTTGCCAGCTTGAGGCTGCCCAGTACACATAGCTGCCGCTGCCTGCAAAACCTCAGCCCTTCCCAGACAACCAGGCCCTCAACCTAAACAAACTAAGTTTCAAAGAAATATACAGTGACTTGAATCATTTCAAGTTTCAATAAATGTTAGGAACCCAGGATTAAAAAGGTGAGGGAGTGGGCAAGGTTAGCTTAATAGATGAAAATCATTAAAAGATGAAAAAATTCTACTCCAAAAAGAAGGAAGTTGATCTGAAAAATTAGAAGAATACCATACCACTCCATGAAACACATTCTGAGACAGAAAACAATATTTTGGAATACCAAATCTCAGTGATATTTGAGGAGATCTTCTGTAGATAAAAAAGGGAACAATCTGAGACGAGGAAAGATTAGTTTTAGATGAAAAACATGATTTCGGCATTGAAAACTCGAGTGGAGGCAGTACAAAGTGACCTTGCTGAAAGCTCAGTTGATGAATTAGAAGGACCCACTGAGAAACTGTCCCAGAAGTCACAGGAAAAAAAGAAAAAGGAGGTGAGTGTGACAGGCAAACATCTAACATTCTGCGGGAATCATCAGGAGATCATCAGAGGAACTGCAAAACACAGTTGACAGAGGAGACCAACACAGAAGAGAAACAGTATAGTGACAAGTTAAATAAAGACTAAAAATGGCCCACATTAAAAAAAAAAACTATATGAAAATTCAGTAGAAAAGGGACAGTCTTTTCAACAAAGGTGCTAGAACAAATGGATTGTTGTTGTTCAGTCACTCTGTCAAGTCCAATTCGGCGACCCCATGGACTATATATATAGCAGGCCAGGGTTCCCTGTCCTTCTCTATCTTCTGGAGTTTGCTCAAACTCATATCCATTGAGCTGGTGATGCCATCCAACCATCTCATTCTCTGTTATCCCCTTCTCCTCATGCCCTTAATCTTTCCCAGCATCAGGGTCTTTTCCAATGAGTCAGCTTTTCATATCAGGTGCCCAAAGTACAACTGGATATCCATATGCAAAAAAAAAAAACATAACAAAACTCCCAAACCACATCTTGTCATGAGGATTAAATGAGAAATATTTGTGAAGTTACTTCACAGAGCATCTCTCTATATATTAGTTCCCTTCATTCTTGGATTCCAAATGAAACCATTTCCTTCCCTGGAGCAAAAAAGGCATAAAAATGAAGAACAGATTATGTGAATGTGCCTTCAGGGACCATTTCTTGCACATGGTTTGAATTCTAGTGCATAACTGTCCTCCAGGGCTACCACGGCCTGGTCTTTCCCCTCATCACACTGCATGGCCTTATTTACCTCCCCAAACCCTACAGCAGCTTCCATGCCACAGGGCCTTTGCACATGTCAGTCCCATGGCTAGGGAAATGCTTGCCACTCCAGGCCCTAGGGCTTCCCAGGTGACTCAGTGGCAAAGAACCCACCTGTCAATGCAGTAGACCCAGGTTCAATCCCCGGGTTGGGAAAATCCCCTGGAGAAGGAAATGGCTACTCACTCCAGTATTCTTGCCTGGAGAATCCCATGGTTGAGGAACCTTGCAGGCTACAGTCCATGGGGTCACAAAGAGTCGGACACGACGTAGCAACTAAACCACCACCACAGGGGTGACCAAACTGGCTGAGCACAAGGATATTATTCCAAAGCAGATGGGACTGACTGCCGAGGCCATCAGCTCTGGCCCTGTGGACATTCCACAGAGTCAGACGTGCTCTGGAAGATGCAGCGTGACCCAGAGAAATGTTGGCCCTGTGACTTCTGGGGTCCACACAGCACACTGCTCTAGTGACTCTAGGTCCCCAGCATACAAGCCTTCAACTCAAGGTTAAAGAATGACACTGTCAGCTACTCACTGGAGAGTAATTCATGTCATCACCAGAGAGCAGAGAACTGAAACCCGGATGGCTGCCTGAGAAAACTGGAGGATAAGAAAAGAATCTACAAAAATAACGGGAAAACTGTATGCAGATGTTTTCCTCAATTAACGTCTCCTGAGCAAGCAATAAACAGGAAAGATCAGTGCTAAATGTGCACTTTTCTTTAACCGTCAGGCGTGAGTCACAACCTTTCAGAGGGCAGTGTGTCTCTATTTTTTAATAAAGTGAAAGGAAACTATTTTAATTTTCTTGATCACACTGGGGTTTTTGCAATTGAGTTATTTTTAACCAAAGCATTACAAAATATGACCATCACGTGAGAATATTACTGAAACTGAAATCATACCAGCAGGAAGCGATGAGTCCAGATAATTTCATCTGTCTAAAAACAGTGCTACTCTACGTTATTTTTGTTATATTTACCTCTTATATTGATACATGGAGGGGGAAAAGGGTCCTTGTCTGTACTTCTTGAGCATCAAAGTTAGGACAAAAGGGACTCCCCAGTTGGTCCAGTGGTTAGGACTCCATTCTCCCAGTGCTGGGGGCCTGGTTTCAATCCCTGGTCAGGGAACTAGATCCCACGTGCGGCAACTAAGAGTTCACATGCCAAAGCTAGCAACTAACACCTCGTGCAGCCAAATAAATACATTAAAGAAAAAAGACACAAAGTTAGGACAAAAGATACTTCATTAAGAAATCAAGACTCAGACTTCTCTGGTGGTCCGGTGGATATGAATCCACCTGATAATGCAGGGGACACAGGTTCCATCCCTGGTCTGGAAAGGTTCCACATGCCTTGGAGCAACTAAGCCCACGTACCACAACTACTGAGCCTGTGTGCTGCTACTACTGAAGCCCGCTCACCTAGAGTTTGTGCTCCGCAAGAAGAGACGCCACCGCACTGAGGAGCCCGCATGCCACAAATACAGAGTACCCCCTGCCTGCCACAACTAGATAAAGCCCGAGCTCAGCAATGAAGACCTAGTGCAGCAAAATAAATAAACAAATAAATCATTAAAAAATAAAAGGAAGTCAAGACTCTTGCAAAGAGGTTCAAAAATGCTGAAGTTGCTCATTTTTCAATGGTGTTGTTAACTGATTACATTTTTAATACTTTGTTTCTTTGTGGTTTTGATCTTGCTGAACTCTCTCTCCTGGTGTAAAGCAGATGAGGCTGTATTATTTGATTGGATGGGGTTTTATCCGGCAGGAGATGCCCCAGGGTGCAGCATCTAGTTCATACTGACATCACCAGGGTTGCTTTTACAAACACAGATGCTGGGCTTGACACAGTGGAATCCAGAGAAATGGGGTGAAGACCTGATATCACAATTGTTAAAACATCCAGTGAGATTCTGATGTGCATGGAGATATGAGAACCACTGTTTCAGGAGCCAGAAATTTTAAAAACGTATTTACAAAGTGGTTGTGTTTCAAGCACTTCTTGGATGTTCCTCGGTTCAAGAATAGCCAGGATACAAAAATGGGCTTGTAGAAAACAGATCTTTAGGAGGCGATCTTAGTTTCAAAGAAATGCACCAGTGGTTCTTTCATGTGGTGAAATCTCAGAGTGAATCTGAAGCAAGATTCAGAGTTCTCAAGTCTAATTCACATGCCTTTATAATGGGATGGAAAACATTGTTGTGTTGTTGTTGTTTAGGTGCTCAGTCATGTCGAACTCTTTGTGACCCCATGGACTGTAGCCCACCAGGCTCCTCTGCCATGGAATTCTCCAGGCAAGAATACTGGAATAGGTTGCCACTTCCTTCTCCAAGGGATCTTCCAGACCCAGGGATCGAACCAGGTCTCCTGCATTGCAGGCAGATTCTTTACTGTCTGAGCCATTGGGGAAGCCCATTCAAGCTATACCCAAGTTAAAATGAGGTCACGCTCTTATCACAGAGGCTCCTAATTCAATACAATCAGCATCCTTATAGAAAGAAGAAATGTGGACATGGAGACATACAAGCATTTGATGATGGAGGCAGAGATGGGAGTGGCATGTCTGCAAGTCAAGGAGTGTCAGGATTGCTGGCCACCACCAGAAGCTAGGAAAGAGGCCTGGTACAGTCTCCTCATAGCTTACAGAAGGACTCAGCCCTGCTGACATCCTCATTCTGGACTCCTGACCTCCAGAACTGGGAGACAGTAAATTTCTGTTGTTTTAAGCTGCTCAGTTTGCGGTGATTTGTGACTGCAGCTCAAGGACACCATCCTAACCCCTGCCTCCATCACCTCCCCTGGACAATTCGAACACCCTCGTTACCCTGACTCCTCCCACACCCCAGGCTGGCTTCCCTACATGTTCTCCACTCTGTAGCTGCAATGAGCTTCTCAGAAGCAACATGGAAGCCAGGACTCTTCTGGTTAAAGACCTGCAGTGCCCTGGGTACGTACTGCTCTGGGACTAAGCACCCATGCTCCTCACCCACTGCCGTCTCCGTGGGTAGCCTTCAGCTTCCTTGCCAGGTCTCACAAAGCCTCACGCACTCACAGGAGCCCACTCCAGCCTGCCCTGACAATCCAGATCCTATGTTATTCATTCTCCCTGACCCCCAGCCTCTGCCTTCTTAACACTTGTCATAGTGTGTTGCGAGTGATCATTTCTTTGCTGTTTCTCTTCCCCACTGAACTGTAACCTCCATGAGAGCATCAGTCTGGTACAGACTGCATCAGTTTCGTGGGGCTTCACAGGTGGTGCTGTTGGTAAAGAACCTGCCTGCCACTGAAGGAGATGTAAGAGACACGAGTTCGATCCCTGGGTTGGGAAGATTCCCTGGAGGAAGGCATGGCAACCCACTCCAGTATTCTTGCCCAGAGACTCCCATGGACAGAGGAGCCTGGTGGGCTACAGACCTTGGGGTCGCAAAGAGTGGGACACGACTGAAGCAACAGAGCACACGTGTATCCCCAACACTCAGTACAGCATCTTGCACAAAGTGAGTAGGTACTCAATAAATACGTGCTGGATGAACGAATTAATCAACAGAACAAAGAGAGAAAGAGCGCGTGCGCATCTTCACACCCCCTCCTCCTGAATGTGCAATAGATGGTCTCGAGCACAGGGTGGGAGGAGGAAGCCATCCTTTCACGACTGGACAAAACTCAGAAAGGTCACAGTCTACCTGCCTTCCCTTGTCAACAGTGCCAAAATCCTAAGTGACACTTTACTGGGGCAAGAAGAGGAATAAAGCAAGCAAGACAGTCTGGAAAACCACTGATTCAGATAGATGTTTGAATCTAATTTTCAGTTATTTAAAAGTGAATGAGGACTTCCCTGGTGGTCCAGTGGTTAAGAACCCACCTGCCAATGCAGGGGACGTGGGTTCAATCCCTGGTCCGGGAAGATTCCACATGGCTCAGGGTAATTAAATCCCTGTGCCACAACTACTGAGCCTGTGCTCTAGAGTTGCTGCTCTGCAGCAAGAGAAGCCACTGTAATGAGAAGTCTGAGCACCGCAACTAGAGAGTAGCCCCTGCGTGCCACAACCAGAGAAAGCCCACTTGCAGCAACAAAGACCCAGCACAGCCAAAAATAAATAAACAAATAAATAAATATTTTTTAAAAAGTGAACGAAATCTCCCCAGTTTTCAAAGGCAATCATTAATACTATCCCACATGTTATGTCAGGCTTCCCAGGTGGCTCCAGTAGTAAAGAACCGACCTGTTCACGCAGGCAATATAAGAGATGTGAGTTCGATCCCTAGGTCAGGAAGATCCCCTGGAGAAGGGAATGACAACCCACTCCAATATTCTTGCCTGGAGACTCCCACGGACAGAGGAGCCTGGCGGGCTATAGTCCATAGTGTCACAAAGAGTCAGACATGACTGAAGTGACTTAGCACGCATGCATGCGTCACGTCGTGCAAACTTCACCACAGTCCTGTAGGTCTGTATCTACAGGTGAGGGACTGAGCCCAGGAGGGTTAAGTCATTCACCCAAAATAAAGGGTCGTGAACCATAACTGTCACCAGGTGCATCCGACTCCACATGCAGGGATCCTTCCACGATCCCCAGTGGCCTCGCCTCACCCCCATGCCCAACCCCATCATCCTCCAGCCACCCTAGTGAGCACACATGCAGGCTGGGGGAGCTCTCTCTGCTCTCCCTGCTGGCGGAGAAGTTGACTCTCCAGCCACAATCTGCGGATGTCTGTGCAAACACTGCCCGAGCCCTTTATCTGCTGTAACACCACAGCGATAATGAACCCAGCAGCCCCAGTTGGAAACCTGTCCAGATTCATGAAATAATTTTCACCATAAACAGGAGAGAAAAACACCAACGTTTGAGCAGCATCAGCAAGCTATGGACACAGGAAAGCAAAATAAGGCAGGTTGTATAAATATTTAACAATGAGAAAGAACTGAACAGGCGCCAGAGAGACATCTGGGGTAACACATCTAAGCAGGCTGTGGTTTCCAGTGGGAAAGGCACTAGGAAGACCTGAAAACAGCCAGCCCGCGAGGTTCAGATTTCACTCTCACGTGCGTTCACCAAGCACCTCTGGCGACCCAACTCTAAATGCTTTTTCCAGTGGCCTAAGTGTTTATTACACAATTGGGCAATTTCTAAGGAGCTGGAATCAAATAAACATGATTTCCTTGCCACTAACACACTTTATTTTGATTTCAAACAACAGAAATGCTATAACGGTGCTCATAGTTGACATGGATAAAGTGGGGATCTTTTTTTTTGGCCGGGGGGCACATGTATTGACGTTACCTAATATGGCAACAAACAGATGAACTGCTGAAGGTGTTTAGGATTTCAGGGTCTGGCATCAGTCCAAAGATGAAGTTTGGGTATTCCAAGGAAAATAAGCTATAGATTTTCAAGTCTGGTTTTCATGAAGTTACCTTTATGATTGACATTTGGAAATAGACCATCTTTCTCCAGAACTGATACCACCGGGGTGGACTTCCCAGTTCAGGGACCCCTGTGGGACCAATTATCGGCCTGACATTCTTCCCTGAAGGACCCAACTGTGTGGCTGAGTCTGACATAATTCTGTACTCGCCCTCCTGTGCAAAGTGTCATGAAGGAGGCCCAGCTGCCTCGGTGGGTGAGGCTCAATGCTGACAACTGTTGGCTCTTTTCCCAGGCGTGCCTGCTGTCCTCTGTGCCGTCATTCATAACCGGGCTTGCTTCTGCTCCAGCCTGGGTCCTCAAGGGCCATCCTCAGCTCCTTGCTCCCCTCCTGTTCCCCGGTGGAGGATGGTAACCACCGACCCTGTGAACCTCCTCCCCACACGAACGGAGGGTCTGCCACGTGTGGGCTACTGAGCGAGGTCCCAGGGCTGCCAACCTCCTCCCCACATGGACAGAGGGTCTGCCACGTGTGGGCTGCAAACCTCCTCCCCACACGGACGGAGGGTCTGCCACGTGTGGGCTACTGAGCGAGGTCCCAGGGCTGTGAACCTCCTCCCCACATGGACGGGGAGTCTGCCATGTGTGGGCTACTGAGCGAGGTCCCAGGGCTGCGAACCTCCTCCCCACGAGGACCGGGAGTCTGCCACGTGTGGGCTACTGAGCGAGGTCCCAGGGCTGCGAACCTCCTCCCCACGCGAACGGAGGGTCTGCCACATGTGGGCTACTGAGCGAGATCCCAGGGTTGCGAACCTCCTCCCCACGAGGACCGGGAGTCTGCCACGTGTGGGCTACTGAGAGAGGTCCCAGGGCTGCGAACCTCCTCCCCACGCAGAGGAGAGTCTGCCACGTGTGGTCTACTGAGCGAGGTCTCAGGGCTGCGAACCTCCTCCCCACGCGAACGGAGGGTCTGCCACGTGTGGGCTACTGAGCGAGGTCCCAGGGCTGCCAACCTCCTCCCCACACGGACAGAGAGTCTGCCACGTGTGGGCTACTGAGTGAGGTCCCAGGGCTGCAAACCTCCGAAGGCTGCTCCTCCAACTGCTCTCCCTGAAGGCCTGGCCTTGGACCCAAGAGCTGGGCAAATCCAAGCTGGTCAGCAGAAATTGCTGGGCCAGGACTTCCCTGGTGGCTCAATGGTTAAGACTCTGCATTCCAATGCAGGGGGTGTGAGTTCAATCCCTGGTCGGGGAGCTAAGATCCCACATGCCTCAGGACCAAAAAACCAAAACATAAAACAGAAACAGTGCTGTAACAAATTCAATAAAGACTTTAAAAATGGTCCACATCAAAAAAGTCTTAAAAAAAAAAAAGTTGCTGGGGCCAATTCTACCACTTCCTGCCAGTATCCAGCCATGCCTAGCAGTCGGAGGATGCCCCTGACTCCAGCTGCTGCAAGTCCCCAACCACAACTTGCTGAATTCTTTAGTTCAGGGCTTCTCAGTCTAGACCGTGCACATAAATCCCTCGGACATTTCATTAAAATGTATAGGTTGGCCAAAAGGTTTGTTCGTGTTTTTCCATAACATCATACAGAAAAACCCAGATGAACTTTTTGACCAACCCAACAGACTCTGAGTCGGCAGGCTCAGGATGGGGCCTAGGATTGCATTTCTAAGAAGCTCCCAGGAGACGAAGGTGCTGCTGGTTCACAGAGCACACTTACTACATCTTACCAGGGTCTACCTCCCAAGGTCAAATACACATGTGCCTTCAGCTTCATTGTTCATAAGACTCTTTATAAAACCATGTATCCCCATCTTTCTGAGGAGGAATGCTAAACTCAAGACATGAAAGAGCTTGACAAAGTCAAAATAGAGGTGGACTCAATCCGGGTGATTTGAGCTCAAGTTCCAGGATGGTTTCTGAAAACCAGTGATTCTCAGATTTCAGCATGCAGCAGAATGATGTGGAGGGTGGGAAAAAATACAGATTACTGGGCCCCTGGCACCTCTGATTCAGTAGGTCTGGGGTTCAGCCCACAATTGACATCTCTAACAAGTTCACAAGTGATGCTCACACAGTTGGACCAGGGACCACACTTTGAGAACCACTGCACTAGACCAGGGGATCCTGGAGACCCCTGGGGAATCTGACTGTAGTCTCAAAGCTCTGACACCATCTACAACTCATGTGACCCTGAACTGGACTGCTGCCCTGTCTTCCCTCTGAGCACGGCCCCCAGAGTCCAGGGTTGGACTGCTCTGCATGTGCTACATCGGGCCAGGCCAAGGCTTTCCAGGCTTCTTTGTATCTCAATGCCTCAGAAGAAACAGATGTTTTGTCTGCATTGAGGATGAGCTCCATCTGTAGGAGCTGCTGGGCCTCAGCTGTATGGTCCTGGGAAGCTCCCAGTGAGATGTCAAGCACCATGCTCCTCACCTGTGAAATAAGTTCAACACAACCACCACCACCACCACCCGCCCTCGTTCCATGAACAGAACTGCACTCAGGCCCAGAGGAGTGAGGGTTCTGAAGCCCACCTGTGCATCAGAGTCACCAGAAAGCTTTTATAAAGTACCAGTGCCAACCCCTTCCCCCAGTCCTAGGGCAGGGCAGGTGTATTGGTGTATTGGTCACCTCTCCTCACAAGATTGGGTCTGATCTGCAGCATGTTTCTACTAACATAGGGTAGAAACGTGCTATAAGAATGTAAGACAAGGGCTTTCCCGGTGGTCCAGTGGTTAGGAATCCGCCTGCCAATGCAGGGACACCAGTTTGATTTCTGGTCGGGGAAGATTCCACACACCTCAAAGCAACTAAGCCTGTGTGCCACAACATTCTAGAGACTGCATGCTGTAGAGCCCGTGCTCCACAAAGAGAAGCCACCGCAACTAGGGAGTATCCCCCAGTCGTCTCAACTAGAGAAAACCCTGCGCTCAGCAACAAAGACCCAGCACAACCAAAAACAATACATTATTTATCTAATTAATTAATTTAAAAAGGTAAAAGAGTCTGCTATAGCTATGAATAGTTCACTGTTGGGGTTGGGTGAGAAAAGAAAAGTGAAACGAGCACTGAGTCCCGCAGGCGTCGTCCCCTCTCGCAGACGAGCAGGGAGACTGCAGAGCCTATGTAGCATCCTAACCCCTCCCAGGAGCAGTGTGATGACAGGTCGTCAAGCCAAGCTGGATGAGCAGGCTTCCTGGGGAGCTGCTCCCTGTGGCCTGACCGCGGCCCGGCCAAACCCAGTGATCCAAGACTGAAAGCATCTCTGGACTTCGGCAAAGCTCTTGGGAAGATAGGGAAGCTTAATCACAGCTGATTGGGACATGTGAATCATGCACAGGAGCTTTCCGGCTAAAGCCTTTGGGGAGCAACCCTGCTGAGGCTCGCCCCAGATTATCAAAAATCATTTGGAATAGTTAGGAAATGGGGGTCCATTCATCCAACAACAGTTGGAAATGCCTGTCGGTGATGAGAAGGACAGGCTGTGTCCCAGATGAGCTTTCTATGGCCGTGCAGAACAAGTATTTGTTGAATGAATGAATACATGATTTAAATTTTAAAGACTTTATTGAATTTGTTACAATACTGTTTCTGTTTTATGTTTTGATTTTTTGACCACAAGGCGTGTAGAATCTTGGCTCCCTGACCAGAGATCGAACCTGCACCTCCTGCATTGGAAGGTGAAGTCTTAACCACTGGACCAAAGGGGAAGTCCCACATACATGACTTTTAAAAAGTAATGACTGGATAAAGAAAGAGAGGGAGAGAGGAAAGAAGGAAGGAAGACAAGGGAAGGAAAGAAGGAAGGAAAGGAGGGAGGAAGAGAGAGAGAAAGGGAAGAAGGGAGGGAGAGGAAGAAGGAAAGAAGGGAAGACAGAAAGAAAAAGAAAGAAAGAAGGAAGGAGGAAAGAAGAAATATAATCCAGCCTTGCTTATACTCTGTGCCTTTGGACACTTTTAACAACTGCAAAGTTTTTCCTTATATTGAACCAAAAGGCTGACCCAATTCTCTGAATAAAGAGCCAAGCAGAAACAGAGCCACAGAAAATCAAAGTGGGGAAAGGGACCAATAAACCTAGTCTGACAAGTCCATGGATCCAGGCACTTCCTACACAGCGCAGTGCTCGAGGTCACTGAACAGGAGTCTCCAGTGTCTGCTAGCCAGGACCAGGGCTGTCCCTGTCCCACAGGGAGAGGGTCAGGGGACAGGGCTGGGGGATGGGAGGGGTCTTAGGCTACATCGTGTAAGACACAGAGAAGGCCTTGCCCCCTCTGTGCTCTCCTGGGCAGCTGGCTGCACTGCTGGCCCTCTGAGCCCCACCCCTCGGGCGCATCCCGTTACAGTCATAGACTCTGGTACCACTGGGACCCCTCCTTGGTTCCTCTCCCTCCACACAGTGAGCTGGAGCTCAGGTCACTCTGAGATCCATAATAATTATTTCTGATGGAGGGCCCCTCCCTCCATCAGCCTTCTACCTGACCACTGCCCTCCTCCATACCTGACACTGGCTCCATCTTCAGCTCAGAATCCTGTCACCCCAGTCTCCCCAGCATTCCCAGTAAGAGGAGATGCTCCCCATTCTCTGGGAGAACACCCACCCCTCCCCAGGATCACCCTGAGCCTGGTTCTCCCAGCCAGCACCAACTTGCGGTCAGCCTGCTCGGCATTCCCTTCTCCCTTTGAGTGACTGCACTAACTTCCCCAGGAAATCACATCTCCCCTGCTCTTGGGTCCAAGTGTCTTGGGTGGAGACGCTGGCCTCACAGGCCAGCTCAGTCTCCCTGGCCACTGGAATAGGGCAAGGCAGGTGGCCCAAGCTGATCCAGGAGAGCCAGTCCCAGGATTTTTGCTAGAAGTATTGAAAAGGCAACCTATTTCTGCTGGTGTTATAAAGCTTTGTTGTTCAGTTACTAAGTTATGTCTGACTGACTCTGCGACCCTGTGGACTATAGCCCTTTACGCTCCTCTGTCCATGGGATTTTTCAGGCAAGAATACTGGAGTGGGTAGCCATTCCCTTCTCCAGTTTTGGAGGTGAAGGGTATGTTTAATACCTTGAAGCTGGTAATGGTATATGGGTGTGGGCCTAAGTCCAAACTCATCAAATTGTATACATTTAATATGTGCAATCTTTGGTATATCAGTTGCACCTCAATAAAGCTTTAAAAAGAAACAAAGCTAGGAGAAAAGACACACAGTTGATTCTCACCATTCGCAGTAGTTTTGTTCTGTGGAGTCACTGCAAACAGTGAAATGAGCAAACACTGAACCATTGCTCCTAAGGGAGATTGAGGGTTATGTTCCTGCCAGCCTCTGGTCACAACACTCTATTAATCAATGGACACAGAGTCTTATATTCTGTGTTTCTATTTAAAGACACCTTCTTTAACACATCTTGATTCATAACACTGAACTCACAGTCAACAGCACTTATGACTCATGCCTGAACGAGGTTTATCCAACACACGTCTTCTCTCCAGAGGGCACATTACAGCCCTGTGCTTAAGGACACTAGAGAGACTTCAGCACCGCTCTAGGGGGTCACATTAAACAGCAAAATCACTGACAGAAAGCACAAAGAGACCAAACGTCACAGCACAAAACACGAGAAGAGCACGTGTTTCTAGTTATGAGGGCTGAGACCAGAAGGCAGGGTGTCCTCCCGTGTGGCCTCTGTGCCAGTCCTCAAATGACCTCTAACACTTCGTGGGTACTGATGTTGGGGTTACAAGTAAATTTTGCTACTATCAAATTCATCAACATCGAATGTGCGAATAACAGAGACTGACTGTGCTTTCGCTAGCAGGGCTCAAATTACCTGGATCCTTCTGAGCCTGAAGCCAATACACCCCTTTCAGTTCCACGAGCCCATGAATTTCCTTCTTCACTCAATCCCCTGGAGTTGATCTTCTGTCACTTGAACCACGCCGGTTCCATGGCTGCTCTTTCCTATTGGCATGGAGGTCTCTGGGAGGAAGGCACTGGTTCCCTCTCATCAGCCTTAGAACCCTCAACATCCCCATGACCCCTGCAGAGGGAAAGTTCAGCACTGCCTGCCCCCACCCCCCAGGCATTGTTTGCAAAGAGATTTTCCAGGTTTACATCCAGAGTCATTCAGCGGGAGATGACAGATCCCATTGACTCTCCTACCAAGATAAGTTCTCACAAGGAGCTGGGTTCTTCTTGTGAGTAAACACTCCTCAGCAGGATCCCCCTCAAGCTACAGCCAATCCGAGTCCTGGAGAATGAATATGCTTTCTCTGTGGCTCTTCTTTTTCCCTTTGGGAACTTTATTGATTCGAACCTAAGAAGCTGGATGTGCAAAATCTCCTGGTTACTGGCTATCCAATTTCAACTGGATACTGGCCATTGAGAGGCTTCCCAGGTGGCGCTAGTGGTAAAGAATCCACATGCCAATGCAGGAGACGTAACAGACGCAGGTTCAGTCCCTGACTCAGGAAGATCCCTTGGAGGAAGTCACAGCAAGCCTCTCCTGGAGAATCCCATGGAAAGAGGAACCTGGCAGGCTGCAGTCCATAGGGTCACAAAGAGTCAGACACGACTGAGAGACTTGGCATGCACACAGTTTCAGTCACTTCTTGACCTCTTTTCCTTCTACTCAAAAGCCACTTATATAATTGTTCAGAGACAGAAAACTCCACCCTTATTACATGATGCATGTCTCTGTGTAGCATTTTAAAAACAATTATTTAAAAATAATACTTAAAGTATAATTTTAATTTTCATGGAAAGCTAAGATTCAATTAACTTTTTCTTAGAGATCTGAAAACATTTCCCCACTTACTTTTGATGTCCTGTGTTCTGCATAGCTCTTCGGTTTCCAGGGCCAATGGTGCCATCCTGCCCCAGCAGGCTGTGACAACCCACAAGGAAGCGTTCATGGGAATGGGGTCCAGAGGGGCCTGTAGGTGTGGCCCTGAGGCAGGAACCTGGTGGCAGCTTTTAGTTCCTCTTCTCCAACCTCCTACCATTTCTCCAATCAGTGGATTAGATTCTATACCGGGGCCTTGGGCAAGAGGGTAGAATAGAGCTACAAGGGCCCTAGCAATGTCCTAGGCTGAGATAAGGAGAACAAGAGGCAGAGAAGAAAGGAACCAGCCAAGATTGCAGACTGCAAACCAGCAAGGGGCTCCCAAGGCCCTCCCAGCACTTTCTCTATGAGCAGTGTTGCTGCTGCTAGGTGAGGGTTTTCCCCAGCCCCTCCTCACATTGATAAACCTCAGCTTTTATTCACAGACAAGTCACATCATTGCACTGGTCCACACCACTCCATGAGATGGTTGGATGGCATCAGCAATTCAATGGACATGAATCTGAACAAACTCCGGAAGATACTGGAGGACAGGGAAGGCTGGCATGCTGCAGTCCATGGGGTCGCAAAGAGTCCGACACCACTTAGCAACTGAACAATTCCATGATGCCTGGTTTCCATTCCAAGGAGACTTTGAGAATCTTCTGACACACTCTTTGTCACCACTCCTCCAGCCAGGGGAAAAATTTTAATTCCACAAAGAACTCCCTCACCACCACCACCCCCAGTGACAACAGTTCTGTGCAAGCACTGTTTTTCTGGGATCCTCAAGTCAGCATGGGCATCTGCAGGCCCCACTGTCATTAGGTGGCTTGTCCCCCGGTCACCACGCACACGCAAGGCCCCACATGCTCAGTCCAGGACGCCCTGCAAAACCTATGCATGGAACAGGGACTCTCTACTGACTGGGAGGCTCAGAGAAGGGGAACTTCGTTGGGTCAAGTGTGCCAGGCTGCCCTGGTTAAATCAGCCCCACCCCAGCAGTTCTTGCCTGGCTCCACACCCCGCCTCCCACCCGATGCCCCATCCAATGAGCCATGTCATCTCTCTCCGGGCCTGAAACCCACCATGCCTAAGGACAGGAGGGTCGAGAAGCCCTAGTCCAATCACTGAAGGCATCATATTGTCCCTGTGGTTTTTTATTACTAGTTTTCATTACATCTGTACTTTGGCTGGCTACAAAGCCCAGCTCCCGCCCAGTCCTTGGTCCAGCAAAACCCTGAGGCCCTATCCCAAGCTCCCTGCGCTGGATCAATATGCTTTCACGTTGTGTGTCCTGGGAGATTCGCACTGCACGCTCTCTGGTTCCAGAAGAGACCCGGTCCTCTTCACCACCCTTCTCTACCCAACCTCATGGAGCCCAGCCACTCAGGGTTCACTGGCTCTTCTCTGGCATCTTGGAGAACTCACTCCACTACACCAGCTCTGGCTGCCAAGGCCACCATCCAACGTCCACTCCAGGGACCTTTCTTTCCAAATGTGGTTCACGCTGCCCTTTTCAACACTGCCACACACATTAAAACTTCCCACAGACAGAAGTGTCCATCCAACTCTGGCAAGCCAGTTTGTTAAACCCTTGATCCGGAAACTGACCTGCCTTTGACCATCACTTCCCCCACCCACTGACTACCACAGCTGGGTCTCCTGACTGCTTTCATAAAGCCACATCCTGTGTTCACATACTGGAGTCGGGGGAAAAAAAGACCGCTCTTTTCAGGGAAGGTGATTTCAGCTGTCAAACCAACACTTCCTGGCTGATGTATTCTCCCTTTCACATCCCTTCCAAGATCGTTAACTTCCCAAGGCGTGTCCCCTACCATGTCTGTAGGGAGTTCTCTCGTTCAGCCCCAGCTGTGCAATGGCGGACCATGTCTTTCTCTGAGTCTGTTTCAGCACCGTTGTTTTACACATACGGAGAGCTCATCCCTGCACATCGTAGACACTGTCCACATACCTTAATCCTTCATTACCTTCCTCCTTTGTGTGTGTCATTGATAACCAACACTGAGAAAATTACTATTATTGTTCAGAAACAGCGGTACTCCTGTCATTTTTTAAAAACATTTTAAAAATTAATTTTATTGGGGTATAGTTTGGTAGTATGGTATAGACCCAGCTCATCTTGAGTGGTGAGAAGACTGGACATGGGACTCCTATCCAGAGATTTGGGCCCTTTGGAGAGAGGGGCTTCCCCGGTGGCTCTGACGGTAAAAAACCCACCTGCAATACAAGAGACCCAGGTTTGATCCTTGGGTTGGGAAGATCCCTTGGAGAAGGGAATGGCAACCCACTCCAGTATTCTCACTGGAGAATCTCATAGACAGAGGAGCCTGGTGGGCTCTAGGCCATAGGGCTGCAGAGAGTCAGACGTAACTGAGAAACTAACCCTAACACAGAGCGAAAAGGTGGCTGTCTGCAGCCCAAGAGAGAGCTCTTACCAGAAACCAAACCTGTCAACACCTTGATCTTGGACTTCCAGCCTCCAAAACTGTGAGAAAATAAATGACAGTGGTTTAAGCCACCCAGTGTGTGGTATTTTGTTATGTCAACCCTAGCAGACTGCTGCTGTTGCTGCTGCTGCTAAGTCGCGTCAGTCTTGTCTGACTCTGTGCAACCCCATAGACGGCAGCCCAACAGGCTCCCCCGTCCCTGGGATTCTCCAGGCGAGAACACTGGAGTGGGTTGCCATTTCCTTCTCCAATGCATGAAACTACAATATAAAAGCACTGCCTCACTGCTCACCAGGCTTCTGCTGAACACCTACTGTGTGCCGAGCATTGAAGAGGTACTTTAGGCAGACTCAGAAGAAAATGAGACTCCAGTGGCTCTCGGTGTTGGTAGGAGGAACACGCTGCACAAACAGATCTGTCATAAAGCGGACCATAGGGATCATGGTAGAAAGTGTTGCTCAACCACGTCCAACTCTTTGCAACCTCATGGACTAGAGCCCCCCAGGCTCCGCTGTCCATGGAATTCTCCAGGCAAGAATACTGGAGTGGGTGGCCATTCTCTTCTCCAGAGAATCTTCTAGACCCAGGGATCAAACCTGGGTCTCTTGCATTGCAGGCAGATTCTTTACTGTCTGAGCCACCAGGGAAGCCCTATCATGGTATACTCAGCTCTCCTATAATGTTTTTTTGAAAAAGCAAATCTTGGGACTTCCCAGGTGGTCCAGCAGTGAAGAGTCCGCCTTGCAATGCAGGGGGACACAGGTTCATTCCCTAGTCGGGGAATTGAAACCCCACAGGCCAAAGAGCAACTAAGCTCATGTGCTGCAACTGTTGAACCTTCAAGCCACAACTAGAGAGTCTGTGCACTGCAACGGAAGATTCCACATGACACGACAAAGAACCTACATGCTGCAACCAAGACACAACACAGCCCAATAAATAAACAAAATAATTAAAAATGCAATTCACTGATACATTGGGTGACAATTTGATCAGAATGTGAATTCTGTGTTTGCTTATGCTTGATTTTATCTGTAAGAAGGACTACATGAACACAGAAACTGCACCCAGCTGAATAGAGCCACACCGGAATTCACAAAATGTACACACTCTGGCACACAGCAGCTGCCCTGATTTACCACGTGTGTTATGAGCCACAACTATCCACATGCTGTGTTACAGCTCTTGATTTCTGCCTGATTTCACACAATGATCCTTGGACCACTTTCACACCAACACCCAAGTTCTGAGGCTCACTTAAACAAGTCAGCTTCAAGTCAGGTTTCAAGGTCAAGTGCCATAAATTTCTTAGCCACTTAATGTGTCAAGCAATGCTCCCATTTTTATTAGGTTCCTAGTTTTGTTCTTATCTAAAAATCTAGCCCACTTTCCCCTCCCAAGCCCTCTGGTTTTTATTTCATGATTTTGTTTCTTGCAGTGATTTTTATAACATGTTATTTTGTGGTATAGCAGAGCTAACTGTATTTTAAATGTCTCAATAAGAAATTTCACTTCCCATAAGTAAGGCCTGGAAAATCAACACCTATGATTAGGTTCATAAATAATCACACACTTGTGGGTTGTGGCTAATGTGTAAACAATGCCTCCTAGTGGCAACATCCCATAATTGGAGGTAAAATATAGGAAAAAATCGTGCATTAACACATGTATACCTGTGGTGGATTCATTTTGATATTTGGCAAAACTAATACAATTATGTAAAGTTTAAAAATAAAATAAAATTAAAAAAAAGAAATGAGTTTTTAACATGTTACAGGATAAATGAAACTATTAAACAAGTCAAACCCTTTATGAAAGCAGTCAAACATTTTCTTCACCTGTAGGCAACTTTTTCTGACCTCAAACTTCCCAGTACTTTTAAAATTTACTTATTTTAACTGGACGATAACTACTTTACAGTATTGTGATAGTTTCTGCCATACATCAGGGTGAATCGACTGTAGACATACATGTGTCCCCTACTATTCTGTGCCCCCCCACCTCCCTCCCCACCCCATTCCTCCAGGTTGTCACAGAGCACTGGCTTTGGGCACCCTTCGTCATCATCAAACTCCCACAGGCTATCTATTTTACATATGTAATATGTAAAATATTTTACATATGTAATATATTTGTTCCAGTGTTATTCCTTGGTATGTTTAAGGAAAGAAGATTTTCTCTAGGGAGAAAACTTCATGGAGAGAGCGACACTGACCTGTCATTGAGTTTTCTGAGGTGCACAGCTGCTCTCTCAGCTTCTCCACGTCGTCAGGATGTACCTGCTCATAGAGGGTGCTCCCGAACCACTCTGACTGGGGTTGATTCAGCACAGGGGTGACAGAGTCGGACACATAAATCACTCTGCCCGTCTCAGCTGCCACTACAAACAGAAACCCGTCAGCCGCTTCAAGGATGAGATGCTTCAGTTCCTGGGAAGAGAAGATCACGATGAGGACCTGACATGGACAAACCCAGGTCAGGTAAACAGTCTTATTAGCAACCTTCAATTTTCATTCAGAAGCTCATTATGATACACAAATGCTTTTAGGAACTCTTTTTTTTTCCCGGAAAATGAGCTTTAAAAGTGCACAAAGCAGACTTCCCTGGTGGTACGGAGGATAAGAATCTGCCTGCCAATGCAGGGGACACGGGTTCAATCCCTGGCCCAGGAAGGTTTTCATGTGCCAAGGAGCAACTAAGTTTGTGCACCATAACTCTGAAGCCCATGCACCTAGAGTCTGTGCTCCATTAACAAGAGAAGCCACTGCAATGAGAAGCCCCCACACCACAAGGAAGAGTACTCCCTGCTGTTCACAACTAGAGAAAGTCCACTCAGCAATGAAGACCCAGTGTAGCCAAAAATAAATGAATAAGTTACTTTTTTAAAAGAAGTTCAGAAAGCTCATACTAAGCCCTAAGATACAGCTGCTCCAAACACAGTTAACTGTCTTTAGTCCTCTTTTTTATGATTTTTTTAAAATGTGGATCATTTTTAAAGTCTTCACTGAATTTGTTAAAATATGCTTTTATTTGGCCATGAGGCATGTGGCATCTTAGCTCCCTGCCCAGGGATCAAACTCGCACCCCCTGCATTAGAAGGCAAAGTCCTCATCACTGGACCACCAAGGAAGTCCCTCAACTTGCTCTCGCTTAAGGAAAGAGGAAATTCCCAGCCCAGTGGAATCAGGAAGTATTGGGTCACAGAGGTGTGAATGGCCCCTACCACATTTTCAAACTGCAGTCATGTCACTGGAGCACACGATGGTCCGGGAAGGGAGGGGAGGACCACGAGAAAGTGGGAAGAGAGAAGGAAAGGCAGCAGGCGTCTCCCCAGGCACCGCCTGCCATGCTGCTAGTGCTCCCACTCCTCTTCTCTTCCTTTCTGAGCTGAATGCTGGCAGTGGATATGAGGGCCTCACTTTACATCGTCTGTCAAACTCCCAGAACTCTGTGACAGCTGACATCTCAACAGAGTCCCAGGGTAATCCCAGGAGGTGGCAGGGATACCAACATTGTCCGTGTCCCTTGGCGGTGAGAAGAGAGTTTAGCTGTGCCAGCCCTGGAGTCACACTGACTCACAGGCTCATGACTGTCGGTGCCGGCAGGAAGGATGGATGAATGGGCGGCAGGAAGCCCTCAACATCCCGAGAGGGATGCAGAGTGGGCAAGATCAACTTTGTTCAAATGAGATGCCTTTTCTTTGCAGTGCCTGCAGGCAGCCCAGGGGCAGCTATCTCCCCTGTCAGTCTCATGTCAGGCTCAGGGGCCCTTTCCTGCTGAATGCAAGGGGCTCCATCCTTGCAGGACTTGGGGACCAACTCTTCCACGTGTGCCAGAGTCCACAGCCAGCTCTCCATCCACCTCACACACTGCTCAGGCCCCAAAGAAAAAAGGGATTCTTCTGGTCAGCAGTTGGCAAACAATTCTTGCTGGGAATTCTTTGCTGTTTTGTTGTTTAGTCGCTAAATTGTGTCTGGCTCTTTTGTGACCCCATGGATTGTAGCCCGCCAGCCTCCTCTGTCCATGGACTGTCCACAGACTGAACCCACAGCTCTAACATCTCCTGCATTGGCAGGCGGATTCTTCACCACTGAGCCACCTGGGAAGCCCCAAATTCCTTGCTTCCGTGTAATTGCAGGTGGGCTTTCCTGGTGGCTCAAGTGGTAAAGAATCCATCTGCCAAAGCAGGAGACTCGGGTTCGATCCCTGGGTTGGGAAGATCCCCTGGAGTAGGAAATGGCAACCCGCTCTAGTATTCCTGCCTGGACAATCCCCAAGGACAGAGGAGCCTGGCAGACACAGAGGAGTCCATAGGGTCACAAAGAGTTGGAAACAACTGGGTGACTAAACAACAACAACAAAAACTGGAAGCCCTGCTGTAACAGAGTAAGGGCCACCTGTGTGGAGCCTGGAGCATCCGGCCCCGCCCTTGGCGTCCGACCTGAGGGCGCCCAAAAGCTCAAAGACTAGGAAACGTGAGTCAGCTGGTGAGCAGAACCCAGGGAGGTCTCCGAGCCCTCGGCTGAGTCAGAACTCTAACATCCTTTGCCTGGGAATTGGGTGCGGAAGCGGGCTATACAATCATTTTTTAAAGAAACGTTTATTTTCCCCCTTTGTCTTGTTTCGCACTTCCGCTGTGCCATCCCTCTTGATGATGACTTACTTCAGAAGACTGGGTCAGCAGTTTTATTTTCAGTGTTGAGATGGTCTTCCCAACAGGAAGGACGGTAACACATAAAACAGGTTGTCTGGGAAAGTAGAGAATTCTATCTCCAAAGGAGAGGAAGTGGACAAGTTGACTCCATTTATGTTTTCACAGTTTCAGCCCTTTTTAGGGACTGTGGGAAGGGCTTATAGGCCAGAGCTCACCCTCCTCACGGGCCCCTCTTTCTACACCCTCCCCTCTGGTTTTCATCTTCTGGGAGCACCCCACTCATGACCAAGGTCCTGTGCCCTGAATCCAGAAGCAGTCTTGCCCCTCTCTTTGTTAAGCCAACAGGAAGGTCTCAAAGCGCAGACGGTGGAGTCAAAGGAGACCACCAACTCCAGCTCTTCCACTTCACTGTGCAAGTCTGGGCTCCGGATATAGTATCTTTGGCTTCTGGCTGTTGTTGTTTTTTTTTTTTTCATGCTTTTTTCTTGGGGTAGGGGGAAAGATTTTGTGAGGTTAAATGAGATCTTGAATGTGAAGGACTTAGTAAGGGCTTGGCGAACAGTGGGTACTTAACATATGTGGCTGTTGTCATTATCAACAGCCTACCAAGGAACGGAGAGATGAATGGGGGGAGAGGATGCATGTGACTTGCATAACTGCCTTCTCTCTTTTCTCCATTTTCTTTCTTTTTTAAAAAGCATTTAAAAAATATATTTATTAATTTGGCTGCATCAGGTCTGAGTTGTGGCATGTGGGATCTTCAGTTGTAGCATGCAGACTCTTAGTTAGGGCATGCAGGATCTAGCTCCCTGACCGGGGATCAAATCTGGGCCCCCTGCATTGGGAGCACAGAGCCTTTAGCCACTGGACCACCAGGAAAGTCCCTCCATGTTTCTAATCCCCAGTCACTTAAAGAAATTAATGTCAAATAGGGACCCCAACAGGGTTTTTATAAGGATTAAAGAAATGTAGAGGAAAAGCCTTTTACTAACCCCAGCGGTTAGGACGTGCATAATGCATTTCTGTCTGCTTACCTGCCAGCTAGGCTTCCCTGGTGGTTCAGATGGTAAAGAACCCGCCTGCCAATGCAGGAGACCCTGGGTTCAATCTCTGGGTGGAGAAGATCCCCTGGAGGAGAGCATGGCAACCCACTCCAGTATTCTTTCCTAGAGAATTCCATGGACAGAGGAGTCTGGCAGGCTATAGTCCACGGGGTCACAGAGAGTCTGACATGACTAAACGATTAACACTACTTTCACACTATCCACCAGCTAGTCATCTTTCATTCCACTCCAGCCCCGTGTTAAACACTCTACTCTGCCTCCTCCCTTACCTGTCTCCACAACCCTGCCAGGTGGGAGCCACTGCTGTGTTAACCCTTTTACAGAGGTGGAAATGGGTTGGGCATTCTGCCCTGGACTACCGTGTTCCATGGCTCCCAGCGAGGGTCACCCCACTGCCACAGCTCTTCAAACCTTGAGATGAAGAGCATATGGGCACTGGGATGACAAAAAACCCTTGCTAAAAAGTCTGCCACACAGGAATTCATGTGAGCTCCTCTTTCCTTGCTCTTTTTCTAAACCTAATGCTTAGATTCCTCACTCCAGCAAAACACACGATTCTGTCTCTGGACACATCTTCTCACCCCTTCCTTCAAGGCTCTGTTCTCACCGGTTTCTCAAGTCTCCCCATGTGGAACCCCTTCCTCTGCTCTCTTTCTATGCACATGTGGGGCTCCCTCCCAGCAGGCCAGCGCTGACTCTGTCCCGGGCAGCCCCTGACGAGCCTGAACACTTCTTCCTGCCCGTGTGCCTGACAACACATCACTTCCCTGTCCCCCTGCCGGCACCAAGTCCACTGTCCCCTTTATCCTGCAGAAGCCCTCAGGGTCAGGAAGGCAGAAAGCTCATGTTTATCTACAGATGAGAGAATACAAGCTGACAGTATCTGACCAGCACGGGGAAGAACAAGGACCCAGAACACAGGCCTTCCAGGATGTGGAATGGTCAAATTACAATAGATCAATACTTCCCACAGACCACCTCTCGGGTTCACTGTTCCCAACTCTGCAAAGACCAGGATAGCTGTTAAAATACATGGTTCTGGGGTCTGACCACCCTGTGTCACCTCTTGGTCTGCACTGAGCAGTAGACACTTTCAAAGCCTCCACTTCTTCATCTCTAAAGCGGGGATGAATAACAGCAGCTTCCTCCTTGAGCCAGAATAAGGATTCAATGAAATCCTGCACAGAAAGGACATGACTTCAACTGGGCTCAGGGCAGAGGCTGGCTACGTGCTGGCTGTTAAGTCCTTGTCACTATGATTGCTGCGACATCTACCAAAACTTTCCTCATGATGACGACCGTCAGTGCTAGTCTAGCACAGAACTGGGTTTGCTGGCTTTTTCCTGGGTTAGCATGTGCTAAGCACAATATCTCTTTTTGCTTTGAGTGATGTCTTATTAAGGTGGTTGTTGTTCAGTCACTCTTATTAAGGTGGTTGTTGTTCAGTCACTCAGTCGTGTCTGACTCTTTTGCAATCCCATGGACTGTAGCCAGCCAGGCTCCACTGACCATGGGATTCTTCAGGTAAGAATACTAGAGTGGGTAGCCATTTCCTCTTCCAGGGGATCTTCCCAACCGAGGGATCAAACCTGCATCTCCTGCACTGGCAGGCAGGTTCTTTACCACTGAGCCATCAGGGAAGCCTGTCTTATTAAGGTACATGGTGGGGGAAAAAAAGCAGAGGATGCAAAATCAGAAAGACAGTCCCCAGAAGAGAGTTCCCTAGTGAAGTGTAGGAATAAAATTGCCTGCTTTCGTCCCCACCTCAGCCTTTCACCCCACGCAGTTTATCTCATCTTGGTGACGCTGTCATTCTCGCCACTCTCTGCCCTCCCGGGAATGTGGTTACCAGGGGAGCAAGGAGCACAGACGAGGAGTGAACAGGTACCTGTTCCGTCAGGAACGAAGGCTTGTAGGCACCGTCCGTGGACTTGTTCCCGGTGCCCCGCATGGACTTCATGTGAGAGACGGCCATGCGCAGGATGGTGAGCTTGTCAGGCTTCCGGGCCAGCGCACTGCACGTGGGAACCATGTCCGAGAGCTCGGTGATGTACTGAGTCATCTTGTTCCGCCGCCGCCTCTCGATCTCACTGTGGTTCTCTCTTCCCGAAAGCACAAGATCAGGGTGGGGGAAGAGAGACGGATCAGACCAGGGCTTACTGTCTAATGGGGTAAAACGGCACATCCCTAACACCAAGTCACCAAAAGACGAACTGGTGATGGCTCACTCAGTGCCTTATGTGAGTGTGTCGGTGGGGTATATAGCTGCTTTACAATGTTGTGTTAGTTTCTGCTGTACAACCACCTGAATCAGCCATATGTATACATATGCCCCTCCTTCTTGGACCTCCCTCCCAACCCATCCCCATCCCACCCCTCTAGGTAATCACAGAGCACTGAGCTGAGCTCCCCGTGCTATACAGCAGCTTCCCACTAGCTATCTGTTTACACATGTAGTGCATATATGTCAATCCTACTCTCTCAGTTCATCCCACCTCCCCGCATATCCATTCTCTGTTTGCATCTCTATTCCTGCCCTGCAAATAGGCTCATCTGTACCATTTTTCTAGATTCCACATACATGTGTTAATATACATTCCATCCATACATATTTGTTTTTCTGACATCACTCTGTATACAGGCTAGATCCATCCACATCTCTGTGGATAAATGACCCAATTTTGTTCCTTTTTATGACTAAGTAATATCCCACTGTATATATGTACCAATCTTCTTTATCCATTCCTCTGTGAATGGACATCTAGCTTGCTTCCATGTCCTGGCTATTGCAAATAATGCTGCAATGAACACTGGGGAGTGTATGTCTTTTTGAATTATGGTTTTCTCTGGGTAGTAGTGGGAGTGCTGGGTCATATGGCAGTTCTATTTTTACTTTTTTTAAGGAACCTCCATGCTTTGAACACATCTTAAAGCAGCTTCTGGACACCTTAGCAAGCTGTCTCAGGGCATGGGGTGGGAACAGACTTCCACAGATACCTCAGTCTCATCTCTAAACATGTCTTCAAAGCTTCCACTGCTCGCATGTACCTAGGTATTAATACTTTTTAATAACCATAAAGAATGAAGACATGACCCGTCAGGCGTCCAAAGTGAACCAAACACGCTTTCCAAGTGCACCCACGAATGCTAGGCTTGCACGAATATCCACACATATTGAATGTAATAGTTATCACCGACTTGAAACAAATGGTTTACCTTGACCCACAATGAGAAACACATCTAGCCTCCTCGCCATTCCTGGCATCCCTAAGCAGACAGCCACGCCACAGACCCACATCCCATCACGTTGTGAACAAGCCCCTGCTCTAACAGCAGCACATTTTCCACAGCCTAGTAACAGAATATGCATACCTGCTCTCTAACAACAGAGCCAAAAAATCCCAGCACTGCCAGGAATTCTGAAAGTGACACTCAGTGACGTGCTTAAGATAAAAAACGAACAGAAGGGACAGGAAAGTGTTTCTGTCTCGAAACGATCACCTCTAGGCTTGACAGGGAGTAACAGCCAATCCAGTTCCACGACACAGAGACAAAGCTGTCACGTGGGGTAAAAGAATTGTCTAAAAACACAGCACACGTCTCTGGTGGGGTTTAGGGTTTCATTGGTGCTCATAGGCTGAGGGTGGCAGTGACAGCAAGAAAGGAAGAGCCCTGGGCAAGGCTGCCTCACACACTGCTTGTATTCATGAGACTTTGCACACCCTGCCCTCCAGGCCAGGAGCAGATGCCAAGTGGGCCTGATGGTGGGCAGGTCTCACGTGAACATACAAACAAAACGAGGGGAGTGAGACTGTGGTGAGGGAATTTCCCCGGTGGTCCAGTGACTAAGACTCGGCACTCCCAATGTTGGGGGCCCAGGTTCCATCTCTGGTCGGGGAACTAGAGCCCACATGCCTCAGCTAAAAATCCTGTGTGCCACAACCAAAACTCCATGCAGCCAAATAAATAAATATGAGTAAATAAATATTAAAAAAAATAAAAGCCTGAAGTGACTGGACCTGGGTGGGCCTGGTGAGCACCTCTGTACAGAAAGCACTGAGCCAGGTGCCCAGAGAGGACGGGCCAAATGGACCAAGGAATGTCCCGCTCCCGTCCTAAAGGAGCGAAGCGTTTGGTCAGGACAGTAAAACATCACCTTGAAGAGTGGAAATGAAGGCAGGCGTGATCAAATGCTCTGAGAGGCACATGGAAAGTAAAGCCCACAGGAGAGAGTAAGGGAGGAGAGGAGGAGGTGGTCCTGGGGGCCACAGGGGCTGAGAGGGTGCGGGAGGAGCCGAGAGGCAGTTGGCCCTGGCCTGGCAGCAGGTAAAGGGGGTGCACTGTGGGAAGAGCATCAGTGGGATCAAGGAAAGGGCTGGAATTGGAGTGAAGCCTTTGGGCAGGAGCAGACAGGCTCTCAGTTCAGTCTGTGTGCTGTGATCCTGTGGATATTCCCAAAAACGCAGACCCAGACCTTCCTCTCCATTCCTTCAGGCATGCCCCAAATATGCAGGGTAGAGTCCAAGCCCCTTCCCTCCCCGCTTCCTGCTAGTTACCACAGAGACCACCCCAAGGCAGGACTAGGGCATGCCTACTTCTGATCCCATTTCCAAAAGACCCACAGACCAACTTGTTTTGTAAAACATCTGAGAACAAGAGTCTTTGTGAAGTTCTTAAAATGGATCTAAAGCAATTTCGTCACCACGCTGATTCAACCCAACTCATGAGAACAGGTGCTTGAAGGAGACATGAGGACAACTGTTTAAAACAGTATCAATTGGCTAGTGCAGAAAAGGCTCTACTTCATGAAATGAGACTGAAAGAGTTACCAACAGAAGGTCAAAATGAGGAAGAGCTGCAAATTACCTAGCAACAAGCTCTGATAAACAAGTGAGTGTAGCTACTGAATCTATTAAAATATATGTAAAATATGTATATATATGGTTTCATTTTGAAGGATCACGGAGGCAAGAAACAGGAACAATGCCATCTTGTGAAAACAGAAGGAAGTGTCTCCAGGACCAAAGCCACCTCCTCCACAGGGTGCGGAGTGATGGGGATCTGCTTGGAGGAGTTGCAGGGGCAGCCTGTGTACTTAGCATCTGAGTTCCGTGGGCCCCACATGCAGCATCAATAAAGCAATGAGCCCCTCTGCACGTGGGCGCCAGGGCGGGGGCCCGGTAGCAGTGACCGCTGGGGACACAGCACAGCATCAGCCGTGACCCCTCTGCTGGGACCAGAGGACCAACCGCCTGGCCCAGGAACATGGCTGCAGATGCCAAGGGCAAGGAGGAGGAGCTGTGGCTGCACGCTGCCTCGCGCTTCTCTGCCAACTCAGGGCCCGCAGGTCTGCGAAGGGAAACCAGAGCGTGGGATCCAAGTCCATCCCACACTATCTTCAGGAATGTCCTTTGTGTAGGATGACCCTGGGGCTCAGAGTGGGACTGATTTACCAGGACTTGAACTCAGCTCCCCAGCAGAGCGTTGTCTGGTCCCAGAGTCAGAGCTGGAACACCGGGGAGACAAACAGGCAGAGACACTTAAGGCTCGATGGGGAAGAGAAGCCTGGTAGCTTCTACAGACACAGCTTGGGGCTACTTATGCCTCCAGAAACGATCCCCTCTTCCCCACAAAGCCTGGGGTCATCCAGGACTGTTGGCTTCCCCAGTGGCTCAGCGGGTAAAGAATCCTCCTGCAGTGCAGGAGACGTGGGTCACTTCACATCAAGGTTAACCTCTGCAGGAGAACAGAAGGAGCTGGGGTCACTGAACAAGGAGAGAAGGACATCAGAATTGAAGCTGGATGACATGAGAGTCAAACAGCTAGGAAGAGGTCACTGATTCAGACAGGCCTGATGGCAGAGGACTGTCTCCACTAGACACAGCATTAATCCCACAGCTCCCAGCCCTAATCTCAGCTCCAACCCACCGAAACGACAAGACTGTCTCAGGCTATCTCCCCTGGTAATTTGGTTCCTCACAGGCTACACTGTTCCTCAGAGAACTACACCCAAGTTCTCTGCCAGACTTCTCTGGTTCATAAGAACTAAGCCTGACAAAGCCACTATGGAGAACAGTGTGGAGGTTCCTTAAAAAACTAACAACAGAGCTGCTATATGACCCAGTATTACCACTCCTGGACATATACCTGGAGAAAACCATAATTCTGAAGGACATATGCACCCTGATGTTCATTGCAACACTATTTACAATAGCCAGGACATGGAAGCAACCTAAATGTCCATCAACAGAGGAATGAATAAAGAAGATGTAGTACATACATACAATGAAATACTACTCAGCCATAAAAAGGAATAGAACTGTACTATTTGCAGAGACATGGATGGACCTAGAGATTGTCATACAGAGTGAAGAGAATCAGAAAGAAAAAAACAAATATTGTATGTGCTTGCAAAGTCACTCAGTCATGTTCAATTCTTTGTGACCATATGGACTGCAGCCAGCCAGGCTCCTCTGTCCATGGGGATTCTCCAGGCAAGAATGCTGGAGTGGGCTGCCGTGCCCTCCTCCAGGGGATTGTCCCAACCCGGAGATCAAACCCACATCTCTTACATCTCCTGCATTGACAGGCAGGTTCTCTAATATTGCTTACAAGTGAAATCTAGGAAAATGGTAGAGATGAACTTACTTGCAAAGCAGAATTCAAGTCACAGATGCAGAGAAAAACTTACCAAGTTTGTTAATTACCAAGGGAGGAGGGGAGTGGGATGAACTGGGAAATTGGGATTGACACATATACACTATTGATACTGTGTATAAAACAGATAACTAATGAGAACCTACTGCATAGCTCAGGGACCCCTACTCAGTGCTCTGTGACTGAAATGGGAAGGAAATCCAAAAAAGAAGGGATAGATGTATAGTGACTCACTTTGCTGTACAGCAGAAACTAACACAACATTGTACAGCAACTATATTCCAATTAAAAAAAAAAAGAAAAAAATCACAGTTAAAAAAAAAAGGGGAACAAAGGCTGTCAAGGCAGGGAGAGCATCTGGAAAGGCTGAGAGTGCTCATTTGGGTGTTTATTCGGCAATGTCAGAAGGCTCAGCTGAAATTCTCCTTACTCTAAACAGAATCTACATGGCCAAGTCAAGGTGTCCCCCACAAGGTGACTGATGAGATGAGGGTAATCCTTGCTCCCTCCTGGCCGTCCTCTCTGCATCAGAAGTACTCTGAACATCCTCCACCTTGAAACAAAACGCCTGGCTCTCTAAGCTAAGACGCACGCTGAGAATTCTGTGAAATGACAATCTTGTTCTTTTTTCTGCCAGGAAGGAAATGAAGGACACATCCACATTGCATGTTTCCCCCTTATCCATGGGGTTTTGATGGTCAGAGCTCTAAATAAAACAGGGTGATGAATTCAGGAGGAAAGATGAAAATACCATCACAACCCAGAGAGACAGGGGAAAAAAATGTCCACAAGCACAAATAGTGCACAAAACCAAGAGGAGATGTGAAAATGGGTGTGATAAAAAAGGAGAAATTCTGTGGGAACCTTCCTATCGGGGTTAGCTTTACTATTAGATAATGTTAGCAGTTGACTGGCGAAACCCTACAAAATATCACGACTCCTTATGAGCTAATGCAACTGGGTTCGACCATGTCCGAGGGAACATTTGAAAGTCATACAGATTAAAGGTGGAACCCCAGGAAGGTCAGAGACGGTCCTCAAAAGGTGAAGGGTGAAGGAAGGGGTGGAAGAGAGGCTAATAAAACCCATCCAGGTCTTTTGATTCCAGGTTTGTAGACAGCCCCATGCACTATAGCTGAATTCAGAGCAACAGGTATGAGAACATCCAAGACCTTCTGAGTCTCCTGAGAAAGGATGCAGAATGAGTGAGAACTCAGCAAAAAATCAGGGTGATAGCACATAGCAACAAAAATGAAAAGTTTGGGAGTGAGCACTTGGGTGTTCCTAAGATGTAAACTCCAAATCTAGAGACTTCCCTGGTGGTGCAGTGGTTGAGAATCCGCCTTCCACTGCAGAGGCCTGGGGTTTGAGCCCTGGTCAGGGAACTAAGATCCCACATGCCATGTGGGCAACTAAAGCCCATGTGACACAACTAGAGAAGCCTGAGCACCACAAGGAAGACCCAGCATGGCCAAAAATTAAACAAAAAATAAACCCAACATTTAAGAATATCTCTATTTCATGTGTCCACTCTTCTGTTTTAATGACCACTACACAATGCATGTGGCTCAGCAGTAAAGAATCTGCCTGCCGATGCAGGAGCCACAGGAAACCCAGGTTCAATCCCTGGGTCGGGAAGATCCCCTGGAGGAGGAAATGCCAACCCACTCTAGTATACTTGCCTGGGAAATCCTATGGACAGAGGAGCCTGGTAGGCTATAGTGCATGGGGTCACAAAGAGTCGGAAGCCACTGAGTGACTGAACAACAAACTGCTCAATAAACTGTCCCCTCTGGTCTTCAGTTCCTCATCCCCAGTCTACTCCTTGGCCCCTGCAGACCGGCTTCTGCCCCCCAGGTTGCCCTTGACTTTGTGTGTGGGGAGGGGAGCACCTTGGTCAGCAGAGCCCTGTCCTGCATGTCACAGCCCCCAGAGCAGCATCAACTGCATGTGGGAGGGAAGCCTGAGACCTGGGGATGGTGAAGCGAGTCTTGGGGCATTTCTGGCCCTGGCACTGCGTGTGTGCACCCTTGCGTGTGCACAGGCGTGTACATGTGCCCAGCAGTTGAGTACCCCTACACAGTTCCTCCAGAACTGGTGAAACCAAAACTAAAACATCTGTTGACAAATCAGCAAAAATCAGCTGTAAGACGACAACTGCAGAAAGGAGAAGCAAATATAGTCACCAAGCAATAGAGAGAAAGCATGAAAAATATTGAGTTTGGAAGCAGCTAGCTCTAGGGGAAGAGTAATATATTTAAGACTTTGAACATTTTTCAAAAAGTTACTTGGGGTTGCCCTGGTGGTTAAGAATCCACCTGCCAACAGAGGGGACACGGGTTCAGTCCCTGGTCTGGGAAGATCGCACATGCCTCGGAGCAACAAAACCCATGCACCACAACTACTGAAGCCTGCATGCCTAGAGCCCACAAGCCCTTCTCTTGTGGTGGTGGCAACAAGAGAAACCACCACAGTGAGAAGCCCACGCGTCACAACTACAGAGTAGTCCCTGCTGGCTGCAACTAGAAGAGCCTGCCCATAGCAGTGAAGACCCAACACAGCCAAATACAGTAAATAAATCTTTTAAAAAACTTTTTGCAATCCCTTTTTAAGCCACCATCAGTATTTTTTGGATTAAGGCAGGGGATATACACATATATACATAAGGGCTTCCCAGGTGGCGCTAGTGGTAAAGAACCTACCTGCCAACACAAGAGACAAGAGACATGGGTTCAGTCCCCGGGTTGCGATGATCCCCTGGGGGGAGGAAATGGCAACCCACTCCAGTATTCTTGCCTGGAGAATCCCATCCCTTAAGGGCTATAGCCACGGGGTCGAACAGTCAGACATGACTGAAGAGACTTAGCTCATCCACACATATATAAATAAATCCTCTTTTGTCTATTTAAAAATGCATGTGTGCACATCTGTGTGATCTGTAAGCAGCTTAACATCTGAGACCTGCTGTGAGAACATAGGAAGCAAACCTAATTGGCTACAATGTACCTCCTATGTGACTGTGACCATATTCCCCAAATCTGAAATTGAGACACGACGTCTGATAGCAGGTGGGACATTTGAATTTGGGACCACCCTCAAGAGAAGCTGGGAAAGCTGGCTGCACACACATCAGGGTGATGTAAAGAAGTGAAAGTGTTAGTTGCACAGTCATGTCCGACTCTTTGCGACCCTATGGACTGTAGCCCACCAGGCTCCTCTGTCCATGGGATTCTCCAGGCAAGAATACTGGAGTGGGTTGCTGTGCCCTCCTGGGATCTTCTGGATCCAGGGGTCGAACCTCTGTCTCCTACGTCTTGTGCACTGCAGGGGGGATCTTTACCATTTGAGCCACCAGGGTAGCTCAGGGTGACACAAACCATGGCCTAGCATGCTGGCTGGGTTCTGAGACAGCAAACTCTGCTGGCGAGACACCTGCCTCTCAGCCCCTCTCTTCTGACACCTGGCCTGAGGGCTCCCTTGGCTGACTGTGAACACAGGAGGAGGAAACAGAAGCCGCCCCAAGGCATGCCATGCCTGCTGCCGAGGGAGACAGCCTGCAGCAGTCTCTCTGGCCTGCCTCTGGATGGTGGCCAGTGCAGCTGGCAAAGCAAAGGGAGGGGTGAACTCAGTGGTCTCCCCAGCTAGGAGCAGCTCAGATGTCCCCAGCAGCCAACGGGTCCATCAACCCTTCTGCCGTCAGACTGAAGTGGCCCCAGGCTCCCACGGGCACCAGCATATGTTGTAAGCTCACCCCATCTTTCCCTCTTATTTTTAATGTGAGGGGAGGGGGAAGGATGTGGTTCACAGAAGCCCAGGTTTGAACCCTGACTTATGTACAACCTGACTCAAGGGCAGGCTTACAGCAGAGTCTAGGATTTCTGTTTCTTCCTGGTGGGACCCCACACAATGAGTTCTCTGTGTCCCTGCACTGTTATTTCATCACTGACACTGATCTTCCATCAAGCAAATGTCACTCATCTCTCTCTTCCTCCTTCTGTTCTGAGACCCAGGAACCGTCGCTTCCTGAGGTCAACACGCTATGGAACGTTATCTCCAGGGGAATTCTGATCCAGAGGAATCACAAGGCTTTGTTTCCTCACAAAGGAAGGCTATGTAAGGCAGGCGCAAATCAAGCTGGGGTGACATGTGCCCTTATTTCCCAGGTCAGCTTCCTTTCAGGAACACAGCGCTCCCTGCTATTCACATGTATCCTAAGAAAGAGGTGGACATCAAGCTTGGGTTCTGTCTGCACCCAGGGGAAAATAATACATGCTCTTGTTGTTGAAACCTGTGTCTTGATTTGATTAGAAGGGTCATCAGAGATCAAAGAGGGTTCCACTTCCTCGCTCCTGTATCACCGGAACTGAGTGGAGGGTGGAACTCAAGAGTTCTCAGGGAGGAAAGTGAATCAAGGTTGAGACTTCCAATGGACCTGGAGAGTCCAGGGAAGCCCAGAAATAGGAACTAGATGCCTGTTCCTCTTGGGTTTGGGGAAAGGATGCTCAATTCACACCTATAATACGGGTAAAAGGAACCCGACCAAAAGTAACTTCCAAGGGAATGAGCAAACTGGGGGAGGTCATGGGTACAGAGTTCAATACAGACGTCATTCTTCTAAACATTTTTTTTAGAGTTTTTTTTTTTTTTTTTTTTAATGTGGGCCATTTTTAAAGCCTTTATTGAATCTGTTACAATACTGCTAATACTGCTTCTGTTTTATGTTTTGGTTTTTTGACCACGAGGCATGCGGGATCTTAGCTCCCTGAACAGGGATCGAACCCACACCCCTTGCATTGGAAGGCAAAGTTTTAGCCACTGGACCACCAGTTCAGTTCAGTCGCTCAGTTGTGTCCAACTCTTTGCGACCCCATGAATCGCAGCACGCCAGGCCTCCCTGTCCATCACCAACTCCCAGAGTTCATTCAGACTCAAGTCCATCGAGTCAGTGATGCCATCCAGCCATCTCATCCTCTGGCGTCCTCTTCTCCTCCTGCCCTCAATCCCTCCCAGCATCAGTCTTTTCCAATGAGTCAGCTCTTTGCATGAGGTGGCCAAAGTACTGGAGTTTCAGCTTAAGCATCATTCCTTCCAAAGAAATCCCAGGGCTGATCTTCTTCAGAATGGACTGGTTGGATCTCCTTGCAATCCAAGGAACTCTCAAGAATCTTCTCCAACACCACAGTTCAAAAGCATCAATTCTTCGGCACTCAGCCTTCTTCACAGTCCAACTCTCACATCCATACATGACCACAGGAAAAACCATAGCCTTGACTAGACGGATCTTTGTTGGCAAAGTAATGTCTCTGCTTTTCAATATGCTATCTAGGTTGGTCATAACTTTCCTTCCAAGGAGTAAGCATCTTTTAATTTCATGGCTGCAATCACCATCTGCAGTGATTTTGGAGCCCCCAAAAATAAAGTCTGACACTGTTTCCACTGTTTCCCCATCTATTTCCCATGAAGTGATGGGACGGGATGCCATGATCTTCGTTTTCTGAATGTTGAGCTTTAAGCCAACTTTTTCACTCTCCACTTTCACTTTCATCAAGAGGCTTTTGAGTTCCTCTTCACTTTCTGCCATCAGGGTGGTGTCATCTGCATATCTGAGGTTATCAATATTTCTCCCGGCAATCTTGATTCCAGCTTGTGCTTCTTCCAGCCCAGCGTTTCTCATAATGTACTCTGCATAGAAGTTAAATAAGCAGGGTGACAATATACAGCCTTGACGTACTCCTTTTCCTATTTGGAACCAGTCTTATGTTCCATGCCCAGTTCTAACTGTTACTTCCTGACCTGAATACAAATTTCTCAAGAGGCAGATCAGGTGGTCTGGTATTCCCATCTCTTGAAGAATTTTCCACAGTTTATTGTGATCTACACAGTCAAAGGCTTTGGCATGGTCAATAAAGCAGAAATAGATGTTTTTCTGGAACTCTCTTGCTTTTTTGGTGATCCAGCGGATGTTGGCAATTTGATCTCTGGTTCCTCTGCCTTTTCTAAAACCAGCTTGAACATCTGGAAGTTCACGGTTCACGGATTGCTGAAGCCTGGCTTGGAGAATTTTGAGCATTACTTTACTAGCGTGTAAGATGAGTACAATTGTGCGGTAGTTTGAGCATTCTTTGGCATTGCCTTTCTTTGGGATTGGAATGAAAACTGACCTTTTCCAGTCCTGTGGCCACTGCTGAGTTTTCCAAATTTGCTGGCATATTGAGTGCAGCACTTTCACAGCATCATCTTTCAGGATTTAAAATAGCTCAACTGGAATTCCATCACCTCCACTAGCTTTGTTCGTAGTGATGCTTTCTAAGGCCCACTGGACTTCACATTCCAGGATGTCTGGCTCTAGGTCAGTGATCACACTGTCGTGATTATCTGGGTCATGAAGATCTTTTTTGTACAGTTCTTCTGTGTATTCTTGCCTCCTCTTCTTAATATCTTCTGCTTCTGTTAGGTCCATACCATTTCTGTCCTTTATCGAGCCCATCTTTGCATGAAATGTTCCCTTGGTATCTCTAATTTTCTTGAAGAGATCTCTAGTCTTTCCCATTCTGTTGTTTTCCTCTCTCTCTTTGCATTGATCACTGAGGACCACCAGGGAAGTCCTAAAAAACTTTATAAAATAACTGAGGCTGCCAGTCCAAACTGTGGGCTGTGCACACCAGAGAAAGGTACCCATCACCCAGGGGAGGTTTTCAAATTCATCAGCAACCAAGAATTAGGAATTCTTGGGCAGTGGAGGGGGTGGTGGGGTGGAGTGGGGAGGAATGTCACGGTAGGTCCTTCCATAAGTAAACTGATATAGATGGGAAGTTTGCTAAGATTGATGGAATGATCTTTGCTCTTTTTCTCAACATTGTCAAACTTTCTCCCATAACTTAAAACAAGATAATAATAATAATAATAAAGAGCCATGGGACAGGGCACGCCTCACACTTCATGTAAGTGATGCACCTACCGTCACAGCACCCGCGGGCTAGCATCCTTCTGGAAGGCAGTCTGCACTCCAGACAGCCCTGAGAGCCTAGTTAGAGATGCTGTCACGTGGCCAGCGAGTGACGTAGTTCTTAGGAACTTAAGGTCCAGTTTTCTGCATCCAGAACAGGGCCACCCAGGTTTCTTATATTTCTCCTTATTTCCCATGGTAGAAAAAGAGGCTTTATCTTGATTGTTTTTCTAAACTTGAACTCTAGGCCTGTCTTTTAAAAAGGGATCCATTAAAACTAGCAGTCTGTTTAATTTAAAAAGCCAACAGAGTTAATCACTTGTTAATACTTAACTTTTGAAAATCTAGGCCTGGATATGGCAGGTTTTGCTAAGAGTTACCTGTCCCTGAGCCAAATATAAGCACAGAATGAAGGACAAGGCCGTCAAGCTACAGGCAATGGCTTTCTGCTTCTTTTTTTAAAGGTTTTAAAACTATTTTGTATTGGAGTACAGCTGTTTAACAATGTTGTGAATTTTAGGTGCACAGTGAAGGGACTTAGCCATACATATACACATATCCATTCTCCCCCCAAACTCCCCTCCCATGCCATGTAACAGGCAATGGTTTTTTTCAATGACGAAAGACATTCAAACCCCTATAGATTCCAGTAAGGTGATAACTGGCTACTTGGGCTTCTTTAAATCTAGGGAACATAAAGGAAACTCACCTTGAAAACTTGCTGGGACCTTCGCCATCTTCATCATCAAAGTCCATTCTGGAAAAGTCAAGTTCACAAGTGAGCATTCATTAGAAATAGAACATTTAACTGGACACATGAGCTGTTGGCTCAGAGGGGGGTTGATTTGGTCAGACTGCTCTCCAACAATCCCAGCCCTTGACAGTGCAATAAACAGTATCTCCACACAGTCCTCAAACAGGTTTGGGACAAGAAAAGGCAAAATGAAAGGTCGATGGTACCAGTGTCATTAATCACGTGGTTGAGGGCTCCTGCACAGTGCTGAAATACTGACTTGACCCTTCAAGAACCCTTTACAGGCTGCCGTGCTGGAAAAGTCAGCACCCCATATTTCCCACCATCCTTGGGGACACCTGCACCCCTCCACGTCATGTACCAACACTGGACTTCCTCCTTTGACTATCCAGTGGTATATTAACAGATGGAGAAAGCTCCAGGGAGCTTGGAAACAAGAAGCTTTAGAGGCAAAGAAGGCATACTGCTAGTTGTGCCATGTGATGACTTGGCTGGCCTCGATGAGTCTAAGTGAAAAAGGCATTTAAGGCCATTACCCTATAAACTCTGGGTCCAAGTAAATGGATGTGGGAGGAGATACAGTTGTTTAGTGCCTGAGCTAGTCAGAGTGGCTGTCTGCTTATTGAAACTCACCCAAGACATACTCGGATTTCACTTTACTGAGTCTCTCCAAACAAACATAGAAAAGTTTTGACTGATATTTGTTTAGCTGATATCCCAAACTCTCCTTCTCAAAAAAAGAAAAACAACAAAGCAGCTCTCTCTAATGTCAATTAATTTTTCTCCTTGAAGATGTTAGGGCAGAACAGTTAATTAGTACGAGGTGTACCCAGAGTCTTTGGGAACAAAATAGAAACAGTACAGATGTTTTGATTCTCCCGGACATTCACGGGGAGTGGGCTTCCTTGCGGAAGAACTTCTCAGGCATTCTGCACTCCCCATCTTGTTCTTAGGGGGCCTGATGGATTGAGTGGGACACAGTTCCCGTGGCCTCCAGGCAGAAGGGAATCCAGCCTGCCTGGTGGCCAGGAGCTTGCCACAAGGATGGCGGGTGTGCTCCAGAACCACACTACAGGTGCCACGGCTGCTGGCCTCATGGGAGATATGACTCCACCCGCAGCTCTCAGGCTGGGGCGCAGTGGGTAGTGGTGATGTGGGGAGGGCTCGGGGTTCCCAGGCCAACTTGCAAGGGAAGAGCTATCACTCCACAAGCACATGGGAGAGGCCCCTAACGAGGTAAACTCTCCAGGCTTTGGGGTTACTTGGGGAACCAAAGGACTGGGATGACACAGGGCAAAGGAACACTGTTTTTTTTTTTTTTTTTTACAATCATTTGTTTATTTTTATCTTGTTTTATGAGCAGTGTGACCAGAGTTCTGATCTGAGATGACCTGATGGGATTTATGCCTATTTAGAACCCCCAATTTCCAGACTTGAGGGCTTGCATTCAGAATAAAGGAACAAAAGGAGTTATATAACTGAAGAGATAACGGTAACGATAACAAAAAATACTTGTGTACAATTAGAGGAGGGGAGGCAGGGAAGAAAAATTATAAGAAAGGAAAAATAGAATTAAAACATCCCTGGGAGAGAGAGACAAGGACCCCCCACAATGCAGAGTGTGTAACGGGGTACCAGACAGCAGCAGCGGAGTTATCTATGTTGTGGGAAAATGAAGGCTGAATGCACCACTTCCTAAATGAAGGAAAGTCACCAATATGCTGCTTAACTACTAAGGCTTCGCCTCACCTTTCCTGAAAATTACATCTGGGAGACCCCATAGACAGCAGCCTACCAGGCTCCCTCGTCCCTGAGATTCCCCAGGCAAGAACACTGGAGTAGGTTGCCATTTCCTTCTCCAATGCATGAAAGTGAAAAGTGAAAATGAAGTCACTCAGTCGTGTCCGACCCTCAGTGACCCCATGGACTGCAGCCTTCCAGGCTCCTCCGTCCATGGGATTTTCCAGGCAAGAGTACTGGAGTGGGGTGCCATTGCCTTCTCCGACATCCGGGAGAAGAAAGCACTAAAAAGCCTGTCTCTGGGCTTCTGCAGCGCTGCAGAACCACACTGTCACCTAGTGTTCATCATGGGTAAGAGCGACTTTGCTGCAGACAGAAAGGTTACTTAACACCCCTGGGCTGTCAAAAACAGCTCAGTGGTTAAGAAAAAGAAATCGCATTTTCAGAATTCCAATGGATTTATGCAAGCATTTAGATAAACCTCAAGTGGGTGCGAGATGATCAGTTATCTTTAAAATGCCTTTCAGCTCCAGTTGATAGGAGTGTGATCATCTGGCTCCTGCAAGATGCAATTTTTTAGTCAGCCGTCCCTCCTGAGCCTGCAGATCTTTGGGGTATTGAGGGTGACCTATCGTCCTGATTTTCCCAGAAGGAGGGGATCCGTGGGGGTACAGGACTTCAGTGCTGAAACCGGGGAAGCCCCAGGCCAACCAGGACTATTTGTCACCCTCATTTTCATAAGGACAGCTCAGTTCTTTACCCCATCCTCAAGCGGCAGACGGGTAGAGAGGAGAGCCTCAGGGTAAACAGTCCCGGTCTGAACCACGTCAACCCAATCAAGCAGAGTGTTAAGAGACGGAGTGCCAGGCTCTGGAGGCAGTTTTCTGAAGCCTGCTGAAAACTGAGGAAGCAGGACTTCTCTATGAAAATTCAGGGACCACAAATCTGTACCTTTCTACCCATGCAGGTGTGTGATCACATATGAGCTGCGATCACATGTAGGAATTGTGAAATGTATCGTGTCGGGGTGAACTCAGGAGAGAAAACAGGATACAAACGACTGTTCAGATCCTCAGGGTAACTCACTTGACCCCAAAACAACTCACTGCTCATCAGCCACACAGAAAAATTGCAACTTCTGAGGACAGAAGGGTCTTTTGGAAGACTCCTTGCCAAGACCCTGCCTTTGGGTCTTCTGTCACCAATTCAAATGCTCCACTTTAAATATGACTCCAATAGCTCTGTTTATTTCTCCTGCTATAAAAACTCCAAGTAAATCATCCTTTGTTTTGTATCTTTTATGTATCTTTATTATACCACAGCATCTGGATAATAAAGGAGAGAAATCAAAATATGACTTTTAAGTCCTATTATGTTCACTTTGAAGAATTTGGTACCATCAGTGGATGAGGTAAGAGTCCTCTAAAGGTGGGCTGAAGATGCCTTCTGCCTCACTTTCCTGTCCTGAGCATGATTTCTACCCTCAATAAAAAGTCGTGAAAGGCACTTTTGAGCTTGCGTCTGGTTCAGAGTGAGCAATGTGAATCTGCCTCACAGCGATTGTGTAATAATAATAATAATGCATCATCCACTATGAGTCATCAAAGAATCCACTTTTGCTCTTATGAGAAAAGATGACAGGCTGTGCCCGCCAGGCTGGTTGTAGAGCTCAGCAAAGGAGCAACCCTGGGCTGCTCGAAGCTGCTATTGACAAAAGGTGAAGGGACATGGGTGCCAGCAAATGCCAGATGACAGCATCACTACTGCATAAATCCGAAGCGAGCGAAACATGTACTTACGTAACCACATTCCAGCAGCCACGGGCTTACACTGCAGGGGGACGCTGGTGTACTGGCTGCACACGATTTGGAAATCGTTCTCCTCAGTGATGATGCTTTAGAAGCCCAGCATGTGACTCCAAGGCAGCGGGAAGGGGCTAGGACTCCTGGTCCCCACCACCCTTACCTCCCCTTCCCAATAGGGGCTGCCTCTGGAGTGGGCACAACCTAATGACAGCCCACTCCTCGGTCTTTTGAAAAGAACCCAGTGTGCCCTGTGGGTGCCCCCCAGCCCCATCCCATCCCCTCACCGGGATCAGGGAGTCCTCTACAAAAATGCAGCCCAGGTGACTGGCTTCTGCTTCCTTCCCCCACACATGTGGAATCACTTTGCAAAGAATCTGAAACTTCTGAACCTTCACCTTGTGTCCCCACTGCCCGCAGAGCACGGAGCTTGCTAAGACGTGTACTGGGGAGGCTGTCAGGGGAGTGGAGGGAACATTCGGGCCAGAGGATCCTCGGCACTGGGCCAGGCATGTGGCCAGGGGAGCCAAACCCACTAGGGGTCAGTTCTACTTGGCTCTGAAACCCCAGGGCTGGGTAGTTATCCTGGGAATCGGGACAAGTTCCTCCACCAGAATAACCAAGTCAGAGTGGGAAGACCTGGGTAGGGAAGAGGAGCAGGAGGAAGGATCTTTCCACCCGCCACAGCCCACCTCTTGGACAGCAAGGAGATCAAACCAGTCTATCCTAAAGGAAATCAACCCTAAATATTCATTGGAAGGACTGATGCTGAAGCTGAAGCTCCAAGACTTTGGCCACCTGATGCAAAGAGCCAACTCATTGGAAAAGACCCTGATTCTGGGAAAGATTGACGGCAGAAGGAGAAGGGGGCGACAGAGGATGAGATGGTTGGATGACATCACCAACTCAATGGACATGTGTGCTAATATGCTATGTCACGTCAGTCATGTCCAACTCTCTGCAACCCCATGGACTGTAGCCCACCTGGCCCCTCTGTCCATGGGACTTTTCAAGCAAGAATACTGGACGTGTTTGGGCAAACTCCGGGAGAGTGAAGGACAGAGAAGCCTGGCATGCTGCAGTCCATGGGGTCACAAGGAGTTGGACACGACTGAGTGACTGAACAACAACACAACCCACCTCTCCTCTCTCCTTCTCCCCCTCCCTATGTCTCTAACTGTGCTGAACACTCTAGGAGAGGAGGAGGAGGAGGGGCAAGATGGCAGGGATGGAGAAGCATGTGTAAATGGCCACAGTTCATGGGCAGGGACCCCGAGAGGGGTGACCTGCTATTTGAGGAACGTGACTTACATTGGGGTCTCCTTTGTACAAGCATGGGGGCTGAGAGCAGAAGAGCCTTATCACTGCTGTGGCTACTCTACAACAGTGATGGCCTCCATCACAGAATTTCAGCAAAACGTGTAAAAATATCAGAGGTAAGAATTACTCTGGAAACCACCCTGTGAAAAGGGAGGTTTCTTTGTGAGACACAGAGCTTCCCCCCATGAGTCCCAGGGGCTTAGCAGAAGGAAGCACAGTTTTCTGGCTGCTCCCTCTGAAGGGGGAGATGGAGGCAGGTGTAGGGCTCTAAGAATGAAGATAATGAAGGACAGGCCTCCGGGAGGCGGCTGGTTCCCTGATCTGCCTCCAGAGGTGTGTGTCCTCCTCCTCCTGCTTGGGAAGGTGTGTCAGCAATTGCTGCTCATCCCCTTGAACCTCTGGTTTTTTTGCTTGGCGTTGGGCTTCCTTGGTTCTAAGTGGAGCAGAACTCTAGGCCAGCAGTCCGCAACCTTTTTAGCACCGGGGATCGGTTTCATGGAAGACAATTTTTCTGCCGATGGGGCTGGGGGAAGGTTTCAGGATGATTCTCATCAGGAGCGAGGCAACCCAGATCCCTTGCATGTGCAGTTCTCTGTAGAGTTTGAGCTCCTATGAGAATCTAATGCCGCAACCGATCCACCAGGAGGCGGAGTTCAGGTGGTGATGCGAATGATGCGGAGCGGCTACAAGTATAGATGAAGCTTCGCTCCATTGCTCACTGCTGCTCACCTCCTGCTATGCAGCCCAGTTCCTAACAGGTCACGGACCAGTACCGTGGGGGACCCAGCAGGTTGGAGACCCCTGCTCTAGGTTGTGTCTCAGTCTCACCCCACCAAGGTCCTCCTCCACCTCCAGAGTCACACTGAGTATACGTGCGCTGGGAGGGAAAGGGGCAGCTGGGAGGACTCCTTCACAAAGAAGCCTGAGTCCCCTGTCTGATCATCAGCTCAGGGAGCCAGCAGAAGTCAGGGTCCAGATGTCAGGCTGGGGCCAGGAACTCGGGGGCGGGGGAGGGGAGTAGCCTCAGCTCGCTGAAGCCTAGCACACACTCTGCAGGGGTTGGGGGCGGGCAGGTGGCAGGGGTAGGGGTAATGGCACAGACTCCTGGCAGAGTCTCTCAGAGACCACTTTCCTCCCCTCAATACTGGGCTCCAGCCTCTCTGCCTGTGCCTGGTGCCCAGCCCAGCCCTACCTTCCTGCATCAGAGAGTCCTGTGCCACCTTCTTAAAAAGGACTGGGGCTGCACTGAGGCTCTGTCCCCAGGGAATGGACGTGAGAGAGCAAATGCATTTAAAATAATTTTTTAAAGACCTGGATTCTTTTAAAAAAAAAATACAGTAAGTTGATATGTTGACAGCAAGTGCATTCTTTTAACAACCCAGACTCCACTGAGCTTAGCACCTAGTTAGAAAGAAGAGCTGGTTAAAGGAGGGTATCTGGGTTTGCAGTAAGCGCTGGAGGCAGGCTGATCTGAGGAGTGTGGCCCCAGGCACCCCACTGCTCACAACAGCTCAGTGGGTCCCACGGTAAAGATGGAACTCTGGCTGCATCAGCACCCTGGGGGCATTCAGGGGTGGGAGGGAGCTGAACCAAGGGAAAGTGGGGAACTAGGCTCCATAACCCCCTCCATAATCACCAAAATCTTAGCCCGTCTTTTGAAGACCAGCACACAGGCAGCAGTGTGTGCTGGTCACCATCTAAATGATAACACTGAAGGCACTTTTGCATCCTATCCTATTCCATTCTAGGTCCTCAAAATACACCTGCCCCCCACCTCCACCCCTGCTGGGGGCAGCCCAGGCACCTTTAAGAATTGCATTGGTTAAGAGGAAACTCTCGGGTTTAAAATGCTAGGCCATTTTACAAATGAGGAGCCTTGTCTTCCTGGGGAGAACCTGTGTTATGGGAAAATGCATTCATAGGACAAACTGACTCTATGTGAGAAACTTTGTATATCAAATATTTCATTGAAAATGAAGTTGATTCAATGAAGAAAAGGAGTTGGTTGATAAACAAGAGTCTGACCACGTAGACTGTGTTCTTCTTGCAGGGATCTGTGATGGCTGATTTGTTTCTGAGACCTGCACTCAGTTACAGATGTGGTACATCATGAGTACCTGCTGTTTTGGGTTCCATCGGCTCAAGAGTGATGGTCTTTCTGGTCCCACCAGAACTCATCACTCTTACCAACATTATGGGCAGAGTAGGTTACAGTGGAAGCTGCCCAGCCTTTAGATGCTGGACTAGAGCCAGGTTTTTGTTTTTTTGTTTGTTTGTTTGTTTGTTTTTTGAGAGGAATTCCTGCACAGCACTGGCAAAGACTGGTACCCAGAGCAAAGAACAGAAAGCACCAGAGGGATCCTTGCTGCCCACAGGAGCTGAAGCTCGACCCTCAGGGTGCCTCTGGCTGGTGGGCTCAGGCGGACGGATGGGTGAGCCCCCTCCCTGAGAGAGATGGCTGGAGCAAGGCCCAGCAGGACCACAGAGCCGTTCTCACAGTAAGGACAAGCAAACAGAAGTCCCCAGCTGGGTGCCGAGGCCCAAAAACACTTAGAGGCGATCACATGCCTGGTTAGGAATCCCACGGAATCTAATAAACAGGATGCAAACTGCTGAGCTCTTACTCTCTGGGACAGGGAGAGACAATATTTTCCTAACAGGTCAAGAATGTTGTGCAACGCATATCCAACGCAGTTCCCAGAAACGCCGAGGGGGCTTACCCGGATCGCCGCTTTCCTCCTCGGGCGGGCATGGCCCCTGCCATCCTCACCTGTCCAGTGGCCGCCATGGGGGCGACGGGCAGCGTCACTGAGCCAGGGATGTCTGAAGCCATTTCTGTAATTCAGCAAAGAGGAGAGGTTTTGTTAATGACAGAGAAGTCCAGGAATGAGCAGAAAAATTGTCCAGCTAACCAAAAGCACCACCTGGAAGAAGAACCGGGGAACCTGGGTACTGGCCCTTCCTTAGTCATGTGACCTGACTGAGCCCTTCCCTAGTCCGGGCTTTGCCTTTCTCCTCTGGAAAACAACATCCCAGGCAGCATGCCTATATTTAGTTTCAGTGGTTAAAAAAAAAAAAAAAAGTTCTCACAGCTAACAGCATTCATAAAGAACTCTTGTTTCCTGTCACGTGGAGGCAGGTAAGATGTTCAGAAGTTCAGGCACATGGCACAAGCTACAGGGAAAGAACGACTGCTGGTCCCAAATACTGGTAGCCCACTGGGGCAAACCCAGAGAGCCAGTCTCCTGCAGCAGCATCACAGATGCTCCGACCTCACCCTGGGCATCTGTGTTCAAGCAGAAAGCCTGCTCCCCGCTTAAATCTGGACTCAGAATCCCTGACTATAGAGCCCTTCCTGGTCCTCCATTCATGATGAAGACCGTGTGGTCCCAGGGCCTTAAAAACACCCCCTCAGGCCACAAGAAAGGAAAACTACGACAAACCTAGACAGTGTATTAACAAGCAGAGACATCTCTTTGCTGACAAAGGTCCATATCATCAAAGCTATGGTTTTTCCAGTAGGGATGTATGGATGTGAGAACTGGACCATAAAGAAGGCTGAGCACTGAAGAACTGATGCTTCTGAGTTGTGGCGCCAGAGAAGACTCTTGAGAGTCCCTTGAACTGCAAGGAGATCAAGCCAATTAGTCCTAAAGGAAATCAACCCTGAATATTCATTGGGAGGTCTGATGCTGAAACTGAAGCTCCAATACTTTGGCCACCTGATGTGATCTCATTTGAAAGACCCTGATGCTGAGAAAGATTGAGGGCAGGAGGAGAAGTGGGCAACAGAGGATGCATGGCATTGTCGACTCAATGGACATGAGTTTGAGCAAGCTCCGGGAGATAGTGAGGGATAGGGAAGCCTGGCATGCTGCAGTCCCTGGGGTCACAAAGAGTCAGACACAGCTTAGAGAATGAACAACAGGCTGCACGGCCTGTTTCTACAGCCAGGCCTCCGAGGCAGAATTATTAATTTAAAGCATAAGTAGGTCTGTCATTAGATGAGAGTGCCTTCCCCGTGCTTCACTACCATAATATATTATTTCTTACAAGCTAGAAATTTTCAGAAGCTTGTTAAGGCAATGATCAGCATTCTACATTTCAAAGAAACCACAGTTAAAGAATTTCTCCTTCCCACTTGTGGCAAGCTCGTGAACTCAGACGCCCCGTCCTCAGACCATTAAATGGCAAGAGCAATCCTCCAGCGGCCTCTCTGATCCTGTTTATTGCTCTTGGGAATGACTTGCACAGGGCTCGATTTTCTCAGCCTAACTCTTATCCAGGGCAGAAGGGAAGCAAGAGTCTACAAAAATGTATTTCAGAAAGACAGTCTGGGATAAATATGAAAATCTGGACCCTTGTTAGTGAAGGAATGCTGGTGATGCTCAGAAGTTACAGCTCTGCCTCCTCCCAGAAACCACAGAGGCATCTGATCCTCAGTTATGTCCAAAGACATTGTGTTTAATAAACATATCCCGGAGAAGGCAATGGCACCCCACTCCAGTACTCTTGCCTGGAAAATCCCATGGGCGGAGGAGCCTGGTAGGCTGCAGTCCATGGGATCGCTAAGAGTCAGACACAACTGAGCGAGTTCACTTTCACTTTTCACTTTTCACTGTCATGCATTGGAGAAGGAAATGGCAACCCACTCCAGTGTTCTTGCCTGGAGAATCCCAGGGACGGGGAAGCCTGGTGGGCTGCCGTCTATGGGGTCACACAGAGTCAGACACGACTGAAGTGACTTAGCAAGGTCAACTTAAACGAGTCCCCTTGAAACTTCTGAAGAAAAATCTCACAGTACTAACAGACATAATCTTAATTTAGCTACTCCACTAGATTCACAAAAATTTGAGAGCTATCAGGTTTTTCTTTCAATTAGTGTAATCCTCTCCACTGTAGACAGTGAATGTACTGTATTTGTGACAGCTAGGCAGTACGACCAGCAATGACCTCATAATCTGACATCTGCCTGCTTCTGATAAGAAATTTGTATTTTTTCCTGAAATGGAAGCTAAACCATGTTAAGTCCATTAAGGCCTCAAACTAAAGGCTGAGTCACTGCCCATGCAAACACGGGCAAAAACAAAAGTCACCACTTCCCAAAGTAAGTCTCACAGAACATCAGGCCCTTAAGATTTTCCAAGAAAAGGGTTCCGTGGTCAAACGCGCAAGGGAAAAGCCACACCCTTATTCCCTTCTCCAAGATTCCAAAGTCCACCCAAAACAGACTGAGAAGTCCTAATAGGAGGACATTTATTTAACTGTGACTAGTGGAAACAGTGTCAGACTTTATTTTTCTAGGCTCCAAAATCACTGCAGATGGTGACTGCAGCCATGAAATTAAAAGACGCTTACTCCTTGGAAGGAAAGTCATGACCAACCTAGATAGCATATTCAAAAGCAGAGACATTACTTTGCCAACAAATGTCCATCTAGTCAAGGCTATGGTTTTTCCAGTGGTCATGTATGGATGTGAGAGTTGGACTGTGAAGAAGGCTGAGCGCTGAAGAATTGATGCTTTTGAACTGTGGTGTTGGAGAAGACTCTTGAGAGTCCCTTGGACTGCAAGGAGATCCAACCAGTCCATTCTGAAGGAGATCAACTCTGGGATTTCTTTGGAAGGAATGATGCTAAAGCTGAAACTCCAATACTTTGGCCACCTCATGCGAAGAGTTGACTCATTGGAGAAGACTCTGATGCTGGGAGGGATTGGGGGCAGGAGGAGAAGGGGACGCCAGAGGATGAGATGGCTGAATGGCATCACTGATTCGATGGACGTGGGTCTGAGTGAACTCCAGGAGTTGGTGATGGACAGGGAGGCCTGGCGTGCTGCAGTTCGTGGGGTCGCAAGGAGTCGGACACGACTGAGCAACTGAACTGAACTGAACTGATCCCAGGATACCATAAAGGTCTGTAATTAATGTTTATCAATTAATTAATTAATTAATTTGGGGGGCTGCACTGGGTCTTCACTGCTGCTCACAGGCCTTCTCCAGCTGTAGCGAGCAGGGGCTACTCTTTGTTGCGGTGTGCGGGCCTCTCACTGCAGAGGCTTCTCTTGTTGCAGAGCACAGGCTCCAGGGCATGCGGGCTCAGTAATTGTGAAGCACAGGTTCAGTTGCTCTGCTGCATGTGGGATCTTCCTAAATCAGGGATCGAACCCACGCAGTATCCCCTGCATTGGCAAGCAGATTCTTAACCACTGGACCACTAGAGAAGTCCATGTGGAGACTCCTAAAACGCGTTTTCTTAACAAATAATGTTTCCCGTGACTCTAGTTTTTTAAAGTCAACTACCTCGTTCCTGCCTTTGAACTAAGGACATGTCAAGCTGTGAGAGATCTTCGCCCGTGTCTGCAGACTTGGAAAGGCCCACCTGCAGTCACCTTCTGGCTCAGAGGTTGGCAAGGAGGAGGAAGGAGTGGAAAACGGAAGACAATGCGCAGTTAGGAAAGAAGATGATATCTGTCCCATTTTATGTGGGGAAAACAAAGTTGTGGACCGTAATGCTCCACAGAAACCCTGTCTATGGGGCAAGGGTTGAGGAGTTTGGAAAGTCCAGTCCTTTCCTCAGAGAGATGAGGGACGCAAAGAAAGATTCAGTGCCTTGCCCAGGTGCGCGCCCTGGGCCAGGGGCTGGGCCACGGGGAGGGCCCAGACTTGCTGTCATCTTACTCTGCGTGGCCATTTCCCATGATTAAGTTTCATCGGCCCAGACTTGCTGTCATCTTACTCTGCGTGGCCATTTCCCATGAGTAAGTTTCATCGGCCCAGAAGAAGGGCCAGTGAGGACAGGCCCACAACCAGCTTGCCTCCATGAACGCCCACTGGGTACATTCTTGTGCCCTCCCAGCGTGGTGCAAGATGCCAAATGTAAGTTGGCAGGTAGACACAAGTAGTTTCTACCATGGAGAAAGCGTATGCTTCATGAAGGTCACCTGACAGATACACTGAGCCGGCTGCAATCTCTACATGTGACGTGAGTGTGTCATAAAGCCAGAGCATGGTGGCTTTAGGGGGAGAGGCGCAAGGGAGCAAATACATTAACAGAATTTGAAGACTGAGAGGCACAAACGCATCCCCAGCAAAGAGGGCCACCCAAACAATACAGATGGATGTCGGCTCACCAGCCGCAATGGCCAAAACTACCCCTTCCCCAACTCAAGAAGCATTTCTTTTTCAATTAGTTTTTATTGGAATGTAGTTGCTTTACAATATTGTTAAATTTCTGCTGTACAGCAAACTGAATCACTTTATGTATACACATATCCCCTCTGTTTTAGATTTCTTTCTCATTTTCAAGAAGCATTTCTAAGAAAACGTGGCTCATTCTAGTTCTACTTTTCTCTTGTAAACTGCATTTGTATATCTTTTTTTATTTTATGTTTATTTTTTTAGATGGAAGGATAACTGCTTCACAATGTTGCATTAGTTTTTCTGTACAATGAAGTGAATCAGCCACAGGTATACATATATCCCCTCCCTCTTGGACCCCCCCAATCCCCCTGCATTCATATATCTTATATCCATTTCTCTTCTAAGTTTCAGATGTTCTTTCTCATCTAGTTGTAAGATGCTTTTTATGACAGATACTGAAGCTTTGCCAAATTTTCTGAAAATACTTAACAATCTTTCTCCTATTTATTGCTTGCTTTTTTAGGTTGAAAGATTTTTTAACACTAGACAAAGCCTTAAGAGGTAGAGTTTTAAGATGTATTGGTCAGCTCCAGTTGCCATAACAAAATACCATACACTAAGAGGCCTGAATGAAAGAAATGTATTTCCACCCAGTCTGGAGAATGGGAAGTCCAAGATGAAGGTGCCAGCCAAACTAATTGCAGTAGGAACCCTCTTGCTGGATTACAGACTGCCACCTTCCCTCCATATTATCACATTTTCTCTTCTTATAAGACCACCAATGTTCTTGGTGTTCCAGTGTTCTTGCCTGGAGAATCCCAGGGATGGCGGAGCCTGGTGGGCTGCCATCTATGGGGTCGCACAGAGTTGAACACGACTGAAGTGACGCTGCAGCAGACTCATGACCTCATAACCTCATTTAACCTTAACTACCTGCCACAAGCTCTATCTTCAGAACAGTCAACTGGGGTGTTAAGGCTTCAACAAATGAATTTTGGGAAGATACAATTCAGTCCACAGCAAAAGAAAAGATCAATTGTCCTAACCTCATTTATTCTAGTCCTTCCTTTTCCCCATAAGTTTTTTTTTTTTTTTTTAATAATGACTAACTTCTTTAACACTTTCATTCTATTTACTTATTGATTTGGCTGCTTCAGGTCTTAGTTGCAGCATATGGGATCTAGAGTTGCAGCATGCGAACTCTTACTTGTGGCAATGTGGGGTCTAGCTCCCTGACCAGGAATCAAACCTGGGATCCCTGCATTGGGAGCTCAAAGTCTTAGCCACTGGACCACCAGGGAAGCCCCAGCATTCAGTTTATTTCTACTTTATGATGTTACTATGATGTGATACTGTATTGTGTATTATGATCATTGCTACTAGTGTGAATGAGATCACCTTTCCCAGATACTTTCTGATTGGTTAGTAGCTATGAAGACAATTGTGCTGCAGTAACTCTTCACAAGTGATATCAACTGATTTGACCAGCAGCTAAGATAGGTGCTGCCCTCCCCTCCCTTGCTGTTCTGTGTATGTATTATCCTTTCAAAATCTGAATTCCTGGATAAAGAGTTTCTAGGGCCATTGCCATGTGTCCTGCCATTTCACCAAATTTTCAAATTTGCTCTAATAATTTGTCATTAAGTCTTATGAATTAGTCTTTCTAATTTTACCAAGTCTATGGGCTACAAATAATACTATTTTCTCACTTCAAATAGTTAAATGTTTGATTTCTTTTCAAGTCTTATTTCATTGACCAGAGTTTCCAAGATATTTGATAATAATGACAGTAAGTGGGAATAGAAAGGCCATGGGGTTCTGCAATAAAACATATCTGGTTTCAAATTACAACCCAAAAACTTCTTAATAATAATCTACTTTAAAGGATCACTTGAAAAATTAAGGATAATGTTTATAAAGAGCCTCAAACAGTGTCTGGGAAGGGAAAAAACTCTCAAGCAGCAATGATTAAAATGATCATGATTATGGTGATGGTAAATAAACTTGCTTGGTCCTTGAATATAATTGCGGGTTTAAGACAAATACAGTTTATGACGTCAAGGAAATCTGCTGCTGTTCCTATTTCTTAACTGATTCATGGAATGGATGTCTCATTTTACCAAATGTCATTGTGGTAACTAACACAGTGTTTTAGATACCAAACAAACCAAGCAAAATATGCAATCGATGAGACCAAAATTCACTTGAAAGGTTAAACTTTTCTCTAACATCTTTTAAAAACCACTCTTAGTACATTCAAATAAAAATATAAAAAATACATCTCTCTCATCTATAACCTACATCCATATCTACCAACTGATCTGCTGTCAGCCTTCTTTGGATAAGCGACTATCTGCTGCCTAAACCTGGCAACTGCTCCATATGATTTGACTATAAGTTAGCAAAGCTCCTAGGACATCCATCCAGGAAAAGTGGGCAGAGAAAGTTCACTCACCTGGTGTCAGAGGTGAGGGTCTCCAGGCAGAGCATGGTTTTAAGTGGAATAGAAAATGCTATTCAATTAGATGGAAAATAGTCCTGTGAGTACACTATTGATGTGCAGGGTTTCTGAATTTCACTTCAAAAGGAAGTAAAGTGGAACCTTGACTATAGCACTGGGCAGAGAGGAAATAGCATCAGATACCTAACAGGTGACGACCTGGCCACAGTCATACCCTGGGTGTGCAAGAACACAGCCTCTGTGTAGGAGGACTTGGCAGTATGTATCAAGAGACATCAAATTACCCACGCCTCACAAGGGCTTCCCTGGTGGCTAAGCGGTAAAGAACCCGCTTACAATGCAGGAACCACAGGAGTATGAGGATTCTACCTCTGGGTCCAGAAGATCCCCTGGAGGAGGGCATGGCAACTCACTCCTGTATGCTTGCCTGGAGAATCCCATGGACAGAGGAGCCTGGTGGGCTACAGTCCATGGGATTTCAAAGAGTCAGACATGACTGAAGCAGCTGAGCATGCACGCACAAGAGGATGCCAGGGCAGTGCGTGTGTACTTGCTGTATGTGCAGAAAAAGACGGGAAGGCGGATACAAGAACACCAATGTGTTAAACTTGGCTATTTTTGTTGTGGGAATTATAGGTGGGTTTTATTTCCTCCTAAAAGCTCTTTTTATTTTTGAATATACTAGGATTTTTTCCCAAATAACTTGTGCTAATTTAACATTAATCAAATGATGTGTTAATTTAATGAACACAAATAGAGAAATAAATATTTTTAAAGGGTTTCACTGTAAGACACATTGGAAAGCATATACAGTTGGAGAGCTAGAAGCAGTGAATGAATGAGTCAAAGGAAGAGGATGACTTCTTAATAAAAAGAGTGTCCAACAATGGAATGGGTTGGCTTAATGATGATGATAAACATCAACATATATACACTTACTAGGGGCTTCCCTGGTGGCTCAGACGGTAAAGCATCTGCCTATAATGCAGGAGAGCCGGGTTCAATCCCTGGGTAGGGAAGATCCCCTGGAGGAGGAAACGGCAACCCACTCCCGTACTCTTGCCTGGAAAATCCCATGGACAGAGGACCCTGGTAGGCTACAGTCCATGGGCTCGCAAAGAGTTGGACATGACTGAGCGACTTGCCTTTTACTTTCACTATGTATAAAATCAATAACTAATGAGAACCTACTGTACAGCGCAGGAAACTACTCAGTGCTCTGTGGTGACCAAAACGGGAAGAAAATCCAAAAAGGAGGGGCTAAATGTATACCTATAGCTAATAGGTATATATTTACCTAAAAGATTTACATTAGGTGCTTACCCGGTTCTAATCTCTTCATATGAGCTTTACATCCAGCCTACAAGAGAGGCATAAATCAGCCCATTTTACAGACCAGGGAGTTGGGGCAGAGAGAAGTCAGTGCTATGCCCCAGCCACAGGGCTGTGAAGGGGGAAAAAGAGCTCTCATGGGTCAGTCCCACCCCTGTAGGGCCCTCGCCTCCTCAACAGGCGCAGGCAGAGGCTAGGCAGCCAGCAGACCCTTTCCCAGGTAGGGGAGGTGGGGCGACAGGAGCCATCGTAACATCCAGACTCTAAATCACAGATCCAGGTGGACATTGTGTGTCGTGCAGAAAGTGTCCATGCTTTGGGGTCACTCTGTGGCCACAGGCAAATTATGGATCATCCCCTAAGCAACAGATTCCTCATCTATAAATAACGAAAATGCCCACATTATCCACAGTTACTGTGGGGCTTAAGGAAGATCCCTTATGTCAGATACCTGGCAGAAGGTATGGTCCCTCTTTTCCTTTTACTTCCCCCCAAGACAAGAATGCTTTTTAAAGCAGATATTGTGTGTGCATGTCTGTACTTTTCCAGAACCCTTGAGCAAAAGTTAGCTTCTCTATGCCTCAGTCTTCTGTTTAGAAAATGGCCATAATAAACAGTAAATTCCTCATGACATTGCTATGAGGATTTAAAAAGCTAATATCTGTAAAGCACTTAGCATGATGTCTGGAACATAAAAGGATGTCTAAGCCTTTGCTAAGTAACACACACGTGCACATGCTCAGTTACTCAGTTGTGTCCGACTCTTTGAGACCTCATGGACTGTAGCCCTCCAGGCTCCTCTGTCCATGGGATTTCCCAGACAAGAACACTGGAGTGGGTTGCCATTTCCTTCTTCTCCAGGGGATCTTCCCGGACCAGGGATCGAACCCACATCTCCTGTGCTGGCAAGCGGATTCCATATCACTAGTGCCACTTGGGAAGCCAAGTAACATATACACAGACACTAACAAAACTTAGTATAATTTCTTTCTGTAAGGAATTAGATCACTTCTGCAGTTTGGTTTTTATGGCTACGTCTCACAGGAGTGCAGGAAAGGGGACAGTGGGCCACAGAAGGGAGCTGGCCATATGACTGACTCCTCTGCAGCCCCCACGCAAAATGTCTTCAGGGTGATGCCCATGCAAAGGGAGGCCAAGAGGGGCTGCCACAGCCCCGGGAGCCTGAGCTGGGATTCTTGTCCTTCACTGACCTCACTCCAGCTCCCTACCCAGAGTTCTGCCTTTAACCTGGCTGGCCTGCCCCATACCCCACGGGAGGGTCAGCAGACAGGCCCCGAGAGTGCATCCACTGGCTGCCCCCAACCTCCACTCTCCCAAGGTCCCTGAAGGACTTCACCCAAGCACACCCTCCGCACTGAACCAATGTGGACACGACTCCCTCCTAGCGACGCCATGCTCTCATCCATGAGAGCCTCACCTGAAGAGGTGCACGTGCCCCTATCACAGCTCTGGGACCCCACAGCCCTACACAGCTCTACTCGGCCTTCAGAGTGTTCACACAGCCCAGCAGGGGAGCCCAGAAATCCTGGGTGAACCATCCACATCCTTTCCACTCTAGTTTTCTTTGGGTGTCCCAAGTGGTCACCAGCAAAGGAATTCCACTGAGAGGTGTGTGGAGGTCATGGTCAGCACCTTAAAAAAAAAAAAACAAAAACAGAGGCTTGGGACTTCCCTGCTGAACGTCCAGGGAAGTGGCTAAGATTCCAGACTCCCAATGCAGGGGCCCAGGTTCCATCCCTTGTTGGGGAACTAGATCCCATGTGCTGCAACTAAGAGTTCACATGCCACAGCTAAAGATCCAAGTGCCACAGCTAAAACCCGGTGCAGCCAAATAGACAATATATTTTTTTTAAATAAACAGATAATGTAACCAGGGTAGGAGTAGTGAAAACTTTTTTCCTCCTCGTGGACACAGAAAAAACTAAAGATCCTGCATGCCGCAACAAAGACCCGGCGCAATCAAATATATAAATAAATAAATTTTAAAATGGAGAGGCTTGAGTGCCACAGAAACATGAACGCATCCTACTGATCAAAACACCACATATCAAAATGCAAATCGACCCTAAAAGCAGATGAAGAACTCGTCAGAGTAAGAGTTGTCACATGGGGCAAAGTCACTGCTCCCCGTCGCATCCCCTCAGGATCTTCTCACTCCCGAGTCTCCTTTCAATCCCCTCCCATCAGGCCTGTGTCTCTGTCACCCTGCTAGGGAGCTGCCATGATCATGGGGGTCTCGTCTCCACCCCGCCCTTCTCTGCCGGGGGCAGCTGCCCACTCCATCACCAGACACTCCTGGTTGCCAGGGGCCGCATCCTCTCTCTGCAACCTCGCAGGCTCCTCCTCCTCTCCTCAGCCAGCTGCCCCTCCTCTAGGACTCCAGGCGCTTACACAGCCCCCTCTGCTCTGCTCTCTCTCCAGGTGAACTCACGCAGGCAGCGGCATCAATACTGTCTCTTCAATGGCAATTCCCAAACCCAGCCATCAAGGCCTGCTGCCACATCCTCGCAGTCCCTCTGTCCCCTAGGTTCTGCTGCTGGCCTGTTGCAGGGCCTCCTCCCTTGGTCTTTCTGCTTCTATTCTCCCCCCTCATCATTCACAGGGGAGTTGGAGCTGACTGGTCCAGCCTTTGCTTCTTTCTATCCCCCAGCAGTTTCTCTCTGCTCTCAGCACAAATGTGGAGCTCCCAGCCAGTCCCTGGGTGGTCAGACTGCCATCCACCTCTCCTGCCCACCTCTTGGGCTCTGGCCACACTGCCCCAATCGGTTTTATGAACACACCACATTCCCTCCCACCTCAGGGCCTTTGCATGCGCTATGTCCTGTGGCCAGAAAGTTCTCTCTTCTCTCTTCACCAAGCTAACTCCGACCACTCATTCAGATTCAGCTCAAACATTACTTTTCCAAGGAAGCTTGTCCTTGGCCAGTCCCTGCCCCTCCCATTCTAGGTCTGGTCCCTGGTGATTCATTCTTCTTGTACCTGCACTTCTCCTGTGAATGACTCAAGGTCACGATGGTCCAGGTGAAAGATGACAGAGCCTGAATGATGGAGCCACCAAGAGGCGTTCAGGAGGAAGGAGATGATGTCAATGCCTCAGAATACATGATGTGTCATCGTCAGAGCCCAGAAGGGAAGATTCTAAAAAGCCTTGGTCACCTGATCCTCCTACACTGAGACTGCACAGGGCAAAAAATTTCTGGAGGAGGAAGAAAAATGTGGTTGGTTCGGTCGCATATTTACATCAACCACTCCATGCACTTGATATGTGGGGACTCTGGAGAAAAGTGGAGACATGAGTGTCTACACCTTCCTCCGCACTAAAGAGGCATCTGCTTCTAGTTCTGGCTTCATTGCCATGAGCCTCAGTTTCCCCATCTATTCTTCAACTAAGAAATGGGGTTAATCAGGACATCCCTTCTTTATGCAGAAGCTGCTGTAAGAAAACAGGGCCTGTACCCACTACAAATAGCATTTGCAAAGCTCTGATTTTGAGCCAGGAACTGTGCTTCAAGTGGGAGAGCTGGCAACAAAAAGACCCCATCCTGCCACTGACAAGTTCAGTCCTGAGTGTGATGACACATAGCTGGGCAATTTCACACTAGAGCTGTGAGTTGTGCAAAAGACTGGACCCTGGGTGGTGGGAATGGCTGGGGAGATCCAAGAAGGCTTCCTGGAGGAGGCTGCATCTGCGCTATCTTGGCCAAGGACTGTAAATGTTTTGGGAAGGAATGAAGCATGGTGTGAAAGATGCCCTTTTCCCAAATGGATTCCTTCTATTGCCCCATGATTTCTGAGCAGACTTACTCACGCCCCGCTTTGAGGGGCATGCCCTCTTGTTCCTGTCCTTGCAGGTATTTTCTCCCAAGTGCAGCTCCCAACAGGATCTAGAATGAAACCCCCACCTCAAATGCAACCCTCCGGCATAGCTCCTTGCTCAAGATCTCTGGCCGTAACCAATGACAAATGCACAAACAGACATGCATAGCTCTATCCAGAGCAACCCCACCCCAAATGCCAATATCCATCCCCCCACCCCAGGAAACTCTGTTTCCTGTCACACACAGGGATGGAATGACTCTCTGCCCGCCCTTACCCAAAGTTGCAGGTTTTCAGCTCATTTCAACATCAGCACAAGCTGAGGCTTTTGAAAGCTTCACCATAACACAGAACACAGAGCCGGCTTACGATGCAGCATCTAGCTAAGGACTATTTCACATTTCAAATGCAGAGGCGGTGTATAGAATTTCTAAAACACAGTATAGGCAGTGAAAACCTGGGGGAAATTGTGAAACTTGAGAGCATTACAGATGAAAAGAACGTGAGAAAATGGAAAAACATTCTGTTTCATCTCCCCTCACTACTATTTCATATGAATCTAAATAAGAAAAAATATCCCTTGATTGTCACATTGCAAAAAAAAGATTAATGACATGCAAACTTTCACAATATGACAATGTAATATTTTAATAACCATTCAAATAAGCAAAAACCCAAAAGGGTTCCCCCCATTATTGGGAGGGAGTGAGGGGCAGCTAACCAAAGAAAAATGCCCTCCCCACTATTCATCTCTCTTAGAACAATTTTTTTTTCAAGGATAGCACATCAAATATCACGGCCATACCTTTATAGAGGGATCAAACAAAGATCTTTCTTCCTTGTGACCAACACCTTCTTGGGAGAATCTGTTATCCGTGTAGAAGAAATGTCAGAAAGCTCTGGGAGGAAATGAGTTACATTTGTATTCCGCTCAGAAAATGTCATCACAGATCTGTTTACCTTAACTGTGGACCATGATTCAGCCGTGACAACTGTCTTGCATACTGATCAATTTATTTGCAGCAAAATTTCTAATGTTAACTGCTTAGGTTCTGAAAAACTGGTGATTTGGATTTCTTGCGCAACCACAATCTATACTGAAATCTCTAGATTGTTATCAAAATATTTCAGCGAGAGATCAAAAATGAGTCCTCCTAGCAAGCAAGGGAGAAAGGGTCCTTTCCACTTCTGGAAGGAAGGCAAGGCACAGAACTCCCAAAGATCCTCTGGAGGGTGGGATTTTTACAGTACAATGTATAGGAAAAGGGTGCTTCCCTGGTGTCTCAGCTGGTAAGGAATCCACCTGCAATGCAGGAGACCCCGGTTCAATTCCTGGATTGGGAAGATCCCCTGGAGAAGGGATAGGCTACCTACTCCAGTATTCTTGGGCTTCCCTGGTAGTTCAGATAGTAAAGAACTTCCCTACAATGTGGGAGACCTGTGTTTGATCCCTGAGCTGGGGAGCTCCCCTAGAGGAGGGCATGGCAACCCACTCCAGTATTCTTGCCTGGAGAATCCCCATGGACAGAAGAGCTTAGCAGGCTACAGTCCATGGGATCACAAAGAGTCAGACACGACTGAGTGACTAAGCACAGCGCAACATAGAAAAGGGACTTACTTCCCTAGCGGTTCAGTGGTTTAAAGACACTGCACTTCCAATGCAGGGGCATGGGTTCGATCCCTGGTCCGGGATGATTCTGCAGGCCTCAAGGTGTGGCCAAACAAAACAAAACAAAACAATGTACAGAAAAGCCATTAGACTGAGAAGCAAGGAACTCTAACTCCAAGTCCTTTCTAGACTTTAACCTGTTGTACATCCTCTGTAAGGCAGCCTTCATCCACAAACAGGCAATAGTGTGGGGGGTGGGGGGATGGGGTGGGGAAGGTGCTCTCTGCAGCAGGGCAGGAGGTGCTGGACAGGGTAAGAGATGGCCATGGACCCAGGAAAAGAAGAAAAGGCCAGTCCTGCCTCCATCAGCTGACGCCTCCCACCTGGACACAGAGCCCTGGCTGCAGGCCTGAGTCACTTCTTGCTGGCAGGCAGGTTTGGTGTTAGGGAACTGGAACCAGTCCCAAGGCAGCCTTGGGAGATGGCCTCCCACTCAGCTAATGATGCTTGCTTATGCAGAGCCCTGCTCCCTGGCCCGCCTGGGCCGTGCTGTGCCCTTTGGAATGCGGACATTGCACCAGAGTCTACTAGGGTATCAGCACTTGTATTGCTGCTCTGTCCGAGCCCACCTTGAACTTTATAAAAAGGGCAAAACCCAGACCCCCAGGGAGAAGACAGGTAGCCAATAATGGCAGAAGAAAGGTCGGGAGGTCACTGGTAAGGTAACAACTCTAGAGGAAGACAGTTAAGTGTGAACTCAGCACTCAAATCTGCCCACTCTGGGAGATGACAAACACAGGCCCATGTCTTTAACCACAGTGGGGCCTCCATCATGGATCATCTCATGCTTGACTCAAATCAACAGCCAGAGACCATCAGAGGAAAGTGGGTCTCATGGGTCGGGCAGAATACAGGGCAGGTCACCTGGGTTGAAGGCTCGGGGTCAATCAATGGACAGGTTGCCCTGAGAGGGTCTTAGAGGGAGCCTCGCTTAAAACCCAGGTTGAAGAAGAGTCCTTGAGGCAGAAGGAGAGATGAAACTGTCTTCAAATATGCAAGACACCTTCCTGTATAAAGCAGAAGAGGCCACTTCTTGATTATTGCCGAGCCCTTGACATGGTGGCCAAGGATATGAAGGATAAGGGAAAAATGAATGACTCAGATGCATGCTGACTGTCCAAATACAGTTTGAAGTTGAACAGAAACCAAATGAACTAAAACATCTGACATAAAGTTAAAAGCTAATAAATTATGGAACACCCACACAGATAAAAATCACTCAGCCATTAAATATCACGATTTCAAAGAATAATGTCACGGGAAAATGTTCAGGGTACATTAGTAGGGCAGGATACAAAAGCTTAGAGACAGACATAGATGTCAGGGATCCAGTGAAATTCAGCTTTACAATATTTACCCTAGCATCTGGTCCTGGCTTCTGAATGAATGGCTCAACCTTTGAATGGTCAAGCAGTGAAATACGTATTTCAGGATCGTTTCTGGCATCCTTGAACTTGTGGGTGATCAATGACCCTACAATCACACGGGTCATCATCATATCTACACTGATAGTATAGTAACAACGATCCCAAGACAAGGCATGCCACACGAACTTATTGTTCTCCAAATATTCAGTTTCAAACGTACACAGGCATTCTAGATGAGCTAAGATTGAGAATCTCCCAATATATAAGATACATGCGGCTTCCTTGGTGGTCCAGTGGTTAAGAATCCACTTGCCAATGCAAGGAATACATGTTAGATCCCTGCTGTGGGAAGATCCTACATGCCAAGTGGTAATTAAGCCCGTGCACCACAACTATTGAGCCTGTGCTCTTGAGTCTGTGCTCAAGAGGAGCCACTGCAACGAGAAGCCGATGCACCATAACTAGAGAGTAGCTCCCACCCACGAGCAACAGTGAAGACCCAAGCTATTAGTAGATGCAGGCTGCAATCCCTCAGAAGACAGATTCAGGAATAAGGAGGAATTGTAGTAGAATTGAAGAGCAGCAGAGAATGTTCCATGAGACAGGATGGGACTGTCTAAATGCCTTATAAATGATCAAGTCACCAAGAGAGTGCCAAGCAGGGCTTGGGGTGATATGGGGCCACCTTTATCCTGGGGACCCCTGCCATGACTACAGGGTTAAAACAAAGGACTTTTATCTCCCTAAGATGTATGACTATGTGATCTTCAACTACTTGGCAATAATGTATAGAGGTGGCTCAGTGGTAAAGAATCTGCCTGCAATGCAGGAGATGCGGGTTCAATCCCTGGGTTGCAAAAATCCCCTGGACGAGGAAATGGCAACCCACTCCAGTATTCTTACCTGGAGAATCCTAGGGACAGAGGAGCCTGGCGGGTTACAGTCCATGGGATCTCATAGAGTTGGATACGACTTACAACTAAACCACCACCACCACAGCAATATCACAGTTAACCTCAACCTCTGTATTTTAAGGGTGTCCCCAGTGGCTCAGATGATAGAGAATATGTCTGCAATGCAGGAAACCCAGATCCGATCCCTGGGTCAGGAAGGTCCCCTGGAGAAGGGAATGGCAACCCAATCCAGTATTCTTGCCTAGAGAATTCCATGGACAGAAGAACCTGGCGGGCTTTCCTGGATCTGAAAGTGTAGGACACGACTGAGCAACTTTCAATTCACACTTCCATAGTCTAAAATGGAACTCCGTTTTTCCTTCCCAAACCATCTGGTAAGCTGATTTCCAGTCTTTCCATCAGCAGAACCTCACTTGTTTTCAGTCTGGAGGCCCCAAACTCCCTGTTTTCCTTCTGCTAGGGTTTTCTGAGCACCCGTCTTCTATCAGGTACCACCAGTCACTGCCACAAACGCAGAATGGAGTGGGACAGTTCAGTGCAGAATCAATTTGAGCGGTGAACCAAGAAGGCACTCTTAAATGTCTCAGAAGAGAGGCAGACAGGGACACAAAGCAGCATGCTCAGGTCTCAGCAGAACAAACCACAGCCACAGAGCCCCACCTTGCAAGTCAGGTGTCCTTTCTCACTTTTTTCACTGGAGTCTAGAATCTTATCACTCCAAACATGGATCACTACAATAAGCATTCCCGATGGCTCAGTAGGTAAAGAATCCACCTGCCAATGCAGGAGACACAGGAGACGTGGGTTGGATCTGTGGGTCAGGAAGATCCCCTGGAGGAGGAAATAGCAATCCACTCCAGTATTCTTGCCTAGAACATTCCATGGACAGAGGAGCTTTGTGGGCTACAGTCCAGGGGGTTGCAAAGGGTTGGACTCGATGAAGCTCACAAGCATATCCTAAAAATAATTTTGTGCCAATGCTAGGGATTGAAGGGTGTCCCCTTGGAAGTCATGTTGAAACTCTAAAACCTAATGGAACAGTACTTGGAGGTGGGGTCTTTGGGAGGTCATAAGGTCTTAAGGATGACGCCCTCATGATGGAATTAGTTTCTTTTTAAGTAGAGATAGGAGAGAGCTGACCCACTCCAGTGTTCTTGTTTGGAGAATCCCAGGGACGGGGGAGCCTGGTGGGCTGCTGTCCATTGGGTCGCACAGAGTCGGACACGACTGAAGCGACTTAGCAGCAGCAGCAGCAGCAGGAGAGAGTTGGCTTCCTCTCCTTGTTTCTCTGCTCCCAGCCTGGGAGGACTCAGAAAGAAGGTGGCCATCTACAAGCCAGGAAGTGAGCTCTTGTCAAGAACCAAACAGGCCGGCGTCTTGACCTCGGGCTTCCCAGCCTCCAAATGGTGAGAAAATGAATTTCTGCTGGTGAAGCCACCCAGTCTGCACTATTTCATTATCACGGCCCACGTGAAGATAGCTGTTCAACAGCACTGTGTCAGAAAGAACACCTTTCATTTTGAAATGTGTTCTAAACAAGATAATTTAGGGATTTCCCTGGTGCTCCAGGAGCTAACACTCCCAATGCAGGGGGTCCAGGTTCAATCCCTGGTCAGGGAACTAGATCCCACATGCCACAACTAAAGATCTCACAAACCACAGCTAAGACCCAGTGCAGCCAAATAAATATTATTTTAAAAAATAAACAAGATAATTTAACCAGGTTAGGAGAAGTGAAAACTTTGTTTCTCTTCGTGAAGTCGGAGAGAAAATCACCCAGCGACTGATGACCACACCCTTGTGTTCACCAAATCCTTTCTTTCTTTGGCCCTGCCCCTCCTATGTAGTAGCCTTGGGAGAAAGGCACCATTAAGAAGTTGGGTTTTGCTCTAATTGAAAGAAGATCGAGAGGAACTGAATTCTGGTGGCAGCCTGGAGCTCCTGTAATTGCTGTTTTATGTCTTCTCTAAGATGATATCCTAAAACCCAACTCTACTTGTCCAGCTATGCTCAAAGTAGAAAATATGGGGACAAGGGGACTTTCCTGGCAGTTCAGTGGTTAAGACTTCATCTTGCAATGCAGGAGGTGTAGGTTTGACCCCTAATTGGGGAGCTAAGATCCCACATGCCTCAAAGCTAAAAACCCCCAAAATATAAAACAGAAACAATATTGTAACAAATTCAATAAAACCTTTTTTAAAAAATATGCTCAGTTGCTCAGTCGGGTTCTACTCTTTGTGACCCCATGGACTGTAGCCTGCCAGGCTCCTCTGTCCACGGAATTTTCCCAGCAAGAATACTGGAGTGAGTTGCCATTTATTTCTCCAGGGGATCTTGGAGACCCAAGGACTGAACCCAAGTCTCCTATATCGCCTGCATTGCAGGCATATTCTTTACCAATGAGCCACCTGAGAATCCTTTTGAAAAATGGCCCACATGAAAAAAAAAATTTTTTTGTAAAAAAGGACATATGGAGACCAGCATGACCCAGGAGCTGTTAGGAGCTACCAGTAAAAAACCAACATTTATCTTGAGAAGAAACACAGACCTCAAGACTCTACCTTCCTGGCCACAGAAGGAGTGAGGCAATCAATCACATTTCCATCTTTTCTCTTTTATACATACACCAATAAAATGATAAACCTCTAGTTCTAAAGTATTTAATTCAATTGAGCCTCATGGATGGACTGGGGAACCTGAAATAGAGATCATGGGCTTACCTGGTGGCTCAGATGGTAAAGACCAATGCAGGAGACCTGAGTTCAATCCCTGGGGCAGGAAGGTTTCCTGGAGAAGAGAATGGCAACCCACTCCGGTATTCTTGACTGGAGAATTCCATGGACAGAGGGGCCTGGCAGGCTACAGTCCACGGGGTCACAAAGAGTCAGACGTGACTGAGCAACTAAACAACAAGGATCAGAATCCTCAGGGGTCCTCCCGTAGAGATGCTACGGATACAGCCATCTTCATGGAAGAGAGTGGGAAAGAAACGTGCCCATTATGACTTCAGATTTTAAAACAGCCATTCAGAGAGCCACACTTGCAGAAGCACAAAGTCTATCCATTTAAAAAGTCAATGACTATACAACATTTCAGGCTCCCAGGAAGGACATTCTTGTTTGTCTGGAGCTATTTAAAGGCTCAAGTCCCTGTTCTGAGTGCCTGTTCATCTTCATCTTGATTATCTCATTTATGTTCATCTTGACAGAAGCAAGGCTACTCTAAGCAGACCTTCAGTGGACATCCCTGGTGGCTCAGACAGTAAAGAATCTGCCTGCAATGCAGGAGACCCAGGTTCAATCCCTGGGTCCTCCATAAATACGGGAAGGAAGATGATATCAAATAAAACTCCATGGGAGCTTCCCTGCTTGTCCAGAGGTTAAGAATCTGCCTGTCAATGCAGGGGACACGGGTTCAATCCCTGATTCGGGAAGATCCCACATGCCTCAGGGCAATTACTGAAGCCTAATCACCCTAGAGCCCGTGCTTCGCAACAAGAGAAGTCACCGCAATGAGAAGCCCGCACACTGCAAAGAAGTGTAGTCCCTGCTTACCGCAACTAGAGAGAGCCTGCACACAGGAAGAAGACCCAGCACAGCCTAAAATAAATAAATAAAAATTTTAGACAATACTTTATAAAAACTTCATGGGAGCTTTGTGCAAGCCAAATGAGGTAACTGAAACCTGGGAAACACAAACGCACCTGATCAACTAGGGATAATCCAGAATGTCTTGTACTGCCTGTCCCGACGTCCCCTTCTTCACTTCAGTGACAGTGCTGAGAACCACATCTCAGGTATGTCCCCCCTTCCACTCATAGTCTGCGTGGCTCAAGTGGGACCCAAATGCATACACCTCAACTAGAGAGCCCAAGTGCCACAACTGGAGAAGCCCACACGCTGCAATACAGATGGAACACAGCCAAAAAGTAAAAGTAAAAAAGACCTGTAAACATAGAGCCAGATATGTTAAAGTCAAGACAAGGTGAGGCCAGATACAACATCTAAAGCTGTGATGGAGACTCTCTTTAGAGAGAGAGTCTTTCTTTCTCCTTCCCAAAGGTGGGCACATGCCCAGGTCTGTTCAGAGCACTGCATGCCCTGGCAGGAGACCCCGGCTCAGCAATGTCATCTAACTTCTGCTGGAGTTTCACTGATGAGATGTAACGTCACCACCACTAGGGGGATTCTGCCTGAGATTAAAACCAGTACAAGGAGGGAGGGCGAGAGGACCTAGCGAAGATAAACAGGGTGAAAGGCACAATGCTAGCACCTCCGGATCTTTACCTGAAGCCAAGTGCCCACCTGGCTATCTTAACTTTAGGGACAATTATTGTTTGGTTTGAATTGGGCTTTTTTTTTTTTTTTTTTAGATTTTTTTTTTGATGTGGATCATTTTTAATGTCTTTATTGAATCTGTTACAATATTGCTTCTGTTTTATAGTTTTGGTTCTTTGGCTGCCAGGCATGTGGGATCTTAGGTCCCTGATCAGAGATCAAACCCATAGCACCTGAACTAAAAGGTGAAGTCTTAACCACTGGACCACCAGGGAAGTCTCTGGGATATCTTCTGAGAGTGAAATAATCCTGACAAATATATTGTGACTTCCTTTTCTCTGTGTCTCCTCTCCTTCCTCTTCTTGCTACTCTCCTATTTCCCCTGCCCCCTCCTCCCCTGCTTCATCTTCCCCATCTTTCTTTTTTCACCTCCTCCTTCTTCTCTCCTTTCTCCTCCCCTTCTTTCTCCTTCTTCTCTCTCACAGACACAATGAATATTTGTAATCTGTATATACGAATTATTCGACAAGCACACTTCACCGACTACACTGCAAATTCTGTATTTGCAAAAACACCTCACTCGTTAATATGGATGGAAAATCCCTAAATAAAATCTTAGTAAATCAAATCCAGCATTATCTTACAATAATAACATTAAAAGAACTGTGCAGTGTTACCATGTTCCTTTTATTCCAGGAAGATGCAGATAATTCACCATTAGCAGATCTATTAATAGCTTAAATAAGCTTAAAAAAAAAGCCCTGAGTTTATCTCAATAGACGCTGAAAAGGACATGTGACATAACTGATCATGGGACTCGCTGCTTTGACAGGTTTGTGTTCCTAGTGTTAGGAGTTGCTGTGTGCTTCCATGCTTACTGCTCAAGGCTGCCATTGCTCAGATCCATTACGAATCATTTCTCAGATCCCTGTGGAAATGGTCCTCGAAGCCAGAATAACTCCAATGATAGGAAGGGCTAACACATACTGAGCACAGACACTGTCCAGCACACTGCTAAACACCGCTAAACACCTTACATCTCATTTCAACAGCTCACCTCACCTGCTCCTGAAGATAGGTATTTGTTATTATTCCATTTTACAGATAAGGAAACCAAAGTAACCCCAAATGGAAGGTCCCAGGCACAAGGAGGACTCTCTTTGCTTTATTGAGCAGAGAGAGTGATGAACACAGAATAAATACAAATATGCATTGACTATAAGTAAATAATACTAGCATGTGCTTCATGGGGTGATCTGAGGTGATGCTAGGCCATTTAGTGTTACTAAAGTCTGCTGAGTGTGCGTAATCATGCTTCCAAAGTGGTAATTAACACGCATACTATATATGACCTCCAAACTAGCAGAGCAAGAAAGAAGAGAATGGTACATATGACCTTCATCTGCAATAAAACCAAGGAGGGGTAAGAAAAAGGACAAGTGGGACAGGAAGGAAAAAAGTGGTAGAAATAAGTCTGTACATATAAATGGTCCCAATAAAGGGACTCAGTTTTCTGGATTAGGAAACAAAGACTGTCAAACTATGCGTTAACAATAAATAAATAATTCATCTACCAGTTTCCTAATTTTGCCTATTTTTCGGCACTGTAACTTCCTGATGGCCCACCTGAACTAAACAATAGACAGCCCGTTTCCGATTCTCCTGAGTGCTGAAGGTCCAAAGGTGTCACAAATGACCAAGGGGGGGTCGTATTCCCCAGGAAACATGCATTGGATGTTCCAACAGCCAGCTGGAAGGGACAGGCAGCTTTAATTTGATGGCTAAAAATACACCAATAAGATGGGCGTTCACTGCAAGTGATAAGAAATTCATATCAATTATAAAATGTTGTTTGGTGCATTAAGATCAAAACCAACAAATCACAGGGTAATAATTTCTTCTTACCATTAGATGTTTTGACAATAATTTCATTTTTACCGATTTTAACATTGTGACCACAGCTTTCTTTTTGTCTGCACTGGCCTGACACACCAAGGCTGGCCCTTCTATTTTCAAACCTTTAAATCACTTTTTCCAAGTTGTAAATAGTAGTACATAATGGTATAGTTTGGCTTCTGTTGTTTTACCCAATTAGAAAATCTTTTAAAAGAAAAAGTGAATCTAGATGCTTCTTTGAAAAGCCATTATTTTCTGGGACTTCCCTGGTGGTCCAGTGGTTAAGACTCCACGCTTCCAATGCAGCAGGTTCAATCCCTGCCTGGGGAACTAAGATCCCACATGCCGTGCAGCACAGTCCAAAAAAGAAAAAGAAAATAAAAGCCACTATTTTCCAATTAAAGGCAGCACAATGACATATGCCTCATCCTCTCTACCTTCCCAACACCATCCCATTAATGATAATAACAAACTTCTAACCCCTAATGCCAATGGGCTGACATTTCTCCCAAGGAATGAGACTGAAGGTTTGCCTTCTAAAGAAATATACCCCCTACACGGAAAACAATCAAGGAGCAGGGGAATGAGAGAAGAGATAGAGAATCAATCCAGGAGGTCTGCATCTAACTAACATGTCTTAACCACTGGAACAGGGAGCCGAGGTTCCATCCCTGGTCAGGGAACTAGATCCCACATACTGCATCTAAAAGCTTACACACCACAACTAAAGATCCTGAGTGCTGCAACTAAGACCTGGCAGAGCCAAATAAATAAATAAATTAAAAAAAAATTTTTTTTTAATAAAGAAATACAAATGTCAGGCCAATCTTCTTTCAACTTGACCACCGCCTACAGGCAGAGCCTTTAGAACCGGGCTAGAGGCTAGTTCTAGCCAGCACTGGGTATTAACAAGCAGGTCTAATTCCAGTGACTTAGCTACCTGTATATTGTCACCCTGCTTATTTAACTTCTATGCAGAGTACATCATGAGAAATGTTGGGCTGGAAGAAGCACAAGCTGGAATCAAGATTGCCAGGAGAAATATCAATAACCTCAGATATGCAGATGACACCACCCTGATGGCAGAAAGTGAAGAGGAACTAAAAAGCCTCTTGATGAAAGTGAAAGAGGAGAGTGAAAAAGTTGGCTTAAAGCTCAACATTCAGAAAACGAAGATCATGGCATCTGGTCCCATCACTTCATGGAAAATAGATGGGGAAACAGTGGAAACAGTGTCAGACTTTATTTTTGGGGGCTCCAAAATCACTGCAGATGGTGATTGCAGCCATGAAATTAAAAGATGCTTACTCCTTGGAAGGAAAGTTATGACCAACCTAGATAGCATATTCAAAAGCAGAGACATTACTTTGCCAACAAAGGTCCATCTAGTCAAGGCTATGGTTTTTCCAGTAGTCATGTATGGATGTGAGAGTTAGACTGTGAGGAAAGCTGAATGCTGAAGAATTGATGCTTTTGAACTGTGGTGTTGGAGAAGATTCTTGATAGTCCCATGACTGCAAGGAGATCCAACCAGTCCATTCTAAAGGAGATCAGTCCTGGGTGTTCTTTGGAAGGAATGATGCTAAAGCTGAAACTCCAATACTTTGGCCACCTCATGCGAAGAGTTGACTCATTGGAAAAGACTCTGATGCTGGGAGGGATTGGGGGCAGGAGGAAAAGGGGACCACGGAGGATAAGATGGCTGGATGGCCATCTCGATGGCCGATCTCACCGACTCGATGGACGTGGATTTGGGTGAACTCCGGAAGTTGGTGATGGACAGGGAGGCCTGGCGTGCTGCGGTTCATGGGTTCGAAAAGAGTCGGACACGACTGAGCAACTGAACTGAACTGAACTGAGCTACCTGTGTGACTGCGCCACCTAGTGGTCAATAGGCACAACAGCGCCTATGTTCTGGGAAAGGACCAGAATACCCAGCCTGAATGACAAAGGGAAGGAAGGGCTGCTAGCAGGCTATGGATGGAGACTGTGGATGCTCAACGGCACAGACTGTGCTGTGCTTTCTAACCAGGATAATCCCAGCACTTAAGCACCATGATTAACAAAAAGCAGACAGTTAATGAATACTGGTTGAATGCACGAAGACGAACGAATAAACTTAAAAAGACACACACGTTCTAATGCCCATTCTGTCCACAAAGTGTTTGTGAAATTGAAATGTCTTAGGATGCAGCCTGAGGCCCAATGAAGCCAGGTTTAAGAGGTGGAAGGAGAAAGGGTGGGGAAGAGTGCCAAGCCACTGCCTGCAGCGGCAACGTCCAGGCATCCAGGTATAATGTTTGCAACTGCAGCAGCCCTGGGCATTCAACGGGGGACCCTCCTGGGTGGCGAACCCATCACAGTCTGTCTAGAGGATGGAGGGGCCAGGAGGGAGACTTGTTCTAGGGTGATGGGACCCTCCCCCCACCCTACTATGCCAGTGAGGGAGGAGAAAGGGGGGTGACAGGGCATTATGTATTGGTCTGCACTCAGGGGCAGGACCAAGACAGGGAGTCTAGCAAACAGGGAGGGATGGCAGGAAGGACAATCACAGCACAACAGGAGGGGAAAGCTGGAGTCCAGCGGGGTGGGGGTGGGGGCGGGGACTGCCACCACGGCTGATGGCCTTCTTCCCAAGGAGGAATACTGGAGCACAGACAGCTAATGACCCCCACATGCACAGAAGAGCCCCAGAAACCCAGACTGCCTACTGCACAAGAGCCCCATCTCTTTCATAAGCACATTTGGTTATTTGTTCCCCAAGTTTTCCCTGCCCAGCTGGAAAGCTGTCTGTCCTTCACTCCTGAACCCTGTGCTGTGTTCCATGTCCTGACAAGGAGCAAAGGCCCCTCTGACCCAGTGTTTACCATGTGCCAAGCCTCATCCCCAAAGTTCTTAAGTAGAACCATCTAATCCTCCTCAAAACCCAGCGAGGAGCCCCTCTATACAGGTAAGGAAGCAGTGGAAACGAGGAGGTAACCAGCCAGCCCACAAGCCACAGACACCAGGTCGGCCGTGGCCTGTCTCAACCCCAGGGGGCAGTGTCCTCCTCATCTCTGAATTCTGAGCACACAGCACAGTCAGTGCTTGACAGAGAATTCAGCGTATTTTACAGAGGGGAAGACTGAGGCCCTCACCTGTACCATCTCCCAGTGGATGGTGTTTACATCGTCACCACTCACACAGTCAGAGTCTGGGTTTTTACATACCTGCAGCACCCCACTCCAGTACTCTTGCCTGAAAAATCCCATGGACGGAGGAGCCTGGTGGGCTGCAGTCCATGGGGTCGCTAGGAGTCGGACACGACTGAGCGACTTCACTTTCACTTTTCACTTTCATGCATTGGAGAAGGAAATGGCAACCCACTCCAGTGTTCTTGCCTGGAGAATCCCAGGGACTGGGGAGCCTGGTGGGCTGCCGTCTATGGGGTCGCACAGAGTCTGACATAACTGAAGCGACTTAGCAGCAGCAAGATGACCCCGCATGAACTACTGGGGTGATCTGAACATTTCCACCCTGTCTGGTTCCTTTGGGTCTTTGATGAAAGAGAAGTGGGAGCGGGGAGGGAGAGAAGGACAAGGGAGGGAGGACAAATGGAAGAAAGGAAGAGGTGGAGGAGAAAGAGATAGAAGGAGGAAGAAATAAGGAAGGAGACAGGAGAGGGAAGGGAGCAGAGAGGAGAGAGCGAGGAGGGGGAATTCTCGGACCTTGGGAAAAACTCAGCAAGTTTCCGCAGGCAAATTACTCACCCCCCACATCTGATTTTTAAGTCACTAGGTCTTTCTTTAGGAAGTTACAATAAAATGCAAATGTGTTTTTAAATGGACCGTAGAAGCAGCAGCAGACTTCCCTCGTGGTCCAGTGGTTAAGATTCCATACTTTCAATGCAGGATGTGCAGGATTCCATACACAGCGCAGCCAAAAAAAAAAAAAGCAGCAAATTCACTTCCTAAAATAAACACAAATACATATCTAACCCTAGATACACATCAGCCACAAAGAACAGGTCAAATCATACACTAATTACTGTTTGAATGGAGATCTGACTGTTAATTGCAACGCGTTCCAGGAATTCCACATGAGCAACTTACCTGAAAAGCTTTCCAATTTGTATGTCAGGAAAGTTGATAATTAAACCCTTCAACTTCCTATTGACTTTATTAGAGATATGATCATCCTTACATAGTTAGATTATAATTATTTGTCAAATGAAGTCGATACTTATTTAGGAAAATGTTACCCTTACAGTCTTTAAAAAATAGAAAAAAACCTGGGACTTGTACTTGACAAGGAACACCTGAAGCTGCCTATGATTGGTGTATAGAACCCACAGAAGTTTGCCGAGCACACAGGGAAGGGTTTCCCAGGCGGCTCAGATGGTAAAGAATCTGCCTGCAATGCAGGAGACCCAGATTTGATCCCTGGGTCACGAAGATTCCCTGGAGAAGGTAATGGTTATCCACTCCAGTATTCTTGCCTGGAGAATTCCACGGACAGAGGAGCCTGGCGGGCTACAGTCCATGGAGTCACAGAGAGCCAGACACGACTGAGCAGCTAACACACTCTCTGCATCCACACAGGAAAGGGCATCTGGAACCACTAATCACCTCTGCTTAGCCTTGTCTGCACAAGACCTTGACTTATCAACCCAGAATCTTGCTTTTTAAGTAATGCCTGCTAAAAACAGCCTTGTGATATAACATCACTTTTGTTGTGTCCCTGATAACAGACACGTTTAAAAGCCTAATCCCAAGGTCATTGTGCAGCAACATCAAACAAAACCAGATTGCGGGGTATTTTACACAGTGACTGGCCTGTACTCAGTAAAAACGTTATGGGAGGGGGGCGGGGGGCGGGGGGCAGGGGTGGGGAATCAGGGCAGTTATTAAAGGAGCAGTTAAATAAAGGCGACTAAAGAGACATCATAAGTTGTCATCCTAGATTAAACCTAGAGCCAAAAAAATGGTTTTGGCTATGAAGAACAACTGGTAAAAATGAATAAGGTTTTCAGCTTAGAATACACTGTTATATGGATGCCAACCTCCCGATCTTGCTCATAAATCACAGTTCTGTAGAAGGATGTGCTTATTTTCAGTTTACACACATTCAAGTGTTTAGAATTAAAATGAGGCCCAGGTTCGATCCCTGGGTTGGAAAGAGCCCCTGGAGAAGGAAATGGCAACCCACTTTAGTATTCTTGCCTGGAGAATTCCATGGACAGACAAGCCTGGTGGGCTACAGTCCACCGGGTCACAAAAGAGTCAGACATGACTGAGCGATTAACACTTTCATTTTCATTTTTGTCTACCAGGTATTATCAAATTGTTCAGAAAAAATTGTTCAGAAAATAGACGAAAAAAACCTGAAGAAACTGATGAAGCAAACGTGAACGTTAACACTTAAGGAATCTAGATGATGGGCATACAGGAGTTCTGTAGTCTTAAGACTTTACTGTAAGCCTGTAATTATTGCAGCATAAAAAGTTACTAAAAACAAAAAAATGAACCTTGTCATGGTCACGCTGCTTTGCATTGGTTTTAAATGTAGGAGACTGGGTGACCAAACCATCCATCCATCCATTCATTCAATAATATTAGAGATGTTGTTGTAGTTTAATTGCTAAGTTGTTTCCGACTCTTCTGCGACCCCATGGACTACAGCCCACCAGGCTACTCTGTCCATGGGATTTCCCAGGCAAGAATACTGGAGTGGGTTGTCATTTCCTTCTCCAAGGGATCTTCCTGACCCAGAGATGGAACCCGTGTCTCCTGCTTTAGCAGGCAGATTCCTTACCACTGAACCATGTGGGAAGCTCCTAATATCGAGGCTCCTACAGTGGAAAAGAAAATCTCAGCTCTAAGCGAAATGAAGCAACTTGGGGTTTCTGGCAAAGCCCCACCTACATGCCTTGAACTCTTGATGCCTTAGACTCAACAAGTCCAGGACTGAATCCATCACCTCCCTGCCCCTTCCACCAAAATACCCGCAAACACTGGGACTTCATCAACAATCTCTGTCTTGGGAAATGGTACCCTGCCTTTCCAGGGACTGAATCAGGAACCTGGCCATTGCCGCGCTCACCAGCTCCATCTGATCCATCATCTGGTTCTGATCTGGTTCTGTTGGCTTCATCTCAGAGGTTCACCTGCTTCTCTCCATGTCCGCTGCCACCTAGAGAGGGCCTCTGCAGTCCCCTCCCTGGACCGTGGGGATGGACGCCCTCAGCCTGTAGGCCTGATTCAACAGCCAGAGAGGTCTTTTCAAAATTCACCTCCTGCTCACAACACTTCAATGGCTTCCTATTGCATCTGGATACAAAGACACCTTTTCCCCCTAATACTTACTTTAATAATACCGTCCTGCTCATGACTCTTTAATAAACAACCAGTTCTCCCCGCAAGGATCTCCGTGGGCATGGGGACCACGCCTGGCTTTGCACACTGCTGTGCATGCACAGTTGGCATTCAATTAATATTTGCTTAATTAGGTGGATAAGCAATTAAAATAATTAATGTCAGGCTTGGACCAGTAAATGGAGAGTGATGCCATTCACTGCTGCAGGGGACCTGGGGAAGGGGTACTGGCTTTGCAAAATGAGGGGGACACGTGGACGGAGATGCTGGGTGGGCAGCAGGAAATAGAGACCTGTGGTTTGTGAGGCTGACGTTAGGAAAAGGCATATACTCTGGTGCTAAAATGAGCTGTGCACCCTCAAGCCAGCGGTCCCCAAACTTTTTGGCACCAGGGATTGGACTCGTGGAAGACAATTTTTCTACAGACAAGCAGAGGGGTAGAGGGGACGGTTTGGGGATGATTCAAGTACCTTACATTTGGTGGCTCAGATCATAAATAATTTGTCTGCAATTCAGGAGACCTGGGTTCAATCCCTGGGTCAGGAAGATGCCCTGGAGAAGGGAATGGCAACCCACTCCAGTATTCTTGCCTGGGAAATCCCATGGACAGAGGAGCCTGGTGGGCTACAGTCCATGGGGTCGCAAAGAGTTGGACACGATGAGTGACTTTCACTTCACTCACTTATTTCTATTATTATTACATCAGCTCCACCTCAGATCATTAGGCATTAGATCCCAGAGGTTGGGGGCCCCTGTTCCAAGCCATTCCTGTAACTCTCTCTCTCTCTGCCCTTCAGGAGGAGCTGGTGGGGGTCCACGTTCTTGCCTGTCCGTAAAAGTCCACCGGTCATTGGCATAAGACTGTCCCAATACTGCCTGTTGAGAAGACCGGCTGCACACACACTGCAGCCAACCTATTTCACTCAGAATCTCTCTACCCGCCCAGAACCCGGTACAGGGGGGCAGAGGGGTGCCCAGGGAAGGCTGGCTGAACCGAATTAGAAGTTTTCTGGTCTGAAATGCTTTCAAAGAGAAAGAACACAGCTGTGATCCTTGATCACATTCATTCATTTCATTCTTTGGGGGGCTTGGAATCCATCAAGCATATAAAATTACGGCAAATGAACCCAGACGAGGCCTCATTTCGAACTTGCTGATGTGATAGAAAGAGCAATGCTGTTCTAAAAATAATAATAAAAAAAATTCATGCAGTTCTGTTATTTCCATTTAAATTAACTTTCACTGTGGATATCATAATTTTCTGAAAAGTACCATCTAGTTTCTAAAGCCACCATGGTTTCTTATTCTGAAGTGGTGGCCTCGGGGGCCAGCCTCTTTGTGTCCTGTCAGCCACATGCCCCATGGAACTCTCAAGTTCCTTTCCCAGTGGCCACTGCCCAGAGACCCACAAGAAGTCCTGTCCCTGTAGACTGGGGTTTCTCAGCCTCCCACTGGTGACCCTTAGGGCTGGATCATTCTTTGTGGTGGGAGCTGCCCTGTGCTCTGGAGGATGTTTGCCAGCATCCCTGGCCACTACCCCCAAGATGCCACCTCCCCCCACCTTCCCACCCACCTTGGTATTGTGACAACCAGGAATGCCCCCCACCTCCACAGCTCATAAGCACTGTATGGACACATCTCTGGGCCCCCGTGTCTGGGTTCTTAGATGCTCTGCCACTTGGCTCAGTCAGAGTCTCTTCAAATAAGAAAGAGAATAGCATCTGGTGATCACTAGGAATAAAATGCTTCCCTGGTGGCTCAGCAGTAAAGAATCCACCTGCCAATGCAGGAGACGTGGGTTCCATCCCTGGGTCGGGAAGATCCCCTGGAGAAGGAAACGGCAAACTGTTTATTTTATTCCAACATAGAATTAATTTACAATATACAATATGTAATATACACTAAAATTCTATTTTGTATTAATTTCTAATGTTTTTTAAGATCTGTAACAACATATGCAAAAATATTAATAGCGGGTAGGAGAACTATCTTAGCACTTTTGTGTATTTTTCAAATTTCTTATCATCCACACATTATCTTTCTTGTTGTATTCAGGGAAAAAGTGATTATGGGGAGAAAGAAGCCACTTCCTCAGAAGGGTGCTGGGAGAAGACCCTCTCTAGGCTCCGCTCAGCTGCCCTCGCAACATGCCTGGAGCAGTAAAAATGCCCCACACGATGTCCAAAATCAAGAACTCCTTACTGGTGAACATTTTTGCTTTGCTATGAATTTGCCCAGAAAATGGCCCAACTGTCACAGTCTGGAAAACCATGCAGGCTCTGCTTATATGAAAAGGGCCTCACTTCCAACTGCAAAGCCAGTGGTCCTCAATGCCACCTTCCTGAGACCCGTGTCGACCCCTGGGTTGGCGGGGTGGGGGAGGCAGGTGAATGAGAACCAGCCCAGGGGGCCTTATCCATGACTGCTGGTGCGCACACAGGACACAGCAGCAGTTTCACACCCAGAGCAGAAGGCTGGGAAGGGGAGCACCCTGTGGGATTGCCACAGGGAATCTGGTGAGCATACGGGTCTTCCGAGACTACCAACTGGTCCCCAGGCTGCTACCGGTCTGACCTGTTCTCCTTCTGCAGCAGCGGCGGTGGTGGTTGTTTAGTCGCTAAGTCATGTTTGACTCTTTGCGACCCCACGGACTGGTCTGTCCAAGGAATTTCCTAGGCGAAAATCCTGGAGTGGGATTTCTTTCCATTTCCATCTCCAGGGAATCTTCCCAACCCAAGGATCGAACCCAGGTCTCCGCATTGGCAGGCGGATTCTTTATCACTGAGCCACTGATAAAGGCATCAGGAGAACCTCTTCCAATGGAGTAAGAATTCAAGCTGAGACCAGAAGGAAACAAAAGGAGTGGCATGGGAGAAAACGGTTAGGTGTGGGGAGTGGGTAGGAGACAGTAGGAAGGACAGGTGAGCAGTTCTTCATCCTCAGAAGAGAACACAGCAGCACAGGCTAAGGCCCTCAAGTGGGAAAGGGCTTGACGAGAAGTGGGAGACCTCGCTTTTCTTCACTGAACAACAAGTTCTGTGTGTTCAGCTAGTCCACCAGCTTGACCCGCATGACAGCGGCTCTACCTGCTTCTGTGTGAGGACCTCTTTGGCTCCCCATGCAGTGGATCCCACCCCTGGGCAAGTCTACTGCACGCTCCTTTCCTAAGGACAGCCCAGCACTGAGCTGACACTCGCAATGGAGGTGTAGTTCTGGAAAAGATACAGAAGTAACTTCCCCATGTATCTCAGCATAGGCCGAGGATGAGGCAGTTATGGAGGTGATGCTGGGGGACTCAAGGGATGTGGTCCAGGTGTTCCACTCTCGGGGAGCTCACATACCCCAAGGAAAGGCCTTAGAGAAGCTGCTGAGAGGCTGGCAAACACCACTCTTCACTTACATCTCCAGCCCTGGTTGCTCAAATCCACTTGGCCCACGGCCTCCCAGCAGCTCCCTGCCAGTGTCTCCATGGGACCTCCACCACAGTGCTAAGTGCAGGAGCCTCACGGACACCCCACGGCCACATGCACCTCACTATCTCCCCATCATCTCCTACCACCCAGGTGTTAGGAGTCAACCTCAACTGTTCTTTCCCCCAACCCCACACCATATATGGTGCTAACCCAAAAAAGGGCTGCTGCAGGCAATGTGGCCAAGGATATAACTGGTGTCTCTGGAGTTGCTCAGCATAGCAGTCTGCCCTCCAAATAGATCTCAACTCCATCCCCTTCCCTCCATGCTCACCGCCGCCCTTGTCCATGTCAACAAGCTCTAACAGGATGCTGGCTTCTCCTCTTGCCTCCGTCCAGTCCACTCTCCATACAGCAGTCACTGCAGGTGGTACCACATACCTCCCCTGCTCAAGACCCTTTGCGCTCTCTATTGCTCTTAGCACCAAATCTCAACCCCTTATCCCAATCCATGCCTCCCATGAGTGGCTTCTACTCCCTTCTCCAACCTCCCACATCACCATCACCCCTGCTCACCCACTGTTCTCTGGCCACCCTGGCCTTTTCTGGGTCCTCAAACCAGCCCAGCTCTTCCCAACTTCAAGCTAGCACAGCACCTAGCTACCGATACATACTAGTTACTCAATAAATCATGCCCGAGAAATAAATATATCTCTTTTTCAGATATCACTCCTGTTTTTTGACAGAAGCTACCGCAGATGGTGACTGCAGCCATGAAATTAAAAGACACTTGCTCCTTGGAAGTAAAGTTATAACCAACCTAGATAGCATATTCAAAAGCAGAGACATTACTTTGCCAACAAAGGTCCGTCTAGTCAAGGCTATGGTTTTTCCTGTGGTCATGTATGGATGTGAGACTTGGACTGGGAAGAAAGCTGACCGCTGAAGAATTGGTGCTTTTGAGCTGTGGTGTTGGAGAAGACTCTTGAGAGTCCCTTGGACTGCAAGGAGATCCAACCAGTCCACTCTGAAGTAGATCAGCCCTGGGATTTCTTTGGAAGGAATGATGCTAAAGCTGAAACTCCAATACTTTGGCCACCTCATGTGAAGAGTTGACTCATTGGAAAAGACTCTGATGCTGGGAGGGATTGGGGGCAGGAGGAGAAGGGGACGCCAGAGGATGAGATGGCTGGATGGCATCACTGACTCGATGGACTTGAGTCTGAATGAACTCCGGGAGTTTGTGATAGACAGGAAGGCCTGGCGTGCTACGATTCATGGGGTCGCAAAGAGTCAGACATGACTGAGCAACTGAACTGAACTGAACTGAACTGAAAAGGCTATTGGACAGAAATGGTATGGACCTAACAGAAGCAGAAGATATTAAGAAGAGGTGGCAAGAATACACAGAAGAACTGTACAAAAAAGATCTTCACGACCCAGATAATCATGATGGTGTGATCACTCACCTAGAGCCATACATCCTGGAATGTGAAGTCAAGTGAGCCTTAGGAAGCATCACTACGAACAAAGCTAGTGGAGGTGACGGAATTCCAGTTGAGCTACTCCAAATCCTGAAAGATGATGCTGTGAAAGTGCTGCACTCAATATGCCAGCAAATTTGGAAAACTCAGCAGTGGCCACAGGACTGGAAAAAGTCAGTTTTCATTCTAATCCCAAAGAAAGCCAATGCCAAAGAATGCTCAATCTACTGCACAATTGCACTCATCTCACACGCTAGTAAAGTAATGCTCAAAATTCTCCAAGCCAGGCTTCAGCAATATGTGAACCATGAACTTCCAGATGTTCAAGCTGATTTTAGAAAAGGCAGAGGAGCCAGGGATCAAATTGCCAACATCTGCTGGACCATCGAAAAAGCAAGAGAGTTCCAGAAAAACATCTATTTCTGCTTTATTGACTACGCCAAAGTCTTTGACTGTGTGGATCACAATAAACTGTGAAAAATTCTGAAAGAGATGGGAATACCAGACCACCTGACCTGCCTCTTGAGAAATCTGTATGCAGGTCAGGAAGCAACGGTTAGAACTGGACATGGAACAACAGACTGGTTCCAAATAGGAAAAGGAGTATGTCAAGGCTGTATGTTGTCACCCTGCTTATTTAACTTATAGACAGAATACATCATGAGAAATACTGGGCTGGAAGAAGCACAAGCTGGAATCAAGATTGCGGGGACAAATATCAATAACCTCAGATATGCAGATGACACCACCCTTATGGCAGAAAGTGAAGAGGAACTAAAAAGCCTCTTGATGAAAGTGAAAGTGGAGAGTGAAAAAGTTGGCTTAAAACTCAACATTCAGAAAACGAAGATCATGGCATCTGATCCCATCACTTCATGGCAAATAGATGGGGAAACAGTGAAAAAAGTGTCAGACTTTATTTTTTGGGGCTCCAAAATCACTGCAGATGGTGATTGCAGCCATGAAATTAAAAGATGCTTACTCCTTGGAAGAAAAGTTATGACCAACCTAGACAGCAAATTAAAAAGCAGAGACGTTACATTGCCAACAAAGATCCGTCTAGTCAAGGCTATGGTTTTTCCAGTGGTCATCTATGGATGTGCGAGTTGGACTACAAAGAAAACTGAGCACCAAAGAATTGATGTTTTTGAACTGTGGTGTTGGAGAAGACTCTTGAGAGTCTCTTGGACTGAAAAGAGATCCAACCAGTCCATCCTAAGGGAGATGAGCGCTGGGTGTTCATTGGAAGGACTGATGTTGAAGCTGAAACTCCAATACTTTGGCCACCTGATGTGAAGAGCTGACTCATTTGAAAAGACCCTGATGCTAGAAAGGACTGAAGGCAGGAAGAGAAGGGGGCAACAGAGGATGAGATCGTTGGATGGTATCACAGGCTCAATGGACATGAGTTTGAGTAAGCTCTGGGAGTTGGTGATGGACAGGGAGGCCTGGCGTGCTGCAGTCCATAGGGTCGCGAAGAGTCAGATATGACTGCGTGACTGAACTGAACTGAACTGATCTTGCCATCAACAGTCTTCTAAATACCATGAAATTCAATGTGTAAAGACACTGGACATGGGACTTCCCTGGAGGTACAGTGGTTAAGAATCTACCTTCCAGTGCAGGGAACATGAGTTTTATCCCTGGGTGGGGAACTAAGATCCCACATGCCCACGCAGCAACTAAGCCCAGGTGCCACAACTAGAGAAAGCCCACACCTGGCAATGAAGACCTAGTGCAGCCAAAAATAAAATAATAATAATAAATTTTAAAAAATCAGCCACTGCCATAGTATCAGCAACCAAGACAGGGACAGCAAATGACCTAGAAGTAGGGAGGGGTCCCCAGTGGCTCACTTGCCTGCCAAAGCAGGAGACACAGTTTGATTCCTGGGTCGGGAAGATCCCCTGGATGATGGCATGGCAACCCACTCCAGTATTCTTGCCTGGAGAATCCCATGAACAGAGGAGCCTGGTGGGCTACAGTCCATGGGGTCAAAAACAGTCAGAGACGAACAAGCAACTAAGCAGCAGCAGCAGGGAGGGGTCAGGGGCCCCAGGAGATGGGAGCTAAACCCACGGACTACGATGGCAGATACCATAACAGCAGGGGGCCAAACCCATCCTGCTCCAAAGACCACTCCTCCTCGCTGAGTAATTGGTAGAATCCAAAACCCAAACAGGGCACCTAGAAGGGGCAGGTGGTTAGAGTGTGAACCTGGCTCAGATCTCCTGAATACATGGAACTAGGAAGATTCCAACTTCATATTACCTGGTCCCCAGAGTGCCCCTACCATACAGCACAGACAAGTGTCACTGCAAATGGGTCTGCTGGTCTGCAGGGCTCAGCTGGAAAAAAAGGAACAAGTGGGTGGGGTGGGGAAGTGATGGCCTGTCACCTTGGTATCCTGAACAGAGATAAGCATTAGAAGAAAAAAATCGGATGCCTCCCAGTCCACTTGTCTGTGTTTACTAAGCTCTTATTCTTGGCAAAACAACAACATCTGGGGAGAGAGGTGAGCTGGGAGGAGGAGGGGGCATTCAAAGAAGCATCATGTGACTCGTGCCTAGGAGAGGTGGACTCTGGGTACCCAGCTCAGGCACCTTGCCTCTCTTGGTTGTAAATTGCCAGAGAAATCTGAAACCCGTCTTTGGGCTCTAACCTTTAGATGTCTCCCTTAGGAAATACACCCTTTCCCCAGAGAAGTTCAAGATTCACAGGGTGCAAAAACAACTTGATCCACAGACCTGAGGGTTATTGCGGAGGGTCATTCAGAGAAAAGGCAGGTGAGGGACTTCCCTGGTGGTCCAGTGGCTAAGACTCTGTGCTCCCCATGCAGGTGGCCAGGGTTTGATCCCTGGTCAGGGAACTAGACCCCTGCCGCCACTAAAGATCCTTCACGCTGCAACAAAGACTTAAGATCCCCAGTGCCCAACTGAGACCTGGCCCAGCCAAATAAATAATTTCTTTTTTTAAAGAAAAGATGGGTAAGTAAGAGAAAGGTCAACCACCTAAAGGAATTTTTTCCCTTGGGAAGATCGCACCATGCTCAGTATCTCTGGTATCACTGCCAACAGAGAAAAACAGACACCCAACTGTCTCTATCAAGCAAGTTGGGTGTTTATAAATAATAAAAACAACTCCCTCCACTTGCACAGTTCAAGTGTTCCAAAGTCTAAGGCACAGGCAGTCATGTGCTCAGCATGGCCAAGGCTGGCAGTTGCCCTGTATTTATTACATTTGCCTCATGGAACAATGTGATACACAAAATGTATTAAACAGCAATGTTATGCTATGTATGTATGTATGTATGTATGCATGCATGCGTGTGTGTGTGTGTGTGTGTGTGTGCATGCTCAGCTGCTCAGTTGTGTCCGACTCTTTGGGACCATGTCCCACCAGGCTCCTCTGTCCACGGGACTCTCCAGGCAAGAATACTTGAGTGGGTTGCCACTGGGGAAACCCCATAGCCTACATATGTTAATGTACATTGCCTCTGATTTTATTCCTATTTCCATTATAAACCTATATTGGACTAAAATATCCTCATTTAACATCCTTTGCTTATCCTAATATAACATTTAAATCCATCAACTTAACATTGATCTTTAAGTAGCTGAACAGGTTGAACTTGTAGGCTTCAATCACAAGCAAACTGGCAAAGCTGTTTTCAAACTCAGCATCTGGACAGGAGACTCATCTGTTCTTCCTAGACTCCCTATTTCTGCAAATGGAACCTCCGTCCTTAGAGCTACTCAGGCTCCTCACCTCTGTGTCTGTGTCTCCTTTAAGCCTACCCCTAATCTAAGAGGTGCAAGTCTGAGCTCCTCCACCTGCCCAACAGGACTGTCCTTCCTCTCTGTGTTCCAAGTCAGGGCCACTAAGTACCCCCTCCCCAGCACCTGCCTCATCTCAACCCGGCCCCTCTGTTTCCAGTCTTGCTCCCTCATTCCTATGTTACCTCAAACCTGAGCTAACAAATTAATCTTCCAGAAGCACTGTGATCATGTAACTTCCCTGTGCAATATCATAGAGAATTCTCTTAATGTGGAATGCGGGAGTCCATACTCCTCAGTCGGTCCACTCTAAAGCCTGTTGTTGTTCAGTCCTGTCCAACTCTTTGTGACGCCATGAACTGCACCAGGTCCGGCTTTCCTGTCCTTCACTATCTCCTGGAGTTTACTCAGACTCATGTCCATTGAGTCGGTAATGTCATCCAACCATCTCATCCTCTGTTGTCCTCCTCTCCTCCTACTCTAAAGTCTGCTGCTGCTGCTGCTGCGTCACTTTAGTCGTGTCCGACTCTGTGCGACCCCATAGACGGCAGCCCATCAGGCTTCCCGTCCCTGGGATTCTCCAGGCAAGAACACTGGAGTGGGTTGCCATTTCCTTCTCCAATGCATGAAAGTGAAAAGTGAAAGTGAAGTTGCTCAGTCGTGTCCGACTCTATTGACCCCATGGACTGCAGCCTACCAGGCTCCTCCATCCATGGGATTTTCTAGGCAAAAGTACTGGAGTGGGGTGCCATTGCCTTCTCCACTGTAAAGTCTGGCCACTGCCAAACCGCTCGGTGTGAAATTCTCCGGCTTAGAGTCCCAACACTCACTGCATCTGCGCATGCTCAGAGTAAGTCCGCCGTGACTCACACCATCCCTTCCACCTGCAAGTGGCTTTCGCACCTGGGTCTGTGTTCCAACTCTTCAAAGTGCAGTTCTGAAGTGCCCAGTCTCCAAAAGCTTTGCCTTACTACTTCAGATGGAACTGATCCTTCCTTTCTAACTTTTTTTTTCCTTTGCTAGACACTGCGTATGTTCGCCCCCGCCCCCCACCCGCGCCCCCCGCCTCCACCCGCGCCCCCCTCCCACTACGACCTCCGACCTCCGGCTACCAGGAATTTCCCGAGGGCTGGCCTCTGTCTGACTCCCTCGCACCCTCCACCGGGGCCGAACACCACGCCACGGCCATAGCAGTCACTGCACAGCACCCAAAACTTTGTAGCAGTCAGCCCAGCTGTCCGCCTTTCCATTCTCAGACACCTTTCCGGCCGTCCTATTCACAAGGTAGAGCATTTCTCCAAACACAACAGAATTTCTCTGCTACTATTCCAAACCATGTCGTTATTCCCACTTGATCAGGACCTCTTCTCATTTTTTTGAAATCCGCCCAGTAAGCAGAATTGTCATAGACAGCACCCTGGGAGCTGGTCAGCCTTATAAAGCAGAGGACGTTGAATTGGCCTGGGCTTCTCCACGCTGTTTCTACAGGCTGTGTGCATGTGTGTCTACTAAAGATGGGGACACACAGTAGCTAGTCGCCAAGGGATCAAAGGACCAGAGCTTGAGGGGACCATCCCGGAGTTCCACCCTGTTGAATCCTGGCTCCGAACTTTTCCCTTCATCAGCGCTGTACCCTCCTACCCGTCCCGACCGGCTGACGCCTGATGCTACAGGGGCCCGGGCCGGAAGAGAAAAAGGCGCTGGATGGGGAAGGCGAAGGTGGGTATTTTCGGAACTTCAGGGGATCCCGGACAGGCGCTTCTGGTTCCCAGGGATGCGAGGCCGGCGTGCGCCGCCCGCGGGCCGGAGGGGACGCATCCCCGAGATCGGGACGGGCAGAGACCGGGATGGAGATCCTGGAGCTGGTGCTGAGGCTGAGGCTGCCGCGCAGAATGACAGCGCCCCGCTCTACCCCACCCGGGAATGGGGGTGTCCAGCTCCCCCGCTCCGCGTCCCCGGGGGCGCTCGGCGCGCCCAGCCCCTCCCGCCCGCTCCGGCCCCAGGCAGGGCCCGCGGGTTGCGGCGGGGCCCGCGGCCGCTACTCACCCGGAGGGTTGACGGCCGCCGGGGTTGCCATCTTGCTCGGGAGGCTGGGCGCGCGCCGGGCGGGGGCGCGGAGCGGGGGCGGCGTGGAGCCGGGCGTCCCCCCCGGGGCAAACGCGGCCAGCGCAGGCCCAGGCGCCACCGCCGCCGCCCCTCCGCCGCCCCTGCGCCGCCACACAAAGGACGGCGCGGGCGGGCGCTGCTCCGCGCTCTCCCGCCGCCCGGCCGCCCGCGCCCCCGCCTCTGTCGCCTCCGCCCCCTCCCCGGCCTCCTTCTCCGGCCTCAGCCTTTGTCACACGCGGGGGGCGCCCGGCCGCCGCTCCCCGGGCCGGGCCGCAGCACCGCGAGACTTGGGGCGGCGGGCGGCCGGACCCCCGAGTCGGGGGCCGCCCCCTCGGGGCCGCTCAGGTTCCCAGGCTCGGGCTGGAGGCGCGCCCCCTCCCCGCTCTCCAGGTCCGAGTCTCCCCTCGCCCACCCCCACCCCGGGGGTCCCGGACACAGCTCGAAGGGGCGCTGTTCCTGGGCCAGGGGGCCGGGCCCGAGAGGGTGGGGGGCCGCCCATTAAGATTCAGAGGGAAGATGGAGAGAAACAAAGGCGCCCCAGTGCTGCCCACTTAGCATGCCGGCGCCGCGCCGCTCGGCTCCCAGGGCCGAGACTCCTAAGGCCCCCGGCACCTCCAAGGCCACGGGCACGGAAGGACAGCTGCCGAGGGCACCCAGCGAACACCAGACCCGGGAAACTGTGCAGGATTCGGCCCTTGGAAAGGCTGTCAGCTCGACTTCCCTTTCTGCACAGTGACTGTCTTTGGTTATCACCCGAAGTTGTTGCAGGAGCTTTTACACAACCACCTGAGAATTTAAGAGTCTCTGAGAGCTTTTGTTTGCCTATCCTGGTGAAGTTAGCCATAGAGAGCTGGGAGGGACTGTTTCTTCGCCAGACAGCACGGTTGCTCATAGGAAGGAGATGGCACCCACTGAGAAGGCTCCAGTGACGAATGAACCCCTCCCAGGTGAGACCCACAAAGGGCAAGACGGCCTCTTAATGTGGACACGTTTGCAAAAACATCAGACTGTCTTAAATCCTTACAAAGAAGCACTTGGTGGAGAAGGAGGGGGCGAGTAGAGAAAAAATGCTTGGGATGTTATTTTCAAATCAGCATTTTCTTCCAGGGGAGTATTTGTCACTATTGATTTGACTAATAGGCGCTTAATGATATTCATTTGTTTATCGATTCCATGAAATTGAATGTCTGCTGTGTGCCTGGACAAGGCGATGTATTGGGTGGACCATGGAAAGAGAGCCACAGGGGCTCTGCCCTCCCTGTACTTCTAGTCTGAGTGGCCATGAGGGCAGCAGAATAAGGTGTTTGTACTCCAGAAGCACACAGCTGCTTGGGGCTCAGTGTGGTCACTGGTGAATGAATGAATGGGGGCAGAGAGAGGCCAAAGTGATGAAGAACACACACACTATTCTGAAAAAATGAGCAGAATATGGAGAGGTGGAAAGAAAGACTCTTCAAGGGAAAACTAGGGCATGAATGCAACCAGCACCAAGGTGGGCCAGGCTGGTGGGACTTCCCTGGTGGTCCAGTGGCTAAGACTCTGACCTCCCAATGCAGGGGGCTCCTGGGTTCCATCCTTGGTCGTGAGGCAGGAGATAGATGGGACCCACACTGAACAGTTTCTCCCTTATAGACAGAAACTCCATAATAGCAGAAATCCCGGGGCTTACCTGGTGGCTCAGTGGTAAAGAATCACCTGCCAATGTAGGGGACCCAGGGTTCCATCCCTGATCCAGGAAGATCCCACATGCCATGGAGCAACTAAGCCCTAGCACCACAACTATTGAGTCTGTGCTCCAGAGCTGAGAAGCCACAACTACTGAACCCACGTGCCCTAGCCACCGAAGTTTGCATGCCCGAGAGCCCATGCTCCCCAACAAGAGAAGCCACCACAATGAGAAGCTCAAGCCCTGCAGCTAGAGAGTAGCCCCTGTTCACTGCAACTAGAGAAAGCCTATGTGCTGCAAGGAAGACACAGCCCAGCCAAAAATAAATAAAAAAAATTATTTTTTAAAAAATAGTAGAAATTCCGCAAAAATAGGATGACAGAGGAGGCTGTGCTTGCTAAGTCGCTTCAGTCGTGTCCAACTCTTTGTGACCCCATGGACTATAGCCCTCCAGGCTCCTCTGTCCATGGGATTCTCCAGGCAAGAATACTGGAGTGGGTTGCCTTGCCCTTCTCTAGAGAATCTTCCGGACCCAGGGATCAAACCTGAGTCTTTTATGTCTCCTGCAATAGCAGGCGGGTTCTTTACCACTAGCACCACCTGGGAAGCCCAAGGAGGACACTGGGCCCTGCCCAAATAAGACATAAAAGACCACATATTCCTCATTCTCAAAGTTAAGGAGGCCTCCCCGACTATATATGCACAGAAAGGCTCCATGGTGGTCAAAAAGGGAGGGGGCACCACCCTAGTCAGAGAAGGCAATGGCAACCCACTCCACTACTCTTGCCTGGAAAATCCCATGGGCGGAGGAGCCTGGTAGGCTGCAGTCCGTGGAGTCGCTAAGAGTCGGACATGACTGAGCGTCTTCACTTTCACTTATCTCTTTCGTGCATTGGAGAAGGAAATGGCAACCCACTCCAGTGTTCTTGCCTGGAGAATCCCAGGGACGGGGGAGCCTTGTAGGCTGCCCTCTATGGGGTCGCACAGAGTCAGACACGACTGAAGCAACTTAGCAGCAGCAGCAGCAGCCACCCTAGTAAGTGTTGTCAACCTACCCATAGGCCTCTTCACTAGAGTCTGCCTTGGCTAAGAGATGCCCACGTGCACACTGAAGGGATCCTGAGATATACCAAATACAGAGTCAGTACCAGGCAAATCTAAATGATTGACCAGAGGAAACCTGGAAGAAATACCCACTAAAAGTGATTCAAACTACCACCAGGGCATGACTCTCTCTCTGAGCCTGCCTGTGTGTCTATCCACACCAACTGTACTCTAGTAAATACTGGTTTCACAACTTTCTATCTCTGTGGGAACTCTTTTCTGCAAAGCTGAAGGGCCTTGTCACTGACCACTGACCTAGTGACTAGGTCCTCTTATCTCCAAGACCCCATCTCAATCTCTGGTGGGGAACTGAAGCTCTACTTCAAACCACTGCAGGCCAAGGTTACCTGAGGTCAGTCAGGGAACTAGATCCCATGTACCACAACTATAAGACCAGGTGCGGCCAAATAAATTAATAAATATTAAAAAGTAATAAAAAAAAAAAAAGGTGGACCAGGCCTAGACAGATAATGAGGTATAGAGAGAGAACAGTTTGGGTACACCCCATCCTTGTATCAAGTCGCTGCCCCTGATTTTCCCAGCGTCAGTTAAATGAGAGCTCAGCCTCTCTTCCACATCCTCCCAAATGGCAGCACACTCAAATAACCCCATGCACTTAACAAATACACAGGGCCTCCTTGATGGCTCAGTGGTAAAAAATCCACCTGCCAATGCAGGAGACACAAGTTTGATCCCTGGGTCAGGAAGATCCCCTGAAGGAGGAATTAACAACCCACTCCAGTATTCTTGCCTGGAAAATCCCATAGAAAAAGGAGCCTGGGGGACTACAGTCCACAGGGTCACAAAGAGTCAGACATGACTAGCGACTAATCAAGAACAACAAGGATATTTGACTGAAGATTTGTCACTCCATCTCAAGCAAGGTAAAAATCCATTTTTAATGCTTCTGCTACCCAGGCGATTCTTTTTTAGGCTCTGCTCTGTACGAGTATCTTCACATAGGCCCCAGCATCACTGTACCCTCACTGCCACCAAACTCTTTCCCTTCTCCAACTTTCCACACCCCTTAGAAGTAAGCCAGTTTCTCTCCTTGGCATTCATATGTCAGCCACTCCATGTGGCTCATTTTGGTATTATCTCCAAATATATTTTTTAATAGTCTCCCTAAAAAACTAAAATTGTAGCGAACATGACCGTTTTACTCGCAGACACACATATATTCAACTGTGCTGTTGAAAAGTGAAAGTGTTAGTCGCTCAGTCATGTCCGACACTTTGCAACCTCACGGACTGTATCCCAACAGTCTCCTCTATCCATGAATTCTCCAGGCAAGAATTCAGGAATGGGTAGCTATTCCCTTTTCCAGGGGATCTTCCCGACCCCGAAATTGAACACCTACATTGCAGGTGGATTCTTTACCGTCTGAGCCACTGGGGAAGCCTTAACTGTGCTGTCGCCTTCTCCCCATTTTTCTAAAATGTTACTCTGCAAATATCTTTAGTCCTTCTTTTTGCATTTGTCCATGGCAATAAAAGAATGTGGATGACTACAAGACACTGGGACACTTTGTGTCCTATAGTCTGCTTGGAGTCTGTGGTGCTGTGGTTTTTAGTAAGTAATAAACATATTTGAGTTTTAACAGAGAAGGAGACATTTCATCTTCTCCCCCGATCCCCACACCTTCCAGGTGGAAGGGCCTTTTGGCATCACCCAATTCAGCCCCCAGAGTTTGCAGATGAGGGAACTGAGACTCAAGGCAGGGAACTGACTTTGCCAAGGTCACACAGCTCAATAGCTAGATAAGATTTGGTGTTTTGTTTTGTTTTCTATTGAGCTGCATGAACTGTTTGTATATTTTAGATTAATCCCTTATCAGTTGCCTCATTTGCACATATTTTCTCCCATAATTTGTTGTTGTTGTTCAGTTGCAAAGTTGTATCCAGCTCTCTGAGACCCCATGGACTGCATGTAGCATGCCAGGCTTCCCTGTCCTTCACTGTCTCCCAGAACCTGCTCAAACTCATGTCCATTCAGTCAGTGATGCCATCCAATCATTCCATCCTCTGTCATCCCCTTCTCCTCCTGCCCTCAGTCTTTCCCAGCATCAGGGTCTTTTCCAATGAGATAGCTCTTCGCATCAGGTGGCCAAAGTATTGGAGCTTCAGCTTCAGCAACAATCCTTCAAATGAATATTCAGAGTTGATTTCCTTTAAGACTGACTGGTTTGATCTCCTTGCTGTCCAAGAGACCCTGGAGAATCTTCTCCAGTACCACAGTTCAAAACCATCAGTTCTTCAGCACTCAGTCTTCCATATGGTCCACCTCTCACATTCATACGTGACTCCTGGAAAAACCATGGCTTTGACTAGATGGACCTTTGTCGCCAAAGTGATGTCTCTGCTTTTTCATATGCCATCTAGGTTTGTCATAACTTTTCTTCCAAGGAGCAAGCGTCTTTTAATTTCATGGTTGCAGTCACCATATACATTATAAGGGTTGTGGTTTTGTTTTCTACATGGTTTTCTTTGCTCTGCAAAAGGTTTTACGTTTAATTAGGCCCCATTTGTTTATTTATGTTTTTATTTTCATCACTCGAGGCAGTGCGTCAAAAAGATCTTGCTATGATTTTTGTCAGAGTGTTCTGCCTATATTTTCTTCTAAGAGTTTTATAGTATCTGGCCTTACATTTAGGTCTTTCATCCATTTTGAGTTTAATTTTGTGTATGGTGTTAGGCAGTGTTCTAATTCCATTCTTTTACATGTAGCAGTCTAGTTTTCCCAGCACTACTTATTGAAGAGACGGTCTTTTCTCCATTGTATGCATTTGCCTCCTTTGTCATAGATTGTGCTGTGTGTGTGCTATTGCTAAGTTGCTTCAGTCATGTCCAACTATTTGCGACCTCATGGATGGTAGCCCACCAGGCTCCTCTGTCCATAGGATTCTCCAGGTAAGAATACTAGAGTGAGTTTCCATGCCCTCCTGCAGAGGATCTTCCCGGCCCAAGGATTAAACCCAGGTCTCCTGCATTATAGGTTCTTTGCCGTCTGAGCCACCAGGCAAAGAACCCCTTTGTCATAGATTATGTGACCTTAGGTGCGTGGGTTTAGCCCTAGACTTTCTATCCTGTTCCAATGATCTGTATTTCTAGCCAGATAAGACTTGGAGCCAAGTCACCCACAGTGCCGGGATTTGGGGCTGGTGGTGGGATGAGGAGGGTGTTGAGAAGTAGTAGAGGAATGAGTGATTTGGGTGCTCATCCTCTCTTGTCTCTCAGTGTTAAATAAGTAACTACCCAGAAACATCGATTGTGGATGAAAACCCCACTCTTAAGTAAACAGTCTGAAACAGAGCAGTTAGTCATTGTTGAAAACTGAGTGGTGTTTGCATAATACAATGTCTCTTGCTAATTATGAGAGCTAGTAGACTGTGACCAGTTAACAGGCTCAGGAATTCCACTCAAACGTTAAACAACCTAGAACTCTTTTAAATTCCAAATGAGGATCTTGCTTTGGAAGCTGAGATTTGCATTAAAACACACACACACACACACACACACACACACACACAGACCCATGGGATTGGGTCCCACAGCATGTGATTCTGGGTATGGTGTTCCCAGAATGACTTGGGTTGCCAGACACAATGCTGGTAAGACTGGGTGGGGGAAAGCAAACACCTTGACTCTGCTTGTATCCCTTTGGTATGAGAGACAGGACTTCCTTTGTATGATGCATAACATCCCAGGAATTGTTATCTTCTTTTAACTTTAAGATGGCAAGAGGCCAGGAATGCAAACACATGGCATGAAAATGTATACAACAGATACTACTAGAAATTCAGGAAGAAATTGGAGGGGTGGGATGGGAAGGAGGCTCAAGAGGGAAGGGATATATGTATAAGTATAGCTGATTCACATTGTTGTACAGCAGGAACTAACACAACATTGTAAGGGAACTATACTCCAATTAAAAATATATATGAAATGGAATTCAAGAAGAAACTGACAAAAATCACAGTGCAGATTTTAGCTAAGATTTTTCTGGTGGTTGACAGAATAACAACAAAAGCAACTATAAAACATGCTGATTTGAAGTTTATTATTTACTCTTGGCTGTAACTCGGGACCCCTAAGACTCTGCTCCTGAATCTGACTGAAGCTCTTCCTCTTAGCATGAGCCAGAGTTACTTGGCCCCCAGGGTGGCTGTGATTGAGTGGGTTTGCAGACAATGACTGGACCATATAGGACAGGCATAATCTTCCTTCCTGGAGATGTTCGTCTCTTGGGAGATGCTCTCAAACTCTCTGAAACTCTGTGTGGCCCCCATGAATGGAGAGAGGCTGGGGCTGGCCCTGGCTCAGATGCCTGCCTCTACGCCAGCTGTGCCCATGAGGCAGGTGACTTTGACTGTCCCTTCTTGGGATAGGAGACCTGATCCTGTAAGAAGAATGAGGCTCCTGATGAAGCCCTGTGGCTGGAGCCATGAAGAAGCAGCGCTCAAGAACACAGGGCTGCCATTCCAAAAGGATGGAATGGCTAGGAAGATGTTTGCACAGATGGCTGCTGCAAAGTGAGAGAAATGAAAGAAGGAGAAAAAATTAACAAAGAGAAATGCAGAAAGTGATATAGCAGGCAACGAAAGAAGCACTTACCAATTAGTCCAAGGGCTGAGCCTTTGGAAAGGACCTTTACCTCTGACACTCAATCTCCATTCCCCATCAACAATTACATTCTAGTAAAGTTCTACTGCTGCTGCCAAGTCACTACAGTCGTGTCCGACTCTGTGCGACCCCATAGACGGAAGCGCACCAGGCTCCCCCGTCCCTGGGATTCTCCAGGCAAGAACACTGGAGTGGGTTGCCAATTCCTTCTCCAATGCACGAAAGAGATAAGTGAAAGGGAAGTCGCTCAGTCGTGTCCAGCTCTTAGCGACCCCATGGACTGCAGCCTACCAGGGTCTTCCGTCCATGGGATTTTCCAGGCAAGAGTACTGGAGTGGGGTGCCATTGCCTTCTCCGTAGTAAAATTCAGGACTTGTTATTTCCTACACACACCAGGAGGCTTCCTTTGCCCCGAACCCCACCCCCATTCCTAATGGCTCAGTGGTAAAGAATCTGCCTGCCAAGGCAGGAGACATGGGTTCGATCCTGAGGTTGGGAAGATCCCCTGGAGAAGGAAATGGCGACCTACTCCAGTATTCTTGCCTGGGAAACCCCATGGGCAGAGGAGTCTGGCAGGCTATACAGTCCATGGGGTTGCCAAGAGTCAGACTCGACTTAGTGACTAAACAACAACAGCAACCCATGACCTTCTTACCATTATTGCCTCCTCACTTAGAAGCAGTGACTTCATGATTTCTTCCACGGAGGGGCTCCATTTCCCTCCGTTTCCTTCATTTCAGCATATATCTCTCTATACTGGGGTTGATTTTTTATGTTTTTGTTTCATTAAGCTGTGAGCTACTGCCTTTATCTTTTTTTTCCTTTTATACCGAGTTCATATCCTGACCCCTTTGAAGCATTCTAGGGCTTTGCTGGTGGCTCATGTGGTAAAGAACCTGCCTGTAATTCAGGAGACCTGGGTTCGATCCCTGGGTAGGGAAGATACCCTGGAGAAGGGAGTGGCTACCCACTCCAGGATTCTTGCCTGGGGAATTGCACAGACAGAAGAACCTGATGGACTACAATCCGTGGGGTCAACAAGAGTCAGACATGACTGAGTGACAATTTTTCTTTTTCTTTTTTTATGAAATATTCTAATATTCATGGAAAGAGTGGTTAAGTATCTTATCAGACATGAGAGAGCCTGTAATCCACCATGCCTCCCTACTGTTCCCTCCTTGATAGGATACATAGAATGAAATGTTGCTTCTATCTATAACATCTCACGCATTTCCAGTGATAGAGAACCCTAGCATCTCTATTTTTTAACTTCTCTAGGCTGGATTTTTATTTTTAATTTCCTGCTATAGTTTTGATCCATGTGAAAAGCTACATCAGTTACTCTTGGAGAACAAGAGGGAAATGAGTATGAAAAAAGGTCTTCCACCCAAAGCTCAATGCTCTATGCCATTTAGTGGAGTGAAAGTGAAATTCACTCAGTCATGTCCCACTCTTTGTGACCCCATGGACTATATTGTCCATGGAATTCTCTAGGCCGGAATACTGGAGTGGATAGCCTTTCCCTTCACCAGGGGATCTCCCCAACCCAGGGATCCAACCCAGGTCTCCCACACTGTGGGTGGATTCTTTACCAGCTGAGCCACCAGGAAAGCCCATGTAAGTCTTCCTTTTTTCCCAGTGCATGAGAAGGATTATAATAATTCCATTTCCAGTAGGAATTATAACAACTCTTCTATGTACAGCACTTTCTGACTCTCACATCACTCTGACACTACTATTTCACAAGCTAGGGCATTTTTGATTTGGTCTTATAAATGAAGAATTTCAGCATGTGAAAATAATATTTTGTTAGATAATCACTTTCCTGTTTGTGTGAATCCATTTTGGAAACCACCTCACAAACGACAACAATTTTCTTTTTCAGCATAACCAGATTCTCTGGATGTTTTTATCAGATAATACTGTGTGCATTGGGTCTTCTCACATGTTACATATTTACAGAGGTAATTTTTGCTTAAAAATGCCCAGTGAATTAACAGAGTTAATGATCAATCTCTCTTTCCAGGTGATATTCGAAATTCTGTTGGCATCCACAGTGGTCTCTCTGATACGACACGTCTAGACCAAACTCATTATCCAGCCAACTGGTCTGTGACTGTTCAATCATTTGCATGCAAATGACCACAAATAAAGGGCAGGTGACAATGATTTCCTTTCCTGTAGGTCACAGTGTTCAAGGGAAATCTGTTTCTGTTCAAGAACATTTATTTTGGGAATGCTTAGTCTCCCTCATTGAGGGGTTAGCTTTTGGTCTTTTGAATATCTACCTGTTTTAATCATGGTCAGAGACTTCTAGAGGGGAACTTGAAAACCCATCTAGTATATGATTTAGAGGTGAACCTTTGAAATTTTCCATTTCTCTCTGCTTGTTGTATCTGTTGTTGTTGTTTAATCACTAAGCCATGTCTGACTCATTTTCAAACCCGTGGACTATTGCCCCAACAGGCTCCTCTGTCCCTGGAATTCTCCAGGCAAGAATACTGGAGTGGGTTACCATTTTTGTCTCCAGGGGGTCTTCCTGACCCAGGGATCAAATCCATGTTTCCTGCATTGGCAGGTGGATAATCTTTACCACTGAGATACCTGCCATTCACCCCAATCATCAATATTTCACAGTACTTGCTTTCTCACTTCCTCTCTCTGTGTACATCTTCAGTGGTTTCAGTTCAAACCATTTGAACAATCTCAAATGGTTTATGAACCATTTGAGAATAACTGGAGACATGACAGCCCTTTCTGCTGAATACATGCTAAGTCTCCAGTCGTGTCCGATTCTTTGTGACCCCATGGACTGTGGCCCACCAGGCTCCTCCATCCACGGGATTTTCCAGGCAAGAGTACTGGAGTGGGTTGCCATTGCCTTCTCCAGGGGATCTTTCCAACCCAAGGATCGAACCCACGTCTCTTACGTCTTCTGCGTTGGCAGGTGGGTTCTTTACCACTAGCGCCACCTGGGAAGCCCTGCTGAATACTTCAGTGTGTATTTCCTAAGAACAAGGACTCTGTCTTACATAAGCACATTATAATTATTCAAATCGAGAAGTTATCTCTGATTAAATAATTATCTAAGCCACACACCCTACTTATTTTTCCCCAATTACCTGAAAAACGTTCCTTATATTAAAAAAAATTCTGTCCAGTGTGAGATCATATGTTGCCATGTCTCTGTCATTTCCTCTAATCTAGAAATGTTTCCACTTCTTTCTTTAGTGGACTGTATATTTTTTGGAACAGTTTTAAGAGTCACAGAAAAATTGAGCAGAAAGTACAAAAAGTCCCTATATACCCTCTGCCCACACAAGTGCAACCTCCCCACTATCAACATCATACTCCAAAGTGATACTTTCGTCACAGCTGATGAGTCTGGGGACTGCCCTGGTGGTCCAGTGACTAAGAGCCTGCACTTCCAATGCAAAGAGCTGGGGTTCAATCCTTAGTCAGAGAACTGGGTCCCTCATGCTGCAACTAAGAATTCGTTGCCTCAATTAACCAGGAGAGCCAAATAAATAAAAATAAATAAATATTTAAAGCAAAAACAATTGATGAGCCTACATTGATACATCATAATCACTCCAAGTCCATAGTTTACATCATGGCTCACTCTTAGTGGTATGTATTCTATAGGTTTTAACAAATATATAAAAACATTCATCTCTTATTACAGTATCCCACAGGGTAGTTTTTGAAATGTTGATAGAAACATCTCACAGCCACACACCTATGGAAATGGTGAAAACCCAAGTGTTTCTTGTGTGTGTGTGATTTTTGCTGTGGTACATAAATCAATTATAAATAAATATATTTTACAATTGATGGTGTCAATGAAATACAGTGTTGTGCCCATTGTTCAGATAAGGAAGCAGAGGCTCAGGGTGATTAAGTAACTCACCAAGCGAGTAAGAGACAGATCCAAGGTCTGACTGCACACATCAGCTCTTAGGCAGTCTGCACCACACTGCTCACAGCTCTGGTTTCGGCGTTACGGTCTCCACCTACTTTGCCCTCCAGGTCTTGTAATACAGAGTACTCACACACAGACGTTTGGCTCTGTCTTGAGGCAGTACAGGTTAACCAGTGTCAACTATAAATTGGCACTTGCCGTCTACCTCTACAAGGATTAAATCAGGTGCTTCTGCAGCTGCCGACCTTCAGCACCCCGGAAAGGAATTCAGACTGGAGAGCAGAAATGAGGCACTCTGTGCTCTGGGAAAACTGGCAGGACAAGTCTTTAGATACATATTTTCAGGAGCTGGTTTCAAATTCTTGCATCTCCTCACATGTAGAAAAGCACTAAAATCCTTCATGGTGACCACTGCTCCTTGCGACTAACAATAACCTCCTGCAAAAAATACATGCTAGATTGCATGTACTCCCCCTTCACCAAAATCACATCTATACTGACCTTCCCCCACTGCCTCTCTGGACCAGTTTCTCAGAGCTCTTTAAGGTGCTGTTCTCCTGGGCTATCAACCTCATTTTGTCCCGAATAAAGCTTAACTCACAACTCTCACATTCTACATTTTCTTAAGTCGACATCAGAAATCCCCAAGCCCATTGAGATGATCTTGGGAGCAGGGACCTGGCATTCCTGAGTTCTTTCTACTCCTGAGACTATTTGCAAATGAAAACAATGGATTCTTTCAGTCTCTTTTGAGAAATATTCCTTGTCTCCTACAAGACCTGGGCCTCAGGTCTTTTTCTGAGATTTCAAAATGAAAATCAGAAGTAATATTAACATGTAAGATAACAAAAAAATGTCTGTGTAAGCTGAGTCAGGAAAAAATAGAACACGATATAAATTCAAGTAAAAGATGGCTTTGAGGGGCACATAAGCAGAATATTCTCAGCTTGTGTCCCCCCTAAAACATTGTGACCCACACAGCAGCATGCTCACTGTTATTGCAGCTCAAACGGTGAAAGCAAAGCACAATACACAGCTCAAATGCTCTTTTTGTATTTGGCTCTTGCACCTCATAAATATGTTCAGTTATTTAAATTAAATTGTACCTAAGCCAGCTCAACCCAAAAGATAACATTTCCTGCTCTCACAAGGCATTTGTTCTATTTATATCCCAGAACACCATCAAAGAAAACATACTTCAGATCTACTTTCTTATTTTGCTGAAAGTAGCATGTACAACGAAGGACTTCAAACTCAATTGGCACATTAACATAATCACATCAGGCAAGCACTTGACAGTTGGAAATTGGGTAAATCAAAGCGAATGATTTTAGCCCCTCGCTTTACAATTAGGCAAAAAGAAAAAAGAATAGCTTAAATGCTGTCAGATGCGTTTACTATAGTTATACCTAACTGATGACGCTGGAATTGTTGACACTCAAAGAGTGCTTAAATTTCTCTTCATATTTAAATAAGTCAGAAGTTAAACACATGTATTGGATGGTGTGGTGGTAAAGAACTCACCTGCCAATGCAGGAGACATAAGATACGTGGGTTCGATCCTTGGGATGGGAAGATCCCTTGGAGAAGGGCATGACAACCCACTCCAGTGTTCTTACCTGGAGAATCCCATGGACAGAGGATCCCGGAGGGCTATAGCTCACAGGGTCGCAAAGAGTCAGACATGACTGAAGCGACTTAGTACACACACATTGTCCTACTTAGAGGCTTCCTTCTGACCATCTGTGCTAAATGTAGCAAGAAAGCTCTCTTGCTTTCAACGGCATCCCACACTGGAGCTTTCATGCCACTGTGAGAAGTTCTGCAATGAAAACACGTGGTCATGCAGCCTAGCCACAGCAGTGGTCCTTTTTGGAAGCTGGGACCAGATCTGTGGAAAACAATTTTTCCAGTGAGAGGTGTGGAGAACAGTTTTGAGATGATTCAAGTGCATTATATTTATTGTGTACTTTATTTCTATCATTATTGCATCAGCTCCACCTCAGATCAGCAGGCATCAGATCCTGGAGGTTGGGGACCCCTGGATTATAGGTTGGGGATCCCTGGGCCATAGTTAACAATACTGTGTTATAAACTTGAAATTTGTCCAAAGAGTAAACCTTAAATATTCCTACCACGCAAAAAAAGTAATTACACTAAGTGATGGGGGTATTAACTAACTCTATTGTGATAAGTATTTCATAATATATAAGTGTAACAAATCAACATATTTTACACCTTGATGGTGGTTTAGTCACAGTGATTTTGGAGCCCAAAAAGATAAAGTCAGCCACAGTTTCCACCATTTCCCCATCTTTTTGCCATGAAGTGATGGGACCAGATGCCATGATCTTAGTGTTCTGAATGTTGAGCTTTAAGCCAACTTTTTCACTCTCCTCTTTCACTTTCATCAAGAAGCTCTTTGGTTCTTTACTTTCTGCCATAAGGGTGGTGTCATCTGCATATCTGAAGTTACTAATATTTCTCCCGGCAATCTTGATTCCAGCTTGTGCTTCTTCCAGCCCAGTGTTTCTCATGATGTACTCTGCATACAAGTTAAATAGGCAGGGTGACAATGTACAGCCTTGACGTACTCCTTTTCCTAGTTGGAAACCAGTCTGTTGTTCCATGTCCAGTTCTAACTGCTGCTCCTGACCTGCATACAGGTTTCTCAAGAGGCAGGTCAGGTGGTCTGGTATTCCCATCTCTTTCAGAATTTTCCACAGTTTATTGTGATCCACACAAAGGCTTTGGCATAGTCAATAAAGCAGAAATAGATGTTTTTCTGGAACTCTCTTGCTTTTTCCATGATCCAGCAGATGTTAGCAATTTGATCTCTGGCTCCTCTGACTTTTCTAAAATCAGCTTGAACATCTGGAAGTTCATGGTTCACATATTGCTGAAGCCTGGCTTGGAGAATTTTGAGCATTACTTTACTAGCGTGTGAGCGGAGTGCAATTGTGTGGTAGTTTGAGCATTCTTTGGCATTGCCTTTCTTTGGGATTGGAATGAAAACTGACCTTTTCCAGTCCTGTGGCCACTGCTGAGTTTTCCAAATTTGCTGGCATAATGAGTGCAGCACTTTCACAGCATCATCTTTCAGGATTTGAAATAGCTCAACTGGAATTCCGTCACCTCCACTAGCTTTGTTCCTAGTAATGCTTTGTAAGGCCCACTTAACTTCACATTCCAGGATGTCTGGCTCTAGGTGAGTGATCACACCATCGTGATTATCTGGGTCGTGAAGATCTTTTTCGTACAGTTCTTCTGTGTATTCTTGCCACCTCTTCTTAATATCTTCTGCTTCTGTTAGGTCCATACCATTTCTGTCCTTTATTGAGCCCATCTTTGCATGAAATGTTCCCTTGATATCTCTAATTTTCTTGAAGAGATCTCTAGTCTTTCCCATTCTATTGTTTTCCTCTATTTCTTTGCATTAATCACTGAGGAAGGCTTTCTTATCTCTCCTTGCTATTCTTTGGAACTCTGCATTCAGATGCTTATCTTTCCTTTTCTCCTTTGCTTCTCGCTTCTCTTCTTTTCACAGCTATTCCTAAGGCTTCCTCAGACAGCCATTTTGCCTTTTTGCATTTCTTTTTCTTGGGGATGGTCTTGATGCCTGTCTCTGGTACAATGTCACAAACCTCCATCCATAGTTCATCAGGCACTCTGTCTATCAGATCTAGTTCCTTAAATCTATTTCTCACTTCCACTGTATAATCAAAAGGGATTTGATTTAGGTCATACCTGAATGGTCTAGTGGTTTTCCCCATTTTATTCAATTTAAGTCTGTATTTGGCCATAAGGAGTTCATGATCTGAGCCACAGTCAGCTCCTGGTCTTATTTCTGCTGACTGTATAGAGCTTCTCCATCTTTGGCTGCAAAGAATATAATCAATCTGATTTCGGTGTTGGCCATCTGGTGATGTCTATGTGTAGAGTCTTCTCTTGTGTTGTTGGAAGAGGGTGTTTACTATGACCACTGCATTCTCCTGGCAAAACTCTGTTAGCTTTTGTCCTGCTTCATTCTGTACTCCAAGGCCAAATTTGCCTGTTACTCCAGGTGTCTCTTGACTTCCTACTTTTGCATTGCCGTCCCCTATAATGAAAAGGACATCTTTTTTGGGTGTTAGTTCTAAAAGGTCTTGTAGGTCTTCATAGAACCATTCAGCTTCAGCTTCTTCAGTGTTACTACATGCGTGTCCAATCCCTGGGATGGCCAGATCCCCTGGAGAAGGAAATGGCAACCTACTCCAGTATTCTTGCCTGGAGAATTCCATAGACAGAGGAGCCGGGTGGGCTGCAGTCTGTGAGGTCACACAGAGTCACAACAAACAACATATTACTGCTACAACCCACAGGGGTTGGTGGGGGGAGGGAAATACTGAGTACAGTGGGTTGGCCCCACTCACTGAAGTTTGAAGCCCACCACTGCTTAATGAGGAGGATGGGGATTCCTGACAGCTACTCACCCCTTCCTTGGTTAAGAGTTTGTATGACAGATCTGTTTATAGTCAGAAGCCCTGACTGGATCACTGAGACCCTAAAGGAAACAGTAATCTGAAGAGTTTATTCAAAGTAACATCCTTATCTGCTTCCTGGCCTGAGAGATGTGAAGGGAAAGACAGGAAATGGCCTGAGCTTAATGAATCCCAGCTTAAACCTTTGACCAGCTCTGTTCCTTAGACACATGATGTCAGCAAACTCAAAAAGTCCTGAATATTCAGCAGTGGACTCTTCCTAGCCAGCATGAGTGGACACTGCTCTGCATCCCAGCCCACTGGGTGTTTCTATACTCTTCTTGCTGGCCCTGTTCTCATGGGCAGCCCCCTCTTCCCTTTATTCCTTATTCCTTCCACGTCCAAGGTAAGAGAAATCCAAGTAAGATGGTAGGTGCTGAGAGAGGGCATGAGAGGGCAGACAGACTGAAACCACGATCACAGACAACTAGCCAATCTGATCACATGGACTACAGCCTTGTCTAACTCAGTGGAACTAAGCTATGCTGTGTGGGGCCACCCAAGATGGATAGATCATGGTGGAGAGATCTGACAGAATGTGGTCCACTGGAGAAGGGAATGGCAAATCACTTCAGTATTCTTGCTTTGAGAACCCCATGAACAGTATGAAAAGGCAAACAGATAGGACACTGAAAGATGAACTCCCCAGGTCAGTAGGTGCCCAATATGCTATGAGAGATCAGTGGAGAAATAACTTCAGAAAGAATGAAGGCATGGAGCCAAAGGAAAAACAACACCCAGTTGTGGATGTGACTGGTAATAGAAGCAAGGTCTGATGCTGTAAAGAGCAATATTGCATAGGAACCTGGAATGTTAGGTCCATGAATCAAGGCAAGTTGGAAGTGGTCAAACAGGAGATGGCAAGAGTGAACGTCGACATTCTAGGAATCAGCGAACTAAAATGGACTGGAATGGGTGAATTTAACTCAGATGACCATTATATCTACTACTGTGGGTGGGAATCCCTTAGAAGAAATGGAGTAGCCATCATAGTCAACAATAGAGTCCGAAATGCAGTACTTGGATGCAATCTCAAGAATGACAGAATGATCTCTGTTGGTTTCCAAGGCAGCCATTCAATATCACAGCAATCCAAGCCTATGCCCTGACCAGTAATGCTGAAGAAGCTGAAGTTGAACGGTTCTATGAAGACCTACAAGACCTTTTAGAACTAACACCCAAAAAAAATGTCCTTTTCATTATAGGGGATTGCAATGCAAAAGTAGGAAGTCAAGAGACACCTGGAGTAACAGGCAAATTTGGCCTTGGAGTACAGAATGAAGCAGGACAAAAGCTAACAAAGTTTTGCCAAGAGAACACACTGGTCATAGCAAATACCCTCTTCCAACAACACAAGAGAAGAGAAATATTAATATCAGATATGCAGATGACACCACCCTTATGGCAGAAAGTGAATAAGAACTAAAGAGCCTCTTGATGAAAGTGAAAGAGGAGAGTGAAAAAGTTGGCTTAAAGCTCAACATTCAGAACACTAAGATCATGGCATCTGGTCCCATCACTTCATGGCAAAAAGATGGAGAAATGGTGGAAACTGTGGCTGACTTTATCTTTTTGGGCTCCAAAATCACTGCAGATGGTGATTGCAGCCATGAAATTAAAAGACGCTTACTCCTTGGAAGGAAAGTTATGACCAACCTAGACAGCATATTAAAAAGCAGAAACATTACTTTGCCAACAAAGGTCTGCCTAGTCAAGCCTATGGTTTTTCCAGTAGTCATGTATGGATATGAGAGTTTGAGTGTGAAGAAAGCTGAGCACTGAAGAATTGATGCTTTTGAACTGTGGTGTTGGAGAAGACTCTTGAGAGTCCCTTGGACTGCAAGGAGATCCAACCAGTCCATCCTAAAGGAGATCAGTGCTGGGTGTTCATTGGAAGGACTGATGTTGAAGCTGAAACTCCAATAGTCAGGCCACCTGATGCGAAGAGCTGACTCATTTGAAATGACCCTGCTGGGAATGATTGAGGGCAGGAGGAGAAGGGGACAACAGAGGATGAGATGGGTGGATGGCATCACTGACTCAATGGACATGGGTTTGGGTGAACCCTGGGAGTTGGTGATGGACAGGGAGGCCTGATGTGCTGCGGTTCATGGGGTCGCAACGAGTCAGACACGACTGAGCGACTGAACTGAACTGAACTCCGTATGAATTTATTAACATAGTCCAGCTCTTAGACTCCAGACTGTTGTGGAATCCGGAGTCACAAAACACACCTTGGAGGACACTCAAGACAGTGGAGTACAGTTTATTATGACAGCGGGTCCGAGGGTAATCAGTTCCCAACAAGGACCCTGATGTTTCTGAGAGGACCAGTTTTTTACCCCCCGCTACGAGACTGATTACTTGTTAATGAGAGAGTCACTTCCTAGGCAGGTTGATAAGAAGTCTGGGGTCCTTGAGGAGAAGGAGAAAGAGGTCTGGGGTTCTCAAGGAGGAGATAGGGGTCTAGAATTCTCAAGGAGAAAGAAAGGACAAACATCTTTTTTCTCTACTTTCCTTAGTCTTAGTCACATAAAATGTTTTTTTCTTTAAGCCCGGAACTGATGATTACACAACAAACAACTCAGTTTAAACTCTGTACTAAGGGTTATATGGACTTCCCTGGTGGCTCAGATGGTAAAACGTCTGTCTGCAATGCAGGAGACCCGGGTTTGATCCCTGGGTTGGGAAGATCCCCTGGAGAAGGAAATGGGAGCCCACTCCAGTATTCTTGCCTGGAAAATCCCATGGACCACGGAGCCTGGTAGGCTACTGTCCATGGGGTCGCAAAGAGTCAGACAGGGCTGAGCGACTTCACTTTCACTTTTAAGGACTATATAACAACAATATATCCTGCTTGAGACCAGTTTCTCCTTCCTGAAAACCTTCTGGCTAATCCTGTTATCTTAAAATGTAAATTATGGGAGTGAGTCTAGTAAGATCTTTACAACCTCAAGACATTCTTCTGATTTATTGTAATAACTAATTAAAAATGTATGTAACTCCCTTGCTAACACTAGCAAGAGGGGCACTCTCCACCCCCCTTCTGATGTCTGTGTCAGAAGCTTTCTCTATCCCTTTGCTTACTTTAATAAAACTCTGCTACACAAAAGCTGCTGAGTGATCAAGCCTGGTCCCTGGTCCTGAAGCTAAATCTCCTTTGGAAATCACAAATCCGACATCATTCACCATAAGCTATCATCTGCAACCTCTGTTGTATCTGACTGAGTTTTACAACAGATAGGTGCTAGAAGAACAAACAATTAAAGTTAAGGGCGGGGGGCGGGGGTGGGGCGATGATTATACATCAAGGGGGAATGTCTCCATGGTTAATCTAACAGAGGCAGCCTGACCTCAACTACAAGCTCCGTTTGTCATCTGTAGGGAGGGAAGTCTCCAGGAGACCTTGGTTTCACTAGCAACAGTTTCCTCACTCTTGGACAGGGTTCAGGCCCAGTTCACATCCTATCTTTAAGGTGGGTGACAGGATTCAAGATGGAGTCTCTCCTGCTTTCCTCACACTGGCCACAACACAGACCACTTCCTGGTCTGGCCCTGTGTCTTGTCCCCCATCCCAGGCATCCTTCAGGTCTTAGCCCTCTGTGTAGCTAAGTTGGACCACCTTGATCTCTGTCTACTGCAGCTCCATTCTGATTCCTGCACCTTCTGCGGGCTTCCCCGCTTCCCTCTGCTCAGACCTTGTTCTGCTCACCTCACCCCCAGCATCCCTCCAACTTTCAGGCAGGTGCTGTTTTGTTTTTTTCCCCCCACATTTTATTCACGAATTACATTTTACAGGTCCTCTCCCTTCTTTGCAAATTCAAAGGAAGATATTGATTCATGGAAGAGGTCTAGTTTGCACAAAGAGGGGAAGCAGAGCCAACCGTGGGTCAGGAAGCTGACAGTTTCTCCTTACTTAACTCCTGAGACGTTATATGAAAAATGTGCCTAATACCCAGACCTGAGTGGCAAGCGGGAGAAGACAGAGATTTTGCTTTGGTGTCCTATGGAAAAGCTGCCAAACTGTGATTAAGCTTTTTGAGTTAGGAAACTTATTAAAAGTGCTTTTGCTATCAGTTTCCATGGCTGTCCAATGAATAGAATGAATACTTTTATAGGAGACAGAAAAGGTGGTTTTAGAGCTGGCAGGATGGAAGTATTCCCTCTACTATTTGCTCCTGTGATCTTAGTGTCCCAGACTCTCTCAGGAGCCTGGAAGATGCTGGTGGGAGCGTTTTCTTTACAAATCCTGAGCAGGTTGAAACTTCTTTGTAGATAAGGGAAAGACCTGGATGTTGAGAAAGACTCAACATCTTACTAAAGAGCTTCTTACTTTTTCTAAGAGCTTCTTACTTTTCCCAAGATAGCTGTCCTTGAAGAAAACAGAAGGTAAAGAGGCTCTCTGGTTTCCTATTCTAAGGGGATCTTTGGCCACAGGGAAGATGCCACAGCTGCCTCCGCTTCTTCTCTTGGCCACCAGGACTGTGGTGGAGGAAAATGTGACCGAAGTAGTAAAAATCAATGGGGTGATGAGGTGGCAACTCGGAATAATGAAAAAGGCTGTTAAAGAATCTGTGGTACATATATATATATAATGAAATACTATTCAGCCTCAAAAGGAACAAAATTGGCTTATTTGTAGATACATGGATGAACCTAGAGATTGTCATACAGAGTAAAAGTAAGTCAGGAAGAGAAAAACAAATATCGTATATTGACTCATGTATGTGGAATCTAGAAAAATGGTAGAGATGACCTTATTTGCAAAACAGAAATAGAGATGCAGACGTTGAGAACAAACATATGAACACCAAGAGAGGAAGGGGTGGGGTGAATTGGGAGATTGGTATTGACATATATAAACTATTGATACTATGTGTAAAATATTAATAGATAATTAGTAAGAACCTACTGTATAGCACAGGGAACTCTACTCAATGCTCTATGGTGACCTAAATGAAAGGAAATCCAAAAAAGAGGGGACATATGTATACTTATGGCTGAGTCACTTTGCTATTCAGCAGAAACTAATAGAACATTGTAAAGCAACTTTCCTCAAAATTAATTTAAAAAAAAAGTATTTCTCAGTACAAGAAATAAAAAAGCTTTTAGGTGAGAAGTCTGAATTCAAGTCCACTTGTAGATTACTTCCCCGGGGCCTGGATCCCAAACGGTCACATCTCTGGTCCAACCAATGTCTCCAGTGACTCAGCAGGAACCACTTGTCTCTTCTTCCACCTACTTAGTTTCTGAATCTTATGCCCCTGCCCTGAGGATTACTGACACCAAGAGTTCCAATTTATTTAACATCTCTGTGCCTCAGTTTTCTCATCTGTAAAGTAGGTATATTAGAAGTAAGTCCTGCAATTGATCACATTTGAAAAATATATGAACACTAGTTTCTCGTCTCCAACTGTCGACAGAACATCTCCACTTATGTCAAAGACGTCCTAACTTTATCATGACCTTCAGAGAACACTGAGGGGGTGGAAGCTATTACTGCAATAGCCCCTAGGATGAACTTTCTCCAGCTTAAGACAAATAGGTTGTGAGAGTGGAGAGATCCTGAAGTAAGGGTTCTATAACTGCAGAGAAAGCTGCTGCAACTCTGTCACCCCTTAGGAACAGCATGTCACTGTCACTGAAACAGAAGACTGAATATTATAGCCCATGCTATATATACACTGGGTGGAAAAAAAAATAAACCAGGCACATCTTGTTTCAATATCCAACAATATTTTTAAGGCACTTGCAAGAGATCTTAAAAGAGTCAGGGAGCTAAAGGGAAACTAGAATCACGTTTTCAGTGACATTTTGACCTGGAAATGAAACCAAACCCCGATAGTAATGATGTGACTGGCTCCTGTCTTGACAGCTCTCCTCTTTGCACAACTGAGTTTGTTTCATGTTCATAGGTACCTTCTGCCTCACTCCAGACTCTGACATGAATCCTCTGCCAGGCTGACAGCAGAAACACCTATCAGTCCAGCATCTCCTAGGAAGAAGCCTGTAATAGAAACAGCAGTGTTCTGCATGGAAGCACTTCACACATGATTCTGGGAGATTCACATGCTTGTTGCCCTGACCCTTGTTGCTTGGAGTCACGTGGTCATAGTGGCTGAATTCCCTCTGTCTCTTCCACACCAAGTCTAAGCCGGTGGTTCTCAATCAGAGGCTATTTTGTTCATCCCTCCCCCCATCTTGGATGATATCCAGCAGTATCTTGACCACAATTTTGTTGTGGCATCTGAGAAGGTATTACTGGCATCTGGTTCGTAGAAGACAGGGATGCTGCAAACATCCTACAAAGCACAGAACAGCTGCTCACGACAAAGAAGTACCTGGCTCCAAGCATCAATAATAATGCAGAAGTGAAGGCACTTTTATCTGGGCTTCCCTGGTAGGTTAGTGGTTAAGAATCCACCTGCTGATGCAGGGGACTTGGGTTCAATACCTAGTCCTGGAAGATCCCACATACGGCAGAGCAACTAAGCCCAAGAGCCACAACTACTGAGCCCATGCACTGCAACTACTGAAGCCTGAACACCCTGAAGCCTGTGCTCTGCAACAAGAGAAGCTACTGCACTGAGAAGCCTGTGCACCACCAACTAGAGGGTAGCCCTCACTCTCTACAACTATAGAAAGCCTGCACAAAGCAACGGAGACCCAGTGCAGCCAAAGATAAACAAATAAATAAATAAATCTTAAAGAAGGAGAGGAAGATCAGGCCTAACGGGTTCCATTTCCCAATGGTGGTTTAGAGACAGGAATATGACAATCTCAGTTTATTAGATTAAAGCAAAGTCTGTTGTAAGGTCTCTGAGAAATCCCTCATTTCCAAGAAGAAGAATTCGAAAAGACTATGTCTTTTCTTGTGACCGTTGTCGTGTTTGGATGTGATGTCTGGAACTGCTGCAGCCACCTTGAAACAATGAAGGGAACTATTTTGAAACAGATTCAGCAATATCCAGTAAAGTTAGAAATGTGTATGACTTATAACCTAACAATTTCACTTATAAGTATATACCCTGGAGAAATTTTTACATGAATGCACCAGGAGATGGTATATAAGCATTTCAAGTAATATTATAACACCTAAAACCCAGAAATATCTCATAGGGGAACAGGAAAATGGATAGTTAAATTATGATATACTGTAACTAAGAAAAACATATATTTCACTGACTATGCTAAAGGTTTTGACTACGTGGATCACAACAAACTGGAAAATTCTTAAAGAGATGGGAATACCAGACCACCTTACCTGCCTCCTGAGAAATCTGTATGCAGGTCAAGAAGCAACAGTTAGAACCAGACATGGAACAATGGACTGATTACAAATTGGGAAAGGAGTACATCAAGGCTGTATACTGTCACCCTGCTTATCTAACTTATATGCAGAGTTTAATTCAGTTCAGTTCAGCTCAGCTTCTCAGTTGTGTCTGACTCTTTGTAACCCCATGGACTGCAGCACACCAGGCTTCCCTGTCCATCACCAACTCCAAGAGCTTTCTCAAATTCATGTCCATCAAGTCAGTGATGCCATCCAACCATCTCATCCTCTGTCATCTCCTTCTCCTCCTGCCTTCAATCTTTCCCAGCATCAAGGTCTTTTCCAATCAGTCAGTTCTTCCCATCAGATGGCCAAAGTATTGGAGTTTCAGCTTCAGCATCAGTCCTTCCAATGAATATTCAGAGTTGATTTCCTTTAGGATTGACTGGTTTGATCGCCTTGCTGTTCAAGGGACTCTCAAGAGTCTTTCTCCAACACCACGTCATATATATGATCCAATACCACATCACTGTATATGCAGAGTACATGGTTCGAAATGCCAGGCTGGATGAAGCACAAGCTGGAATCAAGATTGCCAGGAGAAATATCAATAACCTCAGATATGCAGATGACACCACCTTTATGACAGAAAGTAAAGAGGAACTAAAGAGCTTCTTGATGAAAGTGAAAGAGGAGAATGAAAAGCTGGCTTAAAAGTCAACATTCAGAAAACTAAGATCATGGCATTCGGTCCCTTCATGGCAAATAGATACAGAAACAATGGAAACAGTGACAGACTTTACTTTCTTGGACTCCAAAATGACTGCAGATGGTGACTACAGCCATAAAATTAAAAGATGCTAGCTCTTTAGAAGAAAAGCTATGACAAACCTAGACAGCATATTAAAAAGCAGAGACATTACTTTGCCAACAAAGGTCCATATAGTCAAAGCTATGGTTTTTCCAGTAGTCATGTATGGATATGAGAGTTGGACCATAAAGAAAGCTTAGCATTGAAGAATTGATGCTTTTGAACTGTGGTGTTGGAAAAGACTCTTGAGAGTCCCTTGGACTGCAAGGAGATCCAACCAGTCAATCCTAAAGGAAATCAGTCCTGAATAGTCATTGGAAGGACTGATGCTAAATCTGAAGCTCCAATACTTTGGTCACCTGATGTGAAGAGCCAATTCATTGGAAAAGACCCTGATGCTGAGGAAGATTGAAGGCAGGAGGGGAAGGGGACAACAGAGGATGAGATGGTTGGATGGCATCACTGACTAGACGGACATGAGTTTGAGCAGGCTCTGGGAGTTGGTGATGGACAGGGAAGCCTGGCATGTTGCAGTCCATGGGGTCACAAAGAGTTAGACACGACTGAGCAACTGAACTGAACTGAACTGTAACTAAGATACATGAATATTCAGCAGTGAAAGTGAAGAAGTCATGCATGAGGATGCATATCACAGATATTAAGTCATAATTATGAATTAGTTTTCCCTCCCCCCACACCCTCTACATCATAACCACTCTCTCTTGTGGAAGCCCCTGGTGGCTGAGATCCAGTCTGATATTTTATGTGAAGCCACACATTCGGTTGGGACAGAGCTTGCTTATTGTTGCACTCAGTCGTGTCTGACTCTTTGTGATCCCGTGGACTGTAGCCCACCAGCTTCCTCTGTCTATGGGATTTCTTCCTGATCCAGGGATCTAACCAGCATCTCCTGCATTGGCAGGTGGATTCTTTATCATGCTGATTCACCGGGGAAGCCTGGAAAACCGCATGCTCCCAGTTCACTGCTTCTATGTACAGTCCAAACATGTCCTTGAATACACCGTGGTGGGTTTTCTAGTAGGGCATCTGGGGCAGGAAGTTTGGACTGGTGCCTATCAGAGTAAAGAAACTTGGGGTGGTCCACATGTTATTTTGGGTTTGGTTTTGTTTGAGGGGAGTAGATTTAGCCATGCCATACAGGACGTGAGATCTTAATTCCTGACCAGGTATCAAACCCATGGCCCTTGCATTAGAAGCACAGAGTCTTCATCATTGGATCACCAGGGAAGTTGCCCACATGTTATTTTGAATTGTCTGTGGTGTCCAGCCTTCTTCCTCACCAGTAGACATGGACACTCAGTAGATATTGAAGAATGATGCTTTGATCCTCAGTATACTCAGGACTTCTCTAGTAGTCTCATGGTTGAGCCTTCACCTTCCAACGTAGGGGATGCAGGTTCAAGGCCTGGTCAGGGAGCTAAGATCTTGCATGCCTCTTGACCAAAAACCCAAAACATAAAACAGAAGCAATATTGTAATAAATTCAATAAAGATTTTTAAAAAAAAAAAGCAGAATACTCTGATCATTTTTAGGTATAAAGACCAGAAGAGGTCATTGTCTCTAAATACCAAGATAGAATTCTGCTTGGTTTGACTTTTGTATGGTTTTTGTGTATTTTCATCATTTGATTGAAATTTTTGCATCCAACCACAAGATTTTCTTTTTAAATATTTAAACAGATTCAATTAAAAGTTTTTTTTAAGACAAAATAAGTTTATTTATATCTTTAAGATGTTAACTGAATGTCACTCTTTTTTAAAATGATATGTTCAAAGCTTATGTCTGTTGAACTTTAAAAGTATATCGCTTTTCAGCTTATAAAGTCTTATGTTTCTATGGCAAGTTTAACAATACAGGTTTTTTAAAAAGAAGTAGTTATTGTGGCAACCACCTCCTCATATGTAAATCATCCTTCCTGTCTTAAGGTGTCCAATTTTCAAAAATATTTGTGTATTTCTGCTTACATTTTCCTTGCTTGGATATATCTGTATACAGTCACAGGTACACATGTAGATCCTTTTCTTTAGTTTAGTATTTTCTTTCTTTGGGCTTCCCTGATGGCTCAGTGGAAACTGGGTTCATACTCTAATGAATTGGGTTCATTGCCCTGCCTGTCAGAATGAGGCCTGACACAGAGTTGTTCAGTCGCTCAGCTATGTCCACCTCTTTCCGACCCCATGAACTACACCCACTCTCCTGGAGCTTGCTCAAACTCATGTTCATTGAGTCAGTGATGCCATCTAACCATCTTGTCCTCTGTTGTCCCCTTCTCCTCCTGCCTTCTATCTTTCCCAGCATCAGGGTCTTTTCCAATGAGTCAGCTCTTCACATCAGGTGGCCAAAGTATTGGAGTTGCAGCTTTAGCATCAGTCCTTCCAGTGAATATTCAGGGTCAATTTCCTTTAGGATTGACTGGTTGGATCTCCTTGTCCAAGGTTGGAACAAAATGAGCATGTGGATATGATGTATGGTGTTTCTAGAAGCATCGCTGTGTGGCTTTCACTCCCAGCTTGAGCACCAGCATTCTAGCAGGGCTGAGAACCCCAGGATGGGTTTTGTTCCCTGAGGGGCTGTGCTCTACTCCAAGGCAAGGGCCAGGAGCAGGGCTGGTCCCTCCCCATGCCTGTGATTCTCCCCACCCCCTGCCCCACTTGCCCCTCAGCCTCTCCAGTTCCCTGGGCATGGTCACTGCTCAGAGAGCCGAGGCTCTGATAGCAGACTTGGGGGCCGTGCCCTTCGGGCAGCGCCTGCCTCACAGAGCTCCACTTCTCCTTGCAGTGAGGTAGATCAGAAAGATAATATAGGAAGACTTTACATGCAGTTTAATGTTTCCCTAAATCATCTTTCTGTGCGTGTTCAATGGCCCTGAAGAAAAATCCCTTCAGGCCTCATACAAGTTGCAAGAAGATGAAAACAGAATTTTTAATTGTGTCAGGATCTGCAGGAAGAATGCTAAGTGAAGTGTTAACTCCAGGGGAAATTTCTGAAATAGCCCCATCCGTCTCTCCTAGCACCTTCAGCAGCACACCCCCAATCACTGGAAGGCATTCAACTATTAGTCCTTCATGCCCCTCCAAAGCATCTTCTTGATCCCTCCCTGCTTTGTATCCTCCAAGTCAGTTTCATTACCAGGAGGGAGGGAGGGAAGACAAAGAGGGAGGGAGGAGGGAGAACTCAAGATATCTGGAGGGGCAGCAAGTTAAACCAGTAAAATTAAACTGAAACCTCTTTTTCATGTATCTGAGTTCAGAGTCCTTTTTGGAACAGTTTACTTTGCTCTAGTTCACAGTGAAGAGAGGACACCTTTCAAATAAGAGAACCCCTTCTGCCACTATGTCATATGCGTGTTGTGTTGAATTTCCTCCACATCAATGAAGGGTTGGTGGGGAGGGGAACTTGAATGCTACATCCCATCATTTGGTTACATTCTATCTACCATTTCCATGTAGCTGTAATAGGAGGGACACCTTCTCCATGGAAGCTCAGCCTGACATGTGGCCAAATCCTGCTTTCTAAATTCTCTATAAAGAAGATATATTAGTTTTAGAGTCAGTAAGAAGTTATTTACCGCACGTGGCACCAATGGTAAATAATTCACCTGCCAATGCAGGAGACACAGGAGATTTCAGTTCGATCCCTGGGTCAGGATGACCCCCTGGAGAAGGAAATGGCAACCTACTCCAGTATTCTTGCCTGGAGAATTCCACGGACAGAAGAGCCTGGTGGGCTACAGTCCTGAGAGTCACAAGGAGTCAGACCCAACTGAGAAGTTAATATTTTAACTTTCAACCCATAACTTTTCAACCGACTCAGAGAATGGCCAGCAAAATAATTCATGATCTTATTGGACTTGGTAGACTGTAATATCCTTCTTGTCATTTGAGCCTTACAGGAGCTATTTGTTTTAGAGTAAAGATATTAAATTCACGCCCAAGAGGATTAAGGAAGGAAGACAAATGGCCTCAAATGAAGTAAACCTTCTAACGGAAAATGTCTCTTGAATTGCTCTAGAATCTAAACTTCAAGTCATTTCAGGTTTGAAGAAGAAGCCTTATTTAGTTCTTGCTTTTGTTTGAACAGAGTGTCTCATTGCTTTCCAAATTCCCCTTTTGTCTGGGCCTTAAGGAGCTAGACACTGTCTACTTTGGGTCAGTCACTTCTCATGCCCAGGCCTGATCCTGCATCTGTGAAATGAAAGGGATGAAGTGACAGTTTAATCCCTAACATTTAGGGCTCCTGTGATTTTGCACTTAGACAGACTCTAAGCCTTACATTTGTGTACGTATTATTTCTCACAGAATTAGAAATTAAACTATAAACTTTAGGAGGTATGCATTTTTACAGATAAAGCTGGAGTGAACCATGCAGCTTTATTTAAAGAAGGGGATGCATTTGCTCAAAAGAATGCATCCAAGTTCTTCCTCTGACTTGGGTGAAAGATAAATGTTATGGCCTGAGTTCTTTTAAATTAGCTTTATTAAGCTTCAGACCATGCTCCGAGTGCACATCAATGTGCAGCCGAGCTTTCAGCTTTATTTAACATCACTGGGAATAAATGTGATGAAATCACACGTTATATTTCCTTTGATGGCACAGGAACCAAGATGAAGCAAGCTTGCTGGGAATTAAAAACTAAATGGCAGTCCATGAATCACTTGCGCTTAGGCACAAGTCATTTCTTTTCCATTTTCCCTTTTCTATTGCAATCACTTTTCAAGGCTTCCTCTTTGAGTTTGAAATCGCTGGTCTAAAAGGCTGGACGGTATATGTGTGGCTGAGTCCCTTTGCTGTCCACCCGAAGCTATCACAACATTGTGAATAGGCTATACCCCAATAAAAAATAAACAAAAAGTTTTTTAAAATAAAATTAAAAAGATAATTTAAAAGAATAACCAACAAGGACCTGCTGTATAGACAGAACTCTCTCAATGCTGTGCGGCAGCCTGGATGGGAGGGGAGTTTGGGGGAGAGTGGATACATGTATATGGATATGCATGACTGAGAATGGATACATGTATGTGTATGGTGAATCCCTTGGCTGTTCACCTGAAACTATCACGTTGTTAATTGGCTATATCCCAATACAAAATAAAAAGTTAAAAACAAATAAAGCAATGGATGACCGTAAAGCCCAAGTCATCTCACTACCATGACCCATCACCACCTGTACGCTGTCAGGTCTGCCTTTCTTGGTCATGGAAACAGTCTCTTAAGAATGGCGTGGAGCAGACCACCTTCTGGGGATGTAGCAGGTGTGTCCCTGTTGGAAGCCCCCGTGCCTCTCTCTGGAAGGGCCTGGGTCCCACTGCCCTGGCGAATGTATGCAGTTCACAGTGTGACACAGCTTCTGTGTCTGGCCTGCCTATGCACTCCGCTCCTACACTGATGCACTGGCAATACCAGGGCCCTGCCCTCTGCTGGGCTCTGTGCTGTCTACCTTCCCCTCAGACAGCCAAAGCTACACACCTGCCTTCACTCGTATCTCCTCAATAGCCAGGCTGCTGCTGCTGCTAAGTTGCTTCAGTCGTGTACGACTCTGTGCGAACCCAGAGACGGCAGCTCACCAGGCTCCCCCGTCCCTGGGATTCTCCAGGCAAGAACACTGGAGTGGGTTGCCATTTCCTTCTCCAATGCATGAAAGTGAAAAGTGAAAGTGAATTCACTCAGTCACGTCCGACTCCTAGCGACCCCATGGACTGCAGCCTACCAGGCTCCTCCATCCATGAGATTTTCTAGGCAAGAGTACTGGAGTGGCTTGCCATTACCTTCTCCGAATAGCCAGGCTAGAGTCTGACAAATAGGAAATACTTTATTTTTTGGCTGCATGGTCTGGCATGTGGGATCTTAGTTCCCTGAATGGATACTAAGTCACTTCAACATTGTGTCCGACCTTTTGTGACCCTATGGACTGCAGCCCTCCTCTGTCCATGGGATTTCCCAAACAAGAATACTGGAGGGGATTGTCATGCCCTCCTCCAGGGGATCTTCCTGACCCAGGAATCGAACCTGTGTCTCTTATGTCTACCTGAACTGGCAGGCAAGTTCTTTACCAGTAGTGCCACCTGGGAAGCCCTTAGTAAGTGTGTAAGTGTTAGTTGCTCAGTCATGTCTGACTCTGCAACACCATGGACTGTAGCCCGCCAGGCTCCTTTGTCCATGGAAGTCTCCAAGCAAGAATACTGGCGTGGGTTGCCATTCCCTTCTCCAGGGGATCTTCCCAACCCAGGGATTGAACATGTGTCTCCTGCATTGCAGGCCATTCTTTACCGTCTGAGCCAGGATCAAACCCATACCCCCAGCATTGAAGTGTGGAGTCTTAACCACTGGACCACCAGGGAAGTCCCAGTGAAGACTTTAGATTGAATGAGTTTACAATGCTTTCCCAAGGTTCCTCCCCAACAGTGCTGTGTACATATAAGAGCCTAAACAAATGTTTGTTTGTTATTTATGAAATAGACAGCCCGGTTAGTGAATACCACGGTCACTATATTGATAACAAGGGCATTGTATGGAGTCAGATCATACAGACTGTGCTGAGAAAAAGGGGTGTTTGACTTACAAAGGCATAATATTTGACTTACAGAGATAGAGAGAAAAATTCTTCATTCAAGCAGCAACAGCAAACACATATTATATCCAGTGTTTACAGGAGCCAGCTCCAGTGACATGAAGCAGAGTAAGGATAATATGGGAAGTTGAGAGGAAACCAACTGATAACTGGTACCCTGGGCAGGTTGGGTGAGAAGTCTTTTAAGTTGAGAGGTATAATCAACAATAAAAAGCTTAATAGCCATGAAGCCATACACAAAATGAGAAGATAAAAATAAACAAAGCAAACTTATTTGATATACAGAGGAACTAAAATCTTGCATATTACCTAAAAAAGAGTGGCTACTCAATAAATATTTCCTGAATGATTTTTAAAGATTTAAGTTGGCTATAGCATGCAGTATCTTAGTTCAAACTCACATACCCTGGAGTAGAAGCACATGTCTTAACAACTGGACCACCAGGAAAGTCCTTTGAATGGTTTTTAAATGATTTGCCAAGATCACAGTTACAATCGGAGTCAAATTATCCCTTTAGAATGATTTTGGGTTCTGATTAGAAGAAGGACCTGAGGGACTTACCCTGAAGCTAAATGTGCCGCGCAAAGCAGGGTTGGGTTGTTTTATTTTTTACTGTATGTTTATTTGGAATGATTTTAGAAGTTGTTGGCTGATATTGAACATGCATAAATGAAAAGCCTTGACAAAGTCCTTTGGCATTGCCCTTGGTATTGGAAGATTTAACACAGCACTATGAATGCATTATAGATAAAACAGACCAAATGTGAAACTTGAGAGGTTGAATACTTATTGAATCAATAGCACTGTGCATGTATATATATGTGTGTGTATGTATATGTACAAATATACATAATCATACTTAGAACTGTACATGACATCATATTTTCAAGTTACAATTAATCATTTATAAAAATGATTATATAAATCATTAAATTTTATAATAAAAACACAAGATCCATTTGGATCATATAAATTATAATCATAATTATATAGTATTACATATCATAATATATAAAATTTATGATCCATTCTAAAGGAGATCAGTCCTGGGTGTTCTTCGGAAGGACTGATGCTAAAGCTGAAACTCCAATACTTTGGCCACCTCATGCGAAGAGTTGACTCATTGGAAAAGACTGATGCTGGGAGGGATTGGGGGCAGGAGGAGAAGGAAAACATTGTAGTTTTTCTTCATTTACATCATCAACATAGCAGTTGGCTTGGGACACAGTGTATGCAGAAAGGTGGGGTGATGAGACGGAGGATGAGATGGCTGGGTGGCATTACCGACTTGATGGACCTCATTTTGGGTGAACTCCGGGAGTTGGTGATGGACAGGGAGGCCTGGTGTGCTGCGATTCATGGGGTCGCAAAGAGTTGGACACGATTGAGCAACTGAACTGAACTGAACTGATGATCCAAAAAGTAGGAATTGCAGGAGCCACATTTAACACTCATGAATCAATTAAAACTATAAAACATAAAACCAAAAATCCAACTGGATATTAAGAATCACTTTCCCAAATTCTACTGAATAAAGAAGGGGAAACTGATACCATGTTAACATAATTATCATCAGTCATTACAGATTGCATTTCAAATGTTTTTGACATTTGTCATATCGTTCAAGATACAATCATGAGTTAAATAATCATAAATGTTCTTTACAGATAGCGTGATCTCAAATAGCCCCAGGTATGAGCAATATGGGGCTTCTTTGGTGGCTCAGTGGTAAAGAATCCACTTGTAATGCAGGAGGTGTGGGTTTGAAACCTGGGTTAGGAAGATCCCCTGGAGGAGGGCATGGCAAGCCACTCCAGTAGTCTTGCCTAGAGATTCCCATGGATAGAGGAGGCTGGTGGGCTACAGTCCAGGGGGTGGCAAAGAGTCAGATATGACTTAGCAATGAAACAACAACAAAAATAAACAATATGGGCATGGACAGGGATAAGAAAAGATAAAACAGACCCTTGGTTTGGTCAAGGAGTACGTTCTGATATCTTCACCACCTTCTATCTTTGCTGATAATGTTGAATAACTGCATAAACTCAAGAAAACATTGCAGTTTTTCTTCATTTACATCATCAACATAGCAGTTGGCTTGGGACACAGTGTATGGAGAAAGGTGGGGTGATGAACATCCCAAGAAAAGATGCATTTGGTACTTCAGAGCAATTAACAGTATAGACAGAATGAGTCAAGAGGGGCAATGCCAATAAGTTACAGATGCTGGACTGGTGCCAGACTCTTTTACTAGATAAAGCATTTGCTTCTGCACAAAAGACTCACAGTACATGTGCTAGTTAAGCCTCTTCAGGTTGCAAGTGACAGAAATGTCACTAAAACTGAATTAAGAGGGAAAAGTGGGAAATAGACTATATTGACTCTTAATGGAAAAGTCCAGGGATTTCAGCTTCAGGAATGGTTGTATCCAGGTGTACAAACAAAGTGGTCTGTCCCCAACCATCTCTTGTACTGCTTCCCTCCCCATCCCTATCTTTGTGTGTGTGGTTAGCAACAGTTACCAGCAGATGGAGGGTTTTATTCTACAGGCCACCCTGATGGAAACAGTGCATCTCTTTTCAGGGAGTTGTACAGGTCCAGGAGCTGCCTACAATTGTGCTAACTTGGGTCACATGCTCACTGCTGATTGGAGGATGGAATCTGTCATTGGCCAGCCCTGGATGACTGTGCATCTCTGAGCCCACTTGGACTTAGCTCTTACCAGAGTTATAGGGGCTAAGATGGTGGCGAGCTATTGGACATTTTTCTTTAAGTTGCTTCCTCTAGCACATGTGATTGGATACATACCTGAAAGAAGACATGGATAACCCATCCATGTCATGAGCATTTAAGGTCGCTCAGATGCATGCAACCTAGATGTCCATTGACAGAAGAATGGGTAAAGAAGATGCAGAACATATATACAATGGAATAAATAACTCAGCCATAAAAAGGGATGAAATTGAGTCAGTTGCAGTGAGGTGGATGAACCTAGAGTCTGTCACACAGAGCAAAGCAAATCAGAAAGAGAAAAACAAACACTGTATATTAATGCATATGTATGGAATCTAGAAAAATGAAACTAATGAACCTATTTGTAGGGCAGGCATAGAGATACAGATGTAAAGAATGGATTTGTGGACACAGTGGGGGAAGGAGCTGCTGCTGCTGCTAAGTTGCTTCAGTCGTGTCCAACTCTGTGCGACCCCAAAGATGACAGCCCATCAGGCTCCACCTTCCCTGGGATTCTCCAGGCAAGAACACTGGAGTGGGTTGCCATTTCCTTCTCCACTGTATGAAAGTGAAAAGTGAAAGTGAAGTCGCTCAGTCTTCAACTTAGCAACCCCATGGACTGCAGCCTACCAGGCTCCTCTGTCCATGGGATTTTCCAGGCAAGAGTACTGGAGTGGGGGGAAAAAGAGGGTAGGACAAATTGGAAGAGCAGCATTGGCATATACACACTCCCAATTGTAAAACAGAGGGCTAGTGGGAAGCTGCTGTGCAGCACAGGGAGCTCAGCTCCATGCTGTATGGTGGCCTAGAGGGGTGCGATGGGGGTGAGGGGTGGGAAGGAGGCTCAAGAGGGACGGGGGTATACGTATACATATAGCTGATTCATGTTGTTGTATAGTAGAAACTGACACAACATTGTAAAGCAGTTATCTTCCAATTAAAAATAAACTAAGAAATAAAAAAATGTCACTCAGATATATTCAAACCATGAGGGTCTAAAAAAAAGAATCTGCCTGTGTTCGATCCCTGGGTTGGGCAGATCCCCTGGAGAAGAGCATGGCAACCCACTCCAGTATTCTCGCCTGGAGAATCCCCATGGACAGAGGAGCCTGGAGGGCCACAGTCCATAGGGTTGCAAAGAGTCAGACACAACTAAACATCTAAGCACGGCACATGAGTGTCTAGTGTGCAGAAAATATGCAGCAGTGTCCAATAGAAATATAATGAGCCACACACATAAGTTAACATTTTCTAGTTGCCAAATATGGCAACCCACTCCAGTATTCTTGCCTGGAGAATCCCAGGGACAGAGGAGCCTGGTGGGCTGCTGTCTGTGGGGTCGCACAGAGTCGGACACGACTGATGTGACTTAGCAGCAGTTGCCAAATTAAAAAAGTAAAAAGAAGCAACTCAAATTAATTGAATAATATAATTTAATCCAATATTCCAAAATTAGCATGATTTTAACAATGTAATAAGTATAAATAATTGTTAATGAAATATTTACATTTTTTTCCCATGCTAAGTCTTCAAACTCCAGTGTATTTCACTCTCACATCACATCTCAGTTTGGACCAGCATACTTTCCAAGGTTTAATAATGACATGTGGCTGGGAGTTACTCTCTGACAGCACAGATACATATTATAAAGAAATATTAACATTATACAATGATACAGTGTTGTTTCTGGAGAGGAGGTTTCATTTTCTACTTTATATTTTCCTGTATCTTGTAAATTTTCTATGAAAAGCATGTATTTCTTTCTAAATAATGGTAAAGTACTAAGAAGTATGTCAAAATCGTTCCTGCAATGTGCTCATTCATGAGATAATGTCAGCTGAAGGGAACTTTATCTCCTCATCTTCCCTAAGGGTCTAGCCTTGGCATCACTCCCCCATTTTTTAGTGATCAGAATAAGGACAGATGATTCTGACTATTCAATTTGCTATTGATATGATGCTGGAAGCCTTAAAGGCTTCTGCAGGTGCCAGAAGCAAAGAGCAAAATAATCTCCACAGGCTGGAATAATGGTATAAATCTAATAAAGCTTACACATGATACAAGGCATCCTTGGTTGGGTTCCAAAAGCTAAGTGCACATGTACAGAAATACGGATGATATGGCTAAGGGGGTGTGTCATTTCCAAAGGAATTAAGAGCTTAGGTGAACTCTAAACTCAACATCAGCCAGCAGTTGAGGAAGCTGTTAATAATGGATGCTGGGGTTGTATTCATAGAAGCGGCGTCCAGAACAAGGGAGCAGATGGTATTGGTCTCTATTGAGCGATCAACCACTGAAAGTGTCTCATTGTTCTGGGTACCAGGGTTTGAAGGAGACTTTCCCAGAAGAAAACAGGAGAGGGAACAAGAAAAAGAACTGAAAAGTGAATGCCCCAAATTTAAAAAGCTGGAGGAAATTGAAGATGCCTTTAAAGATAGGGAAAAATGTCCACCATAACCCGTGATAAGAGAAATATAAAATATAAAAAAAAAAACACCGAGGTGTTTTTATCCAATGTTCAGCTTGGCAGACATCCTACAACATAATGACAGTATTCACTTTTGACATTATTGGGCTCCTCCTCATGTTTGCTGGAGGAGAAGTAGATACCAGGCAGATTTTGACACCCTAAGAAGATCATATGTTAATATAACACCTCTTGTGTTATATATATTAATTATTTTCAGTAAAAATGAAGTCAAAGGAAGCATTATTATTATGGCCAGAAGAGAAGTGCAGTTATTTTGTTTCCTTTCTTGAACTTCACACCCCTAATGAATCATATCAGTAAAAACGATTAGGAGGCACAGACATGAACCTACAGTACACAAATATCACAGCTCAGTGCTTTTTCATTTCATTAACAAACATTTTTAAATGTTTACCTATCTATCCATCTGTCTTGGTAATAGGGAATAACACTGCAGTTTCTGTTTCCAAGACTAATTTTTATAAAGTTTTAAATGCAAGTAGAAGCTTTAAGTGATCACACAGAAGGACAGACTTGAAGTAACTTGAGTTTTGTTTTTTTCATCTTTACAGTCATTGCATAATCCTAGTTTTGTGTTTGTTTGTATTTTTAATCTTTTGGCCACACTCTAGGGTACATGGCATTTTAGTTTCATGTGATTAAAACCACACTCTCTGCATTGGAAGAACAGGGTCTTTTAAAATTTTATTTTGAGGTATAGCTGATTAACAATGTTGTGATAATTTCAGGTGAACAGCAAAGGGACTCAGCCATGTATATATATACATGTATAAGCTCTCCCTCAAGCCCCCTCCCGTCCAGGCTGCCCCGTAACACTGAGCAGAGTTCCCTGTGCTGTAGTCAGTCAGTCCTTGTTGGCTATCTATTTTAAATATAGCAGTGTGTACATGTCCATTCAAACTCCCTAACTATCCCTCCACCATTCCCCCCAGCAACCGTAAGTTTGTTCTCTAAGTTTGAGAGTCTCTGTTTTGTAAATAAGTTCTTTTTTTTTTCATTTCTTTTTAGAGTCCACATATAAGAAATGTCACACAATATTTCTTCTCTGGGCAGCTCAGGGTCTTAACCACTGGACCACCAGGGAAGTACTGTTTAAGCCCAGGATATGGAGGACCATGTGGGCTCAAGACAGGACTGCATCAGAAGTAGGCCCCCAGCTCAGAAGCATACCCTGACTTGGTAACCATTTGCCTCTCATTCTGCACCAATAGCTGACTTTGAAAGGGGCTAACAGCCTGACTATGAGTCTTCCAGGTTAATTTCCATGTAGACAGAACCCAATGATTACGTGTAGATTATTAAAATCCAACAGTGACTGCTGAAATTTATTTAGAATTTAGACCAATCAAAGATCTGGGGGAGGGAAGAAGTCTTTTATCCGGAACTGTCAAATTTCCAGGCTTCTCTTATAGTTTAGTCAGTAAAGAATCTGCCCACCATGCAGGAGACCTGGGTTCAATCCCTGGGTTGGGAAGATCCCCTGGAGAAGGGAAAGGCAACCCACTCCAGGATTCTTGCCTGGAGAATCCTATGGACAGAGGAATCTGGCAGGCAACAGTCTATGGGGTCAGTTCATGGGGTCAGAAAGAAAACACACCAAATTTCAGTTGATTTTAATATCAGCTTTTTAAGTTTTCTACAGATAATGTATCCCTGGTTGCTTCCACCAGGGGGCGACTTTCTCCACTTCCTGCACTCCGTGTGCCACTGGGAAGCAGTAGAAATTGGTACCACATCGCCCCCGAAGGAGAATGTAGCACTCTTCATGCAAGTTATAAGCGCTTTAGCTCTTTCAGTCAGCAATTCCACTTCTGGAAATTATACCAGATACTCTAGCACTGGCACAGAATAACTTGGTTTCTATTCACTGTAGTTTTAAGTTTAAAAGAGTGGGAATGACCAAAATGCTCATCAGAAGAAAACTGGTTTTATAAAAAAATTGAAAACAGTGTAGTGATTCCACAGGATGGAATAGTCTGTCACTGGATGGGGCAGGGGGAGCGGGAATAAATCTCTCTCCTGCTGAATCAGAGCCAAAAACAACAAAGTGCAGAACGGTAGGAATAATATGCTATCTTTTATGTACAAAAGGGAGAACGTGAACTCAAGTTTACCTTTGTGGGGACTTCCTTGGCAGTCCAGTGGTTAAGACTTCACCTTCCAATGCAGAGGGTGAGGGTTTGATCCCTGGTCCGGTCCAGGAGCTAACATCCCACAAACCTTGAGGCCAAAATACCAAACCAAAACAAAAAGCCCAGAAGCAATATTGTAACTAATTCAAGAAAGACTTTAAAAATTTACATTTGTATCTACACTCTGGAGAGCTATGCCACAAATTAATGACAATGGAGGTGTGAGTGAGGGCATAAAGAAATGGATGGAAACATGGATGGATGAAAAGTTTCAAAAATAAAGCAGCCTCCTGCAGACAAATAGACATCTTCAAATCTGTGCTTGGTTATCCACTTCGGGCTTGTTGCCAGTATCTGCAAAGGACAAAAGTAGGACCTTTAAGCTGAGGTTACAACCAGCGCTTTGTTTAGCTCAATATCTAAAACAGACCAGCATGGAAAGGAGGGTGGAAGAGAGGCAGAGAGAGAGAGAGATTGAGAACAAATTCAACTCAGCCTTTGGTCTATTCTTTTTGTTTGCTTTGTTTTTCTTTAACATTTTTATTTATGTATCTTGTTGTGGGTCATTTTTAAAGTCTTTATTGAATTTTCTGTAATATTGCTCCTGTTGTTTATGTTCTGTGTTTTTTTGGCTGTGAAGCATGTGGGATCTTAGCTCCCTGACGAGGAATTGAACCCAAACCCCCTACATTGGAAGGCAAAGTCTTAACCACTGGACCACCAGGGAAGTCCCAGTTCTATTGTATGGATGCTCTAAGGATTTAACTCTAACTTGGAGCTTTTTAGAAATGGTTCACTAGTCTTTCCCTTGAGACATCAGCACACAGATCTTCCTGACATAAGTCACTTAGGCGACCGACAGACCAAGTGTCCTCTTTGCAAAACATTACAAATTCTACCAAATCAAAACGGCGCCTGTCTGTCAGTGATTTAACATCTTTCAGCACAGGGTTACTTTGCCGCACTGACTGTACGGCACAGACAAATGTACTGAGCGTTTTTATCTGTTGAGTGTATATTTTTTACGGAGAACCCACTCAGTTTGTCTTTCTGACGAATGAATGTAACCTTCTTTTCATCAACTTGGAAATGTCTCTGGTGACTTCCCATAAATCAGTTCTAATGAGTTCAGTGCAAAAGTTGAACATACAGGAGAAAGTTTAGGAAAACTCGCATTCACTCTCCACCTCATTTGACACCAGAAATTGCCTCTCCTGATACAGTAGAATCAGCATCCTCTGCAGAGGAGTGTGACATGTAATCATCTATTATATGAAATTCACTGCAAGATATAGAAAATGTTTCATTGTTATCCCTCAGATACCCCAAATGGCTGAGACTTATTGCATCTTTTTCTTTTTTCTTTTTAGTCTTTATAGAATTTGTTACAATATTGCTTGTTACAATATTGTTCTACATTTTGGTTTTTTGGCTTCAAGGTAAATGGGATCTTAGTTCCCTGACCAGGGATCAAATCTCCACCGCCTGAATTGGAAGGCGAAATCTTAACCACTGGACCACCAGGGAAGTCCCAAGGCTCATTGCATCTTATCTGCACATCTTTATTAGCAGGATGGGTGTTGACACAGACTTCAGATGTTGCCAGGGCTTCCCCGGTGACTCAGTTGGTAAAGAACTTGCTTGCAAGGCAGGAGAGCTGGGTTCAATCCTTGGGTCAGGAAGATCCCCTGGAGAAGGAAATGTAAGCCCACTCCAGTATTCTTGCCTGGAGAATTCCATGGACAGAGGAGCCTGGTGGGCTACAATCCATGGGATCACAGTAAGAGTTGGAAATGACTGAGCGACTAACACTTTCACTTTTCAGATGTTGCCAAAAAGAGAAGTTAACAGAAATGAGGATAGAAAACAGGGGAGAGGCTCATGAAAACTCAGGTGCTTGACTATGTTCATATGTGATTGAGAGTAAATACAACAACAGAACATTGGTCACAGTTGCACTGATGCTTGAGGGACAGAGACAGTCCCTTGGAGAGGAAGATTCTGAGATTGCAAATGCATTATTAAACTCTTGGAAAGTGTCCGCCATGAGGATATGCACTGAAGGTAGAGGAAATTGGTCTCTTGGATGAAAATGAGCAATGATTTCAGAGAGGACCCATAATGTGTTATGTGGTAACAGCCCATTTATCAGGGAAATAAACATTTCATTGGAATGAAAAGCACTGTAGCTCTTCCTTCTGCATTTTCTTCAAATAGTATTAACGTGTGAATTTGGGGACACAAACATTCAGATCACAGCATAAGGCAACCATAGTCCTGGTTTGCTGGTAAATAAATGTGAAATTTGTTTCTGTCTCTGTAAAACTTCAACACTTTAGCTGCTTTCAAAACTGTAGTTTGCATGTTGGCCTGTTTATTTGAGTTTGTCTCTGTTGAAATAGAAGTATGTTTGACTACAGCATAATGACTTTTTAAAGAAACATAGTAGAGGAATAATAGAAGGATTTCATAATAGACGAAGTAGACTAGGAAACACAAGTCAGAAAGGCATTACATGGACAAATCAACAACATTCTTATTTATTTTAGCATATACGTATTTTATCCACCTGGAATTAATTCTGATATATATGTCAGAGTTTCTAGCTTTGTTTTTTTTATCTCCTCATTTGCTTACATTACCAAAGGTATCTCTCATTAAAAATACTTCCAAGTTTAATTTATGTTTGTGGTTTTTTGCATTTAAGGGGGAAAACTCTGGCTCCAGACGTAAGTCCTAAGATTGACGATGGAAACAACCCAATTTAAATCAGTATTTCATTGGGACTTCCCAGTGGCTAAGACTCCATGCTCCCAATGCAGCAGGCCCAGGTTCGATCCCTGCTCAGGGAACTAGATCCCACATACCACAACTAAGAGTTTGCATGCTGCAACTAAATATCCTGCATGCTGCAACTAGGAGCCAGTGTGGCCAAATAAATAAAGATATAATCAATCAATCGATATTTCACTGAGCAGCATTTAAGGCTGAAATCCATTTTCATTCATTCCTTTCTTTAGGATGCACTTACTGAGCACCTACTTTGTGTTGGGTACTTTAAAAAATTTTTTTAATTAAACCTTTTTTTAATTGGAGTTGATTTACAACACTGTTAGTTTCGAGTGTTCAGCACAGTGATTCACTTTTACATATGTGTATGTGTGTGTGTGTGTGTGTGTGTATACTTTTTCAGATACTTTTCCCTTATAGGTTATTACAAAATATTGAGTAGAGTTCCCTGTTTGTTATCTATTTTTTCCAGGGTTTGTGTGTGTGTGTGTGCGCGCATAGTTGCTTTACAATGCTAGTTTCTTGTTGTCTAGCAAAATGAATGTGCTGGGTACTTCTTGTGCACCTGTTTTGTACAAAAGAATTATCAGAAGCTAAGACATACCTTTAAGGGGCTGAAGGCCAGGGCTCACCAGAGCCCAAGCCTGCCCAGAGCGGACACAACCAGGAGAGCGCATATTGACAGTCAGACTGGAGTCCCCTGCCGAGGCCCCTGAGGCCCCAGACTTGCTTCCGTGGCACGTAACGTCCCTTTGGTGGTTTCCCCAGGTTTAAAGTCTTGGCTGTAGCTTTTTAAAAAAATCTGTTATTTTTCCTTTTTACCTTTAACCCACGTCACTCATTTCTCCCTGCCCCCCAAGCCCCTGCCTCTGGCAACCACCAGTCTATTCTTTGGTTCTATGAGTTTGACTTTTTATTCTTGTTTTACTTTTTAGATTCTTCATAAAAGAGAGATCATGCAGTATTTGTCTTTCTCTGTTTGATTTATTTCACTTAACATGATGCCCTCAAGCTTCATCCACATGGTTGAAATGGCAAGATTTCATTCTTTTATGGGTGAATACTATTCCATATACCACATCTTCTTTATCCATTCATTCACTGATGGACACTTAGGTTGCTCCCGTGATTTGCTATTGTAAATAATGCTGCAGTGAAAATGGGTTACTGTTTTCTTTTTCTCCGGATAAATACCCTGAAGTGCGATTGCTGGATCATATGGTAGTTCTATTTTTAATTTTTTGAGGGCCCTCCATAGTGGCTGCACCAATTTACATTACTACCAACAGTGGGACTTTTCCTTTTTTAAAAAACTAACATTATTTTGACCACTGCTATGAAATGCCATCTTTCTCAATACTAATTTCCTTGAAGCATTTAGTTTCTTTCTGTTTATCTGCCTATTTCTGAACTATAACCAGACTCGTTTAATTATCATAGCTTTCAGCCAATGCTCATAGCACAAGCACTGGCATTTTTATTTCCTCAAGAATGTCTTGGCTCTTTGTGAGCATTTATTCCTTTAAATGAACTTAGATCTACTTGACAAGTTCAGAAATGATCTTGTATTTTCATTAGAATCAACATTAGATTTATAAATTGGTTTTGAGAGAATTAATATCTTGGAATAACTGTTTCACTGCCTAGGCATTTTGCTTCAGTTATTCAAGTTGATTTTTATGTCCCTCAGTGAAAAACACAACATTATTAAAAATGAAGACCCAGCCAATTTCATCCTGTTTCCTCTTAAGCATTTTATAAATTATGTTGTTATTTGCTCAGAGTCCATGATATTTCTTATCTAATTATTACCAGGACAATTATGGATTTTTGAATGTTTATTTTGTAGTCAGCCACTTTAAATTAATTTTTCCAGTTTTTCGATTTCTTCTCTCAGTTTTCTAAGTAGGCAATTGTATTACCTGTAAATAAGTCATGGTAATTTTTCCTTCTCCTTCCTCAAGATCAAGCTTCTTTCACTTCTTGGGACTTCCCTGGTGGTCCAGTGGCTAAGACTCCTCACTTCCAATGCAGAGAGCCTGGGTTCAATTCCTGGTCGGGGAACTAGATCCCACATGCCACAACTAAGATCAAAGATTCTGTGTGTTGCAACCAAGATCCAGGGCACCAAATAAATAATAAATAAAAATTTTTAAAGTTTTTTTTCTTCCTTGATTGTCAGAGAACTTTCAACAGCGGGGTTATATTGAGAGCAGTGTGTTTTTAGTTTTCCTGGTTTTCAGGAGAAAGCCATCACACACTGGCCCTTGTCCTGGGAGTTACTCCCCATCATGGCAGAATTATGTTAGCCCAGGTGAGTCTCACCTTGGCCCAGCTAGCAGAGCTTTCCCATGGAGGCAGCTCTGAAGACAACGTGTCAAGACTGGTCTCCACCCACTGTGCATCCTGTGTCTCCTTGCAGGCATCTGTGGTCACTGGGCCTGGCTGGTCTTGGAGGGATGTGACTGGACAGCACTACTCCTCACTGGAGGTCTGCAGGCCATGGGGAGCTCTGCAGGCCATGGGGAGCTCTGCCACGTCTCCTCCCTGGGACCAGCAGGTGAGCCAGGACCTCTCTTCCCCTGCTGGGGCCCAAGGGGCGAGAGGAGAAGCAGAAGAGGGAAGACTTTTGAAGTCCAAACTCAGAACTGATATTTTTTGCATTTCAGCCACTGTACCGCCAGCCACGACAAGACACACAGCAAAGCCAAGGTCAAGGGAAGGAGAATGACACTCCACCCAGGTGAGCCACAACACAGGTGTGAACATAGGAAGCACCGTGCAGCAGTGCACAATCGATCCACTCCCCACATCCCCTAAAAAGGGTCAGAATGAAGCCCGCAGGCACCGAGGAGACAAATTATAAAAGACATGATGTATGAAAGCTATAAAATGTGTAGTTAAGTTTAAAACCACCCATTAACACGAATATTAACTTAATGCAGACATTATGCACTCTGTGTGACCCCACAGATGGCAGCCCACCAGGCTCCCCCGTCCCTGGGATTCTCCAGGCAAGAACACTGGAGAATGCAGACATTATATACATCCTCAAAAAGTTTTAGGAAAAAAGAGGCTGTTAATAATAACCTGGGGCTAAAAGAGTAGATAGATTATTCCAAGAAAATATCATGTTAAATGTTGGGGGAGATAATGAGACATTTAAAGGCATATCAAATTTCTTATTTTACTTAGAGTTATTTTTCACTGGAGTAAAGACAAGTTCAAATGTGTTTTTTCCTTAAACATAATAACTAGTGTCGTAAATAAGATACATAGCTTCTAATCTGCATAAAGAAAAAAGCAGCAAGAAAAAATATTAGCATTTAACAAATAACAGTTGGAAAAGAGAGGAAAGCATAAAAGAGGAAGTATAAAATAAGACAGTCATGATACAAATGAACTTATTTACAAAACAGAAACAGAATCACAGACTTAGAGAACTAACTTATGGTTACCAAGCAGGGAAGGGTGGGGGAGGGATAGGGAGTTTGGGATGGACGTGCACACTGCTATATTTAAAATGGACAACAATAAGGTCTTACTGTATAGCACAGGGAACTCTGCTCAATATTATGTGGTAGCCTGGATGGAAGGGGAGTTTGAGGGAAATGGATACATATGTATGCATGGCTGAGCCCCTTTGCTGTCCACCTGAAACAATCACAATATTGTTAATTGCCTATACTTTAATAGAAAATAAAAAGTTGAGGGGAAAAAAAGATCGTCACTTTTACCAAATCCCCCTTCTCTCACTTTCCAAGAAGTGAGACTGCTTTGATGTCAAAGACGGGCGTGCAGGGACCAGGGGCTCCCACTCAGACCAGGCCTCCTGCACATGGAGACTCAAAAACTTCCTTGGCCTTTAAACAACTCAGGCTGGCTGCAATCATGGGGAAGCGAAACAGCACGGTGGGCCAATGACAAGTGCTATCATTTGGTTGAAACTTAAAACAACAGGGCCCATATGGGTAGGAAATTATTTTTAAATGACTGAAATGTCTAATTTGCATAACTTATATTTCTCGCTCATATTTGCACCCAGTGGGTGTTATATGAATATTTGAATACTTGATGACTGATTAATATAATTTGGGAGGACCACTCATTGTTGAGAAGGGTTCAAACCAATTGCTTTTTTATTTTTTAAAGGCTGCCAGTATCTGGAAAAAAGTGAAAAAGTATCAGAATGGATTCAGGGAAATTATAGTCTACCTTAAATGTTTACATTTAATGAAAACATTTTAAAACATGTACACAAAAACACAATGCATCTGTGTACGTATCTCGTTTGGCAAGAATATGCCAAGTCATATTTGAGAAACGTGGTGACCCTGATCCCGTGTGTAGCCCCCACTCATGCTCCACCCCCACGCCCACTCCGTTAGGTCCTGGAATTGACATCACACATGATTCAGTTGATGGGGTCACACTTCCAATGCTAAAAGTCCTCCAGATGAACTATTACTTCTCAGGGTTCTTGGCCTCCTTAATCAATAGAAATTGACTACAGGCAGAGAAGAAACTCGGGCGAGGCTTTATTGGGGTCCCTGCTGCGGCTGAAAGTAGGGACAACAAACAACAGGGTCCTTTGCTTGCTTGCTCCCCAAGAGGAGGGGTGGCGAGCTTGTTTCTTATATAGGGTGAGGGTAGGGGTGTATCCAAGGATCAGGCTGGAGGAGTGACTTAGGTGGTCTGCCCACCTCTTAGGTGGTGCTATGTGTACAGCGGGCATGTGCAGTACCCTGCTTTTGCTCCTGGCTCTTCAGAAGTGACAGTTGGGTTTTTTGGTCTCTTTGTATCTTTGCTGCTGCTACTGCTGCTAAGTCGCTTCAGTCGTGTTCGACTCTGTGTGACCCCACAGACGGCAGCCCACCAGGCTCCCCCGTCCCTGGGATTCTCCAGGCAAGAACACTGGAGTGGGTTGCCATTTCCTTCTCCAATGCATGAAAGTGAAAAGTGAAAGTGAAGTCGCTCAGTCGTTCCCGACTCTTAGCAACCCCATGGACTGCAGCCTACCAGGCTCCTCCATCCATGGGATTCTCCAGGCAAGAGTACTGCAGTGGGTTGCCATTGCCTTCTCCGAGGTGCAGAGTCTGCCCCAACTGCTCATGCACATGGTTATTTTTAGTCCCCTACAATTTCTTTCTATTTTATTGCTGGAAGAGAGGTGTGTCTAGGTGCAAACATTGCAGTGAAGGATCCCAGGTCTTAGGTTTGTCTCAAAACAACTTCCTGGATCAATTAGAAGACCAAGAATCACCCCCGACCACACTTGTCACTCCCTCCAAGTCACTCTGGGCAGCACCTTCCCAGGACCTGGATGAATAACAGAGTAGCCTCTGGGGCCTTTCCGAGCCCTGACAACGTGACTAAGTTCACTTCAGACTCCTGATGGTTTTTTGTGTTTTTTTTTTCCCAAGAATTTTGACTTGTGGCACTCCATAGATCTGGTGCTATTACATCAAACTAAACCTTCAGGCTGATGGTTTATCCCTCTCACCCACATAGATGGCCTCACTGTACCTGGTTCTCTCGCTGCATCTATGGTGGGTCCACTGTGGGTCTCAGCAGCTCTCTACAGATACTGATCTGCAGCGGAGAAGGGGATGCACTTCCTGAACCACAAGAGGGGCGTGCAGGTCTTCTGGACCATAGGCTGACGGGGAGCCAGATGTGGTGCCTTCATAATCACAATCAAGAAATACTAGGTCCTGGACCTCCCTGGTGGTCCAGTGGTTAAGCATTTGCCTTGCAATGCAAGAGACATAGGTTTGATACCTTGTCCGGGAAGATCCCATGTGTCTCAGAGCAACTAAGCCCATGAGCCACAACTACTGATGCCCAAGCACTCTAGAGCCCGTGCTTTGCAAGAAGAGAAGCCACTGCAGAGAGCAGCCCGAGCACCACAACTAGAGAGGAGCCCCCGCTCCCCACAACTGAAGGTAGCCTGTGCAGCAATGAAGACCCAGCACAACCCAAAATAAGTAAATAAATAAATCTTGAAAAAAAAAAAAAAGAAGTGCCAAGTCCTTCAGGATGTATCTTGATGGGCCCCAGATGCTAGGCTTAGGGGATTCGAAGACAAAATCACAAAGATGCCCAATTCCAGAACACAGTGGGCACTGGCCTGCTTCGACTGCTTTCCTTTGTGTCTGCATGTTCTCACTTCTCTGATTAAGCTTATTCTTTGGCTAAAGTTTTTCCACGGGCAAAAGGCAGACGTAAGACATAGGAGGAACAAGGACCGCAGGGTCCTACTCTATTTCAAGGCCACATGGGGTCAACTGCCCTGAAGACTTGTCTGGAGGATGACACCTCTCCAGCCCATGGGGGACATTCAGAAGAGGATATCCTGGAAGAGATAGGGTGGCCCCAGGCATCTGTGGGATAGCTGACCCCTCACCCCACCTCTACCCACCGCCCCTCTACCGCCAGGCTTCAGGAAGGGCAGGGCCAGGGCAGTGTCAGAAACCTGAGACCCAGAAATCTGAGATTCATCTCAAGGCCACTGCCACAGACAGACCCCACCTGTATCTCTTTGTGTCTGCGTCCCAGACAGACACTCAAATGCCCCGGCTGGGGTCGGTAGTGACTGCAGACCAATCAGCTCGTGGCCAGGACCCAGGGCCCATGGACCCGCACACTGCTGGGATCCTTTCAGGGAAGAAGAGCTGTGACCCAGGCCACCACCCAGATGGTGTTGACAGTACAAGCAGCTGGGGAATAATCCATCTTCACGAGGACCATGAGCATGGAGAGGAGTGAGTCATTTCTCAGTGCCTGGGACGCCTCTTCAGCTGGGCACATGGCAGAGGGTGCTAAGGTCAGGACCAGGAAGTTCTCCAGTTCACTAAGCATAGAGGTCATATCTTTCATCCTGATAAATATGGTCCCCACCTCCTCCCAGTCCAAACCCAATCCACACATCCTGGCCAAGAACATCCTGCCAGGACACAATCCTACCCCAGCCACCCACATAGTCAGAATGTTCCAGGTCTCCCCACAGACTCCCCCCACATCCTACTCACTCTTCTATGACTTGGTTCAACACTGTCCCAGTCACTCTTTTTATATATATAACTTTGTGTGCATGTGTGTGTGTGTGTGTGTTGGTCGTTTAGTCTTGTCTGACTCTGTGATCCCATGGACTATAGCCCACTGGGCTCCTCTGTTCATGGGATTCTCCAGGCAAGAATACTGGGGTGGGTTGCCATTCCTTTTTCCAGGGGATCTTCCGAACCCAGGGATGGAACCCAGGTCTCTTGCGTTGCAGGCAGATTTTTTTAACACTGCCCCTAGGAGATGTAATTTACATACCACAAAATTCCTCCTTTTTTAAAATTTATAAAATATTCCTTTATTTGGCTGTACCAGGTCTTAATTGCAGCATGTGATCTCTCAGTTGTGGTATGTGGATCTAATTCCCTGATCAGGGATGGAACCTTGGCCCCCTACATTGAGACTATGGGGTCTTAGCCACTGGACCACCAGGGAAGTCCCTCATCCTTTAAAAGTATACAATTCAGTGGGTTTCAGTATGTTCAAAGTTGCGCCACCATCGCTACTTGTTTACTTTCAGTATATTTTCATTATCCCCCCAAGAAACACCATACCCACTAGCGGTCACTCCTGATTTTCTCCTAAGCCATCCCCCTAGCTCCTGGAAAACTACAGATTTGCCTGTTCTGGACATTTCAGATAAATGGAATCATACAACACGAGGCCATCTGCCACTGGCTTCTCTAACACAGCAAAATGTTTCCAAAGTTCTCCCATGTGCTTCTTGACCATCTTGAACAGAGAAATGGTGATGAAGACTGACAGATAGATAGACAGATAAATATTCTATCTTGCACATATCTTTGCTGAAAAGTCTATTCAGATTCTTTGCCCATTTTTAATTGACTTCATTGTCCTTTTATTGTTGAGTTGCAGGAGTTTTTTAATATGTTCTGGATATAAGTTCCACACTGGCCATAGGATTTGCATCACATTGTGTTATTGAACTTGAACAAGCAATGGCAAGATAAGTGTAAACTTCCTCAGAAAAGGTGTATTTCACATACTACAGCAAACAGAACATGCAACGTTTAAAATTTTCTTTGTGTAGAAATCATGCTTTCTGTTCACTGTCAATCCTAGGACAAAACCCTTCCCACTGAACCCCCTGGTATGAAGTCAGGGAGGCTGACCTCCGATTATCTCATCTTAGATAATCAACGATTTCAGCCTCAGGGGAAGTGATGAAGGAGCTAAAATATCCCCTAGCTTGGGGGCAGTTTTCCAGCTGTAGGCAAGGCCTTCCAGGAGGGACCATCCTCTTTCAAAAAATATATGTGTCCAGAAATTCCCAGATTATAAACAAAAATCCACCAGACTGAAATCAGGGTGAATAACATCTGAATGGTGTTTGATCTTGCTTCTAGTGGAGGGTGAAGAGGTGGCAGGGAAAAAAAAGAAGCTCTTCTCTAGTCTCAAGTCTTCCAGTCTTGAAATCTTCTCCTTACTTCTATGCTGTAAATAAATTGAAATTTCCTCTGGGACCAAGACAGAACTCAATGTGGATTTCAGTAAGGTCCTAAAATACCTCTATAATAATAGATTTTGCTTTACTCCAATGGCAATTGGAGCCATTTAAAGGACTTAAGCAAGAGAGTGAAATGATTTGATTTATGAAAGATTATTTCAACCACATGATGAAGAATGGGAAGGGCCAACCTGAAAATAAAAGTTAGGAGGTTGCTGCAATTATCTGGGAGAGAGAGGATGACGGGCGGACAACAGGGATGGAGGGAAATGAGCAAATACCCAGGCTTGATTGTTGAGAGTGAGGAGTAGAGTTGAGCTCACGAATGACTTCCACATCTTGGATTTGAGAAGTTGGGTGGGTGTGGTGCCACCAACAAAGACAAAACACTTGGGAAGAAGAGAGGAGCTGGGGTAGGGAGGGAAAGTATCAGTTGAGTCTTAGACACGAGGCGATAGAGTGGCCTTATGTGCAGCCAGTGGTGTTTGGAGGAGTGGGTCTGAAGGTCGGGAGAGAGGGTAGCTTGGTTGTTGGGAGCTGTCAGCACGGAGATGGTCATTGGAGCCTTGAGAGTGAGCAGGATGTCTAAGGGATGGTACATGAATGAGGCAAGGACAGGGCCCCGGACTGAGCTCCCGCCCAGGGAGCTTCTGTCCCTAAGAAGGACACACCAACTGGGCAGCCTAGGACAGTTACCGCAGAGGAGGAAAGCCACAGGAGATGGACAACGTGGTCAATGGAAGAAGGAAGGTGCTATGACCTGGACATTTGTGTCCCCTCAAATTCACATGCTGAAGCCCTAACCTTCAGTTTGACTAAGGGCTGGCAGACACCATCTTCTTCCTGTGTCTTTTCTTGGGAGAGGAAAGTGAGCTCTGAGGTCTATTCCTCTAGGTATAAGCGTGCTAATCCCATCCTGGGGACTCTACTTTCATGGCCTCATAAACCTAAATCTCAGACTTCCGTGTAGAATATCAACTTGATAATAGTTTGAGGTGAGGCCTTTGGGAGGTGATTAGGTTTGTTTTTTATTCTTAAGTGCTTTATTTATTAATTTTTATTTTTGGCTGTGCTGGGCCTTCGTTGCTGCGCTCCGGCCGTCTCTAGTTGCGGTGATGGGGAGCTACTCTCTAGTTGCAGAGCAAGGGCTTCCTATCGTGCTGGTTTCCCGTGTGGAGCATAGGCTGTAGAGCACAGGCTTGTAGTTGTCATACACAGGTTTGGTTGCCCCAAGGCATGTGGGATCTTCCAGGACCAGGGATCGAAACTGACCCCTGTATTCGGCAGGCAGATACTTAACCTCTGGACCACCTGAGGAGTCCAGGAATTAGGTTTAGATGAGGCCATGAGAGTAGAACTCCCAGGATGGGATTAGCAGCCTTATAAGAAGAGGAAGAGACCCCAGAGCTCACTCTCCACCAAGGAAGGACACAGGAAGAAGGTGGCGTCTGCCTGCCCAGGAAGAAGACCCTCGCCAGAAAGAGAACCTGCCAGCACCTTCATCTTGGAGTTTCTAGTCCCCAGAACCACGAGAAAGAAACGCATGTTGTTCAAGTGCCCCAATCTACAGCATTTTTTTATAGCAGTCCAAGCTGGGTGAAACAGAGAACATGGAAACTGAGCTAAATGTTGACAGAAGAAAAGAAAGGAAGAGGGAAGGAAAAAAAAACATTAGGGCTGTTGGATTTAGTTATTTAAGGTCATGGACACCATAGGTGAGATAAGCCTTTTGGAGAGTTACGGGTGGGAAGTCAGATTGCAATAAATAGAGGGAAAGGTATAGAGAGAAAGCACAGAGAACACACGAGAATGGAAGCGAGTGATGGAGAGGTGCCTGGAAGACCCAGTAGAGGGTTGGTGATGTAATCTTATGCTCCGTCTTCTCGGTCATCCAGAACTTAACGCCCTGTTGTTGAACATCACTTGATGATGTGTCTGCCTCCCCAATTGGTTCCTTAATTCCAGGGACAGTCTTACTTCTGTCTATTGCCCCAGTGGTGTCTAATACAGAAGAGCTGATCAATAAAACAGGGAGGATTTTAGTTTCTATTTGTCTGTATGACAGGTAGTGTCTTTGTGAGAGGACCCCTGCCCACTCTCCAGGGCAGAGTACACGCTATGTGGCCTGTTTCCATGGCATTTGGAAGGAGGTGGCTATGTTCCTCCACTTAACAGAAAAGCACACTGAACTAGCTCAGCCACACGGGGAATTCATTGTTCTTCCCACCATATGGCCTGGTGCTGACAACAACCGGGGGAGACTCTGCTGGCTCCCACGAGCCCCAGGATGTGTGAGAAGTGATGTAGAGCAAGGGTAATAACACAGCAAGATCAAGAAGGAGCCTAACATTCTTGCTAAGTCCAGACCCCAAAGATCCAATCTTTGCTGCCATGGCAACAACTGTCACAGACCCTGGGGCTGTCTGTACAACATTCTCTCAAGGATGCAGTTGCCGGAACTTCCCTGGCGGTCCAGCAGTTAAGACTCTGCCTACTTTACTTGTTTATTTTTATAAAGAGTCAGACAGGACTGAGCGACTGACAAACAACAGTTAACTGTATTCCCCATGCTATACATCACATCACGTGACTTCTTTCTTTATTTTACAGCTGGAAATTTGAACCTCTCCGTCCCCTTCACCTATTTTGCCCACCCTCACTGTCCTCCCCTCTGGTAATCATCAGTTTGTATCTCCGAGTCTCAGTCTGTTTTGTTCATTCGTTTTGTTTCTTAAACTCCACCTATATGTGAAATCATACAGCGTTTGTCTTTGTCTAACTTATTTCACGGAGCATACCTTCAAGGTTCATAAAACTCTTAGAAGAAAACACAGGCAGTTAGTTCTTTGACATCAGTCTTAGCAATATATATATATTTTTTTGATTATGTCTCCTTGGCAAGGGTGACAAAAGCAAAAATAAACAAATGGAACAGCATCCAACTGAAAAGCTTTTGCACAGTGATGAAATCAAATTTATACTTTAAGGCAGGACAAAGAAAAATTAAACATAAAATTCTCTGTGTGTGCCTGTGGGCCTCTGCCCTCCCTCCCTAATATGCAGTGTGCATCTACGTTACACATTAACCAGACCTCCTCAGAGATGGGAGTGCCTGCTCAAGCTTGAAGATCAATTTTCTTCCTTCCTTCTGATGCCAGCAATGAACTTCTGAAAAGAAAGACATTCTTTCCCAGCTCTGTAGGGGGTCATGGTGACTTGCTGCTCGCTTGAAATACCCATGCTTCCCTGGACTATGAGTCTTTGGTGAACTTTATGTAAATATCAGTATGTCATCTTGATGAATGATCCTTTATCTAGAAAATGAACATTTTGTGCTTTTGACTTTTAACAGGCACAATAGTTCTAAGAGCCTCTTGAAAGTCTGTCTCTGGCTTATCAACCTCAGGCAGGCCTGAACAAATTTCCCTGTTTTTATTCTAAACTTGATTGCTAATTGAGTTTTTGAGAACAGCAAAGGAAACCGTCAACAAAATGAAAAGGTAACCTGCTGAACGGGAGCAGATACTTGCAACCAAAATCTGATGAACTGATACCCAAAATAGACAGGGACTTCCCTGGGGGTCCACTGGTTAAGACTGGAAGACTTTGGACATTAGAAGACTTCCCCTGCCAATGCAGGGGTGTGGGTTCAATCCCTGGTTGGGGAGCTAAGATCCCACATGCCTCATGGCCAAAATATAAAATAGAAGCAATATGGTAACAAATTCAATATAGACTTTAAAAATGGTCCACGTCAAAAAAAACTTTAAAAAATTAAAACAAAACAATAATAAAAATATATAAAGAACTCATACAACTCAATATAAAAAAAAAACAAAAACTATTTTTAAAATGGGCAGAGGATCTGAAGGGACATTTTTCCAAAGAAGACATACAGGTGGCCAGCAGGCACATGAAAAGATGCTCAACATCACTCATTATCAGGGAAATGCAAATCGAAACCACAGTGAGGTACCACGTCACCTCTGCCAGCCTGGCTATCATACAAAAGACAAAAAATAACAAGTGCTGGGGAGGATGTGGAGAAAAGGGAACACTGATGCACTGTGCCTAGGAATGTAAACTGTGCAGCCACTATGGAAAACAGTATAGTTTTCAATAAACTAAAAACAGTACTATATGATCCAGCAATTTTACTTCTGGGCATTTATCTAGAGAAAATGAAAACAATGATTGAAAAAGATATACGCACCTCAACATTGATTGCAGCACTATTTACAAAAGCCAAAATATGGAAGCCACTTAAGTACCCATTGATAAATGAATGGATAAAGAAGATGTGGTATATATACACAATGGAATATTGTTGTTTAGTTGCTAAGGCATGTCTGAATCCTTTGCAACTGCATAGACTGTAGCCCGCCAGGTTCCTCTGACCATGGGATTCTCCAGGCAAGAATACTGGAGTGGGTTTTCATTTCCTCCTCCAAGAGATCTTCCTGACTCAGGGATTGAACTCTCATCTCCTGCATTGGCAGGCAAATTTTTTACTGCTGAGCGACCTGGGAAGCCTGGATGGAATATTACCCAGTCATAAAAAATGAAATTTTGCCATTTGTGATAACAGGAGTCCTTTCGTTATCCCTAAACCTTGCTTATGAAAAAGCTGAAACTCACCAGTTTCATACTTTCTTTATTCTTTAAAACCTCTGCCCCCTCCTCTGTCTCACCCACTCTTTGAGTATCAGCTGGCCTCAGTTTTCACAGAGAAGACAGAAGCCACCAGACAGGAACCTCCTTGGCATCCACAGACTTGCCTTCATCTGCTCTCGGGCTTTTTCCTCCCACCCTGATCCCATAGGGGAGCCCCCTCAACCCCCACCTCCCAGTAGCAATCAGCCCCTCCCCCTGCACCCCACTCCCAGCCTTCTCAGGGTTCTAGAATCCCCCATTATCCTCACCAGCCTCTCCCTCTTTGTTGGATCCAACCTCCTAACTGCTCAGATGAAAAACACACACACACACACACAAAACAAAAATCCAGCAAGTGAAATGAACAAGAAGCCTTTTTCCTGAAGTCCTTGTGCTCCCCCACCTTCATCACTTCTGGAGAGCTGTCAAGACCTTAGTTCCTCCATCCACACCCTCCTGCTCACTCCTCTGCCAGCTCCAGCTTTTGTTCCCTTCATTACCCCCACCACACTTGTTCTAGCGGAAATTCAAGACTGTTCACAACTCTGACATGCTGAGCCCCAGGCTTGCTTATCCATCTACACTGACTTGCTTTTCCAGGCTCTCGATGGCGTCCAACACATCCTCCTTCTTGAAAGAACTTCCCTTGGTGTGGTTGGCACCTTCCCCAAGATTGCCCTCTGCCACTCTATGCCCCTCTTCTTAGCCAGTTCATCCTCCTCCCTCAGGAAGTAAACCCTGGAGCCCTCTTCTTGAAGTCTCTGCTGTCCCCCAGGCAGTCAGTCTGCTGCAGGACTTCAGTTACCCACATATCCCCACAATTTTGCCTCTCTTCTGAGCGCCTGTTCCGTGGACCTCACAGAAATCCCCACTTGAGTACCCCACAGGCACCCTAACATGTCAAGTCTGAACCAATGATCAATTGTCCCCAGATCCACTCGTGACCTCAGTGAAGGACTTCTCGGCCCGAACCTCACCTGATGGCTCAAGCTAAAACCCTGAGCACTGTCCCTGGCAGGCCCCTCTCTCGAAACACCCAAAACTAGTTCCCACCGAGTCCCATTAGCTCTACTCAAGCATGTCTGAATGTCCCTCTTCTCTTCTTCCATCCTCACTGCCACCTTGGTCCCTCTGAATGGACACCTGCGTCTACCTTGCTCTCCTGTAGTTCTCCCCAGGCGGCTTTAAGATGCAAATATGGAGACTTCCCTGGTGGTCCAATCAATGGTAAGGACTTCCTGCTTCCACTGCAGGGGTTCAGGCTCGATCCCTTCTCAGGGAACTAAGATCTCAAATTCAGTGTAGTATGGCCAAAATAATAAAATAATAAATAAATAAATAAATTTTCTTAAAAATATGCAAATCTGACCAAGTGTCCCTCTTCCTAGAACCATGCTCAGGCCACCCACTGTTCTTAGAATGAGGGCAAAATCCTTGTGGGGCCTCCAAGGTCATTCGTGTCTGATCTCTGCTCCCCGTTCTGGCTTTATTTCCTGCCATGCCCACTTCTACCCTAGCCCTCCTTCAGCTGCTTCCCTGCCACGTGGAGCTCATTGATACCTCAGGACCTTCACATATGCTGCTACCTCCCTCTCCCTAATCCTTGTCTTCTATTAATAACTCCTTCTCATTGTAAGTGTCCACACAAATGTCACTGCCTCCAGGAAGCCTCCCCAAGTGCCCACATCCTGTTAAATTCTCTTAGACCTCCCTGTGATGCTCCATGATGACACAATACAATTGCAAACTCGTCAATGGCACCCCACTCTAGTACTCTTGCCTGGAAAATCCCATGGATGGAGGAGCCTGGTGGGCTGCAGTCCATGGGGTCTCAAAGAGTCGGGCACTACTGAGCGACTTCACTTTCACTTTTCACTTTCATGCATTGGAGAAGGAAATGGCAACCCACTCCAGTGTTCTTGCCTGGAGAATCCCAGGGACGGGGGAGCCTGGTGGGCTACTGTCTATGGGGTTGCACAGAGTCGGACACGACTGCAGAGACTTAGCAGCAGCAGTAGCAGCTGCTTGCCGCACAACAGACCAATAATCAAGAGATGAGGTGCTGAGACAAGGAACAGTGACTTTATTTGAAAAGCCAGGCGTCTGAAAAGATGGTGGACTAGTGTCCTAGAGTACCATCTTACCAGGGTCTGGATTTTTTATAGAACAGAGAAGGGCAGGAGGTGAGGTGGTAAAGTAAAATGGTCGTTGAGTCTTACAAAACATGTCCTGGCTTGGCCAGCACTGGGGACAGGATGTGTTAAATGGGGATGTGTTAATTCCGTCTTTCCTGTAGCCACTCACAGATGGGCAGGGTCAGGGTGTCTCCCTGGGGGCTGAACAAAGGCACTTTAGTTTAACATCAGGCAGAGCAGCAGGGTTCCCTGAGGCAGGCCATTATATGTGCTTAGAGCTATAGACAGCATCCTTTCAGTGCTGAGAGGACCAATAGCAACAGGAAGCTAAGGTTAAAGTAGAAGAAACAGACCCAACATGGGGTCAGGTTTTGTTCTTCTCTGTGGCATGTACACATTTCTTTAATGCAACTGTAACCACTGGATTATACATTTTGCGAGAACACAGACTCTGTCTTCTTCATTCACTGAATCTACGATGGCAACCTGGTAGATACTTGTTATATGAGTGTGTGTATGTATGTGTGTGTGAGAGAGAGACAGACAGACAGAGGCAGAGTCAGAGACAAGAGGGAAGAGGCATATGTGTGTGTGGATAGGGAGGGAGAGACAATGAGAGAAATATTTGTCATTCTTTGGCAGGCTTGCGGGGAATATGAAATTACCAGGCACAGGATACAAGAATAGCAGACACAAACAACTGGGGTCCCCTCCTTCTTCTGTAGCTAGAGACGGCAGGTCATTGCCCTGCATTCTGAATGTTCAGGCTCTCCGGAGGCAGGTCATCGAAGGGACATCGGCAGTGACCATGGCAATAGAAATTACAGTAAAGGGTACCCAGAACTCTCGCTCTACTACTGTCTGGCTGACCCTTTTCAATGACAAATTCATCAGCCTTAGGGGAGAAGATAAGAATTGATGACAGACAGAGATTTGAGTGGCCTTAGATTTCATTTCAGCCTCTCTCCTTTCCTACCTCAAGCTCAAAGCTTTTAAAGTCTTATCTCTCAGTTCTTCCTGTCTTCCGCTGGCTCATACCTTCATGGGGGCACAGCTTACTTGAAGTAGAACTGCGCCCCATCTGGCAGAAAATGCTGAGGTTTGGAACCTGGAGTCAGAGGATCTGGGGAGATGCCAGTGGTGCCTGGCACTGAGCCCTCATACCCAGCCCTGAGGGGACCAGGATGCCTGGGGATTATGAGGCAAGTGGTCCATTTGGGAGCGGGGATCCTTATGGCTCTGCAGGAGACTGTGGGCTTTTGAGGGCTTCCTGGGAAGCATCTGTCCAGACCCACTCGCAGGAGAGTCAGGAACCACAGACCTAGGATCCGGACTATAATGAGAACTCTGTGAGTCCCGGAAACTCTGCACTCCACCCACCCCTAGCCATTTGTCATTGCCTTCTGCTTGCCCAGAGCATCCGAGGAGCCCCTTAAAGCAACAGTGTGTGCCTGTCTCTGGGGGTAAAGCAGAAGGGAAGCTGGGGCTCAGTCCCACTTCAAGAGGACTTGAATGGGATGAGGACGCCACGTTCTCAGAGGAGGAGTAGCGCCAGGCTTCAGCAAGGATGGGAAAGAGGGTTCACAGTAGACGGGACTTTGCAGCACCAACTTCGTCCTAATCTTCTTGGGGGCAGGAACACACCTCAGTACCAGCTCTCAACACACATACATACACACATATACACACATAGACACATATAGTTACATATACACATACACACACATATGCATACATGGGCTTTTCTGGTAGCTCAGCGGTAAACAGTCTGCCTGCCAATGCAGAAGACTCATATTTGGACATTGTATGGGCTGGGTTATGCTGTGCAAAATGTAACTAACAAATGTCAGTTGTTGAATGCTACGAAATCTTTTTCTTGCTGAAGTTGTCCATGACCAGTAGGGGTCAGCAGGGAGCTCTGCTCCACATAGACCTTCAAGGAGCCTGACTGATAAAAGTTCTACCACATTGTGGCTGTAACCATTTGGAGTCCAGGCTTTTCTTTTTTTCTAATTCCCTTTTATCGGCGAATAGTTGCTTTACACTGTTGTCTTAGTTTCTGCTGTACAGCAAGGTGACTCAGCTATGAAAGAAAGTGAAAGTGAAGTAGCTCAGTCACTTCCAACTCTTTGCAACCCCATGGACTGTAGCCCACAAGGCTCCTCTGTCCATGGAATTTTCCAGGCAAAAGTACTGGAGTGGGTTGCCATTCCCTTCTCCAGGAGATCTTCCCAACCCAGGGATTGAACCCAGGTCTCCTGAATTGTAGGCAGATTTACCGTCTGAGCTACCAGAGAAGTCCAGCTATATGTATACATATATCCGCTCGTTTTTAGATTTCCTTCGCATTTAGGTCATCACAGAACACTGAGTAGAGTTCCCTGTGCTATACAGTTCAGTTCAGTCGCTCAGTCGTGGCTGACTCTTTGCGACTTATGGACTGCAGCACACCGGGCCTCCCTGTGCATCACCAACTCCCAAAGTTTACCCAAACTCATGTCCATTGAGTCGGTGATGTCATCCAACTATCTCATCCTCTGTCGTCTCCTTCTCCTCCTGCCCTCAATCTTCCCCAGCATCAGGGTCTTCTCAAATGAGTCAGTTCTTCTCATCAGGTGGCCAAAGGATTGGAGTTTCAGCTTCAGCATCAGTCCTTCCAATGAACACTCAGGACTGACCTCCTTTAGGATGGACTGGTTGGATCTCCTTGCAGTCCAAGGGACTCTCAAGAGTCTTCTCCAACATCACAGTTCAAAAGCATCAATTCTTCAGCACTCAGCTTTCTTTATAGTCCAACTTTCACATCCATATATGACCACTGGAAAAACCATAGCCTTGACTAGACGGACCTTTGTTGGCACAGTAATGTCTCTGCTTTTTAATATACTGTCTAGGTTGGTCATAACTTTCCTTCCAAGGAGTCAGCATCTTCTAATTTCATGGCTGCAATCACCATCTGCAGTGATTTTGGACCCCCAAAAAATAAAGTCTGACACTGTTTCCCCATCTATTTCCCATGAAGTGATGGGACCAGATGCCATGATCTTCATTTTCTGAATGTTGAGCTTTAAGCCAAGTTTTTCACTCTCTTTTTCACTTTCATCAAGAGGCTCTTTAGTTCTTCATTTTCTGCCATAAGGGTGGTGTCATCTGCATATCTGAGGTTATTGATATTTCTCCCGGCAATCTTGATTCCAGCTTGTGCTTCACCCAGCCCAGCGTTTTTCATGATGTACTCTGCATAGAAGTTAAATGAGCAGAGTGACAATAACACTACTATACAGTGGTTATCTATTTTATACATAGAAGTGTATATATGTCAATCCCAATCTCCCAATTCCTCCCAGCCCCCTTTCCCCTTTGGGTATCCATATGTTTGTTCTCTACTATGCACCTATTTCTTTTTTAAGATTTATTTTTTCTCTGCCTCACCAAGAAGATAACCACAGAGAAAAGTTGGGGCTCCCTAAAATTTCAAGTTGGCTACAAAGGTCTTCTTATCCTTTAGAGCCTCGCTAAGTTCCAGAGGAAGAGAAGCCTGCAGCATCTCCTTGGTTTCTCCCTGCCTTTCACAGGGAAAGCAGGCAGCAGTTGTTCATCCTTAACGGTCTTATTGGGGCTTCCCTGGTGGGTTGGACAGTAAAGAATCCGCCTAATGCAGGAGACCTGGGTTCAATCCCTGGGTCAGGAAGATCCCCTAGAGGAGGAAATAGAAACCCACTGCAGTATTCTTGCCTGGGAAATCCCATGGACAGAGGAGACTGGCAGACTACAGTCCATGGGGTCCCGAAGAGTTGGACACTACACAGCAACTAAATTGCTACTACTAGGGATCTCATTGCTCAGCCAAGACACACATCTATTGCAATGTCGGCGTCTTTCTGTGACTTTTCTCCAATCCAAAGCAAAGAAGAATGAAGAAGTCAGACTACAGAAGAGCAGCATGTCCCTCTTTGGGAGACTTTGGGAACAAGGAACAGTGCCATGGGCTGGCCTGATACCTCCCTCCTGCACTTCCTCCGAACTTTTCTCCCTTCTCTGCGTTTCAGGCCCTGAGTGATGCTGAGCATCAACACCCTTGAGTCTTCCCCTTCAAGCTAAACACCCTGAGTTCTTGACTTGGCAGAACCTAGGGAGGTGGTAGACCGGGAGGTCTGGTGCCACGTGACCACACATTTGCAATGTCGACTTCAAGAGGAGGAACGTGACACTGGCAGGCCAGGCGGTTGGATGTGGCAGAAAGTGCCTCAGATGAAGGCTCAAGAGAGATGCCCTAGTTCTGGGAGTTGAGACTGAAGTCTCAGTACTTTGGACCATGTACTTAACCTCCCTATACTCTCCATTTCATCATCTGCCAACCAGCTCTCATTTCCTGCCTCCTCCACCCTGCCTGCACAGATTTCGTAGGAAAAAGGGCCCTGCGTGCCTTGAGCTGGTCTGGCTGACAGGACCACCATCTCCTTCCCTGGAGCCTCTTTGTTAAAGATTGGGTCATCCATCAGACCTCCGCAAAATGCAAAGAGGAAGGACGGGCTGGCACCAGAACCTGCTGCCCACTGCCCTTCCAGCTCATTGAGGGCATGAATCAGCCTGAAGGTCCTGGCCCTGAAGCTCAGGGCTCAGAAAGAGGGCGGGGGAGCTGACCCCACAGGCAAGCCTCAGCATCAGCGGCAGAGCCCAGAACACAGACGGAAAAACTACCGCGATTCAAACAACAGCCAGCAGCTGCAGATTTTCCAAATCTTTCCCTCAAAAGCCGCTTCCTCCGCCCATCCAGGAATGGAACGTAAGAGCTGAAGCTCAGGGTGTTCTAGTCCAGTGGAGAAAAGGCGACCAGAGAGAGCAAAAGGCTGGTTCCAGGTCATGTGCAGAATCCTGCCCGGGAGCCCTTTCCAAGCTCCTCCTGAAGTGACCCCTCTGGTCTTCCTGGGGGTCTTTAGGTCTCCTCTTCTCAGGTCTATGAGGCAAGCAGGCTTCCTTTGGGTGGCGACATGGCCAGACCCGGAGAAGCTCACAGCTGAGCTTTCACAGGCAGACCCTCCGCCAGTGCCTAACACCCAGCATGGGAGGCCGGGGCTCCCTCATCCTCACCAAGGCAACAGGCTCACCTCCACACCAGGCACCCCACCTGACCATACATGTCCTCAACTCAGGCCCATTGCTAAAGACACAGAACCTAAGAAAACAGTGTCCTGCCCATGTGAACATGCTCTCAAGTGAAGAGACAGACCACAAACAAATATACAAGTAAGGACAGCAGGGCTTCCCTGGTGGTGCTAGTGGTAAAGAATCTGCCTGCCAATGCAGGAAACCGGGGTTCAATCCCTGAGTAGGGAAGATCCCCTGGAACAGGCAATGGTAACCCACTCCAGTATTCTTACCTGGGGAATCTCACAGACAGAGGAGCCTGGGGGCTATAGTCCATGGGGTGGGAAAGAGTCAGATGTGGCTGAGCAAGCACATCAGGGATAAACGCTACAAATAAACAGAGCAAGGTAAGGGAGACAGTAGAAAGCTCCGAGTTCCTATTTTGCATACAATGGTCACAGGAGTTATCTTACCTTTGAGCAAAGGAAAGAGGGAAGGAGTTATTCTTGATGATCTCTGAAGAAAAAAATGTCCTAGTAGAGAAAGCAGGAAGTGCAGAGGCCCGTGGCGCAGGAAGGATCTGAGGATGCAGAAGAGCTTATTGACTCTCACGCTGAAGAAGCAGGAGCCAGGAAGGGGCTGGAGGTTAGGGTAGAGAAGGACCAGAAGGATCTCCTACATCAAAAGACTTTGACTGGTATGCTGAGTGAAATGGAAAATCCATGGAGATTTTTGCAAAGCAGTGGTAGGTTTTTCATCTGTTCGTTTTTTGTTTTGTTTTGGGGTTTTTTTGGCAGCACTGGGTCTTAGTTGCGGCCTGTGGGATCTAGTTCCCTGATCAGGGTTGAATCCAGGCCCCCTGCATTGGGAACACAGTCTTAACCACTGGACCACCAGCTAAGTCCCTGTTCCTTTGTTTTAAAGAGACCTTTTGTTTTATTTATCTTTAAAATATTTATTTACTTTTGGCTGCATTGAGTGTTAGTTGGGGCATGTGGGATCTTTCCTTGCGCTGCGGGCTTCTCTCTCTACTAAAGGTTCAGTAGTTGCCCCACAGAATGCAGGACCTTAGTTCCCCCACCGAGGATTGAACCCGTGTCCCCAGTATTGGAAGGTGGACTCTTAACTACAAGACCACCAGGGAAGTCCCAGCAGTGGTAGGTTTTTATGGAGGGTAGCTCAGACCGCTGCTTGGAGGGGTGGTCAAATTCTGAATGTATTCTGTAGATAGAACCAGAACTAGTAAGTGGAGAGTAAGAAAACATAATGGAAAATAACTTGAGGATTGAAGGCAGAGAGGAGTCTGTTTTCTGAACCTCCTCACCAACAGCAAAGCTGGTTTCTCTGGCTATGCTCCCTCTGCGGGACTCAAGAGAAGACCACAATTCTACTGAAACCACCAAGCAGCCAGCCACAGATGGCAGGCTGCCTTGCCCTGGCCCGGGGCATTAAGGAACCTTGGGTAGAGAAGGAGCCTTGGAGACCAACCAGTACAACACTCCCCAGCCCCAAGCCTTTTTCTCCCCCAGGGGATCTTCCCAACCCAGGGATCAGATATGCATCTTCTGCATTGGCAGACAGATTCTTTACCACTGAGCCACCAGGGAAGACTGCTAACAATGTTACGGGTGATTTCAAGCCACCGATGACTTACACACTGCCTTGAAATTTTCCAAAAATTTAAAATTGGCTCTTGCAAGCTAGTGCAGGCTTGTACTAGCACCTAGGATACCACTTCCCTCCGCTGCCTTGCTGAGCATCTGCTCAGATGGAAAACCTACTGCGTTCAGCCATAATCCATCCCACGCTGGGTTAGAGCCAGAGACTTTGGAAATATTTTCCAACTGTCTGCTTGCGAATCCCACCACTGAAGTTAAAGGATCCCTGGGCCACTGGCAGGAACTGGGAGCCAGGATGCTACATGCCTGCTTCCTGACGAGGCCATAGTGCTTGTCACCTGCTGCAGACAATGCATTGATAGCTGTGAATTACTAGGCACCCAAGGAACAGACTCTGGGCTTTCAGTGGCATCACTGGGGGGACAAGCTGATGCCAATGATGACATCTCCAAGCAGGGAAGAGCAGAGTCTGCAGGAGATGGTTGGTGTCACCCTACTTGTGAAAGTTTTAGTTGATCAGTCATGTCTGACTCTTTGTGACCCCATGGACTATAGCCTGTCAGGTTCCTCTGTCCATGGGGATTCTCCAAGCAAGAATGCTGGAGTGGGTTGCCATTTTCTTCTCCAGGGGATCTTCTGCACCCAGGGATCAAACCTGGGTCTCCTGCATTGTAGGCAGATGCTTTCCCATCTGAGCCACTAGGAGGTAATCCTACTTGTAGTCTTTCCAAAGAAGGCAGGCTTCCGTGCAAGCCAACTCCAGCACTCAAAGAGCCACCAAGTGATGTCCCTGTTGTTATTCTCTTGATTACTAAAGATAATACAAAACTGGGGCTGTGGGGAAAACACAAACTGTTAGGACTTAGATCGACAATGGTCAGTCAGCCTGACAGCAGATCCATCCTCAGGCTTTTGGAAACTATGATTACACTACAGATTAGCAGTTCCTGTGTCAGAAAGTGAGAACCAGAGGCTACTAGAGGTCAGAATAACACTAGCACTGGAAGAGGTTGTCAGGAGGCACCACTTATCCATTCTAGAAAACATGGAACTTCAGGCAAAATTGTCAGAATAAAAATGACCTGTGAGAGATAAGTGCTTTGGTTTCTTCCAGTATTTTTTCTATGAATTATCTGCGTAAGCATATTCTGTATATTTTAATAAAACTAAAATTAAGATTGTAAGATATATAGCTTATATGCTGCATTTTATCATTTAATATTAAACTAAAAGCATTTTCCATATTATTCAATATTGGCTTATAATGACTAGACTATCTAGCTTTCTCTATATTCTTTTGCTTAGTAATTTTTCAAGTTTAGAATGACATACAGCTTGGTGAACTTCTAATCAGGTGCAAGTGAGTGACACTTAACTAATTTTGTTGATGACGACCTCTGAATTAAAAACTCAGCAGAAACTTGACATCCTTTTACGACGAATGCCACTGATTTGCTCCCAGTAGATGGTGAGTAGGGGCAGCTGGGCAAATATCATTTTTGAAAGGTTAATTAGAGGACTGAACCCACTCAGTGACACCCTGCTAAATGGTTTACATTTTTATTATTTATTATTTTTAATGATATTATTATTATTATTATTTTAATTTGGCCATGCCATGTGGCGTGTGGGATCTTGTTCCCCAACCAGGAATCAAACCTGTGGCTCCTGAAGCATGGAGTCTTAATCACCGGATCACCAGGGAATTCTGTTATTTGCTTTTTAACTCATTTTATGGTGCATTTTTTAACAAAGACATTTGGATTTTTAAATCACACCTATCAGTCTTTTATGTTTTCATGATATATTTAGAAAGAACTTCACAATCCCAGGTTTACGACAAATATTCACCTATATAGTCATCTAATTATTTTTTGGCTTCATTTTTTCACACTTCGTATTTGATGGATTTGGAATTTATTTGGGGCTAGGGAACTAGGTAGAAAATCGGCTTCCACTAATCCGATATCATTTTTGGAAAAATGTCTCTATTCTAGCAACTTGAAGCGCCACCTTTTAACACCACAGTTTCCTGTGTACTAAATTTAGGCTCTTCGACCTGCTCTACTGAACAGTCATCTCTAGGGCAGTAACATGCTGTTTTAATTACCGTTGCTTTGTGATAAAGGCAGTGTAGTGTGACAGAGGCTTAAACACAGATGCATAGGTTATGGAAGCAGGGTGTCTGCCTCACATCCATAATCCCGCACTTCTAGCTGTGTGATTCTGTTTATCCTACAGAGCCTGCATTTTCTTATCTTGAAGTGGCGGCAATATTAGTATCTGCATCACAGGTATGTTGTGAGCATCAAATTGCATTAATACATGTAAAGCACTTCCTTAAGTGGTAAGGCTTCAGTCAATGCAGCATTTTATTTATTTACTTATGCACATATTTATTTACTTATGCATTCTTTCATTTCAACATCCAACAGGCCTAGTTTCTCTTACTTTCTTTCTTATCAACATTTTGTTGACTGTTCTGTCTTTACACTTCCACAGGAGACCTAGAATCAGTGAAAAAGAAGATTCTACTTGACAAATAGAAGATTCTATTTGAAGACGACTGGATTGAATTTAAAGTAAAGAGAATTCGACAAGGTTACAATATTTGCTTCTTTTCATCCCAGAGTAAGCACTGCTCTTAACAAAGTAAAAGGTGTGTGTGTGGGGGTGTGTGTGTGGGGGGTGGGTGTGTGTGTGGGGGTGGGTGGGTGTGTGTGGGGGGGTGGGGGGGTGGGGGGTGTGTGTGGGGGTGGGGGGGTGTGTGGGGGGTGTGTGTGGGGGTGTGTGTGTGGGGGGTGGGTGGGTGTGTGGGGGGGTGGGGGGGTGGGTGCGTGCGCGTGCGCACGCACATGCACCCACGAGCTCAGTTGCTCAGTTGTGTCCAACTTTTTTCGACCCCATGCACTGTAGCCCGCCAGGCTCTCTGTCCATGGGATTTTTCAGGCAAGAATACTGGAGTGGGTTGCAATGTCCTCCTTCTCCCCTACCCAGGGATCGAACCCTGTATTAATATTTCCTGTATTAGCCGGCAGATTCTTTACCACTGCACCACCTGGAAAGCCCAAGCAAAAGATATTCTTATGCATTTATCAATATTAACCAGTTAGAAATGTCAGTGGGGAAAAAATCCCATTCTTACTACTAGCAAAACCATAAAAAGTTAAGAATATAAATTGACCAAGTAGGAGATATTGCCTGGTAAATTTATACTCCTAGCTTTTTACGGTTTTGTTAGTAGTAAAAATGGGATTTCCGCACCCCCCCCCCCCCGCCCCCAACCACCACTGGCATTTCTAACTGGTTAGTAAGTACAGGAGAAGACTTAATTTGGTATCTTTACTTTGTAATCGGCCAGTTCCTTGGAAAAGGCGTCTATTTCATTCAATCTTCAGTTCAGATTTTTCAGTTAGACAATCACTTCTACTGCATATAGTCACTGTTTTTCTCCTACTTCCCAGTATTTAAAAAGCTCCCCCTCCCATTTCTGGCTTGTTTACAAATGCACAACTTCAATGTTTTAACCCCCTTTTCCTTTTCTTGTCTAATTGCATTCACCAGACTTTCCAGCTGGCCTCCTGGTCTTGCTCCTAACTTTGATGCAAACGTTGGTCTCACTAAAAAGCATAATGCAGGAAGGAGGATGCCCTGAGAGAGGTGTTCGCTTTCCCATAAAGGAAAAATCTGAAGGGAGAGCTTGTGAAGAGCGTATCAGAAAAGCCTAGGCTGGTGTGTGCGCCGGCAAGGGGCTCCCGGGCCCCCTCCGCGCGGCCCACGCTCTGCTCTGCCCCAGGGGCTGAAGTTTCTCCCTGCGTTTCCGCTTGAACAGCATCCAGCTGCCTCGCCTTTAAAATGCCAGGACGGCCGCCGCTCCGCTCAGAGCCCCCTCTCGGCGGCTGGCCGGGTCTCGCCCGCGCCGCCGGGGCGCTGACTCAGCCGCAGCCCGCCCAGCCCGGCCTGGGCAGCGCCCCCCGCGCCACCGACCAGCACGCGCCGCAGCGAGCGCACCGGACTGCCTCGCCAGGTAAGCACTGCGGGCGCATCCCGGGTCCCTGCGGGGCCGGAGCGCAGCGCGGTCGCGGGACCGGGGCGTCGCGTGGGGCACGGTGGGGAAGAGGGGTGGTCCCCGGCCACGGAGCCAGCCGGCCGGCCGCGCGCAGAGGATCTGCTGGAGGGGATCCGCCGCCTCGAGGAGACCCGCAGGGCCACCCGGGGCCGGGACCCCTTCCGGTGGCACGGCGCCCTGAGTGCGCCTGGATGCACAGGGGAGGCCGGACGGCGCCGGCAGGTAGCAGCAGCTTGGGGCGGCCGGGGTGGGAGCCGCGCCGGCTCTGCGTTGCAGCAGTCCGTGTTCGGCTGCGGGGCTCGGGTCTGTAAAGCCTGGAAGAGCGCTGGGCTGTGTTCCAAGCACCGTCACTCCCTCGAGCTGTACCCTCTCCCTTCGGGGTCCTCGGCTCTTCTCCAAGGAGGGGTTTAGGGAGTCTGAGTTGAAACTGAATCAAAGTTGGAAATTTGTTCTCCTTAAGTTCATTGCTTAAAATTCAGTCCCTTCTTGTGGCTGACAGTAACCTGGAACAGATCCTTCTCAGTGTAGCTGATGAAGGTCATATTAGATGTAACTTTCTGGGGAAAGTTCTGTTGGCGGCAGCCTGTCTAAAATGTCAAGGCTCCCTCTGATTTTGTCCTCATCTGCAGCCTCATACAGAGTTTCAGATATTTTTTTTCCCACGTCACTGTAAAAGTGGAGAATGTGTCTGGGTGATTTGAGGGGGTGGGAGGCAGAACGCATTAGGGAACTGAATTTTATAATCGTCTCTTGGCCCATAAGGAACGTTCTGGAAAGGAAAACCTGTCAGGAAAGACCAAGGTGATCCACCTTCTCACTAGATGCTCAGTAAGGTCATCGTGTGGCTTTGGATCCAGAAATGAAGTCCCAGGCAGGGTCTCCAGTCTGTTTTCATGTTAGTCCACTTCTGCATTAACTTGCAGCGTCTTCTTCATCACCATGGGGGTTTAGCTGAGCCTCCCCAGAATCCAGTCAGAAAATCATTGTCTAGGATGCAATCTTACTGCTTTCCATGAAGTGTGGATCCAGTCAATTAGGGGTTCGATGCCTTGAGTCTCCTGTCCTTTTCCTCCTTCTCCTTAATCCACCACTTGAGATGAACTGTAATGACCTGATCTGTGGTCTCTGCAAAGCTGCACAGTGGATTTAGGACATCAGAAAGTCCAACATCCAAGGCCTTTGATGTGATTTACAAACTGAATTTGGATTACAGCTACATTTTCAGGGATGGCTCAACCTAAGACATGTAGTAGCTTTGAGGACACACGAGAAGAAGGAAAATTGTCAAGTGCAAACTTACCCTGGAAATCTATTCTAGAAGCTATGACTTCACATTTATCCGAAAGAGATATTGTGAGTAAGCTGTCAGTTGATGCTGTATAATCTTTAATATATTCTTATTCCAAGTGATTAATTTCCCACTTTTTTTTTCCAGTTGTGTTTAATATTTCTGAACGCCATTCAAGTAACGAATGCCTGAAGTATAATGTATCTCTGCACCCAAATATGTTTGGAAATTTACTGCAAATTTTCAGCCATTAGATCATTAAGATGTACATTTTAGATAGACAAGGTTATGGTAAAAGAAAGGGTTTTAAAAGCAGTACAAACCTGAATTAGCCCAAAAATAAATGTTCTATTAACTGCTTGAAAGTTGTGATTTAGAGGACTAGCTATCACTCCGGTGTATTTTCTTACAGAGTTAATGAAAAAGGCAGCCATTCCGAATATAATGCCCTGCTTGTTAATCTTTCTCCAACAAATATTTACACTACCAGGCCACACCATCACAGCACAGACTCAAAAGCTGCAGTCTAAGGTGGTTTGTGTAGTGTCATTTAGATTCGACAGTATTTCTACGATGTAAGTGGAAAATGAAATGGTATCAAGGAAAATGTCCCTAAATTATCCTGTCCAGCCACAATAGAGAGAACAGTGTTTATAAAATTGGCAAGGTTCCAAGACTCTGAGGCTAATGCTATAATAAGTCCTGATGTGGAGAAAGACCGGAAAGGTTCTGAATTTTGGCATCAGAGGCTCTGGAATTGGTCCATGTCAGTGAATTTTTTAGATAACTGAAGTTCGCATTAAAACATCAAACATGGCAACATTTTCAACTATTTGACTTGTTTTGGAAGGAAATATTCCTCAAGTGTGTTCTGTGCTTCTTACGATCAAAAAGCTTGATGGTTCTTGATGACTGGGGAGCAGTCCTGTGAAAATCAATTATCCTGTGTCCACACGGGAGAAGGAGCCCCGAGGTCTGTGTCTGATAGATCAGCATTTAATTCCTGCTCTGCCTCTGGTCAGATGACCTTAATTTCATCCAGATGCCTTTTTGAGCTTCTGTTCTCACATTCATAAAATCCCAGGAGAAGCCATACTTGAAAGTCGTTCCATTTGTTGGGCACTTATTGTATGCTAAGCATTTTCTACATGCTGTCATTTAATTCCCAGAGTAAGGATTACCATCCCCATTTTCCTGATGAGGAAACTTACGATCAGAAAAGCAACTTGAATTACTCAAGGTTAATTCAGGGTAGGAGAGCTGGTCTTCCAAACAGAGATCATTTGATTTTTAAACCTATATTCTTCTCACCTATCCTATGAAGTTGCTAAAAGGAAATCACTCCTGATGTAGAGTCAGCACTCACACACACACACACACACACACACTATATGTGTATATATATATATATATATATCTTTATATATATATATAGTTGCACTTAACTCTGGTGACTGGTTCCACATTGTGACGATGTAGTTAAATGAGGTCATTCATGTTTCAGCCTGGGAAGTGGTCCCTCTGTAACCGGTTTCTACTACAGTCAATTATTACTCCAGGGAATCATCTAACTCGTTCTGAGACTCTTTCCCTGTTTCAAACTGAGGAAGCTATTGCCTTCTTTGCTGGGTTGTTGTGGAAATCATATTTGGTGATATATGTGAAAGAGCCTAATACATAGTGCGTGCTCAGTCACTCATTCATGTCCGACTCTTGGGTCTGGCGAGCCCATGGACTATAGCCCACCAGGCTCCTCTGTCCATGGAATGTTCCAGGCAAGAATACTGGAGTGCATTGCCATTTCTCCTCCAGGGGATCTTCTCAACCCAGGGATCGAACCTGCGTCTCTTTCATCTCCTGCATTGGCAGGCAGATTCTTAACTACTGCACCAGCTGGGAAGCTATGCATCTGCTGCATTGCAGGGAGGTTCTTTTACCACTGAGCCATCAGGGAAGCTTCTCTAACACATAGTAGGTGTTTACAAAGGAAGTCCTTGTGGACCTCCCCTTCTAGAGTCTGCTTCTAGCTTCACCAAGGACTTCAGTGCTCCATGGATTTCCTCTGTGTGTTCTCTTTAAAAAAATTTTTTTTTCTTTTTTTTTGGCCTCACTGTACAGCATGTGGGATCTAAGTTCCCCAACCAGGAATGGAACCCACACCCCCTGCAGTGGAAGCACAAAGTCCTAACCACTCAACCACCAGGGAAGTCTCTCCTCTGTGTGTTCTTGAACACATGCCCCATGCTGGCCATTCCTGAAGGTGGTCCCTCCAGGAATGATGATGCTTCAAGTCCTCCAGATGGAGCCCCCTCGGAAAACTTATTTCAACGGGAACATAGAGGGACAGCATTCTAGCTGGGAAGAGGTTAGGGTGGGATCCCTGATCCCAGCATCCCCACCCTGCCCCAGCCATCTAAGAGGCCCCTCCTGTAGCATAGCAGGGGCTCCCAGCCAAACAAGCATCCTTCGTGTGCCTGCAGCCTGCCCCCTCTAGTCATGTCCTGCCTGCCTGCTGGCCCAGGGACAGAAGAGGGAATGTGCCCCTATGTCTCAGTAAACAACTGGCCTCAAGGCACACATTTCATGTTCAGTATGTATTCTTGCCTGGGACATCCCCTGGACAGAGGAGCCTGGTGAGCTACTGTCCTGGGGTTGCAAAGAGTTGGACATGACTGAGCAACTAAACCACCGCCACCAAGTAATTTATACTCCGTTCTGGGAATTTTTAAATATTTTGAGATTCTTTTGGTATTTTTTATGGCTAAAGTATTTTTTATTAAAGCTTTCTTTAAAATATTTATTTTTGGGTGTGTCGGGTCTTAGTTGGCTCTGTAGTGTGGCTTGCAGGTGTCACTGGCACCCAGCATGTGAGATCCTAGTTCCCTGACCTGGGATTGAATCCATGTCCCCTACACTGAAAGGTGGAATCATAACCACTGGACCACCAGGGAAGTACCTAGTTTAAAGTACCTAGTTAAATACTTAAAGTTTTTAAGTATTTTATCCTACTACATAATGCAACTCTGTGTTACTATAAAGCAAGACAGCCCACCACCAACACCACGCTGGGAAGAGGTAACCTTCTGTTCTGGGCCACATTCTTGCATCCTCTGTGGTGTGCATGCCCCAGGGAGGGAAGCCAGGCTCCAGAAGGGTTTGGACCCTTCCTCTAAAAGATCTCACTCCTAATGCCTCGGCTCATAGAACCCCGCAGACTCCAGAACGGCATTTCGTCCTCAACCTTGGGACAGCGTGACACAAAGAAACCCTGAGGTTCCCCTTGCAGACTGAGCAAGATCCAAGAAGCAGTCACTCCTTCAGTCCACATCCGTGGCAGACATGGGGCTTGAAATATTATGCTCTTTCCACGAACATGAACGTGGACATGAATTTTCATGCTCAGGTGGCCCTAACAGGTTGGCCAGAGGTGACATCTATTTGTCATCCAACAGTTGCCATTGACAGCCAACAGGTGTCCTGGAAGTGCATGATCTTCATCATCACAGCCAGCTCTCTTTGGCTACACTGACTTTTCCTTGGCTCAGGTTGAGATCCTTATGTTCTAGAAGCTGCAGATAGATTGGACACTCTGTCATGCCTCCTCTGCTTGCCCGGAGCAGACATTGCTGATCAATCATGACATCCTTTCCCACACAACCAGAATGAGGCCTCAGAATCCTCAACAACTGCCTGGAGTTGGCTCATAAAATGGTATTTCATTGGGCACTGTAGACAAGTAAAAGACCCTGAAGAGTTTTAAGACACAGCAGTAAGACGACGGGGCTTCCCAGGTGGCGCAGTGGTAAAGAATCTGCCTGCCAGTGCAGGAGATATAAGAGACACAGGGTTCGATCACTGGGTTGGGAAGACCCCTGGAGGAGGGATGGCTACCCAGTCCAGTATTCTTGCCTGGAGAATCCCGTGGACAGAGGAGCCAGTAGGCTATAGTCCATAGGGTCTCGTGATTTGGATGTGACTGAGCACACATACACAAAATAAGATGACAGTCCCCTCACTGTTCCTTAGGCTCCTCCTATACGCCCTGGGAACAGTGACAAAAATCTATCCCTTCGCAGCTCAACCTGTCCCCAGACTTGCTAAGACGGAAGTCCCAGCTCTAGGGGGCAGCCTATCAATCCTACCGATACAGTGTTGGCGGTGGGCCTTGGGGAGGTCACCTGTGCCCACCTTGGGCTGCCTGCATTGAATCAGTTGGTTCTTGTGCAACCAGGACACCTGTGTTAATTTCCTAGGGTGTCATGATAAAGTACCACAGGCTGGGGGTGGGGTTTAAACAACAAGAACTTATTTTCTCTCAAGGCTGGACGTGAGAAGCCTGGGATCCAGGTGTCAACAGGGCTGGTTTCTTCTGAGGCTTCTCTTGTTGGCTTGAAGACAGCTGCCTTCTCCCCGGGTCTTCATTTCGTCTTCCCTCTGTGTCTGTGTCCTAATCTCCTCTTCTTATAAGGACCCCTTTTGTGTGTGTTTGTGTGTGTGCACGCTTAGTTGTGTCCGACTCTTTGCAGCCCCATACACTGTAGCCCGCCAGGCTCCTCTCTCTGTGGGATTTCCCAGAAGAGAATACTGGAGTGGGTTGCCATTTCCCACTTCAAGGGATCTTCCTGACTCAGGGATCGAACCCTCGTCTCCTACACTGAGGCAGATTCTTAAGCACTGAGCCACCTGGGACGCCCTGTAAAGACCCCAGTCATATTGAATTAGGGTCCACCCATATGGCTTCCTCTTACATTGTTACCTCTTGAAAGGCCCGCATCCCCAAATACAGTCGCATTCTGAAGTTCTGGGAGTTAAGGTCTTGAACCTATGAACTGAGGCGAGCAGGGGACACAGTTAAGTTCATAACAACATCTGAGGGATGATGTTTGAACTTGACCCATTTGAGAGGGTGTGATCCAGGCTGGCACAGCAGTGAGGCCCCATGCAGAGGAACAGCCTCTGTACCAAGCCCCAGGAGGGCATGAGTGGACCTGAATCCAGACCTCCATCAATACAACAGTTGCTCAGCTTCCAAGACAGCCCTCCTGGGAATTCCCTGGTGATCCAGTGGTTAAGAATCCACACTTCCAGTGCAGGGGTGTGGGTTTGATCCCTGGTTGGGGAACTAAGATCCTGCATGCCTCACAGTATGGCCAAAAAAAATAAAAATATTCTTTCCAAGATGGCCCTCCTGTTGGAAATAGTCTGCTCCTTGTATTGTTTTTAAAGATAGATTTGATATAATTTTTCAAGATTTATTTATTTATTTTTGGCTGTTCTGGCTCTTTGTTGCTGCATGGGGGCTTTCTCCAATTGCAGAGAGTGGGGGTTACTCTTTGTTGCGGTACACAGGCTTCTTATTGGAGTGGTTTCTCTGGTTGTGGAACACAGACTCTAGGCAGGCGGGCTTAGTTGCTCTAAGGCCTGTGGGATCTTCCTGGACCAGGAATTGAACATGTGTCTCCTGCGTTGGGAGGCTGAGTCTTAACCACTTGACCACCAGGGAAGCCCTCCCCTGTCTTGTTAACTAATGCTCAGGAGAGGTGCTCCTGTCCAGTGGACCAGTGGACTGGCCACATGGACATTCTAGACTCAACTCCCTGGACGAGACCTGGACTCCATCTGTATCAACCACAAGGCAGAATTGTTTGCTGATGATCAAAGCATGTGTCTCCCGTCCCTGGGACCCAGTTAAAACATTAAAATATCCATCTCAGTGTCTATAAAAGAATGGAGAAATGTGGGCACTTTTAGCAAGCCCAGCTTCGAAAATCCTGCCTCTCCCCGGTGGCCACATCTCCAAGCGAGCAAGGACATTATCATTAATCGATCTACATGCTCAGTGGATTCTGGTTCTCCTAAAACCTGTCTTCTTGTTCAGCAATTACTCTGATTTCTGAGAATGCTCCTTAGAAAATGTTGCAGGTTGCCATTTCCTCCTCCATGGGAACTTCCAGATCCAGATATTGAACTCATGTCTCCTGTGACTCCTTCACTGTAGGCAGAATTTTTACCACCTGAGCCATGATTTAAACCATGGACCCCACCAAGCCCCAGCTCATTCTGTCTGGACAGAAGCACAAACGTCCTCTCTTTCCTTCTAGACCCAGAGAGACACGTTCACTCCCACAATGGACATCACTCGAGGCATCTTATGATTTCCTGCTTTCCACTAAAGTCATGACACAGCCGATTGTCAGCACTGCCTGTAGCCAAAGCTTTGCTGTCCAAGCTGACATGGCCTCAATCTCCTCTGCCCCAGCCCTGGAAACATCACAGAAGGACAAACAGTAGAGGCTGTGTCTGGAAAGAAATCTGTGTTTCTAGGTCTTAGATGACTGTGTCTTTGACCGTTACTTCTTTATCACCAAAGTCCTCTTTCAATCTATTGCTCCCACATCAATCTATGTGTGTGTGCATGCGTACTCAGTCATGTCTGACTTTTTGCAACCCCATGGACTGTAGCCCACCAGGCTCCTCTGTCCATGGGATTCTCCAGGCAAGAATACTAGAGTGGGTTGCCATGCTCTCCTCCAGGGGTTCCTCCCAACCCAGGGGTTGAACCTGAGTATCTTGTGTCTCCTGCACTGACAGGTGGGTTCTTTACCACTAGCACCACCTGGGAAGCCCTCATGATCCTTATTTTTTTCTGAATTAGAGATCCCTTAAGATCCTGCATGTCCTGCTCGGAGAGGCAGGTTTGGCTATGCCCCATGTCTTACCTAGGGAGCAAACAGCTACAAGCCCAGCCTCTCGTAGTCAACCCTCTTTTTGTCAGGCTGCCCCTCCCTGTGGTTCAGTTTATTGGGACTAAAAAGAGGAGGAACTTTCCTGGTGGTTCAGTGGTTGGGACTCCACACTCCCATTGCAGGGGGCTGCAGGTTTAATGGGCTTCCCTGGTGGCTCAGTTGGTAAAGAATCCACCTGTAAGGCAAGAGACCTGAGTTCGGATCTCTGGGTTGGGAAGATCCCCTGGAGTAGGAAATAGGAACCCATTTCAGTATTCTTGCCTGGAGAATCCCCATGTACAGAGGAGCCTGGCGGGTTATAGTCCTTGGGGTCACAAAGAGCTGGACATGACTGACAGACTTTGCACAGCAGGTTCAATCCCTGGTCAGGGAACTCAGATCCCACATGCTGCATGGCCAAAAAATAAAAATAAAATAAGAATAATTAAATATTTTTAAAAGAAATACTTAGAAAAAGACTAATAAAAAGATGGCTGTAGGGTCTATTGATTTTGACACATCATTCACCAGTGTGTCCCCCACCATCCTGAGCTTGGGTCTCACATAAATTTCACATAAATTCTCAGGCCTCATCTGTTCACTTGACTCTGGCTTGCTGGTCTCAGAGAAGAGAAGGCATTAGTAGGGTATGAGAAGATTGCTTTGTGTTCTGCAATGAACAAGGATTCTAAACAGAGAAAGGTAATTAATAATTAATGGTCTGGACTTATCTTCTCATTTCCCACACCCTTCGTGACTGGGATGTGAAATTCAACCAGGTGCTGAATGGCGGTCCCTGCATGGACGTGGGGACCCAGAAGATGGACAGTGTGCGGCAATGCGCTCCCTCGAAGCCAGGCTCCTCCCACCACCCAGATGGTCCGGAGTATCAGACTCCTCCAGCACCTATGGCTCCCCACCAGGAGGGAGGCGGTAAATTGTGCAAAGATGCTCTCCTGTGTTCCTGCTCTGTGTAAGCAGGCAGCTCTGAGAGTTGGGGGTCACCCACCCCATTCTTGTGAGGAAGCACAGAGACCCACCCAGGCTCCCTCACTGGTCACTAGTCGGCAGAGCCCAGTTTGAGACAACCATGTCTACATCCCATCTCATCTCATGGACTCCCAGTTGGGAGGCATTCTTTACCCCAGGGGCACAGGAGAGAGATGCTTTTGCAACTGGAATTTTGCAGGAAAAGAGGTAATGACACTAAGGACTCTCGATTCTCTTTTTTATTAATTTTTAAGTGTATGTATTTGGCTGCTCTGGGTCTTAGCAGCAGCACGAGGGATCTTTGATCTTTGTTGTGGCATGCAGGATCTTTTTGTTGTTGTCGTTGCAGCATGTGGGATCTAGTTCCCTGACTAGGAATTGAACCTGGGTCCCCTGCATTGGGAGTGCAGAGTCTTAGCCACTGGACCACCAGAGAAGTCCTGAGTCTAGATTCTCTTAATATGTCACTGCCTACCTGGCCCTAGAGAATATCCTTGGCCTCTTGTCCAAAGTATTTACTGAAGCTCTTGGGCACTGACCTGTGAAGACTCTGCCATTGCAGGGTCCCACCCAGCCCACTCCTCTTCACTCACCCATCCAATGGCCACCCATGCCATCTCTTCTAGGGCTTCAGAGACATGCCCAGAGAACAAGCCGAGGTGGCAGTGAACCAAGGGAATTCTGTAGGTGGTGAAGTGTCTGCTACCCATCGGGTTGCTGGGACAAATATCAGCAGCCTCAGATATGCAGATGATACCACTTTAATGGCAGAAAGCGAAGAGGAACTAAAGAGCCTCTTCATGAGGGTGAAAGAGGAGAGTGAAAAAGCCAGCTTAAAGCTCAATATTAAAAAAAAACTAAGATCATGAATTCTCATCCAATCCCATCACTTCATTGAAAATAGAAGGGTAAAAGATGGAAGCAGTGACAGATTTTCTCTTCTTGGCCTCTAAAATCACTGTGAATGGTGACCGCAGCCATGAAATTAGAAGATGATTGCTTCTTGGCAAGAAAACTATGACAAACCTAGACAGCGTATTAAAAAGCAAAGACATCGCTTTGCTTACAAAGGTCCGTATAGCCAAGGATATGGTCTTTCCAGTAGTCATGTACGGATGTGAGAGCTGGACCATAAAGAAGGCTGAGCGCCGAAGAATTGATGTTTTCAAACTGTGGTACAGCAGAAGACTCTTGAGAGTCCCTTGGACAGCAAAGAGATCAAATCAGTCAATCCTAAAGGAAATCATCCTTGAATATTCATTGGAAGGATTGATGCTGAAGCTGAAGCTCCAATACTTTAGCCACCTTATGCGAATAGCTGACTCATTGGAAAATACCCTCATGGTGGGAAAGACTGAAGGCAAAAGGAAAAGTGGGCAGTAGAGGATAGGACGATTGGATGGCATCACCAATTCAATGTACATAAACTTGGGCAAACTCCGGGAGATGATGAGGGACAGGGGTGCCTGGCGTGCTACAGTCCATGGGGTCACAAAGAGTCAGACATGACTTGGCAATTGAACAAAACCCATTGTATGGCTACTGCCACATGTGTAACTTCTCCAGTGTATGTTGGAGAGATCTAACTTAGTATTTACCAAGCTGGGAGCACCTCCTGCAGCCCTTGATAACCAGGCCACACGGGAGACCCTGGAGGGTCCTGAAGCCAGGCCTTGCTGACTATGCTGACCCACACCTGTCCAGGGAAATGGGCAAGTGAACTTTACCCAGCCTCCTTCTGGAGTGAAGAGGAGGTGGCTGAAAGGAACTGGAGGATTGGTGGATGGAAGCTGCAGCTCATGTGGTCACAGATGAAGTCTTTGCCAAGCCCAAGGCTCTTGACCTCACTGTGTAGCAAAGGTTGCATGTTCTGCAGGCTTGTGGACACAGTGGGGGAAGGACAGGGTGGGATGTATGGAGAGAGTAGCATGGAAACATATGCATTGCCATATGTAAAATAGATAGCCCGTGGGCATTTGCTGTATGAGGGACACAGAGAGCTTAACCTGGTGCTCTGTGATGACCTAGAGGGGTGGGATGGGGTTGGATGGGGTTGGGGGTGGGAGGGAGGTTCAAGAGTGAGGAGACATGTGTACACTTATGGCTGATCCATGTTGATGTATGGCAGAAGCCAACACAATATTGTAAAGCAATTAAAAATAAATGTTTAAAAAAGATTGTATGTTCTAACTCACAGTCTACTTCTTTAAGCAGCACGTGCCTCTCAAGAGCAAAATCAAATACCTCCAGAGGTTGGGCAGGAGACGTGATGACTGAGGGAGGCTGGGTCCAAGATGATAGGGAGTGGTGAGGACTATGGAAAATGAGACTCAGGAGCAGTCTGAAGGAGACACTGACGGGGGACTTCCCTGGTAGTCCAGTGGTTAGAATCTGCCTTGCAATGCAGGGGACAAAACTAAGATCCCTTACTCCATGGAGCAACTAAGTGTGCGCATGGCAAAGACCGAGCCTATAAGGAAAGATCTCGCATGACACAGTGAAGATTCTGCATGCCACAGTTAAGACTCAAGGCAGCCAAATAAATATATTTTTTTTAAAAGGTGGGGGACACTGGCAACTTAGCTCTGACTACATGTTTGCAAGTTAAGAATCTGCCTGCCAATGCAGGAGCCTCAGGAGACATGGGTTGGGTCCCTAGGTCGAGAAGATCCCCTGAAAGCAGGCATGGTTACCCACTCCAATATTCTTGCCTGGAGAATCCCCATGGACAGAGGAGCATGGTGGGCTATAGCCCATGGGGTCGAAAAGAGTCAGACACAACTGAACAGCTGAGCATGCATCCACACACTGCAAGGCAGAAATATAGGTTTAGGGCAGCAGATCTGACAATCTTCCAAAAACAGAGATTCTGAATCTTATGTAAAATCTCCCAATGGCCAATTCTTTAAAATTAAAATGAAAGTAAACTCATAGCCACGTTGCAGCCCGAGCATAGCATCCGTGTGTGCTTGTCTCCTGCATTGGCAGGCAGGTTCTTTACCAACGAGCCACTTGGGAAGCCCTTGAGCGTAACGTGTTTTTGCCCAAGTCTACCAGAGGATGCTATTGTGACCTTGGACTTGGACACTATCTGGCGCTGTCTCATGGAGTGGAATATGAGGCCTGATTTAGAAAACAGACCATTCAGAGCTGTTCTGGAGAGGAGCAGCCAGACGGACCACAGCTTGGCAGCCCTACGCTGCCCCAGGGTATCAGCCCTGAGATCTTCTATTATTGACAGATGATTCTTGCCTAGGCTCACAGGAGCCCCTGGTGGCCCAAGGGAGCCTCTGCAGTTTCAAACTTGCCACCAAATCCCTGAAAACACCCATGCCTAGTCACTCAGTTGTATCTGATTCTTTGTGACCCCAAGGATTGTAGCCTGCCAGGCTCTTCTGTCCATGGGATTTCCCAGGCAAGAATACTGGCGTTGCCGTGCCCTCCTCCAGGGGATCTACCCAACACAGGGATCAAAGCTGTGTCTCCTGGATTGGCAGACGGATTCTTTGCTGTGTGAGCCAACAAGGAAGCCCCCTGAAAACACAGTGAAGGGCATCTGGAGAGAAGGAGCTCCTTTCAGGACCCGTCCATCTCTCCTGCCTCTCAACAGAGCCAGTTACTTGGAGTGACCGTGATGCAGTCATAATGCAGCACCTGTCTCTCTTTAGGGTGTCCCCAAGTCTTCTCAACCTATGTCACACATAACGGGCCAAAATACTGGAGTGGGTAGCCTTTCCCTTCTCCAGGGGATCTGTGTGATACCTAAGGAACCAGTTTCTTTATTTCTAAAGCAGCTGCTAAGCTGCTAAGTCACTTCAGTTGTGTCTGACCTGTGCGACCCCATAGATGGCAGCCCACCAGGCTCCCCCGTCCCTGGGATTATCCAGGCAAGAACACTGGAGTGGGTTGCCATTTCCTTCTCCAATGCATGAAAATGAAAAGTGAAAGTGAAGTCGCTCTGTTGTATCCGACTCTTAGCGACCCCATGGACTGCACCTACCAGGCTCCTCCGCCCATGGGATTTTCCAGGCAAGAGTACTGGAATGGGGTGCCATTGCCTTGAGGTACCATAATTCTTCCTCACTTCCGAGACCTTGACCAGGGGACAGTGCGTGAGCACTAAGTCTTTCTGACATAGCAGCTGGTACTGGCCAAATTCCAGCACTTCCCCCCGTAGGGCTAGTCTCCCAGGGGCCTGTTAGGAAGCAGAACCAAAAGGAGCAGAAAGTCAGGTTTCTCTTGTGGACTTGCCTATATCCCAGGATGTCCGGTTGACTTCGGAATCACGATGCTGGCTGCTAGAAAGAAAATAACATCCGTCATTAAGGGCTCCTTGAGCATTTACATGCTTGTTTTATTTTCCCTTAAATGTGACAGTTGCCACTGATTTTTATATCTTGTACAAAGTGCTGCCAATAAACAGATGTATTTTTAAAGAGCTCCCATCAGTGAATCAGTGAGATAAATTAGCTTCTAAAATCCTTCTCCCCTTAACAGATGTCTGGAAAGTCCTCAGGACTTCCAGAAGGGAGCCTTCATGGAGAGACGTCTCACTTTACCAGGTGATCAGGAACTGATTCTGCTGCAGAGAGCGTGGCATGATGTGTTCAGAGCTTCATCGCAGCTTCACGGGTGTCAGTATTGCATGCCAGTCCAGTAAGAAATCAACAGGAGCCACATAGATGGCTTGGCCAGGCCATTTCAGGCTGGGAAAGCTCCCACACAAGACAGTGGTGTGGAATCCACTTTGGGGAAGTGGGGTGTCCAGGCTGCTCAGGGGCCACAAGACAGGAAAGCACATGGGAAGAGGTGGAGAGTGGGAAACGGTGTCTGGCGCTGACCAGGCTTTGGAAACAGGCTAACCAGTGTTTGCTTAAGGAAGCAGGGACTTCCTTGGCGGTCCAAGGGTTAAGACTCCACCTTCCAATGCAGAGAGTGTGGGCTCAACCCCTGCTCAGGAAACTAAGATCGCACATGGAGCAGTGCAGCTCCATCGCTCCGTCATGTCCGACTCATTGCGACCCTATCCATGAACTACAGCACACCAGGCTTCCCTGTCCAGCACCAATTCCAGGAGCTTGTTCAACTTATGTTCACTGAGTTGGTGATGCCATCCAACTTTCTCATCCTCTGTCGTCCCCTTCTCCTCCTGCCTTCGATCTTTCCCAGCATTAGTGTCTTTTCCAGTGAGTCACTACTTCACATCAGTTGGCCAAAGTATTGAAGTTTCAGCTTCAGCATCAGTCCTTCCAATGAATATTCAGGACTGATTTCCTTTAGGATGGACTGGCTGAATCTCCTTGCAGTCCAAGGGACTCTCAAGAGTCTTCTCCAACACCACAGTTCAAAAGCATCAATTCTTCAGTGCTCAGCTTTCTTTATAGTCCAACTCTCACATCCATACATAACTACTGGAAAAACCATGCTTTGACTAGATGGATCTTCATTGGCAAAGTAATGTCTCTGCTTTTTAATATGTTGTCTAGGTTGGTCATAATTTTTCTTCCAAGGAGGAAGCATCTTTTAATTTCATGGCTGCAGTCACATTCTGCAGTGATTTTGGAGCCCAAAAAAACAAAGTCAGCCACAGTTTCCATTGTTTCCCCATCTATTTGCCATGAAGTGATGGGATCAGATGCCATGACCTTAGTTTTCTGAATGTTGAGTTTTAAGCCAACTTTTTCACTCTCCTCTTTCACTTTCATCAAGAGGCTCTTTAGTTCTTCTTCGTTTTCTGCCATAGGGTGGTGTCATCTGCATATCTGAGGTTATTGATATTTCTCTCGGCAACCTTGATTCCAGTTTGTGCTTCATCCAGCCCAGCGTGTCTCATGATGTACTCTGCATATAAGTTAAATAAGCAGGGTGACAATATATAGCCTTGACATACTCCGTTCCCAATTTGGAACCAGTCTGTTGTTCCATGTCCAGTTCTACTGTTGCTTCTTGACCTGCATACAGATTTCTCAGGAGGCAGGTAAGGTCATCTGGTATTCCCATCTTTCAGAATTTTCCACAATTTGTTGTGATCTACACAGTCAAAGGCTTTGGCATAGTCAATAAAGCAGAAGTAGGTGTTTTTCTGGTATTCTCTTGCTTTTCGATGATCCAACAGATGTTGGCAGTTTGATCTCTGGTTCCTCTGCCTTTTCTAAATCCAGCTTGAACATCTGGAAGTTCATGGTTAATGTACTGTTGAAGCCTGGCTTGGAGAATTTTGAGCATTACCTTGCTAGCATGTGAGATGAGTGTAATTGTATGGTAGTTTGAGCATTCTTTGGCATTGCCTTTCTTTGGGATTGGAATGAAAATTGACCTTTTCCAGTCCTGTGGCAGCTGCTGAGTTTTCCAAAGTTGCTGGCATATTGAGTGCAACACTTTCACAGCATCATCTTTTATGATTTGAAATAGATCAACTGGAATTCCATCACTTCCACTAGCTTTGTTCGTAGTGATGTTTTCTAAGGCCCACTTGACTTCTCATTCCAGATGTCTGGCTCTAGGTGAGTGAACACACCATCCTGGTTATCTGGGTCATGAAGATCTTTTTGTATAGTTCTTCTGTGTATTCTTGCCACCTCTTCTTAATATCTTCTGCTTCTGTTAGGTCCATACCATTTCTGTCCTTTATTGAGCCCATCTTTGCATGAAATATTGCCTTGATATGTCTGATTTTCTTGAAGAGATCTCTAGTCTTTCCCATTCTATTGTTTTCCTCTATTTCTTTGCACTGATTGCTGAGGAAGGCTTTCTTATCTCTCCTTGCTATTCTTTGAAACTCTGCATTCAAATGAGTATATCTTTCCTTCTCTCTTTTGCCTTTAGCTTCTCTTCTTTTGTTAGCTATTTGTAAGGTCTCCTCAGACAACCATTTTGCCTTTTTGTATCTCTTTTTCTTGGGGATGGTCTTGATCACTGCCTCCTGTACAGGGTCACAAACCTCTGTCCATAGTTCTTCAGGCACTCTATCAGATCAGATATCAGCACGTTGGTACAGGGTGTGGTCAAAAATTAAAAAAAAAGACTCAAAAGCCTGTCATGACCACCATAAACACATGAAAGCCAATACAGTGGAGTCTAAAGATCAAGTCAGTCAAGCCATGGTTTGAATCTTGCCACTTTATAGCCAGGGAAACCTTGTTATGCGTGGCCTCTTTATACACAAATCATTGTGGACCATGGAAATCCACTCCAGTAATTCAAACTGAATGTGTTTCCAACTGAGCTTCTTCTTGGCCTGATCCCCCAAATGCTGCTGATTCTCAAAGGCCTTAGACTGGAGGGGACATGAGGCCAGGGGTAGGGAGTTGGAGTAGAAAGAGGCAGTGTTCTTTTTAAAAAAAAAAAAAAAAGTTTATGTATTTATCTATTTATTTATTTGGGTCTGCATGTGTGTGTGCTAAGTCACTCAATCATGTTTTTTCACCCACCTGGGAAGGCCCAAAAGGGTTATGCTCCAGTGAGGCTCAAACTCACAACCTTGGCATTGCTCTGCATGTGCTACCGTATAAGTACCATGTACTAACCTATTGTGCCACTGGAGCTCCTGGTTGTGCTCAAACTGGTCATGAGCATAGTGCCCTCATGAATGAAATTAGCATCCTTATCATAGAGACCCCAGAGAGTTCCCTGGCCCCTTCCACCCTGTGAGGACACAGTGGGAAGTCTGCAACGTGACAAAGGGCCCTTACTTGTCCATGCGGGTACCCCGTCTCTGTCTTCCAGCCTCCAAAAGTGTGAGAAACACATTTGTGTTGTTCACATGCCACCCAGTCTGCAGGGTTTTGTCATAGCAGCCAGAACAGACTGAGGCCTCAGCCAAAGATAAGTCCATATAGACAGCTGGTTGAGGAATGTTATATAGTATTTGCTATGAACCAGACATGTTTCTTTCTTTTTTTAAAATAATTAATTAACTTTGTTGCTCCAGTCTTAGTTGTAGCATGGGGGAAATTTAGTTGTGGCATGTGGGCTCTAGTTCCCACACCAGGGATTGAATCTGTGCCCCCTGCTTTGGGAACATGGAGTCTTAGCCACTGGACCACCAGGGAAGTCCCCAGATGCTTTTCTAAGTGCTTTGTGTATATATTCTTCTTAGTTCTCATAGCACCCCTTTGGGTAGTTACTTCTGCTGTTCCCATTTTGCAGATGAGCAAACTGAGGCTCAGAAGGGTTCAGTAGTTTGCTCCAGGCCGTCATCATGAGGCGACAGAGATAGGTTCAAGCCTGTGGGAAGAGGAAGGTGTTGGCAGAGTGGTGCTGCGATGTTGGGGCGCTGAGGGGTGGGTGGAGGGCTATCTAACCACTGAACTATACCAGGGCACCTCTCTGTGGCCAGGAGCAACAAACCAGGACATCCCAGGAAGGACGTCCAACTGGCTAGATGGGCCCTCAGGACAAAGGTCGAGCTGGAACTAGAAACAGGGACTTGGTTTCCCCTGCAGCCTTCCAGAGTGACGTGATGCCACGCACCCCCACTGCTCCCCACCAGACAAGCTTACAACTAGGTTATGCAGATGAACACGAGTTGGGGCAAGCTGATTCTGAGATGCTGAGCTGAAGAGGTCAGGCTGGCCAGTTCCTCTCCCTGGGAAACACATGTGCATGCAACATGGCCAAAAGATCGGGGGGTGGGGGGTAGCCTCTGTCCTGAATCTCTTCTCTAACTCACATTGAAATGCACTTCAGATACCCAGAGAGAGAGAGAGCCATTCTCTAGGTTTCTGCTACTCAGGTGTCTTACCGAGTCCCTGGAGGCACTGGGGTAACCCAACAGGACACCCTAAATGGAGGAACACAGGAGCCTGTACACTGGTTCTCCTTCTGCTTGACTAGATGAAGCTTCTCCTGCCTCATCATCTCCCCCAGACTCCACAGGGAAGAACAAACAGCTGAGGGGGAGGGGAAGGGGATGGACTCTGGTTGAAGAGCACAGAGAGGCCATGCAACCTGACCAAGGTCACACAGCCATCAACAAGCAGAGCCATTACTCAAACTCCACGGGGATTACCCCTCAGCCTGCTGCTCTTTGCAGCTCACTGTCCCTGCCTCACTGAAGAAGGCCACAGCCAAGCAGCAGCCTTGTGTTCAGAGCTGACCTGGGGTATCCAGAACACTGTGGGGTACTGGGGAGTAGACCCGTGAAGCTGCAGTTGTGAAGAGAGGGGCATTAGAAATTTTTTTATTTATTTATTTTTGGCTGTGCTGGGTCTTTGTTGTTGCACCAGCTTTTCTCTAGCTGGTGAGAGCCATGGCTGTTCGCTAGGTGTGGTGCCCAGGCTTCTCATCGTGATGGCTACTGTTGTTGCAGAACATGGGCTCTAGAGTTTGGGCTCAGTAGTTGTGGCACCATGGGCTTAGTTACTACCTCCAGGCACGTGGGATCTTCCCGGATCAAGGATCAAACCTGAGTGCCCTGCCTTGGCAGGTGGTTCTTTACTACTGAGCCATCAGGGGAGTCCGAGAGGGACATTTTGACAGAGGCAATATGACACAGACAAAGCATAGAGTCCTCATTTTGACTTCTAGATGTTGTGCATAATAATAGGTAGCCCATCTTGCTCTGCCCTCTACCCAGCTTCTGCCCAGACTCGCACCCACCCCTGACCCCCATCACCCTCCTCATTTAGCACATTGCCTGTTGTTTGTGATTTCTTTTCCAAGTTTCATCCAAGTGCCCCCGGTCAGAGGGTCAGCCTCCAAAAGGTCAAGTTGCCATATTCAATCCTTGTCACCACCCCACCCCACCAAGAAGTCTGCAAATGCATTGAAGGAAGAAGGCTGGTGCTCCTTGGTTTCTGGCTTCCACATGGTGCCCTGCGCACAAGGATGGAATCCCCCACAACAACCTGCCTGTTTTCCTGGTGAGGATGCCAGGGCTCAGTGACTTGCTCAAGGTCATTTGGACTTTCCATAGCAGTTTGCTCCCACTCTGAAGGATGCCCGCGGGGGCATCATCTGTGCTCACAAACATCTTCACATGTGCAGAGGAGTCTTGCAGCTCCGATGCACACAGCCACTGTGGCTGCCTGCCTTGAAGGGGCCGTCAGTTTCAGGGAGATTAATTACTCCCGGGGACAGCCAAGTCAGTGTCCTGCAGCGTGCCTCTGCTGGTCTGAGTCATTTTGGAGACACTGGCTTGTGCGGCTCCCCTGAACCCCTCGTATCAGTAGGTGCAGCCAGCCCTCTGATCCAGCCTAGGTCACTCAGTCACTGTGAGATATTCCCTTGTCAGAGGACACCAGGTGATCTGCCGTGTGGTCGTCTGTGTCCCGGGGAACCCAGTGCTGAGAGCAGGTGTGCAGGCTGAAGGATGGGATCTGGTTTACTCGGGCAGTCAGCGTGGGGCACGGACACCTGTGGAGTGTATATGTGCTCAGTCACTTCAGTCATGTCTGATTCTTTGTGACCCCATGGACTGTAGCCCACCAGGCTCCTCTGTCCATGGGATTCTCCAGGCAAGAATACTGGAGTGGGTTGCCATTCCGTCCTCCAGGGCATCTTCCCGACCCAGGGATCGAACCAGTATCCCTACATTTTCTGCATTGGCAGGTGGGTTCTTTACCACTAGCACCATCTGGGAAGCCCTGCGACATCTATGGAGGGAAACCATCAAAAATAAGAACAACAGTGACTGTTTTCATAACATGTTTACTCTCTGTTGGACACTCCACTTAGCACTTTTGACATATATCCTCATTTATTCTTCTCAGAGATCCAGTGAGATTTGTGGGCTATCATTATCCCCCGTTTAAAGATAAGAAGATTGATGCTTGAAGAAGTTACATTACTTGTTCAGGGTTACCTCGCCGGCAAGCCAGGTGGCCAGAATCTGAGTCTGGACATCTTGTTCTAGGACCTGAACTTGTAACCACTTCTCTCCCCTCCTAAGAAAGGAACTTCCTACAAGTGTCTGCTGTTTTCCCATGAGAAAGGGCTTTGAGATTTTAACTACAGTGGTGAGAATTAACCAGAGAAGGCAATGGCACCCCACTCCAGTACTCTTGCCTGGAAAATCCCATGGGCGGAGGAGCCTGGTAGGCTGCAGTCCATGGGGTCGCTAAGAGTCGGACACGACTGAGCAGCTTCACTTTCACTTTTCACTTTCATGCATTGGAGAAGGAAATGGCAACCCACTCCAGTGCTCTTGCCTGGAGAATCCCAGGGACGGGGGAGCCTGGTGGGCTGCTGTCTATGGGGTCGCACAGAGTTGGACACGACTGAAGCGACTTAGTAGCAGCAGTAGCAGGTGAGAATTAACAGCGGAAACGGCTCAATATACCTGAGTCAGCCTGATTATTTATGAAAAGGACCCCCTGCTGAGGCTTTGGGTGGGGAGGGGGAGAGGAAGACTGAGCAGAGCTGGTTGTATCACTTCCCTCAGGTACTCACTGCTCATCCATGTCGTGCAACCCAATTTCATTATGAGAAGATAAAAGGCCGATTCTCTCCCTTTATTTTTTTTTAAACAGATTTATTTATACTTACTTTTGGCTGTGCTGGACCTTTATCGCTGCACAGGCTTTCTCTAGTTGCGGGGGCTACTCTCTAGTAGGGGGGCTTCTCACTGCAATCGTTTCTCTTGTTTCGGAGCACAGGCCCAGTAGTTGCAGTAGCTGCTCCTTGGCGTGTGGAATCTACCCAGACCAGGGATCAGATCTGTGTGTCCTGCATTGGCGGCAGATTCTTTACCAATAAGCTCTGATTCTCTTCCTTTAAAAGAAAAATCTGTTAAAGGCTCTTCGCCAGTGTTGAAAAGGTAAATAATTACATAAGGACGCAAATGAAATGGCACTCAGGTTAGAAATGTAGGTTCAATTTCCTAAACATCTCTTTGGCTACTGGTCTGTTGTAAGACAATTAAATCGCTCCAAATGAGTGAGATTTGTAAATGAGTTCTCTGTGCTTCAGGAAAAGAAGGGAGGGACAGAAAAGCCAAGCATTTTCCCTTTTCACTGACCCCTTTGTCCACACTTTGCTGGCCCTCACTGCCACTGCCCTGGTTCACAATCCTCACCATCGCTCCGCTTGTTGACAGCATGTCTTTAGGTGTTCAGTGTTCCAGGCAAACCGCACCCCATTCTAGCCTGGCTGTCCCCATGCCCACCCTTCAAACACAGGAAGGTAGGAACTCCTCAGAGTCACTGTGGATCCTCACTTCCAATCCCACTCTGGTCCCAGAAGCATCGCACCATCTACGTGCCCAAGACTGGGACATAATCTCATGAACCTGCTTAGCTCAGTAACCAAAGCAGTCCATTGTTATTGCTTTAACAACAACCGTGAATGGAAACCGTGTTCCAAAATAGAAACTCTGTACAGGTATTGACCATGGTTGCTCTCAGTGTGCACAGACCCTTCCGTGGTTGCAAGAAGGGAAGTATTTTTACCAAGTTAATGGGATTTTCTCTTTCACCTTCACCTGATTCATCCTGGACAACAATCTGCTGGGGAAGAGATTAGAATGCTACTGGCGGGATGCAGAAAGGAAGGCCACACTCATATTCAGTTCCTGACACAATCAAAAATATGATTATGCAGCAGAATAATAGCCTTGCAAGCCAGGCTATTTTCCTGAGAAGAAAATTTCCAAACTCCCTTATTTTCTTCTTTATTTAGTGTCTCACAAACCAATTTAGAGGACTTGGCTCATAAATTTCTCCTGTGGTTTAGAGCCTTGTCCATATTCTTAATGAGATATTAGCTGCATTCAAGAAGGAGAATTAGACCCAGAGGAAGTAAAATTAAAAAAAAAAAAAAAAAGAAGGCAGGACAAAAAAATGGCAGACAAAATGGGAAAGAGAGATTGAAGGTGATGAGATGTACCCCCAACTTCTCTTCTCACTTGGACTTGGAGGGGCAAGGTGCATTAGACAGGTTGAGGGCTGACTGAGGACTGGGGGTCCCCGCCCCTTTAGGACAGTGGGATGGACACAGAGAAGTAGTGGTGGATTTCAAAGCAGCGTTAAACTCGATATCAATAATGAGAAGGCAACCAGAAAATCTCTAAATGCTTGGAAAGTAAGCAACACACTTTTAAATACCTATATGTCCAAGAAGGAATTGCGGTGTAGATTTAAAAATATTTTGAGGACTTCTCTGGTAGTACAGTAAATAGGAATCCATCTGCCAATGCAGGGGACATGGGTTTGATTCCTGGTCTAGGAACATCCCACATGTCTCAAAGCAGCTAAGCCGGTGCAGCACAGCTACTGAGCTTATGCTCTGGAATCCAGGAGCTACAACTACTGAAGTCCATGTGCCCTAGAGCCTGTGCTCCTCACAAGAGAAGCCACCATGATAAGAAGTCCTCACACCACAATGAGGAGCAGCTCAGGCTGTCCACAACTCGAGAAAGCCTGCGTGTAGCAGCAAAGATCCAGCACTGCAGAAATAGATAGATAAATCTCTAAGTAAATACAAACTTAAAAAAATATTTTGAGCTTGTGGGTTACAGCTAAGCACTACTCATGGGAAAATGTATAGCCCTAAATGCACAGGTTGGAAAAGAAGAAAGGCCCAGCATCAGTGATACATGCTTCCAGCTGAAGGAGGTGGAAGATGAGTGGCAATGTCAAAGGAAGGATGTAGGAAAGTCAAGGTAGATCTCAGTTATAGGTAGCAAGCACGCATCCAAACCATCAAACCCAAACACGCATTTTGAAGGGATTCATAGATGGATAAACTGGTAAAGAAACAGAAAGAAAATGCTAATTACTGATAACAAGAATGAATGTGGAATCTAGAAAAATAGTATAGATGATCTTATTTGCAAAGCAGAAATAGAGACACAGACATTGAAAACGTATGGATACTAAGGGTGGCAGGGAGTGGGTGAGATGAACTGGGAGATTGGGAATGATATTATTGACTGATACTACTGACCCATCATGTGAATACTGCTGACCCGTAGTATCAATACACACTATGTATATAATACATATGTATATATACACACATATATATGTATATAATAGATATGTATATATACACATATATATGTATACATGTATTCCCAACCCAGGGATCGAACCCAGGTCTCCCACATTGCAAGCGGATTCTTTACCAGCTGAGCCACAAGGGAAGCCCTGCATTTTTATACTACGTATAAAATAGATAACTAATGAGAACCTACTGTATAGCACAGGGAACTCTTCTCAGTGCTCTGTGGTGACCTAAATGGGAAGGAGCTCCAAAAAAGAGGGAGTGTATGTATTTGTGTGATTGATTCACTCTGCTGAGTAGCAGAAAGTAACACAACATTGTAAAGCGACTCCAATACACATTAGTTAAAAACAGGGCGGAGTGGGATTAAAGGGCTGCATTACTATAGATCCTACAGATATTACAGAATAGTAAGAGAGGGGTATAAACAAACAACTTGTGGTCAGTTTAACAATTTGGATGAAGTGGACTTGTTTAAAAGCACAGCTTACTGAATGTAGTGGTCCCAGTGAGGTGGCTGTGGAGTTTGGCTTTTTCCAGCTCCTTGGTTTTGTGTGTCCTTGGAGCCAGGGCTGAGGCTCACCACCCTCTTCCGGAGCTGCACAGCCGTCAGGTGGATGGAGTAGAGAAGAGGGCTCAGAGATTCTTCAGCCTAGGCAAGCTGGTGAGAAGCTATGTCAACCAAAGCACTGAAAGACCAGCCTCAAGTTACCAAGCCAACAGCTTGAACAGAGAAGAGCTGGGGGTCACAGAAACCAGGACGACCAGGAGACACAGAATCCACACCCTCTACCTCTCTGGAACCCAGGTACCACCTTCTGTGTGTGCTCATTAGCTCAGTCCTGTCCAACTCTTTTGCAACCCCATGGACTACAATCTGCCAGACTCCTCTCTCTGTGGGATTCTCCAGGCAAGAATACTGGAGTGGGTTACCATTTCCTCTTCCAGGGGAATCTTCCTGACCCACTGATTGAACCTGCATCTCCTATATTGGCAGGTGGATTCTTTACCACTGAACCACCTGGGAATCCCAGTATATAAAGTGAGCAATGATTTATTCAATTCATTAATGAAGGGGCTATCAGGCTGGTAAGGCTGACTCCAAGATAATTGGAAAAAGTAAATTGTTCCAAGTCCCTGAAAGCAAGACTGCTTGAATACAATTGCTGATTTACAGGCAAAATTTCTAACATGCTACAGAGCAATAAACTGTAACCTTTGGGGTGATTTTTCTTCCAGGCAAAATTCTTTGCCTTGCTACCGGGCAAGAATCATCTGCATTGCTATCAGTTTTCCACAAGTTACATCCACTCTTCAGATCTGTAAAATAGTCTAATCAATAATAGTAAGGAGTGGACCCAACAGAGGCCCACTGGCTGAGGTGGTGCTCCTGGCTTCCCACTGCCTGTGCACAATGGGCAGGGCACCCAGACATCACTAAACATCCTGGGGTGTAACATGTGAGAGGGGCAAGAACCCAGGGGTGGGAGGAAGTAAGACCATGGAGGACGACCTGAGCATCACCAACTCAATGGTAATGAATTTGAACAAACGCCAGGAGATAGTGAAGGGCAGGAGAGCCTGGCATGCTGCAGTCCATGGGGTCGCAAAGAGTTGGACACGACTGAGCGACTGAACAACATCAATAACAACAGACCATTGAAGTCAGCCTCCGTGTGAAGCAGGCAGTTGAATGACAGATAAAGAATGAATAAAGGAAACCAAAAAGCTGAAGTAGAAGACTGTAATATTTACAGTGGAAGACTGTGATATTGTTGATGAGTCAGTGCCTCAACTGCTCGCCAAGGTGGGTGCCTGTGAAGGACATTCCATCTGCTGTAGGAAACACAGGGACATTTTTTTTGCATGTCAAGTTTACTGTGTTTGATTTGTTTCTCTTTGTAACATTAAGGAAGGAGCTGGAATTCAAGATTTGGGGGAAGCACGAAGGAGATTATGTATTTCACGGAACAGAGGTAAAATTTAAATAGAATGTGCTATGCTCACTCAATAAAACTCAGTAAACCATGATCCCCAGAAATAAGATACGAAGACTAGACTGGTTAATAGACAAAAGAGCAAAGATATGGGTGAAAGTGAAAGTGTTAGTCACTCAGTTGTGTCTCTTTGCGACCCCATGGGCTGTAGCCCGCCAGGCTGTTCTGACCATGGGATTTTTCAGGCAAGAATACTGGAATGGGTAGCCATTCCCTTCTCCAGGGGATCTTCCCAACCAGGAATTGAACGTGGGTCTCCCATATTGCAGGCAGATTCTTTACTACCTGAGCCACCAGGGAACTCTCAAAAAAGATATGGGTGGGAGGGGGACAAATCTTGCTCATTTCAAAATGAAGAACTGATTATGTTTTGCCTTCTCTTGGTGCTTTACATCCACTAAAATTACCAAAGAAATAAAATGTAGACCAAACAGGTACTTCTCTTGTGGTCCACTGGTTAAGAATCTGCCTTGCAATACAGGGGACACAGGTTTGATCCCTGGTCGGGGAACTAAAATCCCACATGTTGTGCTACCACTAAGACCCGATGCAACCAAATAAACAAATTAATTTTTTTTTTAAAAAGCTGACAAAATGTAGACACAGACATCTGTACCAGTGCTGAAAAGGGGTTAGGGTGTCCTCAGTGGAGCAGAAGGGTATAAAAATTTCTGGAAGCTGTGAAGCAGACAGAATCAGGTTGACATCAACGACTGAATGCTCAACTCTTATGTCAGAGGCTGACTCCCACAAGACAGGAGTGGGGTCTGTGTCCCGCAGCAGCAGAAGGCGCAGGGCCAGAGCAGCAGGCACGGGCAGCAGGAGCGCTGGAGCACTCAGCCGCAGGGAGCCGGAGAAACTGAAAAACTCCAATCTGAGAACCATGCCAGAGCCTCCTGCAGGAGAAGCTTGCCATTTGCCCCCAGGGCCTGGTGCATGGACTGCTTCCTAAATGAAGCAGAGAATATGCTCTTGGAGACTTGCTAACCCAAGCAGGAAAGCCAGGGAGAAAAGCAGGGGGAGGGGACACTTGGCGCCCTACCCTCACCCCACCCCCAGCAAATACTGAGTGGGAGGAGAACTCTCAGGAAGGACCTCACAGCAGGGAGTGCAGTGTTAAGACTTCACCTTCCAGTCCCCGGGTGGGTTCGGGTTCAATGCCTGGACGGCAAACTGAAATCCCACACGCCTTGGGGCCAAAAACCAAAACATAAAAACGGAAGTAATGCTGTAACAAATTTTCATAAAGACTTTTAAAATGATCCATATCAAAAAAAATCTTAAAAAAAAAAGACCTCACTTCAGGAGTTGGAGGAGAAACCAGGTTAGGCGGATGGATGTTAGAGAAACACGGTCTTATAAAGCTCTGCCCTCAACCCATCACAGGGGTTTTTTAAACTTTTTATTTTACATTGGGGTCTACCCGATTAACAATGTTGTGATAGTTTCAGGTGGACAGTGAAGGGACTCAGCCGTACATACACACGTATCCATTTTCCCCCAAACTCCCCTCCCATCCAGGCTGCCACATGACATTGAGCAGAGTTCCCTGTGCTGTACAGTAGGTCCTTGTTGGTTATTTGCCCTATTCTTTCTTTATTGGCTGTGATTGGGATTTGCTTCTCAGAGTCGCTTTTGAGCTGCCACCTTCCCCAGGGAGGAGGGAAGGACTAAACTCTTCCCTCTGGGTCTGGCCCAAGTTCTCCGAAATAAAACTCGCCCACTGCTCTCCGCTTCAGTTACTGTGCCCAGGGTGGAACCCCGCAGCTCTTAGAGCAGATGACTGGGGGCGTCAAACCCAAGTAATTGCTGAAGGAGCCACGGTGGCTTCCAATATCATTTCTACAGCTCCTTTTGTAGAAGTGAGCAGACAGAAATATGAGGATATCCAACATCCCAACAAGCTGAGCACGACTTAGGATAAAGCTAGCACAAGAAAATGTGGTTTTGGTAAAAAGAAAGACAACAGAACCAGGATAAAGAAGTCCAGAAATAGACGGTTCTGGTCATCTATTACTGTGTAATCAATTACCCAAATCTTGACTTAATAGTAACTATTTAACCTAGGGGAGTGGGCTGGGGTGGGTGGGAGGGAGGCTTCAGAGGGAGGGGATATACGTATACATATAGCTGATTCACTTTGTTGTATAGCAGAAACCAGCACTACATTGTAAAGCAATTATCTGCCAATTAAAAATAATTTTCAAAAATAGCAATCATTTATTTTGATCACATATCTGGGAGCTGAAGTAGGCTCCACTAGGCAGTTCTGCATCTCTCAGGTCATGGCAGCCAGATGCTGGTTGGGAGTGGGGTCTCCAAGTCTCCTCACTCACTTGTCTGGCACGTGGGTTGGGAAGACTCACACAACTGGAACAGGAACAGCCTCGCCCATGGGTGGTCTCAGGCAGTCTCTCCAGGTGGCAGCCCCAGGCAGTTCCTGGCATGATGGCAAAAGGCTCCTAGAGCCAGTGTCCGAGAGAGACCACAAAGGTTATGTGACCCTTAACTCAGCCAGCCCTGGAATTCCACCTCATTTTATTCCTTGAGGCAGCCACAGAGGCCCATCCACATTCAGGGGGCGGGACCATGGACTGCCCCTTTTGGAAGGATTTGGGGATGTATTTTTAAATCATTACATCAACCCACTTATATGGATCACTTGACTTGTAATACAATAAGAGAAAACATGGTGTTATCAATAAATGGTGCAAGAGAGATCAATGTCTGGGGAAAAAATGTGAACTTTACTTAATACCAAACATGGACATTCATTTGCTCCTAGAAATTATATATTTTCTAATTCTGGGATATAATATATAATTTTAGGGAGCAAACATAGGAGATCTTCATGATTTTGGGGTAGGAAAAAAATTCTTACATAGGATGTAGAAAGCACTAACCATAAAAGGAAAAATTAATGATCTGTATTTTATTAAAATGTAGACCTTCTGTTCACTAAAGACATCAGTAAGGGAAGGGAAAGGAAATACAAAGACTGAGAGAAGATATTTGCAATACATGGATCTGACAAAAGATTCTTATCTAGAATATATTCATGCCTACGAATCAAAAGGACACATAGCCCAATAAGTAAATGCTCAAAAGACATGAATAGGCATTTCATAGAGGAGGCTAGCAAAATAGCTAAAAAAAAAAAAAAACACCCTTCTCATTTCACATTAAGGAAATGACCCACAATATAACCCATCAGAATGGCTGAAATGTAAAAGTCTAAAAATACCAGATGCTGATGAGGACACATAGGAACTAGAATTGCTGAAAGGCATGCCAGTGTGCATCTAACTTGGAAAACTCTTTGGCGATATCTGCAGAAGTTGAGCGTACAGCTACTATATAGTCCAGCCACTTGACCTCAAGGAATACAACCAATCGTAATGAGTACATATATTCACCAAAAGATAAGCAAAGAAGTACAACAATTTCTTAGCAGTACAGTTCATAAGAGGCCCAAGCTGGAAATAACCCAAATGGCCAACAGCTATGGAGTGAATAAATAAATTGTGCTGTGGTCACACAATGGAATACTTCACAGCAATAAAAAAGATCTATTGATAGATGTGGAAATGTGGTTAAAAAGTCATAGACCATAATTTGAGCAAAAGAAGTCAGACACAAAAAAGTACACACTTGGTTTCATTTATATGAAGTTTATAAACAGATAAAACTAATGCATGGTGATATCAGAATACTGATTTCTTCTGAGGAACAGGATACATGCATGTGTGTGTGTGTGTTGTGTGTATGTGTAACAAATAGGCCTAAGAAGTTACATTATATAGTCATAACTGCAATACCTCTATCATAACCAACAAAAAAATACGGAATGAAACAGGGCAAAGACTAATAGAGTTTTGCCAAGAAAATGCACTGGTCATAACAAACACCCTCTTCCAACAACACAAGAGAAGACTCTATACATGGACATCACCAGATGGTCAACACCGAAATCAGATGGATTATATTTTTGCAGCCAAAGATGGAGAAGCTCTACACAGTCAGCAAAAACAAGACCAGGAGCTGACTGTGACTCAGATCATGAACTCCTTATTGCCAAATTCAGACTTAAATTGAAGAAAGTAGGGAAAACCACTAGACCATTCAGGTATGACCTAAATCAAATCCCTTATGATTATACAGTGGAAATGAGAAATAGATTTAAGGGCCTAGATCTGATAGATAGAGTGCCTGATGAACTATGGAATGAGGTTCGTGACATTGTACAGGAGACAGGGATCAAGACCATTCCCATAGAAAAGAAATGCAAAAAAGCAAAATGGCTGTCTGGGGAGGCCTTACAAATAGCTGTGAAAAGAAGAGAAGCGAAAAGCAAAGGAGAAAAGGAAAGATACAAACATCTGAATGCAGAGTTCCAAAGAATAGCAAGAAGAGATAAGAAAGCCTTCTTCAGCGATCAATGCAAAGAAATAGAGGAAAACAACAGAATGAGAAAGACTAGGGATCTCTTCAAGAAAATCAGAGATACCAAAGGAACATTTCATGCAAAGATGGGCTCGATAAAGGACAGAAATGGTATGGACCTAACAGAAGCAGAAGATATTGAGAAGAGATGGCAAGAATACACAGAAGAACTGTACAAAAAAGATCTTCACGACCCAGATAATCACAATGGTGTGATCACTGACCTAGAGCCAGACATCCTGGAATGTGAAGTCAAGTGGGCCTTAGAAAGCATCACTACGAACAAAGCTAGTGGAGGTGATGGAATTCCAGTTGAGCTACTCCAAATCCTGAAAGATGATACTGTGAAAGTGCTGCACTCAATATGCCAGCAAATTTGGAAAACTCAGCAGTGGCCACAGGACTGGAAAAGGTCAGTTTTCGTTCCAATCCCAAAGAAAGGCAATGCCAAAGAATGCTCAAACTACCGCACAATTGCAATCATCTCACACGCTAGTAAAGTAATGCTCAAAATTCTCCAAGCCAGGCTTCAGCAATATGTGAACCGTGAACTTCCTGATGTTCAAGCTGGTTTTAGAAAAGGCAGAGGAACCAGAGATCAAATTGCCAACATCTGCTGGACCATCGAAAAAGCAAGAGAGTTCAAGAAAAACATCTATTTCTGCTTTATTGACTACGCCAAAGCCTTTGACTGTGTGGATCACAATAAACTGTGGAAAATTCTGAAAGAGATGGGAATACCAGACCACTTGATCTGCCTCTTGAGAAATTTGTATGCAGGTCAGGAAGCAACAGAACTGGACATGGAACAACAGACTGGTTCCAAATAGGAAAAGGAGTTCGTCAGGGCTGTATATTGTTATCCTGTTTATTTAACTTCTATGCAGAGTATATCATGAGAAACGCTGTACTGGAAGAAACACAAGCTGGAATCAAGATTGCCGGGAGAAATATCAATAACCTCAGATATGCAGATGACACCACCCTTATGGCAGAAAGTGAAGAGGAACTCAAAAGCCTCTTGATGAAAGTGAAAGTGGAGAGTGAAAAAGTTGGCTTAAAGCTCAACATTCAGAAAACGAAGATCATGGCATCCAGTCCCACCACTTCATGGGAAATAGATGGGGAAACAGTGGAAACAGTGTCAGACTTTATTTTTATGGGCTCCAAAATCACTGCAGATGGTGACTGCAACCATGAAATTAAAAGACGCTTACTCCTTGGAAGGAAAGTTATGACCAACCTAGATAGCATATTCAAAAGCAGAGACATTACTTTGCCAACAAAGGTCCGTCTAGTCAAGGCTATGGTTTTTTCCTGTGGTCATGTATGGATGTGAGAGTTGGACTGTGAAAAAGGCTGAGCACCGAAGAATTGATGCTTTTGGGCTGTGGTGTTGGAGAAGACTCTTGAGAGTCCCTTGGACTGCAAGGAGATCCAACCAGTCCATTCTGAAGGAGATCAGCCCTGGGATTTCTTTGGAAGGAATGATGCTAAAGCTGAAACTCCAGTACTTTGGCCACCTCATGTGAAGAGTTGACTCATTGGAAAAGACTCTGATGCTGAGAGGGATTGGGGGCAGGAGGAGAAGGGGACGCCAGAGGATGAGATGGCTGGATGGCATCACTGACTCGATGGACATGAGTCTCAGTGGACTCCGGGAGTTGGTGATGGACAGGGAGGCCTGGTGTGCTGGGATTCATGGGGTAGCAAAGAGTCGGACACGACTGAGCAACTGATCTGATCTGATCTACTTAACCCTAATATCATACAATATTCAATCTATGTTCAGTTTTCCCCAATTATGTCAAAGAAAATCATAACATATATATTAAGTACTCAGAAATAAGCAGAAAATAAGCATTTTCACATAGAGAAAATGATGAAAGTTGATCTATGAACATGTATGAGAGCCTGAGTACATTTGTCATGAGTAGAAAGACTCCATGCCATCAAGATGGCAGTTCATTACTAATTTATGAATTCATTGGATTGCCAGTCAACATCCCAGCAAAATGATTCTAACATATATGAGGAGCCAAGGGGCTCTTGAATAAAATTACAAGATGGAGGTCTTGGACTAGTATATATCAAGATGTACTATAAAGTTTTTATAATGGAATCGAAGACAGCATGTACTGGCACAAGGAGAAACAGTAAACAAATTTTAAAAGGATAGACAGCCCAGAAGTGTGTAGATGGAGGCTTAAGGTTGTGTTACAATCACTGGGGAAAGGACAGACTAGTCAATACATGGGGATAAGATGATACTTTATCCATAGGGGGAGACATAGCTCTAAACTCCATATCAGATAACATGAAAATCAGTTTCAGATGGATGAAACTCTAAGAAAAACAGAATTTCAAACTTCTAGAAAATATATATAGGAGAATATATCCAAGACATCAGGATAGGAAAGGATTTAAGAAGTCACAAATGGGACTTGCCTGGTGATCCAGTGGTTAAAGGTCCACACTTCCAATGCAGGGGACAAGAGTTCGATCCCTGGTTGGGGAACTAAGATCTCACATGCTGTATCAGTTTAGTTCAGTTGCTCAGTTGTGCCTGACTCATTGCGACCCCATGGACTGCAGCACGCCAGGCTTCCCTGTCCATCACCAACTCCAGGAGCTTGCCCAAACTCATGTCCATCGAGTCCTTTTCCAATGAGTCAGTTCTTTGCATCAGGTGGCCGAAGTATTTGAGTTTCAGCTTCAGCGTCAGTCCTTCCAATGAATATTCAGGGATGATTTCCTTTAGGATGGACCTGATTGATCTCCTGCAGTCCAAGGGAATCTCAAGTGTTTTCTCCAACACCACAATTCAAAAGCATCAATTTTTTGGTGCTCAGCTTTCTTTATAGTCCAACTCTCATATCCATATCCATCATATCCATCACATCACATCCATCATATCCATCACATCACATCTCACATACTGTATAGCACGGCCTTAAAAAAAAGTTACAGAAAGTATAAATTATAAAGGAAAAGATGAATGAGGCTGACTATATTAAAATTTAAAACAATTTGAGCAAGTACAAATAAGATTCTCTGAACAAATTTAAAGGACAAGCCACAGATGAAGCGTGGGGAGATTTTGCAAAGCACAGGACCAATAAAGGAATGATATCTAAAATGAAGAAACAAACAAGAAAAAGAAAAGTAACCCAACAATTCAAAAAGAGAAAAATGAAATGGCCAGTAAATGTAAAAAATATACCCAATGTCATTAGAAATAAGGGGAATGCAAGTTAAATCCACAATGACATACATTCACGCCACCAGAACAGCAGTAATGCAAGTCTGACAATTCCAAGTCCTACAAAGGATATGAATGGTAGCAGCTTCTAAAGAATGCTGGAGAAAGTGGGGATTGGAACAACCACTTTGGAGGAAAAATCAGCAATATACAAGGGGCTTCCCTGGTGGCTCAGAAGGTAAAGAATATGCCTGCAGTGCGGGAAACCTGGGTTTAATCCCTGGGTTGGGAAGATCCCCTGGAGAAGGGCATGGCAACCCACTCCAGCATTCTTGCCTGGAGAATCCCATGGACAGAGACGGAGTCACAAAGAGTCGGACACTACTGAACAACTAAGCACAGCACAAGGGGTTTTCCAATTGCTCATTAGGTAAAGAATCTGCCTGCAACGCAGGGACACAGAAGATATGGGTTTGATCCCTGGGTTGGGAAGATCCCCTGGATTTGGAAATGGCAACCTACTCCAATATTCTGGCCTGAAAAATCCCATGGACAGAGACGCTTGGCAGGCTGCAGTCCAAAGGGTCACAGAGAGTCAGACACCACTGAGCTACTGAGCACAAGAAAGTTCAGTTCAGTTCAGTTCAGTCGCTCAGTCATGTCTGACTCTTTGCGACCCCATGAATCGCAGCACGCCAGGCCTCCCTGTCTATCACCAACTCCTGGAGTTCACTCAGACTCATGTCCATCGAGTCAGTGATGCCATCCAGCCATCTCATCCTCTGTTGTCCCCTTCTCCTCCTGCCCCCAATCCTTCCCAGCATCAGAGTCTTTTTAGAGATAGTCTAATTATAGGACTAAAGAATTGCAGTCCAGTTAACACCCCGTAACTTCACTTTCACTTTTCACTTTCATGCATTGGAGAGGGAAATGGCAACCCAGTCCAGTATTCTTGCCTGGAGAATCCCAGGGACAGAGGAGCCTAGTGGGCTGCCGTCTATGGGGTCGCAAGAGTCAGACATGACTGAAGTGACTTAGCAGCAGCAGCAGCAAAAAAAAAAAAACCTGGCCTAATGGTATATGCATAAGAAAGTTCATTGAAACATTATTTTCATCATTAAAAATTTGAAATAATAAAGTGTTCATCATTTGGAGGGGAAATGAACAAATCGTGGTCCAACCACAGAATTCTATGCAACGGAGAAAAGGTATGAACTAGCATGTATCAATATAGGAAATGAAAAGTGTGAGTGGCTCAGTCATGTCTGACTCCTTGTGACCCCGGGGACTGTAGCTCTCCAGACTCCCTTGTCCATGGGATTTTCCAGGCAAGAATACTGAAATGGGTTGCTATTTTCTTCTCCAGGGTGTCTTCCCAACCCAAGGATAGAACCCAGGTCTCCTGCATTGCAGGCAGATTCCTTACTGTCTGAGCCACCACGGAAACCCCAGTAAGAGCAGACCATTACAATTTTATGTCACTGAAGTTGAATATTTACATAATATGGACAATTTCTTCCTGCAGAAAATTGTTTCCCTAATTGCTATAAGAAGAAGAAGAAAATCTAAATACGCCAACATCCATTAAAAAATTGAAAGAGAGGCTTGCTCAGTGGTCTGTGGTTAAGAATCCCCATGTCAATGCAGAGGACATGGGTTTGATTCCTGGTTTGGCAAGATTCCCATAAGCCCCTGCACCACAACTACTGAAGCTTTTGTGCCCTAGAGTCTGTGCTCCACAAAAAGAAGCCACTGCAATCTGCAACTAGAGAGTAGCCCCTGTTCGCTTCAATTAGAGAAAGCCTGCATGCAGCAACGAAGACCCAGCACAGCCAACATAAATAAACATTTTTTTTTAATTGAAAAGTATTCTTCATCACACATTTCCAAAAAAGATCACACAAGTTGAGCTCAAGAAACTTCTAAGGAACAGATATGAACTACTGGAGACAGAATTATACAGAAATCTTCCTTTTGTGCTTAGAAATTAGCATAACCTTGATACAAAAATCTAGCAGAATAGCACACAAAAGAATCAATAGATCCATTTTACTTAGTCATGGTAGTAATATCCCCTAGATAAAATATTAATATTTTAATCCAGCAGTGTTTTAAAAATGGTATACCAAGTAGAATTTATTCCAGGATGTAAATTTGGTTCAACATTAAGGTATTTATTCATAGACAGTGAAAAATCCACATGTTCATCTAGAAAGGGAAGTCCCATGAAAATTGTTAGAATACTAGAATTAATAGGAACAGCTAGCATTTATTCAGCATTTACTAGGTGCCAGTTTCTGTGTTGAGAATTTCCCATGTTTTATTTAATCCTCACAATAATCCTATCATCCCCTTTTTTTCTATGTAAGCGAATTAAAACTTAGAGAAATAAAACTTGCTTAACTTGGTGGAAATCACTTACCAGGAACCAATAGCCAACACCGTAGTCTTTTTTTTTAAGTTTTTATTTTGTATGGCAGTGTAGCTGATTAACTATGTTGTGATAGTTTCAGGTTCACAGCAAAGGGACTCAGCCATAGGTACACATGTATCCATTCTCCCCCCTCCCGCCCAAATTCCCTTCCCATCCAGACTGCCACATAACACTGAGCAGAGTTCCCTGTGCTATACAGTAGGTCCTTTGTTGGTTATCCATTTTAAATACAGTAGTGAGCAAATACCATAATCATTGAAATAGGACTCCAACCCCTTGCCTGCTTGAATCTCCAGCAGCCCTCATCTTTGGCAGTTTTGTCTCAATTTCCTAGATTTTTCTTTTTAGAGCTGTGTTGCTTTGCAATCCATAGTAAGACAGAGGCCCAGCTTATCACTGGCACAGACAAAAAACACAGGATGAATTTTCTGCCTCTGGTCCTGGCACTCGCACCTACCTTCTGTCATTGGAAGGAATTCAGGAAAACCAGAGATGTTTGTTGGAGAGATCATGGAAAGTGTCACATCACTGTCCTCTCCAGCAACCAGCATTCCCACGGAGGTCTGGTGGTTAAGACTCTACGCTTCCACTACAAGGGGCATGAGTTTGATCCTTGGTTGGGGAACTAAGATCCCACATGCTGCATGGTATGGTCAAAAAAAAGAAAGAGTGCTGGTCCTATAAAGGGATCATTAGTCCCATCATTTGCCCTCTCTAAGCCTGTCTCCCTAACTCTAAAATAATGGCACTAGGTTGGATGATGTCCAAGTTCATTGCTTCTGACTTTACACTGAAAGACTGATTACCCAAAACAAGGCTCAAATTACTTTTGAGAATTGCAGCATAGGAAATGTCAGCTTGTTGGCCCCCCTGCTGCTAGATAACACTTGTAAAATTTGTAAGAAGGAAGTGAGAACATCTCAACTCATGGCTGGAAATGAATTATGTTCTTCAGAAGAGAAACATCTCTTGCCAGTTTGCAAAACTTTGGGCTCTTGCTAGTTTACCCTTCAAATGCAGGAAGGCAATTTGTGGAGCTCTGCAGAGGGGATTTGCGTGAATTTGGGGGAAATACTGTCAACAGAAAGTGTTCTCTTTTGCCATATGTGTGACACAAGTAGAGGCAGAAAACATATGTGCCGTGCAGTTTACGGAGCCCCAGCCCTCTCAAACAGGAAGACGGTCTTCAAAGTTTTCTATCGCTAGAGGAGATACAGACAGACATTTTTAAAATATCATGTTGGTTCTGTGTGGCAGAATATTCAAAGAGGTGGAACTCTGACATTTCTTTCTGGGAGATAAACTGCTGATGCACAGATCTAGAGAAATGCTGGGAGAGGCAGGCGTATTTGCATGAGTCGTCTGAGAGCCTCATGAATGGATACTGATTGAGACTCTAACCCTTTGCCCCTGAGATTCACGTTCTGGAAATCTGCCTCAGTAGCTCACGCCTTGCCTAAACAGTATCTGGAGGGAGGAAAGAGCAACACAGCCTCTAGAATAAAGTCATCATGAGGATAAAAACATTAGACTTTGGGGCAGGTCCTTGCCTGGAATTGGGGGTCTCTTAAGAAAGGAATGGGTTGGTTTTTGTTTTTTTATTTTTATTTTTTAATTGGATAATAATTGTTATGTTGGTTTCCGTTGTGCAAGAGGAATGCTTTTTTTTTTTTTTGCTTTTGCTTTTCTTTTTAAATTTGGATGGTAATTGTTCTGTTGGTTTCTGCAATACCAACAAAGTGAATCAGCCATAGGTATACATATATCCCCTCCCTCTTGAAGGGGAAGGAGAGAGTGGGATGAATTGAGAGAGTAGCATTTTAGTATTTATTTGGCTGCATCAGATCTTAGTTGAGGCACATGGGATCTTCGTTATGGTGCTTGGGTCCTCTAGTTGTGGCACATGAGCTTAGCTGCTCCAAGCCATGTAGGATCTTAGTTCCCCAACCAGGGATTAAACCTGCATCCCCTGCATTGCAAGGTGGATTCTTAACCACTGGACCAGAAGGGAAGTCCCAGGAGAGGAGTGGTTTGAACCTCTGGGGCTGTGGATCCTGGGATGGCAATCAGCCATCCTGGAGGTTAACTAGAGGCCCAGGAATATGGTTGGTGTATAGCAGCAAAGCGAAGAATCTAGGTCTCTTCCCAGGGTCTCTTGACAGAGCTCTTGGGAAGGCTGGAAGAGCCCACACCTGGGAGAACCACCCATGCTGTAAAGTAAAAACTTCCTAGCTGTTAATATCAACCATCTTCCCCAGGTGATGTGGCATCCTTCGGATACTAAGAGGACACTCCATCTGGAAGGCATGAGCCAACTCGCCCTTTGGTCATAAATAAGCACCTTCGGGACTTCTGAGTCCCAGGAAATGTATTCAAACTTGGTGACATTGGAGCTTGAGCTGTTCAGTAGAAATATTGGCAAGGAGTGTGTTCTTGTTGTTTTGTAATCTCAGAGTGGCAAAGGGGAGCACAGATGTGCGAGAGGAGAGGAATCCTAGTGGTGGCTCCCAGGCTGTCCCCAGTTCTCAGAACAAAGAGGGGTGCCCTTCCGCCCAGGGGCACTGCAGGTAGACCAGATGGCCTGGAGGACTTTGTGCAGCTTCACAGACTTGGCCCTGGTCTGGCTGCTGTACGCCAGCCCAACTTGGATTGCTTAGACCCTCTTGACAAACACCTCATGGAGATTGCTTAATTTTATGTTCCAGTACATTTTTAGTCCATTTTGACCATTTACATTCTAGAAAACACCCATATCATTGAGTTTTTCAAATGTACTGATGGGTTTTACACAGCACCACCCCTTATGTTTTTGATCTCCTTAGTATCCGTGGTTATAGCCTCTTTCTCACTCCTGTTGTTGTTCAGTCGCTCAGTCGTGTCTGACTCTTGGCGACCCCATGAACTGCAGCACGCCAGGCTTCTCTGTCCTTCACCATCTCCCAGAGTTTGCTCAAACTCACGCTGATTGAGTCAGTGATACCATCCAACCATCTCATCCTCCACCCCCTTCATCTCCTGCCCTCAATCTTTCCCAGCGTCTGGTTCTTTTCCAGTCAGTTGGCTCTTCTCATTCTTAAAGGTGTATACTTGTCTTTCCTCTTTCTTTCTACATTAATTTTGCCAGAGGTTTATCCAGGTTCAAACTATTATAAAGACCTTTCTCTGTGGTTTATTTTTAATTCTACTGGTGCTCTGTTTTGTGAATTGTTAAATTCTGCTTTTAATTCTTATTTCATCTTCCAGATTTCCTTGATGCTGTTTTTATAATGGTCTCAGTTTATTTCTTCTTTCCCTGCATTTAATTCTTCTTGTTCAATCATGAAAGCTATGGTTTTGGCCCTGAATATAATAAACAGATGTCACTCACCTCACTCCATAACTTCTAATATGTAGAATACTCATTAGAGTGATTTTCTAAATATTCTGTAATTATGCTTAATTTTCTCATTAGCTCAATCATTATTTTTTAACGTTATTAAAATCAAATAGCTTGTTGCTCTGTTAGTTGGCTTAATCTTTTGTGGTCAGAAAATACAGCCTGTAAAATTTCTACTTTTTAAAATGTATAGATGTTTTCTTTGTAAATAAACACCAAATCAATTTTTGTAACTATTCTGTAAACATTTAAAATCAGTGTATACTCCCTATAGGCAATAAAAATGTCTATTCAGCTAACTAATTTAATAGTCAATTATTTTATATCATTCTCCTAGTGTTATCTTTTTTTTTTCCTCCTTTATTTTTTTTTCTCCTAGTGTTATCTTTAAATGTTCAAACATGTATCTTAATCTACACTGTTCTATCAGTATTAAACTAAAATTTACATTAAATTATTGAATTAATTAAAAATATTAAAATATTTACACTACCCAAATGATATAAAAATTTTATTACATTTTGATTTAGTTCCATCTTCCCTCTACTAGTTTTTATTGAAATAATGCAGAATTTTAGATACAAGTTATCTTTATGAAGTTTTTCTGTTATGTAACTTTTATTTTTTAATTCTTTTTTTAACATTTACATTGTTTTATAGCTATATTTGGGCTTCCCAGGTGGCTCAGTGGTAAAGAATCCACCTGCCAATGCAGAAGACACAGGTTCCATCCCTGGGTGGGGAAGATCCCCTGGAGAAGGAAATGGCAGCTCACTCCAGTATTCTTACCTGGAAGATCCTATGGACAGAGGAGCCTGGTGAGCTATAGTCCATAAGGTCACAAAAGACTGGGATACAATTTAGGACTCAGTTAAGTTAGTTGCTCAGTTGTGTCCAGCTCTTTGCCATCCGATGGACTGCAGCACGCCAGGCCTCCCTGTCCATCACCAACTCCGGGAGTTTACTCAAACTCATGTCCATTGAGTCCGTGATGCCAGCCAGCCATCTCATCCTCTGTCATCCCCTTCTCCTCCCGCCCTCAATCTTTCCCAGCATCAGGGTCTTTTCAAATGAGTCAGCTCTTCGCATCAGGTGGCCAAAGGATTGGAGTTACAGCTTTAACATCAGTCCTTCCAATGAACATTCAGGACTGATTTCTTTTAGGATGGACTGGTTGGATCTCCTTGCAGTCCAGGGGACTCTCAAGAGTCTTCTCCAACACCACGGTTCAAAAGCATCAGTTCTTCGGCGCTCAGCTTTCTTTATAGTCCAACTCTTACATCCATACATGACTACTGGAAAAACCATAGTCTTGACTAGACTGACCTTTGTTGGCACAGTAATGTCTTTGCTTTTTAATATGCTGTCTGAGTGAAGTCGCTCAGTCGTGTCCGACTCTTTGAGACCCCATGGACTGTAGCCTACAACGCTCCTCCGTCCATGGGATTTTCCAGGCAAGAGTACTGGAGTGGGTTGCCATTTCCTTCTCCAGAGGATCTTCCCAACCCAGGGATCGAACCTGGGTCTCCTGCATTGTAAGCAGATGCTTTACCATCTGAGCCACCAGGGAAGTCTATGCTGTCTAGGTTGGTCATACTTTCCTTCCAAGGAGTAAGTGTCTTTTTATTTCATAAAAAATTTAGGACTAACAAGCAACGTATACACTTTAACAATGTAGCGTTATCTTTTTTTTTTAACCTGCTCCTCATAACCAGTAGACAGCTAGTGCCCTTTTTGGTACTATTCAATTTACTGCCTTTCAGAAATGAAGATTTCTTTTTGAGAATCATCTAGAGTCACTAGAAAGTCGTGTTTTCTATTTGAGAGTGATTCTATAAGGAACAGAAGTTCACTAAGGTTACCACAAATAACGGATCTTTTAGTGTAAGGACAAGAAGAGCCTTGATCCCGTTCTCCTCTCATTGCCTCTCATGGTCTCTCAGTGATGCCCTTCCTCTGACTGTTCTTGTCATTTTTCCACCACCAAGGCTATGACTGCCACACCTGGTGGATCAGCAGACTGGGAAGGGCACCGGACTTTCTTCTTTTATTTTTTCTGCCATACCACACCACATGCAGAACTTCCCCAGTCAGGGATCGAACCTGTGCCCCCTGCATCGGAAGAACAGAGGCTTAACCGTTGGACCACCAGGGAAGTCCCATGCCTCAGATCTTGATGTTACAGTGTCAGCAAGACTGCTGATGAAACCCTCCATATCTTTGTGCAGTTTCTTTCCCCTCCCTATATGGCTACTTTTGTCCATGGAATTCTCCAGGCAAGGATACTGGAGTGGGTACCCATTCCCTTTTCCAGGGGATCTTCCCGACCTCGGGATCAAACCCAGGTCTCCTGCATTGCAGGCAGATTCTTTACCATCTGAGCCACCTGGGAAACCCTGTCTGACTGCAAAAGTGCCCAAAGCTGGTATACTCTTGTTCCACCTTCATTTTAGTTTTCCTTTCCCTTCTAAGATGCATTTTTCCAACAGCCTCCCAGTGAGTTGCTTCTTCTCTAGTAGCTGGACAGTGTGTTCTTATGCACCGTTGACTGATTTGTTTGCATTTTTCCATACCTGGGGAAATAGAACAAAAATAGCCAATGTTTTTTATAAATCAAATGTAAGAATCAAAATATTTAAATATTAGAAAATAACAAATTCTCTCCACAATATTGCATGAAGTCCATCCCCTCCATGTATCTTTCCAGCCCTAGTAGTAGTTATGGTATGTATTTATGGATATACCATTTTATTAATATTTAAATTTCACCAAGAGTTCAAGTATATGCTAGCTTTATGTTCAGATTTTGAAATGAAGATAAAATGAACAAACAGCTTAAGGGTGCAGTGTGTTTAACACTGCACAATATATTCACTTGGGATTCTCAGGTGGCTCAGTGGTAAAGAATCCGCCTTCCAATGTAGGAGACTCAGGACACGTGGGTTTGATCCCTGGGTCAGAAAGATCCCCTGGAGGATGAAATGGCAACTCACTCTCATATTCTTACCTGGAGAATCCCATGAACGAGGAGCCTGGAGGGCTACAGTCCATGGAGTCCCGAAAAAGTCAGACACGACTGAACACACATTCCCAGTATATTTAGCAACTAGACGATGTAGGGGGTGGTTAACTGTCTACTTACGAACACAAGTATAGGGACAAGGCCTGCCAGTGGAGGAAATACCCACCATTCAGGTCTGAACAGAAGTCCTTGGTTGCTGGCAGAGTCTCCCCTCAACTTCAAACTTGAGACAAACCACAGAACATACAAAACTTGATTGAGACATACCACTCAGTATACCAAAATCGACTTCAGAACAGTAACAGGATAGATTGGGCAGAGCCAGTTCGGGTTGTGGGGCCCAGTCTGAAGCGAGCAGGGTTGCCCAGAGGCTGGAAAGGTGGCAGCTGAAGCCTAGAATAGGGAGATGAGAGCAGCCGTCTTCTAAAAATCGCTGATTTCCAAACAAATTCCTAAGTTGTTTTTGGTCTTAATCATCTCTTAGCACAGACTCATCATCTCCCTCTGGCAAGCCTGTTAACTGCTCTGATGAAGGAGTGGGGCCACCAAGTGCACTCCCACAGGACAACACAATCAGTGTCGGGTTATGACACTGGGCCTCTTCTGTGTCCTGAGCAAACGCCTTCCACTTAACCCATCTGTCATCTGGGGAAGTGATTCTGATGGGTCACCTTTCATAATGACTCCGCCACTATTTATAGAACCAGCAGATTACTGCACGTGATCAGCTCTGGTCTTTGTTACCTGATTGAATTCACACTGTCGATACAGCCGGTTGTTTAGCCCCGAAGTAATAAGTGATGTGCTTTTTCAGTCTCCTTGCCTTCCTACCGTTAGTGTCCGGAGGGCAGAAGCTAAGCAAGTTTGCATCTTCTCTGGCATTTCCTGTGAACCCACAAGGCAGGGGCCTGTCCTGGGTCCAGGTTGGTAGTGGCCCTTGGTCAGTCTTGGACCCTGCCCTTGAGAAACTGACATGCTGCTCTGACTGCATTCTGTACCCCCAAATCCATATGCTGAAGTCCTGACACTCAACAGGATTGTAGTTGGAGATAAGGCATTTAGGAGAGTACGTGCTCAGTCTCATGTCCAACTCTTTGCAACCCCATGGACTGCAGCCCACCAGGCTCCTCTGTCTTTGGGTTCTCCAGGCAAGAATACTGGAGTGGGTTGCCATGCCCTCCTCCAGGGGATCATCCCTACTCAGGAATCGAATCCATGTCTCCTGCATTTCCTGCATTGGATTCATTACCACTAGCGCCACCTGGGAAGCCCCCATTTGGATCTGCTACACCCAAACCCTAAAACTGCTTGCTTTCACAATTGTGCCAGGTCAGCCCACCAGCTGTTCCCTTCAGGGTTGCTCACTGGCCCAGATCAGAAACCCTGACTCGAGAGCAAGTTCCCCTCCAGCCACCCTGAGAAGGTGGCAGATGGAGTGTCTGGCCTGTGCAGGCTCCATGCTGAAGGACAGTTACATTCTGCTGGGGACCACTGAGCTGACCCCTGGGAAGGCCGGCCCCTCAGCTCCCAGGAACGGCAGCTGGGTTCAGCTGCATCACTGCTGGGCGTCAGGTCCTCACTGGGAAGCGGGGCTGGAGGGGATGTGTGTCCGCCCTGTAATTAACGTTAATCAACGCACACCATCTGGAGGGTGGAAGAATCTGTTCTTTGCATCCACGCTCTTGGCTTTCATCCCAGCTTAAGGATCCAGAAAATGCCGATAACCTTCCTCTGGGGCACGTTGCCAGGTTATAGGGCCCAGTTCTGGCCCCAGACAAGACAGGGGAGAATCACCAGACAATTTTTCCAAGGTCTGACTTTTATAATCGGTGTGGGGTCTCTGATATTAACTTAGGGCAGACGCTGAGCTGAGGATTTCAGTCCGTGTTTGAGAGGCCAGACTGATTCCAGCTGTGAAACACAGCCCTAAAGCCACTGAACTGTCCACCTCACCATGGTCACTTTGGTAAATTTTATAATATGTATACTTTACAACAATTTTTTACAGTTGTATTTTTATTTTACCTTTAATTTTTATTGGAATATAGTTCTACAATGTTGTATTAGTTTCTGCTATACAGCTAAGAGAATCAGACTTACATATACATATATCCCCTCTGTTCTGTATTTCCTTCCCATTCAGGTCACCACGGAGCATTGAGTAGAGTTCCCTGTGCTGTACAGTAGGTTCTCAGTAGTTATCTATTTTATACACAGTATCAATAGTGTATGTATGTCAATCCCAATCTTCCAGTTCATCCCAATGGTTTCATGGGCACAGTTTCAGTTTTGCAAGTTGAAGAGAGCTCTGGAGACGGATGGTGGTGATGGCTGCACAACGATTTGAACGTCCTAAAGCCACCAAACTGTGCACTTAACCATGGTCACCATGGTAAATTTTATGTTATGTCTATTTTATCACAATTTTTAATGTTATATTTTTTAAAAGAGAGAAGGAAAGGAAAAAAGCTTTGGTGTAAAGTGTGACTGCTCCCACCACGATGCCCAGGCAGGAACTCTCCAGGCCAGACTTTCCTGCCAGTCCAGCTCAAGTCTGGGTGTCATGGGAAGTAACCAGCCTTGTTCTGTCATATTCTGTTTCAGCTGCTGCCAGTTTGGGTCCCTGCTTTCTAAAGGAAAGGCCACTGCTCTCTCTGGCTTCCAGCTGTGATGTCTGGTCACCCCCGCCTCCCTCCTGAAGCAGCCGCACCCAGGGTGCATGCCCACCCAGTGGCCCTTATGAAGTGGTGATCACTCTGACCAGCAGGTGAGTGCCCTCTGGGAAGAGACCTCAGTGGGCATCTGAAAACGAGGTCTCAGCTCTCACGTGCAGGAGGGAAGGGGAAGGAGCCAACTTCCACTCCAGGGGGGCATATAAGAACCCAGGGTTGTGCTCTGCCCCCACCTCTACCCCCACCGCAGGCAAGTGGGCATGACCCTCTGATCTGCACTACCCTGGCTTTCTGCAGGGGTGGAAGATGGTACCAGTCAACCCTGTGCCGGAGGAGGAGCCAGAAGCTGCCACTGAGAGATGGAGGACCCCACGCCTGAGCCCGTCTACGTGGACGTGGACAAAGGACTGACCTTGGCCTGCTTCGTCTTCCTCTGCCTGTTCCTCGTCGTGATGATCATCCGCTGCGCCAAGGTCATCATGGACCCTTACAGCGCCATCCCCACGTCCACCTGGGAGGAGCAGCACCTGGACGACTGAGGCGCGGGCGGGCAGAGGCAGTGGGGAGGGACCAAGACCCTGGCGCTCTCTGGACGAGGTTGCCCCGGGACACACCTCCGTCCCCTGGCCACCAGCCTGCTAGCGCCTGGGGGCAGGCGGGAACAGATTCGGCTACTAGGGGTGGAGGTGGCTCAACTTAGCCTTGTCCACTCCCACACGAGCAGCAGGTTGAGATGCGTGGGATGCTGTGGGCGGTGCCATGGCCAGCCAGTCTGGGGATGAGAGGTCTGCGAGTCAGTAGGCCCGGGTTCCAGGCTGGGGACTCAGTGTGAGACTATGGGCGGTCACCTTCCCTGGCTCCCAAACCCCATTTGGCATTGGATACAGGACATATCATATAACAGTGGTCCAGTTTTGAGGAGACCCTTGCCCTGATCATGCCAAGAAGCACACGTACTAGCCCCAGGGTTGCACAGCACAGACATCCACCTGAAACCCAGCCCCTTCCCAACGGGCTGGCAGTGGAGCCAGGGTGGTGACCCAGGGAAGCAGATGGATTCAAATTCACAAAAGGCACAGGGGCTGCTTCCCAGCAATATTTTTTTAAACTAAAATATAGAAGGGTATATTTTTTCCTGTTATAAATGAAATGTGTATTTTAGAAGTTTGGAAAAATACAGAAAAATAATAGAAGGAAAGGGGGAAAATAATACTTATAATTCCACTTCCCCAAAGCCGCCATCTTGATATATTTTCTCTCAGTATTTTTACATATATTTTTCAATAGTCAAACTGTGTGCATTGTGTTGCATCACTTCATGTTAGAGCATGAACACTTTCTCATGTCATCAAACTCTTCAGTTCAGTTCAGTTCACTTCAGTTGCTCAGTCACGTCCGACTCTTTGTGACCCCATGAACCACAGCACGCCAGGCCTCCCTGTCCATCACCAACTCCCGGAGTCTACCCAAATCCATGTCCATCGAGTCGGTGATGCCATCCAGCCATCTCATCCTCTATCATCGCCTTCTCCTCTTGCCCTCAATTTTTTCCAGCATCACAGTCTTTTCAAATGAGTCAGTTCTTCGCATCAGGTGGCCAAAATATTGGAGTTTCAGCTTCAACATCAGTCCTTCCAGTGAACACCCAAGACTTATCTCCTTTGGGCTGTACTAGTTGGATCTCCTTGCAGTCCAAGAGACTCTCAAGAGTCTTCTCCAACATCACAGTTAGAAAGCATCAATTCTTCGGCGCTCAGCTTTCTTTATAGTCCAACTCTCACATCCATACATGACTACTGGAAAAACCATAGCCTTGACTAGATGGACCTTTGTTGGCAAAGTAATGTTCTGCTTTTTAATATGCTGTCTAGGCTGGTTATAGCCATCATTTTTACTGGCTACAGAGTATTCCATTGGTGGATAGGTCATGGTGTAATAATTATCTCTGTTGGTCATATGTTTCTTTTTTTCCCCCACTATTCTTCATGAAAAATTATTTCACCCAGTGACCTCTTGAGAGCACACAGTATATGAGATGAATATCAGACAGGAAGACCTGGGTTCTACTCATGTCTGTCACTCTAAGGCTGTGTGACCTTGAGTAAGTCACTTTACCTCTCTGTACCTCCATCCCCTCGTTGTATAAAGGAGGAGGAAAAACCTTGCCCTTTTTGTTTTGTGTAAGCCTCATGTGAATGAAAGGGCAGGAGGGGAGTGCTTTGAATGTAAATGTGCCGTGGGGGAGACAAGGAATAAGTTGTTGATTATAATGACTCCTTTCCCTCTTTTCCCACCCTTCTCGCCCCTCACACTCCATCACCTAAATCTACGACCTTGCAGCAAGAATAGTGGACCAGAGTCCACAAACCTGGTCCCGAGTCCCAGCTCCTCTACTTTCTTGCCCTATGATCCCAAATAACTCAGCCTCTCTGATCCCCAATTTCTTCATCTGTAAAATGAGGGAATAACATCTACCTCACAAGGTTGTTGTGAGGATGAAATGAGAGAACATGTCTTTTTTTGATTTTTACCACCCCCAGGAGAAGCCAGAGGTCTGAACTGGGAGAATGAGGGGTCTGGATTCCCCTCTCTCAGAGGAACCTGGAACCCTGGGTTTTCCTTGGTTCCCAGGGCCCTTCTGAAAGACCAGACCTCCTGGCCAGGACCTGGTCAGAGGAATGCTCTCAGCAACCTCTCCCACCCAGCACCTGACCTCAAGAAATATGGTGTTTATTAATTTACATAATCATCATTATCATCAGTAATCCTGCAAACACAATATGCAGTTAAATGAGACCGCCTGAACACCCCCTGATTCTGAAGGTATTTATTCTATCCCTCTAAGGCATGCCTGCCATCTCCCTCAGAAGTGACCTGCAGCTGGGAAGAAGCTCAAGGCTCCCTTCGCATCACCCACATCCCCGCCATCAGTACCACCCCATCCCGGGTCACCTGGGAAATAGCTTTCCAAAGCACTATCACCACTAGGTGACCACCTTGAAAGTGAACAAGGGCACCGCTGTTCAGGCGGCATTCCAGGGCATTTCCAGCTGTTCCCCATGCCACCTTCCACGCTGTGGGATGCAGTAAGGGACAGCTGGCAAAGGCAGTGGGCTAAAATGCATTGGAGGCTCCGTCTGAGGGGACGGACCAGAGCAAGGACCCTGCACATTGCCTCAGGCCCAGCAGCAGCCTTCACTCTGCAGACTACCTCAGAGATACCAAGCACTTCTGTGAACAGCTCATCAGCATGGATTTACAGTGCCAGTCAGAACCAACTCCCAATCAGCAAAGATCCTGAGGAACAAGAGATCTTGAAGACCTCACTTGGAGATATTTTAGAGCTCTAAGGAGTGAACAACAGGTGCCCGAGGGCTGTACTACTCAAACCCTGATGAAGGACAAATAGCACCTGCAGCATTGAGGAACTTTCTAGAAATCCAAAATCATGGACCCCCACTCCAGACCTCCAGAACTCTAATCTCTGCAGGTGGGGCCCAGAAATCTCTTAGCAAGATCCACCGAGTGATTTCTATGCAGGAACATGAGCTTCCCAGGTGGCTCAGTGGTAAAGCATCCTCCTGCCAATGCAGGAAACTCAAGTTCTATCCCTGAATTGGGAAGATCCCCTGGAGGAGGAAATGGCAACCCACTCCAGTGTTCTTGCCTGGAAAATCCCATGGACAGAGGAGCCTCGCAGACTACAGTCCAGGGTGGTCACAAAAAGTCAGATGTGACTGAGCATGCACACACATTAATTAAATGCATCAATATGTTTTTAGAGAAGGATCAATAGTATGGATCATATCAATAGATCATAGAAGGATCATATCAATAATATGATCAATTAGTTTGAGAAGCACTGCCTTGAGGGTCCTCTGGTCTCACTTATTTCTTTCCCACACCTAGAGTTGTTAATATTTCCCACCCTATCTCTTTTGACTTTTTTGGTGGCAAAGGGAAATAATATTTCAGCAAAAGATGGAAAATTTCAAAATCACTCCTATTATAAGCCTCCAGATAATAGTGATTTCCATTGTGCGTCCATGTGTTCCCTTCTCATCTTTGTCCACATGCAAAATATATTTTTTCATAAAAGCCTTCTGTTACAGTATTTTAATCAGTATCTCATAACATTTCTTCATAAGCATGTTTCTGCTACAGTCTTCCTATTTATCATTTTAGTGGCTATAAACCATACCATCTAGTGCATGTGCATAGTTATCCAGAATCCTATTATTAAGCATTTGGATTGCTTTCATTTTTCCCTAGTATATATGTTGCAAAATAAAAATAAAGAAAGCTTAAGACAGATATGATGAACCCTGGGGCTTGCTCAGGATGGTGGATAATAAATATTTAAATAACACCCGCTGCACCTTAGAGACACATGGGGGAGGGAGAGCCATCTAAATATTTGATCATAATAAGGGAAAACCCAACTGAAATTTCAAGCTTTTGTTGTTGCTTTAGCTACTAAAGGATGGAGGAGATGGTCCTTTGTCATCAGAGCATCTTAGCCAGTTTGTAGCTGGCTGAGATGAAGTTAGGGCTTGGGATGGAGAGGTAAACTGTTCAGCAAAAGAAATGGAGAGAATTTTTGAAGACTGGAAGCTGGCAGAAAGAAAATGAAAAACATCAGAGAGAAAGAGGTGTTGACCTCCTCAACCCAGGATTTAAGGCAAAATATGATCAGAGAAAAAGTCCCCCTGCAGGGTACGGGTGACGGGGTCTCCAGACAGTGGTGTTTGGTGGTTGATTTTAAGTTGTTGCCTGTTCTGTGCTCTACTCCAGTCCCTTCCTGTTACCCCAAACCCTCAGTAAAGTCTGATACACAATCCACCTTCTGGCCGTGGTGTTTGTGGGGCAATAAAGACATCTGGTTGGGGGGAAGATATCTGGGAAGTGGGTTATGTGAAGAAATGTTATCTGGAAAGGGATGTCATTCTAGGGACAGGTGAGGTGGAGAAAAACAGCAGAAGCAAGAAATCAGTGACGGTCCCTAGCAGAAACATGAGCCCTGAGAATGCTCGGACAGGCTGGTATGACTAATAGAGGACACCAGTTTTACCTGCCTGGTCTATCAATTTCCATCAACTCTGTTTCATTTTTTCCAGTTAGTTGCTCTAATCTACATGTTCTTATTGAATTGCTACTCTTTTTTTGGCGGGGAGTTCTGCCATGCTGCATGCAGGATCTTAGTTCCCTGATCGGGGATGGAACCTTCCCCACTGCATTGGATGCGCAGTCTTAGCCACGGGACCACCAGGGAAGTCCCTTCTTATTGAATTGAAACATCCATGCTTCTCTCTCCTATAAAATTGCTACAGAATTTGAGGCTAACTCAATCCAAAAGGAGCTGGTTCTGCTTCAAAATATCAGGTGGGGAGAATTTCAAAGCCTGGCGTGTCCACAAGTGTGTTTCCATGTCCACAGTCCTGCGTGTGTGAAGGAGGACAGCCTGCAGTGCCCTCTTTGTTTATGGCCCAGTCTGCTGAGAGGCACTTGAGCCGAGCTCCCTGGTCCACGTTCACATACCCAGTCATTCCGTCCAAACAGGACAAAGGGACAGACAGCCTCAGCCATGCCAGCCCTGAATCCATAGGTCCTTGGTCATCGTCAGCTAAGACAACCCAATATAACATTGCAAAACAATTATCCTCTAGCCAAAAAAATAAAAATTAAATTAAATTATAAGAAAACATAGCAACCCTAGGATGCACCCAGTACATGCAGCAGAGTGGTACACACGAAGATACTACACATTGCCTCAAAAACCCAAAGAGGTTCATAAATCACTGAGCCTCGTTCTTCATAGTGGATGGCACAAGGAAAAGCGAGGTTTCTCACCTACCAGGGGATATCCCAATATGCCCCCAGCCGCTGGAACCCAAGAAATTTCTGCAATGTGGAGGGCACATGCAGAGGCCCCACACTGACCTTGGAGGGTGCCTGCTACCCATCAGGTCTTCCAGACACAGGGTGATGGCAGAAACTAGAGACAGGGCTGCCATCCTTACTGCCCAGCCACTGAGCAGCCCCTCTGCACCAGAACAGAGAAGAGAGGTGCCTGGGGGTCCCTGCCTTCAAACAGTGGGTGGAGAGAAAGATGGACACATGGCTGCTGAAGACTTTCCACGTTAGACCAGAGCACACACTTAAAGCCAAGTCGTAAGAAACCCGAAAGGAGATCTTCTATTCAGATCAGAAGGGCTAGTGTTGAGCTTGGCCAGAAAGATTGCTCCAGAGAGTGGGCTTTAAGAGACAGCAGGATCTGCGTGAACAAATCATTTCCCCATGGAAATGGGGAAAGCGAATTTTATTTGGAACGAAGATTTTCATTTTAAGAAGTAAGAGATATATTCACTTGTTCATTTTGATTGGCGTTAGTATACATTGATGATGGGCTTCCCAGGGGGCTCAGTGGTAGAGAATCCTCCTGCCAGTCCATAGGGGTTTGCTCTCACCTTCCGGCAAGCCCGTGCCATTTGCGGTCCTTGCTACACTCCACTCAGCAGAGATAGTTAGCACCATGTCATCAGTACAGCACGACTGAGCGACTGAGCACAAGCATCAATATAGCAGCCATCCGTGAGCTGCTGTGGTTTGACAAGATGATCAGGGTCCCACACAATACAACAAAGAGAAGAGCGGGCGAACCCTGGAGGGAATACAATTAAGGTGTGCCACCACCTCCTGCCTGATGAAGGTGAACTCTTTTTATTGTCTTTATTGATCGGGATGCAGCAGAATGTACTTTCTGGTACAGTGGTTCTCAAACTTTAGCATGCATCAGAATCACATGGAAAGTTTGTTTTAACACAATTTCTGGACTCCCACCCCAGAATGTTTAATTCAGTTGATCTTGTTGTCTGTCCTTTAATTTGTCAATCAAAGTACTATAAATTTTTTTTTTGGGGGGGAGGTTGTTTACTTTTTAAAGTATAGTTGATTTGCAATGTTGTGTTCATTTCTGCTGTACAGCAAAATAGAAGTCCTATAATTTGTATTTTTAACAAGTTTCAAGGTCCTTGCCTCAGCTAAGAGACTTTATTGACACACACAATTACCTGGCATTGCACGGTTCCCTGGCACTGCAACTCTGCAAGCCAGACCTTCGTCTGTCCTACAGCTGAGGAAAGTCACTTTACCACTGCATGCATGCCTTCTGCTTCTCCATCTGACACTTCAGTTATGAATTCAAGATTTGGAGTTTATCTTGCTCTTTACGTAAACTCTCCAGGGCAATCAAGAGCAGCCCACCCATCCTAGAATCCATGTAATCAGCAATATTCCCCTAGCAACTAAGTGCCAATGATTTTTTAAAAAATATTTGTTCTTTCATTCATTTATTTAGCTGTGCCAGGTCTTATTGCTGCACACGAGATCTTCAATCTTCACTGTGGCATGTGGAATTTTTAGCTGTGGCTTGTGTGATCTAGTTCCCTGACCAGGGATCGAACGTGGGCTCCCTGCATTTGGAGCACAGAGCCTTAGCCACAGGACCACTAGGGAAGCCCCACCAGTAACTCTCCTCCTAGTGCTTTACTCTCAACCTGCACTCCATCCTGTGCCAACACTGATAATATTCCAATAACTGTGATAGCATTACACAGTACAGACTACTCATGTCCTGCCTCCCCCAGTCAGGAGGTTACTCTGTGCTCATCTAATATGCAAGAAACCCAATCCCAGCATTTATTTGGAGAGCCTGTTTCCTGATGCCACTCCTGGTACCAATGGCTTTATTAGTCAGGAAGCAACTGAAGAGGGTTTGATTGATTGAAGAGGGTCTAATTTAGGGACTATTTTCAAAAATGTAGGCAGGGTTTAAAAATGCAACACAAATGAACTTATCTACTAAACAGAAACAGACTTGCAGACATAGAGAGCAGGCTGTGGTTGCCAAGCGGGGAGAGGCGACAGGGGAGGGAAGAACTGGGAGCTCGGGATGAGCAGGTGCAAACTGATATCTGTAAGATGGATAAGCAAAAAGGTCCTGCTGTATAGCACAGGGAACTATACTCAGTAGACTGTAATAAATCAGAATGAAAAACAATATATATATATATACACACCTATATGTGTAACAGTCACTTTGCTGTACAACAGAAATTAAACACAACATGTAAATCAACTATTTTTCAATAAAATATGTTGAAAATATTTTTAAAAAGAGAGAGAGAGAAAAGGATGGTGGCTAGTTCAGGATTGATGACCACAAGAAGTCACTGGCAGCCCTTGCTTAGGGAGGGAATGGTGGAATCAGAAACAAGCAAGTGTTATTGAGCCATAGGTAGGCAGGGAGATGCTACAGAGCCGCCCAAACCCTAGCCCAGCAGGGAAGGGGTGAGCAGCGTGGATACCCCGCCTTCTTTCTCCTCTTACATTCCACCCTCAGCTTGTGCCTCTACTGAAGCCCAGGCAGAAGCCAGAGGGCGGGAGCCTGGGTGACGTCATCCATGGAGGTCTTCCTCCTCCCAAGACACGGCAGGACAGGGAAGGATGACCAGCAGTTCTGGAGGAACAGAGGGAGAGGAACCTGCATGGAGCCCCGGATGCTCTTCCTGCCAGCAGATCTTACGCATGGCCCAGCGAGAGCTTCTAAACCGGCTTTCAAACTGTGACTATCTGAGAGAGGGGATCATTGATGCCTCTCAGGCTTCTTATGAAGTTTGGTCCACTCTCTCTCCTCCCTTCTGCACCAAGAACAGGGTGACCTCACTAGGCTCTGTTGTGCTCACTTCTCCAAGAAAAAGGGTGTCCTCTGGCCTAATACAGTCATTAAGAGGGACCGGGGAACTCAGACTCCTTCAGCCTGACTACACAGAGAAGCAGCTGATTAATCTACAACTCCTCCCAGTAATTATACTCCTCCCCTAGGGGTCATGTATCATATTGTTTGATAGCATGTAGAATCTCCAGCTACCTTCTACTGTCGTAAAATATTGTAGTGCTAAATCTGGTTTTTGCATTCTTGTATTGTTTCTGTGGGGGTTTCCCAGCTGGTTCAGTGGTAGAGAGAGAGGATTTGCTCAGTCGTGTCCAACTCTTTGCGACCCCATGGACTGTAGCCCACCAGGGTCCTCCGTCCATGGGACTCTCCAGGCAAGAGTACTGGAGTGGGTTGCCATTTCCTTCTCCACAGTGGTAAAGAATCCACCTGCAAATGCAGGAGATGAGTGTTTGATCCCTGGGTCAGGAAGATCCCCTGGAAAAGGGAATGGCTACCCACTCCAGTATTTTTGCTTGGGAAATCCCATGGACAGGGGAGCCTGGCAGGCTACAGTTTATGGCATCACAAATGAGTCAGCCATGACTGAGCAACTAAACAACAACAAATATTACAAGTCAGCCCCATTTCATATCAGTCAGTCCATTAAGTGGGGAAATATTGGGTGTCACCTTGAAGATGGAATGGGGGCTCTAGCTTCCTATGAATAGACACTAAGGAAGGAATGACTCCAGAGGGCTGTGATGGGATGACACCCACAGGGCTGAAACTTGGGCTACATCAGGAGTGCTGCAATGACCATCCTTAAACACATGATTTTTTTCTTTCTCTGCTCTGCTCAGATACTCAGTTGTGTCCAGCTGTCTGTGACCTCATGGACTGTAGCCCACCAGGCTCCTCTGTCCATGGGATTTCCCAGGCAAGAATACTGGAGTGAGTTGCCATTCCCTTCTCCAGAAGATCTTCTTGACCCAGAGATCGAACCTGAATCTTATCTCCTGCATTGGCAGCTGGATTCTTTACCACTGCACCACCTAGGAAGCCCTTTTCCTTCTCTTGGATTACCAAATGCAGCTCTAATATAATTTGGAAGAGCTTCATATTGAGCTCATAGTGATGAGATAGGCAACTCTGTGATGCAATGCCACACACGTTTATGAGCAGCTACTGTGCTGGGTTTCCCTGGTGGCTCAGTGATAAAGAACCTGCCTGCCAATGCAGAAGATGCAGGTTTGAATCCTGGGTCAGGAAGATCCCCTGGAGGAGGGCATGACAACCCATTCCAGTATTCTTGCCTGGGAAATCCCATCAACAGAGGAGCGGTGGGCTCCAGTCCATGGGGCTGCAGAGTCTGACATGACTGAAGTGATTAAATAGCAACCTGTGTAAAGGGGTTTGGACACAAAGATAAGTCAAGCACAACCCTGCCTTGAGAAGCTCACTTCCAAGGATCAAAATCAAGGTTCCAACCACTGTTTCACAATTAGCCCTAGAAGTCCAAGGCTGTGGAGTCCAGGCTCCGTTCTACCACTCTCTAGTTATGTGAAATGAACAAGTCTCTTCATCTATTCTTTTTAAGATTTTTTTTGATGTGGACCATTTTCAAGGTCTTTGTTGAACTTGCTGCAATATTGCTTCTGTTTCATGTTTTTGTGTTTTTTGGCCAAAAGGCATGTGAGATCCTAGCTCCCTGACCAGGGATCAAACCCACACCCCTGCATTGGAAGAAGTCTTAACCATGGACCACCAGGGAAGTCCTCAAGTGTCTTCATTTATACAAAAAGATGTCTGAGACAGTGTGGGGGTCCAGAGAGAGAGGTAAAAGCGCAGGACTGCCTGTAGGCCTGGGGAGGAGGTAGGCTTTCCCTGGGATCCATGCTCCAGAGGGCCCAGCCCATCACAAACACACACACACACAAATGAATGTATTCAAGAGCACATGGGGGGACTTCACTGGTGGTCCAGTGGTTAAGGCTCTGAGCTTTCACCGCAGGGGGCAATAGTTCGATCCCTGGTCAGGGAACTAAAGTTTCACATGCCAAGCGGTGTGGCCAAAAAGTGAGAAAAAAATAAATAAATAAAGAACACATGTGTTGGGGGCCAGAGTGAGGTACTCCGCCCGTGACAAAGGTCATGAGGAAGGAGGCTCGACATACATAAAGGCGGGATCGAGCCTCAGGAGTCCCCCTGGAACTCCTCGAGCATCTACCCCCATAACCAGAGCCTGCCTACTTTACTACTTTGTGCTCACCTACACCTCTGACTTTACGGGGGGCTGTCCCCCACCACCTCTTTTGGAGAAGGAGTTAACCTAGAGCTCCAGTCAATAAAAACTCTTGGGTGTGACAAGAGTGTTTTAACCTACAAACTCCTCTGAAGGTTCTCTAGCCTGCCTGACAGGCTCGTCCAGCCACATGTGATTGCTCACAGCCTCCCAACCGTGAGAGGCACGAGATGCTTTAAACCTTCTAAAAACAGGTTCCTTAGAAAAGTTAGAAAACTATTAGTATAAGTATAACGGGCTGATTAGAAATTGTATTGGTGAAGGGTTTTTCATTTGTCGAGCCAATGTTTGTTGCTAAGTCTCCATATCCCCTGCCCTTACACACATTAATGAATATATAGAATTGACCTTTGATATTAATCACGTTAGACCTTAGGCTAAGTAAATTTTTTCCTTAACTAAAACCCACTACACCCTCACCCTGTAGGAGTGTAACTTTACTTGGGTGGCGTCTGTTTTGAGAATAATCAGCCCTGGAGAAATAAGTGTCCTGATTGACTGACCGCTGTCACAAGGAGAGGGTCGTAAATTGTCAGCAGGCCCCCCTGGCCAGAAGATGATGTAACACCCCTAAGACCTCTGTATACATTTGTATGAAGCACCTGACTTTGATAAAAGTCAGGACTGCTGACCCCGCGTGACTTTTGCATAACATCTCAGTGTATAAAAGTAGACCATGGAAAATAAAGAATTGGGATCAGTTTCTCGAAATACTGGTCTCCCCATGTCGCTCTCTCTCTCACTCTGGTTGAGTCTCCATCTGGAGCGCGGAACCCACCATGCTTATTAATTATGCCTGGGCTTCTAAGATCCGACCGGGGAGGCCTGAGTGTCTCCTCTCCTTCGGGAGAACGGAAGGACGCCTGCGGCCTACGTAAGTGGTGCAAATTTCTTGTCTTGAAGTTTTATTGGTCTCCCGCGTAAACCAAGCTACTCAGCCTCTTTTCTCCACTGAATTTTCCTACTGAGCTATCCTCATCCTATTACTCTTTATATCTTTGATAAAATATTTAAATAAATAGGTCGCCGACGCCGTCCCCGCTTCGAATACCCTGGATCAGCCGGGGCAGGACCCCGGCAGGTGGCGCCCAACAATACCTAATTGAAGCTATCGTATCCTGATCCTCGCCTACGCCGTCTCTCCTTCGAATACCCTGGATCAGCCGGGGCTGGTCCCCGGCACACATGGGCCCTTATCTCCTTGGGACTCAAGCCCCAGGGACTCTTCACACCTCTGGGTTGTGCCCTCAAAACAAAATGCCATGTGAATGCCACACAGCTGTGTGGTGGGTCAGTGCCAACACTCTCGATGGACACTTCCTCCCTCCTCCAGGGGGCGCAGGGCAGCAGAAGCACTGTGGTAAGAGAACCTGATGGTCATTAACTACTTCCTACAGCATGAATGCAGCAGATGATTGCCCCAGTGTCATTTCTCAGTCCTACCCTAAATTCATTTCCTTGTTTTTCAATGTGTGGTTCTGGCATGGCATTCACAACAGCTGCACATGGCAACTAGGGCCCATTTTGCAATGTCAACTAATTTATATTAATTTATACTTACATAAAATAAACAGAGTGATATTAATTCTTTACTTTGCAACTAGGTGACACTGAACACTAGGATTGCAAATAGTTTTATTTTTATAACAAGTATTTAGTAGAATTTAATTGAATTAAAATAAATTTAAACATTTCAACTTGATTTAAATAAATTTGATGTTAATGTTCTTTAATTATAATTTGTATCTTACCTTTTAATTTTAATAGATAATTTTGAATGTCAAAGAAAAATTATTGAGGACTTCCCTGGTGGTCCACTGGTTAAGACTTCTCCTTCCAATGCAGGAGCTGTGGGTTCAATCCCTGGTCAGGGAGCTAAGATTCCACATGCCTCGGCCAAAAAACCAAAACATGAAACACATGCAATATTGTAACAAATTCAATAAAGACTTTAAAAATGGTCCCCATCAAAAAATCTTTTTAAAAAAGAATAACTGGAAATGAATATAAATTTTTCAATTTTTAACATTTAAGGTGTTGAAAATATTTACATTTCATACATTTTGAGTGTAACTCAATTTACTTTATCATCATTTACATTAGTCTGTCAATAAAACCCAAATTATGTGAATAGCTTAAGAGAGTATAATTAGTGATTCTAATGAAATTAAGGCAAGAAAAACTAACTTAAATAATAAAATTTTATTTTAAAAATATTGATATAGCAATTCATGAATTTGTACATCTTTAGTGCTCATCCCACAATCACCACCCCATTAACATTCTTCAAAGGCAATGATAATTATATTCATTTATAGTTGATATTTGGTGAATTTTCAATCATATAAAAACCATAGCTTTGCAAATATTTTTTGTTTTGTAATTATGAAAACATGTAGGCCAAGAGAGAAGAATAAAGAGTATTTAATAGTTTGTTGGCTTTGCTCATTTCTCTTAAATATTGAGACATAAGTGAATCTCCATGTATATTCTTGGCTAGGCAGAGGTGGACCTATGAATACAATCTGTCTAAGCACAAGTTAGAAAAGAATTTCCAGACACAGAGCATTGCAGAAAGAAGCGAGTTTATTAAGAACAAAGAGCAGAGATGATGTGAGCTCTGCAAGCACAGCAGGCTGACCTCCTGACAGACCAGGGAGACCCCACGGGATGCTGTTAGAACAGCGGGCTGGCTCAAGGGAGAGCCAACCGTTTTCATGGGTCAATAGCCAACTTTTATAGTCTCAAGACGGAAATTCCTGCTGGAAGGGTGGCATTAGATGGTTGGTTAGGGTGGGTATTTTTACTGGTCAGGGAGCTAACCACTAAGGATCAGGGTGACTCACGGCAACCTTGGCTAGGGGGCTCAGTCAGTTCCAGAGGTGACCTTGGTGCTGGGCTCTGCATCTGTGGCCTTGGTACAAGACCTCGCACCTGTGACCTTAGGATAGGACTCCACAAATGTGAGAGGTACTGCAATGGGTAAATCTGTGTGTCAACTTGGCTGAGCCACAGTACCCAGAAATTTGGTCCAATATTAGTCTAGATGTGGCTGTGAAAGTATTTTTCATATGAGATTAACACTGAAGTGGTGACTTTTGAGTAAAGCAGATTATCCTCTCTAATATGGGTGGGCCTCATCTAGTCAGCTGAAGCCCTAAGAGAAAAAGGCCTGCTCTCCCTGGAAGAGGAGGGGACTCTGCAGGGGATACCTTCAGACTCACACTGCAGCTCTTCCCTGAGGCTCGGGCTGCCCAGCCCACCCTACCCTGCAGATTTTGGACTTTCCACAATCACACATGTGCACGCTAAGTTGCTTCAGTTGTGCCCAACTCTTTGCTACCCTATGGACCCACTAGGCTTCTCTGTCCATGGGATTCTCCAGGCAAGAATCCTGGAGTGGGTTGTCATGCCCTCCTCCAGGACATCTTCACGACCCAGGGATCAAACCCATGTCTCTTATGTCTCCTGCATTGGCAGGCAGGTTCTTTACCAATAGTGCCACCTGAGAAGCCCAATCACCTGAGCCAGTTTCTTGAAACAAACCTCTCTCCCTATAAATCTCCTATAGGTTCTGTTTCTTTGGAGAACTCTTCACTAATACAAGTGTCATTCTTTTCCCATATTCCGGAAAATACCAGGAGGCCCAGGATGTCTGATGAAAAGCATCAGACCCTCACCCTCACTAATAAAAACCGAAAAACAAGTTAAAGAATGCCTCTCAAGGAAGCAGTACACACCTTGACCCACCAAGTCAAACCAAGAACACAAGGACTTCCTGGTAGTCCAGTGGTTAAGACTCCAAGCTTCCAATGCAGGGGGCATGGGTTCAGTCCCTGGGATGGGAAATTCTGCATGTCTATGGTGTGGCCATGAAAAAAAAAAAAGCAAACTAACAAAATAACAGAACAAAAACAAACCAAGAACATGAGTAGCCATTGTGCACAGCCGTGCCAGGTTCAGAGCATGAAGACAGAGCACAGCAGCTTTATTATTGAATGAAGAACTAGGCCCGCAGCCACAGTGGGGGCCCCTGGTCCCCCCAGGGAGGTGGAGAGGGTGGCGTGCCAGTCTGGTGTTTCTGGGAGAGCAGAGAGGACCTCAGGCGAGCGAGAGGGCAGGCAGCACTTTTCCCGCACACTGGCCGAAGCCAATGCGGTACCCATCCCCCTGGCAGTGCCCTGCAACAGAGAGAGGACAGGGGGTCAGCCACAGAGCCGCCAAGCTCAGGGAACCAACGCCCAGGCAGCCACAGCACTGGTCAGCACATGGCTGGGCTCGGGGCAGAAAGGCACCATCAGGATGACAAATAGGTATATTCGACAGAAAACTACCCTCCCCAGGTCCTGGGCAGAGCACCAAAATGGAACTCCAGGCCCATCCCACTGTCAGGGACCCCATAAAGTAGTGCAAGGATGGAGCGATGGCTCTCCTGAGAGGCAAAGGAAGAGACAGAGGTCAACTCTCCCTCTGTGAGTCTGAGTTCAAATCCTAATTACGTCTGCTAATTAGCCTGAGGCCAGGGTTCAAAGTCTGGCTCCTGCACCCACTTGGGTCTCCTGGGAACTCAGTTTCCTCATCTGTGAAATGGATCTAATGATAGTACCCACTGAGCAAGACTATAACAAAGATGACGTGAGTTAATACACAGAGAACTCCCAGAAGTGCTTGGCCCAGGGCAAATGTTCAGTGTCAGCTATTAGGAGAATTATAAGCTGGGGGTCTGGGGGCAGCTTGTTTAACCTCTGAGCTCAGCTACTCCCTTGTCTACAAATGGGAATAGCAATCCTTTCCTCTTGGGGTGGCGAGGATTTAATGACACACTTGGGTGAAGTCCCAGCATGACACCTCCCCCAGAGCAGATGTTAACAAATTCAATCAATTTCAGAAAGGCAGACAGCAGGAGGCCCTTGTCCCTGTACCTGAGAAGGGTCTGTTCACCAGGAGCTGCCCAACTAATATGAATTAGAGTAGAAAAGTCTATGAGGTGCTGGGAGAGCAGTGTGGAGGAGACAGGAGAAGAAAGGAGGGAACTTGCTGCTGATGGGAACCCCACCTGAGTGGGGATTTGATGGGTGGGTAGGAGTTTGCCAGGAGGGGGACAATGAAAAGGGCATGCCCAACAGAGGAAATAGCATGAGACTGAAGGCAGCCTTGGGAGATGGGTCAACTCAGTTCAGTTCAGTTGCTCAGTCATGTCCGACTCTTTGCGACCCCATGAACCGCAGCATGCCAGGCCTCCCTGTCCATCACTAACTCCCGGAATCCACCCAAACCCATGTCCACTGAGTGGGTGATGCCATCCAACCATCTCATCCTCTGTCGTCCCCTTCTCCTCCTGCCCTCACTCTTCCCCATCATCAGCATCTTTTCCAATGAGTCAGTTCTTCACATCAGGTGGCCAAAGGATTGGAGTTTCAGCTTCAACATCAGTCCTTCCAATGAACACCCAGGACTGATCTCCTTTAGGATGGACTGGTTGGATCTCCTTGCAGTCCAAGGGATTCTCAAGAGTCTTCTCCAACACTACAGTTCAAAAGCATCAATTCTTCTGCACTCAGCTTTCTTTATAGTCCAACTCTCACATCCATACATGACCACTGGAAAAACCATAGCCTTGACTAGACAGAATTTTTTTGGCAAAGTAATGTCTCTGCTTTTTAATATGCTGTCTAGGTTGGTTATAACTTTCCTTCCAAGGAGTAAGCGTCTTTTAATTTCATGGCTGCAGTCACCATCTGTAGTAATTTTGGAGCCCAGCCACCTCATTCTCCCTGTGTGGGCTACTCCAACTACACCCCCAAACCTGCCCCTCACTGTCCCTGGCATCCCTGAGGACATGCTGGCCACCCCAGCACTAACCCCTAACACTCAGGGTCACCTTTGGTCCAGAGCAATATCCTTGCCTATTCTGTTGCTCAGTTTGATTATTGTTCTATCAGTCACTTTTGAATCTTGATGCTCAGAAACATTTGTGTCCCCGGGGCGGGGGTGGGGGGGAAGCCTATAAAAGCAAAACCTGGCAGAAATGCATCAATCATCTATCAAGACAAGTCACTCCAAAAGGCAGTATTTTTTAAGAGCCTTCTTCCTGGAGAGCTGCAAACACTGATGGAGTGTCTTTCTCCTCCCCACCCCCAACGCTGGGCACTGTCAGTCACATGGCTCCTTCCTGCCCTGGGCACAACAGCACCAACCCTCCCAGCAAACGGCACTGCCTGCTTCCTTAAGCACAAATACACAATGACATCCTGGTAGGAGAGCCAGCCACTTCCTCCCCATTTTACAGCTGGAGGACAGATGCTGAACAGGGTTTCTGAACCTTAGTGACTAGTGACAGTTAGAGCTGGATGGATGATTCTCAAGACAGGCTGTCCTGTGCACTTGGGACATCTAGCAGCATCCCTGGCTGCCCTTCAGAGTTGGCAAAACTGGCTCCAGTTGATGCCAAATGTCCCCCAAAGACCATGGCCCTGAGGATGGAAGTGATGCTCTGCACCCAGGACCGTCTTTCTGGGCCCTCAGGCTGCTGCTCTCCAGGCCAGGGAGGAGAAGCTGGGGGCAGGTGTATCCAGGCAGGGCCCAGGGGCCCAGAGAGGCCAGAGAGTGAGGAAAGTCCACACCCAAGTCAGAGCATGTCACTGAGACCTGGGCAGAACGGGAAGGCAGCTCCCTGGCCTCACTGAGTTAGGTTCCATCAACTGTGGACACGGAAGGGAAAAGCGTGCTCATCTCCTCTGGGATGTCAGCCCAGTCACTGGCTTTTTCCTGGAGACTGACCCTCTGCTTGGGGCTTCCCTGGTGGCCCAGATGGTAAAGAATCCACCTGCAATGTAGGAGACCTGGGTTTGGCCCCTGGGTTGGGAAGATCCCTTGGAGAAGGAAATGGCAACCCACTCCAGCATTCTTACCTGAAGAATCCCATGGACAGAGGAGCCTGGTGGGCTATAGTCCACAGGGTTGCAAAGAGTTGGATACAACTGAGTGGCTAAGCACAGCATAGACCCTCTGCCTGCTCCCCACTGCATCCCAAGGGGAACGAGTGTCCATAGTGACAGCTCAGTTTTCCAGCTTCCCAAAATGCCCCACCTGCCAAAGTATCATTTTTATTCTTGTTCCTGAGACTTCCATCCATCTATCTCCATTTTCCTCTTTTCTTTTTAAAAATTAAAAAAAATTTTATTTATTTATTTTTGGCTGCACTGGATCTTTGCTGCTGCACGAGGGCTTCCTCTAGTTGTGGTGAGCAGGGACTACTCTCTAGTTGGGGTGCCAGGGAGTCCATTGCAGGGGCTTCTCTTTCGTGGAGTACAGAGTACTGCCATTAGGGAGTAGCTCCAGTTTGCAGAAACTAGAGAAAGCTTGTGCACAGCAGCAAAGACCCAGTGCAGTCATTAAAACAAGTAAATAAATAAAATTTTAAAAATAATATGCATTTTAAAAAAAAGAAGAAGAAGAAGGGGTCAGGATGCTGGGCCTTCTCAAGAGTGGGTTCTGGAAAAAACATCAATAATGATGAGGACAGCGGTGACAACCGTTGCCAATTTTAAGTGCTCACAAAGTAACACGTGCCTTGTGAGGCTCTTTAGATGTTATCAAAGGGCTGAAGAATCCGGGTTCTGAAAATGGGGATGGGAAATCTCTTCCTGACTTACTGGTTGCAAGATCCAAGGCAAGTCATTTACCCACTGCTGGGCCTTTGTTTTCACGTCTGTAAAAGAGCGCTGCAGTGGTGGTGGAGCACAACCCAGACGTGGGCCCTGCACCTCCTAGTTCACCATGGGAACCCCAGCGGAATCCACAGCCCCTGCCCCTGAGGGATTAAACTGGATCATGCCAGCAAATATGGAAAACTCAGCAGTGGCCACAGGACTGGAAAAGGTCAGTTTTCATTCCAATCCCAAAGAAAGGCAATGCCAAAGAATGCTCAACTACCACACAATTGCATTCATCTCACACGCTAGTAATGTTCAAAATTCTCCAAGCCAGGCTTCAGCAATATGTTAACCGTGAACTTCCTGATGTTCAAGCTGGTTTTAGAAAAGGCAGAGGAACCAGAGATCAAATTGCCAACATCTGCTGGATCATCAAAAAAGCAAGGGAGTTTCAGAAAAACATCTATTTCTGCTTTATTGACTATGCCAAAGCCTTTGTGTGGATCACAATAAACTGTGGAAAATTCTGAAGGAGATGGGAATACCAGACCACCTGACCTGCCTCTTGAGAAACCTGTATGCAGGTCAGGAAGCAACAGTTAGAACTGGACATGGAACAACAGACTGGTTCTAGATAGGAAAAGGAGTACGTCAAGGCTATATATTGTCACCCTGCTTATTTAACTTATATGCAGAGTACATTATGAGAAATGCTGGGCTGGAGGAAGCACAAGCTGGAATCAAGATTGCTGGGAGAAATATCAATAACCTCAGATATGCAGATGACACCACCCTTATGGCAGAAAGTGAAGAAGAACTAAAGAGCCTCTTGATGAAAGTTAAAGGGGAGAGTGAAAAAGTTGGCTTAAAGCTCAACATCCAGAAGACTTTAAGATATGGCATCCAGTTCCATCACTTCATGGCAAATAGATGGGGAAACAGTGGAAACAGTGGCTGACTTTATTTTTCTGGGCTCCAAAATCACTGCAGATTGTGATTGCAGCCATGAAATTAAAAGACACTTACTCCTTGAAAGGAAAGTTATTACCAACCTAGATGGCATATTCAGAGAAGGCAATTGCACCCCACTCCAGTGCTCCAGCCTGGAAAGTCCCATGCACAGAGGGGCCTGGTGGGCTGCAGTCCATGGGGTCGCTAGGAGTCGGACACGACTGAGCGACTTCACTTTCACTTTCATGCATTGGAGAAGGAAATGGCAACCCACTCCAGTGTTCTTGCCTGGAGAATCCCGGGGACGGGGGAGCCTGGTGGGCTGCTGTCTCTGGGGTCGCACAGAGTCAGACACGACTGAAGTGACTTAGCAGCAGCAGATGGCATATTAAAAAGCAGAGACATTACTTTGCCAACAAAGGTCCGTCTAGTCAAGGCTATGGTTTTTCCAGTGGTCATGTATGGATGTGAGAGTTGGACTATAAAGAAAGCTGAGTGCCGAAGAATTGATGCTTTTGAACTGTGGTGTTGGAGAAGACTCTTGAGAGTCCCTTGGACTGCAAGGAGATCCAACCAGTCCATCCTAAAGGAGATCAGTCCTGGATGTTCGTTGGAAGGACTGACATTGAAACTGAAACTCCAATACTTTGGTCACCTGATGCAAAGAGCCGACTCATTGGAAAAGACCCTGATGCTGGGAAAGATTGAGGGCAGGAGGAGAAGGGGATGGCAGAGGATGAGATGGTTGCATGGCATCATCGACTCGATGGACATGGGTTTGGGTGGACTCTGGGAGTTGGTGATGGACAGGGAGGCCTGGCATGCTGCAGTTCATGGGGTCGCAGAGTCGGACACAACTGAGCAACTGAACTGAACTCATCCTTACAACCACGCTGTGAGACTAGGCACTGTATCCTTAGCTCCATTTTAAAGATAAGGAAACTGAGTCTCAGAAAGATTCAATAACCTGAGGAAGGTCCCAGGGCTACTGGCGATGTGGGAGTCCAACCTGAATCTGTGTGACTCTGACCACGGTGGCGCCTTCCTCTCCAGCAATATTAAATGATAGGCATAATGGCCCCTCAAGGGGTAAGGGTGCCCTAACCTGCTTGGAATGTGCGTGCTCATACGCTCAGTCATGTCCAGCTCTTTTGTGACTCCGTTGACTGTAGCCCTCCAGGTTCCTCTCTCCTTGGGGATTCTCCAGGCAAGAATACTGGCATGGGTTGCCATGCCCTCCTCCAGGGCATCTTCCCAACCAAGGGATCGAACCTGCATCTCTTACATCTCCTGCATTAGCAGGCAGGTTCTTCACTACTAACAGCACCTGGGAAGCCCCTCAGAATGGGCCGCTAGAAATCTTGTCACTAACTCAGTCAGGTAATAGGCACAGGGTCAAAGGGCACAAGGTCAGAAGGCACAGGGTCTCTGCACTGCAAAGTTCAAAACGTGAAACCTGCTATTATTTTATCAATTTGATCTGGGGGGAAGGAGACACTGAGCTGGACTTCCTTGGTCTTTTTGCTCCAGGAAGACTCTGATTTAAAGTTCTTGGCGGGGACTTCCCTGGTGGACCAGTGGTTAAGATTTTGCGCTTTTACTGCAGGGGACACGGGTGTGATTCCTGGTCGGGGAACTAAGATCCCACATGCAACACAGCTTGATTAAAAGATTAAAAGTAAATAAAGCCAGTCCCTGGCAGGCAGGGCTGGGGTGAAGGCCAGAACAAGCAGACACAGAGCTGGGACTTCCCTGGTAGTTCAGCGGGTAAAGAATCCACCTTCAATGCAAAAGACCCCAGTTCGAGTTCTGAGTCACAAAGATCCCCTGGAGAAGGGTATTCCCAGGGAATACCCACTCCAGTATTCTTGGGCTTCCCTGGTGGCTCAGCTGGTAAAGAATCTGCCTGCAATGAGGGAGCCCTGGGTTTGATCCCTGGGTTGGGAAGATCCCTTGGAGAAGGGAATGGCTACTCACTCCAGTATTCTGGCCTACAAAATTCCATGGGCTGTATGTATAGTCCATGGGGTTGCAAAGAGTCGGACACGACTGAGCGACTTTCACTTCACTTCATTTCAGTCCCTGTCAGGCAGGGCTTGGGTGAAGGCCAGAAGCAGCAGACACAGAGCCAGGAAGGCTGGAGTGGGGACAGTTGGGACAGATGGCTTCCTGGCAGACGGTGAGGACGGCGAGGAGGAGATGCCGCCCATGGGCCTGGCGCCCTCCCTCACCTGTCATGATGACTTCATCCCCATCCAGCAGGAACTTCCTGGTCTGGCCATTCCCCAGCTCTACGGCCCTTGTGCCCTTCCACGACAGCTCCAGCATGCAGCCGAAGCTCTCTGGCTCCTTCATAGCAAGAAGGGGAATAAGTTGTCACAGGCATTTACATCATGGCATTTCCATCATGGTGGGTGGGTCGGATCTGGTGTGGACAGTGGTTAGCAAGGCGAGGGGTAGGGGTGAGGCCTGGGAAGGAGCAAGGGACCCCACAGCCCCCAGAGACCCTGCCTTGGTGGGAATCACCCTGGAAATGTCCTCAAGTCCAGGTACCTTACGTGCCCTGCTTACTTCATTCAGGACTTGGGCGTTGGGGGGATGCTGGGCCAACCTGCCCAGGCCCATCCTGCCAGGCCCCTGCCCACTCTGGAGGCTGGGGCTTACCCAGATGCTGTTATGCTTGGCACCCCCCCCCCACCCCACCCCCCTGCTAGGAAGAGACTTTCCATCAAAAAGAGCCTGAGGTCTGGCCTTGCAGGAAGTGGCTAGTCCGTGCACCAACCAAAGTCATCACCAAAGGTTCATGGTGGGGGCGGTTAGCAGTGGGGCCACCTCATCCTGGAAGGATGTGCTGTGAGGTGGTGACAACCAGATACAACAGTGGCCCCCTGTGTCATTCTCACTCCCCCCAGTAGACAGAGGCAGCCTCTCTCCCCTATCCCGATCTCTTCTGCATTTGAAAAAGGAGCCCCTTCTGCACCCAGAGATGGATGAAGCTATGAGGTGGACAGGGTCGTAAGATATGCATGCTCAGGCTGGACTCCCCTCTCAAGGGAGAACCTTCCAGTCTGTACAGGGAATAGGGATGCTCCATGCAGGCAGCTCCCAGGGGAACCAATCACATACTCACCGGCCCGCTGATGGTTCCAGAAGCCAAGAGGTCGCCCGGCTGCAGGTTGCAGCCATTGACAGAGTGGTGGGTGAGCTGCTGCAGCATTGTCCAGTACATGTACTGCGGGCGAGGACACAGAGACGGGGACGGGCAGGACAGGCTTCTCCTGAGCTGCCCGGAGCAGCCAGCCCCACTCACAGCAGCCCGCCCCAGGCTCTCTCCCAGTCCCTAGAGCAAGGACAAGCTGTCCTCCTGCACTTACCCTGTGACCTACCCCAGTTCTCTCCCTGCCCCTTCACCAGCTAGAGCCCTAGCTCCTGGGATCCTTTTAGCCCAACCCTAACCCACCTTCTCCAAGAAGCACTCCTGGAGTTGCAAACCTCACTGCTCAGACCCTCAATGTGCAGCATGCTCAGGAGTCCATAATCCCACTTTGTCCTGAAATCACCCCAGAGTCCTGAGTTGACAAGGTCTAGGTCCTCACTAGAGCAAAAGTGTCTCGTGAGCAAAGACCTCAGGCCTTGGAACAGACACTGGGCAACAGAGCTGAACAACTCAAACAGAACCTCAGAGCAGCCTAAAGGATGAGGGAGCACTACGGGAGGTCAGGCCTGGTGGGAAGTGACCAAGGACCATGTGCCCGCTGAGCATCTCAGGGGCTGCACTCCTGCGCCTCAAGCCCACAGCTCCTCAGGTCTGCCCCTCCTGAAGCTACACACCCAGGAAAAGGAAACCTCAGAAATGGGTTTTTGCACAAAAGCCCCCTTAAGCAGGCTCCCCCATTCCTTCTTAGCAGCCTAAGGAGCCCAGAATAAAGTTAAATTAAGAGGGAGACTAGAAGAAACAGGAATACATTGAATCAGAGGATGTTCAGTGGTCAGCAAACATATGACAGGATGCCCAGCTGCATTCGTCCTTGTCACTGTTGTTCAGTCACTCAGTCATGTCCGATTCTTTGCAACCCCAGGGACTGCAGCACGCCAAGGCTTCCCTGTCCTTCACTATCTCCTGGAGTTTGCTCAGACTCATGTGCTTTGAGTCGGTGATGCCATCCAACCATCTCATCCTCTGCCGCCCCCTTCTCCTCCTGCCCTTGGTCTTTCCCAGCATTCATCTTTAGGGAGATGCAAAGCGAAATCACAATCCCCAGAACAGCTGAAATGAAAATGCCAGTGGCTCACCTGTTGACCAGGATGTGGAGCAGCCGAAATGTCAGATGCTGCCCGTGGTGAGTGCAAATTGTAACAAGCCCTTTGGCAAAGTCTCTGGAAGGACTCCTCAGCCAAGTATGGATATACACCCTCTATGACCCAGCACTTCTATCCCTGGATATCCAGACATATGCACATTCATGCACACAGAGACATCGACTAGACTGTTCACGGTAGCTCTACCAAAAAAATGGAAACAACCCACCACACGCTGACCCATCATCACATCCCGACATGGATGCTTTTCTCCTGGTCCTGCCAGGAAGAAAGGTCTCCCCCGTCTCCAAAAGCAGTCTGCCCAGCCTTAAAGCTTACCTTAAAATTAGACCTGCATATGGTAGCTGCCTGGCTCATTCCTTCTCCTGTTAGGAAGACAAGTAACATTGACCAGAAAACTTAATTCCATTAATCAAGGAGTGGGGATCCCACCTTGTAAGGGGAACCCTTTTGTGGCTTAGGCATTCCATTGTCTAATATGACTCCACCTAAAGAGTCTATGAACCAATAAGCTCATAGGCTAGGGTCTCAGAGCTGGGGGACTTCCACAGAGAAGTCAATACCATCATTATCCCACTGCCAGGTGACAAACCAGACAGATTTAGTAACAGACAGATTCAGTAATATGCCCAAAGTCCCAGAGCTGGTCAGGGGAAGAACCAAGACTTGAACTTCAGCTGTAGCCTTCAAAGCTGGGCTCTCTCACTACTGATCCACTGGCCTTTAACTCAGCCCAGCCGAGCAGCCTCAGGGGTCCACCCAGTTTGACACAGCCTCCGACCCCCAGGCAGTACCTTTCAGGGCAACAGAGAGGTTGATGTCGAATGTGTAGGGCTGGTCATGGCAGAGATACGGCAGGGGCTTGGGGTCCTGTGAGGGCAGAGGAACACAGAGGGGCTGGGTTGGCTGGCCGAGCTGGCCAGGCTGGCCCCACAGCAGAGCAGCTGGCCAGGACGACCTGAGAAGAAGGGGCATCCCCTCTTTCCAGGACAGTGCTGTGTCCCTGGACACTGGAGGGTGAGGGTGGCAGAAGACAGGGTGATCAACAAAGGGTGCACAGTCCCCCTGGTGCTCCTGGACTCAGCGATACAGGCCACTTTGACAGCCAGGCCAGAAGGTCTGTACTTTGTCCAAAAGCAATGTCTCCCCCAAGAGCCATCTGTGACTCCCTAGTGATCCATGAGCTAATGTGGGGTGACTTTATTTTCATGATTATGTGTTTCTTTTCACGATTGACTTGGTGGCTAGTTACATGGATAGGGACCTAGAAGTTCCTTTTCTAAATATACTATGTTTTCAAATGGAAGCTGCTTTAAAGAAAAGCATTCAGCCTGCATCCTTTGCAGATGTTTGCATACATTTATATCTAAGACAATTCTGTGGCTATTTTTGCAGTGTATGGATTTATTCTTTTTTAGCACTATTTGGGTTGTAACCATAAAATCTCAATATAAAGAACCCTTGTTGTTGTTTAATTGCTAAGTCATGACCAACTCTTTTGCAACCCCATGGACTGTAGCCCACCAGGTTCATCTGTCCATGGAATATTCCAGGTAAGAATACTGGAGTGGGTTGCCATTTCCTTCTCCAAGGGATCTTCCCAACCCAGAGATTGAACCCACTTCTCTTGCATTGGCAGAGAGATTCACCACTGAGCCACCAGGGAAGCCCAAAGAACCAGTGTAGGGATGGGAAAATAAAAAGAAAGAAAAAGAAAAGCATTCAGTAAGTCATCATTCACAAGTGGCAAGAATCCTGAAGGTTGCACTTTAACAGTATTTGGGAAGGATTGGTATATAAGGAGATAGAGCCCAAAGGTCTTTGGTGAGGGTGAGCAGTGCCTGTGAGCAAAGAGCTGGACCAGGGATAAAGCCTGGAGGGGACAAGCCAGGGATGTGACTGCGGGCCAGGCAGTCCTCGGAGAGTGGGACTCACCGAGGAGGGAGGAGACAAATCTCAGAGACTGAAAAAGATGGGGAGGGAGATGCTGGCAGGAGTGGTGGAGGACGGAGCCTCACGAGGAACTGGTCTACAGGGGAAGACTCCCAGTGTTTCGGTACAGCTCCATGAGAAGACAGCAGGCTGAGACATGTCCAGGGAGCCACATGTGAGGTGGGGGCAGAGGCCATGAGCAAGCAGGGTCAGATGTTCAGGGGAGCAGGATTGGGAATGAGGGAAGAGCAAGGCTGAGAGCTCAGCCCGGGCTGCCCCCACATGGAGAATAGAGTCCACTGGAGCATTGCAGAAGATACAGGACTGAGACTGGTCACATGCCAGAAGCCAGGGGCAGAGTGTCTAGGAACAGTAGGGGGCTGCCAAAAGGTCAAAAGAAGTTCAAACCAGTCGATCCTAAGGGAAATCAACCCTGGGAATATTCACTGGAAGGACCGATGCCAGAGCTGAAGCTCCAACACTTTGGCCACCTGATGCGAAGAACTGACTCATTGAAAAAGACCCTGATGCTGGGAAAGATTGAAGGCAAGAGGAGAAGGGGATGACAGAGGATGAGATGGTTGGATGGCATTACAGACTCGATGGACATGAGTTTGAGCAAACTCCGGGAGATGGTGAAGGACAGGGAAGTCCATGGGGTCGCAGAGTCAGATACAACTGAGCGACTGGACAACAGCAAAGAGGTCCATACTGAAGAGGGCACAAGACCATGGCGTCAGTCAAGGTCAAGTGCACTTTGGTGGAGGTCACTGGGGGTGATGGGATGGAGGCAGCAGCAGACTGTGACAGCCTGAGGAGTGAGGACCAAGATCCGGAGTCAGGCCAGGACAGTGGTACAGGGACCAGGAGGCTCGGCAGCAGGATGCCCTGTGGTCTGACTCCACACTGCAGTCTGTCAGTCGGCCTCCAGGGGGCGCCATCACACAGAACACAACTTGGCAACCCGGGAGGTTGTGCAATGTGATACTGGAAGGGACCCCTTCTCCTGCCAACTGGCCAGTTCCTGTAGCCTCAGAGGATTCTAAAGGTTACAAAATTCCATGTTTTTTTCCCAGAACTGTGCAAGGAACAGGGAAAACAAGGCAGAATGACTGGCGCCATGCTTGCCTAGAGGTCCCTGAAGTCAAGACCCCCAAGCACGTGGGCATGCTGGGGACAGAGCACTTACCCTCCAGACCCTCTCCAAACTGGATGGGTAAACAGCTGGGAGGCAGAGGGGCCCGGGTTTGGGACTTCTCATAGAGGACGTCTTACCTGCTCCGGGTTGGACACAGCAAAGGGCATGAGGGCATCCATGGGCACCACCCACGGAGAGATGGTGGTTCCAAAACTCTTCCCAAGGAACGGCCCAAGTGGGACGTACTCCCATTTCTGGATGTCTCGAGCTACAGGAGAAGGGACAAGGAGGGCTGACAGAAGCCGACGGGGCCACCGGCCAAGTCTCCCCTCTCCCCTTGACGAAGGACCAGACGCTTGGCTCAGCCTTGCTGACCCCTGGTGCTCCAACCCCAATGAACTGGTTGCCCCGGGATCAAGGACAGAGGTCCTCTGAGGTCACCGTGCCAGGCTGCGGCCAAGAGTGAAATGACCAAAGGGCAGGAAAAAGAAAAGTACTCTTCCAGTACCAGGAGGGAGAGAGACATATTTGTCACAAAAGACAGGAATTCAAGGCCAAGAAGAGACTGCAAACAAATCTTGTTACTTCTTCAATAATTTAGCACCCCAGACCCAAAATCCTGTGTTTTGTCTGTTGTTTACAAATTTATTATTTGTTTGTAAAAAGGTATAAAATCTGCCTGCTTTGTTCACTTCCTTAATTCTCTTCTGTGCACTCCTGTATTTACAAATTATATTTGTTTTCCTGCTGTTTAACTAAAAGGGAGGTGCAGGCAGGATATTTCCTCATGAAGGGTCTGGAATCTCAACCTCATAGTTCCTGGGATACCTGGCACCAGTTTCCTCCTATATAAGGCAGAGGGGTTGAGACGAACTCAGTAATGGAGCTGTTTGGTTTGAAATCTTAGCTCAGCAACCAGCTGAAATCACTCTGTGCCTCATTCCTCACCTCTGTAAAATGGGAATAGTAATATTATCATTGGGCTTCCCAGCTGGCACTAGTGGTAAAGTGCTTGCCAATGCAGCAGTCATAAGAGACGTAGATTCAATCCCTGGGTTGGGAAGATCCCTTGGAGAAGGGCATGGCAACCCACTCCAGTATCCTTGCCTGGAGAATCCCATGGAGGACCCTAGTGGGCTACAGTCCAACGGGTCTCAAGAGTCAGACATGACTTAGTGACTAAACAACAAAAATATTATTAGTGCCCAACTGGGATCTGGCAGGAGAGTCCACAGGAGGAGTTCAGCCCTGGGGCCTGGCACAAAATTGCTCAAACATATTGGTCATGTCCCTCCGTTCAACTTACAAGAACACTGGAGCTCAGAGAGGTCAAGTGACTGGCCAAGAGCTCAGAGCCGAGAGGTCTGTTGGATACCCAAGCCTGCGCTCTCAACCACTGACCACCTGCTGCCTCTGACCAAACCAGAGCCAGGAGACCACCTTGGCTTCTGCAAAAAGTGTCCCAAACACCCAGCCTTCCCCCAGACCCAAGAGTGCACAGGATGCTCAATACCAGGATGCCCGGCTCCCCATAATTACCACTCCAGTCGTTCATAAGGACCATTCCAAAAATGTGCTCGTGGGCCTTGGAAATGGGGATTGGCTCTCCGAGTTTGTTCCCAGGGCCTACAAAGAAAGCCTGACATGGGAAAGCTGATGAGAATCTGGCTCTGACCTGCTGCCCTTGCCTGGAAGGCAAAGGTCAGGCATTTCCAAACCCTGGCTGATACCTGGACTGCTACGTACAAATCCACCATACTTCTACACTGCACCTGAGTTGACAGCCAGCCACAGCCCTGTTCACACCCCTGCTCACAGCCCTGCTCACAGCCGGGGCCATAGTGAGCAGCAGTGGGCCAGTGCCCACCCAAGACCCCTGCACGTGGTCCCTGATCACCACGGCAGCCCTCTTCATCTCCTTCAGCCCACACCTCTGCCCTTTCCCACACTGCATTTCACAAGCCTTGTGAAAAGTGAAAATACCAGGGTTTGTATTCATGTCATAAAAAATCAGAAGGCTGACTCCATGATGTGGCAAAGAGAGCCCATGGGGGCAAACTCCACCCCTTAACCCATCGTACAATTCCAAGTAGATGAGAGATCTAAATTTTTGCAGAGTAAGGTTCTATCTAACAAGTACTAGAAAAACAAAACACCCCTCAAATCTTCAAATTCTTCAGGTGGAGAGAGTCTGCTGCTGCTGCTGCTGCTAAGTCGCTTTAGTCGTGTCCGACTCTGTGCAACCCGAGACGGCAGCCCACCAGGCTTCCCTGTCCCTGGGATTCTCCAGGCAAGAACACTGGAGTGGGTTGCCATTTCCTTCTCCAATACATGAAAGTGAAAAGTGAAAGTGAAGTCGCTCAGTCGTGTCCGACTCTTAGTGACCCCTAAGATGACATAAAAGGAAATGCCATAAAGGAAGTGATTGACATGTTTGACTTTATAAAACTGTAAAATTTCTGCATAAAGAAAGACAACAAATAAAGGCAAAATGATACCACATTGGGAGTAACATATTTACAATGTATTACAGTGAAGTGTTAATTTCTATTAAATACAAAAGTGTATTAGTCGCTCAGTCGTTTCTGACTCTTTGTGACCCCATAATCTATAGCCCACCAGGCTCCCTTGTCCACGGGGTTCTACAGGCAAGAATAGTGGAATGGATAGCCATTCCCTTCTCCAAGGGATCTTCCTGACCCAGGGATCAAACCCACATCTCTTATACCTCCTGCACTGGCAGGCGGGTTCTTGTCCATCTGAGCCCCCGGGGAAGCACTTCAATACAAAACAGACTTTCAAACTGATAAGAGAGCACTGTGCAGAAAACTGGGAGATAGTAGCTGAGAATATCTGTGAAAGGAGAGCATCGCTAACACAACATCCAGGAAACAAGAGAGCGTCTAGACATCACTGCAGGAACATGTTGGGAAAATAACTACCAGAATCGCACAAAATCAACTATGACGTTTGCAAGACCCAAGTCCCAGTTATATTCATTCTATGATGGTGTTTAAACATTGCACATTTTTCGTCAAGATTATAAAAAGAAAGATGCCATCTTATAGAGAATCTCACCACCATCGTCAAGATGATCTGTGCTCGCTACCCACCCAATACACCGTTTCTTCACACTCCGACTTTCCATTTACCTTCTGCCCACCCCTTCTGCCCCCCGACAGGAACCAACATAGTTAAGCATCTGCCTGCAAAGTCCTCCATACTCCCAGAGAGAAGACCCTGGTCCCATTTAAACTGGGGCTCTGCGCCCTGCTCTGGGGCATCCGGCTTGGGGAGACCGTCTCTTAGGGGCCACGTGGCAGCCTCACAAAGGCAGTGAGAGGCAGAGGGCTGGCTCGGCACGCCCTCCTGGGACTAGTGACTATTTGTCTCCCCTGGATGGAATCCAAAGATATCACCAGGCAGGATTGGAAATACACGGAGATCCAGCCTGCCTCCAATCAACCTAGAGGCCCACGCTCACAGTCCAACCAGGGGACCCCAAAGCGTACACCAGGGAACCCACACCAGGAGACACTCTGAGGACCACCTAAACCTGAGATTCAAATTTTCTGCCACCCTGTGTGTGTCCTCAGGTGACCCCTCAAAACCTCTCCGACTACTGATTTGGAGGTTACAAATGAACTGTTAATGAACTTACACATACAGAATCAGTGAGTAATGAGGCTGGACGGTACTTCTGATGGCCAGGTGGGGACCCAGAACTGCCATTAACATGGTTGAGATGAGGGAACGGCCCATTGTCCAGGGCAGCCACTGGGAGAGCCCTCTTGCCCTAGCGTATATACAGACCCCACGCCAGTAAAACACCGAGACAAGGCTTACCATCTCCAACTCGAAGTCCAGGAGTTTGCAGGCACCATAAACGGGAGGCTTAGCTGGAATAACAGCAGAAAGAGAGGTTAGTGGGTGCCAGGCATGGACTTGGGCGTGTGGGGACAAAGAGCGGAGCCCCGCAAGGCCTGGGCACTGGGGGCACTTACAGTCGTCGGGTCGCATCTGCCCCAGGGGCCTGCGGATCGGGGTGCCAGACACCACCACGGAGGAAGCGCGCCCGTGGTAGCCCACGGGCAGGTGCAGCCTGAGGAAGGAAGGCAAGAGGAAGCTTTGATGCTGTTACATGTACAAATGAAATTTCAAAATGTTTTCAGATGAAATGAAAGGGAGTCAACATATATATACATGAGCTTCCCTGGTGGCTGATGGTAAAGAATGTGGGAGATCTGGGAAGATCACCTGGAGAAGGGAATGGCTACCTACTCCAGTATTCTTGCCTGGAGAATCCCTTGGACAGAGCAGCTTGGTGGGCTACAGTCCAAGGGGTCACAGTGAGTCTGAAATAACTGAAGCAACTTAGCACGCACGCACATATATAAAATAGATAAGTAATAAGGACCTGGGGCTTCCCAGGTGGCATAGTGGTAAAGAATCCATCTGCCAATGCAGGAGATGCAAGAGATGCAGGTTCAATCCCTGGGGTGGGAAGATCCCCTGGAGTAGAAAATGGCAACCCACTCCAGTATTCTTGCTTGAGAAATCCCATGGGCAGAGGAGCTTGGTGGACTACAGTCTATGGGGTGGCAAAAAGTCGGACACGACTGAGTGACTAAATTTCAAGATGCTTTCAAAATAAAAATGAAAGTGAGTCAACACATATATGGTTCAAATATCGAAAAGAACTCCCAAGTGTCCAGAAACAAATAAATGGATGAGCAAGAATGTGGTCTCGATAAGACAATGGAATATTTTCTGTTGTTGTTCAGTCTGTCAGGCTTTCCTGTCCTTCACCATCTCCTGGATTTTGCTCAAACTCATGTCCATTGAGTCAATGATGCCATCCAACCATCTCATTCTCTGCCATCCCCTTCTCCTCCTGCCTTCAATCTTTCCCAGCATCAGGGTCTTTTCCAATGAGTCAGCTCTTTGCCTCAGGTGGCCATTGCTCAACATTAAAAAGAAAGGATTTCCTTTGTGGTCCAGTGCTTAAGAAACTGCCTGCCAATGCAGGAGACACAGGTTCAATCCCTCCTCCAGGAAGATACCACATGCCAGATACCAGATACCATGTGGCAACTAAGCCCATGTGCCCTAAAAGCCTGTGCTCCACAACAAGAAGCCACCACAATGAGAAGCCTGTATGTATGTAGGTATATGTATGTATGTATGTGTGTACATGTATGAGTGTGCATGTATGTGTGTGAGGCTAAATAATAGCCCCTGCAAAGACATCCATGTCCAGCACAGGGACTTCTGCTCAGTGCTATGTGACAACCTGGATGAGAGGGGAGTTTGGGGAAGAATGGATCCATGTGTATATATGGCTGAGTCCCTTCGCTGTCCACCTGAAACCATCACACCATTGTAAGTCGACTATACTCCAACATTAAAAAAAATAAGATATCCAGGTCTTAAACTCTGGAAGCTGTGAATATCACCTTCTGAGGTAAAAGAGACTTGTAGATGTGACTTAAGTCAATGATCATGAGATTATGGAGATTACTCTGAATTATCAGGTGGTCCCTACATGTAACCATGTGTGTGTGTGTGACTGCTCAGTCATATCCAACTCTTTGCGACCCTTTGGACTACAGCCCGTCAGGCTCCTCTGTCCATGGGATTTCCCAGGCAAGAATACTGGAGTGGGTTGCCACTTCCTACTCTAGGGGATCTTCCCAGCCCAGGGATTGAACCTGAGTCTCTTATGTCTCCTACATTGGCAGGTGGGTTCTTTACCACTGAGCCACCTGGAAGGATCCTTATAAAGGGAAGAAGGTCAAAGGAGGAATTAGCACTGTTGCAGATGGAACCGAGAGGCTGCAGTCATCTGAGGAAGGGGTCCCAAGCTAAGCAGTGCAAGCAGTCTCTGGAAGCCAGAATAGATAAGGAAATGGATTCTTCCCCTAGAGCCTCCCAGAGGAACCAGCACTAGAATTCACCAATAGAACTATAATTCACAGCTTACAAATCAAAGGAGCTGGAAGGATGTTGGTGACTCAGTATCTAATTCCAACCCATGTTCTCTAGATCAAGCCTCAAGGGACTGCCCCGCGATTCCACAGCAGGTCCAGGGCTGAGCCGAGAGGAGAACCAGAAGCTGGGGTCACTGTTTCCAGATGTGGTGATGTCATGACCCTTGTGGGCTTTCCTCCCTGGTTCCTTTAACCTGAGAGGACCTGGCGGCTCCCAGAACCACAGGCTGCTGGACACAGAAAGACAGACTTGGAGCTCAGCCATACCAGGGTACAGGACATACCAGTTTGGCATCAGTGCATTCTCCTTGCCCCTGAACATAACCCCGACATTGGTGGCATGATGCCGAGAGGAATAGAAGTCCGTGTAGTCACCTGCAGGGGAAAGGACGGAGATGCTGTCAGCAACCTGGATGCTGAAGGACGGGGAAGGGCCGCTTCCAAGGGTCAGGGTCCGGGCGGTTGAGCCAGGAAGGCTAGCCAACAGGGGTTGGAGGCGCATGCCCGGCAACACTGGAACATCCAAAAGCTATTCACACCACAGAAAATTTGTTTTGAGAACTCCCAATTGAAAAATCAGAAACAAATTAGGGGATTTCCCTGGAGGTCCAGTGGTTAAGACTTCAAGCTTCCCACTGCAGGGGCACGGGTTTGATCCCTGGTCCAGGAACTAAGATCCTATAAGCAGCACTTCATGGCCTAATAATAATAAATAAATAAAGGGTATCAAAAATAGTTCCAAGTTAATAATAAAAAATAAGTTCTTAAATTTGTAAAGATAATAATAAAAATAAAATAGATTTCCTGAAACAATGAAATTTGCGAATGAATAGCTGATACCCCTCCCACCCACCAGCTCTGTTTACCAGGCCTTTGCTCAAGCTGTGACTACCCCTGGGGGGACTGGCGTCTTCCTTGTGTCTGCCTGTCCAGATCCTGGCAGCTCAGTTTAGGCCCCGCCCCCTAGAGCATGAAGCCACACCCACTCTCCCTAGCTGGATCACCCCTCCTCCAAGACCACTCAGCATCCAAGCCAGCCCTTCTCCCGGCCGGAGGGTTCCATGTCCCACTTGTGCCCCAGTCATGTGTGTGCAGGTCTTATCCCTCTGCAAGACTGAAGTCATTTCAGAGCAGCCTAGCCCAGGCCGCATTTTGTTTGACTCTCTCTCAGTGACAAGAACAAAGGGGCTTCCTTGGTGGCTCAGATAGTAAAGAACCCGCCTGCAATGCAGGAGACCCAGGTTCAATCCCTGGATCAAGAAGATCTCCTAGAGAAGGGAATGGCAACCCACTCCAGTATTCTTGCCTGGAGAATCCAATGGACAGAGGAGCCTGCTGGGCTTCAGTCTATTGGGGTCGCAAAGTTGGACATGACTGAGCAACTAACACACACGTAGTGCCAAGAGCAAGGCCTCAGTGGGGCCTGGTGATGAAGACTGGAGCAGACGAGGTGGGCTGCACGCTATAGGCACAGGCTCCCATAGACAGGGCACTGCTCAAATATGCACAAATAGTAAGTCGGGGCAGTTTGCCTGTTTATCCTCCACAACCTCTCTTCAAAAAAAAATTTATTTCTAGTAGATAAATAAAAAGTTGGACAGGGCCAGTACCAACAGCCTAGACTAGAAAAGGCAGTGGTGAGGGATGCATGCTTAGTGTGTGCTTAGTCACTCAGTCGTGTCCGACTCCTTTACGACCCCACGGACTGTAGCCTGCCAGGCTCCTCTGCCCATGGGATTTTCCAGGAAAGAATACTGGAGTGGGTTACCATTTCCTCCTCCAGGAGATCTTCCTGACCCAGGGATCGAACCCAGGTCTCCTGAGTCTCCTGCATTGCAGGCAGATCCTTTACCACTGAGCCACCTGATGAAGGATGAGAAGAGAGAAAAGTCTACAAGGGTCTGTTAGAGCAGGGGAACCCTGAGCTTTCATGGCTGCTTTCCATCTTCAGTCCCAAAGCACAGACAGAACAGCTGAGATATTTGTTAGAAGCATAAATCCATAACAAGAAGGCACCACTGGCCAACTGGAAATCGTAAGGGATCCTGGAAGTCAAGCAGTGAGCCAAAATCCAGCGGCTGCCAGAGAGATGGGAAGGCAGGGTGGGGCTGAAGAGACTGCCTGGGATTGAGTCCCTGCTGGCCATCCCCATCTTTACCCAGCTTCGCCCAAGCAGCCAATAGCAGGAGACTGTGCCTGGGCTAAAGGGTGGGTCCAGGGAGCCGAGGTCATGCCCCAAGAGACTTCAGCCCTAGGGAGAAGCAGGGCAGTCTCCCCACAACCACAAAACAAAACCAGAGCTCCACATCAGAAGTAGACCACGCCCCTTTCCTTGGGGCTGGTTATAGGAAGAGCTGCATTCACCAGCACCTGACGGAGGAGAGTTTCCTAACCAAATAAAGATGAGCACAAGGGACTTCCCTGGTGGTCCAGTGGTTAAGAATTTGCCTTCCAATGCAGAGGATGTGGGTTCAATCCTTGGTCAAAGAACTAAGATCTCACATGCTACAGGGCAACTAAGCCTGCATGTTGCAAAGAAGACCCAGTGCAACCCCAAAAGAGATGAGCACAAAAAAACCCAGACTCATCAAACATCCGGAAGAATCCTCACCATGAGAGAGGTACTAATTCAACTCACAAAAGAAATGAAAGAGAGGAAGCAGGATTAATAGAGACACCAGAAGGAGACTGAAAAAGAAGCATCCTTTAGGGGACCTCCCTGGTGGTCCAATGGTTAAGACTCCATGCTTCCAATGCAGGGGGTGCAGGTTTGATCCCTGGCCAGGGAACTAAGATCCCATATGCCTTATGACGGGGCAGGAAAAAAAAAAGAAGAATCCTTTAATATATCTAATAAAAAAGGATGTTGCATCCACAAATCAAGAAGGGGTCTTTGGGGGACTTCCCTGGCAGTCCAGTGGTTAAGACTCCGTGCCCCCAATGCAGGGGGTGCACTGGGTACAGGTTCAAACCCTGGTCAGGGAACTAAGATCCCACATGTGTGGCCAAAAATTAACAAAAAAATTATTTTTAAAGAAGAGGTCTTTGGGGGAAAAAAATAATCTGGGATCTTAAAAATGAAAAGTGGCTGGACTGCGCCCACCTGAGTCAGGGAGGGGGTCCTGGGCTCCTGCCTGTCCTCCTCCCTCCCTGGGGAAGCCTGGCTGGGTTCCTACCATTTGTCGCTGGACATGTGGAATTCTCTTGCATGATGGAAAGCATGTGGGACACAGAAAATCACTTACAGAAAAACAAAACTCCACATTATAGCTCTTCTCTTAGTAACAGAAACATGGAAATAAGTGCCTTTTATTTCATAAAATCATAGGTCTCAGGGCCAGAAGGAACCTGCTTTAAAACGATGCCTTCAGGTAGATCATTCTATTGTTAGTTCACAGATAAGCAAGGCCCACACAGTAGACAACATGCCCAAACCTCCCTGTGAATTCTGATTCTGCTGTTTCTTGGCTATGTGTGGCCTTGAGATAGTCCCTTTGATGCTTTAGAACTCAGTTTCTCCATTGGGAGTAATGATGCCAATCACAGGCACATCGATACAGTAAAGGAAATAATACATCTATATAATATATCTTATCATAGTGCTTGGCATAATGTTGCTCTTGCTGTGCTCAGTCACGTCCAACTCTTTGCAACCCCATCGACTACAGCACACCAGGTTCCTCTTTCCATGAGATTCTCCAGGCAAGAATACCGGAGTGGGTTGCCATTTCCTTCTCCAGAGGATCTTCCCAACCCAGGCAAAGTCTTGACCACTGAGCCATCAGGGAAGCCCATGCCTGGCACATAGCAGGCCCTAAATAAAATCCCTTCCCTTCCCCCAATGGGAGTCACTGCTGCCATGGTTATTCCACTTTCAATTTCTCCTTTGAGAGAATCCAGGCAGACTCAAAGACTGAATCTTTTTTTAAATCATAGTCTTTCCAAACAATTATAAAAACTTGTCTGACACACTATAAAGCGCAGAAGTGTATGTCGCTCCAGCATTTACTTTAGAACAACACGGTGCTGAATTTTGCAGTAAGACCTGCCCAGGTAGGAACCCAGGGTAGAACCAGCACACATTTCAGAGCATTCCTGCCAAAGAAAATTAACAGCTTCTACTTCCTTGTTGGTTTTCAGTATCTATACACAAAGTCCATTTCATGATCACTTAAAAAGGATGGGAAAAGATGGTGTCCAGGCCAGGCTATAAGACAGTGAGAGAGGAAGAACCCCAGCCACTCACCCACTCACTCCACACCCCAGCCAGTGGTGCTCGCAGCCCAGTTTAGCGGGCAGGACCTCCTGTTCCAAAAAGCTAAAAATAATATGGGGGACAATGTCATGTACTGGATACCAGTGATACACTTAAAAATCATGAAGATGGTAAACGTTGTATAATGTGTATTTTACCACAATTTTAGAACATTTTTTTAAAGACCTCTTAGACTACAAAGCTGAGTGGTTTGTTCTATGTGGGTGTGCGCCACATGCATGTGAGATTCTAGTTCCCTGACCAGGGATCGAACCCGTGCCCCCTGCATTGGAAGCGTCGAGTCCTAAGCACTGAACAACCTGGGAAGTCTCTGATTTTCATTTAATAAAAGAATACACGTTATGAAAAAATAATATGAGGGGAAGAATAATGAGGGGGAATACCAGCTGAGATAGACACAGTAGACCTGCATATGGGGTAATGCTATTTATATGAAATTACTAGAGGTAAAACTGGGGACAGGCCATGGTTGCCTGGAGGGACAGCAGGGACCGACTACAAACAGAGGCTTTGTGCTGACTGAGTGTTTTCCAATGTGATGGTGGGAATGACTGCACAGCGGTATATATTGTCTAAAACTCATTAAACTGCACACTGACAATGGGAGAATTGTGGGCTGTGTAAATCACACCTCAGGAAAGCTGCTGCAAAGGCGGAGCATTTAGAAAGAAGTCGAAAAAGAAAAGAACCAAGAGAAAGGACATGAAGGGGGTATGGGAGGAGAAGCAGGGAGCCCAGGGGTGATGATTAGAAGGGAAACAATTCCATTCTCACTACACTCAGGTTTGAGCTATGAGCTTCTGAGCACAGCAGCTCAACTGCCTTTCATCCTCAAACCCTTAGATGAGGGGCAGCAAATATACTGAACCCGTGTGTGCCTGTCTTCTGGAAGATTATCTTCAAGGCAGGCCTTGGGGTGCTGCTCCAGGACGTGGCCCACAGAAACGAGGGCAGAGGCAGAAGTCACATCTTCCCAGAAGGACTGGCAGGACCACCTGGCCTCTCAGCACCCAGGAGCCCAGGCTGACACAGCAGGCAGGTGCCCACCCCCTGGGCTGGTGGACAAGGAGGAAGGGCTCAGCCCTCTGCCTGATCGGGCCAAGAGGGTTTGGACAACTGTACTTTTATGTGTGTGTGTGTGTGTGTGTGTGTGTGTGTGTGTATGTGTAGGAATTCTCCAGAATGGCTCAGTGGGTAAAGAATCTACCCGCAGTATAGGAGATGCAGGTTTGATCCCTGGGTCAGGAAGATCCCCTGGAAGAGGAATTGGCAACCCACTCCGGTATTCTGGCCTGGAGAATTCCACAGACAGAGGAGCCTGTAGAGTCAGACATGACTAAGTATCAGCAGCAGCAGCAGCAGCATCATATATATATAATTTATTTGGCTGTGCCTGGTCTTATGGCATGTGGGACCTAGTTCCTTGATCAGGGATGGAACCTGGGCCCCCTGCATTGGGAGCATGGACTCCTAGCCACTGGACCCCCAGGGAAAGTCCCTGGACAACTGCAAATTTCAGACTGAAACTCCAATCAGACATCCAACACACGGCTCAACCTGGGGCCCTCCAGGACCCTCCGGCCTCTCTCCTCAAAGCTGCTGACTCATGGACTGAGCTCTGAGCACCCCCACCACAGCCCTTTGGGAAAGGAGAGTGAGTTCCTGCACACACAGGGAGCCAGGGAGCCAGGGAGCCAGCTACAAATCTAAGCAGTGAGCAACTACCCTTGGTGAAAGTGCTGGCTTTTAGAGACGCCTGGGTCAACGCTGGGCCTGGGTCCCTGATGGGGAGGCGCTGACAGCCCCAGAGTCCCTCCTCCGTGACCTTCCCCACTGGAAGCAGGGACAGGGCCCTGGGCAGGCAGCTGCTCCAAACACATCCTGTTAAAGAGACTAGACTCACCTATGGTGGCCGGAAGATACATCGTAGCGGAAGCCTGGGATGTGAAGGCACTGAAACACCAAAGAAGGGGCATCAAGGTCAAGCATGCAGCAAAGCAGGGTCCCTGCTCTGGCCATCCACAGACTCAGCCTGGATCAAACCCTGCTCATGCTCTGCAGTGAGCACTTCCAGGCAGGCCTGGCGCCTCACCAGGATGGACGTCCACCCGCTAAAGGCAAGGTGCCTCCCTCCTGCTTCTATGTTCCACTCTAGGAAACAAACCAAACTTCCCCTAGTTTAGAGACCAGACAAGCACACGGATGATGCTGATGAGGAATAGCTGAGTGAAAAGGGAGGGGGCCGGGGGTGGGGGGCGGGGGGCCAGACATAGCCTGGACACCCCAGTCCAGCCAGAGAAGTAATTCCTGTTGGCCCAGAGCCTTCCCACCAAAATGTACCCCAGGTGGGAGCCAGATGAGGCCAAAGCAGCCAGGCCATGACTCAGAATGTCCCTGATGACCACACTGTCCCCCTCTGCCCAGGCAGATCTCCTCATCCCTGCCCACCAAGGACCACGGACTCCTCACCGCTGCCGAAGCTCCACGTCATCTCTGAGCCTGGCTTGGCTGGCAGACAGCAGGTTCTGCAAGAATGCTCTAGCCTCCTTCCAGGCAGCCTGACCCAGGCCCATGAAGCTGTTGAGAGTTGGCTAGGACCAAGATGGGGAAGAAGAAAAGGAGATCACCGGTGCGAAAGCACCTTGCGCTACCCCTCCTGTTGACAGGAGCCAGCCTAGCAGCTCTCTGGGGCCCCTGTCACTTATCTCCAGTTCATTCAAACCCTCAGGACTTTAGTTCTTAGTTCCATCATTTGTTCATCAAGTGGAGGAGATGTGTCATTGTTCCTATTGGGGTTTCATCCCCACATGGCCTTATAGGCAATTGGCTAAGCCCAAGAGCTGCTTTCTGGAATGGCTGCCCCGTTAAGCTCGGCCCAGCCTGCAATGAAAATGGCCCGTTCCTCCAGCGGAGGCCTTAAGTCTGCAGGGGTCTTGCACCAACTCCCTTCACATAAGCTAAGAAGAGGTTTCTGAGCCACTGAGGTGCAGCCTAAAAAGCACTTGTGGATTTTCAAGGCCAGAGTTCCAGTCCTGGCTCCAATCCTTGCAGCCATGTGACCTGGGAAAATTGTGTCTTGTTTCAAGTTAGACCCTCATCAAATCTAATGAGGATGCCAGTCCTATGTCAGAGGGTCATTGTGAGCATTGAATGAGAGGTATGTGTAAAACTCCTGACGCATAGGGAGGTACTCAATAAATATCACCTTCCTTCCGTGGAAGGAGAGGATGCACATCAAAGCACTTAGACAGGGACTTCCCTGGTGTTCCAGTGGCTAAGATTCTGCACTTCCAGTGCAGGGGGCTTGAGTTTGATCCCTGGTCAGGGAACTAGATCCCACATGCTCCAAAGACTCTACACAGAGCAACAAAGATACCCTGTGCTGCAACTAAGACCTGTGCAAATAAGTAAATAAATATTCTTTTAAAAAGAGCATGTGACCGTTCACAGGGAAGTACATTCACATCCATTGCCCATGTGCTTGTCCTTCAGGCTGACTTCTAAAGTGGTGGCAACACAGAGGGCACTTGAGGCCAGCTGTTCATTCCTCCTAGGCTGTATTTAAGCCTAGAGAGCGGAGCTCCTGGCTCCCTCCCTCAGAGGGCCCGGCACTAGCCTGGAACAAGCAGAGACTCAAGCGTCTTAAAATGAGGATTGGAGAGCTTCACGTCAGAGACAACTGGGGAGCGCCCAGGCCTGTGGAGAGACTGACAGTCATCTCACCTCAGAACTCACCCTACAGGGTCCCAAGGCTGCCTCCTGCCAAACTGTCCATCTCATAACAATCTCAAACTTATCCAAGGAGTCTACCTGCAACGCAGGACACCCAGGTTTGATCCCTGGGCCAGGAAGATCCCCTGTAGGATGGCATGGCAACCCATTCCAGTATTCTTGCCTGGAGAATCCCATGGACAAAGGAGCCTGGCCAGCTATAGTCCATGGGATTGAAAAGAGCTGGACACAACTGAATTACTGACTATCCAAGGAAAATCCCTGAGATCTCAAGGCACCACCGCTGTCAGAAATGCAAGGCAGGGACCTCTCTGGTGGTCCAAGACTACACACTGCCAATACAGGGGGCCTGGATTTGATCTCTGGTCAGGGAACTAGATCCCCATTATGCAACAAAGATCCTGCCTGCCATATCTAAGACCTGGCACAGCTAAACAGATTTTTAAAAAGAAAAGAAATGGAAGGTAAAGACCATTTTCTTAGTGGCATTTGCAACAAATGGCCACTGAGATCCAGTGCAAGCCACATCCCAATGTTCTACCTTATTGAAGACATCCTGGTGTCCGGAGAGGATCGGCCCAGTGAAGAGGTGCTTGATGACACTGAGGTCCAGGATCTGGTCCCCAATGGCCACGCCAATCCTCGGTCTTGGCTGGAAGGAAGATGGCACGGTCATCACTGGGAGCAGTTGGCCAGGCTGGGCTCACTTACCCAGCAAATCTGTCTATCTAAGAGCCCAAGGGCCCTGCTTTATAGATGACCCTCTGTGGAGAGGAAGGGCTTTCCAGGTGGCTCAGTGGATAAAGAATCTGCTTGCAATATAGCAGATACAGGAGACTTGGGTTCTACTGCCGGGTCAGGAAGATCCCCTGGAGGAGGGCATGGCAACCTACTCCAGTATTCTTGCCTGGAGAATCCCATGGACAGAGAAACCTGGGGGGCTCAATCATGGGGTTGCAAAGAGTCCAACACAACTGAAACGACTATGCATGGATGCACACTGTAGAGAGGGGCTGAGGAATTGGATCCTTAGCACCATACCCCAGCTGCTTTTGCCTCTCAGAGGGCTGAAATTGACCTTGTCATCTCTGTCTGGGCAGAGTCTGGCACCATCTCTGCCTCGAGGACACAGAGGAAAGAATCTGTTTCCTGCATAGTCCAAGACCCTTATCCAGGCCAAGTCCCCAACAAAGTTTCTCAGGTGTCACTTAAATGCCTCTGGTGACAGAGAGCTCACCACCTCACCAGGCAACTGGATTATTTCTTAGGTTAAACCTAGGCTTTTTCTTAGGGCAATTCCTCCGCACAGCAGAGCAGACAGTGTCCCAGGCACAGAGGAGGGTCAGGGGCTTGGGCTAATGTACTCTGTTATGGCTCAATCAGAGCAGAGTTCAGGTCATGAGGAAGCAGGAAGCCAGACTGTTCAGAACATTCAAGGGAAGTTCCTTTCTGCACCATCAGATCCAGGCTTCAAGCCTGAATATGAAGATGTCTCAAGTATTTGGCAAAGCCTGGCCTTTGTCCTCACAGTGCTGAACTTGGTTTATCAACGAGGAATTCAAGAAGGACTTCCCTGGTGGTCCCGTGGTTAAGAATCTGCCTTGCAACACAGGGGACATAGGTTTGATCCCTAGACAGGGAACTAGGATCCCTCATGCCATGGAGCATCTAAGCCCACATGCCACAAATACTGAGCCCACATGCCAGTGTGCAGCAACTGAAGACCTCGTATGACACAATGAAGATCCTACGAGCCACAACTAAGATCTGGCACAGCCAAATAAATAAACAGAAAGTGTTTGACTCTTGGTAAAGCTTTAAAAAAACAAACAAACAAACAAACAAAGAAGGAACCTGAGAGCATGTCTACAGACTCAACCAGCTGGGCTTGTCCTAGGCTGAGCTTCCAGTTCTCCTGAACTACCAGCTTTGCCATCTCATGTCCAGTGAGTTTAAGAGGTAGGGCTAACGGCTGGCTTTATCTCCACTGGCTGCTCATTTTCGGGGACTAAGAGAAGATGGTTACCTCTCCATGCACGTCAGCCCCTGGGACAGGTGTAGACCAGAACCACACCCTTACCCAGGCCTGAGGCCCCAGGCCAACTGGGAAGAGGCTGATCTGCTGGTAGACCCTTGGGCCATTTCTCTGACCCTGGCACCCACACTCTGCTGGAGGAAGAAGGGAGCTGAGGCCACTAGCAGCAGCCAAGACCTAATCATAAGGGTGGCTGCCTGCTTCCTCGGCTGCAAATAAAGGTGAGAAGCAGCCCGTGTGTCCGACCAACCCTGACCCTAGGACTCGAGATAGCGAGTCCTTCCATTAATTGTTGGGACTTCTCTTTTTTTTATGGCAGTATACTTGCTCTACAGTTTTGTTTAGCTTCTGCTATACAGCAAAGTGAATCAGCCGTATGTACATATATCTCCATCCCACCCCTCTAAGTCATCACAGGGCACCAAGCTGAGCTTCCTATGCTATACAACAGCTTTCCACTAGTAGTGTACATATGTCAAGAATACTGGAGTGGGTTGCCATTTCCTCCTCCAGGGATCTTCCCAACCCAGAGATCAAACCCACGCCTCTTAACATCTCCTGCATTGGCAGGCAGGTTCTTTACCACTATCGCCACCTGGGAACCCTTGTTCACTACTGTTCCACCCAAATGATGCATGGTTGGCCTCTGGCATAGAGGAGAGGGAGGACTCTGCCTTGGCGACCTGACCAGTCTGGAGAGGTGGTCACCACCTCTGGAATGTCCAGCGCCTGCAGCCAGAGCTTCAACACAGCCAGTTCCACTTGAAGGGCCTCAGCTTTCTGGAATGCCAAGGGAGCCAACTCACAACCCTCAGCATTCTTTTCAGAAGGCAGTGAACCTCTGTACAGTGGCTGTCCTTGTACAGTCTAATATGAAAACAGCTGGGGTATGGAGTCTGCAAGCCACTGGCCACACTCTAAGGAGCATTCATTCTAGAGTTCTCTGGGATAAGTCAGAGTACGCCCCCTGCCTCTTGCAAAGGCTTCAGCCTATGCGATTTGTCCTCCAGATGTGCACCCTGAGGAGAAGTGCGGACCCTTGGCTGAGAGCAGAATGTCAGAGGAGTGCAGAGGGAGGGCTGGCCAACAGAGTGTGCTTGGCCAACACAAGTTAAGGTTTAACATGCCTCAGGCCCTTCAGGGGACTGTTAACCTTTGGCATCCTTGCGAAATCTAGTCAGGCTTGGCAGTTGTGAAACCACACGCTGACTCTTCTAGATCCAAGCTTTTGCTGCACATGGGGACAAGGATCAGTCATGGGGGTAGGAAACCACTTTCCAGAAGGTGCTAACTGCCACAGGCTCCGTTTAGCAAATGGTTCCTGAACATTGTTGGGTGCAAGCAGGTTTGGGAGTTCGAGGCTTCTCAGAGCTAATCAGGAGCTTACCATGAAAGTTGGGAGCAGAAAGCTAAGCCAAAAATACCATGAATAAATCCAAGGGAATCTGCTTTTCCCACCCACGGAAATTCTTGTATATTTGATGATAAACCCCACAGTTTTCTTTCTGCCCATCAGACTACACTAAGTGAAATTTCATTTCCCTACCCCGTAAAGGGCTTCTTTTGATTGCCAAGAAGCCCAAGAAGCTGAAAGAAAGCCAGTTGGAGGTAAAGAAATTAACCTCTTGGATCCCAGGGCTCTTATGTGAATGAATTCATTCCTCTGAGTTACTAAATATACCGGTTCAATGGATATTTCTAGGGTTAGGGGCTAACATGGAGGATGAACAACCCGCCATAATGTGGTGTCTCCAGGGAAGAAAACAGAGCGAAATGACTTCGGAGTAGGCAGTATGACTGCGTTTCAACTTCTCTGTAATAATAATATTTAATATAACTTGCTCTGCTTGCCTGAGAGGGAGAGCCATGCTTCGTTTCATTTTGCATTTAATTTTCTTACAAATGTGCAGAAACAGGCTGACGGTTTCAACAACTCACATCTGGAAAGCTACCAGGAGGGATCTGAACCAACAGCAGGAAGGTTCCGAACCAACTTTCACCCTCGGCGATCAGCCCCAGCCTCCAGCCCCCTCCCAGGAGAAGGAGAGGCACAGCTCATGGGGCCCAAGCGACCCCGGGGGTCTTCACGAGGGGCGACGACCCGGGCCCCACATCCAGCTCGGTCGGGTGCCGGCAAGAGGGGGTAAGGCTGGACTGAGGCCAGGGGCGGGGCAGGAGGGTGGGGGTCCCGAGCGGAGGGGACGCCCTCCCTCCCCGCGCCCGGAAGCGAGCGCTGCAGCTCACGTTGCCTCGGGTGGAGAAGACGCCGTAGGGCAGGTTGTGGATGGGGAAGTCAGAATCCTCGGCCACCGGGACGAAGGACATGCTGGCGAGCACGGAACAGGGAGGCAGTGTGCGCGCGGCCTGCGGGACAGGACTCGCAGAGATTGGCAGGCAGGGCCACGCCCCCTGCGGACTCCGCCCCCTCAGACCCCCCCGCCTCCCGCCAGAGCTGACCCGGTGACACACCAGGGCCCGGCCCGCCCCTTTCGAGGGCTCCGCCCCTTCCCGATCCCCTCCCACAAGAGACGCCCCTCACGAAGCCCCGCCCACCAAGGGCCCCCCTTCTCGACCCCTCCCACAAGAGACGTCCCTCACGGAGCCCCGCCCACTAAGGGGACCGCGCCTTCCCGGGCCCCGCCCACCAGGAGAACGCCCCTCCCGGGGCCCCCGCCCACCACAAGACCTCCCCTTCTCAGGCCCCGCCTCTCCTGGAGCCCCGCCCCTCCACAAGGCCTGTTCCTCAGTAAATTCCAGCCCCTCAATATCCATCCTGTCCCTCCCACTACAGCTTTACCTCTGCGCAGCCCAGCTTCCTCTTTGAGGGCCCTCCGACCTCGGTCCAGCTGCCGGGGACAGGGCCCTTGTTCCTACCGAGAGCAACACCCATCTTGGCATTTAAGGATCTGCCCCGGGTGACTTCAGCCTCATCCCGCACTCCCCGCACCCACCCCACCCCGCCCCCTGCTGCATGGCCCGATCTTCAGCTCAGCACGAGTTCAACACGAGTCTTGTCGGGTGTCCTGGTCACAGCAGACACTCAGAAGCCAGACGGCGCTTCCGGGGCTGGAGCTATGTTTCCAGTCGCATCTTTTCTGCCTTCATCAGCTATGCTCATCTGTCAACTATGGCATTTCCACTTTATCGGTGAAAGGAACAGGCATGCCTGTTTGGAAGGCCTAAACTAATGAAAATTAATATTCTAGAAAATATGTCACCTGTTTATTTCACATTCCAGTGTTTAAATGACATTGATAAGCTGTTTGACCTTGGACAAGTTACTGAACCCCTTTCTGTCTCAGCTCTCTTCTCTGAATGAGGTTGATGATAATGGTTCCTATTTCAGAGTTGATAGAATTGAATGAATCGTGGAGCACCTGTGGAGCTTCTGGCATACAGTAGCTCTACGTGTTTGTGTGTAAAGGTTGAAAAGAGAGACTGAGGGGGAAAAATACAGAAAGAAAAGGAAGAGAAGGAAAGGGAATGAGGGAGGAAAAAAGAAGGGAGGGAGGGAGAGAGGACGAACAAATTTACACAGTAACACTCTTTCCAGTTCTGGAAAGGATGAAGCTGAAAGGATGAAGCTAAAAGTATGAAGATTTGAGAGCCACCTCTGACAGTACCCTCTCCAATCATGAGTTTCCTCATCTGTTAAAGAACTGTTGTTCAGTTGCTCACTCGTCTGACTCTGCAGCACACCAAGCTTCCCTATCCTTCACTATCTCCCAGAATTTGCTCAAACTCCTGTCCATTGAGTTGGTGATGACATCCAACCATCTCATCCTCTGTCACTCCCTTCTTCCTTCAGTCTTTCCCAACATTACGGTCATTTCCAATGAACAGATTCTTTGCATCAGATGGTCATGGTATTGGAGCTTCACCTTCAGCATCAGTCCTTCCAATGAATATTCAGGGTTGATTTCCCTTAGGATTGACTGGCTTGATCTCCTTGTTGTCCAAGGGACTCTCAAGAGTCTTCTCCAAAAAGAGATTGGATTTCTGTGATAGTCAAATAAAGCCTGGCACAGACTTGGTTATCAATTAACTACTTCTTCCTCCCAAGGGACATCCAACCAGAAAGGTAACCATTTCTTAGTACTTGAGTTTTGCTTTTCTTCTTTAGAAGACAATCAAAAAAGGAGAGAATACAGCTGTTAAGGTAAAGTGGTCAGCACTGACGTTTATAATAGGAATGCAAATTTCTCACAAACCTCACAAAGTATTTTTTAAGTGAGTTAAAATTATTAAAGTATAGGCTGCACAATACATATCAACACACAAACCAGTATTTGAAACACCGGCTTTTGATTAATTTGCTTGGAAATTCTCACAACCCTAGAGGCAAAAGTTAATGAATTAATTGATATGCAAGCAGAGCTGACTGAATACATTTGAAAACAAATTTAAGCCAAAATCCTACAAACTATTATTTGAAAAAAATTTTTTTATTATTTATTTATTTGGCTGTGCCCAGTGTTAGTTGCGGCATACGGAATCTTTAGTTGTAGCATTCGAACTCTTAGTTCCAGCATGTGGGATCTAGTCCTACTACCAGGGATCAAACCTGGGCTCTCTGCTTTGGGAGCGCAGAGTTTTAGCCACTGGGCCACCAGGGAAGTCCCCTAGAAATTATTTTAAAAGAGCATTTTAAAGATTGAAGAATCATCCTAAGGTTTGTAAATATAACCCTTTCCCTTCAAAAACATTTCATAATGAATAATAGAAAGATCAGAAAGTAAATAAGAAGTTGCACCTCCTTTTCCCGCAACATCTTGCCCTATATCTCCTGTCATCCACTGTCCAGCTCCCTAAATCCGATTCAGTTATCTTCATTCTTGAAGCACGCTTTTGTCAACAGCCAGTCCCAAATCCCCCAGCAGTTCTTCCCTGTCTTCCTGCCTCTGTCCTCATCTCTAAAACAATGCTGCCATTTCAATAAGATCAGCAGTAATGTGCATACCAAGTATCTTGCTGTTAAAATCAAGTACTAAAATTGTGAGTAACAGGTAAAGAGGGAAGCTGGGAGGGGATCAAAGGGAAGGGGAGGAAAGGAAAGGGGAGAGGAGGGAGGGAGAAAAGAATGTTAGGGAGAGTTCAAGGTTTTGTTTGTCATCACTCTTGTCCAGTCAGCTAGAACTTTTCAGAAACAAAGTTACATCCAGGGCTCTGAGAACACAACATGAGAAGGTTATCTGTGTGGGCGCTTCAGACACACTTTTTTAAAATTGGGGTTTAGTTGCTTTACAATGTTGCCTTGGCTTCTGCTGTACAAGGAAAGTGAATCAGCTATTGTTGTTCAGTTGCTCAGTCCACCGACTCTTTGCGATCCCCTGGACTGCAGCATGCCATGCTGTCCTTCACTAATCTCCTGGAGTTTGCTCAAATTCATGTTGGAGCTATATGTATACACATATCCCGCCCTTCTTGAGCCTCCCTCCCACGCCCCCATCCCACCCCTCTACGTCATCACAGAGCATTGAACTGAGCTCCCTGTGCTATACAGCAGCTTCCCGCTAGCTATCTGTTTTACAAACAGCTCATGAAACTCAATATCAAAAAATCCAAACAATCCAATCCACAAATGCACAAAAGACCTAAATAGACATTTCTGCAAAGAAGACATATAGATGGCCAAAAGGTACACAAAAAAATGTTCAGGCACACTTAACCATCCAGGATGCTGTCAGATCCTAGCACAGTTAAAAAAAAGGAGTCAGTAGTCAGGCAAAGGTAAACTCTGCAGAGTTAGATGGGGAATATAGCCAATATTTTATAATAACTATAAATGGAATATAAGCTTTAAAACTGTATCATTATATCATACACTTATAACATATTGTATATAACTATACTTCAATTTTTAAAAATTAAAACAAAAGTTTTCAGAGTTCGGAAGGCTGTCCTGCAGGTTGGCTTGGAAGGAGGAGGGGCTGGGTCGGTGGGAACATGTGAGATAAGATGGCCTGGAATCAGAAGGCCTGGGATGATGGGGCATTACAAGAGTGGCTGGCTGCTGACCCCCTTCCGTAGGCCCAGCGATGATTGAGGCTGACCAGTGATTACCCTGTAAGAGGCTCAGTCTGGCTCAGCCTCTTCTTGTTCTTGTTCTTATCTCCTGTTCTGAGTACCTCTGCCAAGGCTGGACCTTGGTTTTAGTTAAGTCTGCCCTGGGAAAGAAGGCATGAAGGGCAGTCTCTGGCAATGGTAGGTGGTCTGACTCATTTTCTGTCATGGTTCTGTCGTGGTCCCTGTGCAGGTTGGAAAAGAATTTTCAGACATAAGGTGGAATGAGAGGAGAACACTTTTTTAGAGTAGAGCCCCTGTTGGAACAACAGGCAGGCTCAAGGGAGAGCCGACGCTTTTCATGGGCTAGTAACCAATTTTTATAGCCTCAAGATAAAGAAAATTCCTGCTGGGAGGGTGGCATTAAGTAGGTGATTTGTTAGGATGCTACAGCGTGGGTGCATGCGTGCGTGCCAAATCATTTCAGTCGTGTCTGACTCTTTGAGACCCTATGGACTGTAAACCGCCAGGTTCCTCTGTCCATACGGATTCTCCAGGCAAGAATACTGGGGTGGGTTGCCATGCCCTCCTCCAGGAGATCTTCCCGATCAGGGATTGAACCCATGTCTCCTGTGGCTCCTGCATTGCAGGCAGATTCTTTACTACTGAGCCACTGGGGAAACCCTATAGAGTGGGTATTTTACCTAATTTGGAGTCAGGGAGCTGGAGGGACTTAGGTCAGCTTAGGTCAGGGGGACTCATGGCAACAAGTGCTATGGGGGTCAGTCAGTTCTGAGAGGACCCTGGCACAGGGCTCTGGATCTGGAACCTCTCCACAGGTTCCAGAAAGGGGGAAAAGAAAGAGGAAAGGGTCCCAGCTCTGTTCTGTGGCTTTATTGTCAGAGGCCTTCTGCAATGGAGTAACAGAGCAGAAGGCCTCTTCCCCTCCACTCCCCTGTCCGCAGCCTGCCTTTTCTCTCTTTTAAAATCAGAGAAGTGAGAAAATGCAGAAGCAAAGAAAAGGAGTCAAATAGGACAAAACAATAGTAGTTTAAGCAGTAGACAAAGTCAAGGACCTTTCATGCCTTCTCAAGGGCTACAGATAATATTCTGAGCCATATTGTTTGAGCTCTCTTGTATTGATAGATACTGAAACCGGTACCAGGTGGAAGAAGTTAGCTACATGATGATCAGACTGTAGCCACACACTTCCAAGAATTGGCCTCAAAGAAATGGAAACAAATTGACCCTGGAAATGAAAATTAACTGTACCTAAAACAATCAAGATGACTCTGGTCAGACCACCCATGACCAATTTGAAGATGACTGCGGAGCTGACTGTGTTGTTTCTGCATGGAGCCCCCTCCCTTGGGCTATAAGAGGCCCTGCCCACTGACTGTCAGTGGGGGACAGCCAGCCTTTGGACAGGAATCTGCCTACCCCACCCCACTCCCTGCTGGCATCCAAAATAAAGCAGACTTTCCTTTCCACCAACCTGGCCTCTTCACTGGCTTTTGAGTGAGGAGCAGCGAGACTCTTTATTTTTGGTTCCCCTTCCAGGTACCACCTAATATCTACCGAATTCTAGTGACTCTTCAGCTACAAGGCAATGAACTATTTGGGGTTCCTAGGATGGCTCAGCAGAGAAGGCAATGGCACCCCACTCCAGTACTCTTGCCTGGAGAATCCCATGGACGGAGGAGCCTGGAAGGCTGCAGTCCATGGGGTCACTACAAGTTGGACACGACTGAGCGACTTCACTTTCACTTTTCACTTTCCTGTATTGGAGAAGGAAATGGCAACCCACTCGTGTTCTTGCCTGCAGAATCCCAGGGACGGGGGAGCCTGGTGGGCTGCTGTCTATGGGGTCACACAGAGTCGGACACGACTGAAGTGACTTAGCAGCAGTAGCAGCAGCAGCAGCAGGATGGCTCAGTGGTAAAGATTTCGCCTGCCAATGCAAGAGACACAGGAGACTTGGGTTATATCCCTGTGTTGGGACGATTCCCTGGAGGAGGGCATGGCAACCCACTCCAGTAGTCTTGCCTGGAGAATCCCATGGACAGAGGAGCCTCGTGGGCTATAGTCCATAGAGTGGCCAAGAGTTGGACACGACTACGTGACTAAGCACACACAGTGAACTATTTGCTTGTTCCATACTGGCCTGGTCTCTCCCCTTAGAGACAGGAACTGTCTTACTCTTTCTGTAGCTTTGTTATTGCCCAGCAAAAATGTCTGGCACAGAATAGGTGCTCCATAAATACTTAAGTAAATAATACAAAACTGTTGACTAATGGCAATTAATCAATAACCAATGAGCACCTCCACCTCATCCAGGCACTATTGGGAATAGTGCACAACTGCTTCCTTATTTACTGAGTGTGTGCTGTGTGAGCGACGGGCCAGGAACTTCCACTGAACACACAACCTAGTGAAAGCCTAGATTACAAAAGCTTCAGTTGTGTTAGACTCTTTGTGACCCCATGGACTGTAGTCCACCAGGCTCCTCTGTCCATGAGATTCTCCAGGCAAGAACACTGGAGTGGATTGCCATTTCCTTCTCTGATAAAAGCCATGTAGAGAGAAAATCAACCTTTTGGGGGAAGGGCATAGGGCTGATGTGTGTGTGAGAAGGGGTGTGGGCGTGAGATGGCTGTAGGGAGAGTAAGATTTCATAGTTTTAAAATAGACTTGCCAACCCACTAATTATATATAGTGTCTGAAAAGTACCAAAGCTGTTCTCTGTTTGGAAAAAAATTGAAGTAAATAACTTGGAAGTACACTATATTTTCTTTCTCCTCTTCTGGGAGGGAGTGTGTTGAGCATGTACAACAATCATAAAAAAGAATTTTAAGGAAAAACATGTCTGTAATCCCACCATCCTGCAGTTTTCACGTTATTTGCTCATTCTATTTGTATGTGCATGATTTTTTCCACCTTTACAGCAAAGCTAATTTTCAGTCTTTCCTTAGACTTTTCTCCTGAACATTTTTCCTTGTGCCCAAATAAGCTTCGTTATTATTTTCATCGGCTGAAGAAATTGCAGTGCTTGAGACTGTTGTAGTACTGGAGCCATGGAGATCTGCACGCACAAAATGTTTTTCCTTTTCCTACTCTGCTGCTGGAGTGTAAATTCCTGGGTGGCAGGGTCTGGATGCTTTCAGGACTGGAGGCGAGTCTGGCACCTCCATCATGAAGGGCTGGTTTGAGCCTCTGTAGCACCAAGCTCAATGCCTCCCTCGGATGTGAAAATGCAGCACAGGAGACTCCAGCAGCTGCCCCTGACTCTGAGAACTGGAGAGGGCTTTCTGAATACAGAGTGAAAAAGTCTTGCCAGAGGCTGGCCCCTGCCATTCAGATTTGTAGGATGTGGAGCTGCCTGCACTGGGAGCAGGGGAGTAGCCTTTTTGGGCAACACTCAGGAGTCCATCCATTCCCCTTCTCCCCACCCTACAAATTTCACTTGCACACGAATTACCTGAGCTCATTTCCAAGGTTCTCTAAATGTTGAACTCCTTGCAAAGAACCAAATGTCACTCACGTTTGCACAATGTATCTTTCTGATGCTAAAGTGTATGGTATACATGCCAAACACATGGTGTGCCCTTGAAAACGTGTACTGCTCTGCTCAGTTGTGTCCGACTCTTTGGGATCCCATGGACTGTAGCCCACCAGGATCCTCTGTCCACGGAATTTTCCATGCAAGAATACGGGAGTGGGTTAACATTTCCTTCTCCAGATCTCTTGGCATCTCCTGCATTGGCAGCTGGACTCTTAACCACTAGCGCCACCTGGGAAGCCCGACCCACACAGTGTGCCCTCTAAAATATGGACTATAAGCATTTCTGAGCTTGAGCCTTAAGAAAAGACATTTGCTTCATTGAAGTGCTTTGTCTTTTATCATAGTTCCCTCTTTTTCTCGACTGTTCTCAACAGAGCTAAATGAACCAGGTCAACAAGGGCTGGGTTTTCTGCAAATTTTCTTCTTTCCTGCCTTTTTTTTTTTTTGTCTTTGAATGTGAACGTGAAGTTGCTCAGTCCTGTCCGACTCTTTGCAACCCCATGGGCTGTAGCCTACCAGGTTCTTCTGTCCATGGGATTTTCCAGGCAATAGTACTGGAGTGGATTGCCATTTCTTTCTCCAAGGGATCTTCCCAACCCAGGGATCGAACCCACGTCTCCCGCATCGTAGACAGACACTTTACCGTCTGAGCCAATGTTGCAGATACTGTTCATCCATGTTTTAATGGAATACTGCCTCAAAGCTATTTCTCATTGTTTTTTAAACATATGCCAGCTGAGTTGGCCTTTTTTAACTGGACCATTTTTAAAGTCTTTATTGCATTTGTTACAATATTACTTCTGATTTGCTTTGGTTTTTAGGCCTGGAGGCACCATGGGATTAGCTCCCTGACCAGGAATCAAACCTGCACTCTCTGTGTTGAAAGGTGGTCTAAACCCCTGACCGCCAGGTTAAGTCCCAGGGTTTTTGCTTTTTGTGTTGTAGGATTCTACAAGTTTGGACAGATGCATAGTTATGTATCCACCATTACAGTATCATGGAAGCTGTTTCCCTGCCTTAAAACCCCCTGTGCTTCATCTTTTCATCCCTTCCTTTTTCTACCTGAACGCAGAGCACCTACCTCTTGACTGTAGTTTTGCCTTTTCCAGAATGTCATATATTAGCAAGTCTTTTTGGACTGCTTCACTGAGCAATATGTATTTAAGGTTCCTTCACGTCTTCTTGTGCCTTGATGGCTCATTTTTTTTTTATTGCTAAATACCATTTCATTATACAGATGTACCACCGTTTATCGGTACATATGAAGGACATCTTGGCTAATTTTTGGCAATTATGGATAAAGCTGCTAAAAGCATTTGGGTGCAGGTTTTGGTGTGGACATGGTCTTTAACTCATTTGGACAAATACCTAGGAATGCAACTAATTGCTTGTAAGACTATGGTTAACTTTAAGGGACTGCCCAACTTCTTCCTTCTGTCCCATGTTGCGTTCCCATCACCAATGAACTCAAATTCCTGTTGCTCCACATCCTCAATAGCATTTGGTGTTGTATTTTGGATTTTAGCTATTCCTGTAGGTATTAGTGTCATCTCATTTTAATTTGCTATTCTCCAATGACATATTGACCATCTTTTCGTTTTATTTGCCATCTGTGTATTCTTTGATGAGGTGTCTAGATATTCGGACCATTTTTTAACTGGGTTTGTTTTCTTATTTTTTATTTAGGGTAAGCCTTTTGTCACTGTGTTTTGCTAATATTTTCTCCCAGTCTGTGGCTTGTCTTTCTGTTCTCTTGGCAATGCCTTTTGCAGAGAAATTTTTAACTTTGAAGTTCAACTTACCCATTTTTTTCTTTCCATGAATCGTGGTTTTGGTGTTTCATTAAACGTTAGAAACAGTCTACATTAGAAACGGTGGGCATACTAGTAAGCTGAGTTACTCAGAACTAAAGTCTCAATTAAGCAATTTGTATAATAATCTTTAAAAACGATGACCTCCTTTAAGTATCTGGGGCTTTTTCCTAGAAGTTTTAAGGAATAAATGATGTACATGGGAAAAACATATCAAAACAAAAAAACCATCACCCAGACTCCTGACTTTAACATGTGGTCACCTAAAAATCCTTGTAATTAAGACCTTGGGCTTCGGGTACTTCTATTTTGTTGTCTCTAGGGCCCACTAGTTTTGATCACTGTTTATACTCCATTGTAAGAATATGTCACATTTTATCCATTCTTCAAAGGGGAACTGAGTGGTTTCTGGATTTTTGCTTTCTGTAAACAAGGCTTTGAAAATTGCTGTACATGTGTACTGTTCTCTATATGCAGGTTTTTCTTAGAGGAGTAAAACTTGAGGATTGTAGGATGTATAAAAGTCCAATTTTAAAAGGTACTAGTTTCCAAACCGTCCTAAAGACTGAACCACTTTTGGTTAATGTCAGCAACCTTTCAAACACTGCTGCTAAGTCGCTTCAGTCGTGTCCGACTCCTTGTGACCCCATAGACAGCAGCCCACCCGGCTCCCCAGTCCCTGGGATTCTCCAGGCAAGAACACTGGAGCGGGTTGCCATTTCCTTCTCCAATGCATGAAAGTGAGAAGTGAAAGTGAAGTCGCTCAGTCGTGTCTCTTAGCGACTCCATGGACTGAGGCCCACCAGGGTCCTCCGTCCATGGGATTTTCCAGGCAAGAGCACTGGAGTGGGGTGCCATTAAGAACTAGATACTGCCAAACACTTTTAAATCTTTGCCAACTGAATGGGTATAAAATAGTATCTTATTGTGGTCTTAATTTGCATTTTAACTTTTCCTGGTTTGTAACCTGGCTTTTCACTTTCTTTGATGGATTTACCATATGGTATTTTTGGTTTAAAATGCCTCATTTTAATAGACAAATTCATCAGTAACACTTGCAGTCAATGCTTTGTTGTCTTAAACAGTCCTTCTATATCCAAGGTTGAAGCAGTAATCATCTTTTTTTGAGAGTTAGAAAATTTTGTGTTTTACATTTAATACATGAATTTTTTCCTTGTGGTATGAGATAGGGAGCAATTTTCACCTCTTTTCTATGCTGACGACCAGCTGGGCTAGCTGTCATGATCACAGTCTCCTTCCCCCAATGTGGTGTGCTGTATCTCTTACACCCAGTTCATTTCATGCATGGCTTTTTTTGGGGTATATTGGTCTAATCTATCAGGATTCTGTACGACCCTTAGTGAATACCATGCTATTTTAATGAACGTGGCTTCATGATGAGTCTTACATAGAGTGGAAAAATGCCCACCTCCCTGATTTTTCTTTATTGAAATGTCTAGCCTTGGGCTCGTCTTTATCTTTTAATTTAGAACCACTTTAACAAGTTTCAGGAGGAAACTTGATGGGACTCTGATAGGGACTGCTTTGAATCTATAGGGCTATTTGGGTACAAAATACATCTTCTTGACATTGTCTGCCTAGCTGCAAACTTCTCTCTGTCCCTACTTTTTCAGGTCTTAGTTATTATCTCTTAATAATGTTGGAAAATTTTTTCTTAAAAGAGGTCTTCAACATAGTTAATTTCCTAGGTACTTGGTGTTAATACTATTGTAAAACGTGTCCTCCAGTTTTCTGATTGTTACTGATACAAAGAAATGCAACTGGCTTCAGAAAATTAATGTTACACCTACCTCTGTAATGAAACCCTGGTATTTCTGGTACTTTCTCTTTAGATTTGAGTTTTCTACAAAATAAGAACGTGTAATGTACAAATAATTAGTGTTTCCTACTTTTTATTTCTTATAAAATTTTTTATTCTATTGACTAGGATCTCCAACACAATTTTGAACATAAGCAGTCATAGTGGAAAACCAGCCCTTTGTTTCTGAATTTAAAAGGGTATGAAATTTCCTCTTTGTGGTAGATGCTCTTTGTTTTATAGATTTACACAGAAGCTATCACCTTAAAGAAATTCCTTTCAAGTCCTAATTTATCAAGAGTTTTTATTATGACTGGGTGGTGTTAAATCCTATTATATACTTTAATTGGATCTACTAAGATAGTCATAATGGTTTTCTCTTATTTAATATTTACAGATTCCAATGCTAAGTCATCATTACATATGGAGGGAGAATACACATACTAAGATAGAATACACAAGTATTAAGTAAACAAATATAACCTTAGAAATCTGTATTGTAAAATACTATTTAATCTGTTTTACATACTATTTCAAGTTTTTAAAAGGCTGGCTGCCAGGTAAGTTTAAAAACCAACGGCTTTAAGAACAAACGGCTTTTTGGAGATCTTTCTAGTCCACAGTTCTCCAGCTCTCTGTGTTTGAGTTGTGCCCTTTCAGTTTCTCTAATCCTACTAGAAAAAGAAGCTTCTACTAGATACTAATTCGTTGTGACAGAGTTCAGAACAGAGAAACAAACAAGAGCTTGAAAATATGACACATTCAACTCATGGGAATGTAAGATCACAATTTATCATCGTTAAGTATCAGTCACAGATAGACGTGAGAGCTCATCTCACAAAATCAGTAAAGCAGAAAACTAAAGGACCAGAAGTCAAAATGAACTACCAGCAAGAGTAACGGAGAAAAAGTAATACAAGGGCACGTTATGGTTTTCCTTTTTATTTAATCAAAGACTGGTGGATAAACATAAATACAGCACAATTACTTCAGATCATTCTTCATATTGTATACACACAGACCAATGAACATTATCTGAAAGAAACCTGCAGTCAGCAATGAAATGCATACAGCTTTTCCTTCCTTCGCTCAAAAAAACTTAAAAACACACAAACTTAGAATCTCATCAGCACACACTCTCCTGTGACAAATGATTCAGACATAAATAGTGGGTGCAAAGAAACTATATGCTAACATATGTATAACCTTTGTTAAGGAAAAACAGAAGCAGCCATAATGATTAAGATACATTCAGTTACTGATAACTAGCTGTGCCTTAAAGGACATTATCAAAACAGAAATCGTGCTGCAGAGAAAAGCTATATATACATACACAATGAGAAAATAAACTGCAAGATTAAAGCATGCATGTTTAATACTGGGAAAAATCACAGCCCTCCAAAATTTCTCCACATTTGTTATAAAAGCCCTCTGCACTCAACTAAAATTTAAATGATCTTAAAAGGATAATACTCGTAAAGTTTACTTTTTTCAGCCACAGAAACTGCAATGGAAATAAATGTTCAGAGTCATTTTCAAAACAAAAACAAAAATCTATTCTTCTGATGACATGTATGATTACAGGTCTATGCAAGATACATTGCTCTACATTCCCAATGACTAGGAAAAAAAAACCTCAAGTCAGTTTTTAGTTTGCAGATGGTCAAAGGATTTTGTATTCCATCAGGAGTTCAAATCTTCTGGATCTTTTCACCAACAACTACTGGATTTTCTTTTCTGATTTTCTCAGCAGCATCAGCTTTGTAATTGTAAGAGCAATTGTGTACATCTGAGTAACGATGTACACCACAGTAAACATTTCCACACCGGCATTCAAACCCTGAAAATGGATCAATACACGTACATGAGTTGAGTGCAAGGTCTAAATATTAAACTCTCTACATAATTAATGTTAAAAAGATCATGCCTGTAGGGCAGCAATCTAAAGAATCATTCCAAACTAGCAGTTGCACAACCTAGTATACTCTCAAATTCACCAGCTGATGGCTTCAGTTCTTGTTACCACCTACAAATACAGGTCTGTGCCAGCCCAAGTCACAGCCACTTCTCTGAGCTCAAGTTTCTTCACCCGAAACACAACTGCTTCCTATCAAAAACAGGACTGATAAACTGAAAATGTAAGACACTTCTCAAATACTAAAATGTGAAAAAATAAGCATACTGTCATAAGACAACCTTAAGATTTAGTTAAGAAAGATGAAACTTTGGACAGAACTGTTAACAAATAGAACAGCTCTCCTTGGCCAATCTCTAATGGAGATATGAACTGTAATCTGGCTCAGTGACTAAGAGCATGAGATCCAGTTGCGGTTGCCTAAGCATGAATCTATTTACTAACACAGGCAAAATTCCAAGCCTCCCTGAGCCCCAGTTTCTGCACCTCTAATTCTGGAAATCAGTTATAGTAAGAATTAAACGAGGAAGTATTACCTGCCTAACATACAGTGAAGATGCAATAAATGCTACTTATTTTAGGGAAATGCCCCAAGAATTGAAGCCAAAAGAGAGAAATAAGCAGGGTGAATAGTCTTTAAATAAAACTAGTCCTGCACCCCTAAAAAGGATTTTACTATATGATGGAATTGTTAGAACACAGCAATCAATATTTTAAATGTTGACATTTGATGCAAACTTCCTTTACCACATTTTTTTAAAACTTCCAAAAGATATTCTATAACTTCATAACATTTTATTTTTAAAATTTTATTATTACTATTTTGGCTGCACTACATATCTTGTGGGATCTTAGTTCCCCAGCCAGGGACTGAACCCAGGAGTGAAAGTGTGCAGTCCTAACTCCTGGACCACCGGGAAGTCTCCTGTGACTTCGTAATAATGAATGAAAAATGAAGACAAAAGTAACACCAGACTAACAAGACTGGACAAGATAGAAATTACTAAGTCACAGCCTTCTATTCATGAAGTCTAAGTTTCTGAGATTTAGAAAGACAGTATTTGATACTATACATATATATTAGGTAGTATATATATACACACACACACTTTAAAATGCCTTATTTTTTCATGTTTGTATTCTTTAAATAAATACACTCGCCAAGGCATGAGCCAGTCTTAAAACATCTTTGATATCAGACTATAAATCTCCTTTCCTCTTTTATTTACTCCTTAGTCATATAACCCTCCTAAAACATAATTTTGCTCAAAATCCTATCTATTCTTAAGTCAGTTTCTTAGGCAGAGTATTCAGCAGAATGCCCTTCACACAGTAAACAATGGGAACTATTTACAGCTGCCACTCTTCCTCATCAGGTAACCAGAGTACACATCATCAGCCTTGTCTGATGGTCTCAAACACCCTTCTGCACATATTTTGTGCTACATTCCCTATTTATGGTCCCTCAACATGCCCTATTCTTTCCTTTCTCTGAGCTTTCATTCAAGCTATCTTTTTTCCTGCCTGAAATGCTCCTATGTCCATCAGTTATAAGTCCTACTCACTTTTCAGGACCCAGCTGAAACATCCTACCTTCCAGATTCTTTGATGGGCCTCTGCTCCTCTCCTACGAATTATCAATAATTACGCACATCTCTGAACTCCCAAAGCAATCTACTTGACTGGATTTAAATGTACTTGCTTTGCCAAATAGCCAAGTAGTATTTCCAACATTTTCCCCTCTCTTAATACCATCTAATAGCTCTGTTACAGCAGTCAGCATGTACTGATTACTTATTGGGTGGCAGGACAGGTCTATCACCTTACATGTATGAACTCTGTGAGCCCACACCACCAACCAATGACTAGCCGTTTTACACACAGCTCACCAAGCACTTAAACACCCTCTCTCACACAATTTCTGGCTCTCTAAAGGCAGGAGACACACCCCTGCCCTTTCACAGAGCCTGGCATACTGACTTTACTTGTCTAACATTCTCAAATGTGGCTAAAATGAATTTTAAAAGAAAAGCTATTCATTTCACTATTAGGTATGTAATTAAAGCTACTTTTACTTAAGAAAATTCAGGAGGTGAAGCATATCCATTATTAACTCACATGGAAACAGAAATAATCTTAATTGAAGCCATTAATAGTAAGTCAAACATTATCTTAAATAAAATCTTAATTTAAACCTTGTGACTCAGGCCCTTACCAGTAAGTCCCACTTTCTTTCTGCACATGAAACAGCGATTCTTTTTCTGTTTTGGTTTTTCAAGAGACTTGCTTTGCTCTTCAGATGCCTGCTGTGCCGTTTCTGATACTGAAGCTGACAAAAATATGAAGGCAGTGAAACTTAATTGTGCAATGAGATTCTGAGGAGAGGTGGTTGCTACCCCAACTTGCCCCCACTGATCTGTTTATTCAGATAATTGAGTGTTTATTTATTAGCATGGAAAGATGCCCACAGTTAAGTTACAATGTAGTTTATATAATATGACCCCCTTTGCACATATGTATGTTAAAATATGTACATATTTTCTGCATATGTATACACACATGCAGAAAAGCTAAACTATACATTGACATTTTAACAATAACTCTAGAAAGTGCTGTATTTTCAAAATTTTCTGGTAATTATGTATTTGACCCATAAAAGACATACAACACACAAACACTACTTGGGTATTCTAAGGGAGAAAGAAAGAAAATGGTCACATGCAAACTTCTAAATATTGCTGAGTCAGAACTATGTAGATTTCAAAGAGTACAAGGGAAAGGAATCCTAAAACCAAGATTCAGTGGAATACTATGTTCAAAATTCTCAGAATATTTCATATAAAACCTTTAAAATATGGGGAATAAGATATATTGATTAAAACACTACAATTAAGATAGTAAATTAAGTAGTGAACTCAAGGCCATCTACACCAAAATTCAGGTCAAATTATTGCCCCTACACCCTAACTTATGGGTTTAATAAACTGGAAACCTGTCATTCCTAACTGATACACATTCCTCACTGTATAAGTGAGACACTGCTATTTATTAAATCACAAGGCATAATTAAAAGAGAAAGATGTTTTAACACAGTAAATTCCCAATTAAACATGAAAAAAATTCTTCAGAGTCAGGAGGACCAAATGGAAGCAGTACCACCCACCTGGTGGCAACATATCCTGATTATGAGCAAAATACCTACAGAAGCAAAATATCTAAAAAAGCTGTTTCAAGGACACCACTCTGAAAACTCCAATAAACAATGTTAGGGAATTCTGGTTTAGGCACACAGCAGCTACTCGTGTGCCTTCTTCCATCTGAGATGATTTTCCTATCCAATAAATTCTGCTTGAGGGATACAAGTGGAACAATAAGGAAGAGAAAGAACAGATACCTGGGCAAGTCACCAAACCAGCTGACCCTACCCTGGGAACTGAGGGGGGCTGGAGCTGGCAGCAGGAACACACACACACAGCCTACTCCAGGAAGCACCACAGCTGTCTAGTGGAAAGAATAATGGCCTGGAGTCAGGTGCCCAGGTTCCAGTTCCAGCTCAAATGACTACAGCACTTGAGTCAAAGACATCTTTTCTTTTTGTCCATCTATTAAGTAGATGGAAAAAATATTCTCTGCGTTTATTCCTATCAAATCGGGAAATCACAGGTATATTGTGTGTCATGAGTGTGTGTACCTGTATAGATACACAGTTGTATGCAAGTTTATAATAAAACATTTTCAATTCAACAGTATAAGCAAGACTTAAAAAAAAAACTAGCCTAAGAGATTTTACACATGGAAAACTAACCCTCTCAAACTCATATGAAACTTATACCTGATTGTTCAATAATTCTGCTATGCTGAAATTATGAATGCTAAGTTCTTGAAAGGTACTTAATACTGGTTTAACTTAAGTCACTGAAATTACATGTGGAAAAAAAAAGGAGTCTATACAGTTTAAAACCCCATTATTTAAAACCTCAATAGTGGTACAGAAAGTGCTTGCCAATGCAGGAGACATAAGAGACATGGGTTCAATTCCTTGTCAGGAAGATCTCCTGGAGGAGAGCATGGCAACCCAGTCCAGTATTCTTTCCTGGAGAATCCTATAGACAGAGAAGCCTGGCAGGCTACAGTCCATGGGGTTGCAAAGAGTTTGGACACAACTGAAGCGACTCAGCATGCACAATTTCTCCTAACATAGCATCAAGACCATCTTTTCCATTAATGTACTCAGCACTAGGCGAATAAAACTTCTTATTATCCATATACCATAAATGGGTCTTTGTATTATAAGTTTACCAACTTAAAATCTTTTTTTTGGTCAAACTTGTAAAACCACTGCTGTTTTATTCTTAAGCAGTATGTAACTTCCCACTATCAACATTCTAAAATTTGTTCAACTTTAAGACATAAATAACACCTTCATAGTTAGCAGCCTGTTTTCATTCTTCCATCCCTAGCTCTCTCTGGAGACTGCCAAGCAACCCCTGTTTCTCAATTCTCTGCATCTAGGGCCTGAAAGTAACCAGGATCCAAATAATGTATCCTCTCCCCGGTGCAGACTTGGTACCCTACCTGCTCTTCTCCATTCTGCCTCTCATCTTCCAACCTGGGCCAAGGACTTCCAAACCTCAGACTGCTCATACATTTAAACACCCATTTACCCATCTACTGCCTCCAATTGAGTCTTTAAGTTTTGAAATGTGACCACTTCCAATCTGCTCTATCTAAAATCTTGTCTCACCATCACTTCTTTCAACCTCCCTGTTGAGAACAAACACATCATTGCCGTTTTCAACTGTCATCCAACTGAAAGCTTTAACATCACCCTTTACTTATTTCCCATGTCTAATGGATAACTAAATTTGGGGAATTTTTCTATTTCTCCTTTAAAAAATACCCTTTGTCTCCACCCATCCTTAAACTTTTCTATTTAACTAAAAATAAAAAGTATTCACTTATAGTAATCATGAATATTTACAATATTCATAATTGCATGGAATATTTATCCTGATCAAACAGTTACATTCTCTTTCTACAGCAAAATGTGTAAGGAGGCAAATTATGCCAATCATTTGTTGGGCATGAAATCAGAGGAAGGGGAATTAGCTAGCTTAACTAAATTTTAAACTAAACTTTAGCAAACTTCAGCTAAGATTGCCAGGTATATCTGTCGTCACCCTGTGAACACCATGTACAGTGGAAGGGTTCAATAGGTACAGCATCGTGTCTGTTTAAATCACGTCACAGGTCAAGTGACACACAGCTCATCTTCAGGCTTCTTTCCCGAGTATCCTCCTCAATTAATACATCGTTTCCACACACTAGTAGAATATCATTAACCAAGCACAGATTTTTCACAGCATCCTAAATGCCTCCTCTACTAGCTCTGCCCATGAAGAAAGCCTTCATACACATATTCCAGTCTTCCTAGATTCACTTCACTTTGGTTCACATAATGGGGATACGAAGAGCATGGGCAAGAACTTGAGATGCCATGCTATAAATAAGAGTAACTGAGTGTGACTGTTGCCCTGGAAGTCACATGTGGGGAAAGGGGGGGTCACTGCCAAAGTAAATAGATAATCCAAGTCCAAAGCAAGAGATTCCTCTTAAACCAGCAGCCCTGGTTCATGGGAGAGGGAAGAATATTTAGGTTAAAACAGACAAAACAGTAAAAGAGAACAGTATAACACAACCACTCATTCATTTAATTATATTGCTCAAACAAAACAGATTTTAAATTTCTATGTTGATGCTGATGACCTAATTACATATAAGTGGGAAAGGGCTCCCTACATTTCAGTCAATTAAATACTTAAGAATGTAAAACACCCTGCTCATAAAGAAAACAAATATAAAAAATATGTATCAGGCAGGTAATTTTAAAAACACATGCATCTAGGAGAGTGCCTGGCTAGGAATACTCAAACGTTAAATAAATGACCAAACATGTGCTAGATCATGTGCAAACCTTGCAGGTCTTCTGTTTCAGGTATTGCTTTGTCCACAGATGTACTGTCCACTTGGGAAGACGCTACTGATTCTGATAAAAGTGACTGATTTGACACAGGGCTAGAAAAGCAAAAATATTTAGATTTTAAAAGATGATCTCTATTCATGACTAAAAACTAAGTGATTAATAAGTAAGAGTTCAATATATCTAAGCAGATCATTAAGACAGGAATTAACCAGAAATGCTTTTTTTAAAAAAATAACTTTCACATAACTACAGAATTTTGAAACTTGAGACCAATTTGGACCAGAAATTTTTTGATTTTGAAATAAAGCAATAGTACGTGTCCACTGTGTATGAATTTACTAAATGAACACTAGTATGATAAAGACATGCTTCAGGAACCCTAACACAAAGTTGTATATGATGCACTGATGGACTCAGGAAAACTGGAAAAAGAAACTTCAGAGCAGAAACTTAGTATATGTTTCCTAACAGCAGGGTAAGAATGAAACAAATATTTCTGTGTTTCCAACTTCTAAAAGACTTCAGTTAAAAAGAAAATACACTACAATACAAATAGATATCAGGATGACATCGTGATATTACACAGAGAACAGGATCACACGATATTAAACAGAGAACCTGTGACAAAACCGTTTTTTAATACAAAGCACTAGTATTTCCATCAAAGGCCTATGACTAGAAGAACTTAACATGCTTCAAAAGGACTTCAGGGGTTGGTCAGGATACATATGAAGAAAAATAAAGAAAAAAGCTGTCTGAAAAACAAATCTTTTCATTAAATTTTAAGACAACTCCCTACTCTCACTGTAATGTAATACCAATAAAAAGATTTTTTTGACTAGTCAGTGATAATGAGATAGATATAAGTTTCTGCTAGTTAACCCTAAAGTGACTTTAAATAGTTTTCCTTAAATAACAGAACTGACCAGATATGGAAAAAATGCCTTACTTTTTGATAGCTCTCTGGCCACAGTTCCGAGGCAGCCTCTTACCTTGGCTGCACAGATGAAGCTGTTGAGTCTAGCGCTGACTGAGCCTCTGGGACACTACCGTCTGTGCACTGGACTGGTAAGGACTCAGACAGACTTGTGACAGAAGGCGCTGCAACAGGACCACATCGCATGTTAGTGACTCTGTGCCCTGGGCGGGCCAGCACCTTATCTAAAAAAACCAAGACCAGTTTCCCAGGAAATACAGTATACGGGTTTTGTTTTACTATGTAATATACCAGTTCATTACTTTAGCTAAAAGTTTTCAATAATTTTCCTATGAAAAGGATGCTAATTTTACCACATACAAAATATACATAGTCAAGACCTAAACTACTATTTTTTAGGATTATCGCACAAACTCTTTAATTCATAAATGTCTTCCAAATAATAGTGCACAATGAGATCTTTAAAATAAAAAAGAATTCAGCAGTAAGGCAAATGTTAAGTTCAGAATTAAAATCTGCACTCAGGTTATATTATTTTACCTGTTCTTCATAAGGCAAAAATGTAGATAATGATTTTACAAAACAATATAAGTAACTTATATTCACTTGATTTTAGCCTCAAGAAAATTTAAAGTCCAGCTTGAACAGGAAGCAATGATGAAATAGACTCCACAAGCAATTTTAAATGAACTAAGTAACAGCCTGCACTTTCATTAACCACAGAAACCTACATTCAGGCATTAACCTACATGAGAACTATCCTAAATGAGTAAAGTTCATGTTCAAAATCCCTTTTTACACAATCATTGAAGCAAAAGCCACATCAATTCCAGGAGAATCCTCTGACATAAAAACGCATAAAGAACTCAAGTGAACTGGGGATGAACAAACACCCTTTTCTCTGAGTCAAACTGCCCCCACCTCTCCTTCCTATGCAGAATGGAGGAAGGCTTTCTCTGAAATCATCTGTGGCTATCCATGTGGAACTCTCTCCTCCAACTACCTTGGCCTCAGAAGTCATCCTAGAGAAAAGAATCAAGGTCCTCCTACAGCCCCCACTCCTTCAGAGCTTATTTTCCAAGACAGCTCTACATACTTGGAGTGTGCATCTATTTTATTAATTAGTAAGATAAGAGTTCTTGAGCACAGCACGTAAGACTGAAATGGATCTACAGTAGTTCCTTTCAATGAGTGGAGATACTCCTCTTTCTCTTGCCCTACCACTGATCATTACAATATGTAATGAGACATTTTCCTGATGTAAATGTAGTAATTTAAGTACAGTGTGGAAGCAGGAAGAGGTGCTGGGTATCCTGTGCTACTCAGGTGTATCTCAGTTATGAACAGCGCTGTGTTTTACTTACCAGGTAAGAACTACTTACCAGGTGGGCTTATTCTACCATTACTACTATTCTGTCTTTGAAGATGTTCTTTATAGCACACTGAACACATGCCGTTCGTACGAGGGTTTCCATAAAATCCGCAGCCAGTGGAACAAAGCATAGGCACTTGGCTGTGATTAGTTTCTTGAGCCATGTTCCTCTGTTGCACACCTGAAATTTACACAGAATGAGCAGAGAACTCTGATACATACTACAATCATATATTATCCAAATCCGCTTTATGTAATAAAGGAAAATGCACATATACTCCTCCCCAAACCACTCTACAGCTGTCTGGTATAGAGAGAGGAAAAAAAAATATCGAAAGGATACAAAAACTGAACTTTTATCTCCGACCCTCACTGTACAAAAGGAGGATTGTACTGGCTCAAACAATGTTATGAACTAGAGAAAGATCTAAAGACTCCACACCATCAGAATGTTAAGAAAAATCCTTTAAGTCTAGTTCAGCTTGGACACCTAGGAATGAGAAATACAGTTCTCTCTTTGTTGTATTAGTAAGGCCTAATCACTTAACTTTTGCTTAAAAAAGTTTGTTTTAACTTGCATAATGTTTTCTGTTTAAAAAGCATTTAACATAATATCAATGCTGGTGAAGATGTGGAGAAATAGAACACTGGTAAAATGAGAAAGTGAGTCAGCCATTTTAGAAAGCGACATTGACAATTCATCTTAAGAGCCTTGTGAAAGACTGCCCTTTTGAACCCATCATCTCCTTCAACAGAATAACTTGGGTAGAATCAGAAAAAAATTATAAATACATTATGTGTATATACACACGGCATGTATTTCACAGCTTATTTATAATGCTGAAAAACCTATTAATCATCAACAAGGATCAGAAAGAATAAATCTAAGGATGGGAAAGCTAACAGATTTTTTTTTTTCTAATGTGTATCTTCTTTGTACTTTTAAAATCCTCTTAAATGAAGATACTACTATATAATTGGGGACAGAATATTTAAAGTACTTAAAATTTAAAAACAGGCAGAGGAATTGTTTGGGAACCACAGGCAATAATCAATTACAGCAGACAGAAGAACCCTGTGTGCCATTCCTCCCATACAGCAAGCGGTTCTTTGGCATGAATAACATGACAGAAGGTAATAACAAGTTCTATCTTATTTAAAAAACAACAACAACAAAAAGCCTCCCAAATGAAATGAAGGTTACTCCAAAATGGGTATAGGTGTCTTTACAGAGAAGTCTATGTTCAAACATCATAAATGATAAGACTAACAATGAAGGACAGTGTTTTGCCACTGAAGTCTTCTCGAATTGATAAACAATGAAAGAAACCTTCACTGTTTCCCACTAACAGATTTTTTTTTCACCTAAATTATCTGCAAACACTGTTGTGGATTGAGGGGTGAATGGGGTGGGTTTAATGCAAATTTCAGAACCAAGAGCAATAATGCATTTGACTGAATTATAAAACAAAGCAGGTTTAGGTTTAGGCCTAGGAATAGAATCTGAGATTTTGAAAAACATCTTTTTTACTTTATGAAGCCAAGTCATCTCAGAATCCAATGATGAGTAAACAGCAAAGGTGGTAAGAACCTGGAGCCTCATCAAGGAGTCAAACCATGACATACAGTACCATTACTAAATTCTTGATCATCATACTGTCACAGCAAAATTCTTAATTTATTAAATCCTGAGACCGAACACACACAACTTGTTAATATTTTGTGTGACAAACTGGGAAATACACATAAAGCATTCCTGTGGCATACAGAGGTATGGTGAGTGAAGAAAAAGCACTTGAACAATTATTTGAGTTACAAGCTGAGTCATCTTCACAGAACAGGTTTTTTGTTTCTGATTATTCAGACTTGATTATATCAGATATTTTCTCAGAAATGAATGAAGCCTGTTACTTCAAGAAAAATAACTAATGGTATTTATTGCCAAGGACAATATTTAAATAATAAAGTAAAAAAGCTTGACAAATAATTTTTAGAGAGTCTCTTAAAATGATTAGTGAAAAAAGTGAAAGTGAAAGTGTTAGTCGCCCCGCCATGTCCTAGTCTTTGTGACCCCATGGCCTGTAGCCCACCAGGCTCCTCTGTCCATGGGGTTCTCTAGGTAAGCATACTGGAGTGGGCTGCCATTTCCTTCTCCAGGGGATCTTCCCAACCCAAGAATCAAGCCCGTGTCTCCTGCACTGCAGGCAGATTCTTTACCATCTGAGCCACCAGGGAAGCTGATTAGTGGTGATATTAATGACATGTGAGTACTGGTTCTATTATCAACATTTGGGAGATCTGCATAAGCCAGGAAATCAATATTTTCTAAATGACCAACATACTATGGTACAAAATTATTCATGAACAAAACACTCACTCAAAGGCAAAGATAGACCTATGGGTTTCAGAGTAACAGGACAAAACATTTTTACACAGTATGAGATTCTACACTGTAACTTATCCCTTTAAGAAACTACAAATTGTCACATTTTGGTGTAATACCAAAGAAGAGAGACATCTACTATCTGAAAAGGTTATCAAAATACTCCTTCCTTTTCCTACATATCTGTATGACACCAGCTTTCTTTTTTTAAACATTGTTCAGTTCAGTTGCTCAGTCGTGTCTGACTCTTTGCAACCCCATGAACCAACAGCCTGAATACGGAGGCAACCATGAGAATCCAGCTGTTTGTTCTAAGCCAGACCTTAAAGAACTTGCAAAAATGCATAACAATATCATGTTTCTTACTGAACCCTTTGAAGGTGGAGTTATTTTTCACAATAACTTTTAAATAAATTAATAACTAATAAATATTTGTGATTCTCTCACACTTTAATTTGTAATATGATAAAATTTTCACAAGATATGACAGACAAAGGCTAAAAGTCTTCAACGTACTCAATAACTTTTGAGAACTCAAAGGTCCTGAAACCAAAAATTCTGAGAACCTGCTGCTGTAACCAGCACGGCAAGCAGCACCAGCTCAAGAAGACAGACTCTGACCCTGGAGATGGGAATACAAAACCCCCTTACTCTGTATGTATAAAACAGATGTACATATAATATATACTATAGATAACTGCATCTGTGGAATTAAATTTTTATGGAGGTAGGAAGCCAATAAGGAAAAAACTGTTTCAAAAGACTCCTGGGAGTGGGGTGGGGGGGCTATAAAGGAAAAAGATTGAGACTCAGTGTTCTTACTTATTTTCACGGCTTGCTGGATCTTAGTTCCCTAACCACAGATCAAACCTGGGCCCGGGCAGTTAAAGTGCCGGGTTCTAACCACTGGACAGCCAGGGAATTCTCAGGAAACACTGTTCTAAATCACCAACTATTCTATACTGCATATTAATGACATTAAAATTATAAGAATTAAAAACTTTCCCTACCAGTACTGACAAATTTTTCAGTATATGCTGGCAATTACAAGCATCCAGAAAAGAGACTGGAGAAGGAAATGGTAACCCACTCCAGTATTCTTTCCTGGAGAATCCCAGGGACAGAGTAGCCTGGTGGGCTGCCGTCTATGGGGTCACACAGCCGGACACGACTGAAGTGACTTAGCAGCAGCAGAAAAGAGAACTATCTTATATCTATAAAAACTCAAGCAGAGAGTCACAGGTAAGAAGTACAACATGACCACGAAGCTTTTTGTATCACAACCTCTGCTTTTGAACAGTAAGACTAAAATGCAAAATGTTGTAACAATTTCCCCAAGCCAAAATACCCTGCACAGTAGCAAATCAGCAGTAATTTTTTAAGTCAAAAGCTTTCAAAAACTATTATCATGGCAGATAAAAAGCACAAAGGATTTCACAGGAAAAGAAGAGAGAAATAAAAGGAAAAAAATCAGTTTTATTTATTCATGGTTAGGCCACAAAATGTAACTTTTCATGAGGATTCAGAAAAAAGACCAAGAGCCACAAAAGGGTGTCCTAGTTTATCTTTAAGTGTAGTGGCAAAGATGGGGTGGCTCTGGAGAAACTGAAAGTCTGGTGTCCCCATGCTCTGGTACTTTTTTGGTAGGTAACTAGGAAGGGCCCACAAACCTGGCATTCAGGAAGGAAAAGAGGAAAGAGAAGGAGAAAGCAGAACAATTCCTTGATTGCTCTAGGTATTGTGGGATTATAGATAGAACCACAAATCCAAGGAGGTAAAGACTGAGATCGCCAGAGAAAAATGGATCAGCACGGTGGAATTGAAAAAAAAAAAAAAAAAAAGTACGAATTAGAAGAGAATTCAGAAAATGTGATTTGACTCTTAACATTCATTATCAAATCCACACCTGACTGTGAAAAATGGATCAGCACGGTGGAATTGAAAAAAAAAAAAAGTACGAATTAGAAGAGAATTCAGAAAATGTGATTTGACTCTTAACATTCATTATCAAATCCACACCTGACTGTCCTCTCTACCTTCCTCAGATACTTACTCAGAGCTTACTATGGGCCACAAACCACTTTCATTGTTTTATTTATATTACCTCACTTAATTCTCTCCAGAACCCTATGATGTCAGTATTAGTGATATCCCCATTTTAAATGAGAAAACTGATATTCAGAGAAAGTTAGTAACTTGCCCAAGGCCACATATCTGTAAGCTTTGAGGTCAATGTCCTTTTTTTTTTTTTCCAATCAAAAACCAAATTAAAAGAGGATGACTTTCAAAGTCCATCCTGTCCTGCCAAACCTACAAATTTGGGAACATTCACGAATTCTTACTCTTTTCGTTTAAAGATAATTTAAAATTTCATTCATTTACTCAACCTTAAGGTTGAATATGCAGCTTTTTAAAATTTTTCATTATGCAGCTTTAATTAGCTTAACTAAGTTCTTGAGAAACTTTTTTCCTATATGTCTTTTAACCTAAGAAATTTTCATTAGCATAAAAAATTCAAGATCAAATACTTTTAAGACGACAAAGAAAGTTCATTACTAATTATTAAAATTCTGACAAAAGAACGGCAATGAATGAATGCAACATAGACTCAATTATAACTGCAAATACATGTCAAACTTATTTCACTCTACTTCATTCCCTAGACTTCAGTCACCAAGTTCCAATAATTTTCATTTGGAAATATCTCATGCTCTTTTCTTTTCATCCCAATTCTGATTCTCATTTCATACCTGGGCTATTTTAATAGTATTTTTCCTTCTGTTCTACTGCCTCTCCTCAATATCCATTTATTTAAATTCTCCTAGAACACCAAGTTCTCATCATATTTCTTCCAGTTTAGTTATTCTATATTTGCCCCAGGAAGGAGTACTAGACCTGGGATTCTGAGCTCTACATAATTTACCGTAACCAGTCCAATTTCCCTGCAAAGTAAATGCTGAGTGCAAAGTGAATAGGCTTGGGGTCAGAGCCCAGCTTTGCTGTTTTTATTGCCTATAAGAGCTTGAACATGTTACTAAACTTCCCTAGGTTTCAACTCCTTAAAAGGGTGTTCATATTTATATAACTAGATTAAGTAATACAATGTATACAGAAGGCATCCATAGAGTACCTGGCACAGAGTGGAAACTCAGTAACTGCTCTATCTCTGCTCTGCCTAAAAGCAGAGGCTCCTTTGCTCCCATCTGTTTGAAACAAATCATGCTCATTGCTGGAAACAAAAATCTAACTCATACTGCTCCTTCCTTCATAATTCTAACTCATACTGCTCCTTCCTTCATAAATGCCATCCGCTTCTTCACTTTGCCTACAACAATCCTATTCAGGAATCAGCTTAAATTCTACCTCTTCTGGTTTCGTTTTTGTCCACCTCGATCCTCCTCTGTTTTGTATTCCAACACACACTCTCTGTACCACCTTTTGGGGGCACTTAAGCTCACCCATTATTCAAATGCTTTACAGGTACACAAGTCATTTCCCTTTTCAAATTCCCTTTTTGCCTACTATGAATAATACAAAGTATTTTGTTGAATACACACATTTCATTTTTGTTGGACTATTCACATCAGGCCCCCCAAAAGGGTTATTTTCCATTGAAAGGGGGAGAAAACAGACTGATGAAAAATGTTTCAACCACAGTACCCATGATTCATATACTGAAACAGTCACCCAGCAAGAATGATCAGTAATCCAAACCAGTTATAAAAGGCACGTATAATTTTTCATTTCATTGTTCTCCCTCCTCCTGAAATAAATAGGGAGGATATATGGTTTACAATGACAAATTAAATACAGAAGTTGTGAACTGGCAAACAAGTGAAATCTGACCCACAGGCATGTTTGGTTAGCCAGCACATATTAATTTTTTTTAATTAGTTGTTAACTTCCAAAAGTTGGGGAAATGTCAAATAAAAAATCTCAGATTTTCAGCTCCTCTTGAAAATAGCAAAACCTGACAACAGTAGACTGATGTTCCCAAAATTAAACCTATCAGCTTGGATCCTTCTCAGAGAGAGCCTATACTCTCCAACTCAAGGCTACCTTCACTTTCAGTTAGTTACCTGGCTCATAAGCATCAGAGTTTTAATTCTTAGGTTAACACCTACAACCTTTTCAACTTGGAATCATTACCATTTATTTCAGGAGAAGAAAGAAATATACATGCTGAGTTACATAAGAATGCCTACTAAACTTCGAACTAAAACTGCAGGCGCAAAGTGATAAGACAAGCTTTCCCTTTGCCCCTGGCCTTTACCACTCAAAACTGGCTAATCCTCTGCAATTTTATCAAATGGAAATCTCAGAAAAGAGCAAAGTAGTTGAACACTCTTCTATAATTTGTTTTATTAATAATAATTGATCAAAGAAGAATACCCATTCTGTCACAGGTGTTTGAGATTAATGTCTCCTGATAGCATATAGTAATTTCCCACAGAGGTTCTCAGCATTTGGCTCCATCAGCTATCATATAGGCAAGAGACATATGTTCTGGGGGTCAAGAATCTCTGCAAAGGTTATAGAAAACCTAGGGACATTTATAAAGTGAACAGATGAAAGAGTAGAAGACGTGGTGATGATGCTGTTCACTCTGATAGTCTAGGGTTACCCTGTTCACTCTGAGTTAGGGTTCCTACTGTACTGAGGGTGCCCTGCAGCTCTCTCTCTGTACAGCAGTTCCTAGGTCCCTATGTTAGCTTGTCTTTCCTGCTGCTGTGTGGGCTGAAGGACAAAATGGCTTGAGTCCAGCTAACACGAGGATGACATCCTGGGGGATACCACATATTCCTTCCCTGCAAATAATCCATCAGTTTCAACACACTAAGTTATACAAGGATAAGAGACCTCTGAGCCAATTCTAGTATACTCAAACCTCACTTCCCTGGTTATTGACATAAAGACGTTTTCACTGACCAGCACAACAGGTCTCACAAATTGAGGCCACTATGGTGCTTCCAGGTGAAGAAGATAGGCTTCAGGAAAACTGACTGGCATTCCCACCTTAGATGACTCTACTCTGCTGCACTCAAAAATGTGTAAATCAGGGGCCAGCAAACCTTTCTGTAAATGACCAAATAGTAAATATTTTAGATTTCAAGGCCATGCAACCTGTTACAATTATTCAATTCACTGTTGTCACATCAAAGCAGCCACCAACAATGTTCCAATAGAACTGAACTTAATGACCACCAAAATTTGAATTTCCTAGAATTTTCACATTATAAAATGTCCCTCTTGGTTTTTACCTTCACCACTTAAATATACAAAAGCCATTCTTGGGTCATGTGCTGAACAAAAATAGGTGATGAACGAAAAGTCTGCCAATTCCTGGATTAAATAAGCAAATGGTGTTAATGTAATCATCACCGGAGAGAATGTGGGGAGTCTAGGTGGGCCTGGGACTCCCAGGGGCAGAGGTCCTACTAACTGTGGGACTCTCTCTAATCCAGACAATGTAAATTTAAAGTATTATTTGCTCCCTAACCTTCATCTCTTAATTAAGTATATGTTCATCACCCAATAAGGGGAAAAAACTATGAAAGGCAATATTTCACACAAATCTTTAACAGCAGGTATAGTTTACACAGAGTTGTAGCTATGATGGGAAAAAGGACAGCAAGGTTCTTGGTACAAACTGTCCTCTATTTAGCACACTGCTTTCTATTCACCAAGGCTATATAAATAACATCCATGGTGTCTTAATCATTATAAAAGCATTTAATAACTGGACATGAAGATATCATATTCCTGAACTGACAGTTTCTGTCTGCCTGGTACATTTTCCTCCTTACCCTTTCAGATAGTAGAACCTCTCTCTCACTTGCTGAGATAGGTCTAACCCCGCCTCCTCAGAGCCAGACCTGTCTCAGGGGTGGGCATGTGATCCGAGTCTGGCCTATGACTCAGTCACTCCTCCCTGGAACTCACTGGTACTGCTGAGAGAGAGGCAGGCTTTGCTGTGATGACACTGAGACAATACCATGTAAACCAGGTGCCAGTCTCCAAGGCGACCCCCAGAGAGCCCCAGGATTCCTGGCATTCAGGCCCTTGGTAGTCCCCACCCGCATTTTCTGGGTGTTGGTCTGGATAACAAAAGAATGCTGTGCACGTGATGGTCCGTAGTCACGGCAGACGCTGCACGCTGTGGCTGCTGCCCTGCTCTCTCTCGTGGATCACTCGCTCTGGGGAAGGCCCGACGGTGCTGTAGGGAGGGACCCAACTGCTCAGTCACTGAGGCCTCAGGCCACGAGGCATGTGAGTGAATCTGGAAGCAGACCCTTCAGTCCTGGTGAAGTCTTCAGATGACTGCAACCTCTGCTGACATCTGAGCTGCAACCTCATGAGAGACCCTGAGTCAAAATTACACAGCTAAGCCGCTTCTCTATTCCTCACAGAAACCATGTGAGACAATAAACGTTTGTTGTTTGAAGCCATTAAGTTTTGGGGGTAATGTGCTATATGGTTATTGATAACCAATACAGTTATTGATACATCTGTCTCCCCTGCTTCTCTTACTACCTTCCTATGGTGTATTTTCAACACAGCAGCCAGTGATCATGTTAAATCTAAAACAAAGCACACTGCATGCTTGCTCAAAATCCTCCAGTTGACCAAGTAAAAGCCAAACTCCCTACCGACATAGAGGCGCTTTATAATCTGTTCCCCCATTACCTGACCTCCTCTCTCCCACTCCTCCGGATCACATACACTGCCAGGTATGCTCCGGTCTTAAGGCCTTTGTAACTGCTATAACTTCTACCTTCCAGAAGTCACTAGGAGGACAGGAGTCCCTCATCTACTTCAGGCCTTTGCTCACCTGTCATCTTCTGAAGGAGGGTTTCCCTCATCCCCCTATTTGAAATAACCACCAGCATCCTTTATTACCCTATCCAGTTTTATTTTTCTTCAGTGCCCTTATCTTAATCTTTACTATTAAATTACACTTATTTCATCTATCTTCCCTCTACTAAAATGTTATCTCTGTAACAGCAGCGACTCTGTCCATTTTGTCCACTGATAACTTACAAAAATGCTTGGCACATGGTAGATATTCAGTATTTGCTGAATACGTGAATTAAACTGTGTTGCAAAGTAGCAGCCTTGTACTACAACCTGCAGGAAATAAGCATTTACCCCAAAGCAAATAGGCTGCAATAGGCTCCTTCTAAAGAAACTGAATTTGCTGTTCGAGACAGGATCTAGGTTTGCCAGCAAGGACCACTAAATGTTATACAGTTTGTGCCCTGAACAAAGATGCTCAGCCTCACTCTCTTGAGCTTCGGGGTATTTTTTCTAATTCAGTTCACTCAGAGAGGGCTTCATTTAGCAATGTGCTTAAGCTGGCACACCATGTTGTTATTTTATAATGAAAGTTGTAGTCAATTTTATGTTCTCAATTTTATGCAGGTTCCATATTGCATATCTTAAAGAATTTGACATAGTCATTATCTGCACAAAACAATTCAATATCCTTTTTTTGCAAAATAGGGAACCCACTCAAATTTTCCCATTGGTTCCCATATTTATGTGTTTTCATTTACTTTTCTTCTCCAAACGACTAAATAAATGGGCATAGCTCTGTTCCAATAAAACTTTTATTAACAAAAAGAGGTGGTAATGGGCTTCAGTTTGCCAATTCCTGTTCCAGAGCAATGGCAGGTACACAAGAGGCACTCAAATATAAGACATGAAAAAACACCTTCAAAACTATGCAGTTTAGAGTGTGATCAGAAAAGATACAGCAAAATTAAATGATTATAGGTCGATTTTTCTTTTTATCCCAGTTCTTCATTTAAGGGGCCTTGCTTATACACTTGTGCTGCCTACTGCTCTCTGAGGTACCATAAAAGATGAAAGTTATGACAGACGGCTCTGCTTATAAGGATCAGTGCAAGTGTTAGGATAGGAATACGGATGTGTGACTTTCATGTATATACACAGATGTCACTTTTAATTTCAATAATCCCTATGACCCACAAAACTATAAAATGCACCCAAAACACTCTACTTTCATAGAGTTCCTCCCTTCTTTTTAATCAGTTAAAGAAACTGAAGTTAGGCATGTCAATTGACTCCTTCAACTCCCTTTTAATACAATATGTACAACCTTCAGGTCTTAACTCTAACTGCCCCACTGGTACCACAGGATATTTCCAGAAAAGTTAAGTAGAGAGGGGGGAAAACCTGACCCAATGGCCCAATCTGAAAAGGTGGTGGAGAAGAGGAAGAACACCAAACACAGAAAAAGGTACCAAAGCTGTAAACCTCTTGCCAATTCCCTGAGATTTTTCACATCTCTTTTAAAATAATCTCCCATTTCCCTTTTTCAGTTAGAATGGATATCTGTTCCAATGTGTTCTGGCCCCTGATTAGATTCCAGAAAACAGCAAAATCTTACAGAACATAAAACCATGTTTCTACTTCTTCCTATTAGAAGCAGCAGAAACACACACACACACACACCACATTTCTACACACACAATGAGTGATGACCAGTGCTGACTCCAGACTACTTTAAGGTTTAGCAGGACCATCTCCAACAGAGGAAGATTCTCTTATAATAAAACACTGGTACTGAGTCCTTCCTGAGAGACTTAAGTTTGCCATCCATTACATTGCCAAGCTTTCAAAGGTGCTTCTAGATTAGAAAGCACTCTTCCAGCATTAAACTGACAGAACTCAAGACCTTCAATACTGCTTAGTTCATCCATCCATGCCTTATTTTAAAATATCATTATAATGACTCTAGTCAAAGCTATGATTTTTCCAGTAGTCATGTATGATGTGACAGCTGGACCATAAAGAAAGCTGAGTGCCAAAGAATTGACGCTTTTGAACTGTGGTGCTGGAGAAGACTCTTGAGAGTCCCTTGGACTGCAAGGAGATTCAGTGAGTCCATCCTAAAGGAAATCAGTCCTGAATATTCATTGGAAGGACTGATGCTGAAGCTCCAGTACTTTGGCCACCTGATGCCAAGAACTGATTCAATGGAAAAGACTCTGATACTGGGAAAGACTGAAGGCAGGAGGGGAAAGGGATGACAGAGGATGAGATGGTTGCATGGCATCACCAACTCAACGGACATGAGTTTGAGCAAGCTCCGGGAGCTGATTATGGACAGGGAAGTCTCGTGTGCTGCAGTCCATGGGTCACAGAGTCAGACACGACTGAGTGACTAAACTGATACTGACTTTGCTGAAGTGCCTAAAAATCACTTGACCTAAAACTCAGAGAAAATATTCCTAACTTTAACCAATATTCCTCAGTAAGTATTTTCCCTTCCTTTCTTCCTCTTGTGTGGAGTTACATCTGACACCAAGACCAATCTTTCATGTTCTAGACAAATACAGCTGCGTGTCATCAAGATATGCCATGTTTAAAGTAAATATATTACAGATTCAAATCCAACCATCTAGAACAGCACTGTCCAATACACTTAGCCACATATGTGTACTGAAAACTGAAACTTGGCTAGCTAATACAGCAGAAGGAGAACAGAAGGCAGGAGAGTAAGGTTCTCTATTCTACTGATCAAGAGAGATCTTCCATGATACCCAACTGAAAATACCCTCCTTTTTGAATTTCCAATTCTAGATCCTAAAGCCTTACAACTGATTACTTTAAGGACTTGGAATAGGCCACTTACTATTATTCCTTTCAAAGAAGAAACAAAAGATTAATAATAAAAGTAATAATTTGCAAGTATCGATGACTCACTTAAACCTCACAATACCCCATATCAGGTAACAAATTATTACTGTATCTATTTTACAGATTAGAAAAGTGAGTCACAGAAAGGTTTAAGTCATTTGTTCACTATCATGTTAGGATCTGAATCGGCAGCCTGACTGTACACCCTGGGCCCTTAACCATGCATGTTACATGGCTTTCAGTGTAACTCAGGAACTCCATGTTACTGCATATTGCAAGACACAACAACATAAGAAGTTAAAATATACATATGATCTAGGCAAAACTCTGTCACAGAAGTGAGTGCAAGATCAACAAGAAGCCTATGTGGTATGCTAAGGGTAGGGCAGGCCAGGGACAGAGCAGAAGCAGAGTTTACGAATGGTGCTCACTCTCTCCTGCAAGCACTTCCTAGCCCAGGAAACTTAATTAGCTCCTCAGCACTCTGCTCTACCTGCTCAGTAGAATAATAACACAGACACGAAGAATCATCTCAGAGCGATAGAAGGAGAAATGTAAACAGGACCAATCTATTGGCATACAGTTTCCCCAAAATCCTCCATAGTTATATACAAGCTTCTCTTGTTTCCTACTGTGTGTCCTTTCTGCCTAATTTTATCTTTAAAAATCTAACTTTCGCCTATGGCTGATTCATGTTGAGGTTTGACAGAAAACAACAAAATTCTGTAAAGCAATTATCCTTCAATAAAAAAATAAATAAATCAAACTTTCACTAAGTATGTACTAAAGGCTTCCTTCACCTACATTTTCTTTATTAGACAATAAAGAAACACTAAGAGAAGAGCATAGAGTGCTAGAGTACTGCACAAAATAGTACCAAATTAAACTCACCCTTTACAGGGGAAATACCAAATGACTGTAAACTGTAGAGTTAAACCTCATATTATAGACCTTAAAACCTTACTAAAGTGAGACTTGTCATCATTAAACATGATTTCTTTAGAGCTACTGAAAAATTAGGACTAAGGTAACCCCTGGGGATTCATACAGTACTGTCCATTTACTGACCAGCCCAGAAAAGGAAAAAAAAAAAAAAAATCGACCAGACTGAAACTTCAAGTTTTTTAACTACTTTTGAATGTATCTATATTCCTCTCTTCATTTCTGGCATGTACTCTTTGACTACTTTCATAAGAATATCCATATTCACTACATGTTCTTCATTATGCTTTCTAAGAGCCTCCTCACTCACTGATTCTAAAATCAGTCAATTTTTATTTTCCTTCAGTCAACACATTCTGATGTGAAAGAGAAAGTAAGCTCATCTTACTGCAAACAGCATTTCTTTTATTTCATAGTTCCCTAAATAGTTAATAAGATTTGACAAATCTTAACCTCCATGGTCATCACACTGCTCATGGCAATGTCTTATATTTTAATTATCTTTTCTATAAAACCATACGTTTCTCTACTGCGGGAAACATTCAATTAAGAGTCTTACTCCTAAAAAAAAAAAAAAAAAAGTCTTACTCCTAAATTCATGAAGGAGGAGGAAAAAACCCAATACAAAAACAAAAAAAGAAAGTAGAAAAAAAAAATCAGACCCCTCTATTCCAAAATGATTCTTAAGGTGATAGCTTTTAGTAAGAGAAAAAGGAGAATTCTTCTTTCCACAGGAATTTATATTAAGTATGTTAAAAACAAAGTTGGCACGTGTAAAAGACTTCTAACTACATTCAATAAACTAGAGTTCCTTTATTTTGAAGTACATACTCTCTCTGATTAAACAGACATTATAAAAATTATTAATTACAATTTAAGTTATTAAATTATTTCCAAGAACTATTTTCTATATAATATCTAACACATCATACTTCCAAAATACATTTTATGATTGATTAAAATATTTATTTTAAAAGGATGAAATCAACTATAAAATAGAGTGATCTACAGAATTTTCTTCTTTTGCTTCACAATAATAGAATAATGAAAAAAGAGCATGGTCACTAATGATACTTAGTTGTTAAGTTTTATTCTCAAAAATACTTTATAAATAAAAACCTATCACCCATTCCACCCTCAACATTCTACCCACCAGAAAAAAACAGACCCTAAAAAATACCTCATCATGCTGACTTAAGTGTATCTTTAAGTACTTTAGATTTTAAAACTGTAAGTTATTATTATGCCTAAGTACACAGTGTTACAGGCTTAAGTCTACTCACACAGTTGAGGTTGATGAGCAAACAGCTGTCCTGTATCTTGAGACAGACATTAGCTTCCTCCCTTCCCTAGCCTCATAAGCAGCTACTTAAAGTTTGAGTTTTATGCAAGAAAACATTTTAAAGCCTTCAGTGTTTTATTGCAGCAGACTTCAGATTCATTCCTGTAACACATTTAACATGAAAGAGAGTTGAGACAGTTCAAATTAACTATGCACACTTTAATTGTCTACAAGTTTAAGGAGTGCTTTCACTCTTACAGCTACATAAAAAGGGGTGCAATGTAAAATCAGGAATAACATTTCACTTGCTATCTGACACCAATGTATGTAACAGAACAATATGTAACTGTAACATATAGATTTTTCTACCTTTTATAATCATTTATACTCAAAGTAAGTAAAACTAGGTCTTTCTTTTTTTCCCTAAAGTTTAGCTTATTTCTTTGGCATAAATAACCACCAATGAAAGAACTTTTTTTATAAAGAGACAGTCAATGGGGTGCCCTGAGTGTACCAAGAATATCCCTGGGGACCCTCTGACTAAGGAGAATAAGACTCTTGGTCCTGTTGTGATACAAAGAGGAGCTATACTTCTAACATTACAATGAAAGGTTACAGCACATTTCCCCACAGACTCAAATTCCTATATTATAATTATTGAAACAGGTTCTCCAAGTGTTCTAGACAGCTTATCTGGAAAATAAAATTGTGTTCAATCAATATGTCCTAAAATACCTGGATAACTGTTCCCCCAATATGTGTGTATTAATAAACTCAGTTTCCATAGTAAATTTTAGGAAAAGTTTTAGGATTTCACAAAGTTATTTACTATTTATATTAACAACATGGTTTTAAAATGCTGTAATAAATAGCATACAAACACTCAAAATTCACTGGCTAATTTTAAAAATATTATTTAATGCTGAAAAACTGATTGTGTATTTGCTATGCACTAAAAGGCTAAAGGTTTTAGGATTCAGTCAAAATAACTCAAATGTTTGTTACTTTATAATCTACTTATAATGGACATATAAATAATTTAAGAAATGACTCTAAACTTTATCAAAGTTGTCACTGATAGAATAATATTCACATAAGTTAAAATATTTATTCAAGAGTCTAACTGTGCTTCAGTAACACTAAAACGTTCTCATTTTCACCACAGATTTAAATGAGCCTACAATAAAAAACAACAGCTAAAAATAAACTGCACCAATCTTGGGTGTAAAAATAGAAGCATCCTTTCTATATAATAACAATAAACATTTGATGAGTGATGAGAGTGCAACAGACACCATTCCCAGAATTTTACATGCACACTTAATCCTCATTCCCCCCTAAAAGGTGGCTGCAATTATTACCAACTCTTTTCAGATTATGGAACTCAAGTTCAGAGACGTTACGAACTTGCTGAAGAGGACAGAGCTAATAAGTTGAAGAGACAGAACTTGAATCCAGATTTATTTGACTCCAAAGCCTCGTGCTCAAACTAGATTATAAGCAACAGCAATCTTTTGTAGTGAATAAACCGTATCTGGAACTGATATAAACCATATCTGGAACTGGTATCTGGATTTGGTGCTAGATCTATGACATTAATAAATGAGTGTTAGCAGGAAACCAAGAGTATGATTATAAACTCAGGAAAGCTCTCTCTCACAACAAACAACTGTTAGAAATGGGAGTAGTAACTGAGAGAAAAGACAAAAGTGGAATGCATTCTGAGGGGCTGTTACAAAGAAGAAAACAGCAGGCTTATCTCACAAGTGGCATAGAAGTACAAAATTTGAAATAATGTGTCAAAGTCTCAGAAGAGAAAATCCAGTTCAACACAAAATACTTTATAAAGCCAAGGAAACCAACAGCTGGAACAGACTCCCTCCTATACTACTGGGTTTGTGCAATCAAAGATTTGAACTTCAACCACCATACTAACAATAGATTCTGGCAAAACTGCCAAAGAATGTTAAAATTTTTTGAGGATGAAAGTTTGATGATGAAGAGCATATATTAAATCTCAAAGTATCTCCCCAGAAATTGCTTACTGGAAAAAGGAAAACAGTAACTTTCCCACACTAATGGGAAGATCAAAGCTGGTATCACTGCAAAGAGTACAAGTGGACACACTCCTCCTGATGAGAGGCCCTGAGAATCACACGCAGTAACGCAGCATTCCTGCTCACCTCTTACATCCAATCACTGCGACACCTCCTACATTCAATCACAAGGACACATCAGACAGATCCCAATCGAGGGAGATTCCGTAAATAAATGGTCTGTCACTCTTCAGAAGTGTCAGTGTCACAAAAGACAAAGAAAGGCTAAGGATAGGGTTCTGATTAAAGGAAACTAGAGACATGACAAGTCAATAAATGATTGAAGATTGGATCCTAGACTGGAAAAAATTTATTAAAGAACGTTACTGAGGAAACTAGAGAAATCTGAATGTGGGCTGTGTGTTAAAGAAGTGTATTGTATCAATTTCCTTGATAACTGGAATGTCCTTGAAACTATAAGAATGCTGTTCTTAGATAATACACGTCTTTAGGTACTACATGGTAAAGGGACAGGATGCACACAACTTCTCAAAAAGTTCAGAAAAAAATAAAGTGATAGCCCAAATGTAGCAAAATGTTAACAATGAGTGAATCTTGCCAGGGGGTAGATGGGAACTATTTGTATTATTAATGCAATTTTCTATAATTTCAAAATTATACTTGAGAAAAATAAATATTTGGACCTGATGTTCTCAAGGAGTTCAACCAGATACCGAACAAGAGAACCATCATTTCCTATAGCCATCTCTGTACACTCAAATCCAACCCAACAGCAGTCTAAACTGATTTGTGACTATCCATTTTAATCAATTATAAGAAGCAGTGCTCTCATTTAAAACATCGATGTGAGAGCTAAAGATTCAAGTGAATGTCCACCTCTTCTCAACCCTGTTACTCTATGCAGTTAGAGACAAACTTCTACAAGACAGCACAGCTATTCTTCAACTGGATACGCGGTAGTGGGTGTGTCCTTGCTAAAAACTCCAAATTAAGTTAATTTCTGGGTATGCCAGGTAGCAAAGCATTACCAAAGCCAAGAGATAATCAGTGATCAGTAACCTACAAGGGAAATACCGTTAATAAAACAAACGTCCCACCCAAGCAAATCCTGCACTGCCCACAATAAGCGGACATGCCACAATGACTACAGAGCACCTGGAAAAGACAAGAGAATGTTAATCACTGAGAGGCCCAGGTATAAATGGATAATATACAACATTTCAGTGGTCTAAATCCACAAAGAGAGGGAGGAAAAAAGGAAAGGGGGAGAAAAAAAAAGAGAAAATAGGAACACAGGCAAGAAAGAAGAAAATCCTGACAGCGACATACCACTTCACTGATTTCACATTCTCCTTTCCCTCCAATGGCTTAACACACTCTCCCTCACTTTAATTTATCTTCAATTGTCTTTTACTAACTGTAAGAGTCAGTCTCTGCAAGATGGCAAGAGCTGTTAAGAGCACAGCTTTGACTACACAATCATTATTTGCATCCTATGCCTATACTCCATTTTTGTTTTACTTGTCAGGAGGCCCAGAACAGTAGTCTCTCTAGTAGGAAATCTCACAAACGGTTCACCTTGAAAAGGAACAGAAAAACACATCACCTCGCTCATAGCCTAAAAGAGACAAAGGCAGGAACTGGAGGGAAAACAAGGGTCAGGACAAAGAAGAAGGGATGATTTAGTCTCTTATACTAATCTGGATACACCCTCTGTCAGGTATGAGCAACCTAACTGGTAGAATATTCACTGGTCCTTAAGCTAATTCCAAGTCCGGAGCACTGCTACTGAACTGTGGCCTTCTTTCAGGCAAGCTCTGTATCAGATTATCTTTGATATAGCACCAAACGCTACCTTGTTTAAAAAAAAGGCACTTGAATAGGCACTTGTAGAACTGTTGTTGTTTAGTCGCTAAATTGTGCCTGACTCTTTGTGACCCCAGGGACTGTAGCGCACCATGCTCCTCTGTCCTTGGGATTTCTCAGGTGAGAATACTGGAGTGGGTAGCCATTTCCTTCTCCAGGGGATTTTCCCCAGCCAGGGATCTAACCCTTCTAGTATGGATTCTACCCAACTAGAAAACAGGCAAAATTATTTTATCCCAAACCCTGCCTTCTCTCACTTTTTCTCAGATAGCATGTGTCAAATACTCTCCAGTACCAAACCTATCTGCTAGCTCTACAAACTTTTCCTCTGATCTCGATTCAAAACTCCAATTCCCTAAATGCTGCAGGCAAACAGTTATAATAAAAGGATCAGAACAACTCATACTGTGAATGAAATATGACCAACTCAAGCCTAAAAATTTAATCCAATTTTAAACCTAAAATCTCTAGCTCAAATATGGGATGTGCACATGGGCATCTGTATGTATACCTGTGTATGTCTTTTGGAGGACAGGGAGCAAATTTTCAGGTATCACCTACCTGCTTCTAAATCAACTCTTAACCTACACTGCCAAGGGACTGTTAACACATACACATGTGAGTCAGAAAATACAGCCCACTTCAGAGCTCTATTAAGTCAGATCAACATGGTCTTCGTCTGAATTTCCAGCAAACCTCTAATACAGGACACAGCAAATCATGAACCTTTACCTGTATTTGCCATATTTCCTTAGCTCTTCCATATTATACAGGTCCCAACTTTGAAGAGAAAGGGAGTGCTATAGAAAGAAATGAAAAAAGGCTCCAAGACATGTTAATACACAAGTCACTTTTGTGGTCAAAGTTGGACCATGTAATTCAGCCCCACTATATTTTGATAACAACATATTTTAGGAGCCATCTGTCTTGCTAACCTCTAAATTTCTAGTATTTGGCACACCTACATAGAACAGGTGTTCTAGGCACTCAAATATTTATATAATGGATTAATACTTGACTTGCATTTACCCACATCACAAAAACAAGCCCTGAACCTTTATATATCAATTATATGAAATCCAATCACCCATGTAAAAATCAAATTACCAGTATCTCCATCTTTAATTTTTAGAATCTGGGAATGCTTTAACACGTGTAGAACACACAAATCCAGTTTAAATTAGTTCCTTTCCCCTTTCCAAGCCATTAAACAACCAGCAGATTAACCTATGACAATCTAAAAATAGTATGCCAGAAGACAAGTCTGTGCTTAAAACTTTCTAGTTTGTATGATATTCTTTTCAAGAATTTAATGTAACTCATAGTGGAAGTGAGAAATAGATTTAAGGGACTAGATTTGATAGAGTGCCTGATGAACTATGGACGGAGGTTCGTGACATTGTACAGGAGATAGGGTCAAGACCATTCCCATGGAAAAGAAACACAAAAAAGCAAAATGGCTGTCTGGGGAGGCCTTACAAATAGCTGTGAAAAGAAGAGAAGTGAAAAGCAAAGGAGAAAAGGAAAGATATAAGCATCTGAATGCAGAGTTCCAAAGAACAGCAAGGAGAGATAAGAAAGCCTTCCTCAGCGATCAATGCAAAGAAACAGAGGAAAACAACAGAATGGGAAAGACTAGAGATCTCTTCAAGAAAATGAGAGACACCAAGGGAACATTTCATGCAAAGATGGGTTCGATAAAGGACAGAAATGGTATGGACCTAACAGAAGCAGAAGATATTAAGAAGAGGTGGCAAGAATACACAGAAGAACTGTACAAAAAAGATCTTCACAATCAAGATAATCACGATGGTGTGATCACTGACCTAGAGCCAGACATCCTGGAATGTGAAGTTAAGTGGGCCTTAGAAAGCAGCACTACGAACAAAGCTAGTGGAGGTGACGAAATTCCAGTTGAGCTATTTCAAATCCTGAAAGATGATGCTGTGAAAGTGCTGCACTCAATATGCCAGCAAATTTGGAAAACTTAGCAGTGGCCACAGGACTGGAAAAGGTCAGTTTTCACTCCAATCCCAAAGAAAGGCAATGCCAAAGAATGCTCAAACTACCGCACAATTGACTCATCTCACACACTAGTAAAGTAATGCTCAAAATTCTCCAAGCCAGGCTTCAGCAATACGTGAACCGTGAACTTCCTGATGTTCAAGCTGATTTTAGAAAAGGCAGAGGAACCAGAGATCAAATTGCCAACATCCGCTGGATCGTTGAAAAACCAAGAGAGTTCCAGAAAAACATCTATTTCTGCTTTATTGACTATGCCAAAGCCTTTGACTGTGTGGATCACAATAAACCGTGGAAAATTCTGAGAGATGGGAATATCAGACGACCTGACCTGCCTCTTGCGAACCCTGTATGCAGGTCAGGAAGCAACAGTTAGAACTGGACATGGAACAACTGACTGGTTCCAAATAGGAAAAGGAGTACATCAAGGCTGTATATTGTCACCCTGCTTATTTAACTTCTATGCAGAGTACATCATGAGAAACGCTGGGCTGGAAGAAGCACAAGCTGGAATCAAGATTGCCAGGAGAAACATCAATAACCTCAGATATGCAGATGACACCACCTTTATGGCAGAAAGTGAACAGGAACTAAAAAGCCTCTTGATGAAAGTGAGAGAGGAGAGTGAAAAAGTTGGCTTAAAGCTCAACATTCAGAAAACTAAGATCATGGCATCTGGTCCCACCACTTTATGGGAAGTAGATGGGGAAACAGCGGAAACAGTGTCAGACTTTATTTTTTTGGGCTCCAAAATCACTGCAGATGGTGACTGCAGTCATGAAATTAAAAGACGCTTACTCCTTGGAAGAAAAGTTATGACCAACCTAGACAGCACAAAAGCCAAGACATTACTTTGCCAACAACGGTCCGTCTAGTCAAGGCTATGGTTTTTCCAGTAGTCATGTATGGATGTGAGAGTTGGACTGTGAAGAAAGCTGAGCGCCGAAGAATTGATGTTTCTGAACTGTGGTGTTGGAGAAGGGTCTTGAGGGTCCCTTGGACTGCAAGGACATCCAACCAGTCCATCCTAAAGGAAATCAGTCCTGGGTGTTCTTTGGAAGGACTGATGCTAAAGCTGAAACTCCAGTACTTTGGTCACCTCATACGAAGAGTTGACTCATTGGAAAAGACTCTGATGCTGGGAGGAATTGGGGGCAGGAGGAGAAGGGACAACAGAGGATGAGATGTCTGGATGGCATCACTGACTCGATGGACACAAGTTTGAGTGAACTCCGGAAGCTGGTAATGGACAGGGAGGCCTGGCGTGCTGTGATTCATGGGGTCACAAAGAATCGGACACGACTGAGCGACTGAACTGAACTGATAGGTCATTTAAGACAGACATTATTACTATACATAAGTAAAATGAAGGGCTTCCCTTGTGGCTCAGGTAGTAAAGAATCTGCCTGCAATGCAGGAGACGTGGGTTCGATCCCTGCATTGGGAAGATCGCCTGGAGAAGGGAAAGGCTATCCACTCCAGTATTCTGGCCTGGAGAATCCCATGGATTCTATATTGGTATTATGTATTAGTCCATAGGGTTGCAAAGAGTCGGACATGACTGAGCAACTTTCCCTTTCAAGAAAAATCAATGTAGTCCCTTTTCCACACCATTAAAATATCCTACATGTATCTTTTCACTACTTCAAAAGCTGAAAAAACCACCTGTAATTTTCAAGTCTCCCTAAATTAAGAAAAAAAAAGCAGCATATTAACTTTAAAACTACTTAGAAGTCAACACACAAATCTGCATTGGATCTTGTTTCAATAATACATAGAGATCATTTTGATAATTTTAAGTTCCTGTTAGGATACATGCCATTCCAAGATCAGACTTTCCTCTTCTATTTCTATGTGCAGTTATAAAACACAAAATAAACTACTGGGCACCATACTCTTTGAAGCCATTTAGCATTCAGCTGAAATTGTATCTACTTCATCAACAATGGGCCCTATAACAGCTCCTTATTTGTTTCACACCTGCTGGATGAAGTCCAACTAGTTCCATTAGCAGCCTCAAAATACTGCCAGCAAGTTAAAAGTCCCAAGAACCTGGCTTTAAGTCATATAGAATCAAAGACCAAGGATTTGTTGTTTTTGTTGTTTAGTCGCTAAGCTGTGTCCGACTCTTTGCAACTCCATGGACTGTAGCCCACCAGGCCCCTCTGTCCATGGCACTTTCCAGGAAGGAATACTGAAGTGGGTTACCATTTTCTTCTCCAGAAGATCTTCCTGACTCAGGGACTGAACCGGCCATCTCCTGCATTGGCAGGTGGATTCTCTACCTCTGAGTTACCAGGAAAACCCAAGACCAAGGAAAGTATGATTCAAAATTTCAAGAGATAAGCAAGTTTTAAAAGTCTTGAGTTTTCCTCATAGTCCGAACACTCTCTGACCTAAATTATAGCAATTCTTTTTTAATCCATCCCCTAAGACAAAGGAAATAAAAGCAAAAATAAACAAACAGGACCTAATTCAACTTAAAAGCTTTTACGGATAGCAAAGGAAAAATAACCATCAACCAAATGAAAAGACAGAGTACTGAATGGGAGAAAATATTTGCAAATGATATAAACAGTTCATACGACTCAACATTAAAAAAACAAACAACCAGATTAAAAACTGGGCAGAGGATTTGAACACATATTTTTCCAAAGAGGAAATGCAGATGGCCAACAGGCGCACGAAAAAATGCTCAATGCAACTAATCACCAGGGAAACACAAATCAAAAGCACAATGAGATTATCACCTTACACCTGTCAACAGGAATGGCCGTCATCAAACAAAAAGGACACAAATAACAAATGCTGGAGAGGATGTGAAGAAAAGGGAACCCTCATACATACACTGTTGGTGGGAATGTAAATTGATGCAGCCACTGTGGAAGATACGTGGTTTCTCAAACAACTAAAGATAGAACTATCCTATGACCCAGCAACTCCACTCTATATAGGATACATACACATATAAACACTAATTCGAAAAGATAAAGGCACCCCAATGAGAAAACAAATATTTTAGAGAGAAAAAAGCACCCTGGTATCACACACTCTGCCTCAATCCTTTCCAGAGGGTGAGAACCAAACCACATGAGAATACTGTCAGTGTTACCCTCCTGTACTAATGGAAGAGACAAAACAAGTCCTTCAACATGTCTATTTCTCATGAACAACTAAGGATTTTATGAACTTTTCTCTGTTTTGTTTTTTAAATAAAAAAGGTAACATATGCGACATGTGGGGCTTCCCCAGTGAGTGGCTCAGTGGTAAAGGATCCACCTGCAATACAGGAGACACAGGAGACGTGAGTTCAATCCCCCCTGGACAAGGAATGGCAACCCATTCCAGCATTCTTGCTTGGAGAATCCCATGGACAGAGAAGCCTTGGTGGGCTACAGTCCATAGAGTCTCCAGGAGTCGGACATGGCTGAAGCAACTTAGCATACACACGTGACAGGTATACAAATGTCTGATTTCATAGAATAAATTATGCCATTATGCCAGTATTATTGCAAGGTGGGTGTATTTTGCAGAGAATAACTTCTGTGGTTAACGTGGTTTCTTTCCCTGCTTTTTCTAAACTTCTAAAACCAACTAACTACGCAATAAAGGTTTCCCTTGAAAAGATGGAATGTCCATTCAATACACACATTCCAATTAAGCAAATGTGAATTATGAAATAATTAGACCTCCTGGGATTACGATCATTTAAAAATGTTCAGCTGTGGCTAACACCTTACAGAAGCTCTGGGGTACAATTATCTTGCTACCTATGTACTTTGAACATTACTTAATACCTTTTTATCTCTTCTAACTATTTAAAGAGCTAGGTCTAACAAATGACAGGTAATGAAAAAAATATTTTACCTGCAATACAAAATAATTCTTTTTCCTGTTAACAAACACTCAAGTTTCCTTCCCCTCGGCTTAAAAAAAAAAAACCCGACAGCCACTTTAGACTCATTTTACATGCAAGATTTCTGGTTAGTACGAAATATATTTGTTTCTGTGTTATTCATATATAAATTTTTTGTTTTGTCTTTGTGCTAAGTCACTTCAGTCGTATCCGACTCTTTGCGACTCCATGGACTGTAGCCTGCCAGGCTCCCCATCCGTGGGATTCTCCAAGCAGGACTACTGGAGTGGTTTGCCATTTCCTCCTCCAGGGAATCTTCCACTCCAAGGATCAAACCAGAGTCACTTATGTCTCTGGCATTGACAGGCAGGTTCTTTACCACCAGCACCACCTGGGAAGCCCCTGTTTTCTCTTAAGATGGACCACAAATGTGAAATCAAGCAAACACAAGCAGCAAAACAGGATATTGTTCTCTCTTTATTAACACACACCCTCAATTTATGCAGCAGTCTCATTTTAAGAATTATGGTACTGAAAATATAAAACAGCTTCCATCCCAAAATGTCAACTGAATAATCACTGCAATTGATTTGGTCTTGAGAAGTAAGCTTCCTCACTATTATCAGACAGTAAAATTTTAAATTCTAGAATGTAAAATTCTAACGCTCAGTCAGAGTGAGGTATTAAGAGATACCTATAATTGGGACTGTTTCTTTGTTGTTGGCTGTACCACAAGGCATGCACGATCTCAGTTCCCTAACCAGGCAGGGACTGAACCCCAGCCCCTTGCAGTGCAAGTGTGGGTGTCCTAACCACTGAACCACCAGGAAAAATCCCAGAATCTGTTCCTTATTAGAGACAACCAAACCAAGGATATTGGTGACAAATCAGCAAGGTTCTGTGCTATTTTTCTAGAATATTTTACCCCTGATTTTCGTAGGAAGACAGCATCATAAAGAATAATATTAAAATTTTTATCTACATGGAACTCATTCTGTAAAAGGAATCAGACAACAGGTCCTGCCCTGGCAACCCATTTCCTTCAAAGGGATAATTATTCTGAGAAAATTATCAAATCATTAAAAGGATAAAATATGGCTTGGAGTTTAATCATATACAAATCAGCAATTAAACATCTAGATTCATCAAAGATTTTTGTGATTTTTTTACATTTTCTCTCATTATCATTTACACTTCCTCTCATTTCAGGTGCATCTCCCTTTACTCATCTTCTCTGATAAATCAATCACCTAATGAATAGTGTCTGACATCTTACTGACTAAAAAGACAATACAACATTAATGAAATCTTACTTTGGAATTAATTCCTTTGATGATTTCTCTTCCCCCCTCCATGTTAAATGACCGTTATCTTCTGAATCAAAACCTAGGATATGTGATCTAACAAGATAGAATATTTTATTAAAAAAAAAAAGTACCTTCGGAAAGGGTGAAGGGAATGGGCAGAAATATCGGACTACCTGAAATTTCTATACTACTTCCAGGTATGTGACCCTGCATTTTATGGATGCTAAAAAGTTGGTATTACTGAAATATTTCAGAAGTTGAGAAGCCAATAAAAAAATACTTGAAAACTGAAATGTCCAAAGGTGTGTGGGTCCTGGACTTGTATCTCAGTATCTCATCACCGGCAATCTGTCTTCCTATGTACAAAGTTCAAGTTTCAAAGCTCTAAGTAGCAGCTCTGCACAAATGTCTTCAAAACATGACTCTAGCCCAGACCTTTCTCCTAAAAGGTCTCTCTTTGCTAACTGCCTAGAATTTCACTTAAATGTCTTATCAACTCTGCCAGTAAAAGATCATGGCCCAGGACAAACCAGAAGCTTATAGCTAAATCAGAGTAATAGGACAAAAGAAGAACAGAAATAAGAGGGTCCATGATAAATTCTTTACCTGCAATGTCTCCTCCAATCTTCACAATAATATCCCTTACAAGTACGACTATTATCATCTCCACTTCAGAAATGAGGGAACAGAGGCTTAGTGAGATTATGGAACTTGCTCAGGTCAAACGGCTAGTAAGTAACTGGTAAAACAAGGATCTAAATCCAGCGAGTCTAACTTCAAAGCTCAAGCACCTATACTTTTAAAACCGCAAAAGGAGACGAGATATACACAGATTCTAGCATGTAAGGTGTAGTCATCGGTCAAGTCAAGAAGCATTCTCAGAGCACCACATATGTGCCAGATACAAAGGAGACCAAAAAAAGAGATCTGAATTTAATTCTCCACTTTACCACTTAATAGCTATGTAACCAAGGTAAGTCTCCAGCTTTACTCTCAAATGACTCAGAAAATAAAATATATATATGCCTATATTTTTACACAGAGAGAGAGAGAGAGACAATAGAAATCAGATGGGAAAAAGCATAACAATTAACTGAGAATCTGTGAAGAGGGAATGGGACCTTTTTGTACTGTTCATGCAGCTTCTATTTAAGTTTGAAACTAAATCCAAGTAAAAAGCTACAGAAAAACTCACAGTGGTATCAAAACAAAAAATTTTGTGACTTTCTCTGGTCGCATTCAGTGGCTTAGGTTTAAAAGCAGAGTATATAAATGGTAGAACTGCTGCAAGACTAGAAGCTAAGAATACTAGGAAGAAAAATGATTGAAGAGGGAACTGAAGCGAAGGAAAAGAAAGAGGAAGTACTGGGAGTGAGGTCTTGATAGAGCTTAAGACTAAGTGTGGTGGGGAAAAGGGGAGTGAGAATTGGAATGACAGGAGGCTAAAGCCAGAGGAACAGTAGGTAGCATTCAACATTTGTCATTTAGGAAACATAAATTAACCCCACAAAGAGATGCCACTTCATGTCTACTGCTAAGTCACTTCAGTCGTGTCTGACTCTGTGCGAGCCTATAGACGGCAGCCTACCAGGCTCCCCCATCCCTGGGATTCTCTAGGCAAGAATACTGGAGTAGGTTGCCATGTCCTTCTCCAATGCACGAAAGTGAAAAGTGAAAGTGAAGTCGCTCAGTCGTGTCCAACTTGTAGTGACCCCATGGACTGCAGCCTACCAGGCTCCTCCGTCCATGGGATTTTCCAGGCAAGAGTACTGGAGTGGGGTGCCACTGCCTTCTCCATCATGTCTACTAGAACAGTAAAATTTAAAAAGACTTACTACTGTATCAAGTGTTGGCAAGGTTAAAGAGAAAAACTCACACATTCCTGATGGGAACACAGAACACAAAAGAAACTTAGGAATACAGTTAAACCATTTCTTACAAAGTTAAACATGGGAGTTATCACATGATTCAGTAATTCCAGTTCTAGGTTTCTACTTAAGAGAAACAAAAATGTATGCCACACAAAAACTTACACATAAATGTTCATAGCAGCATTATTCAGATTAGCTGAAAATTGGAAACAATCCAAATGTCCATTCGGAGAAGGTGATGGCACCCCACTCCAGTACTCTTGCCTGGAAAATCCCATGGACGGAAGAGCCTGGTAGGCTGCAGTCCATGGGGCCGCACAGAGTCGGACACGACTGAAGTGACTTAGCAGCAGCAGCAAATGTCCATTAACTGGTAAATGGATAAAGAAAATAACTACTATTTGGCAATAAAGGACTAACCCAAGACAGTCTTTTCAACAAATGGTGCCAGGAAAATAGAATATCCATGCAAAATAACGAAGCTGAACCCTTTACCTTATACCACGTGCAAAAATTAACTGAAAATGGATCAAAGACCTAAACAAAAGAGCTAAAACTACAAAACTTCTAGGAGGAAACACATGGCAAAAGATAAAAATACTTAATATCTAGAATATATAAAGAACTCCTACAACTCAACAAACAATTTAATCCAAAAATAGGCAAAGGACTTGAATAGACGTTATTTCCAAAGAAGGTATACCCAAGCATGGCCAATAAGCACATGAAAAGATGCTAATCATTTAGCATGATTAGTGCTGAAAACATCACTAATAATTAAGAAATGCAAATCAAAACCAGAATGAGATACCACTTCATACCATTAAGATGGCTATTCTCAAAAAATCAGTACATTTTGCTGAGGATGTGGAGTAATTGGAAGTCTTCTGCATTGGTGGTAGGAATGTAAAATGGTACAGCCTCTGTGGAAAAGTTTGGCAGCTTCTCAAAAAGTTAAATATAGGATTACTTATGATCCAGCAATTCCACTTCTGGGTATATACCCAAAATATTTGAAAGCAAAAACTAGAACAGATATTTACAATGTTTATACCAGCATTACACAATAGCCAAAAGGTAGAAACACTCCAGTGTTCTTGCCTGGAGAATCCCAGGGACGGGGTAGCCTGGTGGGCTGCCGTCTATGGGGTCACACAGAGTCGGACACGACTGCCCCGACTTAGCAGCAGCAGCAGAAACAACCCAATGGCCGTGGATGGATAAAAAAACAAAAATGTGATAAACATACATACAATGCAATATTATTGCCTTGAAAAGGAATGAAATTCTCATATATGCTACTAGATGAATGAACCTTGAAGACATTATGCTAAGTGAAATGGGTCAGACACAAAGGATAAACACTGTTTGATTCCACTTAGATTAAAAAAGGCATGGGGTGGGGGGTGCGGAGGATGGTGGAGAAAAGAAGGGAAAAAAAGAAGAGGCAAAAAAAAAAAAAGAAAGGGAAGGACCAAGCTAATGACACACATTGCTACATGGATATACCTCACAAAAACAACCTAGGTGAAAGAAGCCAAACTCAAAAGACCATGTATTTAATGATTGAATTTATATCAAATGCTGAGAAAGAACAATCTACAGAGAAGAGAGCAGGCTATTGGTTGGTTACCCAGGACTGGGGATGGAAATGAGACCTGTTTAGAAACACTCAAAGAATCTTTTTGGAGTGATAGAAATGTTCTAAAACTGGAATGTCCAGCTAATCTAGACAAGATTAGCTTTAGTATTTAACTTTTTTGATGATACAATATTTGATATAAAATACATGCAGCCTATTTCCCTATCTGTAACTTACTCAGAAGCTTATATGACTTGGGTTCATAGATAGATTCTTTATACACCCGGATGCAAAAATGAACACAAGGTTCTGGCTAACATTAAGGAGATTATTAGCATTTTAAATCTCTCAGATGAAGTGCGTTCACACTTTGCCTAATCTTCCTCTTATACAACCAGGTCTCATGCTTTTATTATATGTGAGGAATTCAACAGCTATGAAATTCAAAACTAACCACACATGGAAAACTACCTTAATTTTTCCTATATTTCAATCTTTTATCTTCTTACATTCTAGGGATGCTAAAATGTTCTGTATCTTTTTAGGCAGGTTCCAAAAAACTGTCAGAACTACATCTTTGAAAACATTAGTCTTTGCCAAGTTGTCGTCGTTGTTGTTTCTTGAACCTCATGGCATGCAGATTCTTAGTTCTCTAACCAAGGATGGAACCCACACCCCCCTGCCCTTGAAGTAGAGTCCTAACCATTGGACTGCCAGGGAATTCCCTCAGGCAACAGGTTTTTTTTTTGTTTTTTTTTTTAATCTATTTTTTAAATTTTATTTTATTTTTAAACTTTACAATATTGTATTGGTTTTGCCAAATATCGAAATTAATCCGCCACAGGTATACATGTGTTCCCCATCCTGAACCCTCCTCCCTCCTCCCTCCCCATACCATCCCTCTGGGTCGTCCTAGTGCACCAGTCCCAAGCATCCAGTATCGTACATCGAACCTGGACTGGCGACTCGTTCCATATATGATATTATACGTATTTCAATGCCATTCGCCCAAATCATCCCACCCTCTCCCTCTCCCACAGAGTCCAAAAGACTGTTCTATACATCAGTGTCTCTTTTGCTATCTCGTATACAGGGGTATGGTTACCATCTTTCTAAATTCCACATATATGTGTTAGTATACTGTATTGGTGTTTTTCTTTCTGGCTTACTTCACTCTGTATAATAGGCTCCAGTTTCATCCACCTCATTAGAACTGATTCAAATATATTCTTTTTAATGGCTGAGTAATACTCCATTGTGTATATGTACCACAGCTTTCTTATCCATTTATCTGTTGATGGACATCTAGGTTGCTTCCATGTCCTGGCTACTATAAACAGTGCTGCGATGAACAGTGGGGTACACGTGTCTCTTTCAATCCTGGTTTCCTCAGTGTGTATGCCCAACAGTGGGATTGCTGGATCATAAGGCAGTTCTATTTCCAGTTTTTTAAGGAATCTCCACACTGTTCTCCATAGTGGCTGTACTAGTTTGCATTCCCACCAACAGTGTAAGAGGGTTCCCTTTTCTCCACACCCTCTCCAGCATTTATTGCTTGTAGACTTTTGGATCGCAGCCATTCTGACTGGCAGGCAACAGGTTTTGAGTTTGTCTTAGAAGGAAGGACTGCTAACAGCTCAGAATGGTGTGTGGGGGGAGGAGGAAGGGGCCGGGGAGACGCATTAGTAAGCAGGGGTTAGCCTAGAAGTCACATGGCTGGGTGGTAAAAAGGGACTTTGATATGGCAAACTTCAGTTCAAAGTATGCTAGCCACTCACAAGCTAAGGCAACCCTAGACAAATTATTAATAGGAAGTGTTTCTAAATCATCTCACTTGTTAAATGAAGGTAACAATACTTCCCCCTCTTAAGGTTGTTGGGTAACTACCTCGGAGAACCCTTAGGACAGAATCAGCTGGTAAAAAATTCAAAAGGTGATAAGAAATCACTATAGAACTTTAAGCAGAGACAGACGTGAATGAACAGTGAAGAATGTATTATAGAGAGCCAAAACTAAAAGTGAAGATCAGTCAGGGTACTGTTTTAGTAATCTAAGAAACCAAACTGTCATGCGTGCTAAAACAGTGAAGAAAAAAAGGATTGATTCCAGAGTTACTATGGATTTTAAATCGATGGGAAGTTGTGGCTAACTGGGAAGAAAAGAAGGAAGGCTCAGAGCGACACTTGGGTTCTGACATGCATGGTTATACCACTGCACATTTATTTTGAGAGTAGGGGAAAAGGTCTTGAAGGACACTGCTGGGAAGGACAAAATAAGCCCCTTAGCTTTGATGAGTTTAACACAGGTGTGGAAGAAACATTCATGGAGCGTTCGATGAACAGGAGTCTTAGGTGCAAACAAAAAATCTGTATTTAAGACACTAATCTCAGAACCATTAATATATAAAGATGTTAACTGATGATATGGGACTGGAGATTATCCCAGAAGTATAGAGTAAGAATAGTGTTAAGGTCAGAATCCTATGAAATTCCAATACTTAAAAGCTGTAATGAGGAAACAGCAAGGATAGATCTCAAAAACAAAAGGAAGCCCAGGCACCTCACTAAACTTAGGGGAGGAGTCTCAAGAAGTAAAGCGTAGTCAATATACTAAGTTCTGCTAAGAAATCACGGACCTACCAAAAACGTGGGAGTAGGAGAAGTAACCAAGGTGCTTATTTGTGGAGGAAAAAAATGGGTATAAGGATAGAAAGATCTGTTCGCTTCTACAAAAACAGTACTAACCATAATGTTTTGAGTTCATTTTTTTTCTAACAATATACAAAAACACAGAAAATCAGATTCAGCCAAAGAGGTTAATATACATTATCAGTTAATAAATAAGCATTTTCAAGTTACAAAAACAAAAAAAACCTCCTAAAACATTTACCTACTTTTATAAAGAAGCCATAAAGGGAAACCATTGCAAAACTGTAAAGTCCCCTTTTACACAAAGAGACATTGTAACTACTAAGCCACAGTTTCAAGGCTCTTTCACATTTTACCAACTTTCTGTCCATTAACCTTTTTCCTCTGTCATTAAGAAAAAGAAATCAATACATTCTCCCTGAATGAAGACTAACAACAGACACTGAATGTATTTAATATCCTTCCTCTAAATCACTTTTTTCTTTCACTCTAAAAGAATAAAATAGAATTACCGCTACTGTTATCTGGTCTCAATATTAGGTCATTTAGAGATTCTTCTCCCCCTAGAAAATTGGCCTCTACCCTCGGAATGAAACTAATGTACTAAAAGGATACTCCTTAGTTCAAACTGTCCACCAGAAATCAGTAGTAGAAGTACAGAAGAGAAACAATGGAAGATTATCTGTTCTGAAAAGCATTGCAAGCAGATTCTCCACTGTCTGAGCCACCAGGGAAGTCCAACGTTCTAATGTTACCAGAGTACTAGGAGAGGAGGTAAATCTTTATCTTGCCTACTCACTAAAATATAATCTATAGCCAAATTTGAAATGACTTTCACTAAAACTGTTATATTTACAATTACCTTCATCTCTACCTGGCAGCAATAAGATGAATCAGTTAAGAAGAAAATTAAATACATTTTCTTAAATTCAGAACAAAGGAAATATGATACAAATGTTTAAGCACCAACATAAATTTTAAATATTTAGGTGAAACAATTGTTCTACTCATGAATCAAGTATTTAGATTATCTGTATAAAATCCTGACACACCTAGCAAACTTAAATGGAGAAAATGTATTTCACAACAACTGCTTCATTAATTAAAAGTCATCAGTTTTAATTTTTTTCTCATCCATTTCAAATGTTAAGAAAACCAAAATATCTGGGGGAAAAAAGTCACTCCTAAGCCACAACAAACAAAACAGACATGAAAAAAAACTTCCCCCACAAATATACAAAAAGCCAAAGATTTAAGTTTATCAGCAAAAATTTACAGAAAGTAAATTATTTAAACTGAAAAATGAGCTGAACTATTTAATTCAAGATTATGCATACATGCTTAACTACTGGCTCCACCAGTGAATTAGAACTTAACCCATGACTTATCACTGACTCCTATTTATAAATTAGATTTTTTTAATGTCTTATAGAATTTTGCTTTAAAATAACTTTTTAAGTTTATTCTGGAACATGAGTTAACAAGGTCACATCCTGACAATCCTAGCCTATTCTATTTTACAGACTAGCTGCCAAGCACATACACAATGCGGTAGTTATTGCCAAAGAATGCTCTTAAAGACAAACGGGAAGAACACAGGACTAGTAACACACTATGTGTACATAAAGTCATCTTACCTTCAACTGAAAACCCAACAAACACTAGAAGAGTGCTAATATTTTAAAACCTGGATTTATAACATAGATCTATGTTTCTATATTGTACTTAAAAAACCAGAAATGCACAAAGTGACAAAGGCTATTCATATCTGTTCAGAGTAAAGTTAAGTATTACAGCTCCCTCTCTAAAAATGTTTCTGATGTTTTTCTTAGAAGAAAATCCTCTGATATGTGCTACCAGAAGAAACATGTACTGAGGAAAACTTGTGTGAGCAACAATTCCAATGTAAAACATTAAGCCCTGTACTTAACTGATAGCAACACACACAATACAACCAACAAAGATATTGCTCACTTAAATAGGCAAAAATTCTCCCAATTTTCTTCAGCTGATTTTAATGTCCAGAAAATGGATTCAGATTCATCTACATCTTAGAAAACGGAATTTAAAATAGCCTATTAGTTTAGGCAAAAACTAATCAACAAGTCAGACACCTTCAGAGGCACACTTTAATGAGAACACTTAGGGGCTACCCATTAGAGAAATTTTGAAGCACATTTTTCTGGTGGCAATATAAACTGGAATAACCTTTTTAAAAAGCAATTTGGCTACTGAAGTGTTTATAGCCTTTGATCTAGGTAAGCCCACTCAAGGGGATTTTCCCAAAAGAAACACAGAAGAAAATATCTTGAAATTTACACAAAGAGGTTTATTCAGCAATACCATTTAAAATGGTGAAAAATTAGGAACAATCTAAATGTAAAACAGGCAAAAAACTAGGTAGATTAAGGTCCTATTCACCTAAGAGAATTCTATAGCAAATGAAATGAAAACAATTTTAATAATAAATGATACAGTTTGATAAAAAATAGAAAACTGTCTTTATTCACAATTATGGGAAAAATATAAGAATATGGTAAGGTACAGAATAGAACAGGGAAATAAATAAGACCATCTCACAACGATCTTGTGGATATTTGGGTGACTTTTCTTGATTTTATTACATAGTATTGCTTATGCAATAGATGGAGCAGAAAGCATTAATTTAAAACCTTTTGCGTGATCTGAAAGAAGCAGCATAGTAAATACAAGTATACTGACTGAAATGCTTAGGTGGCATTTGGGCCAATTATTCAAATTATTCTATACCTTAATTTCTATGAGATCAAAGAGCAACAATATAAAAACAAGGGCCTCTAAAGGAAACTTCTGGTACTGAAACATAGTACAATTATTTCTTAAGTAAGAAATGTCAATAGATTCATAGACACTTTTTAAGTTTTGGCAGCCTATCTATACTTCTTAAAAATATAAATTCATTCATTTGCTGTTTCAAAAGGGTGTTGATTGCTATGTCCACCTTGAAAGAAATGAAGTTTGAAAGGAGGACAAAGTTTTACCTTGTTCTATATAAAATGAATCTATGATCTTTTAAAAAAGCAAAACTAAAATTATGAGCATACTAAAAAGCACCAACACATTGGTAGATATAAAATACACTGAAGTTTAAAAAGAGGGGATGTATGCTGGGGGATAAAAAAAAAAAAAAATTAACAGTTGGCATTTCAATTCTTTAAAAAGGACACATTTAAACCTACTACATATATCTGTCTTTTAGCAACTTCACATCTTAAGTTTAAGGAAAATGACATAAACAGACCTTCTCCTCAAGATGTCATTTATAAAAACTGACAAATGACTCTTCAAACATCCAATCCGAGAGAAAAGACTGTTACTGGAGATGGTTTTTATGCAAGTATTTTTTAATGACACTTAAATTCTGAATTAAAAATAATGATAAAAGAAAGTCAAGTTTGATTCTCTGAACACCTATTTCCTGTCCAAACAGCCCTTTTGTTCTGCTTCCCTGCTTAATTTTAATGTTCAGTTTGCATCAGAAAATACCAACAATGACAAAAGCTAGCATACACAGAAGCACAAAGGAGCAAAAGTGTAAAATAAAGGATCATTAAAAGATTAGAACAAAAATCCTACCAACAAAACCTCCACAATTTTCTGTTTGCTTCACCTCAGATTAACTTCACTTGAAGCTGTACTCCAAAGCAACCAAACCTGAATACCAAGCTCCACCTTCTCCAATTCTAGTGGCTGAAGAGTCAAATCTCCTCCCTGTTAGTGAAACTGATAATTGTGATTGGATACGGCTAATATCCATTATTTTAAAGAACTTTTCCTTGCTAGCAGGTTAGGTTAAACATACTAAAACCCCCTGGATAAGCTGGTTTCTTAAAGAAACAGTAGGTAATGTTTCAGTTTTCCCATCATATACTATTTGCTTACTCTTTTGTCTAGGTAAAAAATAAATAAACCAAGTAACAGCAATGAAAATCTCACAGAAGAAGTGTTAATTTGCAGTTCAGTGACCAAGTGTTTAAAATACAATGCCTTCAAATGAAATTATTTGATTTTTTTTTTTTTTTAACAGAGCCTGAGAGTGAAGTTATGCTTTATAAAGACAAGATTCCTTTTTCAATAGAGTTCACATTTGGTATGAAAATTCTAAAACAGCAACAGAAATCCACCGCAAAAATTTTGCTAATGAGAACAAAATAGTATTTTCTCTAAGACTTAACTGTATCTTAAATGAAAATACATAGCACTAAAATATTGAATGCAAAAATTTCTAAGATATCAAATACAACATCACAAGAATAGAGTAAAATTTTCAGTGACATCAGACTGATACTTCTATTTAAAACTGAAGAAAAATGAGGCAAATATTATTTCTATGTCACCACACTTACAGGTCTGATGTCATGTTTTGCAAGGTTAATGCTTATCCATTGCAAAAACAAGGAGAAGACAACTTGTTCTAATGAACATGTTCAAGTATAAACTTCAGGATGGTTCAAGTCATTTTCTTTTTTAGTTTTTTTTAAGAGAAAAGTGGACACTATTTTGCATCCTACTGAGATATTACTCTAAGGTGGCACAGTAACCCTAAGGGAGAGCTGAAGGGTATCCTCCTCTTAAAATATAAGTTACATTAAATGTTATTTTTACTACAGAGATTCTAAAGAGATTCTGACTTTTGAACAAAGATCTTTGGTCACTTTGTACATTACAAAATTTGCTGTATTTTAAATTTTGCTGTATGCTTAAATTAGAACCGTTTACGTTTTTAGGATTGATCCATTAACTATTACTCTGACATTCATCATTATCTGATTGAATGACAAATTTAAAGAGTATTCACCTCTACCAAAATTGACTAACTTATAAAAAACTCAAAATTAAAACAAATCAGAGTAGCTCCTTCTTAAAATATATTTTCAGTTACTTTACGTAAGAACTTTTCATTTAAATTTCATTTTCTGAGTTAAAAATCTTGCAAGCATTTTTTCCTCAAAGAAAATTCATCCATTAAAACAATATTTTTTGAGTTAAAAATCTTGCAAGCATTTTTCCTCAAAGAAAATTCATACATTAAAACAACATAAAGCCAACAAACTTATTTTGAATACAACGGGAAGTCTTTGTAAGAAACTGAAAATGCACATAATTGCAACTAGACATGAATATGGAGTAATACCCCACAGAAGCCCAAACAGCTGCATAATCTATTATGCCTTTTAAGTGGACAAATTGAAAGAGCCAATTCACAGAGGTCCAGTCCCAAGATCCTTTGCAAGGATTCACAGCTTTGAATGCCCAGTACTTCACAAGTCAAGTTCAGGTTTTCTTCCCACTGTGTGGACACATGTAAAAAGACCCTGGGAGTAGAAGAGGTACAGGAGCAGACAGTAGAAAAAATACACAATTTGAGTTACAGCATCAAACTTGAGTTACATCATAAAACAAGTTTTAGATGGCCAAAATTTTATAGGGTTATAGAAAAAGAGACAGCAAACATTTTACTTTTAAAATTTGGCAAACATAAAATTAGTATTCAGCTATGGGAACCAAATGAAACCTTTGTTCTAACATCAATTTTTCACATCAAAGTTTAACTATTTGTGTACAACAAAGACGTAGAACATACACTAATCTAACACCAAAATCCCCTCCATTTATAACCAAAAGAAAATATAGATGGAAATATAGACTGAACTATTCCAGATGGTTCAAAGACCTCCAGGACCTATTTAAAAGAACTGCAAGTTGATAAATATCATTTTAGGTGGCTTACAGATTAAAAGTAAGAGTATTTTATTCCTCTTCTAAATCCGCAATAGAAGAAAACAACAGAAAAAATAACTAAAAAGAGAGCGATACCACAACTGAGGTTATCTGAAAGTAACTCTGCTTCCTGGGAACAGGGAGGCAGCAAAAGGGTCAAGGCTTCCTCAAGGCTCCCTGATTGCTTGTGACATCACTTTTCCAACATCAAGTATTCAAAGGGTGTACTCTTTGTGAGAGTTCAGAGGTTTTCACAAATCTATCAACTGAAAACAGTTTAGAAGAGACCGAGCCACTAAACAACTTGGTCTCATTTCACTTACTATTAAAAAGACCCTATATAAAAAGGCAATACCTAGACTTTTAGGAATAACCTTTGGTACGTTCAGAGCAGGGGGAAAACTTCCACGGAATTTTCAGGGACTGAGAATGGCTCAAAATATTCTTCCTACAACAGAAATTATTCCTTGGCAGTAATATCCCTGAGTGCTACAGGTAGTTAAGGCAACAGCTGGTGAAATAGTTGGTGACAATAGCAAAACATGACTAGGATCACTAAGGATAAAGTCTGAAAACCATCAACTGATGGAGGAAAAAAATATTTAAGAAATATTTCCCTGACAAATACACAGTGTCTACAGACGTGAGGTTATGTATTTGAGTTTGCAACTCCTGATGACTATCTTCTCATTAAGAGAAAAAAATACAAAGTGAGTATGGGGGAGAAGGAGGGGGGCAGTGAGGGTCCATTCAGGAGAATACAAAACACAAAGGAAACATTTAGGAAGTAAACAGGTAAAAAAGCATAAACCAAGCTGAAAAAGAGATATCTTTCTGTAAGACAGTAAATTGTTCTAAGTCTAAAGAAACAGACAAGGTCACCAATAAATGTAAATTAAAAAGGAACAGGGATCATAATATGGAGACGAAAGTATAAGTAAAAGAAAAGCATTCATAGTCCTCAATTATTTAGATTTAATAGTCATGAATTTTCATGTGCCAAACAACACACAATCGATCATCTAAGTTAACTGCTACACAAAGAAAAATGACAGAAAACAGGTTGGCAGACTTTAAATTCCCTCTCTGGTTAGCAGCCTAAAGCCAGAAAAACATAACCAAAAGATGAATGATACACAGCAATTATTTAATAAGGACAGTTCTTTATTTAGCTATCAAAAGAAAAGCTTCTTTTCTCAACAGTCATAGGAAAAAAATTTTAAATTACAGTCCAGAAGAAAACCAACAATTTTAAAAAGCAAAAGTTGAATAGGTAATGTTTTCTACCTACTGAAAAGCTTATTCATTCATCAAACATTTTGAACACCTAGTATGTATATGCTGGGCACCACTGGCTGCTGTGAACGCCATAGTGAACTGTCCCTCCATTGTAGAAACTTACGATCTAGAGTCAGACCAGTGCTGACCACCTAGAAAATAATGTGAGTCCCATGCAATCTTCAACTTTCTGGTAGCCACATTAAAACACTACAATAAAGTTAAATTAACTGTCATAAATATTTTCTGTAACAGGAAATATGTAAAGTAGCATTACTTCAATATATAATCAATATCTTAAAAATTGAGCTCTTTTCCCTTTTTTGTGCTAGAAATCAAGCTTATATTTCATACTTACTGCACATCTCAATTCAGACTTGCCATATTTCAATAGCCAGATATGGCTACTTAAATACTGTAGCTTTTAGCCACATAATTATTCAGAAATTAATATAAATTTTCATTACTGCACAAGACTCTTTATCTCTGCTGTCCACTGTAATAGCCACTAGTTGCATATGGATACTGAGCACCTGAAATGTGACTAGTAAAACTGAGGATATGAATTTTTTACATTATTTAATTTTAATTTAAATAGCCACAAGTGGCTAGTAACTACAAGATTGACAAGTACAGCTCTAGGAGAAAAAGACTGCTAAAACAAATCACATGCATTTAATGAATTGCAGTTGTTACAAGTATTTACAAAAGAAATGTCCAATGGGAAATGGGAAATTAATAAATATAACCAACAGAGAACTTAACCTGTTTTGCCAGCATTAAGGGTTAATTTATCAAAGGAAATCACAATTTAGCAAATTCGGACAGCCTATGCAAAGATCCTGAGTGGGAGGAAAGTGAAAATACAGTAGAAATAATGAAGTAAAGTACCAAGGAGCAAAATAATCCAGCTTATTTGTAAGTGACCAATTTGGATCACAGACTATAAATAGGATAGGAAGGTGGTGAAGCGGAAGCAGCCTTAGCACTTGGAAATAAGTCTTGCAATAAAGTCTGCCCCACTCTCTTCACTCAGTAAACTCCAGCCATTCCAATCTCCGGTCACCTCCTAAATTGAGCCAGGTTCTTTTTGTCCCCTTTACTCGGGAAACTTGCCCCAGTATTTTTCAGATCTTAGAAGTCAGAATCACAGTTCCAAAATTTCTATTCCATACAGGGTTTGAGGCAGTAATCCAACTGGAGGATATGGCGTGGAGGGGGTGGGACAGGGACTTGAACCTGTTTGCAAGACAATTTTTACAAAACATGTTTACAGAACTAATTCAGTGTGTCACTTTTTTTTTTTTTTAATGTTGTGACAGACTGGGGAAGTTAAGAAAACTTCCAAAACACACACACCATCACTAACTTTAAACGTTACATTCTCAGAACATCCCAACTAGCACCTTCCAATCTCTATCAGCACACCCTACTTCTCTCCTTCCCAGCAGTTGTCATCTGAAAACTCTACGCAGTGGTCTGTTAACAGCCTAGCTCTTCCAACGGACAGTAAACTCCATGACAGCAAAGATCCTGTATCATTCATCTCTGTCTCCTCAACACTTAGCACAATGCCCAAGTAGCATAGAGGAACAGCTGAATGAAAATTGCCAACAACAACAAAAAAAGAAAACTGCAACAGCAGGGATTTTAATAAAGATATTACAGGTTAAATGTAAAGGAAAAAATACCTAAACTAGGCTCAAAGGAAAACTTAATGGCATTAAATTTTTTTCATTATACAACATAAAACATTAAGTAGAAATAACAGTATTTTCTAAATTAAAAAATTCAAGACCAAAAACAACCTGAAGACCCTAAGGAATCAACTAAAAACTCGAGGACTAACAAAGCAACAACTAAAAATTGTAGGGGGAGTTGGGGGAAGAGGATGGTAAAACTTAACAATAACAAAAGGAAAACACATTATTACTCCCAGTTACTAAAACAATGTGCACTGACTGGTACTGAATAAAAGCTAAAAAGAACCAAACATAAATGTATTTAGTATATGACAAAGGCAGCTTTATTTGAAGGCAAAAGAAAAAGTTTTCTTTTATGGGCCTAAAATAACGGATTAACTACTAAGGAAAACTAAGGACAATTTTTTCACTTCACATATTATGTCAAAATAAATCTTGGATGAACAGAAGAGAGAGATGTGAAAAATGAAACCACAAAGAACTAGAAGAAAACAGTTATCTGGGTAGGATAGTTTATTAACTATGAAAGTAGAAGCTGTAAAAACAATGTTATTAACCTAAACTTCTTAAAAGACAAAAACTTTTAATTATTAAAAAAGTAAATAAACAAAAGGCTAATGAAGAGCAAGGGAAAATGTTAGTAGGATGAGTCAAAGGGTGGCTATCCTAAATATAAATGAGCCAAAGACAAACCAGAAGATGTCCAGAACCTATACCTCTATTCATTATCATAACTCACTAATCTAAGAAATAAATTATAAATCTTATGAAAAGAAAGAAAAAATATCATTTCTGGTAAAGATAGAGAGGAAATGTGTACTCTCTCATATTTTTCATCGAACTTCATACAGGTTTGGTCAATTTATACTGCAATGTTAGTCAAACTTTTAAGATAAAATTTGTCAGTATTCATTAGTAAAAAAAATGTTCATATACTTTAAGCAATTTTAAGACGGCTGAACCCTAAAGAAATAAGAAATACATAGTAAGATGTAGCTCTTAAGATGTTCTTCACACATTGTAATAGTGAAAAAAAGGATAAAGAAGCAAGTTATAAACAATAAGTGACTAGTTAAATTAACAGTACTTTCATAAAATGAAACACCATGTACCTTTTAAAAATCTTATTTTCAATATATAGGGACCTAACAGTAAAGCTGTTTTTCCCAGTAGTCACGTATGGATGTGAGAGTTGGGACTATAAAGAAAGCTGAGCGCCAAAGAATTGATGCTTTTGAACTGTGTGGTGCTGAAGAAGACTCTTGAGAGTCCCTTGGACTGCAAGGAGATCCAACCAGTCCATCCTAAAGGAAGTCAGTCCTGAATATTCATTGGAAGAACTGATGTTGAAGCTGAAACTCCAATACTTTGGCCACCTGATGTGAAGAACTGATTCATTTGAAAAGACTCTGATGCTGGGAAAGATTAAAAAAAAAAGCAGGAGGAGAAGGGGACGCAGAGGATGAGATGGTTGGATGGCATCACCGACTCAATGGACATGAGTTTGAGTAAACTTCGGGAGTTGGTGATGGACAGGGAGGCCTGGTGTGCTGCAGTCCATGGGGTCGCAAAGAGTCAGGCACGACTGAGCGACTGAACTGAACAGTAAAGCTGAGGAAATCCTTGCCCATAAGCAGTTTACTTCAAGCAGGGGATACAGACAATAACCAGATAAATCACTTCAGATGCTAGGTTCTCAAAGGACACAAAGAAGGTAACACAGCCAGCTAACAGGAAAAGTGATCTGAGATGGCGTCTCATAAGGAGTGACATTTGAGCAAAACACGACTGGGTGTTCAGGCAGAAAACAATTTTAAGAAAACTAAGCTTGGCATACGGCACTGCTGGGGGTACAGGAGTCAGGGTGAGCAGCATAAGATAAGCCTGTGAGGCTGATAGGCCCAACAGTCTAGATCAGCCACAAACAAGGCCTGCCCAAGAGGTACCTTAAACGGAAAACACACAACCAATGGTGAAGACGGTCTGAAAAAAGATAAGTAAAATATATCCCATTAGTAATTTCTTACACTGACTACTTGCTGAATCACAGTATTTTGGGTTAAAAAATATTTCACCTGTTTCTCTTTGTAAATATGGCTATTAGAAAATGTTTAACTACTTATGTGGTTCCCATTTGTAGCTCCTATTGTATTTTCATTGGACACTGTTGGTCAAGAGTATTAAAAAATCTGGATTTGTTTTGAGTCTGAGAATAAGATAATCTAATTTACACACTGAAACGATTGTTCTGCACAGGAAAGGGAGAGAACCTTGAAGCAAAGATACCAGTGAGGTGACTACCACCACCATACCATGTACAACAAAGGTGTTGAGATGGATCATATTTGGTTTAAGTTTTGAACACAGAAGCAGCCTAGTACTGCTTAGAATTCAACGTTTAATTGTTTAGGATAAGAAAAGCAAAAACAGAGAGACTGGTAGGATACCTGCCAAAATATTAATAATTACTCATTCTTTGTTAACTTTTCTGATGGTTTAGGGGAAAAAAAAGCTGCCCTCGTAATGAAATACAAAACTGAGGTTTGTTTTTGTTTTTTTAAAGCAAGATAAAATAGTCCTATCAAAACAAAGCCTCCTGACAACTTGTCTGCAGGTTGCGTGCACTGTTCTTAAAAAACAAAAAACACCACTTCTCATGTCTATAAAAAAGTTTATTCAAAGATATACATAAACTCTTATTACTTATATACACACCATTTTCAGGAAGTTAATACTGCTTCATAATTTATCTTTGCATTGCTGTTCACACAATAAATCCCAAATCTGAGGCGGGGGGGGGGGGGGGGGGCAGGGTGGCATAAAAAGTACTTAATTGTGTGTTGCTAACATATCCTGATCAATACTCACCACACACCTTTCTCAAAAGTGTTCCAAAGGACACAATCAATGTAATTTCAGAGAATAATACCTTGGCCCTAATCATTTTCCTTAAAAGCTCTGTCATTTGATAGGTGCTTCACTTAACTAAAGTCTGCGTAACTGATAGGATAAACTCAGAACAGGTTTCTTTTACACATGTGTACTGGCACAAGAGAAGTTTTAAGAAACTTGCCAGAGATTAAAAAGTGGGAAAGGGAACCCCAGAAAAGTGATTTATTTTATACCCAATCAAGTGTTTTTTTCTACTATATTTACATTTTTGCAGTGAAAAGTTTGACAGTAAATAGTGCCAGACTTCTTAGCATGGGATTTCCAAGGACAAGATTCATTCGGATTGACAGGAATCCTGGTTTCTCATGCGGATGTTCAAAAACTATGAACCAATTACTATGGATATGAATTTGCCATCAAAAGATAAAAGAGAATCCTAAAATTTTTCATTTATTTCCAGTATTTCAATCTATTTTACTCCTGAGTACCTAAAATGTCCCAATGAAATCTGCATTCACTCTAAAGCAACTCTTGCACTTGTGTACCAGGAGCCAGGAAACAAGAAATGTTCATGGGACACAGCTGGTGACAGCAAAACAGAATCAAAGACATAGGCTAAAGGCCCATGAGTCGTGGAAGATTAACACAGTATTAATCTTTATATTAACAGAGCAATGAAACGAGTGAACTACAGCCACATATTCTTTTTATAAAAAAGCTCAAAAGAAAAACAAACTCAACACACAGTCTGAGCACACAGACGTTATGTTGTGAAACGCAAGGGGATGGTAAACAAAACACACTAGACTGAAATGATTACCTCGGTAAGGACAGGCAGAGGTGTAAGACAGATAAGAAACTCATAAACATACGCGACTTTTGGTAATATTCCAACTTTTGGTTTGGCGATGGAAATCATGGATTCTTATTACATTTTTATCTCTTTATACTCTATTGTGTACAGCATACTTTAATACTGTGTTGTGTGTGTTCATACCTTTGTGGTATTATATACACTTTGAATACTTTGCTTAAAAAGCTGTAATTAACATACAATAAACTGCATATACTTAAAAGTGTAAAATGTGATCTGTTTTGACACAGGAAATTAAATCATCACAATTGAGATAATAAGCCAACCCCGAAATTCTCCTCCTGTACACTTCTGCAATCCCTATTTCCCTTAAATACATTTTAAAACGTAAAAGAAAAAAAAGTTTAAAAGATAATCTGTTTGGGAAATATAAATGTGCATATTCTGCAGAAAGAAAACATTTTCCCTTGAAGCCCTGGACTAAGGGTAACTCGGCAAAATGTCCTAAAATTGGTAACATAAATATTACGTAACTAACCTTAAAAGTCTATGGGATTTTACATTAAAAAAACAAATTCCGAATTTGATTTGACAGACGACTTTAAACCTCTTGCTCGGAGCATTAAATCATTAATAACGAACCAGTTTTTTAACCACCAAACAACTGTGTGTAACTTCTTCACACTGCTGAACTAATCTGAGTGTGAAGATAAATCATCGCAGCGTCTTAATCGGGTGGTTGATTTGGCAAAACTTTCTACATAAAAGTTAAAATCATCTCAGACGCATTATTCTTCTTTGTTTACGTAGTTAGACGGCAACGTGAAAACACTACTCCAGAGGAAAATCGAGAAATTCTGAGTCCACCCAACAAAAGCAGAGGAAAGAGAGGACCACCCCCCCCCACCCCCTTTCCTTGTCTGACTTGCTAGACTTTCCCCCTGGCCGGTGGCTGGAAACACGGCAGGTGAAAAATCCTTCCAAGAAGGGCTCGGGCTGGGAGGCGTGAGGCGAGGAACTTGACCCGGGCCGGTGACAGGGACGCGCCAGAGGGCGCCCGGGGTCCCTCCAGCCCCCGCCCGCCAACTGCTCGGAATCGGAGGACAGCGGCGGCTCCCCACACCCCCGAGGCCTGGGGGCAATGGGGAGGGGGGGTCTCACCCCGGCGCGCCGCCCCCGCCCCCAGCGGGAAGCCCAGGACCTCGAGGGCCCGCCGCGCGTCCGGGGGAGTCCGCTGCACCTCGGCCCCTGCCCCCGGGGCCAGGAAGCCCCTCACCCCTCAGCAAAAGCCCGGCCCGGGCCTGCGGCCGGCCCACCACCTGCTGCGCCCGCCGGCTGCCCTCCGCTTCCTGCTCCCCTGGGCCGGGAGGGGCCGGGGGCGGGCCTGGCGTCGCCCGAGCCGGTGGGGGAAGGGAGCGGGAGGGGGAAGGGAAGCGCCGGTCGCCGGGGCCCCACGGGCCCCACTCCTCACCTGGCGGCGGCTCCCTCCGCCTGACGCGCTGCCTGCCGCCGCCGGTCGCCGCCGGTGAATGGGGACAGGTGAGGCCGCCAAACCCCTGGTAGCTCCGGCCCCGCCGCCGCCGGCCCCTCCGTCCGCTGTTTATTAAACTTTTCTGTTTGGTTGTTCGGCCTGTGACGCGACTACGGGGCAGAGCTCCGCGATTGGCTGGCGCCCGGCGCTGACGCGGCAACCCCCGCCCGCAGCCTAATTATTACCGGCCGGGGCGGAGCCGCAGGCCGCAGCCGGCGAAGAGGGGCGGGGCCAGGGCTCGGAGCAAGCTGCGATTGGCTGGAGCGTACGCAGAGGCGGGGCGAAGCGAGGGGAGACGCTCCTCCGGCCTCTCCGCCTCCACTGTCCTTCCTCCGCTGGGGCTTCCTCCCGGTGGTAGCGGGGCCGACAACAGGAGGGCGTTTCCTGGGGTCTAGAGGAGAGTCATCGAGTCTGGGGCGGTAGGTTCAGGTCCCTCTGCTACCTCGAAGGCGGCTGCATGTTCCTGTGCCGGATCGAGTAGCCAGAAAGAGTTGCGCTTCACCTGCCAGTTGTGCAAGAAGGAATTCTGAGCTTTCCCCCACGTGCAACATTGTGCCCCCACCCCCCATTTTTGCAAGCGCAGAATCCAAGGCCTGGGGCACTACTCTGCCCGGTCCTGAGCCACTGCTTGGAAAGATAAGGAAAACTAGTAGGAGCGAGCATGCACAGGTGTGTCCTCCCCGCCCCAACACACACACATACATGGATGCACACGCCCCCACAGGCACCTGGACCCCTTTGCAAAACTTTTTGCAGAAGTGCACGTCCACTTCCCAGCTGAGTGGACTTCCCAGCTACTGCGCTGGGGCGTGGGGTGCTGAGCAGAATGGCTCCCCCGCAGCTTCTCACCCTTGGTCTCCGATGCAGCACAAGAAATATAAGCTCATAGTTCGAGGTCATTTAGTCTTGCCGTGATTAGAGGGGTTCAGATGGGGCTGGCAGGTAGAAGGTGGACCGGGTCCTGCGGGTCCTTTTTGGTTTTATATTTGATGTTTTGCTTAGGAATATTTTGGAAGAAATTTTCATGTTAAAAAAATGGAGTAAAAAATATTATTTGATTATTGAACTTTTTTGGTGCCCCTTAAAATTTTCCGTTTCAAAAATCTCACTATCCTCACCCTAGTTGGATCTCACTTGTGTGGAGAGAGAGATTGATGTGACTGACTAAGGTATTTTGCAATAGGCCTTTGGGATAAGAAGAGGTTAATTATAGAGGAGAGATAGGGGCCAGAAAGTTTTCAAGGAGGAGGTAGCATTGGTTTTTGGCACTGAGAGTGTGTAAGGCTCAGCCTGCTGGCAACCTGGAGAAACTTGTTCTTGCTCTAGGCTGGAAAATGCAGTGTGGGATTGGAAGGACCGAATGTGAAAGGTTGTGATGTGACAAACAGATGCTTTAGGGGCAAGGTAAGGAACATCCTGTAAAGTTAAACCTAGTGTGAGCATTAGAAGGGGGACTTGCCCAGGAATGTTGATTTAAAAGGCATTCAAATTTAATTGTAAAAACATACATACAAACAATGGACTCACCCAGCGCAAGAGGATTTTGCCCAAGGTCATCATCCCTGATAATGCAGACCTGAAGATCAGGTTATAATGGAGACAAGACCCTTTTGGGGTCAGTTATTTGACAGATCTTCAAAGCCACGTTGAGTCGTTGACTTAGTGGGAAATAGGAAAGCATCAAATGGTGAATTAGAACAATTTGGTGGATTCTTCCGATACTAGGAATAATTGCAGCCTGGGCCACCTGGGGTACTTTCAGCTATTCACTGCCCTCTTGTCTCCAGGTAGAAGAACTATAGGAAGGAACTTAGGATTTTGGTCAGGATTCAGGTTCCTAATCAGATGGGTCACTCAGTGACCTTGATCAATACTCATAACCTCCTTGGGTCTCAGTTTTTTAATGAGTTTGGGAAACCTCAGCAAACAAAGATCACTCTCTTTATAGATTCTTCATTCTCATGGGGGAAATATAAAACACAATTAGGTCTTTGTGCTGTGAGTAAGAAGATGATAAGTAGTATAGCTTGAAGAAAAAGTAGAGCAGGGTTGGTGGATGGAGGAGGGTGGGTCACCATGTTCAACAGGATTGTCAAGGTGGGCTTCACTGAGAAAGTGAGGTTTGAACAGAATTGTAAGAGATGAAGGTATAGTCGTGAAAACCTGGGAGAAGAACATTCCAGACTGAGAGAACTGTTGCAGGAATGGGGACCCCCTTCCAGGGCCCAAGAGTGGGTTCTTTAACACTCGGAAATGAATTGTCGGAGGAGACCCTCAGGCTGACAAAGCAAGAGACTATTGGGAAGGGGTGCCCAGGTAGAAAGCAGCAGGGTAAGGGAACCGAGGAGACCAGCTCTGCTATGTGGCTCACAGTCTCGGGTTTTATGGTGATGGAGTTAGAGTCCAAGTTGTCTCTGGTCAGTCATCTTGCTTGGCCCGTATTTGGTGACTCAGGGTCCTTCCGGTGGCCGGTGCATCACTCAGCCAAGATGGATTCCAGCGGAGGACTCTGGGAGGTTGGCAGGACATGTGGCATCTCCTTTTGACCTTTCCCGAATTCTTCTAGTTTGTTGGTAGCTTGTTCTGTGTTTCTTACCAGGACCTCCTGTCATGAAATAACTCATGCACATGGTTACTGTGGTGCCTGGATAGGGTGGGCGGTTTCAGTCAGTTTTCCCCGTGACAGAACTGCTAGAACATGGGTCCCTAGGCAGGAATGGCAAGGAAAGTGACCCTGAAACCAGGTGAGCTGCGGAGAGTAGGAAAGGAAGTTAGAGAGGTTGGGAGGACTTGCTCATGTAGGACCTTGGGGGCCATGGGCTTTGACTATGAGTGAAAGGCGGAAGTGCAGCCAATGCAAGTTTTGAACAGAAAGGTCACATGATCTGACTTAGATTTTAAAGGATCATTCTGCCTGTCGTGTTGAGAGTAGACCAACATGGCAAAAAGTGTAAAAACAGGATCTTTTAGGACAGAGTGTTGGCATCTACGGCTTCCCCCATGGTTCAGTGGTAAAGAATCCGCCTGCAATGAAAGAAACACAGGAGACGCAGATTTGGTCCCTAGATCAGGAATATCCCCTGGAGAAGGGCATGGCAACCCACTCCAGTATTCTTGTATGGAGAAGCCCATGGACAGAGGAGCCTGGCAGGTTGCAGTCCATGGGATCGCAGAGTCAGACACGAATGAAGCAACCAAGCACGCACGCACGCACATTAGCATCCATGTGAGAGATAATGGTTACTTGGACCAGGTGACAGTGGAAGCAGTGAGAAGTGGTCAGATTCTGGTATAATCTGAAGGTAGAACCAACAATTTCCTCATAGATGGGATGGAGGGTGGGAGAGAGAAGAGGTAAAGGTAATATCCAGGTTTAGGGCTTGTGTAACTGACAGAGGGAAGATCAGGAGATTCTTCTTGCACACACTGCACTGGAGATTCTATCTGCACATCCTAGTATAGACATCAGGCAGGCAGTTGGATGTATAACCCTGGAGTTTGTGGCATGGGTGTTGGAGGGATACAAGTTAGGGAGTCATCATCATAAATGGCACTTAAAGCCTTGAGATGGATCAGGAAGTGAGTACTCAGAAGACCAAGGACTGAGCCCTGGGGGTTCTGACAACTCAGAGTTCACGGAGAAGTGTGGGAATTCACGGGGGAGACCAAGAAGGAGGAATCAGAGGATGAAGGAAAACAGAGTTTGGTGTCCTGGAAGCCAAATGAAACATTGTCACACAGGGAGTGTCAAAAGCTGCTGATCATTCAAGTATGAAGAGGACTGAGAACTGACTGTTGCATTTAGCGACATGGAATTCACCTTGGAGAGTATCACTTGGGTGGAGGGTAGAAACCTGATGGGAGTGGTGATAAAATTTTCTTATTGGGGATTTGGTAGGGGGGCCGTTAACGCAACACAGTAAGTCTACATGTGAACCTTTAAGTTGAAAACTTTCAAAGATGTGAATGTGATGCCAACCCCACGTGCCAGCTGTTATACTGAACTTTCCAAGGTATTGTACTGTAAGATTCAAAATGTTTTCTTTATTTTTTGTGTTTGTTTGTTGTATTATTTGTGTGAAAAATACTATAAACCTATGACAGTACAGTATTATATAGCCAGTTGTGTTAGTTGGGTACCTAGGCTAACTTTGTTGGACTTTCAAACAAATTGGACTTAACCAACTCACTCTTGGAATGAAACTTGTGTTTATGTAGAGGACTGGGGCTTCTCTGGCCATTCAAACAGTAAAGAATCTGCCTGCAATGCAAGAGACTTGGGTTGGGAAGATCCCCTGGAGAAGGGAATGGCTAGTCACTCCAGTATTCTTGCCTGGGAAATCCCATGAACAGAGAAGCCTAGTAGGCTACAGTCCATGGGGTCATAAAGAGTCTGACATGACTGAGTGACTAACACTTGCAGTTTTTCACTTTTTTTTTTCTTTTTTTTTTAAATTTAATTTTATTTATTTTTTTTTAATTTTATTTTATTTTTAAACTTTACATAATTGTATTAGTTTTGCCAAATATCAAAATGAATCCGCCACAGGTATACATGTGTTCCCCATCCTGAACCCTCCTCCCTCCTCCCTCCCCATACCATCCCTCTGGGTCGTCCCAGTGCACTAGCCCCAAGCATCCAATATCGTGTATCGAACCTGGACTGGCAACTCGTTTCTTACATGATATTTTACATGTTTCAATGTCATTCTCCCTAATCTTCCCACCCTCTCCCTCTCCCACAGAGTCCATAAGACTGTTCTATACATCAGTGTCTCTTTTGCTGTCTCGTACACCGGGTTATTGTTACCATCTTTCTAAATTCCATATATATGCGTTAGTATACTGTATTTATGTTTTTCCTTCTGGCTTACTTCACTCTGTATAATAGGCTCCAGTTTCATCCACCTCATTAGAACTGATTCAAATGTATTCTTTTTAATGGCTGAGTAATATTCCATTGTGTATATTTTCACTTTTTTTTACAGTAATATTTGTGAAGGATCTTTGTGACCTAGCAAGGATGTGAGCAAGTTCATAGGGATTTTGTCTTAAATTTCATTACACTTCTTGCCCAGTGTATCTGGTATTAACCTTGGCACCAACACAGTTGGGTATTCACGTATATTTGTTATGAATTTACAGAAATTGGTTTATGTGGCCTATTCAGTCCCCTGTGTCCCAAGTCTGTACTGAGAGATGACAGCATTGCATAGTGATTTGGAATTCAGATAGATGGCCGCCCCTAATTAGCTTTATGAAAGTGAAAGGGTTCGTATCCGACTCTTTGCAACCCCATGGACTGTAGCCCGCCAGGTTCCTCTGTGCATTGGATTCTCCAAGAAAGAATACTGGAGTGAGTAGCCATTCCCTTTTCCAAGGGATCCTTCCAACCCAGGGATCGAACATAGGTCCCCCATACTGCAGGCAGATTCTTTACCATCTGAACCACCAGGGAGGCCAATTAGCTTTGTGGTCTTGTGCAAATCATGTAAAATAGGCAAAAACCTACCTCAAAGGGTTGTTATGTGGATTAAAAGCTACTGCATTTGTATCCATCCAGTGAACATTGGATGCTGACTTTCTGCCAACCTGTGTTGTTAAGTACCAGGATATAGCAGGAAGAAAGAGAGCTAAAGGCCCCCCTCTCATTGACATGGTTATATAAAACTCACTGGCAGGGTGTACATAAAGCAGTGTTTATAGCACAGGCACCTAATAGATGCTCAAGGCTTCCCTGGTGGCTCAGAGATTAAAGCGTCTGCCTCCAATGCGGGAGACCGGGGTTCGATCCCTGGGTCAGGAAGATCCCCTGGAGAAGGAAATGGTAACCCACTCCAGTATTCTTGCCTGGAGAATCCCATGGACGGAGAAGCCTGGTAGGCTACAGTCCACGGGGTCGCAAAGAGTCGGACACGACTGAGCCACTTCACCTTCACCTTCACCTTCAAATGATAATTTGCTTTATTGTCTCCAGTCCTTCCTCTTTCCTGTGCTCCAGACTACGAGATCTAGTGTCTGCTCATCAGAGGCATTCGATATGTCCAAAGTTCATTTTCTTCCCCCAAACACATTCTTACCTCTTGGGTCCCAGTTTTGACCAATGGCGATACCTCATTTTCAGTAATTAAAGCTAGAACCTCATCCTTTTCCTGTCTTTATAAAATTTTTTTAAGAAAACCTTTATTGAGGTCTAATACACATGCCATAGAATTCACCCATAGAAAGGACACAGTTTAAAGAAAGACAAATATTATATGATATCACTTATATGTGGAATCTAAAAAATAATACAAATGAACTTATAAAACAGAAACAGACTCACAGATACAGAAAACAAATTGATGAAAGAGGAAGATGGGGAGAGATCAATTAGGAGTATGGGATCTACAGATAACGTGACTATATATAAAATAGATAAAAAAGATTTACAGTATAGCACAGGGAACTTTATTCAACCTCGTAATAATCTATAATGGAAATGTTATATATATTATACACTCAGTTATATGTAACTGAATCAGTTTGCTGTACACCTGACCCTAACACAATATTATAAATCAACTATAGTTCAGTTTTTTAAAAAGGTACAATACAGTAGTTTTCAGTATTCACAGAGTTGTACTGATATCACCATAATCAATTTTAGAACATTTTATTACCCTTCAAAAAACCCTCTACCCATTAACAGTCACTGTCTTTCCCTCTCCCTCAACCCTATATAAGCACTTATTTTGTGTCTCTATAGATCTGCCTATTTTAGTCATAAATATGGAAATCTGGCTCAGAGGTTAAAGTGTCTGCCTGCAATGCAGGTGACCTGGGTTCGATCCCTGGGTCTGGAAGATCCCCTGCAGAAGGAAATGGCAACCCATTCCAGTATTCTTGCCTGGAGAATCCCATGGATGGAGGAGCCTCGTGGGCTACAGTCCATGGGGTCGCAAAGAGTCGGACACAACTGAGCAACTTCACTTTTACTTTCATGGAATCACACCGGAGAAGGCAATGGCACCCCACTCCAGTACTCTTGCCTGGAAAATCCCATGGACAGAGAAGCCTGGTAGGCTGCAGTCCATGGGGTTGCTGAGGGTCGGACACGACTGAGCGACTTCACTTTCACTTTTCACTTTCATGCATTGGAGAAGGAAATGGCAACCCACTCCAGTGTTCTTGCCTGGAGAATCCCAGGGATTGGGGAGCCTGGTGGGCTGCCATCTACGGGGTCGCACAGAGTCGGACACGACTGAAGCGACTTAGCAGCAGCAGCATGGAATCACACAATACACGGCCTTCTATGACTGGCTTCTTTCACTTAGCATGATATTTTCGAGGTTCATCTGTGTTGTATCAATGCTTTAGTCTTTTTTGTTGCTGAATCATATTTCATTATATGGACATACCCTATTTTATTTATCTATCAGTTCATGGATATTTGAGTTGTTTTTACTTTTTGCCTACTCTGAATGGTGCTACTCCGAGCATTTGTGTACATGTTTTTGTGGAGGTATACGTGTTTATTTCTTGAGTATATACCTAAGAGTGAAATTATGGTAACTCTATTGTCTAGTTGTTTGAAGAAGTACTAGACTGTTTTCAGAGGGGCTATACCATTTTATACTCCCATCAGCAAAGAGTGAATTGTACTTTCTCCACACCCCTGACAATGTTATTATTATTTGGCCACACTGGGCATCATGTGTGGTCTTAATTCCCCGACCAGGAATCAATCTTGAGCCCCAGACAATGGAAGTGTGGAGGCCTCACCACTGGACTACAAGGAAAGTCCTGACAACACATATCTTCTTGATTGTAACCATCCTGGTGAGTATGAAGTGATATCTTGTGGTTTTGATTTACATTTCCTAGTGGCTGTTGAGCATCATTCCACGTACTTATTGGTCATTTGTATATCATCTTTGAAAAAGAGTTCACTCAGATCCATTGCCCATTTTTAAACTGAGTTATTGATCTTTTCATTGTTGGCTGTGAGAGTTCTTTACATATTCTGAATACAAACCCCTTATCAGGTACATAATTTACAGATATCATCTCCCCTTTATGGATTGTCCTTTCACTTGCTTAATGGTGGCAACATTTTAAAGTTTTAAATTTTGACTCATCCTTTTCTTAAGTCTTCCCTTCCCCAACATCTAATGAGTCACAAATTTCACTGCTTCTTCCTTAGAAATATCTCTGAAATGTACTCCACTGCCACTGTCCTGTACAACCCCCTTGTTATTTCTCACCTGAATGTAACCACTGGGCTTCCCAAGTGGCTCAGTGGTAAAGAATCCACCTGCCAGTGCAGGAGATGAAGGAGATGTGAGTTGGATCCCTGGGTCAGGAAGATCCCCTGGAGAAGGAAATGGTAGCCCACTCCAGTATTCTTGCCTGGGAAATCCTGTGGACAGAGAAGCCTGGCAGGCCACATGTAGTTCATAGGGTCACAAGAGTCGGGCACGACTTAGCAAATAACAACACTGAAATCTCAGTAAAGTATTTATGAACTACAGTTGATAATAATGTACCAGTATTGGTTCATTAACTGTGACAAATGTACAGTAAGTAGTTGATAGTAGGGGAAACTGGGTGCTCCATCCTATCTTTATAACTTTTCTATAAATCTAAAAATTATTCTAACACAACATTGTAAAGCAACTATACTCCAAAAAATTACTTTAAAAAGAGATTAAAACTATTCTAAAACAATTATATAAAAAAACCTCTCAGTAACCCCCCTGACAGCCATCAGAGCCTGTTTTCTCGCACGCATCAGTGACCTGCCTTGGCCAGGCCCTGGACCAACAGGCCCCACTCCTGGCCGCTTCTACAGTGCGTCCTCTTCAGTGGGCGAGACAATTGGATGCCCAACCATTGCTGAGAACCCACCATTGATGATGCTGGATAGTTTCCTTTCCTATTTTTGTTTTCTGTCTGCCTCTTAGGATACACTTTTTTCCTATTTACCCCCAACTCTGCGCCCTGAGAAGCTGACCCACATAGATGGCCTCAGAGAGCATTCTTGTCTTTCGGCTTCCATCTGGGGTTGGTCCTTGGGAAACCCTGGCAGAAAGTGGGAGGGAGGAAGGTTCGTGAAGTTAGGTTACCCATTTTTGGTCCTAGTCCTGCCAGGTCACAGAAACTTACACAGCTCCTGTCCTCATGGCCTTTTCCATTCAGCTACTCATCCAGGTTCCAGTAACACTGGATCCCCTGATCCCTTATCTGCCTGCAGCACAGCCTTCACTCAGCACTATGGGTGTTGCCCTGACAGGTAGCCCCTGGCAACCCCTCTGGTGCTTGGATACCAGGTAGATGTGTGTTTGCCCCTTTGTGCGCCCTCAATATTGTGCTTGTACTTGTTAAGTCGCTTCAGTCTTGTCTGACTCTTTGCGTCACCGTGGACTGTAATCTCTGTCCATGGGATTTCCCAGGCAAGAATACTGGAATGGGTTGCCATTTCCTCCTCCAGAGGATATTCCCCACCCAGGGATTGAACCCACGTCTCTTAAGTCTCTTGCATGGGCAGGCAGATTCTTTACCACTAGTGCCACCTTGTAAGCCCCAAGCTCAGTATATGTTTGTCAAATGAATTGGTCAATAAATCACAGAGTGTTAAAGTTATAAGAAACCCTGGCCAAAAAGCAGCTCAGTGATTAGAACACTGGGCACTCAGTGCTGGGCTTGAATTGTAGCTCCTTCACATGCCAGCTGAGTGATGTGGGATAAGTTAAATTCTCTGAGCTTCAATCTCTTATCTTCAAAGTGAAGATAATTCCATTTTCTTCACTGTATCGATTAAATGTAAAAAGAGTTTATGCAAAGTGCTTGGCACAGTGTCTGGCACAAAAACATTCAGTAAACAGTAGTTATAAATGTTGTCTAATTAGTTATCTAAATCCAATCATGGCTAAAATTATGCAGCCTCTTGCTCTAGATAAATGAGTAGCCTGCAGACAATTAGCAAGCAACTAGAAGGAACTGGCCAGCAAAGCTGTAAACACAGGCAACCTAACCAGGAAGCGAAGAAATGCAAATAATAGAGACTATGTCTTGCCTACAAAATTAGGAAATTGCTTTCATAATATGTAAAGCTGGAAAAGGACATAACCAAGACTCTCAGTCGTGCAGTTTGGGCCCTCCACAATACCAGAACACCATAGTCTTCTCAACTTAAAATGCAAGACTTCCTTGGTGGTCCATTGGCTAAGACTCGGTGCTTCTAACGCAGGTTCCATTCCTGGTCAGGGAACCAGATCCCCCATGCCCCAGTTAAGATTTCACATACCACAAGGATGATAGAAGATCCTACGTGCTGCAACTAAGACCCACCACAGTCCAATGAGTGTTAGTTGCTCAGTTGTGTCCAACTCTTTGTGACCCCAGGGACTGTAGCCCACCAGGCTCCTCTGTCCGTGGGATTTATCAGGCAAGACTACTGGACTGGGTAGCTGTTCCCTTCTTCAGGGGGTCTTCCCGACCCAGGGATCAAACCTAGGTCTCCTGCATTGCAGGCAGATTCTTTACCATCTGAGCCACCAGGAAAGCACCTTTCAGTCCAAGAAAGAAATTTAAAAAAATAAATATAAAAAAAATAAAACCACCTAAATATCTGTCAATAAGGGAACAGCTGACTAAATTTTGTACAGCCATCCTGTGGGTGACTATGCAGCTGTGGAATACGATTAAGTTCATCTCCAACTTGAGGGGCTTCCCAAGTAGCTCAGTCAGTAAAGCATCTTCAGGTCGACCACCACACAAGGGAGCCCACTGAAGTCTCTTCTTGTTCACCTGCTGCACCAATTCCTGCCTCCTGCCCAACTCTGAGTCTGGAGATTCACACCCATTCCTCATCTAGAAATGGAGGGTGCGCTGTTTGGAGGCCCAGGGACCCTGTGTCCAGGGAGTTCAGATTATATGTGGATAAGAGTGTGGATGCTGGGGATAACCAGACCTCTTTGTACCCTTGGCAGAGCTGATCAGTTTGTGCAGTAATACCCTAACAAAAATATTTTATCTGAGGAAGGAGTTCCTTTTTCTAAATCTGGTAAAAGGTAAAGGCAATTCAAGGCTGGTAAAGGCCCTTTTGACTTGTGTGTATATGACCAAAGCAAGTTGCATAACAATAGATACAGTGTGATTCCATCTAAATTAATATGTACATACATGTCAATGCATACAAAAGACAATCACTAGCAGGTGTTGCTGGACAGGGGAAATACGGGTGGGGAAGGAAGGAAGGAGACTGAGATTTTTCTTTTTTCTTTGTACTTTGAATTTTTTACACTTTGAATGCATTCAGATACTGCTTGTGTAATTTAAAAAATAAAATCAGGAATAACATCAAAGAAATGCTGAGTTTCAATAACTATTCAGTTGAATATTTCAGTTTACAGACAGTCTGTAAACTCCCTGTAGAAATTAAGTGAATAAAACCAAAAATTTAGGAAAGTATTTCAGTAATATATTAAGTGAAAAGGCAAGTCACAGAACAGTACTATGTTAAGGTCATATTTATGTTAAAAACAGACACAGGGACTTCTCTGGTGGTCCAGTGGCTAAGACTCTGAGTTCCCAATGCAGGTGGCCCAGGTTTGATCTGTGGTCAGGGAACTAGATCCCACATGCTTCAACTAAGAGATCCCATATGGAGATCCTGCATGCTGTAACTAAGACCAGGCACAAACAAAAAATTAATTTTTATAAAAGAAAAGATCTCCAGAGGATCTTTATGCATCTTACACTTTGAGAAGCACTAGTTTGGATCACAGACTTGGCTTGTCAGTGCATGGGCCCCTAGAACAAGGCTCTAGGCCCAAAGGTGAGACCATCACTGAGCAGGACCAACTAGCAGGACAGGACAGGGACCCATCTGAATGGACAGGGACACAAGAGTCCAGACAGAAGGAGTTCCCTGGTGGGGAGAGGTAGGTGTGATCAGTTACTCAAGGAAATGGATTCTGTGTCTGGAATAAGAAAGAAATCTTAGGGAGCAGCAGAGGCCTGGACCAGGACCAGAGCCCAATTACAACAGGTCCCGTGCACTCACCCCGTTTGCAGGGCCTCTCGAAGGCTCTCTGTGCACTTTGCCCATGTTTCCTGCTCAGGCCGGCAGCTGCCTGAATCCTGAGCCCTCAGAACTTTGCTCTTTCTCAGCCCCAGACTCAGCCTGATCAAATCCAGATTCTCTGTGCTGTAGGTCCTGCTGATCCAGCTTGCACTCACCAGTAGTTGGTCCAAGAAAACCTGAAACTCCCCACCCCTGCCCCTGGGCCCCACCCCAGCACTGGGAGTCTGGGGTGGACAGGCTGTTTGAAAACCCTCAGGTCATTCTGATACACAGACTCCATCTGCCCAGGTTTCTTCCCTTGATCCCACAGGCTTGTGGAGGTAGAGCCCCAGTGCTACCGGATGGCTAGACTGGTTAAAGAACCTGCCTGTCAATGCAGGAGACACAGGAGATATGGGTTTGATCCCTGGGTCAGGAAGATCCCCTAGAGGAGGGCATGGCAACCCACTCCAGGATTCTTGCCTGGGAAATTACATGGACAGAGGAGTCTGATGGGTGACAGTTCATAGGGTCACAAGGAGTTGGACACGACTGAGCGACTAAACAACAACAACATGTACTTCAGGAGAGTTCTTACCCCAAACACAAGGGTGCCCACTCAGCTCATCTAGAAGTTCAACCCGGGAATCCGTCTGTACACAAAGGGGCTGCTTTCCTTGTAAGAGAGAAGCATGTTTCCTTCTTCTCCTTCCTAACGATGGGCACGACCCAACCAGTCCCTAGACACCAGAAATGGGACACTAGATACGTCCCACCAGGTAGATTTAAGCCAAGGCTAAAGGCGACTTCTCTGCAGAAAGCAGCAAGATGGCTTCCCTGCACAGGTGGGAGGCCAGGCTCCTTTCAGCGCTGAGGTGGTTAGTCTAGAAATAGCCCCCACTCCTCCCACACCCTCCTCACAGCTCTCAGGGGACCCAGCCGCCAGCTGGTGGTGAAAGTGTTGATTGGGAAGGAAAAGAGGAAGGTTGACACTTCCCTGGGTGCCTCATTGTCACCTCATCAGCTGCCTGACTCCAACCGGAGAGGATAGCTGGGTAGAGTGGGATGGTCCCAGGGAGCTGCCAACTCAGAGGTTCAGAAAACTCAACATTGAGATTTCCCGGGGAGGTGCAGGGTAAAACACAGGATCCTCGTCCAGGCAGCTGCCAGACTGCAGACTATGGGCGACTGGGAAGCCAGCACCCTGGAGTTGAGCCCAGGAGGTGGACGCCCTGGCTCTAAGCTGTGGAAAGGAGCTGGTGGGAGCAAAGCAAGGCTACTTGGGGGCAGGAAGGGGCAGAGGGCTGTCGGATAATGGCCAGGGGGGCTGGGCAGCTCTAAAGCATCCCCATGGAGTGGGAAAATGAGAGGGGCTAGATTCCAGGCAATGTGGGTGCTCTAGGCTGATTCTCAGGTCTGGACATCCTATGTGCAGTCATAACAGAGGTGACCTGAGCAGACGGTCGTGTGGCCTGGGTCAAGGGCGTCCCCTAAGCCCCACTGAATGGACAGACCCAGGCTACTCTGAGTGCATCCATCCTCGGCCACTGTGGCCTGGAACACTCTGCTAGCTTTTAAGACAGAGGATGGAGGAATGTCTCCGCCCTCCCTCATGAGCTCAGACCTACCCTTTCTGCCTCCCTGGGGACTGACTCAGCAGCTGAGGTGTGGCTGAGTCAGCAGGCAGCAGGTTGGAACAGCCTGGGGCCTGGGAGCTGGGGCTGGCAGGGCGCCACATCAGAGGGGCAGATGCTGACACCGAGGTCCCTCCGAGTGTGCCAGGGACCGCCTCTCCCGCTGTGAGCCCCAGACCTGCAGCCCTGGCCCAAGTGTGCAGACCAGCACATATGGCAAAGGGTACAGACTGCAGGGTGAGGATCAGCTCTTCTGTTTACCTGGGACTGAAGGGCTTCCTGGGACAATGCTAAAATGGAACCAGTCCTGGGGAAACTGGGGCAGTTGGTCTCTCTGGCAGAGAGCAATGAGGCCCAAGGACTGAGGCCCTCAGGCAGCTGAGAAGGAGAGGTGGCCACACACAAAGTGTGTAATAGCTGGCCCTGAGGTAAACTCCCTAGGCTCGAGCCTTGGAAACCTGAAGGATTCTGGGTTGGTATTTGTTCCCAGATGGTTTGAGGGGCCACACCACGGCTCGGTGTGTGGGAATCAATTAGTGAATGGCATCTCTGACCCAGATTCTTCCAATTCTGGTTCTTTAGTCATTCTTATATATGAGGAAATGAAGTCAGAAAAAGCACTAAAGATTAAACCATATATTATTTTGATTTGGGTACCTGTTCCCAGTGGCCCCTGGGTGCTCTGTTGTCTTATCACCCCGGATTGTGCATGCTTATTTTACGAGACCGACGCACTACCTACTACTGCGCTAACGAGGCATCTTGTGCGTTTATTTTAAATTTTTTAAAAAATTATTTTAAATTTATTTTTGGCTACATTGGGCCTTCATTGCTTCAAGCAGGCTTTCTCTAGCTGTGGCGAGCAGAGGCTACTCTCTAGTTGGGGTGCATGGGCTTCTCACTGTGGTGGCTTCTCTTGCTAGCAAGAACCAGTTCTAGGTGTGCAGGCCCAGTAGTAGTAGCACATGGACTTAGCTGCTCTAAGGCACGTGGGATCCTCCCGGACCAGGGATCGAACTTGTTGTGTTCCCTGCATTGGCAGGCAGATTCTTAACCCCTGGACCACCAGGAAAGTCCTGCATTTTTATTTTTTGGCTGGCTTTTCTACCAGACCCTTCAGAATCTTCTGAAAATTTAGTATCTAGCACATAATAGGCACTAAGCAAATGTTTAATGAATAAATACAGGAAGATTCAATTTAGCTCTTACAGAAACTAGGAGCTAAAAGGACAAGATGACATGGTGAAGCTGATCATTCTGAAAGCTGGTAAGTCAAAACAAGAGGACAGGAATAGACAACTGTAGGAAGTCTGGTTACAAGGCAGCAAATAGGAAGCAGTCAGACAACAACCTCATAGTCATCCTGGGGGCCTTTTGTTGCTAGATTTCCTGGCAGAAGGTCCGTTTGTTCAGGTCCTCCCAACCAGCTGGTCTGACTGCCAGGTCTTCTGCCGGCTGTTCATTGCTTCAACACACACTTGCTGGATCCTACTTCAAGGGCACTGGGTGGGCAGTAGTAGGGTGTGTGCACGCTTAGTCGCTTAGTTGTGTATTGTGTCTGACTCTTTGCAACCCCATGGACCATAACCTGCCAGGCTCCTCTGTCCATGGGATTCTCCAGGCAAGAATACTGTAGCGGGTTGCCATTTTCTCCTCCATAGGATCTTCCCGACCCAGGGATTGAACGCACATCTCTTGTATCTCCTGCCTTGGCAGGCGGGTTCTTTACCACTTAGCCACTTGGGAAGCCCAGCAGGGTGCTGAAGCTAATAGAAAAATGTACTCCCCTGAGAATGCATGTGTCCCAGAGGAACTTGGCCCAAACACACAGAGAGCCATGATGTGGTAGAGAAGCCATGAAGTGTCCAATGTGGGTGTTTCCTTTTGACAGCCATGGCGTGACCTATCAGGTGTAAGCCAAACCTTTTGAAGAGCCAGAGGGTGCCATCCCCGGTGACTCGGGCCTGCCCTGTGTTTCCTGCACCTGCGTCCTTGCTCACCTGTGCTGGCTCTGGGCTTGTCTCTAGATGTGGCTCTTAAGTACCACCAACATGTATGTGTGTGTGCCCCATTTGGCTTGTAGCCTCTTTCGTGCCAACTGACCCAGGCAGTTGACTCATGTCTTACTCACAGCTGACTCCACCCTCACCTGCCCCCATGACTTTGATTCTTGGTGTTGGCCTCCTGTACCTACCAGCTCATTAAATGCTTATATACAATGTTTCCTCTGTGCAGCCGGTGGACTGGGCGCCAGGCTACACTGGTAAACAAGACCAGTGCAGGTGGAACTCATCATCAAGGAGGAGGAAGGCAATCACCGGACAATTATACACAGGGTATAAACACCTGTGGACATAGGGTGGAGCAGGGGCTGGAGGTGGGCAAACCCAGAGTAGGGAGAGGACGAGGCTGAAGCTCTAATCCTTGGTTGTACATCGTGAATATTGTATGCCATGAATTTCAGCTTAGTGCCTTGCCCATCTGTCCTCTGTCACCCATCGCTTCACTTATCCATTCATTCATTGGCTTGTTCACAAACTGCTGAAACCCTATGATCTGCCAGACACTGTGTTAGATCTGAGGAATATGATGATAAAAAAGACTGGTTCCAGTGCCACATGGGCTTCCCCAGTGGCTCAGATTGTAATGAATCTGCCTGCAATGCAGGAGACCCAGGTTCGATCCCTGGGTCAGGAAGATCCCCTTGGAGTAGAACATGACAACCCATTCCAGCATTCTTGCCCAGAGAAGCCCATGGACAGAGGAGCCTGGTGAGCTACAGTCCATGGAATCACAGAGTCAGACACTGTTGAGTGACTAACACTTCCTGTGCCACATTGGACTTGAGGTTCCCAAATGTGTCTTGCTCCTCCCTGCCTCAGAACCTTCACACTCACTGTTCCCTCTGTTTGGAAGATCTTAGTCCTATTCCTCTCAGCCCCCACCTTTGCCAGTACACCTCCTCCATCTTTTAGACCTCAGCTCAAAGGTCATCTCCATGGAGACGGCTTCCTTGGCCACTCGACCAGTTTAAGGCCCCAGTGTGTTACTCTCATTACAACCCATCATTTTCTTTCATAGCATCTGTAATTATTTACTTATTAGTGGAACTATTTCATTAATGTTGGTTCTCCCAATCATCTCTGTCAGAGACTCATTTGTTATAGTATTTATACTATTTAGCACAGGGTAATACATTTAATAAATGCAAGTTGAATGGATAGATGGATGGATGATTAGATGGATGGATGGATGAGTGATGGATAGATGGATGGATGGATGAGTGGATGGGTGGATGGATAGATGGATGAATGGATGGATGATTGGATGGATGCATGGTTAGATGGATGGATTAATGGTGGATGGATGGGTGGTTAGATGGATGGATGGTTGGATGGACAGATGGTTGGATGGATGGATGGATGGATGAACTAGAGCTGAAGCAGATAGGTACCAACTAAGAGACTGACCCAATTGTCAGGGCAAGAGAAAAATGAGAATTGGTGAATAGACCAAGGCAGCACAAGTGGGAAAGTTGAGGAGAGAATTGACAGGAGAGAATCTGCAGGATTTGGTCTCTGGTTGAATTTCAGGAGGGAAGCAGAGAGAGGAATGCAAGGTGACAACCAGGGTTCTGACAGAGGACAGGGCAGACAGAAAGCAAGAGAGCAAGTTTGGAGGTGTTGCATAAAGATGATTTTAACTTAAATTCTCTTGAATTTGAGATACCTGTTGAGACAAGGAAGTGGAAATGTTTAATTCTGGCCACTGTGAAAGTTAGGATAATACTAACTGCTCTAAGAAATAAATTGCAGAGAATTCCCTGAGGGTGCAATGGTTAAGTCTCTGTGCTTTCACTGCAAGGGGCATGAGTTTGATCTCTGGTTGGGGAACTCAGACCCCACATGCTGCACAGTTGGCAAAATAAATAAAGGAAGAAAGAAAGAAAAATAAATTTCCACAATATCAATGGCCTAAAATAAGTTTTTATTAATTTTTTTTGGGGGGGTCCATGCTATCCTGTAGGATAACAGTTGGATACACAGGTAGAGAACTCTGGGGAGATCTAAGCCAGAGATACCCTTGGAAGGGTGTGAAGCCATGGGAGGGGACAAGATGGATCTGGGAGTCCATGTCATGGCAATGGAAGACGGCCCGGCCTGGAGATGTGACAGGTAACAGATGAGAAGGGGCTCCCAGGGAAGTGAGAAGGAACCAAGGGTTCAGCTCTGTTCCCAGCATGCTGAGGCCCTTCTAGAGTTTGCTGTTTTGGAAATGGATTCCTAGTCCGACAAAATAAATCACTTAATTTTTCTTTCTTTTTTTTTTTGATTTGATTTTTTTTTTTTTTTTGGGCTGTGACAGGTCTTAGTTGTGGCACTGAAGATCTTTAATTGTGGGATCTTTAGAACTGGAATCTAGTTCCCTGACCAGGGATGGAACCCAGGTCCCCTGCATTAGGAGTGTAGAGTCTTAGCCAACTGGACCACCAGGGAAGTCTCTCCCTTGATCTTTCAAGCCTTGTTCTTTTTCAGGTGATTTTTTGCTGCTTCTTTCATGGCTGGTTTTCTTAAGCCCACCAAAGAAGACTTCTGCAATTATGATGGTAATTACACCACCCACACATCCAGAATGGTAATGTCATGTAGGTGACATCTATATAGGTGACACCCTCCCATGACAGCAATCTCTGGTGATCACAACAGGCATTTCTACCCATCCATTGTGCTGTTTCCCAATGAACTCAGATACAGCCTCAAAATCCTTCTCAACCCAGGTCTCCAGGCAGCACTAATAAATTCATGGGAGTTGGCTCATGAGATGAAGTCTACTTGCTAGCTCAGGTCAATAATTTTTCAGTTTGCACAGTGTTTTTATATATATTGTTTCCTTTTCTTAACAGCTTTATGAAGTAGTTGCTACCAGACCTGTTTTATAGGTGAAAAAATTGCTGTCTCAGGAAGTTAAATGACTTATCTAAAATTACACATAGAAATCGTGAGAGTCTGAAGATGTGAACTCCAAGATCTTGATGTAATAAATCCCAAGGATACTGATAAGGTATTCCTCACCAGTGTGTCTTATAGATTACAGGGATTTTTTCTTTAAACTTTTTTTTGTATTGGAGTGTACCAAAATAACTATGTTGTGGTAGTTTCAAGTATACAGCAAAGGGACTCAGCCATACATAGACATATATCCATTCTGCCCCAAACTCCCCTCTCATCCAGGGTGCCATATAACATTGAGCAGAGTTCCCTTGTTGGTTATCCATTTGAAATATAGCAGTGTATACCTGTCCATCCCAAACTCCCTAATTATACCTTCCCCTCATCCTCCCACCCTACAGGGATTTTTTTAAATGCATTTCAGGAGAACAGAAAAGGTCAAGAGCATTTGCTAAGCCTCGTGAGCTGGCCAGCAAAAACTAATGGCTTGTCTAGCTGGGAAACATGAGCACATTCTAGATAAGCAGCTGTCATCTTTAGCTGGAGTTTGGGCAAATATTTGAGTCTACGTTCTAAAAAGCCATGTACACGCCAAGAGAGGTAGAAAACAGAAATCTTTAAATGTCCAGGATAGTGGACCGTGAGCATCTGCAAAACTGGATCATGGGGAGTAGGGCCATAGCCACTGAGATTCAGGGACAGAATTTTGTCCAGTAGTTCACAGTTTTAAAAAAGTAAACACACTTAGTCCTTTAAAAACATATACTAGGGACTTCCCTAGCAGTCCAGTGGTTAAGACTTCACCTTCCAATGTAGGGTGTGGGGGTTCAATCCCTGATCAGGGAACTGAGATCCCACATGCCTTGCAGCCAAAAAAACAAAATATAACACAGAAATAATAGTGTAACAAATTCAATAAATTTAAAATGATCCACATCATCAAAAAATATCTTAAACAAACAAACATATACTAGACCCAGTGAAAGGTACCAAACCATGTGTGGTGGACACATGGATTAATAGACACAGACATACCCATTGCATGAGAGGCTGAAGCTAAAAATGGCATTTTCTAGACTTCCTTGCCCCCAAGTATACAAGGTGTGAATTACATTTTACCAACCAGATGACCTCGCGTGTGATGTTGAATTATGTCGGGAGGAAAATATGCCAGGGGCTGTGGGAGAAGCCGTGTAGACCTGGAGGCTGCTGGGGACGTCCTGATTTAGGAATCCACTCCTCAGAGATGCCTGTGGTGGAAGATTTCCTGCTTCTGAAGCTTCTTGGTCATGCAAGAGCCAAAGGTTCCATGGCTGCCCAGTTGTGTGTTGTGGTTTGGGGAGTTCTTCCCAGAGCCTATCCTGGTGTCTGCTTCCTCATCCCTCCCGTGATTCTGTGGTCTGTCTTTGCTGCTTTGTTTCTTTGTTGTTGTTGCTGTTGTGTTGTGCTCAGTCATGTCTGACTCCTTGTGACCCCATGGACTGTATATGCCAGGTTCATCTGTCCATGGGATTTCCCAGGCAAGAATACTGGAGTGGGTTGCCATTCCTTTCTCTAGGGGATCTTCCTGGCCCAGGGATCAAGCCCAGGTCTCCTGCATTAGCTGGCGGATTCTTTATCACTTGAGCCACCCAGGAAGCCTTTAACGCTTCATAAATACCTTTCTGCTCAAACTCGCTGGAGTGGATTCTGTGGTCTAGAACCTAGAACTGTGATCAACACCCCACCCCTGGGAGGAATGCCTCTCCCTGCGGTTGGATTCTTCCTGGTAACTCACAGGCCTTCTGAGAGGCACTTTGTGAGCATGGAGCAGGCCGGCATGCAGCCCTCCCCTGAGTCGAGGATTGCGCCCCTGCTCTGGTTCCAGCTGCATGGGGATCCTTTTCTGAAAATAGAAGCCCAGGTTGCCTGGGAGTTATAACTGGAAGCTTCCAGTTGGAAAGGTGGTTGCTGTTCCTAATGTCCTGGTTGAAAGGAAACAAGAAGGAAGACGTGTTCGTTCTCCTTCTAGAAAGAAAGCAGAGAACTATACTTTGAGCACCTCTTTCTTTTTTTTCCCCTAATATTTATTTGTTTGGCTGTGCCAGGTCTTGTTTTTGTTCTTTAGCCACTCAGTCGTGTCTGACTCTTTGCAACCCTATCGACTGCCAGGCTCCTCTGTCCATGGGATTTCCCAGGGAAGAATACTAGAGTGGGTTGCCATTTTCTTCTCCAGGGCATCTTCCCGACCCAGGGATTGAACCTGGGTCTTCTGAATTGCAGGCAGATTCTTCACCATCTGAGCCTTCAGGGAAACCCATGCTGGGTCTTAATTGCAGCATATAGGATCTACTTCCTTGACCAGGGATCAGTCTGGGAGCTTGGAGTCTTAGCTACTGGACCACCAGGGAAGTATCTTTTTGCCCATTTTTTAATTGAGCTATTTATCTTTCATTATTGGTTGTAAGAGTTCTTTACGTATTCTGAATACAACCCCCTTATCAGGTATATAATTTGCAGATATCATCTTCTCTTTGTGGGTTGTCCTTTCACTTGCTTAATGGTGTCAATATTTCAAAGTTTTAAATTTTGACTTATCCGTTTCTCAAGTCCTGCCCTCTCCAACATGTAATGAGACACAAATTTCACTGATTCTGCCTTAGAAATATCTCTGAAATGTACTCCACCCCACTGCCCTGTACATCCCCACCAGGGAAGTCCTGAGCACCTGTTTCAATAACCCTGGCCCAGGAGCTGCTTCCTCTGTATGTGTGCGTGTGTGTGTGTGTCTGTTAATAACTGAAGGACTAATCTGGGGAATTCCTTCAGACCAAACACTCAGCTTGCTTCTTATATTAGTCACATCTTCTGTTTGTTGTTCTTTGATACTCTGACAACTTGGGGCCCTGCTGGCCCTGGAGAGATTGCCCTTCCGTGGGATTAGCCATTCCTAGAAACAGTAAGCAACTCACCTGGGAGTGGACCTTTCAAATGTAGACCAATCCAGAGCTTGTACCCCTAAGCACTTCCTTTACTGGGTTCTTCCACTCCAGATGGTTATCTACCTGCCCTCATCACCCAGGAGCAAGGCCCCAAGTGTCTAAGGACAGCCCCCAATATGCCCAGCATCAGCTGAGATTATTTAAACCAGCCAATCCTCAGCCTTCTTTGCCTGTGTCATCTGTCACTTCCTGAGGAGACCCCAGTGAAGGCTCTTGTCCAAACTGTGCCTCACTCCCTCTGCCGCCCAGACTGACTCTGAGGCTTCTCTGTGTGTCACCCATGGTCTGCCACATCTCCTTCTCTTGGGATCTGTGGGTGTAACTATTTTTTCAGAGGCAGTTGTCTCCTGATCTGTTGACTTCACCATACCTAAAAGGTAATAAAGCCTAGATTTTAAAAACACTTCATTGAATACTCATTGGAAGGACTGCTGCTGAAGCTCCAATATTTTGGCCATATGATGCGAAGAGCAGACTCATCGGAAAAGACCCTGATACTAGGAAAGATTGAAGGCAAAAGGAGAAGAGGGTGGCAGAGGATGAGATGGTTGAACAACATTGTATCAGTTCAATGGACATGAACTTGAGCAAACTTCGGGAGATGGTGAGGGACAAGGAGGCCTGGCATGCTGTAGTCCATGGGGTGGCAAATAGTCAGACACAACTTGGCAACAGAATGACAATAATGGTACTTTCTAGGCAGTTGGTTATGTTAAGAGTATTAGGGAGGGATTTCCCTGGGAGTCCAGTGGTTAAGACTTCACCTTTCAATGCAGGGGATGTAGGTTCAATCCCTGGTTGGGGAACTAAGAGCCTACATGCCTTCTGGCCAAAAATCCCAAAACATAAAACAGAAGCAATATTGTAACAAATTCAATAAAGACTTTTAAAAAAGAGTAGAAGAGAAACTAAGGGACAGTTCTGTGTGGTTCATGAAAACTACTGACACTTTCAAGAGGGGTCCAATGGAGAATGCATGGAATTGGAAGAAATACACTGGATTGAGTGTATCGATTTGGTGGATACTCAGACATGTACTTTGCACTTAAGATACAATTTTATTTGTTCTCTTTCTAAATTCCATCTTGGACTTTGAATGAAGCAGTATGGAAGCAGCCAGCAAAATCATTCATTTAAGTACATTTTTGTTTTTAAAAGCTAAGATAAAGAAAGACTGTGGAAATGCTAAACCAAGCAACTCAGCACTTTGGAACAATATCGGGGGATTATGACGAGGGGATCAGTACATGATCAACTTGTGATATTACATTTCCTACACAAGGAAAGCTGTCCAGTTTATATGTTCTGCCTGAAAGAATGCAAGTAAGGACTAGCTTCAGTTTCCCATGGAATTTCTAGTATGAGACTCTTTATGTTAAGTGGAAGGTACCTCTTTACACATAAGTTGGTATGATAAAAAAGATACACAAACATAAAAATAAAAACCCTCCTCTATTCATTCATCCATACATTTAAAGAATATCTTTTGGACTTCCCTACTGGTCCAGTGATTGACTCTGAGCTCCCAGTGTAAGGGGCCTGGCTTCCATCCCTGGTCAGGGAGCTAGACCTCACATGCTGCAATGAAGATCCAAGATCCTGCATGCTGCAACTAAGACCCGGAACACCCAAATTAATTAATTAATTAATTAATTTTTTAAAAAAGAATATCTTCTTAAGCCTCTAAAGTGCCAGGTACAATGCTGAGCCTCAAGTATCCAGTGATGAGACAGTCAGACACTATTGTTGCCCTTTATGCCCTTTAGGGCAACAGACAGGGAACAAATAATCACATAAATCAATGTATAATTTAAAATATGACAAATTGCATGAAGAAAAAATTACATAAAGGAGCAGAAAGTTGTTTCTAAACTAAAGCCTGGAGTGTAGGCCAAATGAATAGAGGAGGAGAAGACCACACAAGAAGAGGGAACAGCACCTGCAGAGGCCCTGAGGCAGGGAAGGGGGTGTATTGGAGGAGAGGAGGGAGGGTTAGGGTAGCCTGAAGCATCAGGAGTAAAAAGAAGCAGGCATCAGATGGTTGCAGAGAGGCTGGCAGGAGGAGGTAGTACAAAGCTTCTAAGGACAGCTTCAGGATGTCAGAGTTCTCTCTAAAAGTAGTGAATGTCTTCACAGTATTTGGGACAAAGAGGTATCCAATCTAGTTTACTTGTTTAAAAAAATTAAATAGAACTGGTTTTTCTGTTGCTAAAGAAATGAGGTTGGCTGCTTTTTTTAAAAAGAAAAATCAAGTTTTCTGAGGTAAGATTTACATACAATAAAATGCACCCATTTTAGACATACAATCTGATGTGGTTTTTTTTTTTGTTTTCTTTTCAGTTCAGTGGGTTTTTACAAGTTTTGAAACCCATGTAACTGCCAGCAAGCTATAGAATATTTCCACTACCTCCAACAGTTCCCTTGTGCCCCTGTGCAGTCAGTTCCTGGACTCTAGCCCCAAAAAACCACCGATTTGCTGTCTGTGCTATTATGAGTTCTGCCTGTACAAGAATTTCCCATGAAAGAATCAGATGGCGTGTAATTTTTGTGTGTTTGTCTTCTTTCACTTAGCGTAACGTGTTAAAAAGTCTCCCTGTATTTGCATGTATTGGCAATCCGTTTTTATGGCTGATCAGTGTCCCATTGCATGGATGTACCATTTCTTTTATCCATCCCTCTGTTGATGGACATTTGGGTTGTTTCAGGTTTGGGGATGTTGTGAATAAAGCTGCTGAGTATGCTTCTTTGCATGGTTATCTTTTTATTTCTCTTGAGTAAAATAGCAAGCAGTGAAATTGTGAGGTTGATGATAAATTTATGTTTAACTTCATAAGAAACTGCCAATCTCTTTTCCAAAATGACCGTACAATTTTACAGTCCCACCAGGAGTATATGAGGTCTCACTTGTTCTATGTCCTTGCCACACTTGTTTTCATCTTTTTTGTTTCCTTTAATTCAGCCATGCTAGAGGGTATTGACAGGTAATCTCTCAAAGTGTTTTATTTCCATTTTTGAGGTACAGTTGACAAATGAGTAATATATACTTAAAGTGTATAATGTGACAATTTGATATATGCATATCTGTGAAATAAATGATTCTCACAATCGAGTTAATTAGCATCTCTATCACCTCACAGAATTATCTTTTCCCCCCCTATTTTTGGTGAGAATGCTTGAAATGTACCCTCAGCAACTTGCAAGTATAAAATATTGTAGTATTAACTATAGTCACCGTGTTATACATTATCTCCAGAACTTCTTTTTTAAAAATATTTATAATTATTTGTTTATTATTAAGATATGGCTGCACCACATCTTAGTTGTGGCATGCAGGATCTTCTGTCTTCATTGTGGCATGCCAGATCTTTAGTTGCAGCATGCCCTGGTGGTCCAGTGGTTAAGACTCCACACTCCCAATGCAGGGTCCCTGGGTTCAATCCCTGGTCAGGGAACTAGATCCACTTGGGCCAATTAAGAGTTCACATGCCACAACTAAGAGTTTGCATGCTGCAACTTATTATTGTTGTACCTGAAAGTTTGTACCCTTTGAGCAACATCTTCCTATTGCCTCCAGCTCCTGGCAGCGACCAATCTACTCTCTGTTTCTAGGAAGCTGATTTTATTTCTTAGATTTCACATATAAGAGAGATCATGCATTATTTGTTTTTCTCTGACTTATTTTACTTAGAACAACGCCCTCAAGCCCCATCCATGTGGTTTCGCAGGCAGGATTTCCTTCCTTTTATGGCTGAATAATATTCCATTGTATGTATAGACCACATCTCCTTTATCCATTCATCTCTCAATGGACATTTAGATTGTGTCCAAGTCTTGGCTATTGTGAATAAATACCACAATGAACACGGGAGTGCAGATGTCTCTTCCAGACAGTGATTTCATTCATTGGATATATACCCAGAAGTGAGATTGCTAGATCAGATGGTAGTTCTATTTTTAATTTTTTGAGGAGCCTCCATACTGTTTTCTGTAGAGGCTGCACCAATTTACCGTCCCACCAGCAGTGTGTGAAGATTCCCTTTTCTCACATCCTTGCCAAGTCTCTCAGTGTGGTTTTAGTTTGCATTTCCATTCCTAGGAATGATGTCGAGCTTCTGTTCATGTGCTAATCAGCTGTCGATCTATTGTGAAATGCCTATTTAAGTCTTGTGCTCATTTTTCAAAGTTGTGCTGTTCATCTTCTTGTTAAAAGTTCTTAGTGTATTCTGCGTGCAAGTCCTTGGTCAGATATATGCATTCTGTCTACTTTTTCCTCCAAGTCTCATTTTCTTAATAATATCTTTTGAATATTTTCTGAAAATTGGTGAAATCCAATGTATTATTATTTTCTTTTATTGTTTAGGCAACAGGATAGCTTCTTTGTGAAGTAATCAGGCTCTGTCTGATAGGAACTCTACAGCTACTGTAAGAAAAAATGAGTGAATAAGGACTTTTGGTGTCCAGGGGTAAAGAAAGGTGGGTAGGAATTTGGAGGAGCCTGGGGGAGGAAGGAAGAATTATGAGGGATGTTTCAGATGTCGGGATCTTGAACCAAGAGAGTGGAAACAGTAATACCAATAGTAGCTAGTATTAATTGAATGCTTAGTATGTTCCAGGCCCTGTTGTAGGATCTTCACGTGTGTTAATCATGAAATCTTCACAACAACCCTGTAGAAGAAATACTATTATTATCCCCATTTTACAGATAGGGAAACTGAGTCACAGGTGGTTAAGTAACTCAGGGACATCCAGCTAACAAGCAGCAGAGTCAGGATTTGAACCCATACAGACTGAGCGACTTTGCTTTCACTTTTCACTTTCATGCACTGGAGAAGGAAATGGCAACCCACTCCAGTGTTCTTGCCTGGAGAATCCCAGGGACAGGGGAGCCTGGTGGGCTGCCGTCTATGGGGTTGCACAGAGTCGGACACGACTGAAGCAACTTAGCAGCAGCAGCAGCAACAGACTAGCCCCTGACTCTTAACTCTTATGCTATGACTGCTCACAGAGCTGGTATTAGGCAAATAGGCTGAAAAATTCTGCTTCAGGGGTACTGTCTGAATGTCCACTGGTCTCCTCACCAGAATACTATTCAGGCTTCTGTATCAACAAGCTGCTCAGTCATCACATGCTAAGTCGTTTCAGTCGTGTCCGACTCTGTGCGACCCCATAGACAGCAGCCCACCAGGCTCCCCCGTCCTTTGGATTCTCCAGGCAAGAACACTGGAGTGGGTTGCCATTTCCTTCTCCAATGCATGAAAGTGAAAAGTGAAAGTGAAGTCTCCCAGTCGTGTCCGACTCTTAGCGACCCCATGGACTGCAGCCTTCCAGGCTCCTCCATTCATGGGATTTGCCAGGCAAGAGTACTGGAGTGGGTTGCCACCAGTCATCACATAAGCTAACCTAAATTTCTGGTTCCCTCAGATTCAGAAGTCTTCCCAGGTGGTGATAGTGGTAAAGGACCAGCCTGCCAATGCAGGAGACATGAGAGACGTGGGTTCAATCCCTGGGTCAGGAAGATCCCCAGGAGGAGGACATGGCAACCTACTCCAGTATTCTTACCTGAAGAATCCCATGGACCGAGCCTAGTGGGCTACAGTCCATGGGGTCCCAAAGAATTGGACACGACTGAGTGACGTAGCATGCATGCCCCAGATACAAAGCAACATTTAATGTCCCAGGAAAACAGAGGGTAGGGAGACCAGAGCATAGGGAGACCAGAGCCCCCTATCCTGCTTCTCAACCTGCCCCCTGGAATGTTCCATGGGATTTTTGCTTCTCACCTCCCATATTCTGAAATTTACTTCCATCCTTGCTGGGGCTCCTTCAGTCCAGGATATTCCCCTTCTATTTGCATCTCCGTCTCTACCTTCACCTCCAGCCTTTTTATACCATTTGGTCCATCGACCCCATTTGTACCCCAGTTTTGAGGGAGCTCCCTTAGAATTCCAGTGTCCCCTGCACACCCCCCACAGACCGGGGGGCTTGGAGGAGTGGGAGAATGTGGGGTGGGTTCTGTGCTTCCACTTCTGTAGGTTGAGTTGCTGGCCTCTCATTATAAAGATGTAAGAACAGGGACTTCCCTGGTGGTCCAGTGGTTAAGACACTGCCTTTCAATGTAGAGGATGTGGGTTCAATCCCTGGTCAGAGAACTAGGGTCCCACATGCCATGGGAGTGTGACCAGAAATTTTTAAAAAGAGAAAGTTAGGTATAGAAAATAAATTTTAAAATTAGTTGTTAGGTATAGAAAATAAATTTTTTAAAAATATGAGAACATTAAACAGAGTAAACATATTTCAAAAGATAACTTTATGAAACACAACTCTCCGCTACACACACTTTTTTTAAGCTATGAGAAAAACCTGTATAGTTTGAGATTATTACAGTGTCAGAATAGTTTCTGGCTTCTTCATCCTGGAAAGAGTAGCCGTGTCTAAGCATTTGCAGATGAATAGGTGACAATAACAGAGACTAGAAAATGGGAACTAAAAAATTACAGCATTCTGTGTAATTAAAATATTGCTCTGTCTAAAGACCTGGGTTTAAAAAAAAAAAAAAAGACTTCAATAGGTTCAAATCCAGGAGACAATTAGGTGTAATGGAGCCTGAAGGGCTTAACATGAGAGAGATGAGCTATTGAAATTATTAACAAAGTCAAGGCTTTGATAAAGTTTGAAACTAAAATGAACTTCTAATTGAACTCACCTTTGGTGAGGTTTAAGTGAGACCCCTAGGCCACTATAAGCCATATGTTTCACGAAGATTTATCCTTAATGGAAGATCACTAACTCTCAATGCAGACATTTTTTTAAATTAAATAATTTAAAATTATATTCTTTTCATTACATGGTAATTATACATGACTGAGTTTCATTTTGAGGTACTTATGCCTCATCTTCCTAACCGTCATGCAAAATGTATTAGCTGCTGCTGCTGCTGCTAAGTCCAGAGAAGGCAATGGCAACCCACTCCAGTACTCTTGCCTGGAAAATCCCATGGATGGAGGAGCCTGGTGGGCTGCAGTGCGTGGGGTTGCTAAGAGTCGGATACGACTGAGCGACTTTGCTTTCACTTTTCACTTTCATGCATTGGAGAAGGAAATGGCAACCCACTCCAGTGTTCTTGCCTGGAGAATCCCAGGGACGGGGGAGCCTGGCGGGCTGCCGTCTATGGGGTCACACAGAGTCGGACACGACTGAAGTGACCTAGCAGCAGCAGCAGCAGCAGCTGCTTGCAGTCCAAGGGACTCCTTGCAGATCTCCTTGCAGTCCAAGGGACTTTTCCAACACCACAGTTCAAAAGCATCAATTCTTCAGCACTCAGCTTTCTTTTTTTTTTTTCTTTTTCATCTTTCTTTATAGTCCAACTCTCACATTCATACATGACTACTGGAAAAAACATAGCCTTGACTAGACGGACCTTTGTTGACAAAGTAATGTCTCTGCTTTTTAATATGCTGTCTAGGTTGGTCATAACTTTCCTTTCAAGGAGTAAACGTCTTTTAATTTCTTGTCTGCAGTCACCATCTGCAGTGATTTTGGAGCCCAGAAAAATACAGTCAGCCACTGTTTCCACTGTTTCCCCATCTATTTGCCATGAAGTGATGGGACCGGATGCCATGGTCTTAGTTTTCTGAATGTTGAGCTTTAAGCCAACTTTTTCACTCTCCTCTTTCACATTCATCAAGAGTGTCTTTAGTTCTTCTTCACTTTCTGCACTCAGTCGTGTCCAATTATTTGGGACCACCAGGCTCCTCTGTCCATGGAATTCTCCAGGCAAGAATACTGGAGTGGGTTGCCACTCCCTTCTCCAGTTTGATCTCCAAGAGATCAAACCCAGGTCTCTGGCACTACAGGAAGATTCTTTACTGTCTGATCCACCAGGTAAAGTGTGGAGCAGTTAACTCCAACTAGATGAAGCATAGTTACATGCCTGTCTCCCACCTCTTCTGCTATCATGTCAATCCTAAAGGAAATGAAGCCTGAATATTCACTGGAAGGACTGATGCTGAAGCTCAAGCTCCAATGCTTTCACCATCTGATGCAAAGAGCCAACTCATTGGAAAAGACCCTGATGCTTGGAAAGATTGAGGTCAGAGGAGAAGGGGGCAGCCAAACTGCCTTGTTGCTAAAGCCCGTCAATGCTCCAGGACCCCCTAAGTCTTGCTTGTCTGGGAGTCTGGGGCCAATGGGAGTCAGAGAGCCACAGTGAGGAAAGAGGACAGCTGAGAGCCTAGCAGGTGCTGATGTGTTCACGAGGAATGGTCAACATAGCATGGCTTCCTGCTCACCTTCCTGCTGACTTGAAGGGTATTTGCTTATACTTAGTTTTTTACCCATCTAATAAAGGGGAGATATTCAGCCAATACCAGACCTGTTTTAAAAGTCATATTTATTTATTTTATTTGGGTGGTGGGAGGCTGTGCTGGTTTTTTACTTTGTTGTGCCAAGAGGGCTAAGTTGCCCCTGGCATGTATAATGGTGTATCATTGAAGTACTTTCAGCTGAGAGTTAACATGATCTGATACAGATCTTAAGATCTCTCTGGCTACTGTATGTGAAATGTCAAGAAGGAAGGAGGCAAGAGTAAAAACAATCATAGGATGAAGGTAAACTAAACGAAGGGCTTCTCAGGTGGCCCTGGTGGTAAAGAACCCACCTCCAAGGCAGGAGATGCAAGAGACTTGGGTTTGATCCCTGGGTTGGGAAGGTCTCCTAGAGGAGGAAACGGCAACCGTCTACAGTATTCTTGCCTGGAGAATTCCATGGACAGAGGAGCCTGGCGGGCTACAGTCCGTGGGGTCACAAAGAGGCAGACATGACTGAACAACTGAACAAAGCATGTAGAATCCTAGTTCCCTGACCAGGAGTTGAACCTCACCCCCTGCATTGCAAGGTGGATTCTTAACCCCTGGACCCCCAGGGAATTTCCCCAATACAAGGCCTTTGCAGTGAGAAGCTAAAGTGCAATGGAGTGGGGTGAGAGGTGGGATTGAGGAAACTCACCTGGACAGTTGCAGGGCTTACTCCTCATGTCAGACTCTTCGCTCGTCCCTCTGACCCCACTGTCCACAAAGCCTGCCCCTGTAAAATCTCTGCCAACAGTCTGGCCTTTCCTTGTTCTGTGTTTTGGAACAGTTGGGACCTGCCCCACCTGTGAGGTCACCACATTCCACTAATGACTATAATGGCTTAATTCTTCTGCCATCTGTGCCCAGCCTCAGTAATGATGCTGAGTGGAGGCAAAGAGCCCGTGATTTGGTGACTGTGATGTTTGATGAATGCTTTCCAGATGCAGAGGGGCAGAGGATGGCCAAGAAGCCAAAGGCTCTCTTTAGGAGCCCTCACCTTGGGCCGGGAAGTGGGTGTTGCACAGACTTGAGGAGTCTGATGTTGGTGCACATTATCATGTGGCAATACCTCCAGAGTAAAGTCCCTTGTCTTAACCATATTGAAAAAAGAAAACTTCAGACTTACAGGAGAAAATAATATGAAGAGATATTGTCCCTTCCAGGAAGTGGAACTTTTTTAAGTTTCTTTTTTTCGGATGGGGACCATTTTAAAAGTCTTTACTGAATTTATTACGATATTGCTTCTGTTTTATGCTTTGGTTTTTTGACCCCCAGACATATGGGATCGAACCCACACCCTCTGCATTGGAAGGTGAAATCTTAACCACCTGCTGGGTTAAGTCTGGGCCATCAGAGAAGTCCTGAGGAGGTGGAATTTTGTGCAAAATAGAACTCCCTTCCTCCAACAGACACGGCACACGCAGGGTGGACCCCTTGCCCTCTTGGCTGAGTGTAGCACAGCCTCACAGGCTCACATATGGCTATATTCATGGTCCTGCACAATCTGGTCTGGAATTGTCCTGGCTTCATCTCCCATTGCTCCCTTTTTTGTTGGGGGCCATCAGACAACCCTCCTGCCCACCGTGGCATGGGCTCTATAAGGCCTGCATCTCTCTGATGCGCTTCTCTCTTCTCTGCTTGGTGGAGTCCTCTATCCTGTATTTTCCCCCCAGTAATTTTTGTCTCTTTTTAAAAAATATTGTGAAATGTAACACTCACATAGAAAAAAAAGTGCATAAAATATAAATTCACAGCTCCGTGGATTATTATAAAGCAAATATCCAAGTAACAACACCTACTTCAAGAAATAGAACCTCGTCAGTCGGCCAGCATCGCCTCCTCCAGCTTCAATTTTCCTCCCCCAAGCCTTTTCTAATTACAATCCTCTCTCTCCATCAGCCTGACTTTTATGTAAACCACGTCCCTGCCTTTTCTTTTTTTCTTGTTACCACATAGGAATGCAGCCCTAAATTCTACCATTTAGTTTTGCCTGTTTCAAGCACTGTATACATGGAATCATGTAGAATGTCCTTTTATGTTTTGTTTCTCTGCTTCAGTTGTGTCCATGTGAGATTCATCGAGGTTGTTGTGCGTAGCTGTAGGTAGTTCACTTACAAAGTGGCATAGATTTCCTTCATATAAATGCACCACAGATTATTTATCCATTCTACTGTGACAGGCGTTTGGATTATTTCCATTTTTGCTGATTGTGAATAACGTTACTGCGGGTATTCTTTAGCAACTCTGCTGTTCTATACACACCTTCATTTCTGCTGGAGACATACCTTAGAGTGGAATTTTTGGATCTTAGGGTGTGCATGTTATCCACTGGAACAAATCCAGCACACTAGTGATTGTATCAGTTTATGTTCCCATCAGAAGGTTACGAGAGTAGAGGCTGCTTTGTATCTGTACCAGTACTTGGTATTGTTGGTCTTTTAAGTTTTAGCCATTCTGGTGGGAGTAAACGGTTTTAATTTCCATTTCTCTGATGATTAGTGAAATTAAACACCTTTATATCTATTTATTGGCCCTTTTGGAGAAGGCGATGGCCCCCTACTCCAGTACTCTTGCCTGGAAAATCCCATGGACGGAGGAACCTGGTGGGGTACAGTCCATGGGGTCACGAAGAGTCGGACACGACTGAGTGACTTCACTTTCACTTTTCACTCTCATGCATTGGAGAAGGAGATGGCAACCCACTCCAGTGTTCTTGCCTGGAGAATCCCAGGGACAGGGGAGCCTGGTGGGCTGCCGTCTATGGGGTCACACAGAGTTGGACACGACTGAAGCGACTTAGCAGCAGCAGCAGCATTGGCCCTTTAGTATTCTCTATTGCAAAGTGGTCATCCAAGTCTTTCACTATTTTTTTTTACTGTGTATTCTTTTTTTCCTTATTTTATATATATATAAATATATATCCAGGATAATATATATATAGAGAATAATATATATAATAAAATAATTGATACATGTATGTACACATGTTGTAAATATGCATACATTTCATATGTGTATATATATATCTATAATAATATACATAACAATAATATATACACACATATATATGTATGCATGTGTATATAAATGTACATATTTTTATACATGTATGTATATATATCTGGAGGAGGGCATGACAACACTTCAGTATTCTTGTTTGGAGAATTCCATGGACAGAGGAACCTGGTCAGCTACAGTCCATAGGATCGCAAAGAGCTGGATATTACTAAAGTGACCTAACATGCATGATCCTCTGAGAGCTTAAGTATACAGCTCAAGGAATTTTTACAGAATATAAACCTATGTAATCACCACTCAGATCAAGACAGAAACTTACAGCAAACCGAAGGGCTTCCCAGTGTCTTTTCAAATCACTTAGCCTCCTTCCTAAGAGAACTACTATTCTAAATCTGTTTATCTCTTCTCTGTTGGGGGATATCTGAGTTGTTTCAGTTTTTTACTATCATGAATAAGTTGCTATGAACACTCTCTTATACACAGCTCCAAGTACACCTCTCCTAAGCTGCAGACCCCTTGGACTGCCTCCCTTGGATATTCCTTCAGCATGTCCTGGGCAACTCTCCTCCTCTCCACCAGACACGCCCTCCTTCTTGGGTGTCTGAGAGTGTGTCCTTTACCTCCTGTGCGCCTCCAGCTTCCTCATCCCCCTGTCGCTAGTCATTGCTGGTCTGCTTCACAAATGCCTTTCCCCCATCCTTTCCTCTCCATCCTCAGGAGCTCTACTTTTATTTGGGTCCCGAGCATCTCTCTCCTAGTTATACAAGCATTGTGTGTGCGCATGCTCAGTCGTGTCTGACTCTTTGCTACCCTATGGACTGTAGTTCACCAGGCTCCTCTGTCCATGGGATTCTCCAGGCAAGAATACTGGAATGGGTTGCCATGTCCCGCTCCAGGGTGTCTCTTCTGTCTCCTACATTGGTGGGCGGGTTTTTTACCATTAGCGCCACCTAGGAAGCCCACACAAGCATTACAAAATTACAAAAGAATCCTAGGTCTTCCCTAGTGGTTCAGTGGCTAAGACTCCACACTCCCAATGCAGGGCCCCTGGGTTTTATCCTTGAGCATGGAACTAGATCCCGCATGACTCCATAAAGACCTGTTGTAGCCAAATAATTAAAAATGAATATTGAAAAGGAAAAACCCCAAAGCATCCTACCCGGCCTTCATCCTTTCCAGTCCTCTCCCATCCAGAGTCTCCTCTGTTGCTGAAATGTTTTTTCTCAAATGCAAGTCTGACTTTGTCAGTGCCTTACTTCAAGCCCCACTATCCACAGGATAAGTACTACTCTTCTTAGCATGACTTAAGACTCTATGACTGGGGCCCCTGACCACTGCTCCCCTTTCTTCCCCTGGTTTTTGAGGCTCCATTTGTAGGGCACTGGGTGATATTGAGCTGGCCCCTGACATCTATTCTCTTTCCCACCCTATCTCTCCACGCCTCCTTCTCAGCCTGATAAACTCCTACACATGCTAGAGTGCCAGTTCCCTGGTAATCTAGTGGGGAGGCTCTCCAACCTGCCCTGTGTTCCCTTCTATCAGAGCACTTGGCACATGGGATTACAATGCTCATGCACTTGGCCATCTCTTTTCTAGACTGTGAACAACTCAAAGGACAACCTCTTCCCTCCCAAATCTCTGGTGCCTCCCAAACAGCTGTGACAGACAAGGGATTTCTGAAAATACAAAGGACTTTATTGTAAACAAAAGAGATAGCCACTTAGACTTGCAGGTGCTTCCCCAAGAAGGGTTGCTATTGCCCTTGCCAGGGGCTTGGATTTTTCCAACTGAAGCCAAATCATTGGTAATGGGCACTGCAGCCCTTTCCACATGATATTTTTGGTGTTATTCAGTCGCTCAGTCATGTCCAACTCTTTTCAACCCCATGGCCTGCAGCACGCCAGGGTTTCTGGTCTTTCACTATCTCCTGGAGTTTGCTCAAACTCATGTCCATTGAGTCAGTGATGCTATCTAACCATCTCATCCTCTGTCATCACCTTCTCCTCCTGCCTTCAATCTTTCCCAGCATCAGGGTCTTTTCAAATGAGTCAACTCTTCGCATCAGGTGCCCAAAGTACTGGAGCTTCAGCTTCAGGATCAGTCCTTCCAATGAATATTCAGGGTTGATTTCCTTTAGGATTAACTGGTTTAACTCCTGCATTGGCAAGCAGATTCTTTACCATCTGAGTCACCAGGGAACCCCTTCTCTGGATATTCAGTTCAGTTCAGTTCAGTCGCTCAATCGTGTCTGACTCTTTGAGACCCCATGAATTGCAGCATGCCAGGCCTCCCTGTCCATTACCAACTCCCGGAGTTCACTCAGACTCAGGTCCATCAAGTCAGTGATGCCATCCAGCCATCTCATCCTCTGTCATCCCCTTCTCCTCCTGCCCCCAATCCCTCCCAGCATCAGAGTCTTTTCCAATGAGTCAACTCTTCACATGAGGTGGCCAAAGTACTGGAGTTTCAGCTTTAGCATCATTCCTTCCAAAGAAATCCCAGGGCTGATCTCCTTCAGAATGGACTGGTTGGATTTCCTTGCAGCCCAAGGGACTCTCAAGAGTCTTCTCCAACACCACAGTTCAAAAGCATCTATTCTTCGGTGCTCAGCCTTCTTCACAGTCCAACTCTCACATCCATACATGACCACAGGAAAAACCATAGCCTGGACTAGACGGACCTTTGTTGGCAAAGTAATGTCTCTGCTTTTGAATATGCTATCTAGGTTGGTCATAACTTTCCTTCCACGGAGTAAGCGTCTTTTAATTTCATGGCTGCAATCAACATCTGCAGTGATTTTGGAGCCCAAAAAATAAAGTCTGACACTGTTTACACTGTTTCCCCATCTATTTCCCATGAAGTGATGAGACCAGATGGCATGATCTTCATTTTCTGAATATTGAGCTTTAAGCCAACTTTTTCACTCTCCACTTTCACTTTCATCAAGAGGCTTTTGAGTTCCTCTTCACTTTCTGCCATAAGGGTGGTGTCATCTGCATATCTGAGGTTATTGATATTTCTCCCAGCAGTCTTGATTCCAGCTTGTGCTTCTTCCAGTCCAGCGTTTCTCATGATGTACTCTGCATAGAAGTTAAATAAGCAGGGTGACAATATATAGCCTTGATGTACTCCTTTTCCTATTTGGAACCAGTCTGTTGTTCCATGTCCAGTTCTAATGGTTGCTTCCTGACCTGCATACAGATTTCTCAGGAGGCAGGTCAGGTGGTCTGGTATTCCCATCTCTTTCAGAATTTCCCACAGTTTATTGTGATCCACACAGTCAAAGGCTTTGGCACAGTCAAAACCTAGGCAAAGGCTTCTGTTCCTCGACTGCAGTCCCACTTGGAAACACGAGGTGGCGATCTACAGAGGCCAGTGGAGGTAGGTCTGGACTAGGAGCTTGCCTAATCCAGCAACAAAGGAGCCCTGATGATCCGGAACAAAACTGACACTTCATGTGTTTGTCATGATGAATAGAGCTAACAAATGTTTACATATCTTCATTTATGTGTGTATGTGAATGTAAGAAAAACTTACAGGCAGCATTTTATCTATGTATTTTGGATTCAGACCATGCCGGTGTCACTCCTTGCTCTGATGCTTCTAGCTGTGTGACCTGTCAGGTTCTAACGGTCAGATTCCGTCCCAGTGGAATAGAGTTGATACTTCTATGAGCTTTGAATGAAATGAGGTTTTCAAGGTTTCTGGCATCCTTTCTGGCACATGCTGGGTGTTCAAAAAATATTTGTTTTCCTTTTAAGCATTTTTGTATCACCATCTATGCCTCCTTGACACTCACCGCTTTCTATTTTCTTTTCTTTTCTTTTTTTTAGTTCTACCAATTTATTGCTACCAACCTGTTTCCCTCCACCCTCATGCACACATGCTCAGTTATGTAATCCTGTAAACTACAGCCCTCCAGGCTCCTCTGTCCATGGACTTTTCCAAGCAAGAATACTGGAGTGGGTTGCCATTTCCTTCTCCATCTATTTTCTTTTTTAATAGCTTCTATATCTGTCTTGGGCTCCCCAGGTGGCTCATTGGTAAAGAATCCGCCTGCTAAACAGGAGACAGTGGGTTCAATCCCTGGGCCAGAAAGATCCCCAGGAGAAGGAAATGGCAACACACTCCAGTATTCTTGCCTGGGAAATCCCATGGACAGAGGAGCCTGGTGGGCTACAGTCCACGGGGTCATAAAGAGTCATATACATCTTAGCCACTCAACAAGAACATCATCTGTCTTGTTGCTACTTATTCTAATCTGGGAACTCCTTGAGGGCAGGGCTTGTCTGATCTTTCTCTAACTTCAGTACGCAGCTCAGAACCAGGTACATAGTGGATATTTGGTAAATATTCCATGAAATGATATTAAGTAAACACAGCACTCTTTTCCCCTCCCTCTCCTCATAATCCTCCTCTGGCACCAGTGTCCTCTTCCTGGGCCAGAAAAAAACCTATGTTATTCAGGTCTAGGTTCATGGCTATTTTTTTGCATTAAACACACATAGGGGAAAATCTGGTAAAATCTGAACTGATACTTATGCTGCCAGCAACCCTGGAGGCTTGTTTGGCTGCAGGCACCATCTGCAGCCTGCCTGCAATCCCGTGGTTGGAAAGACCGCCCTCCTGGGCTGTGCAGAGGTACACAACTCCTCAAGGTAGATGCAAACTCACCTGTTGTGGGCAGGAGCCAGTAGGTGGCCCTTACAACCCTGGCTTGCTTGCTGGGCAGGGAGCGCACAGAGCCAGAGAGGGCGGGTGGGCTGGGGTTGCCCTCCTTCTGCTTAGGGTTCTGTTTTTTTTCTTTTTTAAATATTTATTTGACTGTATCAGGTCTTAGTTGTAGCCCATGGGATCAAGTCCTGGGGTTCTGTTTTAGTTTCAGTAATCCTGCCAGCAGGTGGCTCAGTGGTAAAGAACCCGCCTGCCAATATGGAGGAGACTCAGATTCAATCCCTGGGTCGGGAAGATCCCCAAGAGGAGGAAATGACAACCCACTCCAGTATTCTTGCCTGGGAAATAGCAGGGACAGAAGAGCCCAGTGGGCTACAGTCCAAGGGGTTGCAAAGAGTTGGACATGACTTAGTGACTAGTAACAGCAATCCTGAAAACCCTTTTTTCCCCCGAGGGAAGAGGTTCAGGCATCTCCCTGGGAGCCCTTTCCTGGGCTGGGGAGAGGAGCACGTGCCCTTGGGTTTGCCAGTCCAGCCAGGTTTGCAATGGGGAGTGACCTCAAGTCCTCTCAGGCTGAGGGAAGAGCTGAGCAGCTCACCCCAAACTGCAACCAGTTCACCAGTGAGCAGCTCCCCTGGGAGACTTCCTTAAATCCTCTACCTTGGCTGACCCTGGATTTCAGTTTTCCCCGGTTTGTGACTTTTTTCTTTAGAAATGTGATAGTTCATCTCTTGAGAAATGGGAAGTGGGAACTGAAGATTCTGGAAAGTCCCCAGGCTTTTCTAACGCTGGAGCAGCATAGCAGCTGAAGTTGTCTGTCTCAGGGATGGAGATGCAGATGCCAAGGGTGACAGAGAGAGGGGCTTTCCTTTGGAAGGTACCTGTTATTAGGGTGGTTACTTCTCGAGGGTGCCAGAAAATAAAGGTCATAGAGACACTCGAATTCAATGGAACTTTTATTAAAAAAAAACAGACAAAAAACATTTTTTAGCATAGAAATTTTAAAACTTTGTATTTATTTTTGTGCTGGGTCTTCATTGCTGCATGCGAGCTTTGTCTGGTTTGAGTGAGAGGGGCCACTCTCTGGAGGTGATACACAGGCTTCTTGTCTTGGTGACTTTTCTTGTTGCAGAGCACGGGCACTAGGCGCACAGGCTTCCGTAGTTGCAGCACATGAGCTCAGTAGTTTCAGCTCCCAGGCTCTAGAGGACAGGCTCAATATTTGTGGTGCATGGGTTTAGTTCCTCCAAGGCATGGGGGATCTGCCTGGATCAGGGACTGAACCCATGTCTCCTGCACTGGTAGGCAGATTCTTCACTGAGCCACACGAGAAACCCTAGCATAGAAAAATGGTGTTAATAACATACATAAGGTAAAGAGAATAGAGAACTCCCAAGTGCTCCTTAACCAGCTTCACATATTTCCAGCCTTTTGCCTAGCTTGTTTCATCTCTCTCCCAACTTCTCCCCGCCCCCACCTTTTTGTTAGAGTAGCCACTACTTGACTTATTTTAGGAGGCTAATAAGGCCTTATAAGGATTTAAGATAAGGATTGAAGAATTTGTGGAGGTAGAAGGAAATCTGAAAACGTTCTGGTCCAACATTCTTACGTTGTTGTTTAGTTGTTCAGTTGTGTCCTACTCTTTGCGACCCCATGGACTATAGCCCACTAGCCTCCTCTGTCCATGGGGATTCTCCAGGCAAGAATACTGGAGTAGGTTGCCATTCCTTCTCCAGGGGATCTTCCTGACCCAGGGATCGAATCCATGTCTCCTGCCTTAGCAGGTGGTTCTTTACCACTGAGCCACCAGGGAAGCCTTCTTAGGTTTCAGGTGCAAAAACTGAGGCCCAATAAGGAAAATGGGCCAAGAAACCAGGCCTGGGCACTCCCAGTGCATGGATTCTTCTGGTTCCAGGCAATGAAAGGCCACTGAGCCCTGCAGCAAAATCTACTGTGAAGGAGGGAAAATGTTAGGAGCACTCAAATCCCAGAGTCCTGAGAGCACAAAGAAGCAGCTCACACTGACATGGAGCTGCTGGTTATGGAATGTGGTTATAGAGTTTGATCCCCACAACATCTATAACGGTAGGTGTTATCATTCTAGGGGCTTCCCAGGTGGCACTAGTGGTAAAGAATCCACCTGCCAATGCAGGAGACTCAGGAGACTTGGGTTTGACTCCTGAGTCAAGAAGATCCCTTGCAGAAGGGAATGGCTACCCACTCCAGTATTCTTGCCTAGAGAATCCCATGGTCAGAGGGGTTCACGGGGTCACAGTTAATGGGGTTATAAAGAGTCGGACATGACTGAGCACACAGTGTGTATATATGTCAGTGCTAATCTCCCAATTCATCCTGCCCTCCCCTTCCTCCCCTGTGTCCACTAAGCCATAGAAGCTTCTGGAAGGTAAAGGGGTTTAAGTGAGCGGCAGAGCCAGGACTAGCACCCAGATCTGAGAACATCTTTTCCGGCCCCAGGGCCATTCTCTCATCTGGGCTGTGTCCCTGCTGGAAGGTGGGGGTGGGGCTTTACTGCTGGATCCCTGCTCTCTGAACTCTAAGAGCCTTGGGCCTCCAAGGACTAATTATAGCCTTTCCTTGAAGAAGAAAACCCACAGAGTCAGTGGCTTTGTCAGGGGAGGGAATCTGTTCTCCTTTGAGAGATCTGCTCATGGCTGATGCCACAGTGACTTCTGACTAAGGCCAGGGTGCAGGGGGTTCCCCCTCAAGCAAGAGAGCATCTTCCTGCTTCCTGGTGCAGCGGAGCAAAAGAACATCCCAGAAACCTTTGGGTATGAAGGAACACAGCCTTTTTCTGGAGTGAGTCTTCTCCCTCACTGCCCACTGGGAGGTATCCTTAAAGGCAGGGGAGGGGCTAAGGCCCTGTGCTCCCAATGCAGGGGGCCTGGATTCCATCCCTGGTCAGGGCAATCCAGATCCCGCATGCCACAACTAAAGACTGACCGCATGCTGCTGCAATAAGGATAGACGATCCTGCATGCAGCAATCAAGACCCGGTGCAACCAAAAAAATAATAATAATAATAATGGAGGTCATGAGACCACCGTTCCACACTGGAAAGGGAGAAACACTGGACCTAACACTCACAAATGCATCTAGCTCATGGCAGCCACTGTTCACCTCCCTCGATGATGAACTGTGTTTCTTAGGACACTTTAATCTGGACCATTTTTTCAGGAAACTTCTTAACAGAGGCAAAGCCTACTCTTCTGCTGGCACTGTGTTGGGGAAATACATTTGTTTGAAGCCCTTCCATGAAACAACTCTAACTTTGACAAGAAAAAGAATTTATTGGGCTTCCCTGGTGGTCCAATGGTAAAGAATCCACCTTGCAACACAGAGGACACCAGGTTAATCCCTGGTCCAGGAACATCCCACATGCCTTGGGGCTAAGCCTGTGAGCCACAATTACTGAGCCCATGTACCTCAACCACTAAGCCTGCATGTTCTAAAGCCTGTGCTCCGCAACAAGAGAAGCCACCGCATTGAGAAGCCCACATAACCCAACTAGAGAGCAGCCCCCTCTCGCTGCTACTAGGGAAAGCCTGCATGTAGCAACAAAGACCCAGAGCAGCCAACAATAATTTTTTTTTTTTTAAAGAATTTATAGGAAGCACCCTGAGATGTCTCAGATACCTGAACAGGGACGGAATAACTGGAACAGAGGATTGGAAGGCCACGGGGACCCTCTCACCATCTGTCAGCCCCCCTCCTTTCTGCACATGGACTTCATTTTTTACCAACTTCCTTCCCAAAGCAGGAAGTATGGCCACATCCAAGCCTTCTCTGGGAAGTCCTTACTTTCTCCTTCAGGCTGAACTTTCACGTCTCAGAGTGTCAAGGCACTTATTCTGCATTTGAATTTTTCAGTGGTTTTATGTGAGATCCCTTTACACCTGTGTTAATGAAACAAACTCCTTGCATACCCATCCCCAGCTCCAGGGCAGGGCCAGTGCATGGTGGGCGCTTTGTAAAATTTGTTGAGCAATTAGCCTAGTGAGTGGCTATGGGCTGTTTGTCCTTTGCTCTTTGGGGGAATCTGAGTTCTGGCCTTTCCAACAGAGACTTGCCCTTAAGGGGCCCAGTTTCACTTGCTCTCACCAAGCACACTTCCTGCATTTGCTTTTTGTCTTACGGCCATTCCATTTAGGGAGTGGAAAGTCCGAGGCCCTCTACCCAGATCACTTGAAGGTCCTATTCAAATAGGCTTCTGTCTTGTACTTCCCCTGAAATGACATTTGGGGAAAGAAAAGATAATTTTACTTTTGCTTTGCCAAGTAAAACTTCACAGACATAGTAATACAGCTTCAGCCCCTCGTGGCTCAGATGGTAAAGATTCTGCCTGCCATGCAGGAGACCTGGGTTCTATCTCTGGATCAGGAAGATCCCCTGGAGAAGGGAATGGCAATCATTCCAGTATTCTTGCCTGGAGAATCTCATGGACAGAGGAGCCTGGTGGGCTAGAGTCCATGTTGTCGCAGAGTTGGCACAACTGATCAACTGATTTTTCTAAAAAAAGAAAGTCCAAGTCCTTCTGCCTACATCACTTGAAGGTCTTATTCAAATAGGCTTTTCTCTTATACTTCTCCCAAGGTGACATTTGAGGAAAGAAAAGATAATTTTACTTTCAGTTTGCCAAGTAAAACTTCACAGACATAGTAACAAAGCTTCAGCCCCAGGATCACTCTGATTGTGAAGCGGGCAATTGGTCGAATATTCGGTGTTACTGGCAATGATGATAGTAGAATCCAGTCCATGTGTGTCTTGCATGTCAAAGATAAATAGCTCTCTTCCTTGGGGAGCCACCAGCCAAGGGCACCAGCCAGCAGCACGGCTTCAGTATAAGGTGTACCAGGAGATGTGCACGGGCACAGGGTCCCATGGGAACACATGCTGAGATTTCTCCTGGCTCAGGTGAGTGGGAAAGGCTTATTTTCACTGGATGTGGAAAATGGAGGAGGTTTGAAGACACGTGCATGAAAGAAAAAAGCCACTGCCATTGGAGACAGCTGGAAGAACAAGTTCCTACAGACAAGAGAACACATCACAGAGTCAGGTCAGGGGGCAGAATTGGGGTGAGAGGAGGTCAAATCAGAGCACCAAGACCCTTCCAGGATTTGGGCTCCTCTTCATAGTCAACACGAAGCCCTTCATTTGGTGAGCAGAATGAGCAATGGGTGTTCCAGTGAGATTCAGAGAGGGTAAGGGAAAATGGGTCTGGGCACGCACCTGTGCACACAGGTGTGCAAAAGGGATGTATCACAAATCAACACATCAGGACATGTTGCACTCAGACATTCTACCTTATGTGCGACCATCTATAATTTTAACCTCTGCTGGGACTTTCCTGGTGGTCCAGTAGTTAAGATTCTGCACTTTCACTGCACAGGACATGTGGACTGTTTGATCCCTGGTTGTTGTTCAGTTGCTGAGTCCTGTCCAATTCTTTGTGACCCCATGGAATGCAGCACATCAAGCTCCCCTTTCCTTCAACTATCTCCCAGAGTTTGCTCAAACTCACCTCCATTGAATTGGTGATGCCATCCAACCATCTCATCCTCTGTTGTTCCCTTCTCCTCCCACCCTCAATCTTACCCAGCATCAGGGTCTTTTTTCAATGAGTCGACTCTTTGCATCAAGTGGCCAAAGTATAGGGGCTTCAGCTTCAGCATCAGTCCTTCCAATGAATATTCAGTGTGGAGGAACTAAGATCCCACATGCCATGCTGCTGCTGCTGCTGCTGCTAAGTCGCTTCAGTCGTGTCTGACTCTGTGCGACCCCATAGACGGCAGCCCACCAAAATAGACCAAAAAAAAAAAAAAAATCAACCTCTCTTTGGCTTTTCCCTCTCCTCTTTTCACCTCTATCTCCTTTGTAGCCTCTACAATGTTAGTCAAAAACCCACCCCCACAAGCCGCATTTATGACACCTGCTGTCTTCCCTCTCTGCCTCTCAGCTTCCTTGGTTCACAATGGTTGTTCTCTTCAGGGCCCACTTTCAGCCTTGTCTCCAAATTCAACAGGGGAACTGGGGGAAGTCCCACCTGCTTATTTTGCTCATAGCATTTCCTGGATATTAATCTCCCGGCTAGGAACCAAGCTTCCGCTGGGAGCCCTGTCATACTGAGCAACTCGTTTTTCCTGACACAGAGTGTGGACAAGCTTCCATTGTGCTTTCTGATGATCAAGGCTTGGCCCCACCAGACCCAGGGAGATGATGCGGGGGTGGGGGGCACACAGGTGACTTCTATTCCCCCCTCCCTTTTGTGTTACGACAGCATTCCCACTGAAGACCATTGTTCTCTGCTTGGTGTGAAAAAAGGAAGAGGCGTGAAAAAAGGAAGAGGCGTGGAAAAAGGAAGTTGTCATGATAAGCTCAGAGGACCTGAAGAGTGAGCCAGGCTGGGAGTTTCCCTGGGCCACCTCCTTTGAAGCAGCTGAAAGCGCAGCAAGTTTCCTCCCAACGTCTGCATTTGGAGAAAAGAGAGTGTGACCTCAGCAGCCCCTCCCTGAAGTCACGCACATGGGCCCCCCGTCCCGGAGTTTGGGTTCCTCTGGCCACTCGTCAGCCAGGGTGGCTTCAGGGTTCTCCCCTCAGATTCCCCATCAAAACTCCACCACTGTCAGTCATTGCTCTCTCCTCCTGGGTCATAGCAGGAGGTAGGCTCATGACCTAATAAGATCTCTGAGGTCAGGAGGGAGATGAAATGAAATGTTCAGGCAGTTGTGCTTCAGGCCACTTAGAATACCTCTGTCTTCGGAGGGTCTACTTTTCAGAAGATTCTCAGACCTCTAGTAACTTGATGGTTATAGAGGTGAGCAAGGTGACTTTGAAGGACCTCCTGGATCACTCAAAGATTTGAACTGCCTCCCTGCTTTCCCAGTCCAAAGGATGGCAGGAGGGTATTGTTGTTGTTCAGTCACTAAGTCGTGTAGGAGAGTGACATTGGTTAAATTGTACGTGATTGTGCCTATAAGTGACCTTGCATGTGAGTTGCATGCTGTGGCAATTTTAAAACATGGCTACCAATTCTTGACACTCTTCTTATCAATAAAAATATCTATGTTTCCTTTCCTTGAATTTGAGCAGTCATGTAATAACTTGTACAACTAGATTAGTATAGAAATGATACTATGTGAGTTCTTTTCGGTTTTTTTTTTTTTTGGCTGTACAGCATGTAGGATCTTAGTTTTCTGACCAGGGATTTGAACCTGTGCCTCTTGCAGTGGAAGCAAGGATTCTTTTTTTTTTTTTTTTTTAATGATACAGATTTATTATCTCATTGTTTCCGTGGGTCATGTCTGGGCACTGACTAGTCGGGTCCTCAGTTCAGGATTTGATCAGGTGGAAATCAAGGTGTCAGTCGGTGGGGCTACCAATGGACCCATCTGAGGCTTGGGTGTCCTCTGCCAAACTCCCTGGTTGTTACCAGCATTCAGCTTCTTACGGCTGTAGACAGAGTCCTCAACTCCTGGAGGCCACCCACTGTTTCCTGCCCTGCGGTCCTCTCCATAACAGTTTGTTTGAGACCAACCCTAGGGAACTCCCTGACGGTGTAATGGTTAGGATTCCACACTTTTTTCACTGCCATGGGCCTGAGTTCAGTCTCTGGTTGGGGAACTAAGATCCTGTGAGCTGAGAAGTATGGCCAAGATATAAAAAACCAATCCAGGAGTGTTTCTGATCCTTCGATCTCTTCTTCAGACTCTTTTAAAGGGCTCACCTGATTGAGTCAGACCCACTCAGGATGATTTCTCTTGATTAACTTAAGTCAACTGGTGACACAAGAAGCTCACCTCTGTGATGATCGAGATGGATGGGATGGGGGGCAGGTGGGAGGGAGATCCAAGAGGGAGGGAATATATGTACATGTAAAGCTGATTCACTTCACTGTACAGCAGAAACTAAGGCAACATTGTAAAGCAATTACATGCCAATTAAAAAAATCTAAAAAATAAATAAAGTTAACTGGTTAGGGGCTTTATTATATCTGCAGAATCTCTCTGCCTTTGTCCTTTGTGTACCCTGATCCAAGAGAGTCACAGTCCATCATGCTCACAGATGTAGACCATTTTCAAGGGCAAAGGAGGCCATTAAACAGAGCATGTGTATAATGGGGACAGGAATCATGGGGACCACCTGAGAATTTTGCCTACCATACACGGTGTGCTGTCTTTTGCACAGCTGTTGAGTTGCCAACATTTTGATGTTGGGCATTTCATAAAAACTTCAGTTTCTGGCTTCTTTGGGAAAACTGGCAGATCTGCCTACCTGAGGTCCAGGTAGGGCGAGTTTGGCTGGGTTAGGGCCGCTGCAGTCTCCACCCAGCTCACATCACTTCTCTCATCCATTTTTTTTTTTTTTAGTTTTATTTATTTTCTTGGCTGTATCTTACATAACGCAGGATCTTAGTTCCCCGTGTGTGCATGTTAAGTCACTTCAGTTGTATCTGACTCTATGCGACCCCATGGATTGTAGTCCACCTGGTTCTTATGTCCATGGGATTCTCCAGGCAAGAATACTGAAGCAGGTTGCCATTTCCTTCTCCAGGAGATCTTCCTGACCCAGGGATTGAACCTGCATCTCTTATGTCTCCTGTGTTGGCAGCCAGGTTCTTTACCACTAGCGCCACCTGGGAAGCCCCCTTAGTTCCCCAACCAGGAATCAAACCTGTGCCCCCTGCAGTGGAAGCATGGAGTCTTAACCACTGAACTGCCGAGGAAGTCCCTCCCTCACCCTTTGGGTTGAGAGCACTTACAGGCCAAGGCAGCTGGGTTTGAAACCCAGCTATGTGCATTCTTGAGCAGTTGCCTCCTGTGCTGGAGAGTCATTGAGGCGATTAGCTCAAATAAGCTGCCTCACTCCTCATCCTCCCCAGGTGCTGAAGATGCGGCTGACCCTGCGGCGGACCGGCCAGTACAAGGGGCTGCCGGACTGCGCCAGGCAGATCCTGGAGCAGGAGGGCACCCGCGCCCTTTACCGTGGGTACCTCCCCAACATGCTTGGCATCATCCCGTATGCCTGTACCGACCTGGCCGTCTATGAGGTGGGGGTCTCACAGAGGGGTTGGCAGGGGCGGTGTGAACCCAGGCCCGTGGAGAGCTTCCTCCTGGCCTTCTTCTCTCCTAGATGCTCAAGTGTCTCTGGCTGAAATCAGGCAGGGACATGAAGGACCCTAGTGGCTTGGTCAGTCTGTCATCTGTGACACTGTCCACCACCCTGGGCAGAAATGGAGGGGAAGATCCAGTGTCTCCTGGCCCCAAAGGGCCTTCCAGGCTCAGGACCAAGGGCAGACTTGTCAAGAGAAGCAGACTGGTTGCCTGGGTCAGAAGATTCCTGGTGCCTCCTCCCCAGTGGAGTCTGGACTCCAGTTTGGTTTGCTGCGACTTGTCCTTGGGCCTCTTAGTCTTGAACAGGAATTGGAAGCCTGGAAGATGCCTGGGTCCAGAAGATAAACTGAGGGCCTAGATCAGAGCTTAGAGCTCGGATCCAGGGACCTTATGTGAAGCTGGTGTAGGGTGTCGAATTAAGAGTCTAGGATCCCTTGGTCCTGGGAGGAAATCTAGACCCTTGAGTTGGTAGGAGAGCTGGTTCCATTTCTGGAAGAGAAGTAAGGACTCTAGATCCCTGGCTGGCCTCCGGGGACTCTAACCCAGACGTCAGGCTTGAATTCCTGCAGCCGGTGGCCAATGCCCACGTCGGCTGCCATTCAACCTGGTTCCGGCTAATCCCCTCCGAAGCAAGGATTCTTAACCACTGGACCACCAGAGAAGTTCTGATACTCTGTGAATTCTAACCTGGGTTATAAAAAGCTATTCAACTCCTATGTTGGTCACTGGAATGCTTGCTCTTGGCACCTTTAGCCACCACATGAGAAGTATGACCAATCTGAGATTGCCATGCTGGACAGACCACACAGAAAAATTCTGTGACTACATGAAGAGAGATGCCCAGCCAACCCCAGCTGTTCCAGCTGCCACTGTTTGAAACACTCCAGCTAAACCCCAGACAACATGGAGGAGAGACCAGTCATCCATCTGAGCCCTGCCCAAGGTTCATTTCATGAGCAAAATGCATGATTATCGTTTGAAGCCACTGAATTTGGGGAACTCCCTAGAAAGCAATAGATAACATATGTATACAGATGTGGCAATTTATATAAACACCACAGATAGACACAGAGGTGTAGTTCCTGTGTGTGTGTGTGTGTGTGTTTAGTTGCTCAGTCGTGTCTGACTCTTTGTGACCCTATGGACTGTAGCCCACCAGGCTCCTCTGTCCATGGGATCTTCCAGGTAAGAATACTGGTGTGGTTGCCATTCCCTCCTCCAGGGGATCTTCCCGAGCCAGGGATGCAACTACTTCTCCTGCATTGCAGGCAGATACTTCACTGTCTGGGACACCAGGGAAGCCCTGGAGCCTGGTGAATGCAAACCCAGGTCACAGTGGCATTAACAAAGGATACGTCCTTCTGTCTCTATACCTGCTTCATGATCAGCTACTTGTCTCTGTCCCACATGGCCCTCCATCCCAACACACCTGAGAAATGGGACATTTCCTGCCCTATCAGTAAATAAGAATTTCACAGTCATCAGCAGGTGCCACCTTCCAGAGTCAGGGAGCCTGAAGGAGCTTAAGAAGGAAAGAACACCTGCTATCTAGCAGCCATGCCCTCCGGTAAGCCCTGAGGAAACTCAGGATGAGAGAACACAGGACACTGGTCCCAGATACCTGGGGTGCATATCAAAGGAAAGATTTCAGTGAGCCCAGACTCTTGCATCTTCCTATACAAAGAAAAGCACTATCTTGAGATGTCTGGTTTTCCTTTAACAAACAACAATCTTTTGACCTTCCCTTTGTTGCAAAACTTCTATAAACTGGCTCCCACCTCACCTCCTTGGAGCAGTTCTCTCAGGGTTACTTAAGATGCTACTTCCTAGCCTGAAGTCCTAATAATTCCCACCGAATAAAACAACTCAACTTTTAGGTTGTGATTGTTTTTTAAACCTACACACCCCATTCCAGTCTTTTCATACTTTATATACAAATAATTCTTTCTGGAAAAGACTTTGTCTTTCTTCTACCTATCCTGGAAAAGTGATTATTTGGAAATACTGCAAAATAAACTAAAGCAGACTACAATATTTAAGACTTTTTACAACAATTTCTTTTCAATTCCAGATAAGGAACCCAGAGCCCTAAATGTAGTTGGCTCCAGGTGTGACATTGGTCATGTTTATTTATTCAACAGAGATCTGTCCCTGGCTTCCCTAGGTCCAGGCTTGAACACTGGCAAGACAGGGCGAAAAAGGTAGACCCTGACCTTATGAGACTGAATTGCAACTCTTTAAAGTCAGACTTTTTTTTTAAGTCTTTATTGAACTTGTTATAACACTGTTTCTATTTTATGTCTTGGTTTTTTGGCCCAGAGGCTTGTGGAATCTTAACTCCCAGACCAGGGTTCGAACCTGCACTCCCTTCATTGAAAGGCAAAATCTTAACCACTGGACCACCAGGGAAATCCCCTGTACAGTAACTCCTAAACCACCTGCTCATACTATTTTTCCAGAAATGCTCATCACCACAGGAATGTAATTGGGCAGGGGTGGGGGGTGGCAGGTTATAATAAATTTTCCCATCGTTGCCATGGTTCTTATGGTGCTCAAGGATGATTTGAGGAGAAAAAGCTGGCTGTACTTGGCTTCCTGCTCCTGTGGGCCAAGAGGCATTGTCCCAGGTGGTGGGAGGAGGGGAGGAAGAACCTCCCCAGGGGAAATCCCAGAGAAGTGACTTGACCACAGGTCTGCGTGCTCCTTTGTTCTATAACTCTAGGCGGAAAATGCCAAGAGAGGGTTAGATGAGCGAGAGATTTAGTGGGGGGAATGCCTGTGAGGGAGAACCGGGAGGGAGCTGTCAGACCACAGTGTGGGCCGGCCTGGGCTGAAGAAGAACCAGGAGGAAGGAGGACCCAGGAGGAAGAGTCTCAATTGGAGCAAAGTCTCAGCCATTCTTCACAAAGCTGATGAGGAGTCATCGAGCCACCTTTCAAAGGAGGCTGACCTACAGGGACAGCTCTTCCTACTCGTGCCTTGACCAGTCTTTGACAGGGACAGCCTGCAGGCAGCACAATCTCTGTGCAAAGTCATGGGGGCGATAGATTAAGGACCAGCCGTGGGGCCCTTGGTCAGTTACAGCAATTACGCCACTGTGGCACAAGGTTTACAGTGCATTGTTGTTTTCTTTCTTCTTTTTATTTTTTAATTTTAGTAATTAATTTATTTTTAAACTTTTGGCTACACCCTGTGGCATATAGGGTCTTAGTTCCCCGACCAGGGATCTGACCTGCACCCTCTGCATTTGGAGGCTGAGCCTTAACCACTGGACCACCAAGGAAGCCCCAGGGGTGCATTTTCACGGCCACCACAAGTCCCTCTCAGCCAGCACCCTAAGCAGCAGCTCTCCCATCCTTCTTAACCCTTTGGAGATAATTCAGAAATACAAGGTATGTGGGATTTTTTTTTTTTTCCTGTTTGCCACTCTTCAGAAACACTGAGGCGAAGAATTAAAGTTACTCCATATGTGGATAGAACAACAACAACAAAAATAGTGAATCCCATCTCTCTAGGGACCCTGCACTGTTTACTCTTTTTCCCACTCTCTACTCCTGCCTATTAGCAACCCTGGCTTCTCGGTCGACAGAAAGATGCTGCCAGCAGACAGGGATACAGTGCCCTGACTGCCTTCATTGCCATATAATCTGTTCCCCAGGGCTCTTCTTAGCCAACACTTTCACCGTTTCCACCAACTGTTTCCCAGAACTGATGCCAAAGCTAAATGAATGACAGATTTGCAATTCACTTGAACCTAAGCGTTTAGGAAGTTATGCTCTTATTGGGAAGCCGAATTTCTCATTAGTCTGTAAAGATTGATGGAGAATTAGGGCTGATGAAGCCCCCACATTGTGCCAGCTGTGGTCACAGGTGCTACACGGGTCATCAGTTGCATACCTCACCCCTGGGAGTTCATTGCGCATGGCTGCATTTTACAAACCCTGGGCACATACTGAGTAAGGGAATAGAGATTTGGGTGGGAATGAGGCTTGGGTCCTCTGATGCCAAGTTTAGTGTTCCTTCTGGCCCCTAAATTCTATCTGCACGTTGGACAATTTGGCTGACTTAAATAAGAGGAAATAGAGGTATTGGCTTATAGCAGGATTTTGTCTTTTTGTTTGTTTGTTTGTTTTAATTATTTGTTTATTTGGCTGTGCTGGGTCTTAGTTGTGGCATGTGGGATCTAGTTCCCTGTGTGTATGCTCTGTCGCTCAGCCGTGTCCGACTCTTTGCGACCCCATGGACTGTAGTCCACCAGGCTCCTCTGTTCATGGCATTTTCCAGGCAAGAATACTGGAGTGGGTAGCCATTCCCTTCTCTCCAGGGCATCTTCCCAACCCAGGGATCGAACCCACATCTCCTGTGCATTGGCAGGTGGACTCCTTACCCACTGAGGCATCAACCCAGGCCCCCTACATTGGGAGCCCAGAGTCTTAGCTACTGGACCACCAGGGAAGTCCTAAACCCCTTTAGTTTTGTCTAGAAGTGTCTTGTGTTGCAGTCTTTAGAATTGTATGTGTTTAACACCTAACCCATTGCTTAATGCTCTTGGGAAACGTATTTTTCATTCTTGATTGTACTTCTAAAAAATTTGTGTTCATCTGTTATGCAACAAATATTTGCCTAAAAAACCAAAGTTCTAGGGTAAATGGGATGTGAGGAATGAAGCAGATATGTTTTTCTTCCCTCCCATGTCATCCTATCTGAGCACCACAGTGTCAAGCACCATGTTGCCTCAGCAGTGCTTGAGAGGCCCTGTTTACTGGCCGTTTGCTAATCTGTATTCCAAATTTTCATTAATTCAGCTTAGCCACTGGGCTATATTGAACTTTTTTCCTTTGGAGGTTAAATTCACATAATGTAAAAATGATCCATTTTATTTTCTTCCCTTTATTTTTTATATTTATTTATTTCACTGTGCTGGGTTTTAGTTGTGGCATGTAAGATCTAGTTCCCTAACCAGGGATCAAACCTGGGCCCTCTGCATTGGGAGCTCGGAGTCTTACCCACTGGACCACCAGAGAAGTCCCCACATGACCCATTTTAAAGTGTACAATTCAGTGACGTTTAGCATCTTCACAATGTTTCGCAGCCAGCCACCACCTCGATGTAGTTCCAAACCATTTTCATCACAAGACAGAAACCTGTACCTACTCAGCAGTTACTCCCTTCTCCCCTCAGCCCCCAGCAATCACCATTTGCTTGCTTTCTCTGTGGATTTACTTATTCTGGCTCTTTCACATAATGGGATGATACAGTAGGAGAGCTCTTACCTTTGGCTTCTTCCACTGGGTGTCCTGTTTTGGAGGTTTGTCCATGCGGTAAAGTGTATGGGGACTTCATTTCTTTCTGTGGCTTAAGAACGTTCCACAATTCATTTATCCCTTCGTCTGTGGAAGAACATTTGGTTTGTCTCCACCTTTTGGCTATTGTAAATGATGCTGCTGTAGACATTCGTGTGTCAGGAGTTGTGTGAGTCCCTATTTTCATTTCTTTTGGGCATATACTTATAACTGGAATTTCTGGGTCATATGGAAATTCTATATTTAACTTTTTTTCTTTGTTTTTGGCCACACTACTCGGCATGTAGAATCTTAGTTCCTCCACCAGGGATAAAACCTGTGCCCCCTGTGTTGGAAGTGGAAATTAAACACTGGCCCCCAGAAAAGTCTCTATATTTAAGTTTTTGAGGAACTGCCAAATATTTCACAGTAAAAGTTCGTGAAAACTGTTTTACAATCCTACCAGCAATGCAGGAGGGTTCTGATTCCTCCACTTCTTTGAAACTACATTAATCACTTACAGGGTGAGGAAGTGGCCTGTCTTTGAGATATTTTCCTCTTTCACATTTTATACTTTCTCTTTCACTTGCAGCCCACGCCTGAAAGCGACCAGGAGGAAGGATAGCTTTAGATGATGCAAACAGAAATTCCACCGGCCTCCAGATACTATCATGTGTCATGTTTCACCAGGCTCCACAAGCTTGAGCTTCAGACTGTCTCGGTCACTTGCAGGTGAGCAGGCTCAAGACTCTGCTCCCCAGCCAGGAGAAGATGACTGACACTGAGTTTGGCTACGTTCACGGGCTGGCTGAGGACTATCTGAAATATGTGTTGCAGATACAGCAACCTGGATCCAAGCCAAGCAAAACATCCAGGGTGTTACAAGATGTGGCTTCCTCTGTCCAGGACGAAGTGGAAAGGACTCTGAAGCAGTGCTTGGATAAGTTTGATGTGGTGTCCGTAGACACTGCCAGAACAATATTCAACCAAGTGATGGAAAAGGAATTTGAAGATGGCATTGTTAACTGGGGCAGGATTGTAACCATATTCGCCTTTGAAGGTATTCTTACCAAGAAACTTCTGGGCAAGTGTATTGCCTCAGACATGGACATGTGCAAGGACATTTCTTTCTTTGTGGCGGAGTTCATCACCGAAAATACAGGAGAGTGGATAAAGCAAAATGGAGGCTGGGTATGTGTGATGGAAGTATTTTTCTTTGTCCTTTACTTTAAAATAGGAATTGAAATAGCAAGTCTCTTTGGTAATTTAAAAAAGAAATTTACCTAAAGGATTATATTTTCTTTGAGTAGTTTGTTTAAAAATTTTTTTTTTAAATTTTAAAATAAAGAGGAATTTCCCTGGTTGTCTAGTGGCTAACACTCTGCACTTCTAACTCAGGGGGCCTGGATTTGAATCCCTGGTCAGGGAACTAGATCCCACATGGTGCGACTAAGACCCAGCACAGCCAAATAAATTAAAATAATAAAAAAAGACATTTCTAGCCGATTTCCAGTGAATCTTAAAACTTTATAGCTGAGAAACACTTGAGGTTTCAGTTTTTATACCTACAGTGTAAATTGAAGAAGTGAGTTTGGGGGATTAATAAAGCACCTCCCTAATGCTTCTTCAGAGTCTAGTCCACAGGACTGAGCTCTTGCCAGGGTTGTCATGACAATGTAGAATTAGTACAGAATGAGTTGATATTAGAATCTGTTATATTTAGGTATTTATTATGTTGCAAAAGACAGGTGTAAATTTTTACGAGTTTGTTGCTTCCTGCCCCCTCTCCCTGCCCCGCCCAGTTTTCTAATATACCAAATTCTGGCCAGTAAAGCTTGGCGATTAAAAAAACATAATGTACTATATCACCAGCTAGAATCTATTCAAGATTTTCCAAATAAAAATTCACTTTATTATCAATGCCTCAAAAACTGAGACCATGCAGGGGTCCTAGATCACAACTCAAATTGTAGCATATCACGCATGCTTAGTCGTGTCTAACTCTTTGCAGCCCCATGGACTATACAGCTTGCCAGGCTCCCCTGTCCATGGGATTCTCCAGGCAAGAATACTGGAATAGGTTGTCATGCTCTCCTCCAGGGGGCTCTTCCTGACCCAGGAATGGAACCCAGGTGTCTTGCATTGCAGGCAGGTTCTTTACTGTCTGAGCCACCAGGGAAACCCCACACAACTCATTGATAAGGGGCCTGTCCTGGCTGAATGTACATACTTTTCTTGATATTCCAATAAACTCAATGCTCACTTTTCTTACAGCACTGATTTCCCATAGATCCTCTCTTCAACCCACAATCCCTGGCCTCCCCTCTTCTCAAAGCTGTCCACTGTTATCAATTATTAAAGCATCCCTATTAATAAAAAAAAATGCTTGTTGAATATATCTATAGAAAATATACATAGCACTTCTTTGTAAAAAAATTATAAGTTGTTAAATAATATTTAACAATACTAATACTAATATTTGAAGTGAAAGTTGCTCAGTTGTGTCCAACTCTTTGCGGCCCCATTGACTATACAGTCCATGGAATTCTCCAGGCCAAAATACTGGAATGGGTAGCCTTTCAGAAATTGTTTGTGTAAATAGTTCTTGACATGGGCTTGATCTGTGGGTCAGGAAGATCACCTGGAGGAGAGCATGGCAAACCCACTCCACTATTCTTGCCTGGAAAATCCCATGGACAGAGAAGCCTGGCGGGTTATAGTCCATGGGGTCCAAAAGAGTCAGACATGACTGAGCTCAGCACAAGGACTTCCCCGGAGATCCAGTGGTTAAGATTCCTGCAGGGGGATGGGTTCCAGTCCCTGGTTGGGGAACTAAGATCCCGTCCTTCTCCAGGAGATCTTCCCGACCCAGGGATTGAACCCGGGTCTCCCACATTGTTGGCAGACGCTTTATCGTCTGAGCCACCAGGGAAGTCCTAACATGGCCACACATACACACAAAAGAGTACTACATATATGCTGTTGTATGTGAATGCTGTTGAATGATCATTTCTAGCTGATGGATAGTTATTTATTTTGAGTTATTCCAGAGCTCTCATGAACGATACTTCATTGGATATCTTTAGTCGTGTCTTCCCTGTGCTTTTCTAGGGTGAATACTGGGATATAGAATGGCTAAGTCATGGTGTCAACACATTTTCAAACTTAGTAGATGCTTGTCCTCCTAAATGATTCTAACCTAGTTACCCTCCTACCACAGCTTGATGGAATACACCACATTTCCTTTCATCCCGGCTGACTAATATTACGCTATGGTGGTCTGTCGTATTTTCCCTACTCTGTTGGCTTAAAAATACATACCTGATTATCTTTTTGTTGTTGTCCACACCCTGTGGCATATGGAATCCTAGTCCCATGCCCCCTGCAATAGAAGCGCAGGGTCTTAACCACTGGACTGCCAGGGAAGTCTTCTGTCTTGCTGTTTTAATTCTTTTTAAAATCAGTTTCCTTGATTACTAGTGTCTTTTCACATTGAGCATCTTTTCATATGTTTATTGACTATTTGTAATTCTTATTCAGGGAACTGCCTATTTCTCTCCTGTGTCCATTTTCCCATTTTTTGTCTTTTTCTCACTGATTTGTGGGAATTCTTGGAATATTCTGAACACAAATTATTTTGTGTTTAGCATTTATATATGCTAAGTCACTTCAGTCGTGTCTGACTCTTTGCTACTGTATGGACTGTAGCCCACCAGTTTTCTCCGTCCATGGGATTTGCCAGGCGAGAATACTGGAGTGGGTTGTCATTTTCTTCTTCAGGGAAATCTTCCCCAGGGATTGAATGTCTCTTACATCTCCTGCATTGACAGGCAGATTCTTTACCACTAATACCACCTGGGAAGCCCCTTGTATATGGTGGATATCTTCTAATATGTTGATTGCTTTTTAAAACTATAGATGTCTTTGGTGTTCATAAATGTTTTAAAAGTTGATGAAATCACACGTATTAATCTTTTACTTGATGTCTTCTGCACTTTGTTTGAGATCTTTCTGCATAATGAAAGGGCTTCCTTCAATCACTCTCCTTTCTCTATCACCTTTTTTTCTTGGAACTCAGCCTGACTTGGGGCTGGACAAAGCATGCAAGATATTTGGTCATGTTTTCTTCTGGGTGCTGTGGGGAGCTATACTGAAGGATGGGTGGGAATTGCAGCTATTACGCTATGTAGATTTCAAATGAATGCAGGAAGGTTTCTAGCACAGAGGTCTATGTGTAGAGAAATCCTAGTTGGCAAACTTCATATGAATGGCTCAATGGTAAAGATTCTGCCTGCCATTGCAGGAGATGCAGGTTTGATCTCTGGGTCAGGAAGATCCCTTGAAGGAGGAAATGGCAACCCACTTTAGTATTCTTGCCTGGAAAATTCCATGCACAGAGGAGCCTATCTGGCTACAGTCCATGGGGTTGCAAAGAGTCAGACACTAGAGTACTAGGAATACTAGAGTGGGTTGCCATTTCCTCCTCCAGGGGATCTTCCCCACCCAGGGATCGAACACGAGTCTCACATGTCTCCTTAGTGACTCAACAATAGTAACAAAAACAACATATGAGCTTGCACTGTATTTGTAACACACACAAAATTAAGAAATATTCCTGAAAAATTTTAACTTATTCACAGTAAATGTTGTAAGTTCCTGGAATTCATAATTAGTGGATGGTATGGAATTGCTTCTGAGAAATTCTAGAAGGCTACTAATCTTTTGGGGGTGGTACAGGAGGTGGTAACCAAAACTATCCCAAAGAAAAAGAAATGCAAGAAGGCAAAGTGGTTGTCTAAGGAGGCCTTACAAATAGCTGAGAAAAGAAGAGAAGCAGACAGCAAAGGAGAAAGGGAAAGATATATCCAACTGAATGCAGAGTTCTAGAGAATAGCAAGGAAAGAAAGAAAGCCTTCTTAAGTAGTAAACTCAATACAAGTTTAGGGCTATTATTATTAGTAGCATCATAGTATCACCTAAGTTTCCTGAATATCTGCTCAGTCACTCAGTCGTGTCCGATTCTTTGCACCCCATGGACTGTAGGGCATGGGATTCTCCAGGTAAGAATACTAGAGTGGGTTGCCATTTCCTCCTCCAGGGGACCTTCCCCACCCAGGGATCGAACAGGAGTCTCACATGTCTCCTGCACTGGCAGGTGGGTTCTTTACCACCGGCACCACCTGGGGAAGCCCAGCTTCCCTGAATAGATAGGTGTAATCTCCAGAAATTATATCACCAGCTATATAGTTAGATATTAGCCACCATCTAAAACAGATGCCCTAAAGGGAGTGGGGGGGGGGAACCAGTGAGATTTATTTTTTCATTTTTATCACCTTGAGCTGCTTTTCTTTCCTTCTTCCTTCCCTCCTTTCCCCCTCCCTTGTTTCTCCCTTCCTTTCTTTCTTTTCTTTGCTGCTTCTCATGTCACTTTTTATTCCTCTTCCACATTTACCATTACTTCCTCCTGTCTCTGCCAGCGTGACATACTAGAAATGAAAAGGCTCTTGTAGATCTGACAGGAGAGCCAGTGCTATTATTATTAGTTTTTTCTTAGCAGTCTTTGGCATTCAAGAGGAAAGCCTGGTTCTTAAAAACCAGTAGAATGTGTCTGAGAAGACACTCATCTCACCTCCTGGGACTGCCTTTCCTTTGCAGCCAGGTGGCTTTCCTGCTTTTGCCCACTTCAGTAAAACACTCTCCTGCCCCTGTACTGGTCGAGTGGAAAGGATACTCTATCTCCAGCTTCACATGAGAGGAATCACCTCTACCTAATGCACACTGAATACATCATGCTTGGCCCAGGGCCTGTGGTATAGAACATAGCCAGCAAATATTTGTTAATGGGGTGATGGAATGAACTGGCATTGAAAGTGAGATCTAAATTCCGGTTTTCCCACTCACTAGAAGTGTGATCTTGGGTGAGTTACTGAAGTCACTTGAGACCCAAATTCCTAATATAATATAAAATAATATTTTCCATAATATATGGGCTTCCCTGGTGGCTCAAACAGTGAAGAATTCCCCTGCAATGCAGGGGACACGGGTTCAATCCCAGGGTGGGGAAGATCCCCTGGAGAAGGGAATGGCTGCCCACTCCAGTATGTTTGCCTGGAGAATCCCATGGACAGAGGAACCTGGGTGTCTACAGTCATGGGTTCACAAAGAGTCAGACACAACTGAGGGACTAACATTTTCACTTCACCTCACATAATGTATAATAAAGACAATAATATATACCGTTAAAAATTGAAAGAACTTTTCTGTAAGAGTGTTTTGTAAACTGTCAGATTTAATACAACTGTGAAGGTTACATGGAAAATTCCAAAAAGTTTAAATATGCAAATTCTTAAAACTACTCTAATACCAAAAGAAAGCCCCCTTTGAAAGTAGGAATGTACAATCAGAACTGGTGCTTTCCATGTAACCAGCATGTTGAAGTCTGAGTCATAAGTGTTATGCAAAGTAGGTTTTATTTTCTTATGATCATCTTGCTCTCAATAATGGTCTGGTGAATTTGAGGGCAAATCAAAGGACCTACACAGGCGTGTAGATGATTAACCAAGTGTTCAGCCTGGCAAAGGCATTTCCAGAATGAGGTAATACAAGCTCAAAATTTTTTATATATCCTTTGATATATAAAATAGATTTGGGGGCCAGATTCTTCTTGTATATATTTTTGAATTTTAACTTGAGATTTAAAAATCATTTAATGAAGAATAAGGTTAAATGTAGTTCAGGTCTCCCTGAGGGCTCCTTCAGGGAGTATCTGTGGAATATCCTTTCCACTTGACCAGCTCAGCTCTCTCCCCTTGGGAGTCCTCTATGACTCTTTCCGTGCATACCCTGCATTTGACGCATCAGCAAATTCTGATTCTGCACACCCAGCACACTGGAGCAACTGTCTTCTCTCACTTAACTGTGTCAATAGGCTCCTCCCAGCTTCCCTGCTTCCAAGCTTGCCGTGCGATGCTCTGTTCCCCACATAGCAGAGTGATCAGAGCCGTCAGAGGAATTTTTAAAATAACTCGCCTTACGTATTCCATGTTAACACTTCCAATGTTTATAGACTATCCCATCATTTTTATGCATCATAATTTACTTAAGCAATTTCCAACAGCTAGACATTTGGGTTGTTTTCTGTTTTTCCTTCTTAGAGATAATGCTTCAATACTAAACATGGAGATGGTTTTCTACCCCCACAGCATAAAAGAAGACTGCCTTTCACTGCCCCTCCCTCTCCATTCTGCCTTTTGACTTTAGTTCCTCATTGCTTCTCTCTCTGACACTAGAAAAGAACTTGGTATCCAGGGCCCAACGGATGGTTACTTTGAGACTAAAGTCTGCCATCTTCTCAGTCAGCTGGGTTTCCAAATAAAGTCTTATTCCTTGCCTCAAAAAAAAAAAAAAAAAAAGGAGGCTGCCTCATGATCACCTTCTCACAATAGTTCACAATTGGTTCATCTATAATAGAATGATTGGTTCATCTATAATCACACTACTCATACATTTTGGAATACACATTGCCTTCAAAAGTTTTGCTACCAATGGGACAAGCTCACAACTTGATCAGCATTAGGTGGAACCATTAAACATAATCTTGAGGGTTTAATAGACTTCTATTAACAAGGTCAAGTTAATAAGTCTAAAAAACAGTAAGATTCCATTACAATGTGAATTTAAGAGCTGATAATGTGGAGTTTTTTCCCCATATACTTGCTCATGATTGATATTTATCTTCTCAACAGCCTTTGCCTTTTAAATTATTGAGGGCTTGATGATTTCCTCTTATGTTTGAATGAACTCTTTCATGGCAAATGTGTAATAAATAGTATCCTGGTCTGTTGTTCTTATTTTAGTTTCTTATAGCTTAAAAAAAAAAGAATCTTCATATAGCTGAATTGTCAGTTTTTTTCCTTTGTTGTTGCTTTAGAACTTTAATAAATATAAGAGGGTGACATATTAACCATTAACTGCCTGATCATAATGGTGATCATTGTGGTAATAATAAAAATCATTGTAGAGCTGCCCCCACAGTACGGGGTTTATAGAAATTCTAGGAAGAGGAACACTGAAGTGGATCCCACACCTGGGACGGGTGGGAAATGCCCGAGTGTGTAAAGGCAGGAGAAAGAGGAAGAAAAGCAGGAGCAGCCTGTCCCCTCTGTGAACATGTGACAGCAAGCGTCTCCAGGCATGACGTCACACTTCACACGGAGGCGGAAGTTGGCTTTCTTATGCAATCTTTTCAATGGAAAACTCTTCTGAATGGTGTTAGTCTTCGCTGCCGGTGATGCTCCAAAAGACAGTTCCGTAGCATTACTGAGTTCTCAGTCAAAGAAATATGTTTGGTTTACACTTTCGTGTTAGTCACACTAGACTGTGAACTACGAACTTCTTGAAGACGTTTATAACCCCAGAAATGGAACTTTACTAGATGAACATCTAAAAAAATTGTTTTAAACAATTTTCTAATCTTCTTGGGAGTGGTTTGAAAATTTATGGATTGAAAAGAGCAGTGCTTTCATTTCAGTACAGGTCCAGGTACTAAGAAATCAGGTAACCTTACTTACATAACATTTTTTTCTGGATCTCTGTTTCCTCATTTGTCAAAATAAGAGAGGACATTAGGCTGGATAAGCTCAGCGGTGCTTTTCAGTGAGGGTGCTCTATAATAAATCAAAAGTTAATTAAATACAGTGTCCAGTTTATGTGTACATGCATTCTCAGTTGCTCAGTTGTGTCCAACTCTTTGCAACCCCATGGACTTCTCTATTCATGGAATTTTCTGGGCAAGAATACCAGATTGAGTTGCCATTTTCTACTCCAGGGGGTCCAGTTTACATGCTTCTTAAAAAAAAAAAAAGTCTGATTAAAAAAGGAATGAATGTAATCTGACTTTACTGTTGCATCCTCATGACTCTCAGCACAAAGGAGTTTACAAATAAAGGCTTATTTCAGGGGCTTCCGTGGCTTAATGGTAAAGAATCTGCCTGCCAATGCAGGAGACATGGGTTCGATCCTTATCCATGAAGATCCCACATGCCTTGGAGCAACTAAGCCCATGTGCCACAACTATTGAGCCTGTGCTCTAGAGCTGGAGAGCCACGACTACTGAGCCCACATATTACAACTACTGAAGTCTAAGCACCTACAGCTCTTGCTCTGCAGCAAGAGAAGCCACTGCAACGAGAAGCCTGAGCACTGAAACTAGAGAGTTACCCCTCATTTGCCACAACTAGAGAAAGCCTGCATGCAGCAACAAAGACACAGCACAGCCAAAAACAAATCAATAAATAAAATTATTTAATAAATGCATATTTTAGTCCCAAACATTCAGAAGAAAAAGAAGGGTGGGGGGCAGCAGGGGAAAGATAGACTCTCTACCCTCTAGCGCTTTGCCATCCAATACAGTAGCCACTTGTCACCGGTGACTGTTGAACAGTTTCAGTGTGGCTGGTCTGAATTGAGATATGCTGTAAGTTCAAACACATTGGATAGTAAAGATATAGTACCAATAAAGTAAAATATCTTATTTCCATCGTGCTTGCATATTGAAATCACAATTTATTTGTTTGCTTATCTATGTATTTATTTATTTTTGGCCATGCACAGCAAGGCATGTGGGATCCTAGTTTTCCACCAGCGATCAAACCCACACCCCCCACATTGGAAGCACAAAGTCTTAGTCACTGAACCACCAGGGAAGTCCCAAAATCATAATATTTTTAGATAAATTGATTATATTTTTAAAATTAATTTTGCCTCTTTTTACTTTTAAATATGTGGCTACTGGGAATTTCCTGGTGGTCCAGTTGTTAGGACTCTATGGTTGCAATTCCAGGGGAGAAGATTCAATCCCTGCTTGGGGAAATAAGAAAGATCCAGCAAAAAAAAAAAAAAAACCCTGTGGCTAAAAAGATTACGTATATAGCTTGCATTATATTTCTGTTGGACAGTACTGCTCTAGGGTGGTCTGGAATTGAAGATAGAGAATGGTAATGAGGCTGAATAGAATAAAACCAGTGAAAATATAGAGAAGACTACCTACATTAATTAAATGAAAGTTTATTTGCTTTTCATTCCAACAAATTTAGTCTCCACTGATTTTTAAAATGTTAACTTTGTTCTCTTGTAGGAAAATGGGTTTGTAAAGAAGTTTGAAACCAAATCTGGCTGGCTGACTTTTCTGGAAGTTACAGGAAAGATCTGTGAAACATTATGTCGCCTGAAGCAATACTATTGACTGAAAAGGACACTCCACATTGTGAAATTTGTCCAATTTTTTAAACTCCTACAAGAAGTACTGTCAACACTTACTTCTACTTCTACACAGAGAACTTTGATGATGTAACTTAACATTCTGAAGTTATGGGAATTTTCTCCCCATTTTAGTGAATAAACTGTACATATATGTGATGTGTACTGTCTGGGAGTCTAACAACAAAATGATAAAGCTCAATAAAGGGAACAGGGGCTGAATTAAGAGAAGGATGACCCGGAAGGTGACGTCTTTGGCAGATTTTCTTAAGGGTGTGTCCACTACCCCCAAATCATTTCCAGTGTCAGTAGTCTAGATTGATGGACTTCCCAGGTGCTGTGCTCACTCAGTCGTATCTGACTGTTTGCAACCCCATGGATTGTAGCCCACCAGACTCCTCTGTCCATGGGAATTCTCCAGGCAAAAATACTGGAGTGGGTTGCCATGCCCTCCTCCAGGGGATCTTCCCGACCCAGGGGTCGAATTACAGCCAGATTCTTTACCATCTGAGCCAGCAGGGAAGCCCCTTCCCAGGCGGCTCAGTCAGTAAAGAATCCGCTGCCAAGAAGGAGATGCAGGAAGCCCGGGTTCGATCCCTGGGTCAGGGAGATTCCCCGGAGGAGGAAATGGCAATCCACTCCAGTATTCTTGCCTGGAAAATTCCATAGGCCGAGGAACCTGGCAGGCTATAGTTCTTGGGGTCACAAAGAGTCAGACATAACTTACCGACTAAACCACTACACCACAGTCTAGACTGATAGTGGGTGAGGTCTGCTGCCCACATGCCTCTGGGATTCAAGTTTTCTGAAGACCCCAGGGCCCCTGAATGGTTACGTGTGGTTTTCCACTGATGCCCTCTCAGCTCACTTCAGAGATGTCCTTTAAAGCTTATGAATATGGCAGCGAGATATGGAGGATGCCTTGGGAGAATCTGAACGAGGATAGTCAGGTAAATGACTCAACGTTGAGCCACTGTTAAACTCTCCATTTAAGAAATTTCACAAAATAGGGACTCCCTTGTGGTCCAGTAGAAGGTCCATTGGAAGGTCTGCCTTCCAATATGGGGGACATGGGTTCAATCTTTGGTTGGTGAACTAAGATCCCACGTGCCACAGGGAAACTAAGCCCATGATCTACAGCTACTGAGCCTGTGCGCTGCTACAACCTAACCCTAAGATTGGATGCAGCCAAAAACAAATACAAAAAAATTTTCACAAAGTGGAAAATGATGTCATTTATTAGCCCCTGTGTTCTGATTTTTACATCAGCACATCAGATTGCAATATGGGAGCACTGTACCTTGTTCAGGGGAGCCTGGTGGGCTGCCGCCTATGGGGTCGCACAGAGTCGGACACGACTGAAGCGACTTAGCAGCAGCAGCAGCAGTACCTTGTTCTAGACTTTGTCCTTCTTCCTCTCCTCCCACAATACAATCTCTACCCACCCTGGGGCTGTTTTACCCTTCCTCTGAAGTTGTCCATGGATCCAGTAAAGAAACCAGAGCCTCCTTTCCCCATTGCCCTTCAGGGGATTTTAGTTAATTTATGTTTACCTCTCATGGTGATTCTTTTCCTTTTTTTTGGTTCTGCCATGCAGCATGTGGGATCCTAGATCCCTGTTGTTGTTCAGTTGCTGTCGAGTCTGTCTCTGCAATCCCATGGACTGAAGCATGCCAGGCTTCCCTGTCCTTCACTTTTTAGCTCTCTGACCAGGGATCCAATCTGTGCCCGCTGAAGAAGAGTTGGATACAATTTAGCGACTTAATAGCAACAACTGCATTGGAAACTTGGAGTGTTAAGCACTCAGTCAGTCAGTCAGTTCAGTTGTTCAGTCGTGTCCGGCTCTTTGCGACCCCATGAATCGCAGCACACCAGGCCTCCCTGTCCATCACCAACTCCCAGAGTCCACTCAGACTCAGGTCCATTGAGTCAGTGATGCCATCCAGCCATCTCATCCTCTGTCATCCCCTTCTCCTCCTGCCCCCAATCCCTCCCAGCATGAGTCTTTTCCAATGAGTCAACTATTCGCATGAGGTGGCCAAAGTACTGGAGTTTCAGCTTTAGCATCATTCCTTCCAAAGAAATCCCAGGGCTGATCTCCTTCAGAATGGACTGGTTGGATCTCCTTGCAGTCCAAGGGACTCTCAAGAGTCTTCTCCAACATCACAGTTCAAAAGCATCAATTCTTTGGCGCTCAGCCTTCTTCACAGTCCAATTCTCACATCCATACATGACCACAGGAAAAACCATAGCCTTGACTAGACGAACCTGTGTTGGCAAAGTAATGTCTCTGCTTTTGAATATGCTATCTAGGTTGGTCATAACTTTCCTTCCAAGGAGTAAGCGTCTTTTAATTTCATGGCTGCAGTCACCATCTGCTGTGATTTTGGAGCCCAGAAAAATAAAGTCTGACACTGTTTCCACTGTTTCCCCATCTATTTCCCATGAAATGGTGGGACCGGATGCCATGATCTTCGTTTTCTGAATGTTGAGCTTTAAGCCAACTTTTTCACTCTCCACTTTCACTTTCATCAAGAGGCTTTTTAGTTCCTCTTCACTTTCTGCCATAAAGGTGGTGTCATCTGCATATCTGAGGTTACTGATATCTCTCCCAGCAATCTTGATTCCAGCTTATGTTTCTTCCAGTCCAGCATTTCTCATGATGTACTCTGTATAGAAGTTAAATAAGCAGGTTGACAATATACAGCCTTGACGTACTCCTTTTCCTATTTGGAACCAGTCTGTTGTTCCATGTCCAGTTCTAACTGTTGCTTTCTGACCTGCATACGGATTTCTCAAGATGCAGGTCAGGTGGTCTGGTATTCCCATCTCTTTCAGAATTTTCCACAGTTTATTGTGATCCACACAGTCAAAGGCTTTGGCATAGTCAATAAAGCAGAAATAGATGTTTTTCTGGAACTCTCTTGCTTTTTCCATGATCCAGCGGATGTTGGCAATTTGATCTCTGGTTCCTCTGCCTTTTCTAAAACCAGCTTGAACATCAGGAAGTTCGTGGTTCACGTATTGCTGAAGCCTGGCTTGGAGAATTTTGAGCATTACTTTACTAGCGTGTGAGATGAGTGCAATTGTGTGGTAGTTTGAGCATTCTTTGGCATTGCCTTTCTTTGGGATTGGAATGAAAACTGACCTTTTCCAGTCCTGTGGCCACTGCTGAGTTTTCCAAATTTGCTGGCATATTGAGTGCAGCACTTTCACAGCATCATCTTTCAGGATTTGAAATAGCTCAACTGGAATTCCATCACCTCCACTAGCTTTGTTCGTAGTACTGCTTTCTAAGGCCCACTTGACTTCACATTCCAGGATGTCTGGCTCTAGGTCAGTGATCACACCATCGTGATTATCTGGGTCGTGAAGATCTTTTTTGTACAATTCTTCTGTGTATTTTTGCCATCTCTTCTTAATATCTTCTGCTTCTGTTAGGTCCGTACCATTTCTGTCCTTTATCGAACCCATCTTTGCATGAAATGTTCCCTTGGTGTCTCTAATTTTCTTGAAGAGATCTCTAGTCTTTCCCATTCTGTTGTTTTCCACTATTTCTTTGCATTGATCGCTGAAGAAGGCTTTTTATCTCTTCTTGCTATACTTTGGAACTCTGCATTCAGATGCTTATACCTTTCCTTTTCTCCTTTGCTTTTCACTTCTCTTCTTTTCACAGCTATTTGTAAGGCCTCCCCAGACAGCCATTTTGCTTTTTTGCATTTTTTTTCCATGGGGATGGTCTTGATCCCTGTCTCCTGTACAATGTCACCAACCTCATTCCATAGTTCATCAGGCACTCTATCTATCAGATCTAGGCCCTTAAATCTATTTCTCACTTCCACTGTATAATCATAAGGGATTTGATGTAGGTCATACCTGAATGGTCTAGTGGTTTTCCCACTGGACCACACTTAAGCACTGGTGATTCTTAACGGTGGGGATTAGGACACTGGGGTGAGTTAGCAGGGAAATACTCCCAACGAAAGGAGCTCTGGCTACTGAACAAATCCTAGGTCACCTGGGTAGTGTCTGCAGCAGGCAAAGAGCATTTTCCTTTTCCTCCTTCACCTCCCCTCCCCCTACCAAACTGTGTTCAGTATTAATAAGTTTTTGCATTAATCAGCACTAAGGTGGGAATGAATAGTCATGAATGGACGTCAACAGGAAGTGTGTGTCAGAGCAGTGCTACCTGGAATAGGTTTGCACAGGAAACCACAAACCCTGGCTTTTATATTCTGTGATAATCTATTTAACAAAGTGACGGTGAGATATCACTGACCGTTTCTGGCTTGGCTGGTGACCTGGTCTTTCAAACTACAGCTTGCTGCGTGCTTTGTTTAGCACCTTACTTAAAATAAAAAAGCTTTGAGGAACCTCAACTTCTAACTGATGCCATAAACAAAAATGAAAGTGAAACAGATCACAAACATATATGTTAAGTTGAAACTATAAAGCTCTTGGAGGAACACACAGGAGAAAACCTTCACAAGCTTGGAATAGGTAGATTTCTTAGTGACAACACAAAAACCTGAACTGGAAAAGAAAAGATTGGTAATTTAGAAATCACCAAACTTTTAAAAATTATTTTTAAAAGACACAGTTGAGAAGTCAGAGAGGGTATGTGAATTATATCTCAATAAAGCTGTTTAAAAAAATAACTCAAAGCAAGTCACAGAATGGGAGATAATATGTCACATTACTATCTGACAAAGGACTTGTCTCCAGAAAAAATATAATACTCTTACAATTTGATAAAAACATGACCATTGATCCAATTTAAAATTTGGCAAAAAATTTGACCACACACTTTGCAAATGTAGATGGTCAACAGACATGAAAAAGATTCTGGACACCATTAATCATGAGGGAAATGCAAATTAAAACCACAATGAGAGGACTTCCCTGAAGGTCCAGTGGTTAAGAATCCGCCTGCCAATGCAGGAGACATGGGTTCTATCCCTGGTCTGGGAAGATTCTACATGCTCTGGAGCAACTAAGCCTGTGTGACACAACCAACGGAGCCCATGCACTGCAATCGAAAGTCCACATGCTGCAGCTAGGGAGAAGCCCCTGCAGTGCAGCCAAAATATAAAAAGTCTTAAAACAAAAATAAAAACCCACAGTGAGACCATTGCACACCCTCAAGGATGGCTAAAATGAAGAAGATTGATTATACCATCCTTGGGGAAGATATGGAATAACTGGAAGTCTTGTCCACTTCTGGTGGTAATGGAAAACCACAAGTGCTTTGGAAAACAGCTTGGTAATTTCTCATAAAGTAAAAGTATACTTACTGTAAGACCCAGACTTTCTACCCCTAGGTATTTACTCAAAAGAAATAAAAACATATGTCTGTACTATTCATCACAACTCTATTCACAATGGCCAAAAGAAAAAAAACCCAAACCCTGGAAACAACCCAAATGTTTATTTGACAGGTGAGTTGTTCAGCAAAGTGTAGCATATCCACATGATGGAATATCACACAGGAAAAAAATGAATGAAGAACTGATACATAAATGGAATGGATAAATCTCAAAAGCATGTTGAGCAGAAGCAGCTGGTCACAAAAGCAGTGTATATCATACTGTATCATCTAAGTGAGATTCTAGAAAAGACAAATCTAATACATGGTGACAGAGAGCAGCTGAGTAGTGGCCTGGGACTGGTGTGTGGGTGAAAGGAGTGAAGAAAACACTATGTCTTCTTGAGCTGGTAGAAATTTGCCAAAATTCACAGAGGTTCCCACTTAAAATAGGTGCCTTTTATTGTAGATAATATCTCAATGAAGTTGACTTAGAAAAAAAGTTCTTGTGTGAGGGGAAAAAATGATGAACACTCATTACAAATGACGTAAACAATAAGGAAAAATACACAAGGAGAGAAATAAATACCACTCTCAATACTAATTTGACGTGAAATGCTATTCACACTCAGATAAACATGTAGCACTTGATTTTCACCTCCTTGTCATGCAAAAGGACTTGGCCAGATAGTAAAGACTTGCTGATGCCCTACTAGGCACTGTGTGTGTCTGGCCCTCCCTTCATTCATCCCTCTTGTTTTCCAATGCTTCCTCCCAGTGGCTTGTCTTTTCTGCAGCTTCGCTGGTCTGTTTTCATAACCCTTGAGACCACAGTCTTTTCATCTGTTGTTCCCTCTGCTCAGGACACATCTTTGACCCCTGCACCTGGTCAGGTTTACTTGCCCTTTGGATTTCAGTTTAAAGGTAATTTGCTTAGGGATGCCTCCCCTTAACTCTCCTATTATAGTCTCTGGAAACACTACAATCTCAATTACAGTTTTGTACTTGTGTGAGTTTGGAATTTATAGACCTGTTTCCTCAACAGGAGGGCAGGATCCATGGCTGTCTGTACTCACCATTCTCTCTCAGAGTTCTGTTCAGAGCCAAACAAAAGTTCAATAAATACGCGTTTCAAAAATAAATGAGTGAGGACTTCCCTGGCAGTCCAGTGGTTAAGACTTCACCTTCCAATGCAGGGGGTACAAGTCCCATCCCTGGTCAGGAAGCTAAGATCCTACATGCCCTGTGGCCAAAAGAAAAAAAAATGTAAAACAGAAGCAATATTGTAACAAGCTCAATAAAGACTTTTAAAATGGTCCACATTTTTAAAAAATCTTAAAAAAAAATAAATGAATGGACGTCAACTGGTTTGGGGAGGGGTCACACACAAGAATGCGGTGGGGCTGAGTGTTGTGCGTAGAAGGGAGTGATGGCTGTTATTGGTTGTCTTCCACGTGCTAGGAGCTTCAGATATTCAATCTCTTTCTATTTTCATGGCAGTTCCCTGAAGTAGGTCAAACAAGTCAATCCTAAAAGAAACCAATCCTGAATATTCATTGGCAGGACAGATGCTGAAGCTGAAGCTCCAATGCTTTGGCCACGTGATGCAAAGAGCCAACTCATTGGAAAAGACCCTGATGTTGGGAAAGATTGAAGGGCAGGAGGTGAAAGGGATGAAAGAGAAAGAGATGATTGGCGGATGGCATCATTGATTCAATGGACCTGAGTTTGAGCAAACTCCAGGAGATGGTGAAGGACAGGGGAAGCCTGGAATGCTGCAGTCCACGGGATCGCAAAGAGTCAGATAGGACCAGAGACTCAACAACAATACCTAGAACAAGGTATTACCCCCATTTTGTATGCATGTGTGTTAGTCACTCGGTCATGTCCGACTCTTTGTGATCCCATGGACTGTAGCCCACCAAGCTCCTTTGTCCATGGAATTTTCCAGGCAAGAATACTGGAGTGGCTAGCCATTTCCTTTTCCGGGGGATCTTCCCAACCCAAGGATCAAACTGGGATCTCCTGCGTTGAAGGCAGATTCTTTACCATCTGAGCCACCAGAACAGCCTACTCCCATTTTACTAACTGGAGAAACAGGCATAAAGGCAGTGAGAAACTCACCCCAGGTCCTGGAGTTGCATGGGTGTGTCACACTGGCCCCTGTGCCCCAGACTGGGGCTCACTGCCCTGGGGTTCCTCTCTCTGCTGCACTTCCTCCTCATCTCCTGGGGCCACCCAGACCCTCTACTTCCTTCTCTAGCCCTTTCACAAGCTGGAGTTGTGTGTGAAGGCCAGCTGGCTCCCAGCTGACTGAGCGTGTCTTTAGCAACCCCGTGGGTGTCCTTGGCCTCTCCCCTCATCATCTTCACTCCACTATGCATGTCCTCCTTGGAGCATCAGCCCAATTCAAATTGGCTATTATGATTCTGGATCTGGAAACTTAAAAAAAAAATTAATTAATTAATTAATGACTGCACTGGGTCTTTATTGCTGTGTGTGCTTTCTCTAGTTGTAGCGAGTTGGGGCTCCTCTCTGTTGGGTTGCTTCAGCTTCTCATCTCGCTGGTTTCTCTTGTTGCAGAGCATATGTTCCAGGAGAGAGGGCTTCAGTAGTTGTGGTGCATGGGCTTGGTTGTTCCCCAACATGTGGGATCTTCCTAGACCAGGGCTGAACCTGTGTTTCCTGCACTGGCAGGCCAATTCTTTACCACTGAGTCTCCAGGAAAGTCCTACATCTTGAAACTGTTTTCGGAGGCTGCAAACCTGCTGACAGGAAAATGTTGCTTTGTATTAATATAATTCCACGGAACATAAAGATAAAACAGACTGTTTCCTTATAATCGGTTGCTCTGTGTGGCCATTTCTGCTGGAAGATGCAGTTAGGGATTGGGCATTGGGGTTAAATCATTTCCGCATGGTGCTGGCGGGTTTCTCTGATTCATCTGCCTCATGACCAAAGGTGGGACTTCAAGACAGCTGAATGACCCTACGGCTACGATTTATCAACTCACATGAGAGTCAAACCCATTACCAACATTCTCTGAAACTACATTCAAATTAAAGGTTGATGATTGTGACATGAGGACGTCTATACGAGAAGCATTTTTTTAGAAACACTTGCAACATGATTATTTTGACACAATTTGATTCCTATTGACTCAACTTTTTGTTTCACTGAGAATTTCCACATATCTGCCCCCCCATATCAAGTTAACTCAGTATGGGTTAATATCCAAGTTTTTAAAAAACTTTTCTTTTGTATTGGCATATAGCTGATTAACAATGTTGTGATAGTTTCACGTGAATAGCGAAGGAACTCATCCATACAGATACATGCATCCATTCTCCTCCAAACTCCCCTCCCATCCAGGCTGTCACCTAACACTGAGCAGAGTTCCCTGTGCTGTATACAGTAGGACCTTGTTAGTTATCCATTTTAAATATAGCAGTGTGGACATGTCCATTCCAAATTTCCAAACTTCCAAACTATCCTTTCCCCCATCCTTCCCTCACCCCCGGCAACCAAAAATTCATTCTCTAAGTCAAGGAGAATCTTTCTGTTTTGTAAGTAACTTCATTTGTATCATTTCTTTTTAGATTGCATATATAAGGGATGTCATACAATATTTCTCCTTCTCTGACTTCACTCAGTATGACACTCTCTAGGTCCACTCATGTTGCTGCAAATCACATTATTTCATTCTTTTTAATGAGTAGCCAATTCTTATAGCCTCAAGTCAAAGAACATTTCTGCTGGAACGTTGGTGTTAGGTGATTTGTTAGGGTGCCATGAGGAGACTACGGAGATGGGCGTTTTTGCCTAATCTGGGGCCAGGAAGCCTGCTGGTGATGATCGGGAGGCTTTTGGCAATGGTTACAAAGGGGCTCCATCAGTTGCAGAGGTGACCTTGGTTCTGGGCTCCACGTCTGTGGCCTTGGTGCAAGGCCTCCCATCTGTGGCCTTGGGGCAGGACTCCACACTTCTCTTCCCTCAAATGCAGTGGAAACTAGCTTCATGAGCTCCACAATCTCTCCCTTTCTTTTTTCTTTTTTTTTTGTCCAATTTGAGTCACTACCTTCCTTCTCTTCCTTTGTGGAGCAACATAAAGTCATCTTATGCACAGCAGTTTAGGGACCATCTTTTCAGTACTCTGGTTTTCACTCTCTAACCCCAGTGAATGAAGCTTTCTCTATATCAGCACATCGTGACAGCTGTGACATCAGCCATGCACAGAAGTCATAGGAGCACTGCACGCTGTGGGCCACGTGGTGAGTTATGGAGCTGTTCAGTTCATCTGGGTCCAGGCTGAGAGGAGCCTTGTGTCCCAGGATGCGAGGCTGGTTTTGAAAATAACTTTTAAAAGAGACAGTGATATGGACAGAATGTTTTCTTTGTAAGGAAGCTGGGTTTGGTGGTGGTGGTGTGCCCTGACTGCAGGAGAGCTTACTGGCTGGGAGATGCGTGAGGAGCCTGCTGGAATAGATGGTTAGTGAATACTTGTTCATTTACACCTCGATCAACTAAAATTTCACAGTAGGAGCTTTCCCATTCCATGCTTTCACTAGTTTATTTTTCAAATTTTATTGTGAATTGGTATTTCCCTGGTGGTCCAGGGATAAGACTCCGAGTTCCCAGTGCAGGGGGCCTGGGTTAGATCCCTGGTTGGGGAACTAGATCCTGAATGCCACAACTAAAGATCCTGCATGTCTCAACAAAGATCAACGAGCCCGAGTGACAATGCAGCCAAATAAACGCCCCTTCCCACTATATTTAAAACCATGGGTCATACTGACACTTCTATTTGTGTGTGTTAGTTTAAATACTGACACTTCTATTCTTTTTTTTTGGCCATATCACCCAGCACGTGGGCTCTTAATACCCCCACCAGGTATTGAACCTGTGCTCCTTGCAAGTGCAGAGCTTTAACCACTAGACTGCCAGGGAAGTCCTGGTACTGAGACTTCTAATTACAATCCTTTATTTTTTTGGACTCCAAAATCACTGCAGATGGTGACTGAAGCCATGAAATTAAAAGACTTTTGCTCCTTGGAAGAGAAGTTATGACAAACCTAGACAGTGTATTAAAAAGCAGACATGACTTTGCTGACAAAGGTCCGTATAGTCAAAGCTATGGTTTTTCCAGTAGTCACACACGGATATGAGAGTTGGACCATAAAGAAGGCTGAGCACCGAAGAATGGATGCTTTCAAATTGTGGTACTGGTGAAGACTCTTGAGAGTCCCTTGGGCAGCAAGGAGATCAAACCAGTCAATCCTAAAGGAAATCAATCCTGAATATTAATTGGTAGGACTGATACTGAAGCTCCAATACTTTGGCCACCTGATGGGAAGAACTGACTCATTAGAAAAGACCCTGATGCTGGGAAAGATTGAAGGCAGAAGGAGAAGGGGATGATAGAGGACGAGATGGTTGGATGGCATCCCCAACTCAATGGACATGAATTTGAGCAAGCTCCTGGAGGTGGTGAAGGACAGGGAAGCCTGGCATACTGCAGTCCATAAGGTCATGAAGAGTTGAACACGACTGAGTGACTGAGTAACAGAAAAACAGTTACAACCCAGCACTAGAGGGTTCATTCCCCAATTCTCTCTTTATTTGTAACTTGTTTTTCCAACAGGAAGAAACCTGGCTCTCACTATCCAGAATATCTTTCGTTATTGTTCAATTCTAGAATAAAGTCATTTCACAATTGTTAATACTCACCCCTGTGAAAAACAAATGTACTGACTAGCGTGCAATATTTTTATAAAGTTATTTTTGTCTTCGGCCTTATGGTATACAGTCAAAATACTCTTTTCCAAAGTTACTTAACTTAGTTCTTTTCTTCTCTACCCACTTCGTTGTGGTTATGTTAATCATTTACATTACAATTCAGTTTGTTTGTCCCTGCGTGTATTCTAATATTTTGACATCTCTCCACACTTGGCTTGCATGTATATACATGTAGAACATTATAACAGTTTCAATTTCTCCGAACTCTTGTCAACATTTGTCTCCTGTTTTTTTGACTGTTGACACTCTAGTGCGAAGTGGTATCTCTCTGTGGTTTTGATTTGAATTTCTCTAATGACTAATTATGATCTTTTTAAGTGCTTATTGGTTATTTGATGTGGAGAAATGTCTATTCAAGTCTTTTGCTCATTTTTAAATAGGATTATCTTTTTTTCTTAAATTGCTGAGTTTTATGAGTTTTTGTATATTTTAGATACAGGTCCCTTTTAGATATATGACTTGTGAATAGTCTCTCCCATTCTGTAGGCTGTTTTTTTCATTTTCTTGATGGTGTCCTTTGATGCACAAATGTTTTTAATTTTGATGAAGTCCAATGTACTTTTCTTGCTTGTGGTTTTGGTGTTATAACTAAGAAACCATTGCCTATTCCAAGGTGATGAAAATTTGTGCCTATGTTTTCTTCTAAAAGTTTCATTTGAGCTCTTATATTTATGCTTTTTAAAATCTATTTTGAGTTAACTTTTGTATGTAGACATTCAGTTGTCCCAGCATCATTTGTTAGAAAAGACTATACTTTCCCTATAGAATTATCTTGGTACTCTTGTTTAAAAAAAAAAAAAAATGACTATAAATGTAAAGGCTTATTTCTGGATTCTCAATTCTGTGACATTTTCCTATCTCCCTTTAATCAAACACTGTACTGTCTTGATCATTGCAGCCTTGAAATAACTTTTAAAGTTTGAAAGAGTGAGTTTTCCAACTTTGTTCTTCAAGATTGCTTTGGTTATTCTGGGCTCCCTGCATTTACATATGAATTTTAGGACTGGCTTATTGGTTTCTGCAAAAAGGCCAAGTTTGATAGGTATTGCATTGATTCTATAATTTGTGGAGTATTACTATCTTAAAAATACTAAGTCTTCCAGTCTACAAACATGGGCTGTCCTTTTCCTTATACAGGTCTTTCTTTCAACAATGCATCTGGCTTTCAGAAGTTTAACACCCTCTTTGTTAAATTTATTACTAAGTATCTTGTTTTTTTAATGCTGTAGTGGTGGTGGTTTAGTTGCTAAGTCATGTCCAACTATTGTGACCCCATGGACTGTAGCCTGCCAGGCTCTTTTATCCCTGGGATTCTCCAGGCAAGAATACTGGAGTGGGTTGCCATTTCCTTCTCCAGGGGATCTTCCCAACCCAGGAATCATAGGTCTCCTGCATTGCAGGCAGATTCTTTACCAACTGAGCTACGAGGGAAACCCCTTTTGATGCTATAGTAAATGGAACTGTTTTTTTAAATGTCATATTGCTCATTGCTAGCATATAGAAATTTATATTAATCAGCTTTCTTCAGAGAAGCTGATCCTATAGAATATAAATACGTATGCCTTCAGTTCAGTTCAGTTCAGGCACTCAGTCATGTCCAACTCTTTGAAACCCCATGAACTGCAGCATGCCAGGCCTTATATTTTATTATATATACTTAATAATGTATCTATTATCTTTTGATATGTGTGTATATATATAAATATGTATATATATATGTGTGTGTGTATATATATATATATATACACTATGGTTTTTTTCAGTAGTCACATACAGATGTGAGAGTTGGACCATAAAGAAGGCTAAGCACCAAAGAACTGATGCTTTCGAATTGTGGTGCTGGAGAAGCCTCTTCAGAGTCTCTTGGACAGCAAGGTCAAACCAGTCAATCGTAAAAGAAATCAATACTAAATACTCATTGGAAGGACTGACGCTGAAACTAGAGCTCCAAAACTTTGACCAACTGATGCAAAGACCTGACTCACTGGAAAAGACCCTGATGTTGGGAAAGATTGAAAACAAAAGGACAAGGGGGAGGCAGAAGATGAGACAGTTAGGAGCATCTCTGACTCAATGGACATGAGTTTGAGCAAACTCTGGGAGAAAATGAAGGACAGGGAAGCCTGGTGTGCTGCAATCCATGGGGTTGCAGAATCCGTACGACTTAGCCACTGAGCACACCCAACAGATTCTGTTGAGTCAATGATGCCATCCAACCACCTCATCCTTCCAGCTTCTGGAAAAGAAAAAGAGGAAGGCACGTAGGGAAAGGAAGCAGGGCACAATCTTGAACAGAATGACACAGCCCAAGGACATAACATAAACTGATGAGATTAGAACCAAATAGATCCAAGATGGCATATCTCAAGAGATCTTGAGCCTCAGTATAGGCTCATTACAACACATCAGAAAGTAGATAACACACCCACCAACACCAAGACAGTTCCAAGGCTGACCACAAAGGTCAAAAAGTGGGCAGTGGCCCACTTTCTGGAAATCCCCACCCCTTTCCCAAAATAGCTGGAATAGGCCTCCTACTCATTAGTCTTACCCACCCCTATAAACAGTGACAACCTGGTAACCCCCGAACCCTGAGGCTGCTCTTGCTCCCTGAGCGGGCTCACTCTGTGGACTGTGTCTGTCTCCAGATAAATCCACTTCTTACCTTTCACTTCATCTCTCTCTTAATTCTTTCCACAATGAGACATCAAGAACCTGAACTTCTTTAAGATCAGAGGCTAGGTTTAAGATCTCAGTTAACAGATCATGGTTTCCGGTCCTGATCTGAGTTACACAGTTTCAGAGTTATTACAAACAAAAAGGGTCGTTTTCCCTTTAGCTAGTAGGACTGCCATGTCATGTGAATTTCTCAATTCCACCGGCCTCTACTTTTTCAGGCCCCAGTACTGCAGGAGCCATGGCACCCAGGGATTCGAGAGCATTTGTGTGTGTGTGTGTGTGTGTGTGTGTGTGTACAGGGGGGCCCTATAGTACTCCTTCCAGCAGTACCCCAGGCCGAGAGGTCAGGCGTGTAGAGCTGTCACCGCTGCAGAGCCGGAGAACAGCAGGGAAGCCCTTGCCCTTCATCTGCTAGGGGTGGGGCGCGCATCGATCGCGAAGGCTGCAGGATGTCGGGTCAGAAGGGCGGAAGGCGTGGTGCGCCCGGGGCCGGAAGCGGAGGGGGTGGGGGCGCCCCCGGACCCTCCCTTGGGCCGGCGGACTTCGCGGAGTGAGGACGGGGGCTGGATCGCACCAGGAGATGGCGGCAGCGGTGGCCGTGAGCGGCGCCAAGCGGAGCCTGCGGGCTGAGCTGAAGCAGCGTCTGCGGGCGCTGAGCGCTGAGGAGCGGCTGCGCCAGTCCCACCTCTTGGCCCAGAAGGTGAGAGACCGCGACGACAGCCACAGCAGCGCCAGACCTGCGGATCTGCGCAGGCGCGGCCCTTTGGGCGCGCGCACGTCCGCCCGCCGCGCGCATGTCCGCTGAGCGCGCGCATACCGTGTCCCCGTGAGCCCGCGTGAGTCCCACAATGGGTGTAGGGTACTGTTGGGCACAGTGTGGAGGGAATCAGCGCCACGTGGAGAATTATGGGCCTTGTGAGGGAGGGGATGGAGGTGGGTGACAGGGTGCTGAGGCAAGAGCAGCATGAGAACAGATCTGGAGGGCGGGACCACCTGGGTCTAAAATGCCTTCAGTTCCGTTCCGTTCAGTTCAGTTCAGTCGCTCAGTCGTGTACGACTCTTTTTGACCCCATGAATCACAGCACGCCAGGCCTCCCTGTCCATCACCAACTCCCGGAGTTCACTTAAACTCATGTCCATCGAGTCGGTGATGCCATCCAGCCATCTCATCCTCTGTCGTCCCCTTCTCCTGCCCCCAATCCCTCCCAGCATCAGTCTTTTCCAATGAGTCAGCTCTTCGCATGAGGTGGCCAAAGTACTGGAGTTTCAGCTTCAGCATCAGTCCTTCCAATGAGCACCCAAGACTGATCTCCTTTAGGATGGACTGGTTGGATCTCCTTGCAGTCCAAGGGACTCTCAAGAGTCTTCTCCAACACCACAGTTCAAAAGCATCAATTCTTCGGCACTCAGCTTTCTTCACAGTCCAAGTCTCACATCCATACATGACCACAGGAAAAACCATAGCCTTGACTAGACGGACCTTTGTTGGCAAAGTAATATCTCTGCTTTTCAATATGCTGTTTAGGTTGGTCATAACTTTTCTTCCAAGGAGTAAGCGTCTTTTAATTTCATGGCTGCAATCACCATATGCAGTGATTTTGGAGTCCCCCAAAATAAAGTCAGCCACTGTTTCCACTGTTTCCCCATCTATCTGCGGTGCCTTCAGTGACTCTTAAAGAATACAGGGACTTCGGATGGTTCGGACTGCAGCCTCCCAATGCAGGGGCCGCGGGTTTGGTCTTGAACTAAGATCCCTCACGCTTCGTGATGTGGCCGGGGAAAAAAAAGTTATGAAAAAGAGTCCATAGCGGTAAAATGACCAGAGAACGATACGATTACTTCAGAGGAGCGAGTGCAAAATAGGGTGCAGAGATGCTCAAGGATGGAAGCCCGTCGGAGCCTGTGGAGGGCTGGGCCCTGCCTCTGTGGCCTCGGGCCTATCCTGTCACGCAGTAGGTGAACCTTAAGTACATTTTTGAATTAATGACAACTGATTCTCATACTCAGCCTGCTCAAGAAGATAGGAAGCTGGAGAGATTAGGGAACTGAGTCCGGTTTCCTGTCTCTTGGTTATGATACCTCCAGTTTGTTACTTTCACAGACTAACTTGCTATATATTAATACTTTGTTCATGTGATGATACCAGTGTCTCTTATCAGTAAAACAGTCCACAGATCCTGTCCCAGAGGCATGTGCCAAAGGTCTGTGAGACTGGTTTTTGTTGGACACCAGAGGGGGAAAAATGAGTGTCCTGTGAATAACTAAATATTAGTGATTCTGTGTCAAACTAGTGACCCGTCTTCCTCAACATCCAGATGTTATATTTGGATGTTATCAGGATGTTATATACCAATGTTATATTTGGAAATTAGCTTCTTTTCCTTGATGTGTCTTGAAATTAGATGTGCCATAAGAATTTCTTAATTACCCTTCATTATTCTACCATCCATTAGTTTCTCAAATTCAAAGTTCCTATGAGTTAAAACAGTAAAGCAAATACAAGCATTTCATTCCACTCTTTGTGTATATAGGTGTGCATGAAGGGGGTTCTACGCAGATGGTGTCTATGCAGATATTAGTTTATTCAAACTTAGTATTTTTTAGCGATTATGAGGAAGGCATTGGTTGCTTTAGTGAATGTAGAGATGCATACCATCTTATCCTTACTCTCTAGGTGCTTAAAATTTAGTTAATTAATTCACATATACTAAACCCTTTGTTTGGAGAAGGCAATGGCACCCCACTCCAGTAGTCTTGCCTGGAAAATCCCATGGACGGAGGAGCCTGATAGGCTGCAATCCATGGGGTCGCGAAGAGTTGGACACGGCTGAGCAACTTCACTTTCACTTTTCACTTTGATGCATTGGAGAAGGAAATGGCAACCCACTCCAGTGTTCTTGCCTGGAGAATCCCAGGGATGGTGGAGCCTGGTGGGCTGCCGTCTATGGGGTCGCACAGAGTCGGACACGACTGAAGCGACTTAGCAGCAGCAAACCCTTTGTTGTTTAGTCACTAAGGGATGTCTGACTCTTGTGATCCCATGGACTATAGCATGCCAGGCTCCTCTGTCCATGGAATTTTTCTGGCAGAAATACTGGTGTGGGTTGCTGTTTCCTTCTCCAGGGGATCTCCCTGGACCAAGGATTGAACCGATGTCTCCTGCACTGAAGGAGCCATCAGTCTTTACCTCTGAGCCACCAGGGAAGCCCATATTGAACCCTACTGTGGCCCATACTTTGCCATGTACTTAGTTATAGGATGAAAAAGATAGGATTGTTGCTCTAAAGGAACAGAGTCTGGAAGAAGAAACAGACTTGTGAATACAGAATTCCAGTGCTTTCAGATAATCTGGTAAACATCAATTGTAGAAATATAACTTAGGGGAGGGGGACTCAGAAGGCTTTCCTTCTATAGGGAGATGTTTGAGATGTTTTTTGTAGTACAAGATGAATTTTGTCAGGTGAAGGGAAAGTAGGATCGGTGAACATGTACAGGAATATTTTGTCAAGAGAAGGAAGGGCACAGTTGAACATGTATTTTGGAGCTCTGCAGATCTGGATTTAATCTGGCTACACTGCATTTTAGCTGCCTAGTGAAAGTGAAATCGCTCAGTCGTATCCGACTCTTTGTAACCCCATGGACTGTAACCTACCAGGTTCCTCTGTCCATGGGATTTTCCAGGCAAGAATACTGGAGTGGGTTACCATTTCCTTCTCCAGGAGATCTTCCTGATCCAGGGATTGAACGCGGGTCTTCCACATTGTAGGCAGACGCTTTACCGTCTGAGCCACCAGGGAAGTCCATAAGCTGTCCATTAGCTGCCTAGGGCCTTGGACAAATCCCTTAATCATTCTGAGCCTCTGGTTCCTTATCTGTAAGAGGGATAATGCCCATCCTTGCAAGACCTATTGTGAGGATTAAAGAAGTGGCTAAGGGATGTATTGATAAGTCCTGTAGGAAGAGAATATTGGCAGCACTTTTGGAAAATAGGTTGGGGATGGAAGAATGAGGAAAAAATATATAGAGGGCATTAAGGGGCTGTTGTGATAGTTTGGATAAGAGATAATAAAGGGCGTGGATGGTGAAGCTGAGGGGGAAAAGGCAGGTGAATGGGAGACTATGCAGTGAGACCCAGCAGGATTGGGCAATTAACTGGATGACATTAGAAAGTACTGGGAAAGGGGAGTCACTTATGATTTCAGAATTTAGAGCTGGAGGTAAAGGTTTGCTTATTTATTTTTTAATATTTATTTGGCTGTATTGGGTCTTAGTTGAGGTACATGGGCTTAGTTGCTCCCCAGCATGTGGGATCTTAGCTCCCCAATCAGGGATTGAACCTGCTTTCTCTGGGTTGCAAGGTGGATTTATAAATACTGGACCACCAGGGAAGTCCTGATAAAGGGTTTTTAACATTACTAGGTGCAAGGAATGTAGGTGTTGGAGTGGATTTTGGAGGGGCATGGGGTAAAGAAAGATGAGTTCAGTTTGGTTTCTTTGTCTTATGGTACATTAGAAACAAAACACTCCAGGTGGGAATAGGAGCCATATAGAGACAGGACCACTGGTAGTACACTGACAGCTGAGCACTGGCATCTGAGGAGAGACCCACAACTCTCAGTAATACATATACTTGAGCACATATACCCAGATGTACTCATATGAGACATCTGTTTCATAACCAAAGATTTCATAGCTCTTACTGTATCTGATGAACTCTAATATTTTCTATTTCATTTGCTGATTATAACTCACTGTTGTTTCATGCCCAACCATGGATCAAGGCCCAAAATATCAACGTACTGGTACTAGAACAGTGATTTGCCATAATGTGTGTTCAATACGATAAAAGTATTAAATGATAAGTAGGCATATTCTTATTGACACAGAAATTTTTAAAAAATAATTTAGAATTTTACCAGAAAATGACATATAGTAAAGAAATTAAACTTTATGCTGTAGTTTGACTCCTCAGCAAATAAGATGAGGAAATTAGTACCCAGTATTCATTTTATCTTATATCCTATGTGCCAGTTTCTTTCTTTTTTAAAAAGTATTTATTTGACTGGGCTGGGACTGCTTCCCTGGTGGCTCAGATGGTAAAGAATCTGCCTGCAATGCGGGAGACCTGGGTTCCATCCCTGGGTTGGGAAGATCCCCTGGAGGAGGGCGTTGCAACCCACTCCAATATTCTTGACTGGAGAATCCTCATGGACAGAGGAGCCTGGCAGGCTGCAGTCCATGGGGTCGCAAAGAGTTGGACACAAATGAGTGACTAAGTACACAGGAGGGACTTAGTTACAGCAGGTGGGATCTAGTTCCCTGACCAGGGATGGAACCCAGGACCCTTGCATTGGGAACACAGAGTCTTAGCCACTGGACCAGCATGGAAGTCCCACTTCTGAATTGTTTTAATTTTGGTAATCTTAATTTTAATTTCCAAGTGTTTAAAAAAATTCTCTGCTTTCTTTCCAAAGCAGCCTTTTTTTGCCCTATAGATGCATCTATCTTCTTGAACTTGTCTGAGAAGACTAATTAGAATTAAAAAAAAAGAAAATTCATGTTCTCTGAATTATAATTTTCTGTTTCCTGCTGGATCACTCCCCTCACCTCCCCTTTTAAAAAATCCTTCTAATTAGTGTTTGGCTTTCTAAAATGTTTGAAAGTGAAAGTGAAGTCACTCAGTTGTGTCCAACTCTTTGTGACCCCATGGACTGTAGCCTACCAGGCTCTTCTGTCCATAGGATTTTTCAGGCAAGAGTACCAGAGTGGGTTGCCACTTCCTTCTCGATGAACCTTTATTGTCTGTACATATTTATGAATGAAGGTGTGATCACTAAAATGGGGATTTCCTTTGCTTTTAGTAGTCACTTTGGAATTCTGTGGTAAGAATGGACTCTTGTCTGACTTACATCCTTGTTCTCCCAGTGTTGCAATCTGTTGCTCTTATCTGTAAATATTGTCCTATCCAGGGCTTTTCTGGTGGCTCAGTGGTAAACCCACCTGACAATGCAGAAGATGCAAGTTCCATCCTTGGGTCGGAAAGATCCTCTGGAGAAGGAAATGGCAACCCACTCCAGTATTCTTATCTGGGAAATTCCATGAACAGAGGAGCCTGCCGGGCTATAGTCCATGGGGTTGCAAAAGAATCGGAAAGGACCGAGCACTTACGTGCGCGCGCGCACACACACACACACACACACACACACACACACACACTGTCCCATTCACTCTGTCTTGCAGAAACTAGTTAAATACCTATTCTCTTGTTATTGGTGTTATCCTGCTTTTCTTTTTTACTTTGTTCTTACTGTCATGTAAATGAGATTTGAGGAAGAAAGGTAAGTGTGTATACACAGTCTTGTTGCAGGAAAGGAGACCCCTTCCAGGGCCCGAAACTGGGCTCTTGTCTAACACTTGAAAATGAATTGTCCGAGGAGACACATCTGCTGACAAAGCAAGAGATTTTATTGGCAAAGGGCACCCGGGTGGAGAGCAGTAGGGTAAGGGAACCCAGGAGAACAGCTCTGCCGCGTGGCTTGCAGTCTCGGGTTTTATGGTGACTGGATTAGTTTCCGGGTGGTCTTTGGTCAATCATTCTAATTCAGTCTTGCCTGGTGGCGCACACATCTCTCAGCCAAGATGGATACTAGCGAGAGGGATTCTGGGAAGTGGACGGACACCCAGTGTCTCCTTTCCACCTTTCCTGAACTCTTCCGGTTGGTGGTGGCTTATTAGTTCCATATTCTTTATCAGGATCTCCTGTCATAAAGCAACTCATGCAAATGGTTACTGTGGTGCCTGGCCAGGGTGGGCGGTTTCAATCAGTGTGCTTCCCTTAACAGTCTCACACTGAATTTTAACCGATGTTTGTTTCTGCTTGTTCAAGTTTTGATTTTCTATGTTCTGCTTTAAAGAGCCCAAGATAGACACTTAACTTTCCCAGAAAGTACTTGGGTGTTAAAAGCCTCAGGTCTGCCCAGTGTCCAGGTCTCACAGTTCCACTTGCTTTGCCCACTTCGGGCCTGATAACAGCTTTGTAACTGCTCAGAAAGATGGAGTTAGCTTCCTTCCTTGGCACTGTTTTGGTGTGCTTTGTCTGCTTAACTCTGTGTTAAGTTATTCCTTTTTATTAGGAATAACTGGACATTCTGTGCCTGTATCTTTCTGGCACTCATATTTATAAGCCACCTTTGCAGTCACTTTTCCTTCTTAGCTCGGAGAACAGGGAAGAACAGAAAAGGAAGAAAAAGGGAGCTGAGGGCTAACTTCAGAGACTAGGGATGTTCTGGGATTATTAACATTTCTATAGTGAGCAAAGCTCAGCCCATTGCTCCTGCTTCTTGTTAAACTGAGTACAAAAGAATGCTTTCACCCAGGTTCTCCTTCTTATTAACACAACATGGCACTCATTTAGAGGGCCTTTGCTTCTCCAGGATCCCCCACCTTCCATCTATGTGAACACTTTTATTTTTTATATTATTAAAAAAATTATTTTTGGTGGACCTACTAACCCTAAATATTCATGGGAAGGAATAATGCCCAAGCTGATGCTCTGATACTTTGGCCACCTGATGTGAAGAGCCGACCCATTGGAAAAGACCCTGATGCTGGGAAAGATTGAGGAGGACAGGAGGAGAAAGGGGACAACAGAGGATGAGATGGTTGGATGGCATCACTGACTCAATGGACCTAAGTTTGAGCAAACTCTGGGAGATGGTGAAGGACAGGGAAGCCTCGTGTGCTGCAGTCCATGGGGTTGCAAAGAGTGGGACACGACTGAGCGACTGAACAGCAAGAACTGTGGCATGTGGGATCTTAGTTGCCTGACCAGGGATCAACCTTTGCCCTCTGTGGTGGAAGTCTTAACCACTGGACCACCAGAGAAGTCCTTGTCTTTGTTAACATTTTAACACTCATTTGAATAGAAAAGCTTTAGCAATTGGGAGGGAGGTGGGTAGTGCCAACAGAATTGTGTGGCATGTCTGCCCTGGGGAGTTTATAGACTGGCTAGGATGCTGTGTTTAGGATACACAAAACAATAATTGACTTATGATAGCACATAGCTGTTAGGTTGTATAGTGACTCTACACATAGTGAGGGTTCTGCAGAAGTCAGGAAAAGTTAGGACTTGAATTGCGCTTAAGTGGTGGAATTTGAGATGAGAGAAGGCTAACAATCTAGGGAGTAAAGAAACTTGTACTAGTTGGGGTTTGGGGGTGGCTTCCCTGGTGGTCCAGTGCCTAAGACTATGCGCTTCCAACACAGGAGGCTGGGTTCCATCACTGGTCAGGGAAATAGATCCCACATGCTACAACTAAATGTCCCACATGTCGCAACTAAGATCTGGTGCAGTCAAATAAATAAATATTAAAACAATGACAACAACAGCCACAGAGGAAAAAAAACAAGCTTGTGGGAGCCAAGGTTCAAAGTTAAAGCAGAGACTCTCAGGGAAAGACACAGAAGTCTGCTAGAATGGGCACTACCCATTGTACCCGTTGGCACTACCCACCTCCCTCCCAGTGGTGGGGGTCAAGTTTGGAATTTTCCATATTTTAGACAGCAGGGTCCCACCGTGACCTTTTAATGAGATTTTGCATCTGCTAGGAAAATATCTGGGAAGATTGAAGGCAAAAGGAGAATAGGCCAGCAGAGGATGAGATGGTTGTATAGCATCACCGACTCAGTGGACATGAATCTGAGCAAACTCTGGGAGACAGTGGAGGGAAGGGGAGTCTGGCGTGTGGCAGTCCATGGGGTCCCTGAGTCAGACACGACTTAAGAGACAGCAACAACAACGACAAAGAGCAGATGTGCCAGAGAGGCATTAAGGGATCAGAGAAGTAAGTGTTGGGTCCAGAAGTAAAAGTCAGGCTTCAGGATGCAATATTATTTGACATATTGTATCACTCCACTTTTTATGTGTTTGTTTTTGGTTAAAAAGTTTGGAGAAGGCTGAGAGAAAAGGGAGGAAGTGTTAAAACTGTTAAGGGGAGCCACTTGTTTTAATAAGTATCATCTGGGAAAATTTAACTGCCATCGCTTCTCCCTTAGGTGTTTACCCATAATGAATATCAAAAGTCCAAAAGAGTGTCCATCTTTCTGAGCATGCCAGATGAAATTGAGACAGAGGAGATCATCAAGGACATTTTCCGACAAGGCAAAACCTGCTTTATCCCGCGGTACCAGTTGCAGAGCAATCACATGGATATGGTGAAGTTAGCATCGCCAGAGGAAATCGCTTTGCTGCCCAGAACTTCCTGGAACATTCAGCAGCCCGGTGAGGATGAAGTTCTGGAGGAGGCCTTGTCAACAGGTGAGCATTACAGTATTAGAACTGCCATCTTAGGATGCTGTCCTGCTGCGTTGGCTTGTTAGACCTCTGATCCGCTTGTCGTGGTCGAGTTGGGAGGGTTACTTTTCTACAGGGATGAATGTGTATTTCACTTAAGTTCCAAGCCACCCACCTAACCTGACTTAGGATGAGATGCCCTGTGTAAGCTGTGGCATGTCAACTGTAATAGTAAAGTATCAAGGTATTCTTCGGGGCTTCCCTGGTAGCTCAGTTGGCAAAGAATCCATCTACAATGCAAGGAGACCTGGGTTCGCTCCCTGGGTCAGGAAGATCCCCTGGGAAAAGAAATGGCAACCCACTCCACCTTTCTTGCCTGGAGAATCCCATGGACAGAGGAGCCTGGCAGACTGTAGTCCATGGGGTGACAAAGAGTCAGACACGACTGACTGACTAAGCAGGACAAAGGTATTGTTCTTTTCCACAGACTCTTGCCCTGAACTTCTGGTTTGGATAATACATTTTTCCTAAATAATACTCTGTTTCCCAGGACTTCCTGGAGGTCCAGTGTTTAAGAACCTGTCTTCCAATGCAGGGGATGCGGGTTCAATCACTGGTTGGGAAACAGATCCCACATGGCTTGGGGCAACTAAACCCTCCAGTCAGAGGAAGAACCCTTGTGCTGCAGCAAAAACCCAGTGCGGCCAAATTAAAAAAAAAACTCTGCATTTTCCGTGGTTTCAGTTGCAGTCTGTCTGGTAATGAGTGAGTGAGTGAAGTCGCCCAGTTGTGTCTGACTCTCTGCGACCCCATGGACTGCAGGCTCCTCCATCCATGGGATTTTCCAGGCAAGAATACTGAAGTGGGTTGCCATTTCCTTCTCCAGGAGATCTTCCCGACCCGGGGATTGAACCCAGGTCTCCCACACTGTAGGCAGATGCTTTACCGTCTGAGCCACCAGGGAAGTCTGGTAATGAGCACATTATTATTAATGCAATAAACGTTTATGTCTCCAGCACAGACTTGTCAACTACTTGGGCATTCCATGGTCATATCACATACAACATGTTCCAAAGTGAATTGTGCTCCCTCATGCCTCCTGTCTTGTGTTTCTCTTAGGGTTTAGAACCATCACTCACCCACTTGACCATGTCAGAAGTCTCAAGATCACCCTTGACTCTTCTCTTTCTTGCCTGCTCCATGAGCAGCCCATTGTCAGCTCCTGGTGATTTTACTTGTTGTTCAGTTGCTAAGTTGTGTCCAACTCTTCGTGACCCCATGGACTGCAGCCTGACATTCTTCTCTGTTCATGAGATTTCCCAGACAAGAATACTAGAGTGGGTTCCCATTTCCTTTTCCTGGGGATCTTCCTGATCCAGGGATTTAACCCAGGTCTCCTGCATGGGCAGATAGGTTCTTTACTACTGTGCCACCAGGGAAACCCCCGAGGATTAATGCTTACTGAATCTGTCCCTTCTCTCTTATCCCACTGCAGTCCAAGCCACCATCCCCCCTTGTCTGGGGTATTATAATAGCCTCCCAACTCTGCTTCCTCTCCACGCTTTGTATTCTGTCCTCCCTCTCAGTCATATTATTTATATAGTCATTGCAACAAGATTTCTGAAATGCAAAGTTGACTTTTTCTCTCCCCAGTTTAAAGTCTTTCAGTGACTTTCTGCTACCCTTCCTTTGAAGTAAACATTCCTTAACAAGGTTCTTCCTGGACTCCCTGAAGGTCCAGTGGTTTAAGTGCCACCTTCCAGTGTAAGAGGTGCAGGTTAGATCCCTGGTGAGGGAACTAAGGTCCCACATGCTGCAAGGTGTGACCAAAAAAATAAAAACGAAACAAAACATCCAAGACTCTTCCTGATTGAGCCTTGCTATTCTTTCCTTTTGCACATCTTTCTACTCCCTTACTTTATCATCTGAATTCCAGCCACTCTGAATCTCTTTCAGTTTCCCAACCCTATTTAAAAAAAAATTGAAATATAGTTGATTTATAGTATTGTGCTAGTTTTAGGTGTGTAGCAAAGTGATTCAGTCATACTTACATTACATATATGTATTTTTTCCATTGTTGTCCATTAAAAGTTATTTTAAGATATTGAACATAGTTTCCTGTGCTATATAGTAAATCCTTGTTGCTTATCTATTTTATGCATAGTAATTTGTGTCTGTTAGTCCTATACTCCTAATTTATCCAAACCTCTTTCCCCCTTTGGTAAACATAAGTTTGTTTTCTGCATCTGTGAGTCTGTTTCTATTTTGTATGTAGAGTCATTGCATTATTTTTTTAGGTTCCACATACAAGTGAGATCATATAATATTTGATATTATATCCATCCATGATGGGCTTTGCTGGTGGCTTGGTAAAGAACCTGCTTGCAATGCAGGAGCCACAGGAGACATGGGTTGGATCCCTGGTTCGGTCAAGAAGATCCTTTGGAGGAGGAAATGACAACCCATTTCGGTATTCTTGCCTGGAGAATCCCATGGACAGAGGAGCCTGGCGGGCTACCGTCCATGGAGCCACAAAAGAGCTGAACATGAGCGACTGAACGACTAAATAACAACAATAGCATATCTTGCACCCTGCAGCTGCAACTCCTCTGCATCCCCCTCTAAGGTGCTCTTGTCCTGTATCCTCTGTCCGTTTGACTGAGGTCACCTGTGCCTTTCAGCAGCAGGAGCAGTGTATGCTGTGGAGTCCACCTGGACTGCAAGCCCTCAGCTTCATTTCTTATGAGCTGAATGCCGTGAAGGAGCAGTTAGACCTCTCTGAGCACAGTGTATGTTTCTTTCTTCAGGGGATGGTAGTAATACTTGCCCTTCTGCCTCACCAGGTAGATGAACTGATCAGCTTATGTGATTCATCCTTCTGTCCCTGGGGTATAGAATGGTGCCTGCCACATTGTAGACACTTCACAAATGTTAGCTTCTGTGCTTCTTTTCCTCTTCTAGAAGCTGGACTTTGGATAAGAGTCAGATGTTGCATAGGATGATCTGAACAGGTAGCTACTTAAATATAGTCAGGAAACTTAGATAAATATGATCAAGAGGTGTCTTATTTTATCTTTTACTCTCATTCTTCCCTTTATAGTAAATAGAACAGAGATGAGCATCTTTCTGGGGAACCACAAAAACTGTTCCCAGAGGTAGGGGAAAGGATTCCACCTGCTTAGTGGACCATGGGCACCACGCAGTGTAGGATACGAGCTGGTCATACCAGACTGCGTGGGCAGGGATGGATGGATGGACATTTCACTGAGGTCCGTGAGGACTGTTATAATTAGACAAATTGATGAAAAGTTTAGACATGTGCACACTGCTATATTTAAAATGGATAACCAACAAGGACCTACTGTACAGCACAGGGAACCCTGCTGAATGTTATGTGGTAGCCTGGATGGGAGGGGAGTTTGGGGGAGAATGGATACATGTATATGTATGGCTGAGTCCCTTCTCTGTTCACCTGAAACTATCACAACATTGTTAATCGACTATACCCCAAAACAAAATAAAAAGTTAAAAAAAAAAAAAGATTATTTACAGACATGGAAAATAGCATCCCAAGAGCAAAAGCAGGAAGTCATGGGGCAGGCACGTGGGACAAGGAATCTATCCATTTATCTAGGATCGCCTAAGTATAATGGGAGATGCTATGGGTGAGGTGATTGGGGTGAGAGTGTCGTGGCTGTGCACCCAGTTAAGGATGTGGATGTCGCCTTTAGGAGATTGTTATTGACGGAGAGTTTGGGGGCATGGGGAGTCATGGTGAAGGATGGATTGGGACCAGCAGGGCCTGGAGGTGGGATGACAGTTGGAATTCCAGGAGAAATGGCATCTTCAAAAAGCTGACATGAAGTTTCTGGCAGTATGCAGAGCGGGCATGGAGAAGTTTATCAAGTTCTTGCAGAGGACTTTGAGGGAGATGTGGCCATGACACTGAACTTAGCAAGAAGAGCAAGGAGAAAGAGAAGGTTATGCATAGGATGTGTTGAAAGGAGTGTTAGAAAGCTCCGTTTAACTGCCGGCCTCTCACACTTACTGTTTTCAGCTTTCTCTTTAGTATTAAAGGGAGTCCTCTGGCCAAGCTGATTATATTGTCCTGCAAAACCCAGGATATGGGGAGTGAGGAGGGAGGAGGGTTCAGGATGGGGAACACATGTATACCTGTGGCGGATTCATTTTGATATTTGGCAAAACTAATACAATTTGTAAAGTTTAAAAATAAAATAAAATTAAAAAAAAAAAAAAAAAAACCCAGGATGGACAGTCTGAGTTCAGAGCATCCTAAGAGGTGTCCATGGCCCAGCTGCCGCCTCCTTGGCCAGAGGTAAAAAGGATGTTTTGTGAAGGTTAACTGAATTCTCAGTGCCTAGTATGTACTTTCAGTTTCAAGAATAAATCAAGGCCTTTAGAGAATCTTCTTTCCTCATTTTCTTTCAGGGCCTAGTTCCTAGGCTTTTATTTTTTTGCCAGGGGGCGGGGGGTGTCGATGAATATTCTACAGCTCAGCGTCTGCCCCATCTCCCAAAGTTAGCCTTAGCCTGCCAATTCCCTTGTTGCTGACCCTGATGATACTGTCCTGTCTGCACCTTACTCTCCTTTTTGCCAGCTCCTGACATCGTTTCCACTTCCTTCTACGGGAAACTCTTTCCTTATGTTCTGTGATGTGGGTCAGCAAAGGAACGGAGGAAAAGATATATGTGGGTGTGTTCTGGACATAATGACAGAGCTGAACTCTAAGCTCAGGAGGAGGACTTGGAGGGGGCGGAGACTGAGCCAGAAGTCACTGTGATTCCTGAGAGAGAGAGATGAGCAGAGCAGGGATAGGGAGGGAAGGTGACAGTCAGTGGCCAGAGCCCTATAGCAAGTTGGGATTAGAGTAGATGAGCAGGTTTCCTCAAGAAGGTCATGCCTGTCATTGGAGGTGTGCTCGGCCAGGTTTTGCAGGCAGGGGTTGGCAGGTGTGCTGGGCGCCCAGGAGAAGCTGAGTTCATCTCGCAGTTCTGCACGAAGTCAGAACAGCTGCTGATAGTGGGGGGCCAGTCTGGCTGGCAGTCTGAACACCTCTACCCTGAACAGCCCATTCCAAAGAATTCATGGCTCCCAGCCCTCGCTGGTACATCTTTGCCAGCAACGCTGCAGGCGTGGTCAGTCCCTGCTAAGCTGGAGGTCACTCGGACCCCCCAGGACAGCCCTCAGAAGGCTGAAGCTCAGTACAGGATGGCCACCAGGTAGATGGCTGGGTGGGGTGTGTGCTGCTGCTTGTGAGCAGCGCTGGTGTGTCCGGCTCCCCGCCAGGGGCTGGAGGGTCACTCCCTGAACCTCACAGAGTCCATGGAGCTCCTCACGACCTTTGTGGCCTTCTGCACACCTCTAACTGTGGGCAGCTTTTTGTAACTTTGAAGACCCTGCCTTCCTCTCTGAGGCCTGTGCTGACAAGGCTGTGGCCAGTTCTGGTCCTTGTGTCCCTGGGAGAGTTCCAGCCCGAGGACCAACCAAGGGACCCCATCTGGTACCTTCGGAATGTTCCTGAATAGGTCAAAGGTCGCACTCATGTGAATACAGGAAAGCAGGACAATTTGGCCTCCCTGCTTCTGTAAGAGGGGAGATGAAAAGGGTCAGCTTAGGCCTCCTAACAGCTCACCCTACTGCTTCTCATCGACTTTGACAAGAGCTCTGTCCTTCCTGATTTCCCTCTGACCCTCTCCCGCTCTGCCAGTTGTCAGCGCCCTGGGACATTGGCTCCCAAACTTGGCAGGAGTGTGTGTAGGGTCATATGTATGCTTAGAGAAAGAAATTAAGAGAAAAAGGACTTCTTAGGTCTATCCCTGGAGATTCTGTTTATCTTCTTTAACATTTATTTTTATTTTATTTATTTGGCTGTGCCAGGTCTTAGTTGTGGCATGTGGGATCTTTAGTTGAGCCATGTGAACTCTTAATTGTGGTTCATAGAATCTAGTTCCCTGACCAGAGATAGAATCCTGGGCACCTGTATAGGGATAGCAGCCCCTCAGCCACTGGATCACCAGGGAAGTCTTGAGATTCTCTTTAACTAGATGTGGATAGGGCCTGGGAATCTGGCATTTTTGTACATGTATACATGAAAAATGGAGACGGGCATGGCAACCCATGCCAGTATTCTTGCCTGGAGAATCCCATGGACAGAGGAGCCTGGCAGGCTACAGTCTGTGGGGTTGCAGAGTCAGACACGACTGAAGCAACTTAGCATGCATACTTGAAAGAACTGCCAGAGGATGGATGATGGGCTTACTAGTTGCTGAGTAATTTTTATTTCTTTCTTTGTCTTTTTAGTTTTTTCAGATTTTCTACAGTGATCGTGTATTTCATTAAAAATCATAGAAAAAATAGACATCATTTATCAGTCGTTATATACACTACCATGTGTAAATAGAGAGCTAGTGGGAAGCTGCTGTATAGCACAGGGAGCTCAGCTTGGTGCTCTGTGATGACCTAGATGGGCAAGGGTGGGAGATCCAAGTGGGAGCAGACATATGTAAACATATAGCTGATTCACTTTGCTGTACAGCAGAAGCTAACACAACATTGTAAAGCAACTGTACTCCAAAAAAAAAAAAAAAAGGGCATCATGGCAAAACAAAAACCAGATCAGGAAGTGATCGGTTTTTTCTTGCCCACATTGGACATTGTGCCATGGTAGGGCCTGAGGAGAAAGGTGGGTGGGTTGTTACTGACGTCTTGCATCTCGATAATGAACTCTGATGGGGGCCCCAGGGATCAGTTGGCGGTCTGATCTATGGCTTGGGCCAGTAGCACATACTGTGCCTTCTCCTCCTGGCCCAGGCTTTTGGTGACATGGATACTGCCTGTGGCCTCATCAATCACAAATACACTAGCTGCCCCCTCTCCAGTCAGTGGGTACCTGGTGTGGCCCCGGTCCCTGTCCATATTAACCTTCCTTATAAATTTGCTCCTCTTTTCCACAGGGGGACTTGACCTCATCTTCGTGCCGGGTCTCGGGTTCGACAAACAGAGCAACCGTTTGGGACGGGGCAAGGGCTACTATGACGCCTACCTGAAGCGTTGTCTGCAGTCCCAGGACGTGAAACCCTACACCCTGGCCTTGGCTTTCAAAGAGCAGATCTGCCTCCAGGTCCCGGTGAATGAGAATGATGTGAAGGTAGACGAGGTGCTTTACGAAGACTCCTGAGCACCTTTGGCTCTGACAACCTCAGCTGAATAATCAAGGTTTTGTGCCAGAAAAAAGTCGAATATGTGTATTTTCTCTTTGTCAGAGATTAGTGGAAATTGCACACTAATGTGAATATGGGCTATATTGTTTGTAACGTAAGATACACCTAACATGAAACCAGTTTTAAAAATCAATAGCCGTGTGTGTAATAGAACATTGATTAAAATGGAGGCTATCACTGTATGCTTTTCAATTTAACTTTCTGGCCTTAATGTCCCAGGTTGGTCTGTCTGCTCTGTGGTGGTGGTGGTTTAATTGCTCAGTCGAGCCTGACTCTTGGCAACCCCATGGACTATAGCCTGCCAGGCTCCTCTGTCTATGGGATTCTGCAGGCAAGAATACTGGGGTAGATTGCTGTTACCTCCTCTCAACCCAGGGATCGAACCCAGGTCTCTCACTTTGCAGGCAGATTTTTTTACCACTTGAGCCGTTAGGGAATCCCTGGTTCTGCTTTGAAGTGTAAGTTGAACATTCATGAGACGCTGTGCTCCAACTCAGAGTGTGAGGGGAAAGGAAACTTATGGGGAATGGACACTGTCATGAAGTCCTGTCAGGGGTCTGAGTCAGTCTGGCAGGCACACAGAGACCCAGCAATTACTAAATGACTTGGAGTTTGCTTTGCATTAGAAGTTCCCCAAGAATATTCTCCCCTTTTATCATGGCTTCACTTACTCAACCGGAAATTATGTCTGGCACTTTCTAACATTTGATGGACAACAGACTGAAACCTTTTATGATTTAAATATTTAAATCTGGCTAATGTGTTCCCATCTTTGCTGTTCCGGATGTCAGTCACCAAAGAGTTTAAGATCTGGTGTCTTAAAAGGATGCATTTGAATCAGTTCTAATGAGATGGATGAAATAAAGCCTATTATACAGAGTGAAGTAAGTCAGAAAGAAAAACACCAATAGAGTATATATGCGAGACAGCAAAAGAGACACAGATATAAAGAACAGACTTTTGGACTCTGTGGGAGAAGGTGAGGGTGGAATGATTTGAGAGAATACCATTGAAACATGTCTATTATGATATGTGAAATAGATGACCAGTCCAAGTTCGATGCATGTAAACAGGGCACTCAAAGTCGGTGCACTGGAACAACACTGAGGGATGGGATGGGGAGGGAGGTGGGAGAGGGGTTCAGGATGGGGGACACATGTACACCCATGGCTGATTCATGTCAATGTATGGCAAAAACTGCCACAATATTATAAAGTAATTAGCCTCCAATTAAAATAAATAAGTAAATTTTAAAAAGATCTGGTGTCCTGCAAGTTAGACATTATTTCTGTTGATTGGTGGTATCTGCTCAGGAGATGAGATTTGAGCTGACGGTTGATAGATGGCATCACAGCCAGGGAACAGGAGTCTCGTGGGGGAAGTCTTGTTATAGCCAGAGACCCAGGAGGCTTCCAAGGTGCTGCTCTTTCACTCACATCCCACACTGTACCTGTCCCCAGGTCCCATTGATTCTGTCTCTGAGCATGCATATGAGCTCAGTCTCTTCAGTCGTGTCCGATGATCTCTTTGAAACACTATGGACTGTAGCCCACCAGGCTCCTCTGTTTATGGGATTCTCCAGGCAAGAATACTAGAGTGGGTTGCTATGCCTTTCTCCAGGGGATCTTCCTAACCCCAGGATCAAACTCATGTCTCCTGGATTGCAGGTGGATTCCTTACCCACTAAGCCACCTGGGAAGTCTCTCTTAACCTATTCCCTCCTCTCCTCATCCTGTTGTCCCTTTTGTCCAGACTGAGTGTCTAAGCTAAACTGGGCAAGAGCCCCATCCTTGGCTCCTGCCTTCAGTCTGCTTCTCTTCACTTTATTTCTCAGATCACAGTCAAGGTGATCTTATCAGACATGAACCTGACCATGAAGTACCCCTACTCATCTCCTTCCAGGCTCAGCTCTCCCTGTACTCTTCCGTGTCCCAGTTGTGTGGATGACCACACAGCTCCTCAAACACCACCAGTTTCTTCCACCCTTCCTGCCTCTTGGGCTGCTTTTTCTCTGACTGCAGGGCTTCTTCCTCTTTTGTTCATCAGGGAGACTCCTGTTTATCCTTCAAGACTTAGCTCCATTGCCTCCTCTTCTGTGAAGTCTTCCCCTGTCCCTTCACTTGCATAAGTGGTCCTGGGCATTGTTCCCCTCATCACATCATCCTACATGTCAATTTAGTTGTCATGGGACCTCCCATGCCGATCCTGTGGTTAAGAATCTGTCTTCCAATGCAGGGGATGTGGGTTTGATCCCTGGGTCAGGAATGTCCTCTGAAGAAGGAAATGACAACTCACTCCAGTATTCTTTTTTTTTTTTCAAATTTATTTTTATTCTTTAACACCAAAAACATTTTGTATTTGGGTATAGCCAATTAACAATGTTGTGATAGTTTCAAGTGAACAGTGGAGGAACTCAGCCATACATATACATGTATCCATTCTCCCCCAAACCCGCCTTGCATTCAGGCTGGCACATAACATTGAGCAGAATTCCATGTGTTATACAATAGTTTTTTGTTACCCATTTTAAATATAGCAGTGTGTACATGTCTCAGCAAGACGGTAGGAGGAACAAAAGCACATTTAAAATCAAACCCCATACCCACCCGAGACACTCAGAGGGCTCAAACAAAACCTTTTGCGCACCAGGAGACTCCACAGAGACTGAGCCAGACCTGCCTTTGAGTGTTTGAGGGTCTCCTGTGGAGGTACGGGTCAGCAGTGGCCTGCCACAGGGACAGGGGCTCTGAGTGCAGCGGAACTGGGTATGGCATAAGCCCTCTTGGAGGAGGTTGCCCTTAACCCCATAGTGCTGCTAGAAGTTACACAGGATGGGGGAAACAGACTCCTGGAGAGCACAAACAAAACCTTGTGTGCACCAGGACCCAGGAGCAGTGACCCCACAAGAGACTGACCCAGACTTGTCTGTGAGTAACCAGGAGTCTGGCAGAGGCATGGTTGGCTGTGGCCTGTGCAGGGTCGGGGGCACTGAGTGTGGCAGTGCCTGCATGGGACCTTTTGAAGGAAGTCGCCATTATCTTCATTACCTCCACCATAGTTTGCCCTCAGGTCAAACAATAGGAAACACAGTCCCACCCATCAATAGAAGATTGGTTTAGAGATTTACTGAGCATGGCCCCACCCATCAGAAAAAGACCTCAGTCAGTCTCTCCCATCAGGAAACTTCCATTTGCCTCTTATCCTTATCCATCAGAGCACTGGACAGAATGAAAACCACAATCACAGAAAACTAATGAAACTGATCACATGGACCACAGCCTTGTTTAATTCAATGAAATCATGAGCCATGCCGTGTAGGGCCATCCAAGACAGATGGGTCATGGTGGAGAGTTCTGACAAAATGCAGTCCACTGGAGAAGGGAATGGCAAACCACTTCAGTATTCTTGTCTTGAGAACCCCATGAACGTATGAAAAGGCAGAAAGACAGGACACTGGAAGATGAACTACCCAGGTTGGTAGGTGCCCAATATGCTACTGGAGATCAGTGGAGAAATAACTTCAGAAAGAATGAAGAGACAGAGCACAAGCAAAAACACCCAGTTGTGGATGTGACTGGTGATAGAAGTCTGATGCTGTAAAGAACAATATTGCATAGGAACCTGGAATGTTAGGTCCATGAATCAAGGTAAATTGGAAGTGGTCAAACAGGAGATGGCAAGTGTGAACATCAACATTTTAGGAATCAGTGAACTAAAATGGACTGGAATGGGTGAATTTCACTCAGATGACCATTATAACTACAACCGTGGGCAAGAGTCCCTCAGAAGAAATGGAGTAGCCCTCGTAGTTAACAAAAGAGTCCGAAATGCAGTACTTGGGTGCCATCTCAAAAATGACAGAATGATCTCTGTTCATTTCCAAGCAAACCATTCAATATCACAGTAATCCAAAACTATGTCCTGACCAGTAATGCTGAAGAAGCTGAATTTGAACTGGTCTCTGAAAACCTACAAGACCTCCTAGAACTAACACCCCAAAAAGATGTCCTTTTCATTTTAGGGGACTGGAATGCAAAAGTAGGAAGTCAAGAGATACCTGGAGTAACAGACAAATTTGGCCTTGGAGTACAGAATGAAGCAGGGCAAAGGCTAACAGAGTTTTGCCAAGAGAATGCACTGGTCATAGCAAACATTCTCTTCCAATAACAAAAGAGAAGACTCTACACATGGACATCACCAGATGGCCAATACTGAAATCAGATTGCTTATATTCTTTGCAGCCAAAGATGGAGAATCTCTATATAGTCAACAAAAATAAGACTGGGAGCTGACTGTGGCTCATATTATGAACTCCTTATTGCCAAATTCAGACTTAAATTGAAGAAGGTAGGGAAGACCACTAGACCATTCAGGTATAACTTAAATCAAATCCCTTATGATTATACAGTGGAAGCTACAAATACATTCAAGGGATTAGATCTGATAGAAGAGTGCCTGAAGAAGTATGGATAGAGGTTCATGACATTGTACAGGAGGCAGTGGTCAAGACCATACCCAAGGAAAAGAAATGAAAAAAGGCAAAATGGTTGTCTGAGGAGGCCTTAAAAATAGCTGAGGAAAGAAGAGAAGCTAAAGGCAAAAGAGAAAAAGAAAGATATACTCATTTGAATGAAGAATTTCAAAAAATAGTAAGGAGAGATAAGAAAGCCTTCCTCAGTGATCAATGCAAAGAAATAGAGGAAAACAATGGAATGGGAAAGACTAGAGATTTCTTCAAGAAAATTAGAGATACCAAGGGAACATTTCATGTAAGATCAGTTCAGTCGCTCAGTCGTGTTTGACTCTTTGTGACCCTATGAATTGCAGCACGCCAAGCCTCCCTGTCCATCACCAACTCCCAGAGTTCACTCAAACTCACATCCATCGAGTCGGTGATGCCATCCAACCATCTCATCCTCTGTCGGCCCCTTCTCCTCCTGCCCCCAATCCCTCCCAGCATCAGAGTCTTTTCCAATGAGTCAACTCTTCACATGACGTGGCCAAAGTACTGGAGTTTCAGCTTTAGCATCAGTCCTTCCAAAGAACACTCAGGACTGATCTCCTTAAGAATGGACTGGCTGGATCTCCTTGCAGTCCAAGGGACTCTCAAGAGTCTTCTCCAACACCACAGTTCAAAAGCATCAATTCTTCGGTGCTCAGCTTTCTTCACAGTCCAAGTCTCACATCCATACATGACCACAGGAAAAACCATAGCCTTGACTAGACGGACCTTTGTTGGCAAAGTAATGTCTCTGCTTTTGAATATGCTATCTAGGTTGGTCATAACTTTCCTTCCAAGGAGTAAGCGTCTTTTAATTTCATGGCTGCAGTCACCATCTGCAGTGATTTTGGAGCCCAAAAAATAAAGTCTGACACTGTTTCCACTGTTTCCCCGTCTATTTGCCATGAAGTGATGGGACCGGATGCCATGATCTTCGTTTTCTGAATGTTGAGCTTTAAGCCAACTTTTTCACTCTCCTCTTTCACTTTCATCAAGAGGCTTTTGAGTTCCTCTTCACTTTCTGCCATAAGGGTGGTATCATCTGTATATCTGAGGTTATTGATATATCTCCCGGCAATCTTGATTCCAGCTTGAGCTTCATCCAGCCCAGCGTTTCTCATGACGTACTCTGCATAGAAATTAAATAAGCAGGGTGACAATATACAGCCTTGATGTACTCCTTCTCCTATTTGGAACCAGTCTGTTGTTCCATGTCCAGTTCTAACTGTTGCTTCCTGACCTGCATATAGGTTTCTCAAGACGCAGGTCAGGTGGTCTGGTATTCCCATCTCTTGAAGAATTTTTCACAGTTTATTGTGATCCACATAGTCAAAGGCTTTGGCATAGTCAATAAAGCAGAAATAGATGTTTTTCTGGTACTCTCTTGCTTTTTTGATGATCCAGCGGATGTTGGCAATTTGATCTCTGGTCCCTCCGCCTTTTCTAAAACCAGCTTGAACATCTGGAAGTTCATAGTTCACATATTGCTGAAGCCTGGCTTAGAGAATTTTGAGCATTACTTTATTAGCATGTGAAATGAATGCAATTGTGCGGTAGTTTGAGCATTCTTTGGCATTGCCTTTCTTTGGGATTGGAATGAAAACTGACCTTTTCCAGTCCTATGGCCACTGCTGAGTTTTCCAAATTTGCTGGCATACTGAGTGTAGCCCTTTCACAGCATCATCTTATGCAAAGATAGGCACAATAAAGGACAGAAATGATATGGACCTAACAGAAGCAGAAGATATTAAGAAGAGGTGGAAAGAATACACAGAAGCACTGTACAAAAAAAATCTTCATGACCCAGATAACCATGAGGGTGTGATCACTCACTTAGAGCCAGACATCCTGGAATGTGAAGTCAAATGGAACTTAGGAAGCATCACTATGAACAAAGCTAGTGGAGGTGACGGAATTCCAGTTGAGCTATTTCAAATCCTGAAAGATGATGCTGTGAAAGTGCTGCACTCAATGTCAGCAAATTTGGAAAACTCAGCAGAGGCCACAGGACTTGAAAAGGTCAGTTTTCATTCCAATCCCAAAGAAAGGCAATGCTAAAGAATGTTCAAACTACCACACAGTTGCACTCATCTCACAGGCTATTGAAGTAATGCTCAAAATTCTCCAAGCCAAGCTTCAACAGTACATGAACCATGAACTTCCAGATGTTCAAGCTGGATTTAGAAAAGGCAGAGGGACCAGAGATCAAATTGCCAACATCCATTGGATCATAGCAAAAGCAAGAGAGTTCCAGAAATACATCTATTTCTGCTTTATTGACTATGCCAAAGCCTTTTTTATTGATTTATTATTTTTGGCTGTGCTGGGTCTTCATTGCTGCTTGCAGGCTTTCTCTAGTTGCAACGAGTTGGGGCTACTCTCTAGATGCAGTGCACAGGCTTCTCATTGCAGTGGCTTCTCTTCTTGTGTAGCATGGGCTCTAGAGCACAGGCTCAGTAGTTGTGGTGAATGGGCTTAGTTGCTCCACAGCATGTAGGACCTTCCCCCAGTCCAGGGATTGAACCTGTGTCCCTTTCCATAGCAGGTGGATTCTTAACCACTGGACTAACAGAAAAGTCCCTCTCCTTGCCTCTTATTGACCACATGTATCTGGCCTCCCGTGACCCCTTCATCTCTCTGGTCTCCTTGTCTTCTGAGTGCTCTGCTGGGCTATTCTCTTGCCTATCGAGTTCGAGTACTAGGAGAAATCATTTCTCTAAGTTATTCCTTGAAAAACAGCATGGCCTAAAGAACGCTGTTGCCTAGAAAACAGCAGATTCCTGTCTCTTGGTTCTTTCCCTCTCAGAGACCCTGGCTGACCAATCTCCACCCTTTGGGTGCATCAGAGGACTTCTGAGCCCAGATAAAAGATGAGGAACACTTTTTAAGTCCTTTACTTCCTTGCATGTCATCCCTCAGTCCACCCCCAGTTGCAGCTATTGTTCATTTTCATGTTTGTGACAACAGACCACATGAATACTAATGGGAAAGTTATCTAAAGGAAAGTCCATTGTTTTGATTATGTGTGTTCTGTGGATATCCTCCTTATATTTTAGCCTTAAAATGTGTAGAAAGTACACTTTATTTTTTAAATGTATATTTACATTATTTTTACTTGAATATAATTGGTTTGTAATGTTGTGTTAGTTTCTGCTGTACAACGAAGTGTAAAAAAGTATACTTTACACCTATGGCTAATTCACTTTGATGTATGCCAGAAATGAAACCAATATTGTATAGCAATTATCGTTCAATTCAAAATAAATAAAATTTTTAAAAAGTATACTTTAGAAGCAAACAGTTGTTGCAGGGGTGAATCGGATCCCAAATAGTTCACTACTAGAAATGATGGACATCTGGTTTATCACTGAGAAATTATCTCTTAGGGATTAAAATACAAAAATCATCTGTTATTTTTTCTCAAGAAAAGAGAGTACTACATTATTCTGAAGATCTGGGTTGAGATACTTGTGGACATGGGTTCTGGAGGATAGATAGGTTTTGTAAGTCCTAAATATTTGCCGTTCCTCAAATCTAGCAATAAGATTAGATAGTAAATGCTTCTCCCTGTAATTATACTTCATATAAGACCCAATGGACAATGGAGATTCCTGTGTGACCAGCCATCTCCTCTACCCCATCCTCCTAAGTCAGGAGCCTTATTGTCAGAAAACAACCCTACTTATGTTATCTGCCTGCTTAACATCTTTGATGGTTGTCTGTTGCCAAAACCCTTGGCTAGCAAATAGGACCCATTCTAACTTGACTACACCATCTCTTCATCTTTCTCTTTCCCTCTTTATATTAACACACACACACATCCTCTTATTTCTTCTAAACAAATAATGCTAGTTACATTAGAATCCAGTATTCTGGGTAAAAATTGGGTTAGACTGTTAATACAGTTGGATATTAGAATTTGTCTATAACAAGAGAGTGGTGTTAACAGATGGTAGGTAGCTCAGAAACGGGGCATCTCAGTCAGGCACCAAAATGTTCTTGAAAGTGAGTGTCAGCCTTCACGGACTTATGGTTTGCCTGGGGATCTTGTTCGTTTTAAAATTTTTATTTATTATTATTTTTTTTTGGCATGTGAGATATTAGTTCCCTGACCAGGGATCAAACCCACTCCTTGCTGCAGTGGAAGCTTGGAGTCTTAGCCACTGAATCTCCAGGGAGCTCCTGCCTGGGCATCTTGTTAGACTGCAGATCCTGATTCAGTAGGTCTAGAATGGGACCTGAAATTCTGTATTTTTAACAACCCCCCAGGAGCTGCTATTGGGTTGCTGTGCACTCTGGGCATCAAGGTCCTAAGCTGTGCTGTTCAAGATGGTGACCCTCATCACATGCAGCTATTTAAATTGAAATTGATTAAAACTGAATGGCTACCCACTCCAGTATTCTTGCCTGGAGAATTTCATGGACAGAGGAGCCTGCTGGGCTCCTTCGTGTCCAGGGGGTGGCGAAGAGTCAAAAACGACTGAGCGATTACACTTTCACTTTTCAGAACTGAATAAAACTTAAAATTCACTTCCTTGGTCACAATGGTAGTATAGTATTAGGTGCCTACTATACTGAATAGTGTTGAAAGAAAACATGGCCATCACTGCAGAAAGTTCTATTAGACAGCACTGTTCTCTAAAACGCTGTTTTTCAAACGGTTTTTTACAGGCCATCTACTAAATCAGAATCTCCAGGGGTAGCGGCCTAGAAATTCGCATTGTAAGCAAGCACCCCTATGGGTTCTTATGCATGTTAAAGTCATGGGAAAGCTTTTATAGAGAACTAGAGTCTGATGCTTAGAGATAAATGTAATGTTTACTTGCTCAGTCATGTCTGGCTCTTCTTTTTCGATCCCATGGACTGTAGCCCACCAGGCTTCTCTGTTCATGGGATTTCCCAGGCAAGAAATCCCATGCCATTTCCTTCTCCAAATGCGGGGATAGGTAATGGAGCAGCTCAGCTTAAACTGGAATGCCCTTTTTGCCAGCCATGAAAAGTATATGCAGTTGTCTATAGGTATAGTAGGTTTCACCTGGTGGGGCTGACCTCTGGCGCCAAAGTCATGTAGGGTGGAAGAGGTGTGAACCCCTCAAGTCAGCAGTGTTCTGCCGGTGTGCCACCAATCCCAGTTATGTTCTGTGGTCCCCTGTGCATTCTGCACTTGCAACGCAGGGGGTCTGGGTTTGATTCCTGGTCAGGGAACTAGAACCCATATGTGGCAACTAAGACCCGGCATATGGACTTCCCTGGTGGCTCAGACGGTAAGGAAACCTGCTTGCAATGCAGGAGACCCAGGTTTGATCCTGGGTCAGGAAGATCCCCTGGAGAAGGGCATGGCATCCCACTCCAGTATTCTTGCCTGGGACATCCCATGGCAGAGGGGCCTGGAGGGCTACAGCCCAGGAGGGTCACAGAGAATCAGACATGACTGAGTGACTAACACACACACAAGACCCAGTGCAGCAAGAACAACAATAACAAAATGTAGATACCTGTCTCCCATTTTCCCCACCTTGGAGATTCCAGAAATTCCACACAAAGGAAAAACCCCGTGTAACAACCCTTTTCACACAGTAATTGGACCTGGAGGGTCAACAGGCAGGTACTTATGCCAAGGCAAAACTCTATGATGGTTAGCAGTCTGCAGAGTTTTCCTCCTGATAGAAGTTCACGTTCTTGTGCTCATTTTTAACTGGGGCCGTGCACAACGGACAGACAAAGCTGGAGTTAGTTGTTGAAGAGAGCTCTCCAAAGGCAGGAAGTAAATTTAAGTCTACTGTCCGAGATCTCTCTGTGTCTGAATAAATCAGCTGTGGTCCTTTACTTCAAGCAGAGATTGAACTTAAGTCTGAGAAGAAGATGATGCAAGGAGCAGCGGGTGCTGTGACAAGCTGCCCGACCCCTCCTTGAGGTCTAAACTATGCTTTCCTCCAGGTGCTGGTGGCCCAGAGCTGAGTCCCTTGCCTGGAATTGCTCCCGACTAAACAATTGTTCCTGATGCTGCAGCTCCAGTACTTTGGCCACCTGATGCAAAGAGCCTGATGCTGGGAAAGATTGAGGGCAGAAGGAGAAGGGGGCAAAAGAGGATGAGATGGTTGGATGGCATTACTGACTCAACGGACGTGAGTTTGAGCAAACTCTAGGGGATGGTGAAGGACAGGGAAGCCTGGTGTGCTGCAGTCCATGGGGTCGCAAAGAGTCAGACACGATTTAGTGACTGAATAACAACAACAAAACAAAGGCATCTCTCCCAAGGTTAGAGCCCCTTCTTGGTGACAGCCCACACTAGCATATGGTCACTGAAGAGGTGGGAAGGTCTGGCCCCTTTGCTTCAGGGCAGGCCACCGGTGAGGGGCCATCCCAGGGCAGCCGCCATGGGCCTGGCTGAGGCCGCGTGCCTGTGCAGGCCTGCATTGCAGTTCCACTTCTCCCCCTGCCCGGTCCTTTTTAGTGGCAACCCACTCCAGTACTCTTGCCTGGAAAATCCCATGGATGGAGGAGCCTGGTAGGCTGCAGTCCATGGGGTCGCTAAGAGTCGGACACGACTGAGCGACTTCATTTTCACTTTTCTGCATTGGAGAGGGAAATGGCAACCCACTCCAGTATTCTTGCCTGGAGAATCCCAGGGACGGGGGAGCCTGGTGGGCTGCAGTCTATGGGGTCCCACAGAGTCGGACACGACTGAAGCGACTTAGCAGCAGTTAGCAGTAGCAGCATTAACTTTATTATTATTATTTTTTGGCTGTTCTGGAGATTCTGCACTCCGGCTTTCTCTAGTTGCAGACAGTGGGGGCTACTCTAGTTGCAGTGCGCCGGCTTCTCATTGTGGTGGCTTCTCTTGTTGCAGGGCACAGGATCTAAGGCTCATGGGCTTCAGTAGCTGTGACACATGGCTCAGTAGTTGCAGCTCCCGGGGCTTAGTTGCTCTGCGGCATGTGGGATCTTTCCAGATCAGGGATCAAACGTGTATCTTGGGCATTGGCAGGCAGATTCTTTACCACTAGTGCCACCTGGGAAGCTCCTTCTGCCGGCTACTTTCCTCAAATCTGGGTTTTCTTTTGATTTCCTTATCAGCCTTTCCGTCACCACCGAGTGATGAGGTTTTTTGCTTTTCAGTTTCTACATGTGGTCCAACCATCACACACGTGCATCCCTTCCCCTTCTCTTTCTTCTCCTTCTTTCTTCTTCCCCGGCCCCTGCATTTCTTGGCCCCCTCTCTTTTGTTCTTTCTCTCCTTCTTCCTTTGTCGCCCTCCAAATCTGTCTCCCATCTCTGTGTCTCTCTCTTCCTCTCTTTTCTTCCCCAAGCCCCTCACTTTGAACTCTACAGGGACAGAGCAATCTGCAAAGGAGGGGTCTCAATCACATGAGTATGAGGCACCCCCCCATGTTTTTTTTTTAATTAAAAAAATTTTAATCACAGTATCATTACTTTACACTGCTGTGTTAATTTCTGTTGTACAGCAACATGAATCAGCTATATGTATACATATATTGCTCCCTCTGGAGCCTCCCTCCCACCCCCAAACCCCACCCCTCTAGGTCATCACAGAGCACCAAGCTGAGCTCCCTGTGCTATACAGCAGCTTCCTGCTAGCTGTCTATTTTACACATGGTAGTGGGGGGCTTTCCAGGTGGTGCTAGTGGTAAAGAACCTGCCTGCCAGTGCAGGAGATGCAAGAGATTCAGGTTCGATCTCTGGGTTGGGAAGATCCCTGGAGAAGGAAATGGCAACCTGCTCCAGTATTCTTCCTTGGAGAATCTCATGGATAGAGGAGCCTGGCAGGCTACAGTCCATGGAATCACAAAGAGTTGGGCATGACTGAGCTCACACACACACACACACACACACACACACACAGAGTGTATATATGTCAATGCTACTCTCTCAGTTTGTCCCTCCCCTTCCCCCTCTGTGTCCAAAAGTCAGTTTGAGACCTTCTCTTCCTTTATCTAATAGAAAGCAGTACCGTGGGAATGTTCTGCCTGGGACTGAGGGTTCATGAAGGAGTCCTGAATATGATGGAAATTCTCTGGAAGGTGCTGGGCTTGGGGCAGCTGCTGTGGGAATGAAGGTGGGTATCTGCCCCTCCCACCCTCTGAGTGAGCAAGAACATGAAGGAAGGAGAGGGGAGGGGTTCCCCACCTCATTTTATCCTCTTGACAGTTTTGCCCAGAACTAGTCCTGCCAGTGTTATTTTTGCCTGTAAATGCGATTTATTTCTACTGTCAAATCCATCTTTTTAAAAAAAATTATTATTAAAATTTAGATAAAGTTTAAAAAAAAATCTCCTCAACATCTGGCACCAGAAGGGAGATTTCAGAGAATGAGATGTTCAGATTTGCCTCACCCCAGAGCTCCCTTTTTGAGCAGTGATAGGTATTTACAGGCATTTAATCTCCATCAGAATCCTGAGATAGGTATCATTACCCCTGTTTGCTAGGTGAAGAAAACTGATGAGCACAGGAGGGAGGGACCACAGGGCTTCACTGGTGGGCCAGTGGTTAAGAATCAGCCTGCTAGTACAGGGAACACAGGTTCGATCCCTGATTCGGGCAGGTCCCATGTGCCGAGGAGAAACTAAGCTCGTGCACTACAGCTACTGAGCCTGTGCTCTAGAGCCTGGGAGCTACAACCACTGCAGCGCATGCGCCCTAGAGCCTGTGCACCACAGCTACAGAAGCCACCATAGTGAGAAGCTCACGCGTCGCAACTAGAGATTAGACCCTGCTCACTGCAACTAAAGACAAACTTGCTCGGCAGTGAAGACCCAGTGCAGCTTAAAACAAATAAATAAATAATTTTTTAAAATTAATTAATTAATTAAAAAAATAAATACAGAATCACAGAATGGAGTGGCAGAACTAGGGCAGTAGCCCAGATTTTCCAAGTCCTAGTCACGTGCGCCCCTTGCTCTATCAGGCTACCTTACCACCAAAAGCACTCTAGAGGGAGATGTTAGGGGAACTATCTTTTGGCCTCAGGGTTAAATGTGCAAGAATTGATAGGTGAAAGGGGCATGGGAGTTCGGTAGAGGCTGTGGAATGTAGAGGTTACAAGTATAGATTCTAAAATCAAGCTCTGGGAGTGCAATTCCTAGGTTCCCCACTTAGGAACTGTGTGACCTTGTATAAGGTACTTAACGTCTCTTTGGGTTGGGAATATACAGCCTTGTCTCTTTGTAAAATGGGAAATGATAATAATATCTACCTTGTAGGTTTGTGGTAAAGGTTAAAAAAAATAAGGAGGAACTTCGCTGGTGGTCCAGTGGTTAAGACTTTGCACTCCCAGTGCAAAGGGGGTCCTCGATCCCTGGTCAGGAAACTAGATCCCATATGTTGCATGGCCTTATTTACTATTAAACCAAGCCTTTGACTGTGTGGATCACAATAAACTGTGGAAAATTCTGAAAGAGATGGGAATGCCAGACCACCTGACCTGCCTCTTGAGAAACCTATATGTAGGTCAGGAAGCAACAGTTAGAACTGGACATGGAACAACAGACTGGTTCCAAATAGGAAAAGGAGTACATCAAGGCTGTATATTGTCACCCTGCTTATTTAACTTCTATGCAGAGTACATCATGAGAAACGCTGGGCTGGAGGAAGCACAAGCTGGAATCAAGATTGCCGGGAGATATATCAATAACCTCAGATATGCAGATGACACCACCCTTATGGCAGAAAGTGAAGAGGAACTAAAAAGCCTCTTGATGAAAGTGAAAGTGAAGAGTGAAAAAGTTGGCTTAAAGCTCAACATTCAGAAAACGAAGATCATGGCATCTGGTCTCATCACTTCATGGCAAATAGATGGGGAAACAGTGGAAACAGTGTCAGACTTTATTTTTTGGGCTCCAAAATCACTGCAGATGGTGATTGCAGCCATGAAATTAAAAGATGCTTACTCCTTGGAAGGAAAGTTATGACCAACCTAGATAGCATATTCAAAAGCAGAGACATTACTTTGCCAACAAAGGACCATCTAGTCAAGGCTATGGTTTTTCCTGTGGTCATGTATGGATGTGAGAGTTGGACTCTGAAGAAAGCTGAGCACTGAAGACTTGATGCTTTTGAACTGTGGTGTTGGAGAAGACTCTTGAGAGTCCCTTGGACTGCAAGGAAATCCAACCAGTCCATTCTGAAGGAGATCAGCCCTGGGATTTCTTTGGAAGGAATGATGCTAGAGCTGAAACTCCAGTACTTTGGCCACCTCATGCGAAGAGCTGACTCATTGGAAAAGACTCTGATGCTGGGAGGGATTGGGGGCAGGAGGAGAAGGGGATGACAGAGGATGAGATGGCTGGATGGCATCACTGACTCGATGGACGTGAGTCTGAGTGAACTCCGGGAGTTGGTGATGGACAGGGAGACCTGGCATGCTGCGATTCATGGGCTCGCAAAGAGTCGGACACAACTGAGCAACTGAACTGAATTGAACTGATGGAGATCTTAGTTATTATATTTTTAGTTCTAGAATTTTTATTTGATTTTTAAAAACACATTTTCATCTTTCATTAGTAGTAATATTCTCCATCTTGTCCTTCATTTTCTTGGGCATATTACTCGCAGTTATCTTGAAAGCTTATTTGATAATTCCACTATTACATCTCCCTGGGTCTGTTTTTGTGTCTTTTCTTTCTCTTGGTCTTTGACCTTTCACATCTCCTAGGACGCTTTGTGGGCTTTTCTGGTGGCTCAGATGGTAAAAGTATTTCCCCACAGTGCGAGGGACCTGGGTTTGATCCCTGGGTCTGGAAGATCCCTCCAGGAGTGGAATGGCTACCCACTCCAGTATTCCTGCCTGGAGAATCCCATAGACAGAGGAGTCTGGCAGGCTACTGACCATGGAGTCACAGAGTCGGACATGACTGAGCAAACAACACACACACACCCTGGTTGCTTTATAATTTGTTTATTAAGTGTCAGATATTGTTTATGAAGAATTGTGAGATAATCTGAGACTCTGAGAGGATTTACTTTTGTTCTTGGAAGTTAAAGGAGGGGCGGATTGTTGTGATCCAGTCTAGGATTGAGCATATTTGAAATTAGGCTTTAGTCTATGGCATCGCCGACTCAATGGACATGAGTTTGGGTAAACTCCAGGAGTTGGTGATGGACAGGGAGTCCTTGCGTGCTGCAGTCCATGGGGTCCCAAAGAGTCGGACACGACTGAGTGACTGAACTGAACTGAACTTTAGTCCTTGTGAAAACGGAAATGACTCTTTCTGGTTAGTCCATATTCCTAGGCTTCAGATCCCATCTGAAATCTTGGGGTGCATACCAGGATTCCACTTCTTGCCCTGAACCCCCATCTTTGCTCCCCCAGTTTGCTGATATGACAGAAACCCTGCTTAGCTTCAATCTGCTTGGCTGCTAGTTTCTATTTTTCTTCTCCTTCTCTTGGCTTCCTCAGTGATCAGTTTCAACAAAGCACTCTCTGCTTTTAGGTTTTTCTTAAGAATCAGCAAATGCCTCAAGGCAAAAAGCTATGCCAAATATCAGGTTCATCTCTTGTGATTTCCTTCTGTGAGATCTTAGTGCCTTAAGATCTTACCATCTTTGATAACTCTCTGTTTTGTTTTATTTTTTGGCCACAACATGTGGCAGGAATCTTCCCTGCTCAGGGATTGAACCCATGCCTTCTGCATTAGGAGCACGGAATTATAACCACGGAACCACTAGGGGGGTCCCCTCTCTGTTGTTTATAAACAGAATTTTTTTAAAATGTAGTTTTGTTCATAGCTTTTATTTGTTTGTGGTAAAAATGTTGATCTGTATACATTCAGTTCAGTTCAGTTCAGTTCAGTCGCTCAGTCGTGTCCGACTCTTTGCAACCCCATGGACTGCAGCACGCCAGGCCCCCCTGTTTCATCACCAACTCCCGGAGTTTACTCAAACTCACATCCACTGAGTCAGTAATGCCATCCAACCATCTCATCCTCTGTCGTCCTTCTCCTCCTGCCTTCAATCTTTCCCAGCATCGGGATCTTTTCAAATGACTCAGTTCTTCACATCAGGTAGCCAAGGTATTGGAGTTTCAGCTTCAACATCAGTCCTTCCAATGAATATTCAGGACTGACTGTATACATTAGTCTGCCACAGAAATGGAGCTCCTTGGTATTGTTTGTCAGATCTTCTCAGAAGATTTTAGTGTGAGAAGCGCTGGACAGAATCAACTCCTTGACAGATCATAAGAAGCACCTGAGGCCCTTGTTTAAAAGTCTTATCTCTGGTCCTACCTTAGGCATACTGAATCACAGGCTCCAGGGAAAAAGACTGGAGATTTGTAGTTCCAACAAGTACGTCTAACACAGGCACAATAGGGAAACACTGAACGTGACTAGGGTCCAAGTGCGTGTGTGCATGTGTGTTTAGTCATCGCCAACTCTTTGTGACCCCATGGACTATAGCCCAGCAGGCTCCTCTGTCTGTGGGATTTCCCAGGCAAGAATACTGGAGTGGATTGCCGTTTCCTCCTCCAGGGGATCTTCTCCACCCCGGGATCGAATTCATGCCTCCAGTGTCTCCCACATTGGCAGGCAGATTCTTTACTTCTTGAGCCATCAGGGAAGCCCTGACTAAGAGTCCAAAGCACATTCCACTTGTGTTCTGCTTGTCCAAGCTATCCCAGTGACCCCTCTCTACCTACCAGTAAGCCCTATGTATATGGATGAGAAAGAGCCTGGTTGCTCTGAGACACAGGCAGGGCAGAGAGCTGTTTTTTCACTACCTCCTCGAAATTTCCTTTGCATTCCACAGCTTCAAGAGTGGGAGCTTCCTTTTGCTGAATTATTTCCAACTTCTTCTTCAGATATTTTAATCAGAGATGAAAAATGTTTGGTCTTCAGCCAGGCTTTTCAGTCTAAGAGGAAGTTATTTTCCTCTTAAAGGTCCATTAATTTGCATTGGCTTTAGGGCAGAAGACAGAGTGGTGCTGTAGAAAGGGACCTAAAATCTGGGGTCGGGGTGATGAGCCCAGAGTACCTGGGTGGCCTCGGAGTCCCTCATCACCTCTATTCCTCCCACTGTTAGTGTAAGTTCCCTTTGCCAGCTTGGTGGCTTAGTGGTAAAGAACACGCCTGCCAATGCAGGAAACTCGGGTTTGATCCCTGGGTCAGGAAGATGCCCTGGAGAAGGAAATGGCAACCCACTCCAGTATTCTTGCCTGGAAAACCCCATGGACAGAGGAGTCTAGCAGTCTGCAGTCCATGGGGTCATAAAGAGTTGGAGACGACTTAGTGACTGAACAACAACCAATAAGAAAGCAATGAAATATGCCCAAGGAAAAAGAAAAAAGGATGTGAATAGGTAATTCATAAAGGAAAAGGCACAAATAGCCATAAATGTATGAGAAAAAGTTAATTTCATATATCTTCACAGAACTGCAAGTCCAACCATGGGAGTGATAAAAAACTAATCAGAATAATCATAGTGAGTTTGGGCTCTGAGTTTGGCAACCCACTCCAGTTTTCTTGCCTGGAGAATTCCATGGACAGAGAAATCTGGCAGACTACAGTCCACAGGGTCGCAGAGTCGGACATGACTGAGCAACTGAGCACGTACATATGCATATACTGCTGTGAGATTATAAATTTTTCGGTCTTTCTGGAAAGCAATTTGGCAAAATGTAACAGAAATCTTGTAATTTCCTATGACTTTTGACCCTGTGCGTTTTGTTGATGTTTTTGGTTGGATTTTTTTTGTTTCTTTAAATTAGGCTGTGTGGGCTCATTTACTGTGTGTGGGCTCCAGAGCGTGCGGACTTAGTTGCTCCACCGCATATGGGATCTTAGTTCCCTGACCAGGGATTGAACCTGAGTCCCCTGCATTGGAAGGTGGTTTCTTTACCACTGGACCCCAGGGATGTCCCAACCCTGTGCTTTTACTTGCAGGAAGAGTCGGACATGACTTAGCAATTGAACAGCAACACCATCATCCTAGTGAAATAATGTAAGCTATTTGCCCAGAGTTATATACAGGGATGTTCGGCTGTTTTCGTAGTGATAATTGGTGTTATCTGGTGAAATACAGCCACATAACGACAGGGAACTGGCATTATTATACCAATGACACACTGCAGAGCCATTAAAAATATTGTTGATGAATGTTTAAAGAAGAGAAATGTTCAAGTTTTAAGCTTCGAGAAGAAAAACAGCATACAAAGCAATATATCACAACAATTGCATTTTATAAACATATACTAAAATGTTAATATGGCTATATCACTTTGTTTTATCATACACAAAAATCACAGAGACATGAGTTATTCAAAAAGACAGAAAGAAAGTAGTAATACTTATCACTATTGTGTGGGAAGAGTGGCTTCCCTTCTAGGTGTGAATTTGCCTCCTTTGCTCTAAGAGAGCCTGAGCAGGTCACCTTGGCTCTTTGAGGGGCCGTTTCCTCATTTGTAACATAGAAGTGGTCTTTGCTCCATGTAATAGCATCCATAGATGTTTGGGACTTCCCTGATTACAGGTCCTTTTTTTGTTTGTGGTTTTAAATTTATCTGGCTGTGGCGGGTCTTAGTTGCAGCACAAGAACTCTCAGTTGTGGGATGTGGAATCCAGTTCCCTGACCAGGGATGGACGGTTAAGAATCCACCTGCAGTGTGGGAGACCTGGGTTCAGTTACTGGGTTGGGGAGATCCCCTGGAAGAGGGTATGGTAACCCACTCCAGTATTCTTGCCTGGAGAATCCCCTTGGACAGAGGAGCCTGGTGGGCCACAGTCCATTGGGTTGTCGAAGAGCTGGACACGAATGAGTGACTAAGCACAGCACAGAGTGGTGTGGTGTGGTGTGGTAGCCGAGCTGAGGCTGGGCAGGACCTGGGGGGAGACTGGTCTACACTGTTGGGTCTGTAGTCAGTTACTAGTTGAGGATGGAGAGGTTGGTAGCAAGCCACAGGCAGGACTGGAGAAGGCCAAAGAGAAATGTTGGAAAAACCAGAAAGTGGTGAGGAAGAGAGGAGCAGGGGCTGACCTAGCAGTGATGGTCTCACTGGAGGTCCAGCACAGGGTCCTAGTGGCCAGATATAGGACTTGAAAGTGCGCCCCCAAAAGAGCAGAAGCCAGACCAGGAGGATCCAACTGGGCAGAGGAGAGACTGAATGCTTCTGAGTCTGGGAGCTAGCCTGGCAGGCATTACTTTGATACAGGTGGACTTGTGTGCAAGCTGCAAGTCTGCATTTATGCAAAACCAGCAGCAGTGGAGCATGGGTAATAGATGAACTGATCTGCAGATAATCTGGACAAATGAACTCACTTAAGTGAAAACTGAGCAGTTCATTTCCTGCTCGCTAACAAGTCAAAACCTAATCTTTAAAACTGATGCCCCTGATCTCTAGGCGCCTGCAGTGGTAATGTTGGCCATCACTGACATGGTATATCTTATCTTTTAAGTACATTTCCTCCGACAACAACTGAACTGAACTCCTCAGTTTATGGAAAAGGCTCAGCATGAAACTGCAGATTGACTCTCCCATTACAATCTTTTTAATTACGGCACGAACCCAATTTTATTATCCAATTATGAGTAAGGTTAAAGTTCATCAAATTACTCGTTTTGTGTGAAATTCCTTTATTTCCAAAAGATCCGAGGTACATTAAAGAACAAATGAAACAGTAGGTTGCAGATTATACAGGGTGATTTATCACCCATCTTCCATGAACAGCAAAATGGCTCTAAGACTTCCCCCAGTCTAACAGTTCTGTGTGTGCAGTGTACTGTAGATTTTTTCATTTCAGCCTTGAAAAAAAATATGATCTACCCCCGGCAGGAGTCATAATTTCACCAAATGTACAGTGCTTAAAGCTGCACGGGGCTCAGCCAGTTTGTTACGGCAGATGGATGAGAACCCAGTGTTTCATGAAATTGCTTTTGAGTATTTGCAGAATGACCTTTTCCCACTCGATCCCACTGAAATGGATTAACTCATTCTACACACAAGGAAAAAAAAGGCAAACCGCTCTCCTGCAAGGTCTGGTTGAAACAACACATCTTTTTCTAGGAAACCCATGGTCCAAGCTTCTGTCAGATGGCCCCCACACGTATCACTTTAATCTATACTCAGTCTCCAAATAAAAACAATGACAAAGTCATTCTTGTGTGTAATATGCTACAACGAACCTATATTCAGTCAAAGAGGCACTCACCGTTTTCTCAGAAGAGGATATAGAGTCCTGTTCTTTGTTTTTTGGTCTTGGGGTACTGTTCCCTCTTCTCTTAGCCAATTACCACCCTCCCTTTGAGATATTAAGTACTGACCGATAAAGCTCAATGTTGCTAATGCACCTTATGCAGATGCTGAGGGGGTGATAGAACAGTACTTGGTTTACTTGTACCAGTATTGCTATCAAAATAAGAAATAGTCATGAGCATGATAGTCTCCTTTTCTACAACTGGCTACCTGTCATAGATGGCATTTATAAGTACCTTATTTCCTTGCTCATTCAGTATTTCCTTTGCCTACAGTAGATACCTAGGAATTTGCAAGGTTTTTTTGTGAAGGGTCAGATAGTAAACATTTGGGCTCTGAGGGTCATAGAGTCTCTGTCTCCACTGCTCAACTTTGTGGTTACAATGGAAAATAGGCATTTGTTGTTGTTCAGTTGCTAAGTAGTATCCGACTCTGCCATCCCATGGACTGCAGCACACTGGGCTTCCCTGTCCTTCACTATCTCTCAGAGTTTGCTTAAAATCATGTCCATTGAGTTGGTGATGCCATCCAACCATCTCATCCTCTATCACCCTCTTCTCCTCCTGCCCTCAGTCATTTCCAGCATCAGGGTCTTTTCCAATGAGTTGGCTTTTTGCATCAGGTGGTCAAAGTATTGGAGCTTCAGCTTTAGTAACAATCCATCCAGTGAATATTCAGGGTGATTTCCTTTAGTGACTGGTTTGCTCTTGCTGTCCAAGGGACTCTCAAGAGTCTTCTCCAGCATCACAACTTGAAAGCATCCATTCTTTGGTGCTCAGCCTTCTTTATGGTCCAATTCACATGTCCATACACGACTACTGGAAAAGCCATAGCTTTGACTAGATGGACGTTTGTTGGCAAAGTGATGTCTCTGCTTTTTAATACACTGTCTAGATTTGTCACAGCTTTTCTTCTAAGGAGCAAGTATCTTACTTTCATGGCTGCAGTCACCATTTTCAGCGATTTTGGAGCCCAAGAAAATAAAATATGTCACTGCAAAACAGTTACAGACAACATATAAACAAATGGGTGTGGCTGTGTTACAGTAAAACTTTATTTACAAAAACACATGGAGAGACAGATTTGGCCTCTGGGCTACATTTTGCTGATCACTGCCTAGATCATTAACAGTTCTGCCTGAAATGGGTTGTTGCAGTTTTCCCATTAACAAAGGGGAACTCTTGCAAATTGGGATGATTCAGTTGACTCTGCAAGTGTTCTCCTGTCTAGAAGTGTGTGTGTTATGGAGCATGCATTGGCTGCAGGTCATGGAAAATACTTTTTTTTTTTTTTTTGGTGCAGTTCTTCTGTGTATTCTTGCCACCGCTTCTTAGTATCTTCTGCTTCTGTTAGGTCCATACTGTTTCTGTCCTTTACTGTGCCCATCTTTGCATGAAGTGTTCCCTCAGTATTTCTAATTTTTAAGAAATCCCAAGTCTTTCCCATTCTATTGTTTTTCTCTCTTTCTTTGCATTGCTCACTTAAGGAGGCTTTCTTATCTCTCCTGGCTATTCTTTGGAACTCTGCATTCAGATGGGTATACATTTCCTTTTCTCCTTTGTCTTTCACTTCTCTTCTTGGCTATTTGCAAGGTCTCCTCAGACAACCGTTTTGCCTTTTTGCATTTCTTTTTCTTGGGGACAGTTTTGATCCTCGCATCCTATACAATGTTATGAACCTCTGTCCATAGTTTTTCAGACACTCTATCAGATCTAATCACTTGAATCTATTTGGCTCTTTAAGGGCTGTTGCCAATTATCTTCCCACCGACAGCAAGGGGGATTCTTCTTCCCCCAGGTTCTCTCTGCCATTTATTGTTTGTAGACACATGAGGATGACCATTGTGACTGATGGGATTTGATTTCCAATTGTTGTTCTAATGGCATTCCTCCAGCAATTAGGGATGCTGAACATCTAGTCTTGTGGTGAAGGTTTGCGTTCTTTTTTTTCAGTAAATGGTGTGAGGAAAATTTCCCGGTGGAAGTTGCCTTCCTGATAGTCGGTTGTGTTTGGAATTTATTTCTGCAATACCCACCCCATGACATTTCACAAAGCCAGGTGTCAGTCACAGAATCCCAGGTCTTGTGAATTAGAGGTGCCAGTTGGCACCTGTGATCAAACTGTAGCATAGTAAATATCCGCAAGGTGGCAGCACTTTCCCATGCCCACCTCTGGCTATCAGGACAACCACAGCCTTAGGGAAATTTGGCTTCCTGGGCTGTGAATTTAGAGTGGAATGCCTGAGCAAACATCCAAGAGCTTGTTTCTTAAGACTTTCCTGTTTTAAAGCATCACATACACATACCCACTAGACTAATTCCTCCTGGGTCCTCAGCACCCTGCTCAGGTTGCACTGAAGGAGGCTTGAGCTGGAATCCCCAGCACCAGGAGATTAGGAGGCTTGGTAATTATTGCCCCCAAGTTCCTCAAGACATTGATCCCGCTGGGACTCTGGTGCAAGCCAGAACATAGCAGACAGTAGATCTTAAAAAAGTTCAGTGAAGGGCACCATGCCAGACTGTCTTGACTCCATCCCAGTCCAGCTGTGGGACCCAAGCCCACTCAGGGTCCAGGGATGGGACACCAGACCAAGTCAGGGAGGTTGGAGGGAATAAAGAAGGCACTGCTTTTCTTTCCTTCTCTTTAACATCATGGCCTTGCTATGTTGCAGCATAGTCAATTTGCAATGTTGTGATTGTTGTCAGTGTACAGCCACTTGATTTCAGGCATGACATATCTATGGGATATCCAGATTCTTTCTTGGACGTATTGCCATAAAAGTCAAGCCGATTATTAAGCATCAGGTCCTTGTGGATAATGTATCTCAGGTACAGTGTTTTGTGTATACAACAAAGGAAGGAAGGAAGGATATAATTTTTGTGGATTATCTCCTAGAGACACAGATTTCTGTTGTATAGGTTAGAGATAATGGATTTCTGTGTACATGTGTAAGGACAGAAGAAAGGAAGAGGATAATCCGTGTGCATTATCTACTACAGGTACAGATTTCTGTATCTATGTTAGTCCGGACCTCCTAATTCATTCTCGACCTTTCATTTTTTTTTTCTTCAAACCCTTTCAGTACTCAGGGTCTCACATAATTTACTATTGTCTTCCTTAGCCTTACTGACCTCCCTTAGTTTATGATTCTTCAAGGTCCATCTCTGTGGCTAGACCAGTGTCATAACTTCCTAATTTCAATGACGGTTTTTTATGGCTGGGTCATAGTCCATCATACATACATACCACGTGTTTTTTTAAGCTTTCAACCTCTCAGTTTAGACTTTGCTTGTCGTCTGCCTTGGCTATTGGAATTAGTGCTGCAGTTGCTTGGGGTGTGTGTTTCTGGTGACTGTTGGCCCCAAGGTGCTCGGGGCCTTGTTCCGCCTCGGGACTCTGGTTCTAGCTGGAAGACAACAGACAGTAGAGGTTTAAAAACGGCTCAATGAAGGGCACCCTACCAGGCTCTCTCGATCCCATGCAGTCCAGCCATCTGACCCAAGCCTGCTCAAGCTCCAAGGATCAAAAGCAGCCAATGTCTGGGAGATCAGAGGGAAAAAACAAGCCGTGGCTTTTTTTTTCCATTTCTTTAATTTCATGCCTGTGATGTATTGGAGTATAATCAATGTGCAGTGTTTTTCTTGTTGTCAGTGTATAGATGGCTTATTCATTTGTAACATGTATGTAAAGCATATCTATGCTTTTTTGGGTTCTTCTGCCATAGAGGTTATTAGAGAGATTGAGCCAACTTCCTTGTACTAAATATCAGGTCCTTTTGGAGTATCTGTAGGAGATACAGATTTCTGTGGTTATGTTGGTGATACAGATTTCTGTGAATATGTTAGTCTTGACCTCCTAATTCATCCCCAGCTCTTCACTTTCTTTTTTGGCCGGGCGGGGAGAGGTGGGGGGAGCCCTTTGTGTTTGTATTCTCTGTTGTAACTTACTTAGTTCCTTTGTTTTTTTTAATTTTAATTTCCTTTGATTCAGGAAATCAACCCTTAATACTCACTGGTTCAGCTGAAGCTGAACCTCCAATACTTTGGCCACCTGATGCGAAGAGCAGACTCACTGGAAAAGACCCTGATTCTGGGAAAGATTGAGGGCAGGAGGAGAAGAGGGTGACAGAGAATGAGATGGTGGGATGGCATCATCGACTCAGTGGACATGAGCTTAAGCCAACTCTGGGAGATAGTGAAGGACAGGGAAGCCTGGCATGCTGCAGTCCATGGGGTCACAAAGAGTTGGACACGACTGAGCGACTGAACAATGACAAGTGGTATTACAAAATAATGGCTATATTTACCCTCTGCTGTTTATTACATCCTTGTAGCTTATTTATTTTATACATAGTGGTTTGTATCTCTTAATCCCTTTACCATCTGAGCCACCAGGGAAGTCACTGTTCAAGGAACTAGTGAGATAGGAGACAGATGGGCTCCAGGTTGGAAATTCACAGCCAGCCTCTATTCTGCATTTCCTGGGGCAACAGATAGGTGGGTTCCAGTTGAGGAATTTACAACCAGCCCCCTGTTTGCTCTCAGAAATTGAAGTAACAACAGAAACAGAGTAAGTAGCCAGTCTTTGTCTCTTGTAAACACCTCCAGGGAATAATCTTGGCAAGGACAAGGAGAGGCAAAACCCTGTCTGAGTAAAGGATTAGGGAGAACGCTACACAGGCACAGAAAGGCTCTTTGGGGTCAAAAGTCAGAGGATAATTCCAAGCCATAATGAGCCTTGCTCCTCCCAGAAGCTTTCACTTCGAGATCCATCTTGGCTAAGGTGTGTGTGCATACCCTATGGGTCCTGAGGCAAATTACTGGGATGTGGGAGACAAAGATGATTGGCCTGAGGGAAGACAAATACCTGGAAAACTGCCCCCTTATAAAGGATATAAACTTTCAAAGGCATGACTCTGTCTCTGAGCTCCCCGGTGCACTTTCCCCATGTACTTTTCTTTTAAATAAACTTTTTACTTTACTCTTCACCTTCTGCCTCCTCGCCTGAATTCATTCTTGACAAGGCAGGCAAAGACTAGGGACCTTAGCCCTGACTACTGGCTCTGTGGTCCAGTGGTAAGGACTCGGTCTGGGAAACTAAGACCCTGCTTCCAGCTATCGCTCGCTGCCACTTACCACTGCATGAGTTGGAAATGACCAGCACACTGTCCTCCAGAGTGGCTGTCACCAATCTGTATTTCAAGCAGCAGAGGAGAAGGGTTCCCGTTCTTCCACAGCGTCTCCAGCATTTAACGTTTGTGGAGTGTTAAAAAATGGCCGCTTTGACCGGAGTGAGTGAGTGATACCTCGTTGCAGGGTTGCCTGGACTTCCCTAATACTCAGCGATGTTGACATCGTGGGACTTTTTTCTTAAAGGATGTGAGTTAAAGGTACCTGCTGAAATCGGCTCCCTGAACGTCTGCCCAGTTTTGAATTCTTTTTTGTGGACCACCCCTGGGGGACTTACGGAGGGCAGTTGCTGTTTACTTCCAGCCCCACGGACCTTGGGAATATGAAGTGGCCATCAGCGCCGCTTTTATAGTAGCTGTTACCAAAAAACGTCCACAAGGGGGCAGCATTTCTTCATGTCCCACTTTCCTTTTTCCTTTTTCTGGACCTCCATTGTTATTTTATTTTGGAGTAGAGTTGATTTCCGATATTACATTTATCAGTTCTTTTTGGGGTTATCTTCTCCATATAGATAATTAAAATGTGTTCCGTAGGCTACCCTATACTATTCAATGGATTTATTTTGATCAACTATCTGATAAATATATTAATGAGCATATGTTATTAGCAAAGTCTTAATTTATCCCTCAATGCTAAGATTTTTTTATATAATAATAAGCTTGTTTTCTAAGTTTGTGTCTGTTTATATTGTGTAATATCTGAAATTTGCATTCATTTCAAGAATATACCTGTCAGTGATACCCTGTCATATTTGTCTTTCTGACTTCCTTTACTGAGTAAGGTAATCACTCTGTCCATCCACGCTGCTGTCAATGGCGTTATTCTGCTCTGATTCATGGCGGAGCAGTGTTCCAGTGTAGAGGTGCACCACTCGGTCCTCATTTTCCTGTCAATGGATTTCTTGGTTGAATTTGTTGCAGTGAAAAGAAAAAAAGGAGGAATGAGTTTTTTCTTTCGCTTTCCTGAGAACAAAGATGATAAAGAGAACAGTGAGCAGTCCTGAAAGTTCCTAGTTTTTTAAACTTTGCTCCTAACTCTGCGTGCCTGTAACTAAGTGTGCTTTTCTGCCCCCTAACTCTGCAGGAGCTATGCTTTGGACTATTTTCCTTCCACTCTAGGCTAAATACATCTCCTGTCTGGTGTCTACTTTTACAACACCCTCCCCCTTGTAGCTGCACATCAGAAAGAAGGCTGCAGAACCACCGAACTGCCAGACTCAATTACTGGATTACTGACACCAGTTTATGACTGTCCTTGAAACCATGCAAGACAAAGAAATCAAAATCCTGTCACATTTGTTCCTCATCACTGACTCCTGACTGTGAGCTCTCATCTTACACGAGCCCCTAAACTCCTCATGGAGGGGGGCACAATTCTTGAGGCTCGAACCTAATGTGTTCCCCTCTTCGCCAACTGAGAATTAAAGCCACTTTCTATTTTCTCCAACCCCTGTCTCCGTATTTTTTATCTGGCTTCACCAGGCAGAGAAAGCCAATATTTTGTCCAGCAGCGATTCTAGTTCTTGGCCATTGTCAACTGAACAGCCCTGAAAACAAGGGCTCATAGATTATTGTGAATTCTGATTTTCTCTGGGTCTAAGCGCAGACGTGGGATTGTGGCACCATGTGGTTTCTGCATGATTAGTTTATAAGGAACCTCCTTGCTGGCTTTTATAGTTCCTGCACCCACTTACATCCACACTAAGACTGTAGGAGGATTCCCTTTGGCCTCCATCCTCTGTAGCATGGGTTCTCTGTAGATGTTTTAGATGGTGGCCATTCTGACCTGTGTGAGGTGATTTTTCATGGTAGTTTTGATTTTGTTGTTTTCAATCACTCAGTCATGTCCAACTCTTTTCAACCCCGTGGACTGCAGCACACCAGGCTCCCTGTCCTTTACCATCTCCCAGAGCTTGCTCAAACTCATGTCCATTGAGTCAGTGATGCCATCAACCATCTCATCTTCTGTCACCCCCGTCTCCTGGTTTCAGTCTTTCCCAGCATCAGGGTCTTTTCCAGTGAGTCAGCTCTTCGCATCAGGTTGCCAAAGTCTTGGAGCTTCAGCTTTAGCATCAGCATCAGTCCTTCCAATGAATATTCAGGATTGATTTCCTTCAGGATTCACTGGTTTGATCTCCTTGCAGTCCAAGGGATTCTCAAGAGTTTTTTCCAGCATCACAATTGCTAAGCATCCATTCTTTAGTGCTCAGCCTTCTTTATGGTCCAACTCTCACATCTGTACATGACTACTGGAAAAACCATAGTTTTGACTAGACAGACCTTTGTCAGCAAAGTGATGTCTCTGCTTTTTAATATGCTGTCTAGGCTTGTCATAGCTTTTCTTCCAAGGAGCAAGAGTCTTTTAATTCCATGGCTGCAGCCACCATCCGCAGTGATTTTGGAGCCCATGAAACTATTATATTGTCATCATTATACTGCTGCCTGATTTGGTTATGACATACACATACAGCATGTCTCTTTTTTTGGATTCTTTTACCATAGAGGAATTGCAGAAGATCTAGCAAATTTCCCTCTGCTGAGCATCAGGTCTTTGTGAAGTATCTATTAGAGATACAGATTTCTGTGTATATGTTAAAGATACAAATTTTGGTATATATGTTAGACATACAGATTTTTGTTTATATCTGGAGGAAGTAAGCAAGGAAGGTGATTATCTATTACAGATATGGATTTCTGTGTATGTGTTAGTGATACAGATTTCTGTGTATTCTCAGAGATTCTGAGATTTCTGTATTTGTGGGAGGAAAGTTAAAAAAAAAAAAAGTGAAAGTGTTAGCCGCTCTGTCATGTCTGACTTTTTGCCACACCATGGTCTGTAGCCTACCAGGTTCCTCTGTCCATGGAATTTTCCAGGCAAAAGTACTGGAGTGAGTAGCCATTTCCTTCTCCAGGGGATCTTCCTGACCCAGGGATCAAACCCAGGTCCCCTGCATTGCAGGCAGATTCTTTACTGTCTGAGTCACCAGGGAACCCATTTGTGGGGGGAGGGGACAAGGAAAGAAGAAAGGAGGGAGTCCTTTGGATTGTCTATTTTAGATACAGATTTCTGTGTATATGTTAGTCACTACATTCTAATTCATCCTTGCTCTTTCAGTTTTTTTTGAATCCTCTGTGTTTGAATTCTCAGTCTCTTTATGTTTTGTAAATTAATTTGTCTATTTCTTTTCAAATTTTGCCTAGTATTCACATCATATGCTGTTTTCTCCCTCTGTCTGCCTGACTTAATTTAGTGTATGATTTTCCAAGGTCCATCCTTGTAGTGACCAGTGGAATAATTTCTTAATTTCAGTAGTGGTTTTTCATGGTTGAGAAATGGTCGATTGCATATATGGACCACATTTTTAAGCTTTAGTGTGTCTTTTATTTAAATGCAGACATTTTTCCGGATCTGTGTTTGGGCTACTGTAAGTAGTGCTGCAGTGAACATTGGGGTGCATGTGGGTTTTTGAATGATGGTTTTCTTGGGATATAGGCCTACATGTGGGAACATCATCCCTGCATTGGGAAAATCCCCTGGAGAATGGAACAGCTGCCCACTCTAGTATTCTGGCCTGGAGAATTCCATGGACTGTATAGTCCATGGGGTCGCAAAGAATCAGACACGACTAAGCGACTTTCACTTTCATTTTCTCTGGATATAGGCCCACATGTGGGAACGTCAGATCCTAGGCTTAGCTCTCTAGAAGGAAAAAAAAAAATTTTCTGTCCTTTCTAGTGGCTATTGCTAATGTCCATTCCCACGTACTGTGTAGGTGGGTTCTCTTTCCTCCTGGCTTGCTCCTGCATTATTGCTGTGACGTGTGAGAATCGCCATTCTGAGTCATGGGATTTGATTTGTCATTGTCATTTTGATTTTCAGTTTTGTGCTTGTTGGCAGTGCGCAGCCACCTGAGTCAGTTGTGACGTATACAGACAGTATATCTGTTGTTTTTTTCAATTCTTTTTCCATAGAGGAAATTGCACAAACTCAAGTAAAGTTTGGGGTGATGATCATCAAGTTCTTGTGGAGTATCTGTTAGAGATACAGATTTCCTGCACATGTGGAAGGAAGGAGATAAAGTCTCCTTTTTTTTTTTTTTTTTGGCTCTCTTTGTTTGGGTTTGAAGTCTCAAAGTCTCTTTTTGTCTTATAAATTAGTTCCCTGTATCTGCTTTTTTTATTTTGCCTAAAATGGGCTCATATGCTATTGTCTTTTTCTGTCTGGCTGACTCACTTAGTGTATGATCTTCCAAGGTTCATCCCTGTGCCTAGCACTGGCGTAATTTCAATTTCAGTGGCAGTGTTTCTTGGGTGAGTAGCAGTCCATTACCTACATGTACCACATATTATTTAAGTTTTAGCCTGTTGGTGGACTTCTTGCTGGTTCTATTGTAAGGAGTGCTGCAGTGAAGGTTGGGGTGCACATGCCTTTTTGAGCATTGGTTTTCTCAGGACATTGACTCAGGTGTGGGAAGGTCAGATCACAGGATTAATTGCCTCAAGGGGCTGTTTCTACCCCACCCAGTTCTTCCTCTCTTCCTATTGACTATCTGTTTGTCTTTTTTGGCCAGGTGTGTGCTTCAGTTCAGTTCAGTTCAGCTGCTCAGTCGTGTCTGACTCCTTGCGACCCCGTGAATCGCAGCACGCCAGGCCTCCCTGTCCATCACCAACTCCCGGAGTTCACTCAGACTCACATCCATCCAGTTAGTGATGCCATCCAGCCATCTCATCCTCTGTCGTCCCCTTCTCCTCCTGCCCCCAATCCCTCCCAGCATCAGAGTCTTTTCCAATGAGTCAACTCTTCACATGACGTGGCCAAAGTACTGGAGTTTCAGCTTTAGCATCATTCCTTCCAAATAAATCCCAGGGCTGATCTCCTTCAGAATGGACTGGTTGGATCTCCTTGCAGTCCAAGGGGCTCTCAAGAGTCTTCTCCAACACCACAGTTCAAAAGCATCAATTCTTCGGTGCTCAGCCTTCTTCACAGTCCAATTCTCACATGCATACATGACCACAGGAAAAACCATAGCCTGGACTAGACGGACCTTTGTTGGCAAAGTAATGTCTCTGCTTTTGAATATGCTATCTAGGTTGGTCATAACTTTCCTTCCAAGGAGTAAGCGTCTTTTAATTTCATGGCTGCAGTCACCATCTGCAGTGATTTTGGAGCCCAAAAAAATAAAGTCTGACACTGTTTCCACTGTTTCCCCATCTATTTCCCATGAAGTGATGGGACCAGATGCCATGATCTTTGTTTTCTGAATGTTGAGCTTTAAGCCAATTTTTTCACTCTCCACTTTCACTTTCATCAAGAGGTGCCAGGGTCCAGCCCCGGTGGATCCAGGGAATTCGAAGCAGGGACGGCGTCGGCGAGGATCAGGAAACAACTGCTTAATTAAACGTTAATTAAGGATATAAAGAGTAATAGAATGAGGATAGCTCAGTGAGGAAATTCAGTGGAGAAAAGAGGCTGAAATAAGGATAGCTCAGTGAGGAAATTCAGTGGAGAAAAGAGGCTGAATAATTCAGCCAGAAGGTAAGAGAAAGAACAACATGGTGAGACCAAGTTTCGGTGAACAAGGCCCGCACTTTATTTTCCAAAGTAGTTTTATACCTTAAGTTATGCATAGAGGATAATGGGGGAAGGGGTAGAGTCATGCAGCAAGCCAGGCTTTCTTCCTGCAAACTTATCATATGCAAAAGCTTAGGTGATTTGCATCATCTTCTGGCCCGGAGGCCTGTTAACATTTTAAGACCCTTTCTTCAGAAAACTTATTTTTCTCTAAAGGTGATAAGTCAAGCGCCACCCTCCAAAAGCATTAGATAAAGTTGCATTTCTACAGAGCAAAGGTGTGGTGGGCACAAGAAAAAGAATTAACTCAAGGGTCCCAGGTTACAAACATTAAAGCTACTATTTACACCAATTATATTAATCAATACACTGCCAGGGACACAGCAGGTAAGGGATATGGAGACTTAGCAGCAAACATTGGCCCAACAAGTGAAAATCCCTTCACCAATACAATTTCTAATCAATCTTTTAACTGCTCAAAGGAATCTGTATTTAGACAGTTTAGAACATCTCATGCCTCTCACAGTTTGGAGGCTCTGAGCAATCACATGTGGCCTGAAAAACCTATTCAGGCAGGCTAGAGGACTTCCAAGGGAGTTTGTAGGTTGAAACACAGGAATTATTAACTGGAGCTGTAAGCTAACTCTTTTTTTAGAGAGAGGTAGTGGGGGACAGCCCCCCGTAAAATCAGAGGTGTAGGTGAAAGCACAAAGCAGAAAGTGGGCAGACTCTGGTTTTGGGGGTAGATTGCTCGAGAATTTCCAGGGAGACTCCTGAGGCTTGATCCCGCCTTTGCGTATGCCAAGCCTCCTTCCTCATGACCTTTGCCAGGGGCGTAGCTCGCTCCCCGGAAAGAGGCTTTTTAGTTCCTCTTCACTTTCTGCCATAAGGGTGGTGTCATCTGCATATCTGAGGTTATTGCTATTTCTCCCGGCAATCTTGATTCCAGCTTGTGCTTCTTCCAGTCCAGTGTTTCTCATGATGTACTCTGCATATAAGTTAAATAAGCAGGGTGACAATATACAGCCTTGACGTACTCCTTTTCCTATTTGGAACCAGTCTGTTGTTCCATGTCCAGTTCTAACTAACAGTTCTAACAGGAAGCAGTTGCTTCCTGACCTGCATACAGATTTCTCAAGAGGCAGGTCAGGTGGTCTGGTATTTCCATCTCTTTCAGAATTTTCCACAGTTTATTGTGATCCACACAGTCAAAGGCTTTGGCATAGTCAATAAAGCAGAAATAGATGTTTTTCTGGAACTCTCTTGCTTTTTCCATGATCCAGCAGATGTTGGCAATTTGATCTCTGGTTCCTCTGCCTCTTCTAAAATCAGCTTGAACATCTGGAAGTTCATGGTTCATGTATTGCTGAAGACTGGCTTGGAGAATTTTGAGCATTACTTTACTAGCATGTGAGATGAGTGCAATTGTGCGGTAGTTTGAGCATTCTTTGGCATTGTCTTTCTTTGGGATTGGAATAAAAACTGACATTTTCCAGTCCTGTGGCCGCTGCTGAGTTTTCCAAATTTGCTGGCATATTGAGTGCAGCACTTTCACAGCATCATCTTTCAGGATTTGAAATAGCTCAACTGGAATTCCATCACCTCCACTAGCTTTGTTTGTAGTGATGCTTTCTAAGGCCCACTTGACTTCACATTCCAGGATGTCTGGCTTTAGGTCAGTGATCACACCATCGTGATTATCTGGGTTGTGAAGATCTACCCCACGCCCAAGGTAAGAGAAACCCAAGTAAGATGGTAGGTGTTGCAAGAGGGCATCAGAGGCCAGACACCATACTCACAGGAAACTAGTCAGTCTAATCACACTAGGACCAAAGCCTTGTCTAACTCAATGAAACTAAGCCATGCCTGTGGGTCAACCCAAGACAGGCAGGTCATGGTAGAGAGATCTGACAGAATGTGGTCCACTGGAGAAGGGACTGGCAAACCACTCTAGTATTCTTGCCTTGAGGTGTGTGCTTCAATCTTTACCAAATTTTAATTGGGTTTTTTGGTATAATTTGGTATAATTTGAGGAAAGAGAACCCACCTACACAGTACGTGGGAATGGACATTAACAATAGACACTAGAAAGGACAGCCTCCCCTGCCAGAAAAAAATTTTTTTTTTTTTTCTAGAGAGCTAAGCCTAGGATCTGAAGTTCCCACATGTGGCCCTATATCCAGGGAAAATGAAAGTGAAAGTTGCTTAGTCCTGTCTGACTCTTATCTGATATGTGATTTGAAAATAGTCTCTTCCAGTTTGTGGTTCATTTTTGGATTTTTCTGAATAAGGTGTTTCATAGAGTAGAAGCTTTATAAATAATTCTATAATTTTATTTTTCTGAGGAAGTTTTTAATTTTCTGAGGAAATTTTTAATTTTCTGGAGAAGGTTTTAATTTCCTGAAGAAGTTTTAAATTGTATTAAAGTGAGTACTTGTATGGAAGTAATTCTATGAATATTATTAATGTATGAAAGTTATTTATTTTAGGAAAGTAAATAATTTTATGTGTTATTCAATTTATGAAAATTATTAATTTTATGGAAATTTTCAATTTTATGGAAGTTATTAGTTTTATGGAATATCTGTGTAGTGATATAAATATTTATCTACTGAGAGATATAAATATCTATCTACCTAGACATGTAAACATCTATCTATCTACAGAGAGATATAAAAAGTTCTCTATATATTGATATAAATATCTATGTACATATCTGTTTATATTCTTTGTCCAGGTGTGTTTTTCAATCTTTACCAAATTTTAAGAAGCTGTTTGGTATAATTTGAGTACAGATCCTTTCTCTGATATGTGTTTTGGAAATAGTTTCTTCCAGTCTGTGGTTCTTCTTTTGGTTTTCTGAAAAAGGTGTTTCATGTCATGGATGCAGTCACCATCCACAGTGTTTTGGAGCCCAAGAAAATAAAATCTGCCACTGTTTCCATTTCTTCCCTATCGATTTGCCATAAAGTGATTGGACCAGATGCCATGATCTTAGTTTTTTAAATATTGAGTTTTACAAATTCCAGTTACCTGCAGTATTTCAAGTCTGTAAATATTCTCACAATATTCAAAACTTTCAGACCCTTGATGGTACACTGAATTGAAAAAATTATGTCAAGAATGATGTAAAATGTGGAATGCAAACATACTCATTTTTAATAAAAGACTCAGCAGTCTGAAAAAAAAATATTGAGTTTTATTCCAGTTTTTTCACTCTCCTTTTCCACCTTCATCAAGAGGTTCTTTAGTTCCTCTTTGCTTTCTGCTGGTATCATTTGCATATCTGACATTGTTAATAGTCTCCCAACAGTCTCGATTCCAGCTTGGGCTTTATCCAGCGTGGCATTTCACTTGATGCACTCTGCATAGCAGTTAAATAAGCAGGGTGGCCATATAGAGTTTTGATGTACCCTTTCCCAGTTTTGAACCAGTCCATTGTTCCATGTCTGGTTCTAACTGTTGCTTCTTGACCTGCAAACAGGTTTCTCAAGAAGTAGGTTGGGTGATTTGGGATTCCAGTCTCTTTAAGAATTCTTGACAGTTTGTTGTGATCCACACAAGCAAAGGATTTAATTCTTTGAAAGTTTAAAATTTTATGATATAAAAATATATACCTATATTTTATATATGACTTATATACTTCTATTTTTATGTATGAGGTATGTACCTGTATTGTCATATAAGAGATGTATACAGATATTTTCACATAAGACATATATACCTATATTGCCATATATGAAATATATAACTCTATTTTCATATATGAAATACATATGGAATACTACTCAGAAAAATAGCAAAATAAAAACAGGAAAATTTTAAGAATAAATGATGTCATCAAGAAACAGGTTTTGATGAGGTTTTTAAAAATCACATAAAATAGTTTTACTCCTTTAACTTTTTCTTTGTGTGTGCTCAGTCACTTCAGTTTTGTCTGACTCTTTGTGACCCCATGGACTGTAGTCTGCTAGGCTCCTCTGTCCATGGGATTCTCCAGGCAAGAATACTGGAGTGCCATGCCATCCTCCAGGAATTTTGCTTTACAAACAACTTATCAGTCAAGTCAGCCAGTTAATCTAACTACAGGATAAATGTTTGTTTTTTTTTTAAACTTAAGTTGCTTCTGTCAATATTTCTCTGACAAAACATTTTATTTTCATTATTTTTGATGCCTACGTATTAATTTCAGTTCACAATGTCCTATAAATTGAAGTCATTTAGCAATCTTCTAGTTTCAAATTAAGACCTTTGTATGTATTAAGACGTAAGACAATGTACTTGATTTAGAAGTGTTATCGTAAGTCTCTAAAAGCTTTACTCAAAAGGCACAGTGATTTTCATTATGGTCAATGGACTGGTATTTAAAGACCTACTAAATCAGAAGCTCTGGAGTTGCCGTCTGACAATTTAGTTAATAAGCCATCCCCGTAAATCTGAAGCACTGACGCAAACTGAAGTTTGAGGACTAACGCCCTGGAAGTCCTGGCCAAACACACATTTTACCAAGTCCAAGTTGTAAGAATTAGTATCGTTATAAGTTATAGTAAAACTTTCATTCTTTCGGTTAAAGAACAATAGCAAAGGAAAAAATACATATATATTTCTCTGCAAATACATATGTATATATTCATATATGAAATATATACTTAGGTTTTCATATTTGAATATATTGAATACTACTCAGCTATAAAAAAGATTAAAATAATGGCATTTTTAGCAGTATAATCCTAAAGATTTCATAATAAGTGATGTAAGTCAGAAAGACAAAGAGAAATACTGTATAATATCACTTACATGTGAAATCTAAAGTATGACACCAATGACCTTATCTATGAAACAAACAGACTCAAAGATATGGAGAACTAGTGGTTACCGGTGGGGATAGGGCAGTGGGAGGGGCAAGATAGGTGTAGGGGGTTAGGAGATAGAAACTACTATGTATAAAATCAGTAAGCTATAAGGATATATTATACAGCACAAGGAAATATAGTCTTTATTTGTAATGCCTTTCAATGGAGTATAATCCATAAAAATAGTGAATCACTATGTTGTATACCCCAAACTCATATAGTATTGTAAATAAATTGCACTTCAACTTAAAAAATTGTTGTGACTATCTACAAAAACAATAAAGTAATCAAAAAGAAAAATAAGCAAAATAAAAATGGGGAAATTTTTAAAAGAGAAGATTCCATCAAGAGACTAATTTTGATGAGAATTTTAAAAATCACATAAAGAAGTTATACTCTTGTAATTTTTGCTTTCCAAGAACTTCTTAGTCCAGTCAAGCCAATTAATCTATCTAGCACTAAACCTTATCAAGCTAAGGACACTAAGCCCATTTTGTCACTAAGTTTTTCCAAGATGCCTCTGGTTGGCAAATTTTTTTTTTTTTTTTAACTTTATCCTTTCTTGTCACTAATTGTAGCTATGCCAGGAACAATATTGTTCTGGTGGCATCATTATGCGGTCTTACAGGTCTTAAGACCACATTACCAAGGGTTTTCTTTTTAACTGAGCAATTCAAAAAAAAGCTGTGCTGTACTTCATCTTGTCAATGTTAAATTCTCACTGGAGACGAAGTCACCTGTGAGGCTTTTAGCTCCAAAGTCTTCTATTCTCAACCTAAAGTGCTCCTGTCTTGCATTATTAGGAATTTGGGAACTGCAAAGTGAAGAGATTACTGTGTTGAAGGAGCTAGGAAGTGGCCCGTTTGGAGCAGTCCATCTGGGCAGGGTCAAGGGGCAGTGTGATGTTCTGTTAAGGTGATCAAGGAAGGCTCCATGTCGGATGATTTCTTCCAGGAGGCTCAGACCACAGGTAAGTTTCTTCTGGGGAATCGTGGTTTAGCCCTCACCATGAGAGGACGTTCATGCTAACAGGTCTGTGTGAAACATCTGTAAGGCCTGAATCAAGAGTCCACATATCATAGAATATATAATGGAATATTACTCAGTCATAAAAAGGAAATAATGCCATTTCAGCAACATGGGTGGATGTAGAGATTAGCACATCAGGTGAAGACGGAGAAAGACAAATATTATATCACTTATGAGTAGACTCTGAACTACGATGCACATGAATTTCTTGACAAACCAACAGTCTCAGACAGAGAAAACAAACTTTTAGGGTTTTCAAAGGGGAAAGGGATGGAGGATTAATTAGGAAGTTGGTATTAACCAACATACAGTACTATATATAAATGGATAAACAAGGCCTTCCTATATAGCACAGGGAACTATATTCAATATTTGAAATCACCTAATAACGTGAATGTATGTATGCAGGTGTGTTTATATACGTATTTATTATATGTTTATATATAATAAACATAAGTATATTATATACTATATATATGTAATATATCAAACTGAATCCATTTGGCATGTTCCTGCAACTAACATGAAACAACTATCCTTCAATTGAAAACATACCTGTTTTCAATACAAAAAAAGAGTCCACATATCATTGATACAAATATTTGAAGTTTAAATCAATTTAAAATACCACTACACAAAATGCACGTCTTTAAAACTGCTTAAAGATGCGTAACCAAACTCATCACCTTGAGTAACATGAAAACGCATGTTCCTATAGTTAGACTAAGAAGAAAGGAAATACTAAATATGTAATAAGTTCTTATCTGTGAAAAAATTGTCAAGTTGACATGTTAAACTTTATTTTACACATCTGAAAAGTAAAGAGTCATCCTATAATGCTCCTCTTGTTTATTATTTGAGAAATGCAAATCAAATCTACACTGAGGTACTGATTCAAACTGGTCAAAAGGGCTATCATTAAAAAGTCTCCAAATAATGAGTGTTGCAGAGGGTGTGGAGAAAAGGAAGCCCTCTAACACTGTCGGTGGGAATGTAAATTGGTGCAGTCACTGTAAAGAACAGTATGGCAATTCCTCAAAAAAAACTAAAACTAGTTACCATATGATCCAGCAATGCCACTTGTAGCCAAACATCCAGACAAAGCTATAATTCAAAAAGATACATGCAGTATTCTAAAAGAATTTGGGCATATCAGTTGCAGATCTGACAAGAAACCTTTACTCTCACATCTGAGATACCAAATTTGTTTTCATATATTGTGTGCTATATTTAGACTCTTGGTTCATACTCCATGTAACCCCATCGTATCCTAGTTAAATCCAATTTGAATTTTAGCCTTAGTTTTAGGGTGTGGTTTCCCTCCAGCAGCATAGGAGCCCTCCCTTTTCTCAAGGTCCTGTTTCCCTGGTATTGCATTTCAAACCTCAAAAACTTTACTTGTTCATATGAATATCAATTGCATTCTAGCTCAGTTTCAAGAGAGGAGCAAAAAGTCAGGGGCCTATGTTTTCTGTTTCTTCATGGAGAAAAGTGAAACTGTTAGAAGAAAAACCACCTGCAGCTCACATGCTCTTTGAGCCACTAATTGTTTGCAGGAATTTTCTTTTATTTCTTTTCAAGTGTGACCTTTTATTCATAACAAATAACAGAATTAGAAGAAAGTAGTTTGATAATGGCTTGCTTCTACCTAGAAAATCTGAACCAAAGGAAACAATGGGAACTGCAAATATCAGGGTGCCAAGCTTTTAAGAATATTTTAGGTTTGCAAATAATAACTAGTATGCTTGCAATTTCAACAATATATTTTTATTCTGATCAAGAATATACTTTTCCAGAAGGCTTCCAGTGTGGCCACCTTCTACTGGAAACCTGGGATGCTGGAATCTGGCCACTTCCTGTCTGTCTTTAAAGGACGCTGGGCTGTACTCTAAGAAATTCCTGGGTCTCCCCTAGGTCCTGATGATCAGGTGGCCAGAGAAATTGGTAACATTGTTGTTTTGCGTATTGAAATGTTTAATGAGGCAGATCTTTTCAGTTTCCTGATGTGGGTGAAGTATGGAGCCCAGTGATGATTTCTTCTTCAAGAAATGTACATCCTAGTTCCCACACGAGGGTGAGCCCCCTGTCCAACGATGAGAGATCCTGTATGTGTGTGACCTGTGCCTCCTGGGAGACCAAACTAGACTAGTTTGAACCTGACCAAGTTCTGTCTACATGGTATATTTAGACCTCTTTAAGTCCTGTCTACACTGATGATGTTTAGACAAGACTGTGTGCTTTTTGCAGTGAGGACATTTAGGCCTGACTCTACTCTGTGCACTGGGACATGGAGACCCGGGTGCAGGCCTGGCCTGGCCTCAGTCTGGGAAACTCCGTGCCTGCGTCTGAGAGTCAGTGCTCAGATGTCTGGGCTCTGGGGCTGGGGTGGGCTTCTCTGGGTGACCGTGCTCTCCTCTGCGTGGGCTTCCCTGGCCCTCCCGGGGGTGAGTGCTGCAATCGGGCTCCTAGTCTGTTCCCTGCCAGGATCACCTCCCTGGGGCTCCTAGAGACCCCTCAGGTGGCTACCTGGTAATTACTCCAATGTTCCAGCACATTCAGGTTGAGTAGGGAGGCAGGTTCACCTGGCGAATTGATTCCAGGGCACAGGGATTGGGCAAAAAGTCAATGGGCAGCAGGTGAGGTTGCAGCTGTGACCTCCTTCCAGTCGACTCTCTGCTCCAAAGAGAACAGAGCTGCCCCTCGTCTTTCAGCCCAGCTCTCCTGTTTTCTCAGCACCTCAGCGGGACAAGAAAGACAGAGCCTGCCAGAACCAAGGTACTGTGTTCACCTCTAGCATGAGTTTTCAAACAAGGGAAAACTCATATGGTACCAAAGTGAAAACAGGAGGGGCCTGACTTCTCAGGGACAATTGAGGGGAGAGGAGACGGTCCCGACACTTCTTTCTAGGGTCCCAGAGGCCCCAGGGTCCTGGCTTGTTCACACATTGGGGGACCGCCAACCACAGCCATGGTGTCCTGACCAAGGGGATGTGTGACCCCAGTTTGGGGGTCTGGGGCTGTGAGAGACTCACCCCATCTGCATGTGTATGGGGAGACCACAGACTCAAATCTAAGAAAAAGTGAGGAATACATGAGAGCTTCACTTGTGTTTAGGAATTAATGCTTTATGGTGTTCAGTTTATACAGGCCTGTTGCCTGTTTGCTTGTTGACCCCTGCGAGGTCCACCTCCCTGGGGCTCCTGGAGGTTCCTCAGGTGGCTACCTGGGAATTATTCCAATTTACCAGCACAAGCATGGGGGGAAGGGAGGTAGGTTCACCTGGTGAGTTGATTGTAGGGCACGTGGATCAAGCAAAAAGCCAATGGGCAGCAGGCGAGGCTGCTGCTGTCATCTCCTTCCAGTCGGCTCTCTCCTCAGCGGAGACCAGACCTGCCCCTCGCCTTGTAGCCCTGCACCTCGTGTGTGTTTTCTCTCTTGTTTCTGTGAAACAAGAAAGGACCAAGCCTGCCAGGAACAAGGTAGTACGTCCGGCGTTGTCACGACAGCTGTAGAAACAGTTAATATCACACAGAACCAAAGGGAAAAGATGAGGACTTCTATGGGACAGCGTGGGGGGAGGAGACCGACCCTACACCGGTTCCTACCATCCCAGGAGATTATAGGAACCCACTCGTTCCTACCTCAGGGGCCCAACCAGCAGAGACCTGGTGTCCTAACCAAGGGTCGTGGGACCCCAAGTGCAGGGTCTGGGGAGGTGGTGTCACCTTGGAGACTGTGGAAGTGTGTCCCCAGGTACAGGGTCTGGGGATTGTGTGGGTCTCACCCCATCCACATGGGTCGGGATCCTGTGCCTGGAGACCACATATTTGCTCTTTACCTGCGGTGTGTCTTGTTCCCGTGGAGATTCCCAGTGTCTGAATTGAGGGTGTTGTCCTGATTAACCCATGGCCTTTTTCTTCTCTTCACCTTGTCGCATTCATATGAGGTCAGGCAACTTTGAGTGGGTTTTTGCTCTCTGCTGAGTGTAAACTTTGGTGGTGTCATATTAATATTATAGCATATCCCATATCTAATTCATAGGGGTCACCACTGTTTGGTTCCCCCTACACCAAGCTCAGGTAATTTGTTTTGTAATTTAACTTTTATTTTATATTGGAGTAGAGTTGATTTCCCTTGTTTTGTTGGTTTTAGATGTACAGGAACTTAATTTGATTTTACACAGATGTAGGGAAAGAACAGATTAGCCAAGATGGTGATGTCAGGCTCTCTTGCCCCATGGCGTCTTGCTTTTGCTACACGTTTTGTAAATAATGATTATGTAACAGCTGAGATCACTTAATAGCACTGTGCATGAGCATTGCAAGGTACTCGCTTGGCCATGGGCTACTTTTGTACAGTAAGTATATACAAGCTCCACCTGGAAAACCCTTGAGGTTATATTAGGTTATGTTATGACTGCTGCTATGGCTGCTGAGTCAGCCAGGAGAGGATAAATGTGTCTGCAGTTCCTACAGCTCCTCGCATTTTCTTCCAGCTTCCCTGCTCGCGCCGTGCCTGTCATGGGTTCAATGAATAGCATGCACAGTGAGATACAGCGATGCAGTTGGCACTGTGAGCAGGATCAGCAGGACAACAGAGGTGTATCTATTCATTTTCCATTTTTTCCTCATATAGGTTATTACAGTTTTTTCAGTAGAGTTCCTGATTCTATTGAGTAGGTCCTATTTGATTATCAATTTGATAGATATTAGTGTGGCAACCCACTCCAGTTACTCTTGCCTGGAAAGTCCCATGGGCCGAGGAGCCTGGTAGGCTGCAGTCCATGGGGTCGTTAAGAGTCCGACACGACTGAGCGACTTCACTTTCACTTTTCACTTTCCTGCATTGAAGAAGGAAATGGCAACCCACTCCAGTGTTCTTGCCTGGAGAATCCCAGGAACGGGGGCACCTGGTGGGCTGCTGTCTATGGGGTCGCACAGAGTCAGACACGACTGAAGCGACTTAGCAGCAGCAGCAGCAGTGTGTATATATTAATCCAAATTAATTTATCCCTCCCTTTTGACTTTGATGATCATAATTTGGTTTTCTCAGTCTGAGTCTGTTTCTGTTTTGTACATTAGTTCACTGGTATGAATTTATAGATTCCACTTGTATATGATACCTTACAATACTTGTCTTTTTGTCTCTGACTTACCTCACTTTGTATGAAAATTTCTCAGGCCATCCATGTTGCTGCAAATGTCATTTTTTCTGTTTTATGGCTGAGTAGTATTCGATTGTATAGTTGTATCACGTAGTCTTCATTTTTCTTCAGTGGACATATTGGTGGATTCTATGTCTTGGTAAATAGTGCTACCCTGAAAATCAAGGAGCACATGTCATTTTGAACGATGAATATCTCCAGATCTAAGCCTGGGAGTGGGATTGCAGGGCCATATGATACCTCTATGTTTAGTGTTTCCAGGAACCTCCATGCTGATTTCCATAGTGGCTTCACTATTTACATTCCCACCGAGATTGTAGGAGAATTCCCTTTTCTGTACATCCTCCGCAGTATTTATTTTTTGTAGATCTTTCGATGACGGCTATTGTGACCAGTGTGTGGTGATACCTCATTGTAGTTTTGATTGGCAGTGATTAGATAATTTTGGATGTGGAGTATCTTTCCATATGCTTGTATTATTTTATGCTTTGTGAGTACAGTTTACCTTCTTGAAACTGGCTTCTTGAAAGTTAGCCCTGTTTGGAATTCTCCAATGATTTACTGCAGGACATTTCTTGTGTCAGATGTCCTTTAAAGCCCTGTGGGACTTTTGACTAAGAGACCTTCAGCACCTGTTTTACAGGGTGTCTGTTAATCTGAACCAGCTAATTGCTCCCTGCTCCCTGTCAACTTTTTTTCTTTTTTGTAATCATGAGAGTCTTTTCCAAGTCTGTGAGGCTATTTCTCTTTTGTAATGAAATTCATTTATATCCATTTTTTATATCACCAGAAATGATATCCTATGATAACCATCTTTCCTGTCTCACTTCACTTAGTATGATCATTTCGAGTTTCTTCCCTGTAACTGGAAATGGCATTTTTCATCCTTGTTAGTTTCTGAGTAATATTGCATTGTGTATATGTGCCCCGTCTTCTGTACCCATTCATCTGTCCTTCTGCACTTAAGTTGGTTCCCTGTCTTGGTTAATGTACCTAGTGCTGTCATGACTGGGCAGCAGTTATCTTTTAAACATTTTGGTTTTCTCCAGATCTACGTCTAGGTGTAGGAGTGCTGGTCACTTGGTACTTCTATGGAGTTTTCTAAAGAACCTCCATCATGATCTCCCGAGTGGACGTGCCCATTTACATTCCCACCCACAGTGGGAGTGTTTTCTTCTCTCCACACTTCCTACAGATCTTATTGTAGATTTTTTGAGATGGTCATTCAGGTCGATGTGACATGGTATCTCATTGGACAGTTGATTTGCCTTTCTCTAAGAACTAGTGAGGCTGAGTATCCTTTCTTGTGTTTTATGGCCATCTCTATGCCTTCTTTGGAGAAATGTGAATTTAAATCTTTGGCTGATTCTTTTATTGGATTGTTTATTTCTTGATATTGCACCATCAAGTTGTTTTACTTGTGTTGGAGATGAATTCCCTGTGGGTATCTTTGTAAGGATTTTTCCCATTCTGAGGGTGGTCTTTTTCTTTCACTGATTTTTTAAAAACATTTTTAAAAAACAATTTAAAAACATTTATTAGATCCCATTTGTTTGTTTTATTTGTCTTGATTATAAAACGTGGATTAAAAAAGAATTTGCTGCATTTTATGTCAAAGTGTGTTTTTTGCTTTTTTCCTTAAGCGTTTCATAGTATCTGTCCTTTTATTTAGACCTTTAGCCTATCTGCAGTTTATTTTTGTGTATGGTGTTAGGGAGTAGTCTAATTTCATTCTCATTTTCATTGCTAAGGAATCTGTCTGGTGTCCTCCGTGGTGGCTGCTCCCAATTTCCATTCCCAGAGTCTGTAGGAGGGTTCCCTTTGCTCTATACCCTCTCCAGCATTTGTTGTTTGCAGGGTTTCTGCTTACGGCCATTCTGACCTGTGTAAGGTGATACCTCATTGAAGTTTTTATTTGCATTTCTCTCATGCTTAGCGATATTGACATTTTTTCATGCATTTAAAACACTGTGAGTTAAACTTACTTATTCAAATTGGCTTATTGAATGCCTGACCCATTTTGAATATTTTTCTAACGACCTCATTTAGGACATTTCTTGAGGATGGTGCTTTTTACTTACAGTCAGGTGGCTCAGACTATAAAGCGTCCGCCTACAATGCGGGAGACCAGGGTTCAACCCCTGGGTTGGGAAGATCTCCTGGAGAAGGAAATGGCAACCCACTTCAGTATTCTTGCCTGGAAAATCCCATGGATGGAGGCGCCTGGTAGGCTACAGTTCATGGGGTTGCAAAGAGTCGGACATGACTGAGCGACTTCACTTTCATTTCCCCCAGACATTTTGAATATTAAGTGACCATGAGCAAAGGTTTCAAAGTTGTTGTTATGGGAAATGGCCACAAGGTGGCAGCATGTCTTTATGCCCAACTCTGGTTACTGGGGGAACCAGAGCCTTGGGGAAAGTCCTGTTCCCTAGATGTGTGTTAGAGTGGAAAGTGCCAGAAGAAACACCCAAGGCTTGTGTCCCATTCTTCTTCCTTCCCTACCCCATACCCTGGACAAATCACAATTCCTGCAACACCAGTCTGGGGAGGGTGCTTTCATCCATAGGTGGGACGACCCAAAGGAAGGAGGCTGGAGGTGGGAACCCCATCACCAGGAGACATGGAGCCCATGGGGCTTTTCAAAGCTCTTCCTGCCCAGAAGCTCCACATCCTTTGGGTGCAGTAGGAGTAGTTTCACTGCAGGAGGACTTGTCTGGATCTTGGAGGTTGTGGGACCATGTGGAGGGGAGCAGGCTCACCAGGTCCATGGGGTAGGGCTCATTGGCTAGCACACCTTCCCCAGCTCCGTCAGCCCCATGACAGTCCATCCTTGGGAAACAAGCTGCCCAGGTCACCAAGGCCTGAGGGGAATAGAGTCAAAATTCTCTTTATAATTAGTATTTTGTATTGGTGTTGGTGACTTACAGTGTTGTAGGGTCTGTTTTTTTGTTAGGTGGACAGCAACATGATTCACTTATGCATAGATGTGTACCTATCCTTTTTGGGTTCTCTTCCCATATAGTTTATTATGCAGTGTTGAGTAGAGGCCCTCACTGATTTTTTTTTGGAAAGAGTAATGTGTGTATGTTCGTCTCCACCTGCTCATTTCTGGATGCCCATCACATTTCCTTTTTGGTAACTATAAGGTGCTTTGCTATGCCTTGAGGGTTTCTGTTTGGTAAAGAAGTTCATTTGTATCCATTGTTAGAATTCAGCACTAAGTGATATCACATGATACTTGTCTTTCTTTGTCTCCCGTCACTTAGTATGATTGTCTCTACTTCTTCCTTATTGCTGGACATGGCATGATGTCACCTTTTATGGCTGAGTAATAACACGCTGTGTGCAGGTACCCCATCTTGTTTATCCATTCATCTGTCCTTATCCACTTAGCTTGCTTCCATGTCTTGGCTGTTGTACATGGTGCTTCCTTGAACATTTCGTGCACCTGTCTCTTAAAATAATGGTTTTCTCTGAATCTATGCCCAGGAATGGGATTGCTGGTCCTATGGTGCTTCTCTGTTTAGTTTATAATGAACCTTTGTCCTGTTCTCCTTTGTGGATTAACTGACTTTCATTCCCACCAACAGGGAGAAGGGTTCTTTTTCCTTCATATCCTCTCCAGCATTTATTGATTTTTTGATGCTGACCATTCTGACCTTGTGAGGTCACATTGTACCACATTGTACTACTGATTCACAGTTTTCTAATACTTACAGATGCTGAGCATCTTTTCATGTGCTTCATCGCCATGTCCATGTCTTCTTTGAAGAAATGTCCACTTAAACCTTGTTCCCCTGTGTGATTGGGTTGTTTCTTTGATATTGAGGTGCATAAGCTGTTTGTGTGCTTTGGAGATAAATTCCTTGCGGGTGTCTTTGTTTGCAAACATTAGTTCCATTATGAGGTTTGTCTTTTTGTTGTGTTTATGGTTTCCTCTTCTGTTACAACACTTTTAAGGGTAATTAGGTCCCATTTATTTATTTTTGTTTTAATTTTTATGATTCTAAGAGGTGGGTCAAAAAAGGACTTGTTGCATTTTATGTCAAAGTGTGTTCTGCTCTTTTCATCAAGAATTTCATTGTATCCAACCTTTTATTTAGGTCTTTAATCTATTTGGAGTTTATTTCTGTGTATTCTGTCAGGGAGTATTGTAATTGTATTCTCATTATCATTTCTTTAAAAAACTGCACATCATTCTCCATAGTGGTCCTTACTAATTTACCTTTTCCTGAAAAGTGTAGGAGGGTTCCCTTTTTCCCACACTTTCTCTAGCATTTATTGTTTGTTGACTTTTGGACAATGGTGACTGTGAACTGTGTGAGCAAATACCTTATTGTTTCCAAATTTTGATTTGCATTTCTCTAATGTTACAATAAACTGTGGAAAATTCTGAAAGAAATGGGAATACCAGACCACCTGACCTGCCTCTTGAGAAACCCATATCAGGTCAGGAAGCAACAGTTAGAACTGGACATGGAACAACAGACTGGTTCCAAATAGGAGAAGGAGTATGTCAAGGCTGTATATTGTCACCCTGCTTATTTAACTTCTATGCAGAGTACATCATGAGAAACGCTGGGCTGGAAGAAGCACAAGCTGGAATCAAGATTGCCGGGAGAAATATCAATAACCTCAGATATGCAGATGAAACCACCCTTATGGCAGAAAATGAAGAGAAACTAAAAAGCCTCTTGATGAAAGTGAAAGAGGAGAGTGAAAAGGTTGGCTTAAAGCTCAACATTCAGAAAACGAAGATCATGGCATCTGGTCCCATCACTTCATGGGAAATAGATGGGAAAACAGTGGAAACAGTGTCAGACTTTATTTTTTGGGGCTCCAAAATCACTGCAGATGGTGACTGCAGCCATGAAATTAAAAGACGCTTACTCCTTGGAAGGAAAGTTATGACCAACCTAGATAGCATATTCAAAAGCAGAGACATTACTTTGCCAAAAAAGGTCCATCTAGTCAAGGCTATGGTTTTTCCAGTGGGCATGTGTGGATGTGAAAGTTGGACGGTGAAGAAAACTGAGCGCTGAAGAATTGATGCTTTTGAACTGTGGTGTTGGAGAAGACTCTTGAGAGTCCCTTAGACTGCAAGGAAATCCAACCAGTCCATTCTGAAGGAGATCAGCCCTGGGATTTCTTTGGAAGGAATGATGCTAAAGCTGAAACTCCAGGACTTTGGCCACCTCATGCGAAGAGTTGACTCATTGGGAAAGACTCTGATGCTGGGAGGGATTGGGGGCAGGAGGAGAAGGGGACGCCAGAGGATGAGATGGCTGGATGGCATCACTGACTCGATGGACCTGAGTCTGAGTGAACTCCGGGAGATGGTGATGGACAGGGAGGCCTGGTGTGCTGCAATTCATGGGGTCGCAAAGAGTCAGACACGACTGAACTGAACTGAACTGATGGATCATCTATATCAAGATATATATGTTAATTCCAAACTCTTAATTTATCCGGACTGTATCTGGAGGTTGGGGTCTCTGCAGGGGGCAAGAGGCACTCTACCTGCTACCTACTCCAGGCTCCCTCAGTCTCAGGACACTCCAGCATAAGTACCCCAAGCAATCAGGCTCCAGGAATGTGACACCATCCCATGTCACTATGGCCTGAGGGGAGTAGAGTCAGCATTTTTAAAATGTTTTTATTCTATAATTTGAATTGAAGTGTATTGGTGAATTACATTCTTGTGGGTTTTTTTCCCCCTTTTTAGTCTAATGCAAGTTGATTCGCTTCTACATGTATATATGGGTTTTTGGGGGGTTATTTTTCCATATAGGTTATTACAGAGAGTTGCATAAGTTTCCTTGTGTTACACAGTGGGTCGTGGTGACTTATTTTATAGATAGCAGTGTGCATGTTGGTCTGAAGCAACTCATTTCTCCCTGACCCACATCATTCTTCCTTGGTTACTAGAAGTTTCTTCCCAAAGTCTGAGAGATTGTGTCTCTTTGGGAAAGAAGTTCATTTGTATCCATCTTTAAATTACACCTGGAAGTGATATTATACTATATTGCCTCTACCTGTCTCCTTTACTTCACTTGGAATGATCATCTCTACTTTCTTTTCTGTGGCTGAATTTGGCATTACTTCCTACTTCTTTATGTTTGAGAAATACTGCATTGTGTCCATCATCTGTATCTTCTACAATTAGCTTGCTTCCCGGACTTGGCTATTGGACCTTGTAGGGCCGAGATTGCAAGGGTGCCCGTGTCTTTTAAATTTTGGAATACTCCAGAAGCATGCCCAGGCATGGGATTGCTGGATCCTATTGTTGTGGAATATCTATTACAGTTACAGATTTCTGTGCATATTGGAGAAAAATATTTCTGTGTATAAGGCATGGAAGAAAGGAAGAAGAAAGGAAGACAGGAGATAATCCTTGTGTATTATCTAAATCATATATATATATATATTTGTGTTTGAATCTCATAATCCCTTTTTGTGTTGTAAATTGCTTTGCCTATATCTCTTTCATTTTACCTAGAAGGAACATCATCTGCTATTTTCTTCACTGTTGCTGACTTCATTTAGTGTATGATCCTCAGAAGTCCATCCTTGTGGGAAAAATTGGAATAATTTCATAATTTCAGTGGTGGTTTTTCATGTCTGAGTAGTAGCCCATTGTATATTATTACTGCATTTCTTTACGATTTAACCTGTTAATGGACTTCTTGGGTCTGTATCTTGAGTACTGGAGGTACCACTGCGGTGAACATTGGAGTACATGTGTCATTTTGAATGGTGTTTTTTCCATAGGATACGCCCAGGTGTAGGTATTAAATCTTAGGCTTAGCTCTCTTGAAATTTTCTGTTTGCCTGTGAGGCTGCCCTTTCTAGTGGCTGTTGCCCATGTCCACTCTCATGGAGCATGTAGGGAGCGTTCCATGATCTCCCGGCTCTCTTCCCTCATTTACTGTTTGCAGACAGGATGGACATTCTGTCAGGTGAGATTTGATTTCCTGTTGTCATTTTGGTTGGCATTTCTCCTGTAATAATTAGGGATGCTGAGCATCTCGCCCTGTGGTTGTGTGTGTGTGTTTTCCCCTTAAAGGGTGTGAGGAAAATCTACCTGTTGCAGTTGGCTTCTTCAAAGTTGGTTGTGTTTGGAATTTATTTATGCAATACCAGTAACAGGAGGAGAAGGCAGTGGCACTCCACTCCAGTACTCCTGCCTGGAAAATCCCATGGACGGAGGAGCCTGGTAGGCTGCAGTTCATGGGGTCGCTGAGGGTCGTACACGACTGAGCGACTTGACTTTCACTTTTCACTTTGATGCATTGGAGAAGGAAATGGCAACCTACTCCAGTGTTCTTGCCTGGAGAATCCCAGGGATGGGGGAGCCTGGTGGGCTGCCGTCCATGGGGTCGCACAGAGTCGGACACGACTGAAGTGACTTAGCAGCGGCAGCAGTAACAGGACCTTTCCTGAGGACAGTTGTCAGTCACAGCCCCCTAGGCCTTGTGAATAGGAGTGGAGATGCCAGTAAGCACCTGTTATTGCCAAGTTGCAGTTACAGAAAATGACCACAAGGCGGCAGCACTTTTTCATACCAACTGATTGAAACTACCAGAGTTTTAGGAATAGTTGGCTTCCTGGGCTGTGCATTAGAGAGAGATGTGCCTGAGGAAACACCCAAGGGTTTAAATATCACTACTTCTTCTGCCTAAAGCTTTACCCCTCCTTTCCAGACTCATGCCTACCTGGGGCACCGCTCCCTGCTGAGGTGCCTAGGAGGCTGCACTCTCAGGAAGGAGCCCTCAGCTGGGGTCCCAGCGCCAGGGCCCTGGATACTTCGTGACTTTACCCTGGTCCTCGAGGCCAGAGGTTCAGGCCACTATCGTTGGAGTGCACTTGGGATTCTGGTCTCAAACAGAAAAAACAGACAGTGCAGGTTTAAGAGGAGTCTCAATGCAGGGCACCCTGTGCGGCTGTGTCGGCCCCACCCTAGTCCAGCTCCGGGACTCAAGCCTATTCAGGTTCCAGGGATCAGATAGCATCCCAAATCAGGCAGGTTGGAGGGAATAAACTAGGCATTACTTTTCTTTCCTTTAGTCTCAAGTCAATGGTAGGTTGAAGTATAGTTGATTTGCAGTTTTGTGTTCATCCTCAGTGTACAAAGCACTGATTCAGTTATGACATATACTTACAGCATATTTGTACTTAAAAAAATTTTTTTTTTGCCATAGAGGTTATTGAACAATGTGGAGTAAATTTCTCAGTGCTAAACATCTGATCCTTGTGGAGTATCTGTTAGAGATACAGATTTATTGTATATGTGCAAGATATGAAGGAAGGAGATTTGGGTTATCCTTTTGGGTTATCTATTACAGCTACAGATTTCTGTGTATATGTTAGAGAGAAATATTTCTTTGTATATGTACATGGAAGGAAAGACGAAAGAAAAGGAAGGAGGAAAGTAGGAGATAATCCCTGTGAATTACCTAGTGAAGATTTCTGTGGGTATCTTAGAGATTTCAGTGCATGTGTGGAAGGAAGGAAGGAGATAATTCTTGTGGATTGTGTATTATAGATACTGATTTCTGTGTATATATTAGTACCGACCTCCTAATTCATACCTGGTCCTTTCCTTTTTTGGAAAGCTTTGTGTTTTAATCTTAGTGTCTCTTGTTGCCTGGTAAATTACTTCCCCTGTATGTCTTTTTTTTCTTTTTGCGAAGAAGGGACATCATTAGCTATATTTTTTCTATGTTGCTGTCTACACTCAATATATGATCCTTTAACATCCATCTTTGTCTGGGCCAATGGCATAATTTCATGGTGCTTTTTCATGTCTGAGCAAAAGCCTAAGGTATATATACCACATTGCTTTCAGTTTTAATCTTTCAATGGAATGTTTCTTTGGTCTGTTTCTTTTGACTGCTGGAAGTAACACTGCAGTGAACGCTGGGGTGCATGTGTCATTTGAATGATGGTTTTTTGAATTATAGGCTCAGGCATGGGTATTAAGGTCCTAGGCTTAGCTGTCTTGAAATTGTCATTGTTGCCTGTGGAGGCTGTCCTTTCTGGGGGCTGTTGCCAATGTCCATTCCCATGGGGCATGTATAGGGGGATTCCATCATTTCCTAGTTCTCTCCACTTACTGTTTGCTTACAGTCAGGATAACCATTCTCTCGGATGGAATTTGGTTACTTGTCATCTTGATTGGTATTCTTCCTGTAATAATTAGGGATTCTGAGCATCTTGTCCTGTGACTGTTTGGTATTTTTTTCTTTCCTTAAAGGATGTGATGAAAATTTACCTGTTACAACTGGCTTCTTGAAAGTTGGCTGTGTTTGGAATTTATGTCTGCAAAAACTGCTGTAGGACCTTTTCTGAAGGCAGTTGTCATTACAGCCCCACATATGTGTGTGCACGCCAAGTCGCTTTAGTCGTGTCCCACTTTGTGCAACCCCATTGGCTGTAGCCTGTGAGGCTCCTCTGACCATGGGATTCTCCAGACAAGAAGACTGGAGTGTGTTTCCATGCCTTCCAGGGGATCTTCCCCACAGGCCTTGTGAATTGGAGATGCTAGTAAGCACCTGTGGTCAAGTTGTAATCATACGAAATATCCACAGGGTGGCAGTACTTCTTCATGCCAACTCTGGTTCCATCTGCAACCAGATTCTTAGGGAAACTAGGCTTCCTGGATGGTGAATTAGAGTGGAATGTGCCTGAGCAAACACCCAAGGGCCTGAGTCTCACTACTTCTTCCCCTAAAGCTTCACCCCTCCCCTCCAGACTCATCAGTACCTGGTGAATGGCTCCCTGCTGAGGTGCCTAGGAGGCTTTCAGGAAGGAGGCTTCAGCTGGGGACCCCAGCACCAGGAGACCTGGTACCCGGTGAGGTTACCTTGGTCCTCAAGACCAGAGGGTCAGGCCACCATTGTTGGGGTGCACTAGGGATTCTGGTCCCAGCTAGAGGAAACCAGTACAGGCTTAAGAGGAGTCTCTATGAGGAGTACCTTGCAGGGTTGTCTTGATCCCACCCCAGTCTAGCCCTAGGACTCTAGTCTACTCAGCTTCCAGTGCTAGGATAGCAACCCAAGTCATGGTGGTCAGAGGGGATAAACTAGGCATTACTGTTCTTTCCTTTAATCTCATACTGATGCTATGTTGAAGTACACTCGATTTGCAGTGTTGTGCTTGTCCTAAATGTGCAATGGACTGATTCAGTTTTATATATATATACACACACACATACACACAGCATATTTGTACTTTTAAAAAATTCCTTTGCTATAAGGGTTATTGAACAAGTTCGAGTAAGGTTCTCTGTGTTGAACACCAGGTGCCTTGTGGAACATTTATTAAAGTTAAACCTTTTTCTGTTCATGTGCAAGGGATGAAGGAAGGAGATTATCCTTGTGATTACACTTATGGATTATCTATTACAGCTATAGATTCCTATGTATATGTTAGAGATAAGTATTTCTGTGTATATGTGCATGGAAGGAAGGATGGAAGGAAGGAAGGCAGGAGATAATTTTGTGGATTCCCTAATATAGATACTGATTTCTGTGGGTATGTTAGAGATAAAGATCACTGTGCATATGTCAAAGGAAGGAGATAATCATTTTGGATTATCTATTACAGATAGAAATTTCTCTGTATATGTTAGAGATACAAATTTCTGTGTTTGTTTGGAAGGAAAGAAAGAGAATCCTTCTAAATTATCTATTACAGATACAGATTTCTGTGTATATGTTAGCCCTGACCTTCTAATTCATACTTTTTCTTTCACTTTCTCTTGGAACCTTCTGATTGTGTTTGAATTCTCAGGGTCACTTCAATTCAGTTCGGTGGCTCAGTCGTGTCTGACTCTGCAACTCCATGAATCTCACCACGCCCGGCCTCGCTGTCCATCACCAACTCTCGGAGCTACTCCAACTCATGTCCATCGAGTCGGTGATGCCATCCAGCCATCTCATCTTCTGTTGTCCCCTTATCCTCCTGCCCCCAATCCCTCCCAGCATCAGAGTCTTTTCCAATGAGTCAACTCTTCACATGACGTGGCCAAAGTATTGGAGTTTCAGCTTTAGCATCAGTCCTTCCAATGAGCACCCAAGACTGATCTCCTTTAGGATGAACTGGTTGGATCTCCTTGCAGTCCAAGGGACTCTCAAGAGTCTTCTCTGACACCACAGTTCAAAAGCATCAATTCTTCGGCGCTCAGCTTTCTTCACCATCCAACTCTCACATCCATACATGACTACTGGAAAAACCATAGCCTTGACTAGACGAACCTTTGTTGGCAAAGTAATGTCTCTGCTTTTGAATATGCTATCTAGGTTGGTCATAACTTTCCTTCCAAGGAGTAAGCGTCTTTTAATTTCATGGCTGCAGTCACCATCTGCAGTGATTTTGGAGCCTCCATAAAAATAAAGTCTGACACTGTTTCCCCATCTATTTCCCATGAAGTGATGGGACCAGATGCCATGATCTTCGTTTTCGGAAGGTTGAGCTTTAGGCCAACCTTTTCACTCTCCTTTTTCACTTTCATCAAGAGGCTCTTTAGTTCCTCTTCACTTTCTGCCATAAGGGTGGTGTCATCTGCATATCTGAGGTTATTGATATTTCTCCTGGCAATCTTGATTCCAGCTTGTGCTTCTTCAGCCCAGCGTTTCTCATGATGTACTCTGCATAGAAGTTAAATAAGCAGGGTGACAATATACAGCCTTGACGAATTCCTTTTCCTATTTGGAACCAGTCTGTTTTTCCATGTCCAGTTCTAACTCTTGCTTCCTGACCTGCATATAGGTTTCTCAAGAGGCAGATCAGGTGGTCTGGTATGCCCATTTCTTTCAGAATTTTCCACAGTTCATTGTGATCCACACAGTCAAAGGCTTTGGCATAGTCAGTAAAGCAGAAACAGATGTTTTTCTGGAACTATCTTGCCTTTTCCATGATCCAGCAGATGTTGGCAATTTGATCTCTGGTTCCTCTGCCTTTTCTAAAACCAGCTTGAACATCAGGAAGTTCACAGTTCACGTATTGCTGTAGCCTGGCTTGAAGAACTTTGAGCATTACTTTACTAGCATGTGAGATGAGTGCAATTGTGCAGTAGTTCGAGCATTCTTTGGCATTGACTTTCTTTGGGATTGAAATGAAAACTGACCTTTTCCAGGCCTGTGGTGTGCTAAGTTTTCCCAATTTGCTGGCATATTGAGTGCAGCACTTTCACAGCAGCATCCTTTCAGGATTTGGAATAGCTCCACTGGAATTCCATCACCTCCACTAGCTTTGTTCGTAGTGATGCTTTCTAAGGCCCATTTGACTTCACATTCCAGGATGTCTGGCTCTAGGTGAGTGATCACACCATCATGATTATCTGGGTTGTGAAGATCTTTTTTGTACAGTTCTTCTGTGTATTCTTGCCACCTCTTCTTAATATCTTCTGCTTCTGTTAAGTCCATACCATTTCTGTCCTTTATTGAGCCCATCTTTGCATGAAATGTTCCCTTGGTATCTCTAATCTTCTTGAAGAGATCTCTAGTCTTTCCCATTCTGTTGTTTTCCTCTATTTCTTAGCACTGATTGCTGAGGAAGGCTTTCTTATATCTCCTTGCTATTCTTTGGAACTCTGCGTTCAGATCCTTATATCTTTCCTTTTCTCCTTTGCTTTTCACTTCTCTTCTTTTCACAGCTATTTGTAAGGCCGCCTCAGACAGCCATTTTGCTCTTCTGCATTTCTCTTCCATGGGGATGGTCTTGATCCCTGTCTCCTGCACAATGTCATGAACCTCCATCCATCATCAGGCATTCTATCTTTCAGATCTAGTCCCTTAAATCTATTTCTCACTTCCACTGCAGAGTCACTTACTGTGTTCTCTTTTTAAATTTTGCCTACAAGGGGGACAGCATATGCTATTTTCTTTCTCTGTCTGGCTGACTTCACTTAGTCTATAATCCTCCAGGGCCCATTCTTGTGACAGTTGTATAATTTAATAATTTCAGTAGCCATTTTTCATGGCTGATAATAGTCCACTGTATATATGTACCACATCTTTAACCTTTAATCTGTCAGAAGACATCTTGCTGGTTCTGTGTCTTGACTATTATAACTACTGTGGCAGTGAACATTGGGGGTGCATGTGACTTTCTGAATGATAGTTTTCTCGAATATTGGCCCAGGTATGGGTATGTCTGATCATGGGCTGAGCTCTCTTGGAATTTTATTTTCAGGCCTACGGAGGCTGTCCTTTCTAGTGGCTGTTTTCAATGTTCTTTCCCGCTGACCGTGTTAGAGAGTTCCTCTTCTCCCATCTCTCTCCTGCATGTAATATTTGTAATCTTGTGAGGATGCCCATTCTGACAGGTGGGATGTGATTTCTTGTCATTTTGATTGACATCATATTTAGGGATGTAGAGCATCTTGTCCTGTGGCCATTTTTTTTTTTTTTCCTTTCTTAAAGGGTGTGAGGAAAATTTACCTGTTACAGTTGGGTTCTTGAAAGTCAGTTGTGTTTGGAATTTATTTCTGCAAAACCCGCCCCAGGACCATTCTAGAGGGTTACTGTCCTTAACAGCCCCATAGGCCTTGTGAATTGGAGGTGCTGATACGCACCAGAGATCAAGTTGTAGTTACAGAAAATGTCCACAAGGCGGCAGCACTTTTCATGCCCAGTTCTGCTTCCTTGGGCAGTCTGATCCTTAGGGAAAGTCAGTTTCCTGTGTGTGAATTACAGTGGAATGGAGAAGACAATGGCAACCCACTCCAGTACTCTCGCCTGGAGAGTCCCATGGACGGAGGACCCTGGTAGGCGGCAGTCCAGGGGGTCTCTAAGAGTCCGGTACGACTGAGCGACTTCACTTTCACTTTTCACCTTCATGCATTGGAGAAGGAAATGGCAGCCCACTCCAGTATTCTTGCGGAGCCTGGTGGGCTGCCATCTATGGGGTCGCACAGAGTCGGACACAACTGAAGCGACTTAGCAGCAGCAGCAGCAGCAGTGTCTGAGCAAACCCCCAACGGCTTGTGTCTCACTACTTCTTCCCCTTAAAGCTGCACACCTCCCCTCCAGACCCATCCATACCTGGGCCAGAGCACCTGGTGAGGTGCCTAGGAGGCTGTGCTCTCAAGAAGGAGGCTTGAATTGGGGTCCCCAGCACAAATTAGACTTGGTCTAGGTTACTTTTCCAGAGTTTGAGGCCAGATGGTCAGGTGACCATCCTTTGGTTGAACTAGGGACTCTGGTTCCAGCCAGAGCAAACCAGACAGTACTCAATTAAGGACACCCTGCCCAGTTGTTCAGCCCCACTACAGGGCAGTCATGGGTTCCAAGGCTGCTCAGAATCCAGGGATGGGACAGCAGCCCAAGTCAGGCAGGTGGGGGGAAATTAACTAGGCATTGATTTTCTTTCCTTTTCTTTAATGCTAATGCTATATGGGAATATAGTTGATTTGCCGTTTTTTTTGCTTGTCATCAGTATACAATCGCCTGATTCTGTTATGCATTATGTTTATAAACAGCATATCTGTTCTTTTTTGGATTGTTTTGCCCTAGAGGTTATTGTCGAAGGCAATGGCACCCCACTCCAGTACTCTTGCCTGGAAAATCCCATGGCGGGAGGAGCCTGGTAGGCTGCAGTCCATGGGGTCGCAAAGAGTCGGACACGACTGAGTGACTTGATTTTCACTTTTCACTTTCATGCATTGGAGAAGGAAATGGCAACCCACTCCAGTGTTCTTGCCTGGAGAATCCCAGGGACAGGGGAGCCTGGTTGGCTGCCATCTATGGGGTCGCACAGAGTCGGACACGACTAAAGTGACTTAGCAGCAGCAGCAGCGGCAGAGGTTATTGTAGAATTTTGAGCCGAGTTCCCTGTGCTGAACATCAGGTGTTTTTTGGAGTATCTGTTAGATATACACATCTCTGTGCAAATGTGGATGGATTGAAGGAAGGAGATAATCCTTGCAAATTGTCTATTACAGATACAGATTTCTGTGTATATGTTAGAGATGCAGATTTTGTGTTTATGTGGGTGGGAGGAGCAAGGAAGGAGATATTCCTTGTGGATTGTCTACTGAAGATACTGATTTATATGTGTATATGAGAAAGGAAGGAGGTAATCCTTGTGGATTTTCTATTACAGATACAGATTTCTGTGTATACATTAGAGATACAGATTCTTTGTAAATGTGGAAGGAATGAAGGAAGGTAGGAGATATTCCTTGTGGATTATCTATTACAGATTCATATTCCTATTTATATGTTAGTCCAGATTTTCTAATTCATCCCTAGCCGTTCACTTTTTTTTGGGGGGGTGAGGGGGAACACTTTGTGTTTGAATTCTCAGTCTCTCTTTATGTTGTAAATTAGTTCTATTGCATCTCTCTCTTCATTTTGCATAGAAGGGAGATAGTGTACTATTGTCCTTCCTTGACTGGTTGACTTGGTTAGTGTTAAGATTCTTCAAGGTCCATCCCTGTGGTGACCAGGGGCACAGTTTCATAATTTCAGCGGCAGTTCTTCGTAGTCCATTTTATACATGTACTGCATCTTTAAGCTTTAATCTGGTCAGTGGACATTTTCCTGGGTTTGTGTTTTGCTGTTGTAAGTAGGGCTGCAGTGAACATTGGGGTGCATGTGTTTTTTTGAATGGTGGTTTTTCGGATTTAAGCCCACGTAGAGGGTATGTCAGATTCTAGGCTTAGTTTTTCTGAAGATCTTTTTCTAGCATGCTGGAGGCTGTACTTTCTAGGGCTGTTGGCAATCTCCATTCCCACTGACTGTGTCAAGTAGGTTCCATTACTACCCAGCTCTCTCCCACATGTATTGTTGCAGACTTGTGAGGATGGCCATTCTGATAGGTTGGATTTGATTTTGTGTTGTCATTTTGATTGGCATTTCTCCTGTAATAATTAGGGATGATGAGCATATTATCCTGTGACAGTTTGGGGTTTTTTTCTTACAGCTGTGAGGAAAATTTACCTTTCGCCATTGGCTTCTTGAATGTTGGTTGTGTTTGCAATTTATCTCTGCAGTATTCACCGCAGGGCCTTTCCTGGGGGTGAGCATCTGTGTGCTAAGTCCTTCAGTCGGGTCCCACTATCTGTGACCCTGTGGACCGTAGACCACCAGACTCCTCTGTCCATGGGATTCTCCAGGCAAGAATATCGGAGTGGGTTGCCACGCCCTCCTCCAAGGGGTCAAACCAGTGTCTTTATGTCTCCTGCAGTGGCAGGCAGTTCTTTACCACTAGCACCACCTGGGAAGCCCTAGTAGAATCCTAAAAAGTCATTAACAACTCACCTAGTCATACAGAAAGAGGTTAAGCTGTATCACCAGGGCAAACTGTTAAACCTCAAATGGAAAGGTCAGACCAAGGCCTGAGATGTGGGAAGGGTCAGTAGACATGGTGATCTCACCATGTGCCCCCTTGGCAGTGACTGTATTGGCTCAAGGAACAGCTTTTATTGGTCCCACCAGAAGCCTTCCCTTTGAAGGGAGCAGTGCACATCTTTAAAACTGCTCAAAAATCCAAAACTGAGCCCATCGCCTTGAGTAACATGATAATGCATGTCCCTATAGTTAGAAGAAAGGGAATAACTAAATATTTCATAAATTGTTATCTGTGAAAAGATTGTCAAGTTGAGATTTCAAACCTAATTTATTTTACACATCTAAAAAGATTCATCCTGAATGCTCCTCATTGTTAATTATTTAAGAAATGCAAATCAAAACTTTGATGAGGTACCACCTCAAACTGGTCAGAATGGCCATCATTTAAAACTCTCCAAGTAACAAGTGTTGCAGAGGGTGTGGAGAAAAGGGAACCCTCCTACACAGTTGGTGGGAATATAAATTGGTGCAGTCACTGTAGAGAACAGTATGGCGGTTCCTCAAAAAAATTAAAAATAGTTACCATGTGATCTAGCAATCCCACTTCTAGCCATACATCCAGACAAAGCCATAATTCGAAAAGATACATGCTGTATTCTAAAAGTATTTGTGCATACCAGCTGCAGATCTGACAAGAAACCTTACTCTCACATCTGAGATGTTGAATTTGTTTTCACATATTGTCTGCTGTATTTAGACTCTTGGTTCATACTCCATGTAACCCCATAGTGTCATAATTAAATCCAATTTGAATTTTAGCCTTATTTTTTGGATGTGGTTTCCCTGCAGCAGCGTAGGAGCATTCCCTTTTCTCCAGGTCCTGTTTCCTTCTACGACCTGTTACTTGTTGATATGAATGTCAATTTCATTCTAGCTCAGTTTGAACAAAGAAGCAAAAAATCAGGGGGCCTAAGTTTTCTGTTTTCTTCATGGAGAAAGAGGAAACTGTTAGAAGACTAAGTCCCTGTAGCTCATATGCTCTTTGAGCCACTAATTGTTTGCAGGAGTTTGATTTTATTTTCGAGTGTGACCTTTTATTCATATGATAACAAATAACAGAATTAGAAGAAAGTAATTTGAAATTATGGCTTGCTTCTACCTAGAAAATCTGAACCAAAGGAACAATGGAAACTGCAGAATCATGCTTCCAAACTTTTAAGAATATTTTAGGTTTGCAAATAACTAGTATGCTTGGAATTAAACCAGTATATTTTTATTCTGATAAAGAATGTACTTTTCCAGAAGACTTCCAGTGTGGCTGCTTCCTGCTGAAAACCCTGGGATACTGGAATCAGGCCACTTCCTGTCTGTCTTTACAGGACCCGGGGAGGCACTGTAAGAAATTCCTGGATCTCCCCTGGGTCCTGACCATCACGTGGCCACAGAAATTGCTAACATTCAGTTTCCTGATGTGGATGAAGTGTGGAGCCCAGTGATGCTTTCTTCTTCAGGAAATGTACATCCTAGTTCCCACATGAGGGTGAGCCCCCTGTCCAACGATGAGAGACCCTGTACGTGTGTGACCTGTGTCTCCTGGGAGACCAGCCCTAAACTCACCTGAACCTGACCAAGTTCTGTCTACATGGTAGGTTTAGACCTCTCCAAGTCCTGTCTACACTGATGATGTTTAGACGAGACCATGTACTTTCTGCAGTGAGGACATTTAGGCCCGACTGTACTCTGTGCACTGGGACATAGAGATCCAGGTGCAGGCCTGGCCTGGCCTCTGTCTGGGAAACTTCATGCCTGTGTCTGAGTGTCAGTGCTCAGATGTCTGGGCTCTGGGGCTGGGTAGGCTTCTCTGGGAACCATTCTCTCCTCTAAGTGGGCTTCCCTGGCCCTCCCGGGGGTCAGTGCTGCGGTCATGCTCCTAGTCTGCTCCCTGCCAGGTTCACCTCCCCGGGGCTCCTGGAGACCCCTCAGGTGGCCACCTGGTAATCATTCCAATTTCCCAGCACATTCAGGTTGAGTAGGGAGGCAGGTTCACCTGGTGAATTGGTTCCAGGGCACAGGGGTCAGGCAAAAAGTCAACAGGCAGCAGGTGAGGTTGCTGCTGCGACCTCCTTCCAGTCGACTCTCCTCCAAAGAGAACGGAGCTGCCCCTCGTCTTCCAGCCCAGCTCTCCTGTTTTCTCAACATCTCAGCGGGACAAGAAAGACAGAGCCTGCCAGAACCAACCAATTCACCTCTAGCATGAGCTTTCAAACGAGTGAAAATCATATGATACCAAAGTGAAAACAAGAGGGGCCTGACTTCTCAGGAACAACTGTCGGGGGAGGAGATGGACCCTACACTTCTTTCTAGGATCCCAGAAGGCCCCAGGGTCCTGGCTTGTTCACACATTGGGGGCCTGCCAACCACAGCCATGGTGTCCTGACTGAGGGGATGTGTGACCCCAGTTTGGAGGTCTGGGCACTCTGTGGGTCTTACCCCATCCACATGGGTCAGGAATCTATACCCAGAGACCCCTTATTTGTACTTTACCTGCAGTGTCTTGTCTCCTCAGAGATTCCCAACCAATGAATTGAGGGTGTTGCCATGATTAACCTGTGGTCCTTTTTCTTCCCTTTACCTTGTTGGATTCACACGAGTTTAGGCACCTTTGAGTGGGTTGCTGCTCTGTTCTGCAGAATGAAAACCTTTGGAGATGTCATATTAATATAGCATATCACATGTCTAATTCATAGGGTCACCACTGTCTCGTTTCCCCTTCACTAAGCTCAGGTAATTTAACTTTTATTTTATAGTGGGGTAGAGTTTATTTCCATTGTTTCATTGGTTTTAGGTGTGCAGGAATTTGATTTGATTTTTCATAGACAGACATCTATTCCTTTTCCTTTTTGTTCCTAATATAGGTTATTACAGTTTGCTCAGTAGAGTTCACTGTTCTATTCAGTAGATTCTATTTGATTATCAGTTTGATAGCTATTAGTGTGTATATTTTCATCTGAAACTCTTAATTTATTCCTTCCTTTTAACTTTCTTTTTAAAAAATTTATTTTAATTGGAGGCTAATTACTTTACAATATTGTGGCAGTTTTTGCCATACATTGACATGAATCAGCCATGGGTGTACATGTGTCCCCCATCCTGAACCCCCCTCCCACCCCCCTCCCCATCCCATCCCTCAGGGTTGTCCCAGTGCACCAACTTTGAGTGCCCTGCTTCATGCATCAAACTTGGACTGGTGATCTATTTCACATGTAATATACATGTTTCAGTGCTATTCTCTCAAATCATCCCACCCTCGCCTTCTCCCAGAGTCCAAAAGTCTGTTCTTTATGTCTCTTTTGCTGTCTTGCATATAGGGTCATCGTTACCGTCTTTCTAAATTCCATATATATGCGTTAATATACTGTATTTGGTGTTTTTCTTTCAGACTTACTTCACTCTCTATAATAGGCTCCAGTTTCATCCACCTCATTAGAACTGATTCAAATGCGTTCATTTTAATAGCTGAGTAATTAACTTTCTTTTGATAATCATAATTTGGTTTTCTCAATCCGCGAGTCCATTTCTGTTTTGTAAAAGTGTTCCCTGGTATGAATTTATAGATTCCAACTGTCTGCAGTGTCTTACAATATTTGTCTTTTTCTCTCTGACTTACCTCCCTTAGTATGAAAATTTCTCAGTCCACCCATGCAGCTGCCAATATAATTATTTTTTCTGCTTTATGGGTAAGCAGCATCTCACTGTATAAATGCATCACGTAGTCTTCATTTTTCTGTCAGTGGGCATTTTTGTGTGTTCTATGTCTTGGCTACTCTAAACAGTGCTACGGTGAAAATTGAGCACATGTAATTTGAACGATGAATTTCTCCAGATCTAAGCCTGGGAGCGGGGACCGCAGGATCACATGATACTTCTCTGTTTAGTGTTTCACAGAACCTCCGCGCCGTTTTCCACAGTGGCTTCACCACTTATATTCCCACCAACATTGTAGGAGGATTCCTTTTTCTGTACATCCTGTGCAGTATTGATTTTTTGTAGATATTTTCAAGGATGGCCATTGTGACCAATGTGAGGTGATACTTCATTGTAATTTTGATTTGCATGGATTTAATAATCCTTGATGTGGAGTATCTTTCCATGTGCTGTTATCATTTTACACCTTGTGGGTACAATTTAACTCTTGAATCTGGCTTGCTGAAACTTGGCCCTGTTTGGAATTCTTTTCTGATGATTCACCTTAGGACACTTCTTGAGGGCAGCTGTCATTTACAGCCCTTTTTGACTTTTGACTTTTGAGAGCATATCAGCACCTGTTTTACTGTGTATCTATTAATCTGAACCAGCTGGTTGCTCCCTGCCCCTTTATTTTTTGGTAAGGTAAGTTTGTTTTTTAAGTCTCTGAGGCTGATTCTCTCTTGTAAAAAGTTCATTTGTATCCATTTTTAGAGTCCACCAGAAATGATGTCCTATGATAGCTGTCTTTCCCTGATCACTTAGTATATCAATTCAGATTTCTTCCCTGTAACTGGAAACGGCATTATTTCATCCTTCTTTATTCTGAGTAGTATTGTATTGTGCATATGTACCCCATCTTCTGTATCCATCCATCTGTCCTTGTACATTTAAGTTGCTTCCCTCTCTTTACTATTGTACCCAGTGTTGCCATGATCACTGGGGTGCAGGTATCTTTAAAAAATATTTTTTTCTGGATCTATGCCTAGGTATGGGATTTCTGGGTCACTTGGTACTTCTATTTTTAGTTTTTTAGAGAGCCTCCATAATGTCCTCCCTCGTGGATGTACCCGTTTACATTCCCACCCACACTGTCAGAGGGCTTTCTTCTCCCCACACCTTCTGCAGAATTTATTGTTGTAGGTTTTTTGAGATGGTCACTCTAATCGTTGTGAAGTGTTACCTCATTGGACCACTGAGTTGCCCTTCTCTAAGAACTAATGATTCTGACCATCTTTTCTTGTACTTTATGGCCATCTGTGGCGAAATGCACATTTAGATCTTCGGCAATTTTTCACTGGATTCTTTATTTTTTGATATTGAGCTTTATGAGTTGTTTGTATGTGTGGAGAGAAATTCCCTGTGAGTACCTTCATTTGCTAGAATTGCTTCCATTCTAGGTTGTCTTTTTCTTTCCCTGATAATTTGCTTTGCTGTGCAAATGCTTCTAAGGTCTATTAGGTCCCATTTGTTTATTTTTATTTGTCCTGATTCTAAGTGGTGAATCAAAACAGAACTTTGCTGCACTTCCTGTCACAATGTGTTCTGCCTTTTTCCTTAGGAGTTCCATTGTATCTGTCCTTTTGTTTAGCCCTTTAATCTATTTGCAGTTTATTTGTGTGTATGGTGTTAGGGAATCATCTAATTTCAATCTCATTTTCATGCTAAGGAACCTGCCTGTGTCCTCCACAGTGGGTGCTCCCAATTTCCATTCCCAGCATTAGTATGCGAGGGTTCCCTTTGCTCTATATCCTCTCCAGGATTTTATTGTTTATAGAGTTTCAGCCTATGGCCATTGTGAGTGGTGTGAGGTGGTACCTCACTGAAGTTTTGATTTGCATTTCTCTCATATTTAGCGATGCTGGCATCTTTTCATGTGATTTTTTTTAAACACTGTGAGTTAAACTTACTCAAATTGTCTTCTTGAATGCCTTCCCTATTTTGAATATTGACCTCGTTTAGGACATTTCTTGAGGGCAGGTGTTTTTTATTTATAGCCCCTCAGGCTTTGTGAATGTTAAGTGCTGATGAGCATCGGTTTTACAGTTGTTATGGGAAATAGCCACCAGGGGGCAGCATGGCTTAATGCCTAATTCGAGTTACTGGGGGAACCAGACCTTAGGGAAAGTCCGGTTCCTGGTTTGTCAATTAAGGTGGAATGTGCCACAAGAAACACTTAGAGCTTGTGTCCTATTCCTTCTTCCTTCCTTACCCCATCCCCTGGACACATCCAAGTTTCTGCAACACCACTCTGGGGAGGTTCATCCATAGGTGGGGCGATCCTAAGGAAGGGGTTTGGAGGTGGGAACCCCAACACCAGGAGACATGGAGCCCACAGGGTTTTTCAAAGCTCTTCCAGCCCAGAGGCTCCGCATCCTTTGGGTGCAGTAGGTGTTGTTTCACTGCAGGAGGGTCCTCCTGGAACTGGAGGTTGTGGGCCCGTGCAGAAAACAGGCTCACCAGGTCCATGGGGCAGGGCTCACTGGCTGGCACATCCTCCCCAGCTCTGTCAGCCCTGTGACAGTCCGTCCTTGGGAAACAAGCCTGCCCAGGCTTCAGGGATGTGACAGCAGCCCAGGTCACCAAGGCCTGAGGGGAATAGAGTTGACATTCACTGTTTATAACTTGTATTTATTGGTGTATAGGTGACTTACAATGTTGTAGGGTTTGTTTATTTTTTAGGTGGACAGCAACACGATTCACTTATGCATAGATGTGTACATGTCCTTTTTTGGGTTCTCTTCCCATATAGTTTATTGTGTGCTGTTGAGTGCACAGTAGTGAGGAGTCCTCGCTGATTATCTCATAAAGAGTAGTGTGTGTGTGTTCATCTCCACCAGCTCATTTCTCACTGCCCAACACATTTCCCTTTTGGTAACTGTAAGGTGCTTTGCTATGTTGTGGGCTTTCCCGGTGGCTCAGCTGGTAAAGAATCTGCAATGTGGGAGACCTGAGTTTGACCCCTGGGTTGGGAAGATCTCCTAGAGAAGGGAAAGGCTACCCACTCCATATTCTGGCCTGGAGAATTCCACGGACTGTATAGTCCATGAGGTGGCAAAGAGTTGGACATAACTGAGTGACTTTCACTTGCTATGTTATAGGGCCATTTCTGCTTGCAAAAGTTCATTTGTATCCATTTTTAGAATCCACCTCCATATGATGATATGGTACTTGCCTTCCTTTGTCTCACTTCACTTAGTATCCTCTCTACTTCCTTCCTTGTTTTGGACATGGTATGATGTCACCCTTTTATGACTGAGTAATAATCCACTGTGTGCGTGTACCCCATCGTTTTACCCATTCATCTGTTCTTATCCACTTAGGTTGCTTCCAAGTCTTGGCTATTGGACATGGTGCTGCCAAGAACATTGGGTGCACCTGTCTTTTAAAATAATGGTTTTCTCTGGATCTATGCCCAGTAATGGGATTGCTGGGTCCTATAGAACTTCGGAAGCAATGATGCTAAAGCTGAAACTCCAGTACTTTGGCCACCTCATGCGAAGAGTTGACTCATTGGAAAAGACTCTGATGCTGGGAGGGATTGGGGGCAGGAGGAGAAGGGGACGACAGAGGATGAGATGGCTGGATGGCATCACTGACTCGATGGACATGAGTCTGGGTGAACTCCATGAGTTGGTGATTGACAGGGAGGCCTGGCGTGGTGCGATTCATGGGGTCGCAAAGAGTCGGACATGACTGAGCGACTGATCTGATCTGATAGAACTTCTCTGTTTAGTTTTTAATGAACCATTACCTGTTCTCCTTCATGAATGTATTGACTTTTATTCCCACCACCAGGTAGGAGGTTTCTTTTTTCTACATACCCTCTCCAGAATTTATTGTTGTAGATTTTTGGTTCTGACCATTCTGACCTTTGTGAGGCATAATACATTGTACTTCTGAGCTGCAGTTCTCTAATACTTACAGACGCTGAGCATCTTTTCATGTAGTTCATGGCCACCTCTATGCCTTCTTTGGAGAAATGTCCATTTGAATCTTGTGCCTCTGTTTGATTGCATTTCCTTTGATATTGAGGTGCATAAACTGTGTGTTTTGGAGATAAATTCCTCATGGGTGGTTTTTTTTTTTTTTTGCAAATATTAGATTTTGAGGGTTGTCTTTTTGTTGTCTTTATGGTTTCCTCTGCTCTGGAATCATTTTTTAAAATTTTAATTGGAGGCTAATTACTTTACAATATTGTGGTGTTTTTTGCCATACATTCACATGAATCAGCCATGGGTGTACATGTGTTCCCCATCCTGACCCTCCCTCCAATCTCCCTCCCCATCCCACCCCTCAGGGTCATCCCAGTGCACCAGCCCTGAGCACCCTGCCTCATGCATCAAACCTGGACTGGCGATCTATTTCACATATGATAATATACATGTTTCAATGCTATTCTCTCAAATCACCCCACTCTCGCTTTCTCCCACAGAGTCCAACAGTCTGTTTTTATATCTGTGTCTCTTTTGCTGTCTCACATATAGTGTCATCGTTACCATCTTTCTAAATTTTCTATGTATGCATTAATATACGGTATTGGTGTTTTTCTTTCCGACTTACTTTGCTCTGTATAATAGGCTCCAGTTTCATCCACCTCATTAGAACTGATTCAAATGTATTCTTTTTAATGGCTAGTAATATTCCATTGTGTATATGTACCACAGCTTTCTTATCCATTCATCTGCTGATGGACATCTAGGTTGCTTCCATGTCCTGGCTATTGTAAACAGTGCTGTGATGAACACTGGGGTACACATGTCTCTTTCAATTCTGGTTTCCTCGGTGTGTATGCCCAGCAGTGGGATTGCTGGGTTGTATGTCTGCCATCATTTTTAAGGGGCATTCGGTCTCAGTTATTTATTTTTGTTTTATTTTTCATGATTCTAAGAGGTGGGTCAAACTAGAACTTGCTGCGTTCTATGTCAAAGCACGTTCTACCTTTTTCCTCAAGAGTTTCGTATTATCTGTCCGTTGGGTCTTTAATCTATTTGTAGTTTATTTTTGTGTATGCTGTTAAGGGAGTATTCTAATTTGGTTCTCATTTCTTAAAAGCCTGTGCGCTGTTCTCCATGTGGCTGTTGCTGGTTTACCTTTTCACTGGCAGTCTAGGAGGGTTCCCTTTTTCTCACAATTTCTCCAGCATTTATTGTTTCTCTAGTTTTAGACAATGGCTATTGTGAACCATGTCAGGAAATGCCTCATTGTAGTTTTGATCTGCATTTCTCTAAAAGTAGCAATGTTGACATCTTTTCATGTTATATTTTCTAAAGAGTGTGAGTTAAACTTGCCTCTTCAATTGGCCACTTGGACGCCTGCCTTGTTTCCCATCTACACAGATGTCTATGTGATTTGTTGGGTTTTTTTCTTTATAGGTTAATACAGAGTGTGGAGTAAGTTTCCTTGTGTTATGCAGTAGGTCCTGGTGACTGATTTTATGAATAGGATTGTGCATGTATTAGTCTGAAGAAGCTCACTTCTCCCTGCTCCACATCTTTATATCTTGGTGATGGGAAGTTTCTAAGTCTGTGATTCTGTGTCTCCAGGCATTAAGTTCATCTGTATCCATCTTTAGATCACACCTAGAAGTGATCATGCAATATTTGTCTGTCCTTGTCTCCCTTACCTGGAATGATCATCTCTACTCACTTTCCTGACGCTGGACTTGGCATTACTTCCAACTTCTTTAGAGTTGAGAAACATTGCTTTATGTACACGTTCCCCATCATATGTTTCCATTCACGTGCTTCTACAATCAGCTTGCTTTCCTGTCTTACCTCGTGGGGCCGAAATCACAGGGTTGCCTGTCTCTGTTAAAATTTTGGTTGTCTCCACTGGCTGCCTTGATGGGAAGATGTCTCGCTGTCCAGATGTGAAGATGCAAGCCTGCTCAGGAATGGGAGACAAGCCCAGGTCAGGGAGGAGGGAGGGAGTAAGCTCGGTATTGCCTTTTCTTTAATCTCATGTCTATGCTATGTTGGAGTACACTCACTTTGGAGTTTTGTGTCTGCAGGGTCCTGCCCCCTGCGTCATCTATGCCATATGCTCACAGCGTGTCTTTTCTTTTTGGATTCTGTTGCCGTAGATGTTATGGCAGAAGGTAGACCAAGTTCCCCATGCTGAACATCAGATCCTTCTTGAGTATCTATTAGAGATACAGGTTTCTGTGTATGTGTGGAAGGAAGATAGGTAATGATTTTAGATTGTCTATTACAGATACAGATATCTCTGTATATGTTTGAGATACAAATTTCTGTGTATATTTGGAAGGAAGGAAGGAAGAAAAGAGATAATCCTTGTGGATTCTCTATTACAGATACAGATTTCTGTTAGACCTGACCTCCTAATTCATCCTTGCTCTTTCAATTTTCTTGGAACCCTTTGTTTGTGTGTGAATTCTCAGAGTCTCTTTTTGAATAAGTGTGTTCCTTTGTATCTCGCTTTTTATTTTGCCCAGAGGGACATCATATGCTATTTTCTTTCTCTTTTTGGCTGACTTCACTTATCTATGATTCTCCATCCTCCATCATTGTGACAATTAGTGGCATAATTTCAAAATTTCAGTGGTGGTTTTTCATAGCTGAGTAATACTCCATTGTATATATGTACCACATCTTCTTTAACTTTAAATCTATCAGATGACATCTTTCTGGTCCTGTGTCTTGGCTACTGTAAGTGGTACTGCAGTGGATGTTGGGGTGCATGTGACTTTTTCAGTGATGGATTTCTCAGGATATAGGCCAGGTGGGGGTGTGTCAAGTCATGGGCTGAGCTATTTTGAAATTTTATTCGCAGGACAGCCTGTGAAGGCTGTCCTTGCTAGGGGATTTTGCCAATGTCCATTCCCACTGACTGTGTAGGGGTTTCCTCTCTGCCCAGCTCTCTCCTGCATCTATTCTTAGTAGACTTGTGAGGATGGCCATTCTGTTAAGTGTGACTTGATTTCTTGGTGTCTTTTAGTTTTTTGGTTACATTGGAATGAAGCAGGGCAAAGACTAATAGAGTTTTGCCAAGAAAATGCACTGGTCATAACAAACACCCTCTTCCAACAACACAAGAGAAGACTCTATACATGGACATCACCAGATGGTCAACACCAAAATCAGATTGATTATATTCTTTGCAGCCAAAGATGGAGAAGCTCTATACAGTCAGCAAAAACAAGACCAGGAGCTGGCTGTGGCTCAGACCGTGAACTCCTTATTGCCAAATTCAGACTTAAATTGAAGAAAGTAAGGAAAACCACTAGACCATTCAGGTATGACCTAAATCAAATCCCTTATGATTATACAGTGGAAGTGAGAAATAGATTTAAGGGCCTAGATCTGATAGAGTGCCTGATGAACTATGGAATGAGGTTCATGACATTGTACAGGAGACAGGGATCAAGACCATTCCCATGGAAAAGAAATGCAAAAAAGCAAAATGACTGTCTGGGGAGGCCTTACAAATAGCTGTGAAAAGAAGAGAAGCGAAAAGCAAAGGAGAAAAGGAAATTTATAAGCATCTGAACAGCCTCCGGGCCTTGTGAAATGCAAGAAATTGAGGAAAATAATAGAATGGGAAAGGCTAGAAATCTCTTCAAGAAAATTAGAGAAACCAAGGGAACATTTCATATGAAGATGGTTCCGATAAAAGACAGAAATGGTATGGACCTAACAGAAGCAGAAGATATTAAGAAGAGGTTGCAAGAATACACAGAAGAACTTAGGTACAAAAAGGTCTTAATGACCTGGATAACCATGATAGTGTGGTCACTCACCTAGAGCCAGACATCCTGTAGTGTGAAGTCAAGAGGGCCTATGGAAGCATTGTGTGTGCTCAGTCGCTTTAGTAGTATCTGACTCTTTGTGATCCCATGGACTGTAGCCTGCCAGGCTCCTATGTCCTTGGGATTCTCCAGGCAACAGTACTGGAGTGGGTTTCTGGGCCCTCCTCCAGGGGATCTTCCTGACCCAGGGATTGAACCCATGTTTCCTACATGGCTGGCAGATTCTTTATCACTGAGCCACCTGGGAAGCCTGGAAGGAAGCATTACTATGAACAAAGCTAGTGGAGGTGATTGAAATCCTGCCAAGTTATTTCAGATCCTAAAAGATGATTCCGTTATAGTGCTGCACTCAGTGTGACAGCAAATTTGGAAAATTCAGTAGTGGCCACAGGACTGGAAAGGTCAGTTTTCATTCCAATCCCAAAGAGGACAATGCCAAAGAATGTTCAAACTACCGCACAATTGCACTGTTTTCACATGCCAGCAAGGTAATGCTCAAAGTCATTCAAGCTAGGCTTCAACAGTACATGAACTGAGATATTCTAGATGTACAAGCTCGATTTAGAAAAGGCAGATGAACCAAAGATCAAATTGCCGACATCCATTGGATCATAGAGATTTCCAAATTTGCTGTCATATTGAGTGTAGAACTTTAACAGAATCATCTTTGAGGATTTGAAACAGCTCAGCTGGATTTCAGTCACCTCCACCAGCTTTGTTCAGACGTTCAATTGTTTCCAACTCTTTGCAACCCCATGGACTGCAGCACACCTGGCTTCCCTGTCCTTCACCATCTCCCAGACGTTGCTCAAACTCCTGTCTATTGAGTTGGTGATGCCATCCAGCCATCTCATCCTCTCTCATCCCCTTCTCCTCCTGCCTTCAATCTTTCCCCAGCATCAGGGTCTTTTCCAGTGAGTCAGCTCTTCACAGCAGATGGCCAAAGTACTGGAGCTTCAGTTTCAGCAATAGTCGTTCCAATGAATATTTAGGATTGATTTCCTTTAGGATTGACTGGTTTGATCTCCTTTCTGTCCAAGGGGCTCTCAAGAGTCTTCTCTAATACCACAGTTCAAATGCATCAGTTCTTTGGTGTTCAGCCTTCATTATGGTCCAACTCTCACATCCATACATGAGTACTGGAAAAATCATAGCTTTGACTATATGGACCTTATCTATTAGAGACAGAAATTTCTGTGTATATTGTGTATATGTGGAAGAAAGGAAGGGAGGGAGATAATCCTTGGGTTTATCTATTGCAGATTCATATTTATTTATGTTAGTACAAAGTATAGAGGCTGCACTCTCAGGAAGGAGGCTTCAGCTTGGTGAGTCTACCCTGTATCCTTGGAGCCAGAGGGTCAGGCCACCATTGTTGGGGTGCACGAGGGATTCTGATCCCAGAGAGAAAAAATCCAGACAGTACAGGTTTAAGAGACCCTAACACTATGAAGGGTGTCTCTGTGAAGGGCAACCCTGCCGGGCCATCTCGACCCCACCAGGGGCCAGCCCTGGGACTCAGGTCTCCTCAGGTCCAGGGATGGAATAAGAGCCCATGTCTTGGAGGTCAGAGGGAATAAAGTAGGCATTACTTTTCTTTCCTTTTCCTTAGTCTCATTCCAGTGCTCTGTTGAAGTCTAGTCAATATGCAGTTTTGTGTTTGTCCTCAGCATACAACGAACTGATTCGGTTATGACAGATGCATTCAGCATATGTGTGGCTGTTTTGTTTTGATTTTTTCCCATGGAGTTTACTGAACAAGGTCCAGTAAAGTTCTCTGTTCTGATCATCAGGTCCCTGTATCTCTATTTATTAGAGACACAGATTTTTTTGTACATGTGCAAGGAACCAAGGAAGGAAATAGTCCTTGTAGATTATCTATTCCAGCAACAGATTTCTATGTGTATATTAGAGATTTCTGTGTGTATATTATACTTCTGTATATATGTGCAAGGAAGGAAGAAATCAAGGAAGGAAGGCTGGAAGTAAGCCTTGTAGATTAGCTCATACAGATACAGATTTCTGGATATATGGTAGACATACAGATTTCAGTGCCTATGTGAAAGGAAGATAGGAAGGAAGGAGGAGATAATCCGTGTGGATTATGGAGACACAGATTTCTGTGTACATTAGTACTGAATGCCTAATTCATCCCTGGCCCTTTCCTTTTTCTTTTTTTTACTTTACAATATTGTATTGGTTTTGCCATACATCAACATGCATCCGCCACAGGTGTACATGTGTTCCCCATCCTGAACCCCCCTCCCACCTCCCTCCCCATACCATCCCTCTGGGTCATCCCAGTGCACCATCCCCAAGCTTCCTGTATCCTGCATCGAACCTGGACTGGCGATTCATTTCTTATATTATACATGTTTTAATGCTGTGTTGGTATTCTCAGAGTCTCTTTTTGTAAAATTAGTTCCCCTGTCTCTCTCTTTATTTTAAATTTTGTGTAAAAGGGTTAAGTTCAGTCACTCAGTTGTGTCAGACTCTTTGGGACCCCTGGACTGCAGCACGCCAGGCCTCCTTGTCCATCACCAACTCCCAGAGTTTACTCAAACTCATGTCCATCTAGTTGGTGATGCCATCCAGCCATCTCATCCTCTGTCGTCCCCTTCTCCTCTCACCTTCAACCTTTCCCAGCATCAGGGTCTTCTCCAAGGAGTCAGTTCTTCGCATCAGGTGGCCAAAGTATTGAAGTTTCAGCTTCAGCATCAGTCCTTCCAATGAATATTCAGGATTGATTTCCTTTAGGATGGACAGGTTGGATCTCCTTGCAGTCCAAGGGACTCTCAAGAGTCTGCTCCAACACCACGGTTCAAAAGCATCAATTCTTCAGCACTCAGCTTTCTTTATAGTCCAACTCTCACATCCATACATGACTACTGGAAAATCCACAGCTTTGACTAGATGGACCTTTGTTGGCAAAGTAATGTCTCTGCTTTTTAATATGCTGTCTAGGTTGGTCATAACTTTTCTTCCAAGGAATAAGCATCTTTGATTTCATGGCTGTAGTCACCATCTGCTGTGATTTTGGAGCCCAAAATGATAAAGTCTGTCACTGTTTCCCCATCTATTTGCCATGAAGTGATGGGATCAGGTACAATGATCTTAGTTTTCTGAATGTTGACTTTTAAGCCAACTTCTTACTCTCCTCTTTCACTTTCATCAAGAGACTCTTTAGTTCCTCTTTGCTTTCTTCCATAAGAGTGGTGTCATCTGCATATCTGAGGTTATTGATATTTCTCCTGGCAATCTTAATTCCAGCTTGTGCTTCATCCAGTCCAGCGTTTCTCATGATGTACTCTGCATAGAAGTTAAACAAGCAGGGTGACAACACACAGCCTTGACATACTCCTTTCCTGATTTGGAACCAGTCTGTTGTTCCATGTCCAGTTCTAACTGGTTCCTGACCTGCATACCGGTTTCTCAGGAGGCAGGTCAGGTATTCCCATCTCTTTCAGAATTTTCCAAGTTTGCTGAGATCCACACAGTCAAAGGCTTTGGCATAGTCAATAAAGCAGATGTTTTTCTGGAACTCTCTTGCTTTTTCCATGATCCAGAGGATGTTGGCAATTTGATATCTGGTTCCTCTGCCTTTTATAGATCCAGCTTGAACATCTGGAAGTTCATGGTTCATGTACTGTTGAAGCCTGGCTTGGAGAATTTTGAGCATTACTTTGCTAGTGTGTGAAATGAGTGCAACTGTGTGGTAGTTTGAGCATTCTTTGGCATTGCCTTTCTTTGGGATTGGGCTGAAAACTGACCTTTTCCACTCCTGTGGCCACTGCTGAGTTTTCCAAATTTGCTGACATATTGAGTGCAGCACTTTAACAGCATCATCTTTTAGGATTTGAAATAGTTCAACTGGAATTTTATCACCTCCACTAGCTTTGTTCGTAGTGATGCTTCCTAAGTCCTAGTTGACTTCGCATTCCAGCATGTCTGGCTCTAGGTGAGTGATCACACCATCATGATTATCTGGGTCATGAAGATCTTTTTCGTACAGTTCTTCTGTGTATTCTTGCCACCTCTTCTTAATATCAACTGCTTCTGTTAGGTCCATACCATTTCTGTCCTTTATTGTGCCCATCTTTGCATGTAAAGTTCCTTTGGTATCTCTAATTTTCTTGAAGAGATCTCCAGTCTTTCCCATTCTATTGTTTTCCTCTATTTCTTTCCATTGATCACTGAGGAAGGCTTTCTTATCTCTCCTTGCCATTTCTTGGAACTCTGTATACAAATGGGTATATCTTTCCTTTTCTCCTTTGCCTTTCACTTCTCTTTTCATAGCTGTTTATAAGGCCTTTTCAGACAACTGTTTTGCCTTTTTGCATTTCTTTTTCTTGGGGATGGTCTTGATCACTGTCTCCTGAACAATGTCATGAACCTCCATCTGTAGTTCTTCAGGCACTCTGTCTACCAGTTCTAATCCCTTGAATATATTGTCACTTTCACTGTATAGTCGTAAGGGATTTGATTTAGGTCATACCTGAATGGTCTAGTGGTTTTCCCCACTTTCTTCAATCTAAGTCTGAATTTGGCAATAAGGATTTCATGATCTGAGCCACAGTCAACTCCTGGTCTTGTTTTTGCTGACTGTATAGAGTTTCTCCATCTTTGGCTGCAAGTCTGATTTTATTGTTGACCATCTGGTGATGTCCATGTGTAGAGTCTTTCTTATGTTGTTGGAAGAGGGCATTTGCTATGACCAGTGCAGTAGAATGGTTATTATCTGCTATTTTCTTCCTCTGTCTCTGACTTCATTTAGTGTATGATCCTCCAAGGTCTACTGTTATGGCTACCAGGGGCATAATTTCCTAATTTCAGTAGCAGTTTTTAATGGCTGAGTAATAGTCCGTTGATATATATACTACACCTTCTTTAGGCTTTCATATGTCAGTGGATGTTTTCCTAGGTCTGTACTTGGCCGTCATAAGTAGTGCTGGAGGGAAAGTGGGGTGCTTGTGTCTTTTTGAATGATGGCTTTATTTTTGGAATGTAAGCGCAGGTGAGGATATATCAGACTCTAGGCTTAGCTTTTTGAAAGACTTTCTCTAGTATGCAAAGGCTGGCCTTCCTAGAGGCTGTTTGCAATGTCCATTCCACTGACCTTGTTGGAAGGGGATTCCATCATCTGCTGATGCTCTCACACATTTATTGTTTGTAGAATTGTGAGGATGACCATTCTGACAGGTAGGATTTGATATCTTGTTGTTTTAATTGGCATTTCTTCTATAATAATTAGGGATGCTGAACATCATGTCCTATGGTCATTTGGATTGTTTTTTGCATTTTTTACCTTAAAGGGTGTGAGGAATATTTATGTGTTGCAGTTGTCTTCTGGAGAGTCAGTTGTTTTTGGAATTTATTTCTGCAGTGCCCACCCCAGGAACTTTCCCCAGGGCAGCTGTCATTAATAGCCCTCTGCTGTTGCTGCTAAGTCCCTTCAGTCGTGTCCAACTCTGTGCGACCCCATAGATGGCAGCCCACCAGGCTCCCCCATCCCTGGGATTCTCCAAGCAAGAACCCTGGAGTGGATTGCCATTTCCTTCTCCAGTGCATGAAAGTGAAGTTGCTCAGTTGTGTCCGACTCTTAGCGACACCATGCACTGCAGCCCACCAGGCTCCTCTGTCCATGGGATTTTCCAGGTAAAAGTAGCCCGCTGCTGCTGCTGCTGCTGCTAAGTCGCGTCAGTCGTGTCCGACTCTGTGCGACCCCATAGATGGCAGCCCACCAGGCCCCCCCACCGCCCCGTCCCTGGGATTCTCCAGGCAAGAACACTGTAGTGGGTTGCCATTTCCTTCTCCAATGCATGAAAGTGAAAAGTGAAGGTGAAGTCGTTCAGTCGTGTCCGACTCTTAGCAACCCCATGGACTGCACCTACCAGGCTCCTCTGTCCATGGGATTTTAGCTCTCTAGGTCTTGTTATTTGGAGGTGACAGCCCTACTGATCAAGTTGTAGTTAGTACTTCTTCATGCCCAACACTGGTTCCTTTAGCAGCCAGAACCTTAGGAAATGTTGGCTTCCTGAGCTGTAAATTAAAGTGCAACATGCCTGAGCCAACACCCAAGGGCTTGTATCTCAGTACTTCTTCCCCCTAAAGCTTCACCCCTCCCCTCAAGGCTCATTACAACCTGGGCCACAGCCCCTGCTGAGGGGCCTAGGAGGCTGCACTTTCAGGAAGGAGGCTTGGGTGACCCCAGTACTGGGAGACTTGGAGGCTAGGTGACTTCTCTAAGGTCCTAGAAGTCAGAGGGCTGAATCATCATCTTTTGGTTTACTAGGGATTCTGGTGCCCATCAGGGCAAATGAGACAGAACAGGTTAAAGAGAGGACTCAATTAAGGGCGCTCTGCTGGGCTGTTGGACCCCATTCTTGGCCAATTGTGGGTTCCGAAGCTGCTCAGACTCCAAGTATGGGATAGCAGCCCAAGTCTGGGAGGTCAGAGGAAATAAGCTAGGCATTGATTTTCTCTCCTTTTCTCAGTGCTAAGTGGGAATATAGTTGATTTGCCCTTTTGTTCTTGGCGGTATACAGCCATTTGATTGAGTTATGGTATATATTTACATATAGAATGTCTGTTCTTTTTTGAATTGTTTGCCATATAGCTTATTGCAGAATTTCGAGCAAAGTTTCCTGGCCTGAACATCGGGTGTTTGTGGAGTACCAGTTAGATATACATATATGTGTCAACGTGGAAGGAAAGAGAGGAGGAGGTAATCCTTGTGGATTATCTATTAGAGATACAGATATCTGTATGTACATTAGTAGCGACCTCCTAATTCATCCCTGGACCTTTGCTGCTTTTTTGGAATCCTTTGCCTGTACTTGAATCTCAGAGTCTCTCTGTATTGTAAATTACTTCCTCTGTATCTTTTTTTTTTAACATTTTCTGTAGAAGGGACATGATCTGCTATTTTCTTCATCTGATGCTGACTTCATATAGTGAATTCTCCTCCATAGTCCATCCATGTGGGGACCATTGGCATAAATTCATAATTTCAGTTGTGGTTTTTGAAGTATGAGTAACAGCCCATTAAATATATGTACCACATTTCTTTAAGATTAAGTCTGTGGAACTTTTCTTGGGTCTGTGTCTTGGCAATTAGAGGTACCACTGCAGTGAACATTGGGGTTCATGTGTCATTTTGAGTGATGGTTTTTCATAATAATGGCAAAGGTGTGGATGTTAAAATCCTTGGTTTAGCTCTCTGGAAGTTTACTGTTCTGACCTCTGGCGCCTGTCTATTCAAGGAGTTGTTGCCAAAGTCTATTCCCTGGGGATGTGAAGAAGGGGTTCCATCATCTCCCTTCAAGAAGCCAGTGGAAACAGGTAAATTTCACTCTCACCCTTTAAGGGAATAAAGGAAAAAAAACATAAAAACCATTCAGCGAGAAAACAGGATATTCAGCAACCCTAATTATGACAGGAGGAATGGCAATCAAAATGACAAGTAATCAAATCCAATCTGACAGAAAGGCCATCCTGACTATCTGCAAATAGTAAATGATGGAGAGAACAGGGAGATGATGGACCCCCCCCCCCCCCAGTAAATGCTGTGGGAGTGGATATTGGTAATAGACCCTAGAAAGGACAGCCTCTACAGTCCAGAACTAAAAATTTCAAGAGAGATAAGCCTAGGATTTTCATATCCACACATGGGCCTCTGTTATGAAAAACCATCACTCAGAATGACACATGCACCCCAACATTCACTGCACTGATGCATAAAACAGCCAAAACAGAGACCAAGATGAAGCCCATCGACAAATTAAATCTTACAGAAGTGTGTGCATATATACAATGAGTCTTATTATTCAGACTTGAAAAACCGGCACTAAAATTATTAAAATAGGCCAATGGTGTCCCCCAGATGGACCTCTGAGCAACATACACTAAGTGAAGCCAGCAATTAACAAAAATGGCAGACAATATCCCTTCCAGGCAGAATAAGAAAGAGGTACAGAGGAAGTAAATGTAAGACACTGAAAGAAAGTTTGACTTTCAAATACAAAGAATTCCAATTTTTTTTTTTTAAAAAGGGAAAGTGCCAGGGATGAATTAGAAGGTTGCTACTAACCTATACACAAAAATCTGTACCAGTAATAGATAATCCACAAAATAGATAATCCACAAGGATTATCTCCTTCCTTCCTTCCATGTATGCCCTGAAATCTGTATTTCTAACATGCTTGTTGTCATTTAATTGGTAAGTCGTGTCTGACACTTTGCAACCCCATGGATTGTAGCCCACAGGCTCCTCTGCCAATGGGATTTCCCAGGCAAGAATACTGGAGTGGGTTGCCATTTCCTTCTCTAGTATCTCTAACATACCCAGAGAAATAGGCATCTCTATTAGCTAATCCACAAGGATTCTCCTCTGCCTGCCTGCCTACTTGCCTTCCTTCCTAATTCATTCCTGATAGTTTCATTTATTTTTTTGGGAATCATTTGTGTTAGAATGTCAGATTCCCTTTTCATGTTCTACACTACCTCCCCTGTACCTCTTTGTTATTTTGCCTAGAAGGGACATCGTCTGCCATTTTCTTCCTCCACTGCCGGCTTCACTTTAGTGTATAATGTTCCAAAGTCCATCCTGTGGGACCATTGGCCTGATCTCGTAATTTCAGTGGTAGTTTTTCAAGTCTGAGTAATAGCCCATTGAATATATGTACCACATTTCTTTTTTTTAATTTTATTTGGAGGCTAATTACTTTTCAGTATTGTGATGGTTTTTGCCATACACTGACATGAATCAGCCACGGGTGTACATGTGTCCCGCATCCTGAACCCCCCTCCCACCTTCCTCCCCATCCCACCCCTCTGGGTTGTCCCAGTGCACTGACTTTGAGTGCCCTGTTTCATGAATTGAACTTGGACTGGTCATCTGTTTCACATATGGTAATATACACGTTTCAATGCTATTCTCTCAAATCATCCCACCCTTGCCTTCTCCCACAGAGTCCAAAAGTCTGTTCTTTACATCTGTGTTTCTTTTGCTATCTTGCATATAGGGTTACCATCTTTCGAATTTCCATATATATGCATTAATATACTGTGTTGGTGTTTTTCTTTCTGACTTACTTCACTCTGTAAATAGGCTCCAGTTTCATCCACCTCATTAGAACTTACTCAAAGGTGTTCTTTTTTTTATAGCTGAGTAATATTCCATTGTGTATATGTACCACAACTTTCTTATCCATTCATCTGCTGATGGACATCTAGGTTGCTTCCATGTTCTAGCTATTGTAAACACTGCTGCATTAAAAATTGGGGTACACGTGTCTCCTTCAATTCTGGTTTTCTTGGTGTATATGCCCAACAGTGGAATTGCTGGGTCATATGGCAGTTCTATTTCCAGTTTTTTAAGGAATCTCCACACTGTTCTCCATAGTGGCTGTACTAGTTTTCATTCCCAACAGTGTAAGAGGGTTCCCTTTTCTCCACACCCTCTCCAGCATTTATTGTTTGTAGACTTTTGGATCGCAGCCATTCTGACTGGTGTGAGATGGTACCTCATTGTGGTTTTGATTAGCATTTCTCTGATAATGAGTGGTGTTGAGCATCTTTTCATGGGTTTGTTAGCCATCTGTATGTCTTCTTTGGAGAGATGTCTGTTTAGTTCTTTGGCCCATTTTTGATGGGGTCATTTATTTTTCCGGTATTGGGCTCCATGAACTGCTTGTATGTTTTGGAGGTTAATTTGTCAGTTGTTTCATTTGCTGCTATTTTCTCCCATTTTGAGGGCTGACTTTTCACCTTGCTTATAGTTTCCTTTGTTGTGCAAAAGCTTTTAAGTTTAATTAGGTCCCATTTATTTATTTTTGCTTTTATTTCCATTGCTCTGGGAGGTGGGTCACAGAGGACCTTGCTGTGATTTGTGTCAGAGTGTTCTGCCTCTGTTTTCCTTGTACCACATTTCTTTAAGATTTCACCTATGGATGGACCTCTTCTCACGTCTGTCTCTTGGCACCTGGAGGTCCCACTGCAGTGAATGTTGGGGTGCATGTGTCATTCTGAGTGATGGTTTTTCGTAACAGAAGCCCAAGTGTGGATATTAAATTCCTGGGCTTAGCTCTCTTGAAATTTTCAGTTCTGGCCTGCGGAGGCTGTCCTTTCTAGGGGCTGTTGGCAATGGCCATTCCCATGGCACTTGTCGGGGGGTTCCATCATCTTCCTGCTCTCTCCACCATTTACTGTTTGCTGACAGTCAGGATGGTCGTTCTGTCAGATGGGATTTGATTTCTTCTTGCTGATTTGATTGCCATTCCTCCTGTCATAATTAGGCTTGCTGAGCATCTTGCCTTCTGACTGATTTGGTTTGGTGTTTTTATCTTTTTTCCTTAAAGGGTGTGAGGAAAATTTACCTGTTGCCATTGGCTTCTTGAAAGCTGGCTGTTTTTGGAATTTATTTCTGCAAAACCTGCTGCGGGACCTTTCGTGAGGGCACTGTCCCTAAGGGCACCACAGGCCTTGTAAATTGGAGGTGCAGTTAGAATGTTGTAGTTACAGGGAATGTCCACAAGGTGGCAGTACTTCATGTCCAACTGTTTCCACCTGCAACCAGAGCCTGTGGTTTCAGAGCACAGATTTCAGTGCCTACGTGAAAGAAAGGACAGACTGAGGGAAGGAGGAGATAATCCTTGTGGATTATCTATTTCAGACACATTTCTGTGTATACATTAGTACTGACCCCCAAATTCATCCCTGACTCTACATTTCCCGCCCCCCTCTTTAGAATTCTGGGTTTGTGTTTACATCTCAGAGTCTCTATGTTATAAATGATTTCCTCTGTCTCTCTCTTTTTCCAGTTTCACCCTCCAGGACATCTTCTGCTATTTTCTTCCTCTGTTGCTGATTTCTCTTAGCATATTTTCCTCCAAGGTCCATCGCTGTGGAGACCATTGGCCTAATTTCATAATTTCATTGTTGGTTTTTCAAGTCCGAGTAAAAGCACATTTTATATAGGTAACCACCTTTGTTTAAGATTTCATCTGTCATTGGACTTATCCTGGGTCTGTGTCTTGGCAATTGGAGGTACCACTGCAGTGAATGTTGGGGTGCATTTTTCATTATGAATGATGGTTTTTCTTAATATAGGCCCATGTGTGGGTATTAGAATCCAGGTTCAACTGCTTTGAAATTTTTTTTTCTGGCCTGTGGAGGATGTCCCTTCAAGAGGTTATTGCCCATGTCTATTCCCAGGGAATGTGAAATGGGGTTCCTTCATCTTGTTGCAGGAAGAAAGCCAATTCTGACTCCATGTTGAAAACTGTTTTTTTGACTTGCTTTTCATTACTTTACTTACTATAATCATACTCAATGGCTTGCTTGGAGGTCCCTATCCCCCTCCCTGACCGTAAACTAAACTTCCCTTTATTCAGCTCAGGGAGAGATAATTTGTCCCTGCCCACCTGGAGATAGAAGAGATTAATATACCCCTTCAGAAGGGTTTTCATTCCCTTGGAAAAGTTTTGCAAGACTGAAGACTTTCTCACTTTACTTCCCCACTGAATCTCCCTCTCCTCCTGCCTTTTGACTTTAGTTCCTCCTTGGTTCTTTCTCTCTGGTCTATAAAACAACCTGGCCTCCAGACCCCAGTAAGATGGTTAATTTGAGACACTAACCTGCCATCTTCTCAGTCTGCTGGCTCCCCGATTAAAGTCCCTTCCTTGCCTCAACATCTCATCTCTCAGATTCATTGCCTATCGTGCGGTGAGCAGAGTAAGCTTGGACTCGGGAACAATTTGGCTTAGCCAGCCAGGACCCTTGCTGCTCATGGCTAGCCGGCCCCGATCAGGGAATACTGGGGCAAGACCCTAGCAGCTGCTGGGACCATTTGTTGTCCTAAAGTTCTTTCCTTCAAGATTCCTTGAAGTGGCACCAGCTACCCACAGCACTTGGCAGCTGAGACAAGGAACCAACAAACTTCTAGAGTCAAGGGACTCAATTTCGTTTGTAAGGTAAGTATATGCAATTTGATAGCTGGTTCATCCAGTATGATGTTTTGTGTATCTTTTTGTGTTAAGAGCCAATGGGCTCGATTTTGGAGGGTAAGTCACTCTGGTGAGCACACAGGAACACAGTTTTCCCTCAATCTGGGCTTTTCCTTTATGGAATAAGCAAATTTGGTTGGGTATCCATTTGCAGAGGGGAGGTGGTGTTGGACTCTACCCTGAACCGGTTCATTGGGAATTAGTCCTCGTGGGGCGTGCCCACCATAGTTACAATTACCTCAATTGTATGGTAAATTTATTTACCTGATTTGGGAACTGGCCCAGTTGGAACCAGTTCATTTGGGAGGTAAATCTTGGGGAGGTGGGTAGCCTAGCTGGAATTAGTTCACTTGTTTTATAGGGTAAATCATTTACCCGGTCTGGGGATCAGTTCATCTGAATGCATCAGTGCGGAATCTGTGCCAGTTTTGTTGGAATCTGTCTGGGTCTTCTGGGTTTGGCATTACACAGTGGATAAAAGTAGGAGAACTTTCAGCTATCACAAAGGAAAGGTCTTTGGGGTGCGCATTAGATATGTTAACATCAGAAGAACAAAGCCCCTGAATAGCTCAGAAATAAACAATCTGGCCTCATACATCCAGACCAGGTTAGCATCAGCCTATAGGCCTCTTAATTCCCACGAGCTGAGTATCAGTGTCTGCCTAGAGGCCTCATAGACACACTGAGCATCTGCCTAGAGGTCTCAGTCACACACAGGCTGAGCGTCAGTCCAAACGCCTCATAGTCACACACCATCCGAGTGTCAGCAGAGATGCCAGTATATAGACACAGCCTTAGCATCTGCCTAGAGGCCTCATAGACACACACGTGCTGAGCCTAGAGGCCACATAGACACAAAAGAAGCCTCTGACTAGAGGTCTATAGACACACCTGAGCTGAGTGTCTACCCAGAGGCCTCATAGACGCACTGCCTAGAGGCCTCATAGAGACACACGACCCGAGCATCTGCCCAGGGGCCTCATAGACACACACAAGCTGAGCAACTGACCAGAGACTTCATAGTTATACATCAGGTAATCATTTCAGGTAATCATTTCACTAAAAGCCTCATTGACACAGACGTGCTAATTGTCTTCCTCAGTTCAGTCGCTCAGTCGTGTCCAACTCTTTGGAACCCCATGAATCACAGCACGCCAGGCCCCCCTGTCCATCACCAACTCCCGAGTCTACCCAAACTCATGTGCATCGAGTCAGTGATGCCATCCAGCCATCTCATCCTCTGCCGTCCCCTTCTCTTCCTGCCCCCAATCCCTCCCAGCATCAGGGTCTTTTCCAATGAGTCAGCTCTTCACATGAGGTGGCCAAAATATTGGAGTTTCAGCCTCAGCATCAGTCCTTCCAATGAACACCCAGGACTGGTCTCCTTTAGGATGGAGTGGCTGGATCTCCTTGCAGTCCAAGGGACTCTCAAGAGTCTTCTCCAACATCACAGTTCAAAAGCATCAATTCTTCGGCGCCCAGCTTTCTTCACAGTCCAACTCTCACATCTGTACATGACCACTGGAAAAACCATAGCCTTGACTAGACTAGATGGACCTTTGTTGGCAAAGTAGTGTCTCTGCTTTTGAATATGCTATCTAGGTTGGTCATAACTTTCCTTCCAAGGAGTAAGTGTCTTTTAATTTCATGGCTGCAATTACTATCTGCAGTGATTTTGGAGCCCCCCAAAATAAAGTCTGACACTGTTTCCACTGTTTCCCCATCTATTTCCCATGAAGTGATGGGACCAGATGCCATGATCTTCATTTTCTGAATGTTGAGCTTTAAGCCAACTTTTTCACTCTTCTCTTCACTTTCTGCCATAAGGGTGGTGTCATCTGCAGTCAACAAAAACAAGACTGGGAGCTGACTGTGGCTCAGATCGTGAACTCCTTATTGCCAAATTCAGACTTAAATTGAAGAAAGTGTCTTCCTAGAGGCCTCTATATACACACAGGCTCAGCATCTGTCTGGATGCCTCATACTCACACAGGAGCTGAACATTAGCCTGGAGATTGCTAGAGAGAAATGAGCTGAGCCTCCGCCTACAGGCCTCATAGTCACACACAAGCTGAGCATCAGCCTAGAGGCCTCTAGAGAGAAACGAGCTGAGCATCTGTCTAGGGGCCTCCTAGTCACACAAGACCTAAGTATCAGCCTAGAGGCGTCTAGATGTACAGGAGTTGAGCATCTGCCTAGAGGCCTCCTAGACACACACACTGAAACCATACTCACAGAAAACTAGTCAATCTAATCACACTAGGACCACAGCCTTGTCTAACTCAGTGAAACTAAGCCATGCCCGTGGGGCCACCCAAGACGGGCGGGTCATGGTGGAGAGGTCTGACAGAATGTGGTCCACTGGAGAAGGGAATGGCAAACCACTTCAGTATTCTTGCCTTGAGAACTCCATGAACAGTATGAAAAGGCAAAAAGATAGGACACTGAAAGATGAACTCCCCAGGTCGGTAGGTGCCCAATATGCTACTGGAGATCAGTGGAGAAATAACTCCAGAAAGAATGAAGGGATGGAGCCAAAGCAAAAACAACACCCAGTTGTGGATGTGGCTGGTGATAGAAGCAAGGTCCAATGCTGTAAAGAGCAATACTGCATAGGAACCTGGAATGTCAGGTCCATGAATCAAGGCAAACTGGAAGTGGTCAAACAAGAGATGGCAAGAGTGAACATCGACATTCTAGGAATCAGCGAACTACAATGGACGGGAATGGGTGAATTTAACTCAGGTGACCACTATATCTACTCCTGTGGGCAGGAATCCCTCAGAAGAAATGGAGTAGCCATCATGGCCAACAAAAGAGTTCGAAATGCAGTACTTGGATGCAATCTCAAAAACGACAGAATGATCTCTGTTCGTTTCCAAGACAAACCATTCAATATCACAGGAATCCAAGTCTATGCGCTAACCAGTAACGCTGAAGAAGCTGAAGCTGAATGGTTCTATGAAGACCTATAAGACCTTTTAGAACTAACACCCAAAAAAGATGTCCTTTTCATTACAGGGGACTGGAATGCAAAAGTAGGAAGTCAAGAAACACTTGGAGTAACAGGCAAATTTGGCCTTGGAATACGGAATGGAGAAGGGCAAAGACTAAGAGAGTTTTGCCAAGAAAATGCACTGGTCATAGCAAACACCCTCTTCCAACAACACAAGAGGAGACTCTACACATGGATGTCACCAGATGGTCAACACCAAAATCAGACTGATTATATTCTTTACAGCCAAAGATGGAAACGCTCTATACAGTCAGCAAAAACAAGACCAGGAGCTGACTATGGCTCAGATCATGAACTCCTTATTGCTAAATTCAGACTTAAATTGAAGAAAGTAGGGAAAACCACTAGACCATTCAGGTATGACCTAAATCAAATCCCTTATGATTATACAGTGGAAATGAGAAATAGATTTAAGGGCCTAGATCTGATAGAGTGCCTGATGAACTATGGACTGAGGTTCGTGACATTGTACAGGAGACAGGGATCAAGATCATCCCCATGGAAAAAAAATGCAAAAAAGCAAAATGGTTGTCTGGGGAGGCCTTACAAATAGCTGTGAAAAGAAGAGAAATGAAAAGCAAAGGAGAAAAGGAAACTTATAAGCATCTGAATGCAGAGTTCCAAAGAATAGCAAGGAGAGATAAGAAAGCCTTTCACAGCGATCAATGCAAAGAAATAGAGGAAAACAACAGAATGGGAAAGACTAGAGATCTCTTCAAGAAAATTAGAGATACCAAGGGAACATTTCATGCAAAGATGGGCTCGATAAAGGACAGAAATGGTATGGACCTAACAGAAGCAGAAGATATTAAGAAGAGGAGTCAAGAATACACAGAAGAACTGTACAAAAAAGATCTTCACAAGCAAGATAATCACGATGGTGTGATCACTGACCTAGAGCCAGACATCCTGGAATGTGAAGTCAAGTGGGCCTTAGAAAGCATCACTACGAACAAAGCTAGTGGAGGTGATGGAATTCCAGTTGAGCTACTCCAAATCCTGAAAGATGATGCTGTGAAAGTGCTGCACTCAATATATCAGCAAATTTGGAAAACTCTGCAGTGGCCACACGACTGGAAAAGGTCAGTTTTCATTCCAATCCCAAAGAAAGGCAATGCCAAAGAATGCTCAAACTACTGCACAATTGCACTCATCTCACATGCTAGTAAAGTAATGTTCAAAATTCTCCAAGCCAGACTTCAGCAATACGTGAACCGTGAACTTCCAGATGTTCCAGCTGGTTTTAGAAAAGGCAGAGGAACCAGAGACCAAATTGCCAACATCTGCTGGATCATGGAAAAAGCAAGAGAGTTCCAGGAAAACATCTATTTCTGCTTTATTGACTATGCCAAAGCCTTTGACTGTGTGGATCACAATAAACTGTGGAAAATTCTGAAAGAGATGGGAATACCAGACCACCTGACCTGCCTCTTGAGAAATTTGTATGCAGGTCAGGAAGCAACAGTTAGAACTGGACATGGAACAACAGACTGGTTCCAAATAGGAAAAGGAGTATGTCAAGGCTGTATATTGTCACCCTGTTATTTAACTTATTTGCAGAATACATCATGAGAAATGCTGGGCTGGAAGAAGCACAAGCTGGAATCAAGATCGCCTGGAGAAATATCAATAACCTCAGATATGCAGATGACACCACCCTTATGGCAGAAAGTGAAGAGGAACTAAAGAGCCTCTTGATGAAAGTGAAAGAGGAGAGTGAAAAAGTTGGCTTAAAACTCAACATTCAGAAAATGAAGATCATGGCATCTGGTCCCATCACTTCATGGGAAATAGATGGGGAAACAGTGTCAGACTTTATTTTTTTGGAGGCTCCAAAATCACTGCAGATGGTGACTGCAGCCATGAAATTAAAAGACGCTTACTCCTTGGAAGGAAAGTTATGACCAACCTAGATAGCATATTCAAAAGCAGAGACATTACTTTGCCAACAAAGGTCCGTCTAGTCAAAGCTATGGTTTTTTCCAGTGGTCATATGCGGATGTGAGAGTTGGACTGTGAAGAAAGCTGAGTGCCAAAGAATTGATGCTTTTGAACTGTGGTGTTGGAGAAGACTCTTGAGAGTCCCTTGGACTGCAAGGAGATCCACCAGTCCATTCTGAAGGAGGTCAGCCCTGGGTGTTCTTTGGAAGGAATGATGCTAAAGCTGAAACTCCAGTACTTTGGCCACCTCATGCGAAGAGTTGACTCATTGGGAAAGACTCTGATGCTGGGAGGGATTGGGGGCAGGAGGAGAAGGGGACGACAGAGGATGAGATGGCTGGATGGCATCACTGACTCTATGGACGTGAGTCTGAGTAAACTCCGGGAGTTGGTGATGGACAGGGAGGCCTGGCGTGCTGCGATTCATGGGGTTGCAAAGAGTCGGACACGACTGAGCGACTGAACTGAACTGAACCGAGACTCATACAAGATGTAGTGCTGCCCCCTAGAGATCATTTCCTGTCACAGCAGACCTCAGGAAAGGTCCTGCCACAGGTATTGCAGAAAAGAATTCCAAACAGAACGGACTTTTAAGAAGCTAGTTTCAAAGGTCAATTTTCCTCATACCCTTTAAGGAAAAAAAAAAATAGAAAAAGAGAACCCAAATGGCCAATGACCAGATGCTCAGTGTCCCAAATTATTATAGGACTGATTCCGATCAAAAAGAAATCAAATCCCATCTAACAGAATGGCTATCCTAACTGTCTGCAAAGAGTACATGGAGGAGAGAGCCAGGAGATGATGGGACACCCCCTTCACATTCCCTGCCAACAGACACTGGCAACAGTCACTTAAAGGAACAGCCAAAAAAAAGTCAAGAGAGCTAAATCTAGGATTCTAAAACCCACACCTGGGCCTACACTACAAAAAACCGTTATTCAAAATGACACATGAACCCCAACCTTCACTGCAGTGGTACTGCCAAGACACCCAAGAAAAGGTGCACTGACAGATTAAACTTAAGCAAATGCGGTCATATATAGAAGGGGCTTTACTCAGACCTGAAATATCACCACTGAAATAGTGAAATTATGCCAGTGGTCCCCACAAGGATGGCTCTTGGAGGAAAGTACAGTAAGTGAAGTCAGCAACAGAGGAAGCAAATAGCCAATGATGTCTCTTGGGGGCAAAATTGAAAGAAAAAAAATAAAGACACAGAGGAAGTAATTTACAACATAAAAAGAAACTCTGAGATTCAAACACAAAGAATTCAAAAAAGAAAGCAAAGTGCCAGGGATGAATTAGGAGGTTGTTACTACCCTATGCAGAGAAATTCTATATCTATAATAGTAATCCACAAGGATTATCTCCTTCCTTCTATATATGTACTGAAATGTGTATATCTGTCATCGTTGTTTGGCCTCTAAGTCATGTCCAACACTTTGCAAACCCCATAGACTATAGCCCACCAGGCTCCTCTGCCCATGGCATTTTCCAGGCAAGAATACTGGGCTGGGTTGCCTTTTCCTTCTCTGATATCTCTAACATACCCACAGAAATGTGTGTCTCTATTAACTAATACATAAGGATTATCTTACGCCTTCCATACTTCCTTCCTTCCATTCGTTCTTCTTTCCTTTGTTCTGAACACATATACAGAGAAATATTTATCTCTAACATATACAATGAAATCTGTAGCTGTAACAGATAATCCATAAGGATTATTACCTTTCTTTGCTCCTTGCCCATGTACAAGGAAACTGTACCTCTAATAAATGTCCCATAGGGATCTGGAGAAGGCAATGGCACCCCACTCCAATACTCTTGCCTGGAAAATCCCATGGACAGAGGAGCCTGGTAGGCTGCAGTCCATGGGGTCGCTAAGAGTCAGGCACGACTGAGAGACTTTACTTTCACTTTTCACTTTCATGCATTGGAGAAGGAAATGCCAACCCACTCCAGTGTTCTTGCCTGGAGAATCCCAGGGACAGGGGAGCCTGGTGGGCTGCCGTCTATGGGGTCGCACAGAGTCGGACACGACTGAAGCAACTTAGCAGCAGCAGCAGGGATCTGATCAGCACAGAGAACTTTTACTCAACTTTGTTCAATAACCTCGATGGCAAAAGAATCAATAAAAAATACTATAGCCTATATGTATATGCTGTAGCTGAATCAGTTAATTGTACCCTGTGGACAAGGATAAAACTGCAAACCACCTAGATTTCAACATAGCATCAGCATGAAATTAAAGGAAAGGAAAGTAATGCTGAGTGTCTGCCCACAGTCTATAGATCCTAGTTTGTTCTCTGTGACCTGCTTGACTTAGGATGCTATCTGAATCCTGGCACCTGAGTAGACTTCAGTTCCAGGGCTGGATTGGAGTGGGGTTGAGACAGCCGAGCAGGGTGTCCTTCATAGGAGCCCCCTTAAACCTGTACTGTCTGGCTTGCCCTGACTGGGGCCAGAATCCCTAGTGCACCCAAATCCTAATAGCCTGACCCTCTGACTTGGAGGAACATGGAAAATCATCCAGACCCCAGGTCTCCTGGTCCTGGGGTTGAGAGTGCAGCCTCTTAGGAACCTCAGCAGGGAGCGGTGCCCCAGGTAGGCATGAGGCTAGAGGGGAGGGAGGGGTGAAGCTTCACGGGGAAGGAGTCCAGAGATACAAGCCCTTGGGTGTTTGCTCAGGCACATTCCATTCGAATTCACAGCCCAGAAAGCCGACTTTCCCTAAGGCTCTGGTTCCAGGTGGAGCCACAGTTGGGCATGAAGAAGTGCTGCCGTCTTGTGGACATTTCCTGTAACTACAACTTGCGCATCAGTGCTGACTGGCACCTCCAATTCAAAAGGCCTGTGGGGCAGTTAATGACAGCTGCCCTCAGGAAAGGTCCTGCCACAGGTATTGCAGAAATGAATTCTAAACACAACTGACTTTCAAGAAGCCTATTTCAGAGGTCAACTTTCCTCACATCCTTTAAGGAAAGAAAAAAAGAAGAGAGAAAAAGAACCCAAATGGCTACAGGACAAGATGTAGATAAGAGCTGAGAGTCTTTCTAGATGCCCATAGTCTCACATGAGCTGAGCATCAGCCTTGAGGCCTCTAGAGAGAGACGAGCTGAGCGTCTGCCTGGAGGTGTCCTCCAGGAGCTAGAAGTCTGCCTTGAGGCCTCATAGTCACACACGAGCTGCGTGTCTACCTAGAGGCCTGTTCTTGCCTGGAGAATTCACGGAAAGAGGATTCCAGTGGGCTTCAGCCCTTGGGGTCCCATAGAGTCAGAATAGATTCTTCAGAAGGACATAATGTTCAGCACAGGGAGCTTATTGGACCTTGTTTAATAAACTCCCTGGCAAATGACTGAAAACAGATATGCTGTATGTATATGGCATAACAGAATAAGAAGCCTGTATACTGACAATAAGAACAAAACTGCAAATCAAATATAGGGCTACACTGTATCAGCATGAGGTTAAACAGCAGAAAAGAGTGATGCCTATTGTATCCCCTCTGATCTCCCCGACATGCGCTGTTTGCCATACCTGGAACCTGAGCAGGCTTGGGTCCCATGACTGGACTGGAGAGGGGCTGACACAGCAGGGCCAGGTATCCTTAATTGAGCCCCTCCTTAAACCTGTACTATCTGGTTTGTCCTGGCTTGGACTATAGACCCTAGTGCATCTAAAATGGTAGCCTGAGCCTCTGACCACGAGAACTTTTGAAAAGTCACCTGGCCTCCAGGTCCCCTGGTGCTGGGGTCTCTAGCTGAAGCCTCTTTTCTGAGAGTGCAGCCTCCTAGGCGTTTCAGCAGGGAGCAGTGCCCCAGGTTGGGATGAGTCTGAAAGGGAGGGGTGAAGCCTTAAGGGGAAGAAGTAGCGAGACACAGGCATTGAGGGTTTGCTCAGGCGAGTTCCACTCTAATTCTCAGCCCAGGAAGCCACCTTTCCCAAAGGCTCCGTTTGCCTGAAGAACCAGAGTTGGTCATGAAACAGTGCTGCCTCCTTTTCCTATAACTACAACTGAAACATCTTGCTTACTGACAACTCCCATTGACAAGTTCTGTGAGGTTGCTAATGACAGCTGCCCTCAGGAAAGGTCCTGGTACGGGTATTGTAGAAAAAATTCCAAACATAACTGACTTTCAAGAAGCCAATTGCAACAAGGACATTTTCTTCACACAATTTAAGGATGAAAAATAATTCCCAAATGGCCACAAGACAACATGCTCAGTATCCCTAATTATTACAGGAGGAAAATCAATCAAAATAGCAAGAAATCAAATCACACTAGTCAGAATGGCCATTCTAAGAAGTCCACAGACAATAAATGCAGTAGACAGCTGGAAAGAGACTTAACACCTGCCTCCCCTACCCGACACAGTCCGTGAGATGGACATTGGCAACAGACACTGAAAGGAGAGTATCTGCATGCCGGGGGTGGGGGTGGGGGTGGGGGCGGGGAGGGTGGACTTACAAAGGAGCTAATCCTAGGATCTGACATACCCCACCTGGTCATATATCTCAAGAAAACCATCATTTAAAAAGACCCATGCACCCCACGTTCACTTCAGCACTACTTACAGGAGCCAGGAAACAGCCAAGCAAACGTCCACTGATAAAAATCTAAAGAAAAAGTGGTACATGTATACAATGGACTACTACTCAGCCTTGAAAAGCCACCACTGAAATTATGAAGTTATGCCAAAAGTCACTACAAGGATGAACCTTGCGGGATCATACACTAAGTGAAGTTACTGAGACAGAGGAAGACAAAAGAATATGATATCCCTACAGGCAAAATTTTTAAAACATATGAAGGAAAATCATTTAAAACAAAAAACTTTCCCTGAGAATTCAAACACAAACTAACAATCCCCCAAAAGTAACAGTAAAGGGGCAGGGATAAATTCAAAGGGTCACAACTAACATATACGGGAATCTGTATCTGTAATAGGTAACCCACAAGGATTATATTTTTCCTTTCTTTCATCCTTCCAAATTACACAGAAATCTTCATATCAAAATATACACAGAAAATGATACCTGTAATAGATAATTCACAAAGATTATCTCCTCCCTTCCTTCCTTTCACAAATACAAAACATCTGCATCTCTAAAAGATAATCCTAATGGACATGATTTTCAGCAGATGATACTTTCCTCGGCCTTCTGAAATAACCTCTGTGGAAAATGAATCCCCCAAACAAGAGATATGTGGTATGTGTATGTCATAATTGAATCAGGCGGTTGCCCATTGACAAGAAGCACAAAACTGGAGAGTAAAGAAAAGTAAAAGAAAAGGAATGTCCATTTTGTTACCTCCAACCTCCCTGACTTGGGCTGCTATCCCATCCCTGGAACCTGAGCAGGCTTGGGTCCCACTGCTGGACTGGATGGGGCAGATAGCTGGACAGGGTGCCCTTAATTGAGGCCCCACTTAAACCTGTATGGTCTGGTTTTCTTGGCTGGTTTGCTTGTGAACAAAGTCCCCAGTGCACCCAAAAGATGGTGGCTCAACCATCTGAGCACCAGGATCTTGGAAAAGTAACCTAGCCTCCAGGTCTCTGGGTGCTGGGGTCCCCAGTTCAAGCTTCCTTCCTGAGAGTGCAGCCTTCTGGGCACCTCAGCAAGGTGCTGTGGCCCAGGGTGGGAGGAGTATAGAGGGGAGGGTGAAGCTTTAGGGGGAAGAAGCAGTAAGACACAAGTCCTCGGGTGTTTGCTCAGGCACTTTCCACCCTAATTCACAGCCCAGGAAGCTGGTTTTCCCTAAGGATCTCTTTGCCCAGTGAAGCAGGGTTGGGCATGAAGAGCTGCTGTTTCCTTGTGGGTATTTCCTATAACTACACTTTGACCAACAGTGCTTAATTGCAGGTGTAATTCACAGGCCTGGGGTCTGTTAATGACAGCTGTCCTCAGGAAAGGTCCTGGGGTGGGTATTGCAGATATAAATTCCAAACACAGCTGACTTTCAAGAAGCCAACTGCAACAGGTAAATTTTCCTTACACCCTTAAAGGAAAAAAAATCCCAAATACCCAAAGGACAAGATGCACAGCATTCCTAATTACTACAGGAAGAATGACAAAATGGCAACAAATATCACACCACACCAGTCAGAATGGCCATCCACACAAGTCTACAAGCAACAAATGTAGGAGAGAGCCAGCAGGTGAGGGAACCCCCATACACGGTTGGTGGCAATGCACATTGGCAGCAGTCACTAGAAAAGACAGTCTCTGCATGTCAGAAGTTAAAGTTTCAAGATAGTTAAACCAAGGTCTGACATTCCTACACCTGGGCTGTATCCTGAGAAAACCATCATTCAAAAAGATACATGAACCCCAATGTTAACTGCAGCGTTACTTACAATAGACAAGACACAGAAACACAAAATTTCCACCCACAGCTTAAAACTTAAACAAGATGTTGTACATATTAACCATGGACTATTACTCAGCAATAAATTTAAAAAAAAAAGCACCACTGAAATTGTGATATTAGGCCACTGATCTCCACAAGGGTGGACCTTGGAGGATCATACACTAAGTGAAATTTGCAGGACAAAGAAAGAAAATAGCAGATGAAGACCTTCTAGGCAACATAAGAAGAAATGAAAAAGGAACTAATGACAACACAAAAGGATCCTCTGAGAATTCAAACACAAGAAAAGAATTAAAAAAAAAAAGGTGGCCAGGATGCATTTGGAATAGGTTGGGACTAACATACACACAGAAATCTGTTAGTCCAACATATATCCTGAAATCTCTGTCTGTAATAGAAACTGCACAAGGATCTGATGTTCAGCAAATGGAACTTTCCTCTACCTTCTGCAATAAGCATTATGGAAAAAGAATTCAAGAAAGCACAGATATGTTGTATGTATATATCATAACTGAGAAAAGCAGCCATACACTGATGACAAGCACAAAACCACAAATCAACTATATTCCAACATGGCAAAAGCATAAGTACAGAAAAGAAAAGGAAATAAAAGAAGTATCTATTTCATTGCCTCTTGCCTCCCTGACATGGGCTCCAATCCCATTCCTGGAGCCTGAGGAGGCTTGCTTCCTAGGGACTGGGGTGGGGTCATGACATCAGGAAGTGTGCCCTTAATTTAGACCCCTATGACACCTGTACTGTCTGGTATCCTCCAGCTGAGACCACACGCCCCAGGGCACCCAGAGAATGGTGGCACGACCCTCTGAGCTCAAAGGCCTGGGAAAAGTCATACTGTAGCCTCCAGGTCTCCTGGTGCTGTGGTCCTCAATTCAAGGATCCTTCCTGGGACTGCAGCCTCCTGGGCCTCTCACCTGAGTTTGTGGCCAAGGCTGGGATGAGTCTCCAGGGGAGGGGAGAAGCTTAGAAGTAGTGAGACACAAGCCCTTGAGTATTTGCTCAGGCACGTTCCACTCTAATTCACAGCCTAAGAGGCCGGCGCTCCTTAAGGCTCTGGTTGGAGTTGGGCATGAAGAAGTGCTGCCGCCTTGTGGACATTTCCTGTAACTACAACTTGTACACCTGTGCTTACTGGTACCTCCATTCACAAGGCCTATGGGGCTGCTAATGACAGCTGCCCTCAGGAAAGGCCCTGGGGAGTGTATTGCATAAATGGATTCCAAACACAACCAACTCAAGGAGCCAATTGCAACAGGTGAATTTCCTCAAATCCTTTATGAAAAAAAAAGATGGTACTGGAGAAGATGTTCAGCATCCCTAAGTATTACAGGAGGAAAGACAATCAAAACGATAACATGAAATCAAATCCCACCAGTCAGAATGGAGATCCACAAAGGTCTACAAACAGTAAATGTGGGAGAGGGCCAGGAGCTGATTGAACCCCAATACAAGGTTGGTGGGAATGGACATTGCCAACAACCCTTAGAAAAGACAGCCTCTGCATGCATACAAACGTTTCAAGAGAGCTAAGCCTGCTGCTGCTGCTGCTGCTAAGGCGCTTCAGTCGTGTCTGACTCTGTGCGACCCCACAGACGGCAGCCCACCAGGCTCCCCCGTCCCTGGGATTCTCCAGGCAAGAACACTGGAGTGGGTTGCCATTTCCTTCTCCAGTGCATGAAAGTGAAAAGTGAAAGTGAATCCGCTCAGTTGTGTCCAACTCTTGGCAACCTCATGGACTGCAGCCCACCAGGCTCCTCCATCCATGGGATTTTCCAGGCAAGAGTACTGGAGTGGGGTGCCATTGCCTTCTCCAAGAAAAGAAAGCCTCTGCATGCCAGAATACAAACATTTCAAGAGAGCTGAGCCTAGTATACATGACATGCACACCTGGGCCTATATTCTCAGAAATCTATTATTCGAAAAGACACATGCCCCCCAATATTCACTGCTGTCCCGCTTATAATAGCCAAGACAGAATGACAAAGTGTCCTCTGACAGATTAAAGCTTAAAGACATGTGGTAAATATATACATTGGACTATTTGTCAACCATGAAAAAGCAGCACTGAAATTATGAAATTATGCCACTGGTGGCCACAAGGATGGACGTTGGAGGGTCACACAATAAGTGTATTCAGGAGACAGAGGAAGAAAATAGCATATGATGTTCCTTCCAGTCAAATAAAAAAGACACAAAGAAACTAATTCACAGCACAGAAAGAGACTCTGAAAATTCAAACACAAACAAGGAATTCCAAAGAAAAGAAACAATAAAGGGCCTGGGGTTAATTAGGAATTCAGGACTACATATACACAAAAACCTGTGTCTCAAACATATATATAGAAATCTGTATCTGTAACAAATAACTCACAAGGACTATCTTCCTTCCTTCCACATGTACACAGAAAACTGTCTAACATATACACACAAATCCATATGTCTAACATACACACAGAAATCTGTACTCGTAAAAGATCATACAAAGGATTATCTCTTTTCTCCTTCCCTCCCCATATATAAAAAATCTGTACCTCTAATAGATACTCAGAGCTTCCCTGGTGGCCAAAGGGTTAAGAATATGCCGGCAATGAGGGAGATGTGGGTTCAACCCCTGGGTCCAAAAGATCCCAGGAGAAGGGAATGGTACCCACGCCATTATCCATGCCTGGGGAATCCATGCAAAGAGAAACCCTGGGGTATACTGTCCTTTAGGTAACAGAGTCCAAATAGATACTCCAGAAAGACATAATGTACAGCACAGGGAGCTTACTTCACCCTGCCCAATAATCTCCATGGCAAAGAACTGAAAAAAAGAAGATATATGCTGTATGTATATGCCATAACAGAATCAGGAACCTATATACTGACAAGAACAAAACTGCTAATCAAATATAGGGCAACACTGTATCAGCATGAGATTAAAGGAAAAAAGCAATGCTTATTCCCCCCGCCCCACCCAAACACTGATCTCCCTGACTTGGACTGCTTTCCAATCCTGGAACATGACCAGGCTCAGGTCGCATGACTGGACTGGAGAGGGATCGAGCCAGTTGGGGCAGGTGCCCTTAATTGAGCCCCTCTTAAACCTGACTGTCTGGTTTGCCCTGGCTGGGACCATAGACCCTGGTGCCCCCAGAGGATGGTGGCCTGACCCTCTGGCCACGGGGGCCTTGGAAGAGTCACTTAGCTTCCATGTCTCCTCATGCTGGGGTCCCTAGCTGAAGGCTTAGCAGGCAGTGGTGCCCCAGGCTGGGATCTGAAAGGGAGGGGTGAGCTTTAAGGGGAAGAAGCAGTGAGACACAGGACCCTGTGAGAGGGGAACAGGCAGGAAGGCCAGGGGTCTCCAAACAGAGGAAATAGGCTGCAAGCGTCAGACGTTTTTTTGTCTCTCTCTCAAGCAGCAGGAGGAAACAAACAAGTGTCAGATTTTTTCCCCCTCTCTATACAAAATTAAAACGAGGTTTCTCTTAAAATTATGTGGTGCCATGATGACACCTGGCTCCACCTGAACTTAACTTTTCTCAAATCTTGAGCTAACCAATGTGTTTTTCTTATGGAAATGTTTGTCTTAAGCTATGTTAATGAACTATGAATTCACCCTAGACTCTGTCTTTCTTGAAGTCGGTTAAGACTCAGAACCAATAATGGCTCAACAAACCTGTATGTTTTACTCATACACTGCTCGCCTAATCTATGTTAATGAAACCAAATATTTGCTTGGAAACCTGTCTTTCTTCAGGATTCATGTCGATCGTTTTATGGCCGGGATGACTCACCTGGTGCAATGTTATCTCCAAATGCGTGTTGCGGGTGAGGGGCCTGGTGCCACTCTGAGTTTTGAGACATCTGCTTTCTCTAATGCACAGCTTGCTGACAGGTATATAACATCCAGCTAAAGACCAGCAGGGGGCACTCTTTCTGTCCCCTTCTGATGTCTATGTCAGAAGCTTTCTCTATCCCTTCTATACTTTAATTAAACTTTATTACACAAAAGCTCTGAGCGATCCAGCCTCATCACTGGCCCCAAATTGAATTCTTCTCCTCCGGAGGCCAAGAATCAGGGCATCTTTCATGGCTCAGCAACAACCTTTCACTTGGATGTTTGCTCAGGCACATTACACTCTAATTCACAGCACAGGAGGCCAACTTTCCTGAAGTCTCAGTTTGCCTGAAGAACCAGAGTTGAACATGAAACAGTGCTGATGCCTGGTGGACATTTCCTGTAACTACAATTGAAACACCTTGTTTACTGGCACCTCCGGTTGACAAGGCCTGTGGGCTTGCTAACGACAGCTGCCTTCATGAAAGGTCCTGGGGTGGGTATTGCAGACATAAACTGCAAACACAACAGACTTTCAAGAAGCCAACTGCATCTGGTAACTTTTCTACACACATTTTAAGGAGGAAAAAAGAAAAGAAACAATCCACAAAGGACCACAGGACAAGATTCTCAGCATCTCTAATTACACAGGAGGACAGTAAATCAAAACAACAACAAGAAATCTAATCACACTGGTCAGAATGGCCATTCTAAAAATTCTACAAACGATAAATGCGGTAGAGAGCTGGCAAGAGATCTAACACTCCCTCCCCCCATCCTGACTTGGTCTGTGGTATGGACGTTGGCAACAGCCATCGAAAGGACAGCCTCCATGTGCCAGAATAAAAACATTTCAAAGGAGCTAAGCCTAAGGTCTGATGTATATGGGACTGCATCCTGAAAAAACCAGCATTCCAAAAGACACACGCACCCAAACTCTCACTGCAGCACCACATGCAGCAGCCAAGACACAGATTCAAGAAAATGCCCACCAACAAATTAAAGATTAAGAGTATGTGATACATATACACACTCGACTATTACTCAGCCTTGAAAAGCCACCACTGAGATCATGAAATCATGCCATCTGTCACTACAAGGATGGACCTTGGAAGATCATACACTAAGTGAAATCAGCTAGACAGAGGAAGAAAATAGCATATGACAGTCCTGTGCAAATAAAAAAGGAGACACAAATGAACTACTTTACAACAGAGAAAGAGACTCTGAAAATTCAAACACAAACAAGGAATTCCAAAACAACAAAGAAACAGTAAAGGCCAGGGGTGAATTAGGAAATCAAAACTGATATATACACAGAAATCTGTATCTCTAACATATACATAGAAATTTCTACATGTAATATATAATCTGCAAGGATTCTCTCCTTCCTTCCACATATACAGAGACATCTGTATGTCTAACATATACACATAAATTCGTATGTCTAACATACACACAAAAATCTGTATCTGTAATAGATAATTCACAAGGATTATCTCCTTTCTTCTTCCCTCCACATACATAAAAAATCGGTATCTCTAATAGATACTATGGGCTTTTCTGGTGACACAAAAAAAGGGTAAATAATATGAAGGCAAAGCGGCAGACCTGGGTTCAATGCCTAGGTCCAAAAGATCCCCAAAAGAAGGGAATGGCACCTACTCCAGTATTTGTGTTTGGAGAATTCCATGAAAAGAAGAACATGGCAGGCTACAGTCCTTGGTGTTGCTTGCATATAGATACACCAGAAGATACACGGTCAGAATAGATACACCAGAAGGACATAATATTCAGCCCAGGGAGGTTACTTGACCTTGTTCTGTAATCTCTATGGCAAACAATTGCAAAAAGAACAGATATGCTGTAATGTATATGGCATCCCCGAATTAGGAGCCTGTTCACTGACAACATGCACAATACTGCAAATCAAATGTAGGCCAACACAGCATCTGCGTGAGATTACAGAAAAGAAAAAAGCAATGCCTATTTTATTCCCTCCGATCTCCCTGACCTGGGCTGCTTTTCAGTCCCTGGACCCAACCAGGCTTGGGTCACATGACTGAACTGGAGAGGAGCCCCAACAGTTGGGAGAGGTGCCCTTAACTGAGCCCCTCTTAAACCTGTACTGTCCGGTTTGGCCTGGCTGGGACCATAGACCCTAGTGCACGCACAGGATGGTAGCCTGAGCTCTGGCCACGAGGACCTTGGAAAAGTCACCTAGCCTCCAGGTCTCCTGGCGCTGGGGTCCCCAGCTGAAGCCTCTTTCCTGAGAGTGCAGCCTCCTAGGCACCTCAGCAGGGAGTGGTGCCCCAGGTTGGGATGAGTCTGAAATGGATGGTGAAGCATTAAGGGGAAGAAGCAGTGAGACACAAGGCCTTGGGTGTGTGATCAGGCACATTCCACTCTGATTCACAGCTGCGAAGTCGATTTTCCTTAAGGCTGTTTGTCTGTAGAACCAGAGTGGGCATGAGACAGTGCTGCTGCCTTGTGCACACTACCTGTAACTACAACCTGAACACTGATAACTTAATGCCACTTCCGACTGACAAAGCCTGTGGGCTTCTAATGACAGCTGCGCTCAGGAAATGACCTGGGGTGGATATTGCAGGAATAAATTCCAAACACAACCGACTTTCAAAAAGCCAACTGCAACACGTAAATTTTCCTCACACCCTTTAAGGAAAAAAAAAAAAAAAAAGACCCCAAACTGCAACAAGACAAGATGTTCAGTTCAGTTGCTCAGTTGAGTCCGACTCTGCGACCCCATGAATCGCAGCACGCCAGGCCTCCCTGTCCATCACCAACTCCCAGAGTTCACTCAAACGTACATTCATCGAGTCGGTGATGCCATCCAGCCATCTCATCCTCTGTCGTCCCCTTCTCCTCCTGCCCCCAATCCCTCCCAGCATCAGAGTCTTTTCCAATGAATCAACTCTTCACATGAGGTGGCCAAAGTACTGGAGTTTCAGCTTTAGCATCATTCCTTCCAAAGAACACCCAGGGCTGATCTCCTATAGAATGGACGGGTTGGATCTCCTTGCAGTCCAAGGGACTCTCAAGAGTCTTCTCCAACACCACAGTTCAAAAGCATCAATTCTTTGGCGCTCAACTTTCTTCACAGTCCAACTCTCACATCCATACATGACCACTGGAAAAACCATAGCCTTGACTAGACGGACCTTTGTTGGCAAAGTAATGTCTCTGCTTTTGAATATGCTATCTAGGTTGGTCATAACTTTCCTTCCAAGGAGTAAGCGTCTTTTAATTTCATGGCTGCAGTCACCATCTGCAGTGATTTTGGAGCCCCCCAAAATAAAGTCTGACACTGTTTCCACTGTTTCCCCATCTATTTCCCATGAAGTGATGGGACCAGATGCCATGATCTTCGTTTTCTGAATGTTGAGCTTTAAGCCAACTTTTTCACTCTCTTTCACTTTCATCAAGAGGCTTTTTAGTTCCTTTTCACTTTCTGCCATAAGGGTGGTGTCATCTGCATATCTGAGGTTATTGATATTTCTCCCGGCAATCTTGATTCCAGCTTGTGCTTCATCCAGCCCAGCATTTCTCATGATATATTCTGCATATAAGTTAAATAAGCAGGGTGACAATATACAGCCTTGATGTGCTCCTTTTCCTATTTGAAACCAGTCTGTTGTTCCATGTCCAGTTCTAACTGTTGCTTCCTGACCTGCATATAGGTTTCTCAAGAGGCAGGTCAGGTAGTCTGGTATTTCCATCTCTTGAAGAATTTTTCACAGTTTATTGTGATCACACAGTCAAAGGCTTTGGCATAGTCAATAAAGCAGAAATAGATGTTTTTCTGGTACTCTCTTGCTTTTTCGATGATCCAGTGGATGTTGGCAATTTGATCTCTGGTTCCTTTGCCTTTTCTAAAACCAGCTTGAACATATGGAAGTTCACGGTTCACTTATTGCTCAGCACCCCTAATTATTGCAGGAAGGAAGACAGAATGACAACAAATATTACCCTACACCCGTCAGAAAGGCCATTCACAAGTCTATAAGAAATAAATGTAGGAGAGAGCCAGGAGGTGAGGGAACCCTCCTACATGTCACTGGAAATGGACCTTGGCAACAGTCACTAGAAAAGACAGTCTCTGCATGTCAGTGTCAGAAAAATAAAATTTCAATTACAGGATCTGACATTTCCACACTTGGAGTATATCCTGAGAAAACCATCATTCAAAAAGACACATGCACCCCAACGTTCACAGCCAAAACACAGAACAACAAAATTTCCACCCACAGCTTAAAGCTTAAGATGGGGTACATACTTACCATAGACTATTACTTGGCCATTACAAGCACATTACAAGCACTTGGCCATTACAAGCACACCTGAAATTCTGAAATCACGCCACTGGTCGCTACAGGGCGGGCCTTAGAGGATCATTTGGCTGGCTAATTGAAATCAGCCAGCCAAAGGAAGAAAATCCCAGATGAAGAACCATCTGGGCAACATAAAGAGAGATTAAAAAAGAATGTAATTCACAACACAAAAGAAGCTTCTGAGAATTCAAACACAAAGAATTAGAAAAAAGAAAAGGGCCAGGATGTTTTCATAGGCGTTTGGGACTGACAAATACACAGAAATCCTTTACTCCAACATATACACCAAAATCTGTAATAGATGATACATGAAGATTATCTCTTTCCCTCACTCCTTCCTTCACCCACAAAAATACCTTTATCTGTAATGCCCTAGTGCCACCCAAAGGATGGTGGCACGACCCTCTGACTTTGAAGACCTTGGAAAATTCATATAGCCTCCAGGTCTCCTGGTGCTGGGGTCTCCAGTTCAAGGTTCCTTCCTGAGAGTGCAGCCTCCTAGGCCCCTCACCGGGGGCTATGGCCCAGGTTGGGAGAGTTCTGGAGGGGAGGGGAGTCGCTTTAAGGGGATGTAGTGAGACACAAGCCCTCGAATATTTGCTCAGGCACATCCCACTCCAATTCACAGCCCAGGAGGCTGGCTCTCCTTAAGGCTCTGGTTGCAAGAGGACCAGAGTTGGGCATGAAGAAGTGCTACCGCCTTGTGGACATTTTCTGTAACTACAACTTGAACACGTGCATCATGACACCTCCAATTCACAAAGCCTATGGGACTGCCAAAGCCTTTGACTGTGTGGAACACAACAAACTCTGGAAAATTGTTAAAGAGATGGGAATACCAGATCACCTGACCTGCCTCTTGAGAAATCTGTATGCAGGTCAGGAAGCAACACTTAGAACTGGACATGTAACAACAGACTGGTTCCAAATTGGGAAAGGAGTACATCAAGGCTGCATATTGTCACCTTGCTTATTTAACTTATATGCAGAGTACACCATGAGAAATGCTGGGCTGGATGAAGCACAAGCTGGAATCAAGATTGCCGGGAGAAATATCAATAACCTCAGATATGCAGATGACACCAGCCTTATGGCAGAAAGCAAAGAATTAAAGAGCCTCTTGATGAAAGTGAAAGAGGAGAGTGAAAAAGTTGGTTTAAAGAGGACAGTGAAAAAGTTGGTTTAAAACTCAACATTTAGAAAACTAAGATCATGGCCTCTGGTCCCATCACTTCATGGCAAATAGATGGGGAAACAGTGGAAAGAGCGACAGACTATTTTTTTTGGCTCCAAAATCACTGCAGATGGTGACTGCAGCCATAAAATAAAAAGATGCTTATTCCTCGGAAGAAAAGCTATGACCAACCTAGACAGCATATTAAAAAGCAGAGATATTACTTTGCCAACAAAGGTCCATCTAGTCAAAGCTGTGGTTTTTCCAGTAGTCATGTATGGATGTGAGAGTTGGACTGTGAAGAAAGCTGAGGGCTGAAGAATTGATGCTTTTGAACTGTGGTGTTGGAGAAGACTCTTGAGAGTCCCTTGGACTGCAAGGAGACCCAACCAGTCCATCCTAAAGGAAATCAGTCCTGAATATTCATTGGAAGGACTGATGCTGAAGCTGAAACTCCAATACTTTAGCCACCTGATGTAAAGAACTGACTCATTGGAAAATACCCTGATGCTGGGAAAGATTGAAGGTGGGAGGAGAAGGGGACGACAAAGGATGGGATGGTTGGATAGCATCACCGACTCAATGGACATGAGTTTGAGTAAACTCTGGGAGTTGGTGATGGACAGGGAGGCCTGGCGTGCTGCAGTCCATGGGGTTGCGAAGAGTTTGACATGACTGAGCAATTGAACTGAACTGATAGGGCTGCTAATGGCAGCTGCCCTCAGGAAGGTTCCTGGGGCATGTATTGCAGATAAATTACAAACACAGCCAACTTTCAATAAGCCAGCTGTAACAGGTAAATTTTCTTCACACACTTTAAGGGGGAAAAAAGGGCAAAAGCAATCCTCAACAGCCACAGGACAAGATGCTCAGCATCCCTAATTATACAGGAGGAAAGTCAACCAAAATAACAAGACATTAAATCACACTAGTCAGAATGGCTATTGAAAGAAGTCTACAGACAATAAACACAGTAGAGGGCTGGCAAGAGATGTAACTACTCCTGCTACCCCACTGCCAGACACAGTCGGTGGGATGGACATTGGCAACAGCACTGAAAGGACAGCCTACAAATGTCAGGAAAAAAATAAACACCTTTAAAGAGAGTTAAACCTAGGATCTTACATACCCACACCTGGCCCTATATCCCAAGAAAGCCATGATTCCAAAAGACACATGCACCCCAACATTCACTGCAACACTACGTAACAGCAGCTGAACACAGACCCAAGAAAATGTCCACCAATAGATTAAAGCTTAAGGAATATGTGGTACATACGTACAATGGATTTTACTCAGTCATGAAAAGTCACCACTGAGATTATGCTATTGGTCACTACAAGGATGGACCTTAGCGTATCATACACTAAGTGACGTCACCCTGAAAGAGGAAGATAGACAAGAATATGATATCCCTGATAAGCAAAATTTTAAAAATATACAAAAGAGCTCATTTAAAATACATAAAAATCCCTGAGAATTCAAAAACAAATAACCAATTTCAGAAAAAGAAACAATAAAGGGGCAGGCATAAATTCAGAGGTAAGTACTAACATACACAGGAATCTGTAATTTTAATATATAATCCAAAATGATTTTTTTTTCTTCCTTTCTTCCTTCCAAATATACACAGACGTCTGGACCTCTAACATATACACAGAAATCTGTCTGTCATAGATAATTCACAAGGATTATTTCCTCCCTTCCTCCTTTCCATAAATACAAAAAAAAAAAAATCTGTATATCTAACAGATAATCCAGAAGGACATGATTTTCAGCAGAGGGAACTTTGTGCAACCTTCTGCAATAACCTCTGTGGCAAAAGAATCCCCCAAACATGAGATATGCTATTTGTGTATGTCATAATTGAATCAGGAGACTGTACACTGACCTAAAACAAAGAACTGGAGATTAAAGAAAAGTAAAAGAAAGAAGAGGAATGCCTGTTTTGTTCCCTCCGAACTCCCTGACTTAGGCTTCTAACCCACCCCTGGAGCCCGGGTAGGCTTGGGTCCCATGCTTGGACTAGATGGGGATGAGACAGCCGGGTAGGGTGTCCTTAATTGACCTCCCTTTTAAACCTGTACTGTCTGGTTTGCTTGGCTGGGAACAAAGTCCCCATGGCACCCAAAAGACGGTGGCTCAGTCCTCTGACCTCCAGGACCGTGGAAAATTCACCTCACTTCTCAATCTCCTCATGGTGGGGTCCCCAGTTCGAGCCTTCCTGAGATGCAGCCTCCCAGGCACCTCAGCAGGGTGATAGGGAGGTGTCTACAGGGGCGGGTGGACCTTTAGGGGGAAGAAGTAGTGAGACACAAGCTCTTGAGTGTTTGCTCACACTTTCCACCATAATTCACAGCCCAGGAAGCCGGTTTTTCCTACGGATCTCTGTGTTCCAGGAACAACAGTTGGGCATGAAAAGATGCTGCTGTCCTGTGGACATTTCCTATGAATACAACTCGACCAGCAGTGCTTAATTGCGAGTCCAGTTCACAAGACCAAGGGGGCTGTTAACGACAGCTGACCTCAGGAAATATCCTGGGGTGGGTTCTGCAGAAAAATTTCTAAATACAATCAACTTTCAAGAAGCCAAGTGGGACAGGTAAATTTCCTCAAATCCTTTATGGAAAGAAGAAGGAAAAAAAAAAAAAACCCAAACAGCCACAGGACAAGCCATTCAGCATCTAATTATTACAGGAGGAATGATAATCAAAACAACAACAAGCAATCAAATCCCACCAGTCAGAATGGACACCCTCAAAGGTCTACAAACTGTAAATGTGGGAGAGAGCCAGGACATGATTGAACCCCACTACACAGTTGGTGGGGAGGGACGTTGCCATCACCCCTAGAGAAGACAGCCTCCTCATGCCAGAAGATAAGCCATTGAAGAGAGCAAAGCCTAGGATCTGACATCCACGCCTGGGCCTATATCCCCAGGAAAACCATCATTCAAAAAGACACATGCACCCCAACATTCACTGCTGCACTACTTACTGTAACCAAGACACAGGACCACAAGATGTCCTCTGACAAAATAAAGTGTATCGAAGATGTGGTACATAAATACATTGGTATTAGCCAGACATAGAAAAAGCAGCACTAAAATGATGAAATCATGGACCATGGAGGATCATACACTAACTGTATTCAGACAGACAGGAAGAGAATAGCATATGGTGTTCCTTCTAGGCAAATAAAAAAGGAGATACAAACAAAGTAATTTACAACACAGAGACTCTGAAAATTTAAAGAGAAACAAGGAATTACAAAAAAAGAAACAATAAATAGCCAGGGATGAATTATGAATTCAGGACTAATGTATACACAGAAATCTGTGTCTATAAGAGATATCTCACAAGGATTATTTCCTTCATTCCCTTCCCTCCTTCTTTCTTCCTTCCTCATACACTTAAATCTGTATCTCTAACATAAACATAGAAATTTCTATCTCTAACATATACACCGAAATCTGTACCTGTAACAGATAATTCACAATGGATATCTCCTTCCTGCCTTCCACATATACACAGAAATCTGTACCTAACGAGATGGTTGGATGGCATCACCAACTGAATGGACATGAGATTGAGCAAGCTCTGGGAGATGGTGAAGGACAGGGAAGCCTGACGTGCTGCAGTCCATAGGGTCGCAAAGAGTCGGACAAAACTGAACAATTGAATGAAAAAAAAAAGATAATTCAAAGGATTATCTCCTTTCTCTTTCCTTCCACATATACAAAAAATCTGTATCTCTAATAGATACTAGGGGTTCCTTGGAGGCTCAAAGGGTAAATAATATGACAGCAATGTGGGAGACCTGTGTTCAACCCTTGGGTCCAAAAGATCTCCAGGAGAAGGGAATGACTACCCACTCCAGTTTTCATGCCTGGAGAATCCATGGAAAGAGGAACCCAGAGGGTTACAGTCCTTGATGTCGCATACAGTCAGAAGAGATACCTCAGAAGAACATAATGTTCAGCACAGGGCGCTTACTCAACCTTGTTCAATAATCTTTATGGCAAAAAAAAAAAAAAAATTGAAAGAAAAAAAAACCCCAGATACCCTGTGTGTATATGTCATAACTGAATTAGGAGCCTGTACACTGATGGAGAAGGCAATGGCACCCCACTCCAGTACTCTTGCCTGGAAAATCCCATGGACGGAGGAGCCTGGTGGGCTGCAGTCCATGGGGTCGCTAAGAGTCAGACACGACTGAGCGACTTCACTTTCACTTTTCACTTTCATGCATTGGAGAAGGAAATGGCAAGCCACTCCAGTGTTCTTGCCTGGAGAATCCCAGGGATGGGGGAGCCTGGTGGGCTGCCGTCTATGGGGTCGCACAGAGTCGGACATGACTGAAGCGACTTAGCAGCAGCAGCAGCACACTGACAACAAGCACGAAACTCCAAATCAAATATAGGTCAACACTGTATCAGCACGAGATTAAAGAAAGGAGAAGACTATTGCCTATTTTTTCCCCTCGGATCTCTCTGACTTAGGCTGCTTTCCAATCCCTGGAACCTGACCAGGCTTGGGATCCATGAATGACTGGAGAGGGGTCGAGACAGTAGGGGCAGGTGCCCTTAATTGAGGGGTGGGAGCCCCACTTAAACCTGACTACTTGGTTTGCCCTGGCTGGCACCAAAAAAGACCAAAATAGACCCTAGGGCACCCAAAAGATGGTGGCCTGATGCTCTGGCTACGAGGACCTTGGAAAACTCATCTAGCCTCCAGGTCTCTTTACTGCTGGCATCCCAGAAGAAACCTCTAAGTGCAGCCTCCTTGATGCCTCAGCAGAGACTGCTGTCCCAGGTTGGGATGAGTCTGAAAGGGAGGGTTGAAGCCTGAAGCGGAAGAAGTAGTGAGACACAAGGCCCTGGGTGTTTCTCAGGCACATTGCACCCTAATTCACAGCCCGTGAAGCTGATTTTCTGAAGTCTCAGTTTGCTTGAAGAACCAGTTGGACATGAAATAGTGCTGCCGCCTTGTGGACATTTCCTGTAACTACAACTTAAACACCTTGCATTCCTGGCACCTCCATTCACAAGGACTGTGGGGGTGCTAATGACAGCTGCCCTCAGGAAAGGTCCTGGGGGAGGGTATTGCAGAAATAAAGTCCAAACACAACTGACTCTCAAAAAGGCAACTTCAACGGGTACATTTTTTCACACACTTTTGAGGAAAAAGAAGAAAAACAAAGGGATACAGGACAAGATGTTCAGCATCCCTAATTATTACATGAGGAATGCCAATCAAAATAACAACAAGAAATCTAATCACACTAGTCAGAATGGTCATACTAAGAAGTCTACAAACAGTAAATGCAGTAGAGGGCTGGCAAGAGATGTAATACCCCCACTTCCTGCCCTACTCACTTCGCGGGATGGACATTGGAAACAGCCACAGAAAGGACAGCCTTCCCATGCCAGAAAAAAAAAAAAAAACCTTTCAGAGGAGTCAAGCCTAGAGTCTGACATGCTACAGCTGGCCATATATTCCGAGAAAACTATCATTCCTAAAGACACATGCTCCCCAATGTTCACTGCAACACTACTTACAGCAGCCAAGACACAGACATAAGAAAATGTTCACCAACAGATTAAAGTTTAAAGAAAATGTGGTACATATATACAGTGGACTATTCCTCAGTCATGAAAAGCCACCACTGAAATTAAGCCATCGGTCACTACAAGAATGGACCTTGAAGGATCATACACTAAGTGAAGTCAGCTAGACAGAGAAAGAGAAAAGAATATGATATCTCTTACAGGCAAATTTTTAAAAATATACAAAGAAACTCATTTAAAACACAAAATAATCACTGAGAATTCAAACACAATCAATCTCAAAAAAGTAACAATAATTGGTTAGGGATAAAATCAGAGGTCCAAAATAACAAACACACAGGAATCTGTATCTGTAATGATAATCCCCCCTTCATGGATCACCGCCTTGCCGTGGTGAAGGGGCTTGCATAACTCAATGAAGCTATGAGCCATGCCGTGTAGGGCCACCCAAGATGGACGGGTCATACCGGAGAGTTCTGACAAAACGTGATCCACTGGAGGAGAGAATGCAAACCACCCCAGTATACTTGCTGTGAGACACTCATGAACTGCTGTTAAAAAAGCTAGTGGATGAGATGGAATTTCAGTAGAGCTATTCAAAACCAAAAAGGATGATGCCATCAAGGTGTTGTATTCAATATGTCAGCAAATCTGGAAGACCCAGCAGTGGCCACAGGACTGGAAAAGGTTGATCTTCATCCCGATTCCCGAGGAGGGTAGTACCAAAGAATGTGCCAACTATCGGACAGTTGCATTCATCTCTCATGCTAGTAAGATCATGCTTAAAATCTTGCATGCGAGGCCTCAGCATTATGTGAACCAAGAACTTCCAGACGTCCAAGCTGGGTTTAGAAAAGGAAGAGAAACCAGAGATCAAATTGCCAACATTCACTGGATTACAGAGAAAGCAAGGAATTTCAGGAAAACATCTATCTCTGTTTCATCAACACTAAAGCCTTTGACTATGTGGGTTATAACAAACTGTGGAAAGCTCTTAAAGAGATGGGAATACCAGACCATCTTACCTGTCTCCTGAGAAACCTGTATGTGGATCAAGAAGCAACAGTTAGAACCCTGTATGGAACAACTGAGGGGTTCAAGATCGAGAAAGGAGTACGACAGGGCTGACTGCTGTCAACTTGTTTATTTAATCTATACACTGAGCACATCATGAAAAATGCTGGGCTGCATGAATTACAAGCTGGAATCAAGATAGGCAGGAGAAACATCAACAGTCTCAGATATGCAGATGATACCACTCTAATGGCAGAAAGTGAAGAGGAACTAAAGAGCCTCTTGATGAGGGTGAAGGAGGAGAGTGAATGAGCTGGCTTAAAACTCGGTATTAAAAATACTAAGATTGTGGCATCCAGCCCCATTACTTAATGGCAAATACAAGGGGAAATGTGGAAGGAGTGACAGATTTCCTTTTCTTGGGCTCTAAAATCACTGCAGATGGTCATGAAATCAGAAGACAATTGCTTCTTGGCAAGAAAACTATGACAGACCCAGAGAGTTGAAAAGCAGATATTACTGTGCCAACAAAGGTCCATAGAGTCCAGGCTGTGGTCTTCCCAGTGGTCACACTCGGTTGTGAGAGCTGGACAATGAAGAAGGCAGAATGCCAAAGAATTGATGCCTTTGAACTGTGGTGCTAGAGAATATTCCCAAAGTCCCCTGGACAGCAAGGAGATCAAACCAGTCAATCTTAAGGAAAGTCAACCCTGAATACTCATTGGAAGGACTGATGCTGAAGCTCCAGGATTTTGGTCATCTGATACAAATCGCTGACTTGTTGGAAAAGTCCCTGATGCTGGGAAAGATTGAGAGCAGAAGAAGAGGGTGTCAGAGGATGAGATGGTTGGGTGGCATCACCAATGCAATGGACATTTACTTGGGCAAACTTCAGGAGATGGTGAGGGACAGAGAGGCCTGGCGTGCTGCAGTCATAGGGTCCCAAAGAGTTGGACATGATCGGGCAACTGAACAACGATGACAATCATAATCCAAAAGGATGATCTTTTCCTTTCAAATATACACAGAAATCTGTGTCTCTAATATATACAAAGAAAGCTATCTCTGTAATAAATAATTCACAAGGATTATCTCCTCCCTTTCTTCCACAAACACAAACAATATGTATATCTAATATATAATCCAGAAGGACGTGATTTTCAGCAGAGGGAACTTGGCTCAACCTTCTGCAATAACCTCTATAGCAAAAGAATCCCCCAAAGAAGTGATAAGTTGTGTGTGTATGTCATAATTGAATCAGGTGGCTGTATACTGACAAGAAGCACAAAACTGGAGATTAAAGAAAAGTAAAAGAAAGAAAAAGAATGCCCATTTGTTCCCTCCAACCTCCCTGACTTGGGCTCTATCCCATCCCTGGCCCCTGAGCAGGTGTGGGTGCCCATGCTGGACTGGATGGGGTACAGACCGCAGGCAGGGTGCTGGTAATAGAGCCCTCCCACCAAACCTGTACTGTCTGGTTTGCTTGGCTGGGAACAGAGTCCCAGGGCACCTAAAGGATGGTGGCCCAACCCTCTGACCTCCAGGACCTTGGAAAATCACCTAGACTCTAGGTCTCCTGGTGCTCCGTTGCCCAATTCAAGCCTCCTTCCTGACAGCGGAGCCTCCTCGGCCCCTCAGCAGGGTGCTGTGGCCCAGGCTGGGAGGAGTCTAGAGGGAGGGGTGAAGCTTTAGGGGGAGAAGTACTGAGGCCAAGCCCTTGAGTGCTTCCTCAGGCACTTTCCACTGTAATTCACAGCCCAGGAAGCTGATTTTCCCTAAGGACCTCCTTGCAAGGGGAACAAGAGTTGGGCAGGCAGAACTGCTATTGTCCCGTGGATATGTCCTGTAATTACAACTTGACCAGTACTGCCCACTTGCACCTCCAATTTACAAGGCCTGGGGGACTGTTAGTGATGGGCTTATTTGTATAGATAGCGGCCAACAGGAGAAGGAAATGGCAACCCACTCCAGTATTCTTGCCTGGAGAATCCCAGGGACAGAGGAGCCTGGTGGGCTGTCGTCTATGGGGTCGCACAGAGTTGGACGCGACTGAAGAGACTTAGGATTAGCAGCAGCAGCAGCCACCAACAATTTTTTAAGTTGAAATACAGTTTATTTACAACACTATATTAGTTTGGGGTATACAACATAGTGATTTAGTATTTTTATGGATTGTACTCCATTTAAAGGTATTACAAATAGAGGCAATATTTCCTTGTGCTGTAGAATATATCCCTGTAGCTTATTGACTGTATACCTAGCAGTTTCTGTCTCTGTCCCGACACCGGTCTTGCCCCTCCCACCTCCCTCTCCCCACTGGCACCTCTAGTTCTCTGTATCTGTGAGTCTGTTTCTGTTTCATGGATAAGCTCACTGGTGTCATGTTTTAGATTTCACATAGAAGTGATAACACACGGTATTTCTCTTTGTCTTTCTGACTTACATCACTTACTATCATAATGTCCAGGGTTATATTGCTGAAAACCCATTATTTTAATCTTTTTGATAGCTGAGTAGTATTCAGCATATATTTCATGTATGAAAACCTGGGTATATATTTCATATATGAAAGGCTAGGTATATATTTCATATGTGAAATATGAGTATATATATTTGCAGAGAGGAATCCTTTGCTTTGTTCTTTAACCAAAAGAATCAACATTTTACTATAATTTATAATGATACTAGTTCTTTCAACTTGGGCTTGGTAAAATGTGAGTTTTGTCGGGACTTCCAGGGCAATAGTTCTCAAACTTTGGTGTGCTTCAGAATCACCTGGAGGGTTTATGAACCCAAATTGTCAGATTGCAGTTCCAGAGCTTCTGATTTAGATTTACAAATACCAGTCTGGTGATTATAATGAAAATCACTGTGTCTTTTGAGTAATGCTTTTAGAGACTTAAGATAACCCTTCTAACTTAAGTATACTGTCTCACATCTCAATACATACAAAAGTCTTAATTTGAAACTAGAAGATTGCTAAGTGACTTCCATTTATAGGGCAGTGTGTACTGAAATCAATATGTAGGCATCAAAAATAATTAAAATAAAACATATTGTCAGAGAACATTGACAGAGGAACTTAAGTTAAAAAAAGACATAGTTATCCTATAGTTAGACTCATTGGCTATACACTTGACTGATAAATTCTTTGTAAAGCAAAAATTAAAAGAGGAAAACTACTTTATGTGATTTTTAAAAATTCTCATCAAAATTAGTTTCCTGATGGAATCTTCTATTTTTAAAAATTTCCCATTTTTATTTTGCTATTTTGCTGAGTGATATTCTATATATATTTCATATATGGAAATAGATGTTTATATTTTATATATGGCAATATAGGTATGTATGTCTTATATGAAAATATCAGTATATCTCTTATATGACAATACAGGTGCATATCTCATGTGAAAATAGATGTATATATTTTTATATCATAAATTTAAAATTTTTATAAATAAAAATTTTTCAAACAATTAAAGCCTTTGATTGTATGGCTCACAACAAACTGGAAAATTCTTAAAGAGATGGAAACAACAGACCATCTAACCTGCCTCACAAAAACCTGGATGCAAGTCAAGAAACAAGAGTTAGAACTGGACATGGAACAACGGGCAGGTTCCAAGTTGGGAATGGAATATGCAAGGCTGTATATTGTCACCCTGCTTGTTTAACTTCTATGCAGAGTACATCATGAGAAACGCTGGGCTGTATGAAGCACAAGCTGGAATCAAGATTGCTGGGAGGAATATCAATAACCTCAGATATGCAAATGATGCCACCCTAATGGCAGAAAGTGAAGAAAAACTAAAAAGCCTCTTGATGAATGTGAAAGAGGAGAATGAAACAATTGGCTTAAAACTCAACTTAAAATCATGGCATCCAGTCCCATTGCTTCATGGCAAATAGGTGGGGGAAAATGCAAACAGTGGCAAATTTTCTTCACTTGGGCTCCAAAATCACTGCAGATGGTGACTGCAGTCATGAAACTAAGACACTTGCTTCTTGGAAGAAAAGCTATGACAAACCTAGACAATGTATTAAAAAGCAGAGACATCACTTTGCCAACAAAGGTCCATATAGATAAAGCTATGGTTTTTCCAATAGTCAATGTGGATGTGAGGATTGGGCCATAAAGAAACCTGAGCGATAAAGAATTGATGCTTTTGAACTGTGGTGCTGGAGAAGACTCTTGAGAGTTCCTTGGACTGCAAGGAGATCAAACCAGTCAATCTTTAAGGAAATCAACCCTGAATATTCATTGGAAGGACAGATGCTAAAGCTGAAGCTCCAATACTTTGGCCACCTCACATGAAGAGCCAACTCATTGGAAAAGACCCTGATGCTGTGAGAGATTGAGGGCAGAAGACAGTGACAGAGGATGAGATGGTTGAATGGCATCCCCGACTCACTGGACATGAGTTTGAGCAAACTCCGAGAGAGAGTGAAGGAAGGAAAGTTAATACCATTCGCATTACTCATTTCCATACAATTACTCACTTTCACACAATTAAAAAGTTCCTGAGAAAATAAAAACTTCTTTGGAAAATTATAAGCTTCCTCAGAAAAATTAAAATTATAAATTATTTATAAAATTAAAAGTGTCTACTCTATGAATCACCTTATTCAGAAAATAAAATGAACCACAAATTGGAAGAGACTATTTGCAAAACACATATCAGAAAAAGGATCTATACTCAAATTATACCAAACAGCTCCATTAACATTTGGCAAGGATTGAAACACAAACCTGGGGGAAAAAAGATAAACAGATAGTAAATAAGGAAGAAAGGAAGAACTAGGGTGGGGTAGAGACAACCCCTTGAGACAGCTAACGCTAGGATCTGACATTTCCTCACCTGGATCAGTGTCCTGAGAAAACCACCATTCAAAAATCCATGTGCATCCCAACCTTCATTGCACCACTAATTACAATAGACAGATTAAATCTTAAAGAATAGTGGTACATATATACAATGGGCTATGACTCAGACATGAAAACTGTCACTGAAATTATGTAATTATGCCACTGGTTACCATGAGGTTGAAACCTGGAGGCTTAAACACTAAGTGGAGTCAGCAACAGAGGAAGAAAATAGCAGATGATTAACTCTTCCTTCTCAGTTCAGTTCAGTCGCTCAGTCATGTCCGACCCTTTGCAACCCCATGAAATGCAGCACGCCAGGCCTCCCTGTCCATCACCAACTCCTAAAGTTCACTCAAACTCATGCCCATTGAGTCAGTGATGCCATCCAGCCATCTCATCCTCTGTCATCCCCTTCTCCTCCTGTCCCCAATCCCTCCCAGCAACAGGGTCTTTTCCAATGAGTCAACTCTTTGCATGAGGTGGCCAAAGTATTGGAGTTTCAGCTTTAGCATCAGTCCTTCCAATGAACACCCAGGACTAATCTCCTTCAGAATGGACTGGTTGGATTTCCTTGCAGTCCAAGGGGATCTCAAGAGTCTTCTCCAACACCACAATTCAAAAGCATCAATTCTTTGAGCTCAGCTTTCTTCACAGTCCAACTCTCACATCCAAACTTGACCACTGGAAAAACCACAGCCTTGACTAGACGGACCTTTGTTGGCAAAGTAATGTTTCTGCTTTTGAATATGCTATCTAGGTTGGTCATAACTTTCCTCCCAAGGAATGAGCGCCTTTTAATTTCATGGCTGCAGTCACCATCTGCAGTGATTTTGGAGCCCCCCAAAATAAAGCCTGACACTGTTTCCCCATCTATTTCCCATGAAGTGATGGGACCAGATGCCATGATCTTCGTTTTCTGAATGTTGAGCTTTAAGCCAACTTTTTCACTCTCTTTCACTTTCATCAAGAGGTTTTTTAGTTCCTCTTCACTTTCTTCCATAAGGGTGGTGTCGTCTGCATATCTGAGGTTATTGATATTTCTCCTGGCAATCTTGATTCTAGCTTGTGCTTCTTCAGCCCAGCACTTCTCATGATGTACTCTGCATATAAGTTAAGTAAGCAGGGTGACAATATACAGCCTTGACGTACTCCTTTTCCTATTTGGAACAAGTCTGTTGTTCCATGTCCAGTTCTAACTGTTGCTTCCTGACCTCCATATAGGTTTCTCAAGAGGCAGGTCAGGTGGTCTGGTATTCCCATCTCTTTCAGAATTTTTCACAGTTTCTTGTGATCCACACAGTCAAAGGCTTTGGCATAGTCAATAAAGCAGAAATAGATGTTTTTCTGGAACTCTCTTGCTTTTTCCATGATCCAGCAGATGTTGGCAATTTGGTCTCTGGTTCCTCTGCCTTTTCTAAAACCAGCTTGAACATCTGGAAGTTCACAGTTCATGTATTGCTGAAGTCTGGCTTGGAGAATTTTGAGCATTACTTTACTAGTGTGTGAGATGAGTGCAATTGTGCAGTAGTTTGAGCATTCTGTGGCATTGCCTTTCTTTGGGATTGGACTGAAAACTGACCTTTTCCAGTCCTGTGGCCACTGCTGAGTTTTCCAAATTTGCTGGCATATTGAGTGCAGCACTTTCACAGCATCATCTTTCAGGATTTGGAATAGCTCAACTGGAATTCCATCACCTCCACTAGCTTTGTTCATAGTGATGCTTTGTAAGGTCCACTTGACTTCACATTCCAGGATGTCTGGCTCTCGGTGAGTGATCACACCATCATGATTATCTTGGTTGTGAAGATCTTTTTTGTACAGTTCTTCTGTGTATTCTTGCCACCTCATCTTAATATCTTCTACTTCTGTTAGGTCCATACCATTTCTGTCCTTTATCGAGCCCATCTTTGCATGAAATATTCCCTTGGTATCTCTAATTTTCTTGAAGAGATCTCTAGTCTTTCCCATTCTATTGTTTTCCTCTATTTCTTTCCATTGATTGCTGAGGAAGGCTTTCTTATCTCTCCTTGCTATTCTTTGGAAGTCTGCATTCAGATGTTTATATCTTTCCTTTTCTCCTTTGCTTTTCGCTTCTCTTCTTTTCACAGATATTTGTAAGGCCTCCTCAGACAGCCATTTGGTTTTTTGCATTTCTTTTCCATGGGGATGGTCTTGATCCCTGTCTCCTGTACAATGTCACGAATCTCCGTCCATAGTTCATCAGGTACTCTGTCTATCAGATCTAGTTCCTTAAATCTATTTCTCACTTCCACTGTGTAGTCATAAGAGATTTGATTTAGGTCATACCTGAATGGTCTAGTGGTTTTCCCTACTTTCTTCAATTTAAGTCTGAATTTGGCAATAAGGAGTTCATGATCTGAGCCACAGTCAGCTCCCGGTCTTGTTTTTGCTGACTGTATAGAGAGCTTTTCCATCTTTGGCTGCAAAGAATATAATCAATCTGATTTCAGTGTTGACCATCTGGTGATGTCCATGTGTAGAATATTCTCTTGTGTTGTTGGAAGAGGGTGTTTGCTATGACCAGCGCGCTCTCTTGGCAAAACTCTATTAGGCTTTGCCTTGCTTCATTCTGTACTCCAAGGCCTAATTTGCCTGTTACTCCAGGTGTTTCTTGACTTCCTACTTTTGCATTCCTGTCCCTTATAATGAAAAGGACATCTTTTTTGGGTGTTAGTTCTAAAACGTCTTGTAGGTCTTCATAGAACTGTTCAACTTCAGCTTCTTCAGTGTTACTGGTTGGGGCATAGGCTTGGATTATCATGATATTGAATGGTTTGCCTTCAATGGGGTGGCTGTGAGGAGATACCCCTTCATCCAAGGTAAGGAGCAGCGGCTACGCTTTGCTGGAGCAGCTGTGAAGAGATACCCCATGTCGAAGGTAAGAGAAACCCAAGTTAGACGGTAGGTGTTGCGAGAGAGCATCAGAGGGCAGACACAGTGAAACCATAATCACGGAAAACTAGCCAATCTGATCACATGGACCACAGCCTTGTCTAACTCAATGAAACTAAGCCATGCTATGTGGGGCCACCCAAGATGGGTGGGTCATGTGGAGAGGTCTGACAGAATGTGGCCCACTGGAGAAGGCAATGGCAAGCCACTTCAGTATTCTTGCCTTGAGAACCCTATGAACAGTATGAAAAGGCAAAATGATAGGATACTGAAAGAAGAACTCCCCAGGTCGATAGGTGCCCCATATGCTACTGGAGATCAGTGGAGAAATAACCCCAGGAAGAATGAAGGGATGGAGCCAAAGCAAAAACAATACCCAGTTGTGGATGTGACTGGTGATAGAGGCAAGGTCTGATGCTGTAAAGAGCAATATTGCATAGGAACCTGGAATGTCAGGTCCATGAATCAAGGCAAATTGGAAGTGGTCAGACAGGAGATGGCAAGAGTGAACGTCGATATTCTAGGAATCAGCGAACTAAAATGGACTGGAATGGGTGAATTTAACTCAGATGACCATTATATCTACTACTGTGGGCAGGAATCCCTTAGAAGAAATGGAGTAGCCATCATGGTCAACAAAAGAGTCCGAAATGCAGTATTTGGATGCAATCTCAAAAACGACAGAATGATCTCTGTTCATTTCCAAGGCAAACCATTCAACTCTCCCTTCTAGGCAGAGTTAAAAAAAAAAATAGAGATACAGTGGAAGTAATTTACAACACAATAGGAGACTCAATAGGAGACTGAGTATTGAATATTGAATAGAAGATTCAAACACAAACAAAGAATCCAGGAAAAAAAAAAAAAAGGAAATAGCTAGGGATGAATTAGGAGGTCAGTCCTAACGTATACACAGATATCTGTATTAGCTGATCCACAAGGATTAACTCCTGTCTGCCTTCCTTCCTTTTTGCCTTCCTTCCTATCTTCCATTTACATATACACAGAAAAACTTATATCTAACTTATAAATAGGTATCTGTTGCTGTAATAGATAATCCAAAAGGAGTATTTCCATCCTTTGTTCCTTGCACATATAAAAAAATCTGTATCTTTAATAGTTACTCAACAGGGACCCGACGTTCACCACAGAGAACTTTACTTCACCTTGTTCAATAACCACTATGGCAAAAGAATCAATGAAAAGTATGTATGATGATGAATATGATGTACGATTAAGTCACAACTGAATCAGTCTCTTGTACACTTGTTGCAGTGAAAGGGAAAAAGGAGGAATGAGTTTTTCTCTTTCCCTTTCCTGAGAACAATGAGCAGGCATGAACGTTCCTAGTTTTTTTACTTTAACTGCTCGTAACTCTGCAGGTCTGTAACTAAGTTTGATTTTCTTCCCCCTAAATCTGCAGGAGCTACAATTCACATTTTTTCTTTTGACTCTGTGCTAAATACATCCCCTATCTGCTTATAGCACCCTTCCCTTATAGTTACACATCAGAAAGAAGGCCACAGAGCCACCGAACTACCAGCCTCAATTACTGAGTTACTGATGCCAGCCTGGGACTGTCTTTGAAACAATGCACGAGGAAGAAATCAAGATCCTGTCGCCTTTGTCCCTCATCTTATGTTAGCCCCTGGACTCCTCATGGAGCAGGGGCACAGTTTTTGAGGCATGAGACTACTGTGTTCCGCTCTCTGCTGGACGAGAATTAAAGCCACCTTTCTACTTCCTCCAAACTCTGTCTCTATATTTTTTGTTCGGCTTCGGTGGGCAGAGGGGCCAAGCTTTTGGCCAGCAACACTCTGAGGAGAAGCACAGAAGTGCAAATTGACTACACTTTAAGACAGCACTGACATGAGATTAAAGAAAAGGAAAGAAAGGTAATGCTTAGTTTATTCCCTCCCACCTGCTTGACGTGAGCTGCTATCTGATCCCTAGAACCTGAGTAGGCTTGAGTCCCAAGGCAGGACTGGCATGGAGTCGACACAGCTCGGCATAGTGCCCTTCACTGAGATCTATCTTAATCCTGTTGTGTCTGAGTTGCCCTGGCTAGGACCAGAACTCCTAGTGCACACCAAAGATGATGGTCCAACCATCTGGCCTTGAGGACCAGGGTGAAGTCACCAAGTATCCAGGTCCCCTGGTGCTGGGGTCCCCATCTGAAGCCTCCTTCCTGAGAGTGCAGCCTCCTAGGACATCAGCAGGGAGCAGTGTCCCAGATACAGAAGCCTAGCGGGGAGAGGTGAAACTTTAGGGGAAAGGGCGTGTGAGACACAAGCCCTTAGATGTTTGCTCAGGTGTGTTCCACTATAACTCATAGCCCAGGAAGCCCACTTTCCCTAAGGCTCTGGTTGCAGGTGGAACAAGAGCTGGGCATGGAGAAATTCTGCCGCTTTGTGGACATTTCCTGTAACTACAACTTGGCCACCAGTACTTACTGGCACCTCCCATTTACAAGGCCCCTGGGGCTGTTAATGGGGTGGGTATTGCTGAACTCAATTTCAAACACAACCGACTTTCAAGAAGCCAGTTGCAAAGTTAAATATTCCTTACACTCTTTAAGGAAAAAAAATGAAAAGACCTCAGGATAAGATGCTCAGCCTCCCTAATTATTATAGGAGGAACGCCAATCAAAAACAAATCAGGTTCCATATGACAGAACTGGAATCCTAACTGTCTGCAAACAGGAAATGGGGGAAGAGAGCCAGGAGATGATGGAACCCCCATACAAGTCCCATGGGAATGGACATAGGCAACAGCCCCTGGAGAGGACAGCCTCCATAGGCCAGAAGAAAAAATTTCAAGACAGCTAAACCTAGCATTCTAATACCCACACCTGGGCCTATATTACAAAAAACCGTCATTCAAAATGACACATGCACCCCGACGTTCACTGTAGTGCTACTTCCAATAACCAAGGCACAGACTCAAGAAATGGCCCATAGACACATTAAATCTTAAAGAAATGTACATGTATACAATGGGCTTTACTCAGACATGAAAAACCACCACTGAAATTATGAAATTCTGCCAATGGTCCCACTAGGATGGACTTTGGAGGATCATACACTAAGTGAAGTCAGCAATAGAGAAAGAAACTAGCAGGTGTCTCTTGTAGGCAAAATTTAAAAAAGAAACACAGGGGAAGTAACTTAAAACACAAAAAGAGACTCTGAGGATTGAAACACAAAGAATTAAAAAAAAGAAAGGAAAAGTCAGGGATGAATTGGGAGGTTGATACTAAGATATACCCAAAAAGCTGTATCTGTAATAGGTAGTCCACAAGGATTAGCTCCTTCCTTCATTCTTCCACATTTACACAGAATCTGTATTTCAGATAATGCACAAACACCTGATGTTCACCACAGTGAGCTTTGCCTGAAGTTCTGCAATAACCTCTAGGGCAAAACAACCCCAAAAAGAACAGTTTGTTAATATATGTCATAGTGAATCAAGCAAGCTGTATACTGATGACAAGCACCAAATGGCAAATCAACTGTATTCCCATATAGCATTGCCATTTAAGAAAAGCAAAGGAAATCGAAGCCTAGTAATTTCCACTCACTCCCTGACTTGGGCTGCTCTCCCATCCCTGGAGTCTGGGCAGCCTTGGATCCCGTGACTGGCCTGCAGTGGGACTGAACAGCCCTGCTGGCTGTCCTTAATTGAGCCCCCCTTTAACCTGCGCTGTCTGGCTTGCTCTGGCTGTGACCACACATCCTAGTTCAACCAAAGGATGGATGTCCAACCCTCTGACCTTGAGCTTCAAAAAGTAACCTAGACTCCAGGTCTATTGGTACTGGGGTTTCCAAGTCAATCCTCTTTCCTGAGAGTGCAGCCTCCTAGGCACCTCAGTAGGGAGCCATGCCCCAGGCTGTGATGGGTCTGGAGGGGAGGGTAAAGCTTTAGGAGGAAGAAGTAATGACACGCAAGACCTTGGGTGTTTGCTCAGGAACATTCCACTCTAATTCACAGCCCAGGAAGTAGACTTTTCCCTAAGGCTCTGGTTCTGGGAGGAACCCGAGTTGGACATGAAGAAGTCCTGCCGCCTTGTGGACATTTCCTATAACTACAACTTAATCATTGGTGCTTACTGGCACCTCCAATTCACAAGGCCTGTGGGGCTGTTAATGACAGCTGCCCTCAGGAAAGGTCCTGGGTTGGGTATTGCAGAAATAAATTCCAAACACAACCAACTTTCAAGAAGCCAATTGCAACAGGTAAATTTTCCTCACAACATTCATGCAAAAGAAAAAAGGAAGAAAAACCCCAAATGACTACAGGACAAGATGCTCAACATCCCTAATTATTACAGGAGGAATGCCAATCTAAAAGACAACAAGAAATCAAACCCCACCTGTCAGAATGATCATCCTCACAAATCTACAAATAATAAATGCGACAGAGAGCTGGGCAGAGAGGAAACCTTCCTACATGGTCAGTGTGAATGGACACTGGAAACAGCCCCTAGAAAGGACAGTCTCCTCAGGCCAGAAACTAAAGTCTCAAAAGGGCTTAGCCCATGGTCTGACATACCCACACCTGGGCCTGTATCCTGAGAAAACCATCAACGAAAAAGACACAGGCACCCCATCATTCACTATAGCACTGCTTCCCAGAGCCAAGACACAGAACCAGCAAGATGTCACCTGACAGACTAAAGGTTAAAGAAGATGTGGTGCATACATACAGTGGACTACTACTCAGTCCTGAAAAATGGCCACTGAAATTATGCCTCTAATTGTCACAAGGATCGAACTTGGAGAATCAGACTAATTGAAGTCAGTTGCACAGAGAAAGACAATAGAATATGATGTCCCTTGTAGGAAAAATACAAAAAGAGATACAATGGAACAAATTTACAACAAAAAAAGTGACTCTGAGAATTCAAACAGAATCAGAAGTTTCCAAGAAAAAGTGAAAGAGCAAGGATGAATTAGGGCTGCTGCTGCTGCTGCTAAATCGCTTCAGTCGTGTCCGACTCTGTGCGACCCCAGACTAAGGGCTAAAATATACACAGAAGTCTGTCTATAATAGGTAATCCAGAAGGGTTATCATTTCCTTCCTTCCTTCCAAATATACATAGAAATGTGTATCTCTAATAAATAGTCAGGAAGGACCTGATGGTTAGCACAGGGTACTTTGCTCACCTTCTGCCATAACCTCTATGGCAACAGAATCCAAAAAAGAACAGATAAGCTGTCTGTATATGTCATAACTGAATCGGGTGGCTGTACCCTGAAGACAAGCACAAAACTGCAAATTGACTATATTCCAAGATAGCACAGGCATAAGACTAAAGAAAAGGAAGAGAAAGCACTGCCTATTTTATCCCCCGGGACCTCCCTGAGTTGGGCTGCTCTCCCGTTTCTGGGGTCTGAGCAGGCTTGTGCCTCGTGACTGGACTGGGCTGGAGTCAGGACATGAGGCAGCCAGGTGGATACAACCCAAATTTTAAGAGAGATGGGTAGCCCTGCGATTTTGGCCCCACTAGGTATAACAGCCAAGACAGGAAAGCAAGCTAATTGTAGAAGCACAGATGAATGGATACAGACAATGGGGTCCATGTACATCACAGAATATTTCTCAACCATAAAGAAGTAGGAAATCATGCCAGCTTCAGGAAAGAAAGTAGAGATGATCATTCCAAGTGAAGTGAAGGAGACAAGGAAAGACAAGTATCATATGATATCAGTTTGGTTCAGTTGCTCAGTCGTGTCCGACAGCTTGTGACCCCATGGACTGCAGCACACCAGGCTTCCCTATCCATCACCAACTCCCAGAGTTTACTCAAACTCATGTCCATCAATCCAGTGATGTCATCCAGCCATCTCATCCTCTGTTGTCCCCTTCTCCTCTCGCCTTCAATCTTTCCCATCAGGGCCTTTTCCAATGACTCAGTTCTTCACACCAGGTGGTAAAATTATTGGAGTTTCAGCATCAGCATCAGTCCTTCCAATGAATATTCAGGACTGATCTCCTTTAGGATTAACTGGTTTGATCTCCTTCCAGTCCAAGGGACTCTCAAGAGTCTGCTCCAACACCACAGTTCAAAAGCATCAATTCTTCAGCCGTCAGCTTTCTTCATAGTCCAAATCTCATATCCATACATGACTACTGGAAAAACCATAGCTTTGACTAGATGGACCTTTGTTGGCAAAGTAATGTTGCTGCTTTTTAACATGCTGTCTAGGTTGGTCATAGCATTTCTTCCAAGGAGCAAGCATCTTTTAATTTCATGGCTGCGGTCACCATCTGCAGTGATTTTGGAGTCCCCGAAAATAGTCTCTCACTGTTTCCATTGTTTCCCATCTATTTGCCGTGAAGTGATAGGACCAGCTGCCGTGATCTTAGTTTTCTGAATGTTGAGTTTTAAGCCAACTTTTTCACTCTCCTCTTTCACTTTCATCAAGAGGCTCTTTAGTTCTTCTTCGCTTTCTGCCATAAGGGGGTGTCATCTGCATATCTGATGTTATTGATATTTCTCCCGGCAATCTTGATTCCAGCCTGTGCTTCATCCAGCCCAGCATTTCTCATGATGTACTTTGCATAGAAGTTAAATAAGCAGGGTGACAATATACAGCCTTGATGTACTCCTTTCTGACTTGGAACCAGTCTGTTGTCCCATGTCTAGTTCTAACTATTGCTTCTTGACCTGCACACAGATTTCTTAGGAGGCAGGTCAGGTGGTCTGGTATTCCCATTTTTTAAAGAATTTTCCACAGTTTGTTGTGATCCAAATAGTCAAAGGCTTTGGCATAGCCAATAAAGCAGAAGTAGATATTTTTCTGGAACTCTCTTGCTTTTTCTATTATCCAGTGGGTGCTGGCAGTTTGATCTCTAGCTCCTCTGCCTTTTACTAAATCCAGCTTGAACATCTGGAAGTTCACGGTACGATATCACTTCTAGGTATAAACTAAAGATGAATACAGATGAACTTATTGCCTGAGACACAGGCTCACAGACTTAGAAAAGAAACTTCTGGTCATGAAGATATAAAGATGTGGGGCATGGACAGATAATATTCTAATATATGCACACTACTATTGATAAAGTAAGTGACCAAGGCCCACCGTGTATCACAAGGAAACTTACTCCACATTATATTAACCTATAAAGGAAAAAACCCCAACAAATCTATATACACCTGTGTTGATGTGAAACAATCTGTGGTAGAAGAAAAAGGAAAAAACAAAACACCAACAGGAGTGTAATTCACTGTACACTCCAGTTCAAATAATAGGATGGAAACATAAAAAATTAAAAAGAAATACTGACTCTATTCCCCTCCGGAGATACTAAGCTGGGCTGGTGTCACATCCCTGGAGCCTGACTGGTTTGTGTCCCAAGGCTGGAGCGTCCTGGGGCTGAGAGAACTGGGAGCACGTAGCAGGCAGTGTGTCTCCAAAATGGACCTGGAGTGCCTTTGCCTCTGGAGAGCCCCCAGACTCCAGATACAGGCAGGAGAAATTAAGAGATTGGAATTAACATATACTTACTAATATATATCAAATAGATGATAAAAAGTACCTACTGAATAGCTTAGGAAAGTTGATTGAACATACTGTAATCACCTCTATGGGAAAAAGAACCCTAAAGAGAATAGATAAATGTCTATGTGTAACTGAATCGAGTTTCTGTACATCTACAACAAACACAACATCAGAAATCCACTCTAAGCCAGTAGAAAATAACAAGGAATGTACAGGGAAAACAAAAATGTGGCAATGAAGTAGTGCTGCCGCCTTGTGGCCACTTTCTGTAATAACACCATGCAGAGCTGTGCTGTGGGAGTTTAACATTCACCAGGATCCAGGGGCTGTAAGTAAAAATACCTTCCCTCCTGAAATGTCCTTGGGGTTGTCATAGAAAAAGAATCCAAAACAAGGCAGGCGTTAAAGAAGCCAATTTCAAGATGTAAATTTAATTTACCCTCTTAAAAAAAATCACAAGATGTCAACATCACTAAACATTCAGATCAGATCAGTCACTCAGTCGTGTCCGACTCTCTGCGACCCCATGAATCGCAGCACGCCAGGCCTCCCTGTCCATCACCAACTCCCAGAGATCACCCAGACTCATGTCCATGGAGTCAGTGATGCCATCCAGCCATCTCATCCTCTGTCGTCCCCTTCTCCTCCTGCCCCCAATCCCTCCCAGCATCAGAGTCTTTCCCAATGAGTCAACTCTTCGCATAAGGTGGCCAAAGTACTGGAGTTTCAACTTTAGCATCATTCCTTCCAAAGAAATCCCAGGGCTGATCTCCTTTAGAATGAACTGGTTGGATCTCCTTGCAGTCCAAGGGACTCTCAAGAGTCTTCTCCAACACCACAGTTCAAAAGCATCAATTCTTCGGCGCTCAGCCTTCTTCACAGTCCAACTCTCACATCCATACATGACCATAGGAAAAACCATAGCCTTGACTAGACGGACCTTTGTTGGCAAAGTAATGTCTCTGCTTTTGAATGTGCTATCTAGGTTGGTCATAACTTTCCTTCCAAGGATTAAGCATCTTTTAATTTCATGGCTGCAGTCACAATCTGCAGTGATTTTGGAGCCCCCCAAAATAAAGTCTGACACTGTTTCCACTGTTTCCCCATCTATTTCCCATGAAGTGATGGGACCGGATGCCATGATCTTCATTTTCTGAATGTTGAGCTTTAAGCCAACTTTTTCACTCTCCACTTTCACTTTCATCAAGAGGCTTTTGAGTTCCTCTTCACTTTCTGCCATAAGGGTGGTGTCGTCTGCATATCTGAGGTTATTGATATTTCTCCCGGCAATCTTCATTCCAGCTTGTGTTTCTTCCAGTCCAGCGTTTCTCATGATGTACTCTGCATATAAGTTAAATAAGCAAGGTGACAATATACAGCCTTGACGTATTCCTTTTCCTATTTGGAACCAGTCTGTTGTTCCACGTCCAGTTCTACCTGTTGCTTCCTGACCTGCATACAGATTTCTCAAGAGGCAGGTCAGGTGGTCTGGTATTCCCATCTCTTTCAGAATTTTCCACAGTTTATTGTGATCCACACAGTCAAAGGCTATCCAATACCTAGGAAAAAATCCAGAGAAAACCTAAAAATTAAAGGACACGGGTAGCCCTCGATCTCGGTCCCCCTAGCCAAGACAAGGAAGCAAGCTAATTGTAGAAGGACAGAAGAATACATACAGGAGACGAGGTTCATATACACAGTGCAATATTCCTCACCTATATTCCAATATAAAATAACAGGAAATTACAGGAAAATAGAGAAGAGTGAGGCTTAAAGAAGTGTTGCTCCTTTCTGGCCTTTTTCTGTAACAATATGTAAAGCGATGGTGCTGGGCGTTTAACATTCACAAGGATCAAGGGGCTGTAAGTAAAAAAAAACACCTGCCCCAGAGAAATGTGCTAGGGGCTGTCACCAAAAAAGAATTTAAAACAAGGCAAGTGTCCAAGTGGCCAATTTCAGGTGGTAAGTTTAACTCACACTCTTTAAAGAAATCATGTTAAAAGATGTCACCATCACCAAATGTTAGAGAAAAGCAAATCAAAACTCTATTGAGGAATTTCCTCACGTGATTCACAATTGCCATTATCCAAAAGTTGACAAACCATAAATGCTAGAAAAAGTGTGGAAGAAAGAGAACCCTCCTACACTGTTAGTGAAAAGGTAAATTAGTAACAGCCACTATGGAGAATGGTGTGCAGGTTTTCAAAGAAATGATAATGAGAATGCAATTAGAATACTCCCTGATGCATACACAGAAATAAACTCCAAATAGATTAAAGATCTAAATAAAAGGACGGATACAATGAAACTCTTGAGGAAAAGAGCATAACACGCTTTGACATAAAATGCAGCAAATTCTTTTCTGACCCACCTCTTAGAATCATGAAAACAAACAAACAAACAAAATAAATGGGACTTAATTACCCTTAAAAGTGTAACAGCAGAGGAAACCATAAACAAAACAAAAAGACAACCCTCATAATGGAACTAATATTTGCAAACAAAGACACCCGCAAGGAATTTATCTCCAAAACACACAAACAGCTTATGCATCTCAATATCAAAGGAAAACCCAACCAAGTAGTGGAACAAGATTTAAATGGACATTTCTGCAAAGAAGACAGAGATGGCCGTGAAGCACATAAAAGATGCTCAGCATCTGTTAGTACGGCTGCTACTGCTGCTGCTGTTGCTAAGTCGCTTCGGTTGTGTCCGACTCTGTGCAACCCCATAGACGGAAGCCCACCAGGCTTCTCCGTCCCTGGGAATTCTCCAGGCAAGAACACTAGAGTGGATTGCTATTTCCTTCTCCCATGCAGGAAAGTGAAAAGTGAAAGTGAAATTACTCAGTCGTGCCCGACTTGTATTGACCCCATGGACCGCAGCCCACCAGACTTCTCCGTGCATGGGATTTTCCAGGCAAGAGTACTGGACTGGGTTGCCATTGCCTTTTCCGTCTGTTAGTGCTGCTGCTGCTAAGTTGCTTTAGTCGTGTTCGACTCTGTGTGACCCCATAGATGTCAGCCCACCAGGCTCCGCCATCCCTGGGATTCTCAAGGCAAGAACACTGGAGTGGGTTGCCATTTCCTTCTCCAATGCATGAAAGTGAAAAGTGAAAGTGAAGTCACTCAGTTGTGTCCGATTCTTAGAGACCCCATGGACTGTAGCCCACCAGGCTCCTCCGTTCATGGGATTTTCCAGGCAAGAGTACTGGAGTGGGGTGCCATTGCCTTCTCTTTATAAACAATCAATGAGGACTCCTAATCAACTGCTGCTGCTGCTGCTAAGTCGCTTCAGTCATGTCCGACTCTGTGCGACCCCATAGACGGCAGCCCGCCAGGCTCCGCCATCTCTGGGATTCTCTAGGCAAGAACACTGGAGTGGGTTGCCATTTCCTTCTCCAATGCATAAAAATGAAAGGTGAAAGTGAAGTCGCTCAGTTGTGTCTGACTCTTAGCGACCCCATGGACTGCAGCCCACCAGGCTCCTCCATCCATGGGATTTTCCAGGCAAGAGTACTGGAGTGGGGTGCCATCGCCTTCTCCGTCCTAATCAACAGTACGTAGTAAACTATATGGGAAGAGAATCCAAAAAAGGATGTGTATACACCTATGCATAAGTGAATCATGTTGCTGTTCACCTAAAACTAAAAGCAAAAACAAAAATACCCTACAGCATAGTAAGTCACCTATACACCAATACAAGATGCAAATTACAGAGTGAACGTCAACTCTATTCCCCTCAGGCCTTGGTGACCTGGGCTGCTGTCACATCCATGAAGCCTGGGCAGACTTGTTTCCCAAGGATGGACTGTCACAGGGCTGACGGAGCTGGGGAGGGTGTGCCAGCCAATGAGCCCTGCCCCATGGACCTGGTGAGCCTGCTCCCCTCTACACAGGCCCACAACCTCCAGATCCAAGCAGGTCCTCCTGCAGTGAAACTATGCCTACTGCACCCAAAGGATGTGGAGGCTCTGAGCTGGAAGAGCTTTGAAAAGCCCCATGGGCTCCATGTTTCCTGGTGTTGGGGTTCCCACCTCCAACCTCCTTCCTTAGGGTTGCCCCACCTATGGATGAAAGCACCCTCCCCAGAGGGTGTTGCAGGAACTGGGATGTGTCCAGGGGACAGGGGTAAGGAAGGAAGAAGAATGGGACACAAGCCTTAAGTGTTGCTTCTGGCACTTTCCACCCTGACAATCCAGGAACAGGACTTTCCCCAAGGCTCTGGTTCCCCCAGTAAGGAGTTGGGCATAAAGACATGCTGCCACCTTGTGGCCATTTCCCATACCAACAACTTGGAAACCATTGCTCATGGGCACTTAATATTCAAAAGATCTGGGGAACTCTTAAGTAAAAGACACCCTTTTCAAGAAATGTCCTAGGCGAGATCATAGGAAAATATCCAAAATATGGCAGGTACTCAAGAAGCCAATTTGAATAAGTAAGTTTAACTCACATTGTTTTAAAAAATCACATGAAAAGATGTCAACATCACTAAATATGAGAGAAATGCAAATCAAAACTTCAACAAGGTTTATCACCTCACACCAGTCACAATGGCCATAGACAGAAACTCTACAAACAGTAAATCCTGGAGAGTGTATAGAGAAGAGAGAACCCTCCCACACTGATGCTGGGAATGGAAATTGGGAGCAGCCACGGTGGAGGACACCAGGCAGGTTCCTTAGCATGAAAATGAGAATGAAATTAGACTACAACCTAACACCATACACAAAAATAGACAGCAAATGGATTAAAGGTCTAAATAAAAGGACAATGCAATGGAACTCCTAAGGTAAACTGTACTCACAAGGTGTAAAATAATAAAGCACATGGAAAGATACTCCACCAGTAATTATTAAATCAATGCCAATCAAAACTACAATAAGGTATCACCTCACACTGGTCACAACGGCCATCATCAAAAAGATCTACAAAGAATAAATACTGCAGAGGATGTACACGTGATATGCTATATTAATATGACACCTCCAAAGGTTTTCACTCCGCAGCACAGAGAGAAGCAACCCACTCAAGCGAGTGCCACAAGGTGAAGAAAAAGGACCATAGGTCACTTCAGACGCTGGGAATCTCCGAGGGGACAAGACACACTGCAGGCAAAGAGCAGACGTGCGGTCTCTGTGTACACAGGATCCTGACCCATGTGGATGGGCTGAGACCCACACAACCCCCAGCACCTGGGGACACACTTCCAGTCTCCAAGCTGACACCACCTCCCCAGATCCTGCCCTGGGCCCACGACCCTTGGGTAGGACATGGTGTCTCTGCTGCTTGGGCCCCTAAGGTGGAAACAAGTGGGTTCCTGTAACTTCCTAGGATGTCAGAAAGAACTGCAGGGTTGGTCTCTTCTCCCCACACTTGTCCCAGAAAAGTCTTCCTCCTTTCCCTTTGTGTGTGATATTAACAGTTTTTACAGCTGTCATAATAATGTTGAACACACTACCTTGGTTCTGTCAGGCTCGGTCCTTTCTTGTCCCACTGAGGTGTTGAGAAAGCACACCAGACGCAGGGCTGGGAGACGAGGGGGAGGTCTGCTCTCTGCTAAGTAGGGATGATCGACTGGAAGGAGATCACAGCAGCAACCTCACCTGCTGCCCATTGGCCTTTTGCCTGATCCATGTGCCCTGCAATCAACTGACCAGGTAAACCTGCCTCCCGTCTTGCCATGCTCGTGTTGGAAAGTTGGAATAATTACTAGGTAGCCACCTGAGGAGTGTCCAGGAGCCCCAGGGAGGGTGAACCTCACAGGCGTAAAGAGGCAAACAGGCACAGGCCTGTATAAAGTGAATACTGTAAAGCATAAATTCCTCAACAAAAGTGAGTGAAGTGAAAGTCACTCGGTTGTGTCTGACTCTTTGTGATCCCATAGACTATACAGTGCATGGAATTCTCCAGGTCAGGATACTGGAGCAGGTAGCCTTTCCCTTCTCCAGCGGATCTTCCCAACCCAGGAATCGAATGGGGGCCTCCTGCATTGCAGGTGGATTCTTTACCAACTGAGCTATCAGGGAAGTCCAAACACAAGACAAGCCCTCATGTATTCTTCCCTTTTTCTTAGCTTTGTGTGTGTGTGGTCTCCCTGTACACGTGACCCTGACCCATGCAGATGGGGTGAGACTCACACAGTCCCCAGACCACCCACCTGGGGTCACACGAGCCCTCAGTCAGGACACCATGGCTGTGGTCAGTGGGCCCCCAATGTGTGAACAAGTCAAGTCCCTGGGACCTCTGGGGACCCTAGAAAGAAGTCTAGGGTTGGTCTCATCTCCCGTCAATTGTCCCTGAGAAGTCAGGCCCCTCCTGTTTTCACCTTGGTATCATATGATTTTTTGCTGGTTTGAAAGCTCATGCTAGAGTTGAATACAGTACCTTGTTTCTGGCAGGCTCTGTCTTTCTTGTCCTGCTGAGGCGCTGAGAAAACACAGGAGAGCTGGGCTGAAAGACGAGGGGCAGCTCTGTTCTCTTCGGAGGAGAGTCAAGTGGAAGGAGAGCACAGCAGCAACCTCACCTGCTGCCCATTGACTTTTTGCCCGATCCCTGTCCCCTGGAATCAATTCAACAGGTGAACCTGCCTCCCTACTCAACCTGAATGTGCTGGAAAACTGGAATGATTAGCAGGTAGCCCACCTGAGGGGGCTCCAGGAGCCCCAGGGAAGGTGAATCTGGGAGAGAAAGACTAGGAGCCTGACTGCAGCACTGACCCCCGGGAGGGCCAGGGAACCCCACTCAGAGGAGAGCACGGTCACCCAGAGAAGCCCACCCCAGCCCCAGAGCCCAGACATCTGAGCACTGACGCTCAGATGCAGGCATGGAGTTTCCCATGAGGCCAGGCCAGGCCTCCACCTGGGTCTCCATGTCCTAGCACACACGGAACAGTGAGGCCTAAATGTTCTCATAAAAAGCTCACGGTCTCGTCTACACAGCATCAGTGTAGACAGGACTTGGAGAGATCTAAATATAACATGTAGACAGAACTTGGTCAGGTTCAGACGAGTTTAGGGCTGGTCTCCCAGGAGGCACAGGTCACCCACATGCAGGGTCTCTCATCGTTGGACGGGGGCTCACCCTCGTGCGGGAACTAGGATGTACATTTCTTGAAGAAGAAATCATCACTCGGCTCCACACTTCATCCACATCAGGAAACTGAAAGGATCTGTGTCATCAAACATCTCAACAGGCGAAACAATAACATTACCAATTTCTGTGGCCACATGATGGTCAGGATCCAGGGGAGAGCCAGGAATTTCTTAGAGTGCAGCCCAGTGTCCTGTAAAGACAGACAGGAAGTGGCCTGATTCCAGCATCCCGGGTTTGCAGCAGGAGATGAGCACACTGGAAGCCTCCTGGAAAAAGATATTCTTGATCAGAATAAAAATATATTGTTGAAATTGCAAGCATACTAGTAATTATTTGCAAACCTAAAATATTCTTAAAAGCTTTGCACCCTGATATTTGTGATTCCCATTGGTTCCTTTGTATTCAGATTTTTTGGGTAGAAACAAGCCATCATTTCAAATTAGTTTCTTATAATTCTGTTATTTGTTGTGAAATGAATGAGAAGTCATATTTGGAAAAATACATAAAATTCCTGCAAACAATAGCGACTCAGAGCCCATAAACTGCATGCAATTTGTCTTCTAATAGTTTCATTTTTCTCCCTGAAGAAACCTGAACAAATAGGCCTCCTGATTTTTTTGCTTCTCTGTTCAAATTGAGCTAAAATGAAATTGATATTCATATCAACAAGTAACAGTTTTTGACTTTTAAGATGTCATACCAGGGTAACAGGGGCTGGAGAAAATGGAACACTCCTATGCTATTGGCAGGCAAACAACATCTTTAAAATAAAGCTTTTGGGTTTTGGTTCAAGTACATGCCAGAATATTGTGTGAAGTGAAGTGTTAGTCACTCAGTCTTGTCTGACTCTGTGTGACCCCATGGACTGTAGCTTGCCAGGTTCCTCTGTCCATGGGATTCTCTAGGCAAGAATACTGGAGTGGGTAGCCATTTCCTCCTCTAGGGGATCTTCCCAACCCAGGGATTGAGCCTAGGTCTCCTGTATCACAGGCAGATTCTTTACCAGCTGAGCTACCAGGGAAGGCTGGGAGGAGCAGAGTTCTCTGTTTCACCTTCCCTTGCTGCCCTCTGAACCATGGCTTGCCATCCAGCACCCCACCCAGGGTTCTGCTAACGGACATTAACAAGTCACAAGTCCCCTTTTTTCTAGTCAGCCTGGCCTTTGGGTTTTGAGTCAGACACCTCACCTTGTCCTAGCTTGATTCATTCCTTCTTTTTTAAAAAAACATATTTATTTGGAGGTTCTGGGTCTTATCTGCAGCATGCGGATTTTTAGTTTCGGCATGTGGGATCTAGTTCCCCAAGCAGGGATCGAACCCAGGTTCCCTGCATTGGAAGCAATGACTCTTGGACCACCAGAATCACCACGGATGTCCCTGCATCCTTTGCTCTCACCCTCTGGATTCAAGACACCCTCGTGCCAGCAGGACACCATCCCTCATTGCTTGTGATAATTTTCAGTGTTGACCATTTTCCCCAGAGCTGGTCCAATTCCCCCTTCCTGCCTTCCATGGAGATTCCCCGCTCACCTCCCGTGTCCTCCACGGGACTCAGCAGCTGGGATCATGTTCCCAACCCCAGGCCATCATGTTTGCCTTCTGCCCACCTACCCTGGCTGCTGGTTCCATGGAGGCCCAGGGACCACAGCTTCCTGCCGGGGGCAGCCTGGCGAGCTGCACCCAAGCAGATGGCAGTGGAAAGTGGCAAACTCCCCTCCAGGACGGGGAGAGGGAGAGGAGGGGTGGACACAGGGCCTGGGTACGATTTGGAGCCGCTTCGTCACTGAGTGTACCAGGTGCATCCTCAGAGCCCTGGGCAGAGTGATCGCACTGCAGCCAGATGGGCTGCGGAGCTACCAGCATGGGCTGCGTCTCCTGGCTGTGGAAGGACACAGAATGGGGGTGGAGAGGCCCAGAGGGTGGATGAAGGGAAGCCAAGGAGAGCATCTGGTCCTACACTTGCTCCCTTCGCTATTGCTCTTCTTCTAGCCTCTTCCCTGTTCACACTGTTATTTCAAACCCCTTTGTGTGAAGTCACGCAATGAGTATTATCGAGTGTCTGTTATGCTCCAGACGCGGTGCTGGGCTCTGGGGCTCTGCGGTCCCACTGCGTTGGAATTCCAGTCTAAGGGGGAGATGCACTGGAGGGGACTGACATGTCATCCATCAGACAAGTGTGGACGTTCCCTGGAAGCATCCTGAAGGAGCAGGACATGAAGAGGTGGCGTGGGTCCAAGGCAGGGAGATGTGATGCTCAGGGAGCTCAAAGCAGGCATCCTGGGAAGACCACACCTGAGCAGCCCTCTGAGGCATGAGCCAGAATTAAGTGCAAGGAGAGGCAGGGAGGTGTCCCAGGCTGGGGAACACAGTATGCGAGGTCCTGTCGTTGGAGGGAGAAGAGCAAACTTGAAGGATACAGGGAAAGTCAAGGTGATGCGAGTGGAAAGATGGAGGAGGGGTAGTGTGGTGAAAGATGAGGTGCTCAGCTGACTCCTTTTTTTAAAGAAATTATTTATTTTTGGATGTGCTGGGTCTTAGTTGCTACGAGGGCTTTTCTCTAGCTGTGGCTGGTGGGGGCTATTCTCTAGTTGCAGTGTGCAGGGTCTTCTCCTGGTGGTGGTTTCTCTTCTTGCAGAGCACAGGCCCTATGGCCGGGAGGGCTTCTGTAGTTGTGGAGCACCGGCTTGGTTGCTCCAAGGCATGTGGGATCTTCCTGGACCAGAGTTGGAACCCGAGTCCCTTGCATAGTAAGGGCAGATTCTATACCACTGAGCCACCACGGAAGTCCTGGAATTGCCATTTATTTTCCTGTTTTGGAATCCAAGCCTGCCTATAATTTAGGTCTTTGCTGTGAAACATAGTCTTGCACCTGAAACCAGGTGCTGCCCTGCCCTGGCTCTCAGGCCGCAGTTCTCGGGGTCAGCGAGAGGGAGCTAGCCAGAATCTACTGGCTGGGTCTGCGGCTCTTGGACCTTGTCTATGTCAGGCTGCAAGTGCTGAGAAAAACTGGCTGTCCCCCAGCAGCTCCTCGCCAGTGGCCCACGACCTCATGCATGACCCCATCAGCACCCTCAGACATGGCTGGGGGTCACCCCGAGGAGTGTATTCTGCACTGTTTCCCAGGGTGGCCCTATGGGGGCAAAGCACTGTCCTCCAAATAGTAGCTGGTTGATAATACACATTTCATTCACTGACTTCCCTTCCCTGTGTCTCCTCATTCTCCTTCACACCCCCAATAAACCACTTGACCTCAAACCCTGTCTCACAATCTACCTCTGGGAGAACCGGAACTGAGACAAGAAACTTTTCCTACACAACACGACGCTATTCCATTGTTATTATATAACACACACTCTGGCAAAGTGCTCCAGCAGGAGTCTGCTCCTGAAGCCCATGAATTAGCCTTCATTTCATTTCACCGATAAGGAAATAGAGATATATCAGAGAGGCAGAGAAACCTGCCTAACCCTGACGTGCTGTCGCTCAGTCATGTCCCACTCTTTGTGACCCTGTGGACTGAAGCCCCTCAAGCTCCTCTGTTCATGGGATTCTCCAGGCAAGAATACTGGAGTGGGTTGCCATTTCCTTCTCCAGGGGATCTTCCCAACTCAGGGATTGAACCCCGCGCTTCCTGCATCTCCTGCATTGGCGGGTGGATTCTTTACCACTACACCACCTGGAAAGCCCAGCCTACCACTGAACATCTAATCAATTACAGCTTGGGTCTGTTGCTCAGAGCACTTTTCTTTCCATCATCAGGACTCCTAGGCTGTGGGTCAGAGTCAAGCAAATGCCCATGTGGAGATGGAGCAGCTAACTGCACGGCCCAGGCTAGAAAGGATGCTCTCGTATTCCAAGACTGGCAACACTCACAGAAAAGTATCCAAATGAGCTGGCATAGACATTCATTCCCAAATTCCCAGAGACTCATGCAGACCCTCAAATCCCACTGTGTGCACACTTACACTCACATATACAAACACATATACAAACATATACAAACATATACAAAGTCCCATGGACAGAGAAGCCTGGTGGGCTATAGTCAACGGGGTTGCAAAGAGTCAGACACGACTTAGTAACTGAACAACTTCAACTACATGCAGAAACAGGCACATCTCTTGGTATCAGCCTTGGGGTTTTTTTGTAATTAATTTTAATTGGAGGCTAATTACTTTACAATATTGTGGTCGTTTTTTCCCATACATAGATGTGAATCACCTACGGGTGTACATGTGTCCCCCACATCCTGAACACCCCTCCCACCTTCCTCCCCACTCTATCCCACCCCTCTAGGTTGTCCCAGAACACCAGTTTTGAGTGCCCTGCTTCATGAATTGAACTTGCCTTGGTCATCTATTTTGCATATGGTCATATACATGTTTCAGTGCTATTCTCTCAAATCATCCCATCCTTAGCTTCTCCCACATAGTCCAAAAGTCTGTTCTTTACATCTGTGTCTCTTTTTCAACCTCGGTTTTCTAATCAAAAACAAACAGGACAGGGGACTTCCCCAGCGGTCCAATGGTTAGGACCCTGCCTTCCAATGCAGGGTGAGAGTTCGATCCATGGTCAGGGAAAAGATCTGCAGGGTGTGGCCAAAAATTAAAATAAATAAACAAATAAAACTTGGGGGAAAAACAGAACAGTAAGCCACGTACAGCCCAGCATCTCACACTCAAGCTTACAAAAGCTAGGAGCTTTCTCACGTCTGGCTCAGCCTCCTGCTTCTAAACTCTTCAGACGCTAGAACTAGCACAGAGTGAAGCTTTGTCAGTTCTGAAAGGGCACTTAACTGGCTACTGAATGAGCTGTTAAGGACCCTGGAATGATAACAGGCTTCTCAAAATGAGAAGATGAGGCCTTTTCTTTTTGACAGTTTGAGGTTTAAAATTACACGGTAGGACTAATAGGCTCTTTCTGTCTCATAATGATGTTTGTCATGATACAAACACTTCAGCATTTGGCTGCTGGTCTCCTTGGACGAAGCTCCCAGCATCAGATGGGTTTGTAATGCCACAATGAGTTGTTACATTGTGGGCTGATGACAGTCCCTGTGCAATGCTCACTGCCCAGCAAAGCTATAGTTCTCTGTACATGTGATGTGGGCTGATAATCGGGGGGCGTGTTCTTCATGGAGCTGTCACATTGGCCCTGGGACTGGGAGGCAGGAACCAACAGCTCAGGAGTCCTTGGGAGTCAGATGATCTCAGAATCCTGACATCTCTCCCTCTGCTGCAAGCGTACAGAGCTGTCCGATTGTTATGGTCCAAACAAGGACGGTACTCAAATAATTTCATCTACATGTACTGTTCCTTTGATGGAGTCATCACAGAGAATTAAACTGTAAATTGTGCAATCTGTGAGAAGAAGGAACACTGAGACCATTCTGGCTGGAACATCTTAATTTCTGGAATCATTACAGTCTGATGAGTTCAGTCCTCAAATGGACTTTGTGGAAGTCGGGCGGTGAATTGCTCTGCCTTTGTGTGGAGTGATATTAGGAAGACAGCAAGCTGAAAATGAACATTCCAGGAGGGATAAAGTCATCTCAGTACGATATTAGAAGATTTTATGATACTACGTTTCTAGGTAGTTTGGACTTCTGAATCCTTAAGAAATTAAATTTTCTTTCCATCAAGAAATATCTTAGCACTCTTCTGGTTGCAAGTGAGAGGGATCAATGTAAACTTATTAAAATGAAGAGCGATGTTGTGTAAGAGAGGCAGGATGACCTGCAGGAGAAATTGGGTGTTTTGTCTTTCCTTCTCTCAAAATGCTAGGAAAGGACTAGCTTTGCTGTTTTGAAGGGCTGGTGTATCTTTTTCTCTAAAGGAGGCTTTTTTTAAAAAAAAAAAACAAACTACTTTTATTTTTAGCTGAACAGCATAACAGGATCTTAGTTCCTTGACCAGGGATTGAACCCGCATCCCCTGCATTGGAAGCATGGAGTCTTAACCACTGAACCACCAGGGAAGTCATGAGAAGAGGATTTTTTTAAAGTCAGTTTTATTGAGATGATTTACATATGGTGTTTACACATTTATAAATCTCATAAGTACAATTTGATGGGCTTTGAGAAAGACACACTACATAATATACCCACTGTCATCATGATAAAGAACATCCGTACCCCTCCCCTACAACAAAAGTTCCTGGATTCCCCTTTGGGACAGTCCCCTCCCCTCACCTGGGTCCCAAGAAGCTCTGCTCTCTGTCATAGTTCTGTTCTGGATAAAAGTTCCTATACGTGTGAATTCTGCAGTATCACAGTTTTGCAATCCACCTACATTCTTGTTTATATTCTTGCTTCCTTCTTATTGGTGATTAGTAGTCTATTGTACAGCTACACAACAATTTATCTATTCGCCAGTTGGTAGATATTTGGTTATATCTACCTCTGAATAAAATACATTGCCTTTATGTGGACTTGTGTTTTAGAATTTTGAGGGTAAAGACCTAGGAGGGGAGCTTCCCAGATGGCTCACTGGTAAAGAACCTGCCTGCCAATGCAGGAGACATGGGTTTGATCCCTGCGTGGGGAAGATCTCACATGCTGGGAAGCAACTAATTCTGTATGCTACAACTGTTGAGCCTGTGCTCTAGAACCCGTGCTTTGCAACAAGAGAAAGTGAAAGTGAAAGCTGCTCAGTCATGTCCAACTCTTTTCAACCCCATGGACTCTAGCCCAGCAGGTTCCTCTGTCCATGGAATTCTCCAGGCAAGAATACTGGAGAGGGTAGCCATTCCCTTCTCCAGGGGATCTTCAGAACCCAGGGATCGAACCCAGGTCTCCCACATTGCAGGCAGATTCTTTACCATCTGAGCCACCAGGGAAGCCTGCAATAAGAGGAACCATTGCAATGAAAAGCCTGTGCACTGCATCTAGAGAATAACCTCCCTGTTCACCACCGACTAGAGAAGAGCTGGAGCAGCAACAAAGACTCAGCACAACCAAAAGCAAATAAATAAAATATTCTTCAGAAAAAGAATTAATGAATAGAAAATGTGAACATATAGAAACAAAGAATAGTTATTGGGCCAGGAATTTACTACTGCACAATTGCACTCATCTCACACGCTAGTAAAGTAATGCTCAAAATTCTCCAAGCCAGGCTTCAGCAATACATGAACCATAAACTTCCAGATGTTCAAGCTGGTTTTAGAAAAGGCAGAGGAACCAGAGATCAAATTGCCAACATCTGCTGGATCATCGAAAAAGCGAGAGTTCCAGATAAACATCTATTTCTGCTTTATTGACTATGCCAAAGCCTTTGACTGTGTGGATCACAATAAACTGTGGGAAATTCTGAAAGACATGGGAATACCAGACCACCTGACCTGCCTCTTGAGAAACCTATATAGAGGTCAGGAAGCAACAGTTAGAACTGGACATGGAACAACAGACTGGTTCCAAATAGGAAAAGGAGTACGTCAAAGCTGTATATTGTCACCCTGTTTATTTAACTTCTATGCAGAGTACATCATGAGAAACACTGGGCTGGAAGAAGCACAAGCTGGAATCAAGATTGCCGGGAGAAATATCAATAACCTCAGATATGCAGATGACACCACCCTTCTGGCAGAAAGTGAAGAGGAACTAAAGACCCTCTTGATGAAAGTGAAAGAGGAGAGTGGAAAAGTTGGCTTAAAGCTCAACATTCAGAAAACGAAGATCATGGCATCTGGTCCCATCACTTCATGGCAAATAGATGGGGAAACAGTGGAAACAGTGTCAGACTTTATTTTTTGGGGCTCCAAAATCACTGCAGATGGTGACTGCAGCCATGAAATTAAAAGACGCTTACTCCTTGGAAGGAAAGTTATGACCAACCTAGATAGCATATTAAAAAGCAGAGATATTACTTTGATCCCTTCCGGCTCTGGCTGCCCTCGCCTGCCTGTCTCTGGTGGGGGATGGGCCAGTCCGCAGCCGGCTAGCTCTGTTCAGTCCTCTGTTCTGTGAGCAGGTGTCTTAGGTTAGGGCTTTTCGCCTTTTTGCCGGGTAGCTATCCCACAGTCTGCTTTGCTATCTCAAGCTAGTTCCCTCAGATTGCCCTCGGGGGATTCAGGCCCGGTCCTTACTCTAATCAATGCAGCCCGCTCCTCCCTGCCCAGCCCCCGCTTGCTAGTGGCAGATGCAGGAGTCTGCACCACTTCTCTGCTGGGAGTTACCGTTGGGCATGTAATCTGTGGGTTTTAATTATTTATTTATCTTTCCTCCCGGTTATGTTGCCCTCTAAGGTTCCGAGGCTCACCACAGACTCGGCAGTGAGAGTGTTTCCTGGTGTTTGGAAACTTCTCTCTTTTTTAAGACTCCCTTCCTGGGACGGATCTTTGTCTCTACCTCTTTTGTCTCTCTTTTTATCTTTTATATTTTTTCCCTGCCTCCTTTCAAAGACAACGGGCTGCTTTTTCTGGGTGCCTGATGTCCTCTGCCGGCATTCAGAAGTTGTTTTGTGGAATTTACTCAGTGTTCAAATGTTCCTTTGATAAATTTGTGGGGGAGAAGGTGGTTTCCCCGTCCTATTCCTCCACTATCTTAGGACCGCCTCTAAATTCATATTGTTTAAAACCATCAAGTTTGCTAGAATTAGTCACAGCAGCCAGAAAAAGAAGACTTTTTCTTCAATATTGATCCATGAAATCTTAAAAAAAATTTTTTTTGCAATGTTGTGTTGGCTTTCACTGCACAACTACACACATATCCCCTCCCTCCTATGCCTCTTCTCCCCCAATCCCATCCCTCCAGGTCATCACAGAGTGCCAGACTGGGCTCCCTGTGCTGCACTGCAGCTTCTCAGCAGCCATCCATCTTACGCCTGATAGTGTATACATGCTGCTGCTACTTTCCCCATTCATCGCCCCCATCCCTCGCCTACTGTGTCCACAAGTCCGTTCTCTATGTCTGAGTCTCTGTTCTTTCCCTGCAAATAGTTTCATCAGTACCATTTTTCTAGATTCCATATATAACGTATCAATGTATGATGCTTGTTTTTCTCTTTCAGACTTACTTCACTCTGTATAACAGGCTCTAAGTTAATCTGCCTCATCAGAACAGACTCAAATGTGTTCTTTTTTATGGCTGAGTAATATTCCATTGTATATATATACCACATTTTCTTTATCCATTCACCTGTCACTGGACACCTAAGTTGCTTCCTTGTCCTGGCTTTTGTAAATAGTACTGCAATGAACACTGGGGTACATGTGTCATTTAGAATTTGATTCACTAAATCTTAAAGAAGGTGTCTGATTTGACTTGTCCATATGCCCACTTCTGGACCAACCATGATGAACAGGAGGATGAGCTAGCCAGGCCAGAGTGGCCAGGTTTGGATCACATGCTCACTTTGAAGTCAGGAAGCAGAAAAGACCCATATGGAAGGATGAAGCTAGGCCATGCCTGTGGAGGCATGGACCACCTGTACCCTCCCCTGGCGTGCCCAACCAGCCTTTGCTTTGAAAGACCGTTGAAAATTACCTTCATCCTTCCAGGACAAAGCCTTGACTTTGATGAGAATATTCCAAAGCTCATGCTTGAGGTTCACAAAGCTATTTCTAAGGAAGACTATTTTGCAGTCTCTTGACAGACTATTTGAAAGAAGAAAACTTCAATCAGATGCATAAGATCTGGTATTTTTGTTGTAAATTGTGTCTTTTTTCAGTCAAAAAAAGATCTGAGTTTATCTTGCTGCACTCTCTGAGTTTCAGTTTTCTCATCTGTAAAATGGAGATAATAATGCTTTTCTAAGGATTGTTGAAAGGATTAAAAAAGATAATTTATGTAAAACCTAGCACAGTTTAAATGAAGTATGCAAAGCTTAGCACAGTTGTTCAATAAAGGATTGATATATTTGTCTTTTCTGTATATACAGTAATAGGCAATTGGCTTATGAAAGTCAGTCGAAATCATGAGTGGGGTTGAGATGTTAAACATCTATATTTTGGTACATGGATTACCAAAATAAGCAGACTGTTAACATTTATTCGCACTGCATATGTATATATGGAATGACTTTTTAAAAAGGATAAACATTTTCACATTAAAAAAAATCTTTTCGGATGCCTGCTCCATTCTCTGCTGAATTTGAATATTTAGTATTTAGCTGATTACACAGAATATGAGTGTTAGTTCAATGGAAATCACTGTGAAAAGCCAGAAGCGGAGAAGAGAAGCTCCCACTTACCCAGCAGCAGCCCACAGGGCCCAGTGTGGGGAGGGAGTCAGAGCCAACAGCACACAGCTCCCTGGGGGAATCTGCTCCTACAGGGCGGCCCCTGACTGGGCCACACTCTACAACATGCCAGTATCGTGTGTGCCTGGTGTGTCCCTGTCGCCACCACGTGACTACGCCCCCCACTGCTGATTCTTGGAGCAGCAGCCTCACCTTCATGCCTGAGTGGCTCTGGTGGAGTGTGGGCAGGCAGGGGTCCTGAGGCCAGTCAAAGTGCTTCTCATCCTGGGGGCTGATGTCCAGTCCTACACCCAGCAAGAGTGCTGGTGCCCCTGGGAGGGTGGGACCAGTGTCTAGCTGGTCATCAGCCTCATTTCAAGGTCTAGAATAGGAGGAAACTAAATATGAGCTGATGTGCACTGGTCATTTGCATAGAAGATGATGTCATGGTGGTAGAGTCCTAGGGCCCAAGGAGACAGGACTAGACTCCTCCTGTTTTTCTGCATAGGTGACATCTGTGCAAGACACCCTCACCTGCACTGGTTTAATGTGGCCTTGTTGAGTCTAGTGGATTACACTCATGGCAGCCTCGGTTGGTCACAGCAAGAGCTTAGTTTTTCCTCCATTGCTCAGCAACCACACAGAGTCAGGCCATGTCTAAAGTGGCCTGGGGAACCCGACCTGGTAGTCCATTGGCACATTTTTCTCTGATTCCAAACCAAGGCCATTTAGCACCATTCACTCATCATCTCAGCTTCTCTGATGGCTCAGATGGTAAAGAATCTGTCCGCAGTGCAGGAGACCCATGTTCGATTCCTGAGTCAGGAAGATCCCGTGGAGAAGAGCATGGCAATCCACTCTGGTATTCTTGCTTGGAGAATTCCAGGGACAGAGTAGCCTGGCAGGCTATAGTCCATGGGGTTGCAAGGAGTCAGATGCAACTGAGTGACTTTCACTTTCAGTCATCATCTTACCATATTTTTTTTCAAATTTAGCACAAATTTAGCACAATTAAAAATTTTTTTAATTAAATTTTTTAAAATTTTATATTGGAGTATAGCTGATTTATTATGTTGTGTTAGTTTGAGGTGAACAGCAAAGTGATCCAGTTATCTATATATACATATATAGATAATATATGTATATGTATGTAATAGATATATATATACATATATCTATTCTTTTTCAGATTCTTTCCCCATTTAGGTTATTACAGACTACAATAATAAGGTCATTGTGGATTACCTATTTTATATATAGCAGTGTGTACATGTTCATCTCAAACTCATAACTTATCCCTCTGCCTTACCTTTCCCTTTTAGTAACCGTAAGTTTGTTTTCTGTGAGTCTGTTTCTGTTTTGTAAATATGTTCATTTGTACTAGCTTTTTAAATCATTCATACAAGCAATATCATATGATATTTGTCTTTCCCTGTTTGGCTTCCTTCGCTTAGTATGATCATCTCTAGGTCCATCCACGTTGCCACAAATGGCATTATTTCATTCCTTTTAATGACTGAGTAATATTCCACTGTATATATGTACCACATCTTCTCTATCCATTCATGTGTTGATGGACTACCCCATGTCTTAAGCCAGAATTTCTATCTTGCTACATGAAGACAGTGCCTCCTCAGCTTTCTCCTTGTGAGATTCTGTATATCTGTCATGAAAGTGAAAGTGAAGTCGCTCAGTCGTGTCCAACTCTTTGCAACCCCGTGAACTATAGCCCACCAGGCTCCTCCATCCATGGGATTCTCCAGGCAAGAACACTGGAGTTGGTTGCCACTTCCTTCTCCAGGGGATCTTCCCAACCCAGGGATCAAACCTGGGTCTCCTGCATTGCAGGCAGATGCTTTAACCGCTGAGCTACCAGGGAATGTCATTGATGGGTTGTATTTCCAAGGCTCGGGTTCTCCATGTGTAGGTTCAGTTTTTCTATTGGTGATGGTGGAGGTAGATGGTATTCGTGGGGGTAGGAGGGGGCAGGGGTTGAAGAGATGGAGAATTTAAGAACTTGGAGTCAGGCTCTGAAGGCTAATTCCAAATTAGAGGCCTGTTGCCTTCAACTCAGAAATGAAAAGAGCTGCAGTCATTCCTTTCTCGTGGGCTAGAAATCCTATTCTGCCTGTTGGGCACCACGAAAGCAAGGGTTAGTTTCTTTTCATCTGGCTTTGCTGGCTCTTAGTTGTGGCATGTAGGATCCTCAGTTGCAGCATGCAGGCTCTTAGTTGAAGCATATGGGATCTAGTTTCCTGACCAGGGATGGAACCCAGGCCCTCTGCATTGGGAGCTCAGAGTCTTAACCGTTGGACCACCAGGTAAGTCCCAAGAAAGGGTTAATTTCTACTGCATCTGGCCAAAGATCCTCAAGGTATCAGAAAACTAAAATAGATAAAATTTAGCCCTAGAGTAGAATAAAGGGCTCTTGATTCCTACTCTGATGATCATAATAACCACTATTATAGATATAAATACCATTTAAGCACCATCTGTGTAAATCACCTTATTTCACTTACTTTTCCCCTGTTGGTCTCTGCTCTCCAGCACTGCAAGTGAACCTGTAGAGAAGAGAGGCAGCCAGGCTAGCAGTGTGTTACCAAGTTTATCTGATTACTATGTACAGAATATTCAAAGTATAGGTCAGATCCCTGAAGGATGAATTTACAGAGAATGAATTTAGTATATATCAAACCTGGATTTCAACTATGCGACCTGTTATAGCCTCAGTCTCCATTTTAAGTTCATTAAGAAGAAAAATAAATTTATTTAAATGCAAAGTTCATCCACATTTAGGACATAAGTATGAGAATAATTTTCTGCCTGATACAGTTCAGTATGCTGGCTCCTGACTCATCAAAAAGTGGCTGAGGCCTACGTGAATATTTACATTTAATCAGACTAAGGCGTCCCCCACCATATTTTTGCTGGAGAAAGAGAAGTTAGGAGAAGCCCGTCTAATTTGTATATGCAAATCTGGCCAATATAATATGTATTCCTTGTTCATTATCACTTCTGTACAATCAGAAGCCAATTTTTCTTTCCAAAGAAGCCCCACAGCTGAGCTTTCAGCTTTTGCCAGGCCTCTCTTGAAAACTATTGTCAGATGAAGGAAAAATCACTTTCCATGCATAATTGAGCTTACCTAGGAGTGAAAAGTCTCTGCAGGGTAAATTGGAAAGTTGTGTGTGTGTGTGTGTGTGTGTGTGTGTGCGCATGACTGTGTGTGTGTGTGCGTGCACGCATGTGTGTGATGAGTAGCAAACTCAAACTGATAAAATGTAATGAAAGGGATGACTTAATGTCCACATCTGGCCTGAGAACATTAATTGCAATAATCAGAGAATATTTGAAATGGGGATCAAGAGACAGTATTTTTTCACCACTTTCAGGCCTCCTGCCCCTTCGAAGCTGTGTCCTGTGGGTTCACAGGGTGAAACAGGGAAAGACAGACTGTGATTTGGCTCATTGCCTATTAGGGTGGGCTTCCCGGGTGGCTCAGTGGTAAAGAATCCACATGCCAATGCAAGATACATGGGTTCAATTCCTGGGTCTGGGAAGATCCCCCAGAGAAGGAAATGGCAACCCATTACAGCATTCTTTGGAGAATCCCATGGACAGAGGAGCTTGGTGGACTACAGTCCTTGGAATCGCAGAGTCTGACAAGACTTAATGATTAAACAACACAGCTATTAGTGCAGTTTATAGGTTTTTAAGATGTCTCCTGGCATCACAAGGGCAAACAGTGCAATGTCTCCTGCTCAGTGGAGAGAACTGTGATCAGTGTCCAGAGATCAAAATCCCATCATTGAAACTAAATGAAGCAAAATGAGACGTAAAATGTACAATTCTTGTTAAAATTCACATAGAAATACAAAAATGCAAGAAACCTAAAATAGCCCCCCCTAAAATCACTGAAGAGCTCACGCTTTTCAACTTTAGAACTTACTACAAAGCTACGATAATCAACAGTGTGATATTAATATAGGGATAAGCATACAAATCAATGGAATATAATTGAGGATCCAGGAAAAAAAAACCCTCACATTTATGGTCAATTGACATTTGCCACGGGTACTAAAACAAATAAGAGAAAGAATATGTAGTCTTTTCAACAAACAATGCTGGAACATCTGTATATCTACATGCAAAAGAATGGAGTTGGACAGCTTCCTCAAAGCATGTACAAAAATTAACTTGAAAGAAATCAAAGACCTAAATATAAGAGCTAAAATGATAAAACTTTTAGGAAAAAACACAGGAGTAAACCTTCAGTTCTTGGATTAGGAAATGGTTTCTTAGATATGAAACCAAAAGCAAATGTGATAAAAGAAAAATAGATCCTTGGACTTTACCAAAATGAAAAAAGTTTTGTGTTTCAGAGGGTACTATGAAGAAAGTTAAAAGAAAGAAAGAAAAAAAGTTAAAAGACAACCCATGAGATGGAAGAAAACATTTGAAAGTTAAATATCTGAAAAGGGACTGGTACTCAGATCTCTTACAACTCAATAACAAAACTTCAAAAAAAAAAAAAAACAGTTAAAATGGCAAAGGATCTGGAATAGACATTTCTCTAAATAACATACAAATTGCCAATAAGCACATAAAAAGATGCTCAACTGACATTAATTATTAGGGAATGCAAATCAAAACCACCATGAGATTCCTTGTCATAACCATTATGTATTCTGGTCAGAATGCTGTTTCCATTTTTGGGATTAATTTATATTTTCCTTATGACTTAAAATATGGTCTGTTTTCATAAATAATCTAAATGAAGTTGAAAATAAGGAATATTTTGTATTATAATGGTACAGGGTTGGACATATAAGCTATCAGATCAGATCAGTCGCTCAGTCGTGTCCGACTCTTTGCGACCCCATGAATCGCAGCACGCCAGGCCTCCCTGTCCATCACCAACTCCCAGAGTTCACTCAGACTCATGTCCATCGAGTCAGTGATGCCATCCAGCCATCTCATCCTCTGTCGTCCCCTTCTCCTCCTGCCCTCAATCCCTCCCAGCATCAGAGTCTTTTCCAATGAGTCAACTCTTCGCATGAGGTGGCCAAAGTACTGGAGTTTCAGCTTTAGCATCAGTCCTTCCAAAGAAATCCCAGGGCTGATCTCCTTCAGAATGGACTGGTTGGATCTCCTTGCAGTCCAAGGGACTCTCAAGAGTCTTCTCCAACACCACAGTTCAAAAGCATCAATTCTTTGGCACTCAGCCTTCTTCACAGTCCAACTCTCACATCCATACATGACCACAGGAAAAACCATAGCCTTGACTAGACAGACCTTTGTTGGCAAAGTAATGTCTCTGCTTTTGAATATGCTATCTAGGTTGGTCATAACTTTCCTTCCAAGGAGTAAGCATCTTTTAATTTCATGGCTGCAGTCACCATCTGTAGTGATTTTGGAGCCCCCAAAAATAAAGTCTGACACTGTTTCCACTGTTTCCCCATCTATTTCCCATGAAGTGGTGGGACCGGATGCCGTGATCTTCGTTTTCTGAATGTTGAGCTTTAAGCCAACTTTTTCACTCTCCACTTTCGCTTTCATCAAGAGGCTTTTGATTTCCTCTTCACTTTCTGACATAAGGGTGGTGTCATCTGCATATCTGAGGTTATTGATATTTCTCCCGGCAATCTTGATTCCAGCTTGTGTTTCTTCCAGTCCAGTGTTTCTCATGATGTACTCTGCATAGAAGTTAAATAAACAGGGTGACAATATACAGCCTTGACGAACTCCTTTTCCTATTTGGAACCAGTCTGTTGTTCCATGTCCAGTTCTAACTGTTGCTTCCTGACCTGCATACAAATTTCTCAAGAGGCAGGTCAGGTGGTCTGGTATTCCCATCTCTTTCAGAATTTTCCACAGTTTATTGAGATCCAAGATACACTTTATTGACTCTTCATTTAAGTTTTCTTTATTCTTTCTAGATATTTTCTCCTTAATCTGTCTAGGTCAAAGGGAGGTATTCTGAATTCTTATTATTAATGTGGATTTGTCTAGTTTTCCTTTTATCTTCTATAGTTTCTGCTTTATTAAAATTTCTGCTATTTTCTTTCGTACATAGAAGTTTATGCACAATTTCATTATACATTGTGGCTTTTAGCATTATAAAGTATCCTTCTTTGTCTTTTTTAATGCTTTTAATCTTGAATTATAGATTATTTGACACCAAGATCATAATACCTGCTTTCCTTTTATTTTTATCTTACTTTTTTTTTTTTACCCTTTAACCTTTCTGAATTGGTTCTGTGTGTGTGTCCCTAAGGGACATTTTACAATGTCTGCATACATTTTTGGTTGACACAACTTAGGAAGGGTTTCACAGGCAGCTAGTGGGTAGGGGTTAGTGATGCTGCTAAACAACTTACAATGAACGAAACAGTCCCCACCACAAAGAATTATCCAGCCCCAAATATCAATAATGGTGCCCTAAGGTTTGGTGTGTATGTGTGTTTCTGTATGTGTGTGCATGTGTGTGCAAGCAACTGGGGCCAAGAGTCTTGGCGGGCTGGGTTTTCAGGGCTTCGACATGAATAAGCAGGTAGTCCCAGGAGCACTAGCTTTGCAGTTAGAGAGATGAACATATTAAAGAGGAAATACGAGCCTCTTGAGTCAACATGAAAAACTGTCCTATTCTTGGTGGAAATCAAAACACTCCAACTATGAAAACTACCACGGTGGGTCGTCAGGATTGTACAGCAAAACAAAACCCATATAATGGTCTGTCTGTTCCATCACCCATCTGCCTCTGAAACCAGGAATTCTTTTGTTTAAAGGGATGTCTAGACAATTACATAGGCAGTTATTTTTTCCCACTGTGCAGGACATTTTTGGTTTTAAAGTAATGATGTTTAATTACTCTCAAGGCACTATGCTAATCTCTAAGCGAGGTGTATTGAAAATTCGGCTGTTTATGCTCAGCAAACATGATTTGCAGGCATTCTCCGTGATGTTATTTCAGACAGAGGCTCATTAAATTCTCAGTGAATAACAGAAACATCAGTGTAACAGAACCATCTTTCTAACGCTTAATATACTTGGGGACGTAGTTTAATTAAAAATATGTTCATTCAACCTCAGATATCCATATTTAATTTTCCCTTTAAAAGTCTGGCCAGGACCCTGGATTTAGAAATCATCTGTGGCAAGGATAATTATTGTATTAGCATTTGATCCTGAATGCCCATCGAGCCAAGGAACAGGTCTCTAAATTCACTTACGTCTTTTGCACGGACATCTGAAGATGTAAGAACAGAGGGTATGAGTTGGAAAACAGGGTCTTCTATCAGACCCCACTGAGGTTTCCCACTTGTCAGCTTTTCCTTGGGGATTTGATGACCCTCTGTGGTTGGCTACTTTGTATCCTGTTTCTTCTGCCTGTATCACTGCTGCTGTGGATGTATAATAATCACTCTGTTTATCCACTGCTGCTGCCTTTCTTTATTATTCCATTCTCTTCTACCTCATGATAGAAATCCTCAAGTCCAGAGAAGCAGGCTTCTAAACATAAGCCCAAGGGACTTCCCTGGTGGTCTAGTGGCTCCACACTTCCAATGCAGGGGGCCCAGGTTTGATCCCAGGTCAGGGCACTAGATCCCACATGCCACAGCTAAAGGCTTTGCATGCTGTAGCTAAGACCTGGGGCCACCAAACAAACAAATAAGTAAATAAATATTAAAAAAATAAATTAAACCTAAGCACAGCCATCCAGCTCAAACTCAGATGGCCTGACTTTGCCAAGCGCATCTTGTGACTCGGCTTCATCTTCCAGCCTGCCCAGGACTGCAGGGTAACCTTAATGAGAGAGTCTGGAGGAGTCTCATGCCAATTAGAGGCTCTGCCTTTTTCGGAATCAATCCTAGATCAGGAAAGCACTTCAAATGCACACTCTTTCAGGTCAACACAGCAACCTCTAGTAGACCCTTACCTTGGCCACCAGCTTTCTAGCCCTTCAGTTACTTTTTAAAAGTAATTAATTAATTTGTTTATTTTGGCTGTGGTGGGTCTTCGTTGCTTTGCTTGGGCTTTCTCTAACTGCGGTGAGCAGAGGCTACTCTCTGGTTGTGATATGAGGGCCTCTCATTGCAGTGTCTTCTCTTGTTGCAGAGCACAGGTTCGGTAGTTTTGGTTCAAGGGCATAGTGGCGCTATGGCATGTGAGATCTTCCCAGACTAGGGATCAAACGCATGTCCCCTGCATTGGCACGTGGATTCTTAATCACTGGACCACCAGGGAAGTCCTAGCCCTTCAATTCTGGTAGATTGTTGTTTGGGTCCTTCAACCTTCCTGCTTTTTTTTTTCCCCCAGGCTAGGACTTGTCTCTCTAGCCTCCTGGTTCACCTTCCACTTCTTTTGTTGGCCCCAGGACCCCCTCTCTGTGTTTTCCTGGCAGGCATTCCACAGACTGCAAGAATACTTTCAATATGGTTCCAAACTACATTTTCAACAAGCTCTGTCTCCATCCTCTGCCTCCACCAGCCTTCTTACAGAATTCAGGATTCTCTGAATCTCCAGAAACATGTAACCCACATCAGAGCTGGAGCTCCAAGCAGCTCACACTTAGTCTTTCCGTCATGTCTGACTCTTTCGACGCCATGGACTGCAGACTGCCAGGCTCCTCTGTCCGTGGAATTCTCCATGCAAAAATACTGGAATGGGTTGCCATTTCCTTCTCCAGGGGATATCTTCCCGACCCAGGCATCTAACCCAATCTCCTGCATTGTCGAGTGGGATCTGTACCACTGAGCCACCTGTGAAACTCTTGTTAGCTTGCTGCTGCTACTGCTAAGTCACTTCAGTCGAGTCCGACCCTGTGAGACCCCATAGATGGCAGCCCACCAGGCTCCACCGTCCCTGGGATTCTCCAGGCAAGAACACTGGAGTGGGTTGCCATTTCCTTCTCCAATGCATGAAAGTGAAAATTGAAAGTGAAGTCATTCAGTCGTGTCCGACTCTTAGTGACCCCATGGACTGCAGCCCACAAGGCTCCTCCATCCATGAGATTTTCCAGGCAAGAGTACTGGAGTGGGGTGCCATTGCCTTCTCCCTTCTTAGCTTAAGAAATAAATAAACAAGTCTACACAGTCCCAGAATACAGCACAAGCTGGGGCCCTTGGAGGTCTGGACTCTGGGGTTAGATTTGCTGTATGACCTTGAATACCTGGAGAAGGAAATGGCAACTCACTCCAGTCCATGGGGTCACAAGAGTCGGACATGATGGAACTACTGAGCATGAGCTGCTTGGAGCTCCAGCTCTCATGTGGGTTACACGTTTCTGGAGATTCAGAGAATCCTGAATTCTGTAGGAAGGTTGGTGGAGGCAGAGGATGGAGACAGAGCTTGTTGAAAATGTAGTTTGGAACCATATTGAAAGTATTCTTGCAGTCTGTGGAATGTCTGCCAGAAAAACAGAGAGGGGGTCCTGGGGCTAACGAAAGAAGTGGGAGCTGAACCAAGAAGCAGTGAGAGACAAGTCCTAGCCTGGGGCAAAAAAAAAAGCAGGAATGTTGAAGAACCCAGGCAACAATCTACCAGAGTCTCCTGAACAGAATCCCCTGCAGAATGCCTGCAGAATCCCCTGAACAGAGGAGCCTGGTGGGCTACAGTCCATGGGGTCGCAAAGAGTCAGATATGACTGAGCCACTGAGCACACATCACCTTGAAAAAGTCAATTAGTTTCTCTGGGTCTTAAGAGCCCTTCTGGGGCCAACTTTTACTAATAACTGAATCTTTGTATCGGAGCTAATTATTCATCTATTTTTGCTGGTGGAACTGCCCATTTCGTCTCCCTGCGTACTGCTAGCCAAAACAAGGGGGAACTCGTACCTGGGAGTGTTGGGCCATGGCCTCCGCAGAGCTCCCCACTCCTCCTTTGCTCCTCTCCAGGGAGCAGGGGTGACCTGTCTACTTGGCGAGGTTTGGGAACATGCCACCGCACAGGTGTGTCCTTGCTTGTCCTCCACAGCTCAATGTTAGAATCTTTCTATCACCTGCCTTCTGTCTTCCGCTCTGCCTCCCACACAGGAAAAGCAACCAGGGGCAGACTTTGCCCGCACCGGGGCGCTGTGGAGCTGGACTTTCAGGGAGGTGCCTGAGGATATGATTCAGATATTCAGACGCTCTGCTTGCCATCGGACAGGGGCAAAGAGCTCTTCGGCCTTGGGCCCAAGTCCCATTGTCCAATTTTACCCAACTGTGTTGTTGTTCAGTCACTAAGTTGAGTCCAACTCTTTAGGGCACTGCCTCTGGAAAAGCAGCTTTGCTCCCTGGGAACTTCAGCATCTCACACGGAGAAGGCAAGGGCTTTGCCTCCTTCTAGGTTGCTGGGCAGGAGTAAGACCCTTCATGGCATTTTTCTCTAGTCCTGGGGCCTCAAGTGTGCATGTGCTAGAGCCTTTACAATTAATGTACTGCGGGGCATTGAGCCGTAGAGGGTAAATGTATTTTTGCTTGTTTTCCGCCTTCATTCTCTTTCTTAGCTCTGGATAAGGGGCTAGTACCCCAGGAGAAATTAAACCCTGCTGAAACAAGGAAAAGCCTGATGGAAAGGAATGGTGATGTGTGTGTGTGTGTGTGTGTGTATGCACGCACGCGTGTGTCTGTGCTGTGTGCTCAGTTGCCTCTGACTCTTTGTGACCCCATGGACTGTTGCATGCCAGGTTCCTCTGTCCATAAGATTCTCCAAGCAAGAATATTGGAGTGGGTTGTCATGCCCTCCTCCAGGGAATCTTCCTGACCCAGGGGTTGAGCTGGCATCTCTTATGTCTCCTGTATTGACAGGCAGGTTCTTTACCATCAACGCCACCTGGGAAGCCCTAAGGAACGGTCTTCAGCCTGGTCTGGGAGGAGGAGGGCTTGGGAGCATAATTACACCTTAAATGAGGGGTTTCTTCTGCTTGAGTGAATGCTTATTGGCAGGGCACTCCAGGCAGCCAATGTAGACGGGCTGGCATCCTGGCAGGACTGAAATAAAGGGGGATTTCTTTTTCTCTTGTGATTTTTCTGTTTACCTGAGGCCACTGTGTCTCTACTTGATCACTTGCTGCCCACAGTGATGTGGGTCTGGGTGACGCTGAACTTGACATTCTGTATACCCTGTGTCCCCTGGGGGTAAGGGGGGTCTAAAGGTGACTGTGGTTGGGGGCTGGTGCTGTGGTCATTTTCTGTATCCTATGGATACTTGCAGTCTAAAATGTTAAACCTGCAAGTACTTCAACCCCTCCAAAAAAAAAAAACACAAAACACAAACACACACACAAAAACAGAACACCCAGATTTTGAGCTGCTGAAAGAAATTTCTCTTTATCCAGACTCTGAGTGAAACCCCCATGACTGGAAATGCCAGACTGAGGGATCAGGAAGAGAAAAAAATTGTGAGAATTTGCATGAGCTTCAAGTTACAAGGGATGGGAACTTAAGTTTTTGGATCTGTTTTTCTCAGGAAATAAGAAATGGGAAGGGGTTCAGAAGAGTTCCAACTTTAGCATTATCTATGTGACTGGCTTTGAAAGTCTTGGGAAAATTCTGTATGGTGATTTGCATTTGTTGCTTCATCTCTGAGTGGCCTGTTCTAGACAGTGTGACTTGGCATGGTTCATAGCTGGAAATAGGATGTGGTACGTGTATACAATGGCATATCACTCGGCCATCAAAAGGGAATGGGTAGTGCCACTTGCAGACAAGTGGATGGGAAGGCAGAAGAGCAATGCTTTCTCAGTGTCTCAGTTCCAGCACTTCATTCTGTTTTCTTTCCTGTGGCCACAGGCTTCACACAAAGTGATGCTAGAACCACAGGGCCACAGACGGTTCATCCACCTTCATCCACCCTCAGCCCTTGGGGACCCTCCTGGCACATATTGAACCCCTGCTGAGAGGGAAGAACCTGGAGAGCAGGGAAAGCCTGTCTTGTTGATGGGGCTTCCCTAGAGCCAAGCACAGTCGGCTTTTAAAGGCTGTTAGTGGAGCTGGATTGTTCCTTAAAATTGCCAGAGAAATGTTCTTGTCTTCCCTAGAAACACATTACAAGGCAGTGATGTTCTTCCAAATGCTTCCTTTTAACTTTCTAATTATTTGATTAATGTTTCACATCCTGCCAGCTCTTAAAGATGCTTTGAGAACTCATTGGCTAATTGGAGAAGAACTTCACAGATGCAAAAATAAGGCAGCTTCTATGCTGTTCTGGTTTGGTAGCCATAGGACTTCCCTGGGGGTCCAGTGGTTGAGATTCCAAATTTCCACTGCAGGGGAAACTGGTTCCATACCTGGTCAGGGAACTAAGATCCCATAGGCTGCACAGCGTGACCAAAAGTAGAAAAAAAAATATAGTAGCCACTGGCCACATGTGGCTGCTTCCAGTTAAGATGTGCTGTAAAAACAGAAGTGCTCACTGGAATTTGAGGACTTAGGATAAAAAAAGAAAGTGAAATATCTCATATTAATTTTGTTATTGATTACACATCAAAGTGAGAGTATTTTGGATATATTGCACTAAATAAAAATGTGTGTTAGTAGTACTTATTTTATCTGTCTCTTTTTAACTTTAACAAATGTGGCTGCTGAAACAGAGTTGTTCCAGGTGGTACTCACTGTAGTACTATATTCTTTTTCCATCTTGGAGCAGGAAGTGAGTGAGTGGGTCTTAGTCATGTAGTTGTATTAGCCTCTTTGTGACCCCATGGACTGTAGCCTGCCAGACTCCTCTGTCCATGGGATTCTTCAGGCAAGAATACTGGAGTAGTAGCCATTCTCTTCTCCAGGGGAACTTCCCAACCCAGGGATTGAACCCAGGTCTCTTGCATTGCAGGCAGATTATTTACCATCCGAGCCACCAGGGAAGCCTCTTGGGCAGGAAGGGGAACTAGAAAGGCATTGACTTGCTACATGTGTTTGGAGAAATCTTTCTCTTTTTCTGGGTATCTCTTTTTAACTCCTGGGAAATGAGAGTAGGTTCCATATCCTGTAAGGTCATTTCCAAATCCTTGTTTCATAACTTGTTAAAAAAGAAGGGCCAATTGACCAAAAGGTATTAAGATACTTAATGTCTACTCACCTAGAGCCAGACATCCTGGAATGTGAAGTCAAGTGGGCCTTAGGAAGCATCACTACGAACAAAGCTAGTGGAGGTGATGGAATTACAGTTGAGCTATTTCAAATCCTAAAAGATGATACTGTGAAAGTGCTACACTCAATATGTCAGCAAATTTGGAAAACTCAGCAGTGGCCACAGGACTGGAAAAGGTCAGTTTTCAGTCCAATCCCAAAGAAAGGCAATGTCAAAGAATGATCAAACTACAGCACAGTTGTACTCATTTCTCACACTAGCAAAGTAATGCTCAAAATTCTCCAACTCAGGCTTCAACAGTACATGAGTTGTGAACTTCCAGATGTTCAAGCTGGATTTAGAAAAGGCAGAGGAGCCAGAGATCAAAGTGCCAACATCAGCTGGATCATGGAAAAAGCAAGAGAGTTCCAGAAAAGCATCTACTTCTGCTTTATTTACTATGCGAAAACCTTTGACTATTTGGATCACAACAAACTGTGGAAAATTCTTAAAGAGATGGGACTACCAGACCGCCTGACCTGCCTCTTGACAAATCTATATGCAGGTCAAGAAGCAGCAGTTAGAACTGGACATGGAACAACAGACTGGTTCCAAATCAGGAAAGGAGTATATCAAGGGTGTATATGGTCATGCTGCTTATTTAACTTATATGCAGTGTACATCATGCGAAATGCCAGACTGGATGAAGCACAAGCTGGAATCAAGATTGCTGGGAGAAATGTCAATAATCTCAGATACGCAGATGACACCACCCTTATGTGAGAAAGTGAGGAACTAAAGAGCCTCTTGATGAAAGTGAAAGAGGGGAGTGAAAAGGTTGGTGTGAAACTCAACATTCAGAAAACAAAATCATGGCATCTGGTCCCATCACTTCATGGCAAATAGATGGGGAAACAATGTAAACAGTGAGAGACTCTCTTTTGGAGGGCTCCAAAATCACTGCAGATGGTGACTGCAGCCATAAAATTAAAAGACGCTTGCTCCTTGGAATAAAAGCTATGACCAACCTAGACAACATATTAAAAAGCAAAGACGTTATTTGCCAACAAAGGTCTGTCTAGTCCAGGCTATGGTTTTTTCAGTAGTCATATATGGATGTGAGAGTTGGACTATAAAGAAAGCTGAGCATGGAAGAATTGATGTTTTTGAACTGTGATGTTGGAGAAGATGCTTGAGAGTCCCTTGGACTGCAAGGAGATCAAACCAGTCCATCTTAAAGGAAATCAGTCCTGAGTAGAATATTCATTGGAAGGACTGATGCTAAAGCTGAAGCTCCAATACTTTGGGCACCTGATGTGAAGAACTGACTCCTTGGAAAAGACCCTGAAGCTGGGAAAGATGGAAGGCGGCAGGAGAAGGGGACGACAGAGGATGAGATGGTTGGATGGCATCACCGACTCAGTGGATATGAGTTTAAGTAGGCTCCAGGAGTTGATGATGGACAGGGAAGCCTGGTGTGCTGCAGTTCATGGGGTTGCAAAGAATTGGACATGACTGAGTGAACTGAACTGAACTGAATGTCCACTATAGTATGGTTACCTGTCAATTGTGAATACTGAGAGAAGGTGTTATGACAGTGTGGACTAGATGAATGGTAATGTGATCCCACTAGCCAATATGAAAATCCTGCCTACAATAAACACAAAACGGGCTTAAAAAGATGAGCCAGAAGGGAGGGAGAGCAAATGTTCATGTCTCTGCTGATTTAGACATTCTGGTTTTTTTTTTTTTTTAACCTCCACAACTGAACTGCATCTTAACAACAATTAGAGGATGAATCAAGCCTTTGTATCCAGGCAAACAGCTAGAAGAGGTGTTTAATACAATGCAGGAGAAGGATGCTGCGTTTGAAATGATGACCCTCTGTGCCCTAATCACTGTGTCTACAGATTTAAATATGCTGCTCAGTACTGGTTATGGGAACAGAAATTTAAATGGCTTGATTTTTCTTCATCAGACTTTGCTTAACACAGACTCATTGAAGTGGAAATCTAGTTTGTACAGAATTATTTACAGTTTGTTGGTTCTTTTTTTAAGGATCTGTTTATAAGGAGACACATCATGGGCTCAAGAGTGCCAGTTTCTGAAACCAGAATCTTTTCTGTTGGTCTCATCTCATCAGCCCCCTACTAATGGGCTCTGATGTTGTTACTCCATTCCTCTCTTCTGCTCTGCCCCCTGGCCTAATTTCTTGGTTTATGTCCTCTCAGTGGGTGTCCATTTTTTTCTCTGCCTAGGATCTAATGTTGTGGAACATTCTAGTGGGAGAGGGAACCTACCTCCTGCTATAGAAGCAGACATGACCAGACACCTGCAGTGCTGTGCCCTGGGAGCTGGGATGCACTCCTGTGACCCAGATGTGTCCAAGCAGGTAGCACCCCTGAGAGAAGCTGAGCTAGCCCTTCCAAGGAGCAGGGAACAGAGAATTCATCCCCCTTGTAGTGACAACCACTGTCTTGAAGGAGCAGTGACACTAGTGGCCTCCAGTGGGCAGCAGGGGCCAGAGGTCACGACATAGGTGTGGCGGTGATATATGTCAACTGGACTCATAGCTTAATGACACCTGCCTGTCACCTGTCACTACTCACACCCAGTACCACGTCCCCCTTACCTTGCTCTCTCTCTATATATATTTTTTAATTTAGAATTTCCCTGATGGTACAGTGAATAATAATTCACCTGCCAATGCAGGAGAAAACAAGTTCCATTCCCAAGTCTGGGAAGATCCCATATGCCTGGATCCCGGGCTCCTCAAGAAGAGAAAGTGAAAGCGAAGTCGCTCAGTCGTGTCCGACTCTTTGTGACCCCATGGACTGTAGCCCACCAGGCTCCTCTGTCCATGGGATTTTTCAGGCAAGAGTACTGGAGTGGGTTGCCATTTCCTTCTCCAGGGGATATTCCTGACCCAGGGATCGAACCTGGATCTCCCCCATTGTAGGCAGATGCTTTTACCGTCTGAGCCACCAGCCATTGTGAAAGAAGCCCATGCACAGCAACTAGAGAGTAGTCCCTGCTTGCCGCAACTAGAGAAAAGCTCACACAGCAATGAAGACCCAGTGCAGCAAAAAAGAAATACATTTAAAAAATTTATTATAGTTGCTTTGCAATGCTGTGTTCACTTCTGCTGTACAACAGGAATTGTCCTGTCCTACAGAGTCCAGGGAACAGGCCAGCAGGCAGGCGAGGAAGGGCCCAGCTGGGCCTGGGCACGGCCAGGGCAGGTGCACACCAGCTGCCCCAAGAGCTGCCACTTGGAGGGACTGCGTCTGCAAGGCCAGCTCTCTCTGGGGTCTACTTTGTGTTCTCTGTGTGTCACCTGGTTGGTGAAGGAATCTGACCTCAACTCGTATGGTTTCAAGGTCAAGCTTCCCATAGGTGGGCTTGGAAACTGACAAAGGCTCAAGGTCCAATTTTCGATTTAGAATTAGGTGGAAATCCCAGATATCTGCTAGGAGCTATGTGCTTTGTTGCTGTTGGTTAGTCGCTAAGTCATGTCTGACTCTTTTGTGACCCCATGGACTGTAGCCCACCAAGTTCCTCTGTACAAGGGATTTTCGAGGCAAGAATACTAGAGTGGGTTGCCATTTCCTTCTTCAGAGGATCTTCCCAACCCAGAGATCAAACCTGCATTGCAGGCAGATTCTTTACCACTGAGCCACTAGGGGAAGCTATGTGCCACTAAGTCTTAATCTTTCTGTGTCTTACAGACTTAATTTCTCTCTGTCTTAGTTCCCTCAGTTGAAAAATTAGGGTAATAATACTTACCTCTCATGGAGGTGTAAGGTTTAAATAAAATAACTCATGTAAAGTGGTTAGTACATAGTAGAATATCAGTAAATGTTAGTTCTTCTTCCATTTCCCTTTATTAAAGAGTTTAAACATCATCCTTTCAATGTTGAGGAGCTAGTGAAAGATAATCAGATGACATTATTGGATGTGATTTCTCTCTTTGAAGTGCAGGAGCTATACAGAGAGGAGGAATATTGTGTGAAATAGTAATAGGCAAGAATTTCCATGTTGTTTTAGAATTCCTGATAGAGTACTAATGCTAAGTAAGTTCAGTTCAGTCATTCAGTCATGTCTGATTCTTTGCGACCCCATGAATCGAAGCACGCCAGGCCTCCCTGTCCATCACCAACTCCCAGAGTTTACCCAAACTCATGTCCATTGAGTTGGTGATGCCATCCAACCATCTTATCCTCTGTCGTCCCCTTCTCCTCCTGCCCTCAATTTTCCCCAGCATCAGGGTCTTTTCAAATGAGTCAGCTCTTCGCATCAGGTGGCCAAAGTATTGGAGTTTCAGCTTCAACATCAGTCCTTGCAATCAACACCCAGGACTGATCTCCTTTATGATGGACTGGTTGGATCTCCTTGCAGTCCAGGGGATTCTCAAGAGTCTTCTCCAACATCACAGTTCAAAAGCATCAATTCTTCGGTGCTCAGCTCTCTTTATAGTCCAACTCTCACATCCATACATGACTACTGGAAAAACCATAGCCTGGACTAGACAGACCTTTGTTGGCAAAGTAATGTCTCTGCTTTTTAATATGCTGTGTAGGTTGGTCATAGCTTTCCTTCCAAGGAGTAAGCGCCTTTTAATTTCATGGCTGCAGTCACCATCTGCAGTGATTTAGGAGCCCCCGAAAATAAAGTCAGCCACTGTTTCCACTGTTTCCCCATTTATTTGCCATGCAGCAACGGGACCAGATGCAAGATCTTAGTTTTCCGAATGTTGAGCTTTAAGCCAACTTTTTCACTCTCCTCTTTCACTTTCAAATAGGTCCTAAATATTCCACCTCAAGAGGGGTGCTGGAGACATCTCCCTGTGTCTTAGTAGAAGGCACAGAAATCACCCAAGGGCTCTCACCAGCTCCATTTCTGATGCCATGTATGTAAGCAGTAGCTGTGGTGTGTGTGCTAAGTCACTTTAGCCGTGTCTGACTCTTTGAGGTCCAATCGACTCTAACCCATGAGGCTTCTCTGTCCATGGCAAGAATACTGGAGTGGGTTGCCATGCCTTCCTCCAGGGGGTCTTCCCAACCCAGAGACTGAATCCACATTTCTTGTGTCTCCTGCAGCTGTGGTGTATCCCCAACTAAAAATGGTCTGCTTTTTATTATCACTATACACTCCTGATTTTGAACAATGTCAGTGAAAAAGTAGTGTTCCCCCCCTAACTGTTTTAGTCTAAGTTCTAACAACTGCTGTGGTTACTGAGTTCTAGCAAAGTGTGTGTAAATGTAGTAAGTCCCTCGCATGTGAACCTTCAAGTTGCAAACTTCCAGATGTGAACATGTGTTCGCATGTCCAGTCACGTGAGTTAGTTCACGTGTCTGGCATACATTGTCATGTGTGCGCATCCTCTACAAGTAGTTGTGCTCATGTGTACTTTACTGTACAGTCCGGTATGGAGTACAGTAGTACAGTGTCTTTATTTCAAGCCCGGAACCTGTGCCGTCAACGTCAGTTGTGAGTGACATCTCAGTCTGCCCTCCATCTCCTATTGCTGATGACCCTTCAGCCCTACTATCTCCCACCTCCCCTCCCTTCTCCAGTCAGTAACTCTTCTTGTGTGTTTATTCGATGCCAACTCTGGTATGCCAGCTATTGTACTGTACTCCTGTACTTTTCAAGGTACTGTACTGTAACATTAAAATGTTTTCTTTGTGTTTGCTATATATTATTTGTGTGAAAAGTATTATACACTTATGACAGTACAGTACTATATAGCCGACTGTGTTAGTTGGGTACCTAAGCTAACTTTGTTGGATGTATGAACAAATTGGACTTAATAAATGTGCTCTTGGAATGGAACTTATTGGTATAAGGGACTTACTATAAGGCTCACATTTGCACTTATTTATTAAACATTGTGGAGAAGGCAATGGCACCCCACTCCAGTACTCTTGCCTGGAAATTCCCATGGACAGAGGAGCCTGGTAGGCTGCAGTCCATGGGATCGCTAAGAGTTGGATACAGCTGAGCGTCTTCACTTTCACTTTTCACTTTCATGCATTGGAGAACGAAATGGCAATCCACTCTAGTGTTCTTGCCTGGAGAATCCCAGGGATGGGGGAGCCTGGTGGGCTGCCGTCTATGGGATCGCACAGAGTCGGACACGACTGAAGCAACTTAGCAGCAGCATTAAACATTGTAATTTACATGGAATTTAATTGGAAGAACTCCTAGTGGTACATATCCCTGACCCCCACCCCATGGACTCAGCTACAGGCATTCCTTTGGAGAATAAGTTCATAAAGATTCAGAATCACTGTGCTTTTTTCAGAAACAGTTGCTATCTCCGTTCCTCAAAACATACCTCCCTACATCTATATGGTGGATTAGAAATATGTTATAAGGGTAGCAGAATGATTGCAAAGACAATAAAATAGGATCCGAGTTACTTCAATTCTATCATTCTATGAAACTCTAGAGAAATGACAAAGTCCTCACTGCCTGGAGAAGCCAAAAGGGCAGTAATACTCACCAAAAAGCAGGCAATCTTTCTAAAGCCCTGGATCAAATAGTGTCTGCTATTATCAGCCATTTTTCTCTGATCTTTGCAGAAGAAAAACTTTAGACTTTGGTTTTTTGTTTTTTTTTTTTACCAAATGCAATAGGCCACAGACTTTTTAATGTAGAATAGACCTTTATTTTCTGGTGATGATATTTTAGTGAAAATTTTCTATTTCATTGCCTCCAGAATTCATCTCAAAGAAACAAAGACATGGACATTATTTTAATTTCTGGAATTTATTGTGAAATGGGGTTTTTAATGAATCTCTGTCAAACTTAAGCTTTTCCCCAACTCTTTCTCTATCTCTTGCTTCATGTTAAAGAAACTTTTTGAAGTTAGAATGTATAAAAAGTGTTCTTTTATCTACTACAAGCAAAGCAATATGACAAATCTGGCTCTACTGTCTATTGAACGTGAACATGCAAACAACATCAATTTTTAGAAGTCATTGACAAATGTGCAGAAATTAAGCCTTGAACATAGAAACCATAGTGCTATTTTTCAAGACTGTGACAGGCCAATATGTAGGTACAAGTTTTTCTTTTAAAAAATAGGTTAGTTAAAAAGAAGTAATCCCTTACTTTTGAACTTTTTTGTGCTTTAATATTTATTTTATTTTTATAGGCATGATTGTGTATATGTTCAATGAACATTTTTCTCTCTGGCATTTTTTCCTGGCTATTATTATTTGTTTCATTTCATGTTTATTCCTGAAAATAGTTTTGTCCTGTAGAGGATGGGAGCTTTAACAGAATGATTCACCTGATTTGTCAACTATACCACTGAAAGTGAAAGTCACTCAGTCATGTCCGAGTCTACAACCCCATGGACTATAGTCCATGGAAATCTCCAGGCAATAATACTGGAGTGGGTAGCCTTTCCCTTTTCAAGGGGATCTTCCCAACCCAGGGCTCGGACCCAGGTCTCCCACATTGCAGGCAGATTCTTTACCAGCTGCTCACTGAACAGAAGACTAAACACTGAAGCATTCATCAGCCCCATGCCTCTAAGCCAAGAGTGGAGGCCTGATAGCTCCACTGTGGAAACAGGTTGTCCCCACAAGTAGAAGATACTAGGGTACCATTCCCCAGCTGGGCAGTCACCTGTGCCATAAACTTACTGATGTGTCCTTTACAACAGGAAGAAAGAAGAGGGAGAAGGGGAAGGGGAAGTCAGGGTGGCAAGGATGAGTCTATTTCCTGTGGTCAAGAACACTGTGGGGGATGTCCCTGGTGACCCAGTGGATAAGAATCTGCCTGACAATGCAGGAAACATGGGTTCAATTTCTGGTCCAAGAAGATTCCACATGCTGCAGAGAAACTAAGCTCATGCGCCACGGCTACTGGAGCCTGAGTACCCTAGAGCTGGTGCTCTGAAACAAGAAAAGCCACCACAATGAGAAGCCCACGCACTTCAACTAGAGAGTATCCCCTACTTGCTGCAACTAGAGAAAGCCTGTACACGGTGATCAAGACCCAGTGCAGCCAAAAAGAAAAAAGAACATTGTGGAAGGCAGTTGGACTTGGGCTGTTTACAGATTCCTTGCCCAAAAAGGTGGCTTGCAGGGTGAAGGAACCCCAGCAGTGAGAAGGACCACAAGGCAGGCACTGAATCCGGTTTGGAAGAGGGCAAGCTTCAGTTTATCTCCTGAACTGGGCAACTACACCCTGGAAAGTACCTTCTGAAGAATTCACAGTAGGCTCGCCTGAGAACCAATCTCATGCCTGCTCTGCAGAGGATGTGGATGGTCTGTCAGTATAGCCAAGAGAACACCTGGAGAGATGGGTAGGATGATAAGAACTTGAAGTTTTAAATAGGACTCAAAAAAGCAAAATGGCTGTCTGGGGAGGCCTTACAAATAGCTGTGAAAAGAAGAGAAGCGAAAAGCAAAGGAGAAAAGGAAAGATATAAACATCTGAATGCAGAGTTCCAAAGAATAGCAAGAAGAGATAAGAAAGCCTTCCTCAGCAATCAATGCAAAGAAATAGAGGAAAACAACAGAATGGGAAAGACTAGAGATCTCTTCAAGAAAATCAGAGATACCAAGGGAATATTTCATGCAAAGATGGGCTTGATAAAGGACAGAAATGGTATGGACCTAACAGAAGCAGAAGATATTAAGAAGAGGAGGCAAGAATACACAGAAGAACTGTACAAAAAAGATCTTCATGACCCAGATAATCACAATGGTGTGATCACTGACCTAGAGCCAGACATCCTGGAATGTGAAGTCAAGTGGGCCTTAGGAAGCATCACTAGGAACAAAGCTAGTGGAGGTGATGGAATTCCAGTTGAGCTATTCCAAATCCTGAAAGATGATGCTGTGAAAGTGCTACACTCAATATGCCAGCAAATGTGGAAAACTCAGCAGTGGCCACAGGACTGGAAAAGGTCAGTTTTCATTCCAATCCCAAAGAAAGGCAATGCCAAAGAATGCTCAAACTACCACACAATTGCACTCATCTCACATGCTAGTAAAGTAATGCTCAAAATTCTCCAAGCCAGGCTTCAGCAATATGTGAACCGTGAACTTCCTGATGTTCAAGCTGGTTTTAGAAAAGGCAGAGGAACCAGAGATCAAATTGCCAACATCTGCTGGATCATGGAAAAAGCAAGAGAGTTCCAGAAAAACATCTACTTCTGCTTTATTGACTATGCCAAAGCCTTTGACCATGTGGATCACAATAAACTGTGGAAAATTCTGAAAGAGATGGGAATACCAGACCACCTGACCTGCCTCTTGAGAAATCTGTATGTAGGTCAGGAAGCAACACTTAGAACTGGACATGAAGCAATAGACTTGTTCCAAATAGGAAAAAGAGTACTTCAAGGCTGTATATTGTCACCCTGCTTATTTAACTCATATGCAGAGTACATCATGAGAAATGCTGGACTGGAAGAAACACAAGCTGGAATCAAGATTGCGGGGAGAAATATCAATAACCTCAGATATGCAGATGACACCACCCTTATGGCAGAAAGTGAATAGGAACTCAAAAGCCTCTTGATGAAAGTGAAAGTGGAGAGTGAAAAAGTTGGCTTAAAGCTCAACATTCAGAAAACGAAGATCATGGCATCCGGTCCCATCACTTCATGGGAAATATATGGGGAAACAGTGGAAACAGTGTCAGATTTTATTTTTCTGGGCTCCAAAATCACTGCAGATGGTGACTGCAGCCATGAAATTAAAAGACACTTACTCCTTGGAAGGAAAGTTATGACCAACCTAGATAGCACATTGAAAAGCAGAGACATTACTTTGCCAACAAAGGTCTGTCTAGTCAAGGTTATGGTTTTTCCTGTGGTCATGTATGGATGTGAGAGTTGGACTGTGAAGAAGGCTGAGCGCCAAAGAATTGATGCTTTTGAACTGTGGTATTGGAGAAAACTCTTGAGAGTCCCTTGAATTGCAAGGAGATCCAATCAGTCCATTCTGAAGGAGATCAGCCCTGGGATTTCTTTGGAAGGAATGATGCTAAAGCTGAAACTCCAGTACTTAGGCTGCCTCATGCAAAGAGTTGACTCATTGGAAAAGACTCTGATGCTGGGAGGGATTAGGGGCAGGAGGAGAAGGGGACGACAGAGGATGAGATGGCTGGATGGCATCACTGACTCGATGGACATGAGTCTGAGTGAACTCTGGGAGTTGGTGATGGACAGGGAGGCCTGGCATGCTGCGATTCATGGGGTCGCAAAGAGTCAGATATGACTGAGCTACTGAACTGAAATGAACTGGACTTTAGAGAAAAATTATCAAAAACTGACCAGAAAGCTGTAGGTTTTGCCCTCAGTGTCATCCAGGTGTTGATAAGAGGAATGGACAAGGCAGAGTTGAAGGTCACAGTGGCTGGAGAAAAAAAAGAAGTTTAAGTTCATGCTCACTGTGTTTAGATTATTAGAAAAAGCAGCCCCTATTTCCAATATTTCATAATAATAGCAAAGTATTTTATAAGTTTAACTTGAAAACAAAATTTATAAAAATAAATACATCTTGGTGAGATTTTGAAAGTCTTTATAAAGTTGAGCACAGTATCTTATAATTTTTTGAAAAAAATTTCTATTTATTTATTTGGCTGCTCTGGGTCTTAGTCACAGCATTCAAGATCTTGATCTTCATTGCTGTGGGTGAGATCTTTAGTTGTAGCATGCAGGATCCCCGTGGCACGTGGGATCTAGTTTCCTGACCAAGGATCAAACCCAGGCCCCCTGCATGGGGAGTATGAAGTCTTAGCCAATGGACCACGAGGTCAGTAGTCTTAGTCACTGGACCCTAGCACAGTATCTTATAATTTTAAAATAATCCACACCCAGAACTCTGGCTCCTATTTGTGATGTAGAAACCTGAAAAGAGAACTATTTCTACCCTTATGACCAAAACAACATTTGAAAGCCTACAAATTCACAAGTTTCTCTGAGTTTACCAGAGTCTTGAAGATGTAAGAAAACTGACTGACTTTAAAGGAGAGAGGTATATTCAGGCAGGGTCTGAAGGTGGTTAGTCAGAAATTATAGATACTAAGCTACAGTCCAGCCAGAGTGAAAATATTCACAACAACAATCATTATGAGAAGATCAGTGGAAGATTTAGCCTCATCTTTGTTCACTAAAAAGCTTTCAGAAGTTTCATATTTGACAGAGTGTTCAACAGAGCAGTTTATAATCCATCTGTGTGGGACAAAGATGTGTAAACCAATTTCTGGGTTAAGATTGATGACTTTAATTTTCTTGTTGAGAAAGCTGTCTGGGTGTGGGCTATTATCATGAGTTCATTTGAGGTTTGGACAGTTGGTGGATACCAGGCATGCCCTTAGTTCTTGGGCCAGTGAGCTGAGTCAGTTGACCATGACCTTGGAGCCTCACTGCAGTACAAGATTGGTCCTGAGGAGCAGAGGCAACCAATGAGGAGGGTCTAACCAGAGGGTTAATTTGACACTTGGTATTTCTGAATCTTGGTTTCTTCATCTGTTGTTATGCAGTCGCTAATTCATGCCCAACTCTTTGACCCCATGGACTGCAGCACGCCAGGCTTCCCTGTCCTTTGCTCTCTCCTGGAGTTTGTGCAAACTCATGTCACTGAGTTAGTGATGCCATCCAATCATCGCTTCATCTGTAAGACCATACAATTTGTAATTGCACAATCCTGCCCCTGCTTAACCCACATGGTTGTTGGGAAACAATAAATAGCAAATGAAGGGAGATGCAAACAAAGAAATAATGCCAATGAAGTCATTTGTAAATATTATGCAAATTACATGATTAATTAGCTTATCTTTTTATTCAGAAGTGTTTGATGAATAGTTACCCTGAAGATCTAATGTCAGTCACTCAGTCAAGTCCAACTATTTGCAACCCACTGGACTGTAGCCCACCAGACTCCTCTGTCCATGGGATTTTCCAGCAAGAATACTGGAGTGGGTAGCCATTCCCTTCTCCAGGGGCTCTTCCTGACCCAGGGATTGAACCTGGGTCTCCTGCATTGCAGGCAGATTCTTTATCATCTGAGCCACCAGGAAAACCCCTGAAGATCTAGAGCTAGAAGCTAATGGAGGACAATGAACACCAGGTGGCAATTTAGGATGTAGTCCATAAGCAGTGGGAAACCTCTGAAGGTTTTGGTCAGCCAAGTAGCCTAATAAAAATGTTCTTTTCAGAAGACAAGCTGGTTGCCATGTGAGAACTACGACCCTTTCGATTCTGTTTTCTGAATTCCTCTTGAATTTGTTCCCTCCTCCTGTCCTATGTATTCTTGCCTGGAGAATCCCATGGACAGAGGAGCCTCGTGGGCTGCAGTCATGGGGTTGCAGAGTTGGACATGACTGAGTGACTGAGCACACACTCACTTGTCCTATAGACACTGCCATAGTTCATAACTTAACATCTCTCATGTGAAATAGATGTTGCAATAATCTTCTAAATGGTCTTCTTCCCTCTAACCTTGTTTATTCTGATTCATTCTCCATGTGAATTTTTTTTTTTCTCAGCCATGCTGCATGGCATGTGGGATATTATTAGTTCCCAGACCAGGGATCAAACCCATGACCCTCTGCAGTAGAAGAATGGAGTCTTAATCACTTAATCCTTCCCATCAAGGAAGTCCTACATTCTCCAAGTCTATCTGGAGAATTTTATCTGATTATTTATTGGTTGATTTAATGTTTATTGAGCTCTATCAAGTACAAGGCCTTGGGAACACGGCAGCAATTTTTGCTGAAGCGTAGATCTTGACATATTGCTGTTCTCTATCAGTACAATAAAGTAAAAACTCCTCCCACGGCACACAATGCCATTTATAACCTAGACTCTTAGCAGCCTCAAGGCTTGGCATTCATTTTTCTGCCTTACAATCTTCCTTGTATTCTGTACACAACTGTTTGCTATTGAAGTTATGGAAAGGACTCTAGGATTAGGATTGGGTATGAATTCTGGTTGAGAAACTTAAAAGGGAGATGACCTTGGGTAAGTCAGTTAGGTTCTCAGTTTATTTATTATAAAACATACCTTAAACATCTCCTGTAAAAATCAATGATATAGGAATGTAAATTGACTAGCACAGTGTCATATCAGTTGATTTGGTCACAAGTAACAGAACACCTGACCATAGAGGTTTAGACAAATAAATGTACAGAAATTGGAAGTAGTTTCAATCTTGATTCAGTGGCTCAAAAATGACAGGGCTGAATTTCTCGATCTCATGCTGGTCACCTCATTCTCACAGTATTGTTGCTGTGGCTCCAGACTTTACATCTACATTCAAGGAAGGAAAGGTGAAGGGATAGTGACTGCTGTACTACTCTTTTTAATCAGGTTAGTAAAAATCTCCTGAATTCCACATAGCAGATTTTTCATTAGACCATTTTCCCCTCCAGAAGCAGATCACATGGCCTTCTTCTCTTGTTATGGAGGTTGGGAATTTGGAGAGATGAATTTTCCAGACTGGTTGAAACAAATCATGATTTGTCATTTGGGGATGGGCACCTTGCCACTCTGAATGAATTTGGAGTTCAGTTAACAAGGAAAACGAGCAAATGGTATTGACTAGCATTACTCAATAGTATTTTCTAAACACATCAGTCATTACCAGCATTACTCATTAGTGTTTTCAAATCTTTCTCCAAGAAATCCCTCATGTGTTCATGTCACTAAGTATTTCCACGTGGTATATTGTGTGCTCACATGCTAGCAAAATAATACTCAAAATTCTCCAAGTCAGGCTTCCACAGTACATGAACTGTGAACTTCCAGATGTTCAAGCTGGATTTAGAAAAGGCAGAGGAGCCAGAGGTCAAATTGCCAACATCCGCTGGGTCATCGAAAAAGCAAGAGAGTTCCAGAAAAACATCTACATTTGCTTTATTGACTATGCCAAAGCCTTTGACTGTGTGGATCACGATAAACTGTGGAGAATTCTTTAACAGATGGGAATACCAGACCAACTGACCTGCCTCCTGAGAAATCTGTATGCAGGTCAAGAAGCAACAGTTAGAACTGGAAAATGGAACAACAGACTGGTTCCAAATAGAAAAAGGAGTGCATCAAGGCTGTATATTGCCACCCTGCTTATTTAACTTCTATGCAGAGTACATCATGAGAAACGCTGGGCTGGAAGAAGCACAAGCTGGAATCAAGATTGCTGGGAGAAATATCAATAACTTCAGATATGCAGATGGCACCACCCTGATGGCAGAAAGTGAAGAAGAACTAAAGACCCTCTTGATGAAAGTGAAAGAGGAGAGTCAAAAAGTTGGCTTAAAACTCAACATTCAGAAAACTAAGATCATGGCCTCTGGTCCCATCACTTCATGGCAAATAGATGGGGAAACAATGGAAAAAGTGAGAGACTTTATTTTGAGGGGCTCCAAATCACTGCAGATGGTGATTGCAGCCATGAAATTAAAAGACACTAATTCCTTGGAAGAAAAGCTAGACAGCATATTCAAAAGCAGAGACATTACTTTGCCAACAAAGGTCCGTCTAGTCAAAGCTATGGTTCTTCCAGTAGTCATGTGTGGATGTGAGAGTTGGACTATAAAGAAAGCTGAGCACCAAAGAATTGACTCTTTTGAACTGTGGTATTGGAGAAGACTCTTGAGAGTCCCTTGGACTGCAAGGAGATCCAGCCAGTTCATCCTAAAGGAGATCAGTCCTAGGTGTTCATTGGAAGGACTGATGTTGAGGCTGAAACTCTGATACTTTGGCCACCTGATGCAAAGAACTGACTCATTTGAAAAGACCCTGGTGCTGGGAAAGATTGAAGGTGGGAGGAGAAGGGGACGACAGAGGATGAGATAATTGATGGCATCACCAACGTGATGGACGTGAGTTTGAGTAGGCTCTGGAAGTTGGTGATGGACAGGGAAGCCTGGCATGCTGCAGTCCATGGAGTTGCAAAGAGTTAGACACTGAGTGACTGAACTGGACTGTTGTGTGCATACGACACCCCCCCCCCACATTGTACTTACACAATTTTTTATTGTGCCTTTTCTCAATACATGGCCATTTCCCACTTATTATCATATTTAGTTTTAAGTTTTATTATTTTAAAATATTTATTTCTTTATTTGGCTGTGCCAGGTCTTAGTTGCAGCATGTAGGGCCTTTAGTTGTGGTATTCAAGCTCTTAGTTATGGCATGTGGGATCTAGTTCCCTGATCAGGGATTGAACCACAGCCCCCTGCATTGGGAGCCCTGAGTCTTAGCCATTGGACCACCTGTGGTCTTAGCCACTGGAAAATCCCCTGTTATCCTTTTTTAAAAGATGCACAGAGAAGATCCATTAACTGACTGCATCATGATTTACTTAACCGTTCCTCTTTAGTTGAAAATTTGCTATTTTCTATCTATTATATTATTATAGGAGAGGGAAATTTAGTTAAGTTTGTATTCTGGTCCACATATGTTACACAGATTATTTCGTTCAAACCTCAAAACCTTCCTACATAGGAAAAATACCTATGTAGGTATTATTTCCATTTAACAGATGTGGAAATCTAGGTGCAGGGAAATTAGTTTGCCCTAAGTTCTACAACTAGTGAGGAGCAGAGTCAGGATTCACAGAGAAGATGCTTTAGCTGCAAAGGCTGTGCTTTTTGATTGGAATCCACACTGAAATGGACATTTGTGTGGGTATATCAGTCGTGTTCAGATCCTCTTAGCCTCTCTGGCTTTGAAGCATGTAGTCCAGGCTCCACTGCCTCTATAGTGACTACATCAGTATAGACTTTGTCCAGCTTCATGTCAGCCCATGCTACTGCACTTCTCTGGGTGCCCCAGGGTCTCCTGTGGAATCTGAGGTGTGAGCCACTGAGGGACTCTCTGGACATCCACCCCTCTGTAGCCTGGAAGTTTGAAGGAATTAATGCCTCGTGGGGCAAACTTTGACCAATAGGAGGTGGAAACCAGGGGATAATTTCTGCACTTCCTCCTTGTATATGGACTGTGTTCATTCATGGTTATTGCATGGCCTTGTTCAAGGTGGTCTTGTGACATCAAATAATCAGTTTTGCTTAATACCAAGCAATGGGCATCTCCCTGCTCCCCCCATGTTGATTCTTTCTCCTTGTCTTCTTCATTCTCCTCCCCACTTCCCTGATAATGAAGTTCAGTTCAGTTCAGTTGCTCAGTTGTGTCTGACTCTTTGAGACCCCATGCACTGCAGCACACCAAGCCTTCCTGTCCATCACCAACTCCTGGAGTTTACTCAAACTTATGTCCATTGAGACAGTGATGCCATCCAACCATCTCATCCTCTATCATCCCCTTCTCCTCCTGCCCTCAATCTTTTCCAGAATCAGGGTCTTTTCAAATGAGTCAGTTCTTTGCATCAGGTGGCCAAAGTATCAGAGTTTCAGCCTCAACATCAGTCCTTCCAATGAACACCCAGGACTGATCTCCTTTAGGATGAACTGGCTGGATCTCCTTGCAGTCCAAGGGACTCTCAAGAATCTTCTCCAATACCACAGTTCAAAAGCATCAATTCTTCTGCGCTCAGCTTTCTTTATAGTCCAACTCTCACATCCACACATGACTACTGGAAGAACCATAGCTTTGACTAGACGGACCTTTGTTGGCAAAGTAATGTCTCTGCTTTTGAATATGCTGTCTAGCTTTTCTTCCAAGGAATTAGTGTCTTTTAATTTCATGGCTGCAATCACCATCTGCAGTGATTTGGAGCCCCTCAAAATAAAGTCTCTCACTTTTTCCATTGTTTCCCCATCTATTTGCCATGAAGTGATGGGACCAGAGGCCATGATCTTAGTTTTCTGAATGTTGAGTTTTAAGCCAACTTTTTGACTCTCCTCTTTCACTTTCATCAAGAGGGTCTTTAGTTCTTCTTCACTTTCTGCCATCAGGGTGGTGCCATCTGCATATCTGAAGTTATTGATATTTCTCCCAGCAATCTTGATTCCAGCTTGTGCTTCTTCCAGCCCAGCGTTTCTCATGATGTACTCTGCATAGAAGTTAAATAAGCAGGGTGGCAATATACAGCCTTGATGCACTCCTTTTTCTATTTGGAACCAGTCTGTTGTTCCATTTTCCAGTTCTAACTGTTGCTTCTTGACCTGCATACAGATTTCTCAATGAAGTAATAGTAAACAAATGTGTACAATTTTAGCTTGGCTTTCTGGTCAACCCAGGCTGAGCCTGTACATAATGCTATTTAATTATTTAGGGTGATTTCCTTTGTCTAAAAGTGTTCCCATATGAGTTAAAAAATATGAATATTCCTATGGCTTTGAGAGCTTTATGATTGACTTCAAATCTACCACCACCACCACCCGCCCCCAACCCAGCCCCCGGCTCTTGGCTCATCCAATCAATGAATATTGTTGGGGAAGAAGAAATTTTCCTCTGTCCTTTTGTGTTATTCTGGTTGACCTAAGAATTAACTTGACATGAGATAGATCAACAAGAAATAAATCAAACAAAAGTTCAGTAACCTGTGTAAATAGGAGAGATCCAGGAAAATTGAGTAACTTGCTAAAATCACCAAAATCCCCAGTTGATTAATTATTTTTTGTTTGTTTTTTGTTTTTTAGGCAACACCATGTAGCACTTGGGATCTCAGTTCCCCACCAGGCATCAAACCAAAGCCCCCTGCAGTGGAAGCTTGAAGTCTTAACCACTGGACAGCCAGGGAAGTCCCCATTTTATTTTTTTTAAACTTAAAAAAACTTTATTTTTGGGTGTGCTGGATCTTCCATGTTACACGGGCTTTTTCTAGTTATGGAGGCGCGGGACTACTCTTTAGTTGTGGTGCGTGGGCTTCTCTTGTTGCAGAGCACAGGCTCCAGAGTACAGATTCAGTAGTTGTGGCACATAGGGTTAGTTGCCTCGAGGCATGTGGAATCTTCCCTGACCCGGAATGGAACCCATGTCCCCTGCTTTGGCAGTTGTATTCTTAACCAATGGACCACCAGGGAAAGTCCTTGTGTGGCCAATTTTACTCCCCTCTATGTCTCTCGTCTTTGTCAGACTGACTTCACTCATTACTGCACGTGAAGAGCAAGTGAAGAGCTGAAATCCTCCTGGTAATGAGTTATAAAGAAGGCCGTAAACAGAAACATTTTTTACCACATACAACCAACATTGGTTCAAGGTTAATGTGTGGGAAAACGTCATCTTTGCAGAAAGGGAATTTTAACCATTTGAGTTATGTTCCCTAGGGGAAAACTCCTAGGCACACAGCTTCTAGGAGTGTGCTGGCCCCTGGCAATTGCTCTAATTACCTGTGAGCTAATTAGAGACCATTATGTATTCAGAAGTGAGATTTTCATCCTTCAAAATTTGCGTCTTCAGTGAGGAGCTCATTCTCTATGCATCACAAGGTGAGTGTTCCCTGCTGAGTTCTTCTCCTCATATATAAGCCGGGCGCACTCTGGGACTGCTTTAATCGGAAGGCCATTAAGCAGAGCCCGAAGAAGCCAGGAAGAGGAAGCTGACTTCTGGAGCACACTGATGGGTCTGGAGTCTGTCTTATGATAGAAAACAAGTATTTGGAGAGAGAATTTGGACAGCTCTTTCCAGAGGCTGCTTTTGAGTTTGTTCAGTCATAATCAGAGGGTTTCCAGAAGAAACCAAATATCAGACACCTTCCTGAGTAAGAATGACCATTGTTAGGGCCCTTCTAAGATTCTAAGAGGACCCTGTATTTCTTTATTTTCTCTCTTTCTTTCCTCCTTTCTTCTTCTTTTTTAAATTGAGGTATAGAAGCTATGGTTTTTCCAATAGTCACATATGGATGTGAGAGTTGGACCATAAAGAAGGCTGAGCACTGAAGAATCGATGCTTTCTAACTGTGGTGCTTGGAGAAGGCAATGGCACCCTACTCCAGTACTCTTGCCTGGAAAATCCCATGGACGGAGGAGCCTGGAAGGCTGCAGTCCATGGGGCCGCTGCGGGTCAGACCCGACTGAGCGACTTCACTTTCACTTTTCACTTTCATGCACTGGAGAATGAAATGGCAACCCACTCCAGTGTTCTTGCCTGGAGAATCCCAGGGACGGGGGAGCCTGGTGGGCTGCCGTCTATGGGGTTGCACAGAGTCGGACACGACTGAAGTGACTTAGCGGCTGCAGCAGCAGCAACTGTGGTGCTGGAGAAGACTCTTGAGAGTCTCTTGGACAGCAAGGAGATCAAACCACTCAGTCCTAAAGGAAAGCAACCTGGAATATTCACTGAAAGGACTGATGCTAAAGCTGAAGCTCCAATATTTTGACTACCTGATGCAAAGAGCCAAGTCATTGGAAAAGACCCTGACGCTGGAAAAGACTGAGGGCGGGAGGAGAAGAGGGCAGCAGAGGATGAGATGGTTGGATGGCATCAATGACCCAGTGGACATGAGTTTGAGCAAACTCTGGGAGATAGTGATGGACAGGGGAGCCTGGAATGCTGCAGTCCATGGGGTTGCAGAAAGTCAGACATGACTTAGCAACTGAACAACAACCAAGAGTTACTTTACAATTTTGTTAGTTTTTGCTGTACAACAAAGTGAATCAGCTCTACACACACGTATATCCCCTCAGAGATGAGGTCTAACAGTCAGTTAAGATGAGGCAGAAGATAGAAAAAACGATGGTATGACTAGAAGTCTGAGGGTAGGGTGATCTTGAGGTCGACTTGATCCAGGGGTGCACTTTCCATTTTCCTTCGGGCCTCTTGACTCTGCTTTGCTCAGGCCAGCAACCGAGTTCTAGACCACCGGAGGGTGCAGCGACACCCAAAGAAAGAACCCCCAGCAACCTTTTCTAGAGTCTTCTTGGCCCCAGTTGGGTCAGTCCTAAAGGCAGAAGAAAACCTTGTACTGATTACCATCATCCTGGGGTCTTGACCCATTCACTGGTGAGAGGATGGGAACACCAGGACTGACTGAGACGAGCCAGGATGCACCTGCAATCTGCCACTCGTTGGAGGTCGGGTGGAATCCACTCGCTAGCTCTGAGTCCTGGCCCTTCCACCTCAGGCACTGAGGACTTTGCCCAGGGACCAGAAATCAATCCAGCTTTGCTGAAACACTGATGATGGAGTAGGTAATATTACATGACGATTTCAGGTATTAGAGCAGTGCATGCAAAAGAGCTTTGTGGGGCTTCTCTGGTGTCTCACTGGTAAAGAATCTGCCTGCCGATGCAGGAGACATGGATTCTATCCCTGATCCAGGAAGATCCCACACGCCGAGGGGCAACTAAGCCTGTGCACCACAACTACTGAGCCTGTGCTCTAGAGTCTGCACTCCGTGACAAGAGAAGCCACCACATTTAGAAGTCCAAGCACTGAAACTAGAGAGTAGTCACTGCTGTCTGAAACTAGAGAAAGCCTGCTTAGCAACAAAGACCCAGCATAGCCAAAAATAAATTTAAAAAATTATTTACAAAATAATAAGAGTGCTGTGGAGAAGCACAGCTCGCCCCAAGCAGTGACTAATGGTACAACTCGGAGCACTGGGACAGTAGGTCAACGCCTAACAAAATCGCTCAGCAGTAAATTCATGGGATAAGGCTTAGAGGCCATTTGAGCAATCCTCCATATATAGGCCATGTTCTTAGAATAAAACATAGATAAATGATACTCAGATAAAGATGTCTTTTCTCTTTAAATCAAGCCTTCTTTTTATTCAGGCAAAATTGAAACAAAAAAGTTCAAGCGCAAGGGCTCTGCTTCTCCACGCTGTCGCTCTGCACCATTGATTCAGTCTCATTTCAGAGATGCAGGAATTTATAATTGGTTTTCCAGTTGTCACCAAGGCACCTTAATGGCTTCTTACAAATTATCTGTTGTATGAGCAACATTGATGGAAACCAAACAAAAGGAAAATAAAAATTAACCCATGCTCTGACAACAGACCAAGCTGTTTATATTAATTCATGCTTTGTTCAAGCTCTTGCCCAGGTCCACACAAAATTTTATCATACTACAGTCATATTTATATTGCTGCATTGTGAGCACATTCTGTGTTTATTGTGTTAATGTCCTAATTATGCCTTTTGGTCTATAATGGATTTTTTGGAAATGAAAAATCAGTGTCTGTCTTAGACACAACCATGCCCTTGCCCTCTCAGATCTGGAACCACGCAGATTTGGAACTGAATTGAGGGTAATTCCTCCACCCCTTGTTTTATTTTTGTGTCAAGGGAACGTGTGCTCTTAGGTGAAGGAACGTATATTGTCCTAACATGGCATAAATTGCATGTCTCCAGAGGAACACCTGGATTTTTTGTTTATTTTGTTTTGCTTTTATTCAGTTTTGGGGGAGTATAACTGAAGCATCATAAACTGTACGTTTTTTTTCCAGTGAAGCTATCAGTCCAGGATCTATGTATTATAGCATTAGCTAGCATTCCTTGTCTTGTTGTGTTTGGTCTGAACCAGGTTAGCCCTTTTATTTCTCTCCCCACCTATGGCAGATGTATAGACTCTGTATTAAAGGTGTCCTCCCACTTTCCTAGAACCTGCATCCCCAAGAATCGCTGCAGATTCTGATTCCTGTTTCTGTCCTGTCTTGCTGATTTCACTGGTAGATCCTTTATTTTTTAAAACTTATTATTTTGTATTGGAATATAGCCGATTAACAATGTTGTGATAGTTTCATGTGGACAGTGAAGGGACTCAGCCATATATATACATGTATCCATTCTCTGCCAAACTCCCCTCCCACCCAGGCTGCCACATAACACTGAGCAGAGTTCCCTGTGCTATACAGTAGGAACCTGTTGGTTGTCCAATTTAAATATGGCAGTGTGTACATGCCGATCCCAAACTTTTTAGACCTGACTTTACTTCTTGCCTGCCTCTTTTTTCCATTTGATGTCTTTGGGCTGCAACTCTAGAGCAACCTAATCCCAGGGCTCTTTTTTTTTTTTAATTTTTAAATTCCTCTCATTAAAAAAAACTTTAATTGGAGAACAATTGCTTTACAACAATGTGTTAGTTTCTGCTGTATAACAAACTGAATCAGCTACTAAGTGTTAGTTGCTCAGTTATGTCCAACTTTTTGCAATCCTGTGGACTGTAGCCCATCAGTCTCCTCTGTCCATTGGATTCTCCGGGCAAGAATACCAGAGTGGGTTGCCATGTCCTTCTCCAGGGGATCTTTCAAACCCAAGGGTTGAATACACATCCCCTGCATGGCAGGCAGATTCTTTACCATCTGAGCCACCAGGAAAGCCTGTAGGTATACAGATATCCCCTCCCTTCTGAGCCTCCCTACCCACCTCTCTAGGTCATCGCAGAGCCAGAGATGAGCTCCCCCAGGGCTCTTTTGACTCAAATGTATGCCAAGCACTAAGTTAAGTGTGAGTCCCTCCCTCTTCTAGTACCATCCAGGTCCCAGAGAAGTGATTCCTAAGCCAGAGTCCTAGACAATCTACCATCCCAGGGGCACTCAGACAGCCTTGAGAAGAAAATGATTTTAAGCAGGACAGTTTGTATGGTATAAAGAATTCATGTGAAAACTATGCTGACATAAAATCCATTCTGTTCATCTCAAAAAAAAAAAAAAAAAATTAACCAGCCGAGTCCTGTCAAAGTGTCTTCCAGATCTCCTGTCCAGAGCATCCTTCCTTCCAGCAGCTAGTCTGAGATGTGAATCGGAGCTGGATTTCCAAGGTTGTGGCAGATTCTGGATGATGCTGGCAGACAACTGTCTAGATAAATTGGTAGCAGGAGAGTCTAGCTGGTTGGTTAAGCATCTGGCTGATTCGGCCACTGTGATGGGAGGAGCTTGTAAAGGAAAGTGTAGGACTCTAGAAGGGGGCTTGGGTGTGGGCAGGTAACAGAAGGAAAACTCAGGAATGGAGCCTCAAGCCAGAATACAAGCTGAAGCAGATTGACTGAGGCTCAAGCGGGAGCTACCTGTGAGATCTAGTATTTTTTCCAGACCTGATGATTACCCTGAGGCTTCAGATCCACAGCTTACACAGATCCTGCAGGTTGGGGGGAATAGAGGTGGGGGTGTGGGCTGCTCTCCAGCTGTGGGTGCTGATGAATGAGTGAAGGAGCGCCAGGCAGTGTGATGAAGGGAATCATTTGTTAGTTTATTTATATACGACTAAAAATGATGATCTCTTCCAGATGCAAATACTCACACTCCTCCTAAGGAATCAAGAAAAGAAGCATACAGATGCAGCTTAGGGAGAGAGAGTCTTTCTAAAGGTCTACAACTGTATTATCATCGTACCGCATGGATGCGTGTGTGCCAGATCGCTTCAGTCATTTACAGCTCTTTGCGACCCCGTGGACTGTAGCCCGCCAGACTCCTCTGTCCATGGGGATTCTCCAGGCAAGAATACTGGAGTGGGTTGCCATGCCCTCCTCCAGGGGATCTTTCCGACCCAGGAATCAAACCCAAGTCTCTTATGTCCGTGCATCGGCAGGCAATTTCTTTACCACTAGCGCCGCCTGGGAAGTGCTACAACTACACATACATCATATTAGTTTGCTACAGCTGCCCCAGCGAAGAACCACAAACAGGATGGGCTTAAACAACAGAAACTGATTTTCATAATTGTAAAGGTTGGACGTCTGAGAGCAAGGTCTAGGCAGAGTCTGTTCCTTCTGGGTGCTATAAAAGAGCATCATTTTCATACTTCTCCCTTGGCTCCTGATGGTTTGTTTGCAGTCTTTGGTGGTCTTTGCTTGGTGCAGGATTGCTCCAGTCTCTGCCTTTACTTTCACCTGGCATCCTCTCTGGGTCTAACTTTCTCCTCTTTATCAGGACACCAGTCATTGGATTGGGGGTCCACTCTCATCACCTAACTTTAGCTTAATTATCACAGTAAAGGGATATGTGACTGCGTCGCATTCTGAGGTCCTAGAGGACTGACTCTGTCTGCATTATGCGTGCTCAGTAGTGTCCCACTCTCTGTGGCACCATGGAGTATAGCCCACTAGGCTCCTCTGTCCATGAGATTCTTCAGGCAAGAATACTGGAGCAGATTGCCATTCCCTTCTCCAGGGGATCTTCTCGACCCAGAGATCGAATCCACATCTCTTGCATCTCCTGCATCTTGGGACCCTGAAGAGAAGATGTGTTTTTCAGGTTTTGCAGTCAGTTCATCACATCTGCATGTCTTCCGTCATGTGTGAAATGAGTTTTTCTGGAGTTATCCTTTACCATTGCTAAGCATACATATTTTGTGATTTGTGCAGAATAGGAGAACTTGAGTTCTCACTTCAAAAAGAAATGTAGATTTTCCATTTAAAGTCAAGTCCTTCATTTCTAAATGCTGAATAGGATGGCAGTCTTTAAAGAATTCCAGATGGTTAAATTAGGAGAATAAAAAGAGAGAGACCAGTCTGAGATTACTCACAGAGTTCTAAGAATTTTAATTTGGTTATGAATGAAATGCATTTTTCACTTATCTTCAGTGTGGACTTTTCATACTTTGTTCAGAAATGATTGCCAACAACACAATAAGAAGCCCTTGGGTATGTTAAGGTCCCCTCCCCCCAATCCACCCTCCCCTATCCCGGCTGTGCCTGACTTCCCTCAGAAACCAATTCAAGATGAAGTTGTCCTGCTTAGAATAAAAAGAGGCTGTACTAAGAATGCACATGTTTTCCTCTTGTTTAGTCACTAAGTCCAGTCTGACTCTATGTGACCCCATGGACTGTAGCCTGCCAGGCTCTTCTGTCCATGGGATTTCCCAGTCAAGAATAGTGAGTAGCCTTTTCCTCCTCCAGGGAATCTTCCTGTCCCAAGGGTCAAACCCACATCTCCTGCATTGGCAGGCAGATTCTTTACCACTGAGCCATGGGGAAAGCCCAGGTGTCTTCCTATATAGTTTGTCTTTTTGAAGGGGACAAGTCTGAGTGGATCACAGAGAAGGCTGGGGTGCTGTGATGCTGCTGTTTCTTGGGCTTTGAAGCTGGGGACCCTTCCCCCAGATTCCTCTCAGGGTCAGTGTTCAAAACTAGCACTTGGTCATTTCTCTCAGGGAAGTTGAAGCACTCCCCAGTGGGTCATCTGAAATTATCCTTTCCTGAGATTCTCGGAGATCAAGTTTCTTCTCTCTGTGCTGTTGCCTTTCTGGTTCTCTGAGCCAAAAATGTACAAAGAGGAGGAAGAGGAGGACAAAAGGAGGATGAGGGGCATTTGAAAGGAGACACCCTCTCTGTGGTTAGGATTTGCAAGGACACATTGCAAAAGTCCTCAAGGAATCAAGAGGCTGTTGCTCAGATACTCCCAGTGTTGACTTAAAAAATACTCACAACCTAAAAATTGAGGGTTATATTTTACTTGGTGGGAACTTTTAGGACTTCAAGCCTGGGAGACAGCATCTCAGATTACCCTGAGAGAACTGCTCCTAGGAGGTGAATTGGGGAGGAGTCAGGTTATATAGAAGTTTTGCAAGGAAGGGCAGGTGATCTGAACATCAAAAGATTATTGTTAATTAAAGAAAACCAGATATCTCAAGTTCTTTGTTTGGGAAGATGGAAACATCTGGGCTCACTGAGATAGTTCCTTTGACAGCACCTCAGCTAGCTGGGGCCAGTATCCTGTGTATTCTCATCCTGAGTTTCCCTGGGGCTCACCGTGGGGAATGGCTACAGCCTGATGCCTGTTAGATGGCAGATGTTCTTTTCCTTCCTGAGTTCCTTCAGTCTCACTGGCTTACAGTGGAGGGCTGCAATAGCTGATGATTGTGACATCCTTGTTTATTGATATGGCAGGAAATACTCTATCTCTCACCAGATATTTCCATGTTCAGATGATGCCCACATTGCTTTAGGAGCCTGACTTCAGCATCCTGAGGTCCCTTCTTAAACCAGGAGATTTATGCTGACTTGTGATGTGGCTGTTGAGTCCCATATGGCCAACCCAGGGGCCATAGATGCTGGTCTCATGGAATCCTCAAGGATTTTAGCAGTAGACAGATTTGATTAGGATCCAAGCCCTGATACTTATAGGAGTTGTAGCTCCATGAGCATATACTCCCACTAGAAAAACTAAATGACTCTTAGACTTTATTGAAAGACTTTTTTCAAATTGTTATAGCCAATGTTTTAATTTTTTAAATTGAGGTATAGTTGCTTTATAATGCTGTGTTAGTTTCTGCTGTACGACAACGTGACTAGCTATATGTGTACATATATCCCCTCCCTTTTAAACCTCCCTCCAACCCCCCCATCCCATCCCCCATCCCACCCCTCTAGGTCATCACAGAGCACTGAGCTGAGCTCCCTGTGCTATACAGCAGCTTCCCACTAACTATATATTTTACGCATAGTAGTGTACATATGTCAATGCTACTCTCTTAATTCATCCCCCCCACCCCCCGCCATATCCAGACGTCTGTTCTTTACATCTGTGTCACTATTCTTGCCTTGGAAATAGGTTCATCTGTACCATTTTCTAAATTCCACATGCGTGTGTTAATATACAATATTTGTCTTTCTCTTTCTGTCACTTTGCATGACTCTCTCTAGGTTCATCCACATCTCTACAAATGACCCAATTTCATTTCTTTCTATGGTTGAGTAATATCCCATTGCATATATGTACCACATCTTCTTTATCCATTGATCTGTCATTGGACATTTAGGTACTTCCATGTTCTGGCTGTTGTAAATAGTGCTGCAGTGAACACTGGGGTGCATGCATCTTTTTGAATGTTGGTTTTCTCAGGGTATATGTCCAGTAGTGGGACTGCTGGATCACTGGGCTTCCCAGGTTGGGCAGTGGTAAAGAATCTGCACGGCAATGCAGGAGACATGAGAGACGTGGGTTTAATCCATGGATTGGAAAGAACCCTTGGAGTAGGAAATGGCAGCCTGCCCCTAGTATTGTTGCCTGAACAATTCCGTGCACAGAGGAGCCTGGCAGGCTGCAGTCTGTGGAGTCACAAAGAGTCTGACATGACTGAGTGATTGAGCACACACATGGTAGTTATATGTTTAGTTTTGACCTTCTGTTTTATAGCACAGTAGGGAATCCGTATAGCATGGAGACTAAGAATGCAGTCTCTGACCCACCATTTGCCATTTGTGATTTGTGCAAGTTACTTGAACTCTGTTGGCCTCTGTTTCCTGTAAAATGAAAACAATCACTCTCATGCAGGATGCATGTGCCCAGCACAAAGTCAGAACTCAGTATGAGTCATTTTAGAAACCTGGACTCTTGCTACTGTTTCACTCCCATGTCCTCAGCATGACGGTTTGTCGTCTCATGGTCACAGTGTGGCAGACATAGTACAGTTAATGCAAGTTGGCAGAAAGGAGTGGGTGGGATATGTCTACTCAAAAAATATTATGTGTTATTTATTTGAAATTTGAAGTTTACAAGGTGTCCTGTGTTTTTATTTGCTATGCCAAGCAATGCTACTGCGTACAGATGACCATCGAAAGTCAGCCAAACAAAGAAGGGAGTTAGGGAGTTTGGGACTGACATGTGCACACTGCTATATTTAAAATAAATAATCAACAAGAACCTACGGTATAGCACTGTTCATTATTATGTGGCAGCCTGAATGGGAGGGGACTTTGGGGGAGAATAGATACATGTATATGTATGGGTGAGTCCCTTGGATGTTCACCTGAAACTATCGTAACATTGTCAATTGGTTATACTCCAATATAAAATAAAATTCATTAGAGAAATTCAAATCAAAACTATAATGAGATATCACCTCATACCAGTCAGAATGGCCATCATCAAAAAGCCTACAAACAATAAATGCTGGAGAGGGTGTGGAGAGGAGGGAACGCTCTTTCACTGTTGGTGGGAATGTAAATTGATACATCCACTATGGAAGATGGTATGGAGATTCCTTAAAAAACTAGGAATAAAACCAGCATATGACGCAGCAATCCCACTCTTAGGCCTATACCTTGAGGAAACCAAAACTAAAAAAGGCACATGTATCCCACCGTTCATTGCAGCACTATTTACAATAGCTAGAACATGGAAGCAACCTAGATGTCCATCGACAGATGAATGGATAAAGAAGTCACGGTACATATACACAATGGAATATTACTCAACCATAAAAAGGAATGCATTTGAGTCAGTCCTAATGAGATGGATGGACCTAGAACCTATTGTACAGAGTGAAGTGAGTCAGAAAAAGAAAGAGAAATATCATATTCTAATGCATATATACAGAATCTAGAAAAATGGTACTGAAGAATTTATTTACAGGGCAGCAATGGAGAAACAGACATAGAGAATAGACTTATGGACGTGGGGAGAGGGGAAGAGAGGGTGAGATGTATGGAAAGAGTAGCATGGAAACTTATATTACCATATGTAAAATAGCCAATGGGAACTTGCTATATGGCTCTGTATCAACCTAGAGGGGTAGGATGGGGAGGGAGATGGGAGAGAGTTTCAAAAGGGAGGGGACATATGTATACGTATGCTGATTCATGTTGAGGTTTGACAGAAAACAACAAAATTCTGTAAAGCCATTATCCTTCAATAAAAAATAAACAAATTAAAAAAAAAGTCACCCTAACATGACAGTGCCTGCTTCCCTTCATCCTTAGCAAAAGGAAAAGAGGCCAGCAGAGGATGAGGTGGTTGGATGGCATCACCAATTCAATGGACATGAATCTCAGTAAACTCTGGGAGATAGTGAAGGACAGGGAAGCCTGGAATGCTGCAGCCCATGAGGTCACAAAGGGTTCAACACAACTTACTGACTGAATAGCAACAAATGAATGTCACTTCTAGGTGGGGGCATGTAATTGCTTATGTGTGAGTTTCTAGAATTTCCCTGATGATGTGATTGTAGAGGAAGAACTGGATTTGGAGCCCCCAGCATCCTGCATCCCTGAGTGTCTGTGATGAACTGAATGTCCCTGCTGACCTGTGATGTACATGTCCATATCAGGGAGACATAAACCCTAAGCCAGGAATTGGCCATCTATGACCCACAGGCCAAATCTGGACCATTTCTTGTTCTTTAAGTAAATAGGGCCACACCCATTCATTTATGAGTTATCTATGTGTTGGAGAAGACTCTTGAGAGTCCCTTGGACTTCAAGGAGATCCAACCAGTCCATTCTAAAGGAGATCAGCCCTGGGATTTCTTTGGAAGGAATGATGCTAAAGCTGAAACTCCAGTACTTTGGCCACCTCATGCGAAGAGTTGACTCATTGGAAAAGACTCTGATGCTGGGAGGGATTGGGGGCAGGAGGAGAAGGGGATGACAGAGGATGAGATGGCTGGATGGCATCACGTCTCGATGGACGTGAGTTTGAGTGAACTCCAGGAGTTGGTGATGGACAGGGAGGCCTGGCGTGCTGCGATTCATGGGGTCGCAGAGAGTCGGACATGACTGAGCGACTGAACTGAACTGAACTGAACTGATGGTTGCTTTTTTTGCTATCATGACAGAGTTGAATAGTTGTCACAGAGACTGTGTGGCTCACAAAGCCCCAAATATTTACTATTTGGCAGTAATTCACAGCAAACATTTGGAAATTACGATTTTCAGTCACTTCTTGTGGTGGTTACTACTGTATAACTAGCCTCTCCTGATTGCTTTCCTGAGTACAGTTTTTAGAGCTTGCTAATTTAATGGATGAAAAAAATAAGGTAACATTGTGTTTAGTTTGCATTTCTTTGATTATTACTGGAGTCACACCTTTTTCTGTTTGGTGACTAGTTGACTTTCTTGTCTGTTTATGGCCTTTACGGTTTTATCATTAGGGATTTAGTGATTTTCTTATTGATTGAGTTCTCAAAGGAGAAAGGATATTAATTCTTGGTTTATATTTGATTTATTCTACCAAGTCTTAGCTTAGAAAGGAGGTAGTCTTGTTTCTCCAGAAGTCCAATAAATATTTAATTATATTTGCTCTAGTTTTTGTATTTGATTAAAAAAAAATCTACCAGTAATTCGTTTTAGTGGGAGAAGACAGGGACTTAAATAAATGCTTTTTTCAAATTGTTAATCAATTTTCCAACACTATTTATTGGTAAACCTTTCCTTTCCCATTTTTTTTAATATTCCTTTTATAATGTGATAAAGTCTTCCATGTGAAATGGTCCATTTTAAGACTAATTTTTCTGTTGAGTGAATTATCCTGTATATTCTTGCAAAAATTGCTTTTGTTATAATGTTAAGCAGAAAAGCAAAATACAAAGAAATGTATATTCTCAACTATACAATAAAAGAAACTTACACATAGTAAAATAGACTGGAGGGAAAAAAATTCTAAAATGTTTATATCTGCATTCTTTGTATAAAAACCATGTTTTATAGTTTTCTCCTTTCCATTTCTTTTATCATTTTCTGAATCTTCTCATATACACAAAATAGGAAAACTAATTTATTTTATGGGAAAAAATTCATCATAAAATGGAATCTTGGTTTTCCAATTTCTTTGACTTCTATTATATTTACTACTATCTTGAGTCGTTTGGCTGTGACTCTAAACTACTGCCCTACGTTTTAATTTCTACCAGGTTCTATTTACTGCCACGTAAACCCATTATCTTTCCAGCAGCCACTGTATATCACCTCCTTATTTATTCAGACAAAAACTCTTTTACCTTTTTGCTAGTGTTTCAGCACTCAGTGCTCTGAACTGAGATTCAGATCAGTGTTGTCAAGAGTTTTGGTCTCTGGAGGAGAAACCATGGGTGGCTGGTTGCAGGAAATAGGAACCTCCAAGCCCAATGGCTTCTCATTCAGCCTCTAGCATTTCAGATCCTCCTCCTCAACCACTGACCACATATTGAGAATTATTAAGGCCTCACCCTTCCTCATGAGACACACCCTCAACCCTCCAGTGCTTCCCACAGCCTCACCATCTACACAGCCGCCCTCACCAGACACTGGAAGCTCTCTCACTGTCATTATCACCGGGCTCGTCCATCCTTGATATTCCCTTGAAACCCTCCTGCTGTCCCCACTCTTAGTTCAAGTTCACAGTCACTTGTTGGATGGACAGGGGTCTCCTTTTCTCTGGTCTAATCTACTCTGATAGCCTGCCAGAGTTTTCTTGCTAAAATACATAGTTGAAATCAAATTCTTTGCTTTAAAACTCCCCACTGTGAGACAGCCATTAAAATGCCTTAAAAGTCCAGATCAAGCAATTCCTTAACCATGTATGTTGTTGTTCAGTTGCTAAGTCGTGTCTGATTCTTTGCTATGCCATGCACTGCAGCAATCCAGGCTCCCCTGTCCTTCACTATCTCCTGGAGTTTGCTTAAACTCATGTCCATTGAGTCAATGATGCCATCCAACCATCTCACCTGATGTTGCCCCCTTCTCCTCCTGCCCTCAATCTTTCCCAGCATCAGGGTCTTTTCCAATGAGTTGGCTCTTTGCATCAAGTGGCCAAAGTATTGGAGCTTCAGCTTCAACACCAGTCCTTCCAGTGAATACTCAGTGCACATTGTCTTTGTCTTTCCTATTTCACCCATTCCCTGTCTTTTTTTTTTTTTTAACGTGGACCATTTTAAAAGTCTTTACTAAATTTGTTGCAACACTGCTTTTGTTGTATACTTTGGTTTCTTGGCTGCAAGGCATATGGGATCTTACTCCCCAACCAGGAATTGAACCCCCACCTCCTGCATTAGAAGGTGAAGTCTTTTCCACTGGACCATCAGGGAAGTCCCACTCATTTCCCTTCTTGTAAGATGATTTCTGGCTTGCTTGTCTGACTCTTTGGATGTTTGTGATTTAGAATCAGGAGAATGGTTAGAGATGGAGAACCAGAAAAATGGGCAAAAGGGGGGAAGAAAAAGAAGAGACCAGAGTCTGTCCCAGTGGTAGTGGGTTTTCAGTGAATTCTATGCAGAAATGAAAGGTAAGACTGGGATAAGAGACTGCAGAACTGCAGAGGGAATATGAGAATAGAGAAGAGATGAAAGGAAATATTAAGGAGTTGATTTCAAATGCAAGTAATGAATGAAACTATTTAAAAATTTCTTTTGACTACCAGATTGCATTTCTTTGAATGTGCTTTTGGCTGAAAATTGGGTTACACTGGGTCTTTGGATTTATTTGGGTAAAATATGCAAATGCCTCTTTGGTACAGGAGACATAGAGGGTCCTTAATAAATGATACATGCTACAACAATCCAAATCACTGCTGGTTGCCACTTCCGTTTTTCTTCGGCTAAGTATGATGGTTCTCTTTTCAGGCCCTCAGGTCTTTCTTACTGCCATTTTTGCCCACCCCTCATGAAGAGAGATTACTTTTGCAAGGCCTGAAGTAAAAATCTGGGGCATTGCTGCAAGACATTACATTCCAGTATGGCACAAAGGAGTAATTCCATTTCTGCCCCTTCTCCATGCATCGTTTAAGGCCATAGATCCTGAGGAAACTGTCACAAATGCAAGCAGTGCCAGCGGGGAGAAAATTCATGGGCATAGATTTCTGCGACTGCAGAACCTCACAGGTCTTGTCCTCATTATCATGGGTTTGTGAATTTACAAGATCTCTGCTCTCATATTTTTCTGTTTTTTTTTTTTTTTTTTAAAGTGGGACCCTCCTTTTTTATTTTTCTACTTTGATCATGATCTTTCTTATCATCTTGGGACCAGGTAAGGTAGAATTGAAAACCTCTCAGAGGTAACAGTTTTCTCTTCATTTACCAATGAATATTTCAGTAGGAATTTCTGATTTTATTTTCACTTTATCACCAGATGAACATATCTTAAATAACTATTTATTCTCTCATTTCTTTGCTTTTTTTTTCAACTAGAATGTGAGCTTCATGAAGTTTTGGTCTTTGTTTATCTGTTTATCACTGAATTGCCAGCATTTAGAAAAGAATCTGGCACAGTTGATATTGAGAGAATAATGGATTTTCTTGTCAATTTTTTTTTCTACATGGGAGACTTCTGGCACAATAAGTTATTGTCAGAATATAATAAGTTAGGTGTCTCTTGAACTTCATAAATTTGGGAACAGGGAAATAAGAGTCAAGCATTAAGGTCAATTCACAATAGACCAGAGCAAAAGATCAAAGTCATCTTAAAAAGACAGTTTTAGACTTAGAGAACTAACTTATAGTAGCCAGTGGGAGGGATGGGGCGAAAGGATAGTTAGGGAGTTTGGGATGGACGTGTACACACTGCTATATTTTAAATGAATAACCAACAAAGACCTACTGTATAGCACAAGCAACTCTGCTCAATGTTTGTGGTGGCCTGGATGGGAGTGGGTGTTGGGGGAGAATGGATACATGTATGTGTGGCTGAGTCCCTTGCAGTTCACCTGAAACTATCACAACATTGTCAATCAGTTATTCTCTATACAAAATAAAAAGATTTTTTTTTGAAGAATACACTGTTTTAAAGGCTCATAAGTGTGGATATAACATGACTGAATATACTAGCATAGATTAAAAATATGTCAGTCAGAAATGAGGTTAGGGGGCTTCCTTGGTGGTCCAGTGGCTAAGACTCTGTGTTCCCAATGCAAGTGGTCTGATCCCTGATCAGGGAACTAGAGCCCATGTGCTGCAACTGAGAGTTCAAATGCTGCAACTAAAGATCCCACATGCCACAATGAAGCTCAAAGATCATGAGTCGGGCAGCTAAGATCCAGTGCAGCCAAATGCATAAATATGTTTTTTAAAAAGAAATGAGGTTGGACAGTGATGGAAATGAACTTTAAAAGATAGTGGAGGGGTGAACTTAAATAAGTTAAGTGGAGGGGTGAACTTAAATAAGTTAAGCCTCTTAAATAAGGGGAAGAAGCAATCCTGGTCATTGAACTGGAGTGGCATTCCCACTGAAGGGCTCTCCCTAGTGTGAGAAATAGTGCTTAGGTTATCCCAACTGGATCCATTAGAAGCCTTCACTCATTCACTGATCGTGAGTTCCTGCTCACCGTGACACTTTCTGATGGGACTTAACTTCCCACCCAGGTCTGCTTTCTGAAAGAAAGTGTACTGGTTGTAATTACAACTGTTATACTTCTCTTTGTAATGTCGCTAATTGGAATCCTAATGTTATACATCTTTCTCATCATCTTGGTTAGTGGAAGTCCAGCCTTGAGCGTCAGACCCCTTCTCCACAAACTGTCAATTATGGTTCTCAGTCTGCACAGCCAAGGGTCAGACTTACATTCTGGGTTGTTATTATAATGAATATTTCCCTGTGATGGCTCCAAAGTCACAGCCAGTATCATCTCTTAGAGCCACCATGGTTTTGCCATGGGTTATTCCCATTAATCCAAACATATTTAGGAAGAATTGAAATGGTCTTTGTAGTAGGCATGTGGCATTAACGCTGCCTGTCTGGAAAACCACATCCTTATTCTAATGAGGTCACTATTGCTTCAACCATTTCTCATCTCTTCTTTGAGAATGACCTTCAAGGGCACTTGTGATAGATCTGTATTAGTACTGAATATTTCATTTAAGTTCAATCACTGAGCCATGCCTTGTGCTAGGTTGAGTTCTAGTTACTGAGGGTATGATATTTAACAAGAGCCCCTCAGAGACATTGGGTATAATACCTGTAGAGAAAGCTCCCAGCTTGGTTAACAAACAACTCACCTGACTTGATTCCAAGTGATATTTTGTTTATTCCAGAGATTAAATCTGCAACCAGAGATCCAAATTTTTCACCATTTAAAACAAGTTAATAAATCTACTTCAGCTTCAAAGGGCAATTTCTCTTAATAAATTTATTTTTCCAGATTGGCAGCATCATTAAAATAGGTTTTATAGCTGATCTTCATGTAGTAACTACTTTGGAGGGACATAATAATTCAGATATACAACTGTAGGATCTTTGTTGAAGATAAAGCTTTTCTCAAAAGCCCTTTATGTATATTCATTCTTAACTCAGTTGTTGGACAGTTTTACTATGAATGTTAGCATTTTCCATCCCTAAGCATATTCTAGTTTTGCTAACATGTGAAAAGAGGTTGTTTTGTATTCTTAATTCCACTTTTAATATTCAAAAATCATTTTAAAGTTTCTCAAGGGTGAATGTGGAGATAACACTTTTGAGAAGAATTTACCGGGTGGTTTTTAACCCTGGCTGTGCATCAAAATCACCTAAATGTGCTTTGAAAATACTTACCAAGGTCCCATCTCAGGATAATTAAGTCAAAATCGCTGGTGGTAATATCTTCATGCCATATCCTCACATCAACCTTATGAAGTTGTTATATTTTTCCTATTTTTTTAGATACCAAATCTTGGAGAGGTTAAGTAAATTGCCAAGGTCAAACCCAGATCTGTATGATTGCAACTCCATGTTCTCTGTATAATGTTGCCTCTGTCAGTTGTTAACAGAGCAGTTTGACAAGGTAAAAAGCAAATATCCAGTGATTTTGAGAGAGCAATAGAAAGATAAATTAGTAATGACCCACTGTTTGTAAGGTAACTCTTTTTTTAAAAAATTTGTTTCTATTGTGGTAAAGTCACATGGAAGGAAAGTTATGACCAACCTATAAAGCATATTCAAAAGCAGAGACATTACTTTGCCAACAAAGGTCCATCTAGTCAAGGCTATGGTTTTTCCAGTGGTCATGTTTGGATGTGGGAGTTGGACTGTGAAGAAAGCTGAACGCCGAAGAATTGATGCTTTTGAACTGTGGTGCTGGAGAAGACTCTTGAGAGTCCCTTGGACTGCAAGGAGATCCAACCAGTCCATCCTAAAGGAGATCAGCCCTGGGTGTTCTTTGGAAGGAATGATGCTAAAGTTGAAACTCCAGTACTTTGGCCACCTCATGCAAAGAGTTAACTCATTGGAAAAGACTCTGATGCTGGGAGGGATTGGGGGCAGGAGGAGAAGGGGACAACAGAGGATGAGATGGCTGTATGGCATCACCGACTTGATGGATGTGAGTTTGAGTGAACTCCGGGAGATGGTGATGGACAGGGAGGCCTGGCGTATTGCGATTCATGGGGTCGCAAAGAGTTGGACATGACTGAGCGACTGAACTGAACCGAACTGAAAGTCATATAATATAAAACATACTATTTTAACCATATTTAACTATACAGTTCAGTGGTACTAAGTACATTCACATTGTTGCACAACTCTCACCATCATCCATCTCCCTAATCGTTCACCTTCCTAAACTGAAACTCTGTCCTCATTAAACATGAACTCCTCATCCTAACCACCTCCCCACCCCTGGTCCCTGGCATCTACCAGTGTACTTTCTGACTCTATGAATTTGACTATTCTAGGTCTGTGCTTAGTTGTTCAGTCATATCCAGCTCTTTTCGGCCCTCTGAACTGTAGCCCGCCAATCTCCTCTGTTCATGGGATTCTCCAGACAAGAATATTGGAGTGGGTTGCCATGCCCTCCTCCAGGGGATCTTCCTAACCCAGGGATTAAACCTAGGTCTACCTCATTGCAGGTGGATTCTTTACCATCTGAGCCACTAGGGAAGCCCAAGAATACTGGAGTGGGTAGCCTATCCGTTCTCCAGGGGATCTTCACCACTCAGGAACTGAACTGGGGTCTCCTGCATTGCAGGTGGATTCTTTACCAGCTGAGCTACCAGGGAAGCCCAGGTACCTCGTATAAGGGGAACCAAACAATATCTGTCTGCACCTAATGTATATTGGAATGTATTTTTGAGATTGACTTAATATAGGTCTTACCAATGGCTTGTACTCTCTATTTTTTATATTAATTTTTGTACTCTTTAGATTGCTCCTTGGTAGATGGAAGCATTGAGAGCTATTGTGGTGAATAATTGCTCATCCTTGATGGGCATAGAAAGGGGCTCCATGTAGAATACTGGGTTATTAAAGCTTTAGTTTCAGTTCAGGTAAATTATATCAGGAAAATATGACCTAGTTTGTTAGTATGTCCAATAAAACAGCTGGGATATAAAGAAATTTGGTGTTGAGTATTTTGGCTTTTACTGTGTTTTGCTGTTGTTTAGTCACTCAGTCGTGTCTGAGTCTTTGTGACCCCATAAACTATGTTCACTGCTTCTTAATATGTTAACTTTCAGCTCAAAATAATTTTTGTGTCAAAGAGGCATGTTTTGGGGTGGCATATGCTGGTTTCCTTTAGTGCTTTTTTAAAATGTTATTTTAAAATTTTACAATTTATTTTAAAATACACCCATGGTGGATTCATGTCAATGCATGGCAAAAACCAATATAATATTGTAAAATAAATAAATAAAACTGAAAAAAATACTCTGGAAAAAAATAAAATAAAATTTTATTTATTTGGCTGCTCCAGGTTTTAGCTGTGGGACACAGGATCTTTCATTGCAACACGTGGGATCTAGTTCCCTGACCAGGGATCAAACCTGGGCCCCCTGTATTGGGAGCATGGGAGTCTTAGCCACTGGACCACCAGAAAGTCCCACTTTTAGGGTTTGGAGTGTCTGCTCTGATCCTACATTACATTAGGTGATGGGAAACAGTTTTCCAATGACCTAGTCCCTGTGCTCATCAACCAGTGAGAGAGACAGGCAAATGACCAGTACTGGGGTGGGAGGGACTGGTGGAAAGAAGAATGGACCAAGGACAGGTGCAAATGCTGGTGACACTGGTGGCAGGAAGTGGAGGGAAGATGGAGGAGATGCAATGAGGCTTGTTGTCAAAATGGCAGCAGAGTAAAAGTTCTGTGAAAGAGCAAGGTTGGAAACAGCACATATGGAGAAGGAAGATAGGACAAAGGGAGCCATAATTTGCCTTTCAACAGTTTCTTTTTTTTTTCTTCTCACGTTTCTGAACATGTAAAGATAAGTAAAAGGAATTGAATTCTCTTTCTTTCACCAAGAAATCAACAATAACCTTCACATCTGCTTTTGGAAATCTGTACCTTGCAACCAAGGTCAAACTGAGAACTTGCACAATGTCTCATAAAAGAAAATGCTGTCAAACACTGCAGTAGGGGAGGATTTCCCATTTTTCTTGTGTAAATGAATTGAAGTATCTCCAAAAGACAGTCTGGTTCTTACACCCAAAATTCTTAATGCGATAGAGTGTCTGTTGTTTGAGAGCATTTGCTTATTTCCAGGTGGCGCTAGTGGTAAAGACCATGCTTGCCAACACAGGAGACATAAGAGACTCGGGTTCAGTCCCTGTGTCGGAAAGATCCTCTGGAAGAGGGAATGGCAACCCACTCTAGTTTTCTTGCCTGGAGAATCCCATGAAGAGAGGAGCCTGGTGGGCGACCCGGTTCATGGGTCGTAAAGAGTCAGACAGTACGGAAGTGACTTAGTACGCATGCCTGCATGGAAGACAATCAGATTAGACCTCTAACTTATGCCATATATCAATATAAATTCCAAAGGAACTCAAGTGCTAAATGAATAAAGCCAAACCATAAAAGTTATAGAAGAAAATGAAGGATTATTTATAACTGAGGGAGGAAAAAAGACCTTCCCACACAAGATGCAAATTCAGAAGCTGTGAAAAGAAAGATTGATAGACTTGATTACATGTACGAGGAGGTAATTACAGCATTGTTTATAATGGTGAAAAATTAGAAACAATCTACAGATTCCTTAATAAGGAACTATTTAAATACATTAAGGAACATTTACATTATGGAGGCGCAATGCTGCCTAGCAGTGAAAAGCATCACATTCTGATGCCAGACTGCCTGAGACTGAATCTCATCTCCTCCACTTAAGGAGCCATGTGTCCTGGGGTAATCTACCTAACTTCCTCCATTTCCCCATCTATACATTAAGCATGAGGATTTTATTTCATAGGGTTAGTGTGAGGATTAAGTGAATTAATAATGGAAAGCACTTTAAATAGATCCTTACATACCTGCACTTAAGTATTGCAACTTTATCATGTGGCACTTAAAAAAGAATGAGGTATGACAGAGTGTGATGACTGCAGCCTGCCAGGCTCCTCTGTCCATGGGATTTCCCAGGCAAGAATGTTGGAGTGGGTTGCTATTTCCTTCTTCAGGGGATCTTCCTGACCTAGGGATGGGACCCAGGTCTCCTGCATTGGCAGGTGGTTTCTTTACTGCTAAGCCACCAGGGAAGCCAATGTGTGATGATTCATATAATCTCAAATTATTATTAAGAAAGCAGGACAATATGTAGAGTGTGGCTCCATTTCTTTTAGATGATATCCATATTATTTTAATTTTTAAGGTATAATGGTATTACTGTGATGTTAAAGAGTTTATGTTTTTTTTTGTTTTTTAAAATTAATTTTTATTGGAGAATAGTTGCTTTACAATGTTGTGCTAGTTTCTTCTGTATAGCTAAGTGAATCAGCTATATATATATCCCCTCTTTTCTGGATTTCCTTCCCATTGAGGTGACCACAGAGTGCTGAGTGGAGTTCCCTGTGTTGTACAGTAGGGTCTCATTAGTAATCTATTTTACACACAGTATCAATAGTGTATAGAGTGTGGTCCCTTTTTAATAAAAATATGTTCATATTTACATTCATATAGACGAAAAAGAATAAAGAGAAAGACTATGGAACAGGACAACCCACCAAACTATGAACAGTTGCTGTCTCCAGGGAGGACTGCAGGAGTATTGGGAAAGGTATAGTCACATTTTACGCTTTGTAACTTTGTATTACTTCAGCCTTTTACAAGGAGAATGGGGTGACCCACTGTATGTTAAGGAAACAAGGAAGGAAGGAAAAAGGAAGAAGATAGAGGGAGAGAGGAGAGAGAGGGAGAGAGGAGAGAGAGGGAGAGAGGAGAGAGAGGGAGAGAGGAGAGAGAGGGAGGGAGGGAGGGAGGGAATATGTCTTTTAACACTCTCTGCTGTCAATACAGGGTAAAACTGATGGCCTAAAATTACAAACATCCATGGCATGGGCACTGCTCCCCTCTGCTTTTGACACAACTCTAGTCTTAGAAGTGTACCATGAGGCACAAGACTTGGAGGGAATAAAATAGAAATGGATAGAACTGAACCTGTGGTCCAAACAGGAAAATCAAGTCTAGGCAGCTTCTACACAAATGAGGCATGAATTCAAATGGAATATTGAGTTATATTTTGAATAAATCAATTCTTTTTTTTTCTAAGACCATTAATGGTCTTCTTAAAATATCTTTCCAGATTTGTGCATGCTTTAAATAAGAAAAGGGTCTTTCTCATAATACAGAAAACAAGCTGTGTTGGGTGTGTGTGTGTATGTGTGTTTAGTCACTCTGATATATGGCCTTGGTTAGTCATTTTCTTCATATCTTCATAGAAGAGACATAACTTAGAGACATAGCCTCATTAGATGGAAAGAACCCAGAATTGAGAGGCAGGAAACCTGGCTAGTCAGTCCTTTTCCCAGTTACAAGTTATTTGTGTGTCCTTGAGCAAATCACAGAGTTCTTTAGCTGCAAAATGCAAAGATAAGTTCTTATGTGATAACATAGGTCCCTTCCAGTTTCAAAAATTCCAAGATTTGCTGTGCATTTTTTAATTTTTGAAAACAAAAACAAAGCAATCATTGTCCAGAAAGACTGCAGTGAGAAGCCATCTGCTTCTTATTCAGTCGCTTATTAGGCTTAATTAATAAAAGTCTAGTATCAGCATGCGAGGTGTTAGAGGTGATTACTTAGAGGATGGTTTCCCCCCCAGTGAATGGTCCTGGCAGTCTTGACAAATATTAGTAGACATATGGATGTATTGATATTTCTGGACTCTCAATTCTTTTTTTTCTTTCTTTTTTATCTTTTAAATTACAAAAGTATAATAACACATTTACAGGAGACTTGGAAAATACAGAACAAAGTTATATATAGTTCTACTACGTGTGTGCGTGTTCAGTCACCAAGTCATGTCTGACTCTTTGTGACCCCATGGACTGCTGCACGCCAGGCCTCCCTGTTCCTCACCATCTCCCAGACTTTGCCCAAGTTCCTGTCCATTGAATCGGTGATGTCATCCAACCATTTCATCTTCTGTTGCTCTCTTCTCCTTCTGCCTTCAATCCATTATATATTCCACTATATATTACAGTTATTTTTAAGTAGATAAATTAAGACTTTTAGTCGGAGTTTCAATATCAAGCTCTCAAAAATTAATAGAATGACTAGAAAAGAAGACAGATATAGCAGACCTGAAAAGCCCCATGAATCAATTCAACATGATTAAGACTTATACGATTTTCATGCAGCAGTAGTACAAATTCTATTCAAGTTCCCACAGACTATAAACCAGGAGGCCCTGGAACATATCTAGACTCTCAGTTCTATTCTACTGAACCATATGCCTATTTTGTACTCACACTCTCTTGATTACTGTTGCTTTGTAGTAAGTTTGGAAATTGGAATGTATGAGTTCTCCTACCTTGTTCTTTTTCAAAATTGTTTTGGCTGCTCTGGGTTATTTGCAATTCCCTAATAAATTCAAGAAGAGCTTATTAATTTACATAAAGAAGTCAGCTGAGATTTGGACAGGAATTGCTTTGAAATCAGAGATCAGTTTGGTTCCTGTGTTATATGGGATGCCTTTCCATTTCTTTGGATCTCCTTTCATTTCTTTCAACAATGTTTTGTTGTTTTAGACTATACATTTTTCATTTCCTTTGTCAAATTCACTCCTAAGTATTTCATTCTTTTTGATGCTATTGTAAATAGAGCTATCTTCTTAAATTTATTTTTGGTTCATTCATTGCAAGTATACAGAAATGTAATAGGTTTTTGTATACTGGTCTGGACTTCCCTGGTGGCTCAGATGGTAAAGAATCTGCCTGCTATATGGGAGACCTGGGTTCAATCCCTGGGTTGGGAAGATCCCCTGGAGAAGGAAATGAATCTACTCCACTATTCTTGCCTAGAGAATTCCATGGACAGTACAGTCCATGGGGTCACAAAAAGTTGGACATGACTAAGCAACTAACACTTTCACATGGTGCTCTGGTATCCTGCAACTTTTCTGAATACATTTAGTTCTAGCAGTTTTTTTTTATTCTCTAGGATTTTCTCAGAATCATGGCAGCTTATGTCATGGCTACAGTTTGGTCATCATATAGTTAACTTCTTCCACCTGGTGGGGAGTTTAGTATCTGTAAGACAGCTCACAGAATATGGCTTGGAATATTTTCTATAGCCCTTGAAGAGGAGCTAAAGGTCCTTGACTTTGCTTAACAACTAAACTATTATTTAGGCTCTTTTCCTTTGCTTCTGAGTTTTCTCACTACTCTAATTAAATTTATCCTTTGGCTAAAGTTTTTCCAGAGACAAAAGGCAGGCGGAGGACATGTGGGGCAAGGACCATAGGGTCCTGCTCCATCTCATTACCAATTCAGTTTGCTGTTATTTTTGCATCAGTGTTCATGAGAGATATTGGACTGCAGTTTTTCTTCCTTGTGATGTCTTTGTCTAGTTTTGGTATTAGGTTAATGCAGGCTTCACAGAGTAAGGATGTGTTTTCTCCTCCTCTAGTTTCTGGACGTGATAGTTGAGAAATGGTAACTTTTCTTCCTTAAATGTTCAGCAGTATTCATCAGAGATGCCATCTGGGCTGGTGCTTTCTATTTTGGAAATTTAATTATCGATTCAATTTTAAAAATAGACCCAGACCTGTTCACATATTCTATTTTTCCTTGTGTGTGCTTTGGCAGTTTGTGTATTTCAAGGAATTGTTGCATTTCATCTGTAGTATTCAAATTGTTCAGAAAGGTTGTGCTCGGTCATGTCCGACTCTTTTCAACCCTATGGAGTGAAGCCCACCACCACACTCTTCTGTCTGTGGGATTTCCCAGGCAAGAATACTGGAGTGAGTTATCCTTTCTTTCTCCAGGGATCTTGCAGGGATCAAACCCATGTGTCCTGTGTCTCCTGCATTGGCAGAGAAGGTTAGTATTCCCTCAGTATCCTTTCAGTGTCCCTGGAATCGGTAGTGATGGACCCCTCTTTCATTTCTGATATTGTTAATAATTTGTGTCTTCTTTCTTTTCAGCATGACTAGAGAAATGGCACCCCACTCCAGTACTCTTGCCTGGAAAATCCTCCATGGATGGAGGAGCCTGGTGGGCTGCAGTCCATGGGGTCGCTAAAAGTCGGACACAACTGAGCAACTTCACTTTCACTTTTCTCTTTCATGCATTGGAGAAGGAAATGGCAACCCACTCCAGTGTTCTTGCCTGGAGAATCCCAGGGATGGCGGAGTCTGGTGGGCTGCGGTCTATGGGGTCGCACAGAGTCGGACACGACTGAAGTGACTTAGCATAGCATAGCATAGCATAGAGATTTATCAATTTTACTGATCTTTCAAAGAGCCAGATTTTGATTTTATTATTTTTCTCTATTGATTTCCAGTTTTTAATTCCATGGATTCCTGCTCTAATTTTTGATGCTTATTTCCTTCTGCTTGCTTGATATTCAATTCCTCTTCTTTCTAGAGTCTTAGGATAAAAACTCAGATGACTGATTTTAGATCTTTGTTTGGTCTTTTCTAGTGTATGCATTCAGTATGATAAACTTCCCCTGCCCCAAGTACTGCTTTTACTGTATCATGCAAATTTTTATAAGTTGCCTTTTCACTTAGGTCAAAATATGTTTCGATTTCTCTTGAAACTTCTTGTTTGATTCATGTGTTATTTAAAAGTGGATTATTTAGTCTCTAAAACTGTGATGGTTGCAGCTTACTGGTTTTCAAGGGCACTTTGAACTGAAGTGGAGGAATAGGGAGGTGTGAGTTAAATGGGCAAGTTAAATGTCACAAAATTTGCTGTTCTTACTGAAATCCAGCTCTTTCTAAAAAATAAATTAAAGAAATAAATATTCTTTAGATTGTTGCAAACTTCTAGTTAAAATTAGAGTTTTTTAAAAGTTGACTTAGGCAAGTTTTGCCTGTGTTCTTGTTACCTTAATGGAGAAATGGAGGAGAGAATTTTCAAAGTCCTTAGTTTTTCTATTATTTTCACTGATGTTCTTAATTCCTTTTGATATGCATATTTATTCCCTGTATATCTTTTTTGGCAAAGTGCCTATTTAAGTCTTTTGCCAATTTTTAAATTTAGTTGTGTATTTCCTTTTTGATGAGTTTTCTTAAACTTTATTTTGGAAAAAAAACTTAGATTTACAAAAAAGTTGCAGAAATAGTGCAGAAAGTTGCCTTATAAATCTCACCCAGTTTCTCCTTTTGTTAACATATTTCATAACCTTGATATATTTCTCAGAACATAAGAAATCAGCATTCATACATTATGACTAACCAATCTGCAGACTTTAGATTTCTTAGTGTTGAGTTTTGAGAGTTCTTTGTATATTTTGGATGGAAATCTTTTGTCAAATTGTAATTTACAAATGTTTTCTCCCAGTTTATAGCTTGTCTTTCCATCCTTTTAAACATATTACTTTTATTTTTAAAATGTCAGCAAGAAAAATGTATTTGAGTGGTACCATTTTTTATTCGTGGCATTTCTCTTTGATGAACACAAATGTTTTAAATAAAATAACCAAAAACTATTATCCCAAAATGTCATACTCAGTTTAACTTGAATCAAATGCCTTATGACAAAGTTTTGTTTTTGTTTTTCTGTTGTTTTTGACATAAAAATTCCAAGTGTGTTTATCTCCTTTTCAATGTAAGGGCATAAGCCATAAAATTCAGGCTGTAATTGTGCCAAGAAAATATGAAAACCCCCTTCATTCACTTACATAAATCCATGAAATACATAAACTCTGTTTCTCAACATTTTAAAATTTTATGTTTTTCTTTTATCCATGATCCATATTTTTATTTTACTTCTTCCACAGATTAAAAAAATTTTTTTGTGGTTAAAGTCACATAATATAAAACATAATATTTTAACCATATTTACCTGTGCAGTTCAGTGGCACTAAGTACACCCAATTCCTCTGCAACTCTCACCAGCATCCATTTCCTGAATTTTTCTCCTTCTTAAACTGAAACTCTGTCCCTATTAAACACTAACACCCCATCTCTCCTCCCTATCTCCATTCCCCCTGGCATCTACTAATGTACCTTTTTTTGTTTACTAATGATAATTAAATATAAGCAATTTTTATTGGAAATGTACTTATTAATGAGAAGAATTAGGTTTTCCCAATTATTGCTTATATCTCTGTGTGAATGTGATTTTTTTTAGGCAGTGAAATGGAGTCAGGCATCTATTTTGTTTCTACTCTTTTTTTTTTTTAATAGATGGAAACACTGAGAAAACGTCTTCATATAAAAAATTACACAGAAATAGAACTTTGTTACGTCACTGTTGCTTAATACTTAGAATGCCTTTTGACTTATTTCCCAAAATTCACAATGATTTATCAAGATGACTTTCAATTTTATTAAAAATAAAGTATTAGGAACCTCCTGGCTTGGAAATGGAATTCTTATCCACTTAGAATAATTCACTTTTTCAGTTACTGGAAAGTATACAGAAAAGACATTTATAATATTATAAATTATTAAGAATCCATGTTGTTTAATCAGAAATAGTTTAAAAATTGTTGGGAATAACAACATACTGTTTGTTAATGGCCTTCCACTTTTGCTAAAACAATCTTTTCTGATATAGTGCTTTTTTATTATCATGTGTTTGAATATAGTTTCATCAAACCTTGGATCTATAAGTTTGTTTTATTAAATATATATAAAATGTCTGCCATATCAACTACTTAGCAAAGCTAATCCTCATTGTAAAACCAATCAGTCAGGTAGTTCTTACTGTCTGTTAAGATAACATCTGATTTTTTTTTCAGTTCAATCAAACATGCTAATAAGAATTTCAAGGACTATTAAAATACCAGCAGGGAAAAAATTATAGAACCCATCTTGCAGGACACATAATAAAAGCAGTCAAATCAGGATTGAAATGATGCAGAACTAATGTAATTAATTTATCCATTTTATAATATTATAAAAACAAGATCATAAATCAAAATGCAGTTTCTCTTTACTGAATTTGTGATATGGCAGTGTTATATGTATGGAAAAGGACATTTATAAAATAAATCTGGCAAATGTGTATGCGTATCAAACATTGGTTTTCCACTTTGAAAAATAATTGAGTCCAATATAAAGATGAGAAATAGCTCCACCGATTTTACGAGACAGCGTGACCACACTTCTTCCTTATGTGTTAGAAGAGAGAGAAAGTTACACACCACTAAAAGCTAATTAACAACCCAATATATGTGCTGTACTGTGCTAAGTCATTTCAGTCATGTCTGATGCTTTGCGACCTTATGGACTGTAGCCTGCCAGGCTCCTCTGTCCATGGGATTTTTCAGGCAAGAATACTGGAGTGAGTAGCCATGCCCTCCTCCAGGGGATCTTCCTGACCCAGGGATTGAATCCATGTCTTATGTCTCCCGCATTCAAAGTGGGTTCTTTACCACTAGTGCCACCTGGGAAGCCCAACCCAATATATACTACACTAAAATTAAGCGTTTCTCTTCCACAGAAGACACCATTAAGAGAGGGATATGACGGGTCACAAGGAAAAAAAAGTTTGCAACAGATTTCCAGTCTGCTCTGGTGATTCCAATGTACATTCAGGTCTGAGAGGAGGCCTGGAACAGGCAGAGCTATTGAAGGGGCTGGGTAAGGAAGGAGCTAAGGGCCTTCCCTCCGAGGCTTCACAGAGGAACTGAACTTTCCATCCAGTGGCATTTTGATGAAGGAAGAGCATCAGCAGGATGCAGGATCACGTGATAAGATGCACAAGGACATGAATGTCTGGGGTGTTCAGTAAACTGGGCATGTGAAGGAAGGAGTGATAAGAGCTGAAACTGGGCCAGGGAGAAGCAGTTGCCTGAGAAGGTTATTCAGTAAAGGGCTGAATATGGTTGGCTTTGGTTCTGTAGGAAAGGCAGGGATGGGATCACTCTCTGACTTCAGGAGCAAGTGGTGGAGCAAGTGACTTCAAGACCCTGGTGGCCAAGGGTCTAGAGTAGAGGGACTAGAGGTACCCAAACTGTCTTTATCATCTATTTCTATATAACAGATTACCCCAAACCTCCTGGATGAACCCACGTCCCTTCATTCCCTCCTGTTGCTGAGAGTCGGGGATCCAGGCAGGGCTGGGCTGGAAATATCTGCTCCACTGGCACTGTTTACACTTCAGCTGGTGGTTGAACTTGTCTACAAGGGATCTGGCCCTTCAGCACTCCTCTATGTGGCCCTTCTCTCTCCAGTGGGGAGGTGCTAGTTCAGAATTCTGCAGAAGACAGTGATTTCAGAAGAATGCCTTCCCGAGGGAGCATTCCAAGTAGCAAAGGGCAGAAATGTGGATCCCTGAAGCCCAGTGAGGGGAGTGACTTTTGCTGCATCCATCGATTGAGACAAGTCACGATGCCAGCTCAGATTTAGGGGGCAGAGAGGCTCCTCTTGTACCCGCCCTCATGCAGAAGAGTCAAGATTGTGTTGCTTGCATGCATGAGAGGATATGGGGTGGAAGACCTTGATGCAACTACCCTGGTAAACATCACCTACTACAGAGACTAGTTGGGCTGTTGCAGTCTTTCAGACAAGAGATCTGGATGCTCAAGCTTAGGAGGAACAGTAGTGATGGACAAGGATGTCCCTGAGAGATCTTTCAGAGGTAGAGTCACTTTGATCTCTTACTTGAGTGGATTGAATAAAGAGGAAGGAGATTCCCCAGTTCCTGGGCTACATTAGTGCTCACAACCACTGAAAAAAGGTGAGATCCTTGGAGACATTTGGTGACTGTGAGTCTGGCGCAAGCTGAGCTTGATCCATGTCATGCTGACTCTGAGACCCTCCAGATGAAGAAGTTGAGTCAGCATTTGGAGCTCAGGAAACAGATATGGCTTAGTGATGCAAGAAGTCACTGGAGTTGAAACCATTAGTCTGTTATTGTTGTTCAGTCACTAGGTCCAACTCTTTGCGACCTCATGGACTATAGCCCTCCAGGCTCCTCTGTCCTCCACTAACTCCCGGAGTTTGCTCAAATTCATGTCCATTGAATTGGTGATGCCATCCAACCATCTTATCCTCTGCCGCTGTCTTCTCCTCCTGCCCTGTTTTTTTCAGCATGAGGGTCTTTTCCAATGAGTTGACTCTTTGCATCAGGTGGCCAAAGTACTGGAGTTTCAGTTTCAGCATTAGTCCTTCCAAGTGAATATTCAGGGTTGATGTCCTTTAGGGTTGAATGGTTTGATCTCCTTACTGTCCAAGGGACTCTCAAGAGTCTTCTCCAGCACCACAATTCAAAAGTATCAATTCTTTGGTGCTCAACCTTCTTTATGGTCTACCTCTCACATCCATACATGACTACTGGAAAAACCATAGCTTTGACTATACAAACTTTGTTGGCAAAGTGGTGCCTGATATACCTATATTTCTCTTTTTAAAATTTCCATCAGTTTTATTAATGTCAAGGGCAGCTTCATCCCTTTGAATATGTCCTTTTCTAAACACAAAATAAGTATGAAAACACATCCTGGTTGGGGGTGAAAATTACAAACCAAAGGCGCAAGCCAGAGAAGAAGGTGGAGCAAATCTCCCCTTCGGCGTGAATCAGAGGCATCTGCTTCCCCTCCCTGCTCCCCAGTCTGCCCACTGTGGCTTCTTAGAAGTGGCTCTTCTGCAATTAGCCATCATTTCTACTCCCCCTTCTCCCATCCAATGAGCAGAATCAGAAATGTGAATCAGGTCTCAACTTAGCAATTGGAAAAAACACTGTAAAAGTTATTTTTAAAAAACATTTAAAAATATCTCCTCCGAGCAGTCTTCTAGAGGAAGAAACTCGTTTAAAATGTAAATACTAGAAGCATTTCCTTTTGTTTGTTGTTGTTGTTTATTCATTTTACTCATAACAAAATTAGTTTCTAAGGTCTGATTTTAAAAGATCGATTTTTATTCTCAGATGGTAGGGAGAACATATCCAGAAATGAAAGTACCTTGACCAAAAACATCTTTACAAATAGGCCACCTTTGAGAAAATAGAAGGGACTTCCCAGATGTCTCAGTGCCAAAGAATCTGCCTGCCAATACAGGAGATGCAAGAGATGCAGGTTCGATCCCTGGGTCAGGAAGATCCCCCAGAGGAGGAAATGGCAATCCACTCCAGTATTCTTGCCTGGAGAATCCCATGGATAGAGGAGACTGACGGACTGCTGGCCATCGTGTTGCAGAGTCATGCTCAGCTGAGCAACAATTCAGACCCTGAAGCGGAACCACACCACTACTGATGGTGGATTCAGCTGCTTTATTTTTATATCTAACAGAGGTTGAGCTGAAGAAATTCATGTGTGAGAATCATTCTGTAATTTAGCAAGATGCTAGAATTCTTCTTTTGAAATACGACCTAAAACACTGAGACTGCAGTGACATATTAAACCACAAAGACAGTGGTACATTCTGTGTTCATAGAAACTTCTAAGACAACCCTGTTTCAGTGTCTAATTATGATCTACACAGGTCTGAGCCTCTTGGGTATCTGTGGAAAGGAAAAGGAGCCCCTGGGTGCACCCCTGGGTCCCTTCCTTCCTGTCGCCATGTTTCCTCTCACACTCAGGGCTGTTGGCCATGAAACTTTTCTCTGAAGGCACTCCAGCTGAGCTGTCAACCTCCTGGGCTTTAATGCATAGTGATTGCTGCTATTTTTGTTATTTTCTGTCTCTTTGATGTTGTTCCATTGTCCCTCCTGCCGATTGCCCTTTTCTATTCTTTAGTATTTTAATTAATGTTGTTTAATTATACTCAGCCCCCTGAGGTTTTCAAAGGGGTGAATTCAATGGCACGGACTCAATGAGTGAATTCTTCAGTCTTCTGCTCTCTTGTGACCAAGAGCTTCCCTCCTCAGACGGGGCACACCCAATCATTTTCCAGACATTAATAATTCCAAATGAGAGGACTTCTAGGAAGAAGTCCTGACAAAAGACTTTTATTCTGTGGTTCCAGCCTCAGGATGAGCTCATTATATGATTACTAAAGGTAATTCAGTGAAACCTCATCAGTGACGTCCATACTGTTTGCGACCCCATGGACTGTAGCCCGCCAGGCTTCTCTGTCCATGGGATTTCACAGGCAAGAATACTGGAGTGAGTTGCCATCTTCTTCTCCAGGTGATCTTCCCACCCCAGGGATTGAATCTGTGGCTCCTGCATCTCCTGCATTGCCGACCAATTCTTTACCACTGAGCTACCTGGGAAGTCCCAGTAGAACACAGGTTAACCAAACACAGCCTAGTAGCAATGATGCCTTCCAGGGGGAGTCACATGCAGCCATATCCATTGGTGGCCCTGTGTCTCATCTTTTTCTCTTTAAAGAACACACATGTGATAGTGTCACACACTACATCTGTTCCCCTCTCTCCTCATGGTGACAAGGATATTCTTTCAGCATCCTGTGCTTCAGCTTTCCTCTCCAGAACCTGCTCCCTGACCTCCAGGAGCTACAGCCATCTCCTCGGAGACTCTAGCTTTAACAGGGCTTCACATTGAAGGTGAATCTGGCCTTTGTACCTGGACACTGAATTAAATCTTGAAGACAGAATTTTGGGTGAAGGTGATGCTAATGGTAAAGAATCTGCCTGCCAATGCAAGAGACAGGGATTCAATCACTGGATCACTCCATCCCCCTGGAGGAGGAAATGGCAACCCACTCCAATGTTCTTGCCTGGAGAACCCCATGAACAGAGGAGCCTGGCAGGTTATAGTCCATAGGGTCGCAGAGAGTAGGACATGACCGAACATCCGAACACAAAAAAAGAATACCTTTATTGCTTTGCCAGGTAAATGGGGCCACAGCGGATTCATGTCCTCAAAACCATGTGTCCCAACTTGGAGAGGACAGTGAGAAGTTTTATTGTAAAAGTTCAAAGAGGGCATGGTCTGCTCGTGGACATTTTTCTGATGGGTGGGTGGTGAGGTGAGAAGGAGTCAGCATCATCAACTTTCAGGTTCAACTGGTCTGGGGTCTACATGCTTGTGGGCAGCTTACTATGGATAAACCTTAACTTCTCCCACCTGGAGGGGGTTTCAGTATCAAGAAAACAGCTCAAAGATACTGTTGCATTTATCTCTTGATGGGGAACCAGGACCTTGCCCAAGCCTGCACTGTTGTTCCTCTTGACTGTTTTTCCCTGGTTTCCCATTCCCTCCCTTCATTAATTAGCAACTGCTTGAGTCTTGAACCAGTGGAACTCAGGGAAGGTTGTGGAGACTGAATGAAGGCTTTTTCCTGTAATCAGAGAAATGGGGGACACAGAAAGGCTTTGTGCCCCAGAGCCACACAGGTCCCTGCTTGGTATCGACTTCTCAGGGTCCCCTTGGATTTCTCCCCCATTCGTAGCCTGGTGGCCTCTACTTCTGCTTTGATTCCCACCTCAAATGTGTCATCTCTTTTCTTTAGACTGTACCCAAATCCATGCTCTGTCAACTACAGATTGGCACTTACCATCTGTCTCTACAAGGATTAAATCATATGCTGTTTTGGGTGTTGACCTGAAACACTCCCCTGAAAGGAATTCTGGGTGGAGTGCAGGAATGAGGCATCTGTAATCAGGGAAATAGTGGCAGGACAGGTCTTCAGATAGTTCGATATTTTCAGGAGCCGTTTTGATAAGCCCACTTCTTGTATCTCCTCATATCTAGGAAAGCACTAAATTCCTTCATGGTGACATCTGCTCCCCATGACTAGCAGAAACTTTCTGCAAAAAAAAACCCAAAAATGTTCTTGATTGCACGTACTCCCCCTTCACCAAAATCATGTCTGTCCTGAACTTCCTCCCACCCCTGTCTTTTTGGAGCAGTTTCTCAGAGCTCTCTGAGGTGCTGTCTCCTGGGCTATAGTCCTCATTTTGCTCCAAATAAAACTTAACTCACAACTCTCATGTGGTACATTTTTTAAAAACCGACAGTTCCTCTGTCTCCTCACAGCTGTCCCTTCAATTCAGGCTTGAGTACCCCACTGCTAAACTATTACAATCAGTGGTTCCCTTCTCAAGCCCTCTTTTTAAATATCCCCTCACCCCAAATTGTGCACCTTCCCTATAATCCAGAAGAGCAATGCTTGCTGAACAAATGAACACTACCATGAGAACTACTACTATGGAAAATCACTGATTCTGTGGAAATAACACAGACTCCCTGAGTGGGACTTCTGAACTTGCTGCAGTAAGGGAGCCAGTCACGTCCCTGGTATTAGGAAGAGATTCAAAAGCAGGAAAAGGAGTGGATATCTATACAGTGGGCAAAAGGGAAGGCTTCTGGTGTGCCTGAGTGAAGGTTGTTGCCATGGGGATGCTGGAGGCAGGCTAACCAGAGTGTGGCATCTTCTGTGATCAGTCACAGGTTTCCTGATTGGTACTAAGTTGGGAGCAGGGACAAGAATCAGGGAAGCTGTCAGTTACTGCTCAAACCTTGAGTGTCTGGGGCTGACAGACACAGTGACAGACTGTGGTGCAATTTTCTGGATTGGTTGCAACAAGTGGTGAGTTATGGTTATTTTGTTATATAGTCCGGCCATCATTTATACACTCAGTCTCTCCATTCTGAAAGGCATATTTTCCTCCTATATTTTAACATATCTGAAATTAGGTTTACAACATGGCATAATTAAATTGACATAGTATTTTTCTTTTCTTTCTGGTTCATAAAATAATGGTGCATTTAAAAGTGACAACGACTTCCTTGGTGGTCCAGAGATCAGGACTTTGCCTTCCAATGTGGGGTTGCAGAGTCGATCCCTGATCGAGCAGCTAAGATCCCATGTGCCTCACAGTGAAAAAAAAAAACAAATAACAAAATATAAAACAGAAGCAATATTGTAACAAATTCAATATAGACTTTTTTTACTCATTTATTTTCTTGTAAATGACATCTTCAGTTCAGTTCAGTTCAGTTCAGTCTCTCAGTCGTGTCTGACTCTTTGTGACCCCATGAATTGCAGCACACCAGGCCTCCCTGTCCATCACGAACTCCCGGAGTTCACTCAAACTCACATCCATCGAGTCGATGATGCTATCCAGCCATCTCATCCTCTGTCGTCCCCTTTTCCTCCTGCCCCCAATCCCTCCCAGCATCAGAGTCTTTTCCAATGAGTCAACTCTTCGAATGAGGTGGCCAAAGTACTGGAGTTTTAGCTTTAGCATCATTCCTTCCAAAGAACACCGAGGACTGATCTCCTTTAGAATGGACTGGTTGGATCTCCTTGCAGTGCATATTTGCCCAAATACAATATTGTTGAGGGAAAACTCTGATAGATTTCACCCTCTCAAGAGTTTATAATATAGTAAAGAAGAAAAGATATTCAGAAAAAAAGAGATATTTCAACATGCATTCTAGGCAACCTTGTGTAGTTCATTGGGCTTCCCTGGTGGCTCAACTGGTAAAGAATCCACCTGCAATGAGAGAGACCTGAGTTTGATTCCTGGGTTGGGAAGATCCCCTGTAGAAGGAAAAGGCTACCCACTCCTGTATTCTGGCCTGGAGAATTCCATGGACTGTATAGTCCATGGGGTTGCGAAGAGTTGGACACCACTGAACGACTTTCACTTTCACCATATGTGGTTCATTATTAAAGCATTGACTCAGATAATTGAAACTGTGAAGGTACAAGAGAATTAGGATCTGAGTCTTAAGGACCAGAAATGGCAGAATCAGGGAGAGCAGTGACTTACAGAGTGCCTACTATGAGCCAGACATTATTCTAGGTGAAATACATTAATTATCTTTGATACAATGAAATGAATTTGCACATACAGAGAAAAGGTAAGAAAGAGGAGGAAATTTTTTTTCAGGAACAAACAGCAGAAGAGTAACAGTACCAGACATCATAAAGGTTTTTAATTCTTTCCCGTAAAGAGGAGTCCAAAGAGAGACGGTCCAAGGATGGTGCAGGGCTCCATGATTTTATGAAGCAATACCTTGCCTCTGTTCCTGCTCTCTGATTGCTCTGCTGCCTTTAATACAAAAGCTGTTTCCTGTATGGCTACCAGATGGCTACTGTAGCTGGAGAAGACTCGTGAGAATCCCTTGGACAGCAAGGAGATCAAACTAGTCAATCCTAAAGGAAATCAACCCTGAGTATTCATTGGAAGGACTGATGCTGAGGTGGCTCAGATGGTAAAGAATCTGCCTGCAATACAGGAGGCCCAGGTGTGATCCCTGGGTTGGAAAAAATCCTCTGGAGAAGGAAATGGCAACCCACTCCAGTATTCTTGCCTGGGAAATCCCACAGACAGAGGAGCCTGGCAGGCTACAGTCCATAGGGTCACAAAGAGTCGGACATGACTGAGTGACAGAGCATGCACAATTCTGAAGGTGAAGCTCCAATACTTTGGCCACCTGATGCAAAGAGCTGACTCATTGGAAAAGCCCTGAGGATGGGAAAGATTGAAGGCAAAAGGAGAAGGGGGAGGCAAAGGATAAGATGGTTAGATAGCATCACCAGCTCAATAGACATGAATCTGAACAAACACCAGGAGATAGTAGAGGACAGAGGAGGCTGGCATGCTGCAGTCCATGGGGTCACAAAGAGTCAGACACGACTTAGCGACTGAACAACAAAAACCCCAGACCCCAGGCTTCATGGCTATGTTCAAGATGGGAAGCTACGTGGAGGAATAAGACTATCTGCATCATCTACCCTGTTAATCAGGAAAACCAAATCTTTCTTGAGCACTTCTGGCAGATTCCAAAGTTGCATTGTCCATAGCTAGGAGACACAGAAGCTTCCTCCCTTTAAGCATCCTAGGAAGTTGTGTGTTTGACAAATGGAATGGCAGTAAAACCATAGGATTAGGTCCCGTCACTGTTTATCACAAGGGCTGGGAAACTATTGTTCCAAACAAAATTGGGAAGATACAGAGAGTACCTGTTGTGCAGAGAACTAAGAGTGGCTTCCACTGTGTGCCAGGCAATGACCCACTATGTCTTCTCTATGCATCTGTTGATGGGCAAATTGGCTATGGCAATGAACATCAGGTTGTCTCTCCTATCTCTTCCCTAACATTCAAACACCCAGGACCCTGAGCAAACTCTTTTGTAAATAATGTCATTTCTTGGGACTCTCTTATCACAGCAGTTTCCTTTCTGCTTCCTGTTTTTTCAGCACCGTTCCTACTTCTCTGCCAGTTCAACTGTGAGCTGATTCATGAAACTAGAAAGAAGAGTGGCTGCTTGAAGATGGTAGAGCAGGAATCTCTACCAAACTACTGTTGTTGTTTAGTTGTTAAGTTGTGTCCAACTCTTTGCAACCCCATGGGCTGGAGCCCACCAGGCTTCTCTGTTCATAGGATTTCCTGGGCAAAAATACTGGATTGGGTTGCTATTTCCTCCTCCAGGGGATCTTCCCAACCCAGGGATCGAACCCATGTCTCCTGCATTGGCAGGTGGATTCTCTACCAATGTGCCAACAGGGAAGCCCCTATCAAACTATAGTCAGGGCCAAATTCAGCCCTCTGCCTGTTTTTGTAAATAAAGCTTAATTGACACATGGTTACACCCATTTGTTTACACAGTGTCTTTGGCAGTTTTGGCAGATGTAACAATATAATTTTTCTTTAAACTTTTTATTTTGATTAACTGATTAACAATGCTGTGACAGTTTCAGGTGAACAGGAAGGGACTCAACCATTCATATACAAGTACCCATTCTCCCCCAAGCTTCCCCTCCCACCCAGGCTGCCACATAACATTGGAAAGAGTTCCCTATGCTATACAATAGGTCACTGTTGGTTATCCATTTTAAATATAGCAGAGTGTACATGTCCATCCCAAACTTCCTAAATATCCTGTCCCCTCCTTCCCCGCCTACCATAAGTTCATTCTCCAAGGCTGTGAGTCTCTTTCTAAACAGACATAGCTCTAGTCACAGTCACAGAAATAACCAGAGAAGATCAAATTAAGGAACTGGAGCAACCCTAAAGGCTGAACAGAAAGGGAGACAAGGCAGTGCTTACCATTTACATGAGCTTCCCAGGTGGCACTAGTGGTGAAGAATCCACCTAGCAATGCAGGAGGATTGTAACAAACAGACAGGATGACCTGTTTGTTACAAAAAAGAGACCCATGACCTCAAAGCCTAAAAAATATGTACTGTCTGGTCTTTTATAGGAAAAGTTTGCTGAGCCATTGAAGGTGGAGCCAACACATCCAGCTTCAACTCCTGGCTTTGGAACTTACCAGTTGGGGTGTTGAGAGAACCACGGCAGACCTGGGTTTCTTCACCTCTGGATCCGGGATAATAAGCCCTCCACACATCGCCTGTGAGCATCATGGTGGATAATGTGCATGGAAGCCCTTTGTAAATAGCAGACTGTTGTGGAAATGGTGCACGCAGCAGCTCAGTTGCTTAATCATGTCTGACTCTTGGACCCCATGGACTGTAGCCCGCCAGGCTCCTCTGTCCATGGGATTCTCCAGGCAAGAATATTGAAGTGGTTGCCATTTCCTCCTTCAGGGGATCTTCTTGACACAGGGATCGAACCTGGTCTCTTATGCCTTCTGAACTGGCAGGCTGATTCTTCACCACTAGCGCCGCCTGGGAAGCCCATGTAAATGGTAAGCACTGCCATGTCTCTCAGAGAAGGAAATGGCAACCCACTCCAGTGTTCTTGCCTAGAGAATCCCAGGGACGGTAGAGCCTGGTGGGCTGCCATCTATGGGGTCGCACAGAGTCGGACACGACTGAAGAGACTTAGCAGCAGCAGCAGCCATGTCTCCCTTTCTGTTCGTCCTTTAGGGTTGCTCCAGTTCCTTAATATGATCTTCTCTGGTTATTTCTGAGGCTGTGACTAGAGCTATTAAAACCTGCAATTTGCAGGCAGTGCTAATGCTATTAATAATTTTCTACTCAACCTACCTTTCTGTAGGCTGTCAGGTGACAAGGATATTTTTAAATAAGCATGAATTATGTAAAAGAATTGGTTCATGAATGAAGTCCACAATCATATATTCTATGCCAAGAGTTTAGAAATTTCCAGATGCTATACTCTCTATTCAATGGAGAAATTGCAGGTGTCTGATAACTATATTTAGATTCTCCATGCCACCTTCTTTGGCCAGATATTCTCCTTGGTGATAGCAGTGGTATTATGCATGCCTTTGAGAAGAGGGGCCCTGAGGACTCTGAGGAGAGTGTGGTGACCTGGGTCATTACCCAGACCCCAGCTGTGAGGCTGCTTAGCAGCTGAGCTGCTGAGTACAAGAAACAAGGAATCTGAGACGGCAGTGGGCAGCCCCCAGGCTTCCCTGGGGTTGGCAGGGGACAAATAGTCCAGATTATGGTGTACAGAGACTGCCGTGTATGTAGGTATAGTTTGGGGCACAGCTTGTTTGCTCAGGACTGAGTAATAAAGGCAATGCCAAAGAATGCTCAAACTACCACACAATTGCACTCATCTCACATGCTAGTAAAGTAATGCTCAAAATTCTCCAAGCCAGGCTTCAGCAATATGTGAACCGTGAAATTCCAGATGTTCAAGCAGGTTTTACGAAAGGCAGAGGAACCAGAGATCAAATTGCCAACATCTGCTGGATCATCAAAAAAGCAAGAGAGTTCCAGAAAAATATCTATTTCTGCTTTATTGACTATGCCAAAGCCTTTGACTGTGTGGATCACAATAAACTGTGGAAAATTCTGAAAGAGATGGGAATACCAGACCACCTGATCTGCCTCTTGAGAAATTTGTATGCAGGTCAGGAAGCAACAGTTAGAACTGGACATGGAACAACAGACTGGTTCCAAATAGGAAAAGGAGTACGTCAAGGCTGTATATTGTCACCCTGCTTATTTAACTTATATGCAGAGTACATCATGAGAAATACTGGGCTGGAAGAAGCACAAGCTGGAATCAAGATTGCTGGGAGAAATATCAATAACCTCAGATATGCAGATGACACCACCCTTATGGCAGAAAGTGAAGAGGAACTGAAAAGCTTCTTGATGAAAGTGAACAAGGAGAGAGATAAAGTTGGCTTAAAGCTTAACATTCAGAAAACGAAGATCATGGCATCTGGTCCCATCACTTCCAGGGAATAGACGGGGAAACAGTGGAAACAGTGTCAGACTTTATTTTTTTGGGCTCCAAAGTCACTGCAGATGGTGATTGCAGCCATGAAATTAAAAGATGCTTAATCCTTGAAAGGAAAGTTATGACCAACCTAGATAGCATATTCAAAAGCAGAGACATTACTTTGCCAACAAAGGTTAGTCTAGTCAAGGCTATGGTTTTTCCAGTGGTCATGTATGGATGTGAGAGTTGGACAGTGAAGAAAGCTGAGCACCGAAGAATTGATGCTTTTGAACTGTGGTGTTGTAGAAGACTCTTGAGAGTCCCTTGGACTGCAAGGAGATCCAACCAGTCCATCCTAAAGGAGACCAGTCCTGGGTGTTCATTGGAAGGACTAATGTTGAGGCCGAAACTCCAATACTTTGGCCACCTCATTCGAAGAGTTGACTCGTTGGAAAAGACTCTGATGCTGGGAGGGATTGGGGGCAGGAGGAAAAGGGGACGACAGAGGATGAGATGGCTGGATGGCATCACCACCTCAATGCACATGAGTTTGGGTGGACTCTGGGAGTTGGTGATGGACAGGGAGGCCTAGCGTGCTGTGATTCATGGGGTTGCAAGGAGTCAGACACAAGTGAGCGACTGAACTGAACTGAGTAATTTGCAGCACATATTGGTGTAGGTTGCACACTGATGGCCCTCAGGGCTGAATAAAAACTGCAGATTCACTTGGTTTGACTTTGTGAAGCACACATATTTTTTTAAATCTTTTAATTTTGTACCGGAGCATAGCTGATTAACAACGTTGTGGTAGTTTCAGGTGCACAGCAGAGCGACTCAGCCAAATATATACATGCATCCATTCTCCCCCAAACTCCCCGCCCATCCAGGCTGCCACAAAACCTTGAGCAGAGTTCCCAGTACTACACAATAGGTCCTTACTGGTTATCCATTTTAAATATAGCAGTATGGATATGTCCATCCCAAACTCTCTAACTATCCCTTTCCCCCGGCAAGCATAAGTTTATTCTCTAAGTTTTTGTGTCTCTTTCTGTTTTGTATGTAAGTTCATTTGTATCATTTCATTTTAGATTCCACCTATAAGGGATGTCATACAATATTTCTCCTTCTCTGACTTGAGTGCATGTATTTTCATATATTACTTAAATGCCTTCAGGTGAAGATGTTTGTTCCACCTCTCCTGTCTTCATAACTCCCTAAATATATTGTTTATAGTTGCTTGATACTCTGAAAACCTGAGGTTTACAACACTTCACTAAGCAATGGTCATCTTCATTGGTAGGTTGATTTCAACATCATGACCTCTGGTTCCAGTGAGCCCCTGGTAGCCCAGGACAGACCCCAACCCCTTCTCTTCCCATTTTTGGGGGATAGGGTTTGTTGAAGCCAGATAAGGATTCAGGGTTCCAGACAGAAGGACAGAATTCAAGGTCAGGCTGCCATGTCTGCCAGGGCACCAGAGCATGTTCAGGAGTCCAAGGGAGCAAGCAGAGCCAGAGGAGAAGTAGAAGAGGAGTGGATGCTGGTACCTCTTTGCGGGGTCCTCAGCTAGATCCCGACATGCACTGGGCACTGGGTGGGGGTAGCAGCCTTGTTCCCAGATCCCACCTGCAGCTCCTGCTAGGCCTGGTTGGGATTCTCTTGGAGCATCTTGCAGCCCTCTGTTGAGGAATCTGCCAGTGTTGGGGCAGAAGGATTGCTTCCTTCTGGGGATGAATTCTCCCCTTCCTTTTAAAAAAATTTTTTTATTTATCTATTTTGGCTGTGCTGGGTCTTCATTGCTGCATGGGCGTTTCTCTAGTTGTGGTGAGTGGGGGCTACTCTCTAGTTGTGGTGTGTGGGCTTCTCATTGTGGTGGCTTCTCTTGTTGAGGAGCACGGGCTCTAGGGTATGCGAACCTCAGCACTCAGTAGTTGCAGCTCCCAGGCTCTAGTTGCTGCCCGGCATGTGGAATCTTCCCAGATCAGGGATCGAACCATGTCCCCTGTATTGGCAGGAAGATTCTTCACCCTGAGCCAATAGGGAAGCTCCATCCCTTTCTCAGTCTTCATCTCCCTGCCCTAGTTTTTCATTTTGCAAGAAATAACAATTGAGTATCTGTGTGTGTGTGTGTACAGGGGACGATCAGATGATGCTGGGCTTGATTATTATTTGCAAATTTGCCAGATTACTGGCCTGAGAATCCTTTGCACCCCTGGAGATGGTGGACATTGGTGTTTTGTTGCTAATTTTATTAGGAAGTGACAAATGCAGGACTTTCATAACTCTTCTTTTGTGTATTGAACCTGTCTGGTGGTCAAGTGAAGTTTATGAACACCCTTCTCTGAATCAAGAGTTTAAATGCATAAAATCAAATGCATAGGATTGCAAAGGAAACTAATGAAGTAGTTATTGAAATATTATTACTGCACTAAATATAAGATATAGTGGCAGGCTTAATAAATACCGTGATTTCAAAGCAATGAGAGGCATAAATACTATTTTGATGTTCCTGCAACCACTGTACTATGACATGAAAATACCTATGATTTCTGTTAGTGACCAAGCCATAGGTAATTCTAATACCACTGTGGTTTATTACCTACATTCATAATTGAAGGAAAAACTAAATTTCTGTTGGTTAGTGAAAGTAAAAGTGTTATGATTTTACCCAACTAATACATAGATTAACAAATATGATTAAGAATTCTTGCTAGTAATTTCTGTGTAAGTGAGATAGCAGTTTTAGGTTGAGCTCTGTATATCATTTTCAGGAAATATCCCTCAGTTTTTATTTTATTGAGAGTTTTTAAGCTGGGTATTAAATTTTCTTTTCAGAATCTATACTGATGATCTTTTAATTCATTCTATTAATATGATGATTGTGTAAATGGCTTTCTTATATTGAATTCTCCTTTCTGAGGTCTATCTCTCTAGATCCCTCCCCTGGTAATATCTGAACCTTCCTTCTCCTTCAGCCTTCAGCATTCCTGTCCCGATTCATTTGTGTTTCATTCCTAGCAGAATGTCCTTGGTGCAGGGCTGTCTCCTTTCCTTGAGATTTCTGCCTGACCAATCACTCTAGAACTTCTGTCATCATCTTTGGACAACTCACACATTAGACCCTGAAAACGGCCACTCCTGTTGATCGTTGTCCTCATATTGGCTAGCTGAGTCCTCATCTGAGGGTTCCTTCCATTTAGAAGTGAGCACAGGTACGGCATTTCTAGATTTCTCATTTCTTAATCCATTCATGTGCCCCTGGGCTGCATACACAGCCGTAAGACTCTTGTTGACTGCCCCCACCTGCCCTTATTCTGAAGTTCTTGGAAATGTTATCAGCTAGTTTTTTGTTTTGTTTTCTTTTTTCTGGCTGTACTGAGGCTTGTGGGATCTTAGTTCTACAACCAGGGATTGAATCCAGGCCCACAGCAGTGAAAATGCAGAGTCCTAACCACTGGACCTCATGGGGATTCCTGTTATCAGCTAGTTTTTATAAGATGTTGTCTATGGGTTTTTCTTTTGTTTTTATAGAGGGACTGGGGGGAATCTACATTTAAGCTGAATCTTGTTAACAGGAGAGATCTCCAATGACCATTTAAAATCTCTTAACAGTTCACTAGTCTACTGGCATGCAGGCTTAGCTGTCCCGAGGCATGTGGAATCTTCCTGGACCAGGGGTCGAACCTGTGTCCCCTTCATTGGCAGGAGGATTCTTAACCACTGGACCATCAGGGAAGTCCGTTGTGTTAGATTGTAAATGTCTGTTTTCATCAGTACAAAATTGAAGTAAAAAGTCCAATTGATAGTATCTGATTTAAATATATGGGTCCAATGAGTTTACATTTTCTCTGTTTTTGGGGGTGACATATATTTACTTCTTCTATCTCATTTTCTATAGTGTGGTATATTTATTAGTTTCTCCTTTCCTGTCTTCTCTTGGATTGGTAAAGTTTTCTTTGTTCTCCATCTCTCTCTTTCTTTCTCTCACTTCTGCTAACGTGTAAATTATACCTTGAGTTTCTTTTTCTTTAAAATTTTAACTTATATCCAAAATTGATCTTTATCTCAATGTTTAAAATATGCAACTATAACTTCTATTGTTTTTTTTGATAATATTAACCACACATTCCTTAGTGGCTTTTTTTTTTTTTTAAGGAAATTGCTTTATTATCTTAAATTTCTCTGAACTGAATGATCTCCGAGGTGTGTTCAGTGTCTGTCTTTTATGGCATCAGTTGTCCTCATATGACTCACAACTGTAGTGTATGGTTCATGAGGAGGAGCCATTCTTGGCCTTTTTTGTTCTTTTTCTCCTACTCGCCTTCTTTATGTCTAGAAGTTTTATACTGAACTAGGCTTCACAACTCAACACTAGGACTTATGATAGAAGTTTGGGGCTTCTGTCTCACAGGGATGCTTCAGAGTCAGTTCTGGAGCCGATGGGTAGTGTGGCCAAGTTCTGCCTGCGTAAATGTCTGATTCCTTCTGCTACCTTGCCATGCCATACCACGCTTTGTCACTTAGTTGTGTCTGACTCTTTGAGACCCCGTAGACTTTAGCCTGCCAGGCTCCTCTGTCCATGGGGTTCTACAGGCAAGAATACTGGAGCAAGTTGCCAGTTTTCCTCCAGGAGATCTTCCTGACCCAGGGATCGAACCTGCATCTCCTGCATTGCTGGCGAATTCTTTACCAATGCTGCTACCTTGGGCAGCAGCTTAATGTTGAATACAGCCAGGAAGCTGGGCCAGCTTCTTTCAACATTTGTTCTTGAGTGAGGGAGCCCCACCTCATTCTATTCCAGCTCCTGATTTCACAGGCCTCACATCAGCCCACTATTGAAGCTGAATATGGGCTACTTGTATTAATGTCCTTGGAGCCCAGAAGGGCCACAGCTCTAGCCCTGCCTAAGGTTATGTATTAATCTCTCATTTTCTTCCATCAAGATGCTTATCACTTTTTTAAAAGCTTTAAAAAAATTATTTATTTATTTGGCTACACCAAGTCTTATCTGCTATGTATAGGACCTTTTAGTTGTGGCATGTGGGCTCTAGTTCCCCGACCGGGCATGGAACCTGGGACCTCTGCATTGGGATCTTGGAGTTTTAGCCACCGAATCATGAGGAAAGTCCCTTATCACTTTTTTTTTTTTTTTTTTAAATACACCAAGGTTTAATGGAGCTTTAGTTTGGAGCAAAGGATTGTGTTTTGTGTCTTACAATGCAAACTCACAACATCATCTGCTACAGCTGAAACTTGGAAATTTTTATACTCTTTGGTTCAGCAATTAAAAATCTAGGAATTTATCCTAAGGACACAATTGAATAATACATGTACAATGATGTTTGCTACAGTTTTTTACAATCATAGCAAAGAGCTGGAACCAACCTAAATGTCCATCAGTAAGGGATTCAATAATTTATAGTATTTCTAAATACTATTAAGAAATATAAATATTATTTCTAAATATTATCACTAAATTATGAGATTGTAATTCCAGAGAATAATCCTCTAATTTGAGACTCTAGTTAGGTAGGTTTGAAAAGCTTTGGCCCTTATAATTTTTTATTTTAAATAAAAGAACCATAGGTGATTCTGATTTGCCTATAGGATTACGAACCACTGATAGTAGGAGAACATCTAATATCCTGGGAAGTAGATTAGTTTTTAAAATCGGAGTATACTTGCTTAACAGTGTTGAATTAGTTTCTGCTGTACAGCAAAGTGAATCAGCTATATGTATACAAATACATACATCCCCCCACTCTTGAATCTTCCTCCCACCCCTCCATCCTACCCCTGTAGGTCATCAGAGGGGTGGGACTAAGTCAGGGTTTGCCAAACTATGGCCCAAAGTCTAAATCCATCCTGCTGCCTGCTTTTGTTGGCCTATGAGCTAGACTGTACTTTACATTTTGAAACAGTTAAAAAAACTTCCCTGGTGGCTCCGTGGTAAAAGCCACCTGCCAATGCAGGAGACAGGGGTTCAATCTCTGGGTTGGGAAGATCCCAACCCAGAGGGCATGGCAACCCACTTCTGTATTCTTACCTGGAAAATCCTGTGGACTGAGGAGCCTGGTGGGCTACAGTCCACGGGGTCACAAAAGAATCAGACATGACTTAGAGACTAAACAGCAAAAAATCAAAGGGAGAATAATATTTTATGATATGTGAAAATTATATGAAATTCAAATATTGAAACCCAGCTGCTGCTGCTGCTGCTGATGCTAAGTTGCTTCAATCGTGTCCAACTCTGTGCGACCCCATAGACAGCAGCCCACCAGGCTCCCCCGTCCCAGGGATTCTCCAGGCAAGAACACTGGAGTGGGTTGCTATTTCCTTCTCCAATGCATGAAAGTGAAAAGTGAAAGTGAAGTTGCTCAGTTGTGTCTGACTCTCAGCGACCCCATGGACTGCAGCCTACCAGGCTCCTCCATCCATGGGATTTTCCGGGCAACAGTACTGGAGTGGGGTGCCATTGCCTTCTCCTGAAACCCAGCTACGCTCATTCAATTATAGTTTATCTATGGTTGCTTTCTTGCAGCTGTGGGATTGAGTAATTGTGATCAAGACCATGTGTCTGTGGCCTCAACTACTTACTCTCTGACCTTTACAGAAGGTTTGTGACCCTGTTCTAGACTACTTCTCTCTCTTGCCACTGACTTGACAGTAGCTGCTTAGCCATTAGTGTAGGGGTGTATGAAGGGAGAAGATCATTCTTCCTTAGTTTGTAGGTGAAAATAATCCACCCTGCTGTGAAGTCTGAATATGTTTCTCTTTATTCCACAAAATACAAAAACAGATGCACCCAAAGAAGGTTCAGAAAATGGTTACCAGGGCTCTTAGAAGAAGCGGAGCAGCATTCTGCCTTTGTTGTTTTGATTAAACCATGCAAGGAGGATTAGACAGAAAAATTATGTTTCAAACCATAGGCAGTGTTGCCTATGGGTGGGCCATCCAGCTTTCCGTACCTGGGGAAAGAGCTTTTGAAGCCATATGTAATCAGATCTGCAGGTTCCTTCAAGTTCCACTTGCAGAAACTGTCCATGGCACTGCATAAAAGGATAACTCTGGAACAACTTGCCTCAAGTAACTCGTTCGTCTCATTTGTGTTGAAACTTTGTTCTTGTATTGGACGTTGGGCACGGTCTTTCTATGAACCACCTCGGTGTCCTCCTTCACCACCATTTAAGCTCTCACTAGCTTTTCTCCCCCAGGCCACATGGTTTCAGCCCCCTGCCTGTTTCACTTCCACCCTGGCCCTGCTTCAGCATTGCTACCCTCCCAGTATTAGGGTCCCGTAAGTCTTCCCATGTGTCCTTGAGGGGGAAACTGCAAATTAAGGATTTGCTAGAAAGTAAGATACAGGATGTTAGAGGTAAAAGCCCCACAGTGTCTCTCAGAAAGAGGGTTGCAAGACAGAAAAGACCTGATGTGCAGATCGAGATCAAGGCTTTTAAAAGGCAGAAAATAACCAGCAGTAGAATTGTAGATTTAAATGCATCTTGAAGCATGCACTAATGGGATGTCTGCGGGACCCACAGGCACCATGGTGATGAGTACTGTCATTGAAAGCCTGAAATGCAGAGTCTGGGGGCCGGGAGAAGGAAGCTGAGAGAGAGAAGGGGAGGAACAGAGATGTGAATGGATGCAGAAGGAAAAAGAAATCTTTGGGGGAGGGAGTACCTTTGGTGAGAAATAGTCAGGAGTGGAGAAGGAGAAGTTTGGAGTCTGATTCAGGCACCAACAGAGGGCTTCCTCACCTCTGATTTGTTATTTGTCATGAGGGGAAGTGACACCCAGGGATGCTGTGAGGATCACAGAAAGAAAGGCAACTAGTGGGACTTTCCTGGTGGTCCAATGGTTAAGAATCTACCTGCCAATGCAGGAGACATGGGTTCAATCCCTGGTCCAGGAAAATTCCCTGTGCTGTGGAGCAACTATGCCCATGTGCCACAACTATTGAGTCTGTACTATAGGTCCTGGGAGCTGCAACTACTGAGCCCACCTACTGAAGCCCATGTGCTCTAGAGCCTGTACTCTGCAACAGTAGAAGCCATTGCAATGAGAAGCCCATGCACCACAACTGGAGTAGCTCCTGCTCGCCACAACTAGAGAAAGTCCATGTGCAGCAATGAAGATTCCGCACAGCCATAAAAAGATAAGTTTTAAAAAAGAAAGGCACCTAGCGCAGCCCTAGGCATACAGCAGACCTCCTCACCCTCCCGCCCCCCGCCGCCCCCGCAATGTCAACTTCATCTACCTCCCATATAACAGTTTGTGACGTATCACCTCCAGGCTGCTCACAGAGCCTGTTCAGTCTCAGGCTGAGTCCATTGACTCTGATGTCAGTCCTATGCCAGTGTGCCTTCCTGGAAGGTACCAGAAATGATATTACTTGGTGTCAGTGACCTCTTCCATGCGATGGGTCAAAAGAGAGGCATTTTTTATCTCATTTGCTTCTTCTATAGGGGACTCAGATGTGCCTGCGTCCTACTAAGGTGCGATGAAGGATTACCCAAGGAGCATGTGCAAACTACATGATTATTAGTGAAAATGAAAACATTAGGCCAATCACAGGGACCACATCTCTATTGGTGTACACACAGCCTTCTACCGCTACTCATCCATGCTTCCCAGGTTCAGAGATGCAAATGAAGTCCCCTCTCTATCTGTGGTATGCAAAGGCCATTGTTGCCTAAAGAGTATCATTGCTAGTGTTTACCACCAAGGCTTTGGATGTGGAAAATGTCCTAGATAGCATCACTCTTTCAATGGGGGGGACCCTCTTCTTAAAAAAAAAAGAAAGATTATCTTTACTTATTTATTTGACCATGCCAGGTCTTAGTTGCAGTATGTGAACTCTCAGCTGTAGCATGTGGGACCTAGTTCTCTGACCAGGGATGGAACTCAGACCCCCTGCACTGGGAACATGGAGTCTTAGCCACTGGACTGCTGGAGAAGTCATAACAGGGTCCCTTTGTGGAAGCTTCTTGTGCATGGGGTAGCCAAGCCATTTTCCTTGCACCCCACCATGTCTGGCCTTTCTCTAGGGACTGTTGTTTGTATTGTCAGAGATGAGCATCCAGGAACCTCCAGAGACTTCTTTTGGCCCTGCAATGCATCATGCAGGATCTTAGTTCCCCGACCAAGGATCGAACCTGGGTTCCTTGTATTGGGAGCACAGAGTCTTAGGCACTGGACCACTAGGGAAGTCCCAGGGGCTCCTCTTCTTGTGAACCATTGCCCATATCTTCTCAGGAGGGCACCTCCCACTCCACTGTGGCCAGCTCGGGTTCACTTCCTGCCAGGAGCCTTGCCTGACGTCTCAGAGCCAGCACATCCCTCCTCTGGACATTCAGAACCTGCTTAGCTTGATTCCCTCATGGCAGTTAGCACTGCGGATTGCAAGTCCCCAGTTTCATGTTCCTCTCTTCCTCTAGTGTCTGAACTCATTGAGGACGTGGACCGGGTCTCATCTGTCATCTTATCCTCTAGAGCAATGAAGTGGAGCCACCTGAGTCTGAGTCAGCAGGGCTGGGGTAGGGCTGAGATGCTGTGTTTCTAGACAGCTTTCAGGTGATGCCGAAACTGCATCACTCTGCCCAGGGTGGCAGAGTCTTGATGCCTAACACAAGCCCCGGCTAACACAGAATCTCATTCAGTATTTGTCAAAAGCATACATATTCTGGGATCAAGGAAAATGTCACAAAGATTTTGAGACTGTGAGCATATTAGGAGCAGATGTGGCTGTGTGTCTATACATACATATATATATATATATATACACACATATTTTAAATAAATAGACATGTTACCATGCTTTTAGCTACTTGCTAGAATGTGTGTGTGTTAGTCACTCAGTCATGTCCAACTCTTTGCAGCCCCATGGACTATAGCTCACCAGGTTCCTCTGTCCATGGGATTCTCCAGGCAAGAATACTGGAGTGGGTAGCCATTCCCTTCTCCAGGGGATCTTCCCAACCCCAGGATTGAACCCAGGTCTCCCATATTACAGACAGATTCTTTACCATGTGAGCAACCAGGGAAAGCCCTAGCTAGAATAGGAAGCTGAAAAGTAAAATTTATGTAAATAAATAAATTAAATATGCACATGACTAAGCAACTGAAAAACAACAACACTATATATAAAATCATTAACCAACAAGGACCTACTGTATAGCCCAGGGAACTCTACTAAATATCTTGTTAATAACCTAAAATGGAAGAGAATGTAAAGAAGGAAGAACTATATATATATATATATACACACACACATATATAACTGAGTCACTTTGCTGTACACCTGAAACTAACACAACATTATAAGTCAACTATATTTCAATAAAAATTTTTTAAAAAGGAAAAGAAAAGTAAAGTTTACAGACTAGTTATCTATATAAATTAAAACAAAAAAACAACAAAATCTGGCTGACATTTTTTTTCTTATTTCATTAACTGATTGAATTGACTTTATATTATGGCCCTGGAGTTTGGAATTCATCTGGTCAAAGTCTATGTATTGTATGTATGAAGGCTGATATTTTATACCTGTTCAATTTTTAAAACACAGTTCTCTCTAAAATCTATGCAGAATTTCTGCATTTCAAGAACTAAAGGAAGCAGAGATGAGCCCTGTAAAGTGACTGGAACATGAGGAGTTGCCATTTAAATCCCCTGCTCTTGTCCAGGTGAATTTAAAATGAGCAGATGGGTCCTGATTTGCAGCTGGGGTTACTGCAGTGTAGTTCACAGGGCAGGAGAATCTGAACAGAAAAGATAACCAACTGCTTCTTCCTTGGGCCCCACCTCCCTCTGAGAATAGGACATATTCAAGATCTCTGAGGCTGACCAGAAGCCCCACCTGAGGCTGCCAGCCCTACCACTGATCCTCCAGTGGGAAGTTGGCATTTCTTTCTTGGCAGATGCTTTCAGGATGGGTTAGTACCTTGGTTGGTGGATATGAACACATTGTCCTGGATGGTAAAAACCTATTGACCAAATTCAGCCCCACCCTTCTTGAAGGAGGAGGGCCTGTTTGAACACCAGCAGGGTTCAACACACTCCAATACTTTGGCCATCTGGTGCGAATAGCTGGTTCATTGGAAAAGACCCTGATGCTGGGAAAGATCGAGGACAGGAGGAGAAGGGGGACAACAGAGGATGAGATGGTTGGATGGCATCATTGACTCAATGGACTCAATGAGTTTAAGCAAACTCCAGGAGATGGTGAAGGACAGGGAAGTCTGGCATGCTGTAGTCCATGGGGTCGAAAAGAGTGAGACACAACTTAGCAACTGAACAACAACAAGTCTTCAACACGCAGCATCTCAGTGTGACTTTGATACCGTAAATGTTGGGGTCAGATTCCTGGATTCATATTCTGGTTCTGTCACTATCTTCGAAGGAGTTTTTTAAACAGTCTCTTCCTCAGTTTCCACATCTGTAAATGAATCTTCCCCGTAAGTAACCATCTGATAGGACAGCTATGAGGAATGATAGAAATAATCCATATAAACCATTTGGCAGAGAGCCTGGCATAGTGCACGCAGTCTGTGTTAACTGCTTTTATTAGTTTGGATTTCGGCTGCTTGAATGGACAGCTCAGATATGTCCAGCTGCTGCCTGCCAGGAGCTGAATTAATCAGGATGCTCTCGGCAAGAAGCAGAACACTTGACCCACAGCCGCTTATGCAATAAAGACATCTATCATCTCATGTCTTGAGAAGCTGAACTTAGCACAGGCTCTGGGGTTGGCTGATTCAGGGTCCCGGGATGGTCATCAAGGACACACTGTCTCTGTCTCTCCTTTGCCCACCCTAGTGAGTGAGTGGCTGGATCTTCGGCTGCTTCCCCCTGTGGGTAGTGTCCATATGTCTGTTCTCTCTGTCTGCATCTCTACTGCTGCCCTGCAAATAGTTTCATCGGTACCATCTTCCTAGATTCCACATATATGCGTTAATACACGATATTTGTTTTTCTCTTCCTGACTTACTCTGTATAATAGGCTCTAGGTTCATCCACCTCATTAGAATTGATTCAAATGTGTTCCTTCTTATAACTAATATTCCATTCTATATATGTATATACCACATCTTCTTTATCCATTCCTCTGTCAATCGACATCTTGGTTGCTTCCATGTCTTAGCTATTGTAAATACTGTGGCAGTGAACATTGGGGTACATGTGTCTTTTTCTATTACGATTTCCTTAGGGTATATGGTGGAGTGGGAAATGGCAACCCACTCCAGTATTCTTGCCTGGAGAATCCTATGGATGGAGGAGCCTGGTGGGCTACAGTCCATGGGGTTGCAAGGAGTTGGACATGACTGGGCGACTTCACTTTCACTTTAGGGTATATGGAGGGCAGAGTTCTTATGTCACAGAGGCAAAGGCAGGAAGGCCGAGTCCTGTCCTTGACCTTGGGGAGAGGACTCAAGTCCCAACTCCATGACTAGGGGACGGTGCTGGGGACGTGCAAGCTGATGGGAATGGAAATGCTGTGCAGGCTGTGAGCAGCTGTGCACACCTGATGGATGGCTGTTATGAATACACAGCAGCATCCTTCTGTTGTTCTCTGTTTATAGTCTGACTCTTATGTGGGAGCTGACAGATATAGAGAAGACAGCCTGAATGTGTAGTAAAGACATTTCTCATTCACCTCTGTCTGAAAGTATCCTCCCCAAGACAGACACCCAGCTCCACTGATTAAGCAACAAGAGTAACAATAATTATGACACTTATGGCCCCTGAATATTTTATGTCTTCAAAGTGCTCTATGATTTCATTTGATGTCTGGAAGCAGGTGATGGTCTGAAGCTCAGAATCCTTCTGTGTAGACTGTCTGACACCTCCTTGTGATGTATTTGCCCCCTGTTGCTGGGCAAGGGGTGGAGGGGCTGAGCTGGTCTCTTCCTTTCCCCGGCTTCCTCATACACAGCTTCCCATTTCCCTTTTATGGCTGCTGTTTTGTTTGAAAATAACTTCTTCAAGCTCTCAGCCCAGACGATCTGTCTCTGACATTGTCTCCTCAACTGATTTCCCTAATGTCAATAACATGTCAAATTCTTCCAGGGCTAGAAAGATAAGAATCAGGGCTATATTTAATGTGAGAAGGGACGCTGAGTATAAAACTCCTGCTTTTGCTAAAAATCAGAGTTTAGCAAAAGATGTTTGACAAGAGGGGAAGGGAGAAATGTAGCGTCAAGTCCTTCAAAAATTCTCCTTTCCTAGAAAGCACTTGGAGCTGCTCTCTTTAGAGCTTCAAGTCTCCTGGGAGACAACTTAATGACTGCTCCATCGGTGTGCCCCTCTGCCGCCCCACCCTGTGTAATACCTTACCAAACATGCTGCTTCCTTTCTCCAACCCACCTGCCTTCATTTCACTGCAAAATCCAGGGCATAGACTCTGGTGGCTTCTGACAGGCGTCTTCCTTCCACACCTGTTGATACCAAAATGCCAAATGGATCAGCATGTCGGGTGATGGAGTAGGTCTAAGGGCTGCTGTCTCAGGAAGCTGGGGTATTTTGAAGAGCAGACGTCTGACATTGAAACCCCAGTCTTTTACTAGTGGGCTGTATGACTCTGGGTAACTTATACAACCTCTCTGAGCCTCTGTGTAAAATTCTGATTATTATTCACTCTCTCTTCTGGGTCATCAATTCCTGGATGCTTGGAAGGGTCAGGAGAGCAGTCATCAACAAGCTGTGCAGACTGGCCTAGACCAGAACCCTCATAGAGGGCATGGGGGAAGCCAAGCCCAGCTGCTTTCTGCCTCCAGGCTTCTTCTGTTTATGAACCTGCTTAGTGATCTGGGAGGCACTATGGCAGTGAGTCCCCCTGTTTATTACCCACAATGAACCTGCTGGGCCCCAGGTTTCTAGATGAGTCTCACTGGGCTGGCACTTGTTCATAAGAATACAACTTATTCTGTCCTTGGTTCTCTAGTTCCTCCCTAGTGCCCTTGCTGAGAATCCCACAGGGCTGCCAACTCAGGTTTGTGGAATCCACACCCCAGTTTCCTATCTCTGTAATGGGGCAGGGTTCCTATAGAGGGTAGGGGTAGTGGGGAGATAGGGTTGGGGATTGTGTTCCAAACAATGTCATTCAGGGCCTTCCCTGTTTTTCATGAGTGGTGACTACTACCATGTTCCATTTTGAACAGAATGCCAGGTGTTTACATCTTTTTAGCTCTTGAAGAAGCCAAGTAAAGTTCAGAGTGGGTCTGGGACTTCCCCTGGCGGCCCAGTGGCTGAAACTCTGTACTTCTACTCCAGGGTTCCATCTCTGATCGGGGAACTAAGATCCCGCTTGTAGGGGCCAGACAACCAGAGATGCTGTAGGGCTGTGACAGTGCTGGCTCGTTGGGCAGCCGGGAGCACTGCCTTGAAAACACCAATGTAAAGTGAATTCTGAACATGAAAGAGTTTGATGACACAGAGCACTGAATTTCTTTGTTTGGAGTACAAGTTATCACCCTTTCTGGAGCATGCTTCAATTCATTTCAGTTCAGTTGTGTCCGACTCTTTGCGACCCCTGGACTGCAGCATGCCAGGCTTCCCTGTCCATCACCAACTCCCGAAGCTTGCTTGTAAACCGAGCACGTTTACAAGTTCTGTATGCAAACGATCTGATGGTGAAGAGCAGACAGTGCTGGGATGTGAAAACTGGTCCTCCACACACTGCTCCAGATAAACAGCTGCCTTCTCTTCCCCACAAAACGCTCTGCCCATAATTAAACCTACATCTCCTGCCCCAGCAGCACAAATGGCATCCATGCTTCTTATGGACCTTTCTACTTGGAATACTTCCTTCTTGTGGATTTTACCTTGAGTATGAAGCAGAAGTCACCAGGTGTCTATGTGCTGCCTTCCTATTAATCTGCATTACTGCGGTTTGGAGTCATGTTTGCAGGGCATGGACTCTATCAAGGTGGTGTATTTAAGTTTACATCCCTGATAACTACCCAGATGGTGACTGTCCACATTTGGTGTTTGATATTCCCATCTTTCACCCGCTAGTTGATCCCATCTCATGTGAACTGGGGGCTTCCCAGGTGACTCAGTGGTAAAGAACCTGCCTATCAATGCAGGAGACGTGGGTTCGATCCCTGGGTTGGGAAGATCCCCTGGAGAAGGAAATGGCTACCCATTCCAGTATTCTTGGCTGAAGAATCCCATGGACAGAGGAGCGTAGAGGGCTACAGTCCATGGGGTTGCAAAGAGCTGGACATGAATGAGTGACTGAGCACACACTGAGAACACAAAAAGGTGAACTGGATGTGAAGAGAGTATTTGCAAAGAGGCTGCTGCTGCTGCTAAGTCGCTTCAGTGGTGTCCAACTCTGTGTGACACCATAGATGGCAGCCCACCAGGCTCCTCCGTCCCTGTGATTCTCCAGGCAAGAACACTGGAGTGGGTTGCCATTTCCTTCTCCATTGCAAACTGGAGGCGGAATAATAATTGTATTTGGCAAGTATTGATGTGTGCAAGGTGAGTTTTCTACAAGATTGATCCAACAAGTCCCCTAAACCCAGAGACTGCAATACTGGGTGTAAAATCTATTTAGCTTTTGAAAAGTAAAGTGGTTGGCAGTGTTAAGGTGTGCATTGCTCATTTGTTTGGCCAACCTAAAATAGAAGACCCCTACATAATTAGCTTTTCTCTATGGAATCCTTCTGTACATGCTGAAGCTAGAGAGAAGATGCTGACTCAGACAAAGCCTGAAGAACAGCATAATAAAAGTGTCCATCTTGGCCTGTAATGGGTAAATCCTAGCTAAGGACAGCCTTTCAGTAAAGAAGAGAAAACAGTAACAGCTTAAGCTGGTGACTCTGGTGCGCCATGAACTTTCCTGCTGGACTCAGGCTAGTAGAGTTGACTGATGGACTGTCGGCAGAGCAAACCGTGGTGAAGAGTGGCTGATGTCAGTGTGGTCCGTGTGTGCCTAGGTTCTAACAGCAAGTTCTGGAAATCCTCTTTTTATGCACTGCATTACCTCTGGTAAAAGAATCTTTCAGGTGGTTATCTAGTTTAGTATTTTTGATTACTGGGGACTTGAAACTTATGTATTTTTTCTGAATATAATGCTAAAGGTAAGTTGCATTCATTTAAACTAGTGAAGTAGGTAGAACTCAGTGCTATCTATGAATTTTAAGGCTTCCCTGTGGCTCATATGGTAAAGAATCTGCCTGCAATGGGGAAGACCCGGATTCTATCCCTGGGTCTGGAAATTCCCCTGGAGAAGTGAATGGCAACCCTTTTCAGTCACCTACATCGAACCTGGACTGGCGATTCATTTCTTATATGATATTATACATGTTTCAATGCCATTCTCCCAAATCATCCCCGCCCTGCAACAGAGTCCAAAAGACTGTGTCTCTTTTGCTGTCTCACATAGAGGGTTATCGTTACCATCTTTCTAAATTCCATATATGCGTTAGTATACTATATTGGTGTTTTTCTTTCTGGCTTACTTCGCTCCGTATAATCGGCTCCAGTTTCATCCACCTCATTAGAACTGATTCAAATGTATTCTTTCTAATGGCTGAGTAATACTCCATTGTGTATATGTACCACAGCTTTCTTATCCATTCGTCTGCTGATGGACATCTAGTTTTTTAATTTTAAAATTAATTAGTTTATTTTAATTGCAGGCTAATTACTTTACAATATTGTGGTGGTTTTTGCCATACATTGACATGAATCAGCCATGGGTGTACATGTGTCCCCCATCCTGAATCCCCCTCCCACCTCCCTCCCCATCCCATCCCTCAGGGTTGTCCCAGTGCACTGGCTTTGAGTGCCCTGTTTCATGCATCAAACTTGGACTGGTCATCTATTTCACATATGGTAATATACATGTTTCAATGGTATTTTCTCAAATCATCCCTCCCTGGCCTTCTCCCACAGAGTCCAAAATTCTGTTCTTTATGTCTGTGTCTCTTTTGCTATCTCACATATAGAGTCATCATTACCATCTTTCTAAATTCCATGTATATGTGTTAATATACTATATGGATGTTTTTCTTTCTGACTTCTTTCACTCTGTATAATAGGCTCCAGTTCCATCCACCTCATTACAACTGTTTCAAATGTGTTCTTTTTAATAGCCGAGTAATATTCCATTGTATATATGTACCACAGCTTTCTTATCCATTCGTCTGCTGATGGACATCTAGGCTGCTTCCATGTCCTAGCTATTGGAAACAGTGCTGCAATGAACACAGGGGGAAAACATGTCACTTTCAATTCTGGTTTCCTTGGTGTGTATGCCCAGCTGGGTCATATGGCAGGTCTATTTCCAGTTTTTTAAGGAATCTCTGGAGCTTTCCTGGTGGCTCAGACGGTAAAGCGTCTGCCCAAAATGAGGGAGACCCAGGTTCAATCCCTGGGTTGGAAAGATCCCATGGAGAAGGAAATGGCAACCCACGCCAGTACTCTTGCCTAGAAAATTCCATGGATGGAGGAGCCTGGTGGGCTATAGTCCATGGGGTCACAAAGCATTGGACATGACTGAACGACTTCACTTCACTTCACTTCACTTAAGGAATCTCCACACTGTTCTGCATAGTGGCTGTACTAGTTTGCATTCCCACCAACAGTGTAAGAGGGTTCCTTTTTCTCCACACCCTCTCCAGCGTTTATAGTTTGTAGACTTTTTGATAGCAGCCATTCTGACCAACGTGAGATGGTACCTCATTGTGGTTTTGATTTGCATTTCTCTGATAATGAGAGATATTGAGCATCTTTTAATGTGTTTGTTAGTCATCTGTATGTCTTCCTTGGAGAAATGTCTGTTTAGTTCTTTGGCCCATTTTTTGAATGGGTCATTTATTTTTCTGGTATTGAGCTGCATGAGCTGCTTGTACATTTTGGAAATTAATTCTTTGTCAGTTGCTTTGTTTGCTGTTATTTTCTCCCATTCTGAAGGCTGTCTTTTCACCTTGCTTATAGTTTCCTTCATTGTGCAAAAGCTTTTAAGTTTAATTAGGTCCCATTTGTTTATTTTTGCTTTTATTTCCATTATGCTGGGAGCTGGGTCATAGAGGATCTTGCTATAATTTATGTTAGAGAGTGTTTTACCTGTGTTTTCCTCTAGGAGTTTTATAGTTTCTAGTCTTATATTTAGATCTTTAATCCATTTTGAGTTTATTTTTGTGCATGATGTTAGAAAGTGTTCTAGTTTCACTCTTTTACAAGTGGTTGACCAATTTTCCCAGCACCACTTGTTAAAGAGATTATATTTTCTCCATTGTATATTTTTGCCTCTTTTCTCAAAGATAAGCTATCCACAAGGTGCATGAATTTATCTCTGGGCTTTCTATTTTGTTCCACTGATCTACATTTCTGTCTTTGTGTCAGTACCATACTGTCTTGATGACTATAACTTTGTAATATAGTCTGAAGTCAGTCAGGTTGATTCCTCCAGTTCCAGTTTTCTTTCTCAAGTTTGCTTTGGCTATGTGAGGTTTTTTGTATTCCATACAAACTGTGAAATTATTTGTTCTAGTTCTGTGAAAAATACCAGGTAGCTTGATAGGGATTGCATTGAATGCAGATTGCTTTGGGTAGTATACTCATTTTCACTATATTGAGTCTTCTGATCCATGAATATGGTATATTTCTCCATCTATTTGTGTCATCTTTGATTTTTTTAATCAGCGTTTTATAGTTTTCTATGTATAGGTCTTTTGTTTCTTTAGGTAAATTTATTCCTAAGTATTTTATTCTTTTTGTTGCAATGGTGAATGGGATTGTTTCCTTAATTTCTCTGTTTTCTCATTGTTAGTGTATAGGAATGCAAGGGATTTCTGTGTATTAATTTTATATCCTGCAACTTTACTATATTCATTGATTAGCTCTAGTAATTTTCTGGTGGAGTCTTTAGGGTTTTCTATGTAGAGAATCATGTCATCTGCAAACAGTGAGAGTTTTTACTTCATTTCGAATCTGGATTCCTTTTATTTCTTTCTCTTCTTTGATTGCTGTGGCCAAAACTTCCAAAACTATGTTGAATAGTAGTGGTGAGAGTGGGAACCCTTGTCTTGTTCTTGACTTTAGGGGAGATGCTTTAAGTTTTTCACCATTGAGGATAATGTTTGCTGTGGGTTTATCATATATGGCTTTTATTATGTTGAGGTATGTTCCTTCTATGCCTACTTCCTGGAGAGTTTTTATCATAAATGGGTGTTGAATTTTGTCAAAGGCTTTCTCTGAATCTATTGAGATAATCATATGGTTTTTATCTTTCAATTTGTTAATGTGGTGTATCACATTGATTGATTTGCAAATATTGAAGAATCCTTGCATCCCTGGGATAAAGTCCACTTGGTCATGATGTATGATCTTTTTAATATGTTGTTGGATTCTGTTTGCTAGAATTTTGTTGAGGATTTTTGCATCTATGTTCATCAGTGATATTGACCTGTAGTTTTCTTTCTTTCTTTCTTTCTTTCTTTTTTTTTTTTTGGTGGCTTCTTTGTCTGGTTTTGGTATTAGGGTGATGGTGGTCTCATAGAATGAGTTTGGGAGTTTACCTTCCTCTGCAATTTTCTGGAAGAGTTTGAGTAGGATAGGTGTTAGCTCTTGTTTAAATTTTTGATGGAATTCACCTGTGAAGCCATCTGGTCTTGGGCTTTTGTTTGTTGGAAGATTTTTTATTACAGTTTCAATTTCCATGCTTGTGATGGGTCTGTTAAGATTTTTTATTTCTTCCTGGTTCAGTTTTGGAAGGTTATACTTTTCTAAGAATTCATCCATTTCTTCCAAGTTGTCCATTTTATTGGCATATGGTTGCTGATAGTAGTCTCTTATGATTCTTTGTATTTCTGTGTTGTCTGTTGTGATTTCTCCATTTTCATTTCTAATTTTGTTGATTTTATCCTTCTCCCTATTTTTCCTGATGAGTCTGGCTAATGTTTCTCTATTTTATTTATCTTCTCAAAGAACCAGCTTTTAGTTTTGTTGATTTTTGCTATAGTCTCCTTTGTTTCTTTTTCACTTATTTCTGCTCTAATTTTTATGATTTCTTTCCTTCTACTAACCCTAGAGTTCTTAATTTCTTCTTTTTCTAGTTGATTTAGGTGTAAATTTAAGTTATTTATTTGATTTTTCTCTTGTTTCTTGAGGTAAACTTGTATTGCTATGAACCTTCCCTTTAGCACTGCTTTTACTGAATCCCATAGGTTTTGGGTTGTCATGTTTTCATTCTCATTTGTTTCTATGCATATTTTGATTTCCTTTTTTATTTCTTCTGTGATTCATTGGTTATTCAGAAGCATGTTGTTTAGCGTCCATATGTTTGTATTTTTAATAGTTTTTTTCCTGTAGTTGACATCTAATCTACATTGTGATCAGAATAGATGCTTGAAATGATTTCAATTTTTAAAAAAATTTCCCAAGGATAGATTTATGGCCTAAGATGTGGTCTATCCTGGAGAATGTTCTGTTCCATGCGCACTTGACAAAAAGGTGAAATTCATTGCTTTGGGCTGAAATGTCCTATAGATATCAATTAGGTCTAACTGTTCCATTGTATCATTTAAAGTTTGTGTTTCCTTGCTAATTTTCTGTTTTGTTGATCTATCCATAGGTGTGAGTGGGGTATTAAAGTTTCCCACTATTATTGTGTTACTGTTAATTTTCTCTTTCATACTTGTTAGCATTTGCCTTACATATTCCTGGTGGGCTGCTGTCTATGGGGTCACACAGAGTTGGACACGACTGAAGTGACTTAGCAGTAGCAGCAGCAGCCTTACGTATTGAGGTGCTTCTATGTTGGGTTTATATATATTTATAATTGTTATATCTTCTTCTTGGATTGATCCTTTGAACATTATGTAGTGTCCTTCTTTGTCTCTTTTCATGCTCTTTATTTCAAAGTCTATTTTATCTGATATGAGTATTGCTACTCCTGCTTTCTTTTGGTCTCCATTTGCATGAAATATCTTTTTCCAGGCCTTCACTTTCAGTCTGTATGTGTCCCTTGGTTTGAGGTGGGTCTCTTGTAGACAGCATATATAGGGGTCTTGTTTTTGTATCCATTCAGCCAGTCTTTGTCTTTTGGTTGGGGCATTCAACCCATTTACATTTAAGGTAGGTATTGATAAGTATGATCCCGTTGCCATTTACTTTGCTGTTTTGGGTTTGAGTTTATAAACCTTTTCTGTGTTTCCTGTCTAGAGAAGATCCTTTAGCATTTGTTGAAAAGTTGGTTTGGTGGAGCTGAACTCTCTCAGCTTTTGCTTGTCTGTAAAGCTTTTGATTTCTCCTTCATATTTGGATGAGATCCTTGCTGGATATAGTAATCTGGGTTGTAGGTTTTTCTCTTTCATCACTTTAAGTATGTCCTGCCATTCCCTTCTGGCCTGAAGAGTTTCTGTTGAAAGATCAGCTGTTATGCTTATGGGGATCCCCTTGTGTGTTATTTGTTGCTTTTCCCTTGCTGCTTTTCATATTTGCCCTTTGCATTTGATCTTAGTTTGATTAATATGTGTCTTGGGGTGTTTTGCCTTGGGTTTATCCTGTTTGGGGTTCTCTGGGTTTCTTAGAATTGGGTAGCTATTTCCTTCCCCATTTTAGGGAAGTTTTCAACTATTATCTCCTCAAGTATTTTCTCATGGTCTTTCTTTTTGTCTTCTTCTTCTGGAACTCCTATGATTCAAATATTGGGGCATTTAACATTGTCCCAGATTTCTCTGAGGTTGTCCTCATTTCCTTTAATTCTTTTTTCTTTTTTCCTCTCTGCTTCATTTATTTCCACCATTCTATCTTCTACCTCACTTATCCTACCTTCTGCCTCAGTTATTCTAATGTTGGTTCCCTCCACAGTGCTTTTGATCTCAGTTATCACATTATTCATTATTGAGTGACTCTTCTTTATTTCTTCTGGGTCCTTGTTAAACATTTCTTGCATCTTCTCAGTCCTTGTCTCTGGCCTATTTATCTGTAACTCCATTTTGTTTTCAAGATTTTGGATCATCTGTACTATCATTATTCTGAATTCTTTTTCAAGTAGACTCCCTATCTCTTCCTCTTTTGTTTGGTTTGGTGGGCATTTATCATGTTCCTTTATCTGCTGAATATTTCTCTGCCTTTTCATTTTGTTTAGATTGCTGTGTTTGGGGTGTCCTTTCTGTAGGCTGGAAGTTCATGGTTCCTCTTATTGTGGAGCCTGCTCCCTGTGGGTGGGGTTGGACTAGTGACTTGTCAAGGTTTCCTAGTTAGGGGAGCCTGTGTCTGTGTTCTGGTGGATGGAGTTGGATCTCTTCTCTCTGGAGTGCAATGAAGTGTCCAGTAGTGAGTTTTGGGGTGTCTATGGGTTTGGCATGGCTTTGGGAAGCCTGTCTTTTAATGCTTAGGGCTGTGTTCCTGCTTTGCTGTAGAATTAGTGTGGTATGTCTTGCTCTGGAACTTGTTGGTTCTTGGGTGGAGCTTGGTTTCAGTGTAGGTATGGAGGCTTTTGTGTGAGCTCTTGTCGATTAATATTCCCTGGAATCAGAAGTTCTCTGATATTCTCTAGGTTTGGAGTTAAGCCTCCTGCCTCTGGCTTTCAGTCTTATTCTTACAGTAGCCTCAAAGACTTCTCCATCCATACAGCACAGATGGTAAAACATCTAGGTTAATGGTGAAAATTCTCCATAGTGAGGGACACCCAGAGAGGTTCACAGAGTTACATAGAGAAGAGAAGAAGCAGAAGGGAGATAGAGGTGATCAGGAGGAGAAGAGTGGGAGTCAAAAGGGGAAAGAGTAATATAGCCAGTAATCAATTCCCTAAGTGCTCTCCACAGTTTGGAACACCCAGAGAGAGTTACAGAGTTACATAGAGAAGAGAAGAGGGAGGAGGGAGAGAGAGGTGACCAGGAGGAGAAGAGGGGGAGTCAAAAAGGGAGAGATCAATCTAGCCAGTAATCAGTTTCCTAAGTGTACTCCACAGCCTGGAACACCCAGAGAGATTCACAGAGTTAAGTAGAGAAGAGAAGGGGGAGGAGGAGCTAGAGTTGACCTGGAGGAGAAAAGGGAGAGTCAAAAGGGGAGAGAGAAATTAAGCCAGTAATCTTTGCTTTTTGGTATTTGTTATCAATTTTGTACTTTTAAGAACCTAATCTTCAGTATCCAAAATGGATATTAGAGTAGAGGTTAGACTCTCAAAAAAAATATTAAAAATATTTTAAAAATCACAAAAATTATAGATATATATATATGAAATTTACTTTAAAATAAAGTCTTCTTTTGCAAGATAATAGTAGGTTATAAAAATGAAAATTAAAAGAGTAATAAAGAAGTTAAATTAAAAAATTAAAAAGTGATAATAGTAAAAATATATCTAGGAATTTCCCTGGAGCTGTTGTGGGCAGTGTGGGGTCATTTCAGTTTCAGATAGTTCCTTGTTCCAGCTTGTACTTGTTCTCAAGGTCTATAGGCCCCTTCCATGCTTATTCAGTGTTAACTACAGGGTTTTAATCTGTTGCACCAGTCACTTCCAGAGTGATTCCCCCTTCTTTGTTTATTTTGGCTTCCTGTTTGCAAGCCTCTTCATTGTCTAATTTCTGCCCTGACACAAGGGTCAGACTCACCTGTTCAGTTGTGTTGTGGGGAGGAAGGAACACCTCAAACAAATATCGCTGGTGTGTGTGGGGAGTACTCACATGTATGGATTGGGTTTGCCCCAGCTCAAGGCAGGATGTGCTTCCTGGGTCTACACTGCTCAGTCTCCAGGGTGCTCTGCGGGGGCATTGTCCAAAGAGGACCCTGCATTTCGTGCACCTCCCAGATCTAAGCCGCTCAGGTTCATGGGTACTCTGCAATGGCACAGACTCGGTTGGGCATGCGTTTTGTGCCCTTCCCAGGTCTGAGCAGCTCAGACAACCAGGTGTTTGGCAAGTGCACTGTCCCACGTGGGCCGTGTATCTTAATCACCTCCCCAGTCTGAGCCACTCGGTTTCCCGGGCGCACCACAAGAGCACCGTCTCAGGTGTGCCATGTGTCTCCTCTGGGGAGCTGATCTCTGAGTGCGACCCTCCTGGCAGATGTCAACCATCCAGGATCCCAGGAAGACGTGGTTAGCAACTGGGAGCCTGCTCACATTTTGGTGGAGGATGCCGGTCTCTGTGACTGAGATTGCAGCAGCCCCTTGCCTTCCAGCTCTGGCTGTCGCACACCTGCCTCTATGCCTCTGGCGGTGGGAGCAGCCTGTTTGGTATTCGCTCAATCCTTTGTTGTGTGAGCAGGCCGGTCTGCACGTTAGAGCCTTTCGCAGGAAAGTTCTCTCTCTCTCTCTTTTTTTTTCTCTCTGGCGATCCCACAGTTTAGACTGCTGTCTCATATTTGCTCCCTCGGATTGTCCTCAGGGCATTCAGTCCAGGTCCTTACCCTAAGCACTGATTATGCAGCCCACGCCTCCCTGTCCAGCCCCTGCTCGCTGGTGGCCAACAAAAGCATCTGGGCTACTTCTCCGCTGGCAGCTGCAGTTAGGCGTGTATTCTGTGTTTTTTCTTTTTTTGCTTATCCTGATTATGTTGCCCTCTGAGATTCCGAAATTCCCCACAGACCCGCCTGTGAGAGGGTTTCCTACAGTTTGGAAACTTCTCCTCCTTCACGATTCCCTCTAAAGGATGGGTCTCTGTCCCTAACTCTTTTGTCTCTCTTTTTGTCTTTTAGATTTTGTCCTACCTCCTTTCAAAGAGAATGGGCTGCCTTTCTGGGTGCCTGGGGTCTTCTGCCAGCATTCAGAAGTTGTTTTGTAGAAGTTGAGATTTTTTGATGAATTTGTTGGGGAGAAATTGGTCTCCCTGTCCTATTCCTCTGCCATCTTAGGACCACCCCAACACATGAATTTTACATCAGTGGTTTCAGTTATATGTATGTAAAGATACACAGAAAGAGTGCTTTCCATAGTTTATTAGCACTTTTAAGTGGAAGAATATTTAGGGATTGCCCGGGCAGTCCGGTGGTTAGGACTCCAAATTTCCAATGCATCAGTTACGGGTTTGATCCCTAGTCAGGAAACTAAGATCCCACAGGCTGCACAACATGGCTCAAAAAGAAAAAAAAAAGAAAAACACAAATTGTTAATTTAAAAAGTGGGAGAATATTTGAACCTCAGTCTTCACTGCTGTCATGGAAGTCCATATTAGGTAAGGGAGGGAAAACCAGAACATTTGTTCATAGTCTTGCTCCTGTCCTTTGGCCCAGATGAACTAAGCTACCAGCCCCTGAACACCTCCATCAGTCTGCGTGGGACTAGTGCATGATGTTGAATGTCCAGCCACAATTTGGTCCTCTCACCTGTGTGTTCTGGTTTTCTCTGGCATGTGATAACATTTAAGATTGTGTCCTTGACTCAAAGCAGAAGTTAAATTTTATGCTAGGGGGACACCACAGAGTTTTGATTTGCATTGTTGTTACACAGAAATGAATTTGTCTACTGTTTCCCTCATCGTGCCAACGAAGTGAACCAGGTATATGTATATGTATATCCCCTCCCTCCTGAGCCTCCCTCCCACCCTCCACCCTGTTGCCATCCCACCCTTCTAGGTCATCACAGAGCAACGAGCTGACATCCTATGGCTGCACATTTAAGTTTTCAAAGCAGTGTTGAAATATTGCATTGTTTTTATTTTTTAAAAACTCAGTTAAAAAAAAGAGTAAGGCATTTTAATGACCCTGATGCTGGGAAAGATTGAGGTCAGGAGAAGTGGGTGACAGAGGATGAGATGGTTGGATAGCATCACCGACTCAATGGACATGAATTTGAGCAAACTCTGGGAGGTAGTGGAAGACAGGGAAGCCTGGCATGCTGTAGTCCATGGGGTCACACAGAATCAGACACGACTTAGCGACTGAACAAAGTGTTCTTTAAAAGAGGCTTCTAAGTGTGTTCCTAATTTTGTATATGGGCTAAGGCTTTGCAACCAATGAGAAAGTTGCTATCAAGTATGATAAAACGTTGAAGAACTTAAAAAAAGATCTAGTTTTAACTGCTGCTTCGTTTGAAGCAAATTCCATGTGTGACAATGATTTACTGAATGCATGCTCAACACCAGACACCTACCTAGATATGTGAGCGTATCAGCCATTCTCTGGCATGTCCACAGTAGGTCAATTAGATAGTAATAAACATTTGAAAAGTCATATGTATTGGTCACACATGGACACCCGTACTCTCAGGCTTATGTGTTCTCTCTTTTCATTTCGCTCTTGATTTTCTTCTCTTTTTTCCCTGGCTCAAGGTGCTGATTGCAACCAAATACAGGGCCTTGACAGGAAAGCATATCATCCATTTGCTCTCAAGTGCCTTGATTGAATACAGGTAGCAGGAGCCAAGGGTACGTGCAACTAGCTTGGGCTTGAGTAATGTGGATCACTTGTTTGCTGGCTGCTGCTGCTGCTGCTAAGTCGCTTCAGTAGTGTCCGACTCTGTGTGACCCCATAGACGGCAACCCACCAGGCTTCCCTGTCCCTGGGATTCTCCAGGCAAGAACACTGGAGTGAGTTGCCATTTCCTTCTCCAATGCATGAAAGTGAAAAGTGAAAGTGAAGTCGCTCAGTCGTTGTCCGACTCTAGCCACCCCATGGACTGCAGCCTACCAGGCTCCTCTGTCCATGGGATTTTCTAGGCAAAAGTACTGGAGTGGGGTGCCATTGCCTTCTCTGTGTTTGCTGGCAGTCAATGCCAGTTTTTCAAAACCTGCACCTTATCTCTTTCAGTTGTATTTTCTGTGTGCTCTTTAAAAATTCCTCTGTACTAAGGTAACTTATTTTCTGATTAAAAATGAATGATGGTAAGTAAGTGGACAGGGAGAGGTCGAGACAGATAGGATGATGCTAATGGGATTTATGAGTTCTTTCACTTTTTCTTGGTCAGCAAGCCCTTTAGCTGGTGTCAACTACTTTACAAACACTTGCTTATTATTTATTCTTCTCAATATCTCCAGCTGAGAAATAGCCTTGTTTCCATTTTGAAGATGAAGAAATATGTGAAAAGTTGGCAAACATCACTGGCCAGGCAGGCTGATGCAGAATTTGATGAATCTCCATAGAGACTCGGGGGCTTGTGAGTCCTATCTGTGAACTCCAGATTGGTGTTCCAGGTAATGGGGTGTTAGGTAGGTATATATATATTTTTAACTTTGGAGTAGCATATTTTGAAGATGCTCTTTATTGGATAAAACTAGTTTTTGGTGTTTGATCATTAGCCAGACACCAAATCACTTAATTAAAGCAAGGATTTAGGGATTTCCCCGGTGGTCCAGTAGTTAAGAATCTGCCTGCTAATGAAGGGGACATGGGTTTCATCCCTGGTCCAGGATGATCCCACATGCCTTGGGGCAAATAAGCCCATGTGACACAACTACTGAATCTCGTGCACCCTAGAGCCCATGCTCTGCAACAAAAGAAGCCACTGCAGTGAGAAGCCTGAGCACCACAGCTAGAGAGTAGCCTCCACTCACTGCAACTAGAGAAAGCCTGAGGACAGCAACGAAGACCCAGTGCAGCCAAAAATAAATAGATAAAATTATTTTAAATTTTTTTTAAAGAATGAGAGGGATATGGCTTAAAGGAAATCTACCTGATAGGTTTGAGTATGTTAACACAACTGATGTGGTTCCATACAAATTTTAGAATTATTTGTTATAAATTCTGTGAAATATGCCATGGAAATTTTACATGGATTGCTTTGAATTTGTGCAAGGATCTTTTAACAATACTAATTCTTCCAATTCATGAGAATGAAATACCTTTCCATATATGTGTGTCTTCTTCAACTTTTTTCATCAGTGTCTTATAGTTTTCAGTGTACAGATCTTTCACCTCCTTGATTAAATTTATTCCTAGATATTTTATTCTCTGTTGAAATTGTAAATGGGATTGTTTTCTTAATTTGTCTCTCTGATAGCTCACTATTAGTATATAGAAATGCAACAGATTTCTGTATATTCATTTTGTATCCTGAAGCTTAGCTTTATTGAATTCATCGATTTGTTCTAAGGGGTTTGTGTGTGTGTGTGTGTGTGTGTGTGGCATCTTTAGGGTTTTCTCTGTATTCCATCCTGGAGAACACTGAGATTCAAAGCAGGGGATGAGGGAGAAGAGCAGCAGAAGAGGGAAAGGAAGAAAAGTCGTTTCAGTGGGAGGTAGCAGTGACTCAGGAACCCAGGATCCTTCTTCTGTTTTGTGGCTCTGTTGAACATCAAAGCTCCTCCCATGCCACCCATGGAAAGGGAGAGATGATGAAGCTCTGAGCATGTGAAACACCTTGCTTCCACCCAGCTGGCTAGAGCTCAGCCACATGCCCCACCAATGTGTAAAAGAGGCTGGCAGTTGTGGCCTCTGAACACCTAGAAAGATAAGAAAGTGGGGTAGGAAAGTCTGTGGCATGCCCTTACTCCAAGAACCATCTCAATGGACTCGGTTACATCAGTGGAGACTATGAAACTTCTGTTCCCTTCGACAGATGATGTCATCTGGTGACATCATCTGATGCTGGTCATGCTGAGGTCTCAGACCTCAGGATCCCTTATCTAAGCAGCCCGTGGGCCTCTAGGATCTCTGACATGGCTGTGTTCTTGGCCCATTCCAGCAGTGGGTGAGAGCTTCAAAACTCCTTTCAGTAAAAAGTATCATTGTATTCTTCAATAGGGAGCTAAAAACTAATTTCCCCCACTTTAGAGAAACAAAGACAAGACACGATTACTCTATGAGCTACTCTTCAACACTCAGCCAAGAACAGCAACTCAGAAAAGTCCCTGAATCCTGCCTTGCCTCAGAGTCATAAAACTGGGAAAAACAGAACTGAGCGGCATGGTCTAGCCAGGCAGGTATAGTGAAATAGGAAAGCAAGCCAGGTGTGCAATGTTGGAGGTGGTACCTACGTGAGCAATTCATAAGATCATGGCAATTAATTTTTTAAAAAGTCTGGGAGGCCAAACACAGCAATAGCTGCAAAACACACACCTACTAGTGGGGGACCTCTGCTTTACAAAACCTTTGCCTGTCTCTCTTACCAAGTTCCTTGAATCTCAGGCTATTTTAGACTCCCTGAAAGACAACTGTTTTCTAAGGTAGAGCAGTAGTTTCTCAGCAGGCAGTCTCCTGTGAACACCACTTCAGACAAGTTCATCTTGAGCCCAAGAAGATCATCAGCTAAACATCTGGTCCTGGCAGCCCCAACAGCTGCACATGCTTTCCATTCAAACATTGTCCATATGGGCATCATTTGCCTCCAAATTGACCCTCAGGGTCTGGATGAGAAAAGAGGCTGCCAAGTGGTGTGGAAGGAGTTCACAGAGGAAACTCCCATCTGTTCATGGACCATAGGTTTCTGCAGACATAGCTCTGAGTGACCAGCTCTGATGATGGAGCAGACGGACTGGCTTAACTCCTGAGGTTCATGGTGGATGTCCACAAACCCAGCCAACACTGCACATGATCACCACATTAATGTGAGCCTGAGGACTGGGGGACCTGCAAGAGGAACCTGGATGGCAGATGGTTTATTAGGGGTGTGTATGTGTTAGTCGCTCAGTGGTGTCTGACTCTTTGCGACCCTATTATAGCCTGCCCAGCTCCTCTGTCCATGGGGTTTCCCAAGCAAGAATACTGGAGTGGGTTGCCATTTCTCCTCCAGGGGATCTTCCTCATCCAGAGATAGAACCCAGGTCTCCCGCGTTACAGGCAGATTCTTTACCATCTGAGCCAAAAGGGAAGCCAATTATAGATATTGTTTAAGGTTAAACAAAGAGAGAGGACAGTAAATATATAGTTTCTCATATATTTGATGGGGCTTCCCCAGGGCCTCATGGGGTAAAGAATCTGCCTGCAATGCAGGAAACGCAGGAGACTCAGGTTCAATCCCTGGGTTGGGAAGATCCCCTGGAGGAGGAAGTGGCAACTCACTTCAGTATCCTTGCTTGGGAAATCCCATGGACAGAGGAGCCTACTAGACTACAGTCCATGGGGTTTCAAAGAGTCCGATAGGACTGAGCAACCGAACACTCACACACACTTAAAAAAGAGAGAGACAGAGTTAGGTCCAGTCCTCTCAAGGTGGAGCTGCAATTCCTGATCCTAATGTGCTCCAGCCTCTAGGGGGAGCTCAAAATGACACATGGGTAGGGCTTGGAAAGAAAAACTGAGGATTCAAAGGCAAGGTTGCATGACTGGAGCATTCTCTTAGGAGCAGAGTGTTCAGGGAAAGAGGTTTGTTTAAATTCTATTTCTTTTTAGATTGTTTCACTCTCATTCACCAGTGCCCAGTGTCCTTGCTCTCTCATTTGCTATTGGGGACAAAAGGGGAGCAAATGTTGTATGTTATGCCCTCATAGGGTCAAGGTCAAGAAGCAGCAGTTAGAGCCACACATGGAACAACAGACTGGTTCAAATTGGAAAGAAGTACGTCAAGGCTGTATATTGTCACTCTGCTTATTTAACTTATATGCAGAGTACGTCATTGAAAATGCCAGGCTGGAAAGCAACAAGCTGGAATCAAGATTGTCGGGAGAAATATCAGAAATAATCTCAGATATGTAGATGACACCACCCTTATGACAGAAAGCAAAGAGGCACTAAAGAGTCTCTTGATGAAAGTGAAAGAGAAGAGTGAAAAAACTGGCTTAAAACTCAACATTCAAAAAACAAAGATCATGGCACACAGTCCCATCACTTCATGGCAAATAGATGGGGAAACAATGGAAACAGTGATAGGCTTTATTTTCTTGGGCTTCAAAATCACTGCAGATGGTGACCGCAGCCTTGAAATTAAAAGCTCCTTGGAAGAAAAGCTATGATAAACCTAGACAGCATGTTAAAAAGCAGAGACATTACTTTGCTGACAAAGGTCTGTCTAGTCAAAGCTATGTTTTTTTCCAGTAGTCATGTATGGATGTGAGAGTTGGACTATAAAGAAAACTGAGCACTGAAGAATTGATGCTTTTGAACTGTGGTGTTGGAGGAGACTATTGAGAGTCCCTTGGACTGCAAGGAGCACAAACCAGTCAATTCTAAAGGAGATCAGTCCTGAATATTCATTGGAAGGACCGATGCTGAAGCTCCAATAGTCTGGCCACCTGATGTGAAGAGCTGAGTCATTGGAAAAGACCCTGATGCTGGGAAAGATTGAAGGCAGGGGATGACAGAGGATGAGATGGTTTATGGCATCACCGACTCGAAGGACATGAGTTTGAGCAAGCTCTGGCAGTTGGTGATAGACAGGGAGGCCTGGCGTGCTGTAGTCCATGGGGTCGCAAAGAGTCATACACGACTGAGTGACTGAACTGAATTGAACTGATGCCCTAGTAGAGATGCCTGTATCTCCACCAGAGCAGGGCAGACAGATGCTGGTAAAAATGACAACTCTGATGACAGAGTCTTGCTGCGTGTAGCAAGTCTGCAGCCCAAGGAATTTTAAAAGCAGCTATTTTCAACAGTGGCCTGTAAATGCACATCTTAAATAGCAGATCTCGCATATGATCCAACACTGAATCTATTAAAACAGGAAAGCTTACTTCTTTTATTAAAGTTTATTTATTTATTGGGGAGTTGTTGCTTTACAACATTATGTTGTAATGTACAATGCTGTACATTATGTTTCTTCTGTACAACAATATGAATCGGCTATATGTATACGTATATCCTGGAGGAGGAAATGGGAACCCACTCCAGTATTCTTGCCTGGAGAATTCCATGGACAGAGGAACCTGGTGGTCTAAAGTCCATGGGGTCACAGAGTCAGACACAACTGAGTAACTTAGTTCACACACATATATATCCCCTCTCTTGAGTCTCCCTCCCACTGTCCATCCCACCCCTCTAGGTCATCACAGAGCACTGAGCTGAGCTCCCTGTGCTATACAGCAGCTTCCCCCTAGCTATCTATTTTACACTCAGTGGTATATATATGTCAATGCTACTCTCTCAATTTGTCCCACACTCCCTTCCTCCCTGTATCCACAAGTCCATTCTTCATGTCTGTGTCTCTATTCTTGCCCTGCAAATAGGTTCATCTGTACCATTTTTCTAGATTCCATATATACATGAGTTAATATACAATATTAAATCTCTTTATGACTTAATTTACTCTGTGTGGCAGACTCTAGGTCCATTCACATCTCTGCAAATGACCCAACTTCATTCCTTTTTATGTCTGAGCCTTTACTAATGCTGCTTTGGCTTGAAAAAAGAAAGAAAGAAAGAAAGAAAGCTTTGTGTGGTAGCCGCAGTGCAGACATTCCAGTCCCATATCAGTAACATCTGCTGATTCTGCCTTCTGAACAAAGTAATCAGTCCCCACTGGAGGCTATGGTGCAGAAAAGGAAGCATGCTGGTTGGGAGGCTCTGCTCCCTGACCTCAGTGATGTGACCTGAGATGCCATAGAATGCACTTCACCCCTTGCTGGAAGCATTGAGAAGTTCTCCAAGGGGACCCTTGCACTGCCATTCTGTAGCCTTAATGCTGCTGCTGTTTAGTTGCTCATTCGTGTCCGACTCCTTGTGACCCCATAGACTGTAGCCCTCCAGGCTCCTCTGTCCATGGGATTTCCCAGGCGAGAATACTGGAGTGGGTTGCCATTTCCTCCTCCAGGAGATCTTCCCAACCCAAGGATCAAACCTGCGTCTCCTGCATTGGCAGGCAGATTCTTTACCACTGAGCCACCCATGACTGCTCCTAATGACTGAATCTCTCAGGATTCAGAGCTTGAATCTATGAGTCAGAGCTTCCTAGGTGATGTGCCTACCCATTTGGACAACAGTCCTGGATCTGGGAGCACCTGTCAGAAGCAGTACCCATCCTGGTGTCTGGAAGATGATTTATAGCATGTATTCGAGCAGCCTGGTTTTGACATTTTATTAATCATAATGTCAGATAATCTAAAATGATAATGTATTTGTGATAGGGCTCAACATTTCCAATTTTCTAAATAAACATTTTAGAGGTTGACTCAAGGTTTCATTTTTTTAAATAATGCTATTCTTTGGGGAATTTCTTCTGTTTTATTTCCTTTTTTTTTTAACCCAAATTGCAATTTAAATCTGTGCACATATAAGGAATTCCAAGCAGATACCATTCCACAGAGTCAGTAACTACTATTCTTGTTTTGGATCTGGGAGGAGAAATGAATTATTTCAAATGGCATATCTGTATGTAATCAATGAGTGTGAATTTTGATTGTTTTTCACATTTTTAAGAGGTTTCCTGCATGCTTTGCATTGCAGTCTTTTCGCTAATACTGTCACCTTTAACTTCATCTTCAAAACATGCCTGTGTAATAGATATTGTTATCTTTGAAGAGATCAGTACGTTTCAGAAAGAGGCAGCTTTCCTTTTCTCTGTTTCCTACCAGCATTCATATACTCCTTCGCCCATTGCTTTGATTGGCCACCATCTCTGGGTGTCTGTCTTCTACATTCCCAGGCTTGAGTTAAACATGGTGCTTGCCTTTGAGGACTTCCTCATCTGATGGAGAAGTCAGAGGGGCAATCAAGAATGTCAACTCAATATGTTAAGATAATTGAGAACGATTTTTTAAAATTCTAAACCGTTATTTCATACACATCCATTGAGCACTTGTATAAGTGCAATTCCATAAGAGACACTAGAGACATGAAAGTGAATAAGACATGGACACCTCTGTTAAGTATCCCAGTCTAGCTAGTGAGGGGCATAGAAAGGCAATACATCTTCTGCTGCGTGCAAGAAACATTCCTGGCTGTCTATAATGCAACTTAATTCTGTTTTGGCTCACGTCATGGGAGAACCAAGGAAACTTGACCTCAGTCAAGGGTAGTGTCAAGAGTCTTGCATGTTGGTAGGTGCTGGGGTGAAGAGTTTTAATGGTGGGTCCACACCCAAGTAGTGCTAGTGGTAAAGAACCCACCTACTAATGCAGAAGACTTAAGAGACACAGGTTCGATCCTTGGGTTGGGAAGATCCCCTGGAGGAGGACATGGCAACCCATTCCCATATTCTTGCCTGGAGAATCCCATGGACAGAAGAGCCTGGCGGTCTATGGTTCATAGGGTCACAGAGAGTTGGACATAACTGATGTGACTTAGCACTTATGCAGGCAAGAGCAGAGTCATCTTTTATTTCTGTCCAAATGGTCCCTTGCTAAGCTGTTTCCATTTCATACTTGGGGGACTGGGGACATTTCCACTCCTTCTGTCCACAGGTGTGTGCTTGTGGAGGTGTGGGGAAGTTGCCAAGGATGTCTTTAGGAGGCTAGATAAGGTTTCATCTACTTTACTGTTGTTGTTCAGTCGCTAAGTCAAGTCCAACTCTTTGCAACCCCATGAACTGCAGCATGCCAGGCTCCTCTGTCTTCCACTATCTCCCTGGAATTTGCTCAGATTCATGTTAATTGAGTCAGTGTTGCTATCTAACCGTCTCACCCTCTGTTGCCCTCTTTTCCTTTTGCCTTCAATCTTTCCCAGCATCAGGGTCTTTTCCAATGAGTCGGCTCTTCATCTACTTAGATGCACTTTATACCCATTCTGTTTCTGGGAACTGGCTGCCTCCTCAAATGGTACTTATTAAAAATGGTAAGGAAGACTTTACTCAAGGTAGGATTACTGCAATTTTTTAAAGAGTTTATTTATTTTATTTAGGCTACATTGGGTCTTCACTTTGGTACTTGGATTTTGTTGCCCTGTGGCATGTGGGATCTTAGTTCCCTGACCAGGGATTGAACCCTCATTCCCTGAATTGGAAGGCAGGGTCTTAACCACTGGACCATGAAGGAAACCCTGCTACAACAGCTCTTGCAGGGGAGGAAGACTGCGCTCATCTATGAACATAATAAGGGCAAGTGGAGATTTATAACCAAAGAGCAGGTAAGGGCTGTAGATGGAAAATTACTAAGACGAAATAGCAGAATTAAGGAGGACCCTGTCTAAACCAATTTGACAGGATATTTGCTGAGGGCAGGCCAGGGCAATAAGCTCTCAAGGGTGAAAAGTAAGGAATTTGATCAGATAGGATCAAGGATGGGGGATTTTCTTTAAACTAAGCTGGCAAGATTCTTGCTAAAATTGGAATAAGCAGGCCAGGAACTGAGCTCAAGGTTAGAATGAGGACTCAGAGGAGCCTGAGTCAAGTTTGGTGAAGCAGAAAGTCTTTGTCACCTCCTGACTCCTCTCTGGTAGAATCCTTTTTCTCCTCTTCCTCTTTTTGGAAATTATTTTTATTTTTTATTATAGTTGCTTTACAACACTGTGTTGGTTTCTGCTGTTCAGCAGATTGAATAAACTATATGTGTACATATATCCTGTCCCTCCTGAGGCTCCCTCCCTGCTCCCCACTCCCCCCCACCAGGTCATCTCAGAGCATGAAGCTGAGCTCCCTGTGCTATACAGAAGCTTCCATCTAGCTACCTATTTTACACATGGTAATGTATATGTCAATGCTTTTGGTTGTTGTTCAGTCGCTCAGTCATGTCCAACTTTTTGCAACCCCCATGGAGTGCAGCTTCCCTGGTGGCTCAGAGGGTAAAGCATTGGCCTACAATGAGGGAGACCTGGGTACGATCCCTGGGTTGGGAAGATCCCCTGGAGAAGGCAATGGCAACCCACTCCAGTACTCTTGCCTGGAAAATCCCATGGACTGAGAAGCCTGATAGGCTACAGTCCAGTGGGTCGCAAAGAGTTGGACATGACTGAGCGACTTCACTTCACATGGAGTGCAGCACACCAGGTTTCCCTGACCTTCTTTATCTCCCAGAGTTTGCTCAAACTCATGTCCATTGAGTCAGTGATGCCATCCAATCATCTCATCCTCTGTCACCCCCTTCTCCTCCTGCCCTCACTCTTTCCCAGCATCAGGGTCTTTTCCAATGAGTCAGCTCTTCATATCAGGTGGCCAAAGTATCAGGGCTTCAGCTTCAGCATCAGTCCTTCGAATGAATAGTCAGGGTTGATTTCCTTTAGAATCAACTGGTTTGATCTTCTTGCAGTCCAAGGGGCCCTCAAGAGTCTTCTCCAGTACCACAGTTCAAAAGCATCAATTCTTCAGTGCTTAGCCTTCTTTATGGTCCAATTCCCACATCCACACATACATGTTGAGCACCTTTGCACATGCCTCTTGGCCCTTTTTTATGTCTTCTTTGGAGAGACAGCCTTTTAGATATTCTTTCCATTTTTTGATTGGATTGTTTTTCTGATATTGAGCTGTTTGTATATTTTGGAGGTTAATCCTTTGTCCATTGCTTCATTTGCAAATATCATCTCCCATTCTGAGTGTTATCTTTTCATCTTACTTATGGGTTCCTTTGCTGTACAAAAGCTTTTAAGTTAATTGAGAGATTAACATTGACCTGTATAGTCAAAGCTATGATTTTTCCAGTGGTCATGTACAGACATGACTTAGCAACTGAAGAGAACAAAATACAGAGTACAATGCCCATTGGCTGGCAAACAGTCAGTGCTTAATAAGTGCTGAATCTTTACCCCTTTCGTTTCCTTGGAGAAAAGCAACCACATCAGCTAAAGGCAGGGACTGGAATAGATCTTACTCCTCTGTGTTCTTGGTCTGGTCATGGACACTTGAACAGGATCCCCTGATGTGGGACAATGACCAAGCCTGACCCTGTATCCCTACCCCAGGTCCAGGCTGCCCAGGGCATCTTTTATGGCCTTGGTATACTTTCTTTTCCCTCAGATTCCAAAAATGGCCATTCCAGACAGGCCTTCTCTCAGCCAGCCGCCTCCGTGGCTGGCCACGTTGAAGCCTGCATTTGTCAAATGACAGATTTAATGAAAAAACGAAGCACAGACTCAGATGCATTAAAGAAGTAACCGAGCTTTTGGGGCTGAATCACACTACAAAACAGTTCTGTGCAGCCAGGCTCAGTGAGATTGATCTCTTTAAGTCCTGCGTCTAGCTCTGATATTTCATCTCAGGAAGTCAATATTGTGGTGTGGCCATCTAAACAGTACCCTCGTCTGCCCATATATAAATTGTTGGATGGCAGTCTGGAAAATTTCTCCCATGTAGTCATTTCCTTGTTAATCATAAGCCAGTTTCTTTGTTGTTTTCTTTCTTTCCTTTCCTATTTTTTGGCTGTACCTAATGGAATGTGGGATCTTAGTTTCCTGACCTGGGATGGAAACCATGCCCTCTGCAGTGGAAGGGCAGTATCTTATCCACTGGACTGCCAGGGAAGGACCCTTTTTGCCTTAATGCAAGAAAGACTTGGTTTGTTGAGCCAGCCCACCTGTCAACATGACATACATAGATCTGAACATGAGATCAAACTTAGGCTCTAAGAAATGGCTAGATGGGAGGGAAACTGAAATAAAGGAAAAGTCAGGTCTTAGTGCATTGCTCATCTATTCTGGGGAAGATGGTTTGAGAGACAGAATTCAATAAAGACTTTTAAAAAATGATCCACATGAAAAAAATGTCTACACAAAACAAAAAACCAGGCAATACAGAATAAACGTGTTGATGATGGCTTCTTTGCCTTTAAAGTAGGTGAGCTCAGAGGACTGTGGTGAGGATTCACTGAAATAATGCACCAGAGTAGTTATGAGCCCAGGGCATGACTCAGGAGCACCCAGTAAATGCTGGCTACTGTTACTGTTATCCCTCTTCTTTTTGATGAAAAAAAGAGCTATGAACACATAGCTGAGGAGAGAGAGTGTTTTCCAGGAAGTCAGGGAAAGCTTAACCTCTATGGGTAGGGGGATCAGAGCCAGCGTGGAATCTAGAAAAATGGTATAGATTATCTTATTTGCAAAGCAGAAATAGAGACACAGACGTAGAGAACAAACCAAGATGGGAAGAGAGGATGGGATGAGTTGGGAGATTGGGACTGACACATTTACACTATTGATTAGAAAAAAAAAAGGATTACTAATAAGAACCTCCTGTATAGCACAGGTGACCTGAATGGGAAGGGTTTCCCAGGTGGTGCTAGTAGTAAAGAACCTGCCTGCCAATGCAGGAGATGTAAGAGAGGTGGATTTGAGCTCTAGATCAGGAAGAACCTCTGGAGGAGGAAATGGCAAGCCACTCTAATATTCTTGTCTGGAGAACCCCATGTACAGAGGAGACTGGCAGGCTACAGCTCATAAGGTTGCACAAAGTTGACATGACTGAAGTGACTGAGCATGCATGCACATAGCTGATTCACTTGCTATACAGCAGAAACTAACACAACATTGTAAAGCAACTAAACTCCAATAAAGTTTTTTTTTTTTAAGTTCAAGATATGGGGACCCCACATCAAGGTAGTATAAAAGGAGATGGAAAAGAGAAGCTAAATTTATGAGATATTGAGAAAGCAGATCAATTAAAAAATGATTACTGATTAAACCCTGGAGGTGAATGAAAGGAATGGTCGAGTCTGTTTCTTAAGGTGCTTGGAGGGTTGGTGGTCTCTTGACCCAAGAAAGACATTGAAGGAGGAGGTGGAAGTGGAGGAGGGGGAGGTGATTTGAGCTTGGATGGAGGGGTTATAGTTACTCAAAGTGGGGTAAAGATTGGACAAGCTGCTTGGTCACTAGAGAAGGTAGAAGACAGACAAACAATTGGGGTGTTCAGAGAAGATATCCCAGGTGAGGACGCTGAGACAGTGATGCAGAGAGGCAAGAAAGGAAGACAGGAAGGCCGGTGTGATCAAGTAGTGATCAAGCAGTGAGATAAGGACTGACAGAAGAGAGATGCCATTAATTGTCTGGGGTGATGCTTTTCAGATAGGTCTCACTTCTGGATAGTTATGGACAAGTACTAGTGACTCATCCAACTTCACTTTTCTGAAATTCCTTATTAATCAATAAAAGTTTTTTGGCTGCAAGAGTTTCTTGTCCACTTTGTGGCCTGGTCAAGTGGTGTTTAAAAATGGGTTGAACAAGGGGATTCTTCCACTTATAGCCCGACAGTTTGCCTTCCTTCAAGCTGGTTATTACAATTTTAGAAGGTCCTTCATCCATCCAGGAACTCTTTGGTATCACTTTAGGTGGATGGTTTCCATAATCATCTCTGTGCTCACGTCAGCAAGTGAACTTTCCTGGCTCCTTCTCCTCACTCCATCCATGTCTGGGGGTCCAGAGGGTGACAGGTGGGGTGAGACCTACCCATTCCTGACTATAAAGTTGACCATCTTGTCCACACTATTCTCGGCCTTGTGAGAATGAGAGAAAATGGTCTCCATCTGGACATCATGTAAGAGGACTGTGCAGCCTGGTTTTAAGTCCTGGCCACCCCACCTTTGGCATGTGAGATGTTCAGAAAGTTATTTAAAAGCTCCGAGCCTCCATGACTTCACCTACAAAGTGGAAATAAACTCTAACTTATAGGGCTATTGGGGGAGTTAAATGAGGTGAGATATTAAAAGTCGAGGAGAGCAAACAACAGCTTGTAATTGTTGAACATTTGGGTGGTTTCTATTGCCATTACAACTGGTCTAGAAACAGTTAACTTTTGAATGAGGCAGTTAGCTCATTCAGAGTCTCTTCCTCAGGCTCTGTACTTTGACTCATTAAGATCTTTACTTTAAAACAGGGAAGGGGAAGAAAATTCACAGAAATTTGCGTGGGGCTGTGATGATAAACACTGAGAAGGATGATAAGCCTTAGATTGGGAAACTGAACATGTAGCCTGGGATCCTGTTTCCTGCTCAAGGAAGAAAACTGTCCCAGTCTCTGATGTAGTGCTCCCACCTAAGGGCCAGATCAGACATACCCCCTTCCATCCCTCCATCTCTCCTGACTGCCTCCCTTCCTCTTTACCTCCTCCCACTGGAGGTCCATGCTAGAGAATCTAAGCACATCATTGCCCAGCCTGCACTTTCAGTTGAGGAACTGGGTTTGGGAAGGGCTGTTTCTTTGTGAGACTGAACAGTTAGTTGTAGACTGACCATTCTTCTCTTGTTAATTGTTCCATCTTGTCTTTTGCCCAATCAACTTCTTCTTTAGAGTGTTTGCTTTTTGTTTGTAATAGTTTTTTGTAGTTGTTTTAGAGGAAATAGTTTCTGACCTACTTTTCAGGAATTTTCCATTTGCATTTTTAAAAAACAGTTCTTTTCTTTTTTAAAAATCTTCTGGTTGTGCAGCATGGCCTGTGGGATCTTAGCTCCCCACCCAAGGATGGAATCCGTGCCCCCTGCATTGTCAGTACAGAATCCTAACCTGGGACGGCCAGGGAAGTCCCTCCCTGTTTGCTTTTAAGTGGGCAGTATACACTTATCTAAAAAATTAAAAATGTACCAAAGGGATCAGAGTTAAAAGAAAGGGTCCCTCCTTCCTCTGCCCCCAGTCACTCACTGCCCCTCTCTAGAGGCAACTACCAACACTGACATCTTCTATATCTTTCCTGGGATATTGCATGAATATCCAGATTAGATGTACATATACAAATATGTATGTCTGTGTGCATATATGTTAATAGTATATATATTCATTGGAAAAATTGAATATTCATTGGAAGGACTGAAGCTGAAGCTGCAACACTTTGGCTACCTGATGCGAAGAGCTGACTCATTGGAAAAGACCCTGATGCTGGAAAAGATTGAGGGCAAAAGGAGAAGGGGGCAGCAGAGGATGAGGTGGTTGGATGGCATCACTGTCTTAATAGACTTGAGTTTGAGCAAACTCTATGAGATAGTAAAGGACAGAAAAGCCTGGCGTGCTGCAGTCCAGGGTGTTACAGAGTCAGACACAACTTAGGGACTGAACAACAGCAATATCTATGTTCCAGATACATGCTGCTCAATAACTATTGCAGGAGATGGATATTTCAATATAAGAATAAGGCAGTATGAATAGTAATTTACTATGAATATAAAGTAATTTTTAAAAAATGCTATAAAGCAGTGTAACAACTAGAACCACATCAACATAAGTCAGGTGGGGAAGAGGGAGAAAGAAGAAGAGAAAAGGGAGAGCCGAGAAGGACAGGCTCCGGAGGAAAAGCGGAGTTCCTCATGGATGCTGGATTCAGTATCTGAGCTAAATTTACAGACCAGGACACAGGACATGAAAAGGCATAGAGGCATTTCCAAGCCCATCATGCCTGTGTCTTGCCTTTCACTTCCGAGCAACTCCCCATGCTGTTTACCTCCCTGTAGAACGTCCCCTCAACTTCTTTTAAAGTCCAGCTCAAGGGACTTCCGTGGTGGTCCAGTGGTTAAGACACTGTGCTTCCAATGCAGAGGGCACAGGTTCAATCGCTGGTCAGGGAACTAAGAGCCTGCATACCTTGTGGCACAGCCAAGAAAATAAAAAAATAAAGCCTAGCTCAAGCCCCACTTTTCCCAAGAAACATGTCTCAAATTCTCTAACTCAGGTGCTCTTTCCTTGTACTTTTTTTTATAATTAATTTTTATTGGAGATGCTTTACAGCATTTTGGTAGTTTCCTCTGTATAAGAAAATGAATCAGCCATATCTATAATACATCCCCTCCCTTTAGGACTTCCTTCCCATTTAGGTCACCAAGGAGCATTGAGTAGAGTTCCCTGTACTGCACTGTAAAGAAAGAAGAAAGTGAAGTCGCTCAGTCGTGTCTGACTCTTTGTGACCCCATGGGCTGTAGCCTACCAGGCTCCTCTGTCCATGAGATTTTCCAGACAAGAGTACTGGAGTGGGTTACCATTTCCTTCTCCAGGGGATCTTTCCGACCCAGGGATCGAACCCAAGTTTCCCTCATTACAGGCAGATGCTTTACCATCTGAGCCACCAGGGAAGCCCATACAGTACTGTAGGTTCTCATTAGTTATCTATTTTATACATAGTAGTATATACATATATGTCTATCCCAATCTCCCAATTCCTTCCCCTACTTGCCCCTTGGTGTCCATACATTTGTTCTCTATGTCCTTGTACTTTTATTTAGAACCATGTCTCCGAGCTCTAACTATGCCAGCAACCCTCAGACTCCTTGAGAGAAGACACCTTGGAATTCTTTGTATATCCCCTCCTGCTTCTCCCAGGGTCTGCGTGGTGCTGGATACACGGTAGGTGCATTTTGTTAAATGAAATGATCACTCAACCAATGAAATAATTAATACTTGGTCCCATAACCATGGCTCTGAGGGTCCATCTCCCACTGAAATCCCTGTTGGCCTTTGAAGATGAGCAAAAATGGGAGCTATTTGCCTCCTCTGAGCTCTCAATACATGCTCCTTTTCCACAATTCTCTTCAGGAATCCGAGGGAGTGGGAGAGACCCGGCTGGTGATGACAAAATGGCTCGGAGACAAGAAGGAACGTGGTGTAGAAACCTGGCAAACACAGCCCTCATTGCTGAAATGTCAGAGCAACTGAAGTCAAGCCCATTAATCTTGTTTTATTGCAAGATTCGAAATCGCCATGCTATGGCAGCCACAAAATTGATGGATGGGTTTTCCTGCGTTCCCCCAGCGCCTCGGCTGCCTGGGAAACCAGATCTCAGATGAACAGCAAGAGGAAATTAAAGCTGCCTTTTGAGGTTTTTGGGTAACTGCAGGAGAGAACGATGGGGCATTCAGGGTCTCCAGCAGCCAAGATGCTTACGTCTCGTTTTCACTGCACCTTTTTGTAAGCAAATCAAAGGAACAGCAGTGCTGAAACCATCACAGTAAATCTTCAGCAACTTCTGTTCCAATGAAGGGGCGAGAGTGGTCACAACCTAGCTGCCCTGTTGCTTGAGGCCACCAGGCTGTGATCTTGTTTGACTTCTTGCTAATGAAGTAGGTGAAAGATGGCAACGCCTGGCTGTTTTAATTTGCAGTGTTTTTGATCACTGGGGAGACCAGATCTTTTTCCATATGTCAGTTTTCTAGCTGGATTTCCTCTCTTGTAAATAACCACTTTTACTCATGCCCCTAGTATAATTTATAATTCAGTTCAGCAGTTCCGATTTACTGTGGCCCTACGTGCTCAGCGCATTTAGTGTTAAGATACACAGATATGGCTTGGCGGGTAAAGAATCCCCTTGCAATGCAGGAGACAAAGCAGACGAGGGTTCGATCTCTGGGTTGGGAAGATCCCCTGGGGAAGGAAATGGCAATCCACTCTAGTTTTCTTGCCTGGAGAATCCCATGGGACAGAGGAGCCTGGTGGGCTGCAGTCCATGGGATCCCAAAAGTCACACACAACTCAGCACATACAGATATAGGCGTATTCCATTTCCTGATACAGTGCAGAGATTGGGGAGAGAGAGAGTCAAAACCAAAATATCACTTCATTGAGATATAACTGATATGGATACTTCTAGAATATTTTCCCTGGTTCTGCTGTGAAAAAAATTTCTCTGTTTTTAGAGAGCATAGAGGTATTTCTACTTTTTTAGGTTGTACATTATATATCTCAGAATTGCCCAGTTGTTATCTTTGCTCATTCTCTTTTCTTTCCTTCTCTTTTTCTTTTCTTTACTAATTTGTAGAGGCTTTTTAACTATTTTGGAAGTTAATTCTTTGTCTTTAGAAGTGTCACACATATATTTTCTAATTTTTTTATATAACTTCCTTGCATTTTTACTATACCAAAAACGGTCATTTTCAGAACATTCTCTAATATCATATAAAATCAACTCAAAATGGATTAAAGACCTAAAGGTAAGACCAAAACCAAAACCTAAATGTAAGGCTCCTAGAAGAAAACGTAGGCAGAACACCCTTTGACATAAATCATAGGACTGTTTTTGTGGCTCTGTCTCCTAAAGTAAAGGAAATAAAAGCAAAAATAAACAAATGGAACCTAATCAAACTTATAAGCCTTTGCATAGAAAAGGAAACCATCAGCAAAACAAAAATTCAACCTATGAAATAAGAGAAAATATTTGCAAGTGAGGTGACAGATAAAGGGTTAATATTCAAAATATGTAAATAGTTCATAAAACTCAATAGCAAAAAACCAAACAACTTTGTTAAAAATGGGCAGAAGACCTGCATAGACATTTCCCCAAAGAAGACATTAAGATGGCCAGCAGGTGTGTGAAAAGATGTCCAACATCACTAATCAGTTCAGTTCAGTCGCTCAGTCGTGTCCGACTCTATGTGACCCCATGAATCGCAGCACGCCAGGCCTCCCTGTCCGTCACCAACTCCCGGAGTTCATTCAAACTCACGTCCATTGAGTCAGTGATGCCATCCAGCCATCTCATCCTCTGTCGTCCCCTTCTCCTCCTGCCCCCAATCCCTCCCAGCATCAGAGTCTTTTCCAATGAGTTAACTCTTCGCATGAGGCGGCCAAAGTACTGGAGTTTCAGTTTTAGCATCATTCCTTCCAAAGAAATCCCAGGGCTGATCTCCTTCAGAATGGACTGGTTGGATCTCCTTGCAGTCCAAGGGACTCTCAAGAGTCTTCTCCAACACCACAGTTCAAAAGCATCAATTCTTCAGCGCTCAGCTTTCTTCACAGTCCAACTCTCACATCCATACATGACCACAGGAAAAACCATAGCCTTGACTAGACGGAACTTTGTTGGCAAAGTAATGTCTCTGCTTTTCAATATGCTATCTAGGTTAGGGAAATGCAAACCAAAACCACAATGAGCTATCACCTCACACTTGTCAGAATGGTTATTATAAAAAAGACCAGAAATAACAAATGTTAGTGAGGATGTGGAGAAAAGGATGATAAATTTATTATCTTACAACTACATGTAATAGTGTCATAACTTAAAATTTTTCTTTTACTGTCAGTTACTAGATTCTCATTCTCATCTTTAATGATCTATTTTGTACTTCTTATATTGTTAAGAGGTTGACCAGGGACTTTGTTTGATTGTCCTGTTTGCCTTTCAAAGTCATAGCTTTTAGTATCAATAACACTGCTATTACTGCTACCATTCTTACATAAACGGTAACTACCACTTCAACCATTTAACATTCATTCAGCCTATATCAGTATTCCACCAGACATTGTGCTTTAAGCTTTATCAGACATTATTGAAATTAATTTTTACAACAACCCTATAAAAATGGCACTGTTACCCATATTTTACAGATGAGAAACATGGGAAAGTGGGTCACAGAGAAATTAACAAAATGTTCCAAGATTACAGAGCTGTGTATGTTGGAGGGAAGATAAGTAAGCCAGGTTCACTTGACTTCAGTGTTGGAATGCTTTATACCCTACAGTTAACTGCTTTTCTTGTTTTTTTTTTTTTTTCTTCTCATTCCACTTCTTTCTTTCAAATTTTTCTGGTATTGTTTTATTTCTTTTATTTTTCTCTTGTTGTGATTTTCTGTTCCAAAAGTGCTAAGTTCATTCTCACTTTTCATTCTCCCATTTTTCACTATCCCTTTCCTGGTTTCAACTTTCTCTCCATCCGAGCAATGTGTAAATCATTTTTCTTAGTTTCTAGATATCTGAGTATTTTTTTCTTTTTAATATCTATTTGAATTTTTTAACTTACTGCATTGTGATCTTAAAGTATTCTCTCTAAAACTTCTGCTCTTGTGTTTATAGATATGATTTAGTATGTGATTTTTTTTTTGCTTATAGACCAGGTATATATACTTCAAAAGAAAAAGTAATCCATATTTGTGGATTATGAAATTTAGTTTAAGTCTGTTAGATGGACTGCATTTATTGTGTCTCATTTTTTTCTACATCCTTATTTAATCTCTGTCTACTTGGATCTGTAATAGACTGATAATGCTAAATTACTTTCTTCTTCTCAACAAAAACAAAAAAGCCTATCTTTGTTTCATTTCTTGTGTATTTTTATAGCTTTTTGCTTTATGTGCTTGCAAGTCTTAGGTAAAACTTCTACTTAACACTGTGCTGTCCAGAATTAATCTGGCTATTCCTTGGTTTGAATTTGACAGGTGTATTCTGGTCCATGAATTCATTTTTAACTTTTAGAATCTTTCTGCTGAAGAAACATATCTTATGGGCAACTTAACAGAAACCTTTAAACAAATACAACCTTTAGAGAATTCCCTGGAAAAGGCAATGGCACCCCACTCCAGTACTCTTGCCTGGAAAATCCCATGGACGGGGGAGCCTGGTAGACCGAAGTCCACGGGGGCACTAGGAGTCGGACACGACTGTATAACTTTCAAGTAGACAACCTGAGCGACTTCACTTTCACTTTTCACTTTCATGCATTGGAGAAGGAAATGGCAAGCCACTCCAGTGTTCTTGCCTGGAGAATCCCAGGGACAGGGGAGCCTGGTGGGCTGCCATCTCTGAGATCGCACAGAATCGGACACAACTGAAGTGACTTAGCAGCAGCAGAGAATTCCCTGGCAGTCCTGTGGTTAGGACCCTGCACTCTGCCGTGGCCTGGGTTCAGTTGCTGATCAGGGGACTAAGGTCCCACAAGCCAAGTAGCAGGGCCAAAAAGAGGTGGGGGAAAAACACTTAAATAGCTTGATAGGCCACTTACTTTTTTTTTTTTTGCCATGCCACAACACATGTAGAATCTTAGTTCCCCAACTAGGGATTGAACCCATGCCCCCTACATTGGAAGGATGGCTAATCACTGGACCACCAGGGAAGTCTCTACTTACATTCATTTTTATAAACACCACACTGTGTTTACCATCTGTCATCCCACTTTATGTCTACTTGTCCTCCTTTTGAGTTTTGATGTGTGTTTTGATGAATAATTGTTTTATACTTCATTTTCTGTCTTATAGAATTTTAAAAAGTAACTCTCTGATTCTTAAAAACTCATTTACAATCAATGAATGAGACATTCCGTGAACCTTCTTAAAGCTACAATCATCTTTTTTAATCTTTCTAAACAAGCACAACTTTTAACTCCCCTTCAGAGCTGATGAAAGATTTTTACAGGTTTGGCTTCTTTCTCTTTGTCCTTTCTCAGCCCTTTCTTCATTGGTAAAAATCTGGGTTTTGATGCTACTTTATTTTACTTCACCTTCCCTCCCCCTCCCCCTGTTTTAGTTATCTGTAGCTTATTTGTGGACTACAAATTTATTCAAGTTAAATTAATTTTCAACAGTCAGTTCTATTTTCTCCAGTTCTGTTATTACTATATTCTAGACATCCTTACTGCCATTAATGATTTTTTTAAAAAATGAACAGCTGGGCATATAGACTTTCCCAATCATTTTTCCATACCCTGTGAAGGTTACTCATAGGTCTTTACTTCTGATGTGAAGGTCCTCACAGCACATGGGACTGCTGGGGTGGTAGCCAGGCTTAAATGTATCAAGTGTCCAGGGAAGAGGGAAGCTGGGCTTGATCTGAAGGCAAGAGCCGGGATGGTACAGCCCCTCTGGTATCTCTGGACCCCAGGCTGCCTTCCTTTAATTGATTCTCCCCTGTTCAGGTTGAGTCAGTTCCTGAGCTTCCAAGGCCATTCTGCCATGACCCGGCATGCCTGTCACCTGGAAGCATTGGCGAGGCATGGAGACAGATACACAGCCCGTGCAAAATGATTTTGCTTAGGAAGGGAAAGACTGTGAATTTTCAAACCTTCGCAAACATGGGATAATTAGGTGGTACAATAGTTAATGAATTTAATGCAGATAATTGCAACTTAATGCCTATAGACAAAACCATTTAAATTGCTGATACACATCAGTAGCTTCTGATTCCTTGGGAATGCTTGTGACATGAAGAGGTCTGCTCTCGGCTTTAATAAGAGAGAGATTTTGTGTCTCAGAGCACAAGGGGGTCTTTGAGGCATCAACTTGCCAACAGTGAACACACACATTCATCTTACAACTGGGCCCACCTAACACACAGATAAACCCTCAATATTCATTAAAAGGAGTGGTGCTGAGCCCGAAGCCCCATACTTTGGCCACCTGATGCAAACGGCCATCTCATTGGAAAAGACCCTAATGTTGGGAAAGACTGAGGGCAGGAGACAAGGGTGGCAAAGGATGAGATGGTAGGATGGCATCGCCAACTCGATGGACATGAACTTGGGCAAACTCCTGGAGACAGTGAGGAATAGGAAGGCCTGGTATGTGTGCTGCAGTCCATGTGGTACAAAAAGTCAGACATGACTTAGCAACTGAACAACAACAACAACCACCACAAACAAGGCTGTTGGTGGATAGTGAGCAAGGGCCCATCCACTGGAATGAGGGCTTCACAAATGGATACAGTAGACATATGTCCTGATGCAAAAGATACGCTTTAACTTCAGGAACCAGCTTTGAAATATAGCCTGCTAGCTTATAAAGCTGCAGCTGGTCTTAAGGGACTAGAAGCCCGGGTGTTAGATCCTGGATTAGAACAATGATGTAAACTACTCATAGACTCTGAGAGAGGGGAAGAGAGATGGGAACCCCCTGGAGTCCACGCTTCTGGAGCCAGGGCAAACTCTGTGGAAATGCAGGCAGCTCAGGGCAGGGGTTGGAGGGGTGGTCCCAGGACCAAGTCACCGTTTAAGCTGGGATGACATAGCACCTGGGATCCTTGCCTCTTAGTCATTGGCCAATTGTGGATGGAGAGATAATAAAGCCTTCCTCAGTGATAAGTGCAGAGAAATAGAGGAAAACAACAGAATGGGAAAGACTAGAGATACCCAGGGAACATTTCATGCAAAGTTGGGCTCAATAAAGGACAGAAATGGTATGGACCTAACAGAAGCAGGAGATATTAAAAAGAGGTGGCAGGAATACACAGAAAATCTGTACAACAAAAGATCTTCACGACCCAGATAATCATGATGGTGTGATCACTCACCTAGAGCCAGACATCCTGGAGTGTGAAGTCAAGTGGGCCTTAGGAAGCATCACTATGAACAAAGCTAGTGGAGGTGATGGAATTCCAGTGGAGCTATTTCAAATCCTAAAAGATGATGCTGTGAAAGTGTTGCACTCAATAGGCCAGCAAATTTGGAAAACTCAGCAGTGGTCACAGGACTGGAAAAGGTCAGTTTTCATTCCAATCCCAAAGAAAAGCAATGTCAAAGAATGTTCAAACTACCGCTCAATTGCACTCATCTCACATGCTAGTAAAGTAATGCTCAAAATTCTCCAAGCCAGGCTTCAGCAATACATGAACCGTGAACTTCCAGATGTTCAAGCTGGTTTTAGAAAAGGCAGAGGAACCAGAGATCAAATTGCCAACATCCACTGGATCATCGAAAAAGCAAGAGAGTTCCAGGAAAAACATCTACTTCTGCTTTATTGACTATGCCAAAGCCTTTGACTGTGTGTATCACCACAAACTGTGGAAAAATCTTCAGGAGATGGGAATACCAGACCATCTGACCTGCCTCTTGAGATATCTGTATGCAGGTCAGGAAGCAACAGCTAGAACTGGACATGGAACAACAGACTGGTTCCAAATCAGGAAAGGAGTATGTCAAGGCTGTATATTGTCACCTTGTTTATTTAACTTATATGCAGAGTACATCATGAGAAATGCTGGGCTGGATGAATCACAAGCTGGAATCAAGATTGCCGGGAGAAATACCAATAACCTCAGATATGTTTTAGATAACACCACCCTTATGGCAGAAAGTGAAGAAGAACTAAAGAGCCTCTTGATGAAAGTGAAAGAGGAAAGTGAAAACATTGGCTTAAAACTCAACATTCAAAAACTAAGATCATGGCATCTGGTCCCATCACTTCATGGCAAATAGATGGGGAAACAGTGGAAACAGTGGCTGACTTTATTTTTGGGGGCTCCAAAATCACTGCAGATGGTAACTGCAGCCATGAAATTAAAAGACGCTTACTCCTTGGAAGGAAAGTTATGATCAACCTAGATAGCATATTCAAAAGCAGAGACATTACTTTGCCAACAAAGGTCTGTCTAGTCAAGGCTATGGTTTTTCCAGTAGTCATGTATGGATGTGAGAGTTGGACTATAAAGAAAGCTGAGAGCAGAAGAATTGATGCTTCTGAACTGTGGTGTTGGAGAGGACTCTTGAGAGTCCCTTGGACAAAAGGAGATCCAACCAGCCCATCCTAAAGGAGATCAGTCCGGAGTATCCTTTGGAAGTACTGATGTTGAAGCTGAAACTCCAAAACTCCAATACAACTCACAGCCACCTGCTGTGAAGAACTGACTCATTTGAAAAGACCCTGATGCTGGGAAAGATTGAAGGCAGGAGGAGAAGGGAAAGGCAGAGGATGAGATGGCTGGATGGCATCACCAACTCAATGGAGATGAGTTTGAGTAAACTCTGGGAGTTGGTGATGGACAGGGAGGCCTGGTGTGCTGTGGTCCATGGAGTCACAAAGAGTCGTACATGACTGAGTGACTGAACTGAACTGAACTGAATTGTGGATCATCTGCTGGAGGCACAGAGCAGACCAGTCGATAGGATGTGTGTGTACAGGGAAATTTCTTTATTTTCTTGAAAAAGAAAAAGATGATTTGGCCACAGTGGGCCTGTGTTTTTAGGGGCCAACAATCAGCAGGAGATGAGGGCCATTTTTCTCTTTATTTTTTAAAAAAGTATTTATTTATTTGACTGCAGGGTCCTAGATGCAGCTTGCAGGATTTTTTAGTTGTGGCTTTTGAACTCTTAGTTGAGGCATGCAGGATCAAGTTCCCTGACCAAGGATCAAACCTGGGCCTCCTGGAGCAAGGAGTCTGAGCCAGTAGACCACCAGAGAATGCCTTCTTTCTCCTTTTTAGAAGGGCAGGTGGCCTCCTGCTCTGAACATCCCACCACTCTAAAATGGTCTTCATTCATTTTAACCATCTTCCTGGTCCAGAAGGCATTCATGTTTGTGTCCCAGCCAGGTGCTATGCTAGTCAATAAGATGCAGAGATGAATAACGTGGTACATCTTCATGATGTACATCTTCTTGAACACAAACGCCTTTCCTCAGTCACTCAACAAACTCCAAGTGTCTATTCTGTGTTGGTCTCTGTGTTGGTGCTAGGAATGAAAAAATGGAACACCTCATTGGTGTTCTTAAGAGTATGCAACCTCTAGGGGAGAGAGATGTTGACAGATGATTGACATACAAAATGGTTGCTGTGGTAACACAAAAGCCACAGGCATGAATGATTAAACCTTCCTGTTCTGACCATACTGGCCAAAAGACAGTGTTCCCAGGCAGGCCTGGGATTGAGCAACTAGGGGATCAAGTTTTTAGAACTGACCAGAAGTAAGAGATTTTTTTCCTTCCAAGGGCTATAAATTCTCCCTCATGGGTCGAGATGGGTATTAATACAGAGGAAGTATTAAGTATTAGTCGCTCAGTCGTGTGTGACTTTTTGTGACCCCATGGACTGTAGCCCTTCAGGCTCCTCTGTCCATGGGATTCTCTAGGCAAAACTACTGGAGTGGGTTGCCATTTCCTCCTCCAGGGGACCTTCCCAACTGTACATAAAGGGGACTTCATTAATGTGCATTAGAGGATACCCCAGGTTAACTGTCATAGAAAACTGTCTCTTGAGCCTTTAAATTCTATACCAATTCTACACCTCTGGTTGGCCAATTGTTTGTTTCCTTATTTAGGTTTTAAGGTGAATGACCTGGGGCTATTTGTTTCCATCAACCTGATTGCGAATCTAAAGGTGCAGTTGAAATGTCTATTTTTCTTGCCATCCTCAGAAGAGATTGCACAGATCTACTCTATGATTCTCATTCTTTTCAGCTTACAATACAAATAGCTTATTATTTTTTGCAACCTATGTCTTACAATAAAGCAGTGCTGAAACATTAAATAGAAGAATGTTCAGTTGCCATATAGGCTACGATAATGATATGCTGGTGGTGATTTTTAAGCTTGATTCTAAATAGATTATGAAGAATGGCCCTTGGAAGACGTGGTTCAAATTTTGCTATTTAAGGTATCCTGAAATCATAGGCTCATTCTCCCTAAAATTTCAAAAAGCATAGAGCTTAGGCTGTTAAGGGTATAGCAGTGATAAAAAGCTTTCATAGTCATGTCTAAAAAGCAACACTTCATAGTTTTCTGTCTCCAATGGTTCTCTAATATACTTGTAGAAGGAAGGCAACAGAAAACCAAGAATAAAAATAGCTGAGCTCTCCACAATTGGGCTTCCTGCTTACTTTCCCTGTTCAAAGAAAAGAGGAGACACCATCTTGCAATAGAGGCTTCATAGACAACTGGGCTTCTCCAGTGACAGTCAGCATTTGATGCCCCATATCTCTTGGTTCTTCTGTTGCCAATGGTCGGCCTAGTGATGGTGGTGAAATGGGAACAATTAATCTGTAGATGAGGGGGGGCTTCCTTTAACAGTTGAAGGGTACCGTCTGCCACAATTCCAAAGACTTGTAGTGTTTTTAATGTGGGAATTTCTCCAAGTTCAAGTAAAGTTTCAGGTATTATGTCGTAGCATCGACTGAGTGATAGGTGTTGGAGATAGTTGAGTTGGTAAAATTCTGGAAAGCAGTAATTTTTCAGCATGACACAATCGCTTAAGTCTAGGTGGACAAGATTGGGACATCTTCCAACTAAGGTAGAGACACCTGATCTCTGCAGATTCTTTCGGTACTCGCTGAGATTCAGCTGGGTGATGGTCTCTGATACATGTGCAACAGCTACCTGTACATGCTTTTCAGTGAAATTATAGAGGTTCAATTCATCCAATCTGGAAGAACTGCTCAGCGAAGTCTTCAGGGCAGATTCAGAGAATCCAGAACACCCAGAAATGTTTAGTTGCAGTAAATGTGTGTTCTGAGCAAGATTATCAACAATGGGATCTGAAAGTCGGAGGCCTTCCAGGCTGAGATTCTGCAACTTGGAGCAGTGAGACAGAAGACCTTGCAGGGTAGACACATCGATCACAGAGTTCGACAGGTCCAGGTGCTGTAGACGAAAAGGGTTGAAATGTTCAACTAACGGTTGGTCCATAAATGATTGTGGACAACGGAAGGCAACCACCCTTCGGGACAAAAATACAGAGGAACACAGCTGCAAAAAATTGTCCAGTTATAGAGAATACATACTACTCCAGGGCTTTTAAAAGAAAGGCCTAGAATTCAGTTTGTATTCGGAGCAAAGCATGAATACAGATTGAGACTAAAATGGAAAATTTTAGGGCAAGAGTCTGGTGCAGATGAGATGGCATAGGAGTGGAACACTGCAGGGCACATAAGCAAACCCCAGCCCAATATACCTGTAGAAAAACATGATCCAATTTGAAATGGCTCATCACTGATAACATCTTCTGCTCCTTGGTTTCAATATATATATATATATAAACACCCCACAAAGATAGGATCCAAGTAAACAAGTCTATAGATCTGGTCTAGATGGGTGTGTCATCACCATGGTTGTCTTGTGCACTTAAAAACCTCACTTTCAGTTCTTTTTAATCTCATATTATTAAAGGAGATATCAAGTGTAATTAGCATCCCCTCAAAAGCATGTCGGCTTTCTCATCCTTGAAGAAAGGTCGTTTAATTAGTTTGAGCACACTGAGAATCAAGTTGTAGAAACACAAGCAAGCAAAACCACAAAAAAGATCTTAACAGTGCAAAACCTCAGTCTGACAACAAACTTATCCTTTGAAATTCACAATTAAGAACTCAAATTTATAGAGATCATTTTGTTTTTTGGTTTCTCTCTCTCTCTTTTTATTGGAGTATAGTTGCTTTACAATGTTGTGTTAGTTTCTGCTGTGCAGCAAAGTGAATCAGCCATATGTATACATATGTCCCCTCTGTTTTGGATTTCCAAGAGAGAACTGTGACTCAGAATTTTGCTTTAGTTCATGGAGTTAATAAGTCAAGAAATCCTGCAAGGTCTTTCTAGTTCCAAAGTCCAGGAGATCCACATTGCCCTCAGCAGCCTCCCTCAAGGTCAAAACTTGGAGACCTTCTGTGCAGCAAAGTGAAGCAGCTATATGTATACATACATCCCCTCTATTTTGGATTTCCTTCCTATTCAGGTCACGACAGAGCATGGAGTAGAGTTCCCTGAGCTATACAGTAGGTTCTCATTAGTTATATATTTTTTTACATAGTAGTGTACCTGTCAATCCCAACCTCCTAATTCATCCCAGCCCTCTATTCCCACTTAGTGTCCATATGTTTGTTCTCTACATCTGAGTCTCTATTTCTGCTTTGCAGGAAAGATCGTCTATACCATTTTTTCTAGATTTCACATTGCAGTTTATTTGCCTTATTTTGTTTTACAAAAGAAATGCATGCTTATGGTAAAATTAAAATTATTTATAAGATTATCAAAACTAAAAAAAAAAAAAAAAAAAGCCCTGGAGACTTTAACTAGACATGTGAGCTGCACACATTGCTTAAATCTGTGGGGCCAGCTCCCCCAAATGTTAACTGGAATAATAATCTCTGTTTCGCTACCCTAAAGTGGAGGTTATGAAAAAGAAAAATGGGGCAGTAGCTGAAGATCCATCTGAAAAACTTGTAAGCCCACATTCTAAATATACAGATGTACTTTCATTTAATGGCCAAAGAGAATTACACTTCTCTCCACTCTTAAGCATCACCAAGGCTTCTCAATGTTTTTATCTTCTTGTTTCGTCAGCAGGAAAATATTCCCTTAAACCTCCCTTTCTATCTGGCAAATTTCTCTGTCCCTTAAACCCACATTTTCAGGCACCAACTCCTTCAGGAAACCTTTCCTGACTGCCTCTTCCATCTCCTTCACAGCCCAGGCCTCTGTCAAAACTCTTGCTGCATGGCACTGTCTCTGTATTTTCGCACATCACCAGACCCAGAGGTGAGGAGCCGTGGTCTAGTGTCTTCTGTACTCCCGGCCAGGAGTGGGATATATGTTGCAATGCTCTGAAGAGGCCTGTTGAACCTAAGAACGTGGCATGAAACTATCGAGTCTGAGTTTCCTAGATGGACTTCCAGACCCAAACCCAAGAAGCAACTCTCCCTCTCAGGAAGAAACAGGCTGTCCCGAGTGAACCAGAGTGAAGAGCAAAGACAACAACTCCGCTCTGCCCTCCTTTCTCCAGCTGCTTCCACCTCACTCACCCAGATAGGTGGGACACCCTCCTGGGGGTCTTCCTAGGGTGCAGGACTTTCATTTTTAAAACTAGGACAACCTACAGAGGTGGGGTGGGGGTCGGAGGGAGGCTCGAGAGGGAGGGGATCTATGTATACATATACCTGATTATCAGGTGGTGCTAGTGGTAAAGAACCTGTCTGCCAAAGCAAGAGATGAAAGAGATGCAATTTCAATCCTTGGGTCAGGAAGATCCCTTGGAGGAGGAAATGGCAACCCACTTCTGTATTTGTGCCTGAAAAATTCCATGGACAGAGAAGCCTGGTGGGTTACAGTCCATGGTGCTGCAAAGAGTTGGACATGACTGAGTGACTGAGCACACACACACACACACACACAACTGATTTACACATTGCTGTATAGCAGAAACCAGCACAACATTGTAAAGCAATTATCCTCCAATAAAAAAAAGATAAAAAAAGAAAACCAGGACAGTCCCAAGTCAACCATCCCCAGATTTCAGTTCCCAAACTTTCAGATTGTTCATTCTAACCCCAAGCATAGAGATGACCCTGCTGTGGGGAAGTGGTACTCCAACATGGAACTTGTCTACCATGTCAGCCAGCAAACAGAGAAGCCTCCATCTCACCATTGCCAGGTGGCCGGGACACCAGCAATGGTGCTCCAGCTGTCAGTGTCAGAGAACAGAGAACCCAAGCCTGTTCCCAGAATCTTCTTAGCCAGACCCTCAGATGTCTGCTGTGTGGACAGAAGGTCTTTGGGGGAATACTCAGCAGCTTTCATGGCTTCTGCCTGCTAGATGCCACTATCATCTGTTTCTCCAGACATCTCCATTTCCAAGTGTCTCCTGGTGGGTGCCTGTGTTCCCAGTCACTCAGTCATGTCTCACTCTCTGCAACTCCCTGGACTGTAGCCCACCAGGCTCCTCTGTCCATGGGATTTCCAGGCAAGAATACTGGAGTGCATTGCCATTTCCTCCTCCAGGGGATCTTCCTGACCCATGGTTTCAACCCAAATCTCCTGCATTGGCAGGTGGATTTTTTTTACCATTGTGACACCTGGGAAGCCCCAGGGAGGAGCAAAAACACCCCTGGTTGAGAATCACTGTCTTAGATGGATCGTGACCACCTTCCACTTTTCAAATGCTTTGCAAGTTCTGGGTGTATCACTTGCCAGCTCTGAAGAGTGGGGTGGGGCATGGTCAGCCACTTGGAAAACATCCACCATAAAAGTTCATGACTGGGGCTTTCTGGCTTCTGTGCTGCCCTGAGATAACTAAGGGCTGGTGTGGTGGGCACTGTAGCAGCAGTTTACTTGCTGAGAAGACAGAGCCGTGTAGATCTGCTTCTTCGATACTTACTATTCTGAGTGGGGCTTGCTTCAGCCAAGGCTTTATTTACATCTGAAGGTCTCTGATGAGGCTTTTCTAGAGAGCAGATGGGGCTCTTCTCTTGCAGGGAGTGAGCATCTCAGAATAAGGGTGGAGACGACATTGGCAGAATGAAGCACCTGGCTGGCTGACAGTTGTTCCACCGTGGGGCTAATTACAGCGGCATCTTCCTCCTTGTGGATCAGGAGGGGAAACACTTTGATCACTTACAGCTTCTGTCTTGGTTATTCTGTGGCACCTGCTTCAGACCCTATTGGTTGGTAGGCACCTGATGTCAGTTCTTGAAACAAGACAGTGCAGAGCAGAGGATGAAAGACATAAGCTGGGGGAACAAGACCCCACCATTGTGGTTTCCTAGCCCTTGTCAAAATCTGCATAAAAGTCAGCAAGACATACTAGAACATAAAGGACCAGACAAACAGACTGTTTGGAAGACAAGAGGTGCAGTGGAAGCAGAGGTGGCTGTCAGCACCCCAACTGTGTCTCTTTTGTTCAGGACATTATGGTCCACCATGGCTGATTTATGCCAGTCTCTGCATCTCTCTGCCTGAGGGCTTTGGAGGTGGCAGAGCCTGCAGCAAGGAGGAAGTACTGGAAAATTAGTCCTCTGCCTCCAGGAGCATGTAATGAATGGTTGAAGGCAGTTGGGGTAGCAATATCCCAGCTCCCTTGCCCCTTCTGCTTATACTCTTGACACAAGTATTCTACATCAGCTCTGTGTTTCTGGGTTAGGATTATGCTCCAACTATCTCCTTATCTCAGTAGAGTTTTTTTTTTTGCTTTCTGACACACTGCATATTGGCTACTTTTTCTCTCCTATCTCACTTCCTCCCTCATATGAATGCATATTGGAATCACCTCCTAAGTAAACCATCTATTCTCAAATCCTCAATGTATCAATAAAGTTTATCTTTGAGGAAACTCAAACCATTGTATGCAGGTCAGGAAGCAACAGTTAGAACTGGCCATGGAACAACAGACTGGTTCCAAATAGGAAAAGGAGTACGTCAAGGTTGTATATTGTCACCCTGCTTATTTAACTTATATGCAGAGTACATCATGAGAAACGCTGGACTGGAAGAAGCACAAGCTGGAATCAAGATTGCCGGGAGAAATATCAATAACCACAGATATGCAGATGACACCACCCTTATGGCAGAAAGTGAAGAACTAAAGAGCCTCTTGATGAAAGTGAAAGAGGAGAGTGAAAAAGCTGGCTTAAAACTCAACATTCAGAAAACGAAGATCATAGCGCCTGGTCCCATCACTTCATGGCAAATAGATGGGGAAACAGTGGAAACAGTGGCTGACTTTATTTTTGGGGGTTCCAAAATCACTGAAGATGGTGATTGCAGCCATGAAATTAAAAGAAGCTTACTCCTTGGAAGGAAAGTTATGTCCAACCTAGATAGCATATTAAAAAGCAGAGACATTACTTTGTCAACAAAGGTCAAGGCTATGGTTTTTCCATTAGTCATGTATGGATGTGAGAGTTGGACTATAAAGAAAGCTGAGTGCAGAAGAATTGATGCTTTTGAACTGTGGTGTTGGAGAAGACTCTTGAGAGTCCCCTGGACCGCAAGGAGATCCAACCAGTCCATCCTAAAGGAGATCAGTCCTGGGTGTTCATTGGAAGGACTGATGATGAAGCTGAAACTCCAATATTTTGGCCACCTGATGCGAAGAGCTGACTCATTTGAAAAGACCCTGATGCTAGGAAAGATTGAAGGCAGGAGAAGGGGATGACAGAAGATGAGATGGCATCACCAACTCAATGGACATGAGTTTGGGTAAACTCCAGGAGTTGATGATGGACAGGGAGGTCTGGCATGCTGCAGTTCATGGGGTTGCAAAGAGTTGGACACAACTGAGCGACTGAACTGAACTGAACTGAAACCACTGACTGAATACTAACAGATGAGGACATGGTATTTACCTGCTCTAAGGCTGTGTCTGTATGTTGACAGAAGGGTGCACACAGATATGCAATGTCAAATGCATCATTGGCACATGGCACATGTTGAACTTCCAAATTCAGAGGAGGGGTCTCTTGGTGGCCCCATGCAAAATTTAATTTCCTCACATTTCATTTTGAGACTTGCTGGCTTGATTTCTCACTTATGGTCCAGTCACTAAGTCAGGTTTGACTCTTTGAGAACCCATGTACTGCAGCACACCAGGCTTTCCTGTCCTCCACTACCTCCCTGAGTTTGCCCAAACTCATGTCCATTGAGTCGATGATGCCATCCAACAATTTCATCCTCTGTCACCCCCTTAACCTCCTGCGTTCAATCTTTCCCATCATTAGGGTCTTTTCCAGTGAGTCAGTTCTTCCCATCAGGTGGCCAAAGTATTGGAGCTTCAGCATCAGTCTTTCCAATTAATGTTTAGGGTTAATTTCCTTTAGGATTGACTGGTTTGATCTCCTTGTGTCCAAGGGTCTCTTAAGAATTTTCTCTAGCACCACAACTCAAAAGCATCAATTCTGTGGCGCACTCAGCCTTCTTTTTGGTCCAACTCTCACATCTGTACACGACTATTGGGAAAACCATAGCTTTGACTATACAGACCTTTGTCAGCAAAGTGATGTCTCTGGTTTTTACTACGCTGTCTGCTGCTGCTGCTGCTGCTAAGTCGCTTCAGTCATGTCCGACTCTGTGCGACCCCATAGATGGCAGCCCACCAGGCTCCCCCATCCCTGGGATTCTCCAAGCAAGGAACACTGGAGTGGGTTGCCATTTCCTTCTCCAATGCATGAAAGTGAAAAGTGAAAGTGAAGTCGTGTCTGACTCTTAGCGACCCCATGGATTGCAGCCCACCAGGCTCCTCCGTCCATAGTATGTTCCAAGCAAGAGCACTGGAGTGGGGTGCCATTGCCTTCTCCAGCTACGCTCTCTAGGTTTATCATAACTTTCTTTCCAAGGAGTGAACATCTTTTAATTTTGTGGCATCAGTCACCATCTGCATCAGCTCTAGATGGCAAAGACTTTGTGTAGACTTGTGCGTTCTCATTTGCATTGGTTTATGTGCCAACACATTTTAAACGCTCTCATTTCAGTGTATGCATTGGTATACAGTTCTTGCTGATGTCGTGGAACTGACTGAAGTCCCTGTGTGGGGGTGATACCCGACAATGATGTTGCCTCTGGGTTAAATCTTTATCTTGAGCCTTTTTTTTTTCTTAGAGAATTGCTTATATTTAACATTAAAAATTATGTCTCTGAGATTTGAAGTAAAATTTTGGGTTATATTTATTAATTCCATTGCCTTTATTAGCTAAAAAAAAAAAAAAAATCCAACTCTTTGCAATACACAGGGGTTAAAAATATTTAATGATCTCCTGAGTAACTTTGTGGCAACACTAAGAAGAACTCAGAAGAACACCATTCCTCCATGTACCTGCCCGGCTTTAGCTGTCTCACACCTGACGGCCATGCCTGGAGTTCTTAAAACAACCATAATATTTGCTAATTAGTTTACAATTTAAGAAATGCACGCTTGTCATAGATGTAGCCTGGATCTTAGCCAAGAAGGCTGAGATGTAGAGAAATTAGTTCAAGCCTCTAATTCCATATCCATGGGAATTCCAGTGCCCCTCTCTAGATTTCTGAGAACTCCCAGGGGCATAAGTTCTCAGTCATGTCCCTCTCTAGTTTTCTGCTTTTGCTCAACTTCTGTTCTCATGGGTTTCTTCCTCCCATGGCTGGTCTCTTCCCTGCGTTGTGCACAAGTATGAAATTCATCTCCTTTTCCTGATTTCCTGCAAAAACACACAAAGCATTTAAGTATGTGTTGGACTTAGATGTTCCAGAATTAGGAGTAGGTTATCGCAAAGCAAACAAATACTATAAAGATGAAGATGAGACCTACCTGCTCTTTTGGGAACTCTGCACTGGAAGCTTTCACTTGCTTCTTTTCTTCTGCAATCCTGGTTTCTTGTAACCTGCCACCACACCTGTACCTCTCCCAGCTTCTTTCTCTGTCCTCCACTCGTTTGCCTTTCACTCTTAGGACAGGCAACATCATCATGTCCCCCTCCACCGTGCCCTTCCCTGGAGGAGGATGACATACCCTACCCTGTTGAACCCAGGAGTGGCTGTGTCACAAGCTTTGTCCAAAGACATGTGACTGCAGGTGATGCAGGTTACATCATGCAAAAGATTTCCAAATCAGAGCACGGTTCATCACCTCCTTTTCCTCACCGTGATGGCATTCCAGAAAGCAACTGATCTGGAAGCCTGGGCCCAGGGGCCAGACAAGGGAGATTGGATGGGGCCAAGCATACTTACCAAGTCAAGGAAAAGAGCTGTTTTCTCTGGATTCCTCTTACATGATCAGGCCATCTATGACTAAGCATAATTTTTTTCTTTCCTTTCTAATTCCTTTATCTTCTTATTGAGAATCTCCTGTGAAGTGTTGAGTCAACTGAAGGCAGCAAGACACTCTGATGCTATCAAAATCAGGGGAGAGCTCTGTAATTGTAATGACTGTGACAGACTTTTCATAGATAACTTTATCAGATTAAGGAAGTCTTCTTTCATTCCTATCTTTATAAAGGTTTTTAACGTAAACAGATATTGCATTTCATCAAATACTTTTCCTGCACATACTTGAAATGATCATATGACCTCTCTCCTATAACTTCATTTTTTCTTTGAGATTTTTAATATTTTCCACATGTTCAGAATTAAATCACTGGTTTTGCAACTGTATTCTGAATTAAAAATTTACATTCTCTTTTTTGAAAAATAATAATAATGACAATTGATTTTTGAGTGTTAAAGCAACCATGCATTACTAAAGTTAAAAAAATTCTTATCATGTGTCACTGGATTTGAACTACTTTATTTTATTTAGGAATTTTACATCTACATTCATAAAGAGTCTGGCTTATATTTGATTTTTCTTGTAACGTTGTTCTCTGATTTCTATCACAGGTTTACTGGCCTTGTAAACTGAGATGGAATTCTTTGGAACTGGGTTTGGAATTTTCTTTATGTAGGTCTTCCATTTCTTTTGGTTCAATTTGGGTGAATTTTGTTCTTCTAAGAATTTTTCTTTTTTTAATTTTTAAATTATTACCAGCACCGATTCAATCCCTGATTGGGGAGTTAAGATAAAAAAAAAAAATTTGTGGACACATATACAGAAAGATGGGTTTCCTTGGTGGCTCAGACAGTTAAGAATCTGCCTGCAATGAAGGAGACCCAGGGTACTTCAGTATTCTTGCCTGGAGAATCCCATGGACAGAGGAGCCTGGCAGGCTACAGTTCATGGGGTCGCAGAGTTGGACATGACTGAGTGACTAACATTTTCACTTTCATACAGAAAGATGGGGTTTCCCAGGTGGCACTAGTGGTACAGAACCCACTTGCCAAAGCAGGAGACATAAAAGGTGCAGGTTCAGCCCTGCATCAGGAAGATCCCCTGGAGAAGGAAATGACATTCTGGAGTGGATAGACAAAAGCCCATGGACAGAGGAGCCGGGCAGGCTATGCAATCCATGGGATCACAAAGAGCTGGACACAACTGAAGCAACTTAACATGCATACAGGCATATAGAAAGATAGCAATTTCATTAGAGCTTGCAAAGAACCACTATTTTGCTTTGTTGATTCTATTACAGATTTTGGCATCTATTTCATTAATTCCTATTATTAACTATTTCCTCCTGTTCATATTCACTAGTGTCACCACATCCCTGCGCTAAATTCATTCCATCGTACGCTGATACAAGTCAAAGATTTCTTTGAGTGTTTGGAAAACAAAACAAAAAAAGCAACGACACCCCTCCATCCCTCACTCTCTCTCTGTCACACACACATTTTGTGATGTGTTGGCAGATTCAGGAGGTTTATGAACCATGGTTCTTACACTGGTAAAATGTGAGCTTTAAGATACATTTTTGTTTTTCCCAAAGAGATAAGTTACAGTGCTGAGTCAGCCACACTCACTCATATTGTTTCCCGTTGACACCAAAAGCTCAGACTCCTGCTCCAACTCGCCCACACCTGGGAGCCAGCCTGTGGTCTTGGAACCAGATTGCTCTCATTCCATATGGAAACCAGAGGCTCGACCTTGGCAGATGAGTCTGCCATGTCAAACACTTAGGCTGGACACCTCAGATATTGCCAGGTATTGAGCATTTTGCCCCAAATGCTGCCAGCAAAATGTTCCTGGAAAAGGAACATTTTTCAAGGTCAGTCTGTGTCTTTAAGGGCTCGAGGTTCAGATTTCAGCCACAAGGCTCCCTTGACCAAACTTGAAAGTTTGCTTTCTGCTCTGCATTGGAACAAATGTTCACTTTGCTATAAAACATCAATTCTCTTTCTGGTCTAAGAGATTTCCATTCCCTTCTGCTCACCTATCTCTGTGATGTTAAGAGCACCTGTGGCCGGAAGAGAGGTCTTCTGCCGGGTCTGGAAGCTTGGCCCAAGGAGCTGGTGTTCTTGTGCAGTGAGGTCATCTTCCAGAAGTACCAGACTGATGTGTTTTTCATCTCTCTCACTCAGACACCACGTGTACTGGCAGCCATTCCTCCATCAAAGCATACAGGAGAGGGAAGGGCAAGCGCCTCCTGTAGAAATACAGAATAAGAGGTGTCTCCATCAAAGGAAGAGGAAGGGAGAAGTCGCCCCTTCTGGCCACAAAGAACCATGGGAGGAAGGCGAGGGTCGAAAGCAGGAAGTCAGTAGAGAAAGAGGTGTGTTCTGACTTTCCCAGCTTAAGTGGGAATCCTCCCAGCTAAGACTCCAGAGGCTTCCTCAGCTGCTGGGGAGGGGGCAGGAACACTGTCCATTGTTTCCTGGTGCCCCTAAAAGATCAAAGATGGATGGAGTTGGCTGGGAGATTTACCTGGGGAAAAAGATATTGCTGTGTTGTGGTGAGGGAGTGCTAGAGCTGCGAGCTGGAGGGCAGGCCATCCTGACCAAGAGCTGGCTAGGTACGACTTCCTGGTGTTCCAGGGGTTAGGACTCACACTCCCAATGCAGGGGGCCTAGGGTTTAATCCCAGATCCCACATGCTGCAGTTAGGATCTGGCACAGCCAAATAAATAAAGCACTCACCAGGCATCACAGCTAGACCTTCTGGACATGTAATTCTGGAGAGGGTTGAGCTGGAATCAAGGCAGCAGGACTACTGAGCCCAGACAGAACCCAAGAGGACACAATTCAGCCTCAGGTGCCAGCTGGGCTCCTGACAATCAGGTGGACAGGGGCATCCTCATAGAGATCAGCAGAGCTGGAATGGACTGTGGCAGCATCACAGTCACACAAACGAGCTCTCTCATATAGCTAGATGCCATCCTGGAGATAAGCAAGGTGAAGGAAGTGAAAGTCCTCAGTTGTGTCCAACACTGTGATCCCATGGACCGTAGCCTGCCAAGCTCCTCTGTCCATGGGATTTTCCAGGTACGAATACTGGAGTGGGTTGCCATTTCCTTCTCCAGGGGATCTTCCTGACCCAGGGATTGAGCCAGGGTCTCTTACAATGGAGGCAGATTCTTTACCTTCAGAGCCACCAGGGAAGCCAAGCAAGGTGAAGAGGGATTAAAAAGAATTTAAAAATACAAAACATTTATGGGACTTTCCTGGCAGTCCAGTGGTTAAGACTCTGCACTGCCACTGCAGGGGAAATGGGTTTGATCCCTTCTCCGGGAACAAAGATCCTGCTTGCCAAACAGCGCAGCCAAAAACTAGGGGAAAAATACAAAGCATTTATCCAAAAAAGACTGAATTCTCTAAAGAGACTGTTATACATTATTAGATCAGATTGAATTTCCTTACATCAATTGTGGAAAATAAATATGTTTTCTTTGCAATTCTGAGTGTGACTGCTAAATTTGCAATCCTGATACAAGCTGATGCACAAAGATGACACTTTCAGCTGCAGGAAGGCATGACACAGAGCGAGGATGGTCTGAGCTGAGTTGTTCGTGTCTCCTGCTTGGGAATTGAGAGGGACGAGAATAGGGGCACGAGACTATATCTGTGGAGAGCTGTTTCTCTTCGGTGGGAAAAATAATTGGCCTGGAGGTAGCTTTTATCTAGTTCTGCCCCAAGCTGATTTGTTATGATGACAGGCAGAAGGCATCTCTTCAAGAACACCCCAGCTCCTTTCTTGGGACCTGCCCCCCTCTACAGGGTTTGGGATCCAGAAGGAGGTGGTCCAAGTTCCAGCTCTGATTCTGACTGGGTGCACAAGTCCACAGACTTCCCTGAGCTCCTCTCTAATAAATTACGATTGAGACATGCATACCCCTGATCCTCTGGCTGCAGGAAGAGCAGGGGTGAGGGGGACAGAAAAAGTCCTTTTTCCCCAGTCCCATGCCCATTCCAACCTCCCAGATGCCTGCCTACTCCTGCAGTTTCTTCTCTGCATCCTGCGGGTCCTGCAGGTGGAATTTCCCTCCAGGCACTGTTCTGGCTTTCCACTGAGCAGAGGTTTGTTCATTTGTATCAAGGCCTGTACTGGGTCCTGGAGCTCTTGAGGCCAATTAGATACAATGTCTCGGGACTTCCCTGGCTGTCCAGTGGTTAAGACTCCCAACTTCCACTGCAGGGGACATGAGTTTGATCCCTGGTTGGGGAACTAAGATCCCACATGATGTGGGGCACAGACAAAACAAAAGAAAACAAAAAACACTAGATACAACGTCTCCCCTCCAGAAACGTCCCAGAGACTCTCAGGCATGGTTCTGCCTTCTCCTGCCAGGCTGTTTTCCCTTAGTTTATTAATTTGTTTAAGGCTGTGCTGGGTCTTTGTTGCTGCACTTGGGCTTTCTCTGGTTGCAGTGAGCGAGAGCTGCTCTTTATTGTGGTGGCTTCTCTTGTTGCAGAGCATGCAGGCTTCAGTACTTGTGGCACGTGGGCTCCGTAGTTGTGATATGAAAGCTTAGCTTTTCCGTGGGATCTTCCTGACCCAGGGATAGAACCCATGTCCCCTACATTGGCAGGTGTATTCTTTACCTCTGACCCACCAGGGAAGGAGATGGAGTGCATGCTCATTTCCAAGAGTGACCTGCTTCCTCAGTTGGGTAACTTTTGTACCCAGTGTGACCTTCATCAGTGAACATGGTGGCCCTGGTTGGTACAGAGACCAGCCAATGGTGAAAGGACACCTAGATATGGTCTGGTCCACCCACTCCTATCTTGGAGAAGGGAGCACTGAGTCCCAGAGAGGGACAAGGGGGTGATTCCATTCATGCACTGTCTCTTCAGCAGAGCACACCACCCCTCCCAGAAGGAGAGCCCTCCCTCCCACCAGCCTGGCCCATCTACCTCAGGGCGAGAAGCCAGCTGGAAGGAGATCCCCTCCCAGGACTCCAGGCCTGAATTGAATCATGGCTGTTGACAAGATGCAGGCTGGAATAGAGGATTTGGGGGAGTGGAATCTTTGAAGATGGTTATTTTCCTCCCTATATGTACATGGTATTGGACACGTCTCATGGACCCATGGGAGCGCATTGACTTGTCCTACAAAACTTTTGATCACCTACTGTTTGCCTGGGACTCCAAAGTGAATAAGGCAGGGTCTTTGCCACCCAGGAAGTCCTCGGGCAGTGGAGGAGGCAGACACATGTAGAGACAAGAATGGCATGGACTTGCAAGGAGACGTAGGGAGCATCATGGAGGTGATGAGCCTTTAGCTGACCCATCTCGGGCACCAGAGGGAATCAGAGTCACTCATGAATCAATCTTGTTTTATTTGTTTGTTTCTGCAGTGCTTCCTGGAACCAAGTCTCTTACAGCCTTGAGGCTTCTCCTCTTGGTTTCCAAGGCCAGGGCCACTGACCCCAGGGCTCTCCAATGGGTCACCATGTTGCTGCTGATGGCTGGCCTGACCAGATGCAGGTGGGCTTAGGAGACCTCATGTTTCCTACAGGGGCTTATCCTTCCAGAACCAACCATAGGTGATACGGAAATTTTCTAAGAACCACAGTTTTCCATCTCTAATGGCTTCTTCACTTGAAGGCAACAGGCTTGTCCCCTGGAGAGTGGTGGGGAGAACTAACAAAGATGTCTACTGACCACTGGTGGGGAATGTATAGAAAGGAATGAGCCCTCCAACCCAAACCCTTCATTTCCATAGGATATAACAGGTAATTACCTTGATAGGACAACAATCAGCCTTTTGAGGTAGTTCATCAGAAACAATGAATGTGTCTTCTGGGCAGAGAAGCATGGATTTTCCCATCTGCTCTTCTTCCCTTCTCTGTGCCTCTCCCTTCTCCTCCCTTCCCCTCTCCTCCCATCCACTTCCCCATCTCTTCCTGTCTTCTTTCCCCCTTCCTCCCTCTTTCTCTCCTTTCTTCTCTAAGCCTTGGAGGAAAGCATACTTGCATCTCAGAATCAAGGTCACTAGAGTGGTGGTCTAATTGGGCCCTGGGAGATTGGTCAAAGGGTGCTTTGTGTTTCAGGTAGATCCTCATGAATGGAATTCTTTATTAGCCTTCCAATTTCTTTCATTAATATGCGTTTCTGTTCCCTTTCTGCACACCTGCTCCTGACTCCCAGGCTGCCAAGCCCTGCATTTGTCTCTGGAACTTAAATGCCAACAGGGATGTACAGTGAGGATCTCTGAGGGTGTGGAAAGCCAGGCAAGCACGTCATGAGTCAGAGGAAATGGTCAGCCTGGAAAAGCTCGTCCTCAGTCCTCAGAGTGGCATCTGCTGAATGGCCTCTCAGAGGGTAAGAGTGCTTTCCCCCAGGTCAGGCTCTGACTAAGCTCAGAGTTGGAAGCTACTGTTTATTTACTTTTTAAATTTATGTTTGGCTGTGCTGGGTTTTCGTTGCTGCACAAGCTTTCTCTAGTTGTGGCAAGCAGGGGCTACTCTCTGGCTGTGATGCGCAGGCTTCTCATTGCGGTGGCTTCTCTTGTGGAGCACAAGCTCTAGGACATGAAGACTTCAGTAGTTGTGGCTCCTGGGCTCTAGAGCACAGGCTCAGTAGTTGTGGCACACAGGCTTAGTTGCCCTGCAGCATGTGGGATCAAGCAGGATCAGGGATGAAACCTGAGTCTCCTGAGTTGACAGGTGGATTCTTTACCACTGAGTCACCAAGGAAGCTCCGAAGCTACTGTTTATTATCCACCAACTCTGCATCAAATTCTTACTTCTTGCCTCACCGGAACCGCCTCCTCTACTCCCACCCCACAACAGGTGAAAGGAAGCAAGCATCCCGGTCTCCACTGACAGATGCGAAGGATAAGTCTGAATGAGGTCAAAGAACATGCCAAGGTCACTCGGCCAGTAAATGGCAGAGCATAGACCTGACTGTGGATCCAGATGATGCCCTGACTGTTCCAGGCGCAGGTGAGGAATAAGGCCAGAGACAGCACACACCCTGCCCCCCCCCAACCCCTGGGTGCCCGAAGCAAGACAGAGTAAGACAGTCATGGCTCTAGAACTTCTTCTCCCAAGGGCTCAAGAGAGAGCAGGGTACGGCCTGCTCCCAGCACCCAAAGTGGGGGCCCCTTGGAAGAATTGAATCTGTGACAAGGAATATCAATGGAACTGATGACTCTGCCCCCAGGCTGGACAGTTGTTTAGGGACAGACTTGTCCTTCTAGGGGACACCAGCCACTCTGGACTGAACTGTTTCCTCAAGAGATGCTGAAGTACTCACTGTTTACAGCGGCCAGGACACGGAAGCAATCTAGATGTCCATCAGCAGACGAATGGATAAGAAAGCTGTGGTATATATACACAATGGAATATTACTCAGCCATTAAAAAGAATGCATTTGAATCAGTTCTAATGAGGTGGATGAAACTGGAGCCTATTCACAGAGTGAAGTAAGTCAGAAAGAAAAACACCAATACAGTATATTAACACATATATATGGAATTTAGAAAGATGGTGTAACGATGACCCTATATGCGAGACAGCAAAAGAGACACAGATGTAAAGAACAGACTTTTGGACTCTGTGGGAGGCGAGGGTGGAATGATTTGAGAGAATAGCATTGAAACATGTATATTATCATATGTGAAACAGATCGCCAGTCCAGGTTCAATGCATGAAACAGGGTGCTCAGGGCTATCAGCACTGGGATGATCCTGAGGGATGGGATGGGGAGGGAGGTGGGAGGGGGTTCAGGATGGGGAACACAAGTACACATATACACCCATGGCTGATTCATGTCAATGTATGGAAAAAACTGCTACAATATTGTAAAGTAATTAATCTCCAATTAAAATAAATATTCTAAAAACAAACAAAAAAAAAGAGATGCTAAAGTACTAACCCCAGGACCGGTAATGTGACTTTATTTGGAAATGAGGTCTTTGCAGACCTTCCAGTAAAGATGAGGTTGTCAGGGTGGACCCTGATCCAGTATGGCTGTATTTGTAAGAAAAGAAGAAATTTGGACACAGAGACCAAACCTCACAACAAGATGTATACTGTGTGAACTTGAGAGCAGAGATGGGGTGATGCTTGTATAAGCCAAGGAGCCCCAAAGATTGTCAACAAACCAGAAGAAGCTGGAAGAGAGGTGTGGGACAGATTCTCCATCACAGCCCTCAAAAGAAACCCATCCTGGACTGCCCTGGTGGGACAGTGGTTGAGAGTCTGACTGCCAATGCAGGGAACAGGGGTTCAATCCCTGGTCGAAGAAGATTCCACATGCCTCGGGACAACTAAGCACGTGTGCCACAACCACTGAAGCCCATGCACCCAAAAGCCGGTGTTCTGCAACAAGTGAGGCTACCACAATGAGAAGCCCACGCACTGCAGCTAAAGAGCAGCTCCCACCCAACGAAACTAGAGAAAAGCCTGTGCAGCAATGAAGACCCAGCATAGTAAAAGTAAAATAAATTTTTAAAAAAGGAATCAATCCTGACAAGACCTTGATTTGGGGTTTTTAGCCTCCAGAACTATGACAACACAGTACATCTCTGTTGTTTAAGCCACCCTGTCTGTGGTGCTTTGTTCTGACAGCCCTAAGACACGGATACACCAGAGCTCCTGGGGTGTGCATCCTGCTTTCAGGCCTGGGCTGAGGAACTCCAGGGAGCCCTGGTGTCACTGCCTGACTCAAAGGGACCCGGCATTGCTGTCTGGTGCCAAGAGAGGCTAACGAGTGCATGGCCTCATCCAGGACTGGCCCCCTGCTGTGCTAAGTAAGGCTGGCAGCTCATCTTCCAAGGAATGGGATCCTTGGAAGACCCAGGTGGAAATCCAGTTGCACTCTCAAGGCGGCTGGCAGGGAGGATGGTGTTTGTGTCCTGCGATGTTTCAGGGACAATTAGCATCAGAAGATTAAATTCATGATGGCCCATCCATTGTCTCCACTCGTCATTGGTGTCTGGCAGAGAATTGGAATTCTTAATCCCCCATGCTCTAAGTGAATGCATATTGAACTGTTTTGACAGCTTGGAAATTTCATTGCAGATTCTTGATGACTTCCCACGTCAAGATCAATTTGCAGCCTTGTTTTTTTTCAGCTGATTAGGTCCCGTCCAATTTTCTTGAGCAAGGGTTGCAGAGTACTGGGCTTCTTCAAGCTCTATCCAAAGGGGTGTGGGGTGGGGATGTTCCTGGGGAGGCTGGGTTTTAGCTCTAATATCCAGAACCACTGAACCCACCAAGACTCCTTTTATGTTTGCTCAAGGAGCACACAGTGAACTCTATTATACTTAAAAAAAAAGTGACACAAGGCAGGTTTGGTCTAGAGATTCTGGGAGAAGTCAGTGAGAATGTACACAGAGCTTCTAGCTTGTGCTACCCAGTGGCTAGGGGATGGAGAATAAAGAATGAGAGGGTGGATGTGGCTTCTGTGCACACACCAGCAGAACCATTTAACTGTCTATAGGACCTTTGGCCAGTTACTCACACTTTCCCAAGTTTCCTCATCACTAACATGAAAATCCTACTCACAGAAACTTTATAGGGTTGTTTCGAAGATTAAATGAAATATTACGTGTGAAATGTTACATATTACATGTCCAAAGAATGCTGATTTTGCAGCCAAATTCCTCAGGAAAAAGACAGTTTCTCTTCCTTCATCTGCCTCTTTCTGCATCTCCTTGTTCCCTGTTCTTTGTCCTCAGTCAGAGAGAATCTGCAGCACTATCCAGGAGAAAGACAGGGAGAGACACATGCATCATTTTGTTTTTGGTAGCTATGTTTAAAAAGCACAAAAACAAATATCATATATTAATGCATTTATGTGGGGTCTAGGAAAATGGTACAGGTAAACCTACCTGCAGTGCAGAAATAGAGACGCAGATGTAGAGCATGGGCATGTGGACACAGGAAGGTAGTGGAGGGTGGGATGGACTGGGAGATTAGGACTGACTCATACACACTACCACGTGTAAAATAGATGGCTAGTGGGAAGCTGCTGCGTAGCTCAGGGAGCTCAGCTTGGTGCTCTGTGATGACTAGACGGGGCGGGTGGGGGTGGGAGGGAGGTTTAAAAGCAACTATACTTTTTTTTTTTAAAAGAAATGATGTGGTGACTATAGTTAATGATATTATATTGCATATTTGAAAGTTGTTTCAGAGACTAGATGTCAACAATTCTTATCACAAGAAAAAAAATAATGACTAAGTATGGCAACGGATGCTAACTTGACTTACTGTGGTGATCATTTTGTAATACTTGGAAATAGTGAATCATCAAGTAATATACCTAAAATGAACATAATGCCATATGTCAATTATACCTTAATTAGAAAAAAGAATTTGGAAAAATGGTATAAAGAAATAGGTCAAATTAATTTCAATAACATATTTTATATAAAGCAATATAGTGTAGATCATGTAATCAATGGAAACATTTTAAAATTATTTATTTGTGACTATGCTGAGTCTTCATTCCTTGTTTTAAATGTTTATTTTTATTTATTTTGTTGCAACACATTTCTAGTTGCAGCATGTAGGATCTAGTTGCCTGACTAGGGATCGAACCTGGGTGCCCTGCATTAGTAGCAAAAACTCAGCCACTGGACCACCAGGGAAGTCCCCTGCAGCTTCCTTCCTGCTGGGGCTTTCTCTAGTTGCGGTGAGCAGGGGCTACTCTCTAGTCTTCAATGCTCAGGTTTCTTCTTGTGGTGTCGTCTCTTGTTGTGGAGCACGGCTCTAGTATACTTGGGCTTCAGTAGTTGAGGCTCCTGGGCTCCAGAGCACAGACTCAATAGTTGTGGCACACGGGTTTAGTTGTTATGAGTAATGTGGGATATTCTCAGACCAGGGATCGAACCTGTGTCTCCTGCATTAGCAGGCAGATTCTTCATCACTGAGCCACCAGAAAAGCCCCCAAAGTAAATATTATTAACAGGACATTTTACATTGTATTTCTCCTTCTGTGTCTTCACAAGCCAGTGTACACGTTACACCAACAGTGTATCTCACTTCGGAACTGGCCACATATCAAGTGTTCCATGAGCCACTTGAGGCTCGTGCTGGGATGCTGGATTGCACAGCCCTGGATGTGCTGGAGCTTGTGATTCTCCTAGAACCTGCCCACTTGTCAGCATTAACACAATCTCCTAGGCTTCTTGTGCTGGGATGACAAGGATGCATCATGACTCTCAGGTGTAAAGGCAGCTGATAAGTCAGGAGCTACTCTCTGAAACAGCAGCCAAGGCAGGAGGTACCATTTCCCACTGCAGACCCTGTGCCCACGGTTGCTATTACCTGCCCAATGAGAGAGCTTAGCCCTTGATTGATGGGTCTGGGGATCAAGAGATGAATAAGAAAGACACCACCCTGACTCTTAATGAATTCATAGTGTAGTGGTGGCCTGTGTGCAAAATAATTACTGTTCACTGTCATAAGAGCTGTGATGAAAGTTTCTTAAAGTTGCTGATAATGCTTTATGGTGACCTAACATGGTGGTTTAGTCGCTAAGTCATGTCCAACTCTTTGCGATCCCAAGGACTGTAGCCTGCTTGGCTCTTCTATCCATGGGATTTCCAGGCAAGAGTACTGGTGTGTGTTGCCATTTCCTTCTCCAGAGGATCTTCCCAACCCAGGGATCAAACCCACATCTCCTGCATTGGAAGTGGATTCTTTACTGCTGAGCCACAAGGAAAGCCCTAAATGGGAAGGAAATCCAAAAAAGAGGGGATATATGTGTATGTATGGCTGATTCATTCACAGTACAGAAGAAACTAACACAACATTATAAAACAACTATACTCCAATAAAACCTAATTTAAAAATTAAAATTTTTAAAAATTCAGAAAAAAAGTTGATGAAACTTGAAAAAAGAGTGATATATGTAAGATAACGTTAAAAATATAAATTCTCTAGACAGTAATGGATATTAGGATTCTCTTGGTTGCTAGAAATAGAAACCTTAAGCCAGCTTAAGCCAAAGGGTGAGGACTAAGGGTGTTATACTAAGAATTTAGGGGAATCACGCAAATGGAGGAAGTCCTATGTCCAGGTGAGGATGCAGACAGATTGGGGCGACATTAGAGACTCCAGCAGATCTGTCTTGTGCATTCTGCTTTGCACACGTTTTGATAGTGTTCCACCACTGCCATTCAGTTTGCTTTTTCCAGTTCATAAGAAAGAATTCGGTCATTGGTGATGGCTCCAGGATATGCCATCCAGACTCAGAGAGTGGACAGGCCAATGTTTCAATATCTTAATTCAATATTTTTAGAAAATTTATTTCATTTTTGGCTGTGCTGGGTCTTCGTTGCTGCACAGGCTTTTCCTCTAGTTGCCGAGAGGGGGGACTACTCTCTAGTTGTCGTGTACAGGTTCGGAGCACGGGTTCTATGGCTCTTGGGCTTCAGCAGTTGCAGCACATGGCTCAGCAGTTGTTGCTCGCAGGCTCTAGAGCATGGGCTCAATAGTTGTGGCACATGGGCTTAGTTGTTCCCAGCATGTGGGATCTTCCTGGACCAGGGACTGAAGCTGTGTCTCCTGCACTGGCAGGCAGATTCTTCACCAATGAGCCATCAGAGAAGGCTTTAAATCAGTATCTCAATTTGAAATTTGTGAGAAAGGACTTTAATTCAGCTTGAATCCGATAGAGTTAGAAAGCCAGGACAACGTTGTATAAACATGGCTTCTTCTTCTTCATATAACTGGAAGAGCACAAAATTCTTTTCCAGGAAAATAAGAGGTGAGTGAATCAAGCAATAGTGTTTACTACCTTCTTCCCCTTGACTGCCCACCATACACACACACATGCACACATTCTTTTCCCCCCACACACCCAAAGAGACCTCTGCGTCCTGTGGTCCTCCAAATTCTTTTTCCTTTATAGTAGACAAGGAAGTCTGTCTGGCAATGAGTTCTAACATGATGTTGGACCTTTCTTCTCCAAGTTCAGTCTTTGGGTATTACCCCTTCATCCACACATTTTCTTTTGAAGGAATGAAGGGGGCAGTGGGAAATGCCAGGATACCCAGACTCCCCTGGCCTCTCCCAGATGCTACTTCTGCTAAGGGCCACTCTGTTGCTCAGTCAATAAGTCATGTTTTACTCTTTTTGACCCCATGGACTGTACCCTGCCAGACTCCTCTGTCCATGGGATTCTCCAGGCAAGAATACTGGAGTGGGTTGCTGTTTCCTTCTCCAAAATCAACTCAACTTCAATAAAAAAATTTTTAAAGAAAAAAAAGTGTGGAATTCTTTTTAAATTAATCTTTATAGGAGTGTTTTTGCTGTACAATGCTGTGTTAGTTTCCTCTGTATATTTAAAGTGAATCAGCCACATGTATACATATATCCCTTCTGTTTTTGGATTTCCTCCCCATTTAGGTCACCACAGAGCACTGAGTAGAGTTCCCTGTGCTATACTGTAGGTTCTTATTAGTTATTTATTTTATACATAGTAGTAAGATGCTTGCTCCTTGGAAGAAAAGTTATGACCAACCTAGACTGCATATTAAAAAGCAGAGACATTACTTTGCTGACAAAGGTCCATCTAGTCAAAGCAATGGTCTTTGCAGTAGTCATGAATGGATGTGCGAGTTGGACTATAAAGAAAGCTGAGCGCTGAAGAACTGATGCTTTTGAACTGTAGCATTGGAGAAGACTTTTGAGAGCCCCTTGGACAGCATGAGAAATGCTGGGCTGGAGGAAGCACAAGCTAGAATCAAGATTTCCAGGAGAAATATCAATAACCTCAGATATGCAGATGATACCACCCTTACGGCAGAAAGTGAAGAAGAACTAAAGAGCCTCTTGATGAAAGTGAAAGAGGAAAGTGAAAAAGTTGGCTTAAAGCTCAACATTCAGAAAACTAAGATCATGGCATCTGGTCCCATCACTTCATGGTAAATAGATGGGGAAACAGTGGAAACAGTGGCTGACTTTATTTTTCTGGGCTCCAAAATCACTGCAGATGGTGATTGCAGCCATGAAATTAAAAGAAGCTTACTCCTTGGAAGGAAAGTTATGACCAACCTAGCTGCTGCTGCTGCTGCTAAGTCGCTTCAGTCGTATCCGACTCTGTGAGACCCCATAGACGGCAGCCCACCAGGCTCCCCCGTCTCTGGGATTCTCCAGGCAAGGACACTGGAGTGGGTTGCCATTTCCTTCTCCAGTGCATGAAAATGAGAAATGAAAGTGAAGTCGCTCATTCATGTCTGACTCTTAGCAACCCCATGGACTGCAGCCTACCAGGTTCCTCCATCCATGGGATTCTCCAGGACAGTGTATTAAAAAGCAGAAACTTAACTTTGCCAACAAAGGTCCAGCTAATCAAGGCTATGGTTTTTCCAGTAGTCATGTATGGATGTGAGAGTTGGACTGTGAAGAAAACTGAGCACCGAAGAATTGATGCTTTTGAACTGTGGTGTTGGAGAAGACTCTTGAGAGTCCCTTGGACTGCAAGGAGATCCAACCAGTCCATCCTAGAGAAGATCAGTCCTGGGTGTTCATTGGAAGGACTGATGTTGAAGCTGAAAGTCCAATACTTTGGCTACCTGATGCGAAGAGCTGACTCACTGGAAAAGACCCTGATGCTGGGAGGGATTGGGGTCAGGAGGAGAAGGGGACAACCGAGGATGAGATGGTTGGATAGCATCACCGACTCAGTGGACATGGGTTTGGGTGGACTCTGGGAGTTGGTGATGGACAGGGAGGCCTGGCGTGCTGTGGTTCATGGGCTCACAAAGAGTCAAACAGGACTGAGCAACTGAACTGAACTGAACTGAACTGGACAGCAAGGAGATCCAACCAGTTAATCCTAAAGGAAATCAGTCCTGAATATTCATTGGAAGGACTGACATTGAAGCTGAAATTCCAATACTTTGGCCACCTGATGCAAAGAGCCAAGTCGTTGGAAAAGACTCTGAGGCTGGAGAAGATTGAAAGCAAGAGGAAAAGGGGATGACAGAGATTGAGATGGTTGGATGGCATCACTGACTCGATGGACACGAGTTTGAGCAAGCTCTGGGAGTTGGTGATGGACAGAGAAGACTGGTGTGCTTCAGTCCATGGGGTCGCAAAGAGTTGGACATGACTGAGTGACTGAACTGGACTGAACAGAGTGTATATATGTCAATCCCAGTCTCCCAATGCATCCCACTCTCCTTCCCCCCTTGGTGTTCTTAAGTTTGTTCTCTACATCTGTGTCTTTATTTTTCTTTGCAATTAAGGGAATGAAATTCTAAAGGGCACAGGAAAACATTGGCAAACTGAGTCAGCGAGAGGTAGTCCAGAGCAGCCTGAGGATGAGGGCACAGGAGGGGACAGAGTGAGGACAACGACATTAAGACAGTGGTTAAGGATATGAGGGATATGGAGTAGGATAGAAAAACTAGGGCTTAGCAGTGAAGAATCCATCGGCCAATGTAGGAGACACAAGTTTGATCCCTGGGAGGGGAGGATCCCCTGGAGAAAGTAATGGCAGCCTACTCCAGTTTTCTTGCCTGGGAAATCACATGGACAGAGGAGCCTGATGGGCTATAGTCCATGGCGTTGCAAAGAGTCAGACATGACTAAGCACACACACACACACACACACACACACAGAAGAATAAACTGAAGTACAAAATTTCCAAAAAGATCAGTCCTACTCACTCTCCAATGTCAAGGGGGCAGACGTGGAGGGCCTGGGAAGGAAGTAGAAGAAATGAACTCGTGGCTTTTGAGGGGAGGCAGAGCCCAAGCTGACAGTACACACGTTCCTGGTGGACTCTGCAGTCTGAATGCCTGAAGCTCTGGGTGGATGTAGAGCCCCGGGCCTCGCTGGAGGGGTTTAGCGGCAGCCATGGCTGCTGTTCTCCCTGTGGCCCAGTAGACGTGGCACCCTCTTTGCTCCCCTGGATGATGCCTTATGGTCAGTGGTTATCCATCATGTCCCTGCTGTTGTGAATTTTCTCTTTTCATTTTTTATGAGTGTTTTCCTGAGAAGTTAGGGTGAAGGTGCATCAAGCTGAATCTGAAGGTGGGTAATTGTAAGAAATGTTTCCCTGAGGTGGGACATGGTGTTTGAAAGAGCAGAGCCTTTCACGGTCTCACGAAACCCACTGAAACAGCAGGTGCTGCGGCTGGTAGGAGGGGTGCTGAGTCAGAGACGGAGGAGAAGACTGACCGTAGGATCAAATCCTGCCCAGGGCAGCAGAGATGGTGGGGGTGCACAGAGAGAGTGAATGGCGCATCTGCTCAAGGCTGCAGCTCTGACAGGGACTCCCAGGTTGCCCTACCTGTAAGGAATCTGCCTGCCAATGCAGAAGACATAAGAGACCTGAGTTTGATCCCTGGGTCGGGAAGATCCCCTGGAGAAGGGAATGATTCCTCACTCCAGTATTTTTGCCTGGAAAATTCCATGGGCCAGGGAGCCTGAGGAGCTACAGTCCATGGAGTCCCAAAGAATCAGACATGACTGAGCACACACACAGCACCTCTAGTGAGAGAGAAAATTGACACTAGAGCCCAAATTCACAAATACATGAAACCAGGGCTGATTTCACGGCTATTGACTTATTCTTGGCAGAGTCCTGCACTAAAAAAGCCCCAAGCTCCCTGAAGGGGTTTTGCAAAACACTTTTAAAAGCCGATGGTGGTGAGTGGCCAGCAGCAGAGGGGTCACAGAGTCTTTGATCAGCTTGTGCACAGCTCTCTGACTGGCTGATGATGAGTTAACAGGTGGTATCACAGAAGTTAACATTATCAGTCCTTAGGTTGCAAAAGGTCTGGGGCTATGAGCTCCTGGTTACCAAGTAGTTAACATGTTCTATTTGTTGGAGAAAGAAAAAAAAAACAACTCAGGAAATATGAATCAAATACTATTATCTAGGTACTTCAGAGAGGGGCTAAAGCAGAGGATATGGGATAAGGCCCCATGGGGTCCTGCTTGGTTACAATTACATATGTATTAACATAAACCGTGATATCACAATAAGAAAATGTCTACCTTTGATTGATATTCTATGGAATACTTCTACATGCCTGTCAAGCATCAAGTCTATATATTTGTGAATATATTTGTAAATGCTTTTGTTGTTGTTATTCAGTCACTAGATCAGATCAGATCAGATCAGTCGCTCAGTCGTGTCCAACTCTTTGCGACCCCATGAATCACAGCATACCAGGCCTCCCTGTCCATTCTTTTGTTCTTTAAGTTGTGTCCAATTCTTTTTAACCCCAGACCAGGCTCTTCTGTCCTTCATCGTCTCCCAAACTTTGCTCAAACTCCTGTCCATTGAATAAGTAATGCTATCCAACCTCTCATCCTCTGTCATCCCCTTCTCCTACCCTCAATCTTCCCAGCATCAAGGTCTTTTGCAATGAGTCAGCTCTTTGCATCAGGTGGCCAAAGTATTGGAGCTTCAGCATCAGTCCTTCCAATGAATATTCAGGATTGGTTTCCTATAGGATTGACTTTTTTGATCCCCTTGCTCTCCAAGGGTCTTTCTGAGCCAACAGGGATTCCCATGATTGCTTTGGGAGATTTCATTTCTAAGGTCCACCAAGACACAGGGTAAGGACCAGAACAGAGAATTCCTTCTTGGCAGGCTCCTGAGGGCTTTGTTGCATCTGGATAGGACTTGCTGGCCATTCTGCCACCAGAGTTACACTTCACAAACATTATCAGTTAATCTAAATTGAGAGGTTATATAATAAAGAATTCACCCCAACTAGCTATTGTTTGCTTTCTTCTGCTTCCTGTCGACTCCATGTCCAGATTCACAGATAAAATTTACACACTGGTAATCAAAACAGGCAGTCCATGGGGTTGCAAAGCGTCGGACATGACTGAGCACACACAGAAATGCTATATACACTCTAGTTTCTCCACCACACCTCCCAGACCTGTAAGATAAGCTCTCTCCCCAACTACAATGTTGTTTTCATACTTAATTTTAATGGCAGCATCCTCTCACATTTAAATGATTTTATAGAATTCACTTTGGAAATATCCTTCTGTGAACATTGTGTTTCCTTATTTTAACAAACTTGAAAGTGCCAACTCAGTGTCATACCTGTTGGAGATTGTGTTGGAGACACAAAGAATAAATAAAACATGACCTTGGTCTTCACTGCTGCTGCTGCTGCTGCTAAGTCGCATCAGTTGTGTCCGACTCTGTGTGACCCTATAGATGGCAGCCCACCAGGCTCCTCCATCCCTGGGATTCTCCAGGCAAGAACACTGGAGTGGGTTGCCATTTTCTTCTCCAATGCATGAAAGTGAAAAGTGAAAGTGAAGTCACTCAGTCATGTCCAACTCTTAGCAATCCCGTGGACTGCAGCCTACCAGGCTTCTCCGTCCATGGGATTTCCCAGGCAAGAGTACTGGAGTGGGTTTCCAGTGCCTTCTCCATTGGTCTTCACTATGCTTCAGTAAAAGTTAAAACTCAGGGAGCTTCTTTATTTTACCTTCATTTAGTTTAATTCCTAAGGAGAAATTCCTTGAAGAGAGATTACTGGATCAAAACACCAAGCACTTTAATGGTGATAAGTGTATATTTTCAAGTCACTTTCCAATTCATAGTCCTCTAGCAATGAGCAATTAATTGTACCTGTTTCACTGGAACCTTACCAAAAGTAGGTATAATTAAAAAAAAAAAAAAACTTCCCAGAATTTAATAGGTGTTAAAGGGTAAAGAATTGTCTTAATTTGCCTATGGTTCTTTTAAAGCCCTATCCTCAAGTCTTGGTAACTGCTTATTTTAGTCCTGACACTTCACCTTATCTACACGGAGCTCCTTTTTTTTCTCTGTATGAAGTTAAAAGACAAGTATCATTACACCTCTTTTTAGTAAATATTGTGGGATCTAGTGAATTTTTACAACAGGTAAAACCATTTTCTTAAAGAGAAATCCTTTTTGCTCCCTTAAAAATTACATCTCCCCCAAAATATCAGTTCCTTCTTGCACCTGCCAAAAAGTGGGCAGGATTGTTCTGAAGAGATTCTGCTTTTTTAAACATCTTCAGACACTCATATTATTACAACTCTCAGATCCACTTTGTGACATGTTCCTACTCTGACTCTAAATAGAGGCCACATAAGAGCCATGTGTGTTTCAATTCCTCCCTGTTCAGTTACAAATCCCCTCAATGGCCATATGAGTGGTACTCCACTTCTCCACTTCCTATAGTAACAAAGTCTCAGTCCTTCCCCTCAGGGGCAGGCACATGACCCAAGCTCAGCCAATCATATCCTTCACTCCTTGAACAAATAGCTGGACCAATTGGAAGGCCTGTGGTCCAAAGCAAGCCAATCACAGTCCTCCCCTGAGATTTTTCAAATTGGAGCTGGCAAAAGAGTAGCCTCTTTTCTTTTAAAGACCTGGGTCTATAAAGATGTGGATATGGAACTTCCAGCTGCCAGGTTCTTCCCCCGTTCCCTGCTCCGAATCCCACCAGTCACCTTGAGAGAGAAACAACCTGGTGGGAGTTTGGGGAAAAGCACTTTATACATTTAAATCATATAAATTTTTGTAAACCCTTGTTTTCTCTTATTTGCTCACTCTAGTTAGGTTTCTTCACTTGCAGGTAAGTGTTGATGTTTATTCACAGTCATGAGGATTTTTCCCCTGAATCTGGTTGGGTTTGTTGAACTGAGACTGTGTGGATAAAATTTCTAATTTCAGAAATTCAAGTTAAACGGCTGGGTGCATAAAGCCATTCATTTGACATAGATTACATGACTTCTTACAAGAAATTCCAAGCAATTCCTGGAAGTCAAAATGCCACATTCCCGTCAAGACTTCAACTACCCAAATGATTTCTTAGATTCATTAAGTATGGAACTGGAAGCTAGTCTTAAACTCCATCTTATCCCCTTGTGTGTAGTTGCTCAGTTGTGTCTGACTCTGCAACCCAATGGGCTGTAGCCTGCCAGGTTCCTCTGTCCATGGGATTCTCCAGGCAAGAATACTGGAGTGGGTTGCCGTGCCCTTCTCCAGGGCATCTTTCCAACCCAAAAATCGAACCCATGTCTCCTGTGTCTCCTGCGCTGAGGGAAGATTCTTTACCCACTGAGCCGTCAAGGAAGACCTCCACTTTCAAATGAATAGACCTCCTCCACTTTCATTTTACCAATAATGTCAATCTGGAACAATTAGCCGGCAGAGGAGCTGGGGCTTGGATTGCGTGCTGCTTCTGTGATATTACCCTGAAATTGGCCCCAGGAAAATGCAGATGCTGTTGGATGACAAAAACGTAGGCCAGCAGCCTGGACAAAAGTTAGATGTACAATAACTTTATTATCTTCGTAGTGTTAGTATTGGGCTTCCCTGGTGGCTCAGTGGTAAAGAATCCACCTGCCAATGCAGGAGATACAGGTTTGTTTCCTACATTGGGAAGAACTCCTGGAGTAGGAAATGGCAACCCACTCCAGCATTTCTGCCTGGAGAATCCCATAGACAGAGAAGTCTGGCGGGCCACAGTCCATGGGTTCGCAAAGAATCGGCTATGACTGAGTGACTGAGCATACCCCCTGCTATATCAGGATGGAGCATTTGGTGGGGGGCTCTATTTTTAGCAGAGGCATCAGGTTTCACATAAATAGTATACATGTTTGTCACAGGCCTCAGTTCCCTATTCTTGGGAGTCGTCTACTACTGTTTCTACACTCCTACCTCACACGTTATAGGAAGTGCAAATAACACCTGCCAGACTGGAAGAGCTTCTTGCTTCCTCCCAGGCAATAGGAGGTAAGGGCTGTGCCCACTTTGGTAGCTTCTTTTCATAGTTATGGCCAGAAGGCTAGCCTGCACCCAACTCTTCACCTCCTCTGGCTGTCCTCCTTCAGGATAGGTGATGTGGGTGAGTTAGCACCCTAGGGTGAGGTTTCCTCCTAGAGCAAGTGGGCGAGGAGACCAGAATACTCTTGGAAAGCAGAAACACTTATGCCCAGCGATCATTCCTGGCTCAGTGCCTGGATGTGGAGAGTCAGATTGCTGGAGAGGCCTTGGGGCAGGGGCAGGGTAGGTGAAGTTGACCAGATCTCAAACAGAAGGCTGCCTGGCTTTTATGTCTCTATCTTGACTTTACATCGAGGCAGACTCACTGGGGGAGGAGGTTAGCATGAGAATCACAGGGAGTGTGTGGGCCTGAGGACCCAGAGATCTCAGGAGCAGAGATCTTGAGGACTTCATGTAAAGCTGGGATCTTAGTCTTCCCCATGAGGCCTCTTGGACACTGTCTTATTTCTCAATGGAATTCTGCAAAGAGAGGGGCTGAGGACTTGTTTTGGAGGATGCAGAGAAGAAGGGCTTAGGGAGATGCCACCACATTTTATGGTGTGGGTGTGTCCAACAGTAAGAGAATGTTTAAGTGATGATAGTGTATCTGTGTGTATGTGTGTTCTCAGTTGGGCCCGACTCTTTGTGACCCTATGGACTGTATCCCTCCAGGCTCCTCTGGCCATGGGATTTCCCAGGCAAGAACACTTGCTATTTCCTCCTCCAGCGGATTTTCCCGACCCAGGGATCAAATCTGTCTCTCCTGCATTGGCCCACCAGGGAAGACCAATGTTGCATCTACTTGTGGCCAACGGAAAATACTGGCCAGGGTTAAGAAAAAGCCTAGCCAGAGTTTTGATTGGAAAAACTATGTACAAAGGAAAGATAATTGGTTATGTTTGAGGAGGGAGACTGTTCATTGGTTTCTATTTCTTTTATTTGGTTTTCCAAACTGTCCCCCTTTCCTTGTGTTAGCCATGACAAGATCCTTGGAATTTGTCCTTCTCCCTGCCCAAAATGCTTATCCCCAGGGGACTTGTAGCTACCTTCTCCCATCTCTCCTCAGAGAGCCGTCCCTGGCTACTAATCAATAACTGCCCCCAGTACTCTGCTTCCCTGTGTCTAGTAGAGACGTTTTTCAGCTTAAAAGAAGAAAAGAAGAAATTCTGACTCAAATCAATAAAAAATTAGAAATACAGGCATTTAGGAAAGGAAGACTTCACTTTTAGCTGGGGACATCCAGCATATGAATGTAGATTAACCATCCAAGACAACTAATCCTATGGGTTTGTTTGCTTGCTTTGTTTTGCAAGCAGTGCTAATTATTAGACCAGGCTGATGCAGGGAGAGTGGAGGGCCGTAGGGCTGATTGAAATAAAGCTTTGCGATTCTATACCTTAATGTGATTTATTGTTTCCCAGATGATTTATTCATTCTCATAATTTCACAATCTGCCACTTGTCTGGACTAATTTATCTGTGTCATAATGGGAAACAGGAAATGGACCTTGTTTTCCAGATGGCCAAAGCCAAGGTAGGTACAAATGATGAACTGATAATAGACTGAGGTTTATTCATTCAGCAAGCAATTATTGAATGTTTGTTCTTGAGTAACAGTATTGATCAGAGGGTGAATCTATTGTACTAGAGGCAAGGAAAGTATCAAGGTTACTTAATACTAATGAAATGAATTAACATATGACTTTTGTTTGTTTTCAGTATTTCATTTATTTATTTGGCTGCACTGTGTCTTCATTGCCGCACTCAGGCCTTTCCTGGTTGTGGTGAGTGGCATCTACTCTCTAGTTGCATTCATGAGCTTCTCATGGTAGTGGCTTCTCTTGTTTGGAAGCACGGGCTCTAGGCACACAGGCTTCAGTAGTTGCGTCTCCCAAGCCGTAGAGTTTGGGCTCAGTAGTTGTGGCACATGGTCTTAATTGTTCTGTGGCATATGGAAACTTCCTGGAGAAGGATCAAACCCATGTGCCTTGCATTGGCAAGTGGATTCCTATCCACTGCACCATCAGGGAAGCCCCTGCTTTTATTGCTTATTGAAGTATAGTTGATGTACAATATTACATATTACATGTGTACAAAACAGTGATTCACAATTTAAAGATTGTGTACATTTATAGTTATTAATATTTTAAAATATTTGGTATATTCTTTATGTTGTACAATATATCCTTGCATTAAAATATTAACTTTAGAAAATCATACAGAAGTTGATGGGATCCCTGGAGAGAACACAGGCAGGACTAAAGAAAGTTTTTGCTCTCTGGACCTCAGGAGAAAGGGACAATGGATGTTTGACCAAGTAGAGTTAAGATTTTGGTAAAGACTGAGATTGGCTTATATTACTTCAAGTTGCCCTGGCAATGGCGCTCCCTTCCCCTACTAGGAAGGAAAACACATTGTAAATTAAATAGAGTAATGAATGGTGGTGTGGTAGGTGACCTATTGAACATCATCTCACAGAGTATTTGCCAACTAGGGATTTGGGGCACTCCCATAAGACAGATCCTTCACCTCCACCTTGCTTGTTCTAGGTGTTGCCATAGTGATGTGGAGAGACAGTTGCTCTAATGTCTCCTAGGTCCTCCCTTCAGCTTCTTTGATTCCTGGGTCAGGTATGTATGTTGAGCTCTGTGACTAAGGGCCCCAACTTCTGCAGGGCACCTACATCCTGAAAATTAGAGATGATTCTCATCTGTCCTCGTGACTTTCAACTCATGCTCTTGGGTTCCAGCCTACTCAAGACTCTCCCTTCCCTAAAGGAAAAACTTCATCTCTCTCCTCTCAGCACTCCTAACACCAAGTGTGTGGGTTTTCTGCATGAAATGATTCTGACACTGACTTCCTAGAGTTAGCATAGAGCCCACAGATTCAAAGCTCAGTCCCAGAAGATTGCCTTTCACTTAAAATGCCAGTCCTAAGCCTGGGCTTCCAATACTTTTGACCAACTGGCTACAAACCAGGGGTTCTCAGGACCCCTTCCTCAGGTTTGATAATTTTCTAAAATGACTTACAGAACTTGGGAAGCTCTTACTTGCTTTTAGCAGTTTATTATAAAGGATACAAAGGCTTCCCAGGTGGCACAGTGGTAAATAATCTGCCTGCTAATGTAGGAGATGTGAGTTCGGTCCCTGGGTTGGGAAGATCCCCTGGAGGAGGAAATGGCAGCCCACTGAAGTATTCTTGCCTGGGAAAATCCCATGGACAGAGGAGTCTGGTGGTCTACCATCCACAGGGTCACAAAGAGTCGGACACGACTTAGCAACTGAATAACAATGACAATAAAGGAAACAACTCAGAAACAGATAATGGAAGAGATGCACAGATGAGATATGTGGGGAGGGGTGGAGCTTCCATGCTCCCTCTGAGCACCAGCTCTCCAGCACCTCCAAGCAGTCACAGCTTGAAAGCTTTCTGAACCCCAGTATTCAGTGTTTTCATGGCAGTTCCATCACATAGGCATACTTGATGATATCAGTGACACTTGGAAATTAACCCCAATCTCACTCCCTCCCTGGAGGTTGGGAAGATGGAGGTGGAGAGACTAAAAATTCCAGCCCTCCAATGGCTCCAACTCCCGTGTTTTCACTCCTCTGGCAGGCAGCCTGCACCCTCTGAGATTCCCTTCATTAGCATAGAAAACAAAGCTCCAGCAATTCCAAGGGTCTTAGAAAAGCTCTGTGCCAACCACTGGGATGAAGACCAAATGTTTCTTTCTCATTGTATCACAACATCACACTTTCGGATTGCGTACCCTGTGGGTGTGCAGCTTGAGCATGGGTTATGCAGAAAAATACTCTTAACTAACTCCCTGATTTCTGAAAGCAAATTCCCTGCAGGAAATCTCAGTCTCGCCTTCTCTCTGTTTCTCTGTCTCTCTCTCTTTACGTTGTCCTTGCTCAATCACCAGGTTGTGTCCGATTCTTTGAGACCCCATGGACTGCAGCATGCCAGGCTTCCTTGTTCCTCACCATCTCCCATGGTTTGCCCAAGTTCATGTCCATTGAGTCAGTGATGGACTCTCTTTTTACATGTATCCTGTTATTCTGCTTCCCTGCTGGCTTAGACGGTAAAGAATCTGCTTGTAATGTAGGAGACCCAGCTTCCATCCCTGGGTCAGGAAGATTCCCCTGGAGGAGGAAATGGCAGTTGACTCCATGTTCTTGCCTGAAGAATCCCATAAACAGAGGAGCCTGGTGGGCTAAAGTTCATGAGGTCGCAGAGAGTTGGATTAACACTATGATTCTGCTTCTCTGGTTGAAACACCCTCCAGGGTAGATGAATGTGATGGCTATACAGTTCAGGAAAATGATATTTTCTTTTCCTGCATTCCTAGAAATGTCTACTTCATGGTGACAGAATATTAGAAAGAGAAAAATGAAAGAAACTAGAAAATGTAGAAGACTTCAACAATCTGGTAAACTCAAATAAGAATGTTTGTCAAGGAGCTTGGGCAGTAGGTAAGAAGATGTAGAATCTAGAAGCTGACTTTTTTTTAAAGGGATAGGTGTTGGGAGCTCCAATTTAATATTGGTATGAATTCTGATAAGAAATTAGGTGTAAAGAGATAACTAATGAGAACCGACTGAGTCACTGACTCATATACCGAATAAGAATAGCACAGGGAACTCTACTCATTGCTGTGTGGTGACCTAAATGAGGAGGAAATCTAAAAAAAAAGAGGGGATATATGTATACATATAAGTGATTTACTTTACTGTACAGCAGAAACTAACACAACATTATAAAGTAGCTATACTCCAATGGAAATTTTTTTTTTTTAAAGGAAATTAGGTGTAAGGACAGAGTGGAAATACAAGGCTACATCAGAGTAGGTAGACTCTGTGTTCTGTATACCACCTCTCACACCATCTTGCACCCAAACCAGACATTGCTAATCAATCACAGCACTGTTTCTTGTCAAGGCTGCTACTCATTTTCCTAACCTGATCAGGAGGCCTGGACACAGCAGAATCTATCAGGGCCTGGAAGAGGGAATTAGGATGTGAAGCAGGGCTTAGCATCCAAAACATTTACCACCTCATCTCTCAAGTGTCACTTTTCCTTTAATGTTCCAGTTTCCTTATGAAAGTAATGGTACATTAGATTAACATAAAACACTATTAAAAATAGCTAATAATGAATTAGGTCGATAGGTTTAGGGGCTAAGTCATGTCCAACTCTTGTGACCCCATGACTAGAGCCTGCCAGGCTTCTCTGTCTATGGGATTTCCAAGGCAAGAAAACTGGAGTGGATTGCCATTTCTTTCTCCAGGGGATCTTCCCAATCCAGGGACTGAGCCCAGATCTCCTGCACTGCAGTCAGATTCTTTACCATCTGAACCATTCCAATGGAGTCCTCCATCACCCCTGCAAAGCTGAGAATGTGGCCAGCAGGTTTGGGGAGAGTTAAGAGTACATCATGAGAAACGCTGGGCTGGAAGAAGCACAAGCCGGAATCAAGATTGCCGGGAGAAATACCAATAACTTCATATGCAGATGACATCACCCTTATGGCAGAAAGTGAAGAAGAACTAAAGAGCCTCTTGATGAAAGTGAAAGAAGAAAGTGACAAAGTTGGCCAAAAGCTCAACATTCAGAAAACTAAGATCATGGCATCTGGTCTCATCAGTTCATGGGAAATAGATGGGGAAACAGTGGAACAGTGTCAGACTTTATTTTTGAGGGCTCCAAAATCACTGCAGATGGTGATTGCAGCCATGAAATGAAAAGATGCTTACTCCTTGGAAGGAAAGTTATGACCAACCTATAAAGCATATTCAAAAGCAGAGACATTACTTTGCCAACAAAGGTTCGTCTAGTCAAGGCTATGGTTTTTCCTGTGATCATGTATGGATGTGAGAGTTGGACTGTGAAGAAGGCTGAGCGCCAAAGAATTGATGCTTTTGAACTGTGGTGTTGGAGAAGACTCTTGAGAGTCCCTTGGACTGCAAGGAGATCCAACCAGTCCATCCTAGAGAAGATCAGTCCTGGGTGTTCATTGGAAGGACTGACGTTGAGGCTGAAACTCCAATACTTTGGCCACCTCATGCAAAGAATTGACTCATTGGAAAAGACCCTGATGTTGGGAGGGACTGGGGGCAGGAGGAGAAGGGGATGACAGAGGATGAGATGGCTGGATAGCATCACCGACTCAATGGACATGAGTTTGAATAAACTCTGGGAGTTGGTGATGGACAGGGAGGTCTGGCGTGCTGCGATTCATGGGGTCGCAAAGAGTCAGACATGACTGAGCGACTGAACTGAACTGAAGAGACTGTGAAAGAAGGAGAAGTGAATGAACGACAGAGATAAAGTATAAAGATCATCCACTTGAGAAAGAGAAAGCCCAGCCCTAAATGCTAAAGCAGTGAGCACAGTAATGGGACTTACTGGCTCATACACAGGCTACAGAGACAGAGCTTAAAGTGAGTAGGACCATAAGGGGTAGGCTTGCAGAAACATTGATTCTGGATGCTTATAACTACACAGAGAAGGAGATGTGGCAGGATAAGGGAAGAAGGAACTAATGAAGAAGATGCAAAGATTCTAAAGGAGGAATTTCCCTGGTGGTCCAGTGGTTAAGACTGCACCTTCTGATGCAGGGGGTGTAGGTTTGATCCCTGGTCCAGGAACTAAGATCCCAGATGCCTTGCAGCCCCCAAAACCAAAACCAAGACGGAAGCAATATTGCAACAAATTCAACTAAAACTTTAAAAATGGTCCATATAAAAGATTCTAAAGGAATGAAGAAGGAATAATTCCAATCAGCCCCATCTATCCCTCTCCCCATATTAATACAGTTGGTTAAAGTCACATTTTCCTATATTGACAGAAGACAAAGCTCTCTTGAACTATGCCACTTCTCCTTGAAATATCTAGTTATTTTTTAAAAAATCAAACCAACCCTATACAAAGCTACAACAAGAAGACAAAAAATAAGTCATAAGATTTTAGCTGATGATCATTCTCCTCAAAAAAACCATGAAGCCAAGTAAAACTGCAATGCAACAGAGTTCAGTTTAGACTAAATCAAAAATCCTCAAACTAGCATTTGGAGGTAATGAAAAACACATAGAAACTCAAAGACTAACAGCAGAAATGTAAGAGCGAGAGAAAGATAGGCAGTGAGAACTTGAGGGGAAATAGAATAAAAAGACAAGATCTTCTCAAAAATAAAAAATAAATCATAAAATGCCTAGGGGAGAACAAAGTCAAAAAGTAATAAAGTCCAATGAAATTTTAATATTGGACATTGAAGACAGGCAGAAAAATAGCCAAGAGAATAAAATTGAGTTATAGAAATACATACAAAAGGGTCAAAGAGAAAGTGATTAAAATGGAAGTTAATACAATATACCTATGATTTCTGTCCTGGAAGAAACAAAGCAAAACAATGAAACAGAATTAAAATTCAAAACTATAATCTAAGAAAATTTTGTGGATCTGAGAGAGAACTCAAATCTACATATTGAGAAGGATGACTGTATACTTTGGAAAATTCACCTGGAATGATCAACTCCAAGACACGTATTAGTGAAACTATTAGCCTTTATTTTATGTTTATTTTTATTTTAAAACTGAAGTGTAATTGCTTTACAATGTTGCCTTAGTTTCTGCTGGACAGCAAAGTGAATGAGCTATGTGTTTACATACATCCCTGCTCTCTTGAATTTCCCACTCACTTCCCTCAATATTATTCTTCACTTAAAGGAGCTAGGTTTCTTGGAGAAATGACTGCTTCTGAGCTGGGGAAGAGAAGGTCCTATATGAGCCTGAAATATCTTGTGCCAGAATGTCATGAAAGGCTTAAAAAATAAATTAATTTAATGATGCGGGTATGTCAAAAGGACAAAGGAAGAAGCTTGAAGGGGATTCCACTAGACAAGGCTGTTATGATTTTAGCGTCAGATTTTTGACCACAAGAAACTTTGCTGAATGTGTGTGTGTGCGCGCGTGCATGTGTGTTTGAGCTCAGTCGAACCTGACTCTTTCCAGCCCTACAGACTGTAGCCCACCAGGCTTCTCTGTCCATAGAATTCTCTAGGCAAAAATACTGGAGTGGGTTTCCATCTCCTTCTCCAGGGGATCTTCCTGGACCAGGGATCAAACTTGAGTCTCCTGCATTGGCAGACAGATTTCTTTACCACTGAGCCACTGGGGAAGCCCAGTGATCGTACTACTAAATGATATAATATGATTTTATGGATCTATCAATATATATCAAAATTATGTAAAATCAAGGAAAATGAGCTGAAAGGATCTGCATCATACAGAAACTCAGGATGGAGAGAGAATGAGGTTTGCTTAGAGGGGACGTCAGTTTTATCTGGAGTGTTTTAATTTTTGCAAAGAAAAAATGTATTCCTATACTGCTTGTGTAATTAAGGATTACAAATGTAATTAAGAATTTCATATATAATCACACATTAATTTAAAAATGTAGGCAGCAGTCTACCTTGCCAAGATCATTTATACATCAATTTTCTTTTCCGTTAATAAATCAGCTACCACTTCCTGGAGGACTGTCCCCTCTGTCATTCTGGCTTCTATTTTTACTCTGCCCTGGCACCTCTGGACCTTCTCTTTCAATCTGTAATATTGTGATTTGGAAATTAAATTCAAGTGAGGACAAAAGAAAAGTGCTTCTGAATTTAAGCAGCTCAGGTGTTTGCCTTTTCCTTATTCAAATGTGTGCACAGGAACCTCTTGTCTTAACCCTGTGAGGAAATGGGTGAGAAACTTCATGAGGGTGTCACTGGGGGCAGTCTGCACAGTTGCACATTTCAGCAGCTCTGTTCTTTGGGTACACTGTGCAATAATGATATTTCTCTTCCCAAGTCTGTTGACTAGAAAGTGTGAGTCTTCCATGGGACCACCATCTCCCCAAGAATGGATGTGACACCCTGTATAATTCATGATGGACTTCAAATTTCCTGGAAAATTCTAACATAGACATATTCAATATTCTCATGGAATATAAAAATTTAGAAAGAAGTTGATGATTATCAAGTTAAATCATCTTTTTTTTTAAAGTGTAGTTTAAGTGCTTAACAATGTGGTATTCCTTTCTGCTTACAACCAAGTGAATCAGCCATATGTGTACATACACCCCCTCGTTCTTACACCTCCCTCCTTCATCCCCTCCCAACCCATCCCTCTAGGTCATCACACAGCACCCAGCTGAGCTTCCTGTGCTATATAGCAGGTTTCCAGACATAGAGAATATACAGACATGTGGACACAGAGAGGGAAGGGGACGGGGGGACAAAGTGGGAGATCAAGTTAAGTCATCTTGAGGATCTTGTTGGTGCTTCTTTGTATGTTTGTTTGTTTGTTTTTAATGGAGAAGCTGAGGCCCAGAGGAAGGAGGTGAAATCTCAAGGTCCCAAAACATCTGGGCATGGTTGAGGGCAGGCCCTATCCCTGATCATCTCTTATAGCATGACCATGGCAAGTGTGTGGCCTTACGTACATGCTCTGTTTTGTAAATTAGATGAATGAGTGATGGAGGAGAGGAAGTTTCCTGTTTTCTTTGTTGTATCTGCCTCATGGGCCATACGCTGTGACATAGTCCAGTTACAGTAGGCATTTCTCCCATGGACATCGCCTGCTTAGGCGAATGGGGGCTGGGGGAGGGTCTAGATTGCCAATATTGGTGACCCGCATCAGGAAAGGCTGAGGACAGGTGAACCCAGGAAAACTGCCAAGATAAGGCATTATCTCCATTGTCAATGATAAAAATACAAGTTGTATTTTTCTGGTCATCAATCATTTCTACAATTTTCCCCAGTCATTCAGAAACTTGCTCCTCCACCTCCCCAAGGAGCCAGGGAGACTCAGAGTGAGGAACTGATGCTCTTCAGTTCTCGTGTGCTTGAGCTTGGCTGCTGTACTCCTCATTCTGCAGGACAAAGTGTGCTGATGACCACACTGTAGGAGCTGGTTCAAGTCTGATATGTTCCACCTCACCATAAAAAACAATGAAGCCCTATAGCCAGGTCCAAAAAGGTAAATATACATTCTCATATGCTGTGCTTAGTTGCACAGCCATATCTGACTCTTTGCGACTCTGTGGACTGTAGCCTGCCAGGCTCCTCTGTCCATGGGGATTCTTAAGGCAAGAATACTGGAGTGGGTTGCCATGCCACACCATGCCCTCCTCCAGGAGATCTTCTCAACCCAGGGGTCAAACTCAGGTCTCCCACATGGCTGGCAGATTCTTTACCATATGAGCCACCAGGAAAGCCCATACACTATCATATGATCATGCAATCCAACTCCTTGTAGGAGAAAAACATGATCTGAAAACATACATGCACCCCAGTGTTCATTGCAGCACTGTTTACAACAGCCAAGATATGGAAGAAACCTAAGTGTCCATCAATAGAAGAATGGATAAGGAAGATGTGATACATATAGACAATGGAATATTACTCAGCCATTAAAAAGAATGAAATAATGCCATTTGTAGCACCATGGATGGACCTAGAATGTCCTACTGAGTGAAGTAAGTCAGATAGAGAAAGAAATACCTTATGATATGGCTTATATGTGGAATCTGAAAAAAAATACAAATGAACTTATTTACAAAACAGAAACAGACTCACAGATTTAGAGAAAGAACTTACGGTGATCCAAGTGAAAGGATAACTAGGGAGTCTGGGACTTACATGTACACACTACTATATTTAAAATGGATAACACACAAGATCCTATTGTGTACTACAGGGAACTCTGCTCAATATCTTATAAGAACCTAACTGGGAAAAGAATTTTAATAAGAATCAGATCATATCAGATCAGTTGCTCAGTCGTGTCCAACTCCCCGTGGCCCCATGAATCACAGCACGCCAGGCCTCCCTGTCCATCACCAACTCCCGGAGTTCACTCAGACTCACGTCCATCGAGTTAGTGATGCTATCCAGCCATCTCATCCTCTGTCGTCCCCTTCTCCTCCTGCCCCCAATCCCTCCCAGCATCAGAGTCTTTTCCAATGAGTCAACTCTTCGCATGAGGTGGCCAAAGTACTGGAGTTTCAGCTTTAGCATCATTTCTTCCAAAGAACACCCAGGGCTGATCTCCTTCAGGCACCATCAGGACATTTAACAGGTAAACAAGTGATTGGATTCTGAAGGCACCCTCACGGTGTAGAAGTGCAGTGGAGTGTGTGCGAAAAGAGAGAGGCCAATGTTCTGACATTTACTGACATAATCTGACATTTACTGACTGATCACCTTTGCTTTTCTCATCTATAGAATGTCAGTAGTTACAAGGTCATTGTCAATCCTTAGTAAGTTGAAGAAAAGCGATGAGGACAAGAAGAGGATCAAAAGCCACTATGCAGGTTCCTTTAGGAATCAAGTATGGTGACTTATTTAAAGGACCTAGTGTTTAAGATTTTCATTAAGTGGTTAAAGCAAGTTATGGTGAAGGGTCCTATAGAAGCAAATAAGCTTGAAATCAAGTTCCATTTAAGTATTGGATATTTAGCTTTTCATCTGGGTCATTTACTTAGCTGTGTGACCTTCAGCAAATTCCTGCCCCTTTATGAGTTTCCTCATGGGAAAATGAGGATTAAAGACCAATTTTACATCACTGTGTGAGGTCCCATTGCAGCTGTGTTTAAAAGAGACACAGTTCAAAAGAAGAAAGGAAGTCATCTCCAACCCAAGTCCTAACCAAAGAAGTTATGGTGTGTATCTACAATGAAATATTACTCGGCTATGAAAAGGGAATGAAATTGGGTCATTTGTAGGGACATGGATGAACCTAGAGAGTGTCATACTAAGTGAAGTCAGAAAGAGAAAAACAAACATCATGTATTAATGCATATATGTAGAATTTAGAAAAATGGTACAGATGAACCTGTTTGCAGGGTGGGAATAGAAATGCAGACTTAGAGAATGGGCATGTGAACACAGCAGGGGAAAGCGAGGTTGGGAAGAATTGGGAGATTGGGATTGCATATACACTACTGTGTGGACTGTATACACTACCATATACTACCAGATAAAACAGATAGCTGGTGGGAAGCTGCTGTATAGCACAGGGAGCTCAGCTTGGTCTCTGTGATGAGCTAGAGGAGTGGGATGGAGGGGTGGGGACGAGGCTCAGGAGGGAGGGGAGATATGTATACATAAGGCTGATTCACTTTGCTGTACAACATAAACCAACACAACATTGTAAAGCAACTATATTCCAATAAAAAAGAAAATCTACTCTCTTTAATGTACTTTAATCATAGTTCCTTAATGCTATTCATCCATTTATTTATCTGATTGATTTTGTTTGATTGTCTTCTAAGTGGTGAGCCCTATTCTGGGTTTGGAGGACAGATCTGTTAATAGGAGGTAATCTTGCCTTTAAGGAGCTTTATATTGTAGCAGACAATACAGAAAAGTCAAGGTGGTGATAAGACAGCCTACTGGAGTCACCATGATCATCTCTTTCACTAGACAGAGGGATGTAGGGCAGGGACCATCTAAGTTTCTTCTCTGTATCTTCAGTCTCTAACCCAGAGTGAGAAAATAGTATCTAATGGTTGAATAGATAAGTTTAGGTAGTTCTGGACTTATGCCGATAATTGGGCCATGTCTTCCTATCTAACTGAATCACTGAGATCTTAAATGAACCCAGATTTTTTGGAACCTAAAGAACCTCAAAGATTAAGGAGTCCAGTCCCTTAGCTATAACCTATGATATTCTTACAATTGATTTCATGAAGCCAAGTAAGAGTCCCTAGGCATGGGGGTATCATGAAAAAATAAGATGATGTTACTTCTGCTAAATATTAGATGTGGTATAGAGATGGAGATTTAAAAACCACAGACTCCAAGGAAACCTGCAACCCATCTCTAGCTGGCATCGATGGGTGCTGCTCTGTTCTTCATTAGTGTAGAGTACGTGACATGCAATTCAGACTCTGCTCTAAGCACTATGACAACCAGAATTTTCGCCTAATGAAACAATTGCTGAACGTCGGCCCACAGCCCTCTAATTTCACACACCCATCATCAGTGCAAACTCACATAAAAGAATTTGGACAGTTCATTGAAGTTCACTGTGATCCTATTTGTCTCGGAATTAAAACCACATTAAGTGAGGTGTGACAATTCATTTGGGTTCCTTTGTTCTGGCTTCCTGTACAAATCAGGAGTGGACACGAGGGCAGTATTTAACCTTGTTGAACATGAATATATACGAGAGAACAATGGCCAAGTCCTCTTCAAACCACTTTGGCAACTGTGTGATTGAGAACAAGTAATGAATATGCTCAACACAAATACTTCCATAAGTTCTTTCAAACACTGGCTGGTTTCATGGTGCAGCCACTCAATATCTCCCCCACAGCAGCAGCATCACAATCGATGAATGTATGTCACACGGTAGAATTTTTTCAAGTCTTTACATTTTCTCACTATCTCCTACTTGGGGGAACACGTGAAGCTTTGCAGTATGAGGACTCAGGGGAGCTTGGGGCAGGCTCTGAGCCTATGGAACCTATGATTCTAATGCCTTGCATGGTAAGATGAGTTGTTGGATTCCCATGCATATGGGCAAAGCCAGATGAGAAATTAGGATTGGGGGGATTCAGAGAACAGCAAAACAAACATGCTTATACCTTTGAGAATGAACTTGTGAACATCTGGTAAGGACATGGAATGCATCTTTAGTAGGCAAGGTTAACCTGTTAATTAGACATAAACTTAGGTTCATACTGCAGCTCTGCTTCCCACAATCTGTGACCCTGAACCTACAGAACACACCTGATTGCTTCCCTATAAGACCACCTGTAAAAGGGAGGAAAATCCAACCTCCCAGGATATGGGAGTTTTGCTGGGAGAAGATGGGGCAATGTGTCCACAGCAGTCAGCTTGGTGCCTGACATGAATGCCTAGTTCCCTCAAGGAACACTTGGGTTTACATGTGTGCATGTAAAGTCTTTGGGAACAGTCCATTCAAGCATGCAGTCTGGGGGCCCTTTAAAAGAGAAGCATCCATAGGCGCAGTTATGGGAATGACTGATTAACTAGAACTGCTACAATTCATTATGAAGGCCAGAAGGGAAGATATCACTGTGACAAATGACTTGGCTTTTTTCGCCTGTCTTTACATGAACACATCTGTCAGCACAAGAGGAGGAGAGAAAAATAAACAAAAGAAGTTCTAATGTCAAAGAGATCTCTTATGGATTCGGTTCTGCATGATTTTCTAGTTTAGAACAAGACAAGATAGACTCTCAGGAGACCCCTTCCCTAGCCAGGTGACCTCTGGAGGTGACTCCTGAGTTTGTCCCTCCAGCCCTCAGATTCTGTCCCCTCCCCCCCTTTTTTAGCAGAGATGATGGAAAGAGAGAAGCAAAGATAAGCAAAAGTAGTATTATGTTCTATCCTTTGACAATGCTTCGAGTGTGTGATGGCTGAGAACTTTATCTTCAAAGTTGAAGAAATCTGGATTCAAATCCAAAATCAAGTTGAAGTTCAAAATTGATAACTTGTGACTTTACATCTACTGACAAATAGCTCTGAGCCTTAGATTTATTTCTACATCAATAAAATGGGCACAACAGTATCTGCTTCTTTTAGAAAAAAAATATGTATTTATCTATTTGGCTGTGCTGGATATTAGTTGTGGCATATGGGATCTAGTTCCCCAACCAGGGATGGAACTCCAGGCCCCCAGTTTTGGGAGCATGGAGTCTTAGCCACTGGACCACAGGGAAGTCCCAATACCTGCTTCTAAAGATGAGGTAAATATTAAGTGAGACAAATGTCATTAAATGTCATCCAATATTATATAATCTTTGGCCTCTTTTGTGTATCCCCGCTCGATTATAATTAGAGTAGGGATACGGTATGTTTTTTTCACCCCTGTATTCTCAGTACCTAGGACTCTGTCCAGCACAGAGATCACACTTTATTAAAATTGATTGGATGAACAAAGCATGTAGCACAGTATCTATCATTATATAGTGAGATCTCAAGGTACAGTGGCCTTCAAAAATTCAGTGAATGGGTGAAGGAATATTTGTCTTGAGATTTGAGAGGCCAATTTAGATTTGACTTTGAAAGTCAGCATAGTAGAGTCAATAAGAAAGTGAACCCTGATTCCAGAACACCTAAGTTGAAATTCCAGGTTCCCCATCATCCAACCTCGGGCAAGTTACTTGACCGCTCTGTGCCTCTGTCTCAAGTGAAAATTGGTCTGGCAATTACAACAGTACCCACTTCAAAGAGTGGTGGTAAACCTGGGTGTGATGCTTGGCTCAGTGTAGGAGTCCACTGTTCTTAGCTGCCTAGGGATGGAGTCAGCCAGCACAAGGAAGGGCTAATACACAACTGGAATCATCAAGTCCCAGGGGTCTTGCCAGATAGAGGTCTAAAGGTCACTGCCAACCAAAGTGACGAGATCTGAGACCTGGCCTGGGGGGTGTCAGGCCTGCATGTCACACCCTGGGCCGGAGGCCCACTGCAGGTCCACTGCCGTGGTGGGCCTGGGGGAGGAAACTTCCCTGTGGACAAGGCCCCCTTGAAGGCACAAGGTGTCAGGCCAAAGTGAGCACCACGGTGAGCACAAAAAGGATTCTCGCTCCCAGGGAGTGCTTCTTTAAAAGCTTTTGTCACTGAGAACACCACCCCATCCCCAGGGCTAAGTCAGAGGCTTTTATTACCAGATTCTAGGACATGCTCTCCCACATGCTCATGCCATGGGGGTGGTGACTTGCTCCATGTGTGTCTCCGGACAGGTCAAGAGGCTCAGGCTGAGGTCTGACTCTTCCCTGCTCTAGGCCCAGCCATTGGCATCATCCTAGGTGCATCAGATAGCTTCAAGAAACAATCTGTAGAAGGAAGGGAGGGAGGAGGGAAGAGAGAAAGGAAAAAGGAGAGGGAGGAAAGAAAGAAGGAATGAAGTGCATCAGTTTCATAGGCAAACAAGGAAAATCTATGAACACGCAATGTTTGGTTGAACACACAACATGGCTGTGCCACAAATGTGCTTCTTTGTCTTTCTCAGCCTCTGTCTCTAATTCAATCCTTGCCACTTGCATCTCAGCAATAAAAGCTGAAGGTGTAGCCCATGCCCCTGGGGTTTCCCATGTAGACCCAGATCCATAGGAGGCGGGTGCACTTAGGCCAGGATGCCCGCTGAAGAGCCCAGCTGGGAACGGAAGCATCTAGAGACCCTATCCGCGGTTGGGGCCCATCTGAAGGTGCCCCCCAGACCTGCACAGAACGTCCTGGTGCCCAGAGGTCACTCTGGGGGGAGATGGAGAGTCAGCTGTGAGCAGCCGGAGCCCGAGCTCAGGAAGCCTGGCACGTAGCGTGCAGCCAGCCCGAGTCACACAGCCAGGGCTGCAGACAGTGATTAATTTCAGAGGCTGTGTTTGCATTCCAGCCGCACAGCCAGGAAGATGGCTCCTCTCCACTGGCCAATCACATGCATGCACACCTCCACGCCCATGCGCTTACACCCACCCACACACACATATACACCCACACAGAAACCTACCCACACCTTGTGTACACTTTACACAACCACACATATACTCACAGTTGCATGTGATTGTCCTGACTAAAGAGAGAGAAGAGAAAACAGTGTCCTGATTTTCACCCCACTCTTGTACGTGTGGCCCCCAGGTCCTGCCTGGTCTCTGGGCCTTTCCGATTAGGCAGTCTCCAGTGTTGACCAGGTCAGTCTGGCCTTGGGCATCATGGCCAGGCCTCCCCAGTCCCTGCCAGCAGAAGTCCCCATGGCAGCCCCTTCTGACCTTCCTACTCCCAGTACCACCCGACCCCAGCTCTTCACCTCTCTGGTCTCGGCAGAATATGGATAAGCAGAGCAGTACCCGCAGGAAGGAGGCACACACACAGGCTTCAGAGTCGTCCACAGAGACAAGTCTGGCTTCCGCCTGCTCACTTCCTGTCTGTACAGATTGGGGTGGGTCCCTCAGCCTGTCCTGATGCTGAATGCAGCACAAGATCCCTGGGATCTGGAATCAGTAAGTGACTGAGCAGGAGAGCCGGAGGGCAGGGAGTGGTACTCCAGCCCTGTCCACTGCTTCACTCTGCTCTCTCTTCCCCAGGTGAGCCTCTACCTGGCCTGGGTTTCTCTCCTACAAGGTACACCACATATACAGATTTGAAGACATGTCATGCCACCAATCAGAGAAGGCAATGGCACCCCATTCCAGTACTCTTGCCTGGAAAATCCCATGGACGGGAGCCTGGTGGGCTGCAGTCCATGGGGTTGCTAAGAGTCGGACACGACTGAGAGACTTCACTTTCACTTTTCACTCTCATGCATTGGAGAAGGAAATGGCAACCCACTCCAGTGTTTTTGCCTGGAGAATCCCAGGGATGGGGGAACCTGGTGGGCTGCCGTCTATGGGGTTGCATAGAGTTGGACACGACTGAAGTGACCTAGCAGTAGCAGCATGCCACCAACGGGCTTCCCCAATGGCTCAGCAGTAAAGAATCTGCCTGCAATGCAGGAGACCCGGTTCGATACTTGGGTTGGGAAGAGCCCCTGGAGAAGGGCATGGCAACCCACCTCAGCATTCTTGCCTGGAGAATTCCATGGACAGAGGAGCCTAGCGGGCTACAGTCCATAGGGTCGCAAAGAGTCAGACATGGCTGAGCAAAGGAGCACACACACAGGTGCCACCAATAACTATGATAATTAAAAAGATTTTGGAATACTATCAGTAAATAACTTTGAAAAATTGAAATTTTATGAACTCTGGCTAAGACTATATATAAAGTATATGTGGATATGGGCAGGAATTTTAAAATTTGGAAAAAATAAACTTCTGAGATGAAAAAAGCAGGAAAGGAAAAAACCATGAACACTTCGCTCTCCTTGGGATTCTGCCCCTGGATCTGTCACCATGCAAGAGTCTCTTGTTTTCTAAAGAAATCCCTCTTGACGACACCCCTCCATCGCCCAGCCCTTCTCTTCATTTACATTATTAATACGATATTTACAATACTGCCCTTCATCTGCTTCTTCCTCTCCCATACATCACAGTGAACTTGCACCTACTCCACCTCCAGTCTCTTTGTTTTTTAATATTTATTTAGTCACACCAGTCTTAGTTATAGCATGTGGGATTTAGTCCCCCGGACCAGGGATGGAACCTGGGCCCCCTACATTGGGAGCACAGTCTTAGCCAATGGACCACCAGGCAAATCCTCCTGCCTCTTTAAATGACACTTGCTCATGGCTCTTATGGGGTCTTTCATACCCAAGTCAGTTGCACCCCCTTCCAGCCTCCTGGTTCCGGTTCCAGCATGCTCCCTTCAGTTGAGGGTGGGGTGGAGTGGGGGGTGGCCGGAGCAGAGGCCTGACTTCCAAGCCCAGCTCAGCCCCTCACCAGCCGTTCTGCCTTGGGTCATGCACACTTACTTTCTAAACCTCAGTTTCACTATCTGTAAAATAGGGCCTCGAGGAACACCTGCTGTACTGGGCAGTGGCTGTGAGAGCTATACAAGATGATGTGTGCTAGATGTTTGCCAAGTAATAAGTTCTCAATCATCATTATCTCTTTTTATTTATTTGTGCAGTTTGATCCCTAGGTTGGGAATATCCCCTGGAGAAGGAAATGGCAACCCACTCCAGTATTCTCCCCTTACTCTTGAGCCTCCCTTCTCTCAGTCGTTCTTCTTATTCTGACCCTTCAAATCTTCACTCCAGAACCTTGAATCTCCAGCCTCTCCTAGTCCTTCCCATCATGCCTTTTTTTTTTTTTTAATCCTTTCAACTTTTAATTTGGGAATGTGCTAGCACTATGTCACTTCAGTCATGTCTGACTCTTTGCAACCCCATGGACTATAGCCTACCAGACTCCTCTGTCCATGGGATTCTCCAGGCAAGAATACTGGAGTGGGTTGCCATGCCCTCCTCCAGTATTCCTTATTTGGGAATAAACCCATCCTTTAGGAGAAACCTAGACTTCTAGACTGTATTTCTTTTAGGCCAATTACAAGAATGCTTCAAACCAAGAAAGCAGAATTATATTTCATAACCTAGTGAATTCCATGCTTTACTGCAATCTTCCACAGATAGTATGAGATAATTTCAAGGAAATTTTCCTTTGCTCATGAAACAGATTTTGCTTGGACTTTCTTTGAAGAAACAGACTTCCAGATCCATAAAAATAGTGTAAAAATGCAACTACTGATTCAGTGAGCCTGAGTTTACATCTGAGGAAACCCAGCACAAGTGGCTGCCAAGATATGACAGTGCACCCAGCAATTTCAGATTTAGGTGAAATTGGAGACAAAATAATTTGCAGAAAGAATACCATTACAGAAATGAGAAGCCCACAGTTAAAGTTCCATCTCTCCTAGGTATGCAACTCTTTGTAAAATAAGAAACTGCAATATCTATTTCTTGTGGTTCCTGAGGCTACAGGAAAACACTCAAAATTAAAAAAAAATTTTTTTTTTTGAATGAAGGCAAAAGAAGGGAATGGTAAAGAATGAGATGGTTAGATAGCATCACTGACTCAATGGACATAAATTTGAACAAACTCCAGGGATAGTGAAGGACAGGGAAGCCTGGTGTGCTGCAGTCCATGGGGTTGCAAAGACTCAGACATGACTTATCGACTGAACAAGAACAATATATTCACATGGTTAGAACTTCAAAAAGTACAAAGGATAAGTAATGAAAACTCTTCCTTCCACTCTATTTCCCATCTCCAAATCCCATCCCTCTGCAAAGGGTAATCACTGTGATTAGTTACCCTCCTAAAGATGTCTTATGTATACATATAACAATACACTGACATATTCATTTTTGCACCTTTGTTTTTATATAAATAGTAGCATGCTAGACACTATTTTTGCACACAGCTTTCTTCACTTAATATGAGTGTTAAAACTTGCAAGTGATGCACGAAGGCAAGGAGTTATGATGAGATGGTTAGCTGGCATCACCAACTTAAGGGCCATGAGTTTGAGTAAGCTCTGGTAGTTGGTGATGGACAGGGAGGCCTGGTGTGCTGCAGTCCATGGGATCGCAAAGAGTTGGACGTGACTGAGCAACTGAACTGAACTGAAAGAGAAGGCGCATTGCACCAAAAATCAAGACAGCATTCTATCTATTATTGTTCAGTTGCTAAGTCATGTCCAACTCTTTGCAACCCTATGGACTGCAGCATGCCAGGCTTCCCTGTCCATCACCAACTCCCAGAGTTTTCTCAAACTCATGTCCATCAAGTTGGTGATGCCATCCAACCATCTCCTCCTCTGTGGTCCTCTTCTCCTCCTGCCATCAATCTTTCCCAGCATCAAGGTCTTTTCCAATGACTCAGCTCTTTGCCATCAGGTGTCCAAAGTATTGGAGCTTCCGCTGCAGCATCAGTCCTTCCAGTGAATATTCAGGCTTGATTTCCTTTAGGATTGACTGGTTCAATCTCCTTGCTGTCCAAGGGACTCTCATGAGTCTTCTCCAGCACCACAGTTCAAAAGCATCAATTCTTTGGGGCTCAGCCTTCTTTATGGTCCAACTCTCACATCCGTACATGACTACTGGAAAAACCATAGCTTTGACTATATGGACCTTTGTCAGCAAAGTGATGTCTCTGCTTCTTATTTCTTCCCCAGTGATTTATTCTTTGCTCATCTACACCTCAGGAAATCCATTTCCTACACATACACACATTCATATCTCTTCCTTTGATTTTCTTGCTTTCTTTCTGTCTTGGGAAACTGTGCAATACCAGGAAAATCAATTCTTTTTTTTCTGTTTTAATTTCCGTTACAAACTGACCCCAAGTGTGGTTTAGGTCCTTGAGAGCCAAGCTAGTGTCACATTCAGGTCCCCTGAAAGGAAAGTCATCAGCTTTCAAATGGCATCATACAGAATGAGAAGTGAGTGGAACTTCGTGTCCTCTACAGGGACCAAAGCCCTCGGCTGCCTCTCCAGCCGAGTGGTTTTCCAGATGACACGTGCGCCGGCATCATTTGAGCGGGCTTGTTATAATTCAGAGTTGGCCTGAGGTGGCATTTCAGGTTGTGTATCTCACAGATTCGCAGGTGAGGCTGAAACAGTCAGTGGTGGGTGCTGGGCTGTGTTGCCCTAGACAAGCAGGGAAACCGCAGCCCCCGCTCTGGGTGCTAGAGCATCGGTGACTGAGGCTCCCAGGTGAGCTGCTCTCTGGGAGTCACTTTCAAGTGATGAAAGGCTTCTCTTCCAAAGACAAACTATTTCCCCAGAGGCATGCATGCCTGCTCAGTGAGAGTCCACGGACTGCAGCCCACCAGGCTCCTCTCTCCATGGGATTCTCCAGGCAAGAATACTGGAGTGGGTAGCCACACCCTCCTCCAGGGGATCTTCCCCACCCAGGGATCGAACCCATGTCTCCTGAGTCTCCTGCATTGGCAGGAGTATTCTTTACCACTGAGTCACCTGGGAAGCCTCCCCAAAGGCAACATCTCTGAACTCCATTCCAGCAGAGGCAGAGACCAGTCCCTTTCCTCAAGATAGGACACCACCTTCAGAGTCCCCCTTGACTGGCCTCTGCTGCAGCTGACCCATGGTCTGCATCCTCCTCCTGATCAGTCCCCCCTCCTCCAGGCTGCTGACCCTACAGACACTTCCCAGTCAACCCTGCAAACAAATCTCTGCCCCCTTGTCTGTTTCCTGCGAGCCTAACACAAGACACTTTCTTGAAACTAAAATCTCCGCCTTGAAATACAGAGAAAACGGTTAACAACAGAATGAAACTGTTTGTAGATTTTGTCATGCTGTGTTTATGGAAAGGACCATTATAATTACTGCATGTATCATTTTAAAAAATCTTATCTCATGCTCATTTCTATTACAAATAGAGGATGTTCCAGCTAATTTACGGAAGTCTAGCCTCAGGATTTTGTACGTTCACTGAGCATTCCAACCCCACATTAATAATATCCTTTTCATAGTGGATTCCTTTCTTTTAAAAAAGGCAATTTGTATGATTTTTCATTTTTAATGCAAATGTGAAGAAATCATCCATTCATTCTTTCCAGAAATATTCACTGAATATTCTGGCTTATTCTGAATATTTCTGGGCTTAGCACTGACTGTTTTGGGTGCTTAAACTACAGTGTTTTGGAGATTTCATCCTAGTATTAATTAATTGTCTGCATAATGGCAAGCTCTAGCTTTCCAGGTCACTTAGTGGTAAAGAATCCACCTGCCAATTAATGCAGAGACACAAAAGACATTTGATCCCTGGGTCCAAAAGATCCCTGGAGGAGGAAATGGCAACCCACTCCAGTATTCTTGCCTGGGAAATCCCATGGATAGAGGAGCCTGGTGGGCTACAGTCCGTAGGGTCGCACAGAGTCAGACGTGACTTAGTGACTAAACAACAACAATGACAAGTTCTACTAATGAACTGAGATAAGTGATGGGTGTAGACAGTGACTTCCAAGAATTTAGATCTTGAAGCCCTTGATCTTTTATAAAACACAGTTCTCAAGGGAATTCCCTAGTGGACCAGTGGTTAAGACTTTGCCACCCAATGCAGGGACTGTCAGCTTGATCCTTAGTTGAGGAGCTAAGATCCCACATAACTCGTGGCACAAAAACCAAAACATAAAGAAAGAAAGAAACAGAAGCACTATTGTAACAAATTCAATAAGGACTTTAACAATGGTCCACATTAAAAAATCTTCAAAAAAAAGAAAGAAAATGGAGGAAGAGGTAAGCAGGTATCAAGCCATTGAATCTCAAGTGTCAAATTTCACCCTGTAGGGACTAGATGGAGAAAATCTCAAACAGAATATGCCGCACACAGAGCCTTAGGTACCATCCCCTACCCCCAAACTGTTCTTCCTAAAGTCTTCTCCAATCAATTCAACAGCACTATCACTTACCCTGCTCCAGGAGCCGAAAATTCAGCAGTCGTCCCGGATCCACTTGTGTCATTCTCTCACCCCCTTATCAGCATGTCTGGTCGGCTGCATCTACAGACACAAGCTCAGTCCTTTCCACCTCCACTTCCTCACCCTAGAGCAACAGCATCTCCTGACCAGTCTCCTTGTTTCCAGCCTTGCTTCTCTGTGGTCCAGTCTTTATCTTGCAGCCAGAGTGAGCTCTTAAAAAATATCAATCAGAATATACATTGTTGTTGTTGTTCAGTTGCTAAACCGTGTCTGACTCTTTGAGACCCCATGAACTGCAGCACACCAGGCCTCCCTGTCCTTCACTATCTCCTGGAGTTTGTTCAAACTCATGTCTATTGAGTCAGTGATGCCATCCAACCATCTCTTCTTCTATTGCCTTCTTCTCTTTCTGCCTTCAACCTTTCCGATGTTCAGGGTCTTTTCCAATGTGTCAGCTGTTTGCTTCCGGTGGCCAAAGTATCAGAGCTTCAGCATCAGTCCTTCCAGTGAATATTTGGGGTTGATTTCCTTTAGAATATACATTGCTATTTGTGAAACATATAGCCAATGGGAATTTGCTGTATGATGCAGGGAACCCAAAGCCAGTGGTCTGTGACAGCCTAGAGGGGTGGGATAGGGTGGGAGGTGGGAGGTAGGTTCAAGAAGGAGGGGACCTACGTATACTAATGGTTGATTCAGGCTGATATATTGCAGAAACCATCACAATATTGTAAACTAATTATCCTCTAATTAAACAAAATAAAAGTATATCAGTCAGATTATGGATTAGGTCATCTCTCTGCTTGCAACCTTTCCACGCTCCCCATTATACCGATGATAAAAACCAAAAGTCCTTACTGTGGCCAATAATCCCTCCACAATCTAGCCTCTGCCTATTACACTGATCTCTACTTGGACAGAATTCCCTAGTATATTTCACCAAGTTCAAGCCACCCTGGCTTTCCCCTGCACTGCATGTTCCCTCTATCAGAAATGTTCCTCCTCAGTTCTCCACTCACCACATCCTCAGGAACCCTTCCCTGGCTACTCTAACTCAGGCAGCACCTCTGTTCCTCTCTGAGTTGAAAAATCTTTCTTCATTATGCCTATAGCTGTTGGAAATTATTTTATTTGCTCACTTGATTGCTATCTACATATTCATTAGAATGGAAGTTCCATGACATCAGATCTAAAACTTTCATGCACTCATGTGTTCACTCATTGACTCAACAATTACTTATTAAGCATGAAAATAATACATACAAAATACTGTTGCTTCTTGGAACCATGTGCTGTGCTATGTATGCTAAGCTTCTTCAGCTGTGTCCAACTCTTTTTGACCCCACAGATGGTAGCCTGCCAGGTTTCTCTATCTGTGGGACTTCCCAGGAAAGAATACTAGAGTGGGTTGCCATGCCCTCCTCCAGGGGATCTTCCCAACCCAAGGATCAAACCTGTGTCTCCTACATCTCCTGAATTGCAGGCAGATTCTCTACTGCTGAGCCACCAGGAAAGCTCATGTTTCAGCCATAAGCCACTACCTTGAACATGCAAGTTTCTTAATAGATATCAGTTGACTAAAGAAATAAATGAATAAACCGAAGGGTAGAAAAAAGATTGAATACGAAAGAGGTATATAGGTCACATATACATTGCTAATGAGAAAACTGAACTTTAATAATAAAGCAACAAAATGCTAATTTAGACTGGCTGAGTCATCCCAGATCAAACAGCATTGGTCCCAGAGAAAGTGAACTGGGAAAGGCTACCTCTTTGGGACTTCTGAAATTATACAAAAATCATTAAAATGTAGAACATGACTGTGAGTAACCAGCATGAAAATACCATCCACAGTTCTTCTATTAGCAGGATAACCACACAGTAACTTATTAGGAATAATTTATTAAGTGCTTTCCCTGACAAATGAAAGGAAACTGTATTGTAATTAACCACACTTGCACTGCTGATTTCTAACAATAATTTTGTGTCCAGGATTTAATGAATCTTTCAGGAATTTCAGACTACAACAAGCTGAAGTCAATTTTGAGACAGCAAAGCAACTGTGTTTGCATGGGTTGAAACGCAGTGGCTGGTTCCAGCCAGAAACTCCAATGTTCTTCTGCTTTCAGATACTGGTAATTTTTCACATAACATACTATCACTTCTTTTCTTAATTTTATTTTGGCTGCACTGGATCTTCGTGGGGGTGTGCAGGCTCAGTAGTTGAGGCAGGCAGGATTAGTTGCCCTGTGGCATGTGGTATCTTTGTTCCCAGACCAGGGATTGAACCCATGTCCCCTTGCACTGGAATGTAGATCCTTAACCACTGGACCACCAGGGAAGTCTCCCTTTATTATCACTTCTATGTGAAGTCATATGTACCTTCTCTCCCTTCTTTTCATTAGAAAAACTAGTGAAGATATAAAACTAATTCCAGGTAGAGCAAGATCTCAGTAATTCAGGCTCATGATGGGGAAAGCCAGTGGGACCCTGTTGCAAAACCTGAGTTCTAAGACTTTCAGATACTGGTGACTTGATGACTGAACAACAGCAGTCACCAAAAGTAGTGTCTGCTTTTTACAGGGCACTCAAAGCTGGTGCTCTGGGACAACCCAAAGGGATGGAGTAGAGAGGGAGGTACAAGGGGGGTTCAGGATGGGGGCACACATGTGCACCTGTGGCTGATTCATGTTGATGTATGGCAAAAGCCACATAATATTTTAATTAGCCTCCAATTAAAATAAATTAATTAATTTTAAACATTTTCAAAAGACAAAAAAAGAGCAGTGCCTGCTTCTTAAAAAGATACATTTGATAGTGTAAAGTAAGTTAACTAAGTATTGACTTTTGCTAGTACTTGCCGGGGAGGACTCTAAATGAATGTCAGATTAAAAAGACTTACAACAGCATATTACAATTGATTTGTCCTCTTAGGGAGGGTAAACATTTCCCCCTACAAGATTACTTCTATTATTTTCTTAATTCACTTTTTTAGAACACTTAGCAAAATTCAATCCAGGTCCAGTCTGTCTATATGCAAACTTTGGATTTGTGGATCTTAATTCATATTTTATTGTAAAACTAAAAAAGCACTTATACCCAGCATGGTATAATTACTCTAATATTCTCCAAGATTTCATCAGAGACTTCTTTCGGTGTTTAGGTGTCAAGATATTAATTGCTTTTTCCAAAGTGCTGTGACCCAGGTTTAATCAGTTTTCTTTAATGACTCTAGCAGGGAACTCAGTGACATCTGTGAGTGGCTGAAGGAGATGAAAGAAGCTAGGTGAATTATCTCTTCACCATTCTCAATGATATTATATGATTTGGCAAGCTCAGACTTCTGCCAAAGTAAGCTATTATTCATTTACTTCATGGCCAGGAATGCCTAATGTCTCCAGGATGAAAAAAATGATGTTGATGTTGTTACACAAGAACAGATGACTAGATGAATGAAGCAGAATAGAAGGTCTAGAAAACCATATGTGCTTTCAAATGGACTAATGTCAAAGGGGAAAGACGATCTTTCTAATAAGTGGCATCAATCAATAGATATACAAATGGGGAGGAAAAAACTTAACTCTTGACCTCACGTCAGGTATGAATATCAATTCCAAAGGGAATACATTATTAATAATACCATTTGCAGCACTATGGATGGACCTAGAGATTGTCATACTGAGTGAATTAAGTGAGACAGAGAAGGAGAAATATTGTATGATATTGCAATGAACTTATTTTACAAAACAGAAACAGACTCATAGGCTTAGGGAACAAACTCATGGTTATCACAAGGAAGGGATAGTTAGGGAGTTTGGGATGAACATGTACACACTGCTATATTAAATAACCAACAAACACCTATTGCATAGCACAGGGAATTCTGCTCAATATTCTGTAACAACCTAAATGGGAAAAGAATTTGAAAAACAATAGATAGATGTATATGTATAACTGAATCACTTTGCTCTACACCTGAAACTATCAAATTATTGTTAAACAACTATACTCCAATATAAAATAAAAAAAATTTTTAAAGGAGTACAGATATGACCATGAAATATAAAACAATAAAGTTTCTTAAAGAAAGCATACATCATGTTCATGACATTGGAGTCTGTAAAGATTTCTCAAACAGAACTCAAATTGCCAATCATAACAGAAGAAAATGATACATTTCTATATTAAAATAAAGAACTTCTATTGATCAAAAAGACACCATTAAGAGAGTAGAAAATGCAGCTCACAGAATGGAAAATCATATTTGTGATGTATATATGACAAATGACTCATTTCCAGAATTTGCAGAGAATGTCTACAAATTGGTAAGAAAAAAGACAGAAGTAGAGCAAAAACTGGCAAAAATATGGACAGGCACTCCAAAATATGAGATCCAAATGGTCAATAAACACACAAAAAGATAGCAAGTCTTATTAGTGACCATAAAAACACAAACTAAATACACAGTGTGATACCACTACACACAGAACAGAACGGCTCAAATGAGAGACAGAAAATATCCATTTTCAGTAGGATAGAAAGTAACTGGAACTCCTATACATATACTGCTGGTGGGGCTGTAGGTTGGTAGAACTGTGTTGGAAAACTTTTTGGCGGTGTCTGGCAGTGTTTGGCAGAGCATAAGAACATCTCATGATTCAGCAATTTTACTCCTTGGTATACCAGACCACCTGACCTGCCTCTTGAGAAATCTGTATGCAGATCAGGAAGCAACAGTTAGAAACAGACATGGAACAACAGACTGGTTCCAAATCGGGAAAGGAGTACATCAAGGCTGTATATTGTCACCCTGCTTATTTAACTTATATGCAGAGTACATCATGAGAAATGCTGGGCTGGATGAAGTGCAAGCTGGAATCAAGATTGCCAGGAGAAATATCAATAACCTCAGATATGCAGATGACACTACCCTTATGGCAGAAAGTGAAGAACTAAAGAGCCTCTTGATGAAAGTGAAAGAGGAGAGTGAAAAAGTTGGCTTAAAGCTCAACATTCAGAAAACTAAGATCATGGCAGCCAGTCCCATCACTTCATGGGAAATAGATGGGGAAACAGTGGAAACAGTGGCTGACTTTATTTTATTGGGCTCCAAAATCACTGAAGATGGTGATGGCCACTATGAAATTAAAAGACGCTTACTCCTTGGAAGAAAAGTTATGACCAACCTAGATAGCATATTAAAAAGCAGAGACATTACTTTGTCAACAAAGGTCTGTCCAGTCAAGGCTATGGTTTTTCCAGTAGTCATGCATGGATGTGCAAGTTGGACTACAAAGAAAACTGAGTGATGAAGAATTGATGCTTTTGAACTGTGGTGTTGGAGAAGATTCTTGAGAGTCCTTTGGACTGAAAGAAGATCCAACCAGTCCATCCTAAAGGAAATCAGTCCTGAATATTCATTGGAAGGACTGATGCTGAAGCTGAAACTCCAATACTTTGGCCACCTGATGTGAAGAACTGATTCATTTGAAAAGACCCTGATGCTGGGAAAGATTGAAGGCAGGAGAAGAGGGTGACAGAGGATGAGTTGGTTGAATGGCATCACTGACTCAATGGACATGTGTTTGAGTAAACTGGGAATTGGTGATGGACAGGGAAGCCTGGAGTGCTGCAGTCCATGGGGTCTTAAAGAGTTGGACATGACTTGGCGACTGAACAAGAGCACTCACCAAAAGACACATACAAGCATATTCATAGCCACAAACTGGAAGCTACGCAAATGTCCATCAACAGTAGCATGAATAAATGAACATTATGAGAACTAAGTCGCTTCAGTTGTGTCCAGCTCTTTGTGACTCAAGGGACTATAGCCTGCAAAGCTTCTCCATCTATGGGATTCTCCAGACAAGAATACTGCAGTGGGTTTCCATGCCTACCTCTAGTGGATCTTCTCGACCCCAGGGACTGAACCTGCATCTCTTACGTGTTCTGCATTGACAAGTGTGTTCTTTATTACTAGCGCCACCTGGGAAGTCCAGAATGAATAACTAAGTTGTGCTATGTTTGCAATCAGTTAGTGCAATGAGGAGGAGAAAACTGCAAACACACACCACAGCGTGGATATTTTTTTACAATATTATGTTGAGTGACACAAGAGTACATACTGTATGAATGCATTCACACAAAGCTTGAAAACAGGACAAACTAATATATGCCCTGGAAAAAGAGTGTGTGTGTGTGTGTGTGTGTGTGTGTGTACGTGCACATGAGTGCTCAGTCATATCCAACTCTCTGCAACCCCATGGACTGTAGCCTACCTGGTTTCTCTGTCCATCGGATTTCCCAGGCAAGAATACTGGAGTGGATGGCCATTTCCACCTCTGAGGATCTCCCCACTCAGGGATTGAACCCATATCTCTTGCACTGGCAGGCATACTCTTTACCACTAAGCTACCTGGTAAATAGTATAGATGACCTTATTTGCAAAGCAGAAATAGAGACACAGACATAGAGAACAAATATATGAGTATTAAGGGGAACAGGGGTAGTGGGAGGAATTAGGAGACTGGGATTGACACACATACACTACTGACATTATGTATAAAATAGATAACCAATGAGAATCTACTGTTCAGCACAGGGAACTCTACTCAATGCTCCGTGATGACCTAAATGGGAAGGAAACGCAAATAAGAGGGGATACATGCATACATACGGGCTTCCCAGGTGGCACTAGTGGTAAAGAACCGCCTGCCAATGCAGGATATATAAGAGACACGGGTTCAATCCCTGGGTTGTGAAGATGCCCTGGGAGGATGGCATGCAACCCACTGTATTCTTCATGTCACAAGGAGTCTGACACGACTGAATCGACTTAGCATGCATGCACACATGGATAGCTAAGTCACTGCTGTACAGCAGAAACTAACACAACGTTGTAAAGCAACTATATTGCCAATAAAAATTAATTTTAAAAAGTCAGGATAGTCATTCTTCTTTGTGAGATTTTTACTGGAAGGGGGCTTGAGGGAGGTTTCTGGGGTGCTTGTATGTCCTGTTTTTTTTTTTTTTAATCAGGATGCTAATTACATGAATGTGTTCCATTTGTGAAAAAGCATCCAGCCAGTCACGTATGATTTGTGCATGAAATTAACTGCTTATAATTCATGCATATAACAAAACCCCACAGCATGCTACTTCATCATTTCCAGTTTATTCTCGATTATATTTGGAGAGGCAGATTTTACATGATAGCTTCAAACCAACCATTATACGTTAACCAAATTTTACACAAGCCATTTGAAAAAAGATCTAAAAATGTGCTTAGTTATTGGTATTATATAACATTGATCAAGCACCAAGAGTGCACTGAGAGCTTAGAACAAACATAGAAAAGACAGTCCCTGCCTTCGAGGATCCCCACTCCTTTAGACTCTAAAGTTCAGAGTCGTGCACATAAAACTTCACCTAATATTTCATACCCCTTTATTCATAAGGCATAAATAAGGAAGTTTGTTGCATTTCTCCTTATTAATAAATATCGAATACCCTTTTCCCCTGTTATACCAACTATTATTAACATTGTTGCCTTTAAATACAAATTTCCAATGTACAATATACAGTATACTCTGATTTGGTATTCACACAATTGAGCACAATCTTCTTGCAGGCTGGTTATAATATGAAACAGGTTGGATTTCAACGTTCACACATTTTTATACGACTTAACAGAATTGTGTATTCTCGGCAGAGCTTTTTTTAAGAAAAAGGAGGTGCCGTGCTCTTAAACTGATAAACTATAAACAAAGACAGCACTGCCTTGATTACAATAAGGGTATCAGAGCTTATGCAGGTTCCAAACAGTGACTTTCAGCACATCTATTAAGCCAGCCTTGCAGATACAAACCACATAGCTGCATGCCCTAAAATACTAACAATTTATGATCAGCTAGTAATGGGTGATACAAGTATGATTTGCTTTACTATATTTTCCATTTAAAGAAGGTACTGGCGTAAAATATCTGAAAACTGTGAGCTGGGAAATACTCTTTGCTTCTCTGCAAGGCTATGTTCAGAGCAAATTCAGACTGAAAATGAGGATGTGATGATTATGACTTTATTTGGATAAAGAGATCTAATTTTAAAATAATCCCTTGATAATGTCCGATGGTTCATTTCTTTAAAATGCAAGAGAACTGAAGTGAATTTTGATAATATAATGATATTCAGTTTAGGCACAAGAAATGGTACTTCATCAGAATATGCCAGATATGGTGGTAGAGGCTGTTGCCTACTACAGAAGTCAGGCCTGACCCTAGGTCGCCCACAGGGAGCTCATAGCAGCAGGAGATGAGAGGCAAATTTTAGAGGAATAGGTAGATGCTTCATTCCCATCCAGACTCTGGTCTTGACCCTTTCTGCAAACAGAGGGATGGAGGAGCTGGAGTGAGTCTAGAGGTCCAGAGAAAGAAAGTGTAACAAGCTTGGGATCAATGGAGAGAAAGAAGCCAACTATGAACTTCACATTCTCTAGACCCCAAGACTCCAAGCATCCATCAGGCTTCACGCCATGGCAAAAGTGCATAACTTGACACCAGACTCAGAGCTACCAAGCTAAGGACAATCGCTTTCCAGAGGAAACCCCCTTGCCTGGGGGTCATGGTTGTGTGGTCTCCCAGGGGGGTGACCAGGTCTGGATGTTTCCATGATGCAGCAATGAGTGGAGCTGAATTTTAAAGCTATGCTGGACTTAGAGCAAGACTAAATTTCTTTGACTACCTTCCCAGATATGAAAAGTGTAGGAGAAAATTCTTCACTTCTATGCATTGGGAGGGTGCTTATACTCACGCCCTCCCCAGGGAGCTAGGCACGTGGCCCAAAGAGGGCCCTTTAAGAAGAAACTCACCCAAGGGCAGTGGCCATAGTGGTTTGGTCGATCCGGCGTGATCCTACCTGGCAAACGGAGGAGTCCGAATGGGATTTGACAAATTTTTCTTAGCCTGGGTGACTGCATCTCCACTTCTCTGCAAATCACAGGGCAAGAGGTTGGCAACCTACCTACCTCTGCTGTTCTCATGGCTTAACCTGTGATAAAGGGGAGAGCGTCAGGGCTAGGGTGTTTTCTTGAGTGGTATAGATTGGGAGGAGACTTGGGAACCCACAACTCCAGAGGGTATTAATCTAGAATCCCCTTTGGGCTGAAAGAAACAACCTTATTTAATGTGCCCAACCCAAAACAGAGCACCAAAAGACTAAATTCTGACAATAGACAGTAATATATATTAATATATTTTTCATTTTCAATTATAAATCCTCAGGTTTCCATACTAAGGCTTAAATTTCAGTCACCTAGCTGAAAATCTATACATAAACATGAGACTATAAATAGAGAACATGAAGACCTCTAAAAACGAAGGTTTACTACAGATGAGAGCATCCATCCTATATTTATTAACAACACAAAATGTTCTGACTCCCCTTTGGGGGAACAAGAGAATTAGACACAGCAAGCTAAGCAGTATTTGGAAGATTTTAGGATGGATGCTGAATTTCTATTGCTTTAAAATCTGAGATGCTTCCCAAAACTCCCTTTTAGGAATTTATTCTATCATCAGGCTTCCCTGGAGGCTCAGACAGTAAAGAATCTGCCTGCAATGCTGGAGACCTGGGTTCAATCCCTGGGTCAGGAAGATCCCCTGGAGAAGGAATGGCCACCCACTCCAGTATTCTTGCCTGGAGAATTCCATGGACAGAGGAGCTTGGCGGGCTAGAGTCTATGGGATCCCAGAGTTGGATGTAGCTGAGTGATTAACAATTTCACTTTTCTTTCACTGGAGTGACAGGATTCTTACTACCGTTTATTTATATTCCACTTTGTTTTCGGAAGAACTAAGGTAGCTAGTTTTTGTCCATTGTTTTTCTTTATCCTATAACAAGACATTAGGATCTGACACTGAACAGGATTCTTTCTGTCCATTCATGTCAAAGCACCATTCAACAGGTGGAAACTGAGATCAAATTCTCATGAATGACAATGGCTTCCTTACACGGGAGAAATCTTGCTCTCAAGTTAATTAACAGAGAAGACAATAAACCAAAATCAGGTATTTAGATAGACATATAGATAGATAAACGGTTAAATAGATAATTATTTTTTTGCACTGCTGACAAATATTTGAAACTATGGAGTAGATGCTGGAGTAGTTGAGAACACCTCAGAGCCTTTATCATATTATCGACAAGCTTTCAAAATCTTTTTAAAGCCATTGGAAATGGCTGGTATTATTGGTGCACAGCAACCACGGTTTATAGTTGGAAGGTCAAAGTTCTGCCATTGTCTCTACTCTTCAAGGCACAAGGACAAGTTCCAAAATCAACTCATGGTAAAAGGTGGAGTATCCGTACTACCAGGAGATAGAAGATGGAGGAGATGACCCACACACCAAGGCAAGGATGGGAGGTCCTTTGGGATACCTTGACTTTCAGATGTTGAGCATACATCATTAGTGAGCAGCCCTCCCATGGCTTGGGGTGGCCACTGGAAGGTCTCCTAGCCTGAAGACCTTGGCCTATTAAGCAGAGAGGTCACTTTATGCCATGGCTGACTTGGCAGTCCAGTACCTTCCTACCCTGGGCACCAGGAAGAAGGTCCGGAATGTTTCCATGAAGATCTCCAACAAAGAGCATCATGATGACAGAAGGGCAAGTATGAAAAGTCAGTAGCCCTTGATTACAGTCAGCAGAGAAGTAAACAGTAACCCCCTATGGAAACATACCCTGTTACTTCACCTGCTATGGTCTAGGAACATTAAGGAAGAGAGAACCCAGGCTTTTCTTTCTCATATTGCTCTCTCTTAGCTTTCCTTTAAAGAAGTATGTATTAACCATCTCCTCTATAGCATATTCTCCACCATGAAATGGAAAGAATCCAACCAATTAATCTTCCTCTTCCTTTTTTTTTTTTTTTTTCCTGGAATTCAGTTTGTATCTACTGGTCATCCATTACATTCTTTCGGTAGGAAAAGATATTGCACTTCTTAAAATTCATCTGTGTCATTAAGTCAAAGCTAATAGGTAGGTAGACATCTTTCTAGAATGAATATTTTCCGAAGACCATCATCAGCATTTGCAGAAAAGCCTCCATGATTCCTGTTTTAACAAGTGGTGCCTGACCTGCCACGTGATTTTAGACTACAGAGAAAGATGTCAGAGGTCACGAGCCATTGGCAACATCGCCTCCAGCAGCTCATGATTTCATCGTGCAGATGGGCACAACGATCACCAGAATGACTGTGCATGCAGCCGCAGCAATCAGAGCCGCTATCTTGCAGACCTTGGCTCGTCTGAATTCAGCTTCTTTCCGTTTTAGCAACGAGTCGTAGCCCGGAGTATAAATGTCTTCCATCCAGTACTCTAAGTTGTTTGGATTTAAAGATTCTTGAGTCTAAAAGTGAAGAGAAGATGTTAGAAAGATGGTGAATATTTGTAAACAGGTTCATCACCCTTGAAGCATCTCAGCTGGTGCTTGAAGCACCTTGAAGCTGTCTGCAGTTGGCAGTGGTGTCCAAGCTGCCCACCAGCTCCTCCTGAGATGGACCACCAAGGACTCAGTGTCCTGCACACCCCAGATTGCACCTTCCCCCTCTTACTACAAAGGTCATGATGGTCTCAACACAGGAAAACCCAGAGGTTTTCTGGGGACAAGCAAAACAGGGCCGAGATAAGCAAGAGTCTACACTTCAAGGGCGCACAGCCAAGAACGGGCTGGCCTCACTGTCGGGGAAGCAGGGAGGGTCACTGACAGATATTCTCCACTTACAGTCCCTAAGAACAGAGCTGTTTGAAGCAAGGCTGTTCTATTACTCTGATTCACTTCCCAGTTCTTCAGAAAAAGCCTCTACTGAAAAATCAAAGGCATGTCCCACAGAAGCAGCTCAAACAAAACATAAAATATTTCCATCTCAAACATCTGTCTGAGCAGGTCAGGCCACTGCTCAAAGGCCAGGTCTACAGACTGTCGGCAGACCACCCCCAGGCCAGGTGCAGCATCCCCAGTGGGAGGCCCCTCCCTGACATTTTGTCTCCTGGCCTCCTGAGATTAACGATTGTCTGTGAGAGAAATATCGTATTTAACCTGTGTTGCCCATGAATCCTGTTCTCCATGGATGGCTATAATCTATTTCCATAAAGAGAAGCAGTGTTCTCATTTTACAGCAAGCATTTAATAATGTGAGTGGCACATAAAAGCGGCAACACATTGCAATTCCAAGTTGAGGTCTCCTAAATCTCTGAAACACAAGCAAAATATCCATTTTGAAGATGTTCTCAGATTGGTCAATGTTGATAAAGATGGGTGTGTTACAAATTATGTACACACACACACAGAGGATTACAAAACAAATACTTCCAAAACTTAAAAAAAAAAAAAAAAAAACCCTCAGTGGTTCTAGGTTATTGGAATATTGATGATTTTCTCATCCACGTTAGTCATTCTCCAGCTGTCCTTCCAGAGCAGTTCTCTGTTCTTCTCCACCTTTCTGTGGTCCCCCCAGGTCTTGGTCCATATGGACGCATCCCTGGTGGGTCCCCTGGTGGCTCAGATGGTAAAGAATCTGCCTGCAATGCAGGAGATGTGGGTTCGATCCCTAGGCCAGGAAGATCCCCAGAGAAGGAAATGGCTAACCACTCCAGTATTCTTGCCTGGAGAATCCCATGGACACAGGAGCCTGGCAGGCTACAGTCCATGGGGGCCACAAAGAGTCCAACATGACTGAGTGACTAACATACACACTGGTGGGTTCAGTTGGTGGAGCACCAGTCCTCAGGCTCCGTCTCTGATGGACTACATTTCTATCTGGCACCTGCTTTCACAGCTGTGGGTCCTGGTGGGTTTCATAAATAGCTCCCATCTCTGGGCCTTCAGATCCAAGGGCAGCATCAGCCTCTCACCGATGCTGGTCCCTGGGTGCTTGCTGGGCTTTAAACCCCACCTACACTGATGCCAACAGCCCCCTCCTCCCATTCCCATCCTTCCATGAGTCCACCAGCTGCTTCCTGATGGGATGCTGACAGTCCATACGCCGTGGACCCCTCTGGCATCTCTATTGCTCTCCTGCTGCTAATGGCCTTCTAGTACTGGGGCCAGCAGACACCAGCCCAGGAGCTAAATTCAGCCCAACACCTGCCTCTGTACAGCGTACAAGTTAAGAATGGTCCTCACATTTTTTAATCACTGAAAAAAAAAGAAAAGAAAAACAACAGTCAGGGATACGTGAAAATCATAGGAAATTCAAATCGCAGCATCAAAAGAGAATGTTTTATCAAAACACAACCATGTCCAGTCATTTATTTAACACAAATTGTCCATGGCTGCTCAAGACTATCATGGGCAGAGCTGAGCAGTTGAAGCCTAGGGTGCTGCAGTCCATTGGGTCGCAAAGAGTCGGACACGACTGAGAGACTGAACTGAACTGAGCAGTTGTGATGACAGAGATTGTAAGGACTTCTGGGTCTTAAGGTAGTTACTCTCTGGCCCTTTAGAGGAGAGTTTGCCAACCTTTGTTCTAGTCTATTCAGTTGTTTAGTCACTAAGGCATGTCCCATTCTTTTGTGACCCCATGGACTGTAGCCTGCCAGGCTCCTCCATCCATGGGATTTCCCAGGCAAGAATACTGGAGTAGGTTGCCATTTCCTCTTTCACAGGATCTTCCCAACCCAGGGATAGAACCCATGTCTCCTGCATTGGCAGGCAGATTCTTTATCATTGAGCCAACCGGGAAGCCCTTTCCTGAATAGATATGCTTTATGCACTGCGATTCAGTCAGTGAAATAAACTATTTGTAATTAGTTTTTTCAATAACTGTAAGCTCTCATGACACCCAGTAGCAGAGAGGTGATGCCAAGGTTTCCCAGGACTCAGGGAGCATCTTTGATTGACAATTGCACCTGCTGAACACTGGAAATGGAAATGGTATCTTTGACGTATCCTCAAGGCGCCATTGCTGGTGAATTTATATCTCGAAGCCAAGAGACAGCAAGAAGATGGTCCAGATGCTGAGGCTGCCCTAAGACAGTACCTGGATCTCTGCAAAGTGATGGAAACAAGGAGGGTGGTGCCTTTCTGCCTTTACCAAGTTTCTGATACCTATTCTACTTTGCTGCAAACACCCTCGAAAGGCTATGAAACTCCTTGCTGTCTTACATTTTGTGAGATTAGATATATTATCCTCTGCTTTTTTAAGTGATGTCACCTGAAGCTCTCTAAAGATCTTCAACTTTTTATAATTTCACCGTTAGTGCTTATAAATATTGCCACTTCAAAATCACATATATCTGTAAGAGCAATTCTCTCAGACTCAGCCTTCCAGACGTTAAAAAGATGTTTCTCAATCTATGATTCATTCAGTTAATCTGACCATGTCAAGGTCATCCCATGATACTGGTGAGACACTGATTATTCCTCCAGGTGAGCCATTCATACCTCCAAGTCTTCCCTGATTCGTGGCATCCTAATACTCACAGAGCACAGTGTGGTACCCACAGCAAAGTGTTAGGACCACCTCCAGGAGAAAAGAATCCTATATAGCCTGCTTGCCAGCAGGATGGTGACAGGAGAGGACGTGGCCTGAAGGGTCAAATGATAAGCAGCAGGCACGCGGACATAAGGTGCGGGAGGGGACAGGGGCCACGATATCTCCAGGGTCATCCTGATAGCACCACCCGCCTGACTCTCAGGATTTGGCCGGAGATGCTCCTCCCCATAACTGCTGTCAGTTAGGCACCAACATAAACCAATGTCATTGCGGTCACTTTAGTGACACGAAGCCCCACTATACTCTCATCACCAGAAAAATGAAATGGTGACGAGGCAACATAAGATGAAAGAACAGAAGTATTACTGCTGGAGAGTCCGACAGGAATTCAGACTTGTCGGACCTGCAGCAAGTTCTTGAGTTTCTCGGGCCTTGATTTCCTCATTTACCTGCTTGAGATGAACATCATCACTCCTGCCTGCAGGCCACTGAGAGACTGTGGTAAAAAAAGCACCACACAGGGGCTTCCCTCGTGTCTCAATGGCAAAGAATCCACCTGCTAATGCAGGAGAAGTGGGTTCAATCCCTGGTTCGGGAAGATCCCATGTGTGCGGAGCAACTGAGCCTGTGTGCCACAACTATTGAGCCTGTGCTCTAAAGCCCACCCATCTCAACTACTGAAACCTGCAAACCCTTGACTTAAGGTTCCACAACAAGAAAAGCCACCACGATGAGAAGCCTGTACACCACAGCTAGAGAGTAACCCCCGCTCACCACAACTGAAGAAAAGCCTGTGCAGCAAGGACCCAGCACAGCCAAAAATACATTTATAAATAATTATATATATTATAAATAATTAAAAAAAAACACCATACGGAGTTGATTGATTTCAGCATCCTTTCATCAGCCTAAATACCTTTTCAGTCCCTGATTAATGCCAGGTACTTGAAATACATTCTTCTCATGTCTCACACCACCACCACAAATTAGAAGTTATCATGGAGAGTTAACAGGTGAGGGGACCACAGCTCAAACAGGTGAATGTTCCAGGCTGCACAGCAAAGTGGATGAGAACCTCCACTGTGGGAAAACACATTCCTTTTCTCACCACCGTACTGGCCCTCCTGCAGACTCTTGGCTTCAGAGCAAGGCAATGTCAAGGGATACCTTGCCATACCAGCCTCCACCAGCATCTCCCCAGCTGCCCTTTAAGTGGTGGGGACATTCAGGGACCTGGACATACGTGACTGGCAGCAATAAGACAATGAACCTCGCTGCCCACAGATCTAACCAGCAGGTGAAGGCAAGGTGCTTCCCTGCTCCCAAGATGATGCAGACACACAGATAGACGCAGCGTGGATGGAACCACCAAGATGCAAGCGTGACCGAAACCCAGCCCTGCCTGTGGTGGAACAGCAAACACACCCTCTAGCCACAACTGCATTCACAGAGTTTCCAGGGGTGGCGCTTACCTGGGGCTGCTCCATACGGAAACATAATCCATAGCTTGGCTCCCACAAACATGCTTATCCCACGGGCTACATGTGGAAGGAGAAATCAGGCTTGTGTTCCATTAACCAGTTGGGATCAGGTCTTAGGAGCAAGCATGAGAATCTGCACTTGGTACGGAGTCTTAAATGCAACGTTAGCAAATTGATGCCCAAGGTCAGTCCACCAATGAAGCATTCCTGTTGCTAAATGTTTACAAGCCAATAAGCAACATAGCAATCCCCTGGTTACACATCTCTGCCTTATGATGTATTCATGTTCGGTGTTCCATGGTGGGGACCAAGGGGGCTGAAGGGGAGGGAGTGAGTGGCTAGGGCATCCTTCATCCATTTCTGCATCCACCGGGGTGTGGCCAGGCTTCCCCTACCTCACCCCACCCTGGGCAGAGAGGCTCACCTGCAGGTCCAGGGCTGTCAGCTTGCCCTTGTCACCCGAATTGCGTGCATACTCCTCGATGGTCCAGGAAGGCTGGCCCCGCTTCACCTCTGCCAGCTCCGTGAGCCGCATGTCCGTGTACAGAGGGTTGCTCTTCATGTGGGCCTTGAGAGAGGCGGGGTAGGGGTGAGGGCTGAACACCTGCTCCACCAGGAAGCCGTCCTTGGGCTGCTTGGGCAGGCGGTGCTGAGGGGGGATGTCGTACTGCCTGTCTGCCTGCAGAGGGGCACAGAGAAGTCCGGGAGGCCACACAGATGTGGTCAGATGTCACACTGGGCAGACCCCAGCTTTTCATCACTAGGTGCTGCTCAGGTAGCAACATGCAGTTATTCATGAGCAAATAAGATTGCCTGTACCGGGGGACATTTACTAGGAAAAGCTTACGACATTAATACTACTCATACGACCCAACATTTCTGTGCCAGAGAGAGACGATTTTATCTAATCTTCATGCCATGACTACTACTATTAACACACATTATTCTGGTAAGCAAAAGGAGACCAGAAAGACTCAGTAATTTACCCCAGGGAGCACAGCTGCTAATGGCAGGGAGCCGGAATTTAAATTTAGCATCTGGCTTCAGAAAAGCCTTGCTTAACCACTGCACAGTGCCGCCCCCTCTTTCTTCCCTTCCTTCTTTATTTCTGCCACACTATGTGGTATGACAAAATCTTAGCTCCCCAACCAGGGATCGAACCCATGCCACTTGCATTGGAAGCGCAATCTTAACCAGTGGACCACCAGGGAAGTCCCTGCCCCCTCTTTCTATTACCAATTTCTACCTGGTCCTGAGGAGTAAAAGATACGGGTATTTTCCCCAAGGAACTGGCCGAAACCATGGATGACACACTGCTTCTTTGGATGGAGGAAGCCAAGTCGGAAAGGACATGGTGAGAGCCTCCACTGGTTTTCAGGAACATCTGCTCAGCCTCCAAGACAGGGAACGGTCTGGATCACAGTGTGGAGGCAGGAACCTGCCTGACACCGCTGGCATCACTGATGCTCTCAGTCCCTAGTTATGAACCCGGGGCTCTGCTCTCCATGAACCCTGTTATAACCCAGGCCTTCTGATACCTTCTAACTTCAGGCCCTCAGATCTCCACACACATGTCACTTCCTCCAGGAAGCACTCCCTGACCCACCAAGACCAGGTCAGTGCCTACCTATGAGACCCCTTCAGACTGTGTACGGAGCTCACAGCCAGCACTGTCCCACTGAACTATAATGGCCTGTCTGTCTGTCTGACTGTCTCCTCCACTGGACTGTGAGTTCCTCAAGGGCAGAGGACTATCCTGATCACTAAGTCACACCACTAAGGAGAAGGCGCTCCAAGCTTTATAAAAGGGATGGATACAAACACTATGGGGTTTCTCAGGTGGTGCCAGTGGCAAAGAACCTGCCTGCCAGTGCAGGAGATGTAAGAAATATGGGTTCAATCCCTGGGTTGGGAAGATTCCCTGGAGAAGGGAATAGGTACCCAGTCCAATATTCTTGCCTGGAGAATCCCATGACAGAGGAGCCTGGTGGGCTACAGTCCAGAGGGTTGCAAAGAGTTGGACACAACTGAGTACATAATGCAAGCAAGCTTTTCTGACCTGGAAAGTTACCCACTGCCCACACTTGCCCCCACTGCTCCTACCAAGGAGCTGCTTGTGTTCTAATCTGGCAGTTCATATGTATACCTAAGATAGTTTAAAAATAAAAGCTGGTATCTACTCTGCACAAAGATGACTAAAGGAGGGAAATCAGAGACCAGCAAGAAGCCCCTGGGAAGCTTTCAGAGGCTTTTGAATTAAGAGGCCTTAATTCTGGGGGCTAGCCAGCCATCTCATCCTCTGCCACCCCGTTATCTTTTTGTCTTCAATCTTTTCCAGTGTCGGGGCTTCCCTGGTGGCATAGAGGTAAAGAATCTACCTGCAATGCCGGAGACCCAGGTTCGATCCCTGGGCTGGGTAGATTCCCTGGAGAAAGGAATGGCAACCCCCTCCAGTATTCTTGTCTGGAGAATCCTATAGACAGAAGAGCCTGGCAGGCTACAGTCCATGGAGCCAAATAGAATCAGACATGACTGAGCAACTAAACACTGAGAAAAACAACAAAGCTGGCACCCAGTTATGTGACCTTAAGTGGGCATTACCTCTTTAGACTTCCGATGCCAGTCTTTACTGTCTCCAGGACCTCGCTCTTTGATCTCCTCCTCACTGATGCCCATGCGGTTGGAGTAAGTGATGGTGCGCCAGTCCCTGGGTGAGTTGGAGATGCTGGCAATCTTGGATTCTGTGGCACTGTTCTCCTCTGTCAGGGACCTGGAAGACGGCCTGGTGAAGAGGCTTTTTTTTAAGGCCTGGACACGAAGGCTTTCGCTGTTGCTCCCACTGGCATCTGAGCAGCACCAGTCAGCCGTATTCTCCAGCTTGGGCCCATGGGCACCCTTGTGGGCACGGAACATCCGGGGCGAGGCGCTCTCATCAGATGGAGCCTCACTGGTCAGAGAATTGAGGTCTATCTGCACGCTTACCTTCTCGGGCTGCTGCATCTTCTGGTCTAGTTTATTGAGCTTGCCCAGGACCTGGGAGATCTCCTCACGCACACCCGATAGTGACTCGAGCTTCCGTTCAATCTCCCCGATCCTGAGCACCAGCTTGCACACGCTGGTCTTCAGCTCCTCTTCTGAGTGGTGGCTGTTTTCTGGCCGGCTGCCCTTCTCCCCTTGGCTGCTGGGGAGCCCATTGGCGATTCTGGTGAGGTGGTGCTCTGGCGAACTGTCACAGTCCGACTTGTGAAGCTGAGATAGGGACCCTGTGCTGTTGTAGCAGGATGACTGCATGACCCCCGTTGAGCCACTGATGCTCATGTCGTCAAGAAACCGGAAGATGTCGCTGATGTCGTCACTGACCACCTCCGAATCATCATCGGAATGCTTCACTGCATGCCGGTCACTGTACTTGCCCTGCCCGGGAGTGCACAGGTCCTTGCCTTTTTTGGGCTCCAGAACGTGCAGGTCAGTCTGGGTGCCCACACTGCTGGTGTCTGAGCTCAGCTGCCCACTGGTACAGCTGATGCTCTTGTCTTTAAACTTTTTGACTGGTTCATGCTTCTCCAGGTCCACAGGGGATGGAATCTCTTTAGATTTGAGCCCATTGGGCTTTGCTGAGTAGCCGACTGGGAGGATGGGCTGTTGATCCTGTGGTGTCAGGTAAGCGGGGCATCTGTCCGGGGTTGGGAAGTTGGGTGTCTGACTATTGGAATTTGGATAACGGAGCTTCTCCTCGGAGGGGTTTCTGTTGAAAAAGGAACGTTCAAAGTCAGGAACTTCTTCGGTGTTGAGGCTCCAGCTTTTGGCCGGCCAGGGGGTCTGCTTGCCTGTTTTGCCAGGACAGCGCCGGGCCTCCTGGGGCCCCATCACTGGAGTGGGCCCAAAATATGTGGAGGCCTGAAGGTCATCTAAGCTCTCATGCTTTGCCCGCCTCTTGTCAGGAACCGGGGAGTACTCGGGGTTCAGGTACTGGCTGCTGTAGGGCATCTCAAAGCTGTGATGGGGGAAGGGCGTCTTGTGGGACTCCTTGCGGCCCTGGGATTTCCTGTGCTCACCCTCAGCCTTGTTGGCTGGGCTGGCCAACCCAGGGGACACAGCCATCAGATTGTGAAAGTCCTCTTTGAAGATGTTCCTTTTCTGGACACAGGACTGGACCACGAAGGGCTCGTCGTTGGAGATGAAGGTCTGCTTGATGCCCTGGGGGAGAGGCAGGGAGTCCTGATCAGACATGGACTCGCTCTCGAGGTTCATGGGGAAGTAGGTTCTCTGCATCTCGCAGGGCTGAGGGCTGGCCACGGAGTATGGGGCCAGAGCCTGCAGCCTGTCCAGGGAAGCTGCCCGGTTTTTCACATCTTTGCTGACCCCCAGCAGGAAGTTGGGTTCAGAGGCAGGAATGAACTGCGGGCAGTCCTTGCAGTCCACCTTTCTGCACTTGGATGACTGGCGGGTGGGGTAGCCCCGGCTGAAAGGCCGGTCACTCAGCTCACAGTTGAGGGGCTCACACTCGGCTGCACTGCAGATCTCCGTGTCTGAGCGGCACGAGTCAAAAGAGGCATCTTTCTTGCGCATCTTCTGCCGGCCTCCTGGCAGCTTCTCCTTGGCGGCACCCCCATTCATCTGGATCAGGTTGAATATGGTCACGATGTCCGCGGCCACCATGATTTTCTTGGACTGCTGGTTGTTTACAGCGCATTTCATCTTGTCTTTGAATAACGTGGCTGGGAAGTTGGGGTCAAGACAGGCCGTATAGAAGAGCACGCTTCGCAGTTTGGCGAGCTGGGACAGATCAAAGCGGGCGCACAGGGATTTGCAGAGGTCCTGGTAGGAGACAGTATTTTGCTTGCTGTCTAATTCCTCCAAGATCTTCACCAAGAAGAGGGACGTTTCCTGGTTGGTCTCCATGGCTTAGAATTTTACAGGCTAGCTGGCGACACTGGAAACTTCAAGTCAGTTCTGTGGGACTGATAATATGGAAAAATAGTAGGGAGGGGAAAAGAGGATTAGAAACATCAGTGGAGTTTTAAGTCAAGCTGGTCCTGAACCACATAAAGAAATGCAAGGAAAGACTTTTTAATACTTAGAAATGTTGTAAATGCTTTAAAAATATTTATAAATACCACGTCATAATTCCCTTCCAAGGAACATTGGACATGGAAACTGGGAAATCTAGATTTTCATCTTAACCTACTGATTAGCACTTAGATGCTGGGCAAAGGCTTTCAACTTTCTGGGGAACTACCTAAATAAATTATGAATGACTAAAGGAATCTACCTAAAGAAATTAAGAATGACTTTGATTTTGCATAAAAATGTTCACTGTGTATATGTGCAACTGATTCACTTTGCTGTACACCTGAAACACAACATTGCAAATCAACTATGCCCTCCTAGAATATTCTTTTAAATAGTTACAATCATAAAAAGATGCTCATTATATGGTAACAATAGTGAAAAATAAAACATCTTAAATATCCGAATATTAGGGTAATGCATAAATAAAGCAGGTTACGATATACAGTGATTTTTTACAAACATTAAAATTACATTAATGTAGGACTTCCCTGGTGGTATAGTGGATAAGAATCCTCCTATCAATGCAGGGGATACAGGTTAGATCCCTGGTACGGGAAGATTCCACATGCTGTGGAGCAACTAAGCCCTCACACCACAACTAGTGAGCCCCCATGCCCTAGAGACTGTGCTCAGCAACAAGAGGCGTTACTGCATGAGAAGCCGGTGCACCACAATGCAGAATAGACCCTGCTCACTGCAACTAGAGAAAGCCTGTGCACAGCAACAATGACCCAGGGCAGCCCCAAAGTAAATAAATTACATTCATGTATATCCTTACAATGGAATACTGCTGCTGCTACTGCTGCTAAGTCGCTTCAGTCGTGTCCAACTCTGTGCGACCCCATAGACATCAGCCCACCAGGCTCCCCTGTCCCTGGGATTCTCCATGCAAGAACACTGGAGTGGGTTGCCATGTCCTTCTCCAATGCATGAAAGTGACAAGTGAATGTGAACTCATCAATAAAAAGGTACAAATTACTAATATATGTAGTAAATGACATGAATGAATCTGAAATATATGGTGCTTGAATGAAAGAAGCCAGACTTGAAAGGCTACCTAGCATATGGTGATTTTGTCGCTAAGTCATGTTCAACTCTTGTGATTCCATGGACTGTAGCCTGCCAGGCTCCTCTGTCCATGGGATTTCCCAGGCAAGGATACTGGAGTGGGTTGCCATTTCCTCCTCCAGGGGATCTTCCTGACTCCGGGATTGAACCCGAACCTCCTTCACTACAGGCAGATTCTTTACCAACTGAGCCACCAGGGAAGCCCCTCTTATTATACGGTTCCATTTTTATTATATTCTGAAAAACAGATCCGTGGTTGCCAGACACTGGATGTGAAGCTAGGTGTAGGCGAAATGGCAAGGTGTAGACAAAACTCCATCCTGGATGATGGAGCTCTTTCACATCTCGATTGGAGTGGTGGTTACATGTCTCTCTGCATTTGTCAAAACTCACAGAACTGTGTGCTAAAACGTGTGAATTTTACTTATGTAAATTACATCTTAATTATAAAATTACACATTGGAGACTTTTGATGACAAAAGAAAACTGAGGAATGACATTCTGAGTGAAAATGTAAAAATGAATCTGTATCTATAGTAAGATCTTAATTATATAAAATTATATCTTCTTGGAAATGAAACTGAAAGAAAATAATATACACTAAAATGTTAATGGCTGTTACCTTTGGATTGCAAATATAGATTTTCATTCTGAATTAGTCATCTTTGTTTCTCAATATTTTATTATGCAAATTTTCAAACATACAGGGAAGTTGAAAGAATTTTACAGTGAACACTCATATAACCACCATCTGGATTCCACCATTAACATTTTACTATATTTGCTTTATCACTTATCTATCCATCTACCCTTCATGAAGCCATCTTATTTTTTTAAATGCACTTCAAAACAAATTGCAAACATTTGTGCACCTCCTCCTAAAGATTTCACTGTGCCTATAATTAACCTAAGTCCAATAATTGTTTACAGTTTCTCTTTTATTAATAAGATTTACATACAATGACATGTACAAAATTTGTGTGTATTTGCTGAAGTTGTAACAAATGTGTGTGCCCGTGTTAAAAGCAAAACCTCTATAAGATCTAGAATGTTCCCATTGCCCCCAAAGTCCCTCATATCCCTTCCCATTCAATGACAGTTCTTATTTTTTATAGGTAACATTAATATTTTCTTCATTATTTTCCTTCTTTTCCAAAATTCCTACCATGACCACACATTATCTTTTGCCATCACCAAATCAACACAGGAGACGTTAAGAGACGCGGGTTCGATCCCTGGGTCAGGAAGATTCCCTATACGAGGGCATGGCAACCCACCCCAGTATTCTTGCCTGGAAAATCCCATGGACAGAGGAGCCTGGAGAGCTACAGTCCATAGGGTTGCAAAGAGTCAGACATGGCTGAAGCGATTTAGGACACACACATACAAACAATAATTAATCTTATTTTGAAGTGGAAAGAAAAATCTCCATTAATGAACTCGGATGGAAAAATGAAAAACATCAAGCCAAAAGCTTAACAAAGCATTACAAGAGAAAGTGAACTTCTCATGGATAAATTTGGACCCAATTTCTGAGATTTATAAGGAAATATCAAATTACACATGGGAACCTTGCCAGTCACTACTTAGCAAAGGCATTTTGACGACTGACTTATAGATTGTCAAGTTGACTTGGCCCATACACAGCCACAGAGCTTCCCAAGTGGCGCTAGTGATAAAGAATCCACCTGCCAGTGCAGGAGAGGCAAGAGACATGGATTCAATCCCTGGGTCAGGAAGATTCCCTGGAGAAGGAAACGGCAACCCACTCCAGTATTCCTGCCTGGGAAATCCCACGGACAGAGGAGCCTGATGGGTTACAGTCCACGGGGTCACAAAGAGTGGGACACAACTGAGAGCACACACACAGAGCCTGTTTTCTAGGGGAACAGTGTTTTTTATAGGGGTTAACTTTCAGCTGCTCTGGACCACGGGTTCTCTCTCCATCCTGAAGGCAGTGCTCCCAATGAGAATCTATACCCTCTCTCCATGAACGTCTGCAGGGACATGCAGAGATGAGTGGCCTGGATTTTCTTGTATGGAAAAGGTAGCTGAGCCCTGAGAGGCTCTGCTCCTGCCCAGAACAAGTCACAGGGAAACCCCCATCTTCCCACACAGCTCTCCTTCCCTGCCCCATCTGCCCACTTCGTCTGATGAGAGTGCTGTGTGTCAGGATGTTCTGGTTTGTTCCAGGTGGGGACAACCTGCCAAGCTCAGTCTTCAAGAAAACAAGCACAGAAACTTGAGCAGAGGACAAATGAATATAAATACTGAGGGAAGAGCAATTACAACTCAGGCACATCAGATTTTATATACAGGGGACACAAAGCACTTTCAGAAATTCTAGAATTATTTCAAAGATTTCTAGAATTCTTGTAACAGTCTTAGGAGGCTTCTTTCACTATCAGTTTCTGACAGACCAGCAAACAAGTTCAGAGCCCTGCAAGTAGCAAGCGGGAGCAAGGATCCTCAGAGCTGGACTTGCAGTCCAACCCCATGGACCTCCCCCAAACCCAAGACCCCACTTTCCTGCGAGACTGTCTCAACTTTCTATTCTACTTTCTGTGGTGAAAATTTTACTAATCCCAGGTCAAATAAGAACTTGGAAAATCAAGCCCCAGCATCTCCTGAAGTGAATAAAGGCAACATAAGTGGGATCTGTCTAAACCTGACTTGTTTTCTATTAAGACTGAAATTTAGGGGATTATGAACGGCTGGCAGGGTAGGCAGGTGCCCCTGTGCCAATGGACACATGCCTGCTGTGTGCTTAAGATGATTAATCACCACAGAGAAACCCATGTAGATTTTCTACAATGTGCCAATGAATGCCAGAGAGGAATAAGGAGCAAAAGAGAGGCCAATGGAAAAACATTTTCTAGGCTCTGTGACAGTGCAATAGGATCTGGCTTGCAGCACACAGTCCCTGGCAGCTACCTCCTCAGGTCACAAAACAGCTCTGCGGTGTGGAAAGAGTGCTCCCATTTAGCAGATGAGGAAACTGAAGAGAGGGGAGGGAATGTGAGCTGCCTGGGGCCCAAATGGACCACAGCCTGGGCTGAGGATGCTATGGGCAGAGTAGCAGGCTCTGTCTTGTGCCAGGAGGAGGGAAAGCATCACTGCCAAGGGACAGAAGTGAATTGGTGGTGGTGGGGTGCTGAGCAGGACGGGTACTGCAGCCAGACCACCTACTATGTGCTGGGGCTTCACACAGAATGTCCACAGCAGCCTGGAGAGTGCAGCACCACCACTCAGACACCTGTGCGGGAGGATGACGGAAATGAGGCCAGAGGGAGAAGGAAATGCCAGGTCTGAAGCCAAATTTGCTGAATGCTGGATCTTTGATGCTTCTCTTAGCAATGACAGAGCAAGGAGGAAATATCAGCCCAAGATCTCCGGGGGCTAAGCGAATCTGCCGTGGAAGGTGCACAGGTGCACATGTGTGTGCACACGGAGACATACACATAGAGACACACACAGACAGACTCATACACTCACACACACACTCATACATGTTCACACACAGAGATACACAGACACATTCATACACTCACACACATTCATACAGACACTCTCATACATGTTCACACACAGAGACATATGCTAATAGACACACATTCACACAGACACACCCATATACTCACACACATTCACACAGAGACACACACCCAAGACACTCAACACACATTCATACAGATACACTCATACAATCATACATGTTGACACACAGAGACACACTCATACACTCACATTCACATAGATACATATACTCACAGACACACTCACATACTCACACATGTTCACACCCAGAGACACACACAGAGACACATTCATGCATTCACACACATTCATACATACAAGTCATCTGAGCAATAGTATGTACACTGAGCAAGGGACCACGGTGAGCCCCAGGCCAAGCCCCTCCCCCTTACAGACTGGAAAATAGGGCTGAGCATCATCATTTTTCCGGAGAAGGCAATGGCACCCCACTCTAGTACTCTTGCCTGGAAAATCCCATGGGCAGAGGAGCCTGGTAGGCTTCAGTCCGTGCGGTCACGAAGAGTCGGACATGACTGAGCGACTTCGCTTTTCATTTTCATGCATTGGAGAAGGAAATGGCAATCCACTCCAGTGTTCTTGCCTGGAGAATCCCAGGGACGGGGGAGCCTGGTGGGCTGCCGTCTATGGGGTCGCACAGAGTCGGACACGACTGAAGCAACTTAGCAAGCAACCATCATTTTTCAAAACTACATGGAGAGCTAGTGGCATAATCAGCCCCAGGTCACAGGGCTCCTGACACCTTGCCATTTTCACAAGTGTCTGTGTAGAAACTGTCAGGCCTCAGAGAAGCAGAAACCAGAGGCTGGGGACCTCGGGAGAGTGAGATGAGTCGCAGCCACTGGGAAAGGCGTTTTCCCAAGGAGGCACCATCGGCAATGGCCTTGAAGACTGGAGAGGGGAGGGTGTGTGATGGTCTGGAGGAAGGAGACAGAGGGAAGATTCCAAGGCAGAGGGCAGAGGCATGAAGGGGTGACATGGTAGAGTCTGTCTATGTGGTCAGGATAAGCAGGGGAGCATCCAGAGAAGGCAGGATGCTCAATCTGGGCTAGGTGTCTGGACTTGATTCTGTGGGCAGTGGAAGCTGGGAGCAGCGACAGTGCCAGAAGGGCCGGACCTGCAGCTCAGATGAGCATTTGCTCACGGGATGCACAGACTGGGGCCCACATTCTCTTGTCTGCAACTCCTCCTGTATACACACAGCCAGGAGAAGAACTCCAGGCTTTTCCATCTCCAGACACATGGCTATTTCCACTACACATCTACAGCTTCAGAAAGGGCTGGAACCAGATTCTGGACTTTTCCCCACTCCCTCATGATGCCATGTGTGATTCTTATGTTGTGCTCCAGCTTGACTAATGCAGCTGTCCAGTCTACCAGGCTCAAATGAATGTCCACCTTTTCATAATCTTATGCATTTGTAACTGCTCAAAGTGTTGACATCAGATGTTGATCAAAACAGAGAAGAAGAAAAGGACATGATTTAGGACTATAACTTGCAGAACAGCCACATGAATCTTCGGACAGAAGACAAGCTCTCTGAATTTCATCTCCACCAACTCCCTTAAAGCTTTCATCTTCCCTTTTGCCAACCACTCCAAAAGTCTGATGAGGACTAATGATACAAACCTTGAGCTGGATGAGCGAAACTTGGTTATAAGGTGTTCTTATTAATGTTTTCCAAGATGCAATGATATATTGATCTTTCTAACACTGAAATAATGTGCCAAGATGCAGTGTGGGCACAGTGTCCTCACTTTACGCTCATGAAAAGCACGACAGAGAGAATTTCTCTGCAGCATCTGGGTATTGGCCTGGCTTGTTGTTTTGGATTTTTGTATTTTTTTTTCCCCAGGATGATGGATGCTACTGTGATTCAGTGAAACTCTGGATTCAATGAAACTATTAAAAGAAGGCATTCATCTAGGAATCTAAAATTTATGGATGGGAATTTCTACCTCCCTTGTGTCACCTGCAATAAATTTCTAACTGAAAGAAGGCCCCTTTCTCCCTTCATGGCAGTTTTCCTCCACAAAACTGCTAATGAGGGCAAGTAAAAATTACAAATAAGATGGCAGAAATGTTTCCAAATACATCATACAGAATAAATGTAAACATGCTAAATTTACTGGTTTTGTTGTTGTTGTTCAGTTGCTAAGTCACTAGGTTGCTTTGTGACCCTAGGGACTGCAAATGCCAATATTCCCTGTCCTTCACCATCTCCCAGAATTTGCTCAAACTCATTTTCATTAAGTCAGTAATGCCACCTAACCATCTCATCCTCTGTTTTCCCCTTCTCCTCCTGCCCTCAATCTTTCCCAGTGAAACGTGGTCCTTTTCCTGACAAAAAAGTGGTCCACTGGATAAGGGGATGGCAAACCCCTTCAGTATTCTTGCCTTGAGAACCCTGTGAACAGTATGAACAGTATGAAAATTTACTGGTTAAGAGACTGTGACTCTCAAAGTGGATTTTTTAAAATTAAAACAAACAAACAAACAAACAACTGCAGTCAAATGCTACCTATAACAGGCATACCTAAATGCTGTCACAGGAAGGATGCAAGTATGCCAATGGGATAAGAAAATATCAGTCAAAACCAAATCAGAATATAGTTGGTAGCTTTTACGGGCAGATTGGCATAATAGTTAAAGGTCATAGGCTCTGGAGCTCAATTGCTCAAGTTCAAATTAAAGCTCTTCCACTTACTAGCTGTGTGACTTGAACAAATTCTCTTTGTCTCAGTTTCCTCGGCTATAAAAGGGGAATGTTAATAGTATTTACCTCTTGTTATATGTATTCAGTTCAGTTCAGTTTCTCAATCGTGTCCGACTCTTTGTGACCCCGTGAATCACAGCATGCCAGGCCTCCCTGTCCATCACCAACTCCCGGAGTTCACTCAGACTCACGTCCATCGAGTCAGTGATGCCATCCAGCCATCTCATCCTCTGTCGTCCCCTTCTCCTCCTGCCCCCAATCCCTCCCAGCATCAGAGTCTTTTCCAATGAGTCAACTCTTCGCATGAGGTGGCCAAAGTACTGGAGTTTCAGCTTTAGCCTCATTCCTTCCAAAGAAATCCCAGGGCTGATCTCCTTCAGAATGGACTGGTTGGATGTCCTTGCAGTCCAAGGGACTCTCAAGAGTCTTCTCCAACACCACAGTTCAAAAGCATCAATTCTTCAGCACTCAGCTTTCTTCACAGTCCAACTCTCACATCCATACATGACCACTGGAAAAACCATAGCCTTGACTAGACGGACCTTTGTTGGCAAAGTAACGTCTCTGCTTTTCAATATGCTATCTAGGTTGGTCATAACTTTCCTTCCAAGGAGTAAGCGTCTTTTAATTTCATGGCTGCAGTCACCATCTGCAGTGATTTTGGAGCCCAAAAAAATAAAGTCTGACACTGTTTCCACTGTTTCCCCATCTATTTCCCATGAAGTGATGGGACCAGATGCCATGATCTTCGTTTTCTGAATGTTGAGCTTTAAGCCAACTTTTTCACTCTCCTCTTTCACTTTCATCAAGAGGTTATATGTATTAGTGTCTGGTGAACATTAAGCAATTTGGCAATAGTGGTAAGGTTCAAGTTAAACAAGGGATTCCCTAGTGGCTCAGACGGTAAAGAATCTGCCTGCAACGCAGGAGACCTGGGTTTAATTCCTGGTGCAGGAAGATCCCATGGAGAAAGGAATGGCAACCCACTCCAGTATTCTTGCCTGGAGAATCCCATGGACAGAGGAGCCTGGTGGGCTACAGTCAATGGGGTCCCTAAAAAGAAGGACATGACAGAGCAACTAACATTTTATATAAAAAGGAAGGTACACAAACATATATGGAAATGATTCATACCATGTTTAGCAGAGGGTTTCCTTTGGAGAGAAAGAAGGGGAAGGAAAAATGCAGTTTAAGGTCTAAAATTAAATCTCAGTGTTAAGAGCTGTCCTGACATCTGGTGACACCTGGAGGGCCTTTAAGGATCTAGTCACAAGTTCCTCTCCCCACTCTGCTCCCAGATAGGATCTCTCCTCGTCAAGGGGATCTGGCAGTTTCTACTTTTCCCCAAGCAGCAAGTGTTGGTACCCTGCAAGCCAAGGATATTCAAATAAGCCAATCACAGCCTCCCATGGAATCCAGGGGTCCCCTCAGCCCTTTGTTACTATGAAGCCTGCCCTCAACAGACCATGCGAATTCACTCTGCTCTTGAGTCAATCCCTGTGTGACCCTGAATGATGTGTTGCGTCCTCCCCCTAGACTATGAACTATGTGGTTAATGAGCTGCTGTTGGTAGAGAACAGACTTATGGACACAGGTTGGGTAAGGAAGGAGAAGGTGGGATGAATGGAGAGAGTAGCATGGAAATATATACACTGCCATATGTAAAGGGCTTCCCTGGTGGCTCAGATGGTAGAGAATCTGCCTACAATGCAGGAGACCCAGGTTTGATCCCTGGATCAGGAAGATCCCCTGGAGAAGGGAATGACTACCCACTCCAGTATTCTTGCCTAGAGAATCCCATGGACAGAGGAGCCTGGTGGGCACAGTCCATGGGGTCACAAAGAATTGGACACAACTGAGTAACTAAGCACAGAGGGGTGGGAAGGGGTGGGAGGTAGGAGGGAGGTTCAAGAGGGAGGGGACAAATGTGTACCTATGGGTGACTCAGAAACCAACACAATATTGTAAAGCAATTATCCTTCAATTAAAAATAAATAAATTTAAAGAAAAAAATTAAGCTGCTGTCAGAACTTTCATGGGATCATGAAAGCACAGGATTAAGACTCTGTGCTTCTAATGCAAAAGGCATGGATTCAATCCCTCCTAGGGGAACTAAGATCCCACATGTGTGAAGTGTGGCCAAAAATAAATAAATACAAAAAATAAAAAAATAAGCTGCTGTCAATCTTCTCTGTCCAGAGTCAGATGTCAGGTGCCCATATCCATAACCCTAGAGAAGGAATCTGCCTTCTCCAGTGGGGTGAATAGCTGGCAATTAAACAAAAGGATGAACAAGTAGATCTTGAACTACCACAGATTCTTTAAAAAAAAACTAGCACACAAGCAAAGATGACAAAATGTTAATGCCTATTTAATCTCAATGGTACATGGATGTCTCTTGGGTTACTGTCTGTACGTTTCTGCATTTTTAAAAACAGGTACTAATTTAAAAAGAAAGTCAATTTTAAAAACTGGAAAAATAAGTTCCCACTTAGACCTCCTGTCAAAATGGAGCAGAAAATTTCATAAATAAGGCTGTAAAAGGTAACTACTAATTAACCGGTTTTTGTTACTATGTTTTGCTGTTTTTGAATTTTTACAGTGAGAAGTCTGTGTCTTAGAAGGAACACTGAATAGTTACTTGCTTTATTTTAATTAATTAAGAATTCTGGATCTATTTGGATGGACAAATTCTAAAGTTTCCTATAAAGCTCCTATAACCATAATTTGACAGATAAATCAATGAAGCAAGATAAAAAGACAGGAAAGAAACAAAGGGAAGTTGCTCAGTCGTGTCCAACTCTTTGCAACCCCATGGACTATAGCCCACCAGGCTCCTTGGTCCATGGGATTCTCCAGGCAAGAGTACTGGAGTGGGTTGCCATTTCCTTCTCCAGGGGATCTTCCCAACAAAAGGCATACACAAATGTAGCTAAGGATTCATTCCATGATGAAGGTGGCATTTTAAGTCAGTGAGAAAATAATGGTTTATTCAGTAAAATGTGTCAATAGTTAAGTATTATTAAAAACATTGGTTAACCAACTGTAAAAAATTAAGTTAGCATTCATTCCTTGCCATATACAAAAATAAATAACAGATTAAATGAAAAGAATAAAATCTGAGTCAGGACTCAGGTGAGGTTTGGAAAAGATATTTTCACACAACATTCCAAAACCATGATAAAATAGATTGATCAATGTGGATACATGAAAATGACTTACCATGTCAATAAACATCACAGAAATTGAAAAAAAAATAGAGTGCAAAAATTTTTTGCATATCATAGAAAACTCTAAATATCAGTAAGAAAGAATGAACTGTCCCAGAGACAATATTCAAAGAGAGAAAGGCAAAGGAAAAAATGGGCAACATTATAAGAAACAATTATATAATTTACTACATAATTTATATATATAATTTCTGTAAATATAAATTATATATAATTTATATATTATATAAATATATAAAGAATTATAATAAACAAATTCTTTGTGGCTCAGCTGGTAAAGAATCCTCCTGCAATGTGGGAGACTTGGGTTCTATCCCTGGGTTGGGAAGATCCCCTGAAGAAGGGAAAGGCTAGCCACTCCAGTATTCTGGCCTAGAGAATTCCAGGGACTCTATAGTCTACGGGGTCACAAAGAGTTGGACACACCAAGCGACTTTCACTTTCATGATAATCAAAGAAAGCAAACTAAAACCACATGGGTTTGACTGCCTTAGGATGTATACATGTAAAGAAAAGGAAAATGATATTTTCTTTCTAAGGTGGAGAAGCACCAAAACACTATGGCTTTTTTTGTTTTGTTTTGCCTGCTGAACTGATATGGGTTAAGAAGACTCATACCACTGTTGGGGAGAATGTGGAAAAGTGAGCACTCCTAGGCATTATGAAAGAAGGAGAGATAGGAAATTTGTGTGATCATTACAGGAAGTAATCTGCATAAAACCTGAAGCACACATATCCTTTAAATAAATCCAGACTTCTAAGTACTTATCTCAAGGCAACAGTCAAATACGTGTAAAAAAAGTGCTACAAATACATTCTCTTTAATGTTGCTTATAATAAGAGAAATATCAGCAATAACCTTTGTAGCTAACGATTGGTTATATAAAACTGTAGTGCTTCAACATGATGAAATATCATGCAGCCACTATAAGCCATGTTGAAGAAATAAATGTATTGATATGTTTAATTTTTAATGATGTATTCTTAAGCTAAAAAGTGTGCCAGTAAATGGCATACTGTAATATGATATAAAATTGTCTATATGCACACCTTATATACCAAAATGTTATTAAAAATGATCCCTTGGTGCTTTTTTCTTCCCTTTGTTTTAGGTCTGTATTACTTAAATGCTTTGAATATGTGATTTTCTAATAAAAAAATAATGAAACAAGGATTTGCAGGAAATCCCAGCAAGGGGAACCTGGGGAAGTAAATTATTACCTCCGATCTTTGGTGTTCTCAGCTAGAAAAGGAAGATATCAATTCCTCTTCCTGGGATTTCTAACACGGTCAAAGGAGACATTCATGATTTCATTCAAAAATCTTATAAATGGCATGTGTCAGGCATGGTTTTATTTCTATAACTATTGGAAATATAGCAGGCTATTCAAGCAGATTAAAAAAAAAACAAACCAAACTACCCTCATGAGCTTATATGCTAGTGAGGAGACATATAATAAGCAAAATAGACAAATAAAATGAATAGTATATTAGATGGTAGAAAATGCTATGGAGGAAAATAGAGGAGGGTTTAGAAAGTAGGTGCTTCCCTGGTGGCTCAGAGGTTAAAGTGTGTGCCTCCAATGCCAGAGATCCGGGTTCAATCCCTGGGTTGGGAAGATCCCTGGAGAAGGAAATGGTAACCCACTCCAGTATTCTTGCCTGGAGAATCCCATGGACGGAGAAGCCTGGTAGGCTACAGTCCACGGGGTCGCAAAGAGTCGGACACGACTGAGCGACTTCACTTCACTTTAGAAAGTAGGGGACCAGGGGTAGGGACTGCAATTGTTTAAAAGATGTTCAGAGAGGTCCTCAGGGGAGAGATTGCATCTAAATGGAGTCCCCAAGTAGGTAACAGAGCCAACCACATGCCTAGCTGCCTTTCATGAAGAGGAAGTCAAGTGTCCCAGGCAGAGCAAACAGTGAGTGCAAAGGTCCTGAGGTTGAAGCATGATTGGTGTGTTTGGTTGGCCAGGAAGGCATTTTATACATTATGACGTGCAAATAAACAATATTTATTACTTTACTGTCAATGATACAATATCTATCTCTAAGGTGACTATGATCTTTATCAAAATGTCCCCCCAAAATAGAGCAGACACCTCTCACATTTCATTTTAGAGTGAAATAATAATGAGACCTGGGAGCTCCCTCAACTTCTCCTCTCTCCACCTAAAACCATCCCTCTGTCAGCCTCCCTCCTAACCTTTGACTTCCTAGGAAGAGATGAGGTCCTAGACCAGATGATGACTGTTGGGATGGAGAGGGACAGACAAATATCACTGAGGGGAAGTCACAATGTTTCCTGACAGGAAACAGGATAAGAACCCTCTGGTTTGGGCTTTCCTGTGGTCCAGTGGTGAAGCATCTGCCTGCCAATGCAGGGTACATGGGTTCAATCCCTGGTCTGGGAAGATTCCACACGCCTCAGGGCGACTAAAGGCATGCTGCTGCTGCTGCTGCTGCTGCTAAGTCACTTCAGTCCTGTCCGACTCTGTGCGACCCCATAGACGGCAGCTCACCAGGCTCCCCTGTCCCTGGGATTCTCCAGGCAAGAATACTGGAGTGGGTTGCCATTTCCTTCTCCAATGCATGAAAGTGAAAAGTGAAAGTGAAGTCGCTCAGTCTTGTTTGACTCTTTGCGAACCCATGGACTGCAGCCTACCAGGCTCCTCCGTCCATGGGATTTTCCAGGCAAGAGTACTGGAGTGGGGTGCCATTGCCTTCTCTGGACTAAAGGCATGCACAACTACTAAAGCCCTCATGCTCTAAAGCCCGTAAGCCACCACAATGAGAAGCCCAAACACAACAACTAGAGAGTAACCCTACTTGGTGCAATTAGAGGAAGCCAGAGCACAGCAGTGAAGACCCAGTATAGCCAAAAATTAAAAACAAACAACTCTCTGGTTCATTTCTCATTTAGGAAACTTTCTCCAAACCTCTTTGCATGTATTTTCCTATATATAACATTTGCGGGGGGCCGGGGGGGGGGAAATGGTATGTCATTTTTCTACTTTGTTTTAATTTAACTGTTTGTTTTCATTTCAGTGATAAATGTAAATGCATATTCTAGATCCTGCATGTGGTCATCTCATAACTGGGTATAGCTATGTGGTCTCAGGGACTATACGCACTGTGGGGACAATGTTGAAATTTTATCACTGTGTTTCCAAAACTGCAGTCTAAGAGGAAACTTTGGGTTTCATGGATTCATTTTAGAAAGGATACAGGTTTTTTTTTTAAATATTTATTTGTTTATTTGGCTGTACCAGGTCTTAGCTGGAACACATGGGATCTAGGTCCCTGACCAGGGATTGAACCCAGGCCTCTTGCTTTGGGAGCACAGAGTCTTAGCCACTGGACCACCAGGGAAACCCCGAGAGGGAAGAGTTTTAGGAGTCAAGAAACACTGACCAAGGTGTAGATCTGATCAGATTGCCCAGAAAGTCCACTACCACCGGAAGAAGTCAAAGTTATGCCGCTGGGTCTGCAACATTCTGTTGCCTCTCGACACTTAGGTGGCAAATACTCATCATCTCAGAGGTTGTGCTGTATTATTAATAGTTTCTTATTGCTGTCCTATGTGCTAAATCGCTTTAGTCATATCTGATTCTTTGCGACCCTATGGACTTAGCCCATCAGGCTCCTCTGTCTATGGATTCTCCAGGCAAGAAGACTAGAGCGGGGGGCCATTGTCTTCTCTGGTGGATCTTCCCAACCCAGGGATCAAACCCATGTCTTTTACGTCTCCTGCAATCGCAGGTGGGTTCTTTACCACTAGCACCACCTGGGAAGTCCCGTATATGGGATCTTCTTATTGCTGCTATAACAAATACCATAAATATAGTGGCTTAGAACCATACAGATTTACAGTCTTAAAGTCCAAATGGACTTTTTAATCCAGGTATTAGCAAGGGCTGAATTCCTTCCAGAGGCTCCTCTAGGGGACAATCTGTTTCCTTGCATTTTTCAGCTCCGGGAAGCTGCCCACAGTCCCTGACTCATGGCCCCTGTGTCCATCTTCAAAGCCAGCAATTACATCATTTTGAGCTCTACTCCAGTGGCCACGCCTCCTTCACTAACTCTTCTGAATCCTCTTCCCCATCTGTAGGCTCTTGTGTTTGCTCTGAACCCCTCGATCATCCAGCATAATCTCCCCATCTCAAGATCTGAACTTAATCACATCTGCAAAGGACAGGTCATATATTCACAGGTTCCTGGGTATTAGGACATGGCCATCCAGGGGGTGGGGTGAAGGCTAACCTCTTTAGCAAAGGGCCTGAACCCCTGACAACCAGCGCACATGCAGTAAGAAGGATGGTCTGTCCTCTTCACTTTCTCATATTTAGAGTAGACACAGCTGGCAGTCCTTCTTGGAAGACAAATGCTTTGCTCTAGTTGATAAAACAAGATCTGGTTTGCCCAGCCTATCAGGTAGAACCCTCTGTTGACCAGCAGCTGAGGATAAAGATAACTGGTGATGTTGATAAGGACTCTCTTGTACTGTAATCCTGGAATTTATCCTAAAATCCTGGACACATGGAAGGCCACATTGTCATGTCCCTACCCCACATTTTTTGAGCTCACAGCAACCCTGACCCATGCCTGCCTGGGCACCCAAGACAAAGAACTGGTCCAGCCCAGGTCCTTCAGCCATCCGGGACCTGGCTGCGACTCCCGGAATTCTTCCTGTGGATGGGGATGTGGTCTCTGACTCGGATCTTCCCCTTCCTCTAGCAACTCCAAACAGCACTTGTAAATGTGGAGAATAAACTGGAGCCCAGACATTCTGATCGGGCAGAGTGGGGCAAAACCTGAAATTTACTTGTATAAAGATCCCCAAGAGCCTCTGGTACCCTCGAGGCACTGACAGTGGCTTGGGAATGCTGGACTAGATGTATCCTAGCAGTGATGACCCTGATACTTTTAATAATCTTCAATCTGCTCACGAGCTCCTCCAGCTAAGCCTACTTACACTGAAGTACAGAAAACAGCGCAAGTCCCCTCCTCCTTCCCCATGCCGTCCTTAAGCTGAGCCTCTTTCCGGTGGCCACGCCGTAGTGTTGACTCACACGGAGGTGATGGGACACTGAATCATTCCACTCTTCCATCACGCAGCAGCTCTGGAGCCAGGCTTTCCCGGCCCCACAGAGAGCCTTCTGAATCATCCGAAGTGACACCCAGTCCCTGCTTCACACAACAGCGCTACTGCACTGCCCAGCTCCGTGCCAGCTCCTTGCCGGCCATGGCCAAGACGGGAACAAGATACTGTCCCGCTCCTTCTGGGCTCAGGGATCAGAGGGAAGTGCAGACTAGCACTGGTCTATCACAGCACAGCGCAGAGAGTGCGCCCATGGCCGTCGGACAGAGCGGGAGAGAGCCCACCACCCAGGGCACTCAGTGTCCATCTCCACTCACTACCCACCCCCATGCACTCCTGCTCACTCACTACCCACCCCACCCCCACCCACTCACTACCCTCCCCATTCACTCCCACCCACTCAATACCTGCTCTCCATCCTGCACCCACAATGATAAACGACTCTGCATTCTCTTCAACCCCAGCTCCAGAAACAGGCTGCATTGCTGAGTCTCAGCTGGCCTCTCACGGCTGCTGTCAACTCTCCAGGCTTCCAGGAGGGTCCAGAGCCCTTCACATTCCCATGAATCCCTACTGACTTTTGGTTTGTTTTCTCAGCTGTTTACTTGAAGTCTCCTTAAGTAACCATAAAACAGGCATGTTTAGCATCCTGCTTAAAATTTTTCTTTCTCAAAATCCCAGTGATGTTGCAGAGGCCACAGCGTGGTCATCACAGCACATCAGCCTCTGGGAGTCAGAACTGCTCTCCAGGACCCGAGGGAAGAGGCAGGAAGAAAGATCACAGCAGACAGAGGAACACCAAGGAAGACATGCATAGCAGAGGGGAGGCGGAGGGCTGCAGGCTGGGAGCGTCCATAGTGCTCTGTTCTCACAGGCCAAGCCAGTCAAAAAGGCTGCCAGGAAAGTTCCCACTTGAGAACACGGGCAACAGAGCCCCAGAAAAATCACACAGTATTCATGCTGGACAAGTCACGTGCTAAGGATGATATTAAATGGCGGGGGGCGGGGGGGTCGTATCTGTGTGTCTTTGTGTATGGAGTGCATTCAGCAAGTAGTTTTCAAACTTGGATAAAGAAGGAAACATCAGGGCTTCCCTGGTGGCTCAGTGGTGAAGAATCCGCCTGCCAATGCAGGAGACACGGTTTCAATCCCTCGTCTGGGAGGATCCCTGCGTGTCCCAGCCATAGGACACCAGCCATTCCACTGACTCCCCTACATTTCACTCCAAGCTCACAAAATAGCTTCTAATGGGCATTTCTCCCTGATCAGTGAGCACATTTATCAGATTCACTTTATTTGCACTAAACTATTAAGCCAGCACTTTGTGTCTTATGCATTAGGCCTCTGGTTATCATGCTTTTGCATGTGTGCTCAGTTGTGTCCAGCTCTCTGGGACCCCACTGACTGAACATGCCAGAATACTGGAGTGGGTTTCCATTTCCTCCTGCAGGGATCTTTCTGACCCAGGGATCGAACTCAGGTCTCCTGTATTGGCAGGTGGGTTCTTTACCACTGAGCCACCCAGGAAGCCTTGGTTAACCATGGGTCCTTCTCTGAAAGACTGGCCTGGGTATATCAGCAAAGGAACACTCCAGCTAGCAAAAATGACAGCTACACACCTCAATGTGGGAACCACACCAAGGTTCAAATCTTCATGAAGCTCTGTCTCAGCAACCTCTAGCCTTTGAGGATAACACTCGATCCCAATGTGCTCTGATCACACACCAGTGTTGTCTTAAGCTCTTTTACATGCTGCATCCATCAGGACAGACTAGGTTATGCTGTAGCAAGACTATCCCTGGATTCCAAGAGTTTAAAACCCCAATAGTTTATCTCTTATCCACAGATGTGACCAGTGTGAGTCAGCCAGGGGTTCTGCTCCTTGCCACCTTCAGCCTAGGACCCAGGCTGAGGGGCAGGCCCTGAAATGTTTGCAGGATGCTAGTTCCTTGACCAGGGGTAGAATCCAGGGCCACAGCAGTGAGAACTCCAAGTCCTAACCACTGGACTTCCAGGGAACTCCCATGGAGCTTTGTCACTGGAGCAGAAGAGAAGGAAGAACCAAAAGTGAGGCACCTGCCAAAACTCTGAAAGCTCCCAGCCAAACAAGGCTCAAGACCTTGGTGACAAGGGAGGAGGAAATGGTAACCCACTCAAATATTCTCGCCTGGAGAATTCCATGGACAGAGGAGTCTAGCAGGCTACAGTCCAGGGGTCTCAAAGGGTCAGACACGACTGAGCACACGCATGCACAGAACCTGAATGGGAAGGAAGTCCAAAAGGGAGGGGATATATGTGTAGGTATAGCTGATTCATTTTGCTGTACAGCAGAAACTAACATGACATTGTAAAGCAACTACACCCCAATAAAAAATTAATTTAAAAGGTAAAATAAATAACAATTTCAGGGAATTGAAATCCACCACTTTCCCAGAAGGAGGGAGAGTGAGAATCTTTATTAGCAGAAGAATAACCATCACACACATGGTGCTGATGACCTCTTGGAGCAATCAGTTCCCAACTTTAACCAATTTAAAGGTTTTTCTTGCAATGAGCCAAAATCTGCCTGTGCCAGGCCATGTTCTAGGCACTGATATACAACCACATTTCCCTGGAGAAGGAAATGGCAACCCACTCTAGTACTCTTGCCTGGAAAATCCCATGGACAGAGGAGCCTGGTGGGCTACAAACCATGGAGTCACAAAAGAGTTGGACAGGATTTAGTGATTAAACAACAACAACAAATAAACCAAAGTCCCTGTCCTACAACGTACACTGTAGTGGTTCCATCCATTAGCTCCTGTTGAGTCAAAATAACTTTACTCCTTTGTTGTCTCATTCACTCAGTAAGCATTTACTGAGTACCTAATTCCCTGCCAGGTACAGTGCTAGATTTCAGGAGCTTTCAGGCTGAAGAGGACATGGTCTTTCAGGAGTCCACATTGTAGGGGGTTAACTAGACATCAAAGAGGATCAGCTACCAGGATCAGGAAAGGTGGGTGACATGTCAATGACATGGAATTAGGAGGCCAGAAGCTGGGCTTAGAAAAGGCAGAGGAACCAGAGATCAAATTGCCAACATTCACTGGATCATGGAGAAAGCAAAGGAATTCCAGAAAAACATCTACTTCTGCTTCATTGACTACAAGAAAGCCTTTGACTGTGTGGACCACAACAAACTGCGGAAAATTCTCAAAAAGACGGGAATACCATACCACCTTACCTGCTTCCTGAGAAACCTGTATGCAAGTCAAGAAGCAACAGGTAGAACTGGTCATGGAACAATGGGCTGGTTCCAAATTGGGAAAGGAGTACATCAAGGATGTATATTGTCTCCCTGCTTACTTCTATGCAACTACCTCATATGAAATACTAGGCTGGTTGAGTCACAAGCTGGAATCAAGATTGATGGGAGGAATATGAACCTCAGATATGGAGATGATACCACTCTCATGGCAAAAAGCAAAGAGCAACTAAAGAGACTCTAGATGAGGATAAAAGAGGGAAGTGAAAAATCTAGCTTAAAATTCAACACTGAAAAAATGAAAATGACAACCAGTCCCATCACTACATGGCAAATAGATGGGGAAAAAGTGGGAAAGGTGACAGATTTTATTTTCTTGTCTCCAAAATCACTGTGGACAGTGACTGCAGCTGTGAAATTAAAAGATGCTTGCTCCTTGGAAGGAAAACTATGACAAACCTAGAGAGCATATTAAAAAGCAAAGACATCACTTTACTGACAAAGGTCTATATGGTCAAAGCTCCAGTTTTCCAGTAGTCATGTACAGATGTGAGAGATGGACTATAAAGAAGGCTCAGACCAAAGAATTGATGCTTTCAAATTGGGGTGCTATAGAAGATTCTTGAGGATCCCTTGGACAGCAAGGAAATCAAACCAGTCAATCCTAAAGGAAATCAACCTTGAATATTCATTGAAAGGACTGATGGTAAAGCTTCAGATCAGATCAGTCGCTCAGTCGTGTCCGACTCTTTGCGAACCCATGAATCGCAGCATGCCAGGCCTCCCTGTCCATCACCAACTCCCGGAGTTCACTCAGACTCACGTCCATCGAGTCAGTGATGCCATCCAGCCATCTCATCCTCTGTCGTCCCCTTCTCCTCCTGCCCCCAATCCCTCCCAGCATCAGAGTCTTTTCCAATGAGTCAACTCTTTGCATGAGGTGGACAAAGTACTGGAGTTTCAGCTTTAGCATCATTCCTTCCAAAGAAATCCCAGGGCTGATCTCCTTCAGAATGGACTGGTTGGATCTCCTTGCAGTCCAAGGGACTCTCAAGAGTCTTCTCCAACACCACAGTTCAAAAGCATCTTAAGCTCCAATATTTGGTCACCTGATGCGAAGAGCCAACTCACTGGAAAAGATCCTGATGCTGGGAAAGATTGAAAACAAAAGGAGAATGGGGCAACAGAGGATGAGATGGTTAGATAGCATCACTGACTCAGTGGACATGAACTTGAGCAAACTCCGATGGTGAAGGACAAGGAAACATGGCATGCTGCAGTTCATAGGTCACAAAAAGTTGGACATGACTGAGCGACTGAACGACAATAACAGGGAACCACAGTATTTCATTTCCAACACTCAGAGGGGGGATATGCACATTCTAGAAAGAAGCCTTCTAGGGGTTCTCAAACTGTATTCTTGGAGCTGTTAGGGGTTCCAAGAGAGTGCTTTAGAAATTACCTTGGGAAGTGAACAGGCTGTCATGTCAGTCTTTCATCTATAATCTGTTTCATGTACTTAACTTTCATATAAGATTCAACTTAAAGAGTTCTACTCTTAGAAGAGGGGAAAAAAACTAATGGTCTATGGGACCATTAGCCACTGGTGGTCCAGTGGTTAAGAACCTACCTTCTGGGGCTTCCCTGGTGGCTCAGTGGTAAAGAATCCACCTGCTAATGCAGGAGAAGCGAGCTTGATCCCTGATCTGGGAAGATCACATATGCTGCAGAGCAACTAAGGCCATGTGTCACAACTACTGAGCCCGTGCTCTAGAGCCCAGGAGCCACAGCTACTGAGATCATGTGCAGCAAATATTGAAGCCCACTCCCCCTAGAGCCCTTGCTCCACAATAAGAGAAGCCACTGCAATGAGGAGCCTGTGTACTGCACCGAAGAGCAGCCCTTGCTCACCACAACTAAAGAAAGCCAGCGCAGCAGTGAAGACCCAGCACAGTCCAAAAGAAAAATAGATGGTCCAGTCTGATACTCTCTCATTTTATAGAAACACGCAGAAAACTTAAGTAACTTACTGAGGTCATATCATGAGTTAGATGCATGCCAGAGGCTGCCTGCCAACTGCCTCTGCCTGTCTCTAAACTCCATACCCACCCCCACCCCCTTATTTTTCAATTTATACCAAGTCTGCAGCTAAGTTCCCCATGTCAATGGGGAAAGCTAATCAGTGGGCTTTAGTGGCACAGACACAGGGGAACCTGGAATCTTTCCCGGCTACTTTGAGAACACACATCACCACCTGGCAGAAGCAGATAGTAGGGCCTTCCCCTTTCTTCTCCTGGTCATCAAGTCCCAGCTCAGCAGGCACCAAGCCATAGCTGCAACACTGCTTTCTGCTTCACATTTTTCAGGATCTAAGAAAGGACTTATCTGGGGGCTCCTGAGTGAGAACTGCTGGCCTGAGACCCGTTCTGTGTGCAGTGGACAGAGAGGACAGACATCTTAACCTCGCAGGAGCGACTGAATGTTTCAGAGAGAGTATCAGAGAGTTAATAAGCGGCAAAGGCTTTTGGAAGCTGGAAAACCACATCAATTTTGCCTCTGGCATTGGCTAGAGTGGAGGGTGGGGGGTGGTGTAGAATATTATATTTGTAAAATTCAAAAAGAACACATCACTGACAAAGAAACCTCTGTCTGTCTTCCAAGTATTAAGTGCTATACAACACTTCCTCACCAAACTCATCAGAAATGCAAATACACTGTTTGATCTGTTATTTGCCTGGCAATTTATTTGCACATAGTCTCAGAATTATACAAGCCTCTCAGACAAGTACAGTAAAAATCAGACTCTTTTTACTAGACAGTCAAGGTTTTCCTTCCAGTTAAGAAAATCTCTCAATCTGTTCATTCTGCAAGGTCCCTCCTTCTCTCTCCTGCACCTCCTTCCTCTGATGCCCCTAAAAGGGGGGTGTCCAACTCTCCCTACAGCATCAGAGTATCAGGCACCCCATTCTCTTTAACGTCCTTCTCTTATCTCAACTGTCCTCAAAATACTGCTGTGAGGGTGCCATTCCTACAGATATACTGTGGTCACAGCAGCCTGCCAGTTTCTACCTGCAGAGCATCCTGATCAGGGATGGTGGTGGTCACAGGACTGGAAAAAAGGGTCATTAACCAAACATCTCCATCTGGGCGAGGCGGTGGTGACAGCTTGAGGTCTTATGCATGGCATCAAGAGTTGCCAGTTGTCTGAGAGCAGCTTATGGACCCGCCCGTCCCCATCACAGCCATGAGGGCAGAAGCACGGACTCTGCTCTCTCTCTGGAAACCACCACTTCCTCAAGAGAAATGGTTTGGAAACCTCTGAGATAAATCTTTATTGTTTATCGCAGAGACTCTCGATCCCCCAGCTCAGGTCTTCCCCACAGGATCCTTAATTTCCCCTGAAAAGCGCTCCTGAACCAACCATCTTCCTAGCGTGCACACAACAGTCGAACATTGCTACAGTCTTCCAGCACAACGGTGCTGGAGTGGGCACTGTTACAGTGAAGCTGCTCAAACACAGGGAGCTCCCGACACACTGGGGAGAGTGGACTAACAATCACTCTGGCTGGATGGCTGGATGTGTCAGCCCGGAGGAACGCTCGCGTTCAGAGGACCAACAGGCAAGGAATGCTGCAGGCGTACGAGTTAGACGGCGGCGGCCGCGTGTGAGCGCGCGCTCCCCGCCCGCCAGGCCTGGCTTCTGTGTCGTCTGGCAGGTGAAGTTGAACAATCTTATCTCCTCGGGAAAACCAACGATCCCATCCCACGTCGACATGACCGAAAATCTCAATTTAAGAATTGGATCCACTGGTCGGTCCGGCTCGGGTGGGTACCTGGAGCCTCTGATGTGTCGGGCTTTTTGTACATTAGTGCTGGACTATTTAACCCTCAAGATACCAGATTCAATTTTCAGCCATGAAAACTTGACCCAAACCGCATGGTCCTCTCGCGTCGACTCTCTTCCTGAACCCCTGATCTCTCCACCAGGTCTGGTCAAGCCCAACACCACAGACACACCTTTCCCATCACAGCCCCCAGCGCGGCACCCCGCAGGCAGCCGAGGGGAGGCGGGGAGGGGTGCCCGCGGCCCGGGACTTCACATCCCGCGCGCGTGTGCGGCGAGCCACGAGCACACGGCGCACACACCTCGCACCGGTACACACGAGCACGCGTGCGCTCCCGCCCCCCGCCAGTCGCTGGCTCTCCGAAGTTACCTCCGAGGCTCCACCGGCGCCGGGCCCACGCGGGCCTGCAGGCTCCCACTTCTTTCCCGCCGTGGTCCGCCAGATCTCAGTCGCCGCGCCCGGGGAAGGCTCCGGAGCCCGCCGGTCCCCGCCTCCTTTCGGGCACCCCGGGATCCGCACTCGCGGCGGCACCCCGGGGTCTGGGGCGGCCGTGGCCTCGGCGCCCCGGGTCGGGCTCTGCCCTCACCTGCGCTGCGCCCACAGGGCTGCAGCCGGGGCCAGCGCACCGCGGGGGAGGCGGCCGCTCGGGCTTTTCCCGGGCAGCCGGCGGCCGGCACCGGCTCTCATGGCGCTCGGGCTGGCTGCGGCTCTGGGACGCGGCCTCGCCCCCTGGGCGGCCCCAGCCGCGGTCTTTGTGTCTCTGCCGGCGGCGCCGCGTCACGGGCTGGCGGGCGGTGAGCTGCGCGGGCCGTGAAGCCCTAGGCGGCAAAGAGCTGGGCTCGGCTTCCCCATCATCGCCCGCCCGGGGCGCGCTGGCAGGCAGGGCGCACTGGCGGCGACTGCGCGCCCCCGGGGGACGGAGGGGGCGGGCCCGGGAGGGGCGCGGCGGACGCGCCGAGGGGCTGCCTGGCTGGAAGCTGCGACCGCGGAGGGCAGGATGGGGGCCCCAGCAGAGCTCGGAGAAGGCGACGTCCGCTCGGTCCCGAGTCGCAGCTGCAGCGCTGGGGAAGAGCGAGCAGAGGCTGCGCGCTGGAGGGAGCCCGGCGGCCGAAGCCACCGCCGGGATTCGCGTCTCCCCGCTCCCCTATGCTGAAGGTGACTGCGGCCCCCAGCGGCCGAGCCGGGGCGGCGAACGGCGTCCTCGCCTCGCCTCTTCCCCGGGTGCACTCGGCTCGCCCTTCCCCGGCCTCCAGTTCCGCAATCCTTTGCAAGACCAGGGCAGAGTGGTCACTTCGCTCATTGATTTTCCCTCTTGGCTGGTCTGAGCTTAATTGGTACCCAGATTGGAGCGACTGGCGATCACATGACCACCCCTTCCCCAAACACACACACACACACACACACACACACACACACACACACACACACACACACACACACACACACACACACACACACACAAACGCCAAGCCCAGTGAAACTAGCCAGGGTGGGTTTCCAAAAGTCAAATTGGATACAGCCTTCAGAACTGGAGGCCTGTCGCGAGTTCCTCCCGCGCGCTGCGGTGGGGCTGAAGCGCTGCAGCTGGCTCTGGTGCCACCATCTCTACAGATCCTGGCCCTGCGGTGGGGAAGCGCCCACGAACACACTTTCGGTACGCTCGGCCAGAATAGCGCAGAGAGAGTGTAGTTTCAGAATCAAGGATCCCATTGCAGAAGGAAAGCCAAGCCCGCTACCGAGTCGCGGAACAGAACTGCTGCGGAGCGCGCCTAGGTAGGGACAGAGCCCCCTCCTAGGGCTGCAGTCGGCGGGCGGCTTTTCCCGGAGCGCAGCCAGGGTACCACCTCAGGCGTCTGCTACCTGTGGTCTGAGCGCCGGCCCCGGGGGCAACGAGGAGCCGACTCAGCCTTCCTTCACGCGCTGCCTGGATGCAATTGGTGACAGCGCTCTAAAAGTGAACCTGCTAATAAATGGATACTTTAAATAATGCCTGATCGGGATGGTAACTGTTGACTGCTTGGTGTTTTCAGAGCTCCTCCCTGCCCGAGTTTTATCATCCACTTGTTCCTTAGTGTAAAGGGTGTCGACTAAGAAGTTCAGTGATAGCTTAAGTGACCCTGAGCCTCCCAGAATCCTCAGTGACCCTAGAGTTCAAAGGATAATTATTTGAGACTTAAGCAAAAATATATACATATATATAGATAACCAATGAGAACCTACTATATAGCACAGGGAACTCTCTGTGGTGACCTGAATGGGAAGAAAGTCCAAAAAAGAGGGGATAAATGTATACATATGGCTGATTCACTTGGTTGTACAGCAGAAACTAACACAACATTGTTGTATATATATGATTTAGTTGCTAAGTTGTATCTGACTACTGTCACCCCGTGGACTTGTAGCCAGCCTGCCAGGCTCCTCTGTCCATGGGATTTCCCAGAAAAAATATTGGAGGGGGCTTCCGTTTCTTTAGAATTAGAATTCTTTAGAATCAGCCTGCCAGTGCAGGAGACGCAGTTTCAGTTCCTGGGTGGGCAAGATCCCCTGGAGGAGAAAATGGCAACCCAGTCCAGTATTCTTACCTGGAGAATCGCTTGGACAGAGGAGCCTGGTGGGCTACAGTCCATGGGGTCACAAAGAGTCAGACACAACTGAGCAACTAACACTTTCACTTGCATAGTTGCTTTATAATGTTGTGTTAGTTTCTGCTGTACAATAAAGTGGATCAGCCATATATATACATATATCCCCTCTTTTTTGGACTTTCTTCCCACTCAGGTCACCACAGAGCATTGAGTAGAGTTCCCTGTGTTGTACAGTAGGTTCTCATTAATTATACACAGGTTCTCATTATTATACACAGAATCAATAGCATATATATGTCAATCCCAATCTCCCAATACATCCCACTTCCCTTCTTCCTCACCTTAATATCCATACATTTGTTCTCTGCATCTGTCTCTCTTTCTCTCATCCAAGTACTAACTAGGCCCGACCTTGCTTAGCATTCGAGATCAGATGAGATTGAGAGTGTTCAGGTGGGCCATAGACTGTGTCTCAATTTCTACCCTGAAAATAGGTTCATCTGTACCATTTTTCTAGATTCCACATATATAAGTTAATATATGACATTTGTTTTTCTCTTTCTGACAATATCTGTTCCCAGTGAACTTCCAGCAGTGGCAGGGGTTTCAGGTACAGTCATAGGTTTATAATACAAATTGGAGGTGGGAGTGGGGTACAGAACAACTCCGAACCCCAATTCCTTTCCTGTGAGTTACATGGGTAGAGACTGGGGTCAGCAGCTTGCCAGTCATGAAATGAGGCCTGGAAGGAGATGTGAATCAGAAACACATCTGAAACGGGGACTGAGGTCTTGTGAATTCTCCCCGGATCCTCACAGTGGCTGCTGCTGCCGCTGCTAAGTCACTTCAGTTGTGTCCTACTCTGTGACCCCATAGATGGCAGCCCACCAGGCTTCCCCGTCCCTGGGTTGCTACTCAAATATCCTGCAGACCAGGGGCCTGTTTAGACCAAGGTGAGTCTATCAGCACCAAGGTCATCTTCTGAAGGCCGGGCCCTTGGCTGGACACACCCCAATCAGATATGAACCCTCGGGTTCCACTCTTCAGCTTTGCACTTGGCCTTTTCCAAGCAGAAGCTGTTGCGGTGGGATGTTTGCCAGGCACAAAGTATGTGTATTATTCCTTCATTCATGCCTGATTCTTTGCAACTGCATGGACTGTAGCCTGCCACACTCCTCTGTCCATGGGAATCTCCAGGCAAGAAAACTAGAGTGGGTTACCACTTCCTCCTCCAGGGGCCCTTCCCCACTGTCTGAGCCACCAGGGAAGCCCACAAGGCACAAAGAACATTTGTTTATTTTCTTGTCTGCTCAGATCCTGAATTCTCTTCCTATCTTGGAGGAAATCAATACTTTGTGAAACTTCGATACCCTCTCTCCTTGCGGACCCCCTGCAGATAGGGTCAAAGCTTGGCCAGCCCAGCGCTCTTGCCTGAAGCTGTGAAACTGAAGCCAGCAATGGTGAAAAGAAGCTGGTGACAGTCTTTAAATTGTGCCACCCTTTGGGGTTGTGACATCTAGGGTGCAATGGCCTGAGTCCAATACTGGGAATAGCAGGGCCCCTGACGGACTCCAAATTCACCCCACCCCTGATTTCCCTCAGGGCATTTTCCAAGCCCGGTTGGAAATTAGTCAGTGTTCTCTAGAGAAATAGACCAATAGGATGTATACAGTATTGGTCATGGTATATGCTCAGTCATGCCTGACTCTTTGTGACCCCATGGACTGTCACCCACCAGGCTCCTCTATCCATGGAATTTTCCAGGCAAGAATACTGGTGTGGGTTACCATTTCCTTCTCCAGGGGATCTTCCTGACCCAGGGATCAAACCTGCATCTCCTGAGTCTCCTTCATTGGCAGGTGGATTCTTTACCACTGAACCATAATGAGATTTAGTATAAGGAATTGATTCATGTGATTATAGATGTGCAAGCCCCGAGAAGGATGAGATGAGTCATGAAGCTGGATACACAAATGATATAGTTTTAACACAAAGGCACTTGCAGTCTCTGATCCTTGGTTTCCTCAGCTGGTCCATGAGACGCTTGCAAAGATGCTGGGGTGCACTGAGGGGAGTCCCTGAGCACCATCCTAGCTACTAGCATCAACCTCCTGATGAGTGAGGCTTCCAGGACCAAGGGAGGAAGGTGGTGTAAAGGGAAAAGGAGATTTGTCCTTTTTTTTTTTTTTCAGTTCATGTGTGATATGGGAGAGGGGAGAGACAAGGTACCCTGGTACAAAGGTGAGTGGGAAAATCAATAACTTTTGGGCATGGCAGTCTAGGGGACACAGAGCCTCCTAATTGCCTATTGATTTGCAGGAACAAGATACATAATAGCCACATGCATTGTTACAGGAAAAGCATGAGTCTTTTCTGAGACTGCAATTACACAATAAAATTTAGACAATCCATAGATGTTATTGCTTAAGTTAGAAGATGAGAATTGAAACACGAATCCTCCCAGAGAGAAAGAACTAGGCCTTTTTTCTATTTCAACAGCACCCAATTATTCAACAGCATCCAAGTGTCTTGGAAAGCAGAAGAATGCATTTTTGTGGATTCTAATCACGGATGTATCCCAAGCACTAAAACAGTGCCTGAAATATAGCTTTGTTGTTGTTGTTGCTTAGTTACTCAGTTGTGTCTGACTCTTTGGGACCCCATGGACTGTAGCCTGCCAGGCTCCTCTGTCCTTGGGATTCTCAAGACAAGAATACTGGCATGGGTTGCCATTTCCTTTTCCAGGGGATCTTTCTGAACCAGGGATCGAACCCATGTCTTCTGAATCTCCTGCATTGCCAGATGGGTTCTTTACCACTGAGCCCCCTGAGAAGTCTGAAACATAGCTTGGGGCTCAGTAAATATTTGTCAAATGATTTAGGTGTTCTTGAAAAACTTATTTAACATGAATCTCCTTCATTTTTAAACCCCTAAATCCAAGCCCAAGTAGGTGCTCAGCCTGTTTGTAGAATCAGCTCTGTATTTCCACCATGTTTTATCCAGGCAGCTCCCAGCCCGAGCTCGACGTTAACCTCCCAATATTCTCATGATATCAGGGAGCATGGGTTTGGTTTATATGTTTATTGTCTTATCATGACTCAACAGACAGGAGAACAAAGCCACAGCACTATGAATGAATGAAATGACTTCACCAAGGTCATCCGGCGAGGAGGAATTCTCTAATGCTGACCTAACATTTTCTCCACTAGACTGAACTTCAAAAAGAAATTGGATTTCAATTCAGCGAACCCAAATAATATTTCCTGACAAAGAGGAGTTCAATGAAGGGAAACTCGATGGAGAAGAGTACTTAAGAAAAATCCATTTATGCTAGACTTGGGTTGCTGGCGTTTCAGATGCTATTTTGTGAGCAGATAAAGCCTGGCATCTCTAACTGAAAGTCTGGTAACTAAGCCTCATTCTGAGATTCCATTATTTTCCTGGAGTTATCTGGATCCCTGAGATAAACAAAAATATTTTTAGGGTTGGCACAAATGGGCATGCATCCAAGTTCTACTGAAATAACCATCTCCTTTATCATGTCAGAGATGTCAGATTGCTGGACAAGTTGAATCATCCAGAATTATCTACTGGCTAAGCAAAAAGAAAGACAGCTTTGTTAGCACTGGGTCATGGTAGGGAGGTGAGTGGGTATGCATCTATTTATTACTTGAAAATGCTGAGTGCTACCATGTGCCAGGCCCTCTGTTAGTGGCACCTGAATGCAGAGATGTCACCAAGACCTGTCAGTCAGTTGGAACTTGTTACATTCCAAGGATCAGTTCTGAGACTTACCTTACATAATCCTTACCAGAATCCTATAAGATGGCTAATACTATTATTTGCATTTTAAAGATGGAAAATGGAGGCACATAGAGGTTCAGTTCCTTCCCTAAGGTCACAGAGTTGGACCAGGAATGTGAGCCCAGGCAGTCTAACTCTAGAACCGATGTTTTGATTATTTATACTGAGATGAGTAATATATGGGCTTCCCAAATGGTTCAGTGGGTAAAGAATCTGCCTGCCAAGGCAAGAGATGAAGGAGACGAGGTTCAATCCCTGGGTCAGGAAGACCTCCTGGAGGAGGAAATGGTACCCACTCCAGTATTCTTGCCTGGAGAATCCCATGGACAGAGGAACATGGAGGGCTACAGTCCATGCGGTCACAAAGAGTCAGACACTACTGAGTGACTGAGCACACACGAGTGACATCCAGCCCTCAGAAGTCTCACTGTCCACTGGGAGAGGCAGATGCCAAGAAGTCCTTACAGCTCAGAGTGATCAGTGAGTGCAGAATGGCATGGGAACACCAAGGTGGCAAGGCAATCAAGCAGTCATGGGAGTGGTACTTTGTTTATTGGTAAATAAACTTAATTATTTGTTTATTGGTAAATAAGCTTAATTATTGTTTTAAATAAGTAATACACACAACAGGGAAAAATTATGCAATATTCAAAATATACAGTATACCAACCTGTTACCCTGTCTGGAGATCGCTGTCTCACTAGTTTCTTACTTGTCCCTTCAAAGATAGACTATGAAAATAAAAGTAGTGCCCCCTTTTGTTTTTTTACACAATAGTAACATTCTATACATGTTACTTTATATGTTAATTCTTTTCATCATCAACAAGATATTTGGGGGATCAGTCTATATCAGTATCTATGGTGATGGAATTCCAGTTGAGCTATTTCAAATCCTAAAAGATGGTGCTGTGAAAGTGCTGCACTCAATATGCCAGCAAATTTGGAAAGCTCAGCAGTGGTCACAGGACTGGAAAAGGTCAGTTTTCATTTCAATCCCAAAGAAGGGCAATGCCAAAGAATGTTCAAACTACCACACAATTGCACTTATCTCACTTGCTAGCAAAGTAATGCTCAAAATTCTCCAAGCCAGGCTTCAATAGTACATGAACCATGAACTTCCAGATGTTCAAGCTGGTTTTAGAAAAGCCAGAGGAACCAGAAATCAAATTGCCAACATCCATTGAATCATAGAAAAAGCAAGAGAATTCCAGAAAAACATCTACTTCTGCTTTATTGACTATGCCAAAGCCTTTGACTGTATAGATCACAACAAACTGGAAAATTCTTCAATAGATGGGAATACCAGACCACCTTACCTGCCTCCTGAGAAATCTGTATGCAGGTCAAGAAGCAACAGTTAGAACTGGACATGGAACAACAGACTGGTTCCAAATTGGGAAAGGAGTTCGTCAAGGCTGTATATTGTCACCTTGCTTGTTTAACTTCTATGCAGAGTACATCATGCGAAATGCCAGGCTGGATGAAGCACAAGCTGGAATCAAGATTGCCAGGAGAAATATCAATAACCTTAGATATGCAGATGACACCACCCTTATAGCAGAAAGTGAAGAGGAACTGAAGAGTCTCTTGATGAAAGTGAAAGAGGATAGTGAAAATGCTGGCTCAAAGCTCAAAATTCAAAAAACAAAAATCATGGCAACCAGTCCCATGACTTCATGGCAAATAGATGGGAAACAATGGAAGCAGTGACAGACTATTTTCTTGGGCTCCAAAATCACTACAGATGGTGACTGAGGCCATGAAATTAAAAGACGCTTGCTCCTTGAAAGAAAAACCATGACCAACCTAGACAGCATATTAAAAAGTAGAGACATTACTTTGCCAACAAAGGTCTGTCTAGTCAAAGCTATGGTTTTTCCAGTAGTCATGTATGGATATGAGAGTTGGACTATAAAGAAAGCTGAGCACAGAAGAATTGATGCTTTTGAACTGCAGTGTTTGAGAAGACTCTTGAGAGTCCCGTGGACTGCAAGGAGATCAAACCAGCCAATCCTAAAGGAAATCCTGAATATTCGTTGGAAGGACTGATGTTGAAGCTGAAACTCCAATACTTTGGCCACCTGATGCGAAGAACTGACATACTGGAAAAGACCCTGATGCTGGGAAAGAATGAAGGCATAGGTGGCATCATCAACTCGATGGACATGAATTTGAGCAAGCTCCGGGAGTTGGTGATGGACAGGGAAGCTTGGCATGCTGCAGCCCATGGGGTTGCAAAGAGTTGGACACGACTGAGTGACTGAACTGAACTGAATATTCTATACATGTTACTTTATACATTAATTTTTTTCATCATGAAAAAGATATTTGGGGGATCAGTCTATATCACCATCTATAAACCTGCCTTCTTTCTTAAAAGCAAACTTTATTTTGAGATACATATTGATTTGCATACAGTCCTCTTATTCTGTTTTATGGTTGCATAATATTCCACTGTGCAGATTTCAGTTCAGTTCAGTTTAGTTGCTCAGTTGTGTCCGACTCTTTGTGACCCCATGAACTGCAGCATGCCAGGCCTCCCTGTCCATCACCAACTCCCAGAGCTTGCTCAAACTCATGTCCATTGAGTCGGTGATGCCATCCAACCATCTCATCCTCTGTCATCCCCTTCTCCTCCTGCCCTCAATCTTTCCAAGCATCAGGGTCTTTTCAAATGAGTCAGCTCTTCGCATCAGGTGGCCAAAATATTGGAGTTTCAGCTTCAATATCAGTCCTTCTAAAGAATACTCAGGACTGATCTCCTTTAGGATGGACTGGTTGGATCTCCTTGCAGTCCAAGGGACTCTCAAGAGTCTTCTCCAGCACCACAGTTCAAAAGCATCAATTCTTCGATGCTCAGCTTTCTTTATAGTCCTACTCTCACGTTCATACATGACTACTAGAAAAACCATAGCCTTGATTAGACAGACCTTTTTTGGCAAAGTAGTGTCTCTGCTTTTTAATATGCTATCTAGATTGGTCATAACTTTTGTTCCAAAGAGTAAGCGTCTTTTAATTTCATGGCTGCAATCACCATCTGCAGTGATTTTGGAGCCCCCCAAAATAAAGTCTGTGACTGTTTCCATTGTTTTCGCATCTTTGCCATGAAGTGATGGGATTGAATGCCATGATCTTAGTTTTCTGAATGCTGAATTTTAAGCCAGCTTTTTCACTCTCCTCTTTCACTTTCATCAAGAGGCTCTTTAGTCCTTCTTTTCTTTCTGCTATAAGGGTGGTGTCATCTGCATATCTGAGGTTATTGATATTTTTCCCAGCAATCTTGATTCCAGCTTATGCTTCATTCAGCCCAGCATTTCTCATAATGTACTCTGCATGTAAGTTAAATAAGCAGAGTGACAATATACAGCTTTGACACACTCCTTTTCCTATTTGGAACCAGTGTGTTGTTCCATGTCCAATTCTAACTGTTACTTCCTGACCTGCATACAGGTTTCTCAAGAGGCAGGTCAGGTGGTCTGGTGTTCTCATCTCTTTCAGAATTTTCCACAGTTTATTGTGATCCACACAGTCACAGATTACCATAACTTATTTAATGAGCCTCTATGAATGAATATGTAGGTAATTTCCATATTTCTACTACTAAAAGATTGATGCAATTAACATAATTGGTCACATCATTTCTCACCTTTAAGAGTAAACACCTGGGGCATAAATCCTTAAAAGTAGAACCGGTAAGTCAAAGAGTAGATGTAATTTAATTTACGATATTAAAAATTTACCCTTCATTGAGGTTATAGCAATACACACTCCCAACAGAATAGAAAAACTTATGTGCATGATTTCAATTTGGGGGGCAATTTGACATTTTCTTCACAGCCAGATTAACGGTCAAATTTTCTGAATTTCTGTTTGTTGAACATAGACTTCAACCTATATTGATTTATACCTTCAGATGTGTATTGAGATTTTCTGTAATGGTTCATTTTTTGCTCCCTTGCTCTGTTGTTGACTGAAGAAAGCTTTTTTAGTAATAATATGTTTTTGTCTTTTTCCTGTTCAGTTTCTGTAGTTTTTGCTCTATGAGTGTCTCTTCCACGTTATTTGGTGTGGAGATATTCCACCTTGTTTGAAATTAAGATGGCAACCTTTGCTCTTTTTGTTGATTTGTGTCTATTTTCTCAGCATGTGTTTGTGCAGCCTTTAATTTTCAACTTTTGGAGTCACCTTGTTTTAGGAGTTTTCAAGTGTCGCTTCTCCCCAAATAAGAAAATACATCATACAGTGAAAGAAACTCTAATAATAGGAAGCATGACATAAAATATGACAACTGAATCAAAACTAAAGCTTATGTCATCTTCATCTTTGTGAGTATCTTAAACTCACTTATTAAAGGTTGGGTTATCTTGATCAGAAAGATCCCCTGGAGGAGGGCATGGCAACCCACTCCAGTATTCTTGCCTGGAGAATCCCATGGACAGAGGAGGCTGGTGGGTTATGGTCCATGGGGTCACACAGAGTCAGACACAACTAGAGCGACTTAGCACGCACGCAAGCACCATGCAAAATTCAACCATCGATTCTCCCAGGAGACACCTGGAAACTCCTAAAACAAAGTGACTTCTAACCCATCCTGCATCAGAGGCTGATTAGGAAGGTCACATGCGAAAATTAAATCATTGAAAACATAAAACACAATACAAGGTAGGGTGTTGTTTTAATATTATTGTCTTCACTATTTTGTTGGGCTCATGAATCTATCATTTCATATCAGAAGTGCCTGGTAAATCGAGGAACTTCCGTGACTGCCAATTCAGTGATGGGATTCTCAAACCTCAAAAGCAAATTCCTTTAAAAAAAAATTGGCATCACCCCGCTCCCCTGCCAGCATACGGGATCTTAGTTCCAAGACCAGGGATTAATCCTGCATCCCCTACATCGAAAGGCAGAGTCCTAACCACTGGACCACCAGGGAAGTCCCCACAAGTTCCCTTTTCTAAGGCTGTTCAACCCTGACCCTGTAAGGCAATTGGCCCACAGAAGGTCAGTTGCAGGCTGCTCACACACTTGTCCTCAGCTCTGAAGGGCCAAACACACAGAATATTGGTAGGGGAAGATAACAGAGCAACGAAATATACCCATGCATACTAATGAGTGTAGATACATGTATCTATAAATATTTCTCTATCTAAGCATTTGTATCTATAGTAAGATAAACATGAGCTCATACTGGTACTTCCAACTCTCATCCATTAGCCATAGATCATTTCAGCATTCCCCTTGTTTGCCTGTACCCCCCTCATTTCAACACTGAGAATTGAGTTCCCTGCTACCCACCATCCATGGCCTTAGTTGTTCTATTCCAGCATGTCTATGCAGTGGTTTCAGAACCATTAACCTATACCCCTAGGAAACACCTCATCAAGTAGAGAACAGTGTTTATATTCAGTTCCCTGGGCCCTCAGTCTTACCTTCTCATTCAATTCCAAAGTTATTTAGGTTAATGCTTTTTTCTCCTACCTCTTTGCAATGAGATTATTTTGTGTGTTTGTTACCAAGTTAGATTCTTTGGTCCCATTCAGCATTCCATCCTAGCATTCCCCAAAGTCCTAAATGATTTTCTAGATTTTCATACATTGAGGTTCACTCTCTGTGATGTAAAGTTTTTAGTTTTATTGTTTGCTTATCTTGGCCATGGTGGGTCTTCTGAGGCATGTGGGCTTTCTCTTGTTGCTCTGCACAGGCTTCTCTAGTTGTTCTGTGGGATCTAGTTCCCAACCAGCGATCTAACCCACATCCCCTACACTGGAAGGCAGACTCCTAACCACTGAACCACCAGGCAAGTCCCAAGTTATTGGTTTTGACAAATGCATAGTTTACCTGTTAATACAACCAGATTTGACAATATCTGTCATGGAAAATGAATAAAACACATTTTAGTTGGGATAGAGACTCTTTCTTTACTTAAACTTGTAGAGCAAAAAAATTCAACTGAATATTTTTACCAAAACTCCTTTCAAGTATCAGAACTGACTTTGATAGTGAAATGACCTCCCTACATCAAGGACTTTCTGTTTTGAAAGCGCTTTTCTGTCTACTCTCTGCTTTGATCTACATAACCAAACCCACGGAGTAGGCCAGGTTGTTTGGAGACCACTCTGACCTGAACTTCACCTCTTCTCTCTTCGTTCAGTTATTCCAGATGCTAAGAAGCAATGACTTACCCACGGGATAGATGGGTGGGTAAGGGAGTAGCTAGCCCATTGGAGAGCAGCATGAACATTGTTTAGTTCCATTTCATGCTTACGTGTTCAAAAACATTCTTTAAAAACTTTCATCACCTTGCTCTCCTATGGAAATGGTTCCTGGACTTCTGTCTGAATGGCAAAATAAGCTTAGGTGGAAAGACCCACCTCTTGCTCCAAAGACATACAAATATTGCATAAAATATAACAATAAAATTTTCTTGAAATATAAAGCCAAGTTCAAGATCAAAAAGGAAAAGCAACACCAGCAACTGGAAATGAAAAAGAACCTGAGAGCTGAAATGATGTGCTGGAGTAAGGCAAATTGTCTGCCAAGGAGTCTGGCTTAAATATATATGCCTTAGAGCAGAGGATGGCAAACCATGGCCCAGGGGGGCAAATTCAACCCACTGCCAGCTCCTGTACAGTTTGGGAGGTAAGAAATTTTACATTTTTTACATTTATTTATTTTTAATTGAGGGTAATCGTTTTACAATACTGTGCAATATATCAGCAGGAGTCAGCCGTAGTTATACGTATGTCCCCTCCCTCTTGAATATCCCTATCTTCCACCTCATCCCACACCTCTAGGTTGTCACAGAGCACAGGTTTGAGCTCCCTGTGTCCAACAGGAAATTCCCATTTGCTATCTATTTTACATATGGTAATGTATATATGTCCATCCTACTCTCTCAACTTGTCCCACCCTCTCCTTCCCCCACTGTGTCCACAATTCTGTTCTCCACATGTCTGCATCTCCATTGCTGCCCTGCAAATAGGTTCATCAGTACTATCATTCTAGATTCCATAGGTATGCATTAATATATGATACTTGTCTTTCTCTGTCTGATTTACTTCACTCTGTATAACAGACTCCAGGTTCATCCACCTCATTAGAACAGTGTCAAATGCATTTTTTTTTTTATGATGACTCATTGGTAAAGGCCCTGATTGGTAAAGGAAAGATTGCGGGCAGGAGAAGAAGGGGACAGCAGAGGATGAGATGTTTGCATGGCATCACAGAATCAATGGGACCTGAGTTGGAGCAAACTCCAGGAGATTGTGAAGGACAGGGAAGGCTGGCATGCTGCAGTCCATGGGCTTACAGAGTCGGACATGACTGAGTGACTGAACAACAGCCACAAATATCCCATTGTGTATATGAACAACAACTTCTTTATCCATTCATCTGTGGATGGACATTTAGGTTGCTTCCACGTCCTACCTATTGTAAATAGTTTTGCAATGAACATTGAGGTGCATATGTATTTTTCAATTATGATTTTCTCAGAGCATATGCCTAGCAGGGATTGCTGGGTGATGTAGTAGCTTTACTCCTAGTTGTTTAAGGAATACTGTTCTCCACAGTGGTTGTATCCATTTACATTCCCACCAACTGTGCAAGAGGGTTTCCATTTCTCACACCCTCTTCAGCACTTATTGTTTGTAGATTTTTTGATAGTGGCCATTCTGACCAGTGTGAGGTATCTCATTGTAGGTTTAGTTTGCATTTCTCTAATAATGAGCAATATACAACTTAAATGGCTATATAAGTACCTCCAGGCTATCCTTTGGAGAAGGCGATGGCACCCCACTCTAGTGTTCTTGCCTGGAAAATCCCATGGACGGAGGAGCCTGGTAGGCTGCAGTCTTTGTGGTCGTGAAGAGTCGGACACGACTGAGTGACTTCACTTTCACTTTTCACTTTCATGCATTGGAGAAGGAAATGGCAACCCACTCCAGTGTTCTTGCCTGGAGAATCCCAGGGACGGCGGAGCCTGGTGGGCTGCCGTCTATGGGATCGCACAGAGTCAGACACGACTGAAGTGATTTAGCAGCAGCAGCAGCAGGCTGTCCTTAATTTTGTTTCCTGGTCCAAAAACCTAAAATGTTTACCACTTAACCCCTTACAGAAAAAAGTCCGAGGACCCAGCCTTGCAATCTACTGGTACCCTCAAGGGCATGGTCTCTGTTGAGGGCCCCAGCCCAGCTGGAGTCTGTATGTGAGTTCCCAGCAGAGAACCAGGAGCCCAGAGAGGATGTTCCACCTGTGAACAGAGGTAGACACACTGCCCTCAGGTCAGAGGTACGTGTAATAGCTGGCCTTACCCTGTGTCGTGCAGTGAAGGAGACTCACCTTTGAGAGTCTGGGAATCTAAGCCTGTCCTGCAGTGCCAATGAGGATGAATGTCCACACCACGATGGGTGTAGGAATTCACATCAGACTCCACGGATAATGAGTGGAAGGATGTTCCTTGAGCAGCCTTCTAGGAGTCTCAAGTCTCAAGTTTCTCCAGTGATTGTTCCCTGTGTTGTCCTAGGGGGTGACCTGGCTGCCTGTGTTAACCCTTTTTTGTTCTTACAAACATACATAATGGCCTGTCTCAGGGAGATAATCTGAGCTGCTCACCTGTGAAGGACTGTAAAGAAGTGAGACTAACACCTCCCCCTGCCTGAGGCTTCCCATTCTAGGGGACATTTGCAAGGATTGAATAGTGTTTTTACTTTGTTTCCTTGCCTCCCCGCATCCCATCTCTAATGCATAAAAGAACCTGGCAACCAAACCCTAACAAGATAGTTGTTTTGAGGTCCTTGTCTGCCGTCTTCTCGGGCAGCAGGCTCCCAAATAAAGTCCCTTCTGTTAGAGCCTACATGGGGGCTCATTGTTAAAATGGCTCATTATGTTGACCTCGCAAACAAACAGTAAAATCACAGTGACCCTTGAGACTGACCATATTGCCCAAATAACATTCTCTTTTCTTACTGGCGCCTACCTTCTCAAGGCTACAACACCACCAGATTCCAGACCTCTGGCTACATGACCTACATGACCACAGGACTCAGCTACAGGCTAAAATTTAAACATCCTTTTGTTGCAGGAAGGAGGACCCCTTCCAGGGCCCGAAACTGGGCTCTTGTCTAACACTCGGAAATGAATTGTCCAAGGAGACACATGTGCTGACAAAGCAAGAGATTTTATTGGGAAAGAACACTCGGGCGAAGAACAACAGCGTAAGGGAAACCAGGAGAACAGCTCTGTCACACGGCTTGCAGTTTCGGGTTTTATGGTGATGGGATTAGTTTCTGGGTTGTCTTAAGCCAATCATTCTTACTCAAGAGTCCTTCCTGGTGGTGCACGCCTTGTTCAGCGAAGATGAATGACAGAGAAGGATTCTGGGAAGTGGTTGGACACGTGATGTCTCATTTTGACCTTTCCTGAACTCTTTCAGTTGGTGGAGGCTCATTAGTTCCGTGTTCTTTACCAGTACCTCCTGTCATAAAACAACTCGTGTAAATGGTTACTATGGTGTCAGGCCAGGGTGGACAGTTTCAATCAGGTGCTTTCTCTAACACCTTCAGAGAATTTTTCATTCAATTCAGTTCAGTCGCTCAGTTGTGTCCGACTATTTGCGACCCCATGAACCACAGCACACCAGGCCTCCCTGTTCATCCCCAACTCCCGGAGTCTACCCAAACCCATGTCCATTGAGTCAGTGATGCCATCCAACCATCTCATCCTCTGTCATCCCCTTCTCTTCCTGCCCTCAATCTTCCCCAGCATCAGGGTCTTTTCTAATGAGTCAGCTCTTCTCATCAGGTGGCCAAAGTATTGGAGTTTCAGCTTCAGCATCAGTCCTTCCAATGAACACCCAGGACTGATCTCCTTTAGGATGGACTGGCTGTATCTCCTTGCAGTCCAAGGGACTCTCAAGAGTCTTCTCCAACATCACAGTTCAAAAGCATCAATTCTTCAGTGCTCAGCTTTCTTTATAGCCCAACTCTCACATCCATACATGACTCCTGGAAAAACCATAGCCTTGACTACATGGACCTTTGTTGACAAAGTAATGTCTCTGCTTTTTAATATGCTGTCTAGATTGGTCATAACTTTCCTTCCAAAGAGTAAGCGTCTTTTAATTTCATGGCTGCAGTCACCATCTGCAGTGATTTTGGAGCCCCCCACAATAAAGTGTCTCACTGTTTCCATTGTTTCCACATCTATTTGCCATGAAGTGATGGGACTGGATGCCATGATCTTAGTTTTCCGAATGTTGAGCTTTAAGCCAACTTTTTCACTCTCTTTCACTTTCATCAAGAGGCTCTTTAGTTCTTCCTCACTTTCTGCCATAAGGGTGGTGTCATCTGCATATCTGAGATTATTGATATTTCTCCCGGCGGGATATAAGAAAGACCCCATCAGAAAGGGAGGATGCTGGTTCTCCTTAAGGGCCAGTCACTCTCTCATTTCCCTCTAATAAATTTCCTTTTCTTGCCTGACTGCCTGGCTCTCTCTCTTTTTCTCTGCACTCACCTTACACCTTCCTGATCCCAACACCTCATCTCAGATTCATTGACTTACCTTGGATTTGAAAGGTTGTAGCTGAACCATAGAAGATGCTGGGATTCTTGGCCTCTGGAGAAGAATTCAATCCAGGGCCAGAGATGAGGCTTGATTGCTCAGAGCTTTTGTATAATAGAGTTTTATTAAAGTATAAAAGGGATAGAGAAAGCTTCTGACATAGATAGACATCATAAGGGGGCAGAAAGAGTACCCCCTTGCTAGTGTTAGCAATGGAGTTCTATACTCTCCAATTAGTTATTACAATGAATCAAAAGAATGTCTCAAGTTTGTGAAAATTTTACCAGACCCACTCCCACAATTTACATTTTAGGATAACAAGATTAGAATTTAACAATAGAAAGATCTTACCAGACCCACTCCCATAATATACATTCTAAGATATCAGGATTAGTCAGAAGGTTTTCAGGAAGGAGCAACTGTCCTCAAGCAGGATGCACTGTTGTTGTATAATCCCTAGTACAGAGTTTAAACTGAGTTGTGTAATTGACTAAGGAGTGTACACAAAAAAAAGTTTGCCCTTTCCTCCTCCTTAGAATTCCAGACCCCTATCTCCACTTCAAGAGCCCCAGACCCCTTTCTCCTCCTTGGGGATCCTGGACTTCTTATCAGTCTGCCTAGGAATTGACTCTCTCAGATTCATTGACTTATCTTGTAAAAAGCAGAGCAAATTTGGACTCAGTAACAGGAAAGAGGGTGGGGAGGAATGTCTTGTCTGCAGTCTGAGTCTTCCCCCATTTCAATCTTTTCAGCCCTCCTCATCCTCTCTTACGTCTCTGAGTGTCAGACTTTCCAGGTTTTGTTGGGTAAACTGGCTCTCACCTTAGCACCCATCTTAACAGAGCAGTTTTGGTACTTCCCTGGTGGTCCAGTGGCTAAGACTCCGGGCTCCCAATGCAGGGGGAACTAGATATCACATGCCACAATGAAAGATCCCACATGCTGCAACAAAGATCGAAGATCTAAAAGATCCCACATGCTACAACCAAGACCTGGTGCAGCCAAATTAAACAAATAAAAATAAATATTTAAAAGAGAGTAGTGGAGAAGGCAATGGCACCCCACTCCAGTACTCTTGCCTGGAAAATCCCATGGGCAGAGGAGCCTGGTAGGCTGCAGTCCATGGGGTTGCTAAGAATTGGGCATGACTGAGCGACTTCACTTTCACTTTTCACTTTCCTGCATTGGAGAAGGAAATGGCAACCTGCTCCAGTGTTCTTGCCTGGAGAATCCCAGGGACAGGGAAGCCTGGTGGGCTGCCATCTATGGGGTTGCACAGAGTCGGACACAACTGAAGTGGCTTAGCAGCAGCAGCAGCAGTCTCTTCTCTGGGTTACATCACTTACCACTCCCCCATTTCCTTTTTTCCAATAAGAAAAGTAGTTTTTAAGCTGATTTCCCCTCTCAAACTCACCCTGTTCTTTGGAATTGTGTCTTTTTTAATTCCCTTAGCGTCATTTTGGGGGATTTCATAAGAAATCGGTGATAGCTTCCTATGGTCAATGTACCATCTTTGTCTGAGTTCCTTGGGAACTGAAAGTCTTAAAATCGGTTTAGATATTTTCTGAAATGACTGTGTGTTGTAAATATACTGCCTAGACTTTAAACATTGACTATATGGTTGTTTCCTTTTCCATGATAATGTACTTAGCATTTTCAGTTTAATTAAAACTCTATTATTATTATTATTATTTACTTTACAGTATTGTATTGGTTTTGCCATACATCAACATGCATCCGCCACGGGTGTACACGTGTTCCCCATCCTGAACCCCCCTCACACCTCCCTCCCCATACCATACCTCTGGGTCATCCCAGTGCACCAGCTCCAAGCTTCCTGTATCCTGCATCGAACCTGGACTGGCGATTCATTTCTTATATGATATTATACATGTTTTAATGCCATTCTCCCAAATCATCCCCCTCTCCCTCTCCCACAGAGTCCAAAAGACTGTTCTATACATCTGTGTCTCTTTTGCTGTCTCACGTATAGGGTTGTCGTTACCATGTAATTCAAAATAATTTTTTTTTAATACCTTAAAAAATTACACAAGTAAGGCATGAATGTTGTCTCCATTCATAACTGATTTTTTTCTACTAGACTTTTCTTTATTCCTGCTGGAATAGATCCTAAAGCTATTCTTTCAGGAGTGTCTATGGGTTGTAAGTTTATCTGAGCCCTTAGAAAAATGCCTATATTTTATTCTCCCTGTAGAATGATAATCTACTGAATAGACCATTCTAGAATGAAAAGACTTTCTTCCTCTCCTTTGGCACCTTAAAGATTTCCCTTCATTTTCTTTTCATCCAGTGTTGTTGAAGTAAATTTGATTCTCATTCTTGCATAACTGTTCTATCTTTATTTCCTGGAGGTTTCTAGAATTTTCCTTACTTATCCATGAAGTTTTGAAATTTCACTATTATTTGTCCAAGTGCTATCTGTGTTTTTATAAATTCATCCTACTCAATAAACAGTAGACCCTGTCAATCTGAAGATGAATGTCTTTCTACAGTTGTAGAAAATTCTTAGCTTTTTTTTTTTCTTTTTCAAATCTTGTATTCCCCCCACCTATATTCTCTCTATTCTCTCCTTCTAAAACTATTAGAAGGATTTTTGAATCTCTGGATTTATCCTTCATATCTTTGAATATTTCCTTTATCCTATCCCTTTCTCCTTTATCTATTGTAGTTTCTGCCATGTAGCAAAATGAATCAGCCATACATACACATATCTGCTCAGTCACTCGGTTGTGTGTCGGTCGCTCTTTTGTGATCCCATGGACTGTAGTCCTCCAAGATCCTCAGTCCATGGGATTTCCCAGACAAGAATACTGAAGTGGGTTGCCATTTCCTACTCCAGCATATACATGTATCCCTCTCTTTTGGACTTCCTTCCCATTCAGGTCACCACAGAGCATTGAGTAGAGTTTCCTCTGCTGAAGAGTGTGTTCTCATTAGTTAGCTATTTTATATATACTATCAATAGTGTATGCATGCCAGTCACTTTATATCCAGAGTCACAGCGTGGCAGCATTTGTCACTTTGGGATTAAATTCTACCTTTTTTTTTTATTTTAATGTTTTTTATCTTTTGCTGAAATTGCAGGACTCTCCCCAAATGTTTGCTGATTCTCATCTTATTCGCTGAGACTCCCAGTTAGTTGATCTGCTGCTGGCTCAGGAGGGGGTGGGGGCAGGGAAGCCTTCCTGCAGTCTGCACTGTGCTCGGTGGAGTTAGGCATGCTGGCCCAGCTCCCAGGGCAGTTTGGTCATCTAGGTGTGCGTGTCCCCAATTCTCCCAGGGCTCTGCTGTCCTTTCCAGTCCACCTGCCTGTGATCATTCTTCCCACTGGAGGAAAACACAATTTTTGCTGCTTGGGGAAAGGAGAGAGTGTTTGTATGGGGTCAACCCTCCGGTTGCTCTCCCTGAATCAACCCAGCCAATCAGGGCTGTGAGCTACCCTCCTCCCCGCCCCCATCTTCTCTCACCTCTGGACAAAAAGCAGCCTCAGCACTCTCCCACCTTTCTGGGTTGGCACTCTCTCACCCCTGGTGCTCTGAGCCATCTCTTCTGCTATCACGGGCTTGCCTTGCTGGCTTCCTGACCGGCTTTGCTTTTACCTTTGCTTTGTAATTTGTATTGGAGTATAGTTACTTTACAACGCTAGATTAGTTTCTGCTTTACAGACAAGTGAATCAGCCATAGGTACACATGCATTCTCTCTTCTTTTGGATTTCCTTCCCATGTAGGTCATGACAGAACACTGAGTAGTTCCCTGTGCTGTACAAAAGGTTTCCTATTTTATACATAGTAATGTGTATATCGGAGAAGGCAATGGCACCCCACTCCAGTACTCTTGCCTGGAAAATCCCATGGATGGAGGAGCCTGGTAGGCTGCAGTCCTTGGGATCGCACAGAGTCGAACACGACTGAAGTGACTTAGCAGCAGCAGCAGCAGCAGTGTGTATACATCCGGACCATATTTGATTGTTCAGGGGCCCTTCAAAGATATGAGGCTGAGAGTATCTAATGTTGTTTACAAGGGTGACTACTTTCATTTTTTAATCTTTTCTATAATTTCTATGGAGTCTCTCAATTGGCAGGATGGAAACAGTGTTGGGACAAAGGAATGCTGTGTTGAAGGTGCTAAAATCAGTCTTCACAGAGGTGTTTTTGAAAGCCAGTTTAAACCCAAATGTCTTATTTAAATAACATCTGTTTAGGCCCCTTACTAGCTTTATTGTGTGACTTAGGATAAATCATTTTACCTACTTAATTGCATTTTTTTCACCAGTAAAATAAAGGGTGTGGACAAAATGACCTTAAGCTTCTCTCTATCAGAATTTCTGTATTCATATTTTAAAGGCAGCTGCGTGTGACCAGTGCAACTCAGGCTTCCCACCTCCAGATTCCTATAAACAATTCATAGCTTTCCCATTCTTTATCTCCAAGGAGAATCACATGATTCATTCTACCCCTCCCCAGTCCCCGCTTTTGCACTTGGCATATTACAGTGAAACTCATTAACTCGGATGACGCTAATTTAGAATCTACAATAATTCTATGACTGGACCAAACTGCATCTCTGTTTAGGAAAACGTGACTTCGTGGCAAGTGCAGATAAATGGTATCAATAGCACTGCCAAACCCATATTCAAAATCCTTAAGAAAAAGCTGTTTTTCAAGCCCCTGCAAGCATTTTCAACATATGCATTTCTATCTACCCAGCACCAGCTTGTAAGCCAGAACATCAAACCAAATCGCCTGATGGTCAGGACTCTTGTCTCCTCTAAGCCTGGCTTCTTTCCCATTGGCTCTACACTGTGCTCATAGTTTTGAAAATGGAAAAAATTCCGTGCCTCATAAAAGAGGGAGTCACCCATATCGCAGTGGAAATGAAATAGTCAAACGGAGACTCTTTGGTTCTGCAGAAGCAGAGAATTTCTAACTGCAGCTGCTGCAGTCTAATGCTATGTGTATGTACAGTCGACAAAGAGGGAATCTCTGATTAATGAGGGAGAAGCCCGTCCAGGTGGCATTCACTATCACCGTCAGACACTGGCCAGTCACTGCCACAGAAGTTTTGATGGGGAGTCTTGTCTTAAGGATCTGTATAATTTACAAAGCACTATAGGTGATGTCTAAGCCCACCTCTAGTTGAGAAATATGACCCTGATAAAAAGGTATTATTAACTGCTGGTTAATAAGACACGCCCCGCTGTGATGACTGGAACTTATCTGGAATTTAATACACAGAGGCTTAAGTTAATAGTTCCCTAAACTGTGTCATTTACATTCTGACTATTGTTAATGAGATATAGCTGAGCTGTATGGACTCAAACAGTATTTGCAACCCAGATCCTTATGTCTGGGGTGGACAGGGAAGATCAAAGCAGCCCCCTGCCAAGCACTGAACTTGGACGGAGTCTCCATCTTTTTTTGGAGCATGCCAGCCCTCCCGGCAGGAGGACAAGGCCAGGTGAGCTGATTCCAGTTTACCTGTGCTGTGTATGTGGTGCCCAGCAAGCTGTTCACCTAAAAGGAAACTTTGCACAATTTCCTGGGAAGATGGAAATTTTCCACATTCCTTTGAGGAAGAACTCATGGTGAGTTAGCATCACAAGTCATCCTGAACCGGGGGATGGGGAATAGTGGTGATAAGGATGCCAAGTGGAGGGAGATCACATTGGACATTTGGCATCTCTTCCTGTATGAGTTTGGGGGGAGGACATCCTTAGATTTTCTTGGGCTCCAAAATCACTGCGGACAGTAACTGCAGCTGTGAAATTTGAAAAACTCTTGCTCCTTGGAAGAAAAGCCATGACAAACCTAGACAGTGTATTAAAAAGCAAAGACATCACTTTGCCAACAAAGTTCAAAGTATAGTCAAAGCTATGATTTTTCCAGTAGTCATGTACGGATGTGACAGTTGGACCATAAAGAAGACTGAGCATCAAAGAACTGATGCTTTTGAATTGTGGTGCTAGAGAAGATTCTTGAGAGTCCCTTGGACAGCAAGGAAATCAAACCACTCAATCCTAAAGGAAATCAACCCTGAATATTCATTGGAAGGGCTAATGCTGAAGCTGAAGCTCCAATACTTTGGCCACCTGATGAGAAGAGCTGACTCATTGGAAAAGACCCTGATGCTGGGAAAGACCGAAGGCAAAAGGAGATGTGGGCAGCAGAGGATAAGATGGTTGGATGGCATCACTCACTCAATGGACATGAATTTGAGCAGCCTCCAGGAGATGGTGAAGGATGGGGAATCCTGGCATGCTACAGTCTGTGGAGGCACAAAGAGTTGGACATAACTGAGAAATTGAACAACAGTGACAACGTCCTTCGGAGAGGGCAATGGACCCCACTAGACTGAGCAGACTTGTGAGCTGAGAAGGTAGACCCATAGTGTCCGAATTAGCCAGCCACCATGTCCCTAGTCAGTCCCACTGTTAAAACAGCCAGGAGTATATTGTTAGATTTATTCTCACTTTTCCCATTTTTCATTGTAACTTCCTTCAGTGCCTCAGGTTATTTCCATGGGGGTTCTCCCTTCCCCATCCTCTAACCTCCCCACCCCCACTGCCCCCCACCTCCTCCTTCAGACTTGCCTTAAAGATCAAATTTTGCCAGCTGCTTGACGATCCCTTTACTGTCCCATGAATCTGAAGGAGACAACCTCATCAGAGAACACCGCTATCATCAGGGAAGTGAGTTTTTCCTGGTGATGCAAGATTAAAGTCCCTGAAAAGGATGGGGAACACATGTACACCCGTGGCGGATGCATGTTGATGTACGGCAAAACCAATACAATATTGTAAAATAATTAGCCTCCAATTAAAATAAGTAAGTTTATATATATTAAAAAAAATAATAAAGTCCTTGGAAAGAGATCATAGAGCTGAGAAGCTAGGAATTTCTGATCATGGGTAGCTGATTCTGACTGGCCAGGATTTGGAGCCAATAAGTCTGCTCTATCACAAATCAGACCCTCCTTCCCAGATGTTCTAGGCCAGAAACTTGCCAGATGCTTGAAATTTCAGTACCAGCTGCCCAATGATGGGCCAAACTGAAAATTTTAGTCTGATTTATAAAAAGGCAGAGCAGGGAGCCAAGAGTGACAAAGCTGTCCCCCATGATGCCAGCGGCCGCTTTATCTACGGTACAAAAACATTTCCAGTGTTAAGAGAAGGGTTCTGAAAAGTGTGATGGCATGTTCTTAAGTCACTGGGTTTCCCTAGTGCCTCAGACAGTAAAGAATCTGCTTGCAATACAGGAGACGTGGGTTCGATCCCTGGGCCGGGAAGATCCCCTGAAAAAGGAAATGACAACCCACTCCAGTATTCCTGCCTAGAGAATTCTGGGGACAGAGGAGCCTGGTGGGCTACAGTCCATGAAGTCGAAAAGAGTCGGACACAACTGAGCAACTAACACTTTCACTTTTGATCACTAAAATCAAAGTAATGTGGTATCTGAAAAAGAAACAAGTTTATGATATGCTAAAGGAGACTTCCCTGGTGGTCCAGTGGTTAAGACTCTGTGCTTTCAATCCAGGAGGCACAGGTTTGATCCCTGGTCGGGGAACTAAGATCCCATATGTCATGTGGCACAGCCAAAAAATAAAAAAAATTTAAAACTACAATGGGAATTATACATATTACTGTCACAACAAAGAAAATACTTCTGCACGAGGACAAGGTTTGGGAGGTAAGGAGTAGGAAGGAAAATAAGGGTTGCTGGTATTTTTCTATAAAATTTTCACTAAAAGTGTTACCTTACTACCAAAAAAAAAAAAGTTTTCCCGTCACACCATGATGCCTTTGTTTATTAAATTCCCTGAGTTGTTTCCTGGTCTCTATGTTCTCAGCATAAGGCCTGTAATTAAAATTTGTTTTGTGTTTCTTGACCTTGCTGGGAGCACTACTTTTTATATGGCTTTGAGATTCTTAGACATCAGACCCTAGAATAACACAGAGGAAAGATCGGCCCATCCCAAGTGACCTGGTGTGGCCATGCCTGCATTGGGTTTCCACAACGGCCATTGATTTCAATTTGTGACTTCAGAAGAATTCAGCCACCATGGATAGAAAAACAGTCAGCAATAAATCCACCCCCAAATCATAATGACACACGTGATCAGGAAATTGCTAATAACAAGGTAAAGTGAAGTAAAAGTCTTTCAGTCAGGTCTGACTCTTTGCAACCCCTGGAGTGGGTATCCTTTACCTTCTCCAGGGGATCTTCCCAACCCAGGGATCAAACTCAAGTCTCCTGCATTGCAGGTGGGTTCTTTACCAGCTAAGCCACAAGAAAAGCCCAAGAACACTGGAGTGGGTAGCCTATCCCTTCTCCAGCAGATCTTCCCAACCCAGGAATCGAACCAGGGTCTCCTGCATTGCAGGCAGATTCTTTAACAACTGAGCTATCCAGGAAGAACAAGTGCATGAGTGCTAAGTTGCTTCAGTGAGACCTCATGGACTGACTGTAGCCCACCAGGCTCCTCTGTCCAAGGGATTCTTCAGGCAAGAATACTAGAGTGGGTTGCCATGCCCTCTGCAGGGGATCTTCCCAACCCAGGAATCGAACTTGTATCTGTTACATCTCCTGCAATGGCAGTCAAGTTCTTCACAACCAGTGCCACTTGGGAAACCCAGTCTTATGTTCACCCTTCTCCAACCTGGATCTAACCATCAAAACTCAGCTCAAATGCTTTCTCTTTAGCACCTCCTGGTCTACCTCTCACCCCTCACAACCTTCTCTCCTCTTCACTCCACTCTTGCAGTTTAGGTCCTGACAGCATCCTGTATCTTGACGCGCCATCACTTCTCTACACTTATTGTTTATTCAGCAAAAATTAAAAAGCATCTATCATGTGCCAGATGAGTGGAGGTAGAAAGATCAAAGGCATGTGTATAAGTAGAAGCTGTTTGTTAGGCACAGATTCAACACAATGGAATCAATATATTTGTGAAGGTTCTTTGCATGCAGTCATGGGATCTGAATCTGGTTCAATTAAATGAAAAGAGAATTTGGGGAGAAGTCTGTGAGGTTGCCTAAAGGAGAGAAAGACAGACTGGACAATCAACAAGGACCATACAAGTGTCCAGCATCACCAGTGAAGGGATCCCCACTTTTTTATTTCTTTGTTTCTCCCCTTATAATTCACCTTCAAAGAGGGAGTGTATAAATAGCTTTGCAAGAATTCTTTCTCAACAAGGGAAGGGCAAGCGCTAAGCAAATAAACCCCCAGGACAGTATCCAGTGGCACAGAAGTAAAAACCTGGCTGGAGTTTTCAACAGAAGGTGGCATGGGTACTGAAGAGTTTGGCCACTTATTACAGTCATGCTGAGGCTAATGCTGGGAATTCCCTGGCAATCCAGTGGTTAAGACTCTGTGCCTTCACTGCAAAGGGTATCAGTTCAATCTCCTGGTCAGGGAGCTAAGATCCTACATGCCTTGTGCCGTGCTTAATCGCTCAGTTGTGTCCAACTCTTTGTGACCCTATAGGCTGTAGCCCACCAGACTCCTCTGTCCATGGAGATTGTCCAGGTAAGAATACTGGAGTGGGTTGTCATGCCCTCATCCGGGGGATCTTCCTAACCAAGGGATCGAACCCAAGTCTCCAGCATTGCAGGTGGATTCTTTACCAACTGAACCACCAGGGAAGCCCCATGGTGAGACCAAAAAAAAAAAAAAAACCAAACAGGCAAAAATACAGACTTTTCAAGCAAGCATCCGTCTTAACCATCTCCCATAGATCCGTGGTTCTGAGTCACTTTCTGTCTCTCCCCCAGCCCTGGGGAATCATCAGAGAGGATAGAAGGAGAGGGATGCACAGAAAACAAACTTTTTCTCTGGAATACAACCCTGCTAATACAACCATGCTAATTTTTGTGGGGTTGCTTAAAGAAATATGCTTCCAAACTAAAGAAAGAAAGAAAAGAAAATGTTAAATGTCAAGTCATCCTTACCCCTGCATGGGGCTGGGGCAGGCACTGCCCAAAGCTGGCATCTCCCTCTTTCTCCCAACTAGATAGTGCAGTTCCTACTAGAACAGGAACTGCATAAAGTTCATTCCCGAGTCCTTCCAGCATCCTGCACACAATCTGTGCTCAATTAACATGCCTTTGGCACAGCTGAACTGGGACAAAATGAATGTTGCTTACCAGGGTGGCAGTTTCCCCTCTTCCAACCTCATCCTCTGTCTGTTTTGAGAAGACTACTCCCAGCAAGAAGTTCAGTGAAAGAATGAATCAAAACTTCCTGGTTGTTTCCATGGAGGGGTGGTTTCCTCCACTGGGTTCTGCAAAGCAGCTCGCATGTGTCATGCTCTTTGATGGGTCAACAGTGGGATGAATCATGGAGCTCTAAGTGCAGCTACAAAGTGATTGAGATACTAGTGCATTGGGGAAGCTGAGTCTACAACACCAGCCCTTCTCTGAATCTGACGATTGTTAAAAAGGATAAAAGGATTCAGTGACCAAATTCAGAGCCATGAATGGCCCAGGATAAAACTTTCTACTTGCATATTGCAGCTTCCCAAGTGGTGCAGTGGTAAAGAACCCGTCTGCCAAGATGCAGGTTTAGTCCCTGGGTCGGGAAGATCCCCTGGAAGAAGAAATGGCGACTCTCTTCAGTATTCTTGCCTTGAGTCCCATGGACAGAGGAGCCTGTCAGGCTACAATCCATGGGGTCACAAAATTGGACAAGACTGAGCACCCACATCATTGTAGGCTGTATTTCTCTTGGTTACCCAGTCTCTTTGGGGAATAATTTACTTTTAAGTTATCTTTCCCAACCCAGGAAGGTCATACCCTCACAGTGACTCTTGGGAACCATCAAATATATCTGAACAGGTTCCAGGTTGCTTTGTCCTTGTTGGCTGTGTGCCCTTTAGGTGAGTTACCCAACCTCTCTGAGACTGTTTTTTTCTGCATACATTAGGTAATTAAACAGTTTTCCGGCCTGAAGTCCTGCAAATCCCTTTGCTATTACCAAGTGTGAACAACCAGCATGTTTCCAGCACTCAAGTTTCAAATCCGAAAGACAAATACACAGAGGATTCTTCAAGGTCACAGGTCAACAAGACCTACATGAAATACGTCATGGTAAAGACATGATCTTCCTGTCAACACACTCTGCATTCGAAAGGCAAGACTTGTTTCTGGAAATTTATTGTGATCGACTTGGGAAATTATAATTTAGATTGAATCTCTTGTAAATCATTGCTTCCGAGATGTTGCTGCCAACTTTCATAATTGTATTTCTCCTTTATCCCAGGTTCACTCATTCATACATACACATTTGTAAGAATATATATGTCACACATCTATCTTATATTTTTCCCCCTAATTTGAAGCTTCAACACCTGAGGGATCAGGAATTATTTTATGGGCCCCAAACAGCAGGCATTTCCTGTTAAATTAAGTGGTGATGAAATTTATTATGTTAAATAAACCAATTTTCTTGCAATCACAGTGAAAACTCTGTCTTGGGAGTGGTGGCAGGACTTGTCTGACCACATCACGGTCACCCCTGCAAGGGTTCCTGCCAATTAGGAAGAAGCAATTCAGGACTTCCCTGGTGATTCAGTTGTAAAGATTCAACAGTCCCATTGCAGGGGGCGGGAGTTTGATCCCTGGTGGGGAAACTAAGATCCTGCCTGCTATGTGGAACAGCCAAAACGCTAACAAAAGAAGATGCAATGTAATGACAGCTTTGTCCTCAGCTCTGCTATTAGCAAAGGAGAACAGAGACTTTATTCTCACAGACAGAACTAGGCTTTTTCACACTTATTAATAACCTGAATTAGAACAGGATGCGTTCTTTGTCATTTGACTTGGTTCGCTGTAGAGCTATCATGTTTAATGTCTTGCTTATAAAATCATGAGGTGATAAATGAAGAGAACATTATATACCATTCTCAGCAGACAGCATCAAGGGCAAGAAATACAATAGGATGTTCTGTTTCCAGGAGGAAATACACCAACTCCCTAGGTCTATGGACCTATTTATTTTAAAACTTTTATTTTATATTAGGGTAGAGCTGATTAACAACATTGCAATAGCTTCGGGCAAACAGCAAGGGACTCAGCCATACGTACACGTGTATCCACTCTCCCCCAACTCCCCTCCCATACAGGCTGCCACATGACATCGAGCAAGAGTTCCCTGTGCTATATAGTAGGTCCTTGTTGGTTGTGGATTTATTTCATGTTAAACATGTTTTCGTTTAATGAATAGGTGGTATAAATGAAAGTCTAAAATTCATAGGGACCAAAGGTACACAGGGTATAGTAATAAGTTCCTATCCAACTGCCTATGGCTCTTCTCCAAATTCAGCCCACAGTTTCCTAAAACTAATCCCCAGCTCATCAGTCAACTTCTCTAGGGGCAACTAAGGTTCCCAATTTCCCGTGCATTCTATGGCTTATTTTACAGTGGAGGAAAGCAAGGCTCAGAACAGCGAAAATGCTCTGTCTAAAGTCACACAGAGTGTTACTTGCTGCAGCCTGAACTGGCCTTTCTCCTCTAGAGCACATGTGCCAGCGTATGTAGCTGTCAGCAAGCCCGAGGCAAACCAAAGACGTCCCTTTCTTTTTTAAAAATTTTATGTATTTACTTATGTAGTTTTGGTTCTGCTGGGTCTCCGTTGCTACATGAGGGCTTTTCTCTTAGGTGCAGTGAGTGGGGTCTGGGGCTGCCCTCTAGCTGTGGTGAGCAGGTTTCTCATCGCTGGGCTTCTCTTGCTGAGAAGCATGGGCTCTACGGCTTCGGCTTCAGTAGTTGTGGTGCACAGGTTTGGTTGTTCTGTGGCATGTGGGATCTTCCTGGATCAGGGATTGAACCTGTGGTCCTTGAATGGGAAGGTGGACCCTTAATCACTGGCACACCAGGGAAGTGCCCATTCTTTTCTTAACAGGCAAACCAGAACCTTCTAATATCATTCAAAGTGCTTTTATTTGGCTGAACATTCAATAAAGGCTCAAGATATTCATTCTGAAAGAGAAGTGTAGGAAATCTATTCTTTTAATTGGGGTATAGTTGCTTTATGGGGCTTCCCTGGTGTCTCAGATGGTAAAGAATCTGCCTGCAATGCAGGAGACTTGGATTCGATCCCTGGGTAGGGAAGATCCCCTGGAGAAGGGAATGGCTACCCACTCTAGTATTCTTACATGGACAACCCCATGGACAGAGGAACCTGGCAGGCTGCACTTCATGGGGTCACAAAGAGTCGGACATAACTGAGCGACCGACACTTTCACTTTTCATAGTCGCTTTACAATGATGTGTTAGGTTCTGCTGTACAACAGTGTTGGCCATATGGAAATGTATATATATATATATATATATATATATATCTCCCATCCCTCTTGGACTTCCCTCCCTCCCCTCATCCCACCCCTCTAGGTCATCACGGAGCTCCAAGCTGAGCTATACAGCAGCTTTCATTAGTTATCTGTTTTACACATGTAGTATATATACGTCAGTTCCATTCTCCCAGTTCATCGCACCTGCTCCATGTTCTCATGTGTGTTCTCTACACCTATGTCTCTATTCTAGTGGCTTCAGTTGCCAGAGGAAGAAACTGAGGCTCAGAAAGGGAAATGATTGTCCATCAAATAAATGTTGAATGGGCCTATTTTCATGAACTCTTAGTGGTGTTCTGATTTTGCAAATGCAGCCTGAGTTCCCTTCATCCCAGCTCCAAATCATTAGCTCTGGATTCCCCTGGCGGTTTCAATGGCATTATGTCTGAGTTCTATTGGAAAATGCAGGAGCACATTGATTTCCTATAATGGTTTTATCTATAGAAACTTGTGAGGACATCTTTTGGCCAGAAGACTTGGCATTGAATAGCTGAAAACCTTGAACTGTTCCAATGCCCTGCCTCCCAGTTGTGAACAAATAAACCTTTGCTCCTTCAGAAAAACCTTTTCTGCACCCGCAGACTGGAACTCCTTGACCCAGTCTTATTATAAGATGCACCATGTGGTCACAAATGGATTGCTAAGCATTCATGACAGCTTGTTGCCTTCTTGGTAATGTAAGTTATAGGCTTCAGAGGAAAAAAAAAAAAAAACAATCACAGAATCAAGCTTGAGAGAAAGAAGTTTTCTCTTATCTTTTTAATTTAGATTGCATTAAGACAGTGTAATTACAGGGATCTGAAGGGATACTGAGAGCAAGATGAAAACATAAATACAGTGAAGCCAGACCCTCCTCCCCTGCCCTGGGGAAGACACTAAGCATTTAAAACCGCTCCTAGGTGCTTTTTTTTTTTTTTTTTAAAAAAAAAAGGTCTTCTATGATCCTTTCTCTTTTGAATCTTACAACAAACCTAAGAGGCAGGAATTGGCACAACTTCCGTTTTAAAGCTGAGAAAAACCAAAGCCCAGAGAGGTCAAGTGACTTAGCCAAAGTAACACAGCAAATAAATGACAGTCCCAGGATGAAATGCAGGGTTTCTGGCTTTCAGGTGCCATTCTTTCTGAACACCATCTCCACCTCCAATTTCCCTTTTCACTCCTTCCTTCAATTCCCCTTTTCACTCCTTCTCTAGCTCCTTGGTTCAATCTTTTCCTCCTTATGCTCACTGAAATTTAAGCATCCTTGAAGTTTTTCTCCCTGGCACACTTCTCTTTCCTCTCCTCATTATGTTTTTGTTTACAATTTCCAATTTTCCTCTTAAAATTTCCAACAGCACCTCTTTGCAAAGGCCCTATCACTACCACCACCCCCAAGTCAGTATCTGAAACTCAAACCCCTCCTCTGCACCCCTATCATAGATTCTGTGGGTTTCTGTGAAGATTCTGGGGTTCACATTCAGGTGGGAGCCTGCAGAAGGTGAGACTCAGTATGGCAGAAGACCTAAGTCTCCAGCCCTGTGATTAGGGCCTCTGACCTTCACTTTCACTTTCCAAACCTGAACAAGGTGGCAGGGGGACGGAAAGGGGGTGGTGGTCCTGAGATCGACACTTTGACACAGGCTGCAGCCAGGACCCTTTGCTGCAATACTTGCACCTGGACACACCTCTCCTCGGGCAACAAAACCCAGGGATTGATCCTGCGTCTTCTGCATTGGCAGGCAGATTCTTTACCACTTGAGCCACCAGGGAAGCCCCAAAAGGTGCAGAAGGCAACAAAAATCCATTGATGGCAGAAGCATCTTTGAGATGATCAGCGGTCACTGTGATCTCTTGGCCTGGATTGATGGTATAAATTTCTGCCATAGGGACTTCCCTGGTGGTCTATTGGTTAAGACTTTCTGCTTCCAGTGCAGAGGGTGAGGGTTTGATCCCTGGTCAGGGAACTAAGATCCCACATGCCACTAGGTATGGCCAAAAAAAAAATTTTTTTTAACTCTGCCTTAGAACTAGACAACGAAGGCTATGGGCATCATTGCTGCTGTTTAGTCACTCAGTTGCGTCCAGCTCTTTGCGACCCTTTGGATGATAGCCCACCAGGTAACTCTGTCCATGGAGTTCTCCAGGCAAGAATACTGGAGTGGGTTACCATGCCCTCCTCTGGGGGATCTTCCCAATTCAGGGATCAAACCTGTGTCTCCTGCATTAGCAGGTGGATTCTTTACCACTGAGCTGCCTGGGAAGCTTGGTGACGGTCATAGTAAATGGAGGTGACAGAACTGCAACATAGCAAGGACCATGTGGTCAGGGGTGAGATGAGTGTCTCCCCTTGTCCTTCTCCAAGGAACCTGTGCTTGTTTACCAGAGTAACTCGGTGTACGCACTCTTTAATGACGTCTGGGCTGACAAAGATGCCAAGGAACTCAAAATGTATCAAGGGTCCCTACCTTCCCAGTGAGGGACATAGATTAGTTGGAGCCTAAGTCCTCTCAAGGGGGATCCCTTGTATCCAGAGGTCTACCCTCCAGTTACCTTCCTGATTGTTGTTGTTGTTCAGTCATTAATTCATGTCCGACTCTTTGCGATCCCATGAACTGCAGCATGCCAGGCTCCGCTGTCCATCACCAACTCCTGGAGCTTGCTCAAACTCATATCCATAGAGTCGGTGATGCCATCCAACCATCTCATCCTCTGTCATCCCCTTCTCCTCCTGTCTTCAATCTTTCCCAGCATCACTGCTGCTGCTGCTGCTGCTAAGTCGCTTCAATTGTGTCCAACTCTGTGCGACCCCATAGATGGCAGCCCACCAGGCTTCCCCGTCCCTGGGATTCTCCAGGCAAGAACACTGGAGTGGGTTGCCATTTCCTTCTCCAGTGCATGAAAAGTGAAAGTGAAGTCGCCCAGTCGTGTCCGACTCTTCGAGACCCCATGGACTGCAGCCCATCAGGCTCCTCCGTCCATGGGATTTTCCAGGCAAGAGTACTGGAGTGGGGTGCCATCACCTTCTCCTCCCAGCATCACAATTTTATCCAGTGAGTCAGCTCTTCCCATCAGGTGACCAAAGTATTGGAGCTTCAGCTTCAGCATCAGTCCTTCCAATGAATATTCAGGGTTGATATCCTTTAGGATTGATTGATTTGATCTTCTTGCTGTCCAAGGGACTCTCAAGAGTCTTCTCCAGCATCAAAATGTGAAATCAATTCTTCAGGGCTCAGCCTTGTTTACTTTCCTGGTTGCAAGTGTGTAATTATGCTGCATGGTTGGCAGAATTCTCATTCACTCTCTGACCTGTGGAGGAAGAGAGAAAATAGGAAGAGCAAGCAGAAGGCCCTGCAACAGGCCTTCACTCCAACCAAGATAGTGAACTAGAAGCCATACCACCTCATGGACGAATCAGCAAATACTAGAACCACCTTCAACGATTTCAAGGATGCAAGGGTGGTGGCTATCATCTTGTCTCTGTTATTCAGTTTAGCGTGTCTTTTGCAAAAACTAGAAGAATTTAGGAGGTGCTGGTGGACGACTATAAACCAAGTCAAATGATCACCCCAATTGCAGCCTCAGTGCTGACTGTGCTATTTTTACTGGAATGGCCTTGGGCACTAGGAATGTGGTTATTGATCCAGCAGATATGTTCCATTCAAACCCCATCAGTAAAGCGGATAAAAACTAGCTCATCTTTACGTAGAAAGGAGGAGAAGATACACTCAACACCTCGCTCAAGGGCTGTGATGACCTTCCTGCCTGTCGCAGTAGAGCCCACAGAGATCTGCCAGCCACAGAGCCCTTGCAGGGTGAGCTGACTCACCTGACTAGAATCATCACCTCGTCTGTCTGGGGCTCTGACTTACCCTCCAATGTGCCTCTTCTACCTCCTCCGTACAAGGACTGACAGAATGCCACTCTGACTGGCATAGAATCTTGAACCATATTGCTTTATTTTTGTTTCATTATGGTAAAAGTCACATAATATAAAACATAGTATTGTAACCATATTTAACTGTAAAACTCAGCGGCGCTAAATACATTTACTTGTACAACTCTCATCAGCATCCATCTCCCAAATTTTCCACCTTCCTGAACTGAAACTCTGTCCCCATTAAACATGAACTCCCCTTTCCCCTTCCCCTCAACCCCTGGTAGCTATCAATGTACTTTCTGACTCTATGAATTTGACTATTCTAGGTATTCCACCATATGGGTGGAATCCAAAACTATTTGTCTGCACTTAATGTGCATTGATGGAGAAGGCAATGGCACCCCACTCCAGTACTCTTGCCTGGGAAATCCCATGGATGGAGAAGTCTGGTGGGCTGCGGTCCATGGGGTCTCTAAGAGTCGGACACGACTGAGTGACTTCCCTTTCACTTTTCACTTTCATGCATTGGAGAAGGAAATGGCAACCCACTCCAGTGTTCTTGCCTGGAGAATCCCAGGGATGGGGGAACCTGGTGGGCTGCCATCTCTGGGGTCGCACAGAGTTGGACACGACTGAAGCGACTCAGCAGCAGCAGCAATGTGCATTGAAGTGCATTTTTAAGGTTAACTTACTATATGTCCTGCAAACAGATTGTACCTTCTCTGCCCCCTACCCCGGTGCTCTGCAGCAGGTTCTCATTAGTTATCTCTTTTATACATAGCAGTGTATATATGTCAATCCCAATCTCTCAGTTTATCCCATCCTCACCCTTTCCACCCCTTGTTGTCCATACATTTGTTCTCTATGTCTGTGTCTCTATTTTTGCTTTGCAAATGGTTGAACCATATTGCTTTAAACCAAGAGGCACATTTCATGACAAAGGAAGTGCATGGACACGTGTATAACACATACTGCGTCACCTGGAAGATGCCAGCTGAAGAGAACAATGAAACTCCTATTAAAGGCTTAGAGTAAATGCCAAATTGGGGGCAACATCTGCAGAATTAGTGCTCTTCCCCCTAGAGGGGAATATATGCAATGAAGCAAGGGCCATTCTGGTGCTGTGTCCCCAGTAGATGGAATGAGTATGTTCAGGAATCAATCAAAAGGCAGAAATACCAAGGGCCTCTTTTAGCATCCTTCCCAGTGACTTCCTTACAAAACCTACGCTTCTGTCCCCATAACACTAAATTCTGTTGGATCGTGGGTTGTGATTCCCAGCAAGGGAGGACTTCCACAAGGAAAACAGTAAAGTTCTATGTCCTGGAAGCCGTGACTACCAGCAGGTCATGTGCGGCTTCTTTGGTCAGTAAGCCCACAGACAAGGAAAAGAGCTACCACATGGGTAGGATCATTGTCTCTGATTAACACTAGAAACTAGGGTTGCTGCTGCACAATAGGGTCTGAAAGGCGTCTGTAAGGAATCTTTGGGGGCTCCTTGGGATGGTCTGGGTGCTTTTCACCTACGGATAATTGGTCAAAAGGTAGATGTAGCAAGCACCAGCCTTGATTACGCCTAGTGATGGACATTCTAGCATAATGATAATTACATAGTTTGCATCAGTTCTAGACCCTGGACATGATTTGTGCATACCTTATTTGATCACCAGATATTTACCAAATGCCTTTATGTGCCAGGAAATGTTCTAAGTGTTGGAAACTTGGTGGTGAACAAGATAGTTCATATCCCTGCCTTGGTGGTACCTTTAATTTAGTAGGATAGATGGACAAGAAATAACAAAATATGGTAATAGGAGAGATGACCACAGATTGTCAAAGAAGCTGGGGTGGGGGGAGGGGAAACACAGATGCTATGAAAAAGAATGGCAGAGTGACTATGCTTCCCTGGCAGCCCAGTGGTTGGTACTCCATGCTTCCACTGCAGGGGACATGGGTTCAATCCCCAGTCAGGGAACTAAGATCTTGAATGCCATGCAGCTTGGCCAAAAAAATAAATAAATAAAAATAATTTTTTAAAAAAGAATGAATTTAAAAAAAAGAATCACAGAGTGACTTACTGGGACGAGGTGGTAAAGAATGGTCTCTTTGTGGGAGTGATGTCCAAGCTGAGACCTGAAGAATTAGAAGGTGCTAGTGCTGTGAGGAGGGGAAGGCAGTGGCACCCCACTCCAGTACTCTTGCCTGGAAAATCCCATGGACTGAGGAGCCTGGTGGGTTGCAGTCCATGGGGTCGCTAAGAGTCGGATACGACTGGGTGACTTCACTTTCACTTTTCACTTTCATGCCTTGGAGAAGGAAATGGCAACCCACTCCAGTGTTCTTGCCTGGAGAATCCCAGGGACAGGGGAGCCTGGTGGGCTGCTGTCTATGGGGTTGCACAGAGTCGGACACGACTGAAGTGACTTAGCAGTAGCAGTGCTGTGAGGAGTCAGAGCAAAATGCTCCAGCAACAGAAAGAGCAGGTGCAGAGGTCCTGAGGCTGGAGGATGGCGTGTTTGACGGAGAATTGAGGCTCCTGTGACTGGAGTTCAGTGAGACGGGCTAGAGAGAAAGGCAGGAGCCATGCCAGGCTTTGACATGGGGTTAGGTATTCCGATTTGATCCCGGGTGCAGTGGAAAATGGAAAGGCATTGGTGTGGGGTGGGGGGAGAGGAAGCAGGTTCCTGATCTGGGGTACCTCATAAATCACCTGAGGCCCTAGGCAGAGAGGGGCTCACTGGCTGTAACAAGAGCTCAAGGGGTGGAGGAGGCCCTGTCCCACAGGGACTGAAGCATCCGGAAGCATCCTGAAGTATGTACCAGCTCAGCTGGCGTGAATCCACACTCCCCGATCTCAGCTGTCACTGCAGATAAGAGAAGGATTACGTCTGACAGTTCCCACAGATGCAATTTTTATTTAGCCTTTCCAGAGCCCATTTAGGTTGGCATTTGAGTAATGAATACCAGGAGTGCTCTGCCCAATATAGGGAGGCAGGTTGGAGACCTTTCTAAAATGCAAATCAGGTTGTATCTCTGCCTGGCTTAAAACCCTTCATTACATACTGAGTAAAGGACACACTGCCTGGCATTAAATTCAAGGCCCTTTGAGATGTGGCCCTGCATCCATTCCTGCTCTTAGCTGCCACCACTCCCAAATCTGCCACACCACTGCTCTCCCAAATCTTGAACGCCTGGGTCTCCTGAATACGTTATGTAGGCTCCATGTCTCCACTTCTCTGCTCTTCCCTCCTCCTCCTCTTCCTTGCTCTTTTGGACTCACGCAATGGGCTTCCCTGATGGCTCAGTGGTAAAGAATTGCCTGCAATGCAGGAGACACAGAAGACATCGGTTTGATCCCTGGATTAGGAAGATCCCCTGAAGAAGGAATGGAAACCCACTTCAGTATTCTGGCCTGGGAAATGCCATGGACAAAGGAGCCTGGTGGACTACAGTCCAAAGGGTCGCAAAGAGTTGGACACTCCTGAGCAACTAAGCACAGCACTGCACATAACACAGATAACTAATGAGAACATACTATATAGCATAGGGAACTCCACTGTGGTGACCTAAATGGGAAGGAAATCCAAAAAAGAGGGGATATATGTATATGTATAGCTGATTCACTTTGCTGTACAGTAGAAACTAACACAACATTGTAAAGCAACTATACTCCGATAAAAATTTTTAAAAATTAGTAAATGCAATTGTATCAGTAACATTATTCCATTTACATAGCCAGCAAGCCTCTAATAAGTGCTTTATAATATTTATGAGGGCACAAATATGCAGTGGAAGTGCACAAGCCCATGCACGGGAATGATACTCAGATTCATCCCAGTGTTTACTTCTGGGGAAGAAGAGGATACTGGCCTTTGGTACTTGTAAGCAGGGCCCCTCAATTTCTCTGAACAATTTTATTTCTTTCAGCAAAGCTCAGTGACTACTTAATGCACTGTGGTGGCCTGAATGGGAAAGAAATCCAAAGAAGAAGGGATGTACATATACATATAACTGATTCACTTTGCTATAAGCAGAAACTAACACAACATCATAAAGCAACTATACCCCAATGAAAATTAATTTAAAAATAGATAACCATATAAAGAATGACTGCAAACATTATGTGATAGGTGACACAGGTGGTACATACTCCAGAACCACTAAGAAGGAAAATATCATTCTTGGCTGGTTTGCATTAAGATCTTATACCAGCCAATTCTGGAACATTGATCATAGATTTATTATATATAGAAAGTTATCTGAAATCCTATGTGTCATTTATTTATTTGTAGACATAGAAGAGTTTGGCTTAAAATAAAAATATCTGGTTTGACGTAATAAAGAGGAAAAACTAAAAATAAAATTTTAAAAAGTTCAATGAAATAGGCACTGTGTTATGTGGTAGTAAGTACACACGTCTTATCATTCTCTGTGCTTTGCTGTGTGCTTGAAATATTGTTGTTTAGTCACTCAGTCATGTCTGACTCTTTGCAACCCCATGGGCTGTAGTCCACCAGGCTCCTCTGTCTATAGGCTTTCCCAGGCAAGAATATTGGAGTGGGTTGCCATTTCCTCCACCAAGGGATCTTTCTGGCCCAAGGATGGAACCCACATCTCCTGCTTGGCAGGTGGATTCTTTACCACTGAGTCACCAAATAAATCTAGTGGGACAGGCAGTACAAGAAGCCCTTCTCCATGTGTAGCCCCACCTTCGTGTCCAAGGGAGGCTGGTCCCCAAACGTGCTGTGAATGGTGGAGAACCTCTTCCACAGGCATCTCACAATAAGAAGCAGAAGCCAGGCTTGAGTGCCAGCCTGTGCGTCTAAGAGCTGCTGCACCATCACAGCCAGGCTTCATGAAGCAAAATCTGTTTGCAAACTTCCCTCCCCCTGAGTACTTTTCTAGGAAATCTCCAGTTGCCAATGTAAGGTGAATCCAGCTCTGGGCCTTCCTAGCCAGAGACACAACCAGAGCCAGGGGAAACAGAACCACACACATATGGAGGTTTGACTGATTACAAAGATGGTACAGCAGAACTCAGGACAAGGGTGGTCTTTTCAATGAATGGAACCAGGACAAGTAGGGAGAAATCAAATAACATTGGGCCCTTATAAAATATATAAAAAGCAACAAAGTTAGGTTATAGACTTAACTATAAAATGCAAATTTATAAAGCTTTTAGTGGAAATACAAAAGAATCTCTTCATGACTCATAGGTGGAAAATGTACATGCTACAGTCCATAGGGTTGTGAAGAGTCGGGACAAGTTGAGAGAGTAAGATTGACATATATACATTGCCACGTGAAAACAGATAACTAGTGGGAAGCAGTATAGCATTGAGAGCTCATCTCGGTGCCCTGTGATGACCTAGAGTGGTGGGATGGGGTGGGTGGGAGGAAGAATCAAGAGGGAAAGGATACATGTAAACACATAGCTGATTCACACTGTTACACAGTAGAAACCAGCACAACATTGTAAAGCAATTACATTCCAACAAAAAAGACGACACAGAATTTTAAAAGTAATATCACTAAAGATAAAAACAGTTATACTTTTAAAAAGATGCCCTGGAGGAGAAAATGGCAACTCACTCCAAAATTCTTGCCTGGAGAATCCCATGGACAGAGGAGCCTGGTGGGCTATGGTCCATAGGGTTGCAAAGAGTCGGACTCGACTGAGCGATTCAAGAACGACAATAAAAACAGTACTTTAAATATTGGACCCTCAAATTCAGCATCTGTATAAGATGCCTCAAATTCCATCACATGTTATGTGTGGATCCCACCCCAATGGTTCAGTTCAGTTCAGTTGCTCAGTCGTGTCCGACTCTTTGCAACCCCATGGACTGCAGCACGCCAGGCTTCCCTGTCCATCACCAACTTCTGGAGCTTGCTCAAACCCATGTCCATTGAGTGGGTGATGCCATCCAAACATTTCATCCTCTGTCGTCCCCTTCTCCTCCTGCCTTCAATCTTTTGAGCATCAGGGTCTTTTCTAATGAATCAGTTCTTCGAGTCAGTGGCCAAAATGTTGGATCTTCAGTTTCAGCATCAGTTCTTCCAATGAATACTCTACTCAGGACTGATTTCCTTTAGGATTGACTGGTTTGATCTCCTTGCAGTCCAAGGGACTCTCAAGAGTCTTCTCCAACGTCACAGTTCAAAAGCATCAATTCTTTGGCACTCAACTTTCCTTATAGTCACATCCATACGTGACTACTGGGAAAACCATAGCTTTGACTAGACGGACCTTTGTTGGCAAAGTAAAGTCTTTGCTTTTTAATATGCTGTCTAGGTTGGTCATAACTTTTCTTCCAAGGAGCAAGCATCTTTTAATTTCACGGCTGCAGTCATCATCTGCAGTGATTTTGGAGCCCTCCAAAATAAAGTCTCTCATTGTTTCCATTGTTTCCCATCTATTTGCCATGAAGTAATGGGGTTGGATGCCATGATCTTAGTTTTCTGAATATTGAGTTTTAAGCCAACTCCTTTTTCACTTTCATCAAGAGGTTCTTTAGTTCTTCTTTGCTTTCTGCCGTAAAGGTTGTGTCATTTGCGTATCTAAGGTTATTGATACTTCTCCCAGCAATCTTTTTTTTTTCACTTTATTTATTTATTTTTATGGAGGCTAATTACTATACAATATTGCATTGGTTTTGTCATACATTGACATGAATCTGCCACGTGTGTACATGTGTTCCCCATCCTGAACCCCCCTTCCACCTCCCTCCCCATCCCATCCCTCTGGGTCATTCCAGTGCACCAGCCCTGAGCACCCTGTATCATGCATCGAACCTGGACTGGTGATCCATTTCACATATGATAATATACATGTTTCAGTGCCATTCTCCCAAATCATCCTGCCCTCGCCCTCTCCCACAGAGTCCAAAAGACTGTTCTATACATCTGTGTCTCTTCTGCTATCTCGTATACAGGGTTATCGTTACCATCTTTCTAAATTCCATATCTATGCATTAGTATACTGCATTGGTGTTTTTCCTTCTGACTTACTTCACTCTGTATAATAGGCTCCAGTTTCATCCACCTCATTAGAACTGATTCAAATGTGTTCTTTTTAATGGCTGAGTAATATTCCATTGTGTATATGTACCACAGCTTTCTTATCCATTCATCTGCTGATGGACATCTCGGTTGCTTCCATGTCCTGGCTATTAAAAACAGTGCTGCGATGAACATTGGGGTACACGTTTCTCTTTCAATTCTGGTTTCTTCAGTGTGTATACCCAGCAGTGGGATTGCTGGGTCATATGGCAGTTCTATTTCCAGTTTTTTAAGGAATCTCCACACTGTTCTCCATAGTGGCTGTACAAGTTTGCATTCCCACAAACAGTGTAAGAGGGTTCTCTTTTCTCCACACCCTCTCCAGCATTTATTGCTTGTAGACTTTTGGATAGCAGCCATTCTGACTGGCGTGAAATGGTACCTCATTGTGGTTTTGATTTGCATTTCTCTGATAATGAGTGATTTTGAGGATCTTTTCATGTGTTTGTTAGCCATCTATATGTCTTCTTTGGAGAAATGTCTCTTTAGTTCTTTGGCCCATTTTTTGATTGGGTCATTTCTTTTTCTTGAATTGAGCTGCTTGTGTATTTTTGAGATTAATTCTTTGTCAGTTGCTTCATTTGCTATTATTTTCTCCCATTCTGAAGGCTGTCTTTTCACCTTGCTTATAGTTTCCTTTGTTGTGCAAAAGCTTTTAATTTTAATTAGGTCCCATTTGTTTATTTTTGCTTTTATTTCCTATATTCTGTCTCCTGGCAATCTTGATTCCATCTTGTGCTTCATCCAGCCTGGCATTTCACATGATGTACTCTGCATATAAGTTAAATAAGCAGGGTGACGATATACAGCCTTGACGTACTCTTTCCCAATTTGGAGCCAGTCTGTTGTTCCATGTCTGGTTCTATGTCTGCTTCTTGACCTGCACACAGATTTCTCAGGAGACAGATAAGGTGGTCTGGTATTCCCATCTCTTGAAGAATTTTTCACAGTTTGTTGTGATCCACACAGTCAAAGGCTTTGGCATAGTCAATAAAGCAGAAGTAGATGTTTTTCTGGAACTTTCTTGCTTTTATGATAATCCGACAGATGTTGACAATTTGATCTCTAGTTCCTCTGGCTTTTCTAAATGCAGCTTGAACATCTAGAAGTTCATGGTTCATGTACTGTTGAAGCCTGGCTTGAAGAATTTTGAGCATTACTTCGCTGACATGTGAGATGAGTGCAATTCTGCAGTAGTTTGAACATTCTTTAGCATTGCCTTTCTTTGGGATTGGGATGAAAACTGACCTTTTCCAGTCCTGTGGCCACTGCTGAGCTTTTCAAATTTGCTGGCGTGTTGAGTGCAGCACTTTAACAGCATCATCTTTTAGGTTTTGAAATAGCTCAACTGGAATTCCATCACCTAGCTTTGTTCGTAGTGATGCTTCCTAAGGTCCATGCGTTCAAACCCCAACAGTCCCACGCATTTGCAATGTTCCAGTTGTTCTTAGGGGCTGCCGTCCTCTGTCCTCCATTGCTGCCCCCTACACTGATCCCAGCTCTTAACTCCATTCTCACCAACCATCACCGGTTGCCTTGACCAGATTTTGCTAAAGATTTGGAGGAGTGGAAGGAGATTACAGCACAGTAAAGTCCAGACACCAGGTTAAATTTAATGCTAGACTTTAACGTCCTAAAAATGTATGAAGTATTCCTCTGATGGTCGCACCTGAATCATAAGGAAGAGACCTGCTCTGTGTGTGGACATAAAGGGGCGTAACAGCCACTCCTGAGGGATCCTGGTGATCTGTGTACTATAGTAAGGTTTTTAACATATGTACTCAAGTATTTCTCTTGCTGGGTATGATCATCTGATTGTCACATTTTGATACACATCTCTTCTCCTCTCCCCTCCTCTCCCTTTTGTGAGTTTTGTTGTTGCTGTTTAGTTGCTCAGTCATGTCCAACTTTTTGCACCCCCATGGACTGTAGCCCACTAGGCTCCTCTGTCCTATGGACAGGTCCATAGGATTTCCCAGGCAAGCATACTGGAGCGGGTTCCCATGCCCTCCTCCAGGGAAGTCTGTCATCTCTCCAGCTACCAGGAAACATCTCCAAACACTGTATCATTTGTTAGGGGAGCTGTTTATTCCTTTTTATGCCCTCGTGCCCAGGGGGAAACCTCCTTTTTCAACTCAGAGGTCCATTAGGTGATTTTTCTGGGGGAAAGATCCATCTCCTTTACATAAATTATGCCACTTCTAAGAACACAGATGCAAATACAGTCTACTTTTGTTTTCAATTGCTTTTTTCCCCCTTCTGGCTGCATAAGCCTCCTCACCTACCTGGTCTCCCCTTCCTGCCTCAGATATCAACAGAACTCAGACGGGGTTCTGAATGCCCCGAGGTGGGGGGTGGGAACTGAAAATACATCCACAGACAGCCAGAGCCTAAGCAGAAGTAGGTAAAACATCAGTTCAAGAAGATGTGTTTTTTGTTTTTTTAAATAACTCTTTAAATTATAAAATTAATGAACTCTTTTTTTTTTTTTTAATAAAGAAGAGTATAACATGGAAAATAGATTTCCCTTCCTCAGAGGCACTTGCTTTCAAGCTGGTGTATCCTTCCAAACATTTTTATCCATAAATAAACACAGATATTTGTATATGCTTGTATATTTAGGTACAAATGTCAATACATGTGCTGTCAATTACAACTTGGCACTTGCCATGCACTTCTGCAAGGATGAAATCATGTGCTGCTGCAGCTGTTGACCTTCAACACCCTGGGAAAGGAGTTCAGGGTGAAGAGCAGAAACGAGGCACTCTGTGCTCCGGGAAAACCTGGCAGAACAGGTCTTCAGATAGTTGGATATTTTCAGGAGCTGATTTTTTTGAGCCCACTTCTTGTATCTCCTCATATCTAGAAAAGCACTAAAACCTTCATGACAACTATTTCTTGTGATCAGCAGAAACATTCTGGAAGAATATGCGCTTGATAGCATGTATTCCCCCTTCACCAAAATCACAGCTAAACTGACCTCCCCCTCCCCGCATCTCTCTGAAGCAGTTTCTCAAAACTCTCTGAGGTGCTGTCTCCTGGGCGATAGTCCTCATTTTGCCCCAAATAAAACTTAACTCGCAACTCTTACGTTGTACATTTAAGTCAACAATACATGTATTTTTTTCATAAAAGAAAGCTCATATTATGCATTCTGTTCTGAGATTTTCATTTCCATTTCACATAATATATTCAGTACATTTTGTCTATGTCAAGACATACAAATGCCCCTCTTTTTGAATGTCTGCCTAGTAGTAACTCATAGTGTTGCTGTATTGTAACTTATTTAACTTACTGATGGATCTTTGCATTGTTCCTAGTTTAAGGATGTTATAAATAATTGCTGCAGTCAGAATCTCCTTACAGATCTTTGTGCACTGCTGAGAATCTGTGAGATAAATTCCTAAACGCAGAAATGCAAGCGATGGGGGATGAGCACTTAGGCTGTGTTTTTTAGAGTGGCCTCTCTTGATTTCCTTTCCACCCTGTCACCATCTGTTGACCTTCTCCATCCCTTTGAAGGAGGAAACGGACAGGCCGAGCTGACTCCATCTTGAAAAAGAAGGAAACTCCATTTTACATTCCCAGTGAACTTTGAACTATGTGCCTGGTAGCCAGGGAGATCACATACCTACCGCTGAACAGGCCTCCCGGACTGATAGACACCAGATTCCATACCAAGATTTCCCTTCACCAGAAAGAATGTAATAATCCCCTATATAGTCGATCACCTTTGTAATCTTTATGCCGCTCATTGGTATAGGTTACAATGTATAACCAGCTGACCCTTCTGATTATGAATCATGGCTGTAACCTGATTGTATCTCCCTTTAACATTTTCCAGGCTAGGTTTAAGGAATTTGGGGATGTGGGCTTGAGCACGTGCACTTACAGTTTATAAGGCTTTCACAAAGCTCAGTCGGGGTTCCAGGCTAAAGAGGATACTCTGCTTCGGACGCGCCAGTGTAATAACCTGCACTCCACTATCCGCGCTGTCCTTCTGAATGAGTTTGTTTCCCAGAGCACTTGGCTATAACACCTTCACTTTGCTTTTTTGTTCTCCACAGCACTCGTCACTGTCTGAGATGGTGTATATTTGTTTATCTTTCATCTTCCCTTCTGGAAACTCATGACCAGAGGGCTTTGCCTGTCTGTCCACAGCTGCAGCTGTTCAGTGATGCTCTCAGATCCTAGAGAGTGTCTAGCACATAATAGGTGTTAGATAATTTTTTATTCATTTGTCCCTTCATTCCTTCATAAATGTATATTGAGCACCTATTACATGCCAACACTGTTCTAAGCACTGGGAATACATCACTAATGAAAGTGGACACGGACTTCCCTGGTGGTCTTGTGGTTAAGAATCTACCTGTCAATGCAGGGGACCCAGGTTCGGTCCCTGTGTCTTCCCTGGTCTGGGAAGATTCCACATGCCATGGGGCAACTGAGCCCGTGCACCACAACTCCTGAACCCGCTCCCTAGAACCTGGGAAGCACAGCTATGAAGCCCATGTGCCGCAGCTCCTGAAGTCTTTGCGTCCTAGAGCCTGTGCTCCACAGCACGGGACGCCACAGCAATGAGAAGCCTGAGCACCACAGCTAGAGGGTAGCCCCCTCTGCTGCAACTAGAGAAAGCCCGCAAGAAGGAACAAAGACCCGGCACAACCAAGATAAACAAATAAATAAGTTAATTAAATTTAAAAACAGAAAGTGAACAAAAATCCCACCCTATATTCAACAAATGCAGGGCTTGTTTTAGTTGGGGAGTTTGTAGAGCTGGAGAACACTTTGAAGTCTTCAAAGGAGGCTGTTTTTTCTCTCCTCTGTTGAACTGCTGCATCCCTGCAGGAAAGCATGACACAGACCCACATTGATTCTGGGTCCAGAGGTGGTCTCTTCCTGTGTACTTGCCTACCAGACATGTGCTGGGGGGTTAGCATACTGATCAACAGAGTGTTCCAATAGGGCTGGATCACCCAATAATGACAAAGCGCTGGACGAGAAGACTGTTCTTTTACTGATGTCTCTGACATTTAATTTCAAACAAGGATGTTCGCTTGGGCCAAAACATTTCAAATGAAATCCTCTCACATAAAAATTTAGAAGTAAACTGCATTTTCTTGAACATGTCATCAGTTAATCCATTAAAAAAATAGCTATAAAAGTGGACAGCCAATGACGCCCAGAAAATCACCACTGGAAAAGGAAGACTCTGGGCTCAGAGAAGGAGGACCAGCCAGGCAAGGGAAGGTCAAGGCTGACTTCTTGAAGTTGGATTTCTTGGAGGTTCCCCCAGCATGTCCCCCAGACACTGAGCCAAGCCTGAACGAGGGGCCAAGACTGAAGCCTGTTCTCCTCCCACTGTCTGATCTGCTGCTGTCTCTTTGGGGAGAGGCACAGTGTGTGCCCCAAGCCAGGCAAGGATGCTGAGAGCGGTCCAGCCATGTCAGATAACTGGCTATGCTGGAGGTCCGGTTTGAAACTCGAGCCACCTCCAGGACTCTCTTGATGGGAAAGCTGGGGTCACTCAGACCCTGACAAGAGGTCAGCAGTGGGAAGGATCAATGTGTATATTTGAGGACAGGCAAAAATGAAAGAATAGCACCATTTTGCTGAAGGTAGTGTGGCTTATTTCTTTCATTTTTAGATGTTTTATTATAGAATATATTATATATATATATATATATATTTTTTTTTTTTAAAGAAGAAAACAGGGATAGGCAAAAACCAAAACAAAATCTACGTATCACATTGCAGCACTATTTACAACAGCCAAGGTATGGAAGCAATTCTAAACATCCACTGACAGATGAATGGATAAAGATTTGATCTATATATACAATAGAATATTACTCAGCTATAAAAAAAGAATGAAATAATGCCATCTGCAGTAACAAGGATGCAACTAGAGATAATCATACTAAGTGAAGTAAGTCACACAGAGAAAGACAAATATATGATATCACTTATATACAGAATCTAATTTTTTTTTAAAGATACAAATAAGCTTATTCACAAAAAAAAATAGCAGATGTATAAATGTCAAAAACAAACTTATTGTTTCCAAAGGAGAAACATGGAGGGGGGAGTAAATCAGAAACTTGAGATTAACAGACATACACCACTATATATAAGATAGATAATCAACAAGGACCAACTGTATAGCACAGAGAACTTTGCTCAATATTCTGTGAAAAACTATATGAGAAAAGAATCTTAAAAGCATGAATATATGTATATGTATAACTGAATTACTTTGTTGTACACCTAAAACTAACACAATATTGTAAATCAACTACATTTCAGTAAAATTTAAGTATTTAAAAAACCTACATATCACACTTGATGTGCCATTAAGAAAAAAAATACATGGTGAAATTTTGACAATATTCTTTCTGGGGTTTTAATCAAAGCAAAAATGTGTGTGCATGTTGTGTGTGTGTGTGTGTGTGTTTGCATATTTTAACTCCCACTGGGGCCATACTACAGATAATGTTTTATAACTCAAGGAAGTTATTTTCTTAATAAAATTCCTGCACATTTAAGAAAGCTCTTTCCGCTAGCAGTAAAATATATATAATTTTGCCATTACAGCAAATGGGATCTTTTTTTTCCATTAAATTTTCTAGCCAGCTCTTGGTTTGCAAGAAAATATTGATTTTGTATATATTTTTAACCAGCCTTCTTACTGTACCCTTGTTAGTCCTAACAGATTTTTAGTTAATTACCTTGGGATTCCTACAGTTAGAATCATCTTGGCTACAAATAAAGGTTATTTGTAAATTATGACTTTTATTATATTTTGAAGGCCTAAGCACATAAAGGAAACTCAATTCTCAAAGGAACATGGCGCATAAATAAACATCATAAGCATTCCGCTGTCTTGCTGTAAATGAGATCAAATCAACAGCCCTGTTCGGGGTTGACCACAGGATACCCTACATTCTGGGACTGGAGTTTGTCTCCAAAAAATGACCCTAGTCTTGTGGCAGGTTAGCGCAGCGGCTTGAATGTTCACCAGGCACCAGAGCTAATCGGAATGCTGACCTGTGCTTTCTGGAGAGCTGACCGTGGGGTGAGACTGGGTCAAGGGAATGGCTATTAATTGTTCAGAAATGGAACCAGTGGTCTGTGCCACATGAATATGTGTCAAAGAGGATTTTTAAAGCCTGATTTCCCCATTTAATTTTATGAAGTATTTTATTCAGAAAGAGTGGAGATGGAGTCTGTTTTGAAGCACTAGTAATTAATTTTTTTCTAGACGCTTGACCCATTTTTTTCTATGGAGTTGGTAGTGTTTTTCTTCTTGATTTGTAGCTCTCTATATATTTTTTCTTTTGGTGTAGACTATTTTGGAGTCTTAATTGAAACTGTTACAATATTGCTTCTGTTTTGTGTTTCCGTTTTTTGGCCAAGAGGAAGGTGGGATCTAAACTGCCAGACCAGGGATCGAACCCACACCCTCTGCATTGAAAGCCAAAGTCTCAACCACTGGACCACCAGGGAAGTCTCCCTCTCTCTTTAATATCTCCTCCTTTTCTCCCTCTACTCTAGCTTTTCCATGGTGTTGCACTACCCACCCTCTTTAAAAACAATCCTCCCCACTTCTCCATCTGGTTACAGCTCAAACACAGCAAAGCCTTAAAGCAAAACCCTTTTAAAACATTATCTACCTGCCTACAGCTCCTCATCTCCTTGGATGAGTCTGATCAAGTTGTAGGCAAGATGTTGGCTGAGCTGAGAATGTTGAACTAGGTGGTTCTCAACAATTTTTAAATTCCATGACATTCTATGGTGCGTTGAATAGCCCTAAATAATTAACCCCCAACCTGAGATCCCCTGCAGGACGGTTTTCTCTGCTCACAAGCAATGACTAGCACAACCCTCCAGGCAAAAAGTAAGCTTTATTGATGTTCCTCAACTGCCCTCTTGTGGTCATTCCCCATATTGCTGCAGTTCTAAGAAGGAATTCATTGGGTATCAGATCAGTCGCTCAGTCATGTCCGACTCTTTGCGACCCCATGAATCGCAGCACGCCAGGCCTCCCTGTCCATCACCAACTCCCGGAGTTCACTCAGACTCACGTCCATCGAGTCAGTGATGCCATCCAGCCATCTCATCCTCTGTCGTCCCCTTCTCCTCCTGCCCCCAATCCCTCCCAGCATCAGAGTCTTTTCCAATGAGTCAACTCTTCGCATGAGGTGGACAAAGTACTGGAGTTTCAGCTTTAGCATCATTCCTTCCAAAGAAATCCCAGGGCTGATCTCCTTCAGAATGGACTGGTTGGATCTCCTTGTAGTCCAAGGGACTCTCAAGAGTCTTCTTCAACACCACAGTTCAAAAGCATCAATTCTTCGGTGCTCAGCCTTCTTCACAGTCCAACTCTCACATCCATACATGACCACAGGAAAAACCATAGCCTTGACTAGACGGACCTTTGTTGGCAAAGTAATGTCTCTGTTTTTGAATATGCTATCTAGGTTGGTGATAACTTTCCTTCCAAGGAGTAAGCGTCTTTTAATTTCATGGCTGCAGTCACCATCTGCAGTGATTTTGGAGCCCCCCAAAATAAAGTCTGACACTGTTTCCACTGTTTCCCCATCTATTTCCCATGAAGTGGTGGGACCGGATGCCATGATCTTCGTTTTCTGAATGTTGAGCTTTCAGCCAACTTTTTCACTCTCCTCTTTCACTTTCATCGAGAGGCTTTTGAGTTCCTCTTCACTTTCTGCCATAAGGGTGGCGTCATCTGCATATCTGAGGTTACTGATATTTCTCCCGGCAATCTTGATTCCAGCTTGTGTTTCTTCCAGTCCAGTGTTTCTCATGATGTATTCTGCATATAAGTTAAATAAACAGGGTGACAGTATACAGCCTTGACGAACTCCTTTTCCTATTTGGAACCAGTCTGTCGTTCCATGTCCAGTTCTAACTGTTGCTTCCTGACCTGCATACAAATTTCTCAAGAGGCAGATCAGGTGGTCTGGTATTCCTATCTCTTTCAGAATTTTCCACAGTTTATTTTGATCCACACAGTGAAAGGCTTTGGCATAGTCAATAAAGCAGAAATAGATGTTTTTCTGGAACTCTCTTGCTTTTTCCATGATCCAACGGATGTTGGCAATTTGATCTCTGGTTCCTCTGCCTTTTCTAAAACCAGCTTGAACATCAGGAATTTCACGGTTCACATATTGCTGAAGCCTGGCTTGGAGAATTTTGAGCATTACTTCACTGGCGTGTGAGATGAGTACAATTGTGCGGTAGTTTGAGCATTCTTTGGCATTGCCTTTCTTTGGGATTGGAATGAAAACTGACCTTTTCCAGTCCTGTGGCCACTGCTGAGTTTTCCACATTTGCTGGCATATTGAGTGCAGCACTTTCACAGCATCATCTTTCAAGATTTGGAATAGCTCAACTGGAATTCCATCACCTCCACTAGCTTTGTTCATAGTGATGCTTTCTAAGGCCCATTTGACTTCACATTCCAGGATGTCTGGCTCTAGGTCAGTGATCACACCATCGTGATTATCTGGGTCGTGAAGATCTTTTTTGTACAGTTCTTCTGTGTATTCTTGCCATCTCTTCTTAATATCTTCTGCTTCTGTTAGGTCCATACCATTTCTGTCCTTTATCAAGCCCATCTTTGCATGAAATGTTCCTTTGGTGTCTCTGATTTTCTTGAAGAGATCCCTAGTCTTTCTCATTCTGCTGTTTTCCTCTATTTCTTTGCATTGATCGCTGAGGAAGGCTTTTTTATCTCTTCTCGCTATTCTTTGGAACTCTGCATTCAGATGTTTATATCTTTCCTTTTCTCCTTTGCTTTTCACTTCTCTTCTTTTCACAGCTATTTGTAAGGCCTCCCCAGACAGCCATTTTGCTTTTTTGCATTTCTTTTCTATGGGAATGGTCTTGATCCCTGTCTCCTGTACAATGTCACGAACCTCATTCCATAGTTCATCAGGAACTCTATCTATCAGATATAGGCCCTTAAATCTATTTCTCACTTCCACTGTATAATCATAAGTGATTTGATTTAGGTCATACCTGAATTGTCTAGTGGTTTTCCCTACTTTCTTCAATTTAAGTCTGAATTTGGCAATACGGAGTTCATGGTCTGAGCCACAGTCAGCTCCTGGTCTTGTTTTTGCTGACTGTATAGAGCTTTTCCATCTTTGGCTGCAAAGAATATAATCAATCTGATTTCGGTGTTGACCATCTGGTGATGTCCATGTATAGAGTCTTCTCTTGTGTTGTTGGAAGAGGGTGTTTGTTATGACCAGTGCATTTTCTTGGCAAAACTCTGTTAGTCTTTGCCCTGCTTCATTCCGTATTCCAAGGCCAAATTTGCCTGTTACTCCAGGTGTTTCTTGACTTCCTACTTTTGCATTCCAGTCCCCTATAATGAAAAGGACATCTTTTTTGGGTGTTAGTTCTAAAAGGTCTTGTAGTTCTTCATAGAACTGTTCAACTTCAGCTTCTTCAGCATTACTGGTTGGGGCATAGACTTGGATTACTGTGATATTGAATGGTTTGCCTTGGAAACGAACAGAGATCATTCTGTCGTTTTTGAGATTGCATCCAAGTACTGCATTTCGGACTCTTTTGTTGACCATGATGGCCACTCCATTTCTTCTGAGGGATTCCTGCCTGCAGTAGTAGATATAATGGTCATTTGAGTTAAATTCACCCATTCCAGTCCATTTCAGTTTGCTGATTCCTAGAATGTCGACATTCACTCTTGCCATCTCTTGTTGTGTTAATTACTTTAAACTGGGTTTACTAGGAGTAGGGGCTTCCCTTGGAGCTCAGTCGGTAAAGAATCTGTTTGCAGTGCAGGAGACCCGGGTTTGATCCCTAGGTTGGGAAGATCCCCTGGAGAAGAAGATGGCAACCCACTCCACTATTCTTGGAACCTGGTGGGCTGCAGTCCATGGGATTGCAAACAGTTGGGTAGGACTGAGCAACTAACACTTCACTTCACTACAGTGGGAGATATGTGCGTGTGTGCTAAATCACTTTAGTTGTGTCTGACTCTTTGACCCTATAGACTGTAGCCCACCAAGCTCCTCTGTCCATGGGAATTCTCCAGGCAGGACTACTGGCATAAGTTACCATTTCCTTCTCCAGGGGAATCTTCCCAACCCAGGGATCCAACCCACGTCTCTTGCATCTCTTGCATTGGCAGGCGGGTTCTTTACCACAAGCGCCACCTGGAAAGCCCAGTGGGAGATACACCTTCATGCCATTCTTCTCTGTGGAGTTCACTCTTTCTTTAGAAGTAAGACACTCAGCCCAGAAGTGTATTCTGTAGCAGCATGTACTGTCACAGAGCTGGATCACAGGTCTGACTTCACTCCTTACACGCACCACGCTCACCACCACCGTCACCACCATCTCTGTCATCTGCATCATGCCCAGCACCGCCGCCGCCAACACCACCCAAAAGCGGAAGCTGTCAGATCACGTGGACTTTTGAAACGGAAGTTAACAGAATCAACAGCAAACGGAGCAGATTAGCTATAAAACCTCATGTTTGTCCAGAGCTTTTCATTTTGCAAAGAACGTTCACAAATACTCACTGAAACCTTGCAACAGTCTTAAGAATTGAAGTAAGTACAATTGCCATCCTTGTATTTACTTTGCTCTTGAAAATTTTAATACAGAAAAGTGCAAAAGGTAATATAACACACATCCGCATATGTGCCACCCAGAATTAACAAATGCTAATATTTTGTCATATATACTGGAGACTTTTCTTTTAGAAAAGCCCAGAAGACAATTAGACATTAGAACTTACACTTTCTCCTATCTTCCTCGTTTATTGTATTGTTATTTTTAAATCATTAGAGTTTATGAAATTTATTCTAGCTAGAGTTTCCATAGTGGTTCATCTCAGGCGTATACCTTAGTGGATGAAATACTTCTGCCTTTTTTATTAATATGATGGCTTCTCTCTTTCCTTGCTCTCTAGAGGTCTTTCTGGAGGTAGCTTAGAGTAAGCCCCTTACACACAAACGAGTTCCATTCTGAGAGCATGTCTGTAAGTCCAATTTGTTCCTAAGTCCAACAAAGTTATCCTAGGTACTCAACTAACACAATCGGCTATATTTATAATACTTTTTGCACAAATAATACATAACAAACCCCCAAAATAAAACATTTTTAATCTTACAGTACAGTACCTTGAGAAATACACTAGTTACAGTACAACAGCAGGCACACCAGGCTGGCATCGAGTGAACAGGCAAGAATTATTGACTGGAGGAAGGAGAAGAGGTGGGAGATGGTAGAGCCGAAGGGTCGTCAGCGATAGGAGACGGAGGACAAGCTGAGCTGTCACTCGTGCCTGATGTTGATGGCATGGGTTCTGGTTCCTTGCTAGATTCAATTGTTCATATCTTTGGAGGTTTGAAACTTGGAATTCGTATGTAGAGGACTTAACTGTGTTCGGTAATGGTTTGTGAGTGCTCTGACCCGAGTTCCTTCCAGCTTTAGAGTGGTCACCTCCTGCCTTTGTATTTGAATGACAAGCTCACAGTTTATAATCTTTGGTCTGTACTCCCTTTACCTAAGTTCCTTAGAGACATTACTTTGCTATCTTTCTCACAGTAAATGTCATAGAAAAGTTGGAGATCACATGATTTCTTCTTGCAGATAACTTGCTTTTTTGTCTTTGTTTTTAATGTAACATAGATGCTGATGATGTCTTCATTTTTTTTTTTTTTTTTTGAAACTCAGTAGCTTCACTAGGATATGTCTGTGTTGACTATTCTGCTTCAATCTTTCCTGAACTGCAAGGTACCCTTTAAAACTGAGGATTTGGGTCTTCCTTTAATTTTTATTAAAGCTTTCTCTTTTTTATGCCTTTAGATTTGTTGTGGTGGTTCTGTTTTCTTCTTCAGTGGCACCAATTATCGGCATGACGAATATCCTTTGTTGTAAAAATCTCTCAGCTTTTCCCTGATAACTTCGGGTTCTTTGTTCTTCTTCCATTTTATTTGGATGGTTTCCCCAAGCCTTTCTTTAGTGTTCGTACCTGTGATTTCAGGTGTATCTGTTCTCTTTTTGGCATCTTCAAATTGACAGTCATTTCATAACATTTTTTTTCTTCTTCCACATCTTCCCTGAGATTTGACAATTTTTTTTCATCTCTTCTGCTGTATTATGACCTCTTCTATAATTATTTGTAACCTTTTTCTGAAGTCTTAGTGCCTTTTAAAAGAAAATATGAGGGAAGTAAGTCAGAAAGAGAAAAAAAATATTAAAGTATATATATGGAATCTAGAAAAATGATACAGATGATTTTATTTGCAAAACAGAAATAGAGAGGCAGATGTAGAGAACAAATGTACAGATTTGTTACATGCACTGTTGATACTATGTATAAAATAGGTAACTAATGAGAACCTATTGTATACCACAAGGAACTCTACTTCAGGCTCTGTGGTGACCTGAAGGGGAAGAAAGTCCAAAAGGGAGGAGACATATGTGTGTATATGGCTGATTCATTTTACTATACAGCAGAAAATATCACAACATTGCAAAGGAACTATATACTCCAATAAAAATTAATTTTAAAACTACTAACAAAAAATATAAAGAACTGGGGTAAAACTATGTTTGCACTGTCCTGCTTCCTGGAGTAATTCTCCTGAAATGCACTCTTCTAATTGTTACTGTGCTGTTATTTCTGGTCCTGTTTGTTGCCTCTCCTTTTGTCATCCAGGTCACTGATTTGCAGGATTCGGGACAGTGGGGGCTTGGAGCAAGGCATCTCCAAAAGCTTTTCCATCAGTTTTCTTGGGCACACGCTGGGAACAGGCTTCTGCTCAGCAGCCTTCAAGGTGATCAAGCAGACAGCAGTTTTCAGCAATACCCCGCCAGCCGCAGGCCTGTCGGGGGTAAGATCTGGTGTCATCAGGATCAAAAAGCTGACTGTCCCCCACACCCCTCATCCAGTTGTCACATCTCCTGTCCATCTGTCTGATGAGCTTCCCCTCCAACCCCCTCCCCGACCACGCTGAGATGGGCAAGAGAGTGGGAGTCACCCCTGCCACTCTACGTGGCTCTGAGGTGCCACCATTCCAAGCGCTGCTGCTGGACCATTCAATACAATATTCCTTCTTTAAGAAAAGCCCAAACATGGGGACAGTTTCAATCCCTGGGTTAGGAAGATCCTTGGAGAAGGGAATGGCAACCCACTCCAGTATTCTTGCCTAGATGATCCCATGGACAGAGGAGCCTGGTGGGCTACCATCCATGGGGTCGCTAAGAGTTGGACACAACTTAGCGACGGAGCACACACATCCAGGAAGGTTCTAACTACAGCCTGCTACTGCCACAAAGCTGGAAAAACAGGTTATCCCCAAACTTTGTTCCAGGAACAATCATCCAACTGTGTTAGCCTGCACTCAGTTGTGAGTTTGGTCAGGCAGGTTCTACCTGCATTCTTACAATAATAATCATTCTTACAATAATTGGCCTTCAATTCTGTTTTGTTAGATACTGAGATAATTACCTTGATTTAATTTAGTTGTTCTCCTGGCAAGTCTTCATCGTTTTATTTTTAACATTCCTATGTCTTTTAATGCATGTCTCAAAACATATTATTGGATCTTATATTTTTATCTAATCACAGTTTCCCATTTAATTAACTACATTTATTATAATCATTCTTTCATTAGAAATATACAAAGGTACTTCTTTTTTTCCCTATTTTCACTTACTATGCTACTTTTTTCCACAGTTTATTGTGATCCACACAGTCAAAGGCTTTGGCATAGTCAATAAAGCAGAAATAGATGTTTTTCTGGAACTCTCTTCCTTTTTCCATGATCCAGCAGATGTTGGCAATTTGATCTCTGGTTCCTCTGCCTTTTCTAAAATCAGCTTGAACATCTGGAAGTTCACAGATCACGTATTGCTGAAGCCTGGCTTGGAGAATTTTGAGCATTGCAGCCATGAAATTAAAAGATGCTTACTCCTTGGAAGGAAAGTTATGACCAACCTAGATAGCATATTGAAAAGAAGAGACATTACTTTGCCAACAAAGGTCTGTCTAGTCAAGGCTATGGTTTTTCCAGTGGTCATGTATGGATGTGAGAGTTAGACTGTGAAGAAGGCTGAGCGCCGAAGACTTGATGCTTTTGAACTGTGGTGTTGAAGAAGACTCTTGAGAGTCCCTTGGACTGCAAGGAGATCCAACCAGTCCATTCTGAGGGAGATCAGTCCTGGGTGTTCTTTGGAAGGAATGATACTAAAGCTGAAACTCCAGTACTTTGTCCACCTCATGCGAAGAGTTGACTCATTGGAAAAGACTCTGATGCTGGGAGAGATTGGGGGCAGGAGAAGAAGGGGATGACAGAGGATGAGATGGCTGGATGGCATCACTGACTCGATGGACATGAGTCTGGGTGAACTCCGGGAGTTGGTGATGGACAGGGAGGCCTGGCGTGTTGCGATTCATGGGGTCGCAAAAAGTCAGACACGACTGAGCGACTGAACTGACTGACTGACTGATGCTAATTTTTTCTGCCTCCTTTCCATTTTTCCTCCGATAGATCAAGTTTTCTTTCACTAATTCCAAAATTATTTTTTCAAATTTTGTTTTTATGGTGGCTGCTTGCTTTTAACTTAAGGCCCAAACTTATATCTACTTATGTCTATTGATTTCTTAAACTCACCATCCTCATGCTCTTCTGTCTCTCCGCATGCATTTTAAACTTTTCCAACCTTGTTCAAAATGGTAGAACTTGGTTGGTATGTATGTGTGTATTTTCTTTCCTCTTTTCTCTATCTACAGATTGCCCTTTTTTGGCAGTGAAAGTATGGAGCCTTAACCACTGGACCACCAGGGAAGTCCCTGCCCTAGATTTTTATACAACAATTAACATCATTCTCATACACGTTACAGCTGTCTCTGAGGTTTAGTTCTCTTCTCTGCTGTGGTCCCACGTGCCTGAGATCTTCAGTGGAATTTCATGTTTACAATTTGGTTAGACATCAGTGTCCAAATTCAGGGGTTATTTTGTTCTTGCCTTTCCTATTTTAAAAATATGACCTCTTCTTCTTCTTGCATGCGTTGGTGCTGTTGTGAAATCTCATTTCACTCTGATTGATGGAGGAGTTGTTCCTTCTCTCTGGAGGCATTCAGAATCTCCTCTTTGCCTTTGGAATTCTTACATGTCCATGTCCATGTGGGGGTTCACCTTCTCAGTCCTCAACCCTGTTTGTCATGTCACTCCATGAGCCTTTTGCTCTGAGATCCTTCATCTTTCTTTAATTCTGATAAACATATTTTTATTATTTCTTCTAGTATATTTTTTCTGCTTCAGGTTCACCTCTTATCCATCTCCTACCATTTTTACTTTTCATATCTCTTAGCTTTTTCCCCCCTTCTTTTTGCCTTCTAGAAGGGTTTTCATACACATCAGCTCTATTTCATGCTTTTGTCCTCTCTGAGGGTGGCCTTCGTTTCTACTTTTTATTTCTCCTCTGTAACATTTCCACTTGTTCTTTATTACAACTCCGTGCTGCAGCTGAACATTACCAACATTTTCTCTTTTAGGTTGCCTTCCTGGTGGATCAGACAGTAAAGAGTCTGCCTGCAGTGCAGGAGACCTGGGTTTGATTCCTGGGTTAGCGATGCATAAACCAGTACTTGAGAAACCAAGCACCCCACACTCAGAGAGTTGGAGAACTCAAGTTTATTACACCAGTGGGCCCAGAGGAGTTAACACTCCAAGCTCTGAGTCCCGAACAAAGGGATAGCAGAATTTTTATAGACAGACTGTAAGCGGGCAACACTAGCTGTTAACAGGCTGGTTTAAACTAAGGGGTTTCATGCGCGCAGGAACAGTGGTCAAAATGCGGAGGGGGATGCCTGATCTGGGCAGGCATGATTAAGCAGGTTTGCAGGGGCTGGGCAATTGCAAAAAGCAGGACAAGGGTGAGTGAGATAAAATTTAGTTCGTAGTATTGCAAATCCCCACTTTTTGAGACTATGTGACCTACGTGATCTAGACTTTGCAAGGGGCAAGCTGAGTTACAGAGGCAGAAGGAGAAGGAGGTTATGTAAAATTTTAACTTTTCCTCTTCATTGGGAAGATCTCCTGGAGGAGGAAATGGCAACCCACTCCAGTATTCTTGCCTGGAGAATCCTATGGACTGAGGAGCCCAACAGGCTACAATCCATGGGGTCGCAAAGAGTTGGATGTGACTGAGTGACTAACACTTTCTCTTTTAGAGTATATTTACTATGTTACTTAAAATGGAGCTCTGTGACAACCTAGAGGGGTGGGATGGGGTGGGAGGTAGGAGGAAGGTTCAAGAGGGAGGGGACATGTGTATACTTATGGCTGATTCATGTTGATGTATGGCAGAAACCATCACAATATTGTAATTATCCTCTAATTAAAAATAAAAAAAATTAAAACAGAAAAAGGTATAATCAGAAGAAAAATGTGTAAAAAACAAATTGGCTCCACATGTTCCAACAATTTTGCTTCAAACAATAGTTTGGATGGTACTCAAGGGGCTGTGTCTCTTCTTCGTTCATCTTGGGAGTCTGGTTGTTTCTGCCTGGGTATGCATGTTCTGCTGGGGTCTGGGATGTTTTATGAGCAAGTGCTAAAGACCAGGCTCTGGTTGGTGTCTCCCTAGAGAAGTTAAGGAGGTGTTGGGGGAAGGATATTCCCCAGGATGGAGTATCACAATGAGTAACTCTCATTATCTGATACTGGGTTGGCCAAAAAGTTTTTTTGAGTTTTCAAAACATCTTACGGAAAAATCCAAATGAATTTTTGGCCAACCCAATACTTGGCAGCTTGTTCACTGTTCACTTTTATTTAAAATTTATTTTTGGCTGCACTGGGTCTTTGTTGCTGAATTCGAGCCTTCAGCGTTACGGCGAATGGGGGCAGCTACTCTCTAGTTGCGGTGCATGGGCATTTCATTGTGGTCGCTTCTCCTGTTGTGGAGCATGGGCTTAGTTGTCCCACGGCACAGGGATCTTCCTGGGCCAGAGACGGAACCTGTGTCCTCTGCATTGGCAGGCAGATTCTTAACCACTGGACCTGCAGGGAAGCCCTCAATGTTCACTTTAAACTCTCAGAAAGAACAGTCTGGGGATGAGAGCAGCCTTAATTTCTAAACCATCACCCAGAGGTCTTAGGAGGGGAGGACAGGGAAGAGGAGGTGCCCTAGGGCAGCTGGTCAACCATCACTCTGCATCCTGAGGCAGGGCCTCCAATCTGCCCTGATCATGCCCTACACAAAGTACCTGTGGCCTGGCTGCTGCCATTGAAATCATGTTAAAGGGTGGGTGGGGAGCAAGGGAGCCTCAAGGCAAAATGCAGGAGAGGTGGGCACAGAGCATCAGGGAGTTTCTAAGAGGAACCAGTCACATTATATTGGTTAATCCAGGTAGTGGAACATAGGATGTGTTACACTGTTTATCACTATACTCCAAACATGGGGAAAGTCCATGGCGGTTCAGTGGTAAAGAATCTACCTGTCAGTGCAGGAGACACAGGTTTGATCCCTGGTTTGGGAAGATGCCCTGGAGGAGGAAATGGCAACCCACTCCAGTGTTCTTGCCTGGAGAATCCCAGGGACGGGGGAGCCTGGTGGGCTGCCGTCTCTGGGGTTGCACAGAGTAGGACACGACTGAAGCGACTTAGCAACTTAGCAGTAGCACAGGGCACTATTAACACTTAAAACAACTTAGGATTTCAGATTTGTGGGGTTTTTTTTTTATGAAAGACATGATATCTGCCCTCAAGACCTACTATTTAGATATTTGATCAGTATGCATCTGTTTCTTACTAATGGGAAAGGCTGTTCATCTAACAACTAACACATATTAAGAGCTTAGCATCTATCAGGCGTTATTCTACACACTAGGAATACAGCAGTAAACAAAGGCCCTGCCTTCATGGAGTTTCCATCTTTATGAGGTAAGCAGGAAAATAACCAGACAAGTAAACACATCTGTGGGTGGCGATACATGATATAACAGAGAAATAAAGCCAAGACAGACATGCACAGCCAGGTGAGATGATGCCATGTTAAATAAAGTCATTAGGGGAGACCTCATAGCTAACATGACACTGGACAGGAGCTCATGCAGGCAACAGGGAGAGGGTGTTCTTGTGGAGGAAACAGCCTGTGCAAAGGTCCCGGGGTAGGGGCATGGCCTGGTGTGATGGGAATAGCAAGCCAGGAGGACATGAAAGGAGAGAGTGGATGGCATACGGTAGGGGCTTCCCAGGGCCAGGGGCGGAGGCACCAGGTGCTTTAGGACTTCACCACCACGGTGGGGACTTAGCCATGAACTGAGAGCAACATGCACGACATGGGGAAGGTTCTGACCAGAAGTGAAGGATCTGACTTACATTTTAAGGAGACCACTGTGGCTACTGCAGCCATGACCCTGAGACAGCCACTCAGTATTGCTCAGTCTTTGCATTTTCTGTTCTGAGCCCCTATATTTAAATGATATGATGACTCAGTCATTCAGAGTAACCACTAGAGTCTGAGACCACAAAGTCTCCAGCTCCCTACTTCACTGTTTTCATTCAGCTGAGAGGAGAGTAACTTACTGCCCCCTCCACAAACATCTACACAGACCCATCTCTGAAGCATCACTTGCTCTGTCACACTCCAATTATTTATATGCATGCCAGTGTTCCCCCACTAAGCTGTGAACTCCTTTAGGGACACAAAGAGTGGATACATGTATATGTACAACTGATTCACTTTGCTGCACAGGAGGAACTAACACAACGTTGTAACGCAATTATACACCAATAAAAAAATGAATTAAAAAAATGACCTTAGAGCCTGTTACACAGAGTGAAGTCAGAAAGAGAAAAGCAAGTATTATATATTAACACATATATGTGGAATCTAGAAAAATGGTACAGGTGAACCTGTTTGCAGGGCAGGAACAGAGAAGCAGACTTAGAGAAGAGACTTGTGGACACAGCAGGGGAAGGAGAGAATGGGACAGACTGGGAGAGTAGCACTGATACATATACATTGCCATGGGTAAAACAGGCAGCTGATGGGAAGCTGCTGTGTAGACAAGGAGCTCAGTTCAGTGCTCTGTGATCACCTAGAGGGGTGAGATGGCGGGGAAGGGAGGTCCAAGAAGGTTGGGATATATGCACACTTTACAGCTGATTCACATTATTGTACAGCAGAAACAAATACAACATTGTAAAACAATTATCCTCCAATTAAAAATAATAAAGTATTACCCCTAAAAAAAGACCCTGATGCTGGGAAAAGGCTCTGGTGCTGGGAAAGACTTAGGGCAAAAGGAGAAGGGTGAGGCAGAGCATGAGATGTTTGGATGGCATCACTGACTCAATGGACATGAGTTTGAGCAAACTCCAGGAGATAGTGTGGGACAGAGGAGCCTGGCAGGCTACAGTTCATGGGGTCACAAAGAGTCGGAGATGACTTAATAACTGAACAACAACACCTAAAAAATTAATTTAAAAAAAAAGAAAGAAAGACGCAAGTCTCTATGGTGCTCACACTCAGATTTTATTAGCCGGAGTCCCACCTCCGAGGAGATACACAGCCAGCCAAGGCACCCAGCTACCATCCTGTTCTTGCTTCCAGGGCCGATTCCAGGGCTCCCCTGGGGTGGGGTTTCTGCAAAGCCGCTTCAGGGCCTGGTTTCCACAGGTACAGAGAGCTCAAGGGAGGGAAGTCCAGACTCAGGGCCCAGTCTTCTCCACAGGGGAGAGGACACAGAAGCCAAATGAGCTGTGCGTCATGGAGCAAAGAGAGAGAGCCCTGAGCTGTGCCCTGGAGGCCAGGGCACTTGGGGTTCCTCCTGCTGGCCAGGCCACTGGATGGCGGCCTGCCTGCCCCCCACAGCAGGCAGTCCCTGCCTGGTCAGACCCTTTCTGCATTCACTGTTGCACATATAAGGCAGCTCAATGTCTCCTGCTAACTGGGCTCTATGAGCTCCAGCTGCTGGAGGACAAGGACCAAGCATCTGATTAGAATGTGAGGTGACAGGGCTTCCACCCTGGGGTACACCCACCAGCCCGCAGGAGCCTGAGGCCCAAGGGGGCTGCTCTGTCCCAGGGTGCAAGGGGCTTGGGAGCAGAGCACCCCAACTAGGAGTGGACCGTCCTGCTAATGGGCCGTTTCTCTGTGAAGAAGCTTTTTAGCAGTAGCACCTGGCTGAAGCTGACCACAAACAGGGCGATGGTCTCGCCAATGGACCAGTAAGAGACTCGACTGTTGAGGTCTTCTGCGCGGGCCCGGTCCTGTGCCTCCCGGAGCCGGTAATGCTTCTGCGAGTCGATCACCGTCTTCAGAGCCTCATGGATGGTCACACAGGCGGACTCCATCTGGGCAGGAAGAGAAAAGTAGTCGCTGCTGACCCTCAGAAAAGAATGGAAACTGGCACACACAAAGCAAACTCGGTCATCAACATCCTACATACTACTAAGTGCTAACAATGCTTCTGAGCTAAGGGTCTGACACGGTTTTATTCATAATAAGCCTAACTGAGGTTCAGAAAGGTCAAGTAACAGAGTCACAGAGCTAGGAGATGGCAGAAGTGTGAAAGTGTCAGTCGCATCTCCGCGTGTCCGACTCTTTGCGACCCATGCACTGTGGCCCTCCAGGCTCCTCTGTCCATGGGATTCTCCAGGCAAGAATACTGGAGTGGGTTGCCATTTCCTTCTCCTGGTGATCTTCCCAACCCAGGGATCAAACCTGGGTCTTCTGCATTGTAGGCAGATTCTTTATCATCTGAGCCACCAGGGAAGCCGGATGTAAACTCAACTGTCAGGGCTGCTCCCAATGCAGAGGACCTGGGCTGAATCTCTGGTCAGGGAACTAGGTCCCACATGCCACAACTAAGATCTGGTGCAGGCAAACAAATAAATAAATAATATTTAAACTCAACTGTTCGAGTCCTGAGACTTTGCTTTCAAACACTGCCCTGAGTTCTTTTTTTTTTTTCCCCTGAGCTCTTATTTAATACTTACCATATCCCTGACAGGCAAGGATCATTACCCCCGGTGCTAAGGAGGGCTGACTGATTGCTTACTGCATATATTAAAGAGGAAATTGAGTCTTAGAGAGGCTATGTGACTTGCCCAAGGTCACACAGCAAATTAATGGCAGGGCGTGGCGTAAATTCCAACTGCACTAGACTGTGAATCTACCCTGGTGGCCCAGATGGTAAAGAATCTGCCTGCAATGCAGAAGACTAGGGTTCAATTCCTGGGTCAGGAAGATCCCCTGAAGAAGGGAATGGCTACCCACTCCACTATTCTTGCCTTGGACAGAGGAGCCTGGCAGGCTATAGGCCATGGAGTCACAAAAGAGTCGTACATGATTGGGAGACTGACACCTTCACTTTATTTCTGAATCTACTGCTCATTCTATTACAAAACTGCTGCCTACACTTCTAGGCATACATACAAATACATGAAAACATACATTTCTCATGTACATAGACCCACACCAGCATACAAACAAGGGCAAAGACACAGACACGTGTGCCTGTCAGCACATACACATGCATATACTCACATGTAACACGTGCTACTTCACAACTTCCTTTACTTGCTACACTACCATGCATAGCAGGCAGATCTTTGACTATGTCCCCACCACCACTACCAGGGTCCCACCACTACCAACCCCAGGAAGCTGAGAATACAAGCTGTGACTATGACGATTATATGTCACACCTGAGACTGTCCAGGGAGCCTGAGAGCCCCTCAAAACAGGGAGCTTTCTCGACCTGACAGTGGAAGGAGAAGTCAGAGAGGCTGGACACAGGAGGATTCAGCCGCTGATGCTGGCTCTGAAGATGGAGAAGGTCACATGCAAGGAGCAGAGAAAGAACTCTAAGAGCAGAGAGCATGACCACCAACTGCAAGGAACTCAATTCCGCCAAGGACCTAAGTGAGTGGAGACACCCCAGAGCCTCCAGAGGACAGCCTGACCCCACCAGGATCTTGATTTCAGCCCCGAGAACTTGAGCAAAGCCTCTAGAACTGTGAGATAATAAATTGTTATTATTTTCAGCCATTTGCAGTAATTACTGACTCAGCAATGGAAAACTAAGATATTATGCCTGTGAAAGAACATGTCCTTACTCACTGGCAACCTCTAGAACATTCAAAACCTAGAAAACTCTATGGACAATGGGTTCCTGTGCTACAGAAGTTCATAAGCACCAGACAGACAACTGCTTCCCATACTGGAAAGGTGAACCATTCATAAAGTTCAATGTAAGAAGCTAGAAGCTAAGGCTTCCCTGGTGGTCCAGTGGTTAAGACTTTGCGCTTACAACGCAGGGGGCCTGGATTCTATCCCTGGTCAGGGAACTAGATCCCACAGGCTGAAACTAAAGATCCTATTTGCTGTAACTAAGAACCAGCACAGTCGAAGAAATAATTTTTTTTTTTTTTTTTTTAAGACGAGTGGATCTGGGAGCCATTTAGAGACTTGGTAACAGGTCTCTAAAAATCAGTGGGATGAAATCAGTGGGATGGACAGAGATATACATATATGTGTATATCTGCATATGAATGGCCGTGTGTATATGCATACAGATGCATGTGTACATATATGTACACACACGTTCAATATGTATAAATCCACACTTTGCTTTTTAAATACAAGGGAAGGGTTCCTTGGCTTTCCAGGCTGGAGTTCCATCCTGTGTTTTACCTCCACCGCACACTCATTCAGAAACTCAAGGTGTACATTTCATTCACTTGAACTGGGTGCTCCTGGGACCCCTGGACCCTGGCCTGAGCATTCAGCAGTACAGGTTGATACCTCCACCCTCCTCCCAAAGTCCAGGGTCACTGGAGAAGGAGTGAGGTCGGGGTTGGCAGGGAGGAAGAGAGGCCGAGAAGGACACAGAAATCACAGGTGCAGACACCCCGGGCAGAAGACATGTCACATTGCCATGGAAGGCATCGTTTCAGAGGCTTGGCTCACATGTCCCCGGCCAGAGACCAGCACTGAGAGTCTCTGAAGAAGGCCCGAGACCTTTACAGCAACAACCTCAGACCTGATCAGTGATGGGAAGGAGGTCAGTCCTCAGAGGTAACAGAGCAAGAGGTGGTGCTCTACAGTCTTCCTGGCATCTGGAACCAGCAAACCCCTTCAGAAACTTAGCATGGGCCCCCAGAGACCAAGAGCAACATGACACCAAGATCCACAGACACTGGGAGCAGCCCCTTACCGGAGAAACATCCCTCCTCCCCTTTCTCAGGGACCTGCCGTTGCCTAAGACGTTGCCTAAAACAACCTGTCTGTTTGCCTAAGACACCAATTCCGCTTGTTTCCACAAAGTTTCAGTTGGGCAGCCTGCTTCCTGCCCAGCAGGAAGCCAGCAGAGGCCCTTTTTTTGGCAAACAGCTCTGTTTGCCCAGGGCCAGGGGTCCCCAGCTCTCCCAGAGCCTGACTTTCACCCTGCTGAGACCTCCAGCCCTGCTAGTTCCCAGTGTCCTGGAGCCTCACGGGGACGGCGGGCACTACTCCATCCTGACAGGTGGTCTCTGGAGACACTGACCAATCCTTCTGCCCCCAGGACCATCCCTTTCCTGCATCCCATGCCCACTCCCACCCTATCTCCACCACCTGCTGGTGCCCAGGTCTTCACTCTGTAACTGTCAGGAAATTCACTCAGCCTCACCTCTTCAGAGCCTCCAAAGATAAAAGCAAGTTCCCTATGTATGATCCTTCAAGTTGCAAACTTTCAAAGGTGTAAATGTGCATGCCATCAACATCAGGCGTGACAGTGCAACTTACCCTCCATCTCCTATGCTGACAACCCTTTAGCTCTACCATCTCCCACCTCCTCTCCCTCCTCCAGTCAGTGACTCTTCTTGCCTGTTGACTCGATGCCAGCCCCTGTGTGCCAGCTGCTGTACTGTACTCCTGTACTTTTCAAGGTACTGTACTGTAGGATTAAAAATGTTTCCTTTATTTTTTGTGTTTGTGTTTTATGTATTATTTGTGTTAAGAGTATTATAAACCTATATAGATGACTGTGTTAGTTGGATACTTTGTTGGACTTAGGAACAAATTGGACTTATGAATGCATTCTCGGAACAAAACTTGTTTGTACATAGGAGACTTACTGTACTCAGTTCTTTAAATTCTTGAAGAACTCAAAGGGAGTGTCATGTGAGCTGGCCTCTGAGTAGAGTCAGGGAAACTTTAATCTTCCCTCGACCACCACTGAGGCAGCCCCGGACCTTGGACCTCTGTCAGAAGCCTCCAGCCTCCCCTAGGACCTGCCCAGACTCTAGGGATGCTGGGAGCACTTCAAGCTTGGCCTCCCTCAGCAGGAACCCTGGCCCGTGTCCTCTGCTAGGAGCCCGGTCGTTCTGGAACTCAGGGTGAAGACAGTCCCTCCAGCCTGGGACTCGGTCACTCTGAATCCTGGTCTTTTCCCCTGAGGCTGATACTAGTCCCACAGCACACGGCCTCTGGCGTAGTGCTGACCTGGACAAAGCCTCATGGGAAGAGACACGACAGCTGCAGGCAGAGAGGGAATCTGTGCCGAGCAAAGTGAGAGCAAAGTTAAGAGCAGGGCCCAGGAGGAAAGTGATGCCCTGATACCTGCATCTGCTGTTCTCGCCACCTGGGGGGCCCTCCGTCCCCCATGCCAGACACACTCCTGGACAAGCACTCACACTGTCGCCTGTGAGCTAAGACTCCCTGTGAAGACTTTCCCAAACCTCCTGAAGAGTCAGTTGGTCCCTTCCCTGAGAACCCTCACCCTTAAATCACAGCTCTGGGACTTCCCTTGTGGCTTAGTGGTAAAGAAGCCGCCTGCCAATGCAGGAGATGCGGGTTCAATCCCTAGTCTGGGAAGATCCCACATGCCATGGGGCAAACTAAGCCTGTGTGCCACAACTATTGAGCCTGTACTCTAGGGCCCGGGAGCTGCAACTACTGAAGCCCACTTGCCCTAGAGCCCAGGTTCTGCAACAAGAGAAGCCACTGCATTGAGAAGCTTGTGTACCACACCTAGAGAGTAGCCTCCTGCTTGCTGCAACTAGAGAAAAGTCCGAGCAGCAAGTAAGACACAGCACAACCAAAAATAAATAAATAAACAGAATTATTAAAAAGAAAAAACACAGCTCTGATCACAGCATCCTCCGGGCACAAATGCAGACGGAGCACATGCCCAGCATTAGCAAGTGAGCTTTGTCGGAGGCAGATACAGATACAACCCCACTCAATCAGGGAGAGGGGACACAGGTACAGAAGTAGAAGGAAATGTCTCTTCTGCGTCTGGGCAGAAGGAAGGATGAGGTCCCCAGATGCAGAAGCAGCAAGTGCAATCTCTCCTGCAACAAAACGCAACCCTGAGGCTCCAGGAAAGAATGTCTCTAGTGCCCTAACCCACAAAGCCTATTCTCTACTGACTAAAGGGCCATACAGTCAAAGCTATGGTTCTTCCAATAGTGATGTACAGATGTGAGAGTTGGATCATAAAGAAGGCTGAGCACCAAAGAATTGATGCTTTCGAATTGTGGTGCTGGAGAAGACTCTTGAGACCCTTGGAGAGCTTGTGCTCAGTCAATCCTAAAGGAAATCAACCCTGAATATTCACTGCAAGGACTGATGCTAAAGCTGAAGCTCCAATCCTTTGGCCACCTGATGCAAAGAGCCAACTCACAGGAAAAGACCCTGATGCTGGGAAAGACTGAGGGCAGGAGGAGAAAGGGGCGACAGACGATGAGATGGTTGGATGCACCACTGACTCAATGGACGTTTGCTCAATGAGCAAACTCTGGGAGATGGTGAAGGACAGGGGAGCCTGGCATATGCAGTCTACAGGGTTGCAAAGAGTCAGACACGACTGAGCAACTGAACAACAACTGCACTAACCCACAAAGCCTTTCCTCTACTGGTTTCTTTTCCACTGTTTCAAGAGGCAAATCTCTCAGCTCAGGTGGTGACAGTGATGAAGAATCTACCTGCCAATGCAGTCAAAGGAGGAGACGTGGGTTTGATCCTGGGTTGGAAAGATTCCCTGGAGGAGGAACTGGCAACCTGCTCCAGTATTCTTGCCTGGAGAATCCCATGGACAGAGCCTAGCGGGCTACAGTCCATGTGGTGGCAAAGAGTCCGACATGACTGAGCAACTGAGCACACACACAGCTCCTGGAAACTTACAAAATCTTCAGTACAGAAGCTATTTCATCAATGACCAACAGAACTCTTGAGAGGACAGGTTGTGAAAGCTCTTACACATAAAGACACACCCTGGGCTGGACTGTCTATCAGCACTCATGTTGCCAAGTTCAAACACAATGATGTCCAGCAGAACTCTCCACGCATGGGCACCAGCCACTTGGGACTACTGAGCACTAGACAGATGTGTTGCTACAGAGCAAACAAGGAGGTGAATTTTAATTTTAATATTAATATGTCAATAGCCCTAAGCAGATAGTGTTACCGACTGCACAGTGCAGTACTAACCTCCAGCTGCTCAGAGAATAAACCCATCATCAAAGCCACAGAGGAATGGAGCCTGTGGTCACTTTGGAGGGCAGCCCAGAAGGTGACCTGGTCTCACCAGACACTCAGATGCTCTGGCTTCAGTTCTGGGACAGGTGCAGCCACAGATGGTCATTCCCGTCTTGGGAGCTTTCCTGGGTCCTGCCACTCAGTCGCTTGACAAATATTTGGTGAGCTCCTATTCTGTGCCACACTCCATGCACTGGGGTGCTGAGGGCCCAGGGGTAAATAACACAACAATTCCAGCCTGAGTCTGTGTCTGGGAGGGAGGAGCTTGAACAGTAGGAGGAGAGACTGATGGAGGAGGCTGAGGTTGATTATAGTTAACCGTGAGCCACGGGTGACACGGATGACTATCTGTCCTCCAAAACTGTCACTATTTCTGTTAGGATGTGGAGCTGTCACTAGGGGTCAACTGCCTAACAGGACTGTATATGCCAGCCTTCCTTCCATTCACCCAGACTGTCCACACGACTATTTCTCAACAATGAGATATGAGCAGGGGTAATGGTGTCACTTCTGAGCCAGGGCTTTTAAGAAGCAGGCGGGGCTTTCTCATTCTCTCCATTTTTTGGTGGCAAGATGACCAAAAAGGAGCCTGGTTTCCCAAGTCACTCCATGGAGGAGAGTCCTCCACCCACTCCCCCACTCTCCAGATTATTATTTGAGTGAGAATCAAAACTCCCATTGTGTTAAGCCATTGATATTTGGGGTTTACTTGTGATAGCAGCTTGTGTTACCTTAACTGATACACCACAGAAAGCAGGACTTTGTCTTTCTGACGCAGATGCATTGAAGGAGCAGAGAGGCACGTATTGTGTGTGCTTTGACAGCGGTGCTGTGTCAGACTGAATGGGAACGTGGGAATACCAGAAGAAAGTACTGCAGGGACACAGTTAAAGAATGGAGAGGAAGACCAGAAGGGGAACCAGAAAGAAGAACCATAACGTCTTCTAGGACTAGCTGTGAACACACGGGCAGAGCAAATACTGTGGCTTCAGACAAGGAGGTGGGTGGCTGGTGACTGTTCATCAGCCAAGACCGGGAGGAATAGGCTTGTGGGGGCAGGGTGGAGGAGGGGGTTCATCTCAGACTGTTGGTGCTGATGTCCACTCACCTGGGTGAGAGCTGTGACTCTGTTCCCCATGTCTGGGAGAATGGGGGGCTCGTCGCCCACTTGAAAGTCAAAGTAGACAGTTTTGTGAGAGAAGGTGGAGAACTCATTGCTGAAGCAAAACTGATACACGCCCTTGACCTCGGCCTTGTGCGTGAAGCTGTCATACTGTTTCTTGGTTTCACTGTAGATGGTGTTCCCCAGAGGGTCTTTCATAAAGCAGTCAACATCGTAGTGGCCTCCAGTGATGACCTGACAACCATAAAAGAGACCCACAGGCCGTTTTTTACCAGGGGGCAACCACCACTTACCAAATGCCAACTGGGCACTGTGATTAGATGTCACAAACATTGTTTTCATTTAGTCTTCACAACCTTCTAAAGCAGGTGCCATGACACTCCCCAATTCACAGAGGATGAGTCTGAGGCTGAGAGAGTTGAAGTGAACTGTTCACGTCACACAGCGTGAAAGTAACAAGGCTAAGACTTGGATCCATGTCTGACTGACTCCAAAAGTTTTGCTCTGCAAGAGTGCAAAGAGCCATGGGATTTCCCTGGTGGTCCAGTGGTTAAGATTTTGCCTTCCTGGATACACGTATATGTATAGCTGAGTCCCTTCACTGTTCACCTGAAACTACCACAACATTGTTAATTGGCTATACTCTAATATAAAATAAAAAGTTTTTTTAAAAAGACTTTGCTTTCCAATGCAGGGAGTGCAGGTTCGATCCATGGTGAGGGAGCTAAGATACCACATGCCTAACAGCCAAACAACCAAAACACAAAACAGAAGCAACATTGTAACAAATTCAATAGACTTTAAAAATGGTCCACATCAAAAAAACAAAAAAAAAATCTTAAAAGAAAAAAAGGGTGCAAAGAGCTTAATCCTCTCCACTTTACAGAAGAGGAAACTGAGGCTCTGGAGGTTTATATTATTGCAGATGAAATGCAAGAGGAAGGCAAATACAGATCGAAGCCTTCACAGAATCAGTGACTACCAGAGGAGTCATTTGTTCAAACTGTACCATAGGAACGATAAGATCTGCTAAAGGCAGAATCACAGGGATGGCCAATGACTAGAACTAGGGTCCATCAAAGAACACGGTCAAAGGCCTCCATCCGCTTCCAGACGTTAATATTTCCTTTTGTACAGATGGAAGAAATTGCTTTGTGATCAGTGAGATTCCTAATGCTGGACATGTATAGACTTATGCTGAGCCCATAACAGCGGTTTCTGACCTAGCACGGACCTGATGACCTCTCAGGGCCCTCCAGCCTCACAACAGTCTTTCTGTTTTCAAATACTTATTTATGTATTTATTTATTGCCCTACATTGTGTCTTCATTGCATCCCACAGGATCTTTCATTGTGGCACACAGGATTAGTTGTTCTGCAGCATGTAGGATCTTACTTTCCTGACCAGGGATTGAACCCATGTCCCCTACACTGCAAGGCAGATTCTTAACCCCTGGACCACCAGGGAAGTCCCACAAGGATCATTTTTTTTTGACAACTGTATCTGGGTGACCCCTGTTTACCCAGTTGCAGTTTGCACACTGTCCACAAATGTGAAAGTAACGAGATGAATGACTCAGAGGCCAGGACACAGGATGCTGTCCCCATGCACAGCCTCTTTTAGTGGTTTTGGTCAGAGAGGGCCCATCACACTGCCTACCCTCCCTTTTGCTACCCGTGCCACTTCCCTTCTGTAATGCCTGCCAGTATGTGTCCACGATCAGACGCCTGTCCGGATATCTGGGTAGGATTGCCTAAACTCAGATCTGCAGCTCTCTAACTCAAGACCTACCTGTTCCCAACCGCCACCCTCCCCCCTTCCCCCGCCCCGCCCCCACCCCCCCCCACCCCGCCACACCCCAACAGCGAGCCATGAGAACTCTCACAGCAGCCAAGAGTGCAGGAGCTTGGAGCTTTTCTGAGCCATATGGCAGTAGCCACAACACCACTCCTTGTAAAAACTGCCAGGCTGAAAGCCCGAGCGGACTCCTTTCCAAAGCACCCTCGCTCCCCCTAACTATGACTTCAAACGCTGGAGAGAGGCGGAAAAATAAAACCACGAACCCATTTCATCTCGCTGCCATTTTCCAGTACAGGCGGGCACAAAGCTGTCCAAAAAACGTTGGGACAGACAGCCTGGTGCCATAGATGGCGTTCTGTAGAGTCAACGCGCTCTCAGGTCATTCAGATCAACTCCCCAGGAAGCCGGAGCCGCCCGGGCATCCCCATCCTGGGCATGCACCTGCGGTGCTACCTCCCTGGCTAGTCGGTCCGTCTCGGGTGGGCTCTGACTTCCTTGTCTCTGGTCATTCCCGCCTCCCTCTGCAGCCTCTTTGGCTAATTCCAGCCACTACAGCCGGGGGCGCACAAGTGACCACTGAAGACCTGGAAGCGGGAGAGAGAGGAGGCGCCAGGTCTCACCTGGTAGTCTAGGGAGAACTTCACGCCCTGCTCCACCTCCTCGTGGAAGCACTGCTTGGCGTTGTCCGGCAGCTCGAAGGTGAGCTCGGCGCCGCGCGGCCGCTCCGCCTGGAGCAGCAGCAGCAGCAGCAGCGGCAGCGCGGAGACGGAGCGCGGGACCACGCCACCCATGATGCTCCCGGACCAGTCCGGCAGGTCGCGGCTCGGGCTACGGTCTGCACGGGCGGGGCGGCAGCTGCTGGACCCAGAGAAGGTGCAGCACAGACGTGGCGCGAGCCGGCGCCGCGCTTCCGGGCCCGCGGTTCAGAGCGCAGCCGCGCGCTCGGGGGTGGGCCCGGGACGCGAGCCAGGGAGCACCGCTGCGCCTGCGCGCTGGCTGGGCTGGGGAAGGGGACACTCCCCCTTCGCTGCCCCGCCCCGCTTTTCTGCTGGAGCATCTCAGCGAAGGCGAGGCGAGGTCCCCACCGCCAGCGCGCATCTCCTCAAAGCACACTGTACTTGCATCCCCAGTAGGCATGGTTCTGCACCCTCTGGGTCCTGCAGGGTTGAGTGTTTCCCGGAGTCGGCCCAGGTGCACGCAGTCCATACTGTCTGGCTGCAGGAACACGAAGCCCGTGAGGTTTTACAGGGTACACTCAGTTTTTGACTGGTTCTGGAGAAAGTCTCCTGGTCTACAAATGGGTGTACCCAAACTTGCTATAACGCAGTAGTTAGGAAGGCTAGATGAAAGAAGAGATGGAAACTCTGCTAAGTCGCTTCAGTCGTGTCCGACTCTGTGCAACCCCAGAGACGGCAGCCCACCAGGCTCCCCCGTCCCTGGGATTCTCCAGGCAAGAATACTGGAGTGGGTTGCCATTTCCTGAGAACCCAATTAACACCCCTCTTTTTCATTCCCACCCTCTTCCCAAGGTGAAAAAGTGTGCCTTGGGTCAGGATGGATGGTGAGAGTAAGTAGAAACCCCACAATTACATCTACTCCGGGGAAAACCTACAGGTGTGCTCATACTCAAAGCTTCACGAAGCTTCGTGAACATGGGAACACAAGTCTCTTGCTCAGGGGTTTCAGGTTCACTTTGGTTGTCAGGATAAGTGGAAGGTTCTTCTGGGACAAAACAATCATTGTTTTCTTTCCTTTTGACTTCTCAAAAGCGCTGGAAGCAGTTAAATTAATTTACTGCCTTATCTATTACCATTGACCTGAGAAGCTATTTTGTATAATCATCACTATAGCGTTTTATAGTATACTCAGTATAATCAGGTAAGACAAAGAGAAAACCCACTGATTTTAGTTTCACTACTCAGTGAAAGGGGGCTTCCCAGGTGGCTCCGTGGTAAAGAATCCGCCTGTAATGCAGAAGACTCGGGTTTGAGCCCTGGGTCAGGAAGATTCTCCGGAGGAGGTCATGTCAACCCATTCCAGCATTCTTGCCTAGAGAATCCCATGGACGGAAGGGCCTGGCAGGCTACAGTCCATAGGGTCAAAAAGAGTTGGATACGACTAAAGCAACTGAGTACACACTCAGTAAAGAATTTTTTTCAGAAGATTGTTGGTTGACCTGTATCTTAATTTTAGCAAAGACTTTTACTGCCCATATAGGTCTCCACGTAGATAAGACCAGCTGTCCTGTCACTGGACATATTTGGACTTCCCTGGTGGCTCAGACAGTAAAGAATCTGCCTGCAGTGATGGAGACATGGGTTCGATCCCTGGGTTGGGAAGATCCCCTGGAGAAGGGAATGGCTATCCACTCCATTATTCTTACCTGGGAAATTCCCATGGACAGAGGAGTCTGGCAGGCTATAGTGCATGAGGTCGCAAAGAGTCAGACATGACTAAGTGACTAACACTACTTTTTAGGATGCTAACATATCAATATGTGAAAGCAGTCTGTTGACTGAAATAATGTGCATGCATGATGTAATTGTTAATATTTACTGGCTCTGTACTGGACTTGGCAAAGTGTATAGTGTGCTTTGAGGCTCCTGTCCTGTCCTGTTAAACATTATTTTTTAGTAACTGGTAGAAAATGTGGACGTAGTAATCATCAGATTTAGAGGCACCAAGTGGAGAAACATGACAAATATAAGACCAAGATTACCTTGGCCAGCTCAGAGTATTCAGCCAAGACTAACAAAAAGAAATCTCACCAGGTTAAATGTTAAATCCTAAATTAATTCAAGAAAACACCTGCATAGTCTCAGGAGCAAGAAACTTGGCTTGGTAGTAGCTCAAGTCAGGGTATATGAAGACAGATAATCAACAGTTAGCTGAATATAAGACAATGGAAACAGAAGAACTAAAAAAGAATCCCTGTCTTGGGCTGGGTGACTAAAAGAACAGCATTGTTTTAGCACCTATTGTGTGGAAGTTACTATTACTGAAAGGAACTGCCTGCGCTGTAACAGGCAATGATCAGATCATAGCTATTGTTCTAAGAGGGACATTAATAAAATAGGGAGTATAGGAAGTAATTAGGAGGGAAGCAGTATAATAAATTGCTGGGAAGGCTTCTCAAATGAGGTAAAATCAAAGGAAACAGGATTTAACCTGGAAGAGTAGAAAGTAAGAAGGAAGAGAGTATTAGCTTTAAAAGTTTGCATAATAGCGGTCCAGTGGTTAAGATTCCACGCTGCAGGGGGCATGGGTTCAATCCCACGGTCAGGGAACTAAGAGCCCATATACTGTGTTGTTTGGTCACTAAGTTGCGTCCAGCTCTTTTTTGATTCCATGGACTGTAGCCCACCAGGCTCCTCTAGCAAGAGTACTGGAGTGGGTTGCCATTTCCTCCTCCAGGGGATCTTCCCAACCCAGGGATCAAACCCACATCTCCTGCATTGGCAGGTGGGTTCTTTACCACTGAGACACAGAGGAAGCCCCCTGTAGGCTTGATGATTTCCTAGATGATATGGCAGGCTCAGGGCAGCCTCCCAAGAGAGCCAAGTCAGAGACAACTTGGCCATTCTCCCTCTGCCATCCCCACCCACCCCCACTACATTCCAGAATTTGCCCAGTATCACTTTTAACACATTCTGGTAATCAAAGCAAGTCCCAGGGCCAGCCCAGATTCAAGGTGAAGAAATGGACTCTGTAGACTTAAAAAGAATATTCGAGCTGTGTTTTATTTGGTGGGAATTTTTAGGACTTCAAGCCTGGAGGCAGCATTGCAAGAAATTCTGAGAGAACAGCTCCAAGGAGACCAGGTGGGGAGCCAGGTTATACAGAAGACTTGCAACAAAGGGAAGGTACTCAGAACATCAGAGGAAAGAAAGATCAGATATTCCAAGGGAAGGAGTTCAGTGCTTTTCTGTATATGAGAAGATGCAGGAATCTGGGCTCACTGAAATCATTCGTTTGTGTGTACCTTAGCTATCTAGAGCCAGTATCCTGTGTTTTCTCATCATGAGCTTCCTCAGGGCTCATCATGGGGCATGGCTGCAGTCTGATGGCTGCTATACTGCAGGTATTCTCTCCTTCTTAAGTCCTGTCAGGGCTGACCAGCTCACCATTGGTGGTGGCTGCATTGGCTGGTGACTATGACATCCTTGTTTACTGATACTGCAGGAAATGTTCCATTTCTCAACTCCATCCGTCTCTGGATTGGAGGAGCTGCAGAGTCACATTCAAAGGAGGAGCATACTAGGTTGGCAGGAATCTGTGGTCATGACACAATCTACCATAGTACTCAAATTCACTCAACTTGTTAATGGCTAAGCCAGTAATTGAAACTAGGTCTGCCTGATTCTAAAGGCCACATGCTTTTCACCACACAAACACACACACACAACTCTACCCATTCCTTGGGGGTACATCTGTCTTGCATGTTGCATCTGCTGAAACTTGGGCAAACCATCAATCTGACATTGAGGTATATTTCAACTCAATATAAGAAATGACTTCCTGACAACTAGAGCTTTCCATAAATTGATGAGTAGAGATAATGGATTTTTTTCATTGCTTAAAATGTTCAAGCAGAGACTGTATAAATAGCCTGGGATGTTGTAGAGAAGATTCATGAACTGAGTGATGGAGTGTAATGGCTGAGGACCTCCAAGCCTCTTTCAGTGCTTGTGTTCCATGATGTGTGGTAGAAGGTTCCAAAATAGGATAACTTGGAAAACAAAAGCAAAACTATTACCTGTCCACTTTCACAGCTGACTTTTCTAAAGGCCCCTAAAAACAGAAAGTTAAAAATGGGTATCTTAATACTCAGAAAAAGCATGATAAAGTGCAGTGTCCATTCATGATTTAAAAAAAAAAAAAAAGAGCCCTGGTAGCTCAGCTGGTAAAGAATCCACCTGCAACGCAGGAGACCCCAATTTGATTCCTGGGTCGGGAAGGACGTTCCCCTGGAGAAGGGATAGTCTACCCACTCCAGTATTTTGGGGCTTCCCTGGTGGCTCAGATGGTGAAGAATCCGCCTGCAACGTGGGAGACCTGGGTTCGATCCCTGGGTTGGGAAGATCCTCTAGAGGAGGGCATGGCAACCTACTCCAGTATTCTTGCCTGAAGAATCCACATGGACAGAGGAACGTGGGGGGCTATAGTCCATGGGGTCACAAAGAGTCAGACACAACTGAGTGACTAAGGACAGCACAGCAGATCAAAAATAATTGATAATTCCTTAATGTCATAAAATGTCTATTAAAAAATGAGAGCCCACCTCATGGTTAACAAGTAAACATTAAAATCTTTCCCTTTGAAACTGGCAATAAAACATAAACTATCACCACTGCTATTCAATATTGTTCCAGAAATTCTTGACAGTAAAATAAGGCAAGATAAGGAAATAAAAGGATCAGAATAGGAAATATGAAAGTCAGAACATGAGGGGCACCCAAGGGGAACTCGGGAATGTTACCACTGTGACTCTTTGTTGAATTGCACACTTGTGTTCTGTACGTGTATTTTATTTCACAATTTAAAAGGTTTTAAAAGTGTCCTATAAAGATATAGGCTTTATAAAGTGAATCCGTCTGTGCCCTGAAGCAAGCTTTTTATTTTGTTTTTAATTGGAGGGTAGTTGCTTTACAATGTTGTGTTGCTTTCTGCTGTACACTAAAGTCCATCAGCCATAAGTATATGTATGTCCCCGCCCTCTTGAACCTTCCTCCCACCCTCCGTCCCATTCCACCCTCCAGACTATCACAGAGCATCAGGTTAGGCTCCCTGTTTTATACAGCAACTTCTCACTAGTTATCTGTTTTACACATGGTGATTTATATATTTCAATGCTACTCTCAATTCATCCCACCTTCTCCTTCCCCGCTGTGTCCACAGGTCTCTTCCCTATGTCTGAAGCAGGATTTTTATTTGTTCCATGCCACAGGAGCACACTCCACAACTTGCTCTTAGGATTTTGAAAGAAAATCAGTTTTTATCCATGCCTCATACATGTAATTGATGGTGAGGAAAGAAAGCAATATAGTCGCTATGGACTGACTGAGGCAAATAGAAAGTTTGCAAACCACATGCGCTGCCGTGGAGCTGTGACCATACCAGGCTTTCCGCAGACAAACCAGAGAAGGTGACACACACTGCCCTCCGTGAGAGGCCAGCCTGCCTCCCATCACAGCACCCGGAGGGCTGGGTATTCCCCCTCTTTCTGCTTGTAGGTCCCAAGACATGTGGGCATGTGACCCAGGCTCTGCCAGCCAGCCAGTCTTGCATCCGATGTGAGGGGGTGTCTAAAGGCATAGGTTATTGATGGCAGTGGTAGGATGGAGACTCCTGGGGAGTGAGAACAAGTGCCCAGGAGCAGAAGTTCACCCTGAGAGGAAGCTTACCATGGCATAATTTTGGCGGTGCATTTGGCCACTTAGCCTTTCTTAAGTCTTAACCCCTTTTGTGAGTCAATTTCCACTCTTCTCATTGTTTCTATAGAGTTTGAGATTTTTTTTAAATTTTTTAAAATTTTATTTTATTTTTAAACTTTACAAAACTGAAGTGGAATGGGACCAGATTTTTCATTACCTTTGGGCAGCTAGAAAGCTATAGGATTCAACTAAAAGGTTAAGACAGAATAGGAAGGGGACTTTCCTGATGGTCCTGTGGTTAAGAATCCGCCTGCCAATTCAGGGGAAAAGGGTTCGATCCCTGGTTAGTGAAGATGCCACATGCCAAGGGGTAACTAAGCCCGTTCACCACAACTACTGAGCCTGTGTTCTAGAGCTGGGGAGCTGCAACAGCTGAGCCCACATGCTGCAACTAAATGAAGTTTAGTTTAGTTGCACAGCAATTTGGTTTAGTCGCACAACAATAAAAGCCACTGCAACAAGAAGCCCACACTCTTGCCACAGCTAGAGAAAGCCAGCAAGTAACAAAACAGACCTAGAGCAGTCGAAAATAAATAATCTTTTTATAAAAAAGAGGAATGGGAAAGGGAAATTCTACAAAGTACTTATGAAGGCAACACTTAGAGTAAAATAATCTCTATATGATTATCAATAGACCACTCTGAAATTATGTGCTGTGGAAACATAGAATCAGGAGAATGCTTTGAAATAGCTTTTGTCAAATTTCTTTGTGTTTATAGTACAGAAGAGACACATACACTGATCCCACTCCCAGCTCGTTTTCCTCAGTTAATATCATGGCCCTACCCAATGACAAAGTGAATGGGAAGATATGTCCCCCATGTGTCCAGAAGGAGAGGAGGACTGAATATAGGTGAATACTATTCATAGCTGTTGCATTACAGTCAATAATGATAATAAAAAAAAACACAACAAAGACTTACAGTTTTTAGTTAAGGTGGGTTAGATAATTTGAACTTAAGTTCCCCCTGAAGACAACAGCTTTAAATGTTTTCTAGAAAGCATCAAAGAACTGACAAAATTGGAAAGGATTATCAAGGGACAACAGCCCATTGGAGAGGGAAGTGGTCCCAAATGCTGCTTTTCCCATGAGGGCCTTTGCCAGTTCTGAAAATGTTTAATTTGAATATTTACAGTCACACCGGGAGAGTGGACAGAAAACAGAGCCTGAAGGAGGGTGTTGGGGGCACATGATGTCACTTTCTAGCTTAGAAACTGCAGGGTATTACCCACACCAACCACATGGCAGTTGGCTTCACAGAAATATCACAGTCCCTCTTGATCCTGATTATCCCAGTGGGTCCTGCGCATCACCTCTGTTCTAGTCTCTATTTGGAGCCCACGTGCTCTGACAGTCATTTCCCATTCTGACTTTGCTTGTGTTGTTCATATGCCTGGGAGGCTCTGCCAGCTCCCTTTAGGGACCTTGCTGCTCACACCATCCACAAAACATCTACCGTCTTATGATGAGTCCATGTGGCTGAGCCACAAGGTGCCCAGCTATTTGGTCAGACATCATTCCAGGTATTTCTGTAACAGGTGTTTGGATGAAATTAATCCTAAGGTCGCTGCAGTTTGAATAGAGCCAGTTGCCCTCCAGAATGTGAGTCGACCTTGTTGAGTCAGTCAAAGGCCTGAATAGACCAAATGGCTGACCTTCCCCTGCATGAGAGGCATTTTCCATCAGATTGCTCTAGGACGTGAATTGGAGCATCAGCTCTGCTGTTTGTCCAGCCTGCCAGCCCACCCTGCAGGTTTTGGACTTGACCCAAGCTTTCACAATTCAATTCCTTATAATAAGGCTTTAGATAGAGAGACAGTTCATATATATACTTCATGTATATCATATATGGGCCTCCCAGGTGGCACAGTGGTAAAGAATCTGCCTACCAGTGCAGGAGACACTGGAGAATCCCTGGGTTGGGAAGATCCCCTGGAGAAGGAAATAGCAGCTCGCTTCAGTATTCTTGCCTGGGGAATCCCATGAACAGAGGAGCCTGGCAGGGTCGCAAAGTCGCAGAGTCCAAGGGGTCGCAAAGAGTCCCACACGACTGAGCACACACACACACATCATATATATCCTATTTATTCCATACCTGTATACTATATATAGTATATATAATTCCATGTGTATGTGTGTATAATATCCTATTGGTTCTCCTCTGGAGAACCCAACTAATCACAGTCTGTGTTGTCTTACTGTCTCACTTTATATAGTCATTCTTTAATTCTCCTGTATCAGGGGAGCTCCTTATGGGTCTTGGCTAAAAATTGAGGTGTAATTGATATATGACAACCCGCATCTGTTTAAAGTGTACAGTTTGATGAGTTTTCACATGTACACGCCTGTGAAATCGACGTAATCACGACAGTGAATCCACCTCCCCCATAGTTGCCTCCTTCCCTTTGTGATCCCTCCCTCCATGCCTCCCCAACCTTCCCATTCATTCCCATAACCACTGATTTGCTTTCTGTCTCTACATTCATTAGCATATTCTAGAATTTTATACAGCTGAAATCATACAAAAGCACTGTTTTTAGTAGAGCTTCTCAAACTCAGCACAGTTATCTTAGGATGCATTCACGCCGTTGTGTATGTCAGTTATTTAGTCGATAAGTCGTGTCCAACTCTCTTGTGACTCCATGAACTCCTATATAGCCCACCAGGCTTCTCTGTCCATGGAATTTCTCAGGCAAGAATACTGGAGTGGGTTGCCATTGCCTTCTCCAGGGGATCTTCCCGACCCAGGGATTCTCCAGTGTCTCCTGAATTGGCAGGTGGATTCTTTACCACTGAGCTTCCAGGGAAGCAATGTATGTCAGTAGTTCATTCCTCTTTATTACTGAGCAGTATTCTAGTCCACATATCCAAGGGTTTATTTCTGATCTCTCTAATCGGTTCTCTCCAACTCTGTTGTTCTTTTTCAAAATTGTATTGGCTCTTGGAGGTCCTTTGCATTTCCAAGTGAATTTTGTTTTATTTTTTATATTTTGTTACAGTGCAAAGAATCATTAAGGTTGCCAATAGAAGTATAGGTACTTATCAACTGACCTTTTTTTTTTTTTTTTTTTGCCGAGCAGCATGCGAGATCTTAGTTCCCTGAGCAGGGATCAAACCTGGGCCACCGCAGTGGAAGCTCAGAGTCTTAACCGCTGGGCTGTTAAGTAGTCCCTCCAACTGAATTTTAGAATCAGTTTTTTAATTTCTCTAAAAATGTCTGCAGAAGTTAGCTTTAACCACATGCATGGGCAGCTGATTTTTCACAAAGGTACAAAGGCAATGTAGTGGAGAAATGACAGCTTTTCCAACAAATGATGCTGGAAAAATCAGACATTCATATGCAAAAAAAAATACTTGTTTTAAAGAACTTGGATCCATATTTCATACCAAATACCAAAATAATTGAATTGTGTACTTAAATTTAAAACAAAAAGGTATGAAACTTTGTAAAACAGAAGAAACAGGGACATCCCTGGTGGGCCAATGGTTAAGAATCCACCTTCCAATGCAAGGGACACGGGTTTGATCCCTGGTTGGAGAACTAAGATCCCACGTGCTGAGGGGCAGCTAAGCCCACACTCCGCAACTAGAGAGCCAATGTGCCAGAAACTAAGCTCTTGCAAGTTCCACTCGAGGGATTCCAACCTTCTGAGCCCCCTATCAATCCTGGGAATGCACTCCCTCCCTCAAGGCAGGCCTTGTGCCTCATCACCGCCCCCTCCCTCACCACTTCTTTTTCTTCTCCACCATGGAAATCCCTCCTAATCTCTTCTTGAAGGAGCTGGAAACAATATTGGCTTGCCTTTCCTGCAGATAGAAGGGGGACAAAGACATGCTGAAAAGAGTCCTTTTCTTCAAGGTTTTTTTTTCTTAAAAATCTTAAGATTTTTAAAATTTAAAAATGAGGACCATTTTTAAAGTCTATTGAATTTGTTACAGTATTTTTTATGTTTTGGTTTTTTGGCTGTGAAGCATGTGGGATCTTAGCTTCCTGACCAGGGATCACCCCCACACCTCCTGCATTAGAAGGCAGAGTCTTAACCACTGGACCCCCAGGGAAGCCCCCATTTTTTGGTTAACTGTAGTATAAGCCTGACAGCTGGCTTTTCTTCTGTAATGCAAGTGCCTGACTTTGTTTTTGATGGTTGAGGGCCTCCATCTCAAAGATGGCTTTCTCCCTAGATACATTGCCAGCCACACAGGACTGAATAAAGGACCTGGTCATGCTCCCCCTAACTTTGTTTTAGAGATCTTTGTTGACTGACTATTTGGGCCTCCCTTTTTTTTCTCTCTTTTCACACTTTAAATTCCTGCTGTTACAAGTCTTTTGTTTGTTTGTTTTTCGGAGTAGGTGCGGGAGGATTATTGGGGGGGCGTTGGAGGTTTTTTGGCTGTGCTTTTCAGCATGTGGGATCTTAGTTCCTCAACCAGGGATTGAACCCGTGCCTCCTGCAGTGGAAGCTCAGAGTCTTAACCAGTGGGCAGCCACGGGAGTCCCTCACTCTTACATTTCAAATTCACTAATAAAGAGCGAGCCTGCAAAACCTTAGGTCCTCAGCTTGGACCCCAATAAAAGCAGACCTCAAGGCCTGGGCCCTCTGACTACCCACAGCCTCATTGTATGACTCCAGGTATGCCATGTAATTTTCAGAACCTTTTCAAAAAAAGCAGCAAACTTCTTTTTCCCCAAAGTTTCCTAATGATTATTGTAGATGACTTCTTGCAGCCACAATGAGAACCACAAGGGCTGGTCTTGTCATAACATTGGTTTAGGCTGAGATGGGCATGAAACAATAGTGTTTATTTCAACCATCTAGGGAAGAACCTCTGGGTAAGGTTTGGAACTCTCCAGGGAATCAGGAAGTCTGGATGAAATCTGAATCACAGAATGCTGGAGTATAAGAGATAAGAGAGACCATCCAGCTGGTTCATTTGATACTTACTACCTACTACCTACCTACCTTACTACCCAAGTAAGAGCTAGGAGAAATCAGCTTCTATTAATAATCATCAGGATTAGAAATCCGGCCCAAGGAGGGCTGTCCAGGAACCTTTAAGTCCCTGCCAGTAGCAGATGGCAGGTGCATCCCTGTGGGGGAACCAAGCAGCAGAGCCTTCATAAAGGAACTCACTTCCCTCGAGACCATGCCTTCTAATTCTTAGCCTTTTTTGTAACCAGAATAGAAACTATAATCCTTGTGTAATTAAAAATTAATTTCGGAGGACTTTCCCAGAGGTTAGGACTTCATCTTCCAGTGCAGGGGTGGCTGGTTCGATCCCTGGTCAGGGAGCTAAGATCCCACATGCCCGCCAAAAACCAGAACATAAACAGCAGAAGCAACATTGTAACACATTCAATAAAGACTTTGAAAATGGTACACATCAAAAAAATCTTTAAAAATTAATTTTTTAAATCATGCATACATAAAACAGTGTTTGCTCAGTTCAGTGTTACCAGGCAGTCATGTCAAGCCCATCTTAAAGAAAAGGTAATATTTATGATTGAGATCTCACTAAGAAAAATGGGAAATGCTCCTGAAGGATTGCAATTTATCTTTTATTGACATATCGGAAGTATCTAAATAGTTCCATTATATGGATTTTGGTACATCCTTGAGCACATTGTCAGCTTGAGACTAGGATAAAACATTGTAGAGAACCAGTTCAGAATGGTACGTCTAAAGTACCAAGACACATCAAAGAAGAATGTCAGACAACACCTGCATTTACTTGATGAAATTCTAAGAGAATGGACAATGGACTTAAACCAACAAACAAATGCTTTGGAATGTTTAGAAATTGAATGCAAACCCCAGACATGAGACTTTAGACTCACATTCTATGATATATTTTGATAAACATTTCAGAGAATCTTACATAGGCGAGTTATTGAAACTACAGTTTGCAACTAACTTCTGTAGTGATCTAGGTTCCCCCAAATCTCTGATCTAGAAAGCATGTTTGAATCTAAATATGCTTTTAAAAAGCATTCCTGTGAGGTTTGTTAACACAAAGAAAACTTCCCATTTATGCATTAACCATAATCAAGTATTGCAGTGGTTCTACTAGTTTGGAATAGTCTAATTCAACTACCGCGTCATCAGATAGTGATAAACAGTACTATTGTAATGACTGTCTAAAGGCTAATTGGAAAGTCCCGACTGATGGATGCAGGCAGCAAGTGGCATGAGCATACCTGCTCTTACCCACCTGTGCAATGGACAGGCTATTCCGAATGGGCAACTCATTGTGGGTAGTGTTTTGCCTAAGCTAATTGCTATGAATGTGCCACAGTCACTATTTTGGATAAACTAGGCTTTCAAGTCTTAGCTAAAGGCTTAGAAAAATTCTCTTATGCAGTCTCGCTATCCCCACAGTTAGATATTACTAGCAGAGGTTAGTTTTAACTGACACTAACAACTACTAGAAAAGTACTTAAAGTGTGCAGTGTGTGTGTGTGTGTGTGTGTGTGTGTGTGTGTGTGTGTGTATCTTTAATGAGCTGCTAAGATCAATGGTTGTCTGTCTGGTTCTCTCTTTAATGTATCAGAGTGGTGTTGCTTGCCTGTAATCATATCCACTTGGTAAGAACTATTCTCATCTGAGGATTTCCCAGGTGGCTCAGAGGTAAAAGAATCTGCCTGCCAATGCAGGAGATGCAGGTTCAATCCCTGGGTCGGGAGGATTCTCTGGAGAAGGAAATGGCTACCTACTCCAGTATTCTTGCCTGGAAAATCCCATGGACAGAGGAGCCTGGAAGACTACATTCCACAGGATCTCAAAGAGTCAGATACAATTTAGCAACTAAACAACAACATTCCTATCTAAATGGTGCTGAGAAGCCTATGGGATGTCCACATTCAACCAAGTTCATGAGCCCTGGGTTTTACTAGCTTATGTGCAATGCTTCTCATTTTCTTTCCTCGCTGCAAAGCACAAGAGGCCATTGGCACTCATGTCAAGAATCCTACAGGCCCACATTGTATGTTAGTCACCTTCCTGCCTTTCAGTTAGTGGGACAGCCTCGCCGGCCAGCCAGCCCCTCACCCTGTGCAGTTCGGTTGTTCTTGACATACTCCTACCACGTATGCAATCGTTCTCCTAGAGCAGTGCTGATCATCTGAGGCAGTATTGCCTCCAGGAGATGTCTGGCCATGTCTGAAAGCACTGTGGGTTGTCACAGTATGGGGGGAGGTTGCTGTTATCTAGTGGGTAGAGGCCAGGAATGCTGCTCAGCAACATGTAGTACACACACAGTCTCCCACAGAAAAGAATTACCCAGCCCAAAAGGTCAACAGTGCCAAGGTTGGGTATGTGCCTGCCCTAATGGAATTACTGATAAACAAATACTTGGAGTATTTATAACCATCATTAGCACTTTTGATTGGGATATTCAGATACATTTCTAGAGAATACCCTTATAGAAATGGTCTGATCTGCATAGCTTCTATGGCAGAATTTTTTCACTTTACAAATGAGTTTGGGACTCAGTATTTATAGAACCCATGAGAATCTCAAGGGGTCTTTGAATATTTCACCTACAGTCTGCTTCACTTCTGTGTAGGGTATTTGGTATTATTTTGAGACTTCAGAGGTCTGAAGGAGTATTTGAAATCAGCTACCTCTTATTTTCATTGTTATACAAGTTAATTTTGGGTTTTATATCACAGAATTTAAACTTTGTAAAAACTGAAATATTATCAGATCAATGGAATTGCACCTATGTACCACCAAGAGTGAGATATAACACTTTTTCACCATCTCAGAAACTCTCCTTGTGTGCCTTCCCATTCAGTCCCAGTCACAAAGGTGGCTACTTTCTGATTTTTTTTTTTCACCACAAATTAGTTTTGTTTGTTCTGGGACTTTATATAAGTGGAATCCTTTGGTTTGTACTCTTTTGTATCTGGCACCTTAATACAGCATAATGTTTTAGAGATTTATCCACCTATGTAAAAATATTCTCCTGTTAATGAACATTTGGGTTGTCTCTCTCTCTCTCTCTTTTTTTTTTTTTACTATTTAGTAAAAGCTTCTATGAGCATATGTATAAAAGTTTCTGTATGAACTTGAATTTTTATTTCTTTTGGGTAAATGCCTAGAGTGGAGACTAGATCATACAGTGGTGTAGGTTTAACTTCATAATAAAGTACTAAACAACATTAAAACAAAATCAGCTTCATCTTATCCAATTACTCCTCCCTGTGCTAGGCACAGTTACAGGCACTTTCATATATTATCTCATTTAATTCTCACCACAAACTTGCCAGGTGAGGCATTACTAACCCCATTTTACAGATGAGGGAGTGGAGGCTTGGAGAAGTAAAGCTACCTCCTTTAAGTCTTGCAGCTGGTAAATGATGAAACAGAGACACAAACCCAAATCTCAAAGTCTTTCCTCTTTCTAGGATGTGATGCTACCTCCAAGGGACTACTGAATTTTTTTTTTAACCGTAGAGAAAACCTATCTAAGAAGCACGAAAGAGAAAATACATGGGAAATAACCAGAAATAGCTTCATCTCAAAGGTGGCTACATGACACCAAAAGTGATAAATATCTGCTTCCCTTCTTGGGTTCAAACAGAGTGGCTTTAAAAGGTTGTACAGGTTATTTCTACAAATTTCCCATCACATAGATAATTCAGGCAAAGAAGAAATCAGATGTTCTTGAATTTCCCAGAAAAGTGAAGGGGAAATGACAGTGTGCATCCCTTAAAATTTTCAGGCTCCAGCTGTCTCCCCTGTCCCCTGCCTCTGACCTGAGAACCACCCATCAGCTCTACCTTGTAATATAAGTGTCTCTCAGCATCACACATTATTCTAGTTTGGCAAGATCTCACCCAGTTTTTTTTAAAAAGAATAATAAGGAAAGACTTCTTATGGGTCTATTCTATGAGTTGTATAATATTCAGCTCCAAAGTAGCTATTAGCCCTGACTTCTTTTTTTTTCCATGAGATTTCAACACAGAACCTGAGTCAGATCAGGAGGCCAACGTGAGTTTCACTTCTGGATGTGATTCATCTTTGAGGCACCAGCTACTATTACATTACAGAATTTGGGGGACATGTAGATATGATATTTGGGAACCCAAAAGTGTTTGTCACTCTGTTGCATCTGATTCTTTGCGACCCCATAGACTGTAGCCCGCCAAGCTCCTCTGTCCATGGGATTCTCCAGGCTAGAATACTGGAGTGGGTTGCCATTTCCTTCTCCAGGGGATCTTCCTGACCCAGGGATTGAACCCAAGTCTCCTGCATTGCAGGCGGATTCTTTACCCTCCGAAACACTGAAGAAGCCCAAAGGACACCCAAATTAGTGGATAAAATCTGTTGCTGAAGTTCTGGAAGAGCTCCACTCCGCTACACCAGCCAGTGCCCCCTGACATGGTTCAAGGTAGGAAGTGGATACCAGAACCTCCCTAATAGGAGAATGCAGCTTCTGTTTCCCTGGATGTAACACACATCCCCAAATTTCATAGCCTGGAGGTTGGTGTTGAGCCTCTGCCCATTCTAACACATGTTAAAGCTTCTTGTTTTTCTCTTAGGCACTTTATAAATTTATGACACATGACATACTCCAAATACCACCTTGTGATTTAAATTTTTGTTTGTCTGATATAAAATAACAGGTGTCAGCAGCTCAGATCACGGTACCTGCTGTGCGAATTTGAAATTCCAAAGGTTTTCTTCTTTGGGAAATATATATATATATATATATTTTGCAATTTCAACTCTAAAACCCAGTTATCCTGAGCTCTTTCCAAGGAGCCCTATAAAACCCCAGATGTACTTTCAGAAGGGAAGCGGCAGTCTGTTTCCATCTCTTTTGAAGCAGCCACACACCAGCATTAAGGAATGATCAGGATACAGAGAGCCTGCATGGCTATGCTGGTCTAGATTACAGTACTATTCATAAACTACATAGATTTAAAACAGAACAAAACCAAAAAAAAACCTCCCTAGAAGCTTAGTCTAGGTCATGGTTTCCTCAAAGTCAGACAGTTGCTTCATCTGCTCAACTTGCATAGAATGCCTCCGGAGGAGTTTCTTTTTACTTCTCAAGTCAACTCTCTTTGGTGAGCTTGGAGCAACAGGAACCATGGATTTTAAGCCACTAGCAAGTGGAGAGGAAGGTTTGCTGCTCACTCTAATATCCGGGATAGGTGGGTTCAGGTTTACATTTAAAGGTGGGAGGAAGCCGGGCCTGGTCTGAGAAATTCGATCCAGGAGCAAGGTTCCAGAACCTCGTCTTTCTAGAAGATGGGGTGGCCTGCGGCGGGCTGAGTTGGGTGACGTGCTGGACACAGCGTCCAGGGACTCCCTGGAGCCCTGGAAGAGGGACAGGTAGGAGCTGTTGAGCTTCTTGCGATCCAGTGGCCCTTTGCCTGATTCTAGGGAGATAGGGTTGGGCAGGTCGGCCCCAGGGTGTAACTCTAAATCATAGAGGTCATTCTCCAGCCATTTGAGGGTCATGGTGTCTTTGAGAGCAGAGGGACCCACTGGGCAGATGCCCACCTTCTCCTGGTCGATAGGGAGAGTGCCTCTTCTGGCCAGACGTGGATGGGGAGCCTGAGTCTTCTCGTAGGCTGCCTTCCATGAGGCCGATGCCGAAGAGACCGGGATCTTCACAACCTGTTCCGTGACAGTGTGGACGAGGCTGGCATCTTTGCCATCAATGCTGCTGGTTCTGGAGAGGGGGCCCCTTCTGGGGAAGGATACATCACCGATGCTCTTGACCTCGCCGTCCATGCCCACGCCATGGGTCTCGTCCTGACGCACGCAGGAGGCGGCCAACACAGAGGGTGCGGTCAGGCCCCAGGGCTCAGACTGGAGCCTCTTCAGCTGAGGCAGGCGGGCCTTTTTGAGATTCCCAACTTTCCGAGTAGGCGACCCAGGTTCATTAAGAGCCTTGGCAGAGTTGCAACTACTTGGATGCCCTGATTGGAGGCTAAAGAAGCCATCTTCCTTCTCGCTGGGTGGAGAGCCCAGGCCTGGAGCCTTAAGTTCAACCTCAGATGGAGAAGCACATGGGGGAGGCGACTGTCTGTCTTCCTCTTTGGGTAAAGGGGGGACATTCAGATACTGTTTGGTGGTTTTGGTGCCCGAAGACGACTTGTCTGTCGTTATGATAATTACCTCCTTGCCTTTGGCCTTGCAGGCATCCAGAAGATGTCTCAACGCATCCTTGTCATCTGCATTTATGGCATAAACCAGAGCTGAAGCCCCAGTGCGGTCCTCAAGGCTGGGGTCTGCTCCGTTCTCCAGCAGCAGGGAGACCACGTCCCCCCCAGCTCTTCGGATGCAGGCATGGATGAGGGCGGTCTTGCCAGATTTATCCTGGATGTTGGGGTCTGCCCTGTTGTCCAGCAGGTACTTGACCATCTTGGACTTGCTGATGCTCTGCTGGTCCACATGCTTGGTGATGCACGCCACCATGAGAGCCGTCTCCCCTTTGTCATTGCTTTCGTTGATGTATGCGCCGCCTTCCAGGAGGAGCCTTGTCAGCCTGAGCCTCCCAAGCCAAACAGCCTTTAGAAGTGAGTTTCCATCTGTCCTCAGTTCTGTGTCATCATCCATCATCCTGGCTATAGCTTAGGGTCTCTGGGCCACAGCAATGGTCAGACCTAGCAAGGGAAGAAGAGAGAAAAGTGTCATATATTCTATAGCTTTGGAGAAAGAAGTGAAGCCCACTCCTGTGTCCTTGCCTGGAAAATCCCACAGACAGAGGAGCCTGGCGGGCTACGTCAGACACAACTGGGCATGCACACACACATTCTATAGCCGATCTGAGCAGCACGGCTGTTACAGAGTCTGTATACAGTCATGTCCCAGCCTGATCCCAAGTGATGCCACCTTGCTTGGTCTTGTTTTGTTTATTTATTGGCTACGCTGGGTCTTAGTTGCAACACATGGGATCTTTAGTTGCTGCATGTGGGGTTTTAGTTCCCCAACCAGGGATCAAACCCAGATCCCCTGCATTGGGAGCTCAGAGTCTTAGCCACTGGATGACCAGGGAAATCTCTAGCTTGGTTATTTAACTTTTTTGAGTTTCTTCTTCAACTGTAGCCTGGCAGGGGTGGGGGTGGTGATAGTAGCAGGCTACCCCGTAAAGTCATTGTGAAGATTAAATGGGATACTCTATATATTAATTAAACAAGTAACCACATGTGAAATAGCTGGCGTAATGTCTAGGAGAGAGTAAGCAAGAAAACATGCAAGCTCTTGTTGCATTGACTGCACATATTTATCACACTGCAGTTTAAGAACCTTTGTTTTTTGTCTGTTGGCATCACTAAGATCTAAGTTGCCAAAGGAAGGATTGTATCTATCTTGTTCACTGCTGTAGCCTCAGCCTTTAGCAATGACTTACACTTCATAGTGTAAGTCATAGGTTACCTCGTCAATAATGATTTAATGCACTGTTGCTCTAGGTATGTATCCAAAAGACCAGAATAAAATGCACTACAATGGAGATGGGATTGTGAATAGTTTTCATGTTCTTTTTGTTGTATTTCCTAAACCAAACATGTATCACAGTCATCACAGGGGGAAAAGATTATAAAAACAAGAACTGTCCAGCCATCCCTTTCCAGGCTGTAGTTCCCACTTCTCCAGCAGATGTCAGAGTTCTCATCCTTGACGATCAGACTAACAGACCCACTGGAATGATGCACTGCCACACCCTTCTCTCTGGCTGAGCAGACCAGAGGCAGAGGATGGACAAGGGATTGCATCTTTGCTCACCAGTGTTAGGAAATAAAGCTCATACCAGAGTTACCCCTGTTGAAGTTTGTCAAACCTGGGTTTCCTGCGTTGGTTTTCCTCATGTCGATTACCTAATTCCTGGACTTAGAGCCTCCAAAGTGGGTGTTGATTAAGAGGTCTTCCAGGAATAAGGAGACGTGGCCTCCCAGAATTGATGCCTGCCAGCCCTGGACCTCTCATGGCTGCACTCTGCCCACGAGGCCCCCCCAGGTGGACTTTTTGTCCTTTGGGCTCAGCCGAGCAGGTGTAACAATGCCTGAGCTTTCCTTCTCCTCTGATGCACACCATCCTTCCTTTTGCCCCACTCCTCTGAGAAATTATTGATCAATTTCCATTACTGTATTGTATAAAAGGGCTTCTTCAGTGGCTCAGTGGTAAAGAATCCACCTGCAATGCATGAGACATGGCAGGAGCCACGGGTTCGATCTCAGGGTCAGAAAGATCTCCTGGAGAAGGAAATGGCAACCCACTCTAGCATTCTCGCCTGGGAAATCCCATGGACAGAGGAGCCTGGTGGGCTAACGTTTCAGTTCAGTTCAGTTCAGTCAGTCATGTCCGACTCTTTCTGACCCCATGAATTGCAGCACACCAGGCCTCCCTGTCCATCACCAACTCCTAGAGTTCATCAACTCCTAAAGTTCCCAAACTCATGTCCATCGAGTTGGTGATGCCATCCAGCCATCTCATCCTCTGTCGTCCCCGTCTCCTTCTGCCCCCAGTCCCTCCCAGCATCAGAGTCTTTTCCAATGAGTCAACTCTTCACATAAGGTGGCCAAAGTATTGGAGTTTCAGCTTTAGCATCAATCCTTCCAAAGAGCACCCAGGACTGATCTCCTTTAGAATGGACTGGTTGGATCTCCTTGCAGTCCAAGGGACTCTCAAGAGTCTTCTCCAACACCACAGTTAAAAAGCATCAATTCTTCGGCGCTCAGCCTTCTTCACAGTCCAACTCTCACGTCCATACATGACCACTGGAAAAACCATAGCCTTGACTAGATGGACCTTTGTTGGCAAAGTAATGTCTCTGCTTTTGAATATGCTATCTAGGTTGGTCATAACCTTTCTTCCAAGGAGTAAGCGTCTTTTAATTTCATGGCTGCAGTCACCATCTGTAGTGACTTTGGAGCCGCAAAAAATAAAGTCTGACACTGTTTCCACTGTTTCCCCATCTATTAAAGTAATGCTCAAAATTCTCCAAGCCAGGCTTCAGCAGTACGTGAACCGTGAACTTCCAGATGTTTAAGCTGGTTTTAGAAAAGGCAGAGGAACCAGAGATCAAATTGCCAACATCCACTGGATCATGGAAAAAGCAAGAGAATTCCAGAAAAACATCTATTTCTGCTTTATTGATTATGCCAAAGCCTTTGACTGTGTGGATCACAATAAACTGTGGAAAATTCTGAAAGAGATGGGAATACCAGACCACCTGACCTGCCTCTTGAGAAACCTATATGCAGGTCAGGAAGCAATAGTTAGAACTGGACATGGAACAACAGACTGGTTCCAAATAGGAAAAGGAGTACGTCAAGGCTGTATATTGTCATCTTGCTTATTTAACTTCTATGCAGAGTACATCATGAGAAATGCTGGGCTGGAAGAAGCACAAGCTGGAATCAAGATTGCCAGGAGAAATATCAATAACCTCAGATATGCATATGACACCACCCTTATGGCAGAAAGTGAAGAGGAACTAAAAAGCCTCTTAATGAAAGTGAAAGAGGAGAGTGAAAAAGTTGGCTAAAGTTTATAGGGTCACAAAGAGTCGGACATGGCTGAAGCGACTTAGCAGCAGCTAAAGTCGCAAAGAGTTGGACATGACTGAGAACACATGCACACAAAAATTAAGTAGGAAGACAGCTGTTCTTGGCTCAAGTTGAGAGATGGATATATAGCCTTTTAAAACATTCAATATATGAATAGATACTTGTTTCTTTTTTGGGAAAAAAGTCCAATTCATACTTAAGTATATAAAGAAGAGGTACCCTTTACACCCCCTCCCAACCCTCTTCAAAGCTCCTCTTTCCCTTCAGAAGTAACTTTGATTTACAGTCTAGGATGTATCTTTCCGCTTCAGATCATTTTCTGCTTCTTCCCAATGCTCTGTTCTAACAACTCCATCTCAGTCTGATCTTGTTGCAATTGTGTCTATGTGTTCCTATGAGATTTTTCTGTAAAATTACTACCATCCAAAGATACCATATGTTAATAAGTGTATCCACAAGAAGTCTCTGTTTCTGTCTCTTCAACTCTGTGCTTCTTTCTTCAGTCTCCTACCACTTCTGTTTGTTGATTTATTTATTTTCTGACTGTGCTGGGCCTTCCTTACTGTGCAAGCTTTCTCTAGTTGTGGGGAGGACTTCTCATTGCAGTGGCTTCTCTTGTGGAGCACAGGCTCAGCAGTTGTAGTGCCCAGGGTTTAGTTGCCCTAAGGCATGTGGAATCTTACAGGACCAGGGATTGAACCCATGTTCCCTGCATTGGCAGGTGGACACCCAACCACTGGGCCACCAGGGAAGTCCTCTCCTACTGATTCTTTCTCTCTCCCTCCTCTCCCTGATGTGGCCTTTCTTTCTCTCCTGATTCTGTTGTTTTAACTCTCCTGTGGTCCTACATAGGATCATTTTACTACAGTTCCATGAGTTGATAAGCTTGTTAATCCCTAAACTCTGGGCATTTAAAGCAGAATTTTCAAGAGCTAAAGGAAGAAATGAAGAAGGGAATGGCAACCCACTCCAGTATTCTTGCCTGGAGAATTCCCTGGATGGAAGAACCTGGTGGGCTACAGTCCATGGGATTGCAAAGAGTTGGACATGACTGAGCCACTAACACACAAAGGAAGAAAAGGCAACGTGCAGTGAAAACAAGCTGTCTTCCATTCCATCCAAGGGGCCTTCATCTCTTGGCCACCCATCTTCAGCACCTGCCTGCTACGCCTGTTCTCTTTATGCTCCATCTATCTTGAAAGCTGGCCATTGCTCAACCGCCCCACTTTTTCCTTTTCTTCCTTCTAGCCCTGTTCATGTTTCTAACTATAAGCCCGCCCTGCTCTTCTTTAATTATTCATCACCTCTCAAATCTCAGCTCCAATGTTACTTCCTTTTTAATCAAGAGAAAAATCACTCAAGATGGAAGGGAGAGAGTGGAATAAAATTACAACTGACTCATATCCAGACTATATAAAGAACACCTACAAATCACTTCCTCCAAAAGAGGATACACAAATGACCAATAAGCACAGAAAACGGTGCTCAGCCTTGTTAGTAATCAAGGAAAATCAAATTACAGCGCTGTGTAGCCATAGCACTACCCCCTCCAGCGAGGCTAAAATTAGACCGACAGCATCAAGGATGCAGGAAGATGGAAGCAGGAGGCACACATTGGTGGAGCATCAGTTGGTTCCACTGAGCCAATGCCTATGCTCTGACCCAGTAATTCCATGCCTGGGTTTAGGTGTGTGGTGGACCGAAAAGCATGACCACAAAGTCCTCCCTCCCTGTGTGCACACCACCTGCGATGAGGTCTTCCCTCTCCTCCCATGGAGAGGAGGAGTCAGCATGGGATTTGCTTTGACCAATGAAAGTGAAGTTGCTCAGTCATGTCCGACTCTTTGCAACCCCATGGACTGTAGCCTACCAGGCTTCTCCGTCCATGGGATTTTCCAGGCAAGAGTACCAGAGTGGGTTGCCATTTCCTTCTCCAGAGGATCTTCCCGACCCAGGGATAAAACCCAGGTCTCCCGCGTTGCAGGCAGACACTTTACTCTCTGAGCCACCCAATAAGATGCAGCAGAACTAACTTTGTGTGGCTTTCAAGGCAAGGCCTCAGGGGACCTTGTAGCTTCAGGATTTGCTCTCTTGGAATTTGACTGCCATGGACAGAAGCCGGAGTATCCTGCCAGAAAGGACACAAGGCATTTCAGCTGACAGCCTCAGCGAACACTGGAGTGTCCATGAGGCCATCTCAGAGCAGCCAAAGCCCCAGAAGATGGCAACTGCATAAGGGAGCTCGGGGGAGGCCAGCAGATGTTCCAATTCCAGAACTATTGGCAAAGAAGTGATCCTTCACTTAAGCCACTCATTTGGGGGATGTTTTGTTCTCGGGAATAGATTACTGATAAATATGCATAGCAAAACACGTGCAAAAATGATCCCAGGAGCCCTATTCATAAAAAAAGCCGAAACTAGAAACAATCCCTCAAGATGAAAACAGAGGGACTTCCCTGGTGTTCCAGTGGCTAAGACACTGGGCTCCCAATGCAGGTGGCCCAGGTTCTATCCCTGATCAAGGAACTAGATCCCACATGCCACAACTGAAGATCACTCATGCCACAGCTAAGACCAGGCACAGCCAAATAAATAAATACATAACTAAATTAAAATATTTTTTAAAAAGAAAATAAAGAAATGGTAGTGTATTCATACACTGGAATACTATACATCATCTTTGCATTCTCTGTCTCTCAAACACACAACATACACAACATACACAAAAGAAAAAATGTGGGTACTGCATTCCCTGGGGTCACCTTCCTCACTTGGAGTATTGATCTGGTTAACCATCTGGGTCAGCCTCCTCCCTGTATCTCTGAGCCCTTCGAGGCAGGGAAACTGTCTTTTGTCCCTCATCAGCTGTGCAATAATTTGAAAGTTGGATAAAGGGAAAGATGGAGGAAGGGAGGAAGACAATAAGGAAAGGAAGATGGAAAGGGGATATGGGTGGACCATTGGGTGGTCTCTCTCTGTGTTGCGTGTAGTGCCAGTCACATAGCTCTGGACAACCTCGAAGACTGGGGTGGAAGGAGGCAGGTAGGGAGAAAAAGAAGAAAGAAAAGGAGGGAGAAGATAGAATATCTGTGAGGTGCATCTCTCCCTTCACTTTGCATCAGTGGCTACCTCCTCCTCTGAGCTCAGGCTTGTCCCCCATCTACTCTTCCCCCAGCCCCTAAGGAGAGAGCAAGATGGAGGCTCAACATCCCAGTTGCTCTCTGAGGTCTGGGTTGTCTAGCCCATCGATAGAGGGAACTTTCTCTATCCCCAGTGAGCTACTTTTCAGGTTGTCTCTAGCCATTTTTTTCACTGTGGTCCTCCCCACTTAAATTCCTTAAATGATGAAAATGCAGGAGCTCCGTGCAAGGACAGAATCAGATCCTTACCTCATCCCTGTAGCCCAGATAAAGTGTGCTGCCTTAACGTTAACTGTTGGTGTGCTGCATCCACCTTACACTTTTCACATCAAGAAAAGTGGGTTGAAGAGATTGCAGGTCACGTGGCTCATTGACAAGAGCCTTGCAGATGATGCCAAACTCGCTTTATGTATCATCCCAGATGTATGTCCGCCTCTCCTGTCTGGGTGTTGGCTGCTCACCTTGCTCTCTTGCCCAAGTGGCCTTCGAAAGGTCTATACCTTGGTCTTAGAGTCAGGTCACCCTTGCTGTCACTGCTACAGATGGCTGAGCCCCACACCTGGGTGCCACCGACCAGGAGAAACTGACTATTGGAGAAACTGTTTCTCCATCAGCTGCCTGGAGAGATCAAGTTACTCTGCTCAGAAGTTGGTGGTGAAGATTGGCCTTTTGTAGGACAAATGTTGACTGATGGGAGATGGGTGGTAGATGTCAGGTAAATTCTTTTCCCTTTCTTCTAATAGCCTAGTTTGGGTCTGGGTGAGATCCAGTGGATTATACAATTTCCAAAAGACTGAGTAATCACTGCACTGATTGCCAAGCCATGAAGAGCTCAATAATGTATTTACTTTTCCTCTTTCCTTGCCTTGTGTTTCATTTCCCTTATTCCTACTTCCCAAGGTTTTATAACCCAATACAGTAAGTCCCCTGCATATGGATGAGTTCCATTCCAAGAGTGCATTTGTAAGTCCAATTTGTTGCTAAGTCCGACAAAGTTAGCAGAGGCACCCAACTAACATATTTGCTCTATAATACTGTACTGTAATGTACTGAGATTAAACCAGTCAATCCTGGACCAAATCAACCCTGAATATTCATTGGAAGGACTGATGCTGAAGCTGAAGCTCCAATACTTTGGCCACCTGATTTGAAGAGCCGACTCATTGGAAAAGACCCTGATGCTGGGAAAGATTGAAGGCAAGAGGAGAAGTGGGTGACAGAGGATGAGATGACTGGATGGCATCACCAACTCGATGGACATGAGTTTGAGCAAACTCCAGTAGATGGTGAAGGACAGGGAAGCCTGGTGTGCTACAGTCCATGGGGTGGTTAAAAGTCGAACATGACTGAGAGACTAAACAACGACTGTACTGTAATAGATTTATAATACTTTTCACACAGATAATGCATAAAAACAAATACCAAAAAAAAAAATAGCACTGTAGAGAATACAAAAGCACAACCACATGTAGAGGATACACCCACATGACAATATATGCCAGATATGTGAACTGACTTACATGATTGGTGAATGCACATTTGTGTCTTCAAAAGTTCAAAACTTGAGGCTCATATGTAGGGACTTACCATAAAGTGCTCATATGTATAGACTTCTCTGGTGGCTCAGACGGTAAAGCGTCTGCATGTTTTTGCCCCAGGCTGATACCAACTGCCTTCTTTGAAGCAGGGCTGTTTTGTGTTTAACTAAACTCCACTATAATGGTGACTAACATAATTTCAAAGGCACATGGAGTGTAAAAGAAATGCTGAAAACTAAAACATCACTAACACACACACTCAAAATATCTTTTTGATGGAGGAGATGAATGGGTGGAATTGTTTGCCTTTTTTTGTCCAGAAGTGTTAGTCACTCAGTTGTGTCCAACTCTGTGACCCTATGAACTGTAGCCCGGCTCCTCTGTCCATGGGATTCTCTTGGCAAGAATACTGGAGTGGGTAGTGATTCCCTTCTCCAGGGGATCTTCCCAACCCCGGGATCAAACTCAGGTCTCCTGTACTTAGACAGAATCTTTACCATCTGAGTGAATGGGGAAGCCCAGAAACCCTTGGATTATTTCATTATCCACAAACTATGGAAGTCTTAGACTTTTGAAGCTGAGAGGAGCCATCTTGTTCAACCTTTCCCCATTTATAAGTGGGAAGTTTAAAGACAGAGATTGAGTCTTTAATCTCGCTAAATCTAGGCTCTTTCACTGCCAGGTGTTCCCAGACCTTTAGCCTGATTAGTGTAGAACAAGGTTGCATAGTACTGGGCTGGGGACTAAATGTGGTGCACAGTTCTGTATTGCTTGACTGGAACAGTGCTTTAACATTTTTTAATGGGAATGTTTTAAGATGGATTAAGCCCTGCCCTCAGTTGTGCCCAGCACCCTGTAGAAGGCCACTAGGGTTCCTTGCCAGTCCTCTTCCTCTTTGAATCACCTGCTCCCTCCTTCCTTCCCCCACTACCACGCAACCACAATTCAAAGTTACCTGAATCTTGCCACATACACGATCTCTCGGACACTTCCTCCCCTAGTACTTCTGCAGGGGAAGCTTTATTATTCTAACTTTACAGATAGAGCCTGAAGTCCAGACACATTAGGTAATCTTGCCCAAGAGCACACGTCTGTAAGTAGTACAGCTTTGATTTAAACTCTGTTCCTCTGATCCCAAGTTCAGAGCTCTTTGACAGAATTCTGCCTGACATATCTCCCGACTATTGCAGCCCAGATTGGAGTTTAAGAACGCTGCTCTGCCATTTGGTGTTTGTATAAACTGGGGCAAGTTACTCAAGTTCTCTTGCCTCAGTGTTCTCATCTGTAAAATGGGGATCATAGACCCATTTGTGGCGGGCTCTAACAATAAAGTAACTCATGTAGAGAGCACTTTGCACAGGGCCTTGGCACATAGAAAGCTCTCAGTAATTGTTAAAATTTGAAGGTTGGGTCCACCTTTCAAAATCCAGGAGGTCACGCCTTTCAGCTGTAGTATTTGCGGAAGCTAGGGGGTATGTGTTTATACTCCACCTCTTCCTTCCGCAGTCACGGGAAGCAGTTAGAAGCGGATCAGACATTGAGTTCCACGTTTGCCTTTGCGATTCGAGAATCCTCTCTCGGGGGCGGCCTTGGGTAGTCGCCCTCAGCCGGGAGCCTCGGTGCCTGGGGCGGAGACGGGATGCCGGGTGTTCTCCGGGCGCCGCGCGCTGCCCCCGCGGGCTCTGTCCGAGGTGCTGAACGCCGCGGGCTCGGGGCGCGCAGGCAGTGAGCGCGGGTGTCCATTGTCGCCAGTACATGTGAGCATCTTCGTGGAGATGACCGAGTGTGGGGGTCAGGTGAAGCCAGGGCGGTAAGTGATTCTCCCATCATTTCTCTTACATGCTTAGATTCATACTCTACACAATATCTGGCACATTTTCAGGATCATCACCTCTCACCTCCCGTTCATCACAGGTTTCTGCAAAATCTGAGGGCTTCGCTCCCCCTTCAGTCCATGCACAAATTCAGGCGCCTATCTCCAGGCCCGAACCACAAGCATTTCCGACAAAAATTCATCCCCCTACGCATCTCATCCCCACGCGTCAATACAAAAATAAAATATTTAAAACCATCTTCCACTCCTATCTCCCACAATTTCCTGTGATAAAAACAGACTCTTTCTTACAAACCTCCCACTCATGCCTGTGGCTAAACTGTGTGGACTTACTTCTTAGGAGCTGAAGGTCCCATTCAGGTGACCAGTGGAGACCCCCGGGGTGCGCTTACCTGGTGGGGACGCTCACCAAGCGAGGCCACCTGGGTCCGGGCCACGGGGAGTGTCATTGCTCCAGAAGCAAAGTCAGGGAGCGCCCCGCACCCCTGCCTGAGGCTATGGGCTGGCTCGCCATACTAAGCCGGCGCCTGGAGCTGGGGTTACCTGGGGCCTCGCGGGTCCCGTGGAGTGACTTGCCCAGAACTTCTTTAGGGTTTATAAATAAAGCTTCTGCGTCAGTTCCTTCCAATCACTCCATGCTCCTCCAAGTTGCAGTGGGAACAGGGGAGTTTTTGGTTTGTTTGTTTTTTGAGCGAAAGAAAGAAGCGTGAAAGAAAGATAAGAATTGTCCCCAGTTCTGGCTTAGGTCTCCGGCGCAACCCCAGCCCTTCAGCTGCTTCTTCGGTTCGGCTGGCTAAGGAGGAGCCGCTGCCCGCTGGCTCCTCAGAGCATCTCTCTAGCCGGGAGGCGCGCGGCTTGTGTGGGTGTGTGTGTTAGGGAGGCAGGGAGAAGGAGGGGGCAGCGGGGGCGGGGATGCTCCTACCTGCAGCCTCGGGCGGAGGCGCCGTCCACCCCACCCCCTCATCGCCAGCTCTTGCGGGATTAGACTCGCTCAACAATTTAGCTTGAGTCTCTAGGAACCCCAGAGGGTGATGGGTGCGGATGGGGCGCGACGACCCTTGGATGTGGAGAAAGTGAAGGTACTCTCCCCAAAGTCTGACACTGCAAACCCCAGACTGGAGGAGGGATTTGAACTCTTCTTTCCTCTTTCCGCGGCTCTGCCTTGTTTCATCAACGCCTTCCAATCTCAGGATGTCTGTCCACAGAGTGGGAAGGAGGGTGGGGGGGGGGGGGGGGGGGCAGGTGTGACGGTGAGACTGGGGAGAATCTGATTATCACAGAGGAGCGGTTGGATTCCATTCCAGCTCCATCCTTTAGCCCACCTCTGGCTTGTTCCTGGGACTTCCCGGAGAGCCACTCACCAACAATTTTTGCTTCCTTTATCACAAAAGTAATTCGTGACTTTTACAGGATTCAAAGCACACGGTTTGTATTTAGAAAGCAGCTGCCCGCCTCCACCTAGCCTTGCCTCTGTTAGTCCCATTTCCCAGAGGTAACCTGCATTTTTAAACCACAAACCTATTGATATGTATCATCTATTTGTCTATCATTTATCTATATCTATCCATCATCTATCTATCTATATTAATCTGTGGACCTATATCTATTAATACATCCAGAGTTCTATTTTTCCTTTAAAAAAAAAAAAGTCCCACATCTTCTTGAGTCAGTTTTAGTCGTTTACATTTTCCTAGAAAATTGTCCATCTCATTTTCAATTTCAAGTTCACAGGCACGAAGTTACAACTAGTATTACCTTATAGTGTTTGCTTTTCTCTGAAACTATACCCCCTTTTCATTCTTAATATTGCTTGTGTGTGTCTTCTCCCTCCCATAACCAGTTTTTTTTTAATCAAACTTGCCAAAGGGTTATCAATTTTATTGATCTCAAAAATATAACTATTCTGTCATTTGCCTTTATCACTTAGTATTTTCATGGTGTTACTACTGGAAATGTTTTCATGTGGCACCCATTACTTGTTAAGCACTGAATAATATTTGGCTGGGTTGTCTGCAAAGCCATTTCAAGATTGTGTGACCTCAAATCTGTAAGTCTTATCTTTCATGGCTTCTAGATGTCCTGTCTAGCTTAAGGAGACCCAGAATCACAAGAGGAATTACTTAAGAGTTCTAGCAGCTTAGAACTTTGCTGTTATTGTTGTTGTTGATGATGATGATGTTGTTCCTTAGGTTATCTCTTCATCTGGAAATTGTACCTATATATAGGGTAGGGCAAGGATTTGATGAAGGCTGGAAGTCAACTGTCCTAACACCAAACCTGATTAGTCCATCCTCTGCTTACTGATTCAAAATGCCATCCTTAATTATACCATGCATATATTTCTCCAACAAATTTATCTGGTCGATATATGTTCTTTTATAAAAATACAGTTGAATTAAAATTACTAATTTTTCTTAGGGCTTTTATGAGGCATCTATACTGATAAATAAAATTATTTTTTTCCTTTTCAGGCAATGGTGGGGTTCTCATCAGATTTGACACTAATTTATGCTAACTTTCTAGGATGATTTTGAAAGCATACTGGTTTTTCCTACACATTGGTGTTTTTAAATTATATCTATCTGCTCATTGCTGATTTAAAGAATGCATCTATAAATCAAGCTGGGCTTGATGGATTGGAAGGGTAGATCTTTAATTATTCTTTCCAAACTTATTGGTAAGTAATAGAGTATTCATTTTCTCATTCCTCTTGAGTCAATTTTGGGTGATTTATATTTGCTTTAAAAAGTCCATCTCATTTACATTTTCAAATTTATTGGCATGAACTAATAGATAACCTCAGAATTTGTCATCTCCTCTGAATCTGTTCTTCTTTAAAGTATCAACATTTATTTATTTTTGATTAAAAATTATTTTGATGTGGACCATTTTTGAAGTCCCTATTGAATTTGTTACAATATTGCTTTGGTTTTATGTTTTGGTGTTTTGGCCTCAAGGCATGTGGGATCTTATCCCCAACCAGGGTTCAAGCCTGCACCCCCTGCATTGGAAGGCAAAGTCGTTAACAACTGGACTACCAGGAAAGTCCCTGAATCTGTACGGATATTCCTTTTTTCATTCCTGATATTTCATCCCTGCTTTCCCCCTATTATTCTTGGTGTCTATAGCGAATATTATTCTGCTGTGGTCAAATTGTAGGATCTATGTAATTTCCACTTTGTGGCTTATTAAATGACCAATTTAAAAATACTCAAAGAGCATTTTTCCTCAATGGAGAAAATAATCTACTTTCCGTGTTTTTTGATACAAACAACACACGTTCAGTTCAGTTCAGTTGCTCAGTCGTGTCCAACTCTTTTCGACCCCATGGACTGCAGCACGCCAGGCCTCCCTGTCCATCACCTACTCCTGGAGTTTACTCAAACTCATATCCATTGAGTTTGTGATCCCATCCAACCATCTCATCCTCTGCTGTCCCTTTCTCCTCCCACCTTCAGTCTTTCCCAGCATCAGGGTCTTTTCAAAAGAGTCAGCTCTTTGCATCAGGTGGCCAAAATATTGGAGCTTCAGCTTCAGCATCAGTCCTTCAAATGAATATTCAGGACTGATTTCCTTTAGGATGGACTGGTTGGGTCTCCTTGCAGTCCAAGGGACTCTCAAGGGTCTTCTCCAACACCACAGTTCAAAAGCATCAATTCTTCAGTGTTCAGCTTTCTTTATAGTCCAACTTTCATATCCATACATGACTACTGGAAAAATCATAGTTTGACTAGACAGAGCTTTGTTGGCAAAGTAATATCTCTGCTTCTTAATATGCTGTCTAGGTTGGTCATATGGAGAAGGCAATGGCACCCCACTCCAGTACTCTTGCCTGGAAAATCCCATGGACAGAGGAGCCTGGTAGGCTGCAGTCCATGGGGTCGCTGGGAGTCGGACACGACTGAGCGACTTCACTTTCACTTTTCACTTTCGTGCATTGGAGAAGGAAATGGCAACCCATTCCAGTGTTCTTGCCTGGAGAATCCCAGGGACGGGGGAGCCTGGTAGGCTGCCGTCTATGGGGTTGCACAGAGTTAGACACAACTGAAGTGAGTTAATCCATGTTAAATGTTTAGTGCAGTTTCTGGTAGGGTGTAAGTATATATGTCTTCACCACATTTGTGTACCTGATCTGTTAATGTTTAAATTAAACTGTTAAAGTCTCCCAGTATGCTCAAATTCATTCATTCAGAAAAAGCTTCCTGAACTGGGGCTATGTGATGTGATCTGCGTTCCTTTATTGCTAGAGATTCAGCTGTGATCAAGAAAGACATGTTTTCTCCCTTTGTGGAGGAACTTTCTGAAGATTAAGATTTGTCAGCATTTGTGTGTGTGTGTGTGTGTGTGTGTGTGTGTTTCAGCTGCTGCTGTTTCATACAAGAGAATATGAGACAAAAGCCTTTTGCAACCTATCCCAAATCTGCCTTCTGGGTAGAATATCAGCTGCTTCCCCAGAGATGCATCTTTTATGTTGGAGCCACTTGTTTAATAGCAACAATAATTATTTTAAAAAATAATCATTGCTAATAGTAGCAACAAACATTTTTGAATGCTTACTATTGTCAATGTCCTCTAGTCAAAGTCCTCCAGGAACACACCTGTAGTTGAATATGTTGGATTTATTACTTGTGCAGCAAGGGGCCATGCACACCATGGGGAAGCATGGAGCATCTCAGTAGAAAGGTGTTAGAAAGAATGTGTTCTAGGATTTTGACTTGGTTGGGAGATGTGGGGAGAGTTCACTCTGTTCTTAACAGAAGAAAATCACATTAGATGGTATTCTGACACCACAAAGAAAATTATAAAGTGATCCTTGGTGCCTTGGCTCCCTATGCCCTCTGTGTTTGTTGTTGTTTGTTTTTTACTGAGATATAATTGACATATAGCATTATATTAGTTTCAAGTTTATAACATAATGGTTCAATATTTGTTTAAATTGTGAAATAATCACCATAATGAATCTGGTTAACATCATCACCATACATAGTTACAAAATTTTCTGTATATGTGGTGAAAACTTTTAAGATTTACTTTCTTAGCAGCTTTCAAGTACACAGCATGGTATTGGTATTATTTAAATTATTTATTTGCCTGCACCAGGATCTTAGTTGGGGGCACTCAGGATGCCCAACTAAGATCTCTTGGCAGCATATGGGATCTTTTTCTTTCTTTTTTTTCATTTTTTATTTTTTTAGTTCCAGCATGCCAACTCTTAGATGTAGCATGTGGGATCTAGTTCCCTGACCAGGGACTGAACCCAGATCCCCTGTATTGGGAGCAAGGAGCCTTAGCCCCTGGGCCACCAGGGAAGTCCCTAGTATTATTAACTATGATTTCCATGCTGTACATTACACCTCCAGGACTTATTTATTTTATAGCTGGGAGTTTGGACTCTTTAACCCCCTTCTCCCATTTCACCCACCCCGATGACCTCCCTGCCTCTGGTAACCACCAGTCTGGTCTCTATATCCATGAGTATGCCTCTCTTTTTAAGCCAAGGAACAATAGTATTTATTTCCCATTCTTGAGCAGTTTCCCTACACAGAGTATCTTTTTGGTTAAGTCATTGTCCACAGGGAAGAGAATAACAGACTCAGAGATAAGCACAGAGCTCTTTAGCTGAAGCTCTTAGCAAGGAGCCTTAAGAATCATTTGATTCAGTGTCTTATACCATTTGGGAATCTGAGTTATAGAATGATGAGGTGCTTTCCCAAGATCTTACAGCAAATTAACACCGGGACTACCAGGTCTTAGGAGACCAGTACTGGCAGACTGGATGTGTTCTAGACTGTTATAAAATTTGAAATAGCTTTTACTGGGTTGTGTTATAGTAAATTGTAACACATGTACACAAATATAATGTACACATAAAATACATTACATTACAAATGTGTTGCAGGTATATTCTAGATAAGATACAGACTTGTTCTCCTAGTCCTTTTGTTACACCTCTTAATTCTAAAAAAAAAAAATTGTTTCAAGTGTTTTTATGGCACCCTTAAATCAGCAAGAGATGCTTTTTGATGCAAGTAATAGAAAGCTCCATCTAAACAGAGGGACTTGTTTTCTTATATAACAGAATGTCTGAAGATGGGCAGTTGCTACTGTTGGTTCAGAGGCTCAAAACTCTCAGGACCAGCAGTGCACTAGAAGGCTGCTGGCAGCTCCAGACAGGACATTTACATTCCAGACAGGAAAAAATACATAATTTAAATCAATAGCTTTAGAGCCTGAATTTTGAGAAAGAAAAGAAATTTAACACAGATTTTAAATGTGTCCTCCAGAAAGATTGTACCAGTGTTCATTATCCCTTGCTCATTATATAGCTCCAGAACATGCACATTCCAGACAGGAAAACTGCAATGTCGTAGAGCCGGACACATGCGTCCCTTTTATCAGAAGAACACACCTTCCCCAGTAGTACATCTCACAGCTGACTTCGCCTTGATACTTTGCGTTAGAAATCAGTCATATGTAGGAATTCCCTGTGGCTGGGAATCCACCTGCTGATGCAAGGGAAATGGGTTCAGTCCCTGGTCCAGAAAGATCCCACATGCTGTGGGGCAACCAAGTCCGTATGCCACAACTACTGAGCCCACACACTGTAGAACCCATGCCCCACAGCAGGAGAAACCACGGCAATGAAAAGCCCATGCACCGAAACTAGAGAATTGCCCCCACTTGTTACAACTAGAGAAAGCCCTCGCACAGCAACAAAGACCCAGCTCAGTCAAAAATAAAAATAAATTAAAATAAATTTTAGAAGATATCAGTCATATGCAAGAGATGTTGGGGATACAGAAAGCAAGATTGTTATGGTTTGTATTACAGCAAGAAATGACTCCTTTCCTTGGTTTGGTTTAATGCTACCGCAGTGAAAATAGAATTCTGTTACTAAGAAAATAAATAGGAAACGCATAATGTGGCTACCACAGTGTTTGTCACTGAAAACTCGCAAAATGCAGGTGAGCAGGAAAAAGAGGCCATATACATTTAAATATGTAATATAAGTATAATTTTACAAAATGAGAGTTCAACAATTGAGTATATTGTATTTATACTGTGTCCTTTCTTTTCTTCTTCAAAATTCAGGCTATAAAGCTATACATAAAAAAACTCTGAGAGCTTATCTTCACATAATTGCATGCTATTTTTCTACCTCATTGTCAATGGTTACATTGTATTTTAGTGCAGACATGAACCATAATTTCTTTACACAATTCTGCTAAGGATGTGAAGGTTTTACGTAGTTTTTCTCTATTGTAAATAACATTGCAAGGAAGATCTTTTAGTTAGTCTTTTTCAGATTTCAGAATTATTTCCTTAGAGCAAAATATTTGAGGTTTTAGACAAAACAGTATGCAAAATTTTAATGTTTTTGATACAGATTTTAAATGTGTCTTCCAGAAAGATTGTACCAGTTTTCATTACCCCTTGCTCATTACAAAATGCATCCTCAACCACACTGGACCTCATTATTAAAGAAATGCACCAATATGATCTTTTAAAAATGTATCAGGTCATTGTTTCAATTTGTATTTTTTTTGTATTACTAGTCAGGTTGATTTTTTTTTTTTTTTTTTGGCCATGCCATGTGGCATCTGAGATTTTCCTCAACCAGGGATCAAACCCCTGCACTGGAAGTACAGAGTCTTAACCATTGGACAGCCAGGGAAGTCCCACAGTCAGGTTGAGTTTTTTAATGTTTATTGCCTATCTTTCTGTATAATTACTGATTATATCTTCTAGTCACTTTTCTGTTGGTGCCGGTGATTCAGAGTTGATTAGAAAATAGGCATAAAGTAAATAAAATTGTTCATAATTTCCTGATCCACAGATAATCACAGGACTTCCCCAGTGGCTCAGATGGTAAAGCATCTGTCTACAACGCGGGAGACCTGGGTTCGATCCTTGGGTCGGGAAGATTCCCTGGAGAAGGAAATGGCAACCCACTCCAGTACTCTTGCCTAGAAAATCCCATGGACGGAGGAGCCTGGTGCAGGCTACTGCCCATGGGGTCACAAAGAGTCGGACACGACTGAGCAACTTCACTTCACAGATAATCACTATTGTTCATCTATTTTTCACATGGGTTATCTATTTATTTCTCTCTCTCCCTCTTTCATCTCCTATCTATCCAACTATTTCTCATTCAATCTATCTGTCCACCTACCTATCTTGTGATTATTTCATCAAAGTTTGAATATCATTGAATTTCAGCAGCTATTCTGATGCAGACAGTCCATTAGAAATTACTTGATATATTTAAAAAAAAAAAAAAAAAGCTGATTCTCCTTGAATGGAGGAGATCCCATGCATGGATGATTTTGGAAAATCTCCAAAAGATAGTAATGTGGAGGCAGGGCCAAGGCTCTCAGATGTACCTTATTTTGTCCCAGACTCCCTAATCAGGATGTCCCTGTCGATGCCCAACGATGCTGAGACCTACTGTTTCTGAGAAGCAGGGGTGAAAGTGACTGCACCCAGGGGTGGCACAGTGACAATGGTTAGGGTGACTGGAACCTGCCCCCAGCAAGCTGCCTGCAAACCTGAATGCATCCACAATTCCCAAACACCCTTTTCCTCCCAGTCAGTTCAGTTTAGTTCAGTAGCTCAGTCGTGCCTGACTCTTTGTGACCCCATGGATTGCAGCACGCCAGGATTCCTTGTCTATCACCAACTCCCAGAGCTTGCTCAAACTCATGTCCATTGAGCCAGTGATGCCATCCAACCATCTCATCCTCTGTTGTCCCTTTCTCCTTCTGCCTTCAATCTTTCCCAGCATCAGGGTCTTTTCCATTGAGTCAGTTGGCCAAAGTATTGGAGCTTCAGCTTCACCATCAGTCCTTCCAGTGAATATCCAAGGTTGATTTCCTTCAGTATTGACAGGTTTGATCTCTTTGCAGTCCAAGGGACTCTCAAGAGTCTTCTCCAACACCACAGTTCAAAAGCATCAGTTCTTTAGCACTTAGATTTCTTTATGGTCCAACTCTCATGTCCATACATGACCACTGGAAAAACCATAGCTTTAACTAGACAGACCTTTGTCAGCAAAGTAATGTCTCTGCTTTTTAATATGCTGTCGGGGTTAGCCATAGCTTTTCTTCCAAGGAGCAAGCATCTTTTAATTTTATGGCTGCACTCACCATCTGAAGTGATTTTGGAGCCCAAGAAAATAAAGTCTGTCACTGTTTCCATGGTTTCCACATCTATTTGCCATGAAATGATGTGACTGGATGCCGTGATTTTAGTTTTTTGAATGTTGAGTTTTAAGCCAGCTTTTTCACTCTCTTCTTTCACTTTTATCAAGAGGCTCTTCAGTTCCTCTTCACTTTCTGCAAGAAGGGTGGTGTCATCTGTATATCTGAGGTTATTAATATTTCTTCCAGCGATCTTGATTCCAGCTTGTGCTTCATCCAGCCTGGCGTTTCACATGATGTACTCTGCATGTAAGTTAAATAAGCAGGGTGACTATATACAGCCTTGACATACTCCTTTCCCAATTTGAACCAGTCCGTTGTTCCATGTCCGGTTCTAACTGTTGCTTCTTGACCTGCATACAGATTTCTCAGGAGACAGGCAAGGTGGTCTGGTATTCCCATCTCTAATAATTTTCCGCAGTTTGTTGTGATCCACACAGTCAAAGGCTTTGGCATGTTCAGTAAAGCAGAAGTAGATGTTTTTCTGGAACTCTCTTGCTTTTTCAATGACCCAACGGATGTTGGCTATTTGATCTCTGGTTCCTCTGCCTTTTCTAAATTCAGCTTGAACATCTGGAAGTTCTCTGTTCCTCCCTATAGAAAGAGTCATTGCCCCATGAAACTTCTTTAGTTATTATCCTGTCCTTTTGGGGAAATGAAAGTTGTAGGGAAACCAGCAGGGGCAACCAGCTCACAATGTTTGTTTCACACCAAATGTGTGCTGTTATCTCTGCCTCAGTTCTTTTATAACTTCTCTCTAAAGAGATGGTATTGAATATATCAGAAAGTGTCGTGGCAACATAAATGCTACAGTATCATGATCACTGTCTTCTTTCCCACCCTCTTCTAAAGGCTCCTATGGAAATTGTTTTTATCTTTTCAGATTTGAAGTACTTTATAAAAACACTCAAGCAAATATTTTAGCAAAAATAAATGTCCCCAAATAGCCACTCTATCCAGTATAAGTCATGATCACCAGTGTTCCTCTGAAATGCCCAAAATAGAGTCCGTGCTAGCAGTTCCCTCCAAGGAGTGTCCTTGTTTAGCTAACCTAGTTAGAAGCTGTGAGCTTGTGCTTTTGGGTCCTGTGAGAGCCTTGTGTTTTTAAAATAATTTTGTCTAAAAACCCTTTTCATCTCTCAAAGGAGATTCTTGATATGCAAATTTCCCAGAACTGGGAGTGTGGAGCTGACCTGTTTGTGGAGATACCGCTCTCGTTTGCAGACCCGTAGGATAGCACTGTATGGTTTGTACCAGGAACCATATTTAAGCAGAAGACCCTTTGGATCTCCTCTATCATGTTTCCTTTGGGCTGTGTTTCTCTGCTGGTAGTGTGGGCACTACCTGCTCTGATATCTTTGTCAGTCCCTTTAGAGCATCAGATGTGGAGGAGAGTTCCTGCATTTTAATCTGATTCCTGCAATGACTGAGGAGAGAAGTGGGTGTGCTCATCACCTGTTATGGATAGAACATACTTATGTCAGAGGGAGGACATGGCTAAACTCAAAATTTGACTAAGACAGTGGCCATAAAGCTTATTGGTGCCTGTGATGACAGGAGTGACCAGCTTATCCTGATTTGTCCAGGACTTGCCTGGTTTCAGCCCTAAAAACACCAACGTCCCAAGAACCCACTCAGTCCTAGGCAAACAGAACAACTGGTGACCCTGGATAGCAGCCCAAAGCCACCACTCTTAGGATCTGGAGCAGTAACCCCTGCTGGGTATCATGATGAAATTTTATAAAATTTGAAATTATACATAGGACAGGTCTTCCCTGGTGGTCCAGTGGTTGAGAATCCACCTGCCAATGCAGGGGACATGGTTTCAATCTCTGGTCCAGGAAGATCCCACATGCCACCAGGCAACCAAGCCCATGCACCGCAACTAATGAGCTTGTGCTCCAGAGCCTGGGCTCCGTAACAAGAGAAGACACCACACTGAGAAGCCCTCACACCACAGCTAGAGAGTAACCCCCCAACTGCTGAAACTAGAGAAAGCCTTAATGCAGCAATGAAGACCCAGCATAGTCATAAATAAATAAATAAAATTATATTTAGAACAATAAAAAATAAAATTCAAACTATCCTGATTTATAGTCTGTTATCAAGACCCTTGTCAATGTTATATTCATGATAGTCATCTGTCTCTATACAGCAGAAATATTAAATTTTAGCTTGAACCAACCAATCACTGAATAAAAATATATTTCCATAACATAAAAACAATCTTCTCAACAAAATTTAAGTAAGCATTTCAAAACTTGCTCTTTTCCACAAAGGGATTAGTTATGAGTTATTTAGTACTAAGTAAGAGTAAAGATTTGAAAGCATGGTAATAATGCCCAGTAACATTGAGGTTTTGTTTTGTTTTCCATTTCATATGAAACAAAAGTCTTCTGGGTGTTTAACCATAAGGAATAATATTTTTAAAGTGATTGTGTATTGTAGAAAAAGCTCTCTACAGAAGTCAATAAACACACATACATGGAAAAGATTAAATTAAAAAAAATAAAGATTTCATGTACAAGAGTCAGATGGGTATAGCTATTCACCAAACCCCCACTTTAGGGGGAGATGAAGGTAGACTGGGCTTCCCAGGTGGTGCTGGTGGTAAAGAACCTGCCTGAAAATGCAGGAGACATAAGAGACATGAGTCTGATCTCTGGGTCGGGAAGATACCCTGGAGGAGAGCATGGCAACCCACTCGAGTATTCCTGCCTTGGATGGACAGAGAAGCCTGGCAGGCTATAGACCACAGGGTCGCGAAGAGTTCGACACCACTGAAGCGTCTTAGCACGCACGCACCAAGGTAGATCAACTTTGGTTTCCAGTCCAAAGGGCCGAGGTGAAACAAGGGACCCCACCCCAAGCAGCCAGCTGCTGAGGAAGCTGGGAGTTGAGGTGAGCACAGAGCAGAGCCAGCCAGAGTGAGAGTCTGAGGGAAGAGATCCCGAGCAGTGGTCAGAAGACCTGGGCTGCAGCACTCCAGGCTCACTTTCCTGGTCCAGGAGGCTGCCTAAAATAGGCAGGCAAAGGACAGGTGCCTCAGGCAGCTACTGACTGCTTCAGGGAGATGCTTTGAAGGGTGAAGGGTAAAGGAAAATGTTAAAGCATGTCCTTCCTTACTATAAAAGGAATGTATTCATAATGGAGAAAAATGTGAAAAGTACAGACACCTATAAAGGAGACAATTGGTGGACTTCCCTGGAGGTCCACAGTGGTTAAGACTGTGCTCCCAATACAAGGGTTCCATCCCTGATTGAGGAACTACCATCCTGCATGCCGCATGGTATAGCCAACAGTGAAAATAAAATTTCAATTTAAAAAAGAAAGCAATTAAAATAACACAGAAACTCATCACCCTGAACATGCCATTTGTAATATTGCCATACATTTTGTTCTTCCTAAAAATACCAAGAATTCATTTGGTCCAGTCCAGCGAGTAATCAAAAGCCATTAAGAACTTCACCAGAGATTCTTAAAGAAAATCAAAGGGGAATCTCATTCATAATCAGTAAAAAAGACTTCTTAAAATTTTCTTTCCCATTCCTATCCTCTCATCACCTTCCACTCCCTGCAACTTCCCCAAAATTTCTACCATGAAAATCTCTCCACCAAAACTACCACCAAACTACCACCAAAAGTCTCTCGTAAAGCCCAAAGTCAAGGTGTTTCTCTTCCCTCTTTCTCTTCCTCACCTTTTTCAAGTTTCTCTTCTTCCTCTCAGGGACTCTGCTTCCATTCTCAATATTAATTTTTTAAAAGATTTTTTTTGATGTGGACCATTTTTAAAGTCTTTATTGAATTTGTTACAGTATTGCTACTATTTTCCATTTTGGGGTTTTGGCCATGGACATGTGAGATCGTAGCTCCCTGATCAGGGGTCGAACCCACACCCCCTGCATTGGAAGGTGAAGTCTTAACCACTGGACCACCAAGGAAGTCCCCACAGTGTTAAATTAATTAGACCTGTTTTACTTCCTTCAGTTCATCTTTTCTTTTTGCCCATTTCCCAGTTCTTCCTGGAAAAATCTGAACTAAGCAGATACATTCTTTCCCTGAGAAGTTGGAGAAGGAGAAGAAGCTGAGCGATCAATGACAGAATAGTCTTTTATGGGCAAAAAGAGGAAAATATCCTGCAAAATATGCAAATATCCACAACGCAACATCTTTTAAAAAAACTTTAAATATTTTAAATATATTTTTGTTACAAAACTCTTATTATACTATAGGTGCAATTTATATTGTGCTCTGTAAACTTTAGATTAATAAATTCATTCATTCAGCCAAAGAGTATTGTGGGCTTATTATATGCTAGACATTGTCATGAAGGCAACATCAATGAACAAAATGAGCCAAAGTTAATGCCCTCAAGAAGCTTAGTCAGGTAGGAAGAGATAGACAACAAATATAAAAAGGAAGTTTGACATTACGCTAAAAAGTCATGGATAACCTGTATTTTTTTGTCTTAAAACCAGCTTTTTAAAATTTTTTGGCCACACCACGTGCTTGGCAGGATCTTAGTTCCCCAATCAAAGTTGGAACTCGGGCCCTCAGCAGTAAAAGCACAGAGTCCTAAGTACTAGACCACCAGGGATTTCCCCATGTAATTTTTTTTTTATGCAAAGGAGGTCAGGAGTGCTGGGTAGAGATCTAGTTCCTTCTCAGGGAGGAACACACATTTATGGATTTATGGACACAGACTTGAGCAAAGAGATGGGGTGAAGCATGCAAGTTTCAGGGAGGACCGTTCCAGGGCGGGCAGCACAGCCAGGACAACAGCCCAAAGACTGGATGGTGCTTGGCATTTCGTAGAACTAGCAAGAAATCAGTGTGGCCGGAATCTGATGCAGGATGTGAGAGAGAGAAGCCATAGATAAATCTGTGACTTCCAGCCTGAACAGCTTCAGGAATAGAGTTGCCGTCAACTGACGTGAGGCAGACAGTGGCTGTAGCAGATTCTGGGCAGAATCTGGAGTGTAGATTTTGACATGTTGAGTTTTGGATTGTTCTGAGCTATTCAAGTGGAAGAATCAGGGATGGTGTTGAGAAAAATGCTTCCCCATGTCATTAAATATTCTTAGAAAATCTAAATTTAAAAGAAGTAATGCTTTATTATAAATGTAAAGAAATTACAAGAGGGTATAGAATGCAAATTAAGTCTATTCCCCTTTCCTCCTCCTAGCTGCCCAAATCCTTCTCCCCAAATCCATCCTGTTTTACAAGTTGTTCATATATCCTTCCAGAAGCCATCTACACTTTTTTTTTTTTTCCTGGCTGCATCACATAGCGTATGGAATCTTAGTTTCTCCAACCAAGGATCCAACCCATGCTCGCTGCAGTGGAAGCACAGAATCTTAACTACTGGACCACCAGGGAAGTCCCTATACTTTTATGTTTTCTTTTTCTCCCCCATAAAATTTTAGCATGATATGCACACAATTTTCTACCATGTCTTTTTCACTTAACCAGATGTCTTGTAATATTTTCATATATTAATATTATATTTAATATATAATTTATTTTCTTATTTAAGGAAAGAACATTGTCATTCTTCATATGGTTGCATAATTTTCATAGCTTTCCCTTGTTTGAATACATGTAACATATGCAATATTATTTTTAGCAATTCCTTTGTTGATAAACATTTAAGTTTTTGTTTCCAATCTTTTGCTATTACAATCTGTGTTAAAATACATAATGACCTTTGATATATTTCATTTAAATGTACAATAATATAAAGTGTATATTTAGGAGTGAAATTATTTCTGAGTCAGAGGATATATGCATTTTTATTTAGCTAGATATTAGGAGGTCAAACCAGTCAATCCTAGAGGACATCAACTCTGAATATTCATTGGAAGAATTGATCCTAAAACTCTCCAATACTTTAGCCACCTGATGCGAAGAACCAACTCATTAGAAGAAACCCTGATGCTGGGAAAGACTGAAGACAAAAGGAGAAGGGGGCGGCAGAGGATGAAGTGGTTACATAGCATCACCAACTCAACAGACATGAGTTTGACCAAACCCCGGGAGATAGTGAAGGGCAGGGAAGCCTGATATGCTGCAGTCCATGGGGTCACAAAGAGTTGAACACGACTTAGCAACTGAACAAGAAGAAGAAGAAAGAACAAAAAGAATGAACGCACATTGTGGGTTATTTTCCCCAGTATTAGCAATTCATTCTCTGATTCTCCAGACACCAACTGGATGTCAGAAGACCACATTCCATTCTGATGCTCACTCCCAGAGTCAGCATAGACTTTACAGTTTTGGGGCTCAGTCTCAGAAGATGACACCACAATTTCAGATGCTTGTTACCAGTCCATCGCCACCGGGACTTCTGACCAATCAGTGGAAAATGGGGAGTTTGCCAGAAAGTTCTTCTCACATTTGATAATTGGCCAGAATAACTCACCAAACTCTGGAACCAACTTTCTTTATGTTTGTTGTAAAAGATGCAGCTCAGGAAGAGCCAAGTGGAAGAGGTAAGGTATGGGAGAGGGCAGGGGGCATCCATGCCCCACCTCCCAGCACTTCTGTGTGTTCACCAACCCAGAAACGCTTTGAATCTCATTGTTTGAAGGCTTTTATAGAGCTCACTCTCCAGGCCCTCAGGTTGGAGGGCAGGGCTGAAAGTTCCCACTTCTAATCACTTGGTCTTTCTGGGGATCAGCCCCATCCTGAGACTTTGAAGGAGGCCCACCCTAAGTCAACTAATTAGTATAAACTCCAGTGTGATCAGAAGAGATTGTTATGGACAAAAAAACACTCCTATCACTCAAGAACCTGTGATAAAGGACAAATATGTGTGTGTGTGTGTGTGTGTGTGTGTGTATATAATCAAAAATATATTATCAAAGAAAGAAAAAAATCAGACACAGCTCTTGCTTTAGTTTGTATGGACAGTACTTCAGGGTAACCAAGTAGTTAACTGTGGTGCTGGAGAAGACACTCGAGAGTCCCTTGGACTGCAAGGGGATCAAGTCAGTCAGTCCTAAAGGAAATCAACCCTGAATAGTCACTGGAAGGACTGATGCTGAAGCTGAAGCTCCAATACTTTGGCCACCTGATGTGAAGAGCTGACTCATTAAAAAAGACCCTGATGCTCGGAAAGATTGAGGGCAGGAGGAGAAGGGGATTGAGGATGAGATGGTTGAATGGCATCACTGACCCAATGGACATGAGTTTGAGCAAACCCCGGGAGATAGTGAAGGACAAATAGGCCTGGCGTGCTGCAGTCCATGGGGTCGCAGAATTGGACAGGACTTAGCAACTGAACAACAACAAGTAGTTAACTGGGGAAAATTCATCTTTCAAGAAGTATTCCAGCTAGTAAAGACAGAAGCAAGTGATTGAATTAGAAAAAAATCACTACTTTGTTATCTCTAATGAAATAGTGGATCAAGGCTGCAGTCATGAGCAGATGCTAACCTTTTTAGGAGGGCAGTTGGAGAGCTTTTGAGCTGATGATTAGATTGACAAGCCCTGAATTCATAGATCAGTCTTAACATCATGAAAAGTGGGACAATCAGACATTATGTGCCTCCTGATAAGATGTAATAATACTCTGAGCTGCTGATGACTTATTCTTATTATTATAAAAACTGTCCTCTAGTCATACTTCTAGAGCCTCTACATCAATGGTTCTCAACTGGGGGTGATTTACCCTCACCCAAGGAACATTCGACAGTGTCTGGAGATGATTTTTGTTGTCACGGCTTGGGAGTGGGGAAATGCTAATTGTGTCCAGTGTGAAAGGCCTGGGGTGCTACTAAATAGCCATCCCAACTGTGCATAGGAAGCTCCCCACCGTCAAGAACTGCTCCAAAATATCAACAGTGTAGGGCTGAGAAACCCTGCTCTAGAGCTAAGCTGCTTACCAAAATGTGGGAGACCAAACGCCACATTAAATGATGCTGCACAGATGCTATCAGCCAAATCCAGAATGCTAGAAATTTTACAGCATAAATGATCCCATGACTTCAACCAAAAAAGTGGAATAAAAAATGGAAACAGAAAGGAACACTAAAATAGTTATTTTTAAGAGACATACCAAAAACTACAATGTGTGGACATCATTTGCCTCTTGATTCAGACAAGGCAGTTGTAAAAAAATATTTTGAGATATTAAGGAAAATTTGGATACAGACTGGATATTAGATGATATTAAGAACAAGTTATTAACTGTGCTACATGTGATATTAGTGTTGAGGTTATTTTTTAAATTCTATGTTTGTTAGGAATACATATTAATTATTTACAGGTAAATGGTAAAGAATCTGCCTGCCAATGCAGGAGACACAGGTTCCATCCCTGGGTCAGGAAGATCCCCTGGAGAAGGAAATGTCAACCCACTCCAGTATTCTTGCCTAGGAAATCCCATGGACAAAGGAGCCTGGTGGGCTACAGTTTGTGGAACTGCAAAAGAGTCAGGCATGACTTAGCAACTAAACAACAACAACAACAAATGTTATGATGTCTGGAATTTGCTTAAAAACAACAGGTCTCAAAGTGAGGTCTACAGACCTTTAAGGGGAATCCCTGAGACTCATCCAGGGGTGTGCAGAATCAAGCTTTTTTTAAATAATATTAAAATATTATTTTTCTTTTGCATTGCTTTGAGATTTGCACTGATGACGCAAAAGTAGTGCTAAAGCACAAACCAAGAGAGAGACACCAAACTGGCCTAGTCATTGTATTCTTTACTGCCATATAGTGACCATTTGTTAAAAGGCCAATTTCACTTAAGAATGTACCATATGAAGCAATAAAAGCTGTTGAATCTGTTAAATCTTGATCTCTTAGTGCACATATTTTTTTCTTTTGTGTATTTTTTTTTTTTTTTTTTTGCCAAGCCACACAGCACATGGGATCTTGGTTCCTTAAGCAACGATGGAACCCTCACTCCCTGCTTTGAAAGCATGAAGTCTTAACCTCTGGACTGCCAGGGAAGTCCTTAGTGTACCTTTTTAAGATTCTTGTGACAAAATATGAAGTATCCATAAAACACTTGTGCTGCATCTCAAAGGATGAGAGCTGTCTCATGGAAACATGCTTGTGGTTTTGAGTTTTGAGCTGAACTAGCTGCTGTTTCCGTGGAGATTGATGTTTACTTGCAAAACTGACTAACAGATGAATTACAGTCAATTCTGGGTCTGTCTGGCAGACTTTGTCCCCAAAATGAACAGTCAGGTGTCACTTTAAGTTAAAGAATGGACAAAATTTGATGCCAATCACAAACTTCCAAGTGAAAATTCAAATATAAGTAACATGTCTGCCAACTGGCCAGAATGTAGACATTCAGATGAAATTGGTGATGATATTAACAAATATAAGTTTTTGATATTGTGTAATATGTCATTAAACATTTGAAAAATCTACATAACTTAGTCATCTAATATTTTTCAAATAACTAAGGCATGATAACCCACTGGGACTTCCCTGGTGGCTCAGACAGTAAAGAATCCTCCTTCAATGCAGGAGACCCAGATTCAATCCCCTAGAGAAAGGAATGGCTACTTACTCCAGTATTCTTGCCTGGAGAATCCCATGGACAGAGGAACCTGACAGGCTACAGTCCATAGGGTCAAAAAGGGTCGGACACAACTGAGAGACTATCACTTTCACTTCACTTTCAAGTCATGATGAGACAAAAAATCATGTCTGAGTAAAAAAACAAATCAAAGTGCAAGAGAGAACAATGGGTTTTAATGTTACCAACTTACAAAAAGCTCACTGATATAATTTCAAATTCCACAGTGCAACTAACAAATTTAAGAAACCAGTGCTTATCAGGTATAATATCAAAGAAAAATACCCACAAATATCTGAAAAGCCTATGAAAATATGCCCTCGTTTTCTAACTGCATACCTGGGCAAGGTCAGATTTCCTTCTTGTGTCTCAACCAAAAAACATATTGCAAGCAATTGAATGCAGAAGCAAACACAAGAACTCAGCTATATGCTAGTGAAAATCCAATTATCTTCTGTTAACCAGACAATGGAGAGACTTGTAAAACTTTAAAATAATGTCACTCTTCTTACTAGTTATGTATAGTTATTTTTCACTAAAAAGCATATCATTTATGTTAACAAGAAAGAAGTGTGTTATAATGTTTAAATATATTAATAAGTAAATATTTTAAAGTTTCTCAGTTTTAATATCTAAGTATCAAAAATGTAACTCACATAAACCAAAACTTTTGGGGGGTCCTTCATGTTTTTGTAAAGTGCAAGGGAGTCCTGATACCAAAAAGTCTGAGAAACCCTGCTTTCAAATGATCTTGATATAGCACAGGAAACTCTGCTCAATATTTTATAATAACCTAGAAGGGAAGAGAATCTTAAAAGTTTTATATATATAAAGTGGGATCACTGTACTGTAGACCTGAAACCAACATGATATTGTAAATCAACTATACTTCAATAAATAAATAAGTAGATAATAAATAAAGAAAAATAAAAAGCTTCTTAAAGAAAAGAATGACTGAAACTTCCACTGGTGATCCAGTGGTTAAGTCTCCACACTTCCTCTGCAAGAAGCATGAGTTCAGTCCTTGGTGGGGGAACAAAGATCCTGCAAGCTAAACAGTGTGGCCAAAATTAATTTTTAAAGCAAATTTTAAAAAAGAATGACTGCAACAATTAAAAAATGATAGTGCAGCAACCCCAAACCAACAAACAAAAGCCGTGCTGGAGGGAAGGAGACTTATCTGTGACAGGATTGAGCTGAAGTTGGGGGTTGGACACATGGAGATTCTTTTGCCTTGTTCTCTCTCTTAGTACACTTCAATTTTTCTGTAATAAATTATGTTTTTAAAGAGAGCAGTTCCCTGCCTAGGATATTGATAACTACATCCACCCACGCTTTCCTGTGTCTTCAGGGCCTGGGATCGCAGCCAGAGGTAAGGCAGTCCTCTGTAAGCAACATGGAACTCCCACTCCTTTCCAAGGATGCCTAAGGATGGGGACCTGGAACGTGAAGAAAAACAATGTCAGGTCAAATGCCCTTTTACCTGGGCCCCAAATTCCCAGTTCATGACAGGGGCATCTTTGATGGCTGTGCCTAGGGGTCCCCCATGGAGATCGAACTGGGAAGAGGGGAGGGTCTGGGGTGGCTTCTCTGTACCACTAGAAATGTGCTGAAGACCACAGACTCCTGTCTGGGCTGCAGGTAGACCACATGGGCTTTCTCTTCCAGCTAAAGCAACTTTGTGAAAAGCGATTCCTCTCAGCCCCATGAGTTTCCATCCACTTAGTAATTATAAGTGTTGATGATCTCTCAAGCATCACGGTCTGCCTCGCACAGGACAAGAGTACAAAACACAACAGTACCTGTGATTTTCATGACATCAGAAAGTCTGGATGCCCCTGCCCGCTTCCATCTTCTTATTCCAAAAATTCAACCACTAATGTAACACTGCTTTGATTTCTTTCAAGATGAGTCACTGTCACTTTAACAGGGAGATGAGTCTGACCCTTTCCAAAGATAGAAACCAAAGGGGAGGGCTGTATCTCCAGGGAAGATGTTTAATTTTATCTGAGACACATTGATTTTATGACTCTAAGGCGTGTCTCTTTTTGTTTTTTGTTTTTCCTGGGCCAAGCCCTGTGACATGTGGGATCTTAATTCCTGGACCAGGAATTGAACCCAGGCCCCTGCATTGGAAGCACAGAGTCTTAACCACTGGACTGCCAGAGAAGTCCCTGCGGGATGTCTTAATGGAAGTGTCCAGGTGGGCATATGGATCAGGGGCTCAGGAGAGCAGCTTGAATAAAAAGAGAGAGATTTAAGGGATTTCCCTGGCGGCCCAATGGCTAAAGGCTCCACACTCCCAATGCAGAGGGTCTGGGTTTGCATCCTGGGTCAGGCAATTAGATCCCACGTGCTACAACAAAGATCAAAGATCCCTTGTGCAACAACTAAGACCTGGCACAGCCAAATAAATAAACAAATTTAAATAAGAGACAGAGAGTTGAGAATTGTCCATATTTACGAAATAATGAAGAATATGGGTGCATTTAGCCAGAGTCTCAGAGAGGAGAAAAAACAAGGAGGGAAGGCTGAGGAAAAGCACATCCAAGGAGAGACACTCACAAAGACCAGCAAAGGATGAGCAGAGGCGAGATGGGAGGGGCTCCAGGGAGCATGAGAAAGAAGTGGGAAGCAGAGAGTGTGATCCAAGAGGACAAGGGAAAGAGGGAGCAGGCAGTGGCGCCAAGTGCAAGCGGCCCTGGGAGAATGAAGACAGAAGTGCCTTGTGAATAAGGCGACAAGGATGCCACTGGGAATCAGGTCCCAAGCAATCTCAGTGGGGTGGTGGGAGAGCAAACAGACTGAGATTGAGACAGGGAGATGAAGTTAGATAATGCATATAGACAACCCTTAGGAAGTGTGGCTAGCAAAGGAAGGAGATCATGCTTTCAGCAAGGTTTCTTGCTTGTGTGTTTAAAATGGGAGAGACTTGAACATGTTTTAAAAATGGATACTTTTTTATTTTGTTTTATTTTAAAGTATAGTTGATTTACAATGTTGTGTTAGTTTCATGTATACAGCAGAGTGATTCACATATACATACATATTCTTAGTCAGATTCTTTTCCATTATAGGTTATTCAAGGTATTGAATATGATTCCCTGTGCTATACAGGAGGTCCTTATTTTATGTAGAGTTGCTGTTGCTAAGTCGCTTCAGTCGTGTCCAACTCTGTGCAACCCCATAGACGGCAGCCCACCAGTCTCCCCCGTCCCTGGGATTCTCCAGGCAAGAACACTGGAATGGGTTGCCATTTCCTTCTCCAATGCACGAAAGTGAAAAGTGAAAGTGAAGTCGCTCAGTCATGTCCGACCCTCAGCAACCACATGGACTGCAGCCTTCCAGGCTCCTCCATCCATGGGATTTTCCAGGCAAGAGTACTGGAGTGGGGTGCCATTGCCTTGAGCTAATAATCCCCCAAATTCTAACTTATTCCTACCTACCCACTTTCCCCTTTGGTAACTATAAGTTTATTTTCTATGTCTGTGAGTCTGTTTCTGTTTTGTAAATAAGTTCATCTCTATCATATTTTAGATTCCACGTATGAGTGATATCATGTGATATTTGTCTTTCTCTAGCCAATTTACTTCACTCAATATGATAATCTCTGGGTCTGTCCATGTCACTGCAAATGACATTATTTTATCCTTTTTATGGCTGAATAGTATTCCGTCTACCACATCTTTTTTATCCATTCCTCTGTTGAACATTTAGATTGCTTCCATATTTGGCCTATTGTAAACAGTGCTGCAGTGAACATTGGGGTACATTTGTCTTTTCGAATTAGTTTCCTCTGGATATATGCCCAGGAGTGGGATTGCTGGGTCATATGGTAGCTCTATTTTCAGTTTTGTTTTTTTTTTTAATAAGGAACCTTCCTATTGTTCTCCATAATGGCTGCATCAATTTACATTCCCACCAACAGGACAAGATGGTTTCTTTTTCTCCAAACCCTTTACAGAATGTATTATTGAAATCAGCATTTTAATTGATTGTATTAATTGGTAGAAAGGAGCCAACACAGCGGGAGATGTTGAAGAGACAGCAGAGATGGTGGATCATCAGAGACTAAGAAGGCAGACTGGATGGGGTTCAAGGCCCCAGACAGGGAGGTGGCAAGGACACACAGGACCCTCACTCAAAAACTTCAAATTCAGGCAACAGTGATACACTATTTTTCATCAACCAATTTGGCTGTTTACAGATAAAGGAACTGAGGCACAGAAAAGTTACCATCAAGACCACCCAGGCAGCACATAACAGAGTTGGGAGTAGAACCTCGGCAGCCTAGCTCCAGCAGTAAAGAACCTGCCTGCCAGTGCAGGAGACCCAGGAACCACAAGTTCACCCCTTCGGTCAGGAAGATTCCCCTGGAGGAAGGCATGGCTACCCGCTCCAGTATTCTTGCCTGGAGAGCCTGTGCATGGTGCACAGAGGAGCCTGGTGGGCCACAGTTCATTGGGTCCCAAAGAGTCAGACAGGACTGAGCAACTGAGCACACACACTCACAGCCTGACTCCAGAGTTCAAGCTCTCAAACATGGTATGACACCTTTCTTCTAAAAATAATTACACATTGCATAAATATGCATTTCCATAAATAAACACATGTTATAAATGTGCATACACATATGTGTGCATGTATAATATGTATTCATGCATAAAATACTAGATACCGTGATACAAAGAATGATTATCTCTGAGCAATTGGATTAGAGGGTTTTTTTTTTTCCTTTGTTCTTTTCTACATTTCTAAATCTCCTATAAAGTGTCAATTATTGTGTTATAGGAAAAAAGTATAAGTGATTTTTAAAAACAAGCCTGGGGAAGAGACTAGGATGACAACACAGATCAGACCTCCATTGTTCAAGTCCAGCCTTCATGGATAACCTTGGGGAAAGGGAGAGAGGGCACAGGATGAATGGCTGAGTGAGTCCCTCAGCCACACAGAACCCTCAGAATATCTCCTGAAAGTTCCAACTACTGCTTAGCTTTTGCAAAAGTCCAGAGCATTTCCCCTGGGGATTGCTATCTCTTATCTCAAGCCAAAGTGTTGTAACCTAAGGAAACTCTAACACAGGGTCTTTTCCTCTCCCATTAGAAGGTCCCTCAGGGAGGAGATGGGATAAACTGGGAGATTGGGATTGACATACATACAGTATTGATACATATCTAAAATATATAACCAATGATAACCTAGTGTTCCCTATAGCACAGGGAACTCTACCCAGTGCTCTGTGGTGATCTAAATGGGAAGAAAAAAGAGGGGCTGTATGTATATGTATAGCTGATTCACTTTGCTGTGCAGCAGAAACTAACACAGCATCGTAAAGCAAAATGTGCCATTCGGTCGCTAAGTCATGTCCAGCTCTTTGTGACCCCCCGGGACTACAGCACACCTGGCTTCCCTGACCTTCACCATCTCCCAGAGTTTGCTCAGATTCATGTCCACTGAGTTGCTGATGCTGTCTAACCATCTCATCCTCTGACACCCCCTTCTCCTTCTGCCCTCAATCTTTCCCAACATCAGGGTATTTTCCAAAGAGTTGGCTCTTCATATCAGGTGGCCAAAGTATTGGAGCTTCAGCATCAGTCCTTCCAATGAATATTCAGGGTTGATTTCCTTTAGGATTGACTGGTTTGATCTCTTTGCAGTCCAAGGGACTCTCAAGTGTCTTCTCCAGCATGACAGTTTGAAAGCATTAATTCTCCAGGGCTCAGCCTTCTTTATGGTCCAACTCTTACAACCATTCCTGACTACTGGAAAGCAACTATACTCCAATAAAATTAATTTAAAAGAGAAGATCCTTCCAGTTTTCCCCACATGTCCCCAAAGGAATAATTAAGATGTATGCCCTCCAGATGTGCTCCTTCCCTCTACTAAAGGCTCTTAGGCTGTTTGCAGAACCAAGACCAGATCAAAAGCCTTCCCAGCCTCAGGGCCCTGAGCTCAGGCTTCCCAGCCAGCTGGCACTCCATGACACCATGCAGGTGGCCATTCCATCCCAGCCTCATGTTCCCAGTATCTCTTCCTCTGCCTCCATGGAAGCCTTTCTCCAGAAAGATATCACTTCCTGCCACAGGGAAACCTGTAGAAGGCTAACAAGCATCAGTCCATAAAGCAGAAGTGAAGGGCAGAAGTGGGGGGTAGGGGATTAAGTGTTGTCATTAAGGTATGGGCAACAGACAGAATGTCTTCTCATGTCTTCTCATTCTTTCTCACGTCAGGGCCTTTTAAGTAAAGTCACGACAGAGATCAAACATGAAAGGAGAGGAAAGAAAACTCTGATACGTAAGCTACTAGGAGAGACTGTCAGAATATTCACAACAGAATAAAATAACGCTTAGTGTACTCTTGATGAGATCTTCCCTGATGGCTCAGTGGTAAAGAATCTGCCTGCAATCCCGAGACTCGTGTTCAATCCCTGGGTTGGGCAGATCCCCTGGAGAAGGAAACAGCAACTTATTCCAGTATTCTTGCCTGGAAAATCCTATGGACAGAAGAGCCTAGCGGGCTACAGATCATAGGGTCATAAAAGAGTTGGACATGACTTAGCGACTAAACAAAAACTATTGATGAACACACCCATGAAAGAGAATGAAAGAGCACCATTTCTTAATCAGAGATCATCCATTCTATAAACAGGGACACAACATATTTCTTCTCCAAAGATGCCAATTTCTAATTGATTATTGATCTCTATCTAAACCATGAAAACTAATAGTCCCAAAGAGAAAACGTAACATGGAATCACTGGAGAATTTCAGACAATAAGAATAAAACTTTTAAAAAAGAGAAAGATGGACAACAGAAACTAATGTGGGCCATGAAGAGCACATTAACAGCACATTAACAACCTAACTTGATTCCCAACACACACCCACGAAGGGAAGTGTTCTGTTTGTTTTTGTTTTATTAAAATGCCCACTTTACAGACAAGGAAGCGCAGAGAGGTGTCTGGGCTCCAGCTCTGCCAGGAGAAGGCGGGGATTTAATATAGATGATCTGGGTTCTGGCGCACAGGGGATTAACTGAGAGGAGAGGGCAGCGAACATCTTGAATGCTGTCAGAAAGGCCATGTCTTTCCCAGCGGTTCTTGTGCTGCCATGGCGACAGCCAGTTAAAAATAGTGCAGGCTCAGGTCAAGGCATCAATGTGCGCTGACACTGGGAATGCTCCTGCTGGCCTGGAGCCCATAATAGGGAGCATATCCCCTCCCAGGATGGGGTGCTCCTTACTGAGTGAGGAGTGCTCCACATCCACTGGGTGCTGCAGAGATTTCCAGATGGAGATAGAGATGGGCCTGGTACATCCTGTGGGAAGTTGTCAGCTGGCAGAGGGGGCCCAGACTATGGGGACAGCCTCCTCCTTCAACCTCCCTGCCTCCCTCTGACACCACCCTGCCTTCCTCTCCCTCCATGCACCCCTTACCTTGTGCAACTACTGCCCCAGTTGCATCCCTCCCACTAGATTCTTATGGGGACCCATGGAGCACCTTTGCTCCTTTTACCTCACCTGCAGCTAGCATAGTGCCTGACCTTGGGTATCCCTACATATTTATTGAATAAACACACAAGACCTTGAAAATGACCATTTTCAACTCCTTACTTTGAGCCATGTTTTATTATTTCTGACTTATGTACTAGAAGGCCCTGATTGATTTAGGCTGCCTAGAATCACAATACCTAGCATGGCTGGGCTGGTCTTGTCCAGCTCAACATCTGCATTTTACAGAAATTCAGAGGGTCCTTAGTAGGCATGCCTCTATCTTCTGAGCCACCTCCCTAACATGCAATGCTTTATTTTTTTCTAGCATTTCTTATGGAGAAATAGTAATTGACTTTGAGCATTTTCAGAACTAGAATCGCTTTAAGACAATTCTGGCAATGAAGACAGTTGTTTGTAAGAGGTGTTCAGGTACAAGTTTTCAGATGCCTGGAGGAAGAAGGCAAGGCTGTGTGTTGGCAGCTGCAGACCACTCCAGAATCCTGGGAGTGGACAGGAAGGAGGGAAGGCTCTGGCAGTCCGGTCTGTGACGCCAAAGGACAGATTATTTGCATAAAGAGCCCCATGCATACACTAGCTCCTGACTCCTCGCAGTCTTGAGGAGTGAATGGGTATTATTAGTGTCATCTTATCCAGAACTGGGTCACACCAGAAAGACGGGCTTTCCAGATGCTTCCTGGGGATTGACTGTGCTCAGGCACGCTGAAGACACCAGCCAAGGTGCTACCCTGGTCAAGCCAGTCAACCCATCAGCCCTTCTGTAACAGGAAAGAGCAAAGTTTGACTCCACGTTAGATCTGTTTCTTTTACTTTAACCTTTGCTTCTCATTGCTTTTGTTATTATAGTCATTGTCTGTAACTGTAAGCATACACAACAGCCTGCCAGGGGGAACCCTGCCCCTCCGCCTGACTGTTAAACTCAAATAACCTTTGTTCAGCTTCCAGTTGTTGTTTAGTCCCTCAATTGTGTCTGACTCTTTTGTGACCCCATGGACTGTAGCCCACCAAGCTTTTCTGTCCAGAGAGACATTGTAACCCTGCCCACCTGTGAGTGGCTGCAGAAAAGAAGAAATGAACACATCCCCTCCCCAAGGTGGGCCAAGGAGTTGTTTTGCAAGACTCACGGACTTTTTACTTTACTTCCTCATCTCCTCCCCATCTCTATTCTATAAATGACACTGGCCCCAAGACCCTAATAAGTTGGTGTTTTGGGGACACTAGTCTGCCATCTTCTCAGTCTGCTGGCTTTCCAAATAAAGTTGAATTTCTTGCCTCAACACCTCGTCTACAATTCATTGACCTGTCGTGCAGCAACTCGGTAACAAGCTCACCAGCTCTTGCTCCCTGCCGCTCGCCCTGCCTGCCCTGCACAACTGGCTGTTCTGCTCATCCTATGGGGCTCAGCTCATCCCAGGGCTGGTCTGCTGACCATTGCCTCCCACATGCCTTCAGCATCCCTGATACACCTCCTGCCTAGCAGGGGTCATGCTGTATTGTGGTTTTCTGTTTGTATGCCTATTTCCATCTTTGGGCAATAAGCAAGTTCAGGGCTGGGCTGGCCCATCGAAGACACTCCGTGGGCGATCAACAAACAAAACTCTGTGCCCAGCACACCCTGCAGTCCCCTCTGAAACATCTGCTGGGCACAGACAGCTCATGTTTTCTTGGGTGCCACGCTCGAGTACAGCCTCAGCCTCAAGGAGTTTTGAAACCATTTCTATGGCATCCAAGAAACTGGCAATGCTTGTTACATGCTTGCTCAACAATAAGTTGTTGTTGTTCAGTCACCAAGTTGTGTCCAACTCTTTGTAACCCCATGGACTGCAGCACGCCAGGCTTTCCTGTCCTTCACTATCTCCCAGTTTGCTCAAACTCATGTCCATTGAGTTAGTGATGCCATCCAACTATCTCATCCTCTGTCATCTCCTTCTCCACTTGCCCACAATCTTTCCCAACATCAGGGTCTTTTCCAATGAGTCAGCTCTTCGAATCAGGTGGCCAAAGTATTGAAGCTCCAGCTTCCGAATCAGTCCTTCCAGTGAATATTCAGGGTTGATTTCCTTTAGGATTGACTGGTTTGATCTTGCATTCCCAGAGACTCTCAAGCATCTTCTCCCACACCACAGTTCAAAAGCATCAAATCTTTGGTGCTCTGCCTATCTGCCCGATAATAAAATACCATCTGACTCCTATGGCCCAAGGGATCAGAGGGTTGGTGTTCCCTGAGAGTGGGGGAGGGCTGCCTGAAATGTGTGTAGGGCACAGAAGGCACCTGTGCCAGACATAAGTATCAGGCAAATAGGTTTCTTGTCTAAAAAAACACATTTTAGAAGAAACAGAGATGCCGAGTTACAGGAGAGGTTGCTCCAAGGTGCAAGACACAAAAGCCAAGTTCAGATGGGTCCTTCTCCAGAAGAAGGGCTGAGCCAGGTGACCTCTGAAACTCCTTCCAGATTCTATTATTCAACCTTGACATTGCCAGCAGGGAGTGAGCCACAAATGTAGGAACTGAGTAGGGATATTCTGAATATAGTGATGGTGCTGACCAAGTGGGTCAGAGCACAATGCGTGGATGGAGCTCAGACGGGGACTATCAGACTCCCATGGATTCGGTTGGTGAAACAGTGAGGAGTTTGGGAGCAGAGGAGCAGCTACCCCATACCTCAGGGGCGCGAACTAATGCAGGATGTGAATGTCTGCCTCTGTGCCACCTCTGGTTCCTGCTCTCCTCCTCACACTTTCCCACAATAGAATCTCAGGGCTTATCACTAACCGCAAAGATGAAAATCAATCCAGCCCTTTCCCCCATGGATCCTATGACAAAGGAGTCACCAGTGAGCCAGATCAGGGACTTCCCTTGTGGTGCAGTGGTTAAGACTCCACGATCTCAATGCAGGGAGCATGGGTTTGGTCCCTGTTTGGGGAACTAAGATCCCATATGCCATGTGTTGGGGTCAAAATATTTTTTTAAAACATAGAGCCAGATCAATATCTGGATGAAGCAACTTGGAATGGTAAAATAGCTGGGTAAAGCATCTTGACTCTGCAGCCACAATCTGGTTTCTCGGTACTTTAAACTGAGCTTAGTATTAAACACTCAGTTGTGTCCAACTCTTTGCAACCCCATGGACTGTAGCCCACCAGGTCCTTCTGTCCATGAGATTCTCCAGGTAAGAATACTAGAGTGGGTAGTCATTTCCTTCTCCAGGGGATCTTCCTGACCCAGGGGTCAAACCTGGGTCTCCTATACTACAGGCAGATTCTTTACCATCTGAACCACCAGAGAAGCCCATGGGCTTACCCACCTCAAACTACAGCCATGTCCAACCAAGACAGAGCCTGCCACAGTCAGCAGCATGGGGGCGTGGACTGGGGGAAAACAGGTGCTCGCATGCACGGGGGTCAAAGGGGAGAACACTTGGCAGAGGCTGGTAGGCACAATCTTAGGTTCTTTCTCTAATCTCATTGCTTATATCAGATGCTCCATTTTGCTCCTGGGAGGAAGAGTAAGAGGCATGCTTGGAAAGCCTTCAGGGATCAAGGAGACCATAGTTCCCTGTTTCTGGAGGTACCAGGTGCTGGGTCCTCACGAGGTCTTTATGGTGACTGGTGCTCCAGGCTGCAGCTTGGTTCTGCCTGATGGTCCTCCCTCCTGCACATACGCAGGACTATCAACAATCAGCTTCAAGAGGCAGCATTGGATGTCACTCTCCAAGGTACTGCTCCATCATCAGCACCACAAGAATAATAGGAAGAGTAGCAGGAGATGCTGTGGGAATTATTGATAACATGTGAACCTATCATGTAGAGGCGATTCATAAATAGCAGGTTCTCCCTCACCTGTGCAGCAGCCCATCGATGCAGGTCATCACTCCTGGTCTGAGGCTGAACTTGACCCAGGTTCTCTGGCCAGCTCTCTGCAGCTCCAGGGTGGGTTCCAGCATCCAGGCTGTGCTTCCAGATCCTGGGATGCAATCAGTTCCTGGGGCTTCATAAGTCTTCAGGGTTGAGGCTGCTGCACTCCTTATTTTTCCTTCCAAACTGGCTTTGGATGGGGATGAGGTGCAATGTATAGATGGGACCCTCCCCCCAGAACCTCAGATCCACATGAGCACCCCAGGGGAGACAGAGGCAGATGAAAGCAGGCAAGACATTCTCCAGCATTATCCTTTTAAGCTGGGTAACCAAGGTAACCAAGCCTATGCCATAGTGGTGATCAGTTCGTGCACATCCAGGGATTCCAGTTTCTGCTCTGCTGCCAACCACTGAGCCGGTCCTTGCACCTTCTAGAGCCTTCATTTCCTCATCCACAGACTGGGATAATAACATGGCCTTCCTTGGAGGCGGGTTTCTCTAACTGTGGGTGTGAACACTTCTTTGTAAGCCGCCAAATGTATGCAATTGGAAGTGTCATCAGAGGCACGTTTGCTGCTGTTGGAAACGCAAGCGCTGGCCCTTTCTCTCACCTTTACACAGGTTGCTAGGATCACAACTTAGAATGAACACACGGTGATGTGGCTTGACCCAGTTTCCCAAATGGAATGTTTCAACTACAACTGGTGAAAAATGTGAAGTTCTTGTCTTCCTAGCAGAACAAGCTAGATAAATCTCCTTTCCCCAGGCTTCAAGTTTTCTTTTGAGCTAATGAATAAATACACATATTGAACAGATAAGTAAATTCATTTATTCAATAAATGTCAATTGGGGGTACTTCCCATCTCCTGGCCAGACTCATTGACTCTGTACCACAGGGCAGCTGCCTTGTCCTCAGCCTTGGCTCTATCTTGTTTCACTTTCTACCATCCCAGGCATGTCTAGGACTGGCCTGCCACTGAACTTGGCAGCCCCATCTGCCTTGGGGACCTTGGGCTGGTGGGCAGTAGCTGGGCAAGACAGGACATGGAGTCAGACACAGTGAGTTCCTTCTGATGGCTCCCCACTTGACTTCAAGAGAGTAACAGGTGTCAGCTACAAACTGGCACTTCCCATGGGTGCTTGTCATCTACCTCTACAAGAATTAAATCATGTGCTGCTGACTTTCAACACCCCCCTGAAAGGAGTTCAAGGTGGAGAGCAGGAATGAAGCATCTGTGATTTTGGGGGGTGTGGGGGGGAAACTGGCAGAACAGGTCTTCACATAGTCAGATATTCTTGGGAATCATTTTTATAAGCCCAATTCTTGTATCTACTCAGATCTAGAAAAGAACTAAAATCCTTCAGGGTGACAACTGCTCCTTGTGATTAGCAGAAACCTTCTGCAAAAAATGTATGCAGATTGCATGTACTCTCCCTTCACCAAAATCACATCTATACTGTCCTATCCCCCCTGCCTCTTTGAGGCAGTTTCTCAGAGCTATCTGAAGTGTTCTCTCCCGGGTTGCAGTCCTCATTTTGCCCCAAATAAAACTTCACTTGCAACCCTCACATCGTGCTTTTTTAAAAGTTGACAAACGGTTCTTTATGCCTGTTTCCTTATCTAAAAGTTGAGGGTAATACCTGTCTCCCAAGGTTGCTGTGAGTCTTAATAAGGAACTACATGTTCATTCAATGGGCAATCAGCAAGTGCTCTTTCCTTCACTTCCCACTGCCCCACCCCACCCCCACATACTTCAAAGTATGCAAATTCTGACAGCACTGCTTTTTCCTCTATGGTGTCTTATTTTTAAATATTGAACTTTCATTTTGGACAGTAGGGTAAGATACGAATCTAATTTCCTTTTCAGATTCAATCTTCAGTATTCTGATGAGATTTATTAAATAAGCTTACTCATCACATAGTACAGTCTCTCATATAATTTGATCTCAAGCTTGGTTCTCTTCTGCATAATTTATATGTAGTTTTCTCTTTGGATCTGTACTCCAGTTGTTGTTTGTTTGTTTTTTTAATCATTATTGATCTAAAATAGGTTTTTATAACCAGGCAGATAATTCTTCCCCACTCCTGTTCTCTGGACCTTAGTTTGTGGCTCAGCTAGCTGGTAAAGAATCTACCTGCAATGTGGGATCCCTGGGTTCGATCCCTGGGTCAGGTTGGGGAGATCCCCTGGAGATGGGAAAGGCTACCCACTCCAGTATTCTGGCCTGGAGAATTCCATGGACTGTCCATGGATAGTCCATGGGGTCGAAAAAAGTCACACACGACTGAGCGACTTTCACTTCACTTCCTGCTCTTCCACCCCAACCTGAATTATGTATTTTTCCTGGCCATTTATTCTTCCAACCATACTCTTGTCAGTTTCCAAGAGAAGTTTTGGCACTTTCAATGAAGATTTGCTGGCCTGCACAGAGGAGGTGAGGGCTAACACTTTAAAATATATATATTTATTTATTTATTTGGCTGTGCCTGGTCTTAGTTTTGGCTAGAAGACTCTGTAGCTGTGGTGCAAGGTTGCCCCACGGTGTGGAATCTCAGTTCCCCCACCAGGGTTTAAACCTGTGTCTGCCGTGTTGGAAGGCAAAGTCTTGACCACTGGACTGCCAAGAAAGTCCCTGCTGTGTATTTTCTAACTGAGGATGCCTGGTGTTCATCTAGTATCCTGAGAATTCATTGGTGACCTCTCACTTTTCTGACCTCTTTCTTTCTAGTCCTTTTCAACAGCTGGTTTGTCTTTTTCAAGGTGTCTTTTGAATGCTAATACTGCTGCTGCTGCTAAGTCGCTTCATTCGTGTCCGACTCTGTGCGACCCCATAGATGGCAACCCACCAGGCTCCCCCATCCCTGGGATTCTCCAGGCAAGAACACTGGAGTGGGTTGCCATTTCCTTCTCCAATGAATGAAAGTGAAAAGTGAAATTGAAGTCACTCAGTCATGTCCAACTCTTAGCAACCCCATGGACTGCAACCTACCAGGCTCCTCCATCCATGGGATTTGCCAGGCAAGAGTACTGGAGTGGGGTGCCATTGCTTTCTCCATATACTGCCTAATCTGAGCCTAATGTTTATTATTTGCATTTCTGCTTTAGGGGCCAGCTGGAGCAGCAGACAGATTTGACTAAAGACTGTGGAAGGAAGGGCATTTGGGGTCAGACTTGTCCTGGAACATGCTTCCCACCTGTCTTTTGGGATTCACCTGGTAAATTCTCCTTTGGGTTTTTGGAGTTTTTAACCTTTGTTTTAATTCAAGTTTTAAAATTTGTTTGCATACAGTTATACAGAAAACTCCGTAATCTTTCTTTTAATTTGGCTTTTATGCTTCCATTTTTATATATAATTCTTGGATCCATATGGAACTTACTCATATGTGAAGGTAATACACTGATTGTTTTTCCTTCAAATAGCTAACCTGTTTTCCCAGCAGTTTACTGAATGCTTCATCCTTGCTGATAAATTTAATGATGCCATTAAATTTTTTTAAATTTCCATTTTATATATTTATGAATATTTATTATTTTATTTTTTGCTGTGCTGGATCTTCATTGCTATGTGGGCTTTTTTTAGTTGTGGCAAGTGGGGGCTACTCTCTAGTTGCGGTGTAAGGGGTTCTTATTGCAATGGCTTCTCCTGTGGCTCCCAGGCTCTAGCCTCAGTAGTTGTGTTTAGGCGTGGCTGTCCCTCTGCATGTGGGATCCCCCCAGACCTGGGATCGAACCATCCTCTGCATTGGCAGGTGGATTCTTAACCAGTGGACCACCAGGGAAATCCTAATGATGCCATTTTAATCAAATACTCAATTCCCATAGTTGCTCGAATTTATTTTTTTACTTTCTGGTCTCTTACTTTGATCTCTTGGTCTAATCCTACTCTAAAATATCTGTGGCCTTAAACAATGTTTTGATATCGCCGATAGTATCATAGTCATATTTGTTATTCTTTTTCACATCTTCTTCTGCATCCTATCATGTGTTTATTCTATGAGATGAACTTTAGCTTTAAAGTTCAAATTCCAAACAAAATTCTATTGGTAACTAGATTGGGAACAGAATGAATTTAGAGATTAACTTAGGAATCTAAACTACCTTACTGAATAGTCTTCCAAAGAAAAACTTTTTCACTTACTAAAATACTTTGTGTAGCTTTTAACAGGAATTTAAAATTTTTTGCATAGGGTTACAATTACCCTATGTGTATATAAGGTTGCTGCTGCTACTGCTAAGTCACTTCAGTCGTGTCCGACTCTGTGTGACCCCATAGCAGCCCACCAGGCTCCACAGTCCTTGGGATTCTCCAGGCAAGAACACTGGAGTGGATTGCCATTTCCTTCTCCAATGCATGAAGGTGAAAAGTGAAAGTGAAGTCGCTCAGTCATGTCTGACTCTTTTCGACCCCATGGACTGCAGCCCACCAGGCTCCTCCATCCATGGGATTTTTCAGGCAAAAGTACTGGAGTGGGTTGCCATTGCCTTCTCCATATATAAGGTTAGGACTGTATTATATAAGGTCAGGACTGTAATAATATTTACTGCATTTGTCCTTAAGTATTTTTATGTTTATGTTATAAAGGGCATCTTTTCTTCTTTTTCTAACCGGTAATTATTTGTAATATAGTAAAGGTTTGATTTGAGGCATAAATTTTATAAACAGATGCCTCATCCTTTCCAAGTTTTAAACCTTTTAGTCTTTCTCGTATACGATAGTGGGAGTTGTTTCTGACTTTAATGGGAATGTTTCTGGCTTTTTACATTATACTGTGCTAGCTTTTTGGATGGAGGATTATAATATTTTATAATATTAAGGAAATATCCATCAGTATTTATTTTGTTAATTAAAAAAAAAAAACGGAAATAATGCAGTATGTGTGTGCTCAGTCGTGTGCGACTCTTTGGCATTCCATGGACTGTAGCCCCCCAGGCTCCTCTGTCCATGGGATTTCCCAGGCAAGAATTCTGGAGTGGATTGCCATTTCCTCCTCCAGGCGATCTTCCCAACCCAGGGATCAAACCGGAGTGTCCTATGTCTCCTGCATTGGCAGGCAGATTTCTTATTATTTAGCCAGCAGTGAAGCCCCTGCTTTCCTTAGGTTAGTTTAATTGTGTGTTTTCTAAATTCTTAAATTAATTGCTTAATTTTAGTTCACTTCATTTTTTTCTTATTTAGTAGTATGAATAAGTAAGCTAGGAACTTTTACCAAACACTGCTTTAGCCACTTTCTATAGATATTGATATGTAGCATTTATTGCATCTTCTTATTTTATTTTTATGAATGTTCTACAGCAGAACTACCAATAGAAATACAACATGATATCATCTGTCGTTTTACAGTGTCTGGTATCCACATTTAAAAAGCAGACAGAAGAAACAGGTGATATTATTTTAATGATATCTCATTTAACCCAGTATATCCCAAACATTATCATTTAAACATGTTATCAATAAAAATACATTAACGAGATATATTACATTCTTTTTTCATGTTAAGTATTGGAAATCCAACGAGTTCACACTCACAGCCATTCAGACTAGCCTCTTATCAAGTGCTGTGTTTCAATAGCTACGTGTGGCCACTTGCTACCTTAGGGAGCAGCTCTGCTTCAGAATCTCAGCTTCAGTTTCCCCATAGACAGAGTTCTTTAAGGATGAGATTCAGACGTAAGCAGAGTCAGGCTTTTCATTTATGTTTTGTCTTTACAGTTTGATTACACTGGGATCAGGGAGCATGGTCTATTAGGTTTTTAAAGAGAAAATATATTTTCCATTTTTGGAAACTGGCTGATGTATGTCATATTAGTATCAATCATATTTTTTAATATGATTTTAAATAAAAGTTCCATAACTCCTTGCAAATAGACGAACTATTTTTAGGATGTAGAATTCACTTCATTGTTCTTGTCTATTTTGTTGGGGGAGGTCTACCATGAACCAAGTGATATAAATCTATATCTACCCTAAAACCACCATGTACTAACTTAACATCTTCTCTTATTATTTTGTATCTATTCATTTACTGTTTTTTTTATACCTTCTAAACAATTTACATTGATGTTATTTTACTCAGTATATAAGGATTTCATTGGAAACTGGAAATTTTATTTTTATAAAATTCCCCCTTTTGTCTTTCTTTTTGTCTTTGATTTTTTTTAATATATTAACATACTTCTGAGCTTCCCAGGTGGCTCAGAGGTAAAGAATCCACTTGCTAATGCAGGAGACTCAAGTTCGATCCCTGGGTTGGGAAGATTCCCAGGAGGAGGATATGGCAACCCACTCCAGTATTCTTGCCTGCAGAATCCCATGGACAGAGAAGCCTGGTGGGCTATAGTTAACAGGGTCGCAAACAGTTGGACACAACTGAGTGAGCACACACACAACATACTTCTGCTTTTGTTTGCATTTTCCTGATATGCATTTGTATGCATTTTTCTGGTGTTTGCATTTTACTATAGGAATTGCTTTTTGAGATGAGTTTTTTGTAAACAGCTTATAGCTGGGTTTTCACTGAGCTGATATATGCTGTCCGAGTAACCAGTAAACACAAAGAATATAGTTAGAGAAAAACAAAATAGGTCCTCCACTCCCAGGGAATACAATATATCCCAAAAAGAAAGACAAGAGCTTCTACATCTGTATCAGGGTCTCAACCTTAGCATTATTGGCATCTGAGGCTGTATGATGCCTCCCCATGGGGGTGTCCTGTGTACTGTGGGATATTTAACAGCATCCTTGGCTTCTACCCACTAAGTTCCAGTAGCTTTCCCCCATCCCCAGCCCTGGTTGTAGACAACCAGAAGTGTCTCCAAACATTGCCAAGCGTTGGCTAAAAGGTAAAATCTCCCCCCATTTAGAATCACTGATCTAGAAGGGTCACTCCATACATTTCTCCTGTGCTTGCCACCTACCCATCCCCACCTGTTCCCTCCAAGTAGAGGGTTCAGAGTGAGGTGTGTGGCAGACAAGCTGCTTCTTGTTGCTGTTGTTTAGTCGCTCAGTCTTGTCCGACTCTTTTGTGACCCCATGGCTGCCAGGCTCCTCTGTCCATGGGATTCTCCAGACAAGGATACTGGAGTGGGGTGCCATTTCCTTCTCCAGGGAAGCTGCTTCTAAACAGTAGAAAAAGCCCTCTTCTGAATCTAGAAACTTCCATCTCTGATGATGCCTTTCACATTAGCAGTCAGAGGTTTCAGTCCTTCCCTTAAGTGAACATGACCATTTGATCCCCTGCTGGTGTGTCTCCTCTTTCTGTTTCTTATTAAGTGTCTGGAGAAGGAGGTTACATGTTTGTCTGTACTCTACCATCTTCCACAGTTGTCTCCTCTCTAGTCCCTGATCTGCGCTCTCTTCCCTGCACACCTGATAGAGAGATGTCAGGTTTTAGGAAAATTATAATTAAATCTATAGTCAACTCTGATCAGATGGCATTAAACAGAGGAACACGGAATGAGGAACAATGTTCTCTAAAGGGAGAAATATTTTTACATGAATATTTTGGTATTTGTTAACGTACGGGAATTAATAGAGAGATGTGGGAGGTGCTGAATAGAAATCCAATTTGTAGTGATTATGCCCAAATTAAGATGAGCACAGAAACCTGTCTGGTGTGGGAGGCGAAGTCTCTGTTCCAAAGCAGAGGTTTTAAAGGTGTGGGTGGGAAGAGTGAGAGAGACTGAACGTAAATGTTCTTGTAACAGGAATGAGGAAGGAGCCTGTGGGTCTCCTGACTGCCAGGAGCATCCCTGTGGAAAGAGACTCAGCCCTTAGCCCAGAGGTGACCAGCAGGGGCCGTTCCCTAATCCTGAGCCTGCCAGCATCCCTTCAATTCATTGGGTAGCTGATGGCCTGCAAAGAGCTTTTGTGTATTTATCATTTTAGATAAAGAGGATAAATGCAGATGAAAGCCTAACAGAGAGATTTATTATGGGATTCCTAAATCGATGGAGAGATTTGAATAAACTATATAAGGGCTTCCCAGTGGCTCAGCAGTAAAGAATCTGCCTGCCAGTGCAGGAGACACAGGTTCAATCCCTGGGTCAGGAAGATTCCCTGGAGAAGGAAATGGCAACCCACTCCAGTATTCTTGCCTGGTGAACTCCATGGACAGAGGAGCCTGGAGGGCTGCAGTCCATGGGGTCACAAAAGAATCAGACACAACTGAGCAACTAAACCACCACCAAGCAGAGAAATGGCAATTCCAAAGTAGCAACATTGAGGCTAGATCATAAAGGAAAATATTTAAAGCAGGAAGATCAGGGATGAGGCTGTTAGAATTGTCCGGGCAGGAAATTATGTGGGCCTAATAATGGAATATTATTAGAACCTGACATTTCCTTCGGCAGGAAGGCAAGCACTTGGCATCCAATTAGTGCCTCTGGGAACAACGGGAGGCCTACTGTAGGTTAGAAAAGACATTTTGTTAAGCTTTCCCTGCACTCATGAAGGCAAGACTATTACAGAATCGGTCCAAAAATAACCCAGCCAAACTGGGGAGCTGCAGGTTGGCTCCACGTCAGCTGGATCAGCAGAAACTCAGAAATAAGACAGCCAGGCAGGTAGACTGGCTCTGTCAGCCCCACCCAGAGTGGGGCCAGGGCTTCCTCCCTGAACCCTTGATCTCTGCTTATTCCTCTGTTCCTTAACATTTACCACCATCTGCCTGGAAGTCAAGATGTTTACTTATCTGGTTGCCTCTACTGTACACTGCAATCTCTTGGAACAGGAAGCTTTTCCTGCCATTTGTTATATGCCGGACAGTGCCTGTCACAAAGAGAAGACTTTTGAATGGAATTGAAAATAAACTTTACAAGTGAGATTACTGAACTGCTATCAGTGATCAACAAATATTAACCCTAATAAGGATGACAAGTAACAGCGTGGGGTTCCCTCCTCAGGGTCAGGCACACTGCTAAAAATTTTATATGCATTATCTTTGTTCTTAATTTTTATTTTTAATTGGAGGATAATTGCTTTACAGTGTTCTGTTGGTTTCTGCCATACAACAACACAGATCAGCCATAAGTATACATATGTCCCCTCCCTCTTGAGCTTCCCTCCCACTCCACCCCCCATCCCACCCCTCTAGGTGATCACAGAGCACTGAGCTGAGCTCCTTGTGCTATACAGCAGCTTCCCACCAGCTATCTATTTTACACAGGGTAAATTTGTCCCACCCTCTCCATCCCCCACTATGTCCACAAGTCTGTTCCCTACGTCTGCATCTCCATTGCTGCCCTGCAAATAGGTTCACCAGTATCACTTTTCTAGATTATATATATATATATATATATATATATATATATATACATTGATATACAATATTTGTTCTCTGACTTACTTCACTCTGTATGACAGTCTACATAGATCTATCTGCATCTCTACAAATGGTTCGATTTCATTCCTTTTTATGGCTGAGTAATATTCCATTGTATATATCATCTATCAGTGGGCATCTAGGTTGCTTCCATGTCCTTGCTATTATAAATAGTGCCCCATCAGCCTTCTTTAGATGCTATCTCTTCCTTGCTCCTTTTCCCAAAACCCATCCTCAGAAAGCCTTCTGATTAAGTCCATGTCATGAAAGAGTTCTGTACTGATTTTCGGGTTTTGCCCATCCTGAGATGTTAGCCTTATGCCAAAAGACTGCCTAGGTGGTAGTGTTTCAGGTGCACGGTACCCCAGGCTGGATGGAGAGCTGTCTCTTCCAGTACAGAGAAGGGAACCATCACAGCATACCAGAAAGCTTCCTGCACCAATGGCCACGGATGCCAGTTCCAGCCTCATAACCCCCAGTGCTGCTGCCCAACCTCCAGACATATGCTCCTCTGAGAATCTCACACGTCCCTCTTACATAGGCATTTATTTTCAATGAATAGAAGGTGTCATCACAGTTTCTCTGCCATCCCTCCTCCACAGCTGCTGCCCTCTTCCTGTAAAGCTTCCAGCATCTCAGCCTAGGGTGAACGCACCTGCCCCTAGACACACAAAACCCACCACCTCTGAGCATAAACACAGTGATTTCCATGGAACCAGGACAGCCTTGCCCCACCTGCTTCACCTTATGACCGCCCTTTGTGTTTCTCAGCTTGCCCACTGGATTTTTGCTCAAGCTGTCCTGGACTTTGAGAGAAAGGATCCAGAGCCCCCACCCCTTGCTGCTGGTCATGTGACATGGCCCTCACCACCCCTCACTTCCTCTAGGGGTTGAAAGGATACTTCAACGTGGGCAGCAATAACATATGAACATGAATATAAGAAGCTCCTATAACTCAATAGCAAAATAAATACATACAAAAATTAAAAATGGACAGTGACTCAAATAGACATTTCTCCAAAGGAGACATATAAAGGAAATGGCAACCCACTCCAATATTCTTGCCTAGAGAATCCCGTGGACAGAGGAGCCTGGTGGGCTGCTGTCCATGGGGTCGCACAGAGTCGGACACAACTGAAGCGACTTAGCATGCATGCATGCATTGGAGAAGGAAATGGCAACCCACTCCAGTATTCTTGCCTGGAGAATCCTAGGGACAGAGGAGCCTGGTGGGCTGCCGTCTATGGGGTCACACAGAGTTGGACACGACTGAAGCGACTTAGCAGCAGCAGCACATATATGAAAAGATGCTCAACATCACTCATTGTCAAGAAAATGCAAATCAAAACCACAGTGTTTGTAAGATATCACCTCACATCTGTGTGCCTTCCTCAAGGGGGCTCTCCCCACCACCCCAAGCCCCGAGAGGGTAGGATTCCTGACTGTTTCATAGAGGGCCGTGGTTTAGTGCCTCACATGGTTACCAGCACCTGGCTGGCTGAGTAATAAAGGCAGGGGTCAATCCCCATAAGGAGAACCCCTGTTACCTATGGAAAGCCAATAAGCAGTCTGGGATTCAAGGTCAGCCAGTCCACTCAAGTCAACCAGCATCAACAGAGCACCTGCTGTATGTAGAGCTGTGAAATGCAGCCTAGAGTAGCTGCTAGGAGAACAGAAGGGTTCCAGATTTCCCTCCCGCAAAGGAAAAAAATATCCAGACCCTCTGTCCAGACAGTTATCTTCAGAGGCTCTGAAGAGTCTTTTCCATTTATAGTTTTACCCAGAGAGGCTCTTTGATATTATAGGACTTGCCTGGAGATGCTGCTTGGAGGCTCCAGCTCAAACAGTTTCCAAGAGGAGCTTCATGGAGACACCACTCTATAGGTTAAAATCATCTCTCATTGCCATGGCAATCCTGCCAGTCATTAAAGAGATGCATTCAGGGCTGGCAGGGCTCCTGCAGGTCTCAGGGCAGGCAGGAACCACAGGCCATGGAGGATGGGAAAGAGGGGCAGACAGAAGACCAGTCTGAAAGGCAGAGGTTGTCAAAATGCCCTGATCTAGCAGGAAATAGACTGGGAGTGATGGCTGCGGGCCACACACTCGGAAATTAGTGAACTCTCCAGGATTGGGAATGTCTGCAGAAGTCAAGGAAATACTCCTTGGACGTCCCTGATGGTCCAGCGGTTAAGAATCCACCCGCCAATACAGGGGTCATGGGTTTGATCCCTGGGCCAAGAAGATCCCACACGCTTCGGAGCAACCAACCCCATGTGCCCCAACTACTGAGCCCACATGCTAGAGCCCATAGTCTGTAATAAGACAAACCAAGCACAACAAGAAGCCCACGCACTGAAACTAGAGAAAAGCCCTCACATAGCAATGAAGACTCAATGCAACCAAAAATAAATAAATAAATAAAATCTTTATTAAAAGAAAATAGTCCTTGTGTGGGGCTGATTATGGACTCTCTTAGCAAGTCCCACATCTGGGCTTCCCTTGTGGCTCAGCTGGTAAAGAATCTGCCTGTAATGTGGGAAACCTAGGGTCGATCCCTGGGTTGGGAAGATCCCCTGTAGAAGAGAAAGGCTACCCACTCCAGTATTCTGGCTTAGAGAATTCCAGGGACTATATAGTCCTTGAGGTCGCAAAGACTCGGACAAGACTGAGCGACTTTCACTTTCACTTTAGCAAGTCCCACATCTGGGCACAGCAAAACATCCTGAGCTGCAACCACACAACAGGCAAAGGGAAACCAAGAGTAGGGTGAGGGCTGGGAAGGCAGTGGAAAAGAGGAGGGATAAAGACAAGGAAGGGGTCAGGGAGGAGAGCCATCTCTGCCTGGGGTCCCCAGGTAAATCCAGGGAAATCAGAGGCTGTTTTCTCGCTCGAAGATCCTCAAGACTTTTCTTTACATCCAATCACTCCCAGCATCATAGGCAGAAACAGAGATAGACTCTGAACTTACCTCAGAGGCAGAGCTTTTCCAGAGCCTTATATACCACTCTTCCCAACTGAGGTCCTTTCCCATCACTGTAAACAGCTCACATCCCATAATAATCAGTGGAACACTTTGTTAAGAAAAATTGTTTGTTGTTCAGTCACTAAGTTGTGCCTGACTCTGCAACCCCATGGACTGCAGCACACCATGCTTCCCTGTCCTTCACTATCTCCCAGAGTTTGCTCAAACTCATGCCCGTTGAGTCGGTGATGCCATCCAACCATCTCATCCTCTGTCATCCCCTTCTCCTGCCCTCAATCTTTCCCAGCATCAGGGTCTTTTCCAGAGAGTCAGCTTTTCACATAAGGTGGCCAAAGTATTGGAGCTTCAGCATCAGTCCTTCCAGTGAATATTCAGGGTTGATTTCCTTTAGGATGGACTGGTTTGATCTCCTTGCAGTCCAAGGGACTCTCAAGAGTCTTCTCCAGCACCACAGTTCAAAAGCATCAATTCTTCAGCTCTCAGCCTTCTTTATTCAAGAAGAATAAGCAAAAGTAATCTGCCTTAGTTTAGAAAGATTTGCCTTCTGGAGAGTCAGAACAGTTGAGGTTCCCAGCCCTGGGTCAGAAACAACATCTCCTGAACTTGACATGAGAGGCTCGGCTAGGCTTCCCTGGTTAGACCCCTGCTTGGTCTCCAGACTTCCCCTATGTGTGTGACCTGGGCTTGGGGGGATGGGGGACACTCTCTGGAGAGAGAGGGTGTCCAGGGGCCACAGGCAGTAAGACAGGCCAAGGTCTTCCCCTCTGATCCCTAAGAGGATGGAAAATGGATCCTGCCTATTTGTAGCTGGTGGTTTGTCGGTACCAGCCAGGCAAAGGGGCAACTGCCGGGGGATGTGAAGAAAGCCTGTCTTCCCCTCTCTCCTCCCTGATCCAGTCTGAGGGGACATGCCCACATGATGAGTGAGAGCAGATAACACCCTGCCCCTCCCCACAACCCAGCCTCCAGCCCTGATCCTAAACCCTTCACGAACCCAGTCTCACCTGCTCTGGGAGAGAAGAGCAGAGCTTGAAATAGAGGTGAGATGGACATTTTAAAACAAGCAGAACTGGGTTCTTCCTAATTGCAAGTGACAGAACTTTCTGGAAGTAGGCTGAGCCTTCACTGGTAGAGCTGCTACCCAGAGGGAAAGGCCTTCACCATGACACAGCCAGGGCAGTTACCTGAAGAACAGAGCAACTCGTGTCCCATGCATCCCCGGATGAGTGCAGTTGCACAATAAACCAGCGATGCTAATAAAAACCAGATGGCTCAATTTCCAGTGTTATATTTGAGGCAAAGACACAGTAAACTTAGCATTTGCTGGCAGCCCAGATACTGTCAATTAGTGGAACTCCTTCCCTCTAAAGGGTGGATGGTTTAAGATGATCTTCCAACTTTGGGGAGAGCCATTTCTGACTTCAGCCATTTACTTTCATATTCCTCCTAATTAGTGTGCAGTCAAAATTTTATGTTTTACTTAGCAACTGAACAACAACAAGACTCCTCACAGGAAGGGATGCACGACTCTCTGCTGGCTGAGAAAGCCACCTTTCTATTTCCCCCAAACTCTGTCTGTGTCTTTTTTATTTGACTTCAGAGGAAAGAAAAAGCCAAGATTTTGGCCAGCAACAGCTGTGATGGATACATGTTGATATTTCATTGTGTCTCAATTTGCATTTCCCTGATGACCAGTGAACTTGAACAAATGTCTATGTTCCATTAACATTTCTTCTTTCAGGAATGTCTTCTCTATGTCCTTTAGTTTTTGTTGTTTTTTTTTTTCTCCTTCTGAATTATTTATCTTTTTCTTATTATTTTGTAGGATGTTGATTTTCAGGGATTTGTCATAAAAAGTTTTAGGCATTTGATCTCAGGCCTTCACTGGCAGTTACCAACCATCTGTGGCTATATATATTTAAACCAATTTTGGGGGGGGGGTGGCGCCTCGGCATGTGGTATGTGGGATCTTAATTCCCTGGCCAGGGGTGGAACCCATGCCCTCTGCAGTGGAAGCCAGGAGTTTCAACCACTGGAGCACCAGGATAGTCCTTAAGGGACCAATTTTAATTTAACTTAAGTTTAAATTCATTTCCTCAATCGCAGTAGCTTCATTTCAAGGGCCCAGTTGCTGTGTGTGCTGAGTGACTACTGGATTGGACAGTGCAGAATGGATATTTCCATCCCCAGAGAAAGTTCCATGGGCAGCACTGGTAGAACCAGTGTATCATTTGTCTTTCATCTTTTCTAGGTTGTCTCTGGCCATACCTAGTTTGACATTTTACTAGAACTAAATCTGGCAATGTTTACTTTATGGCTGCTGCTAAGTCACTTAAGTCGTGTCCGACTCTGTGCGACCCCATAGACGGCAGCCCACCAGGCTCCTCCGTCCCTGGGATTCTCCAGGCAAGAACACTGGAGTGGGTTGCCATTTCCTTCTCCAATGAATGAAAGTGAAAAGTGAAAGTGAAGTCGCTCAGTCGTGTTCGACTCTTAGCGACCCCATGGACTGCAGCCCACCAGGCTCCTCCATCCATGGGATTTTCCAGGCAAGAGTACTGGAGTGGGGTGCCACTGCCTTCTCCATCTTTATGCCTACTAAATGCTTAAGAGAACCAACGAACTCTCTCCCAAGTTTATTTTTGTTTAACTTCCATTTTTTACTTCTCATATTTTTATACTTTTTCTCATTGAGATCTTTAGCCTGCAAAGAACTTACTTACACAAAGGATGAGGTTGTTTGTCTGGCTTTATTTTCTTCCAGAAAATATTGTACAAATACAATTTGTACAATAACCCATTCTCTTATCAATGCAAGACTGTTTGTTGTTGTTTTTTTTTAACTTTTTATTTTGTGCTGGGGTCTAGCCAGTTAACAATGTTGTGATAGTTTCAGGTGAACAGAGAAGGGACTCAGCCATACATGTACATGTATTCAATCTCCCCCAAACTCCCCTCCCATCCAGGCTACCACGTAATATTGAGCAGAGTTCCCTGTGCTGTACAGTAGGTCCTTGTTGGTTATCCATGTATCCATGTGTACATGTCCATCCCAAACTCCCTATTTGTCCCTTCCACACAACAACCATTAGTTCATTTTCTAAGTCTGTGAATCTCTTTCTGTTTCATAAGTAGGTTCCTTTGTGCCGTTCTTTTTCTCAGTGCTCAGTTGTAGAATGTGTGATCAGATTATGGTTTTCGCTTTCCTTTATGAACTGGGCTTAGCGCTCATCCCTAGGCAGCTCTGCCCCACTGATAAACAGTGAACACTCAGCAGTATTTTCATCTAGGTCTGCAGGGCCAGTTAAAGATGGGGAAGCTGAGTCCTGGGAATGGCAAGCAAGCAGCTTCAGGTGACAGGAGGAAAGATCCAGGGACAAGGTCGTGGCAATAAGATGCATTTTGAAAGCAGCCAACTTCTGGCTGGAGGAAGTCCCTGTTCATATTGTTTCCTGCACATGTGCCATGTGGCTTTTCCACCACCAGTTCCCTGCAGGGCTTGGCTACAGGGCCTCAGAGATGGCTTAGAGCTGAAGCCCCAGTTCCTTCCCCACCTTCCACTCTCATGGGCTCCAAGACCTCCCCGCAGCACTCTCACCCACCACCCTCCGGGTTTCTCCATCAAGTGCAGCTCACCTGGGTGCAACAAGTGTGCTTGATGCCAGGAACCCAAACATAAGACAGAGCCGGTGACAGGCTTTCCTTGGAGGAGACACTGGCTGTGTAAATTGCAGGGCCCAGAAAAAAATGAAAATGCAGGGCTCCTTGTTAATACTTAAGAATGTCAAGTTGGGGCAGCAGAGGGCTTAATGAAGCATGGGGCCGTTCTTAGGGCAGGGCTGTGGAGCCAGCCCTCCTCCTAAGGGTTATGGGCTCAGGGAAATAGTGCCTCCGCTTAAGTTTCACCCCCACTCAAATGGAGTGCTCCCAACCTCCTGGCACTAGAGCCCTGACTGCAGCCATTGACCCCAGCCACTCCCAAAGCCCCAAGCTGTGACCCCAAATTAGGGGCTCTACTTTTTTTTTTTTAACATCTTTTCTTTTTGTTTTTTAAATATGGACCATTTTAAAAGGTTTGTATTGAATCTGTTACAGCATTGCTTGAGCTTCCCCAGGGGCTCAGGGGTAAAGAATCCACTTGCAATGCAGGAGACCCAGGTTCGATCCCTGGGTGAGGAAGAGTCCCTGGAGGAGGGCATGGCAACCCACTCCAGTATTCTTGCCTGGAGAATTCCATGGACAGGGGAGCTTATTGGGCCACAATCCATGGGGTCGCAAAGAGTCGGACAAGACTGAAGCGACTGACCATGCGCTCACAGTATTGATTGTGTTTTATGTTTTGGTTTTTTGGCTGCGAGGCATGTGGGATCTTAGCTGTCTGACCAGGAACGGAACCCACGCCCCCCACATTAGAAGGTGAAGTCTTAGCCACTGGACCCCCAGGGAAGTCCCAGGAGTCAGTCTGTTTTAATTCTACTTTAATTCTACTAATTTAGAAACTTTAACTTCACAGAGACTCCAGCCCCCAACCCTATCTTCCCCACAGTATCTGAGTCATATTCAAGGGTGCGGTTGTGCACACAGCCTCCTGGATCACAGCAAAATGAGCAAGAAGCCAGCTTATCCCAGGCTCTGGAATAAAATAGGCCTGGTCCCAAAGCCTCTCCCTCACTCACTGTCTACATCACTGTGAGTCTCAGCTGGGGATGCCTAGAGTTGCTCCAGGCACAGCCATAAGGATTAAAGGAAGTGAGACCCAGTACCTGGCACAGAAAAGAGGCTTATGAACAGTCACTTTGAGGGAGAGGCAGTGTAGCCAAGTGGTGAGAGCTCAGACTGCCTGGAACATCCCAGTTCGGCCCCTTACCAGCTGTACAGTGTAAGCCACGTTCCCAAACATCTCTCTGTCTCCTCAGTCTCTTCAGAGGTTAAATGGAGACTATTCTAAGAGTACATACTGTGTCATTTTTAAGGATTAAATAAGTTAATGTTTGCCACTCTGTTTACAAGGGCTTCCTAGGTGACTCAGTGGTAAAGAATCCACCTGCCAATGCAGGAGACTCAGATTTGATCCCTGGGTCAGGAAGATCCCCTGGAGAAGGGATAGGCTACCCACTCCAGTATTCTTGCCTGGAGAACCCCATGGACAGAGGAGCCTGGTAGGCTATGGTCCATGGAGTCGCAAAGAGTCAGACTCAACTGAGCGACTGAGCATGATATAAAATAAAGCACTGTCTGTAGTCCTGTAGGGTTTGGAATTGGAAGAGTTGGGGGGCAAGTTTGCTCCAGCCTTTTTCACTGAGGAGCCAAAGCAGGCCCTGTGATCTCCCCGAGCTTGGTCTTCCGGCCACTTAATGGACATGATGATTGCGGCGTTTGTGTTGTTGTAAGAATCAAATGTGCCTCTGGTGCCAACATGCTGATAAGCGAGATACAAATGTTGGCTGCTGTCATGGTGATTCTTCTTCTGGTCATCAGAATCCCTGACTCGTGGAGACACAGAAAGAGGACGGAATCCATCCAGTGACATTAACTGTTAGCCTGCCCTGTGGCTGGCTTTGTACTAAAAGCCAAATATATGGAGGAGAAACAGAATATTTCCTGCCATACCAGTAAACAAAGGATGTCACAGTCATCAGCAATTGCAGCCCTCCAAAGTGAGCCAGTGAGCCCTGAGGACACGCAGGAAGAAGAAGAATATCTGCTGTCTAGCAGCCATCAGACTGCATCCACTCTGTACAGTGAGCCCCGAAGAAACTCAGGATGTTAAAGCACAGGATACCGGCCCCAGATAGCTGAGATGCCTATGAAAGGAATGATTTCAGCAAGCCCAGACTCTTGCATCTCCCCACACATAGAGAAGACTAAATTCTGTAACCTGGGAAATTTGGTGTTCTTTAGTTAACAATAATCTTTTGGCTTTAGACCACCTGCCCTTTGTTGCAAAACTTTTATATAACCTGGCTCCTTCCTCACCTCCTTGGAGCATTTAATTCTCTCAGGGTTACTTGAGATGATGCCTCCTGGGCTTAAGTCCTAAAAATTTCCTCTGAATAAAACGAAACCCTCAACTTTTAGGTCGTGACTTTTTCAAGTCTACATGGAGGTAAGTTGGAGGCCCGGACCACAGAAGCTCACTTTCTCCTATTTATGGCAGACAGATAACACCTGATAATACAGGCGAGAGGGGAGTTAGGGTTAGTTGCAGGAGATGTAGGTGGTGCTAGAGGTAAAGAACTCACCCGCCAAAGCCTCTAACCATGGGCTTCCCTAGTGGCTCAGACTGTAAAGAAACTTCCTGCAATGCAGGAGACTCAGGTTCAATCCCTAGGACAGGAAGATCCTCTGGAGAAGGGAATGGCTACCCACTCCAATATTCTTGCCTGGAGAATCCCATGGACAGAGGAGCCTGGAGGGCTATAGTCCGTGAGGTCACAAAGAGTCAGACACAACTGAAGCAAAACTGAAGCGATTTAGCATGCAAGCACAGAGGAGATGTAGTAAGGCAAGAGGTTTCCTAGCAGGGTCTTCATATTTAACTGGGGGCTGGCTGTGCCTCTCACTAGCTGTGTGATCTGGGCCAGGAACTGAGACCTCCGTAAGCTTTAGTTTCCTCATCTGTAAAGACTTTAAAAACTGAATTAAGCAAAATAACATGCAAGCGATGTGCGACTGGTAAATAGATGTTGCTTCCTGCTCTACTCTTTCCCAGCCACATATCAATGATGACAGACCTGGGAGGGGCTCCTCCACCCAAATTCAAATCATGCGAGTTCACCTAGAGGTTGCGGCAGGGGTGAGGGCTCCAGCCAGGAGGGGCCGGGATCTGAGCTGTTTAGATCTGCATCCAGGATGAAGGGAATTTCCTGAAGCTGGCTTTGCTGTCCTCGTTCCTTTTATGAAGCACTGGACTCTTCCTGCATCCATAAAGATGAAGACATTCCTTTGCAGGGATTTAATTTCGAGGCTGCATGCCTGGCCGCTGAGAAAGCCCAGGCTTCCTCCTCCTTTTGAATCTAACCCTGGCGGCTTTGTGGGCTCCAGACAGGACCGCATTCCCTTTAATGCCTCCGGAATCGCTTACTCACACCAAAATCCGCTGCCTCAGGGCTTTCCAGCCACAAGTAAGCCTTCTTTTCATGGGCAATCAGGCAGCAGCCTGGAGCAGAGAAGGGAGGAGGGCTGCATGCCCTACGCCCCACCGGGTCTCTGCAGACAGTTTAATGCAAAGGGCCTCCCCTCTCCCTGACCCCAGGAGATGAGCCCTAGGGGGAGGCACCCAGGCAGAAAATCCATCTGCATCTGAAAAGAGGAAACTGAGGCTGGCCAGGACCCAGGACCCAGGACCCAGGACCCAGGACTCTGGACCCTGGACAGATTTCCCAAATCACCACAGGGAGGATCCCCCTCCCCCAACCAGCCCCCCACCCACCATCTTGTGGCTGAGCCTGTCTTTGGTACTTGCCAGGATCTAGGTGTCATGTGGTCCCTGACTCAATATCTGGGTGCAGAAGGTGAACACGCTCAAGAGAGTGCGTCCAAAGGTGGGGACACATCCACCAAAGGCCCTCTGCTCCTCTGCTCAGGGAAGTGATGCACAAGTTTGAATTGCTAAAGGTTGCGTTGAGGGGAGGGTGGGGGCTGTGTGGGTGGATGTTGCCTCTGCATGGCAGGTCTGGGAGGCTTTTCTTCAGCAAAAGATTTATTGCGAGCTCAGCCGTATGCTGGGTTTCATGCAAGCCTGATGCTGGGATTCAGGGGGAGTACGGTCAAAAAGGCCACCAGTTCAGTAGCACAAGGGGTAAAAGACGAGTGGGCTTCAGATCTGGAGGAGATGGACTCGCCCCCACCCCTTACACTTAATGGCACTGTGTGTCTTCAGGCAGGTAATCTATTTGAACAGCAGTGTCCTCGTCTGTAAACTGTGTGTGACCCTAAAACCTGCCTCTCAGGACTCTTCGGAGGGATCAACTGATATTCTATAAGGGAAAAGATCTCTCACCTGTTGCCGCTTCTGTAAATTGAGGTCTGACTGCTGGACTTCCAAGCCTACTCCCGGCAGCACGTGCGGGCTGCCCTCAGGGTCTGACAGTACTGGAGCCTAAATCTGATGCTGTCACTTGCTGTGTGACCTGCCCAGTGGTACTTAGCCTCCGGGGACCCCGGTATTCCCAACTGTTAACACTAACAGTAGTGCCTAACTCAGACTGTGGCTGTGATAAGTCAGTGATGTAATTCAGAGGTCAATTTAAAAGCAATCAAAATGTGAAAGTGAAGGGCTTTGCACAGATCTGTTCCCAGTCAGCCCTAAAGAAATGGCAGCTATACTTTTGATCATTAATATTCTTATCATCTAAAGGCTAAGAAACCTGAGGTATTTTTCTGTCTTTCCACATGTATGTCTTTAGCCAGGTCCAAAAAAGAAAAAAAAAAAATCGAAAGTTCTCACACTACACAAGGACAGACAATTATGAGGAACTGTGGAAACAACCCAAAACCTTTGGAGAATCGACAGCAAAGCTCAATGCTCAGTTCATGTTGTCGTTCTGCGCTCAAGGGTGTCTCTCCAGATGACCAGCAGGTGCTTCCGGCATCACATGCCAAGCAGGAGCAGGGGGGGTCTCAGCCCCTTCTGCACACGGCCCCTTCACTGGCTGGCCAGCCCCTCACTGGCCTCTTTCTGTCCAAAGGAAGTCTTTGAGTCTCTGTGCTCTGTGCTCCTCTCAGCAACTTCTGCCCATCCACCCCACGACCTCCTGGACACAGGGAACTCTAGGTGCTGAGTCACCTTCAGTGAAAGTAGAGGGGGCCTTGGCCACATCTTAAATCAGGAAGGGCCAGAAGGAGACGTTCACTCCGACACTGACCCAGGTTCTATTGAGCTTAAGAGGAAACTGAGACATACTAAAGGTTACAGATGAAGCTAGTCATAACAGGAGTTGAGGACTCAAGGGCTAGAAGACAGGCTATCGGATGCCCAGGTTACAGCTCTGCATTGGGGTCACCTGGGCACAGCCACGATGCCATGCCTGGACTGAGTACATCAGCATCTTTGGAGGTGGGACTCAGGCTTCATTGTTTGGCATCCAAGACTGTACATCACTGCAACAGAGCTGGGAGACCCCCACGTGAACACTAAGGGCCGTGGTCCACCATGTACTCAGGCCCAAACTGTGTGCTGGGGATTCTGATGTAACTGGTAGCTTGCTAGGATCATTCAAAATTCCCAGGTGATTCCAACATGCAGCTAAGTTTGAAAACCACTGTTTTAATGTAGCACGCATGCGTGCTGCCTGACTCTTTGTGACCTCATGGACTGTAGCGCTTCAGGCTCCTCAGTCCATGGAATGTTCCAGGCAAGAATACTGGAGTGGGTTGCCATTTCCTCCTTCCAGGGATCTTCCCTGGGGGATCTTCCCTATCCAGGGATCGAACCTACCTCTCCTGCATTGGCAGGTGAATTCTTTACCACTGAGCCACTTGAGAAGCCCTTTAATGTAATGTCTCCATTTAAGTTTAAAACTCTATCTACTCTTTAAGGAAAATCATAATACTTAACTGCAACCAAAATGAGTACCTGTTTCGTTGAGATGCAATCCGATGCATGTGCTTCTGTTTTCACAGTCCAGGAAATAGGAGCGCTTGAAGTTATGGGACTATTAATCTGCATTTTGTCCTTCAAGTAGATGTCGTTAGACTTGCTTGCGTGTCACTGCATTAAATCATTTTCCAGTTCAACAGAAATTTACTGTTTGCTTTAGTATCAGCAAAGTTTAAAGGATCATTCTGAATCAACAACATAATAAAAAAAAAAACATTTTTGCCATGAAATGTCCTGTCTTGACATATGGTCCTTATAAATTGAGTTTACTGAGTATTTGTCGTTGGCTGAGAAAAATGTCTGGGATGGGACTTTCACACTATCAGATGGAAATTCCTGCTCCTGTTTTGTTTTGTTGTTTTAAGATTGCCTAAAATTCTGAAGCCTTTCAACCTCTTTATTGCCTCCCAACTATTATGAAGAAACTTTGGGAAGAAGCGCCCCAAACACTCATCCGCTGTTCTCATGGGGAAAACTCTCAACACAGTCACAGGAAGTACATTTTGAATAAGCCAAGGGAAGACCTCCCTGAGCACAAAACCCCAGGGCTGCTCCAGTGTCCTCAGCAGGGAGCACAGCCCAGGGCTCCCCTTTGCCCTCCCCCGCCAAGCCCACATGATCCTCCTTCTCAGTTCTCCTGCCATCCTCAGGCATCCAAGCAGGAGCACCGGGTTTCCCCCCAGACACACACAAACACAGGTGACCCTCAGGGCTTCCAGAAGCTGTGAGCGTCAATCACCTACCCTTATCAGTTCTCCGTCCAACAGTTAGAGTCACAAAGCTGGCTGGAAAAGTGATAAGGGGATGTGACTGGCCAGCGACGATCTTTTTGATGAAGATTTGAGGGACAAGAGGAAAACTGACATTTGATTTTCAGGTCAAAACGTCCACATGACCTTCTCTGGGACGCCCCCCTGGGCCCCCAAACCTTCTCCCTGCCCTCATGCTCTGCTCCAGCTTCTCTCCAAGTCTCTCCTTCTGACATCTGGCAAGCCTTCTCCCTTTCTGCATACACAAATTGAGATATACAGCCCTGGATCACTATAGAAAGTCGTGGATTCTTTGCATTTAAAAAAAATTAATTAAATGTTAAAATGAATTTAAATCTCAAAATGAATAAATAAACCAAAGTTAGCAAAGTCTTTACCCAACAGATCCCACAGTTCTGAGGCAGGACATCCGTGCGTTCTCCTCCTCCCGGGTTCTGTGGCTAAGTCCACACCCACATGCCATTCATAAAGTCCCTACCCCGAGTCTCCTCCTCCTGCAGGGATTGGTCCTCCAGAGGTGCTGGCCCCAGGCCAGGACCCATCAGCTGCAGATCTGCTCGAGCTGGATGTGTATATCCACTGTGCCGTGTGGCCCTGGTGGGATTGGGCTGGGGTGGAGTCCGGTGCGAAAAATGAGTTCCCCTGCATCCTAGCTCACTGTGCTATCATGTCAGGGTCTTCCCTCTGGACAGTTGGCCATCCACACTGATCTATACACACAGTCTTTGAAAACCAACACTACTGACATGGCTTCAATTGTGGAGACGTTAAAATGTCTCTCTAGGTCAGGATGAAATGGGGAATGACAGCCAACTGTCAGGAATGGGTTTCTCCAGAGCAGTATATCATAGGAAGCATCGTACTGGGCAAAGTTCATCAGTGTGGGTCTCACCTCCCATCAGCCTGCCACTCACTTCCTGGTTCTGTGATCTTGAGCAAATGGCTGAATCTCTGAGCCTTGGAACCTGATCTATAAAACAGATTTGTTGTTATTATTGTTGTTCAGTTGCTAAGTCAAGTCCAACTCTTTTTGATACCATGAACTACAGCATGCCAGTCTTCCCTGTCCATCACCAACTCCTGAAGCTTGCTCAAACTCATGTCCATCGAGTTGGTGATGCCATCAACCATCTCATCTTCTGTCACCCCCGTGTCCTCTTGCCCTCAATCTTTCCCAGAATCAGGGTCTTTTCCAATGAGTCAGCTCTTCTCATCAAGTGGCCAAAGTATTGGAGCTTCAGCTTCAGCATCAGTCTGTCCAATGAATATTCAGGGTTGATTTCCTTTAGGATTGACTGGTTTGATCTCCTTGCTGTCCAAGGGACTCTCAGGAGTCTTCTCCAGCACCACAATTGAAAAGCAGATAGCAGATGGTACAACTCCCAGGGCTGCTGTGAGAATTAAATAAGAAAAGGGATGGAAAATGCTTATGCTTAAACCTAGGTTCAACACCCAGGTCAGGTGATTCCTGATTACATAGGTTTCAGCAGGTCTTTTAAACTCTCTAAATTTTAGCTTCTTCTTTTGCAAAGTGGGGAATCTAATAGCTACCTCAAAGGGTTGTTCTGAGGATTATAACAGACATGCAATACAAGGTTAAGAGCATGGCCTTTGTAGTTAAGTGGCCTGGATTTAAATCCTGATTTTATCAGTTACTGGCTCTGTGTAAGTCACTCAGCCTCTCAGAGCGTCACTGTCCACATCTGCAAGATGGCTGTGACAATCTGACAATCCTACCTCCCAGGGCTGTAGTAAAGGTGAAGTGAGGTGAGCTATAAAAAGCTCTAAGCACAGAGATGTCAACAGCAGTGCAGTTGACAGCATTAACAAGATAACAGGAGCACTGACAGTGACCTTGACACAGGAGATGCCCACCAGGTGGCAGCTATTCCAACTGATGTCCAAAAGATGCATTGCTTGAGCCACTTGAATATTTTCTCCAGGGTCAGGCCAGTCAAGACCTGTGGGTGAGCTTTGGTTCCAACTGTGTACTATAGAGAAGGGCTTTAGAAACCACTGTGAAGTGATGGTGTAAAATGAGGCTAGAGGTGTAAGATCAGGGTCAACCACAACACCCGCAATGTCAGGTTTATTAGTTTGGGTTCTCCCTGGCCAGCTAGTTCTGGAGTTCTGAGGACAGACACACCTGATTCAAGGAAATAAGGGCAAAAGATTTGGAAAGAGAAGAACTGCAGAGGAGCCAACCAGGCAGCGCTGCTTCATGTGGCTGAGAAGCAGTCAGAGTTTGCATTAATGCAGTGGCGGTCAAGATGGTGCCCTTTAATTTTAAACTTAACACATTCTTTAAATAACTAAATCATGCAAAGAATGATGCTTATATTTGGATAACATCTGCAGTATGCAGGTGCTGCTGGGCTCAGCTCATCTTCATATAGTATTTTATTTCATCCTCAACAACCCTGAACAGCGTACCTGGGGTGCGCTCAGCCCTTCCTGGGGTCGGCAAGGGTCACAGGAAGAGATCGAGGCAACAGAATGCCAAACACCGAAAACCCTCCCAGGAGAATGAACTCTATCCCAGGGTCCCTTCTGGATGGCAAGGCCACCAAATGGAAAAGAGGAGACAATCACAGGACAACTCTTGTGCATGAGCGCTCAGTGTGTCTGACTCTTTGAGACCCCATGGACTGTAGTCCACTAGGCTTCCTCTGTCTATGAAATTCTTCAGGCAAGAATACTGGAATGGGTTGCCATTTCCTCCTCCAGGGGATCTTTTCAACCCAGGGATTGAACCCAAGTCTCCTGTACTGCAGATAGATTCTTTACCAATGAGCCATCTGGGAATTCAGGACAACCCTTGAATAATAATCATCCAAGGATTATTATTATTTTAGAATATATACTTATTTACTTATCTGGCTGCCTCTGGTCTTAGTTGTGGCACGAGCGATCTTTGTTGTATCATGTAAGATCTTTCATTGTGGCACATGGACTGTAGTTGCAGCGCCCAGACTTAATGGCTCCAAGTCATGTGGGAACTTAGCTCCCTGACCAGGGATTGAACCCATGTCTCCAGAATTGCCAAGCAGACTCTTAACCACTGAACCACCCAGGAAGTCCCCCTTGGATTATTCATGCCAGAAGGCGGAACCCCAGGCATGTGCCATTTGCAGGACAGGACAGGACAGGCTGCAAGCTCAGTGTAGACCTTTGACTGTCCACCCAAGCCCTCCTCCATCAATCTAGTCCCCTCCACTCTAAGAACTCACTCCAGTCCATCTTCCCTGGCTCAGTCATAACACCATGTACTGCTCCACCTCGATTAGGACTTTATCAGCACATGGTGTGTGTGTGTATGTGTGGTCAGTCACTTCAGTCATATCCGGCTCTTTGTGACCCTACAGACTGTATCCTACAGGCTCTTCTGTCCATGGGATTTTCCCGGCAAGAATACTGGAGTGGTTTGCCATTTCCTTCTCCGTGGTATTCATTACTAAAATGCATCAACACGTGGAGGGGGGACCATAGCCTGACAATCTGGTGGGACTGCCTGCACAGTGTCATCACCGCTGAACCCTCTGTCCCACACGGTCAAGCACAGATTGGCCCCTGGCTCGCTCACTCTATGATCCCAGAACCAAAACACTCTCCAGGCTCCCTCTCCTCCTTTGGTTGTCTTTTTATGACTTTTTACCAAAACACATACTGAAACTACTTCTGGAAATATCATGAGCCATCTAAATATATAACCTCTAAAATATACTTTTATGTATGTATTTGATTCGAGTTTTGCCACCTCCAATACAAGAAATTTTCTTAGGGATTAGTTCTACTCAAAGCACCGCCATTTTCTTTTTATAGAATAAAAAACAGATTCAGCGAGGTTAAGCAACTTGTCCGAGGCCTCACAGCTTGTCAGAATTAAATCCCGGATATTTCTGTCTCTGTAGGGCCCTCCTACATCACCCTCCCTTTCTAAGTGCACAAACAAGTGAGTGGGCATCACCGTCAACCCTTCTCACAAACATCCCAAGTCAAGCATGCCTTTCAAAACAAGTTACTGTCATTAGGCCAGAAACTGAAGGCCAGTCCTAGTCAAGGAGGCAGGCTTGAGGATGAAGCGGAATAATTGCTGAGGTGATGGACCGCACCCTGACCGTCTTTCACGGGCACCGGGTCCAAAACGTTCCCCTACAGATCCCACCTGGTGCTTCCTGTAACTCCTCTGGGCCTGCGTCGACTAACAAAACCCCCATCCCCCAGGTCTCCGGCCGGGCAGTCTGTCACAATCGTTTTGCGTCTCACATAATCCTTTCCTGCCGGCTGGCTGGCTCCACCGCAGCCTGTCTGCCCGTCCGTTAGTACGTTCCTTATGGGCAGTGCTGATGGGCACCCTCAATCAGCCAACCCCTTCCCCGCAAGCCTGGACGGACACACTTGCTCCGTGGTTGGGGGGATTCTAACACCCCATGGAAGGGACAGACGGAGGGAAGGAGAAGGCTGAGAGCTGGGCCCCTTCCAGAGAGCCGACTGCCCCGCCCAGCTGCGTGCAGGGCTACGACCTGTCCCCTCCCCGACTCCATCCATCCGGTTGGGCTCACTGCACCCAGTTTAATGCGCTCAGGAATGTGCTCGGTTGAGACACCCATGTTTGCTTTGGCCCCGTTGAGCCGAAACGTGCCCCAGGCTCTGCTCATCCGCCCGCAGGCTTGCTCCACCCAGTCTTCAGAGAACGTCCATCGGCGAAAAGCGACTGACGCCCAGAACAGGGCACCTGCGTTTAATATGTCTTGAAGCATAGTAAACATCCATCCAGCCTGGCCTGCAGAGATCGCACGGGCCCCACCCTGGGAGCCAGAGGAGGCACAGGGCTTTGAAGTCCCTTCAGCTCCGCTGTCGGTTCCTTTCCTCCCTGACTACTTCGGGCTCTGCAGCCCCAGGGGCATCTGCTCTCTGAAGCCCACGTGGGGTCTGAACGCTGGTCTAGAAGCACTGACTGTGTGCTGGTCTCTGAAACGGGGTCCTGGGCCGCAGCTGAACCTGAGCTTCCAGCCTGGGGGTTGGGCAGATATGACCTAAGAGATAAATGGGTGTGGAAATGGGGCCAACACTACCAAATTAGATTTGGGATCTGCTTACAATTTTGTCCCAACTTGGGTCTTAAGTATATAAGACAAGAAAGAAATTTGATTTTGGAATGGTTCCAGAAAACTTGGGTTGTCAACTTTTTTATATTTATTTATTTGGTTACCCAGGTCTTAGTTGCAGCATATGGGACCTTTAGTTGCAGCATTCAAACTCTTAGTTACTGCAAGTGGGATCTAGTTCCCTGACCAGGGATTGAACCCAGGCCCCCTGCATTGGGAGGCCAGAGTCTTAGCCACTGGGCCACCAGGGAAGTTCGCAGTTGTCAGCTTTATAGTGGAAAAAAACTCAGATCCAGGGAAGGAAATTGTGTCCAAGTGGAGGTGACTGGACAGAGCACATGAGCTGGATCTCGGAGGGTGGGTGCAGGTGGTTGGCAAAGTGGCCTGGCACAGATCAGGAAGTGTCCAGAAGGTCAAGCAAAGGAGAATGGCCTCTGACTGGAAGGTGTGAGTCACTGAGAGAGGATATGAAATTGCATCTCACACACCTGTTCATCCTTTGTTTAGTCTCTCTCTCCCCGACTCAAACATAACCACCAGTTAGACAGGGCAATTTTTCTATTTTGTTCCTTGCTGCTTCCACCATGCCTAGAACAGTCTGGCAGATAGTAGATGCTTAATTAAATGTTTGGGGAATGAATCAATGCACAGAAAAATGATTTCCTGGGAGAGGGACTATTGAGGAATTTAGTAATAATACTAAATTTTTAATAATACTGGTTCTGGGGCCAACACCCTTTTTTACAAAACAAATGTGTTTTGTAAAAAACACATTTGGAGGGAGGCAATTGTTGGGGCTGTTAGAAGACTAGGTTCAAGTCCCAGATCTGTGTCTTGCTCTATGGAAGTTGTTGTTCAGTCATTCAGTCGTGTCCGACTCTTTGCAACCCCATGGACTGCAGCACACCAGGCTTCCCTTCACCATCTCCTGGAGTTTGCTCAAATTCATATACACTGAGTCAGTGATGCCATCCAACAATTTCCTCTTTTCCTTTTGCCTTCAATCTTTTCCCAGCATCAGAGTCTTTTTCAATGAGCCAGCTTTTCGTATCAGGTGGCCAAAGTATTGGAGCTTCAGCTTCAGCATCAGTCCTTCCAGTGACTATTCAGGGTTGATGTCCTTTAGGATGAAAACTAAAAGTAGAGCCTGCTTTTCAGAAACCTCCCTTCTCAAGAGGCCATGTCACTGCTGGCCCACCAACCACCCTCAACAAGCTTCTACACACTTCTTTTTCAACTGGGTGCTTCTCAGTTGTGGGTAACACTCATACACTTGTTCTATAAAGACCATGGAGACACACCCCACCTTGGGTAGCCTCAGCAGCTGCCATTGCCCACACAGCCAGCTCCTGTCTCTTCTGCCTGGCATTCAGGTCTCTGTACACACTGGCCCCCACTATGATATTTGTCCAAGATTTTCTTGCGTGAAGTCTATGTCTCAGCCACATCAGACCAGCCAGTGAAACACAAACATGTTCTCAACCTGCCCTTTTTCACACCTTTGTCCATCATGGTTTTCTTCATGCACGTTGCCTTTTCTACCCAAATTGAAAGCCCAGATGCCTCTGGGAGGCCTGCCTGGTCCTGACAGTTGGGAGGAAGACCCTCTGCTCTGTTCTGGTCCAGCCAAGCATTCTCATCTCTCTCCTTGGTTTTATTTATTTATTTGGCTTCACTAGGTCTTATTTGTGGCATGTGGGATATTTAGTGGCAGCATGCAAACTCTTAGTTGTGGTATGTGGGATCCAGTTCCCTACCAGGGATCGAACCCATGCCCCCTGCATTGGGAGCCAGACTCTTAGCCACTGGCCCACCAAGGAAATCCTTCTCTCCTGGTCTTTATTTCCCTGCCTCTTGCTTCCACTCGCTGTATCTTCTCTTGACTTGCCCTGAATGTTGAGTGTCCTGTCTGCCAAAGTGGATGCTCGCAAAAACATATCAAAGTGGATAGTGTTGCACCTTCTCAGATTTCCTTCCCCACAGCAATGGTACAGACAGAATGAGGGAGAAAAGTGAATTCATGAACCTTCAATTAATTGGCACTGGCTGGGAGCTTGTCCGTGAATACCCATCATGTCATCCTCCTTTACACCATACTCTTGGGTATCTAAGTTCCATGTGTGTCCTTATTTCCACCCTTGAACTTCTTCCTTGTGTGGTCTCAATCATTGTTCTGCCCACAAGCTCCTCCCACATTCCAGAAGTTCAACCAACATCACGTGATCTCCACACAGTCATACCCACATGTGTCAAGCCCATGTCTCCAGCTTCTTATTAAATGAGACATTTCCTTCTAGTTCAATGCAGTCTCTGTCTACCAAACACAATGGAACATCAGAAGGCTCCAAAACTTGAGACCTCTCTGATTGCCCAATGGTTAAGACTCTGCACTTCCCCTGCAGGGGTCAGGAACAAGGATTCAACATGCTGGGCGGCCCAGCCAAAAAAAAAAGCTCCAAAACTTGGGTAACTACATACAGAATCCCTCACAAGATATTGTTCTTATGTGCTTGAATACAATGAACAGCCAAGAAAAATCAGACAAAAGTTCCAGGCAGCATCAGCAGGAGCAAATGTGGTCAACACACCACCGGTATCCTCTTGGCTTAGCCGTTCCTGTTACCTGCCTGTAGCTTCAAACATCCTCCATGCTCTATCTGAGGCATGTTTCTTGGTTTGTGCCAGGGGCCAGCTGGACATTCTGGGTAGTTAACACCTCTGGGGGGAAGATAGCCCAGTGATCCTGCCCTCTGCTGGACCACTCTGAGATACATTCTCCCAGGGGTCTCCAGCGGGGCTTCTTGCATGAAGCGTACATTTCTCCAGTTGTCCATGGTGGTAGCCCGCTCACACACTCTCAGTTGGTCTCCTTCCCTTTCTCGTCTCACCACTCCCCACTCGGCCTCCTAAATAAACCACTTAACACTCAAGTCTTTGTCTAAGAGTGTGCTTTGGAAGATCCCAGCCTGAGACCATCTCCTTTTAAACCCCTTCTGCCCAGAATATGATAAGTGCTTCTCTTCCAAGCCCAAACCTTCATTTCTACCCAGAAACCAGGAGAAGAAAGATGAAAAAAAATCTAAAACAAAGTAGGACCCTCAGGGACAGCAGTCACACATCATCATATTTTAAAACTGTGATGTCTAGAGGAATTGGCCAAGTTAAGCTCCCTACTGCTCAAGTGGGCCATCAAAGAGCACTTCTGACCTCCAAGGAGACACCAATTGCCTGAAGTCACCCACCATATTAAGGACAGAACTGGAACCTAGACTCAAGTCTTGCAACTCTCAAGTTGAGGGCTGGGTCTGCTAAGCCATGTTGCTGTGCAAAGGTTTAACCAAGTGGTAAGTCCCTCCCAGGTCACTGGCTAAGTTCACAGCTGAAGAAAAATAAGTTCTGACATTCCTACTCTTCTCTCATGAACCTTGCAAAAACTTAAAAGAGAAAGGACCTAGCCCTTTCCAAGTACACAGGTCTACATGGCAAAGAGAAGTCAGCTGTAGAAGCAATGATCTAGACACTGCGTAGGCCCAGCAACAGTTTGTTCTAATGACAATAATTCAAAAATAGCCGTATCTCCAGACCTCTTCTTGGTCTTGCTCAAGGAGACCCAGGGCTTATTAGTGGAGAACACACAGTCTCAACCTCCAGTTGAACTGTCTGCTTCTTAAGAAGGAAAAGATGGAGCTCAAAAATATCTTATTCAAATGCTTATACATTTTCCACAATATACTGCACAAGATAATGAAGCTGCTGGGACATCCAGAAGATCATTAAGGAAGACTGGCATGGTGGGGACTTCCCCAGTGGTCCAGTGGCTAACACTCAGCACTGCCAAAGCAGGTGGCCTGGATTTGATCCCTGGTCAGGGAACTAGATCCCACATGCCACAACTAAGACCTGGAATCAGCCAAATAAATTTTAAAATATTTTTTAAAAAGAGAGAAAGAAAGACTGGCATGGGGACATGGGCTTATGTTTCTAAAAGACAGCGAAACACTACTCAGAGTGAGTTCGGATCTCTAATTTCCAAAATTATCAGTTTAGCTGGGTCACCTCCTGTGCTGTCTGCTTTGTCCTGGCCACACTGGTGAGGGCACATCAGGCTTTCACAGGGGTGGCCTTCTCCTGCAGAGTGTTAGAGCTGTTTTCAGAGCTGTGAAGCTATCAGCATTTCAGCAAAAGTGTCTGTGTTATGCATCATGAAGGTGGAGTGTAAGGAAATTCCAAAATATTCCCCGGCCCATAGACACACACACACACACGACCCAGGTGTGGAAAGTGGGAATCTTCTCATGTCTTCAAAGAGCTTTAAAAACAAAACAACGTATTCTATTAAGACAATATATTTTTGTTTTCCTTGCTTCTCAGGATGTCTTCAAATATATTGTAGACAAGCTATTTTAATTTTTATCATATGATTTCTATAAACAACACATTTTAAAGTGAAAAATTCCAAGTGGATTAAAATGTCCCTACCACTGGATCCTTCAAGCTCCCTTCTTGGCACCCCTCCTCCCAGAAACTAGTGCAGACGATGCACAGAGATGGGCTTCCCAGATGGCTGTGGTAAAGAATCTACCTGCCAATGCAGAAGACTCTGGTTCAACCGCTGGGTGGGGAAGATCCCCTCAAGAAGGAAATGTCAACCTACTCCAGTATTCTTGCCTGGAGAATTCCATGGACAGAGGAGCCTGGCAGACTATATAGTCCATAGGGTTCCAAAGACTCGGACACAACTTAATGACTAAACAACACCAACAACATGCACAGAGATGCAGATCACAGCCAGAAAAAATACAGAATAATCAAAATAACCACTGAGAAAAGTTTGGTTAAATAAACTAGGGTGAGTCCATTTTATATGAAATGGTATTATCAGTCCATTTGGCTGGAGAGTGTCATGGTTCTAAAACAAGTCCTCAAATTCTCTGACATTTGCCCCAACCAAGCAGTAGAGTCCATGGCCCACCCCTGGGGTGGGGGGTGGTGAGTGGGTAGGGCGGTGATCCTGGCTTCCTCAAGGAAGAAAATGAGGTGGAAGAGATACTAAGTGGCCTCCAGGCTGCGTTAGAAAAAGTCACACAGGGATGTGCCTGGTTGTCCAGTGGTTGAGACTATGCCTTCCAATGCAGGGGGTGACGGTTCGATCCCTGGTTGGGGAGCAAAGATCTTATTTGCCCTGCAGCCAAAAACCCCCAAAACATAAAAACCAAACCATAAAACACAAGCAATATTGTAACAAGTTCAATAAAGACTTTTAAAATGGTCCACGTAAAAAATATCTTTTAAAAAAAGGAAGGACCCTAAAGAGAGGCATCTTTGCAAGCTCCTACTGGTCTGGGCTTCTCATTCATTCACTCTTAACTCTCAGTAAAGCTTCATTAAAGACTAGGGCCAAGGGTTCCCTGTGTCATAGAAAACTGAGGGAAGGGCCTGAGGAGCCAAGGGGAAGTCAAGGCGCTGTCCCCTAAGAACAGGGCACTGGAAGAGGAGAATCACTGGAATGACCGAGCCCTGAAGGAGGGAGCCCACCCAAGGTCACGGGCGTCAGAGGCAGCAAAGGGCAGAGGAAAGAGGGGACTGGGCCTTGACCAACCATGCCCTTGGCACAGCAGGGAGCCCTCAGAAATAGGGCGCCTGGACTCCTTCAGGGGGTTTGTCCTGACACCAAAGGCTGGGGGTCTCAATCCTATTTTAATCTGAGCAGTGAAGAGGCATGTGACCTTGTTCTACAGTCACAGGCCGCTGAGGCCCCAGATGGTCGAGATAGTGAATCTGCTGGCAAAGCTTCCCCAAATAGCCAAGAAGTTAACACCCTCGAAACAGCCCTGTGAGGGCAGGGGGGCCGGTCTGCTCCTCCCTCCTCCTCCCCGCCCCTTCCTCTTGTCCTTTCTGTTCTGTGGAAAGGCCTGCCTTCCACACTCTCCCTCTCATCTTTGGCAGGAACCAAGCCCACACTGTGCATTTCCCAGTGGTCCTGAAGCAGTGGGCTTCCTGCAGGCATCCTCTCCAGGGTCCTGTCCCCACCGCTCTCAGGGCCCATGACTCCTGGTGCCAGATGGCTGAGCAACATGGCCAGTGGCCACCAGCAAAGCCGCAGAGGGTGTGTGCTCTGAGAAGGAGGTTAAGGAGAGCTCCTCTTATTTAAAAAAAAAAAATGAAGCCATGACATTCATTAATTCAACCAACAATCATGGCTAATATATTATATATATATGTGTGTGTGTGTGTGTGTGTGTGTGTGTGTGTGTATATATATATATATATACACATATACATACACATATTGTTGTTGTTCAATCGCTAAGTTGTGTCCAACTTTTTGCGACCCCATGGACTGCAGCACGCCAGGTTTCCCTGTCCTTCACTGTCTCCCAGAATTTGCTCAAACTCATGTCCATGGAGTCAGTGATGCCATCCAACCATCTCATCCTCTGTCACCCCTATATGTATAAATAACTAAATATATATATTTGGCTGCACCAGGTCTTAGTTGTGGCACAAAAGATCTTTAGTTACAGCATGCAAACTCTTAGTTGTGGCAGGTGGGATCTAGTTCCCTGACCAGGGATCAAACCTGGGCCCCCTGCATTGGGAGCATGGAGTTTTAGCCACTGAACCACCAGGGAAGTCCTAAAATACTTTCTTAATATAATAAAATACCTATCCCAAAATACCAATCAATATTAACCTTAATAGAGAAATACTACAGTTAGAAAATATGATGGGGAAAAGATCCTCTACACATTCTAAATGAATTGATATATAATATATACATATATATGCAGGTAGATGTATGTATATTAGAAAAGGAACTTAATAAGAAATATATAAGACCTATGAGAAAAAGAGCTAATATTCATTGAGAAGCATATAGAAGACTAACAGAATTACAGAGCATTTTCTTGAGGCAGTGAATGTGTGCATGCTCAGTCACTTCAGTCGTGTCCCACTCTTTGCGACCCCATGGACTATAGCCCGTCAGGCTTCTCTGTCCACGGGATTTCCCAGGCAAGAATACCAGAGTGGGTTGCCATATCCTTCTCCATGGGATCTTTGTGACCCAGGAATTGAACTTGCATCCCCTGCATTGGCAGGCAGATTCTGTACTCTCAGCCACCTGGGAAGCAGGGATAACATTTATAAAGATATTCAGTCCCAATAAAAATCATAAACAAATTTTATAAAAGTTTTTTATTTAAAAACTTTCTGAAACAATAAACACATGGGAAAAAAATGAGATAATTCTGAAAAAGGAAAGCAGGGAGACAGAATTGAGCCTGCAAAGTGTCAATATCCCCTGCAAAGCTTCAATATTTAATACAGTGTACCACAGCTGCAAGAAATGACAAACCCATGGGAAGTTCTGAAATGGCTGAGTGTACATACAAGTGAGCAAAGTAAAACTATGATTTTCTATTAAACTTCAGTGGGACTTGTGGACGCCAGAAAACTCCCCAAATGACATATGCTGCTTTATGTCTCCAGGTGATGGAGACATGAAACTGACCACTGTTTTAGGGCTGCTTGTTTATTTCCTTCTGGTATAGCTTCTTGAATGATACCTCAGTAAAGCAAGAACCAAGTCAGTGTTGGAGGGTGGAATTAAAAAAAAAGAAAAAAAAAGATTCCAACAAGCTGCTCATCAAACATCCCCTAGCTCTGTGGCCCCTCCTCCAGGGTTCTTGCTGCTGTGGGATCATGTGACCAATTCTGGCCAATGGGCTTTGAGAGGAAATGACATGCTATTTCCAGTCCCAGAGAAGAGCTCCACCCCACAACCTCTCAGTTGCCATGGCAACCAAGGAAAACAACTATTTAAGATAGTGTCCTTGCAAATCAGGGTGCCTCCACCTACTTCTCTCCTGCATGGGGGAAGAGTCCCCCATCAACCCTTACTGGACATGCAGTGTGATTAAAAAACCAAACTTTGTCACAATAAACCACTAAAATACTGGGATTCATCAGTTACTGTAGGATGACCCAGCGTATCCTGGAGGGATAAGGAGATGTCAGCATTTCAAAGCAATGGTTCTCACATTAGAATTCTCTAATTCTACACGTTAGAATAATCTGGGGAGGCGGGGACCTCCCTGGTGACACAGTGGTTGAGATTTTGCCTTCCAATGCAGCAGGTGGGTGGTCAATCCCTGGTCAGGAAGTTAAGATGCTACATTTCTAGAGGCCAAAAAAACAAAACATAAAACAGAAGCAATATTGTAACAAATTCAATAAAGACTTTAAAAATAGTCCACATCAAAAAAACAAAAAACATCTTAAAATAATAATAACAATCACCTGGGAACTCTGGAGAAATGTGAGCTCCCAGGGCCTTCTGAGAGCCTCTGACTATATTGCTCTGCACAGAAGCTCATAGGCAACCATAGTTTGTAGAGTTCCCCAAGTGAGTGTATGGTGCAGCCCCAGTGGAAAACCACTGCTTTCAGTGAAGCAGCCGAGCATTCTGTAAGAGAAGACTGCAGGTGGGTTCATGGTCGGGTCAGCATCTGCTCTGCACACGTGGTTCTTCCCATGAGCCTGTTTTTGGCCATGGATTTCTACTGCCCTGAGCTTGAATGCAGTTGCCAATTCTTGAGAAGCTGTGTGTGTGTGTGTGTATGTCTGTGAAGATTGGGTATCAGGAGTTCTGAGGCTGAAATGCAGTGGAAAACAGCACCTTTGCCCCGTGTTAGAGGCACCTCTATAAATAGGCAAGTAGGGCCTACGTGGGGAAATTCAAGCTGGAGTGTTCAGCTGAGCATTCTGCATAGAAAACTATTCAGAACTAAGACTCTCGCAGGGTGTGGAAGTGTGGGGACCCTGCACTGCTGTGTTCTGATGTCATCTGCCTATTGGGGTCAGGAGAGGCGTTGAGAGAAGCTGAGACTGGGTGGGGTTTCTGATGCAGGGAGTGAAAATTGCTCTCTTTTTTTATATACAATGTATCTCCATATACTTTTATTTTCTTCTGGAAAAATGCTGTTCACAAAGAACTTTTAATATATGGAACATACTAAATTTAGCCCAAAAAAGATACAAATTAGGCATATAATTGGGACTGAATTCTTTTTAACATAATGCAAAAAGAGGAAAAGAAACATGCTAACCCAATGACAGCAGATATCCCTATATGGTAAGATTCTTTTGTTCTTTCTTCCTTTCTTTTTATTTTAAATTAATTTTTATTGGAGTGTAGTTGATTTACAATGTTGGGTTAGTTTCTGCTGTACAGCAAAGTGAATCAGCCATATGTATACATATATCCCCTCTGTTTTGGATTTCCTTCCCTTTTAGGTGACCACAGAGCACTGAGTAGAGTTCCCTGTGCTGTACAGTAGTTCTCATTAGTTATCTATTTTATACATAGAAGGCAATGGCACCCCACTCCAGTACTCTTGCCTGGAAAACCCCACGGATGGAGGAGCCTTATAGGCTGCAGTCCATGGGGTCTCTAAGAGTCGGACATGACTGAGCGACTTCACTTTCACTTTTCACTTTCATGCATTGGAGAAGGAAATGGTAACCCACTCCAGTGTTCTTGCCTGGAGAATCCCAGGGACGGGGGAGCCTGGTGGGCTGCCGTCTATGGGGTTACACAGAGTTGGACACAACTGAAGCGACTTAGCAATAGCAGCAGCAGTATATATATGTCAATCCCAGTCTCCCAATTCATTCCACCTTCTGAGAGTGAACATTTCTGCTGTCATCAGCCTGGGACCTGGTTCCTGGGAGTGCAGGCAGGCTCATAACCCTCTCAGAGAGACCTAAGGGGGCCCCACTGCATGAGGCAGGCTGAGAGATGGGTTGGGGGGGGAGCTGTTCTATGAAATCCCAACTCTGCGTAAGTGTAACTTGATCCCGAATGTCTAGTAAAGTCTCATCAGAAGGTACAGATGGATTTCCGCACCATCTGGGAAATTAGGGGTGCACATCATCATAAACATGCCTCCTCTCTTGCTCCCCACACTCTACAGCCTTGAAGCCTATGTTCTTCATAATCTGTCCCAGTCTCCCTCAGCCATGGCTGCCCCACAGATCTGCAAACACATAGCCTGCACCTGCCACCCTCCCATCCTGGGCCAGAGATCCAAGCAGTGACTTCTGCTGGTCACTCTCAGTAATGGCCACCTGACACGTGCTGTGATTCCAAGAACATGCTGGTGCCAGCCAGACTCACCAGGCCCACTCATGTAAGCTCCATCTGGGGCTGATTCCACACTGCAAAGGCAGAGTTCAGTTGCAACGGAGATTCTACAACCCACAAAGCCTAAAATATTTACCATCCAGCCCTTTGCAGAAAAAATATGTTGACCCCAAGTAGAGACAAAGCATGCTCAAATTTGTTTTTTCTCCCAGAATGATTAAATTGCCATTAAACTTATAAATAGAGTATATGTTTCTATTCACAAAAAGAAATTCAAATAGAGTCACCTGAAATTTAAAAATAAGGGACTGGAAATACCTAGTTATTGTGGGAGTCAAATGGACTAACTTCAGGGGTTACTACACCTAGTTAGGGCTTTCCTGGTAGCTCAAATGGTAAAGAATCTGCCTGCAATTCAGAAGCCCCGGGTTTAATCCATGGGTCAGGAAGATTCCCTGGAACAGGAAATGGCAACCCACTCCAGCATTCTTGCCTGGAGAATCCCGTGGACAGAGGAGCCTAGTAGACTACAGTTCATGGGGTCGCAAAGAGTCGGACATGACTGAGCAACTGACACTTTCACTTTTTCATACCATACTCAACCTGGGTTGGAAAACTTACTTTAACTCTTCCTAGAGCCAGAGCCATCTTGGACTGTGTTTCTCTAATGTCCAGTCTTCAAGGCTACAGGGAGTCTGTCCTGGGGATGCTAGAACTCCACCAGCCGATGGCAGGAGGACACTGATAAGGGGGAGTTGCTCAGAGCCCTCCCAGGTGGGTTCCGTGACATCACACCACAGGTTTCCCTCCCCAGACTCAGGGTGGGAAAGATGGAGAAAGATCCACAGCTTTGCCTTCTCCATCTGCCCCAGGATCCTGCCTTCCAATCAGGGTACCGTTGCCAGGGAGATTCAGTCCCTCATCTCCCAGCTCCCGGAGGTCAGGGCCCCTGTCCTAACGAAGAGCAAATTAACATCAAACGCACTGGTTTAGCCCACCGCTGCTTTTCATAATCACTGCCCATTCTCAGCAGCAGCTTCAAAGCGGCTTCTCCCTTCAGAACACATTACTCGCAGAAAGCTATGCCCTCCCCGTGTCTTTAAACGATGATCAAAATGCAGATCACCTGCTCTGTAATCACCCATGCAGGCCCCTCCTCTTGCTTCCTGCCAGAGGGAACTCTGATGCATTTGGTAAACATTAGCCCTCACCTCGGAGAAGGCAATGACATCCCACTCCCGTACTCTTGCCTGGAAAATCCCATGGACGGAGGAGCCTGGTGGGCTGCAGTCCATGGGGTCGCGAAGAGTTGGACATGACTGAGCGACTTCCCTTTCACTTTTCACTTTCATGCACTGGAGAAGGAAATGGCAACCCACTCCAATGTTCTTGCCTGGAGAATCCCAGGGATGGGGGAGCCTGGTGGGCTGCCGTCTATGGGGTCACACAGAGTTGGACACGACTGAAGTGACTTAGCAGCAGCAGCAGCCCTCACCTGTGTGATCAAGGGACTGCGTTAGGAATCAGGGTTCTACCCATCCCCACCCCCCCATCCTAATTCACAAACGTGTGCTGCCAACACCATTAGGAAACCAGGGCTCAGTCCGCATCTCCTCAGTGGACAGGTAGCTCAGAGCCTGGCGGTGGGAAGGGGCGGTCCCACCTCAAAGGAGGAGGCCTCCACCCCCACTTCCCCCCAGCCCCATGGTCTGGTGAGCCGGTAGAATCAACACAAATGTGTTTGAATTTCTTGTCCTAGTTGAAGACCATCTCTTCCCTGATCATCACATAGGAAGGACCAAATCCCAGATGACTCAAAAGGAAGACCATGAGATTTGGGCTTTGTCTTGGCAGGTTCCCGGCGTTGAAGGGTGTGTGAACTAGACTTTCAGTCTCTGTAAATTGATCTTTAATATCTATAAAGTGGCCACAAGGTGTCCCCTAAGTTAAACCCTGGTTCACCCTAAAATACCTGGAGACTTTCTCTTTTCTTTTTTTAATTTATTTTTTAAATTGAGGGAGTAGTTGCTTTACAAGGTTGTGTTAGTTTCTGCTGTTTAATGAGTAAATCAGCTATATGTACACACATACCTCCTCCCTCCTGGACCTTTTCCCACCCCCCCATCCCACTCTCTGGGTCATCACAGAGCACCGAGCTGAGCTCCTGTGCTATGCAGCAGCTCCCCACTAGCTATCTATTTTACACATGGGCCCCAACCCCCACAGCAAGCATGGACTTCTCGGGGGCACCATTTTCAAGCAGAGCCAACCCCAAGTTCACTCACCCTGGCTCGCCCACTCGCTCCTTCCCAAGGAGACCAGGATCAGGGTGCTTGCCCTCGGCTCCTGTCTCTCACTTTGCCTTGTGAACAAACCCATGCCTCCTCTGGGCAGTCCTGCTTGGCTTGGGGCGTTCTCCCCAGGGAATTGAGTATAAAATTATATAGTTGTAAACCTCTTTCTGGTTTCTTTGTTCTGCATCTGGCCTCACCATATCCCACCCAACTTCATATAGTTAGAGCAAGAAGAGTTGTTGCTGTTGTTCTTGCTTTCCAGTCGCTCCATGTATCCCACTCTTTACAACCCCATAGACTGTAGCCCACCAGCTAAAATCCATGGGAGGAACATGGAGCATGGAGCAAGTGAACTGGAAGCCAGGAGAAAATTCCAAGGAGGAAAAGGATCTTACAGGAAAGAGATTATTCCAGTCTTGATTTCTTTCCTTTATTTCATAGGCTTCATAGATTAGTTGGAAATTTGCTGGAGATGCTTTTCATCCAGAATTCAGGGGGACACGTAATGCAACAACCTTACCAAGATGTTGGGGGTGATGTAGATCCTTCCAGCTGGGCTGGAAACCAGTTTGATTACTCTAACCAAAGACTAATGATGACAGGCAGATGTCATCTGGAAGGCGGTCAGAGCCACTCACCAGACTTCAGCCACGACTTGGGGAGGAGGTGGAAGGCACTCCAATGTAATCTGCAAATACCATGAAGCTGAGTGCAGTTCTGAACAAGCTGGACAGTGAAGTCAGGATCCGTGAGCCTCTGACTTGGACAACAGCACAGGCTTATAAGCGCTTCCAGGGTGGTGCTAGTGGTAAAGAACCCACCTGCCCATGCAGGAGATGTAGGATACACAGTTTCAATCCCTGGGTCAGGAAGATCCCCTGGAGGAAGACACAGCAACCCACTCCAGTATTCCTGCCTGGAGAATCCCATGGACAGAGAAGCCTGGCAGGCAGGCTATAGCCCATGGGGTCACAAAGAACTGGACACAACTGAATCAACTTAGCATGAATGTACAGGCTCATATGAAGTAAACCAGGGCTCTGGACACCAGTGTTGTTGTTCATATTTATCCTGGGGACAGTGAGGAGTGACTGTGTAATAACATTTTTGAGTGCACGCAGTGGCTCCAGACTTTTCCACTGGAAGCATATGGGGAGGAAAAGAATTTGTACTCTCCAGGGGATGTAAGAGAGATATTCAGAAGAGCCTCAACCTCCCTGGAGAATATTTATATTGAAATCTGTTGTTTTAAATATTTATGCACGTTTGGAGAGCTTCCCAGGTGGCACAGTGGTAAAGAATCCACCTGCCAAAGCAGGAGATGCAAGAGAAGCAGGTTCAGTCCTTGGGTTGAGAAGATCCCCTGGAGGAGGAACTGGCAACCCAGTCCAGTTTTCCTGCCTGGGAAACCCCATGGATAGAGGAGCATGGCTGGCTGCAGTTCATGGGGTCACAAAGAGTTGGACATGATTGAGCGTGCATGCACGCCGCCCACACACACACACACACACACACACACACACACACAATATATCCTTATTTTGGTATAAAATGTTTTCCCAGATCCTCAAATTATACTGATGCTTTAGGACTGCATAATGTTTATCCTGTGACTTTTGTAGCCCTTGACACATCAATCAGGTACCCCCGCACAGATACCCCCACAGCCAACACACATGTGATGTAAATCCTTCCAGGTGGGCTGGAAACCAATTTGACTATTGATGACAAGCACATTCAGTCATGTCTGACTCTTCACAACTCCATGGACTATAAAGTCCATGGAATTCTCCAGGCCAGAATACTGGAGTGGGTAGCATTTACCTTCTCCAGAGGATCTTCCTGACCCAGGAATTGAACCGGGGTCTCCTGCATTGCAGGCATATTCTTTACTGACTGAGCTATCAGGGAAGTCCAAGCAGACATCACTTGGAACCTATAATCCAGTCTTTCTATGACTGAGCACAGAGGTCTCTGAACCGAATCTCCTTGGGATCAACTCCCAGCTGCACCACTGACCAGCTGGTTATCTTGGGCAAATTGCTTGGGCTCCAACCATCACTAAATGAGTCTCTTTCTCACTAAATCAATAGGTGGGAGGGGAAGTCGGGGCGGGGACAGACAGTTTTTGTTGAAGGGGTGGAAGGCCTACAGGGAGGCCCTGTTCTAGACAGGAAAGCTGGGTGTCCACATGCCACTGGGTCCCTCAGGCTTTGTTTCTAAAGAGAAGCAGGATGTCCGAAAGTTTGAGGATTTTCTGTAGTGTCCAGCCACGCTGGACTCGGGAGAGTGAGCCAGGTGAGTGGTGGTGGCTGTCACTGCCCGTGGGATTGGGAGCACAGAGAGGGCAAATGGCAGGCGGGTGTGCCCTGATGCAGGCAGGGGCAGTCTGAGGCCCTGGGGGAGCAAAGAGGAGGTGTGAACTTCTGGGCAGATGGACTCTCAAACCAGCAACTGAGCAGAACAGGGTGCGGTCTGCGGGATGTCTGGGTCAGATCCTGAGTCACCATCCCCACCCCAGGAAATGACCCCTCCCAGCAGAGTCAGCAGGAAGATTTAGGCTGATGGGTTGGCAAGAAGGCTGGCTTGGGAGCTGGGCCAGGGCCTCAATCTCACTACTCCTCAGCACTAGCAGCATCCTGGCTCTGAGTGAGGCCTGAGCCACCTTCAGGAACTCCCCTCCCTATCAGTTCTAAAAGCCCAGTCTATGCTGACTGCAGGATGTGATTAAGACCCCAGCCAGGACTTTCCTGGCAGTCCAGTGATTAGGAATCCACACTTTTGCTGCAGACAGCACAGGTTCGACCCCCAGTGAGTGGGGGAACTAAAATTTTTGCATGCCGTGCAGTGCAGCCAAAATAAATAAGTGAATAAAATAAAGCCATTCCATCTGCTGCTTTATTTAAATTAAAAAAAAAAAAACAAACACTGGGACTTTCCCCGCTGGTCCAGTGGTTAAGACTCTACCCTTCCAGTGCAGGGAGTGCAAATTCAATCCCTGGTTGGGGAACTAAGATCCCATATGCCATGATGCATGGCCAAAAAAAAATTAAGCGATTAAAGAACTAGACCCTCACTCACACATACATACAAACTTTTCTTTAAATTTCAGGGACTTCACAAAATCCCCCACCACAGATCCACAGTCCCCACATTCATTCAACTCCCTCAGGTTGCAGATGGGGAAGCTGAGACCCAGAGAGGGAAAGGTACTGGGCCAAGGTCACACAATGTATACTGGCAGAACCAAGGGGCGTATTTCTCCCCATGCCTCCTAATAGCTGTATTCAGAGACTTGTCATCATGGCCAAAAGGTGGGGTCACCTGCATACAGCCTCACCTTTGCCTCCTCAGTTCAGTTCAGTTCAGATGCTCAGTCGTGTCCGACTATTTGCAACCCCATGAATCGCAGCACACCAGGTCTCCCTGTCCATCACCATCTCCCGGAGTTCATTCAAACTCATGTCCATTGAGTCGGTGATGCCATCCAGCCATCTCATCCTCTGACGTCCCCTTTTCCTCCTGCCCCCAATCCCTCCCAGCATCAGAGTCTTTTCCAATGAGTCAACTCTTCGCATGAGGTGGCCAAAGTACTGGAGTTTCAGCTTTAGCATCAAAGAACACCCAGGGCTGATCTCCTTTAGAATGGACTGGTTGGATCTCCTTGGAGTCCAAGGGACTCTCAAGAGTCTTCTCCAACACCACGGTTCAAAAGCATCAATTCTTCAGCGCTCAGTTTTCTTCACAGTCCAACTCTCACATCCATACATGACCACTGGAAAAACCACAGCCTTGACTAAACGGACCTTTGTTGGCAAAGTAATGTCTCTGCTTTTCAATATGTTATCTAGGTTGGTCATAACTTTTCTTCCAAGGAGTAAGTGTCTTTTAATTTCATGGCTGCAGTCACCATCTGCAGTGATTTTGGAGCCCCCCAAAATAAAGTCTGACACTGTTTCCACTGTTTCCCCATCTATTTGCCATGAAGTGATGGGACCAGATGCCATGATCTTCGTTTTCTGAATGTTGAGCTTTCAGCCAACTTTTTCACTCTCCTCTTTCACTTTCATCAAGAGGCTTTATAATTCCTCTTCACTTTCTGCCATAAGGGTGGTGTCATCTGCATATCTGAGATTATTGATATTTCTCCTAGCAATCTTGATTCTAGCTTGTGCTTCTTCCAGCCCAGCGTTTCTCATGATGTACTCCGCATATAAGTTAAATAAGCAGGGTGACAATATACAGCCTTGACATACTCCTTTTCCTATTTGGAACCAGTCTGTTGTTCCATGTCCAGTTCTAACTGTTGCTTCCTGATCTGCATAGAGGTTTCTCAAGAGGCAGGTGAGGTGGTCTGGTATTCCCATCTCTTTCAGAACTTTCCACAGTTCATTGTGATCCACACAGTCAAAGGCTTTGGCATAGTCAATAAAGCAGAAGTAGATGTTTTCCTGGAACTCTCTTGCTTTTTCGATGATCCAGTGGATGTTGGCAATTTGATCTCTGGTTCCTCTGCCTTTTCTAAAACCAGCTTGAACATCTGGAAGTTCACGGTTCATGTATTGCTGAAGCCTGGCTTGGAGAATTTTGAACATTACTTTACTAGCGTGTGAGATGAGTGCAATTGTGCGGTAGTTTGAGCATTCTTTGGCATTGCCTTTCTTTGGGATTGGAATGAAAACTGACCTTTTCCAGTCCTGTGGCCACTGCTGAGTTTTCCAAATTTGCTGGCATATTGAATGCAGCACTTTCATAGCATCGTCTTTCAGGATTTGGAATAGCTCAACTGGAATTCCATCACCTCCCCTAGCTTTGTTCGTAGTGATGCTTCCTAAGGCCCACTTGACTTCACATTCCAGGATGTCTGGCTCTAGGTGAGTGATCACACCATCGTGATTATCTTGGTCATGAAGATCTTTTTTGTACAGTTCTGTGTATTCTTCCCACCTCTTCTTAATATCTTCTTTTTCCTGTTAGGTCCATATCATTTCTGTCCTTTATCGAGCCCATTTTTGCATGAAATGTTCCCTTGGTATCTCTTAATTTTCTTGAAGAGATCTCTAGTCTTTCCCATTCTGCCTCCTACACCTGGGGAAATACTAATAGCTGAGCATCTCTCCACTGCCACAGCCCTTTCTCACCACTAGGTGGCACCTGCACCTTGTGTTAGGCTGAAGTTAACACACATCTTGGAAAATTAAAGGTGCTCCAAAGACCTACCCCTCTTGGCCTGCATCTGAAGCCCGTGAGCCTAGAGACTGTGCTTTGCAACAAGAGAAAGCCCATGCACAGCAACGAAGACCCAGAGCAACCAATAAATAAATAATATATAAAAAAAGAATCTTTGCAGCATCAGACCCTTCATTGTTTCCAAACTGGTGAAAGCACATAGTCCTTTGACAACCTGGAGAAATTCTGGGGAGGCCCCCAGACAGCAGGGCCAGAGCTGGAACTCAAACCAGACAGGTGTCCTGACCTCAGGCCAGTGCTGGGTCAACAGCATCAGCATCGCATGTTAGGTGAGCACCTGCTTTGCCCCAGGGCTTGTCACTGTGGTCGCATCATCACATTTATTGTTTAATCCTCTTCTCCGAGTGTTCAGCACTGTAAGAGTTACCACCCCATTTTACAGATGAGAAAACTGAGGCTCAGATGATCTGTTTAAGAGAGAAAAAATAAGCCAGCTATACTCAAGGACTCCCAGTTTCTCTGGAGAAACTTGATATGAAAGGCAAAAGCAGCAGAGGTACTTCCAAACCACCCCCCACCCCCAGGCTTAGACCTGTGATCCAGTCACTGCCCTGCTCCTTGGGGATGTCCCTCCACCCTTCCACACAGGCTCAGTTCTTCCTTCCCTCCCTCCTACCTGGCCATCCGCAGCCGTGCTCTTTCTGACATCAGTCAACAAACACAGACTCCCAGAAGCTAAATACCTGAATCAGGTATTTAGGTACTGGGAAAGCTACTAAGAAAGCTACTAAGACCCCAAACCCCTCCCCAACTCACCATGCCTGCAAGGTGACCACCAAGAGTGTCCGTCCTTGGGGCTAAAATCGCTGGAACGGCACACGCTTTAATCTAAAGTAAGATGTCAGATAGTGGAATCCTGAAGTGAATGAGTAGCCAATCATTTCCAGGGAACAAGATGAGAAGAGAAAAATGATACCAAAGTCCCTGGAAGGTCAGACGGGTCCCTGCTGAAGGGGCATGGGTACAGAGGCTCTGTTCAGGGCCAGGCCCTGGGCTGGGTGGGGCTAGAAATGCTGTAAGACGCCTCTGTTGCCCTTGGGGAAGGCAGGAGCATATAAATACTACACCAGGTGACAGGCAGTGATAGAGGGGCCTCTGTGGTCCCATGGGGACCCAGAGCAGAGGTCTTTTCCTCTCCTGGGGGCTCGGGAAAGGCCGAGAGGCTGGCCGAAATTGGCCCAGGTTCAGGAAAGATTAGTTTAGGTGTTTCTGATTTTCACGGGAAGATCATAGGGTTGTGTGTGTGTGTGTGTGTGTGTGTGTGTGTGTGTGTGTGTTCCTGGCCTGTGGGGTGAGTGGGCGGGAGTGGTAAGCCTCTTAAGTAGAATACAAAACCAAATTTGAATACAAAATATAATATTGATTTAGAATGAGAAAAGAAATCACAACAAAGTATGATTTTTTTAAAGCTGGAAAATCTTACCAGTTTCACAAAAAATCAGAACATTTTTTTTTTAACTCTTCACCACTACAAACCTAATTTAGGCTTTTTTAGGTTTTCACCACTAAAAACCTAATTTAAATCTCTAGTTATTATACCATACAATAATAATTATATAATAATAATATATAGTAACTAGAGGGTTAAGTGTAACATAAAATATTTTACTACATTCTGTCTTTTTAGTGAAGTGTTACTTATATTACATCTTTTTGTAATTTTTGCAGTTTTTTATTTGATTCTTTTTTAATTTTTTGTTTTATATTGAAGTATAGCTGATTAACAATGTTGTGATAGTCTCAGGAACTCAGTCATACATATTCATGTATCAACTTTCCCTCAAACTCCCCTCCCATCCAGGCTGCCTGCCACATAACATTGAGCAGAACTTCCTATGCTATACAGGAGGTCCTTGTTGGTTATTCATTTTAAATAGAGCAGTGTGTGCATGTCTATCCCCAATTCCCTAACTATCCCTTCCCTTCATCCTTCCCCTTAAACATTCTTTAAGTTTGTGAGTCTGTTTCTGTTTTGTAAATAAATAGAACATAATATTTTGTTAAAAGAATGCCTGACATCTCTCAAATACTTTTGTCTGCATAATTTCTGATAGCCTCTGCATATGATAGAAGTGGGTGAAATCAATTGTTTTTGCTAGAGAGAATATAAAAATAAATAAGCTTTTCCTCTGGCATGGTGGATAAGAAGAAAAAATTTTGTTGTTTTGATAATGTCACAATTTATTGTTTGCAAAGTCAAATAAATTTTTAGGATTGTTAGCTATTTGGGAAAAGTTCTATCAAGGATAGTTCACATATAAACTGTAATATTTCAAGGCATTTCAGTTTTCTTTTGCAAAGGTTTATCTTAAATTCTCTTTAAATTGATGGCCATTTGTTACTGATAGATATTGGTAGTGCATGTTATAAAGTTCACGTTATCTTTGTCAATGTCAGTATTTATTCCAAATCAGCAAGAAATTTGTTTTCTAAATATGTTCATATGATTCCTCCTCTCCATTGATTGGATGATCAAATCATCTAAGAATGAATTGATTGCCTGTGTTGAAAATTTATCTCTTCCTTTTAATGAATTATATGCTTTAATTCACTCCTCAATTGTTGCTGTTGTTAAGTCTCTAAGTCGTGTCTGACTCTTTGCAAACCCATGGACTGCAGTATGCCAGACCTCCCTGTCCTTCATATCTCCCTGAGTTTGCTCAAACTTATGTCCATTGAATCAGTGTTAGCAGAATAACTTCTGTTAATTCTGTTGCTCATCTTTAGAGCTTTTGGTCTGTATATTTTTATTTGAATAAAATAAATCAGTTTCTTAATTAACTAACTGAATGATGTCAATAAAAGGATACCTTCATATATGTCCAAATCGGGAGTCTGTGATGTCTTATTTGTTTTATGGAACCATTCCAAAATGTCTTTTCAAACTACAGTTAAAATGGTATATTTGAGCTTTCTCAACTTTTTCAATAAACTTTTGCATCTTGTCTCAGTGTTTGAGTTCCTCTTCCAAATCTTAAAAAATATGTCTAGATTCCTCAAAACACCCCAAGCCCACCTTGCAAGGACTGAAGCACACATTTTGGGGTTCAAACCAAGGAGAATTTGAGTTGGGGGTCCGTTTAGTTTGTGCTAGTGAGGTTCACTGTCGATCTGATGTGAAGTCACTGTGGGCTGTCACGGTGTAGGAGGCTTCCAGGAATTTCTCCCTGGCCATTGTGCCAGCCACCTCAGCAGCCCAACTAGAGTGCAGAGCTGGGAGACCCATCCTGATGGGAATATATCAGGTGGCTCCTCTAATGCCACGGACATGAGGACTTGAAGTTAACCACTCTTTTTAAAATTTTAATGCTCATTTTAATGAGCAGCATACAGGATCTTAGTTCCCTTACCAGGGATAGAACCTGCACCCCCCAGACTGAAAGCATGGAGTCTTAAACCCCCAATGGACCACCAGGCTAATGTCCGGATAGCCGCTGTTTGACAGCAGGATTTTAGAATTGTTCCCAGGGATTTCCAGTTTAGGCACTGTGAGCGACCCCCATGTGGGCAGTGCTGTTCTCAAGGGCAATGGCTCCACCATCAGGAGGCAGAGAACCTGTTGGCTGCACAAAGCGACACAGTGGTACCGGGGCGGGTGCTGTATGGTCCGCCTTTGGCTCTCAGATTCAGCCCTCACATCCCTGGGAGGCAGCCAGGGTGATTGCCATCCTTCCTATTTTACAGCTGAGGGATCCAAGGCCCGTGGGGGCTCAGATGACTCATGTGAACAGGTTAACAAGGCCCAGACGCCATGAGTCATCCTCCCGGGTGATAAGCGCTGGGCCCAGCGCCGTCTAGACAGTCCTGTGAGTTGTCATGGGACCCCTTGCCTTGGGACTGTTATGGGAGGTGATGGGCATCACCCACCCTCTGGAGTCACCGTTAACCATGTCCTTCCCATCCCCCACCCCCACCCCCAGTGCTCTCCACCTTCAGGTCACAGGGCCCTCTCAGAACACTGTGCAGTCTCCATCAACAAAAATATCCTGACCCCTGGCTTTCTGCTAAACCCAGGAAGGTGTCGCCTACTAGAAACCACTGTGGTCACATAAGGAGTAAGTTACCAGCATTAAAGAAACGGTTGGTGGGGCTTCCCTGGTAGCTCAGTGGTAAAGAATCCACCTGACAATGCAGGAGACATGGGTTCCATCCCTGATCCGAGGAGATCCCATGTACCACGAAGCAACAGAGCCCATGTGTCGCAATGACTGAGCCCATGTGCTGCAACTACTGAAGCTCTCGAGCCCTAGAGCCCGTGCTCTGCTACAAGAGATGCCTATGCAATGAGAAGCCCATGCAACACAACTAGAGAAAAGCCCATGAAGCAACGAAGACCCAGAACAGCCAATAAATAAGCAAAATTATAAAAATAAAATAAAATCTTTAAAAAAGAGAGAGAAAGAATTAAATGGTGGACAGCAGTCATGTACATTGAGACCATTTGGCCCACGTATTCCAAGTTATCTGAGGCTTAAGGGGAAAGACACATGATTCACCTCTAGAGGGACCCCTGGAGAAAACTCCCAGTATGAGAGCCGCCGGGGAGAGGGCTGGCGTGTCCTTCAGGAAATGCAATCTCCTGCTCTCTGAGCCATGAAATCAGACATGCTCGGCACAGGAGCTTCTATCCCTGCCCCATGGGAAGGTGTAGGAAGAGAGTTATTCACAACAAATTTCCTGATAATTGAAGATTAATTTCCCTGGATCGGGGAGGGGGAGTCACGCTTGGGTCATCAGCCAGGAGGGGCCTCTCCAACTTGAGGGTTGGGGGTACTGAAACGATCGGGTCTGATCACAGGACAGGTAGGATCGGTGATGGCCTTGAATGAGACCATCTAATCTGGGACCCTGTTTGGAGTCCCAGTTGCCACCATTTCTAACCCATCTGAATCAAGGGAGTATGGAATTCACCCCGAGTTGAGGGCTTCTCAAATGCTGAGAAGTGCGTGGAAGGCCCACTGCAGCCCCCAGCCAGAGACCAGGGATGGAAAGGAGGGGCAGTGGAGACTGATCTTCAGAAAAGGAGCAGTGACCCCCTCCAAGGTGATCCCAGGAGCGGGGGCCACCTCCAGCCCAGCACTGTGTCCAGGGAAGCACAATCATGTGTGCCCAGCCTCAGAAGAGACAGCTGGTGTCCTCAGGAACCCATAGGGCAGCTGGCTGGCAGAAGTGGGTGGGGAGCTTGGGTTCAGAGAACGGTAAAATCCCAGAAGAGCCAGGCAGAGTGATGGACCCAAACTGAAACAGGGGAGCTGAGAGCCAAGCCCCAGGCCTTGCGAGCTGGTTCACATGGGGCCTGGGGTTCTGAAGCCATTGTGAGCCCAGGAACATCTCAGGTCTGGGGTGGCCACAGGCAGGGCAGCAGGCCAAGGGCTGTCTTTTGCTGGGTCAGCTCGGAAACGCAGCAGGCTGGAGGCAAGGAAGCTGGGGAGAGACAGGTGAGGGCTGCACCCTCCCACCAACTCAGACACAACGGCCCTCCTGCACAAGGAAAGAAGGGTCCGTAGAGATGGGCATGGAAAGAAATACCTCAAAACACGGTGGATGTAGGCAACTTCCATGGAGATGCTCAGCTCTGGGGCCCAGAGAGGGCAAGCAACCCACCCCAGGTCATCCAGCAGGTAAGTGGCAGAGTTAGAGTCAGAGCCCACAACACCCTGCCCCCTGCCCTGTAATAATGTGGGGTGGGGAAGAGCCCTTGGAGGAGGACATAGAAACCCACTCCAATAATGTCTGACTCTTTGCAACCCCATGGACTGTTAGTCCACCAGGCTTCTGTGTCCATGGGGTTTCCCAGTGAAGAATACTGGAGTGGGTTGCCATTTCCTTCTCCAGTGGATCTTCCTGACCCAGGGATTGAAACTGTGTCTGCTGCATTGGCAGGTGGGTTCTTTACCACTGAGCCACCAGGGCAGCCCTGCCCGTATTTTATTTAGGATTTCTTGGAACTAATTCATGAAGGAGACTGGTTCCATCATATTATTTTTTTATATTTTCATTGTTAATTTGAACTCACCAGATTGTGCTAGCCCAATAAACTGATTTAGGGAATGTCCCTCTTTTCTGTGGACTAGACAAGTTTACATATATATCTAATTATTTTTTCTTTTACCATTTGAAAAAAACTTTTACAGCCTGCTTTATTTGTGTGGGAAGATTTTTTTAATGATTTTTAATGGGTATAGTCTCATACTTTTAATTCCTCTTGAGCAAGTTTTGGGAAATTATATTTTTCTGGAAATTTTTCCATTTTTGAAAAAGTTCTCCATATCATTTTATGTTTTTAATCTTATAAATTAAAAATTTTAAACATAAGATAGACAAAAGAGCACTCACTCAAACCATGGTAGTTAACATCTCTGCTAGCCCCACCCCTTCCTTCTGTCTATGAAGACCACCTCCAGTCACTGCCCCAGAGGTCACAATGCTTACACTTCTGCTTGTTCTTTTCAGACCTCCTTCTGTGTTTAAATCAACATGAGTTGACGAGTGCAGTAGATCAGTCATGGCCAAACCATTCTAAGTATCTGTTGTCTCTTAGAATAACAACAAGCACGCATGTTAAAAACAAAACATATTCTAAAGCTTCAGAGTATAACTATTAACAGGGGAGGGGAGGACAAACTGGGAGAATAGCATTGACATAGACATACATACACTGCATGCGACTGTGCTAAGCCACTTCAGTCATGTCCAACTCTGCGAACCCACAGACTCTAGCTTGCAGGTTCCTCTGTCCACGGGACTTTCCAGGTGAGAATACTAGCTGCTAAGTCACTTCAGTCGTGTCCAACCCTGAGAATACTAGAGTGGGTTGCCATTTCCTTTTCCAGGGGATCTGCTCCATGCAGGGATCGAACCCAGGTCTCCTGCATTAGAGGTGAATTCTTTACCACTTGAGCCACCTGGGAAACTCCACACATACACTACCATGAAAACAGCTAGCTAGTGGGAAGCTTCTGTATGGCACAGAGAGCTCAGCTCAGTGCCCTGTGATGACCTAGAGGGGTGGGATGGGGGCGGGAGGGAGGCAGCCAAGGGAGGGTATATATGTATACATAGAGCTGATTTACTTTATTGTACAGCAGAAACTAACAGATCTATAAAACAGATCTTGTAAAGCAACTATATTTTAATTTAAAAAAAATAGAATATAAATATAGAGAAAGAGCCGCCTATCAGCAGATTGACTGTCCAGCTTCTTCCCGCCCTGTGCCCCAGGGCAGTGGGCGCCTAGGACCTGCCGGGAGTGGCGGTGACTCAGTCTGACCGCTGACCCAGGCGGGCTGGGGAAGCAGGCAGGCAGGAAATGTCAGGCGCGCATCAGAGGAACATGGCTCATCGATGTGGCACCGGCACCCGCCTGCGGGGAGCTCCAAGATGTGCTCGGAATCAAGCTGACAGGTCCATTAGGGGCTGGCCCCGGCCACGTCTTCCAGGCTGGCGACCCAGCCCACAGCCAGCGAGTGGGAAGACACCCCCGGGTCTGCAAGGATCCTGCAGGGCGTAAGACGACATCGTACCTATGCTGACGATCACCGTAAATATGAGCGGCTAAGCGTGGACTCCACGCCAGGCATTTTGAGGCAGGATTTCTTTTAACCCTCACAACCCCCATCCTGTAAGATTGAGCCCATTTAGAGATGGGAAAACTGAGGGTCAGAGGAGTGAAGTCACCAGCCTAAGGCCAAATGAAAAGGTGTCACAGACATGGGTTCTTGGCCTCCTTAATCGGTTGACTAGAGGCCAGAGAAGAAATTCAGGAGAGGCTTTATTGGGGGTCTCTGTTGCAGCACAAAGGGGAATGAGAATAAACGATTCCCCTGCTGCTCACCCTGCGGGTGAGCTTGTTCCTTATATGGGGTGAGGGTAGGGGTATGTCTGGGCTGGGGCTGAAGGGGTGGCTTAGGTGGTTTCCTCATCCCTTAGGTGGTGCTGTATGCAGGGGACATGCGCAGTGCCCTGCTTTTGCTTCAGGCTCCTCAAAAGTGGCAATTGGATTTTTCGATCTCTTTGTATCTTTTGGTCCAGAATTTGCCCCAGCTGCACATGCATGCAGTTATTTTTAGTCCCATACAGTTTCTTTGTGTTTTGTTGCTGGAGGAGAGGTGAGTCCAGGTGCAAGCACTGCAGCGTAGGGTCCCAGGTCCCAGCCTCTCCCTGTGGGTTCAGCCCACATTCCCATAACAGTCTCTGTGGCCAGAAGGCACAGTCTTTGCACATCACCCTATAGGAAGATACTTTTCTCCCCACTTGACAGATGAGAAAACTGGGGCCCAGCGAGGTTAAGATCCACACCTTCCCATCCTGAAAAGCCCCGTTCCCCTCTTCTGAATCCCAGTGTGGGGGCGGCACTGGGGAAATTCAGAGAAGGACGGGCAGGTTGCATAACATCTCTTGTTTTCCGCCAAAAGCTACAAACACCCACTTTCCCCATTCACGAATCTGGACAGTGAGTGGTGGGAGTCGGGGAAGGATATTTTAGAAGTTGTCTTCAGTCAGGGAATTTCACAGTATAATTACATAGTGAGGACATAAAATTAGCAGAGAGAGAGGAGAGCATTAGCTGCGGCAGCCACACACCACTGCCTACATCCCCACACTCGTCGTCAGTTCACAGCCTCCCAGGTGGGCTGGGGAACTCTCCCTCTAGATCCCAAATGCACACAGGATGCTCAGAAACCCCCCGACTCCAACCCCCACACATTCACAGACAGAGAAGCTGAAGACCCAGAGGAGGAGTTTGGGCTAGAGGTCACACAGTGACCTGCACAGGATCAAGGGTTGGACCCCTGACCCCAGCCCCAGGCCTTCAGACCCACCCAGCCTCTCCAAAGCCAAGAGCCAGAAATAGACTATCGTCGAACTCCCAGAGTCCAAAATAAATTTGTGTAGAGTTCTATGCATTGTTGCCATGGTTATAGATAACAAAGGCCAAGGCGAAGCACAGCAAATTAGTTAATGATGAGAGAGAAACTTCCAACAGAGATACATTCCGCACAAACAAATTGCTTTCCTAATTCGGCTGTGAGCTGGACCCCGGCGGCGGCATGGCAAGTGTTGGGGGTGAGGGGAGAGTAATTACAGCGGGGGATCAGAGTGGGCAGGGCTGTGTTCCCAGCTGTCCCCACCCAACTCCCTCCCTTCATCACCCAAACAGCATGTGAAAAACCACAGGCTCACGTGATCTGTTTCAGCTCTGCTTTCCCCTGGACAGGAAGATCCCCTGGAGGAGGGCATGGAAACCCACTCCAGTATTTAAGAAATCCCATGGACAGTGGAGCCTTGAGAGCTACAATTCAGGGTTCGCAAAGGCAGACACAACTTAGTGACTGAACATGCACACACGCACCACAGTGTATATTGCTAAGTTGTTGTTCAGTTGTTAAGTCGTATATATGCTACCATAATAATGTACTGGAGAAGAAAATGGCAACCCACTCAGTATTCTTGCCTGGAAAATCCCATGGACACAGAAGCCTGGCAGGCTTACAGTCCATGGGATTGCAGACAGTCAGACAGGACTAATCTACTGAGCACACACACCGCAGGCCTGCAGGGAAGGTCGAGGCTATGTTCTCTCCAAGACCCACAGCGGGGCAGCAGCTGGCCCTTGCCTTGGCAGGGTGGGTGGTCAGGTCTGAGTGAGACGTAGGCAAGGTTAAAGACTAAGGACTCCCGGGAGGCCTGAATTGATTCCTTGGGGAATTTTTGACCTCAACCTCCTGAGTTACCTACTTCCTCTCATCACTATGGCAGCTGTCTGCAAAACTGGCTGCAGTTATTCCCCTCCTGGTATCCAGGCCTCTTTTAACTGATTTTGCAGCTCCTCCCATCAGGAGGAGGAGTCCCTGCCCCCTCCCCTTGAATCTGGACTGTCCTATTGGCCAGTCTCAACCTACGGAATGTGTTGCTGGTTTAGTACTTTAGACAAAGTACTATAGTCCTTTGTCTCTGACCCAGGTGCCTTCTGATAGCATCTCTGAACTTATGAGCATTAAGTTAGGAGCATGTGCATGCATGTGTGTCACCAACTCTGCGACTCCATGGACTGTAGCCCGCCAGGCTCCTCTGTCCATGGGATTTCCCAGGCAAGAATACTGAAGTGGGCTGCCATTTCCTCCTTCAGGGGATCTTCCCAACCCAGGGATCAAAGCTGTGTCTCCTGCATTGGCAGGTGGGTCCTTTACTGCTGAGCTGTGAGCATGTGCACACAAGCATGTTCCTTCAGCTTGGAACACTCTTCCCTTAACCATCATATGGCTGTCTCTCTAACTTCCTTCAAGCCCGTGTGACTCCTGGTCCTCTAAGAAGCAGACGCTGAGATGGGGTTAATCATGCCAGGTTTTATGGAGGGAAATGCCTTTATGACAGGAAATAAGGATGGAGCAGGGGGTTGAGGCCTGACAGTGACACAAGCCTGACCCCAAGGGAAGAAAAGAAGAAAAAAGGCAGAATGGAAGGGCCCTAGAGTTTGGTGTTGTCTCAGGAAGTTTCAGCAAAATCTCTGAGCCAGTTTGTTGACGAAGGGTCCCAGGCTCCCAGGAGAGGTCAGTCGTTGACAAGAAGCAGCTGTGGAAGAAGTAAGCTTCATATGAATGCAGCAGTGGATTTTAAAGCTTGGTTAACTGTGGCCCTCAGTCAGGAATGTTCTCTGTAGTAGAAAATCTGCAAGACTTTTTCTATAGCTGCCATTAAACCTGTTTCAATGCTTCTTTCCACCAGGTCTCCCTGATCACTCCATAAAAAGAGCAAATCTCCCTCTATCGTCCCCACAACTCTCCCTCACCCCTTAGGCTTCTTTGATTGCACTTGATACCCACTGATTCTATAATTACTTGCTTACTTATTAATTTTCCCACCTTTTGCCTCTAAAAGGTAAGCTTCATAGCACAGGAATTTTTCTCTGTTTGGACACTGAACACTGTCTGGCACTCAATGGAATTATTGAATGAATGAATGAACAGATGGATGGATGAATGAAAGAATAAATCTTTCCTGATAGGTTTTTAAAAAATTATTTATTTATTTTTGGCTGCGCTGGGTCTTTGTTGCTGCCTGGTCTTTTCTTTAGTTGTGATGAGTGGGGGCCACTCTCTAGCTGCAGTGCACAGGCTTCTCACTGGGGAGAATGGGCTCTAGGGTGTGCGGGCTTCAGTAGTTGCAGTTCATGGGCTCAAGAGTTGCAGCCCACAGGCTTAGTTGCCCCGCGGCAGGAGGTATCTTTCTGGATCAGGGATCAAACTCGTGTCCCCTGCATTGGCAGACAGAATCTTATCCGCTGTACCACCAGGGAAGTCCCTCCTGATAGCTTTTGTAGGGTCACTTTCAATCTGTGCAAGCCCATGTTACAGACTGAATGCTTATCCACCCAAATTCATGTGTTGGAGCTCTAAACCCAAACGTGATAGTATCAACATTTGGAGCTGTGGCTGCTGGGAGGTAATTTGAGTTAGTTGAGATCATGATGATAGAACCCTCGTGGTGGGACTAGCACTCTAAAAAGGAGAGACACCAGCCAGCTTGCTCTTTCTCTCTCTGCACACACACCGAAGAAAGGCCAGGTGTGCACACAGCAAGAAGGCGGTCATCGACAAGCCAGAAACAGAGTCCTCGCAAGACACTGAGTCAGTCGACACCTCGAGTTTGGACTTCCCAGTCTCCAGAGAAGGAAACATTTATTTCTTAAGCCACCCAGTCTGTGGTGCAGTATTTTGTTCTGACAGCCTGAGATGACTAAGACATTCCCCAGCCCAATGCCAGGTCACATGGGGGAGCATCCATAAATTTTTTGGACCACTCTGAATAATGCTCTGAAACAGGAATACCTTATCCTCCATAACCCTGTGTGTCAACCAGAAGTGGGGGTGTTTTCTGGTGCTGGCTGCCAGTTGACAAGCAGACAGGAAGTTGCATATTGTCACTGGTCGTGGCAGCTATATATGAGGAAGGGAAGGGAGATGATATTTTTCGGTCAAACCTCTAATACTGCATCCACGTAAATTTCCTCTCAGAAAATCCCTGTATCATCCTGGACACATTCACGTGATAGTGCCTGGGAAAATGCAATGATGGAGTAAAGTGGGCTGGCTCTGGGCTCTCATCAGTCTCTGGGGTTTGGGGCAGTTTTCCCTACTTGGTCGCTATGGCAACAGAATCCAGCTACAGGTGCCCACCTGTCACCAACATGAGGGCCAGACTTGCACTGCATCTGAGCATGCCTGTCAGAGTGGGGAAGGAGGGAACAAATATGGAAAGGCCTTGTGTAGTCTTAGGAAAATCCAGGTGGCAGTCAGGAAGCAAGTCCAGGCTGCAGATCTGTGGACCTGCCCTGCTAGACGCCCAGGCCCCTGCACAAAACTGCAATGCTGCCCTCTCCTGGTGGCAGGGGGCCTCTGTGAACACAAGGTGGTACCCTCACTCCTGTACCAACCTGCACTGGTGGGTTCAAAATGCAAGTACACATGGCTATATTTAACATGGGTAACCAACAAGGACCTACTGTATAGCACAGGGAACTCTGCTCAGTGTTATGTGCCAGCCTGGATGGGAGGGGAGTTTGGGGGAAAACAAATGAAAAGGGTGTTAGTCATTCTGCTGCTGCTACTGCTAAGTCACGTCAGTCGTGTCCAACTCTATGACCCCGTGGACTGTATCCCCACCAGGCCCCTCTGTCCATGGGACTCTTCAGGCAAGAGTACTAGAGTAGGTAGCCATTCCCTTCTCCAAGGGATCTTCTTGACCCAGGGATCGAACCGGGGTCTCCTGCATTGCAGGCAGATTCTTTACCATCTGAGCCTCGAGGAGAATGGATACACTTATATTTATGGATGAGTCCCTTAGCTGTTCACCTGAAACTATCACAACATTGTTATTAAAACTGGTATACTCCAGTACAAATAAAATGTTTTTAAAAATGCAGGCAAGATACTTACTGCCAGGCTCTGCCCACCACCTGCCATCACCCCTGCTTCTGCCAGACACCACCTGCCATAGACCTGAGGCCCATTGCCCAGATCTGTGACTTGTTCCCACATCCACCTCCAAACCAAGGGAGGGAGTCAGGGCTCTTTCCTGCTCCCCAGGACATCTCCCCATGTAAAATCTCCTGTGACCCACTCTGGCCCCAGCACCATGACATCTCCAAGAAGCCAAAGGGCATGTCAGGATGGGTCACTCCCAGCTTGCCGGGTGTGGGGTCCAGGCTCTGCAGTCATTCACCCAAGAAGCCCTGGGTGGGCTCTTCTCTCCTCCTCCCTTCGCATAGGGAGGGCTAGCCAGCCCCCTCCTCGCCCCCTGGCCACCGTCCTGGGCCAGGCCTAGTTCTGCTCCCCAACTGGACTCCTGCAGAGCTTCCTAACCCAGCCGTAGTAACCACTTATTCCTGCCTGCTGGGCCCTGAAGCAGCTTGGGCTCAGGGTCTCCCAACACCCTTCCTGAGCATGACTTTCATGTCCCGGCCCCACACTCTCTCTAACAAGGCACAGAGCTTATTCCTAGAGCAGCCTCAGGGCAAACAGAGGAGGGAGGGAAGAAAGAGGACAATCACTATGTCCCCATCCTCCTCATCTCCCCATCTCTACCACCACTGCTCGTACCCAAACCCTCCCTCTTCTTCTAAGCCCACAAGCCCCACACATACAAACACCAGCAAACAGACCCCTGGCGAACAAGGTATTCCCAGTGACAGGGTAGCCACATGGCAGCTCTGTCCCAGCCAGGCCACCTGATATAGCAATAGATGTCATCGTGGTGTTTTTTTAGCAGTGAGACCACTCATGGATACAAGTCACAGAAATCCAGTACAGAACAGTGCACACAGCTACTATCTCACAGAAGAAGCCCAGAGGCAAGGCGATTGAACCGTGATGACTTCAGCAGTTCAACATTGTTATGCACCCAGATTCGTTTTCTCTTTCCTTTCTGCCACTGACAGCTTGAGGTGGCTCATCTCCCTCTCCTCAGGGTCTCCGAACGTCTGTCTCGGCTTCAGGCATTGCACAGCGACCATCAACAAGCTGCTGCAGAACAGGACTTCTTAGCTCTCACCTTTTCAGAGCAAGAAAACCTTTCCCAGAATTCCCCTGGCAGTCTTTCCATCACATCTCTTTGGCCAGAATTGTGTCCCACACCTTTCCTAAGCCAATCGCTGACAAAGGGTGTGGAATCATCATCACCATGATTGGCTTAAACTAGCAAAGAGGCACACCCCTGGGGTGCAGCAGAGCCCTGTTCACCTGCTACTGCACTAAACTGGTGTCTGTGGGCAGGTGAACAGGGGGTGGCTACTGGGACACAATCCCCTGGTCTGCCTCTATATTCACATTTAATTGACTCGAACCAGGTGTGGCCTGTGCCCCTCCAAGTGGCCAGGGCCCAACTCTGGGAGCAGAAGCGTGGGAGAGATAAAAGGACCAGCGACCAGCAGACACTGAGAACCATTATTGCAATGGTTCAACCATGAAATCATGAATGCAGAACAATGGCGATGATGGTTAAAGTAGACAAGAGAAGACACAGGCAAGAGAATTTTTAGCGATTAGAATCAATGAGTCTGGGCAACTCCTTGGATGTGGGGAAAAGAAAGGGCAAGAAAACCTGGAGTTCTCTAGCCAGATGCTTCTGAGGATGGTGGAGCCATTGGTGTTGATTCAGCTGGATGTTTGTATCCCAGATAACTAAGGAGGTCACTGTGCTTGCACAAAGGACTGGACAGTTTTATTTATTTTAAAAAAATTATTTTTTGGTCAAACCTCGAGTCACGTGGGATTTTTGTTCCCCAATCAGGGATCGAATCCATACCCCCTACATTGGAAGGGTGGAGTCTTAACCACTGAATAACCAGGGAAGCCCCAGACTGGGTAGTCATGAAGGCCTTTTCACACCCACTGGTGTCACTTGTTCCTCACAGCCACCCAGCAAGGCAGGCAAGGTGGGACAGGTAATGCCTTTCCTATTTTACAGGTAAAGATGCTGGCACTTGTTGGCAACATAGACCTCAGGTTCCCAGGGTGACAGAGCCTAAAATTGGGACAAAATCTGAGTACCCGAACTGGGGGAGTCAGGCTAACCTGGGCTGGGATCTCCTGCACTGATGCGATCAGTCTTTGCCTAGACTGCACCTGTCTCCACGTTCCAGCTTTAAAGACTGAAATTTCTCTTATCTCTGTTGTTCATACCAGAGGTCCTTTTATTGGTCAGTTTCAAAGAAACTGACTTCCTTGTGCCATATGAAACTGCCATTTCTAAAGCACAATTATGGGCGGTTTTTGTTTTTGTCTCAGAATGGGGAAGCACTTCCCAAGTATAATAAACTCAGAAGCTGGGAAGGAGAGGAGGAGGGAGGGAAGGGAAAGCCAGGGATGGAAAGTCTAATAAATTGGACTCTGTCAAAGCAATCATTGCAAAAACCACCATAAGCAAAATCAAAATGCAATCTAGGGAAAACACAGTATTTGCAATTCATATCACAGACAAAAGGCTAATTATCCTAATGGATAAAGAGTTCTACAAATCAACCTGGGATTAAAAAAGGACCAGCAAACAAGAAAGTAGACTAAGGATATAAACAGATTTCAGAAAAGAAAATACACATGCTTCTTGAACCTATAAAAATATACTAAATCTCAAATTAAATGTACAAGATAAACTATTTTTTTAACCAGAGAGATGGTTTGCCAAGGAGCAAAATAATTGATACTATCTTGGAGAGGGTAAGAGAAAAAGGAGCTGTCATAAATTGTCGGCAGAAGAATGAATTATAATGAATTCTGGAAGAGAAGCAATATTCATCACTGGTATAAAGCTATACACAATTTCACCCTAAACTTCCACTTCTAGAAATTTCTCCTGCAGAGATACTTACACATACATCAAATTACAAATGTACAAAGTCGTGTTACAGTATTGTTTGTAAGAACAAAAGATGGAATGCTTCCTAGAAGTCCACCAATTAGAGACTGGTTTTTAAAAAAACTTTTATTGATGTACAGTTATTTACAATGTTGTATTAGTTTCGGGTGTAAAGCACAGTTAGACAAACACATATATCCACTCTTTTTTAGATTATTTTCCCATATAGGCCATTACAGAGTATTGAGGAGTTCCATGTGCTATCAGCAGGTTCTTGTTAGTTATCTATTTTATGTATATGTGTGTGTATATGTCAATCCCAGTCTCCCAATTCATCCCTTCCCCACCTCTCCCCCCACCCCCAGTAACCATAAGTTTTTTCCTACATCTGTGACTCTATTTCTGCTTTGTAAATAAGTTATTAAGTGCTGATTTGTTGTTTAGTCACTCATTTGTCTCTGACTCTTTGCGACCCCGTGGGCTGCAGCACATCAGGCTTCCCTGTCCTTCACTATTTCATGGATTGCTCAAACTCATGTCCATTGAGTCAGTGATGCTATCTAACCATCTCATCCTCTGCCATCCTCTTCTCCTTTTGCCCTCAATCTTCCCCTGCCTCAGGGTTTTTACCAGTGAGTTGGCTGTTTGCATCAGGTGGACAAAGTATTAGAGCTTCAGCTTCAGCATCAGTCATTTCAATGAATCTTCAGAACTGATTTCCTTTAGGATTGACTGGTTGGATCTCGTTGCTGTCCAAGGGACTCTCAAGAGTCTTCTCCAATACCACAGTTCAAAAGCATCAATTCTTCACCACTCAGCGTTCTTTATGATCCAACTCTCACATTCGTACAAGACTACTGGAAAAACCATAGCTTTGACTAGATAGATGGACCTTTGTTGGCAAAGTGATGTCTCTGCTTTTTAACAAGCTGTCTAGGTTTAATATGCTGTATGAGTGACGATACATCTATGTAAAAAGAAAGAACTTTGATTGTGCTGATACAGAATAATCTCCAAGACACATTAACTGAAAAACAAGGAGCAAAACAGCATATATGGTAGAATGCCATTCATGCAAAATACAAATATGCATGTAGTGGTATTGGCACATAGATATGCAGAACTTCCCTTGAAGAATGAACAAGAAACTGATAACACAGACTGTCCCTGGGGAAGGAGACAGAGTAATTGGGAACAGGGAAGCAAGAGAAGACCATTTGCTATAAGTTCTTTTATAGGTTTACCATTTACCATGTTAATTTACTATCTATTAATACATTGGATATAAAACAAAACTGTGGACTCCCCTGGTGGTCCAGTGGTAAAGAATCTGCCTGCCAATATAGGAGACACAGGTTCCATCGCTGGTGCGGGAAGATCCCATGTGCCTCAGCAACTAAGCCCAGGCACCACAACAACTGAAGCCCACTTACCTAGAGCCTCTGCTCTGCAAAAAGAGAAGCCACTGCCATGAGAAGCCCACTTACCACAATCAGAGAATAGCCCCTGCTCGTCACAACTAGAGAAAAGCCTGCACAGCAACCAAGACTCACATGGCCAAAATTTTTTTTTAAAAATAAAATAAATAAAACTTTTAAAAAATTGGAATAAAAAATACACTGAAAGGATAAAAACTTTGATTAGTATGTAGTGGCTTAGAGTGTAGGAACGGATATTCTACTGGTTTTCTATGGTATATAACCAGTGACCACCAATATAGCAGCTTGAACAACACAATTTATCACCTCATGGTTCAGTGGGTCAGGAGTCCAGGCAAAGCTTAGCTGGGTCTTCAGCTCATGGTCTCACGAGGCTGCGATCAAGGTGCTGACTGGGCTGCCTTCTCATCTGGAGGCTTGACTGGGGAAGAATCCAATTCCAAGTTCATACTGATTATTAGCAGAATCCATTTCTTTGCAGCTGTATGACTGGGTGCCCTGGCTTTTTGCTGGCTGTTGGCTTGAGGGTACACTAAGATTCTAGAAGAGAGATTTTTATATAATTTTATTTATTTACTGGCTGCACTGTGTTTCTGTTGCTGCATGTGGGCTGTCTCTAGTTGCTGTAAGTGGGGACTACTCTCTAGTTGAGGTCCACAGCCATCTCATTATGGTGGCTTTTCTTATTGCAGAGGATGGGCTCTAGGGCTCATGGGCCTTCAGTAGTTGGTGGCACATGGGCTCTTTGTTGGAGCTCCCAAACACTAGAGCACAGGCTCAGTACTTGCAGCACACGGGCTTAATTGCCCCAAGGTATGTGGGACCTTCCTACATCAGGGATCAAACCCATGTACCCTGCATCAGCAGGCAGATTCTTAACCATTGGACCACTAGGGAATTGTAAGAAGAGAGATTTTTAGAAAAACTAATCATAGAAAAAAAGCATCTCAGAATGAGGAGCTAAGTCTCAAGGCCAAACTGCTCACATCCCTCCCCCCAGGTGGGTCCCTGTGCCCACAGGAAGGCACTCAACCTCCCCAGTTCAAAATTCTGGAACCATCACTCAAAGGGCCTCACATCACCATGCAGGCTCATCTCCTGCCACAGCCCAGCTAGGAGTCTACACTGCAGCCATCCAGACAATCCTCGCTGCTCCCAGAAAATATGCTTTGGTGTCCCATCTTGGGAGACGATGGTCTCTACCCCAGACTGTCTTTCCCTGCACTGTCCTATTGCTCTATTCAGCTTCTCATTTCTGTTCTGTTATTATCTCTTCCGCAAAGCCTCTACCAACCCCGCAAGAGTCACCCCCTTACACCTCTCCGGATCTCTCTCAGCACTTATAACTCTGTAAATAGCTCCCACCATCTACTAAGCATCTCATGCAGTGCCCTGAGCATGCATCAGCTCTGCATTCGTGTGTGTTAGTTGCTTAGTCGTGTCTGACTCTTTGTGACCCCATGGACTGTAGCTTGCCAGGCTCCTTTGTCCATGGAATTCTCCAGGCAAGAATACTGAAGTGGGTAGCCATTCCTTTCTCCAGGGAATCTTCCTGACCCAGGGATCAAACTCATGTCTCCTGCATCGGCAGGCAGATTCTTTACCACAGAGCCACCTGGGAAGTAGGTGCTCCATCAGCTCCCAGCCTGACTTCCACTGAGTCGGTGCTCTGAGCTGACCTTGGGAATAAACTGATCCTTGAAACCAGTAGACAGGGTCCCTGGGACCCAACAGCCCCAGTGCTGAACCCAACCTTCCTGGTATTAAAACCATAAAACAGCAGAAGCTCCTGGATGAAAAGCTGAACTCACCCTCACCCCAGAGGACACAGAGTGGGCTCGAGGCAGCAGTGCTGTATCAGGCTCCCGGACCACATGCCTAGGGTCACAGACCTGCTGTGGTGGTTGAACAGCTGAGGTCTGGGGACAGATAGGAAGTAGCCAGGCAGTGGCCAGGGACGACGGGATTGATCAGCATTCTGTGCCTCCTCCCAGGGCGGTGGCACCTGCCAGTCAGGCAGTGACAAGCAGGTGAGTTTCATCAGCCCTGAATTTCACCTCCGACTAAACAAAGACTGAGCTTGCTAGGAAGTCGGATTCTAAATTTAGCACCAAACTCTGGGCACCTGGTGAGCTGGCCTCTGCTGCCCGTGGCATGGGGGGCTGGGAGGGTGCTGCTCCTTTTCTCCCTCTCCGGTCGGGCTGTCCTGAGACCCAGGACTCACCATGGGCTGCCAGAGGGGCAGATTGTGCCTCAAAGACCCTCCTCGGAAAGCCTGCTGTTCTGCTGGGGGAGGGAAGTGGGGGCAGGTAAGATCCTTCAGGAGCTCATTTCCAAGGCCTGACAGGTACCCCTCCTCCATAGTCCCACACTGTCTTGACCCTGCAGGGCCTCTAATGCCACCACCCCAGGGTCTGAGTTGACCCTAATCCCCACTGGCCCTGTGTAAGATGGGGCATCCACCTGCCCCCATCTCAGTCTTTCTGGGACTGGGGGGAGGTCCTGAGGCTGAGAAAGGGTGACGCCTACCCTACGATTCAGCCCCAAAACTTTACCTACAATGCAGAAGCCTGCATGTGTGCATGGCTCCTGAATAACAGATTATAACTGGCCTCCCAAATCCTTGGATCATCTCCCTTAATCCTTTCCCAAACCCTGGGAGGGTGGTACTATGAGGAACCCATTTTGCAAGTTGGAAAACTGAGGTTTGTCATGGTTAATTAACTTATTTGATACTATACAAGTGGGTCAGGACAATACCAGACTCCCACTCTCTCTTTTTTTTGGGGGGGGGGCCATGTGACAAGTGGGATCTAAGTTCCCTGATCAGGGATCAAACCTGCGTCCTCTGCGTTGGAAGCGTGGCATCTTAACCACTGGACCTGCAGGGAAGAACTGAAGACCCCCACTCTGAAGGGCTTCTCCTCCACACCACATGTCTCTCTGCACAGGGACATTCCCTGAGTCCCAGGTGCTGAAGTTGGAGCTCTGCCCAGCTCTTGTTATAGCTGAGTCCCCACAGCCAGCAAGCTAGAGCCTGGGTTAGGAGGAGGCTCAGGAGCCACACTGAATGAGCCTTACTGGCCGTGTGGGCCTGGACACGTGAACCAGCCTCTCTGAGGCTCACTTCCCATGTGTAAGACAGGGCAGTTCTTTAGTGAGCCAGCTTGGCCAGGCTGAACTGCATCTCCCAGGGCTCTCTTCCCTGTGTCCTTCTGGTTGGTGCCCAGAGGACAAGGTCCAGGGTGAGCTTTAGAGGTGAGCATGAAGCTGGCAGCCATTGTGTTAGTTTCTGCTGCACAGCAAAGTGAATCAGCTATATATATACATATATCCCCTTTTTTTGGATTTCCTTCCCATTCAGGTCACCACAGAGCACTAAATAGAGTTCCCTGTGCTGTCCAGCATGTTCTCATTGCTGTTGTTCAGTCACTCAGACATGTCCGACTCTTTGTGACCCCCATGAACTGCAGCACTAGAGGCTTCCCTGTCCTTCACTATCTCCCGGAGTTTGCTCAAACTCATGTCCATTGAGTAGGTGATCTCATCCGACTGTTTCATCCTCTGTCACCCGCTTCTCCTCTTGTTCTCAATCTTTCCCAGCATCAGGGTCATTTCCAATGAGTTGGCTGTTCACATCAGGTGGCCAAAATATTGGAACTTCAGCTTCAGCATCAATCCTTCCAATGAATATTCAGGGTTGATTTCCTTTAGGATTGACTGTTTTGATCTCCTTGCTGTCCAAGGGACTCTGAAGAGTCTTCTCCAGCACCACAATTCGAAAGCATCAATTTTTCAGCACGCAGCCTTCTTTATAGTCCAACTCTCACATCTGTACATGACTACTGTTCTCTTTAGTTACCTATTTTATACACAGTAGTATTTGTTTGTCAATCCCAATCTCTCATCAGTTTCTGCTTGCTAATCTGTGCTCATTTCTTTGCTGTGGGGCCTGCAAGTGTCCTACCTTCCCCTGGGCGCTCCCTCCCCTCAGCTCCTGTAACTTCCAGGTCAGGTCTCTGTGTCCAGCCACAGAAGAGGGTACTTTCTTCTTCTCTGGGACACCCATGCCATTAAGGTTTGGAGGTAGCAAAAAGAGACACAGTTTTCAATCTGTCCCCTAGCTTCCAGTGAGGGTGACCACCTCCTCCTGGCTTGCCTGGGACTTTCCCAATTTACAAAGCACAAGTCTCACCTCTTGGGAACCGTCTCAGTCCCAGAAAAACAGGGACTTGGTCACCTTGTTCCAGTTTGTGCTTAGAGGATCCAGCCAGTCCCGCATCTGATGCAAATAAACAGCCTTAAAAGACTGCTTAACCAGCAAAGGGCAGCAGTGTAACATAGATGGATGGATGCATGCATGGGCAGATAATAGATACATAGATGATAGATAATGGATGGATAAAAGATATAGTTGATAGATAACAGCTAGATAGATGGATAGATAGAGAGACAGGTAAATAGATGGATGTCAACAGATGCCAGGTGGCAACTGTGTTTGCCTCACAGAGTTGTGAGCATTAAATGAGATTTTCATACACCCAGTGCCTGGCACAGAGGAAGCAATCAGTACATATTAGTCATTGTTGTCACTTAAAGTGAAACTGTTAGTCACTCAGTTGTGTCCCACTCTTTGCAACCCTATGGATTGCAGCCCACCAGGCTCCTCTGTCCATGGAAGTCTCCAGGAAGGAATACTGAAGTGGGTAGCCATTTCTTTCTCCAGGGCATCTTCCCCATGCAGGGATCGAACTCTGGTCTCCTACATTACAAGTAGATTCTTCTCTCTGAGCCATCAGGTTGTTATTTAAGGTGGATCACAAAGTTCTGGGACATAAAATGGTGGTGGAAACACCTTCTCCTCTGACCCCCAGAACCAAAAGTTGTAAGTAAAACTCATCTGGGCTGATAGCATTTCTCTTTGGTGGGGTACCAATTGAGAGGAGCCTGAGGGAGCTTCCTGGGGTACCATGTTCTATGTTGTGATGGAGGTGGTGGGCACATATGAGAAACATCACTGAGATGTGCATGTAAGATGGAGACACTTTACTGCAATAAGCTATCATCTGATAAAACATTGAAATTTTTCTAACGTGATGGAAGAACCAGAAAAGCTATCTAGTGCTCCTCTGCCATCAGTTGAGTGTCTGACATCATGTTACTTCTTTGGACCACAGTTACCACATTCATGAAGTAGGTAAGCCTTGGTAGAGATCCGGGAACTGGTCCACTTGGCCTCCTTGTCCCCTAGTTCCCTAGATATTTGTTTCAAAACAGACAAGAAAAAAGAGGCAGCTACAGAGAAGGTTTTTTAAGAATTGAGGTGTGATCCAGGCCACAGAGTCAGTGCTTCCTTCAGAGGATGCTTGCCTTCTCAGGCCCTGTCCTTCAGACGAGGACAATTGTGAGTTTGTGTGTCTACACCAGAAATGCCTAGGAAAGCTCTTCGAAAAGGCTCTAATGCTAGAGATGAAGGAAGGCATTAGAACCGCAAGGGAAGGTGTGTGCCCTGAACCTGCCTCATCACCCGGGGGGAAAGGATGAAAATACCCACGATTCATAGGCTCACTATGTACCAGGCTGAGCACCAAGTGCTTCACACACACCTTTCATTTTACCCCACCATGGAGTGATGCACAGTCACTAACAAGGAGATACGTGTATGAATTTGGAGAGATTGTGTATTTCTTTACTCATCTGCATTTTCTAATTTTTTATTATCTATAGAAAAAATACTATAGAAATTTAAAAATGGAAAATGCATGATTGGCAAAGAAGCTCTTTTTCTCTCTGTGGGAAGGGGAGGCTGAGCATGATCCTGAAAGGTCCTAAATTAATGCAGAATCAGGCAGTAACTGCACCTGCCATGTCACACAGGGACTGCGATTGTCCCCAGTGCCACATGCTTGATTTCAACTTTGATTAACAGAAAACAGTCTTGGTTGGAGGCAGAGAGAGGAGCCAGGAGGCTACTGCTGTGGGAAAAAATACTAGCGCTATTAGACCCTGTTGCCATAGCAACAGCACAGCAAAGCTATTTTGTTGTTAACTCCTGAGAGAAAAGGAAGGACCAACATTAATGTAGTTATAGTACAATTTGGACTGTGGGTATTCAACCTCTCCCCTCCACCCCAACTCCTACGAGTATAGTCAGCGTATTCCCAGCAGCTGTCACTATGCCCTCTCTCTTCTAGTCCAGAAATCATATACTGCCAAGTGATGATACAGGATTTGGGGATGATCCCTAGACCAGCGCTTTCAAACCATATTAAGCATCCCCTGGGGACTGTGTTAAAATGCTGAGTCTGACTCAAAGGCGGGTCTGGGATATGCTCCAAGATGCTGCATTTCTAACGAGCTCCCAGATGATGCCAATGCTCTTGGTCCACGGACCACACTTTGAGTAGCAAAACCCTGGTCAATACGGTTAAAACTTTACAAAGGAGGAAACCAGAACAAGCATGCCTTGTCCCTTGCTGTCTCTTCCCTCTGGATCTAGCTTGGTACCTGGTACCCAAGTAGGAAGGGGAAGGAGCAGAAGGCTCAGTACACACTCTATGAATGAACAGATGGATGAAGAGATGAACATTGGATTCATTCACATTTTGATACTGACCATCTTAATTGAAAAGTAAGGGACTTTCCTAGTGGTCCAGTGGTTAAGACTCCACCTTCCAAGGCAGGGAGTGCAGGTTCAATCCCTGGTCGGGGAGCTAAGATCACATATACCTCTTGGCCAAAAAACCCCAAAACATAAAACAGAAGCAATATTGTAACAAATTCAATAAAGACTTAAAAATGGTCCACATAAAAAAAAAACTTTAAAAAATTAGTAAAAAATATAATAACCCATGTTGCTGCTGCTGCTGCTAAGTCGCTTCAGTCGTGTCCAACTCTGTGCGACCCCATAGACGGCAGCCCACCAGGCTTCCCCGTCCCTGGGATTCTCCAGGCAAGAACACTGGAGTGGGTTGCCATTTCCTTCTCCAATGCATGAAAGTGAAAAGTGAAAGTGAAGTCACTCAGTACCCATGGCAAAACACTAAACCTTATGAAAAAGCAAATCTTCCTTCATGTCCAAGCTTCTGGTCACCTGTTCATAAGACTTTACTTATTTTATTTTATCCTCTGAGAAATTACTGTTAATATATATATAATTTTGTCTTGACACAAGTGGGAGGATACTACGGGCCAGCACCACACAATATCTCATGGATTTTTTTATCTTAAAATATGTATTAGAGATCGTTCCATATTTGTACATATGCATGTCGCTTCAGTCATGTCCGACTTTTTGCGACCCCATTGGCTGCAAACTGCCAGGCTTCTCTGTCCACGGGATTCTCCAGGCAAGAATACTGGAGTGGGTTGCCATGCCCTCCTCCAGGGGATCTTCCTGACCCAGGGATCAAACCTGAATCTCCTGCAGCTCCTGCATTGCAGGCAGATTCTTTACTGCTGAGCCACTAGGGAAGCCCATCCATACATATAAATTTACTTTATTATTTTAAACATCCATCCATATAGTATTCTATTCCAAATATATTTAAACACCGCCCTGTTACTGGAAATGTCTGACATTACAAATCTTTTGGCATCTCAACCCATGCTACAATAGACACCCTTGTATATATGTATTTGTGCAAATGCATATATGAATGTTATCTGTTGGATAAATTCCTAGATGTGGAATAGCTGGGTCAAAGGGTGCATATATTTTTAAGGATGCTAGGTAATGTTTAATTGCCTATCAAATAAGCTGTACTAATTTTACACTCTCACCAGCATTTTATAAGAATGTCTAATTCCCTATACTTTTAAATACTATCCCTTTTTATTAATAACCTTATGAATCTGATAAGTGAAAAAGTTCTTGTTTTCATTTGATTTCAACACATGGAACTCTGCTCAGTATTATGTGGCAGCCTGGATGTGAGTGAAGTTTGGGGGAGAATGGATACATGTATATGTATGCCTGAGTCACTTCACTGTTCATGTAAAATTATCACAATGTTATTGATCAGGTATATCCAATACAACATAAAAAGTTAAAAAAAATAGGAATGAGATTGTACATATTTTCACATTTTCCGTGCAATTATATTAACTAGTAAAGTGTTGTTTTATTTAGGAAAGTTAATGATTTTTGTATATTGATTTGGGAATCAGCAACCTCACTGAATCTACTTACTGCTTCCAGTTTTTTTTTTTTTCAGTTGATTTCTTGGCTTTTCCAGTTACATTACCATAGCATTTGAGAATTATAACAATTTTGTCTCTTCCCTTACAATTTTTATACTCTTCTTTCTTTTTTTATTGGTTTATAAGCTGGAGAAACTACCTGAAAACTGTACTGAGAGTGGGCAGCCTGACTTTAATCCTTTTAGTGTGTTTCCATCAGGGAATTCCCTGGGAGTCCAGTGGTTAAGACTCTGTTTTCACTACCAGAGTCCAGGTTTGATCCCTAGCTAGGGAATTAATAATAATGCTGTACAATATGGCCAAACTAAAAAAAAAAAAAAAAATGGGTTTCCATCATTAAGAATAATGCTAACTTTGGTATGAGATATATTTTTGTTTTATTAAGGAAATATCTGCATTGTTAAGAGTTTCCCCAATTCCGATTTCATTAAATATTTTTTAAAAATCAGAATGATACCATACTGTCTTGATAACTGTGGCTTTGTAGTAGAGCCTGAAGTCAGGTAGGTTGATTCCTCCAGTTCCATTCTTCTTTCTCAAGATCGCTTTGGCTATTCGAGGTTTTTTGTATTTCCATACAAATTGTGAAATTATTTGTTCTAGCTCTGTGAAGAATACTGTTGGTAGCTTGATAGGGATTGCGTTGAATCTATAAATTGCTTTGGGTAGTATACTCATTTTCACTATATTGATTCTTCCAATCCATGAACATGGTATATTTCTCCATCTATTAGTGTCCTCTTTGATTTCTTTCACCAGTGTTTTATAGTTTTCTATATATAGGTCTTTAGTTTCTTTAGGTAGATATATTCCTAAGTATTTTATTCTTTCCGTTGCAATGGTGAATGGAATTGTTTCCTTAATTTCTCTTTCTGTTTTCTCATTATTAGTGTATAGGAATGCAAGGGATTTCTGTGTGTTGATTTTATATCCTGCAACTTTACTGTAGTCATTGATTATTTCTAGTAATTTTCTGGTGGATTCTTTAGGGTTTTCTATGTAGAGGATCATGTCATCTGCAAATAGTGAGAGTTTTACTTCTTCTTTTCCAATTTGGATTCCTTTTATTTCTTTTTCTGCTCTGATTGCTGTGGCCAAAACTTCCAAAACTATGTTGAATAGTAATGGTGAAAGTGGGCACCCTTGTCTTGTTCCTGACTTTAGAGGAAATGCTTTCAATTTTTCACCATTGAGGATAATGTTTGCTGTGGGTTTGTCATATATAGCTTTTATTATGTTGAGGTATGTTCCTTCTATTCCTGCTTTCTGGAGAGTTTTTATCATAAATGGATGTTGAATTTTGTCAAAGGCTTTCTCTGCATCTATTGAGATAATCATATGGTTTTTATTTTTCAATTTGTTAATGTGGTGTATTACATTGATTGATTTGCGGATATTGAAGAATCCTTGCATCCCTGGGATAAAGCCCACTTGATCATGGTGTATGATCTTTTTAATGTGTTGTTGGATTCTGATTGCTAGAATTTTGTTAAGGATTTTTGCATCTATGTTCATCAGTGATATTGGCCTGTAGTTTTCTTTTTTTGTGGGATCTTTGTCAGGTTTTGGTATTAGGGTGATGGTGGCCTCATAGAATGAGTTTGGAAGTTTACCTTCCTCTGCAATTTTCTGGAAGAGTTTGAGCAGGATAGGTGTCAGCTCTTCTCTAAATTTTTGGTAGAATTCAGCTGTGAAGCCGTCTGGACCGGGGCTTTTGTTTGCTGGAAGATTTTTGATTACAGTTTCAATTTCCGTGCTTGTGATGGGTCTGTTAAGATTTTCTATTTCTTCCTGGTCGAGTTTTGGAAAGTTGTACTTTTCTAAGAATTTGTCCATTTCTTCCACGTTGTCCATTTTATTGGCATATAATTGTTGATAGTAGTCTCTTATGATCCTTTGTATTTCTGTGTTGTCTGTTGTGATCTCTCCATTTTCGTTTCTAATTTTGTTGATTTGATTTTTCTCCCTTTGTTTCTTGATGAGTCTGGCTAATGGTTTGTCAATTTTATTTATCCTTTCAAATAACCAGCTTTTGGTTTTGTTGATTTTTGCTATGGTCTCTTTTGTTTCTTTTGCATTTATTTCTGCTCTAATTTTTAAGATTTCTTTCCTTCTACTAACCCTGGGGTTCTTCATTTCTTCCTTTTCTAGTTGCTTTAGGTGTAGAGTTAGGTTATTTATTTGACTTTTTTCTTGTTTCTTGAGGTGTGCCTGTATTGCTATGAACTTTCCCCTTAGGACTGCTTTTACCGTGTCCCACAGGTTTTGGGTTGTTGTGTTTTCATTTTCATTCGTTTCTATGCAAATTTTGATTTCTTTTTTGATTTCTTCTGTGATTTGTTGGTTATTCAGCAGCGTGTTGTTCAGCCTCCATATGTTGGAATTTTTAATAGTTTTTCTCCTGTAATTGATCAATGGAATAAAATAGAAAGCCCAGAGATAAATCCACGCACATATGGACACCTTATCTTCGACAAAGGAGGCAAGAATATACAATGGATTAAAGACAATCTCTTTAACAAGTGGTGCTGGGAAATCTGGTCAACCACTTGTAAAAGAATGAAACTGGACCACTTTCTAACACCATACACAAAAATAAACTCAAAATGGATTAAAGATCTAAACGTAAGACCAGAAACTATAAAACTCCTAGAGGAGAACATAGGCAAAACACTCTCCGACATACATCACAGCAGGATCCTCTATGACCCACCTCCCAGAATATTGGAAATAAAAGCAAAAATAAACAAATGGGACCTAATTAACCTTAAAAGCTTCTGCACATCAAAGGAAACTATTAGCAAGGTGAAAAGACAGCCTTCAGAATGGGAGAAAATAATAGCAAATGAAGCAACGGACAAACAACTAATCTCAAAAATATACAAGCAACTCCTACAGCTCAACTCCAGAAAAATAAACGACCCAATCAAAAAATGGGCCAAAGAACTAAATAGACATTTCTCCAAAAAATACATACAGATGGCTAACAAACACATGAAAAGATGCTCAACATCACTCATTATCAGAGAAATGCAAATCAAAACCACTATGAGGTACCATTTCACACCAGTCAGAATGGCTGCGATCCAAAAGTCTACAAATAATAAATGCTGGAGAGGGTGTGGAGAAAAGGGAACCCTTTTACACTGTTGGTGGGAATGCAAACTAGTACAGCCACTATGGAGAACAGTGTGGAGATTCCTTAAAAAACTGGAAATAGAACTGCCTTATGATCCAGCAACCCCACTGCTGGGCATACACACTGAGGAAACCAGAAGGGAAAGAGACACGTGTACCCCAATGTTCATCGCAGCACTGTTTATAATAGCCAAGACATGGAAGCAACCTAGATGTCCATCAGCAGATGAATGGATAAGAAAGCTGTGGTACATATACACAATGGAGTATTACTCAGCAATTAAAAAGAATACATTTGAATCAGTTCTAATTAGGTGGATGAAACTGGAGCCTATTATACAGAGTGAAGTAAGCCAGAAGGAAAAACATAAATACAGTATACTAACGCATATATATGGAATTTAGAAAGATGGTAACAATAACCCGGTGTACGAGACAGCAAAAGAGACACTGATGTATAGAACAGTCTTATGGACTCTGTGGGAGAGGGAGAGGGTGGGAAGATTTGGGAGAATGGCAATGAAACATGTAAAATATCATGTAGGAAACGAGTTGCCAGTCCAGGTTCGATGCATGATGCTGGATGCTGGGGGCTGGTGCACTGGGACGGCCCAGAGGGATGGTATGGGGAGGGAGGAGGGAGGAGGGTTCGGGATGGGGAGCACATGTATACCTGTGGCGGATTCATTTTGATATTTGGCAAAACTAATACAATTATGTAAAGTTTAAAAAATAAAATAAAATTAGAGAAAAAAAAAATCAGAATGATAATAAATGAAGCACAAGAAAACACTGAAAGGTTGAATTATCTTTTAACTCTTGGAGTGAGCCCCACTTGCTTGTGGCTCTGTCTTTCTTTTAACATGCTATTAAAGGAAATGTCTTTCTTTTCATTGTTTCCATTTGCTATTATTTGATTAGGATTTTCTATTGTTCTTCATAAGTTAAGTTCATCTCTATTATTCTTTTTATGCTTCTTGGGATTTGAAATCTGTATCATTCTGGTTTAAATAAAAATCTGGACTGTTTCTTTTGTAGTCCTCAAACTTTGCTTGAAAAAGACTTTTTACAAATCATAAATGTCCAGAAATGGAGACTGCTTACATTTCTTTGTCTATAACACCATGAGGCTATTTGTCTCAGCTGGGCGGACTGGGGAGGGGACGGCCCATTTTGGCAAGTTTCTCCCCTTGTTCCCCGACAATCCATTGGTTGGCTTCAGTTCCATTTATAATACTGAGTTGACCAAAAAGTTGGACAATTTCCAAAATTGATTTTATTGGGTTGACCATAAACTATTATAGAAAAACCTGAATGAACTTTTTGGCCAACCCAATAAAATCAATTTTGGAAATTTTCACTTTCCTAGAAAATAATCCAGTTTTTTGCACATTTGCTTACATAAATATAAGCAAAGCATTTTCTTACAATTTATTTAATTTCTTCCATATCTATGATTACTTTCGCATTCTTATTTCTAAATTTATATATTGGTGCTTTCTCCTTTTTTGTCTTGTGTAGATATGCTAGTAATCTCCCTATTTCATTATATGTATATTTTTTATATTTCAATTTTTCAAGCTCTTGGATTTATGTTCTAGTGTACTATTTTCTGAGCCAATAATTAGTCTTCATTATTACAAGTCTTTCATTTCTTTTCCGTACATTTGTTTTTTCATTATTTTTCCAACTTCTTAGGTTGTAATAACTAAGTCTCACGTTTTCATGTTTAGAATGGAGTACCCTGAGAATCGGGTCCCCAGATAGAGGTAATGAATCCACCCAATGCAGGAGACATAACAGACTCAGGTTCGATCCCTGGGTTGGGAAGATCCCCTGGAGTAGGAAATGGCAACCCATTCCAGTATTCTTGCCTGGAGAATCCTATGGACGGAGGAGCCTGACAGGCTACAGTCCATAGGGTTGCACAGGGTTGGACACGACTAAAATGACTTAGCACACATGCACACATGCCCCTGAGAACAACTGTAGCTGTAGCCTCCAGATCAATGCTGTTCAATGCAGTACTTAATAGCTATTTAAATTGTAATTCGTTAAGATGAAATAAAAGGAAAACTTCAGTTCCCAGTGCATGAGGCACATTTTAACGGTTCAGTAGCCACAAGTGGCTAGTGGCTCATGTATGAGATACCCCAGATGTAAAACAATTCCTTCTACTGGACACCAAGGCTGTAGAATGTAATATATACTTGTAAAGGTTCAAACACCTCCAGTTGCAAGTGACAAAAACCCAACTCACACTCATGGAAAGCCCTAAAGAGAAAACATGAGCTCGGTACCTGCATAGCCCTGAAGTATAGCTGGCTTCAACACAGCCGGATTTACTCTCATTTCTCTCCATTTTTTTCGTTCTCTTTGTCCTGGCTTCCTCAAATTATATCATCAGGGTTTTTCTGCCTTCTCCCTCTCCCAGTTCTCTTTCTGTCTGTTCAGTGTTTCTCTGCTCATCTTAGCCATGAAATACAGCATAACAATGTATTAATAGTGTAGCAGCTAAAGGCTCAAGCTACAAAGTCAGAATTCTTGAACATGAACCCTTGTTCCCCCATGAATGTAAGTGACACATTAATGAACCTCTTGGGACTTTCTTGGTGGTCCAGTGGTTAAGACTTTGCCTTCTAATGCAGGGGATGTGGATTTGATTCCTGCCTGGGGAGCTAAGATCCTACATGCCTCAGGGCCTTAAAAAAAAAAAAAAAATATATATATATATATATATATATATATATATATAAAACAGACACAGTACTGTAACAAATTCATGCACTACTCTTCAGTTCAGTTCAGTTCAGTTGCTTAGTCATGTCCGGCTCTTTGCAACCCAATGAACAACAGCAAGCCAGTCCTCCCTGTCCATCACCAACTCCCAGAGTTCACCCAAACTCATGTCCATTGAGTCGGTGATGCCATCCAACCATCTCATCCTCTGTCATCCCCTTCTCCTTCTGCCCTCAATCTTTCCCAGCATCAGGGTCTTTTCAAATGAGTCAGCTCTTCTCATCAGGTGGCCAAAGTATCGGAGTTTCAGCTTCAGCATCAGTCCTTCCAATGAACACCTAGGACTGATCTCCTTTAGGATGGACTGGTTGGATCTCCTTGGAGTCCAAGGGACTCTCAAGAGTCTTCTCCAACACCACAGTTCAAAAGCATCAATTCTTCAGCCCTCAGATTTCTTTATAGTCCAACTCTCACATGCATACATGACCACCGGAAAAACCATAGCCTTGACTAGATGGACCTTTATTGACAAAGTAATGTCTCTGCTTTTAAATATGCTGTCTAGGTTGGTCATAACTTTCCTCCCAAGGAGTAAGTATCTTTTAATTTCAGGGCTGCAATCACCATCTGCAGTGATTTTGGAGCCCAAAAAATAAAGTCTGTCACTGTTTCCACTGTTTTCCCATCTATTTGCCATGAAGTGATGGGACCAGATGCCATGATCTTAGTTTTCTGAATGTTGAGCTTTAAGCCAACTTTTTCACTCTCCTCTTTCACTTTCATCAAGAGGCTCTTTAGTTCTTCACTTTCTTCCATAAGGGTGGTATCATCTGCATATCTGAGGTTATTGATATTTCTCCCAGCAATCTTGATTCCAGCTTGTGCTTCTTCTAGTCCAGCATTTCTCATGATGTACTCTGCATAGAAGTTAAATAAGCAGGGTGACAATATACAGCCTTGACATACTCCTTTTCCTATTTGGAACCAGTCTGTTATTCCATGTCTAGTTCTAACTGTTGCTTCCTGACCTGCACACAGGTTTCTCAAGAGGCAGGTCAGGTGGTCTGGTATTCCCATCTCTTTCAGAATTTTCCACAGTTTATTGTGATCTACACTGTCTGTCAAAGGCCTTGGCATAGACAATAAAGCAGAAATAGATGTTTTTCTGGAACTCTCTTGTTTTTTCGATGATCCAGCGAATGTTGGCAATTTAATCTCAGGTTCCTCTGCCTTTTCTAAAACCAGCTTGAACATCTGGAAGTTCACGGTTCACGGATTGCTGAAGCCTGGCTTGGAGAATGCTCTACTGTAACAAATTCGATAAAGACTTAAAAAAGAAAAGCAATTAGAAATTTAAAAATAAAGTGATACATTGCTTCACCTCTTTATGCCGCCATCTCAATATGCTCATTTCTCAAATGAGGACGTAACAAAACCTAGTTCATAGCATCGATGCGTGAATTAAATGAGATAAGGCACATCCTACACTTAGCACAGCACCATAGTATGCACTCACCAAATACCAGCTGTTGTACGAGCGAATCATCTCTCCGTGTGGCGGGCTGTTTGACCACTGGCAGCTGCAGGCTCCTATCATCCAAGCCTGATAGAAAAGAGACAGGCTTCTCCATTAACTATAAAATCTCAGCTGGGACTCTGCTGGCCCAATCTGGGTCAAATGTTCATCTTTAAAACAATCACTGTGGTCCAAAGAATGGTTGCTCTAGATTGTACAGGTCTGGGTCATGTGCCCCAATTCTGCAGTCAAAATAACATTAGTCACCATGATTAACAAACCCATCAGGGATTTTTCTGGTTGTCCAGTGGTTAGGACTCCACACTCTCACTGCCTTGGCCCGGGTTCAATCCCTGGTCAAGGAACTAGAATCCCACAAGCCATGCAGCTCAGCCAAAAACAAACAAACAATAGCAAATCCCATAAAAAGAGCAGAGTTTGAGGCAGAGATAGCTTCCAAAAAAAACCCAGATTACTTTTGGCAGAAAAGAAAGTGAAAGTCACTCAGTCATGTCCGACTCTTTGCGACCCCATGGACTATATAGCCCACGGAATTCTCCAGGCCAGGATACTGAAGTGGGTAGCCGTTCCCTTCTCCAGGGGATCTTCCCAACCCAGGGATCGAACCCAGGTCTTCCACATTGCAGGCAGATTCTTTAGCAGCTGAGCCACCAAGGAAGCCCAAGAATACTGGAGTGGGTAGCCTAACCTTTCTCCAGTGGATATTCCTGACCCAGGAATTGAACCAGGGTTTCCTGCATTGCAGGCAGATTCTTTATCATCTGAGCTACCAGGGAAGCCCACCAGGCTCCTCTGTCCGTGGAATTCTCCAGGCAAGAATACTGGAGTGGGTTGCCGTTCCCTTCTCCAGGGCACCTTCCTGACCCAGGGATTGTACCTGGGTCTCCTGGATTGCAGGCAGATTCTTTACCTCTAAGCCACCAAGGAAGCCCTTTAGGAGAAAAAGAATGTGGAAAACTACACTGAGTCATTAGAAACTCAAGCAGACAGTCTATTACATTCCACCCTGGAATGCCCAGCATGTGTACACATATATGTGCACATATACACACATGTTTTCCCAGGCATGTAATCTTTAAATGCCTCCCTAATACAACGCAACTATCCTGCTGCTGCTGCTGCTGCTGCTGCTAAGTCGCTTCAGTCCTGTCCGACTCTGTGCGACCCCATAGACGGCAGCCCACCAGGCTCCCCCGTCCCTGGGATTCTCCAGGCAAGAACACTGGAGTGGGTTGCCATTTCCTTCTCCAATGCATGAAAAGTAAAAGTGAAGTCGCTCAGTCGTGTCCGACTCTTCGTGACCCCATGGACTGCAGCCCACCAGGCTCCTCCGTCCATGGGATTTTCCAGGCAAGAGTACTGGAGTGGGGTGCCATTGTATACACACATGTTTTCCCAGGCATGTAATCTTTAAATGCCTCCCTAATACAACGCAACTATCCTACATACATCAAATATATATAAACACATGTGCATTTCTCTCATCACACATGGATATGGCTCCTAATGGTCACACAACCTACAGTCAAATGATACAGGGAACCACCCTAAACACAGTATACAGTGGTGGAGGAATAGTGGTACACACACACACACACACACACACACACACACACACACACCCCTACCTACCTGCTGAGAAAAGGAAAAACAAGAAGCACAGTCCTTGGTGAGTCAGTAGTAAAGAATTCACCTACCAATGCAGGGGACACAGGTTCAATCCTTGGTCCAGAAAGATCCAACCTGCCCCAGGGTAGCTAAGCATGTGCCACAGCTACTAAAGCCCACGATCTAGAGCCTGTGAGCCACACTTACTGAGCCCACATGCTGTAGCTACTAAAGCCTGTGCTCCACAGCAAGAGAAGCCACCGCAATGAGAAGCCCGAGCACTGCAACCAGAGAGTAGCCCCTGCTCGCCGCAACTAGAGAAAGCCTGTGCGCAGCAATGAAGACCCAGTACAGCCAAAAAAATTAATTAATTAAAAAAGAAGAAGCTCAGTCTCTAATCAATAGGGCCAGCCACAACCTCTATAGAGGATTACAAGGGCTCCGATGTCTGGCCATGGGGTGAGTTTCTTGGTCTCTCACTATGGGTGCCCCAAATTTTGCACACTGAGAAAATCTCTCCTGTCTATTATTCTTATGACATCAGGGGCTGGAGAGAGATTTCCCTTCTGAAGAATACATAGCCCTAGAAGCCTACTTCCTGCTGAATGACTAAGGGGTCCTAGGAGTTTCCTTTGGGTTTAAGCCATGATAGATCCACTCCACCAGTGTGGGGGTATTAAATCATACAAATGTCTTTAACATTCTGATCTTCTGCCAGAAAAAAATTGTTTCCTGGAGTCTCCTTTGAGCTGGAATTCCCACAATAGAAATCCTGCCAAGCTGTGGTCTTTTAATCTGAATCCCTCTCTTTTCACATCTGCCACTTAAAAATAATCTTTCCAGAAAATCTGGACTGACACAACTTTTGGTAAGTAGATTTTTGTTGCATTCTCATGTTGAATCTGAATTTCTCCTGAAATTTTTAAAGAACAACTTGATTTAAGTATACTTGGAAATAACACAATGAAAACATTTTCTGAGATATCCAAACCTTAATTCCGTCATAATCACATGGAAGCAGAAAAACCCACCCACTCTCCAGAAGTTCAATGGAGAATAAAGATCTACTTTTTGTACAATATAAGATGACTGAGAGGCACAACCATAATTATACTGTCAGCCATTCCTGCCATAATAATTCAAAGTTAGCTGGCACTCCGTTTGAAAACCAAATAAAATGTCATCATATTAAACTTTGGGGTACTCTGTAAAAATGGAGTTCAAACTTCACTCATGAGTATAAGAGACCAATTTCCAGGCTTCACTGGTGGCTCAGTGGTAAAGACTGCCATTGCAGGAGACTCGGGTTCCATCCCTGATCTGGGAAGATCCCACATGCCCTACAGCAATTGAGCCCGTGCACCACAACTACTGAGCCTGTGTTCTAGAGCCCACGTGCTGCAACTACTGAAGCCTGTGCACCCTAGAGTCCATGCTCTGCAACAAGAGAAGCCACTGCAATGAGAAGTCCGTGCATCACTGCTATAGAGTGCAACTAGAAAAGAGCCTGCACAGCAACAAAGACCCAGCGCAGCCAAAAAATAAATAAAATCTTAAAAAGAGAGAGACCAATTTCCCCACCCACCCTTAATCACATTTGGGTGTCTGTCCAAAACAAACATGTTCATGAGTACCTAAATTAACCATCTTTCTGTTGGATGGATCTACTCTCATTTGACAGAGTGGTCTGGCAGTTATCTGGTTGTTTTGATCAGCACAGATAGCCATACTGATCAGAGTTCCTGGCTGCAAGCACAGACTGTGTGTAGCTGATGAAACAGCAAAAAAGTTCATCAAAGTGAACAAAGCATTGCTCTCTGCACTGTGGGGAAAGCTGAGCCCAGAGTCAAAGAATCCTAGACCAGGGATGAAAACCACACCACACAACTGTCCTGTTGATGAAGCCTCCCTCATGGCTGCCACCTCCACTGTCCCAGGTGGGCACTCCACTTTGCAGTTGCCCCAGCTCCAAAAGCCAGACAGCAGCACCTGCACCAAAACGGATTCCACCCAGAGCCTCCTCCTCACCTTCCTCTCTTTTGAATTAAAGCCTCAAGTAGATGAGCCTGATAGGGCTTCCCAGGTGGCACTAGTGGTAAAGAATCCGCCTGCCAATGCAGAAGACACAGGAGACGCAGGTTCAATCCCTGGATTTGGGAAGATCCCCTGCAAAAGGGCATGGCAACCCACTCTGGTATTCTTGCCTGGAGAATCCCATGGACAGAGGAGCCTGGCAGGCTACAGTGAAGCAACGTAGCATGCACACATGCAGATGAGCCTGATTAATATTTATGAGGTCATGTGTGTGTGTCAGACAGCAAGCAAGCCAGGGAAATGAGTTTTCAATGTTCTCCTTTAGGGAAGAAGATGGGACCTGTAAGCCTGGAAATTCTCTGAATGTAGCAAAATGGCTCAGAAGGTTGGAAGCATCCATAGAATCATAGAATATGGTCAATGCCCACTGCTGCTGCTGCTGCTGCTAAGTCGCTTCAGTCGTGTCTGACTCTGTGCGACCCCATAGACGGCAGCCCACCAGGCTCCCCCGTCCCTGGGATTCACCAGGCAAGAACACTGGAGTGGGTTGCCATTTCCTTCTCCAATGCATGAAAGTGAAAATTGAAAGTGAAGTCGCTCAGTCGTGTCCGACCCTCAGCGACCCCATGGACTGCAGCCTACCAGGCTCCTCCATCCATGGGATTTTCCAGGCACGAGTACTAGAGTGGGGTGCCATTGCCTTCTACAATTATCCAAATGCCTTTTTAGCCAAGATAAACACATCTGGAAATTTAAATGGATAGCTGCCAAAATTCTGTATCTATAGAAAGGACTGATGCTGAAGCTGAAGTTTCAATACTTTGGCCACCTAATGCTAACGGTCATGGAAAAGGCCCTGATGCTGGGAAAGACTCAATGCAAAAGGAGTATATGGAGACAGAGGATGAGATGGTTGGGTGGCATCACTGATTCAATGGACGTGAACTTGGGCAAACTCTGGGAGATAGTGAGGGACAAGAGGCCTGGCATGCTGCCGTCCATGGGGTCACAAAGAGTTGCATACAACTTAGCAACTGAACAACAACAAGAGCTATAGAGATCAACTCTAAGAGGCCTATAGGGTATCTCATGGATAAAACAAATTGAGACCAAGAAATCACTCTTCCTTCTTCCCCCAAATCTTATTAAGTTGACTGCAAATAAACCACTATTGAATGGACTCCACATTGAACAGGTTTTGTTTAAAAGACAATGAGACATCTCTTCCAGGCAGAGAATTTGAGACATTCTTGGCATTCAGGCCTCCATTTACATTTGGTACACCAGGTTAGTTATTTTTTTAATTAATTAATTTGGCTGCATCAGGTCTTGTTGTGGCACACAGAATCTTCACTGTGGTGCACAGAAGTGAATCTTCTCGAGTTGTGGCGCATGGGCTCAGTAGTTAAGGCACGAGGGCTTAGTTGTTCTGCAGCATGTGGGATCTTGGTTCCACTGCCAGGGACCGAACCCATGTCCCCTGCATTGCAAGGCACATTCTTAAGCACTGGACAACCAGGGAAATCCAGATTGGTTATTCTTAATGTGGTTGGTCACCTGACTTTGGATCGACCTCTTCTGGTTAGACGGGGGTCCCTTAAAGGCTGCTTTCTTTGTGCCTTCCCCCACCCCTTATAAATACCAGGAGCTGCAGCTAAATCTCAATTTTGATTCCAGAACTTCACTTAATGAACTGGCTTTTCTTCAGCATATGGACAGGTCTTTCAATGCATTCACCAGGATGGTGGCAGGTGACAGATCAAGACTTCTCTCCTTGGGAGTCACGGTCACAACAGAAGCCACTGTAAGAAGGAACACTGTCTTTTACCCCATCCCACCCCTGACTGCTGGCACCTCCACAGCCCTCCCCTGAAAGTAGATTGTTAGGTTGATAATAGGGAACATCTGTCAATCCTCCTACAGAGACAGTATTCAATATGAAAAAACGATGTGATTTGGAAAAGAGTGGGTCTTCATTTGCATACCATGAGCCCTAAAGGTTCTTCTGGAGCATTCTGATCCAAATTTGATAAGTAGGTTGAGCAAGAACAGACCAGATCTAATTTCTACCTTGCCCTACCTCAATATCGAAAACACAAGATGAGGATGAACGAAGTTGTACACTTGATCATGTAGATTGGGCCTGGGCCACACAAATCTACTTGTTTTTCTTTTGCCCTTAAATTACTTTTATTTTTTAAATTAATTCTTTTTGGAGTACACTTGCTTTATTTACACTGTTAGTTCCTGCTGTGCAGCAAAGTGAATCACTTATACATATACATATGTGGTGGTGGTTTAGTTGCTAAGTTGTGTCCAATTCTTGCGACCACATGGACTGTAGCCTGCCAGGGTCTCTGTCCATGGGATTTCCCAGGCAAGAATACTGGAGTGGGTTGCCATTTTCCTTCTTCAGGGAGTCTTCCCAACCCAGGGTTTAAACCTGGGTCTCCTGCATTGCAGGCAGACTCTTTACCACCTGAGCCACCAGGGAAGCCCACCCTAATTTGAAAACACAGTTAACAAAGACAGCAGTCTCCTGTCTTTCCTCTTTTCATCTCCATATTTTTAGCTGATCTGGTGTTTACCTCCATATTACAACGTAATAGATTTTCACCACTATTTCTTGATTGATCCGTTTATTGCATGGTTCAATCTTTGCTATATTAGATGAGGATGTGGCTGTCTGAAACCTCTCCCTTCCCTTCACCTTCCCCCAACATCCTGAGATAATCATCGCACTAGTTCTGTGCGGTCGCACTCAGTTGTGTCCGACTCTTTGTGACCTCATGAACTGCAACCTGCCAGGCTCCTCTGTCTATGAAATTATCCCAGCAAGTATACTGGAGTGGGTTGCCATTTCCGACTCCAACAGCTCCTCTTTTGATTACTTTTGTAAATGTAAGCAACAAATTAATGCTTATTTCCTATTCCATCAAGTCCTTTTCCCTTTCCAAGAGGAGAGGCACAGTAACCCTTGCTTGCCTTCAGCTATTTCCCCCTCCCTCTATATTTCTATTTTCATTTTAATACTGTTTTCTGGAGCATCCAATTTGGAAACAAAAATTAAGTTGTCTTTGCTTGTCTGTAAGATGCAACTAAATACTGACGTTCAGTAAGCAGTGTTTGTATGCTTGTGATTCTGGGACAATCATTCACTGCTGAGTGAGAATTATTGCTCACTCTTTCACATCTATTTGCTTCTCCTGAAGTTTATGTTTATATTATGCTCTATTCTCTATTACCAGTATTTCCATTTCCCCCCCACAAGCTCCATAATATCACCTATTAAGCCACCCTTTTCCCCAGGAACCTCACTCGCAGAACAGTCTGCACACCCACCCCCTGGCTTTCTCTTCACTGCTTTTCTGGGTCGATTTCCTAAGTTTCCTGAACCCCAGGCTTTTGCTTTCTTTGGTTTACTCCACATTCTCAAACAGCTTTCCCCCCAAAAAAGTGGTGTAGAAGGTAACTGTCACGTGAGTGTATGTTCCTCGGTTCTTTGTCTTTTCACAACAAAGATTTGGAGCAACGGACATTAAAGCCCTCGGTGCATCACAGTTCTCGGGTCTTGGACAAACCGTGCTACAGCTCTTAGGCGAATCAGTGTTACAGCTCCATTTTATTTAGAAGATAGCAGGAGAATCCAAGACTCGAAGACAAGAGAATGGAGGAGCGCGCGGGGGAGGGGGAGAGAGAGAGAGTGAGCGAGAGAGAGAGAGAGAGAAAAAGCGCACACACACGTGAGAAAGAGAGTCCATGAGAAAGTGCTTTGGCTCTTCCTTTTATATGTTTTTCCTCCACCTGGGCCTGCCCTATGCAAATTGGGCTTAGCTAGGAGTGCTGTTTGTTCTGCCTGAAGTCTTCACTCTGGTCCTCGGACCTTCCTTTGACCTTCCTTGTCTTTTAGCCACCGCCATTTTGGACTCCTTTTCCCTATTCTACCTCCCTCACAGTAACAGTTCAGGGTCCCTGATTGTCTGAAAATATCTTCATCCTATATTCTAATTTCAGTTTGGCTGGCTATACAATTTTAGGTTAATTTTTTTTTCCCCTCAGCCAAAACAAGAAATCACAGGCTGAATGCAGAAGCTCACATGAGGCTCCAGCTATCTTCTACCAAACTAGTCCTTATAAAGATTTCCCAAAATGTTATTTTTTATGAAAATGTGATTTCTGTTAACATATAATGGGTTTATTATTTTAAATGGATTAATACGTTTTTATTGGTGTGTAATTGCTTTACAATATTGTGTTAGTTTCTGCTGTACAACCCAAAGTGAATCAGCTGTATGTATATCTATATCCCCTCCCTCTTGAGCCCCCCTCCCACTTCAGCCCCTATCCCACCCTCTAGATGAAGACAGAGCAGCGAGCTGAGCTCCCTGTGTTACAGTGCAACTCCCCACTAGCTAGCTATTTTATTCACGGTAGTGTACATATGTCAATGCTATGCTCTCAGTTCATCCCGCCCTCTCCTTCCTCCTGTGTCCACACATCCATTCTCTGTATCTGTGTCTCTGTTCCTGCCCTGCAAATACATTCATCAATACCATCTTTCCAGATTCCACATAAATGCATTAATATTTGATATTTGTTTTTCTCTTTCTGACTTACTTCACTCTGTGTGACAAACTCTAGGTCCATTCCACATCTCTACAAATGTCCTAGTTTCATTCCTTTTTATGGCTGAGTAATATTCCATTGTATATATATGTACAACATCTTCTTTATCCTTAAATGGATTAATACATTTAAAAATTTTTAAATACATTTAAAATAATTTCCCCTCAAAACTTGGAAGGCAGTGTTCCATTTGTCCAGAATCCAGTGCTACAAATGAGAAAGCCACTGTGAGTCTAACTCTTGCTTTTCTTGAGATAACATGCATTATTTCCAGAGGTTTTAAGCTCTTCTTAGTGGCCTGATGTGTCAAGACAGTGTGGCTAGCTAGTGGCCTTTTTCCCTTGTTCTTACCACTCGCTGTTCCCTCCTAATCAAAATATTTGTGCCCTCAGCTCAGGGAAATAATTCTGCATTACTTTTTATTATTTATGTCTCTCTTCTCTGTTCTAGCTTTCCAGAATTTCAATATTTCAGATAATGACCCTCCTTCAATCGATTCTCTCATCTTTTTTCTATTTGTCTATTTATTCAACTTCCTAAAGTATTTCTTCATATTTATCTTCCATCTCTTCTTTTGAACTTTATTTTGGCAATATCATTCTTAATTTCTAAGTGCTTTCTTTTTCCCTAACCATTACTTTTTCATGGGATCCTGTTCTTGGTTAATGAATATATCTTCTAGAGTCTCTACAGATTCTAATTCCAGGTGTGTGGGTTTTTTTTTTTTTTTTTTTTTAGGTTCTCTTTTGCCCACCACCCACCCCCCCACCCAACCCCCCCCACCCCCACACATTAATCTATTTTTTTCCAGCATAATTTTTTCTGTTTATTTGGTCTGTCTCTTTCATGCTGGATGATTTCTTCAAATGCATGATGGCACCTGTTTTTCCTTCATGTGCAATGATGAAACAGTAAGAAAGCTGAGAGAGAGAGAGTTCTCTGTGCATTCTGGTGGCCTTGTTAGCTTAGGGTAACAAGCAGGGAACCAGCTGGTGATCTACAACTGTGACTCCTACATGCCAGATGGGATGTTCTTGGCTAAGGGCCAGTTTCTTTAGAGAGAGTCCTCCAGTGTATTTTCTTTTTTTATGGTAGAAAGTGAGATTTGTTGAGTACACTGCAAGGGAGCAGTGGAAGAGACCAAGAGGGGTTCTGCTGTCAGGGGAGAGAAACTAGGCTTCTTTAATGGCCCATTCTGGTCATGCTTGGGTTAATGTTCCATCCATATGGTGGTTAGGGCTGGGCGTGTTGCTGTTCAATCTTCCGGGAATGCTGACTACTTCTGACTGCTGGTAATTTTCCATTAGGGAAGGGTGTGATTGTCTTATCTTGAAAGGACCTCCCCAGCCTAAGATGGCTGTTCTATTGTTACATTCCACGTTTCTCCCCTGAGAGATCAGCAAAGTGAAACCATCGACATCTCATGAGGACATCACCTTGGGCTCCCTTCTGCTGAGAAAGGGTGGTGTGGGATCCCAGTTTGCTAATCAACAATAGGACTAAGGGAGTGTGTGTGAATAGAAATTTTAGGAGGCCTGGTCAAGAGTATATTGGTTCCAGAGGTTGGAATCTTTGTCATCATTCATAGCTTGATGGAAGAAAGTCAGTTTTGCGGCAATTCATTTAAAGTAGCTGGAGATGTTGGCAGATCTGGGTGGACTGTCCTCAAGGGAGAATGGAAAGGGAAAAGGGATCTCACGGCACTCCTGGAATTAGCCAGGATACATTGCCGCTGCTGACTGCACCAGGCGTGGAAGCGAGCAGCCCCAAGGTTAGGGCCAAAGGACACAGCCACCTGATCAGTCAGGGATGGTCAGTCAGCGTTCAACCAGGTTTCAGATCTGCCAAAAGTCACCTCTGCCAGGGTGTACAATCCCCATCTCCAGCGACCTCAGACCATCGGCAGTGTTGAAGATGAGGAAAGATCATCTCCACAATGCACGTTAGGGCCAGTGATTTGAGTCCCATCCCAGAGGCCTTCGGGTCCTGCTGAAGAGTAGCCTCAACCAGGGACCTTTAATTGTCCTGAGTCTGCAGGCCAATTGATACCAAAATCTCAGCTTCTTCGTGCATCCGTACAGAATCGAATCTCAGAGATAGAAATAGAAAAGAATAGCTTTATTATTCTGCCAGACAAAGGGGGACACAGTGGGCTCCTGCCTCAAAACACTATGTGTCCCAACTTGGAGAAGATAGTGAGAAGTTTTATAGTAATTGTTCAAAGAGGGCAAATATTTTTGGCTTGTGGACATTCTTCCGATGGGTTGGTGGTGAGGTAAAAAGGAGTCAGAATCATCAACCTTCAGGTCTGGGGTCTACATGCTTGTGGGCAGCATACCATCACTAATTGTTAACTTCTCCCACCTGGAGGGGTTTCAGTATCTGCAAAACAGCTCAAAGATATTGTTGTGTGTATCCTTTGATGGGAAAGGAGGACCTTGCCCCGAGGCTGCACTACTGTTTCTCTTCTCTGTTTGTTTCTCCCTGGTCTTACATCCCCTCCCTTCCCTGATTAACAGCTGCTTGAATCTGCCCCATGGAACTCAGGGAAGGTCATGGAGGCTGAATGAGGGCTGTTCCCTGTAATCCAAGAAATGGTAGGGGGAGCAGAGAAGGGCTTTGTGCTCTGTATTGGAAGACAGATCAGAAAGGGAAGAGAGAGGCGAGAGATGTGCCACCAAAAATGCCCTGAAATGTGGCAATGGGACTGGCAATGCAAGTGCTAAAAGAATTTGCCGAGTCAGAAGGAAGGGTAGAAAGCAAATGTATCAGATACAAGGCAAAAGAGAAGTGGGTGAGACAAAAGAAGGGGTCGGCCCCTCTGGTGTATTTCTTTTCCCCTGAAGGACAGACTCCTGGGTGTGTGTATACAGTCTGGGGGTGGGAAAAGGAGGATCAATTCCTGTAAACAAAGATGTTCACCCACTGAAGCCTCATCCTCCCCTCCACACCCCTGCTCCTCCTCTGCTCCCCGTGAGCACGACGTTGACACCTCAGCTCTGAAAAGAGATGATACCAGGAGGTGGCACTCTTAACAGCTGACCGTCTTCATGCAGATTGTCTCTGCTCCGTGAAAAATCAAGTCTCTACTTAAAGTAGCTTCTGTTGACGGTATAATGACTTTTATCAAAAGAGAAAAATAGATTCTATTCTGCCCCCTCTCCATCTCATTTTCTTCTCTTTATCCTGTTCCTCCTCCTCCTCGTCCTCCTCCTCATTCCCTCTTTCTTCTCTGAGCCGTAAGCTGGCCAAGAGCAACCGTTGGCACTTGCTTCATTCCCTCTCGGGCCTTCAGAGATTGTTAAAAATAATAAACTCCCAGCTATGCTGAGTGTGGCACTTGTGTGCTCACAATCCATCAGGTGGCATCATTTAACACGGCAACAGCTTCATCATAATTACCAAAACCAAGGATTTTATTATACATCGAGTGTGCTACTGCCATATGGTTCTGAAAGACAAGACGTTTCTCAGAAGAAAGACTAGCTCAGGAAATGTGACTGTTTAAAATTCCCCCACAGTATTATAGCTCTTTGAAGTTCCTTTGCTTCTTAACATGAGCTTCTGGCAACTTACTTCTCCTACTTCAAGATACATTTGGAATGCAATCCTTTATGTTCAGAACATTTCAACCTGCTCTCTCCAGTCTCTGGGCAGGCCTGTGACTTGGGGTCTGGGCCATGATCTGACATTAGTTCATTGCACAACCCAACTTCTGAAATCTCCTTGCCATTCCTTCTCTGCTTTTTGTCTAAATGCCAACATCTCAGGGAAGCTCCTGGTGGATCTCAGACAATAAGAATCTGCCTGCCATGCAGGAGACCTGGGTTCAATCCCTGAGTCAGGAAGATCCCCTGGAGAAGGGAATAGCTACCCACTCCAGTGTTCTTGCCTGGAGAATCCCATGGACAGAGGAGTCTGGCAGGCTACAGTTGGGTCGCAGAGTCAGACACCACTAAGCAACTAACACTTTTCCTTTCAGGGCAACTCAGTTCTCAATACCTCCCTTAGAAAAGCCTCACTGGCTTAAGTTCCTGGTCCTATGTCACAGGACACCAAGTTTCCCAAAGCTTCAGAAAAGATGCTCCCACCAGGAGACCTCTGGAAAGCTGGCAACTTGAGAAATCTGAAACCCTGAAACCTGAGATTATGTTAGATTCAATTTTGTTCAAAGATTTAATGTAATTCTATTCAGTACTTATAAAAGTTAGAATGGACCAACAGCTCAAAATGCAAAGACTCTAGCTGAAATATGTGAGGGGCTTGGAGCCTAGGCGGGAAGCTTGAGCTCAGGAATACAGAAGTCTTTTTGAAAACTTTGGGCTTCCCAGGTGGCTCCATGGTAAAGAATCCACCTACCAGTACAGGAGACAAAGGAGACACGGGTTCAATCCCTGGGTCTGGAAGATCCCCTGGAAGAGGAAATGGCAACCCACTCCAGTATTCTCACCTGGAGAATCCCACGGACAGAGGAGCCTGGCGGGCTACAGTTCATGGGGTCGCAGAGCTGGACACGACTGAGTGGCTGAGCATACATGCACACTTTGAAAATATTGAGAAGGTAGTGCTAAATGGTGACCAAGGAAACAAGCAAACACATGCACTGGTCTCCCTTGTGAAGAGTCTACCATGTCCCAAGCACTGCTGGGGGTCCAGGAGCAAACAGGAAGATGAAGGTGCTGCTCTTAAGACCTTGTATTCCAATAGAGAGAGGTTAGGAACAGAAAGGAAGGAAAGAAGAGAAGGGAAATATCAGCTGGTGATAAAAGAAGCAGAATGGATTCTTGGGATGTCTGAAAGCTTTCTGCCTGGGCTTATCCTGGGATCTGTCTCAAGCAGTAGGCTGCTGTAGGTAAACTGAACACAGGTTTTCTGAAGTAACCTCTTTAAGGGACTCAGCCACAATACACAGAGATGCAGGTTGGTGCTGCAGAATGCCACGGGTGTCACAGGCAACAATGTGAACAGCACTCCCTGGAGTTCTGACAGGTACCAAATGTTCCCTAACTCAAGTAATGTGTTGCAGGAATAGCATCTCAGGTCTAGGTGGAGCCAGAAATACTAGTGGATTCTTTGTTTCCCTAAAAAGGTAAAAGAGGGACTTCCATGATGGCCCAGTGGTGAAAAGTCCACCTTTCAATACAGGGGATGTGGGTTCAAACCCTGGTCAGGGAACTAAGATTTCCACATGCCCCAGGGTAACTAAGTCTGCGCTGCGTGGCAAGTATTGAGCCTGTGTGCTCTAGAGCTCATGCTCCGCACAACTAGAGAAGCCTGTGCACCGCAAAGAAGACCCGGTGCAACCAGAATAAAAGTGTGCATCATTTTTCTAAAAAGGCACAAGAAAAGACCCTCCATTATCATTTGGCCCAGAATGCCAGCTTCTCCTGAGGCTGATGTCGGAGGACCACTTCCAGGGTTGGCTCTAAGCAGACGTCTCGTCCTCCCTGGGCAGAGTAAATGAAGGGGAAAAGCTGGATACGGTTTCCTCCTCCTTCTATAATTCCCCAGCACCATCCTCCAGAGCTTTTATCAAAACTTCATAATGATATCCTCCATGAGTGTGGTTTTAAAATGTTTGGTTCTGGTGGGCGTTGGGGAAATACAATTAAAAACAAATCTCCTCCCAACCCAGAAAACCTCTCCACCAAGGTAGCGAAGAAAGGAAACAATTTTATTATTGAATAAGCATGAAACCAGAATGTGATGCGCCTCTCAGGCAATCCACTAGGAGATGGCAAAGGCAGAAAGGCATCTCCTGCTTTTATACAGCAGAAAAGATACAACCAATTACACAGATGATCTCAAGGCAAACCATTACTAACCCACAAGTAAAAAGTCTTGGAAGAACTGTTGGTCACACATAATTCATCTTAATTTAAGACACATTCACTTGGTAGTTGGGATAACCACTCCTGTTAGTTAATTGGCTTCATCCAAAGGAAAAATCAACTTCTCATACCTTTAGGACTGGAGGCAGTTTTGCAGCTTAGAGGCTCCTGTCCTCCCAGAGAAACAGGTAGATAAAGGCTCCATCTTTCTCAAGGCTGATGATTCAAAGAGATGATTCCAGGGTCCTTGAGAAAGACACTCCTGGTCATAAAGCTGGCAAGAGGCTTATTTAGCTTTTAAAAAGATTTGGATACATTTCAAAGAGACAGAGGAACAACTGACAATTACATGCTGACGAAGTCAGTGCCCTAAGGAAAGAGAAGGGGGAAGTCTCCTCTTGTTTTCAACAGAAAGGAGTAAGCCTCTTATTTTTCATTTGTATTTGCCTTTACAAGCACAGAAGGAAGCAGCTGGCAAATCTTTGGTTTAAAATGGTTCTTTTATGTCTCCATATGTGGAATCTTAAAAAAAAAAGGTACAAAGGAATTTATCCACAAAATAGAAATAGAGTTATAGATGTAACAAATAAACTTATGGTTATGGAGGGGGCATTAAGGGAGGGAGGATAAACTGGAAGATTGGGATTGACATATACACAGTACTATATATAAAATAGATAACTAATAAGGACTTACAGTATAGCACAGGGAACGCTACTCATCACTCTCCAATGGGATTTCCCTGGCAGAACAGTGGCTAAAACGTCGTCTTCCAATGCAGGGGGTGTGGGTTCGATCCCTGGTCAGGATGCTGAGATCCCACATGCCTCACAGCCAAAAAAAAAAAAAAAAAACAACAACATAAAACAGAAGCAATGTTGTACTACATTCAAAAGAAGACTTTTAAAATATGCTTTAAAAAAAGAAAAAATATTCTGTACTGGCCTATATGGAAAAAGAAGCTAAGCAAAGAATGGATATATGTATGTGTGTAACTGATTGACTTGGTTGAAAACCTGAAACTAACATAACATTATAAATCAATTATACCCTGACAACATTTTTCAAATGATTCTTTTAAAACTAAATTATGAAATGCTTCTAAGGGGGGAAAATCTTAATTTCTTAAAGAAGAATCTCAAGGGGAAAGGAAAGCCACACTCTTGGTGGTGTTAAGTCACTTTATGCAGAACGGTTTGCACATTTTTAAGTAACTTCGAAAGTCAGTGATGGCATAACAGCAGTTGCCATGGCAGCAAAAGTTAGTGTTATTCTCATTTACTTGATGATGAATCGTCTGGAGCTGCTTCTCAGTGCAGGAAGCCATGTTCTGTGTGTGGAGTTGTTAGTTTTTGCACCATCTGATGGGCAGGAATAGGCTGAGCGGACAGTATGGAAGTCAGGGTGGAAACTGGAGCAGACATAACATGAGATCTGAGCAGCCCTGAGTCAGAAATGAAAGAGGCCTTGGAAAGCAGAAGGCCTTGGTTTCCGTCTCTCCAACCAGCCCTTGCTAAGGACTGGACTTGGGTTGGGATGGGGAGAGTGATGCCTACACAGAAATGTAGTAATTGTGTTAGGGGTACCACTGACTGAAACTGCCCGCCCCAGCCAGGCACCATAGTAACCACTTGCACAAGTTATCTTACAACAGGAGGTCCTGGTAACAAATGGAAGAATTTGGGAAAGACCAAAAGGAGAAAGGAGACACCAGTCCATATGTCCTCCTAGAATCCTCCTCACTGGGAGCCATTTTGGCTGAGCGATGCATGTGCCACCAGGAAGGACCCTGAGTCAGAGTGACTGGCAAGAGACAACCCAGAAACTCACCCCATTACCATAAAACCCAAGACTTTGAGCCACATGGCAGAGCAGTCCTCCTGGGTTCCCTTACCTGCTGCTCTCCACCCGGGCGCCCCTTCCCAGTAAAGTCTCTTGCTTTGTCAACAAGTGTCAGAAATTCCAAGTCCTTGGACAATTCATTTCTGAATGAAAGGCAAGAGCCCACTCTTGGGCCCTGGAAGGGGTCCCCCTTTCTGCAACAATCATTCCAATCCCTCCAATGACTCAGCATTGTGCCCATTTTCCCTGAGGACATGAGGGTTTATGAAGGCAAAAGAGACAGGTCCAAGGTCACAGAGTTGGTAGCTGAGTGAGGAACAGAATCCAGGCTCTTGCTCTCAAAATGGGAGGAGCTGGCATACTGATGTGAGAGAAACTTCAGAGAAGAAACTTGTTTCCCTGGAGGAGGGAGTGGCTGATCTCAAAGTTAGGAGAAAGAATAGAATCAGTATTGTTGGTGATTTTAGGTTCACGCTATCTAGAGAGAGAAAGAGATAGATGAAAAAAAGGGAGAAAGCCAATGGCATGTGTGGGTGCTTCACGAGGATGGGGACTTTGTTGGTTTCATTTACTACTGGTGTTAGAGGAGGGCTGGGCACACAGAAGATCTTCAATAAAAAGTGGCTGAATGAACACTAAAGGAATTCTTGCAACAACTGAAGGCTGAGGAAGAACACGATAGGAGTTTAACCATATGGATTTAGGGTCTCCGTGAAGACTAAAATCTCGCATAATAAGAGCTGTGAAGGACTGCCCAAGATTTATCCAAATAGATCATCTTCATGCAAGCTTTGGGAGGAATCCAAGCTAAGATACTTAAGATACTAAGATACTTCTGATGCATTTATGAAATTAAGCTTACATTATAAGTCACTTCTATGTTCCTTCCTTTTATTCATAAGAATCTGATTGATGAATGGTTACAACACCAAAACTCAGTATCTTGGGACTTGCCACGTGCTCCAGTGGCTAAGACTCTGAGCTCCCACCACAGGGGGCCTGGGTTTGATCCCTGGTCAGGGAACTAGATCCCGTGTGCTGCAACTAAGAATTCGCATGCTGCAACTGAAAGATCCCATGTGCCACTAAAACCTGGCACAGCCAAATAAATAAGTTAATTAATATTTAAAACCTCAATATCTTCCCAAACTCCTCCCCAGCCCTGCGGCAAGGTGCTGCCATCCACTTTGAGGCTTTATCATAGTTTACCCTGACCTGCCTCTGCACAGGGATGTTCTCAGTATCGTTACACAGAGCGATGACCCTGAGGCCAGGGAAATTAGTGCTAGTTTGTTGTTGGCAGATAGTTTTCTATGGGACTTTGACATTTCTGGCTGTCTTACAAGCTAAGACCTCTCTGCTTGTTCCAGACGGTTGTTTTTCAATGATGTCTACAAAGTGAACAGCCTTAGAAGATAGAGACTGTGTTTCTGTCTGGAGCAAAGGGCAGGCATGTTTACTGACCATTAAAAGATGCTCAGTTTCCCTAAAGTTCGGGGTTCCTGTCTGTAAATGCGGGTGTTATTTTCTGTCACCTTGAACTTTTTACATCATCCTGTGGAAGCGAAACAAAAAAAAAAAACCCAAAACCAAAGAAACAAAAGCCCCCACTGTCTCTCTTGGCTATTGCTAATACCATGAGTCCCCAAGTCCTTTCTCTGACCCAGGAGATTTGTGTCTTCTGCCACCATCTGTAGAACTCTGATAGGATATCAAAGTAGCTTGCAAGATTTTATTGTGTTCGTGCTTGCTTTAAATGAATACAACAGATTTGATTTATATATATATATATACACACACATACACATATATATTATTCACAGGATATTACTGATTAGGAAATAATTTGTTTTTAAAGTGATTCTTTGTGGGAATAACCTGGTGGTCCAGTGGTTAGGACTCAGCATTTTTCACTGCCCAGGTGAAGGATCAGTCCTTGGTCATGAAACTAAGATTCCACAAGCCATATGGCATGAGCAAAAAATTTTTTAAATAAATAAATAGATTCTTTGTGCTTTCAAAGTCACAATGTTAATGGCTTTTTGAACATTTCCATTATAAAATAGAGATTTTAAGAAATCTAAATTTAGCTTTATAGATGTGTGTGTTTACTGGATTCTTTTTGTACCTAAATTAAAGGCATGTGAACACATACTTCAACTTGTGAATAAAATGCATGGACATTTGTTTTATCGAGTCTTTAGGGGACATGAACAAAGATGTTTAGTATGTGTGTGCACGCTCTTTGCTCAGTCATGTCTGACTCTTTTTGACCCCCAAGGACTGTAGCCTGCCAGGCTCCTCTGTCATGGAGTTTATCAGACAAGAATGTTGGAGTGGGTTGCCATTTCCTTCTTCAGGGAATCTTCCTAACCTAGGGATCCAACCAGCATCTCCTGCATTAACAGGCAGATTCTTTACCTTCTGAGCCACCAGGGAAACCCCAAATGTCTAATACAGTGTTGTTTCAAGTGATCAGGGGTTGGAGAGCATCAAGGCATCCATCCCTGACAGAATTAAAAGGTGGTAGGGGCAAATGAACATCATGGAATGTTCTATAGCAGTTACAATCAAAAGATCAGTGGTTCATATAACTTCACAAATAGATCTTAGAAACAGTGCCGAGTGAAAATAAGCAAGAAACAATGGGATTTATAACATAACACCAATAACAACACTTAAAAATACATATCTACTGGGACTTCCTTGGTGGTCCAGTGGTTAAGAATCTGGCTTCCAATGCAGGGGATGCAGGTTCAATCCCTGGTTGGGGAACTAAGACTCCACATTCCATGGAGCAACTAGAGAAGCCCTCAAGAGATCTCTCATATTGCAACTAAGACCCAGTGCAGCCAAATACATAAATATTTTAAAAAGTTGTTCTGTATCTGGTTTAAAAAAGCATATCTACCAAACAGTGCACATTTACAGGAACACATACATATAAACCAATACACACTAAATATATTAGAATGATCTCCTGTGGGGAAGAAGGTAATGAGAGTGGAGAACGGGGATAAAAAGGGGGCAAAAGGAAAAAAAGACTATTTTATAATAATTTTCCCATTTATTTTTCCTTTATGTGTACTTCACATTTAAATTGTGCTTTTCCCCCTTCTAAATCAGGAAAAAAGCTTCCCACCCACACTATTCTAGGGAGAGAGATGAATATTCACCATCTAACTTTTGAAATTGACATTTATTTTGTGATTCAAGAAGAAAAGGTGGTGGGAATAAATAACTGGGGAATTTAATCCATAAAACTGGGAAAACAGGTTTTATTAATAAAATATGAACTGGGTACATTCATCAGTTAGGGGGATTTATTTAGTTGATGATCTTAATTTGGATGGGGAGAGATTTTCATTAGTAACTTTGCTCACTTTTATGGGAATTAAGTTTTTTCTTCTGTGTACTGCGGGTATGCTTTCACCACTGGATGCAAAATCTGTTGCTCAGACATGATAGTTGTGTTTGGTGGTGATTTTTGCATGCCAGTAGCAATGGAACCCGAATTTCCCTGGTGGCTCAGACCATAAAGAATCCACTTACAATGCAGGAGACCCGGGTTCGATCCCCAGATTGGGAAGATCCCCTGGAGAAGGGAATGGCAATCCACTCCAGAATTCTTGCCTGGAGAATTCCATGGACAGAGGAGACTGGCAAGCTACAGTCCATGGGGTCGCTAAGAGTTGGACGTGACTGAGAGACTAACACTTTCACTTTCACAGCAATGGGACCCATGGAGCAATCCTACAGAACAATGAGCTCTAATACTGTTTTCTGTTTCTCTTGGTATTGGCCCTGCGATTTCAGCAGCCTCTGTTTCTTTCCTGAGCTGGTTCTAAGACAAGATTGTGAGCAGCACCTGGGTTCAGCTGAGCCTCCTGAAGAGGTGAGGCCTCTAGCTCAGATGGGTTTGGGGAAAGATCTTGAGCTGGCCTATGATGCAGGGCTCCCTGTGGTCTCTCTAGGCCAGGCCCTCAGAATTGGGCATTCCATTCTTGCTCTCTGTGAGAGGTCAATAGTCCAGAGTGAGGCAGGGAATTCACCATGAGACAGGCTGGGACCTGGGACCCTTCACTGCAATGCTTGTAAACACAGAGAAACTATATTGGACTAAAAATAACTGTGTACATGAGCAGTTGGGGCAGACTCTGGACCTAAAGATACAAAGAGACCAAAAGACCCAACCGCCACTTTTGAAGCATGTATAAAGTCACTTCAGTTGTGTCCAACTCTTTGGGACACCATGGAGTGTAGCCCGCCAGACTCCTCTGTCCATAGGATTCTCCAGGCAAGAATACTGGAGTGGATTGCCATGCCCTCCTCCAGGGGATCTTGGAAACCCAGCGATTGAAGAGCCTGGAGCAAAAGCAGGGTGGGCAAAGCACCTAAGCCACCCCTTTGGCCCAACCCATGGACCCACCCTTACCCTCACCCCATGTAAGGAACATGCTCACCGGCCCCCCAGGGAGCGAGCAAAGGAACCTACTGTTTGTTCTCACACTCCTCTGGTGCAACAGGGACCCCAGTAAAGTCTCCTCTCCTGAATCTTTTGTCTGACCTCTATCAATCTCTATTGATTGGGGAAGGCCAAGAACCCTGGTGGGTAATGACCACAGGGCTTGGTGAGACCTTCTGTGGCATCTCTGGGCAGTGCTGCAAGGCCACACCATCAGACCTGCTGCTAGAAGGCCTGGGGGGCCTTTCAGCAGGAGGACACCCTTCCAGAGGGGATGCACTTACTTCTCAGACAGGCAGTGGTGGCTGCCCTAATGCCCCACTTCCTCCAGCTAGCAGCTGACTATCTCTAGGTAAGCACCCCCTCGACTTACAGAGTCAGTACATTTCAGGAGCTGCAAAGACGCATATGGCAAGTGAGTGTGCAAGGTCTGAAGTGCTAGTTCAGTTACGTACTGAGGTGTGACTCCCCAAAACTTGGTGGCTTCAAATGACAACCATTTTCATTTGCTTGAGGATCTGAGGGTCAGGAATTCAGACAGAGCACAAGTCCTTCTGCTCAGGGACCATCCTGGCATGGGTGACTGGGCTGAATAGGAAGGGCCAAAAAGGCCTCACTCACCCTCCAGGTGGTTTGTCTCCCTCTCCATGTGTTGGTTTCTTCATCTGATCTCTCTCCAGAGGATGGCGTAGACTTCCGTATGGCACTGCAGCTGGGTAACAAAAAGCGGGAGACAAAAGCATTTACTTATCAAGCCTCTGTTTGCATCATGCTTGCTAGTGTCCCATTGGCTAAAGCAAGTCACAGAACCAAGCTCAGAATCGATGTGGGAAGAGACCACACCAGGATATGAATACAGTAAGTCCCCTACATAGGAACCTTCAAGTTGCAGGCTTTCAAGGATGCAAAGGCACCCAGAGAAAGGACAAAGAGAGACAAGAGGAAGAAGTAGCTGAAAAACCGAAGAGATTCACGACACAGGAAATGGCGGGGGGTGGGGGGGTTCTTTACTTGAGGAGGCACTGTTAGCTTTTGAGACACAAGACCCAAATGTGGAACAGTACATGAAGGTTGCAGCAGCTGTTCAGAATGCAATCCAGCACTATCATGTCATCTATGATGAGAAAAAAAAAAAAAAAAGAGCTACCACCCAGACATCACTGAATCATTTTTTCAAGAGGGTAGAGAGAATTGTCTCCATAAGGAATCAGAACCTGTGCCATCAACATCAGGCATGAGTGACACCTCAACTTGTCCTCTGTCTTCTATTGCTGATGATCCTTCAGCTCTACCAACTCCCACCTCCTCCATCAGTAACTCTTCTTGCCTGTTCACTCGATGCCATCCCCTATGTGCCGGCTGTTATAATATGCTACTTTACTTTTCAAGGTTGTACTATAAGATTAAAAATGTTTTCTTTATTTTCTGTGTTTGATTTTTATGTATTATTTATGTGAAAAATGCAAGATCAAACCAGTCAACCCTAAAGAAAATAATCCCTGAATATTCATTGGAAGGACTGATGCTGAAGCTGAAACTCCAATACTTTGCCTGTCTGGTATGAAGAGCCAACTCACTGGAAAAGACCTTGATGCTAGGAAAGATTGAAGGCAAAAGGAGAAGGGAGCAAGAGAGGATGAGATGGTTGGATGGCATCACCAACTCAATGGACCTGAGTTTGAGCAAACTCCTAGAGATACTAGAGGACAGAGGAGCCTGGCATGCTGTAGTCCATGGGGTTGCAAACAGTCAGACATGACTTAGTGACTGAACAATATGTGAAAAATATTATAAACCTATTACAGTACGGTACTATATAGCCAATTGTGTTAGTTGGGCACCCAGATTAACTTTGTTGGACTTAGGAACAAATTGGACTTGTGAACATGCTCTAGGACTGGAAACTCTTTGATATTTAGGGGACTTACTATACTAAGAGGCATAGATCTTTGGCAGTCACCAAAGCACCAGTCTACCACAAGTTCTAATTACAGCTCTTACAGCCAGGCAGGACAGCCTACGGGTACAAGGAGAGAGTTTGTCATTTTAGAAAAGTCTAGAGTTCTATCAGCTGCTAAAGAGCTCACCCAGGTTGTGGCATGTGGCTCCGGGGTAACCAGCAGTAAGTCCTCTCTAGCCAATAAGAAGCCTCTAGAACTGGGAGTCAATGAAGTTGTCCTGAACAAGCCCCCAAAGGAACTCAGTCGCCAGTTCCAGGAGTCTGGGATGGGATCTAGGCAGGAGAGTAGGAAATGGGAGGATGAATATACGAGCTTACTGGCCCCTTCAGGAGAGCGCCACGTGGCCTCCCAGAAGTCCCTGGCAAGACTGAGCTCTGGTTGCCACAATGTCATCTGTTCATTTAATAGTTCCCATCTTGTTTTGCTTCTCCTCTTATCTATCAGGGCTTCCACCCAAATAAGCCACTGATGCTCCAGTGGGGCCTCAGGATCTGCTTCTTGGGAATTCCACGTTAAGACATTGAAGGTTGTGGACCACTGTGTGATCTCATTTCCAGCTGGAAAAGCCCGCGATGTGATCAGTGAGGTAGAGGTGTGGACTTGGTATCAGCCAGGCATGGGCGTGAGCCCCCGCACCCCTGCTCACCAATTCTGTATAGAGAGCTTTCCTCCTCTAAGATGGCCACCAACAAGGCTTCTCATCACTGTGTCCCCACACCATTCCTCTCATCAACAGATGAAGTCTGTTTCTCCTCTCCTTGATTCTAGGCTGGCCCTATAACTTGCTTTGACCTGGAGGGGGGAAAAAGTGATATTCCAGGACCTCTGAGCCCAGACCTTAAAAAGCCTGTAGCTTCTACTCTTTTGCCCTTTTGGAAGACAGCTGTCATGTAAAAGCCCTGCCATCCCGCTGGAAAAACTGGCATGGAGAAAGAGGGTCCCAGCCAGTTCCCAGTTATTTCCAGGGGGTGGGTACTGGGAGCTTCTGAGATGTCCAGTTGAAAATGTCAAAAGGACAGTAAGATATAATTAACACTTCTGTACTTCTCTGAAGAAGAACCAGGGCCTTGCCTGGCACTTTGGCTTAAAAGCTGCGTTGTGCCATTGGAAGAGCTCACAATTGTAAACGGGCAAGGCTGTACGCGTGTACGGGTACGCGCGTGTGTGGTGTGTGGGCTGAGTGTTTGAAACAGGCTGTGCAGTTTCCCGTGCCCTCGCGGCCTCCCTCCTACAGACCAGGCCTCAGCCACACCTGCCCCCGCGATGCCCAGACTGCGAAACCATCAAGCCTCCAGCACCGCCAGGACCTCCCTCTGCCAGCAGCTAATGTAACACTTGGCACCAGCGCGGGACGCCTTTGGAACCATCCCGGTGCTAGCTTCTCCTCTAATGCGACCGCAGCTCTCCTGGAGGATGCCCTTCCCCGAGCCCCATGGAGGGGTCGCTGCTCAACCTTGCATAAACGTCCCCCCACCTCAAGGTCTGGAGCTTGGGTCACTATGCTCTGTGGCTTAGCGTCCTCTGCTTCATCACACCACCGGGCCCAGTACAGACAACCAGAAGTGGTGAAATCTAAGCCAGTCACAGAGTTCCGGGTTTCTTGCTAGTTATTGGTGTAGGAGTGAGCATGTGACTCAATTCTGGCCAATGAGATATGAGGGCAGGTCTGCTCAGGAGGTTCTGGGAAAGGATGCTTTGCTCCTTCTGGAAAGGAGACTCTGAAAGCTTTGGCTTATCTCTACTAATGACGGCTGGTGGGCCTGGCTGATTTGTGGAGCTTCTTGCTGCCAGCATCTTGGAATTATGAGGGTCAACAATGACTAGAGGAAGCTGACGCAGAGAGATAGGAGGAACCTTGATAATATGATTGTATTATTGAGTCCTATTAACCCGGAAGTGAAAGACCTTACCTGCCTCCCGAGAAACCGATACTCAGGTCAAGAAGCAACACTTAAAACCAGACATAGAACAATGCTAAGTTGCTTCAGTCATGTCCGACTCTTTGCAACCCTATGGACTCGGAGCCCACCAGGCTTCTCTGTCCATGGGATTCTCCAGGCAAGAATACTGGAGTGGGGTGCCATGCCCTTCTCCCAACCCAGGGATGGAACCTGTCTCTTATGTCTCCTGCATTGGCAGGCGAGTTCTTTACCACTGGCGTCACCAATCAGTTCAGTTCAGTTCTGTCACAAGTCGTGTCTGACTCTTTGCAACGCCATGGACTGCAGCATGCCAGGCTTCCCTGTCCATCACCAACTCCCAAAACTTGCTCAAATTCATGTCCATTGAGTCGGTGATGTCATCCAACCATCTTACACTCTGTTGTCACCTTCTCCCACCTTCAATGTTTCCCAGCATCAGGGTCTTTTCCAGTGAGTCAGTTCTTCTCATCAGGTGACCAAAGTATTGGAGTTTCAGCTCCAGCATCTGTCCTTCCAATGAACATTAAGGACTGATTTCCTTTAGGATGGACAGGCTGGATCTCCTTGCAGTCCAAGGGACTCTCAAGAGTCTTTGCCAACACCACAGTTCAAAAGCATGAATTCTTCTGCACTCAGCTTTCTTTATAGTTCAATTCTCACATCCATACATGACTACTGGAAAAACCATAGCTTTGACTAGATGGACTTTTGTTGGCAAAGTAATGTCTCTGCTTTTTAATATGCTGTCTAGGTTGATCATAGCTTTTCTTCCAAGTAGTAATTTCATGGCTGCAGTCACCATCTGCAGTGATTTTAGAGCCCCAAAAAATAGTCTCTCACTGTTTCCATTATTTTCCCATCTATTTGCCACAACGGACTGGTTCAAAATTGGGAAAGAAGTACATCAAGGGTGTATATTGTCACCGTGCTTATTTAACTTTTGCCAGGAGAAATATTCGGAGAAGGCAATGGCACCCCACTCCAGTACTTTTCCCTGGAAAATCCCGTGGGCAGAGGAGGCTGGTAGGCTGCAGTCCATGGGGTCACTGAGTTGGACACGACTGAGCAACTCCACTTTCACTTTTCACTTTCATGCATTGGAGAAGGAAATGGCAACCCACTCCAGTGTTCTTGCCTGGAGAATCCCAGGGATGGGGGAGCCTGGTGGGCTGCCGTCTATGGGGTTGCAAAGAGTCGGACACGACTGAAGTGACTTAGCAGTTAGCAGGAGAAATATTAACAACCTCAGATATGCAGATGATACCACTCTAAGGGCAGAAAGCAAAGAGGAAATAAAGAGCCTTTGATGAGGGTGAAAGAGGAGAGTGAAAAGGCTGGCTTATAACTCAACATTCAAAAAACTAAGACCATGGCATCCAGTCCCATCATGTCATGGCAAATAGATGGGGAAATAGTGGAAATGGTGACAGATTTTCTTTTGTTAGGCTCTTGAATCACCGCAGATGGTGACTGCAACCATAAAATTAAAAAAACACTTTCTCCTTGGAAGGAAAGCTATGACAAACCTAGGCAGCATATTAAATAGCAAAGCCATCACTTTGTCAACAAAAGTATGTATAGCAAAGCTATGGTTTTTCCAGTAGTCATGTATGGATGTGAGAATTGTACCATAAAGGAAGGCTGAGCACCGAAGAATTGATGCTTTTGAACTGTAGTACTGGAGAAGACTCTTGAGAGTCCCTTGGACAGCAAGGAGATCCAATCAGTCAATCCTGAAGGAAATCAACCCTGAATATTCATTGGAAGGACTGATGCTGAAGCTGAAACTCCAATACCTTGGCCACCTGATGCAAGGAACCAACTCACTGCTAAAGACCCTGATACTGGGAAAGATTGAAGGCAGGAAGAGAAGGGGCGACAGAGGATGAGATGGTTGGATGGCATCACCAGCTCAATGGACATGAGTTTGAGCAAGGTCTGGGAGATGGTGAAGGACAAGGAAGCCTGGCGTGCTGCAGTCCATGGGGTTGCAAAGAGTAAGACACGACTTAGCAACTGAGCAATGAAAAACAACATTAACCTGAAAGCTCTTTTACTTCTGGATGTACAATATGAGGGTGTGTTGTTTGTTACTTCTAGTCACCCTAGTGAGGCAGCCCTAGGCTTCTTTCCCACCTCCGGGGGTGGCCTCCCTGGAGGCCTCCCCTGTGAACTCAGCCACCTGTGTCAATCCAGAGGGTCAGAGTCCCCCCTGGGTGTGCTACTGCCAAAATCTGCCTGCCAGGTTGAATACTCACTGCAGAACAGGTGTGGGTTCCGGTTTTGGTGTCACCCCTTCCTCACTGTACTGCCCTGACTTGTCTATCATCATCCTCTCTGAGCTTCAGTTTGTCTGTCTGCAGAATGGGGGCAACACCTCTCCCACAGGGTTGGCGGGAGAATCAAATGTGAGAGGCTTTTTACACGGTCCAGGGTAGGAGGCTGTGCTCCGTTCCTTCCACGGTTCCTTCACCATGATAGCCGCGGGCTCTCTCTCATCATTACAGTCCCTATCTTCCTGGAAGTCCCAGAGCCTGACTGTTTCATTGCCCCATGGACACGCTGGTGGGCACCAGTGTTTAGAACATGCACCTCTCAGCGCTATGAGATTCCTGCCTAAGCTTGGCTCTCTTGTCCTCTCTGTTCAATTCTGACCTGGCAGACCAGTGAGAGTTATCTGTTTGATCCTGTCGACAACCAAAATAGAAACTCCAATCCAGCTACCCTGGATACAGCTTGTCACTGTCTTTAGAGGACACACATAGTGATGGGCTTGCTTCAAATTCTCTCTAGTAAAGGAAGGAGTCTCGGAAGCTAGATGTTGAGTCACTTCATCCAGGTGTGTGGTGGCAGAAGGATGCATGATGATAAACTGGGGGATGGGTGGAATGCCCCCCTTTGCCATGCAGAAAGCTGTTTGCTAGTCGTACCTGTACTGCACTCCAGTATATTTTGCTCAGATTAATGGGAGCCATCATTTAAGAAAAATATACTCAGGGACTTTCCTGGTGGTCCAGTGCTTGGGATCCACCTTCCAGTGCAGGGAACGTGGGTTCAATCCCTGGTCAGGGAACTAAGATCCCACAAGGGGCAGGGCAACTAGGCCCACTCACTGCAATGACTGAGCCCACACGTTCTAGAAGCACCACAACAAAGACCCTTCGTGCTGCAACTAGGACCTGATGCAGCCAAGGAAATAAATATTTTTTTAAAAGTGCTAGGACGGCACATCCAACACTGCCAGTGCTCGAAGCCACTCTGCGAAGCCAAGATTGTTGTGTCCCTTTTATGCATGAGGAAATGGAAGCTGCAGAGAGGGTTAATAGTTTGTCCAAAGGCACTCAGCTGCAGAGTGCCCGCCCCAAGCTCTGCTCACAACACCATACTGTCTCCACCTCAGTCATGGACAGTTCCCATCCCTGCCTCCTGTCCCTGGCCTCCCTGGGTTCTGACAGGCACAGCTGGTTAAAGTGAAATTCAGTCATGTCCAACTCTTTGCGACCCCATGGACTGTAGCCTACCAGGCTCCTCTGTCTATGGAATTCTCCAGGCAAGAATACTGGAGTGTTCTTTCCACTGCTGTTTCTTTTCCAGGGGATCTTCCCAACCAAAAGATCGAACCGGCATCTTCTGCATTGCAGGCAGATTGTTTACTGTCTGAACCACCAGGAAAGCCCAAGAACACTGGAGTGGGTAGCCTATCCCTTCTCCAGGAGATCTTCCTGACCCAGGAATCGAATCGGGGCTCCTGCGTTACAGGCAGATTCTTTACCAGCTGAGCTACCAGGGAAGCCCTGACCCCTTTGAGACTCATCGTTGTTAAACAGACTCAGGGAACAATGTGCCAAGTGTTCCCAGGGGCCCCTGTGTCTGTGCTGACTGAGTCCCCACTTTGATGCCTACTTCTTAGTCTGACATTTGCCCTGCTAAAAAAAAATCAGAAAGCATCTGGGACATACAAGCAGAGTCTTCCCCAGGCCACCTGTTGATCTCCATCAGCCAGTCACCATCCCTCAAGCCTTCTAACTGGCCTGTGCTTCCAATCATCCTGCCACAAGGATGGTGTCCAGCACTGGGGCATGGGCTACTCCACTGTTGGGACCCTGGAGCTCAGGCAGTCCTTCTGTCTTGTTTAAAGTCCCAGAATTCTGCTACCAGAAGTTCCCTTGAGAGTATCCTGCCTTTACTGATGTTTCTCTGTCGATATCCAGCCTCCAAATATAAAGGCAGGAAGCAGTGCTCTGCAAGAAATGATACTCACCTAGATTACTGATGGAAGAATGGTCTTTACCCATCTTGCCCACTCCTACACTGCAGAGAGGAGACCTAGGCCCAGAAAGGGAAGAAGCACAGGGTCTCCTTGACCCAGAGTAAAATCTAGAACCCAAATCAGGTGGCAGCTATCGATTATCAGGACATCTATTTGTGATTAGCAACTGGAATGGTTTACAGAAGCTAATGCTATAAAAATGTGGGGCTAGAGCACTGTGGCCAGACTGGGACTCACCTAGATAGGTTTTTCACCACCTAAAAAAAGTACCCCTTCTTCAGGCAGACCTAGCTCCTCGCAAGGCAAAGGCCCAGCAAGCAGACCAAAGTCCAGATTTCAGGTCCTGCTTGCCCTTCCAGCTGAGCATATTTGTGCAGTGAAGCACCTGAACAACTGTACATGGCAGTCCTGCACATGGAGCACTGAAGTTATTTGCTCAAGAGTCTGTTTCTTTTACCAGAATGAGGGCTTAAGAGGGGAGTTCTGTTTCATTAATCTTTGTATTTCCCCCCTCTTGGCAAAAAGCCTGGCACACAGGGGCTCATGGAAGCTTGCTGAATTAATGAATGCATGAAAAAAAAAGTGAGTGGATAAATAAACGATTCACTCTCCCAACTTCACTACTTCCCTTTTATATATTCACTTAAGCAACCCTCATCTATATCTTAGTTAACTTTCTATAAGTTTTAACAACATTCTCCATATCAGGGTACCCATGCAACAGGGAAGCACCAACTTCTGCTTCTGTCCTCCTGACAGGAGTGCTGAGGAGATGGTTGGAAGTAACAACAGTTTTCTTATCTCCTTGGAGAAGGATCCAAGCTATTACTGAGATTTTATAGATGAGATCCCCACTGTTCTCCATCAACTCATGTGTTGGAGCTTCTGTCTCCCTGGTTCTGCATTGCTGACTGGCTGAGGTTATTCTGGGCATTTCTTCAAGTGTCACCAGTAACTTAGAACTCACCAGTGACAAGCTGGCAGATTCACTTACAGAATGCAGCTCTTGAAAACGACTAATGATGCTGCGAAGAGACAGGAGGCAGGAGCCAGCAGTATTTGGTCTTCAGTTTAAGGCATAAATATCTGAAAACAAGAAATTCCTTGGAGCCAGCCTCCCAGATGGAACATTTAGTACTTGGGTTACATAAAGAGCCACAGAAGTCGAGAGGTCAGGGCAGAGATGCAGTGAGGTGTGGGTGGTGTGTGTGTCGGGGGGTGGGTGCTGGGTCCCCAGAGGAGTGAACATCACAGGGGGTGGGGTGGAAGGGGTCGAGGGCATGACCCAGTTGACTGTGAGTGGTGAGTGCTGAACTTCCTTCCATGCACTGTCCTGTAACCCTTCTGAGGTTAGAGCACAGTGCCAGGCACTGCAGGGAGAAGGGGGGAGGGTGGAGGGAACTTTGAATGTGGTAGGATTTCAAAAATGAGCAAATCAGTGGTACTTCATGATACTGCAGGGCTTCCCTGGTGACTCAGAAGGTAAAGAATCCACCTACAATGCAGGTTCGACACCTGGGTTGGGAAGATTCCCTGGAGAAGGGAATGGCAATCCACCCTAGTATTCTTGCCTGGAGAAACCCATGGACAGAGGACCCTGGCGGACCACAGTCCAAAGGGTCGCAGAGTCAGATACAACTAAAGTGACTGAGCACCCTGATACTGCAGATTCATTTGAAAGAGAAAGCCTCATAAAGCAGTATGAGAGGAATCTCCCCTTTCTCCTCTCCCAAGAGCCAGCAGGGCTGTCTTTGAGATCTGCCCTAGGGCAATGGGGAGAGGCTTTTAATTTTTCAAGACTAGGCTCTGGGCATGTACAGATATGAGAGTTGGAGCATAAAGGAGGCTGAGCACCAAAGAATTGATGCTTTCAAATTGTGATGCTAGAGAAGATTCTTGAGAGTCCCTTGGACAGCAGGGAGATCAAACCAGTCAATCCTAAAGGAGATCAATCCTTAATATTCATTGGAAAGACTGATGGCTGAGGCTGAAGCTCTAATACTTTGGCCACCTTATGTGAAGAGCTGACTCATTGGAAAAGACCCTGATGCTGGGAAAGATTGAAGGCAGGAGGAGAAGGGGACAACAGAGGATTAGATGGTTGGATGGCATCACCGACTCAATGCATATGAGTTTCAGCAGACTCTGGGAGATAGTGAAGGACAGGGAAGCCTGGTGTGCTGTTGTCCATGGGGTTTCAAAGAGTCGGACACGACTGAGCGACTGAACAACAACAACATATTTTGTTAGACTTATACCTAAGTGTATGGGCCTCCCTGATGGCTCAGTGGGTAAAGAATCTGTCAGCAACGCAGGAGATGCAGGTTTGACCCCTAGGCCGGGAAGATTCCCCTGGAGCAGGAAATGGCAACCCAATCCAGGATTCTTGCCTGGAAAATCCCATGACAGAGGAGCTTAGCAGGCTTCAGTCTAAAGTGTTGCAAAGAGTCGGACACAACTGAGCACAGAGGGGTGTGTGTCTGTGTGTGTATATATATGTATGTATGTATATATATATATATATATATATATATATATATACACACACCTAAGTGTGACCTGTCTACTCAATTGGGCTAAGGGATGCTCAGATGGCCTGGGTGTGTCTGTGATGGTGTTTCTGGAAGAAATTAGCATTTGAATCAGTAGACTGAGCAAAGAGCATAGACTGCCCTCAGAAATGCTGGTGGGTATCATCCATCTGTGGAGGTCATGAATAGAACAGAAAGGTAGAGGAAAGATGAATTTTCCCTCTGTCTGAGCTTGGACATCTATCTTCTCTGCTCTTGCATATTGGTTCTTAGGCCTTCAGAATCAGACAGGGTCTTACACTGTTGGCTCCATTGGTTCTCAGGGTTTGAATTCAGACTAAATTCTACCACCAGCTTTCTTGGTTCTCCAGACTAATACACTAAACCTTTCTCTCTCTCTCTCTTTTTTTTTTCACACTAGTAAATGACACTATTTTTAATCTTGTTTTTCATGTATTTACTGCAGTTTTATAGAAATGTAATTGATTTTTGTATATTGATCTTGTAACCTGTAACCTTGATGTACTCATTTATTAGTTCTAAGATTTTTTTCTCTTTGTAGATTCCTTGGGATAGTCCATGAGACCATCAAGTAATCTGCAAATAGGTATAGTTTTATTTTTACCTTTCTGACCTATATCCATTCTATTTTCTTTTCTTGCCTTTGAGCTATGTAGGACTTCCAGTAGTATGTTGAATTGTTCAAATAAGAATTACTGCCAGTTCTGCCACTTCCCTGGTGGTCCAGTGGTTACAACTTCATCTTCCAATGCAGGGGGTGTGGGTTTGATCCCTGGTTGGGGAGCTAAGATCCCACATGCCTCTTGGCCAATATATAAAAATAATAAAGGGTTTCTTCTAGTGATGCAAGGTAGGTTCAATATTTGAAAGTCAATCAACCATATTAACAACCTATCATATCAATAATCTATCATATTAACATGCTAAGGAGAAAAATCATTAAAAATTCACATTTTAATATCAACCAATACACAAAAAGCACTCATTTTAATGTATATTTGCCTTTATGACTCACCCACCTATTGGAGAATGGTCAATAAAGAAACCCAGAGACTTTGATTTTGAGATGTCAGAATCCTTTGACCCACTTAGGTGACCATGGGTAAGGGTATATGCTCTGCTAAAGACAAGATGGGCAGTGGCAAGATCCTTACATTCTGGACATAAGAACCCAGTGCCATTTTGGACTTGAGTCCCAGTGTCCATAAAGCTTGGAGGAAAGTGTTGGTTCCAAGAAGGAGCAGAAAGCTCCCCTCTGCTCCTCAGTGCTCAGAATTGCTGTAATTCAGTCTCCTGCAAGAGAAAGTCCATGCTTTTATTTAGGAAGCCATGTACCAAAATCCACACCAGGAAACATCAATAGAATTGGAAGGGTTTGGACAGTTTGAAGCAAAAGTCTCTTATATCCCACATGGACCTGCGACCGATGAACTAGCTGGTTGAAGACTGAAAGGTCCCAAGTCGTAGGCAAACATCAACCCACCATGGCTAAGAAAAAACCCCTAGCAGATTCAACCTTCTTCCCTGACAGATGGCAGATAGCAACCAGTGACCCAGAAAAAAATATGAATGGCCCCAAAGCTCAGACTTTGTTATGATATGACTCTGGATTCTGCCCTCAGGTTCATGCACAAAATGGCCTTTTGTGTACCTCTGTCATATCTGCCATCCAGGGCAGACAGAGCATCTCCCTGTGAGCCTCAGAAATCCCGTCCCAGGGACCAAGAGTGTTTTTTTTTCACAATACATCACACCCACTGGATGTGAGGGAGGGACATAGCAGGGTAGCAATCAGCACCTGCTGCAGAAACTCTGTGGAAACCCTGAAGTTGCTGTGTTTGGATGTGACCTGCCACACACTGGCATGTCATTCCAGGCAGTCAGTTCCCCTTTCTGAGCCCTCATTTCTTTACCTGTTGAGTAAGGTTGGCAGGAAGCGGGATCTCCAAGAAAGCCTGCATCTTAAACAAAGGATGGTTCAGCTTTTTTAATACTTATTTCTGATTTTTAAAATTTATTTATTTGGCTGTGCCATATCTTAGTTGAGGCATGCAGGATCTAGTTCTCTAACCAGGAGTTGAACCCAGGCCCCCTGCATTGGGAGCTCAGCGTCTTAGCTGCTGGACCAGGGAAGTCCCCAGGGATGGCTCCAGTTTGAGCCACACATACCACATACAGAAGGCAAAGCCATTCTGTTCACATCCCTGGTACTGAAACAACTCTGGAAATGGAAGACAAATGTCTACTGTGTTCTAGCCATAATCTTTTAGATTCATTTGTGATAGAGCTCAGTCTATACCAACTTAGACTCTGAAGCCGACCTGGGGATTCATTTTCAGCCTCTGGGCCATGAAAAAAGGCTCCTCCTTCTTGCCCGTGTATTCCAGGAATTGTACAAAGTGTAAGGTTTGATATATACACTGCTGCTGCTGCTACTGCTAAGTCGAGTCAGTCGTGTCCGACTCTGTGTGACCTCAGAGACGACAGCCCACCAGGCTCCCCCGTCCCTGGGATTCTCCAGGCAAGAACACTGGAGTGGGTTGCCATTTCCTTCTCCAATGCATGAAAGTGAAAAGTGAAAGTGAAGTCGCTCAGTCGTGTCCGACTCTTAGCGACCCCATGGACTGCAGCCTCCAGTCGCCTCCGTCCATGGGATTTTCCAGGCAAGAGCACTACTATGTATAAAACAGATAACTTGGGACTTCCCTGCTGGTCCAGTGGCTACGACTCTGTGTTGCTAATGCAACACGTTGGTTCAATCCCTGGGTTCAGTCCCTAGTCAAGGAACTAAATCCCACATGCCACAACTAAAAGATCCTGCATGCTGCAACTAAGACTCAGTGCATTCAAAATAAATAAAATATTTTTTAAAAAACAGATGACTAATAAGAGCCTACTGTAGAGCACAGGGGATGCTCAATGCTCTACCCAGTGCACTGGGGTGACCTAAATGGGAAGGAAGTCCAAAAGAGAGGGGATATATGTATATGTACAGCTGATTCACTTTGCTGTGCAGCATAAACTAATGCAACATTGTGAAGCAACTATACTCCAATAAAAATTAATTTTAAAAATATTTCTTAAAAGTGTAAGATTTGGAAGGGTGGAGACATCCTAAAAAGTTATCAGATGATTATCCAATTTGGTCGCCTCAGCTATAATGAGAAATTCCCTCCTTGGTTTTTCTTTCTTTATTTAAAATACAAAAAAGTCTGATGATACTAGATTGATTTTTAGATCCATCTGAATTCCATGTCTTAATATCCTCTCTTATTTTGGACTCTGCACAAAGAGACCCCCCAAAATCTATATGGAACCTTGGGACAACAATTCTTCATCTAATAACTCAGTATAATCTCTCCTCCAGAACATTCTAGAACTGTGCCACACAAATAGATAAACTCTCTAAGTTGCTGAAGATTTGTCTCCTTTTTTAAGTACCACATGGTTTTGACTGAAGCCATCTCTCAAACTTCTTTGCATGTCCCTGTCTTATTTCTTTAGTAGAGTAACTTTTTTATTACAAAAAGTAGAAAATTCAGATTTAAAAAAAAAAGAATACTGAAGGAAAATGGAATCAAAATGAGAAGCAGAGCACATATGCCTCTTCCCCTCCCACTCCCCTAAAATGATTCAAAAGATCAGATTAGCTGGGCCTGATTCCAATGAAGGGGGTAGGAAATCTTTGACTTACTGTTCCTATTCCTCCACTGTCCATGGAATTCTCCAGGCAAGAATGCCGGTTGGTCCACCATTCCCTTCTCCAGGGTATCTTCCTGACCTGGTAGCTCAGACAGTAAAGAAACTGCATGCAATGCAGGAGACTTGGGTTCGATTTTGGGGCTAGGAATATCCCCTGTGGAATATTAGAAGGGAATGGCTACCCACTCCAGTATTCTTGCCTAGAGAATTTCCTGGATAGAGACACTTGGCTGGATACAGTCCATGGGGTCTCAAAGAGTGGGACACGACTGAGCAAACAGCACTTTCACATTACTTTTTCACACTTTCCTATTCCGCTATGGTCATGAGTAAATCCTAGCCCTCTGTATGTCACAAAATTTATCGAGTTGCTAGATATTTGTCAAACTCCATACGCTATGAACAAAGCATGTATCTTCTTTCCCAGAAGCCTCAGAACAATCACTAAATTGACCACATGCAGGGCATGATGATGAGGCCAGATTTCAAAATAGTTGGTAAAGCAGTAAGAAACAGAAATCACTGGGGTAAGAACAAACAGGGGAGGGTGGAATGAATTGAGAGGTACCAATGACACACATACACTACCATGTGTAAAATAGATGGTTAGTGGGAAGCTGCCATATAGCACAAGGATCTCAGCTCTGTGCTCTGTGATGACCTAGAGGGGTGGGATAGGAGGCAAGGAAAGGATGTCCAAAAAGGAGGGGACATACATACATACAACTGATTCACTTTGCTGTACAGCAGAAACTAATACTATATTGTAAAGCAACTATATCACAATTTAAAAAAAAAAACAACAGACAGAACAATAGGACAAAAAGCAGTGTCTTGAAATAGTCCTAAGTATTGACAAGAATTTGATCCCTGATAAAGACGCTACTCCTCATCAGTGGTAGAATTTGGATTATTCAATCAAGGGTATTGGCACAACTTGCCAGCTCTTTGGGAAAAATTAATAATAAGCAAGACCCCAACCTCACTCTTAATGAATTAAAAGCATAAATAGAAAAAGTAAAATTGAAAAAATGAAGGAGAAAATATGGGCACATATGTTTCAATCTTGAAGGAACCGGCACAAGAGGGCAGGAGATCTAAAATAAGAAACCATAAAGAAAAAGATATATTTATCTGCACCCAAGTTTTAAAATTTCTTACAACCCAAATAAAGACATATAAAATATATAGTTGTGAATGCATGCTCAGTCACTTCAGTTGTGTCTGACTCTTTGTGACCCCATGGACTATAACCCCCAGGCTCCTCTGTCCATAGGATTCTCCAGGCAAGAATACTGGAGTGTGTTGCCATGCTCTCCTCCAGGGGATCTTCCAGACTCAGGGATCAAACCCACATCTCCTGCATTGCAGGCAGATTCTTACCACTGAGCTACTGGGTAAATCCCTACAATATATAGATACATAGCATTAAAGACAAGCAACAAACTGTGGAGATTATTTGCAACACAGATTAAAACTGATGGTGAAGGGGTAGGACAGGACTTTGATGGCTGTGGAGAATAAAGCGTCTGGAAAATGCTTTGGAAAAGAGCAAAACAGTCTACAAAGATTTGAGTTTTATGTGTGTTTAGGAAAGGCCAGACAGGATGTAATTTCACATTCAGATTTAATTCTGTTGCTGATCTGCAGCGTTGGGAACATGCATCCTGGAGCATCCAGTGTCACTGGGAGCTGGCTCTATGCGAGAGTCCTACTAGCTTAGAAGAGATGACCTAGCAAAACAATCCACTGCGCTTTCCTACCCTGGGTCTCAATGAAAACATCGTAGCAAGTTGCCCGATAAAAGACTGCAAGGTTAAAAAGTACATCAACCTCGGTTTCTGCCTTATATCTACCACTGACTAGCTGTGTGACCTTGAAGAAGAGATCTAACTTCTCTGGTCCTCTGTTTTCTCAACTACAGCATGGTATTGTTATTAATAAAAATAGCTTTTTTCATGAAAAAAAAAATAAAAAATAAAACTGATGGTTAGTATCAATATCCAGGACTGACGAATAGATGGAGAAATGGATACTCTCATTTCTGTGGACAGCCATGTCAAGAATAAAAGCTCTCTTTGGAAATCTATTAATATTTCAAATAGATGTTTCATTAACCTAGAAATTTCAGTTTTTAGCTTAAGGGAGGGAAATGTATATACAAAGATACTAATTACATCATTATTTCAAAAGCTTAGAGAAGGGCATGGCAATCCACTCCAGTATTCTTGCCTGGAGAATCCCAAGGATAGAGGAGCCTGGAGGGTTACAGTCCATGGGGTCGAAAAAGATCTCAGACACAACTGAAGTGACTTGGCACAGAACGGCACGGCACGGCATTCCAAAAGCTTTGACTTGAAGACAACCCAAATGCCAAATCATAAAGAATCTGTTGATTAAAATCTGTAGTAATATTTGATTAAAATTTGCAGTAATATTGAGACAAACCTGGAACCCTTTGCTGCAGTGCTTGCACCTGGACACACCTCTCCTCCAGCAACAAAATACAAAGAAACTGTATGGAACTAAAAATAACCCCATGCATGTGTAGTTGGGGCAAATTCTGGACCAAAAGAGATCAAAACCCCCAATGCCACTTTTGAGGAGCCTGGAGCAAAAGCAGGATACTGCACATGCCCCCTGCACACAGCACTACCTAAGGGGTGGGCAAACCACCTTAGCCACCCCTCCAGCCCAATCCTGGACACAGCCCTACCCTCACCCCATATAAGGAACCAGCTTGTCCCCCAACCCACGCCAGGGAGCAAGCAAGGGAACCTGTTGTTTGTTCTCACCCTGCTCTCTCCCACTGCAGCAGGGACCTCGATAAAGCCTCGCCTGAATAGCTTGTCTGGCCTCTGATCAATTTCTATTGATTAAGAAGGCCAAGAACCCTAGTCCATAATGATATGAAAATATGTCCTCACATGCTGTTAAGTAAAGAGAGATGATAAAATAGTGTGTGTTTCAGAATCCCATTTTGGTAAATATGTTAGCAACGAGGAAAGTCAAGGACATTAAATAGAAAAGAAAATCAATGGAGGAGTAATCTCTTTATTTTCTATATTGCCTTAATACTTTACAAAATGCCTGCATTACATTTATAGTCCAACAGTATAATAAGGCTATTCTCACTGGTCAGAAAGTAAAGGTATAAACCCCTCACATCTACATGTGGATCCTGGAGCAAAGCTAACAACCGAGCCCAAAGTTGGAGGAATGAATCCCCATTGGCAAAGCCTCTGTTTCCAAAACTCCTCTGACTCAACATATTAAATTCTTCATTTTTTTAGGTGATGTGAAAAGTACATTTTTCTTTCGGAGTATGTTGCCAAAAGACCAAGGTTTCTCTAAATGTTACACCTACACCACACACACACCTCTCATGTGTACATCACATCACACTTACACACACACACCCCCCAAAGACTCCCTCTTCCCAGGGCCTAAAGGCAGGTCAGACCCACACAACTCCCAGGTCAACAAATGCCCAAGCTGAGCACTCTTCTGAAGCCCCGCAGAAATCTCCCCATGAAGACTTACTAGGATTTTGGACTAAGCAATGTCCATGTCACTAGCTAGTCATTTCTAAATGCAGATCTCAAACCCACCAAAATACTCCTTAATCCTCCTTATCGTATCCTTATCTGCAGAGACCTCAGCCCAGAGAGCTGGAAATTGGGAGACCCAGAGAGCAAGTTCTCTGCAATGAGCTGTAGCTGAACAATCAGGATCCCCATCATAGCGTCACCCTACGAGATTCTCTGCAAATGTTGCTTCCACTCTCCAGCCTCAGTTTCTCCATCTGTGAAACAGGGTTATTAACCCTTGTCCAAAAGCCTTATGGAGAGGATGGAATGAAACAAGGCAAAACCCAGATGCACTTGTGAGGTCTTGTGGGCATCTTTTCCACCTATGGGGAAGAGTTGGTCTCTGGCCTGGTAGACAGCACACACCATAGCTAGACATGCCCATCTCTGCCTGCTATGGCAGGACATGCCTACCTGCTCCCTGGCACCCCCATCCCAACCCAAACTGCAGCTGATGTCTCCTTAAGCAACTCCCCTGAGTGCCTTCCAATGGTCCTGAACTCTGGCTGGAGACCAGGGGCATGACCAGGGGGCCCCTTCACAGGCTCTGCTCAGGTTTCTGCCAATGGAGATTGGAGAGAAAGCAGTGTGTTTGCAGCTCAGATGGACATAATTAAAGTGCGAGGGCTGCTGTCACCTCCTCTCTCCCACATGAATACTTTGAGCCACATCCAACCTTCCAGTGTGCTGTCCAGGTTTGGAACTCAGGTACCATAGGTCTCTCTGGCCACAGCAGCCTCTAAGCAGACCCAATCTTTTTTGTTTTTTAATCAGAGTATAGTTGCTTTTGAATGTTGTATTAGTTCAAAGTTTCAACATTAGTTTCACTTTGTGGCTGTACCATAAAGTGAATCAGTTATAGGTATAGGTATACATATTCCCCTCCTCCTTGAATCTCCTTTCTATCCCCTTCCCATCCCACCCCTTTTGATCATCACAGAGCACCAAGCTGAGTTCCCTGTGCTATACAGCAGCTTCCCTCTAGCTATCTGTTTTACACACAGCAGTGTATATATGTCAATTCCAATCTCCCAGTTAATCCCCCCTCCCCGTCCCCCACTGTCTCCACATGTCAAGCAGACCCAGTCTTGGCTCTGGCCCACATGAGAGAGGCCCCCTTTTAGGATAAAGGCCAAACCCTCTGCAACACAGCAACCAGTCATTCAACTCTACATAGCCAGTGGGGAGAGACCACCAAGTTCAAATCCTGCCCCTGCCACTTTCCAGCTGAGTGACTCTGAACAAATCACTCAACCACCCCAGGCCTCCATTTCCCCATTCTGTACCATGGAGCTGATGAGGGGAGAGGGAAGGGGATGGACACTACTCCTAGAGCTGTATGACAATTAAATGGCTTAGTGAACCTGAAGCACTTAGAACAGTGCCCCTTCCCTGAAGTTTCCTTGGCCTCTCTATCAGGCTTCCTAAGAGAAGAGTTTAGAGGAAGAGGGACTGGATTAAGAAACTCACTTCTGGAAACTCTGCTTTCACAAAGAAGGCAGAAGAGAAGTAAAGGTGGTCGCAGTGCAGGGACCCTCTTGGAAAAATCGAGTTAAATGAAGAGTTTTAGCCATCACCCTTCTTTGCTTTCATTATTCGTGAAGAAAAATCCTTAAGAGTTCCCAAGCCCGAGCGTGGGAACTGAGAGACAAGAGTAAGGCTAACTCGGTCAGTTCCTCCCTCGGAATGGTCCCCATCTTAAAAAGGCAGGCTTTCGCCATTGTGCCCAGGACCGGGGCTGTTCCAATTCAGGCACGGTCGGATGTCTCTCCGTGGATTTCCCGGGGCCTTCCCAGAGCTTACTCCCAGGCCCTTCCCTCGCTCCAGACCAGGGTGAGAGGGTGAGTGGGTATGGGGTGTGTGTGTGTGTGTGGTATGTGGATGTGTCTGTGTGTTGAGCGTGCGAGGGAGGGGGGTGGGGTGCCAGCAGATTGTGTACTGAAAAATGGTGCCCTTCCTTCCTTCCTCCCGAAGGCTACGCTCCCGCCTGTCCCCGCTGCAAACAGGCCAGGCCGGGCTGGGGGGCGCCGCTCCCGGCCTTAGCCCGGCCAGTACCCTCTGCGGCAGACGACGGTGAGCGATTCCAGCTCCAGCTCGCCGGCTGCCCCGCGGCCGGCGCGCCCTCCCGGTGCAGCAGGCGGGCGCTGTGACGTTCCCGGATAAATGCCGTGTAACTGTGTAGGCGAATGCGAGCTAAAAATAAGAACGGAAAATCTATCATTAAGGTATCATTGCGCCAGCGCAGCTATTTGAAGGCTCCCATGGTCCCTGGCGCCTGCGTTTGAAGCCCGCCTTCAGGCTTTGGAGGGTATTTGCAGAAAACTGCCAGCAGCGGCTCGCTAGCCAGACCTCGGGGCGCAGGGGTGGCGCCGGTAATTATGGCAACACTCAAAATAAATTAAATGCTCACGTCCCCCCTCCATATCTCCGCCTGTATTGTCCTCAGGTCGCTGGGGAAGCCACCAGAAGTAGGGTTGGATGCTGAAATGATGTGACCTGGTCGGTTACGCAAATATTAGAACTGAAAGCTCTTTCAGATTCATTTCGCCATCCACCTTCCTCCATCAACCTCGGAAAAGGAAAATAAAGTACCAGGAGGAAGCCTCTGGAGGAGAAAATGACAAATGGTACTTAACCCCAGGTCTACAGTGCGCTGCGGCGGGGCGCAAAGACGCCAGCTCCCAGGATGGCGAGCCTCTGGTGTTCCTTGGGTTAAACGAAAATTGATCTGATTTGTTAACACCCAAAGAAGAGAAGAGGAGATCGGGGGAGGGAGGACAGGATTTGTGTTTGTGCGTGTGCGCGTGTGTCCGGGGAGAAGGAGGAGGTGCCAAGGTGCAGCCTGCGCGCGGCTCTGCGCCTCGGCGGGCTGCGTGCGTGTGTCCCTGTCCGCGCTGCTGAAACGGGCTCTTCGAGGGATCAGCGTCACATGACTCTGCCTGCCCCTCGCCAGCGCGCAGCTCGCCAGTTCCTCCGTTTGCCCGGCGCCTGGGGAGGGTCGGGAGGCATCTCCAGGGCCCGGGGGCTCTGCGGAGTTGAGAAAAGGTTCTGGAGGGGAATGGTACATCTGGATTCCAGCAGCCGCGGCTCGGCGCCAGATCCTGGACTGTAGAGATTTGGTGGGGGGAGGGGAGGGGAGAGCGCGAAGGAGCGAGCGCCAGAGAGAGGCAGCGCGCAGCGCTCACGGACCGCAGCTGCCGGGTTCCGCGCGGAGAAGATGTAAGCGCGTGGAGTCGAGCTGGCCTCCGAGCACCATGCAGAAGGGGATCCGGCTGAACGATGGCCACGTCGCGTCCCTGGGGCTGCTGGCGCGCAAGGACGGAACGCGCAAAGGCTACCTGAGCAAGCGGAGTTCGGACAACACAAAATGGCAAACCAAGTGGTTCGCGCTGCTGCAGAACCTGCTCTTCTACTTCGAGAGCGACTCGAGCTCGCGGCCCTCGGGGCTCTACCTGCTGGAGGGCTGCGTCTGCGACCGCGCGCCCTCCCCCAAGCCTACGCTCTCGGCCAAGGAGCCGCTGGAGAAACAGGTGAGGCCAGCGCCGGGGCCGCGGCCCTTGGGGCTCCGGGCCTTTCCCCGGCCGAAGGCGCCCGAACTTTAGTCCCTCTACTTTCGGCGCCCTCGGAGAGATGGGAGGGTTGGCCTAAGCGGGCTGTAACCCGCGGTGGCCAGAGGGGCCCGGGACTGCAGGCAGGGAGCGGGTTTGGGCTGCGGCTGTCCTGCACCCGGCGAGCTCGGCAGGAGGCGGGCACAGAGCGGGCGAGACGCGGAGATGCGGAGGGAGACGCGGTTTGGAGAGAGATGGGGTGCCTCAGGACAGACAGAAACAATGAATGTAGAAGCACATCCAGCCAAAAATGGTGTGCCCACCACCCCGGAGAGCCCCGGACCAGGTAGCTGAATTTCCCCGCGCTTAGGCACGAAAAGGGTGAGACCGAGGCGTCCGAGCGCCGCGGCCCCTACCTCACCGCGGCGGGAGCGAAGACGAGCCAAGTTAGGGACTGCGCGCCGGGGTCGATTCCGCGCCATCGACCGGTGGTGAACTCCCAGCCGTCTCCACGCCCAAGCAACAAACCGAAGGGTTCCAGGGACCCTTCTGACGCGCTGGGGCCGGATCTGGGGCCGGGGCCGCTGCGGAGGCCGCGGGACAAGTGGGCGCATCTCTCACCCCCGCCCCCTGCGCCTCCGCCGCCGCCGCCGCAGTCGCGCCTCTAGCGCTGCCCTGGGGTTTCCGGAGTTGCGAGGCTGAAAGCCCAGGCCTGGATGGACCAGGGATCGGGGAGCCGTGGAGGTGAGCCTTTGGCGTGGGGGGATGGAGTAGGACCTGCGGCCACCAAGTGAGAGCCGCAGACAGCCAGAGAGCGATTTTTATGCTTGCTGCGCTCTCCAAAGGCATCCATCCCGATGCCTCTGGGAAGGTAAAGTCAAAGATAACGGATGCTAAAATGTCACCGCTGCGAGGGACCTGCGATCCAGCGGGACCTAACCAGCTGGTTACTGCCTGGATGAAGACCGGAGGCCAAAAGAGAGAAATTTGCTTGCCCAGTGCCATCTCAGGAGTTAAGGCCACCTTAAGGTTCTGAGAAGAGAACTAAGGGCTTGAAAGCCATTACTGCAAGCAGACTGGCAGTGATTGAATTGAATTAAATATAAGCATCCTTGAAGTTGCCCTCCTGATGGTCCAAGATAGAGATCTGAGCTCAAACCCTGCAGCATGTCTCTTCCTCTCCTGCCCACAGCCCATAGGTGTTGGGAGATGAATTGGGAGGCTGGGAAAGGTGGACAGGAATATTTGAGGATGGATCTCTGAGAATGATGTGCCACCTGGTAGGTAGAGGCCCTCAGATGGCAAAGTGATGCAAAGAACGGGCAGCTCCTTAAGCTCAAGGCAAAAATGGGGCCTGGAAGACTCCCCTGGGAGAGGCAAACTCAGCCTGGGCCAGAGATGCTCTCTCAGCCCTTGACAACCTGCTCTTTGCTGGCCTTCCAGAATAGTACCAACACTTGCCGGCCAAAGTCCACCCATGGCCTAGAGCCCCAGCTGGCGCCCATCCTCAACCTCTTATACCAGAGCACAAAGCTGAGCTCCCAGGCAGGCAGCGAGAAAAGGCTGGAGGAAACTGAGCTGCTATTGGGCTCACAGTGTCTGTTCTCAGCCCCCTGGACCAGAAACAGGCCTGAGATGATTCACAGCTCTGCAACTTCCTGTGTGACCTGTTAACACACTAAACTTCTCTGAGCCTCTCTTTTGTAATCTACAAAGTGGAGGTAATAACACTTATCTTTCTGGGGTTTTGAGAACACGTATAATGTGTATGCAAGGATGCTCACGGTCCATTTTAGTTTGATGTTTTAGTTTGAATCTGAATGATACCCACCTGACCAGGGAGTAGAAAGTGAAAGTGAAGTCGCTCAGTCGTGTCCGACTCTCAGCAACCCCATGGACTGCAGCCTACCAGGCTCCTCCATCCATGGGATTTTCCAGGCAAGAGTACTGGAGTGGGGTGCCATTGCCTTCTCCGAAAGTCTGATTAGTTAATCTTAATTAGCTTCCTACCAGGGAGTAGAGGCCTAACATAAAATGTTGAAGCTGAAAAGAACCTCAAAGAGATCCTACGACCCACTCCTCCCATTTTACAGACAGGGAAACCTGGAGAGCAGATTGGGAAGAGAATTACTACCTGATTCAGATTCAGTGGCAGAATTAAGACCTAGAATTCATCCAGTGTCTAAGAATTCCTAAAAATGCCCTCTTACATTGATTCTAAATCATTCACCTTTGGGCTCAGGTGTTGAATCGTGCTAGCAACCCACTCCAGTATTCTTGCCTGGAGAATCCCAGGGACAGAGGAGCCTAGTGGGCTGCCGTCTATGGGGTCGCACAGTCGGACACGACTGAAGCGACTTAGCAGCAGCAGCAGCAGTGGATTATGGGAGGGATAGGAGTGCAAAGCCAATTGCTGGTGTCCTCACGTGGTCCAAGCCATTTTCCCAGAAGAGCAATGGTCAAGAGATCCTCCAGTATGGTAGTGAGAGTAGCCTTCCTGGCACAGTAGAACCAGAAGAGGGTTGAGAATAGTAGGTGGCCATCTGGTACTGTCCAGCTCAGGTGCAGATTTCTGTTAAAGACGTGTGCTTTGTCTTATACATTCTATAGATGGTCCATTTGACTCCAGGCCAAGTTTGGCTGCTCCTTTGCACTGCATGTGTCTATAAAAATTTATAGCTTTTTGTTTTCTAAATCTTTGAGTAAAATTGATCGTGCCAGCAGCAAATCAGTGTTTCTCCTTGAATTGTAGTCCCTGTGACACCTACAGTGCACCAGCATGAGAGGCCCAGCTCCAAGCCATTCTGTGACGAGATTTGCCTTGCAAACCACAGGAAACCTTAATTCAAAACCAGCTGGGGTTGTGGCAGAGAACCCACATGTGAGGGACCACAAAAAGGCCATCAGTTTGACTGGACTGGCCAGTATCTAGTGAAGACTCGATTTTAGCAGAATGTCATTTTTATCCAGGTCTAAGCAGGCAGCAGAGGACATGGCACCCCACTCCAGTACTCTTGCCTGGAAAATCCCATGGATGGAGGGGCCTAGTAGGCTACAGTCCATGGCATCTCGAAGAATAGGACACGACTGAGCGACTTCACTTTCACTTTTCACTTTCATGCACTGGAGCAGGAATTAGCAACCCACTCCAGTATTCTTGCCTGGAGAATCTCAGGGACAGAGGAGCCTGGTGGGCTGCCATCTATGGTGTTGCACAGAGTCAGACACGACTTAGCAGCAGCAGCAAGCAGGCAGCACGTCCACCTGGGAGAATCAGGGTTAGTTTCTCTAGAAATAAAAACCAAGTCTTGGCTGGAAACTACCCCAGTGGCAGGGATGCGTGAGGAATGAAACACACAGTAGGTGCTCAGAAGGTACTTATGAAGCTGAACTTACTGATGTATCCTTGTTAATTCCACACTCCATGTCTTCGAGACTGACTGTACAGCAGTCAGGCCCTGAGCTGTGCCGTAGGCCCAGGAAGCTTGGGTGTCATAGTCCCCAACCCCCCAGGAAGATGAACACAGATAAAGATGTGTTAGAGCTGTATAGTCTGTGAAGATGCTCCAATAGGATATGCAGGGGCTCTGGGAGTCCAGGCCACCCTAACATGATGCACTGTCCTCTCGCTGCTTCTGTACTGGTCTGACTGCGTCTGGTGCAGCCCTAACATCTTGGAGCCCTGACTTCGGATCCCAAAGCCTCATAAAGTCACAGGGGCTCAGCCATGCTCCCCTGCCAACCGGCAGTTGCAAGCACTCCCTATACACTGGCCTGAGCCCTGTTTGCTCAGTCCTGACCCCCTTGCCTCTGACCCTATGGCCCACACACTGAAGACCAAGAGGCTCTGAACGTAAAATTTGGGTTCAGAAATTGACCCTAAGTGTTCTTTTTTTAAGGTTTTTTTTTTTTATGTGGACCATTTTTAAAGTCTTCATTGAATTTGTTCCAATACTGCTTCTGTTTTATATTTTGGTCTTATGGCCACAAGGCATGTGGGAATCTTAGTTCCCCAACCAGGGATCGAACCCATATTCTTTGCATTGGAAGGTGAAGTCTTAACCACTGGACCACCAGGGAAGTCCCAACCCTGGGTGTTGTTGCTCTGCTTTGGCATGGAGTCACCCCACATTGGCTTTTTCTACTGTCATTCCCAGCTCTCTGAAACAGAGCTTCCAACCCCAACTTCTCAGGCATGGACTTGACCAAACCAACCCCAGGACTTCCTTATCACCCAACCAGGGAGGGTCAAAATATAGACCCCAGGCCTTTCCTGATCCCTTCATCCAGAACCTCAGCACTGATGTAGGCAGAGGGTCCAGAAGCTGGGGGCCCACAGTACCTGTTGTCCACCCGTGGGTGCCTTTCCCTTGGAGACCAGATGAAGGCCCTCTCCTGGTCCTCATTTCTGGGTGGCCTGGTGTCTCCATGTTAAAGACAACCGTAAGTCCATGAGCATTCCCACTTTGCAGATGAGGAAACAATCTCATCCGCACCACTGAGCAAGGTAGTGGCTGAAATGCTCTCTGGCTTTCTCTGCAGCGGCGCTGTCTTCACCACAAAGCCTGCCCTCCAATTGCTGTAGCTCATCCTGCCTCTTGGCCAATCAGAAAAGCAGAAACCTGGATGCAGGGAAATAAGCTTACTCTAAAAGCAACACCCCTCAGACACAGGGATGTTACCCACGCGCGCGCACACACACACACACACGTGGGGCCAGCAGCTCAGCCTGCCATACTTGCACCTCTGGAAGGACCAGCAGGGCTGTCCCCTTCTCCGGTTTCAGACCAGGGCCAGGCCAGGAGATGTGGGGCCCCAGAGTTCACTGTGGAGGGGACTCATGTCCCCACCCTAGCTCCCAAATATTTCTAGCACTGACACGAGGTTGAAGAGCCTCAATAATTACACCTTGTGTGTGTGTGTGTGTGTGTATTCGGTTGTGTCCAAGTCTTTGCAACCCCATGAATTACAGCCCATCAGGCTTTGTCCATGAGATTTACCAGGCAAGAATCTGGAGTGAGTTGCCATTTCCTCCTCCAGGAATCTTCCTGACCCAGGGATCGAAGCTGAGTCTCCTGCACCTCTGGCACTGGCAGGTGGGTTCTTTATGAGTTTAGCCAGTGGGGAAGCCCTAGTGACACTGTAGTTGGGACATTTATTTGTGCAGTACACAATTTGGCTCTCGGTGTCAGGCCGATACCCGGTCCTGTGGATACAGAAAAAAATGGAATTGATTCCCCGTCTTTAAAGCTCACCATGGAGTAGAGCGCTCCGTAAACACGAAGTACCAAAACTCTCCATGCTCAGGAGTCCAGACTCTCTTCCCACCCCTGCCTTGGGTCAGGAGCTCACAGTGTCAGGCTTGATATGTTGGACTCGCTCACATGGTCCCTCCTTGCCCCACACCAGTCCCTGGCCACATGGCAATCCTTGGGACTGAGCTTCTAGAGGATAAACCTGACCATGTTCTAGGTCCCTGAGCATGTCACTGTCTTCCATCGCCTTTGGGAAAAAATGCAGGTTCTCCAGCATCACCCAGAGCACCCAGCAGCCTCCAGCCTCTACCTGCCCTGCCAACCCTGCCCCACCCTCCCCTGCCCCTCCTTCCTCACCTAACCCTGCCTCCTCTTGCCCATCTCAAGGCCTCTGCAGAAGCTGCTCCCTATGCCTGGAATGATCCCCCCCTCTGCCCCCAGGTTTAGTGACCAACTTCTCCTCCTTCAAAGACCTCCTTTTAGGTCTTAGCCTAAAAGTCATCTCCTGAGCCCCCCACCCCCACCCTGTGGGAGCTAGAGGAGCCCCAGGTCCCCCATCGCAGGCTTGCACAGCCCTCTGTCCATCATCCACATGGCTTATCAGGCTAGGCTTACTTGATGTATTTAGCTGGTGGTTTGTGAAGGGTCTTCCTTCTCCCTGTAGAATGTAAAGGCTGGAGGGCACGTCTTACATCCAGTCCCTTCCCCTCATCATCCTGAAAGCCCCATGAGGTTATCCCTGATAACCTTTTTTGAGGTGACAAAACTGAGGCTCAGAGATGGTCAGTAACTTGTCCAAGATTAAAGAGCACATACTTGGCAAAGCTAGCCTGTGAACCCAAGTCTGTGCATGTGTGCAGTTGTGTCCAATTCTTTGTGACCCCATGCACTGTAGCCTGCCAGATTCCTCTGTCCATTGGATTTCTCAGGCAAGAATACTAGAGTGGGTTGCCACACCCTCTTCCAAGTGATCTTGCCGATCAGGAATTGAACCCAAGTCTCCTGCATTGCAGGTGGATTCTTTACAGCTGAGCCACCAGGGAAGCCCGAACGCAGGTCCATGTGACTCTAAAACCTGTGCTTCCCAACCACAAGCACAGCACAGAGACTGGGGCTGAGGGACTGCTTGAGTTTAGTATCCTCTGCCAAGAGAAATAAAGAATGAGAGAGAGAGAGAGAGAATTAACAGCAAGCAAAAGGATGGTGCTGTCTTTCTGGTGACATCTGGGAAGCAGCTTTTGTTTCTGCTTGGGTGGGAGACTTGCACCTCAAGTCCCAGGAGTTGGGGATAAGCCCCCCAAGGCAGGCATCCATACCCCACGGGCTCTCTGGCATCTGTGGGAGCCTGGAGCCAGCGCCTGCATGCACGGAGCCAAGAACAGGACTCAGCCCCCTGGTGTTTATGCAGGAGAGTCGGTGACGCGTGCACTTGAGGGGGGCCCAGAACACTGCCAACGCCTAGACGCCTCCGGGAGGGCACCTGTCGTGCTGGGAGCAGCTGCGAGCCTCGGACACCCCCGCGGCCCATCCCCTCCCCAGCTTGGAGAGGAAGGCGCAGCCCCCAAGCACATGGCTTCAACTCCCGGCTCATTCACTGAGGGGTTTGTCCACCCCCAGCAGTGACGTGGAACTGGGTAAAAGCCACATGGACTGACTTTGGATTCTGGCTCTGCCAGCTCCCAGCTTGGGAAGGTCTGCAAGCTCTCCGAGCCTCAGCGTCCCCATCTGTGAGATGGAGTCTGTAACTCAGCCTGCCCCGCCGCTTGTTCTAAGTGTCATAGTGGGTGCTGTTTGTAAAGCCCTCGCATAGTACAGTTGCTGTTGTTTAGTTGCTCAATCATGTCTGACTCTTTGTGGCCCCATGGACTATAGCCCACCAGGCTCCTCTGTCTATGGGATTTTTCAGACAAGGATGCTGGAGTGGGTTGCCATTTCCTTCTGCAGGGGATCTTCCTTATCCAAGGATTGAACCCGGGTCTCCTGCATTGCAGATGGATTCCTTACCACTGAGTCACTGAGAAGTTCCCCCCCCCCCCAATAGCACAGTAGGTCCAATCAATACATTATAACTATTGTGGCTTCCCTGGTGGCTCAGACCGTAAAGAATCTGCCTGCAACATAGGAGACCCAGGTTCAATCCCTGGGTTGGGAAGATCCCCTTGCAGAAAGAAATGGCAACCCACTCCAGTATTCGTGCCTGGAGAATCCCATGGTCAGAGGAGCCTGGCGGGCTGCAGTCCATGGGGTCACAAAGAGTCAGTCACGACTGAGCATCTAACACTTTTGCTCTAATTGTGGCTTCACCTTTCATGGTTATGACAGGCACTTCCTCCACAAAGCAAGGACCCAGATCCCCTGCGTCTCTGGAAGGTTTGAAGTGAGCCAACACAGACCCTTGACCCTGGATATAAAAATAGGATGGTAAATCTTAACTCAGAGAACCTATGGGTTTCTGAGAAGGTCTGAGTGAGCATGCCCCTGAAAGAGGGAAAGTGGCTGCAGGAGCTTCCTTCATCCATGGTGGCCACGCCATCACCCAGCCCTGTGGATTTCACCTCCTAAATCTCTCGCAGACCATCCTCTCTGGTTGCTCTCTTCCTCCAAGGCTCTAGTCCAGGCCACCATCATCCTGTCTGGACTTAGGTGCAGGCCTCCTAACGAGGATACTAGTCCGCATGGGTGACGTCATGCTGCAGTAACAAACAAGCCCCCAATTTCCAGGAACACAACAGAGGCTTATTTCCTGCTTGGGCTTTGGCAGGAGGGCACTGCTCACTGTGACCGCTCAGGGACACAGCCTGACATAGATTCATCCTGACACCTGCCTCCCCGGTCACCTCCACCAAGGGCGGGTATGTGGCCAATCTCTCCCTGGCTCTTAAAGCTTCCCCCCACACCCAGAAGTGGACCGCTCTGGCCACAGTTCAGGGTGACAAGGCAGGTCACGTGGCTTCAGTTCAGAGGCAGTAGGGACGTGCAGACCTACCATGAAAGCAGGGCTCTAGAGGTGTTGGGAGAACCGTCTCCATACATTCACTGTGTCCCGGCACTTATGTGCCTCTCTGCAGCAGAGCACTTTCCAAAATGCAGATCTAGTCACCACACACACACACATGAGTAGCTGAGAGGAAAGCAGAAGCGCCATCGTGACGGGTGTAATGACAGGAAGCAGAGATTGTGCCCAGCAATGTGTGCTCACACCTACAGGGGCATCTCTTCCCAGCCTGGGGGCACTGGGGAGACTCCACCCAGAAAGGGGCAAGTAGGACGGTGAATGCGGCTTGCGGGGGAGGCAGAGCTGGCCCCTAAAGCCCATGTGCAGGTTACAGAGCACAGTGAGGAGCTGGCACAGGTCTCAATGCCAGAATGGACTGCTGTCAGCTCCAGGCTGGCAAGATCGAGGCAGGGGGAGGAGAAACAGGAGGAAAACCCATCAGGAGGCAGGAGGTCAGGTTGGAGAAGGCTGTCAAATGGAGCGGTCACAAAGGCCTGAATTTGGGGAGTGTGAGAACACTGAAGATTCCACCCTCTCTATTATGCGTCACCCTGCATTGTGCCCCTGAAACCATCCCTGGTTCCCACGTGCCCTGGACTGCACAACCTCTGGATCTTCCTACCTCCCAGGCTTGGTAGTGAGCCCGTGAAAGCTCCAGGTGGTCTCCATACCTTCTCCTCCAGCCACCGCTCAGATAGAGCACCTTTGCAGCTGACGGCTTACAAAGTCCTTTCCATGCCTAGCGTTTCATGCAACACCAAGGTAACCCTGCTGTTCCTGCAGTTGTACGTGGGGAAGAGCTCATCCTTGCTCGGATGAAGCTCAGATAGATGGAGCTCATCTCTCCACAAACACCTGAGTGTCTGTGTCATGCAAGACCCCGAGCCCTTGCTGTTAATAAATGTCAGGCCTCCTGGTTCTGGGTTGTTAAGATCAGAGGACATCCAGGCCTCTATTGTTAAATTCAGCAATTTATAGTTAAAGACCACGTCTTACTAAACGAGCAAGGGTAATGCAGTTCCTTTCCCCTGAAAAAGAGAGAGAATTATTTTCAAGAAGATAATTCCCAGTTGAATTTTGATTTATTTTTCAAATTGAAAAATCTAACTGAGACCTTAAAATGAAATTAATTTTAGAAGTGTGAATGAATGAATTTTTAGCCGCTGTAGCTGGCATTCCAAAAACACGTCTGGAAATTCAGACAGACTTGATTGACTTTTCCTCTGTCAGAATATATGAGTGAAATATAACCAGCTTTGTGGAATTGCCTCTTAGACTCTTAGCCAAACTCAAGGAATTAGTGAAATAGCTTGGAAGCACTAGTCAATCATGCAGCACTCTCCGTGTGCCCGTTAACCTTACCCCTAGCCTGCTGCTGCGCATCTACACTTTCTTCAACAGTGGGTCTTCCCTGCCCTCCAGCTACACTGGTTGTCGCTTGGACTCCCCTCACCTCTCTGACAGATCCACAGGCTTTGGGGAGCTTGGGGGAAGGACTGGTGTTCTGTATGGAGAGCCCATACAGTGTGGGCACAGGTGAGGAGAGGCAGGCGTGTAATTACATCTGAGAGCTTCCTGGTAGTCTGGGCACAAAGGGAAACCAGCCAATTATGGAACACCCATTGCCTCCCAGAAAGTCACAGTGCAATTCATCCAGTAGGAGCACTTGTGTACCCAGGGGCTTACGTATGGGAGACTACTAGGGAGTGATGAGGACCTCAGGGGCAGAATCACTGCAGAAACAGAGGTTCACCCCCCATCAGTGGCTCCCACTGGCTCTCAGGGCAGGCTGAGCGTGCTCACTGAAGATCACACTCCATGAGGCTACAATGCTCAGGTCCAAAAGATAGTGTCCTGGTGACTGGACAACACAGGGGGCAGCTTGGAGAACCTGGGAAGTGGATGGTCAGTTAGGCACTCTCAAACAGCCACTGACTTTTAAAATTTTAGAATTGGTAATATACTCCCATTGTTTGACATTCAGAAGTTACAAAGACGTAAACAGTGAAAATGCTGCTTCCCACTGCTAACCCTGGCAATCCAGTTCTCCACAGAGGATTTTAATGTTACCAGTTGCTTATGTGTTCTTCCAGAGAGATTATACATGCAAATATATGCAAAGGTATATAGATGTATGGCCATGTATATGCATATCTGTATAATTATGCAAATGGCAACATACTGCAAGCACTATTCTACACATTTTTCTCAGTATATTGTGGAGATAGTTCTCTATATTGATCGTCTTCATCCTTTTTTACAGCTGCATAGAAGGAATTTTTGCTTTGCTGAAAGAAGGAAAAAAACTCCAGTCTGGATAGGTCTGTCTTTCACCTTCTGTCAAAAACCCAGTTAGAAGTGACCTGTGCATAAGGATGTTTACTAATTTCAGGTCTGTTTGTAAGAAAAAAGACTACAAATTACCCAAATGTCCCTCAAGAGGAGATTAGCCAAATAAACTGCAGCACATCCACACGGTGGAATACTATGCAGCTAATAAAAAGGTGAGGACAGTAAATATACTTATAGAGAATTATCTCCACAATATAGTCAGAAAAACACATGTAGAATAGTGTTTGCAATATGTTACCCTTTGTATAATTATACAGACATGCATATATATGGTCATGTATCTATATATCTTTGTATATATAATCTTTCTGGTGTGGTAACCAGGCCCTAGGAGAACCATGACTTGAGAACTCAGAGGCAGAGGTCAGTGAAATGAGGCCACTCAGAGCAGGGTAGGTGGGAGAGCAGGTAGGAAGAAGGTCATGAAGTGGCTTCCAGCCTCCAAGTGGAGTCATGTCAAGTGAGGTGGAGGGTGTGAGTAGGCAGGGTCCTTTCTGGGTTGGTGTGAGAGTACCAGTGGGACTGGTCGAGGCCAGTACTTCTATTGAGTAGGACCATTTGGAACACAGGGTACCCCGGGACACCCCTCTGTATGTCCCAGACACAAGGGTGGTACAGCCAGGGCAGGGAGGAAGCAGCCTGAAGAGCCATTCACTGTGCTACAGACACGGTGAGACAGGGCAGTGTGCAAGCCCTGAGGGGCCTGGCCTGAGTCAGCAGGACCTCTTCTGCAAAAGCCAGAGAGCAGACGGACTTCCCCTGGGATCTCAACAGTGAGTGGTGGAAAGGGACCTCAGATGATGGGGAGCCTGAGTGGGTGGCCCCTTATTGAAGGAGAGATGGACTTCAGGCAGAGCACTGCACACACACACACACACACACACATATGCTGATGAGGCCCCTTCAGGTCCACTCTAGCACAGTCCTGTTTGCCCTGGGACCTCCGCAGCATCCGGGAGAGAGGGCTGACTGAGGCACAGGGCCAACTGGGACCATGGTCCCAAAGATGGACCAGGAGGGAGGGGCCAGGGCCCGTGGGGGAGAAGCTGATGATGCCTAGCTAGACCACTGGAGTGGACCTACCAAGAGGAAGGGGCGGGGCTGACCAAGAGCGATGGCCTCCATCCTGCCGCTGACCCCAGCCCACCTCCCTCTTGGAGGAGACAGCGAGCAGAGGCCCAGACAGGACAATGGGTCTGGTTTCTGGTCAAGGAGCATGACTCAGAGAGGATAAGACCAGGGGCAGGGAGACCAGAGGGAATGGTTTACCCAATTGGGAGATGAGGAACCTTGGAAGCAGGCACAGCGGTGAGGATGGGAGAATGCACAGTGCCAGAGATATCCAAAGCAGAGAACTTGGTGACCCACTGAATATCAGAAAGGAAGAAGCAGGAGCTGAAGGTGTTGGAAACAACGCCCCAAATGGCTGATTGAGAGTAATCCTTTGATCTTAGTACAGCTCTGACACGTCAGTTTCTAAGCCTCTCCCATGCCTCTTGTGTGTGTACATGTGCATATGCCTTGCTTATTTGAGGAGGGTTAGTTTACAACAACAGCAGTGTATTCCCTCATAGCTCCAGAGGCTAGAGGTCTAAGACCAAGATGCCTACGGGGCCATGGTCCCTCTGCAGTCTCAGGAAGAGACTTTCCTTTCTTCTGCTGGCTCCTGATGGCTGCCAGCAATCCTTGGTGGTCCTTGATGTGTAGATTCGTCTCTCCAGTCTCTGCCTCCCTCTTCACATGACTTCCTTCCCTGTGTGTCTGTCCAGATTTCTCTCTTTTTATTAAAGCCTCTTATTGTTATCCAGTATGACTTCATCTTCCTTTGCTTACATCTGTAAAGATCCTATTGTCAAATAAGGTATTTTAAAAAAAAATTTTATTGGAGTAGAGTTGATTTACAATGTTATGTTTGTTTCAGATGTACAGCAACGTGAATCAGCTGTACATATACATATATCCCCCTTTTTAGATTCTTTTCCCATATAGGCCATTACAGAGTATTGAGCAGAGTTCCCTGTGCTATACAGCAGGTTCTCAATCGTCATCTATTTTAGACAGAGTAGTGAGTATATATCAATCCCAAACTCCCAATATTTCCCTCCCTCACCTTTCCCTGTTGTAACCATAAGTTTGTTTTCTACATCTGTGACTCTATTTCTGTTTTGTCAATCAGTTGCTTTGTACCATTTTTTTTTTACGTAACACATATTTGCAAATAAGTTCTTAGTCACAGATTCTGATGGACATGAATGTTAGGAGGGCACAATTTGTACCCAGCATGTATATGCACAAGTGTGTGGTTTTTCTAGTAATTGGCCACTAACTAGTTGTTTTGATGGGGCTTCCCAGGTGGCTCAGTGGTAAAAATTCCTCCTGCCAATGCAGGAAACTCTTCCATAGGTTGGGAAGATCCCCTGGAGGAGAAAATGGCAACCCCCTCCCAGTATTCTTGCCTGAGAAATCCCATGGACAGAGGAGCTTGGTGGGCTACTGTCCATGGGGTCAGAAGAGTCAGACATGACTGAGTGACTGAGGACACAGGTTGTTTAGACCCATCACTTGGACATGGCAAATGATTTGAGTAGTTTAAAAACCATTATCAAGCACTTCTATGAACCAGGAGCTTTCACAGCATCATATGTTTTGCACAACCCTGTGAGATTTGTGATATCCTCCCCTTTTTGTGAAAGAGAAAACAGGTCTACAGAAATGAAGAGATATATTGAAGACACCAAGGCTAAATAATATATAATAAATTTAAACCCAAGTGACTCCAAAGCCTAGCATGTGCCACAGGTCCCGGAGTCCTGGAACACTAGTTTCATGGAATGTTGATAGATCTTCCAAAAAATGAAAAGTGTTCCCTGGTGGGATAAGTTCTGGAAGAAGTTCCTTCAGGGACTTCCCTGGTGCTCCAGTGGCTAAGACGCTGCACTTCCAATGCAGGAGCCTGGATTTCAATCCCTGGTCAGGGAACTCTATCCCGCATGCCACAACTAAGAACTGATGCAGCCAAATAAATAAATATTTTTAAACAACATGCATCGTTAAACGTATTTAAGAGAAGAAGTCCCTTCATTGTACGACACTCAGTGCCTTTATGAAGTGAGCAGGCCTCCTCTCCCTAAAGAGACATAAGTCTCATTAATGGAAAGCCATGGCCCACACCCTTCCAGACAACTCACCTGCCTGAGAAGTAAATACAATGCCACCTGCTTTGTGGCATTTGCTGTGCACTGATTAATTAATGATCTGGGCTCCCGTGCCACGGTGACACAAATTCAGCCACCCATTCAGCAAACGAAGACCATTCCAAACCATTCCAAACCCAGGCAGAGGCACGGTGCCAGGCTCTGGGGACATTCTTGGTCAGGAATTATTTGTTTGAAAGGAGCAGGAGCCCATTCAAAGCAGCTTAAGCAAAAAGGACTGCTCTTGGAATGGTTACTGTGGTAATTAACGGAACCCACGGAGCAAACCTGTGTCCCGGTCTCCAAGGCCTGGACCAGAACCGTCTCTCTCTGCCCTGTCCTCCCCCACCCCCAACTTTAGTTCCATGGTCTCTCATCTCCACTTCTCTCTGAGACATTTCTGCCTCCTCCTTTGTTGTTGGTACTTCAACACACACTGCTCATTAATTTAATCTCTCCCTGTCACTGTTCCAAATAACTGAAAATTCCTGGATGGATGGCATGCCTCTATGGCTGCTCCAGGACGGGGGGCTCCAGGAGAACGTGGGGGGATGAGTAGGGGAAAGAGGTGCTTCTTCTGCAGACACTGCTCCCTCTTAGGGGTTCGCAGCACTGGGTGAACACTGGGACCAACAGGAGAGCTTTGATAAATATCAGTGCCTGAAACCTATGCCTTCCCTGTTCCCTGCTCCCACGTTCTGGTTTAACGTGCCTAAAAACAGGGCTCGAGCATCCGTGTCGGCTTAGGTTCTCAGGTATCTCTATTGGGAGGCCCAGATCGGGACTCTGTGCTGTACAGCAAGTCCCCTACATACCAACCATCAAGTTGTGAACTTTCAAAGATGTAAACGTGTGTTTGCATGTCCAGTCAATGAGTTAGTTCATGTGTCTGGTGTACCTTGTCACGTGCGCGCATCCTCTCCAAACGGTTGTGCTTGTGTGCACTTTACTGTCCAGTACTATGTAGAGTACAATAGCGCAGTGTCTTTTCTGCAAGCCCAGGATGTCCGGAAGCAAGCGTAAAAGCAGTGGTGATGTAGCTGGTACTACTGTGCTTTCCAAGGTACTGCATTGTTAAGACTAAAACTGTTTTCTTTAAATTTTGTGTTTGCTTTTTATGTATTGCTTGTGAGAAAAGTATTCTACACCTATTACAGTACAGTACCATGTAGCCGATCATGTTAGTTGGGTACTTAGAGTAATTTTGTTGGACTCATGAACAAATTGAACTTACGATCGTGCTCTTGGAACAGGACTAGTTTGTATGTAGGGGATTTACTGTGATAGGAAAGACAATAAAAAGTCATTACAAGAGGATAATGGCTTTGATGGAGAAGCTTAGGGGTGGACACGACTGAAGTGACTTAGCAGCAGCAGCAGCAAGGGCTAGCGCACCTGACAGTCCAGAGGGAGCAGGAAAGAGATCCGTTAAGACCTGAGTGTGAGAAGTGCCCGTGCCTGGCAGAAAGCACTAGGCATCGCGGGCTTCCATGTTTGTCACTGATTACTACCATGAGATGGACAGTGTCTGGGTTTACAGTGTGGACAAAAGATATAGGCTGAATTCACAAATGAGAAATCACTCAGGTAGAGAGTTAAAGGTGGAGAGACCTTGATTTTGCATGATTGAGACCACTCATGCATAGTTGACCAAAGCAGGTGTCAGTGTCATGCCCACTTGCCAGGAAGCTTCCCAGCTGGCTCAGATGGTAAAGAATCCGCCTGCAATGCAGGAGACCCAGGTTCAATCCCTGGGTCAGGAAGATTCCCTGGATAAGGCAACAGCAACCCACTCCAGTATTCTTGCCTGGAGAATCCCATAGGTAAAGGAACCTGGCAGGCCTACGGTCCATGGGGTCACAGAGTTGGACACTACTGAGCAACTAACGCTTTCACTTTCCACTTACCAGGGGGAGAGGCAGAGGCTGCCCAGAGTCCCTGGTTCTGAGCCGCACAGTCAAGCATGGACCCCACTGTTGAGACTTCCACCTGCTCCACCTTTTGTAGGATGACCAGGGGTCCTGGTGTGCTCAGGACTGTCTTGGTTTTAGCTCCAGAGTCCGCTGCTTGCAGAAGCGCCTCAGTTCAGTTCAGTCACTCAGTCATGTCCAACTCTCTGTGACCCCATGGACTGCAGCATGCCAGACTTCCCTGTCCATCAGCAACTCCCAGAGCTTGCTCAAATTCATATCCATTGAGTAGGTGATGCCATCCAACCAACTCATCCTCTGTTGTCCCCTTCTCCTCCTGCTTTCAATCTTTCCCAGCATCAGAGTCTTTTCCAATGAGTCAGTTCTTCTCATCAGGTGGTCAAAGTATTGGAGTTTCAGCTTTAGCATCAGTCTTTCCAATGAATAGTCAGGACTAATCTCCTTTAGGGTGGACTGGTTTGATCTCCTTACAGTCCAAGGGATTCTCAAGAGTCTTCTCCAACACCACAGTTCAAAAGCATCAATTCTTCGGTGCTCAGCTTTCTTTATAGTCCAACTCTCAGATCCATACATGACCACTGGAAAAACCTTAGCTTTGACTAGACGGACCTTTGTTGGCAAAGTAATATCTCTGCTTTTTAATATGCTGTCTAGGTTGGTCATAGCTTTTCTTTCAAAGAGCAAGTGTCTTTTAATTTCATGGCTGCAGTTACCATCTGCAGTGATTTTGGAACCCAAGAAAGTAAAGTCTGTCACTATTTCCACTGTTTCCCCCTGTATTTGCTGTGAAGTGATGGGACCGGATGCCATGATCTTAGTTTTTTAATGTTGAGTTTTAAGCCAATTTCTTCACTCTCCACTTTCACCTTCATCAAGAGGCTTTTTAGTTCCTCTTCACTTTCAGCCAGAAGGATGGTGTAATCTGCATATCTGAGGTTATTGCTGTTTCTCCCGGCAATCTTGATTCCAGCTTGTGCTTCTTCCAGCCCAGCGTTTCTCATGATGTACTCTGCATATAAGTTAAATAAGCAGGGTGACAATATACAGCCTTGATGTACTCTTCCCAATTTGGAACCAGTCTGTTGTTTCCTGTCCGGTTCTAACTGTTGCTTCTTGACCTGCATACAGAGTTCTCAGGAGCCTGGTAAGGTGGTCTGGTATTCCCATCTCTTGAAGAATTTTCCACAGTTTGTTGTGATCTATAGTCCCAGGTCAACTGGGATGTTTGGTCATCGCACCTGTCAGTGGTTTCCCCATGTTCTACATCCTGTGGAGGTGCGGAAGCCCTCCCAGCCAGTTGGGATAGGCAGGAGGCGAGAGGGAGGCTAAGCAGAACCAGGGTTGCTGGTCATCCCTAGAAAAGATGGATATTGATAGCGTTTACCCAGAATGCCCAGAGACACCCCATCTGCCTTCTGGACTACAAACCTGTGAGATCCTCAGGCGGTCACTGGCGGTAGAGCACTCTCTGGTTCTCTATGGTGGTTACAGAGCTCCAGGGAGTTTGGCTGGCCCAAACAAGGCCTAGACCCCAGGATCTGGAACCAAAGCAGGCCAGTGGGTCCCCCATTCCTGCCTAAGCCCAGGCCCCTGTCGCAGATCATAATTCTCTGGCATCAAGAAAGTCTGTCCCCATACACCCAAACCAAGCAGAAAGGAGTTTAGGGAGGGGAGAGTGTGTCAGGGCCTGAGGACATGTGTCTGGGCTTCCCGGGCAGGGTAGAGAAAGAAAGAGGAGCCCCTAACCCTGGAAGCAGCCAGTCACCAGCCTGAGCAAGAGGAGCCTGAGCAACTCAGGGAAGAAAGGGGCTCTATATGTGGGCTGGTTTCTGTGGCTGGTGATGAAGCTGTGGCCAAGTGATCTCACTTGCCATGTGGACAGAGACTGGGAGAAGGGGCGGAGGAACTTGGACAGGTAGATAGGAGAGAGGCAGCAAGAGAGACACAGGGAGAAAGGGACAGAGAGGTGCGGAGGTTCAAAAGGAGACAAGAGACAGAGAACAATGGAAATAACAAGATTAGGTGACTTCCTTGGTGGTCCAGTGGGTAAGACTTTGCCCTCCAATGTAGAGGGCATGGGTTCCATCCCTGGTTAGGGAATTAAGATCCTACATGTTTCATGATGGTTTAGTTGCTAAGTCATGTCTAACTCTTGTGACCTCATGGACTGTAGCCCCCTAGGCTCCTCTGTCCATGGGATTTCCCAGACAAGAATACTAGAGTGGGTTGCCATTTCCTCCTCTAGGGGATTTTCCCGACCCAGGGATTGAACCAGAATCTCCTGCATCTCTGGCATTGCCAGGCAGGTTCTTTATCGCTGAGCCATAGTGCAGCTGAAAGAAAAAGAGCAAGATCAAAGAACCAGAGAGAAGGGGAGATGGTATTTTTCCTACTCCAAGAACCAAGAGGTAAGCTCCTCAGAGCAGCCAAGCCAGAGGCAGCCCCACTCCCCATTGAGGATGCAGTGATGGGAAACAGCCTCACCCTGGGTCCTGAGGGCCATCATCAGGGCAGAGCTTCAGGCTCAGCTATACCAGGCCAGCCGCTCTCAACCAGGCATCCTGTCTCTCGTGCACACCCGTGGGCAGCCCAGCCCAAGCGTTGACATCCAGGGATGGGGCTGGGGTCGGGTGATGGCAACCAGCAGAGAATGGGAGGTCAGTCCTGAGCATCCTTGGGGGAGGGACCAGCCAGTTTCTTGCTATGCGGCAGTGCATCTACCCACAAGATGGGCAGTTGTTCCTTTGATGTTGCCCTGAGCTGCTGAAGTGGCTCAGGGCTGGACAGTCATCACACTTTTGCTCCCAAGTCCACAGCAACCCATACAGGCCAAGAAGTCACCTATTTTGGGAACTCCCTTGGTGGTCCAATGGTTAAGACTCCACGCTCTCAATGCAAGGGGCCTGAGTTCCATCCCTCATTCAGGGAACTAGATCCCACATGCCACAGCTGGAAAAAAAAAAAAAAAAGATACTGTGTGCCATAAGGAAGATTTGGCACAGTCAAATAGATAAATTTTTTAGTATCTGGCCTTCTCTGGTTGCTCAGATGATAAAGAATCTGCCTACAATGGAGGAGACCTAGGTTCGATCACTGGATCGGGAAGATCCCCCTGGAGAAGGGAATGGCAACCCACTTCAGTATTCTTGCCTGCAGAATCCCATGAACAGAGGAGCCTGGTGGGCTACAGTAAACTACAGTCCATGGGCTTACAAAGAGCTGGACACAACAAAGCATCTAAAACATCCTTCTTTCTTAGCATCTTCCTGGAGCCCCTGGCTCACCCATTCTCTCCCTGTGTGGGTTTTGTTCTTTCACAATGAATTGCACTTCCTCTCAGTCTCTGTGTCCCTGTGTGCTTTTCCTTCTGTCTCCCTCTCTGTGCTTCCCTCCAGCTTTCCCTTGTCCTTTGTCTCCATTTCTGTGTGTAGTCCCTCTTCCCTCATCTCCCAAGTCCAAAGTTCAGCAAAGTCTCATTTATTTGGCTGCCTGAAGTCAGGTGGGGTGATGACTCAGAATTGCCAGGTGGAAGTTTTACTTTCCCTTAGTGAACACTTTCTACTAGTCAGTCGGGCAACGTGGTTGTACGGGCCAGCTGTCAGTGGGGAGGTTTACAAGCACAGAGGGAATGCTCCAGTCATCTGAAGCACTTACATTCCAGCCTGGGGCAGCCCCCAGTCCTGGCTCAGCTAAGCTATCTCCTGGCTGGTGACCTTGGGCAAACCACGATGCTTGCCTCCACTTCCTCAGTTAAGTGGAGGTGATCCATTTCACACCTGGGGTTGAGGTGATAATGTGTGCTGAGAACCTGGCCTGATGCCCAGGGCCTCCGATTTCCCCTTTATCTACGGCCAAGCGCCACCACCACCCCCAGCTGCCAGCACTGCAGGCCCTTTGGTTTCTGCCCTGAAGGTACTCTGCAAGTTCTCCAGAGCTCACCGTGCCATCCGTAGCCAGCTTCCTAGGAGATGCAGTGGGTCTTGGCTGCTGTTATGGCCGTATGCACGTCCCTCCAGCCAGCGGGCCACTTCACCTGTATTTCTAGCCAGTCGGTTATTCAGGGTTTAGGTGCTATCTCTAAGGAAGAGAGATGCAGGATGCTTGTGGGAGAATGGTCCCAGGACCTGAACTAGAACAGCAGCAATGGGGACAGATGCCAGGCCACACAGTATTGGGACGAACAGAAGGGTGAACTGGCAGCTTGCGGTAGAGGGGGTGCAAGGGGCTGGGGAAGGGGCCTCTGGGAGCCCTGTCTCTGGTCTGAGGGACTGAGAATTGAGTATCAGCAGCTGTCGAAAGCCAGAGGACTCTCCTAGAGACTGTCCTATGGAGTGGAGTAAGTCAGGAAGAGAAAAATAAATATCGTATCTTAACGCATATACGCGGAATCTAGAAAAATGGTACTAATGAAGCTATTTGCAGGGCAGAAATAGAGAGCCAGAGGCAGAGAATGGGCTTATGGACACAGGAGGGGACGGACAGGTTGGGATGAATTGAGAGAGTAGCCCTGACATGTATACACCACATGTGTAAAACAGGCAGCTAGTGGGAAGCCACTGCATAGCACAGGGAGCTCAGCTCTGTGCTCTGTGATGACCTAGAGGGGTGGGATGGGGCGGGGTGAGAGGGAGGTCCAAGAGGGAGGGGGTATATGTGTACATATAGCTGACTCATTTTGTTGTACAACAGAAACTAACACAACATTGTAAAGCAACTATATTCCAATAATAAATAAAATTTTAGATGTTAAAAAAAAAAAAAGGAAAACAAAGCCAGATGTTTCTGAAGGCCAGACTCAAGCTGGGGCTGGGGAGGGAAAGGGAGGCAGCCTTCCTGGCTTCCTTCCTCATGGTCAGCTGTCCAGCTGAGGTGAGGTGGCAGGAGCTTACAGTACACAGGGTGGCAGGTAGCTATCTGCTCATCCATGAAGCAAGACTGCTTAGAAAGAAAGTTCTTTTTAAAATGATTTATTATTATGTGGAGGATAATTGCTTTACAAGATTGTGTTGGTTTCTGCCGTACATCAACATGAATCAGCCATAGGTATACACATGTCCCCTCTCTCTTGCACCCCGCCTCCCACCTCCCACCCCATCCCAGCCCTCTAGCTTGTCACAGAGCACCGGTTTTGAGCTTCCTGCATCATACAACAAATTCCCACCATCTATTCTACGTACGGTGATGCATATGTTTCAGTGCTACTCTCTCAAACTTTCCCACCCTCTCCTTTCCCTCCTCATGTCCACAGTCTGTTCTCCAGGTGTGCGTCTCCACTGCTGACCTGCAGAGGTTCATCAGCACCATCTTTCTAGATCCCATATATATGCATTAACATACGATATTTGTTTTCCACTTTCTGTCTTCACTCTGTATAACAGACTCTAGGTTCATTCACCTCAAAAGAACTGACTCATGTGTGTTCCTTTTTATGGTTGAGTGATATTCCCTTGTGTACATGTACCACAACTAAAGAGAAGCTTCTGCTGGGAGGGAGGGGCCTCAGCCAAGCCCACCACCTGCTGCAGCTCTGAGTAGCCAGACTCAGAAGCCTCCACCAAGCCCAGCTATCTCCTCCCCAGGGCAAGCAGCTCTGGGCCCCCCCACAACTCCGTGGGGAAGGAAACTATGCCTGCCCTGGGAATTGGCCAGGGCCACGGATGAGTCCAGCCAGCTCCGACCATGCTGAGTTCCCCTGGGGATTCTCTGGGGACCCGGCAGCCCTGCTGAGCCCGTGTGGAGCTGGGAGGGCCTTGTTTCTGAGTTAGGACCCTGAGCCTCCCCTGGCCAAAAGTACCTTCAGGTAGGGACCTTGCCTTTTTCATCCTTCACCCCAGCATCAAGCCCAAGATCTGTGTGGACAGTAGGTACCCGGGGAAGGTGTTATTCTGGCTCCTTTCGTTTCCAGCTATGGGACCTTGGGCAAGTGGCCTGACTTTTCTGCACCTCACGTTCATCTGTGGTCAACAGATCACAAGACTTGTTCCACTTGGTGCATTTGGGAATACACAAGATCACAAGGTTCCCAGAGGCCCCTTCCCCAGCCCCTTCCACCCCCTCCGTTGGCATTTCATCGTATAGCCAGATCTCTGAACCTGGAGCCTATTATACAGAGTGAAGTTAAGTCAGGCGTGTGTGAGCTCTCCACCCCTGGGGATATGGGCAACGTGCTGGCTTGTCGCCTGCAGCTGCATGTGTCACTGCTCCCTTCTCCAGGGAGTGGGGAGTGCCCACCGGAGCCTTCCCAATTCAGTTATGTGTGGCTGCAGCTGACATTTCATTCTACAGCCAGATCTGTTTCCTAGGAAACAAGTGAGAGACATTGACTGTGCAGCGCACACACACATGCACACACACACACCCCTGGCTGCCACCAAGAATGACAATGAACAGAAAGACAGTAATGTCAGCGGAAGCAAAAAAAATAAGTTTATTTGTGCTCCCTGCTGCCCGGGCTGCAGGGGAGGGAGGGACGGGCCAGCACTCCTTGACGCAAGACCACATCGTGGCTTGTGGGGCAACTTCTGAACAGGCAGGTTTGGGGGGACCCCTACTGCACCTCGCAGCCTCTCTCCTCCAGGGCCAGACCCAGGTGGCCTCCACAGGTGGGGTCCCGATTCGTTGCTTGTGCACCTTCTCTCTGACCGAGTCTGCTCCCAGCTTTCCTCTCCACCCTGAAGCTGGCACCCTAGACTCCTGTCTGCAGCCAGAAAGACACGGTCCTCCAGGCACACACAGGCTGCATGTCCACTACCACCCTTGACTCCCTGACACCTGCCCTTTATCCTGCCGATGCCTCCTCCAGTCTCTGGCATCCCACCCTCCTAAGGTGCTCAAGCCAGAGACCTGGGAGTGTCCTTCCGCTCAGTTCCACCATGCAGGCCCCTCCTCCCACCCAGCCTCAGCTCTGGCATACCTTATTCCCACCCCTGGAACATGCCGTGCACTCTAGATGTCCATGCTCCCTTCTGTTCTTCCATCGACTGAAGTAAAGCCTGGACAAACACCTCGTCCTCTGGGAAGGCCTCCTGCTTTTCTTGGGCTGAATCAGCGGGTGACTTTCCCTGGACCCTTTTTTCTTACCTCCATGAAGGTAATGATCATTGCACTGCATTAATGATATCGAACATGTGGGCTTACTAGATTTCCGGTGTTCTAACAGCTTTACAGGTATTCGTTCATAGAATGATATTACACTTGTGTGTCTATTGTTGGCGTCCTTGCTGCCCTGGCAGCTTGGAGAGCAGGCCCCCCGTGTGACCCAGCTCTAAGTCAGCCACCAGCTCCCAACATAGAGCTGGCTTCTGGTGAGCTTGCTAGGGTCTGTCTGTTTCTTGCTGTAAGGCCAGGACATAGTAGAATACACAGAATGTTTTTGTGGAGTGAATGAAATGAATGCTGCACTGAGTGGGTACCCAGTTGCCAGAGGGGATGCTGTCTTGGTGTGTTTCCTCTGCCTTTCTCCCAGCATACCTGATGGCTTAAAACTGGCTTTTGTGCAGTCTGTTGGCAAAGAGGGCTTTGTGGGTTTTGCTTCCTTCTTACAATAACCTAAGCATAGGCTCTGTTACATTGTACAAAGCCTGCCTTAATCAGAGTTTGAAACTGCTAAATAGAATGGCATTCAGATGATCATAGATAATGAGTGCGTGCCTAGCAGATGTGGCAGCAGAGTGTTTTGCAAAGCAGCCAGATGGATGACAGGAGATGCTGCTGGTTCCCTGCCCATCACCCTGGTAATCGGGGCTGTCTTCTTTTTCTTTGGGCAGCACTATTTCACGGTTAACTTCAGCCACGAGAACCAGAAAGCCTTGGAGCTGAGGACAGAGGACGCCAAGGACTGCGACGAGTGGGTGGCGGCCATCGCTCATGCCAGGTACACCTCGGCCACCCCAAGGTCCAGGCAGAAGACTGGGCCCCGTCCTGGGCAAACTCAAACCCCGGGAGGGGAAGACATGGAGAGGGAGCACATGGAGGGGACATGAAGCTGTAGGAAGGGCGTCTTGACGGGTCCACTCTTAGAGACCCGGGGCTCTGATGTGCCTCTCCGGGATGCACAAGGAGCCAAGCGCCCCCAAGGAACAGCAGGGTGCCCTCCTGCCTCCAATCAGATGAGCTTCTTTTATCATCCCAGGAGAACTGAATCCAATTTGATTGGATTATAGGGTTTTATTATAGGTTTTATTACACCTGGGAAAGGTGGCTTAGATGGTAAAGAAGCCACCCACAGTGCTGGAGACCTGGGTTCGATCCCTAGTTCGGGAAGATCCCCTGGAGAAAGGAATGGCTACCCACTCCAGTATTCTTGCCTGGAGAATTCCATGGACAGAGAAGCCCGGTGGGCTATAGACCATGGGGTCACAGAGAGTCAGACACAACTGAGTGACTAAGCACAAGGTTTTATGGTCACCAAAAGCTAAGACCACCTGAGTTCTAAACCGGATGCTGCAGGGATGTGCTGGTCCTGTCTTTTCTCTGGGCCTTGGTCTTCTCTGTAGACTGAAATTCTCTGTGCTTGGATGTGCAGATTCTTAACCGGCTCTTTCCTCCTTCCCATCCATGTGTGCCCCTCTCTGGAGGGACTCACTGGGCCAGGTGGGTAGAAGAGCAGAAGGAGAGTGTATGCAACAGAGAAAATGGGGGCTTCAAACTGAATGGAGCATTTCTAGGTTTGAGGGAAATGATGGGCTTGGGGGCTAGGGTGTGGCCCCAGAGCTAACAATCCCCAGCAGGGCCGAGTACTCTCAGGGAGGTTGGACACCCAGACTCACCCCTCCAAGCAGCAGACCTTTCTGGCTGAGAGGATAATGGTGTGTTTCTGTGTCTACTTGTCTACAAAATGTAAGCTCTTGGGAGCAGGTACCAAAGGCCTTATATAGACAAGAGTTCAGCAAATGTCGAGTGCAAGAATGCAAGGATGGATGGACAGAAGTTGGATGTTGAGTGTATGTGTGGGTGGTAAATGATGGATAAGTGGATAAATGAATAATAAATGAAAGATGGATAAGTGGTGAAAGTGAAAGTCACTCACTTTTACTTTCAAAAAGTCGTGTCCGACTCTTTGCAACCCCATGGAATTCTCCAGGCCAGAATACTACAGTGGGTAGCTGTTTCCTTCTCCAGGGGATCTTCCCAACCCAGGGAACGAACCCAGGTCTCCCACATTGCAGGCGGATTCTTTACCAGCTGAGCCACCAGGGAAGCCCAGATAAGTGTTGGAAGTATACATAAAGGGGACTTCCCTGGTGGTTCGGTGGTTAAGAATCTACCTTGAAATGCAGGGGACATGGGTTCAATCCCCAGTTGGGGAACTTAAGATCTCACACACAGAGGGGCAACTAAGCCTGTGAGCCAAAGTAGAGAGTCTGTGCCACAGTGAAAGACCCCGAATGACCCAACAAAGATTCCTCTTGCCACAACTAAGAGCTGACACAGCCAAAGAAATTTAAAAAAAAAGACTGACAGTAGCAAATGTTGGAGAGGGGGTGGAGTAACTATAAATCACACGATGCTGGTGGGAGCATAAAGTGGTTCAACCACTTTGAAAAATCATTAGGCAGTTCCTTTAAAAGTGAAACATTAACCTACTCTGTGACCCGGCAGTTCCACTTCCTAGTATTTATCTCGAGAGAAATAAAAAACATCCACAGAAAATCTTGCATGCAAATTTCCTTAGCAGCTTTATGCACAAGAGCCCCCAAACTAGAAATAGCTGAGGTGTCTATCAACAGGCAGATGTAGGAAAGAACCTTGATACATCCTTGCGATAGAATACCGCTCAACAATAAAAAGGAACCCACTGCAAATATGTGTAACAAAACAGATAGCCAGGATGCGGAGTAAAAGAGCCAGACATAAGACAGTACATGCTGTCTGAATCCTGCTATCTGAAATTCTAATAACACAGGCAGAATAAACTGTGGTGACAGAAATCCAAAAGTAGCTACTTCTGGGGTGTGGATTGATGAGGAGGGGCACAGGGGAATTCTGGGGTGTTGGGGATTTTCTTTATCTCAATCAGGGCATATGCATTTATCCACCTCAATCAAACTGTACATTTACAGTCTGTGCTTCCCATTCCCAAATTCCCCTCAAATTTGTAAAACAAATTATGTCTATTAGCGTGTTTTAGTTCTCTACAGCTGCAGACAAATGATCACAAACTTAGTAGCTCAAAACCAAACCCATTTCTCTCAGTTCTGTGGTCAGAAGTCTGGACTGAGACTTGGCTGTGATCTCTGCACAGAGGTCATGGGCTGAAATCAAGGAGTCAAACTTCTGACCTCGAAGTTCTGGAGATGTCTCTGCTTCCAAGCTCACTCCTATTGTTGGCAAGAGTCAGTTTCTTATAGGAGCGCATCCCTGCTGGCTGGTGGTCAGGGAAGGCTCTCAGCTCCATCCTGTAGCACAGCAGTCTGGCATTCCGTGCCATGTGGTCCCTTCCATCCTTGAGCCAACAGTGATTCACCAAATCGTTCTCCAGCCCCAAATTTCTAACCACTCCTTCTGTGACCAGCCAGAGAAAGCTCTCTATTTTAAGAAGTTCATGTGGGGCCTTCTCCAGTAGTCCAGTGGTTAAGACACTGCCTTCCAATGCAAGGGATGTGGGTTTGATTCCTGGTCGGGGAGCTAAGATCTGACAAGCCTCGGGGCTGCAACTAAGACCCAGTGCAGCCAAATAAAATTGTATAAATTAGATGAATAAGTAAAATAAAGCCTCATGTGATTAGGTAAGGCCCACCTAGAGAATCTCCCTATCTTAAGGTCAGCTATGCCAAAGAGTGGGTGTCCCAGGTGACTCACTGGTAAAGAATCTGGCTGCCAGTACAGGAGGCATGAGTTAGATCCCTGGGTCAGGAAAATCCCCTGGAGAAAGAAATGGCAACCCAGTCCAGTATTCTTGCCTGGAGAATCCCATTGACAGAGGAGCCTGGCAGGCTAGAGTCCATGACGTTGCAAAGGGTCGGACACGACTGAGTGAGTAACACATTCACAAAGGAACATGTCTGATCCTTTTCTGAGGGAAAGTTTTATTTTCAAAGAGAATGGGAAGAGAGGTTGGAAGAAGAAAAAGAAGGGACCAGAAGTCCCAAACCAATTCTTACTCCTCAACTCTTGCCAAGGCCACACTGGACTCGGACACAGGCTTTTTTGCTCTGGGCCAGGACATTTAAGGGGAAGACAAAAACTAGCTGCTGAGGCTACAGTTAGGTTGTCTAAGAGATGTGGTCATTTTGGCCCATGAGATACCTGCAGAGAGACAGTGAGCTGTCCCTGGCTGCTGCCAACCCAGAAGCCATGGCCACCCAGAAGCTCTTCAAGTCAGATGCTATGCAGATGGACAACCATAGCACAGACTGAAGGGCTGAGAGAAGCCAGCAGGGTCCAGTCTGGCTCCGAGCGTGCAGGTCTAGATGCGTTTTCAGAGGCATCTTTAATTTGTGGACCAGGTTGGCTGCCCCTAGGGCTTCCATGGTGGCCTGGCGGGCTACAGTCCGTGAGACCACAAAAAAGTTGGAGACCACTGAGCGCCTAACACTTTCACTTTGACACAACATAGTAGAAACAAGGTATGTACAAAAATAAGCACATGGTATAGGAACAGGTACAGACACAATACACTCTGCCACTGTATGCATAGTAGTCTAGATTATGGGATGCCTCTGGGCTATGTGTCTGTACAGCAATGTATAAAATGTAATACCAAGTGTGGCTTGTGGTCTGGAGCTCAGTAAGGAGAACTAGATGGAAACCGGACGGCCACGTGGAGAGCGCAGACCTGACTCTTCAGGAACTGTGGTGCGATTCCAGCTCCAGCTTCGACGCTCAGTGACTGACTGTCATTCAAGGGGGCAAGTCACTTCCCCTCTCTGGGCCTCAGTTTCTTTGTTTATAAAATTAGACAGTTGGCCTTTCGTGATTCCTGAGTTTCCTCCCAGCTCTGAGAATCTGTGAGTCTATAAAGACGGTGCTGCACAGAGGTGCAGATGGACCTAGAGTGTGTCATACAGAGTCAAGCAAGTCAGAAAGAGAAAAACAAATTTCATATAATATCACTTGTATGTGGAATCTGGAAAAATGGTACAGATGAACTTATTTGAAAAGCAGAAATAGAGTCACAGATATAGAGAACAAACTTATGGACACCAAAGGGGCAGGAGCAGGGGGAGGAATTGGGCAATTGGGATAGACAGGTATACACTACTACATATAAAACAGATAACTAACGAGAACCTGCTGGACAGCACAGGGAACTCGACTCAGTGCTCTGCGGTGACCTAAAAGGGAAGGAACTCCAAAAAAGAGGGGATATATGTATACATATCGACGAAGCACTTTGCTGTACAGCAGAAACTAACACAACACGGTAAAGCAGTTATACTCCAATAAAACGTTTTTTTTAAACCGAAAACTGGGGGAGGAGGAGGCAAGGGAGGCAGGCAGCGAAGACAGGGGAAGGGAAGAAAGGGAGGCACAAACAGACCGAACCGTCCTGCCAATAAGACTCCAGATCCCAGTTTTGAAGCACCGCTAAGAACAAACTGATGAAGGCTCTGAATTTTCACACTGGTGGAGCAAGGAGGAGAGACCAGCGGTGTGAAAACGGAGTCCTTCCTGTTCTCAACTGCATTTCCTTTGCAAGTCAAGATAATTAAGCCTCTTGGGAAGTTGGGAAAACATTAACACCTGATATTCTAGTTTAAATTCATTATAAGAGATGTACCAAAGCCTTATTTAACCAAAGAGTTCTCTCTTGTAGCTTGTCGTTTACCTCTAGAAGGGGATGGGGGAACAAGCATGGAGCTTTGATTTGAGAATCAGGTGTTTTCCTCCAGGCACGGGCATCAGGTCCTCTGCCCACCCTCTGCCCCTGCCACCGCCCTGAGGAGAGCTGCCAGCTCTTCCCGCCACCCCTCCCCGCCCTTTCAGAGCACCACTGGGCAGAGCCTCCTTCTCTGACACCATCAAGGGACCGGTCTCCACTGCCCACCACCTCTGTCACATAGCCCCTCTCCTAGAGCAAAGCTGTTTCCCCGCCCTCAGCCTCCTGGGATCCTCATCTCCATCCTGGGGGCTTGTAGGGAGGCAATTATTGTCCCATTTTGCCAAGAGGGTCTCCCCCATAAGTTCTTAGGGACTTAAAGAACTTGTGTGAAGTGGCTTCTGAGTTTGAAACAAAAGCCACTGTCTCTAAGCTGTCACACCACTTACCAGTTGCATCCAGGGAACCTGGAAGGTCATGTCAGTAGATTCCAGACTGAACAGTGTCCTCTCAATTTAAGTGGGAGGTCATTGGTGACCCCAGAGAGGCAGCCGGCTCCTGTGGGTGCAGCATCCTACTTGCCCTCTCCCTCTGTCCACAGCTACCGGACCCTGGCCACGGAGCACGAGGCGCTGATGCAAAAATACCTGCACCTGCTGCAGATCGTGGAGACCGAGAAGACGGTGGCCAAGCAGCTGCGGCAGCAGATCGAGGACGGGGAGGTGGAGATCGAGCGACTGAAGGCAGAGGTGACCGCAACCCCGGGAGCAGAGGAGTCTGGCCAGGGATCCCAGCCTCCAACCTCACACCCGGGCTCCCCAGGTTCAGGGAGGCACAGGGTAGGCAGGAGGGACCCTCTCCCAGCCACAGCTATGCCAGCCCCAAACTTAAAATCAGTGATGCTGGCCCAGTGGAAAGGTCGGGTGGTCAGATCTGGGTTCAAAGCCCACCCCTGCCTCTTAACAGCTGCAACCTGAAGCAAGTCCCCCAGTCCCTCTGCACCTCTGTCTATGTTGTTGTTTAGTCGCTAAGTCGTGCTCAACTCTTTGCAACCCCATGGACTGCAGTATACCAGTCTTCCCTGTCCTTCACTATCTCCCAGAGTTTGCTCAAACTCACGTCCTTTGAGTTGATGTTGCCATCCAACCATCTCATCCTCTGTCGTCCACTTCTCCTCCTGCCTTCAATCTTTCCCAGCATCAGGGTCTTTTCTAATGAGTCAGCTCTTTACATCAGGTTGCCAAAGTATTGGAGTTTCAGCTTCAGCATCAGTCCTTCCAATGGATATTCAGGGTTGATTTCCTTTAGGATTGACTGGTTTGATCTCCTTGCTGCCCGAGAGACTCTCAAGAGTCTTCTACAGCACCACAGTTCGAAAGCATCAATTCTTTGGCGCTCAACCTTCTTTCTGAAGAATAGGCTTTTTATCGCTAGCTGACAAGGCTGTGAAGATCAAGTGAGGTCACTGATTGGCAAGCTCCTGGTTAATCTTCTGACAACCACATGGACTAAGGGGCAGGTGTGGGGCCAGAGCATGGCTGGTAAGTCCTCAGAGTGTGGGCTCAGGCTCAGCTCCAAGACGATCCCTTCCTTCTGCCTGCCATGGCCATCTGGAGGCTGATTAAGTCTTCTAAAACTTCTAGAACTAGTCTTCTAGTCTTGCTAGGTTAAGTCTTCTAGACCTTCACTTCTCAAAGTGTGATATGGCCCATCAGAAATGCAGAACCTGGGGTCTCACCCAGATATCCCGAGTCAGAACCTGCACTTTAACAGCATCCCAGAAATTCTCATTTACCTGAGAGATGCTGACTCTCAGCCCACAGATACCCCTCGCCAGCTGTTCACACCTCCACATGATGATCTGATCGCCTCTCACGGCCTCATCTCACCAGGAGGTCACAATGTGTGTTAATTGCTCAGTCTTGTCTGACTGTTTGTGACCCCCATGGACTGTAGCCCACCAGGCTCCTCTGTCCATGGGATTCTCTGGGCAAGAATACTGGAGTGGGTTGCCATTCCCTTCTCCAGGGTAGCCTCCTGACCCAGGGATAGAACCCCGGTCTCCCACGTTGTAGGCAGATTCATTACCATCTGAGCCATCAGGGGATTCCCCCAAAATGCAGGGGCATCAATTCTGCAGCACTCAGCCTTTTTTATTGTCCAGCTCTCACATCCATACATGACTACTGGAAAAAATCATAGCTTTGACTGTACGGACCTTTGTAGGCTACAGTCCATAGGGTCCCATAGAGTTGGACAAGACTGAGTGACTAGGCACACACGCACAGGGAACTGTATCCCACATGTCGCTAGACAAGATCAAAAAACTTAAGGGAAAAAAAAGGGAGGAAGAACTGAGCTGTGTGGCAGCTATCTGAAAAACAAGAATTACAAAGGTCTTAGTAAAACCTTGGCAGTTAACAAAGAGGAAAACACCTGGGTTAATTCCACCGTGAATGACTGCTCTGACCAAATGCATTCTGGACTAAAGACACTGCCTCTTGAGAGGGAGCAGGGTGGGGCAGAAACCGATGCACCCTGTCTCAAAATTGGGGTGGCAAGCGGGGTTTTCCTCTGATGGATCAAGGAAGCCAGACCACTGGTGGCGAGTGGACAGGGTCCAGCAGAGACACCTGGCTTTGAGCCTGGTCAGGCAGCCGAAGCTAGACTCTAGCCAGTGACTTGGGCGTGAGCCAAAGTCCCCACCCTGCGTGGCCTTCATTGACAAGGGTCAACTGAGCAGACCCTGGACATCTAGCAAGCAAACCGAGGTCCAAAGCAGAGCCATCTCCAGAAGAGACCGGCCAGGGTCGGAGAAAGGCTGCCTCCGTGGGCTCACCTGACCCTTGCTCCAGGCAGAGATGGGCCATAGCCCAGGACTTGTGTGGGGTCCCAGGCTTGCAACTCCCTCACTAGAGCTTTGTCCCCCACCCCAGACCTGATGATCCTTGAACAGAGGCTCCAAGGCTGCCAGTGCTACTGTGCATGCAGCATAGTGCCTGACCTAATTGCATCTATTTTTTGCCCTGGTCCCTGCTGAGTGGATGTCCTGGAATGCCTCTTTCTGAGACAAGTGCCAGGTTTAAATACAGGACGGACACACACACACAGCACATGCACACACACAACCCACCATGCTAAAGAAAAAAAAAAAAGTGGTTCCACGTGCAAAGCTCAAAAGTAGCAAAGAAAGCAGAAGGTGATAATAATCAGGTCAAATGCGGGCATTGACTGGGCATTCCTGCATCTCTCAGCTCTCTAAGAGCCTGCCTGTGCGTGTGTGTGTTCGCATGTATTCCTCAGCCCTTTAAAATACAGATCAAAGAACCAGCCTTTATTTCACTGTGCAGATGTTCCCAGAGAATCGAAATAAAAGGTGGGGGGTGGGGGAGAAAGAAGAAAAGCCTGTGTCGGCGCTGAATATGTCTCAGTTAGATATTTTCAGCCGCTCTTCAAGCATAGGCTGGGGTAATTTTAGCAACCCGAGAGTGGAGAGCGGGTAACTGTTCCATTTTGCTTTCAGAGTGCTCAATTCGCTCAATTGTGAGAGCCCATTCATTCTGCAGTTCAGCAAGTGGCCTTGAGGGGACAGAGCCACGTGCGCTGAAGAGGAGCGGAGGCTTTGTGGTGGTGTTTGTGGAGTCCCCTGGGCTGTGTGGGGCTCAGTGACTGTGGCGTTTTCCTGTGGTTGAGGTTTTTGTCACTGCTGTGGTTCTAACCCTTCTCTAATTAACTTATTTCTGTAGCCAATGAATATCTGTCAGGCACCAGCCCCACACTAGGCACCCGGAACCCATGAATGAATGAAACGGTATGGTCCTTCCCCCATAGATACCATAGTCGTGATGGAATACACAGGCAGTATCAGCATTTTCGGGCTTCCCAGGTGGCACTAGTGGTAAAGAATCCACTTGCCACTGCAGGAGACCAAGAGGCACGTGTTCAATCCCTGGGTCGGGAAGATTCCCTGGAGAGGGAAATGGCAACCCACTCCAGTATTCTTGCCTGGAGAATCCCATTGACAGAGGAGCTTGGCAGGCTACAGTCCATAGAGTTGCAAAGAGTCAGACACGACTGAAGTGACTTAGTATGCATGCATGTCAGCATTTTCACGAGAAAGTTCGAAGCCCTGGGAGCCCTGGTGAGGGATCCCCAGCAGAAACTTGCGGACTCTGGGGTGGCATGATGGAGCCCCACCAGGGAGGCTGTACCACTGGCCTGTCCACCTGAGATTGCCTGAGGCCCCCGGCCACAGTGTGGCTTAAGGCGCCTCTTCTGGGTGATCCTGTGTTGGCTTTATTCTTGCAGCTGGGCAGACCTGTCTGATCCCAAATCTGGCAAATATAGATTCTTAGATCAGCTCCAACGCTCATTTAAAGGTCTGTTCCATTTTTCTAGGCCAGCAGTTCCCAGGCTGTGTTCCAAAGAGAGCTCCAAGTCAGAGAAGTCCTTCAGGGTTGTCCCGGGAGGGGACAGCCAAGCCAGCAGCACTTCCAGCTGAAGTCCTGCTGGGGTTCCAGGACAGTTTTGTTTGAAAAAACAAAGGGACTACCCAAGTGTCCATTGATGGGTGAATGGATCGCAAAATAGGGTTTGTATATACAATGGATGTCTTCCCTGGTGGCTCAGCAGTAAAGAATCCGCCTGCCAGTGCTTGAGAACAGTTTGATCCCTGGGTCAGAAAGATCCCCTGGAGAAGGAAATGGCAACCCACTCCAGTATTCTTCCCCAGAAAATCCCATGGACAGAGGAGCCTGGCAGACTACAGTCCATGGAGTTGCTAAGAGTTAGACCCTACTGACCAACAAAACAACAATACAGTGGATATTACTCAACCTTACAAAGGAAGGGAAGTCTGACACCTGGTATGACACAGGTGAAACTTATGCTGGTGAAATAAGGCAGACACAGGTAGACAAATACTGTCCGATTCCACTTAGGCAAGGTACCTAGAGACCAGATTCACAGAAAGTAGAATGGTGGGTGCCAGGGGCTGGGGAGTTAGTGTTTAAATGGGGACAGAGTTGGGGAGGATGAGAAAGTTCTGGAGACAGATGGTGCAGATGGTTGCACAGCAGTGCGAATGAACTTGATGCTACTGAGCTGTGCACTTAAAACTGGTTAAAACAGTAAATTTTATGTTATGTCTATTTTACCACAATAGAAATTCGAAGATAAAGAGACTGAAGGTTTAGGAAGTAAGGAAGATGATCACAGATTTGGACCAAAGCTCCCAGATTACAAAGGGATTGCCTGCAGCCCTGAGGGTGCCCCGCCCAGGGTCACTCAGAGTCAGATCCCAGCTGCCCTGGACCCGGGTGGACGGGCACCAGGTCCAGTGCTCACTCACAGATGTCCGGCTTGTGACCTCGGGCGGACAGGAGCTGCAGTACCCCTGGCCTCACAGAGTGCGTGGGAGGGCACTTGCCCACCACGCTGCGCCTGGTGGTGCCTGGAGGGGTGGGACTTCCGCCCGCTGCCGCAGCGCCCCCCACCACCACCAGCAGCTGACCCATGTCTCTGTTGCAGATCGCATCTCTGCTCAAGGACAATGAGCGCATCCAGTCCACCCAGACTGTCACCCCCAACGACGAAGACAGTGACATCAAAAAAATCAAGAAGGTCTGTACCGTCCCTCAGGGCTGGCGAAGCTGCCCCGGTCCTCTTTAGAGAGCCCCACCCCCGCACAGCCCCGTGTCCACAGCGTCCACCTGCTGCCCCCCTGCTCCCAGTGTGGCCTTCCACTTCCACTCTAAAGGCAGAACCAGTAGCCCTCATCTCCTACCGGCACCTTCTCGAGCCATTTCTTCCGGCTGTTTCTGTGAGGTGGGGTGGTTCAGCCCATTTGATAGATAGGAAAACCCAGGCCCCAAAAGGTGAAAGAGTGGATTGAGCCAGGGCAGGAACCCAGGCTGTGAGACTCGTAGCTGAGAGCTTTCCTCACGACCCTGGGCAGATTCAGCGAGACCCCAGGCCACTCTTCCATCCTCCAAACCTTGCGTGCCTGACCGCCCCGCCTCACCCCAGCCACTGTCCTGCAAACACTGCCTCTCCCAACTGTACCCTTCGGTCCCCAGCAGAGGTTAGCATGGGAACCGACCTCTGTGACGCACCAGGGTTGGTCCAGCTGGTTTTACGCTTTTGGAGTCCAGAAGGGGTGGACATCTCAGGAGGTACCAGAAAGCTGCCCAGTGGCGGGGATACTGACCAGCATCATGGGCCACCCTGTGTAGGGGAAGAACATGGTCTGTGTTTGCAGCTGGCCAGACTTGAAGCAGGGGAGCCTGACTCACCCTAAGAAAAACAAGTGAAACCAGAAAACCCTCCTTGTCAAGAGCATAAAAGGACCCCAGCACCATACAGACCAGAAGCTGCAAACTGGCTTCCCACAGGCCAAGTTCAGCCTCCCAGCGTGTTTGGGGTTTTTAGCCCATACGGTGTTTTTTTCCCCCTTTTTAATGTGTTGCCGGTGCTATAAACGCTAAACATTTCACATTAAAAAAAAAAAAAGTCTGTATTTCTGGTTACTCAGAAATAGAAAGAGCTAACATCCCTTACGCACTTTCTATGTGCCAGACACTATTCTAGGAGATGTATGCAGATTAATCTCTTCTGAACTGAGAGCCCTCTGGAGTTTGATTATTGTCTGCATTTCACAGATGAGGGTACAGAAGCCCATAAGGGCAAAGTGACTTGCTTAGGTCACACAGCCAGGTATTGGCAAAGCGACATTTCAACCCTGGCCGCTGAGCTCCAGAGCCCACATCTTCGGTCACACCATCTCTTGGAAAAGCAGGAGGTCTCGCAGCCCCGGGCCTGCCTCCTGCCCACAGTGTCTGCTGGCCCTAGGCCAGCTGCCTGCCCACCTATGATCCATAGGACCCCCTGGTACCCCATGGACATTGGGACTTGCCACTAGTGCCACCAGGGGTCTGAACCAAGCCCTACCCACACAGGGATGTGCTGGTCTGCCTTGTCTTCCATGGCCCCACTGGACTTCCCGGCCCATTTTGATAGCCATTCTGGTGGGAACATTTTGTTAAATCCAGCTGAAATGCACTGTCCTCCTTTTATTGTCACCCTTCTGGGGCCTCTGAGCAAGCCCCTCACCCTTTATCCAGAGAGGCTTCTTATCTTCAGAGAACTGTTGTGACGAAGTCAAGCCGCTCCTCCCCAGGGCAGACGGCCCTGGCCACAGGTCTGCACTCGGAAGGCCACACTTTCTGTTCATGGCCAGTGCCCTTTTCAGCTGATAGTATTTTGATGAGCACCTCAACAGGCAGCCCCTGGATCCCCAGAATCCCCACTCCGACCCAGCACCATGCAGCACCTTTGTTCCTGGGGCCCTGGGCCCTCCCCGTGCAGCCCCTGAGCTTGCCCACAACTCAGCAGCAGGAATGGTGAGGAGCCTTGATTGGAAGCATGCAGATCTTCACACAGTCCTCTGAGTCTGGGAATCAAGGCCCTTCCCAAGTTCTCGTCAAAACGAGGCCAAGCCAAGTAGCCCGACTCAAGTCACCGTGTTCATTTCTCCCCGTGGAGGCAGAGGAGAGCCTCTGGCGCCTGCTGATGAGGTCCAAGCAAAAGATGAACTCATCTGCCATATTCAGTTCAATGTGATAATTGCCCTCTGTCCAGACAAGCTTAAATTGAAACTTCAGGGCTCTCAGGCCAGTCATTAGATGAGAAGTGTGAGCTCCACCTGGCACAGCCTGGCAGCTCTCTCTTCTCGAGTCCCCTCCCATGGTGGGGACTTGGAGCCACATTTTCCCTCCGTCTGGTGATGCTACCAGAGAAACCTGGGGGACCTGGTTTGAACACAGAGGTCTGGGATGGGGCCTGGGGTTGGCATTTCTAACAGAATCTCAGGAGATGCTGAAGCTGCCTGTCCGGGAACCACACACTTTGAGTCTGGCCATCATCTCCTTAGCCTCAGGGCACAGATGGAGAGTGGACTCGGAGGGCCTCGAAGTCGCGCCCAGCACCACGCAGGCAGGGGCACCAGGCCTACCTTTGCCTGAGCTCTTTCCCTAAGCACAGGGGACAACAGAGCCTTGGTCCTGGAAGGACCCGGGCAGCAGAGGCTGATGGGCGGCTCTCCCCCGGTCTCGGCTCCCAGGTGCAGAGCTTCCTGCGGGGCTGGCTATGCCGGCGCAAGTGGAAGACCATCATCCAGGACTACATCCGGTCACCGCACGCAGACAGCATGCGCAAGAGGAACCAGGTGGTGTTCAGCATGCTGGAGGCCGAGGCCGAGTACGTGCAGCAGCTGCACATCCTGGTGAACAACTTCCTGCGCCCACTGCGGATGGCCGCCAGCTCCAAGAAGCCCCCCATCACGCACGACGACGTCAGCAGCATCTTCCTGAACAGGTGAGCACCTGAACCTCGGTCCCTGCCTGCACCCCACCACCACCACCACCACCACCACTTCCTCGAAGTGCTTGGCCAAGGCGGGAGGAGGGAGCCTGGCCAGCACTGAACTTGAGCGCAAGCCCTCCTCTAGTTCCCACCAAGTGCTGAGGAGGAAACTGAGCCCAGAGAGGAAGGAGCCCTCCTGAGGTCCCGGGCCTAGAAGCCAGTGTTCTGACCCTTATGGGCAGGATACGGATAGAGGCCCACAGAGTAGATGTCTAAACTCAGGGGTTCAGCTGGGGCAATGTCGGGAGACGTTTTTGATTGTCAGAACTTGGTGTGGGGGTTCGGGGGAGAGTTTGCAAGTAGCATCTAGTGGGTAGAGGTCAGAGATGATGCTCAACATCCTACAGTGCACAGAGCAGTCCTCCCCCCCCCCCCCCCGCCGCCCCAGCAAAGAATTATTCCACCAGAAATAATCGTGCCAATACCCTGGTGGTCCAGTGGTTAAGACACTGAGCTCCCACTGCAAGGGGTGCAGATTTGATCCCCGGTCAGGGAGCTAAGATCCTATGCACCAGAAAAAAATCAATAAAAATAATCAAGCCAAGGTTGAGAAACCCTGGATTAAATGTTTCCTGTATTGAGAGGCAGGTTCATTACCACTGGCACCACGTGGGACAGGAGTTGAACTAAATGTTTACAAGTTACAAATCAAGCTACAAAAAACCAAGCATGTTCCTTTCCTCTACCTTAATAGCACCGTCATAATGATCAAGAAACAGGTCTAAATTTTTAGAATTCTTAGGCTCGTTAGAGTTCAGCTCTGTACCGCGTTACGCACATGCCATATGAAAGTGGTCACTTTTCCCAAATGGTGACCCTGGGTGTTTGTGTGGGATTGGAAGTGCCTCAAAAGGCTGAGCTGACGGTTGCCCTTCTGCTGTCCACCTCTTTTGAAAAGGGCAGTCTTAGGAAGTGGTTTAAAGGAGCTTTGTGGTAGCCAATAAAATGGAGTAAACTAGGTAAAAGCAACAAACATAAAAACATCAACAGAGCGCTATTTACAAACGATTCTCACCTAGGAATGAACGTAAATCATATGTGCTCCAGGTTATTCGTTCAGCTGCACTTCCTTTAGCATAGTCATCATTCAGTCACTTCACTAGTTCCAGCTGCCTCATCCAGGTATTATGCAGAGATGTTTGGGACCCAGGGTCACCTCCCCTGGGCCCTGCTCTGCCCCTTTACCTGCCAGGGTGCTGTAGCAAGTTTAAGGGCTTATGTATCACCTGGGAGGAGATGGGGGAGCCAGGGGATGCAGGTCTGATTTTGAGAGGTTGAGCTGAGATGCTGAAGGTGGCTGGGAGAAGGACCAGGCTGACCTCATGGATGTGGAGGAGATGTCAGGGTACAGGGACACAGTAGAGGTGGGAGCAGAAGGAGGGGAGCGGCTTCTAGCCTCAGAAAACCTTGTAGAAACTGAATCACTGGGCCTTACAAAATTGCTTTATTTTAATGTATTTAATTGGCTGTGCCAGGTCTTAGTTGCAGTATGTGGGATCTTCCTTGTGACATTCAGGCTCCTAGCTGCAGCATGTGGGCTCTAGTTCCCCGACCAGGGATAGAACCCAGGCCCCTGATTTGGGAGCGCAGAGTCTTAACCACTGGACCAGTTGGGAAGTCCTGAACATGACTGCCTTCTTATCGTTCATACCTCAGCACATGACCCACTGTGTGCATAGGACAGTATAAACGTCACTGTCTTAACCACTTTGCTTTTTGTGAGCAGAGACCAGCTTAATTGATTTTTTCATTAAAAAATAGCAGCACTGCACAGCTTCTGTGCATGACTGAATGTTCTGGACTGCCCTCACCACGTTAAACTTTGCAGGGCCGGCTTCATGCCAGGCTCTCTGAGCACTTGGCCCGAGTGATTTCCGATCCTGGGAGATGCCCCATCAGGCTGGCATCAGAGCTCAGAGAGGTGATGGATGGGACATTCTCAGGGTTCCAGTGGGCTGTGACTTTAATTCAGTTCCATTTTACATCAAGGCCTCTGCTTGCCCCTGCTGCCCTATTAAATGATGGGCTGGATCTTCACTTACCCCATCCTCCTTTTCCCCAACGCGTGCTCATCACAACCCAGGTCTTGGCACGCACTGCCCCCACCCACTTCTGCGCTATTGAGAACTTTCTGTTGCGTGTGAACCCAGCCTCCCCTCTTGCTGGGTAAGTGCCTCCCCTCTTGCTGGGTAAGTGCTGTGAATCTCTGGGGTCTCCCTGCCTTGGACCACAGCACAGAGGTCCGTGTGTGCCACAGGCCAAGGGCAGAGGCTGCCAGCCCACTCACTAGAAGGCATTTCTACACGTGACTTCCCCCTGGGTTTGCTTTTAGGCCAAAATGAATTCAATGATTCAGCCACACTAGAAACCTGATGCTACTTTGGTGATTTCATTTGCCGGAGCTCCTTAAAAGAAGTCCTTGAGAAGAAAGAGGCCTCTCTCCAGGCTGGCAGATTCCTGGAGGGTGCTACAGAGCTGGGGAGGGGGTTAATTGTGTGTTTCTACAATAGTGGAGGGTGGAGGGTAGGGGAGGAGTGATCTTTGAAATAAACACCTGCAGCAGATTTTGTTTACCCAAGACAATGAGCGCAGAGACTTGGACTGTTTCCCTTTAATAAAAACATTGCCCGGCAACATGTGCTGGGAACCACAGGCATGGCCCCGTGATGAGAACATCCCACCTGGGTGACAGATGGTTGGTACCTTGATGCCACTCTGATTGATCGGCGGTGGCTGGGAGTCCCGGGCTGAGAAGGATGGTGAGGCTCCGTGGGGGAGTATGCTGCCATCCATTCGTCATGTCTGCATGGGCTGGGGAGTGAGGAGGGATGGGTAGAGAGCAGGGCAAGAGTGAAGAGGCCTGGTTCTGCCCTCCTCTTCCAGCCCAGCCCTGTGGATCTGAGAATGGCTTGGGTGAGTCACACTCCTTTCTGGGCTCAAGAAGGGAACCAGGAAAAATGAATGCTTCCCAAGTAGACAGGTCGCTTCCTCTCCCTCTAATTCTCCCCACCCTACTGTCCTCCCTGTTTTCCTTACAACAGCTCTCTCCTACTCTTCCTTCATGTTTTTCTTGGATGTCTCCGACCACCCCACTCCCCTTGTCGCCGTTGGCTTCTTTTCCCTGGTTGTGTGCTTCCAGGGCCCTCTTTTGTAGCATTCATCACACTTAAATAACGATTTCTTTTGTGTTAGATTCCCTGTTGCACTCTAAGTAAGCTGTGGGGAGGGATAGGGCCGTAGAATACAGTTGCCCTCGCTGTGCACTGCACAATTCAGGGACAGCATTCACATAAACTAGGTCTCAGCAGAGTTCTTCTGTCAAAGGCCAGATGGTAAATATTTTAGATCTTGAGGGCCAGAGGGTCTCTGTCAGAAGCAGGTGGACTTAGGCAATCCTAATGGTTGGTTGAATGGGTGCAGCTATGTTACAGTAAACCTTTACTTATGGATGCTAAAATGGTAATTCTATATAATTTTTACTTACCATAAAATGCACTTTTGATTTTTTTCAACCATTTAAAATTATAAAAGTCCTTCTAAACGTGCAGGCTGTACAAAAACAGAAAGTGGGCCAGCATTCTGGATGGCAAGATTCCATGTCATAAATATGTCATTTCACCCAAAACATGCTATAAAGTTAATATAACTGCAATTGAAGTTCAGCCTAGCAGAGTGATTTTAAAGTCCATCTGAAGGAATAAATACATGTAAATTGATAATCATGTTCTGAAAAAAGAACAATGAAAGTAACATTTCCTACATTAATTCAAATATATTATAGGCTTATAAACATATTAAAAGTAACAAAAACAGCCCGACACTATTTCCAGAACAGGCCAATAGACCATCAAAGTAAAATAGAAAGTTCAGAAACAGACTTACACATGTTTGAGAATTTAGTAACAATAAAGTCAGCTTTGGAAAGCAGGGGAAACAGCTGGAGTATTGGATAAATAAAATGGGGCAGTTGGCTAACCAAACTGAGAGGAAGATTACATTTATATATTTTATTCACAAGCTACACCAAAGTAAACTGGAGTTAAGTATTTTTACAATTGCTTATTTATTTTGGCTGCACCAGGTCTTCGTTGCTGCATGGGCTTTCTCTAGGTGCAGCAGGCGTACTCTCTAGTTGTGGTGCTCAGGCTTCTCTCGTGGTGGCTTCTCTTGTTGAGGCCCCTGGGCTCTAGAGCACAGGCTCAGTAGTTGTGGCACATGGGCTTAGTCTCTCTGAAGCATGTGGAATCTTCCAGACCAAGGATCTAACCTGTGTCCCCTGCATGGCAGGCAGATTCTTAAGCACTGGACCACAAAGGAAGTCCCCTAGTTAAGTATTTATATGTAAAAAATAAAATACAGATGAGTGTGTATGCAATCTAGGAGTGGGAAAAGACATGCTCAAAACAGGAAAAAAAAAGAAAGAAAATGGTACCCTCACGGCAAAGTAGAAAAACTTTAAAAGACAGTAAACACAAAATCAGTGGAAAATAGCTGAGAAAAAAAAAAGTCTGCAATGTAGATGTTCCATTATACACTTAACATGAAGAGTTAGTTTAAATTAATAAAACTGAAAATAGTAAATAGGACTTGGCAGTTCTCAAAAGAAGATGTTCAAATGGCCAATACAAAGGGAAAAGGGAGCCTTCATCAACTGTATTTTTGTAGTCCCAGCTTATCATGTTCCTACTGTGCTATTCTACCAGTCCATGCCCTGTTGGAATCTAAGAGGGTGGATTTCCTCCCTGGTGTTTCCTGCAGCCGTAGGAAACCGTTTCCTGGGAGTGGGGCCCTGAGTCTTGCTGTCAGTGCTTGGGGTCATTCATCACCTCCTGGCTCCTCAGGAACCCCCGATAGTCTTTCTACCTCCACCCTCCCCCACTTCAGGGCCCACATTCACCCCTCTGTGCACTGCCATGCACCCCGGATCCGTCTCATTTGAATTTTCCAAAGGCTCTTCCCATGTGGACAACTAAAGCTCTTCAGATTGGCACGGTGTCTGTTTATCTGTTCAATGACTAGTTCAAGGGCCATGAACAGGCAGAATCAGCCTGGTCACAGGTACATCTGTTGCAGACTCTCTGCCTGAAAACTGAAGATGACTTCAGCCATCAAATGGGGCCCCCAGTCCAGAAATCACTGTGTCACCACCCCTGGGGGCCTGTTCTCTTGGGACTTCAGGGAAATGATAGTTAATTCACGGTAATGACTGGACCACACTCAGGAATGAGAACTCGGAATGTTTCCACTACTTTGTTGTTCAGTAGCTCGGTTGTGTCCGACTCTTTGCGACCCCCTTGTACTGCAGCACGCCAGGCTTCCCTACCCTCTACTATCTCCAGGAACTTGCTCAAACTCATGTCCACTGAGTCAGTGATACCATCCAACCATCTCATCCTCTATCATCCACTTCTACTTTTGCCTTCAGTCTTCCCCAGCATTAGGATCTTTTCCAATGATACCTGTTAAAGGCCCCCCTGGCCCCAGCCTTCCCTTCTGAACGTCCTGGGGGTGTGACCAGTACAGACTTTGCTCTGCAGAGCCCAGGCGCTGTGTTCTGTTCTCTTACCACCACCCCCACCTCTCAGCTCCCTCACCCCTTTTTCTCTTCAGTCTTTCCTTCTTTTCTTTCTCTGTTCACACAGTGTGTTTTCTCTGCAGAGTGGGGGTGCTCAGGGAATTCCAAACCCATCCAGGGTCCAGGAGCCCCGTGCCTCTCAGGACTTCCGTGCACATGAGGTCCAGGCCCCTTACTGGCCTCCTGTGCCTCGCAGCCCAGGGGCGCCCACCCAGCGCCTTCCATCCTCTGCTCTTGTCCTGAGAATGAGACCTCACAGTGGTGGGGGTTTGCCTTCAGGGCACAAACTGCTGAGAGAAGGGACAGCACCCCGTGACAGCACCCCAAGCTGGAAAACACCAGGGCCTCAGCGACCACCCAGGGCGCTGGGAGAGCCTGGGGAGGGAGCAGAGAGTGTAGCCATGGAGGGGTGGTGATACGGCAGAGAAAGACAGAGAATGTTCCAGGGAGGCGGAAGACAGGGCCCAGAGCCCCAACTCCTGGGAGCTCACTCTTCCTCTCTGGGACTCATTTTCCCTTTCCATGAGTGGAACGCACGTTAAAAAAAGAGAATTTTTTTCGGCTGCGCCACAGGTGGGATCTAGTTCCCTGACCCAGGATTGAACCCCGTGCCCCCTGCTTTGGAAGTGTGGAATCTTAACCACTGGACCACCAGGGACAAGCCCCCACACTTTGGCATATTCGGTTCTTTTGGCTTCCCCTGTGATTCAAGGCAAGCCCAGACATGCTGAGGAGCCCCCCAGGTCTGCAGGGTGTAGGAGCCAGGGTGATGAGCAGGAACAAGGAAAGAACAGGAGGAGGGGGGCCCTGCAGGATGGAGCAGAATTGGCCCGTCTCTTGAGTTCTCTGTGTTCTCACAGATTGGCTGTTCTCTGGAACCAGCCTCTTGGGGAGCAGTGGGCAGAGAAGGGGGTATGGGAGTGGGGCCACGGCAAATGTGGCTGTCTGGGAAATGCTCTGAGGCCTAATGAGACTATGTGCACCCCCAGCATTCCAGGTGATGACAAAGCAGGCACTTTAGAGACTCTGGGTTTCTGTCCTTTCCTTTTTTTTTTTTTTTTTCCATTTTCTAACGTTTATTCCAAAAGGGGCTGGTGGAGAACTAGCATTTGCTGAGCATCACTCTGCTCCAGTAGATGCACAATACTTTCAGAAGAACCACATTTCACCTCTGTGTTTTCCATGGAAAGACCTGTGGTTCAGAGCTGTTAGGCATCTTGCTCAGGGTCACACAGGTGGGAAGGGGCAAAAGGCAGCAGATCGAGCCTCCATCTGTGTGGGTCTCAAGCCCTAGATCCTGTCATGTCCTCATGACATGAGGACTTTTCCTCTGAGTGGCTTTTCCTCTGAGTTCTTCAGGGCCCTAGCTTCCTCCAGGATCCCTCAGGGGCACCCCCAGCCAGCAGGGACTTGAGGGAAGCCAGCAGCCAGAGCACTACCCTTCTCGGCCAGCTTGACCAGCATTTGATTGCATGCTGAGAAGAGCCCTTCTGAATTGTACACTCTGCCGTCACCATCCTGAAATACACTTTATTTTTTCGGAGACCATTTTTTTCTTAATTAATTTTTTGTTTTTTCAGCTGTGGTGGGTCTTCGTTGCTGTACACAGGCTTTCTCTAGTTGCAATGAGTGAGGGCTACTCTTCATTGAGGGTCACAGGCTTCTCATTGCAGTGGCTTCTCTTGTGCAGCACAGGCTCTGTGGCATGCAGGCTTCAGTAGTTGCGACTCACGGGCTCTAGAGCACAGGCTCAGCAGTCGTGGTGCACAGGCTTAGTTGCTCCGTGGCATGTGGGATCTTCCCTTACCTGGGATCCAGCTGGTGTCCCTTGCATTGCACTGGACCGCCAGGGAAACCCCATCCTGAAATTTTTAACCATTTTGTTAACAAGGGGCTCGCTTGTTTGTTTTACATCAGGCCCCACAAATTACATAGTCCATCCCACTGAACTGGTTTTCAGGTTAAGTGTCACCTGAGAGGATTTCCTTAACTTGTGGTAGGGGATGCTTGAAGGGACAGGATGTCCTGGCCTGAGCTTAACCCTGTGTTTTCTCTTGCAGCGAGACCATCATGTTTTTGCACCAGATCTTTTACCAAGGCCTGAAGGCCCGCATCTCCAGCTGGCCCACGCTGGTCCTGGGTGAGTAGCAGCCCTGGCAGGGGTCCTCTGCCCCTCCATCCCCACCCTGACCTGGGAAGTCCCTCTACAGTGGCCACCCCCTCCCCACCAAACCCCAGCTGGCAACACTTTTGTCCTTGCAGAATGTACCACAGGGGCCCTTTAAAAACTCCCAGGAACACTCAGAGGGCTCAGAAGAGGAAAAACAAATTGGCAAAAGCTACATTTCTGGGAGGAAGTGATATATTTTTAGTTTATCTGTTTTTCCTTTTTAAAAATAAAATATATGTACCCATTTGAGAAAATTCGAGAATCCAGAAAAGAAGGAAATGGTTAAAAATATCAGCCATAGTTCTGCTTCCCAAAGATAACTACTGTAAACACTTGGGTTTGTTTCCTTCCAATTCTTTTTTCTATGCATAGATCTTGGTGATTTTTTTTCCCATTTTACATAATTGCAAACATACTGAATATAGAATTTGAATCTTACTGTGGGTTTTTTTTTTTTACTTAACATTATTGCATAAGCATTTTCTCAAGCTGAAGCATGCTTTTTGATGACTGTGTAGTGCTCCAGGGCCCTGTGAATCTGCCACTGTCTACGCAGACATCTCCCCCTTCTTGGCTCTTAAATATGCTCTGCCTTTTTGCTGTTACTAGAAACAATAGTGTCTATGTGTGAGGTGGTCTCCATATTAGAGAGCAGTTCCCTGAGATAGGTGTCCAGAGGCTGAATGGCTGAAACAAGGGCGGTGGACTCCCCGCTCTGTACCCACCGTCACATTTCTCTCCAAGTCCTCACTCCTGAGAGTGATGTATAGGAGTGCCTCTCACATCTTGTCTCTCCAACCCTGGGTAGCATCTTCCTTCCACCTAATTCAACAGGAAAAGGTGAGTGTTGTGTCAGTTCTGCTGTGGAGTCAAGGGAAAAGGCTCAGGAAGGTGAAGGGACTGCTGAGAGAGGAGAGGCTCCCCTGCCCACAGGCCAGGAGACTTCCACAGGGAGCGAGTGCTATTTCTATTTCTCTCAGGTCAAAGAGACCCATTTTCTCCAAGGTCAAAAGAAGAAGCAGGTGACTCAGTGGTAAAGAACAGGCCTGCCAATGCAGGAGACACAAGAGCCATGGTTTTATCCTTGGGTCAGAAAGATCCCCTGGAAGAGGAAATGGCAACCTGCTCCTATATTCTTGCCTGAAAAACTCCATGGACAGAGGAGCCTGGCAGGCTACAGCCCATAGGGTCACAAAGAGTTGGACACGACTTAACGACTGAGCAAACACACACATGTACACTAGAAAAAAGAAAAAGGCTGTACTTTCTGTCCTCGTAGGATTGATGAGGTGATCCACTGGATAGGTGGATGCCTTGCATGAGAGCTCCCACTTAGAGTTTGTTACAAGGAAATTTTTTCCTTTTATTGAAATGTAGTTGACTTACAATGTTGTCTTCATTTCAGCTGTACAGCAAAGTGATTCACTTATACCTATGTATATGTTCCTTTTATAATATTCTTTTCCATTATGGTTATTATGGGTTATTGAATATAGTTCCTCGTGCTATACACTGGATGTATGGGTGCTCAGACTCTTTGCAACCCCATGGACTGTAGCCCTCCAGGCTCCTGTGTCCATAGGATTTTCCCGAGAAGAATACTGGAGTGGGTAACCATTTCCTCCTCCAGGGGATCTTCCCTACTCAGGGATCAAACCTGAGTCTCCTATGTCTCCTGCCTTGGCGGGCAGCTTGTTTACCACTGAGCCACCAGGGAAGCCCTGTGCTATACAGTAGGACCTTCTCGTTTATCCGTTCTATATGTAAAAAGTTACAAATGCTAAACCCAAGCTCCCACTCCATCCATCCCCCATCCCCCTCCCCCTTGGCAGCCACAAATCTGTTCCCTAAGTCTGTGAGTCTGTTTCTGTTTTGTATATAAGTTCGTGTCATATTTAGATTCCACATATGAGTGATATCATATGGAGTTTGTCTTTCTCTGTCTGACTTACTTCACTGAGTATAATCATCACTAGCTGCATGGTCTTTCTCTTTAATGGGGTTAGTAAGCTGATGTTTTAGAGCAATGGTCCCCAACCTTTTGGGTACCAGGGACTGATTTCATAGAAAACAGTTTTTCCACGGACCAGGACTGGGGGGATGACTTCAAGATATTTCGAGCACAGTATGTTTATTGTGCATTTTATTTCTAATCTAACACTGCTGCTGATCTGACAGGAGGTGCTGTCCGGGAGGTTGGGGGACCTCTGTTTTAAAGGCTCCATCCCATCCCACCAAGTGTTGAAGGGCAGGCTTGGGCTTTCGAGAGCTGGAAGGACAGGAGGTTGAGACTGACGGGCCAGCAGGGGCTGCAGAGCTGGGAGGGCAGGGACAGGGGACCCACAGGTGAGGGCATAGAGATTCAGGAAAGCATGTCATGAGGTGGAAAGCCCTGGAACAAGGGAGTCGGGAAACCTGGTTCCAAGCCAGCTGCTGACTCACCCTGTGGCCTCTGACAGGTCCCAGTCACAGATGGGACACTCTGGGAGGGAGGCCCCCTGGAGGGAGGAGGGCACTGGGGGGATGTAATTACAACAGAGGCCAAGGGCAACCCCCACAGGCACTCTGGGACCCAGGTGGCCCCTCAGAGAGGTCCCCAGTCGAGGCAGGGGCCGGCCTTCACAGCCCCCTCCCTTACAGTCACGGGCCCAGCTTGTGCAGGGCAGCTTCCTTCGGCAGAGAGCAGTTCCCACGCAGGGAGGACCCAGCTGACAGCCACTGGGACTGGTGACAGCCAGGGAAGAAGCACCTGTGTCCTAAAAGGTGCCCAGGGGGCAGGCACCCCACAGCACCCTCCACACCTGCTTTCTCTGGCCCTCTAGGTGTCAGACTAGATAGGGCTCCAAACCTTGTGGTTCTGATGTGATTGATCCCAGTGCCTGGGGCCTTCCTGTCTCTCCTAGGAGAGGGCGGTGGGGCCAGGGTCAGCTCCAAAGGCAGGGGGTTTCTCTGGGACCTCCCCAGCGGGTCTGGGAAGGCCGAGGGCCTGGGGGAGGGCGTCAGCCCCTCACCGCACATGGAGGGCGCCCCCGCTGCCCACTGAGCCCTGCCTCCTTGCAGCCGACCTGTTCGACATCCTGCTGCCCATGCTCAACATCTACCAGGAGTTCGTGCGCAACCACCAGTACAGCCTGCAGATCCTGGCGCACTGCAAGCAGAACCGCGACTTTGACAAGCTGCTCAAGCACTACGAGGCCAAGCCCGACTGCGAGGAGAGGACGCTGGAGACCTTCCTCACCTACCCCATGTTCCAGGTGCGCCGCCCCGCCTGCCGCCCTGGTAGGGTGCATGCGCACGTGGGTGGCTGGGCGGTGGGGTCAGGAGGGGTGCGAACGGCAGAGAGACTGGCCTGCGGGACAGCCCAGGGGTGGGGGTCGTCCCACCCAAGACCCTGGCTCCAAGTCTGAGATCGGAAGAGTCTGAGATTGGAAGTGCAATGGAGGTCCTTGGTGCTGAGAACCCCTGTCTCTGCGCCCCCATCCCTCTCCGGGGATCTGTCTCTCCCCTGTCTCTCATTTCATCGCCACCTCTCTCCTGCCTCACCTCCCCGCCCCCACAGATCCCCAGGTACATCCTGACGCTGCACGAGCTCCTGGCACACACACCTCATGAGCACGTGGAGCGCAACAGCCTGGACTATGCCAAGTCCAAACTGGAGGAGCTGTCCAGGTAAACCTGCAGCGGGTCCCCACACCAGGGAACCCACATCACGGGGCAGACCCAGGCTTGAGGGTGCCCCCACCGGGAGTTCGCTGAGCCCAAATGGCCAAAACTCATGTTTCTGCTTAAGATTTCGAGGGGTGGGGACCCATAGCCTGTCCCACCTGGAGGCAGAATCCCCAGGAGCAGTCTGAGGGGTTTACGGCTCCAGTCCAGGTGGGCACCGGCCAGATGGGATGGGTGGCTTGCTGTCCCTGGCACAGGTGGGGCCCAGCAAGGGCCTGGGCAGTCAGTGGACCCATCTCCGGGACTCGCAGACTCTCTCTGCCCATTTCCTTGGTTCTCCAGTGTCGATGTGTCAATGCTTGTGGCTGTAGGAGCTCCATGGGGTCCCGAGTGTTGGGCCTTCGTGTATCCCAGGCTCTGTTCAGCAGCAGGCAGTGTCTGTGGGTGGACAGGCGATGGTTGGGCCATTGTCAGAAGCCGAAGCCCCATAGTCAGGGCCTCCCCTGCTTTCCATCAGTCCCTGGGGCGCAGTCTCTGCCCAGGCAGGAGCAGAGGGACCAGGGAGGAGGGATGCCACAGCCAGGCGGTGGGGGAGGGATTCCCCATCTGTGGGGGCGGGGCGGTGTGGAGGGAAGGAGCTTCAGACTCTAGTGTTTTCTGAAGGGGGAACCCACTAGAGTTTCTGATGGATGAGATAAGAGGACAGAGAGAGAACCTGGGAGTCGAAAGGGAGTCTGAGCCTGAGCAGCCTGAAGGATGGCACTGCCACGATGCAAGGTGTAGAAGCTGCTGGAGAGGCAGGTTGAAGGGGTCTGCTTTGCTTCATGGGAGCTTTATTGGGGGTGTGTTGGGCCTGAGATGGACGACAGCAGTGGAGATGACAAGGAGAGAGAGTCTGTGTTTGAGTCTGGAGTTTAGGGAGGCGAGATGGAACAGGTCATCAGCTCAGACATGGTATTTAAAGTCACCAGCTGGGACTTCCCTGGCAGTCCAGAGATTAAGACTCTGCACTTGCACTGCGGGAGGTGTGGGTTCGATCCCTAGGCAGGGAACTAAGATCCTGCATACCACGTAGTGCAGCCAAAATTTTTTTTTAAAAGTCACAAGATTGATGAGATCACCAAGGGAGTGAGTTTAAGCAGGAATGAGGTATGAACCAAAGGCTGAGCCCTGGGGCATTCACCAGTGGAGGCCAAGAGGTGAGGAAGGGCCTTATGGTCAGAGACTGGATGGGTCTGCAGCGGGTGGGGCTCAGCCACCAGCCCCTCTGGAGCCCCGCCCACCACCCAGAGCCCTAAACAGCTTCCCGAGTTCAACAAGTGGAACTTGTTGGGCAGCTGGGCAGAGGGAGGACCAATCTGGACTGGGGCAGGGCACAGACCCCACAGTGAAGAATTCGGGAGAAGGTGTAAGCAGGACGTGACTGCAGACTAACAGAACCGTTGTGGGGTGTGGACCCCAGTTCTCTCGGGCCCCAGGGAGTCAGTACAGTGTACTCTTCCCCAGGGAGAAGATGTGGACCCCCACTGTGAGTTCCTGGACCCTGTGGGATGCCCTGTCCCAGTGCAGGCAGGGGTACAGGAGGCACGTGGGTACCAGGGAACTTGGCCCAAGACCCCAGTCCCCTCTCCCCCCTGGTGCTGGGTGTACTGACTGCTCTTCCTTTGTCCCCCCACCCATCACCTGCACCTGGTCCTGAGCCCAGCCTGAGAAGCACAGAAGAGGGTTTTCCCATGTGATAGCAGCCCTTTCATCCTCCTCCTACCTTCCCTGGGGCCTGAGGAAAGCTGCAGCCTGACTAGAAGCCAGAAGATAACCAGCCCCTCCCTCGCCAGCCTCAGAGCCCTGCACCCCTCACCTCTGGGGGCCTTTGTCCCACTTCCTCTCCTGAACTCCTCACTCCTAGTCTCCAGGGTAACCCAGGTCATCACTTCCAGTTCCCCCAGGAGCCTCAGGCCCTGGAAACCCCAGGCCGCCTTCCCAGAGTCGCCCCCAGCTTCCCTAACCTAGGCTCCCCCATCACAGACTGCAACCTGGGTCTGCCGTTTACCCTGAGCTGCTGCAGTTTATACACGTCCAACAGCCATCCCTAGGTGGCTCAGGGGTAAAGAGCCCGCCTGCCAGGGGCAGAGATGTAGGAGACCCAAGTTCGATCCCTGGGTCCAGAAGACCCCTTGGAGGAGAAAATGGCAACCCACTGCAGTATTCTTGCCTGGAGAATCTCACGGACACAGGAGGCTGGCTGGCTATAGTTTACAGGGTCCCAAAGAGTCAGACATGACTTGGCGACTAAATAACAAAGATTTTTTTTTTTTTTTAATGTGGAGCATTTTTTAAAGTCTTTATTGAATTTGTTACACTATTGCTTCTGTTTTATGTTCGGGTTTTTTATGCTGAGTTTGACGGCACCTGGGATCTTAGCTCCCTGACCAGGGATCAAACCTGCATTTCCTGAATTGGATTGTGAAGTTTCAGCCACAGGACCGCCAGGGAGTCCACCCCCTCATTTTGAGCACCTCTAGCCTCTTCAGCCAGTCCCCCACTCTGTGCAAGAGAGAGGGTTATGATTGCCTTGGGCTGCTTCCAAAAGTGAAGTACTTTTGGAGGCTGGAGAAAGGATGGCTACTTCCATCCACAGAACTACCTGAAAGGTCCCTCCCTGGCCCGTGCCCATGTGTTTTCCTGAAGAAGGCTAAGGCCTGGAAAGAGAAGAGCGTTGCTGGGAAGGTGGGGGTGGGATGGGTAGAAAACCAAAGCTTCTAAGGCAGAGACCTCATCTCGATGCCCCAGTCTGATAGCCAGCAAAAATGACAAGTTATCATGTATCACCTTTTTTTTACAATAACATTTTGCAGTGATAAGGGCAGTGGTCACCACCTTTTATTCAAGCACCTGTCACTGCATGAGGTCAGCCCATGCAATACATCATTTTCCATCCTCAGCCCAACAGTTACAAATGGGAAGCTAAGTATTTGAGGGGTTGAGTAATGTGTTTAGCATCAATCACACTGATTCCCCTGTTCACAGCTCCAGCTGCACCCATGTCATCTCTCATTGTTACGGGGTTTGAATTGCATCATGTCTACGAGAGAACTCTGTTAACCACTGAATACTCGTCAGCTCTCTGAGTGGTATCTTACTTGTGGAATTTCAGGCATCAACAAACAAAGAGGAGGCTTTGTGCTTTCCTTAGAATAGGTGGGGTACTTTTTCCAGACCTCCTTCCAAAAATATATATATATATTCACTACTTTCCTAAGACTCCTGGGAACACATGGAGGGTCTTAGCAAAGTTGTTAACTCACTCCTACCTTTTCCCACCAATGCTATTTTTAAAAAGCAGTTAAGTACTGCCACCTTGTGGAGAGGAGCAGTGTTGCAGCAGTCAGAACCAGAACAGAAAGTTGCAAGTGTTCTCAGATGAAGGGGCAAACTGTGTCTTGCTTAAACCTCCTAGTCGTGCTGGAGCCTATAGAAATAAACTGCAGTCAGTCTTTCCTTGAGCCAACTGGATTGCCAAGTTGGCAATCCAAAAATAAGGCATTCTGGAACCCAAACATTAAGGAAACCACTATATAAAGAGTGTGCAAGGGGGGAGAAGGAGGTGTGACAAATTGAGATAGTAGCATTGACATATACACACTAGCACATGTAAAATAGCTAGTGGGAAGCTGCTGCATAGCACAGGAGCTTAGCTCAGTGCTCTGTGATAATCTGGAGGGTGGGTTGGGGCAGTGGGAGGGAGGATCTAGAGGGAAGGGACATATATGTATGTGTATAGCTGATTCATCCGAATATTACTACTGGAAAAACCATAGCTTTGCCTATACAGACCTTTGTCAGCAAAGTGATGTCTTTGCTTTTTCATACGCTGTTTAGGTTGGCCATAGCTTTCCTTACAAGGAGCAAGAGTCTTTTAATTTCATGGCTGCAGTCACTGTCTGCAATGATTTTGGAGCCCAAGAAAATAGTCTGTCACTGTTTCCACATTTTCCCCCTTCTATTTGGCATGACTCATTGGAAAAGATCCTGATGCTGAAAAGATTGAGGGCAGGAGAAGAAGGAAGCAACAGAGGATGAGACAGTTGGATGGCATCATCGACTTGATGAACATGAGTTTAAGCAAACTCTGGGAGGTAGAGGAGGACAGGGAAGCCTGGTGTTCTGCAGTCCATGGGGTCACAAAGAGTTGCATACAACTGAGCGACTGAACAACAACAACAAATAGCTGATTCAGATTATTATATCGCTAAAGCGACTGTCGGAGAAGGCAATGGCAACCCACTCCAGTACTCTTGGCTGGAAAATCCCACGGGCAGAGGAGCCTGGTAGGCTGCAGTCCATGGGGTCACGAAGAGTTGGACACGACTGATCGACTTCACTTTCACTTTTCACTTTCATGCATTGGAGAAGGAAATGGCAATCCACTCCAGTGTTCTTGCCTGGAGAATCCCAGGGATGGGGGAGCCTGGTGGGCTGCCGTCTATGGGGTCGCACAGAGTCGGACACGACTGAAGTGACTTAGCAGCAGCAAAGCAACCATACTCCAATTTCAAATTTTAATTAATCTTTTTAAAAGAACGTGCAGAGGGGAGAAACAAGCACATTTCCCCGAGGCAGGAAAGAGCTTGGTTTGTTCTCTGGATGGAAATGAGACCAGTGGTGGGGTAAGAGGCAAGCAATGAAGAAAGGATGTCTGCTATAAGCCCATCTTCCTCCCAGCTCTGCTGTCTCTCTTCCATGTGGGTCAGACCGTCTTTCTCAGCCTCCCAGAGCTGTTGGAAAATTAGAGGAGCCCGCCCTGTAAAGTGCACACACACAGCGGGCTCTCCGTGTAAGTAGGCTCTCTCACCTTTGGTGATCACAGATTCTACCTGAGAATCCAGGCTGTCTTCCCAGGTCTAGCCAGAGACCCAGCATTGCATCCTCCCTGGGAGGTGGGGGCCGCTGGTCTCTGACTGTTCATCCTCACAGGATAATGCACGATGAAGTCAGTGAGACCGAGAACATCCGGAAAAACCTGGCCATTGAACGCATGATCATTGAAGGCTGTGAGATCCTCCTGGACACCAGCCAGACCTTTGTGAGACAAGGTATGGCCTCTGTACCCTGCATCCCCCATCCATCCCCGGCCAGGTGGGCTCCGGCAGCGGGAGGCAGGCCACATTCAGGAACACCATCAGTTGGCTCAGCTGCCACGTGCTAAAGCCTGCCGGCATGACTGCGGCATGTTCCGGGCCTGCCGGGGGAAATGTGACAGCTATATGTAGACGGCGGTGTCTATACATATAGATGCTGATATTGTCAGTTTTCACAGTTTCCTTGTCTCCAGATGTAAACACAATTCTTCCCAGATGGCCTTGGTTTGTCTACTGTATACCATCGTAAACACTGACATGTCCTTTGAGGGAGAGAATACGGGGTGGAGCATGAGGCCAGGCTCTGACTGGCCCCGTGAGTCACAAGTAGTTGCAGTGTCGAGGTGGCGTTGGCGAGGGTCAGTCCCTCTGTCCTGTGCTTGGCCTCCTTGGCCTCTTGGGGAGGCCGTGATCACAGTGGTTCTGGGTGCGGTCCCCTTACTCTTAGGCTTCAGCTAACCTTGGGGACACTGTTGAGAGGCTCAGCCCTATTGAGAAGGGTGGGTGAAGCTCTCTGGGGCCCAAGGAACTGACTTCCAACTTGGGGATGTTAGAGCAACAATGCCTTTAAGGTCAGCTGGTTCAGATTCGACAGCCTGTGGGAAATTCAGTGTCTGCTGTTGTGCCCCAGAGGTGATGCCTCAGGATGGACCTCAGCCTTCCTTCCTTCCTTCCTCCCTTCCTTCCATCTTGTCCTGGAGGTTTCTGACTACATGAAAGGCTGGCCTGAGCAGCTGTCACTGGTCCCCGCTGCTCCTGGCCTGAACCCCCTCTACTGGGAGCTTGTTCTGAGCCCCTGTGTCCTTCCCCTGGGTCCACCCCGGGACCTGCTGACCCCAGAGCCAGCCTAGCCTGTGACCCACTCCCCTGAGCTGTGCTGTGCGCAAACTGAGGGGATGGGCTGGACCTGGAGATCAGACAGGGAGCCCAACAAGCCCTTTCTCATTTATTCTGTCTCACAACGCCCATGGATGCCTGCCCTATTCATGCCAGTCCAGCTCAGGTCTCCAGGGATGCCCAGAGAACCTGCCCCTCCCTCCAGAGCTGAATGTGCAAGGGAAAGGGGCTCAGGATACAGGAAAGAGGGTCCGTGCAGTGATAAATGTGGGCAGGAGGCAGAGTGGTGGCCCAGAGTGGGACTAGGGGGAATCAGGGAGGGCTTCCTGGGGAAGTGGCATTGGACTCTGCAGCAGAACACGCTGTGATCAATTGGTCATGTCTACAGTGGCTGCATGTGGCAGCAGGGACTTAGTGTGTCTTATCAATCTCTCTAGGCCATAGCCAGCTCCCCACTTCTTCAGTCTCCTGCCACCCCCAGGCCCCAGCCTAGTCCTGCATTCTCACCCCAGGGGCCATGTCCTTCAGGGTTCCTTTGCTTTCTAAGGCCCTGGCCCTGGCTGGATGGGTCAAAGTTCTGGCATGGAGCTTCTCTCGTTATCACCCGCCCCCCCTGAACCCCACCATGTGGCCCCAAGGAGGGGCTGGAGGGGGTGTCTGAGTCACCTGTCTGCTACCAGGAGCCAGGGTCACCTTGTCCCACTGCCATGGCCACTGGCATCGCCACCCACATGCAGCTTCAAAGCTGGCTCAGAGGCACAGGTTGTCCTGGGAGATGGACTCAGGGTCTCTCCTCCGTCTGCAGGGTCCCTCATCCAGGTGCCCATGTCCGAGAAGGGCAAGATCACCAGGGGGCGCCTGGGGTCCCTTTCCCTGAAGAAGGAGGGCGAGAGGCAGTGCTTCCTGTTTTCTAAGCACCTGATCATCTGCACCAGAGGCTCTGGTGGAAAGCTTCACCTGACTAAGGTAAGGATGGCCAGGGCTGGGGAGCTGCTGGGGCTGGAGATCGGACACTACACTGACCTGGGAGTCCTGACCGACCCCAACCAGGGCCCAGACAGTGGGCAGGGACGTCAGAGATGCTCGAGTGTACACACACACACACACGCGCGCTGACTGGTCCAACTGGAAGCTTGGAATGAGCGAACCATTCATGGGTTTTCTACTGTAGAAGTCATGGGAAATGGGAAAGTGAGTTCGAAGATGCCCAAAGGCGCCCCCACAGCTGGGAGCTGGGACAGAGGAGCCAGGGGGTTCAGAGAAGCTCTTTCTTAAATTTTTATTTATTTATTTTTAATTTCTTTATTTTTGACTGTGCTGGATCTTTGTTGTTGAGAATGGGCTTTTCTTAGTTTTGGCAAGTGGGGACTGCTCTCTGTTGCAGTGCCTGGGCTTCTCATTGCAGTGGCTTCTCTTGCTGCAGAACACAGACTCCAGGGCCCACAGGCTTAAGTAATTGCAGCATATGGGCTCAGCAGTTGTGAGTCCTGGGGTCTAGAGCACAGGCTTAGTAGCTATGGTGCACGGGCTTTGTTGCTCCGAAGCATGTACGATCTTCCTGGACCGGGGATTGGACCCGTGTCTCCTTCATTGGAAGGCAGGATTCTTACCACTGGACTACCAGAAAAGTCCCCAGATAAGCCCTTAAAAGTCCCGTAGGTGTATGTGAGGGGCCAGTGGAGGATGGTCACATCTGGCTGAGGCAGAGCAGCACCCAGAGCCTTTTTCTCATTTCCAACCAAAAAGGAGTTCGGACAGCACCCGTTCCTAACGCCTTTGGGCACTCACCCCCTGCCAGCACCCCAGGCAGAAGCTACCACTCCCCAACATGGCACATGGCTTATCCCACTGCTGAGAGCTCAGGATTTGATCCCACTTCTGTCTCTTACACTGTGTGAGCCGGGACACTTCCCATGCTGGTCTGCACCTCACTTTCTTATCTGCTTTGAAATAAAGGTGGCTGTCCTCACCAGAGGCATGCACAGATGCAGGGAGGTGCCCATAGACCTGCTCTGGGAGCTGTGATGCCCCTGCCTCTGTAGCGACAGCCTCCCCAAGCTGTGTTCATCCCCGTGAAGGCTCGCTTCAGCAGATTTCAAGTCTGAACATGCTGTGGCCTGGAGAGGGCCAGAAGGAGCCCTTAATTAAAGTAGAACATCAGGGAAACCATTCTTCCAGACCCTGGACGCCTAGCCCATAGCCTCCTGCAGCGCTAATAGATCAAGCAATGGCTTCGGGGAACCTACTGCTTATGTTAACATGTCGACAAATTAGTTGGTCGGCTGCACGGGGGGAAATTAATTTACAAACATGGAATACTCCAGTTTCAACCAAATTGTGGGTCAAGGAAAGCATTCATTATTTATTAGCTCTGGAGTTTCTTTTAGGAAGATCTCTGTCCAGACTGGAGGAATGGTTCCTCCAGCAGGTGGGAGTCAGTAGGGGTGGTTTGGACCGGAGACTTGAAGGCAGCTTTTCAATATGAAAGCGCATGCCTTTGTGTTTGTTCATTTTATCTTATTTTGGTTTGAGAGGTTGTTTATTTGTTTGAGCTTTAAACATCTCTTAGCATACTGGTAAAGGTGGAATCTGAGCACTACTCAAATTCTAGCCCTGCTACTTAGCCGTGAGTGGCCTTACTAAGCCCCAGTTTGCATGTATACTCAGTCACTAATGTCTAATTCTTTGCAACCCCATGGACTGCAGCATACCAGGCTTCCCTGTCCTTCACTATCTCCTAGAGTTTGCTCAAACTCCTGTCCATTGAGTTGGTGATGCCATCCAACCATCTCATCCTCTGTTGCCCACTTCGCCTCCTGCCCTCAGTCTTTCCCAACATCGGGGTCTTTTCCAAGAGTTGGCTGTTCGCATCAGGTGGCCAAAATATTGAAACTTCAGCTTCAGCATATGTCCTTCCAACGAATAGTCAGAGTTGATTTCCTTTAGGATTAACTTGTTTGATCTCCTTGCTGTCCAAGGGACTCTCAAGAGTCTTCTCCAGCACCACAGTTTGAAAGCATCAGTTCTTTGGCTCTCAGCCTTCTTCATGTCCAACTTTCACATCCCTGCATGACTACTGGAAAAACCATAGTTTTGACAAGATGGACCTTTGTTAGCCTAGGATGAGGGATTTCAAACTTCTCCAGACTTGGGGCTACAAGGTCATACCTCGGAGCTGCTGTGAGACAAGAAGCAAACATGCAAGCTCTCCATCCCCAGCCCAACCTTTAGCCTTCTTCAGGGACAGCATCTCTGAGCCAGTCCCAACTGAGCTACTTCATTGGGCTTCTTTTTAATATTTAATTTTCTTTTAAGATTTTTTTTATGTGGACCATTTTTTTAAATCTTTACTGAATTTGTTACAGTATTGCTTCTGTTGTGTGCTAAGTCACTTCAGTTATGTCCGACTGTTTATGACCCCATGAACTGTAGCCTGCCAGGTTCCCCTGTTCTCGGGGATTCTCCAGGCAAGAATACTGGAGTGGGTTGCCACTTCCTTCTCCAAGGGATCTTCCCAACCCAGGGTTTGAACCCGTGTCTCTTAGGTCTCCTGCGTTGGCAGGCGGGTTCTTTACCACTAGCGCCACCTGTGTTTTGGTTTTTTGGCCAAGAGACATGTGGGATCTTAGCTCTCCGACCAGGGATTGAACCCATACCCCCTGCATTGGAAGGTGAAGTCTTAACCACTGGACCACCAGAGAAGTCCCTGGGCTCCTTATATGAAGATAAAATTCTTCAACTTAAAAACCAGAATACCCACTTGGCTATGATGTGCACATACACGTGCGTGGCTGTCACTTTTAGAGTCCCTCCTCGCACTGACATTCTGGAACTCCGAACCTAGAGCATCTCCCCCCACCAGTTCAAGGTAGCCCCACTCTTTTTCAGAACGGAGTCATATCCCTCATTGACTGCACCTTGCTGGAGGAACCGGAGAGCACGGAGGAAGAAGGTGAGTGCGAGGCCGCCTGCAGGCCAGTGTGCCCTCACACAAATCACATGCTCTCACTCCGAGACCTGGAGCCCAGGCTTTGGGAGGAGAGGAGTTCGGAGGTCATTGTCCTGGATCTGGAGGGGCCGGTCTGGGTCTTTGGAGAAGGAGCTCCCTGGCCCAGTGGGTGACCACCTCCACCCTCTTCCTGGTTCCTTCCAAGCTCCTTGGGTCCCTGGACTCAGTGCCCTTGGGTTTGGGGGTCCCGCAGGTCAGAGAGCACCCCTCATTAATGCATCCATATGCTGCATGCACTGTTACTCACTGGACAGCCAGGAAGATGCCAGGGAGGTGCCAGGCCCAGCTCTGTCCTCCAGTGCAAACAGGTTGGGTATTCAGGGACACACGTGCTCCCACCAGAGGGAGCGTAGGGGACCATCCCCTGCAGTGAGGCTGGACAGACCAGGACCCAGGACAGGAAACAAGACTCAGGGAGAAGGGAGCATGTGAGGGGGACCTCAGCACACCAGAAGGGCCAGGTACGGGGGGCCCAAGTGCCTGGAAAGCCTTGGCATGGGGCTGTCTGTGGATTTCCGTCTCCTGGAGAATCAGAATTGGGGGATGGGCCTGTTATTTGGGGTTAAGGGGTGGGGTCACTGCTTTCTCTCAATTGGACCCAAGTTGCTCCTCGTCTCCCTGCTTCATGACTCCCCAACGAGGCTCCGGATCCCTGCCCTGGGAGTACACCAGCTGGATGGGCCATTTCTGCCCTTCTCTAGATCAGGGCTCCATGGTGGGGTCTGTGTCTGAGGACCTCAGATTCTAGTCCCCGCTTGGTCTCGGCTCAGGGTTTGCTGAGAGCTGGGAGCCTCATCCACACACATACACACGCATGCCCTGGTCAGCTCCATGGAGCTGAGCTCTGCACCCTTCATGACCCTCCACCCAGGGGAGCCAAGCAGCCCCGCAAGGCAAGAATAAACCTGTAGCAGTTCACCCGAGGCTCTTACCAGCATGATCATCTTCAGTCTTGGCCATAGCCGGTCCAGACCCCTGTGGAAACTTCAGTCCCCAAGTCCAGGAAAGGTAGAGACACAGCCCCAAGCACCCCCACTCGACATGCAGACACCCCACTTGCGAGCAGCTGAAACCATCGCATCCCCGGGTCACCACATGAATGGCAAGTAGAGCCCAGAGCTGTAGCAGGCCCTCCGCAACACTCAGACCAGTGAATGCGGAGGCATTGGAAGGAGTCCCTGAACTATGATCTTAGTCTTTCCAAATAAAGAGAGCTCAAGGGCCCTACAGGTTAAGAGCAGAAATAAAAATACCCAGGATTTACTTTGGCTTTGGGGACCTCTCAGCTGAGATAAATGTCCAGGCCAGTCCCTAACAACTCAAGATCTAAGGTTCTCCACCTGGCCCCTGGATCACCTTGGCAGAGCAGAAAGTGAAGTGAAGTGAAAATCACTCAGTCGTGTCCAACTCTTTGCGACCCCATGGACTATACAGTCCATGGAATTCTCCAGGCCAGAATACTGGAGTGGGTAGCCTTTCCCTTCTCCAGGGGATCTTCCTAACCCAGGGATGGAACCCAGGTCTCCCGCTTTGCAGACAGATTCTTTACCAGCTGAGCCACAAGGGAAGCCCAGGATGCAGAGCAGAAGGGCCTGGCTTAACCCCTGCCCAGCATGGGGGTGGGAGTGTCTTACGAAAATCCTCCCTAGGGACCTCAGCCCCTCACTGGGGTTAGGAGAGCAGGGTCAACTGGGGAATCCTAAAAGCTATTCTGATACGGAATCAGAGCTGTCCCTATTGGCTGGAAGCTACTCTGTACTCTAGGCCTCAGTCTTACCATCTTTGAAATGGGGATTCCTCACCTTAAAAAAGAACAAAAAGTTCTGACTTAGAATATGAACTTACGGTTTCTGGGAGGAACAGGATTGTTATGGACTTTGGGAAGGTCTTGTACACACTGTTATATTTAAAATGAATAACCAACAAGGACTTCCTGTATAGCACAGGGAACTCTGCTCAATGTTAGTGGCAGCCTGGATGGGAGGGGAGTTTGAGGGAGAATGGATATGTGTATATGGATGGCTGAGTCCCTTTGCTATTCACCTGAAACTACCACAATATTGTTCATCGTCTATACTCCAATACAAAATAAAAAGCTTGAAGTTTGGGAAAAAATTAAAATACACCAAGGCATGAATCCAGAAAAGACAAAAATATAGTTCTGAAGCTGGCAAGAGGCCCGATGCCCTAGCGATGCCATGCCTTCACCACCAGGTGAGGCAGGCATCATGCAGTTGTTTTCCAACTCAAAAAAGGCCCGCACTCATCCTGCTAACTCCGTGTTTTGCAACTGGAAGCCAAAGGGTCCGGCCAAGATGTAGACCACTTGGATTTCAAGATCGGGGTGGAGCCAAAGGATTCACCACCCTTCACGGTCATCCTCGTGGCCTCGTCCAGACAGGAGAAGGCGGCATGGACTAGTGACATCAGCCAGGTGAGCGGTATCACCTCTCCCTGAGGGCAGGTGGTCCCCTTCTTTCATGCCTGCTGGAGGAAGGGGCAGCTTCAGGGTCCTAATGGGAAAGACACAGGTATCAACAGGAACAGCCCCATCCAAGGCTGAGCCCTGCTAGCTGTCTACTCCCCCGAGGCCCCTAGGCCTCCTGTCGGTCAGGGGGCCCCTTGCATCCAGAACATCCATAGGGCTGGTTTGAGACCCCAGGTTCCTGGGCTCCCTGTGGTCCCCTGAATTTATTACATTCACATCTCTGGTACGAGGCCTGGAACCTACACATTAGCCCTGCAGTGGACAGAGGACAGAGGAGGCTGGAGGCCCCACTGAGCTGGCCTTCAGGGAGAGAGAACCCAGATCACTGTGATCTGATCCTATCCTTGAAGTTGGACCTCAGAGGTCACCCCGAGAATGGCCAGAGTGAGACACTTTCACTTTCATAAACACCCCAGGCCAGGGGAGTGGGTGTAGGAATCATTATACCCATTTTATAGATAGGGAGACTAAGGCCCAAGTAGGTCAAGTAAAGTCCCAAAAGGTCACTGAGCTGGGGACTTGACTTCTGGCCAGAATCCACAGGATGTTCTGTGTTGACCTTGCCCTTGCCTGGATGGTGCCCTCCGACCCTGTGTCAGGTGGGGGCATGTGAACCCTCGCTGAGCAGAGCCCCTGCCAGGCCTGGGTCTCAGCACGGAGACTGAGGCTCTGACCGGGAGTCCTCTCTCTGACTCCAGTGTGTGGATAACATCCGGTGCAACGGGCTGATGATGAACGCCTTTGAGGAGAACTCCAAGGTCACAGTGCCACAGATGATCAAGTAAGTGCCCAAGCCCCACGTGGTCTGGGCCGAGCTCCAGAGACCAAAGGTCACACGGTGACCTCAGGGGGCTCTAGGCATGTATTTGTTCTGAGTTTATATCTATTTGGTTGATGGCTTTGGTCTAGTTTTTGTAGTTGTTTTTGTCTTGAAAATGTGTATTTTTGTATTGTTCAGTCATCCGACTCTTTGCGACCCTTATGGACCGCAGCACACCAGGCTTCCCTGTCCTTCACCATCTCCCCAAGTTTGCTCAAACTCGTGTTGGCAATGCCATCCAACTATCTGATCCTCTGTCAACCCTCTTCTCCTCCTGCCTTCAATCCTTCCCAGCATCAGGGTCTTTTCTAATGAGTCGGTTCTTCACATCACTTGGCCAAAGTATTGCAGCTTCAGCATCAGTCCTTCCAATGAATATTTAGGGTTGATTTCCTTTCTGATTGACTGGTTTGATCTCCTTGCAGTCCAAGGGACTCTCAAGAGTCTTCTCTAGCACCACAGTTCAAAAATATTAATTCTTTCGTACTCAGCCTTCTTTATAGTCCAACTCTCACATTCAATTAGGCTGTTTGAAATAGAATATCAGGAATTACACTTTATGCATTCTTTTTTTGTTTTTTTTTAGGAGATGGCTTTTTTCTTTAATTATTTTTTGTTTATTTGGCTGCACCGGGTCTTACTTGTGGCATGTGGAATCTAGTTCCCTGATTAGGGATTGAACCCAGGCCCCCTGCATTGGAAGTGAAGAGTCTTAGCCACAGGACCACCAAGGAAGTCATTATTTTTTTGTCATTTTAATTTTTCCCCAAACTTCTTTATTTTTTAATTGAAGGAAAATTGCTTCACCATATTGTGTTGGCTTCTGCCATACATCAAGTTCCCTATTTTTTAAATGGCTATTTTTAATTTGGTTTGAGCACCCCAGGGAGGAGGGACGAGGGGGTGTCCTCCTGCTGAACTCAGCTTCCTGAGCCCGGTGGGCAGTGCAGCCCTGACGTGCACCAGGCCTGCTTATCCTCCAGCGTCTGCTCACCTGACCCCCGCATGGCTCGCCCCACCACGGGTGGCCTGCTGGCCCTCTCACCTCCATCTGAACCTCTGAATCCCCAGCCTGCTCTGTCCCCCTTACAGACACCAGGAGCCAGCTGACCCACCCCGGGGACATTGTCCTGTCCAAAGCAAACATCGGGGACCCACTGCCTCTTTGCCTGTTGAAGTACACACTCTGGGGAACTGCAGACCACTGTGGAGCAAGTGTGTGAAAGGGCCCCCCACATACCCAGTTTCCATGGCAGGCCTGATGAAGCGAGCGTGCCAGCAGCTGGGGGCTAGCCGAGGCAGTGTGGTGTACACCAGGTGTTCTAAGCATCTGGGTGACTTTATGAGGAGTTCTCCCCACCCCAGTGGGTTTCAGTGTATTCACAGTGTCACGCTACCATCACCGCTAATTCCAGAATATTCCCATCACCCCCAAAAGAAACCCCATGTGTATTAGTAGTCATTCCAGTTCCCCCCTGTTTCTATCCCCTGGCAACCACTAACCTACTTTCTGTGTCTGTAGATTTGGCCGTTCTGGAAAGTTCATAGAAATGAAATCTTGCAACACGTGGACTTTGTGACAGGGTTCTTTCACCTGCCATGTTTTCAGAAGTCATCCGTGTTGCAGTGTATATCAGCATTTCATTCCTTTTTATGGCTGAATAATATTCCATTGTATGGACAAACCACATTCTGTGTATCCTTTCATCAGTTGATGGACATTTGGGTTGTTTCCACTTTTCCACAATTATGAATAATGTTGCTCTGAATATCCGGTTCCAAATATGCTTTGTGAACAGATTTTCTTCATAACTTGTGAACTCGGCAGCACATTATTCATTAATTTATTTATTTATATTTAGTTTTGGCTACACTGGGCCTTCCAAGGAGTAAGTGTCTTTTAATTTCATGGCTGCAATCTCCATCTGCAGTGATTTTGGAGCCCAGAAAAATTAAGTCAGCCACTGTTTCCACTGTTTCCCCATCTATTTGCCATGAAGTGATGGGACCAGATGCCATGATCTTGGTTTTCTGAATGCTGAGCTTTAACCCAACTTTTTCACTCTCCTCTTTCACTTTCATCAAGAGGCTCTGTAGTTCTTCTTCACTTTCTGCCATAAGGGTGGTGTCATCTGCATATCTGAGGTTATTGATATTTCTCCCGGCAATCTCGATTCCAGCTTGTACTTCTTCCAGCCCAGCGTTTCTCATGATGTACTCTGCATAGAAGTTAAATAAGCAGGGTGACAATATACAGCCTTGACATACTCCTTTTCCTATTTGGAACCAGTCTGTTGTTCCATGTCCAGTTCTAACTGTTGCTTCCTGACCTGCATACAGATTTCTCAAGAGGCAGATCAGGTGGTCCTATGACCAACCTAGACAGCATATTAAAAAGCAGAGACATTATTTTGTCAACAAAGGTCCATCTAGTCAAGGCTATGGTTTTTCCAGTGGTCACGTATGGATGTGAGAGTTGGACTATAAAGAAAGCTGAGCACCAAAGAATTGATGCTTTTGAACTGTGGTGTTGGAGAAGACTCTTGAGAGTCCCTTGGACTGCAAGGAGATCCAACCAGTCCATCCTAAAGGAGATCAGTCCTGTATATTCATTGGTAGGACTGATGTTGAAGCTGAAACTCCAATACTGTGGCCACCTGATGCAAAGAGCTGACTCATTTGAAAAGACCCTGATGCTGGAAAAGATTGAGGGCAGGAGGAGAAGGGGACGACAGAGGATGAGATGGTTGTATTTCATCACTGACTCAATGGACATGGGTTTGGGTGGACTCCGGGAGTTGGTGATGGACAGGGAGGCCTGACGTGCTGCAGTTCGTGGGGTTGCAAAGAGTCGGACACGACTGAGTGACTAAACTAAACTGAACACTGGGCCTTCACTACTGCACTCCAGCTTTTTCTAGTTGCAGCGAGCAGGGGCTACTCTCTAGTTGTGGTGTGCAGGCATCTCATTGCGATGGCTTCTCTTGTTGCAAAGCACAGATTCTAGGTACTCGTGGGGTCAGCAGTTGTGGTACACAGGCTTAGTTGCCCCATGGCATGGGGGATCTTCCTGGACCAGGGATCAAACCCGTGTCCCCCTGCATTGGCACGCAGATCCTTAACCACTGGACCACCAGGGAAGTGCAAACAGTATATTATTTTTAAGTTTGTTATATTTTATCTAGTGCTTCTAGGAGTTTTATAATGTCAGGTCATCAGGCATGATTGGGAAAAAGAAGTTGTAGCCCATTCTTTCACAACTTCAGTCTTCCAAAGCTTTCCTTGTTCCCATCATAAGCCACTGCATCCTTGATTATTGGTGTGTTGGGGAGACAGTGATGGGTGGGCCATGGTCCAGCCCTCAGGGAGTGTGCGGCCTGGCTGGGGAGATAGCCATGGACTCAGGCACCTTCAGACCCAAATCCCTCCTCCATCCCTCCCTCCTCAGGTCCGACGCTTCCTTGTATTGCGACGACGTGGACATTCGCTTCAGCAAAACCATGAACTCCTGCAAAGTGCTGCAGATCCGGTACGCCAGCGTGGAGCGGCTACTGGAGCGACTGACCGATCTGCGCTTCCTGAGCATCGACTTCCTCAACACCTTCCTGCACTCTTACCGCGTCTTCACCACTGCTGTTGTGGTCCTAGACAAGCTCATCACCATCTACAGGAAGCCCATCAGTGCCATCCCCGCCAGGTGGGCAGGCTCCTCCGCACCCCTCACCTGACCCGCCCCCACCTCAGGCTGATCCATAGACCTCCTGGGCCCCGGAGGGAAACTGAGCTCAGCCTCAGGCTGGAACCTGAGGGGCGGATGTGAGCACTGTCACAGGAATGAGCCTGCCCTCTGCAAAGACATGCACACTGCTGCTCGGCCCCAGCTTTCTCCTCCTGCCTCTGAGCTCCAGGGGTGGGGTAGAGTTTGGGGGTCACCATGTTGAATCCTCCCTAACCTCACCCCTTGGCCACCTCCTTAAACCCTAGGGCCCACCCTTCTCCCCACCTTCCCCACTGAAGAAAGGAAAAAAAAACAAAGTGTGGACTCAAGGAAAGAAGGCGGGAGGGTGGGAGGAAAGTCCGAGAGAGGCAGAATCTTATCCCTTTTCTGCTTAGACCTACAGCATCTTGCTGTAAAGAGAGGCCGTAGCCCCTTTTTGCACACTTGGGGTGGTTCCACCTTTAGAGGGCAAGCACCCAAGTGGATGGAAAGGACACTGGGTTTAGAGTCAGGAGACATCAGAGGAGTCATTTCCTGTCTCTGAGCCCCAGCTTCCTTGTCCATAAACTGTGTGGACCTGGGTGAGGTCAAAGCGTGTAGGTGACACCAGGCCCGTGCGGGGGACAAAGGGAGCTTTCTTAGAAGCCTACAGGTCAGGGGGATAGACAGGATGTCAGATCAGCTGCTGCTACTGACCAGAGGGAGATGAAGAGGGAGCTTCAGGCAGACCCGCTGCCCCACCAAAGCCCATGCCCCACCCCCAGAGCAGGACACTTGGGCCCACGGAAACCTGGCCACTGGCCATTGAACCACATGGCCCCTCTGGCGTGGCCTCCTGTCAGACCTTCCTGCTCAGAGGACCCACCCAGGATCAAGGATCATGAAGATGAAGGAGCCACCACTGCCCTGTTGAGCCCCACCAGAGACAGCGGACTCCCACGGCCTGGGCAGGCAGTCAGGCTCCACTGAGCTGACCGTCTGTTTTCATTCCCCACCCCACCCCACCCCCGCAGGTCACTGGAGCTCTTGTTTGCCAGTGGCCAGAACAACAAGCTCCTGTACGGGGACCCACCCAAGTCCCCACGTGCCACCCGCAAGTTCTCCTCGCCGCCACCCCTGTCCATCACCAAGACGTCATCACCCAGCCGCCGGCGGAAGCTCTCCCTGAACATCCCCATCATCACAGGCGGCAAGGCCCTGGACCTGGCCGCGCTCAGCTGCAGCTCCAACGGCTACACCAGCATGTACTCGGCCATGTCGCCCTTTGGCAAAGCCACACTGGACACCAGCAAGCTCTACGTGTCCAGCAGCTTTGCCAACAAGATCCCAGACGAGGGTGACACTGCCACCGAGAAATCCGAAGAGCCCTCTGCCCTCAGCAAGCAGAGTGAGTGGATGCCCAGCCAAGGCAGTGCTGGCCAGCCCCACCAGGCTCCCTAGGGGCAGGAGGGGTAGGCTGAGGGGGTCCAGCCAGATTACGGTGACCATGCAGAGGCTGGGTGGGGGAGAGGCAGGCAGAGACACCCAGGAAGGTGGCTGACTGTTCCCCCCATCGTCAGGTGTCCCATTGCCCTGGTAACCGCTTCCTCCTGCATCCTTGTATCTGTCCACCTCTGCAGCAGACATGCCCTGGGCCGGGCCTCGGTCAGGGCCTGTGAGAGAAGAGGGCAGCAGACCTAGCTCCTGCCCCCAGGATTCACAGTGTGGCTGAGAAGCAGGGCTAGACACGGAAACAGGACTCCTGATATGTGTTGTGTTGGAGGGATGCTCAAGAGACCCTGGGGAGAGTCAGAGAAGGCTTCCTGGAGGGCCTGTCAGATCTAGATGTATCACATATAGAGGAAGGGAGAACATTCTAGACCAGCGGAATGGAGTGGGCGAGACTAAGGGGCGAGGAAGGGTGTCATGTGTTCAGGGAACAGCGTGAAGCACAGCACACCTGCGACGCTGGGTGTGGAGACGACGGCTACAGGTGATGGTGGCCCAGCTGGGCCTTCCCTGCTCTCAGAAACCCGACCATTCCAGGACGGTGTCCCTTGGAGGGTTGTCTGGCTCTGTCTGGGGTTAGGTCAGCCCAAATCCTGCGTGACACCAGCCTTGCAGTGGTTAGCATACATATGCATGCACACGCACACACGCAGACATACTCAACCCTGGGCTGGGCAGAAGCCCCAGCCTTCAAGGAGCAAGCCTTGGGAAAAAACTTAAGATGGTTGGAATTTCTCTCCTCTGAGTTGAGAAGGGGGAAGACAGGGGAATCTCCAACAAAGGGCATGGCTGGGAAGGGGTGAAGCCCCCAGGACCTCCATACCAGGTGACATTTACTGTGGCACGTGCAGTAAACGGGATGCACATAGCTGAAAGTCAATTACCAAAGTGACAGCCTACCAGAGAGCCCCAGAGGCCATCCTGCAGGAGCAAAGGGCAGAATCCTAGCCAGGAAACGGCAAGTAAATGTCATTTCGTTTCCGAGGTGGAATCCTAGAATACAAAGAGGACATTGGGTAGAAACTAAAGAAATCTGAATAAAGCATGGACTTTAGCTGAAAATAAAATGACTAGGGGTAGAGGTCCGGGGATTAAGACTCTGTGCTTCCAATGCAGAGGACCTGGTTTTGATCCCTGGTTGGGAAACAAGGACCTCGAGTGCCACATGGTGAGGCCAAAAATATTAAAATCTTTTTGAAAAAGCCAGTGATTATTTGAGAAATATCAAATTGCTTCCTTCTTTCCTTCTAGGCTCAGAAGTCTCCATGAGGGAAGAGTCAGACAATGATCAAAACCAGAGTGACGATGGTGACACTGAGACATCCCCCACCAAATCTCCAACGACACCAAAATCGGTCAAAAGCAAAAACTCCTCAGGTACAGCTCACCAACCCAGAACTGCAAATAGATTCCAGATGTTGTGTGAGATGCAGGTTGGGGAGGGCGGCAGGTGAGGCTGAGGGAGACCAGTGGGTGTCACGCCTTGTGTTTTATGAGCGACTCCAGTGCAGGAACCTGGCTGAGCGACTCTGGGGGCTGCAGCGCTGGCTGGGAAATCGTGCTCTTCCTCTCGGCAGTCCCTCCACCGACCTCAGACAAGGCTGTGTAACCCACCCCACGCAGGTGGGCAGGAAGGCCTGTCTTTTGGCTTCATTTATGGAAGATCCTGGTTTCTCTGGTGACTCAAGATGGTAAAGAATCCTCCTGCAATGCAAGAGACCTGGGTTCAATCCCTGGGTCAGGAAGATCCCCTGGAGAAGGGAATGGCTACCCCCTCCAGTATTCTCGCCTAGAGAGAATTCCATGGACAGAGGAGCCTGACAGGTTGCAGTCCACGGGGTCGTAAAGAGTCAGACAGGACTGAGCAACTCTCACTCACTCCCTCATTGAATTTGTTGCAATGTATCTTCTATGTTTTGGTTTTTTTGGCCCTGAGGCATGTGGGATCTTAGCTGTCTGACCAAGGATCAAAACAGCACCCCCTGGACTGGACGGTGAAGTCCTAACCAACTGGACCACCAGGGAAGACCCAGAAGGTGTTTCTTGAGCTGCTGCTACATGTCAGGCTCTGTGTTGGCTCTTTAATCATGTGACACCTGGCAACGGGGCCAGGTCCTTCCTGTTTTTCATCTAAGGGAAGAGTCTCTGGGAGGTTGTGATGATGCCGGGCCCAAGTCTCAGACTCAAGATCCAGGAGGGCTCTCAGGGGGCCGTCTGGGTCTCTGGTTCCCTTAAAGCACCTCCCCACACATGAGGGGTGGGGGAGGGGGGGTGCTCTGAGGAACCCAGAGGTGAGGCATGAGCTCAAAGAAGCCCCTTGTGTCTCCAGCTGTCTCCTCGAGCCCCTGCTCGCACATGTAAAGCACAGCCTGAACCCCAAACTCCCCAATTTTTCAGGAGACCCAGTATGTCACAGGGTCACCCACCAGCAGAGAGAGACTGCCAGGACATCACACAGAAGCAGAACTCACAGATAGCCAAGTTCCAGAAATAAGCCTTGAGTTTTAAAATCAATCATTTGCTCCTCAATGCATAAGAACTAGTACTTTGTCCTAAGAATGGATTGCTCGCCAGAGATTTCTCCAAGAAGAAGCTAAAGGTTTCTGGAGTGAGATTCTACTAATATTACTGCTAAAAAAAATAATGATTGTTAATTACATTGATATTCCATGGCATATATGTGTTGTTGTTCAGTCACTAAGTCTTGCCCGACTCTTTGCAACCCATGGACTGTAGCCCACTGGGCTCCTCTGTCCCTGGGATTTCCCAGGCAATTTCCTCCTCCATGACATCTTCCTGACCCAGGGATCAAACTTGCGTCTCCTGCATTGGCAGGCAGATTTTTTACCACTGAGCCACCAGGGAAGTCCATGGGCATATATATATTTTTTCACATATTTATATATCTTTTCACTTATATAAATATCTTTTCATATATATATATATATCTTTTCACACAATACTAAATACTTTCATCTGTGTTAACTCCTTTAATCTTATCCACCTTTTGAAGCAGGTATTATCCCAAGATTACAGAGACTTAGAAAGGTTGGGTAATTTGCCCAAGGCCACACAGCTAGTAAGTGGGGTGAGGATTTGGACTGCGGTGCTCTTTCCACCCCCACCATGATGCCAGGGAGCCTGTCAGTGTGAGTTATCCACGTCAGACTCTGCACAGGTTATGTGTTCATTCCAAATAGACGGAAAGGATGAGAAAATACATGAGGCTGTCCCTGAGTAGTGCTGGGCCCAGCTGGGCCTACAAGGTAAAAGGTTTGAGGCTGCAAAGAGATGCAAAGGGTGGCTGGACTTTCTCCAAAAGCAGGAGGGCTTCTGGGACCTTCTCAGCAGGAGAAGCAGAAGGAGGCAGACAGGGGCTTTCTCTGCCCTGAGGCAGCCTTGGGGTGACACAGGGTGGCATGGGTGTGTCCCTCCCTGGGGACTGCAGCAGGAGACCAGACCCCATGCCCGCCGCCTGCCCAGCCCTGGTTGCAGTGAACACAGCCTGCCTGTCCAGAGACCCTTTCTAGCCTTGAGACCCATGGTTTCCTGAGCTGAGGCTGGACCAGCGAAGTCTCAGGCTTGATCCCCTGCTCCCCACAGAGTTCCCCCTCTTCTCCTACAATAATGGAGTGGTCATGACCTCCTGTCGCGAGCTGGATAGTAACCGCAGCGCCCTATCAGCAGCCTCTGCCTTCGCGATAGCAACTGCGGGTGCCAACGAGGGAACCCCAAACAAGGAGAAGTACCGGAGGATGTCCTTGGCCAGTGCAGGTACAGAGTTGGCTCACCACCTTGATGACAGCACCACCCCAGGGGCTTGTCCCCCTTCTGATATGGAGTGCCTGCTGCCCCAGGCCCTGACAGGGCTGAGCCTCCTGCCTGGGGGCCCCTTTATCCCCACCCACCCTCTCTGCAACTTGGCAAACCTCTGCTTGGAGTCAAGCCCACTGCCTGACGGATGCTCGGCCACCTGCTCTGCCTCCCACTTTCATGGTGGAGTAGAGGCCACCAGAATCCTCCAGCGGCCCCTGAAAGCTGCAGAGGTCCGGGAGAAGCGGGCCTGTGAGGACTGTGTCCACAGGAAGTTGAGCCATCCGGACTCCTTGGTCAGAACCTGGGCTGGTTGTCAGATATTTTCTCATCCCCCACCCAGAGCACCCCCGTCCTTCCCCCGGCTCCCCCAGATCTGGGGTTTTTTATCCTCACTACCCTCTCCCCTCTCTGTCACCTGCGTGCCAGGCTTTCCCCCCGACCAGAGGAACGGAGACAAGGAATTTGTGATTCGCAGAGCAGCCACCAACCGCGTCCTGAACGTGCTCCGACACTGGGTGTCCAAGCATTCTCAGGTAGGTGGGACCCCCAGGGACGCCCCACAATCCAGGTGAGCTGCTGGGGACCCAAGATCACTGACCCAGGAAACAGCTGCCCTGATATTCTCAGGAGGGCCTGCTCAGATCCCCTGCAAGGGGACCTAGGACATTCCAGGGGACAAGGGGCCTCTGCTCTCCATCTCTGTCTACATCAAGGCTACCTCCCAGGGCCTGGCCTAGGGCTGCAGCAATCAAGGGATGCTCCTTGACCTTGCAGCACCTTTTACCTCCAGGTCAGTCGGCTCCACTGGTGCCTGGCAGGCAGCTGAGGAAGAGGGAGATGAGGCAGGAAGCCTGAGTGGGCAGAGTCTGCATCTTCCTGCCCTGGCCAGGCAGGGACCACCTCAGGGCAGCTGGAACAATAGCCAGAGCCGCCCTCCTGTCTTCCCTGCAGGACTTTGAGACCAATGACGAGCTCAAATGCAAGGTCATCAGCTTCCTGGAGGAGGTCATGCATGACCCAGAGCTCCTGACCCAGGAGCGGAAGGCTGCGGCCAACATCATCAGGTGGGGGCTGGGGAAGGCCTGCTGGACAGGGGCCCTGCCCTCTGCCTGCGGACGGCCAGCCAGAGGCAGGGGGCAAGGGGGAGGAGGGCCCTCCCCAGACCAGAGGACCGCCTCAGGCGGTTGCTCTGGGAGGATCTCGGAGCCCTGGGCAGCCTGGGGGCTGGTCAGCACCCCTGCAACCGGGATCTGGAGTGGCTTGCTCATGTGTGTCCTTCCCTCCACCTGCCCACCTCAGACCTGGAGACAAAAAGGGTGCCTGCTTCCCCATCCACACCCACTGCTGATACCCATTTACTCCACGCCAACCTGTGTGATAGCCACTAGTGACGTATGGGTGTTAAATCTAAATTAATTAAATAGGGACTTCCATGGTGGTCCAGTGGCTAAGACTGGGGGCTTGGCCAATGCAGGGGGCCCAAGTTCGATCCCTCGTTGGGGAACAAGATCCCACATGCCAAAACTAAAGATCCCACGTGCCTCAACTAAGACCTGGCACAGCCAAATAAATAAAAATAAGTATTTAAGATTAAATACAATTTAAACTCTAGTTCCTGAGTCACACGAGCCACAGGGAGCTGATGCCTCCACAGGGGGCAGCTTAAAGAACATTCTGGATTCCACTAAATGGGAAGTAAATCCAAAAAAAGGGGGATATATGTATGCATATAGCAGATTCACTTTGCTGTACAGTAGAAAGTAACACAACTGTATCCGATAAAAATTTTAAAATAAAAAATAATCTAAAATACAAATTTTTTTAAAAAGATCATTACTGTCATGGAAGAGGGCTTTGTCCAATTGCACTGGCGAGCCTGTCTCCAGGTGCTCCAGGGAATATGGTCGAATTGAATTAAATTGTCCCCAAATCTAACCTTTTTCCTCCTGTGCCAGACTGGGCCTCTCCTGGCAGAGGCCAGAGGTCAGGCGGCACATATCCAAGCGCCCTGCTGGCTGAGTGATGCGCTTTGTGACCTCAGGCAAGTCCTGTCTGTGAACTTTGTTTTTCCTCCTCTGTAAAATGGGTGAACAACACCTACTTCCAGGGCTGTGGTGAGGCTGCGGTGAGATCACCTCTGCAGGTCTCAGGGGTGTCAGATGCAGGCCCTGGTCTACCCACTGCTCACCCCTGCTGACTCAGGCTGCCCTCTGGCCCTGCCCAGGTGCCTGGACTCAGGGTCAGGCCTCCCAACCTCACTTCCTGTCCGGCTTCAGCTTTCCCTCCCTGCCCCGTGGTCACAGACTCTGACCCAGACTTGCATCCACTTTCTGGCCGACAACCCAGTCTCCAGGCTTCCTCCAGCCAGATCATCCAATTTGCTTTCCTGAGGCCTGGGCTACAGGCCCATAATTCCTGCAGGCTCCACATCCTAGCATCGCTTCCAGACCACCCTCCCTGCCGTACCCACTGCCTAGACACACGTGCGCACACACAATCAGCTCCCAGGTCCTCCATGCCCTTCCTCCTCGTCCCAGGAGACGTGCAGGACTGTGCCAGGACCTTAGGCCTATGGGTCAAGTCAGGTCAAGTGACCCTTGGACAGGGAGCTTGTTCGGACTGCTGCTGGATGCAGGGAATCAAGCGGGCCCTGGTGTGGATGGTGGACCGAGAGAGCCCTAGTTGTGGGTCTGCTTCCTTGGAGGAAGAGTGTGGGTGGCTCAGGCGGGCCCTATGGCCTCCAGACTGTCCCCTAGCCCTGGCCTGGCTTTTTGGCCCCATCCCCAGGACTCACAATCGCTGTCAGAATGAGGGCTCAGCATTTTGGCCTGACGCAGGAGCTCTGCCCTCATCCCCACCACTGCTCAGGACCCACTACTCAGTTGCTGTGAACGGCCTCCCACCCCTGGGCCTTTGACCACCACCTTGCTGCTTTCCTCTGTTCCCCCTGCCCCATCTGGAAGGCTCCCCAGCACTTCTGGCCTCTCTGATGCTCCAGCCTGAAGCTCCTTCCACTCATTTGTCCTATCACCCTACCGGCCGGTGCACTGGCCACATGCCAAGCCCAGCCCCAGGTACCTGAGCTACAGAGACAACAGGGACATCAGCCTGCTTTCAGAGGCTCCTGGCGGATCTGGAGGAGAGGACCAGGCACAGACATGGCTGTTTCCAGCTGGGGGGCCTGGGGCTGAGACTACAGGAAGCCTAGGGGCTGAGGGAGCCCCAGAAGGGGGCCTTACCCAGCCAGGAGGGTCAGGGAGCTGAATCATTGAAGACATCAATGACATGAAAGGGGAAAAGGGGCTCTTGGCCCTGGAAATGGCAGAGCAGAGACAGAAAACAAGGCAGGTTTGGTGGGGGAGGGGACTGCCCGAAGGCAAGGGGTGTCACCAGCTGCTCAGGGCTCATCATTCCCTCTCACCCCCCAGGACTCTGACCCAGGATGACCCAGGCGACAACCAGATCACACTCGAGGAGATCACACAGATGGTGAGCCGGACTTGCCCTCTCTCTCACTCGCTGGCCAAGTCTGTCTTTCCCTGGCCACCTGGCTCCCAGGATCTATCCCCAAGACTTCCCAGAGGAACTCAGTCATCCCCTGTATTGATTCCTGGAGCTCCCCCAACAAAGAGCCCCAGAATGGGGCACTTAAAACAGCAGAATTTTAATCTTGCATAGTTCTGGAGGCCGGAAGTCTGGAATTGAAGTGTTGCTGGGCGCATGCTCCGTCCAGAGGTTCCAGGGGAGGGTCTTCCTGGGCCTCTTCCATGTCTGGTGGCCCTGGGCATTCCCTGGCTCGTAACAGAGGATCTCCAGTCTCTGCCTCGGTTGTCACATGGCCATCTCCTCCCCGGCTGTCTCCGTGTCCTCTTCCTTCTGTGTGTGTTGGCCCTATGTCCAAATTTCCCCTTCTTAGAAAGACACTGAGATGGTTAGATAGCATCACCAACGCAATGGACATGAACTTGAGCAAACTCAGGGAGATAGTGGCGGACTGGGAAGCCTGGTGTGCTACAGTTCATGGGATCTTAAAGAGTCAGACATGACTGAGCAACTGAATGACAGCAATAACAACATACTGGATGAGGGCCCACTCTAGTGACCCCATCTTACTTGAGTACATCTTATATCCAATAAGTTCACGGTCACAGGTCCCAAGGTTGAGGACTTCAACATATAGTATGTCCCCTACATACAAACGAGTTCTGTGAGCTTGCTCGTAAGTCCAACTTGTTCATGAATCCAACGAAGTCAGCCTAGGTACCCAACTAACACAGTCAGCTATATAGTACTGTACTGTCGTAGTTTTATAATACTTTTCACACAAATGATATGTAAGAAACAAATACAAAATTAAAGAAAACCATTTTAATCTTACAGTACAGTACCTTGAAGAGTACAGTGGTACCAGCTTCCTCACCTCTGCTTTTTCGGTTGCTTCTGGACATCCTGGACTTGAAATAAAGACGCTGCACTGCTATCCTCTGTATAGGACTGTACAGTAAATACACACAGCACAACCTCTGTGGAGGATGCACGCACGTGACTTGTACGCCAGACACGGGAACTGACTCACACGACTGGACATGCGAACACATGTTCACCTCTTTGAAAGTTCACAGCTTGAAGGTTCATATGTAGGGGACTTACCATATCTTTTGGGGAGAGAGATTCAACTGATAACACCAAGTCTTGTGTTTTCTTCATCTTCTGCTTTCATCTCTCCCCTAACAAGCCCCCACTGTCTCTGCTCACACTGTCCCTGGAAGGAGGAGGGTAAGAAGTCAGGCCTGGTGTGGACAGGCTCCCCACTGCGTGCTAGAGTCTTAAGGACTCTTCTCAACAGTGCTGTGGATCTGTATCTTTATCCCCATCTTCCAGATGAGGCAACTGAGGCAGGGGGAGGTGGGGTGACCTAAGCTGGGTCATGGTAGGTGGCCACCTGCCTGGCAGTGAGGGGACTCCAGGCAGAGCTCAAGGCAGGGTTCCTTGCAGTGGAAGGGATGATGGTCTGTGTGCTTCTGGGGCCTGGCTGGGCCCTCTCTGGGCCTCTTTTGCCCATCACTGCGACCAAGGAAGCTCAGGGCCACCTTTGACCTCCCCAGAGGTGGAGGCCCACTCGTCAGACTGAGTGATATCCAGCCTGTTCAGAGTAGCCAATGGGAAGACTCAGGCCTCTGAGTCCTGCACTCACTGCTTCCCTCCCGTCCCCGCTCCTGACTCTTAGAGCGGGTTCTCCTGGCCCTGGGGGTGGGGGCAGCCATCCGTGGGGCAGCTGGCGCCCTGCCTGCACCCCAACCCCAAGAGCAGTGCTGCAGGGTTGTGCCCCAGGCACCCGCCCAGGGACGTCCACGTACTGGCCAGGCCACTCAGAGCAGCAGCCACACTGCTCGTGTTTCCCAACAGGGGCCTGACCGGAATGTTCACCCATCAAGAGCCTGAGGGCCCTTGTTCCAACTTCATGTGTAGCCAAGTCTCTTCTAGAACAAAGGGCCACCCGCCCACCCAGCTGCACCCCCAGCTCCCTGCCCAACCCTGACGTGGTTCCCAGAATCTGAGGGCCTGCGTGGGGCACGTCCAGTCTGGAGGAAGCCCCAGGGCCCTACAGAGAGCAGAGGGGCTTCTTGTGACAACGCTCACAGGCCTCTGCTCCAGGCCCTGCCACTCCCTGGGGCCGGCCAGCTCCTCCTAGGCAGTGCACCTCCGGGCCAGGCCCCTTCCTCAGGTGTCCATGCCCTGGGCACCCACCCCAGCTCACGGCCTCACCCCAGGATAGGCCTGGGCCTTCAGGGTGGGCTGTGCTGGTTGCCTGTCGCCCCTGCTTCAGAGGCTGGGGCTGCTCCTCGTGAGGGTCCTGAGCACCCAGGTGGCCCGTGCCACCTTCATCCCCACGTCTCCACTGCCTTCCTGAGAACTGTCATTCCTGGTAGCATCGTGTCCCCACACTCAAGCTCCTGAATCTGGACTTCTGCACAGACCGTGCCTGGCCCAGGGCGACTCTACTGGGGGGAGTACATGGATGCCCACCACCCACACACACGCCACACACACATATGTACACATACACAGCACACACATGTACACAGCACTCACAGCACATGCATACACACACATACACATCACACACGTGTACACACCACACCATGTACATTCTGCACACACCATGCACACACGCATACACACCACACACACACCATGTGTACCTCACACACATGTACACACCACACACATATACACACAACATCACACACACCACACACAGGCTGCAGCAGGAGCTCTTTCCTCCGCTTGCCCAAACTCTGTCCCTGCCCTGAGTCTGTGCCTGGAGCTCCTGAAGCCAGGACTGTGTCTTCTGATCTTTTCATCTCACAAGGATCTGCCTGGGCGGTTCTCAATGACCTTTTGCTGAGAAGTAGGCAGGAAGACTCCGTCCAGGATGGAGGCTTGTTCCCCTGACACGGGGTCACCCCCACTTTCCTTGTCATTAGTGAACTGGCTGGGCCCTCTGGGCGGGGTAGCTAGCTGTCTCCTCCTATACAGCCCAGTCAGCACCCAGGAGGGGAGCAGGGGCATCCGTGTTCCTGACTCTCCTCCCGTGAGTGCCCAGTTACCCTTTCCGGATCCACCAGGCTTTCCCAGAGGCCTCTGGGCTGCAGGCCTCCTCTTGTCTGATCCCAGCCATGGGGATATCGCTTCCCTAGAGTGCTTCCTGAAGATTTCCCTGGTCAAGGGCTTGGGGAGTGGTCACCTTTAGACGTGGTGTCCATGGTAGCCCTTGGGGCAGGGACTTGTACCCAGGACGAAGGCAAACAACTGTGTTGTGGACATGGTTCAGAGGTACGGGAGGTCATTGCACCTGTGAGTCCTCCCCTAAAGAAATTTAAAAGGAAGTTCTATAATGCAGGTGTGGACAGACAGGACCCGAAGGAAAAAACAGGTTCCAGCCTGAATCAGACGGCCCAGGCTTTGTCCCCATCAACCTGGCTGAGCGCCTTGGGCTAGTCATTAACCTCCAGACACCTCTGTGGTCTCACCTGTGTGTTGGCGTAAGGATGACCTCATGAGTGACTGGAGCGCAGCACAGGCCTGCAGACAGACACACACACAAACACACACACACACACACACACGGGGCACAGCAGATGATGGTTCCCAGCTCCCACCGTCCCCTGCTGGCCAGTCTCGCGGGGTAGGGGGGGCCTCCCCAGTCACGCCTCACCCTCCCACTTACCAGAATCAAGATGGATGTTCCCTCTAGGAAGGGGCCCCAAAGCCAGAAGGGGCCCCTCGCGGGCCTGACTTGGACCTTGCTCCTCTCAGGCTGAAGGCGTGAAGGCCGAGCCCTTTGAAAACCACTCAGCCCTGGAGATTGCGGAGCAACTGACCCTACTGGATCACCTCGTCTTCAAGAAGATCCCTTATGAGTGAGTGGGCATGGGTTCCAGCCCCCGCCTTCCTCCTCAGGCACGATCACAGCTGAGTCCCCCTCCTGAAGCATGTGCACCAGGTTTCCAGAGCTGCATGGTTGATGCTCCACAGAGAGAAGCATAAATGCATGTGCCGGCAGGGATGATGAAGGATTCCTGTCCCTTCCTGTCCCCAGGCTCCCTCCTTCCCCACCAGCTGCACTTGTGCATGCACACACACATGCACACACGCACACACACACACACACGGATACATGCACACACAGTTTTCCAGAAGCATCTAGCTCCGTGCTCCTTTTCTGGAGGTCTAGAAAGAGTATGTGTTCACATATGTGCACGTGTGTACATGTGAGCAAATGTGTGCACACGCATGTGTATGTGTCTCTGTGTATGCATGTGCAGGAATGGACTCTGGGAACAGCTCTGGCCTTTGAAGAAGCCCCAAGGCCTGATCAGTACCTCCTGTGGCCTATAGTCAGTCACCCCCAGGTAGTTGTAACTGTACCACCTACATAATTTGTGTCACCTTTTCTTCATCTGACCCTATGCCAAAATGGTATCTGTGAACACCATTTTTAATAACTACACTGTATTCCCTGGCAGTGCACCAAGCCATGAGGCTGTTTTCAGATTTCACTTTTATACTTACAGGTGGGGGTCAAAAAGCCTCCTCATAACTAAAGATATCTCTGGGTTTCTGACACGTGTCCTAGAATAGTTTCCTGAAATTGGAGTCACCGATTCTGAGGTCATAAATCATCACAGGACTCCGGATCTCTGCCTTCTAGAAAGATAGCCCCACCGGACACACACAGAGACCCCCACTGCCACGGGTGCTGCCCCCGCTGGTTGTGGAGTGTCAGCCTTTATACATCTGCCGCATCTCCCAGGCGTAGAGACAGTGGTTATTCTGGGCAGTAGTTACTGCTCACTCTTGGCCATGGAACTCTGTCACGGTCTCTGTCAAATAAGGAGCTTGTCCTGGAGGCCTGGACAGCCTGTGGTCCTGTGAGGTCGCCATTCCCAGAACACGCTGTGGCATGGCTTGCAGACACCTTTTTCCATCTGTCTGGCCCTTTCTGTGGCCTTCTGTCCTTCCTGTTCTGCAGACCAACTTCTGCAATGTGACTTTAAAATGGAGGGTTCTCCCTGTCAGAAGCAAGATCCAAAACCAGACCTGATGTGCTCTCAGCACCAAATCTCAGTCCGGCCTCTCCATGACCCTGTAAGAAGAGTATTGTCATTATTCCCATTTCACAGGTGAGGAAACTGAGGCCCCAAGGCTTACCCAAAGCCACACAGCTGGTACGGGACACAGCTAGACCTGACCCCAGGGTCCCCTCCTCTCAAAGCCTCTGCAGAAAGTTACTCCCCAGTAATGACCACTTCAAAAAGCAGAGAACTCAGAATAGAAATCAGTAAGAACAAACCTAACCCCACCCACTCTGGGTTTCTCCCTTACTTCCTACAGGGAGTTCTTCGGACAAGGGTGGATGAAACTGGAAAAGAATGAGAGGACCCCTTATATCATGAAAACCACTAAGCATTTCAATGATGTGAGTAGGGGTGGGGGGTGCAGTGCCTTTTTCTGCAGGTTTCTCTTTGGTGGGACCCTCAGAACAGGCTGTACACCTGCTAGATCCATAACACCTGGGTCCTCTCTGGGCCTGTGAATTATATGCAAAATAATTTCTTTCAAAGTTCACTCATCCTAAAAGATGGGGCTGTCATCGTACTTTAGATATGAAGACACCAAAACTCTGAAGGGCAAATGCCTGAGGTCTCTGACCCGTGTCTGGTAGCTCATGGCCTTTCTCCACTGCAAAGCCCCAGTCCTGGGGAAAATATCCCTTCCTGATTTCCCCACATCCGCGCTAGTTCCAGCGCTTGCAACCACAGGGACCCGTCCACTCCTGGCCTCGTGACAACCTCAAGGGCGTTTGCACTTAGCGTCTTAATTCCTTTGCATTTAATCATCAACACAAGAGCCTTTGATGGCTGTAAGTGGGAGCACATGATCCCACTTGTCCTGACGGCCTGGTCAAAGCCACATGACGCCAACCACAGCCTGGGGCGGACCCTCATCCCGGGAGGAAACACAAACAATCCAGGCTTTGGAGCTCAGAGAAGGAACCCTGTCGCGAATACGGCTGCAGAGTGGAGAGCAGCATGTGCAGCAGGAGAGAGGACGTGATGAAGTGGGCAGGGCCCTCAGGAAACACACACGAGGCCTGAGTCTGACCACACCTGACCCACAACTCCAACCACAGCAGGAGGCAGCAAAAAAGTCCCTCTTCCCCCCGGCCACCCTCCCCCACTGTGTGCCCAGGACTCAAGTAAGTAAAGGACGAGACTATGGAGTGAGGATTCATTACATGTTGACCATGTGCCAGGCACTGTGCTCAGGGTTTCATCAGCCTCATCTTCTTATTCTCTGTCATGGATGAAGAAACTAAGGCTTGAGGAGGTTAAATTTCATCCCCAGTCATCAGCAGGAGAGCCCACTTCGAACCCACACAATCCACCTCCGGAGGACTGCCCTCATCACTACCTGGCGTGTGGCCATCTCTGTTAAAAATTCACCTTTTTTTCATGCACAGAATGGGCGCCGCTTTGATGGTAATAATCATAGCCTGAAACTGTTTCTTAATCTCTCCCTGACACAGGGTTTGGTTTGGTTTTGTCTTTGCTGGGTTCCAGCCCTATTGGCTTTAATTCTTTGTCTTACCTTTTAAAACAAATTTTCTTTTAAAATTTTTAAATTTTAATTGATTTATTTATTTTGGCCTCATTGGGTCTTGGTTGCTGCACCCTGGCTTTCTCTAGTCGCAGTGAGAATGAGGGCTACCCTTTGTAGCTGTGCACAGGCTTCTCTTGTTGCAGAGTACCGGCTCTAGAGCTTGGACTCAGTAGTTGTGGCGCATGGCCTTCTTTGCCCGGTGGCATGTGGGCTCTTTCCAGACCAGAGATCGAACCTGTGTCCCCTGCATTGGCAGGCAGATTCTCAACCACTGGACCACCAGGGAAGTCGTCTTGGTCTTATTGAATTGTACTGGCTGGGATCTCCAGGATCAGGGCTGAAACTGGTGTGAAGTGCTCAGGGACAAATTTAAGGAACTTCTCGCCTTCAGGTGCATGCACTTGCACTCTGGGTGCCTCTAGACCTGGCCCCCAGACCACAGTGTTCAACAGAAATGGTGATAGTGAATCTTGTTCTTGGTTTTAATCTCTATCAGTGTTAGTCATTCAGTCGTGTCCAACTCTTTGGCACCCCATGGACTGTAGCCCGCCAGGCTCCTCTGTCCATGGAATTCTCCAGGCAAGAATACTGGAGTCTGCAGCCATTCCCTTCTCCAGGGGATCTTCCTGACCCAGGGATTGAACCCGGGTCTGCCACATCGAAGACAGATTCTTTACCGTCTGAACTGCCTTAAAGAGTGCTTCTAATATTTCTCCACTTAGGATAGAATTTGTTTGTTTATCAAGTTAAGGAAATTCTTTTTCTTATTCCTTGTTTGCCAATAATGGTTTTTACCATAAATAAGTATTGCATTTTATCAACTGTCTTCTGCATCTATTGAGATGGACATATGGCTTTTCTCCTTTCAATCTATCGATGTGATGAATGACAGTTATAGATTTTTCTCTAATAGTCAACATCCTTGCATTCCATGGACAAATCTAACATATTAATGTTATATTAAACAAAAGGATGTGTACTTTTTCCTTCTTCTAAGGTTATCTGTATCTGGTATTGGTATCAAGATTATACTAGCTTCATAGAATAAACTAGCAAGTATTCCTTCATTCTCTCCTCTCTGGAAAATTTGACTAACCTATTCCTTTTTTAAAAAAATTATATAACGTGTAAAACTGTTTTGAATTCAGTATTTTCTTTATGGAAAAAAAATTTCCATTTAATTAAGGCTTATAATATGTGTGCTATTTTGTGCTATCATTCCTTCCTGATTCACTTCAGTAGTTTTCCATTCTTACATCATTTTAAACTCATTCTTCTTTATGTGCATCCTCTAGAAACTTTTCTAAAGAAGACCATGCTGGGTGGTAAAGCCCTATAATTTATACTCATCTGTAAGTGTCCTCTTATCTTTATTTTTTAATAACAAGTCGTGTTTTTCGTACTTTTTATTTTGAAACGATTGTAGACTCAAAGAAAATGCAAAGAAATGTACAGGCAAGGCCAATATTTCTTGCTGCCCCAGTTCCTTGCAGTTCTAGTTCTCTGATGTTTGAGCTCCAGCTTCCACCACCTCCCCAACCCCTGGCTGCTCCAAGTCCAGCCCGCATGTAGTTTGTGTGTGTATATGTGATTATTTGCTTTGTAGGCAGGGTAGAGGAGTCCTTGGATATGTGAACGAGACAAGGGTTGCTGCAAAGTGTGTGTCTTCTCCAAGCTTCAGTTGTATGGTGGGAGATTCCCTCAAACCTTCACTCTTCTTAACTGTTCTTCCAGATAAACTTTAGAATCACTTTGTCAGACTTTCAGATAACTCCCATTGCATGTTTTATTGGATTGCATTGAACGTGCTTGTTAGTTTTGAAAAAAGACATTTACATCCCCATTTTGAATTCTAATCCTTTTCTTCCTTAATCAGTCCTCTTATTACCTTTGGCAACTTTATTTTTCATGGAGCGTCCTACATAGTTCTCATTAAAGTTTCCAGGTAATTTACAGATTCCCACTGGTATTTTGAAGGTGATATCTTTTTCATTGTATTTTCTAATTGGTGCTGTTGTTCAGTCACTCAATGGTGTTCGACTCTTTGCGACTCCAAGGACTGCTGCACGTCAGGCTTCCCTGACCTGCACTCTCCCAGAGTTTGCTCAAACTCATGTCCATTGAGTCAGTGATACCATCCAAACATCTCATCCTCTGCTGGCCCCTTCTCCTTCTGCTATCAATCTTTTCCCCACATCAGGGTCTTTTCCAGTAAGTCAGTTCTTTACATAAGGTGGCCAAAGTACTGGAATTTCAGCTTCAGCATCAGTCCTTCCAATGTCAGGGTTGATTTTCTTTGGGATTGACTGGTTTGATCTCCTTGCTGTCCAAGGGACTCTCAAGAGTCTTCTCCAGCACAATTTGAAATCATCAGTTCTTCAGCACTCAGCCTTCCTTATGGTCCAGTTCTCATATATGTACATGACTACTGGAAAAACCGTAGCTTTGACTATACAGACCTTAGTCCGCAAAGTGATATCTCTACTTTTTAATATGCTGTCTAGATTTGTCATAGCTTTATTTACAAGGAGCAAGCATCTGTTAATCTCATGACTGCAGTCACCATCTGCAGTGATTTTGGAGCCCAATTTGGTATTGCTACTATATTTTTAAAAGTTCTTTTTGTATACTGAATCTTTAACCAGCTACCCTGATGAGCTCTGTTGGTTATTCCAGCAGTTTTCCAATTCATTCTTCTGGGAATTTTCAAACAATCATTTCGTCTGCAAATAATGGTGATTTATCATCTTTACAGTACTTATTCCCTTTACTTTTTTTTCTTGTCCTATTGCATGGACTTAAAGATCAGTAACTTGATCGCTTCAGAAATCGTCCGCAACGAGGACATCAACGCGAGGGTGAGCACCATCGAGAAGTGGGTGGCTGTGGCCGACATATGCCGATGCTTACACAACTACAATGCTGTTTTGGAGATCACCTCGTCCATGAACCGGAGCGCGATCTTCCGGCTGAAAAAGACGTGGCTCAAAGTCTCTAAGCAGGTACCAGCAGGAAGCTGGGCTGGGCTGGGGCTGGGGCAGGGAGACCAGAGGGCCACCATCCATAGGTGGATGAAGGACAGGGTGAGGGCCAACACTTCAGGTAAACTAGAGAACCTCTTCTCCTGTTTCTCCTGAGACCAGATATCAGGCCCACAGTGTGGCACTAGCATGCTGTGGGACTTTAATTCCCACTTGAATAGTCAGTACCTCAGAGTGGGACATATGACAGTAATTGTTGCTCCCAACACTCTTCTCCCTGAGTTGGGACAAAGGAGTGGTGACTTTTGGGGGATCTCAGTCCAAACCTGCAGGTTACCAAGATGGTGATCAGATGATCCTGCAAGTCCTCTCCTCAGACTTTGATTTCACAACCCTTCTGGCCCCCAGAGAGTTAACTTGTCCCTGTCACCCATTAGACAGTTGCTGATCTTATATATGAACTTAATGGTTATTCACTCAGAACCTGATTCTGAAAAACCATAAGACAGAGTCTTCCTCAGGAATAAAGCTCTATGCCCTGGGGTCATCAGGAGACAGTTCTCCTGAGAGGAGGCATTTGGGCCAGCTCCTGGGTGTACTACTGGATGTCCCTGAAAGCTGGACAGGGACCGCCAGGGGTCAGGGGATGCCTCCAAAGGCATCAGTAATATACTGTCTGGTCTTACAGCCAGGTGAGCTGTGTGGGGCCCAGGGTCTCCAAGGAGCCTGCTTCATCTGGGCCATTCTGAACTGGCATACTGTGTCCCCTCATGGTTCTGTTCATCACCTGTTCCTCACTACTCTTCTCATGCCAATGACAGCTCATGATTCCATGCCCCAGGGAGGCGGCAGGTCCATAAATCCCTCCTCTTTGGATAAACAGCCAGACTCAGGGCATCCTGGGACATCTCTGCTGCCCTTCCACTGCCAACCAGTCACTCCAGCTCCAGATGACAGCAGGACTGCAGAGCACCCCTACCATCCGCACTGCACCCAGTGAGGCTGGGCCACTTGCTTCTTAGCACACAGGGATGCCGGGCTCAGGACAAAAGCTGGAAGATGCCTCTCTTGCGAGTGGAAGAACAGGGGCTGGCAGTGCAGGAGCTCAGGGCAGCACGCCACATCTGCCCACATGTGGCACACGACCTCATGAGCTCTTGGAGTCTGAGGTTGAGCGAGGCTGCTGTAGAACCTCCAGGTCACCTAGGCTGTTCAGTCTGTCAAGGTTCAAACATGGCTATGGGCAGAGTCCGAGTGACCCATTTCAGGTCAGCATCTTTCTTCTTCCCTGTTCCATCAGAATGATATCATCTTTTCCAGAGGCCCTCTGACCAGGCTTTGTTTTCCCATCCCACTGAGGGTTTGGGATTTTTTTGGCTTCATTCTCTACATCACCCTTGTCATAGAGTTGGGAGGGAATTGCCTACACCATCCTGAAGTCTTCCATTCTCTTAGGACGGTGCAACTTGAGATTAGTTAGAGGGCAAAGTGTGTGATCTGGCCTGCCTCGAGGATGTCATTCAAGACCCAGGGCCAGCCAGTGTGTGTATGTGCTCAATTGTGTCCGACTCTTTGAGACCCATGGACTGTAGCCCACCAGGCTCCTATGTCCATGAAATTCTGGAGCGTGTTGCCATGCCCTTCTCCAAGGGATCTTCCCAACCCAGGGATCAAACCTGCATCTCTTACATCCCCTGCATTGGCAGGTGCATTCTTTACCACTAGCACCAAAAAAAAAGGCTGAGCACCATAAAATTGATGCTTTCAAATTGTGGTGCTGGAGAAGACTCTTGAGAGTCCCTTGGACAGCAAAGAGATCAAACCAGTCAATCCTAAAGGAAATCAACCCTGAATATTCATTGGAAGGACTGATGCTGACGCTGAAGTTCCAATACTTTGGCCACCTGATGTGAAGAGCTCACTTATTGGAGAAGCCTCAGATGCTGGGAGAGATTGAGGGCAGGAGAAGGGGACAGCAGAGGATGAGATGGTTAGGTAGCATCAATGACCCAATGGACATGAGAAACTCCAGGAGATAGTGGAGGACACAGGAGCCTGGCATGCTGCAGTCCATGGGGTTGCAAAGAGCCAGACACAACTTAACAACTGAAAAAGAATGAAAACGAGCATGATGATGCCTCACCTGGAGCTATGTGAGAGTGTAACTGCTGTGTCACCCACAATTCTGGACTATCTGAATGAGCATTGCCCTTAAGGAACATCTAGACCCACCCTTCCATTTTCTGGATGTGCGTTGAGTGTGAACTTGCCTATAGATGTATAGAGTATGGAGGCAACAGAGCCCACCAAGGGCTCTGACCCTCAGTCCCCACATCTGGCCTCAGCTGCATCTCATTTCTCTGCAGGTGGAGGGGAAAGAAGAGGAAGCGAGGGCACAGCTCTGGAAAGAGGCCAAGTGCAGGAGGGTGGCTGGGAGCCTGGGGTGGAGGTTGGCCTGGGCATCTGAGAGCAGCCATCTCGAAAGTAGAATCATCCACCCTTGGCCTGGTGGGGCTTCTTCCTATGCTAGGAAGCATGTGTCTCTTTCCTCAGACCCAGAATACATTTTTCCTTTGAGCAGGGTTGGTCCAAACCAGGCGACCACATTTCTAATTGACATGGAGGGACCAGCATGGAGGGGCTGTGTTTTGCCATTCTCTCTCCTTGAAGAGCACACACTGATCTCTTCTTCCATCCGAATGAAGACTTGGCTTGTTTTCTGTGGGTAGGTTTCTCATATAAAAATTAATCTATGGTGCACGGCAGGTCTCTGGCCCGATTTCTCAACCATGTTCTGAATCTTGAGGCTTGGTGCTAGAAAGGAAATCACTACTCATCTCATCATTTTATAAATGAGGGCGCTGAGGGGCTCCGAAGTGAGGGACTTTCCCCAGGTCGTGCGGGGGAAGAAGCACAAACCCAGGCTCAACCCAGGACATGCTCCGCAGCACCCACCTGGACCCTTAAGACAAACACCAGCCGCCTGAGTGGCTCCACCTAATGTGTGGGTGGGGCCTGCCTTGGTCATTTGGCAGAGAGGACCCTCTGCTGCAGACTTTACTCTTTTCCATCAAGGTATTCTCTTCTTTGATGATAAGTTTATTCACCATCTTTTTTTTTCTTGATTCTTAAATTCACGTGCTAAGTCATTTCACTCGTCTGACTCTTTGCAACCCTGTAGACTTATAGCCCACCAGGCTCCTCTGTCCATAGGATTCTCCAGGCAAGAATACTGGAGTGGGTTGCCATGCCCTTCTCCAGAGGATCTTCCCTACCCGGGGATCAAACCCAAGTTTCTTATGTCTCCTGCATTGGCAGGCAGGTTCTTTACCACTAGTGCCACCTGGGAAGCCCATTAAATTTGGGTGGTGCCCCTGTGGCTCAGATGGTAAAGTGTCTGCCTGCAATGCGGGAGACCCGGGTTTGATCCCTGGGTCGGGAAGATCCCCTGGAGAAGGAAATGGCAATCCACTCCAGCACTCTTGCTTGGAAAATCCCATGGATGGAGGAGCCTGATAGGCTACAGTCCATGGGGTCGCAAAGAGTTGGACACAACTGAGCGACTTCACTTCACTTCACTGCCTGATATATAAAAGTGAAGGTGTAAAAAAAAAAAAAAAAGTGAAGGTGTGAGGAGATGGTCGCATCCTTTGGGTACAGTGATGAGGAAGGTCATGATGGTGAAACACCAGTGATGCCCTGTTCTGGCTCCGGCTCTCTGGAGTTACCCATCACGTTGTTCCCAACAGCTCAGGTTTCAGGACCCCAGCACTTGGACCCTCCTGGCCCCACGCACAGTTTCTGAAAGATGTATGAGCATGGGCACACAAAGCAAAGATCCTTGTCCACCTCCTCACGGGTTCAGGGTCAAGTTGCTAGACCCAGGAAGTCCCCGAACCCACCTGCCCCATCTCAAGGTGGGACAGGGCCCTGGAGTGTGGGCCAGAGCCGCGGGCTTTGACCTGTGCTGTGTGCTAGTAAATGCTTCTAATTCCTTCCAGACTAAAGCTTTGATTGACAAGCTCCAAAAGCTTGTGTCATCAGAGGGCAGATTTAAGAATCTGAGAGAAGCTCTGAAAAAGTAAGTTGTGTGTCATTTTGTCACCATTCTTTTTTAAATCATAGAACTGCATTGCAGAGGCATTCATGTGCCTCACCTGGCCGGAGCAGGAAGCCTGTCTGTCTGTCTGTCCATCTGTCTTCCCACAAGACCAATCCCTACACATCCCCAGACCCCAGGGCAGGTCAGCTTTGTCCTCCATCATCTCCCAAAGAAAATTCATGGTGATGGGGCATTTCCAGAGAGAGACACAGGAATAGTCTTGAGAAGTGTGGTAGGTGTGATAGCAATTATAGATGTGCCAGATTCCTTGATTCCAAAATGCACATTTTATTTTATATTTTACTATTTCTGATGTCAGGCTACATCTCATAGTCAATGCGTTTATTTCATATGATTGCATTTCCTTTTTGTACTTGATAATTAGTCATCAAAACAAGAGTGCGTTTTATAGACAAACGGCATCTTGGAATCAAACAAATACGATTTTACCAGTAATTGACACTTCACAGTTTGCAAAGTTTGTGACTTCCCTGGCCCTGTTAACACTGTCCAGGAGGTGAACTTTCTCAACCTCGGTCCTCTTGTCCTTTTGTTTTTAAGTTGCTCAGGCATGTCTGACTCTTTTTGACCCCTTGGACTGTAGCCCACTAGTCTCCTCTGTTCATGAGATTTCCCAGGCAATACTGGGTTTCCATTTCCTTCTCCAGGGGATCTTCCTGACCCAGGTACTAAACCCGCATCTCCTGCATTGGATCTTTTACTTTTTTTTCCCCAATCTTGGGGCATATGGAATATTAGTTCCCTGACCAGGGATCAAACCCACACCACCTGCAGTGGAAGCGTGGAGTCTTAACCACTCGACCACCAAGGAAGTCCCTAGACCAGGATAGTTTTTGTGGTGAGGGCTGTCCTGTGCATGAAAGAATGCAAACATCCCTGGCCTCTATGCATGGGACCAGTGCCCCCGTCCACCCCGCCCCCGCTGAGTTATGAGGACCAGGAAGGTCTCCAGACATGGCCAGATACCCTCAGGGAGGCACAATTGCCCCCACTGAGAACCACATTGTAAGACAAGATCTCCCATGATGTTTCTCCAAAGGAGGACACTGAGGGGCTAGTGGCTGGCCAAAGGATTGGGGGAAATGGTGATGGAGCCAGGCCTTGACCCAAGCCAGTGCCCTGTGGTTTGCCTGAGAGGCCAGGCCAGCTCTCCTTGGACAGCAGTGACTCAGCCCCTTGTCACGTGCCGAGGCTGCACACTCACCTGAAACATGGGTTTGCTGTCACTCTCGTTAGATGCTCCCTTGGGGTTCCTCCACTAGTCTCTGCCTCCGTGTTCCTCTCGGGCACTTGAGCACGTGGCCTATTGGGCTGGCCCTCACCCTTGCTCTCCGTTCCTAGGTGGCCACTTGCTGGACCTCCCAGTCCCTGGGAGACCCCAGGGCCCTGGCTCCAATGGAGCCCGGGAGCGCCTCTCCTCCTTTCCAAGAGGGACCCCATGACCACTGCCCACAGCAGGCCCGCTAAAGCCCCCAGCACCTGGGGATGGAACCCTTCACACCTCCAGCCCCTCCAGTGACTTCAACACCCCACACCCCCTTCCTGCCAGCCCCGTCCACCTTTCTCATTTCTCTCCCGTCATCCCTGGTGTGTTCCTCGTGCTGGCTCTGCGTCCCATCGCCTTGACCATCATCTCCACTTTGTTTGTGTCCTCAGACAGATGTTCCACCCATCTGTGCTGTCCGGCCGTGTTTCCTCCGCCCGGGCTCCGCGAGCCCCTGTGGACTGTGCTTGTGGGGAGCTGCCCCCACATTCACCAACCTGTCCGTCCGTCCGTCCGTCCGTCCGCCCCCAGGTGCTGCTCCATCTGCCTCCTTCACATGGCTTCCTCGCCCAGCACCGCCACGGCCTCACCGCCTCCGTGGTCCCCATTCTGTCTGCGTCCCCATCCTGTCTCCCCTCTTTCAGGTTCCCTGTGGGCTTGTGTAAGTGCCTCCCTAGACGCCTCTTCACCCAGCCATGCAGGGCATAGGTGGCCTTCAGGTGTTCTGGCCACTGAGACCTTTATGCAAACCAGGTTCCTACCTTACAGAGATGCAGGCCAGGCCAGGCAGGGGAAGGACAGATTGGGACATGTGTTTATCCCCCTTTACTCCAGAAGCACCAAGATTTACACATAAAGCAGCAGTATGTGAAGACTTGGGGGTCATCTCACCAGGCGAGGGGCAGAGATCAGAGGGCATGAGGTGGTGGGTGGGCACAGTTGGTGAGTCGCCCAGACAAGGAGCTCATGATGGGCCTCACTGTGTGGGTCCATGGGTCCTCAGACCTGTTCTGATGTCCCGGGTGTCCTTTTTAGTCCGTCATCATAATATGCAGCCTTGTGCAGCACCCAGGCTAGCACGTGGCCTTTTAGCTTTACCAGCCAAGACTGTACCCCCAAATCCTACCTCCTGTCTCCAGCTACTCTCTTAAATATCTCCTGGGCCACCTACAAGGCTTGCTGTGTGCACCCTGTCAGTCCGCTGCCCTGATGCCCCCACATGGATGTGATCTCCCCCTTCTCCTTCCTCAAACCACACCCTGGTGAAACCCACAAGACTGTCCCTCCTATCATCCACTGAGTGACCAGAAGCTGCCCACAGCTCCACTCGACAACATTTTGCTGTAAAATTTGGTCACAAGCTCTTGAGGGGCCAGTTCCAGCTTTGCCCATCTGTGTAATCTTAACCCAGCAGATGCTTGCTCATTGGCACGTCTATCTTTAGTTTGAATAGGATGCCCATGGAGGGCACACAGGAGCCAGGCTCTCGCTGCTCCTGTCACAGCCCTTCCCCTCTATTCCCCTAAGTGGAGGATGGGGACAGCTGTAGGGGAGCAAGTCTGCTGGCCAAGCAGCAGGCCACCCCATACGACCTCCTGATGGTGTGGACATCCGTCTATGAACGTGGATGTGATGGATCCACAGTCCTGGAGTTTCAGGGGCTCCAACAGGAGCAAATATCTGTTTGCATCTTTATTTTTAGCCTGTGGCCACAGAACGAAGCCTGGTCTCTTGCTCATGAAACTGCAGAGCAGGTAGAATCCAGGTGGCAAAAAGGATTCTGAGCCCCACCCCACTCCCAATGCATTACCAAAAAGAAATTTCCACAAAATCTGAGGACCTGATTTCCCTGCACCACATACCCTCACTGTTGGTCCTGACCCCAGGGATTCTAGTCCAGCCCCTGGTAGCCCTCATCCCCTCCCTGAGAAAGAGAGGAGATCCCAGACCAGAAGCTTGTAAGAGAGGGCAGTCCAGCTTACAGCCAGGGGTGGGGGTTGGGGGGAGGAGCAGAGGGTGACCCCTGCTTGTCACCTCCCCTTTCCTGGGGTTCGGTGGAGAACCCCATCAGGCAGCTGCATCTTGCTTTCAGTCACTGATGCCAGCTCATTTCTTTCATCCCCTTTGACATCATCAGGAATTTCTTGGCAGAAACATCAGGCTTGGGGGCCCCAAATGATCATAGATAAGATCCAGGTGCCAGGAGTCACCAGGTGTTGGCAAGCATGTCTAGGTGGTGCCTGGGAAACCAGAAGCAGCTTTTAGACTGGGGGGTGGGCACTTTCTTTCTGCTCCCTAGAACGTCAAGTACAGGCATGTGAGGGCTCTGCCTCCGTCCGTAACAGCCTTGTTGGCCAGGCCCTGATGCAAGGCAAGGCTGGACCCCACCCAACAGGTCAGATGGCCACGTGAGAGTTCAGAGCTAGCCGCACATTGGGTATTTTGCCCACACAAAGCCCCCACTGTGCTTCCCTGTACACTCAGATGCTCAGCACGGTCTGTGTCCACACAGTACTGCCCTTTGGGGGCCCTCCTCCAGCCTTCTCTGCCCCCACTGTCCCTTACTCTAGCCACTCTGACAACACCATATATTTCCCACATGGCTCTGGACTCTGGGGTGTGTGTGTGTGTGTGTACATGACTGAATGAAGTGTGCTGTTCCCTAAAGCCCCTCACTATGTAGGTGATGAACAAGAATAGAGTCCGGGACTGGTGGTGCCACATGCAAGTGACTAAATTGCCCACCCATCATCTTTCCACACCTGGGTCATAACCCCCAGTAAATCATTCAGGGAAGTCACCGAGTGGCCTGAGGACCTCAGCTATTCTTTCACTGGTCTGGGTGGTCAGGACCCCGTGAGGCATTCAAAAACATCCTGCTTCCTTCAGTCATTCACAGTCAGCGAGCAGTCACTCAGCCTTCCCTCTGCCTCTGTCCAAGATAAGAGGTCCTCCAAGCTCTCCAGACTGCCTGGTGCCCACCAAGGGCAGGAGGAGTGGGGCACCCCCAGAAGCCACCAACCAGCCCTCCAGCCCCAGAGTGGCTTCTAAGACCTTTGAACTCTTTTCTCCATCAGATCCACCAGCCTGTGCTTCAGATTTGGAGTTTGATGGAAAACCAGGCATGTATTGGGTTGGCCAAAAAGATGATTCTGGTTTTTCCATAAGATGTTAAAAACCAGAACGAACTTTTTGGCCCACTCGATAACAATCATGAACTATTAATGGCCGGAAGGACTCAGAGAGGTCTGCCAGTGACAGCATGATTCTTACTTCTTTTTTTTTTTTCCCACAACCTGCACTAAAGAAAAAAATAAAATTATATTTGACAGTGTTACCCTGTATACAAACACATATATACCTAAAAGGGACAAAAATGTCTCAAAGCAATTTTAGACCATGCAATGAACTCAGATATTTCCCTATTCTCTCTTTTTTAAAACTTTTTTTAAAATCTGATCAACATTCACCAAATTGATTTTATCACCCATGAAGAAGTCAAGACTGACAGTTCAAATAATATTTCTCCTCTCCACTATTTCTCAAACTCCAAAAACCCACCTCCTTTAAGACTTTGTCATACCCACGTGTCAGCTGTATTTGCATGTACTTAATAGTCTCCTTTAAATTAACTATTTCCAAGAAATAAATATTTAAATTTATTTTCTTTATTTAAAGAAGAAAAACCAACATGATAGCAAATGGGAAACCAGCATATTTGCCATAAATATATATGGTTACCATAAAAAATAAATACAGTGAAAACAAAACAATGTTATTAAATTCTTACCAGATCCTGATGTATGCCAAGGCTCTGATCCTTAGTGAGTCCTGTTACTGTTTGTTCAAAAAAGAAAAAAAAGAGTGAAGGAAATGGCAAGTGTTAGGAAGTGTCAAAACCATGATGCTGACACTCATGATGCTGGGTGGTGGGGGTGAAAATCAAATGTTTATCATCATATGAATCGATTTATTTAAACAGTGTCTGAGCATCACCTAAAATCAACTCTCAAATCACCTAGAATTGTCTCAGCTAACATGAGTGCTGTTGTACAAGGGGAGCCTGAGGACCAGAGGGAAAGATATGGCCCAGGGTCACAGAGCAAGCAGACAGAGGACTGAGACAGGTTTCTATCCTTGCTCTACCGTCCTCCCTGTCTTGACTCCCTCTGGAGAGGCAGAGTTGCCACCAGGAGACAGGTGGCAGAAAGCAGGATTGCTGTGGCTGTGTGCTGAGCTGAGAGGAGTCTGTAGAGCACTGTGTGGGGAGTCCCTCGAGGGAGCTGTCAGGAGCTCTGCCGGGACAGAGTGACCACCAGAGCCATCACAGCATCACCCCCTTACCCAGCACCCCATAAGAGGCACCAGACGGGGCGTGAAGGACCAGTGACTGGAACCCCTGCTTCAGAGCCACAGATGAGAGAGGCCTGGCCCATTCCCCACAAAGGCCATCAACCCCCGCCCAGACCACATCCAGGACAGTGGTCTCAGAGAGCAGGGCTTTCTGTGCTGGTAGCTCAGTGCCTGGGTGGGCAGAGGTCCCAGTGGGGCGAGAAACAAAGGCAGAGACATCTCAGGGAGAGAGTGTATGGGGGTGACTGGCGGGAATGGGGGTGGCACTACAAGGCACCCCCAGGACGTGATTCTGGGATGAGGTTGCGATGGAAAGTTTCAGGGGAGAGATGGAAAGGAAAGGAGAGCCCGGCGGGAGCTGGCGGCCAAGCACCAGGACTCTATCTGGGAAGGCGAGCAGACAGGTAGAGGGGGACCTTCCAGCTTGGGGTGGGAGGGGATGGTCCACTGAGAAGCCCCAGCTGGCACCATGTCAACCCCCACCATCCAGAGGACTGACCCTCTTGCCCAGCAGGCATTTCAGCCCCAAGCGCTACTGTTAACTCTTGGCAAATAGAAACCCCTTTCCATTCAGCAAAGCGAGTGACCCACAGGGGTGTGTCTCTTCTTGGGAGAGGCACCAGCGTTTTAAGTGAAAAACCTCTGTCAATGCCATTTGCTTCAAAGTTGCGACCCGCCCTGTGTCCCTTACCTGGGGATGTACCTCACTGACCTGGCCTTCATCGAAGAGGGTACGCCCAACTACACGGAGGACGGCCTGGTCAACTTCTCCAAGATGAGAATGGTGAGTTCCCTGCAGCAGAGCGGGGAGGGGGAGGTATCATCAAAACCCGAGCCCGGGCCCACCGGAGCTCTGCCTCCAGGCCTGGCCAACTTGGGGGAACCTGAGCCCTGCTCCTCCTGTAAGAACAGTAACCCCCTTAAGTGGCGATTAGCATTGGCCTGCCCTGAGCCAGTTGTACCTCCATTCCCTCCTCTAACACCTACAGGCTGAGGAGTGGGTGTTGTCCACCTTACAGGGGAGCAAGCTGAGGCTGGGAGAGATCCAGGACCAGCCCAAGATCACCCCTAAGTAAACGGCAGAGCCGGGTCTGGGGCTCTGTCTGACCTCAAAGGTGTATCTTTATTCCAAGCCCATCCAGTGTTGTTCAGATAAGCACTTGCTTTTTTTTTTTTTTAACTTTATTTTCTTTATTTTTGACTGTGTTGGGTCTTCATTGCTACACATGGGTACTCTCTAGTTGCAGTGTCATCGCAGTGGCTTCTCTTGTTGCAGAGCACAGGTTCTCAGGCACACGGGCTTCAGTAGTTGCAACTCACAGGTTCTAAGCACAGGCTCAGTAGTTGTGGTACATGGGCATATTTGCCCCGAGGCATGTGGGATCTTTCCAGACCAGGGATCAAACCTGTGTCCCCTGCATTGACAGGCAGATTCTTAACCACTGAGACCATGAGGGAAGTCCTAGAAAAGCCCTTGCTTTATGTGGCCACAGCCGAATCATTTCTAAGCAAGTAGGTTTTCAATTTCCCCAGAGAAATCTAGGACCTGGGAGGGGAGATGAAGACCCCCTTCCAGCAGAGAGCCTTGTTTATACCCATGCTTCTCCCCTGTTGTCTCCAGCCAGGGAGCCTCTATTTGTATTGGTTCTGTATCATGGGCTTCCTCCTAAGGTTTTGTTTAATTGGTAAGATTTCTCTGTCAAGGGCAAGTTGGCAGCACTGCCCTAGTGGCAGGACAGGGAGACTTTGTGTGGTCTTGCACACCGTGGGCACATGGAAAGTGGCCTTTAGCTGTTGCTGGAGTTGAGGGGAGCTGTTTTAGGATATTGGATAAGCTGGCACCACTGATCAAGTGATGTGTTTCTCTCTCAATCACATACTGTAATTTTTGTTGTTTTTCAGTCCTTAAGTCATGTCTGACTCTTTCTGATCCCATGGACTGCAGCACACCAGGCTTCCCTGTCCTTCACCATCTCCCGGAGTTCACTCAAACTCAAGTCCATTAGTCAGTGGTGCTATCTAACCATCTCATCCTCTGCCACCCCCTTGTCTTTCTGCCCTTAATCTTTCCGAGCATCAGGGTCATCAGGATTTTTTTTAGCAACAAAATCACTCATTTATTTTCACTATTCAAAGAAAATTATTGGTAATTTTCTCTTACTATATTATCTGTGAGTCTTTAAAATAATTTTCATCATCTTTAGTGTAATCTGACTGAATATATGTTTTACATTTCAGAATATGCATCTTTTTATTGAAGTATAGTTGATTTACAATTCTGTGACAGTTTCAGGTATATGATATAATGATTCAGTGTTTTTTATAGATTATATGAATGGATAAAGAAGATGTGGTGGTGGTGGTGGTTTAATCGCTAAGTTGTTCCTGCCTCTTGCAACCCCATGGACTGTAGCCCACCAGGCTCCTCTGTCCATTGAATTTTCAAGAATTCTGGAGTGGGCTGCCATTTCCTTTTCCAAGAGAAGATGTATATATATATACACACACACACACACACACACATGCACACACACACACTGAAATATTATTCAGCCCTAAAAATCAATGAAGTTCTAAGAGGTACAAAATGTTATGTATAAAATAAGCTATAAGGATATATTGTACAACACAGGGAATGTAACCAGTATTTTATAATAGCTACAAATGGAGTATAACCTTTAAAAATTGTAAATCACTGTATTGTCCACCTGTAACATATAATAATGTGCATCACCTATACTTCAATAAATAAATAAATTGAGTGAGGTTCTGCCATTTGCAGCAACGTGGATGGACCTCAAGGATATTGTGCTTGGTGAAATAAGTCAGAGAAGGACAGATAGTCTGTGTTACCCCTTATAACCTATAGATTTATAGATTCTTACCAAGGATCAGCCTTTGAGGCAGGTTGCTGGTAGAAGGAAAATCATGATGCTTCAGTAGCATCTCCCAGGAGGTAAATTAAGAGGCTGAGTTGATGGCTATTGATGTCCCTTCTGTTCTGCAGGGGGAGGGCGTCCAGGGGTGATACTAAGAGCAAATTGTTTCTAAAACTCATCTTCCTGGAACTTCTCTCATGGCCCAGTGGCTAAGACTTCATGCTCCCAATGCAAGAGACACAGGTTTGAAACTTGGTCAGGGAACTAGATCCCACATGTGGCAACAAAGACATGTCACAGCCAAATAAATAATAAATATAAGTTAAAATAAATATTTAAAACTCTCCTTCCTTCCCGCAGATATCCCACATCATCCGAGAGATCCGCCAGTTTCAACAAACTGCCTACAAGATCGAGCACCAAGCAAAGGTAAGCTGGCAGCATTTGCAGTCACTTCTGATTTCTCACGAGTGCTGTGGCGGCACCCCGCTTCTTCCTGCCTCTTCCCCTCCCCCTCCAAACCCAAGCATTTTCTGCCTTGAATTCCCTGGGCCCCACTCTTCCAGGAAGCCCTCCTCCCTGTGTCCTGTCCCCTGACCTGCCACAAGTTCCCTCTCCTTCAGACAGAGCTTGTGGTCATCCCATAGCTCCCATCTGATCTTTACCTGCCACAGGATGGCTTAGAATCATGCCTGGTCTCCTCGGAGGCAAGAGAGGCTGTGTTTATCACATCTTTTTGAAATGCTCACCAGTTTCAAAATTCACAGCTAGAAAGGGCACCCAGCAGAAAGTCCCCCAGCCTCCAAGTAAGTTCCCCTCCCAACGCCAATTGCATCACTCATTCTTTGTGTGTGTTTGCAAGCACAGCAAAACTTTTTTTTTTTTTATTCTGTTAGCAGACCATACACACGCACATATTTCTTTGGGGCTTCCCACGCGGCTCAGTGGTAAAGAATCTGCTGGCCAATGCAGGAGACGTAAGAGATTTGGGTTCAGTCCCTGGGTTGGGAAGATCCCCTGGAGGAGGAAATGGCAACCCAGTCCAGTTTTCTTGCCTGGGAAATCCCATGGACAGAGGAGTCTGGTGGGCTACAGTCCATGAGGTCACAAAGAGTCGGACACGACTGAACATGCATGCACTCCTTTGTGATAGACTTGCCCTGTCTCCTGCCAGGTTCCATGAACTCACTCTGTCTTTAACTGATAGCCATAGGGGGAAGAGAAGCCTTAATCAAGTATGCCGCTTTTTCCTTGTCATTCACTCATTCTTTCATTTGGCAAGTGCTTATTGAACATACACCAGGTACCAGGCTGTATTAGGCCTATGCCCCCTTCTTAAACTTGCCCTTAAGCTCCAAGGTACAATACAAATAAATGTTACTGCCCTTTAGACTTGGAGAAGGAAATGATAGCCCACTCCAGTATTCTTGCCTGAGAAATCCCATGGACAGAAGAGCCTGACGGGCTACAATCTATGGGTCACAAAATCTTAAGCATGCCCTTCAGGCTCCTTCTGTTAACAGCTTTGCAGTGGTGGTGTTTGCTGTCAGTCTCAAAAGAAGCAACACTCTTAGGGAAACAAATGCTCATGATGGAGAAAACTGACCAGTCTGATGATTTCCAGAGTGTTTGGAGGGTTGAGATTTTGTGCTCTACAAAGAATTGTTCGTATGAAGCTACTAGCTAGATATAAAAGTCTGGTCCTGGGACTTCCCTGGTGGTCCAGTGGTTAAGACTGGACCCTTCTACTTCAGGAGGCATGGGTTCGATCCCTGCTTGGGCTACTAAGATCTCACATGCTACATGGCATGGCCAAGAAATAAAAATAAGTAATTTTTTAAAAGACAGAAAAAATTAAGTCTGGTCTGTTTCCCATAGCTGTTTAAGATTGCCATGTTTTTATCAGAGTTCGTCTAGACGTGAAATCTGAGGTCATCTTCCTGGAGGTGCTGGTTGAGAGCCATTAGTCAGACACAGTAACCTTTTCATTGGTGACTAATGGTCAGCATCCTAGACAGCCGGGTCTGTCCCTCACAGTAGCAGAGGGTCAACTAGCAAAGAAGCTCACAAGGACTTGATTTTTCTCCAGCAGCTATCAGAAGGTTCCTGATTACATGCTAAGAAATGTAATTGTTTTCTTCCTCCTGATTTAAGTGTCTGTGGAAAAACATGAACCTTCAGCTCCAAACAACTGACAAGTCACTGAACCTTGGAAACGTGAAAGTGTTTAGTTGCTCAGTCCTGTCCGACTCTTGGTGACCCCATGGATTGTAGCCTGCCAGGCTACTCTGTCCATGGAATTCTCCAGGCAAGAATACTGGAGTGGATTGCCATTCTCTTCTCCAGGGGATCTTTCTGACCCAGGGATGGAACCAAGATCTCCCATGTTGCAGACAGATTCTTTACCATCTGAGCCTTGGAGAGATTCTTTATGAAGGGTGGGGGTCTGACTGTGAGATTGGGCTCTGATCTCTCATCGTACATTTAACACACAGGAGTCCAGCAAAGCACTCGGGAGCTGGGTGAAGTGGGACACGTGGAGGAAGGAGAATAGTTTAATCCATGTGGTGACTCTTCCTGATTTTCCACTCTGAGATTTTGCCCTGGAGTGAGCCTTGTGAGGGGAAGAACGGGGAGCCTCCTTTCTTACACAGCCTCAGCTTCCACGGTTGGCTCCTGGGGGATTCTCTCATGCTACATAATCCCGATGTTTAAGAACATTTTTCCAACATATGGAAACACTGAAAGAACTGTCTCTGGAGTAGGAAATGGTAACCCACTCCAGTATTCTTGCCTACAGAATCCCATGGACAGAGGAGCCTGGCGGACTACAGTCCATAGGGTCACAAAGAGTCAGACACAACTGAAGCAACTGAGCACACACGCATGAAAGAACTGTTAACACCCATACATCCACAGCCCAGATGCTACAGTTGACATTTTAGATATAGAGATATAGATGTGAATGTGAAAGTTGCTCATTTGTGTCCAACTCTTTGAGAGCCCATACAGTCCATGGAATTCTCCAGGCCAGAATACTGGAGTGGGTAGCCTCTCCCTTCTCCAGGGGATCTTCCCAGGTCTTCCACATTGCAGGCGGATTCTTTACCAGCTGAACCACCAGGGAAGCCCATAGATAGAGATGATTATATTTTGAAATATCTATCTATTTGGCTGCACTGGGTCTTTGTTGCACCACGAAGGGTCTTTAGCAGCAGCACTTGGACTCTTAGTTGCAGCATGTAGGGATCTAGTTCCCCAACCGGGATGGAACCCCGGCCCCTTGCACTGGGGGTGTGAAGTCTTAGCCACTGGACCACTAGGCAAGTCCCATAGATATAGACGACTTTTTGATATGAGCCTAAAATATGTTTTCTAACACATAGGAATGGTGGTCAAGAGTAATTTTGACCATATGTGATTTTCTATTACTATGAAGACAAAAACTTAAGGCAATACTAAAAAATAGTATTAAGACACAACAGGGACCTCAATGGTGGTCCAGTGGTTAAGAGTCCGCCTTCCAATGCAGGGGACACGGGTTCAATCCTGGTTGACGAATTAAGATCCCCCATGCCTTGCAGTGTGGCCAAAAAATAATAATAATAAAGAAGCAAAATCATAAACAGTTTAAAAAAGACACATTGTTTTTAATGCATCTTTGCCTCATGTGCAAGCCTGATGCCCCTCTCCCCATGATGCTGCCTGATTCCTGGGAGACACTCAGTGACCACCTAGTATATTGTGGAGATTGCATCACCTCGCATTCCTCCTTCTCTTTTCCTTTTCTCAGGTAACCCAGTATTTACTGGACCAATCTTTTGTAATGGATGAAGAAAGCCTCTACGAGTCTTCTCTCCGAATAGAACCAAAACTCCCCACCTGAAGCCGGTACCCAGCCCAGATTCAGCCGCTCACATGGACACGTGCTCTATGATACTGTACATAGTCGTTTGGTTTCTCTGGGTTTTCTTCTTTAGTATGTGCTTCTCCAAGAATACAAATCCGTTCTTGTTCTTAGATTCCCATAGAACCAGAATATGAATTTCTGCACCGTTTAAGACTTGGTCTGCCCACCCCACCCCTCGTCTCCTGCAGTGCCTGGTTCTTTTCATCAACCATCCTCTCAGTCTGTCCTTCCCGGCCCCTTACTCTTCTCCGAAGGGAAAACAGACCCCGCGCATACACGACCCTTAGGCACCCGTCCTGCTTCTGTCCGTCCCCAGCCCAGGCCCCTGGGCCGAGTCAGCCAGGCAACATCCTCCGGCATGTTCCATGTAGTTGTGATAACTGGGTGGGGGGTGGGGGGAGGCGGGAGGGGGAACCATACCCCAGAGTCTGGTCATCGACAAACCTTCCTGCTGATGGTGACGCCGATTTCCAGAGCAGCTTTTCCAGCCCAAATCGCAGGTCTCCAAACTCCGCACCTCCCAGTGACCCAGAGGGAAGAGGGTCCTGTCCGCTGAAAACCACGCCCCATGACAGCCCTGGAGGCCGCCGCCTCGGTGCCATGCTGCCCCCGGCTCTGGAAATAGCACCAGGGGACATGACCATAGGTCTCCGTAGCCCTGGACAAGGCCCCAGAACTTCCCGAGGAAAACAGAATCACAACACCAAGTCGTGTCGACTTCGCCAAAGGCGGCCAGCATCCACTGCAAGTCGAGAACACGTGAAAAATGTCACTTTTCCTCTTTGAGCCGCCTAATGGTCACTACAAAGCTTACGTTGAGATGCTCCCAGTCTGTATGCCTTGTGAAAAATAGTACCACACTGTAGATTTAGGAACTCAATAACCAAGTGTTTTTATTGCATATACTGTAGTCCTGTCTAAATGCCTTCTAGCAGGAATATAGTACTGTAGTGCTTATTCTGTGAATACTACCATCTATTTTTTACATTGTACAGTATAGAAAACACAGGTCAACTCTGAAGTGGCAGGCATGCTCCACTCCGACAGACAGACAACTTTTGCTGTAAGCGATACCTAGTGGTATGGGAATTCTATTTCAAGTCCTATAATATTTCAACTTACAGCTTGTTTGGAAAACAATTTCCAGTTTTGTAAAAATATATGTTTCCTGATTACCTCTTGCTAATAAATCTATTCTATCTCAGGGTGAACGGTGGAATTTTGATGGGTTTCATTTATTCATTCAAGGAGTGTTTTGATGAACACTTGGTCCTTCTCGGGCTCTGGACTCAGACCAGAGGTCTGGAGTGGTCAGGGCACCCACTCCTTCTTTCTGGGGGAACTCATAGTCTGACGTCAAAGAGCATGAATTCGAGCACACTCTGGGGGATAGTGGAAGACAAGAGGAGCCTGGTGTGCTACAATCCATGGGGTTGCAAAGAGTCAAACACAACTAAGCTACTGAACAACAACAACAACATAGTCTGATGAGGAAGACTGTTGCAGTTTTCTATTGTAGCAAGAACAAATAGCTCCAAAACTTAATGGCTGAAAACAGTTTTGCACAATTCTATGGGTTGTCTGGGTCCAGCTGGTGGTCCTTGCTTGGGGTCCCTTGTGAGGTGAGGATCGTAGTTCCCTGACCAGGGATGGAACCTGCACCCACTGCATCGGCTGCTGGAGAAGGAGTGTCTGGAGAGGTGGGTTGTAGTTGTCTCGGGAGTATGGCCATACCACCCAGACGCACCCACCACCCCCCAAGAATTTATATCTAGCCTCTGGGCATGCATACCTCCGTCAGGATCATGAGCTCTAGGAGGTCAGGATCAGATACCTATAAGCCAGCCCTAGAGCTCATGGCCTGGCTGAAGAGAAGAAACACAAAGCAAATTACCCTCACGTTCCTAACTGCAGCTCACATCTCCTCCAGGCTCCTCAAAACAAAACACCTAGAGGGCTTCCCAGGTGGCTCAGTGGTGAAGAATTTGCCTGCCAATGCAGGAGACGCGGGTTCGATCCCTGATCTGGGAAAACCCCACATGCCATGGGGCAAGTAAGCCGGTGCGCCACGACTACCTGTGCTGTAAAGACTGGTCGCTGCAACTCCTGAAGCCCGCGCTCCCTAGAGCCTGTGCTCTGCAACAAGAGAAGCCACTGCAATGAGAAGCCCATGCATCACAGCTGGAGAATAGCCACCGCTCGCAGCAACAAAGACTCCATGCAGCCAAATAAACAAATAAACAAACTACATAGAAACTGCCACCACCTGGTGCCCTACGGCCCCCTCACTCTACTGGACCAACCTGACCTCATCAGCTCCCCCACCGCCCCTGGGTCTCCTTAACACCCCTCCCTGTGGTACGAGCTAGAAACCCAGAGGTCGCCCTGACTCTCCCTTTAAAGGGTCACCTGATCCAGGCACTGTTAACCCCTAACTACCTCTCCACACTGACCACAGCTCTTCGTCACCTCTGCCACTACCTTGGATGAGCAGTTCCCAGTTTTTTTTAAATAAGGGACCCCTCTATACTCGCAAAAACTATCAAGGACCCCTCCCAGAAAAAGACCATATAAGTGGGTTACATCAGTGGGTATAATTGTATTACTGGTTATTTTATTTGAAAAACTTCAGGAACGTTTTTAAATAATTATTTATTAATTCATTTAAAAATAGCAGTAACACCAGCAATCCCACTTGTGGGTATTTGCCCAAAAGAACTGAAAACAAGGTCTCAAAGGCATAATTGTACACTCATTTTCATAGTAACTTATTCACAATAACCAAAAGGTATAATCAATCCAAGTGTATAAACAGATCAATAAACAACCAGTGGTAAACAAACAACAGAATGGGATTCAACCTTTACAAAGAAAGAAATTCTAGGACTTCCCTGGTGGTCCAGTGGTTAAGACTCTGAGCTTGCAATGCAGGGGGCTCAGTTAGTTCAATCCCTGGTTGGGGAACTAAGATCCCACATGCCGCACCATGTGCCCTCCAAAAATAAAATTAAAAATGAATAAAAGGGCACAAACTACTGTTGTAGAATCTGGACTCAAAAACACACCTCAGAGGACACTCAAGACAATGGAGAACAGTTTATTACACCAGCGGGTCCAAGGGGAATCGGTTCCCAACAAGGCCTATGATGATTTCGGGGGACTCGGTTTTATACCCTCCGCTACATGACTGGTTACACATTAGTAATTAGTTTTACAACATGCAGGCATGGAAGAATTAACAATTACAACACGCAGGTGGAGACGCTATCATTAATCTGAGACAACCTGACCCTTACTTCCAATCGTTGTTTGCCACCTGTGAGAAGGGGGTTTCCTGGTTTTTCTTTAACAATGGTTAACAGGGTTCACGGAGAAGGCAATGGCAACCCACTCCAGTATTCTTGCCTGGAAAATCCCATGGACGGAGGAGCCTGGTAGGCTGGACCCCAACACTACCACTTGGATAAAGCTTGAAGACATTCAAGCTTTGTGAATGTCATAAAGCTTGTCACATTATGTCACATTCAAGACATAATGAAGACATTATGCTAAGTGAAATAAACCAATCACAGAAAGGTAAACATTGTACAATTCCACTTGTATTGTGTCCCTGCTGCTGCTGCTGCTGCTAAGTTGCTTCAGTCGCATCTGACTCTGTGCAACCCCATAGATGGCCTCCTACCAGGCTCCTCTGTCCCTGGGATTCTCCAGGCAAGAACACTGGAGTGGGTTGCCATTTCCTTCTCCAATGCATGAAAGTGAAAAATGAAAGTGAAGTCGCTCAGTCGTGTCCGACTCCTAGCGACCCCATAGACTGTAGCCCACCAGGCTCCTCCATCCATGGGATTTCCCAGGCAAGAATACTGGAGTGGGGTGCCATTGCCTTGTCCCTAGAGCAGTCAAATTCATAGAAACAGAAAATAGAATGGTGCTTACTAGAATTTTGTTGTTGTTGAAATTTTTAATCTTTAAAACAGACAGCTCTTTTCCAGTATTTTTTAACCATTCAGATGTATTTCGTTGGAATATTTATTCACATAATTTTCCTTAACACATTTCTTTCTACACAAGACTGAAAGTAAAAGTCTCTGTAACATTTTCAATTATAGCAATACACTTTAATAAATTATAAATTAACAGAATCTTCATGTTTGCTTTAAAAAAATCATTCATCAAGTGTTAAATTGCACAAAGGCAAAACCATGGCTCATTCATCCACTTCTGCTCAGCACCAAGCCTGGGATGTCATGACATTCTGCACAGAATGTTTGTTGAATGAATGAACCACATCTTCACTCTTCAGATTGTGAACCCTGAACCAGCAACACTAGCATTGCCTGGGAATCTGGTAGAAAAGCAGGATCGCCCCACCTCAGACTTCTTGAACCTGAATCTGAACAAGCTCTCCAAGTGATATGTGAGCACGTGACCATTTTACAATCACTGTATTTGAACAAGCACACATCATTTCAGCCCCTGGATATGTCCATACACTACCTCTCCAATTGCACCACCCTCTATGCCAGTTAGACCAAACTACTGACTGCTCTCAAGTTTTTATTTTTATATCAGTCACTTCCACTTTTCTTTAAATGTCCTTCTCAGAAGCCTTTACCGATTTTCTCCAATCAGGGGCTTCATCTGTACCCATCTCAGGTTGATCTCTGCCTCATGTCAAGGACCTGTGTCACTTCCCTCCTGTGAGATTCCACATGGTCTGGGTGGTCTGACTCCTGCGGCTCCCAGTACCACACCTAGCCCATGAAAGATGCTCTTGTCAGGTCTGATTCATAGTGGGACTGCCAGGAAAAGGGAGTGAAAGGAAAAATAAAGTAAACCTCATCAAAATTAAAAACAGTTGCGCATTGAAGAACATTCTCAAGAAAGTTAAAAGACAACCTACAGAATGAAAGAATCTTTCTGCAAGTCGTATATTGGATAAGAGTTTTGTATCCAGAGTATATAAAGAACTCTAACAACTCAAAAGCAAAAAGACGACAAACCAATTTAAAAAATGGTCAAAGATGGGACTTCCCTGGGGTCCAGTGGCTAAGACTCCTAATGCAGGTGGCCCAGGTTTGATCCCTGGTCGGGACACTAGATCCCACATGCTATAACTAAGACCTGGCCCAACCAAATAGATAAATAAATAGGTGGGGGTTTTTGTTTTTTGTTTTGAGTGGACAAAGAACTTGCATAGACATTTCTCCAAAGAAGATATGCAAATGGCCTATAGGCACATGAAAAGATGTTAGACAATATTGGTCTTTCAGTTCAGTTCAGTTCAGTCCCTCAGTCGTGTCCAATTCTATGAGACCCCATGGACTGCAGCACGCCAGGCTTCCCTGTCCATTACCAACTCCCAGAGTTTACTCAAATTCATGTCCATCAAGTAGGTGATGCCATCCAACCATCTCATCCTCTGTCATCCCCTTCTCCTGCCTTCAATCTTTCTCAGCATAGAGTCTTTTCCATTGAGTCAGTTCGCATCAGGTGGTCAAAGTATTGAAGCTTCAGCATCAGTCCTTCCAATGAGTACTCTACTCAGGACTGATTTCCTTTAGGATGGACTGGTTGGATCTCTTTGCAGTCCAAGGGACTCTCAAGAGTCTTCTCCAACACCACAGTTCAAAAGCATCAATTCTTCAATGATCAGTTTCTTTATAGTCCAACTCTCACATCCATGCATGACTACTGGAAAAACCGTAGCTTTGACTAGATGGACCTTTGCTGGCAAAGTAATGTCTCTGCTATTTAATATGCTGTCTAAGTTGGTCATAGCTTTTCTTCCAAGGAGCAAAAATCTTAATTTCATGGCTTTAGTCATCATCTGCAGTGATTTTGGAGCCCTGCAAAAATAAAGTCTGTCACTGTTTCCATTGTTTCCCCATCTATTTGCCATGAAGTGATAGGACCAGATGCCATGATCTTGGTTTTCTGAATGCTGAGTTTTAAGCCAACTTTTTCGCTCTCCTCTTTCACTTTCATCAAGAGGCTCTTTAGTTCTTCTTCGCTTTCTGCCATAAGGGTGGTGTCATCTGCATATCTGAGTTTATTGATATTTCTCCCAGAAATCTTGACTCTAGCTTGTGCTTCAGCATTTCTCATGATGTACTCTGCGTATAAGTTAAATAAGCAGAGTGACAACATACAGCCTTGATGCACTCCTTTTCTGATTTAGAACCAGTCTGTTGTTCCATGTCCAGTTCTAACTGTTGCTTCTTGACCTGCATACAGATTTCTCAGGGGGCAGGTCAGGTGGTCTATTGTTCCCATTTCTTTAAGAATTTTCCACAGTTTGCTGTGATCCACACAGTCAGAGTCAATAAAGCAGAAGGGGTAGTCAATAAAGCAGAAGTAGATGTTTTTCTGGAACTCTCTTGCTTTTTTGATGATCCAGCGGATGTTGGCAATTTGATCTCTGGTTCCTCTGCCTCTTCTAAACCCAGCTTAAATATCTGGAAGTTCACGGTTCATGTACTGTTGAAACCTGGCTTGGAAGATTTTGAGCATTACTTTGCTAGCATGTGAAATGAGTGAAATGAGTTCAAAGAATTTGAACATTCTTTGGGATTGGAATGAATACTGACCTTTTCCAGTCCTGTGGCCACTGCTGAGTTTTCCAAATTTACTGGCATACTGAGTGCAGCATTTTAACAACATCATCTTTTAGGATTTGAAGTAGCTCAAATGGAATTCCATCACCTCCACTAGCTTTGTTCATAGTGATGCTTTCTAAGGCCCACTTGACTTCACATTCCAGGATGTCTGGCTCTAAGTGAATGATCACACCATCGTGGTTATCTGGGTCATGAAAATCTTTTTTTTTTTGTATAGTTCTTCTGTGTATTTTTGCCACCTCTTCTTAATATCTTCTGTTCCTGTTAGGTCCATACCATTTCTGTCCTTTATTGTGTCCATCTTTGCATGAACTATTCCCTTGGTATCTCTAATTTTCTTGAAGAGATCTCTAGTCTTTCCCATCCTATTGTTTTCCTCTGTTCCTTTGCATTGATCACTTCGGAAGGCTTTCTTATCTCTCCTTGCTATTCTTTGAAACTCTGCATTCAAATGAGTATATGCATGCAATCTCAAAAACCACAGAATGGTCTCTGTTTCCAAGGCAAACCATTCAATTTGACAGTAATCCAAGTCTATGCCCTGACCCGTAATGCTGAAGAAGCTGAAGTTCAACAGTTCTACGAAGACCTACGAGACCTTTTAGAACTAACAACCAAAAAATATGTCCTTTTCACCACAGGGGACTGAAATGCAAAAGTAGGAAGTCAAGAGATACCTGAAGTATTTGGCCTTGGATTACAAATTGAAGTAGGGCAAAGGCTAACAGAGTTTTCCTAAGAGAATGCACTGGTCATAGCAAACACCCTCTTCCAACAAGACAAGAAAAGACTCTACACATGGACATCACCAGATGGTCAATACCGAAATCAGATTGATTATATTCTTTGCAGCCAAAGATGAAGAAGCTCTATACAGTCAGCAAAAACAAGACCAGGAGCTGACTATGGCTTAGATCATGAACTCCTTATTGCCAAATTCAGACTTAAATTGAAAAAAGGCAGGAAAATCCACTAGACCATTCAGGTATGACCTAAATCAAATCCCTTATGATTATACAGTGGAAGTGACAATTAGATTCAAGGGATTAGATCTGATACACAGAGTACTTGAAGAACTATGGATGGAGGTTCATGACATTGTACAGAAGGCAGTTATCAAGAGCGTCCCCAAGAAAAAGAAATGCAAAAAGGCAAAATGGTTGTCTGAGGAGGCCTTACAAAAAGCTGAAAAAAGAAGCAATGCTAAAGGCAAAGGAGAAAAGGAAAGATATACATTGGTCATTGAGTGAGTGAGTGAGTGAAAGTCGTTCAGTTGTGTCCGACTCTTTGCGACCCCATGGACTATATAGTCCATAAAATTAACCAGGCCAGAATATTGAAGTGGGTAGCCTTTCCCTTCTCCAGGGGATATTCCCAACCCAGGGATCAAACCCAGGTCTCCCACATTGCAGGTGGATTCTTTACCAGCTGAGCCACAAGGGAACCCCACATTGGTCATTAAAGAGATGCCAATCCAAACCACAATGAGATACTATTTCACACCCACTAAGATGGTGATGATAAAAGACAAAGACAAAACAGAAAATAACAATTCTCCAAAAGAGAAATAGGAATCTTCATACATTGTTGGTGGGATGTAAAATGGTGCAGCCACTCAGTCACTGTGGAAAACAGCCTGGCATTTCCTCAAAAAGTTAAACAGAATTACAATATAATCCACTAATTCCACTCCTAGTGTATACACAAGAGACATAAAAACGTGTGTTCACTCAGAAACTTGTACATGAATGTTTACAGCAGCATTATTCAAAATAGCCAAAAGGTAAAAACAACCCAAATACCCATCAACAAGTAAATGGATAAACAAAACACGGTACACATACCATGGAATATTATTCAGCTTTTAAAAGGAGCAAAACACTGATGCATTCCATACGTTGGATGAACCTTGAAAACATTATGCTACATTATAGAATCCAGACACAAATGATCACAAAGTGCATGATTTGTTTCATATAAAATGTTCAGAACAGGCAAATTCATAAAGACAGGAAGTGATTAATGGTTGCCAAGGAGTTGGGGATGGAGGGAAGGAGTGTGGTTGCTTAAAGGACATGGGCTGTTCTTTCACAGAGGGTTTTTTTAAAGTTTTGAAACTAGAGAGAGGTAGTACTTGCACAATGCTGTGACAGCACTAAATGCCATTGGATTCTATACTTTAAAATGGTTAACTCATGGGACTTTCCTGGCCATCTCGTGATTAAAACTCCATGCTTCCACTGCATGGAGCATGGGTTTGATCCCTGTTCATAGAACTAAGATCCCACATGCTGTGCAGTGCAACCAAAAAATAAAAATAAATAAAACAGTCAATTCATGTTATGTGAAATTTACCTCAAAAAGAGAGAGAGGAAGAACTGACTGTAGTTGTTCAGTTTCCCTGTCGTGTCCGACTCTGTGACTCCGTGGACTCCAGCACACCAGGCCTCCCTGCCCTTCACCATCTCCCAGAATTTGCCCAAGTTCAGTGCTCGCTAGAAAGTACTCCTGATGTGAAATCATATCAGTTATTGTATCAGAAATTATATCAGGTAATGGGAGAACTCTGAATTGTATGCTTTAAAATGGTGAATTATAGATACTACATAGATTTCACTTCATTTGAAAAAAAAAAAAAAACAGTAAGAAATAAAACAGGGAACAGGGCTGGTCAGAGAGAGCTTCTCACTTCTCCCAAGTGTCCCAAACTGGGCCTTGAAGAACTAGAAACCTCAAGTTTTCTGGCTGAGAGAAGAGGGGGGCCTGAGTGTCTCTGATGAGGGACAGCCTGAGTGATGGCTGAACAGGTCTGGTGAGATGCCCAGGGAGAGGGCAGGGGGCAGGTGGGGTGCCTGCCAGGGTCCCTGAGCAACTGGCCGGGGAGTCATGCAGGGCCTGATGGTGAAGTGGCCCAGCCTGATTCTATTTTCAGTCCATCAGCCCCTTATCAGCACTTATCACACATATGCCGTAACGTATGTTTACTGTGCAATTATTGCCCACACTCAGATCAAGTGACTCCCAGCCTAGGAACAGCCAGGGTCCACTTCTCATTGCTGGGAGGGGAAGTAAATCCTGCTTGCACAGGTCAGGGTCCAGGCAAACCGGCTGCTCCTCTTCCACATCTAGAATCTCCCAGCAGCCCCTCCAAGCTTCGAGCCCACCGGTAAACTCCCTACACCCATTCTTGTTACTCCCCAGGGGTCTTACGAAACAATCCTAAAGGAAATCAACCCTGAATATTCATTGGAAGGACTGATGTTGAAGCTGAAGCTCCAGTACTTTGGCCTCCTGATGCAAAGAGCCGATTCACTGGAAAAGACCCAATGCTGAGAAAGATTAAAGGCAGGAAGAGAAGGGGGCGACAGAGGATGAAATGGTTGGATGGCATTACCAACTCAATGGACATGAGTTTGAACAAACTCCGGGAGATAGTGAAGGACTGGGAAGCCTGGCATGCTGCAGTCCATGGGGTCACAGGGAGTCGGACACGACTGAGAGACTGAAAAACAAACAACATCTCTCATGGCCGCTGGAAGCCTCATCAGGAGAGGAGCATAGAACCTCCAAGTCTCTCTCAGCCAGGACCCGAAGCCCCTCAAACACCACCGTTAATGCCACCAGCATTTTATCATCTCACTCAGAATAAATAACAATGACTACTGCTGCTACCACCTCTGTCCAGCCTGCAGCGTGTCCAGCTCTGTTTCTGAGCAAGAACTCCCGGGTGTTTTTAACCTCCATTTCACAGAGGAGGATAAGACACAGGAAACCTGATTTTCAAAATATTTAACTGCCATGAGTTATGGCATGAGTACTGACCACCAAGACTAACGGCCAAGAGGATGCAAACTGGCTGAAAATCAACCAGTTCTGCAGGGCACCCTCCAAAGTCGTACAGGCTAAATCATCACATTATGGATACAGATGATGAATTCAGGAGTCGGGGAAGAGAAAGTTCATGCGGAGGAGGGAGGAAGGGGTTGGAGGTTGGGCTGAGCCAGGACAAGGAGCTCAGCTATGAACTGGTGTGAGGAGTGCAGTGGAGCTGAACACTACAAGCAGAATAGGGATATATCAAAGAAGGTCTTAAGGGAAAACAAAGGAGCGCAGACCGTGACAATGTGACATGCTCTGGGCTCCAGCCCCCAAGTGCCAGGGGCAGGAGTGAAGCCAACTGAACAAGGATGAGCATCCACCACATAGGAGTGGCTTACAGAAAAGTCCAGAAACTGGTACTCCCTCACAGGGCCAGGACAAGGGTGAAAGAAGTGAGACATACACCCCAGATGCAAAATTTAGGATGTGCATGCTCAGTCATTAAGTCTTGTCCGATTCTTACAATCCCATGGACTGTGGCCTACCAGGCTCCTCTGTCCATGGGATTCTCCAGGCAAGAATACTGGAGTGGGTAGCCATTTCCTCTTCCAGGGGATCTTCCCGACCCAAGGATTGAACCTGCATCTCCTGCATTGGCAGGCAGATTCTTTTCCACTGAACAAGCAGGAAAACCCACAAATTTTAAGGGAATGTCAGAAAACTCAGTCATCAAGATACATATTTTAATACAATATTATAAAATAACAGAAATTAATGCAAAAATCTTAGATGAGTAACATCACATGTTAATAAAGAAAACAATGACAGGATCAAACCTTGTGCTCGTTCAGCATAGCCTTACTGTATTCTCCCAAATCCTGGCCATAATGACATACAGCTTCGGGACTTCTCTACCAGCCCTCACTCTTTCTTGGATGTGAATGCAGCATCTTTAGGACTTCACCAAGCCAGTGGTGGTTCCCATGTTCCCTGACTTCTTAGGGGACAAACAACGCCTTCTCAAGCAGCTGGAGGACATTTTCAGGCCCACTTCTCTGACTCAGGGCAAGGGAAATAACCAAGATGGTTAAACAGGATGTCTCCTTGTCAACAATGGAACTTGGGATATATGTTTGTGTGAAAGTGAAAGTGCTCAGTCTTGTTCAGTCATGTCTGACTCTTTGTGACCCCATGGATGGTAGCTGGCCAGGCTCCTCTGTCCATGGGCTTCTCCAGAAAAGAATATTGGAATGGGTTGCCATGCCCTTCTCCAGAGATTGAACCCAGGTCTCCACCATTGCAGGCAGATTCTTTACCATCTGAGCTACCAGGGAAGCCCAGGGATATATAAATATAAATATATATATATATATATATGTATATACATACACACACACACACATATATATGTGTGTATGTGTGTGTGTGTATAGCTAATTCTCTTTGCTATACAGTAGAAACTAACAACATTGTAAAACAACTATACTCCAATAAAGATTAATTTAAAAAATAAATAAAAATATAGAGGCAAACTATTATATGTAGGATGGATAAACAAGGTCCTACTCTAGAGGACAGGGAATCATATTCAATACCCTGTGATAAGCCATAATGGAAAAAAACATGAAAAAGGATGCATATGTGTGTAAGTGTGTGTAAGTGAATCACTCAGCCTTCCCTGATAGCTCAGTTGGTAAAGAATCTGCCTGCTAGTGCAGGAGACCCTAGTTCGATTCCCCAATAGGGAAGATCCACTTGAGAAGGGATAGGCTACCCACTCCAGTATTCTTGGGCTTCCCTTGTGGCTCAGCTGGTAAAGAATCTGCCTGCAATGCAGGAGACCTGGGTTTGATCCCTGGGTTCGTAAGACCCCCTAGAGAAGGGAAAGGCTACCCACTCTAGTATTCTGGCCTGGAGAATTCCATGGACTGTATAGTCCATGGGGTTGCAAAGAGTCAGACACGACTGAATGACTTTCACTTTCATTAAGTGAATCACTTTGCTGTACTGCAGAAATTAACACCATATTGTAAATCAACTATCTACATTCAATAAAAATTAAACTAAAAAAAACCAATGGAACTAGCAAGAGGTGCAAGTTCATATTACAATCCAATTGAAGTTGCTCTTTGATGCAGAGTTATTCACTTCCTGCATTCATCACCTTTCTCACTCTACAAATTCTCTGGTCACTCATCTCTATGTCCACTGATCCATCCTTCCACTCCTCCATCCATCTACCCACCCATCTATCCATCCATTCATCCACCCATCCATCCATTCATCCTTGTTTCTAACCAAGCATCCATTTAGTCATTCAACCATAAAGCCATTTCCCTATATATCCAGCCATCTATCCTTTCATCCATTTATGCATCCCTACAGACTGAGCTACTTCACTTTCACTTTTCACTTTCATGCATTGGAGAAGGAAATGGCAACCCACTCCAGTGTTCTTGCCTGGAGAATCCCAGGGACAGGGGAGCCTGGTGGGCTGCCGTCTATGGGGTCGCACAGAGTCTGACACGACTGAAGCGACTTAGCAGCAGCAGCAGCAACATAGACCATCATCCACCCAAACCACTTAATCAACCCTCTGCTTACCTACTATGCAAAATCAGCATGTGGGTGTGAAAAGAGCCTCATCACTTACCAGCACACCTACTTAACTCTTCAAATCTAATTTCTTCATCTAGAAAGTGGGTGTGTGTCTTCTCAAAGAACCTTCATAGTATTGTTATGAGCATGAAAGAACAAGATCCATGTACATGGTAGTTATTATATTATTATGGAAATTATTATTATTGTAAGATGCTAGAAACAGAAAGAAAGAAATCTGGTGAGGGGCCCAGTTTTCCAGCCAAGATGTTCACTCTGACAAGTGATCTGGAAAACCAGTTAAAGCCATAAGCAACAATTGCAGAAGGGATAAAATTCTGAGGGGATGAGAGGAGTGATCAGCAGATTTGGTTTAAAGAAAAAGGACAAATGAAGATGGGCTGAGCAGTGATCCCTAGAACAGTAAGCAGGAGGAAATCTTTTTTTTTTTTGGCTCCACCATGCAACATGTGGGATCTTAGTCCCCTGATTAGGGATTGAACCCATGTCCCCTGCCATGGCAGGCAGATTCTTTACCATTGAGCCACCTGGGAAGCCCCAGATGCCCACTTTGTGGAGAACTCTGGACTCAGCTGGCCAGGAGTTCAAACCCCAGGACTCTTAGGTATTAGCTGTGGGGCCATAGCTACTTAAGTGCCTCTGTCACCTCATCTCTATCTTGGGAGGGGAAACAGAGAGAATTAAGAAAGTTTATTCATGTAGAGTACACACACTGAGTCTAACACATCCCTACAGGAGGTTGTTGAAAAAAATTTACGTGACACGAGAGTTGGAAGTTAAGCTTTATTTGGGTAAAAATGAGGACTGCAGCCTGAGAGAGCCTCAGAACTCCGAGAAACTTCTCCAAGGAGGCAGGGAGGGAGCCAGGTTATACAGAAGTTTCGCAACAAAGGGCAGATAATCAGAAGTCAAAAGGAAAGAAAAACCAGATATCCCAAGTTAAGGAATTAAGCAGTTTTCCATGTATGGGGAGATGCAAGAGTCTGGGCTCACTGAAATCATCCTTTGATGTGCACCTCAGCTGTCTCGGGCCGTACCCTGTGTTTGAACATCCTAAGTTTCCCAGGGCTGCAGTCTGTGGGCTTCAAGATGGCGCATGTTCTTTCCTTCCTGAGTTCCCTAAGGCTCACCAGCTTACACCAGACTATGATATCCTTTGTTTACTGCTAAGGCAGGAAACAGTTCATTTCCCAAGGTAATGACTCCTGGGTTGTGGAGGATGAGACTGCTGTCCCCTCTCAGCCTGCCCAGACTCCAGAAATGCAGCAAGTTGGCACCGGAGCCTGAGACCACACATGCCCAGCCCCTGTCCCTAGAGGCACCAGTCAGCCTGGGCATGTCACCTGCTCTACTAGTTTCCGGTTGCTGCGCACGAGATCACCACAAATGTAGGCACTTAACGCAAATTTATGACCTCACATGTAGAGAAGTCCACGTTGTCAACTACAAATTGGCACTTGCCATCCACCTCTACAAGGATTAAATCATGTGTTTCTGCAGCTGCTGACCTTCCACACCCCTGGAAAGGCACTCAGGGTGGAGAGCAGAAATGAGGTACACTGTACTTGGGGATGGAGGGTGGAAACTGGCAGGACAGGTCTTTAGATAGTTAAATACTTTCAGGAGCCATTTTGATAAGCTCAATTCACGTGTCTCCTCATATCTAGAAAAGCAGTAAATTCCTTCATGGTGATATCTGCTCCCCATGACTAGCAGAAACCTTCTGCAAAAAAATATATGCTTGATTGCACATACTCCCCCTTCCCCAAAATCATGTCTATACTGACCTTCCCCCCTCTGCCTCATTGGAGCAGTTTCTCAGAGCTATCTGAGGTGCTGACTCCCAGACCCCAATTAAACTTAACTCACAATTCTCATATTGTGCTTTTTTTTTTTAAGTCAACCACGTGACTTTGGCCAGTTCCTCTCCAGGTCTCACACAGCCGAAAGCAACAGGTCAGTGAGGCTGCCTTCTTTTCCAGTGGAGGTGGTGGAGATGAATCTGCTTCCAAGTTTCTTCAGGTCATTGGCAGAATTCAGGTCCTTGTGATTGCTGGACCAAGGTCTCCATTTCCTTACTGGTTGTGCATTGGGGTCATTCTCAGCTCCTAGAGGCCAATCACCTTCATTGGCTCATGGCCCCCATCAAAGTCAGCAATGGCAGGGACAGTCTTTCTTTCTTCCTTTTTTTTATAATTTAATTTAAATTTATTTATTTTTAATGCGAGGATAATTGCTTTACAATATTGTGTTGGCTTCTGCCATACATCGACATGAATTAGTCATAGGTATGCGTATGTCCCCTCCATCTTGAACCTCTTTCCCACCTCCCACCCCTTCCCACTCCTCTAGCTTGTCACAATAGAGTCTTTTTCGTGGTTCGAAGTTCTCTGACCTCCCCCTGCCTCCTTCCTCTGACCCTTCTGCTTTCTTCTGCTGCTTGGAAGGGCCCCAGTGATTACATCAGGGCTGTTCAGCTAATCCAGGATAATCTTTCAAAGTTAGCTGATTGGAAGCCTTCATTCCACCTGCAAAGTCCCTTCCCAGCTCTGTGTAGATCATGTTTGATCAAATAACCAAAGCATGGAAACTAGAATTTTGCCTGCACCCCTGGTTCAGGGCTCTGTTGCCAGCACCAGTCCTCAGCCACCCTCTGAGGAGCACAGAGGACCAGGACTGCAGAGAAGCCCTCGAAGAAGTGATGCCCAGCTGGAGCCAGAGGAGCCGATGAACTCACCAGGCAAGCGGGTGCAGTCAGAGAAGGACAGAGACAGAACCCAAAACTGAGCCCACATCTGGGTGAATCACTATTACAGTGCCACACTTGGGGCCAGTGTTTCACCTATAACTAAAGTGTATGGATGTGACAGTTGGTCCATAAAAAGGCTGAGCGCTGAAGAATTGATGCTTTCGAACTGTGGTGCTAGAGAAGACTCTTGAGAATCCCTTGGACAGCAAGGCGATCAAACCAGTCAATCCTAAAGGAAATCAACCCTGATATTCACTGGAAGGACTGATGCTGAAGCTGAAACTCCAATACTTTGGCTACCTGATGCAAAGAGCCAACTCATTGGAAAAGACCCTGAAGTTGGGAAAGACTGAGGGCAGGAGGAGAAGGGGGCGACAGAGGATGAGATGGTTAGATGGCATCACCCACTCAATGGACAGGAGTTTCAGCAAACTCCAGGAGGAGTGAAGGACAGGGAAGCCTGGTATGCTGCAGTCCATGGGGTTGCAAAGAATTAGACATGACTTAGTGACTTAACACACACACAAAGTGTAAACCTGTATTTAACCACTATGGAAGGCAGTGCACCTACCCCCGTTTCACAGATGAGGAATCTGAAACCCCATGTGAGAGAACTACCAGCTTATGTCATACAGTGAATGTGTGACAGGACTAGAACCAAACATTACTCTAAAACTGATCAGGCCAGTGCCATTCGTGTTTTCGGGCCTTCCTGAATGATCCACCAAGGAGGGTCACTGGGGACCCAGCACAGAGAACAAGTTTGGGGTCTGAGGTCTAATGTTAAGGTTCTCAGTCCTGCCACTCTCTGGGTGGCTTGGATGGGCAGAAAGAGGAGCAGTTCCTGCACACCTGAAGGATAGAACATTGCAGAGGCTGGCCAGGTTTATCCCAAGGCCAGGGGCTTAAATTTCCAAGTAGCAGCAACCATGTAGGGTCATTCCCCAGACATTTGCCTCAAAGCGAACCCAAGGGGCATCCAGACAAGGGCTGATTTATAAATTGATAAAGATCTGCTTTATCTGAAAAGACAGTGTCCTGCTGCTGCTGCTGCTGCTAAGTCGCTTCAGTCGTGTCCGACTCTGTGCGACCCCATAGACGGCGACCCACCAGGCTCCCCCGTCCCTGGGATTCTCCAGGCAAGAACACTGGAGTGGGTTGCCATTTCCTTCTCCAATGCGTGAAAGTGAAAAGTGAAAGTGAAGTCGATCAGTCGTGTCCGACTCTTAGCGACCCCATGGACTGCAGCCTACCCGGCTCCTCCATCCATGGGATTTTTCAGGCAAGAGTACTGGAGTGGGGTGCCATTGCCTTCTCCAAGACAGTGTCCTATGGCACTGCTAATCTTCATGCAGGTTTAATGTCCACCCAGCAGCACTGAGCAACCACCGTTGCTCTTGAGTTGCCTGTAAGTGCAAATTCACAAGCTGTACCCATACAGGTCAAATCCAGGAATCTGCTCCCCCGGGGGCTCTGCACAGGCAGAGTCAGGCAGAAATGGAGGTTTCCTCCTGTCTGAGGGAGGGAGAGGGCTCAGGTCTGATGGGCCAGTGCCAACAGGCTCTGACACACCAAATGCCTAGGACTCCAGAAGAGCAGAGTGAGCAATCGTTGTACTGGGAAGCACACTTACTGGGAACGTTAGCATCAATGCTTGGAGCCTCAGTTTCCCCATCTGTAAAATGGAAAGGCAACAACCTGCCCCTTGGCAAGGTGATGATATAAGTGAACAACCCGGCCCCACTGGGTGCTTGACAGGTTGTTGCAGGCAGGTCTAACTGCCCTCTCCTCTCCCTTGAAGCAATCCCTGAGCACACTGCCCTAGTTGGAAATGTTCCCTGTTCTATTTATCTCACACCCGGACTCTTACACATCCTATTCTTTTTTTTCAGATTTGCAAAATAGAAAATGGCCCTACAGCTGCTAATATGACTTTCTCGACAGAAAGACTAAAACTCCTTGGGGGAGGGGCTTGCAGGGATGGAACATAGTCATAAAAACAGCGATCTAACTGCTCTAGTTTGAGTTCATCCCAAGTCGGAAGGGCCCATCAGGGTAAGGTGAATAATGAGGGTGGGAGATGGGAGCCCCGGCGTGAGGAGAGGTCGGGATATGGGGAATCTGGGCTGAGGACAGGCACCACCCTGGCCCATCCGGCCAGTTCTGGCAGATAAGCAGATGGGCAGGACCCCTGCAGACTGAGTGGTCCAACTTGCCTTTCCTCTTTGAGGAGAAGAGTGATGTCCCCGGAGGAGAGGTGAAAGATGAGAAGAGGGTAAGAAGGAGGCGACTGAGACCGAGGGAAGTCGAAGGCCACCATCTCTCAGGAACAAGGGCTTCCCGGATTGTTTTGCACCCTCCACCTCTTCCCCCTCCTCCTCCCCCGCTTCCTCCCCTCCTCCCATCCCCCTCCCTCCTCCTCCTCCCGCCCCGCCCGCCGCCCGGCCCCGCCCCTCCCACTGTCCCGAGCACATTTTGGCCGCCTGCCCCGCAGCCCTCCAAGCCAGCCCTCGACCGCCGGCCGAGCAGTCACAGCCGCCGCGATGTGGGCCGTCCTGCCGCTGCTCTGCGCGGGAGCCTGGCTCCTGGGCGCCCCGGCTTGCGGCGCCGCCGAGCTGGCCGCGAACTCTTTAGGTACGGGGACTCCGGGGACGGGGACGAGGCGCCCCCGGAGAGGAGCCGGCAGGTCGGAGACTCTGGAGAACTTGGGCGGGTCCGGACTCTGCGCTTGGGAGGAGCCGGGCAGCGCACGTCGCAGGCCCGAGGCCCTGGGGCTCTGCGGGTCGGGACCGGAGTCATGGAAGGGTGGCCTGTGTCATGCGTGGGGAGTGTGGGCTAGAGAAGGGGGAGGTTTGGAGGGTGAGCGTCTTGCGGGACCCGAGGAGCGGATGGATAGGTGCCCGGGGCGCTCAGGGGCGCTGACAGGAAACGCCCCAGCCAGAGGCTAGCAGGGACTTCCCAGCCTTTTCTGGCAGCTCCCAGAGACTGGGCACAGGGGACGTCCCCAGGGGTGCCTTGAGAGCCTGTGAATGGGTTGGACCTGACCTTTCAAGGAGTGACTGTGCAGAGCCATAGCAGATTTAGCCCCTGAAAACTGAGGCTGTTTGTTCCAAGGACCCAGGGTGTAAGGTCAAGCCCCAGGGCTCCCCTGTAAGGCCCCAGGGCTTCCACTCAGGAAGCTGAGTGGTCCAGCTTCCGGCTGCTCTTACCCTAGTTCTGTTGCTGCAGATCCAACCACCTTCCCAAGCTAAAGGCTCTCCCGAAGGCCCTCCTGCCTTGCCCCCTGTCCACCACCCTCAGCCTCAACCCACCGCCCACAGGCTCTGACCTCCCAAGACCACCTGCCTCCTCACCCTGAGGACAAAGAATTGTAGCCAAAGAGCAGCCTGCTGCTGCTGCTAAGTCGCTTCAGTCGTGTCCAACTCTGTGCGACCCCAGAGACAGCAGCCCACCAGGCTCCCCCGTCCCTGGGATTCTCCAGGCAAAAACACTGGAGTGGGTTGCCATTTCCTTCTCCAACGTGGGAAAGTGAAAAGTGAAAGTGAAGTCGCTCAGTTATGTCCGACCCTCAGCGACCCTATGGACTGCAGCCCACCAGGCTCCTCTGTCCATGGGATTTTCCAGGCAAGAATACTGGAGTGAGATGCCATTGCCTTCTCCAAAGAGCAGCCTGGAAATAGGACAAAGATCCCTGAGGCTGAATCTTTTCCACTAGAATCTTGCCTCATTCCTCCTGTCCCAAAGATACAAGGAAGCCCCCCAGTCTTGCAGACCTAGGAGGACAGCCAGCTCAGCTCAGTCTCAACCTAAAGAAACCCAGCTGCCCGCAAGCCAGAGCCGTGTGGCCTGCGTGGAGGAGGGGGGCTGGTGCTGGAAGCCGTTCTTCCAGAGTAGGGTTTGGCATGCTTCTCCTGTGAATAGCCAGATAGTAAATATTTAAGGCTTTTTGTGGACCACACAGTCTCTGTATCAGCTACTTAATTCTGTGCTGAAAGTAGCCAAAGGCGGTATGTAAATGAATGAGCCAGTTGTGCTCCGAGAAACTTTTATTTAGACACACTGAAGTTTGAATTCAGATGATTTTTAAGTGTTACACAATGTGGTTTTCAAAAAAAACGTTTTTAAACGTGAACATTCTTAGCTTGTGGGCCATACAAAAACAAGTGGCAGGTCAGAGTTTGCTAACCCCTGTTCTAGATAGTACCATGTGCTCCCCGAAACAGCACACAAAGAAAGGATGTGTGCTTTCTTCCAAAAGTCACAATGGACTGCAGTGGGTCTGAGATTAGTGTGCAGGGCTCACCAGATATCCTTCTGGCCCCACCCCAAGATCACCTCTGGCTTTTTCTCCCTCTGACCTCGAACGAATGAGAAGTAGTGCTGGATTTTCACGCCTGCTTGTAGCTTTTGAAACCTCTGCAGGCAAACATTGGTCAGTTGTCCTAAACTCTATCTGCCTCAAGCCCTGGTCTTCTAAAGCCATCAGGCTTCCCTGGTGGCTCAGATGGTAAAGTGTCTACTTGCCAATACAAGAGACCTGGATTTGATCCCTGGGTTGGGAAGATCCCCTGGAGAAGGGAATGGCAACCTACTCCAATATTCTTGCCTGGGAAATCCATGGACACAGGAGCCTGGCAGGGTGCTCTGCATGGGGTCGCAAAGAGTCAGACACAACTGAGCAACTTTCACTTCAATTTTTCTCTTCTGAAGCCATCAGCTATAATGGCTAACCAAGATTTGCAGTCCTCTAAACCCCACACAGGGCATATCCTGGAGAAATGTGCATTTCTTTCTCAGGAAAAATGGCTGTCACTTGGTTTCTGGAACAGATCTATGACCCACAAGGGGAGAGCTAAATTCCACACAACTGTGATCTTCCAGCTTCAGGGTGTGGATTGGTGGCACACATGTGTGTGCTCAGTTGTGTCCAATTCTTTGTGACCCCATGGATGATAGCCCACCTGGCTCCTCTGTCCATGGGATTCTCTAGGCAAGAATACTGGATGGGCTGCCATTTCCTCCTCCAAGGGATCTTTCTGACCCAGGGATCAGGCCTGTGTCTCCTGCATTGGCAGACGGATTCTTTACCACTGTACCACCTGGGAAGACCAGTGGAGGAACACAGAAAAGTACCAAGTGATACCAGTACAGACAGTAAATCCATTTCCACACCCTTTACTTCCAAGTGTCAGCTGCTGGGGTCCTAGAAATAATGTATAGTGATAGAGTGCCATGTGATGTGGGGGTGTAGAAAGGAGTACGAGGAATTGCGTGACTTTGCTCTAAAACTTGCCTTCTGTTCCCAGAAGCAATAAGCAATCCTGCTTATCTGAGCAGAATTTCTCAGCCCTTTGAAAGGGCTGAGACAAAGATCAGAATTAATGCTAACCCATTCAGAAAAACAGGTAATAATCACTCATGAATATATAAATCCATGAGGAGGGCATTAATTAAGTTTAATTTACCTCATTAAGAGATGCCTCTCCAATGCAAGTTTACTTTTTGTTTAACAGTTACTTTTCATTAGGTGTAATATATTTGACATGTTTTTAATCAGTTGGAGTCTTAATAATGATGATGACTTAATCCAGAATGAACTTTTATAATATCCAGAGGTATATGGGTCACCAGGAGTAACAGTAATTTAAATATATACTTTGCATGCTTGTCATTGCATAAAAGGATACTAGAGCAATGAAATATAAACAGATACTCCCTGGGACTTCCATTGTGGTCTAGTGGTTAAGACTCTACACTTCCAATGCAGGGGGCATGGGTTTGATCCCTGGTCAAGGAACTAGGTCCTACATGCCCTGCAATGTAGCCCCCCCAAAATAAATTAAACAGATGCTCCCTTAGGATAAAATTCTGTGAGATATGGATGGAGATGGGGGTTCAAGGAGAAAAAGAAACTGTATGAACTATTAAGCTCTTATAGAAGGATTTGTTCATGTTATTGATGGTGAATATCACATCGTGATGTTATATGGAATTCTTTGGCTAGCATCCTTTGAATACGATGGAACAGTCATATTTTTAAACGTCATTAATTGCAATAAACTGGTGTACATCCTTTGCAGCTATTTAAATTTGAAATGCAATTTTACATTTAAAAATGTACAAGGGTGGATATAGTAAGAGTCTACAAACAACTAGGCAGCCCGTTTTTGTAAATAAAGTTTTATTGAAACAGTCATACCCCTTCATTTTCACACTCGAGAGTAGAGTTGAGTAGTTGTAACAGACTGTAGAGATTGCAAAGTCTAGGATATTTACCATCTGTCCCTTTTTAAAAAATTACTGACACCAGGTATATAAGGGTTTTTGAAGTATTTATTTGTGTTATCATGAATAACAAGCTCTCTGTTAAATTCAAAACTTTTTTTTATTTTATGTATTTATTTTTGGCCTCACCATGCAGCATGTGGGATTAGTTCCCCAATCAGGGATCAATTGGAATCAGGGATCAATCAGTTCCTGCACTGGAACTACAGTGTTAACCACTGGATCAATAGGGAAGTCCTGGCATATAGGTTTTTAAATTAACTTCTTAAAATATGACACAGAAGAGAACACAAATCATTAAGTATGCATTTCAGTGAATTCTCATCATCTAAACACACTCGTGAAACTGGCACCCAGATGAAGCCACAGAACATTACCAGCACCCCACAAGCCCCCTTTGACTCCTCACTAAGTATTACCATTATCCAGATTTTTAATACTATAGGTTAATGGCATGTACTTTTTCAAAATTAATTTGGAGCACAAAAGCAGTAAGAATTTAGTTCCTTTTCAAATTCTGCATTATATGCCACCATTTTTGGTGCTTTAAGTTTAACCCAGTTTATTAAAATGCAAATCAGTTCTCTTGTGCCCCACTTGGCTATAGACATGACCACAAGGCACCCAGACCTAATTTTTTTTTTCTCCTTTTTGCAGAGAAGTTTCACTTTCAATCATGGATGGTGCAGGTCAGTGTCCAACTTCTTCTTTCTGAAGTTTCTCATTTCACTGTTTCCTGTTATCAGAACAGACTGTCCTAGATTTGAGACGATGAAGGAGGAATTTCCAGCCCCCATCCCCTGGGTCTTTCCCACATGGGGATGAGTCAAACGCCACAAAAAGATTTCGTTAAGTGAGTTCCTTCCAAACAGTGGTCTGGTCCCCAGTAGTGAAGTTGGCTAGCAGCCTTGGAAACCTTCAGATTTATTTACATTTTTTGTATTCAAATCACATTGTGTAGCTGGCTGCAAAATCAATCGAAAAACACTGGTGTGCATATTTTTGAAAAATGGTGATTTCTGCCATGAACTTGACCTAGTGCCAGTTGTGGCATCCAGGGCTGATCTAAACGTGACAGGTCATTCACCTGGCCTTCTCGATCTCCTAACTGACTCTACGGCAGCTGCATAGGCTTCATTCTGGCCACAGGCCCCTGGAGGCAGAGGGGTTCCTATATAAACCCAGGGCAGTGTCCCACCACTAATACAGTTTTGGCCTGAGAATCATGGCAGGAAGAAAACCTCCATTCCTCCTCTTAGAAGACAAAACCGTTACCCTCTGGTAAGCAGCGTCCTGTTTCCATGACGTATTGCTTGCTAATGTGTTTCAGCATCAAAAGAAATACAGCTCAGAGGAGTACTACCACAGGCTGCAGGCGTTTGCCAGCAACTTGAGGGAGATCAACGCCCACAACGCCAGGAACCACACATTTAAAAGTACGTGGGGACACCTTGCCTCCAGGCCGCTCATCCCTGGGAGGAGAGAGCAGTTCAGATCTGGAAAGAAACGAATGATTACAGGGTCCACTGGGCTGGGGAATGGGGCAGGGGGAGAGCAGCCACCCAGGCTCTGAAGCTGGGGCCGACCTCACATTCCAGCTCTGCTATTGTTCTCTGAGATTCAAGGGGTTGTAACTTTAGGGTGTCCCTCCAAAGGGTTGTGGTGTTTCTGCTTTCTGAGGGTCCAGCCCAGACGCTGAGCCCCTGGGCTGCCGAGGGGAGCAGCGCTTCTGGACTCACGAGCAGCTCCTTAGGACATCTGCCTTCAGTCTGGGTTCGTTTCACTAGAAACACGCTGCATGCGCTGAGGACTCAGAAGTGACGGCACTGTCAACTGAGTGAGTAACATGGGCAGAAGCGTGAAGTGGAAGGAAACCTCAGTTTGAACCTCATTTCTGCCCAGTATTGGCTGTATCAACCCTGGGGGGCGTTGACAGCTCTGAAGTTTCACTGGACTGTCAAGTGGAGATCGTAAGGCTCCCCCCGCCAGGCTATGAAGACTGAAGGAGGTAACAGGTGGCAGGCACTTGGCACAGGTGTGGTGGTTCGGTACCTGGACGTCCACCAGACCTACTAACGGGGCATCTAAAAAATGGGTGCCCAGGCCCCACCCCAGGCCCACTACATCCGCATCTCTGGGGTGCAGCCCAGACACTGGTACTGTTGCAAAGTTCCCCAGGGAATTCCGAAGCACAGTCAGGCTGACCTTGGTGTAGTAAATTACAGTTGACCCTTGAACAGTGTGGGGTTAGAGGCACCGACTGTCTACACAGTTGAGAGTCTGAGTATAACTGATTGTCTGCCCTCCATATATGCATTTCCTCCATATGTGCACTTTCTCTGTATCCACGGTTCTGCATCCCATGATTACACCAACCCAGGATCATGTTGCACTGTAGTATTTACTATTGGAAAAAAAGCCACATATAAGTGGATCTGCCCAGTTCAAACCATGTTGTTCAAGGGTCAACTGTAAAATCAACTATACCTCAATAAAAAAATAAATTTAAAAATTTGTTTTAAAACAATTCAACTGTGTCCATTCCATTTAAAAATTTAAAGAAGCCAAGTTGAGGGCCTGTAAATAGGACACGAGGGAACGTGAGATTTCATTATTTTTTTGTTTCTTTATTAGTGATCTACTGAACACCTCTGTTTTGTTTTTTGTTTGATTGTTTACTGTTCTGCCTTCTCTTTTTTCAGTGGGACTGAATCAATTTTCAGACATGAGCTTTGATGAATTAAAACGCAAGTATCTTTGGTCAGAGCCTCAGGTGGGTATTACTCACTGGGACCAAATCTGAGTCTTTTCTGTTTGGCTTTTTTTTTCCGCTGCGCTGGGTCTTCGTTTGCAGAGGACTTTCTTAAGTTGCAGTGAGTGGGTGCTACTCTCTGGTTGTGGTTCACAGCCTTCTCCTTGCAGTGGCTTCTCTTGTTGCAGACTCTAAGGTGTGTGGGCTTCAGTAGTTGTGGCGCTTCGGCTTAGTTGCTCCGGAGCATGTGGGATCTTCCTGGAAGAGGGATCAAACCCGGGTCCCCTACATTGGCAGGCAGATTCTTGACCGCTGGACCACCAGAGAAGTCCCAACTAATAATATTTTAGCATAAGTAATATCCAAAGTATTGCATGGGATGTACACTACAACTTTTTCATCATTGATCTAAAATTCAGCTTTAACTGGGTGAACTGTATGTTTATTTGCTAAATCTGCCTTCCCTGTCCTAACTGCCCCAACGTGAGTCCCCCAAAGGACCTGTCATTTAGCATTTGGAACTAATAGGGTGCGATAGGATGGTCCTGACAACCATAATCTTTCTCATTCTTTTGTGGTGACTATTTTAATTACATACTTTTCCATCAGAAATGGGTTTTTTCCCCCCTGAAAAAAATTGTAATTTGTCATTTCAGAATTGCTCAGCCACCAAAAGTAACTACCTTCGAGGTACTGGTCCCTACCCACCCTCCATGGACTGGCGAAAAAAAGGAAATTTTGTCACACCAGTGAAAAATCAGGTATGCATGATGGTCCCCAGTTTTTCCTCCAAAACAGCCACATTTTCAGACAGTATGCCAGGAAGAGAAACTCAAGAGAATCCCAAAACACAAAGAGTAATATCCCCAACTCCACTATTTTTTCATTATCTCTCTAGCTACCTTCCTCCAAAAGGCCAGGAGGTCGTTGTTTTTATGGATGTAGTTCCTGTCTGGGCTGAAGTGTACCCCTTCCCTCCCGCTCCACTGCCCGGTCTAAAGCTCCCCGCTGGCCCTAAACATCTGTGCCCTTCTGTAACTGGATACGGGACCCCATTCCTACACGTCTTTTCTTCCTGTCCTCCATCCACTCCACAAGGCACCAGGTCCAGCCCCTCCCTGGCCCTCTGCCTCCCTCAAGGGAGCTGCAGGTGGTCAACGAACAGCATGGAACCCCGCATTGCAGACATGCTCTGAAGAGCGCCTCCTGCACGACACAGTGTGCCCGGCGAGGCAAGTGGTGGCACGTTCCTGCCCTGAGGGCTGAGGGTCCCACACACTGCTGGGTCCTGGAGAGTCTGGGCCTGCTGTCCCCAGAAGCAACAGTGCAGTGGCCATCTTCAGAAGCATTCCCACCTCTTGCTCCCAGGAAACAGGGTGAAGGTTGCCTTCCTGGTAGCACTTGGCTTTCCACTGAAACTCGCCATGAGAAACATTTTCTCCTTTTCCTGAAATCCACGTGACGCAGCCATGATGCCCCCAGGCTCACTGAATTCCCAGAGCCTGCCTAGTGAGCTAGACGGTTCAACGAGAACCCAGAAGCCAAAACGAGCCTCCACTTCAGCAGAGGGGTAGGATGAAGTCAGTCCCCTCCCCCAAGACCCCAAGGTGGCTTTTAACCATCTGAGAATCCCGGGACAGTTCAAAGCCCAACAGGTATTCAATGTGGAAGCCTGAACCCCCTCACCCTCTTGGCAAGGAAGAAGCAGAGGTCTGCCAAGGATGTTCTGGGTCCTCTCGTTAGCTAGCTATCAGGCAGGAGAGAGACCCCTGAGCAGAGGGGCCCGAACAAGGTGGTCACCCCTGTGGGTGTGTATGGGCTCTCACTGTAGCCACAGTTTGGTTACAGGTGTGAAGACAGGATCTGACATTAGCTCAGCAGCCTCAAGGGAGGCTGAAGGTGCAAAGCAAGTGGGTCTCCGCTCAAGGCCTGCTCTGTCTCTTTCCTCAGTGGCCAAGCCCACCTCCTTGACCAGAGATACTCTTATCAGGCCCTCCCCTCCCGCTGCCAAGGGAAGGATTTGAGAGGAAGAGACTGGGGATGGGGGGACGGTGAAGGCTCTTTCCAGGAGACAAGCGAGGAGGAGTGGACAAGAACAGTGAGGAAAGGATCTTAGGAGATGTTTCAGAAGTAGTCTATGGACGGTTGAGCCAGTGAAGGGCGGAAAAGAGACAAAGATGGGGATAAGAGAAAGATGCTGACAGCAGCTGGTGTTACTGAACCCGTGGGGTAACTGCATGACTGGCAGGATCTTATCTGCGCTTCTGACAGTTCTGTGGGGCAAGCACGGTGGTTCCCATTTTACAAGTGATGAAACTGGGGGATGGGGAGACACCCCTTGCCCAGCTCACATAGTGGGTGGGGGCAGGACTGTGATCTGAAGTAGGCAGGCAGGCTCCAGCACCCAACACCTGGCCCCAATGAGGTGTCAGGAGACTGGTCAGTGGCCATAATCATGGTAGAGGACGGGGAGATGGATGGCTGGGGCAGGACACACAGGGTCTATGGTGTCTGGGGTGTATACTGGTGGGGTCCTCTGGGAGACAGGTGGTCTGGGTCTGGGCAGAGGTCAGAGCTGAAGTGGGGTCTGGGAAGTTGTTAGTTTAAAAGGACTGTGGGTGAGATTGGAGGGGGAAAAGTGAGAGAGAAAATTCTGGAAACAGGACTCTGGTGAGTCCTTCTGTTGGGAGCAGTGGGAAGAAGAGAATCCAGCAGGAGATTCAGAAGCAGAGAGACTTCCCAGGCAGTCCAGTGGTTAAGACTCTGAACTTCCACTGCAGAGGGTGTGGGTCGATGCTGGTTGGGGAATTAAGATCCCTTGTGCCTCGTGGTGCAGCAAGGAAAGAAAAAAAGTAGAAGGACATGTAGAACAGCACAGAATGGAGTCGGGAGGAACTCTGGCCCTTGCAGGACATTGGGGGTTGGTCAGCGAGGGGCCGGATGGGGAGGCAGCTGCTGCTGCCCTTTTACAAGCCTCAGTCTTCTCATCTGTAACATGCGGAGAAGGATGCCGGCCACTTGGGGCTTGTGAGGATCAGCACGGATAGATGTGAGTTGGGGCTTGGTCCACTGAGGTTCTCGGGAGCCTGAGGGGCCCAGGTTCTGACTCCCTTTCTCCACTCTGGCCTCCAGGGCAGCTGCGGCAGTTGCTGGACCTTCTCCACCACCGGGGCCCTGGAGTCTGCTGTCGCCATAGCAACAGGGAAGTTGCCCTTCCTGGTGAGTGACCAGCTGCGGGGCGGGGTGGGATGTGGGGAGTGTGGGATCAGGGTCTCCTGCAGGGGTCACAGCTTGGCTCTGAGCCCTGACTTGGTGGGGCAGGCCAGGCCTTCAGGCTTCTTCAGGGCATTAGATGAGAGTGGCCATGTCAGCTGGACTTTGTGTCCCAGTCTCATGGATATTTGGCATACAAACCTCCCCTGACAGTTTGGAAGGACTGAGGCTCATTCCTGAGTGGGTCTGGGTGTTCCTCGGTCTGGGAACCCAGGGCCTTCAGGGAGCAGAGCCTGCCTGGGAGGCAGCCCTGTAGGAGCTGCACCCCCTCCCAGGCTGGTCGTCTTCCTGCAGGGGAGAGCTAGGACCCGTGTATTCACCTCTGGAGCCCCCAGAGCAAGGGGTGACTGTCAGACCACGGCGTCCTGCATAGGGAAGCAGGGGAAGAGAGGGCTAGACTGGCGAGGGCCACCAGGGCCCAGGAGTAGGGAAGGCCTGTCCCCTCCCTCCCACATGCCACCATGGGGGCCCACCTATGTGCACCCTTCAGGCCCCTCCTCACCCTCTCACATGCCGGCTTGGCTGCCAGGTCATCACTGAGCTCTTCCCCAAAAGGCGCTGGCTCTGGGCTGGCCCCCTGGACACAGAGATGGACCTCGCCCTGGGGGAGTATAACCTGATCCTCCTGACCCAGAGCTGGCGGGGCCACGGGTGTGGTCAGCTCAGGGGGCCCTGAGCTGGGGGCTCTCCCGGTGAACACCTAGCTCACTGGGTATGTGTTCCTTCTCCAGGCTGAGCAGCAGCTGGTGGACTGCGCCCAGAACTTCAACAACCACGGCTGCCAAGGGTACGTCCCAGACCAGGGTGGGGAGGCCTGGAGCCCCTTCTCATTTCCCGGGGTTACTTCTGTTGGGTCTAGGATGGGCCGAGACTCTGTCCTGGGTGGAAGCAAAATTGGCCCCACTTAAAGAGGAGGATGGTCACCCCACATACCCGAGGTCCATCAGCTGGAGTGGGCAGAGCTATAAGCCAGGCCCGGGCCTGTCTGCTCCCAGAATCTGTCCTCTTTCCCTGTTGTCACCTGGCTGTCACCCCTCAGCACATTTGGCCTCATCCACCACCCGGGCCTCTGTGTGAGTGGCCAAAAGAATTCACAGAATGAGAAGCACGTTGTCCTGCAGAAGCAAGATCCACACACCGGTGTCTGGTCGGCTGTCTGCGAATTCTCTAGGGCAGCAGTCCCCAACCTTTTTGGCACCAGGGGCTGGTTTCATGGAAGACGATTTTCCCATGGACTTGGGGTATGGGGAGGGAGATGGAGTGGGGATGGTTTCAGGATGATTCAAGTACAGTACATTTATTGTGCTTTTATTCTAATCTAATGTTGATGATGACAGGAGGTACCGGTCTGTGGCCGGGAGACCGGGGTCCCCTACTCTAAAGCTCTGGCTGCCCCAGCTCTGCAGGCTGTGTGAAGGAGCTTTTCTATAGATGAGGTGCCATGTTCAGGCAGAAACACTGTATTTTGCCAGGCCTGCTCTCTTGGCCCCTTTATTTATTGAGGTCTAGTTTAACTACAGTGTTGTGTTAATTACTGCCATACAGCAAAGTGACTCAATTATACACATCATTGTTGTTCAGTCGGTAAGTCGTGTCTGACTCTTTGCAACCGCATAGTAATACACATATTAAAAAGCAGAGACATCACTTTGCTGACAAAGGTCCGTATAGCCAAAGCTATGGTTTTTCCAGTAGTCATGTACCAATGTGAGAGTTGGACCATAAAGAAGGCTTAGCACCAAGAATTGATGCCTTTGAACTGTGGTGCTGGGGAAGCCTCTTGAGAGTCCCTTGGACAGGAAGGAGATCAAAGCAGTCAATCCTAAAGGAAATCAACCCGAAATACTCATTGGAAGGACTGATGCTAAAGCTGAAACTCCAATACTCTGGCCACCTGATGCGAAGAGCTGATTCATTGGAAAAAACACTGATGCTGGAAAAAACGGAAGGCAGGAGGAGAAGAGGGCAGCAGAGGATGAGATGGTTAGATAGCATCGACTCGATGGACGTGACTTTGAACAAACTCCGAGAAACAGTGAAGGACAGGGAAGCCTAGCGTGCTGCCGTCCATGGGGTCACAGAGAGTCAAATATGACTTAGCGACTGAACAGCAACAGTTATATACACATACATACATTCTTTTCCATATTCTTTTCCATTATGGTTTTATCACAGGATATTGAATATACAGTAGGACCTTGTTGTTTATCCATTCTAGATAGACCAGTTTGCATCTGCTAACCCCAAACTCCCAGTCTGTCTACCTACCTCCTGGCCTGTTCTTCAAACGGGTTGTTAGGGATTGACTCACAGTTCCCAGTGTCTCCAGCCCTCATCTCCTCCTCACATGCAGTGCTCTAAGACCTTTCCTGAGCACACAGGTATAAAGCCAGGCCTCTCGTGTCCCCCCAGAGCAGGCTCCCAGCCTTGCCTCCCGCCCCCTCCCAGCGGCCCAGCCCTCTCCCAGGCAAGTCCTGCTTCAGCAGCAGCCAGCACAGGAGTCTCCTGCAGGGAACCACGCTCAGGCTCATCCTGGGACTCAGGGCTGAAGTCACGGCCCCCCAGCCCCGCCAGGGCAGACGTCTGGCACGCCCCAGCCTCGGCAGGCCCTGCCTCTATTGGGGCCAGTCCCAGGTGGGCACAGCTGTGTGTGCTTCTTGCAGGGGTCTCCCCAGCCAGGCCTTCGAGTACATCCGGTACAACAAGGGCATCATGGGTGAAGACACCTACCCCTACAGGGGCCAGGTAACTCGGGCAGCCTGGGCTCCGTCTTCTTGGTCTGCAGGGCGCTCCATCTCTATTCTCCCAGCCTGGGCTCTGTCTTCCTGGTCTGCAGGGTGCCACATCTCTGTTCTCCCCGCCTGGGCTCCATCTTCTTGGTCTGCAGGGCCTCCTGGGCTTCCCCCATCTTTGTTCTCCTAACCTGGGCTCCATCTTCTTAGTCTGCAGGGCCCCCATTTCTCTTCTTCTCCCAGCCTCAGGACACACCCTTCCCCTGCACCCTCTTGAGGACTCCTACTCCCTCCTGAATTCTGTGTTGTCTCTTCATGTTCACTCCTTCGCCTCCTCTGTTTGTCTGAGCCCTGGTGCTCAGCTGTCCTGGGGCCTCTTCGCCCTGTCCATGGCAGCACCATCTCTGCTCGTGGCCTGGCCCGCACCTCCTGCCGAGGGTGCACAAGAATGCCATCTATGGGCTTCTACACTCCGTGTCCATGCAGACAGTGCTCCTGGGCCCAGGGCCTCCCCTCTCACCTCAGCCCCGCCTGTGCATGGCTGGGCACCTTGACTTTCCCCCAAACCCAGGACTCTCTTCCAGTGTTGCCCCTCCTAGAAATGGGAGGCACCACCTTTCCCGAAAACCTCTTGGCTACCTGTGTCCCTTTCTCAGGGCAGTCCCCCTGCCCAGACCCTCCCCCGCCAGAGACCTTCTTCCTTCTGCTCCTTGGTCTGTCCTATGTCCCTTCCCCCATTCAGCCCTTGGTCCCCCTTCATCCTGGATCCCTGAGGGTGGTCTGTCCTGGGGCCACTCTCCCCCAGGGGCTGCCAGAGAGGCCTCTCAGACCAAGCTCTGGGTACACTCAGTTCAGAACTCTTCAAAGGCTTCCCAGGGCCTGCAAGATAAACTCCAGACTCTCCGGCCTGCCTTCCAAGTCCCTCTGCCCGAATCTGTCTGCCCAGTCTTGTCTTTGACTTCACTCTGTCCTTGGAAACCTTCCGCTCCTGCCCAGCCGCTTGCTGCTTCCTAAACTTCAGGTCCTGCATTGTCATCTTGCCTGTCTCTCCGTCTCAGAGGGGCTTGCTCTTCCCTGCATGTGTCCTGCCTCTTGTTGGTCATCTTCCCTGGACTGAGACTGGGCCTCCCTCCCCTGCCGTGCAGGCTCTTACTGGGTTCCTTTTCTCGGCAAGCCTCCTTGGACTGGGTCAGGCCCCTTCCTCGTGCTCCCACCAGGGGCTACTCGAGCCCACCTCTGCCAAAGCCAGCATGGTCTCCTCCCACTGGACTGTAACGTCCTCAGGGACAAGGATGCCTCTGATTCTCTCCTAAGTGATCCCCCTCACCCAAGTCCTGGTACCTGTAGCTTTTGCTTTGTCAATGTTATCAAATTGCACAGGGTGGCGAGGGCAGGGTAAGCATCCCCAACCTGTATCCCATGACCTTTGCCCCCTGAACAGGATGGTGACTGCAAGTACCAGCCCAGTAAGGCCATTGCTTTTGTCAAGGACGTAGCCAACATCACACTGGTGAGTACCAACCCTTCCTTGCGATGGGGAACACATTCTGATCAGGAGGCAGCCTCCACTGCCGTCGGATGGCCAAGGGGCATAGCACGGCAGCCTTTCTGGGCAGCACATCCCTTTGATTGAAAAGTTTTTGACTATCAGTGAATGTTAGTCACCGTGATGGCAGCAGGGTGTAGGACGGAAGGGATAGAGCAGGAGTCGGCAGTCAGATGCTCTGGTCCTGGCCCAAGTCTGCACAAGTCTTCATTCTTTCTTATCTTTAATTTTTGGCTGCACTGGGTCTTCATTGCTGCACTGGCTTTCTCCAGTTGCAGTGTGTGGGATTCTCATTGCAGTGGCTTCTCTTATTGCAGAGCATGGGCTTCAGTAGTTGCAGCATGTGGGCTCAGCAGTTGTGGTGCTCGGGCTTAGTTTTCGTTGCTCCATGGCACGTGGGACCATGGATTGGACTTGTATCCCCTGTGTTATTAGGCAGATTCTTAACTACTGGATGACCAAGGAAGTCCCAATATTAAACACTTTAAATTACAGTCACTCAAAGATTACTTGTACTTAACAGTGAAATGATATACATGGATCTGTGGCTATGAGTTTGGTTCACTTTTTTTTCAAATTCACTTGTTTGGCTGCGCTGCGTCTTCATTGCTGTGCGCGGGCTTTCTCCAGTTTCAGCGACCGGGGGCTACTCTTTGTTGTGGTGCACGGGCTTCTCATTGCAGTGGCTTCTCTTGTTATGCAGCACAGGCTCTAGGTGCACGAGCTTCAGCAGTTGCAGAACACAAACTCAGTAGTTGTGGTGCATTGGGCTTAATTGCTCCATCACATGTGGTATCTTCCTGAACCAGGGATTGAACCCATGTCCCCTGCATTGGCAGGTGGATTAACCACTGGGCCACTAGGGAGTCCCACAGTAGCTTCCATCTAATCGAAGTACGTGCATGCACTCGGCACTAGTGGCAAGAGCTTATGGAGTGTTCACTTCAGTTCAGTCACTCAGTCGTGTCCAACTCTGCGACCCCATGGACTACAGCGTGCCAGGATTCCCTGTCCATCACCAACTCCTGGAGCTTGCTTAAACTCATTTCCTTCGAACCAGTGATGCCATCCAGCCATCTCATCCTCTGTTGTTCCCTTCTCCTCCTGCCCTCAATCTTTCCAAGCATCAGGGTCTTTGCCAATGAGTCAATTCTTCACATCAGGTGGCCAAAGTATTGGAGTTTCAGCCTCAGCATCAGTCCTTCCAATGGATATTCAGAGTTGATTTCCTTTAGGATTGACTGGTTTGATCTTCTTGCAGTCCAAGGGACTCTCAAGAGTCTTCTCCAACACCACAGTTCAAAAGCATCAATTCTTCAGCAATCAGCTTTCTTTATAGTCCAACTCTCACATGCCTACATGACTACTGGAAAAACCATAGCTTTGACTAGATGGACCTTTGTTGACAAATTATGTCTCTGGTTTTCAATATGCTGTCCAAATTGGTCATAGCTTTTTTCCAAGGAGCAAGTGTCTTTTAATTTCATGGTTGTAGTCACCATCTGCAGTGACTTTGGAGTCCAAGAAAATAAAGCCTGTCACTGTTTCCGTTGTTTCCCCATCTATTTGCCATGAAGTGATGGGATCAGATGCCATGATCTTCATTTTTTGAATGTTGAGTTTTAAGCCAGCTTTTTCAGTCTCCTCTTTCACTTTCATCAAGATGCTCTTTAGTTCCTCTTTGCTTTCTGCCATAAGGAGTGTACTAACCACTTAACTTGTGTTATCTCCTTTAGACTCAAGACAACCTTAGGAGATAAGGGTCATTATTGCCTTCATTTTATAGATGAAGAAAGGTTCAGAGTGGTTAAGTAACTTGACCAGGGCTGCAGAACTAGAAGTGTAAGCTGGACTGAAACAGAGATCATGGCATTCCAGAACCTTTAATTGGGATGTTTCTGACTATGATACATTTATCTTGAGAAAACAGCTGGTTTCTCTTAGACACACTCACCAGGGGCTGACCCACTCTGGCCCATTTGAAGCCCATTAAGAGGTGGATTGGGGGTCAATCCAATCCCTTTTGCCTGGTGCCCAAGAGAAACTTGTCTGTGACACATGCAGGCCCTGAGGAGCAGGCCAGCATGGGCATCCAGCCCTCCTTGGCCATGAGAATGGCCAGCCCCATGACACCCACCACCTCTTGGTGGGCAGGCTACTCCAGGTGAGCAGGACCCCAGCATCCTCAGGGGAGGAGGGGCATGTGGTCTCACCAGCCCTGACAAGGCCTTTGCTGAGCACAAGGAAGGAAGCAGCTTGCTTTCCAGGCAGTCATTTGCCCTTTGCAGCCAGGTCTCTGCCCCTTCTCCAGGGAGAGAGGACTGAGGAAGGCTGGTGCCCTGACCTCTTCAGCCTGCCCCTCCTTCAGCAGAGCCCTGGCCTCAGCTCTTCCTTATTTCAACTCCCCAAGGTCTCTAGCCAGGGGAATGGCCTCCTCAGCTCATGGTAACCCAGTGGTTCCCAGCACAGATGCTTTAAGAAATCCTGCCTTGGACCCACCCCAGAGATGCTAACATTATTGTCTGGGGTGCAGCTTGGGCATTGGGATTTTTTTTAAAGCCCCCCAGGTAATTCTAGGGGCTTCCCAGGTGGTGCAGTGGTAAAGAATTCGCCTGCCAGTGCAGGAGACTCTGTTTCGATCCCTGGGTCAGGAAGATCCCCTGGAGGAGGAAATGGTTACCCACACCAGCATGGGTTACAGTCCATGGGGTCGCAAAGAGTCCGATGCGACTGAGACTGAGCACAAGCACAGCTGGTTCCAACTGCTGCTGTCTGCCCCTAGGAAGCCCCGGACTTCCTCCCACTGCCCCACCCCGACCCCAAGCTGGCGGGGCTGAGTCTTTCTTAGGCACACAGTCCTTTGCCGGGTCTTCTTGTTTCTACCGCCATCTGAGCCTTGTCTGCTCACGGACTTCTAACCCTGGTGTTCTACCAAAAACAGCAATGAAAGCTCCTTAGACTAGATTTGTGGGTGCAGGGGTCCTGGGGATGGGAACAGGGGAGTCCCACTCACCTCTGCACCCCTGGGAGCTCACGGGAGGGCTGTGCCATGTGGTTGTGAGTGAGAGAGTGAATGAGTCCCCACTGCACCCTGTGCTCAAACCCAAAGGGTGCAGGATTCTCTTGGAGCGAAGCAGGGAGGCCCAGCAAGGTCCAGGGAGGTCATAAAGGGAGGCAGGGTTTCAGGGGAGGGGCCGTAAGCAAATAGAAAACACAAAGGATCCTGGCCATTCACTCACAAGAGGGCTGTGCTGTGCTTAATCATTGTCGTGTCTGACTCTGCAACCATATGGACTATAGCCCACCAGGCTCCTCTGTCCATGGGATTTTCCAGACAAGAGTACTGGTGTGGGTTGCCAATTCCTCCACAGGGAATCTTCCCAACTCAGATCAAACCCATGTTTCTTTCATCTCCTGCATTGGCAGGCAGGTTTTCTACCACTGCACCACCTGGCAGGGGACCCACACCAGCTCCCAGTGTCCAGGGCAGGCTCTGCTTATAAGGAAGGGCAGTTCCCCTTTGGTGGCAGCTTTTTGGTCTAAAACACCCTTCTCTTCCCTCCTCTGTGCCTGTTACCTACTTTGGAGCAAAGGACCACATTTCTCCCGTGGGGTGGGGAAGTGGCAGGGGCCAGTGTGTCCACCTGTCTGCCCCTCTGTCCACAGAACGATGAGGAGGCGATGGTAGAGGCCGTGGCCCTACACAACCCCGTGAGCTTCGCCTTCGAGGTGACTGCTGACTTTATGATGTACAGAAAGGGCATCTACTCCAGGTGAGCAGGACCCCAGCATCCTCAGGGGAGAAGGGGCATGTGGGTTCCCCATGGCCGGGCCCGGGACTCAGTCCGGGTCTGACCGTTTCTCCACCCATGCCACGTTTGCTGACCTATCACATCGCCCTGCAGCCCTGAGGGTCAGGATCCCCAGTCCCCGAGTTGAGGAGGAGGAGAGGAGTCACACAGTGGGTCCGGGGCCCCTGTTTGAGCCCAGAGCTCCCCCTTGCTCAGCCAAAGAGCCGCCTCTGGTGATAAACACCCATGGTCAAAGCTGTGAAGATATGAAACAGGGAAGGGAAACCAGCTGCTCCCAGATGCAGAATCCTGTGCTGAAGGGTCATCGAGGAGTTCTCTAGGGTGGGCTTCCTCTCATCCATTCCTCTTGCCTGTTTTACAATGAAAGTCAGTGCAGCCACTTCCGGTCGCTGCCCGCCATCTCCTCAATGGCCTCGATTGCAGTCTGGCCAGTCCTAAATGCGAGCGTGTTCCAGGACTTGCTCCTCTGCCCTCTTCTCACATATGCCTTGAACTCCACGGCCAACTGTTTGCTGAGTCTCCAAGCCCCCTTCCGCCAGCGGGCCTCTTGAGCATTAGACCGAGAGGCAAGGGCCTCCCTACCACATGAAGCTGGACGGCCCACAGGGACCTCAGATCCTGCCTGTCTCCTCCCCCTTATCAGATGCTGCCCCATGATCGCTGCTCAGAAACATGTTGTCCTCTCTCCCACTGCATCTCTCCTCACCATCGCCTCCTTACTGCTTTGTTCTTGTGCCCCCGCTAATGGTCCATCCTCCACCCACAGCCAGTCAGCTTCTGAACACCCTTCTCACCGCACCACTTCTGCACACACACACCCACTGTCCCATGTCTTAGCTTGGCTCGGGGAGCCTCTATCATCTGTCCTTCTTTCTCCAAGTTCAAATCCCATCAAAGACACCCACGTCCTCCCTGTTCCACCCTGCTCCTCTGCCCATGGAATTTCCCAGGGAAGAATACCAGAGCAGGGTGTCATTTTCTACTCCACTGAGCACCCACCTTCCCAGGGAAGCCTTCCTTGTCCCCACACCCTGCCCATTCTGTTCCCACTTGGTCGGGTCCGCTTCCCTTGGGCTCTTGTCAGCCCCCTAGTTGTCACTGTATAGAACCAGCCTCTTTGCCTGCCTGCTCCCTGCCAAAGGGAGCTTCCTAGATCCAGGAGCACAGTTGGGCATGCTGATGGTGTCCCACACCTTGCCTTCCCCAGGCCTGACACGTATCAACAGCTCAGTTACACACTGGTTGAATGATTGCATGGCCACTGTAGCTCGTCTGCTTGAACACTTCTCTTGCCCTGTGACTAAACCAACGTTAATTCACCACCTTCAGTGCCTCCCAGTCCCCACTCTGGAAAACAATGCTGTAAATCACTTGCTGGGTGTGACTGAATCATATTTTATCCTTTCATCCTTTTTTTGGCCACGTGGCATGTGGGATCTTAGGTTCCCGATCAGGGATCAAACCCACACCCCTTGCACTGGAAGCACAGCATCTCAACCACTGGACTACCAGAGAAATCCCACCCTTTCCGTATTTTCAAGCCTTTATTTTCCTTTTCCAGTACTTCCTGTCATAAGACTCCAGATAAAGTAAACCACGCAGTGCTGGCTGTTGGGTACGGAGAAGAGAAAGGGATACCTTACTGGATCGTGAAGAATTCTTGGGGCCCTAACTGGGGAATGAAGGGGTAAGCAGCTTCTAGGTCCCATGTACTGAGAGGGAGGCGTGAGTGCCTAGGTCTGGGGGGCCCTCGGTGGGAGGGAGTGTGTGTGTCTCTTCCGCCTCAGTGTGGCTTCCGAGAAGGGGCTGCTCAACAGCCTTAGCCCAGGCCAAAAAGAGGGGAATTTGAGGATATAACCTTCACACCCTCAAGAACCCTCCAGCAGACCCTCTCCCATCCCAGACCCCAGATTATAATGACTGTCTATCCAGGCACAGGAGGCCGTTTGGTTCAGTGGGTTCTGTGACCACCGCTAGGAGACAGTCCACAACACAGGGCCCAGCTGGGACTCAGCCATGTCTGGGAGGCCCTGAGGGAGAGAAACGAAAGGAACAAGTTTACCGATGGTGGACAGCCCCTCCTTCTAGAAGGGGCTTCAGTCAGGTGGCCTGGGGACATATCTCAATGTGACTTTGTGTCTCTCTAAGTCTCAGACTTGATGTCCTCATCTGAGGAGGGGTCCCCAACATGAGGCCAACTAGGTGAGGCTGAAAGGGGGCCCTCAGGAGATTCTGGAGAGAAGTAAAGCAGGGATAGAATAATGGGACAGAGTTCATGTGGTGGCCAAGTCAGGTTTCCTGGAGACCAGAAAACCCAGCGCTACTCTTTTGTGAATAAATGGGAGGGCCTAGCCCCTGGAGTCAGATCTTGGCCAGGCCTCAGCCCCTCCCTCTGCCCAGGTACTTCCTCATTGAGCGCGGGAAGAACATGTGCGGCCTTGCGGCCTGTGCCTCCTTCCCTATCCCCCTGGTGTGAGCCCCGGCGGCAATGACGGGTCAGTGGAGAAAGCGAGGACCAGGCAGTCGGGGGCCGAAGATCCTGCCCTGGAGGACGTGTTGGGAGACCACCCCTAACCCGTGGCCCTGCACTCTGCCTGGAAACCCAGAGAAAACTGGGAGGTGAATCCCACGGAGCAACAAGCCTGCCCACGTCTTCTGCTGCAGAGGTCACCACCAGCCACGTGCCTTACATGTGGTTTCTCATTGATCAACCCCTTGTGGACAAGGAATATTCTTTCTTCCCAGAAGGGCTGCATTTCACATTGGGGAGAAGCTCCACTGTCTCTTCTGTGCTCTTTAATAAACCTGCAGTGGGCACCTCCTGAGCCAGGTCTGTGCTGTGGGCTGGGGTCTGGGTCTGTCTCCAGGCCGTCTCCTAAGACACAGGCACCCGGGGGTGGCTGGCTCTCTGGCTGGAAGGATGGCATGCAAGCGTGCTGGTGCAGCTATCTCCCAGGTGGGGGGCCCTGGATGAAAGAGCAGGTTTGCTTGATGTTTTGAGCATGTGGGGAGGGAGGAGGAAATACACCAGGCTCTGGCAGAGAGTGACCTCAACCCACATCGGTTAGGAAGCCTTACTCTCCTTGTGGCTTTCCCATGCTCAGCTTCCTGCTCCCGGCTCACCTGCCCCACCCCTTGGGATGGCCCCTATGTCTCCCTTACCAGCCCCTTCCTTCCCCTGATCCTCCTGCCACATCCACCATCCCAACGTGTGTCTGTGGAGCCTCTGGCCCCTGGGGAGCAGGGTCTGCAGCATGAGTTGGTGCTGTTTGTCCTATAGGACACACTTTCCTAACAAGAAAAGCTTTCCAGACTTCCCTGGCAGTTCAGTGATTAAGACTGCACTCCCAATGCAGAGTCGTGAGTTCAAGCCCTGGTGGGGGAACAAAGATCCCCCATGCTGCCTGGAGAGCGGAAAAAAAAAAAAAAGCTTTCATGTCATTTACAGCAGCTGTATTCATAATTACCCAAATGTGGAAATAACCACGTTCATCATATGACAGAAATGAAGAAAATGTGGTCTATGCATATGACGGAATGTTGTTCAGACATAAAAGGGAAGGAAGTTCTGATATAGGCTATCACACGGATAAACTCCAGAAACACTACAGTGTGTCAGTGAGAGAACACAGGTTGTGTAATTCCATCCACCTACGATGTCCAAAGCTGGTAAACCCACAGAATCAGAAGGCAGACTGGTGATTGCCAACAGCTGAGGAGGAGGATGGAGACACTGCTTATGGGTCTGGGCTTGCTTTTGGGGGCCTTGAAAATATTCTGCAGTTATCGACGGTGGTGGCTTGCACAACCCAATGAATATACTTAAATGCACTGAGTTTTATACTTTCACAGGGTGAATTTTTTTTTTTTTTGGCTGCACCAAGTGGAATGTGGGATCTTAGTTCCCCAACCAGGGATTAAACCAGTGCCCCCTGCAGTGGAAGTGCAGAGTTCTAACCACTGGACCACCAAGGAAGTCCCTGAATTGTTTCTTCTTAAGAAAAGCCTGTCTAGGGTTGTGTGTTGTGTGGTACTTCCAAGGGAGGCGACCCATGTAGCTAGGTACTGGCTCTGCACCCAAGAAACCAGGCCCTTCAGAGATGAGAGTTCTGCACTGAGCTGAATGGGCTTATTTAATGAGGAACAGTGAAGGCATTCCACGTAAAGGGCAGAAGATGTCAAGAGCTCAGGAGAGGCAGAGAGCATGGCGGGGCAGCTCTGTGTGGAGGCCGTATGTGGCAGGGAGTGGAGTCTGGGAAGTAAGAGGAGGGAAACACCACACCAGTGAATCTGGAAAACCTAGAGAGTGACAGGCTCCTGTACGCCCTCCTGTACCCCTATGAGTCCCTGAGGTTTTACTGGAAGGATACTTATGTTCACCCACGCCCCCTCCCCAGGACCATGTGACCTAGGCCTGTGGATGACACGCTTCACCCTCCCAGCCATGGTGACTGATCCAGGGATCAGCACAGGGCTCAAGATGGGTCAGTCAGAAGCAGTGAACGTGGGATTTTGTGGGAAGCATCAGAAAGGCTCTTCTGGGTGATCACTTTGTAACATATAAAAATATTACAGCAGCCTGCTGTACATCTGGAACTAACACAGTGTTAGTCTAATACAGGTCAGTTATACTTTAAGTTAAAAACCAAGAGGGTTTAGAAATGGATTCTTCCCTAGAGCCGCCAGAATGAATGCAGCCTGCTGAAGACTGATTTTAGTTTCAGTGAGAGTGACCTCCCAAACTGTCAATAATGAATGTGTGTGTGGCGCCTTAAGCCAAAAAAGGGGGCAGGGCAGAGTGGGGCATCTTCCCTGGGTGACCAAGTTACTAAGACATAGCTTACAGCCTCCTGTTTGGCCACTCTGCTGAAATGTGAAAATGCCAAAATTGAAAATGAAGCCAAAATAGAGGAAAGCAGGGTCAAGAGATGAAATATTCCAGAGAACACAGTTTAAGCATCTGGATCAATGCCTAAAGCCTTTCCACAGAGTTCTGTTACATAAGCCAATGAACTCTGAGCTACTTCTGAGTTACAACTATCATTTCCAACTAAAACCACCCTGATGAATGCAGTAGGCTATGTTCAGACAAATATAGCTGTGTGTACTCAAGACCTAGAAACGGCAAGACACGTGAACTGTGGAACACCAGGGCCCACGCTTGCCACCATCAACATTAAGTAAACAAGGCCTCTCCCTCCAAGAACAGGCCTGTTGATGAGTGAGATAACTCAGGTGGCATTTGTAGGAGCCAGTGTCACATCTGGCTCTTAGTGCTCAGAAGAGGGTTATCTCCGCTCATATCCCCAAGCGTGCAAGTCAGGTCTAGGAGCTACATTCACAAGCCCACAGGCTTCCAACCAAGTCATCTTTTCGCCTCTCTGAAGACAGCCAAGAACCACCCCACCAGTTCTCACGTGCAACTGTTGTGAAGGTTCCACCTGTGCAGATCACCTCGTGATTATTAAGCACCCGCTGCAGGCCAGGCTCCGTGCTGGGGCTTCAGTCACCCAACTCCACTCAGTTCCTCCCTCCTTGGCAGACAAGCCTTTCGTAAACTCTCCTCCAACTACCCCACGGAGTGGCCCTTTTCTCATGCAGGGATGCTGGCTGGTATTAATACAAGGGGGTATCTGAAGGGTAGCACCATCTACTTTCTATGATTCTTGGTATATATATTTTTAACATATTAAAGTAACTATTCTAACATCAAGTGATAGAGAATTTGAGTCTAAGCTAGAGACAGAGAACGGATGTTCACTATTACAGGAGAAACCCTTGGCTATGACTATGTGAGATTAAGAGCAGCAAGCTATTCCAGGTGGGGAAAGGGGTTTACTGTGTGAGCTTTAGCAGAGACTGTGAGGTTCAGCAAAGACTGCCTCTCTCTGGATTCCAGGGGGCAGGGTGGACCAGTCTGCACAGGAAACCAGAGGATGAAATTGGGGACAGCCATGGGGGTAGTCTGGGATGGCCCTGAAGCAGGCACATGGCAGGAAAGACCCTGAAGGGGACACCACCCCGCCCCCTGCAGAAAGGCAGAGAGACCCTGGTGGCTGGCCCAGATTAGAATCAAAAGGTTCAAGGGAACAGCTGACAGAAGCCTGCAAGGATCCTGGCAGATGTCCTGCTCCAGGGAAGGCAGGCTGAACAAGGGACAGCCAAGGGGAGCAGTTCCAGGGCCGAGTGGGGTGGCCCCACAGCCCTATGCATGTGTCCCCAGAGCGCAGGCAGGCCAACGGACTTGCGTCAGCAACACTGTGATCACCACAATTAGTGTGGTGTCCCAGTCCAGCTTGGGAAAAACTGACCTTTGGAATTCTCTTGACATTTAGGGGATGGGTGATCAAAGAGGAAGGCATTGATGTAAGATTCATCACTTATGGACATAAAGGCCTGAGCATCACTGGAAAAGTAAAGATGAAAGAGCATGTCCCAAGCTAGTGACACAGGTCCTACCAGGAACTTCTGGGGTCCCAGACCAACACGCCCATAGGGGCATCTTTGTGTCTCCAGCTCTGGCACCAGGAAAGGTAGGATGATCTGGTCCCTGAATAAGAGCACAGCGCAGTCTCCTACCCATGCACATGGTGGAAAGCATGTGGTCTTTCCTGTGTATGCTTACAAAAGGGGTGGGACGGGGTGGGGACATCAATGCCACCCTAATGCCACCATTGCCAGACCCACAGGACAAGCTCAGATCAGAGCTACGGTTCTGCCCATGGTTAACTACACGCTAGAGAACATCAGATAAAGGACACACCAAGCCCTCAGGTTTGTCTAACCTCCATCACTCCCAGACCCAACACCCTGAGGCCCACCTCCACCCCAACCCCTCCCAGAGGCAGGAGACATCCCCCCAGGCTCAGCTGCCCTCCAGTCTCCCCCAAGACTGCATGACAAAGCACATCCATCTCTTCTTCTGAGACCATCCACCCATCTTTCATTTCTTCTTCCTCATTTTCAATTCCTACTTTTCTATTTATTCTCAACATTTAAGTGTTGCAACATGAATAAAGCAATACTTAAGACTATTTCAGTTTGGTTTTTTTGCACCTTTCCCAAACCAGATTCTCCTGAGGGTGCTGGGACCAGCCCAGCCATCTGACAACTGGCTTATCGAGACCACAGGACGGCAGGGCCCCTCGGGGCTCATCTGTCCCCTCGGCCCTGGCCCCAGTGAAACAAGTCGTGTCTGTCTGTACACAAGAAAAGATACAGGAGGACCTGCACCACATGGCTAACAGCATTTAACTTGGAATGGTTGTGAAGAAGAATCAAAACTGTCAATCTGGGTCGACTTTCTTTCAGCAAGGCACATACATCTTTGTAACTAAAGTCCTGGGGCTGTTAATTGCATCCCTCTCCAATTCCGGTGTTGAGCTAAGAAATAAGCAAAGGCATTGTAGGGACTAAGATACAGTATCTGCTTTATTGCCAGACCTCACAGCCAAGGGGGCACTTTACCCACCTGCCTTCCCCCCAGGCTGCACTACAAACGCAGGGGTGCGGGAGGTCAGGGCGCACAGTGGACTTCCGAGCTACCTGAGCATGATGGAGGGGTTTAAGAGAGGGCCAGAGCCAGCTGGAATAATGACCTTCTTGCCACTTTGGACAAATCAAGACAAACATGAAAGACATGATCATGTGTCACAGGAGACTGAGGGGTGAGGGAGGCACAGCTCTTCTGCCCAAAACTGCCCAAGTGGGTCATACCAGTTGGCAATACCTCTTACGTTCTATGGATAAAGAAGCTTCCCCTTAGAATTGAATTTAAGGAGTTGTGTTTTTTCCCCAAAGCTGTTTAGGAAGTCTACATGACCTGTGTATCTGTCGCCCTCCTGTGAGCCCCCTGAAGAGGTCCTGCTCCCCTCTCCTTATTCTGAGGGTTTGCCAGAGAAAGAGAGAAGGGAGGCTCCCCAATACTCTTCACTGCACATGAGCCATTTAAAACCCTCTTGAGTTCAACCAATTAGCTTAATATTTGGCTCCTAGATCAGTGTGAACTTGACCTGGCCTACCTTTTTCAAAACAGTGCCCTATTTCTGGACAGAGAATACTGTTAACCCTCTCCATCTGCTGCCCCCTCCAATAAATTAGTGTATAATGAAATCTCTAGTCCAGCTTTTCTCACACAGGATCTTGCACTGAGACTTAAAAATGCAATTATTTTTACTTTCAAATGATTCAGAGAAATAAAAGTGATTTTCTGTGGAGAGTGCATGTGTGCACAAAAATGTGACAAAGACACAAGAGGTAAATCTGAGAGGTGAAGAGCACACAAGGAAGTACTCATCTACTACTCTGGGACCTTTCTTGTGGGATTGAATTTGAAGAAGTTGCTAAAACTTTGAAGACGGATGTGTGAACCCCACGCTGAGCCTGCTGGCAGAGAACCTCACCAATCCCCTGGACAATGAAGTCTCCGACGAGTAAAAGAACACGTGAGGTTACTGTGCAAGTGACAGTTGAAAGCTCCCATGCAGAGGCATTCTGGACACCCACACACACCTCTAACCTGCATAGGTGACAGGAAAACCTCAAACCAGCAAAGGTGCAAACCTTCTAAGGTTTCCTGACTCACCAGGGGACGCTGAGGGTGAACGCCGAGAGGTTCCATGCAGATGGGGCGGCGCAGGGAACCTCGAGGTGTCTGTGCTGACAGTGGTGCTTCCAGGCTGACGAGGTGGCCTTGTCAGCAGTGGGGGAACCTCTGCAATTCAGCCTCCAGTCTCAGCCTGTTCTTCCTTTGAGCAAAGTCACATCTGCTGAGCCATCTTTTTGCCAAGCCACAAAGAGGGAAAAAGATCCCAGAGCTGACTGATTCTGTCCCAGGACAACCAGGGTAAAATGAGAGCTATTCTTCATCAAGGAGAGCATGGCAGCCCTCTCCAGTGTTTCTGTATGGAGAATCCATGGACAGAGGAGTTTGGCAGGCTACAGTCCATGAGGTCACAGAGTCAAACATGCCTGATCAACTTAGTACAGCATGCTCCTTCATCACAATGACAACTCACCTGTCAACAGTACATAACCACTATCTGGTATTGTTGTGTTAACCTCATTTCTCAGACAAAAACAGACTAAGCCTCAGACAGTGAGTGACGGTCACACAGCTGGGGAAGAACAAAAACAGCTCTGAGCCTAGCTCTCTGCTTAAGCCCAGCTTCTGGCCAGTAGATTCTATGGTTTGTAACCATTCCCAAGAATACCTGGGCACTGGGGCAGGTTGGACTGTACAGGGGAACAGAAAGGAAATCATGGGATGCTCCTAGAAGCAGAGATGAGACTTCAAGAACTTCCACAGAACAAAGGTGAGGGAGGTCAAGGAAACACACGTCAAACCCTCTCAAGGAGGTCTGTATTTAAGTTGGGGGAAGGAGCTCAAATTTTAGGCACTGTGAATAATGTTGGTAAACACCTCAAACAATTAGCAAAAGGCTACCTGTCACACAGCTAAAAACTCCCTCAACGCTCAAAATTTACATTCCATGAAAAGTAGAGAAATAGTCATACAAACTTCTGACTTTTCAGCCAGAATTCAAGACAGCAGACAACCAAAGCTGCTCTGGCGGATGAAGGTAGATACTGAAGACAGATCAGGAAGCCAAACTTCGCATCCCACAGAAAACAAGACAATCACTCACCTCAAAGAAAAATCACTGTCTGAACACAAGAAGACACACACAATACACAAAGGTTCTGTAATGCATCCACACAAGTACACTGCTCCTTGAAATTTAAAGAAAAATTTATTGAAGATCTGAAAAACAATTTCTAAAAGATTAACTTTTCCAGAAAACTGTAGCTACACAATGCATTGCGTCTATCATGTTAAAACGTGCATTAGACACAAATACAAAAACCATGAAACAAGCCACCGTTCTTCAACAATCTGAGCAAAGATAAAATGCCTAAGGAACAACATGGATGGATGACTCGCAAAGGATGGGCTCTTTACTTTAAGCACCATAAAAAAAAGGGGGGGAGCACAAATGTATGAGTGTTCAGTTATATACACTGAATTGAACCTTTGGCACTAGTAATCAGAGCATTCTGTCATATAGCATTAACACATATTATAAAAGTGCGTAGTGTCAAAGGAATAGAAACCACCAGCGTTCAAAAGCAGCTTTGTCAACTAAGCAATAAAACACTCTACAGTATGTCTCTCTGTTGTCCATCACTGAATACACTGGTAGCAACTTTGAAATGAAAAAAAGGAAAGAAAAAAGGAGCTGTAACTCCTTTTATTTTCTCTGTTTAAAATCAAACAGAAAACAAACATCAATTTTGTTATACACGAACATTTCCAAAGTACATTTGTACAAGAGAAGGACTAAGAAACAAAAAGGTGTTTACAGAGATCAAACATGGGTGGGTACACGCGCCTCACACAGCTTTCCGATGGTACTCAGGGGGAGCCACTTCATAATCACTGGCACTAAACAAAGTTGCAGAGTTCTTTGCCAGGTACCTAAAAATGAAATGTTATTCATTACAAGTATGAAGAAGAATTGTATTTTGATCCTAATCTCTTATCAATTACATACAGAAGCCACACAAAGCACTTTAAAATACATATCACAACCATTTAATTAACTCAAATAGGGTTACATACCAGACAACAATGCATAAAAAAGATGGAAGTCTAGAGTTACTCCCCTTATTTCAAAGAAGCAAAAAACAGGAGTCACTAGAATACCAACCTGAGTGCTTGGACCACCCTTAACAGGTGCCATTACCCTGAAAGAGTTAACAGCTAGGGTGTCTTCTTTAGCTCTTTGAAATCCATCATATTACAGATTCAGAAGTTGACAAGTAAATCTCAACTTGAAAGTAACACCATAAAAATCAAAGGGCCCTAAAATGTCAAGTAGTAGAGCACTTTTATTTCATAAAGAAATTGGAGGGAGAGAATATTCATCACTGGTAGAAGACTATAAAAGCTAGTTAATTTCCAAGTTCACACTGATTTTAAAATTAATATACAATACATGGCGCCATTTTAAGAAAATTAAAATACAGAACTATATATAAAGTAAAAACAGAAAACTCTTCTCCCAATCCTATGTCCAAGAAATAACTCCCTGTTAAGTATGATACATATTTTTCCAAATCTTTTCCAAAGACTGAAAATGTTTCTCTACAAAAAAGAGTACTCATACCAACCTCTATTGCAATCTAATTTTTTTAAATTGACACACCTTGGACATCTTTCTTGATCAGTATATGTAAACCTACCTTATCCATGAATAGCAATTTAATAAACATGCTTGGAGATCTTTGTGCATATAAAGTATTTCTATAGGACAAGTTCCCAGAAGCCTAACTGCTGATCATTTAAAATGTTTATATATATTACCAAAGTGCCCTCCAGCAAACTGTAAAAATCAGGATTGCACTTTCCATTTTCCCAAAAATATAAGCCATCCCTAGTTCATCCCCAAAATAACGAGACATTTTAAATACGCTAAACATATATTCTGTTTTACTTTAGTTCTATTATAGTATCTACAGTGCTAATCTATCAAGAGTAATTTGCAGTACACTAAATAAATTCATGTTTTTAATTTCAAGCATTAATTTTTAGACTTACTTTAGGAAATCGTGAAGATAATTCAGTAATAAAGCAAGACTCTTCTCATCCAGAGGTGTATAGGCCAACATTGCTCCAATTCGTACTATTTAAAAAGAATGAAGTCAAAGTTACATCCAAGGTAGCATTATGAGAATATACTTTAATTATGTAAGCAAATGCAACCATCACTAATTTCCTTAAGGCATATGATTTTAGAAACTGACTTTAGATTTTAATATATATGAAATAGAAGTTCAAATTCGAATTAAACAGTCTTTTAGAATGTTATTTTGCGTTACCTCTTAATATAAATCAGGAAAGACAAAAATATCAAAGGCCCCAGGCGAAAAAGTAAAACTATTTTCTAAAAGGGATCATTACCAAACAGTCTCAGGAGATGTGGCGCCCCGTACACCTGGGACATGGGTGCATCAGGGTGGTCCGCAAGGATCTCAGCGTACTGCGGCCTCTCAAATTTGTAGAGCAGTTGAGTGCCCAGCATCACATTGAAGTACTCCTTTATCCCAGCCACAACCTCATTGACTGCATACTCCCTGACAAGGGAACAAAAGTATCTACCTTCAGAGCAGGTCACTGAATGAATTGAGAGATGAAAATTCAGTCAACCAACATGAGGGTAAGAAATTAAATGCTAAACCAATGACAATGAACCTCTGCTAAACAGAGAGATTTAATAAGAGGTAAGAAATCAATTCAAAAAAACAAACTACTGGTGAGCACACTACAACACACAGGTAGGGATGGATTTTAGTTTTCACATTTACAAACAGTTGTATTTTAAATGGTTATACACATAGTTATATAGATTAGCTTTTTCAATGTCACCTGGAACATTTACTGACTTGGCCCTTTAATAAATGTTTACCAGCTAAACCTTATCTGTAACCAATGAAATTCTATTTTGCTAGTTTCTGATGGTATTGTTTTAAAGTACATATTTCAGATAATTTATTCAGAAATAATGTTTAAAATGTCTTTGGTATACTTCAAAGATGTATGTATTTTCTTACTTATTATCTGTGTTTCCTCGAGATTTCTTGTAATTTGCATAATCCTCTAGAATAGAATCCACGTTCTTCTTGGCAGGAAGATAGAAGAGCTTTGAAAACAAAAATACACTTGAATACTAACCTTCTTTTTCAAAGAAAAAGTACACTGGAAAAGTTTTAATGCAATGAAAGATCACCTAATAGTATTACCAAAAAGAAAAGGGCACTGTTCAGCACTTAAAACATGGATCATGTGGCTGAGGAACTAAAAATTTAATTCAACAGCCAAATGTAGCTAGTGGCTGCCACAATGGACAGATAAACTCTCACTACATGTGGAGTACACCTGCACATAAATTCACCTCTGACGTGTTATCAAGTCACTACGCATCATTCTGCCTGTAACACTTAGCTTAATACACTCTTTATCTTCACATCAAGGTTGGGACCCAGTGTTCCATTAAACATAAAAACTAAAACACAAAAAGCTGCCAAACACAGTAAGTGGGAGAAGGGAGCTAAACCTAGCCATTTAGCTTCAGAGACAGATCAAGACTCAAAGTCCACATATTGCACAGCCTATGACTGATGCCCATCCCACACAGTCCCCATTTCTCCCCTACCCCTGTTTTTCTATTTTAAGAAATTGATTCTTCTGTCCTAGGAGCTTGATCAGCTTCAGGTTCCTTTGGAAATCACAAATACCTGCAGGAAGTACTGTGTGCTTCCTATTTCTACTTTCCATTAGCAGCACTGTATGTAATGATGTCCCACTTTCAATGATATTAAACAAGAAATAATATGGTTCTTTTTTTAAATCAATTTTCAGAATGATGTATTCGTGTCCTAGCCACTGCCAACAGTTATCTAAACCTTTGTAAAACTAACTGTAAATGCATGGTCTTTTGTACAGGTACCTTGCTTATTCCTCTCCCAGTCCTTTCTGATAATAAAAGTGCTCAGTCTAGTCCCTGAATTAAAATTCCCATCAGTCATACCTTCGATGTCCAAGTCTACAGCCTTTTCCTTTAGAAAAAAAATTTTACACTAGCAAGACCATTATCATATAGATTACAATCTATGTAACACCAAGTTACCTGTTTTTGCCGGGTAATTAAGTCCCAGTCATCGACAAGCCATGGCTTCAGTTCTTCGGGAATCTTGACTTTTACTTCAACCCTGCTCATGAATGTCTCTTCCTAAACAAAAAGGAATAGTTTCTAAAAGCTTTTCTGAACTTTTACATGCCCTTGGGATAAATTCTTACTCAAACAGACAGATGGAACTGTGACTTGGAAATAGTGAAATGAATTAAGATCATACAGCTAACTCCTGGGAGAAAAAAATCTTGATAGTCTACTTCATGTGAAGGCTTTTTATTTTAAAGCAAATTTCCCTTCTTCTATAAATGACCTCTCCAACTTGATGCATTTTAACTTAGTATTTTCAAAACTTATTAATTTCAAATAACCACATCTTCAATGATGAAGCCCAAACACGACTATCTTAAAGTTACATCTTTAATGTTTAAGATTAAACGTATCTTCTAATCTATCAGTAACTGCCTAAAAGTGTCTAATTTTCAGAACATACTGGTGTTTTAATCTCAGCTTCAGAAATGTAAACGGTCAGTTACACTTTTAAAACCTCTTTTCAAATTCATAACTCTGGAGATTATAAATATAATAAATTATAGACATTTAATTCACTTATGTAAAAATCCTAAACTATTATACCCACACACATACACGTGTAACTGATAGGCTTTCTTGGCATTTTTCTGTGGATTTATTAAATCAGTAAATCAATTTAATGTGACCTAGTAAGTCAATTCAATCTTAATACCAAAGAACTATTTAGTCTTGTACAAGAACACAGGGCTTAAAACAAACATGTGATGAGTTAGGGATAAAACCTGAAGGAATACATCTAGTGCAACACGTGAAATAAAGATGTATACAAATATATCCTTTATCTAAAAAAGAATATTTTCACTTCAGTAATTAAAGCATGCTATAGCAATGCTTCTGAGAGAGTCAATAGTTCTATGATTATTTTATCCGTACTGTAACAGGACAGACTAAAAATTCTAACATGCTATTATTAACATAAATTTAAGAAAGACTCACATTTTCAACAGTAGGATCTACTCGAGCCCTTTTCTTGCGAGGAGGCTGAGGTGTCTCGCTGGTGCTGCCACCATCTCCATTTCCAGGTGCTGTAAAAATTTGGGGGTAAGGAAGGGAGATTGTTAGCTTAATGAGTAACTCTTTACTCCTTGACCCGTCCATTATATAGATTACTTAAATCTACATTGAAGAATCATATTCCTACCAAAAATATACCTCTCATGAACAGCTCAACCAAACATCTAGTACAAAGCAATATTTAATATTACCATCTATTTCTAAAATATAGTTATCTCAGGGTCAGTCATTAAAGAAAACAAAAACAATAAATGCTTATGTTTCTCTACAGTAGAAAGGATGTCAGTTCTCTATGGCTATGTACCTAATTCTGTAACACTGCTGTGACTCATGAGACCATCAACATATGCTTACTCTAAAACTTCGTAACTTAAAATTTAACAATGAATTCAAAATGCAAATGTTATAAACACAAATTAATTAATTCAAACAGTTAATATACTTACTCTTCTGTTTGTTCTTTTTTGTCTTCCTGAAAGGAAAAAAGAAAAAAGCTAATTATCACTATCGTCTCTGGTTTAAATTCCCTTCTACTAGACTGAGTCCACAGAGAAATACTGCCTTGATGGTAAGATCAGGGATCTTTGCCTGATCTTATTTCCTGCATATTCTTATTTACTACTCAAGACTCAAGGACTTTTTTACTGATAGTTGGCTCAATCCACATCTCCCTCTAGACAGCAGAAAAATCAAAACCATATCATGAGATCTTCTCCCAGGGTTTTATTATTTATGTCTATTAATAAGTTTATAGCATGTAAATTATATTAAAAAGAACCTGCTTCATAAAACTATTAGATCAACAAACACAAAAAAGCTCCAAAGATTAAAATATTTTCCCCAATTACTTTGGAACCAGCATAATTTGACATTAGACTTATGTTTCACACTCTCACTGGTCAAATTGTTTCACTTTATTTCTTCTCGAAACTACATTCCTTTCTTTACAACACTAAACACTCTGCTCATCCACAGAACAAAGCCTGTGTCTAGACTATTATGTCTAACAGTAATTTATCTCATGGCTATTTATATATGCACCGACAGTAAATTACTAATCCTGACATAATATCTAATTATTTCTGGAGCAAAGGAAAAAAGTTTATAAAGCCATGATTATAGATTATGCCTGGAGGGACCATCATATTACATCTGAATGTGTTTGCTTTTCTACTTTTAGTATTTATAAATGTTAATTACCTGTGTTTACTCTAAGTTTTTCAAAGATCCAGATCATGGAAATATGTTACCACTTATTAACAAATAAAGCTATGAATCAATCTCAAATAGTAATCCTGGCCAAACCGATCAATTATCTTAACCAAATCAAATATCTTACCAAATCCATTAATCCTTGCCTAATTATCTTCTTACCTCCAAAAATAAAACTGCAAACATTTCAAAATGCATAGTTATCTTCAATACTATCTTTAATTTTTAGGTAGTAAAGTCACACTAGTTAAGGTCTAAAAGCAATAGAATCTAATCTCAAGGAAAAAGATACTTAAAAAGCAAATCTACCCCTCAAATCTCAAAACTTGTACCTTGAGAATCCAATGCTAATGCTTGTAAAAGAAAAACACATTATGTGCACACATGTTTGTTCTAACTTGAATGATTGTAAGGGACTTCCCTGGTGGTTCAGTTGTTAAGACTCAGCACTTCAACTGTACAGGGCAAGAGTTTGATACCTGGTCAGGGAACTAAGATCCCACATGCCACCCAGTACGGCCAAAAAAGTAAAGATTAAACAAAGGAGGGGTTGTGTATGTACTTAACGCCACCCAACTGTACACTTAAAAATGAGTTAAGTGGCAAAAAAAAAATTGCTAAGGAAAATTAAGGAATCAATATGTAATCAGTATGTAGTTTCAATTACCCAACGCCAATGAAGTTCTCATTGGCATTTTTCAAATCACAACAATGTTCCAGTTTCCACTTTCAACAAATTCTAAGTGTATCAAGCTTGAATTTCACAGTGTATAAAATTAAAACAAAGAGCTTCTTACACGTCAAGATTTTTCTGCTGCAGCCCAGCAGTTTTCTTTCCAGGGGCAGCCCCTCGCATCTTCCCCTCTGCATACTGCTCCCTTCAAAAATAATTTCAATGATATATCATCATAAAATATTTATATAGAATTGATAGCTTGATTCCATTTTGAAATTTATATTCAAATTGAAGTTCCAAGGCTATACATATTCTGGTACAAAATTTTTATTAAGTTGGACAAAGAGATAACACATTTACAAAAATCAATTCAAGAAAGTTAGAGTAAAAAGGCTACAAAAGGCCTCTCTGATCACTTGAGATCAAAATCGTAACAGCAGCTGACAGATATCAAGAATCATTTTAAAAGCAGGCAGCCAACATGATTTCTGCTGTGGATTCCATTTCCATAAATTAACTTACAGGCATTTCTCCTATTCATGTTGCAAACAAACTTACTGATTGGCTTTCTGAAGTTCCCTCTGTTTCTGTAAGTTGGTATCCACATACTTGAGTACTCTGCTTTCTGGAACCCACTCATCCCAACTGAAAAAGAGAAAAGTTAAAATATCATTCAAAAATATTTCATTAGTATTCAGACTCTGTTCTACAATTTTTTCTTTTAAATCCAAGAGGCAAGAGTTTGGACTTCTCTAAACTAAGGTGATGAACTGGCATTACAAATCCATTCTCAACTAGACTGAAAGTCTAGAGAAAATCTGTACTATAAAATGGTAATATAAACATTCTCAGAAGCAATACCCCAAATCCAAAGTGCCAGAGTCTAAAAGATTATCCAAATCGTTTGTTTAAAATGGCATAAGAGTACAGCATATAACAGCACATAACCTAAGAGCCCCTAAGTAATTATCCTTGCAGAATAAAGGCACCTGAAAAACTTAAAAAAAAAAAAAAGGACAGGAATCCATAATGACTTCTTAAAGAACTAAAACCAGCTGGTTATCTCCGATACAAAATTTCAGAACTCACTGTGCCGTAGTTTCACCTGTATAATGGGATAAACATTATCTATCTCACAGGACTGTTAAGAGAATTAAATAATAGATATAAAAAAAACACTTGAGAGTTTTGATGCATAGAAGATAAACACTCAAGCTCCGTGAGAAACATAATAGGAGGTCTACAAAACTCAATACCACCTACATCAACTCACTTAAGACTAAAGTGTTACAATGGTTATCACTCATTCACAAATGAATTTACCAATTTCCAAGGCAAAATATTCTTGGCTTCCTAAACATCAAAAGGTAGAACCAACCACTCTCTTAAAAATATCTAGTTGGCACTCAGAAAAGCTTCAAAACAAGATTTCAAAAAAAAACTATTCTGCTAAATAAAGCATTCTGGCACTCAGAAAAGTTTCAAAACAAGATTTCAAAAAAAAATTATTTTGATATGAAACTGACTTATATTGTGTTAATTACTATACAGCAAACTGATTCTATAATAGATTACACACACACACACTCCTTTCATAATCTTTTCCATTATGGTTTATCATGAGATATTGAATATAGTTAGTTCCCTGTGCTATACAGTAGGATCTTGTTCAAAACAAGACTTCTGATGTGGCTTTTTTCCCCAAAGAGAAAAAGAATATTTCCTAGGCAGTGCTGAACTTTTTGTGCAAAGTTTTTTTTCCTCCTGCTGATGGAGCTCCTTTAGTGACACAATTAGACTGTATCCTCAAAGTCTTTTATTTAATGACTTCCCACCTTTGACCTCTTATATAAGGTAGCCAAAAGAATAATAAATAATAAAAAGCAACCCTCAACATGATTTCCTAGAGAAAACTTTAAAACATGCATTTACCTAGAGGTCAGGAAGGGGTGGTGTACTGAGGGAGCTCCTTCAGGAACAGGAAAAAGGGCTACAATATCCTCACGTGTCTTCAAAGTTTTTTCAGAGCGCCTGGGCCTCACAGCACTTCTGATACAGACAGCATAGTACAAAGTAATCTCAGTAACTAGGTGTAGAATTCTGCTTACGCTTTATTAAGATTTATTTACAAATGGAATATTTAAATGTCTGTGTCAACAAATAGAGTATCTACTGTGCTTTTGAAGAAGTATATATTTACTGAAGTTTAAGAAAGTTCCAATTTGGAGATTGGGCTTCCAGTGTAGTCTTTTCTAAAAGTATGGTATCTTATAAACCATTTGCAAAATGAGGATCTTATTCCTACTGCTACTTATATCTGTTCCAATTCTCTCTAAAGGGAATTAGCAAACTTTTATTTACTAGAAAGTTCCACATGAGAACCTTGAAAATTCCTTTCCTCTCATAAAAAATGCATCTAAATAAGGACATTGATCTAAAAACAAAGTTTCTTTTAAATGCCAGGCGCTGAAAACAGTTGCTAACCCACAGGAAAATGAAATGATGTCTTTTGCTCTGAGGAACATCACTATTGGGGTAGTATCTGAAGGCCAAACATCCAGAAATTTTTCCATGCAACTCAAACAAAAGAATTTCAGAACTTTCTAAAGGTAGCTTGTCATTAATTCCCAAAGTCACAATGATCTACGGCTTTCACTTACACAGCACTAAATAAAAAACATTCTGTACAAATTTAAAGGCCCCTCTAAATAATTATTAACGATCAATATTACAAATTACATATATTTATCTACATAACAAGACAACTACAAAAAACACATCCTCTACAAAGATACAAAAAACTATGCAGCCTATCATTTATTTGTGTTACTAGATACTGTAACAAAGGAAAAAACATTTTCAGGCAATACTATCAAAAAATACAAACTTTTTATGTATTTCTACAATTTAAGTTGGAAATGTCACTTAAAACCCAGTCTTGAAGTTATACACATCTACATGGAATTTAACAGAAAATACTATACATGAAAGCACAAAAGTTGTGTTCACAGCTATTAAGATGTAATCCTAAATTATTTTAAAGTGTACCTGGAGATGGGGCACAGACCTAGTCCATGAATCTGCTATCTGTTTTTCTTTTATTTCCTTTAAAGTTCCCATTCATGATATGCATAAATATTTGCTTTCCTATACAGAATTAAGATTTTCATGATACCTAATACACTCTCAACTTTACCAGAGTATTTTTATATAAAACCTAAGTGTAATGAAAGACACTGCTGCTAAGTCACTTCAGTCGTGTACGACTCTGTGCGACCCCATAGACGGCAGCCCACCAGGCTCCCCCGTCCCTGGGATTCTCCAGGCAAGAACACTGGAGTGGATTGCCATTTCCTTCTCCAATGCATGAAAGTGAAAAGTGAAAGTGAAGTCGCTCAGTCGTGTCTGACTCCTAGTGACCCCATGGACTGCAGCCTACCAGGCTCCTCCGTCCATAGGATTTTCCAGGCAAAGAGTACTGGAGTGGGGTGCCACTGCCTTCTCCGAATGAAAGACACAGTTTCAACATTTTTTTTAAAGGGGAAGGGAAAGCTGTAAAATGGAGTTCCAGAAGATAAATGTTCCTGGATATTTCAATTTAGTATTAATCCTGAAATCCCATTTAAAATCAGAGACAAGTTTACTTCTGTTAAGACCAAAGGGATTCAAAGCTCACAGGGTCACTTTGAGTTACTATATTACTGTCATTACTAGGAATATTTTAATTATTAACTGGAAGAAAAAGCAACTTATTGAATGTGCTTCTACACATTTCAGATTTCCACTTTTCTACAATTATACTAATGGAAGAAACTGATACTATTTCTTAGCTAGAACTATCTTGTGAAAAAATCTTCTAATAAAACTAACTCACTGGCTAAGGGACTGTGTGAAAGACCACAGAAACAGATCAGTAAATGTCAAAAAAAAAAAAAAAAAAAAAACCCTTCCAAAACAAAAGTATACATCAAATCGGATGGCATGGCTGAGCTGACATAAAGCTTAAAAAAAAAAAAAAAAAACCCTCAAGAACTACTTTTTTTGGTAAGTGCTATCTTTGAAGGACAAAACACCATTAGTAAAATTAAAAACCTCTCAGAGTAAATATTACAAGCTATTCAATTACAAGCACCAAAAATGAGTCAATTGTCAGATGTGGTATTTGTGAGATCCAAGAAAGACCCATCACTGACAGAGCTCCACAAGCTGAATATTCTAGAATGTGTTCAGTCTACAACCACTGTCCATTCCCAGCAACATCAATACATCACTGTTTGTTTTTTTTTTAATAGCTCTTCAGAGTGGAAAACTAGGTTCTGTAATTCTATTTCTGTACCTGTGTTATAAACCATATGCTAAAAGTGAACCACATGAATTCACTGTTATTAATTATGCTTTCAAAGTTCAAAACATGATTTGGTCAATACATCCAACCAAATAAAGCAATTTTTAAATCTTTTTCCCCTTCCTTAGTAGAAAAACCCAACTAGTTTTGAGTGTAACTGCTTGAAATATCATTTGTAGTCGCTAAGTCTGTTAATAAGAAAAAAAACTCAAGCTGCCCTAAAATGTACCAAAACTAGAAAATAATCTGGTTAATGACTATTAGACGTTATACCAGAACACAAGAAATAGGCCACAGAATGTAAAACAAAATGGCAGTAAACCCTAATTTCTATATTTCAACATACTACAAAGTTCACCTCTGCCCCAGTATGTACTTACAGTAAAACTGCACAAAAATTAAAAAGCACAGGCTTCTATCCGTTTATGACACAAAGCCAACTTGTTAATTATAAATAAAAATTGCTTTAAAAAAATCTAATACTCACTTTTTATTCCAACCACTGTAATGGATGAAGTATTTGACTTGTTTATCCTTTATGGCAACTTTTACACACTGAAATAAAAAAGAAAAAAATTTATTCAGAAATAATGGAGGAAAAAAAAAAAAGACTACCTGGTTAATTTTGAACTATCCAACACTGTAACTCTTTGGTGGCCAAAATAAACCTAATGAGACTCTTGAAAAGAACACTATTTAAGCCTTTAGACTAGTATTCAAAGTTATACTGCCAAACAGTCATAGTGTCATTTGTTGGGAGTTAGTCCAACAAATCTAAAGAACAGTAAGCACTGGAGGTTACCCTAAACCTTAAATCAGTGGGCTACACAGGCTATCTAAGAACAGCTAATGAAAGCTGTAGTTGTGCTTTCTCAAAGTCCAGCTAGTCAAAAGCTACATTTGGAAAAACAAATTCAGCTCAAGAAAAATATTTACACCACATTATTTTAAAAGCTCACTAGTTTACACAAGGCAATAAGCTATTCTGATTATCAGCAACAAAGTGACAGATGAAAAACATCTTGTCATCTTGTGTGCTAAGCTGCTTCAGTCGTGTCCAACTCTTCGCAACCCTGGGGATCACAGCCCCCCAGGCTTCTCTGTCTATGGGATTCTCCATGGAGGAATACTGAGTGGGTCGTCATGCCCTTCTCCAGGGGGTCTTCTCAACCCAGGGATCAAACGTTATCTGTCCTGTATTGGCAGGCAGCTTCTTTACTACTAGTGGTACCTGGGAAGCCCCGTGTTCTTCTTAAAAGCAGCCAAACAAATTAAAACTGATTAGTGGAAGTCATTAACCATGAAAAAGCGATGACTATCTGGTTTTGGATTTTAAAAATTTTTATCAGAGGCAAACCAAGAGAACCACAATAGTTGAAGTTACTCCAATTGCCATTTAAAATTGTTCCCTGGTGTGTTTCTGCTGCCAGAGCAGAAAAAGCTGCCAGTTTAGAAGAGCCTGCTAGAAGCTAGTTAACAACAGAAACAACATTCAATGACAGAAATGATCACTGGGACTTAAAACGCATTTATAACTGTATTGGTATTATACCATTAAGATCTATGTACACATACATGAAGTTCTTGACCATCCCATAAATCCAATTTCAGTCATTTTAGAGCTTTAAAAACATACACCTATTATGTATTCAAAATAAGTAAAATGGTTAGTAACACTGACACTTTACAACTGTTACGACTTTTTCACAGACAAAAACTATTCACCAAGAACATACACAGAAATTGGCTTTACCGTTTATTTTCTTAAAAACAATTATCAAAAATAGTTGACACGGCTTAAATATTTGTGCTAAAAGTTAACAGAAACAAAACACTAAAAACATTAATGCATCATCCAATTTATCTTTGGTTAAATGTAAAATCAGTTTTTATAACCTCTGCGCAACACTGATACACAGAAAAGGAATGCCCCAGGATTCAAACTTTGCCAATCTAACAAATAAAAGTTAAATGTACTCATTTGAAATGTTAGCTTTACCCTCGACGTAATTTTACTCAGTGCTTACTCAGCATATTATATTTGCCAATAAAATTGACTTTGGCAGTATTTTCTCATAAGTCATTAACTAATAATGCTATTTTGCTTCCATAGTCAAACCTCTACCTTTCCGTTCAAACATTTTCCAACTACTTGCCTTTAGCAGATGGGAAACACGAATGGCAGGATGCTTTATGTGAACCACTGAGCAAGCAGTAAGACAACAATAAAAGAGATGAGGAACTATGAACCTGAAAATCTACGAAAAAGGTAGCTCTCACTAAAGCTACCCATCATTGAAATCTAATTATCAAACCAGTAGTTTCAACTATCAAACCAGTAGTTTCAACTAACTTCTTAAAAGAAAACGGGTTTTGTACCTTTGCTTCATAAAGAAGAGGCCCATGAAAGCACAGCACTCTCTCACCTGTAAAAGGAAAAAACGGGGGAAAAGCACTGTTAGTTGTGATTTCTCTTCATATATAAGAATATTCACATCTAGGAGAGCCATCACCTTTGTACTATGGTGTTCCTCAAAAAACTAATAAGCGAGTGGATAAGGGAATGTATACATCAACACTTCAGATCAAATTTCAAGACAAAAAAACACCTCAGCATTTGATGGAAACAAAAACAATTAAGATATCAATCTATTTAAATCATCAAATCATCTATCACCTGCTAAGCAAATAAAATCTACTATAGCTATCTACTGACAGGGTTGATTTATTTTTCAAGGGCCCAAGCTGAGGAAAACAATACAAAAGCACAGATGAAACACATAAATTCTTGTGCAGTGGTCCACTGTGAGGAACCACTGCCTGACGCTAAGTCTATGCCGAGCTTAAGTGAAGACAAGCAACAGGGAAACCAGTGACTCCGCTCAAAGTCAGGAATAATAACAGAAATAGGTATGAAACAAAGGCAGTGAGAAGGACAACTAAGCCAAAGTAGAAACAGTTTAAACTTGACTTCCAGCATGGTGGAAGTATTATCCAGAAAAGGAAATGAAGAGGGGGTTTCAGATCAATTCTGGAGTAAGTTACAGTAGCTACAGGACACCCAAAATGGAGCCATCTAGTAAGCAGTTGAGTACACATATCAAGAGAAAGCTGGGCTGGAGCCACTGCTGAATACCGTGGACAAGAATGAGACCACAAGGACAGAGGAAGGTATACAGCCTACTCCGAAGCACCAAAGATGGGAGACCTGTGTGCCTAATTTTAGTCTTTCTTTAAAAGGCACCCTGAAAATAGCCTTACCAGTGTCTCCCTCCTTTTGGTTGCTGCCACCAAAGACAACCACACTGAGGCTACAGCCCTTTGACATCCATTCTAGCCATCTATCCCTAATATCCCGCTGAAAAAAATATACAGTAAGTTGAGGAATATGACCCAACAAAACAAGTGCTTAATTTCTCCTGGAAGTGGAAAGACTGTTAATTGGGGAAGGAGCAAACCACTGTCTCACTTTTTTTGAACTTTTCCATCCTTAATAGTATTCAAAATGCAAAGCTAATTTTGCCCAATGCTCTCAAATTCAACGGTGATGAGATTCCAATTCCTCATCCTCTCATTGGTTTTCTTACTAGAAATACTACTCAAATTCCAGCATCAGCCACCCTCCTGACAAGCCCAAAGGTCTTCCCTTCCCCTCCCCTGCCCCCATTATTAGGTGCCCGATAGTTTTCTTTACTTTTTGCTTTAACATTTCAAGTGGAAGACCAAGTGCTGTGCAGAACAGCCACTGTGCTGAAAAAATGCTTGTAACATATGTTGCACCATTATTTAACAAGAGAAATTTTCCAGTTTAAAAGAGAATCAGGAAAAAAAACTTTCCCATCATTCGTATTTTTACCATTACAGAAGCTCAATTCTTCTGCAGTGTTTTAATATAATTCTGCTAGTGCCAACAGAATATTCCTTTCTCCTTACAAGATATTCTCTTCTAAATAACTCAGTCCTGTCCAACTCTTTGCAATCCCATGGACTGTAGCCCACCAGATTCCTCTGTCCATGGAGATTTTCCACAGACAAGAACACTGGAGTGGAGCCTTTCCTTCTCCAGGGGAGCGTCTCTACCCACGCAGAGAACCCTCAGCTCTCCCGTCTCCTGCACTGGCAGATGGATTCTCTATCACTAGGGTCACCTGGGAAGCCCCAAAATAATAATAATGTCTTAAAAGATGGTTATACAACCCAACTTTGACACAAGAGTAGAAAACATGTCTGCAAAGTGCAAAGACTCTTAGGTAGCTTTCAAAACCATAGAGCTACATTGGCTCCTTTTGTTGTTCAGTCGCTAGGTCGTGTCCGACTCTGCGACCCCATCGACTGCAGCACCGTCAGGCTTCCCTGTTCTTCACCATCTCCCACAGTTTGCGCAAATTCATGTCCACTTAAGTCTGTGATGCTAACTAACCAACTCATCCTCGGCCGCCCTCTTCTCCAATTCACTGCTACAGCAGCATATGGATTGTCCCTCACTCTACCATCCCATCCAGTTTAGAACTAAAGCACTTCCTCCAGAAAGCCATCCTTAACTGTTCCAAGTCTGTGTCATTTTCCTTTGATGTCCTACAGTGAGGATTAATTTTTTTGTGCAATGGACCCTTCAGTCTGGTTAAGTCTTTGGGCCTTTTCTCAGAATGTTTCTACAAACATGTAAAACCGTACTACAAAAGAAACGAACTATACTGAGACAGTTATAAAAACATTTAAAACATCATGTGTTATGGTATTATACGAGCTCCTTAATTGATACAATCAACATTTAGCTGCTGATCCAGGGAACTACCACAATTCTGAAACAACGAAAAGCGTACATTACATCTGAATGTATCTTCTACAACTTTAATGCTGGGATGTGAAAACATACAGCTAATACTACTGTGGGAGGGTCTTGTTTTGCTTTTCTGTGGGGGAGGAAATCTGTAATCATAACTGTAGATTTAATTTTAGTTAGAAAATAGAAGAACCTTTTTCCTGTCCAAGTACAAGGGGTGATCTGAATTATAAACACCCCAGATCAAGAATCCTTGCTCTAAAACATCTAGTTTAAAAAAAAGCAATCCACAGTAGTCGTCACGTAGCTTCTCAGAGTGAGAGAAAGCAGGTATTAAGGGCCAGTTACAGGGAAAACTTCCGCGGCAATCTTTTAAATATTCCATACTGTTACAATACGCTTGGGTTTTGTATGACTCAAAGTAATTCTAACGCACATCAAAGTTTGAACATCCCTACAATTTTTTGCAGACGTCTCGACATCCGTGGTATCACGTACAACCACAATAATGTGAATGAGGATTTTAAAGTGTTCTTGCTTGCCTTACATAATTTTATGTCCACTCTAGTTTACTGTTAAACCTCCACTATATAAATTAATAGATGCAGTAATTGTGAAAATTACAGAGCTGTCTTCCTCTGGAAATCAAGCTCTCTACAGTCAGCCTTCACGTTGATCAGAGACAATAAAAACTCAACTTTCAAATCACTGTTAATCAATTATTGCAATTAAACCACTGCCGTACTTAAAAGGCTGACATCAAGGCAACGGGTCTTCACATAAATGAGGACGTAACACCGCATTAAGGCAGTTTTTAATTATCGCTTTACAAGCCATCGCACAGCCAAAGCGCGTTCACGTTCCCATAGGACACCGACACTCCGCTTTTCCGAGATCAAAGGGATGCCTTCGGGCGACACAAAGCCGACCAGGACGCTAGCGCTTTTTCCTCTTGTCCCCACCCACCTCCCCGGGGCCAGCGCCGAAAAACCGGTTCCCGATCAGCGGCGGGGGAAGAAGGGGGCGCTCCTCTGCCCTAAAGCGGCGTCTGCGGCCGCGAGCCGGGAATCCGGGCGCCGGCGGCCATGATGCGCCCGCCATCTTGCAGCGGCCATCTTACAACGCAGTTCTCCCGCCCCGAGACACGAAGCCAACCCCCTCCTGCCGCGGCTCCGCGGCTCCACCGCGAGCTACCCGCTCGCGGCTCGAGGTCGCCCCGGAGCGCCAACCCTCGGACGCCCACGCGGACGGGGGAGCCGGAACGGCCGCCGCCGCCTCCCCTCCCCCACGCCACATCACTTCCCCTAACGGCCGCCATGGCGCGCCCGCCGCCTCCCTACAATAGGCTACTTTCTCAGCGCCCTCTTCCTCTCAACGACAACAAACACAGCGCCAAGGCTGTGCCACGAGGCAACGGCTCCCTCTCGCACTCTAACGCCTGCCTAACGATTTCGTCTCCCAAAGGGTTTTTATCCTCACGAAGCACAGAAAAACCTCGCCGCAATGCGCTTTCTCCGCACAAAGTCCTGCCCGCCGCCGCCTCGAGGCACGGCCCTCGCCATCCCCGGTCCCCAAATCTCAACCGTCCCGAGACCGCCTCCCTCTCCGGGCCGTTACATGCTTTGTCCCCAGGGGATCAAACTCACCCTCCTGGAATTTAGGCTTCGGGTCCTGCTTCGGCGCCATTTATAAAAGATTTACCACCGCCGCCGCCGCCTCCTCCTTCTCCCACCACCCCTGACTACCGCCCCCTACTCTCTACCCCACCCAGCTCCGCGTCAGACGCGCCGTCAGGCACCGCCAACTCTACATCCTGGGCCCGATTTGCCAGCGCCCACAGACCGCCCAGCACCGCGACCGGCGCAACTGCCACTCCAGCCAACGGCTGCCCGCCGCGCACGCGCCCCTGCGCCCGCGCCGCCCCGGGGCACGCCGGGATTGGTAGTTCCGAGGCGTTGGAGGCGCCGAGGGGCGGGGGCGGGGGCGGGGCGGTGGCCTCCTCCCCTCCCCCACCCTTAACGCCCTGCCCCACCCCCATCCCAGGGGCGGCGGCGTTTTTTTTTCTCCTAGATTTGATTTTAAGTTCTTGTCTTAGCGAGGGACAGCAAGGCTTTGCCTAACCCACACAAAAGAAGTTGGGAAAGGCTCAGTTGCGGAGGTCCATGGGCAATATAGGGCCGCAACGATATGGGCTTGGGAATGGCCAGAGAGAAATGGCGGCCTCTGAAACCCCTTTCCAGTAGCATCTTGAGCAGTTTCTGCACAGGGAAGCTTCAGGTCCAGCAATCTTGGCCAGAAACGGGGTAGGTCATGGAGTCTGCGTCTGGATGTTTCCTCGTTCAGCAAGCTCACTAACAGTTTGTTTGATGGTGCTGACGGCCATCTGTGGGGTCCTGGGCCTCCCCTTCCCCACCCGAGACCTGCGGAAATGGGACGAAGCGGGCGACACTGGGCAGGCTGAGGGGTCGACCTCTGGCTTTTAGAGATGCTGGAGCTCGGCTTGCCGCCGAAAGAGGCGACCGTGAATAACACTACACGTACACCGTACCGACGTCGGGGTTCTGCACCTACCCTACTTGTGCAATTTTTTGTCATCTAGTTGTTATTAGGGCACAGTTAGTTGCTGTTACTGAATATACACGAGTCCGCCTGCAATGCAGGAGATGCGGAGGGCGCAGATTCGATCCCTGAGTCGGGAAGATCCCATGGAGAAGGAAATAGCAACCCACCCCAGTATTCTTGCCTGGAAAATACCACGGACAGAGGAGCCTGGTGGGCTCCAGACCATGGGGTCCCAAAGACTGAGAGACTGAGCACTAACTATTGAATATACACAGGATTTAAAGGAATTTTCTCCCGTGGTTCACCTGTTCAAAAAGTCTGTCGTGTGCTTAGCTGCAAAACGGGGAGAATAAGACCACCTTCCCATGGGTTCCCTGTGAGAATTGCACAGGCTGAATGGTGAACTGGTGCTCAACACACAGTTAAGGAGGATACATACCAAAGTTCTTACCTTGGCATTTGAAGTCCTTGCACAAATAGCCCCCAACCGTCCCTCCAGACTTTATACTTGTCCCCATGCCTTTCTAAATTCTGCCCCCCCCCCCCCCCGTGAACAGACGGTGTACCCAATGAGTTCCAGACCCCTCTCCATTTATCTGACTCCAGTTTCTCCTTCAACCTTCCCTTAACACAGCCCCTTCTCTAACCACAGAAACCCACAAAGAACCCTCACTCCATTTGTCTGTATAGCATCTGCTCTGCACTACTCCTGAAAATATCGAAGAAAGGGGTAGGAGCCTCCTGCCGACGCCACCACCACACCAAAACTCTGAAGTACACGACTTGTTTTAACGTTTTGAATACAAAATATTTTTAAATTATTCAATAATTCAAAACACGTTTAATATAAAAATGAGGACAGTGAGACTTGCCCTGGGTCTGTGCTTCCAGGGCAAGGGACCCAGGCTGAATCTCTAGTCAAGGAAATAAGATCCTGCAGGCCACCCTAGGTAACCAAAAAACAAGCAAACAAAAAGCAGAAAAACAAAACAAGGCTATGGACTAGTCAGCTATTGCTCTAGGCTCTAGGCTCTTCTGTTCATGGAATTCTCCAGGTAGGAATACTGGAGTGGGTTGCCCTTCCATGCTCCACGGGATCTGCCTCTTGGAGGGATTGAACTGAAGTCTCCTGTACTACAGGTAGATTCTTTACCATCTGAGCCACCAGGGAAGCCCTATGTTCTCCCCCCCCCCCCCCCCCCGCCCCTTATGTTCTTTACTTATCTGCAAAATATACCTCGTTGGCTTAAAAATCAGGTACTATGCTTGAAGCTTTAAAAACAATAAAGTGAAGATAGAAAAAAGACCCTTTCCCACCTCAGTCCCTTATCTGTTCCTACCTCCAACAAAGGTAAAGCTATTAAAAGTTGTTTAGTATCCTAGCAGCCTCATTGCCTTCTTTCTCCAAATTTTTTAAAGTTAATCTTTTTGCCTTTATGTTTTAATTATAAAAATAATATTTACTGTTTGAGTCTCCCACAGTGCAACAATTTAGAGACATAAAATATAGGGCAAAATTTGAGGAACCTTTTATTTTTCCTCATTTTCCTCCCCATCATTTTGCAGGGACATTTTTCTCTCTAATTGTTTTTTTCTCTTTACCATAAATGGACTGTATGTATTGTTCTCTGTCTTCTTTTTTAACTTCATAATATGGCTAGGGAGTTACTGAAATTACATGTGTCCGTCTCACATTTTTGATTGTGATGTAGTATAAGTAGACTATATTTACCCAACCTTGGTTCTGTTGCCTGTAGCTTTTTCACTGTTAGAAATGTATGCCTTTCAACCTAAATCTTTGTGCCTGTTGTTTTTACACTTTCAGGACCCTAGATGTAGGGTCCTAAACTTAAATTTAATGAATACATAATAAAAAATAAATTTAAATTTGTCAAAGTCTTCATCAACTTACATTTCAAACAACAATTTAAAAGAGGACCTGATCCCCACATCCTTGCCAAACATGGTATTATCTGTCTCTCAAAACGTGTTTTAATAAAAGAGGAAGTCATGTGCACAGGAAGCCAGACATCAAAGACAATATACTTCAACGATGGCGTTAGAAGTCTGGATATTGGTTAGCTGGGTTGGAAGGGGGAACTGACTAGAAAGGAGCATTAGGGAACTTCAGGGTGCTAGAAATGTTCTATGACCTTAATCTGGTGTGGTTCCATGGGTGTTTACACATGAAAAAATTTTTCAAGTTGTACACTCACTAGTAATGCGCTTTAATACAACACCTATCGGTTCACTTCAGTCGCTCAGTCGTGTCAGACTCTTTGTGACCACATGAACCACAGTACGCCAGGCCTCCCTGTCCATCACCAACTCCCGGAGTTCACCCAAACCCATGTCCATTGAGTCGGTGATGCCATCCAACCATCTCATCCTCTGTCATCCCCTTCTCCTTCTGCCCTCAATCTTTCCCAGCATCAGGGTCTTTTCCAATGAGTCAGCTCTTCACATCAGGTGGCCAAAGTATTGGAGCTTCAGCTTCAACATCAGTCCTTCCAATGAATACCCAGGACTGATCTCCTTTAGGATGGACTGGTTGGATCTCCTTGCAGTCCAAGGACTCTCAAGAGTCTTTTCCAACACCACAGTTCAAAAGCATCAATTCTTCAATGCTCAGCTTTCTTTATGGTCCAACTCTCACATCCATACATGACCACTGGAAAAACCATAGCCTTGAAAAGACGGACCTTTTTTGACAAAGTAATGTCTCTGCTTTTTAATATGCTGTCTAGGTTGGTCATAACTTTCCTTCCAAGGAGTAAGCATCTTTTAATTTCATGGCTGCAATCACCATCCGCAGTGATTTTGGAGCCCCCCAAAATAAAGCCAGCCACTGTTTCCACTGTTTCCACATCTATTTGCCATGAAGTGATAGGACCGGATGCCATGATCTTAGTTTTCTGAATGTTGAACTTTAAGCCAACTGTTTTACTCTCCTCTTTCACTTTCTTTTTTTCTTTTTTCTCTTTCACATTCATCAAGAGGCTTTTTAGTTCTTCTTCACTTTCTGCCATAAGGATGGTGTCATCTGCATATCTGAGGTTATTGATATTTCTCCCAGCAATCTTGATTCCAGCTTGTGCTTCCTCCAGCCCAGCGTTTCTCATGATGTACTCTGCATAGAAGTTAAATAAGCAGGGTGACAATATACAGCCTTGACGTACTCCTTTTCCTATTTGTAACCAGTCTGTTGTTCCATGTCCAGTTCTAACAGGTGCTTCCTGACCTGTATACAGGTTTCTCAAGAGGCAGGTCAAGTGGTCTGGTACTCCCATCTCTTTCAGAATTTTTCAGTTTCTTGTGATCCACACAGTCAAAGGCTTTGGCATAGTCAATACAGCAGAAATAGATGTTTTTCTGGAACTCTCTTGCTTTTTCGATGATCCAGTGGATGTTGGCAATTTGATCTCGGGTTCCTCTGCCTTTTCTAAAACCAGCTTGAACATCAGGAAGTTCACGGTTCACATATTGCTGAAGCCTGGCTTGGAGAATTTTGAGCATTACTTTACTAGCATGTGAGATGAGTGCAATTGTGCGGTAGTTTGAGCATTCTTTGGCATTGCCTTTCTTTGGGATTGGAATGAAAACTGACCTTTTCCAGTCCTGTGGCCACTGCTGAGTTTTCCAAATTTGCTGGCATATTGAGTGTAGCACTTTCACAGCATCATCTTTCAGGATTTGAAGTAGCTCAACTGGAATTCCATCACCTCCACTAGCTTTGTTTGTAGTGATGCTTTCTAAGGCCCACTTGACTTCACATTCCGGGATGTCTGGCTCTAGGTCAGTGATCACACCATCATGATTATCTGGGTTGTGAAGATCTTTTTTGTACAGTTCTTCTGTGTATTCTTGCCACCTCTTCTTAATATCTTCTGCTTCTGTTAGGTCCATACCATTTCTGTCCTTTATCGAGCCCATTTTTGCATGAAATGTTCCCTTGGTATGTGACATAATGTTGTCCACTGAATAAGGGAATGGCAAACCACTTCAGTATTCTTGCCTTGAGAACCCCATGAACCGTATGAGAAGGCAAAAAGATAGGACACTGAAAGATGAACTCCCCAGGTCGGTAGGTGCCCAATATGCTACTGGAGATCAGTGGAGAAATAACTCCAGAAAGAATGAAGGGATGGGGCCAAAGCCAGTTGTGGATGGGACTGGTGATAGAAGCAAGGTTCAATGTTGTAAAGAGCAATATTGCCTTGCATAGGAACCTGGAATGTTAGGTCCATGAATCAAGGTAAATTGGAAGGAGTCAAACAGGAGATGGCAAGAGTGATCGTCGACATTCTAGGAATCAGTGAACTAAAATGGACTGGAATGGGTGAATTTAACTCAGATGACCATTATACCTACTTCTGCGGGCAGGAATCCCTTAGAAGAAATGGAGTAGCCATTGTAGTCAACAAAAGAGTCTGAAATGCAGTACTTGGATGCAATATCAAAAACGACAGATGATCTCTGTTCATTTTCAAGGCAAACTATTCAATATCACAGTCTAATCTAAGTCTATGCCCCAACCAGTAATGCTGAAGAAGCTGAAGTTGAATGGTTCTATGAAGACCTACAAGACCTTCTAGAACTAACACCCAAAAAAGATGTCCTTTTCATTATAAGGGACTGGAATGCAAAAGTAGGAAGTCAAGAAACACCTGGAGTAACAGGCAAATTTGGCCTTGGAGTACAGAATGAAGCAGGGCAAAGGCTCATAGAGTTCTGCCAAGAGAAAGTACTGGTCATAGCAAACACCCTCTTCCAACAACACAAGAGAAGACTCTACACATGGACATCACCTGATGGTCAACACCAAAATCAGATTGATTATATTCTTTGCAGCCAAAGATGGAGAAGCTCTACACAGTCAGCAAAAACAAGATGGGGAGCTGACTGTGGCTCAGATCATGAACTCCTTATTGCCAAATTCAGACTTAAATTGAAGAAACCACTAGACCATTCAGGTATGACCTAAATCAAATAGCTTATGACTATACAGTGGAAGTGAGAAATAGATTTAAGGGACTAGATCTGATAGACAGAGTGCCTGATGAACTATGGATGGAGGTTTGTGACATTGTACAGGAGACAGGAATCAAGAGCATCCCCAAGAAAAAGAAATGCAAAAAAGCAAAATGGCTGTCTGAGGAGGCCTTACAAATAGCTGTGAAAAGAAGACAAGTGAAAAGCAAATGAGAAAAGGAAAGATATAAGCATCTGAATGCAGAGTTACAAAGAATAGCAAGGAGAGATAAGAAAGCCTTCCACAGCGATCAATGCAAAGAAATAGAGGAAAACCACACCTATATCATACCATAAAAATACCTTAAAAAATCACCTTTAGATTTTATTATGAAAATGTCAAATGTACAAAAAAATAGAACAAGATATTACATATCATTTTAATTCAACAACTGTGCGTATTTTCCCATATTTGCTTTATATATGTGTGTGTGTGTTGTGTGTGTGTATAAAGACATCAGGGCCTATTATGCCGGATTTCTTTGGTGTGTACTTCTGAAATAGAAAGGCATTCTCCTGCATACCACAATACCATTATCACACCCAACCCAATTAACCATAATTCCCTAAAATTAGGTAATTCCTGTTTCACATTTCCTCACCTGTTCCTAAAATTTTTTATGTTTCTTTGCTTGTTGCTTTTTTTTTCCAAAACAGGATCTATTAAATGACAGTGTATTGCATTTGGCTGTTAAATTTCTTAAATCTTTTAATCTAGACAGAAAGTTCTTAATGTAGGAGTCCATGGATACCATCAAAAGGTCCATGAACTTGGATGGGAAAAAAAATTACATTTTATTGTCATCAAATTCAAGGTGAAATTTAGCATTTCTTTTCATTATAAATAAAGGTAACAAACCATGATAAAATCAGCAGCACCTGTGTTTTTATCACAATAAAAATAGGTTTTTTTCATTATCACTTTAGTTCTTGCATATATCTCAGAGATATTATTTACAGTTATCATTGTTTTGAAATTACTAAAGTTACTAGATCTTGCCTGTGCATGCTGAGTTCTGTTCAACTCTTTTCAACCCCTATAGCCCTCCAGGTTCCTCTATCCATGCAATTTCGCAGGCAAGAATACTGGAGTGGGTTGCCATTTCCTCTTCTAGGGGATCTTCCCGACCCAGGGATGGAACCAGAGTCTCCTGCTTGGCAGGCAAATTCTTTATCACTGAGCCACCTGGGAAGCTGAAATTAATGACAACTACTTAATGCAAGGTATCCTAAAATAAATTTAAAATAAAAATCACCTCCCCAGTAGAACACTGACTGCATTTGCTTCCTGGGGCTACCATAACAGAATACCACGCTGGATGGCTTAAACAACACATGTATTGTCTCACAGTTCTGGAGGATAGAAGTTCAAGAGCCAGGTGTTGGTAGGGTTGCTTCTTTCAGGAGGCCCTGAGGGAGAATCTGTCCCAGCATTTTCCCTCAGCTTTTTTATTTTTAAAAAATATTTATTTAGTTATTTTTGTTGTGCTGGATCTTAGTTGTGGAATGAAGAATCCTTAGTTGCAGCATTTGGCATTTAGTTCCCCAGCCAGGAATGGAATCCCGGGCCCCTTGCATTGGGAACTCGGAGTCTTAGCTACTGAGCCACCAGGGAAGTTCCAGCTTTTGTGTTTTTTTTTTTTTTTCAGCTTTTGTGTTTTTTTGCTAGCAATCATTATCATGTCTTGGTTTATAAACTCATCACCCTGATCTCTGCCTTCATTTCATATGGCACTCTCCTATGTGTCCAAACGTGCATTTCTAGGGGCATGCCTGTGTCATTTCCCTCTTTTATAAAGACACTAGTCATATTGGATTAAGTGTACATTCTATTCTGATATGCCTTCTTCTTATTACATCTGCAACAACTCTATTGCCAAATGAGGTCACATTCTGAAATATTAGGGGTTAGGACTTCAATGAATGAATATCAGGAGAACACAAATTCAACCCATATCACTGATCTTCAATTTAAAATAGATGTATACTTAAAAGTAATATATTATCTTCATTGACTTCTCATCAGTTTACCAGCTTGGTTTTTCTCTGACAGAGTTTGCCTTTTGAAAAATTGTACCTTACTTCGCATCACCTAGAGACGGAGGGTTCTTTTGTAATAATAGAAGTACTTAGGGATCTTCATTTTCAATTGCAAATTTTTCCATGTGTTACTTTCAAAGTCTGAAATTGTATCTTGAACTGCTGATAATAACATGATAATTTTGGAGAATGTTTGATAATTACTGGGAATGACAGAAAATATTTCAGATAAGAAAAGAATTTATCGTTCTGAACATAAAAGCAGGAGTAATACCCAAGTCTCTCGGGTCTCTTGCATTGGCAGACAGATTCTTTACCACTGAGACACCGTGGAAGCATGTTTTGAGATATGTTTTTTTTTTTTAGTTGAAGTCTTAGTTCAGTTCAGTTCAGTTCAGTTGCTCAGTTGTGTCTGACTCTTTGCAACCCCATGAATTGCAGCAGGCCAGGCTGGAGAAGGCGATGGCACCCCACTGCAGGATTCTTGCCTGGAAAATCCCATGGACAGAGGATCCTGGTCGGCTGCAGTCCATGGGGTGGCTAAGAGTCAGACACGGCTGAGCAACTTCACTTTCACTTTCATGCATTGGAGAAGGAAATAGCAACCCACTCCAGTGTTCTTGCCTGGAGAATCCCACGGTCGGGGGAGCCTGGTGGGCTGCCGTCTGTGGGGTCGTATGGAGTCGGACATGACTGAAGCGACTTAGCAGCAGCAGGCCTCCCTGTCCAACACCAACTCCCGGAGTCCACCCAAACTCATGTCCATTGAGTCGGTGATGCCATCCAACCATCTCATCCTCTGTCATCCCCTTCTCCTTCTGCCCTCAATCTTTCCCAGCGTCAGGGTCTTTTCCAATGAGTCAGCTCTTCATATAAGGTAGCCAAAGTATTGGAGTTTCAGCTTCAGCATCAGTCCTTCCAATGAACACCTAGGACTGATCTCCTTTAGATTGGACTGGTTGGATCTCCTTGCAGTCAAAGGGACTCTCAAGAGTCTTCTCCAACACCACAGTTCAAAAGCATCAATTCTTCAATGCTCAGCTTTCTTTACGGTCCAACTCTCACATCCATACATGACCACTGGAAAAACCATAGCCTTGACAAGATGGACCTTTGTTGACAAAGTAATGTCTCTGCTTTTTAATATGCTGTCTAGGTTGGTCATAACTTTCCTTCCAAGGAGTAAGCGTCTTTTAATTTCATGGGTGCAGTCACCATCTGCGGTGATTTTGGAGCCCCCAAAAATAAAGTCTCTCACTGTTTCCCCATCTATTTGCCTAGTTGATTTATAACGTATTAATTTCTGTTCTACAGCAATTCAGTTATACATATATATATATATATATATATTCTTTCTTATGCTCTTTTCCATTATGGTTCATCACAGGATATTGAATGAGATATGCTTTGAGACTCCAGTACTGCTGCTGGAAATATGTTCAGTTTGGGTTAAAAACTTAGGGAAAAAAAAAAAGAATTAAGAATGCCCTGTGTCTGTTCTTAATAGCTCCCTGATTAATCACTGAAACACTGAAATAATCTCACAGTGATTTAAACAGCCTATAATAGTCACTATCCCTTCCCAAAGGCATAAAGTAAATTGATTTACTTAGAGGAATTCAAGGATATGAAGTAAATATGCACAGTATAAACCCTGTGAATTAGAGTTGATCTCTGAACTAATTTTCAGTATTGAGAGCATAAAGTTAAAATTATGCGTTTCAAACATTTTGACAAAAATCACTTCAGAAATATTTATGAACCCTTTCAATTTCATTACTCTTTCATGTCTTCTGTCTCCTAATCTTTGGCATTCCGCTGCCCTTGGAATAGGCCACTCCATAACAAATATTTTCCTACACAGATAATCTTTAACTGTGTATATATCATATGAAATTGTTTACTAGCTTCATTGTTCCCTGTTTTAACTTGTTCAGTTGTAGTAGTTTTTAATGCACTGAATTGTGTGAAAATAAAAAACTCTGAACTGAAATCAGTTATATGTTGAGTTGTTTGAAAATAAGATCCTCTGGATTGAGATCAATTATTATGAAGGATGAGAATTGATAGTGAATTTGAAAAGTTTGGGAGAACAACCACCCAAAGTGGGACTCAAACCCTCAACCCTGGGATTAAGAGTTCAACACTCTACTGACTGAGCTAGCCAAGGAGCTAAAAATGGTCCTTTTCCTATGTCTTCTCCAAGTAATAAGGTCAGTTTAACTTGTTCCAAGACTTATATTTTCCATTTAACTTTTTTTCTCATAATTTTTTGGGTACAGTTTTTACTACTCTCAGAATTGTGTTTCATTTCTGATTCTGTGCACATAAACTTTTATTGTTTAATAAAGTATGTAAGCAGGCCTCTAGTGGTCAGTGGTGAAGCCGGCTGATGCAGGCAATTCTGAACTACTGCCAGGAGAACCGATCTTTTCCACTTTCTAGAAAAGATCAGAATACAAAACACAGCTGCAGAGCGGGCTGGCCTCTCTAGGCCCTGAGTGGCTTTGTGATTTCTGGAATTTTTCTGTCGCAGGAGGTGGTTTCATGAAGCTATGCCTCATTGTTCACATATAAGAAGATTATTAAAAATGATAAACTGAGAGACTGTGATTGACATGTATACACTACTATATATAAAATACACAACTAATGAAGACCTACTGCACAGCACAGACAGCTCTATTCAATGTTCTGTGGTTACTTAAATGGGAGAGAGGAGAACTCTAAAAAAGAGAAGATACATGTATGCATATGGGGGCTTGTTTGGTGGCTCAGTGGTAAGGAACCTGTCTGCCAATGCAGGAAATGTGGGTTCCTGGGTTGGAAGATCTCCTGGAAGAGGAAATGGCAGCCCATTCCAGTATTCTTGCCTGGGAAATCCCATGGACAGAGGAGCCTGACAGCTACAGTCCAAGGGGTCGCAAAGAGTTGGACAGGACTTAGTGACTAAAACCACCTCGTATATACATATAGCTGATTCACTCTGCTGTACAGCAGAAACTAACACAACATTGTATAGCAACTATACTCCAATAAAAATTAATTTTTAAAAAAGGCATTGCTATAATCCAGTATTTAGGGGAAAACAAACAGAAGTACCAAACATTAAAAAAAAAAAAAGCTAATGAAATCTCAGAAATAAATTGAATTAATTATGATGGTTGCTCACACATAGAGCTAATTAATAAAAGGTAAAGACATTTATCCTATAGTGTGTGGGAAGGGACCATTATTCCAAACCTCTCTCCACTAAAATGAAAAAAAATTAGACATTTATTCTGCTTTTTCAGTAGGAACTGCAGTTTCCAGTAATCAAACAGACCCAGTTGATGAGGGAGTGCTCTACTTTTAGGGTAGGGGGAATGTAGGATTAGAAAAAGCATAAATTGGCAAATCCCAGGATTATCCATTGAGGTTAAACCCTCAATTAGTCGATAAGGTTCAGGCAGGGTCAAAGCAACACTACACAGGTTACTTCCTAGACCAGGGTCCCCAACCTCTGGGATCTCATGCCGGATAATCTGAGCTGAGTTGATGCGATGAGGATAGAAATAAAGTGCATAGTAAACATTAATGCACTTGAATCATCCCAAAACCATCCCCTTGACCCCTGACCATGGAAAAATTGTCTTCCACAAAACCAGTCCCTGGTGCCAAAAAGGTTTTGCCAATGGTTTGCTAATCTTCAATGAGATTGTGTGTCTTTAGTGGTGATATAACAAAGTACACAAGCCCAATGGTAATTATTTATGCTAGCCAAAAAATGTTTTATGTGGATCCATCAACCATTAGATATTAATTCCAGTTATAGGAAATAAAGAGAGATGAGAAACCAAATGAACAACAGCACAAGGAAGCAAGAGCAAAAAAATCAGAAAGTGGGAAATTCTGCAGGACAACCAACCAGGTGTCTTCAACAAGTAAGTACTGTATTTTCTAAAACTATCTTCTAAGTTAAAAGAGAGTGGCCATAATAATCAGATGCAATAGGTGATCTTGGGTCAGATACCATTCTGTATTGTCTATGTGTTCCTTTGTTTACATTATGGTAAAATAAATAAAACAAAATTTACCATTTTAACCATTTTTAAGTGCATAGTTCAGGGGCATTAGTATATTCACATTGTTGTGCAACCATCACCACCTTCCAGCTCAACTCCAGAACTATTTCATCTTCCCAAATTGGAACTCTGTACCCATTAAACAGGGCTCCCTTGGTGGCTCAGTAGTAAAGAATCTGCCTGCAATGTAGGAGACCCAGGTTCCATCCCTGAGTCAGGAAGATCCCCTGGAGAAGGAAATGGCAACTCACTCCAGGATTCTTGCCTGGCGAATCCCATGGACAGAGGAGTCCGGGAGGCTACAGTCCATGGGGTCAAAAATAGTTGGACAGGACTGAGCGACTAAAACCACCACCACCATCACCCATTAAATAACTCCTTATTCCCCCTCTGCCCCTGGCCACCACCATTCTATTTTTTTAATATTTATTTATTTGGCTGCACCAGGGGCTTCCCTGGTGGCTCAGCGGTAAAGAATCTGCCTGCAATGTGGGAAACCTGGATTTGATCCCTGGATCAGGAAGATCCGCTGGAGAAGGAAATGGCAATCTACTCCGGTATTCTTGCTTGGAGAATCTCATGGATAGAGAAATTTGGTGAGCTACATTCCACGGGATCCCAATGAGTCGGGCACAACTGAGCAAGTAAAACCACCACCACCTATCTGGCTGTTCCAGGTCTTAGTCAAGAAACGCAGGATCTTCCATCTTTGTTTCTGGCATGTTTCTGACCAGGGGTCAAACCCTGGCTCCCTGTGTTGGCAGTACGTAGTCTTAGCCGCTGGACACCAGGGAAGTTCCCTGCTTCCACCTTTGACTTCTGTGAATCCTGTTGCTCTGAAAGTGGTGTACGGATATCCAGTCGATTCCCTGCTTTCAGTTCCTTTGGGTGTCTGTCCAGAAACGGAATTACTGGATCACATGGTAATTCTACGTGTAATCTTTGGAGGAAGTTCCTTTGGAACTTTACCCTCTATTGTAAGTCACCTCCATGGTGCTGGTCTATGTTTCTTCTTCTACAAAATATGAGGTGGGGGGGAAAGACGAGATGAGAGTGAGAGAGGGGAGGCTAAGGCTGAGATGGGATGGGTGGAAAAATGGATAAGCAGAATGTGTGGTCCGTGCTCACAGTGGAATATGACACAGCCATGAAAAGGAGTGAAACTCTGACACAGGCTACAACGTGGATGCTCTTTGAACACACAATGCTTAGTGAGAGAAGCAGACACAAAAGGACACACTGTCTTAGCCTGATTGGGCAGCCTTAGCGAAATAGAAGGCTGGGGCTTCAGCAACAGAAATGAGTTTCCTACAGCTCTGGAGGTCTGAGATGAGAGTGTCTGGATGGTCAGGTTCTGGTGAAGTTCTGTTCTTGGTGGGGGGCCGGGGTCTTCACTGCATCCTCACATGGAGGAAGGGCTGAGGGGGCTCCTTGGAAGTCTCTTTTATAAGAGCATTAATCACATTCATGGGGTCTGTACTCATATGACCTCATCACCTCCTCAAGCCACCCCCCCTCCTCCCACCATCACCTTGGAGGTTAGGTTTCACCATGTGAATTTTGGAGGGACACCAACATTCAGCCCAGAATAACCACAAACTATATGATTCCATTTACAAGAAACATCCAGAACAGGCAAACCCAAAGAGGTGGGTGAGTGGTGCTAGGCACTGGGGGAGGGGAAGGGCGATGGGAGGGCCTCGATAAACCCTGCATTTTAGGATGTTCAGGAATAAGCCAGTTCTGATTCCATGTTGGAACTGTTTCTTTGACTTGCTCTCTGTTAATTTTGTTACTATAATCTCACATAATGGCTCGCCTCAGAGAATCCTGCCCCTCTGCTTGACTATTAAAATAAAGTGCCTTTGTTCAGGAGAAATTAACACATCCTCTGCCTGAGGCTTGCTGTTGTTCTATAAGATATGATTAACGGCCTTTTTAGTTTGTTTCCTCACCTCCTCCATCTTTAATTCATGAAAGAACCTGGCATCCAGACCCTGACAAAATGGTTATTTGGAGACATTAATTGGCCATCTTCTTTGTCAGCCAGCCCTCAGAATGCAGTCCTATTCCTTGCCTCCACACCTTGTGTCATGCAGGGAGCAAAGCAAGCTTGGACTTCTGCGTGTCCACACCGGAGGGACCCCGACCTTGCGCTTGACCTCTGCCCTCAGCTGATTTTAATCTGCATCCTAAGCAGCTCTATGCCAGAAGGTAAAAAGTAAAGTAAAAAGTTTATTGAAAAGAAAGCTACGGACAGAAAGGTGCACGAGTGAGCTCAGAGAAAGAGGCATGCCTTTAAAAGTTTAAATCCTTTCTAAGGGGGTAGTTCTCACGGTCTTTGCCTTCCCTCAGGCCAGTCATCTTGCTGTGTTCCCCCCACCCATTTGTCTGTACGGCATCTGACTCTACACCAAATACATCCCCTATCTGGTGTTTACTCTTACAACACCCTTCCCCTTGTAGTTACACATCAGAAAGGCCACCAAACTGCCAGACTCAATCAGTGAGTTACTGACACCAGTTTATGACTGTCTTTGAAACGATGCAAGAGGAGGAAATCAAGATCCTGTCACCTTTGTTCCTCATCACTGACTGTGAGACCTCCTCTTACAAACTCCTCATGGGGGGCACAGTTCTTGAGGCACGAGCCTACTGTGTTCCCCGCTTCACCAGCTGAGAATTAAAGCCACTTTCTATTTCCTCCAAACTCTGTCTCCATATTTTTTATTTGGCTTCACCTGGCAGAGAAACTCAAGATTTTGGCCAGCAGCAATTCTCGTTCTTGGCCATTGTCAACCGTGCTGCCTGAAAAGAAGGGTGCGCGGGTCATTGTGAATTCTGATCTTCTCTGGGTCTAAGCCCAGACGTGGGATTGTCAGACCATATGGTTTCTGGATGTTTAGTTTATAAGGAACCTCCTTGCTGGTTTTTATCGTTCCTGCACCCGTTTACATCCACACCAAGAGTGTAGGAGTATTCCCTTTTGCCCAAGCTCTGCCAGTCGGATTCTCTCTAGATGTTTTAGATGGTGGCCATTCTGACCTATTGAGGGGACTTCTCATGGTAGTTTTAATTTGCCTGGGCTTAGTAGTTAGTGAGCAGAGTACCTTTCCTGGTGTTTTTTGATCTTGTACAGCATGAGTACAGTTTGCCTCTTGAAATTCTCTTCTTGAAAGTTGGCCCTGTTTGAATTCCTTTACGATGATTTATCCCAAGACATAACTGAAGGGCAGGTGTCATTTACAGACCTCCAGGCCTTGTGAATATTAACAGCCTAAAAGCACCAATTTTAAAGTTGTCCGAAAAGTGGTCCTGAGGAAACAGCATTACTTCCTGCACAACTCTGGTCCTCAGGCAATGAGTCTTATGGAAAACTCTGCTACTGGATCATCCACTAAGGAGAATGTGCCGGAAGAAATACCCAAGGCTTGGGTTTCTTTTCTCTTCCCCCTTACCCTTTATCCCCAGAACACACCAATTTTTGGAACACCACTCTGCAGAGGGTGCTATCATCTGTCAGTGGGGCAGCCCTAAGGACGGAGGCTGGAGTTGGGAAATAGGGGACACACGGTGCCCAGGGGACCATGCGAAGCTTTTCCAGCCCAGAGGCTCCACCATTTTTGGGGTGAAGTAGGTGTGGTTTCTCTGCAGCTGAGCCCACCTGGATCTGTAGATTGGGCGCTCATGCAGATAGCAAGACGCCCTCCAGGTCCATCATAGGGAGCACGTTTCCTGCCACATGCTCCCAGCTCTGTCTGCCCCGAGACCCTCCAGTTTTGAAACCAAAGCCTGCTCAAGCTCCAGGAATGTGACACCAGGCCAGGTCATATGGTGTGAGGGCAAGAGTCAGCATTCTTTATTTCTTTTCTTTTTTGTGTTTTTCTTCTCTAATTTGAAATGGAATATATAGCTGAATGACAAGGTTGTGGGGTTTTTTTTTTCTTCCATTTTGGATCTACAGCAACTAGATTCACTTACACATAGATGTACATATGTTCTTTTCTGTGTTCTTGTCCGGTACAGGATATTACAGAGTGTTGAATAGGATTCCTGTGTTACACAGTGGTTCCTGGTGGCTTCATTTTATAATATTAGCCTCCCTATGTTAGACTAAAACAGCTCTTTTCTCCCTGATCCACACCTTTATTTTCTGGGGACCATAGTTTCTTTTCTAAGTCTGTGAGACTGATTCTCATTGGTAAAGAAGTTCATTTGTATCCATTTTTAGATTTCAGTAATATATGCTAATATGTCTCCCTGTATCCCTCACTTCAGTTAGTATGGTCATCTCTACTTTCTTCTCTGAGGCTGGACATAGCATTACGCTCTGCTTCTTCATGGCTGAGTGACGTTGCTTTGTGTCTCTGTACCCCATCTGCCTTATCTGTTCATCTGTCCTTCTGTACCTAGGTTGCTCCGTGTCTTTGCCCAGTCATAGGATTGCTAGGTCTGAAGGTACTCTTCTATTTTGTTTTTTAAGAACCTCCATACTGTTCTCCCTGGAATGTGAAGTCAAGTGGGCCTTAGAAAGCATCACTACAAACAAAGCTAGTGGAGGTGATGGAATTCCAGTTGAGCTACTTCAAATCCTGAAAGATGATGCTGTGAAAGTGCTGCACTCAATCTGCCAGCAAATTTGGAAAACTCAGCAGTGGCCACAGGACTGGAAAAGGTCAGTTTTCATTCCAATCCCAAAGAAAGGCAATGCCAAAGAATGCTCAAACTACCGCACAATTGCACTCATCTCACACGCTAGTAAAGTAATGCTCAAAATTCTCCAAGCCAGGCTTCAGCAATACATGAATCGTGAACTTCCTGACGTTCAAGCTGGTTTTAGAAAAGGCAGAGAAACCAGATATCAAATTGCCAACATCCGCTGGATCATCGAAAAAGCAAGAGAGTCCCAGAAAAACATCTATTTCTGCTTTATTGACTATGCCAAAGCCTTTGACTGTGTGGATCACAATAAACTGTGGAAAATTCTGAAAGAGATGGGAATACCAGACCACCTGACCTGCCTCTTGAGAAATCTGTATGCAGGTCAGGAAGCAATAGTTAGAACTGGACATGGAACAACAGACGGGTTCCAAATAGGAAAAGGAGTACGTCAAGGCTGTATATTGTCACCCTGCTTATTTAACTTCTATGCAGGGTACATCATGAGAAACGCTGGGCTGGAAGAAGCACAAGCTGGAATCAAGATTGCTGGGAGAAATATCAATAACCTCAGATATGCAGATGACACCACCCTTATGGCAGAAATTGAAGAGGAACTAAAAAGCCTCTTGATGAAAGTGAAAGTGGAGAGTGAAAAAGTTGGCTTAAAGCTCAACATTCAGAAAACGAAGATCATGGCATCCGATCCCATCACTTCATGGGAAATAGATGGGGAAACAGTGGAAACAGTGTCAGACTTTATTTTTCTGGGCTCCAAAATCACTGCAGATGGTGACTGCAGCCAGGAAATTAAAAGACGCTTACTCCTTGGAAGGAAAGTTATGACCAACCTAGATAGCATATTCAAAAGCAGAGACATTACTTTGCCAACAAAGGTCCACCTAGTCAAGGCTATGGTTTTTCCTGTGGTCATGTATGGATGTGAGAGTTGGACTGTGAAGAAGGCTGAGCGCCGAAGAATTGATGCTTTTGAACTGTGGTGTTGGAGAAGACTCTTGAGAGTCCCTTGGACTGCAAGGAGATCCAACCAGTCCATTCTGAAAGAGATCAGCCCTGGGATTTCTTTGGAAGGAATGATGGTAAAGCTGAAACTCCAATACTTTGGCCACCTCATGCGAAGAGTTGACTCATTGGAAAAGACTCTGATACTGGGAGGGATTGGGGGCAGGAGGAGAAGGGGATGACAGAGGATGAGATGGCTGGATGGCATCACTGACTCGATGGATGTGAGTCTGAGTGAACTCCGGGAGTTGGTGATGGACAGGGAGGCCTGGCATGCTGCGACTCATGGGGTCACAAAGAGTCAGACACGACTGAGCGACTGACCTGAAGTGAAGAATTAGTGATGCTGAGCATGTTCTCATGCGCCTAATCACAGTTTGTATGTCTTCCTCTAAGAAATACCCATTTCTATGTTTGGCCCATTTGTGTCTTGGGTTGTTTTTGTTTTCGATATTGAGTTGTATGAGCTGTCTGTGTGTTTCAGAGATGAATTCCTTGTGGGTATCTTCGTTTGCAAATGTTTCTTCCCATTCTGGGTTGTGATTGTCTTTCCTTTAGGGTTTCCTTTGCTGTACAAATGTTTTATGGTTAATTAGGTCCCATTTTCTTACTTTTAGTTTATTTTTCATTCATCTAAGAAGTGTATCCATAAAAACCTCGCTGTGATTTATGTCTATATGTGTCCTGCCTTTGTTTTCCTTAAGCTTTCACAGTATCCATCCTCACATTTAGATCTTTATATTCTTTGGAGTTTATTTTGTGTATGATGTTAGGGAGTATTCTAACCTCATTTTCTTTGCCTCAGTAACCACCACACCATCCTTCACAGTGTCTGTTACCAATTTATATTGCCAGCATCAAGGGAGGATATTCCCTTTTCTCCACACCTTCACCGGCGGTTATTTTTTGCAGAGTTTCTTGAGAATGGCCACTCTAACTGGTGTGAGGTGATATTTAATATTTAACAATGTTGACATCTTTTCATGAGATTCTTTTTAAAGGGTCAAAAATTTGATATTCTGTGAAAAATGACAGAATGATCTCATTTCATTTTCAAGGCAAACCATTCAACATCATAGTAATCCAAGTCTATGTCCCAACCACTGATGCCAAAGAAGCTAAGTTGAATGGTTCTGTAAAGACCTACAAGACTTTCTAGAACCAACAGCAGAAAAAAGAGGTCCTTTTCATCATAGGGGGTTGAAATGAAAAAGTCAAAAGTCAAGAAATACCTGGAGTTACAGGTAAGTTTGACCTTGAAGTACAAAATGAAGCAGGGCAAAGGCTAACAAAGTTTTGTTAAGAGAACACACTGGTCGTAGCAAACATCCTCTTCCAACAACACAAGAGACAAGTCTACACATGGACATCACCAGATGGTCAATATTGAATCAGATTAATTATATTCTTTGCAGCTGAAGATGGAGAAGCTCTATATAGTCAACAAAAGCAAGACCATGAGCTCCTTATTGCCAAATTCAGACTTACATTGGAGAAAGTAGGCAAAACCACTAGACAATTCAGGTATGACCTAAATCAAATCCCTTATGGTTATACAGTGGAAGTGACAAATAGATGCAAGGGATTGGAGCTGATAGAGTGCCTGAAGAACTATGCATGGAGGGTTGTAAGACTGTATAGGAGGCCGTGATCAAAACCATCCCCAAGGAAAAAGAAATGCAACAAATCAACATGGTTGTCTGAGGAGGCCTTACAAATAGCTGAGAAAAGAAGAGAAGCGAAAGGCAAAGGAGAAAGGGTAAGATACACTTAACTGAATGCAGAGTTCCAGGGAATAGCAAGGAGAGATAAGAAGGTCTTCATTAGTGAACAATACAAAGAAATAGAGGAAAACAAAAGAATGGGAAAGACTAAATATCTCTTTCAGAAAACTGGAGATGCCAAGGGAACGTTCTATGCAAAGATGGGCACAATAAAGGAAGAAATGTCAAGGATCTAACAGAAGCAGAAGATATTAAGAAGAGGTGGCAAGAATACACAGAACTATACAAAAAAGGTCTTAATGATGTGGATAACTATGATGGTATTGTCACTCACCTAAGACTCTGATGCTGAGAGGGATTGGGGGCAGGAGGAGAAGGGGACGACAGAGGATGAGATGGCTGGATGGCATCACTGACTCGATGGACATGAGTCTGAGTGAACTCTGGGAGTTGGTGATGGACAGGGAGGCCTGGCATGCTACGATTCATGGGGCCGCAAAGAGTCGGACACGACTGAGCAACTGAACTGAACTGAATTGAGTGCCAGACATCCTGGAGTGCAAAATCAGGTGGGCCTTAGGAAGGATTATTATGAACAAAACTAGTGGAGGTGATGGAATTCCAGCTAAGCCATTTTGAATTCTAAAAGATAATGCTGTTAAAATGCTACATTCAATATACCAGTAAATTTGGAAATCTCAGCAGTGGCTGCAGGAGTGGAACATGTCTATTTTCATTCCAATTCCAAAGAAAGACATTGCCAAAGAAAGTTCAAACTCCTGCACAATTGCACTCATTTCACATACTAGCAGTGTAATGCTCAAAAGCCTTCAAGCTAGGCTTCAGCAGTATGCGAACCAAGAACTTCCAGAAGTACAAGCTGGATTTAGAAAAGGCAGAGGAACTAGAGATTGCCAACATTCGTTGGATCATAGAGAAAACAAGGGAATTCCAGAAGAACATCTACTTCTGCTTCATTGACAGCACTAAAGCCTTTGACTGTGCGGATCAAAACAAATTGTGAAAAATTCTTAAATAATGGGAATACCAGATGATCTTACTTACACCTCCTGAGAAGCCTGTATGCAGGTCAAAAGCAACAGTTAGAACTGGACATGGAACAATGGACTGGTTCCAAATTGGGAAATGAGTACGTCAAAGCTGTTTATTGTCACTCTGCTTTATTTAACTTATGTGCAGAGTACATCATGAGAAAGGCCGGGCTGGATGAATCACAAGCTGGAATCAAGATTGCCAGGAGAAATATCAACAACCTCAGATATGCAGATGATACCACTCTAATGGCAGAAAGTGAAGAGGAACTAAAATGAGGAGAGTGAAAAAGTTGGCTTAAAACTCAGCATTCAAAAAACTAAAATCATGGCATCTGGTCCCATAACTTCATGGCAAATAGATGGGGAAAAAATGGAAACAGTGACAGACTTTATTTTCTTGAACTCCAAAATCACTGCAGATGATGACTGCAGCCATAAAATTAACAGACACTTGCTCCTTGGAAGACAAGCTATGACAAACGTTTCTTCAGCTGTTCAGTCATGTCTGACTCTTTGTGAACTCATGGACTGCAGCATGCCAGGCTTTCCTTTCCTTTACCATCTCCCAGTTTGCTCAAACTCATGTTCATTGAGTCAGTGATGCCATCCAACCATCTAATCCTCTGTTGTCCCCTTCTCCTCTTGCCCTCAGTCTTTCCCAGCATCAGGGTCTTTTCCATTGAGTCGGCTCTTGCCTCAGGTGGCCAAAATATTGGAGCTTTATTTTCAGCATCAGACCTTCCAATAAATATACAGGGTTGATTTCCTTTAATATTGACTGGTTTGATCACTTTGCAGTCTAAAGGACTCAAGAGTCTTCTAGCACCACAATTCGAAAGCATCAATTCTTCACTGCTCAACCTTCTTTTTGGTCCAACTCTCACATCCATATATGACTGTTGGAAAAACAAGTAGCTTTTACTCTCAAATTTGTCTTCACACATTTTCTGCTATTTTTAGACTCTTGGTTCATACTCCATGTAACCATGTAGTGTGGTAATTAAATACTATTAGAAACAAAGTTTTATTTTAAGGATGTGGTTTGCCTACCAGCAGCATAGGAATGTTCCATTTTCTCTAGCTCCTGTTACTTTGGTATGACATCTCAAAATTCAGAAACTCTTACTTGTTGTTATGATTATCAATTTCATTTTAGTTCAATTTGAACAGAGAAGCAAAAAAGTGAGGGGGCCAAGTTTTTCAGGTTTCTTTAGGGAGAGAAAGGAATCTGTTAGAAGACAAAGTACATGCAGCTTGTGGGCTCTTTGAGTCACTCATTGTTTGCAGGAATTTTCTTGTCTTTTTTTCAAGTGTGATCTTTCATTCCTATAATAACAAATAACAGAATTTGAAGAAACTAATTTGAAAAGATGGCTTGCTTCTACTCAGAAAATCTGAACACAAAGGAACCAATGAAAACCGCAAAGATCAGGATGCCAAGCTTTTAAGAATATTTTCGGTTTGCAAATAATAACTAGTATGTTTGGAGAAGGCAATGGCACCCCACTCCAGTATTCTTGCCTGGAAAGTCCCATGGACGGAGGAGCCTGGTAGGCTGCAGTCCATGAGGTCGCTAAGAGTCAGACATAACTGAGCAACTTCACTTTCTCTTTTCACCTTCATTCATTGGAAGAGGAAATGGCAACCCACTCCAGTGTTCTTGCCTGGAGAATCCCAGGGACGGGGGAGCCTGGTGGGCAGCCGTCTATGGGGTCGCACAGAGTCGGACACGACTGAAGCGACTTAGCAGCAGTAGCAGCAGCATGCTTGTTTTTCCGAGAGTATATTTTTACTCTGATAAATAATAAGCTTTTCCAGAAGGCTTCCAGTGTCCACCTCCTGCTGGAGGCCTGGGATGCTGGAATCAGGCGACTTCCTGTCTGTCTTTACAAGACACTGGGCTGCACTCTAAGAATATTTTGGCTCTCCCTAGGATCTGGACCATCAAGGGGCCACAGAAATTGGTACCAGTTTTGTTTTGCCTGTTGAAATGTTTAATGACAAAGGTTCTTTCAATTCCTGATGTGGCTGAAGTGTGGAGCCCAGTGATGATTTCTTTAAGTTGCCACATAAGGGTGATTCCTCTGACCAGCAATGATAGACCCTGCATGTGTGTGGCCTGTACCTCCTAGGAGAGCATTTTCCAGCTAGTTTAAACCTGACCAAGTTCTGTCTACATGGTGGATTTACATCTCTCCGAGTCCTGTCTAGGGGTTCCCTTGTGGCTCAGATGGTAAAGAATCTGACTGCAATGCAGGAGCCCTGGGTTGGGAGGATCTCCTGGAGAAGTGAATGGCTACCCACTACCAATATTGTTGCCTGGGGAATTCCATGCATAGAGGAGCCTGGCAGGCTACCATCCATGGGGTCACAAGTGTCAGATATGATAACACTTTCATTTCACTTTTCAAGTTCTCTGTACACATTGATTATGTTTAACGAGACCGTGTGCTTTCTTCAATAACATTTAGACCTGACAGTGTTCTGTGTGCACTAAAACATGGAGACCCGGGTGGAGACCTGGCCTGGCCTCTGTCTGGAAAACTCCATGCCTGCTTCTGAATGTCAGTGCTCAGATGTCTGAGGTCTGGGGCTGAGGTGGGCTTCTCTGGGGAACCGTGCTCTTCTCTGAGTGGGGTTCCATGGCCCTCCCAGGGGTCAATGCTACGGTAGAGCTCTTAGCCTTTTCTCCCTGCTAGGTTCACCTTCCTGGGCTCCTGAAGACTCCTCAGGTGGGCTACCTGGTAATTATTGCAATTTTCCAGCACATTCAGGTTGAGTAGGGAGGCAGGTTCACCTGGTGAATTGATTCCAGGGCACAGTGATCGGGCATAAAGTCAATGGGCAGCAGGTGAGGTTGCTGCTGTGACCTCCTTCCAGTCGACTCTCCTCTGAAGAGAACAGAGCTGCCCCTCATCTTTCAGCCCAGCTCTCCTGTTTTCTCAGCACCTCAGCGGAACAAGAAAGACAGAGCCTGCCAGAACCAAGGTAGTGTGTTCAACTCTAGCATGAGTTTCAAACCAGTAAAAAAATCACAGAGAATCAAAGTGAAAACAGGAGGGGCCTGACTTCTCAGAGACAATTGAGGGGAGAGGAGATGGTCCCTACACTTCTTTTTAGGATCCCAGGGGGTCCCAGAGAACTGACTTGTTTACACATTGGTGGCCCTCTGACCATAGCCATGGTGTCCTGACTGAAGGGATGTGTGACCCCAGGTGGGGGCTCTGGGGACTTTGTGAGTCTTATCCCATCTGCATGGGTCAGGATTATGTGTGCGGGGAGACCACACACAAAAAAATAAGAAAAAAGGAAGAATACATGAGAGCTTCACTTGTGTTAGGAATTAATACTTTATGGTATTCACTTTATACAGGCCTGTGCCTGTTTGCCTCTTTACCCCTGGGAGGTTCACCCTCCCTGGGGCTCCTGGGGACTTCTCAGGTGGCTACCTGGTAATTATTCCAGTTTACCAGGACAAGCATGGCGAGAAGGGAGGCAGGTTCACCTGGTGAGTTGATTGCAGTGCACATGGATCAGGCAAAAGCCCAATGGGCAGCAGGTGAGGTTGCTGCTGTGATCTCATTCCAGTCGACCTTCCCTACTCAGCAGAGACCAGACCTGCCCCTCGTCTCCCAGCCCTGTGTCTGGTGTGTTTTCTCAGCACATCAGTGAACCAAGAAAGGACTGAGCCTGCGAGAACCAAGGTAGTATGTTCAACATTATCACGACAGCTGTAAAAACAGTTAATATCATACAGACCCAAAGGGAGAAGAGGAAGACTTCTCTGGGACAGTGTGGGGAGAGGAGACCAGCCCTACACTTCTTTCTACCATCACAGAGGGTTACAGAAACCCATTCACTTCCACTTTAGCTGCCCAAGCAGCAGAGACCTGGTGTCCTAACCAAGGGTCGTGTGGTCCCAGGTCTGGGGATTGTGTGGGTCTCACTCCATCCACATGGGTCAGAATCCTGAACCCGGAGACCCCATATCTGCTCTTACCTGCAGTGTGTTTTGTCCCCTTGGAGATTCCCAACGTCTGAATTGAGGGTGTTGCCCTGATTAACCTGTGTTCCTTTTTCTTCCCTTCACCTTGTTGCATTCATATGGGGTCAGGCACCTTTGGATGGGTTGCTGCTCTGTGTTATGCTGAGTGAAAATCTTTGATGGTGTCATATTAGTATCATAGCCTATCCCATATCTAATCAGAGGGATAACCACTGTTTGGTGTCCACTAGACTGAACTCGGGTAATTTAATTTGTTATTTTATATTGGAGCAGAGTTGATTTCTGGTGTTTTGTTTGTTTTAGGTATATAGACTTGCAGGAGACATGGATTCGATCCCTGGGTTGGGAAGATCCCCTGGAGAAGGAAATGGTAACTCACCCCAGTATTCTTGCCTGGAGAATTCCATGGACAGAGGCACCTGATGGGCTGCAGAACATGGAGTCACAAATAGTCAGACACAACTGAGCGACTAAAGGGCAACAGCACCTGTTTTAAGGTTTATGTATTGATCTGAACCAGCTAATTATTCCCTGCTCCCTCCTTTCCATTTTGGCAACAATAACTTTCTTTCCTAAGCCTGTGAATCTGTTTCTCTTTTGTAATGAAGTTCATTTGTATCCATTTTTAGATTCCACCAGAAGGGCTATTCTATGATTATCTGTCTTTCCCCTTCTCACTCACTTCATGTAGTATGATCACCTCTGGTTTCTTCCCTGTAACTGGAAACGGCATTGTTTCATCCTTATGTGTGTCTGAGTAATACTGCACTGGGTATATGTACCCCGTTTCCTGTATCGATCCATCTGTCCTAGCATACTGGAGTTGCTTCCTTGTCTTGGATATTGTATCCTGTGCCGCGATGATCTTTGGGGTGCAGGTGTGTTTTTAAATTTTGGTTTTCTCTAGGTGTAAGGCTCGGTATGAAATTGCTGCATCACTTGGTACTTCTGTGTTTAGTTTTTTAAGACCCTCTATAATGTATTCCCTAGTGAGTGTACCATTTTATATTCTTATCAACAGTGTAGGAGGGTTGCCTTCTCTTCACACCCTCTGCAGGATTCATTGTTGTAGGTTTTTTGATGGGTCCATTCTGATCAGTGTGAGGTGACACCTCATTAAATATTTATTTTACTCTAAGAACTCAGGATGCTGAGAATCTATTTGTGTGCTTTATGGCCATCTTTATGACCTCTCTGGAGAAACGTGCATTTAGATCTTTGAGCGATTTTTTTATTGAGTTTTTTTTGTTGTTGTTCATATTTAGCTGTACTAGTGATTTGTATTTGTTTCAAGTGTACAGGAACTTGGTTCAGTTATATTAATACTTCAGTTCAGTCATTCAGTTGTGTCTGACTCTTTGCAACCCCATGGACTGTAGCACTCTAGGCCCACCATCCATCACCAACTCCCGGAGTCTACCCAAACTCATGTCCACTGTGTCAGTGATGCCATCCAACCATTTCATCCTCTGTCATCCCCTTCTCCTCCTGCCCTCAATCTTTCCCAGCATCAGGGTCTTTTCCAATGAGTCAGCTCTTCGCATCAGGTGGCCAAAGTATTGGAGTTTCAGCTTCAACATAAGTCCTTCCAATGAACACTTAGGACTGATCTCCTTTAGGATGGACTGGTTGGATCTCCTTGCAGTCCAAGGGACTCTCAAGAGTCTTCTCCAACACCACAGTTCAAAAGCATCAGTTCTTCAGCGCTCAGCTTTCTTTACAGTCCAACTCTCACATCCATTCGTGACTACTGGAAAAACCATAGCCTTGACTAGACAGATCTTTGTTGGCAAAGTAATGTCTCTGCTTTTTATTTTTTATTTATTTATTTATATTTTCATTTAAGACAGGGAATACTTTATTCAAACCCATCAGAGAAATGGATAGCTTGGGTCTGTAACAAAGCATCATGTTTTAAAGCGTAGGTCAGTAATTGTATATGAGCGTATACACTGCAACATACAAATTAACTGATCAGACCACAACTTTTCAATGTTTGAAACAGAATAAGCTTCCCTGTAAAAGCAGCACCTTTGTGACATTTTAACTTTAGTATTCCTCTCCTTCTTCCTCTCCTTCTCTTTCCACAGAATCCACACCAACCTCCTCATAATCCTTCTCAAGGGCAACCATGTCTTCACGGGCCTCAGAAAACTCTCCTTCCTCCATGCCCTCACCCACGTACCAGTGAACAAAGGCACGCTTGGCATACATCAGGTCCAACTTGTGGTCCAGGCGAGCCCAGGCCTCAGTGATGGCTGTGGTGTTGCTTAGCATGCACACAGCTCGCTGTACTTTGGCCAGGTCTCCACCAGGTACCACAGTGGGAGGCTGGTAGTTAATGCCAACCTTGAAGCCAGTGGGGCACCAGTCCACAAACTGGATGGTACGCTTGGTCTTGATGGTGGCAATGGCAGCACTGACATCTTTGGGAACCATGTGACCACAGTACAACAGGCAGCAGGCCATGTATTTACCATGGCGAGGGTCACATTTCACCATCTGGTTGGCTGGCTCAAAGCAAGCATTGGTGATCTCTGCTACAGAAAGCTGTTCATGGTAGGCTTTCTCAGCAGAGATGACGGGGGCGTATGTGGCCAGAGGGAAGTGGATGCGGGGATAGGGCACCAGGTTGGTCTGGAACTCTGTCAGATCCACATTCAGGGTGCCATCAAACCTCAGGGAAGCAGTGGTGGAGGACACAATTTGACCTATCAACCTATTCAAGTTAGTATATGTCAGGCGCTCAATGTCAAGGTTTCTACGACAGATGTCATAGATGGCCTCATTGTCTACCATGAAGGCACAATCAGAGTGCTCCAGGGTGGTGTGGGTGGTGAGGATGGAGTTGTAGGGCTCAACGACAGCTGTGGAAACCTGGGGGGCTGGGTAAATGGAGAACTCCAGCTTGGACTTCTTGCCATAATCGACTGAAAGACATTCCATCAGCAGGGAGGTAAACCCAGAACCAGTTCCCCCACCAAAGCTCTGGAAAACCAAGAAGCCCTGAAGACCTGTGCACTGGTCAGCCAGTTTCCAAATTCGGTCCAAGACGAGGTCAATGATCTCCTTGCCAATGGTGTAGTGACCTCGGGCCTAATTATTGGTGGCATCTTCTTTGCCTGTGATGAGCTGTTCAGGGTGGAAGAGCTGGTGGTAGGTGCCGGTGCGAACCTCATCAATGACTGTGGGTTCCAGGTCGACAAACACTGCCCTGGGCACATGCTTGCCAGCCCCTGTCTCACTGAAGAAGGTGTTGAAGGAGTCGTCTCCTCCCCCAATAATCTTGTCACTTGGCATCTGGCCATCAGGCTGAATGCCGTGTTCCAGGCAGTAGAGCTCCCAGCAGGCATTGCTGATCTGGACACCAGCCTGGAGATGCACTCACACGCAGCTGCTGTTTTGCAGCTGCCGAGCAGATGGCGGAGAGGAGGAGAAGAGGTTGTTACTTCTTACAGCGCGACTCTTAGGCGGTCGATGTAAGAGAACCTCTGTCTCTGCTTTTTAATAGGTTGGTCATAACTTTCCTTCCAAGGAGTAAGCGTCTTTTAATTTCATGGCTGCAATCACCATCTGCAGTGATTTTGGAACCCCCCAAAAATAAAGTCAACCACTGTTTCCATTGTTTCCCCATCTATTTGCCATGAAGTGATGGGACTAGATGTTATGATCTTAGTTTTCTGAATGTTGAGCTTTAAACCAACTTTTTCACTCTCCTCTTTCACTTTCATCAAGAGGCTCTTTAGTTCTTCACTTTCTGCCATAAGGGTGGTGTCATCTGCATATCTGAGGTTATTGATATTTCTCCCGGCAATCTTGATTCCAGCTTGTGCTTCTTCCAGTCCAGCGTTTCTCATGATGTACTCTGCATATAAGTTAAATAAGCAGGGTGACAATATACAGCCTTGACGTACTCCTTTTCTTATTTGGAACCAGTCTGTTGTTCCATGTCCAGTTCTAACTGTTGCTTCCTGACCTGCATACAGATTTCTCAAGAGGCAGGTCAGGTGGTCTGGTATTCCCATCTCTTTCAGAATTTTCCACAGTTAATATTAATACATAATATTAATCTATTCTTATCTGGATTCTTTTTTCATATAGGTGATTAGAGTGTGTTCAATAAACTTCCCTATGCTATTCAATAGGTACTTGTTGATCATCTATTTGATGTACATTAATGTGTATATGTTAATTCCAATCCCTTAAATTATCCCGCCTGCATCTGGAGGACCACAGGCACTCCAGATCCATTGTGGAGGCACACAGCCTGCCACATGCTCCCAGCTCTCTCAGCCCCAGGACACTGCAGCCTTGGGACCCAAGCCAATCAGGCTCCAGGGATGTGACACCAGCCTTTTTTTTTTTTTTGACCCTGTCCTACTTAAAGTCTTTTTTTTTTTCTTTTTAAAAATTTTTATTTTTTTAAATTAATTTCATTTTAGTTGGAGAATAAGTACTTTACAATATTGTCATGGTTTTTGCCATACATCAACATGAATTGGCACAGGTATACATGTGTCCCCCACATCCTGAACACTCCTCACCTCCCTCCCCATCCTATCCCTCTGAGTTGTCCCAGAGTGCCAGCTTTGGGTGCCCTGCTTCATTGAATTTGCTCTGGTCATCTATTTTATATACGGTAATATACATGTTTCATTGCTATTCTCTCTCTCAAATCATCCCACCCTCACCTTTCTCCCAAATGAGTCCAAAAGTCTGTTCTTTACATCGATGTCTCTGATCAGAGTCAGCATTTCTTTTTTGTTATTTCTGTTTTTTTCCACCATTTGAACTGGAGTATGTAGCTGAATTACTATCTTGTGAGTGTTTTTTGTTCCTTTTCCTTGTACCACAACTTGTTTCAAATGTGTATATATCTAACACATAAATGTGTATATATATATTTTTTCATATAGGTTATTACAGAGTGTGGAGTAAGGTTCCTTGTGTTATACAGTGGGTCCTGGTCATTTATTTTATAAACAGTATTGGGCATATATTAGTCTGAAGTTGCTCATTTCTCCATGCCCCACATCTTTATATCTTGGTGGCTGGAAATTTCTAAGTCTGTGAGGCAGTGTCTCCAGGTAAGAAATTCATTTTTATGCATCTTTAGATTCCACCTAGGAGTGACATCATATGATACTTGTCTCTCCCCATCTGCCTTAATTCACTTGGAATGATCATCTCTACTTTCTTTCCCTTGGCTGAACATGGCTTTATTTCCTACTTCTTTCTTATTGAGAAATATTGTATTATGTATGTACCCCATTGTCTGTATCCATTCATCTGTTCTTCTGCAAGTAATTTTATTCACTGTCTTGGCTGTGGTATATAGTGGGGCCAAAATCGCAGGGTGACCCATTTCTTTTAAAATTTTGGTTGTCTTCACCTAGCTTTCTTGACCCCATCCCAGTTCAGATATGAGACACAGCCTGCTCAGGCTCCAGGGATGGGATAGCAGCCAAAGAGAGGGAGGTTGCAAGGAATAAACTAGGCACTGATTTTTTTTTTTCCTTTTCTTTTCCTCATGCCGATCCCACGTTGGAGTATGGTCAATTTGTAGTTTTGTGCTTACTGTCAGTGTACAACACTTGATTCAGTATTGACATATGCATACGGGATGTCTGTTCTTCTCTAGATTCTTTTACTATAGAATTTACTGCAGAAGGGTGAGCAAGGTTCCACATGCCTGGAGGTACCGCACGTCTCCTTACAGCTTTGACCTGTCAGTGGGCATTTTGGTCAGGTGTTTGTCTCGGCTTTTGTAAGTAGTGCTTCAGTGAACGTTGGGGTGTGTGTGTCATTTTGAATGATGGTTTTATCAGGATACCAGGCCCAGGTGTGGGAATGTCAGATCCTAGGCATAGTTCCCTTGAAAGTTTTTTTTTTGGCATGTGAAGACTGTCTTTTCCAGTGGCTGTTGCCAGTGTCCCTTCCCACCAACCGTGTAGGGAGTTCCCTCTCCTCCTGGCCCTCTCCCCCCTTTACTGTTTGTAGACTTGTGAGGGTGGTCATTCTAACTGGTGTAATTTGATTTCTTGTTGTTTTGATTGGCATTCCTCCTGTAATAATTCGGGATGCTGAGCATCGTGTCCTGTGAAGGTATGGTTTTTTCTTTTTCTTTTTTTCCCCTATTTCATGGTTGCAAAGAAAATATACCTGTTGCAGTTAACTCTTTGATAGTGGGTTGTATTTGTAATTTGTTTCTGGAGTATTCTCCCTAGGACTTTTCCTGAGGGTAACTGTCATTAACGGCCCCAAGGCCTTGTGAATTAGAGGCGCCAGTAAGCACAGTTCAGGCTTCCCTGGTGGCTCAGATGGTAAAGAATCTGCCTGAAATGAAGGAGACCCAGGTTTGATCCCTGGGTCAGGAAGATCCCCTGAAGAGGGGAATGGCAACCCAATCCAATGTTCTTGCCTGGGAAATCCCATGTTCAGACGGGCCTGGCAGGTAAGCACGGGGGGTCAAGTTGTAGTTACAGAAAATGTCCACATGGTGGCAGCAGTTTTCATTCCCAACTCTGGTTCTTGGGGCAACCAGAACCTAAGGAAGACTTGGCTTCCTAGGCTGTGAACTGGAGTGGAATGTGCCTGAGCAAACACCCAAGGGCCCGTGTCTCACTACTCGTTCCCCCTAAAGCTTCACCCCTTTCCTCAGAATTTCCTTATCCCAATGGGGGCCACAGCACCCTGCTGAGGTGCTAGGAGGTTGCACTCTCAAGGAGGAGGCTTAAGCTGTGAACCCCAGCCCCAGGAGAACTGAAAGCTAGGTGGCATTTCCAAGGTCCTTGAGGGCAGACGGTCGTCACAACATCCCTTGGTGCACTGGGGACTATGGTCCCTGTCAGAGCAAACCGGAAGGTGTAAGTTTAAGAGGGGCTCAATTAAGGGCACCCTGCCTGGTGGTTTCAACCCGACCCCAGTCCAGCCTTTGGACCAAAGCCTGTTCAGGCTGCAGTGATGGGATAGCAGCCTGGGTCAGGATGTCAGCAGGAATAAACTGGGCAAGGCTTTTCTTCTTTCTTCTTTCATTTCATGCCTGTGGTATGCTGCAGTATGGTCGGTGTGCAGTGTTGCGCCTGTTGTCAGTATCCAGCCACCTGGTTGACCTATGTCATGTATGTAAAGCATATGTTTCTTTTTCAGATTCATCTGCTGTAGAAGTTATTGCAGAAAGTGGAGCAAAGTTCCCTGGGCTGAACATCACGTCCTTGCAGAGTATCTGTTAACATGTACAGGTTTCTGTGGATATGGTAGAGGTACAGATTTCTGTGGATATGATAGAGATACAGATTGCTGTGGAAGGAAGAAAGAAAGGAAGGGGATAATCCTTGTGGATTATCTACTAACATACACGTTTTTGTGTATATGTTAGTCCTGACTTCCTAATTCATCCCTGGCCCTTTGGTTTGATTTATTTATTTATTGGAATTCTTTGTGTTTGAATTCTCTGAGTTTCTTTTTATGTTGTAATTGAATTCCTTTGTATCTCTTTTTTTTCTTTTACCTAGAAGGGACATCGCATGCTAGTCTTCCTCTGTCTGGCTGACTTCACTTAGTGTTTGATCCTCTAAGGTCTATCCCTGTGACTACCAGGGGCATAATTTCATGATTTCAGTAGTAGTATTTCATGCCTGAGTAATAGTTCATTTTCTATATGTACTACATTGTTTTTAAGCTTTAATCTGAAGGTGGACATTTTGCTGGGTCTGTGTTCAGCTGCTTTAACTAGTGCTGAAGTGAACATTGGGGTGCACGGGGCTTCTTGAAAGATGGTTTTCCTGGGATACAGGCCCAGGTGTGGGAATGTCAGATGGTAGGTTTAGCTTGCATTTATTGTTTGTAGACTTGTAAGGATGGCCATTCTGGTGATATTTGATTTCTCATTGTCATTTTGGTTGGCATTCCTCCTGTAGTAATTAGGGATGCTCAGCATCCTGTCCTGTGAGATTGTTTTTTTCTCCTTCATGGTTGTGAGGAAAATTTACAAGTTTAGTTGATTTTTTGAAAGTCAATTGTGTTTATATTTTTGTCTGCAATATTCTTCTCTGGACGTTTCCTGAAGGCAGCTGTCGTTAACAGCCCCTGAAGTCTGTTGAATTGGAGGTACCGGTAAGCACAGGGGGTCAAGTTGTAGTTATAGAAAATGTCCACAAGGCGGCAGCACTCTTCCACACCCAAATCATTCTTCAGGCAACCAGAGCCTAATGAAGAGCTGGCTTCCCAGGCTGTGAATTAAAGTGCAATGTGCCTGAGCAAACATCCAAGGGCTTAGTCTCGATACTTCTTCCCCCTAAAGCTTTACCCTTTTCCTGCAGACTAATCTCAGCCTGGACCACAGCACCCTGATGAGGTACTTAGGAGGCTGCACTCTTAGGAAGGAGGCTTGAGCTGGGGACCCCAGCACCAGAAGATGTGGAAGCTGGGTGACTTTTCTAAGGTCACTGAGGCCAAAAGTGTCAGGACACCATCGATGGTGTGTCCTGGGGACTGTGGTCCCTGCCAGATCAAACCAGAAAGTACAGATTTAAGAGGGGCCTCAATGAAGAGCAAGAGCTTCCCTGGTGGCTCAGACGGTAAAGAGTCTACTTGAAGTGTGGGAAACCCAGGTTCAATCCCTGGGTCCGGAAGATCCCCTGGAGAAGGAAATGGCTACCCACTCCAGTATTCTTGCCTGGAGAATCCCATGGACAGAGGAGCCTGATAGGCTACAATCCCACCACAGTGCAGCCATGGAAGCAGCCTGCTCAGGCTCCAGGAATGGGATGGAAGCCCAAATCAGGTGAATGTTTCATATCTGAGGACGAGATTGTTGGCTGCATCTAATATTCACAATATTCATACAGAGGACGAATGGCATTATGGACTCAATGGACATGAGTTTGAGCAAGCTCCTGCAGATGGTGAAGGACAGGGAAGCCTAGCGTGCTGCAGTCCATGGGATTTTAGAGTCAGACATGACTGAGCGACTGAAAAACAGTATATCCTATATGAACACATGAGTGTAAATTTAATGAATGAAAATACAATTTTCTATATTTCATGTATGAAAACGTATGCATATTTCATGTCTAAAAATAGAGTTTTCTTTATTATATGAAAGTATGCATGAATTTACATATATAAAAAGACATATTTCATGGATGAAAAATAGAATTTTCAATATTTCATATATGAAGAAATGGGTGCATATTTTATAAATGAAAATATAATTTTCTATAATTTATATATGAAACCATGGGTACATATTTCATGGATCAAAATGAAATTTTCAAGATTTTACATATGAAAACATGGGTGTATATTTCATGTATGAAAATAGAATTTTCTGTATTTCATATAAATCATGGCTGCATATTTCATATATGAAAATAGAATTTTCTGTATTTCATATATAAATCATAGGTGCATATTTCAAGGATGGAAATAGAGCTTTCTATATGTCATATATATAAACATGAGTGTATGTTTCATGGATGAAAATGGAATTTTTAATATTTCATATATGAAAATGTGGATGTATATTTTATGGATGAATATAGAATTTTCTACATTACATATATGAAAACATGGGTGCATATTTCATATATGAGAATAGAATTTTTGGTATTTCTTATATGAAGCTATGGGTATGTATTTCATATGAAAATAGAATTTTTGATATTTCGTATATGACATGGGTGCATATTCATACATGAACATAAATTTTTCCATATTTCTCATATGAAAATATGGGTACATGTCATACATAGAAATAGAATTTTCTATATTTCATAGATGAAAATATAGATGCATATATCATAAATGAAAACATTTTTTCACATTTCAGAGAAAAATGTATGTATGTATTTCATATATCAAAAGAGAATTTTCTGTATTTCACAGATGAAAATACATGTACACATTTTATATATGAAAGAATTTTCTATAGTTCACAGATTTAAATATAGGTGCATATTTCATATGTGAAAGAGAATTTTATATATTTAATAAATGAAAAGTTAGGTACAAATTTTATATATGAAAATAGAATTTTCTATACATCATAATTGAAAATGCAGCTGAATATTTCATATATGAAAATAGAATTTTCTACACTTCAAGTAGGATAATAGAAGCCCAGCTATGATAATGTCAGATCCTAGGCTTAGTGTCTTTATAGCTTTTATTCAGCAGACATTGTCCTTTATTGTGGTTGTTGGTAACGCACATTCCCACCAACTGTGTAGGAGGCTTCCTCTTACTCCAAACTCACTCCTGCATTTATTGTTTGTAGACGTGAGTACGGCCATTCTGACTGGTGGGATTTGATTTCTCATTGTCATTTTGATTGGCATTCCTCCTGTAATGATTAGGGATGCTGAGCATCCTGTCCTAGGTGGAAGTATGGGGTTTGTTTTGGGATTTTTTTTTTTTTACCCTTTAACGGTGTGAGGAAAATAGACCTGTGGCAGTTGGCTTACTGAAAGTTGTTTGTGTTTGGAATTTATCTTGCAGTACCTGCCACAGGACAAAATTCCTGAGGGCAGCTATCATGAGCAGTCGCCCAGCCCTTGAAAATTAGAGGTGCCGGTAAGCATTGGTGGTCAGTTGTAGCTACAGGAAATGTCCACAAGGTGGCAGCACTTTTGGCTCAGAGGTTTAAAGCGTCTGCCTCCAATGAGGGAGACTGGGTTCGATCCCTGGGTCGGGAAGATCCCCTGGAGAAGGAAATAGTAACCCACTCCAGTATTCTTGCCTGGAGAATCCCATGGACAGAGGAGCCTGGCAGGCTACAGTCCACGGGGTCGCAAAGAGTCGGACACGACTGAGCAACTTCACTTCACTTCTGGTTCTTGGGGCAAGCAGAAGATTCAGGAAAGTCGGCTTCCTGGCTGTGAAACAGAGTGGAATGTGCCTGCTGCTGCTGCCAAGTCGCTTCAGTCATGTCTGACTCTGTGCAACCCCATAGACGGCAGCCCACCAGGCTTCCCCGTCCCTGGGATTCTCCAGGCAAGAACACTGGAGTGGGTTGCCATTTCCTTCTCCAATGCATGAAAGTGAAAAGCGAAAGTGAAGTCGCTCAGTCGTTTCCGACTCTTCGCGATGCCATAGACTGCAGCCTACCAGGCTCCTCCGTCCATGGGATTTTTCCAGGCAAGAGTACTGGAGTGGGTGACATTGCCTTGGAATGTGCCTGAGCAACCACTAAAGGGCTTGTGCTTCACTGCTTTTTCCTCTTAAAGCAACACGCACACGCACGCGCACACACACACCCTTCTTGATAGCATTACTTTTTCCACCTTAGCCCTCTTGAAACCTTTTTGAACATGTGGAGTCTGTCCATATACTGACTGTAGCCAATGTATTTTTCCGCCAACAGCTTCAGATCAGATCAGTCGCTCAGTCGTGTGCGACTCCTTGCGACCCCATGAATTGCAGCACACCAGGCCTCCCTGTCCAACACCAACTCCCGGAGTTCACTCAGACTCACGTCCATCAAGTCAGTGATGCCATCCAGCCATCTCATCCTCTGTCGTTCCCTTCTCCTCCTGCCCCCAATCCCTCCCAGCATCAGAGTCTTTTCCAATGAGTCAACTCTGCATGAGGTGGCCAAAGTACTGGAGTTTCAGCTTTAGCATCATTCCTTCCAAAGAAATCCCAGGGTTGATCTCCTTCAGAATGGACTGGCTGGATCTCCTTGCAGTCCAAGGGACTCTCAAGAGTCTTCAACACCACAGTTCAAAAGCATCAATTCTTCGGCGCTCAGCCTTCTTCACAGTCCAACTCTCACATTCATACATGACCACAGGAAAAACCATAGCCTTGACTAGACAAACCTTTGTTGGCAAAGTAATGTCTCTGCTTTTGAATATGCTATCTAGGTTGGTCATAACTTTCCTTCCAAGGAGTAAGCGTCTTTTAATTTCATGGCTGCAGTCACCATCTGCAGTGATTTTGGAACCCAGAAAAATAAAGTCTGACACTTGTTTCCACTGTTTCCCCATCTATTTCCCATGAAGTGATGGGATCGGATGCCATGATCTTCGTTTTCTGAATGTTGAGCTTTAAGCCAACTTTTTCACTCTCTACTTTCACTTTCATCAAGAGGCTTTTGAGTTCCTCCTCACCCTCTGCCATAAAGGTGGTGTCATCTGCATATCTGAGGTTATTGATATTTCTCCCAGCAATCTTGATTCCAGCTTGTGCTTCTTCCAGCTCAGCGTTTCTCATGATGTACTCTGCATATAAGTTAAATAAACAGGGTGACAATATACAGCCTTGACGTACTCCTTTTCCTATTTGGAACCAGTCTGTTCTTCCATGTCCAGTTCTAACTGTTGCTTCCTGACCTGCATACAAATTTCTCAAGAAGCAGATCAGGTGGTCTGGTATTCCCATCTCTTTCAGAATTTCCCACAGTTTCTTATGATCCACACAGTCAAAGGCTTTGGCATAGTCAATAAAGCAGAAAGCTTAGGGGATTCCTTTCCTTTCATTCTGTCTCCCATATTTAAAGTTTGTCAAATTTTGACAACAGCCATTGTGATTGGTGGTATTTTATTTCCCATTGTCATTTTGATTGGCGTTCTTGCAGCCATTATGGATGCTGAGCATCTTGTCTTGTGGCAGACATTTGATTTTGTTTTTTTAGTTTTTTTTCTTTAAAGGGTGTGAGGACAATTTACCTTTGGCAGTTGGCTTCCTGAGAGTTGGCTGGTTTTGAAATATATTTCTCCAATACCTGCCTCATGGCATTTCCTGAAGGCAGCTGACAATTTACTGAACCACAGCCCTTGTGAATTGAGGTGTCTGTGTGCACTGGTGATCAAGTTGTAGTTACAGAAAATGTCCACAAGACGGCAGCACTTTTGCGTGCCCAACGTTGCTTCCTGGGGCAGCCAGACCCTTAGGGCCAGTCGGCTTCCTGGGGTGTAAAATAGAGTGGAATGTGACTGTGCAAGCAGGAAAGGGCTTGAGACTTACTACTTTCCCCCCCTAAAGCCTCACACAAACACCACGTCCAAACTAATCCCTTCAGGGTTCACAGTACACTGCTGAGGGTGCTTAGGTACCAGGAGGTTGCCCTCTCAGGAAAGAGGCTTGTGTTGGGAACCCCAGTGCCAGGAGAGGGGGAGGCTAGCTGAATTTTGCCTTCAAATTCCTGCAGGCCTTCATGCCATGTGGGACTCTGATCACCCCCAGAACGTAGCAGATGTGCTAGGTCACTTCAGTCATGTCCAACTCTCTGCAACCTCATGGACTGTAGCCTGCCAGGCTTCTGTCCGTGGGATTCTCCAGGCAAGAATACTGGAGTGGGCTGCCATTTCTTTCTCCGGAACCTAGCAGGTAGTAGTCCTTTAAAAAGCGTTCAATGAAAGGCACTGTGCCAGGCTGTGTCAAGCCCTCCCTAGTCTAGCAGTGGGACCCCAGCCCGCTCAACCTTCAAGGATGGGATTTGCGTCCCAAGTCGGGGAGGTAGATAAGAGAGCAGGGACTCCTTTTCTTTCCTTTTCTTTAACCTCTTGCCGATGCTTCTTTGCAGAATAGTTGATTTTCGGTGCTGTGATTGTTGTCAGTGTACAGCTTCCTGATTCAGTATTACATATCTATGAGGTAGCTCTATTTTTTTTTTTTTTTTTTTTGGACCTTTACTATAGAAGTTCAAGTGAAGTGCTGAGCACCAGGTCCTTGTGGAATATCTATCTCAGATACACTTCTGTAATACCAAGAAGGAAAGTAGTAGATCATTTTTGTGAATCATCTCTTAGAGATAACGATTTCTTTGTATAGGTTAGAGATACGTATTTCTGTGTATATGTGGAAGGAAGGAAAATAGGAAGAGGATAATCCTTGTGGATTATCTATTACAAACACAGATTTCTTGTCTATGTAGGCTCCTACCTCCTAATTCATTCCAGGCCCTTCAATTTTTTTTGTTTCTGGAACACTTTGTTTGGCTTGGAATCCTCAGAGTCCCTCTTTGGCTTGTAAATTTGTTGCTTTGTATGTCTATTTTTATTTTTCCTGGCAAGTATATCACATACCATAGACTTCTTCTGCCTGCCTGACTTCCCTTAGGGCATGATCCTTCAAGGTCCGTCCCTATGGCTCCCAGCATCATAATTCCCTAATTTCAGTGGCGGTTTTTTAGGAATGAGAAATAGTCTACTGTATATATGTATAAATAGTCTACCGTATATATGTACAACACCTTGCTTAAACTTTAATCTTGGTGGAGATTTTGCTGGTTGTATGTCTTGGCTATTGGAAGTAGTCCTGCAGTATTTGTTGGGGTTCATGTACCTTTTGATTGATTGCTATAGGCCCAAGTGTGGGAATGTGAGATCCCAGGTTTAGCCTGTCTTGATAGTTTTTTTATTTTATTTTTTTGAGGCACTTGGAAACTGTTCACATACTGGCTGTAGCCAATATATATTTCTACCGACAACTTAAGGGGCTTCTTTAACTTCCTTGCTCCTTCCCACACTTATTGTTTGTAGATTTGTGGGGATGGCCATTGTGACTGGTGGAATTTGATTTCCCATTGTCATTTTGATTGGCATTCCTGCAGCAATTATGGATGCTGAGCATTTTGTTCTGTGGTGGAGGTTTGGGTTTGTTTGGCAGTTGGCTTCCTGAAAGTCGACTGCGTTTGGAATTTATTTCTCCAGTATCCACACCAGGACATTTCCTGAGGACAGCTGGTGATCAAGTTGTAGTTACAGAAAAAGTTCACTAGGCGGCAGCACTTTTGCATACCCATTTTTGGTTCCTGGGGCAACCAGAGCCTTAGGGAAAGTTGGTTTCCTGGGCAGTCTCTTTTTGGGTTGTAAATTTGTTGACTTGCTTGTCTATTTTTATTTTGCGTGAACTGTACCTCATATACCATAGCCTTCCTCTGCCTGACTGACTCCCCTTAGTGTATGATCCTTCAAGGTCCATCCCTGTGGCTCCCAGTGTCCTAATTCCCTAATTTCAGTGGTGATTTGTAATAAGTGAGAAATAGTCTGCTGTATATATGTATACTTCTTGTTTAAGCTTTAACTTCTGGTTGGAGATTTTGGTGGCTGTGCGTCTTGGCTACTGGAAGTCGTGCTGGAGGTTTGATGGGGTGCTTGCGCCTTTTGATTGATGGCTTTCTCAGAATACAGGCTAAAGTGGGGGAATGTCTGATCCTCGGCTTAGCAGGACTTGATAGATTTTTTCAGGCATTCAGAGATTGGCCATGATACTGGCTGCTGCCGATGTATATTCCCACCTAGAGCTTAGGGCAATTCTTTGTCCCCCAGACTCCATCCCATATTTATTGTTGCAAATCTGTGACGTTGGCCATTGTGAGTGGTGGGATTTGATTTTCCATCATCTTTTCGATTGGCATTTCTGCAGCAATTAGGAATGCTGAGCATCTTGTTTGGTGGGGGAGGTTTGGGTTTGTGTTTTCTTTCTTTTTTTTCCTTAAAGAGTGTAAGGACAATTTAGCTTTGGGAATTGGCTTCCTGAAAGTCGGCTGTGTTTAGAATTTATTTCTCCAGAGCCTGCCGCAGGATGTTTCCTGACAGCGGCTGTCATTCACAGAACCCCAGGCCTTGTGAACTGAGGTGCCTGTGAGCAAGAATAATCAAGTTGTAGTTTCAGGAAATGTCCACAAGGCGGCAGCACTTTTCAGGCTCAGCTTGGTGCCTGAGGGCAACCAGAGCCTTAGGGCAAGTTTGCTTTCTGGGCCCTGAGATGGAGTGAAATGTGCCTGAGCAAACAGGGAAGGGCTTGAGTCTCACTACTTTTTCCCCCTAAAGCCTCACACAAACAACATGTCCAAACTAATCCCTGCAGTGTCCACAGTACACTGCTGAGGGTGCTTAGGTACTAGGAGGCTGCACTCAGGAAGGAGGCCTGGACTCGGATCCCCCGCACCAGGGGAGGTTGAGGCTGAATTTTGCCTTGAAATTCCTTGGGGCCTGATGCCAGGCTGGACTCTTGTCCTAGCCAGACAGAGCACACACTAGACCTTTCAAAGTGTTCAATGAAGGGTACCCTGCCAGGCTGTTGACCCCACCTGAGTTCAGCAGTGGGACCCAAGCCTGCTCAGCCTCCAGGGATGGGAAAGCATCCCACATCAGGGAGGTTGGACATAATCCAGTAGGCAATGCTTTCTTTCCCTTTTCTTTAACATTTGGCCAACACTACCTTGCAGCATAGGCTATTTGCTTTCTGCCATTAGGGTGGTGTCATCTGCACATCTGAGGTTGTAGATCTTTCTTCCAGTATCTTGATTCCAGCTTGTATTTCATCCGCCTGGCATTTCACTTGATGTACTCTGCATGTAAGTTAAGTAAATGGAATCACAATATATAGTCTTGATGTTCTCCTTTCCCAATTTTGAACTAGGCCGTTGTGCCTGTCTGGTTCTGCTGTTTCTTGACCTACATACAAGCTTCTCTGGAGGCAGGTAAGGTGATCTGGTATTCTTCTCTCTTTAAGAATTTTCTACAGTTTGTTGTGATCCACACAATTAAAGGCTTTAATTATTTGAAAGTTTTTAATTTTATGATGTAAAAAGATATACCTTATTTTATGTGTGACATATATACCTTTATTTTTATATATGAGATATATACCTATATTGTCATATAAGGGATATATTCTAATATTTTCACATAATACATGTACCTATATTGCCATATATGAAATATATACATCTATCTTCATATATGAAATATATATTGAATACTACTCAGCAAAATAGCAAAATGAAAATGGGAAATTTTTTAAAATAGAAGATTCCATCAAGATACTGATTTTAATGAGATTTTTAAAAATCACATTTAGTAGTTTCACTCTTTTATGCTTTACAAAGAATTTATCGGTGAAGTCAAGACAATTAATCTAAATACAAGATAGTTTTTTTATTTAAGAAGCTTCTGTCAATGTTCTCTGACAAAACGTTTTCTTTTCATTAGTTTTGATGCCTGCATGGTGATTTCGGTTCTCAGTGCTCTATAAATAGAAATCATTTAGCATCTTCTTGGAGGAGGACACGGCAGCCCCCTCCAGTGTTCTTGCCTGGAGAATCCCAGGGACAGGGGAGCCTGGCGGGCTGCAGTCCATGGGGTTGCTAAGAGTCGGACACGACTGAGCGACTTCACTTTCACTTTTCACTTTCTTGCATTGGAGAAGGAAATGGCAACTCACTCCAGTGTTCTTGCCTGGAGAATCCCAGGGACAGAGGAGCCTGGTGGGCTGCCGTCTATGTGGTTGCACAGAGTCGGATATGACCGAAGCGACTTAGCATCAGCAGCAGCAGGAATTGTCTAGTTTAAAATTAAGTCTTTCGTAAGTATTAAGTCTTAAGTTATCTTAAGGTTATCTTAAGTTAACTTAGGTTATCTTAAGTCTTGAAAAGCATTACTCAAAAGGCACACTAATGATTTTCATTATGGTCCCTGGTCTGGTGTTTGCAAAACTTCTAAATCAGAAGTTCTGGAACTGCCAACTGACAATTTTAGTTAATAAGCCCTCCAGGTGAATCTGAGGCACTGAAGCCAACTGAAGTTTGAGAACTATTGCCCTGGAAGGGTTGGCAAAACTCATATTTTACCAAGCCCAGGTTGTATGAATTATGAGTTATAGTTAAATTTTCATATCATTATGAGTTATAGTAAAATTTTCATTCTTTTGGGTACAGTAACAGTTGCAAATGAGTGTACTCTGCAAACATATATGTATATTTTGATATATGAAATATATACTTGTGTTTTCATAAATAAAATATATACCTAGGTTTTCATATATGAAATATATAACTAGGATTTCATATTTAAAATACATATCTAGGTTTTCATATGTGAAATATATACCTAATTAGCTATAAAGGCAATTAACATAATGGCATTTTCAACAATATAATCCTAGAGATTATCACAGTCAGTGATGTAAGTCAGAAAGACAACGAGCAGTACCATATAATATCACTTACATGTGATCTAGACTATGACACCGGTGAACTTATCTATGAAATGGAAACAGACTCACAGATACAGAGAACTGCCGGTGGGGAGAGGATGGTAGGAGGGGCAAGATAGGTGTAGGGGATTAAGAGATAGAGACTACTGTGTATAAAAGCAATAAGCCATAAGGATATATTATACAGCACGCAAAAATATAGCCTTTATTTGTAATACTTTTAAATGGATATGTATATCCCAAAATAGTATTGTAAATAAACTCTACTTCAACTTAAAAGTTGTTGATGGCTATCTACAAAAACAATAAGGAATAAAAAATAAGTGAAATAAAAATAGGAAATTTTTAAAAATAGAAGACTCTGTCAAATAATGGATTTAGATGAGAATTTTGAGAATCACATAAAGTAGCTTAACTCTTATACTTTTTGCTTTCCAAGAACTTCTTAGTCAAGACAAGCCAATTAATCTACCTAACACCAAACCTTGCCCAGCTAAGGGCACTAAGCACATTTTGTCACCAAGATTTTCCAAGATGACTCTGGTTGGCAAAGGTTTCTTTAACTTTAACTTCTCTTGTCACTGAAAGTGAAAGTTGCTCAATTATGTCCGACTCTTTGCAACCCCATGGATTATTTACAGCCCACAGAATTCTCCAGGCCAGAATACTGGAGTGGGTATCCTTTCCCCTCTCCAGAGGATCTTCCCAACTCAGGGATTGAACCCAGGTCTCCCTCATTGCAGGAAGATTCTTTACCAGCTGAACCACAAGGGAAGCCCTTTCTTGTCACTTAGTTCAGTTCAGTCGCTCAGTCGTGTCCGACTCTTTGTGACCCCATGAATCGCAGCACGCCAGGCCTCCCTGTCCATGACCAACTCCCAGAGTTCACTCAGACTCACGTCCATCGAGTCAGTGATGCCATCCAGCCATCTCATCCTCTGTCGTCCCCTTCTCCTCCTGCCCCCAATCCCTCCCAGCATCAGAGTCTTTTCCAATGAGTCAACTCTTTGCACGAGGTGGCCAAAGTACTGGAGTTTCAGCTTTAGCATCATTCCTTTCAAACAAATCCCAGGGCTGATCTCCTTCAGAATGGACTGGTTGCATCTCCTTGCAGTCCAAGGGACTCTCAAGAGTCTTCTCCAACACCACAGTTCAAAAGCATCAATTCTTCTTCGCTCAGCCTTCTTCACAGTCCAACTCTCACATCCATACATGACCATAGGAAAAACCATAGCCTTGACTAGATGGCAAAGTAATGTCTCTGCTTTTGAATATGCTATCTAGGTTACCAAAGGGGAAAGGGATGGGGGGTTAATTAGGAATTTGGTATTAACAGATACACACTACTATATGTAAAATCAATAAACAAGGCCCTCCTGTATAGCACAGGAAACTATATTCAATATTTGTAATAGCCTAATAATCTGAGAGCATGTATGTAGGTGTGTTACATATATATGTATTATATATGTTTTTATATAATAAATATAATGTATATTATGTGCAATACACATGTAATTTATCTAACTGAATCCCTTGGGTATACACCTGGAACTAACACAACATGAAACGACTCTTCATTAAAATGCACCAGTTTTGGATAGAAAAAAAAGAGTCCACGTATCATTGATACAAATATTTGAAGTTTAAGTCAATTTAAAACATCATTACACAAAATGCATGTCTTTATAACTGCTTAAAGATGCGTAACCTGAGCTCATCGCCTTGAGTAACATGGTAATGCATGTGCCTATAGTTAGACTAAGAAGAAAGGAAATAGCTAAATATGTAATAAATCCTTATCTGTGAAAAAATTGTTGAGATGTCAAACCTAATTTATTTTACACATCTGAAAATTAAAGATTCATCCTGAATGCTCCTCATTGTTAATTATATAAGAAATGCAAATCAAAACTTCAGTGAGGTACCACCTCAAAAGGGTCAGAATGGCCATCAGTTAAAACTCTCCAAATAACAAGTGTTGCAGAGGGTGTGGAGAAAAGGGAACCCTCCTACACTGTTGCTGGGAATGTACATTTGTGCAGTCACTGTAGCGAAGAGTATGGCAATTCCTCAAAAAAACTGAAAATAGAGTTACCGTATGATCCAGCAATCCCACTTCTAGCCATACATCTAAACAAGGCTGTAATTAGAAAAGATACATGCTGTATTCTAAAAGAATCTGTGCATACCAGCTGCGGATCTGACAGGAAACGTTTACTCTTAAAGCTGAGATATCAAATTTGATTTCACATGTTGTCTGCTGTATTTAGACTCTGGGTTCATACTCCGTGTAAGGACATATTGTCATAATTAAATCCGAATTGAATGTTAGCTTTATTTTTCAGATGTGCTTTCCCTCCAGCAGCCTAGGAGCATTCTCCTTTTTCCAGGTCCTGTTTCCCTGGTGTGACATTTCAAACCTCAAAAACTGTTACTTGTTGATATGAATATCAATTTCAATCTAGCTCAGTTTGAATAGAGAAGCAAAGAATCAGGGGGCCTATGTTTTCTGTTTTCTTCATGGAGAAAAACTGTTAGAAGAAAAAGTACCCGCAGCTCGTGTGCTCGTTAAGTCACTGTTTGCAGGAATTTTCTTTTATTACTTTTTAAGTGTGACCTTTTATTCATGTAATAACAAATAACAGAATTAGAAGAAAGTAGTTTGAAGTGATCCTTGCTCCTACCTAGAAAATCAAAGGAAACAATGGAAATGGAAATCACAAAGATCAAAGTGCCAAGCTTTTAAGAATATTTTAAGTTTGCAAATAATGACTAGTATGCTTGCAATTTCAACAATATATTTTTATTCTGATAAAAAAATATCCTTTTCCAGAAGGCTTCCAGTGTGGTTGCCTCCTGCTGGAAGCTTGGGATGCTGGAATCAGGTCACTTCCTGTCTGTCTTTACAGGACACTGGGCTGCACTCTAAGAAATTCCTGGCTCTCCCCTGGATCCTGACCATCATGTGCCTAGAGAAATTGGTAATGTTATTATTTTGTCTGTTGAAAGTTTAATGACACAGATCCTTTCAGTTTCCTGATGGGGGTGAAGTGTGGAGCCCAGTGATGCTTTCTTCTTCAAGAAATGTACATCCTAGTTCCCACACGAGGGTGAGCCCCCGTCCAACGGTGAGAGACCCTGCATCTGTGTGACCTGTGCCTCCTGGGAGACCAGCCCTAAACTAGTTTGAACCTGACCAAGTTCTGTCTACAGTAGACCTCTCCAAGTCCTGTCTACACTGATGATATTTAATGAGACCGTGTGCTTTCTGCAGTGAGAACATTTAGGCCTGACCTTGTACTCTCTGCACTGGGACATGGAGACCCGGGTGCAGGCCTGGCCTGGCCTCAGTCTGGGAAACTCTGTGACCGCGTCTGAGCATCACTGCTCAGATGTCTGGGGTCTGGGGCTGGGGTGGGCTTCTCTGGGAGCCGTGCTCTCCTCTGAGTGGGCTTCCCTGGCCCTCCCGGGGGTCAGTGCTGGGCTCCTAGTCTGTCCCCTTCCAGATTCACCTCCCTGGGGCTCCTGGAGACCCCTCAGGTGGGCTGCTGCTGCTGCTGCTAAGTCGCTTCAGTCGTGTCTGACTCTGTGCGACCCCAGAGACAGCAGCCCACCAGGCTCCCCCCTCCCTGGGATTCTCCAGCCAAGAACACTGGAGTGGGTTGCCATTTCCTTCTCCAAGGCATGAAAGTAAAAAGTGAAAGTAAAGTCTCTCAGTTGTGTCCGACCCTCAGCGACCCCATGGACTGCAGCCTACCAGGCTCCTCCGTCCATGGGATTTACCAGGCAAGAGTACTGGAGTGGGGTGCCATTGCCTTCTACCTGGTAATTATTCCAATTTTCCAGCACATTCAGGTTGAATAGGGAGGCAAGTCGGAGAAGGCAATGGCACCCCACTCCAGTGTTCTTACCTGGAGAATCCCAGGGACGGGGGAGCCTGGTGGGCTGCTGTCTATGGGGTTGCACAGAGTCGGACACGACTGAAGCGACTTAGCATTAGCCAGCACATTCAGGTTGAATAGGGAGGCAAGTCGGAGAAGGCAATGGCACCCCACTCCAGTGTTCTTGCCTGGAGAATCCCAGGGATGGAGGAGCCTGGTGGGCTGCATGCAGTCCATGGGGTCTTGAAGAGTCGGACACAACTGAAGCGACTTAGCAGCAGCAACAGAGGCAAGTCACCTGGTGAATTGGTTCCAGGACACAGAGATCAGGCATAAAGTCAATGGGCAGCAGGTGAGATTGCTGTTGTGCTCTCTTCCAGTCGACTCTCCTCCGAAGAGGACAGAGCTGCCCCTCGTCTTTCAGCCCAGCTCTCCCATGTTTTCTCAACACCTCAGCGGGACAAGAAAGACAGAGCCTGCCAGAACCAAGGTACTGTGTTCACTCTAGCATGAGCTTTCAAAGCAGCAAAAATCACACAGAACCAACATGAAAACAGACAGGAGGGGCCTGACTTCTCAGGGACAATTGTGGGGGGAGGAGATTGATTCTACATTTCATTCTAGGATCCCCAGAGGTCCCAGTGTCCTGGCTTGTTCACACATTGGGGGCCGGCTGACCGCAGCCATGATGTCCTGACCCAGGGGACATGTGACCCCAGGTGGGGGGTCTGGGCACTGTGTGAGTCTCACCCCATCTGCATGGGACAGGATCACGTGTGCGGGGAGACCACAAACAAAGCTAAGAAAAAGGGACGAATACTGAGAGCTTCGCTTATGTTCAGGAATGAATATTTCACAGTATTCGCTTTATATAGGCCTGTGCCTGTTTGCCTCTTTACCCCCATGAAGTTCACAGTCCCTGGGGCTCCTGGAGACTCCTCAGGTGTCTGCCTCGTGATTATTCCATTTTCCAGCACGAGCATGGCCGGAAGGGAGGCAGGTTCACCTGGTGAGTTGATTGCAGGGCACACGGATCAGGCAAAAGGCCAATGGGCAACAGGTGAGGTTGCTGCTGTGATCTCCTTCCAGTCGACCGTCCCTACTCAGCAGAGACCAGACCTGCCCCTCATCTCCCAGCCCTGCGCCTGGTGTGTTTTCTCAACACCTCAGTGGAACAAGAAAGGACCGAGCCTGCCAGAACCAAGGTAGTGTGTTCAACATTATCATGACAGCTGTAAAAACAGTTATTATCACACAGAACCAAAGGGAGGAGACGAGGACTTCTCTGGGACAAGTGTGGGGAGAGGAGACTGACCCTATACTTCTTTCTGCCATCACAGGGGGTTACAGGAACCCACTCATTTCCACCTTAGAAGCCGAACCAGCAGAAACCTGGGGTCCTAACCAAGGGTCATTGGACGCCAGGTCCTGGGTCTGGGGAGGTGGTGTCACCTTGGAGAGTGTGGAAGTGTGCCCCACGTGCAGAGTCTGGGGATTGTGTGGGTCTCACCCCATCCACACGGGTTACATATCTACTCTTTACCTGCAGTGTGTCTGTCAGGGATTCCCAACGTCTGAATTGAGGGTGTTGCCCTGATTAACCTGTGGTCCTTTTCCTTCTCTTCGCTTTGTCACATTCACATGAGATCAGGCACATTTGAGTGGGTTGCTGCTCTGTGTTCTGAGTGTAAACCTTTGGTGGTGTCATATTAATATCATAGCATATCCCATATCTAATTCATAGAGATACCACTGTCTGGTTTCCCCTCCACCAAGCTCAGGTAGTTTAATTTGTGATTTAATTTTTATTTTATATTGGAGTAGAGTTGATTTCCATTGTTTTGTTGATTTTATATGTACAGGAACTTGGTTCGATTTTACATATACGTATGGAGAAGGAAATGGCAACCCACTCCAGTATTCTTGCCTGGAAAATCCCATGAACAGAGGAGGCTGGTGGCTTACAGTCCATGGGGTCGCAAAGAGTCGGACACGACTAAGCGACTTTCTTTCTTTCTAGGGAAAGGGAGAGAGCAAACTAGCCAAGATGGTGCGCTCAGGCTCTTTCACCCCACAGCCTCTTGCTCTGGGCTCCACGTTTTGTAAATAATGATTATGTAACAGCTGAGATCACTTATAACGCTGGGCATGTGTGTCACGAGGTACTCGCTTGGCCATGGGCTACGTTCTGTACTGGAAAGCCCTTGCGGTTGTACTAGGTTATGTTATGTCTGCTGCGCCAGCCAGGAGAGAATAAATGTGTCTGCAGTTTCTACAGCTCCTCGTGTCTTCTGGCAGCTCCCCTCTCGTGCCTTGCCTACCATGGGTTCAACGAACGGCATTCAACGAGCAGAGATACAGCGAAACTGTTGGCACCGTGAGCAGGATCGGCAGGACAGGAGAGGTATACCTACTCTTTTTCCATTTTTTTCTCGTATAGGTTATTACAGTTTTTTTTAGTAGAGTTCCTGATTGTATTCAGTAAGTCCTATGTGATTATCAATTTGATAAATATTGGTGTGTATGTGTTCATCTGAAACTCTTAATTTACCCCTCCCTCTCAGCTTTCTCTCGATGATCATAATTCGGTTTTCTCAGTCTGAGAGTCTGTCTCTGTTCTGTACCTCAGTTCATCTGCATGAATTTACAGATCCCACTTGTATATGATATGCTATTTGTCTTTTTGTCTCTGACTTACCTCAGTATGAAAATTCTTCAGACCGTCCATGCTGCCGCAAATGTCATCATTTTTTCTCTTTTATGGCTGAGTAGTATTCAGTTGTATGGTTGTATCACGGAGTCTTCATTTTTCTTCAGTGGACGTTTTGGTGGATTCTGTGTCTCAGCTATTGTAAATAGTACTACTCTGAAAATCGAGGGGCACATGTCATTTCAAATGATGAGTTTCTGCAGATCTAAGCCTGGGAGTGGGATTGCAGGGTCATAAGATAGCGCTCTGTTTAGTGTTTCCGGGAACCCCCATGCTGTTCTCCACAGTGGTTCACCATTTACATTCCCACCAAGACTGCAGGGGGATTCCCTTTTCTGTACATGCTCTGCAGTATTTATTCTTTGTAGAGCTTTTCAGTGATGGCCGTTGTGACCAGTGTGTGGTGACACCTCACTGCAGTTTTGATTGGCATTGATCTGATAATTGTTGGTGTGGAGTATCTTTCCATGTGCTTGTGTTATTTCACACCTTGTGAGTACAGTTTACCTCTTGAAACTGGCTTCTTGAAAGGTGGCTGTGTTTGGAATTCCTCTCCGATGATTTACCGCAGGACGTTTCTCGAGTCAGGAGTCATTTACAGCCCTGTTGGACTTCTGACTATTAAAAGACCTTCAGCACCTGTTTCGTGGTGTGTCTATTAATCTGAGCCAGCTAATTGCTCCCTGCCTCCTCTCAACTTTCTTTTTTGGTACCTGTGAGATTCTTTTCTAAGTCTGTGAGGCTGTTTCTCTTTTGTAAAAAGTTCATTTTTATCCCACCAAAATGATATCCTACAATAACTGTCTTTCCTGTTTCACTTACTTCACTTAGTGTCATCACCTCAAGTGTTCCTCCCTAAAATGGCATTATTTCATCCTATTAATTTCTGAGTAATATTACATTGTATATATGCATCCCATCTTCTATATCCATCCATCTGTCCTTCCACACTTAAGTTGCTTCCCTATCTTGGTTAATGTACCTAGTGCTGCCATGATCATTCGGTTGCAGTTATTTTTTAAAATTTTGGTTTTCTCCAGATCTACATCTAGGCATGGGATTGCTGGGTCACTTCATACTTCTATGTTTTGTTTTTTAAAGAACCTCCATAAGGTTCTCCCTAGTGGATGTACCCACTTACATTTCCCTGCCACATTGGGAGGTTTTCTTCTCTCCACGCCATCTGCAAATTTTATTGTAGATTTTTTGAGATGGTTATTCTGATTGATGTGAAGTGATACCTCATTGGACAACTGAATTGCCTTTCTCTAAGAACTAGTGAGGCTGAGCATTTTTTCTTGCGCTTTATGGCCATCTCTGTGTCTTCTTTGGAGAAATGTGCATTTAGATCTTTGGCAATTTTTTATTGGATTGTTTGTTTTTTGACTCTGTGATGCACAAATTCTTTGTATGTATTGGAGATAAATTCCCTGTGGGTATCTTCATTTGTAGAAAAACATCTACTTCTGCTTTATTGACTACACTCCAGTTTTCTGAGACTAGTTCCAGAAAAACATTTACTTCTGCTTCATTGACTATGCCAAAGCTTTTAACTGTGTGGATCACAGCAAACTGTGGAAAATTCTTAAAGAGATGGGACTACCAGACCACTTTGCCTGCCTCCTGAGAAATCTGTATGCAGGTCAAGAAGCAACAGTTAGAACTGGACATGGAACTACAGACTGGTTCCAAATCGGAAAAGGAGTACGTCAAGGCTTTATATTGTCACCCTGCTTATTTAACTTCTGTGCAGAGTACATCATGTGAAATGTGGGGCTGGATAAAGCACAAGCTGGAATCAAGATTGCTGGGAGAAATGTCAATAACCTCAGATATGCAGATGACACCACCCTTATGGCAGAAATCAAAGTAGAACTAGAGCCTCTTGATGAAAGAGGAGAGTGAAAAAGTTGGCTTAAAACTCAATATTCAGAAAACTAAGATCATGGCATCCAGTTCCATCACTTTGTGGCAAATAGATGGGGAAACAATGGAAACGGTGACAGACTTTATTTTGGGGGCTCCAAAATCACTGCAGATGGTGACTGCAGCCATGAAATTAAAAGATGCTTGCTCCTTGGAAGAAAAGCTAGGACCAACCTAGACAGAGTATTAAAAAGCAGAGACATTAATTTGCTAGCAAAGATCTGTCTAGTCAAAGCTATGGTAGTCATGTATGGATGTGAGAGTTGGACTGTAAAGAAAGCTGAGGGCTGAAGAATTGATGCTTTTGAACTGTGGTATTGGAGAAGACTCTTGGACTGCAAGGAGATCCAACCAGTCCATCCTAAAGAAAATCAGTCCTGAATATTCATTGGAAGGACTGATGCTGAAGCTGAAACTCTAATACTTTGGCCACCTGATGCAAAGAACTGACTCATTGGGAAAAACCCTGATACTGCTAAGGATTGAAGGCAGGAGGAGAAGGGGACGACAGAGGATGAGGTGATTTGATAGCATCACCGGCTCAATGGACATGAGTTTGAGCAAGCTCCAGGAGTTGGTGAAGGACAGGGAAGCCTGGCGTGCTGCAGTCCATGGGGTCGCAAAGAGTCAGACACGACTGAGTGACTGAACTGACTGATCTTCGTTTGCTAGAATTTTTTCCATTCTGAGGATTGTCTATCACTGGTGGTATCATTTGCTGTGCAAATGCTTTTAACGTTTATTAGGTCCCATTTGTTTGTTTTTGTTTATTTTTCCTGATTCTAAGAGGTAGATGAAAAAACTTGCTGCGTTTTATGTCAAAGTGTATTCTGCTTTTTTCCTTAAGAGTTTCATAGTATCTGTCCCTTTATTTAGACCTTTAATCTATTTGCAGTTTATTTTTGTGTATGTTAGGGAGTCATCTAATTGCATTTTCATTTTCATTGCAAAGGAATCTGCCCAGCGTCCTCCACAGTGGCTGCTTCCAATCTCCATTCCCTCGATCTGTGTGGGAGGGTTCCCTTTGCTCTACACCCTCTACACCCAGCGTTTATTGTTTGTAGAGTTTCTGCCTATGGCCATTCTGACCTGTGTCACATTTGGTGACACATTTGGTGATGTTGACATCTTTTCATGTGTGTTTTTTTTTTTTTTTAAACAGTGTCAGTTAAACTTACTGAAACTGGCTTCTTGAATGCCTGCCGTATTTTGGATATTTTCCTATGACGTTGCCTAGGACATTTCTTGATGGGGGTGTCTTATACTTACAGTCCCGCAGACCTGTTGAAAATTTAGTGCCCACGAGCAATGGTTTCAAAGCTGTTGTTATGATAAATGGCCACGAGGTGGCAGCATGTCTTTATGCCCAACTCTGGTTACTGGGGGAACCAGAGCCTTGGGGAAAGTCCTGTTCCTAGATTGTCAGTTAGGGTGGAAAGTGCCAAAAGAAACACCCAAGGCTTGTGTCCCATTCCTTCTTCCTTCCTTACCCCTGTCCCCTGGACACATCCCAGTTGCTGCAACACCACTCTAGGGAGGTGCTTTCCTCCATAGGTGGGATGACCCTAAGGAAGGAGGCTGGAGGTGGGAACCCCAACACCAGGAGACATCGAACCCATATCTTTTCAAAACTCTTCCAGCCCAGAGGCTCCACCTCCTTTGGGTGCAGTAGGAGTAGTTTCACTGCATCTGGAGGCTGTGGGCTGATGCAGAGGGGAAGAGGCTCAGCAGGGCCATGCGGCAGGGCTCATTGGCTGGCACACCTTCCCCAGCTCAGCTCCATCAGCCCCATGACAGTCCATCCTTGGGAAACAAGCCTGCCCAGGCTTCAGGGATACGACAGCAGCCCAGGTCCCCAAGGCCTGAGGGGAATAGAGTTGGCATTCACTCTTTGTGATTTGTATTTTGTATTGGTATGTAGGTGACTTACAGTGTTGTAGGGTCTGTTTGTTTTTGTTTTAGGTGGACAGCAACATGATCCACTTGTGCATAGACAGGCACATGTGCTTTTTCGGGTTCTCTTCCCACATGGTTTGTTATGCAGTGTTGAGTAGGGGTCCTCGTTGATTATTTATAAAGAATAGTGTGTTTATGTGTGTGTGTTCATCTCCACCAGCTCATTTCTCTCTGCCCACCACCTTTCCCTTTTGGTAACTATAAGGGGCTTTGCTATGTTGTGAGGCATTTCTGTTAAAGAAGTTCATTTGTATCCATTGTTATAATTCAGCACTAAGTGATGTCATATGACATTTGTCTTTGCCTCACGTCACTTAGTATGATCGTCTCTACTTCCTTCCTTGTTGGTGGACATGGCATGATGTCACCCTTAGTATGATGATTAATAACACGCTGTGTGCGTGTACCCCATCTTGTTTATCCATTTATCTGTCCTTATCCACTTAGGTTGCTTCCATGTCTTGGCTGTTGTACATGGTGCTGCCATGAACATCGCATGCAGCTGTCTTTTAAAATAACGGTTTTCTCTAAATCTATGCCCAGGAATGGGATTGCTGGGTCCTGTGGTACTTCTCTCCTTAGTTTTTAATGAACCTTTCTTCTTTTCTCCTTCATTTACTGACTTTCATTCTCACCAACAGGGAGGAGGGTTCTTTTTCTTTCATACCCTCTCCAGCATTTATTGTATATTTTTTGATGCTGACCATTCTGACCCTTGTGAGGCGATACCACATTGTACCTCTTACCCACAGTTCTCTAATACTTATGGATGCTGAGCATCTTTTCATGTGCTTCAGGCCACCTCTATGTCTTCTTTGGGAAAATGTCCACTTAAATCTTGTGCCCCTATTTCATTGGGTTTTTTCATTGATGTTGAGGTGCATAAATTGGTTGTACATCTTGTAGGTAAATTCCTTGTGCGTGTCTTTGTTTACAAATATTATTTCCATTATGAAGTTTGTCTGTTTGTTGTGTTTCTGGTTTCCTCTGTTGTGCCAATACTTTTAAGGAGAATTAGGTCCCATTTATTTATTTTGGATTTACTTTTCATAATTCTAAGAGGTGGGTCAAAAAAGGACTTGCTGCGTTTTATGTCAAAATGTGTTCTGCTCTTTACCTCAAGAGTTTCACTGTATCCATCCTTTTCTTTAGATCTTTAATCTATTTGGAGTTTACTTTTGTGGGTGCATCAGGGAGTATTGTAGTTGCATTTTCACTAACGCTTCTTATAAAACCTGCATACCATTCTCCACAGTCGCTTTTACTAATTTACCTTTTCATGAAAAGTGTAGGATGGTTCCCTTTCCCCCACACTATCTCTAGCATTTATTGTTTGTTGACTTTTGGACAATGATGATTGTGAACCATGTGAAGAAATACCTCATTATAATTTTGATTTGCATTTTTCTAATATTTAGTGATCTGGCATCTTTTCATGTGATTTTTTAAAAGGATGTGAGTTAAACCACCACCTGAAATTGACCACTTAAACTCCTGCCTTGTTTTGAATCGATGAAAAAGAATTGTCCTAACTCCTAAGACATTCCTTGAGGACATGTGTTTTTTTTACTTACAGCCCCCTTGATCCTTGTAAACATTAAGTGCCCAGCACCACTGCTTTCCATGGTTTGTTACAGAAAAAGGCCACAGAGGAGCAGCACTTCTTTATGCCTCACTCTTCTTTTTTCCCCCTTAATTTCCTATTATTTTATGTTGGAAGATAGTTGCAGAATTCCCCATCTTCTGTATCCTTTCATCTGCCCTACTGCTGTAGCCACGCGTTCCGACTCAGAAGGACAATGCAGATAGCGGAGTGCAGTTTATTACACCGGCAGGCCCAAGGCAGAGTCTCCTCTTAGCCAAGGACCCAGACCACTTTTTGTGAAAACCTTATATACCCTAAACATACGTGCCCAAATCCACCTCCCCAAAATTCCCTGAAACTAGTCTGAACAAAGGAAAATAAAGATACAATCAAAGTTAACCGTGATTCATAAGCCTTAAGCCTAGGTAGTTAACAGTGGACAATTATCAATAGGCTTGTGGTCATACCAATAAGCATAATAGAATGTATGATTCCATTAGGTTACACAGGTAATTAGTGTATTCTTTTAGGAAATGGAGAGCCCTGGGGCTCTTCCTTCCGGGGGCCTGGTTTTCCAGTTGGTATGTCGTTTCCATAGCTACTGGGCATATAGCTCAGAGTCCACAGTCTGGCCCGAGATGGAGTCCTGCTTTCAAGATGGAGTCCTGCTTTCAAGATGGAGTCCTGCTTTCAAGATGGAGTCCTGCTTTCAAGATGGAGCCTTTCCTCCTTCACTACTTCAATTAGCTTGCTTCTGTGGCTTGGCTAGTGGGACCAAGAGCTAGGGTTACTCTTGTCTTTTAAATTTTAGATTTTCTCTGAATTTTTTCCCAGGTATTGGCTTGCTGGGTCCTAAGGTTACTTCTATGATGTTGACATCTTTCCTTGTGATTTTTTAAAGAGTGTGAATTAAACTTACCCTTGAAATTGGCTTCATAAATGCCTGGCTCATTTTGAATTCTTTTTCGATGACGACTCCTAAGACATCTTCGAGGGCATATGTTTTATGCTTCCAGCCCCTGGATTCTTGTGAATATTAAATATCCAGCCGCACAGTTGTTCATGGTGTTGTTATAGGCAATGGCCACAAGGTGGCAGCACTTCTTCATACCACACATTTCATTTTTTTCCTATAATTTCCTTGTTACTTTACATTGGAATAAAGTGGATTTCTGATCTTTTGTTTGTTTCAGGTGTACAGGATCTATATTCAGTTATACGTAGACATTTATCTGTTATCTTTTGGGTTCTTTTCGCATTTAGATGATTGCTGCGGCTGCTGCTAAGTCGCTTCAGTCGTGTCTGACTCTGTGCGACCCCATAGACGGCAGCCCACCAGGCTCCCCCGTCCCTGGGATTCTCCAGGCAAGAACACTGGAGTGGGTTGCCATTTCCTTCTCCAATACATGAAAGTGAAAAGTGAAAGTGAAGTTGCTCAGTCGTGTCCGACTCTTAGCGACCCCGTGGACTGCAGCCCACCAGGCTCCTCCGTCCATGGGATTTTCCAGGCAAGAGTCCTGGAGTGGGGTGCCATTGCCTTCTCCGTTAGGTGATTGCAGTTTGTTCAATAAACCTCCCTCTACATTTTAGTAGTTGCTGTGGATCATCTTCTTTATATGTATCAACATGTGCATGTTAATTCCAAACTCTTAATTTATCCGGCCTATATATCTGGAGGTTGGCGTCTCTGCAAGGGGCAAGAGGCACTCCAGGTCCATTTTGTAGGCACACTGCCTGCTACATGCTCCCAGCTCCCTCAGCCCCAGGACACTCCAGCCCAGGAACCCAAGGCAATTAGGCTCCAGGGATGTGACACTAGTCCATGTCATTATGGCCTGAGGGGAGTAGTCATTTTTTAAAAATGTTTTTATCCTATAATTTGACTTGCATTATATTGGTAAGTTACATTCTTGTGGGACCTTTGTTTTTTCTTTTTCAATCTAATGCAACTTGATCCAGTTCTCCATAGATGTATATATCTTGTTTGGGAGGGGGGGTATCTTCCCACGTGGGTTATTACAGAGTTGCATAAGTTTCCTTGTGTTACACAGTGGGTCATGGTGACTTATTTTACAAATAGCAGTGTGCATATGTTGATCTGAAGCAACTCATTTCTCCCTGACCCACATCGTTCTTTCTTGCTTACTTGAAGTTTCTTTCCAAAGTCTGAGAGGTTGTGTCTCTTTGGGAAAGAAGTTCATTTGTATCCATTTTTAGATTACCCCTAGAAGTGATATCCTATGATACTGCTTCTCCGTGTCTCCTTTACTTCATTTGGAATGACCATCTCTACTTTCTTTTCTATGGCTGGACTTGGCATTATTTCCTACTTCTTTATGGTTGAGAAATACTGCATTTTGTAAATGTACCCCAACTGTATTCATTCATCTGTATTTTCTACAATTAGCTTGCTTCCCAGACTTGGCTATTGTACCTTGTGGGGCCAAGATTGCAGGGGTGCCCCTGTCTTTCAGATTTTGGAATTACTCCAGAAGTATGTCCAGGCATGGGATTGCTGGGTCCTAAAGGTCCGTCTAGTCAAGGCTATGGTTTTTCCAGTGGTCATGTATGGATGTGAGTTGGACTGTGAAGAAGGCTGAGCACCGAAGAATTGATGATTTTGAACTGTGGTGTTGGAGAAGACTCTTGAGAGTCCCTTGGACTGCAAGGAGATCCAACCAGTCCATTCTGAAGGAGATCAGCCCTGGGATTTCTTTGGAAGGAATGATGCTAAAGCTGAAACTCCAGTACTTTGGCCACCTCGTGCGAAGAGTTGACTCATTGGAAAAGACTCTGATGCTGGGAGGGATTGGGGGCAGGAGGAAAAGGGGACGACAGAGGATGAGATGGCTGGATGGCATCACTGACTCGATGGACATGAGTCTGAGTGAACTCCAGGAGTTGGTGATGGACAGGGAGGCCTGCGATTCATGGGGTCGCAAGGAGTCGGACACAACTGAGCAACTGAACTGTACTGAAAGGACTTCTATGTTATTTTTTAAATGAAACTTCATACGTTATCCCTACTGTATGTACCTAGGTACATTGTGATCAACAGTGCAGGGGGGTTCTCTTTGTTTCCACATCTTTTCTAGCATTTATTCTTTTTTAAAAAATGATTTTACTCGTTTCTCTTTGGTTGCTGAGCTCAGGCTTTCTCTGTCTGCAGCAAGCGGGGGCTGCTCTCTAGTTTCACTGGGCAGGCTTCTCACTGCAGAACGTGGGCTCTAGAGCTCCCACCTTCAGGAGTTGCATCGCAAGGGGTCAGTGGTTGTGGTTCAAGGGCTCTAGGGCACAGGCTCAACAGTTGTGGCACATGGGCTTAGCTGCCCCGTGTATGTGGAATCTTCCCAGACCAGGGATCCAGTTCGTGTCCGCAGCACCGGCAGGCTCATTCACTGGACCCCAGCGAAGGCCCAGCCTTTATTCCTTAAGATGGTTTGAGATGGCCGTTCTGACCAATGTGAGTGCTTAGCTCACTGGACTTTGATTTGCATTTTTCTAATAATTAGTGATGCTGAGCACATTTTCATGTGCCCAAGTGCAATCTGTAGGCCTTCCTTGGATAAATATCCTTTTTGATCTTTAGTCCATTTCTTTCTTGGATTGTACTTATTTTTGATATTGAGTTGCTCGAGCTGTTTCTGTGTTTTAGAGAGGAATCCCTTGTGGGTATCTTTCTTTCCAAATATTTCTTCCTATTTTGAGGGTTGTCCTCTCTCTTGTTTAGTGTGTTTTTGGTACACAAATGCTTTTATGGTTAATTTGGTCCCATTTTCTGATTTGTGTTTTATTTTCCACTATTTTAAGAGGTGGAGCCACAAAGAGTTTGCTGCATGTATGTCACATCATATTCTGTTTATATTTTTTCCTCAGTAATTTCATAGTATCCGTCTTTGCATTTAGGTATTTATACTATTGGGGGTTTATTTTGTGTAGAGTGTTAAGGAGTTTTCTAATTTCATTCTCCTTCCCATGGTTGAAGGAACCCTCACAGAGCCTTCTTAATGGCTGTTAACCAATCTACATCTCAAGCACGGGTGGAAGAGTGTTCCCTTTGTCTCCACACCCTCTCCAGCACTTCTCAGTTGTGCAGATTTTGGCAATAGTTATTCTGACCAGTGTGATGTGATATCTGGGTGTAGTTTATATTTATTTTTCTTTAATGTTTAGCGATGTTGACATTGTTTCGTAAGATTTTTTTTTAAAGGGTGTGAGTTAAACTTACATCTTAAAGTAGGCTTTTTTAACGCCTGCCTTGTTTTGGATTTTTTTTCAATGATAACCCCTAGGACATTTCCTGAGGGCAACTGTTTTTTACTACCCACCTGGATCCTTGTGAATATTAAGTGCCCAGCAGCACAACTCTAATGGAGGAGGAAATGGCAACCCACTCCAGTACTCTTGCCTGCAAAATCCCATGGATGGAGGAGCCTGGTAGGCTGCAGTCCACGGGGTCGCTAAGAGTCGGACACGACTGAGCGACTTCACTTTCACTTTTCACTTTCATGCATTGGAGAAGGAAAGGGCAACCCACTCCAATGTGCTTGCCTGGAGAATCCCAGGGTCGGGGGAGCCTGGTGAGCTGCCGCCTGTGAGGTTGCACAGAGTCGGACACGACTGAAGTGACTTAGCAGCAGCAGCACAACTTTTCATGGGCTTCCCTCATAGCTCAGTTGGTAAAGAATCCGCCTGCTATGCAGGAGACCCGGGTTCGATTTCCTGGGTTGGGAAGATTCGCTGGAAGGGATAGGCCACCCACTACAGTAGTCTTGGGCTTCCCTTGTGGCTCAGCTGGGTAAAGAATTCGCCTGCAGTGTGGGACACCTGGGTTCGATGCCTGGGTTGGGAAGATCCCTTGGAGAAGGGAAAGGCAATCCACTCCAGTATTCTGACCTGGAGAATTCCATGGACTGTATAGTCTGTGGGGTTGCAAAGACGGACTGAGCGACTTTGACTTTAGCAACTCTTCATACCTCTTCATAGTGTTGTTACCGGAAATGGCCACATGGTGGCAGCACTTCTTCATGCCGCACTCTTCCCCTCACCCCATGTAATTTCCTTATTTCCTATTGAACTAGAATGGATTTCTGATATTGTGTATGTTTCAGGTGTATAGAAACTCGATTTAGCTACACATAGACATTTATTCAGTCTAGCCTTCTTTTCTGCATATGGGTGATTACAGTGTGTTCAATAAACTTCTCTATGCTACTCAGTTTCTAAAGGAGATCAGCCCTGGGATTTGTTTGGAAGGAATGATGCTAAAGCTGAAACTCCAGTACTTTGGCCACCTCATGCGAAGAGTTGACTCATTGGAAAAGACTCTGATGCTGGGAGGGATTGGGGGCAAGAGGAGAAGGGGACGACAGAGGATGAGATGGCTGGATGGCATCACTGACTCGATGGACATGAGTCTGAGTGAACTCCGGGAGTTGGTGATGGACAGGGAGGTCTGGCGTGCTGCGATTCATGGGTCGGACACGACTGAGCGACTGATCTGATCTGATGCTATTCAGTAGGTACTTTTTATCAACTCTTTGATATATATTAATGTGTATATGTTAATTCAAGTCTCTTAATTTATCCCGAATGTACCTGGAGGTTGGGGGCTCTCCAGATGGTCCCCAACTAGGTCCTTTTAGAAGGTCCTTTTTGGAGGCACACTGCCAGCTACGTGCTCCCAGCTGTCTCAGCCCCAGGACGCTCCAGCCTTGGGAATCAAACCAGCCAGGCTCCAGGGATGTGACACCAGCCCAGCTCAGTATGTCCTGAGAAGAACAGAGTCAGAATGTCTTTTTTGTTCTTTCTGTTTTCATCCCATCGTTTGAACTGAGTATACAGTGAATTACAATCTTGTGGGTGGTTTGTTTTTTCCGTTTCCTTCTACTACAACTTGTTTCACTTCCACATAGATGTAGATATGATTTGTTGGGATGTTTTCTTTATAGGTTATTGCAGAGCATGGAGTAAGTTTCCTTGTGTTACACAGTGGGTCCTGGTCACTTATTTTATCAATAGTAGTGTGCATATATTAGTCTGAAGCAGCTCATTTCTGCATGCCCCACATCTTTATATCTTGCTGACCAGAAGTTTCCTTTCTAAGTCTGCGAGGCTGTGTCTCAGGCAATAAGCTCATTTGTATCCATCTTTAGTTTATACCTGGAAATGATATCATAGGATACTTGCCTGTCCTTGTCTCCCTTACTTCACTTGGGATAATTATCTCTTCTTTCTTTCCTGAAGCTGGACTTGGCATTATTTCTTACTTATTCATGGTTGGAAATATTGTATTATGTACATGTGCCCCATCCTCTGTTTCCATTCATAATTAGCTTGCCTCCCCGTGTTGGCTATTGTACCTCGTGGGGCGAAAATCATATGGTTACCCATTTCTGTTAAAATTTTCATTGTCATAACCTGGGTGCTTGGACCCCAGCCCAGTTCAGACATCAGACACAAGCCTGCTTCAGGCTCCAGGAATGGGAGAACAACCCAAGTCAGGGAGGTCGGAGGGAATAAAATAGCCATTACTTTTCTTTCCCTTTCTTTTCTTTAATCTAGTGCCGATGCTCTTTTGAAGTATAGCCAACTTGCAGTTTTGTGCTTCTCCGTGTCCAGCCAACTGATTAAGTTATGAAATATACTTAAGGCACACTTGTACTCTTTTTTACTCTTTTGACATAGTATACTGAACAAGGTTGAGTAAAGACCTGCTGAACATCAGGTCCTTGTGGAATATCTATTACAGCGACAGATTTCTATGTGTATTAGAGAAAAATATTTCTGTGACTCTGTGCGTGGAAGGAAGTCGGGAGATAATCCTTGTGGATTATCTAAATCAGATATACATTTGTATTTGAATCTCAGAGTCTCTCTTTGTGCTGTAAATTGCCTCCCCATCACCTGCTATTTTCTTCGCTGCTGCTGACTTCACTTAGCATATGATCCTTGAAGGTCCATCCTTGTGGGAAAAATTGGCATAATTTTATAATTTCAGTGGTTTTTTATGTCTGAGTAATAGTTCATTGTATACATGTATCACATTTCTTTAAGATTTAACCTGTAGATGGACTTCTTGGGTCTGTATCCTGAGTATTGGAAGTAGCACTGCAGTGAATGTTGGGGTACATATGTGTGTCATTTTGAATGATGTTTTTTCATAATATAGGCCAGGTGTTGGTGTTAAAATCTTAGGTTTAACTCTCTTGAAATTTTTTTTCTGCCCTATGGAGGCTGTCCCTTCAAAGTGCTGTTTCCAATGTCTATTCCCACGGAAGCCTGTAGGGGTAATCCATCATCTCCCGGCTCTCTCCCCCATTAACTGTTTGCAGACTAGATAGTGATTCTGTTAGATGGGGTATGATTTCTTCTAGTTATTTTGATTGGCATTTCTCCTGTAATTATTATGGATGCTGAGCAACTTGCCCTGTAGCCATTTGCATTTTTTTTCCCTTAAAGGATGTGAGGAAAATTTACCTGTTGCTGTTGGCTTCTTGAAAGTTGGCTATTTCTGGAATTTATTTCTACAAAACTTGCAGCAGGACCTTTCCTGAGGGCAGTTGTCGTTAACAGCCCTCCAGGTCTTGTGAATTGGAGTGGAGATGCCAGTCTGCACCAGTGGTCAAGTTGCAGTTACAGGAAATGACCACAAGGCAGAAGCACTTCTTCATACACAACTCAGGTAGAAACAACGAGCGTTTTAGGAGTAGTTGGCTTCCTGGGCTGTGAATTAGAGTGGAATGTGCCTGAGCAAACACCCAAGGGCTTAAATATCACTACTACTCCCCCCTAAAGCTTTACTTCTCCCCTCCAGACTCGTGTCTACCTGGGGCACCGCTCCCTGCTGAGGTGCCTAGGAGGCCGCACTCTCAGGAAGGAGGCTTCAGCTGGACTCCCAGCACCTGGGCCCTGGATACTTGGTGACTTTACCTTGGCCCTTGAGGCCAGAGGATCAGGCCACCATCGTTGGGGTGCACTAGGGATTCTGGTCCCAGACAGAGAGGTTTAAGAGAGGTCTCAATGCAGGGCGCCCTGCCTGACTGTGTCAGCCGCACCCTAGTCCAGCTCTGGGACTCAAGCCTACTCAGGTTCCAGGGGTCAGATAGCATCCCAAGTCAGGGAGTTTGGAGGGAATAAACTAGGCATTACTTTTCTTTCCTTTAATCTCAAGCCAATGGTATGTTGAAGTACAGTTGATTTGCAGTTTTGTGCTTGTCTGCTGTGTACAATGGACTAGTTATTACATATACATGTAGCATATTTGTACTTATCATTTTTTTTTTTTTTTGCCATAGAGGTTATTGAACAAGGTGGAGTAAATTTCTCAGTGATCAAATCTTTGTGGAGTATTTATTAGAGATACAGATTTATTTTGTATATATGCAAGAAACGAAGGAGTCCTTTTGGATTATCTATTACAGCTACAGATTTCTATGTGTATGTTAGAGATAAGTGTTTCTTTGTATATGTGCTTGGAGGGAAAGAAGAAAGAAAAAGGAGGAAGACAGGAGATAATCCTTGTGAATTACCTAGTAAAGATTTCTCTGGGTATGTTATAGATAGATTTCAGTGCACATGTGGAAGGAAGGAAGGAAAGAGAACTCTTGTGGATTGTATATTACAGATACTGATTTCTGTGTACACATTAGTACTTGCCTGGCCCTTCCCTTTTTTTCTTTTTCCCAAAAGCTTTGTGTTTGAATCTTAGGGTCTCCTGTTGTGTGATAAATTGCTTCCCTTGTATGTCTTATTTTTGTGGAGAAGGGACATCATCTGCTATGTTTTTTCTATGTTGCTGAGTACACTAAATATATGATCCTCTAACATCCAACTTTGTTTGAATCAGTGGCATGATTTCATAATTTCATGACAGTTTTTCATGTCTGAGTAAGAGCCTAAGGTATACATGTACTACATTTCTTTAAGATTTAATCTCTCAGTGGAATGTTTCTTTGGTCTGTCTTGGCTGTTGGAAGTAGCACTGCAGTGAACGTTGGGGTGCGTGTGTCATTTGAATGATGGGTTTTTTTTTTGTAATATAGGCTCAAGTGTGGGTATTGAAATCCTAGACTTAGTGCTTTTGAAATTTTTCATTGATGTCTGTGGAGGCTGCCTTTTCTAGGGGCTGTTGCCAGTTCCATTGGCAACAGTTCACCCTGATATGTTCCATTCCCGCAGAACATATCAGGGTGTTCCATCATCTCCCGGCTCTCTCCCCCATTTACTGTTTGCATACAGTCAGGGTGGCCATTCTGTCAGATGGTGATTGATCATTTGTTGTCATTGATGATTGGGATTCCTATGGTAATCATAGGTTGAGCATCTTGTCCTGGGCGATTTGGGTCTTTTATTTTATATTTTTTTCCGTAAAGGTGTGAGGCACATTTTATCTGTTCTTGACAGTCAGTTGTATTTGGAATTTATTTCTACAATACTGGCCGCAGGTCTTTTCCTGAGGGCATCTGTCATTGAGAGCCCCACTGGTCTTGTGAATTGGAGGTGCTGGGAAGCAATCATGGCCAACATGTAGTTATAGGAACTGTCCACAAGGAGGCAGCACTTATTTGTGCTCAACTGTGATTCCACACGCAACCAGAGCCTTGGGGAAAGACAGCTTCCTGGGCTCTGAATTAGAGTGGACTCTGAAGGAGATCAGCCCTGGGATTTCTTTGGAAGGAATGATGCTAAAGCTGAAACTCCAGTACTTTGGCCACCTCATGCGAAGAGTTGGCTCATTGGAAAAGACTCTGATGGTGGGAGGGATTGGGGGCAAGAGGAGAAGGGGATGACAGAGCATGAGATGGCTGGACGGCATCACTGACTCGATGGACGTGAGTCTGAGTGAACTCTGGGAGTTGGTGATGGACAGGGAAGCCTGGCGTGCTGCGATTCATGGGGTCACAAAGAGTCAGACACGACTGAGCGACTGATCTGATGCCTGAGCAAATTCCCAAGGGCATAAGTCTCAGTATTTCTTCCCCCAAAGCTCTACCCACCCACTCCAGACTTATCCCAGCCTGGGGCCCGGCTCCCTGCTGTGGGGCCAAGGAGTCTGCGCTCTCAGAAAGGAGGCTTCAGCTGGGGACGCCAGCACCAGAGGACCTGAATACTTGGTGACTTCACCTTGGTCCCCTAGGCCTGAGAGTCAGGCCACCATCTTTTGGGTGCACTCTGGATTCTGGTCACAGCCAGGGAAAACCAGGAAAAACAGGTTTGAAAGGTGTCTCATGAAGGGCACTCTGCTGGCCCCAGTCCAGCCATGGGACTCAACACCACCCAGATTCCAGGGATCAGATACTATCCCAAATTATGGAGGTCAGTGGGCATAAACTAGGCTTTACTTTTCATTCCTGTTCTTTTCTTTACTCTCATGCCAATGCTATTTTGAAGTATAGTTGATTTGCCTTTTGTGCTTGTCGTCATTGTACAACGGAATGATTCAGTTATGACATATACATATAGCATATTTGTACTTTTTCGGATTCTTTTGCCATAGAGGTTGTTGAACAAGGTCGAGTAAAGTTCTCAGTGCTGAACATCAGCTCCCTGTGGGACATTTATTAGAGGCATAGATATTTTGTACATGTGTAAGGAAACAAGGAAGGAAAGAGTCCTTGTGGATTATCTATTACAGCTACAGATTTCTATGTATATGTTAGAGATAAATGTTTCTACCTATATGTGTATGGTAGGAAGGAAAGAAGGCAGGATATAAACCTTGTAGATTACCTAGTACAGATACATATTTCTGTGGGTATGTTCAGTTCAGTCGCCCAGTCGTGTCCGACTCTTTGTGACCCCGTGAATTGCAGCACACCAGGCCTCCCTGTGTGGGTATGTTAGAGATACAGAATTTAGTGCCTATGTAAGGAAGGAGATAATCTTTCCAGATTATCTATTATAACTACAGGTTTCTGTCTATATGTTAGTACTGACCTCCTGATTCATCCCTGGCCTGTTTGTTTTTTTTTTAATTCTTTGTGTTTGAATCTCAGAGTCTTTTTTTATATTGTAAAATACTTCCTGTGGATCTCTCTCTCTCTCTCTTTTTTTTTTTTTTTGCCTATAAGGGACAGCATCTGCTATTTTCTTCTTCTGTTGCTGACTTTCTTAGTTTATGATCCTCCAAGGTTCCTCCTTGTGGGAACCACTGGGATAATTTCATGGGTTTTTTTCCAAATCTGAGTAATAGCCCACTGTATAAATATACCGTATTTCTTCAAGATTTAATCTGTCGATGGAACGTATCTTTGGTCTGTGTCTTGGCTATTGGAAGTAGCCCTGCAGTGAATGTTGGGGTGCATGTGTCATTTGAATGATGGGTTTTGTAATATAGGCCCAGGTGTGGATATTAAGATCCTAGGCTTAGCTCTCTTGAAATTTTTCATTGTTGCCTGTGGAGGCTGTCCTTTCTAGAGCCTGTTGCCAATATCCACTCCCATGCAGCAAGAAGGGGGAGTCCATCATCTCTCAGCTCTCTCCCTCATTTACAGTTTGCATACAGTTGGTTAACCATTCTTTCAAATGGAATTTGACTGCTTGTCATTTTGATTGGTATCCCTCCTGTAATAAATAGGGATGTTGAGTATCTTGTCCCGTGACCATTTGGTGTTTTTTCCTTTTTTTTCTTTAATGGGTGTGAGGAAAATTTACCTGTCACAATTGGCTTCTTGAAAGTCAGTTGCGTCTGGAATTTTTGTCTGCAGTACCTACCGTAGGGCCTCTTCTGGCAGCACCTATATATTCTTTGCAGCCAAAGATGGAGAAGCTCTACACAGTCAGCAACAACAAGACCAGGCGCTGACTGTGGCTCAGACCATGAGCTCCTTATTGCCAAATTCAGACTTAAATTGAAGAAAGTAGGGAAAACCACTAGACCATTCAGGTATGACCTAAATCAAATCCCTTACGATTATACAGTGGAAGTGAGAAATAGATTTAAGGGCCTAGATCTGATAGATAGAGTGCCTGATGAACTACGGAATGAGGTTCGGGACACTGTACAGGAGACAGGGATCAAGACCATCCCCATGGAAAAGAAATGCAAAAAAGCAAAATGGCTATCTGGGGAGGCCTTACAAATAGCTGTGAAAAGAAGAGAAGCGAAAAGCAAAGGAGAAAAGGAAAGATATAAACATCTGAATGCAGAGTTCCAGAGAATAGCAAGAAGAGATAAGAAAGCCTTCTTCAGCGATCAATGCAAAGAAATAGAGGAAGACAACAGAATGGGAAAGACTAGGGATCTCTTCAAGAAAATCAGAGATACCAAGGGAACATTTCATGCAAAGATGGGCTCGATAAAGGACAGAAATGGTATGGACCTAACAGAAGCAGAAGATATTAAGAAGAGATGGCAAGAATACACAGAACTACTGTAAAAAAAAGATCTTCATGATCCAGATAATCACGATGGTGTGATCACTGACCTAGAGCCAGACATCCTGGAATGTGAAGTCAAGTGCGCCTTAGAAAGCATCACTACGAACAAAGCTAGTGGAGGTGATGGAACTCCACTTGAGCTATTCCAAATCCTGAAAGATGGTGCTGTGAAAGTGCTGCACTCAATATGCCAGCAAATTTGGAAAACTCAGCAGTGGCCACAGGACTGGAAAAGGTCAGTTTTCATTCCAATCCCAAAGGAAGGCAATGCCAAAGAATGCTCAAACTACCGCACAATTGCACTCATCTCACACGCTAGTAAAGTAATGCTCAAAATTCTCCAAGCCAGGCTTCAGCAATACGTGAACCGTGAACTTCCTGATGTTCAATCTGGTTTTAGAAAAAGCAGAGGAACCAGAGATCAAATTGCCAACATCTGCTGGATCATGGAAAAAGCAAGAGAGTTCCAGAAAAGTATCTACTTCTGCTTTATTGACTATTCCAAAGCCTTTGACTGTGTGGATCACAATAAACTGTGGAAAATTCTGAAAGAGATGGGAATACCAGACCACCTGATCTGCCTCTTGAGAAATTTGTATGCAGGTCAGGAAGCAACAGTTAGAACTGGACATGGAACAACAGACTGGTTACAAATAGGAAAAGGAGTTCGTCAAGGCTGTATATTGTCACCCTGTTTATTTAACTTATATGCAGAGTACATCATGAGAAACGCTGGACTGGAAGAAACACAAGCTGGAATCAAGATTGCAGGGAGAAATATCAATAACCTCAGATATGCAGATGACACCACCTTTATGGCAGAAAGTGAAGAAGAACTCAAAAGCCTCTTGATGAAAGTGAAAGAGGAGAGTGAAAAAGTTGGCTTAAAGCTCAACATTCATAAAACTAAGATCATGGCATCCGGTCCCATCACTTCATGGGAAATAGATGGGGAAACAGTGTCAGACTTTATTTTTCTGGGCTCCAAAATCACTGCAGATGGTGACTGCAGCCATGAAATTAAAAGGCGCTTACTCCTTGGAAGGAAAGTTATGACCAACCTAGATAGCATATTCAAAAGCAGAGACATTACTTTGCCAACAAAGGTCCGTCTAGTCAAGGCTATGGTTTTTCCTGGGGTCACGTATGGATGTGAGAGTTGGACGTGAAGAAGGCTGAGCGCCAAAGAATTGATGCTTTGAACTGTGGTGTTGGAGAAGACTCTTGAGAGTCCCTTGGACTGCAAGGAGATCCAACCAGTCCATTCTGAAGGAGATCAGCCCTGGAATTTCTTTGGAAGGAATGATGCTAAAGCTGAAACTCCAGTACTTTGGCCACCTCATGCGAAGAGTTGACTCATTGGAAAAGACTCTGATGCTGGGAGGGATTGGGGGCAAGAGAAGAAGGGGACGACAGAAGATGAAATGGCTGGATGGCATCACTGACTTGATGGACGTGAGTCTGAGTGAACTCTGGGAGTTGGTGATGGACAGGGAGGCCTGGCGTGCTGCGGTTCATGGGGTTGCAAAGAGTCGGACACGACTGAGCGACTGAAGTGAAGTAAAGTACATGAACAAACACCCAAGGGCCTGTGTCTCACTACTTCTTCCCCCTGAATCTTCACCCCTTCCCTCCAGACTCATGCTTACCTGGGGCACCACCTCCCTGCTGAGGTAGCTGCTTAGGAGACTGCATCCTCAGGAAGGAGGCTTGAACTGGGGACCACAGCACCAATAGACCTGGAGTCCAGGTTACTTTTCCAGGGTTTGAGGCCAGATGGTTGACCGTACTTTGGGTATACTAGGGACTCTGGTCCCAGTCAGAGCAAATCAGACAGTATTCAGTTAAGGACACCCTGCCCAGCTGTCTGACACCACTCCAGGGCAGTCAAGGTTTCAAGGCTGCTCAGACTTCACGGATGGGATAGCAGCACAAGTCAGGGAGGTGGGAGGAAATTAACTAGGCATTGATTTTCTTTCCTTTTCTTTAATCTAATGATAATACTATATGGGAATATAGTTGATTTGCCATTTTTGCTTGTCATCAGTATACAACCACCTGATTCTATTATGACATGTGAGTATATACAGGATATCTGTTCTTTTTTGGGTTGTTTTACGCTAGAGGTTATTGCAGAATTTCAAGCAAAGTTCCCTGTGCTGACCATCAGGTGTTTGTGGAGTATCTATTAGATATACACATTTCTGAGTAAATGTGGCAAGAATGAAGGAAGGGGATAATCCTTGTAAATTGTCTATTACAGATATAGATTTCTGTGTATATGTTAGAGATGCAGATTTTGTGTTTACGTGGGAGGGAGGAGATACTCTTTATGGATTATCTATTGGAGATACTGGTTTCTGTGTATATAAGGAAGAAAGAAAATAATCCTTGTGGATTTTCTATTACAGATTTCTGTGTATAAGTTAGAGACACGGATTTCTTTGTATATGTGGAAGGAAGGAGGGAAGGTAGGAGATAGTCCTTATGGATTATCTATTAAAGGTACATATCCTGTATATAAGTGAAGTCGCTCAGTCGTGTCCGACTCTTTGCGACCCCATAGACTGTAGCCTACCAGGCTCCTCTGTCCATGGGATTTTCCGGGCAATAGTACTGGAGTGGATTGCCATTTCCTTCTCCAGGGGATCGTCCCAATCCAGGGCTCAAACCCGGGTCTCCCTCAGTGTAGACAGACGCTTTACCGTCTGAGCCACCAGGGAAGTCCTTCCTGTATATATGTTAGTCCCAAATTTCTAATTCATCCCTGGCCTTCACTCTTTTTTGCAGAGGGGGACTTTGTGTGTGAGTTCTCAGAGTCTCTTTTTGTGTTTTAAATTAGTTCCTTTGCAACTCTTTTTCTCCTTTAGCACAGAAGGGAGATAGGATACTATTGTCTTTACTTGACTGGTTGACTTGGTTCGTGTAAAATTCTTCAAGGTCCATCCTTGTGGCAATAGTCCATCCCAGGAGCATAGTTTCATAATTTCAGTGGCAGTTTTTCATAGTCCATTTTATACATGTACTGCATCTTTTTTAAGCTTTAATCTGTCAGTGAACATATTTTCCTGGGTCTGTGTTTTGCTATTGTAAGTAAGGCTGCAGTGAATGTTGGGGTGCATGTGTCTTTTTGAATGGTGGTTTTTCGGATATAAGCCCACATAGAGGTATGTCAGATTCTAGGCTTAGTTTTTCTGAAGATCTTTTTCTAGCATGTGGAGGCTGTACTTTCTAGGGCTGTTGGCAATCTCCATTCCCACTGATAGTGTCGGGTAGGTTCCATCACTACCCAGCTCTCTCTCACATGTATTATTGCAGACTTGTGAGGATGGCCATTCTGATAGGTTGGATTTGATTTCTTGTCATTTTGATTGGCATTTCTCCTGTAATAATTAGGGATGCTGGGCATATTGTCCTGTGGCAGTTTGGTTTTTTTTTTTCCTTAAGGGTGTGAGGGAAATTTACCTTTTGCCATTGGCTTCTTGAAAGTTGGTTGTGTTTGCAATTTATCTCTGCAGTATCTGCTGCAGGGCCTTTCCTGAGGGTGAGCGTCTGTGTGCTAAGTCCTTCAGTCATGTCCGACCCTCTGACGCTATGAAACATAGCCCACCAGGCTCCTCTGTCCATGGGATTCTCCAGGCAAGAATACTGGAATAGGTTGCCGTGCTCTCCTCCAAGGGATCTTCCTGACCCAGAGTTCAAACCAGTGTCTCTTATGTCTCCTGCACTGGCAGGCAGTTCTTTACCACCCTTGGAAGCTCCAGTAGAATCCTAAAAAGTCCTTAACAATTCACCTAGTCATACAGAAAGAGGTCAAGCTGTATCACCAGAGCAAACTGTTAAACCTCAAATGGAAAGGTCACACTGAGGCCTGAGATGTGGGAAGGGTCAGTAGACATGGTGGTCTCACCATGTGCCCCCTCGGTAGTAACTGTATTTGCTCAAGGAACAGCTTGTATTGGGTGGTGGAACTTGGTCCCACCACAAGCCTTCCCTTTGAAGGAAGCAGTGCACATCTTTAAAACAGCTCAAAGATGCAAAACTGAGCCCATCGCCTTGATTAACATGATAATGCATGTCCCTATCATTAGACTAAGAAGAAAGGAAATAACTAAATATTTCATAAATTCTTATCTGTGAAAAAATTGTCAAGTTGAGATGTCAAACCTAATTTATTTTACACATCTGAAAATTAAAGATTCATCCTGAATGCGCCTCATTGTTAATTGTCAGAGAAATGCAAATCAAAACTTCAGTGAGGTACCACCTCAAACGGGTCAGAAAGGCCATCATTTAAAAATGTCCAAATAACAAGTGTTGCAGAGGGTGTGGAGAAAAGGGAACCCTCCTACGCTGTTGCTGGGAATGTAAATTGGCGCAGTCACTGTAGAGAACAGTATGGCAGTTTCACACACACACACAAAAATAGCATATGATCCAGCAATCCCATCCCCAGCCATACATCCATTCAAAGCTATAATTTGAAAAGATACATGAAGTATGTGCATACCAGCTACAGATCTCACAAGAAACCTTACTCTTACATCTGAGATGTCAAATTTGTTTTCATATATTGTCTGCTATAGTTAGACTCTTGGTTCATACTCCATGTAACCACATACTGTCATAATTAAATCCAATTTGAATTTTAGCCTTATTTTTAGGATGTGGTTTCTCTCCAGCAGCTTAGGAACATTCCCTTTTCTCCAGGTCCTGTTTCTCTGGTATGACATTTCAAACCTCAAAAACTGTTACTTGTTGATACGAATATCAATTTAATTCTAGCTCAGTTTGAACGGAGAAGCAAAAAAAAATCAGTGGGCCTATGTTTTCTGTTTTCTTCATGAAGAAAAATGCAACTGTTGGAAGAAAAATTACCTGCAGCTCATGTGCTGTTTGAGTCACTAATCTTTTGCAGGAATTTTATTTTCAAGTGTGATCCTTCATTCATGTAATAACAAATAACAGAATTAGAAGAAAATAATTTGAGATAATGGCTTGCTTCTACCTAGAATATCTGAGCCAAAGGAACCAATGGAAACTATAAAAGCATGGTTTGAAGCTTTTAAGAATATTTTAGGTTTGCAAATAACTAGGATGCTTGGAATTAAAACGGTATATTTTCATTCTGATAAAGAATGTACTTTTTCAAAAGGCTTCCAGTGTGGCCACCTCCTGCTGGAAGCCTGGGATGCTGGAATCAGGCCACTTGCTGTCTGTCTCTACAGGACACTGGGCTGCACTCTAAGAAGTTCCTGGATCTCCCCTGGATTCTGACCATCATGTGACCAGAGAAATTGGTAACATTGTTGTTTTGTCTGTTGAAAGTTTAATGACACAGATCCTTTCAGTTTCCTGATGTGGGTGAAGTGTGGAGCCCAGTGATGCTTTCTTCTTCAAGAAATGTACATCCTAGTTCCCGAACGAGGGTGAGCCCCCGTCCAACGGTGAGAGACCCTGCATGTGTGTGACCTGTGCCTCTTGGGAGACCAAACTAGACTAGACTAGTTTGAACCTGACCAAGTTCCGTCTACATGGCAGATTTACACTCCAAATCCTATCTGCACTGATTATGTTTGGATGAGACCGTGTGCTTTCTACAATGAGAACATTTAGACCTGACCTTGTACTCTCTGCACTGGGACATGGAGACCCGGGTGCAGGCCTGGCCTGGCCTCTGTCTGGGAAACTCCATGCCTGCATCTGAGCATCAGTGCTCAAATGTCTGGGCTCTGGGGCTGGGGTGGGCTTCTCTGGGTGACCGTGCTCTCCTCTGTGTGGGCTTCCCTGGCCCTCCCGGTTGTCAGTGCTATGGTCGGGCTCCTAGTCTGTCCCCTGCCAGATTCGCCTTCCTTGGGGCTCCTGGACACCCCTCAGGTGGGCTACCTGGTAATCATTCCAATTTTCCAGCACATTCAGGTTAAGCAGGGAGGCAGGTTCACCTGGTGAATTGATTCCAGGAACACAGGGATCAGGCAAAAAGTCAATGGGCAGCAGGTGAGGTTGCTTCTGTGAACTTCCAGTTGACTCTGTCTTCCAAAGAGAACAGAACTGCCCCTCGTCTTTCAGCCTGGCTCTCTTGTGTTTTCTCAACATCCTCCGTGGGACAAGAAAGACAGAGCCTGGCAGAACCGAGGTAATGTGTTCACCTCTAGCATGAGCTTTCAAACCAGCAAAAAATCACACAGAACCAAAGTGAAAACAGGAGGGGCCTGACTTCTCAGGGACAATTGAGGGGAGAGGAGACTGACCCTAGACTTCTTTCAAAGGTCCCTGGAGGTCCCAGGGACCTGGCTTGTTTACACACTAGGGGGATCCACTGACCACAGTGATGGTCTCCTTGTCCTGACTGAGGGGATGTGTGACCCCAGGAGGGGTTCTGGGGACTGTGTGAGTCTCACCCCATGTGCATGGGTCAGCAGCATGTGTACAGGGAGACGACATACACACAAAGCTAAGAAAAAGGGAAGAATACATGAGAGGTTCTCTTGTGTTTAGGAATTCACGCTTTACAGTATTCACTTTATACAGGCCTGTGCCTGTCTGCCTCTTTACCCCCACGAGGTTCACCCTCCCTCTGAAGACTCCTCAGGTGTCTCTACCTGGTAATTATTCCAATTCAGCAGCAGGATCATTGCTGGAAGGGAGGCAGGTTCACCTGGTGAGTTGATTGCAGGGCACATGGATCAGGCAAAAAGCCAATGGGCAGCAGGTGAGGTTGCTGCTGTGATCTCCTTCCAGTTGACGTCCCTCCTCAGCAGAGACCAGACCTCCCCCTCGTCTCCCAGCCCTGCATCTGGAGTGTTTTCTCAACACCTCAGTGGGACAAGAAAGGACCGAGCCTGCCAGAACCAAGGTAGTGTGTTCAACATTATCAAGACAGCTGTAAAAACAGTTAATATCACACAGAACCAAAGGGAGGAGACGACTTCTCTGGAACAAGTGTGGGGAGAGGAGACCAACCCTACACTTCTTTCCACCATCCCAGGAGGTTACAGGAACCCACTTGTTTTCACCTTAGAAGCCCAACCAGCAGAGACCTGGGGTCCTAACCAAGGGTCATGCGACCCCTGGTGCTGGGACTTGGGATTGTGTGGGTCTCACCCCATCCACAAGGGTCAGGAATCTTTACCTGGAAACCCCATATCTGCTCTTTACCTGCAGTGTGTCTTGTTCTCTCTGAGATATCCAACATCTGAATTGAGAGTGTTGCCCTGATTAACCTGTGGTCCCTTTTCTTCTCTTCACCTTGTCACATTCACATGAGGTCAGGCACCTTTGAGTGGGTTGCTGCTCTGTGTTCTGGAGAATGAAAACCTTTAGAGGTGTCGCATTAATATCGTAGCATCAGATCAGATCAGTCGCTCAGTCATGTCCAACTCTTTGCGACCCCATGTATCACAGCACGCCAGGCCTCCCTGTCCATCACCAACTCCCAGAGTCCACTAAGACTCACATCCATCGAGTCAGTGATGCCATCCAGCCATCTCATCCTCTGTCGTCCCCTTCCCCTCCTGCCCCCAATCCCTTCCAGCATCAGAGTCTTTTCCAATGAGTCAACTCTTTGCATGAGGTGGCCAAAGTACTGGAGTTTCAGCTTTAGCTGAAACTAGTGTTCATTTTCTGAATGTTGAGCTCTAAGCCAACTTTTTCACTCTCCACTTTCATGTTCATCAAGAGGCTTTTAGTTCCTCTTCACTTTCTGCCATAAGGGTGGTGTCATCTGCATATCTGAGGTTATTGATATTTCTCCCTGCAATCTTGATTCCAGCTTGTGTTTCTTCCAGTCCATCACATGTCTAATTCATAGGTCACCACTGTCTGGTTTCCCCTTCACCAAGCTCAAGTAATTTAATTTGTAATTTAATTTTGATTTTATAGTGGGTTAGAGTTGATTTCCATTGTTTTGGTTTTAGGTGTACAGGAATTTGATTCGATTTTACATAGACATATATCTATTTTTTCATTTTCTTTGTCATATAGGTTGTTACCAATTGTTCAGTAGAGTTCACTGTTCTATTCAGTAGATTCTATCTGATTATCAGTTTGATAGCTACTATGTGTATATTTTAATCTGAAAGTCTTAATTTATCCCTCCCTTTTAACTTTCTTTTGATAATCATAATTTGGTTTTCTCAATCTGCGAGTCCATTTCTGTTTTGTAAATGAGTTCAGTGGTCTGAACTTATAGACTCTAATTGTCTGTGGTGTCTTACAACACTACCTTTGCTCTCTGACTTACCTCATTTAGTATGAACATTTCTCAGTCCATCCATGCTGCTGCCAAGATGATTATTTTCCCTATTTTACGGCTAAGTACTGATGCATCATGTGGTTTCATTTTTCTGTCAATGGGCGTTTTGGTGGGTTCTATGTCTTGGCTACTGTGAATAGTGCTGGCCTGAAAATCGAGGAGCACATGTCATTTCGAATGATGAATTTCTCCAGATCTAAGCTTGCGAGTGGGATTGCAGGATCATAGGATACCTCTGTGTTTAGTGTTTCAAGGAACCTCCATGGTTTTTCCACAGTGGCTTCACAATTTATATTCCCACCGAGGTTGTAGGAGGATTCCCTTTTCTGTACATCCTCTGCAGTATTTATTCTTTTTAGAGCTTTTTGATGATGGTCACTGTGACCAGTGTGAGGTGATACTTCATTGTAATTCTGATTTGCATTGATTTAATAATTCCTAATGTGGAATATCTTTCCATGTGCTTTTATTATTTTATACCTTGTAAGTAAAATTCACCTCTTGAATCTGGCTTGCTGAAACTGGGCCCCGTTTGAAATTCTTTTCTGATAATTTACCCCAGGACATTTCTTGAGGGCAGGTGTCGTTTACAGCCCTGTTGGACATGAGAAATCTGTATGCAGGTCAGGAAGCAACAGTTAGAACTGGACATGGAACAACAGACTGGTTCCAAATAGGAAAAGGAGTTTGTCAAGGCTGTATATTGCCACCCTGTTTATTTAACTTATATGCAGAGTACATCATGAGAAACGCTGGACTGGAAGAAACACAAGCTGGAATCAAGATTGCAGGGAGAAATATCAATAACCTCAGATATGCAGATGACACCACCCTTATGGTAGAAAGTGAAGAGGAACTCAAAAGCCTCTTGATGAACGTGAAAGTGGAGAGTGAAAAAGTTGGCTTAAAGCTCAACATTCAGAAAACGAAGATCATGGCATCTGGTCCCATCACTTCATGGGAAATAGATGGGGAAACAGTGGAAACAGTGTCAGACTTTATTTTTCTGGGCTCCAAAATCACTGCAGATGGTGACTGCAGCCATGAAATTAAAAGATGCTTGCTCCTTGGAAGGAAAGTTATGACCAACCTAGATAGCATATTCAAAAGCAGAGACATTACTTTGCCAACAAAGGTCCGTCTAGTCAAGGCTATGGTTTTTCCTGTGGTCATGTATGGATGTGAGAGTTGGACTGTGAAGAAAGCTGAGCGCCAAAGACTTGATGCTTTTGAACTGTGGTGTTGGAGAAGACTCTTGAGAGTCCCTTGGACTGCAAGGAGATCAGCCCTGGGATTTCTTTGGAAGGAATGATGCTAAAGCTGAAACTCCAGTACTTTGGCCACCTCATGTGAAGAGCTGACTCATTGGAAAAGACCCTGATGCTGGGAGGGATTGGGGGCAGGAGGAGAAGGGGACGACAGAGGATGAGATGGCTGGATGGCATCACTGACTCGATGGACATGAGTCTGAGTGGACTCTGGGAGTTGGTGATGGACACGGAGGCCTGGCGTGCTAGGATTCATGGGGTCGCAGAGTCAGACATGACTGAGCAACTGATCTGATCTGGACTTTTGACTATGAAAAGCATATCAGCACCTGTTTTATGGTTTATCTATTAATCTGAACCAGCTAATTGCTCTCCGCCCCCCTCAACTTCCTTTTCTGGTAACCATAATTTTCTTATTTAAGTCCCGAGACTGATTACCCAGTTTTTAGATCCCACCACAAATGATGTCCTATGGTAGCTGTCTTTCCCTGTCTCACTTCACTTAGCATGATCATCTCGGATTTCTTCCCTATAACTGGAAATGGCATTATTTCAACCTTCTTTATTTCTGAGTATTGTTGCATTGTGTATATGTACCCCATCTTCTGTATCCATTCATCTGTCCTGTACATTTAAGTTGCTTCCTTGTGTTTGCTATTGTACCTAGTGCTGCCATGATCATTGGGGTGCAGGTATGTTTTAAATTTTTTGTTTTCTTCTGGATCTATGCCTAGGTCTGGGATTGCTGTGTAACTTGGTACTTCTATTTTTAGTATTGAGAACCTCCTTAATGTTCTCCTGGTGAATGTACTCATTTATGTTCCCACCCACGTTGTCAAAGGGCTTTCTTCTCTCCACACCTTCTGCAGAATTCATTGTTGTAGATTTTTTGAGTTGGTCTTTCTGATCGTTGTGAGGTGATACCTCATTGGACCATTGATTTGCCTTTCTCTAAGAACTAGTAAACTACAGTACGATTGCACTCATCTCACGCGCTAGCAAAGTAATGCTCAAATTTCTCCAAGTCAGGTTTCAACAGTAAGTGAACCGTGAACTTCTGGATGTTCAGGTTGGATTTAGAAAAGGCAGAGGAACCAGAGATCAAATTGCCAACATCTGTTGGATCATCGAAAAAGCAAGAGAGTTCCAGAAAAACATCTATTTCTGCTTTATTGACTTTGCCAAAGCCTTTGACTGTGTGGATCACAACAAACTGTGGAAAATTCTGAAACAGATGGGAATACCAGACCACCTGACCTGCCTCCTGAGAACTCTGTATGCAGGTCAAGAAGCAACAGTTAGAACTGGACATGGAACAACAGACTGGTTCCAAGTCAGAAAAGGAGTACAGCAAAGCTATATATTGTCACCCTGCTTATTTAACTTATGTGCAGAGTACATCATGCAAAATGCTGGGCTGGATGAAGCACAAGCTGAAATCAAGATTGCCGGGAGAAATATCAATAACTTCAGATATGCAGACGACACCACCCTTATGGCAGAAAGCGAAGAGGAATTACAGACCCTCTTGATAAAAGTGAAAGAGAAGAGTAAAAATGTTGGCTTAAAATTCAACATTCAGAAAACTAAGAGCATGGCATCCAGTTCCATCACTTCATGGCAAATAGATGCGGAAACAGTGACTTTATTTTGGGGGGGCTCCAAAATCCCTGCAGATGGTGATTGCAGCATGAGATTAAAAGACACTTGCTCCTTGGAAGAAAACCTATGGCCAACCTAGACAGCATATTAAAAAGGAGAGACATTACTTTGTCAACAAAGGTCCGTCTAGTCAGTTCAGTTCAGTCGCTCAGTCGTGTCCGACTCTTTGTGGCCCCATGAATCACAGCACGCCAGGCCTCCCTGTCCATCACCAACTCCCAGAGTCCACTCAGACTCATGTCCATCGAGTCAGTGATGCCATCCAGCCATCTCATCCTCTGTCGTCCCCTTCTCCTCCTGCCCCCAGTTCCTCCCAGCATCAGGGTCTTTTCCAGTGAGTCAACTCTTTGCATGAGGTGGCCAAAGTACTGGAGTTTCAGCTTTAGCATCATTCCTTCCAAAGAAATCCCAGGGCTGATCTCCTTCAGAATGGACTGGTTGGATCTCCTTGCAGTCCAAGGGACTCTCAAGAGTCTTCTCCAACACCACAGTTCAAAAGCATCAAGTCTTTGGCGCTCAGCCTTCTTCACAGTCCAACTCTCACATCCATACATGACCATAGGAAAAACCATAGCCTTGACTAGACGAACCTTTGTGGCAAAGTAATGTCTCTGCTTTTGAATATGCTATCTAGATTGGTCAAACTTTCCTTCCAAGGAGTAAGCGTCTTTTAATTTCATGGCTGCAGTCACCATCTGCAGTGATTTTGGAGCCCAGAAAAATAAAGTCTGACACTGTTTCCACTGTTTCCCCATCTATTTCCCATGAAATGATGGGACCGGATGCCATGATCTTCGTTTTCTGAATGTTGAGCTTTAAGCCAACTTTTTCACTCTCCTCTTTCACTTTCATCAAGAGGCTTTTGAGTTCCTCTTCACTTTCTGCCATAAGGGTGATGTCATCTGCATATCTGAGGTTATTGATATTTCTCCCGGCAATCTTGATTCCAGCTTGTGTTTCTTCCAGTCCAGCGTTTCTCATGATGTACTCTGCCTTAACGTACTCCTTTTCCTATTTGGAACCAGTCTGTTGTTCCATGTCCAGTTCTAACTGTTGCTTCCTGACCTGCATACAGATTTCTCAAGAGGCAGGTCAGGTGGTCTGGTATTCCCCTCTCTTTCAGAATTTTCCACAGTTTGTTGTGATCCACACAGTCAAAGGCTTAAGGCTATGGTTTTTCCAGTGGTCATGTATGGATGTGAGAGTTGGATATAAAGTAAGCTGAACACCAAAGAATTGATGCGTTTGAAATGTGGTGTTGGAGAAGACTCTTGAGAATTTCTTGGACTGCAAGGAGATCCAACCAGTCCATCCTAAAGGAAATCAGTCCTGAACATTCATTGGAAGGACTGATGCTGAAGCTGAAACTCCAATACTTTGGCCACCTGATGCGAAGAACTGACTCATTTGAAAAGACCCTGATACTGGGAAAAATTGAAGGGGAGGAGAAGGGGATGACAAAGGATGAGATGGTTGGATGGCATCACTGACTCAATGGACATGAGTTTGAGTAAGCTCTGGGAGTTGGTAATGGACAGGGAAGCCTGGTGTGCTGCAGTCCGTGGGGTCACAAAGAGCTGGACATGACTGAGTGACTGAACTGAAGAACTTAATTATGCTGACAATCTTTTCTTATAGTTTATGGCCAACTCTATGCCTTTTCTGGAGAAATGTGTATTTAGATGTTTAGAAATTTTTTATTGGATTGGTTTTTTATATTGAGCTTTATGAGTTTGTATGTGTGGAGATAAATTCCCTGGTTTCCTTTGCTATGCAAATGTTTTTTAAGATCTGTTAGGTCCCACTTGTTTATTTTTATTTGTCCTAAGTGGTGAATCAAAACAGAACTTGCTGCACTTCATGTCAAAGTGCATTCTACTTGTTTCCTTAGGAGTTCCATTGTATCTGTCCTTTTATTTAGACCTTTTAAATCTATTTGTAGTTTATTTTTGTGTATGGTGTTAGGGAGTCATTTAATTTCATTCTCATCTTCATGCTAAGGAACCTGCCCGTGTCCTCCACAGTGGCTGCTCCCAATTTCCATTCCCACCATCAGTGTGAGAGGGTTCCCTTGGCTCTATACCCTCTCCAACATTTATTGTTTGTAGTTTCTGCCTATAGCCCACTCACCTGTGTGAGGTGATACCTCATTGAAGTTTTAATTTGCATTTTTCTCATATTAATGATGCTGACATCTTTTCATGTGATTTTTTAAAACAATGTGAGTTAAACTTACTTACTGAAATTGACTTCTTGAACCCTGACCTATATTTAATAGTTTTTTCCATTTTCTGATGACTTGCCTAGAATATTTCTTTAGGGCAGGTGATGATTTTTTTTACTTACAGCCCCTCAGGCCTTGTGAATATTAAGTGCTCTTGAGCTTTGGTTTTAAAGTTGTTGCTATGCAAAATAGCCACAGGATGGGAGCATGTCTTTATGCCCAACTCTGGTTCCTGCAGGAACCAGAGCCTTGGGGAAAGTCCTGTTCCTTGACTGCCAGTTAGAGAGGAATGTGCCAGAAGAAACACCCAAGGCTTGTATCCCATCCCTTCTTCCTTCCTTACCCCATCCCCTGGACACATCCCAGTTCTTGCACCACCCCTCTGGGGAAGGTGCTTTCCTCCATAGGTGGGGCGACCCTAAGGAAGGAGGCTGGAGGTGGGAACCCCACCACCAGGAGACATGGAGCCCATGGGCTTTTCAAAGCTCTTCCAGCCCAGAGGCTCCACATCCTTTGGGTGCAGTAGGGGTAGTTTCACTACAGGAGGACCCTCCTGGATCTGGAGGTTGTGGGCTGATGCAGAGGGGAGCAGGCATGCCAGGTCCACGGGGCAGGGCTCATTGGCTGGCATATCCTCCCCGGCTCTGTCAGCCCCATGATAGTCCATCCTTGGGAAACAAGCCTGCCCAGGCTTCAGGATGTGACAGCAGCTCAGGTCACCAAGGCCTGAGGGGAATAGAATCAGAATTCTTTTATAATTTGTATTTTGTATTGGTGTATAGGTGACTTACAATGTTGTAGGGTTGAACGAAGAAACAGAACAGGCTCCATCTTGAAAGCAGGACTCCATCTTGGGCCGGACTGTGGACTTTGAGCTATATGCCCAGTATCTATGGAAATGACAAAGCAAGTGGAAAACCAGGCTCTCCATCACCTAAAAGAATACCCTAATTATCTGTGTAACGAATAGAATCATACATTCTATTATGCTTATTGGGGTATGACCACAAGCCTATTGATAATTGTCCACTGTTAACTACCTAGATTTAAGGCATATGAATCACGGGTTAATTTTGATTGTATCTTTTTCCTTTGTTCAGACTAGTTTCAGGGAATTTGGGGGAGGGGGCATGTACGCTTAGGGTATACAAGGTTTTCACAAAAACTGGTTGGGGTCCTTGGCTAAGAGGAGACTCTGCCTTGGGCCCACTGGTGTAATAAACTTCACTCCACTATCTGCATTGTCCTTTTGAGTGAGTTTGTTTCCCAGAATGCATGGCTACATTTGGTGCATTGGCTGGGAAACTCCTCATTTTGAGGAGACAAGTCCCATTTGGGACTACTCGGAGGCCTTGAGGCTTGAATCTTCTAGAGGGGGGAAGGCGCCTCGCCCTTCTGGAAGGATTCTGCTTCTCAATGCCTAGACCTTTCACATTAGCAGTTAGTGGACGGCAGCAGGGGAACTGAGCACTCAGGTGAGGAGGAACCCACCCAGCATAGTGGAAGAGGGGGTCTGATCACCCCCCAGGAGGGACTAGAAGGGGGCACAGACCCACAGAAGCCTGAATAGGCAGGTGGCAGCGATTGCTTGGTACACAGGTCAACGAGTGTGTTAGGGCTTAGGAAGGAAATTTGTGAAGGTCATTTAGGAGGTGTGCCATCTTGGGGAAAATTATTACCAAGTGATCACCAGGGGATTTTTAGGAAAAGAAACTGGTCCTCGTATGCTTGTATTCTGCCCTCTCCCAGGAGGTGTCCCGTCTACTGTGAAATTCTTGACCCGCCCCCACCTCGGAATTGTCAGGCTAGAAGGAGGGAGATACATAAGTGAGTATGAATTGGCTTTCCAGAGACAGCCTGGGACATGGGATATTTAACCCATCTGTGTTTTCATCCGCACCTGATCAAGCCCACCAAGGCAGAATGGACTTTAAGGGAGAAACAGTCTTGGACCACGTGGTGCTCTGGTTCAGCCTTGCTGACCAGCAGGTGAAGACACGCAGATCCCCCTTCTCTCTCTGGGATCTGGCAGGATTTGGACAAGGATGACCTGCCCCTCTCCCATACTGGATGACGACGCGCCCACCGGCCCAGTGCCCCACCAGGACCGGAGGCCGCCTTAATGCCTGATCCAGGGCCAGGTGAAGTTCCTGCAGCAGCCGCAGCTCCTCTGCCAGCTCTCCTGGAGGTCGTAGAGCCGCCACCTCCACAGGCTCCAATCTCGGTGGCAGAAGCCTCTGGCCAACACTTCCAGGATCCGGCTCAGCCGAACCACCCAAGCTATACCCGCCTCTCCCGTGAGTACTGACAGGAAGGGTAAAGGAGATACCGGAATCAAACAGAGGCTGCTGGGTCTCAGATGGTGATTAAATGCAGCCTTTGTGTCTCAAGCCTACCCCAAAAATGTCAGATGGAGGGGCACCAAGTGATTCATGAATTTTTATACATCCCTGAATGCCCAGTACCTTTGTTGGGAAGAGACTTGCTGTGTAAATTGGGGGCAGAAGTGACCTTTCCCCCCAACAAAAGAGCTTCCCTTTGAGTGGGCTCAACCACCTATTTACTCTTTCTCTCGGTAATCCCTCAAGATGAATGGAGGTTGCACGATCTCCCGGAAGGGAAACCGGGTGGGCTGAACGGTGTAGACAGAGAGTTAACATATTCTCTGAGGTCTGGGCAGAAGACAACCCAATTCCCCACAGGCTTGCAAGACAAGTCCCAGTAGTAACAGAACTCAAACCCGGTACAATTACGTCAGCACCCACTTTGGGCCTGCCAGGCCTTGCTAAGCCGTTTACTCTTTACGTGACTGAAAAGGACCAGGTGGCTATGGGAGTGTTGTCTCAGACTATGGGGATGTGGGACAGACCCATGGCTTATCTCCCAAAGTGGCTGGACAATGTTGCCACTGGGTGGCCGAGATGCTTACAGGCAATTGCTGTGGTTGACTTACTGGTCTGGGAGGCAATCAAGCTGAATTTGGGCCAAGATTTGATCATAAAAGTCCTGCATTAGGTCAACACTCTCCTGCGAGGGGACCCCCATAAATGGCTGTCGACATCAGTCATACACTGCCGAGGACATCAAAAAGAGGATACCCCCCAGGCTCAGGGAAACAGACTGGCAGATAAGACCACTAAACAAGCAGCCGCAGGCTTGGGGGTGACAAGTGAGTCCCCTGTTAAAGTTCTTGTATTGGCAGAGCTGCCTGAGCTAACGCTGGAGTCTCCAAAATACAGCGAAGCCTAAAACAAACTAGCCAAAGCAGAAGGAGCCATCAAGACTGAAAAGGGATGGTGGGAATTGCCAAGTGGCAAATTATTGGTACCGGAGGAGCTGGCACCCACTCTGGTAAGCAAAACACACCAAGCGACCCACCTAGGCCATGAACTGGAAGAGCTAATTTGAAAATATTTCTTGGTTCCCCACCTCTCTTCCCTATGTGGACAGAATCTCAGAACTGCACTGCCTGCTCACAGGTCAGTGATGCCTCTCGGCACAGACAGAAACCTCCAGGGATTCAGCTGAAAGGCACGCTGCCCTTTGAACACCTGGGAGTGGACTTGACTGAAATGAAACCTCACCGACACTACTGTTACCCTCTGGTCATGGTCTGTACGTTCTCGGGATGGGTAGAAGCTTTTCCTGCCCAGACTGAAAGAGCGTCAGAAGTAGCCCCGTGCCTGCTTAGGAAAATAGTTCCCAGATTTGGATTTCCTACCAGCATTGGATCAGACAATGGCCTGGATTTCGTAGCTGATTTAGTACAACAAGCAAGCAAAACTTTAAACATCAAATGGAAACTGCACACTGCATACAGGCCCAGAGTTCTGAGATGGTGGAACAGACCAACCAGACACTTAAAGAGACTCTCCAAGCGGATCATAGAGACTGACTGCTCCTGGGTGGACTTGCTTCCGATGGCTCTGCTCAGACTCAGGATGACCCCACGGTGCCAAGGCTATTCTCCATACAAAATTGTGTATGGGAGGCCCCCTCCCATGATAGAGGTGTCAACAAATTTGCCTCAGGTAAGGGGGGATAGGATTTCGCAGCAGATGGAACTGGGTAAGGTAATAAATCAGGTAACTAAGTTTGTACAAGAAAGGGTGCTGTTTCCCCTTGGGGAACAGATTCATGAATTTACGCCTGGTGACCAAGTATGGGTCAAAGATTGGAAACTTGATTTACTAGCCCCTCGGTGAAAGACCCTTATACTGTTACTCTAACTACCCCTACTGCAGTTAAAGTTGCAGATATTGCCCCTTGGAGCCATCATATGAGGGTGAAGAGAACATACCACGCAGACCCAGAAAATGCTGAGTGGACTGCACAGACGGATCCCACTGACCATCGAGAGACCAAGATCATCCTTAAGAAGAAGGAAAAGAAGATCCCGGACGAGCCCCTTGAGAATGAAGCCACATAATCAACTCCTGCTGCTTGGTCTCATCAACGTGCTCATTCCTACGTGGACTTCCACAATACCTCCAATTGTTGGGTGTGTGGGGCTATGCCTCTGTCTGTGATGGATGGAGTTCCCTGGTGGGTGCACCACTCTGCCAAGGAAATTTTAAACTGTTCTGCTTTTTCTGGGACAACAAAAAGAGACTTTCCTTTCTCTTGTCAATCATAATCTCTCCCTGCTCTCTTGATGTAAGCCAGACCTACAGTCAATAGACTCGGGTCATGGGGTTACATATTATGTAAACACCAGTTTCATAAAAGTAACAGAAGCAGTAATTCAAATGAAAATGGTTTTGGACTTGCTCACAGGTGCTCAAGGAGGGACCTGTGCTATATAGTTAAGGTTGAATGTTGTGTATATATTCCTGATTTATCTGGCAATGTATCAGCTGCTTTCAATATCATGAAAAAACAGGTAAAAGCAATGTCAAATGAAAACATTCCTTTCTGGACTTCGGTACTATCTTGGGTGGAAGGGTGATTGGTGAAAAACTATATTTACCATTGTTATAGTTGCCTTGATAGTTCTGCTCCGTGGACCCTGCATTTTACAATGTATTTTGAAATTTGTAACCTGAAGGTTGGTGTCGTTCTCCCAAATTGGCGGTCGGAGAGCCAGGGTGCAATATATCCTTATGAATGATGCTCATACTGTGAGTTAAGAGCATCAAGATGGGGGATGAAGGAAGAAACAGAACAGGCTCTATCTTGAAAGCAGGACTCCATCTTGGGCCAGACTGTGGACTCTGAGCTATATGCCCAGTAGCTATGGAAACATACCAACTGGAACACCAGGCCCCCAGAAGGAAGAGCCCAGGGCTCTCCATCTCCTAAAAGAATAATTATCTGTGTAACGAATAGAATCATACATTGCATTATACTTTATTGGTATGACCACAGGCCTATTGATAATTGTCCACTGTTAACTACCTAGGCTTAAGGCATATGAATCACGGGTTAACTTTGATTGTATCTTTCTTTTTCCTTTGTTCAGACTAGTTTTGGGGAATTTGGGGAGGTGGGTTTGGGCATGTACACTTAGGGTATATAAGGTTTTCACAAAAAGTGGTCTGGGTCCTTGGCTAAGAGGAGACCCTGCCTTGGGCCCACCGGTGTAATAAACTGCACTCCACTATCTGCACTGTCCTGAGTGAATTTGTTTCCTCCTCTTTTGGGTTCTCTTCCCATATGGTTTATTATGCGATGTGACTAGGTGTCCTCACTGATTATTTCAAAGAGTAGCGTGTGCATGTTCATCTGCACAGCTCGTTTCTCACTGCCCACCACCTTTACCTTTTGGTAACTATAAGGTGCTTTGCTATGTTGTAAAGCTGTTTCTGTTTGTAAAGAAGTTCATTTGGATCCATTTCTAGAATCCACCTCTGCTTCCCGCCCCGCCCCCCAGCACTTGGCAGTTGGGACAAGGAACCGACAATCTTCTAGAGTCGAGGGACTCAATTTTGTTTGTAGGGTAAGTATATGCAATTCAGTAGCTGGTTCAGCCAGTACGATGTTTTGTGTGTCCTTTTTGTGTTAAGAGCCGATGGGCTTGATTTTCGACACACAAGCTGAGCATCTGTCTAGAGGCCACATAGACACACATGAGCTGTGTGCATGGCCTAGAGGGCTCATAGACACACACGAGCTGAGCACCTGCTGGAACCTTCATAGACACACAGGAGCTAAGCACCTGCTGAGAGCCCTCAGAGGTATACACGAGTAGACAAGGACAAAACTGCAAACCAGCTAGACTTCAACACAGCATCGGCATGAAGTTAAAGGAAAGGAAAGGAATGCCTAGTTTGTTCCGTGAAACCTGCTTGACTATCCGAATCGTGGAACCTTAGTTGGCTTGAGTTCCAGGGCTGGACTGGGGTGGGGTCGAGACAGCTGAGCAGGGTGCCCATCTTAGATACCCCTCTTAAACCTGTACTGTCTGGTTTGCCCTGGCTGGGGCCAGAATCCTAGTGAACCCAAATCCTAATGGCCTGACCCTTTGACTTGGAGGAACACAGAAAATCACCCAGACCCCAGCGCCATGGTGCTGGGGTCCTCAGTTCAAGACTCCTTCCTGAGAGTGTAGGCTCCTAGGCACCTCAGCAGGGAGCGGTGCCTCAGGTAGGCAGGAGGCTAGAGGGGAGGGGTGAAGCTTCACAGGGAAGTAGTCCTGAGATACAAGCCCCTGGGTGTTTACTCGGGCACTGCTGCTGCTAAGTCGCTTCAGTCGCGTCCGACTCTGTGCGACCCCATAGACGGCAGCCCACCAGGCTCCCCCGTCCCTGGGATTCTCCAGGCAAGAACACTGGAGTGGGTTGCCATTTCCTTCTCCAATGCGTGAAAGTGAAAAGTGAAAGTGAAGTCGCTCAGTCGTGTCTGACTCTAAGCGACCCCATGGACTGCAGCCTACCAGGTTCCTCCGTCCATGGGATTTTCCAGGCAAGAGTACTGGAGTGGGGTGCCATTGCCCACATTCCACCCTAATTCACAGCCCAGGAAGCCTACTTTCCCTAAGGCTCCGGTTGCAGGTGGAACCAGAGTTGGGCATGAAGAGGTGCTGCCACCTTGTGGACATTTCCCTAATCTACAACTTTCGCATCCGCGCTTACTGGCACCTCCAATCCAAAAGGCCAGTGGGGCAGTTAATGACAGCTGCTATCGGAAAAGGTCCTGTCACAGGTATTGCAGAAATGAATTCCAAACACAACTGACTTTCAAGAAGCCAATTTCAGAGGTCAAATTTTCTCACATCCTTCAAGAAAAAGAAAAGAGATAACAAGAAGCTAGAGAGCCATAGGACAAGATGTAGATAAGAGCTGAGAGTCTTTCTAGATGCCCATGGTCTGACACGAGCTGAGCATCAGCCTTGAGGCCTCAAGAGAGACAGGAACTGAGCATCCACCTCATAGACACACACAAGAGGAACCTCAGCCTTGAGCCCTCTAGATAGATACGAACTGAGAGTCTTCGTACAAGCCTTATAGTCAAACACAAGCTGAGCATCTGCTTAGAGGCCTCTAGAGAGACACAAACTGAGCGTCTGCCTGGAGGTGTCATAGACACAAGGAGCTGAAAGTCTGCCTCAAGGCCTCATAGTCACACACGAGCTGAGGGTTTACCTAGAGGCCTATTCTTGCCTGGAGAATTCATGAAAAGAGGATCCCAGCGGGCTTCAGCCCTTGGGGTCCCATAGAGTCCGAATAGATTCTTCAGAAGGACATAATGTTTAGCACAGGGAGCTTATTGGACCTTGTTTAATAAACTCCCTGGCAAATGACTGAAAAAAGAACAGATATGCGGTATGTATATGGCATAACGGAATAAGAAGCCTGTATACTGACAATAAGAACAAAACTGCAAATCAAATATTGGGCTACATTGTATCAGCATGAGGTTAAAGAACAGAAAAGAGTGATGCCTATTTTATCCCCTCTGATCTCCCCAACATGTGCTGTTTGCCATACCTGGAACCTGAGCAGGCTTGGGTCCCATGACTGGATTGGAGAGGGGCTGACACAGCAGGGCCAGGTATCCTTAATTGAGCCCCTCCTTAAACCTGTACTATCAGGTTTGTCCTGACTTGGACTATAGACCCTAGTGCATCGAAAATGGTAGCCTGAGCCTCTGACCACGAGAACTTTTGAAAAGTCACCTGGCCTCCAGGTCCCCTGGTGCTGGGGTCTCTAGCTGAAGCCTCTTTTCTGAGAGTGCAGCCTCCTAGGCGTTTCAGCAGGGAGCAGTGCCCCAGGTTGGGATGAGTCTGAAAGGGAGGGGTGAAGCCTTAAGGGGAAGAAGTAGTGAGACACAGGCATTGAGGGTTTGCTCAGGCGAGTTCCACTCTAATTCTCAGCCCAGGAAGCCACCTTTCCCAAAGGCTCCGTTTGCCTGAAGAACCAGAGTTGGGCATGAAACAGTGCTGCCTCCTTTGTGTGTAACTACAACTGAAACATCTTGCTTCCTGACAACTCCCATTGACAAGTTCTGTGAGGTTGCTAATGACAGCTGCCCTCAGGAAAGGTCCTGGAATGGGTATTGTAGAAAAAATTCCAAATATAACTGACTTTTAAGAAGCCAATTGCAACAAGGACATTTTCTTCACACAATTTAAGGAAGAAAAACAATTCCCAAATGGCCGCAGGACAAGATGCTCAGTATCTCTAATTATTACAGGAGGAAAGTCAATCAAAATAGTAAATCAAATCACACTAGTCAGAATGGCCATTCTAAGAAGTCCACAGACAGTAAATGCAGTAGACGGTTGGAAAGAGATGTGACACCTGCCTCCCCTACCCGACAGTCAGTGAGATGGACGTTGGCAACAGCCACTGAAAGGAGAGTATCTGCATGCGGGGGTAGGGGGGAATTTCAAAGGAGCTAATCCTAAGATCTGACATACCCACATCTGCCCATATATTTCAAAAAGACACATGCACCCCACATTCACTTCAGCACTACTTACAGGAGCCAAGAAACAGATCCAAGCAAATGTCCACTGACAGATTAAAGAAAAAGTGGTACATGTATACAATGGACTATTACTCAGCCTTGAAAAGCCACCACTGAAATTATGCCATCGGGCACTATAAGGACAAACCTTGGAGGATCATACACTAAGTGAAGTTAGTGAGACCGAGAAAGACAAAAGAATATGATATCCCTACAGGCAAAAATTTTTAAATATATGAGGGGAAATCATCTAAAACTCAAAAAAAAGTCCCTGAGAATTCAAACACAAACAATCCCCAAAAAGTAACAGTAAAGAGGCAGGGATAAATTCAAAGGGTCACAACTAACATATACACGGGAATCTGTATCTGTAATAGGTAACCCACAAGGGTTATATTTTTCCTTTCTTTCATCTTTCCAAATTACACAGAAATCTGCATATCAACATATACACAGAAAATGATATCTGTAATAGATAATTCACAAGGATTATCTCCTCCCTTCCTTCCTTTCACAAATACAAAACATCTGCATCTCTAAAGGTAATCCTGGTGGACATGATTTTCAGCAGATGATACTTTCCTCGGCCTTCTGAAATAACCTCTGTGGTAAATGAATCCCCCAAACAAGAGATATGCATATGTGTATGTCATAATTGAATCAGGCGGTTGCCCATTGACAAGAAGCACAAAACTGGAGAGTAAAGAAAAGTAAAAGAAAAGGAATGTCCATTTTGTTACCTCCAACCTCCCTGACTTGGGCTGCTATCCCATCCCTGGAACCTGAGCAGGCTTGGGTCCCACTGCTGGACTGGATGGGGCAGATAGCTGGACAGGGTGCCCTTAATTGAGGCCCCACTTAAACCTGTATGGTCTGGTTTTCTTGGCTGGTTTGCTTGTGAACAAAGTCCCCAGTGCACCCAAAAGATGGTGGCCCAACCATCTGAGCACCAGGACCTTGGAAAAGTAACCTAGCCTCCAGGTCTCTGGGTGCTGGGGTCCCCAGTTCAAGCTTCCTTCCTGAGATTGCAGCCTTCTGGGCACCTCAGCAAGGTGTGGCCCAGGGTGGGAGGAGTATAGAGGGGAGGGTGAAGCTTTAGAGGGAAGAAGCAGTAAGACACAAGTCCTCGGGTGTTTGCTCAGGCACTTTCCACCCTAATTCACAGCCCAGGAAGCTGGTTTTCCCTAAGGATCTCTTTGCCCAGGGAAGCAGGGTTGGGCACGAAGAGCTGCTGTTGCCTTGTGGATATTTCCTATAACTACACTTTGACCAACAGTGCTTAATTGCAGGTGTAATTCACAGGTCTGGGGTCTGTTAATGACAGCTGCCTTCAGAAAAGGTCCTGGGGTGAGTATTGCAGATATAAATTCCAAACACAGCCGACTTTCAAGAAGCCAACTGCAACAGATAAATTTTCCTCACACTCTTAAAAAACAAACAAACAAACAAAAACCCAAAATGCCCAAAGGACAAGATGCACAGCATTCCTAATTATTACAGAAAGAATGACAAAATGGCAACAAATATCACACCACACCAGTCAGAATGGCCATCCACACAAGTCTACAAGCAACAAATGTAGGAGAGAGCCAGCAGGTGAGGGAACCCCCATACACGTTTGGTGGAAATGCACATTTGGCTACAGTCACTAGAAAAGACAGTCTCTGCATGTCAGAAGTTAAAGTTCCAAGATGGTTAAACTAAGGTCTGACATTCCCACACCTGAGCTATCCCGAGAAAGCCATCATTCAAAAAGACACATGCAGCCCAATGTTCACTGCAGCATTACTTACAATAGACAAGACACAGAAATACAAAATTTCCACCCACAACTTAAAGCTTAAACAAGATGTGATACATATTTACCATGGACTATCACTCAGCCATAAAAAAGCACCACTGAAATTGTGATATTAGGCCAGTGGTCACCACAAGGGTGGACCTTGGAGGATCATACACTAAGTGAAATTTTCAGGACAAAGGAAGAAAATAGCAGATGAAGACCTTCTAGGCAACATAAAAACAGATAAAAAAGGAACTAATTACAATGCAAAAGGATCCTCTGAGAATTCAAACACAAAAAAAGAATGAAAAATTTAAGTGGCCAGGATGAATTCGGAGGAGGTTGGGACTAACATACACACAGAAATCTGTTAGTCCAACATATAAACCAAAATCTGTATCTGTAATACATACTGCACAAGGATCTGATGTTCAGCAAATGGAACTTTCCTCTACCTTCTGCAATAACCATTATGGAGACAGAATCCAAGAAAGCACAGATATGCTGTATGTATACATCATAACTGAAAAACACAGCTGTACACTGACAAGCACAAAACCACAAATCAACTATATTTCAATATGGCAAAGGCATGAGATTACAGAAAAGAAAAGGAAATAAAAGAAGTATCTGTTTCATTGCCGCTTGCCTCCATGACATGGCTCCTATACCATCCCTGGAGCCTGAGGAGGCTTGGTCCCTATGGCTGGACTGGGGTGGGGTCATGACATCAGGAAATGTGCCTTAATTTAGACTCCTGTACTGTCTGGTATCCTCCGGCTGGGACCACACGCCCTAGAGCACCCAGAGAATGGTGGCACGACTCTCTGAGCTCGAAGGCCTGGGAAATGTCACGTAACCTCCACATCTCCTGGTGCTGGGGTCTCCAATTCAAGGCCCCTCCTTGGGAGTGCAGCCTCCTAGGCAGGCCTCTACCTGGGATTGTGGCCAAGGTTGGGATGAGTCTGCAGGGAAGAAGCTTAGAAGTAGTGAGACACATGCCCTTGAGTGTTTGCTCAGGCACTTTCCACTCTAATTCACAGCCCAAGAGGCCAGCTCTCCTTAAGGTTCTGGTTGCAGGAAGACCAGAGTTGGGGATGAAGAAGTTGCTGCCTCTTGTGGACATTTCCTGTAACTACAACTTGTACGCCTGTGCTTACTGGTACCTCCATTCATAAGGCCTGCTGCTGCTAAGTCACTTCAGTCCTGTCCGACTCTGTGCGACCCCATAGATGGCAGCCCACGAGGCTCCCCCGTCCCTGGGATTCTCTAGGCAAGAACACTGGAGTGGGTTGCCATTTCCTTCTCCGATGCATGAAAGTGAAAAGTAAAAGTGGAGTCGCTCAGTTGTGTCCGACTCCTAGCGACCCCATGGACTGCAGCCTACCAGGCTCCTCCGTCCATGGGATTCACAAGGCCTGTGGGGCTGCTAATGACAGCTGCTCTCAGGAGGGTCCTGGGGAGGGTATTGCAGAAATGAATTCCAAACACAACCGACTCAAGGAGCCAATTGTGATAGGTGAATTTCCTCAAATCCTTTATGAAAAATTAAAAAAAAAAAAGGTACTGGAGAAGATGTTCAGCATCCCTAATTACTACAGGAGGAAAGACAATCAAAACGATAGCACGAAACCAAATCCCACCAGTAAGAGTTGACATCCACAAAAGCCTACAAACAGTAAATGTGGGAGAGAGCCAGGAGCTGATTGAACCCCAATACAAGGTTGGTGGGAATGGACGTTGCCGACAGCCTCCACATGCCAGAATATAAACATTTCAAGAGAGCTAATTGTAGTGTCTAACATCCACACCTGGGCCTATATCCCCAGAAATCCATCATTCAAAAAGACACATGCCCCCCAATAGTCACTGTTGTACTACTTATAATAGTCAAGATACAGAACAACACAATATCCTCTGACAGATTAAAGCTTAAAGACAATGTGATAAATACACTGGACTATTAGCCATGAAAAAGCAGCACTGAAATTATGAAATTATGCCACTGGTGGCCACAAGGATGGACATTGGAGGGTCACACACTAAGTGTATTCAGGAGACAGAGGACAAAACTAGCATATGATGTTCCTTGCAGTCAAATAAAAAAAGAGATACAAAGAAACTAATTCACAATACAGAAAGAGTCTGAAAATTCAAACACAAGGAATTCCAAAGAAAAGAAACAATAAAGGGCCAAGGATTAATTAGGAATTTGGGACTACATATACACAAAAACCTGTGTCTCAAACATATACACTGAAATCTGTATCTGTAACAGATAATCCACAAGGATTATCTTCTTCCTTCCTTGCTTCCACATGTACGAAGAAAACTGTATGTCTAACATATACACACAAATCCGTACGTCTAACATATACATAGAAATCTGTATCCATAAAAGATAATACAAAGGATTATCTCCTTTCTCCTTCCCTCCACATACATAAAAAATCTGTATCTCTAATAGATACTTAGAGCTTCCCTGGTGATATAACCTAAGCTCCAGGTCTCTTGTTGCTGAGGTCCCCCGCTGAAACCTTTGTGAAAGTGCAGCCTCCCTGGTGTCTCAGCAGAGAGCGCTGTCCCAGGCTGGGATTAAGGGCACCCACCCTGTCTCAACCCCTCTCCAGTCCAGTCATGGGACCCAAGCCTGGTCAGGTTCCAGGGATTGGAAAGCAGTCTAAGTGAGGGAGACTGAGGAGGATAACATAGGCAGTAGTCTTCTCTCTTCTTTAATCTCATGCTGACACAATGTTGACCTATATTTGTTTTGCAGTTTTGTGTTTGTTGTCAGTGTACAGGCTCCTGATTCAGTTATGACATATACATACAGCATATCCATTCTTTTTTCAATTTTTTTGCCATAAAGATTATTGAACAAGGTTGAGTAAGCTCCCTGTGCTGAAAGGGAGGGGTGAAGACTTAAGGGGAAGAAGTAGTGAGACACGAGGTCCTGGGGCACACTGCACTCTAATTCCCAACCCTGGAAGCCAGCTTTCCCAAAGACTCAGTTTGCCTGAAGAACCAGAGTTGGACGTTGCTTCCTTGTGGCCATTTTCTGTAATAACATCATGAAGAGCTGTGCTGCTGGACATTTAATATTCATGAGGATCTAGGGGCTGTAAAAAAATAAAACACATGCTCTCGAGAAATGTCCTAGGGGTAGTCATGGACAAAGAATTCAAAACAAGGCAGATATTAAAGAAGCCAATTTCAAAATGTAAGCTTAACTCACCCTTAAAAAAAAAATCACATGAAATGATGTCAACATCACTAAACATTAGAGAAGCGCAAACCTAAACTACAGCAAGGCAGCGCATCACACTGGTCAGAACGGCCATTGACAACAAGTGCTGGAGAGGATGTGCAGACAGGGGAGCCCTTCCCCACTGATGCTTGGGATGGAAATTGGTAACAGCCACTATGGAGGACAGAGTGAGGGTTCCTTCAGACATGAAAATGAAATTAGAGAACTTCCTAACACCACACACAAAATAAACTCCAAATACTATAAATGTCTAAAGGTCATGATGGATACTATGAAATTCTTGAGAAAAATATAAACAGGACACGATTTGACATAGAATGCAGCAAGTTTGTTGTGCATCTACCTCTCAGAATAATGAAAACTAAACCACAGATCAGAAAATGGGACCTCATTAAACTTAAAACCATTTGCCTACCAAAGGAAACCCTAACTGTGAGACAATCTCAGCCCTCAGAATAGGGAGAAAGATTTGCAATGAGGATACCCACAGGGAATTCATCTCCAAAAGGTACAAGCAGATTGTACAACACAATATCAAAAATAAATAAAATCCAAGAACAAAGTGAACCAAGACTGAAATGGATATTTCTCCAAGGGAGGCCTACAGATTGCAGTTAGGCACACGAAAAGATGCTCAGCGTCACTAATTATCAGAAAGACGCAAATCAAAAGTCCAATGAGCTAAGCACTCACATTGGTCAGAATGGTCATTTCAAAACATCTTAAAGAATAAATGCTAGGATTTCCCTGGTGGTGTAGTGGTTAAGAATCACCCTGCAAATGCAGGAGACGAGGGTTCGATCCCTGGTCTGGGAAGATTCCACACACGTGAAACAACTAAGCCTATGGGCTGAAACTGTTGAGCCTGCGCTTTTGAACTACAACTACTGAGCCCTGGTGATGCAGCTACTGAAGCCTGGCACCCTGGAGCCCACATTCTGCAACCAGAAGCTCCCACAACGAGAAGCTGCACAGTGAAACTAGAGAGTAGCCCCCGCTTACTGCAGATAGAGAAAGCCTACACTCAGCAACCAAGACTCAGTACAACCAAAGATAAATGAATAAATAAAATTATTTTAAACAGAATAAATGCTAGAGAGAGTGTGGAGACAAGGGAACCCTCCTCAACTGTCAATCACAATGTACACAGGTTCATCCAGTCGGGAGAACACATGGAGGTTCATTTAAAAAATAACATAGAAGTACTTCAGGACCCAGCAAGCCCATGTCTGGGCATAAATCTGGAGAAAATCAAAAATTTTAAAGATACGGGAACCCCAGGAATCTCAGCTCCACAAAGGACAATAGTCAAGTCTGGGAAGCAAGCTAATTGACGAAATTACACAGAAATGAATACACGACTGGGTACATATACACAATGCAATATTTCTCAACCACAAAGAAATAGGAAATAATTCCAAGTCCAGCCACAGAAAAGAAAGTCAAGGTGATCATTCCAAGTGAAGGAAGCGAGACAGGGACGGACAAGTATCATATGATATCACTCTAGGTATAATCTAAAAATGGATGCAAATGAACTTCTTTACAAAAGAGAAACAGATTCACAGACTTAGAAAAGAAACTTATGGTTACCAAAACAGATAGGTCGGGGTGGGGGTCAGGGAATAATTAGCTGGTTCAGATTAGGGTTAGGTGCTATTGTTGTTTAGCCACTGAATCATGTCTGACTCTGTGTGGCTCCTCTGTCCATGGGATTTCCCAGGAAAGAATACTGGAGTGGGTTTCCATTTCCTCCACCAGGGGATCTTCCTGACCCAGGGATTGAACCCATGTCTCCTATAACTCTCCTGCACCGCAGGTGGATTCTTTACCACTGAACCAGCAGGGAAGTCATAAAACAGGTGATGAAGGGCTCTTAATAGTCTCAAGTCTAACAGGGCTTTAAATGATACCTGCCTTCAAGAAATGTCCTGGGAAAAATCATTGCAAAAGAATTCCAAACAGGGCCAAGTTTCAAGCAGCCAGTTTCAAGATGTAAATTGTATTTGCAAGGTATAAAATAATAAAAGCACATGGGAAGATACTCCACATCAATAATTATTAAATCAATGCCAATCAAAATTTCAATAAGCTATCACCTTATGCTAGTCACAATGGCCATCATTGATCTACAAAGAATAAATACTATAGAGAACATACACAAAAATGGAATCTTCCTACAGTCTTGGTGGGACTGTAACTGCTGAAGCCATGAGGGAAAGCAGCATGGAGGTTCCTTGAAACATTAAACACAGAGGTATCATATGATCCTGCAATCCCATTCCTGGGCTTCGATCCAAAGAAAATCATCATTCAAAATGACAGGTGCACCTCGATTTTCAGGGCAGCACTACTTACAATAGCCAAGACATAAAAATCCACCAAAATGTCCATTGTCACAAATATGAAGACTACATTGTACATCTATACACTAAAATACTACTCAGCCACAAGAAAGAATGAAATAATCATATTGGCAGCAGCATGGATGAACCAAGAAATTATAATTCTATGTGAGGTAAGTCAAAGACAAAAGACAAACATCCTAAGATATCACGTACAGGTGGGATCTATAAATTCATACCAGTGAACTAATGTACATAACAGAAAGAGCCCGAGAAAACCAAATTCTGATTATCAAAAAAAAGTTGGATAAATTAAGGGTTTGGGATGAAAATATACACATGAATAAATATCAAGTTGATAAGGAAAAAGGACCTACTGAATAGAACATGGAAGTCTCCTGAACAAACTGTAATAACCTATATGAGAAAAAAACAGAAAAACAATATATATACATCCGTGTATAATTGAATCAAGTTCATGTACACCTAAAACTAAACATCGGAAATCAACTCTACCCCCAATATAAAATAACAATTCAATTACAAACTAGACCTGAGCTCGGTCTAGGGGAAACCACACAGTCATGACCCTATGAATTGGATATGTGATATGCTGTGATATTAATATGACACCTCCAAAGATTTTCACTCAGCAGAACACAGAGCAGCAACCCACCCAAAGGTGCCTGACCTCATGTGAATGCGACAAGATGAAAAGAGAAAAAGGACCACAGGTTAATCAGGGCAACACCCTCAATTCAGACGTTGGGAATCTCTGAGGAGACAGGACACACAGCCGGTGAAGAGCAGATGTGTGGTCTCTGTGTACACAGGATCCTGACCCACGTGGAAGGGGTGAGACCCACACAATCCCCAGACCCTGCACCTGGGATCCCACGACCCTTGGTTAGGACACCATGTCTCTGCTGGTTGGGTCCCTAAGATGGAAACAAGTGGGTTCTTGTAAACTCTTGGCATGATAGTAAGAAATGTAGGGTCGGTCTCCTCTCCCAACACTTGTCCCAAGAAGTCCTCGTCTCCTCCCTTTGGTTCTGTGTGATATTAACTGTTTCTACAGCTGCCATGATAATGTTGAACACACTACCTTGGTTCTGGCAGGCTCGGTCCTTTCTTGTTCCACTGAGGTGTTGAGAAAACATGCCAGACGCAGGGCTGGGAGACGAGGGGTAGGTCTGGTCTGTGCTGAGGAAGGACGGTCGACTGGAAGGAGATAACAGCAGCAACGTCACCTCCTGCTCTTTGGCTTTTTGCCTGATCCATGTGCCCTGCAATCAATTCACCAGGAGAACCTGCCTCCCTTCCCACCATGCTCGTGCTGGTGAATTGGAATGATTACCAGGTAGAGACACCTGAGAAGTCTTCAGGAGCCCCAGGGAGGGTGAACCTTGAGAGGGTAAGAAGAAAACAGGCACAGGCCTGTATAAAGTGAACACCGTAAAGCATTAATTCCTAAACACAAGTGAAGTGCACATGTATTCTCCCCTTTTTCTTAGCTTTGTGTGTATGGTCTCCCCACACACATGATCCTGACCCGTGGAGATGAGGTGAGACTCGCACAGTCTCCTGACCCCCCAACCTGGGATCACACATCCCCTTGGTCAGGACACCATGGCTGTGGTCAGTGGGCCTCCAATGTGTAACCAAGCCAGGTCCCTGGGACCTCTAGGACCCTAGAAAGAAGTGTAGGGTCCATCTCCTCTCCCCTCAATTGTCCCTGAGAAGTCAGGCCCCTCCTGTTTTCATTTTGGTTCTGTGTGATTTTTTTCTGGTTTGAAAGCTCATGCTAGAGGTGAACACACTACCTTAGTTCCGGCGGGCCCTTTCTCGTCCCGCTGAGATGCTGAGAAAACAGGACCTCCTGCTGCTGCTGCTGCTGCTAAGTCGCTTCAGTCATGTCCGACTCTGTGCAACCCCATAGATGGCAGCCCACTAGGCCCTGCCGTCCCTGGGATTCTCCAGGCAAGAACACTGGAGTGGGTTGCCATTTCCTCCTCCAATGCGTGAAAGTGAAAAGTGAAAGTGAAGTTGCTCAGTCGTGTCCGACTCTTAGCAACCCCATGGACTGCAGCCTACCAGGCTCCTCCATCCATGGGATTTTCCAGGCAAGAGTACTGGAGTGGGTTGCCATTGCCTTCTCCAAGAAAACAGGAGAGCTGGGCTGAAAGACAAGGGGCAGCTCTGTTCTGTTCGGAGGAGAGAGTGGACTGGAAGGAGATCACAGCAGCAACCTCACCTGCTGCCCATTGACTTTTTGCCCGACCCCTTTGCCCTGGAACCAATTCACCAGGTGAACCTGCCTCTCTATTAACCCTGAATGTGCTGGAAAATTGGAATAAATACTACTTAGCCCACCTGAGGAGTCTCAAGGACCCCAGGGAAGGTGAACCTGGCAGGGAGAAAGACTACAAACCCTACCGCAGCACTGACCGCCCCCCCAACCCCAGGAGAGCCATGGAACCCCACTCAGAGAAGGGCACAGTTACCCAGAGAACCCACCTCAGTTCCAGACCCCTGACATCTGAGCACTGACGCTCAGACGCAGGGGTGGAGTTTTCCAGGACAGAGGCCAGGCCAGGCCCCCACCCCGGTCTCCATGTCCCAGTGCAGAGAGTACAAGGTCAGATCTAAATGTTCTCATTGCAGAAAGTGCACGGTCTCGTCTAAACAGCATCAGTGTAGACAAGACTTGGAGAGGTCTAAATCTACCATGTAGACGGAACTTGGTCAGGTTCAGACTAGTTTAAGGCTGGTCTCCCAGGAGGCACAGGTCACCCACATGCAGGGGGTCTCACTGTTGAACAGGGGGCTCACCCTTGTGTGGGAGCCAGGATGTACATTTCTTGGAGAAATCATCGCTGGGCTCCACACTTCACCCATATCAGGAAACTGAAAGGATCTGTGTCATTAAACATCTCAACAGGCAAAACAACAATGTTACCAATTTCTCCGGTCACATGATGGTTAGCATCCAGGAAAGATTCAGGAACTTCTCAGAGTGCAGCCCAGTGTCCTGTAAAGACAGACAGGAAGTGGCCTGATTCCAGCATCCCAGGCTTCCAGCAGGAAGTGACCACAGTGGAAATCTTCTGGAAAAATACATTCTTTATTAGTACAGAAAACATAGGCCCCCTGATTTTTTGCTTCTCTGTTCAAACTGAGCTAGATTGAAAGTGATATTCATATCAACAGGTAACATTTTTGAAATTTGAAATGTCATACCAGGGAAACAGGACCTGGAGAAAAGGGAATATACACCTAAGCTGCTGGAGGGGAAAAAACATCCTAAAAATAAAGCTAAAATTAAAATTGGACTTAATTATGGGCTTCCTGGTGGCTTAGAGAGTAAAGAGTCTGCCTGCAATGTGTGAGACCCGGGTTCAATCCCTGAGTTGGGAAGATCCCCTGGAGAAGGCAGTGGCAACCCACTCCAGTACTCTTGCCTGGAAAATCCCATGGACAGAGGAGTCTGCGAGGCTGCAGTCCATGGGGTCGCAAAGAGTTGGACATGACTGAGCGACTTCACTTTCATGACAGTATGTGGTTACATAGAGTGTGAACCAAGTGTCTACATATAGCAGGCAATATGTGAAGACAAATTTGATATCTCAGATGTGAGGGTAAAGGTTTCCTGTCAGATATGCAACTTGTATGGACAAATTCTTTTAGAATATTGCATGTATCTTTTCAAATTAAAGCTTTGTCTGGATGTATGCTTTGGAGTAGGATTACTGGATCATATGGTGACTGCAGCCATGAAATTAAAAGACACTTACTCCTTGGAAGAAAAGCTATGACAAAACTAGACAGCATATTAAAAAGCAGAGGCATTACTTTGCTGGCAACGGTCTGTCCGTCTAGTCAAAGCTATGTTTTTTCCAGTAGTCCTGTATAGATGTGAGAGTTGGACCATGAAGAAAGCTGAGCGCTGAAGAATTGATGCTTTTAAACTGAAGTGTTGGAGAAGACTCTTGAGAGTCCCTTGGACTGCAAGGAGATCCAACCAGTCCATCCTAAAGAAGATAGGTCCTGAATATATATTGGAAGGACTGATGCTGAAGCTGAAACTCCAATACTTTGGCCACCTGACGTGAAGAACTGACTCATTGGAAAAGGTCCTGACCCTGGAAAGATTGAGGGCAGGAGGAGAAGGGGACGACAGAGGATGAGATGGTTGGATGGCATCACCAACTCAATGGACATGAGCAAGTTCCAGGAGTTGGTGATGAACGGGGAAGCCTGGCGTGCTACAGTCTATGGGGTTGCAAAGAGTTGGACACAACTGAGTGACTAACACACACACACGTGCATCTTTGAGCAGTTTTAGAGACCTGCATGCTCCCCATAAAGGGAAGTCTTGTGTTGGGACCAAGGTCTGCTTCCCAATAAATACTGTTCCTTGAGCAAATTCAGTCACTGCCCAGGGGGCACATGGTGAGACCACCTTGTCAGCTGACATTTCCCACATCTCAGGCCTCAGACTGACCATTCCAATTGAGGTATAACAGTTTGCCCTGGTGATACAGCTTGACCTCTTTCTGTATGACTAGGTGAGTTGTTAATGACATTTTAGGATTCTGCAGGATTAACAGCCCTCTAATAGCAAAATATATGTTTTCAAGTTACACCAGGACATGGGGTTACACCATGAGCCTAAGGAAATTTCTCATTAAAATTAGTTTCTTGATGGAATCTCTATTTTTAAAAATTTCCCATTTTTATTTTACTAATTTTTTTGATTATTTTGTGCAGATAGCCATCAACAATTTTTTTTTAAGTTGAAGTACAGTTTATTTACAACACTATATTAGTTTGGGGTGTACAACAGAGTGAATCACTATTTTTATGGATTATACTCCATTTAAAGTTACTACAAATAGAGTCTATATTTCCTTGTGCTGTAGAATATATCCCTGTAGCTTACTGACTGTATACCTAGCAGTTTCTGTCTCTGTCCCGACACCGGTCTTGCCCCTCCCACCTCCCTCTCCCCCCTGGCACCTCTAGTTCTCTGTATCTGTGAGTCTGTTTCTGTTTCATGGATAAGCTCACTGGTGTCATGTTTTAGATTTCACATAGAAGTGATAACACACGGTATTTCTCTTTGTCTTTCTGACTTACATCACTTACTATCATAATGTCCAGGGTTATATTGCTGAAAACCCATTATTTTAATCTTTTTTATAGCTGAGTAGTATTCAGTATGTATCTCACATATGAAAACCTAGGTATATATTTCCTATATGAAAATATAAGTATATATATTTGAAGAGTAGAATCCTTTGCTATTGTTCTTTAACCAAAGGAATTTAAATTTTACTATAACTTATAACGATACTAATTCTTACAACTTGGGCTCAGTAAAATGTGTTTCACTGGGACTTCTATAGTTCTCAAACTTTGGTGTGCTTCAGAATCACCTGGAGGGTTTATGAACCCAAATTGTCAGATTGCAGTTTCAGACCTTCTGATTTAGTCAATTTGCAAATACCAGTCCGGGGACCATAATGAAAATCACCGTGTCTTTTGAGTAATGCTTTTAGAGACTGAAGATAACCCTTCTAATTCAAGTATACTGTCTTACATCTTAATACATACAAAAGTCTTAATTTGAAACTAGAAGATTGCTAACTGATTTCCATTTATAGGGCACTACAAACTGAAATCAATATGTAGGCATCAAAAATAATAAAAATAAAATATATTGTCAAAGAACATTGAGAGAGGAACTTAAGAGTACAAATAAATTGTCCTGTAATTAGATTCATTTGACTGAATAATTCTTTGTAAAAAAAAATTAAGGGGAAAACTACTTTATGTGATTTTTAAAAATTCTTATCAAAATTAGTTTCCTAATGGAATCTTCTATTTTAAAAAATCTCCCACCTTTATTTTGCTGAGTAATATTCTATATATATTTCATACATGAAAATAGAGGTATATATCTCTTATATGACAATATAGGTACATATCTCATATATGAAAATAGAGGTACATATTTTTGTACCATAAAATTTTAAACTTTCATAAAATTTAAAACTCATAAACATTTTCAAACAATGAAAGCCTTTCATTGTGTGGCTCAAAACACACTGTGGAAAATTCTTAAAGAGATGGGAATACTAGACCACCTTAACCTGCCTCCTGAGAACCCTGGATGCAAGTCAGGAAGCAACAGTTAGAACTGAACAATGGACTGGTTCCAATTGGGAAAGGAGTATGTCAAGGCTGTTTATTGTCACCCTGCTTATTTAACTTATATGCAGTGTTGTTGTTCAGTTGCCCAGCCTTGTCTCTTTGCAACCCCATGGACTGCAGCACACCAGGCCTTCCTGTCCCTCACCATCTCCCAGAGTTTGCCCAAGTTCATGTTCATTGCATCAGTGATGCCATCCAGCTGTCTCATCCTCTGATGCCCTCTTCTCCTTCTACCCTCAATCTTTCCCAGCATTAGGGACTTTTCCAATGAGTCATCTGTTTGTATCAAATAACCAAAATCCTGGAGCTTCAGCTTCAGCCCTTTCAGTGAATATTCAGGGTTGATCTTCTTTAAGATTGACTAGTTTGATCTCTTTGCTGTCTAAGGGGCTTTCAAGAGTCGTCTCTAACACCACAGTTCAAAGGCATCAATTCTTTGGCATTCTGCCTTCTTTATAGTCCAGCTCTCACAACCATATGTGACCTCTGGGAAGACCATAGCCTTGACTCTATGGACCTTTGTTGGCAGAGTTAATATCTCTACTTTTCAACACACTGTCTAGGTTAGTCATCATTTTCCTGCCAAAGCAATCATCTTGTGATTTCATGGCTGCAGTCGCTATCCACAGTGATTTTGGAGCCCAAGAAGTGGAAATCTGGCACTACTTCCACATTTTCCCTTCTATTTGCCATGCAGTAATAGGGCCAGGAGCCATGATCTTAGTTTTTTTAATATTTAGTCTTAAGCCAGCTCTTTCACTTTCCTCCTTCACTCTCATCAAGAAGCTCCTTAGGTCTTCTTCACATTCTGCCATTAGAGTGGTATCATCCACATATCTGTTGTTGTTGATGTTTCTCCCGCCTATCTCAATGCCAGCTTGTAACTCATCCAGCCCGGCCTTTCCCATGATGTGCTCAGAGTATAGGTTAAGCAAACATGGTGACAGCAGACAGTGTTGTTGTACTCCTTTCTCGATCTTGAACCAGTCAGTCGTTCCATATGGGGTTCTAATTGTTGCTTCTTGACCTGCACACAGGTTTCTCAGGAGACAGGTAAGATGCTCTGGTATTCCCATCTCTTTAAGAGTTTTCCACAGTTTGTCATGATCCACACAAAGGCTTTAACGTAGTCAATGAAACAGAGATAGATGTTTCCCTGAAAATCCCTTGCTTTCTCTACAATCCAGCAAATGTTGGCAATTTGATCTTTAGTTTCTCTTCATTTCTAAACCCAACTTGTACATCTCAAAGTTCTTGGATCAAACAATGCTGAAGCCGAGCAAGCAAGATTTTAAGCATGATCTTATTAGCATGGGAGATGAGTGCAATTGTCCGATGGTTAGCACATTCTTTGGTACTACCCTTGAGAAATGGGATGAGGATTAACCTTTTTCAGTCCTGTGGCCACTGCTGGATCTTCCAGACTTGCCGACATAATGAATGCAAAACTTTGATGGCGTCATCCTTTAGGAATTTGAATCATTTTGCTGGAATTTCATTGCATCCACTAGCTTCATCAACAGCAGTGCTTCTTAAGGCCTACTTCACACTTGACTTCACACTCCAGAATGTCTGGCTCTGGGTGACTAACTACACCATCGTAGTAATCCAGTTCATCAAGATCTTTTTTACACAGTTCTTCTGTGTATTCTTTCCATCTCTCCTTTATCTCTTTAGTGTCTACTAGGTCTACTACTACCATTTTTTATCCTTTCTTGTGCCCATCTTTGGGCGGAATACTCCCTTGATGTTTCCAATTTTCCTGAAGAGATCTCTAGTCTTTTCCCGTTTGTTTGTTTGTTTCCTTCTATTCAGCACTGTTCATTGAAGAAGGCCTTCTTGTCTCTCCTAGCTGTTCTTTGGAACTCTGCATTTAATTAGATGTACCTTTCCCTCTCTCCTTTGCTTTTCACTTCTCTTTGTTCTTCTGCTATTTGTAAAGCCTCCTCAGATAACCACTTTGCCTTCTTGCTTTTCTTTTTCTTTGGGATGGTTTGCCACCTCTGTACAATATTACAGACCTCTGTCCATAGTTTTTCAGGCACACTCTTAAGTAGACTGAAAAACACACCTCACCAAGAATATAAAGAGATATGTACACAGATATTTTTTGAAGTGAAAGAAAGAGAAGTCACTCAGTCATGGCTGACTCTTTGGGACCACATGGACAGTAGACTACCAGGCTCTTCCATCCATGGCATTTTTCAGGCAAGAGTATTGAATTCCTTGCAGTCCAAGGGACTCTCAAGAGTATTGGAATGGGTTGCCATTTCCTTCTCCAGGGGATCTTCCCTAGAGAAAGAGTTTTCTCCAATACCGCAGTTCAAAAACATTCTGCCATATTAATGAACAAGAAATGTCATTATTGAACAAGAAATGTTACCACCATCAGTGATTTCTGGCCCCCAAATGTGAATGCTACTGCTACTGCTAAGTCACTTCAGTCGTGTCCAACTCTGTGCAACCCCATAGATGGCAGCCCACCAGGCTCCGCCATCCCTGGGATTCTCCAGGCAAGAACACTGGAGTGGGTTGCCATTTCCTTCTCTAATGCGTGAAAGTGAAAAGTGAAAGTGAAGTTGCTCAGTCGTGCCCGATAGCGACCATATGGACTACAGCCTACCAGGCTCCTCCACCCACGAGATTTTCCAGGCGGGAGTACTGGAGTTGGGTGCCATTGCCTTCTCCAAATGTGAATGAAGGCTCCCCAAATTGTGATCCAGGGGATGCTGCCCCCGCCCCGGTGACTGCTGAGGGGCTGTAGGTGCAGGAAGCAAGGTGAGCAAGGAGACAGGACTGGCCCCGATGGCTGAGGTCGCTGGAAACGAGTGAACTCAGTGAGCCCGAAGCTGCACCTCCCCACACACACAACGCTGAATTCCTTAACCTGATACCTGATCTTTGATGTGCAGACTGCCTGCTCCCTGTGTTGCAAACCTGAATATAGCCTGACTCACCCTCTGCCTCCTTGGAGCAGTTTTCTCAGAGCTACTGAGATGCTGTCTCCTGGGTTTGAAGTCCTAAACATTTTTATGGAAGTTTTAATTTTATGGAATATCTATTTATACCTACTGAGAGATATAAATATCTATCTACCTAGAGATGTTAACATCTACACAGAGATATAAAAAATTATATCCTGATAAAAAATATCTAAGTCTTCCCTGGTGGCTCAGATGGTAAAGCGTCTGCCTGCAATGCGGGAGACCCAGGTTCAATCCCTGGGTTGGGAAGAAAATAACTCTCTATTTTCAGGTTGTGACTATATTTTTTAGTTGATGAAAAAATGCACGAGGAAGAAATCAAGATCCTAATACCTTTGTCCCTCATGGAGCGGGGGCACAGTTCTTGAGGCATGAGACTACTGTGTTCCGCTCTCTGCCCGCTGAGAATTAAAGCCACCTTTCTATTTCCCCAAACTCTGTCTCCATATTTTTCATTCAGCTTCGGTGGACAGAAAGGCCAAGCTTTTGGCCAGCAACACACTGAAGACAAGCACAAAACAGTAGATCAACTAGACTTCAACATAGCGTTGGCAGGAGATTAAAGAAAAGGAAAGAAAAGTAATGCCTAGTTTATGCCCTCACACCTGCTGGACTCAGGATGCTATTTGATCCTAGGAACGTGATTAGGTTTGAGTCCCAGGGCTGGACTGGGGTGGGGTCAACACAGCACGACAGGGTGCCCTTCATTGAGATCTGTCTCAATCCTGTACTGTCTGATTTGCCCTGACTAGGACCAGAACTCCTAGTGCACCCAAATGATGGTGGCCCAACCCTCTGGCCTCGAGGACAAGAGGTGAAGTCACCAAGTATCCAGGGCCCCTGGTACTGGGGTCCAGCTCTAGACTCCTTCCTGAGAGTGCAGCCTCATAGGCCCTCACTAGGGAGTGATGTCCCAGGTACTGAATAGCCTAGCCTGGAGGGGTGAAGCTTCAGAGGAAAGAAGTAGTGAGACACAAGCCCTTGGGAGTTTGCTCAGACACATTCCACTCCAATTCACAGCCCAGGAAGCCAACTTTCCCTAAGGCTTGGTTGCAGGTGGAACCAGAGTTGGGCATGAAGAAGTGCTGCCACCTTGTGGAAATTTCCTGTAACTACAAATTGCCCACCAGTGCTTACTGGCACCTCCAATTCACAAGGCCTGTGGGGTTCTTAATGGCAGCTGCCCTCAGGAAAGGTCCTGCCACAGATATTGCAGAAATAAATTCTAAACACCACCGATTTACAAGAAATCAATTGAAACAGGCAAATTTTCCTTCATATCCTTCAAGGGAAAAAAAGCAAAAAACGGCCACAAGACAAGATACTCAACATCCCTGATTATTACAAGAAGAATGTCAATCAAAACGAAAACAAGAAATCAAATCTCATCTGACAGAATGGTCATCCTGACTGTCTGCAAACAGTAAATGGTGGAGAGAGCAGGGAGATGACGGAACCCCCCTACAAATTCTCTAGGAATGGACATTGGCAACAGCCCCTAGAAAAGACAGCCTCCAAAGGCCAAAAAGAATTTCAAGAGAGCTAAGCCTAGGATTTTAATACCGACACCTGGGCCTATATTACAAAAACCCATCATTCAAATGACACACGCACCCAACATTCACTGCAGTGCTAATTCCAATAGCCAAGACACAGACCCAAGAAAATGTCCCTCGACAGATTAAATCTTAAAGAAATGTGGTACATATACACAATGGAATTTACTCAGACATGAAAAACCACCACTGAAATGAAATTAGGCCAACAGTCCCCAAAGGACGGATCTTGGAGGAAAATACACTAAGTGAAGTCAAAAACAGAGGAAGAAAATAGCAGATGGTATCCCTTGAGAGTGAAATTGAAGAGAGATACAGAGGAAGTAATTTACAACATAAAAAGAGACTTTGAGATTCAAACACAAAGAATCCCCCCCACCAAAAAAAAAAAAAGGAAAGTGCTAGGAATGAATTAGGAGGTTGCTACTACCCTAAACATAGAAATCTATATCTGTAATAGATAATCCACAAGGATTATCTCCTCCCTTCCACATATGTACTGAAATGTGTATGTCTAACATTGTTGCTGTGTGTTCACTAGGTTGTGTATGACACTTAGCAAACCCCATGGACTGTAGCCCCCCAGGCTCCTCTGCCCATGGCATCTCCCAGGCAAGTATACTGGAGTGGGTTGCCATTTCCTTCTCCAGGATCTCTAACATAACCACAGAAATATGTATGTGTATTAGCTAATCCACAAGGATTATCTTCCACCTTCTGTCCTTCCTTCATTTCTTCCTTCCAAGCATGTATTCAGAGAAATATTTATCTTTAATATATACAAAGATATCTATAGCTGTAATAGATAATCCACAAGAACTATCTCTTTCCTTCGTTCCTTGCACGTGTACAAAAAAAAAAAAACAACAAAAAACTGTAATAAATGTCCCACAGGGATTTGATGTTCAGCACAGAGAAGTGTACTCAACCTTATTCAATAACCTCTATGGCAAAAGAATAAATAAAAATACTAAAGCCTGTATGTATATGTCCTGGATATATACAGGATCAGTCCATTGTAGACTGCAGACAAGGACAAAAGTGCAAACCAACTAGATTTCAACATAGCATCGGCATGAAATTAAAGGAGAGAAGAGTAATGCCTAATTTATTCCCTGCGACCCGCTTGACTTAGGATGCTATCCGAATCCTGGCACCTGAGTAGGCTTGGGTTCCAGGGCTGGACTGGGGTGGGGTCGAGACAACTGAGCAGGGTGCCCATTTTAGATACCCTTCTTAAACCTCTGCTGTCTGGTTTGCCCTGGCTGGGGCCAGAATCCCTAGTGAACCTGAATCCTAATGGACCGATGCTCTGACTTGGAGGAACATGGAAAATCACCCAGACCCCAGGTCTCCTGGTGCTGGGGTCCCCAGCTTAAGACTCCTTCCTGAGAGAGCAGCCTCCTGGGCACCTCAGCAGAGAGCAGTGCCCCAGGTTGGCATGAGGCTAGAAGGGAGGGGTGAAGCTTCAGAGGAAAGAAATAGTGAGATATGAGCTGTTGGGCGTTTGCTCAGGCACATTCCACTTTAATTCACAGCCCAAGAAGCCAACTTTCCCTAAGGCTCTGGTTGCAGGTGGAACCAGAGTGGACATGAAAAAGTGCTGCCTCCTTGTGGACATTTCCTGTAACTACAACTTAAACACTGGCGCTTACTAGCCCTCCAGTTCACAAGATCTGTGGGCTGTTAATGACAGCTGCCCTCAGGAAAGGTGCCGGGATGGTTATTGCAGAAATAAATTCCAAACACAACCAACTCTCAAGAAGTCAATTACAACAGGTAAACTTTCCTCACATCCTTTACAGAAAAGAAAAATCCCCAAACGGCCACAGGACAAGATGCTCAACATTCCTAATTATTTCAGGAGGAATGCTAATCTAAAAGACAAGAAGAAGTCAATCCCCACCTGTCAGAATGGTCATCCTCACAAGTCTACAAACAATAAGCAGGGAAGAGAGCCAGGCGGAGAGGAAACCCCCCTACATGGTCAGTGTGAATGGACACTGGAAACAGCCCCTAGAAAGGACAGTCTCCTCAGGCCAGAAGCTAAAATCTCAAAAGAGCTCAGCCCATGGTCTGACATACCCACACCTGGGCCTGTATCCTGAGAAAACTGTCAGTGAAAAAGGCTCAGGCACCCCATCATTCACTACAGCACTGCTTCCAGAGCCAAGACACAGAACCAGCCAGATGTCACCCGATGGATTAAAGGTTAAAGAAGATGTGTACCTACGTACAATGGACTGTTACTCAGTCATGAAAAATGGCCACTGAAATTATACCACTAATTGTCACAAGGATTGACCTTGGAGGATCACAGACTAAGCAAAATTAGTCAGATGGAGAAAGACAATAGCATATGATGTCCCTTGTAGGCAAAATACAAAAAGAGATACAAAGGAACAAATTTACAACACAAAAAGTGACTCAAAATTTGACACAATCAGAAGTTTCCAAGAAAAAGTGATGTCAGGACGTCAGGGCTAACATATACACGGTAATCTGTATCTGTAATATATAATCCAGAAGGATTATCTCTTTCCTTCCTTCCTTCTTGCCAAATATACACAGAAATCTGTATCTCTAATAGATACTCAGGAAGGACCTCATGGTCAGCACAGGGTACTTTGCTCAACCTTCTGCAATAACCTCTATGGCAACAGAATCCAAATAAGATCAGATAAGCTGTATGTATATGTCATAAGTGAATCAGCTGAAGACAAGCCCAAAACCGCAAGTTGACTATGCTCCAAGACAGCACAGGCATGAGACTGAGGAAAAGGAATAGAAAAGCAGTGCCTAGTTTATTCCCCACGACCTCCCTGAGTTGGGCTGCTCTCCCATTCCTGGAGCCTGAGCAGGCTTGAGTCTCATGTCTGGACTGGGCTGGAGTCAAGACAGCCAGGTTGAGACAACCAAAATTTTAATAGACACCTAACCTGTGATTTCGGCCCCACTAGCTACAACAGCCAAGACAGGAAAGCAATCTAATTATAGAAGCACAGACAAATGGATACAGACAATGGGGTCCATGTACACAACAGAATATTTCTCAATCATAAAGAAGTAGGAGATAACGCCAAGTCCAGCCTCAGGAATGAAAGTGGAGATGATCATTCCAAGTGAAGTGAGGAAGACAAGGAAAGACAAGTATATGATATCACTTCTAGCTAAAAACTAAAGGTGGATACAGATGAACTTATTGCCTGGAGACACAGGCTTACAAACTTAGAAAAGAAACTTCTGATCACCAAGATATAAAGATGTGGGGCATGGAGAAATGAGCTGCTTCAGACTAAGATATGCACACTACTATTGATAAAATAAGTGACCAGGACCCACCGTGTAACACAAGGACACTTACCACACTCTGTATTAACCTGTAAAGAAAAACCCCAACAAATCATATATACATCTATGTAAAAGTGAAACAATTTGGGGTAGAAAGAAAAGGAAAAAACAATACACCCACAAGATTGTAATTTACTGTATACTCCAGTTCAAATGATGGAATGAAAACAGAAAAATCAAAAAAGAAATTCTGATTCTATTCTCCTTAGGACATACTGAGCTGGGCTGGTGCCATATCCACGGAGCCTGACTGGTTTGTGTCCCAAGGCTGGAGTGTCCTGGGGCTGAGGGAGCTGGGAGCATGTAGCAGGCAGTGTGTCTCCAAAATGGACCTGGAGTGCCTGTTGCCTCTGGAGAGACCTCAACCTCCAGAGACAGGCAGGAGAAATTAAGAGATTAGAATTAACATATACATATTAGTATATATCAAATAGATGATAAAAAGTACCTACTGAATAGCTTAGGAAAGTTTACTGAAACTGTAATCATCTATATGAGAAAAAGAACCCTAAAGAGAATAGATAAACATCTATGTATAACTGAATCGAGTTCCTGCACACCTAAAACAAACACAACATCAGAAATCCACTCTAAGCCCATAGAAAATAACAAGGAATTTACAGGGGAGAAAAAAATGTGGCATGAGGTAGTGCTACCGCCTTGTGGCTATTCTATGTAATAACACCACTAAGAGCGGTGCCCCAGGAATTTAATATTCACAAGGATCCAGGGGCTGTAAGTAAAAAACACTCGTACTCCAGGACTGTCCTTGGGGTTGTCATCGAAAAAGAATCTGAAACAAGGCAGGCGTTAAAGAAGCCAATTTCAAGATGTAAGTTTAAGTCACACTCTAAAAAAATCACATGAAAAGATGTCAACATCACTAACATTAGAGAAATACAATTCCAAACTACAATGAGGTATCACATCACACCAGGAGGAATGGCCATTGTCAAACACTCTGCAAACAGTCAGTGCTGGAGAAGATGTGCAGATAAGGTAACCCTCCTCCACTGATGCTTGGGAAGTAAATGGGGAACAGCCACTCTGGAGGACACCGTGAGGATTCCTTCAACCATGAAAATGAGAATGAAGTTAGAAAACATCCTAACACCAAACACAAACCCCAGAGAGCATAAATATCCAAATGTAATGATGGATACTATGAAATTACTGAGAAAAATATAAACAGGACACAATCTGACATAAAATGCAGCAAATTCTTTACGGGTCCACCTCTTAGAATAATGAAAAATAAACCACAAATCAGAGAGTGGGACTGAATTAACCTTAAAAGCATTTGCATGCCTAAAGGAATCCCTCAAGGAAAGACAAGGACAATCCTCAGAATAGGAAAAAATATTTGGCAAAGGAGATATCCACAGGGGATTCATCTCCAAAACATACAAACAACTTGTACAGCTTAATATCAACATACATATAACCAAGAACAAAACGGGCCAAAGATTAAAATGGTTAATCTCTCAGGAATGTCTATAGATTGCACTTCAGATCAGATCAGATCAGTCGCTCAGTCGTGTCTGACTCTTTGCGACCCCATGAATCACAGCACGCCAGGCCTCCCTGTCCATCACCAACTCCCGGAGTTCACTGAGACTCACGTCCATTGAGTCAGTGATGCCATTCTGCCATCTCATCCTCTGTCTTCCCCTTCTCCTCCTGCCCCCAATCCCTCCCAGCACATGAAAATGTGCTCAGCATCACTCATTATTAGGAAAACACAAATCAAAATCCAAGGAGCTAAGCACTCACATTAGTCAGAATGGTCACCTTAAAACATCTTAAAGAATAAATGCTAGGACTTCCCTGGTGGTGCAGCGTTAAGAATGTGCCTGCCAATGCAGGAGACACAGTTTGGAACCATAGTCTCAGAAGATTCCACATCAGTGTGGCCACTAAGCCCACATGTGCCACAGCTGCTGAGCCTGCGCTCTAGAGCCCCTGAGCTACAACTTCTGAGGCCTCCCACTGCAGCTTCTGGAGCCTGGTGCTCTAGAGCCCGCGTTCTGCAACCAGAAGCCACCACAGTGAGAAGCCTCATTCTGACAGTGAAACTAGAGAGTAGCCCCCGCTCACTGCAGATAGAGAGAGCTGGATTTCTGCAACCAAGGCCCAGTGCAATCAAAGACAAATGATTAAATAAAATTATTTAGAAATGAGTAAATGCTGGAGAGGGTGTAGAGACAAGGAAACCCTCCTGAGCTGTTGATCGCAATGTACATAGGTCCATCCAGTAGGGAGAACAGTATGGAGGTTCATTTGAAAAATAACACAGAAGTATTTTAGGACCCAGAAATCCCATGCATGGGCATAAATCCAGAGAAAATAAAAAAATGTAAAAGACACTCCTGCAATCATGGCCAAAAATGCAACAGCCAAGTCTGAGAAGCAAGGTAATTGTAGAAATTTCAGATGAATGGATACAAACGATAGGGTACATATACACAATGCAATATTTCTCAGCTATAAAGAGGTAGGAGATAATGCCAAGTCCAGTCACAGAAAAGAAATTAGAGATGATCATTCAAAGTGAAGTAAGGGAAACAGGGACAGGCAAGCATATGATATCACTTCTAGGTGTAATAGAAAAATGGATGAAAATGAACTTCTTTTTAAAATAGAGACAGCCTCACAGACTTAGAAAAGAAACAACTGCTCTCCAACATAGAAAGCTATGGGTGAGGGAGAAACGAGCTGCTTCAGACTAATATATGCACACTACTATTTATAAAGTCACCAGGACCTACTATGTAACACAAGAAAACGTGTGCAACACTATGTGATTACCTACACATAGAAAAACTGAAAAATAATGCATATACATCTATGTAGAAGTGAATCAAGTTATCCTAGATTGAAAAGGAAAAAGAAAAAGAAAAAAAACGACCCACACGATTGTAATTCATCTATTTACTCCAGTTCAAATTATAGGATAACAACATTAAAAAGAAAAATAAAAAGAGATGCTGACTCTATTCCCCTCACGCCATAGTGACCTAGGCTGTGGTCACATCCCTGGAGCCTGACTGGCTTGAGTCCCAAGGCTGGAGTGTCCTGGGGCTGAGGGAGCTCCGAGCATGTGGCAGGCAGTGTGCCTCCACAAAGAACCTGGAGTGCTTTTGCCCTCTGCAGAGCCTCCAGATACAGGCATGAGAAATGAGGAGTTTGGAGTTAACATATACATATTAATACATAATCAAAAAGATGATCAAAAATTAACTGCTGAAAAGCAGAGGGAAGTTTATTGAACACTGTAATCACCTATACGCAAAAGGAACTTTAAAGAGAATGAATAAATATCCATATATTACTAAATTGAATTCTTGTACACCGGAAACAAATACCACATCAGAAATCGACTCTATTCCAATATAAAATAGTAACGAAATTACAGGTTAAAAAAAAAAAAAAAGTGTGGCATGAGGAAGTGCTGCCACCTTGTGGCCATTTTCTGTGATTACATGATGAAAAGTTAGGCTGTTGGGCATTTAATATTCACAAGGATTCAAGCTCTGTAAGGAAAAACACATACATTTGAGGTCTTAGGAGTGGACATCCAAAAAGAATTCAACACAAAGCAGGTGTTCAAGTGGCCAATTTAAGGTGGTAAGTTTAACTCACACCCTTAAAAAAATCACATTAAAATATGTCACCATTGCTAAATATTAGAGAAATGCAAATCAAAACTCTAATGAGGTATTTCCTCATATGATTCACAATTGCCATTGCCCAAAAGTCGACAAACAATAAATGCTAGAAAAAGTGTGGAAAAAAGGAAACCCTCCTCCACTGTTTGTGAAAATGTAATTAAATTAGTAATAGACTATGGAGAATGGTGTGCAGGTTTTTAAAGAAATGAGAACGAGAATGCAATTAGAATACCCCTTGATGCATACATAAAAATAAACTCCAAATAGATTAAAGACCTAAATAAAAGGATGGATATAATGAAACTCTTGAGGAAAGGAGCAGAATATACTTTGACATAAAATGCAGCAAGTCCTTTTCTGACCCACGTCTTAGAATCATGAAGAATAAAACAAAAATAAATTAATGGGACCTAACTACCCTTAAAAGCGTTGTAACAGCAAAGGAAATGGAAACATAACAAAAAGACAATCCTCATAATTAAACTAATATTTGCAAAGACACCCACAAAGAATTTATCTTCCAAATGTATAAACAGCTTATGCACCTCAATATCAAAGAAACAACCCAATCAAATAGGGGCACAAGATTTAAATGGGCATTTCTCCAAAGAAGACACAGAGGTGGCCAGGAAGCACATGAAAAGATGCTCAGCACCTGTAAGTATTAGAGAACTGTGGATCAGAAATACAATGTGTTATCGCCTCACACGGGTCAGAATGGTCAGCATAAAAAAATCTACAAAAATAAATGCTGGAGAGGGTATGGAGGAAAAAGAACCCTTCTCCCTGTTGGTGGGAATGAAAGTCAGTAAATCTATGAAGGAGAACAAAACAAAGGCTTATTAAAAACTAAACAGAGAAGCACCATAGGACCTGGCAATCCCATTCTTGGGCATAAATTCAGAGAAAATCATAATTTTAAAGTGCATGCTACGTTCATGGCGGCACCATGTACAGTAGCTGAGACCTGGAAGCAACCTCAGTGGATAAGGACAGATGAATGGGTAAAGATGGGGTACACGCACACAGCGCGTTATTACTCAGCCATAAAAGCGTGACATCATGCCATGTCCAGCAATAAGGGGATCATAGGAAGTGAAATGAGAGAAAGAAAGACAAGTATCATACGATATCACTTAGTGCTGAATTCTAAAAATGGATACAAATGAACTTTACCAAACAGAAACGGCCTTGCAACATAGCAAAGCACCTTATGTTTACCAAAAGGGAAAGGTGGTGGGTGGTAAGAATGAGCAGGTGTTGATGAGTGTATACACATTACTCTTTATAAAAACCAAGGGGGACCCAAGATCAACACTGCATAATAAACTATATGGGAAGAGAACCCAAAAAAGGACATGTACACATCTATGCATAAGTGAATCATGTTGCTGTCCACCTAAAACAAAAACAGACAGACCCTACAACATTGTAAGTCACCTACATACCAATACAAAATACAAATTACAAAGAGTGAATGTCAACTCTATTCCCCTCAGGCTTTGGTGACTTGGGCTGCTGTCACATCCCTGAAGCCTGGGCAGGCTTGGTTCCCTAGGATGGACTGTCATGGGGCTGACAGAGCTGGGAAGGATGTGCCAGCCAATGAGCTCTGCCCCTTGGACCTGGCATGCCTGCTCCCCTCTGCACGGGCCCACAACCTCCAGATCCAGGAGGGTCCTCCTGCAGTGAAACTATGCCTACTGCACCCAAAGGATGTGGAGCCTCTGGGCTGAAAGAGCTTTGAAAAGCCCCATGGGCTCCTGTCTCCTGGTGGTGGAATTCTACCTCCAACCTCCTTCCTTAGGGTTGCCCAAGCTATGGGTGAAAGCATGCTCCACAAAATGGTGTTGCAGGAACTGGGATGTGTCCAGGAGACAGGGATAGGGAAGGAAGAAGGAATGGGACACAAGCCTTGAGTGTTTCTTCTGTCACATTCCACTCTAACAATCCAGGAACAGTGCTTTCCCCAAGGCTCTGGTTCCCCCAGTAACCAGAGTTGGGCATAAAGACATGCTGCCACCTTGTGGCCATTTCCCATAACAACAACCGTAAAACCAATGCTCATAGGCATAAGGCTTGAGGGGCTTAGGTTAAAAAAACACCTGCCCTCAAGAAATATCCTAGGGGAGGTCATCAGAAAAACATTCAAAACAGGGAAGTCATTCAACAAGCCAATTTGAATAATAAAGTTTAACACACTGTTTTAAAAAATCACATGAAAAGATGTCAAGATCACTAAATCCGAGAGAACTGCAAATCAAAACTTCAACGAGGTTATCACCTCACACAGGTCACAATGGCCAGAGGCAGAAACTCTGTAAACAATAAATGCTGGAGAGGGTATAGAGCAAAGGGAACCCTCCCACACTGATGCTGGGAATGGAAATTGGGAGCAGCCACGGTGGAGGACACCAGGCAGGTCCTTAGCATGAAAATGAGAATGAAATTAGACTACAACCTAACACCATACACAAAAACAAACTGCAAAAAAATTAAAGGTCTAAATAAATGGACAGATTCTATGGAACTCTTGAGGGAAAAAAGCAGAACACACTCTGACATAAAATGCAGTAAGATCTTTTTTGATCCACATCTAAGAATCAGGACATATAAAACAAAAATAAACAAATGGGACCTAACAGAGGTTAAAAACATTTGTACAACAAAGGAAACCATCAGTGAAAGAAAAAAAGACAACCAAGAATGGACACAATTCGTGTAAATGAAGATAGACACAGGGACTTTACCTGTACAAACAATTCATACAGCTCAGTATCAAAAACAAACAATCCAATAAAAAATTGGCCAAAGATCTAAATGTACATTTCTCCACAGAAGGCATGGAGATGGCCATAAATTACAAGAAAAGATTCTTATATCACTAGGTACTTACCCGAAAGGCAAGTCAGTTGTCCCATTAGGTATTACCTCACATCAATCAGAATCACTATCACACAAAAATCTACAACAATAAATTCTGCAGAAGATGGAGAGAGAAGAAAACCCTCCCACCGTGGATAGGAATGTAAACAGATACATCCACTAGGGAGAACATTATGGAGGTTCTTTAAAACACTAAACACAGAGGTACCAAGTGACCCAGCAATTCTATACCTAGGCACAGATCCAGTGAAACCCAAACCTTTAAAAGACACCTGCACCCCAATGATCATGGCAGTACTGGGTACAATAGCAAAGACAGGGAAGCAACTTAAGTGTACAAGGACAGATGAATGGATACAGAAGATGTGGTATATATACATAATGCAATATTACTTAGAAATAAAGAGGGATGAAATAATGCCATTTCCAGTTACAGGGAAGAAACTAGAGATGATCATACTAATTGAGACAGGGAAAGACAGGTGTCATAGGATATCATTTCAGGTGGAACCTGAAAATGGATACAAATGAACTTTTTACAAAAAAGAATCAACCTCAGAGACTTAAAAAAGAAACTTATGGTTACAAAAGAAGAAAGTTTCAGGGGGCAGAGAGCCATTAGCTGGTTAAGATTAATATATATACCATAAAAAAGGTGCTGAAGGGTTCTTAACAGTCACAAGTCTGACAGGGCTGTAAATGACATCCGCCCTCAAGAAATGTCCTGGGATAAATCACTGGAAAAGAATTCCACACAGGGCCAACTTTCAGGAAAGCAGACTTAAGAGGTAAACTTTACATACAAGGTGTAAAATAACAAAAGCACATGGAAAGATACTCCACATCAGCAATTATTAAATCAATGCCAATCAAAACTACAATGAAGTATCACCTCACACTGGTCACAGTTGCCATCATTAAAAAGCTCTACAAAAGTACAGCCACTATGGAGAACAATGTGGAGACTCCTTAAAAAACTGGAAATAGAACTGCCTTATGACCCAGCAATCCCACTGCTGGGCATACACACCGAGGAAACCAGAATTGAGAGAGACACATGTACCCTGATGTTCATCGCAGCACTGTTTAGAATAGCCAGGACATGGAAGAAACCTAGATGTCCATCAGCAGACGAAGGGATAAGAAAGCTGTGGTACATATACACAATGGAGTATTACTCGGCCATTAAATAGAATACATTTGAATCAGTTCTAATGAGGTGGATGAAACTGGAGCTGATTATACAGAGTGAAGCCGAAAAAAAAACACCAATACAGTATACTAATGTATATATATGGAATTTAGAAAGATGGTAATGATAACCCTGTATGCGAGACAGCAAAAGAGACATAGATGTATAGAACAGTCTTTTGGACTCTGTGGGAGAGGGAAAGGGTGGGATGATTTGGGAGAATGGCATTGAAACATGTATAATATCATATATGAAACGAATCACCAGTCCAGGTTCAATGCATGATACTGGATGCTTGGGGCTGGTGCACTGGGACGACCCAGAGGGATGGTGGTACGTGGAGGGAGGTGGGAGTGGGGTTCAGGATTGGGAACACATGTATACCTGTGGTGGATTCATGTTGATGTATGGCAAAACCAATACTATATTGTAAAGTAATTAACCTCCAATTAAAATAAATAAATTTATATTTAGAATTTCCAAAAAAAAATGAAATGAAAAAAAAAAGCTCTACAAAGAGTAAATACCACAGAGGATGTACAGAAAAGGGAATCTTCCCACAATCTTTGTGGGAATGTAACTGGTGAAGCCACTATTGCAAACAGCATGCAGTTTCCTTGAACACTAAACATACAGGTATCACATGATGCTACAATCCCACTCCTAGGTTTAGATCTGGAGAAATTCATCATTGAAATTCATTCAGCGAAATGACACGTGCACCCCTGTTTTCAGGCTAGCACTATTTACAATACCAAAGATGTAGAATCCACCAAAGTGTCCACTGACAGAAAAATAAAGACTACGTGGTATATCTATACACTGGAATACTACTCAGCCAATAAAGAGAATAAAATAAGACATTGGCAGCTGCATGGATGGACTGAGAAGTTTTCATCCCAAGTGAAGCAAGCCAAAGAGAAAAAGACGAATATCCTAAGATATCACATACAGGTGGAATCTATAAATTCATCCCAATGAACTAATGTACAAAACAAAAATGGACTCACAGACTGAGAAACCAAATTCTGATTATCAAAAGATAGTTAAAAGGGAGGGATAAATTAAGAGTTTTGGTTAATATATAAACACTGCTGCTGCTGCTGCTAAGTCGCTTCAGTCGTGTCCGACTCTGTGCAACTCCAGAGGTGGCAGCCCACCAGGCTCCCCCGTCCCTGGGAGTCTCCAGGCAAGAATACTGGAGTGGGTTGCCATTTCCTTCTCCAGTGCATGAAAGTGAAAAGTGAAAGTGAAGTCGATCAGTTGTGTCCGACTCTTAGCGATCCCATGGACTGCAGCCCACCAGGCTCCTCCATCCATAGGATTTTCCAGGCAAGAGTACTGGAGTGGGTTGCCATTGCCTTCTCCATGTGTGTGTGTGTGTGTGTTTGCTATAAACACTAATATTTATCAAATTGATAATCAAATAGGCCCTACTGAATAGAACAGGGGACTCTACCGAAAAAACTGTAATAACCTATATAAGGAAAAAACTGGAAAAAGAATAGATATACTTCTATGTAGAATCAAATCAAGTTCCTGTACCAACAAGACAGTGGAAATCAACTCTACTCCACTGTAAAATAAAAATTAAATTACCTGAGCTTGGTGAAGGGGAAACCAGACAGTGGTGACCTATAAATTAGACATGTGATATACTATGATATTAATATGACACCTCCAAAGGTTTTCACTCAGCAGAACACAGAGCAGCAACCCACTCAAAGGTGCCTGACCTCACGTGAATGTGACAAGGTGAAGAGAAGAAAAAGGACCACAGGTTAATCAGGGCAACACCCTCAATTCAGAAATTGGGAATCTCTGAGGAGACAGGACACACTGCAGGTAAAGAGCAGATACAGGGTCTCCGGGTACAGGAACCTGACCCATGCGCATGGGGGTGAGCCCACAGAATCCCCAGACTTGGGGTCCCATGGCCCTTGGTTAGGTCACCAGGTCTCTGCCAATTGGGCCCCTAAAGTGGAAGCAAGTGTGTTCCTATAACCCCCTGGGATGGTAGAAAGAAGTGTAAGGTCGGTCTCCTCTCCCCACACTGTCCCAGAGAAGTCCTCCTCTCTTCCCTTTGGTTCTGTGTGATATTAACTGTTTCTACAGCTGTCATGATAATGTTGAACACACTACCTTGGTTCTGGCAGGCTCAGTCCTTTCTTGGTCCACTGAGGTGTTGAGAAAACACACACCAGACGCAGGGCTGGGAGACGAGGGCCGGGTCTAGTCTCTCCTGAGGAGGGATGGTCAACCAGAAGGAGACCACAGCAGCGACCTCACCTGCTGCCCATTGGCCTTTTGTCTGATCCATGTGCCCTGCAATCAACTCACCAGGTGAACCTGCCTCCCTTCCCACTATGCTTGTGCTGGTGAATTGGAATAATCACCAGGTAGACACCTGAGGAATCCCCAGGAGCCCCAGGGAGGGTGAACCTCTCGGGGGTAAACAGGCAGACAGGCACAGGCCTGTATAAAGTGAACACCGTAAAGCATTAATTTCTAAACACAGGTGAAGCACACGTGTATTTTTCCCTTTTTCTTAGTTGTCTGTGTGTGGTCTCTCTGTACACATGATCCTGACCCATGCAGATCGTGTGAGACTCACACAGTACCCAGACCCCCCACCTGGGGTCACAAATCCCTTGTCAGGACAAGGACACCATGGCTGTGGTTGGCGGGTTCCCAACGTGTAAACAAGCCAGGTCCCTGGGACTTCCAGGGACCCTAGAAAGAAGTCTAGGGTCAGTCTTCTCTCCCCACAATTGTCCCTGAGAAGTCAGGCCCCTCCTGTTTTCACTATGGTTCTGTGTGATTTTTGTTGCTTTGAAAGTTCATTCTAGAGATGAATACTTTACCTTGGTTCTGGCAGGCTCTGTCTTTCTTGTCCCGCTGAGGTGCTGAGAAAACAGGAGCTGCTGCTGCTGCTAAGTCGCTTCAGTCGTGTCCGACCCTGTGCGACCCCATAGACGGCAGCCCACCAGGCTCCCCTGTCCCTGGGATTCTCAAGGCAAGAACACTGGAGTGGGTTGCCATTTCCTTCTCCAATGCAGGAAAGTGAAAAGTGAAAGTGAAGTCGCTCAGTCGTGTCTTGACTCCTAGCGACCCCATGGACTGCAGCCTACCAGGCTCCTCTGTCCATGGGATTTTCCAGGCAAGAGTACTGGAGTGGGGTGCCATTGCCTTCTCCGGAGAAAACAGGAGAGCTGGGCTGAAAGACGAGGGGCAGCTCTGTTCCCTTCCGAGGAGAGAGTCGAGTGGAAGGAGAGCACAGCAGCAACCTCACTTGCTGCCCATTGACTTTTTGTCTGATCCCTGTGCCCTGGAATCAATTCACCAGGTGTACCTGCCTCCCTACTCAACCTGAATGTGCTGGAAAATTGGAATGATTACCAGGTAGCCCACCTGAGGGGTCTCCAGGAGCCCCAGGGAGGTGAACCTGGCGGGGGACAGACTAGGAGCCTGACCGCAGCACTGACCCCTGGGAGGGCCAGGGAAGCCCACTCAGAGGAGAGCACGGTTCCCAGAGAAGTCTGCCCAGCCCCAGAGCCCAGACATCTGAGCACTGACGTTCAGACGCAGGCACGGAGTTTCCCAGACAGAGGCCAGGCCAGGCCTGCACCCGGGTCCCCACGTCCCAGCGCACACAGAACAGTCAGGCCTAAATGTCCTCACTGCAGAAAGCACACGGTCTCATCTCTCAACATCATCAGTGTAGACAGGACTTAGAGAGGTCTAAATCTACCATGTAGACAGAACTTGGTCAAGTTCAGACTAGTTTAGGGCTGGTCTCCCAGCAGGCACAGGTCACACACATGTAAGGTCTCTCATCGTTGGACAGGGGCTCACCCTCATGTGGGAACTAGGATGTACATTTCTTGAAGAAGAAATCATCACTGGGCTCCACACTTCACCCACATCAGGAAACTGAAAGGATCTGTATCATTACACATTTCAGCAGGCAAAACAACATTGTTATCAATTTCTCTGGCCACATGATCATCAGGATGAAGGGGAGACCCAGGAATTTCTTAGAGTGCAGCCCAGTCTCCTATAAAGATACACCGGAAGTGGCCTGATTCCAGCATCCCAGGCCTCCAGCAGGAGGCGGCCACACTGGAAGCCTTCTAGAAAAGTACATTCTTTATCAGAATAGAAATATGTTGTTGAAATTGCAAGCATTCTAGTTATTATTTGCAAACCTAAAATATTCTTAAAATCTTGGCACTCTAATCATTGTGTTTCCCATTGGTTCCTTTGTATTCAGATTTTCTGGGTAGAAATAAGCCATCATTTCAAATTAGTTTCTTCTAATTCTGTGTTTTGTTGTTATATGAAATGAAAGGTCATATTTGAAAAAAAAATAAAAATTTTCCTGCAAACAAATAGTGACTCAAAGAGCCCATGAGGTGCATGTATTTTGTTTTCTAAGAGTTTCATTTTTCTCCTTGAAGAAACTGAACAAATAGGGCTCCTGGTTTTTTTTGCTTCTCTGTTCCAAATGAAAAAAAAAAATTATTATATCAAGATATAACTGTTTTTGAGTTTTGAAATATCATACCAGTGTAACAGGGGTTCAAGGAAGTGGAATGCTCTTATGCTGCTGCTACTGCTGCTAAGTCACTTCAGTCGTGTCCGACTCTGTGCGACCCTATAGACGGCAGCCCACCAGGCTCCCCCGTCCCTGGGAGTCTCCAGGCAAGAACAGTGGAGTGGGTTGCCATTTCCTTCTCCAATGCATGAAAGTGAAAAGTGAAAGTGAAGTCACTCAGTCGTGTCTGACTCTTAGCGACCCAATGGACTGCAGCCTACCAGGCTCCTCCATCCTTGGGATTTTCCAGGCAAGACTACTGGAGTGGGGTGCCACTGCCTTCTCCCTCCATACACTACCATGTGTAAAATAAACAGCCAGTGCGAAGCTGCTGTATAACACAAGGAACTCAGCTTGGTATTCTGTGATGATCTAGAGGGGTGGGATGGATGTGGAGGGTGAGAGGGAGGCTCAAGAGGCTCATGTATGTATGTATGCATACAGCCGATTTGCATTGTTGCAAGCAGAGATTAATACAGCATTGTAAAGCAATTACATTCCAATAAAAAAAAAGAAAAAAACTATAAAGCAAATGTTTTCCCAATTGCTGATGATAAAATATAGCGTGAACTTGTCGTTCTGTTGCTCAGTCGTGTCTGACTCTTTGAGACTCCACAGACTACAGCATGCCAGGCTTCCCTGTCCTTCATTATCTCCTGGAATTTGCTCAAACTCATGTCCATTGAATTGATGACACCATTCAACCATCTCATCCTCTGTCGTCCCCTTCTCCTTCTGCCCTCAATCTTTCCCAGCATCAGGGTCTTTGCCAATGAGTTGGCTCTTTGCAACAGGTGGCCAAAGTACTGGAGCTGCAGCTTTAGCATCAGTCCTTCCAATGAATATTCAGGATTGATGTCCTTTAGGATGGACTGATTTGATCTCCTTGCAGTACAATTCGAAAGCATCAGTTCTTTGGCGCTCAGCCTTCTTCATGGTCCAACTCTCACATCCATACATGACTACTGGATAGGTTGAACTGGCCCAACCAAACCTTTGTGTATCACTTCATGTTGTTCATATGTGTACCTGATCTCAAGGCCATCTTCAATATGCTTAATCATATGCTCTGTATAATAGTAAAATGACTTTAAAACTTTATTTTTAAAAATATTTAAAAATGTCAATGTTCTTATGGGGATATAATAAATGATTACTAATTGGATTCGTGTCTAATTATTCTCATTTTAAAGATGTAGAGTCTGATGCAGAGTGATTAATTTTCTTGAGGTCATACGGAATCCATGAGTATAATTGGTGAGATATTTTGAGTTTCCCAGATAAGTAATATCATGGAAAAAAAGACCCCTGCTTATACCCCTCCCCCCCTACACACATAACTAAATGACAACAAAATACCCAAAGGAGACATAGCAACCAATGGCAATATGTGCCCATTATTGGGATTTTAATTCAAACAAAGACACTATAAAAACTATAGAACAAATTTTGGTATCTATTAGATATTTCATATTAGAGGATTACCATTAATTGTCTTAGGAGCCATTATGATTTTGTATAAATATATAAAAAGTGCAATAAACACATACAACTATAGATGAAATTACATAAGGTCTAGAAATGGCTTCACAGTAACATGAGGAGGAGGAAATGTGATGCAATGGAGGGACTGTATATAAAAAGCAATAACCCTAGGATAATCATGAGAAAAATCGCAGACAAATCTCAGCTGAGGGACATTCTACAAAAAAACTGACTAGGAATCCTCCAACATATCAAGGCCATTCCAAACAAGCAATGCCAAGAAACCATCACAGTCGAGAACAGCCTCAGGAGACAAGGTAACTAAACCTAATGTAGTAGCTGGATGGGATCCAGGGCAGAAACTAAGAAAACCTGATAAAGTATGTTTTAGTTAATAATAGAGTATCAATTTGGCTCATTTACTGTGATATAGGTACCATACTATTAATAGTAAAACATTAATATTAATAATATATATTTTTAAAAGAACCTAAAGAGATTAACAACCATTTGTAATAAGTGAACCTTGTTTGGGTCTTGATTAGAACACATAAACTCTAAGGACATTCGTGAATCAATCTAGTAAATTTGATAAATTTGTGTATGATGCTGAAGCTGAAGCTCCAATACTTTGGCCATATGATGTGAAGAGCTGACTCACTAGAAAAGACCCTGATTCAGGGAAATACTGAAGGCAAAAGGAGAAAGGGGCAATGGAGGATGAGATGGTTAGATAGTATTACTGACTCAGTAGACATGAATCTGAGCAAACTCTGGGAGATAGCAGAGGACGGGGCAGCCTGGTGTGCTGCAATCCATGGGGTTGCAAAGAGTTGGACACAATTTTTCCACTTCCAGCAAGCTTCTGTTGAATGCACTTCCACTTTCTATGAACAAGTTTTAAAGTGGTCATCAGAGCATTCCTTAATCTTCTTCCATTTTACCTTATCTTCTAGAAACTTCTTGAAGCATTTAGTGTGTGGAAGGCTCTTTCTCAGTTCCTAGTGCTCCTGTAGATTTCCCCTAATTAAAAAATAAAAAAAGAAACATATCTGCTTCTACTGGATGGAATTCCTGCTTTCTTCCTTCAAATCTTTATTCAAAAGTTAGAAGCTTATGAGAGAATTCTGAACAGTCACTGATTATCCTTGAGCCTTTCTTTTCTTGCCTGTAAAGTGGAAATCACCTTGTAAAGTTGTCAAGGTGAAAGGGGGTGTGGCATGGATTGGGATATTAAGATTGACATGTATACGTAAGTATGTATACAATAGACAACTAACGAGAACCTACTGTATGGCACAGGGAACTCTACTCAAGGCTCTTTGGTGACCTAAATGGGAAGGAATTCCAAAAAAGAGGGGATATATGTATACATGTAACTGATTTACATTGCTGTACAGCAGAAACTAATGCAACTCTGTAGAAGCAACTATACTTCAATAAAAAGTAAAAAAAAAAAAAAAGATTTAGTAATAGCATGTATGTTGAGTTTAGCACAGAGCCTGGAGCATGTTAGTCACTCAGTCCTGTCTGACTCTTTGTGACCCTATGGACTGTAGCATGCCAGGCTCCTCTATCCATGGAATTCTCCAGGCAAGAATACTGGAGTGTGTTGCCATTTTCTTCTCCAGGGGGTCTTCCTGATCCAGGGATAAAACCCTAGCCTCCCTCATTGCAGGCAGTTTTCACCATCTGAGCCACCAGGAAGCCCACCTGGAGCATAGTGGAAACCTAAAAACTGACAACTGTTTTATTGTTGTGTCTCTAATGATATTATTTAAACCTCACCATGGAAGCACAGCTAGAAAGGTAGGAGTTTAGCAATTATTTGTAAAGAAAGTATATTGCAAATTTGCTTACTAATTATGTAACAGAATTATCTAACAGATACGCGTGTGCTCTTTAATCTGGCTACAAATAAAATTGTGAAAATGCCTCCTCTTTCCAAAAAGCATACGAATCTAATTAACATGTCACAGTAGTCAATCAACAGTGTAGAATTTAACTGTGGGTGTTTGCATTTATTGCAGTCAGCCATGGATGAGGGAAGCAGCCTGCAAGGTCCAGAAACATAGGGAAGCAATATACTTTCTTTACAGATTCTCTACATGAACCAGGTCAGGTCTTGAAAAATAAATAATTTCAAAACCATTCTAATCAAGCTTTTAGGCTGAAGTTGAAATAATGTTAGTAATGGTGATGATGGTCATAACAATAGTTCATATATAACTGCTAAACTCCAACCTTCCTAGCCATGCGTCCATGGTGAGGTTGCTGCTTTTCAGGTTTCCACAATGCTCCAGGCACTGTGTTAAACTCAACATACACACTGTCACTAATTCTTTTGTTTTCATTTTTATTGGAGCTCCCTGGCAAGTAGGCTGACTGCTGAGGGAGAACGCACTGTGTGATTGAATGCATGGTCCCATCCTGATCACAGGAAGGATTAAATGTTAGCACTATTTTTCTTGAGATTTAACAAGACAAACTAGAGCTAATTATGATCACTCTTATTAAATTTCTGCCCTGCAAATTCGGAAACTGTGATAATGCAGACTTGGTGTATGTGAAAGACAATTAAGATATATGATTCAGTGCCGTCAAGTGGAAATTCTCTATTAACAGTGCACCGTTGGATGATACAGACCAATCATTTGTGTGTTTATTATTTAGTTGCTAAATTGTATCTGACTCTTTTGCAACCCCATGGACTGTAATCTGACAGGCTCCTCTGCCCACGGGATTTCCCAGGCAAGAATTCTTTACCACTAAGCTACCAGGAAAGCCCCTTATGTGAGTTTATCATCTCTCAATTTTGTGCACTTAGTTTTTAGATTTTCTTTTTTTGGTATGGCTCATTGGTAAAGAATCCATCTGCCAATGCAGGAGACTTGGGTTCAATCCCTGGGTTGGGAAGAACCCCTGGAGAAGAGAACTGCAACCTACTCCAGTACTCTTGGCTGGGAAATTCCATGGACAGAGGAGTCTGGCGGGCTACAGATCAAGGGGTCGCAAGAGTCAGGATACAACTTATCAACTAAAACGGACAACCACCATTTTTGAAGTCTTCATTAGATTTGTTACAACACTGCTTCTGCTTTGTGTTTTGACTTTTTGGCCACGAGACATGTGGGATCTTAGCTCCCTGAACAGGGATCGAGCCTGAACCTCCTGCAGTGGAAGCTGAAGTCTTAACCACTGGACCACCAGGGAAGTCCCTGTGCACTTATTTTTGACTCCTAGTGCCATCTGCTTCAGTGTTATCAAGGTTCACCTCAGGCTGAAGGAATAATACTCATGTGTCACAAAGCATCTGCGTGGTTTTAAGATGGAGAGAGGTTCATGAGCGCACAAGCAAGGATGCAGCGGGGGTGGCTTACAGAAGGGGTGTCAGTCTGTGCTGCACTCATCAGTCTTGGGAAGATGACCAAAATTCCAGAGCAGAGAGCTGAGCTGAAGAGTCCCCCTGTGGGGATGATGTGGAAGCAACTCTCAGAAGCATGGCTCTAGGGTGCATCTGGATGGCCAGGGTTTAAGTACATACACACTACTATGTATAAAATAGAGGGTGGCTCAGCTGGGAAAGAATCTGCCTGCAATGCAGGACACCCAGGTTCCATCTCTGGGTCAGGAAAATACCCTGGAGAAGGAAATGGCAATCCACTCCACATCCTTGCCTGGGAATGCCCATGAACAGAGGAGCCTGGTGGGCTATAGTGCATTGGGTTGCAAGAATTGGACACAACTAAAGTGACTGAACACCATATAAAATAGGTAACAAATGAGATAACTTGCTGTACAGCTCAGGGAACTCTACTCAATGCTCTGTAGTGAACTAAATGTTAAGGAAATTCACAAAAAGGCATATATATATATATACACATACATACACATATACATATATGGGCCTCCCTGGTGGCTCACACAGTAAAGAGTCTGCCTGCAATTCAGGAGACTGAGGTTCGATTCTTGGATTGGGAAGATGCCCTGGAGAAGGAAATGGGAACCCACTCAAGTATTCTTGCCTGGAGAATCACATGAACAAAGGAGCCTGACGTCCATGGGGTCGCAGAGTCAGACACGAATGAGCCACTAACACTTTCACGTATGTATAGGTATAGGTGATTCATTTTGTTGCACAACAGAAACTAGCCCAACACTGTAAAGCAACTGTGCTCCAATAAAAATTAATTTTTAAAACTGTGAAGAAAACAAAAATAAAAACAAAAAACAAAGCACCTGTTGAGCTCACTGGGGCCCTGAGTGTATTGCCTGCCTGTGACCTCGCAGGGCAGTGGTTTTAGTGCAGCATAGAGAAAGCCTCTGTTCCTCCTTGTTGGTTTAACTGTACGATACACAATCCTGTAAACAAATTAATTTCCCTGGGGACTTCTGAAAGCATCCTAACTGTATTATCATTTTTCTGCATAAAGGAAGCTTAGCAAGAAAACAATTATGGAATGGACTTGAAATGATCTCCAAATGGCCATCAAATAAGAGATGGCAGTCCACAGACATGCTGGGAAAAAAAAAAGTTTCTCTTGTTAAATCCAATTTGTTTATTCTGAAAGCTTGGTTGACTCTCTCCTGTTCTTTTTTCCCTTTGGGCAGAAATTCTTTGGCACCAGCGTTTAAAAAAATTTAAATGTCCATAGCCTTTGTGCTCTGTCCCCTCACTCCAACCTATTATCAAGGCCAAGGAATTCTCAAATTTGGCCTGTTCTGCAATGAGCTGACCAGGCTGGGGCGGGGAGGATGAGTGGACAAGCCACTGCAGTATTCTTGCCTGGAGAATCCCGTGGACACAGGAGCCTGGTGGGCTACAGTCTATGGGTCTGCAAGGAGTCAGATACTGACTGAGCAACTGAGCACACATACACACACATCAACAAAAATAATGTTAAACCTCAATTAACTAGAACTTTTATTCAAAACAGTGTCTTTGGCAACCCATTCCAGTATTCTTGCCTGGAGAATCTCTTGGACAGAGGAGCCTGGTGGGCCACAGTCCATGGGGTCACAAAGACTCAGACACAACTGAGCAGCAAACACTTTTAGAAAAAAAAGACAAGTAACAAAAAATAAAAGGATAATATTTATTTATTTATAATTCCAGGGGATGTCCCATATCAGTAAACTGTTCCATTTCTTGTCCCTTCTATGACTACTTTCAGTTACAATCGTTCAGTGTAACACATCTGAAGCAACTGAAATACTTCAAGCGTCAAAAAACATTAACTTACCTCTGGCATACTGTATTTTTTAAGGCAGAAGTATTTTCTGCAGTCGTACTTTCCAGCAAAACTAAAGAGTGTTTGCTGGTTAATCTTCAGTTTACCAGACCACACATTTCAGAGTTATTCCAGTTAACTGAGGTTTACAGTCTTAAGATCATATTACCAGAGAGGGAAAAATTTCCCTTTTCCTCTAGCCATTTAAAGAGACCTCTGCCACCAACACACCTCCCTATCTTCATGAAAATATCCAGTGAAATACTACTTTAGATGGAAATTTTTTTATCCTAATTACCATTTAGAAAAAATTCTTTTTAAGTTGATACTAAAGAGAATTGTGATTTCTGCACATCTTCCACAACTATTTGATAGAGCTTAATTATACATACATTTTAAATGAGATAATCATTTTCAAGGGAAAGAAAAAGAAAGTTATTTATATAAAAATTTTGCTTTATAAAAGTGTATAAATATCATCCTGCCAATATACTTTCCATTCCCTCCTAAGGCAGCTGCACCTGTGACAGTGAGGTCGTAAATATTACATCTTATTTCTTGGATAGAACTGTGTAGGTGTTCAGAAAGTATATTTTCCAGTAGGTGTGATTCTGTTGGATATCAAAGCAGTCGTTAGAGATGTTAGTATTTCATTCCATTTCTTCCTTTATGAGATTATCACCAAATGTTGAATTGATGATGTCTGTTTAGCCAGGCACCACCACCATCACCATCATCACTTCAATTTTGGGAATTCTCAACAGCATGCCTCATTCAGAGAGATGGGTATAGTTTATATATACTATAAACTTTAAGTGATAAAGATTACGTGATAAAGAATCCAGTCTTAAAGTACACCTTTAGATCCTCTGTTCATAACAGATTACTGTGAATTTGTACAAATTCAATTTATCGTTTAAAATTGTACTATGTAATATATTACTAGATTATTATGAAATATTTTTCCTATAAATGCACTCAAAATTTTCTGAGGCATTTGTTAAGCCTATTTCTAGCAATATGCCAAATGCTAACAACCAGATATTTAAAAACTCCAAGGATGAAGTCAGCTTTCTTCATTTTCTGAAAATTAACTTTAGTTAGTAGGAATTCTGTGGAAATACTGACCTACTTCATCTTATGTAACCTTCAAAATAGTTCAAACAGAAACAAACAAAAAACACAAACAAGCTACATAAAACAAGAATCTTTCAATTATAAAACTGCTGAAATATCATGAGTCAGCTGATCTAAGAAATTATACAAGATAAAGCTGAAACAGCTGTTTTTTTAAAAACAATTAAACCCATTCTTTTTTCCCTTAAGGTTACAAGAAAATGGAAATCACCCATTAAATCATGCAGAGATTTAAGTCAACATTTATTTACCTAAGAAACCAAAATGTCTCTTATCTTACAGTTATAAATATTCATAACACGCCAACTCTTTTTTTGTGACCAGTTCTTTATGCCGTTGAGACTAGACTGCATGGTACTGCTTAGCCGGGGTGTATGATAATGCTGAATTAGGTATTGTTCAGCTGGATGTTATAAAGCTGAATTATGTATAAAATATTATTTCTGGTATTTGCCCATCTTCTATTGAAGTGCCATTATTATTGCCAGGAGAACTAAAAAAGAAAAAGACAGTCTTGCTAGCAGTAGGTGTTTCGTGCACCACCTTCTTCAGTCCTTTTGTACCATAGTGGGAATCCGGACCCTAAATGAGAGCAAACGGTTCATTAGTCATTTTCATTTAATAAGCACTCAACTGGACATGGCATTTCAATTAGATTAACGATCTACTTTATTTCTTTATAGCTCTTGTATAAAAATTTATGCCAAGTCATTTACTGAAAAATGTAGTTTCTGCTACAAGCTAATTAATGACTAAAAATACTGAACGTAGAGCTCGGGTATTAGAGAACAGTGAAATGGTTTAAAAAAAAAACAAAAAAAACTGTTTTATCTTCTATTAAACTTGCAATCTCCTGATCAAACAAAGGGCTACTAGATTCTTGTGGAGAACTAACAGCTCTCCCGAGCAGAGCTGTGCTGAGAGGCACTGCTTTTCTCAAAGCCGTGGTACAATTTAGCTCCCAGCTTCCTGCCTTCCCTGCTTCCGCCAAGGATTTATTGTGAGTGATTCTCAGCTGCTATTGAAACACGTGCTCTGCAACATGCAGGAGGAAACCCCAGGCCCTGCAGCTCACCAGGTAGAACACTCGGGAAGACTCTTACTTTGAGTGTTGCGCATGCCATGTAGCACAAGTTGGGCAGGATCTCTATGGGTTCTTTGAACATGACCCTGAATGTGTTAGCAGTTCCGTCACAACTGAATCCAGTATCATTTTGTCCCAGTGTTTGTTTTTTTTCATATTCTATGATCTGTAATTTTTAAAAGAAAAGTTAAATTTAAGTTACATCAACTGAAATAAAGTTTCCTAGAAAAGAATATGAAGCCCTTAGGAACAGCACAGCAGGCTTCTACTTTCTGTTGTCATTTTTCTCTGCCATCTCTAACCACCAAAGATGGCTTGAAACACGCTGTCAGAAAACGCATTCACCGGCCTTGGCTGTAGAAGAGGAGCTTCTAAAAAGGACACATGGCTTGGGAACTGGTGTTAAAGAACGTGTGGATTTTAGAAACCTGAGGGAAATGAGCCTTTACTCCTTGCTAGCCTCTGTCTTTGGAGAAGGCAATGGCACCCTACTCCAGTACTCTTGCCTGGAAAATCCCATGGATGGAGAAGCCTGGTGGGCTGCAGTCCATGGAGTCGCTAAGAGTTGGGCATGACTGAGCGACTTCACTTTCACTTTTCACTTTCATGCATTGGAGAAGGAAATGGCAACCCAATCCAGTGTTCTTGCCTAGAGAATCCCAGGGACGGCGGAGCCTGGTGGGCTGCTGTCTATGGGGTCACACAGAGTTGGACACGACTGAAGCAACTTAGCAGCAGCAGCAGCAGCAGAAGCCTCTGTCTTGTTGATGGGAAATTCCTGTAATATCCTATGTGGATATTTAAAATATGATAATTCTGTCTGTCCCATAACCTGTGCCAGGCACTGAGACACCCTCAAGGAGCTTCTAGTCATGAGAAGACAAGTAAACAGGGACAATTCAGAACAGCACCTGCAGTAGGAGAGTTGTGCTTGAGATGAAGTGGAGGAGGACAGGAAACACTGATTTTATCAGGAAGTGGTGAGGCTCCACAGAAGAGTTTTAAAAGCTCAAGCCAGAGGTCCAGGTTATAAGAGAAAAGTCTTCATGCAAAGACAGTATGTGTGGAAGCCAAGGCTCACAAAACCATCTTTTTGCATATTTCAGATAAAGAGAGTAACAGCAACACAGGCTGAACCAGTACATGCAGTGGAAGATGGGGACAGTGGCTACCTCGCGGGGAGAGACCAGAAAAGATCACGCAGGATGTCTGGGGTGCTGTATTGCACTGTTCCTTCATCAGGCCACTGGTTACACAAGCAAGTCCACAGTAAATGGAAAGGAAGTCACACACTTATAACTATGTGTACTTTTCTGTATATACAATTGGCCCCTGTGGACGTGAAGGGCTTACTGTATGACATCATTTTATATAAGGGGCTTTAGTATCTGTGGGTTCTCGTAACCATGTGGGGTCCTGGAACCAACCGCTCAAGGATACGGAGGGACCACACTGTATCACAGCTCAGTAAAAAATTTAAAAGAAACAAAAGACATGCTGGCACCCGGGAATAAAGTAGCTGAGACACAAAATTTGGCTGTGGCAATGCAACCTACAGCAAGCCACTCAGTTTTACCTTTTAATTTGGGAAAAAATTTGTTTGCCTTCTTCCTAAGGCTATTGTGAGAATCAAATTATAAAACTAGAGCAACAATGACAGCAACAGACTCTGTTTCAAACACTTTACAGGCATCGTCTCAACTGGTCCTCAGAACATTATAATGGAGGTACTATGCCTATCAATGGCACCCCACTCCAGTACTCTTGCCTGGAATTCCAAATCCCATGGATGGAGGAGCCTGGAGGGCTGCAGTCCATGGGGTCGCTGAAGGTCAGACACGACTGAGCGACTGCACTTTCACTTTTCACTTTCATGCATTGGAGAAGGAAATGGCAACCCACTCCAGTGTTCTTGCCTGGAGAATCCCAGGGACGGGGAAGCCTGGTGGGCTGCCGTCTATGGGGTCGCACAGAGTCAGACATGACTGAAGTGACTTGGCATAGCACAGCATGCCTATCAAAGTAAACAAGGAAACTGAGGCTTACAGGGGTCACACAATCTGCCCACAGTCACACGGTGGAGATAGCAGAGTTGAAATTCAAACCCAGGGAGATCTATCTGGTAATGTATCTAGAGGGTGCATAAGACCAGTCACTCAGTGGAAGAACATAAAGAGAAGTCCTATTTCTATTCATTTTCTATTTTATCAGCTAAGTACACCTATAACCCTGATGCCCTCCCTCAGTTTGTCAAGGGCTCTGGAGTTTCATGTAACATGTGACGGGCACTGAAGGAAGAGAGGGCTCTTCAGCCATAGAGAATGATCGTCAGGCCCTCGCTCTTCCAGGCCTGCAGATTACACAGCCTGCCTAAGTGGGTTTACGGATCCTATTAGATAGGATCTCAACAATATATAGGAGAAGGCAATGGCACCCCACTCCAGTACTCTTGCCTGGAAAATCCCATGGATGGAGGAGCCTGGTGGGCTGCAGTCCATGGGGTTGCTAAGAGTCGGACACGACCAAGGGATTTCACTTTCACTTTTCACTTTCATGCATTGGAGAAGGAGATGGCAACCCACTCCACTGTTCTTGCCTGGAGACTCCCAGGGATGGGGGAGCCTGGTGGGCTGCTGTCTATGGGGTTGCAGAGTCGGACACGACTGAAGAGACTTAGCAGTTAGCAGCAACAATATATACAGTAAAACCAGGAGTGATCATGAAAATCTTTATACCCCTCAGAGGTCTTCTGTGATTTTTTTATTTTCTAACCTTTAAAATCTCTCAGATAAACAAATTTCAGTGGCTTTTGAACCTATTTGTTAAAAATATTAAAACTGTAACTTTCTGATTTATAAGAGCAACGAATTAATATGAACAATATAAATTTATAGCTGAATTTCACTAGATTTTAGTGGACAGGATTTTAAAATGAGCATGATTTCATTAGCCCAGCCAATAAAGCAATTCTTCCATTTGGAATGAGGTATCTTTGTGAGGGGGCTTCCCTGATAGCTGAGTTGGTAAAGAATCCGCCTGCAATGCAGAAGACCCCAGATTGATTCCTGGGCGGGGAAGATCCGCTGGAGAAGGGATAAGCTACGCACTCCAGTATTCTTGGGCTTCCCCTGTGGCCCAGCTGGTAAAGAATCCGCCTGCAATGCGGGAGACCTGGGTTTGATCCCTGGGTTGGGAAGATCCCCTGGAGAACAGAAAGGCTACCCATTCCAGTATCCTGGCCTAGAGAATTTCATGGACTGTATAGTTCATAGGTTCACAAAGAGTTGGACATGACTGGGCTCCTTTGTGAGTCTTTGTGAAGAAGTGAAGTATCTTTTCTGGGTGTCATCAGACAAGGTCTTTGAATTGTCGTGTGGTCCTAAAGACTAATGATGCATTTTGATCACAAAGTTCACTCATGTTTTCACTATTAAAAATAGAATATTAATAACATTTTAGAGGGCAGTATTTTCTGTTTATGGAAGTCTGAAATATTGTTTACTTCCTTTTTTCCTTTGTGTGTTTATTTATGTATAAAATTAGTATAGTACTGCATAGGTGTATGTGTATAGTAGATAAAAGTACAATGTAGATGTGTTTCAAAAATAATTTTACTAACTAGGGCATGCAATGGAAAGTGTGGAGAACACTGGTGGACTGGGAGGGAAGGAGAGAAGAGCTTCACTTTCTTCAAGGGTAAATGATCATGCCTTATCGGAAAAAACTGAGGTGGAGCAGACCTAAGAATGGGGCAGGACACAGACAGACCATCAGAGATCAGAGATGTCACCAGGAGTTATAGGGAATTAGGCAGTTTCAAGCTCTAGAATTCAAGTATCAGGAAGAAAGCAGGTGGGGGTTTGCAGATAGCCAGTGCAGATAGGAAGGGCTAACAGAAGGGCTTCCCGGACAAAGGAGAGCTCCTTATAGTGAATGCTTCTGTTAAGAGCCCCAGGACCCCAATTTTCTGAAACCACACACTTTAGATCAATTGTAAAAAGGAACCCTCTAGGCTTAAAATGCTACTAGTAGGCTTTCTGATGCCTTTGATAATTATACTGAAACTTGGATTTCATCAAAACAGTACCTTACTGCAAAATTACACTTGTTATATATTTCAGATGGTATAGAGTGGGTGAAAAAAGTGTACCTGTATATTCACTTGATAATCCGTGGGACCATGAATAGAGCCATATAAACCAAATCCAACTATAGAGATTCTTCTGTTAACTGTGAACCTAAGGGAATGAGGCCAAATATCAAATAACATACAAAATTCAATAAGCATTCATGTTCTAAAGGCTTATACATTTTTTAAGTGTTACTCAGCACATCTAACTTTGCTCATAATAAAGAAAACTATTAAAAATTAAACATCCTGAGAAATGTCTTCTGTTTACCCAAAACCTCTAGCTAGAGTAACTTAACAGGAACTTAACTAGAATCTGTTGCCTGTACTGTACACCTTTGAGTCAAGCATTTCAGCCTACATGCCCACTTCTTTTGTCATCATTTTAGTCCACATCTGCCTGTACATCTCCTTCCTGAACACAGATGTGTCAACCAGCAGCATCCCAAACTGACAATTCCTCGGCTGGATGACTACTTCAGTTCAGTTCAATTCAGTCGCTCAGTCGTGTCCAACTCTTTGTGACCCCATGTATCGCAGCATGCCAGGCCTCCCTGTCCATCACCAACTCCCGGAGTTCACTCAAACTCACGTCCGTCGAGTTGGTGATGCCATCCAGCCATCTCATCCTCTGTCGTCCCCTTCTCCTCCTGCCCCCAATCCCTCCCAGCACCAGAGTCTTTTCCAATGAGTCAACTCTTCACATGAGGTGGCCAAAGTATTGGAGTTTCAGCTTTAGCATCAGTCCTTCCAATGAACACCCAGGACTGATCTCCTTTAGAATGGACTGGTTGGATCTCCTTGCAGTCCAAGGGACTCTCAAGAGTCTTCTCCAACACCACAGTTCAAAAGCATCAATTCTTTGGCGCTCAGCTTTCTTCACAGTCCAACTCTCACATCCATACATGACCACTGGAAAAACCATAGCCTTGACTAGACGGACCTTTGTTGGCAAAGTAACGTCTCTGCTTTTGAATATGCTACCTAGGTTGGTCTACTGAGGGCCTATTAGATGGAGGCACTGCGCCTGGCCCTGCGGAAATAATGGTCAACAAGACAGTCTCTGGCCCTACTGCACTTATGTCGAGGACACTGATTATAGATAAGTAAACAAAGAGTTAATCATTAATTATAAACTGTGTTAAGAACTGTGAAGGAAGCAGGCTGCTGTAACAGAATAGGTGGTGGAGGACTTGGGCATAGGACCTGAGTTACACCAGTGGATCAGAATGGGATTCCACACTAGAACAACGAGCAGGTCCAGTCTGGTTACTATAGTTAAGAAACAGACTCACCTTACTCCATTTATAAACGTATGAAAACTAGCATCAAGCACAAATGGCACAAATGACTGTATAATAATAAAGAATCTATAACATAAAGGAGTTATCCTCAACATTTCATGTTTCAAGAATTGAAGTCACAAGTTTAATTTTACTATTACTACTACCACACTATTACCACTTTATGAGCATTTCCTGTGTTAGGCACTGAGCCCAGTTCTTTATATGAAATATTTCCTTTAGTCATAATAGTTCTATATACTAAGTAACAGTATTATTTTTATCATCCTCAGTTTTTATAGTTGAAGAAACTGAGGTTTAGAGAAATCAATCTGCCTGGATTAAAACTGCATACCTGAGCTGGGACACAACCCCAGAGCTGCATGAATCAAAAGGTCACGCTCTTAAACATCATGCTAAAACTCCCAGTATGAGACTCTCCTTAAAATTTAAAAAATTTATAATGTAGTTTTTATTATAGAAAAGCAATATACTATTTTAAAAAGTTAGAAAATGTAGCTAAACAAATAAGAGGAAAAATTTAAAGCATCTCTAAATATACTATCTAGAGATAACTTCATTTTTAATTTGGTGCATTTCCCTTTCAGACTTTTACTTCTATTTTTAAGAACAGAAAAATAGACTTTTTTCTGTGAATATACATGTACTATTTAAAAAACCATGCCAGTATATATTTTTATAACTTCATATAAAAAGGTGAAAGATTATTACCGATCCATTATATTTAATTCCTATATGTTAGATAATCTAGGTTGTTTGCAATATTTGTTGTTATATAACAATGCCACAATGAACAACCTTATAGCTAAATCATATCACAGTGCCTTGACTATTTCCTAGAATAAATTCCTGTAAGGAGATTTTCTGGGGGAAAAAAAAGGTATAGTCTTAAGGTATTAGATGAACTTTATCAAACTGCTCTCTGGGCAGATTATAAAACTTCACACCCAAGAAGGAATGAAAATCACTGCTATCTCACTCTCAACTACAAGTATCATCTTTTTACTGTTGAGAAACTGATGACTGACAAATTCTATTTATATTTGATTATTAATGAGTTTGGGCTTCCCTCTTAGCTCAGTCAGCAGAGAATCTGTCTGCAATGCAGGAGCCTTGGGTTTGCTTCCTGGATCAGGAAGATCCCCTAGAGAAGGAAATTGCTAACCACTCTAGTACTCTTGCCTACAGAATCCCATGGACAGAGGAACCTGGTAGGCCACAGTCCATGGTGTCCCAACAGTTGGACACGACTTAGTGACTAAACCACCACCACCACCATTAATGAGTCAGCACATTTGCTTATATGCATACTGTCTACTGGATTTTCTCTTTTAATGAAAATCCCACCCATGTTCTTTCCCCTATTTCTCGGCTGAGTGTCTTTTTCATGTGGATTTGAAAGCTCATGCTTTGTCAGTAATATCCATTTCAGAAAGTTTCATTTGTCATTTATCTTTCAATTTTATGGTGGTTTTGGATGTAAATATTTGACTTATTTGTAGTCCAGTTATGATCTATGCCAAGTTTAGAAAGGCCTATCTCATCCTTATAATAAACATTCTGTTCCAACACTTTCTCAGTTTCATTTTTTTAATGTTAAAATTTTAATTTATGCAAATGCTGGAAGATGGCATCAGTAAAGACTGAACTTTATTTTCCCAGTGGTTAATTCTTGCCTCACATTCTGAATGTTCATTTACATTAGATTGGTTTCTGAACTCTTTATATATACTATCTTATTATAGCTTTACAGTATTTTTCATATTAATACCACTCTCTTAAAAGAAATATTTATTTTTGCAGATTAATTTTGGAATAGTTTTGCCAACCCACCCCTCCCTACCAAAAACATGCGACCTCTATAAGGAACTGCATAACACAGAGGTTAGTTCGGAAAGATACTGTCTGAATTCAGTCAAAGTTCTCCAGTTCTTTAGGTGGTATACCACACTGTACATTTCCTATAGGATTTAATTCTGCTACTTTGTTACTATTGCAGGTGGGTCTGTTTTTACTATTATAAATGAAAATTCAAACATTAAATTTTTTTGTTTTTGGCTGTGCTGTGTGGCTGGCAGGATCTCAGTTTCCCTGACCGAGGATTGAACTTGGGCCTCTGCAGTGAAAGTGCTAAGTTCTAACCACTGGACTGCCAGGAATTCCCTAAAAATTTTTACTGTGACAAAATATATAACAAAATGTACAATCTTAAGTATTTTAAAGTCTCTAGTTCAGTGGTATTAAGCACATTCAGACTGCTGCTAACCACCAGCACCATCCATCCCTGTAATGGAATTTTAATGACATGAGAACATCACTGGCTTTTGTAAATACATTTTGTAACTGACCACTATTCTTTTTTATTGGTTCTAACAGATTTTTACTGATCCTGAAGCTGTCTGGGTTAAATACTTGTTCTCAAAAGGCTTCCTACCCCTACGAGGTATGCTGTTTCCATGAGGACTACGAAGCACCACTAGCAGGCAGCCAGGGGCACCAGGTTTGCTGCAGTGCTTGGGACAGGCTCCCAAAACAAAGAACCCCTATCAGTTCAAGTGTCCGGTCAGAATTCATGCAGATAAAACACCTGTTTTTAACTATGAGCCTTGAACCTAATCAAAACTTATTTATAGAGCAAAGATTTTTACGGCAATTTTAATATTCACTGACTTTTACAAGAGGTGATTACAATTCAAATCAAGGAAGTAGAATTTTGGTCAATTCTCATTGTTTATGGTAGTTATATTTTATAGTTTTCACAAACACAGAATCAGCAAATACTAAACCACTGCACTGCTCTTGGGGGAATATGTATGCACACCCGAGGCTTCCCTGGAGGCTCCTGCCAATGCAGGAAATGAGGGTTCAATCCCTGGTTGAGAACACCCTCTGGAGAAGGAAATGGCAACCCACTCCAGTATTCTTGTCTGGGAAATCCCATGGACAAAGAAGCATGGAGGGCCATGGTCTATGGGGTCACAAAAGAGTCAGACATGACTTCGCGACTAAACAACAACACACACACCCGACTTAGGTGGAGTATAATCTTAAATTCTAAGAATGATTCAGATGTTTCCTGGGAATGACTGAGAACGCGCTACTGGTGTTGATTTGGGGGTCACAAATAAATTCTAGTGAGTAGATGAGTTCTCAAATATGGAAAAATAGGATGGACTGTAATGTGCTTTGCTTGAAAACCTTTAAAGAAAATGACAAAATTGGCAGCAGCACTCCACACCCTGTTCTCTGCACCTGCAGCTGTCTCGGCGTGCTGGTGTGCACAGGAACTATGTCTGATTGCTTCTTGTCTTTTGTTGCTGCCCAAGTGCCTACATGTTGAGGTATGCATTTTATTTTACTATCAGTTACATTTATTTTCCTTTACATTACACCTAAGCCATTATACCACTTAAAAAGAAAGAAACACAGGCTTCCCTGGTGGCTCAGTGATAAAGAATCCGCAGGTGACACACGTTCAATCCCTGATCCAGAAAGACTTCACATGTGCAGAGCAACTAAGGCCGTGCACCACAACTACTAAGCCTGTGCTCTGCAACAAGAGAAGCCACTGCAATAAGCCCAGGCACTGCAACTAGAGAACAGCTCCTGCTCAATGCAACTAGAGAAAAAGCTAAAACTAAATAATTGTACAAGAAAAAGTTACTCTTAAAAGAGAAAAAGAAACACATTATAAATTTCATTTCAGGTTACTAAAGGGGGGAATACAAAATATTTATTATAAAAGAGGGAGACCTAGATCTGATGGACTGCAGAACTACTAACATAGATGTTATCTGCAAAAAATGAAAAAGACTCTTCCTTTCCAATATTTATTTATATTGAAGTATACTTGATTTACAGCGCTGTGCTAATTACTATGTTTCTTTATCCTTTATGCCTACATCAATCAGTGTTAAAAGAATACTGCTGAAATCAGCAAGGTTACCAGGCACCCCTATCTTGAGGGTTCAATAGTCTATTGTATTAAAATAAGTATTCCTCTAGACCTAGCCTATTAATAGTTATACCTGGATTGAGGGTGAAATTTTATCAAAAGTTTTTGACATCTCTCCAAATACACTGTTTATTTTTCTTTGATCTGCTACCATGGTGAGTTAAAGTAACACTAGTATTGAGCCATTCTTTCAAACTTCAAACAAACTTTCCCTTTTATCGTTTCTTTGCACTCCTTTTCCATTGATGGACTTTATTAGGAATAGTCCTACAAAACTCACTGTTGGATGGATGCTGCTTTAAAAGATGTTCAATGCATCACTCAGTGTCCTCTTTTTAAGAAACCACAGGAGGAACTTAAGTCTCTGTATCTGAAATGGCCACACTTCTCCTGAGCAATATGTGTGCCTTTCATGTTATAAACACTTCAATTTCTGTAACTTTACAGCTTCAGAACCAAACTTAAGATGTCAGAACTTGGATCTTGCATATTTATCTCCACTGGATGTATTTTTCCAACTCTGATTTATCTTTTTTTAAATTGGAGTATAGTTGATGTACACCTATTTCTGATTTACACCTACTTGCTTTTATAGTATTATCCTTGTGAGGTACTGCCAGACTCAATAAGCTATTTTTGGTAGGATGTCTTTTCTATATAAGTGAGCTTGTTAGATTCCTGTATAAGGGTTAGGCTTCCTTCAATAATTAACCAAGAAGTATTTTCTTCTTTGAATGTTCAAGGAAACAATTTGTTCCCTGAAGGTCTGATCAAACTCACCTGTCAAAACCACCTTGTGAAGGGACAGTTCTTTGATAACTTTTAATTTCTTCCATGGTAACTGGTCTAGTCAGGCTTTCTTCTTCAGTCAATTTTGATTATTTATATTTGCCTATAAAATGATCCATTCCATGAAGATGTTCAATTTATTAGCACAGAGTAAACCCAGAATTAAAATAAAAACGTCTTCAGTATATGATTATATTCCATTATTTGTAGATGTAGTTTATTACCTTTGCTAGAGATTTACTTTATTGGTCTTTTTCAGGAACCAGCTTATGGATTTAGCAATTCTACTATTTTTAATTCATTAATTTCTATTTTTATCTATTTCTTTTCTTTTTTCATATGGTTTTTTTGCTGTTCATTTTCTAGCTTCATGGGTGAAATGGTTAAATCATTTATTTCTACTCTATTTAGTAAAAGTAGTTAATTATTGCTAATTCTCTCTGTGATGCTTTGGCCTCATCCCCTAAGTTTTCATATATAGTATTCTCACTGTGTGAATTACTACTAAATAGGCCACAAATGCATTTTTATTTCTATTTTAACCCAATAATTATAGGAGTCCTCTCCCCCTTGGGAGTTCTAGTTTTAAACAAACTTGCTGTTAGTTTCTGGTTTTACACCAAAGTGCTATTAACATTCAATAAGTGAAAAATCCAAAAGGTAGGTTTTATGAAAACAGATACATATCCTATTTTCACATTTAGCCTAAGAAACACGGTAGGGCAAATATAAATTCCAAAAGGATTATATGCATACATCTTTTAAGATTAAAAAATTTTTTCCCATTCAAAATTGTTATAAATGTATACTGAGGTATTTTCCATGTAACACCTATGCAAAGAAAAAACTTACATTAAACTGAGTTAATGTTCAATGTATTAAACTGTAGCCCTAAGACTGTTAAAACAGTGTTTGGTCAATTAAGGTCTAGACTTCAGCTCCCCACCAGTGACAATCCTTACAAAACTCATAGCCCCATTCAATCCTTCCTTACTTTACCTCTTTCCTGAAAGGTTCCCTCGCTCATAATTCAGTAAGGAGACCCGTAAGCCTCCCTTGTTGCTGTATCAAGTTAGACATGTATTAAACAAAGTATAAAATAAAATGTAGTAAATCATCTCCCAGGATATGAACAGAGAGTCAAGGGCTAACCCCTGTCCTGCCCACTCCTGAGACTCCGATGCGGCAGATACCTGATCCGGTCACTCGTGCCACTGTAGCCCCACCGGCTCTCTACTTGCTGGAACCTATTGATGCAGCACTCCTTTCCTCTGAGGCAGCATCTCGGTCGATCAATGTATTCAACACGGGGTTTAGGATTGACAGTGAAATGAAGAAAGAGATTGACCACCTCCCGATCTGACAGAATTCCAGACTGAGCAGGACCTGTAGAAATAAAAGCATAAACCTCAGTAAAACTAACTTCACTACAATTCCTAACTGTGTAATAGTCCACATAATAAGGTGAATTCAAATGGGAAAGATGTAAAGCAAAAATGAGGTAAAAAAATCTTAGCATATGTTCAGTTCAGTTCTGTTGCTCAGTTGTGCCCAACTCTTTGAGACCCCATGGACTGCAGCACGCCAAGCTTCCCTGTCCATCACCAACTCCAGGAACTTACTCAATATGTAATTTTGTAATTACATATTATAATACGTAATTTTAGCATATATTTAAAACTTTTACTAAATTCATCTGAGGTTAACCTAATATATAAGTGTGCAAATCACTGATAAATCAAAGATTAGGTGAAACCTTGAGCTCAGAGAAAGATCTCTGGACTTTGCTATCCATTCACCCTCTCTGAGGATTCTGTTTATCAGAAAGGAAAAGTGAAGAAATGCTTACAGTGGTAGACAAGACTTATTCTGACCTTTCCATTCCTCACCTGTCTGAGGCTATAACTGAACAATGGAATATATACAGGTGGAAATAGATGGCACAGTGCTCTTTCACTGTGAGATTTTGAAATTAGCAGAGGGCAGGAGTTAAGACTTGAAGAGTTGTGAAAGCAGCATCTCACATGCTATACTTCTCTCACTCACTGCTTCTGAGAAAACTCCAAACTGCTTAAATTTACCCAGGAATAAATGCTATTCCTCATAAAAGATGCCAGGAGATCTCTTCCAAGGCTGGAAAAACAATTTAAATAAGAGATTGCAATACACTAGAAATTTGGTTTCAGTTCAGTTCAGTTCAGTTGCATCCGACTCTTTGCAACCCCATGAACCGCAGCACGCCAGGCCTCCCTGTCCATCACCAATTCTCGGAGTTTACCCAATCTCATGTGCATCGAGTCGGTGATGCGATCCAGCCGTCTCATCTTCTGTCGTCCCCTTCTCCTCCTGCCCTCAATCCCTCCCAGCATCAGGGTCTTTTCCAATGAGTTAACTCTTCACATGAGATGGCCAAAGTATTGGAGTTTCAGCTTCAGCATCAGTCCTTCCAATGAACACCCAGGACTGATCTCCTTTAGAATGGACTGGCTGGATCTCCTTGCAGTCCAAGGGATGCTCAAGAGTCTTCTCCAACACCACAGTTCAAAAGCATCAATTCTTTGGCACTCAGCTTTCTTCACAGTCCAACTCTCACATCCATACATGACTGCTGGAAAGACCATAGCTTTGACCAGACAGACCTTTGTTGGCAAAGTAATGTCTCTGCTTTTGAATATGCTATCTAGGTTGGTCATAACTTTCCTTCCAAGGAGTAAGCGTCTTTTAATTTCATGGCTGCAATCACCATCTGCAGTGAAATTTGGTTTAGGAAGCTATAAATCATATTTTAACAGAAAACACCCTAATTTTTAATAAAATATTTTAAAATATCACACACAAAATATGTGTGTGCCCTATGGTTCATTTGGAATCTCTGGATAGAGAATAGTCTGAATAGAGACTGTTAAGAAGAAAAAATACAATTACAAACTTAAAACATGCATTTTAGAGGGGGAAAAAAACAATAGAACTGGAACTGCATAAGATCAGAAGAGAGATGGAGGTGAAAACTCATGTAACTTTCTGAGAATAACAAGAGGTAAGACAAAAGAATTAAAATGTTAAACGTTATTAAAATGGATGATAAAAAGCAGAGTTCAACATATAGTAACTAGCATTCCTAAGAACTAACAAAAATAGGATGATGCAGTAATTCAAGGTACTGGTACATCTCGCTTTATTATGTTTCGCAGATATATTTTTATTTTTTCCCACAAATTAAAGGTTTGTGGCACCAAACAAGTCTATTGCCGTCATTTTTCCAACAGCGTTTGTTCACTTTGTGCCTCTGTGTCACATTTTGGTAATTCTTACAACAGTTCAAACTTTTCCATTGTATTTGTTATGATGATCTGTGATCAGTTACCTTTGATGTTACTACTGTAATAGTTTTGAACCACACCCATAAGACTGAACTTGATGGATAAATGTGTGTGTTCTGACTGCTCCATTGATCAGCCATTCCCATCTCCTTCTGAGATACAACAATAATGAAATAAGGCCAATTAACAACCCTACAGTGTCCTCCTGTGTTTCAAAAAAAAGCAACAGTCACACATGTCTCCTTTAAATCAAAAGCTAGAAATGATTAAGCTGAATGAGAAAGGCACGTCAAAAGCTAGATCTCTGGCACCAAACATTAGCCAGGCTATGGATGCAAAGGAAAAATTCCTGTAGAAAATTAGGTGCTTCTCCACTGAACACATAAATAATAAGAAAGCGATATAGCCTTAAAGCTGATGTGGAGGAAGTTTGAGTGGTTTGGACAGATCAAACCAGGCACAACAGTCCCTTAAGCCAGAGTCTAATCCAGAGCAAGGCCTAACTCTCCTCAAGTCTGTGAAGGCTGAGAAGAGTGAGGAGGCTGCAGAAGAAACATCTGAAGCCAGCAGAGGTTAGTTCAGGAGGTGTAAGGAAAGAAGTTGCCCCCTGACATAGAAGGGCAAGGTGAAGTAGCTGATATAGAAGATGAAATGACTTATTTAGAAGATCTAATTAAGATAATTAATGAAGGTGACTACACAAAACAACAGATTTTCAATGAAGACAAACAGCCTTCCATCGGAAGAAGATGTCATCTAGGACTTTGACAGCTAGAGAGGAGAAGTCAATGCCTGCCTTCAAAGGACAGGTTGACTCTCTTGCTAGGGATTAATACAGCTGGTGACGTTCAGCTGAACTCAAGGCTCATTCACCAATCTGAAAATCCTAGGGTCCTTAAGAATTATGCTAAATCTGGATCAAAGAGTGTAGAGTTTCAAGCCTTATTATTTAAGAAGTACATTTTGTAAAGCTACAGATTCCTCTGATGCATCTGGGCAAAGTAAACTGAAAATCTGGAAAGGAGTCACCATTTTAAATGCCACTAAGAACATTTATGATTTATGGGAAGAGTCAAAATATCAAAGCCAAACAAAGTTTAGAGGAAGTAAATTGCACCCCTCATGCGTAACATTGAGAGGTTCAAAGACTTCAGTGGAGAAAGTAACTGCAGATGTGGTACAAACAGGAAGACAACTAGAATTAGAAGTGGAGCCTGAAAATGTGACTAAACTGCTACACTTTCATGGTAAAACTTGAACACATAAGGAGCTGCTTCTACAGATGAGAAAAGAGGTTTCTTGAGACGGAATGTCCTCCTGGTGAATATGCTGTGAAGACTGTTGTCATGACAACAAAGGATTTACAGTATTACATAAACGTGGTTGATAAAGCAGAGTGTGAGAGGGTTGTCTCCAATTTTGAAAGAAGTTCTACTGTGGGTAAAATGCTATTCAACAGCATTGCCTACCACAGAGAAATCACTTGTGAAAGGAAACAATCTGTAAAAGGAATCAATGTGGCAGATTTCACTGTTGTCTTATTTCAAGAAATTGCCAAGGCCACCTTGATCTTCAGCAACCACCACCCTGATTAGTAAGCATCCACTAACATCAAGGCAAGATCCTCCACCAGCAAAAAAATTATGACTTGCTAAAGGCTCTAGTGTTCTTTAGCAATAGTCTTTTTAAATGTAGTTATGCACTTTGTTTTTTAAGACATAATACTACTGCACACTTAATAGACAACAATATAGTGTAAATATAACTTTTATATGCACTGGGAAACCAAACAATTTGTGTGACTCACTCTACTGTGATATTCCATTTATTGCGGTGGTCTGGAATCTAACCCACACTATCTCCAAGGAATGCCTGTATAATAAAATTTCCTTAGTTGAAAAAAGAAGTCTTCAGATCATGAAAAACACTTTCAGATACATACCATATACCTGTCTAAAGAAAGTAATCAGGAATACACTCGGGATGAGCACTAAAACCAATACAACCTATAGTTAAGTCTAAGAGAGTTGTATTTTTGCAGCATGTTGTGTGGGTGTACAATCTACCTAAAGTAGTCAAAAGGTGAAAGGATGAAACACCATACTAACATTTATATCTGAAATAGAAAGGCCAATAAATACTGTTTTATTATGAAATGGAGAATTAATAAAATTGAAAGGGAAAAAATTAAATGCAAATTTATTATTTCCTAATCTCTAGAAGGAAAAAAAAGTGTTAAACACACACAGTAGCAAAAAAGAGAATATAAAGGGAATTCTCCCCAAAACATTTTTGAAAAATATAATACAGAATAATATGCACAACAGAAAACAGCATGCACTACAGCAAAAGAAGAAATGTTATTTGACTACATAAAAATATTAAGAAGTCTGTGGGATGGAACAGCCTACGTTTGAGAACAACTATGGGCTTCCCTGGTGGCTCAGATGGTAAAGAATCCGACTGCAATGCAGGAGACCCAGGTTCGATCCCTGGGTCGGGAAGATCCCCTGGAGAAGGGAATGGCTACCCACTCTGGTATTCTTGCCTGGAGAACCATAGATGAAACAGTACATAAAACAGTTATTTCACATTAACAGTGAACAACTGAGACAGTGTTTCAGAAGCAAAGTGTACTGAGATTAAGCCCTATATTTGTCATCACTTTCCCCTTGGAATACTTGCTGATCTGCTTCACAGAGCTTTAATGTCACACAGAAACGGGCAATCTAGAAACTGTAGTCCTCACTCAACTGAAGAGACAAAAAGCCACCAAGGCAGCCAGACAATGATCTGGAAGAGAATACTTAATAGACAAACAAGATCAACATCTTGTGCATGACTTCTCCTTGAAGTATTGGTCAATTCCTAAGCTATGCACAAGAAAGAGAAAACCATGACACCAAGAAACCAAGCAGAAAGGAGCTGCTAAGAGATAAACAGTTAAAGAGAAATTTCTGTCTTAATGTTGGGAAGAAAAATGCCCAAATATTTGAAAATTAAGCTATGTATTTATAGCCCTTGGATCAAAAAAATATTACCATGAAAATAATTTGTATTGAATGGCAATGAAAATACAACATATCAAAATTTCTGGGGGAAAAATGGATGTTTAGACAGAAAACTAGACATGAAAAGAATAAAGTTGAATGCCACTGTTTAGGGTATATCTCAAAAAGTCATAATGACTAAGTAAATAATCCCCAGCAAATTAAAATTACAGGAAATAATAAAGAAAAAAGCAGAAATCAGTGAAATGGAAAACATATATAAAGAAATTAATAAAGCCAGAAGTCAGTTCTTGGAAAAAACTAACAAAATGGATAAACTCCTAGGCAAGGCTGATTAAAGGCACAATAAATCACTATCAGAAATGAAATAGGGGACATAATTTAGATTTCACAGAGATAATAAAAGGATATTATGAAATTCACATTAATAAATTAAAGGTCTAGATGAAACTGTTACAAAAAGAGGAAACCTGAAAAGTCTTACTCTACTCAAGAAATTGTATCTCTAATTAAAATACTTCCACAAAGAAAACACTAGATCCAGATAGCTTCACTGATGAGTTGCCCTAAACATTTAAGGAAAAATAGCACCAGTTTTATATAAACTCTTGAATACTGAAAAAAGAAATATTCCTTAGTTTTGTATGAGTCCAGCATAAACTTGATAATCAAAAATCTGATAATTTCATTACAAGAAAGGAAAATTATAGACTAATTTCACTCATGAAGCAGTCCTTAAAATATTTTTTAAATTTGGTAAAGAGGATCTAGTAATATATAAAAAGAATAATGCATGACAACCAAGTCTGGTTTATGTAAGGAATCCAAAGGTTTAACTTGGAAAATCAAACAATTCATATTAAGAAAATTAAAGGGGAAAACTGCATCACTATCTCAACAGAGGAGAAACATTTGATAAAATTCACAATAAAACTCTTAGCAGAGTAGTAATAGAAGGAAACTTTCTTAATCCAATAAAGGCTATCTACAAAAAATTTACAGCAAGCATAAATTCCTCTGTTGGGAAATACTGAAAACGTTCTGCCTAAGATGAAATAATACAAGATATCTACTTATCCATACCTCTTAGCATGCTCAAGCTTCTAAGTCATACAGTAAGGCAAGAAAAAGAAATGTCTTAAGGATTAGAAGGGAAGAACAGAATTATCATTGTTTGCAGATCACCTAACTGTACATGTAGACTATGCACAATGAACTACAAATGAATTATTAGAATTTGTGATTTTAGCAAGGTCACTAGATACAAAGTCAATACAGGAAAACCAACTGCACTTCCACTGGCAAACAATTAGGACATGAAAATTAAAAAAACAATCACTGTAATAACATTTAGCAAGCCAAATATGTACAGAATAAACCTACCAAAAAATATGCAAGACGGCTACCAGAAAACTCAAATATTAATACTACTAAGAGAAATGTTTAAAGACTTAAATCAAAGTTTATGGATTAGAAAACAGAGTATCATAAAAATATCAATTATTCCCACACCAATCAATGGATTCTATGCAATTCCAATCAGAAACCCATGACTTTTTTTTGGGGTAGAAACTAAAAAGCTGCTTAAATTGTTTATATGAAAATACTTAAGACCAAGAATAGCCAAGATAATACAGAAGAACAAAGCTAGAGGATTTTCACTATCAGATTTCAAAATTCACTTTAAAACTACAGAAATGAAAACTCCACAGATTGGTTCAAGTATAAATAATACAACAGCAGAGTCAAATAAATATTACAGAAATAGATTCATTCATATATAGTGAGTTGATTTACAAAAGTTAGCACTGCTGTAGCTCAGTTGCTAAAGAATCCGCCTGCAAGGCAGGAGACCCCGGATTGATTCCTGGGTAGGGAATATCCGCTGGAGAAGGGATAGGCTACCCACTCCAGTATTCTTGGGCTTCCCTTGTGGTTCAGCTGATAAAGAATCCACCTGCAATGCAGGAGACCTGGGTTCGATCTCTGGTTTGGGAAGACCCCCTGAAGAAGGGAAAGGCTGCCCAGTCCAGTATTCTGGCCTGGAGAATTAGTCCATGGGGTCACAAAGAGTCCGACACTGAGCAAGTTTCACTCTCACTATCATTGTCGCTGGCTCAGACAGCAAAGCAGCAGCCTGCAATGTGGGAGTCGTAGGTTCAATCCCTGGGTCAGGAAGATCCCCTGGAGGAGGAAATGGCAACCCACTCCAGTATTCTTGCCTGGAAAATTCCATGGACAGAGGAACCTGGAGGGCTTAAAGTCCATGGGGTTGCAAAGAGTCACTTTAGCACTGCTGGGCATGGAGGCAAGGGTAGTTTTTAATACATAGTCGCATGGGGAAAAAATGAATCTTGACCCCTAACCTCACACCACACACGTGTGTGGGGGAAAAAAACCACAAAAAACAAAAACCCAATTGGATTACAGACTGAAAAGTTAAATGAAAAACAATAAACTTCCTAGACGAAAACTTAAGAGAATATCTTTTATCACCTTGAGGCAGGTAAAATTTCTTAAGGAAGACAAAAAAAGCCTTCACCTTAAACAAAAAGATTGATAAATTAATTCATTAAAATTAAGATCTTCTATTTATAAAAAGACAGCATTAAGATAATGAAAAGACAATTCACAGACTGGGGGATATTAACTGTATATACACACATTATATATGTGTCTAACATATTCTGGATACAAGTCTTCTGTCAGATTATATACACTGAACAAAGCCAGTGGAGGTAATGGAATTCCAGTTGAGCTATTTCAAATCCTGAAAGATGATGCTGTGAAAGTGCTGCACTCAACATGCCAGCAAATTTGGAAAACTGAGCAGTGGCCACAGGACTGGAAAAGGTCAGTTTTCATTCTAATCCCAAAGAAAGGCAATGCCAAAGAATGCTCAAACTACCACACAATTGCACTCATCTCACACGCTGGTAAAGTAATGCTCAAAATTTTCCAAGACAGGCTTCAGCAATACGTGAACCGTGAACTTCCAGATGTTCAAGCTGGTTTTAGAAAAGGCAGAGGAACCAGAGATCAAATTGCCAACATCCGCTGGATCATCGAAAAAGCAAGAGAGTTCCAGAAGAACATCTATTTCTGCTTTATTGACTATGCCAAAGCCTTTGACTGTGTGGATCACAAGAAACTGTGGAAAATTCTTTAAGAGACAGGCATACCAGACCACCTGACTTGCCTCTTGAGAAACCTATATGCAGGTCAGGAAGCAACAGTTAGAACTGGACAGGGAACAACAGACTGGTTCTAGATAGGAAAAGGAGTACGTCAAGGCTGTATATTGTCACCCTGCTTATTTAACTTATATGCAGAGTACATCATGAGAAACGCTGGGTTGGAAGAAGCACGAGCTGGAATCAAGACTGCCGGGAGAAATATCAATAACCTCAGATATGCAGATGACACCACCCTTATGGCAGAAAGTAAAGAGGAACTCAAAAGCCTCTTGATGAAAGTGAAAGAGGAGAGTGAAAAAGTTGGCTTAAAGCTCAACATTCAGAAAACTAAGATCATGGTATCCGGTCCCATCACTTCATGGCAAATAGATGGGGAAACAGTGTCAGACTTTAATTTTCTGGGCTCCAAAATCACTGCAGATGGTGATTGCAGCCATGAAATTAAAAGACGCTTACTCCTTGAAAGGAAAGTTATCACCAACCTAGATAGCATATTAAAAAGCAGAGATATTACTTTGCCAACAAAGGTCCATCTAGTCAAGGCTATGGTCTTTCCAATGGTCATGTATGGATGTGAGAATTGGACTGTGAAGAAAGCTGAGCGCCAAAGAATTGATGCTTTTCAACTGTGGTGCTGGAGAAGACTCTTGAGAGTCCCTTGGACTGCAAGGAGATCCAACTAGTCCATCCTAAAGAAGATCAGTCCTTGGTGTTCATTGGAAGGACTGATACTGAGGCTGAAACTCCAATACTTTGGCCACCTCATGGGAAGAGTTGACTCATTGGAAAACACCCTGATGCTGGGAGGGATTGGGGGCAGGATGAGAAGGGGACAACAGAGGATGAGATGGCTGGATGGCATCACCGACTCGATGCACATGAGTTTGGGTGAACTCTGGGAGTTGGTGGTAGACAGGGAGGCCTGGCGTGCTGCGATTCATGGGGTCGCAAAGAGTTGGACACGACTGAGTGACTGAACTGAATGGAGAGGATATGAGGCAACTGGAATGAACACTTGACTAAGTTTGGTATTTGGCTGTGAACTGTTACAACTACTTTGGGCCACTGTTTGGTAGGATCTACCAATGCTAACATATGTACACTCTGCAACTCTGCAATTATACTGCTCCCACTCATAGAAATGTTCACATATACACACCAAGCCACAGGTATAAGAATGTTATCAATGGTCCCATATAGAAACAACACAAACGTCCAACAGTAAAGTGGATAAATAAATCATGGTTCATCCATACAGACTATGCAGCAATGAAAAAGTGTGTGGTTGTGCCACACACAGCCACGTAGATGAATCTAACAGACATAATGTCAAGAGAAAGAAGCCACACACAAAAGAATACATGCTGAATGCATGGCTTCCTTTATAATAAGTTTAAAAACAGACAAAACTCATTTATAGAAGCCAGAAAGTTGTCACCTTTGGGAGGGAGATGAAAGACTAGGAGAGACATGCATGAAGGAGACTGGAGGGATATGATAATGTACTATAAAGTGGTATGTGTGGTTACATAGGTGTGTTCACAGTATTTATCCACTTTACTAGGTAGATGTTATAAACAATTTACAGAAAGAAAAAAATGATTCCAACCAGCAACAACAACTTGGGAGAATACTGGAACATAATAAGAAAAATTTGAATACCTCAACAGAATAAAAGTCATGAATGTTAAGAAAAAAATGCAAATGGCCAATAAACATAAAGAAGTATAACTGTAAACAATTATGAGATTTTTTTCTTTTAAATCAATCTGGCCATGACTTAGAAGCAGAATATACTCAGTGTTGATATGGGAAATAAGAACTGGTCATAGAACTAAGAAGCATCAACCTTAAGGGTCAGAAAGATCTGTCACTGTAACTCTGGGTAAGGTGCTTAACCCCTCCCAGGTTCCATTCTTAAACCTATAAGATACCGTATAACTTCTATGTATTCATAATATTTTTAAAAGATATATAACCTACAATATATCTTCAAGGGCTATCAGGAGAACTGGAGGACATTACACACACAAATGTATATACATGAATAGCTTCTTTTTCTCTCTCGCAGAGGGAGACTGACTGCCCATTGCAATAGTTTCAAGTAGATTTTGGACAAGTTACAGCCTTACCTGCCGCAAACTCCTCAATGGTCATCAATGGGAAGCGGATCAAGGCCAGTGCTTTCCCCAGAACTTTCTGCTTGTTTCCAAAGGTCATAGGCAATTGTTGTCTTTGACATTCTGCTTCTGCCCATCGTACAACAGCTCCAAAAAGTCGACATTCTCTAATACTTAGAGTGTCTCTTTCTAGAACCGCACAGAGTGTGTCTACAAGTAATTTACAAAAATAAATCAAATTAGGAATATTTTGCTATTTAACAAAATACTGACAAATACGCTTATATTAAAATTTCAACTCTCAATAAAAAATAGGTTATTTAAAGCTATAGATTCTACATTTAAAAATATTAAAGAATTAAAGGAACTGCAAAGAATTCTTTAAAAAATTACCAGAAAGCTAATATTGAACTTGTTATCATATCTATTATGTAGATACAGTATCTCCTCATATATTTCATGCCATTTACAAGCATACTTAAATATCCAGGATAAGAATAATAAGTCAGAGTAAAAGGCTCCCAATCAGTAATGAACAAATTCATAGAGTCTACAGATTACAGTTAATTCATTCATTCAGCAAATATTTCTGATTAACCACTCACAACGTGTCAGGTACTATTTTAGACACCAAGGATACATCATTAAACAAAAAGGTTTAAAAATTCTTTCCTTCATGGAGCTTACATTCTAATGGGAGAAACATTAAATACACATAAGTAAGTTATAATGTGTCAAATAAGAAATGTAGGAAAAAATAGCAGGGTAAGTGGAATAATCAGAAATGGAGCTTAAAACAGGATGGTTTGGATTGGCCTCATGTGAGCTAAGATCTGAAGGAGGCTTTGGGTCAGGGTTGGTAGGCCAGATAGACATCTCGAGAGAAGCAGCACTCCAGGACCAGCCAGTGTGAAGGGTCTCTTATGAGGGCGTGCCTGGCGTGTCGGAGGAAGAACCAGGAGGCCAGTGTGGTGGGAAGTGAGTGAGCAAGAGGGGAAAGTAGGAGGTGAGGAAGCTAGAACACGGGGGAAGCAGGATGCATTCATAAGGCATCCTGCAGATCATTTGGCTTTTGAGTGAAAAAGGGAACCTCTCTGGAGGGTATTGGGCTGTGACATTTTATGCTCTACAAGGACCACTCTGGAAGCTGTGATGAGAAGAGATGGTAACAGAGGCAAAAGTGGAAACACTATCAGTAGGGAGCTTCTTGTGGGGTTCCAGGTGAGAGGTAATGGTGGCTTGGACCAGACAGAAGTGGTGAAAAATGATAGGATTCACGGTATATTCTGAAAGGAGACAGGAGACTTCCTAACAGATTGGATAAAGGGGTGACAGGAAGCCTAAGTCCAGGGTAACTTTCAGGTTGATGGTAAGCAATGGCGGGCTGACAGTGGCACCAACTGAGATGAGAGCAACTATGCAGAAGTAGGGTGGGGAGAGGAAGTGGGGAGAGGCTGAAGTTTAATTTTGGACGTACTAAGTCTGAAGTCCTATTTGACATCTGAGTATAAATGTCATGACCGTAACTCAGGCCCTCACTCAGAATCCTTTCCTCTTATCATGGGCAAAATTAAAATAGGCTGAGTTATTTTTAAGCTACAGTAGACCAGAAGCAGTAAGTTCAGAGAAAAGGGCTTTAGAGGCTAACTCATTAACACGAGATGACATGCTGCAATCTAACAGGGACAAGAAGAGAGGAAAACTCTGAAAAGTAGACAGAAGTACTTGAAAAGGACGGTGTGGAGTCTTCTACACAAAGAGAGAGAGATGTTAAAAGAACTTCAGAGACCTGACGGCTTCAGTTTACAATAACTGATATTGATAATAATGACTACTAATAACCAGAAGAATCTTAAATTATAGTCAATATGTATTGTTTAATAAGGACAAGCAAAGTAAAACATTTTTTAGGTATCTTTCTCAAATGGCCAAAATGAAAGCTTTGTTTCTTTAAAAAAAAAAAAAAAGAGATTGTTCAAGATTTTCTAAAGACCCTCAATACAGTAGGCACTATTACAAAATATCTAACAATTGTATTTTAAGTTTAAATAAAAATGAGGATGCTATATTGTAGAAATCAATGAAAACATTAAAATACAGTTAAATTGCCCAGAAACACACACCTCAGAAAAATTTGTTAAAAACAAAATTTTATTCTGCAGTGGCCTACACATTCATACCAGAACCAAATATAGATTTAATAACAAACACAGGTATCATTCCAGCAAAGACGTCACAGTCCCTAGAACACAGAAGGGGCTCAAGAGTATGTTAAAAATGAAAAGGTTAAACATAACCCTTTGATTTTCATAAACTCAAGCTTTTTTCTTCTCTAACAGCTGAGTAGATGTGTATAAACTAAGGCCCCAGGAAAACCCAGAAAATGAATGTAAATCAGTATACCTCAATAGTTGTAGAATTAGGAAAACATCATTACCATAGTATTTAATCATTCAATAGAAAAATAGACAACTTCCAACTTACATTGTATGCTACCTTGTATGCTAGTAACTGCAGAAAAGATAAACACAGAAACTTAAAGACTTAAAAAAAAAAAAGGCACATTATACTGCCCCTGGCATAATGTAAATTGATTCTGTTCTATCAAAGGATATATTATCTTTTTCCTTTGACAGAATGCTGCAAGAGAAACAGTATCTCACTACTTGTAAAAAGGTAAGCATATCCCTCTAGAGCACATATTCAAACGCCAGAGGAGAAAAAGCACCCCCAGAATGTAAAACAGCTATTGAAAAAAAGCTCCTGAAGCCAGGGCTTGCTTCCTCTCAGCTCCTAGACTGCTCTTTCATTCCCAAGTCTTAACAAGTACACTTCAGACAAACTAGACTATGAGGTGAGAACACACAGGTCTTCTATTGATGGATGTGTTATAATAAGAAATGACAGCTGAGAGCCTAATAAAGATCATGAAAGCACATAAGATTATATTTATATACATAATACAATACTGGGTTTAATATAAACCACTGCCGAGTCAAATTCAATCAACAAATATTTATGGGGTTTTCATCCTGTGCAAGGAGCTACTTCAAGACTTCCAGGACCCAATGGCATGACTAATGTAGAAGCTATTTACAAAACAGCTTCTGGGAGTGAGTCACCCTGATGCCAGCAGCATTATTTCACGTGAGTGGACTGACATGGAGCACCTGATGCCCCTTCAAAGGAAAGAAACAGGGACTGAGTCATGCTTCCTTGCCAACAGGTGGAGTGTTCAGGGCTCTCAAACATCCAGTAACTCAACAAAAACTCAAGAGCACACAATGTGCAGGTGCTGGGGAGGAACCTAATGTAGTGCCTGCCCTTCAGGATAATGCAGGAAGAGTATAAATCCTTCCCACGATAATACGCAATAGACAGGCAAACCAAGACAGAGATGTTACTGTAAACAGGAATATATTAAATTTCATGGAAGGGGGAGGGTTGCAGCTTTTAAGAAAGGAGTCTCTGCAGAGTTATAATCTGAGCCAAGACATGAAGACTGAGTAAGAACCAGCCAAGATGGGAAGGAAAGGCAACATTCTAGACACAGCCAATCAGTCTAACAAATATTAACTGAACACGTATTGTGTTCTACTGCTTTCAGTGTTGAAGGTATAGTGGTAAACAAGACAAAGGAGTTTAGAGTTTAAGAAGTTTACAATCTAGAAGGGGAAGGTCGACAATCAACATATACATAAACAAAGACCCAGACAAGATATTCAGAGAGTGATACATATTAAGAGAAAAATAAATCTGAATAATGGAACAGGGATTGTTTAGGGGAATGTGGTATCTACTTTAAGTAGGTGTGAGATGGCGCATCTCAGGTCTCCTTTAACCTAAGATCTGAATGATCAGAAAGAGGTAGCCATACAAAGAAGCTCCAATACTTTGGTCATCTGATACAAAGAGCCAACTCATTGGAAAAGACCCTAAAGCTGGGAAAAATTGTGGGCATGAGGAGAAGGGGGCAACAGAGGATGAGATGGTTGGATGGCATCACTTACTCAGTGGACATGAGTCTGAGCAAACTTTGGGAAATAGTGAAGGACAGGGAGGCCCAGCATGCTGCAGTCCATGGGGTTGCAGAGTAAGACACGACTGAGTGACTGAACAACAATAATACAAAGATTTAGAGTGGGGAAAAGGATTCCAATCAAAAGGAACAGCAAATACAAAGGCTCAAAAAATCAAAATAACTGTGGCCAGTGTATATGGAACACAGCGAATGAGGAAAAGAATGGCAGGGGACAGGTGAGAGAGAGAGAGGGTAAGTAATGACTGCCAGCTCTTTACAAAACTTCTGTTTTCTCTTCTTCCTGGGATGTGAATCATGTGCATCTCCTCACCTCCCCTGAAGTGAGGAGAGGTCTGGTGACTGAATTCTGTCCAGTGAAGTAAGAGCCAAAACGAGGGTGCCATTTCAAGGCCAAAGCTCATAAAACGTGGGTGTTTTCCCATCTGTCAGCAAGGTACAGATAATAACTCAGCCACAGGAAGTAGCAGAAAGCTAATCACCGGCCAGGGATACTGCCTCGGACTGCTGTGTGAGTGTGAAATAAATTTCTTTGTGTTGGAAACAGTACGCATTTGGGGGGTTTATCTGTGCAAATGTGTTGAGCTTGCATTTTGCGGTATATCTGTTATGAACACCATGCCCAAGCGTGGCCTACCCTAATAAAAGGCCTAATCATGCAGGATCTTCTAAGTTTTGTAAGCGATTTGAATCTTACTCTAATTGCAGTGGGAAGACACTGGAAGCCGAGGTGATATAATTTGCTGCTGTGTAGAGAATGGACAGGATGAAAGCAGGAGTGAGTGGACAAGATGAGAAGACAACCCTCAGGTTGGGAGAAAATAACTGCAAATGAAGCAACAGACAGAGGATTAGTCCCCAAAATTTAAGCAGCTCTTGCAGCTCAATATCAGAAACACAAACAACCCAATCAAAAAATGGGCAGAAGACCTCAACAGACATTTCTCCAAAGAAGACATACAGATGGCCAACACACACACAAAAAGATGCTCAACATTGCTTGCCATTAGACAAATGCAAATCAAAACCACAAAAAGGTATCATCTCATACCAGTCAGAATGACCATCATCAAAAAATCTACAAACAATAAATGCTGGAGAGGGTGTGGAGAAAAGGGAACACTCTTGCATTGTTGGTGGGAATGTAAATTGATACAGCCACTATGGAGAACAGTATGGAGATTCCTTTAAAAACTAGGAATAAAACTACCATATGACCCAGCTGGAGAAGACTCTGTAGTCCCTTGAATAGCAAGGAGATCAAACCAGTCAATCCTAAAGAAAATCAACCCTGCATATTCAACCCTGGAAGAACTGATGCTGAAGCTCCAATACTTTGGCCACTTGATGTGAAGAGCCAACTCACTGGAAAAGACCCTGATGCTGGGAGAGACTGAGGGCAGGAGGAAAAGGGGGTGACAGAGGACGAGATGGTTGGATGGCATCACTGACTCAATGGACATGAGTCTGAGCAAACTCCAAGAGACAAAGAAGGACAGGAAGCCTAGTGTGCTGCAGTTCATGGGGTCACAGTTGGACACAACTGAGCGACGAAACAACTTGACCCAGCAATCCCACTACTGGGCATATACCATAAGAAAACCGTAATTCAGAAATACTCCTGTACCTCAATGTTCACTGCAGCACTATTTATAACAGCCAGGACACGGATGCAACATAGATGTCCACCAACAGATGAATGGATAAAGAAGTTGCAGTACACATATACAATGGAATATTGCTCAGCCATAAAAAGGAAGAAACTTGAGTCAGTTGATCTGAGGTGGATGAACCTAGAGACTGTTATACAGAGTGAAATGCAAGAAAGAGAAAAATAAATATTCATACATTAATGCATATATATGGACTCTAGAAAAATGGTATTGATGAACCTATCTGCAGGGCGGGAATAGACACAGATGTGTCTGTGGGAATTGTGGACACAATAGGGGAAGGAGAGGGTGGGACGGGTTGAAAGAGTAGCACTGAAACATACACCTCATCGTATGCAAACAGATAGCCAGTGGGAAGATGCTGTATCGCACAGGGAGCACAGCTAGGTGCTCTGTGATGACCTAAAGGGGTGGGAGGGAGGCACAAGAGGGAGGGTACACATACACACTGATAGCTAATTCACAATGTCATATGGTAGAAACCAATACAGCATTGTAAAGCAATTATACTCCAATAAAAAATAAAAATAAAGTAAAAAAAAGAGTGAGTGGCAGCATGGAGACAACAGGAGAGCACAGAGCTTATCCAGGTGAATGAGAACAGTGACTTAGACCAGGTGGGAGCAACAGACAAAGTAAGACATAGTCAGAACTCAGGATACTATTTTTTAGCGGGGTGGGATGTGGGCTGCACCATACAGCTTGTCATATTTTAGTTCTCCGACCAGGGACTGAACCTGGGCCCAGCAATGAAAGCACCAACTCCTAGCCACTGGATCACCAGGAATTTCCTCAGCATACATTTTGACTGGAGAGCAGAGAACATGTGCTGATAAACTGCATGTGGGGTATGAAAGAGAGTAGTTAAAAATAACTTCTAGGTTTTTAGTTATGCATGGTGGTGCCATTAAGGAAGAGTTAAAACAACAACAACAACAACAACAACAACAACAACAACAACACTGGAAAGGAACAGAAAAGACAACAGGGAGTATGGGACAATCAATGGCTTTCTTTTAGCTGTGCTATTGGAAATGCCTATAAAAGCTCCAAATGAAGATGTAAAGTAAATAGTTGGCTACACAAATTTGGAGCCCAGTATAAGATAAAAGATATTTTGAGCTCATTAGATGATGATGATATTTAGAGTTACAGGCTGGATCCGCTCTTTCTGCTACCCTACATGACAAAATTCAAACTCCTGGGTCTGTGACTACATGGCCCCCACACCCTGGATTTCACTTGCCCTGCACTGCCCATCTTCTACACACGCTTTCTTCATGTGGTTCTACCTGCCTCTAATGCCCTCCCCTCTTCATTACCCAAATACTATCCATTCCCTAAGGCCCATGTCAGAACTTCCTGTGCCAAGATTCTCCTAACATCCCATTATGAGGAGCTCTATTCACATTTTGGATTTGCATAGTAATTATTTTCTATGTATCTAGTTCCGAAAAGGAAAAAAGACATTTTGCCATATGTCATCTTTTCTATGTAATGTCTTAATCTTAATTTTCACATATTTCTTCCCTGATACTCCAAATAGATGAGTTTCCTAAAGAAAAAAAAATAAAAATCTTACCCATCTTTGTATTTCTTATAGGGCCCTGATACAATGCTATGCATATGGTGAGCATGAAAATTTGTTTGATCTGATATCTTTTAAAAGGCAATGAGGTAGTTAAGACTTTTAGGACTATTTCAGCAAAATAAAGCAAATCTCTTAAAGAGACTAACTTAAAAATCACTTGGAAAAACCACTGATTTAAAAACAGCTCCTCTGCCAACAAGGCTCACTAGTAACACATTACTGTACTTAAAAGGTTAACATTTTAATTCACAGTGAACTTACCTATGTCAATATCAGTAAACCCTTCTGCACTTATTGCATCCATTGTGTTTTTGTCTATTGTGTCTAGACAAAGACTAGCAAGCTGAGGTTCATCAAATAAACGAGCCTAAACATATAAAAAGATAGTTATTTTCACAGTTATTCTAACTTCAGACTGTCCATATTCAACGGTAATACTGTAAACAGTTATAACTGCCAATTATATAAAAACTCATACTTAAAATACAATTATAATATGCTTAAAACTTTCATTTCAAAATCGAAATAAAAGCGAAAAGCACAAATGTCCAAAAGATAACAATTCAATTACCATTAACAACTGTTATTTTATTTTTATATGTATATATATGCACTTATATATTACATATTTTGATCCTTAGTGAAACACTCTAGGGTAGATAAGGCAGACATCTTCCCATTATACACATGAGAAAAGAGAGGCTCAGAGAGGTGCACTGACTCTAGCCAGCTATGTTGCAAAGTGAAAGTGAAAATCGCTCAGTTGTGCCTGACTCTTTACGACCCATAGACTATACAGTCCAGGGAATTCTCCAGGCCAGAATACTGGAGTGGGTAGCCTTTCCCTTCTCCAGGGTATCTTCCCAACCTAGGGATTGAATCCAGGTCGCCTGGATTGCAGGCGGATTCTTAACCAGCTGAGCCACAGGAGAAGCCAGCCCTTAAAGCCCAGTCTTAGGATCTTTTCACTAAATGATAACATCAATTGTCAAGCATACCAGTACAAACAGATTTTTTCCACCATTTCCTGTTTGATTGGGGGGAAGAGAATAAAGTACAAAAATTTTAGAACATTAAGGTTCTGGGAACCTAAGCAAAAACGAGGCCTAACAAACAGCAAAGCAAATAAGTAAATTCACATGATAGGATATTATACAATGAGAATGAACGATCTACAACTACACACAGCAATAGGAATGAATCCCACAAACTTAATGGTAAGCATAACGAAGTAATGTATATGTTGAGCAAAAGAGTATACAGCTGACCCTTGAACAACTTGCAGGTTGGGGGCACTGATCTCTGTGTAGTTGAAAATCCACACAGAACTTACAGTTGGACCTTTGCATCTGAGGTTCTTCCATATCCGTGAATTCAATCAACCACAAATCATGCACTATTTACTAGTTTTTACCACTTAGTGGTAAAATTTACATGTGTAATTTTTTACCACTAAGTTCAAGGCCATGTTGGTCAAGAGTCAACTGCTATATGATTTCTGCAAAGCTGAGCTTTAAGAAGTCAGAAGTCAAACTTATAATATGTGCTTTACCTGGATGTACATTATAATTCAAAAAAACAAGTTTAAAAGTAAGTAAAATTCTAATGTTGGCAGATATTCTAGCTGGCCAACTCAGTGTTTATAGTTGAGTTAGTATTTATGCAGAAAAATGGATTATTTTACTTTTAGGAAAAATAATTTTTGGTAAAAGTTATTTTATTCAGAGTAGCAATATTTTCAGTCTTTCAATACGATGTCATATTTGCCTGGGAATCTACTGCTGCTACTTTGGAGTAAAACTAGTTTTCTCTAAATTTGAGTGTGGCACTATTTTTAATGACTATATTGCCCCAGAGTGTATTCCCTATGTAATCCACGCTGGGACAGCACACTGGTTCTTTGTTTTAGAGGGATGCTGGCATAGGTCCTCTCAAGTAAATGAACATGCTCAGTTCAAATGATTCACTTGGCAGGAACAAGACATTCACATGACAATTCATGGGCTAATTCACATGACCCCACCAAAGAAAAATCTGGAGTAATGTTGAGTTCTAAGACCAACAAAGCACTGAAAAGTTCCTTTCTTCCTCAGTGACATATGTTAAGCCTTGCTACTCAAAATGAGGTTCAGAAGCACCGGCATCATCTGAAAGTCTGTTAGAAATGCAGACTTTCAGGCCCATATTGCTGTGTGTAGATCTATAACAACAGGAATGAATCCCAGAAACTTAATGGTAAGCAAAAGAAAGTAAGATACATGTTGAGCAAAAGTATACAGCTGACTTTGGCTTACTGAACTAGAAAGTGGATTTTCATTGTCAAAGTTTAATTTATTGGCTTCTAATTTTTCTTTTTATGGTCACATCGTGTAGCACATGGGATCCTAGTTTCCCAGCCAGGGATCCATCTGACCCAAGCCCTCTGCAGTAGAAGCTCGGAGCCTTAACCACTGGACAGCTAGGAAAGTCCTACTGGTTTCTAAATTTTATGACTGAATTAAAAAAAATGAAAGTAGTTAAGTGACCCTCTTCACACACAATAAAATTCTTCAGACAACAAAGAATCATGATGATCAACTTCTTCATTAGATTTTCATCACAAGTTCAGAAAAGGAAAAAAAAAATGCAAGTGGTAAAGAATCCACCTGCCAATGCAGGAGATGCAAGTGATTCCCCGGTCAGGAAGATGCCCTGGAGAAGGAAATGGCAACCCACTCCAGTATTTTTGCCTGGGAAATCCCACGGACAGAGGAGCCTGGCGGGCTTCATTCCATGGGGTCGGTCGCAAAAGAGTCGGATGAGACTTAGCAACTGAACAACAGATATCACTTGTTAGTTATATAATCTTTATTGAGTTATTTCACCTCTCTGTGCTTCTATATAAAAAGGGGATGATAAGAAAATCTTCACCGAGGATAGCTACAACTCCTAAAGTTATTGTAAAGATTAAATGAATTAATGCATACCAAGTATTTAGAATGGGACCTGGCACACACTAAGTCACTCAATACATCTTGCAGTTATTATCAATATCACCATACTCTACTGGTTTAAGGTTGAGACCTTTTACCACTTGCTATCTTACCTTACGTTAGACATTTACCTCTTTAAGCTTCTATTTCATCTTTGAAAGGGGGATAATAATAATAATAAATATCATCACAGCTTAAAGAAGGAGTAAATGTGATAATATATACAAATGGAATAACCTGTGTCTGGTGTACAATACACACAGACATGGAGTTCTGTGATTATGTCCAAGAAGAGGTGACATCAGCATGTTCTTTCTTCTGTAACTATAAATACTCAATGACCAAAGATTTACAAAAAGAAGTATCATCATTTGTGATGTGACAGAATGCATGCACAATGGGAAACAAGTCTGACTCCACCCAGCCTGTTGTGAGACTCTGGGCAGGTAGTTAACTAGTCAGGTTTTAGTTTTTTCATGTGGAAAATGAGAGGGTTAAGTTAAGGAATATCTGTGATTATTTCCACTACTAATATTCAGCAGGATTACATATTATCAACTTAGACACCCCCCCCACCCCCCTCATTTTAACTCTCTCACCTCTGTAAAGACCCTATCTCCAAGTAAGGTCACATTCTGAGGGTCCTGGGGATTAAAATTTCAACATGTGAATTCTGAGGACACAATTCACCACCTGGCACTGAGTTACAGACTAGCTTAGGATTTTTGTAAACAATTCGTAAAAGGGTATCATTACCTTATCTAAGAAAAAAAAAATCGATTTACTTATATCTCAAGTATGAAGCTCAGATTATAGGCATTTAACAAGTGCTAGATAGTGTATGTTGAGAATTGGTTAATGGTTCCATAAATGTGTTCAGTATGTAAATATTCAGACTATACACGTATCATGATGTGTGCACTTTTCTGTATTTAAAGTATACTCGTTGAAAATTTTCATAAGTGTCAAAGAAAGAATATTCTTAAATTTTAACTTCTCCAAAATATCATATGACATCCCTTACATGTAGAATGAAAAAAGAAATGATACAAATGAACTTACTTTCAAAACACAAAGAGACTCACAGAAAGATTTAGAAAATGAACTCATGGTTGCCAGGGGGAAGGTACAGTTGAGGACTCTGGAAAAGTCATGTACACATTGCTATATTAAAAATGGATAACCAACAAAAACCTATTATATAGCACATGGAACTCTGCTCAATGTTTTGTCCCAGTGTGGATGGGAGGGGAGTCTGAGGGAGGATGGATACATGTATATCTACGGCTGAGCCCTTCGCTGTTCAACTGAAAGTATCCCAACATTGTTAATTGGCTATACCCCAATACAAAATGTTTTTGGTGTTCAAAAATAAAAATAAATTCTAAACCCTCCAGAAGTGGGTCACCAAGCTGACAGAATACAGTAAATCTTACAAGTGCTCTGGACTTGAAATACTCAATGTTAATTTCAGACCCAACAAAAATAGAGCACTAAGGTCCAGAAAGCTTCATACTCTCCTACTCTCAATCACAGCAGAAACAACGCTGGACACTACTCTCAACTCCAACCCTAAACAGCTATGTAACTTTACAGAGATGAAACACCCTATTTACATTAAGGCTTGGCTCAGACGGTAAAGAACCTGCTTGCGATGCCTGCAATGCAGGAAACCTGGGTTTGATCCTTGGGTCAGGAAGATCCCTTGCAGAAGGGAATGGCAACCCACTCCAGTATCCTTGCCTGGAGAATTCCACGGACAGATGAGCCTGATGGGCTACAGTCTGTGGGGTCTCAAAGAGTTGGACACAACTGAGTGACTAACACTTTCTTCAGTTTCTTCACCTATATGATATATTAACTCTACTTTGTTTTTCTATTCTAAAATCACATGAACCTGATATATTTCCCTCAATGAAATCAGAAGACTTCATATGCTTTAAAAAGGATGATCTCAGACTAATTCTCCAGGAAATATTAAACATTCATATACAATTAAACACAATTTTTAAAGTTAAAAGATACATACCTTAGCTACATCAACTTACCTGCGTAAGTAACATGAAGGCATTATCTGCCCTGAGATGTTTGGTGAGAAATTCCACACAAGGAGCTTCCAAGGCTGGGACTGCATACTTCTTAGCCGTATAAAGAGTCGTCATAACTGTTTCTGGGCCAATTTGAACTTCATCTGAATACAGAAATCTGGGAAGCAAGTGGAAATTGCAGAGACAGTCAGGAGGGTTTTAGACAAGCAATCCATTGGAGTTAAGTCTCTGAGGAATATTTGAAAAGATAATGAGCAAAGTGAAAAATAACTTGAAAAGCACATCAGACTTCCCAGGTTATTTGCACATACATCACCTCATTTTACTCTGACTCAATCCTGAGAGGTAGGCAGTCTCCATTTATAGAGACTAAAGTTAAGTCTTCAAGCCAAATTTTTAAAGGCCTTTTAGCACTCCAGAGCAGCTTTCTCTCTTCTTCATCAAAAAATGTTCACTTAAACAAACTTACAGACAGCTTAAGTTCACATCTCTAAATGTCAAAACATCCATTTATTTCCTGATGATGGTATCTTCTTATTCTGGGCATCTTTTAACCTTTCCTTATTATCCCAGAATTAGTATTATGACCAAAGACTAGAGTACAGGGGTTCAGAAGAATAAAACAGTTTAATGATATCTTAAATAACCCCATACTGCTATGTGCTTTTGGGTATATAAGTCCAATTTTCTCTTGAAATACTACCAAACCAATACCACCTTACCCACCGCCTCAGGAGCTGATTCTACCTGTTACTAGATAAATCAGATTCCTAGAAGTACACACAGAGGATAAGAATCTCAGAGAAGACCTGGGCAGTTCCTGCTGAATTATACTGAAGCTACTGCATATTCATTTTAGTTCTTCTGCCGTTCCTCAGAGACCCTTGAGCTTACTGCCCAATTCTCAGTTACACTCAGAGCAGCTGAGGGTGCTGGAGAAATAAGGCACTGAGAACAAGTATTTTATTTTAGCAATACGTATTAAGACTTAGAACCATGAATATCTTTCAGAACACTATACAGTAGAGTGAGTGAGGAAAGGAGGTTCTAGTTCATGTCCCTTTTCTTTGCTTTTCAATTTCTCTATTCTGGTGGCCAGAATCACTGCCCAAGATCAAATTCTAGCTGGTTACATCCCCCAACTTCCCACTTTAACCAAATGCTGGCATCCCTCCAATAAGATCATTATCCTTACAACTACTTCCAGTGGAAGCTGTTCACTCCCATCCTTCCCTGGTGGTTCAGATGGTAAAGAATCTCCCTGCAATGCAGGAGACCCGGGGTTTGATCCCTGGGTAGGGAAGATCCCCTGGAGAAGGGTATGGCTACCCACTCCAGTATTCTTGCCTGGAGAATCCCATGAACAGAGGAGCCTGGTTCACAAAGAGTCGGACACAATTGAGTGACTCCCTTACAACTCAGGTGCAAAAGTAAAGGTTGCTGTTTTTCAAGATTACATTGTTTTCAAACATTTTTCCAAAACCCTTCAAGCCATCCATCTGTACCACCCTCATAATACTCACTTAATGACACATGTCATTTAGTGATGAGTGCACAGAATTAAAAAAAACCTTAAGTCTCTTATAGTTAGGGGTAGGGGGATGAATAAAAAGAGGAGGGAAAATTAGCATTTGTTGAGTCTCTATCATGTGACAGATGCCAATTCATTTAATCCTCTCACAAAGAAGGGAGGTGCTGCTACCTGCATTTTAAAGATGGGTTAACAGGCTGAGGAAACACAAGAGCTGTCTACCATAACACACCATCTCTGGGCTCTGACTGCTTTCAGTGTTAGACTCTCAGGCCAGTCAGGTGGGAGCCCTCTTAATTTGCCTGGACTCAAGAAGAGATTGCTTGAGTTTGAATCTATCACTTCCTAGCTACATGACTTTAAATAAGTTATCACTGTGCTCCTCTCTGTTAAAGAGATTTGTACAACAGTATCTTCTTCATAATGCTCTGGTGAGGATTAGTATCAGTTAAAATACACACAAATACTTAGTAAACATTAGCTATTTATTTTTTATACTGCTTCATTTTTTATCTCTATTTTCCTCTATATTTCACAAGATTTCAAGTGTTCCAGCCCTTCTATTTTTCCCCTAGCAATCATACAGTTAAATTTCTAAGCATTCTTGCCTCTTGAGTACTTTTTTTTAACTCCACAGTACCATGTCTCATTTTTATGGATGTGAAAAATGTTCTCAGTCTCCAAGTTTTAAAAGTTCCTTTCTGTTCCCTGAATTACCTATTTCCTTGAGGACCAGCTGTTCTTGGTCTTTATCATTCATTCATATTCTGATTGTCCTTATACGTCAAAGTTTAATGATTATCTCCAGTGACCATTCCAGTAGCTGGTGTGTTTTCTTTGCTGTTGTGTAAGCAGGACTGCTTTCCAGCTAAAACCTTCTCCAAGATGGAGAGGTGGGTGGGGAGCTGTGTATGTGGGAGGCTCGTCTGACACCTTACCTGAGAGTGGGAAAGCAGCCTTTAGGTCAGATACCACACCTCCTCCACCCCCTTTCAATGCCATCACCCTGAATTCCCTAAGATAAGCCAGCATCCTCGTTCTCCCCAGGTGGTTTGTCTAGTTTCTGTCAAGAGGAGACTGTCAGCTATTGCGGAGGGGGGCGGGGGCAGGGGCAGGGGTGGGGGTGGCGTGCAATGGTTAGCATACAAGAGCTGGTTGAGGGGATGACCTTCTCATTTCACCTTGCTCACCACCAGCTCTCAACCTAGAGCCATGCTGGGGCTCAGCCAGGAAAGACAGCCCCCACCTCCACCACAGCTCTTCCTTCTCTGGATTCTGGGCTCCAGCCACTCCACTTCATTATCAACACACTTCCAACTGCCTTGTCCCTTTTCTACACTGCCTTCCAACCTCTCTCCCTTTTTGTCTTCACTGTAATGGGTTTATTTCTTTTGTATTTCTCTATATAGTCATTTTAACTGGAACAGACAGAAGGCTAACAACATGCTCAATTCCCTTCTTAAACGAGAAACCGATTAAGTTTTTAAGGGACAGATAGGAAGAAGTCTTCATATTTGTCTTAGTTTGTTTTCAGGCAAAAATTACTAGAGTTATAAACTATAGAGCTGAGATGCAGGGCCTTTATTACCATTGTTTGAATAGATTCAAGCTTAAGGAAACCAGTTCCACAAAATTGAAGTACATGGTTCTGTAACAATCTATAATTGGGGTCCCTGACAAAAAGAGCTGGAAAAGGTTCCCACAAGAACTTCTACTTAAGATCCAAAACATGAAAAGAGGGTAGGAAGAACATTCCAGGAACCAAAGAATTGTGTTTTCAGACTATACTATATGGCCCACAGGGCTTCCCTGGTGGCTCAGTGGTAAAGAACCTGCCTGCAATGCAGGAGATGTGGGCTTGATCCGGAGGTCGGGAAGATTTCCTGGAGAAGGGAATGGCAAGGCACTTCAGTATTCTTGCCTGGAAAACCCAATAGACAGAAGAGCCTGGTGGGCTGCAGTCCACAGGGTCGCACAGAGTCGGACACGACTGAGTCACTAACATATGGCCCACAACTCCATTCAAGTTGCCTTTCATGACCCAGATAACCACAATGGTATGATCACTCATCTAAAGGCAGACATCCTGGAATGCAAAGTCAAGTGGGCCTTTGGAACCATCACTATGAACAAAGCTAGAGAAGGTGATGGAATTCCAGTTGAGCTACCTCAAATCCTAAAAGATGATGCTGTGAAAGTGCTGCACTCAATATGCCAAATTTGGAAAACTCAGCACTGGCCACAGGACTAGAAAAGGTCTGTTTTCATTCCAATTCCAAAGAAAGGCAATGCCAAAGAATGCTCACAATACTGCACAATTGCACTCATCTCATACGCTAGCAAAGTAATGCTCAATATTCTCCAAGCCAGGCTTCAGCAGTACGTGAACCATGAATTGAACTTCCAGATGTTCAAGCTGGATTTAGAAAAGGCAGAGGAACCAGAGATCAAATTGCCAACATCCACTGGATATCGAAAAAGCAAGAGAGTTCCAGAAAAGCATCTACTTTTGCTTTATTGACTCTGCCAAAGCCTCTGACTATGTGGATCACAAGGAAGTGTGGAAAATTCTTCAAGAGATGGGAATACCAGACCACCTTACTTGCCTCCTGAGAAATCTTTATGTAGGTCAAGAAGCAACGGTTAGAACTGGACATGGAACAACAGACTGGTTCCAAATCGGGAAAGGAGTATGTCAAGGCTGTATACTGTCACCCTGTTTATTTCACTTACATGCAGAATACATCATGCAAAATGCCAGGATGGATGAAGCACAAGCTGGAATCAAGATTGCAGGGAGAAATATCAATAACCTCAGATAAGCAGATGACACCACCCTTACGGAAGAAAGCAAAAAACTAAAGAGCTTGATGAAAGTGAAAGAGCAGAGTGGAAAAGTTGGCTTAAAATTCAACATTCAGAAAACTAAAATCATGGCATCTGGTCCCATCACTTCATGGGAAATAGGGAAATAGTGAGAGACTTTTATTTTGGGGGGCTTCAAAATCACTGCAGATGGTGACTGCAGGCATGAAATTAAAAGATGTTTGCTCCTTGGAAGAAAAGCTATGACCAACCTAGAGAGAATATTAAAAAGCAGAGACATTACTTTGCTAACAAAGGTCCGTATAGTCAAAGCCATGGTTTTTCTAGTAATCATGTATGGATGTGAGAGTTGGACTATAAAGAAAGCTGAGCGCCAAAGAATTGATGCTTTTGAACTGGGGTGTCGGAGAAGACTCTTGAGAGTCCCTTGAACTGCAAGGAGATCCAACCAGTCCATCCTAAAGGAAATCAGTCCTGAATATTCATTGGAAGGACTGATGCTGAAGCTGAAGCTCCAATACTTTGGCCACCTGATGCAAAGAACTGACTCACTGGAAAAGACCTTGATGCTGGGAAAGATTGAGGGCAAGAGGAGAAGGGGACAACAGAGGATGAGATGGTTGGATGGCATCACCGACTCAATGGACATGAATTTGGGTAAACTCCGGGAGTTGGTGATGGACAGGGAAGCCTCGTGTGCTTCAGTCCATGGGGTCGCAAAGAGTCAGACGTGACTGAGTGACTGAATTGAACTGAAACTATACCTTGGTAATATATCTTTGGCTTGAATATATTTAAGAAACATCTATATTTATATCTAAAGATGTAGGTTAAGGACACTATTCATCTCAGTAATGCCTTCTTTATGATGGGACAGCATCAGGAATTGCGGTGGCCGGGAAGACCAACCCCACGCTGTGGCTGCAAGGGCACAGGAGGGCCTAGAGGAGCTATCCCACGTTGAAGGTCAGGAAGGGTGGTGGTGAGGAGATACCCCTTGTCCAAGGTAGGGAGCATTGGCTGCGCTTTGCTGGAGCAGCCGTGAAGAGATACCCCACGCCTGAGGTAAGAGAAACCCAAGTAAGACGGAAGGTGTTGCAGAGGGCATCAGAGGGCAGACACACTGAAACCATACTCACAGAAAACTAGTCAATCTAATCACACTAGGACCACAGCCTTGTCTAACTCAATGAAACTAAGCCATGCCCGTGGGGCAACCCAAGATGGGCGGGTCATGGTGGAGAGGTCTGACAGAATGTGGTCCACTGGAGAAGGGAATGGCAAACCACTTCAGTATTCTTGCCTTGAGAACCCCATGAACAGTATGAAAAGGCAAAATGATAGGATACTGAAAGAGAAACTCCCCAGGTCAGTAGGTGCCCGATATGCTACGGGAGATCAGTGGAGAAATAACTCCAAAAAGAATGAAGGGATGGAGCCAAAGCAAAAACAATACCCAGCTGTGGATGTGACTGGTGATAGAAGCAAGGTCCAATGCTGTAAAGAGCAATACTGCATAGGAACCTGGAATGTCAGGTCCATGAATCAAGGCAAATTGGAAGTGGTCAAACAAGAGATGGCAAGAGTGAATGTCGACATTCTAGGAATCAGCAAACTGAAATGGACTGGAATGGATGAATTTAACTCAGATGACCATTATATCTACTACTGCAGGCAGGAATCCCTCAGAAGAAAAGGAGTAGCCATCATGGTCAGCAAAAGATTCCGAAATGCAGTACTTGGATGCAATCTCAAAAACGACAGAATGATCTCTGTTCGTTTCCAAGGCAAACCATTCAATATCACAGTAATCCAAGTTTATGCCCCAACCAGTAACGCTGAAGAACCTGAAGTTGAACGGTTCTATGAAGACCTCCAAGACCTTTTAGAACTAACACCCAAAAAAGATGAATGTTCTTTTCATTATAGGGGACTGGAATGCAAAAGTAGGAAGTCAAGAAACACCTGAAGTAACAGGCAAATTTGGCCTCGGAATACGGAATGAAGCAGGGCAAAGACTAATAGAGTTTTGCCAAGAAAATGCACTGGTCATAACAAACACCCTCTTCCAACAACACAAGAAAAGACTCTACATATGGACATCACCAGATGGTCAACACCAAAATCAGATTGATTATATTCTTTGCAGCCAAAGATGGAGAAGCTCTATACAGTCAGCAAAAACAAGACTGGGAGCTGACTGTGGCTCAGATCATGAACTCCTTATTGCCAAATTCAGACTTAAATTGAACAAAGTAGGGAAAACCACTAGACCATTCAGGTATGACCTAAATCAAATCCCTTATGATTATACAGTGGAAGTGAGAAATAGATTTAAGGGCCTAGATCTGATAGATAGAGTGCCTGATGAGCTATGGAATGAGGTTTGTGACACTGTACAGGAGACAGGGATCAAGACCATCCCCATGGAAAAGAAATGCAAAAAAGCAAAATGGCTGTCTGGGGAGGCCTTACAAATAGCTGTGAAAAGAAGAGAAGCAAAAAGCAAAGGAGAAAAGGAAAGATATAAACATCTGAATGCAGAGTTCCAAAGAATGGCAAGAAGAGATATGAAAGCCTTCTTCAGTGATCAATGCAAAGAAAAAGAGGAAAACAACAGAATGGGAAAGACTAGAGATCTCTTCAAGAAAATCAGAGATACCAAAGAAACATATCATGCAAAGATGGGCTCGAAAAAGGACAGAAATGGTATGGACCTAACAGAAGCAGAAGATATTAAGAAGAGATGGCAAGAATACACAGAAGAACTGTACAAAAAAGGTCTTCACGACCCAGATAATCACGATGGTGTGATCACTGACCTAGAGCCAGACATCCTGGAATGTGAAGTCAAGTGGGCCTTAGAAAGCATCACTACGAACAAAGCTAGTGGAGGTGATGGAACTCCAGTTGGGCTATTTCAAATCCTGAAAGATGATGCTGTGAAAGTGCTGCACTCAATATGCCAGCAAATTTGGAAAACTCAGCAGTGGCCACAGGACTGAAAAAGGTCAGTTTTCATTCCAATTCCAAAGAAAGGCAATGCCAAAGAAGGCTCAAACTACCACACAAATGCACTCATCTCACATGCTAGTAAAGTAATGCTCAAAGTTCTCTAAGTCAGGCTTCAGCAACACGTGAACCGTGAACTTCCTGATGTTCAAGCTGGTTTTAGAAAAGGCAGAGGAACCAGAGATCAAATTGCCAACATCCACTGGATCATCGAAAAAGCAAGAGAGTTCCAGAAAAACATCTATTTCTGCTTTATTGACTATGCCAAAGCCTTTCACTGTGTGGATCACAAGAAACTGTGAAAAATTCTGAAAGAGATGGGCATACCAGACCACCTGACCTGCCTCTTGAGAAACCTGTATATAGGTCAGGAAGCAACAGTTAGAACTGGACATGGAAGAACAGACTGGTTCCAAATAGGAAAAGGAGTACGTCAAGGCTGTATATTGTCACCCTGTTTATTTAACTTATATGCAGAGTACATCATGAGAAACGCTGGACTGGAAGAAACACAAGCTGGAATCAAGATTGCCGGGAGAAATATCAATAACCTCAGATATGCAGATGACACTACCCTTATGGCAGAAAGTGAAGAGGAACTCAAAAGCCTCTTGATGAAAGTGAAAGTGGAGAGTGAAAAAGTTGGCTTAAAGCTCAACATTCAGAAAATGAAGATCATGGCATCCGGTCCCACCACTTCATGGGAAATAGATGGGGAAACAGTGGAAACAGTGTAGACTTTATTTTTCTGGGCTTCAAAATCACTGCAGATGGTGACTGCAGCCATGAAATTAAAAGACGCTTACTCCTTGGAAGGAAAGTTATGACCAACCTAGATAGCACATTCAAAAGCAGAGACATTACTTTGCCAACAAAGGTTCGTCTAGTCAAGGCTATGGTTTTTCCAGTGGTCATGTATGGATGTGAGAGTTGGACTGTGAAGAAGGCTGAGCGCTGAAGAATTGATGCTTTTGAACTGTGGTGTTGGAGGAGACTCTTGAGAGTCCCTTGGACTGCAAGGAGATCCAACCAGTCCATTCTGAAGGAGATCAGCCCTGGGATTTCTTTGGAAGGAATGATGCTAAAGCTGAAACTCCAGTACTTTGGCCATCTCATGCAAAGAGTTGACTCATTGGAAAAGACTCTGATGCTGGGAGGGACTGGGGGCAGGAGAGGGGACGACAGAGGATGAGATGGCTGGATGGCATCACTGACTCGATGGACTTGAGTCTGAGTGAACTCCGGAGTTGGTGATGGACAGGGAGGCCTGGCGTGCTTCGATTCATGGGGACGCAAAGAGTCGGACATGACTGAGTGACTGATCTGATCTGATCTGATCTATTATCAGATAAAAGTTGTGCATCCCTTAAGCAGTTGGCCTGTTTTTAATCTGACAAACACTGTGAACTGTAACTGACTGGCCAGCTTTCCCTTTTTGTAATAGTTGCTAAAATGATCAAAATTAAGTCTGTAGAGTGTGTATAGCATGTATTTTTATATTAGCAGCATCTTGACAATTTATTTCTTACCTCTGTGTTTCTTGGTAGACATTTTAAATTGTTTTTGGAGCAATGCAAGTTATAAATAAATACAAGACTATAAACTGTAAGAAAGGGAACTCTGTGTTTCTATATTTTTTCCCATATCTTTCCTACAGCACCAGGCTCAGTTTTGGCACCTCGCAAAGATTTAATAAATACACGTTAGTCAACTACACAGCTCAGTACAAGTTTCTAGCTATTGATAGGGAAATCATTTTCATTTCTAGTAAGAAAAAAGGCTACTTAAAAATCCAAGAATCACCCCAATTCATACTTTACATACATGTTTTTCTCACATCTTATTTAATTACTAACAGTGCTGCAATTAAAAAAAACTCTGTAAGCCAATATTTACAAATTATAACTTAAAATTAAACATAATATTACCACAGTACATTGCATTTTAAAATTAACATTCCTAATACACTACCTCTAAGAACAAGAGCACAGAGAAATAATTACAGGTCATCAAACTATTTCTGGTTTTTTCCTGAAGATGAATGCCTTTCCAAAATTTAAAACTTAGGTTACATTTAATCCAATTTAAAAATTAAACGACTAAGGTACAAACTTCATTGTAAAATAGAAAAATCGTAAGATTATGTACAAGAAACTGTGTCACTACTGATTCATTCATTTTCCTCAAAAGCATTTACTGAGGACTATATAATAATAGACAGGTCCCAGAAATACAAACACAGACAACACTGTGCACAAAAAGCTCATGGTTTGGTAATAAAACGATTAAAAAGTAATGTCATAATTATAACAGCATTATACATTAGGCATGATTTGATAAATAATCTCTAAAGATGGCCCCAATTAATCATGCTTTCTATGATCCAGACCTTTACACAGAGCTGTCCCATAATGATTCTGGGCTCGTCCTGATTGATTCCCTTTAATCAACAGAACGTGGCACAAGTAACACTCTGCCAGCCTGGGGCCTAAACTCTGAGGATGCAGAAGCTCCTACTTTTGTGCTTTCAGGAGCCATGGCCTGCTGCTCGCCAGGAAGTCAGGCTAACCTTGCAAAGATCAGCTGCAGGAGCCATGGAGAGAGAGCAAGGCTCAGCCAAACCATAATGTGAATCAAACCTCCAGATGACCCTTGCCTCAACAGCTATCAGACTCTGACTGCATGGGAGACCTGAAGAATATGCTAGAAGAACCTCTCACACAGCTGTGAAAGATAATAAGACTATGTTTAAGCCACTAAGTGTTGGAGTGGCTTGTTCTACAGCAACAGATAAAAAACTCAATACAAGACATTACATGAGGCAGAGCGCAAATCTGCCAGCAGCGACGTTTCATAAAGAGATAAAGCCTCAAGTATATCTGAAGGGTAATAATTAAGTGTGTAAACCTTCTAGGCAGACAAAGAAGTACAAAGGCAAGGAGGCATTAGAAGGCAAGTATTAAAATAAGAAAAAGACCATCAGTAGGACTGGGGTACTCAGTAGACGGAGAGGAAGAGATATCAAATCATAAAGGTCTTGCATATCGGCTAAAATGTTTAAATGCATCCCATACGCAAATAGAAGTCATTAAGAGATTCAGGGGAGTACTGTGATAATGTCTAGATATCAGAGAGATAACTTTGTTAACAGCGTGAAGAATGAAGTGAGCTGAGTCTAAAGGCAGTGTGATCTGTTTGCATGCTATGCTATACTATGCTAAGTCACTTCAGTCGTGTCCGACTCTGTGTGACTCCACAGACGGCAGCCTACCAGGCTCCCCTGTCCCTGGGATTCTCCAGGCAAGAACACTGGAGTGGGTTGCCATTTCCTTCTCCAATGCATGAAAGTGAAAAGTGAAAGTGAAGTTGCTCAGTCGTGTCCGACTCTGTGCGACCCCATGGACTGCAGCCTACCAGGCTCCTCCATCCATGGGATTTTTCCAGGTAAAAGTACTGGAGCAGGGTGCCACTGCCTTCTCCGTGATCTGTTTGAAGCAATGCCAAAAAAAAAATCAAGAGAATTGAGTAGAACCTTCAAGACTGGTCCAAACAGGATGAGAAACAAATGGAACATAATGGAACCAAACTACAACCTGGAGCCAAGCCCACCTGAGACATCCCCAACTGACCCACATAACAAGAATATTCAGAGGAAGAATACACGATTGTTTTTCTAAGCCCTCAATTTCTGGGGTGCTTTATAGCATTATTATGACAAAAGCTGCCTGAGACAGGACATATGAAGTATGCCTGCCTCAAAGACTGTTCTGAAATTTGGGTTCACACAAGGTGCTCAGGAACAACAGTAAGCAGAACATGGCAAGCACTCATTAAGTGTTAAGATATGTTTATTGTTGACAGTCCATCTGCATGTGTACTAAATAGACACTCATTTGTGACTGTCCAGTTGGAAACTCGGTTTGGGTTGAGTAGACGTTTCACAGTACCGCTGGGGTAGTATGTAGCGCCATAGGTTAATGGGAGAAAGGAAGACAACAGCTAAAGACAGAACCTGTGGAACAGCTGTCACCTGCTCCTTTTACTCCTTCCACAGTCTAATCTCCAAACAACTGCTAGGAGTTTTTAAACCAGATCATAGCAACCCCTGACTCCATGGACAGACAAGCCTGGCGGGCTATGCAGTCCTGGTGGGGCCACAAAGAATGGGACACTACTGGGTGACTAACACTTTCACGTTTCCTATCAACTCCCTGCTCAAAACCTTTCAAAGGATTCCCACCATAGACGGGGAATCCAAGTCCTTCCATGGGCTCTACAGCTGTGCACAATCCTGGCCAGCCTATCTTGTTGACCTCATCTTCTACCACTTTCCCCCTTATTCTATCTGTTCAGATCACACTGGTTTACTCTTGCAGTTTGTCTAACAGGAGAAATTTTGGGGCTTAAACATGTTTTTCCTTGCGATGAATGGTCCTTCTCCCACAGGTTGATCATCTTTCCTTAAAACACTTTTTTGTACTTGACATTTTGTCTTTGTTTCTCCCTACTAGATGATTAACTCTGAGAGGGCAGGGACTTCCTATTGTTCACTGCTGTATCCAATATCTAAAATAGTACAAGGAAGGCAGTGTTTTTCAAATGAGCAACTAAGAACATCACTTAAAGGTCTGGCAGATCAAAATGAGCAGTTACTTAAAGTGCTTCACACTCAAGTTCAAAAGCCTTTAAGTAATGTTTAATTCAAGTTGTAAACATAAAAGTATGCCCAAGCTAACCTGCTTTTCAACCTCAGTAAGTACCATGAGACATTTTTTTGTCACACAATAATACGTTAAGTACAGCATCTCTGCTTCACAACCAGCCAATAACCTAAGTTTAAAAATCAGTCCAGAGATCACTTTCAGAATAAAACAATGACTAGAGCCTGAAGAAGTATAAGCACCCATGACCACACTGAAACTAGAAAAATTTCAAGGACTCAGATGAATTCACTTATTTTCTATTCCTGGGAAACAACGGACTGATTAACAGTTTCAGTGAAAATACGAAACCAGTATTTTCTCTCTACATTCTTATAGTAGCAATCTCTGTATTTTTTAAAAGAAAAACCTACCCAACGATATTTAGATCAGTGGCTCTCAAACACAGCCAATATCAGATTCAGGGAGAGTATTAAATATGCTCTCAAGGTCCCACTGGCAAACATTACAATATTGTAAGGAGGGAGGAAGCGAATTAAGAATTTAACAGGTGATTACAATGAAGGTGAACCAACAATTCATTAAAAAGTACTTCCAATTTAGAAAATCTAAAGAAGCAGAACCAATGCTCCCAGTCAACTTCAAACCAAATCCCAAAATGATCTAGATATTAGCTTTTGAGCTGTTGTTGTTTTTCCTTTTATAAATGTAACTGAACTAAATTACAAAACATATGAGAAACAAATGAAAAACAAGTCAACACCATCTTGCCACTCCAACACAACTTTGGTTAGCATTTCAGTATAGTTCCTCTCTCCCTTTCTCTAAGTATATCTTTGCTGTTTCTTTTCTCAGTTTTTAATTACTGTGAGCACTGTTTCAAATGCTAATTATACACATTTTTGTCCCTACAATAATCTAGTCTTCTTATTATCTAGTCTTCATGACTATCCTACTTGGTAGATGCATTCCTTCTAAGTCACTTCAGTCAACTCTCTGCAACCCTATGGACCACAGCCCGCCAAACTCCTCTGTCCATGGGATTCTCCAGGCAAGAATACTGGTGTGGGTTTCGGTGCTCTGCTTAGCAGCTGCACCACATGCCATCAGATGGACCTACCACTGTTAAAACCATTCCCTCTGCTACACTACTTCCTCACTACTATAAATAGTCCTGCTTAAATATTTTTGTGTGGAACATTTTCAGTACTTGACTACTTCCTACCTGTGGGGAAAATAATCTACAATGCCAAACTGTTTTCCTACCACCTTTGTCGGAAAGGTCTTGCCAGATGTTATCTTCACACACACACACACACAAAATAACACAAAAAAACTGGAGGGTTTGTAAGAAGAGGAAAAGTACTGTACTTTTAATTTGCACTTCTTTAATTGTTAATGAGGTTAAACACTGGCTGCTAATTATATTTTTTTCCCTAAATGATCTATCCTGTCCTTTATTCATTTTTTAATGGGATTTTGGTATTACTTTCTACCTGTGTTAACTTTGTATTCCATTTCCTACTGATCTTCCTCAGTGAGCTGTGAGCCTTTGTGGAGAACTTATCTGTTCCCTGACCTACCTGTTATGCCTCAGTACCGTCCAAGCCTGTTGTTTTAACAATACATTCTATTCAGGCAGCTAAAACCATCTCATAATGAAACCCAATGGTCTCTGGTATGGGCTGGCTCTGTTACCTCCGTCAAGTTACTTGACTTCTTTGGGGCTCAGTCTCATTAATAAAACTGTATAAAACAATACTTCAGTTCAGTTCAGTTCAGTCGCTCAGTCGTTCAGTTCAGTCGCTTTTTGCGACCCCATGAATCACAGCACGCCAGGCCTCCCTGTCCATCACCAACTCCCGGAGTTCACCCAAACTCACGTCCATCGAGTCGGTGATGCCATCCAGCCATCTCATCCTCTGTCGTCCCCTTTTCTTCCTGCCCCCAATCCCTCCCAGCATTAGGGTCTTTTCCAATGAGTCAACTCTTCGCATAAGGTGGCCAAAGTATTGGAGTTTCAGCTTTAGCATCATTCCTTCCAAGGAACACCCAGGACTGATCTTTAGAATGGACTGGTTGGATCTCCTTGCAGTTCAAGGGACTCTCAAGAGTCTCCTCCAACACCACAGTTCAAAAGCATCAATTCTTCGGCGCTCAGCTTTCTTTACAATACTTACACCTTCCTAAATGGACTTTTGTGAATAACAGCTAATAATGCCAGACTATTAGCTCCCTCCATTAAATAATATTAATCAGAAGTCAATCTTCTATCCTCACATAATCAAAAAGCCAATTCTAACACTGATAGGAAGATTGTGTTTTTTTAGCAAACATAATCTTGTCTGCAGGAATGCAAGCTAGCTAGAACCAAACTTACTTGTTTAGGTGTTCACTTTCCTGGATCATGACAACTAATATTAATGAAAAAGGAGTAAGAATTACAAAAAAATAAAATTAAAACGTCATCGGTCTTCCAAGACTCCGCAACTACCCGTCTCCCCCCAAAACCTAAAACATCGCAAATAGGCCATCAGGGCGACTTGACCCAAACTCTGTTCTCATCACGTCTCTAATTCCCTAAAAACCCCGCTACTGGAAACGGGAAAACGCACGCTCCTGGGCCCCAGACACTAGTATTTACCCTAACGACAAGGCGGGCAGCCGTCCCGGCTAACGAATGTGTTTCGACCTCCCCGAGCATCACCGACGCGGGAGGAAACTGAGGCCGGGGGGTAAGCAGAGCCTCGCCCAAAGTCACGGCTCGGCGGCCGTCCTCACCTCAGCAGCGCCAGAAAGGCGGCGGGCTCCACGTCGGGCAGCTCGATCTCGGCCGACGTCGTGGCCATACCGCCGTTGAACATGGCGTCGAAGACGGCGCTGCCGGCCGCCAGCACGAAGCGGTGGGCCGGGATGCGCTGCGGGCCCCCGGCAGCGCCGCCGCCGCCGCGGCCCTTGCCCAGCACGAAGCGCACATCGCTCAGGAGCTCCGAGTTGAAGAGGAAGGCGAAACGCTCCTTCAGCGACGCCTTGGTCGCCTGCCAGTTGTACAGCGGCTCCCGCTTCAGGGGGAGCAGGGGCCCCAGAGAGGAAGTCGACGGCGGCGGCGGCCCCGCGGCGCCCGGCTCCGCTTCAGCCCCCGGGACCTGCTCGCCCGTAACTGCTGGTCCGAGCGAGGCCATCCTCCAGCGGCGCGGCTCCGCAGGCTAGAGAGAGCGGTGCGGCCGCCCAACCGCCATCGCCGAGGCCGGCGCCGCCTCCCTACCTTCCGGGAAAGGCGCTTCCGGAGGCCGCGCGCCTCCGCCGGCCCCTCCCCGAGCTGTCCGGCGCGCGTCCCCGCCGCAGGGCTGGGAGGCGGAGGCGCGTCCCCGCCGCGGGGCCGCCCCAGCTAGGCCTGGCGGGGGCGGTACCCTTTGCGAGGTGCCCAGCGCTCCCGGAGATGGGAGTTCTACCGGGGCTAAAAGGCTGGCCCCTTCCTTCCCTTAGGCCCCTCCTCACCAACTGCAGCGCCTCCCACTTGTATCCAGGACGAGTTCCTAGGCTCTCCTTCTGCGAGTTTCACGTCTGGAAGAGGAGGGGGCGGAGGGCATGACCAAGAAAGGTCGTGAGAGGGGAGAAGGTGATTTCACGTGGCCCCCTGCTCTAGGAATCCTCGAAGTCACCTCTCCAGAGGGGCACTGTTCCTGTGGTAATACTGGGAGCAAGCGTGGAGCCCTTCTACATGTAACAGCCTCTCCCTTTCCTCCTCCCTCTTCTGCCTCTATTTTTGGTATCTATATAGATCAGGGATTCTTTTTTCTTTCTTTTTCTTCTTCTTTTTAAAATGTGTTTGAATTACCAAAAATTGACCGTATTCTAAATCTCAAAAAACAAACAAAACCCCTCAAAGGTACCAAAGTAAATTAGGGCAGCCCTGGGATTTCTTTGGAAGGAACGATGCTAAAGCTGAAACTCCAGTACTTTGGCCACCTCATGCGAAGAGTTGACTCATTGGAAAAGACTGATGCTGGGAGGGATTGGGGGCAGGAGGAGAAGGGGACGACAGAGGATGAGATGGCTGGATGGCATCACTGACTCGATGGACGTGAGTCTGGGTGAACTCCGGGAGTTGGTGATGGACAGGGAGGCCTGGCATGCTGTGATTCATGGGGTCACAAAGAGTCGGACAGGACTGAGCGACTGAACTGAACTGAACTGGTGGCTCATGGTAAAGAATCTGCAATCCAGAAGACCCAGGTTCCATCCCTGGGTCGGGAAGATCCCTTGAAGAAGGGAATGCAAGTATTCTTGCCTGGGAAATGCCATGGACAGAGGAGTCTGGCAGGGCTACAGTCCACAGGGTCTCAAAGAGTCAGGACTGAGCAACTAACACTTGTATCTGGTAAGGGACAATAAAATCATAATAGAAAAAATGAAGACACTGAATTATCAAAGCCTGTGGAATGTGGTAAAAATTGAGTGCAAAGAATAGCCAAAAAAAAAAGCACTTCTTGGCCAAACTGAAAATAAAAATAAGTGAATTCAAGGATTCTGGGAAGATAGCAGAGTTTGGATCACCAGGAGTCTGTCTTCCCACGTAAACAATTTCACTAGCAGAATCTGTTTGCTGTACTTATTTTAGAACTATGGACTCTGTTGAAGGCTGGTAAATTCTAGGGGAAGACTTGGACAGCAAATTGCTGTTGATTTTGATCAACTTCAGCTCTTTGCACAGTAGCAGCTACACGTCCTCCACCACCAGCCACATGGTAGTACACAGCTCTGTCGCCTACAAATGGCACTTGCCATCTACCTCTGCAAGGATCAAATTATGAGCCACTGCAGCTGCTGATGTTCAACACCCCTGAAAGGAGTTCGGGGTGGAGATCAGGAAAGAGGTCCTCTGTGCTCTGGGAGAAACTGGCCGAACAGGTCTTCAGATAGATATTTTCAGGAGATGATTTTATGAGACCAATCCTTGCCTTTCCTTGTATCTAGAAAACCACTAAAATCCTTCATGGTGACGTCTGCTCTTCGTGACTAACAGTAACCTTCTGCAAAATATATGTCCTTGATTGCGTGTATTCCTCCCTTCACCAAAATCACATCTATATTGACAGTCCCTCCACCGCCCCCCCACTCCCCACCATGCCTCTTTGGAGCAGTTTCTCAAAGCTCTCTGAAATGCTGTCTCCCGGGCTGTAGCCCTCATTTTGCCCCAAATAAAACAACTCACAACTCTCACACTGTGGATTTTTTTTTTTTTTTTTTCAGTTGACAGCTTGTAGGAGCCAGGGAGGGCAAAAAGGTACCTATCCTCCAAATATTGGGGATCTGTACTCAAGAGGATTTCTGCTTCTCAACACAAAGGCACAGACAAAGAGGGGGAGCTATTGTTGTTGGGGTACCTCTCTCTACTGCTGCAGTATGCTTTAGCTGAAGTGACTTCCAGGGGTTTTAAAGGACCAGCACCCTTCCCTACCCCTCCTTCATTTTCACTTTTTCCCTTTTGTGGAACCAGGTATTAAAGACTAGTGTATTAAAAAGCAACTGTACACATGGGAAAAATTAGAGTGACCATTCATGCCCAGGGAACAGCAGAGAAAATGCCTGAGAAGACCTTAAGTTTACACTTCAGGCAGGTCCTTGGCAAAGAGATAGATTTTAAAACAATCAATGCAAGAGACACAGGTTTGATCCCTGCTCTGAAAAGATTCCACATGCCACAGGGAAGTTAGGCCCAGGTGTGACAACTGCTGAAGCCCAAGTATCTAGAGCCCAGGCTCCACAACAATAGAAACCATGGCAATGAGAAGCAAGCTTGTGCACCGCAACTAGAGAGTAGCCCCCACTTGTCTCAGCTAGAGAAAGACTGCTTGCAGCAACAAAGAAAAGACCCAGTGCAGGCAAAAATAAAATCAATCAATCAAATTAATAAAAAATTACTTTAAAAAATAGAAAACCCTGGGGAAAAGGAGAATCTGATTTCCAAAGTTACCACATTACTAGACTCAAATATCCAATGTTCAACAACAACAAAATCACAAGTCATACAAAGAAATAAATGTTTGTTTGACCCATGCAAACAAACAAAAAAATAAATTAGTAGAAAGAAACCACTTCTACAAAAGACCTAACGGCAAATATACTGTAATTGTAACTGTAACTGTAAGTCACTTCAGTCGTGTCCGACTCTGTATGACCCCATAGACGGCAGCCCAATAGGCTCCCCCATCCCTGGGATTCTCAAGGCAAGAACACTGGAGTGGGTTGCCATTTCCTTCTCCAATGCATGAAAGTGAAAAGTGAAAGTGAAGTTGCTCAGTCGTATCCGACTCTTAGCGACCCCATGGACTGCAGCCCACTAGGCCCTTCCGTCCATGGGATTTTCCAGGCAAGAGTACTGGAGTGGGGTGCCATTGCCTTCTCCAGGCAAATATACTAGACAGACTTTAAAACAACTATTTTAAATATGGTCAAAGAACTTAAGAAAATATGGATAAAATCAAGAAAATGATGTGTGAACAAAATGGAAGTATCAATAAAGAGATATGAAACCTTAAAAGAAACCAAAAAGAAATTCCAGAGCAGAAAAGTAAAACAACTCAAATGAAAAATTCACTAAAAGAATTTAAAGGTACATTTGACCAAGCAGAAAAAAAAACTCAGCAAACTTCAAGATAAGACAACAGAAATTATCAAGTAGAGAACAGGAAGCAAAAAGCTTGAAGAAAAGCAGAGAAAAGAAAAGTAAACAGCCTAAGGGAACTAGGGACTTGCCTGGTAGTTCAGATGGTAAAGAAATCTGCCTGCAATGCAGGACACCTTGGTTTGATCCCTGGGTTGGGAAGATCCCCTGGAGAAGGAAATGGCAACCCACTCCAGTATCCTTGCCTGGAGAGACCCATGGACAGAGGAGCCTGGAGGGCTACAGTCCATGGGGTCGCAAAAAGTCAGACACCACTGAGCGACTAACACTTTCACTTTAAGAGAATTATGGCCCCTCATCGACTTCCCTGGTGGCTCAGTCGGTAAAGCGTCTGCTACAGTGTGGGAGACCCGGGTTCAATCCCTGGGTTGGGAAGATCCCCTGGAAAAGGAAATGGCAACTGACTCCAGTACTCTTGCCTGGAAAATTCCATGGACTGAGGAGCCTGGTAGGCTACAGTCCATGGGATCACAAAAAGAGTCAGACACGACTGAGCGACTTCACTTTCACTTTCATGGCCCCTCGTTAAACAGACAGTGTTGTAGGAATCCTAAAGGGAGACAAGAGAGCAAAAGGGGCAGAGAGAACACTTGAAGAAATAATGGCTGAAAATTTATGAAGCAAAACCTGACAGAATTGAAGGGAGAAATAGATGGCTTTACAGTAATAGTTGGAGCCATCAATATCCCACTCACAGTAATGGACAGAGCAACCAGACAGAAGATAAGTAAGGAAATAGAGGACTTACATAATAAAGCAACTAGAGCTGACAGACATATACAAAACACTTCATTCAACAACAGCAGCACGCACAATCTTCCCAGGTGCTCGTGGACTGTCTTCTCTGACCACAGACAGATGCAGTTAGAAGTTAAAAACAAAGGGAAAACTGGGAAACTCATAAAATTGTGGAAATTAAGCAACATACTTTTATTTTATTTTTTTTCCCTCTGTACATAGCTTTTATTATTTACATAATACAATATAGCATCAATGCTGAATAGCATGATTATGTGCAATACATAAATATGTACTATCTGTACACATCTGCAGATCTAACTTTAGAACTAAGGTACATAAAATTGAAAGCAAAACTGAATGCTTTAAGAATAAAAGTAAAAACTAAGACTGAACACTGCAATAAATCAGAAGTAGTGCCTCGTGTACATACTTAAAACTATTTACAGATGAAAACAGGCATTACCACAACACTAATCTAACTATACTCATTTATATATAAAAAACACAAGTTTCATACATCACAAAAAACCTTCCATTATAACACAGAAGTGATATTACCAGACAAGCATCAGTGAAGTATACTGCCTCTTCTAGTTGTTATTGTACAATGCTGTAGATAATGCAGCCCATGCAATACACCCAAGAACACTAGAGTCCTACACCCAAGTACAATTAATATAAAGCAGCCCTCTGCAAGTGGTGCTGGATACCACTAAGAAGTCTACTGCAGCCGTGTTGGTTATGATTTTCCATGCAGAAGGGTACAGTTACATTAAGAACTGAAGTCTTTAAAAAAGCTTTAAACATTCTTTCTTGAACCAAAACATTCAACAAAATATGCACATGAAAAATTAACTATTCAGATACCTTTGCAACTTAAAATTCAGATGCATGTTACTCCAAAGAGCTGCTGTATGTGAAAACCAAACGTAGAGTTTTAATTTCTTCTTGTAAATAAATTAATCCTAGTGCAGTTTTGTTCTACACAACATTTTTAGCAATGAGTAATGCAGACATCGTCTGGTGCAGGCCAGCATAATAAGCTTCCAAGAGCAATAAGCAACATACTTTTAAAATATTTATTTTTATTTTTTAAATTTACTTGGCTGCACAGGGTCTTAGTTGCAGCATTCGGGATCTAGTTCCCTGACCAGGAATCAAACCCAGGCCCCTTGCATTGGGAGTTCAGAGTCTTTGCCACTGGACCACCAGGGAAGTCCCAGACATTCTTATTAAGTTGTTTATAATTTAGAGAATTCTTGCTAAGGCTGAGTTTGGCATGTGAAAGACAGGCCTGGGACCACAGCTGAGGCACAGTTGAGAAGAAGGCTCAGAGGAGCCTGACTGAGTTTGGTCAAGGAGACTTTGTCAAGAGTAAATAATAAATATTGCAGATAAGACTTGAGGGACTAGGGTCCTAAAGAGAAGGGAAGCACATGAGATTTACTCCTGCTTTTTCCCTGAGGGTATTTTCTAATTTATTGCTTGTTTCTTAAGCAGAAACATCTTTCCCAGTGACTCAGACGGTAAAGAATCTGCCTGCAATGTTGGAGACCCAGGTTCAATCCCTGGATCCAAAAGATCTCCTGGAGAAGGAAATGGCAACCCACTCCAGTATTCTTGCCTGGAGAATTCCATGGACAGAGGAGCTTGGAGGGCTATAGTCCATGGCGTTGCAAAGAGTTAGACACACTGAGCGACTAACACTTTCACTTTCTTAAGCAGAAAGAATTCAAGACAGACTATGAAACTGCCAAGGTTGGAGCAGAGTCCTCAAAAAGAGGGAACTATGAAGATTTTCCCTTCCTAAAAGGAAACCCCAAAATCGTCATATAAATTAATTTCATGCTATTGGATAATTTCTAAGTTGTGCATGTACAAAGAGAAACAATAGCAGCTGAGAGTAGAGATAAGTAGAGACTTCACATGTGCTACAGTATAAAAGAGTCTTAGTAATGAGATTGAGATCTCATAAGGACATGCCCTAGAAGAAAGGGTTACATGCTAGTAAAATGAAAAAATTAGCTAGTGTAAAACCAGTCTTTTGACAGGGTCAAGGTGATATGTAGGAGCTGCTACAAGGAAATTCAATCCTATTTGAAGAAAGATATACTATCCAGAGACTCAACATTTTTTTTCTCTACAGTGTTGTCAGAAAAAAAAAAAAGAAAATTATGAGGCATGTTAAAAAAGAGAGAGAAGGAGAAAGAAGAGACAATAGAAATCAGTTTTATGGATGATTAAGTTCTATGGACAACAGAATCAGTTCTATGGATAAATCCAATCAGTTCTATTGGATTTATCAGACAAGGACTGTGAAATAGCTATGATTAATATGATGAGGAAAACAGAAGATGGAGAAGAATTTCACCAGAAAGTTAGAATCCATGAGAAAAGAGTCAGAGATTCTTGACTGGAAAAGCACTATAACAAATTGTGTTTAACAGCAAATTAGACACAGCAAAACAGATGACTAGTATAACTAGAAGGCAAGTCAGTAGAAGATGTACAAATTGAAACAGAGAGAAAAAAGGACAGAAAATACAGAAAAGAGTATGTATCTATTAATCATCTGAGACAGAATGAAAAAATGGACTATTACAAGGAGAATGAGAATGAGGCAGAACAGTATTTAGAGAAATTCTGGCTGGAAATTTTCCAGAGGTACTGTCCCAAGAAAACCAGGTGGAGATGCATAATTTTTTTAGACCTAGCCTCAAAAGTCATGCAAATGCAGGGCCATCTCCATTATATTCAGCTGATTACAAATGAGTCACTAAGACCAGTCCTTTATGGAGTAGTATCAAAGAATTCATGGGCATATTTTAAAACCACCACCCTACTAATGCACCTATTTGTAGGGCAGGAATAGTGATGCAAACGTAGGGAATGGACATGTGGACACAGCAGGGGAAGGACAGGGTGGGACAAACTGAGAGACTAGCATTGACATATACCCACAACTATGTGTACTGGGGCTTCCTGGGTGGCTCAATGGCTAACAATCTGTCTGCCAACCCAGGAGACGCAAGAGATGCGAGTCTGATCCCCTGGAGCAGGAAGCAGCACCCCAGTCCACTATTCTTGCCTGGAAAATTCCACAGAGGAGCCTGCCGGGGTACAGTCCCTGGAGCTGCAAAGAGTCGGACATGACTGAGCACACTGAGAAGCTGCTGCATAGCACACAGAGCTCAGCTTGGTGCTCTGTGATGACCTAGAGGGGTGGGATGGGGGGACGGGGGAAGGGACTCAAGAGGGAGGGGCTATATGTATACTTACAGCTGATTCACACTGCTGTACAGCAGAAACTATCACCACGTTGTAAAGCAATTACACTTCAATTAAAAAAAAATAAAACCACCACCCTATTAAAACTAAACATACCTATATCCTGTGACTTAGCCATTCCACTCCTAGGTGTATATCCAACAGAAACTAGTACTTATGCCTACCAAAAGAAGTACATGGATGTGCATAGACAGCAAAAGAGACACTGATGTATAGAACAGTCTTTTGGACTCTGTGGGAGAGGGAGAGGGTGGGATGATTTGGGAGAATGGCATTGAAACATGTATAATATCATATATGAAACGAGTCGCCAGTCCAGGTTCGATGCAGATACTGGATGCTTGGGGCTGGTGCACTGGGACGACCCAGAGGGATGGTACGGGGAGGGAGGAGGGAGGAGGGTTCAGGATGGGGAACACATGTATACATGCAGATTCATTTTGATATATGGCAAAATCAATACAATAGTGTAAAGTTAAATAAAATAAAATTTAAAAAATAAATAAATGAACAAATGATGACCACTACTAGAATGGATAAATGGTGGTATATTTCTACAATGGATGAAAAAGAACAAACCCAAATACTGAAATAATATGAATTAATTTCATGCTGAACAGAGGAAGCCAGACACAAAGAATATATCATGACTCAATTTATATCAAACTTCATCATAGCAAAACTAACTTGGTGCTACCAGTCAGAATAGCACTTAGCTTTTGGAGGGTTGTTGAATGGAAGGGTGCATGAGGGAGCCTTCTAGGGTAACAGAAATGTTATGTATATAGTGGTAGTTACATGGGTGTTGTTCTGGCTCTTTATTGCTGTGTAACAAACCTGTCCAAAACCTAGTGGCTTAAAACAACAATTATTGGGGTCTTCCCTGGTGACTCAGTGGTAAAAAGTCTACCTGCCAATGCAGGAGACAAGGGTTTGATCCCTTGTCTGGGAAGATCCCATATGCCATGGAGCAACTAAGCCCATGTATCACAACTGTGGAGCCTCTGCTCTAGAGCCTGGAAGCCACAACGACTGAGCCCATATGCTGCAACTACTGAAGCCTGTGTGCCCTAAAGCCCATGCTCTTCAACAAGAGGAGCCACCGCAATGAGAAGCCTGTGTACCTCAACCAGAGAAAAGCCCACGTGGCAATGAAGAGCCAGCACAGCCTCCAAAATTTAAAAACAAATAACATTTTTTAAAAAATGAGTTATGAAGATGAAATAATACAAAATCTAGTAGGCACTATACTATATAGCAATAAGACAATGTGACAGTGTATTGTCCAACTGTTGGCCTTGACCTCTCTCTACTTTACTCTCCTTTCAGTTCAGTTCAGTTTAGTTCAGTTGCTCAGTCGTGTCTGACTCTTTGCAACCCCATGAATCACAGCACCCCAGGCTTCCCTGTCCATCACCAACTCCTGGCGTTTACTCAAACTCATGTCCATTGAGTCGGTGATGCCATCCAGCCATCTCATCCTCTGTCATCCCTTCTCCTTCTGCTCCCAATCACTCCCAGCATCAGGGACTTTTCCAATGAGTCACTCCTTGCATGAAGTGGCCAAAGTATTGGAGTTTCAGCTTTAGCATCAGTTCTTCCAAAGAACACCCAGGACTGATCTCCTTTAGAATGGACTGGTTGGATCTCCTTGCAGTCCAAGGACTCTCAAGAGTCTTCTCCAACACCACAGTTCAAAAGCATCAATTCTTCCACGCTCAGCTTTCTTCACAGTCCAACTCTCACATCCATACATGACCACTGGAAAACCATAGCCTTGACTAGATGGACCTTTGTTGGCAAAGTAATGTTTCTGCTTTTAATTTGCTATCTAGGTTGGTGATAACTTTCCTTCCAAGGAGTAAGCGTCTTTTAATTTCATGACTGCAGTCACCATCTGCAGTGATTTTGGAGCCCAAAAAAATAAAGTCTGACACTGTTTCCACTGTTTCCCCATCTATTTACCATGAAGTGATGGGACCAGATACCATGATCTTCATTTTCTGAATGTTGAGCTTTAAGCCAACTTTTTCACTCTCCTCTTTCACTTTCATCAAGAGACTTTTTAGTTCCTCTTCACTTTCTGCCATAAGGGTAGTGTCATCTGCATATCTGAGGTTATTGATATTTCTCCCGGCAATCTTGATTCCAGCTTGTGGTTTCCTCCAGCCCAGCATTTCTCATGATGTACTGTGCATTTAAGTTAAATAAGCAGGGTGAAAATACACAGCCTTGACGTACTCCTTTTCCTATTTGGAACCAGTCTGTTGTTTCATGTCCAGTTCTAACTGTTGCTTCCTGATCTGCATACAGGTTTCTCAAGAGGCAGGTCAGGTGGTCTGGTACTCCCATCTCTTTCAGAATTTTTCACAGTTTTTTGTGATCCACACAGTGAAAGGCTTTGGCATAGTCAATAAAGCAGAAATAGATGTTTTTCTGGAACTCTCTTGCTTTTTCCATGATCCAGCAGATGTTGGCAATTTGATCTCTGGTTCCTCTGCCTTTTCTAAAACCAGCTTGAACATCTGGAAGTTCAAGGTTCACGTATTGCTGAAGTCTGGCTTGGAGAATTTTGAGCATTACTTTACTAGCATGTGAGACGAGTGCATTTGTGCGGTAGTTTGAGCCTTCTTTGGCATTGCCTTTCTTTGGGACTGGAATGAAAACTGACCTCTTCCAGTCCTGTGGCCACTGCTGAGTTTTCCAAATGTGCTGGCATATCGAGTGCAGCACTTTCACAGCATCATCTTTCAGGATTTGAAATAGCTCAACTGGAATGCCATCACCTCCACTAGCTTTGTTCATGGTGATGCTTCCTAAGGCCCACTTGACTTCACATTCCTGGATGTCTGGCTCTAGGTCAGTGATCATACCATTGTGATTATCTTGGTCGTGAAGATCTTTTTTGTACAGTTCTGTGTATTCTTGCCACCTCTTCTTAATATCTTCTGCTTCTGTTAGGTCCATACCATTTCTGTCCTTTATTGAGCCCATCTTTGCATGAAATGTTCCCTTGGTATCTCTAATTTTCTTGAAGAGATCTCTAGTCTTTCGCATTCTGTTGTTTTCCTCTATTTCTTTGCATTGATCACCGAGGAAGGCTTTCTTCTCTCTCCTTGCTATTCTTTGGAACTCTTCATTCAGATGCTTATATCTTTCTTTTTCTCCTTTGCTTTTCGCTTCTCTTCTTTTCACAGCTATTTGTAAGGCCTCCTCAGACAGCCATTTTGCTTTTTTGCATTTCTTTTTCTTGCGGATGGTCTTGATCCCTGTCTCCTGTACGATGTCACGAACCTCCGTCCATAGTTCATCAGGCACTCTATCAGATCTAGTCCCTTAAATCTATTTCCCACTTCCACTGTATAATCATAAGGGATTTGATTTAGGTCATACCTGAATGGTCTAGTGGTTTTCCCCACTTTCTTCAATTTAAGTCTAAATTTGGCAATAAGGAGTTCATGATCTGAGCCACAGTCAGCTCCCAGTCTTGTTTTTGCTGACTGTATAGAGCTTCTCCATCTTTCGCTGCAAAGAATATAATCAATCTGATTTTGGTGTTAACCATCTGCTGATGTCCATGTGTAGAGTCTTCTCTACACATGTGTTGTTGGAAGAGGGTGTTTGCTATGACCAGTGTGTTCTCTTGGCAAAACTCTATTAGCCTTTGCCCTGCTTCATTCTGTACTCCAAGTCAAATTTGCCTGTTACTCCAGGTATTTCTTGACTTCCTACTTTTGCATTCCAGTCCCCTATAATGAAAAGAACATTCATCTTTTTTGGGTGTTAGTTCTAAAAGGTCTTGTAGGTCGTCATAGAACCATTCAACTTCAGTTTTTTCAGCATTACTGGTTGGGGCATAGGCTTGGAATACCGTGATATTGAATGGTTTGCCTTGTAAATGAACAGAGATCATTATGTCATTTTTGAGATTGCATCCAAGTACTGCATTATGGACTCTTTTGTTGACCATGATGGCTACTCCATTTCTTCTGAGGGATTCCTACCCACAGTAGTAGATATAATGGTCATCTGAGTTAAATTCACCCATTCCAGTCCATTTTAGTTTGCTGATTCCTAGAATGTCAATGTTCACCCTTGCCATCTCCTGTTTGACCACTTCTAATTTGCCTTGATTCATGGACCTAACATTCCAGGTTCCTATGCAATATTGCTCTTTACAGCATTGGACTTTGCTTCTATCACCAGTCACATCCACAACTGGGTATTGTTTTTGCTTTGGCTCCATCCTTTCATTCTTTCTGGAGTTATTTCTCCACTGATCTCCAGTAGCCAGGCCCCCCTGTCCATCACCAACTCCAGGAGTTCACCCAAACCCATGTCCATCGAGTTGGTGATTCCATACAACCATCTCATCCTCTGTCGTCCCCTTCTCCTCCTGCCCTTAATCTTTCCCAGCATCAGGGTCTTTTCAAATGAGTCAGCTCTTCGCATCAGGTGGCCAAAATACTGGAGTTTCAGCTTCAACATTAGTCCTTCCAATGAACACCCAGGACTGATCTCCTTTAAAATAGACTGGTTGGATCTCCTTGCAGTCCAAGGGACTCTCAAGAGTCTTCATCATCACAGTTCAAAAGCATCAATTCTTTGGCGCTCAGCTTTCTTCACAGTCCAACTCTCACATCCATACTTGACCACTGGAAAAACCATAGCCTTGACTAGATGGAGCTTTGTTGGCAAAGTAATGTCTCTGCTTTTCAATATGCTATCTAGGTTGATCGTAACTTTCCTTCCAAGGAGTAAGCGTCTTTTAATTTCATGACTGCAGTCACCATCTGCAGTGATTTTGGAGCCCAAAAAAATAAAGTCAGTCACTGTTTCCACTGTTTCCCCATCTATTTGCCATGAAGTGATGGGACCAGATGCCATGATCTTCGTTTTCTGAATGTTGAGCTTTAAGCCAACTTTTTCACTCTCCTCTTTCACTTTCATCAAGAGACTTTTTAGTTCCTCTTCACTTTCTGCCATAAGGGTAGTGTCATCTGCATATCTGAGGTTACTGATATTTCTCCCGGCAATCTTGATTCTAGCTTGCGCTTCTGCCAGCCCAGCGTTTCTCTTGATGTGCTCTGCATATAAGTTAAATAAACAGGGTGACAATATACAGCCTTGACGTACTCCTTTTCCTATTTGGAACCAGTCTGTTGTTTCATGTCCAGTTCTAACTGTTGCTTTCTGACCTGCATACAGGTTTCTCAAGAGACCTGTTTAGACAAGATTTTGCATTTTCAGAACTTGTTGCTAATAACATGCCTATTTTAAGCATTATTGTGAAACCTTGGAACCTATCTCTAATGTTTCCCTTCAGTCTGAAGTGTAATAGACATTTACAATACTGCTAGAGGTCTGTGCCCTGTTGCTGCTGCTGCTGCTAAGTCGCTTCAGTGGTTTCTGACTCTGTGCGATCCCATAGACGGCAGCCCACCAGGCTCCCCTGTCCCTGAGATTCTCCAGGCAAGAACACTGGAGTTGGTGAGGTCTGTGCCCAACAAACGGGAATTCTGATAAACTATATTTTGTGTAATTCCTGTCATAAAAGGCTATGATTAACTATCATTGTAACCAATGAATTATCAAGAATATTCCCCCTACCAAAGAGAGGACTTCTTTTTTGACCGGATGTTGATAAAAAGCAAACCTTCCTCCATTTACAATTTTACATTTTGATAGATGGAACAATTTCCCATAGAAATCTGTTGTTATTTATTTTTAACCTTGTTTTTTTCCACTGCCCACATCCCGCTGGGGCTGGGTCCCAGAGGATCCATTTATGTGGTAATAAGAGTGCTGGCTTGTACCTTTGTGTCATGATGCCAGGTAAGTTGCCACAAAGGCAGTAGAAGTATTCCTGGAAGCTGTTCCTACAGGGGGCATCCAGCAAAAGTGACTGATGAGCACATAAGGCTATCCTACTAAACCTAACCAAATGTGTCCCTGACTCAGCTTCTCCTTAAGGCCAGAGGCCATTCCAGTGCCTCCCAGTGACATAGGAAATTGTGATGGAAGATTCATCAGAACCTCTAGTCTTAACCAACCATAATTAAAATACTTTGTTTTGCAAATTTTACAAAAACATAACATAATGTGAATAACTAGGGCCCCTCCCAGACTCTTGGATGAAGTCTGTGCAAGTGAGGGACCCTTAAGCTTAAACTTCATTAGTTTCATGATAATTTTGCTGCTGCATAGAGTTGCTGTAAGGCTTAACTAAATTAATATATGGAAGCATTTAGAATAGCCCCATTAAGTGCTCAATAAATATATTTATTATACATTACTGATATGGAAATAGATAAATACAGCAGACTAGCCAATCTAGAAAGTGACTCAATTACATATACACATTTATTTATTGGAGGTAGATTATATTGCACTCTCCAAAATATATACCTGCAACAATAAATCTATGTAGTAAAGAAGACAATGATAACAAAGGAGAAAAGAAGAACAATAAGAAGACAAATAACCAAAATAAAGTGCAAGTGAAATGATCTGGTTTTGAGGTGGGGAATTTCTTTCTAAACATAACACAAAGATTAAATCCATAAAATAAAAATACTAGCAGATTTGACTACAAAAAATGTTAACTTCTGTCCATCTACAAATAAAGTATATTAATATTAAAAGTTAAGAGACAGGGACTTCTCTGGTTGTCCAGGGGCTAAAACTCTGTGCTCCCATTTCCGGGAGCCTGGGCTTGATTCCTGGTCAGGGAACTAGATCCTGCGTGCTGCAACTAAAGATCCCACATGCCACAATGAAGACTGCAGGTCCCATGTGTTGCAACTAAGACCTGGTGCAGGCAAATGAATAAGTAAATAAAAATAAATATGTTTTAAAAAGTAAAGAGACAAACTAGAAAAAATCTTTGTGTATCTTTTATGACAAAAGAACAACATCCTTAATATGTAAAGAGCCCTTGTAAATCAGTAAGATAAATACCCACTTACACCCTTTTTACATGGACACAGGACATGAACAGGGAATGCATAGAAGTATAACCTTTCTGATGAGTGACTCAGAAATGTGTGTCCCACAGTTAAAAATGTATGTATCTTTTCTCCCAGCAATTCAACCTATGGTAATTTATCCTGAGAAAAAAAGATCAAAGTATAGAATAAAATCGGAGAAGGAAATCCACTCTAGTATTCTTGCTTGGAAAATCCCATGGACAGAGGAGCCTGCTGGCTAAGGCCATAGGGTTGCAAAGAGTTGGACATGACTGAAGCGATTTAACATGCATAGAATAAAACCACCACCACCACAGATATCAAAGCATGATAATAAGTTTAAAAAATGGAAACAGCCTAGACAGATGATTGGTTAAGTAAATTATGGTACAACCAATCATATGCCAGAACAATAAATACCTACTGAGGAATGTTTATTGGTATAAGAATGTGTTCTCAACTCATAAAGCTGAGTGAAAGAGGAGGCTACAGAACAAAATATAGAGCATACCATTCTTTCCTACGGACTCAAGAGGACACCATTTTGTTTTAAATGTCTATAGTATATGTATAAAAAAGATGAAGTTTATAACCACTGTTGTTAATTTGCTATATTGCAGGATGATGGGATTGTGAGTGATTGCAGTCACTTTATAGTACTCTTGTCATTTGAGGTTAAGAGGTAGGGGACGTCCCTGGTGGTCCAATGGTTAAGACTTACCTTCCAATGCAGGGAGTGCAGGTTAGATCCCTGGTTGGGCAGCTAAGATCCCACATGCATCACAGCCATAATACCAAAATGTAAAAAAAAAAGAAGATGAAGAAATATTGTAACAAATTCAATAAAGACTTTAAAAATGGTCCACATCAAAACAACCTTTTAAAAAATTATATTAAAAAATAAAAAGGTAAAAGTATTGTGAGATTTGACTACAACTGACTACAATACAATAATTGAATTGGCTAACTGGTAAGTAAGCAAGGACACCTGCATGTCTGTCACAGGATGTGGTTTATTTCTTTGTCTTCCCCTGAAATGCTGTGAGCTATCACCTCTCATTTCACAAAATACAATTTAATTCCATTCAACACTCATTTCCTACTCCTAGTGCAAGGCACTGGAGATGACATTACAAAGATGACTAGAACATACTGCTACTGCTGCTGCTGCTGCTGCTAAGCCGCCTCAGTTGCGTCCGACTCTGTGCGACCCCAAAGACAGCAGCCCACGAGGCTCCCCTGTCCCTGGGATTCTCCAGGCAAGAACACTGGAGTGGGTTGCCATTTCCTTCTCCAATGCGTGAAAGTGAAGTCGCTCAGTCGTGTCCGACTCTTAGCGATCCCATGGACTGCAGCCTAACAGGCTCCTCCGTCCATGGGATTTTCCAGGCAAGAGTACTGGAGTGGGGTGCCATTGCCTTCTCCGATACTACTTTCCTCAAAGAACCTAATAATTTAGTAGGGGGGGAAACCCGCTGGGACCTGCTTCAGCTAGAAATAAAATTTCTTTTTGGATTAAAAAAAAAAAAAACCCAGCAGCAAAGGCAATTTGCCATCCTCTAAATTCAGCTTACTTATGGAGCTCTTCTTTCTCTGCTTGTCATCGCTTTCTGGAATTCAGCCTAGGAAAGTAATATATGTCACCATGTGTGCTAGTTTATAATTAGAACAAATGTGAGGATTTATAAGAAAAAGACCTATTGGCAGAAAAAACATCTAGTAAAACTCTAGAAAAGGCAGTCGGGAGAATGAGGAAAACATCTATTTTGGAAATTAATGCTAAAGAAAGAAAAGACATTTGAAAAATATAAAATGCACTTACTATGTCCTTATGATTTATCTCTTTTTTTTTTTTAACTTAATGCAAGTTTGTACTTAGGTTTTTTAAAAAAACAATAAACCTATAATTCATTTGCAGCAAAATTAAACTTTTACAGAAAGATAGTATAACAATACAGTTAAGTTGGGGCAATAGCATCGTGAATTTATCCATAATTTCACCACGTTAATAACTTTTATGCTTTCCATTATGATGTTTTCCTGTGTATTTTAACAAGGTTGTATTTATATTTTGTAATCTATATGCAATTTTTGTATCCTGCTTTTAACATTTAACATTATATACTAAAATTTTTCCAAGGTCACTACACAGTTTTGTAATTGTCATTCTCATGATTGCATTCTCACACTGCATCAAGTGTACAAAACCTTAATGTATTTCTTTGTTGCTGGAAATTTCCACTGCTTCCAGCTTTGGTGATTACAATACTGCTGCAGTGAAGAGCTGACTGCTTCTGTCTTTAGGATTTTTATGTTTCAGGAGCGTGTGATAAAGTAGCTGCTATTGGATTACCCTCTATTTGAAAGGATGAGTATTGTGGGTATAAATAGAAACTAAGGTCAAGAAGCTAAAGGCAGAAAAAGACTCACGTGTCCAGCAGAAACTGATAAGCATGTGAAATAATATCCTTGACTCATAAGGCTGCAATTATGCCTGTGACCTGAGTTTGAGCTCCAGGGAAGAGGTGAGGGGTGAAAGTCAGAATGGCCCAAGATTGCCCTTATAAATCTTTTAAACCACTCCAAGTCTTCACCGGACTTCACTACGATAATATTAATACACAGCAGAGGCTTATTCCTAAGACCTCTGAGCCTATAGAGTAATTTTCTCTCCACACTTCACCTGTTTACAAGTGAGCATAAACACTTTTTGGAAATATGCAGCAGACGTTAGCCCTAAAAACCATCATCTCCTTCCTCTTTAAGGTCAAGAGTTTCTGAGAAGGCTTTCCTAGAGGCATGGCCCCAGGAATTTAAAAGCAAGCAGGTGACTGCTTTCCTGCTCCAGACAGAACAGCTCAGCTTCCATCCTTCTCTAGTGTTCTGTCAGCTTCCATGACTGCTCAGGCTCTTGTAGGGCATGTTTCCCTGAACATTTCCCCACCTCCTCCTGCCTTGACTGTCCCCTCCCTTTTCTTGGGCTCTTGTCCCAGCTGCCCAAGCTGGACTCGTTCATCAAGGGCCCTACTACTGTGCTCCACTGTGAATCGTTGCCAGGGTCTCTGCTGAGTGGTGGTGGATTACCTGGATGCTCAGTGAATCAGCTGCCTCTTCTTGGTCCTTCTCTGAGAGGTCTCTTCTCTTCACTTGACTCCCATCCCTTGAGGCTCTTCAAGAGCAGGGAGACAATCTAGTTTCATCCATTATGCTGCAAATACCATTACTTCATTCTTTTTAATGGCTGAGAAATATTCCACTGTATGTATGTACCACATCTTTTTTATCCATTCCTCTGTCAGTGGACATTTAGCTTGCTTCCATGTCCTGGCTATTGTCAGTACTGCTGCAATAAACACTGGGGTACGTGTATCCTTTTGGGCCATGTCTTACTGAGTGAAGTAAGTCAGACAGAGAAAGAGAAACATCCTATGACATCCTTAATATGCAGAATCTAAAAAGAAATGATATAAATAAGCTTATTTATAAAACAGATACAGACTCACAGACTTAGAGAAGGAACTTATGGTTGCCAGGGGGAAGGATGGTGGAATGGGAGAGTTAGGGAGTTTGGGATGGACAGGTACACACTTCTATATTTAAAATGGATAACCAACAAGGACTTACTGTCTAGCACAGGTAACTCTGCTCAGTATTATGTGGCAGGCTGGATGGGAAGGGAGTTTGGGGGAGAATGGATACATGTTTATGTATGGCTGGGTGCTCTGCTGTCCACCTGAAACTACCACAACATTGTTAATTGGCTATACCCCAATAAAAAATAAAAAGTTAAAAAAAAACAAGGGAGAGGATGGCTTTTTATTTTACCAAGTCAGCTCAAGCTCTCTAAGTCCCCAGCTCTGAGAGAGATGGACATGCCTCATCTCCATGAGGAATATCTCTCTTCTGGTTTCACCCAGGAGCCACTCTTACTGACTTTAATGAGAATGTAATGGCTGAAACACAATTTTAGTCTGTGACCCACCTGAGGGATGAGGGGACATGTCTACCCATCCCAAAGAGATTCGTGGCATCTTTTTTCTGAGGTGCTGGGACTTGTGCGTGGGAAGAGGAGGTATTTATTGTCTCTGTCCTTTATCTTTAGAGCTCTATTTCTTAAGTTCCCTCAGGCAATAACATTCCTCCTGATCTAGCTTTCTGGGAGATGAATAAGGGAAAGTCGAGGTTTGTAATTTCAAATAGCCCTGGTTTCTTAACCCAAACACTTGTCCACTGGCAGGCCCTGGGGCCCTATGTGTGGTTTATTGCCTTCTCACTATTTTTCTTCCAAATACCAGATACCATAAAATTCTCACGGAGTCCCAGAATCTGTCATCTTCTGTCAAAATTTCACCTCCTGGGGTTTCCCTGTTGGTCCAGTGGCTAAGACCCCACATTCTCAGTACAGGGAACCCAGGTTCTATTCCTGGTCCGCGAACTAGATCCCACATGCTGCAACTAAGACCTAGCTCAGCAAAATAAATAATTTTTAAAATACATCTCCTTTTTCTGATCCCATAAGAGCACATATTATCATGGGCCAGGACAACTGACACATGGGTTTTTAGTTAATTAAATTTACCTAAAGAGGAGTGTGTAGAGAAACTAGACTTGTCAAGCAAGTAGAAGTCAGGGCACTCTGAGGATAGTTTACTCAGATGCCACAACGATACCAATAAGCATGTTATTGTTTTTGGTAATCACTTTTCTCCTTCTTCCCTCCCTCTCCTTCTTCTGACACTGAGATATAGGTCTGCGACATGGGATCTTCTGCTGCAATGTTTGCACCTGGACACACCTCTCCATGAGCAACAAAATATGAAGAAACCGTATGGGACTAAAAATAAGTGCATACATGCAGTAGTTGGGGCAAATTCTGGACCCAAAAGATAAAAAGAGACTCCAAAATCCAACTGCCACTTCTGAAGAGCTTGGAGCAAAAACAGGGGTTTGAGAGACAATTGTCCATGTCCCCTGCACACAGCACCACCTAGGGGTGGGCAAACCACCTAAGCCGTCCCTCCAGCCTGACCCCTGGACACATCCGTTCAGTTCAGTTCGGCTGCTCAGTCTTGTCTGACTCTTTGTGACCCCATGGACTGCAGCACGCCAGGCTTCCCTGTCCATCACCAACTCCCAGAGCTTACTGAAACTCATGTCCATTGAGTCGGTGATGCCATTCAACCATCTCATTCTCTGTCAGTCCCTTCTCCTCCCGCCTTCAATCTTTCCCAGCATCAGGGTCTTTTTCAGTGAGTCAGTTCTTTACATCAGGTGGCCAAAGTATTGGAGTTTCAGTTTCAGCATCAGTCCTTTCAATGAATATTCAGGACTGATTTCCTTTAGGATGGACTGGTTGGATCTCCTTGCAATCCAAGGGACTCCCAAGAGTCTTCTCCAACACCACAGTTGAAAAGCATCAATTCTTCGGCACTCAGCTTTCTTTATAGTCCAACGCTCACATCCATACATGACTCCTGGAAAAACCATAGCTTTGACTAGAGATAACTTTGTTGGCAAAGTAATGTCTCTGCACACCCGTAAACCCACCCCAAATAAGGAGCAAGCTTGCCCCCCTTCCCTGGGGAGCAAGTAAGGGAACCTGTTGCTTGTTCTTGCTCCCTGATACTGCAGCAGGGACCCCAATAAAGCCTTGCCCGAATCTCATGTCTGGCCTCTGATCAACTTCTGTTGATTGGGGAAAGCCAAGAATCCTGGTCAGTACACAACACCATCTCATCACTTATTTTTAACAATTTTCTTGTTCAAAAATTCCATTTCTAATTCACCCTGGTTGCACCCAATAATTTGAAGTTGAATAGCACAAAGTATCAGAGAAGGCAATGGCACCCCACTCCAGTACTCTTGCCTGGAAAATCCCATGGACGGAGGAGCCTGGTAGGCTGCAGTCCATGGGGTCGCTAAGAGTGGGACACGACTGAGCGTCTTCACTTTCATTTTTCACTTTCATGCATTGGAGAAGGAAATGGCACCCCACTCCAGTACTCTTGCCTGGAAAATCCCATGGATGGAGGATCCTGGTAGGCTGCAGTCCATGGGATCACTAAGAGTGGGACACGACTGAGCGTCTTCACTTTCATTTTTCACTTTCATGCATTGGAGAAGGAAATGGCAACCCACTCCAGTGTTCTTGCCTGGAGAATCCCAGGGACAGGGGAGCCTCGTGGGCTGCTGTCTATGGGGTCACACAGAATTGAACATGACTGAAGCGACTTAGCAGCAGCAGCAGCACAAAGTGTCATATGGTAAAGAATCTGCCTGCAGTGTGTGAGACCCAGGTTTGATCCCTGGGTCAGGAAGATCCCCTGGAGAAGGGAATGGCAACCCACTCCAATATTCTTGCCTGGAGAACCCCATGGATGAAGGAGCCTGGGGGGCTACAGTCCATGGGGTCACAAAGAGTCAGACACAACTGAGTGACTGACACTACACTAGCTCAAAGTGCAGAGCACACAGTCTAGAGCCACACTGTCTGGGTTTGAGCTCTGGTTCTGCCCCTCACTGATTGTTCAACCTGTGGTAAGTTGCTTACTGTCTATATACCTCAGTCTCCTTATCTATAAACTGGGGATCATGACACCTACAGCGTTGCCATGAAGATAATGTAATAAAGCCTGACATGATAGAATATTGCCTGACATGTGGTAAGAGCTATATTTAAGTGTTTTAAAATAAATATATGTCTTTGAGCAAATTAGGCACTATAAGCATTTGATTACTAAGATTTTTAAAAGCAGAGATACCACTTTGCTGATGAAGGTCTGTATAGTCAAAGCTATATTTTTTCCAGCAGTCATGCATGGATGCGAGAGTTGGACCATAAAGAAGGCTGAGTGCCAAAGAACTGATGCTTTTGAACTGTGGTGTTGGAGAGTATTCTTGAGAGCCCCTTGGACTGCACGGAGACCAAACCAGTCAATCCTACCAGAAATCAACCCTGAATATTCATTAGAAGGGCTGATGCTGAAGCTCCAATGATTTGGCCACCTGATGTGAAGAGCCAACTCACTGGAAAAGACCTTGATGCTTGGAACAATTGAGGGCAGGAGGAGAAGAGGGAGGTAGAGGATGAGATGGTTGGATGGCATCATTGACTCAATGGACATGAGTTTGAGCAAACTCCAGGAGATGGTGAAAGACAGGGAAGCCTGTTATGCTGCAGTCTATGGGGTCACAAAGAGTTGGGTGCGACTTAGCGACTGAACAATAACAACAACAACAGAAAGTACCCAAGTGTTGATCTTTACCAGATAGAGATGTAAATTGTCTCATATTATCACAGTGGAAATCTACACAAAATGAACTGATATAATAGCATAGATGAAACATTCTCCAACCTAATATTGAATAAAAGGAGTCTGACCCAAGAGTATGTGCTTCTGCTTATGTAAAGTTCAAAAACAAGAAACCGATCTGTGGTGCCATGTCAAGACGTGGAAATGACAGGAGGCATGCTTCTGGGTGCCGTTAATGTTCTGTTTCTAGAGCTGGGTGCTGTAGAAGTGTAGACTGACTTCTGAAAATTCACTGAAGAGATAAGAAAGCCTTCCTCAGCAATCAATGCAAAGAAATAGAGGAAAACAACAGAATGCGAAAGACTAGAGATCTCTTTAAGAAAATTAGAGATACCAAGGGAACATTTCATGCAAAGATGGGCTCAATAAAGGACAGAAATGGTATGGACCTAACAGAAGCAGAAGATATTAAGAAGAGGTGGCAAGAATACACAGAAGAACTGTACAAAAAAGATCTTCACGACCCAGATAATCACGATGGTGTGATCACTGACCTAGAGCCAGACATCCTGGAATGTGAAGTCAAGTGGGCCTTAGGAAGCATCACTATGAACAAAGCTAGTGGAGGTGATGGAATTCCAGTTGGGCTATTTCAAATCCTGAAAGATGGTGCTGTGAAAGTGCTGCACTCGATATGCCAGCACATTTGGAAAACTCAGCAGTGGCCACAGGACTGGAAGAGGTCAGTTTTCATTCCAGTCCCAAAGAAAGGCAATGCCAAAGAAGGCTCAAACTACCGCACAAATGCACTCGTCTCACATGCTAGTAAAGTAATGCTCAAAATTCTCCAAGCCAGGCTTCAGTAATACGTGAACCTTGAACTTGCAGATGTTCAAGCTGGTTTTAGAAAAGGCAGAGGAACCAGAGATCAAATTGCCAACATCCACTGGATCATCGAAAAAGCAAGAGAGTTCCAGAAAAACATCTATTTCTGCTTTATTGACTATGCCAAAGCCTTTCACTGTGTGGATCACAAGAAACTGTGAAAAATTCTGAAAGAGATGGGCATACCAGACCACCTGACCTGCCTCTTGAGAAACCTGTATATAGGTCAGGAAGCAACAGTTAGAACTGGACATGGAAGAACAGACTGGTTCCAAATAGGAAAAGGAGTACGTCAAGGCTGTATATTTTCACCCTGCTTATTTAACTTATATGCAGAATACATCATGAGAAACGCTGGGCTGGAGGAAGCACAAGCTGGAACCAAGATTGCCGGGAGAAATATCAATAACTTCAGATATGCAGATGACACTACCCTCATGGCAGAAAGTGAAGAAGAACTAAAGAGCCTCTTGATGAAGGTGAAAGAGGAGAGTGAAAAAATTGGCCTAAAGCTCAACATTCAGAAAACTTAGATCATGACATCCGGTCCTATCACTTCATGGTAAATAGATGGGGAAACAGTGGAAACAGTGGCTGACTATTTTTCTGGGCTCCAAAATCACTGCAGATGGTGACTGCAGCCATGAAATTAAAGAACGCTTCCTCCTTGGAAGGAAAGTTATGACCAACCTAGATAGCATATTAAAAAGTAGAGACATTACTTTGCCAACAAAGGTTCGTCTAGTCAAGGCTATGGTTTTTCCAGTGGTCATGTATGGATGTGAGAGTTGGACTATAAAGAAGGCTGAGCGCCGAAGAGTTGATGCTTTTGAACTGTGGTGCTGGAGAAGACTCTTGAGAGTCCCTTGAACTGCAAGGAGATCCAGCCAGTCCATCCTAAAGGAGATCAGTCCTGGGTGTTCATTGGAAGGACTGATGTTGAAGCTGAAAGTCCAATACTTTGGCCATCTGATGCGAAGAACTGACTCATTGGAAAAGATCCTGATGCTGGGAGGGATTGGGGGCAGGAGGAGAAGGGGACAACAGAGAATGAAATGGTTGGATGGCATCACTGACTAAATGGACATGGGTTTGGGTGGACTCTGGGAGTTGGTGATGGACAGGGAGGCCTGGCGTGCTGCGGTTTATGGGGTTGCAAAGAGTCGGACACGACTGAGCGACTGAACTGAACTGAATACTCTTAGGATTTGTGCACCTTTTGGGGTGTGTGTTAGACTTATATTAGAATTGCCAAAAAAAAAAAAAAGAATTGCCAGAAAAATGTTGAAGATTTTTTCTCCAAATTCTTACATTTCTTCTGGATGATTTAGTAGAGAAGTTTTCCTTAAGCTATTACTGCGTTTTTACATCATCATCCTTAGATTACTTTTTGCTTGCTTTAAGTATTGGTAACAATATTTTTGCACACAATAAACAGATGTATTTTATTTCCTTCTTAAGAACTGTTCCTGTGCAGCCTTCCCTAAGACAGGAGGCTTATCTTCCCAGAAGAGGAAAGAGTGAATTTTTGGCCTCCTTCTTAAGGGGATCGGACTAAAATTAGGGTGGCCAGGGAAGAGACGCAGTGTTCATTCCTGAGCCTTTTTTTGCCTCCCCAGCCCTCACACACAGTTAATTGCTCAGTTGTGTTCGACTCTTTTTCGACTCCATGGACTGTAGCCCGCCAGGCTCCCCTATCCATAGAATTCTCCAGGCAAGAACACTGGAGTGGGTAGCGGTTCCCTTCTCCAGGCAATCTCCCCAACCTATGGATCAAACCCAGGTTTCCTGCACTGTAGGCAGGTTCTTTACTGTCTGAGCCACCAGAGAAGCCCCCTTTAGCCCCTAGGAGAGTAGAATTGAGAATCATGATCTGCTGGGGGGGAGTGAGGCAAACCCACTGCCTGGACCTCCTGTTCAGGGGCAGATTGACAATGTGGTAGCGATTCAGTGGAGCCCAAGGATCACTGCAAGCTACAGTGAGGACATGCCAGCTGGAGCACAGTCCTCAAGCTCTGACCAAGACAAAACTGGGTTGCAGGTTAGAGCAGCTGCAGGGTCAGCTGTGGACACTAGAAGCCAGGCCAAGACAAGCTGAGTCTCAGTGGTCACCAGCTCCCACAGAGCAGAGGACCAGCATGAGACCAGGGTATCTTGAGGTCACCAGGGTCCCTTTCCTGTACCCAAATGCTTACCTTGTAGATAAGCTGGAGGAAGAAAGTAGAATCGGACAGACTGAGTCGTTTTGCCCCTGCAGCAATCTTACTAAAAGGGACTGGTCTCATTCCTTACTTGGATTAACTGTAATCAAACGGATTAAAATACATTTCCATGTCACTTAATCAGTGGGGCCCAGTAAGGTCAGATTGTGGTGTAGCCCACCAGGCTCCTCCGTCCATGGGATTTTCCAGGCAAGAATACTGGAGTGGGTTAGCATTTCCTTCTCCAGGGATCTTCCCGACTCAGGGATCGAACCCACATCTCCTGCACTGGCAGGGGGATTCTTTACCAACTGAACTATCAGGGGTATGGTGTAACTAACTTCGAAGCTATCTTTCTTTGGTTTATTTTTCCTTGATTTTACCAACTTGTAAACTTTTGTTGCTGAAAACTGTTCATTTTAGGAATTTTTCTGAATAGAAAGCTCCTGGCATCGCTACTGTCCACAATCATCCCTTTATGAGTAAAACAATTTTATAGTTTTATAGTTTCTCTAACTTTTCCATTCTGTTCATCATCCAACCATCTATATACCCACCCAAACAGTAACCATCTCTTTGGAGTCATGTACCAGGAATTGAGCTAGAAGGTTTGATGACAGTCCTTGACACTGAGACTTCCCTGGAAGTCCAGCAGTTAAGACTCTGTGCTTCCAATGCAGAGGGGGGAGAGTTCAATCCCTGGTTGGGATAAAGGATCCCACATGCCGTGGGGCATGGTCAAGAAAACTAAGTAAATGAAAAGTTTTGAATACAGACGGTGAACAGATAACCAACACTGTTCTAGCTTCACCTTTCCAAACATCCACAGAGGCTTGCTTTCACTTTTCGCGTCTAGGCATATTAATTGCCAAGTTTTGCTAAGAGTACTGGGTTTCTGAGCCTTACGACCTGATGGCAATAATCCTTAAGAGTTCCCTGCTTTGTAGTATGTCAAGCTGCATGTCTGCTGTCCTAGACCTGGAATTAGCCATTTCTCTAAGGAGCCTCAATTCTCTTTAATAGGAAATACATTTAGAAACCAAAATGTGGCCTCTAACGAAGCTCATTTCTTCTGGCTTGGTCATGATTTCTAGTTCTTTTCAATGGACAGAGATGAGAGAAAGGATATTAGGGGATGAATAGATTTTAGAGGATGAAGGAAGACATGTTTCTCATTTTTCTATTATGAGTTATAGATTAATTTTGACTGTAAATACATAAATCCAAGTACTTTTATTTTTAGTTTTTTTCCCCCCGCTTTTAGGATTTCCCCCCCTTTTTGAATCCGTTCATTTAGGATAAATTACCCTTGTTGGTTTATTACATTAGGACAAGGGCAGGAACACTCAAGCATCTTTTTTTTTTTAGAATATATATAGATACAAAATTTTAACTTTGGCTGCACTGGGTCTTGGTTGCCATGCAGTGAGTGAGTGCTACTCTCTAGCTGTGCTCAGGCTTCTCATTGTGGTGGCTTCTGTTGTTGCAGAGCACGGACTCTAGAGTGAGTGGGCTTCACTATTTGCGGTGGGTGGGCTTAGTTGCTCCACGGTAAGTGGGATCTTCCTGGACCAGGGATCAAACGGATGTTCCCTGAGTTGCAAGGCAGATTTCTTAACCAATGGATCACGAGGGAAATCTCACTCAAATGTCTTGATTATTCCCTAAGTCTGTATACAGTCTTAATTATTTCCTGACCAGCTACTTAAAATGAACATGGGGGCTCTGGTTCAAACAGCAGTATACAAATTCCACTAAGATACTAAAATAAAAAACTTTTTTCTTTTTTCACTTTCTCTCCCTCTCTACTCCTCCCCCTCCACCTGTCCTGGTGTTTCTTATTTGCTATTATTAAATAGCAATGTCAAATTCCCCTGGGTACAGAGATGCTGGCAGGCTGAGTGCAGACTCACAGGCCCCTAGGGGTCAGTCCCCTGGTGTCAGGCAAGCACTGGGCTCAATAGCTGCTGGGTTCCCTTCTCTGGCCAGACCAGAGCTGTCCTCCTCCCATAGGCCAGTTGCTCCGACTCACGGGAATGGGTAAACCTCAAAGGTATCACAACCTTTGTGCCAGGACGTGGTAAGTATCTAGATTTGGGGACAGGTGAGAGGTGTGCCCTGAGGTCAGGGTATTTCTACTCTGGAGTGAAATCAGCTGCCTGAGTCACCACCAAACGAATGGTGCTCAACTCTGATCCTTCCCCTGCCCCAGCCAAGGCGCCCACCAGGAATGAGGGTGCCTGTGTGTGCTGGGCAGGAAGGCAGGCCAGGTGGAGGCTCAGGCTACCCTGGGTGGGGTGGGTGGCTTAAGCTGGTCCCTGGGAGGCAGGGAAGCAGCAGAAGTGAGGGCCAGTGCATGAGCCAAGGCTCCAGGCCCTGGGTGCCTGCTCCATTGTCCCACTGGACTTCACTGACAAAGTGAAAGTGTGAAAGTGTTAGTCCCTCAGTAATGTCTGACTCTTTGCAACCCTATGGACTGCCAGGCTCCTCTGTCCATGGGATTCTCTAGGCAAGAATACTGGACTGGGTTGCCTTTCCTTTCTCCAGGGGAATCTTCCCAACCCAGGGATTGAACCCTCGTCTCCTGCATCACAGGCAGATTCTTTACTGTCTAAGCCACCTTACAAAACAATCGTTCAAATATTAGATTCTTAAGAATTTTAAGATGGGGACTACAGAGCATTAAACCGCAAACGTGAGGCTTGTCAGAGCACAGGGCTCTGTGTGCCTACATGGTCCTGTGTCCACAAAGCTGCCCCTCTCTGTTTTCAGCCACAGTTTTATAAATGTGCCTGGGGCCTCTGGGGTTCTTAGAGACCCTTTCAGGGGGTCTGTGAGGTCAAAACTATTTTCATAATAACAATGAAGACAGTATTTGCCTCTTTCATTCTCCTAGGCGTGTACAGTGATGTTTTTCCCAAGGTTACCCGACAGTGTGATATTGTAACAGGTTTAATTCAGAAGCAGGAAATTCAGCTGTCTTCTAATAAGCCAGATATTAAAAAGATTTTAAAAAAATATAAAACAATACTATTCTTCTATTTTCTGTTGTGGAAAATACGGTTATTTTTAAATAAAAATATGTTTTTTTGTCATCATTTTAAATTTTTAATATTTATCTCTCTCTATTTTTTCATGGTTATTTTTAGGTGAATAAAGATAAATTTTTAACACAAGAAATGTTGATAAATAAACCCACATAAACAAAAGTTCTTGGGGTCCTCAGTGCTTTATTTTATGAATAAATTTTAAAAGTTGAGGTAAAATTCATATGACATAAAATTAAATATTTAGGGACTTCCCCAGTGGTCCAGTGCCTAAGACTCTGTGCTTCCTATGTAGGGTGCCCTGGTTCAAACCCTGGTCAGGGAACTAGATCCTACATATTGCAGCTAAGAACCTGTGCATCCAACTAAGACCGGGTGCAGCCAAATAAATAGATAAATATTTTTGAAATTATTAGAAAATAAAGGTTAAAATGTTAATGTATTTGTAAAATATTAAATATTTTAAATCAAAATATTAGCGATATTTAAATTAAAACTTGAAAATGTTTTTAAGCTAAAAATATGAAAATGTTTTAAAATTAAAAATATGAACAAATTTTTAGTAAAATATTGTATTATTTTTTAATTAAATATCTTTAGTTTTTTAATTAAAATATTAAAAAAAGGTAACATTAAAACAGTGTCTGATGTGGAGTACATGATCAATAAATGTTGGCAGCTATTCAAAGGACTGAACCAATTTCAGTGCTCACTGGCAGTCTCTATTTTTCTAAAGTCTACCCCACATAGATTTAATAATTTGACTTTGCTTTTGATCATGAATACCTGGTGCCTCATTTTTCAAATTTACATTTCAGTAACTACTGTGGAAGCTGAATAGTTTTCACATTTTTGTCACAGCTGTGACTTTTCCCTTTTTCAATCTATTTTAAATCTCATTGTACTGATGCAATCATGTATAAAATAAATAACTAAAATTAGTCTAGTTTACACCACATTATCAAGGCTGTTGTCATGCTCATAAAAATAATATTAGGGCTCCAAGGGCATTGAAGAGCTGGAATTATCTGTCCCACATATTTTGAATCTTTGAAATGAGCCACAGAGACCAAGCAGAGCTGCTGTGATTCTGCCGCAGTGATATAAATATGACCTTCCACGAAAAGGCGTGTCATGGCCAGCAGTGAAATTCAAAGCCGCAGGCTGGGTTTCAGAGTCCACATCATTAGGACATGTTGCCCCTCTGGTTACAGCAAAGTAAATATAGACCAGGCTGATTATGTGAACACATTGCATTTAACTTTGCCTGTCTCTATTGATTTCCCACTTCATTTCAACAGCAACTGGATCAACCTGGTGATAAGTACGTCTTCCCATCTGCCTCAGATACTTATTTCCTTTCTTTCCAAGACTAAGTTTTCCACCTTCTATCTTCATTTCATTTCCTTACCATCTTGCTGCTCTGTCTCTTGCTTTTCTTCCTGGTGACTTCAAACTCTCCTTTTTTCCACTGGCATCTTTTCCTGGTATTCACAAATATTCAAGAAGATGTTATGGAAAAACCTGAACAAACTTTTTGACCAACCCAATATGTAACTATTTCCCCTAAGAGGAAAACGTTCCTCAACCTTGTGTTAGCCTCTAAGTGTCCCCCTTTTCATCTTCCTTCCTATCACAGTATTCACTCTGCATCCTCATCTCCTGCCAGTCCTCAAGCAATGACAGGATGCCTCTGGCTCGATGAGCACCTCGAAGGCTGCTGGGGGTCTCCTAACCAGCAAAGCTGTTGTTTCATTTTCATTGGGTGTGATGGTTGACTACTTACTCTTTGACTCTATGATTACATTTACTCTCCTTGCCTGGGTTTATGATAAGTTTTTATAATTTTTCAAGGCTTTAACTTTTTTTTTTTTTTTGGCCAAGTGGCATGTGGAATCTTGGTTCCTCAATCAGCGATTGAGCACAAGCCCCTGCACTGGACAGCACAGAGCCTTAACCACTGGACCACCTGGGAAGCCCCACGTCTCTTACTTTTTGTTTTCCGTTTCCTACACGACAAGCTCCTCGTCTGTTCCCAGCCTTACCCGTTGGTTTACTCAGGATTCCATCCTTGGTGCCCTTGTTTCTTCCCCTTCTATCACGTTTTTCTGTGTGATCTCTTCTATTCCCATGATTTCAGCTAAAGCTGGTGATTCCCAAATCTGTATCTTCATCTCTGATCATTCTTATGAGCATAATACTTGTTTTTACTTTTTTATTTTTATTTATGTATTTATTTTATTTTGGCTGCTCTGGGTTTTCCTTGGTGCATGGGCTCCTTAGTTGTGGCATGTGGGCTTAGTTGACCTGAAATATGTAGGATCTTAATTCCCCAGCCAGGGATTGAACTTGTGTCCCCAGTGTTGGAAGGCAGATTCTTAACCACTGGACCACCAGGGAAGTCCCATGATACTTGCTTTATTAACAGATATCCAAACACCTACAAGCAATTTTCCGGAGCTCCACAAACACATCAAGCTGAGTTGACATCTTTCCTGGAAGCTCCTTCAGCTCCTTATGAGGTAAATTGCTGCTACCTTAAAAAAACCTAGCTGAGATCCTGGCACTCAGATGGAAAGAATGTCTTGCTCTCTGATTTCAGCCTCTGGTTTCAACAGATCACAAAGAGTATGCAACAATCATGTTCAGTCTTCACTAGTTTATAAAAGTTGATTTTATTTGGGCAGCCACAAGCACAAGGAAGGAAGCTCTGTCTCCAGAGTTCTGAGAAAAACCACAGTTTGGGGACTTCCCTGGTGGTTCAGAGGCTAAGACTCCGAGCTTCCAATGCAGGGGACCAGGGTTTGTTTCTTGGTCAGAGAACTAGATCCCAACTAAAAGTTCACATGTTGCAGTGAAGACCTGGTGCAGCCAAATAAAGAAATATTAAAATGAAAGATCACAATAGGTTTCCATAAATTTCAGTGTATCTTTGTCCCCTTGGTTCCCTTTCCTTCTCCCCAGAAAGCTGCCACTACTAAGTTCTTCATGCCTCTCACATCCAATTAATCACCAAGATCTGTATATTCTATTCCTAAGTAGCGTCTCCTTTCTACCCTCACTGAAGCTGCCCTGGTGTAAGATGCCTTCATTCTTCTTGCTTGGATTACTGCTCCTCTCAACCTTTTGCCTCCTGTCTCATTCCCTTTCACCTCAAAGTCAACCCACCTATTAGAATAATCTATAATGGTCAACCTAAAAGTGCCCCTCTCCATTTTAAAAATTTCACTAGTTCCTCTACCCCAGTGTTGGCTGGCAGTTCCCAGACTGTGCTATGGTATTTCTGCTTCCATTTCATTCTGGTGGCTCAGATGGTTAAAGAATCTGCCTGCAATCCAGGAGACCCGGATTTGATCCCTGGGTTGGGAAGATCCCCTGGAGAAAGGAATGGTTACTCACTCCAGTATTCTTGCCTAGAAAATCCTATGAACAGAGGAGCCTGGCAGGGTACAGTCCATGGGGTCACAGAGTTGGACACGACTGAGCAACTAACACTTCATTCCATACGTTGTAGATAACTTCTTTCTGAAATGCCCTCTCTGGGTTAGTCCTTCAGGGGTTACTTCCTCTGAGAAGAGCTGGCTGAATTAATCATTCTCTCCCCTGGGACCTCCCTGATGGTGCAGTGGCTAAGATTTCACTCTTTGAATGTAAGGGGGCACAGGTTCTATCTCTGGTCGGGGAACTAGCTCCCACATGCTGCAACTAAGAATTCAAAAGCCACAACTAAAGATCCTGCATACTTCAGCTAAGACTCAATGCAGCCAAATAAATAAATATTTTAAAAAACCATTCCCTCCCCATGTACCTTTAATCTGTATGATTATTGTCCTTCTCAAGTACACCTGTCATCTTTGTTTTTACAGATCTGAGTCCGCTGCAGATTGTGAAGGGGTCAGTCACTTTTTCACACTTTCCTTTTTTATAACCACAGTGCCTAGTTGAGCATGTGGCATATTGTGGCACACTCAATAAATAAACGTGTAGTGAATGAATGTTTTAAACGTGATTGTTTAGACAGTGATTCAGTGAGCGCTCCAGCACCCAGAGGCTGGTTATAAAGTATATTGTGTACTGAGTCCTCATTCTGCATCTCCTTCCCACTTCTCCTTTCTGCTTCCTGCCTTTATGCCATTTCCCTTCTGCACCAGACATCTAGCAGGTGCGGAACCACTGAGTGAGGAGTGAATGTAGCAGTTGGGACAGACAGTTAGTTTTACCATAAACAAATTCTTACTGTCTGAATATTTATTAGTCAAGACCCCACAGTTTGGGACTTCTCTGGTGGTCCAGGGGTTAAGATTCCATGCTGCCACCACGCCAGTTTGGTTGCGGAACTAAGATCCTGCATGCCTCACGACAGGGCCAAAAGGTCTCTCTTGGTAAATGTCACACTGCACGTCAAAATACATGGGTTATTTTCAAATATCTTGTGATATTGATTTCTAACACCATTCCACCATGATAAGAGAACAGACTATGCATGATTTCAATATCTTTAGACAATGAAATTTTTGCACCTTGTTTTATTGGTTCACCAGGCTTTTCAGGTCTACTATATATCCTTCTATCTTTCTATTCATTCTATTAATTTTGGAGAGTTTGATATTGAAACTCCAGCTAAAAACCTTAATTTTTCTACTTAAAAAAATTGTAACATATAGTAGAACCAAGTGTGAGCTTCCCAGGTGTCGCTTGTGGTAAAGAACCCACCTGCCAATGCAGCAAATGTTAAGAGAAGCAGGCTCTCTCTCTGGGTCAGGAAGATCCCCTGGAGGAGGGCATGTCAACCCACTCCAGTATTCTTGTCTGGAGAATCCCATGGACAAAGGAGCCTGGCAGGCTATAGTCCATGGGGTCGCAAAGAGTCAGACACAACTGAAGCAACTTAGCACGGCAGACCTATATGTATCTTTGTTCTGTATTATCCAAGTTTCCTATTAATGTTATCATACTTTCATATTTAAAAAAGAAAAAAAATGAAAAAAAGTTCAAAAAAAAATCCCATAATTGGAGTTTATGTAAAGTAGCAGAAGTCAACAACCCTCCAACATGTTCAGTAACAAACCAGTCAGTTACGAAATCCGTCCCCACTGGATCAGCCACAGTTCACCTCTGCAATTGAGCAAATGACATTTTTGGATTAGTCAGTCGGTCTCTTCAGGATTGTGCAATTGCAGAATTTCAACTTGAGGTTAGTTAACCTGATGTTGGAGAATGGCTTATTCAGAAATGAAAATTTGATTATGAAACCAGTTCACAAATGAAGAAGATAAGCAATAGGGATTATAATGTGATAAGTGCTTCAAAGACAGTGGTTTGTACATCAAAGGATTAAGAACTGCCTTTGAAAAACTGACTAATTGCTTAAATGCAAAGACACCTGTCTTGGATCTTGCTGCAAAACTCAAAAATGATACGAATGTTGTGTATTATGCCATCATCCTTATTTTATTAACTTATTTATTTTTGTTCAAGTTATACATCTATTGGAGAAGGCAATGGCACCCCACTCCAGTACTCTTGCTTGGTAAATCCCATGGACGGAGGAGCCTGGTAGGCTACAGTCCGTGGGGTTGCGAAGAGTCAGACACGACTTAGCAACTTCACTTTCACTTTTCAATTTCATGCATTGGAGAAGGAAATGACAACCCACTCCAGTGTTCTTGCCTGGAGAATCCCAGGGATGGGGAAGCCTGGTGGGCTGCCGTCTATGGGGTCGCACAGAGTCGGACATGACTGAAGTGACTTAGCAGCAGCAGCATACATCTATTTAATAAAAGTAGATTTCTGTGGCTGAAATAAAAACTAGAATCCTTTGTTCTACTTTTCCCCATCCCTGAATTCTGCCCCGCAAAGAAGTGTCTCCTAATGCCTGCTTTGGTGCCGTATTTCTAAATAACATGTTTATATTGGATTTCTTGATTTTTTTCAGGATGTTATCTATTAACTTTCTACTATAGAAGATGAGGCCATTTGCTTAGTTTTCTATTTCCTCTCACTATTTAGCCTCAGGGTCTCTGGAATTTTTCATATCTTGATACCTTCAAACATACTAGGTAACCTAGCAATTACATCTTTTTCTAGAGACAGTTCTCCTGGGGTTGCCTCTCTCTTGCCCTAAGCTGGATTTCTTGTTCTCCAGACTGGCTCCTGAAAAGCTGTCCCCTTATTCTCCTGGGGGACCTCTCAGTCGTGTTCACAGACTGGAGGTCCTGTTTCCCAAATCCCACATCACCTTCGACATTGTATACTGCCTTGTTTTGGTGGAGCATGTCCTCCAGTAGTTTCCTGAGAAAAGGCTCAAGGGAGGTAGATTTTTTGAGACCGTGCATTTCTGAAAATGCCCTTTTATTTTCACCTCTCACGTAGAGCTTCATTTTTTCGCGTTAAAGTCCTGAAAACCTGGACTAGATAATCTGAAAACTCTACCGCTTCAAACAACTAAATGCTGAGTACAAGATAACAGGATCACTTAAATACATAGCTTAGACTGCAATAAAGTTAAGTGAAATTCCCAGAGGCTAAAACTAAAGACTGGTGCCTGGAGTTTGTGAGCAATGCAGTGCCCACAGCTCCAGGGAGGCTGTTGTTTCAGTAAGTTGGAAACTTGGTTTTTATGTCTACATTAGGCTAGGAGACCTGGCTTTGAGTTCGCTGGATGCAGAACATTGAAACTGACATTCTGCAGACGGTTGGGGCCTTGCAAGGAGACACACACCAGTGATGAAAGGGCAAACTAGCAAAAAAAAAAAAAAAAAAAAAATTTCCCACTGCACAAGGAGCTAAAAACAAAGATCATATGTCATGTTCTGAGCTCAGAGTAGGGGAGGAACTCTCCCTTGTAAAACTGTAGCCTGAAATCTGAATCAGGCTGAATCTGAATCTGAAAACTGTAGCTTGAAATCATTGTCTGAAATGTGAATTTCTGCTACCAGCGTAACCTTCCCCATCTGATTCTTCATAGGATCAACTGCATCTTTTCCTGATGTGTGATATAGGCTTGAAGATTATATCTGTCTCCAGCCATGGATTAGGACCGTGGTTCTCAGAGGGTAGACTGGAGACACCTTTGAGAACTTCTTGATTAAGCCAAGCTAACTGACTCTTGGGAAGGACTCTTTGCTTTTAAAGCTCATCAGGTGAGTGAAGAAACTTGCAGGAAGCTGGCCTGGACTAAACAAATGTAAAGCACCAAACCACGTGCACAACTTGCCTGCTATTCTGTGTTTAGACACTGTCACCTGGAGAACTCTTGTCGTGTGCACAGGAGAGAATTATAGGATGTTCACTACAATGCTATTTATAGAAGTAAAAAGTTAACCAACTCTGAGATCTATTAGTAGAGGAATGAAAAATAAATCGTAGTATGGTCATATGGTAGAATGCTCTAGCAGTGAAAATGAATGAATAAGTGTATAGAAATCAGTGGATTTCAAAAAGTCCATGTTAAGTAAAAAAATATATGAGGATATTATAATTTATGTAAATTTTACAAAATAACTACATATTGTTTCTTGTTGTTGTTGTCCAGTTGCTAAGTCGTGTCCAAATCTTTTTGCAACCCTGTGGACTATAGTCTTCCAGGCTCCTCCATCCATGGGGATTTCCAGGCAAGAATATTAGAGTGGTTGCCATTCCCAGACCAGGGGCTTGTCTCCTGCATTGGCAGGCAAATTCTTTACTGCTGAGTGACTAGGGAAGTCCCATATTTTGTTTATATGTATATAAATGTATATAAATATGGACCGGGTATGCCCCCAGTTTCAAGGTAGTGATTGCTTCTAGAGACAAAGGGAGAGGAATGGGACTGAGGAGGGGATTTTGATTTCAATTTTCTTTGAAAAAAAGAATTTGAAACACTTTCTTCTCTGTCAATACCCCTTAATGTTTGCAGTTATGATCCTTACAGGGTATGTGTTTATAATATTTACATTTTGTTTTGTAACTCTGTTTTCCACATTTTGCCTACAGTTGTCTTGAAAATAGAAAAAAAAAGGTTTTTTTTTTCACCGTGCAATTTGGCATGAGGTAACTTAGGTCCCTGACCAGGGACTGAACCCATGCCTTCTGCAATGGAAGAACAGAGTTGTAGTCACTGAACCACCAGAAAAGTCCCTATGTTAACTATTTTTATGTTAATTCTTTAGTCAGAGGATGGCAAGGTATCTTGAGAGGAAAAGTAAATGTCAAGGAAGTCCCTCAATCTTCTTTCCAATTAGCTCTTTCTGACCTACACCCTGACATGTGAGGTCTTCTGTTATACCTGGGAGGCAGTCTGAACAAGGCAGCAATCTTGGGTTTGACTGTCCCATGCTCATCCTTCTCATGAAAAATGTCAAACTACCCTCCATGTGTTTGCCTGTCAAACCATAATGCTCTGTCCTTACTAATCCACTTAGAATGCTTCCTCTCTCGCCAGTCACTATAATTTCAAACTCTCCATTAACTCATTTGTATGAAAATGTTGTTACATGGAATTAATACTCACAGAACATTGCCTGAAGGATAATCATGAATACCATTTGATCAGAGCTGGCAGATTGATTTCAGCTGGCAGGAGAGAAGAAGCCTATTGGTGATGTCCAGTCTCCACAGGAGAGAGTTTCAGTGATCACTGGTGATACCTGCTCGGGGCTTAAACTGGAAGGGACAGTGTGCTTGCCAGGAAGGTATTTCCACTCCTGCTCCCACATACTGTAAAATGTATCACTGAACCAAGCCAAGCCTTCTGAGAGTTGCTTATCTGCAAGGAATGATTTTTGGCTCCTTCGCAGTGAGTGGCTCTTGGCAGTATGCCAGCCACCTGCACTGAAGATGTACTGAGAGACAACTGCGTGGAATTAGATTCTATATTTATTGTAGGAATGCTGCTGAGGGCATACTATTTAACACGCTGTTTCCTTTAAGAGGAGCCATGCGAGAGTTCTTTGGAACAAGTGATCTGTTTTTACCTTATGGACACTGTGAATGTTATAAGGTTTCCTTCTTTGCTTTGGTTGCTAGGAAACTCAGGGCAATGGTGCAGATCTCATCTAGCAGGAGACTTTTGGACAAACATTGTACATACTAACTTTACCTCTCCCTTCAGTTAGTATTTATTCAGCACCTGCTTTACGCCTGTTAGGGCCCCAAAATATCCACGTAGGGACTTCTCTGGTGGTACAGTAGCTTAGACTCTGCACTCCCCATGCAGAGGTCAGGAGGTTTAACCCCTGGTCGGGGAACTAGATCCCACATGCAACTAAGAGTTTCCATGCTGCGCTAAGACCCATGGAGTCAAATAAATAATAAATAAAAAATTTTAAAAATATATCAATGTTAATCACTGTAGCATATTAAAGAAATCATGAGAGCACTTAAGGCTGAAGACAAACACAAGGTTTAAGGTGACTTCAGGGCTTGTTGTTGCTGTTGTTGTTTAGTCACTAAGCCATGTCCAACTCTTTGCGACCCCATGGATGTTCATGGAATCTCTGAGGCAAGAATACTGGAGTGGGTTGCCATTTCCTCTTCCAGGGGATCTTCCTGATCCAGGGATTGAACCCATGTCTCCTGCATTGGCAGGTGGATTCTTTACCAGTGAACAACCTGGGAAGCCCATCCCAACTCAGTGTTGAGGATCATTTTAATGTTTGTTTGAGTGGACTCTCAGGTCATTTTATTCTGTCTCTATATAACCCACAGAGCAATCTGTTTGATTGCCCCTTGCACATTCATCTAGAGTGTTCAGGCTTTCCAAAGATCACAGTCATAACTTTCATCAGAAGGATAAAAAATGAAAAAAAGAAGGATAAAAAATGGAAGAAAAGGGAATAGGAAGAATGGGAGGGACAAATTAGAGGTATGGCATTAATAGATAAAACTACCATATAAAATAGATAAGCAACAAGGGTACACTGTATAGCACAGGGAATTATACCCAGCACCTTGTAATAACCTATAACAGCATATAATCTGCAGAAAGTATTGAATCCCTATGCTGTACACCTGAAAGTAACACGATGTTGTATTTAAATCAAATATACATCAATAAGAAAAAAAAAGAAAAGGAAGAAAGGAAGAAAAAAGTGGAAAACTGAACAAGGGGAAGAGGCGCTGGGACTGGGAGCTAAAGCATGGACACAGGGCTGACTCTTTGCTCCCTCGGTCCCTGGCCAGCAGCTTTCTCCCTCGTTTCTCCTTACGTGACCAAGTCCTCTAATGTGCTGCTCTCACTTTCCTCCATGGCAGAAGCAAGCATGGTCAGGGGCTCTTCAGTGTCATTCCTGATTAGTCAATTATTTTGAATCAACACACACAAAACTGTCTTTCTCATCAGGGAATGGGCAGAGGACAGACCTTAGTGTGTCTATTTTTGCTTGCAGAAAGCTTGGAGTCCAATTTCACGGCTACAATATCAGCCTTCATGGCTTGCAAGATGGATGGTCCTAAAAAAAAAACAAACAAACTGAATATCAAAAACTAAACAACTTTACTGTTTGAATGTCTTTTAAGTCATATCCAATCATTTTTCAAGAGAAGGGCTACTTCGTGGTGGTCCAGTGGTTAAGATTCCACCTTCCTAAGCAGAGAGTGTGGGCCTCATACTTGGTTTGGAAACCAAGATCCCACATGCCACAGGGTGCAGCCAACAATTTAAAAATGAAGAAATAAGTTGTTAAAAAAGACATCTGCATGAAAACAATATTGTATTTATTTGTATGATATTTGCTTAATTTTTAAATATTTGCTTTATCTTTAAAATTTTATTTATTTACTTTTGCCTGCACTGGGTCTTTGTTGCTGCTCTCTGGCTTTCTCTAGCTACAGCGAGCAGGTGCTACTCTTCGTTCTTCCTTCTCGTTGCCAACACTTTGGTTCAGATCTTCAGCATCTCTTGCTAGAATAAGCCTCTGAAGTGGACTTCCTGCCTCCTACGTCTCCTCTTTCTAAACCCTGTTCCACATCAGCTGCCAGGCAGAGCTTTAAAGATGTTACTCTGGGAGATTTCCAGGACGTCCAGTGGTTAGGACTCTGTACTTTCACTGTCTTGGCCCCAGGTGGAAAAAAAAGTAAAAGTTATTCTGATGAAGTCAGCCTCTCCTCCTACTCAAATCTTTTTTTTTTTTTTTTAATATTTATTTATCTGGCGGTGTTGGGTCTTTAAATTTTTTTTTTTTTTACTTTATTTTTAATTGGAGGATAATTGCTTTACAATATTGCATTGGTTTCTGCCATATCTCTGTGCTGGGTCCGAGCTGCACATTTTTGGGATGTTTATTGCAGCATTCAGGACCCAGTCATAAATCTTATATGCTCCCTGCCCTTAAGGTTTTCTAAGACTGAACCTCTGATCAGCTCTCCATCTTCACTTCCTACCAGCCCCATCTCATGCACGAGTACCTCCCACCAGAGCAAACAGCTTGAAGCTCATCGAGTGACATGGTCTCTCATACATTTCTGCCTTTAACGTCTGTTATTTCCCTTTCCTGGAAAACCCCATTATTCCTCGTCAGATTGGCCAGCTTCTACTTGTTTAGCAAGGCTGGTCTAAAGGAGGTGAGGCTTTAGAGCTTTAGAGGCTTTAGGAGCTCTTCTTAACCCCTCTAGAGAGACTGGTGATGCCTACAGCAATTTGTACATGAATCTTTTGTGTGCTACTTGTTTACATGTGCTTTTCTCACACTAGACTATGGTCTTCTTGGGCAAGATGTATTTATAATTCATCTTTGTGTGACCATTTCTTACAATAATGCTGGAAACATGGTAGACTCTCTGAAGATGCTTGAATAAGTTTATTAGGGATTTAATTTTAATATCTATTCTTTTTTTTAATATAAATTTATTTATTTTAATTGGAGGCTAATTACTTTACAATATTGTATTGGTTTTGCCATACATCAACATGAATCCGCCATGGGTATCTACGTGTTCCCCATCCTGAACCCCTCCTCCCACCTCCTTTTCATATCTATTCTTAAAGAAACAGAGAGCATAATTGAAGTCAGCTTGATCTGATAGGAGGAACAAGTCTAGAGCTATGAAGTTCAATACAGAAACACTGGCCACATGTGACTATTGAACACCTGAAATGTGACTAGCCTGAAATGAGATATATTCTAAGTACAAAATACATACACAATTTCAAAGACTTAGTATTAAAAAAAGAATGTAGTGGTGCCCCATTGGCTAAGAATCCCCCTGCCAATGCAGGGGGCGCAAGTTTGGTTCAGTCTCTGGTCTGAGAAGATCCCACATGTGGCAGGGCGACTAAACCTATGCACCACAACTACAGATCCCAAGCTCTAGAGCCTGTGCTCTGCAACAAGAGAAGCCATTGCAATGAGAAGCCCGTGTACTGTAACTAGAGAAAGCCCACAGGCAGCCAAACAAAGATCCAACGCAGCCAAAAATAAATAAATACATAATTTTTAAGTTCTTGTTAAAAAAAAGAAATGTAAAATTTCCCATTGATAGTTTTTACATTGATGACCATTTAAACAATAATTTTTTGGATGTATCATGTTAGATAAAATATGTTATTAGAACTAATTTCACCTCTGTCTTTTACTTTTCTAATGTGGCTATGAGAAAATTTAAAACTACACGTAAAGTTTACATTTGTGGCTTGTGTTATAGTTCTGTCAGAAAATGATGTTCCAGAATGTTCATTCTGTGAACAAATATCTCTTGAGCACCAGCTCCAGACAGCTGTTAGTCCAAGTGATGGGAACAGAATAGTAAAGAAAGTAGATAACGTTCCTGACCACAGGGCGCTTACATCATCATGGAGAGAGGGACACAGAACAGGAGGCAGATGTGTAAACAAGATGGTTTTGGATGGCATAAATAAAGCACTATGAAGAAAGCAAAGAGGGTGGGAGGGCGGTCTTTCAGAGCAGGTGAGGACAGAGGAGGGAGATGAGGCAGGAGGCTGGAACCTGGATGATGGTAGAGACCTGCAATGCGACAGCAATGGCATGTATGCTAAATCACTTCAGTCGTGTCCGACTCTGTGCAACCCCATAGACGGCAGCCCACCAGGCTCCCCTGTCCCTGGGATTCTCCAGGCAAGAACACTGGAGAGTAGGGAGGTGCAAACAGACTTGAGAGATATTTGGAAAGTAACATTAGGAGGACTGTGGTAAGCATGGATATTTAGGATTGGTACTCTTGCCTGGAAACTCCCATGGACGGAGGAGCCTGGTGGGCTGCAATCCACGGGGTCTCGAAGAGTCGGACACGACTTCACTTTCACTTTCACTTTCACTTTCATGCATTGGAGAAGGAAATGGCAACTCACTCCAGTGTTCTTGCCTGGAGAATCCCAGGGATGGTGGAGCCTGGTGGGCTGCTGTCCATGGGGTCGCACAGAGTCAGGGAGGACTGAAGCAACTTAGCAGCAGCAGCAGCAGCAGAGCAGATGTGGATTCCCAGGATTCTGGATGACCAGGTGAATGGTGGCACCACTGGATGAGATAAGGCTGGAGTGGACTTGAGGCAGATGGGGAATTCCAGTTTGGCCATGTTGAGCATGAGGTGCCTGTGGAAGGCCAGAGGGCAGTGCTGAGGGGAGACGTCAGTGCTAGGAATGATCATTTGGGATCTACTACCACACAGTCGTTAAAACCCAGCACGGATGGGAAAGGAAAGAGAGAAGATGGCGAATGAAGACGACACACAGGTCCAGGTTTTACCGACCAGGGTTCTTCGCCTTGCCTATTCAATAGAAATTGACTAGAGGCCAGACACTCCAGTATTCTTGCCTGGAGAATTCCTTGGACAGAGGAGCCTGACATGCTATAGTCCACAGTGTTGCAAAGAGTCAGACACGACTGAGCGACTAACAACACACCAACAAGAGGCCAAACATTCACTGGGATCTCTCTGCAGCTAGGAGGAGTGGAAACAAACACGGGTTCCCCTTCTTGATCCCTGAGGTGGGGACTGAGCTTGTTTCTTCTATGGGTAAGGGTAGCAGTATGTCCATGGCTTGGGCCAGAGCTGCGGCTTGGGTGTTTTGCCCACCCCTTAGGTGGTGTATGTGAAACGGGCATGCATAGTATCCTATTTTGCTCCTGACACCCTGTTTTTGTTCCAGGCTCTTCAAAAGTGGCAGATGGGCTTTTCAGACTTTGTATCTTTTGGGTCCAGAATTTGCTCCAACTGCTCATGGTCACAGTTATTTTTAGTCCTATACGGTTTCCCTATATTTTGTTGCTGGAAGAGAGGTGTGTCCAGGTGCAAGCACTGTAGTAGCAGAGGGTCCCAGGTCGTAGCCTGTCACCGAGGGACCACTTTCTAAACTGACTCATACATGAATGCAGGGGGAGGACCCAGGGTAGCTAGAGGGGTTCACGGTACAAGAGAGAAGGCAAGACTGATTCGGCGAGTTTGGGTAGTGATGGAGGGGCTGGGCTGGCCTGGGAGACTGGCTGGAGGAAAGAAGGGGTCTCGGAGGAGATATTTGGTGTTGGGGAGGAGGAAGGAGGCTAAACAGCTGGTAAAGGAGTTGTTGTGGAAGATGGTGATGTCCAGGTCACAGGTAAGGACATCGCTTGGGGAAGCTCTGGATATGTTACAGTTTGGGCCAAGGCTTTATCACGATGACCTCAGAGTTTGAGAAGGCCTCCAAGAAGCAGTGGACGAGGGGATAGGGAGAGCTGGCTTTTGGAAAGTTGAGTGGCCCTGGCTCTGAGCCTCTTTGCCACTCTCTTCTCTCCTCTTTAAAGTGAGCCTCTTCCACACACTGCGGTTGTTATAAGGTCACTAAGTACAGGTGCCTCCCTTGGCTGCCTGAGCTGTTCTCTGAAGCACACTTACCTTCCATTTCCCGTAGCAGAGGAATCCAGGCTCCGTCCCAGGGGGTGCTTTCTGAGGCCGTTCCCTAACACAGTCAAGCAGCCAGGGCAGACTAGGCACAAGGTATTCTCTATAGTGGGCGTCTGTGGGGAAGCCAGTTGTGCACGCTGGCTGGTGGTAAGCCGGCTTCCAGGAACGCGACCTGGAATAAAAATAAATAGGCCTTCTAGTCTCTTCAATCATCGTATTCTTCCGAGTCACAGTTCCAATTTTAAAATGGGCATTGCAGGTGATAGCAGGGGACTGAGAAGTACTGGGCAAGCACTTTGTGTCCATTAACTCCGTGAATCCCACAATCACATTGACGCGGGTGACCTCCGTTTGGAAGAGAAGGGGAAAGACAGAGGTTAAGTTGCTTGATCAAGGTCAACAGCCAGCGAGTGCGTAGCCGGGGTTTAAACCTGGATTCAGACTCGGGGTTCAAATGGGACTCGCTGCCTGGTGCCGGTGGAGAGGTTCCAAGGTTTCGGGATCATTTATCCCTTCCTATCCCGGCCCGAGGGTTCCCCACGTGGACGATCTCGCGGGCTCTTCCCGCTCCGACACCCCCGGGTGTGGCTCCACCCTACGCTGGCCCACAGCTCGGCCCAGAACCGCTCCGGGTCGTCGATGACAAGCTCCCGGCGGCGCCCCGAGCCCGCCTCTCGGGCCGCCACCTTCCCGCGGAGCGCGCGCCTCGGGGGACACCTGTCCCCGGGCAGGGGGCTTTGGCCACTGCTCGGCGCCGCCCCGCGCTCGCGGTGGAGCCCCAGCGCCGCTGGGCGGGAGGACGGCAGGGCGCCTCCCTGGATTGCGCCGCGGCCCTGCGCACCGGGCGACTGCGGGCGGGAGCGCAGAAGGGGCGCTGCTGAGGGCGCGGCACGGGGGGCGCGCGGGCGGGGCGGGCGCGGCGCGGCGCGGGGCGCCTGGAAGGGCACCCGCGAGGGGCGCGGGCGCAGCCGGAAGCTGGGGCGGGGCGCCCGCGCGGGATGCGGTGAAGGGCGAGCGGCGCGGCAGCGGCGATGAGTGCCTCGGCGGCCACGGGGGTCTTCGTGCTGTCCCTCTCGGCCATCCCAGTCACCTACGTCTTCAACCACCTGGCTGCCCAACACGAGTGAGTGGGCGCGCGCAAGCGGCGGGGGTCGGCGCGGCGGGCGCCCTAGCAACTTTTCGGAGGGGGCTGAACCGCCGGGCAGGGCAGAGGCTCGCCGGCCGCCAGGGCTCCCCGCGGCCGGCCGGAGGAGGGGAGGCTCCCGGAGTCCCGCGGGCTGGGGTCTTCGCTCGGGTTGGCATCTTTGACACTCGGGCGCAGTTCTGGGGTCGAGTGCTGTCATTCCAGGTATCGCGCTGCTGGTATCCCAGCCAGGTGTCCAGGGTTACAGGGGTCATTAAGGCAATGCCCCTGCCCTTGAAGAGCCCAGGGACGGGGGTGGGGCTGTTCACACACCAACAGCTAGGAGCCCGGCCGCGCCTCGTTCCTTTCGCATTTCACAGGAACGTTTCCATGTATGGACACACACATACTTTTCATTTCATATTAATTTTAGAAACTGTTGTGAATGACTAGCAGAAATAGCGCGGAATGAACAGGCAAAGGCCTGGGTTCTAGGCCTGGCTTTGGCACTAGGCCTGGCCTCAGTTTTCCGGTCTGTCAAATGGCCTGTATTTGCATCCTATTGTCAGGATGCCATAAGGGCGCCTGTGGAGTATAGGATGGGGAGCCGGGCGAGCAGCAGGGCAGTTCCGTGCTAGAGAAATGGGTGGGGCTGAAGGAGGCCGCAGATGGACTTGGTTCAAAGCCCTGTCTCTCCTGTGAGGGCTCTCTGGCCAAGTAGCCGGCAGCCGCCGGCCTGCTCCAGCGGCGGGAAAGGCGCCAGGCCTCTGAGCCTGCCGATGTTCCTGCTGTCAGCCGAGAGGAGGAAGTAACCTGCGCTGTTTCCCACAGCAGCTGGTGCTAAGGAAATTGCATCAGTGTGTGTGCTGCACCCCCTCTCCAGACCTTCAAGCTGCGGAGAAGTGTCTGCCCACGGGGCGGTGACTTCCTCCTCACTCGTTCCGGGGGGCTGAGGGCCTTATCCAGACTGCACCCATCTACGGGGGTGCTCTCTGGGCATGGGGAGTGACTGCCTTTGGTCTGACCCAGTCTTGGGGCACGACTCCTGGAAGAAGCATCTCTGGGCAGGGGATGTCAGATCTGTCAATACAGTGCATGGGGGACTCTGCCCTCCTGAAATGGCATTATGGGCAGCTCAACAAAAATTTATTGAGGACACACTGTATGCTTGGCACAGTCCCAGGTGCTGGGGAACTAGCTATCAAGAAACCACAAGAGATCTGGGAGGTTGTTGTTGAGACAGAAATCAACACATAAAATGGGGCGATTTGAGAGAGTGACTGGGGGACTGGGGATCAGGGAAGCCTTCTTGGAGGAGGTGACATGAGCTGCAGGAGATGGCTCCAGGAAGATCTAGGGACAGAGCCTTCCAGGTAGGGGATCAGGGAGCAGTGTAGGGAGAGGGACGCGGCTTGGGGAGGGGATCTTTGGGAGGGAGGGTCACGCAGCTTATGGAAGGATCATGTGGCATGGAGAGGATCTGAGGGTGACTCTGAGATTTTGATCTCAGCTCCTGGGAAGGGGGTGGTTGCTTTACTGGGCACATCCTGAACTGTGTGCTGCTGTGTGTTGCTGAGCACATTGCTGAGCCCTGTGGGGGTTCTGAAAAACTGGTTCCAGCCATTCTTCCTGTCCTGCAGATTAAAATCCCAGTAGCCTTTGACTCCTCCCTCTTCTTCCTCCACTCCTTCCGTCCCACCCTCCCACTGTCCTTCCCCATCAGTCCTGAGGCTGGGCTACCATCTGTTTCCTCTTTCCTGTTCCCCCCACCCCACCAGCGGTACTGGCCCTCTCTCGTAAAACCTCCCAGGGAGTTGCCTTCTCCACTGCCCTGTGCATGTCTGCCTCAGTCCTCCAGCCCAGCCCAGTCAGCCGTGCTGGTGCTTCAGCCGCACTGGACTGTTCTGTGCCCCTGCGCTAAGTCCCTTCAGTTGTGTCTGACTCTTTGAGACCCCATGGACTGTAGCCAGCCAGGGTCCTCTGTCCATGGGATATTCCAGGCAAGAATACTGCAGTGGGTTGCTGTGCCCTCCTCCAGGTGATCTTCCTGACCCAGAGATCAAACCGAGTCTCATTGCATTGGCAGGTGGGTTCTTTACCACTAGCGCCACCTGGTTCTGAGCCCCGGATACTCCTTAATCCCCCACCTCCTTGCTGCTGCTCACACTGTTCACTGGGACTGGGACACCTTCCTTCCTGTTGCTGATGGTTGAAGCCACACCGGGACTTTATAACCTGGAGTAAAATGCCACCTCCACCTCTTCCAGACTCCCCCCCAAGCAAGGGAGTCTCTGTTCCGTCTCTCCCTCCTCTGAACCCCTGTTGGGTTGGTTGTGCTTTTTCCACAAGAGTTACTTCCCTGTGGTCAGAATTTACCTTCTCAGGCCATGGCTCCCCTTAGCATTGTCCTGCCCAGTGCAGGGCGGAGAGGGGTGGGGGTGGGGGGCTTGTGCCTAGCAGGCATCCCATTCAGTTTGCATTAGTTGAATTAGCTGAAGCTTCTTTCCCACCAGACTTTTTACAAAAGCCTGAAGAATAGAAAAAGCCACTTAAGTCGAGGCATCAGGAAAAGACTTGAGTTCTCTCTCTCTATCTCATAGACACACATACATACACAACTCATACTCACCCACACATGATCCCTTTCAGTAGCCATCTATTCATGTAAGGGCATCAGAAACTCTCCCCTTGCTCCCTAGCCTCATCCCCAAACACACACATTACAATACTAACAGCTTTTCCCCCCTCATATTAGTGGCAGCCCTTACCCCTCCCCCCACCTCCAGGTCCCTGCTGGACCCATTTCTCCCTGTTCTGAGCAGGTCCTGCACTTGGCTGTCACTGGGAGATGCAGATGCTCTGTTGCCCCAGTTACTCTTCATCCTTTGCTCCTCCCCTAGAGGTGGAGAGTGGGAGCAGACACCATGAAGCAGTTTATACTGTTCTCTAGTCCAGAAGAGCACCAGCTGTGTGATGGTGCTGGCTGTGAGCCGGGTCCTTGATGGGAACAGGGATGGGAGTTGTCTCCTGGCCCCTGCCACAGTCAGGCTGTGATGAAAACTTCTGTTAGCCTACACGTGCGTGTGTGCGTGTGTGCTGAGTTGCTTCAGTAGTGTTCGACTCTTTGTGACCCCATGGATTGTAGCCGGTCAGGGCCTCTGTCCAAGGAATTCTCAGGCAAGAATACTGCAATGGGTAGCCATTCCCTTTTCCAGGGGATCTTCCTGACCCTTCAGCCTACACAGCACCTTAACCTCTTCTCTGTTCACAGGATGCTTCTGCCCAGCAGTGTGTTCCTGACTCATATTAGTTGCCTCTTTCATCGTCTCCTCCTTTGGCTTATCCTACAGGAGGAGCCTGGAGCATCCATTGATGTGTGGCACTAGAAACCTCCTATTTCAGTCTCTGAAATAGGAGGACACCGACATGGTCGTCTTCATTTTTATCATAGAACTATGACCTCCATTCACCATGCATCCTTCTATTCATCTACCCACAATCCATGTATTCACTATCCACTATCCATTATCTAACCATCCATCTGTCATCCATTCATCTATCATTCTTCATCCATCCATTAATTCACCATCCACCACCAATCATCTGTCATGCATGCATCTATCCATCCAAACATCCATTCATCCCTCCACCCATCCATCCATCATTCACCATCCATCCATCCATAATCCATTCATTCATCTTCCACTATCCATTACCTAACCATCCATCTGTCATCCATCCATTCATCCACCATCAATCATCTGTCATCCATCCATCTATCCATCCATCATTCATCATCTATCCATTCATCTGTCCATTCATCCACTATCCATCATGTCATCCATCCATCTATCCATCCAAACATCCATTCATCCATCATCCATGCATTTCTCCTTCCTTTCTTTCTCTCCCTTTCCTTCCCTCCCTCACTTATCCATCAGTTCCTGAAAATCTTAAAAGAGGTCCCCAGGCAGACTTTCTGTGCATACTCACCCAGGCATCTTGAAAAAATTAACCTATTCCCATACCCCACACCTGAAGTATTCTGAATCTGTAGGTCTGAGGTGGCATTTGAAAGTCTGGGTGCTGCTGATTCCCAGAAACCACTCCTTGACTCTTAAGTGGGGCCTGGGGCCAGGTGCACAGGATACAGCCTGGGCCACTCTCCTTGGGGTTCATCTACCTGCACACAGATGGGTCACTGCCTCTCTGACATTAGGAGCAGATTTCTGACTGCTGCCTGCACCCATTCCAACTGTAGAGTGTGGAGTGAACTTCAGCATGAGTTTTTCCTTCAGCTATTAGTAGGTGTTGTTGGGCTGTGAAGGGTACATTCCAGAAGTCCCGGGGACATACAGCAAAGGTTATCCAGACATCCTCTGTGATGGTGTGGAAGGGTCTTGGCTAAGGGGTGGTTCTAGAGCAGTTCTTGAGGATTACGGAGGAGGCCCTAGTGTAAGCAGGCCCTGGGAATGGGCTGGGCAGTGCTTCGTCTAGAACTGGATGCCCTGTTGGTGTGGAGGTATGAGAGACAAAATACCTCTTAGGACTGGAGGTGACCTCTGGGTTAGAGAGCTTAGCCCACTGAGATAGGTCCTCCTGTGTAGACAAGGGTCTCTCTATTTCATCCACAGTGACTGGCTTATAGGGATATGCAATGCATTTTTCCTTAATATGTTTTCTTTTAAAGATTTTTTGATGTGGACCATTTTAAAAGACTTTATTGAATTTGTTACAATATTGCTTCTGTTTTATGTTTTGATTGTTTGGCCTCTAGGCATGTGGGAATCTTAGCTCCCCAATCAGAGATTGAACCAACACCCCTTGCATTGGAAAGCGAAGTCCCAACCACTGAACCACCAGGGAAGTCCCTCAATGTGTCTTAATTAACTAAAAAACAGATGATGCAATGACATGACTTTCCTAAGGCCCACAGGCAGGGGCAGAGTAGGTACCAGCTTCCGGGTCCCTCGACTGCTCACTGAAGCAAGCCTTGTGCCCTTGTTCTGTCCTGTCGAGGAGCAGCTTTGTTCGTTCCCTGTCCCCCTGGGCCATGCCTTTTCCCAGGAGGAAGTCCAGGGCTATGCCCAGCCTAGCTCACCTTGGCTTCCTGGGTGTGGGGGTGCTGGCTTCATTCAGGCCTTGGGCCCAGCCCCAGCTCTTCTCCCCTTGGGTTGGCCTGGTCCTCTGGTCCCTTTGATTATACACACAGCCTGGGGCCCTTCTTCCTTAGAAGGTGATGTAATTGTTGTGACTCCTGCATGCTCCCTGGAGCTCAGTGTGAAGGTTTCCAGCCAGCCCTGTGGAAGGAGGCAGATTCAGTGGTTAGGGCTGTCGGACATCAGGCACGGGGCTTGGAGAAGCAGGTGGACCATGGCAGACGGACAGTGGTAGAGGGCACTCAGACACGTCATTCACCCAGGTGGGTGGGATGACCAGAGAGTGAGGGCCTGGTAGCTCTGGTCCTGGTCCCTGAAAGTCACAGGTGGCCCAGAGGGGCCCAAGCTCCGTGGACAGACTTCATGAACACCACAGTGCCTGGGCTGTAGGCAGAAGCTGCACTGGGAGAGAATGCATTCAATAGCCAGGAAATTCCATGCACCCGTGTGTTTATATTGATAAGTGACCACCTCCCTGTTCTGGTCATTGCAGTTCCTGGACGATTGTAGGGGCTGCTGCTGTTGTCCTGCTCCTGGTGGCCCTGCTGGCTCGTGTCCTGGTCAAAAGAAAACCCCCTCGGGACCCACTGTTCTATGGTATGTCTCTGTGGGAGGGGGCCCTTTGTGTCCACCTCAGAGCACAACATGTGAGCCTCTGTCTGTTTTCCATTGTGGCTGTGAATACTCTGAGCCAACTGGTAAGGTGATTCGAAGTGCAAGAGTATTTCCATAAGACACAGCCCTGCCTCCCTCTAAGTGAAGGACTCTGACTAGCAGTGGACCCCACCCTGTCCCAGCTGGGACCCAGGCAGGACACCCCTCTGTTCCTCGCCTCTGCCTGGAGCCATGCTCTGACCTCTGACCCCGGCTCTTGTACCAGCTCCTTCGTGGCTTTCAGCCTTCAGCCAGCTATTTGCAGCCCCTTCCATTTGGCTTTGAGCTTAGCTGTCCGGTGCCTCAGTATGCACATTTGTACAATGAGGAAAATAATAGTACTTGCTGTGGAGGGTTGGTACAAACATTACATAAGATACCGTTTGTAAAGTACTTGAACCACTGGCTGGCAAATACACATGTACCTTCAATGAAAACACCACTGATTGAGCACCTGTGGTGTGCCTAGTATGACTCTGAGCACATTAGCAGTATCATTTTCGTTAATCCTCACAACAAACAGGGCTTTCCTAGTGGCTCGTATGGTAAAGAATCTGCCTGCAATGCAGGAGACCTGGGTTTGATCCCTGGATCGGGAAGATCCTCTGGAGAAAGGAATGGCTATCTACTCCAGTATGCTGGCCTGGAGAATTCCATGGACAGAGGAGCCTGGCAGATACAGTCCATGAGATCACAAACAGTCAGACACTGAGCGACTGACACTTTCACTTTCTTTCTTTCACAACAATATCCTCCCTGCACACATGAAGAATCTGGCTCAGAGGTGCTTAGAAATGGGGTCAAGGTTACAGCCAATGAGACAGCATTGATGACCCAGATTTCTCCCAGTTTGCATATAAAAAATTCTGAAGCTTAGAGAAATGAAACTTACCTAAGCCCTGACAGCCAGTCAGCCGATGAGCTGGGCCTGTCTGAATCCACGTCCTCTTTCTGCCTCCAGTCCCCCTGCCGCTGGTCTGGCCTCTGCCCACGTTTGCAGACTGGCCTCCTGCTGCCGGCTTCCTTCCCCTTCCTCCGTGCTCCGTGGAGCCCTCGCTCAGCTGCACTCGTGCTTCTCCAGGCTCCTCAGGGCTGAGTACCCTCCTCTCCCTCAGCCCTCTGTCCTCATGTCAGTCAGTGCAGCCCCGACTGGAGGGCAGGGACTATCCTTGTCATCAGTGACCCAGAGCCTGACCCTGCTGTTGGCATCAGCGATTGTCGGTAGAACAGCCGAATGATCAGTTGCTGAAGGCTTCCTCTTCCGGGAGACACGCAACGGCTGATCACCTAATGGCTCATCACTGTCAGCGAGATCTGGACCAAAGGCCTACACAGAGGCATGGGGAGGCAGGGCACGTGTGGGCCTCCTGCTCTTCCGGGGAAAGTGTAGACACTGCACTCCTGGTTGCCGACTTGGGGCAAGGCCGACTTCCCTGCTCTGTGAGTTAACCTTGCCCACCTTCCTGGGCATTTTCTTGTTTCACACCTGTTTTTATGTTCACCATTAAAGTTTTTTAAAAAATTTCTTTCTTTTGGGGTGTGCCATGCAGCATGCGGGATCTTAGTTCCTCGACCAGAGATGGAACCCATGGCTCCTGCATTGGGAGCACAGAGTCTTAACCACTGGACCACCAGGGCAGTCCCACCAGCAGATTTTTTTACCATCCATGCCCATCACACAGTTTGATGCTAACTTGTTATGATTTGAACAGAGAGCTTTATTGACAAACCACCACATGGTAAATTTGATCGCTCACTGTTTAAAAAGTATTATTCCTTAGCTGGTAGTTTTCAGCTGGTAGTTGTTGCTGGTAGTTTTCAGCCCACTGAGGAGCTTCTCACAGCCTTAGTGCGATTCTCTAAGATGCTGTGACTTTCCCTCTTTAATATTCAATGGTTCCACCTCACATCCAGTTTTCTAAAAATCACTAGCCTTCCTTCCTAAAACAACCGTTACTTTCACATCAGTCACTGTTTGTCTGTAGGATCTCCAGTGTGGGGTAAGGCAAGCACGTTGGATACACTGTGAGTCGGGCCACCTGGTAACCATTGATGTGAATGATCTCTTTTGAGTCAATGGTCACCTCTGTGCTTCCTGGGCCACAGGGGAATGGTTTCGTTCCTGCTGCCCAGCTGGAATGCAGATGTGGCCTTGGCAGCCACATGTAGGAAGTGGAGGAGGGGAGTCAGGCAGCCTAGTAGAATCCCCTGGGACCTTGTTATGTGCTCCTCCCAGTGGGTGTCCTGTTGCAGGTTCATGACACTGGCGGGTGGCTCCAGCTGTGTGCACGGGAGGTACGTTCTGTGAGTCCGTGTTGACAGCATCTATAGAGTCTTCTGGAAAACATGACAAGAAATCATTACTGGGGACTTCCCCAGTGGTCCAGTGGCTAACACTCTGAGTTCCCACTTCAGGGGTCCCGGGGTTCAATCCCTGGCTGGGGAACTAGAATCTCACATGCCTCAGCTAAGACCTAGCACAGCTGATAAATAAAATTAAAAGTAAAAAAGAAATCATTACTGGTGGACGCCAAGCTCTTAGGCTTTGCCCCATGAGCTGCGGCTTTCTGAACTGTTGCTTTCTCTGCTCTAGTGTACGCTGTGTTCGGATTTACCAGCGTCGTAAACCTCATCATAGGACTGGAACAAGATGGGATCATCGACGGGTTCATGACGCACTACCTGAGAGAGGTACGGGGGCGCTTAGCCATCACGCGCACAGAAGGGTCGGCTACTCAACAGTATTGCTCTAGCTGGAAATCCTTTCGTGTCATGTAAGAAGGCACGACACGTGGTATTTCATTGACTGCCGTGGACGCAGGACACTCAGTTATGTGGAAAGTGAAGCGGAAAGTTAGGACTAGATTGTGGGAGGCAGCTGTCCTCAGTGTTGGGTCTTACAACTCTATCTTCACACCGGACTCAGCACCTTCCTCCTCTACTTGTGTTTAAAATAAGTGGGGTACTTTGAGGCTTCTCAGGTGGCGCTAGTGGTAAAAAATCCAGCTGCCAACGTAGAAGATGTAAAAGACGAGGGTTCAATGCCTGAGTGGGGAAGATCCCCTGGCAGAGTAAATGGCAACCCACTCCAGTATTCTTACCTGGAGAATCCCATGGACAGAGGAGCCTACAGTCCATGAGGTTGCAAAGAGTCGGACACGACTGAAGTGACTTAGTACCAGCAGCAGCAGAGGTCTTTAAATGAATTCAGTATCTGCGTATCTGTTGTTATCAATGCATTACTCCTTAAGAAAGCCCAAGTCAGTCAGTCTTAAATGTGTAAACTGCCAAGCAGGGAGTCAGTTAATAAAGCCATTTGATTGTGATGATGAATACACGCTCTGCCCCTCATCACAGCATTATCAATCTACCTGGCACTTGGCAGAGCTGGTCCTCTTTCCTTATTTGATGGTGTCATAAATCTAGCCCCAGAGAGGTTAAGTAACATACTCCAGGTCACATAGGAAATAAGGAGCAGTGTAGTCATCATTCATGTGTCAGGTAATGGGGAGCTTTGAATGCAAGCCAAGGGAGTTTGGGTTTTGTCCCTTGTGTGAGGGAAGATGTTAAGTAAGGGGACAATGCAATCAGCTCAGAGAAGGATGGGCTTGAACGGAAGGGTCAATGCTGTGAGCTAGGACACCAGCCAGGAGGTGTCCTGCAGGGCCAGTGAGGGCATGAAGGTGACCCAGATGGAGGCCAAGCATGAACTACCGTAGAGAGGAGGGATGAACTTCAGAGAATTTGAGCGGCTGGAATGAGTAGGTCTCAGGGATGAGCTGGGGGCAATGGGGAAAATAAGGGCTAAGATGCTATCCTGACTCTGGGAGCACTTAAGGGGGCCCTCCGTGATGCTTCCCTAGCTTAAAAAAATTTTTTTTAATTTAATTTTGGTTGTGCTGGGTCTTCTTTGCTGCACAGGCTTTTCTCTAGTTGCAGAGAGCTGGGGCTGCTCTCTAGTTGTGGCAGCACCTGGGCGTCTCATTACGGGGTCTTCTCTTGTTGTGGAGCATGGCCTCTAGGGCTTCAGTTGTTGCAGCTCCCGGGCTCCAGAGCACAGGCTCAGTAGTTGTGGCGCACAGGCTTAGCTGTCCCTTGGCATGTGGGATCTTCCTGGACCAGGGATGGAACCGTGTCTCCTGCATTGGCAGGTGGCTTTTTTTTTTTTTTTTTTACTACTGAGCCATGAGGGAAGCCCTGCCCTAGTCTTTTTAAAAAATGGCAATGGCAGTGGATGACACACGTTTTCCAGATAGACTTGGGGGTGGAGGGACTCCAAGGAGAACAGTGTGGGCAGAGGCTTTGAGATGAGAAACAGCACGGGGCTCCCCACTGCCAGGCAGGGATGATGCTGAGTTCATTTGGGGATGTGAGGAGTTTCAGGTGGGTAAAGGACATCCTGGCAGGTGGCCCAGCAGGCAAGGCTTTGTAGGTGTTGAGCTCGGGGAAGAGATACAGGGACCATCTCAGGACAGTTGGCACCTGAAGGTCTGAGAAGAGAGGAGAAGGTAGAGAGGAGGGCCGAGGGTGGAACTTTGGAGACCCTGGCCAGAAGATCAGGAGCCTCTGAAGTGGCGTGGGAGGGGGCAGGCACAAACACAGGAGGGCTTCCCAGGTAGTCCAGTGGTCAAGAATCTGACTACCAATGCAGGGGATGCAGGTTTGATCCCTGGTCTGGAAAGATTCCACATGCCGTGGGGCAACAAAGCCCGTGCGCCACTACTGAGCCCGTGCTCTAGAACCTGCGGGGTATAACTACTGACTCCTTGTGCTCGAGCTACTGAGCCTGCACGCCCTAGAACCTGTGCTCCACAGCAAGAGAAGCCACCACAAAGAGAAGGGGTGTGGGGAATCGGCAGGAGAGGAGAAAGGTGGGACGACCACGTAGGAAAGGTCCAGTGAGGGCTGCCGAGGGCTCGAATGAAGCTGTGATGAGAAGGAGTACTGCCTGGGGTTGACATCATAGAGACAGATCAATGGGACCTGCCAGCAGACTGCGTAAGAGAAGGAGGAGTGAACAATGACCCTGTGGTTCTGACCTGGGCAAGCTGAGTGGCGTCTGCATGAACATAAGCCAAGTGGGACTTGGTTGAGGGGAGAAGGTGATGAGTTAAAGGAGGTGAGGTGGGCTTGAAGGGTCCCTGGACCCATCCAGTGGAAGATGCTCAGCAAGCCAACAGGTGAGGCCAGCATGGCTGAGAGAACCAGATGTGTAGGCATGCATGATGAAAACCATGAACTTGGATGGACTTCCCTGGCGGTCCTGTGGCTAAGACTCCATGCTTTCACTGCCAGGGGCCCAGGTTCCATCCCTGGTAGGGGAACTAAGATCCCACTTGCCACGTGGGATGGCCAAAACCCACCCCCCCCGCCGCCCCCCGCCAAAACAACATGACCTTGGATGGTATTATTCAATCAAAGCACGTCAGAGAGAAAAGATGTGGGCTGGGTGTGAGTATTAAAGTCTGACTTGTATGTTGTTTCCTCCCTCCCCCCGCCCCACCCCCTGCCCTGTGATGATCACATGATTTGCGTGAGGCAAGATGACAGGCAGTCCTTGCCCCAGGGAAGCACAGAAAACCCCCTGCTTGGTTGGCTGATTGACGGGCTGGTTGATCTGCACTCTTCCTTGTTGTGGAAAGGTCTTAAGGCATCTTAGGAAGACATCTGAAACAAGGCAGGAGAGCACAGATGTGGGAGAAGGGAAGACAGGAGAGTGGGAGGAGCCAGAATGACACGAAACACCCAGGCAGGTTCGACAGTGACTTTCTAGTAGTGGCCTGCAAATGTAAAGGACCTGGGACAAGGAAATGTATTAATGGCTCATCGTATAACCTGTGTTTATAAAACAAAAAATTTCTTGGAAGTATATTTCTTCTTCTTTCTGTTGTTTAGTTGCCCAGTCATATCCAACTCTTTTGTGACTCCCATGGACTGTAGCCCACCAGGTTCCTCTGTCCATGAAATTCTCTAGGCAAGACTACTAAAGTGGATTTCCATTCCCTTCTCAGGGAATCTTCCTGACCCAGGGATCTAACCTGTATCTCCTGCATTGGCAGGTGGATTCTTTACCCATGAGGCACCTGGGAAGCCCACAGCTCTTTTTGGTAGTACGGTTTCTTCTAGGAATTAGCCATGTGACCTTAGGCAGGTCAGGTAACCTCTTGGAACCTCTGTTTGCTCATCTAAAAATGGGGTCACTTCTATCTATCCCGTGGTGCTGCTCGGAAGGTTGAATGAGGGGCAGGGTGTGAAGCCCGTCCATGCCTGCATAGGGGATAGTGGCGGGGGAAAGCCCTGCCTTCCTTACACACAGCCCAGCACGCCTCTGGGTCAGCATGAATTTTGAAGGTCAGCCAAGTGACTGTGGTCAGCAGGGTCTCCCCTGGCCACCCTGCCTGGCCAGAGATAAACACCTTTAGTCACAGACTGGACTTGGCCTCACTGAGTTCACCACAAGGGCAGGACTGCTTGTGATACCATTTGTTTTGCATCACTGTACACACCTGTGTGGGCTTCCCAGATGGCAGTAGAGGATCCACCTGTCAGTGCAGGAGATGTGGGTTCGATCGCTGGGTCAGGAACATCTCCTAGAGAGGGGGATAGCTACTCACTCCAGTATTCTTGCCTGGAGAACCCCATGGACGGAGGAGCCTGGTAGGCTACAGTCCATGGGGTCACAAAGAGTCAGACATGACTTAGTGACTGAACAACAATACACCTATGTAGACAGGCACAGACTCATTCCACCTGCTGTGGCAGACCCTAGTTTCGGCGGCTCCAGGGTACTTGTATATTTTCATGGTTGTTGTTCAGTCACTAAGTCATGTCCGACTCTTTGTGACCCAGTGGACTATACCCCGCCAGGCTTCCCTGTCCTGTATATTTGTATACATATATATGTATATAAAACATGTATATTTTCATGTTCCTACCAGTTTTGTAATTGTCTCGGATTCCGAATAGTTTCACTTCAGCGGACGAACACGTGAGTTCTGCTGTTTTAGTTTACATGCAATACTGGTCTGGTATTTTGCTTTGAAATGTTTGAGTTTTATTTACAGTGGACTTCTTATGCTTTCCTCAGGGTGAACCGTATCTGAACACGGCCTATGGACATATGATCTGCTACTGGGATGGCTCTGCTCATTATCTGATGTATCTGGTGATGGTGGCAGCCATAGCCTGGGAGTAAGTCAGCTAACCTGGTGGGTGTGCCTGGGTCACCTTAGCAACTGATAGGCGAGTGTGTAAGGAACAGGGATGTACAGAGGCAGATACATAGAGAGAGGCAGATACATAGAGGGGGGCACACGGACATGAGTACAGGCTCTGTGGACCCAAGTGAGACATGGCTGTTTTTCTTTGTATCACTTACTCCCTTTTGAACATACGCCTTTGGACTGCCCCTCTGGCTTCCCTGGTCGCTCAAATGGTAAAGGATTTACCTGCAATGCAGGAGACCCATGTTCGATCCCTGGGTCAGGAAGATCCCCTGGAGGAGGGAATAGCTTCCCACTCCAGTATTCTTGCCTGGGACATTCCATGGACAGAGGAGCCTGGTAGGCTACAATCTGTGGGGTTGCAAGGAGTCGGATATGACTGAGTAACTAACACACTTTTTTTTGCCACGGTGGACAGCTCCGCAGACCCCTTAATGTTTTCGTTTCCAGGAATAAAAGCCCATTGTAATTCAGAACTTCAGACTGCTTTCCGTTCAGATCTCTCTCCCTCCAGCTCAGGTTTAACCCTGAGACTGAGCGGTCTGCACTGAGGCTGGGGTACATGGTCAGTCCTTTTATTACTTCTCAGCTCACTCCTCTGGGAGCATGTGTCTGTATGTGGAATTAAGGAAGAGGAGCACAGTCTTACATGACCGGTGCTATTTTCTGGGTATTGGGAACCAGGTGGTATGCTGGCTCTGCCTTGTGTGGTGCATGTGTGGGGTCTTTGGAGACCCCTGCCATAGGAACCGGGCTTCCCAGGTGGCACTAGTGGTAAAGAACCCACCTGCCAATGCAGGAGACATAAGAGACATGGGTTCGATCCCTGGGTTGGGAAGATCCCCTAGAGGAGGGCATGGCAACCCACTCCAGTATTCTTGCCTGGGAAATCTCATGGACAGAGGAGCCTGGCGGGGTACAGTCCATAGGGTTGCAAAGAGTTGGACACGACTGAAGTGACTTAACACACACACACGCACCATAGGTGCCTCTGCACTACCCTGATCCCTGACATGAGCAATGCTCTTGTGGACTGAAATTGTGCGACTCTTCTGCCCATGGGGTACACCCACAGCTTCTTTCTGCTGGAACCCCTATAACCCAGAAGGTATACCCTTGGGGTGGAGTCCTTTAAAGATGTCTCAAGTCCACCTACCTTCCCAGGCCTCCCTTTGGCTCCAGGTTAAAGTCTCACATCCTTGATCCTCACAAGGTTGAAATTCAGCTTGACCAACTGTCCTGTGCCCCTCCCTAGCCCCCAGTTGTCCACTCCAAGACAGTCCCAGCTAATTTTTGGACTTTTCTAGGCTCTCACCCATCTCTTCATGAATGTTCCCAAGCTCCACGGAACACAGCAGGTGTTTCTGAGAATGCTCAGGCTCTGCCTCCTGCCAGGAGTGGGCCAGCATTTCTGTGGTCCTGTTGGGGAAGAAGATTCTGATTTGCCCCCTGTTGACAGTCCCAGTCACTGTGAATGAGCCTCCTAGGATCTGATACATTGGGCTTGGGGGGTAGGGCAGGGCAGAAAGCACACAGTATTCTTCACTTCTCTTTCCCAATAGAGAATCCCTTTTTTAATTTCTCTGAGTCCCTTATGGAGGTGGGCTGTAACTTGTTATTCGGTCGCTAAGTCATGTCCGACTCTGTGACGCCACGGACTGCAGCACTCCAGGCTTCCTTGGCCTTCACCATCTCCCGGAGTTTGCTCAAACTCATATCTATTGAGTCCGTGATGCGATCTAACCATCTTGGGTTGTCAGTTATCGATTGCAGAAACTTTTTGCCAGCATCACCTGCTAAGATTAGAGGTATGTGTCTAGCAGCTCCTTCCGAACATGGGTTATGTGTCACTTATTGTATTTATCTTTGGGACTTTGACTGAAATTCTGTGATACCTGGGAAAGTCCATTTAATAGCATCCTGCTACTCATACTTAAAATGATTTTAAAAATGGATCCAATTTTCTTCTTTGAACCTTCTTTTCCCTGTCATGCTGTGAGTTTCATAAATAATAGTGAAATGCAGGCCTCCTTCAAAAGTGATGACCATAGTGTGGTTGAACAGGAGATTGGTGTAGCAATCATAATTTCCTATGCAAAAGGACATAAAGAGGATTCTATAGCTCATCACATAGGGAAATGCAATTTGATCAATCACCACGGTTCCTTGTACTGGATTTATTACTCTTGATTCAGTATATTTTTGATTCACATACTTTACTGGTTACAACAGAGATCAATTGTGGAGCATCTTATACTAATAGTATTCTAAAAAAACTGTGCTAAGTCAGGCTTTTTTTCATTACAGGGAAAGTTATAGAACCATTGGCCTATATTGGGTCGGATCTATTATTATGAGCATTGTTGTTTTTGTGCCAGGAAACATTGTAGGTAAGAAACTTTATCTTAAAATTCACTTTCCTTTTCTGAAACAATGGGAATAATTTTTAAATAGGGAAGCTATTTTGGTTGTGATAGAACCAAGAAATTCCAAGTTTACCAGAGAGCTGTTTTGCAGTTACTTCTTTTCCCTTCCAACTGTCCTTTTAAGAAATGCTGTTGAGCAATTTTCAAAAGTGTACACTGAACAACTAGACTAATATCAGTGATTCATGACTTCTAGAAAGATCTAGTAGGGTAAATATTGGGTTTGTCACTACATTCAGTATGAAAATATTTCTTACATCTCTTTGTATTATATATAACTCAACACACAGTGGACACATGATAAATATACTTGAAAATTAAGATTCTTGAAAGCTGATATATAAAAGTTATTTATGTGTGCCAGAAATCAGGATATTATATTAAGTCTACTTTTAAAGTACTATAAATAAGGCATACCTATTAATAAATACCTAATAGTTTTAAATTAACCTATGCTTCTGGTCTCATTTAAAATACTGTCTGGTCCATATCAGGATTTTTGATGACTTGAGATGGGGAGGGATCCTACATGTTACTTGTATGTGGATATACTTTTGACTTTTTCTTTTTCTTTCTTTTAAATAGGGAAGTATGGAACACGTATTTGCCCTGCTTTTTTCTTAAGCATACCATATACTTGTCTTCCTGTCTGGGCTGGTTTCAGAATCTATAATCAGCCATCAGAAAATTATAATTACCCCTCAAAGGTGATTTTATTAATTTAAATGTAAACCTGTTCTCAAACTCAGAGGTCACTTGTATCCACCAGCTATTGGACTGGACCAGGCCTCCAGGGACTGTAGCCTTTGGTGCAGTCGGTCAGCGTGACTGTGTTGATTCTGCAGCAGTGGTTCACACCTTATTATGGCAGCCAGAATGGTCTGCTTCTGTGTGATTAGATCTGCTTTGATTGGCTGGGCCATGCTTTTTGGAACTTTGGGTGCCACAGGTTACACTGGCTCTTCCCATTAGATTTCGCATTATTGCCCAGCGTGTGAGGTTTATCTGGGGGGTGCTAATGGCCCGGAGTTTGAGCACCTGGGCACCTCTTTCAGAGCAATCTATGCACTACTGCCCCAGAGGGAGGCTGGAGAGACACTGCTGTTCCAGGTAGCACACAGTCAGAGAGTCTGATTACCAGGAGATCCAGGCACATGGAGACTGGCTGCAGGACATCTTCTGAGATACCTCCCTTCCAGTCACAGCCATGATGGTCAAGGTGAAACAATACTGGCCCAGCAGGTACTCTGTTCAGGTCTTCAGTTCTAAGCTAGTGACATCTTTCTAAGTTCCTCATCCTTTCATAGGTATTAGATCCTTAAGCAAAAATTGATACATGAAAATATGAGTTACTAGAGATAATCAGAACATGATTCTTCATTTTATAAAAAGACTTAACAATAGAATTCATTAAAATACATTTTAATTTACAAACACTTCATTTGTGAATGTTTGGACACATGCTATGTAAACTCAGCTTGGCACCTTGATAACTGGTGCCCCTTATACCCTTTTGAGGAATGAGGTGGTTGTTAAAAAACAAGCAGACAGTAACCATATCCTTAAGGGCTTCCCCAGTGGCTCAGTGGCAAAGACTCTGCCTACAATGCAGGAGATGTAGGTTTGATTCTTGGGCCGGGAAAATTCCTTGGAGGAGGAAATGGCAACCCACTCCAGTATTCTTGCCTGGAGAATCCCGTGGACAGAGGAGCCTAGTGGGCTACAGTCCATGGGGTCACAAAGAGTCAGACACGACTTAGTGACTAAACAACAACAAACCATAGCCTTCCTCCTTGCTTCACTGACTCTGATGGCTCCAGGCTAGCATATCTGTACTGTTCATGTTGTAAGACACACAATTAATTTTTTTAAAAAAGTGTTAAAACACAGTGATGGCCAGGGAGAAATAGGCAGTCATACAGTGCTGATACGAATACAAATTCAGAGTCACTCTGCAAAGCCACTTGGCAATGTTATCAACATTAGGAAATTTAACTTTTTAACCTTAGTAATTTTACTTTGAGGCTTTGAGGGATGTATCCTAAGAAAATCATCAGAGATTCTGTCAAAGATTTATGTACAAAGTTGCTCATCATTGCATTAAGTATAAACAGTGAAAATGCTTAAACATCCAACAATGGCACTACCATATGTTAGTAAATTTTAGAAAAACTTTTAACAATGTGGTTAAGCACTTATAGGTAGTGAGAGGCAAAAAACAAATGCAAAGCTGTTTATACATTAAGTCCTAACTTTGTGAAAAAATAAATGTAGATTATGTATTATACTTACACATGTATTATATATATATATATATGCACACACACATAAAACTATGTATTTGTGACTGGAAGTGTTAATAATAGTATGTCAGGTTACTGGTTTAAAGATGAGTATATTTTACACTTATGATCATAAAAATGCTATTTAAAAAAATATGGCCTCATAGAGCCAGAAGGGCCCTTCAAGATCACTAGGCCCCAATCTCCTCATTTCACTGATGAGGAACTGAGATTTGGGGAGAGGAATTATTTTCCTAAATTACCTTTTTAGTGGTTTTGAGTCTTGGAAATTCTCTTATCACGGTATCTTTGTTTCAGTAGATCTCAGATTATTCTTTGGCACCTCATCAGTTACCAACTCTATTTTAGGTCATTCAAGAGGTCCAAGCAAAAGACCTGCTGAGAAGACCTTTTGATTTAATTTTGGTTTTATGTCTCCTTCTGGCGACTGGATTTTGCGTGTTTAGAGGCTTGGTAAGCATAAGGGACCACAATAACAAAAAAAAACTTTTTAATCAGATTTTCCACGGCACTAACAAAACATACTTCCTATTAGAGCCTAGTGGAGAAGAAAATGACAACCTAGTCCAGTATTCTTGCCTGGGAAATCCCATGGACAGAGGAGCCTGGAGGGCTACAGTCCATGGGGTTGCAAAACTGTCAGACACGACTGAGCAACTAAACAACAAATTAGAGCCTAGAGGCCTGGACCTGCTTCCTGCTACCCTCCTACCCTCACCCCAAACCTCTCCTCCCAAAGGGTGGTCCCTTCTGGGCTGTTTCATGCCATCTTCTTGAGGTCCTCAGATCAAGCTCTCCACCAATTAATCTTTAAGACTCCTGAAAAATTAGCCATTCCTCTCATTCTTTTCATTTGCTTGATGTTTCTGATTGAAATCTGTTAAGGGTGGTGACTTAAGACTCTAATCAAGCTGGCACAGAGCATCCATGTGTTCTCAGGAGCAGGGAGATGGGATTGAGGACAGGGTATCAGAGTGAACTGTCAGACTCCTGGCTGTTTCCTAGCTGTGTGGTCTCGGAAACATCACTTAACCTCTCTGATCCTCAGTTTCTTCCTCTATAAAATAAGAGAACCTACCTTAGAGTATTGCTTGAAGATTAAATGATAAGACACATCAGACACTTGCAGAGGACCTTATACCTAAAAAGTACTCAGTAAGTGACTGCTCTAATTTTATTAATCAAGGGTCCTTCAGAGTATCCGTTTCATGGTTTATCCTCAGTAGCAATAAATTTGAGCAGCCAGAATTATATGGTGAATTATACTCAGCTGCAATGACAATTACTGTTTAAGCCTGATGGCATTGAACAGCAGTTGGGGGGCAGAATGGTAAATGTAAGCTGATGCAGCTGATTCATTGTTTGGGGTCCTTGGGCTGTAAGGGGCCTGTACGACTGGTAGGTCAGGGTGAGTAGTCCTCAGCGCTGTCTCCCTCTGTGGATCGTCAAAAACTTCCTGGAACAGAGTCAGCTGGTAGGAGTGGCCTGGGGAAAGGATGTAAAGGAGAAAGCAGGGCAGAGGCTTTGCTCAGACCAGAGCACTGATACCATATCTGGTTGGTTGCTGTAATTCCTCAAGTCAAAAGAAGAAAAAACAGCAACAATAAAAATGAGCTGCAACTCTCCATGCCCCTGTGCACACGAGAAAAACATGGGTAAAGTGTGTACCCTTGGAAGATGGGGCTTTAAGGTTGGGATCCATTTTAATCAACTCCGCCACTGACGTGTTCACATGTGTTACTTAGGTGGGACAACATTTATGGCTAAGGACACCAGGAGTGGTGCCTCAGGGAGGTAAGTTAGAGAGGACTCAGCATAGTTAAGATGAATCTGGTATAGAAATGTACTATTCTTCCTGCAGGGACTACTTGGCTAGTTATTCCCGGAAAAGGGAAGCTGATGATTTAAAGCAAGTTGTGCTTTGGTTAGCCAAACCTAGATGTTTAAACTGAACACGAGAAAGATCCCCAGGTACAGAGAATGAGTTTCCATTTCCTTCTCCACTGTTATCCGCTACTTGATCTCTTTGATCTGTATTTATTTTCTCTCCCTTTTACTGATGAGCTTCTGAAGTAGCTTTTGTTATGTAGAAAGCAGCTTGTGACTAAACTTGGCACATTTAGCCTTATCAGCAAACCTAAGGACCAGATGTGACCGTCTCTTATAATGAACTCATTTTTGTTCTTAGATTGCCTTGGATTGCCCAGCTGAGCTCTGCCGATTATATACGCAATTTCAGGAGCCATACCTAAAGGATCCTGCTGCTTATCCTAAAATCCAGGTCAGGTGGTTGTGAAGCCTAAGGTTTTTCTAAAACTAATTTTCTTTAAGAATAGGAAAATGTGATACCATGTAGGAAAGAGGAGTTAACATTTTCTCAGCTGAAAGTGTTAATTGTGTGTGTGTGTGTGTGCTTTTCATTAGGCTAACTGCCATTTACTGATGGCATTATTTCTCTGTTCTGTGCAGATGCTGGCGTATCTGTTCTATTCCGTCCCTTACTTTGTGATTGCACTTTATGGCTTGGTGGTTCCTGGATGCTTCTGGATGCCCGATATAACCCTGATACATGCTGGAGGTCTAGCTCAGGTACTGAGAATTTGCTGTTTACTGGAGAGTTGGCTGTCATTGTTGGGCATCTAAAAAAAAATACCTCTGCCCTGTGTGTTAGAGAAGGAAATAGTTATTAGATATGTCGACCTCTTTGCTTGACAGTTCTTTAGAAGATGTTTCTGCATAATTTAAATCTCAAAATTAACTATCTGGTAGGTGCGCCATCCAGTCATACAGATGAGGAAACTGAGCAAGCAGGATTAAATGATTTGTCCAAGGTCACGTACCCAGCAAGTGGCACTGCCATTTTCTACTGCTGTTTCACAGTCTCTGAGCACCACAGTTACTAAAAGAACTGAGAGCTGTTATCTTTAAGATGTCTGTCTGAATTTAAGGTTTCGGAAGTCCACTATTTTATCCTACACAGGACCAGGAAACTGGTTTTTAACAAAGTTCAGCTCCTGGAAAACAGGGCCTGTCATTCCACTCCTCCCTTCTGCTACTCAGCCAGGCCTCTGGCCTAGAGTAGGTGTTCAGTGAACACTCACTTCATGGAACTGGAAGTGAAATTATTGACGGAAGCATCATACAAAGCATAGTTTTATAAGATAACCTATTAAACCAACTGATGTTAGAAACAAGGAAGAAAATTACTTTTTTTCCTACTATAAATAAAAAAACCAGGCTTCCCAGGTGGCGCTAGTGGTAAGGAACCTGCTTGCCAGTGCAGGAGGTATAGGAGATGCTGGTTTGATCTCTGGATTGGGAATATCCCCTGGAGGAGGGCATGGCAAACCACTCCAGTATTCTTTGCCTGGAGAATCCCATGGACAGAGGAGCCTGGAGGGCTACAGTCCATTGGGTTGCAGAGTTGGACATTACTGAAGGAACTTGGCATGAATGCATAAATAAAAAAACCCCAGATGAACTCATCTTTTAGATTCATTATCTTTGTCTTGCTCTTGTCAAGCAGGCCTAATAATGAGGTTTATCTGGAAGCTCTCAGCATATACGGTTAATGATATCCATGGTATAATAATTCTGCTGGCAAAAAGACACACTGGAATTTACAGAGTTTAAAAATGGTAATGGCATTTATAGGTTAATACATTGGGCTCAATCTTTCCAATCTAATGTGCTCCTTAATTACAGAATTACAGCTTAAATAGGTTGATGCAGTATCCAGTCATGGTTCCTGTCTTTTCCTTGGAGGACACAAGGAAAGAGAACTAGTATTTGCCCTCCTTGCAGACCTCTGAATTACTCTATTTCTCAGGCCTTGGTTTTTGGGTCTTTATTTCCATATCTTTTAATACGCACTATAAGGTGATGGCTTTCACATTTCTATCTTTAGCTCAGACTGTTTTGATTCCTGTATTTAATTCTTGAGTCTCTGACATCTCAGATTTATGTCTAAGATAGGACTCCTGATCCTGCCCACCACTTTTCTTCCACTTCCCCCATCTCTGTAAATAGTCTTTTGTGGCATCTAGCAGCTCAGGTTAAACACTTGAAGTAATTCTTCACACTTCCCACTCCTTCATCCTCTATCTGTAGCCCATTACTAGGTCTAGTTAGTTCCTCGGAGAAGGCAATGGCACCCCATTCCAGTACTCTTGCCTGGAAAATCCCATGGACGGAGGAGCCTGCTGGGCTGCAGTCCATGGGGTCGCTAAGAGTTGGACATGACTGAGCGACTTCACTTTCACTTTTCACTTTCATGCATTGGAGAAGGAAATGGCAACCCACTCCAGCGTTCTTGCCTGGAGAATCCCAGGGACGGGGGAGCCTGGTGGGCTGCCGTCTATGGGGTCGCACAGAGTCGGACACGACTGAAGTGACTTAGCAGCACCAGCAGCAGTTAGTTCCCACTCCAGAGTAATTCTCAAACCCACGTTTTTTCCTTTTGGCCATGCAGCATGTGGGGTCTTAGTTCCCCAATCAGGGATCAAACCTGTGCTCCCTGCATTGGAAGCACAGAGTCTTAACCATAGACTTTGACTTCTAGGGAAGTCTACAAATCTGCCTTTTTTTTTTTTTTTTTTAACAGCTCCCTTGTAGTCTGGGCTCTCATTACCTTGCTTCATTTAAGGCAAGCCACACTAAGTGGTCTACTCACCTACTTATGCAAAGGCAGGTTGTGTGCTCTGCTGGAGGAGCAACTACTCAAGTTTTATTTATGCTTGTGCAAAGATCAGGTGCGATGTTTTCAAAAGTCAGGCCTGGCACGGACCCAGCTGCAAAAGAAGCTGATAAATGTGGTCTCCCTGTGTGCTTCAGAGGAAGAAACTGTGTGCTGAACACAAAGCATTGTCTCGGCAAATTTTTTTTTTTTTTTTAAAGCCTCACTTAAAGATAAGCAAGTGGAACTCAGGCTAGTTGTTTACTTGCCTAAGGTCACAACATTACTAAGTGGCAGAGGAGGAATTCAGAATCCCATGTGGCCCCAGAGCCCATATTCTTCCCCACTGTGCTGTCCCTCTCCTCTTGCAAACAGTGAATTAAGCTCCAGTGTCCTACAGCATAGAGTAGAGCTTTGTACATGGCATGGACGAGGCAGAGGACCTGCTGGGAGTAGAAGGCAGTGACACCTAAGCCCTGGGCTTTGTGGGCTGAATAGATTTGAAAAGACTGACGAAGCCTTTAAATGCTGGAGCATGCAGCAGTTAGAGGGCACAGAGGGCCTCCCCCAGCTCTTACTGGTCCCTTGATTAGATTGTTCAGGGTGTAGCATCTACTCACTGCCTGTGTGCTTTGCCTGCCCAGGCTGGCTTCCTCTGCATGCTGTGTCCCCTGGTCTGCCCCACACCAGGCCCTGATGCAGGAACACTGAGTGTCACCAGCCAGGAGGCTGGTAGGAGTGAGGCCAAGTCCTGGACCTGGTGAGGTCTCAGGAGACTACCAGAGAACTAGGCAGGAAGCCTCGGCCAAGGCCTAGTCATGCATGGGGTCAGCAGTCAGGAGGCTTAGGATGGACAGAACTTGGGGTGAACAGGTGCTTCAATCTGTAACAGTTAAGACCAGCCCCACACTGTACCTGCTAGCTAGACTGAACTAGCAGACATGCACCTGGGACCCTAGCACGTGGTGGTGGTGGTTTAGTCACTAAGTCATGTCCGAGTCATTGTGAGCCCATGGACTATAGCCCACCAGGTTCCTCTGTCCATGGATTTCCCAGGCAAGAATACTGGAGTGGGTTGCCATTCTCTTCTCCAGGGGATCTTTCTGACCCAGGGATCAAACCCAGGTCTCCTGCACTGCAGGCATATTCTTTACCGACTGAGCCACCAGGGAAGCCCAACTCTAGCAGAAGTCCTGGGAAAGGCAGTGTGGAGCACAGAGCAAATGGCAGCGGCAGTGGTGGTTTCAGCCATACACCAGGCCTTGCAGAAATCTTTGGGCTCATCCCTCACCAACGGATTTGTAAAGGTAGCCTGAGGCTGTGGACTGGATCCTGTAGGTGTCAGAAGGATGTTTCTCCCAACCAGCAGAACAGGGATAGCCTGAGAATCATGTGTCTGACATACCCGTAGCTCCTAGCTGGGCTGTAACATCTACCTATTCAGAGCATTTGGCCTCAGGAAGAAAGACCTAGAAATCACACTGCAACAAGACAGTGCAGACAACGAGAATGCTGAATTACCATTGTGTGATTTGTTTTCTGCTTGGCAAATACTTGTTTATGAAATGAATTCTCATTGTGAGAGGGCATTTGGCACTCTTCATAGAAGCACTCTCCATAGGCTTGACTGGCACCCCTAGCTTGCAAAAACTACCACTCCTGATTTAGAAGCTTTATGGATTCATGATCCCACTGCGTTTATAAAAATCTGCTTTTACTGGAAGATCTAGTGAACTCCCAAGAACCTGTGACTTAAGAAAAAAATCTTTGAAAAGCTTCTAGGTCAGTACAAGTCAACAGAAGACATGGCTAGTAGTTATGAGGGCCCTCGTTTCAGACCATTTAGGAATCTGCCAAGCCTGCTGCCTTCAGAAATCAGATAAATCAAGAGCTGAAGTAAAATACAGTAAAACCAGGACACATTTGGCACCAAAGAATCCCACTGGGGACTTATTCATAACCCAAGTCTCTTTCCATGTAAAATTAAAGTTTCAAGTCTAATATGAAAAGTATTGAGTTGGCCAAAAAGTTCGCTTGGGTTTTCCTTTAAGATATTTTGGAAACCCAATGAACTTTATTACAGGCTGCTTAGATCTACTCATTAGCAATCTCTATCAGTGGAAGAATTTTTTTCTTCTAAAATATCACTGAAAAGATGTAGTTAATATGGTTAAGAACGTGAGCTCTGGAAGCAGACTGGTTCAGCTCTCGGTCTGTCACTGATTAGTTCAGTGACCTTGGTTACTTAACCTCTTTGTTTCCTCTTCTGTTAAGTAATAGTACCTTCCTCATGGAGTTGCTGCAAGGATTACTTACATGAAGTAACCTCTGCAGAGGGTGTAGAGCAGTGCCTAGCACATCAAAAGCTGTGGGCCTCTCTGTTGCATTCATTAATGCTGTTGTTAGAAGATCCCCAGTGAAAGTTTCGAGAAATGCCTTGTGTTTCTCAGAAGATATGTGATCTGTAGCTCTGTATGTTGTGTATAGTTACATAAACATCAGAGAAACTGGAAGCAGCTGTGGGACATATTCACAGTGGGTGTGGCTGGGAGCCTGCCGTGCCATTCAGCAAGCAGGCCGCAGCCATAGAGGCAATGCATGACCCTTCCCACTGGGTTCAGACTCCCTCGCCCCCCATCTATTCAGGTGCCACGTACTGTCTCACAAAAGGGTCTGGAGGCTTATCTGTGGGTAACTTGGTTGTCCAGAGTCGACTAGACTGGGAGGCAAATTCGTGAAGTTTTTTTTCTTTATGGAAACCTTTAAGAAACATCTGAGACTAAAGGTTTAGAAAGAATATGAGTAATTGGCATACTAATTACAAATCTCATTTTAATCATTAGCTTCTGATGTTAATTCACCTCTAAACATCTTCATTTAGTTTTAAAACTAGAGTTTGGGTTTATTGTCTTTATAAGCTTCTCATCTTTTGGTGGAGACACAGTCTTGGCATTGTCAAAAGACCAGCAAGGGAATCTAAAAACAATGCGCCTGGGTTTTCAACCAAGTAGGGTGCCAGCTCATGAACAAGCGTTTCAGCTGGGTTTTGTGTCTGTCTGTGGAAGAACTCCATGTGCTTGGCACTGTCCTAAGCACCTGACAAGAGATCAAGCCATTGAACCTGTATAACAATCCTATGAGGCGGGCTCCATTATTACCTTGCTTTTCAGGCAAGGAGCCAGAAGTAGTTACATACCTAACACAAGGTCACACTGTTGGTTTTGGGTGGAATTGGGATTTGAAGCTTTCAGTCTGTTTCCAGATTCAGTGTTCTTAACCCAAGACCCCAAGACTATGGTGTTCAGAAAACCCTAAGAAACAGTAACATGGTTCTCGATTAGCTACCGTATCAGCCAAATAGCCTGGCTGTTGTCCCCACGTTCACATTGGTTTTTGCCTACATTTACACAGACACACAAAACTCAGTTCTCTTTTCTGGAACTAAGATTGGGATTTTTATTCAAATTCTTTCCAGGCTGTCTCTGTAAGAAAACAAGAGCTATTAAAATTAAGCACCCCCCCTTTTTTTTTGCCTTTATTGCCTCATTTTCCATCCCAACCATTCATTCTTTAAAAATCATAATCTCTTAAGGTAAAAAATGATTAGAATGAAGTTTAGGGAAAATGATGAGGTGCTCAAACTCACATCACTGAATTCTGGAGGAATTTCTGGGACCCGTAACTTGTACCTGTGATCCTGGCCATGAGTCAGTTCAGTAGCAATAACGTCACTGGGGTCACCAGATGCTAGCAGGATGCTCGGTTGAGCTCTCCAGGCCCTGTTCTAAGGAGGTCTTGTGTGCTGGTGGGAACATCACCAGGAAGCTCAGTGCAGCCCCTTCTCAGCTGTGTACTTAGAAGGGAACCCTTCTCAAGTGAGACTGAGGGTCTTTTGAAACTTCAGCATCCCGGAAACCAGACACCATATACTTTGGGAGGAAGCTGTGGTTGGGTTGCTCACTCAGGTATAGGTGAGGCCACTCTAAATACCCCGTCAGAACTATGAGCAGTACCAGAAACTGCAGAAGACCGGCCTCAGGCCTTCTCTCTCAATTACATACCTCTTTTAACTAGAAATGCAATCATCTTGGGCTTTCCTGGTGGCTTAGATGGTAAAGGATCTGCCTACAGGAGACCTGGGTTCCATCACCTCTGCCCCTTATTCAGTGATTCTGAAGCAAAAGGCTTACTAAAATATGTATAAAAATAGAGTAATGCCTTATAGAAGCTTTTTGTATTTTGACAGTCACAAGACCATTACTATTGAACATTTATTGAGCTCTAACAATGTGAGAGGTGCCACACAAAAATTCAGACACAGTACCTGCCCGATGGGCTTACAGTCTAAAGGACATGATCATTTTTTAATGTTCCCATGAGTTTGCTGTTTGTGAAAATGAGGTATTAACTGCACTGGTCAGTGCAGGAAAAGAGCCTATGATATTAGACTTTTTAAGCAGGTTCCCTATTCAAGTAGGCATGACTATTCATATTATTCTCTTAAACTGTGGTTTGCATTTCCCCAAATTTTATTTCTGAGACATATGTAAGTCTGAAAAGATAGATACCAAATGCACATTTCTGAAAATCAGGGGTCAAATCTGGAACCTAGTCCAGAAGAAAAGTCTGGTTATATATTCAGAAAAATATTTTTATTCAAAATTGGCCCTGGGGAAAAAAAATAGTGACGGGGGGGCCAAGATCCTGTTGGGGGTTCTTAGAATGTCCACAAGAGCAGGTCCTCAGGGCAGCCTCTCAAAGGCCCTTAACTCTTTCGTAAGCATTCGGTGGGTTGTGTTTGGGCATTGGCCCTGGGGGTGGTGTGTTTGAGGATAAAGCCCTCTCAGTGGCTCACAGATCACCGGGCAGATGATTCCTGCCTTGGCACTGCCCTTTGTCCTTGGCAACACACCACTCACGCTAATTTAATGCCTATCTCCAGAGAAGAACAAGACTACCAGACACCCCCAGGATGTATCAGGAATTTTGTAAAAATGTAACCTGTTAAAATGCCCGTTGCTGATACCATCCGTATACATACTGCTTTATAAAAACTTGTCCTTTTCTTGTCATAAAGTCAAGTGCGAAGTAACATTTTTGTTCTGTTAACCACTTGGCAGGATAAACTGATTTTATATGGAAGGAAATGTAAGATAACTTATACGTGTTTAAAGCAAGTTATTTCATTTTCATTCTCATGATTTCTGTCATCTTTTGTCTCTTTGCTCTGATCCTGATAAACTAATAAGTCACCACTCACTACATTCAAATTCCCAATCCTTTATTCATGTATATCTTGAGTTTCAGTTATGATATGAAACAGACTCCAGGGCTGCATTTTGTAATGATACAAGGATCCTGAGGAAATACTTTCACAGAAGCCTTTTTCTAATACAATTTTCACCTGTGCTTATGAAAAGTATTAAAAAAGGCCAACTGGCACGTTCTGGAATGTATGTTCTGAGCAGGTATCTAAATACAAGTGGGAAGTGCTTGCCTTTCTGTTTTGTAAATTCAGCTTATGCCGACAAGCTGGACGTCTCAATAATTTGATGTGAAAAAGTTGCCTGTGTGTACATTTGCCATTTTATAAAACAGCGAACAAATCCATACCCCCACTTTATCTTACAAAACAACCCTTAGTATTTTTTAAGTTGCATGAAAAACAAATATACAAGTAAAAAAACAAGCAAAATGCATAATGAAGGGCTTTGAGCTCTTGCTCCAAGGAGTAGGTGAAAGAATTGATATAAATGAAGCTGAGGTTTTCAGAGCTTCTCTTTAAATAGCTATGCTAAAAATATTTCAGCTGTCTAATCTCTGTACTTGCTTCATTTTTACTAGAACACATTGTGTGAGCCGCAGCTGAGTTCCTATATAGGATATCTCCAGAATGCAAATCAGAACAAGGCAGATTTTATTCAGATTTTTCTTTTGTAAATTGAGCCACTACTGTTGGGTATGGGGTTGGGCCGGGTGGGCACTAGATGAGTTAAAAATCAGTTAGCCTGATAAAGACATGCTAAAGAAGGCTTACTTTATTTGAATGGTTATATCAAGACTGACCCCAAGTTCAATGAGATATTGAGGATTCTGGATTGTTTGAAAATCTGGTTTTGAGGGCACAGGAGCGTGGTCTGAATGGACCATTAGGAATGCATTTGAACACAGAATTTATGCTTACCTCACCACCCCCCCCCCCTTTTTTTTTAACATGACAGGCTCAGTTTTCTCACATCGGTGCTTCTCTTCATGCTAGAACTGCTTATGTCTACAGAGTCCCTGAAGAAGCGAAAATCATTTTTTTAGCCTTAAACATAGCATATGGAGTTCTTCCCCAGCTCCTGGCCTATCGCTGTATCTACAGACCCGAATTCTTCATAAAAACAAAGGCAGATGAAAAAGTTGAATGAAAACATTGTTTTATGTTCTTTCTCTCCAGATGACTGACTTTTGCTATCTTGGTACCCATATCTGGCCCCATTCCACTCTCTTCTTGCACAGGAACATTTGCGAATACATCAGTTCTTGCTCTATACTCTGTATCGTAGGAATTATGTGGGTAAATCTTTTTTTGAAGGAAAGTTGAAGTTATTCAGAAAGTCTGTTTAAAGAAATACATTTCAGGGTATTTGTGAATAAACAACCACCTATCTCAATATTCTGTTTGTATATATTAAGTATAAGTGTGAAAAATTACAATTTAGCTTCTATAATAATGAACATGAAAAGGAAACTATTCGAAAGTGAAAATGGCCTATGCATATTAAAAATTTCAAACTAGCAAATACAGATTGGAGGAATATTTTTGCATATAAGATGTATATGCTTTATGATCAACCTCAATATAAAGGACAAATTATCAGAACATTTAAAAATGTTGTTTGAAAAGTGTTTTCCCAAGGAAAGTGAACTATTCACTGGGGTTTCAAAAACTGCTTTCACTGAAATTTTTTATTGCGTCTAAACAGTTAAGAAGGGATCTATAACTTTATTATTACCTTTATTTTACTGGTGACTGGAAATATTTCTATTGTGTTTCTGTGTATATTTTTAATAAATTATTTTTGGCCTTTTATGAAGACAAATCTTATTAAATTTGAAACATTTTGTGTATTTTCTTTTTCAAAAAAGTTCTGTGGTCTTTAGCTTTTTTGTTTTAAAAATCTGTCAGTTATACGTTCCAATTTGAAATGTCATCTACATTCTCCTTATGTTTTAGTGTGAGCGATGAAGAGGACTTTTGATGAATTAATTAAATTTCCTTGATTTTAAATTAAAATATTCAAAATTAAAAAGTACCTTGTAAGGACAAAGAACTGGATTGGCATTCCTACTGTCTTTTAAATGAACTGTTCATCATGTGGAAGCGTGAGTCGAGTATAATAGAGGAAAATCAGTATTTGCTAAATTAGAGAAACAAACCCAAAACATAGCCGCCTCCTCAGTGCCCAGGAGTGGTAAGTGGATCTGTACTCTTATGCCCTCAGGTGCCATCATCACCACTCCCATCATCACCAGCATCATCACTAATGGCCCTACGCTTTCAGAGCTACTCACATTTTTTCCTTCATGCTATTTACTAGCTCGTCACCAAAATAAGAAAACCTAAAAGAAAATGGTGTCCAGATCAGTGCATGGATAATGTCCAGTGTGAATTTAGGGGTCCACTGAACTGGTAAGTAACACAGATATGCAAGCAGTCATATAGCCAGTTCCTCTCCCTACCCCCCAGTGTTTAAAAAAAAAAAAAAAAAAAAAACACAAGTCCTAAAACCCAGTGTTTAAAAAAAGAAAAGAAAAAGCCTCACCTGCACTTGATTCTCTTATCAGCTTGCTGTTAACAATTTTTGCTTTAATATATGAATTACATTAATACCTCACATTACATATATGAAGCCAAATTACACTAACTTAGTTGTTTACAACCTCAACTCTTACTCCCAGTACACATTCCAATAAATTTATTCTGTAAAAACAATACATTTTTTTGTTTTTGATTTTTTTTTTACAGTAAACTTTTCAACTACAAACCTCGAATACGCGAAAGATGTTCCAAGGACAAGCATAACAGGATTGATAAAACCCAAACTGACTAAATGTGTTCTCACAATATAAGTTGGCATAAAAATAAATAAAATTTTCTATTATCACAATTGCAACAATAATGTACACATAATAATGGTTTGTGGATGAGTATTAACTATTCTAATTCTAGTTCCAAAAGAAAACAACAGATTGTTTAAAAGTCTATATTTAAAAGTCAATGCTTTGTCTTACTTCCCATAGGGCTACTGCTGAGTCCAGCTTTAAAATGTAAAGTATCCAGCTTGAGTGATTAGCTCAAATTGTATTGGCATTGGGAGAAAATAAATCATTGCCTTTATCTTGGAGTAACACAAAAGACTCACTTAACTTCACATATAGAAACTGAGTTTGTGTACGTAACAACATGAGTTTTGAGAAGTATAAGTTGTCAACTAGCTATTTCTAATACGGAAAAGGTATATTACAATATGATTCAACTTTACACATGGCCTCAAAACTGAAGGACAATTTTAAGTTCACCTTCAATATGCCAACATTATGTATCTAGGAATTGGTTCCTGGGTTCTGTCACAGAGAAGAAATCCCTTAAGCATTATGTTGAGTGGTCCTTTAAAAAAAAATGCTAATTTATATTTAACTGAGTGTTTGGTGATGGTGGAGTAAAAGGCAGAAGAGTGATGAACATAACTGCCTTGATAAAGGATCCTAGACTTGTATGAGCTTGTGCAAAAATCTTGATAATCCTTAGTGGTTAAGGGCAACTTCATGCAACCAAATAACATGAAATTAAGTCAATAACCTTAAAAAAGGCTAAAATGTCTTTTTTTCCCCCAAACACATCAGAGAGGAATGTGAATAATGTACATACAAACTGGGATTCTGTCAATGACAACAAGGACTATGTGTTGGTTCATATCAAATCCAAGAATATTGGACAACCAAACGTATAACCTTCTTGTGGTTTTCTTAGTATGCAGCATTCATTATGGTAGTTAGGTCTGGAAAAAAACACAAAGAAAACAAGCCTTTAGATGATTTTGGATATTAACAATATAAGCTACCCACATCTTTATACTATATACCTGGATTTTTTGAGATTCCAATCTGCACTGCAGCATTAACAATACTTATCAAGAATAGTCTCTGAGGGTTTGCTTTATACTATCAGTGCAAAAACCTAAAGGAAAAACTAGGGCATTTTAGTGTAAACTTTGTCTATTGTCTGGCAGGACACAGTGAAGAAGCGTGCACTCTGTAAAACTCTAGGATAATGCATTGCTGGGATACATAAAGTTAAGGGGAAAACGGAGATAATCCATCTTTGTGAGGATTCTGGTATCACAAAGAAAGGTAAATTTCTTAAAATTTTAAAAGTATTTGCAGAATTGCAAATTATTCTGTATAATATTTATAATTTAATTACTTGTGACAGTATGGCTCAATGAAATACAAGAGTTAATAATATTAAGTCAAGATATACAAAGAGAAAGGAAGCCTAGATTTTTGTAAAGTTTAGATTGCTTCCATTTGACAAAGATAAAATACTTCCATTTCCTAAAAGGATTGCGTTTTAGTTTGGGTCCCACTTTTAATTGTGTCAGGTTACATTTCCCCACCGGGATGCTATTTTTGTTTTCTTCATCATTAACCCAAATACATTAACCCCCTTAGTACTGCTCTTGTGGTATAAATTAAAGAGGGAATTCAGGCCCCCAATACTTTTTCTGAAAACAGCCTCCTTCAGCTCTACACTTCACTAAGTGAATGAACTTGTTTGTAGGATGCATGTCATCATTCATGGGTATGGTTTTCACTTATGTAGCTGAACTCTACCCTGCACCATATATAATATACAGCTAATTCCAGAACCTTCAAAGAGGAAAGTTTCTAAACCTACTATCCCCTCAAGATAGCAGAAATACATTTCTTAGTCTTCTTTGTTCTTACCAAAATGAGAAAGCCAATCTTAAAAAAAAAAAAAAAAACACATTACATTTAACATCTATGAACTTGCAAGATACAGTGCCTGGTGACTCCTCGTTATTTATTAACAAAGAAAAGCGCTAGAAATAAGATCATACTCACAGGCTTTAGAGGATTTTCCTCCCTTGTGAAGGAGGAAAACACCCATTAAAACAACGAGAAATTGTTAATCAACCAAAGAAACTTCTTTAACAATGTCTTTTTATTAATATTAATGTGAAAGGCAATACATTCTATGTTTACATCAGTAGAAAACTCATAGTAACAACTACTCAGTCCATGTTGAAGAATATTTTTAAAACACATGGTCTGATGGTAGTCTCAGAGTAGTATTAGTGCCCCCAGCAAAGTGAGAGTGGTAGCAGAATGTAACTATAACTTTAAGGACATGCTTTTTGGGTGGAAGTACTATTAAATGGGTGCTTATATTAATAGAGTCAAATTACAAATTAATTTTTAACTTCTCATACCATAATCACTCTATCTGCATATGAAAAAAATACCCTGCTCATTCACACTGGTGGATATTCTGAACAGTGTTCTGCAGATCTACTCCACATAAACAGCTAGAACTTGTGCCTTTATGCACTGGCTGCCATGCTCAGCGCCACACCAGTTTCATACTGCACAATGGCTGGCTAATCCACTGGATTCTCTCTTGAGGCATTTCAATGTGAGGTACACTAACAGGCTGAAGGATACCCGAACACAGTAAGCAGAAGTTACAGGCTGGAGAAGTGATAGGGTCTTTTTATGGAGCACCAATTTTTCTTGGAAGTATGGCAGATAAACTATGGTTACTCAGACTTGGGTATTTGGCATTTTGTCAAAAATAAATGAAACGAGCCTATTACTTCATGGAAAATGACTGATAGTATTCATTGCCAATGATAAAATTTGGGCTTTTGAGTGAAGATTAGGATTCTAGAAAACTTAAATCCTCTCTAAAAAAGCTTCCCAAAATGTAAAGTTTTTTTTTTTTTTAGGGGACAAGATAGTGATATTTAAAATGTGATTAAAAAGATTTCATAGTGAAATATTTGGAAAACTTAAGTAACTCAGGGAACAAATATTTTCCAAATGTGAAAAGAGATTCATAGTGCCAGATGGTCCAATGGATTTTAACCAGACAGAATATAAGAGGTTCAGATTCGACACTGCAACTAACCTCCAAGAAATGACCACTTACAGAATTGGTGTAATATCAAAGAATACACACAATGACCTGAATAGACTATTAAAATATTCCTATCTCCATCTTCAACTACATGTCTATGGAAGACTACATTTTCTTCTTATATTTCAACCAAAATAACATATCACAACAGTCTGAATATAGAAGCAGATTTGACAATATGGCCTGAGAGTTTCTATTAGAGCAGACATTAAAGATATGCATTTTTTTTTAATGTAAAAAAGTGTATAATTTTTCTCAAGAACTTTTTTTTTGGGAAGATATTTATTTTTCACAAAAATGTGTTATTTTGTTAAGTAATGGGTTTACTATTAAAGTAAATAAATATCCTTAAAATTTTATTTTTAATTCTAATTAAGTAAATATCAATAGCTATAACAAAAACTCTTTGTCTAAGAGTAGTAAAGGGGTCCTGAGACCAAAAACCTTGATAAACCACTGGCTTGGCATAAATGAGAGTGAATGGTGAAAAGTGAGGCTAAAGTGAGGCTAAAAAGATAAACTAAGGTGAGAGTGATAAGGCCATTTTATGCAGAAATCAGGAGATGGGCCTGATGTGGAGGGCACCAGCAGCACCAGATTGTAGGAAGAACAACAGGTCCCGAGCCAGAATAAATGTATGAATACTGGTTAGTGGCGACAGTGAACCCTCCGGCTGTCCGCCCCACATTTATTCTGTCCTTTGCTCCTCCCCACAACTATGTGACATCCTTGTGATTTGGGGACTTGACTCCAGTGTCAGGGATGGGCAGAACCTGACTGGTCTAAGCCAGTTATCTCCTTGTTGTCAGTGTTTGGTTCAGGGTAGGGCAGCTTTCTGACATGGATCTCAGTGATACCTGCCTCCTTAAATTCATACCCTTGTGTAACACCCTACCTTTTAGAGTAGGCTAGATCTTGTGACATTTGTCTAATGAACTGAATGAGGCAAAAGTGATGGGATATTGTGTCTGAGATCAGAGAACAAAAGGTTGACTTCCATGTTGCTTCCACCCTCTCTCTTGCTAATGAAGCCAGCTGCCATGCTGAAGCCACCTTATGGACTCATGTGGCAGGAAACCAAGGGAGGCCTTTGGCCAACAGTCAGTGAAGCACTGAAGCCCTTGATCTAATAACTATGAGTGACCAAATCCTGCCAACAACTTCCTGAAAGGAAGGTCCTTCCAAAAGGACCAAGCCCCAAGCCAAGCCTCAACTCAAAAATGATTTGAGCTCCTGCTAATACATTAATTGCAGCTTTGGAAAGATGTGGAGATAGAGGTATCAACAAGTTACATCTATTTTGGTTCCTGACCCATAGAAAATGCTATTTTAAGCCACTGAGTCTTAAGAGTTATTTGTTCACGACAAGAGGTATTAACACAGCAGGTGTATTATCCGCATGGTGTCCTGGCCACAAAGTCACCTCCACTTCGGTGACTTAAGAAGGGAGCTCTACTTGCTCTGCAGCCTGCCCCTTTCTGCTAGTGCTTCTGCTAGAGGAGTGAGGATGAAGGCAGAGCACCCAGACATAAAGGGAGTCTTGGAATTCTATGGGCTCCTTGTAAGAACCTCTTCTTCCTTCACCAATATATGTAACTTCCATCCCACCCTATGCCCTGAGACAATAATCCTTTTGGGGGCTCCTCTGGCTCAGACAGTAAAGAATCTGCTTGCAATGCAGGAGACTCAGGTTCAAGGAGACTCAGGTTCAATCCCTGGGTCAGGAAGATCCCCCGGAGAAGGAAATGGCTCCCACTCCAATACCACCCTCTGCCCCGAGCGATCAATCCTTCTTCCTGACACAAGATGGGCTCCAGAGCATCTATCACATCCTGGACTCTCATCCCTGACACTTTGTTGTGTTCATTTACAACCTCATCTCTTAAATGCCAGCCTCCCCCCTGCTCCCCAATTCCTTAGTCTCTTCCACTGGGTCCCTTGGATATTACAGTCAGTTCAGTTCAGTTGCTCAGTTGTGTCTGATTCTTTATGCTGATGGACTGCAGCATGCCAGGCTTCCCTGTCATCACCCTCTCCCAGAGCTTGCTCAAACTCATGTCCTTTGAGTTGGTGATGCCATCCAACCATCTTATCCTCTGTCATCTCCTTCTTCTCCTGCCTTTAATCTTTCCCAGAATCAGGGTCTTTCCACTCAGTTCTTTGCATCAGGTGGCCAAAGTACTGGAGTTTCAGCTTCAGCATCAGTGCTTCTAGTTAATATTCAGGACTGATTTCCTTTAGGATTGACTGGTTTGCTCTCCTTGCAGTCCAAGCAACTCTCAAGAGTCTTCTCCAACACCACAGTTCAAAAGCATCAATTCTTCAGCGCTCAGCTTTCTTTATAGTCCCAACTCACACATCCATACATGACTACCAGAAAAACCTTAGCTTTGACGAGATGGATCATTTTTGGCAAAGTAATGTCTCTGCTTTTTAATATGCTGTCTAGATTTGCCATAGCTTTTCTTCCAAGCAATGTCTTTTATTTCATGGCTGCAGTCACCATCTGCAGTGATTTTGGAGCCCAGAAAAATAAAAGTCTCTCACTGTTTCCCCATCTATTTGCCATGAAGTGATGGGACCAGATGCCACGATCTTAGTTTTCTGAATGTTGAGTTTTAAACCAGCTTTTTCACTCTCCTCTTTCACTTTCATCAAGAGGCTCTTTACTACTTCTTCGCTTTCTGCCATAAGGGTGCTGTCATCTGCATATCTGAGGTTATTGATATTTCTCCCAGAAATCTTGATTCCAGCTTGTGCTTCATCCAGCCCAGCATTTTTCATGATGTACTCTGCATATAAATTAAATAAGCAGGGTGACAATATATAGCCTTTACGTACTCCTTTCCCTATTTGGAACCAGTCTGTTCTTCCATTTCAGTTCCAACCGTTGCTTCTGGACCTGCATAATTTCTCAGGAGGCAAGTAAGGTCGTCTAGTATTCTCATCTCTTGAAGAATTTTCCACACTTTGTTGTGATCCACACAGTCAAAGCCTTCGGCACAGTCAATAAACCAGAAGTAGATGCTTTTCTGGAACTCTCTTGCTTTTTTGATGATCCAACAAATGTTGGCAATTTGATCTCTGGTTCCTCTGCCTCTTCTAAAACCAGCTTGAACATCTGGAATCTCACAGTTTATGTACTGTTGAAGCCTGGCTTGGAGAATTTTGAATACTTTGCTAGTGTGTGAGATGAGTGCAATTGTGCAGTAGTTTGAACATTCTTTGGCATTGCCTTCTTTTGGGATTGGAATGAAAATTGACTGTTTCCAGTCCTGTGGCCACTGCTGAGTTTTCCAGATTTGCTGACATATTGAGTGCAGCACTTTCACAGCATCATCTTTTTGGATTTGAAATAGCTCAACTGGAATTCCATCACCTCCACTAGCTTTGTTTGTAATTATGCTTCCTAAGGCCCACTTGACTTCGAATTCCAGGATGTCTGGCTCTAGGTGAGTGAACATACTGTTGTGGTTATCTGGGTCATGAAGATCTTTTTTGTATAGTTCTTTTGTGTATTCTTGCCATCTCTTCTTAATATGTTCTGCTTCTGTTAGTTCCATACCATTTCTGTCCTCTATTGAGCCCATCTTTGCATGAAATGTTCCCTCGGTATCTCTAATTTTCTTGAAGAGATCTCTAGTCTTTTCCATTCTATTGTTTTCCTCTATTTCTTTGCATTGATTACTGAGGAAGGCTTTCTTTTCTCTCCTTGCTATTCTTTGGAACTCTGCATTCAGATGGGTATGTCCTTCCTTTTCTCCTTTGCCTTTAGCTTCCCTTGGAAATTAGTCAGCCATCAGCAAACCTTCTTCATTCCCAAGATACTTTATTCATCAATTTGTTCTAACTGCTATCTAGCTTCACCCTGGAGATCCTGCTGCTGCTTTCTCTGCAACCCCCAGGTGGTAACCTCCTCTGCCACAGCTCTCATACTACAGGCCCTGGAAGTGGGGAAGGTGACCTTGACCTTACTACTATTTCTAGCTATTCTTCCTCTGTGCTTCCCCCCAGGAAAAAAATCCTTCTGGACTTTAGTCTCAATGCTGTAAGATGCCAGCCCTTCCCTACTGCAGTCTTCTCCAAGACTCCCCATCACTATCCCTGACTCCTTGAAGATGTCAGCTGTGGCTCACTGTCATTCAGCATCCTAACTGCTGGATGTCAACATGCACAGAGATTGTCTTTGCAACACTCTAACCTCTTAGTTCCTGGGCTTCCTCTTCCCTAAAAATATTGTCTGCTACCTTACCTTAGCTGCTCATTTCCATGGTTATTTCTTAAACAAGCAATTTTCAACCACTGAGAGCATTTGCAAATACTAGGTCACTGTTTTTTGGGGGGAAATTATGCTTCTCTGATGGCTCAGAGGATAAAGTATCTGCCTGCAATGCAGGAGACCCGGGTTCGATCCCTGGGTTGGGAAGATCCCCTGGAGAAGGAAATGGCAACCCACTCCAGTATTTTTTTTTAAACCCACTCCAGTATTCTTGCCTGGAGAATTCCATGGACAGAGGAGCCTGGCAGGCTACAGTCCACAGGGTTGCAAAGAGTTGGACACGACTGAGTGACTTCACTTTCACTTTTCACTTTCATGGGAACATTGTAGGTTGGAGTTTTCAATGGCATTTAATGAGCAGGGGCCAAGGGTACTGCGATGTTCTGCGATGTGAACAGAGCTCACACAATGAAAACCTGTCTTATTGAAGACACCAAGAGCACCTGCCCTGTTGCCTGCTTCCATAATTCCATCTAGACATCTGACTATTTCATTTCTACTTGTCTTTCTAGTCCCTTCCCTTTACCTAGTACTCCAACTCCAAGAACTCTTTGATACTCAAAATCTGTTGATCCTGTCCCTTCCTCACATCCGTGTTTCCCTCTGAACATGTTTTGGATTCCATGTGTCCATCATTATAATTAATCTCTTCCTCACATACGCCCTCAACTCCCTTGCCTCAAACTTCCTTTACTTTGCTCTCTGGGCAAACTCCAATTCTGGATAAGCTCGGTTCTCTACTTTTCTGTGATCGCACAATTGAATACGCCTGGAGAAAAACACACAGCCATCTGAATGTTCTTAAATTAATGACCACTAACCTCGAGTGGGCCCTTCCTGCTGTTCCAAAGTCCAGTCACTTTTGTATTCTAACTATTTTATCCCTTTTCCTCCTCTCGAAATTTCAACACTTCTTCCTGCTCTTACTCTCAAATTGTTGACCTTCCTTCCTAAGGAGACAGAAGCAATCAGATGAGAACTTTTATAAGCTCTCACTGCAGGTACCCACTTACCTGCCCCCGCACCCAACAGGAGGAAAACAGAGTGTTGAGCGCAGAGGCAGGTAAGTTCCTCGTGTTTCAGTGCATGAACTAAGGCACCCCTCCAGATGTGCAGTGGATTTTATGCCTGTTTGCCTTCTGAAGAGCCCTACTTTGGCAATTCTTTCCTACATTATTATTTTGTGATCACTGCACATTTGAATCATTCTTATCAGTCTGCTGCTGCTGCTGCTGCTAAGTTGCTTCAGTCTGTGCGACCCCATAGATGGCAGCCCACCAGGCTCCCCCGTCCCTGGGATCCTCCAGGCAAGAACATTGGAGTGGGTTGCCATTTCCTTTTCCAATGCATGCAAGTGAAAATGAAGTCGCTCAGTCATGTCCGACTCTTCTCGACCCCACGGGCTGCAGCCTACCAGGCTCCTCCGTCCATGGGATTTTCCAGGCAAGAGTACTGGAGTGGGGTGCCATTGCCTTCTCCGTCTTATCAGCCTATGTGCTGCACATTCTCCCATCAAGAAAAAAAGCCCCTCTTGACCTTCTATCCTAGACTGTGTCTAAAAAATATCTGAGGAAAAAAAATTAGGCTGCCTGTGTGTATGCTCAGTCATGTCCAACTTTTTGCAACATGGAGTGTAGCCCACCAGGCTCCTCTGTCCATGGGATTTCCCAGGCAAGAATCCTGGAGTGGGTAGCCATTTCCTTCTCCAGGGGATCTTTCGACCCAGGAACTGAACCTGTCTCTTGTGTCTTCTGCATTGACAGGCAGATTCTTTACTACTGTACCACCTAGAAAACCCCCCAAATTAGGCTACTTGCCCTATAAGATATCAGGACACATTATAAAGCTACTGTAATTAAGAAACTGTAGTACTGACCAAAGGAACAGAATAGAGAACCCAGAGAGACCCATGGCTACATAACAGATGACACTGCATTTCAGAGACGAATAGAGAGACTGTTTAATACATGGTGCTGGTTAAATGGTTATGCTGTGGGGAAAATGCAGTGGGATCCTATCTCGTACCCTACACAAAGATCAATTCTAGATGGATTAAACACTAAAATGTTAAAAACTAAAGTTTACAATTTTAAAATGAAATACAGGAGAATATCTTTCTGACTTTGGGATAGGAATGGATTTCTCAAACAATACAGAAAAATGATAACCATAACAAGAAAAATTTGATGCATCTGACTACAATAAAATGAAGAATGTTTATTCACTAACAGGTATCATTAAGAAATTGAACAGAAAAGCCACAAACTTGGAGAAGATGTCTGTAATGCACATGACCACCCATGTTTGTTAGAATCCAGAATATGTAAAGGAGTCCTTTACATATCAGTAGGAAAATAAATTCAATAAGAAAATGGGCAAAATTCGCAAATCAAGCACTGCACAAAAGAGGAAGCACAGGTGGTCAAACAGGTAAAAAGAGGCTCAACTTTATTACTGACCAAAGAATCGCAAATTAAGACTAGAATTTTCACCCACTATATTGGGAAGAATTTTAAAGTCTGACAATGACAAGTGAGTCACAGGGAACTCATACATGGATGGTGGGATATAAGCTGGTCCAACAACTTATAGGGACGTAATTTGGCAGTATCTTATAAACACCATAAAAATAGTTGTGACTCAGCCTGTCCAGTCTGAGTTTACATACCCTTAAAGAAACCCTTGCATGCGTACACTAGGAGACAATATGGAAATATTCACAGCAACACAGTTCCTAACTGCAAAAAGCTGGAAATTACCAAAATGCCTGTCAACAGAAGGCTGGATAAAGAAGTTGTGATGTACTCATAGAATTGAGTATTATAAAGTAATGAGAAATGAGTAAACTACACATAATCCCATGAAGGAATCTTGGAAGCACAGTAGTGAGTATATCATTTTTAAAAAAGCTCAAAAAGGAGCAAAATTTAATGATTGTTTAAGTATATACCTGTATGTTACATATGGGCTAAGTTTTAAAAATGGAAGGAAATGGTAAATACAACACTAGTGGTTATCTCTGGGTAGGAAGAAGATGGGTTGGGAAAGAACATTGTAAATGGATACAAGTTATTGTTATATTCTACTTTTGGGGTTGAGTGGTAGGGTCTCTGGTATTGCTTACTACTTGATATTATGTATATCCTTTTGTATATAAAATTATATTATTAGACACAGGGTAGAAATAAAAAGATCTTAGGCCCTTGCTTCTACAGGCCCTGATGAGCCGTGTGACCCTGCCCATCCTTTCAGCTTCAGCTTACTCAGCTACAAAGTGCAGAGCACCTGGCACCTGCCTCCTGGGATCTGCGTGAGGACTAAGTGCAGGGACAGCACTGAGCATAGTACAGGTACACAGTGTCAGCCGCTACCGCTGCTGCTCTTGCTACTTCTGGTGGCAACTATCTTCTGAGTGGCTTTCAAGATATTAAAGTAGAGATGGTTTCATTAACAGAAAAATGAATCTACAATGCAAGAGATATAGAATGGGAAGCCATCAGTCATATATGACAGTTGAAGCCATGAGAGTGCCTAAGATGGACAGAGGAGAAACTTTCAGACTAGAAGGGTGCCAAGACAGCCTGGAGGAAAGTGCTCTAGAAAGAGACTGAGAAGAAACTGGGAGAAGCAGAAGAGACTAGTGAACTGGAGGCACAGTCAGAAGGAGAAAGTGGTCAATGGTACTAAATGCTGCAGACTGAGACTAAAGCAGACAATGGGTTTGGCAATGGGAGGATCACTAGGGACCTTTACAAGAGCAGTTTCAATGAAATAGCAAAGGAAAAACAAGAGTGTTGGGGGTTAAGTCATGAGTGGGTGAGACAATGGACACTGGGAGGAAAAAACAACTTAAGAAATTAGAGATGAAGAGAAAGGTGGAAAGAGTAGGACATATAGTAGAAGGGAAGTATCTATAATGGTAAAGTGAAAGTGAAAGTCGCTCAGTCCTATTTGACCCTTTGCGATCTAGAATTCTCTAGGCCAGAATATTGGAGTGGGTAGCCTTTCCCTTTTCCAGGGGATCTTCCCAACCCAGTGATTGAACCCACGTCTCCTGCATTGCAGGTGGATTCTTTACCAGCTGACCCACAAGCTGCTAAGTTGCTTCAGTTGTGTCCGAATCTGTGAGACCCCATAGACAGCAGCCCACCAGGCTCCCCCGTCCCTGGGATTCTCCAGGCAAGAACACTGGAGTGGGTTGCCATTTCCTTCTCCAATGCATGAAAGTGAAAAGTGAAAGTGAAGTTGCTCAGTCGTGTCCGACTCTGTGCGACCCCATGGACTGCAGCCTACCAGGCTCCTCCGTCCATGGGATTTTGCAGGCAAGAGTACTGGAGTGGGGCGCCATTGCCTTCTCCGTGACCCACAAGGGAAGCTCCTATAAGGGTAAGGGAGACCTAATACCATTTAGAGGCAGAGAGTAAGGAGCAGTGGGAAAGAAAGGAAAGGCACAGGAGAGGGGGGGACAAGCGATGGGGGTGAGGCGGTAACCTTGGAGAAGGTAGGAGGACATGATATTCTGGACTCTGACAATAGAAAGGTAGAGCTTAGTGCTTCTCAAACTGTCATGTGTGGATGAATAACTTGGTAGTTTAGTTAACATGCAGATTCTGGTTTGGTAGGTCTAGATTTGAGCCTGGATTCTGCATTTCTAACAAGCCTCCAGATGATGTTGATGTTACTGGTCTGCAGGCTGCACATGGAGTAGTAAGGGTGTAGACTGCCGCCTTCTCTGTCACAGGAAGTGCAGCCAGACATGAAGTTGGTGGTAAAGGGGAGACATGTGGTGAGAGTTTTTGCTATATGCATATTAAAGATACCTAGGGTGAAGGTAGCAGGTGAGACAAAAAGAAAACCAAATCTAAGTCAGGTACTCAAGCCTTTGGTGACTGTTAGCAGCTCAGTGTCCCTGGGAGGGCTATGTGTGTAGGTAATGAGAGGGGTCTATTTACTGGAGAGGTTGAGAGAAGGCAGGCAGGCAGAGGACAGAGTGAAGCTGCGCTGTGTAAGAGGAACAATGTAGTAGTTAGAATTGTCATAACTTGGGAATAAACATGGGTTACTGGAAGCAGGAGACAGTGGAGAGGTAAACAGCACTGACAAAAGCAGACCAGAAATGAAATCAGAACTAAAGAGTAATAACTTGTTTTATGGATACTGTTTTAAAATGATTTGCTGCTGTCCAGTTAGTCTTCATAAAGATCCATGGAAAATGACCACGGGCAAATGTGCCTTCACTAAAACTTTTACAGATGTTGACTTGCCTGTGACCTTGAAGTTATTGACAGAGGTTAACACTAATGAACAAGATTCAAAGTGGACAACTTTCCCCCTTGGTTACTTTAAACATTTACATTCACATATAGTTTGAATATTTAAATATTTAAAGTCCCCTAGGTAAATTAAATTACATACTGCTTCTAGGAAAGAAGGAGCAGTATAAAATACCCTATTTTGAACATGCCATTCATTTTATAATAAAAGAATACAACTGTCAAATTCTGAGGTGGCATTTCATCATTTCATACTTCATGCCTAACTTTTCAAAAACTCGCAAGCTGCTGAAGTTAGTTTAAAAGAGAATGAACCTGTTTGAGTTCCAAACTGATGGGCAGGTATAATTCCCACCTGGCTGTCTTTTGTTCTCAGACTGTGAGCAGCTCATCACTAATTCAGGAGCAGAGAATGAATGTATTAAGTCCAGCTGAGCACGTTCTCCATCACCAAGGCCACATTTACTAACACTGAGATATGAACCCTGTTCTGAGGCAGAGTGCCTTCCAGGTGAACAGGAAGGCAGGAGACGTTACAGGCATATTCTTACCCCTTCACTGGTTTTTTGCAAGTCTGAAGTTGTGTTTCTTGTGTCATTGCCGGCATCTCCACCCTCAGAGCTGCTTTTATTTTCTTCTTCTTTGCAGTCTTTGTCATCTTCGTCTCCTGGAGATTTCCGGGACTGTTTAGAGGATTTCTAAAGGTTTAGACAAGTTAAAAATTATAGTCAAAAGTAGAGCCCTGATTGCACAAATTTAAGTGAGAAATGTAGGAACAGCTGGCTTATATCCAGTTTGTGTGGCCTGATACAGGATACAGCATGATACAACATGCAGGTACTAAGACTGAGCTAGATAACCCTGGACAAGTCATCTCACCTCCCTGGGCCTCAGTTTAACCAGCTGGAAAGGAAGTAGAGGTGGACTAGATAACCTTTTAGTTCTTCCGGCAGTGTGATATGAAGGGCAGACAATGAAGAGTCACACACCTGGAACACTATCAACGAATAAATACAGTTGATGGAGACCACTCTAGGAAGGCTACAGAGCTATGAGGCACCCTAAAGGTCGCCTGTCCTTCCCCATCATTTCACAGCAGAGCGTAAGGTCCAGAGAAGCAAGATCAACACTCGAGGATCATACATGGACACCCACGTCAGAGCACGTATGGATGCTGTCAGGTCAATGGCATATACGGCATGATCTTGGCAAAACTTGTACATCACCATGTGATCTGAATTAACTTTAATTTTTTAAATTATGGAGAATTATTTAAGAACTGAAGGCCATACTGGTGAACTAGCTCCTTTTTTATCATCTTGCTTCTGAAACCAAGATGAACTCTGCAGTGAGGATGAAAATACAATTAGAGTTCACAGCCAGAGCTGCTTTGCAGAACAGCATTAAAATGATCAAAAGCTGGCTCCACTGTGCACTTTTAAGAAAATAAAATGTAGCATTTTACTTACACTTCCTTTCTGAAAAATTTTATGAATCTTTAAGCACATGGCAAATAACAGCTAAGAAAACTCATTAAGCCAAGTCACTTTTGGTCTTAACAAAAATGAAGTTAGAAAATTTGAGCTTCCTCAGACAATCCGTATTTTAAAATGCAACTTTTAAAGAGAAAATACCTTTTAGCTATGTGACAGAATCTATAATTACATTGCTTCTATTTTATTTAACTGAAACGACCAACCAAGCCTCAAATGTCCCTTTAAAATGACTTCATTTTCCTTCATAGAAGGAAAGCAGATTTAATAATCTGAATGTGGAGTGCCTAGAGTTTAAGTTTAAATCAAGTGTGATGATATAAAAGGTGAAATACTTTTGTTCTCCTAGTAAATACAGTATAATAATAAAAATGGAGTAACTGCTTTACATAGTAATCCTCAAATAACAGTTCCTGACTTGGAATTCTTATGGAAAATAAGGCACAGCTCCCTAAAATTTATAGTGCCTACAAAGGATACAGACAAGTAACCCTGTAAGTGATTTTTTAAGTTTTATAGTTCTTCAAGTTTTTATAATTTTTAAGACTAGAAATAGGGTGTTACTACAGTTTTGCTAATGAGTCATATTCAGTATTCAACTGAGAAATCTGGCTGCCACGCTATATGTTATAACCTTAGGAAGCTCTCACTGGGTGTATGCAGATCCTCACAATCCCTGGAATTTTGGGGAAGGACCCACCCTTCACCAGTTTAATCAACGTGGCCTTAAACTGGTTGTGTATCCACCCGTTGCTGTCTTTGGTTTTTAACTAGGATTGCTAATGGTTTACTATCAGCATCAGTTCAGTCTGTTGTGAGGTTCTCTTGATTAGCCCTCCTTTTTACAGTAAATAACGTCTATGCAAAGTATGTTTTGCTAACGATTTTCCAGTATCTGTTATGGCTCCAATATGAATCATACATATACTTACTGCTCAAGTGATTATATATATATATATATCCTCCCTCAAGTGTGCTTCTACTATGGCTTTTCGTTATGATTACTGAACTTTTTTTCCCCACAGAAAAACAGAATTGGGTGAGGTAGAGGGGATGTGGGACTCTTCCCTCAACCTAACTTGGATGCAGTCAGAAAAGTTTGTGAGCCACTTGTTTTCAGTGACAAAGGAAGATCATTCAACTTTAATAAACAGATGTAGGGGGAAAAAAAATCACCACACACAACCAAAAGGAAATATTTGGAAAGCCAAAGAGAGCACTGAGGTTACCCCAGGTATGTGGTTCCCAGACTGGCGACCTCAGCTCACGGATATTTAAGGTCCCACCCTAGACCAACTAAAATAGAAATTTTGGGGTGGGGTGGCGCTGGGCAATATATTTTAACAACCCCGTTTCCAGGTGATTCTGGTGCATGTGAAAGTTTGAGAACCATTGTGCTAGCTTATACAGCTGACGCTGAAAATAAATCATGGTTCTCAAATGATCACAAAAGTTGTGTTCTTGAAGGAAGCAAAGGGAATGATTCTTTAATTTAAAAATAGATAAGCCTTAGTAAGTATAGTATGCCTTTCCCTCTTCATTGCTTTACACTGTAAGTCTACCCCAGGCAGAGTTCCATTACTTCTGGTTTTCACAAGAGAAATGAAATAAGAATGTTTAAAAGTCACATATACACACTATTAAATATCTCGGCTACCTTAGAAAGCTTAGGTAATTTAGGGTAGCACAACACATTTCATAGAAGCTCAGCAGACAATCATGAATTAAATAAAATAAATTCAGTTGGGTGTGTAAGTGAAGTCCAAAATGCTAAAAGAAATTCAGCTTAAAAAATAATCCCTAAAAAAAAAAAAAAAAAATCCCTGTGGGAGATCCAGTCTTCCACAGGGGTTATTTTTCTAACTATTTTGCTGTCATTTGCAAACTTTATCCTCATTTAAGGCAGATACCATGTTCTTCATGAGGTGTACAGGAAGTAGTATGTATTCATACAATTGTATCTGTATGGCAGTTGGGTGGGTTTTACAGACTGTAAAATAAAATGCTGACAGTCTAATAAACCCGTGATACTTGTTTTTAAGGAGTTTCCTAAGTATATCCAGTCACTAAATACCACAGTCTAAACAGAAGTAATTTCTCTAAGGATTCATTCACCTTTGTGACAGACCAATTACAGCAAAACTTGTACCAATTTTTATCTTCAAAGATCCATTTATCCTGCTTAAAGTTTCTATAAAGTGAACAAACTTCCACAATATCAGTTTTTTCAACTGCATTTCTGAATTACTGTATGAAAAACCTAAACTTTTGATTTATAAATCAAGGATCATGTCATGTCTCCAATAAATCATTGTTACATTTGGAATAAAATTCAAACTCCTTAACACATTATTGACCACAGGCAGAAACTATAACTGTGGCCAGTGGTTTGTTATGTACGTGAATACTGAAACATCTCTGGTCAATACCGTTCAGATAATCAAAGACATATTTAATACATCTCTGGTCAGTAAGCTGTCAGCATGGCATACCAGTCTCCATTGTTTAGCCTTTGCTGGTCTCTCCTTCCTGATCCTGATGCCTGTCTTGTTGCAATTCAGGAACATGTCAAACCCTCCCCACCTTCAGAGTCTGCCACACACAGCTCTTCCTTCCAGATTCTTTCAGGTCTCAGCATAAACTTAGTCTTTTCAGGAAGGCCTGGCCACTCTATCTCAATGGATGTACTCTGTCATTCCCTGCTCCCATTCATTTCCTTCATAGCCCTTCCAGAATTTATATTCATTATTGGTTTTTACTCTGTGTTTCCACCCCCAACCCACTGGATGATAAGTTATAGGAGGGTAGGACTGGAGTTGGATTTGCTCACTAGTATCTACCTAGTACAGTGTCTGACATAGAACAGGTGATCAGGAAATAGGACTGAACAAATAAAGCGACAAAATACAGTCTTTAAAGAAAAAAGACAAGAGTCTGAGTCTATCTCTATGCTTCCATAAACAGTAACAGACATAGCCCTAAATCGTACTGAAGTCTCCTACATTCTTAAATTCTTCAGAGCTCATCTGGGGACAGTTATCAGAGGGATACCTACTCTTACACCCTTGATTGAAGAACACTCCTCCTCCAACTGAGAAGGCGGTATTTCAGGGTCAAATAGCCCTTACGTGAGTCCATAGCAGCTACCCTCACGTCTAAGATTACCTGCCTATTCCCTTCAGATGTATTACTGTCTCTAAAGGAAGAGGCTCAAGAGTTGATATATTTCTATATGTATTAACAAGGGGAAAGGTTTCTTAGTAACCTTTGAAGTGTATGACTTTTTCCTCTTTGAGCCTGCTTTTTCACTCTTTCTTTTGCCTTTTCCATCTTCCTCTACTCTGTCGCCTTCTTCCTCACTGCTTGCATCAGCGGTATTCCCGCCTTCTCCCTCGGTTTCTGAAGAGCTCTGCTGCTGAATTGCCTAAGAAAAAAATAAAATATTAGCTAATTACATTTTGAAAAATAGCAAAGATCGTAGACTGCAAAAACAATCATTCTATTTTAATTAGAAAAAGTTCAGCTTACTCTAGATTTTCAAAATAAAGGGCTGTCAACTTCAATTTTCCAGTGACCACTTGACATGAACCCTCTTAGAGTAACAGAATTACAGGCATACCTGGGAGATATTTTAGGTTCAGTTCCAGACCTCCACAATAAAGCAAATATCACAAAAAGGCAAGTCACATTAATTTTTTGGTTCCTCAATGCATATAAAAATTATGCTTATATCATACTGTAGTCTATTAAATTTATAGTAGCATTATGTCTAAAAAAACTATGTATATACCTTAAAGATATTTTACTGCTAAAAAATGCTAATCATCATCTGAGCCTTCAGTGGGTCCTAACCTTTTTGCTGATGGAGGGTCAGTCACGTAGATGGCTACTGACTGATCAGTGTGGTGGTTGAAGGTTGGAGTGGCTCTGGCAACTTAAAGACAACGACATGGCAGTTATCAGGTGACTCTGCCTCTTACGAATGAGTTCTCTGTAGCAGGCAACGCTGTTTGACAGCATTTTAGCCACCACAGAATTTTTTTCAAAACTGGAGTCAATCCTCTCAAACCTTGTCACTGCTCTATCAACTAAGTTTATGTAATATTCTGAATCCTTTGTTGTCACATCAACAGCCTTCACAACATCTTTACCAGGAATAGCTTTCATCTCAAGAAACGACACTCTGTTCATCTGTAACAAGCAATTCCTTATCCATTCAAGTATTAACAGCAGACTGCAAGAGTGAAATTGTATCTCCAGGCTCTGCTTCTAACTCTAATTCTCTTGCCATTTCCACCACATCTGCAGTTACTTCCTCCAGTGAAGTCTTGAAGCCCTCTAAGTCATCCATGAGGGTTGGAATCCACTTCTTTCAGATTCCTCTTAATGTTGATATTCTGACCTCTTCCTTTGAATCATAAATGTTGTTAATGGCATTTAGAATGGTGAATCCTTTCTAGAAGGTTTTCAATCAACTTTTCCCCATATCTGTAAGAGGAGTCACCAACTATGGCCACTATAGCTTTATAAGATGTATTTCTTAGATAATAAGACTTTAAAGTCTAAATTCCTCCTTGATCCATGGACTGCAGATGGATATGGTGTTAGCAGGCAGGACAACAACACTAATCTCATGGTACATCTCTATCAGAGCTTGTGGGTGGCCTGATGCACTGTCAATAAGCAGGAATATTTTCAAAGGAATCTTTTTTTCTGAGCAGTAGTTCTCAAGAGTGGCCTTAAAAATATTCAGTAAAGCATGTGGTCAGTACATGGTGCTGTCATCTAGGTTTCCGTGTTCCATTTACAAAACACAGGCAGAGTAGATTCAGCACGATCTTTAAAGACTCTAGGATTTCCAGAATGGTCAACGAGCACTGGCTTCAACTTAAAGCCACCAGTTGAATTAGCCTCTAACAAGAGTCAGGCTATCTTTTGAAGCTAAGTCAGCAGAAGAAGTCTCTTCTCTAGCTATGGAAGTCCTAGGGGGCACCTTCCAATAGAAGGCTGTGTCATTTACACCAAAAAATCTGTTGTTTAGTGTAGCCACCTTCATGACGCACCTTAGCCAGAGCTTCTGGATCACCTGCTGCAGCTTCTGTATCAGCTCTTGCTGCTTCACTTTGCACTTTTATGTTATAGAAACAGCTTTTTCCTTAAGCCTCTGGCACCAACCTCTACTAGCTTCACACTTTTCATCTACAGCCTCCTCACCCCTCTCAGCCTTCACAGAATTGAAGAGAGTTAGGCCTTGCTCTGGATTAGGCTCTGGCTGAAGGGAATCTTGTGACTGGTTTCATCTTCAATCCAGACCACTCAAACCTTCTCCATAGCAGCAATAAGGCTGTTTCACTTTCTTATTATTCATGCATTCACCAGAGTGGTACTCTTAATTTCTTTCAAGAACATTTTCTTTGCATTCACAACTTGGCTAACTGTTTGGCTCCAAGAGGCCTAGCTTTAGGCCCATGCCAGTTTCCCACATGACTTCCTTAGTTTCTAAGGTGAATCATTTCTAGCTTTTGATTAAAAGTGAGAGACTTGACTCTTCCTTTCACCTGAATACTTAGATGCCACTGCAGGGTCATTAACTGGCCTAACTTCAATATTGTGTCTCACAGGGTGGCTGAAGGAGAGGGAGGGAGACAGGGGAACGGCCCATCAGTGGAGCACTCAGAACACACACAACATGAACACATACACATCAGTTAAGTTCATTGTCTTATATGGGTGGGGTTTGTGACATCCCAAAACAATTATAATGGTAATATCAAAGATCATTGGATACTATTAACAAATAGAAGAATAATGAAAAAGTTTGAAATACTGAGAGAATTACCAAAATAAGAAGCCAAGACACAAGGTGAGCAAGGGCTGGTGGAAAAACAAGGTCAACAGACTTGCTCAAAGCAGGGTTGCCACAAACCTTCGATTTGTAAAAAATGCACTATCTGTGAAGTGCAACATAGCAACGTATGCCTGAACATTTAATCCAAAGTGCGACTGGAGCAAGACAGAATTCTGACTTCAGATCGGTGGTGGGTAATTGTTAATACAAAGGACACACAAGAAAGATTGAAAAAAGAGTTAAAATTAAAAAATGAGATACAGCAAGTGATAATGAAGTAAACTGTCACCTGGTATCCAGTAAACTTTACTCCTGGGTTATTTTCTATTTCCCACAATCCTTCATTAAATCCTTTCCGTTTGTTTGATTTTCCAAACTTGTCTTTGTATTCCTTGTAAGGGAAGAGGTCTTTGGGACCTAGAAAAGCACTGCAGAGACACATCAGAAAGAGATTTGACATCTGACCTTCAAATGTAAGGTATTTTTAATATCAACTCAGGTGTCAGAGCATATCTTAGTATATAAATTGTAAGTATGTATAAACTCTCTGAGTTAGGCACATATCACAAGATGTTTTGCACACGTAATTCAAGGTAGAAAAAAATGGACAGCTAGGTATACAGGCCAGCAACGCTGACTGTGTTGCTTTGATTTTAAATTACTAATTTCTTTTTTGTTTTGAAATTGATTTTTAGTTAAACAAGTAGTTTTAAAGATGTCTACTTTGACCACTTAAATCATCTTACACTAAGACTTATATATGCTAATCTTTCATAGGTAAGGGGTGTAAAAACATAAACACTGGAGTAAAAAATGATTCTAACTCTATATGCCACATTAGTATATTTATTATTTCTATAAATTAAAAAATCATTAGTGTTTAATGAGGCATTAGACAAGAAAAAAATTAGAAGTGGCAAACTAGATAGAATCATCCAATTTAAACCTAATCTTAAATTAGTCATAATTATGAAAAGAAAATGAGAATAAATCCTGAGGCTGGCCTAGAGATCCAAGCATTTAAACTAAAGTCTTCAGCATTACTGTCTATGACATTAATCTGGCAGATGACACAGTGGGGCCCACAGCCTGGCTGAGATGCATTTCAAACTGAGACTCATTTATTCACATTTTACTGAACATCTCTAAAGTGTCAGCTGTTCTAGAGGCGCTCGGCGTTCTTCAGGGAACAAAAAGATGAACATCTCTGCCCTCATAGAGCATACATTCTAGTAGCAAGGGTAGGAATCTAGACAATAGAAAAGATAAATAAAATATAGTACCATGTGCTAAAAATAAATAAATCTATTGATGATGCAGAAAAAGGGGATAGTAAGGACTGGGGTGGATTTTAACAGTTTTAGAAATACAGATCAAGAGGGAAGGCCTCACTGAAAAGGGAACATCCAAGAACTGAAGAGGGTGAAGAAGGGACCCATGTGGTTATTTGGGGAAGAGGAGAGCAAGTTGAAGGAAGAGCAAGTATAAAAGGCCCTGAGGTGGAAGAATGCCTAGTGTATCTGGAGTGAAATGAGTGAAGAGAGAGTTGTGAGACGAGGTCAGAAAGGTACCAGTATGGGCGCACGATCGTGTTGGGGCTTTGAGGCCACTATAAAGGCTTTGAGTCAGATGGGAAGCCATTAACGGTTCTGAGTGTGACAATTTGTGTTTTAAAAGGGTCACTCTGGCTGTGCTGAAAACACACTGAAGGTCTGGGTACTAGGGCAGAAGTGGAGAGACTAATTAGAGGCTACTGAAGTAACAATGGTGACTAGGACCAGGGTGTTGGTGAGAGGTGGCTGGATTCTGAATTCACTCTCCAGAAAGAGCCAAGGTGATTTGCTGATGAGTCGCATATGGCATGTGAGAGGGTGGAACTGAGGCTATCTCCAATGATATGGGCTTCCCAGGTGGCTCAGTGGTAAGAATCCACCTGCCAATGCAGAAGATGCAGGGTCGATCTCTGGGTCGGGAAGATCTCCTGGCGAAGGAAATGGCAACCCAGTCCAGTATTCTTGCCTGGGAAATCTCAGGGACAGAGAAACATGGTGTGCTACAGTCCATGGGCTCAAAGAGTCGGACATGACTGAGCACGCACACACACCTGCCAAGGATACAGACTGAGAAATTAGAAGAATGGACTTAATATACTGAAATGCAAGATTTTTGAGAGAACAAGATTTGAAGGTGACACGTTCAGTTCTGGATGTTAAATCTGAAAACCTAGTTAGATATCCCAGTGAAGATGTCAAGTAGGCAACTGGGCAGGTGATCTGGAATTTAGGGAAAACGTCTGTGCTAGAGGTGTGTATTTAGAATTTATCAGCAGAAGTGATATTGAAAGCTTTGAGACAATGGGTTAACAGTTAACTGTTGATTTTATAAATTCCATTTTCTGACTGGATCTTAGTACTGGTCCCTTCCTTACACTGCCCAGCTGATCAAGAATTCAAGTTGATAAAATCACCCAAGCATGCTTTCTGACCCCAATCACCACATCTTCTTTGGTTGTTCAACTTTAACTGTTCAGCATGATTGCATTTCACTGCATCCAGAGATAGTTTATTAGGTTACTGGACATTTTAATCAAACTGAGCATGAGAAGGACATGTGACTTTGGGTCTGGTGATTTCACTTGCAGAGCAATTTGACATGAATTATTAGACTACAGCTTTTGACCTTTCTCCAGTCGTCCTTGACTCTAGGTATAGGAATTAACTGTGGGCTAAGCTGCCTGAGGTTCATGTCAGCTATTGATGCTAACCAGAGCCTGTCTGTACTTTATGCCACAGGAGCCAGGGTTAATGATTCAACTGGCCATGTGAGCTATTGCCAGAAAGAGGGACATTGATTGAATGAGCTATTCTAAAACAAATTCTTATTATTGATAGATGATCTCGGGTTTTTCTGGTTTACAGATAATTCCACAAATCAAATCTCCTTTCAATTGGTTAACTCTGCTGTATGTTTTATAAATTTTAAAGGGTAGACCAGAAAATAAAATTGTTCAAAGTAATATGCTCTAAGAATGTTATTTTTTTTTCCTGGCAAAGGCTGCCTTAAGAATTATCCAGACTAAAACTACAGGGGTAGAGTTATATGTGGCAGAAGAAATTTGGGCTCCAATCTCCTGTCTGTCTGAGCAACAGATTCACAGCCATGTTCCAAGAATTCTGGCTCTCCCTGGGGGTGCTCCTGCTGATAGTTTTCTTGTTAAATTCCTCGCTTTTCACATACTTTCCCCCACTGCATTTATTTCACTGAATCAATTTCAATTCATTCAATGGCTATTTTTGAAAACACCTGCCATAAGCCAGGCACTGTGCACAGCACTGTGTATACAGGGCTTAGCAACATTCACATAATCTCTGCCTTCATAGAGAGATTGAGTATTAGGCACTTGCCAGGGCATATAATCTCAGGTTCAAGGACACCCAATACCTAGTAAATGATCAGCTGAAACAATCTTGTAACAATTTTTCTGAAGTTCACTGTCCTCTAGATGTTTTAAAATCTACTCCTGGATGATCAAACCAGCAGAAAATTCACAAATGGACCGTAACACACTGCTCCTTGGTAGAAATTCTTTTACTGAATTGAGACTTGGAATTATGCCACTGACTTATATTAAGGATGCTACAAGAAAGAGCTCCATATAATCCTTCATACTGTTCCCTGGAATGATTCTGTTACATTTATTAGCAATATACCAGGTGGCAAGCTCTTAAAGGGCAATTTTTATTTCAAGTGCCTCAAAGAATACCCAGAAAATATTTACTAAGTGAATGAAAGTCATCACATAATATGAGTAAATGGGTGACTTTGGTGTATATAGTGGGAATGTAACAATCTTGCTTATTAAATTGTCTTGTTCTAGATATACAATCAGATCACTTAGAATTAAGTCCTAAAGGAAAAGCAAAATAATGTATGGACACAAAACAGAGTTAGGAATGAGGGAAATACAAAAATAGGTATCACAAAGCCCTGAGCACTTATTACTTTGGTAAAACATTTATTTCTAAGCCTCTAGCAACCTCTTCAAGGAGAAAAACGTGTTAAGTTGCATTGTCCACAAGTGTCTATTAGATAAAAACAAAACAAAGAAAAGAAAAGAAAACTAACCTCTTGAAAGAAAACATAAATGTTTCTCAGATGAAGACAAGCAAGAACCAGGACTTAAAGGGCCCTCTCCTGGCTAACTCTCTTTCGTAGGAGAATAAGGAAGATGTAAGGGTGCGAGAAACAGCAAAGTAAGGAGAAGTTCACGCCTGGCTCTGCTAGCATTCACATAAACATAGGGACGGCCCTGACTTTGAAGACTTCCAAGATTTCATCATAGTTTTTAGCTTTTGCTCCCATTTGCAACTCCTATTCCATTTGTGTCCTTGTTGTAAACAACCATATGTGTTCTCAGTGTGTCAAGGTTGCCTACTGTTCCCTAGTACCCATGACCATCTTCTTCCTTTTAATGGATTACTCCTCCCAATTTGTTTCCCAACAGGGCTGCCTGGCTAGAGACCATGTTTCCAGCTTCCTTACAGCTTGATATGGCCTGATGACTGACCAAGTTCTTGTCACTGGAATAAACAAAAGTATAAGTGACATATCTGCAAGATGCATGGGGGCTGCTGAGCCAGTTTTTGCTTTTTTGTTCATTTTTCAAAATAAGCAGACAAGACCAATACCCCCATGGAATGGCAGAACAACACAATAGAAGAAACCTGGGTCCCTGGAACAGAGCTGACTACCCACCTTGATGTATCTGCCTCTCTCTGGTTGTTTCAAAAAAAAAAAAATAGTAAACTCCTATATTATTTGAGACACTGTATTTTCAGTTTCCTTTATTCAACAGTTTAACCTGTACTAAGTGACCAACAGAATTATGAAAACTTACAAAGGTGGTATGTTTCCTTCAGAGACTGACAAACTGTGAAGAGGCCCGAGAGACTGTGAAATATGAATGGAAGACATATGTTTCTAGCAGGGAAACATACACGAGCTACAAGAGAAATGACTGGAAATGCTAAGGAAGCCACCCTAGGACTGAGAAGTATCCTAAAAGAAACTTCTGGGTCATGCCCAACATTAAGCGAAACAAATGACATTAAAAAGCAAAATAAATGAAAAATCTTGAGATTAAGAAAAGATAGATTACCTTTGTAATTTTATATAAGTGGTTATAATGATTTTAAAAGCATATAAAATAATATAAAGTGATTGTTAACAACTTATGTCATCTAGCAGAATCAAATCAGAACTGTTGAAAATTTATGTTGTTTTGTTGACTTACGTTTCGTGGGTGCCAAAAAAGAAGATAGGGTATTTATTGGCTGGAGGCTTCACAGCTCCCTCTGGGAGTTCATCGATCTGTTAAAAATAAAATCAGGTTAAATAGCATAAACACGAACAAACACTGTCATGATAATTTATTGCTATTTTCAAAATAAAATTACTCTAATAAAAATCCCAGTCATTTTTCTTTTCCCTGAACCTTATTAAAATGATTCTAGAGGTCATATTGACACATCATATGGAGAGTAACTCTGTGAACTGATGGTAACCATTATGGCAACACATAATCAGGAGCCAAAACTACTCACTTCCTTCAGCTCAATAGAATTACACTTGGGAATCTGTCCTGGTGAAGTAATACAAGAGAATAACAAAGAAACAAAAAAGATGCACTTTGGGGGGATAGCAGCAAATTTTTACACATACACACACACTCCCTAGAAACATAAGCATTACAAAATATGATAATTATGGAAAATTAACAAAATATTATATAGTGGCTAAAAGGTATCTCTTGCCTGGACTACTACAAGTAGTAGTAGTCTTGTAGTCTACTACAAGACTCTCCCCACAAGGTGAAGTTGGAACCATGTTTTTAAAAGCATATTCAATTGCGTCAAATCCTTTAACAGCTTCTCAGAGCTGTGCACCTGAAACCTCTGAGACTTTTTAAAGGTAAACATCATCAGTCTTCCCCAGATCCATCAGTTCTTACATAACAGCTGAGTTTGAGAACTTCCAAACTCTTTAGAATGCTACATATAGACCCATTATTTCCTAGAATGTTTCAAGAAGTGGTCCTTGACTTCTAAATCTCCATCTGCAACCCCCGCCTTTCTTTTGAACTCCAGGCTTGAATTTATACATACCTTCAAACCATTTTCATTTATAGGTCCTGCAAGCAGCTTAAAATTAAGACAAGGCTATGAATAGGAGAAGAGACATACTTGTAGTTTATAGAGCAAGGAAGTGTCTGGTATCCAGTGTCTTGAAGAAATCTAAGGCCTTCTTAACTAACATATGGCAACAGCCTGATGATTACTAAATATCACAACTTCATCTCTGAACTGAATGAACCATGTGTCACAGAACAGATGTTCTGGCATACTGAGAGAAGATGGACTTTGAGTCTAGAAATGTGTAATTAAGTCTGGCTTCTGACTTAAACTGATATAGAAAACATCACTTAATATTAGACTTTCACATCTGCAAAATGAGATGGTTGTACTAGGTAACCTCTAGGTTTCCTTCAAGTCCTGAGATCCCATGCCTTGTCTAGAACTGAACTAATTTTCTCTGAATTTGTTTTGTTTCCTGTCTCATGGATTGGCACACTCAGTTACCAAGAAAGAAACCTTTATCTTTTTATTATTTCCTCAAGCACTATGTTCAGTTTTTCATCAACTTCTCCAATTTGGCTCCTGAAATGTCTCCAAATTGAATACCATTCCCATCACTAAATTTAGTTCCCTAAAAAAGTTCTCATGATCTTTTGACAAGGCCATAGCAGCCTTTCAAATTATCTTCTTGTCTCTTAGGCTTGCCCGTTACCTACTATACAGTGTTGGTCACTAAACTGTGTCCGACTCTTTGTGACCCTATGGACTGTAGCCCGCCAGGCTCCTCTGTCTATAGAGTTCTCCAGGGAAGAATACTGGAGTAGGTTGCCATTCCCTTCTCCAGGGGATCTGCCTGACCTAGGGGTTGAATCTGGGTCTCCTGCATCACTGGCAGATTCTTTACCATCTGAGCCACTAAGGAAGGAAGCCCACTTACTATACAACTTCTGTGTAAACCTTGTATATGTTACATTTCAATACACTACCCTGTAAGGACAATTTAAAATGAATAATTTCATTCTGAATAAAACTCAATATATTTTCAGTTTTATATATATACACACACATATATTATTGTGGTAAAAAAGACCTAACATAAAATTTTCCATATTACCCATTTTTAAACGTATAGTTCAGTAACATTAAGACTATTCACACTGCTATGATACAGATCTCCAGAAAGTGAACATATTTTAAAGAACAAAAAACAGAAATATGGAAATGCATATGTTTATGTATGTGGGGGCACTGAATTGCTAGCTGACAAAACAGTATCACATCAGGTTTTTTTTCCACTCCTGTGAGAAAACTGAAAGTGAATCTTTTTAAAAAATCTTTTAAAACTTTTCTTTCACATAAGACATAACTTGTGATTGAACTCTTCCTCTGCTGTAATGTTATGTAACTAACATCTACTGTAGAAGCTACAAACTGATAGCTCTTAGGCCCATGTCCAGCCTGAAGAAATGCTTTGTTTGGCTCATACAGTGTTTTAAAAATACTGAATTAGTTGTCAACAGTTTAATACTGGAAGATTCATTATTAAAATCCAGAGTAATAGCTTCTGTGGAAAAAATACTGAAGACAGGGCTGAGCAACACTAAGCCTGATTCCCACAAGGCAACAATCAGCTGAAGATGATCCAGCTGCCTGCAGACAAGGTCTGCTCTCTCAGGTGTAACCTGACTACCTTTCTCCAGGTGATCCTTTAGGTGCCTGCTTCCCTTATTTATATGACTTGCTTGGCCTCTGAATATCTGAGTTCATGCCTCCTGTGATAAACAGTGTCAAGACAGCAGCTTTATCATCACTCTGGTTCCCTCAAAAAGGTGTTAAAAGTTGACATGCACTCACTGTATTTTATTGAGAGTCTCTGTTCTGAAAATTACACATTGACAGTTTTGGAATTATACCGAGCTGTTCAAGTGGATATACCTTCTTGATCTAATTAAAGAGTGCACCTCTGAGGCACTGGTTTTTGTGTTTGTTTTGGCTTCTAGAGTGAATACTTACTTCAGTTGTTGTTGTTCAGTCACTAAGTTGTGTCTGACTCTTTGCAACCCCACGGACATAGCACGCCAGGCTTCCTTGTCCTTCACCATCTCCTGGAGTTTACTCAAACTCATGTCCATTGAGTCAGTGATGCCATCCACCTGTCTCGTCCTCTGTCGCCCCCTTCTCCTCCTGCCCTCAGTCTTACCCAGCATCAGGGTTTTTCTCAATGAGTTGGCTCTTCACATTAGGTGGCCAAAGTACCGGAGCTTCTGTTTTTCTACTGTTTCTGCTTTCCTGAATTTTATTTTCACTTTTATTTCTGGTTCTTGGCTATGTTCAGTTCTGATTCTGGTTTGCACATAGCCAGTGTTATTCCCCCATAATAGGAGGCTGGGGATCTAGTTTCTTTTGGGTATGACAGGGCAAATAATCTGGTACAACAGTCTTCTGGTTGTAGAAGAATAAGTCCTGCTTTTACTGAAAAGAAGAAAAGCCCTTTGAGATCCAGATCAGTTAAGTGTATGAATTTAGTGCGTCCTTTAACCTGCAGCTGAAGCTGTAGACCTGAAGCTGAGGCCTGTGTGTGTGTCTATACTCGAAAGAGTCTTTACCCTTCCTTGCATGAGTTTGAAAGATTTTCCTTTTTCTAGGAAGGGTATTAACAAATTAGATATAAATTTCTTAAGACGAAAGAGTTTTGTTTTTATTGAGTTATAGATACTAATAAGATTACAAAAATCTAATATAAAGGAACATAACAATCCTCAAGAAATTAAAAAAGTGAACGCAGAGTACTTCTTGTTATTGTTCTTTGTTTGTCTGCTCTGCTCGCTGCAGAGACACTTCGGGGAGGTCAGGCAGAAACTGAGACTGTCCCTTGGGCCCGAGGAGGTGGGGCCTGGAGGGAGGGGCCTCATGTTTCCTAGGAAACTTGTTCTCCGAGTCTCATCTCTGGGCCCTCGCCATCAATACCACCTGAGGACTCAGGAGAAATGCGACTTCTCAGTCCACAACCCAGGCCAACTGACTCAGACATCTTGCGGGTTAGGCTCAAGAATCAGTGTTTTAAGAACCTCCAGCTACGCACACTTGGGTGCATGCGTTCTTTCAGACTACATTTTTCTCTGGAATATATGCCCAAGAGTGGGAATAGGGTCACATGGCAGCTCTATGTTTAGACCTTTAAGGAGCCTTCATACTGTTCTCCAGAGGGGCTGCACCAAATCATATTCCCACCAAAAATGTAGAGGGGCTCCCTAGCTGTTTCAGATGTTAATGATAAGACATTCCACCCTCCTGCTGGGAGTCCTCAAGATGAGCCACTTTTGTTTCCTATGATTAACTAAGTTTGCTTAAATCTGCAGCAGTTTTGCACTGAGACTGCAAAATTGCATCAGTGCACATTTATTTGCCTAATACTTTAAAAAAAGTATAAAATGTACATAAAATTCTCAATCTTTTAAAGGAGTGCTGCTGCTGCTGCTGCTGCTAAGTCACTTCAGTCGTGTCCGACTCTGTGCAACCCCAGAGACGACACCCCACCAGGCTCCCCCGTCCCTGGGATTCTCCAGGCAAGAACACTGGAGTGGGTTGCCATTTCCTTCTCCACTATATTAAATGTGGTGGCCTCTTAAGGGAAAACACCCTTCTCACAAGAATATTTTTATACATGAATCCAAATTTAAGTAATCAAAGTGAATCTTTGAACAAATCAGACTGGTTTACAATTCTGGTTTAAAAACAACTATTTGTCTTTATCTGGATTTAATCATTGCAGAGTGTAACATAAGTAAATAAAAAAATAATAAAATTGGGGCTTCTCATGAAGATACTAATTTACATCTGAACTTAAAAGAGTCTACTGATAAGCTAGTATTACTTCCATATAATGTTTAGGAGTAAGGAAAATGTAAACTTAAATTACAATTCTGACAAACGTTCCTGTATCAACAGTAATTATATTCTGTGGGATGTTAAGATCAAACACAGTTTCCAATGGTAAACTTTAAGACCTCGGACTAATAACTAAATTAATTAAAGGATAATCTCTGCATCTTTGAATAATTCCTAAGATAGAATGCTGAAACGACTGGTCAGCAAGTATGACCAGCAACTGCATGCTCAGTTGCTCAGCCACGTCTGACTTTGTGACCCCATGGGCTGTGGCATACCAGGCTTCTCTGTACATGGGGTTCTCCAATCAAGAATACTGAAGTGGGTTGCCATGCCCTCCTTCAGGGGATCTGCCCAACCCAGGGATCGAACCCATACCTCTTATGTCTCCTGAATTGGCAGGCAGGTTCTAGTGCCACATGGGAAACCTTCAGCAAGTGGTTTTAACAAATACATGACTTTTAACTTTTAAATGTACTGGAAAGGATATATGTATTATGTGTATCCATGAGCTTTTCTGGTTTGTTAAAACACTTGTATGTGACAAATTTCTCAGCTTCTCTGTGAAATAGGAGTTACTGTGGTTAAATTATAATATGGAGATTGAGACTATACTAAGAGCAACAGTGACAAGAAGTAGAACCATGTATGCAAAGGTAATGAATGGCATAAGCTCTTGTTTATTAATGGGAAAAGTTAGTCCTGTACTTGAAGTTAAGTATCTAGGTTGTACCATAGTGTGAAAGAGGACAAATCTGGATACTGAAAGCTGTAGATTTGTAAAAAGGGAAATTTACTTGCCCTGGACAACAATAACTGCGAATACTAGTCTAAAAATATGCAATGAAACGTTAAAATTTTGCCAAAGCTGGCTCAGTTTTGATGGATTTACTTGTAATATTAAAAAGTGAAAGCTTATAAATCCATTAATGTCAAGTACTTATTAATATAAAACCAGAATTTGGTTTTCTCTGTTAAAATAACAAATTGGTCTTGGAATACTCTATCTGTTTGTAACAAAATATGGCAAAACCTGAATACTCTGCATAGACAGTCATATCTCACTAGAGTAACTTCCTGGACTTTGTGCTCTTTCCTACCCTTAAATTTTGCTTAAAAAAAACAAAACAAAACAATAGAAGTTCCTTGCTAAAGAGTTAAAGTTCTTTAAAAAAAAAAAAAAAAAAAGGAGGGTCATAATCTTCAATGCTAATTTATTTAAAACATTATGTTGTTACTATGACTAAGTCATTATTCATTACCCTCAGATATCTAAGCTCCAGTCTTAATCAAGCTATGAAGTTTGATAATTCTGTGATGCTACTGAGTTCATAGCACTCACTGGGAAACAAATAATTTGGTTCAGACTGTGGTATAAGACTGCAAATTCAATACTATGTGCTGCCTCAACATTCTGTAACACTGGGATGGTTCTGAATGGCCTACCCACAACTTCTCTTCCTCATTCTGCTCTGTGGACAAGGTCCCTTGGTCAAAAAATCCTCCTCATCAGAGGGACCAAGCACAGTTTCTTTCTATCCCTAATTAGCAGGTTTTGGTTCCCTTCTAGCCTCCGAATTTTTCAAACAAGACAATCACACCCTCCTGTGGGAACCCCACTCTCTTGATACTACAAAACCTGCCTCCCATTGCCCCAGCTGCTTCTGAGGGAACCCCTAGGACACCTTGCATGGCATGCAGTGTCTTCCTCCTCTGGGAGTGAATTTACGGAATTAATAAATAGTTGGCTATCTTACCTGTCTAGTGTTTTGTGTGAGCCATTACCAAAAACATATGTGGGGAACTGTCTGTCATCAATAGATTGAATAGGAAGTGATCCAAATACAAATAGGCACCAACATCAGGGGAATCTCATCAGAATGCTGGAGTAAGAGGTTCCACACAGTGGTACCTTAGAGGTTTCAGGTACTATAGCAGTCCAGATGGTAGCTGGGGGTGGGGTTGAATGGAAGATGAGAAGTCTTGAGGTCCAGAGGGCTAGGCAAAGATACCAAGGTCCCTCCCTTGGCAGTGTCTCTTCTCTCAGAAAAGCTCATGATCCATTCATAAACTTACTTTGTTCAAATGTCTACTCATGTAGCACTGCATCAGAAGATTTTCCCCTTACAACCCAACTTAAAATAGTACCTCTTACCCTGTCATTCTCTATTCTTTTATTCTGCTTTATTTTTATTATAAGAATTCCCCTGACATTGAGTATATGTTGTATCTTCACATTAGAATATAATCTCTGTGAGAGGGAAACTTGGTTTTGTTCACCACAATAGCTCTACTGCCTAAAGCAGCACCTGATGCTGGGTGGGAGCATAATAAATATTCCTCGAGGACCAAGGTTTCCTTACTCACTCAGGATCTGAGGAAGCCCTACCTACACTTGCACATAGAGAGAATCAGTAACCCTGGCTGTGAAGGAGAAGAGAACTGTACATCACAGAACACTTTCAATAACATTACTAAGAAAAACTATTTTAAGGTTACAGTATAACTAAGGAATCTCTATGCTTAAGAAAAGAAAATGAGTACAAACATCTTGTCTCTTTGAATATGTCAGTAAGAAGAACTGTGGGGGCCAGCTGACTAAGAATGTGGAGAAATAAAAAGCCCATTTTACCTATCAAAGTTTATGAAGTGAGTTTAAATTACAGAGGGGAAAAAAAGCTTGTGATCTTATTATAAAATGGTTTCAGGTAAAGAGAAGTCTACAAACAAGTCAACAAATTCACTGTAGGGGAAGAAAGCACAGTATGGAAAAAGGAAATGTGTACAAGAGGACAGGAAGAGAATTTTAAAAATTTGAGTATATTTGAATTAACAAACAGGTAATTGATCATCTTAATATCTGAAAATAATACTTTCTTAGAAGGACCCCAAGCATGATAAGGAAATAACCTGCAATATAACAGTTCAAAAAATCTGTTGAAAACCAGTCCCTAATTATCTTCAAGAATATAAAACCATTACTTGTTAGTTGACAGAGTGATCTCACACTAAAAGACAATTTGCTTTTCACTCCATAAAACTTTGAAAAACCTTGCCATTTTCATCTTTTAAAAATTTCAAGTAATTCTGAGAGGTCACAGTATACTTAGAATGCAGTGCTTTTACTGTAGGCTTTATGTAGGGGGCAGGCCAGATGACTTATTGAGGTGCCATGTTGGTATGTGACATTGCGGATTCTGAAGGAGCATACATGGGGCATTAATACATTTCACAGTGCACCTGCAGAGAGCCAGCTGGACAACTGGAAGAACTCAGGCTGAACAATAAAGAGCGAGGGATGTGGCTTATGGTCTTCATATAAGATCTTTATCTGTAGTGCCAGATCCTTTTTAAGAAAAATTATAGCAATCATATTTTAAATGAAATGTCTGGCCCATTTCCCCCAACTTACCCTCAGTTTTTTAAGCAACTGTCCACATAGGTTCAATTTTGAAGAGGTATAAAATACTCTTTTAGGGTTTACTTTCACTTTTATTGGAATAAAATTAATATATAGTGAAATATACTGATCCTAAATGTAAATCTAATGAGATTCTGATACATGCGTATGCCCATATAAGCAGCCTCTAATCAAGTATGGAACATTTAAGTTGTCTCAGAACGTTTTCTCAGCTTCTCTACCAGTTACTTTCTGTCTACCAAGACAACTATTTTCCTGATTTCTGTCATCATAGACCAATTTCGCCTGTTTCTGAACTTGTAAGTTTTAAAAAAACAATAGCAAGAAGTCTTTGGTCATTGGCTTCTTTTCTCAATGTCTTTTTGAGATGAATTCATATTATATTAGTAATATCATTCCTACATCATTCTTTTATATTCCCAAGTAGTATTCTACAGCATCTGTTCTCCAATGTAATGATGGACATTTGTACTGTTTCCAGTTCTGACTACTGTGAATGAAACTGCTATAATTATTCTTGTGACTTTTTGAGGGTAATATATGCTTTTCATTTTTCTGGATCCTAGGAGAAGGATTATTGGGCAATAGTACAGGTGTATGTTTAACAACCTAAGAAACTTCCACACTGTTTCCCAAAGTGGTTATACTATTTTATAACCCCTTGAACAATACGTGAGTTCCAGCTGCTCTGCACCCTAACTCACATTTAGTGTGGCCAGTCTTTTTAATTTTAGGCATTCTGATAGATATGAAGTGGTATTTATCTTTTAACACATCAAATGGTCACAGTGCTTTACACATTTACCCAAGAGAAATGAAAGTGAAATGAAAGAGAAAGAGCAATGCAAGTTCACACAAAGATTTGTATAAGGATCTATATGGCAGCTTTACTCAGAATAGTGAAAATCTGGAATAGCGCAGATATCCATCAACATGAGAATGGTTTAACAAACTGTAGTAATATTCTTACAAGCGAATATTATTCTATAATAAAAAGTACTAATCACACAGTAACATGGATGAAACTCAAAAACATTATGGTAAATGACAGAAATGTACATAAGAGAATAATACTGGAATACAGCATAAATAGAATATTACATGATTCCATTTACATGAATTTTCAGAAAAGAAAAAGCTAGTTTATGATAAAAAAAAAAACAAAACAAAACCCTGAACAGTGATTACCTCTGGGGGAAGGTGGGAGTGGTGTGACTGATGGAAACAGGCATAAGAGAATTTTCTGGGGGGATGGTGTATTTCATATCTTGATAGGGGCTTGGGTTTTACAGGTGTATAAATTTGTCGTAATGCATCAAATGGAACACTTAAGATTTATGCATTTCACTGTAAGTGACTTTTTACCTCAAAAATGTAAATAAACATTAAATCCTACTTAATTACATGCATGCTGAAGTATTTAGGAATAAAACATCATAATGTACACAAATTAATTTAAAATATATAAAAATAAGATAAATGGGTGATAGATGGATAGAAATGTTTTAGAATAAAATAAAATGTTATAAAATAAAATGTTAAATGTAGATTCCAGGTGGTGGGGGTATGATGCCCACTTTTATATCAACTTTCTTTATATTTCAAAAATTTTGTAATAATATTTTGGTAAAAAGAGGCGGAGAGAGGAGAGAGGATAATGAAGGTATAACAAGTTGGTTAAAACCTTGTTTTTAAAATATGATCAACTAATATTGTTTGGACAATAAATCAATATGAGACAGGAAACTGCTGTACTTTCTTATATGCCAAGGGTTTTAAAACTGTGTACGCACTTTAGCTAAAAACAACTGAATTTAAAGAAGAAGTTTTAATCAAATAATGCCATTTGCAGCTACATGGATGGACCTAGAGATTATCATACTAAGTGAAATAAGTCAGGCAGAAAAAGATATCACATGGTATCTCTTATACGTGGAATCTATAAAACAAAGATAATTTGAGTTTTTAAAAAAAATTTACAAAACAGAAAAAGACTACAGACATTGAAAACAAATTTATGGTTACCAAAGGGAGAAAGGTAGGGGAGAGATAAATTAGAATTAGCGATTAACAGATACGCACTACTATATAGAAAATGGATAAATAATAAGGATCTCTGGTATAGCACAGGGAATGATAGTATCCTGTAACCACCTATAATGGAAAAGAATTTGGGAAAGTATATATATCCAAATCATTTTGCTGTATACCTGAAATTAACACAATATCAACTATAATCAACTATATTCCAATTAAAATATTTTTTAAAAGTTTTAAAAACCACCAAATTGTCAACTAGAGATTGCACTTCCACCAATAATATGTCTCTAAATCCCTGCATCTTTACTAATAATGGAGAAGATCTATTTATCTTATCTAATCTTCCATGTGAAAAATGGGGTTTTAATTTGTACTTTCTTAATTACAGATGATGCTCAGTATCCTTTCATATGCTAAAAGTTATCTGTATTATATTTCTATAAACTCCTTATTCATACCCATTTTTCTACTGGGTTGTTGTCTACTTTTGTTATTGATCATTAAAAGCTCATTTTGTCTATCTATCTGGTAGTCCTTTTCCTACCATTTGTTACATGTATTCTACCCATTTATCATATGTCTTGATTTCATCTGCAACATTTTTTTGCTAGCAGAAATTCTTAATTTTTATATAGTAAAAACTATTAATCATTTCCTTTGTGACTTATGGGTTTGTATTATGCTTAAAAGGTCTTTGCTATTCCAAGATTACCCCAAAATTCTCCCATATTTCTTTTGTGACTTCACCCATTACAAAAGGGTTCCATGATTTTTTTTTGTAAGCAGAAATGTGCCTAACAATGAGTGTAGGGAAGTGAACACCCACCCCACATAAACAAGTACTAGGACTATAAACTGCTACAAACATTTAAGAAGCTGATATGATTGCATATGTTATAAAATGAAAACATACATACCACATGGCCTAACAATTTCACTTTTAGGAACCAATCTATCCTACAGAAATAAGAACACGAGTGAATATACAAAGTTAAACAAACCAACATGTTCACTGAGGTTCTCCTGCCAAAGAAGAAATAATTAGCAGGCCATCAATCAGTATGCTGCTGCTGCTGCTGCTAAGTCGCTTCAGTCATGTCCAACTCTGTGCGACCCCATAGACGGCAGCCCACCAGGCTTCCCCGTCCCTGGGATTCTCCTGGCAAGAACACTGGAGTGGGTTGCCATTTCCTTCTCCAATGCATGAAAGTGAAAAGTGAAAGTGAAGTCGCTCAGTCGTGTCCGACTCCTAACAACCCCATGGACTGCAGCCTACCAGGCTCCTCTGTCCATGGGATTTTCCAGGCAAGAGTACTGGAGTGGGGTGCCATTGCCTTCTCTGATCAATCAGTATAGGAATGGTTAAGTCAGTTACGGTGCAGTCAGGCTCTGGCACATCCATAGCCAAGATCATATGTGTTGACATGGAAAGCTAGCAGTATATCAAGGACAAGAGCAAGGAGCATGATGCAGAATAAAAATGGTAACTACATAAACCATGCATGCATGTGAATGTGTATACAAGTGGAGTAAAACATGAGGAAGGGTGCATACCAAACTATCAGTACTAGTTACCTCAATGGAATAGGCATGGTAGTGCTATAAAACTATATTTCTTCTGTAATTAGAAATAAACAAAAATATTTTTTAAGAGTAATTCAATAAAAATATTGATGCTCAGAGCATGCATGATCAAGTCTGATTTAAAAAAAATAATTGCAGAATGGAATTTCTATTAGGTAAAGAGCAAATGGACAATTAAACTTCCAGACTCTGCTGAGGACGACTTTTTCTTTAAACAGTCAGCCTCTCTGGACCAATGATAATCTTGTGTGTGTGTTCAGTCATGTCAGACTGTTTGTGACCCCATGAACTGTAGCCCACCAGGTTTCTCTGTCCATAGGATTTCCCAGGCAAGAATACTGGGGTGGGTTGCCATTTCCTTCTCCAAGGGATCTTCCTGACCCAGGGATTAAACCCGGGTCTCTTTTGTCTCCTGCATTGGCAGGTGGGTTCTTTACCACTAGCACTGCCTAGGAAGCCCCAATGAGAACTTTCTCTCATTAGATACAGAGGCACCCTTTCCCACTGCAAGGGGGGTCTGGAGTGAGTCTCCAGTTTTGAACCTGGTCTGAATTTCAAAGGATACTATAACTGTAGAATTTCAGCCTTTCCTTTCCCATTCCCCTAGAACAGAGTCTTAGCTGGTCTTCCTCTAGCTAAGTTCCCTTAATTATAAGCAAAATTTCCTACAGAACATTTTAATGGGGAGAGAATTCCCTGTTTTACTCATATCCTCCAAACCCTGTCTTCTCCATCAAAAAAAATAAAAGAAAATCATTTTAAACTAAATACAGATACCTATGAATCCAATTCACAGTATCTGTACCAATTTGGGCACATCTTTTATTTTTTGTGTCAATTCACTAAGGTTTATGTTGTCAACAAAATGATATATAATATCTGCTTTTCTCCCTTAAATTCTATTTTATATGATACAAATCACTGCCACTTCTTGCTTTATTCAAACATGATATCTTCTCAATCTGGGGCTAATTACTGTCTTCTACTATTTTGTGTTAGATTGGTCTCTTATAAACATTGCATTACTTTATTGATACAAATGGAGACCATTTATGTTTGTAATATAATGTCTGGCTTTTTATGCTTCTGTTTTCTCTCTTCAAGTTTACTTTTATTACATGAATTATAACTCAAATACCTAATTTTTAATTTAAAAAGTACTTCTGATATTTCAAGAACACTATTAAAATAATATTTAACCAATAATATTAAGATGATATTTATCTATTTTAATTTGAAAAAAAAAAAGGTATTTAGTGTTCTCTTGTCTCTTCTTCCCTTTCCCAATCTTTATTAATCTTTCCTCCGTCTTTTCTGTATTATGTTTTACTGTCTGGTCTACTAAATTAGCTGCTAATCACTTTTCTTGTTATAATGACTGTAACTGTCCAAGGCAGACACCTTCAATGAAGAAGCAGGAAGAAGGCAAATCACATATCAAACAGGATATACACTACCCGAGTGTCAGTTTCAGTTGAAGATGCAAGACATAGATAATACATTCAAAATGAGGTGAGTAATCACCATGCCAGACTCACAAAGAATGTGGGCAAAGAACCTTGTAAACTTTAGCTTCAGCACAGTAAGAAAACAAAACAAAACAAAGAAAGGCTGGAGAAGTCAAGAGAAGAGGTAGAAATTAGGAGAGGATTTTTGGAAAAAGCTTTTTTACCCCAAGTGCCTTGACCTAGGGAAAGAAGTTTCAACAAGACCCTTGGAGATCTTAAGATAAATCTTCTAGAGCTTGGGTGTCACAGGAGACTGGTGTTTGACTCAAGTTTGAGAAAGCCTGAGGAAGACTATAGAACTTCTTGGCGAGCCCCTCTGATGGCAGAATGAAATGGTTGATGACTGCACTGAGACTGGTGTGCACTCCAAGAGTTCCTTGTGGTAAGAATGCAGGTCTTCCATGGACCATTAGGTAGAGACAGTATGAGAGATGTCTTAAATCCTATCCAAGAGGGCCATCTGGAGGTGAGGGGACCACAGCAGGAAGAAGGTGGAAATGTACTGTGACAAACCCAGGGCGGAGGGACTGGACTAAGTGACTGTTCACAGGAGGTATTAATACATTTGCCTGTATCAAGAGACGTGAAGAGATAATCCCAGGATTACTGGTGGTAGGCTGCTTCTTAATCAGTTCCTAGTAATCCCCATTTCCTGGTATTCATAGCCCTGTATAATCCCCTTTTTGATTATGGGCTAGATCTAGTTACTTAGTTCCAATGAATGGAACATGGCACAAGAGATGGGACGTCATTTCCAAGACCATGTTACAAAAGTCAATCACTTCCAGCTTGCTGACTCTTGCCCTCTTGGTTTCTTGCTCTGAGGAAGCTGGCTGCTGTATCTTGAGTTGCTCTCTGGAGAAGCCCATGTGGCAAGGAATCTAGGGATGGCTCTGGCCAACAGCTCATGAAGAAATAAGGCCAATAACTCACAAGGAACTGAAGCCTGCCAACAACTACTGGAATGAGCTTGGAAGCACATCCACTCCCTAGACAAGCCTAATGACTGTGATAGATACAGAGGCAGAGGGTCCAGGTAAGTCACACCTAGATTCCTGATCCACAGAAACTTTAATGTTCACTGTTTTAAACCAGTAAGTTTTTGAGTAATTTGTTATGTAGCCAAAGGTAAAACAGAATAGCTCTGAAGAAAGCACAAAAGAATTCATGAACAAAAAGAATCAGCTCTAAAATGTTATCCAGGCCAGAAAGCACCAACACCAGCTCATAATAATAAGAACTGTCCTATCACCTTCTATCCCATTTCAATCCTAGAGGGCTGAAGAATGTTGGATAAGCAGTCAATATACTAGGTAAGGTCAACAAAATTAGTTGACCCCTCCTCTTACTAGAGTACACCAACCTTTAGGAGGCACAAGCTTCTTTGGAAGGAAGAAAATTTGGCTTTTTTTTTTTATCTTTAAAAGCCCTGTTAATTTTTTTTTAAATTTTATTTTATTTTTAAACTTTATAATATTGTATTGGTTTTGCCAAATTTGGCTTTAAATGACGTTTGAAGTTTCAAATAATTATACAGAATTGACCACATTAATTCTTGTATTTAGTCTGCTTCTGTACTAGGACTGCTTTGAGGACTTCTCATTAGCAGAGAGTGTCATCTAAAGGGACAGGAGCGATGTGAGTATAACAGAATGGGTACGGACAGAGTAGAGGCAAAACAGTTTCAAAAAAGTGAAATGAGGACCAAAAGAAGAGTAGCTTAATCATAGGGAGAAACAACAAAAGTGGGGGCAGGTCAAGATGAGTAATAAATCTAGAAAAATGGTATAGATGATCTTATCTGCATAGCAAAAAGAGACACAGACATAGAGAACAAACATGGACCAAGCAGGAAAGGGGGGAAGTGAGATGAATCGGGAGAGTGGGATTGACATATACACACTATTATGTATATAACAGATAACTACTGAGAACCTCCTGTATAGCACAGGGAACTCTACTAGTGCTCTGAGGTGACCTAAACGGGAAGGAAATTAAAAAAAGCAGAGATATATGTACATATATAGCTGATTCATTTTGCTGTACAGCAGAAACTGACACAGCAGTGTCAAGCAATTATACTCCAATAAAAATAAAACAATACATTTTAAAAAGAGGAAAAAAAGATGAGAACTAAGTAATGCATGAAGATGAGACAAAAGAAAACCAGCCAGGCCAGAATCCAACATTTTGTAAATGACAGTTTCCAAACCCACAGGTCTCCACAGTGCTCTGAGAAGTTTGCATTACTAATGAGAGTCATGATATCTGCTTCAATTTTAAAAATCAACAGATATAATAATTTAAATACTTTCTGTCTACAACTGAACAGTATAAGAGTCCCTCCATATCTACTGAGCGAGTATGTGTAGCAAAAGTAGACAAGAGTGTTCATGATTCAAACATTCAGTTAGGTTTACCCCTCAACTGAACACAGCTAGCTGCTTCTGGATTTGATCACTGACCTGTTCAAATTTTGAGTATCATATTATTTAGTTTATTCCCCAAAAATGGTTGGTTAAGACAGCAAAAGAAATATGGATGTTGAAGCAGAATTTAGTGAACAGCACAAAGTGATAATAATCTTATGTTTATTTCAAAATTATCTTTATTCTATCTGAAAACTGAATTTATCTGATCAATATCAAGGTTCTCCATCTGAACCAGCATCGAAGAGGGAAAAAAAATGATGGCAAGTACATTCTAGTTCAGCATTTTATTTTTTAAAAATAATTACATTTTAGATGATCATTTTGGTGACTATCTTTTCATGTCTTTTATATTCATACACATATATTTTGGGCTCCCCTGGTGGCTCAGATGGTAAAGAATCTGCCTGCAATGCAGGGCAGACCCAGGGTTGATCCTTCGGTCGGGAAGATCCCCTGGAGAAGGGAATGGCTACCCATTCCAGTATTCTTGCCTGGAAAATCCCAGGAGGAGCCTGGCGGGCTACCGTCCATGTGTTCGCAAATAGTTGGACATGACTGAGTGACTAACACTTTCACTTTTCACATATATTTTACATAAATGGGATATGTCACAAAAGCCGTTTTATCATGGAGATCCTTTTTTTCTTTTAAATAGAGATGTGTATGTGTGTGTTAGTTTATTGAGTGGTAGGTAAGAAGAAGTTTACCTCTACAACTACCTCAGATCTATTTATCCCCAGGTCATAATTACAGTTGGAACCTCCATGTCCACGGTTCCTCATCTGCTGATTCAGTCAACCAAGGAATGAAAATTATTTGAGAAAAAAAAAAATCCAGAAAATTCCAAAAAGTAAAACCTGAATTTGCAAAGTGCTGGTAATTATACAACATTTACATTGTATCAGGTATTGCTAGTAAGCTAGAGATGATTTAAAATGTATGGGAGGGTGTGTGTGGGTTTTATATAAAGGACTTGGGTGTCCACAGATTTTGGTATCTTTGGGTATACTGGAACCAATCCCCCTGAGAGTCTTGAGGCATGGTTACTCATAGCAAAGTATGCCTTTCTCCATGTTCATATACAAATATTTTATACACAGAGAGAAGTTTTTTTTTGGGGGGGGGCCTGCTATGTTTCACATACACATGCACACCAAATGAATATTTTATCAAATTCTCTGCATTATTAAAAGTCCTTGAAGTCAACTGGCATTGATTTGACTCATTTATTTTTAATGACTGCATAGTAATCCAGTGATTGGATAACCTATAATTTATCCAACTTTTCCCTGAGGAATGGGTATTTACCTTATTTTTAGCGTTTCTACCCTTAAAAAAAGCTAGAGTAAACATACTTAAGATTTTTATGCACTGGTGCTTCTATTTCCATGAGACAGATTTCCAGAAAAGAGACTGCTGGATCATATAGTAGAGGTATTTTTCATTTTAATAGATATTGCCAGACTGTTTTCAAAGAGGGCTATAATAATTTACATTTCCACCAACATATAAAAACGACCTCCCTTCCAATCTTTGACAGCATTAGGTACTATTGCTCTTTTAAATTTGCATTTCCCTGATTAATGGTAAGGTTAAGCATCTTTTCATAGGTTTACCGGCTATTAGGATTTGCCCTTCAGTGATCTGCCTCTTCATATCATTTTTGCATTTCTCTATAGGGTTCTGTCTTTTTACTATTCATCTGTAATATATTAACCTGATATCTATAATTTCTACTGCAAATATATTTCTCCATTATAGAACACATTTATTGAAATGTTTTCTTCTCTTCTCAGGACACTACACTCTCCTGGTATTTTTTTCCTCTCTCACCATCCACTTCTTTTCACAGCTCCTCTTCTCTACCTACACTTACTCCCTTGGTGATTTCATCCAATTCCATGAATGCCATTGATACACTGATGAGTCTCATATTTCTAACCCCAAACTCCAGACCTCCCTTTTGAGTGTCAGACTCACATACTCCAGTGTCTCACAGGCATTTCAAATTTAATAGGTCTAAAAACAAACTTTTAATCTTATGGCCCAACCCATTTATCTTTCAGTATGCTCAATGCAAGTAAATGACATCTCTGTTCAACCAGCTGCTCCTATTAGGAAACTGCAAGTCATTATTGATTTACTTCTCTCCCATTCAGATATATCTCATTAAACACTAATTCCTTTCCATTATACCCCCTCAAATATATCACCAAACTTACCATTTCTTCCTGTATTCACTTCTGTCCCCTCTGGTCTACTCTACTATCATCTAATGCCTACACTTCTACACAAGGCTCCTAACTGGGCCCTTTGCATCCACCTCCTACCCCCCACCTCTGCTCCCAACAGTGGATCCTGAATGTAAGTCAGATCATGTTATTCTGCTCAAAACACTCCAATGACTTTCACTATTTGTAAAAATTCTAAACTCATTGCTAAAGCTCTAAGAACCCTGGTATGAATTTTGTCAACCTTCTTGAACTCATCTCCTGCGTTTTTGCCCCTGGTCCTAGCTCATTCCTTATTAGCCGCATTTGTCTTCTGGCTCTTCCCTGAACATGCCAAGTGTATTCCAACTTCTACCCCCAGAGAGCTGTACGACTTCCTCCTCTAGAAATTCTGACTCTGCTCAAATGTCACATTTTCAGAAAACCCTTCCTTGATTGTGCAGAAACACACACCCACACGGCAGCACATCATATGCGCTCCTCTTTCCTTGCTTCATCTTTTTCCGTATCTCTTACAGTTACATTAAACTACAGACTGCTGTGCTTGCTTGCTTGTTCGTTGTCTGTTCAGCTCTAAACTAAAACGTAAGTTTTATGAGGACAGAAAACGCATCCATCCTCGTTCACTACTAAATCCCTGGCTCCCAAAACATTGCCTGGCACACAGCAGGAATTCAGTAAAAAATTTTTTCCACAAATGGGTAAATGTTGCTTACCCCAAAAACAAAATTGCTTTATTATTTTTGACACTGATAATTACAAAGCTAGCCTAATTACATTGAAAGGAACCAATATATAGCTATAGTTCATTTATTTTTAATGCTTAATATTTTTACATCAATATACCACAATTTAATTTTCCATTCTCTATCAAGGACATCAGGGTTACTTCCAAGTTTTTTTGCTATTATGAATCAGGCTGGTGTGAATATTCTTTTACACATCTTCTAGTATACATATGTGAATTTCTGTAGGGTTACAGATAACTGAGTCAGAAAGTTGCAAGATTCAACTTCACAACATTAAACTAATTTGTTTTCCAAAGTGATTGATGAATTTATACTCTAGTGGTGTATCAGAATTCCTATTGGGATCAACAAGGTCTTACTGCATAGCACAGGGAACTACATCCAATCTTCTGGGAATAAACCATATGGAAAAGAATTTTTAAAAAGAACATGTATATGTGTATAACAGAGTCACTTTGCTGCACAGCAGAGATTGGCACAACTTTGTAAACCAACCATACTTCAAAAAATATATTAAAAAAAAAAGTCATGGAGTCTAATAAAACACAGATAACGACCAAAAAAAAAAAAAGAATTCCTGTTGATCCACACTCTCTCCAATATATGATGTTGGAAAATCTCTTTAATTTTTGGCATACATTATTATCTTGCCTAATTAGTAAAAAGGTTGAGCATCTTTTATGATATTTACAAGGCCTTATATATGTATTTCTTTTATGAAATGGCTATTCATGTCTTTTTGCCTATTTTTCTATCCAGCTATTTGTCTTTTTCTTATTGATTCATTCTGTACACTAAAGCTTTTTTGGTTCTCTGTGTAGCAAGCAACTTCCTCCAGGTTGCGGCTTCAAGTTCATTAAAGGATTTTTGAATTGAACAGAAGCAGTTGATTTTAATGTACTAAAATTTATCAATTTTTCCTTCCAAGGCTAGTTTTTTCTATGTTGTCACAGAAAATTCTTCCCTATCCCAGGGATATAAAAACTGTATATTCCTCTCATATACTCTAAAAGCATTTTCACACTTCTATCTATGTGGAAATGATTTTTGTACACAGTGTGAAATAGGGACCCAACTTCACATGGATCCTGTATAATTAACTCATGTGGATAACTAATGTTAGCATTGTTTAAAAATACTCTCCATGTTCCCCCTTCCGCATCTGCAATGCCACCCTTGTCACAGCATGATTCCATATATCTGGACCAGTTTCTGGGTAACCATTCTGTTCTACTAGTCAATACTGCTCTCACTGAGGCAAAAACACTGTCTTAACTTAGTATTAATTACTATTTGAGCAAATCTACAGTTTGATATTTGATAGGACAAGTTCCACCATCTTATTTTTACTGTTCAGAAATGTCTGTCTTGTCAGAAATATCTGCCCTTCCTCATACATTTTAAAGGACAACAAAAAAATGAAAACATAATTTAAAAATAAACACTCATTTACAATAGCAACAAAAAGTGTAAGTTACCTCAGCGAATTATAAAATAATTTTAAAACACTTAAGAAAGCCCAAATAAATGAAGAAATAGACCACATTTATGTATTGCTGCTGCTGCTGCTGCTGCTGCTAAGTCGCTTCAGTCGTGGCCGACTCTGTGCGACCCCAGAGACGGCAGCCCACCAGGCTCTGCCATCCCTGGGATTCTCCAGGCAAGAACACTGGAGTGGGCTGCCATTTCCTTCTCCAATACATTTATGTATTAGAAACCTTAATATTATAAGATGCAGATTTTTCCCATATTAGACCATAAATACAATTCAAATTCAATAAAGATCCCATCATAGTTTATTGTGTATCATGACAAGCTAATATACTTTTTGCCCCTCACTCCTTGATAGGAAGCATACAGAATTATAAATTTAATAGAAGTTATAAAACTTTTACCCAAAATATGTAGTATAATCTAAAATGCAATCAGCCTTATCTATTTTCAGTGTTAGGTCTTTCTTAATTAAAATCTAGAAATTTTCCTTTATTATACTTTGGATAATTAATTTTGAACTACCTGTCCTGTCTTCTAGGGTTCATGTTGTTGGCAAGCTGATGCTCTCTGAAACATACTTGTGCTTATCATGATACCTTCCCTTCCATTTGTCTCTAAACACTTATTTTGCATTCTAGATGTGCTCTTCAAAGACTCTCTTCTATTTGACTAATTAATGGATGCTACTTGTTATCTGAGATGTTTATTCTCTACTGTGGTCATTCTTATTTAACACAGTCAATGTTTACATCCTTGTCTTGTCAGGATGTTCTTTACTGAAAAAAAAAAGTTTAAAGAACACAGAGGTGTTTTAGCGCCATAAAGAAAATCTTTGGATAATCATAAAGCATAGCATAAAAGGACTTTTAAAAAGCCAGGGAGAAAGGGAAGAAACAGCATAAAGGCTGGAAAAAGGAAATACTCTTTGCATACTTTCAAATTTAGGATAGCAGTAATTATCCCAAATGGCTCTGAAGACAAGGACCTATGCCCCAGACTGCTGATATCAGACAAAAGGTGAACATCACAGAAGCAAAATACAAGTATGATAATCCATGAAGTGCCCCAGGAATTTAACCTATAAGCAGTATTAATAATATTCTAAGGATTTAGAACCATCTGCTAAATGCATCCAATTATAATTCATCTCTTTTTAAGGATAAAGATATGAAATTAGTTCTTTCTGCCAGAAGCATCAATCTACCAAAAAGAAAAACTAAAAACTTGTAATGAGTATGTTCCTGACAGGGTTGCTAAACAAATATTTAATAATATAAAGTAGACACTAGGAAGAAAACACCAAAAATTCCACAGGATAATTTTCTCAGAGATTCCTTCCTTTAGTTTATGTCTCAGGGATGAAATTCATCACTTGAAAATTCGAGTAGTTCTATACATCAAACAAAATTAAATCACATAATAGTCTTAAACGCTGCCTGTTTTTGACAAATAAAGGTGGGAGCTTAGCCAAACCACCCTGACTGTCTCATCTATGCAAAATATTTAAACATTTAAATAATCAGTCACAGGCATCTTCCCAATACGACATTTCACTTCCTTGTTTTCAGTTACACCCAGCTCCTCATGTAAGGCTTGGCCTGGGCAAACTCGTGCTCTGCCTTCATTCTCACCTTGCCATCTTTCTGATATGATCTCAGGGACCCCAGGACCTCGTATTTCACTGCTCCTGTCCTCCCCAATATGCTGCATACGGATGTCTATAAACATTCACTGTCCCAGGACGATCTGTTCAGAGTCCTTTTCTTTGCTTTATTTTAAATAAATTACACCAAGTGCAATGATCAACAGAGTGAAAAGAGAGTCCACATCATGGGAAAAAATATTTGCAAATCATGTATCTGATAAGGAGTTAATAATATTTAGAATATATAAAGAACTCTTACAACTTGATAACAAAAAACCCACAAATAACCCAATTTAAAAATGGGCAAATGACTGTGAGAAATATTTCTCCAAAGATACACAAATTGCCAATAAAGCACAAGAAAATATTCTCAATCTGACTAATCATTTAAAGAAATACAAATTGAAACCACAATGAGATGTCACTTCATATCCATTAGGATGCCTACTTTCAAAAAACAAAAACAAAAAACCCCCCAAACCTAGAAAATAAAGTGTTGGCAAAGATACAGAGAAACTGGAACCCCTGTGCACTGTTGGTGGAAATGTAAAATGGTGCATTCCCTATGGAAAACAATATGGTGTTTCCTAAAAAAATTTTTAAAAAGGATTATCATATGATCCAACAATTCTACTTTTGAGTATATACCCAAAAGAATTAAAAGCAGGGTCTCCAAAAGATACATGTACCCACATGTTTATAGCAGCATCATTCACGATAGCTAAAAGGTGAAAGCTTTCTAGGTTTTCATTAATGAATGAATGAAGAAACAAAATATACATACAATAAAACATTATTTAGCCTCAAAAAGGAAGAAACTCTAACACATGCTACAACATGGATGAACTCTAAGGACATTATGCTAAGAGAAATAATCCAGTCACAAAAAAGACATATATTATAGGATTCCACTTATACGAGGTACACAGAAGTCAAATTCAAAGACAGAAAGTAAAATGGTGGCTGATAAGAGGTTTGGGTGTAGAAGAGAATGGGGAGTTACTGTTTAATGGGTACAGTTTCAGTTTTCCAATATTTAAAAGTTCTGAAGATGGATGATGGTGATGGTTACACAACAGTGTGAATGTACTTAATACCACTGAATTGTACACTTAAAATCAGTAAATTTTGTTATGTGTATTTTAACACAATTAAAAAAGAAGAAACTACAATTAGCACATAAATGGCAACCCACTCCAGTATTCTTGCCTGGAGAATCCCATGGATGGAGGAGCCTGGTAGTTTACAGTCCACAGGGTCACAAAGAGTTGGACACAACTGAGAGACTTCACTTTCACTTTCAGCTCATCCCAAGACTGGTTTAAACGCTTTTCTTACTGGTGTCTTAAATTTTCTAAATCACATAAGGGTTTCTGAATAACTCTCAAAATGCTTAGAGTGAATTCTGTATTTTCTTTCACTTCTCTCTCACATCCTATTTGGGTGAGTAAAGAGGGCAATGAACTGTACTGCAGTTCTTTCTATTAACCTGCTCTGTAACTCTGAGCAAGTCACTTGGTCCAAACTTGAAGGCATTTTAATTTTCTCATCCAATCCCTCAAAATAACAACATTGGAAGTCATCTTAAATTGCACATCTCAGAAGGTACTATCACTTTTCATTAAAGATTTAAAAACTGACTGCAGAGAGGCAGGAAACAGTAACACCAAATGTAAAGGAAGGTCCATCCAACTTGGCCTAGGATTGGGGGTGAGGCAAGATATATTGGAGAGAAGTAAATAAAGTAGAGATCTATTTTAGATAAGGAAGATCCATTCAAGATGCAGTGTTTTCTCGCTCTATAAGAGTTAGACTGTTCTATTCTAAGACTGTTCTAAGTTCTATTGCAAATAATAGGACAATAAATATTTAGAATAAATAAAAACTATTTAGAATAAATAATTCTAAAAACAACATTTCAATGTCCTGTGACAGAAAAAGGGGGCTGCAACCCAGGAAATGTCAACAAAAGTGTCTCCATCCATTCCCTTTTTCATGTTCCTTCTGGGTTGGTCAGTTTTATTACTTGTTCATTTAGTCTAGCTGCCTTGTTGACAGGAAAATCTTCTCATCCCTCTCTACACACATCTCATTCTTTTCCTTTATAAATCTATGGTTCTCTTCCTTAACCCATCTCAAGCCCTTTAAAGGTAAGGTTACATCTGACTCCTTTTCATAAAGCTAAGTCATCAAGTGTGTCAGGGAGACTAACCCAGAGTTAACACCCAGATAAAATCTTGAGGAAGACTGCCAACAAAGAGGAGGAATAAGGGGAAATTCCCCAGGGGTGGTCAAAAAACAGTAAGATACATATATACTGTTTATACAATTTACATCTTAAAGCAGGAAAGAAAAGTTATGAGTTGGATGAAGCCACAACAGCCAGGAACTTCCCTAGTAGTCCAGTTGTTAAGACTGCATTTCCACTGCCCACTGCAGGGTGCATGGGTTGTATCTTTGGTTGGGGAACTAAGATCTGTGAAGCGCACGACCTCCCAAAATAAAAAGATACAACAGCCAAATACATACCAAAAATAAAGCAGGTTACAGGTACTATAACTTATGAGGTTAAAAAAAAAAAAGTATGAAATAGTAGAGAGTGGATCTTTATGTTTTGAGGAAGGTACACTACCCTGGAGTTATAAGTCATAAACATTTTTGTGCCAAGTGAGGCTCTGAAATTTATTAAATAGTCAAAAATGCTGTGAGAGATATGTAGAAATATAGTAGATATGGTAGCTATACCTCTGCATCTCTAAATATTGGCTCCTACAGAACTCCTCTTTGTAGGAATATGAAGAACATTTTTGAAAAGTTGATCATAAATTAAAAGAAAACTCAAATCAAAAAATAGTTTAAAAGACTACATACTCTGATAACAGGGTAAGTATATTAAACAATTTTAAACATTGTACAAAAACTTGTAACCAATGATAATTTCTAAAATTATCTCCTAAAACATCTCTTAGGTCAAAAAAGAAAGTCATAATTAAAATCTACTCTGAAAATGATTATAAAATACCAATTATCCAAATCTAAATGTTGAAGCCAAAACTGACCTTAGAAAAACTCCTAGCTTTAAAATTTTCATTTTCAAAAAAAATTTCAAAAAAAAATATAAGAATTTATTTCATTAAATTTGAAAGGAAAATATACTTGGGAAAGGTAGTGAAGATGGAATCAGAAATTCCATCATGAAATTTTTCATGATATAGGGAAAAAAATAGGAAAACTGATTAACCCAAATAAAGAGGGGATAAACACCACGAGTTCAAGTTCTGGTTAAAAAAATGACAATAAGGCTGACACATCTTTGACAAATCTAATTAAATACAAACTTTTAAAAATATAAAATTAGTAATGAGATGTAACTAGTGACTGACTTTAAAAATTATAACAGGATGGTGTATGTGAGTATGTGTGTGTATATAGTATGAAAATAGACACTATTCTAGGGAAATAAAAATGGCTAGAATTTACTCAAGAAGAATGGAACATGTGACTAAAGCAACAACCATGAACTTATTTAAAAGATGCCCAAAAAAAATCCTCAAAAAGTCTCCAGCCCTGAAGTAGTTTTAAGATTTTTTAAATCATTGATAACTGCTTGCTAAATAGAAATTATTTTAGAGCATCTAAAAATTGAAGAGCTTACCACACATTTTACCAAATCAGCAAAGCTACAAAAGAAATCAGACAAAAGACTTATTATAACAGAACGGAAAGGAGAATAGACAATTCAACAATAATAGATGGAGACTTTAAAACTTTGCTTTAAATAATGGATAGAACAATTGAACTCGACAGAAGATTAAAAAGGAAACAGAAGACAGTATAAACCAACTAGACCTAACAGACATCTACAGAACACTCCACTCAATAGCAACAGAATACACATTCTTCTCAAGTGTACATGAATATTCTACAGAATAGAACACACATTAGGTCATAAAACATGCTTCAAAGAACTTAAGAGCACTTAAGTCATAGTGTAATGAAATTGAACATCACTATTTGAATGAAATTTGGAAAATTCACAAATATGTAGAAATTAGACAACATGCTCCTAGATAACCAATTGGCAAAGGAGAGTAAAGTAAAATCAAATCACAAGTAAAATTAAAAATACTTGTAGATAAATGAAAACACAAGCAAAATATACAAAAACTTATGGGACGCACTGAAAGCAATGCTTAGAGAGAAATTAGTAACCGTGTTCAGTTCAGTTCAGTTCAGTCGCTCAGTCGTGTCCGACTCTTTGTGACCCCATGAATCGCAGCACACCAGGCCTCCCTGTCCATCACCAACTCCCGGAGTTCACTCAGACTCATGTCCATCGAGTCGGTGATGCCTTCCAGCCATCTCATCCTCTGTCGTCCCCTTTTCCTCCTGCCCCCAATCCCTCCCAGCATCAGAGTCTTTTCCAATGAGTCAACTCTTCGCATGAGGTGGCCAAAGTACTGGAGTTTCAGCTTTAGCATCATTCCTGCCAAAGAAATCCCAGGGCTGATCTAGATACAAATCAACAGCCTAATCTTCTACCTTAAGAAACTGGAAAAAGAATAGCATACTAACTCAAAGTAAATAAAAGACCAGAGTGAAAATAAGCAAAATAGACAACAGAAAAATACAGGAAATCAATAAAACCAAAAGTTTATTCTTTGAAAAGATCAATAAAACTGATAAACCTTATGCAAGATTGACTAAAAAAAAAAAGATTCAAATTACTAAAATCAGGAACAAAAAAAGAACATTACTACTGACCTTAAAGAAATAAGGCTTCCCTTGTGGCTCAGACCTGGAGAAGGAAATGGCACCCCACTCCAGTAATTTTGCCTGGAAAATCCCATGGACAGAGGAGCCTGATGGGCTGCAGTCCATAGGGTTGCAAAGAGTTGGACACGACTGAGCAACTTCAGTTTCAGTTTTCAGTTAGAGAAATAAAAAAGACTATTAGGGAATAGTATGGATAACTGTATACCAACAAATCAGATAACCTACATAAAATGAACAAATCCTAGAAAGGCACAAACTACTGAAACTCACTGAAGAAGAAATAGGAAATTTGAGTAGAACTAAATAAGAGATTGAATTAGTAATAAAAACATTACCAGAAGTAATAATAAAAAAGAAAACTACCACAAAGAATCTAAAAAAACCCAACTCACAGACACAAGAGTAGAATGATGGCTGCCAGGGACTGGAGGGGGAGAAATTGGTAGATGTTGGTCAAAGGACACAAACTTCCAGCTGTAAGATAAGCGAGTTCTGGGGATCTAACGTACAGCATGGTGACTATAGTTAACAATACTGTACAGACTTGAAAGTAGCTGAGAGGAAATCTTAAATATTCTCACTACAAAAAGAAATGGTAATTATGTAGGTGACAGAAGGGCTAATCAACACTATTGGGGCAATCACTTAATAATAATGTAAGTGAATCAACTCAATACTGTATGCCTTAAATTTACACAGTTTTATGTCAGTAACACCTTAATAAAGCTGTTTTCAAAAAAACACTACCCACAAAGGAAAATTCAAGTCCAGAAAACTTCACTGGTTAAAAACCTACCAACACTGAAAGAATACTAATCCTTCTCAAACTCTTTCAAAGAAGAAGAGGAGGGAACACTCCCCAGTTCATTTTTTAAGGACTGTTAATCGTGATATCAAGATCCCAGAAATAAACATTACAAGAAAATAGAAATATAGTCCAACAGCATGTATGACTATAGATGCAAACTTCTACAACAAAAATAGACCTTTCTCAACTTATGATGGGGTTACATCCCAATAAACCCATCATAAACTGAAATTAGCATTAAGACAGAACTGCATTTAATACACCTAACAAACATTTCAAATATCATAGCTTAGCCTATCCTCTTTAAATGTGCTCAGAACACTAACATTAGCCTATCGTTGGGCAAAAAGCCTACTTTATAATAAAATGCTGAGTATCATGTAATTTATGGAATACCATTCTGAAAGTGAAATACAACATGGTTGTATGGGTACAGAACGTTTCTAAGTATACTGGTTGGTTACCTTCATGACAGTGTGGCTGCCTGGGAGCTACAGCTCACTGCCACTGCCCAGCATCACGAGAAGTATCTTACTGCCTACTGCTAGCCTTAGAAAAGATCAAAATTCAAATCAAGTGTCATTTCTACTGAATATGTATCACTTTTGTACTGTCATGAAGTCAAAAATTGTAAGTTCAATCACTGTGTGTCAGGGCTACTGTTTTGTGTTAGCAAACAGGATCCAGCAACATATAAAAGAGTTATGCACCATGACCAAGAAATTTTATCCCAAGAATGTGAAGTTTAACATAGAGAAATCAATCAATATAATACACTATATCAATAAAACAAGATAAAACACATGATTATATCAATAGATGTGGGGAAAGCATTTGTCAAAATCCAACATCCTTCCATGATAAAAACATTCAACAAACTAGGAGTAGAAGGAAATACCCTGAACCTGATAAAGGGCTCTATGAAAAACTCACAGCTAACATCATACTTAATGGTAAGAAACTGAAAGTTGCCTGTGTGACATCAGGAACAAGATAATGGATGCCCATGTTGACTACTTCCATCAGCATTAGGCTGTATGGAATGTAAAATGGCACAATGGCTGTGAAAACTCTAGAAATTTCACAAAGGGTTAAACGAAGAGTTACCATTCAGTTCAGTTCAGTTCAGTCGCTCAGTCGTGTCCGACTCTTTGCGACCCCAGGAATCGCAGCACTTCAGGCCTCCCTGTCCATCACCAACTCCCGGAGTTCACTCAGACTCACGTCCATCGAGTCAGTGATGCCATCCAGCCATCTCATCCTCTGGCGTCCCCTTCTCCTCCTGCCCCCAATCCCTCCCAGCATCAGAGTCTTTTCCAATGAGTCAGCTCTTCACATGAGGTGGCCAAAGTACGGGAGTTTCAGCTTCAGCATCATTCCCTCCAAAGAAATCCCAGGGCTGATCTCCTTCAGAATGGAGTGGTTGGATCTCCTTGCAGTCCAAGGGACTCTCAAGAGTCTTTTCCAACACCACAGCTCAAAAGCATCAATTCTTCGGCGCTCAGCCTTCTTCACAGTCCAACTCTCACATCCATACATGACCAAAGGAAAAACCATAGCCTTGACTAGACGGACCTTTGTTGGCAAAGTAATGTCTCTGCTTTTTAATAGCTATCTAGGTTGGTCATAACTTTCCTTCCAAGGAGTAAGCGTCTTTTAATTTCATGGCTGCAGTCACCATCTGCAGTGATTTTGGAGCCCCCAAAAAATAAAGTCTGACACTGTTTCCACTGTTTCCCCATCTATTTCCGATGAAGTGATGGGACCAGATGCCATGATCTTCGTTTTCTGAATGTTGAGCTTTAAGCCATCTTTATCACTCTCCTCTTTCACTTTCATCAAGAGGCTTTTGAGTTCCTCTTCACTTTCTGCTATAAGGGTGGTGTCATCTGCATATCTGAGGTTATTGATATTTCTCCTGGCAATCTTGATTCCAGCTTGTGTTTCTTCCAGTCCAGCCTTTCTCATGATGTAAGAGTTACCATATGACTTATCAATTCCATTCCTAAAGTATATACTCAAGAGACTGAAAACATTAAATCCACATTAAAAAGCTGTACACATATGTTCATTGCAGCATTATTTATTTATAACAGCCCAAAGTGGAAGTGACCCAAATAACCATTAATTGATGAAGAAATAAACAAAATGTGGGATACCCAAGGAATGTTACTCAGCCATTGAAAGGAACAAAAGTACTGGTAAATGCTATAACACGGATGAACTTTGAAAACATTATGTTAAATTAAAGAAGTCAGATATAATTGGTCATATATTCTATGATATTTTCTAATGAAATATCCAGAATAGGTAAACTCCTAGAGACAGAATAAATTATTGATTGACATGGATTGGGTTAAGCATGAATAAGGACTGACTGCTTAGTGGATATGTGTTTTCTCTGAGGGTGATAAAAATGTTCTAGAATTAGTAATGGTTGCATAACACTGTGAATATAATAAACACTGAATTGTATAATTTAAATGGGTGAATTTTATGTTACCTAAATTATTTCTCAACAAAAAAAGATGTATGTACAGTAGTTCCTCATTATCTGCAGTTTCATTTTCTGTGGTTTTGGTTACCCTGTGGTCAACCATGATCTAAAAATATTTAATGGAAAATTTCAGAAGTAAACAATTCATAAGTTTTAAACTGCATGCCATTTTGAGTAGCATGATGAAATCTCAAGCTGTCCTCGAATAGGACATAAATCATCCTTTTGTCCAGCATACCCTATCTGTTAACAATTTAGTAGCTGTCTCAGTTATCAGATCAATTGTTGCAGTACTGCAGTGTTTCTTTCAAGTAGTCTATATTTTACCTAATAATGGCCCCAAAACATAAGGGTATTGATGCTGGCAATTTGCATGTGATAAAGGAAAGCAGTGATGTTTCCATTAACTAAGTGAAAAGGTGAAAGTTTTCAATTTAATAAGGAAAGAAAAAACATCATTTGCTGAGATTTGCTGTATGAACGAATTGTCTATCCATGAAATTGTGAAGGAAAAAGAAATGCATGCAACTTTGCTATTGCACTCCAAACTGCAAAAGTTATGGCCACAGTGCATGATAAGTGCTCTGTTAAGACGAAAGGGCATTAAATTTATACAAAGGCATTTAAATTTATTACAGTGTATTGAGACAAACTTTTATTTTATTATTAGCCGTTGTTAATATTTTACTGTGCCTAATTTGTAAATGAAACTCTATCATAGGTATGCAGGTATAGGAAAAAACATGGTATATATAGGGCTCAGTAATATTTGCAATTTCAGACATTCACTGGGGGTACTGTAATGTATTCCCTGTGGATAAGGGGAGACTACAGTACTGAGAAAAGGTAAGGAGTTTTTCAGGTATACAAGTACACTGAATAGTTAAAGTATATAACAAAAAGACCAAATGAGAAAACTTACAAGATTATAATCTGACAAAATTTAACTTCTCTTCCCAATAAAAATTCTTAGAAAAACAAGAATTAAAAGAATTGATCAATGGAAAATAGTACAGAATTTAGTTCCTCAAAAAACTAAACAAAGAGTTGGCATATGACCCTGCAATCCCACTCCTGGGCACATATCTGGAGAACACTTTAATTTAAAAAGACAGGTGCACACTGATGTTCATTGCAGCACTATTTATGGCAGCCTCGACATGGAAACAACCTAGCTCAGTTCAGTTCAGTCGCTCAGTCGTGTCCGACTCTTTGCGACCCCAGGAATCGCAGCACTTCAGGCCTCCCTGTCCATCACCAACTCCCAGAGTTCACCCAAACTCATGTCCATCAAGTCGGTGATGCCATCCAGCCATCTCATCCTCTGGTGTCCCCTTCTCCTCCTGCCCCCAATCCCTCCCAGCATCAGAGTCTTCCAATGAGTCAACTCTTCGCATGAGGTGGCCAAAGTATTGGAGTTTCAGCTTCACCATCAGCCCTTCCAAAGAAATCCCAGGGCTGATCTCCTTCAGAATGGACTGGTTGGATCTCCTTGCTGTCCAAGGGACTCTCAAGAGTCTTTTCCAACACCACAGTTCAAAAGCATCAATTCTTCGGTGCTCAGCCTTCTTCACAGTCCAACTCTCACATCCATACATGACCACTGGAAAGACCATAGCCTTAACTAGATGGACCTTTGTTGGCAAAGTAATGTCTCTGCTTTTGAATATGCTATCTAGGTTGGTCATAACTTTCCTTCCAAGGAGTAAGCGTCTTTTAATTTCATGGCTGCAATCACCATCTGCAGTGATTTTGGAGCCCCAAAAAATAAAGTCTGACACTGTTTCCCCATCTATTTCCGATGAAGTGATGGGACCAGATGCCATGATCCTAAGTTTTCTGAATGTTGAGCTTTAAGCCAACTTTTTCACTCTCCTGTTTCACTTTAACCAAGAGGCTGTTTAGTTCCTCTTCACTTTCTGCCATAAGGGTGGTGTCATCTGCATATCTGAGGTTATTGGTATTTCTCCCGGCAATCTTGATTCCAGCTTGTGTTTCTTCCAGTCCAGCGTTTCTCATGATGTACTCTGCATAAAAGTTAAATAAGCAGGGTGACAATATACAGCCTTGATGTACTCCTTTTCCTATTTGGAACCAGTCTGTTGTTCCATGTCCAGTTCTAACTGTTGCTTCCTGACCTGCGTATAGGTTTCTCAAGAGGCAGGTCAGGTGGTCTGGTATTCCCATCTCTTGAAGAATTTTCAACAGTTTCTTGTGATCCACACAGTCAAAGGCTTTGGCATAGTCAATAAAGCAGAAATAGATGTTTTTCTCTTGCTTTTCCATGATCCAGCGGATGTTGGCAATTTGATCTCTGGTTCCTCTGCCTTTTCTAAAACCAGCTTGAACTTCTGGAAGTTCACGGTTCACATATTGCTGAAGCCTGGCTTGGACAGTTTTGAGCATCACTTTACCAGTGTGTGAGATGAGTGCAATTGTGTGGTAGTTTGAGCATTTTTTGGCATTGCCTTTCTTTGGGATTGGAATGAAAACTGACCTTTTCCAGTCCTGTGGCCACTGCTGAGTTTTCCAAATTTGCTGGCATATTGAGTGCAGCACTTTCACAGCATCATCTTCCAGGATTTGAAATCACTCAACTGGAATTTCATCACCTCCACTAGCTTTGTTCATAGTGATGCTTTCTAAGGCCCACTTGACTTCACATTCCAGGATGTCTGGCTCTATGTGAGTGATCACACCATCGTGATTATCTGGGTTGTGAAGATCTTTTTTGTACAGTTCTTCTGTGTATTCTTGCCACCTCTTCTTAATATCTTCTGCTTCTGTTAGGTCCCTACCTTTTCTGTCCTTTATCGAGCCCATCTTTGCATGAAATGTTCCCTTGGTGTCTCTAATTTTCTTGAAGAGATCTCTAGTCAACCTAAATGCTCATCAAAAGATGAACTGATAAAGATGTGGTACATATAGAATGAAATACTATACACTCATAAAAAAGAATGAAATAATGCCATTTGCAACAACATGCTCCCAGATAGCATTAATGGTAAAGAACCTGCCTGCCAATGCTGGAGATATAAGAAACATGGGTTTGATTCCTGGGTCTGAAAGATCCCCTGGAGGAGGGCATGGCAACCCACTCCAGTATTCTTGCCTGGAGAATCCCATGGACAGAAGAGCCTGGTGGGCTATAGTCCACAGGATCGCAAAGAATCGGACTCGACTGAAGTAACTTAGCATGCATGAACACAGCAACACGGATGGACCTACAGATTATCATACTAAGTCAGAAAGAGAAAGACAAATACCATATGGTATCACTTATATGTGTAATCTAAAATATAACACATATTAACTTATCTATGAAACAGAAACAGACTCAGAGTCCTAGAAAACAGACTTGTGGTTGCCAAGGGGATAGGCAATGGGGAGGGATGGACTGGGAGTTTGGGGTTAGTAGATGCAAACTATCATACATAGAATGGATTAATAACTGGGAACTATATCCAATATCCTGTGATAAACCATAATGGAAAAGCATGTGTATATATACATGTATAAATGAATCACTACTGTATAACACAACATTGTAAATCAATTATACTTCAATAAATTAAAAAACAGTATGCCAACATGATGTGGATCCTAAACTGTTATCAAATTTCATCATAATGTTCTGAAATGTGTACAAATATAATAGCAGTACTATTATAACGATACACTATAAAACCAAAATACATTTATGTAGTAACTAGAAATAAAATGACACCAAAAAACCCAATTAATAATTTAATGTCATACTGTTTTTCTGAAATTACATCCTGTCTACAACATGAATATGCCTCGGGTTCTTTTGTGTTTAACACTCTTACATTGCCCTGGGCTGTATAATGAATCAAATTTCACACGGTTTTTCTCTATTAGAACTACCACCAGACCTCCATTTGTATAGCCCATCTTGATATCATTAGGTGATCAATAAGATGGAGGCAAACAAAAAGAGCATAATTTGAGGTCTTTATTTTTTAGGATGACTCACTAGATAGTAATCTCTAACTAAAACAGGAATACTTGGGTTGGGAGGGGTGGCTAGATTAGTTTTGATGATGAACTTGTGGTGTGTGTGTGTGTGTGTGTGTGGCTAGATTAGTTTTGATGATGAACTTGTGGTGTGTGTGTGTGTGTGTGTGTGTGTGTGTGTGTGTGTGTGTGTTAGTCGCTCAGCTCTGTCCGACTCTTTGTGACCCCATGGACTGTAGCCTGCTAGGCTTCTCCGCCCATGGGATTTTCCAGGCAAGAATACTGGAGTGGGTTGCCATCTCCTCTTGGAGTGGGTTGCCATCTCCTCTTCCATGTGGTACCTGAGGGACAGCTAGATGGAGCTGTCTCGTCAGTAAATGGATGTCTGGATTTGACGCTCACAATAGTGAATATGGGCCTGAAATCAAGGTTTAGAAGATAGTAGTCTCAAGAATGCTGGCTTGAAGCCAAAGACAGATCTATAAAGGTATGGTTAGAGAAGCAGAAGAATCTTTCATGAAGAAAAACACATAAGGTAAGCCAAGGGAAGACAGTCTTTTAAAGGCAGTGTTAATTTCCACAGAGGCAACCATCAGGATTAAAGGAGTTCTGTTATTTGGCAGGAGATGGTGACTTCTGGTTGAGGGGTGAGAAAGAGACAGAAAGGACAGTTATTTAAAGAAGCCTGGACCACCAACGAAGGCAGAAAGAGAAAGACAGAAGAGATTATTGTTTCTAGTCTGAAAAGAGAGAGTTAGTGGAGGGGAAGAGACTAATGACTTCAAGTCTATGAGAGCAAAACTTTGTTTAGGTCACTTCTCTAATCCCTAGTATCTTTAGGGCACCTGGGACATAGCAGGCATTCAAAACTATTTGCTGAATGTTGAATGAAGAAAGGAAACGAGTGGGGTCAAGCAAAAGGGGAGGGTCATAGTAAACAGGATGGGGAAGAGGTGATGGCGAGAGAGAGAAATATTTTTCGATCATTTGTTAAACTTCAGACTCCTTATGTTCAAAATTCCTGAAATAACCCTCAAAAGTAGGCATTACTGTCTCCATTTTACAGTCCATAGAAGCTAAGAGATTAGGTACCCAAGGTCATTCATCTGTTGATGGACAGAGACAGGAAGCAGACATGGCTTCACCTGTGCGAGAAGCTCCTACTCTTCCATGGCACCTTGAAAATGAACATATAAAATATGAAAATAAAATAATTTGCTGAAAAGAAGGGGGAAAGAAGTTGAGCTGGAAAAGGGCAGCAGAAGTATCTACTACCACCTGAGGAGGATGGACACGGAGCTGACCAGGTCAAGTACAAGGAATGATGAGCAGAGTTGAGGTCCTAACTGAAATTAACCCTGGAGCAGTACCATCTGCATGTCTTTGTGATTATGTCTAGCTGGTCTTAGTAGGAGTTTGGAGGTTGAGTGCATGAAAATGTGCACAGGGTGAGAAATAATCACGTAGGAACAATTTTGCTAAGAAAGGGGTGAAGCCAGGAGGTAGTTGTGATACCACAAGGAAATGGAGAGGACAAGGGCTGAGTTTTCAGAGTTTACAATAATACTGAATGAGAAGCAATTCTAGCGGCGTGGAGGCTTCAGTCACCATCATCTCCCCTTCATCAACAAACTTCTCTAACTGTCCACTGTTGCTGAGCTACCCTACTGCTGTAATTTGCTTTTACAACTAAAAAACAAGGGACACATTTGTTCTGGGTTATCTGATCCCTTGTAGTTAAATAAATCTTTGCCCCAGACAAGGAGCTTAGTAAAAATGAACAGTGGAGATCGTCAAATTTCATAACTCCATCAAATGCTTTGTCCTGCCCCTGCGACCCCACATGGCACAAGGCAGGGCCAGTAAACAACAGCAGTGACAAAAGGCTAAGCGGAGAGCCACCAGAGTTCTCAGATACCTGGCTTAACACAAAGATTAACGCAATGTTATCCCTTTTGTTTCCAGATATTTCCACTTAGTATAGCTGGGCTATTTTCCAATAGAAAAGTACTTATTTTCTGAGTCATCAGCCAGATGTGAGATATAAAACTGCTTCCCATAACTTTTTGGAAATTATAATTTTTGGAAATTGAAGAGTGTCTTACTATCATCAGCATGAGATTTCTCTTCTGAGATTGCTGTATGTAATAGTAGCAAATCTCTTTTTGATTGGACAAAAATGATGTAAAGAAAATACAGAATCATTAGAAATGTGTTAGACCCACGACTTTACATATACCTCAGAGGGTACCATAAACCTACCCCACCTATAAATCTTCTGGAGTTAAGAAAAGCCCACCAACCCCAGTCACAGATAGCTTGATACCTCCAACAGTCTAGTCTCACAAACCCAAGAAAACCCCAGATCCTCAATATTATCAGCCAGGGAACACTAGGTGTCAAACAATGTTTATAATTGACTAGTTAGCAAATGTATGAAGCTTATTACCCTCAAGAAGTCACATGTATGAAACTACAATTAGCTTCAACTCAGTTATAGGTATATTTACAGTTCAAAGATTAGAAGGAAAATGAAACTAGAAATATTTGACCTGTATACTTTTGGAGATCAAGGAAAACACTGGCCAGGATGGTTAAATGACCTAACATAAAGTAACTTTCATTTCTTATGTTCATGTGACCTTCATGTCAGATTATGGCTACAGCACAACAGAAAACTCAAGACTACTAACTCATCTCAAAAATTCAACTACTCAGTTCAGTTCAGTTCAGTTGCTCAGTTATGTCCAACTCTTGCAACCCCATGGACTGCAGCACGCCAGGCCTCCTTGTCCATCACCAACTCCTGGATTTCACCCAAACTCATGTCCAGTGAGTTGGTGATGCCATCCAACCATCTCATCCTCTGTCGTTCTTCTCCTCCTGCCTTCAATCTTTCCCAACATCAGGGTCTTTTCAAATGAGTCAGCTCTTCGCATCAGGTGGCCAAAGTACTAGAGTTTAAGCTTCAACATCAGTCCTTCCAATGAATATTCAGAACTGATTTCCTTTAGGATGGACTGGTTTGATCTCCTTGCAGTCCAAGGGACTCTCAAGAGTCTTCTCCAACATCACAGTTCAAAAATATCAATTCTTTGGCACTCAGCTTTCTTTGTAGTCCAACTCTCACATCCATACATGACCAATGGAAAAACCATAGCCTTGACTAGACGGACCTTTGTTGGCAAAGTAATGTCTCTGCTTTTAATACGCTGTCTAGGTTGGTCATAACTTTTCTTCCAAGGAGTAAGCATCTTTTAATTTTATGGCTGCAGTCACCATCTGCAGTGATTTTGGAGCCCAGAAAATTAAAGTCTGACACTGTTTCCACTGTTTTCCCATCTATTTGCCAAGAAGTGATGGGACCGGATGCCATGATCTTAGTTTTATCAATGTTGAGCTTTAAGCCAACTTTTTCACTCTCCTCTTTCATTTTCATCAAGAGCCTCTTTAGTTCCTCTTCACTTTCTGCCATAAGGGTGGTGTCATCTGCATATCTGAGGTTATTGATATTTCTCCCAATCTTGACTCCAGCTTGTGCTTCTTCCACCCCAGCATTTCTCATGAGGTACTCTGCATATACGTTAAATAAGCAGGGTGACAATATACAGCCTTGACGTATTCCTTTTCCTATTTGGAACCAGTCTGTTGTTCCATGTCCAGTTCCAACTGTTGCTTCCTGACCTGCATATAGGTTTCTCAAGAGGCAGGTCAGGTGGTCTGGTATTCCCATCTCTTGAAGAATTTTCCAGTTTCTTGTGATCCACATGGTCAAAGGCTTTGGCATAGTCAATAAAGCAGAAACAGATGTTTTTCTGGAACTCTCTTGCTTTTTCCATGATCCAGTAGATGTCGGCAATTTGATCTCTGGTTCCTCTGCCTTTTCTAAATCCACCTTGAACATCTGGAAGTTCACAGCTCATGTACTGTTGAAGGCTGGCTTGTAGAATTTTGAGCATTACTTTACTAGCGTGTGAGATGAGTGCAATTGTCTGTGTGGTAGTTTGAGCATTCTTTGGCACTGCCTTTCTTTGGGATTGGAATGAAAACTGCCTTTTCCAGTCCTGTGGCCACTGCTGAGTTTTCCAAATTTGGCATATTGACTGCAGCACTTTCACAGCATCATTTTTCAGGATTTCAAAAAGCTCAACTGGAATTCCATCACCTCCACTAGCTTTGTTCGTGATGCTTCCAAAGGCCCACTTGACTTCACATTCCAGGATGTCTGGCCCAAGGTGAGTGATCACACCTTCGTGATTATCTGGGTTGTAAAGATCTTGTTTGTACAGTTCTTCCGTGTGTTCTTGCCACCTCTTCTTAATATCTTCTGCTTCTGTTAGTTCCATACCATTTCTGTCTTTTATTGTGCCCATCTTTGCATGAAATGTTCCCTTGGTATCTCTAATTTTTTTGAAGAGATCTCTAGTCTTTCCCATTCTACTGTTTTCCTCTATTTCTTTGCACTGATCACTGAGGAAGGCTTTCTTATCTCTCCTTGCTATTCTTTAGAACTCTGCATTCAAATAGGTATATCTTTCCTTTTTTCCTTTGCTTTTTGCTTTTCTTCTTTTCACAGCCATTTGTAAGCTATTCAACTACTACTGTTCTATATAAATATACCACCCACATAGATTAATTTCCCTTTGGCCTAAGAGACCAGACCAGTGCTTTTTAAGCTGTAGGTAGTGAAACTGATTTTGTGGGTTACAACCTGATTTTAAACAAGATGAAATATAAAAATATCAGGATGCATCCATTTAGTATGATTTGTGAAAAACTTTTTCTAGTGTGTGTGTATGAAATTAATAATTATTAATATTTATTATAAATTAATATTTACTGTCAGTTATAACCAAAAAGTTTGAAAGCCACTAGACTGCTACAGAATCAATCAGCAACAATGACTCATTTCCAAAGTCTAAATACTTTTTCAAAATTATTGACTCAATCCTCATGAAGCAGCCCAGCGAAGGAGATAAGAACAGTTATGCCTGTTTGAAAATAACTGGTCTCATTTTGAAAGTCAAACAGAAGTCTAAAGGGAATTAATTTTCAATCCATTTAACATATGCTAACTTTGAAAAAACTGAACTGAGATTGTATAATACTGCTCCCTCTAAATATGCATTTCCTCCAAAATTAAAGATGTCATTAGAACAAAAGTTCTACTTCAGTTAACAAAAAGGAAAAAAGAGATAAAGCTATGAGTTTATTTTTTGACGGTTTTCCCTACATAAAAGTTTTTTGATCTTCTGTGAAACTCATTTATATATTTGCTAACAACTACTGAACCTAACTGAACCTATCACTTACAACAATTCTCATGTTAATAAACATAGAAGTTACTAGACATTACTAGATAGAAACCAGGAAGTTACTACTGTGTTAGTAAGAATTACCTAGTCCGTTTTGAAATGGTACCTCCACTTTGGGGAAGACTTAGAGACTATAACCAAGCTTAGAGAATCCAGTCAGATCTTGAGTCCCAGTGATCAACTGGGAAGAGTGGCTGATTCATAGACCCTTTTTATTTGCCAGTACAGTCCAGGTTAGTTTGTCCCCAATGTAAACCTGGTGGGCTGCTGTCTCTGGGGCTGCACAGAGTCGGACACAACTGAAGCGACTTAGCAGCAGCAACCTAAAGCTATGCGGAATCTATAGAGATGGCTCATCACACTCAGAAATCTGAAGGAGGGGTAATAATGGGAAGTCCTCACAACTCCCAGAGCCTAGAGCCAACCCACCACGATAAAGTTACAAGGAAATGGCTGAAACACTTGCCAAACCACAAAAGTACTTACTGAGACTTTACTAGGCTCCTATTCTGGTGTTTCTAGGAGGTAATTATTAGGTACTTAATTAGCAAACAGTTCCTTCAAGTATAGTTTCACATTTGATTACTAGGGAAAAGGATGAGAGTAAGAATTAGCACTCTGTTTTATAAAGAGGTTATAATGAAAAACCTAACAAACCAAGACAGTGGTAGAATGAAGTGCTTATCTTTGAATTCCTGGTCTAGTTGTCTTTCCATACATGGCAGGAAGTCTTAATCAGAAATCTGGAGGATGTCATTCTAAAGGTTTGAGCTCACCCATCTTTAGATTATTTCACTCTTTTTACCTCTATGTGGCTCTCTGTAACCAAACGGATATTACTTACCTGACAACAGCAAATTTTGATCAAGAAAGATAAAAGAAAAACTCAATTCCTACCTCTATTTTAATCAGCTGAAAGGAGATTATGTATACAAATGGCAGGAAATGCGCATAGGAAAACGCTGGTATACGGTCTAGGAATGCAGTAAACTGGCAAGAAGCTGCACAAGCTAGTAGTAGTTCTTATGATGTAGTTTTTAGGCTCTACTTAACAGTAACTTTCCGGAGAAGGTGATGGCGCGCCACTCCAGTACTCTTGCCTGGAAACTCCCATGGATGGAGGAACCTGGTAGGCTGCAGTCCATGGGGTCGCTGAGGGTCGGACACGACTGAGTGACTTCACTTTCACTTTTATGCATTGGAGGAGATGGCAACCCACTCCAGACTTCTTACCTGGAGAATCCCTGCTGTCTATGGGGCCGCACAGAGTCCGACACGACTGAAGTGACTTAGCAGCAGCAGCAGCAACAGTAACTTTCATGACTACCCTACTTGATGGTCAAAGCAGATAGGTTCTCTCACACATAAAGGTTTTGGAAACTACACCAAGTCAACACCATGCTATTCATTCAGAATTGATTTTAATGAGTCTCGGCTTTCTTTAAATGTACAACTAATACTTATTTTTATACTGCCTTGTGTCAAAGGGCTTTCAAAGAGATATGGACTAAAGATAGTATAATAAATGTTATAATAGTAAATCTCTGAAGAGTTCTAGCTTCACAGCAACTCATGAGCCTACAAACACACATGTATCAGTATGTATGGCCATGTTGTTTAGCTGCCAAGTCGTGTCTGACTCTTTTGCCATTTTATGGACTGTAGCCCACCAGGCTCCTCTATCCATGGAGTTTCCCAGGCAAGAATACTAGAAGAGGTTGCCATTTCCTTCTCAAGGGGATCTTTCCAACCCAGGGATCAAACTCGCATCTCCTGCATTGGCAGGCAGATGCTTTACCACTGAGCCACTAGGGAAACCCCCAACATAATGCAAAATGCTTCTTCAGTCCTTAACCCAATTTGGTATCATTTTTCTTATGTTCTGTGGCATTCTTAATAGTCTAGAATTAAGACTTAAGTGTCTTTAGGTGAAAGTCCTTGTTCTCTAATGGGGATATCGATCTCATAGTAGTGTTATATATTCTCATTCTAACTTGATAACAAGATGAGTTCAGTTCAGTCGTTCAGTCGTGTCCGACTCTTTTCGACCCCATGAATCACAGCATGCCAGGACTCCCTGTCCATCACCAACTCCCGAAGTCCACCCAAACTCATGTCCATCGAGTCAGTGATGCCATCCAGCCATCTCATCCTCTGTTGTCCCCTTCTCCTCCTGCCCCCAATCCCTCCCAGCATCAGGGTCTTGTCCAATGAGTAAACTCCTCGCATGAGGTGGCCAAAGTATTGGAGTTTCAGCTTCAGCATCAGTCCATCCAATGATATACATTATTGATATAAATACATATATTTTGCCTAATAACCAAAATTAATTCAATCAAATATTCGTTAAATTGGGAGACTGGGGAACTGAGAGCTAGCTAGTGGGAACCTGCTGTATAGCACAGGGAGCTCAGCTCAGTGCTCTGTGATGACCTAGAGGGGTGGGATGGGGGTGGGAGGGAGGTTCAAGAGCAAAAGGATATATTTAAACACATAGCTGATTCACTTCATTGTATGGCAAAAACTAATGCAACATGGTAAAGCCATTATATTGCAATAAAAATAATTGTGCTTATTAAATTAACAAAGGCTATCAAAAGTTTGAATCATCTAACTTTTAATGAATATGTGAGAAGACAAGTGTTCTCTTATTCTGGTTGTGGTTAAGACAGTGAAAGTTTATAATACAAAGCTTTAAAATATGCATATGCCCCTAGACTCAGAGAGATAATTTCCAGAGACTTGTCCTAAGGAAATAACTAATGATTTAGCCAAAAGAATGTTTCTCACAGTATTCTTTTATAGTATAAAACTAGTAATAAACTAAAAGTCCTATAATAGGTAGTTAAAATTTATAAAAATAGTCCATGCCATAAATTATCAGATGGCTGTTACAAATAATGTTACAGAAACATATTCACTGCCACTGAAAGTCTTCTAAAGATATAGTGTTTAGTGGGGGAAAAGATGCAAAACTGTATATATTACAAAAATTATGTACCTACAGTTATAGGTACATATTCATGATGCTTACATGTATGTCTAGGGAAATTAATCTTTCTAGGATGAACATTCTAGTGTAATAAAATTTTGTTACACAGGTGGAATTAATATATAACATGAAGGTCAGTCCATTCTCTTTTTAAATAAAGATAGTTTAAGCAGTTTACAGTATGAGCAAAGTGTTTTCGGTGCAAGGAACACTGTTGACTTTTAATGGTAATCTACAGTCAGGACTTCTACTCTGTGGTGAAGGAGCAATTTTTAAAAAAAAATTCTAATTAGTTACAGACATTTTAGTAAAATACATTAAAGATGAATTATTAGAAAAATAAAATAAAAGACATACAAATACAAACCTCATTTTAAAATCAGATTCACAAACAAAAGGTTACTTTATCAAATAGCTAAAAAAGATTCTAAACTCTTGCTCTCAATTTCTGTACCTATCTTGTCACTGATAGGTAGCAATCCACAGACCATGCTTTCAGTAGTACTGCTTGAAATGATTAAGAAGCCTATTCGCAGTGGACTAATAACTGTATTGAGTGGGCTATATTTTGATCAAACATCTGGAGACTCTTCTGCAATAGAAAATCTTTCTCCAACAAATAGGAAGATTTGGGCTCTTCCTTTGTTATGCCTACTATACTTATTAATATATAATAAGTATATTATTATAAAATATATATAATATAATATAATATAAAACTATAATGTTTTTCTAAGGCTAAAAGACATTTTCAAAAAAGTCATATATCATTTTAAACCATCATTTTCCAAAAGAATCAAACACGATCTCATATAATGAAGCTAAGAGAATTAATATTTTTCTAATCATGGGGCAACAAGTAGTCATTCAATTCAGTCAGTCAGTTCAGTCACTCAGTCATGTCCAACACTTTGTGACCCCATGAATTGCAGCACGCCAGTACTCTTGTCTGGAAAATCTCATGGACGGAGGAGCCTGGTACACTGCAGTCCATGGGGTCGCTAAGAGTTGGACACGACTGAACGACTTCACTTTCACTTTTCACTTTCACGTACTGGAGAAGGAAACGGCAACCCACGAGAATCCCAGGGACGGGGGAGCCTGGTGGGCTGCACAGTCCAGTCTATGGGGTCACATTGAGTTGGACACGACTGAAGCAACTTAGCAGCAACAGCAGCAGCAGGCCTCCCTGTAGTCATTAGGGCATTCCAAAGGCGATATGACAGAAACAGATTCACCTGGTTGAAAAGGAAACAATGGAAAACGTTGGTAGTGAGAATTTAAGTTATTGATCTGCTCCCAGGGTTGAACAGAAGAAAATGAAACAGTGTGCCAATTCCTTGGCGATGCGAATACAGTCTCTCAGGGAAAGGCTGCATGAGCCTGTGGCCACTCTACATGAGGAATGAACCAATGATGGACCTCCATGAACTCAGGACAAAAGTAATAAAGATTATAAACACCTTACTTTATGTTGAGATTAAGAATAATTTAAGGCTCAACTGATTCTCTGAAAACATGTAGTCTGGTCTCTAGAAATAAACCTGCTAGGTTCATAACCTAGCAGTCTATTGTCGAAGGAAAAACAAAGAAACCAGCAAAGTGCTGAGTTAGAAACTGAAAATTCCCAACCAGTATGCACATTAATAGAAGTTATGGTACCACTTCCCAGGTGGCACTAGTGGTAAAGAACCCATCTGCCAGCAAAGGAGACCTAAGAGACCTGGGTTCGATCCCTGGGTAGGCAAGATCCCCTGGAGTAGGATACGGCAACCCACTCCAGTCTTCTTGCTTGGAGAATCCCATGGACAGAGGAGCCTGGTAGGCTACAGTCCATAAGGTCACAAAGAGTTGGACATCTGATGGAAGCAACTTGGCATGCATGGTATATCACTTTAATCATTCAATTATAGTATTTTTAAATTGCTGCAAGTTTAACCTGTTGGTATAAAAATGAAAAAATATACCTAGTACAGCACCTTACATAGAGTAGGTGCTCAAAAAAAGTACAGCTCTTTGAACTGTTGTAGATGGTAAGTCAAATGCTTTATTCTTGTATTCTTGAGTTTTAACAAGCGAGAGGTTGATCACTAGATCAAAAATATGAAGAGGAATTAACTATGAAAGGAACAGAAAGACTCTAGTGCAGTTAAACAAAAGACAGACGAAGAATACAGGACTAAAAAGAAGCCTCAAGAGAAAGTTATGAAGTAATAAATGAAGTTTCTCAAATAGTCAAAAGGGAATAGGAAGATGTAATATTGTAGGACTGAAGCCTTAAAGGAAAACATTTCTTATTGAAAGCTAAGAAGGGCGAAATTTAATCCATGAAAAAGCTTGGAGTATTACATTTTTCTTTTCCTCACCTCATACAAAGTGCATGTTTTCTCTTTTTTAATTGAGGCATTATATACGTGAAAGTTGCTGAGTCGTGTCCAATTCTTCGCGACCTCATGGACCATAGAGTCCATGGGATTCTCCAGGCCAGAATACTGGAGTGGGTAGCCATTCCCTTCTCCAAGGGATCTTCCCAACCCAGGGATCGAACCCAGGTCTCCTGCATTGCAGGCAGATTCTTTACCAGCTGAGCTACCAGAGAAGCCCCATTATATATGCAGTAGTGCAAAAACCCCAAATGTGCAAGTTTGATAAATTTTTACATATGTACAAACCCAGATCAAGGTATGGATCATTTCCAGTGCCTTCTCCCAGTCAACAGTGACAGAGGATGAGATGGTTGGATGGCATTACTGACTTAATGGACATTTAAGAGTTTGAGACCCCAGGAGATAGTGAAGGACAGGAAATGGTGTGCTGCAATCCATGGGGTCACAGAGTTGGACACAACTTAGCAACTGAACAACAACAACCAGTCAGTAACCTACCATCACCTCCACCTACCACAGACTGATGACCACTGATCAGTTTTGCCTGTTTTTGAATATCATGGGATCATTCAGAATGTACTCTCTTGTATCTATCTGGCTGTTTTCACTCAATCTTGTATTTTTGAGATTCATCCATATTCTTGTGGGCATTAGTAGTTTGTTCCTCTTTATGGCTGAGTAGTACTTCACTGTACAAATACACTACAAATTTGCTTAACTGTTCTTGTGTTGATGGGCATCTGGGTTGTTTTCAACCTTCTGCTTTTATGGATAAAGCTGCTATTATGAGTATTGCTGTAGAAGTCTTTTGGTGGACATAAACACTCATTTCTCTTGGATATATTCCTACAACAGACTGTTAGGTCACAAGGTTGGCATATGTCACAAGGTTGCCATAGATCAGGGCAGTTTTCTAAAGTGATTGTATCAGTTTACTCTATTAACAATGTTTGAGAATTTTCACATAAAGTTTAATTTTAAAAAGCTCTTTAGTTGAAACACAAGAGCTTTAAGACATTTTTTGGTATTGCTTCTTTTAGGGGAGCAACATAAGCAGATTTCTCACACCTCAGGAAACACACAAGATGATTTTAATAGGTATGAGAAGAAAATAGTACAATTCCTATTCTAGTTTCTTATTCTTTTGCCCCAAAAGTAAACTTTACTAATATTTAATTTATAAATTAACATTAGTGTGTTTATTTAGATGGTTATGTTTACTTATCGTCATTTGTGTGTGCCTGGCTGAGCACAATTATGGGACATCTACTACTAACAGAATTCTCCCTAAATGAACAGGCTAGCTAAAAGAGTCCTGCAAAAGCTCTCAGTCACTCAGTGATATCTGACTCTGCGACACCATGGACTGCAGCCCACCATGTTCCTCTGTCCATGGGATTCTCCAGGCAAGAATACTGTACGGTGTTGCCATTCCCTTCTCCAGGGGATCATCCCAACTCAGGAATCGAACCTGCGTCTCTTGCATTGTAGGCCGATTCTTTGCCATCTGAGCCACAAGGGAAACCCCTACACTGGTCCTACAAAGATGACATGAATAATATAAGCACAAGCAAGCAAGGAAATGGCCAACCTGACAATTCTTTATTTCTTTAGAAGATTAAAAACTCTGACATTCTAATCAGATTTCATAAGAAGTAGGGAAAAAAATTGCAAAAATTACAACTTTTAAAAATATAAACTTAATTTAGTACTATTAATGACATTTTGCCAATAAGAATTTTAAAACACAAAATATCCTCTAAATCATGTCATCCCTATTAGTTTCTTTTTGCATTTATTTTACAATGTAGATAATAGTGCAAAGAATATGTATATATAATTTTAAAATAAATGTACACATATTAGAGGTGACCGTGCTCAATTTTTTTTTAACCAATAATGTACATAATCAAAAAGATTCAGAAACTCATTTTAGCACAACTGTTTTTTAGTATTAATTTAGTTTATCTTCAAGCATAAATGAACTTCTAATTTTTGAAGTTATATACGGTGGCTCAGACAGTAAAGAATCTGCCCCCAATGCGGGAGACCCAGATTTGATCCCTGGGTCGGGAAGATACCCTGAAGAAGGAAATGGCAATCCACTCCAATATTCTTGCCTGGAGAATTCCATGGACAGAGGAGTCTGGTGGGCTATAGTCCACAGGGTTGCAGAGTCGGACATGACTGAGCGACTAACATGTTCACTTCACTTTCACAAGTATTCCCATCAGAAACAGCCAGCTGCTATTTAATGTTAAAACAATACATCTGAAAAGGCAGGAGGACAAGAACCGCCTGGGGAAAGGCACGAGGGAACTTTCCTGGGTAGTGGTACTGTTCTGTGCCAGTAGCGGCTTGCCTTCCACCAGTGTACCCATTTGTCAAACTCCCTGAATGGTACATTTACAGTAAGTGTGTTTCAGTCTACATAAATTTTACCTCAAAAGGAAAAAGGGGATCTATTAAAAATATTGACCTCTAGTTAAAGACTTGATGGACATGACTTTGAGCAAGCTTCTGAAGTTGGTGATGGACAGGGAAGCCTGGCATGCCGCAGTCCATGGGGTCGCAAAGAGTTGGACATGACTGAGCGGCTGAACTGACTGTACTGAGTTAACGATACACATGCTCAACTGTGTAGGAGTAAATTCTAATGATGGCTGCAACTTACTGTGAGGTGCATTAAAATAAGATGGACTGCTATACACCTAGAGGGATGGATATATAAACAAATAGAGCAAGTATAGGAAAATGTTAAGTGTGGAAATCTAGGTGGTAAGATATATGGCTGTTCACTGTACGATTTTTTTAAACTTTTCCATAGATTTGAAAATTTTCATGATAAAATGTTGGACAAGAAACAAATTTACCTGGAGAATCCCAGGGACAGGGAGCCTGATGGGCTGCCGTCTATGGGGTCGCACAAAGTCAAACACAACTGAAGCGACTTAGCAGCAGCAGCAGTGATATAGGGGAAAAGTTAGAAATTCAAAAAGGAAAAAAGGAAGGAACATTCAATACCACTGCTTAGTGTTTTTACATACACTATACCTTTGAGGTGAGAATTATCCCTATTTTACAGACTAGTAAACAGAAACTTGGAAAGACTACAAAACACGCCCCAGGACACAGTGTGAAGCCCAGCCAAAAGCTGAAACCAACCCGATCAAATTTACCAGAGGTCTGAATTCTCTTGGCTCACATTCCTCATAAGGGGATTCCTAGAACTAAAACAAATGTCTTCTCTACAGCAGAGGAGTCACTTCTCCATTCCACATGGATCAGCTCCATTAGAAAGCTCCTCCCCATAGCCTGAAAAAAACTGTTTCCCCCATGTTCTTCCTGTGTTTGATTCCTTGTGGCCATACAGAATTCCAGCAGGGCTGGCCTTCATATCAAGCAATAGTATTGAAATCTGAATAATTAGGATTTTTTCCCTGTAAGTATTTTATAATAACATCATCTACAAAGCTATAGCTAGATGTAAAGTGGGGATACTATCTCCTAGAATTGGGAAGAAAATAAAATGAGAACACTGACACATTCAACTGTAACTAAAGAAGAGCAGACACTCAAATAGCTCCTTCTTCTATTTCTAACCTTTACCTTTATTTGGAAATTACAGCATGCCACTCACTATAAAATATTTTAGAAAATTAGGGAGACTTAGGTCCTTTCCTTGAGGAACTCATTGTTAAATGTGAACAGACACAGGTTTTCCCCCTGTATTTACTGCATCTTATCTAACAATGTAATTGACTTTACTCCCTCATTTTACTTTCCATTTTCCCTTGGTATGGAGTTAAAACTCCTAGGAATTTTATGTACAATTAAATATACAACTAGGACCACTTCTGCAGCACTTGTTTCAAAATCACTACAGGTGGCCAACCTATGCAAGCAACATGTTAATAAAATTTTAAGTCTATTTTCTTTCTGACTCTCAGGAAATCTTTTTCAAAGGTAAGATTAAAGAAAGCCATTGTGTTACAAGAAAATGACCCACTGGTGATGATAACTTTTAATTTACTTTGACTATGCCCAAACATATGTGCCCTTAACTGTTTATTTCTTACTTAAAAGAGTATATTCAAGGGATTCTCCAAAGAACTCCTAAAGTAACAAATCTTGCCCTATATATATATACATATATATATATATGAAAAATAACCTATTATTCTACCATGAACTTTGCCTTATTTAAGGACAACCTACAGTTCAGATATGGATAAAAGTTACTTGCACAGCCTCATAGAATCTGAATGAGACTGTTTTTTTCCCCTTGAAATCCGAGGTTGTTAGTGTTGGAAGAAATCCTAGAGATGATCATTTTATAGTTGCAGAAATGGATATTCAGACAGTTAAGATGATCAGCCCATAACAGAGCCCAGACCAGATGCCAGGGTCCCCCAATTCCTGACCCAGTGTTCTTCCTATTTTACAATCATGAGAAACTTAAAAAAAAAAAAAAAAAAAGGATTATGTCCGTCCATTACTTCAACTTCACTAAATTTCAGTCTGGCCACCCATGATATCACTTCTTTTTGTGAATGGGTGTATTTGGGGGTGGGGGGAGGAGTCTTGGGTATCTTCACTTGCATATAATGCAAATTTTTAGAGTTTTCATTCATATTTATGCTACCACTATTTTCCATGTCTACTTCTATTCCTCAAGGATACCAATTCAGACTTGAACATGCCTTGACCCTCCTTTCCACTACATTTCTTATGTCAAGAAATTAACTACCAACTATTATAAAAGTAAAAGGGATTGATTTTAGAACACAAAGCACACATGCTAGTAAAGGGCCTGGTAAAAAAATTTAATGTTATGTATTACATGTAGATGCTTTCTAGAGAAAGAGCACAGCGACAACCCTGCTTATGAGAATAGAGAGCTATTGTGGACTGAGGTGGGGGGCCAAGGATGAGGTCTGGAATCCGACCTAAAACAAATATGGAGGTGAAAAGGCATGAGGAGCTTCCGGGACCCACTAACCAGTGCCAAGCTGCCAGCTCCCAACTATTCGGTGTCGGTTTAAAAGAAGCAGAGGTACCAGGGATGCTCGTACCCCAGGACAATGATAGAGCAGGCGGGGCACCCAGAATCGCGCTCAGGGAAAACTCAACAAGTCTGGATGGCGAAGGATGCCCTGAGAGATGGATGAACGACTGCCAAGAGGCTGCCGCTGGCTCGGAATGACCACTGCCCCTTTCCAGGATCGACGCCGCGGGCGCCCGCCGGCTCGCGGACAGCCATTTGCACTATGCTCCCCTACGTGCCCCGACGTTCGCCCCGAGACCGCCGAGTCCGCCAACCACCCTGCCCCGGGCGATGCCTCTGCTCCAGGCCCGCTTCCCGGCGAAGGGCTCCCAGTCACTGCCGGCTTTCCGGGAGGAAGGCAGCAGCTGGCCTGCAGGGGCCGGAGCCGCCTTCGAAAGTGGGCGGAAGGATGGCCGCCCTCGCGGGGTGCGGGCGCGGCCCGCGGGAACCCTCGCCTCCGGCGCGGCCGAGTTCTCTCTGCGCAGCGCCGCCCGAGCCCTCAGCCCCGGCCGCAGTCGGCCGCTCGCGGCGGGCTCCGCGCTCCGCGCTGAGGCGATGGGGAAAGGGGGCGGACGCGCCATCATGAAGGGGAAAATGGTGGGCGGGCGGGCCCGCGCGCCGCCGCCGTACTCACCCGGGCGGGCCAGTGCGGGTAGCCCTTCATCTTGGCGAAGACCAGGTCGCCCGCCTTGTACTCGCGGGGCCGCGGACGCGCCATCCCTGCCGCTCCCCTTCCTGGTTGTCCTTGGGCGCCGCGAAGATGCCGGGAGGCCGCCCCCCCGCGGGCCGACGGACTGCGCCGCGCTCCCCGCGGGCCTCGAGCCGGGCGGGCGGGCGGACTAGCGGCCGCTCCGACGAGGAGAAGCGTCGAGGCGGCGGCTGAGGCGAGGGAGTGGGCGGGGGGCTCAGCAGGCCCGGCAAATCACCGCCCGGCAGCGGGGGAGGGGAGCCCCCGGCCGCTCGGCTCTTGCCCGCGCCGAGGTCCCCGCCGCCGCCGCGCGCTGCTCACAGGCGCCGCGTCGCCTGCCTCATGCCGCCGCCGCCGGCCTCCTTCCCGGGCTCCCGGGCGCGGCGCGAGCACCGGGCCTCGCGCCTCCTCTGAATTCCTCCTCGGGCAGCGACCGCAAACACGATCTTATTATTGTTCTCGCGCGCGCTCAGCATCCCCCCCCCCCACACCCCACTTCCCGCTCCCCACCCCTCCCCTCTAGCGCCGGCCGGTTAATTCCTAGGTACACGGCCGGCTTTCGCGCAGAAACCGAGCGCGCCAGCCCGGCTGCTCGGCGGGCGGGCGGGCGGGTGGTAGGTACGTCCTCCCCCAGCACCGAAGCCCGCGCCGGGCGGGCAGCAGCGCCTACTCCGGAGGCCGCCCGCCGCCCGCTCTCTTTTGTTCTTGGCCGGGAACTGCCAGCCGCAGCCCAGCCAATCACCACCTGGCCGCCCCCCTCCCCACAGGTCCGCGCCACCTCGGGGGCGCTCCCACCAGCCCCCCAGTCCCACGCCCACCTCCCGCTGACAGATCTCCCGCCCAGCTCCCCCGCCCCCCCGCGCGGGGCCGCTTCTACGAGTGCGCTCGGGTGAGGGGGGCACAAAGGCGCCCCAGGCCGGGGGCCGGCCGCGCGAGGGGACCCGCCGCCCAGAGCATCAGGCTGATGGAAGAAGCACCGGTCTGGGGTCAGCGACCTTGTGGAGGGGGGTCTCACCCTAGGTCTGCTCTTCACAATGCGGTGTGACCCACCCAGGGCAAGCCATTTAACTGAAGTCACCGAAGGTTTTCTAATTCGCCGAGCCGGACAGTCGGGATTCGAACTCGGATCTCCGTAACTTCAGAGTCCGTCAGCGGTTATGCCTTTCAGTGCGTCCGCCGTCCAGGCCTGGAGTTTTGTGAAAGGGACTTTTGGCAGGTCACTCGTTTCCAATCCTGGCAACATTTTGGACAGAGTTTTTGTTTTTTAATCTGCCCAAAGAACGAATGAACGAATGCTGCTTCTTTCATCATCCTGAAGCTCACCTTTAAGAAGTCGGCTGCCGCGGCTCCTGAGTGTAATGGACTTTGGTCCTCAGCTTCTTGCCTTGCTTGTGTCTGTCCCTCTCCCAGGCTTTCCTACAGTTTCTCCCAGCATCGGCTTTCCTCACTCGCCTTGTAGAACCGTGTGTGTGTGTGTGTGTGTGTGTGTTTTAACCCCTTTAACCCCTGTTCTTTTATCCAGGGCTCCGGATAATGGGGGGTTAAATTCTCTAGACTTCCTGTGGATTGTTTAGTAGTGCTTGACTTTATCTGCTAACGGCATTCCCTTACTCCTTGTATCTGGTGATTTTTCCTTTTGAAATATTTACCCTTCCTCAATAGTCCTATATTTTCCTCTTTTCTAGCTGTAGACTAAGTCCTTTTGCCTCTGTTGCCTGTGTCAGTCCCTTAGAGCTGCTATAACAAAGTATCATAATTACTATAGGCTGGGTGACTTTCAAACAAACCTCAGAAATTTATTTCTCACAGTCCTAGAGGCTGGGAGGTCCAAGATCAAGGCATAGCAATTCAGTTGTCTCCCGAGGGCCTGCTTCCTGTTTCACAAAAAAGTCTTTTCTCCGTGTTACTACATGGGTTGAGGGGTAAAGGGGAGAAGGGTGAAACTCTCTGGGATCTCTTAATCTCATTGATGAGGCCTCCGTCTTCATGGGGATTCCCACTTGGCGGTAGTGGTAAAGAATCTGCCTGCCAATGCAGGTGATACAAGAGATGTAGCTTTGATCCCTGGATCGGGAAGATCCCCTGGAGTAGGAAATGGATCCCACTCCAGTATTCTTGCCTGGAAAAGTCAACGGGCACAGGAGCCTGGTGGGCAGAGGAACCTGGCGGGCTACAGTTCATGAAGCCACAAAAGACTCAGCCACGACTGAGCGCGCGCACGCACACACACACACACACACACACACAACCATCCTCATGACCTAATCACCTCCCAAAGGTCCCACTTCCAAATACATTGGGCATTAGGTTTTAACATGAATTTTGGGAGGATACATTAAGTCTACAGCAGCCTGCTCATGTGTATCCCACTTGTAGGACTGTCATGTGTAACTGTCATCGTGTCATTATGTCATCATGCCCTGCCTTTGAACCTGTGAATGGTTCCTATATCGTCTTATGCCAAACTCAAATCCCTCTGACCAGCTGCCAAAGCCCTGACTGTTGGCTGCTATCCCCAAATGGTCCTCCCTCCTTGTGGGCACAGACTGGAACTAAGGCAGAGAAATGAGAGGGGGAAAGGTTGTCAGTTGGAAGCCATGGGAGGACTTTAAATAGGAGAGGGACACGATCATAGTTTGGGTTTAGACAGATTTCTCTGCTGGCCTGTGTGGAGGTAGATTTGAGGGTGAGAGCCTGGAGGCAGGAGCTCAGTTGAGGGGACCTCTCTCCAAGACAGAGAAGACAAGGGCTGAAACAGGGCTTGCTGACTCACTGGGCGGCCAGTAGCTAGGAAGAAGTAGGAGTCAAAAACTATTTTCTGGTTTCTGGCTTTAGCAATGGGATGATTAATTTTGACATTCACTGAGATGAGGAAATCCATGAAGAATGGGCAGTTTGGGGGATGAGATCATGAGTGGTTTTGTGTGTTGAGATTTCACAGGGCATCCAGAGAGAGATGTTTTAGTGGAGAGATGAATATATAGCTCAGGGGAAGTAGTCAAGGTAGAACACAGAGATGGGAGTCATTTCAATAGGTAGGTTGTGGCTGAAACCATGAGAGGGGTTCTAGAAGACCATGCAGAATGAGAAAAGCAGTGGCAAGGATGGAGCCTGGTAACACCAACATCTAAGGCTCAGGCAGAAAAAGAGGAGATCCTGTGTGGTCCTGTGGTGGAGATGGTAGTTTAGTTGCTGAGTCGTGCGACCCCATGGACTGTAGCCTGCCAGGCTCCTCTGTCTATGGCATTTTCCAGAGAAGAATACTGGAGTGGGTTGCCATATCCTTAGGAACCAAAGAATTAAAGAATTTTCAGAAGGAAGGAGATGTCCAAATATATGCCACAGGGAGGTCAAGATAAGGCGGGAGATGGTGCCGTTTAATCTGATGATTAAGTACTTGGTGTCCTTGTTGGGAACTGTCTCACTGAAATGGTGATAAGAAGAAACCTGAGAGCAGTTGCTTGAGATATGAGTGAAAGGTGAAAATGTGAAGGCAAGAAGTGTAGACAGCTCATTCCCAGCAGTGGAGAAGGAGTAGCTGAAAGTATGGAGAAGAGTTATTCTGTGCGATTGTTTGGCTGGTTTTAAAGATTGGAGAAATTTGAGTTTGTTATTAGAAGAAGCCAGTAGAGTGGTTAAGACAGAATCCAAGAAAAGGAAACTTAATGGAGGGAGTTGGTTAAATCAATAACGTGGAGACTTCTCCCAGTCTAGGCTTTGGTTTTAGGTATTTTTTGTTTTATTTTTTTAACATTAAACAAATACTTTTTAATTGATTTTGAAGATTGACATATAGGCATATACTTATTGCTGTCTTTTTTTGAGACAACAATCAAAATGGCCACTGAATCCAAGGTAGAATTATTACTGCGTTTACCTCAATTGATAGAACAGTGCGTTTTCTTATAGAATGTCTTAAATGTTAAATCACAAAGGATAACATATATATATATATTTTTTAAGTTCAAAAAAGGCAAACAATTTATTTAAACGGATACATACACGTAGGGTAAGACTATTAAAGCACACACACCGGCAGACACATATACAAGTGAGTGTTTAACCCAAAACTCAGAAGAGTGGTTACCTTTGAAAGTGGGGGGAGGGGTATGAAGAGGGAGGGGCACATGAGGCTCTAATGTGTTTTAAGCTGGCTGATAATAGGTACATTGGTGGGTTTTCTTTTGGCGGGGGGTTCCTACCAATTTATTTATTTATTTATTTTTATTTAATTGAGCCTTGGCCTGGCTGCTCAGCACACACTTTTGCCTGCCTCTTGTGCCCTGTGAAGTCAGATTAATGACGTACGCACATGGGATCCCCTATAGGCTCCCTCTGACTGGTCATTGGGAATCTCCTCATGTGCTTGGCTGGGAGCCCGGGTGTTTTGCACCCAGGTTTGAAGCAGACCACCTTGTCAACACAGTTTTGCCAGGAATGAAGCATTGCTGTATGGTTTTCACTGCAGACAGAGCTTTCAGACTGGTTCCTCCGCTTTTCTGCAAAGGATTGTTCCTGTGGCTATTCCAGAACAATGCTCTATTCAAATATTTAACAGATAATAAGTAACCCTTTAGAGATACCACTAAAACCATTAAAAGAGTCTGATATATTTTATTTTACTCAGTGTGGCCTCAAGAGCTGGTCTATTTGCCGTGTCAAAATAGAACATATTAATTTTACTTGAAACTTGGAAAGATCTCTATTCACAGCTTTCTGTGATCTCTTGATTTCAGCATCCTCAAATCCCAATGGGCTCCTGCATCTCCCTGTGCTTAGCTACCTGATCTGTCTTTTGCCACTCCTCTTTTCACTCACCTGGCTTCCCAGGTGGCTCAGTGGTAAAAAATCTACCTGCCAGAGAAGCAGGTTTTATCCCTAGATCAGGAAGATCCTCTGGAGAAGGAAATGGCAACTCTTTCCAGTATTCTTGCCTGGAAAATCCCATGGACAGAGGAGCCTGGCAGGCTACAGTCCATGGGGTTGCAAAGAGTTGGACACTACTGAGCATCTGAGGGTATTATCTGAGCATATCTTCACGCACACCTCCACACATTTTTGTCAACTCCGTCCTGTTTTTACCTTCTTTCATATCTTGGCTCATCTTCCTGATAAAATTCTTTTAACAGTTCCTTCAAATCCTATCCACCAATCCATCCATTCCATGTTGCTTCAATTACCTATAATCTACTCCTCCACCTAAAGTTTTATATGAAATGATATATCTAAAGCAGTTGAAACAGTGCCTGGCACATAGTGAGTACTCATTAAATTTTAGTTTCTATTGTTGTCTTTGTTGTTATTGTTGACATGGTGTGGTGAAAATAACTGTGGAAACCAAGTTGGGAAATTTTTGTGTTACACACACACTCAGTATGTCAGAACTGAGCTCCCTGGACTTTTCATCAGAGTTCGTTTCTACTACTTTTGCCACTAGAGGTATCTCTCCGATGTCCTCTGACCCAATCCCAGAAGAACTACTCTCACATTCTTTGAAAGAGAAAGGGTCGGGATCTCCCTGGTGGGCCAGTGGCTTAGACTCCACGCTCCCAATGCAGGGGGCCTGGGATCCACCCCTGATTGGGGACCTAGATTCTGCATGCCACAACTAAAGATCCTGTGTGCCCCAACTAAGATGCACCCACACAGACAAATTAATTAATTAAATATTTAAAAGAAAAAAGAAAGAAAAAGGGTCATAAGGTGACAGTCGATCATGGAAAAAGCAAGAGAGTTCCAGAAAAACATCTATTTCTGCTTTATTGACTATGCCAAAGCCTTTGACTGTGTGGATCACAAGAAACTGTGGAAAATTCTTCAAGAGATGGGAATACCAGACCACCTGACCTGCCTCTTGAGAAATCTGTATGCAGGTCAGGAAGCAACAGTTAGAACTGGACATGGAACAACAGACTGGTTCCAAACAGGAAAAGGAGTACGTCAAGGCTGTATATTGTCACCCTGCTTATTTAACTTATATGCAGAGTACATCATGAGAAACGCTGGACTGAAAGAAACACAAGCTGGAATCAAGACTGCCGGGAGAAATATCAATAACCTCAGATATGCAGATGACACCACCCTTATGGCAGAAAGTGAAGAGGAACTAAAAAGCCTCTTGATGAAGGTGAAAGAGGAGAGTGAAAAAGTTGGCTAAAAGCTCAACATTCAGAAAACTAAGATCATGGCATCCGGTCCCATCACTTCATGGGAAATAGATGGGGAAACAGTGGAAACAGTGTCAGACTTTATTTTTGGGGGCTCCAAAATCACTGCAGATGGTGACTGCAGCCATGAAATTAAAAGATGCTTACTCCTTGGAAGGAAAGTTATGACCAACCTAGATAGCATATTCAAAAGCAGAGACATTACTTTGCCAACAAAGGTCCGTCTAGTCAAGGCTATGGTTTTTCCTGTGGTCATGTATGGATGTGAGAGTTGGACTGTGAAGAAGGCTGAGCGCCGAAGAATTGATGCTTTTGAACTGTGGTGTTGGAGAAGACTCTTGAGAGTCCCTTGGACTGCAAGGAGATCCAACCAGTCCATTCTGAAGGAGATCAGCCCTGGGATTTCTTTGGAAGGAATGATGCTAAAGCTGAAACTCCAGTACTTTGGCCACCTCATGCGAAGAGTTGACTCACTGGAAAAGACTCTGATGCTGGGAGGGATTGGGGGCAGGAGGAGAAGGGGATGCCAGAGGATGAGATGGCTGGATGGCATCACTGACTCGATGGATGTGAGTCTGAGTGAACTCCGGGAGTTGGTGATGGACAGGGAGGCCTGGCGTGCTGCGATTCCTGGGGTCGCAAAGAGTCGGACACGACCGCTCAACTTAACTGAATATGCTATTTGTGGTGAGCACCAGGGAGTTCTAAGTCAGCAGAAGGCACCATAATCAGCATGAGCCAGGATGGGAGAGGGTAGGGGTCAAGGTTGGGGTCAGTATTGCTGGAGTGAGGGTGGGTAGCAGCAGCAACTGCACTCAGGTCACAAGTACAGAAACACAGAGCTCCCCAATAATGACCGAAGATACAGGTTAATGGTCTGTGTAGACACACTTGAGTTACCTGGGATCTTAGTTGGGGAAGGAAAGGGATAGTGTTTAGGTCCTGGGAATTTTTCTCTCTAATAATCAGAATTCAAAGACTATTTCTATTAAGACTGTTCTGGAGACTTCCTGGCAGTCTAGTGGTTAAGACTGAACTTCCAATGCAGGAAGTGGGTTTGATCCCTGGTCATGGAACTGAGATCCCACATGTTTCAAGGTATGGTAAAAATGAATAAATTCTCCTTCCTTCACTGTCCTGTCTCAGGCTGAGAAACAAACTGGAGAATTTCAGTGAGTTACCAGCTATTTGGGAGAGGAGGTGATTCAGTATGTAGAAAGTATTAAAAACAAAGGATTTGCAAATTTAGCTACCACTTTGGCTGCTATTGTTCCTCTATTTGCATATGTGATGCTAAAGAGAGCCTTGGATCAACAGCATCCATTTCTTCATTGATTTATTGGACAACTATCTATTGTGTACTGCTTCGTGTCAGTCATTGTTCTAGGTCTAGGACTCATGGAGAACAAGGAGGATGGTGAGGGAATCAGAAACATGTTGGATGGAGTAGTGTTGCAGGAGTTCTGAGAGTCCATCTGAAGGGCTGCTCTGTGGAGTGAAGGATGTGGGAGAAGTGATGCTTTGCTAGCTCTAGGCCTACCTAGTCATTGAGAGGAGTGGCAGCTTCCATTTTCACCCTCCTGGAGGCCTGACCCCTGGGTCAGTAATTATAAATATCCTGCTGGTATGAAAGGGGAGGGGAAAATGGAGGCCGACAGGCCCTGGAGAATGAAAGACCACACACAGAGAGAGAAACCCAGCCAGCCCCCAACTCCTCTGACCCTTCTAGTTGAGGTGCCACACATGTGAACAAAGCCGTCTTGGGTCCTCCAACCCCAGGAAGCTACCCTCGCCAGACACGGAGACAGGCTGTGTGTAATGAGCCTGGCTCAAGTTGCAGAATCATGGACAAGTAAATGGTGGCAATTGTTTAAAACCACCCAGTTTGGGATGGGTTGTTATGCAGCAACAGATATCTGAATCATGATTTCATAGCAGATTAGATACAGCTAAAGAGAGCTTGTGATCTGGACGATAGGTCAAAAGGAAAAATATTCAGACTTAGGCCCAGAGATATGAATGGAAGGAAAAAACAGAAAGAATGTAGTCTAGTTACACAAGCTTTCTATTGGTTAGTATTTCTAAGGTATTTTCTATCTGTGAGATAAGGTGAGAAAACCTAATATGAAGTCTCAGTGTTAAGGAAAGAGAGAAAATGGGATAGAAGCAGTATTTGAAGCCATGCTGGCCAAGAATTTTCTAAAGCTGATTAAAGCTATCAAGCTGTGGATTAAAACATACTTTGAATTACTTGGGTTATATGTATGGAGAAATAAAAATAAAATTCACAAAAAGTGAGATGAGGTAAATGGAATGAAAAGGCCCCAGATCCTAAGATAGTATAGAAAGTAGCTAAAGCACTAACATATTACATTTTAATAAGTTAAAGATTCATGTCATGATCTATCAGTTCCTGATAGAAGAAATGAACAAAAAAAGTATGTGATTTAAGTAATGTAAGTAATAAGCCAACAAAGGTCTGTATAGTCAAAGCTATGGTTTTTTCCAGTAGTCATGTACAGATGTGAGAGCTAGACAATAAAAAAAATTGAATGCCAAAGAATTGATGCCTTCGAACTGTGGTGTTGGAGAAGACTCATGAGAGTCACTTGGACTACAAGGAGACCAAAGCAGTCAATCCTAAAGGAAATCAAACTTGTGTATTCATGGGAAGGACTGATGCTAAAGCTGAAGCTTCAATACTTTGGCCACCTGATGTGAAGAGCTGACTCACTGGAAAAGACCTTGATTCTGGGAAAGATTGAAGGCAGGAAAAGAAGAGGATGAGATGGTTGGATGGCATCACCAATTCAATGGACATGAATTTGAACAAACGCCAGGAAATAGTGAAGGACAGGAAAGTCTGGCATTCTTCAGTCCATGGGGTCACAAAGAGTCGGACACGACTGAGCTACTGAACAACAACAATTAATAAACACAATCTTATTGGTAGGTTTAGAACACAGTACCAAATATCAATAGAATACACATTATTTTCAAATATATGGAACATTTACCAAAATTGACCATATGCTGATTTTCAGAGTTAATCTCAACAGCTTCCAAAGGATAAAATTAGGCATGGTGTATCTGTGGTGTTGGAGAAGACTCTTGAGAGTCACTTGGACTGCAAGGAGATCCAACCAGTCCATCCTAAAGGAGATCAGTCCTGGGTGTTCATTGGAAGGACTGATGCTTAAGCTGAAACTCCAATATTTGGGCCACCTGATGCAAAGAGCTGACTCATTTGAAAAGACTGTGATGCTGGGAAAGATTGAGGGCAGGAGGAGAAGGGGACGACAGAGGATGAGACGGTTGGGTGGCATCACCGACTTGATGGACATGGGTTTGGGTAGACTCTGGGAGGCCTGGAGTGCTGCAGTTTATGGGGTCACAAAGAGTCGGACACGACTGAGCGACTGAACTGAACTGATTCTCTGACCATAGTGGAGTTAAGTTCTGAAGTCACTGACGAAAAAGAAACTAGGAAATTCCCAAATATTTGGAGATTAAATAATACTTTTATTGTCTAATTTTTAATATCCATGTGTCAAGAAATTACAATGGAACTCAAAATACACTTAGAAGTGAATAATATTGGAAACATCATGTATTTAAACTTGTAAGAAGAAGTTAAAACTGTGTAGAGAGTCTTAAATGCATATATTAGGAATAAAAGGATGAAAAGTAGTGATCTCAAGATTTATATCAAGAACTTAGGAAAAGGGGCTTCCCTGTTGTTCAGTGGTAAAGAATCACCTGCCAATGCAGGAGACGTGGATTCAATTCCTGATCTGGGAAGATCTCACATGCCTCAGAGCAGCTAAGCCCACGAGCCACAACTGTTGAGCCTGGCTCTAGAATCTGGAAGCCACAACTACTGTGCCCATGTGCCACTGCTCCTGAAGCCCACGCACCCTAGAGCCCATGCTCCACTACATAAGAAGCCACTGCAACGAGAAACCTGCGCACTGCAGCTAGAGAGTGGCCCGAACAGCAGCAAGGACGCAGCATAGCCAAAATGAAATAGATAAAATAAATAAAAATATTTTCAAAGAACTTAGGAAAAGAACATAAATTTACACCCAAAAAAGGAGAAGAAAGGAAATAACAAAAAGCAGAAATAAATAAAACCATAAAAAATAGGATAAACAAAGCTGGTTTTCTAAAGGACTAATAAAATTGTCAAGGCTTTCTCTTAATCAAAAGAAATAGAGAAACAACAAATAATATATGAGAAATGAAAAGGGGGGACATCATTTCAAATTCTATAGACATTTAAAATAATAAAAAGGCATTGTGAACAACTTTATGCTGTTATATTTAGAAATTTAGATGAAACTGACAACATTCTAGGAAAACATATCTTACCAAAATTTACACAAGGAGAAACACAGATGTGAATAGTCCTAAATCTACTATAGAAAGAAATTCCATCTGTATGTGAAAAAATGAAAAAATGTTAGTCACTCAGTTCTGAGTTCTTTGCGACCCCATGGACAGTCGTCCCCCAGGTTTCTCTGTCCATGGCATTCTCCAGGCAAGCATACTGGAGTGGGTAGCCATTCCCTTCTCCAGGGGCTCTTCCCCACCCAGGGATCAAACCCAGGTCTCCTGCATTTCGGGAGGATTCTTTACTGTCTGAGCCACCAGGCTGCTGCTGCTGCTAAGTCGCTTCAGTCATGTCCAACTCTGTGCGACCCCATAGATGGCAGCCCACCAGGCTTCCCCATCCCTGGGATTTTCCAGGCAAGAACAGTGGAGTGGGGTGCCATTGCCTTCTCCAGAGCCACCAGGAAGCCCCAGTAAAGGGAAATCTGCCCCCAAAGAAAATTCCAGGCCCAGATGGGTTCACTGGTATATCACAGCAAATATTTTAGGAAGAAATAGTGCCAACTCACACAAACTCTTTCAGAGAATACAAAAAGAAAGAAGACTGGGAAGTTGTTTTATAAGGCCAGCACAATCTTAATATCAAAACTTGACAAGTATAACACAGAAAAGCAAAACTATATACCAACGGCTTTCATAATAAAACTTAAAAAAAAAAACTGAACCAAAATATCAACAAACCAAATCCTGGTATACATAGAAAGAATAATATAACAGGATAAATTTGAATCTAATCCAGACTACAGGTTGCTTAACACTAAAAATTAATATCACTCACAATGTTAATATATTAAAGGAGAAAAATCACATGATCATTTTAAGAAACTCAGGAAAAGTTATTTCAGCACATGTATTTTTTTCAGTGCAGTCGCTCAGTCGTGTCCAACTCTTTACGACCCCATGAACCGCAGCATGCCAGGCCTCCCTGTCCATCACCAGCTCCCGGAGTTTACTCAAACTCATGTCCATCGAGTTGGTGATGCCATCCAGCCATCTTCATCCTCTGTCGTCCCCTTCTTCTCCTGCCCCCAATCCTTCCCAGCATCAGGGTCTTTTCGTGTCCAACTCTTTACGACCCCATGAACCACAGCATGCCAGGCCTCCCTGTCCATCACCAGCTCCCGGAGTTTACTCAAACTCACGTCCATCGAGTTGGTGATGCCATCCAGCCATCTTCATCCTCTGTTGTCCCCTTCTTCTCCTGCCCCCAATCCTTCCCAGCATCAGGGTCTTTTCCAATGAGTCAACTCTTCGCATGAGGTGGCCAAAGTATTGGAGTTTCAGCTTTAGCATCCGTCCTTCCAATGAACACCCAGGACTGATCTCCTTTAGAATGGACTGGTTGGATCTCCTTGCAGTCCAAGGGACTCTCAAGAGTCTTCTCCAACACCACAGTTCAAAAGCATCAATTCTTCAGCCCTCAGCTTTCTTCGCAGTCCAACTCTCACATCCGCACATGACCACTGGAAAAACCATAGCCTTGACTAGACGGACCTTTGTTGGCAAAGTAATGTCTCTGCTTTTGATTATGCTATCTAGGTTGGTCATAATTTTCCTTCCAAAGACTATTTTTTTAAGCAATAGCAAACTAGGGATAGGTACTTTCTTAACATAATGAAGGGTATATACAAAAATCTATAACAGATATCATATATAATAGTGAAATACTGAAAAATTTCCCTGTGATTGTGAACAAGGTAAAGATTTCTGCTATAACCATTTATATTCAAGATTATACTAGATTTTTAGCTTATGAATTCAGGTAAAGAAAAAAAAAGTATGAGGACTGGAAAAGAATAAATGTACTGTTACTTGCAGATGACATAATTATGTGTGTACTAAGTCCAAAAATAATCTATTAGAATTAATAAGTGAATTCAACAATCAGTTCAGTTCAGTTCAGTCACTCAGTCGTGTCCGACTCTTTGCGACCCCATGAATCGCAGCATGCCAGGCCTCCCTGTCCATCACAAACTCCCAGAGTTCACTCAGACTCATGTCCATCGAGTCAGTGATGCCATCCAGCCATCTCATCCTCTGTAGTCCCTTTCTCCTCCTGCCCCCAATCCCTCCCAGCATCAGAGTCTTTTCCAGTGAGTCAACTCTTCGCATGAGGTGGCCAAAGTAATGGAGTTTCAGCTTTGGCATCATTCCTTCCAAAGAAATCCCAGGGCTGATCTCCTTCAGAATGGACTGGTTGGATCTCCTTGCAGTCCAAGGGACTCTCAAGAGTCTTCTCCAATACCACAGTTCAAACAATATCACCAAACAAAAGGTCAATATAGAAAAACAGTTGCATTTCCATACACCAGCAATAAAGAATTAGAAAATGAAATTTTAGAAATGCTATCATTTGTAATAGCATCAAAAAAATCAACTACTTAGGAATAAATTTAATTAAAGAATCATTAGAACTTTGCACAGGAACTATAAAATATTATTTAGAGAATTTATAGAAGAATTAAATAAATGAAGAGATAGACCATTTTTACGGATTGAAAGACTCAATATAATAAATGTGTTATTCCTTCCCAAACTGATGTCTAGAAACAAATTAAATCAAATTAAAATCCCAACAATTTTTTGGGGGGCAGGATGTGGAAATTGACAGGCTGATTTTAAAATTTGTATAAAATGCAAGGAGGCAATAGCCAAGACAGCACTAAAGAAGTGAAGGACTCCCCTGGAGGTCCAGTGGTTAAGACTCTGTGCTTCCACTTCAGGGGGGCTTGGGTTCAATCCCTGGTTGGGGAACTAAGATCCTGTATGTGTGTGGCAAGGCCAAAAAAAGAAAAAGGGGGAAAATAGGGTACAAAAATGGATAAAAAGACAAACCATAGACTGTAAGAAAATATTTGCAAGACAGGTAATCAACAAGGGGCTTGTATTCAGAATATATTAATACCAAAAGAAAAAACCTCCTATAAATCAATAAGTAAAAGCAACAATCCAAAAGCAAGATGGTTAGAAACTTGAACAAGAACTTCACAAAAGATGTTAGGCATGTGAAAAAAAATGAATGAAAAGCTTCTCAAATCATTAGCTATCAGAGAAACGCAAATTAGACTAATAATGAAATACTACTACCTTCCTAAGAGAATGGCTAAAACTAAAAGTACTAACAATCCCATGTGTTGGCAAGAAATGTGGAGTAACTGAAACTCTCAAAGACGGCTGGAAGAAGTGTAAGTTGGTATACCAATTTGGAAAATAATTTATCACTAAACATGTAATAAATACAGATTCATCTAAAAATGTTGAGCAAAAGTAGCCAGGCACATGAAAGAATAAATACTATGAGATTCCATCACAAAAAGTTCAGAAGTTATCTATATAGTATGAGAAGTCCTCGATAGGTGCTGGTGCTCAGTCATGGCTGACTCTTTGTGATCCCATGGACTGTAGCTTGCCAGGCTCCTCTGTCCATGGGATTTCCCAGGCAAGAATACTGGAGTGGGTTGCCTTTTCCTTCTCCAGCAGTCAGGAGAGTGACTATCGTTAGGAAGTAAGATGGAGATAATAATTGTGAATGAGCACAGGGGACTTTTGGGTGCCTGGGGGATGTTTACACAGATGTGTTCACTTTATGATAATCATGTTGTACATGTGCTTTTTTTCCCACATCTTTATAATTGTTATACTTGAATAAAGTTTATTTCAAAATAAAAATAAATGTTGGTGTACCATGGTTTAAAAATTCTGAAATCAACTCCATTTATGTGCTTTTGTGTCTAAATGTTTGGTTTTCTTGACAAATCCCTAAAGGATGAAAGGGATTTCTTACTTTCCAAGTGACTTCAGGAATGGGAGATAATTCTTAGAAAGTACACAGAATCCTTTCTAGATAGTTAAAGACCTCTTACCAAGAAAATTTGAACTTTTCAAGGGGGAGGGATTATTTCATCTACATCTGTATGCCCATCACCTATTCCAAGATCTGACCTACCTCTAGGCCAGGGATGGCAAATAGATTTCACTAACTGTGCCAACTCCAAATTATCAATAATGGCTTTACCTGGAACGCCATATAGGAAAATGCATTTTGAACCTGCATCCAGAACCAGTGGGAAAGATTCTGTGTTCAATTTGCAATGTCTACTATGCATACTAAATACAAAAGAGTAGCACAGGGATTTCCCTGGTGGGCCAGTGGTTAAGACATCAAACTTCCACTGCAGGGGGCACGGGGTTCAACCCTTGGTCAGGGAACTAAGATCCTGCATGTTGCATAGGGTGGCCAAGAACTAGAAATGAAACAAAACAAAATGATGGCACATACAACACGTAACCTGTCCTTTGGGGCTTAAGGATGCCACAACCATGAGATCTTGGCTGGTGATGCAGAGCACTGAATTAAGAGCATTGTTTGCCCAGAAAAGTCAATGATTCAAATGTCGAACTAATTACTGTGAAGGAAGTTTTGATGGAAAGAAAAATAATAGTAAAGGATGATAGCGGTAAGTCAAAGGGAATGGAAGGGGAATCAGAAATAGTACTTACTGAAACAGAGCAGGACCCTATGCGCCTTCCCCCCAACCCCCCCACCACCCCATGTCCTCTGCCTGCCTTCTGTCTGTGGAAAACTTTGGTCAAAGAATAAGTTTAATCAGAGAAATGAGACATGCAGAAACAAAGGAAAACAGTCAAATGAGACCAAATAATAATAACGTAGTCATTAAGCATAGTCAAGGACCTTTCTTCTCAAGGGCTATAGATAATATTCTGAGCCATCTCCTGTGAACTGCCTTACAGATACTACGCCAGGCAGAAGAAGTTAACTACACGATGACCAGACTATACTCATTACATAAACTGCTACAATTCTAAGAATTGGCCTCAAAGAAATGGAAACAAATGGACCCTGGAACTGAAGATTAACTGTACCTGAAACAATCAAGATGATGCTGGTCAGATCACCAATGATGGATTTGAAGATGACTGTCAGGGATAACTGTGCTGTTTCTGCGTGTAGCTCCCACAACCCCCAACGTCTGTCTATAAAAAAGTTCTTGCCCCACTGGTTGTCGGGTGGCAGGAGTTGGCCTTTGGACAGACTTCCACCGCCCCCCTCACCAGCTGCCAGAATCTAAAATAAAGCAAACTTTCCTTTCCTCCAACCTGGACTGTTTATTGGTTTTTTGAACCGCGAGCGGCCAGACTCCACACTTTTTTGGTAACATTATGACCTCTGATGTCTATACATCAACTTTTCCCAAACAAATACTGCTTTTTAGGATATTCATAAGCAGATTTCCTAATACTTGTGAGACCCAGGTCAATGGTATATATTGAAACCATGTATCATACAAGAATGGGCTTCCCTGATGGCTCAGTGGTAAAGAATCTGCCAGCCAATGCAGGAGATGCAGGTTTGATCCCTGGGTGAGGAAGATCCCCAGGAGAAGAAAATGGCAACCCCTCCAGTATTCTTTCCTGGAAAATTTCATGTACATTGGAGCCTGGCAGGCTTTAGTTCACAGGGTTGCAAAGAGTTGGATACGACTTAGTGACTAAACTACAACAACATCATACAAAAGTACTTAAAAGTTATAAATAAGGCTAACATACTGTTAGACAAAATATGTTCTGCTCACTTACTTTGGCAAGTGTTCTTTCAAAATGATAAAACTGAAAAACGTGTAAGCAGCTAGAATCTTTATGTGATTATTATCGTGCATGTCTGCCTTGTTGTGATGATGGTCCAGTGATATTTGGGTGAGTAATAAATTAAAGGTACACATGGTTAATCAATTGTTTTTATGTGCATCACATAACATTCATTTTCCTGCCCTCATTTCAGCAAAATCAATATTTCTATAACATGCATTTTATTGATAATGATGTCAATTAGACATTAATAATGTCTGTAATATACCACTGTAGTTCTTGGATGATTTAAAAAAATTTTTTAATTATTACAATTTGGAAAAATGTTGCTCTCATAGAGCAGTAACAACTGTAATTGCTAATATTCTCAAAGTAATACCTACATTCAGAAAGAAACCAAGAATTTTACTTATTTTATTTATCATGGATATCATGATATGCAACAATGGGGTTGAATATATAAAATGATTATTAATACAGAATTATACAAATTTTAAAATTTCATCATAAATCTGTATGCAGGTTAGGAAGCAACAGTTAGAACTGGACATGGAACAACAGACTGGTTCCAAATAGGAAAAGGAGTACATCAAGGCTGTATATTGTCACCCTGCTTATTTAACTTATATGCAGAGTACATCATGAGAAACGCTGGACTGGAAGAAACACAAGCTGGAATCAAGATTGCCGGGAGAAATATCAATAACCTCAGATATGCAGATGACACCACCCTTATGGCAGAAAGTGAAGAGGAACTAAAAAGCCTCTTGATGAAGGTGAAAGAGGAGAGTGAAAAAGTTGGCTTAAAGCTCAACATTCATAAAACTAAGATCATGGCATCCGGTCCCATTACTTCATGGGAAATAGATGGGGAAACAGTGGAAACAGTGTCAGACTTTATTTTTTTGGGCTCCAAAATCACTGCAGATGGTGACTGCAGCCATGAAATTAAAAGACGCTTACTCCTTGGAAGGAAAGTTATGACCAACCTAGATAGCATAATCAAAAGCAGAGACATTACTTTGCCAACAAAGGTCCGTCTAGTCAAGGCTATGGTTTTTCCTGTGGTCACATATGGATGTGAGAGTTGGACTGTGAAGAAAGCTGAGTGCCGAAGAATTGATGCTTTTGAACTGTGGTGTTGGAGAAGACTCTAGAGAGTCCCTTGGACTGCAAGGAGATCCAACCAGTCCATTCTGAAGGAGATCAGCCCTGGGATTTCTTTGGAGGGAATGATGCTGAAGCTGAAACTCCAGTACTTTGGCCACCTCATGCGAAGAGTTGACTCATTGGAAAAGTCTCTGACGCTGGGAGGGATTGGGGGCAGGAGGAGAAGGGGACGCCAGAGGATGAGATGGCTGGATGGCATCACTGACTCGATGGACGTGAGTCTGAGTGAACTCCGGGAGTTGGTGATGGACAGGGAGTCCTGGCGTGCTGCGATTCACGGGGTCGCAAAGAGTTGGACACGACTGAGCGACTGAACTGAACTGATGAAATCACATTATTATAAAATATTATATTACAAAATATTTTAATTTCATCATTTAATGTTAATATTTATCATGATTTTTATCATCTTATAAAGGAATATCTGTATACATACAGTATTTATTCAGCTATTTTCAAATTATTTCAGTGTTGAAATATTCTGTAGAAAACCAAAATAGCAGTATCTTGCTTGATTGATGCAAATTTCTCTTTAAACAAGACTACCTCTTGATTTGGGCTTCCCTGGTGACTCAGTGGTAAAGAACTCAGCTGCAATGCGGGAAATGCAAGTTCGATCCTTAGATCAGGCAGATCCCCTGGAGAAGGAAATGGTAACTCACTCCAGTATTCTTGCCTGGGAAATCCCATGGACAGAGGAGACTGGCGGACTACAGTCCATGGGGTCACAAAGAATCAGACATGACTTAGTGACTAAACAACAACCTCTTGATTTAATTTGACCAGAAAAGAGTCTTCATAGAATTAGTTTTAGGATCATTAGTAAATAAGTCTTCTCCTTCAGAATCAAACAAATTATTCTGTTTCCATGTTCTGGTATCCTAATATTTTATTGGACTATCACCTTTGTTGCATATTTCATTTGTAGCTTCTTTAGATTTAGAAAAACATGTTCTCTAAAATTAAAAAAATGAATCGTTTTGAAAGAAGGATTTTTTTGAAATTTTGAAAGAATTAAAAAAAATAAAATTCTGCTAATATTCTTAGTAGCAAGCAACAGTTTATATCAAATAATTGCAAATAATGAAAATTCAAGAGTATTTTAATTTTCCAGCAAATACCATGATTCATTTTTCATTTGAGGATTTTCTGTAGTTTCAGTGAACTCTTTCTCGGCATTTCACATCTGTCTAAAATAAATCAAATAGCCTCAACAACATTCAGGTGGACTATAATAAGTGTCTTAGAATGGTTGTTTTTTATATATATTTTCATCAATATTGTTCTATCTTAGGGCAGAACTACAAAAATTGTAGGGGAGGAAAAAACTTTCTTTATCTTTTAAAATTCTATGACTGGGGCCTGAGAATTAAACTGACAAAGAGATTAACAAGAGGAAAGGCACACAAATTTTATGTAATGTTAATACAAATTTAAATTTTTACATGCATGGAGGCCTTTATAGAAAAGCAATTAGGACCCCAAACAAACAGTTAGACCTGGGAGCTTGTATACATTTTAACAAAGGACGATCAATATGGAAAAATGACAAGACAAAAAGGAAAAGGGGTTTGGGCTTCTGTTGTTTTGTTGTTGTTCAGTTGTTAAGTCATATCTGACTCTTTGCCACCCCATGGACTGTAGCATGCCAGGCTTCCCTGTCCTTTACTGTCTCCCAGAGTTTGCTCAAATTCATGTCCACTGAGTTGGTGATGCTATCTAAACCGTCTTATCCTCTGTCGTCTCCTGCTCCTCCTGCCTGCAATCTTTCCTAGCATCAGGGTGTTTTCTAATGCGTCAGTTCTTCGCATCAGGTAGCCAAAGTATTCGATCTTCAGTTTCAGCATCAGTCCTTCTTCCCATGAATATTCGGGGTTGATTTCCTTTAGGATTGACTGGTTTGATCCTGCTGTCCAAGGGACTCTCTAGAGTTTTCTCCAGCACCACAATTTGAAAGCATAAATTCTTTGGCCCTCAGCCTCCTTTACAGTACAGCTTTCACATCTGTATATGACTACTGGAAAAATCATAGCTTTGACTGTACAGATATATGTCGGCAAAGTGATGTCTCTGCTTTTTAATACGTTACCTAGGTTTGTGGTAACTTTCCTTCCAAAGGGCAAGCGTTTTTTAATGTCATGGCCTTAGTCACCCTCTGCAGTGATTTTTGGATTCTAGGGGTGGTAAATTGTGGGAAGGGAAGAAACTAATGGAAGGTAATGGTTATTTTAGTAAGATTTGTTTGTGCAAATCCATCTTGGTGCTGACTTTCTGTCTCCAGTATTAAGAATTGTTTTCGTCCTGGTATAGGAGAGGGAGGGGGAACACTTTCACTAAGGAAAACTTATGACCTGCTTTTGTGGAAAGAGCTTTTTTTTTTTTCATTGGCAGCTTAATTGCCTTCAGCTCAAAATAATCCTTATGCCAAAGAGGCATACTTTCAGGTGGCATATTCTCATCTTCTGATCTCCTACAATATCATATATAACCTCTGAACTATTTCTCTTATCAGAACAGATAAGGCCATATCTTTTAATACTAAATTCAAACAATCTGCTATAGTTGGCACAAAGAATACTTCTACTTCTGGGCCAAGATTCTGGCTTATACACCTTTCTCTTTATTAACTGTTAGTACCCTTGACAGATTTTTTTTCCCAACTTTATTGAGATATAACATTGTGTATATTTAGGTTCATAATGTGATGATTTAGTATACATGTATATAGTGAAATGGTGTTTCCCTGGTAGCTGAATGGTAAAGAATCCATCTGCCAATGCAAAAGATCTGGGTTTGGTTCCTGGGTCTGGAAGATCCCCTGGAGAAAGAAATGGCAACCCACTTCAGTATGAATTCCAAGGACAGAGGATCCTGGGGGACTATAGTCCATGGGATAGCAAACAGTTGGAGACGACTGAGTGACTGAGCGCACACACACACACAGTGAAATGATTACCATGATAAGGTTGGTTAACACACCCATCACTCATGGATTACTATTTTTCTGTGTGGTAAGAATTTTTAAGATTTACTCTCTGGATTTTCCTGGCGATCCAGTGGTTAAGACACCAGGCTCCCAGTGCAGGGAGCCACAGGTTCAATTCCTGTTCAAGGAACTAAGATCCTGTATGTTGCTTGGTTCAGCCAAAAAACAAATAAATACAAGAAGTTACAAAATATTTAGTCTCAGCAATTTGCTAGTAGATGATTCAGTATTGTTAATTTTAGTCATCACACTATGCATCAGGTTCCCTAGAATTTACCCATCTTATAACTGGAAATTTGTATCCGTTGATCACCATCATCCATTTCCCATGCTCTGGTGACCACCAATCTACTTTCTGATTTTATAAGTTCCGCTTTTCTAGTTTCCATGTATGAGATCAGACAGCACAATGGACCCTAGAACAATGCAGGAGTTAGAAATGCTGACCTTCCCCTGCATATAACTTATAGCTGGCCCTTTGCATATGCAATTCTTCCATATCTACAGTTATGAATCTGCAGATTCAACCAAACTCAGACTGTGGAGTACCACAGTATTTACTATTGGAAAAAGTCTGAGTATAAATGGACCCATGCTGTTCAAGGTCATGTTTTCACTTAGCATAAAACCTTCATGTTTCATCCATGTTACTGCAAATGCAGAACTTCTTTCTTTTTTATGGCTGAATTATATTCCATACATATATGTATGTAGCCTGCCAGGCTCCTGTGTCCATGGGATTCTCCAGGTAAGAATGCTGGAGTGGGTTGCCATTTCCTTCTCCAGGGGATCTTCCTGACCCAGAGATCGAACCCACATCTCTTAAGTCTCTTGCATTGGAAGGGAGGTTCTTTACCACTAGTGCCACCTGGGAATCCCATGTATATATATATGGGATATATATATATATATATATATACACACACATATATATATACATATATATATGTATACATATATATACATATGTATATGTATACATATATATATATGTATACAAAAGAAGAGCAGAGAATTCCTTGGCAGTCCAGTGGTTAAGATTCTGCACTTCCATTGCAGGGGGCATCAATTCGATCCTGCAAGCCTCACAGTATGGCCAAAAAAAAAAAAAAGGAAGAAGAGCAGAATGTTTTGCCCACCATCCAATTTACAAAGATTAACCCACTGTAGTTGCTGACTGGCAGCGCACTCTGTGCTTCAGACGGAGAAATTAAGGTGATAACAGGATGAAGCACCCTGTGGTTCAGACAGAGGAAATTAAAGGTGATAAGAGGATGCTCTCTGCTTTGTGTTGTGGACAACAGGCCCCTTAGATAGTTAGATGTATGTCAGGAAGAATTTTAATGAACCCAGTTTCTTTCATCTTCCCATACCTAGAGAAGCATTAAAATCATTAACTTGTGATATTTGTTCTTTGGGGCTAGTGGCAATTTTCTACAAAGATGCATACTTGACTGAGTATATTCTCCAGCAAAAAAAAAAGTCATATATATATATATATATATATATATATATATATATAAAGTCATATATAAACTAGCCTTCTCCCACCTCTTCAGAACAGTTCCTCAGAATCCTTTTCAGGTCTCCCAGGCTACCGTCCTCAGCAAGCTTAACTCACAGCTCTTGCATTGTGCATTTTTCTTTTGGTCAACTACACACCACACCCCCCCACATTTTCTTTATCCATCCATCCACTGATAGATGGGCTTGGCCGCTGTGAATAATGCTGCAATGAATACATGAGTTCATCTATGAGAGTCACTTTATTTCCTTTAGATATAATACCCAGAAATGGGATTACTGTTCATATGGCAGTTCTAGTTGGAATTCTTGGAGGGAACTTCATGCTGTTTTTCATAGTGGCGGCACAAATTTACATTCCTACCAACAGTGCATAAGGTTTCCTTTTCCCCACATCCTTGCCAACACTTCTTATCTCTTGTCTTTTTGATAATAGCCATTCTCACAGGTATGAGGTGATATCTCACTGTGGTTTTAATTTGCATTTCCTTGATGACTAGTGATATGGAATATTTTTCATATACCTGTTGGCCATCTCTGTATATCTTCTTTGGAAAAATAGCCCTCAACAATTTTTGACACTACTTACATAATTTATATAAAACCAAAATGTTTTAATTTTAACTTTAAACTTTACAAAATATTTTCATGAAAATAAAAAAAAAGCATTTGCCATTTGAGCATAAAATGGATATTTTATGCCAAGGTAAAGAATCAGTATTGTACAATATATGATACATCTATCTATATATTTATCTATATAAAATATAAAATATTTATATATATATATGGGCTTCCCTTGTGGCTCAGCTGGTAAAGAATCCATCTGCAATGCGGGAGACATGAGTTTGATCCCTGGGTTGGGAAGATCCCATGGAGAAGGGAAAGGCTACCCACTTCAGTATTCTGGCCTAGCGAATTCCACAGACTGTATAGTCCATGGGGTTGCAAAGAGTTGGACACGACTGAGCAACTTTCACTTTCACTTTCATATATATATGTGTGTGTGTGCGTGCCAAGTCACTTCACTCATATCCAACTCTTTGTGATCCTATGGACTGTAGCCTTCCAGGCTTCTCTGTCCATGGGATTCTCCAGGCAAGATTACTGGAATGGGTTGCCATTTCCTTCTTCAGGGGATTTTCTCAACCCAGGGATAGAACCTGTGTTTCTCACATATCTTGAATTTGCAGGCGGGTTCTTTATCACTAGCACCATCTGAGTAGCCCGAGTGTGTATATATATGTATACACATTTAAAATTAGTTCTAATTGTTTAGTATTGCAACATATTCTCTTCCCTGTGCAGTTGTCGGTTGAAACCAAAATAGTAAATTGAAATACAAAGAAAGGAAAAGAAGGAAACAGTCCTACCTGGAGAAGATGTTTTGTTATGGAAAAATGTATTACATTCATGCTGTCAGAGAAGGATTTGACACATTAATTTTTCTTTGCTCTCACCCAAGAGCTTCTCCCCCTCAGAACTTCTCCAGAGTCCCATCTGGTGTTGATCATTCATGCTGGCAGCAGAGCCACCCACAAGTCTTCGCTGTGTTTTGACCCAGTCACCTTTGGTTTTGAGAAGGAAGGGACAGTAATGCAGAGAAGCTTTTCTGTGGGTCCTGAACAGTGTTTGTAATATGCAGGGCCCAGGACAAGAATTCCTCTTGCCTGGATCTGTGTCTGGTATAGTAATAAGTGTAGGGCAGAAAGAATTATGTAGTCCCATTAGTTAGGCAAATGCTAAGTTAAAGCACAATTAAGCCATCTTTACTATGGGGATTCTTAGAGACTTTAATATGTTTTTTTTTGTTGCTAAGTCATGTTGGACTCTTTGTGACCCCATAAACTGTAGCCTGCCAGGCTCCTTTGTCCATGGGATTTCCCAAGCAAGAATACTGGTGACAGATACATGATACTTATTTGGCTTTGTTCTGCTCAGCAATTAAACATGATTTAGACATGTGAATGGATGATCTGATGACCTTTATTAGATTATGTAATTGAAGGCATCATTAACACATTGGAACAAAATTAAAAAGAGATTTTAAAATTTAGTTAAAAATATAAAGTAATATCTGTTTGTTACTAATAACACAGAGAGAAATAAGTAAAGATTCCCCCCCCGACCCCATTCTACTAGTCTTCACCCAATTTCACTCTCTAGTGACAGCCACTATTATCATCTACTACTTACAAAAATCCTGAATAGTATTCTCCTAAACATACTGATCTATAACTTGCTTGTTTTATTTAGCAATCAACGGCAGGTATCTTTCCACATCAGGAGATAAAGATATCTTTGGGTTGTTTCCAATTTCTCTCTACTATTTGCAAGGCTGCAGTGAATATCCTTGCATGTATACTTTTCCATAATGGTTGAAGGTGAGAGCTTTCGAACAAAATTTCTAAAAACGAATTCTCTGGGTTGCAGGTATGTGCATTCATCAATGTTGCCTCCAAAAATTTACTAGTGCACATTTACAACTACACACATATATTTTTCAACATGCTTATCAATTATCCTCTTTAAGTCTTTTCCAGATTTTAAGGTAGTTCAGTTCAGTTCAGTCGCTCAGTTCTGTCTGACTCTTTGCGACCCCATGAACCACAGCACGCCAGGCCTCCCTGTCCATTACCAACTCCCGGAGTCCACCCAAACCCATGTCCATTGAGCCGGTGATGCCATCCAACCATCTCATCCTCTGTCATCCCCTTCTCCTCCTGCCTTCAATCTTTCCCAGTATCAAGGGTCTTTTCAAATGAGTCAGCTCTTCATATCAGGTGGCCAAAGTATTGGAGTTTCAGCTTCAACATCAGTCCTTCCAATGAACACCCAGGACTGAACTCCTTTAGGATGGACTGGTTGGATCTCCTTGCAGTCCAAGGGACTCTCAAGAGTCTTCTCCAACACCACAGTTCAAAAGCATCAATTCTTCGGCGCTCAGCTTTCTTCGAAGTCCAACTCTCACATCCATACATGACCACTGGAAAAACAATAGCCTTGACTAGACGGACCTTTATTGGCAAAGTAATGTCTCTGCTTTTGAATATGCTATCTAGGTTGGTCATAACTTTCCTTCCAAGGAGTAAGCGTCTTTTAATTTCATGGCTGCAGTCACCATCTGCAGTGATTTTGGAGCCCAGAAAAATAACAAGCCTATTGCTTGTGGTAGCCACACCTTGAGATGGCCACCAATGATCACAGCTCCCTGTTATGTCCACCTCTGAGTTTCGTCTCACACTGAGTCAGAGCTGGTCTGTGTGACTGTGAACAGCTACATAATTTTCAAGGCTCACTGAAAAATGAAAATTTGAGACCTCTTGTTAAAAAAAAGCAGGAAAAAGTGCCAATAAAGGTACTATACACAAAGCTTTTCCTTTTCTTTGGCAGTCTACCAACTCATCGTGATGCTTTTTATTTGCTTTTCAATATGTTAACTAAAGAAAAATTGAAATATCAGTACAAACTTTACTGTTCATCTTTATATGTGCAATGCCAGTTTGCACAATAAATATAAGAGCACTTAACTCATAGGCAGAAATGGCCAAAATCACACAATTCAAATTTCACAGCTAATACATAGTTTTTTTTCTAACCAGAACAGTGAAAGTGACCACAAAATTAACTCTTTATTTCATTTATTTATTTTGGGATTTCGCTAGTGGTCCGGTGGCTAAGACACCAAGCTCCCCATGCAGGGGGCCTGCGTTCCATCCCTAGTCAGGAAACTGGATCCCACATACTACAACTAACAGTTCACATGTCACAGTGATGATTCAAGATCCCAAGTGCTGCAACTAAGATCCAGCACAACCACATAAATAAACATTAAAAGAAAGATACGTGCCCATTCTCCCAATACTCCGAAAACTGGAGGCTTTCAATACATGCTGATGTTTTCCTTGCTTTGGGTCTCATTGACTTCTCACCAGAATTCTGTGTGGTGCTAATTCTACAGGTATAGGGGTGGTGAGGAATAGCAGTGAACACACATGTGGCAACCATCTTCTCTGCTCACCGGTGTACTCCCTGGTTCCTGTTCACGTCACTTATGAAAGTCCAAAGATTAAATGATCAAGAAAATCAACATGGCAACACCAGGACTTTAAACCAAGAGCAGGGCTCTTCCGAATGTAGGGTGCTGTGTGACTGCCCAGATGACATGCCCACAAGGCTGTCCCTGTGTGACCAATGGAGTGTGGTGGAAGTGACATGCATGACTGCCAAGGCTAGGTCACAAGTCACTGTAGCTCCTGCTTTGCTATCTTGGATCACTTGCCCTGTGGAAGTGTCTCAAATAGCACTCAGACAGCGGTGTGGAAATACCTGCTTGGGGAGGATCTGAAGGTTTTGTCAAGAGACAACACAAGTTGGCAAGTTTGCCAGCCATGTGAATAAACCACCTTGGACATGGATCCTCTGGTTCCATTCACACCCTAAGATGACTACAGCCCCAGTGAGCATCTTGACTGTAACCTCATGAAAGAACTCAAGCTAGAATTTCCCAGTTAGGTCCCTTCTGAATTCCCACATGCAATAACTATTAGAGATAATTGATATTTATTGTTTTTAAATTTTTATTTATTTGTTTGCTCCAGCTCTTAGTTGTGGATGTGGGATCTAGTTCCCTGACCAGGGATCAATCCCAGGCCCCCTGCATTGGGAGCCTGGACTCTTAGCCACTGGACCACCAGGGAAATCCATTTATTGCTGTTTTGAGTCACTTATCTTTTTTTTGGGGAGGGATTTGTCCCACAGCAATAGATAACTAAATTGATGCTTTAACTCACATTGTCTTTAATTTTAACAACATATGGCATCTTTTTGTCTGCATAATGGCTTATTTTCTCTTTTCTTTGAATTGCTCTCTTGTTTATTTTTATTGGGTTATTTATCTTGATCTTACTGATATATAGAGGGCTAACCCAGAAAATCAGCGCTTTATTGGTCATATGTATGGCATGTGTTTTTCATTGCTCATAGTTTGTTTTTGGAATATTTTTTCATTACAGAAGTTTTAAATTTCTATTGTGGTTTAACTGACCAATCTTTCCCATTGTGCCTTTTAGATTTTGCTTCAAACTTACTAGTGGTTTTCTCATTCCACAGTTATAAAAGCATTTATCAATGTTGGTTTCAGTTCTTAATGGTTTCATTTACATTGTATGATTGTACATGCTCGGTAGTGTCCAACTCTTTGGGACCTCATGGACTGTAGCCCCCCAGGCTCTTCTGTCCATGGGATTCTCCAGGCAAGAATACTGGAGTGGGTTGCCATGCCCTCCTCCAGGGGATCTTCCTGACCCAGGGATCGAACCTGTGTCTCTTCCATCTCCTGCATTGGCAGGCAGATTCTTTACCGCTGTGCCATTTGGGAAGCTCTCATTAACATTGAAATTTTTTATTGTTGCAGAATTTTTTTTTGGGGGTGGTGATAACAGAGAGAAAGTGAGAGAGAATTATAACTCCACAATAGAGAGGTCATTATACAATTTCAGGTGTTAATTCATCCTCTTCACTGATCTGAAATACCATCTTCATCAGATCCCAGATGCCTGCTTATTTTGGGGTTGTACTTCTGTACTCTTGATTCTCTTCTGTTGATTTGTATGCTCCTGTGCCAATGTTACTCTTCTATTTCTGTATATCTTGGATATTTTCTTTTATCTATAATAATTGGGAATCATTTTCAACCTCAAATAATTATCTGAATCAATATCCCTTGGTATTTTTATTGCACCAGATTTATGAAATTGAGCATTTCCATGGAAGAGTAAAGTTTGTCTTTCCATAGGTTCACATCTATTTTCTGTTTTCTTTTTGGTAGACTTTTAAGATTTTCTTCAGTTAGGTCCTATGTGTTTCTTATGAAGTTTATTCCTGGGACTTTAAATAAATTGAGGTTATAACTGGTATGCAGTAAACTGCACATATTTAAGGTGTACAACTGGGTAAGTGTTGACAAAAGTATATAATCAGGAAAGCATCAATTCAGTCAAGACAATGATCATATCCCCAGAAGTTTCCTGGTGACCCTTTGTGATCATCATTTCTTCAAGCTACCACTGATCTGCTTTCTGTCACTATAGATGAGTTTGCTTTTTCTAGAATTTCATGTAAATGCAATCATGCAATCTGTGCTCTTTTTTTTCACAGCTTTCACTGTACTCTTCTTTTTGTTGTGGTTGTTTAGTCACTAAGTTGTGTCTGACTCTTTGCAACCCCAGGGACTGCAGCATGCCAGGCTTCCCTGTCCTTCACTATCTCCCTGAGTTTCCTCAAATTCATGTCCATTGAGTCAATAATGCCATCCTACCATCTCATCCAATGACTCAGCTCTTTGCATCAGGTGGCCGAAGTATTGGAGCTTCAGCTTCAGCATCAGGCCTTCCAATGAATATTCATGGTCGATTTCCTTTAGGATTGATTGGTTTGATCACCTTGTTGTCCAAGGGACTCTCAAGAGTCTTCTCCAGCAATACAGTTTGAAAGCATCAATTCTTCCGTGCTCCGCTTTCTTTATGGTCCAACTCAGGGATGCTCATTTTTCTTTGATTCAGCATAATTATTTTGAGATGCATCCGTGTTGTTCCCTGTATCCATGGTTCAGTTTTTTTCATTTCTGAGTGCCATTCCATTGTATGAATATAAGTTGTTTATCCATCCAGCTGTGGAGGAATAGTGGGTGTTTCCAGAATTTGGCTATTACAAATAAAGCTGCTATGAATATTTATGTGCAAGTTTTTATGTAGACATGTGTGTTCTTTTTTTTTTTTTCCCTTTGGTAAGTACCTAGGAATGAGAAGTTTGGGTCACATGATAGGTGTAAGTTTGACACATTCAGTTCAGTTCAGTCACTCGTGTCCAACTCTTTGCGACCCCATGAATCCCAGCACGCCAGGCCTCCCTGTCCATCACCAACTCCTGGAATTTACTCAAATTCATGTCCATCGAGTCAGTGATGCTGTCCAGCCATCTCATACTCTGTCGTCCCCTTCTCTTCCTGCCCCCAATCCCTCCCAGCCTCAGGGTCTTTTCCAATGGGCCAACTCTTCACATGAGGTGGCCAAAGTATTGGAGTTTCATCTTAAGCATCAGTCCTTCCAGTGAACACCCAGGACTGATCTCCTTTAGGATGGACTGGTTGGATCTCCTTGCAGTCCAAGGGACTCTCAAGAGTCTTCTCCAACACCACAGTTCAAAAGCATCAATTCTTCTGTGCTCAGCTTTCTTCACAGTCCAACTCTCACATCCATACATGACCACTGGAAAAACCATAGCCTTGACTAGATGGACCTTTGACATATTAAGAAACTGCTAAACTATACTGTAACGGGGCTGTACCATTTGACAGTCCCATGAGTGATGCATGAGAGTGTTTTAGATCCTATTTGTGTTATTAATTTCTGGTTTGGGGACTTCCCTGATGGTCCAATGTTTAGGACTTGCTTTCCAATGCAAGGGGTATATTGGTTTGATCCCTGGATGGGAGGTAAGATCTCACATGCCTCGTGGCCAAAAAACTAAAACATAATATAGAAGCAATATTGTAGCCAATTCAATGAAGACTTTCAAAATGGTCCACATCAAAAAAATTTCTAGGTTTAATGCATTATTAGAACACAATGGAGTCTGATTTTATCCTACTTTTTGGAATTTATGGGGTTTTCTTTTTGGCCTTACAAAAGATTGATTTTTATAAAGGTTGTATTGGTACTTGAGGAGAATGTATTCACCATGCTTGGGTATAGAATCCAATCTTATTGATTATACAATTCAGAGCCTTTATAGACCTACTTATTTTTTATCTATTGTAACTGTCATGTACTCATAGAAATGAATTACAGTCTTCTAATGCTATTATGTTTTTGCTAATTTCTTATTTTCTGAAGTTTTTGTCTTATGAATTTTATTTATTGCGAAAAGATTCACGACTGCTATAACTTCATTGTGGAGTGTTCCCTTTAACATTATAAAGTCTCTCTTTGTTCTGTAAACCACTTTTCCATTTAATTTAACCTTGCTCAATTTTAAATTATTAGCTTGTATAATTCTTTTTGCTGAATCTTTAAAGCTTTTGTTATGGAAATTTTCAAACATGTGCTAAAGTATGAAAAAAAACTCAGTATAATGAACCTACATTGTATCTATTGTCCAGTTCAACAATTATCAACTGATGGCCAATCTTGCTTATACTCTGAACACTATCTCAAACCTGGATTATTTTGAGACAAATATCTGATATTACATAATTTCATCTATAAACATTTCAATGTGTGTCTCTAAAAGTTAAGGACTCCTAAAATTGACAGTAATTCCCTAATATCATCCAATATTATAGTCTGCATTCAAATTTGAAATCAATGGTTTCATAATTTCATTTTTTAATTTTCTTGCCCCAAATATGGAATCAGTACTTTCTCCCAGAAGCCCTGCTTCTTTTTAGTGAGTAAAGGTATTTCTAGATCATAACCTAGATGTTAAGGACTACATTCTTTATGTTTTCATATGGTCTGTGTCTATGCCCATACTTTGATTTTAAGTCTTTCAGAATCATTTTATTTTAGATTCATGAGTTGGGTTTTGTTCATTGGTACATTCTGAGGTTAGCAGAATAAACTGGGTTATTTCCACAGTTCTTGAATGTTTAACTGAAATAGACCTATTCAGCAACTTTAAGAATTCCTACACTGATTTCTTGATCTATTGAATGAGGACTATTGCAATAGGAAGAGTAAAATAGAAGACTTTGAGATGTTTCTCCCCTGCCAGGATATAAATCAGAAGTGTATCTGGAGGGTTTTCAGAGGTCACTGTTACTGTCACAGATTTAAAAGATACAAGGACGTTGATTCTACTGTGTGTCAATTTATCTTCTGTTTGGGCTGCACAGAAGGTGGCTGGAACTTTAAGAATGACATTTGATTATCTTTTTTTTTTTTGGCCATGCTGGGTCTTCACTGCAGCATGTGGGATGTTAATTGTGACATGTGGGATCTAGTTCCCTGACCAGGGATTGAACCTGGGCCCCCTGCATTGGGAGCTCAGAGTCTTAGCCACTGGGCCACCAGGGAAGTCCCGACAGCTCATTATCCTTAATCAGGTGACGATGCCAATTGCAATGGCTTTTGAAGATGTAACATCTTTTCTGGAGCAAATCTTAGTACACAGCTATAGATGCAACAAATGATTTTTTTTTTCCTATGTCAGTTTTCAGGGTTTCCTGAAGCAGTTTGCTTCCACCCAGCAGCGATAATAATACACTTTCACTTGTCTTAGGGCCATGTCAACTCTCCTGTTCTCTACCAACATCTATTGGCTGAAACATTGGTTGTCTTGAGATAGAAAATGAAAATAGCTCACTACATTCATGATATAACGATGCTTGGTTCTGATGAGCAGGAAGTGCGTGTGTGCATGCTCAGTTGTGTCTGACTCTCTGTGACCCCATGGACTACTGCCCACCAGACTCCTCCGTCCATGGGATTTCCCATGCAAAAATAATGGAGTGGGCTGCCATTACCTTCTCCAGGGAATCTTCCAAACCCAGGGATTGAACCCGTGTCTCTTGCATCTCCTGCATTGGCAGGCGCATTCTTTACCACTCATGCCATCTGGGAAGCCCTGAGCAAGAGGTAGAAGGTATCTTAGATGTCTTATTAAGATACATGTGTGCCAGAAGGTGGGAGATAATAGTCAGAGAGTTTCAGGGGTTTATCTCAAAAAGGTTTTTAGAAGTCCATGGGTCTAAAGCATGCTGGGATATCCCTTCTAAAGGAATTCACACACTATCTTGCATTGCCAACCATTAAAGAGGCGAAGTGCTTGATTTTCCTCTTGGAAGAAGTATAGGCTATATTTGATTGTGTTCCAGCTCATTTATAGGGCACCATGTCAGCTTTGAGAGGGGCTCCAATGAGAAAAGGCTCTGAAGCAGGTCTCTGCTTTGCTGCTTGGTTCCTATGACCCAGATGTACTTGAAAAGACTATAGGACAAAGTGAATGGGCCCCTGGAAAGCCCTATAGGAGAATAACAAGTAAGGTCTCACTTGAGGAGCAAAGTCATGACCCATTCTCCAGCTGAAAACTGGCTCCTACTTGTTTCTGGAAGAGCTAGAATGTTTAACCACGGGATATCAAATGGCTATGTAATTTGAGTTTCTCATCATAAACTAGGAGTTATCTGGCTCGTTAAGCCATAAAGCTGAGCATGCATAGCCGCAATTCATGATTAAATAGACATTGTTTAATAGAGTTCAAAATTAAGCAAATTCTGAAGGCATAAATTAATTACATGAGCAGTTGTCTCAGACTCATATGATGCCTACTACTCCTGCTTAATTTCGTCTTCTCTCCCTTCTATACTTGCACTTTATTGGTGAATTCCTTACTACCAATCAGCTAAGGAAGAAAAAGCTCAGGCCTAATGATACTTCACAAGACCCTGACACTCTCAGGAAGTGACCTACTGTGGGTAGTATTACAACCTTAATTAGAAGCATTCATGAAAGACATTATTGGAGAAAAATTCCCTCTCCTAGCACAACTTCAAGTGGTCCATTTCACTGACAATTCATTCAACATGTAATACCTAGAGATGAGAATCTATGTTTATCTCTTGGAAGAGGTTTATTAATTCATTTATTTTTAAGATATTTCTTTATTTGGCTGCATCAGGTTTTAGTTGCGGCATGAGGGATCTTTAACTGTGGCATGTGAACTCTTGGCTATAGAGCAACATGTGGGATCTAGCTCCCAGACCAGGGGTCAAACCCAGGGCCCCTGCATTGGGAGCTTGGAGCCTTAGTCATAGGACCACCAGGGAAGTCCCTTGGTAGAGGTTTATAAGTTGGCCAGTTGGTCAGGGACTTGGAAGGAACAATATTGTAGTGATAAGGAGATCTATGGGCTTCCCATAGATCTCCAATGCAGGAAAAATAAGACAACTTGAATTCAATCCCTGGGTCAGGAAGATTCCCTGGAGGAGGGCACAGCAACCCACTTCAGTATTCTTGCCTGGAAAATCCCATGGACAGAGGAGCCTGGCAGGGTACAGCCCTCAGGGTTGCAAAGAGTCACACACGACTGAAATGACTTAGTACACACCCAGCAAGGAGATCTAGGGAACAGGTATGAAGATGGACCTCCTTGAAAGGGCACAGAGTATAGGGACATTTATGTGGGTGCTCACCAAAGGGCACCTGCCATCAAATAATAAAGCAGATAAGAAGACACGATCTGAGGAGGTCAATAAGTCTCTTTTCCCATCCACCTTAGTGCTTACTGAATGCTCTGTATTCAAAGTGGCCATGATGGCAGCAATGGGCCCCACACGTAGACCTCCTCATCATCAGGGCTGATGTAGCAGCTGACCCCCTTCTTTGCCTGTTAATTGAGTGGCACATTAAAGTCCAAATTGGCCAATGGTAGTCTCAACTTATAATTCAAGGATGTTAATCAATTAAGATCCCTAGTGGAAACATTCTTCCCTTAGAAACTGAGACCTCTAAACTAGAAGAAACCTGTCACATTCGGAAGCACATGCTTTGTGAGTGGGTTAATAGAAACACTCCAACTTCCACCCCTTGATCCCTAAATCTGAGTATTCTGGTTGTGGAAACCTATTACAGTCCAGTCCAGTACTATATAGCCAATTGTGTTAGCTGGATACCCAGGCTAAATTTGTTGCACTTACAAACAAATTGGACTTACTAAAATCCCATGGACAGAGGAGCCTGGTAGGCTGCAGTCCATGGAGTCGCAAAGAGTCAGACATGACTGAGTGACTTCACTTTGACTTTTCACTTTCATGCATCAGAGAAGAAAATGGCAACCCACTCCAGTGTTTTTGCCTGGAGAACCCCAGGGACAGCAGAGCCTGGTGGGCTGCCATCTGTGGGGTCACACAGAGTCAGACACGACTGGAGCAACTTAGCAGCAATGTGCTCTTTGAGCAGAAGTTGTCCACAGGTAGGAGACTTACTGCAATGAGCAGAGTTCCCTAAGTTATACAGTAGGTCCTTGTTGGTTATCTATTTCAATTAATTTCTTTTTTAAATTAACTTTTTTATTAGAGTATAGTTGATTTACAATGTTGTGTTAGTTTCTGCGGTACAGCAAGGTGAGTCGGTTATACATATATCCACATTTTTAGATTCTATTCCCATATAGCTTCAGTACAGAGTATTGCAGTCTGTTCTCTGAGAATGCTTTTCTAAAGGTCCTAGATGTGATAATGCTGTGCTGTGCTTAGTTGCTCAGTTGTGTCTGACTCTTCCCCCCCATGGACTGTAAACCGCCAGGCTCCTGTATCCATGGGATTCTCCAGGCAAGAATACTGGAATGGGTTGCCATTCCCTTCTCCAGGGATCTTACTGATCCAGGGATCAAACCCAGGTCTCCTGCACTGCAGGTGGATTCTTTACTGTCTGAGCCACCAGGGAAGCCCAGATATGATTATCAGTTCAGTTCAGTTGCTCAGTTATGTCTGACTCTTTGTGACCCCATGGACTGCAGCATGCCAGGCCTCCCTGTCCATCACCAACTCCCGGAGTTTACTCAAACTCATGTCCATTGAGTCGGTGATGCCATCCAGCCATCTCATCCTCTGTCATCCCCTTATCCTCCTGCCTTCAATCTTTCCCAGTATTAGGGTCTTTTCAAATGAGTCAGCTCTTCACACCAGGTGGCTAAAGTATTGGAGTTTCAGCTTCAACATCAGTCCTTCCAATGAACATTCATTTCCTTTAGGTTTGATTGATTTCCTTTAGGTTGGACTGGTTGGATCTCCTTGCAGTCCAAGGGACTCTCAAGAGTCTTCTCCAACACCACAGTTCAAAAGCATCAATTCTTTGGTGCTCTGCTTTCTTTATAGTCCAACTCTCACATCCATACTTGACTACTAGAAAAACCATAGCCTTGACTAGATTGACCTTTTTGGGCAAAGTAATGTCTCTGCTTTTTAATATGCTGTCTAGGTTGGTCATAACTTTTCTTCCAAGGAGTACTAGTCCTTAAATTCATTCTCATGAAGAAGTTACCTAGGTACTTGTATTTAGTTAGGGTTCTCCAAACAAACAGAATCAATAGGGTGTGTGTGTGCGTGTGTGTGTGTGTGTGTGTGTGTGTGTGTGTGTGTGTGTGTGTATCTGATGGGGTAGACTGGCAGGCTGGAGACTTAGGGAAGAGTTATAATTTGAGTCCAAAGGCAGTTGGCTGGCAGAATTTTCTCTTTCAGGGGAGGCCAGTCTTTGTTCTATAAATCTTTCAATTGATTGAATAAGGCCCGCCCACGTTATAGGGCTTCCCTCATGGCTCAGACAGTAAAGAATCTGCCTTCAATATAGGAGACCTGGTTCAATCCCAGGGTCAGGAAGATCCCCTTGAGAAGGGAATGGCTATCCACTCCAGTATTCTTGCCTGGAGAATCCCCTGGACAGAGGAGCCTGGTAGGCTATACTCCATGGGATCACAAAGAACTGGACACGACTGAGCGACTAACACTTTTACTTCATTATGAGAGGTTATCTGCTTGACTCAGAGTCCACCAGTTTAAATGTTAATATTATCCAAAATACACCTTCGTGGAAATATCCAGAATAATGTTTGACTAAATAATTGGACACCGTGGCCTAGCCAAGTTGACAGAAAATTCAGCATCACAGGACTAGTATTTTTTGAATGGTGATAGCAAGAAAGCAAGAATACTGAAGTGGTTTGCCATTCCTTTCTCCAGTGGACCACATTTTGTCAGAATTCTCCACCATGACCATCTTGGGTGGCCCTACATGGCATGGATCATAATTTCATGGAGTTAGACAACGCTGTGATCAGACAAGGTCTGTGTGATCAGTTTGATTAGTTTTCTGTGATTGTGGTTTTCATTCTGTCTGCCCTCTGAGAGGATTATGGAAGCTTCCTGATGGGAGAGACTGATAGTGGGGGAAACTGGGTCTTGTTCTGATGGGCAGGGCCACGCTCAGTAAATCTTTAATCCAATTTTCTGTTGGTGGGCGGGGCTGTGTTCCCTCCCTATTGTTTGACCTGAGACCAAACTATGGTTGAGGTAATGAAGATAATGACCTTAAGGTGGCTCCGAGGTTAAACCATCTGCCTGCAACGTGGGAGACCTGAGTTCAATCCCTGGGTCGGGAAGATCCCCTGGAGAAGGAAATGGCAACCTACTCCAGTATTCTTGCCTGGGGAATCCCATGGATGGAGGAGCCTGGTGGGCTACAGTCCACGGGGTCGCAAAGAGTCGGACACGACTGAGCGACTTAACTTTCAACTTTCAATGCTGAAGAAGCTGAAGTTGAAGGGTTCTATGAAGACCTACAAGACCTTCTAGAACTAACACCCAAAAAAGATGTCCTTTTCATTATAGGGGACTGGAATGCAAAAGTAGGAAGTCAAGAGATACTTGGAGTAACAGGCAAATTTGGCTTTGGAGTACAAAATGAAGCAGGGCAAAGGCTAACAGAGTCTTGCCAAGAGAACGCCCTGGTCATAGCAAACACCCTCTTCCAACAACACAAGAGAAGACTCTACACATGGAAATCACCAGATGGCCAATACCGAAATCAGATTGATTATATTCTTTGAAGCTGAAGATGGAGAAAGTCTATACAGTCAACAAAAACAAGACTGGGAGCTGACTGTGGCTCAGATCATGAACTCCTTATTGCCAAATTCAGACTTAAATTGAAGAAAGTAGGGAAAACCACTAAACTATTCAGGTATGACCTAAATCAAATCCCTTATGATTATACAGTGGAAGTGACAAATAGATTTAAGGGATTAGCTCTGATAGACAGAGTGCCTGAAGAACTATGGATGGAGGTTCATGACATAGTACAGGAGGCAGTGATCAAGCCCATCCCCAAGAAAAAGAAATGCAAAAAGGCAAAATGGTTGTCTGAGGAGGCCTTACAAATAGCTGAGGAAAAAGAAAAGCTAAATGCAAAGGTGAAAAGGAAATATATACCCATTTGAATGCAGAGTTACAAAGAATAGCAAAGACAGAAAAGTAAGAAAGTCTTCCTCAGCAATCAATGCAAAGAAATAGAGGAAAACAATAGAATGGGAAAGACTAGAGATCTCTTCAAGAAAATTAGAGATACCAAGGGACCATTTCATGCAAAGATGGGCTCAATAAAGGACAGAAATGGTATGGAACTAACAGAAGCAGAAGATATTAAGAAGAGGTGGCAAGAATACACAGAAGAACTGTACAAAAAAGATCTTCACGACCAAGATAATCATGATGGTGTGATCATTCACCTAGAGCCAGACATACTGGAATGTGAAGTCAAGGGGCCTTAGGAAGCATCACTATGCACAAAGCTAGCAGAGGTGATGGAATTCCAGTTGAGCTATTTCAAATTCTGAAAGACGATGCTGTGAAAGTGCTGCACTCAATATGCCAGCAAATTTGGAAAACTCAGCAGTGGCCACAGGATTGGAAAAGGTCAGTTTTCATTCCAGTCCCAAAGAAAAGCAAAGACGAAGAATGTTCAAACTACTGTACAACTGCACTCATCTCACATGCTAGCAAAGTAATGCTCAAAATTCTCCAAGCCAGGCTTCAGCAGTACATGAACTGTGAACTTCCAGATGGTCAAGCTGGTTTTAGAAAAGGCAGAGGAACCAGAGATCAAATTGCCAACATCCACTGGATCATGGAAAAAGCAAGCGAGTTCCAGAAAAACATCTATTTCTGCTTTATTGACTGTGCCAAAGCCTTTGGCTGTGTGGATCACAATAAACTGTGGAAAATTCTTCAAGAGATGGGCATACCAGACCACCTGACCTGCCTCTTGAGAAACCTATATGCAGGTCAGGAAGCAACAGTTAGAACTAGATAGGGAAAAACAGACTGGTTACAAACTGGGAAAGGAGTACATCAAGGCTGTATATTGTCACCCTGCTTATTTAACTGATATGCAGAGTACATCATGTGAAATGCCAGGCTGGATGAAGCACAAGCTGGAATCAGGATTGCTGGGAGAAATATCAATAACCTCATATATGCAGATGATACCACCTTTATGGCAGAAAGTGAAGAGGAACTAAAAAGCCTCTTGATGAAAGTGAAAGAGAAGAGTGAAAAAGTTGGCTTAGAACTCAACATTCAGAAAACTAAGATCATGGTATCTGGTCCCTTTACTTCATGGCAAATAGGTGGTGAAACAATGGAAACAGTGACAGACTTTTATTTTCTTGGTCTCCAAAATCACTGCAGATGGTGATTTCAGCCATGAAATTAAAAGATGCTTGCTCCTTGGAAGAAAAGTTATGGCCAACCTAGACAGCATAATAAAAAGCAGAGACATTACTTCGCCAACAAAGGTCTGTCTAGTCAAAGCTAAGGTTTTTCCAGTAGTCATGTATGGATGTGAAAGTTGGACTATAAAGAAAGCTGAGCGCTGAAGTATTGATGCTTTTGAACTGTGGTGTTGGAGAAGACTCTTGAGAGTCCTTTGGACTGCAAGGAGATCCAACCAGTCCATCCTAAAGGAAATCGGTCCTGAATATTGATTGGAAGGACTGATGCTGAATCTGAAACTCCAATACTTTGGCAATCTGATGTGAAGAACTGACTCATTGGAAAAGACCCTGATGCTGGAAAGGACTGAAGGCAGGAGGAGAAGGGATCGACAGAGGACGAGATGATAGGATGGCATCACCAACTCAATGCACATGAGTTTGAGCAAGCTCTGGGAGTTGGTGATGGACAGGGAAGCCTGGCATGCTGCAGTCTATGGGGTTCCAAAGAGGTGGACATGACTGAGTGACTGAACTGAACAGATCAAGAAAGCAGCTGGGTAAACAGAAAAGGACAAATTATCTTCAGACATGTAGAATAGATTTCATCAGCCAGCCAAACATTAGAGAAGCCCAAAGTTTCTGTGCTAAATAGCTATCCTCCTTAATAAAGGGTAGGGACTTCCCTGGTGGTCCAGTGGCTAGGACTCTGTGCTCCCAGTGCAGGGAGCCTGGATTCCATCCCTGGTCAGGGGAATAGATTCTACAAGCCACAACTAAGAGGTCATCTGCCTCAACTAAAGATCCTGCATGCCAGAACTAAGAGCTGGTGCAGCCAAATAAATAATAATTTTTTTTTAAAGGCTAACCCACTATGTAGCATTTTACTCATTCAAGGAGAAGGCAAAGAAAATTAGAGGTGATGAATCAATAAGCATAACCACAGCTTTGGGAAGACCAAAATGTCTTCCAGGTTATCAAAGAAAGAAGGTAATTTGCATAAGCTAGTGATGAAAGCATCACGGTCCCTCATACAGACCACAACATATGCCCCAGGTACTACCTATGCTCATCTTCCCCTTTTCCCAACTTCTGTTTGGTTAAGTGCTCCCACCCTTTGGGGCCCAATTCTGTTCATCTCCTGCACCAAAACTCCCCTCTATGATTTAGACTTCTGTCAAAGGCTAATGCCTTTGGTATCTGTACTAGGCATTTATTGATCATTTATCTTACATATCCATCCTTCTGATGCACAAGACTGCAAGTTTCTCAAGGAACTGTGTCTTCTCTGGAGTCTAGCACACAGGGTGGGCAGTTAATGAGCTGATGACATCTACTAAAAATGACACTATGTGGACTTCCCTGGTGTTCCAGGGGCTAAGACCCTCAGATCCCAATGCAGGGGTCGCAGGTTCCATCCTTGGTCAGGGAACTAGATCCCACATGCTGCAGCTAAGATCTGAAGAAGCCAAATATATAAATAAATAAATATTAAAAAAGGAATGACACTATGTACTCTTTCTTAACATTGGAATTTACATGGTATTGTACTGTAAAAGTGTGATATATTTATATAAGATTTCAGGGTTAAATGGTGAGTTGAGTAAAGCAACCTACTCCTTTTATCTCGATCCCAATGGAAATGAACAAGCAAAAAAAAAAAAAAAAAAACTAGAAAATGTCCTAGCTCTTTTCTACAGAGGAGGACCATCGCATGATAGAAAATTAATTTCTGGAAGTCACAAACATGATCAAGGAGAGTTTTGTGGTTGTTGTTTAGTTGCTCAGTTGTGTCTAACTCTTTGTCAACCCCATAGACTGTAGCCCAGCAGGCTCCTCTGTCCATGGGATTCTCCAGGCAAGAATACTGGAGTGGGTTGCCATTTCCTCCTCCAGGGGATCTTCCCACCTAGGGATCCTACCTGAGTCTCTTAAGTTTCCTGCTTTGGCAGGCTGGTTCTTTACTGCTGAGCCACCTGGGAAACCCTCAAGAATACCAAGTATTAATTTTCAATTCTACTGCCAAGAAGGCAGTTGAACTGGTGGATTCTTAAATCTAAGAATTCCTAGTTTTTTTTTTTTTAAGATGGGAGGGAACTCTGAGAGTGGCACTCAGCTAGTATCTTTTGGTCTATCAGTGACATGTGAGGGCCTGGTTCTGGCACAGAATCTCTATCAGACATAGAGAAGAAACTATGTACAGACCTTGGGCCCCAGCCCTAGCTTCCTCCCTCTTCTCTTTGAGAGGCTTGATCACTGAACTGTAACAAGTTCTTTACCATAGGATATGCTGCAAGAATGCCATCAGCACCTGAGTCATGCATGAGGTGATCTAAGAAGAATGTTGGGGGCAAACGCAAGGCATGGATGGAACTCTGAGCATCCAAATCCGAATAAACGCATGCGTACACAAAGAAGCTCTATTTGGTGACTTGAAAGGTGGCTTGTCAAGTTCTCATGAGTCAGAAGAATATGCATTCAGAGGAGGCATTTTGTTTTGGGTTCTCAAAATTCAGGAGAACTTCCAGGTAGCTCTGATGATGGTGGTCACCTAAATTTGTGACTTTCCACACTTTCTCCAAAGATGATACAGACTGACAGGAAAAACAAGGGAAACCACCACTAACCTGTACCTAGAAGGAACTTCCCTGGTGGTCCAGTGGTTAAGACACTGCACCCTCCATGCAGGGCACACAGGTTCAATGCCTGGTTGGGGGAAGTAAGATCCTGAATGCTGTCTGGTGTGGAAAAAAAGTATTAGAAGACAGAGAACACTACCAAATTCAAATTCATTTGTATATGTAACTTTAGCTCTAAAGCAAAAGAGGGTCAAGGGTGGAAGAATAATATGTTTTGGGGATGACAGAATTAAGTTCATGGATTGTTGTTTAGGCAACAGGTGGCAGTCACTGGATACTTTTCATAATTAACAAACCCAATGTATAAAAATAAATATTTATTGTTAAATGTATATATAAATAAAATATTAAAAATAAAGTTATTATAAAAGGTCTAAAAATAAGGATAACAGCTAAACAAATATTCTGTGACTTGGCAAACTTCTCTAAATACCAAAAGATAATTTAAAAATTAGAACAAAGGGAATACATCCAATAGAGAAAGAAATACCACTAGGAGTACAAGCAATGGCACCCCACTCCAGTACTCTTGCCCGGAAAATCCCATGGATGGAGGAGCCTGGTAGGCTGCAGTCCATGAGGTCACTAAGAGTTAGACATGACTGAGCGACTTCACTTTCACTTTTCACTTTCATGCCTTGGAGAAGGAAATGGTAACCCACTCCAGTGTTCTTGCCTGGAGAATCCCAGGGGCGGGACAGCCTGGTGGGCTAACATCTATGGGGTTGCAGAGAGTCGGACACAACTGAAGTGACTTAGCAGCAGCAGTAGCAGCAGCAGGAGTACAAGACAGATCAAATGGTCACAGTCAGCAGGCATAATGAAGACAAACAACATAACCAATAGGGCAGATTTTATGCATGTGTAAAACTTTTACACCCTGACTGCAGGAAGTACACCTTCTTAAGCACACATAAAATCATTAGGAAAAACTGATCATGTATAAAGTCATAAAGGAATATTAAATTCATAAAGTAGAAAATATTACAGTAATACTTTCTGATAACTTAGAATAAAACTAGAAATTACAAAGTATTGTTAATGGTCCACCTAGAAATTTAAAACTCTTCTATTAGGTCTGATTTTTCCAATGTTTATGGAACATCTACAAAAATTGTGTATTGGGCTACACAGAAAACCTCAATTAATTCCTCAAAGCTGAAAATGAATAGGTCACACCACATCTTATTGTGATGCAACAAAACCATAAAGTAATAACCCAAGGTTAAACAAAGAAAGAAAGAGTCTTGTAGTACTTGGAAATAAAAATATGAATTTATTATATCTTGGATCAAAGAAGATATAAAAGTTAAAATTACACTATATAGAAAGTAATAATAATATTATATTTTAAAACCTCCATAATAAGAATTAAATTCTTAGCAGCAAATTCTTATACTAGAGTAAGAATAAATGATTGAGTATTCAACTTATGAAAACAGAAAATAAATGGAAGAAAACCAGGAGTAAGGAATTAATAAGGATAAAAGTAGTATATTCACAAGTAGAAAAGTGAACTAGTGTTATTGATAAACAAATTGAAGGAAAAAGAATAACATAGATTTATGACTGGATTGATTTAGAAAGGAGAAAGAAAATACATGTTTAAATTACCCAAATTGGAAAACTACTATTAAAATTGGCAAAGTAAAGGCATTTCTTTTTCTTCCCCTATTCCCCACCTCAAAGCTCATCAAAAGCAACCATCAAAGAGAATGCATTCTACATTCTGCAATGGCCATAACACTTTCTATGTTTCAAAAGAGAGCCCAGGACTTCCCTGGTGGTCTAGTGGTTAAGAATTCGCCTGCCAACTCGGGAACATGGCTTCGATCCCTAGTCCGGGAAGATCCCATGTGCTACAGGACAGCTAAGCCCGTGTGCCACAACCACTGAAGCTCAAGTGCCTAGAGCACGTGCTCTGCACAGGAGAAACCACTGCAGTGAGAAGCCTGAGCACCACAACCAGCAGGGAGCCCCTGCGCTCTGAAACTAGAAAAAAGCCTGAGCAGCAGCAAAGACCCAGCAAAGTCAAAAAGAAATAAATATTCAGAAAAAAAGAGAAAATCCACTTATTAAAAAAAAAAGAGAGCGTGCGAAAGAGAGCCTGGGAGGAAGCAGGCACTTTGTGGATTCCTGGCCTTGGGTGCAGTGTGGCAGAATTTCAGGGCATCCAGAACCAGTGACTGAGGTCCCAGCTGGTATGTGGTCTGCAGTGGTAGAAGAGAGGTCTCTGCTGGGTGAGTCACCCGTGTAGATAGGCAAGCATTGCTCCTGGCTGCAGAGCCTCCAAACCTGACTTGCTGTCTGGTTCCCCTAAAGGTTTTGTGAGCCACTTAACATCTTCTGATAAATTCCTTTTCCAGGTACAATAGCTTGAGTGAGTTATGTAGTTAATGACCAAGAACCCTCCTGATCTGAGAAGGATCAGAGACCTCAAAGTTCATTGCAAGGGGCAGTCTTCTCCATTTTTTTTTCTTTTGGCTACGCTGGGTCTTCGTTTTGGGGAGCTGGCTTTCTCTAGTTGCAGCAAGAAGGGTCTACTCTTCATTCTGGCGCACTGGCTTCCCATTGCAGTGGCTTCTCTTGTTGCGGAGCACAGGCTCTAGGTGCACGAGCTTCAGTAGTTGTGGCATGGGCTTAGTTGCTCCATGGCATGGGGAATCCTCCCTGATCAGGGATTGAACTGGTGTCCCTTGCATTGGCAATGGATTCTTATCCACTGGGCCACCAGGGAAGTCCTTCTCCAAACATTTGTGATGGCGAAACCACTACCAGAATAAAATAGATACACTGCAAACCCAACACATATTTATTACCTGTGATTTATATACAAATATTGGTATGGTCATGAATGATAAAACAGATTAAAGGAGAAAATTTAAATTGATGAGATTTAATTGGACTAAATAATATTTAAAGACAGATCATTTTAATTTTATTTATTAACAGTACGTATTGACTCATATAAGAATCCATGCATCAGATACTTTTTTTAAAAATAAAATTCGGCTTTTTCTTTTTCAGTATATCTGATTAGGTTGTTGTTTTTACTCTGGAATATGGCTGATGAAAAGTTAATTTCTAATAGTAAAAGGGGTGTTATGTTGGCCATTTTTGTATTTTGCCATCTTTTCTCATATTCTTTTCCATTATAGGTTATTATAAAGTACTCAATGTAGTTCCCTGTGCTATACAATAGGTCCTTGTTTATCTCTTTTATATACAGTGGTGTGTATCTGTTAATTCCAGTTTCTTAATTTATTCCTCCTACCCCCTTTCCATAAGCTTGTTTTCTATCTGTGAGTCTGTTCTTGAAACTACTGCTACTTGACTAACTCCATAGGAAGTTTCAAACTCCTTCTTTGTTGCCACTTCCCCTATATTGTTGTTGTTTAGTTGCTAAGTTGTGTCTGAGACTATTTGCAACCCCATGGACTGTAGCCTGCCAGTCTCCTCTGTTCATAGAATTTCCCAGGCAAGAATACTGGAGTGGGTTGTCATTTCCTTCTCCAGGGGATATTCCCTATCCAGGGATCAAACCCACATCTCCTACATTGGCAGGTGAATTCTTTACTACTGACTATAGAGGAAGTGGAAGTGTTAGGTCGATCAGTTCCGTCCGACTCTTTGTAACCCTATGGACTGTTACCCACCAGGCTCCTCTGTCCGTGGAATTCTCCAGGCAAGGATACTGGAGTGGGTTGCCACTCCCTTCTCCAGGGGATCTTCAAGACCCAGGGATTGAACCTGGGTCTCCAGCATTGCAGGCAGATTCTTTATGAGCCACCAGGGAAGCCTGGCTATAGAAGAAAGGAGAACTAAATATTTGCTTTCCCTGCTTCCCTTGCTGCTAAGTATGGCTATATGACATGGTTCTGGTTAATGATCCATAAGCAGACATCTACCAGGGCCTTCTGGGGAAACTTTTGTTTTTCTTGATGATACAGAAAAACATACTTTGTGTCACTCCTGTACCCCTTCCTCCTACCTTCAGTTCAGGTGTGGCGGCTGGAGCCAGAGCAGCCTCTTTGTCCCTCTGAAGGAACAATGGAGGAAAGGTCAAGAGAATTGCATTGCTGCTGGCTCTGACCAGGCTAGGCCACTAGAAAACCCCCGGAAGTTACTTAAGCTTGAATTTCTTGATATTTGAAATAAATTGTCTGTTTGACACTGATTTTTTTGAATTTTCTCATGTATGGTTCAAAGCATTCCTAAGTGCTACAAAGACACCTTGTTATAGATTAACAGTATAGAACATTTCATGCACGCACATAGAGCATGTCTCTCCATTTCCTCCCTCCTCTTAGCCACTCATCCTCACTCTATTCTTTAGCAAGTAACCAGCCCCATTCAAAGGTGAAAAGTCATCAGAAAGAACAGTGCATAGCAATAGCAAAAGCAAAGTGGGAAAGGAACATAGGCAGTTGAAAACCACGCATCCCAAGAAAAATTACTCCTTTGGAACAAGGAGCTCTTAGAAATAAATAAATATAAATATCTATGAGAATATAAACATAATAGCCAGAATAAATGTTACTTAGATAAAAATGAAAAGTAAATGATTAAACAGATATTATTTTTCTTTTAACAAAAGAAAGGAAAAAGATGGAAGAATGTTGGCAGGGTGGGATTTTTTAACTTGTATCTTTTTCTGTGTTTTCATCTACCTTCAGCATCCTGCACCTGATGAGTTTCATTATTTTGCATTCAGAAAAACCCCCAATATTTAAGAAACACTACCACTTTATTATGGGCTTCCCAGGTGGTAGAGTGGTAAAGAAACCACCTGCAGTGCAGGAAATGTGGGTTCGATCCTTGGGTCAGGAAGATCCCCTGGAGAAGGAAATGGCAACCCATTCTAATATTCTTGCCTTGGAAATCCCATGGACAGAGGAGCCTGGCGAGCTACAGTCCATGGCGTTGCAAAGAATTGGACACAACTTAGCAACTAAACAACAACAACCACAACAACTACTTTATTATATTCTCATGTCTGTACTCTGGTGGCTTGGATTTTAGGTCTGAGAGACCCCTTTCTTTACAGAAAGGCATGCTGTCCTGATTATGTTTATTTTTTTACCCAAGGATTGTGCAACAGCTTTCCTCTTCTGTCCTTCAGGAAGGTGTGTGGGCACGTCCCACCTTGGATCCTGACCTCAAGCCATCCTTGTCAGCAGCCAGCACAGCCCTCACCTGAGAAGCTCTGGGAGATCCAAGTGGGGTCTGAACTGTGGGCAACAGAGTTAACACCATTCCTATAAAAATTCCAATGACATTTTTTCATAGAAATAGGAAAACAATCCTAAAATTCATATGGAACTATAAAAGACCCAGAATAGCTAAAGTAATCTTGAGCAAGAAGAAAACTAGAGGCATCATATTTCCTCACTTCAAACTGTGTTACAAAGCTATAATCACCAAAACCATATGGTCCTGGCATAAAAATAGACACATAGACCAGTGGAACAGAAAGCCCAGAAATAGACCCATGCATATACAGTCAACTAGTATTTGACAAACACCAATAATATACAGTGGGGGAAAGAACAGTCTCTTCAATAAATGGTGTGGGAAAACTGGACAACTACATGCAAACGAATAAAACTAGACTCGTACTATAAAAAAAAAGATTATATTCTTAAAAGTAACACCTGAAATTGTTAAACTCCTAGAAGAAAACAAGGGAGAAGCTCCCTGATGCTAGTCTTGGCAATGATTCTTTGGAATTGATATTAAAAATAGAACTACCATATGATCTAGCAATCCCTGCTCTGGGTGTATGTCCAAAAGAAATAAAATCACTATCTTGAGGCAATATCTGCATTCCTATGTGTGTTGTAGCATTCTTCACAGTAGCCACGACATAGAAACAACCTAAGTGGATTAACAAGATGCATGCGTGTCTGCTAAGTCCCTTCAGTTGTGTTTGACTCTGTAGCCCGCCAGGCTCCTCTGCCCATGGAATTCTCTAGGCAAGAATAGCAGAGTGGGCTGCCGTTCCCTCCTCCAGGGGATCTTCCTGGCCCAGGGATGGAACTCACATCTCTTATGTCTCCTGCATTGGCAGGCAGGTTCTCTACCACTAGTGCAACCTGGGAAGCCCCAAAGAAGGTGTGGGTGTGTGTGTGGGTGTGGGTGTGTGTGTGGGTGTGTGTGGGTGTGTGTGTGTGTGTGTGTATGTTGTTGTTTAGCCCAACTCTTCTGCCTGTCTGACTCTTTTGTGACCCCATAGACTGTAGCTGCCAGGTTTCTCGGTCTATGGGATTTCCCAGGCAAGAACACTGGGGTGGGTTGCCATTTCCTTCTCTAGGGGATCTTTCTGACCCAGGGATTAAACCTGTGTCTCCTGCATTGGCAGGAAGATTCTTTACCATGGGGTTGCAAAGAGTCAGACATGACTTAGCAATTGAGTACACAGCACATACTCTCATACACACACCCATATATATGCTTTTTTTTTTTTTTAGCAGAACACAAAACATTAAAATCTAGTATATGAGAACAGAGAGAAGGGGAGTGAACGCTGTGGTTGTTGCCCACCTGGTTACTCCTCATACCCCCTTTGGCTTGTGGGGGCCCCTTGAAGATCCTCGAGCACTCTGAAATACAATATGAAACTGCCATGTGATAGACGGAGAAATGAGGCCCCCAGGCGTGAGAGATGTTTAAGCCCCCACAGTTAGGGAGGGGCAGAGGTAGAAGTTGAAGCCAGGAGCCTGCAGGCCCCAAACGTCATTTCCACCACATCATTCCTCCACATGTAGGCTGACTGGAGAGCAGGTGGGCCTCTGGTTTCACCTTCCTTTTAAAAAAATTTTTTTATTTTAAATCATTTATTTATTTGGGTCTTAGTTGCAACATGTGGGATCTAGTTCCCTGACCAGGGATCAAACCTGGGCCCCCTGGATTGAGAGCTCAGAGTCTCAGTCATTTGGTTTTACTTTAGGTTCTAAGGAAGGCATGTGCCAAACTGGGGAGTGACAGAAGGAAGCCTGTGTGAACTTTACCCTGAAACCAGTGCCCTAGGTGGAGGCACTCAACTCTAGGAAGCGGGTTTAAGAACATTCAGGAAGCATGTCTTCTTTTCAGCTGGCCTTGGCATTGGAGGTATGCAGATCAGGAAGCAACAGTTAGAATTGGACATGGAACAACAGATAGGTTCCAAATGGGGAAAGAAGTACGTCAAGGCTGTATATTGTCACCCTGATTGTTTAACTTCTATGCGGAGTACATCATGAGAAATGCTGGGCTGGATGAAGCACAAGCTGGAGTCAAGATTGCTGGGAGAAATATCAATAACCTTAGATATGTAGATGACACCACCCTTATGGCAGAAAGCGAAGAAGAACTAAAGAGGCTCTTGTTGAAAGTGAAAGAGGAGAGTGAAAAAGTTGACTTAAAACTCAATATTAAGAAAACTAAGATTATAGCATCTGGTCTTATTACTTCATGGTAAATAGATGGGGAAACAGTGGAAACAGTGGCAGATTTAATTTTTTTAGGCTCCAAAATCACTGCAGATGGTGACTGAAGCCATGAAATTAAAAGATGCTTGCTCCCTGGAAGAAACGTTATGACCAACCTAGACAGCATATTAAAAAGCAGAGGTATTACTTTGCCAACAGAGGTCCATCTAGTCGAAGCTAAGGGGTTTTTCCAGTCGTCATGTATGGGTGTGAGAATTGGACCATAAAGAAAGCTGAGCGCCGAAAAATTGATGCTTTTGAACTGTGGTGTTAGAGAAGACTCTTGAGAGTCCCTTGGACTGCAAGGAGATCCAACCTGTCCAACCTAAAGGAAATCAGTCTTGAATATTCACTGGAAGGATTGATGTTGAAGCTGAAACTCCAATACTCTGGCGATCTGATGTGAAGAACTGACTCGTTGGAAAAGACCCTGATGCTGGGAAAGATTGAAGGCAGGAGGAGAAGGGAATGAGGAGGACAAAGGATGAGATGGTTGGATGGCATCACCAACTCAATGGATGTGAGTTTGAATAAACTCCAGGAGTTGGTGATGGACAGGGAAGCCTGGCATGCTGCAGTCCATGGGGTCGCAAAGAGTCGGACATGACTGAGCAACTGAACTGAACTGAACTGGCGTTGGAGGACAAGAGGGGAATTTCCAAACACATTTCCCAGATCAGACAGGACTCCAGTAGCGCACAATGCCAAGTGCAAAACCAAGAAAGTCCAGAAGAGGGCACTATTCACCAACAATCTGTAAGGTGGCTGCGCATCAAAGATTGGCAACCCAAACAGCTCTTAAAAAAAAAAAGTTTGTTTTTTTCTTAGTATTCCCAGACCTCTGCAATACAGACCAATTAAGAATCAATCACAGGTTTCTAGGCTGTAGCTTTAAAAGCCTCAGGTGACCAATAGGCATTCAGTACTTTATACACTTTTTCTGAAGCTACTTTTTTTTTTTTTTTTGCAAGCCTACTAGTTTTTATTTATTTTTTATTAATTTATTTTAATGGGAAGCTAATTACTTTACAAAATTGTGGTTTTTGCCATACACTGACATGAATCAGCCACAGGTGTACATGTGAAGCCACTTTAAAAGTTTCTTGAAAAATAGTTTTAATGAATAGCCAAGAGTAGACCTTGCAAAGGAGTTGTGGGTGAGGAGGGAGGGTGACAGGGGCTGGACAGCTTGTCAGGCAGAGATTCAGAGACTTCTTTTTTTTTTTCCTTTTTAAATTAATTTATTTGGCTGTGTTGGGTCTTAGTTGTGGCTCGCAGGCTCCTCCTGTGTCATGTGAGATCCTTTGCTGCAGTGCACAGGCTCTCTGGTTGAGGCACTTGGGCTTAGCTGCTAGTCGCTCTGGGGCATGGAGGATCCTAGCTCCCTGTCCAGGGATTGAACCCGTGTCCCCTGTTGCAAGGCTGACTCTCAACCACTGGACCAGCAGGGAAGTGCCCAGACATTTCTCTTGCACCCTGGCAAAGCCATTTCCTCATTAGTAAATCAGGGTTCAAAGATGTTGCCCCAGGGCATCTCAGGCTCCTTTGTAGATGCCCCTCCCAGGATCTGAGTGTGTGGGAGGGGAGGCTGAGAGAGGCTGCCTGAGCCAGAGGTCAAGTCTATTCTCCCCAAGAATGGGACGACTCACAGGACTGTCCCTTTTAGGAATGGTCTAGATCAGTGGCTCTCACCTGGGGACTATTTTGTCACCTACTCCCACCAGGGGTCATTTGGCAATACCTGGAGAAATCTTCAGTCATCAAAATTTTGGGGGTGTCACTGGCACCTCATGGGTAGACACCAGAGAAGCAGGTGAACATCCTGCAGGGCACAGGGCAGCCCCCTACAGATAATGAAGAATTCTCTGGCCCCAAATGTCAAGAGTGCCCAGACTGAGAAACCCTAGTCTGGAGACAAAGGATTCTCAAAGCGTGGTCCCCAGTCCAAGTACGTCAGCATCTCCTACTTAACTGTAGATTCTCTGGCTGTGTCTCAGACCTGTGAGATCAGGAGCTCAGAGAACCACTCATGCTTCATTCAGTGAGCCCTTGAAATGATATAATGCATGTCAGGGGTTTCCCTGGTGGCTCAGTGGTAGAGAATCTGCCTGCAGTGCAGGAGACACGGGTTTGATGCCTGGGTCAGGAAGATCTTCTGGAGAAGGGAATGGTTACCCACTCTAGTATTCTTGCCTGAGAAATCTCTTGGATAGAGGAGGCTGGCGGGCTATAGTTCATGAGGTTGCAGAGTCAGACACGACTGAGCAACTAAACAACAATTCATGTCTCGTTTGAGAAACACTTGTCCAGGGGTGATCCTGCTTGAGATTTAGAAGTCTAAGTGTGCTTCTAAGATATGTCTGTGCTTACAATCCCTGTGAAATTGTTGAAGTGCACATTCTGGTTTAGCAGTCTGGGAATTTGCATTTCTTACAAGCTCCAGCTGATGCTGATGTGGCTGGTCGAGCCCCACACTTTGGAAGCAAGGATACGGCTTCCAAAACCTGCCAGGTCATGAGGGAGACCTGAAGTGTGTGTGTCGAAACTTCAGATTCTCAGGCTCCCCCTCAGGCCCACTAACCAAGCCATCTCCAGAGAATGGGCCTGGGAATCAGTATTTTTTAAAGTGTCTCAGAAACTTCTCATGATCAAGCAGGTCTGAAAGCACTGACTTCTGACAGCAGGTTCAGGAGTTATCAGTTAACGATGTCATCTCTGAGTCCTCTTTGTTTATACTGGAAGTTCTCAACCAGGGCTGAGGAGAATCATCTGGGGAGCCTCAGAATCCTCCTAGCAAAGGCCAAAAAGCAGACTGATTACATCAGAACCTCGGAGGATGGGACCTAGGAAGTGGTACTTAAAAAAAAAAACAATTATTTTTTAAAATTAATTAATTTATTTTAATTGGAGGCTAATTACTTTACAATATTGTAGTGGTTTTTGCCATACATTGACATGAATCAGCCACGGGTACACATGTGTTCCCAATCCAGAACCCCCCTCCCACCTCCCTCCCCATCCCATCCCCCAGGGTCATCCCAGTGCACCAGCCCTGAGCACCCTGTCTCATGCATCGAACCTGGACCAGGAATCTGCTTCACATATGATAATATATATGTTTCAATGCTATCCTCTCAAATCATCCCACCCTCACCTTCTCCCACAGAGTCCAAAAGACTGTTCTTTACATCGTGTCTCTTTTGCTGTCTTGCATATAGGGTCATCGTTACCATCTTTCTAAATTCCATATATATGCATTAGTATACTGTATTGATGTTAAAAAATAATTATTTTTAATTGCAGGATAATTGCTTTTCAATGCTGTGTTGGTTTCTGCCATACGAAAATGTGAATCAGCCATAAGTACACGTATGTCCCCTCCCTCTTGAACCTCCATCCCACCCCTCTAGGTTGTCACAGAGCCCTGGTTTGAGTTCCCCGAGTCCACACACCTAATGCCCACTGGCTATCTGTTTTACATATGGTAGTGTATATGTTTCCACGCAACTCTCTCCATTTGCCCCAGCCTCTCCTTCCCCCACGGTGTCTACAAGTCTGTTCTGTGTCTCTAGTCCTGCCCTGCAAATAGGTTCATCTGTACCATTTTTCTAGATTCCATAAATGTGCATTAATATATGATTTTATTTTTCTTATGGGCTTCCCTGGTTGGCTCAGACAGTAAAGAATCTGTCTGTAATGCAGGAGACCCGGGTTCGATCCCTGGGTTGGGAAGATCCCCTGAAGAAGAGAATGGTTACCCACTCCAGTATTCTTGCCTGGGAAATCCCATGGACAGAGGAACTGCTGGGCTACAGTCCATGGAGTCGCAAAGAGTCAGACATGATGGAGTGACTAACATTTTCCCTTTCTGATCTAGGAAGTGGTACTGTTAAAAGATGCCCAGATGATTTCAACATGCAACTACATTTAAGAATCACTGCTAAAAAAAAAAAAAAAAATCACTGCTTTATCTATGGGAATCCCAGGTGACACAGTAGTAATGAATCTGACTGCCAATGCAGGAGACATAGGAGACACAGCTTCGATTTCTGGGTCTGGAAGATTCCCTGGAGGAGGAAATGGCAACTCACTCCAGTATTCTTGTGGGGAAAAATCTCAAGGACAGAGGAACCCGGCAGGCTACAGTTCGTGGGGTTGAAAAAAGAGTCAGACATGGTGGAGCACACACACATGGCCTTATCTATAGCAATTATAATGTTAAAAAAAAGAAATGGAGAATGAATCTATGACACTTAAGAAACATGCTGCTGAAACTAACACAACATTGTAGATCAACCCTACTCCCATAAAAAAAAAAAATCTACACAATCCAAGCAATATGCGTGCATGCTGAGTCGGTCACGAGTCTCACTCTTTGCAACCCCTTGGACTGTAGCCTGCCAGGCTCCCCTGTCCATGGCATTTTCCAGGCAAAAATACTGGAGTGGACTGTCATTTCCTCCAAGAGATCTTACTCACCCAGGGATTGAACCCACATCTGCATTGGCAGGTGGATTCTTTACTGCTGAGCCACCTGGGAAGCCCCTCCAAGGAAAATATTTTGTATTAAAAATGTGGTATTAACTGAAATATGATGAGATATTTAGATAAAAATAAACTTAACCTATTAAGAATTCCCATAGAATTTTAAAATTATCAAAGAAATCCATAAAAACATATATGTGAAATGATATGTATATATAATAAACTACATTTATAAATAAAAATTTTAAAGTCTGAAACACTAAAAAAAAAGAAACACGTTACACAATCACAGTGCACAGCCTCTGCTTAGATCCTAATTCAGTAAACAAAGAGTAGAAATTAAAAAAAGAACCAATGATATTAGAAAATAGTCCCCATAATACCTCAAAAAGTTAAACACATAGTTTTGATATGACCCAACAATTCTACTCCTAGGTACTACCCAAGTGAACTGAAAATGAAAGTTTACACAAAAAGTTGTATATGGATATTCATAGCAGCATTGTTCAGAGTAGCCCCAAAGTGGAAACAGTCCATCTGTGCACCAACTGACGAGTGGAAAAACAAATTAAAATAGTTATGGCATATCCATATAATGGAATATTACCTAGCCGTTAGAAGGAAGGACATGTTACAACATGTATGAACTTTGAAAACATTAGTCAGTGAAAACAGCCAGATGCAAAAGACTATATTTTATGACGATATTGTATGATTCCCTTTATATGACACATCCAGAATGAGCAAATTCATAGAGGTAGAAAGCAGATTAATGGTTTCCAGGGGCTCGTGTGAGGGGTGATGCAGACTGATTGTTAATGGGTACAGTGTTGTGTTTGGGGGTGATGAAAGTGTTTTGGAACTAGATAGAGATTGCAGTTGCAAATATTGTAAATATACTAAATGCCACTGAATTGTTCACTTTAAAATAGCTAAAATGGTAAATTTTATGTTATGTGAATTTTATCTCAGTTAAAGAAAAAAAAAATCAGTGACCTACACAATTTCCTGATAGAGTCGAAGAAGTCCGGAAAATCTGGATGTGAGGGGAATTCGTTCATTCAGAATAAGCTCTAAGATGGGTCATATTTACCCTCGCCATGGTCTAATTTTTTTGGGGGGGGTTCTTTTTTAAATGCAGGACAATTGCTTTACAATGTTGTGTTGGTTTCTGCTGCACAACAATGTGAATCAGCTGTACTACTACTACTACTACTACTACTAAGTCGCTTCAGTCGTGTTCGACTCTGTGCGACCCCATAGACGGCAGTCCATGAGGCTGCCCCGTCCCTGGGATTCTCCAGGCAAGAACACTGGAGTGGGTTGCCATTTCCTTCTCCAATGCATGAAAGTGAAAAGTGAAAGTGAAGTCACTCAGTCGTGTCTGACTCTTAGCGACCCCATGGACTGCAGCCCACTAGGCTCCTCCATCCACGGGATTTTCCAGGCAAGAGTGCTGGAGTGGGGTGCCGTTGCCTTCTCTGTAAGTATACATTTATCCCCTCCCCCTTTCCCACTATCCCACCCATCTAAACCATCACAGAGCACCGAGATGAGCTCCGTGTGTTATACAGCAACTTCCCACTAGCTATCTATTTTATACATGGTAGTGTACATATGTCAAAAGCTACTCTCTCAATTCATCCCACCCTTTTCTTCCCCTACTGTGTCCACAAGTCCATTCTCTATGACTCCCAGTGGTCTTTGACCCTCTGCTAAAGGAGAGAGTGAATGGTTTTTGGAAGCTTGATTGCAGGAGTAGATATGATCAGATCCCTATGACCAAGGGCAAAGAAGCTAGTTTTCATCTGTCAGTTGAAGTTGTATTGATTTGAGTTTGCTCGCAGAACGTGGGAAGCTCATGCTGTTTTCACTTTCATGCATTGGAGAAGGAAATGGCAACCCACTCCAGTGTCCTTGCCTGGAGAATCCCAGGGACGGAGGAGCCTGGTGGGCTGCCGTCTATGGGGTCGCACAGAGTCGGACACGACTGAAGTGATGCAGCAGCAGCAGCATGCTGTTTTTACATTCAAAGGCTGATGCAGAAAGTGACTGCTGAGAGATGAGTTCTCTTTAAGTGTGGGACTTCTTAAATGTGAATATGAACAGAAGGGTGATCCACACAGCTGCAGGTTTAGGGATGTGCAGCAAATTGACAGTTTGTACACTGATGTAGCCACATGTCTGGGAGGGGAGACAGAGCACCCAACTTCCAGAAGGGGAGGTCACGGGGAGGTCATGACCCCATGCCTTCAGTCAGATGGACCCAGCAGGGAGGGCTGCTAGGGAGAGAAGTTGTACAGAGACCTCTCTTCTGGAAATTCCGCTTGTATAATTTTTTTTTTTTTTTTTTGGTTTATTGTCTGTCTTCCTTGTTGTTGTTCAGCTAAGTCGTGTCTGACTCTTTGCAACCCCAAGGACTGCAGCATTCCAAGCTTCCTTGTCCTTCACCAACTCCTGGAGTTTGCGCAAACTCGTGTCCACTGAATTGGTGATGATATCCAACCATCTCCTCCTCTGTCGTCCCCTTCTCCTCCTGCCTTCAATCTTTCCCAGCATTAGAGTCTTTTCTAATGAGTCAGCTCTTTGCATCATGTGGCCAAAATATTGGAGTTTCAGCTTCAACATCAGTCCTTCCAATGAACATTCAGGGTTGATTTCCTTTAGGATTGACTGGTTTGATCTCCATGCAGTCCAAGGGACTCTCAAGAGTCTTCTAGTTTAAAAGCATCAATTCTTCAGCGCTCAGCCTTCTTTATGGTCCAACTCTCACATCCACACATGACTACTGGAAAAACCATCGTGACCTTTGTCAGCTCAGTGATGGCTCTGTTTTTTAATACGCTATCTTGGTTTGTCATAGCTTTTCTTCCAAGGAGCAAGCATCTTTTAATTTCATGGCTCCAGTCACCATCCACAGTGATTTTGGAGCCCAAGAAAAAAAAGTCTGTCACTGTTTCCATTGTTTCCGCATCTACTTGCCATGAAGTGATGGGACCGGATGCCATGATCCTAGTTTTTTGAATGTTGAATTTTAAGCCAGTTTTTTCACTCTCCTCTTTCACCTTCATCAAGATGCTCTTTAATTCCTCTTTGCTTTCTGTCATAAGGGTGGAAAGTGAAAGTGAAATTGCTCAGTTGTGTCGGACTCTTTGCGACCCCATGAACTATGTAGCCCACCAGGCTCCTCCATCCATGGAATTTTTCAGGCAAGAATACTGGAGTGGGTTGCCATTTCCTTCTCCAGGGGATCTTCCCGACCCAGGGATCGAACCTGGGTCTCCCACACTGCAGGCAGATGCTTTACCATCTGAGCCACCACGGAAGCCCATTAGGGTGGTATCATCTGCATACCTGAGGGTACTGATATTTCTCCCAGTAATCTTGATTCCAGCTTGGAATTCACAGCCCAGTATTTCGCATGATATACTCTGCATGTATGTTAAATAAGCAGGGTGAGAATATTCCAGCCTTGATATATTCTTTCCCAATTTTGAACCAGTCTGTTTTTCCATGTATAGTTCTAACTGTAGCTTCTTGACCTGCATACAGGTTTCTCAGGAGACAGGTAAGGTGGTCTGGTATTCCCATCTCTTTAAGAATTTTCCACAGTCTGTCTTCCTTGCTGGGCTTTAAATTCCACAAAAGCAGGGACTATGTCTATTGCATTTGGAGTTCTCTGCTGATTGAGAGCCAGAGGCCACAAATAAAGCCCTTGGTGAGGAGTGAATGTTGACAGCAGAACTGCCCAGTGAGGGTCTGGGGGCAGGGGAAGGCAAGCCAGTGAGTAAACCTACTACCCATGGGTGCCTAGAACTGGCTCTCTTCACTCAACACCAAGAGGGAGGCAGAGGGAGGTTGCCAGGGGCTTCTGAAAGTGATGACACCTGAGCTCAGTCTCCAAGGAGGACCAAGGGTTAGTGGGTCAGAGACTGGAAAGGCAGTTTCTGCAAAGAAAGCAGCAGTTGCAGGGCGTTCAGGACCTGACCAGCCCGGGGATGGTGAAGCAACTGCATGGGTGTCTGCCTGGTTGAAGACAGGCTCCAGGGGAAGCACCTGGAGGGGTCACACCATCAGACCTTGGACTGCTGTCTGGAGGATGGTCTTGAGAGAGAAATAAAAGGAGGAGGCTGCTGAAAGACTCTCAGAGAAGGGAGTGGAGGATCTCTTTGATGAACTGACATTGATGGTGAACAGGAAAAACAGGGAGGATGTGAGAGCGTTTTTTAGAAAAACTTTTGGCCGTGCCAGGTCTCCATGGTGGTGCAAAGGCTCAGTAGTTGAGGTGTGCAGGTTTAGTTTCCCTGAGGCACATGAGACCTTAGTTCCCGCACCAGGGACTGAAACTGTGTCCCCTGCTTTGGAAGGTGGATTCTTTATTTTTTAAAGTTTATTTATTTTTAATTGGAGGATAATTGCTTTACAATATCCATTGATATGAATCAGTCATAGGTATATGTCCCCTCCCTCTTAAACCTCCCTCCCACCTCCCACGCCATCCCACTCCTTAAGGTTGTCACAGAGCACCGGGTTTGAGCTCCCTGCATTTGCTCCCAGCAAATGCCCACTGCTTTCCTATTTAACATGTGGTCACGTCTAGGTCTTCATGCTACTTTCTCCGTTCCTCTCATCCTCTCCTTCCCCCACCACGTCCACAAGTCTGTTCTGTCTGTCTGTGTCTCCACTGCTGCCCTGAAAATACGTTCATTAGTACTATCTGTCTAGATTCCATATATATGCATTAATAATTATTGTTTTTCTCTTTCTTACTTCACTCTGTGTAATAGGCTCTAGGTTCATCCACCTCATTAGAACTGACTTAAATGTGTTCCTTATATGGCTGAGTAGTATTCCACTGTGTATATGTGTACCACAGCTTCTTCATCCATTCATCTGTTGATGGACATTTAGGTTGCCGGAAGGCAGATTCTTAACCACTGGACCACCAGGGAACATCCATATTGGAATATTGTTGTGTTACCATGTTGCGTTAGTTTCTGCTGTACAGCAAAGGGGATCAGCTATATGTTACATACTTCCCCTCTTTTCTGGATTTCCTCCCCATTTAGTGTAAGTGTTTTTTTAGGTATATGTGTTGAGATTTGGTGACTGAGTGCTGCTGTTGAGAGCGAGATGTAAAGAAAAGTCTAAAACAGGAATGATGTTATTGATGAAGACAATGCTTACGGCTAACGTTAGATGAGTGTGTACGTGCCAGGCACTGTGCTAAGTGCTTTGTGTGACCATGTCATTTGAGTCTCATCACGAGCCACTGAAGCAGGGATTATTTTTGTACCCATTATACAGATGAGGAAACCGAGACCCAGGGAAGCTGTTACCTGGCCAAGGTCAGTCAGAACTAAAGAGCTATGCTTGTAACCACACTCATGACAGTCCCCAGCATTTTAGTTTGGTTTGGTCAGGCACCACTCCCTCAATTTGAGGAAATTGAAAGAAAATGGTTGGTGGGGAAACAACTGAGTGGAGGACAAGTTGAGCTGGAGATGCTGTGGATTATTCTGGGGTAACCAATAGTCAAGAGGGTAGCTCTAGAGGGATCCTGCTGGGGGTGCTGATTAAAGAGGCATCAGCCTGCAGAGAGCAAGTAGTCTGAGTCATGGAGATAAAGGAGCCAACTAAGCAGGAGAGTGAGGAACAGATCAGGGTACAGCAAGGAACCAGATGTATCCTATAAACATGACCATCTGGGAGTCACTGGCAGCAACAAGTGTGCAGTGACAGGAAAGCAGCAAAATCCACTATTATGGGACTTTCCTGGCAGTCTAGTGGCTAAGATTCCGTGTTCCCAAGCAGAGGGCCTGGGTTCAATCCCTGGTCAGGGAACTAGATTCCTTATGCTGCAACTAAGAGTTTGCAAGCCACAAAGTTTGCATTCTTTGCATGCCTTAAAGAGACCACAGGACACAACAAAGATTGATGACCCCATATGCCACAGCTAAGATCCAGCACAGCCAAAATAAATAAATATTTTAAAAAATCTACTAAAGTTCTTGGCTGCACAAGGAGGAAGAAAGAAGAGTCACCAGAAGGGATTGGGGAAGTGGGGACAGAGAGTAATTTTTTCTTTCTTTTAATCATTATGATGAGAGAGATTTGCAAATGTTGCAGGCTAGAGAGACAGAACCCTTAGAAAGATGAATCTGATAATCGATGGGAGAGAGGAGTGACAGAGTGACATCCTTGAGGCAGCTGGAGGGATGAGGTGGGAGCATCCGTCTTCAAAAAGAAAATGAACACTTGAATTCAGAGAAAAATACAGGTTTGACTCTATCTTGAACAGGCCCTGGGAGCCCAGAAAGGGCTGGCCAAGGGCTCCAGCCACCGGGATCTATGTCCATTGCTGCGCTTCCCATGGGCTGCTTGCAGCCAATGATGAAGCACGACAGGGACCCGATTTTCAGGGAACCCACCTTGGGAGGTAGGAGACTGTTCAGATGGTTCATCTGGGCTCAAGGACTTGCCAAAGGCCTGGCCGAATCTTCCTCAGGTACAAGGCAGGCTCACATATTTTCACCCAACCTTCCCTCCTTCACTTGGGGTCAGACCTGCATTGTTTGCCAGCTCCTCCAGCTTTTTCCAGCTCCCTTCCTATTTTTCTCTCAAGTGTCTCTTAATATAATCTGTGTATATCTACTGTGTACATTTAGATCTACTGGCATCTGCTGCTTGGAGGACCCAGACTAACACAGCCACCCACAGGCACACAGGGGTAAAATCAGGAAGGCTGAAGGACTTTCCTGGTGGTCCACTGGTGAAGACTGCGTGCTCCCAAAGCAGGGGCCCCGGTTTGATCCCTGGTTGGGAAACTAGATCCTGCAGCCCGCAGCTAAGCATTTGTGTGTTCCAACTCAAAGAGTTTGCATGTAGGGACTTCCCTGGCAGTCCAGTGATTAGGACTCCGCCTTCCAGTGCAGGGGGTCAGGATTCGATCCCTAGTCAGGGAGCTGAGATTCAACATGACTTGGGGCCAAGAGCAAACAAACAAAAACCCACCAAAACATGAAAGAGAAGCAATATTGTAATGAATTCAATAAAGGCTTTGAAAATGGTCCACATCAAAAAAAAAAAAAACTTAAAAAAAAGCTTACATGCTGCAATGAAGATAGAAGATCCCAAGTCCTGCAACTAAAACCCAGCACAGTCAAATAAATAAATAAATAAATAAATAATATTACAAAAAGAATTCCCTCTGATGAGGGGCTTCCCTGGGTGGCTCAGCCGGTGAAGAATCCACCTGCAATGCAGAAGACCTGGGTTCGATCCCTGGGTCAGGAAGATCCCCTGGAGAAGGGAATGGCAACCCACTCCAGTATTCTTGCCTGGGAAATCCCATGAACAGAGGAGCCTAGCGGGCTACAGTCCATGGAGTTGCAAACAGTCAGACATGACTTAGTGACTAAATCACCACCAACATATAATGGAAAGGTAGAAAAAAGACGTGAAGAAGTTGAAAGATAATAAAAACTTCAAAAAACTGAATATTTAAGAAAGAGGCGGCTTAGCTCTAATTGCATTTCATTTTAAGCATTGGCCATAAGGCTTATCTTTGACAGCACAGTATTTTTTAAAATCCCAGTATTTTCCTTGGTATTTGATAACCAAGCCCCTCCTCCCAGGGAAGTAACCACTTAATTTCTTTGGAACTCATGAACCGCTGCAGTTCCTGTGTGGATGTGGTGTGCGTGTGCATGCTTAGTCACTTCAGTCACAGCAATTACTGATTCCTGTCCACTAGACCTCCCCTGAGTGGTGGGATCTGTCAGATGCACAGTGTGTGTGTATGATGACCACATGCACTCATATGATAGGCAGGATGTGTGACAAAACTGCTCTGACAAATGTTTGCCTTTTTAAACAAAAAGTGTGCCATATATTTTTATTAAATCATAGAAAACTCATTTGTATACAAATTTTTCCATTCTGGGGACATTGGAATATGAAACACCTGTGTAACAAAACATTTCAAAGATACATCTCACTTTAAGCAGAGACAAAGTTTAAGTTGTCACATTTATTTATTTTTTTTAAATGTTGAAATAATCATTAACACATTATTGGCTTTTTTTCACCTTTGGGCCAGAGGAATAGTATCTCTTGACTCCCCAATTCTCATTACTCAAACCAACCATGAGTTTAAAAAGTGATTAACTTGAAAGTTTAATACAAAATCAATTTCTTTTTTGCAACCATGGGCTTTTAGGGCAAATGCCGAATTTCAGGAGATGGTCTCCTTTCACAGGAACTGTTAAGCTTCTTTTCTACAACAGCAAACATGTATAATGGTACAGAATATATTTCAGAATAAGTTAAATATTAAGACATACAGTATGGCAATAATGTCCTACTTTTCTTTCTACCACGTAAATTTGAAAGTTCATCCTAATCTTACACATCTGTAAAAGGGTGAAGACTGAGGGATCCAGTGATACTGAAAATACACAACAACTGTCAGAACCACATTCTCTAAATGCTTTGGCTGATTATATACAAATGGTCCTGCCAGCATCATGCCTGCATTCGTTCCATGGGGGCTCTAAATGAAGATTCCGGAGTTCACCAAGCAAAAACAGGCAGTGATTTGAATTTTAGGCTGTCACTCTCTCTGCTTCGGAGCAGAGACTCAAAGGTCACACTGTGACATGTCTGCACTCATCCCAAATACTCATATAACATAAACACAAATTAAATACTATCAAACTTATTTTAAATTAAATTGAAGACCACTATTTTTAAGTGCATGAAGTACTCCCCGCTAGCTTCCTGAACGTGTGTTATGGAGCAAGAACTAATATCCCAGGAAACATCCATGTTCCTACATGTTAAGAGGCCAACCCTCTTTCTCTGAGAACTCCCTGGAGTAACACGTGAGACCTATAGGGGGAAGAAAGTAATTCTCCAATCTAAATGGAGGGAGTCTCAGTCATTTTCCCAAACTCCAGTTTGGATTTCAGACTCATTAAGGCAGGAACTCAAAAAATGTGATCTTTGGGACTGGCTCCTGGTGTCACCTGTGGTGACAGTCTGTGTCCTCAGGACACTTCATTGACCCTTAATACTACAACCTCCCTTCCAGCTCCCCTCCGGGTCCTGGGCCCCTGTGGTCAAGACACAGACCTGGCACTCTCCCAGGTAGTGTGTAAACAAATCTGGGAAAACCGCATTTCTGCAAGTGTTTGCTGTCAGCGAAAAACTTCTTGGGCTGAGAAAGATAACAGGAAACACTGCCCCTATGACAGCTTCTCACAAGGCCTCTCTTCTGCTCATCCTGCTCTTGAAGACTATGAAGTCAACCCACACACTCTTTGCCTTGCTTGCCCCAAATGGTATTAAACAGAGTGAGAAACTTTCCTTTGGACTACCTTATTCCTGAATTCCGACCAGTGCTTATTCAAGCCAAGTGGTCTGCCGTCTTGTTACCGCAGGTGACTAGGAGAGGAGGTGAGGCTTCTGTGCAGGTTGGGGTTCTGGCTGTGTCTGTTCCTACTGCGGACAGATGAGAACATGGTGTTGCAGCCGGGGACCTTGCATTTGTGCAGCTGGCGGAGGTGCACGGTCTTGTAGTGGGCCCGGAAGGTCCCCTTATTGCTGTATGTCTTCTGACAGAGGTGACACGTCAGGGGCAGCCCGGAAGGCAAGCTGGCGAGGCTCTGGTCAGCCTTCCCCATCAGGACACAGAGTGGGTAGTCCTCCCCAGGCACCAGGCCTGGCCCATCACAGGTCCCGTCGCAGTCCTCCGTGAGCACAGCGCCCTCCTCGCTGGCCCCGTCTGAGTCCCAGGAGGAGTGGCTGCTGCTCTCCGACTTCACGCTCGAGGTAGTGCTCAGATCCAAGACAGTGCCCTCGCTAGGCAGACCAGAGGCATAGCTCTGTAGGCCGGCACTGCGGACCTGGGCTAGTGGGTACACCAGACTGCCCATCCGGCTCATCCCCTTGAAGATGACAGACGTCTGGGAGGCTTGCGGTGTGAAGGCTGCCTCCTGGTACGCCTCCTGGGCTGTATCTTTCAGGAGGTAAGCTGCCCGGAAGGGGTCTTCACCGCTCTCCAGCGCTTCTTGGGGCAATACTTTCTGGTGGAGGTTTAGGTTTGAACTGTGTCTACAAGAGTGAAAAGGTGGTTAGCAATGGGTAGGGCTGTCATCTTTGTTGTTTTAAAGACAGTCTTCGTTCTGAGTAGAGACACTAGGCAGACACCGGGAAAACTTGTGGCGTGAGGGAAGTGATGCTAAGGGGCTCAGGATGCAGGGCCTGTGTGGTAGACACTGCCCGCTGCCGTCCATCGCTTGTCCCAAGTCAGCATCTGACAAGGGGAGTTGACAGAATGGGTAGTTCTCTTCAGCTTGCACAGTTTGACTGACATGTAAGTTCCTGTACCTCATCTTTAGAGAATGGCTCGACTGCTTCAGTTAGGCCCATTCAACTGGTACACTGGAACCAGGAGATCCCAGAAGAAAACTGGTTACAAACAGTAAAGAACTAAGCAGAGGACTTTATTTCAATGAAACCAGGAGACACGCTCTTCTAGAGCTGTACTGTCCCAAATAACGGCTACTCATAAGCAGCTACTGAGCACCTGAAAGGTGGCTAATGTCATATATTGAAATGATAATATTTTGAATAGACTGAATGATAGGAAATACATTACTAAATTTACTTGTTTCTTTTCACTTTTTTAATGTGGCTATCATAAAATATAAGATTTCCTATGTGGCCCGCATTGTGGACTAGAGCATCTGAACGAAACATCACCACACGGACGTTCTACAGGTGAGAGGCTAGAAGTGGTATATATGTGTGTGAGTGTGCGTGTGTGTGAAATTTAGTTCATATTTGCAACATTTCACTATATACCAGACAGGATTTTTGCAAGTGCAGCACTGTGAGCACACTGCCAATCACCCACCCAATGGTTAGTCCTGAAGGGCAGATAATGAGTATCCATTATGACACATGCCTTTTACTCATAATATATCATTTGGATGTAACTTGTCAATCAATGCTGGCCTTGCTCAGAGATCCCCTAACTTCTGACGAGCAAAAATACCCCTTACTATAGGGCATAGTCTCAAAGGTGACTGGAGAATTATTCTGAGCAGGGAACATACCTCCCCCAGTACAGATCAGGATGCGTGCCAGGGTCAAACTGGGGAAAATATCCTCACCAAAATAACAAGAAATCAGATTTTCTCTTCTAAATCTCCAAAGATGTCTTCAGTGGGGGGCGGGGTGGGGGGATGTTACTCAAAGTGCATGAAATTTGTTACTCAACTTCTTTTTAATCCTTGTACACTTTCTTTTTTGGGGACATAATCAGAATTATACTCCCAGATCACCCACTTTGCAAGCAGCTCTTCTCCACTGCAACTCTGCCCTGTGATTATGTCAGCGTCCTGGGTTGAAGGGGCAGGTATGTCTCGGCAAAAAACCAGACACTGGATTGACATATAGATTCCAGGATATACAAGTGGTCAAAAAAAGGTCAGACAAACACATTTACTGGAACCCTGTATAGATGTAACAGAGGGATGGGATGTAACAGAGGGATGTGATGTAACAGAGGGAACCTCTGGGTCCTGTGCTCAACTCCTGAGGATTCTATGAACACCAAAAGCTAACATGTGGGCAGCACTCTCTCCTTCTTAACCATCCTGAGGGTTAGACATACTTTCCAAGGTGCCATGTCCCCTAAGGCCAGTGACAACCACATCTGCAAAACCCTGGGACCATGTGCTGGGCTTTCTGCTTCCAGGACTTTGCTAACACTGTGCCTCCTGCCCAGGTCTGCATTTCTTCACTTCAACCTCAACCTCACACTCCAACTCTCCCCTCCCCTGCTCCTGACTATGTAGATTAGCTGATACCAGTGGGTTTCAAAGTGTGATCTGGGTACCCTGAGTGGTCCCTGAGATCTTTTCAGGATGTCCCTCAAGTCAGACTCGTCTCATAACAATACTAAGACATGATTTTCCCTTTCAGCCTCATTCTCTCACTGGCGTGCACGTGTGTGTGCTAAGTCACTTTAGTCAGGTCTGACTCTTTGCAACCCCATGGACTGTAGTCCACCAGGCTCCTCTGTCCATATGATTCTCCAGGCAAGAATACTGGAGTGGGCTGCTGTGCTGCTACTCCAGGGATCTTTCCCACCCAGGGATCAAACCCCATGACTCTTAAGTCTCCTGCACCGGCAGGCGGGTTCTTTACCACTAGCGCCGCCTGGAGTGCTATTCCAGAGGCCACATGACATGTGATATTTCAACAGACTGAATGCAGAAGCTGACATGAGAATCCAGTCGTCTTCTACTAAAGATACTAGCAAAGTGTAAAACAAAGCCACTTCTCACTAAAGTTCTTGATCCGGAAAATGTAATTTTTCATAAAATTGTAATAAACTAATTTATTAAGTGATGTGATGTACATATTAATTTTTTTCAGTTTTAATTTCTAACACAGTAAATATTGATAGATATACACCCAAACAGACATAAGTTCTTGAGGTTTTAAGAATTCATAAAGGGGTTGTGACATGAAAACTTTTCCAAGTGGTTGGTTTAGATGTAATGCCACATAAAGATGGTTTCTAGGAAACCATCCCTAACTTCTCTAAGAATCTGGTGAGATGCCCTTCCAAGTGCCCATTACAGTCTGTATCCCCCCAGTTAAAGCAGCCACCACAGTCAATTGTAATCGCCCGTGTACTACTACCTCCCCACTGGCCTTTGTGGGCAGGGACTGTGTCCAGAGCACCTAACACAGAAGGTGATTAAACACTTGCAGGCTAAGTACCCACAGTGCTGTGGCAGTCCCCTTGATGGGTCCTAGGAAGTGCTGTGGGCAGTAACCGTGGCTTGAAGACAGGAAGGCAGCTTCCCTCACAGCAACGCAATTCTCATCTCTGACTCAGAAAAATGGTGGTGGACCTGGGACTGCTAGCCAAGTCCTGTTCAAGATGGTATCGTTTTAATCACAGATCCCAGGGAAAACGCAGTGCCAGTTCTAGATTACTAGAATTAGTGGTTTATATTTAGCATGCGAGATGCTTTCCTGTGGTGTGGGGAGGAGGCTCGCATCTCAGATAGATCCAAAAACAGGAAAATATTAAATATGTGAAAAATAAATATGAATAGTATCTTAAATTCAATATGCCTTCTAACTTAGCAGATGATGTGGGTCAGAACAGTATCATAAATAACAAGGATAATCTGACTGACAGGACTATCCCTTCTTTATAACAACAGCTTATTTGTGAACAAATTCTTCTCTCGGAGGCTGGAGGAGGAGGACCAGCTCACTCATTAGGTGTCCTGGAGGTTGGGTGCAACACCCAGCAACGGAAACAGGAATTTGAACGAATATCACTCCTGCCCTATCCTCTCTGCTCGAGACAATGAGTGTGTTCTTAGGAGCCCTGTCCAGGAATGTGTGTGGGAGTCTATACCTTTTCGCCCTGTTAATAAATTAGGGGCTACAATTTGGACTAAGGCAATGGGGGTGTTGAGCTGCTTGAAATAAAGCTTGTTTGGACAAATGTAACACTTTAATGTTCTGTGAACCATTTAGCATCTCTAATGCTGCAGCTGAGGGCTGGTTTCATCAGAGGGCTGGTTCTCTCCCTAAAACCTCCTGGTATCATCTTTCGGTAAGCATCTTCTTCCCTTTACAGGCTGGGGAGGTAGGTGACCTGAAGCATGTTTCTGTGACCCAAGTTCATCAAGAAAAACAAGACAGGAACGCCAGTGCTGTGTGACCATAGTGATGAGGGGTACTCTAACCCCTGGCAGTTGGCAAGCAGTCTGAATGAAAACCCAGCACCGACAGACCTCTCATCTTTCAACTACATGTCACAGACATGGAAATAACCTGTTAATTGCCTTTACTCTTTGATAACTCAGTATTTCAGACATCTTCAATCAGGCAGTTATTATTCTTTTCAAATAGAGCAATTAAGTAGAAATCAGAGAAAATGCTTCATTCTGTGGACTTCAGTTTGAAATGAAAGTAAGACAAGTTTTGGGAAGCTACGATCCTAACGTGAAAAGCTCCCTGCTTCCCTTGCTCCTCTAATGCGTGACCTAGTTCATAGTTCCTGATATCCCAAATCACTGGGACCAGATGTGTTTCTGAATCCAGAATTCCTCAGGCTTTAGAAAGGCAGAGTGATGCATACACTGTGATATCACGGTAATGTCCCCATAAGAAATCCATTAACATTTCTGTACTGAATATATACAAAACCCCACACAAAGGGAGACTCTAAAAGATCAGATGGCCTCATGTAATTTCACGTCAGGTCTTGTGACTAAATGAGTTTAAACACTGAAGCTGAAAACACAGGGACCTGGATCTATAGGACACTCTTCCTCAGACCGTGGCCCCTGGAATAGCTCAGTGTCCCCTGGGAACTTAGCAATGTAAACCCTCACATCTGGTCCCAGACCTGCAGTGACGGAAAGAGTAGGGGTGGGGCTCTGAAGTCTGCTTTAATGACCCTCCCAGTGACTCAAGTGCACATTAAAGGTTAAGACCCACTGCCCTGGTAGCAAAGATCGCCAGCAGGCGTCTTACCTGTCTCTGCTCCTGCGGGACGGGAAGCTGGCCTTGCAGCCCTCCACTGTGCACGTGTGCATCTCCCGGGAGTGCATGTTCTTCTGATGCATCTTCACGCCGCAAGCGTTTTTAAAGGTCTTCTTGCAGATGTCACATTGGAAGCGATTCTCCTCCTTTGACCTCACTGATGCCGGCTGACCCAAGTGCTCCGGCTCTTTGGAATCTTCAAAACAAGGAAAAGCCATTCCTTGGGTGGACAAGGCACCAAAGAGCCCCCCGGCCAGCAGGTGCTGCTGCAGTTTGATATAGTCGGGAAAAGGCACGCAGGGCTCCACCCTGGTTGTGAGGTGAGGTTCACGGCCATCCTCCTCTGCGTCCCGTGGCACGGTGTTCAACACTGACTTCTGCCCAGTCTCCCTCTCTGAGTTGTGCATGGCCTGCTCAGGAGTCTGGCGGATGGCTCCACTGGACTCAACTCCTGGCCCGAGATAGCAGGGACTCTCTTCCTCAAGGCGAGGCCTCTCGGAGCTTCCTGCTGGCGTGTGTAGCTCCTCTGGGGCTCCGTCTGACCTGGGGCTGCAGGTCTCCAGATCGTCTTCGCTGACCACCTGCAGGGGCATGTCTTCGTCAGAGCTCAGAGGCTGCCTCTTCTCATCTGCTGTCTCCATGGTCTCCTTCTCTATTTTGATGGGCATACTGGACTTGCGGGATTTCTTCTTGGGCAGGGTGTCAAACGGCATTTCGTTCGAAGCCAGCTGTTCCGGGATGGATGAGGACAGCAGAGGGAGGGAGGGCAGCATCCCAGGGGTGTTGGCCAGCTCGGCAGGAGTGGCTGGGCTGCGGTAGAAAGGCAGGACTGGCTGGACAGTCTTCAGGTTGGGGAAGAGCACCCCGTTGTGGCTGAGGCTCGGGAAGGTTGGCTGGCTCCGGGAGTCTTCCACTGCCCCAGCGTAGCCAGGGAGAGGCCGGCAGTCTGGAGGAGTCACCCCGAGGCCTGGGCGCTTGGCGCTCTCCGAGGCAGCCAGTGTCAGGCCGCTCCTCAGGTCTTTGTCCCTGTTGTTTCTGTTCATGGGCATGTGCAGCCGGGGGTTGGGGTTGGCGCTGTGGCGGTTGCGGCTCCTCAGGGAGCTGAACACCATGTTGCAGCCTTCGATGGTGCACTTGTGCTTGATCTTCAGATGGACGGCGTTGTAGTGGATCTTCAGCGTGCCCTTGTCGTAGAAGGTCTTCTCACATGCTGTACAGAACACCCGGCCCTTCTTTGCACCCAGGCTGTTCCTCTCGGGCTTCACTTTGGCCTCTGGGGACAGCTGTGTCCTTTCGAGCTTCGTGACGATGCTGTATGAGCTGGAGTCGCTGAAGTGGGTGCTGTCTTCCTTTTTGGTGACAGCATTGGGACAGTTGAGACACGGATCTTTTTCAACCTGAAATGGGGTAGAACTGGAAGTGAGGAAGCTGCTGTCAGGGAAGGCTCCATGGACTTCCTGTTTGGGGTCCTGGCTTTGGTCTTGACTCTGCTCCAGCACATAGGGGTCGGGCAGTGACCCTATCAGTGCTGGGGGCAAGGGGTTGAAGAACTGGAAAGGCAGCATGAAGGTCATGTTGTTTATGAGGTTCTCGAAGGGGTGCACGCTGCTGGGGTTTCCTTTGTCCACGGGAGTGGGGAGGCTGGCACTCCGATGGCTGCAGCTCTCGATGAAAGCCCTGATGTCAACGTTGGCCGTGGAAGGTGGGATGACAACAGACTGCTCTTCTTTCTCCTGAATTGCCATGAGCTCAACTATGGACTTGGTCTCTCCAAAACGAAGGAACTGCTGTAAGGTGGCCACCTCCTCCTCACTGGTCATGATGCTCCAGTGATCCAGCACTTTTCCCGATGCATCCTAAACCCAAACCAGAATTTAAAAGGACAGTTAATTTACTGTTCCTTACCCTTCCCAGGTGGCTCAGTAGTAAAGAATCTGCCTGCATTGCAGGAGACGTGGGTTTGATCCCTGGGTCAGGAAGATCCCCTGGCATAGCAAATGGCAATCTACTCCAGTATTCTTGCCTGGAAAATCCCATGGACAGAGGAGCCAGGTGGGCTACAGGCCATGGGGTTGCAAAACATTCAGATATGACTGAGCGACTAAACAGGAACCACCACAACCTTTTTCTCTAAGAAAGGAGTCATGCCATGTGGTTAGGGCCTCCACTAGCATCATGGAATACTTTTGTATATATTAGAAAAAGACACCCCTGGGAGTGCTGGGCTTGATGAGTTCAGTCCTCACTCACCCCACTCTCCTAGGAAAGAAACTCTCTGTGGAAAAATAAACTGCACAAATGTGAGTGGTGGTCCAGAAAACAGAAATAAAATTATATCTCCCAAGCCTAAGGGAAGTTTGGTGATTATTTTCCAGCCTATTTCAAACCAGTTGGTAGTCATGCATTAGGCATAATAATTTTCTCCCACTAAAATTAAAATATGTATCATTTGAACAACAGTAACTTCTTTATCTAAAGAGTATAGATGGGAAATCAGGCCTAGATATAGCTCAAGTATTTATTTGCTGCAGGTTGAATGATCTTTCCCAAACAACTAACATCAAAATACAAATGAACCTGTATTGATCTATTGCCTGTGTTCACAAAGCAGAGTGGTAATTACACTGGAGTGTTGGAGATTTTTCAAACTCTAGAAAGACCTAACTTTTCCCAAAACTACAATAAATATTTTATCACAGAACATGTATTTGATGGCCTACTGAGATTTTTCACAGTGCATGTAAGAGTTTTGAAGATGATGAGGAATGTAACATCATAAATTTTTCATGCGCTGGAGGTTCAAGGTAATTGATTCCATATTTTTAATCCTAACACTAGAAAGCAAGATTATTAGGATCATTAAATATTGATCTATGTCATAATGTAAGAGCATAATGCTGCTTTACATAAAAGGTGGTTTCTGGCCTGCTAGGGGTCCCGCACTCGAGGTGAGCCAACAGGGTTCCAGAGGAAGCCTGCAGGTGTTGTCAGAGTCAGAGAGAAGTGGGTTCACATTTCCAGTCTGCTGCATGCAAACTGAGGGACTTCAGCAAGATCCAGAAGAATTCAGCCTCTCTTTTCCCACCTGGAAAATGCGGATAATCGACCTACCTTGTGAGATGACTGGAAGAGGGACTAAGTCAGTAAATGGTTGTTTTTTGTGCTTGTTTCAAGTTTATGGCCTAGCTGAGTTAGACTGAATGTATGTGAGTCTTGGAAATACATTCATCTGCCCATCTCATTGAAATTTTTACCAAAGTCAGCTGATATTTTCTAGCATAGTGACAGGGAAGAAAATGCTGTAGCTGTTTCCTATGTCAGAGAAATCCAGGAAACATGTTCTTTGCCTGTGAAAACACCTCGACAGCCTCTCTGGATAGGAAGCATAAGGTCGACCCCTGGAACACAAAGAGAGGTGAAACCACTCTGCAAAGCAGAGAGATGAGAGAAGGGATGAAAGGCATAGGATGATGGAGTGATGCAGAGGAGAGGCAAGAAGGCTGGAAGAGAACTGGTAGGAGAGACAAGGAGTGACAGCACGCCCACAGAACGATCACAAGTCATCGGGGACTGGGAAGGAAGATCAGCAACTGCGTGGATGGCAGAGGGCTTTAAAGGACAGGAAGGCATGGGATGAAATTGAAACTGTCTGCTATGCCTTTCTGCAACGTTAAATTCCTCAACCCCACACCCTCAGTAAAACTGGAAACCAATGATGTTGTGTGTCAGTAAATGCTCTGAGGATGATAAAAGAAATGGAGGCAGTGCCAAGGATGGGGCCAACAGCTGACTGTGCGAGTGAGTATGCAATGTTGGCTGTGCAAGCTGATGAGTGAAACCCAAATCAGAGAACATGTAATGGTCCAACTCCCTGAAGTCTAACAGATACCAGTGCCTGTGTGCTCAGTCATGTCTGACTCTTTGCAACGCAACGGACTATAGCCCGCCAGGCTGCTCTGTCCATGAGATTTCCCAGAGAATACTGGAGTGGCTTGCCATGCCCTCCTCCAGGAGATCTTCCCAACCCAGGGATCGAACTCACATCTCCTGCACTGGCAAGCAGGTTCTTTACCACTGTGCCACAAGGAAAGCAATGGATTTCTCCCAGAATGTGAGATAGGGCTGAGGCCAAGATGAATGACGATGAAAGGGAGGGATGACTACTGGAGGCTGGAGCACTGATGGCACTGCGTTACACCTGTCCTGCTCTCGGGGAGTGGCACCCACATCCCTGTACCTGTAGCACATATCCTCGGATGTAATCCTGGAGGGTCCAGTCCAAAGCGTGCAGGATCTGGAGGACTTCGTCTTGCTTCAGCACACTGAAGAGCCGGTCCAGAAGGATCTTCAGGCGGACAGGGATGGCCTGGGTCCCATAGAGCATAAGGCTGCTGATGTCGAACACCACGTTGGACTGGACGATTTCCACCTGGCTTGTGGGGTACATGGCGGGGATCCTCAGCTTACTCAGAGCTGAAAAAGGAAATTGAAAAAATGTTGTTTTTCAAGATTCTACCTTTAAGAGAAAAACACCGCTTGGGAAGTGGGCTAAGGGCTAACTCTCAGTTATTTGTGCCAATGGAAAAGCCACAAATATGCAAACAATTAATAATCTTAATGGCTATTTGGCTCCACGTTATTCACAGGAACCTCTAAGATAAAATGGAACGCCCTGAGAGGCCTCTTTTCCCCTTTTCCTGTGGCATGCCTAAGAAGTACAACAGCCACAGGTAAGGACCACACCTGGGAAACTGGTAAAAATGAAGGCGGCAAGTGTGTAATCAAGAGGATGGAAAACCAGGAAGCACAGGGCCTGGGGGAGAACCTAGACTTGGGTTCTCCCCCAACACCTCAGACTGGGGTGGAGCCCCAGTCTGCCACCCTCTTAGCTGTCAGGCTTGGCAATTGAGCCCATGCTGTCCAATGCAACAGTCACCAGTCAAACACAGGTGTTCAAATTTAGATTTACATTAATTAACATTAAATAAAACTAAAAATTCAGCTCGCCCGCTGTGCTAGTCACATTTCAAGGGCTCGTAGCCACATGTGGCTGGTGTAGTGCTGGGTTGTCAGGTTTAGCAAATAAAAACACAGGAAGTTCCTGTTAAACTTGAATATAGATTTCAGATAAACAACAAATAACTGGGATAGAATCTTAAACCAAAAATATTAATTGGGATATACTTAGGCTAAAAAAATTATAGTTTAACTGAAATTCAAATTCAACCGAGCATTCTGATTTTTCATCTAGCAACCCTGGGCTAGAGGCTACTTACTGTATATGCACAGAATATTTCTTTCATTCCAGAACAGCCCTGAAGCACCACTTTCTACATCTTCAGAAGGCAGTGGATAAACACTTTTCAGAGTTAATATCCAAAGAGATAACACATACAGCTCTTAGCCTGTTTCCTGGCACACAGCAGTAACTTCAGATGTTAGCTGTCATTCGTGGATATTAAACCTGTTCCTGAGTAACTGCGTTAGGGGAAACACTACAGGCCAAGGGGGGAAATGGTTACCGTGAGCCACCCATCCATGTCTGCACTGCTCACACTGACGGTGGTTGATCTTCCCTGGTTTGAAGCTTTGGCAGCTGCAGTTCAGAGTACAGCCGATAGCCTACAGGAGAGAACACGGCGACACCTGGCATGTTAGCGATGTGTGGAACACACACAGCATCTACAGAACAGAACGCGTTCCTCCACTGAGCAGCGTTGGCTAAATGACCTGTGCCCACTGCATGCCAGGCCCAGACATGCATACTGTCCCCTGGAAAGAGGAGCAGCTCACCCTGGCCCTGGAGACAGCAACACACTACACAGATACTCCATATGCAAGGCTGGGTTACAACCCTAGAGCTCTTTATAAGAAAGGATTATAGGCAGGAAGGAGATATCCTGCTTATTATGGAAAGGGCATGGAGAGGGTGAAGAAGAGTCACATTTTCACTAAATCTGTAAGTTGACCAGAACAGCCACCCAGAAAGGGGATACTGGGGCTGCCTTGAAACAAGTAAATAGGAGAATGATCCAAACTGAGAGTAATGCACATGTGTACTTCGTTACTCCCTCCCCCAACCAGGGTAGATGCTGAATATCAAGACAGACCTGGGGACATGCAATGGCTGACCACACCAAGGATCATTCCCTGACTGGACTGTGTGACTGACAGCCAGACGCAGGCTGGACAAGCCCTGCATCAATGCCCAGGTGCAGGTTAAGGTGGTGGGTGTGGCTTGGGGGTGTGGAGTGTGCAAACATACGACTGAAATAGAAGATACAGATGTATGTGTCAACAAAGTTCTAGGATTAAGGACAGAGGTTCACATATATTTTTAAGATGGATTTTTCAAAAGGGGATAAGAGGCCTGAGGAATGTAATCTATTATTAAAGAGAAAAAGCTCTCACTGGAGCTCTGTCAATGAGATTTCTGGGAGGAGGCGCTGGGCGAAATCGTTATGATTCAAGAGAGCTTGGACAGCTGGGGAGTGTCCTGGGGTTTGCAGGCATGAGAAAGCCCTACGATTGGGGTTTAACCTCCATGTGACAATTAAGGGACTGTGTGGCCTTGTGTGTGGACAGGGAAGGAGAGAATCTGGCTGAGGACACATTAAGGAGCATATTAACTAGTCTTCACTTAAAAATCAGTTGTTGGTAGGAGTGTAAAATGGTGCAGCCACTTTGCAAAATAGTCTGACCGATTCTCACAAACAGTTACCTTACCACCAACTGATTCCACTCCTAGGTTGAAGCTGAAGAGAACTGAAAACCTATGTCCACACAAAACTTGTACCTGAACTTTAAAATCAGCATTATTTACTAGCCTCAAAGTGGAAACAACCCCCGTATATATTGATTGATGAACAGATATACAAAATGTGGTATGTCCATACAATGGATATCACTAGGCAATAGGAAGAATGAAGTACTGATACCTGCTAGAACATGTGTGAACTCTGAAACATTTATGATAATGAAAGAAACCAAGTACAAAAGGTCACAGGCTGAATGATTCCACTTATGTGAAACGTCAAGAACAGGCTAATCCATAGAGACCCGAAGCAGACTAGTGGTTACTGGGGTTGTGGGGAGCAGGTAGGATGAGGAGAGACTGCTAATGGGAAAGGGGGGTGTTTTTTTGTTTTGTTTTCATTGTTTTTAAAGACAGCTTTAAGTTGAGACTATATTAATAGTTCACATATCATACAACACCCATTTAAAGTACACAAATGATTTTTAGAATATTCAGAGTTGAACAACCATCATCACAATACAATTTTAGAACATTTCCATCATCCCCAAAAGAAACCCTGTGAACAAGTTTATGACAGACATATGCTTTCATGTCTTTGGGATATATTCTTAGGAGTGGAACTGAGGGATCATATAGTAACTCTATGTTTAACTTTCTGAGAAACCCCCAAACTGTTTTTAAAGGTTTATTTTCCCACCAAGGTATGAGGGTTCTGATTTCTCCACATCCTCGCCAACACTAGTTATGGTTTGTGTTTCTATTGTAGTTATCCTACTGGGAATGAGGTGGTATCTCATTGTGTTTTGATCTACATTTCTCTGATGGCTAATGGTGTTCAGCATCTTTTCAAGTGCTCAGTGGCCATCTGTGTGTCTATTCAGATCTTTTGCCCATTTTTAAATTGGGTTGTATTTTTAGTATTGAGTCATAAGAGTTTTTTATATATGCTAGGTACAAGTCCCTCACCAGATATATGAGTGGCAAATACTTTCTCCAATCCTTGGATTATCCTTTCACTTTCTGCATGATAGCCTTTGAAACACAGATGTTTTCAATTTTGACCAGTTTCTTTTTGAGGTAATGGAATGTTCTAAAGTTCTTAGACAGCAGTGATGTTGCACAACTCAATGAATACAGTGAAACCACTCAGTTGAATTTTATGGTATGTGAATTATATTTTGATAAAAATATAATTTTTAAAAATCAGCCCACTACACTATTAGAATGGTTGAAATCCAGAACATTGACAGTATCAAGTGATTGTGAGGATGTGGAACAACAGAAATCTCATTCATTTTGACAACAATGCAAAACATAAAGCAACTTTGAAACTCAGTTTGGTGGTTTCTTACAAAACTAAACACACTCTTACCACACAATTCAGTAAACTGTATTCTTTGGTATTTAAAAGGAGTTGAAAACTTATCACACAAAAACTGCACATGGATGTTTACAGCTGCTTTATTCATAATTTCTAAGACTTAGAAGCAACCAAGATGTCCTTTAGCAGGCAAATAGGTAAATAAACTTTGGTATGCCCAAACAACAGAATATTATTCAGCATTAAAAGACATGCACTATTAAGCCATGAAAAGACATGGATGAAAAGTAAATGTACATTACTAATTGAAAGAAGACAATCTGAAAAGACTCCATGCTGCACGATTCCAACTATATAACATTCTGGAAAAGGCAGAACTATGGAGACAGAAAAAGTTGGATTAAAGCTCAGCATTCAGAAAACTAAGATCACGCATTCGGTCCCATCACTTATGGGAAATAGATGGGGAAACAGTGTCAGACTTTATTTTTTTTGGGCTTCAAAACCACTGCAGATGGTGACTATAGCCATGAAATTAAAAGACGCTTACTCCTTGGAAGGAAAGCTATGACCCACTTAGCATATTAAAAAGCAGAGATATTACTTTGCCAACAAAGGTCTGTCTAGTCAAGGCTATGGTTTTTCCAGTGGTCATGTATGGATGTGAGAGTTGGACTATAAAGAAAGCTGAGCACCAAAGAATTGATGCTTTTGAACTGTGGTATTGGAGAAGACTCTTGAGAGTCCCTTGGACTGCAAGGAGATCCAACCAGTCCATCCTAAAGGAGTTCAGTCCTGGGTGTTCATTGGAAGGACTGATGTTAAAGCTGAGACTCCAATACTTTGGCCACCTGATGCGAAGAGCTGAGTCATTGGAAAAGACCCTGATGCTGGGAAAGATTGAGGGCAGGAGGAGAAGGGGACGACAGAGGAGGAGATAGTTGGATGGCATCACTGACTCAATGGACATGAGTTTGGGTAAACTCCAGGAGTTGGTGATGGACAGGGAGGCCAGGTGTGCTGCGGTCCATGGGGTCACAAAGAGTTGGACACGACTCAGCGACTGAACTGAACTGATGGAGACAGAAAAAAGACCAGTGGTTGCCAGGGGCTTGACAGGGGTTGGGGAATGAATAGGAAAACACAAAAGGGCATTGAAAATGCTTTGTACAATGATGTAACGATAGATATACAATGTTGTACGTGTTTTTCAAACCCGCAGGATGTACAACAACAAGCGAGAACTCTGAGGTTAAACCATGGATTTTGGGTGATTATGATGTGTCAATGCTGGTTCATCAATTGTTATCAACCAATGAGGGATGTTGAAAATAGGGCAGGCTATGTTTATGTGGATGTAGGGGTTATATGGGAAATCTCTGTATTGCATTGGCCAAAAAATTTGTTTCCATTTTTCGGTAAGAAGTTACCAAAAAACACAAAGTTTTTGGACAGTGCAACACTCTCCTTTCAAATCTTCTGTGAATCTAAAAGTGTACTAAAAAAAAAATAGTCTTTTTAAAAAAAATCAGTGACCTTACTTAAATACAGGTTAAAATTGGCATGATTTGACTGTTATCTACAGTTTCTTTTGGATTACAATGGGCCTGAACAGAAGAACTAGACAGAGATTTTCAGGTGAAGGAATAAGGCTGTTGATAACTGAGGTGTGCAGCAGGTAGCAACAGTGTTACCTAGTCCCTTCAAGAGGCTATGAAAAAACAGGAAATCTAGGGGAAAAGGGCTTCGCTCTGTACTAAGTCATAGACTGTAACACAAAGAACTCCAGATGATCAGAACAGCCTCTCACTCTAATCATGCATACATTCTCATCTGGAGTACACCATCCCCAAAAGGTGAGAACTGGTCTATTCTTTTTATGTATAAAGCACACATACACATACATAAACAGATATACAGTAGATGGTGTGACACTAAAATTTTGTTGGTGAGGCACAGTTAGGAAAAACATTTCCAAAGTCTCCTTAGACGTGTGTGAGGATGAATAATGAAAAAGATTGAGAAATATTGCTCTAATGAAAGACATTATATTACTTTTTCATTATAGAGTTTCTACTTGTATATATATATTGGAGAAGGAAATGGCACCCCACTCCAGTACTCTTGCCTGGAAAATCCCATAGACTGAGAAGCCTAGTAGGCTACCGTCCATGGGGTCGCAAAAGAGTCGGACACGACTGAGTGACTTCACTTCACTTCACTTCACTTGTATATATACATAGACAAATGTATTACATACATAAACACACACATCTAGACTCATATACACATAATTATATAGTTATCTTGGCTGGAAGTTAAAGGATAAAGATGAGTGATGGTTTAATTTCTATTACACACTGTCAAAATTTAGAAGAGCATCATTAGGTTAGTTTGCGGCATTCCTATGTCGTCCAGCTTCTAAACTTCTGCAACTCTCTGAACATCAGCTCACAGGTGAACCAATCATCTATATTCTTTTTTTTCACAGATCTCAATAGCTACCAGCACACTAAGCACTACACTTCTGAAATATTTCACCACCTACATTCTACAAATATGACTGTCTTCAAGGAAATTTTTAAAAGAAGAAAAATTCTTATTTTGGATAATGTCCCTCAAGATGCATTCACTTTTTAAAAACAAGGTATTTGAACTATACAAAGTGAATTCACATTTCAAAAAACAGGACCTATCTGAATCAGAGAAAGATGTCCTTGAGCACACACCTCCTCTACTCACTAAAAAGTGCTTGAAAGGCTCACTACTTCGGACCCAGGACAGCAAAACTATAGAAGGAACAATTCCAAACCCATTTCATAGCCTAAGGTTGAAAGTAATTTTTTCTGCATCTCCTGACACCTAACTCTGTGATGCTGATTTCGCCAGCATCACAGACATTCTGAGCTGGGTAATTCTCTGTGATGGGGGCTGTCCTGTGCATTGTAGGATACAGAGAAGCACCCATGGTGTCTATCCACAGTAACACCTCCCCTCTTCCCCAGTTGTGAAAACCAAGAAGTCTCCAGACATTGCCAAATGCCCCCAGCTGAGACTCCGTGATCTAACCTGACTATTCAGATACAGAAGCTTCTAGTTTGGGGCCTGAATTTTAAGCAGCTTTATCTATAATTCCAGTGTATGAATGCTGCTTTATAAAAAAAAAATCATGTAGTTCTATATGAACTTATTTGAATAAGGCTTAATACAGCTCATTAAACATCTATGGAAATACATCTCAGAGGAATTATTTATGAACTAAAAAAAGCTGATTACAGAGTCTAAGAAAACTTCCAATATTAAAGTCCTTGGGTTTTTCCACCCATCTCAGAATTCCACGATGTAGTAAAATTATAGCACCATTATCTAAAGACAAATTAAAACTCCTAGAGTGAAATCAAACCAAAAATTCTAATTACAGGACGAAAAGTACTCATGTAAATCAAAATGGAAAACTCTTTAAAACTTACATCCTTTCTTTTAGAATTCTGATACTCGTTCCATTCTTCAGAAACATAAAGCAGATGTTTACCACATTCTGAATTCATCAAGGCATGATTATGCTTTTTACGCACTCATTTTAATCAGACTATTTCTGAATTGTTATTAGTCACTTTGATGCTCTACAAATCAACATTCAGAATTCTGGCTTGCTTTTTTGTCACTGTCATTTGCTCATTCATCCACCCAGAAATTACTGACACACCTAGCAAGGGATGGATGCTTTAGTTATTTGCAGTCTTGGGCTACAAAGTCTGGAAAGTTATGACCTAGATATTAGGTAGATTTGAGGGCCCTACTTCCTCTCCTGGATACCTGTCATCTACCTTGAGCATGGCTAGATGCTGCCATGGGCCTCCTGTCAGAAAGGCTGACTGCAGTTCCTAGCAGCAGCCGGAATGGGCACATGGTGGGGAGCATGCACAGACATCCACTGCTGGACAGTGTGGGCCTTTGATGGGATTTGAATTATTGAGCTTGAGAATAGAAACTACCCACTTCAAAGCTATTTTCATCTCTAGTACATGCAAACATTTTCATATCACTGAAGATAAATTCAGGGGGATACTCTTGGGGGACCAGATGGAATGCGGCAGGGGAAAAATCACAGGACTTTTGGGGTTTCCAGACTCATGATACTGACCATCTGAGGAGAGTCATTCGTAATCTGGCTCAGGAACAGAACTGAATTGCATACCAGCCAGACAGCTTTGTAGCATCAAGTTAATCTGCCTTAATAGTAGCCACTAGCCACATGTGGCTATTTAAAATTAATTAAAATAAAAATTCAGTTTTTTAGTCACTGTAGTCACATTTCAAGTGTTCAGGAGCCACAGGTGGCCAGTGGCTACTACACAGGACAGCAGAAGCAAGAACATTTCCATCATCACACAAAATCCTACTGGACAGTTCTGAGTCCAATGGTTAGAAGAGCTACTCTTCCAGCATCTGTCTGTCCACACGGCGGCATTCGTATGGAATAGGTGATCTCATTCAGTCCACACTGCCTCACTGTGGGGCAGGAATTATTCTCAGGAAACTTAAATTTACAGAAGATCTGTAATTTTCACAAGGTCACATAGTTTGTGATGGTGATTATTTATCATGTGTGAGGGACTGCAGTAAGCAGTACCAATGAGCTATTTCATTTCTTACTACCATCCCATTTTATAGATGAGGAAACTGAAGAACTTATGGGCTACTTGAAAGTGGTCTCAAATTTGGATATTGAGGGCAGGTTATATCTTGGAATACCAATATTTGGTACTAACTGCATTTGTATTTATGGTTTCATTTAATCTCAATGGCAACTATAAGAACATTAAAGTTTCACATGGTAAAGAAACCCCATTCATTGAATAAATATTTATTGTTTATGAGCCAGGCTTTCTAAACTCTGGAGGCTAAAGTGTTGAATGAGAATGGTAAGTCCTTGCCCTTGAGGAGGAGGGAGACAGAATAAACAAGTAAACAGACAATACCTTTTCAGAATAAGGCAGGTGCTATTAAAGAAACATGCAGAAAACTTTGCTAGCAATTTTCCTGGGTGGCATGGGGAGGTGGGGTAGTGCCTTTCAAACAGGGTCATCATTAAAGGCTTTTGAAGAGAAGACACCTGAACTGAGTTCCAAGGGATGGCAAGGGGCCAGTGAAGAACTGGAGACCGAAGGCAGAGGGCAGAGCAAGTGCAAAGGCTCTGGGGCATGAAAAGAGGCTGGAGGTGTTCAGGGAACAAAAAGGGGCAAGGGCAGCTGGAGTGCAGTTATAAGTTCCATGGTAGAAAATGACGGTCAGAAAGGTGACAGAACCACTCTGCACAGGATCTCATGGGGAAGGCCAAGGAGTATGGATTTTGTCCTGAGTCTAACAGTGAGTCATTGAAAAAAGTATGAAACTATTAATAATATGATTTGCCTGCTAAAGTAACACCTCTGGATGCATAGCTGGGGAAACTGAACTCCTTCCTAAACTCCTTCTCATCATACTGAGCATCTTTCTCTGAGAGACACTGCAATTAATGAGGCACATTAATGAGGATATACAGATAGAGAGTGGAAAAGACCAAAGAGAACAGCAAAACTGCTGTTGCTACCAGGCCTATGACAGATCTTAGGTCCTCTGGGCTCTGGTGATCTGACTCTGCACAGACAGAGCTACAAAAAATACCTATGATAAAAACCTCCCCAAACGTTGTTCCATAATGAATCGTCCCTGCAAGGGGCAACAAGACAAGTGAAACTCCAAACCTCGTGGCTAGCATTGGATCTGCTATTCTGTAAGCTTTCCAACTGGTATTAAGAGAATAAGGAATGAACCAATGAGAGAGCCGCACCATGCTTATTAATTACAGACACACATCCAATATCCTTTGCCTGATCTGCCTTGGTAAAGAATCTGCCTGTAATGCATGAGACCCAGGTTTGATCCCTGGATGGGGAAGACCCCTGGAGAAGGTAATGGCAACCCACTCCAGTATTCTTGCCTGGACAGAGGACCCGGCAGGCTACAGTCCATGGGGTTGCAAAGTCCAGTTAGTTGCTCATGAACGAGCGACTAATAATTTTGGTGGCCAGATCACTAAGGACTGATGTGTGTAAGTATAAGTTGTTGCGTAGAGGTTTACAAAAAGCTCTTTACAAATGGGAGCTGACTCAGCTGGAGGACTTTTTTTTTGCCATTCTTCCTTCTTCCCTCTTGGAACAAGAGCATGATGCCTGGACCTCATAGGTGCACATGAGCCCAACCTTGAAATCAGGCCCTAAGGATAGCTGAGCAGAAAGGATGGCAACTATTATTTAGGAGCTTTTTCACTAAGCAGCAGCCAAGTGCCATTCCTAATTTACACACTGATCTTCCTATTGACTGTTAAGAGTCCCTTGGACAGCAAGGAGATCAAACTAGTCAATCCTAAAGTCCCTGGAAGGACTGATGCTGAAGCTGCAGATCCAATACTTTGGCCATTTGATGCGAAGAGCTGACTCACTAGAAAAGACTCTGATGGGAAACACTGAGATGGTTGGATGGCATCACCAATTCACATGAACTTGGTCGAACTCCTGGAGATGGTGAGGGACATGGAGGCCTGGCATGCTGCAGTCCATGGGGTCACAAAGAATTGGACACGACTTGGTGACTGAACAACAACTTCCTATTGACTGCGGAGAAGGCAGCATAAAAATTATGCAAAAAAACTACTATTAATAGTAGAGATCACCGAAGCCAAGTTTAGAGTTTATGGTCCTCTCTTTGAGTGTGAGATTCTAAGGTTGGGCCAGATTCTCAGTTCTAAGAATCATAATTTCCCAACTTGAAATCAAAGGATCTGGTCTGCTAAATCACAAATCACTTTTTAAAAGTCACCAAGCTTTGGAGGAAAAGTGATTCAGGTTGTTCCAAACTGTATTTTTAAATGTTGAATATAGACAATTGCTTTTCATATGTTTGAGTCCTGGAAATCTACACTGCATATCAAAAACTGCCAATCTATAATACAAAACATGTTCTAAAGTGGCTAGACCACCCTTACTTTTGGGGAGAGGACTTCTTTCTTTTCATTTATAGTGACAATGTATTTCCATTCTCTCCTGGCTGCAGATCTAGCCTTCCTCGTTTGGAAAAATGCTTGATTCAAGGGTGGGAGATCTCTACCCCATTGCTCTTTGCCTCTTACACACATTTTGTACTTCTAACTTCTCTTACTAGAATTGGCTTTGTTGTTGTTGCTGTTGTTCCCTACTTTCCCTCCTGCCATTTTTCTCTAACTTCTTCCACTTTCCATTAAGTTTTTCTAACATATGCAAACCCACAGAGTTACAACTAGGATTCTAAAAGTAGTATCATTGTTTGCCAGGTGTCCCAGGACAACTCCGTGAAGGGAGAAGAAAATCCATGTGGTCCTTTTGTGTGAGGCAGTTTATCCGCTGCTGGCAGCACCATACTGAGGTCCACCTGGAGAACTCTACATGGACCAGAAGTGTATCGTGCCATCGTCTTCCACAGTAGTTTGACAAAATGAAACCAAAATCTTAACGAATTGTTTTTTTGTTGTTGTTGGGGGGGGGTGTCATCATTTGTTTTTAACACATCTACCATGTACAGGTAATAATTAACAGTGGGGAGCCTCGGGGAGACAGGAGGAGGAACTCCTGGTGTCTGCTCTAGGGGAGCAAGCACATGGCTTCACTGGGAAAGGAAAACCATGCATCCTGGTTGACCAAGAATTGCTGAACAGAGAATATGATTTGCTAAAAATTAGTGCGAGCCATTCAGTATTACTAGAACCTAGTAAATTCAAAAGATAGTAAAAACAAATGTAAAACTCACTGGCCACCTTTCGAGGATGCTATGGAACCAAAAAAATGGTTAAAAAAAAATAAAGAATCAAGCACGCATCCTTTTTTATACAAAATGTACTGCAAGGCAAGCAAATGGCTGATGAGGCAAGGACTCTCTTTAGAGTATTCCAGTGAATAAATAAATGAAGAATTAGAATACTAGCATTCTGCAACTCTTAACGAAAAGACAACAACCAGGTCGCTTGCCTCAGCATTGGAGGATACATACTACTACATATGGGTGTTCTCGCCCCAGAAGTTCGAATCTGAATTAGATCAAGCCTTTTGGTATAGGGGATGGAGGAATGCTTAAACTTTCCTCACAAAGATATCACAAGGATTGTATGACATCCTTGTGTGACATCACAAGAAAACAAAACCCCAAATCAGGCCGGGGAGTACTCCATAAGACAAATGACCCAGTTTTTTCAATAGGTAAATTGCAAGGAAAAAAGTAAAACATAAATTTGTAGATTAACAGACACAATTTATGGACCTTATTTGAATCCTGATTTGAACAAATCAATGATAATATAAACTTCAAGAGACAACTGAAGGAATCTGAACACTTAGAAATTTAACGACATTCCAAAGTTATTGTTAATTTTTAGGTGCTAAATGGTCAGAATACTGCATTTCTTTAAAAAGAGCTTTTTATTTTAGAGCTACATATTAAAATACTTATGAATGAAAGTTTGAATGTTCAGGATTTGCTTCAAAGGAATTCAGTGTTGATGATGGTGAGGGAAATGGGTAGAAGAAACAGACGAAATGGGATTGGCTCAAAGTTGATCACTGTGGAATCCCCAAGCACGTATCACCAAGCATTCTTAAACTAATCTAATTTTGCTTAAAATTTTGAACAACAAAAAGTGAAAAAAAAAGATAAATCAAGACTCCACCTCTCCCCCCAATTTTAGTTTTGAGTAAGACGGTGTAGAGGGAGAGAGCAATGTTACGTAGAGGCCAGAGGAGTCTTCATGCTCTCAACAGTGCACACAAGAAACACCACAGTCTGTGTGTCAGGCCCAGGAGGCTGATTTCTGTCATGGGCAATGAGAGCTGACTCAGAAAGGCAAAACAGGGTTGGGGTGGGGGTGGGCTGTCCAGATGGGCAGCCACGAGTCTCTCTCTTAGGTTCATGGAATCATTAGGTTCTTAACAATGGGAAGACAAGCGTTTACTGTGAGCCTGGTTGAAAGAGGGATGTGAGAAGCCTCAGAAACCGGGAAGGTGGCATCTGCAATATAAAAATGACACTGAAGGAAAACTGACAGAATCTGGTTTCTCACTGCAAGGATGGGGATGAAAAGAGAGGCTGGTCAAAGAAGACTGAGAGGGTGGAGAGGGGTCTGGCAGAGAAAAGGGCAGGTGGGAGGTAGAACTCAGGGAACAGATGTTGGGCCAGGTCTACCTGTGAGTAGAAAGCATGCGTGACACACGTGGAGTGTTCTCTTGCTGCTCAGTTCAAAGAGGGAGATGGGGAAAATACTTGTTCTTTTGATCTCTATAAATCAAAGTATAAACTCTGTGCCAAACTAATTTAACAGCTGTGCCTTTTTTTCTTAAAATTATTAGTTCTAAAAACAGAAAATATAAAAAGCAGAAAAATATGCAAATAAGACCATAGAAGCCAAACCAAATATTTCTTCTTTAAAAAGCTACAACAACAGCAACAAAAATCTATAGTTATATAAATGATACAGATACATTTTTTTTCTCCTTTATGTGTGAGAGACCTTAGTTGTGATTTTCAGAAACCTTTGATAACAAAAAAATGGAAAAACGTTATTCATGTAGGGAACTTCTGGACACAACTGTCAACCTAGGGAAAAAGAAATAAAAACCAAAACAAAAAAACCCCCAACACATTTACACTTCAGGATAATTCTAACCACACAAACAATGCTAGTTCACCCTTTCTGCTGTTGCAAAATAGTGATGAAATTATGAACATTGCTAAGTAAAATTCTGCAAACCTTTCAGGGACTTAGTGAGAACTAGATTTTAAAGACTAAATATACTAAAAAAAATCCTGAGATTTCCCAAACGAAGTTTTTAAAAAGAAAAGATCAGATTTACGTATGCCATCCTGATCACAGTCTTAACATTCAGCATGGTGTTATTGTGAAACAGAGTTGTCTGTATAAAAATTTTATCCTCATAAGGAATAATGAAAGAAATAATCAGAGGGCTACAGAAGGAGAACAATGCTTCTGGAAGCTGATGCAGAATTGAAAACAACTTTGATGTTCGCTAGCACCTACTGAAGGATCACACAAAGAATCTGTAAGAGTAGACAAAGTAATATAACTCTGTGAAGAAAGTTAGCAGCCTGGATTAAGTTTACTTGAGACAACCATTTCCTTCCACGTAGGCTGTTTGGACCTGGCCTTCACAACATTTTATTTGTCTGTCTCTCTATTCTCTCACATTAGCTAACTGAAATTATCAGCCCCCACCGGCTAGGCAGAATCCTCCTGTGGTACGTTAGGCTGGTTTATAATCATGAGTCCATGTGTGGACTGGAATAGCGACAGCTGGTTTGCTTATTCATGCAAAGTTTGAGGAGACCCCAAGTTGGACCCTGGCGAACCAGGTCTGCTCTGTTTAGACCCACCCTTTCTGGATAAAATAGGCATGTGTCTGAGTAGAGAAATGGGGCTGCACCGTAATCTTGGAATTTCCAGAATTAGGAAAAAGGGCTTCAAAGAATGACAAGAGCAAATAAGGTTTTTTAGGTGGAAACCAATGTAAAAAAAAAACAAAAAAAAACAAACCCTTTCCAGATGCCTCTTCTGTGCAGATCCAGTTATCTTTAACATCTCTCAGAAAAGTCATCAAAAATAAAATATCTAAATAAATAACATTTCAAAATCTATAGACTGCTCAGAATAGTAATTTCGAAAATCTATTGACTCTCTAAATCTCGATCTCAGATTATCAAAAAGATGTGCTGCTCAGCACTGAGATTTCACCTTAGCTGTGATATTTCTCCTTCTTTTAAAACAGGACTGTTTCTGACAAAAGTAACTCATTCTAAATGACATCTGTAGAGGTGAAAATTCACCCTGGGGTAAAGCACTTGCTCCTCCTGCAAGTAATTTACCTCGTGGAACCTTCAGGGCAACTCTTTAATGGCCACTGTCAAAATAACTTCTAAAGCCATACACAAAAGCTAAAAGACACTTATACCCCTCACCCTGTTCACTGTGGTTTAACTGTACTGGCAAACTGAACTTTTCAAATGTCTTCCCATTTATATTTATCCCTAGGCGTTCATAAATTCTAAGTGTATGCTTAAACGACAGTTATGATTTGTTCCACAGGGAAACCAATATGGCTCTTCTCACCCAATAGGTTGGTTCATCCTTCTTCCCAAGCTGAGGTACAGAATGCCAGCATGGGCTCGGGACGCAGGCCTAACTGCTGCATGGGAGAGGTGTGAAAAATTAAAATAATATAAAGGTAACTCTCTGTGCAAACTTTATGCTTCTACTGCAATAACTCCATTTGGGTTAATATGTCTAGTGTGAATTATAACCAAAACAAACAGATCATCATTCCACATTCCTGTAGATATCAACAGCCAAATCACTACTTCAAACTCACTACACTCTCTGATTGAAAAAGAAGCATCCTTACTATTCTGAAGGGAATACAACAATGGACATAGATGATATTCCAAATTAAATTATGCAGATGTCTGAACATGAGTTCCCAAAACATGAGTAGTACTTCTGCTAAGTGAAGATTCCACCACTTCTCAGCATTTAGCTGCAACAGATCATGTTCAACCAACTTCCTTGGTGAAATTAAAGTCAGCAAACTTATAAGGTGAGAAATCAAATAATGACACATCTTATTCTTTTAGGTATGCCACAAAGGATAAAGCTATTTATCAAAATTTATTTTAGCAAAAGCGGTGGCTATCTTTCCACACCTATATAAAGCAAAAATCAAATCTTGGACAATCTATAACATCTGAAGTAATGTTCTTTTACGTGATGCACAAAAGTTTTATTTTGACATATTCAATTTAAATGAAATATTGATATATCAAGAGATTTGGGGACAAAGGAAAAGCCATATTTATCACTGAACAAAACTGTTAACATATAAGCACATACTCGCAACCAAGAGTCTAAGAAATCTTATGAAAAGATGCCATGAAATCCAACAGCAAATTAAAATAGTAAGGAACAGGACACCAGAAAAAGAAATGACCTGCTAAATGCTGTTTTTCAATTCACTTACTGTCAAGCCAAAATCTTTGTTGCTTTGATAAGAATATGCTTTTTAAAAAATGGTTGCTAAATCTGCTCTATGAATCCCAAGCTGTAGGAATACATATTTCCCCCTACACACACACACACACACACACACGCATACACACCCCGACAGGGATTCCCAGGACACCAGCGGGGCCTCTTTTAGGCCCCTTAAGTGTTAACAGCAGAGGCCTGGCTGCGACCAGGCGTCTGGCCCCATTTAAACGCCCTGTCTTCAGAGGGCTGCGGTGAGCACAGCCATAAAACGAGGGGACATTACTGAACCTTAGCGTGTCTGATCCTCCCCCCAACAACACACAACTTTACTCATACAATTAAGGCTGCTAGTTGGCATTCCATTTAACTGTCAAAGTCAGGCCGGTGGCAGCCCCGCCGCCACAAAGAGATGCCTTAAATGAGAAGAACATGTTTCTACACCGCATTTGAGAAAGTTTGGCTCCGAGCTATGCGCTGATTAATATCAGATCTCCTCCTTCACTCGCCGCTCTCGACAATCTTGTCACATCTGGCTGACAAATCCTTAGGAGCTTATGCAAAGCCGGGCGGCCGCTAGGGCTTGGGGTCTGGCCCGAGGAGCAGCGGGGACCACGCAGTGGCCGCCGCCCCCTTCTCCGCCCGCCGGGGGCCCCCGGTCCACCGCCCCGCGGGCCGGGACGCTGCTTCGGAGCGCGGGAGGAGAGCGGTCGCGGCACCTCCAGGCCGGGAAACCTAGGGCGGCCCGGGATTCGACACCGCCGCCGGCTCCGCAGCCCGGTCCGGCCCGGTCACCCGCAGGAACCCCGTACCCCCCAAGGGCCAGAGCCCCGTCTGTTAGGCTCGGACGTGGAAACACTTGAGCCCGACCCCGATTCCCGGGGCTGCGGCAACATCTCGTGCTGAACCGTTCCGCGCACCCGGCAGGTCAGCTGGAACGTTTATAAAAACTGACCCTGAACCCTCGACTCTCTGCTGTCCCAGGAAGCCCCCAGACCCGACCGCGTCTCCATTTGTAGTTTTGTACAAAAGACTCCCATCCCCATCCAACCACCCCATCCCGACAGGAGCCCCCGTCACTGCCCCTCGCCCGGCTCCGCAATTCTCTGAGGGACCCGAAGGCACGTTCAGTTCTCCAGAAACAAAATCCAGGTGAAAAACGGTCACTTTAAAATAGCAGCTGTGTAATTAATTCTGCGCTAAGAGCGGTTGAAACAGTTAGTCCCAACGTACTGGACCGAACAGTGGAGGTGCTGAGGGGGCGGGAAAACGCGCGAAGGGAGGACGCGGCCGCCCGGTCCTTCCCGACCCCGCACTTTCGACGCTTCGACGCGGCCCCGGGGACGCCGGGGACCCGCCCTCGCCCGCCGACCCCGGTCTCACACCCGGAGCGCGTCGGGCAGCTCCGGGGCGTCGGGCGGAGACGGGTCCGGGCGCCCCCACGGGCCCTCCCCACCGCGGAGACGCTCCCTCACGCCTGGCCCCGGAGAAGGGCCGCGCCGCCGCCGCCCCTACCGCGCAGGTGGCCTTCGGGGAGGTGGCCCGGGGCGCGCCCCCGAGAACCGAGGGGCCCCGGATCCGAGTGGCGTTCCCGGCCGCCCCACCCCGCGCGCTGAGGGCCCCGCGTCCGCGGAGGGCGCCGTGCTTACCTCGGCCATCCTGCGGCCACTGCAGTGCCGGGGCTACCGGCGCGTGTCTCCGTCCCGGGTCGCCCCGCGTCCGCCCCAGCTCGGCGGGCGCCGCCTCATCCAAGCTCCGGCCGTCGGGGCCCGCCGCGGCGAAGTGGGCGGCTCCCCGGGCGCCCCGGCCGCGCGGCGCGGTGGCCGCCCCCGCCCGCCGCGCACCGCGTGTGCCCGCACGCCCGCCCCCTGCGCCCCGGGGGGCGCCCCTCCCCCTCTCCCCTCCCCCTCCCGCCGGGCCGCCGAGTCGCCCGCGGCTGAGGCGCTGCTGCTGTGCCGCCGGGAAGCCGCCTCCCGCCGGGGCGGCCCACGAACGCGTTAAATCGATGCAGCTGAGGCGAGGCCGTGGCCCCGGCAGACAGCGGAGACCTCGCCGGCGGCCGGCGCGGAGGTGTCTGCCCCCGCTGGGCTTGAAGGCACTTGTCGGGAAAGACACGGACGTGTCGATGTTTGCCTATCCCGGGGAAGGGCGAAACGCTCTGAAGTTCTCTCTCTGGCTCCCATCGCGGGCGATGATCCTGCAGCCCTGCCCACCCCGGGGCGCACTCGGGGTCCCACCACGGCCAAGAAGAGGGCTGTGCCACCCTCATCACCAAAAACTTTATTACCAGAGGAAGTGGTGGTGGGGGTGGGGGACGTATCCCAGGATGTGGAGAAAGGAGGGCGCCAGGAAGGTTTATTACAACCGCTAACGGGGCAGTCCCGCTTCCTTTCTGTAGTGTGAGTTAGTCAGTTCCCGCTTTACCGAGTCCCGAGGACGAGTGACTGCTCTCTAAGCCTCAGTTGCTTCCGTTGTAGAATGGGATTAAGTTTTCACCTACCTTATGGGATGTTAAGGACAAAATGAAATGTCCTGGGAAACCTAGCAGGAACTCAGGCCCCCATGAGGAGAAGGGGAGGCGGCCTGCGGGGGGAACCTGGCCTTCTGTCCTGGGGACACACCGTCCTTCACCTCTAGGAGCAGACAGACATGGCCTAGGGCTGCTGAAACAGGACCCAGCTTTTCTTCTGCCCCGCGCTGGGGCAGACGCAGACCCTGCAGGAGAGTCTTGCCTTCTCTCCCTTTTCAGGTCCCTAAAAGAATTCTCTGAAGGCTTTCAGGTCCCTAAAATAATTCTCTGAAGGCTGGACTTAGTGGGGATCCTGCCTTCATCTCCCCCAGTTTATCCCACCTACTTTGCTGCTAGTGAAGATCTTTGAAGGAGAAAAAGAAAAAAAAAAAAAACCAAAAACTTTGCACATTGTGAAAAAAGATATGAAATGGAAGGGAAAAGAAGGGAGTTGCAGACATTCAGACAGAGGGTCCTGGCTCTGAACCTCACAGACCTCTGAGTGGAAAAGGAGAGAAAGGAGCAGCTGTGGTGTCTGTGGAGGAAAGTAGGAGAATATGGCCTTCATGGAGTAGTCCAGAGAGCTCCCGCTGCCTGTGCCTGGCAGGCTGGACACACACATCTTGCATCCTGGTTGTGCCCTGGGTCTGCAGCGTGGTGCCCTTCCGTGCAGGTATGAGGTTGCCTGACCTCCTGTGATGGTCTCTCTTTGCCCTGCCTTGGCAAGGTGTTGGCAAGATGCATTTTCTCACATGAATGTTTTTATTATGAAGCTTTGCTTTGTGAATTGCAAACCTAAACAGCTTACCTTCCGTTCATATCCTCCTCCTTCCCACTCCCAGCATTTTGACCTTTCTCCTCCTCTCTGCCTGTTGTAATGCAATGCATCCTTCAGGACCTTTCTCAAATGTCACCGCTTCTCAGAGGCCTTCCCTGATCCACCAGCCCTCCACTCCGCCTGCTTTTGTCCTCTTCTGACCCACAGGCACTTGCAGCTGAGTCTCTTATTGTGCTTATTACTTTCTCTAGCCTGGTCGTGATGTGTCCTTGTCTTGACTTCTTTGGTCATTACTCATCTTAGTGACTTCTGTGTTACGAGTTGCTGCAGCAGACAAAGCCCAGGTTTTGGAGTTAGAATGGTTTGGGTGTAGCTGGTTCCCACAATTGGAAACCGGTTGAGGAGGACAGCTTTCTTAGTCTCACTGTTCTCATCTTTAAAAGTAGGTATGAAGTCCTGTCCTAGTTAGATAGGTAGAGTTAAATAAGATAGTTTCTGTTCTGTGAACGCTATTCTACTCCCTTTCTGCTGCTTGTAAAACTGATCTTGTAATTAATTTAAATTCATTTCCAGAGAAGTTCTTGGTTTCAGCATTCTTGAATAGCCGTATAGGCTTATAAATACACTGAAATGTCAAAGACCCAGACAGTGGCCCAGCTGTCTTATTGACAATTTTAGTCAGTATCTTTGTGTTGTAAAATTAATTTACAACTTAATTATATTTTAGTAAAACCTTTCACTAGAAGCAAAAATCAGGATCAACCTGTTTAACTCTAGTTACAGACAAGGAGGATTTTTGGCAATACACAATTTGAAAATGTGAAAAAAGCCTGTCTGTTCCAACATGCACCGTTGGGATACACATATGCATGCATGCATGCTCAAGGATGTCCTTACTCCTTGTGACCCTATGAACTGTAGCCCGGCAGGCTTCTCTGTCCATGGGATTTCCCAAACAAGAATATTGGACTGGGTTGCCATGCCCTCTTCCAGGGTATCTTCCTGACCCAGGGATCGAACCTGCATCTCCTGCATTGGCAGGCGAATGCTTTAGCACTGTGCCACCTGGACACCTGAGGATGCACGTATACATTTCTCCAAATGTGACAATTTGGACCCATATAGGGAATCAGTTAGGACTAGATGAAAATTGCTGATTTATTTTCTACAGGTTCATTGAAAACCATATACCTACCTGATAAGTGTGACTTCTGACGTCAGCCTTCCTATTTATTCCCAGATTTGATGGACTTCTCTGCCTCTCCTTGGAAACATGTAAGCAGAAACTGGGCCAGAGAAACCACCCCTGAATGAAGAAAAGGATGTGGCACTAGCTGGGTAAGGACCATCCAGACCATGCTTCTCTTCTTCTGGTCAGTAATGGGCATGAGTTTCCTGTCTCCAGGCCTCAGCTTCTTCAGCTGGTGAATGGTGTACCCCGAGGGCCTACCCCGTTCTCACAGTTCTCCCTTTTTGCCTCTGTGTGCTTCTTTGCTTCAGCCTGGCCATTTCTTGTTTGTGTCCAGTTTGTTGTTGTCGTGAGCATAAAAAAACAGTATCTTCACTGATACCAGGGATTAAAAAAAAGCTTTATTAAAAAGAGTAAAAGTTGAGAAGGCGTAAATTAAGAAAAGCCCTGTGACCTGTTCTTAAGGAGGCATAAAGCTGCTCTGTTTCGTTGTTTTTTTTTAAGTAATTCCTTTTAAAAATATTTTTATTTATTTATGACTGTGCTGGGTCATTGTTGCTGCATGGGCTTGTGGCGAGTGGGGGCTACTCTCTAGTTGCTGTGCCCTTGCCCTTGCTGCTTATGGTGGTGGTTTCTCTTATTGTGGCACATGGGCTCAGCTGCTCCATGGCATGTGAGATCTTCCTGGATCAGGGATCGAACCCTGTGTCTTCTGCATTGGCAAGCAGATTGTTTACTGTTGAGCCACCAGGGAAGCCCAAAGCTGCTCTTCTTAAGTGAGAGGCTTGGCTGGGTTGCCCTGTCCTTGAATGAGGCCTATCCTGGGAGGGTATGCTATGATGGCCCACCCTGAGAACTGTTGGTGTATCCTGAGAGGCGGGGCAACTTTGAGCTGGGGTAGGCAAGACAGGTGGGGGTTGTGTGAACTGAGAGCCAGTGCCTGTGTGAGGTGATCAGTTTTTATTCTGCTTGTCATCAGCTGGGAATGTGGGCTTACTTATGCCAGATTTCCTGAGTTTTCAAGAGAAGCTGGAAATATCCTGATATCTAAAAGTTGGCAACTCATTAAAATTTTTGATAAATACTGTTTGAGTCAAACAAAGTATGTTTTCGGGCTGAATCTGGCCTATGTGCTGTTCATGTGCATGCTCTGCTATATATAGTGATGTCTTCTTTGGGTCCTGGGTTTGTACTATATAGTAGATGTGCAGTAAACATTTGTAGGATGAGTATCACTCCTGATGCAAAATGGCTCAATGCCTACTTTAGCTTTAAATGGAATTCTCAAAAGCCACCTGGAGATTAGTAGCAACCTTTTTGTTCTGGATTCAGAGCTCACTAATGGGCTGATAAACTTTTATTTTTTTTTAAGATTTTTTTTGATGTGGCCTATTCCCAAAGTCTTTATTGAATTTGTTACAGCACTGCCCTTGCTCTGTGTTTCGGCTTTTTGGCCATGAGGCATATGAGATCCCAGCTCCTCAGCCAAGGATCGAACCTGCACACTCCCTCATTGGAAGGCAAATTCCAAACCACTGGAAGTCTCTGGGCTGGTAAACTTTTATAGTGTTTATACACTGATGAGACTGCCTCTAGTTGATAATAGTTCTATGAAATATAGAATTGCCGCTCACTGAAAAACTAATTCTCACAAGAAGTTTTTCTCCAGTGGGAACAAATGAACTTGAAAAAAAATTTTTTTTTTTTAAATTAAAAAAGGGTATTTTAAACCATGGGGTCCTCATTATAAAAAGGAAAAAATCTCCAGCTTTAGCTCTGTGGAGTTTTGGGCACCACTGATGGGAACAGCATATTTCAGGATGGTGTGTGGGTGGCTGCCCCCCTCTCTTCTGATCTTACCTGTGGCTGGAGGAGGAACTGCCCTTGGGCGGTTGGCAGGAGGAATGTGAGGCCAGAGGAGCTGGACAGGGAAAGGCTTCTGACATGCGGGGTGGGCAGAGAGCCATGGCTCTGTCAGAAATCTTCTGAGGTGGCCTCACCTGAGTCCTCCACGTTCCTCAGAGGACGGTGTCGGGAAACACTAGGAGGCAAGAGTCATATTGGCTCGGTCACCTCCCAGCCCAGACACAGACACCTGGTGGCGGCAGGTCTGGGCATATCTGGAGCTCAGCTCAGCAGTGGATCCTGACTAAGCAGCGTTCAGGCCAAACTGCACCCCCCACCCCACCGCCCCCAGCTGCCTGCTGAGGGGCAGGCCGGCCTGCTGCAGGCCTGGCCCAAGTGTTGCAACTCCTTCCCTCCAGCCCCTGGGCTGCTCCCTATGGAGAGGAAGGAGATGAGGCTGTCCCAGAGGTGGCACAGGGTTTTGGTGGCAGAGACCTGTTCGGGTTTCTCCACTTCTCACACAAGGTCAGGGACTAGGGAACCACAATACCCTGAAGGGCCTGCTCCACAGAGGGGAATGCGCTGGGTCTTGTGTTGTGGGTTTGGTAGCCAAGACTGCTAAATCTCAAGGAGGGGATGTCAGAAAAAGAGTGATAAATTCTGTCGTAAATTCCCAGCTGCAAACAAACCCAGGCCCGATTCTCAGCTGCTTCCCTGATCGTGTCTGCCAGTACTGCGGTGTGTGAGCATCACTGGCACTCTCAACAATTGGGAAAGAATACTCATTTCTGACACAGACAGGTCGAATGCTTATGATGGTCTTGCAAGTGTAAGGCTTGGAGAAAATTTTGTGAGTTTGGCTACTACTGTTTTGATATGTTTGGGATATGTGAAGTTAGCTTCTCATTTAATCTGTCCTCCACGGCCTTTAAACAACTGGCGACAGTCATAAGAAGGCCTGCCTTCTGAACAGCTCATTCTCTCTTCACCAAGGCAGTGGAAAGAAAATATTACAAGTGGACCCCTCCCTGTACATTTTTATGTAGTATTACAATTTCAACTCTGAACTCAAGGAGCTCTGTTTCTAAGTAAAGTTTAGAAAAAATACTTAGTTTTTGGAAATCCCTTAGATTGGCCCTTTGCATATCAAGTTGATGGATTTGGAGTGGGTTTTATCAGGAAGGGAAACAAGTGAACATGTGTCAAAAGAAAACTTGTAAGGTTCATTATACTCTGGAATATGGCATCTTCTGCAAATTTAATGACCTATTATTCAAGTCAAAGGAGAAAATATTTGGGTTCCTATAACTGAGAATTCAAGATTAGGTCATATTACTTTTGGAAATTGGGAAAGAAAGGGTTAGGGAAGATGGACCATAGGATGGATTTTAAATCATTCTCAATTACCCACTGATAACAAACTAAAAATATTTCTTTGGGAGTATTCTTAAGGGAAAAGAGAGCTGTTGGAAAAACAAACTTAGAGTTATGCATTTTAAGTTTTTGAAGCAGTAAGAACCATCTTAAAATTTTTCATATCAAATTTAGAGGAAATAGATTGCTTTTTATAGCCCTCATCTCTGATACGGAATAAAGATTAACTAGGGGACTTCCCTGGTGGTCCAGTGTTTAAGACTCCGAGCTCCCAATTCAGGGGGCCCAGGTTCGATCCCTGATTGGGGAACTAGACCCTGCATGCCCCAATGAAGATCCCACGTGCTGCAACTAGCACAGCCAAAAAAAAATTATCATCCAGAGTTTATGCATGAAAAAGGATTGCAACAGATGCTATGATGTGATTGCCTCCTCAATCTCCATTTCATTCCTTCTAAAGCATGTAGCAGCTGTTTATCCTAGGTAGGGACCCAACCTGAACCCCACAGGTGATTGGTTCAGGTGAAAGACAGTAAAAGTGTTAGTTGCAGAGTTGTGTTCGACTTTGTGATTCCATGGAGGGCTCCACTCTCCATGGAATCCTCCCAAAGAATACTGGAGTGGGTTGCCATTCCCTTCTCCAGGGGATCTTCTGACACCGAGATCAAACCAAGGTCTCCTGCATTGCAGGCAGATTCTTTACCATATGAGCCACCAGGGAAGCCCCAATCAACACCAAGGTATTTTCCTGGTCAGAGGGATTGGTTCTATCATAGGCCAATCAGCTCAAAGCTCAGGATTTTTGCTTGATGGTTATGGAAAGCCAAATTCTTCTTTCCCCATTGTCATGAAGGAGTCATATAATCTCTGATGTTACCTGTAGCTGAAGCTTTGATCAAACCATGCACGAAGCCTTAAGCCTTTTAGATTTGTGAACAGTTAAACCAGTTTTATCATGTAAGCCAATTTGAGTTTTTCCTCCTTACAGAAATAGAAATAGAAAGCTTCTCTGCTGATGTAGAACTTATATTCAGTTTTACTGGAAGATTATTCTGGGATAAAGGATAAATGAAATACCAAGTGCCCTCTGTTATAACAGTCTTTGTTCAATCTTTCACTCTCAGATGATAAAAGATTAGGAGAATCTCCAAACACAGACCTTAAATCCACAAATCCAGGGCAGGTGAGGAGATCCTTCTAATTAAAGCACATCGATTTTTCTGGTCATGCTTACCTCCTTGATCCTAAGTAAAATATTTTCCAGAAATGCACTGACCACATACTTTAATTTTTGAAGAGATTTTTCTTCTTGGCTTTTGAGATTCAGAAGTTAGGGACTGCTGATTCTTACTGTATCTAGAACAGGGCTCTTCTGGTGCTTCTTAAATAGGGGCTAACCTAAAAATGTGTATATGAAGGGATTTAAAAACACATTCTTGACTTGTAGCTTCTTAAAAGTACCTTCTTATAAAATGGCATAATTGAAGACTTCTAAAAATGTAATTGCCAACTGCACTTGGGGATCCACTTTGTCAAACTGTGGCTTCTAACACCTTGTCTCGACACCAAATCAGTTTTGATACCGACATTTCTCAGAGGTGTGGCTTGAAATCCTCAAATTACCACACAAGTTTTAACAGGCCAGTTTTGTCTGTCACCAGAAGTTTAGTAATTAACAAAATGCCCCAGCACTAATGGTTTATCCAAAGGCAAGTCAGTAAGAGACATTATACAGGAAACAGACCTGTTGGCTCATGAAGGAACTTACAGAAGGAGCACCCCAGGTACATGTTATGCTCAACTTGGACCCAGTCACTGAAGCTCAGTCTGAGACTTCAAAGGGAGACCAGAAGCAAGCCGTGGGCATAGAGCCTGTATATTAAAATTGAGTGACCTTCGTAACGTCCGTTCCAGGAGTCACACACCTCCGAATCATTTTCACAGCCGTGGGTATTTCGCAACAGCCTTTGTTACACAGCTTCTAATCAAAGCTAGTGGTTTTCTTGGGAGTCTGAAACAGAGCACATAACAGCCAGTGAGTAACCTGCCAGTAATGCCGTGGTGACAATTCTGCTTTGTTCTGTGGGAGTGTAAGAAGCCCAGTCAGGACACCCATCACTCTCTGCGAGTGCTGAGAAAGGAAGGTCTGCAGACTCACAGAGGGGAATGCTGTCTTTATCTGAGGTGGCTGCCAAGTCTTAAATACTAAAACATGTAGGTGTACTTGAGTAAAGAGAAGGCACTGACATTTCAAAGATAACACGATAGAAGGGAACCAAAAAAAAAAAAAAGAGAAACCAGGTTATTGGGCAGAGATGTAAGTTTACCCCTGAAAAGGTGACCTGTCTTAGAACCTCGCCGTCCTCAGATCCTGGCAGAAGGGTCCACATGTCCTCATGCTCGTGTTTCTGCTGAGCAGGCTTTCTGCCCAGACCTCTTCTCTCACTTTCTCTCTTCAGGACACCCCTAATGGATTGCAGATGTCCCATTTGGTTAGAAGCACGTTTCGGATACATCTGCCCTTCTTGCTTTTATGCAAAACACACCTGCAAATCTTTATCTTTGGTTAGATTTACCACACATTTGAAGCTTTGAAATCTTGGTCCAGTGGGAAGGAGGAGTGTGTCACCACCCTCTTTCTTCAGCTGGATTCCACAGTGGTCAATAGCCTGTGGGGGGATGTTTTCATTTCTATTAATATTTAAATATAAGAGTCAGGAAGACTTTCACAGCCCAGACCTACTCAACTGGAGACCAATTCATTTCTTAAAGCCTATAGAATCTATGGAAAAAAAAATCTATGATGACTGTGGATGGACAGCCATAGTGTGTGTATGTGATTTCCTGATTTTCTGAGTGTTAATGAAGAAGGTAGGACCACAGCACCTGAAGAAGAGAGGACAATAAAATGTTGGCAGACTGGTGAGGATATGGTTACAGGACCAAATGTGCCTTGAAAATGCATGTGATGTATTATTTCCAATAAGTGAGTAAGTCCCTCTAGGCCTCAAGGAAGATTTTCAACCACTCCCTTTATTCATTCAGCTTCAGGATATTCCATCCCAGCACCCAGGGAATGACAAATGCCACTTAAATAGTTCTGAGAGAATAAAATAATAAAATCATGAACTGCCTCTGGGAGGTTGAGAAGGAAATCCATATTTAGTGTGGTTTTGCAAGCAAGTGGTAAGCACTGGTTAGCTGAACACTAGCTTTCGGAGGCTGGGTTTTCTACATGTGTTAAGTGATGGAGGTGGAGTAAAGTCATTTGTTTGTTGCACAAATAATTATTTTTTAAAAATATTTTATTTTATATTGGAGTATAGCTGATTAACAATGTTGTGATAGTTTCAGGTGAACAGTGAAAGGACTCATCCATACATATACATGTATCTGCTGCTGCTGCTGCTGCTGCTAAGTTGCTTCAGTTGTGTCCGACTCTGTGTGACCCCAGAGACAGCAGCCCACCAGGCTCCCCCGTCCCTGGGATTCTCCAGGCAAGAACACTGGAGTGGGTTGCCATTTCCTTCTCCAATGCATGAAAGTGAAAAGTGAAAGCGAAGTCGCTGAGTCATGTCTGATTCCCAGCGACCCCATGGACTGCAGCCCACCAGGCTCCTCCATCCATGGGATTTTCCAGGCAAGAGTACTAGAGTGGGGTGCCATTGCCTTCTCCGATACATGTATCTATTCTCTCCCAAATTCCTGCCCATTCAGGCTGCCACATAACATTGAGCAGAGTTCCTTGTGTTATACAGTAGGTCCTTGTAGGTTATCCATTTAAAATATAGCAGTGTGGACATGTCCATCCCAAGCTCCTTAACTATCCCTTCCCCTAGTCCTTCCGCCTGGCAAGCACAAGTTCCTTCTCTAAGTCTGTGAGTCTGTATCTGTTTTGTAAGTTCATTTGTAGTATTTCTTTTTAGATTCCTCATATAAGTGATGTCATGTGCTATTTCTCCTTCTCACAAATAATTTTTGATACTGAGTGCCTTGTGTGTGTTAGACATTGCCAGTACCTGAGGCTGTAAGAGACCAAGTCTCTGTCCTCATGAGCAGCCCCTCCATAGAACTGTCACTTCCTGGTCATGACCTGTCATTCACTGATGACCCTGGGTATTGGCTAGAATTTTCCACCCCACCTGGACCTTCATTAATTCCTGGATTTCAGTGTTCACGTGGTCTGCCTATCCAGTAATCTGGCCCTACGATTCTTGGACCTCCCGGGCTTCAACATTTCTTCCCTTTCTGCCATCTGTGTATTTTGCCATCTGACTCCTCTGTTTTCCCTATTAGTCTCTTCCTTGCCTCTGTCTCTTACCTATGGAGTAAGAACCCCATTTCTATTACTCAGATTATTATCTCCCATAACCCATAATTCCCTGGCACCACTATCCTTCTGCAGCATCCAACAACCAAATTCTAAACCTGGATCAATACCTTAATCAGCCTCCTCAGCTTCAGCATACAGACTGACTGTTGATGGAGAAGCAGAATGATGGCGGGGGTTGGTGTCTCTATCCCAGTGCCACATTTTCATGGAAAACTCCCCTTTTTATTCCCCTCAGTGATTTAGCCAAAATACATTTAAACACCTGTTTTACTTTTTTATTTTTTAATTATTTCTTCTCTCCCTCTTTTTATCAGGCCATACCACGGAGTATGCAGGATATTAGTTCCCTGACCAGGGATCGAACCCATGTCCCCTGAAGTGGAATTGTGAAGTCCTAACCACTGAGCTGCCAGGGAAGTCCTAAACACCTGTGTTAAATATCTTCTCCAGTCTCAGGGGATGGTGTTCCTCTTCCCTTCCCTACTGAGACCTATTAGTAATACTTTCTCTTTGTTGTATCTTCAGACACTGAATACTAATTGAAAGATACGCCCTTTCAATTAGTTCTGTCGGTCTCAGCCTATAAATATTTTAAACTCTCCCATTTTAGGGGAAGAAAACAGTTAAGTGTTAGAATGAACTGTTGTATCAATGGACTCCTCCTTCTAAGTCTCCCAGTGTTCACACGTTCCATAGTCCCCTCCCATGTGGACTCTAGGTTTGACCATGTAATTTGCTTTGGGTAAAGTGTCATTGGCAGATGTGATGCAAGTAGAGGCTTGGCAACACTGAGCTTCTCTCTCTTAGTTTACGGTAAGTCCCCTACATACCAACAAGCTCTGTTCTAAGAGTATGTTCATAAGTCCAATTTGTTCATTAAGTCCAATGAAGTTAGCCTAAGTACCCAACTAACACAATCTACTATATAGTACTGTATTATAATAGGTTTATAATGCTTTTCACACAGAAAATATGTAACTAAAAATAAAGAACATTTTTAATCTTACAGCACAGCACCTTGAAAAGTGCAGTAGTACAGAACAACAGCTGGCACTTTTTAGCAGTACCCGCTGCATCACTGTTGCTTTTCTACTTGCTTCTGGAAATCCTGGGCTTGAAATAAAGATACTGTGCTGCTGTACAGTAAAGTGCACACAAGCACAGCCACTTGTAGAGGATGCGTGCACGTGACGACGTACGCCAGACATGTGAACTAATGTACGTGATAGGGCAGGTTCTCATCTTTGAAAGTTCACAAGCTGAAAGTTTGTATGTAGGAGACTTAACTGCATTCCCTTTTGGAGCCCAGCCACCATGTTATAAGGAAGCCCAGACTGTTCTGCTAGAGACAGTGGCCATGTGGAAGAGGCCCTGTAGCATGACTGACCAGTTTGGGAGAGAGGATCTGTGATCACATGGACAGAGAAGCCTGGTGTCCCAACTAGCCCAAGCACATGACCCACCAGTTGAGTATAGCCCAAGACTGACCACAGGAGAGCTGACCAGCAGGAGAGCTGCTAGAGCAATTGATAGGATCCTGAGAAATGATATATTTTTAAGTCATAACTTTTAGAATTATATCTGAAACAACCCTGTACAACAAAAAACCCAGAACATTCCTTTGGATCTCACACCTTCTCCACTCTTTCCTCTTCTTCTTGTCCTAGCTTTTCAGGTAGGCTACACTTGTTGCTCACTTCCTTGTTCCCGTCCAACAGGCATTCTTCCCCTGTTCACACTGTCCTCTGCTGTATTAGTCTCCGTGGACCACAACTTCCCTGAGTTCCACAGCATCTTGTGCTCCTGGTTCTCCTCGTTCCTCTCTCACCAGACATTTTCCATGAGCTTCGTGGGTTCCTCTTTCTCCACCTGCACTTTGGATGTTCCTCAGGGTCTGTCCTCAATCATCTGTTGTTTGTACTTCACACTCTGCCTCCTTTGGTTTAGACCCTGCACTTAGAGTATAAACAGTATACACCATCCTAAGCCTGTAGGCCACTATTATGCATAGAAGTTTTTTTCTAAGCAAGCTTACCTCCATGTCTCTGCTCCTATCTCTCTCTTTTTAAAAAGATACTTCTTTATCTGTCTGTGTTGGGCTTGGTTGCAGCACGCAGGCTCTCTAGTTGTGTCATGCAGGCTTGGTTGCCTGGCAGCATATGGGATGTTAGTTCCCCGGGATTGAACCCATGTCCCTGAATGGGAAGGTGGATTCTTAACCACTGAACCACCAGGGAATTCCTTCCACTCCTCTCTCTTTTGCCTGGAATAACTTCACCAGCTGAGGTGGAACATTGCTCCCCCACCTCCCTATTGGCTAATTCCTGCTCTTCCTTTACGCTTAGTTTAAACTCATTCATGGTCCTCCAAGAAGTCTTTGCTGAAAGTTCTCTGTTTTCCTTTTCCAGGCTGGGCTAGATGTCCCTATTCCTTGCTATACTCTGAGAATAGGTTTCCTTTGCATGTAACACATTTAAATTGTTCTCTTACATGCCCTCCCCATCTATTAGACTCTGCTCCTTGATGACAAAGGCCATATCTTACTAATTTAGTATCTCCCAGGGTTTAGCATAAAATGCTTGGTGTATCATCTTTGCCCAGTAATAGGTGTTCAATGAATGATTGTTGAGAGATTGAATTGTAGCATCAATATCCTTTGGAATTCTGTTCCATTTTAGGTTTTCATATCTCTATAAGGGAAATTGGCCTGTAATTGTGTGTATGTAAGTCAAAGAAATTTGGAGTCCATGGACATATTTGTTTTATAACATCAATTGGTAGCTTCCTATTTTCCCCAATGCTGCTGCTGCTGCTGCTAAGTCACTTCAGTCATGTCCGACTCTGTGCAACCCCATAGACAGCAGCCCACCAGGCTCCCCTGTCCCTGGGATTCTCCAGGCAAGAACACTGGAGTAGATTGCCATTTCCTTCTCCAATGCATGAAAGTGAAAAGTGAAAGTGAAGTTGCTCAGACTCTTTGCGACCCCATGGACTGCAGCCAACCAGGCTCCTCTGTCCATGGGATTTTCCAGGCAAGAGTACTGGAGTGGGGGTGCCATCGCCTTCTCCTCCCCAATGCTATGGAAAAGTTATTATTTTTTTTAACATAGAAATTATGTTTCTCTAAGATTTGACAGCATTCAAACCTGCTGGTCAAATAGCTGGCAAATAGATTGGCAAACAGATGGGCAAATAGATGGGGAAACTTCATGGCAAATAGATGGGGAAACAGTGGAAACAGTGGCTGACTTTATTTTTTTGGGCTCCAAAATCACTGCAGATGGTGATTGCAGCCCTGAAATTAAAATATGCTTACTCCTTCAAGGAAATTATGACCAACCTAGACTGCATATTAAAAAGCAGAGACATTACTTTGTCAACAAAGGTCCATCTAGTCAAGGCTATGGTTTTTCCAGTGGTCATGTATGGATGTGAGAATTGGACTATAAAGAGAGCTGAGGGCCGAAGAATGGATGCTTTTGAAATGTGGTGTTGGAGAAGATTCTTGAGAGTCCCTTGGACTGCAAGGAGATCCAACCAGTCCATCCTAAAGGAGATCAGTCCTGGGTGTTCATTGGAAGGACTGATGTTGAAGCTGAAACTCCAATACTTTGTCCACCTGATGTGAAGAGCAGGCTCATTGGAAAAGACCCTGATGCTGGGAAAGATTGAAGGCAGGAGGAGAAGGGGACGACAGAGGATGAGATGGCTGGATGGCATCACTGACTCGATGGACATGGGTTTGGATAGACTCCGGGAGTTGGTGATAGGGAGGCCTGGCGTGCTGCAATTCATGGGGTCGCAAAGAGTCAGACATGACTGAGCAAGTGAACTGAACTGAACTGAAACCTGCTGGTTGGGCTAGAGGGTTTTTTAAAATAGTTTTTTTCTATTCATTTTCCTTTATTACTCTTCAAGTTTTCTGTTTCTTATACCTTATTTTATTTATTTTTAGGCAGAAATGTCCATCTAGTGCTATTTTAAATTAAATCTAATGCTGTTTTAAAATTAAGTAACACATAATTGTATGCATTATATAATAAAAATATTATAGTTATTATTATGTGAATTTTCTCAATTCTAATTCTTTCTTTTTTTCCTCTTAATCAGATTTTTCACTGTATTGTCTATTTTTAATTTGTTCCTTCATCAGTTTCTTTTATCTTCATTATTTTCCTAATCTAATTTTTCTTAGGATTTCTTTAGTGCTCTATATCTAGAACTTTAAGTTGAATGCTAAATTCTTTTCAAAAAATTTTTGTGCTATGATTTCAACTCTGAATGTATCATTAGCCACATTTGCTATATTTTCTTATGTAATATATCCAGTTATTTTTCTGGATCATCTCTTACTATATTATCAGTATTTTTCATTGAGCCAGGTGTTATTTAAAGCTTTCCAGTTCATTAATGCCTTCTGTTTTGTTCTTAAACTGTATGCTTTATTACTTTACTACACTTTGATCAGAGACTATAGCAAATATAATTTGTGTTTGTTTGTGTATATCTTAGGGCTATGTCTTGGGAATCTTGGAAGGCTGTTTGGAAAGTGGTGCTGATTTGTGGATAGCCTAAAATAAAAGGGGTTAAAAATACTAAGGGAGAAAAAGTTACATCAACCAACTTTTCTTATGTGCTATTTTCCTTCACCATTGCACTTACTATCCTGTGTCATAATTGCTTGTTTGTATTTAATGTCAGACTGAGTCAGGCTTATTCATCAGGTATCCCGGTTGGGGCTCAATAAATATATTTCTTTACTAAGTAAATAAATATTTTTGAGTTTTCTTTTTTAACCCAACGTGAGATTCCTTGTTTTCTAAAATGGTTCCTGGTCTAATTGCTATACTTGCTCTGACTTAAGGGATTTCATTACATACTTTCTCACTCAGTATTTCTTTGCTATTTTTCATGCTATTTCAACACACAAAGTATGTTCTTTTAACTTTGACTATTTGGAAGCCAACAACCATATTGTTAAACCTAGTAATAATTTTCTTTAAACATTTTATACATTTTTTTTGTTCTGTACTGAATCAAAGCTGGTATTTCTTGACTCCCTTTGGTAAGAAGAAATATGCTCTTCTGCGCTTTCCTCTTCTTTCTCTTCCTCTTCCCATTCTTCTAAAATATAATCAGACAATAGGTATGATACTTATATATTGCTGTGTAACAAATTGTCCCAAAATGTAGTGACTTAAAAGAACAGACATTTATTATCTTGTAGAATGTGGCTTAGCTAAGACCTATGGCCCAGGGTCTATAGTAAGATTGAGTCAAGGTGTTGGCTGGGGTTGCAGTCATCCCAAGGTTTATCTGGGGCAGCATTTATCTCTCACTCACCCATGGGGCTGTTGGCACCCTCAAAAGATCTAGTTCCAAGCTCACTCATGTGACTCTTGGCAGGCGCCAGGCCTGGCTGGTTGTTTGCCAGAGTTATCAGTTTCTCGTCATATCTATAGAGCAGCTTACAACAACATGGCAGTACTTCCTTCAGAGAAAGCAGGCTAGAACAAGAAATGGGGAACTAGGTGGAAGCCAGAGTTGTTCTGTAACCTCATCTCGGAAGTGATATCCCATTCCTTCTGCTGCCCTTTGCCAGAGGAGTGTCTCTAGGTCCAGTTCACACTGGGTAGGAAATTTCACCAGGACCTGAATACTGGGAGGAAGGGCTCTGTGGGAAACCCCTTAGAAACTGTCTCCCACAATATAAAACTTTCTCTTTTTAATCTTTCAAAGTGTTTTTCTTTCTTTTGTTCCAATATCTCTATCAGTTATTATTATTATTTTGTTTTAATTGGAGGCTAATTACTTTACAATATTGTGGTGGGTTTTGCCATACATTGACATATTATTATTTTTAAGTTGGCTTTGTCAGGTCTTAGTTGTGGCACGTGGGATCTTGGTTGTGTCTTGCGGGAACTTTCATTTCAGCATGAGGATTCTCTTGTTGTGGCCCTTGGGCTCACTAGATACAGCGCTCAGGCTTAGTTGCTCTGAGGCATGTGGGATCTTAGTTCCCTGACCAAGTATTGAACTCGTGTCCCCTGTGTTGCAAGGCAGATTCTTAACTACTGGGCCACCAGGGGTGTCCCTGTATCAGTTATATAGACATCAGTAATATTCTTTTCCTATAACTTGTAAAAACCTGATGCAGATTTTAATACTTATCTCCAATTTCAATAATGACCCCTGTTTATTTTTAAATTATAGCTTTACGATTAATGATCTCTGGGTCAGGAAGATCCCCTGGAGAAGGAAATGGCAATTCACTCCAGTACTATTGCCTGGAAAATCCCATGGACAGAGGAGCCTGGTAGGCTACAGTCCATGGGGTTGCAAAGAGTCGGACACGACTGAACGAGTTCACTTACGATTAATAGTTCTTTTACTAATTTGGACCACAGTGATTTTAATACTCTTGAAGAATCTCTGCTTAAACAGCACTGAGCTTACTAATGTTTTTGAGTCTCTGACGTCGTCACTTACAATTAATAGTTGCATTTACTAATTTGGACCACAGTGATTTGAATACTCTTGAAGAATCTCTGCTTAAACAGCACTGAGCTTACTAATGTTTTTGAGTCTCTGCAAATCTCAGAATGTTTTTTCTTTTCTTTTTTATGAAAACTTGTGGCTAGGAATGAAATCCTTGGGTGTCACATCTACATAATAGTGGACTGTATAATGTTTCTCCTTTCGCTCTTTTTTATATTTATTTATTTCGCTGCACCAGGTCTTAGTTCTGGCACATTGGATCCTTTAGTTGTGGCAAGTGGGATTTTTATTAATAGTTGCAGCATGCAAATTCTTGGTTGTGGCACATGAGATCTAGTTCCCTGACCAGGGATTGAACTTGGGCCCCCTGCATTGGGAGAGTGGAGTCTTAGCCACTGGGCCACTGGACCCACCTCTGGTGTGTCCTCTTGATTTCCAGTGTCAAGTTTTTTTCCCTCCAAATTCTGAGAGCTTTGATAATTAATTCTTTACCAGCTGTTCCTTCTTTGTCAGGAATGTTTTATTCACAATTTGGCTGTCAGGTCTGTGTCCTGTTTTTAATATCTGTTGTCTTCTTTTGTTTCGTATAAAATATTTTGTATTGATTTATTCTGTGTTTGGTGTATCATTCTTGATGAATGAGTAGATTCTCTGTATTTTTCATTCTGCTTTTATTACTTTAAATGAAGACCCAATTTCTGCTGTTATGAGTATACTTCTGTTGCATTCTTTTTATTCTGACATTGTTCATTGATGGACGTAATAAATTCTTTTATGTTATTGGAAATATTAAGCAGCTTTATCTTCAAGTTTACCTACTTGAGGAAGATTTTCCCTTGGGGTCTTACATATTCTTTAGTGCTGTAGAATTTTTTTACAAGTCCCATGTTCCATTTTCCTTTGAGTTTTTCTAAAAAGTCTTTGCTGTGCTTGTCTAAAAGACTTGAGGAACTGGATTGCTTAAAAAATACCGCATCCCGTGATTCATTTTAACATGGAGAGCCCTCCCTGGGACTAGTGCCAAAGGTTCAATCAAAAGGCTGCCAATGACTCCCTTAGGAAGTTCCTGGATCTGAAAATGAAGGATAGACCAGGAATAGCTGTAGGTTAGCTAACCTAAATCTTTCTTGGAATAAGACTTGTGTGTAAATCAATCATTAAATACAGGTCACTCGTTCCTCCTTTGCTGAATGGCTGAACAAAGAGAATCTAGAGCAGACCAAGTTCTTTCTTATGAATGGTGGTGAATTATTTCTTTATTTTGGCTCATGTTTCAACATTTCCTCTTTATCTTATACATCTCAGGTAACTTCTGGCCCAAAGTTACAGCCAGCAGTTGATCTGCCAATTCATTTTTTCCTCTGTTTTGGTTGATTTTGTTCATACCACCGTCCATACCTTTGGGTTCACTTTTCTTCTTACTGAAGTAAGCCCTTTGGTAGTCTTTTCAGTGAGCATTGTGAATGGCACATGCTCTTAGACTGTAAATCTGAAAGACTTTATTTTGCTCTGACTCATAAATGGTCATTTAGCTGTGTGAAGAATTCTGAACTGATTCTTTTTTTTTTTTTAATTCCATCAGAAGTCTTCTGGCTTCTGATATTGTTGATGTGTGGCTCACTGTTGATCTAACATCATTCTGTAGCAGGAAATCTATCTTGCCGCTTACATAGGTTTAATTTTTTTCTTCCTATCCTTGATTTTTTTCAGTTTCATGAAGATTTGCCAAGGCATGATTTGAGTTATCCTGCTCAATATTTGATGTGTATTTCTATAAGAGGAAAAATTCTCAGTTAGTATATCTTCAACTATTGCTGTCTTCATTTTCTTTGTTCTCTTAATCCAGAATCCTATTAAATATATGTTCAGTTCAGTTCAGTTCAGTTGCTCAGTCGTGTCCGACTCTTTGCGACCCCATGAATCGCAGCACGCCAGGCCTCCCTGTCCATCACTAACTCCCGGAGTTCACCCAGACTCACGTCCATAGAGTCAGTGATGTCATCCAGCCATCTCATCCTCTGTCGTCCCCTTCTCCTCCTGCCCCCAATCCCTCCCAGCATCAGAGTCTTTTCCAATGAGTCAACTCTTCACATGAGGTGGCCAAAGAACTGGAGTTTCAGCTTTAGCATCATTCCTTCCAAAGAAATCCCAGGGCTGATCTCCTTCAGAATGGACTGGTTCGATCTTGCAGTCCAAGGGACTCTCAAGAGTCTTCTCCAACACCACAGTTCAAAAGCATCAATTCTTTGGCACTCAGCCTTCTTCACAGTCCAACTCACATCCGTACATGACCACAGGAAAAACCATAGCCTTGACTAGATGACCTTTGTTGGCAAAGTAATGTCTCTGCTTTTGAATATGCTATCTAGGTTGGTCATAACTTTCCTTCCAAGGAGTAAGCGTCTTTTAATTTCATGGCTGCAGTCACCATCTGCAGTGATTTTGGAGCCCAGAAAAATAAAGTCTGACACTGTTTCCACTGTTTCCCTATCTATTTCCCATGAAGTGATGTGACCGGATGCCATGATCTTTGTTTTCTGAATGTTGAACTTTAAGCCAACTTTTTCACTCTCCACTTTCACTTTCCTCAAGAGGCTTTTTAGTTCCTCTTCACTTTCTGCCATAAGGGTGGTATCATCTGCATATCTGAGGTTACTGATATTTCTCCCAGCAATCTTGATTCCAGCTTGTGTTTCTTCCAGTCCAACGTTTCTCATGATGTACTCTGCATATAAGTTAAATAAGCAGGGTGACAATATACAGCCTTGACGTACTCCTTTTCCTATTTGGAACCAGTCTGTTGTTCCATGTCCAATTCTAACTGTTGCTTTCTGATCTGCATACAGGTTTCTCAAGAGGCAGGTCAGGTGGTCTGGTATTCCCGTCTCTTTCAGAATTTTCCACAGTTTATTGTGATTCACACAGTCAAAGGCTTTGGCATAGTCAATAAGGCAGAAATAGATGTTTTTCTGGAACTCTCTTGCTTTTTCGATGATCCAGCAGATGTTGGCAGTTTGATCTCTGGTTCCTCTGCCTTTTCTAAATCCAGCTTGAACATCTAGAAGTTCATGGTTCACGTATTGCTGAAGCCTAGCTTGGAGAATTTTGAGCATTACTTTACTGGCATGTGAGATGAGTGCAATTGTGCGGTAGTTTGAACATTCTTTAGCATTGCCTTTCTTTGGGATTGGAATGAAACCTGACCTTTTCCAGTCCTGTGGCCACTGCTGAGTTTTCCAAATTTGCTGGCATATTGAGTGCAGCACTTTCACAGCAGCATCTTTCAGGATTTGAAATAGCTCAACTTGAATTCCATCACCTCCACTAGCTTTGTTTGTAGTGATGCTTCCTAAGGCCCACTTGACTTCACATTCTAGGATGTCTGGCTCTAGATCAGTGATCACATCATTGTGATTATCTGGGTCGTGAAGATCTTTTCTTGTACAGTTCTTCTGTGTATTCTTGCCACCTCTTCTTAATATCTTCTGCTTCTGTTAGGTCCACATCATTTATGTCCTTTATTGTGCCCATCTTTGCATGAAATGTTCCCTTGGTGTCTCTAATTTTCTTGAAGAGATCTCTAGTCTTTCCCATTCTATTGTTTTCCTCTGTTTCTTTGCATTGATCATTGAAGAAGGCTTTCTTATCTCTCCTTGCTATTCTTTGGAACTCTGCATTCAAATGGGTGTATCTTTCCTTTTCTCCTTTGCTTTTCGCTTCTCTTCTTTTCACAGCTATTTGTAATGCCTCCTCAGACAGCCATTTTGCTTTTTTGCATTTCTTTTTCTTGGGGGTGGTCTTGATCCTGTCTCCTGTACGATGTAACGAACCTCCATCCATAGTTCATCTATTATTTATTCATTGATTTGGCTATGCCAGGTCATAGCTGCAGCACACAGGATCTTTGATCTTCATTGTGGCATGCAGGATCTTTAGTTGTGGCATGTGGGATCTGGTTCCCTGACCAGGGATCAAACCCAGGTCCCTGGCATTAGGAATGCGGGGTCTTAGCCACTGGACCACTGGGAAGCCACCTATCTTTGTTGTTTATCTTTATATGCTTGCTTTGAGTAAATTTCCTGTATTATCTCTCAATATTATACTTTTCTTTTTATGTTCAATATAGAAGAATATATTTTATATTAATAAATACATTTTTCAATTTTAAGATTTATTATAAGTTGTTTTTCATATTCCCCTGTTCTTGTTTCATTTCTACTTATTTTGTTTCATAATTTTTTATTCTTTATTTTTTTATTCTTTTATGCATGTTACTCATTCATTTACCTCTTTGAAGATCCTGAAACAGTCATCTTAAAATCATTTTCAGGTAGCTTTTTAATTGTCATTTGATCTGGATTGAATTCATCTACTCCTTGTTTATTTGGGCTTCCCAAGTGGTTCTAGTGGTAAAGAACGCATCTGTTAATGCAGGAGACATAAGAAATGCAGGTTTGATCCCTGGGTCTGAAAGATCCCCTGGAGAAGGGCATGGCAACCCACTCCAGTATTCTTGTCTGGAGAATCCCATGGAGAGAGGAGCCTGGTGGGCTACAGTCCATGGAGTCACAAAGAGTTGGACACAACTAAAGCGACCTCTCATTGTTGATTTAAGAGTGGGGACCAGATATAGTATCTTGGTGTAAAATTGAGATTAAGGTGGGACTCCCTCACTCATTAAAGAAGCCTGTAAAAAACAGACTAAGGCTATCACCTGGACCTGTGGTTCTTAAAGTAGCCACATTCTTAAGGAGATGAGAGAAACTCTACGTAGCATCCAGGACCTGAGAAAAGCCATGTCAATACTCAGTGTTTGGATCTGTGTGGTTCTGCAGTGATCCTGGCTTTGGTTCCCCATTTCCCATGGGGTACTTTTTTATTATTTTTAAAAATAATTTTATATTTGGTTGTGCTGGGTCCTCGTTGCTGTGCAGGCTTTCTCTAGTTGCAGTTAACAGGGGCTGCTCTCTAGTCTTGGTACACTGGCTTCTCATTGCTGTGGCTTCTCTCGTTGCAGAGCATAAGCTCTACGGCACTTGGGCTTCAGTCGTTGCGACTTCTGGGCCCCAGAGCACAGGCTCAATAGTTGTGGTGCATGGACTTAGTTGTTTCACGGCATGAGGGATCTTCTTGGACCAGGGATCAAACCCATGTCTTTTGCATTGGCAGGTGGATTCTTTACCACTGAGCCACCAGGAAAGCCCCATCATGGGGTACTTTCAAACTCATCAAAAGTACCACTGCTTGCAAGCTTGTATTTCTGATAAATATGTAGCCCATGGAAATACTTATTTTCTATTTGAGCATCATTATACATTTTTAGTGTTCTGTTTTGTGTACATTTTATCTTTCACTGTCTTTTGGTTAGAGAGAGGCTTAAAGTGTGAACTTAATTTTGACTAAGCCCTGATTCCAAATGTATAATGTATATTAGAAGTTCAATATCAATTTCATATCTTCAGTGTCTCTACATTTCAATAGGTGTTCTGATTTCCAAGGACAATTTTAAAGTTCAGTTACGAAAAGGAAGTGTTAGATGTGATTCTTTAATTTTGAATTTCTTTTATCTGTATTGAAAGGTTGCATAAGCTGATTATACATTATTCTCCCAACCACAGCTTCTACCTAAACTGAAATGCCTTATGAATCTTTGAACTGTGGGTATATGTCAAGGGATGTGATCATTCTATTCAACTACCATTGTAAGTTATTTCCAGCTCACAGTTCTTGTTTATATGCATTTGGTTGGTTCTCTCAGGCAGAGATGTTTATTGATGACTTTGCTCCTGGCCCAGTGCAGTCCCCGAGCCTGGGGGCAATCAAGCACACTCAACACAGGTCAGCAGAGGCCACTCCTGCACCCACGAGGCTCTAGACCTCAGTGCACGCTTATGTCATGCTAACTGTGTCCACCAAACATTTGTGTAATGGCCAGAACAAAGTGGCAACTTGAAGGATGGGAGGGTGATGTCCCAATGGCTAGGGAAAGGATTTGAGGTGTTAAGTTACTCACATCCTCTTCCTTCTATCTCATGTCACCAAAGAATACTTGCAACCTCTCTACCTCTCTTCTTTGCTTCCTTGGCCCCAGGGTGTGTGTGTGTGTGTGTGTGTGTGTGTGAGAGAGAGAGAGAGAGAGAGAGAGAGAGAGAGAGCGAGAGTGAGAGCGAGAGAGAGAGAGAGAGAGAGAGAGAGAGAGAGATAACACTTTACAGGAGGCTTGAAAAATACAGAACAAAGTTACATGCAGTTCTATTATATACTCCAATTATTTTTTCAGTAGATAAATCAAGATTTTTTTGATTGGAGTTTAAATATCAAACTCTCAAAAATTAACAGGATAAATTTACAGAAAAGTAGAAGGACAGACCTGAAAAGCACCAGGAACCAATTCAACATAATTAAGATCTCAAGGTATCATATAAACTTTTAAACAGCTGTCTTAAACCACTATTGACCTACTCTAAAGGAAGGACTGCTGTCTAGGGTTTAATATGAATTGCTGGGAGCAATGAACTGAAGGGCGTTGGGAGAGAAAGGGCTCTTGAACTCCTATTAGGAACTGAATCCATACTTCTGTGGCCAGTAAGCAGGTGACAACATTCCGGTTGTGGGAGCCTCTAGGATCACGCAGCTGGAAGGACCAGTCCTATTCACCCAGCCTGTGCATGTTCTGGACGGGTAATGCCACAGAGTAGAGAATGCCTGAGGAAATGTGGCCAAGAGAACTGGTACTTCATCACCCATCATGAACTCATTTTGGTGGTTTAAGGTGAGAAGGGTGAGTACCTAAAGTAAGCAGCACCCACCTTAACACTCGCTCAATGTTATTGTTCAGTCACTCAGTCGTGTCTGATTCTTTGTGACCCCACAGACTACAGCACACTAGGCTTCCCTGTCCTTCTGTATTTCCTGGAGTTTGCTCAAATTCATGTCCTTTGAGTTGGTGATTCCATCCAACCATCTCATCCTCTGTGTCCCCTTCTCCTTCCGCCTTCAATCTTTCCCAGCATCAGGGTCTTTTCAAATAAGTCAGCTCTTTGCATCATGTGGCCAAAGTATTGGAGCTTCAACTTCAGCATCAGTCGTTCCAATGTATATTCAGGGTTGATTTCCTTTAGAATTGACTGGTTCAATCTCCTTGCAGTCCAAGGGACTCTCAAGTGTCTTCTCCAGCACCATGGTTTGAAGGCATCAGTTCTTTAGTGCTTAGCCATTTTTACTGTTCAGTTCTCACATCCATACATGACTACTGGAATAACCATAGCTTTGACTGTATGAACCTCTGTTGCCAAAGTAATGCCTTTGCTTTTTAATATGCTATCTAGGTTTGTCATAGCTTTTCTTCCAAGGAGCAAACATCTTTTAATTTCATGGCTGCAGTCACCATCTGCACTGATTTTGGAGCCCCCCAAAATAGTCTCACCATTTCCATTGTTTCCCCTTCTATTTGCTGTGAAGTGATGGGACCAGATGCCATGATCTTCGTTTTTTGATTGTTGAGTTTTAAGCCAGATTTTTTACTCTCCTCTTTCACCTTCATCAAGAGGCTCTTTAATTCCTCTTTGCTTTCTGCCATAAGGGTGGTGTCATCTGCCTATCTGAGGTTATTGATATTTCTCCCTGCAATCGTGATTCCAGCCTGTGCTTCATGCAGCCTGGCATTTCACATGATATACTCTGCATAGAAGTTAAATAAGCAGGGGTGACAATATAGAGCCTTGACATACTCCTTTCCCAATTTTGAACCAGTCCGTGGTTCCATGTCTGATTCTAACTGTTGCTTCTTGACCTGCATACAGGTTTCGTACTATGTACAAGATAGAGAAGGGATTTGTTTCATGTTACTAACTTCTGGCCACATGATATAAATTTTATTTCCTATGTTGTTAATCTCATACTGGAGTTATTTTTTAAAAACGATTTATTTGGTTGCACCCGGTCTTAGTTGCAGCATGTGGAATCCAATTCCCTGACTAGGGATTGAACCTGGGCCCCCTGCATTGTAAGCATGGAATCTTCGCCACTGTACCACCAGGGAAGACCCTATATTGGAGTTCTGATAAGGGACTCTCTGTCTCAATACTTATCCCTGTTACAAGAGTACACTCTGCTACTTTTATTCTGTTCTAGTCTATTCTGTCCGGAGAAAGCAATGGCACCCCACTCCAGTACTCTTGCCTGGAAAATCCCATGGATGGAGGAGCCTGGTAGGCTTCAGTCCATGGGATCACTAAGAGTCGGACACGACTGAGCAACTTCACTTTCACTTTTCATTTTCATGCATTGGAGAAGGAAATGGCAACCCACTCCAGTGTTCTTGCCTGGAGAATCCCAGGGACGGCGGAGCCTGGTGGGCTGCCATCTATGGGGTTGCACAGAGTTGGACATGACTGAAGCAACATAGCAACAGCAGCAGAAGCAGCAGTCTATTCTATCAGATTCATTGTATTTTTTTTAAAAAGTTTGCAAATGTGAATCAGTAGATGACTAGATAAACAAATTGTGGTATGTATACAACGGAGTATATTTCACCTTAAAAATGATGGAAATCCTGTTACAGGCTACCAGATGGATGAACCTTGAGGATGTTATGCTAAATAAAATAGCCAGTTACAAAAAGACAAATACTGTACAATTCCACTTGTTATATGAGGTACCTGAGAATGGTCAGATCCCTAGAAACAAAAAGCAGGATGTTGGTTGCCAGGGGAGAAGGAAATGGGATACTGTTTCATGGGTGCAGAGTTCCTGCTTTGCAAAATAGAAGAGTTCTGGTGATGGATCATGGTGACAGTTGCACAAAAACGTGAATATATGTAACACTACTGTACTGTATGGACTTCCCTGGTGGCTCAGTGGTAAAGAATCTGTCTGCCAGTGCAGGAGATGCAGGTTTAACCCTGGGTTGGGAAGATCCCCTGGAGAAGGAAATGGCAACACACTCCAGTATTCTTGCCTGGGAAATCCCAAGGACAGAGGAGCCTGCCGGGCTACAGTCCATGGGGTCGCAAAGAGTTGGACACGACTTGGAAACTGAAGAGCAACAACAACTGTACTGTATACTTAGAAATGGTTAAGATGGTAAATTTTATGTTACATGTATATTTTTAACACATACACACACACATCACAGTGAAGTAATTATGACAAAGCAAATGGGCTTCTGTGGGAACATACGGCAGAGGGACCCTGCCTAATAGGGAGTTGGTCAGGGAGGTCTCCCTGGAGGAAGTGGTATTTAAGCCAAGACCTAAGGGGTGAATGAAGTCAGCCATGGAAAGGTGTAGAGGGTAGGGCCTGGAGAAGGCTCTAGACTCCTACAATAGATTAAGTAGCCATCTCCCAGCCCTTATCGAATGGTGCATGTGTTTACTATAGTCAACCGGCTTCTTGCTTTCAGTTTATTTCCATGTACACGCTGGTGCCAGATTAATTTTTCTAGGATACCACCTGGATCATGTCACCCTCCCACCTTCCTGGGTAATCCTTCCAGAACTTTTTTCTTTCTGCCTCCTTAATAACCCTCCACCTGGCACTCCTGGCCCTCTCCACCTGGCCCAGCCCTGGCTCTCCAGCCATCCTCTCTCCTCTCCTCTCACTCCCCTGGGTGAACTCTTGCATTCCCATAGTCCTTGGTTATTGTTCCCCGAATGCGGCTTATTAGTTCCTGCCTCAGCACCTTGTCTTAGGTCATTTCTCCCATCAGGACGTCCTGCCTTTCCCCCTCTATGTCCTGGTGCTTTTTGTTCCTGCAAGCACCCTCTCAATTCCTTCCACTCCTTGGGGATCATTCTCTTTCTGGATTCTGTCACATGTTTGCTTTCTTGACCTTTAACCTCCCCCCTCCCTCCCCCCACCTCTGCACACATTACCTGGGGATGGAGTCTTACTCATCATGAGTCCCTAGTGTTTAGTGCCACATCTAAGGGGCTAAAACAACAGTTGTCGGTACATAACAGCCATCATGGCAATGAGTCCTTAGGGTCAGCAACTTATCAGCGGCCAGTGGGAGCTGGCCAGCCCGAGGCTGACGTCCAGCAGGGAAGAAGCCTGTTTACCCTCAGCCCCGGGCCGGGAGCCCACCTCCAGCACCATTCCATCTCATCCTGACATTCTTGAGCTGAACATCCCCTGGCCAGGCCCTCCAGATGCCTAACAGGATTATCTGCCTCACCGCCCAGCCCTCCCAGGCGAGTGGCTTTATCCAGGGAGATGGAGAGGCTGTAACAAGCACAAGGCACATTTCCCTAAAACCCAGAGGACATGTGGTTCGGGGCTGGGACTCTGGTGGTGGGGAGGGTGGAGGAATCAGGTGGAGGCCCTGGTTTAACTCAGGAGAAAAGACACTTTCACGGGCTGCAGTTTTGCACAGCAGCTCCTTACCTAGCGATCGCATTGGCAAAGGCAGCCATCTCCGTGGGCCTGAGTGAAGAAGTGGGGGCGGAGAGCAGGGAGGCGCGGGGGTTGAGAAGTCCACCTGGACGCCATCAGTCTTGCCAGAGTAAACAGAGCTGACAGGGAGTGCTTGCCGGCAGCCTGGTACAGGTTAGGGGGGGTCACAGCAGCGGCCTGGTGACCCGCCTGCCTTAAGGTAGAGACGCTCTGCAATCCGTCACAAAGGACAGAGCTGAAAGCTCACTTCTTGCTGAATGAACTCGGTGTCCTGGCATTCCACACGACTGGGAGTGCACACACTTTTAAAATGCTTGAAATGTAAATCCGGGCTGGGATCAAATACACACATTTAAAGCAAAACAAACAAAAAAGATCCCCCCACCAACCTCAAAGTGGGACCTGTATTATAGATGTCATTCGCAATAAAAAATAATATTTTAAAAGCTCTCTCTTGGTTTTCGAAGCTTGAGGGTTTAGGGGAAAAAAATAGCTGGATTTATAAGAAGAACTTACCACTTAATTATCTAGAACTCTCCCATATAACAGCAGAAGCTAACTTGAGCAAAAGACCTTTTATTAAAATCTTTTAATATGGAAGATGGAAATCTCTCTCTTCCTAAAGGACAAAAACCTGCAAACAATTCTTCTTAGTGCAACTGGGAAAACGATAGCAGCATATTTAGCATACTTTACAGGACTCTTCCATATGCTATACAAAGTGGGAGAGAAATTGTAAATTAAAGAGTTGGAGTAGCTAATGAGGAATTTTTGAATTGAAAGCACCAGTGCAACTACCGTTTATTCCTCCCTTCAGCAGGCACTGAAGTCCTCTTATGTGCCTTGCGTGTGCTGGAGTGGATGGGGGCCACCCCAACACTGAAAGTCATGGCCATGACCCTCCAGCTCAAAAGACACACAAGTGATTTCTTGCAAGGCTGAAGAGAAACAGTCACTGCCTAAACCTGCCTGTGTTCTCCAAGATGTCCCATTTGTTCTGTGACCTTGGGCAAGTCACTTCACCAGCCCATGTCTTGTTTCTTTACCTATAAAAGGAAGATAGTAAAACCCTGATGCCTTCAGGGCATTCCTGGCACTAATGAAGGCTCATAAAGCGCTTTGAGATCCCTAGGATGAAAGTCTCCCCTGAACAGTAAAGCCTGATTATTATGCTTCGAACATGACATTCCCATGAAAACCCCGGTCAGGCTCGTACCCCCACCTTCCAGTGAAGATTTAATAGCAGAGAGTTGTAATAAGTTCTTGAAGACTGGAGACTTCCATTACTGATACAGAATACACTGCCGTGAACTAGTATATTAAGGGCTATTATCATGAATAATTAAGGCCAGGTTCTACTTACTGATTAATGAACCAAGTATATGTTGTGATGCAGTGGATTTTCATTGTGGCTTCCCCTGCCCAGCTAATATCGTGAAATTTATTTATTCTCAGCGGGTCCTCTGGTTTGCATGGATTCGAAGGTTCACTTCACAAACTAGATTGGCAAAGTAAACTTCTGAGGGATATTTGTATTTCTACTGAAAGAAATAAACCCAATTAGAGCTGTCTTTTTAGTACAGACGAAGTGTTCATTAATGATAATGAAGGGCTGAGCTGCAAGAGGCCCCTAAGTTTGTAATTAAACTTGCACAGATCTTCCAGCTTGAAAATATTGAAGAATATCAAAGTCGCGTACATTGCCCTGGGCTAAGATACACGCACGTGAAAAGGAGAATGCCAGCGTATGCGCAGACATTTTGGCTGATCTTGGACAATGCTCTACTTCTGACAATGCGTGCACTTTGGAAGGTGGAACCATAATTAGATCAGATGAGCCTCTGGATAACTCATTAAGTCTGAATATTAAAAATCCATAATTTCTGAATTGAAGAGCATTAAGAAAGTTGTCCAGAGGAGAGGACAAAGTGTGGATTTTTTTAAACATTTCTTTTTTGATGTGGACCATTTAAAAATCTTAAATGAATTGGTTACAGTATTGGTTCTGTTTTGTATTTTGGTGTTTTGGCCTTGAGGCATTTGGGAATCTAGCTTCCCAATCAGGGATCAAACCCACACCCCCTGCACTGGAAGGTGAATTCTTAACCACTGGACCAACAGGGAAGTCCCCAAAGTGTGGATTTTAAAAGACATGGTTAAGACGAATTACAGACACTAGTGTGTCTGAATTAATTAGTGGAATGACTTAGGTTCTAACTGTCCCAAAGTGATTTTAAGCAAATATTCCAAAGTATTAGTGTCTATGTTGTGTGCTCCTTTCCCCGATTTCTCTCTGTGTGATTTTTATAATAACGCTTCTGTTGGAATTAGCCAACATAAGGTAATTAGCAATGCCAGGGTACCCGTGACTGTATGAGAGAAAAAGAGGTTACCCTGTGCTAGAGATAAGGGTCATGTTCAAGTTCCTGGAATGTTATTTGAAAAGGGAAAGGTGCTGGGTAACAGATGAAGAATGTGATTACACCAGTGATTTCTGTCTTTGCAGCTGGAAAAGTCATCTGCAATTCACCTTGATGGGCCAAAATACTGAAAAAATAATTAAGGCCATCCTGAACCATTAGGTTTATAGATAAGCAGGGTAAACTAACTTTCAAGGCAATCTGAAATTCTCTTCCTGACTCAAAGCCAAGTTTTGCAAACATGCTGTGCAGTGGGGCACCTCCATGCCTTTGCTCTGCAAGTACCTCCACCCCTAACCCACTCTCTGTCTGGGAGACTCATACTTATCCTTTAAGTGAGTGAGTGAGTGAAGTCACTCAGTCGTGTCTGACTCTTTGCGACCTCGTGGACTGTAGCCCGCCAGGCTCCTCCGTCCACGGGATTCTCCAGGCAAGAATACTGGAGTGGGTTGCCATTTCCTTCTCCAGGGGATCTTCCCAACCCAGGGATCAAACCTGGGTCTCCTGCATTGGAGGCAGACGCTTTAACCTCTGAGCCACCAGGGAAGCCCTCTATCCTTTAAGACACAGATCTAAATGCCTTTAGTTCTGTGGTGCCTTTGTTGGTATTTCCAATCCCTCCTTTTTTTTTTTTTGGCAATGCCCCAAAGCATGTGGGACCTTGGTTCCCTGACCAGGGATTGAACTCCCACCCCCTGCAGTGGAAGCATGCAGTCTCAACCACTGAACTACCAGGGAAGTCCCCATTTTTCCTTCTGAGCCTCTTACAACACTCAGTTTACACCCTCTTCTATTGTCCAGTATATCCTATTGCAAGTATTTCAGAGTGTCTATGTCTTCCTTGAGGTCTTTAAGCATCAGGGCCATATTTTAATTACCTTTGTTGAGCATTTAGCAACAGGAGTGGTATGACAAAGTATGTGTGTGTGCGTGTCCAGTGCTCTGTCGTGTCTGACTCTGTGACCCCACAGACCGTATCCTGTCAGGCTCCTCTGTCCATGGGATTCCCAAGCAAGAATACTGGAATCAGTTGCCATTTCCTCCTCCAGGGGATCTTCCCAACCCAGGGATCTAACCTGAGTTTCCTGCATTGGCAGGCAGATTATTTACCACTGTGCCACCTGGGAAGCCCTTCTTAAAGGGCTCAATTTGTTCTCAAAGTCCCTGGCACATTAGAATCATCTGGAGATTATCAGAAAGCTGGGGACTGGGGATGTGTGCCAAATGGGTTATGTTGATGAATGCTAAGTAGAATTTTAGGGGTGACCACTTTGTAGATTTTATAGATACCAAATTAAAATGTTATACATATGGAACTTACACAGTGTAATATACCAATTTTACCTTAATAAATTTTTTTTGGTAAATTTTTCAGTTTTTCCTGGTCATAAATGAAAAAAAAAAGAATCTCCTTGGGAGCTTTTAAAACTATTACCCAGGCTGTGCCCCAGGTGAAGTAAATCAGAATCTTTGTGGGTACGACCCAGACATGGGTATTTCATAAGGCTCCCTTGGATTGATTGTTCTAACAGGCAGCCAAGTTTGAGAACCAGAGTCTAGGGCCTGGGGGTCCCAGAGCGAGGTGCCCACAGAGGCTGGGCTGTGGACAAGTCAAAGTCAGACAGTTCAGAGTGGCGAGGACAGTGTAAACTGGACAGCACACGTCCTGTTTACAGGTTCTCAGCTTTTACAAGATGAATCCACTGTTCAGGTCTAATGAAACACAGCTGTGAGCCCGATTTCACCCAGGGACTTTGGTTTGGAAGCCCTGCCTGCGCTCCTATCACCTGGGAGGCCCAGGAAGATTCTCAGAGTAGGTCAGCGCCAGGCCTCAGGAAGCTCCTGCGGCCATCAGTGGCGTGCTTCCCAAGGACTTCCCCTGCATTCCAGTCCCTTTCTCCTAAGTGGCATCTCCCCAGATGCTACCGTTAATTGGCTCTTATTTATTTTACATGCTTTTACATTTAAGGTGCCTAGAAAATATATCCTTAAAAAAGCTGCCGCAGCACAGGCGCCTACAAAAGTTGAATTTCATCTCGGCAGAGAGGTTTTTTCACAGTGATTACTGCTGACATGGCTCTTGTTGAAGCAAGCTACTCGGTTCTGCTTAAGGGGGAGGAGGGATGTCGGGTCAGCCACTAGTCTGTTCAGAGAAAAGATTGGATGGTCTTCAGGACAGACTACCTCTCAAGACCATCCTTGCAACATGAGGGTGTTTTTTTTCCTCATAGAGGATTGAACAAGGTGGACATTAAAAAATCTGAAGCCCCAGGTACGACTTCTGCTGTGTCCCTTTAACGTTCTTCGGGTTCAGAAATCATTGACTAAACTGGGTGTGGCCTGGACAAGGCTGAACGAGTCCTGTCACATTTTGCTTCCAGCTCATCCCCACCCGTTATTAGTAAGTAATTCCTTTACCGAGCTGAGGTCTCACAGTCTTTATCCCCAGGTAGGTCTTGGGTGGGACAGCCACTTGGGTTAGGGTTAAGGCCACTTCCTCTTCCACTACTGCAGGTCCCAGAGTCACCATCAGAGGGTGAATGAACAGCATCTGCTCCCCACCTGAAATGTCTCAATTTCCTTCCAGAAATTTCCCCATTTTGTATTAAATTGCTGTTTCTCTATCAGCATTGCAAATTAATTTTTTTAAAGATTTATCAATTTATTAAAAAAAATTTTCTACAACTTCTTTCTGTATAAAACATCTACTTTTCCAGTCAGTATCATTTATGAATTGCTACTTTCTACCTTTTGTTAGGTCCAACCAGTCCATCCTAAAGGAGATCAGTCCTAGGTGTTCATTGGAAGGACTGATGCTGAACCTGAAACTCCAGTACTGTGGCCACCTCATGCGAAGAGTTGACTCATTGGAAAAGACCCTGATGCTGGGAGGGATTGGGGGCAGGAGGAAAAGGGGACAACAGAGGATGAGATGGCTGGATGGCATCACCGACTCGATGGACATGAGTTTGAGTGAACTCCGGGAGTTGGTGATGGACAGGGAGGTCTGGCGTGCTGCGATTCATGGGGTCACAAAGAGTTGGACACGACTAAGCAACTGAACTGAACTGAACCTTTTGTTAAATAATATTTCGAAAGCTGGTTCTTTTCTTTTTTAATTAAAATTTCTTTTTAATGGGAGGATAGAGTCCCTTAGACTGCAAGGAGATCAAATCAGTCAATCCTAAAGGGAATCAATCCTGAATATTCATTGGAAAGACTGATGCTGAAGCTACAATACTTTGGCCACCTGATGTGTAGAGCTGACTCAGAAAAGACCCTGATGCTGGGAAAGATTGAGGGCAGGAGGAGCAGGGGATGACAGAGGACAAGATGATTGGATGGCATCACCAACTCAATGGACATGAGTTTGAGCAAGCTCTGGGTGTTGGTGATGGACAGGGAAGCCTAGCGTGCTGCAGTCCATGGACTCACAAAGAGTAGGACACGACTGAGCGACTGAACTGAATTCCTTTGCAATGTTATGTTGGTTTCTGCTGTACAACAAGATAAACCAATAAATTATATATACATAACTATATATATATGACATATATATATATATATATATATATATATATATATATATATCCTCCCTGTGTTTCCTTTCCACTTCCCCCATCCTACCCCTCTAGGTCTGGAAGCTTGTTCTTGATATGTAATTTGTATTAAGTTAGTGAGTTCTGCAGTGGATAAGAGACTGAAGTCAATCAAAAAAATAATATTCAGAGTATCAGGTTTTCCTTTCATGAATACAATTTCTTTGTCTCTTCCAGGTAACATGGGTTCTAGTCAGCCAAAACTGTACCATGTATGCATTGGCCTTTCAAATAATTTCCATGTACACTTGCTTACTAAGCAGGAACTATTTCTTACAACCACTTCCATCTAATGTATTCTTAATGATTACCTTCGGGTAAATTGAAATCTATCATAAAAACAGATACATAAACATGTATGAGACACTAATTTTTCTTTTTTGTTTATTAAGTATAATAGAAAAAATTAATATCTTTAACAAATGAAATTACTGAGATCAGTGACAATAAAGAAAAACAATACCTAAGCATAATGATGGTGACATAAGCATACACAAGTATATGTGAAATGAATGAACACATGATGCCTCACCCTAGACCATATTTCTCACAGACACATAGCATCTAAGTTTCATGGGGAAAGATGAGGACAGGCTGTGATTCCATTTTTGGTCCCACTAGACATTTTAAGCATCTGCTCTGTGTCAGTCGCTACATCAGAACAAGGGAACAAAGATGAGCAAGTAAGTTGCTGCCCTCAGGAAGCTGCCTGGAGAGTGGGGTGATCTAAGAGTGCTCCTCTGTGCCCAGCACTCCAAGAAAATGGGTGTACTTGGTGCTGTGAGAGCACGAGAAGGAAGTGACTAACTCTGCCTTGGGGCACAGAGAACGTGTCAGAGAAGCTGGGATATCAGGGCTGGGTCTCCAGGACACTCCCTTTCCCAGCAGGAGCCTGACTCTAAGTTTGGGGACAACATCTGCCTTCAAGGGAAAAACCAGAGTTGGACCCCATGCCAGGCTTCCCAGCTTCTCTTTCCCAGACACCTTCATGGGGAGAAGAGGCAGACACAGACTTTAAGGCCATCCCTCTCCCTCCCTCCCAAATAAAGCCTCTCATCCAGCTCAGCCATCATTCAGGGTACCCAGTGAAGAGAGAGGGTATCCGGGGTGGACAGTCAGCCTCACAAATAAAATGGTAGAATGTAAAGGCCTCCCTGGTGGCTCAGACAGTAAAGAATCTGCCTGCAGTGCAGGAAACCTGGGTTTGATCCCTGGGTCGGGAAGATCCCCTGGAGAAGGGAATGGCAACCCACCCTAGTATTCTTGCCTGGAGAACCCATGGATGGAGGAGCCTGGCAGGCTATAGTCCATGGGGTCACAAAGAATCAGACACACACGCAAGAGAAACCAGGAATTAAAGCTGTGGTGTACCAACCCTCATGGGTGGGGTTGGTGGTAAGTGTCCAGTCCACCAGGTTGGTATTTTTATCACTGATGTTGTTGAGAATTGTTGGCGATGGAGATAAGAGCAGATTGACTTGTACTTAGTTCTGTTGTTGTTTTTAAATTCTCTACAGACAAGGCACCCCTTATTCCCTGCACCCCAGGAGGACTCCTCCCATGCTCCCTGTTCCATTTGTCAAATATAATAACTTCCTGAAAGTTCAGGAAAAAAAAACAAAACACTGAAAATTCAGACTCTTGCCCATGTCTTGGGATTTTGGACAGGTGCTGGCCTTCGATCCAAGGGACCCCACATCTCCAGGATTTGGAACAAATGGATATAAGATGCTGTAGGACATGCCTCTAGGACCACTCTGACTCTCTCAGAAATAGTCATCATAGCCCAGTGACAAAGTGACAAAGTTTTCCCAAATGATAATGGCAAGATGTTTTTTGGACCCAGAAATATTGATTTGTTGTTAAAAGAGACTCTAAAAAAGCTAACAGACTACAGCCAGAATCTTGTGAGCTTAGGCAAGTTACTTAACCTCTCTGTGCCTCAGTTTCCCATTCTAAGATGGATATAATAGTAGTACCTATTGGGTTGTGGGAATAAAATGAGTTAATACATGGAAAGTGCTTGGAATGGAGCCTGTCAAAGTAGTAAGTGTTGAGTGAGTGTTACCTATTTTTGTTAGTGGAGACAAGCCCCATTAAGCTGCTCTAATTTGATGTCATTACCATCTCCTTTGCTCAGTGATTTGGGGTTTCTGAATTCTACCTGAGATAAGATATTTAGGGGAAAAAATTCTCTAAGAATGCATGGTACTCTTCAAGAAGCATCTTTTCCTTGCATGCTTGCTAAACAAGTGGCTTAAATGGTAAAGAACCTTCCTGCAATGCAGGAGACCTGGGTTCGATCCCTGGGTCTCAAAGATACCCCAAGAAGGGAATGGCTACCCACTCCAGTATTCTTGCCTGGAGAATTCCATGGACAGAGGAGCCTGGAAAGCTACAGTCCATGGGGTTGCAAAGAGCTGGACACAACTGAGCGACTGTCAGTATCACTATCATTGCTAAACAAATGTTTTCAGGAGTGGAGCTCTTTGGTGCTATCACAGTAGGAAAACAGCATACAGAATATTATTGCAGGAATGCAGGGCGAAGGATATTGTAGAAATACAGCAGAAAGATTTCTATAGTAGGAATACAGCTGAAAGAGTTCAGCCTCCAAAGGCCATCCCTATTTTATTCTGGAGTTTCCACATTGTTCCTGGTTTCCATTTCCTATACATCTGAGAGCATCATCTCAGAGAAGGGAGTGCCCCTCTCAGTTTTACAATTCCTTTAAAAAGTGAAAAGTAATTGCTTCCTTATTACAGAAGCACTATATAGTACCTTCAGGAAAAAAATAGCTTAAAAGAAGAAAAATCCATGCTATTCTCCTCACCAGAGACACCCTCTGTAACTGGATCTTTTATATCACATACAGCTTTTAAAACAAAAATTGGTTCACAATGTATATATTATTTTGTAATTTGTATTTTTCATTTGACAATATGTAATGAACATCTTTCAGGAGACTCAGGGTCAATTCCCTAGGCTGGAGAGATTCTCCAGTGTTCTTGCCTGGAGAACCCCATGACAGAGGAGCTTGGCGAGTCACGAAGAGTCAGACACGGACTTAGCAACTAAACAACAAGTATTTCATTTGCTAGAGGGACCATTTTTTAATATAATCTTCATTGTTTAGCATTTAGCTCCTTTCTGGTTTCCAAAATTTTAAACAAGTTTGCTTGGACAACCACCTGAGGATAGCTGTTTGGACATATTCTTAGCTATTTCTTTAGTATAAATTCATGTAAATGATATTGCAGAGTCTCAAACTTGATAAGTTTTAGAGGTACATTGTCAGATCGTACCCCCCTCCCAGAAGTCTGTACTTTAACCTATGAAAAATTATTTATTTTTAAATTTAATTATTTTTTATTATTTCGCCAGTTGAGTAGGTAAAATACATCTTGGTTTAAGACTCACACACACATATATATAGTTTTAGGTGTGCAACATACTGATTTTATATTTTTATAATAAAATAATCACCACTGTGAAGTTTAGTTACCATCTGTCATTGTACAGAGTTATTACAATATTATTATATTATTGATTACACTCCCTGTGCTGTCCATTACATCCTTCCAGCTTTTTTATTTTATAACTGGAAGTTTGTACCTTTGAATCCCCTTCACCTGTTTTGCCCATCCCCCTAACCCCCTTCCCCTCTTGCAACCACTAGTTGTTAACTGTATCTATGAGTCTTTCTGTTTTGTATGCTTGCTCTTTTCTTTGCTTTTTAGATGCTACATATAAGTGAAATCAATGGTGTTTATCTTGTTTGACTTATTTCACTTAGCATAATACCCTCTTGGTGCATTCATATCGCAGACGGCCAGAATTCATCCCTGTAAAATGTAAAATGCAGTAGTTTGCAGTATATTCTCCAGGTTGTACAACTACAACCACTATCTAATTCCTAAACAATTTCATCACCCCCCCCAAAGAAATCCCATACCCATTAGCATCACTCCTCATTTCCCCCTTCTCCCAGTCCTTGAAAACCACTAATCTGCTTTCTGTCTCTATGGATTTGCATGTTCTAGATATTTCATATAAATGAAATCATGCACTCCATGGCCTTTTGTGTCTGGCTTCTTTCACTTAGCATAATGTTTTCAAGGTTCATCAATGTTGTAGGACAAATCAATATTTTGTTCCTTTTTATAGTTTCCATTGTATGGATATACATTTGGTTTATCCATTCATCAATTGTAATTTTATGATACATTTTCTGTCAGGGAATAGTATACTTCAGTGATTCTTAAAGTGCGGTCAACCTTCTGCATCACCTGGGAACTTGTTCAGAATGCCAATTTTCGGGTCTCACCCGATCTACCGAATTAGAGCCCCTGGGGTGGGGTTTAGCACTCCCTGGCTTCACAGGCTTTCCAGGTGATGCTGATGAGTGCTTGTTTGAGAATCACTGCTATACCTTATTGCCCTTCTTTCACACTTTCTTGTTTTTTTCTGTGTATATTAATTCCTCTGGCTGAAGTCTAGTGTTTTGGAACATGTATTTGGTTTCTAATTTTGTGAATTCTTAAGGTCTTCCTAAAGTTTTACTCATGATTCTTTCATTGTGAGACTCAGTAGTTAACTGGTGTTTAAATCTTTCTTTTGGACTTCCCTGGTGGTCCACTGGTTAAGACTGCATGCGTCCAATGCAGGAGTGTGGGTTTGATTCCTGGTTGGGAAACTGAGATCCCATATGCGGCACAGCGTGGCCAAAAGGAAAAAGGAAAAAACTAAACAGTAAACTTCCTCTCCTTTTTTTCTTTCATTTATAAACTCCATCTGGATTATTATTATTTTTCAAGATGTAGATTCTCTTCAAGAAGAAAATGTTCACATTTGCATTTAACTTTACTTCATTTAGAAGTTTCCCTGTTTTAGCTGGGTTTATTTTTCATTTATTTTTTAAAAACCAATTATTTTTCAGTCAGAAATGACACAGATGATAGAATTAGCAAACAATTAAAAAAATTTTTTGCCCACACGCTGCAGCATGTGGGATCTTAATTCCCTGACCATAGATGGAAGCCACACATCCTGCATTAGAAGGTGGAGTCTTAACCACTGGGTTTGGTTACTAAGTTGTGTCCGACTCTTGTGACCCCATGGACTGTAGCCCATTAGGCTCCTCTGTCCATGGGATTTTCCAGGCAAGAATACTGGAGTGGGCTGCCATTCCCTTCTCCAGGGGATCTTCCCAACCCAGGGATCAACCCCGGGTCTCTTGCACTGCAGGCAGACTCTTTACCAACTGAGCTACAAGGGAAGCCCCACCACCAGGGAAATCCCTTAGCTGGTTTTAGAGCTTATGATAATTTCCCTCTTCTTGGGCTCTGAAGTACTATAAAGCATAAAAACTACAATTCTCAGTATGCACTTGCCCCTGCATCCTTTTGTCTCCACTGCCTCCTTTATGGAGACCACATCTTGAGATGTATCTCAGTATGTGTCACCCTTTGCCTGACCTCTTTCTGCCAAGGCTGCCCTTCTCTGTATGGGTCTGTAGAGGTGGTTATACCGGGTGGTGTGGCAGTGGGGCAGGAAGAAGGGGTCTTGTAGTGGAATGCCCAAGAGGTGGGCTGCCTGGTTTTCTGATGATGATGTATAAATATCTTCCTTTCCTTGTCTTCTGTTGACCTCTGTTTTGAGATGTGAAGCCAGATCATTCCATGACCTGAAAACTAAAGGAAGTTTAAAAAAATGTCTGCTTTGTTTGCCTTATGTTTAATATCAGTTCCTCCTAAGATTCTTTTTTTTTTTGGTTGGGGGAGGAGGTGTCAGTTTTAAGCAACATGAACTCAAAAAAAAAATCCCTCCCCACCCGATTTTCATGGTTATGTTAGTGACAGGCTGAGAGGATGTTTGTTGGGGCAGGGTGGCCACACACTGCCGGGAAGTATGGAGGCACGTTCACGTCAGAGCCCATGTCTCAGGAGAGAGGTTCTTATCTCAGGAACTTGAGCCAGGGTGTTGCCTCCATGGCATTTTGGTTTAAAAAAAAAAAAAATCACAATTGGACAGAAAGGGACAGAGAAAGTACAAAATGAAAAGAGGCCTTTGGATTCCCAGAATTCTGTCAGTGAGAAGCAAACAGTCACTTTTCAAGGAAAAGGAAGGAAAACACAGAACTAACAGCCATGAAGATCATTCCTGAGCAGAAACAGGACTGAATCCTAATCAAGGATCTCCTAGCATTTGGCCAGCTGAGTTTCAAATCTGCTACTTACTAGTGACGTTGGTGAAAACTCCTTTTTTACCCCTTTTTGAACAGAAGCATTGATAGTGGTTATCTTATGCCTATTCCGTCATCTTACGTTGAGTGGGTGTTTCTCTGGGTGGTGCAGATAACTTGTATCTTTAGTGCAGATCAAGAGGAACAGCAATCAGGAGCTGCACTTGAGGAGTTTCATCTGCACCCGAGCTTGATTTTAATGATGGGCTGCTGCGTTCTGAGCTGGTACTCATGGGATAAGACTTCTGGTGGCCTTGGAAGGGTGGGTGTCTTTTGCATGTAGGAAGAATGTCAATAATTTTTGGTCAGAGGGTGAACTTCAGTGGTTTCAAAAACATGTCCACAGTTTAAAAATATTATCCCTGCAAGAGGTGGACCTTAATGCTCTCCCTATTGTGTGTAGGCTGGACTAGGTGACTTTTTTCTAATGAACACAACATGGTGTGAAAGCTGTTATGTGACTTCTGAGGATAAATGATAAAAGACGTAATGGCTTGTCCTTGCACTCCTTCTCACTGACTGGGCGGAAGCCAGCTGCCATGTCGCAGGGACACGCAAGCAGCCCTATGGAGGCATCCATGTGGCAAGGAACTGAGGCCTCCTTCCAGTGACCATGTGAATGCGTCCTCTTGGAATTGGATTCTATAGGTCTGGTTAAGCCTTCAGAGGACTGACGATCCTGCCAACATCTTGATTGAAACCTCCCGTGAGGTTCTAGGCCAGACCTACCCAGCTAAGCTGCTCCTGAGTTCCTGACCCACAGAAGCTCTGAGATAATGTTTGCTCTTTTAAACCACTATGTTTGGGGGGTAATTTATTATATAGCGGTTGTTAATTATTCCACCAATGCACTATTATTCTTGGAGAGCTTGATTCCTGATACCTTTTGATTTTTGACGTCTATCTGGAAAGAGGGATCCAGGTCAAAATCTCTCCAGAGACAGTGCATGTGGCAGAGATCTGCTCAGAGAGAGATACCTGTATCATAGATGTAATCATGGTAGATTGTTACAAGCTGGAAACAGGTGCCATCACATCCAAATCAAGAAACAGTTCACTGAGACTTCCCTGGTGGTCTGGTGGCTAAGATTCCACAATCCCAATACAAGGGGCCCGAGTTCAATCCCTGGTCAGGAAACCGGATCCCCATATGTCACAACTAAGACCCGGCAGAGCCAAATGAATTATTAAACAAACAAAATCAATAGTTTACTCTCAGCACCCTAGAACCTCCCTTGAGTTCCCTTCCAGTCATTACCCCTACAAGGGCAGTTACCATCTCGAACAGCAAAGATTAGTTTTGCCTGTTGTTGTACTTTGAAGTGAGGTGAAGTGGAAGTCGCTCAGTCGTGTCCAACTCTTTGTGACCCCGTGGACTATACAGTTCATGGACTTCTCCAGACCAGAATACTGGAGTGGGTAGCCTTTTCCTTCTCCAGGGGATCTCCCTCATCCAGAGATTGAACCCAGGTCTCCTGCATTGCAGGCAGATTCTTTACCAGCTGAGCCACAAAGGAAGCCCAAGAATACTGGAGTGGGTAGCCTATCCCTTCTCCAGGGGATCTTCCTGACCCAAGAATTGAACTGGGCTCTCCTACATAGCAGGCAGATTCTTTACCAATTGAGCTGCCAGGGAAGCCCTGTTAGCTCATAATTAACATAATTCCTGTTGTACTTTACATAAATGGAATTATACTCTTTTGTGTCTGGCTTTTTCACTCAACATTATGGGATGTACTCAAATTGTTGAATGTAGTCATAAATGGCTCATTGTAATTGTCCAGTGTGTGAAATCTCACAATTTATTATCCATTCTATTAGTGATGGGCATTTGGATGGTTTCCATTTTTTGACTATAACAAAAAGTCCAGGCTTTCGTGGTAGCTCAATGGTAAAGGAATTCACCCCAACACAGGAGACAGGGGTTTGATCCCTGGTCGGGAAGATTCCACAGGCTGAGGAGCAACTGAGTCCATGTGCTACAGCTATCGAGCTTGTTCTCTAGAGCCCAGAAGCCACAACTACTGCAGCCCATGCACCCTAGATCCTGTGCTCCACAACAACAGAAGCCTGATTTAGGCTTTAGTCTACACTGAAGCCTGACCACAATGAGTTAAATTCACCCATTCCAGTCCATTTCAGTTCGCTGATTCTTAGAATGTCGACGTTCACTCTTGCCAGCTCTTGTTTGACCACTTCCAATTTGCCTTGATTCATGGACCTGACATTCAGGTTCCTATGCAATATTGCCCTTTACAGCATTGGAACTTGCTTCTATCACCAGTCACATCCTCAACTGGGTATTGTTTTTGCTTTGCCTCCATCCCTTCATTCTTTCTGGAGTTATTTCTCCACTAATCTCCAGTAGCATATTGGGCACCTCCTGACCTGGGGAATTCCTCTTTCAGTATCCTATCATTTTGCCTTTTCATACTGTTCATGGGGTTCTCAAGGCAAGAATACTGAAGTGGTTTGCCATTCCCTTCTCCAGTAGACCACATTATGTCAGACCTCTCCACCATGACCCGCCCATCTTGGGTGGCCCCACGGGCATGGCTTAGTTTCATTGAGTTAGACAAGGCTGTGGGCCTAGTGTGATTAGATTGACTACTTTTCCATGAGTATGGTTTCAGTGTGTCTGCCTTCTGATGCCCTCTTGCAACACCTACCGTCTTACTTGGGTTTCTCTTACCTTGGACGTGGGGTATCTCTTCACGGCTGCTCCAGCAAAGCGTAGCCGCTGCTCCTTACCTTGGACAAGGGGTATCTCCTCACCGCCGCCCCTCCTGACCTTGAACGTGGAATAGCTCCTCTAGGCCCTCCTGCGCCTGCACAGCCACTGCTCCTTGGACGTGGGGTTGCTCCTCCCGGCCGCCGCCCCTGGCCTCGGGCGTGGGGTAGCTCCTCTCGGCTGCTCCTGCGCTGTCACAGCCTGGCACTCTCGGCAGCCACCCCTGACCTCGGACGCGGGGTAGCTGCTCTTGGCCGCTAGGGCAGGAATCCCTTAGAAGAAATGGAGTAGCCATCATGGTCAACAAAAGAGTCCGAAATGCAGTACTTGGATGCAATCTCAGAAACGACAGAATGATCTCTGTTTGTTTCCAAGGCAGACCATTCAATATCACAGTAATCCAAGTCTATGCCCCAACCAGTAACACTGAAGAAGCTGAAGTTGAACGGTTCTATGAAGACCTACAAGACCTTTTAGAACTAACACCCCAAAAAAGATGTCCTTTTCATTATAGGGGACTGGAATGCAAAAGTAGGAAGTCAAGAAATACCTGGAATAACAGGCAAATTTGGCCTTGGAATACAGAATGAAGCAGGGCAAAGGCTAATAGAGTTTTGTGAAGAAAATGCACTGGTCATAGCAAACACCCTCTTCCAACAACACAAGAGAAGACTCTACACATGGACATCACCAGATGGTCAGCACTGAAATCAGATTGATTATATTCTTTGCAGCCAAAGGTGGAGAAGCTCTATACAGTCAACAAAAACAAGACCAGGAGCTGACTGTGGCTTGGATCATGAACTCCTTATTGCCAAATTCAGACTGAAATTGAAGAAAATAGGGAAAACCACTAGACCATTCAGGTATGACCTAAATCAAATCCCTTATGATTATACAGTGGAAGTGACAAATAGATTTAAGGGACTAGATCTGATAGATAGAGTGCCTGATGAACTATGGAATGAGGTTTGTGACATTGTACAGGAGACAGGGATCAAGACCATCCCCATGGAAAAGAAATGCAAAAAAGAAAAATGGCTGTCTGGGCAGGCCTTACAAACAGCTGTGAAAAGAAGAGAAGTGAAAAGCAAAGGAGAAAAGGAAAGATATAAGCATCTGAATGCAGAGTTCCAAAGAATAGCAAGAAGAGATAAGAAAGCCTTCCTCAGCGATCAATGCAAAGAAATAGAGGAAAACAACAGAATGGGAAAGAGTAGAGATATCTTCAAGAAAATCAGAGATACCAAGGGACCATTTCATGCAAAGATGGGCTCGATAAAGGACAGAAATGGTATGGACCTAACAGAAGCAGAAGATATTAAGAAGAGGTGGTAAGAATACACAGAAGAACTGTACAAAACAGATCTTCACGACCCAGGTAATCACAATGGTGTGATCACTGACCTAGAGCCAGACATCCTGGAATGTGAAGTCAAGTGGGCCTGAGGAAGCATCACTACGAACAAAGCTAGTGGAGGTGATGGAATTCCAGTTGAGCTATTTCAAATCCTGGAAGATGATGCTGTGAAAGTGCTGCACTCAATATGCCAGCAAATTTGGAAAACTCAGCAGTGGCCACAGGACTGGAAAAGGTCAGGTTTCATTCCAATCCCAAAGAAAGGCAATGCCAAAGAATGCTCAAACTACCGCACAATTGCACTCATCTCACACGCTAGTAAAGTAATGCTCAAAATTCTCCAAGCCAGGCTTCAGCAATATGTGAACCATGAACTTCCAGATGTTCAAGCCGGTTTTAGAAAAGGCAGAGGAACCAGAGACCAAATTGCCAACATCCACTGGATCATGGAAAAAGCAAGAGAGTTCCAGAAGAACATCTATTTCTGCCTTATTGACTATGCCAAAGCCTTTGACTGTGTGGATCACAAGAAACTGTGGAAAATTCTGAAAGAGATGGGAATACCAGACCACCTGACCTGCCTCTTGAGAAATTTGTATGCAGGTCAGGAAGCAACAGTTAGAACTGGACATGGAACAACAGACTGGTTCCAAACAGGAAAAGGAGTACGTCAAGGCTGTATATTGTCACCCTGCTTATTTAACTTATATGCAGAGTACATCATGAGAAATGCTGGACTGGAAGAAGCACAAGCTGGAATCAAGATTGCCGGGAGAAATATCAATAACCTCAGATATGCATATGACACCACCCTTATGGCAGAAAGTGAAGAGGAACTCAAAAGCCTCTTGATGAAGGTGAAAGAGGAGAGTGAAAAAGTTGGCTTAAAACTCAACATTCAGAAAACGAAGATCATGGCATCCGGTCCCATCACTTCATGGGAAATAAATGGGGAAACAGTGGAAACAGTGTCCGACTTTATTTTTTTGAGCTCCAAAATCACTGCAGATGGTGACTGCAGCCATGAAATTAAAAGACGCTTACTCCTTGTAAGAAAAGTTATGACCAACCTAGATAGCGTATTCAAAAGCAGAGACATTACTTTGCCAACAAAGGTCCGTCTAGTCAAGGCTATGGTTTTTCCAGTGACCATGTATGGATGTGAGAGTTGGACTGTGAAGAAAGCTGAGCGCTGAAGAATTGATGCTTTTGAACTGTGGTGTTGGAGAAGACTCTTGAGAGTCCCTTGGACTGCAAGGAGATCCAACCAGTCCATTCTGAAGGAGATCAACCCTGGGATTTCTTTGGAAGGAATGGTGCTAAAGCTGAAACTCCAGTACTTTGGCCACCTCATGTGAAGAGTTGACTCATTGGAAAAGACTCTGATGCTGGGAGGGATTGGGGGCAGGAGGAGAAGGGGACTACAGAGGATGAGATGGCTGGATGACATCACTGACTCTATGGACGTGAGTCTGAGTGAACTCTGGGAGTTGGTGATGGACAGGGAGGCCTGGTGTGCTGTGATTCATGGGGTCGCAAAGATCGGACACGACTGAGCGACTGAACTGAACTGAACTGACCACAATGAGAAGCCTGGGCACCACAACTAAACTTAGCCCTCGGTTGCTGCAACCAGAGAAAAGCCTGTGTGCAGCAATGAAGACCCAGCACAGCCAAAAATAAATAAATAAAATAAAAATTATTTTACAAAATCCAACCATGAACATGTAAGACATAAATTTTATGATATGTATATCTAAAGATTAATGAGTATGCAAGTTACTTTCCATGGCTTGACTTTCAAACATGGAAAAGAGGAAGCAGAAGACTGTAACAGCTGAAGTCAGTGTTCCCCAGAGCTAATCTGAATCACTTCTGTGACTGAACAAACAGCACAGAGCGACTCCCATTGGAACCATTCATTCCTTCATATTTGTTGACTGCTGTTGAGGGAGAGTGAAGTCCTTTTTTCCAGTAGTTTTCTACATGGCATGGAGTAAGGGAATTGGGCAAAGACCCACATGTCTGGAATCAGAGCCAGAGATATGCCTTAATGAAGTTAGTGTGGAGAAATCAAGGAGGAGGGGATCTTGGACACTCAGAGTCGGTTGGCGATGGGGTGAAAAAATAAAGGATGTTTCAGGAGGAGGAAATTAAAGGAGAAAAGTAACACAAATTGGCATTATTTATAGGGCTTCCCTGGTAACTCAATTGGTAAAGAATCTGCCTGCAATGTAAGGAGATCCTGGTTCAATACCTGGGTCCAGAAGATCTGCTGGAGAGAAGGGATAGGCTACCCACTCCAGTATTCTTGGACTTCCCTGGTGGCTTAGCTGGTAAAGAATTCGCCTGCAATGTGGGAGACCTGAGTTTGATCTCTGGGTTGGGAAGATCCCCTAGAGAAAGGAAAGGCTACCCACTCCAGTATTCTGGCCTGGAGATTTCCATAGATTATATAATCCATGGGGTCACAAAGAGTCAGACATGAGTGAGTGACTTTCACTTTCACTTTTCATAAGTAACTCAACTAATTAAAAATTATTTGAAGGATCTCACAAGTGGGAAGAACATACCTTCATTCCAGTGCTTCTCCTACTGACATCCCCATTGTTAAAGAGGATGGCAACTGTTTTCTACAGTAAACACACACACATACCCACAAACCCAGAAAAGACCTTCACTTCAGATACAGCTTTCTGGGATTTCTCTTGTGGCCCAGTGGTTAAGAATCCGCCTTCCAATGCAAGGGGTGAGGGTTTGATCCCTGGTTGGGGAACTAAGATCCCTCATGCCACGGGGCAACTAAGTCCACGCACTGAACCTAGAGAAGCCCACACTCTGGATCTCATGCTCTGCAACGAGAAGCCCACGAGTCACAACTGGAGAAAGCCCTCATGCTGCAACAAAGACTCAGTGTAGTCAAAAAAAAAAAAAGATACAGCTTTTTTTTGAATCAAACTTTATTTTATTAAAGATTAATATGTCTGCAATTAGAACACTGGGAAAGATTGAAAGCAAAAGGAAAAGGGGGTGTCAGAGGATGAAATAGTTAGATAGCATCACGGACTCAATGGACATGAGTCTGAGCGAACTCTGGGAGATAATGGAGTACAGAGAAGCCTGCTATGCTGAAGTCCATGGGGTCTCAAAGAGTTGGATATGACTTCGTGACTGAACAGTAACAACAGTGTCTGCAATGGAGACCTGGCTTAAGTTAAAAGATGCCAAGCTTGTTTATCCATCCATTGAACCTATTGTATTAATACATGTAAGTCAACGTCCTGAAACCACTGAGTATTCCTGTGAATGATGGATGGCTCGAGACAAACCAGTTCCTAGGGAACTTACTGCAGCTCACATAGAGTGGTTATGAAATTGTTAAAGAGCGAATTCCTGGGAAAGCTTGCCACAGGAAGTTTGGTAAAGTTGATGGTATCTGCATGGTGGGGGAGACATTTTTAAGTTGTTCTCAGCCTGGAAATAGTTCCCTTCACCAAAAAAAAAAAACGAATAAAAATGTTGTAAAAATTCCTTCATGGCTACAGTTGATGATCAGAGATGCAGACTACTGGCTGGAGAAAGAGTTTTGGGCAAGCGGAGCATGGTCTGAAGATGGAGTACTGCTAGAGCCATGCAGAGGGCATTTTGTATTCTATGCACCAGAACTCATAGCATGGGCACAGGTCTGTGTAGTAGCCAGTAGGAACAGGTCTACTTAGAGCTGAATGAACTGTTGATGAAGACATGCTTACAGAGCAAACTCTGAGCAACGGTGGGTAAGAGAGAGGCAGGTGATCACTACTGATATAAAAACAATGAACAAGGGAAGAAACCATGCAATCCATGTTGACTATGACATTGCAAAGGCCCCAGAAAAGGACATGGAGGTGAGGTACCTCCAAGACAATGACAGAAGAAGAAGATTCCAGTGGCTTGTAGGACACTTCTCTCTCTCACAAAGGGCTGAGGGTCTCAGTGGTGGAGAAGTGGCTGTGGTCAACAGAACCCCCCATGTTGTAGAGTGTTTGCATCATAGCAACACATACACACATGTATCATTCAAATTATTCTGGAAGCGGAATCTGGCACATAATATATGATGAATTCTATTCTTAGTAATATGAGTTACCTGGAGAAGACCAGCCCAATAGATAAAAAAGACCAAATATAGGGACTTCCCTGGTGGTCCAGTGGCTAAGACTCAGTACTCCTGGTGCACGGGGCCTGGGTTCCATCCCTAGTCAGGGAACTAGATCCCACATGCTGCAACTGAAGATCCTGTATGCCTCAATGAAGACCTGGCATAGACAAATAAATAAATATTTTTTAAAAAGACCATGAAGTGAAAGTGAAAGTTGCTCAGTTGTGTCCTACTCTTTGCTACCCCATGGATTGTATAGTCCATATGGCCTGAATTCTCCAGGCCAGAATACTGGAGTGGATAGCCTTTCCCTTCTCCAGGGGATCTTCCCACCCCAGGAATCGAACTGGGGTCTCCTGCATTGCAGGTGGATTCTTTACCAGCTGAGCTATCAGGGAAGCCCCTCCGCCCCCTCCAATAAAAGACCATGCAAATTATGAAATTTTTTATTCTAGTTCTGTGAAAAAATATCACTGGTTTGATAAGGATTGCACTATCGAGTGTAAGATGGCTGGCTGGTGAGAAGTTGCAGTGTAGCACAGGGAGCTACATGGATGCTCTGTGATGACCTGGAGGGATGAGATGGGGGTGGGGGGAGGAAGGCTAAGGAGGGAGGGGATGTATGTATAATTATGGCTGGTTTGCATTGTTGTATAGCAGAAACCAACACAGCATTATAGAAACTTTTTAAAGTGTAAATAAAATAGACAACCAAAAAGAAAAAAGAAAACCAAATAAAAATTATCCATGAGGATACAACCTGGAAATAAAAAAAAACACAAGACCAAATGCAGTAATTCTTCATCCTGCCTTTAAAGTTCTAAAAAAGAAACTTATCAGCAGATTTCTGGGCAAGGTGGCCTCCACCCAGAGACCAGAATCCAGTGTTCATTGGAGTGCCCACATGGCCTTCTCTGGTCTGATAGTGAGAGTCTGTGATGGGGCAACAAGGAAAACCCAGGCATGTTCTCTCCCAGGGATATGTCCTAGTCCTGCTCTCAAAACATGATGAGTCTGTGCAGAGTCACTCTGCTGGCAGTGGGCCTGTGTGGACAGTGAGCTTGGCCACCAAGAAGGAAAAATCCACCCTTTTCATGCATAAACAAGCACATTCTCTCCCTCCTATCTGGGGGTCTTCAAAGTTACCTTCAGAGTTCCCTGCTTGTTCCAGTCTTCCTGTAGCTGCAAGAGGGATTACCATTAGACATACCATTTCCTTGGAGCTCACCTGGAAGGAGTGATTTCTCTAGGACAGCTGGAAAACCTGCTGGTCATCAGTGTGGCTGAACACAAAGGCCCTTGGGGGAATATGAGGGAGTTCAGTCCCTTATTTTACAGTTAGAGAAGCTGAAGGAGAGCTTCAAACTTAGTTGGAAACCCACACTGTGGATTTCCCTGGGGGTCCAGCGGTTAAGAATCCACCTGCCAATGCAGAGGACACGGGTTCCATCCCTGGGCTGGGAAGATTCCACATACTGCATGCGGACCAACTAAGCCCGAGCTTACTAAGCCTGCATGCCTAGAGCCCGTGCTGTGCCATAAGAGAAGCCATTGCAATGAGAAGTATGAGAGCTGAAATTAGAGAGTAGCCTTCAATTGCTGCAAGTAGAGAAAGCCCAATGCAGCAACAAAGACCCAGTGCAGCCAAAAAAGCAAAAACGAACACTGTTAGCTGACACATTCCCAGTAGGCCTCCCCCACCCCCACCCTAGGCAAGACCGCTCCGATTAGTCTCTCTGTACAGTGGCCTGCATTATATAGATGAGGATCTGGGGGCAGAGAGGCTGTGGCCTGTCTGGGTCCTACTTTGAGGGTCAGTGTTGCTGTACTTGGGCTGAAGAAGCCCTGGTTCTAGACCCCTTTTCCAGGCTTCTTCCATTGGCACTGCTGCTTGCCTGGGGTTAGGAACCCCTACCTGCCATCCCTTCCCCTCCTAAACATAAATGAAAATCCTTCCAAGTCCTTGTTTTCAAACCTAAAGGCAGAGAGGCAAAGAGTCTAGGCCTCCAGAAAAGGTGTGTCCAGGAAAGGGGCGTCCATGTTGCTGAGGCCACTCTACCTGTTGACGTCAGGTGCTTGCAGCAACAGGTATTTCTAAGTCAGGGCAGCTTGTCGGCGGAGTGGACAGCTATGGCCACTCAGTCTAAGGACTGCTGCCTCAGAACTTACATACGGGGATATCAGAATACTCAGAGGGTTTAATCCTCTCTCCGGCAGCCTTTGCCCTTGGTATTTCCTGAGGACAGTGTGGGGCCTGCAGCGACTAGCTTTAGGTCTGACTAAGCATTTTTCTCTGGAGAGGAGCAAGCTACAACGAGGACCACATTCCTGGATGGGTGTAAGACCCGGGGGAGAGGCAGAATGAGGTCTGAGAGCCAGGGCTCGTGGCCTGAGGCCTGGCTGTCCCTTCAGAGAGGGGAAGACCTAAAGGCATGTGGCTGTACATTTACATGTGCTGAACTCAACTGCAACCTATGGGTAGGCTTCTGGAACAAGAACAAACCCAGAATTCTCACCAGTAAAGATAAAGACAAGGAGCTTTCCTCTGGGAATCCGTTGTTCCTAGTTGTGAAATACCGGGTAGAGGAGGACCCCTACATGCTGTAACATGTTGCTGTTGTTCATTTGCCACGTGTGTCCGACTCTTTGCAACCCCATGGACTACAGCATGCCAGGCCTCCATGAATATTCATTGGAAGGACTGATGCTGAAGCTGAAGCTCCAATACTTTGGCCACCTGATGTGAAGAAATGACTCACTGGAAAAGACCCTTATGCTGGGAAAGATTGAAGGCAGGAGGAAAAGGGGTGACAGAGGATGTGATGGTTGGATGACATCACCAACTCAAGGGACATGAACTTGGGCAAACTCCAGGGAGGCCTGGTGTGCTGTAATATATGTGTGTTTCAAAATCATTTTTTTGGAAACTTGACCTTGGGTCCTCTCTGAAAGTTTGTGCCAATTTAGAAAATTGCTGTTGTTTGTGTATAGTGTGAGATGTCTATTAACCAGCAGGACCTCCAAAATAAAAATATCCTTTTCACTACTGTGTGGTGATAAAGGCCAGAACAGTGGGGACCTTTGTGGGTGGGCCGTTGACAGGGAGGTGGTACGAGGGAGCTTTCCGGGGAGCTGGAAAGATTCTAAACCTTGCTCTGGGTGGTGGCTGTGTGAGTATGTGTGCATGTAAAAATTTTAAAGTCATCAAGGTGTACACATAAGATGTGTAAGATTTGTGCAATTTTACTCTTAAGTTATGCCTCAATTTAAACAAAAAAAAAGAGAAAAATTTAAATGCTGTTTTCATTGCTTTGATAAACTCATAGTTTGGGCAGGACGTTTTCATTTCCAAAGCGCCAACGTAAGTGACTTCCATATTTCAAGCCATCTCTGGGCTCTCACTACAATACCTCTCAGTGCCCAAGCTCTTGCCTCATAAAACATGACTGATTTTTAAGGGTCAAAGACGATTTTCTCCATCTGTCATTCTCATCCACAGCAAATTTGGACATGTCATTCAGAACGTGGTACGGAGGTCCTGATGAAATTGGAAAAGCATTCAGAGATAAAAATCATTCTGGGATGAATCCAGACACTTCCTGCCCATCTCCAGATGTCACAGAGCTGGAAGCCACCCTCCCGGGGGAAGTGATTCAGTCGGCCTCAGCCAGATGTGTAGGAAGCCGCGCTGGCCCCGTGTGCTAACACTGTCCCGATTGTGCAGAGCATATGCTCTCAGTCAAGAGTGAAAAATGCAGGCAGGGGCACATGCCAGGAGTCTTTCAAGCATGGCCCACCCGTCAGCCTACAGCGCAATGCACTGATCCGTCCAGTCAGCAGATGTGTGTCACCACCACACAGGCCGGGGCTGGTTAAACGGTAACAGAGCCCAGTGACCTAATACACACACTCAGCCCTTCCTGAGAACCTCGCGCCGCGGCTGTCAGGCTATAGGATGCATGTCAGCTTGATCCCGAGACCGCCTGCCTGGAACATCTGTACTGGAACCACATGGAGTGGCAGCCACACCCTTGCCAGCACCCAGCAGTGTGTCAGCGACCTTGCCCAGCAGACCAGCAGTCTGCTGGTGCCCAAGTGCAGAGTTTGAGCTCTGTGTCACTGTGAATCATCTTGAACTGCAACCACATGGCAGGCTGTTTGGGAAACACTGTCTAGTCACCGGGTTCTCTCTCAGGATCTGGCTTTCCAGGGGCCTGGGGTGCCTACAGGAGAACCCCTCCCTTCCCCCAGCAAGCCTCTAGCCTGCTCCCTGCCCCTCCTGTTAATAGGAGTGTGGGATGGCCTGAGTGTGGGATTTGCCCCCCTGTTCTAAACTCTGAGACAGACTTTGCAGGAGGCCTGCCTGGTCTGATTAAAGAGGGGGTAAATGTGATTCCCCTGGTGACTCAGTGGTAAAGAATCCACCTGCCAATGCAGGAGACAGGGGTTGGATTCCTGGGTTGGGAAGACCCCCTCGAAAAGGAAAATGGCAACCCAGTGTTCTTGCCTGGAAAATCCCATGGACAGAGGAGCCTGGCGGACTACAGTCCATGGGGTCACAAAAGAGTTGGACACAACTGAGTGATGGAACAACAACAAATGTGCCTGCACGCTCGCTGATAGGCACCAGCACACACTTCTACGGGTGTGAGAGGAAGTAGGCACATACGTACAGTGTCCTTCAGGGAGAGACAGACACGAGATAAGGATAGAGAAACCCCAGACGAAGCCAGGAAGCCCCGAGTGCACGCAGTCCCTTGGTTGGCCAACAGCAGCTAATACTGCTCTGAGACAGAAGTCATGGCATGTGGTTCTCGTGGGCGAATATACCTGGGCGGAAGTAGAAATATTTCTCAACAGTCATTCCCACTTACAGCGCAGAGACAGGCCTTGGTGAGCTGTGCCCCTCGTGCTTTTATCTGCAGACCTCCCAGCCTCTGTGGCATTCACTGATGGCGCATGAGGACTCTGTTCCCCGGGCGTTGATAGAGCCCGTAGGCTGTCATTTTTGGCAGAGGCACACACCTGTTCTCTTTCCACCCAGACACCAGGAGAGCCAAAACAACTTTAGTCATCACTTCAACTCATCAACACACACACACACACACACACACACACACACACACACACAATGAATGCCTTTTTGTCCACACAAGGATCTAACTTTTTAAAAAGTTTTATTTATATTTTTGGCTACACCACAGCATGAGAGGATCTTAGTTCCCCGACCAGGGATGGAACCCACGTCCCCTGCAGCAGAAGTGCAGAGTCTTAACCACTGGACCACCAGGGAACCTTGTAATCACGGCTCCGGTTATTTAAAAGCCAGTGGTCAGTGGTCAGAATGGCAAGACCAGAGGAACTTCCTCATCCACGGTGTGTTCCTGTCCCTTTGGGTGTTGGCAGTACAGGCTTGGGAGATTGTGCACATAGGTCCATCTGCCAGTCACCCTTTCTGTACCAGGCACTAAAAGGAGTTGCTCAAAAATGGGCTGAACCTCACATTTGTGGGATGGATCCCTCCCCTGGCAGAGAGAATCCTCAGGAAAAAGCAGTGGTCATGATAATACACACCTGGGGCTCATCACCAGTCATTTACTTGGCTTTAGTATTTGTTTTTGTGCTTACGTTGGAACATGGGTCTGCCTAAGGCTGTGGGAATTCACAGCACTTTAGATAAACTAAATGTTCTTCCCCTTAAAGACCTGACTCAGGCAGAACCGGAGGTGGGTTAGTCTCCTCTACTCTTTTCCCTCCCTGCTCAGAAAAAGCATCAGGAAGCCCTTGGTCTTTCCTGGTGGGGGGGCGGGCAGGGGCGGGTGGGCAAGAGTCTTTGGAGGTCATGGTGTCAAAGGAAGTGGCTGGCCTTGGGGAAGACCCCACTGTCCTCCCACCTGCCTCTGTTCAGCAAAGCTGCCACCTCCCTATGACACCCAGTCTCCTAAAAAGCTTCTTCCTTAACAGCATGGATTTGAGGGGCCACTGAGAGGGCAAAAATGGGGTGCCTGCTGTTTTACACAAGTGTTTATTTTGTAATTGTACCTTGCGTATTTTTGCTTATGTGGTGAAAACTGTCCAGATGGTTCCTTATCTTCAGGGAAAAAGACTAGAGAGGTGAATACAAGGTCGGAAATTATAGCGGAGAGTCAGTACTCCACGAAGAATGCCATCCTTAGAATGTAAGCGTCCCAAGGCCAAGGCCCTTTGTATGTTCTGCTTCTCCAGCACTTGAAGTACAGAACAGCACTTGGTCAACAGGGATGCTCAACAAATATTTGCTGAATGAGTGAGGTGAAATAGTCTGTTTAAAAGGCCTTACCATCTCTAGAAATTCTGGGCTGTCATTTTTCCTTTCTTTCTTTCTTTCTTCAATATTTACTTCTTTCTCAGCTGTGCTGGGTCTTAGCTGTGGCATGTGGGATCTTTCATTATGGACTCATCTTTGTGGCGTGCGGGCTTAGTTGCCCTGCAGCGTGTGGGATCTTAGTTCCCTGATCAGGAATTTAACCTGCATCCCTTGCACTGAAAGGCAGATTCTTAACCAGTGGACCACCAGGGAAGTACCTGGGATGTTGCTTTCTTAAAAACAACAAACAAACAAGCACCCTCTCCCCAAATCAAAACCTAGGGGGAAAAACCCCCAAACAAACAAAACCCCTCATTAACTCTTGATTTTGACAGGAAAGGGTAAGGAAGGTCCGCCTGGGTGTATTTGTTCATTCAGTATACATTTCTTACACCCCAGTCCTGTGCCAAGTCCTGGTCCGGAACCCGTGGGACTTAAGCCGATGAAAGAGCACACCCCACCCTCAGAGTAGCTCCCCGGCTGGTGTCAGACAGACCTGGGCTCTGATTATCACTGCACAATGTGAGGAGTGTTCTCTGGTCCTGGAGAGGGGCTCCATGAGCCAGGGAGGGAATGACTAACTTCTGACTTTGCCCCTGGGGCCTTAGGGAAAAAGGCTGGGACTTGAAGCCGTAACAGGAGTTCACATGCCTGGCAAGGGGCAGAGAGAGGGAAAGAGTCCAAATTCTCATCTTGGACCATGGTTCCATCAGATTACACACTTACTAGAGCTGTTGACAAGGAGCCAAACGGACAAGCAAAAAGTTGGCTCTTTTCCTCTTGTCTCTCTTCTCTTGGGAGAGATGCTAATGAACAGCAGTGGCCAAAAAGGCGGGCGAGAGTAAGGAAGATGCTGGGTCATGGGCCAAGTGGATAGCCAGCCCCTTCCGACTCTCGCAGCCTGGGCCATGTTTGGTGTCTGTGATGCAGTTGGATGCCTCATAACCTCATGGCTTCTCCATCAGGCTGGCCCCTCAGCCGACAGAGGCCCCAACCGTGACATCCACTCGTTTTATCACTTTGCAGAGAGCCAGCCTCTGGGGGCTGCTTGATCAGGACAACATGATAATATGATACGCAGGGATTCTCGAGACAAAGAGTAACTGCTCTTCAGAGAGTGGGTGCTGCTAAAAACTGGTTGCCCGTTAATTGCTGAGAAGTAGAATATGCCAAGGTATCTTAATTCAAATCTTACCTCACCGTCCTAGGGACCTTTTGTTGCTATAAGTAAGGATGGTCCTTGGATCCAAGAAGAAAATTAAAGGCTGCTCCTGAGATGAGCACAGTCATTTGGATGAAAGAAAACACATGGTTGCATTTAGAAATCAGATCTCGACAAGATGAGACACCACCTCCTGCCCAGAGACGATGGGCCACAGGAGGCAACGCTGGAATTTATGTGAGGGTACTTTTTGCCCTTATTACAGTGGGGGAGCCTGACACACGTTTCAGGCGCTAATTAGTTCTTGCATCTATTGCCATCAGTGCACGTCATGCGTGCCCATTTTCCTGATGGGAAGACTGACGAGGAGGAGATGGGTAGAAAAAATGTGCTGGGAGAAAGACATGATGCCTTGTCTGCTTAGCTGTGTTTGCCCAGGCAGAACAATTTTGCTTTTGCCTGAGGGAGTTTGTTTCCTGCTGAGCTCATAGGCTCTGCCCTGCAGGGTTTAGGTCCATAATCCATCCCTGATTTTAGAATAAAAATGGCAAAATATACTACGTTGGACAAAAGAGCATGCTTTTTAAAGTTTTTTAAAATTTATTTTTAATTGAAGGATAATTACAATGTTGTGCTGGTTTCTGCCACACATCAACATGAATCAGCCATAGATATACATATGTTCGCTCCCTCTTGAACCTCGTTCCCACCTCCCTTCGCATCCCACCCCTCTAAGTTGTCACAGAGCACTGATTTTGAGCTCCCTGCATCATGCAGCAAATTCCCAGTGGCTATCTACTTTATATGTGGTAAAGTATATGTTTCCGTGCTGCTCTTGTCAATTCATCCCACCCTCTCCTTCCTCCACTGTGTCCGCAAGTCTGTTCTGTATGTCTGCCTCTCCATTTCCGAGGAAGGACATGCTTTCTGGAATCAGCCTTCTCAGGTTTAAACTCAGGCTATGGCATTTACCAGCTGTGTGACCTTGACAAATTTCTGTTTCTTTTTTTTTTTTTTAATATTTATTTGCCTGTGCCAGGTCTTAGCTGACCCGTGTAGGATCTAATTCCCTGATTAGGGATCAAACCTGGTCCCCTACATTGGGAGCGTAGAGCCTTAGTCATCAGACCACCAGGGATGTCCCCCTTGGCTAGTTTCTTGGGTAAGAAATTGTGCCTCAGTTTCTTCAGCTGCAACACGGCCTTGATAATAATTCTTTTTTTGTAAGATCATCATTAGAATTAACTGGTTATTTGTAAAGCTTTTGAATAATACCTGGCCCACAGGAAGAGTTAAGCATTAGATTGATCTTTGTGAAATTACCAATAAGTGACTGCTTTTGACCTACGAAAAGCAACAATTTCATATGACTCATTCTGATTTAGATATAAAAGAGTTTTAATATAAATATTTATAAAATAACATTTATAGTATTTCATGTTTCTATTGTTATTGCTCTAGTTATTGTCACTTAGTTTATAACTTGATTATTATATTTATAATACTGGTTTGTAATATGTCTATTTTTCATTTACTCTTTCAGATATATTTTGAGGGAAATGTGCAAATTCTTTTTTTTTTTAATTAGATGTCACAGGATGGTGTGGGTATCATGTGCCTGAATTGGTAACCAAATTCTCCAGCTGAGAAACAAGGAGCCTGCATTCTGGGGTTGGGGAACTGTGGCCGAGGGATGCTGGGGAAAGCACCTCTGCAAAAAGTGTGGGCATCGCCCTGGCAGCCCCAGCCTCTCGACACTGGCTGGAGGAGGAGACCTGGAGGAGGACAGACTTAGCCTGTCGGGGAGAGGAAAGGGCTGTTTCTCTCTTGAAGCCAAGGCATGGATGCCTCAGAGAGATCCCTTGTCAGATTGATAGGATGTGAGTTTGATGTGTCCTGGCTCACCAGGGACAGTGAGCCCTTGATGTAGCCTGATACAGCAGTACCTAGGTGTGGGAGAGGGCCTTGGGGTGAGCTGCAGGGTGGGGGCCGTGGGAGAGAGGGGAAAGGAGCTACCTTCCCATTCCTTGGCCTCTGGCCTTGGAGTTTCAGTCCCAGCCGGAACATACAATCTATTCTGCACAGGTCCATGGGTTTATTTATTTACTTATTTTTCAAATATTTCTTTGGCTGTGCCTAGACTTGGCTGCAGCAGGTGAGCTCTTCATTGTGGTGTGGGGCCTTCTTTCTAGCTGTGGCTCAAGGGCTTAGTTGCCCTTCAGCATGTGGAATCTTAATTCCCCGACCTGGGATTGAACCTGTGTCCCCTGCATTGGAAGGTGGATTCTTAACCACTGGACCGTCAGGGAAGTCCTGGCCCATGGGTTTAATAGTGAGAGCTTGAGGGTTGGTAAGTTTGGGAGCCTGTGACCACTACTGAATGGGGCATCAGAAGTAGGCAGCAGGATGCTGTGAGCTGGGGCAGGAAGACACAATCCAAGAGTCTAAGGGGGTCATTAGTAGATCTGGGAGGTGCCCAGGAGGGAGCCCTTCTTTGGTGCCCTAATGAAGGCACCACGCGCTGTCGTTAAGCCCATGTGTAGTGTATTACTGCTGTGTGAGAAAGAATGTCGCCCCATCTAGGGCATGTGGGATAGTAGTTATCCTTCACTTATTCCTCCAGGCCCCAACACTGGTCCCATTTTGGAAAGATGGAGGGAGGGGAAAGGCTGATGAGACAGACCACAGAACTCAGCAGACAAAGCCCCAGATCTAGCCTTACCTGGAGAAAATGAAGACATCTCTGACTGGGGTATAATAATAGCAGAACTTACATAGTGTTTATTTTGTGTGCCTGGCACTCCTCTAGTGCTTTCATTTCATCTAACCCTGGCAACAATCCTATGAGGTAGGTACAATCATTATTCCCATTTTACAGATGAGGAAAATGGGGGCACAGAGAAGTGTAGTAACTTGCCAAAGTTCTCAGTTAGTGAGTGTAGAGTTGGGATTCTATACACAGCTGGATCCAGAATCTATAGTCTTTCATGGAACCCAACAAAATATATTTTTAAGTGTGTTTGTTGGGATGGTTCACATTCATCGTTTTAAAAGTCTTTATTAAATTTGTTACAGTATTGCTTCTGTCTTATGTTTTGGTTTTTTGGCCCTAAGGCATGTGATATCTTAGCTCCCTGACCAGGGATAGAACCCACACCCCTGCATTGGAAAGTGAAGTCTTAACCACCGGACCATTAGGGAAGTCCACAAAACTAAATCTTAAGAATCGAAATAAGACTATTTTCAAAGAAACAATAACAAATAAATGGATGAACAAAATGTGGCCAAGAAGTTATAAACCAGAATGAAATGTCATCAAGGGTGCTACTATCCAATAGGAAAAGAGGGTCTGACAGAGCATGACTAACACACTTTCAATAAATAAAACAATCTTATTAATCTGCCCAATGGATTGAGACTCCTTGATAAAGTGCTTTCCCAAAGACTTCTCAGCTCCTTCCCGAGAAAGTCTGTGAGGCAGTCGCTATTATCATTCTACTTACACAGATAAGGAAACCAGAGGTTCAGAGGCCTTAAATGAAGTGCCCAAGGTTACCCAGCGACAAGGAGGGTCTTTGAAAGTAGTTCTTACTGGCTTTTGGAGAAGGAAATGGCAACCAACTCCAGTACTGTTGCCTGGAAAATCCTGTGGACAGAGGAGCGTGGTAGCCTACACTCCATGGGGTCGCATAGAGTCGGACACAACTGAGCGACTTCACTTTCACTTTCATTTCACTGGCTTGGAATGCCTTTGGTTCTGTGGAGCTGGCCACATGAAGCTGACATTCAACATGAAGCTAATATGGATTTTTACTAGGCTTCTGGTCTAGTTATATGGACAAAACATGGTGTAGACTGGGTTATGAGGGAGAAAGGTGGGAAGACCAATGAGACGGAGGTACACATTTGACTTTCTTAGTGGGTAGAGGAAAGAGGGGCTCAAAGTCACACTGTACGGGCGTGTGTGCTAAGTTGCTTCAGTTGTGTGCGACTCTTTGCAGCTCTATGGACTGTAGCCCACCAGGCTCCTCTGTCCATTGGGATTCTCTAGACAAGAACACTGGAGTGGGTTGCCATTTCCTCGTCCAGGGAATCTTCCCAACCCTGGGATCAAACCTGAGTCTCTTGCATCTCTTGCATTGGCAGGCAGATTCTTTACCCCTAAGCCATCTGGGAAGCTGAACTTACCATGTTGTTGTTGTTCAATCGCTAAGTCCTGTCCAAATCTTAGGGACCCCATGGACTGCAGCATGCCAGGCTTCCCTGTCTTTCGCTATCTCTTGGAGCTTGCTCAAACTCATATCCATTGAGATAGTGATGCCATCCAACCATCTCATCCTCTGTTGCCCCCTTCTCCCCCTGCCCTCAATTTTCCCCAGAATCAGGGTCTTTTCTGAGTCAGCTCTTCACATCAGGTGGCCAAAGTATTAGTTTTAGCTTCAGCATCAGTCCTTACAATGAATATTCAGGACTGCTTTCCTTTAGGATTGACTGGTTTGATTTTGCAGTCCAAGGGGCTCTCAACAGTCTTCTTCAGCACCACAATTCGAAAGCATCAGTTCTTTGGCGCTCAGCCTTCTTTATGATACAACTTTCACATCCAGACATGACTATGGGGAAAAAGCATAGTTTTGACTAAATGGACCTTTGTTGGCAAAGTGATGGCATGATCTTAGTTTTTTGAATGTTGGGTTTTAAGCCAGTTTTTTCACTCTCCTCTTTCACCCTCCTCAAGAGGCTCTTTAGTTCTTTGCTTTCTGCCATTAGAGGAGTATCATCTGCATATCTGGGGTTGATGTTTCTCCCAACACTGCTCACCTATTTCATCTGTTGATCGCTTTCCTGGGAACAAGGCCCCTCCTCTGGAAAACGCAAAACTGAGAAGGGAGCTAGTCCAGCCGTTTGCACTCAAAAGGCAAGTTTTTAAAACATTCTGGGGATGGTGACTGATCTAAAGGGCTTTGCTGTCCCAGCAAGGTAAACATTTAGACTAACAGCATAGTAATAGGTTGTAATTCATAATGTCACACGGTGGTTAATAAAAACTTGGGAACATAATCCATGATGAGTGCTCTTAAAATGGTTATAAATCTAAACATTGTGTTTCCTTCCTTGTGTTCTAATTGCAGAGGTGTTCAAAATTAGTCATATAGCACCATGAAGATTTAATGCCATTTAGGGTCACCAGAAATACGTATGAAAAATTAAAAGGCTATACTGACAGTTTAACTGATGGTTGAGGGAGTTCAGGGTTCTACCTTCTCCTCTCAAATATTTTTATATATTTCACCTTAAAGGTGAGGTCTGAGTAAGAGAGTCTCTTGAGCATCTCAGGCTTCTAAGTTGTATAATTGTGGAGATTTTCTATCTTTCCCTAACATTTAACTGTGGAAATTCCAGGTTTACCAGATATTCTTTGATTGAGAGAGTTTATATTATTTTATCAAGCCAGGATTAATGAAATAATGAAAATTTATTTGTATGGAATCCCATCTTAAAAATAGGAAAGAAAGCTGGTGGAATCTGCAATTTTAAAGTTGCTATTATAAAATGTTTTGAAATTTGACATTATTATTTTATAGCTTTAGATTGAGAGATTCTCTTCTTGAGAAGTTTTATGCCAGTGAGAACTGTAGTGATGTATCATTTTTATTCCTGTTATTGATTATTTATGCCTTTTTTCTTCTTAATTAACATTGCCAAGGGTTTGACTACTGGAGTGGGTAGCCATTCCCTTCTCCTGGGGATCCTCCTGACCCGGTATTGAGCCTGGGTCTCCTGCATTCCAGGCAGATCCTTCACTGTCTGAGCTACCAGGGAAGCCCCTTCTATCAGTCTATACAGACTCAACTTTTGTTCTGTAGAGCCTCTCAATTGTCCTTTCACTCTTTATTTCATTGGTTTTTGCTCTTACCTTTATTATGTCCCTTATTCTCCCTTATTTGGATTTTCTCAGTTTCCCAAGATAAACACTTAGATAATTGATCTTGTTTTTCTAACATATACATTTAAAGACATAAATTTCCTTCTAAGCCTAGCATTAGCTGTATTCCACACATTGTCATATCATATATTCATTATATTTATTAAAAGTTATTTTTGTTATTGATGTATAGGTAATTGTACTGCAATCTTGGAACATATGCCGTATACTTTCAAAACTTTGGAATTTTTAAGACATAATTTTTGACCCTGCATCATATGGTCAATTTTGGTAAATGATCACATGTACACTTAAAAAGAATAGTGTGTTTATTAGGTAAAGTGTATGTGTGTGTGTAATTATATCAACTTTATTCCAATCTTTCCATGTCATTGCTTATCTTCTGTTCACTATTCTATCAGTTACTACTGAGAGAAGCATGTTAATATTCCTTTTGTGTGTGTGTGTGTGTGTGTGTGTGTGTCGGACTCTTTGTGACCCCATGGACTGCAGCCCACCAGGCTCCTCTGTCCATGGAATTCTCTAGAGTGGGTTGCCATTTCCTTCTCCAGGGGATCTTTTCGACCCAGGGATCAAAACTGCATCTCCTGCGTCTCCTGCATTGCAGGCAGGTTCTTTACCGTCTGAGCCACCAGAGAAACCTGTTAATTCCCTTCAGTTCAGTTCAGTTCAGTAGCTCAGTCATGTCCGACTCTTTGCGACCCCATGTTAATTCCCTTACCATGAGGTAAAGCCGAGCTTTAGTCTTCTTGAGCACCTCTCTCTCTCCGGTTCTCCTTTAATTCCTAGAGCCACAGTCCTTCAGGGCATCCAGAGGAAAGTCTGGTGTGTTTACCTCCTCTTTCATGGTCCTCAAAAGTTCTTTTCACCCCGGCTCTTTGAGACCTTTGAAAGCTCTGTTCAACTTCTCAACTGCCCCTTGGCAGCTTTCCACTGGGATCATAGTCTCTCCAGGGCTGCCTTATAATTGACAAATGCCTCCAGGGGAAAGTGGTGCCTCCTGCTGCTCACCTCTCTGTGCGTCCCTCCTCTCTAGGATCTTGGCCCCTCAGGTCGGCTGCCTGCATAGCTCTTGGATGACTTCAAATACGTTTTATTTTCCTTAGTATTTATCCAGTTTCTCTAGTTGCTTTTTGACAGGAAGTTCAGTTGGCAACAAGCTAGGCTGCCATTGTTGGAAGTAGAAATCCTTTTTCAGAGAATTTTTAGCTCTTAAAAAACATACATGAGTATAAAATTCAAAAAAAAAAAAAAAAAAGAATTAAGAGGAAACTGACCCCAGGTAAAAAGAAATACTTTCTTTAGGATAATGTGTTTGGTGAGATGGTTCACTTTGTGTCCTTCCTCCCCAATTTTATTAATTATACACCAAAAGTAATAAAGAAAAGCAGTTCATTATCCACAATCTCATTCTTCTGTCACACTGCTTTAAAAAAATCCTATTTTGGGGGATGTACCCTCATGATGTGTCCTTTGTGAATAAATTCTACCTATGGTGTCATAACATATATGTATATATATTTTTTTCATTCAACATTACTTCAAAAAGATATTATGTCAGTCTGTACAGTTCTAATTTTATGTGCTTACTCTGAATTGCCTTGCTTCAACCTACTTGTTTTAAAACTTTTATTTCCTATGCAAATTGCCTGTGTATCCACTTATTTGGCAGAGGTCTTTATTTTTAAAATTAAGGGTACCATAAGTACTTTGAAATGGCTTTCTTTCTAAATCCATGATATTTTATTTTCTAAGCTTTTGTTATTTTTTTTTCACAGTCAAATGTATCACATATTTCCCATATAATCTCTTTGATTACAGAGAAAGGCCCTTGCATTTGCTGAATGCAAATTAACATTAATGTTAACATTAATGTTTTAAAAAATAACATTAACATTTTAAAAAATATTTATTTACTTGACTGTGCTGGGGTCTTAGTTGCAGCATGCAGGATCTTTTTCTAAAATTTTATGTATTCTTAATTGGAGGATAATTACAATATTGTGTTTGTTTCTGCCATACATCAACATGAATCAGCCACAGGTACATGTATATATTGGCTCTTTGCAGCAGGTGGCCAAAGTATTGGAACTTCACTTTCAGCATCAGTCCTTCCAATGAATGGGTTTGTTGGAATAAAAATAATTTGCTTGCTTCTTTTGTATTGGTACTGTGCTATGTAAACCTCCCTTCCTGTGTCCATGGCAGACATCACTAGTTGATCATGAGCACTTTCCAGTTGAGCCACAATATGGCCTCAGGGGCTTCACAACCTGACTCACAGACATCATAATCAATGGATTATATTTGTTTGTGAGATGAAACCTATATAGCACCCAGCATCATCTCTGTATTACATTCTTCCTCTTTTCTGACGTTGGAAATCTTATGCCTTGACCACAGATCTCCAGTTTTGTGATGTTTATATGTTTGTTTTCTTCCCCCACTTGTTGACCACATTTACAGGCTCATGTCCATTCTCACCATTTAACAACGGAAGACTCTCCTAACATCCACCTAACTGAAACATCAATGGCAAAATAGCCATGTTGGGTATTTCTATACCAGCAATGAGTTGCACAGCAGTCTTTCCCAAAACTGAGGAGAATAATTCTAGAAGAGAACTCGAAAACCCAGCCCATTACCCCAAATATTCTGCGGAATTCCCTGAAAGATTTTGAGATATAAATGATGATCAAGACATGGCCCCAAAATGGCCCTAACATCTGGTACAGAAGACTTTTCATTATAAAGTTTCCGTTTGAACTCATATCAGACTATTTACGTTACAAAAGTAGTTCATACTTGTTTATTGTAAAAACAGCCCCAAAATATAAAGTAAAACACAAAAGTCCCCTTACTCCTTTCCAATTGCCTAAAGGTAATTACTTTGAAAGGTCTTTTAAGACAGTCTTCTATGTATATATAAATGCATAACTGTCTCCCTCTATGTGTAGTGAGAATTTTCTTTTTAACAAGCATGACATTATACCAGACATATTATTCTGAAATTTGCTTTATTTCTTCCATATGATTGATACATGTATGTGTGTATAGATTCATATCCTTCCAGGTCAATACTTTACAACTCTACTCCATTTTTTACATAGCTGAATAATTTTTCATGTATGGATATACTCTGGTTATCAAAAGTGGAAGTGAAGTCGCTCAGTAGTGTCTGACTCTTTGTGACCCCATGGACTGGACTGTAGCCTACCAGGCTTCTCAGTCCATGGATCTTTCCAGGCCAGAGTACTGGAGTGGGTTGCCATTTCCTTCTCCAGGGGATCTTCCCGACTCAGGGATTGAACCTGGGTCTCCTGCATTGCAGGCAGACACTTGACCGTCTGAGGCACCAGGGAAGCTAACTATTATCACTTATCAAACTATTCTCTAATTATTGGATTTCTACTCTATTACAAATAGTGCTGTAAAGATTGGCTTTATGAATTGTATGTAAATACTTGTGTACATACATGGTTATTTTTATAGGAGAGATAACCAGTAATGAAATTTCTGGATTGAAGGATGTGTTAGAAGATTCTCTGAGAATACGCCCCTCACCTTTACTAACATTGAATATTATCAATCTTTCTGATTTTTGCCAAAAGAGTAATCTTTTAAAAAAATGTTTACATTTCTCTGGTCATTAGAAGATTAACCATTTCCTCACATATTTATCAGCTATTTGTATTTCTTCTGTAACTTGCTTGTTTTTATGCTTTGCCCAGTTTTCCAAGGTTTTCTTTTTATTGATTTGAGTGTGTTTGAATGTATTTATTTCAGTTGGATTTTGATTGTGACTGCACATTGAATCACCCAGGGAATGTGTAAATAATAGATCTCAACTTGAGAAATATTCTCTTATATTTTTATTTTTTTATATTGGAGTATAACTGCTTTACAATGTTGTGTTAGCTTCTGCTGTACAACAAAGTGAACCAGTTATATGTATAAATATATCCCCTCCCTATTGAGCCTCCCTCCCACCCCCATCCCCAATCCTACCTCTCTAGGCCATCACAGACTATTCTGATTCTAATGGGCTGTGGTGAAGTCCAGGCTTCCCAAGTGAGTCTGATGTGCAGTCAAGGTTGAGAGTCTCTGGTCCAGGGAGTATGTGGTTTAGGTAGGATGGAGGTCAAGGTTTTAGGAATAAGCAATTAAGGAGCCAAGAGGTCAGGCTATTAGGAGACTACATCTTGTGAGTGTAGCTTCTGTAGTCTGCTTGGACTGTCATAACAAAATACCATAGACTGGGTGGCTTAAAGAACAGAAATTAATTTTCTCACAATTCTGAAGCCTGAGATTTGGACTTCTGGAGGCTGAAGATCTGGCAGGATTTGGCTTCTGGTGAGGGCTCTTTTTCTGGCTTGCAGACAGTCACTTTCGTGTGGAGCCTTCACGTGGCAGCAAGAACATGAGCTTTGGTATCTCTTCTCCTTCTTATTAAGAAAATTAAATATACATTTTTGGGGGGCAGAGTCAGATGAGCAGTCAGGTTTGGGCTGGAGGTAGGTGCACATGCCCTGGAAGCACAGGAAACTCTCTAATCTGATTTTGTAATTTGCTTAAAAATGCCATAGGATGAAGGCAAGGAGGCCAAGAGCGGGAAAGTAAAAGGAAGGGGTGGGATGGGGGACGGGGGAGGGAGGGAGGTTCAAGAGAGAGGGGATATATGTATACATATAGCTGATTCCTGTTGTTGTATGGCAGAAACCAACAACACTGTAAAGCAGCTATGCGTGTGTGCATGCTTAGTTGCTCAATCGTGTCTGACTCTTTGAGACCCCCATGGGCTGTAGCCCACCAGGCTCCTCTGTCCATGAGATTCTCCAGGCAAGAATACTGGAGTGGATAGCCATTCCCTTCTCCAGGGGATCTTCCCGACCCAGGGATCAAGCTGTGGTCTCCTGCATTGCAAGTGGATTCTTTATCATCTGAGCCACCAGGGAAGCTCCAAACCAACTATACGCTGATTAAAAAAAAGCAAAAGTCAATGTGGGAAGTGAGGTGCACAGAAAATCAGGAAGACAGTCCTAGACTTGCTCTGCTGCCAACTTTTTTCTGGTCTGACTTTCCCATAGAAGGGGTTGGAGGTATAGCTGAGGTCTCTTCCAGCCCTACAAGTCTTTGGCCAGGAGAACAACACCCACCCTTAATCCTGTATTTGGAATTTAACTGTCCGATGATAAAGGCAACAGTAAAATTTCCATGGTTCTTTTTTAGAATGAAATCCTGCAGTCAGGAGGAAAGAATTAGGACCATTGTGTCTGATGGTGTAGCTGCCACATCTTTACATTTGCCTGAGGTCCGAGCAATGTAATGCCAAACATTAACCACTGTATGTGTGTGTGCGCTTTGCTGCTTCAGTCATGTCTGACTTTTTGCGACCCTATGAATTGTAGCCCACCAGGCTCCTCTGTCCATGTGATTTTTATGGCAAGAATACTGGAGTGGGTTGCCATTTCCTCCTCCAGGGATCTTCCTGACCCAGGGATTGAACCTGCATCTCCTTTGTCTCCTGCATTGCTGGCAGATTCTTTACTGCTGATCCTATTTAATCCTGTAATGATGTTTAAAGTGCAGAGTAGTGGCTTTTAAATATGAATCTTAAAACATTTACAGCATGCACGCATAAGGTACATTTTTAGAAAGCTGAAAGGAAAGGAGAGCTTTGTAGTACCACAATTTATTCCTGAATTGAAGGCAGCTACACTCACCCTGTACCACCAATGCTGCATTGCTCCTGGATTGCTTGCCTGTCTTCCTTCCACCAATATCAGAGCGTCTTCCATGTGCTGGGAGGGTGACCAACCATCTCAGGTTTTCCTGGACATTCTTGGTTTTAGCACTAGAAGCCCTGTGTCCCACAAACCCCCTAGTCCTTAAGTAAATGGGGACAGTTGGTCAGGCACTCCACAATGCACTGAGTATTGAGTGGGAAGCAAACAATTATAATAGCTCATAGCATATCCCAGTTATTGGGCTTCCCAGGCGGCGCTACTAGTGGTAAAGAACCTGCCTGCCAATGCAGGGGACATAAGCGACTTGGGTTTGATCCCTGAGTCAGGAAGATTCCCTGGAGGAGAGCATGACAAGCCACTCCAGTATTCTTGCCTGGAGAATCCCATGGACAGAGGAGCCTGGAGGGGCCTGGAGGGCTACAGTCCATGGGGTCACAAAGAGACATGACTGAAGTGACTTAATACACACATATCCCAGTTATTATTTTACAGATAAAATGTACATGAGTGAGAGAACTCATCCTTCTATCATATTTTTTTTTTCATAGATAGCTCCTAAATTTTTCTTCAAATGTAAGTCTCCAGATTACCAAAAGGTGGTTCTGTTGTATTTGACTGTGGTAAAATGAAAACATTGAGAATTATGAAGTATTGATTAACAAAATATGAAGTTGTCTCAGTGAACCGAAGTGACTAGTTTCTTTATAAACTCAACATCTATTCAAGACTGTTAGTGACTTGCAACCAACCTTAAATCATTCTTTCATCTTTTTCACCAGCACATAGTTTAATAGCAGTTGGAAATGTCTGTATGAAGTATTACCTTATAAAGTACTTTTACTGGAGTATGATGGACACACACAGTTATATCTGTGTGGCTTGGTGACTTGCACACAGTGAACACACTGGGTTAAACCATTTTAAAGCACTGGTACCTTATACCATCTCATTTAACGTTCACAGCCACCCTGGAGGTAGGCAAGACAGATTTTATTTATTTATGTGAACTCTACAGGGTGAGCATTTAAAAAAAATATTTTATGGATTTGGCTGCGTTGAGGTCTTAGTTGTGGCGTGTGGGATCTTGCGTTGCAGCCCTTGGGTTTCTCTAGTTGTGTTCCGGGGGCTTAGTTGCTCCAAGGCATGTGGGATCTTAGTTCCCAGACCAGGGATCCAACTTGTGTCCCCTGCATTGGAAGGCAGATTTTTAACCACTGGACCACCAGGGAAGTCCCAAGACAGGTATTTTTATTTCCAGTTCACAGCTGAGCAAATTGAAGCTGAGGCAAATTAAATAGCTCTTGCAGCATCCCTCAGCTAGTAAGAGGCACAGCCTGGATTTGAACCCTGGTCTTCTGGCTCTCGGTGCCAACCTCCTGGTCTCTGTTATCTCTGGCAGAGCAACATAAAAACCACAGGAAGAATGAGGGAGGAGGGGGTAGGTGGAGATCTCACTAAATCACATTTCTGGGTGGTGGGACGCCAAGGAGGATCACTCTGTTTATTTGCTCTCAGTAAAGAAAAAATTTTGAATGTTCAGCACAACTGGACTTAACATTAAGACCTCTTTCATTAAATTGCACCATTTCCTATAAACAGTAATTTGTCCTCAAACGTTCCCAGGGTGGAATAGACACAGAACAGACACATACTGAGTCCCTCTTCGATGTTAAGACTCTCGGGGACAGTTTACAATGAACAATTCCTGTTAAGAATGCACAGGCTTTCCTTGGAGGACTTTGAAATTTGTAGGCAAGATCATAAACAAACAGCTGCCTTTTAAGAACAGTGAGAGACTAGAAAAGAGGAAGAAATTCCCTCCAAAGAACACCATTGGGGCAGCCCTCGAAGGGTGGACTAGCGTGTGAGTGGGGCCTGAGAATCATTCAGTCTGAAAAGGTGGGGGAATAGTGGTTCAGGTGACTTGAGGAGAAGAAAGCAAAGGACATTTGTTATGGAACCATGACTGTCAGTGGAGCTGGACTGAAGGAAGACCATGCTTGGGTTCTCCAGCACATCTGACTGCTGTGCCTAGCTTTCGGGCTAGAGCTGTCCCTACACACCCCTTTGTTTATGCAATCTACCTTCTCCCAGGAAGCTACCAGAGGGAATTATATACCTGGCAGTTTGAGAACAAAGGTAAACAAAGGGCAGACACAGCCTGAGGTCACGGAGTGAGCTGGTAATAACATCACAGATTTCTAAAGGGAAGGGTAGTCTGGTTGCAGCTGCAAACACCTGCAGGGAGGAGGTAGGCACTTGCTTGGGTTCCAACATTCTCCCTTTAACATGCTTTTCCTGATGATAGCAGCAGATTCAGTGCACTAGTGAGTCCTTCCACACAACCTAATCTGATTTAATTCTCAGTCAACCCAAACCTACAAGGGGCTGCCTCCCAGGGACCCAAGATCACCTCAAAACAGCCAATGCCATGGACAAACACACTTCCTACTCAGGGTTACTAGGTCCTAAAACCGTTGCTGATTCTGGCTCTCTTTAGAAGACTGAAACATTTCTGGACTCAATTTGAGGGCACTATTACAGATATGAATTTAAAGAACCATGCACGCGCAGGAGGTGACTATGTATGTATCTGCTAGGCAGTGAGCTTTTTAAAAACAAATTATTTATTTATTTTTGGCTGTGCTGGGTCTTTGTTGCTGGACAGGCTTTTCCCTAGCTGTGTTGAGTGGGGGCTCCTCTTCACTGAAGTGTGAGGTCTTCTCATTGCAGTGGCTTCTCTCGCTGCAGAGCACAGGCTCTAGGGCACAGGCTTCAGTAGTTGCAGCGCGTGGGCTCAGTAGTTTTGACTCCCAGGCTCTAAAGCACAGGCTCAATAGTTGTGGTGCATGGTCTTGGTTATTGCACAGCATGTGGAATCTTTCTGGCCCAGGGATCAAACCTGTGTCTCCCGCACTGGCAGGCAGATTCTTTACCACTGAGCCACGAGGGGAGTCCTGTATTTTGTTTTTAAAACAGAAACTAATATAGAACTCAGAGTTCAGTAAAGTGGTCTGTGATAAAAAGTTAACAAGTCTACATTTGAACAGAATCAGAAACCAGATGCCAAGAACTTGTGTCTATTCTCCTAATAGAAAATAAGCTTCCTGGAAGCATGGTGGTGTCTATCTGGTTCCCTGCTGACTCTCCAATGCCTACAACAGTTCTGCTTAGTTACTGCTTGAATTACTGAATAAGTCTGGGTAGTAGAAATGACCACATGGCCTCTTTTCCCTTCCTGACTCCTGAGGCTGGCCAGAAGTGTTCAGTTAAAATAGATTGCAACGCATCCCATTATCATCTCTGCTCCTGTTTTAACTCAGTGGTTCGTGGGCTTTTCCATGAGAAAACTGGAGTTTTAGCAACATAAAAAAGCATGTACACACACAGATCCTCACTTATTCACTCACTCTCAGAAATGTTGCAGAGACTGGCAACACTCAAGTCACTCTGTTCATAGGTTTACATCAGATTCTAGTGCTCAGCGGGGAAAACCTGGTGGGGATTCCTGTTCACACTGGCTGCAGTGAGAGTGCCTGACTCCCACAGTGACAAAAGCTGACCGAAAACCCAATAGCCAGCAGTTCTGTGCCCAACTCCTGGGCACACAGGCTCTAATTCATGCTTCATGCCAGCCAATTGCTCAAACTGATCTTGCCAGGCCCAAGAATTTCTCTGCTCCCTGTTTAAAAATAGTCCCCCAAATACACTTCTCATTAGATTTATTTTTCTTTCACGTCATTCTGCAATTTGAGCTAGCACACACAGCACGGAATAATTAAATGTGAAGTCAGACCGTGCCTGAAAAGTTAGCCCCTGTTGCTCTGAGTCATCACCCCCTCAATTCAGCTAACAGACCTTCCTCAGATGCAGGGTCCATGGGGAGGGCTGAGGCAGGAAGACAGGACTGGAGAAGTGGGGGTCAGCTTGGAGTTTCCCAATCAAACCTCTTCCCTCCCCCACTGCCCTCTCCTCTTGTTGGGACTCTCTTAAAGCAGTCACGTCTTCTATGAAAGGCAAGGCCTGTCTGGACACGAAGCTGCCACAGAAGGTCCTCCAGGCAAGGCTTCCCATAGACGGTTTGGCCAAATTCATAAATTAAGTTGAAAATTTGATCCTGCTTGCTGCCAAGCGGGGCTAATTAATTTCTGTAGAGACTGATGAACAGGAAGCACACTATTCACATTATTTCATCAACAATTAATTCACTAAGCTCAGATTCATTAGCTTCCTGGCATCCACCATCCCAAACAGTGTTGGAAGGTGTTTGTGGAGGGAACCCGGCTATTTTAAGCCTCCTGGAGAACACCTGAGGCTTAGCTGCCTTCTGGCAGGTGACTTCACCCTCCCCCGGAGAGGACTCATTAGGGATTGTTTTGCAGCCCTGGGAGGCAGGCCTGGGTGGTGCTCCATTCCTCCCTGGGATGTTCTGGAACTTTGTGGCCTCCCTGGCAGGGAAAAGCCATGCTCTGGGCTTCATATTAATCGCTGCTTCACTAATGAGCTTCACAGATGCCCTAGGGTGTTCCCAGGGACCGGAAGCTGGAAGGGAAGGAGCTCCAGCTCAGGCGGGTTCAGGGCTTCAGGTTAGTCTCTTTAACTCCACTTGTCCTTCTCAGATTCTCTCCAGACCAGAAGCACTGTGTTCTAGAGCCAAAGGTCCCCAAGTTAGAGCCCTTCATCAATCAGCAGGCACCGGAGGCAATTATGGGTGCAGTTGGGAAAGGCTTCCTGGAGGAAAGAAAGAAAGTGAAAGTCGCTAAGTCGTGTCTGACTCTTGGCGACCCCATGGACTATACAGTCCACAGAATTCTCTAGGCCAGAATACTGGAGTGGGTAGCCTTTTCCTTCTCCAGGGTATCTTCCCAACCCAGGGATAGAACCCAGGTCTCCCGCATTGCAGACAGATTCTTTACCAGCTGATCCACACAAGGGAAGCCCAAAATACTTCACAAGAATCTAAGTTCCACAAGGACAGGGACCCTGTCTGCTTTGTTCCCAGATATACTCAGCTTTATACCCAAATTCTAGCACAGGTCCTGACACATAGTAGCTGCTTAACAATTGTGAGAGACGGGAAGAAAGGAAGGGAAGGTGAGAGGAAAGGAAGAGGGACAGAAAGAAGGAAAGGTAATGATCTAAGCTGAAAACTGAGATGACTATGAGTTACTCACAGTAGGAGAAATGGGTAAGATGGCAGTCAAAGCCACGCTGTACAGTTGTACAGGCTGTGCACTGCACATTTCTGGGCACAGTTCAGATCTGTGTACTCAGATCTAGAATTATGCAGTATGCAGTCTGCATTGCTACAGACGGCAGTCCTAGCAACAGAGGGATAAAGAGAGTGTTTGGGGTCGACAGTGCAACATATGCAAAGACCTGGAAGTAAACAAGGAAGAGGAGGTGTGTTGAGTAACTAAAGAAAGTCAGATGAGCTCGAAATCTCCTTCAGGGTGGACACTGTATTTTCTACCTCTCAGTGTCCTCCGTAGGGTACCTCACACACAGTGGCAGGTGAGGAGTAGTCCCTGAATTTAAGTAAGCCTCGCCTTTCCTGTCAGTATAGGTAGCGGCACCCAGGACTCCATGCTGACGTCAAGCCCTGTGGCCTTGCCCAGTGCCATAAGCAAGCTGCTCACTCTTTCGGCGCCCCCAGAGGTGAGAGAAGGGTTTGTTTGATATCACTTCCAGGCATTGTGCTATGGCCCTAGCAGGAGACAGAGGCCTTCCAGTGGTTCCAACTGTCCCCATTTCCTCTTAGAACTGGGAAACTTTTAGGTAATCGCTTGAGTTTATTTTCATCGTACTATCTCAGAATGTTAGAGCCATCAAGAACTGTAGAAATTGTTTTGTCCAGTCCCCACTTTACTCTTGAGGAGACTGTGACTGGGAGAGTGAAATAAAACCACGCAGGGCCACCCAGTTACTTGGCAAAGGGGCCAAGGCTTCACCCTTGTCCTCTGGAAGTTCCTGCATGTCAAAAGCCAGCATTCCTCACCCTCAGTGCCTGCCTGACAGCAGGTGAGGTGTGCTCAGTGGTCCCAGCCAGCTTTGAGTCTAAGCCAAAGTGATGAGCTCAAAGTGATGCTGTGTGGCTCCATCCTTGCCATGGGGCTCCCTAGAACCTTATCCTGCAAGCCTCTGGACCTCAGAGTGTATGGAATGCCGATTGGCCAGATGGGCATCATGGGAAAAAATAAAAGATGAAAATGTTTGGGGAGGGCCACTTCCAACACCCTCAACCCTCCCAAGGAAGCTGCAAGTTGTCTGCACGGGACAGGAACTTTGCCTGCAATCCTGGTTAGGTGACAGTGGGCATCCTCATTCAGGCCGAGGAGGAATCATAAGAAGCCCTGCAAGGACATACTCCCACAAGCCAGCCACGGGCGTGCACACAGGAAGATGGTCAAGTCAGTTCACCCGGCCAGGCTCCACCGTTGTGACAAGGGATGGCTGAGGAGAATCCTGACTAGGAGATTCTGGCCCTCATTTTTAGCAGTGGTCATATACATGATGGGGCTTCTCAGGTGGCTCAGCGGTAAAGAATCCACCTGCCAATGCAGGAGACATGGGTTCGATCCCCTGTCCCGGAAGATCCCCTGGAGAAAGAAATGGTAACCCACTCTAATATTCTTGCCTAGGAAATCTCATGGACAGAGGAGCCTGGTGGGCTATAGTCCATAGGGTTGCAAAAGAGTCGGACGCTACTTAGAGCCTGAACAAAAACAACAACATACACATGACATCCTCTCTGTCCGTGAATTTCCCTTTCAGTCTCTCATAGTACACTTGTGGCTAATCAGGCATGGGCCCACAGGGCAGGCAAGTCAGAGCACTTAAAGCCACCCTCTTCAGAAGGCCTGACTTGCTGGGACTCTGTGTCCTTGGGAGAAAGCACTCCCATGTCATCCCTGGGGCTCTTTTCCCTGGGACAGTTCTGTGCATCACTACTTCCCCATTCCCCCTGGGTGTGCTTAGAAGCAGGACTTTACTGAGGCTCCAGGACGGGAACATTTTGCAAAAAAAAGTTCGCTATTGCCCTCTCACCACTACAAACAGGAACAGAGGTTGTGTTTCGAAGCTGAAATTCTTCACTTAAGGAAGGTTGAATAGGGTTTCCCCAGTGGCGCAGTGGTTGGGAATCCACCTGCCAATGCAGGGGCCATGGGTTTGATCCCTGGTCCAGGAAGATCCCACATGCCGAGGCATGACTAAGCCTGTGTGCCACAACTACTGAAGCCCACACGCTCTAGAGCCTTTGCTTCACAAGAGAAGTCTCTGCGATGAGAAACCTGTGCACCGCAATTAGAGAGTAGCACCCTCCCCTGACATTGCCACAGCTAGAGAAAGCCTGTGTGCCGAAACAGACCCAGCACAGTGAAAAACAAATAAATTAATTTTTAGAAAAAGGTTGAACAAGCAAAAAAATGGGACACTTAGCTTTTAGGGTAACAAGGCCCTTCTTTACAACTCGTAAAAATGGATGAAGTCTGCATTCATGCTAGAAGCTGTGCCAGGGTGCCAAGCAAATGCCAGCAAACTTTAAGAAATTTCTATCTGACTGAGAATAAATGGTACAAGATGAAAGAAAGCTATCACTCAGATGCCCGAGAAAGTAGCAAAACCTTGTGGGAGGAGTAGAAAAGATCCTGGACACCATGAACGTCTTCTAATTGGAAAGGGTAAAAGTTGGAGGGAAGGAGAGGAGACCAGGGCTGGGGCTTGAGGTTTAGAAGCTGCACCAGGCCAGAGGCTTGGAAGAGTGGGAGGAGGTGGGGGGAGGGTACGTTTGAAAGAGCAGATGTCCAGCCAGCAGCCCCTGGAGGCACATCAGGCAAATGTGAAGGCTGCTGTGCTGGAAGGTCCGGTGCAAAGGCTGCGTCATTCAGCCCCGGCCCCTGGCGGCCCAGAGGTCTTCTGGGAGCGGGGCCCAGGGTTGTGGTCCAAGGAGAGGGTTGGCAGGAGAGGAAAGCTGTTTATGCACCAATCCAGGGCCCTGCGTGGAGAATCCAGATGCCAGGATCTCTCCATTTACTTAGGTCCCTGGGCCACTGAATGGTTCCCAGTTACAAGATCAAAGAGAAAACCAAATCAAATAGCAGCATTAAAACCAAGCCAGGCAGGAGGAGGATCGAGAAACTTTGAACGTCCGGTTTTGATTTTTGTCTTGTGGGTGATGAGGAAATAGATCTGAAGAAAAGTCTGGTTGTACAAGGATGAAATACACAAAGAGGAGGAGATGCCATAAAATAAGGATAATGATATAATAATAGTAGCAGCAGCTAACATTTATTGAACAGTCACTAAATGCCAGATTCAAACTTCTAAATGCTTTAATCCTTACCAAAAAATCAGGCTTATTATTTATATATATATATACACATAATAATATATATATTATTATTATCACTACCCCCCATTTTAATAAACATGGAAACGGAGGCTCTGAAAGGTTCAGGAACTTACACAAGGTATGAGAGCAAGATCACACTTCTGAGAAATATTTACTGCAAAAAATACATTTTATGCAGTATCCACTTTATGCTCTCTATAAAATTCAGGAATGCTTTCAAGACACAAAACCTGAATTAAGATGAAAGAAAAAAATAGGAAGGAAGCCGGATGACATAATGATAAAATGATGTGAATCTGACATGTTATGGTGGAATTCGAAGCCTTAGAAGCCATAAAGAGCAGAATTTATACTGGAGAAAATGAACGTGGAATCCGTTTCTTCATCTGTTGAGGGCATGGAGTGGAGGAGGGGTGACAGGGAACGGTGTTTAGGTTGAGAATCATGAGATGTCCAGGCCCAGGACTCGGTTCTTTCATTGGAAACATTGACGCATTTTCATCCATCTGGAAAGATCTGGATTTGATCCCACCCAAGGAAAGAGGATCAAACCAGATGACTTCTTTGTTTGCTTTCCAGCTCTTCCATTCTGTGAGTTTTTCTTCTATCGACAAGCATAAATGGGTCCTATCAAAAGTTAGGTTTTTTGATAGTGACTTGGGGTGGGGGTGGTGAAGCTCTTAGATCTATTTACCTTTCTCCTATTAAAAAAATTCCAGTTTCTTCTGTGGGGCTCACACCTCCCCGACTCTGAGCCTCTGAACTTTAGATGGGTCTCCTTCCTCGCTTCCAGCTCTTGGGGATGGCACTGGTGGCCTTCTGCTCCCTTTTCACAGTGGGATTTCAAGCTGAGCTTTAGCGGCTGCCTTCTGAGCCCAAGGGGAGATACTGTGTGAGAACAAAATCAACACTCTGGAAGAACAGAGCTGTGTGGAGTACTAATAATATCGGTTGGCCCCTACATTAAGTTGTGCCTGACACTTAGCACTACGCCAGGACTATCCAGTAACATCAGCCAATAAATTCCCTTTTTGTTTAAGCCAACTTGAGCGGGGCTTTCTATCACTTGTAACCAAAAGATTTCCAACTGATTCGACTGGGCAGAATAAATCAATAATAGAGTCTAAAGGCAAGCTTACTTCTCTGAGAAACTGTGGCTGCTGGATGTAGCATTAATATTAACATCTGGCTCATGAAAACATTCTATCTTAAGATACTTTTCAAGAACATTCAACAGAAGGAAAATCAATGAGCTATCCATAAAGGGCATATACATAAACACGACTTCATTCACGTGTGGTTTTAGCATTTTAAGTGCCCTGAGGGCTACCTTCATAACCTTTGACCCTCAGGGTCTCAAAAACCAAACGAAATAAGAAATGGAACAAATTGAAGGTGACATGACTTGTTTCTCTGATGCCAAGTCTACGCAGTTTGAAGACAAGTCTGTTGTTTTCCAAATCGGTAGAAATGCTCCATCTCCCATTAGACAGTCTATGCTTGTGTTAGAGAGAAAGAGGTAAAAAGAAGACAATCTCTTTTGTCTATCTAACACCCTCCCCTGACTCTGTTCCCATGTTCTGGACATATTGCCTCCTTCCATTCTCTTAAATTTGCTATGATTTTTCCTGCTTTTTCCTTCACATATGTTTTCCTGCATAGCACCTACTGCTGTTGGTCATAAAATGCTTCTTGATATTCATTGAATGTCAGATTCTTTCTCAATGTAAGGTCTGCATGGCAGTGGCTGCATAGGTTTTAGCCTCTATACACAGGGCAGCCAAACAAGAAAGCAATACTTTTTGAAAAAGTGAATGACTAAATGTATGAATGACTGCTTGTTGTATTTTTGAGGTTAAAAGAGATGAAGGAGTGAGTTTTTTCATACATTATTTTTGATTGACACTTTTTTCTTTCTCTAAGGCTTTTTCTTTAATATAAGGTTGATATTTTGTCAACCGATTTAGAGCTTTGATTTCATCAGAGGAAGGGAGAGGAGGTGAGGATGCTCAGAACCCAAGGGACGGAGGAAGGTGGGACTTGGTGCTGCCTAGAAACTGGTTCTGTGGGTTGATCTTTCTCTGGATGTAGGAGTGGGCTGTTTAGAGGAGGGAATAAAAGCTATGTTGATTCCACTTCTGGAAGCGATCTAAACAGCTGGTACCAGGAGTCAACACAGGTGATGGGTGGTTCAAATTCTGATTTAGAGTAAAAGAACATTAATGCATCTATCCTGCTCAGAACTTCCCAGTTTGTCATTATCTGGAGACCTTGGAGAGCTACAAAGGGAGTGGAATGTGAAGCAAACAAACACCAGCTTTCTTTAAAAACAAACAAACAAAAAAAATGCGAATGATGCCTCATCCAGTGGGGGAGTATTATGTATCCATTAAAATAGTTTATGTGAAACATGATAATGCTATAGCATGAGGTCTAAAAACAAAAATAAGAAAAAAGAAAAAGAAGCAGGACTCAGTGTTGTAGCTACAGGATAATAACGACTGGGCTGATAAATACACCCAGCCTGGCAGGGCCTGGCTTGCCTCCCCAGCAGCATCTCTTATCACCCCTCCTCCCCGAGGCCCCTGCCCTCTGCCCTCCAGCTATCCTGAACCCACATTTCACTCATGCCTTCCTCCCATCACCATCCCTCCCCTTGCCTGGACACCTCCCTTTGACTCTCCAGGTCTCAAATGTCTCTTCCTCTAGAAATCCTTTCCTAAACCCAGAGTCTGACTGAGAAGAGTGCCGAGGTCAAGCCCCTCCAGTGTATACTTCTGGGTCATCATACTCACAGGGTCTCTCTCCGTAGGCTGTGAGTTCTGTGAGGATGAATGGGCCATTCTTGTCCCATGCTTAGCACTCAGCACAGTGCCAGGCACAGGGTCTCAATAACTATTTGTTGACTATAAACTTTAAGGAAGTAGGCCAAAATGTTGCCAGTGGTTGTCTCTAAAGTAAGGCAACTCATGCTGATTTGTTTTCTTTCTTTCTACTTTTTTGTTTTGTTTGTGTTTTTTTTTTTTTAGTTTTCTATAATAAGCGTGGGGCTTCCCAGATGGCGCTAGTAAAGAACCCCACCTGCCAATGCAGGAGACGCAAGAAACAAGGGTTGGATCCCTGGGTTGGGAAAATCCCCTAGAGGAGGGCATGGCAACCCACTCCAGTATTCTTGCCTGGAGAATCCCATGGACAGAGGAGCCCGGTGGGCTACAGTCCATAAAGTTGCAAAGAGTCGGACACGACTGAAGCTACTTAGCGCACGCACCCACACACATAATAGGCATGGGTTACATTTACGATAGGAAAACAATAGCAGCCTTTTTGTTGTTGTTGTTGCGTGGCATGTGGGATCTAGTTCCCCAACCAAGGATCTAACCTGGGACCCCTGCACTGGGAGCATTGAGTCTCAACCACTGGACCACCAGGGAAGTCCCAATAGCAGACCTTTAACTGTAAAATATCTCAAGAAGGCATGAACTGCAGCAATACCAACACTGTTTTCTTTTTTGTTTTCATAGGAGAACGGTGGAACTTCATCTACATTTTTAGGTCTTTATCTAAGGAAAAGCATACAAATCCAGGAGGAGTGTCCTGTGGCCAGCAGTCTGTGCAGGGCTCACGTCTAACATTCTCCCAGCCAAGCTTCCTATCCTGGCCACCTCACCCTGCCTGGGACAGGCTTTTTTGACTCTGTTTCCAGCAACAGAACAGGCATTAGTCTTAGCAAAGCCTTGCTGAATGCCTTGATACCAGTTTTAGGGATAAAATGAACTTTGATTGATGCAAAGTATGATGTGTTTTGTGCCTGTGTTCTAGACATTTGGGTAGGCATGCCAGGGAAAGTTTCCCTCAGCCTTAGAAACAGTAGCACAATTGGTAGGTGTGTGAATGTAAAGTTATACTCTAATCTAGAGGTAAGATTTGAAGCAACCTCAGGACTTCACTGGCAGCCTGATTTAGTGGTTAAGACTTTGTGCTTTCAATACAGGAGACAAAGGTTCGATCTCTGGTAGGGAAACTGAGATCCCACATACTGTGCAGTGCAGCCAAAAGAGAAAAAAAGCAACCTCAATTTCTAGGCAATGACTAATTAAAAAACAAGCCAAAAAAGAAAAAGGAAAATGATAAAGAGCGTGCTCATTTATACACCCTAGCAAGTTCACAAGGGCCAGGCTGTCCAATTCATGCCCTGGAAACCCCAAAGAACATGGCAGAGCCTCCCTCGGGGTCTGTTTTTGGGGACTTTGGATACATTTCTAATGAGCACAGTCTGGGCCTGTCAAGAATCTCAGATCATCATGTCCTAGGGGTGTTTTCCACAGGGGCACACTGCTTGCCACTGCAAAGTCACCCAGGACTTGGCTGTAATAGCACAAAATAAAGGACAAGACACCAGAACTAGAAACAGCCTTTGAAGAGCATCTAGGGACATCCACCCCTCCTTTTACAGAGAGAGAAGCACAATCAGAGAGGTTAACAAGTCTGCCCCAAGTCACACCGCAATGAAAGTAACTCTGTGATATAAAATTAACAAAGAGGATGCTCCTAGCCTCCTGGCTCCCCGAGCAAAGGTAGCTGTAATTTAGGGTCAGCTTGACCAAATGAGATCAAGGCAGGCAGGGGAGTGAGGGGAGTGAGCCTTATATTTCAGGGTGCTTCCTACAAAAATTCTTTTTATAATTTTTAATTGGTTCTGAAGAGTGATTATCCTCAGTTATCTGAAATACTGATTTCTAGGCTATGTCCCAGTATTGCCAGACAGATAAAGAACTCCTTAAATAGTTACTTACTCTTTTCTCTCTATTGTTGCTAAATGAATTCAGTACGCCCGCCCCCACCCCCGCAACACACTGAGATTTCCAAGGGATTCCACTGGCAGACTGGGTACTTTATGAGGGCAGGGTCCAACTTGCCCGTTTTTGTACAGTGCCTGCAGCTGTGCTTTTTCTGGATGATTGAACAAATGAATGAACAAATGAATGAATATTTGAGATTCAGTAGTCAAGCTGTCCTATTTAACTTTCGATGTAGCACACCCATGTCTTGAGGCCAATTCTTAAAATCCATATTGTAGATGCATTTGGTATGACAGGAAATAATTAAAACACACCATAAGCATTGAGGGAATGCTTGTCAACGTGCATTTCTATAACCAACAAACAATGTGGAAACTGCATTTTTCCCTGTAAACCAGGATGTGCTGACATGTGGAAAAAAAAAAAAAAACAACTCACCTTCAACACAATATGTAAAACCAAGTTGGGAAGAAAGAAATCACAGAAAGTAGTGACTCTGTATTTTTGATTCAAGATTTACACACATGTAGTTTTGTATTTGGGCTTCCCTGTGGCTCAGATGGTAAAGAATCTGCCTGCCAATGCAGGAGACTGGGGTTTGATCCCTGGGTGGGGAAGATTCCCTGGAAAAAGGAGTTTGGTAGGCTAGGTCCATGGGGTCCCAAAGAGTCAGACATAACTGAGCGACTAAGTACATACACAGTTCTGTATTTTTTTTTTTTGCAAACTTACCTTTTCCTCCCTGGATAGCTGTTAAAAACATTTTCCCACTCAGTTCTCTTATTTAGCACCTCCTAAAAATAAAAGCTATTATTTCTTTTAATGAGCAAAATTTGGGGAATCCCCTCCTCCTACTCATCTTCATCTTCTCTGAGACTACAAATTAAATCAGGATGCACCTCAGGTCTAGACTCTCGCAGGTGTCATTTGAATCACAGATTTAAGCTGTTTACATCCCACATCATTTTATTTATCCTTCAACATCAGGGCTCTGTTTAATTAAAAATTCTCTTTGGTCCTCCTGCCGAGTTTGTGCCATCTCCGTGCGAGGCACAGAGGTGGTTTTGCTCGAAATTCCATCTCTGCCTCTGTCTGCTCTGACAGAACACTTCTGGCCGCCCAAATCCCGAGCTTGCTTTCCTTGAGTATCGGGAGTCTTGAAAACCACAGGCGATTGCCAACGACGTCTCCCTTTACAAGCTGTTCTCCAAAGGCTAACGCTGATCTTCCCCAGACGCTAAATCATAACCTTCGTGTTTTTCGTATTTCACATTCTAGCCGCAATTTCAACATCCCATCCCCGTGACATTAGGGAATGATAAATCAGCGGGCGGGACAGCTCCCCTGTACAGACTGGTACGGGCGGACCCGGCTCTGCCAACGCCCTCACTCCGGCCAGATGTCGGAGCCCCGCGGGGTTAACCCTTTCCCACAGCTCAGCTCCGCCTGGCCAACCAGAAACTTCCTCAGGCAGCTGTATTTAACAACGTAACACGGCTTTTATTTCTCCTCTTTTTAAACGTTCCTCCTTTTTGTCTTTTCCCTCCTTTTCTTGCCTTGCCAAACCCAATAGAGGCAAATAAAAATGCTATCGAACCATGGCTGATGTAAATGTTTATTTTTTCTTAAATCAGTCTGTATTAAAACCATTTTGCTCTGGCCTCTTCAATGATTAGTATTAGAGGAGAATGAGGGTGGAAAGACTTTTTTTTAAGTGAAGAAATACTTAATGCTAATGTTTTGTTGCTGTTATCTTTTAAAAGTAGCTTTATTGAAGCATCATTTACATACCATGGAATTCATCCATTTTGCCAGGACCATGCAGTGGTTGGGTTTCCCCCGTGGCTCAGGGGTAAAAAACCCGCCTGCAGTGCGGGAGAGTGGCAGAAGCCATGGATTTGATCCCTGGGTCGGGAAGATCCCTTGGAGAAGGCAATGGCAACCCACTCCAGTATTCTTGCCTGGAGAATCCCATGGACAGAGGAGCCTGGCGACTAAACAACATGCAGTGCTTTGGGATATATTTATAGAATTGTGCAACTGTACCTGTAATCTAATTTTAGAACATTTCTATTTCATCCCCCCCACCAAAAAAAGCCCATTTGCAGTAACTTCTGTACCCACCCCTGCCAGACCCAGGTAACTGCTAATTTACCTTCTGTCTCTATAGATTGCCTTTCCTAGGCATTTCGTGCATGTGGAATTATACAATAGGTGGTCTTTTATGTCTGGCTTCTTTCACTTCGCCTAATGCTTTTGAAGTTCAGAGCTAATGGCTTTTATAAGTTGGCAAAGCCGTTTGGAATGGTCAAACTGTCCCAGGTACTAGAATCTAATATGCACACGCTAAGTGTGCCCTCAGAGTACATGCTGTGTAGACGTGTCCCATGAAATAAGGTGAGAGATTCACTCCTCTGTTTAGTGTCAAGTTCTAAGGTATGGTGGTGGGTGGGGGGCGGGGGGTGGTGCTGTCAGTCATGAGCCACGTGCAAACACAGAGCATTTCAATTAGTAGTTGGTATTGGTTTTGTTTTAGAGAGAGTAAAATCCAAACCATTCAATTCACCAGTTATTTAAATAACAGATCAAGGCCAGATAACTTTATTAAGAACTAGAGCTTTAAAACTCTCCCCTTTTCATATCATCTAATAAGATTAAGAAGAGGTGGCAAGAATACACAGAAGAACTATACAAAAAAGATATTCATGACCCAGATAACCACGATGGTGTGATCACTCACCTAGAGCCAGACATCCTGGAATGCCAAGTCAAGTGGGTCTTAGGAAGCATCACTATGAACAAAGCTAGTGGAGTTGATGGAATTCCAGTCGAGCTATTTCAAATCCTGATGTTAAAATGTTGCACTCTATGCCAGCAAATTTGGAAAACTCAGCAGTGGCCACAGGACTGGAAAAGGTCAATTTTCATTCTGGTCCCAAAGAAAGGCAATGCCAAATGTTCAAACTACTGCACAATTGCACTCATCTCACATGCTAGCAAAGTAATGTTCAAAATCCTCCAACCCGGGCTTCAACAGTACATAAACCATGAACTTCCAGATGTTCAAGTTGGATTTAGAAAAGTCAGAGAAACCAGAGATCAAACTGCCAATATCCGCTGGATCATCAAAAAAGCAAGAGAGTTCCAGAAAAGCATCTACTTCTGCTTTATTGACTATGTCAAAGCCTTTGACTGTGTGGATCACAATAAACTCTGGAAAATTCTTAAAGAGATGGGAATACCAGACCACCTTACCTGCCTCCTGAGAAATCTGGATGCAGGTCAAGAAGCAACAGTTAGAGCTGGACATGGAACAACAGACTGGTTCCAAATCAGGAAAGGAGTACGTCAAGGCTGTATATTGTCACCCTGATTATTTAACTTATATGCAGAGTACATCATGCGAAATGCCAGCCTGGATGAAGCACAAGCTGGAATCAAGATTGCTGGGAGAAATATCAATAACCTCAGATACGCATATGACACCATTCTTATGGCAGAAAGTGAAGAATAGCTAAAGAGCCCCCTGATGAAAGTGAAAGAGAGTGAAAAAGTTGGCTTAAAGCTCAACATTCAGAAAACTAAGATCATGGCATCTGGTCCCATCACTTCATGGCAAATAGATGGGGAAACAGTGACAGACTTTATTTTTCTGGGCTCCAAAATCACTGCAGATGGCGACTGCAACCATGAAATTAAAAGACGCTTGCTCCTTGGAAGAAAAGCTATGACCAACTTAGACAGCATATTAAAAAGCAGGACATGACTTTGCTGACAAAGGTCTGTCTAGTCAAAGCTATGGTTTTTCTAGTAGTCATGTATGGATGTGAGAGTTTATAAAGGAAGGTGAGTGCCGAAGAATTGATGCTTTTGAACTCTGGTGTTGGAGAAGACTCTTGAGAGTCCCTTGGACTACAAGGAGATCAAACCCGTCAATTCTAAAGGAAATCAGTCCTGAATATTCATTGGAATGCTGAAGCTGAAACTCCAATACTTTGGCCACCTGATGCGAAGAACAGACTCATTGGAAGAGACCCTGATACTGGGAAAGATTGAAGGTGGGAAGAGAAGGGGATGACAGAGGATGAGATGGTTGGATGGCTTCACTGACTCAATGGACATGTGTCTGAGTAAGCTCCAGGAATTGGTGATGGACATGGAAGTCTGGCATGCCGCAGTCCATGGGATCACAAAGAGCCGGACATGACTAAGTGACTGAATTGAACTGAATAAGATTATATATGTTAAGGCACTTTGCATACTGAAATGATATACTCGCAGGGAAAGTATTTTTTATGCTAACTAATATATATCATTCAAGGAGTAAGAAAGAGGAAGTAACACAGAAGAGGAGGTTGAAGCCAAGCAAAATGAAGAGAGGAGTGAAAAAGAGATTGAGGCTATTTGTGGGGCCATGAAAGGCGGTAACCTGTCTCTACCTGACCCAGTTATATTCTCGACAGTTAGTGATGACTTTGCAGCTTTTTGACTGCTCTTTAAAATTTTCATCATTGAATATTTGCAACAGCTGCCCTGACAAGGAACCCTTTTCCCACCTGAGGGTTATGGCCAGTGTGTTGATTCACAGCCATGGCTGCACATCAGAAGACCCTTTGGAGCTTTTAAAAAATTTTTCGTTTGTTTATTTGGCTGCTCTGTGTCTTTCTCTAGTAGCAGAGCGCTGGGGCTGCTCTCTTGTTGCTGTGTGTGGGCTTTTCATTGGGGCGACTTCTCTTGTTGTGGAGCATGGGCTCTAGGGCACGCAGGCTTCAGTAGTTGCGGTACATGGGCTTAGTTGCTCTGCATGTGGGATCTTCCTGGATCACAGATCCAACCCGTGTCCCTGACATTTGTTGGAAGATCTTTACCACTGGACCAACAGGAAAGTTCCTCTGGGGAGCTTTTAAACTCTACCCATGCCCAGGTTGGATCCTAAATCAATTACATCAACGTCTCTGGAGGTAGGGCCTGGGCATAAGTATTTTTGAAAAGCTTCCCCAGGTGGTTCAGTTTAGGGCCAGGCTAGAGAATCAGTGGGCTACACAGAGCAGTGCCTATCAAATTTATATGCTTATAAATTACATATGATCTTGTTATACTGAAGACTCTGATTCAACGGATCTGAAATGGTGGCCTGAGACCTTTAGAACAAGCTCACAGATAATACTGATGCTGCTGCTCCTCAGCCACACACTGTCAGGTGAAGAGCTAGAGAAAAATCCAAGATTTTTTTGCATGCACGGAATGTTCCATCATCTATCTCTGTTCTGGACTAGCAGCGTTAGCATTACCTGAGAACTGGCTGGAAATGCAAATCCTTGGGCCTTACCTTAGATTCATTAAGTCAGAAATTCTGGGGGCAGAACCCAGCAACAAATTGTTTTAATATGCTTTACAAAGGCCTGTATACTCAAAGCTATGGTTTTACCAGTAGTCATGTACAGATGTGAGAGTTGGACCATAAAGAAGGGTGAGTGCCAAAGAGTTAATGGTTTCAAACTGAGGTGCTGGAGAAGACTCTTGAGAATCCCTTGGACAGCAAGGAGATCATGGGAAGGACTGATACTGAAGCTGAAGCTCCAGTATGTTGGCCACCTGATATAAAGAGCTGACTCCTTGGAAAAGACCCTGATGCTGGGAAAGATTGAGGGCAGGAGGAGAAGGGGATAACAGAAGATGAGATGGTTGGATGGCATCACCGACTCAATGGACATGAGTTTGAGTAAGCTCCGGGAGTTGGTGAGGGACAGGGAAGCCGGGGATGCTGCAGTCCATGGGGTCATAAAGAATCAGACACGACTTAGTGACTAAGCAACAGTGATAATTGTTTTATAATGCTGTGTTAGTTTCTGCTATGTAATGAAGGAAATCAACCATTGTGTACATATATCCCCTCCCTCTTGGACCTCTCTCTCATTCTACCCTCTATCCCACCCCTCTAGGTCATCACATACCACTGAGCTGAGCTTCTTGTGCTTTATAGCAGCTTCTCACTAGCTAGCTATTTTACACATGGTAGTGCATACTTGTCTATCCCAGTCTCCCAGGCCTTCCCACTCTCCCCTTCTCCTCACCCCTGCCCCGTGTCCACATGCCCAATTTACCTGCTTCTCTATTCTTGCCTTGGAAATAGGTTCATCTGTACCATTTTTTCTAGATTCAAGAGCATTAATTTTAGATCAAGCATAATAACATGTCCCATCTATATTTTATTTCAGGATTGGGGCCCACGGTAAAGTTAATTATGATGGTCTCTAGTAGAAACCTTGTGAATTAGAGGCACTACTTTGTTTAGTTTCGAAGTATGCACAAATGTGGAAGGCTCCAGGTGGTGGCTCCACAGCGGGAGGAGGGACCTGGGAGCCTGGCAAGTGTCCTGGCTCTGCCACTAACCAGGTTTCAGGGCCCCCTGGGCTTCCCAAGTGGCTCAGTGGTAAAGAACCCACCTGTCAAGCAGGAGACACGGGTTCTATCCCTGGTTCGGGAAGATTCCCCTGGAGGAGGAAATGGCAACCCACTCCAGTATTCTTGCAGAGAATTCCATGCACAGAGGAGCCAGGCGGGCCCCAGTCCATAGGGTCACAAAGAGTCGGACGTGACTGAATGACTAAGCACAGCACTCATAAGCACAGCGCTCACACATAGGGCTACCTGTCACTCATGCTCATCTGCAAAGGAAGATGCAGTGTCAGATTATTAGCTCTAAAGACCTGTTCTAGCTCTAGTTGTTAAATTGTAAGTTAGGACTCCAAATGCTCTTTAAACTTAAGGGAAAGCCTGACTTCAGTGATGTTTTCTCCATTAAAAAAAAAAAAAAAGCCTTTCTATTTTACGGAAAGGGTTAAGTATCTAATATGCCCTAAAGCATCAAGGGCTTGTCTCGGCATCCCATCCTCCTTATCCCTGATGAATTGCCTGACACTTCCCTGATCTCGCAGCTCTTTTCTTTAGAAAATAACATTTGGTTCCTGTCATGGCAGAAGCCTGGGCTTTGCTGATTTAAGGCCATAAAGGAATGCGACAGAAAATTTAAATACTCTCATATCTATAAAAGTATGAAATACAAATGTTAATATAAAACACTCCTTATGTACAATAGAGTTATCTCTAATTGTGAGCAGTTCAGTTACTATTTGTTCATACCTAATTCTCTTACGGAAGTGCATAACTTGGATGGAGTTACAGTTTTCTACACTTTTAGGCCATATTAACTCAACTGTCACCTTGAGATTCAGTTGTTCAGTCACTCCGTCCTGTCCGACTCTTTGTGACCCTGTAGTCTGCAGTACGCCAGGCTCCTCTGTCCTTGGGATTCTCCAGCGTTCTTTTATCAGTAGTTAAATAGGTTTAGCAGGCAATGAACCCACTCCAGTGTTCTTGCCTGGAGAATCCCAGGGACGGGAAACCTGGTGGGCTGCCGTCTATGGGGTCGCACAGAGTCGGACACGACTAAAGCGACGTAGCAGCAGCGGCAGGCAATGACCAGTGTCCCTGTCTGTCTTCAATTGCTTTCTTCGCTAAACTAGGACATTTCACATCTTCCTTCCTTCATGAATTCAGTGAATATTCATGGGATGACTTCTACATGGTAGACTCTGTGCCAGAACCTGGAGTCATTGGCCAGTCCCTGGTCAGGGAACTAGATCCCACAACTAAAGATCCTGCATGCCACAGTGAAGACTGAAGATCTTACAGGCGAAAACTAAGACCCTGCGTAGCCAAATAAAATTACAAACAGAAAAAGTGAAAAAAAAAAAAAAAAAGATTTTCAGCCTAGTAACTGAATTTTTGACAGATCCCATTAAGTCTTATACTTTCCCTAGTAGGTTTCTCTCCCATCCCAAAGGCAGCTATTCCAAATGTCTCCCAATTCCTATTCAAACCCCATCCTACTTTCTTATCAGATATTCTCTATCGCCTTCCTAGGGCAAACAGAGGCCACGAATGCTATTCTTTTGGCTTTCCTTTCCTCTGCAGACGTACTCAGTTACCATAACTTCACTCATTCTCATCTAGAGCTACTCATTTATTTTTTCTGCCCTTGTTTAAGCCCCAGCTCAAATGTCACTTCCTGTTTAATACCATAAGAATAATCATAATACCATCACTAACAGGTATGAAAAATCTGGTCCTGGGCTGAGCATTGAACAGGATTTATCTCAATTTCATCCTCACAGAAAACTATGAGGAGGGCATCATGTCCATTTGGTAGACAAGAAATGAAAAATTAGGTTCAGTAACTTGCCTTGCTTTGTGTTCACGCTCAGTCTTGTCCAACTCTTTGCAACACCATGGACTGTAGCCCACTGGCCCAAATTCTGTCCCTGGAATTTTCCCAGCAAGGATACTAGAGTGGGTTGCCATTTCCTACTCCAGGGAATCTTCCCAACCCAGGAATTGAACCTGTGTCTCCTGCATTGGCAGGTGGATTCTTTACTACCGAGCCACCTGGGAAGCCCAGGTTAAGTAATTTACCCAGCATTAGACGAGGGTGGAGATGGGTTTCAAGCCTGGATCTGCCTGGAACTCAGAGTCCTGCTTCGAAGCAGGGGATGCAGTCTCCTGGGGCTCCCCCAGCCCTGTCATTTGTATCCACCCTGTGCACACACATCCTCTCCCCACACCTGCTAATGCTGTCTGTCTCCTGTTTTCCCCACCTAACTTGGAGCACCCAGGGGAGAGAGACTCTATCTGATTCATAATATCCTCCCCAACATCTGCCATTCCTGTCGCATGGAGGCCACCAGTGGAGTTTTACTGACCGAGGGGATGAGGTCTGACGCAGCAGAAAGCAGGGCTGTACCAGAGACTGGTCTCCAGCAGAGTGGTTAGTCTGCTATGAGGTGAGCAGTGGCAGGTATGGGGTTTGCTGTGCTGTGCTGTGCTTAGTTGTTCCATCATTTCCAGATCTTTGCGGCCCCATGAGTGGAGTGGGTTGTCATGCCCTCCTCCAGGGAATCTTCCCAACCCAGAGATCAAACCCAGGTTTCCCGCATTGCAGGCAGATTCTTTACCATCTGAGCCAACAGGGAAGCCCGGTATGGGATTTACCTCCCTGCATTATTTACCATTTATTCAACAAATGTTTATTGTGTGTCTTCTGTGTGTTAGGCACTATTTTAGTTGCTGGAAACACAGTGGGTGAGCCAAGCAGACAAAAAAATCCCCACCCTCAGGAAGCTGATATTCTAGCGGTGCAGGCAAATGAGTTCGCCAGGCACTTTGCCCACATTTTCAGTCCCCAGTTCTTTCCCTCTTTTTCCTCAAGGTTGGGGTGCTTATTAGGTGATTCCTTGTCAAACGTTCTCAGATCTTCTAAGAGTTACATCTCCTGTACTTATTGCTCAGGCTAAACAGCTGTGTGTGCTCAGTCGCTCAGTCTTGTCCAACTCTTCGTGACCCCATGGACTGTAGCCCACCAGGCTCCTCTGTCCATGGGATTTCCCAGGCAAGAATACTGGAGTGGGTTGCTATTCCCTTCTCCAGAGGATCTTCTTGACCCAAGGATTGAACCCTTATTTCCTGTGCCTCCTGCATTGGCAGGCAGATTCTTTACCACTGAGCCACCGCGGAAGCCCAAACAGCTGAAGAACCACAGATAAGAGCAAGTACTGAACAGACAGTGTATAGGCTCAGATGTCCCCTCCCTGCAAAACCTCTACAGGTATCGTCCTCCACAGGGTTCTTTTGTAGTCTGGATACGACATGATCTATTTCCCATTTTTCTGTGACTATTAAATTGTGAGCTGAGTTCCTTGGGAGGGCGAGAAAGAGCACTTTAAAAAAAAATTTATTTGTTTGGCTGTGCGGGGTCTTAGTTGCAGCATGCAAGGTCTAGTTCCCTGACCAGAGATTGAACCCCGGCCCCCTGGACTGGGAGCACGAAGTCTTAGCCACTGGACCTCCAGGGAAGTCCCAGCAGTGCTTTTGGAATCATGTCCTATTGTGTCACGGAGCCTTCGCTCCCCTCTTCTGGGTGGAGAGCACCTTGGGTGCTGGAGCTCACCCATCCCCTCCTCACTCCAAGCCAGGGATGGGAAATTGCTCTTGACCTCTGGGCCCTTCCAGGACTGAATGAGGTGGGAAACTGCTTCCGGATCTGGTCTAGAGGCAGCTGCTACAGTGATTCCATCAAGCCATCCATCGGTCCCCAGTCTGACTAGGGGTTCTCGCACGCCCACTTCAGAAGAGATCACAGACAAGGCATGAAGCCTACGCAGGGTGTATGCCCTCTTAAGCCCTAGGAGAGAAAGGAAGGCTCTTTGCTCTGCCACACGCCTCAGTGCACCATGCTGCCTGGTGCCCAGGAGCCTCCTCCACTCTGCTGGGGGTGGGGAAGGGAGAGGCTCAAGCGCTGGCCTCTGCCCTTGGGTGCTGATCACCCCTACCTGAGCCACCTGGGGCCTGTAGGGAGAGCAGGAGATGCTACCACCTTTCTCAGGAGCCCACAGCCTCCGCAGGACGATTTCAGAGCCCTGAACCCTGGATCTGCTACTGATGGCATGTTCCAGGCAGAGCCACTTGCCTGAAATGTGCAACCCAGCTCTCGGCCCTGGTCCTGCAGTCCTCTCCTTCTCCCTCTGGCCCATCCTTGTCTCCAAAAGGAAGTTTCTATGCTGGGTGTGTCCCGATCGCTGATTCCAGAATTACAGAGAATGACCCATCCGGGGTGAGGGTTGGGAGTGAGTCCTGGTCACAGACACATGACCAGAGTCCTCCAGGTGTCACCAGACAGGCGCCTGCCCTGCCCTCTGGGCTAATAAGGGCCACCTCTGGGTGGAATCTTCTCCCCCTTGCACGTGGTGTCCAGGTTCTCCTAGGCATCTGTGGAAGGGCCCCAAAAATCTAGTACCAAGGGGTGCAGCAAGGCGCTGGTCTAGCAGTGGCCTGACTGTGCCAACTTCAGCCTCTGGAGTCTGTGTTCCCAGTGCCCTCTTCTGAGGACCCCTCAGGCGGGGTGTCTGGGCCAGGACACTGCCTTTCCCAGACTGAGCCTGGGGCAGGCACTCCCCAGCACCGTCAGCATGAGGTCATCCTCCCATTAGGGATTTCCTGTCACTTCAGTACTCCCTGGAGACCGTCACCACCCTCCGCCCAGCCCAGGGCTCCCAACTCACCTTGGGGGCATTCATTACGAGGCAGCGCCAGCCCTGCCCTCCAGGCTTCATCCGCACCGCAGATGGGGGACAGGTCTCACCGCGATGGAGAAAACGAAGCCCTGTGGGTGAGCGTGTTCATTGGTGGGTGTTCTCTGCACCGGACAAGCCTGCTTTCCTGAGCATTGACCCTTCTGTGTCCCATCTGGGGTTTACCCTTTGGTGCTTGGCAGGGGTCTCCGGGGAGACTAAGACCTGTTGGCAACAAGGTGCCTTGGGGGCCACAGTAAGCACACAGCTTCCTTGAAGTGAAGAGACTGCACGTAGCAAACACTGGACAGCGTCAGAAGATGCAATTATCAGGTGAATCTTAGGCTAAGAATGTGGGGATTCACCACTGTCTCTCCCTAGTCAGATGGTGGTGGCACAAACCACTCCCTGCTAGGATGTGGTTAGGGGGGAAGGGAGAACCTGGGTGTGTGCTCACACTGATTTCCAGCACGCTGTGCACAGAGTAGGAACACAGCAAACCTCTGTCCACTGTTAAAGCTATGGTTTTTCCTAGGGCTTATTTGCTCTATCAGTTCTGGCTAAGGGAGGAAGCAGGGGGACTTGAGGTGGTGGGTAGGAAAATGAGGGGGGTGGGATGAATTGAGAGACTGGGATTGACATATATACACTATTAATCCATACTGTGCTCAGCTCTGTCCGTCTCTTTGTGACCCCATGGACTGCAGCCTCCCAGGCTTCTCTGTCCGTGGGATTCTCCAATCAAGAATACTGGAGTAGGAAGCTGTACCCTCCTCCAGGGGATCTTCCCAACCCAGGTATTGAACCTGCATCTCCTGTATCCCCTGAATTGTGGGCAGATTCTTTACCCACTGAACCACCTGGAAAGCCCATACAGTATTGATACTGTATATAAAACAGGTAAATAATGAGAACTTACTGTTATGGCACAGGAAACTCTACTTAATATTCTGTGATGACCTATATGGGAAAAGAATCTAACGAAGAGTGGATATACATATATATATATATATGTATATATATAATTGATTCCCTTTGCTGTACAGTAGAAGCTATTAATAACACAACATTGTAAAGCAACTATATGACATTAAAATTTTTTTTTAAAAAAGAGTGTAGGGAATATCTAATGGTTACAACATCTTTGATACAGAAAGATTGATAAATTAAAATTTAAAAATTATTTTTTCCAAAAAAAAAAAGAAACAGCAGGCTCTTATGGGACTGGATCAGGACTCTGAGGGGTACATTAAGGGGAGGGCTGAAGGCAGGAGTAGACGGAGTGTTTTCAAGAGGTTGGGGTGGTGGTGGTGGTGGAGGAAGAGGGATTCTGGGGGATAATTAGGGCCCAAGTTCGCTTCCCTGGTGGCTCAGGTGGTAAAGTGTCTGATTGCAGTGCCGGAGACCCGGGTTCGATCCCTGGGTCAGGAAGATCCCCTGGAGAAGGAAATGGCAACCCACTCCAGTATTCTTGCCTGGAAAATCCCATGGACTTAGGAGCCTGGTAGGCTACAGTCCATGGGGTCGCAAAGAGTCGGACACGACTGAGCGACTTCACTTTCACTTTCAAAATGTGAACAGAATGGGAGAGGGGGACTTCTCACTCTGACGGGGGCTCAATATGTGGGGATACCAGGCACCTGTGCTGCACTGGGGCTTGCTATATAGAGTTCCAGGCACTAGCGTCCTGGGGTGTGTGTCCTGTCTGGGCTGGCTCCTTTGGTCACAGTGTCACAGTCACAGGCGCCCCCAAGTGGCTTCAGAGCAGCACACCTGAAGGAGGGGATGGGAGTTCAAGATGGTACTGAACTGTGGTACCCACCCTCCTCCTCTGAGAAATAACGTGCTGAGGCTTTGAGGGAGCCAGGAAGATGGCTCAAGATGGGTCAAGAGACACTGAAACCAGATGATTTTTTGAGAATGTGTCCCCATTTGTATCTACAGACTTGAGAAATCTGAGAAAGCTGGAATGTTTAAGAATATAATATTTTATTCCCCATATTTCTCGCTTGTCCTCCCCTCAGAGGTAAAGAATCTGTGCAGGAGATCTGGGTTCAACTCCAGGGTCAGGAAGATCCCCTGGAGAAGAGAATGGCAACCCACTCCAGTATTCTTGCCTAGAGAATCCCATGGACAGAGAAGCCATGGGGTTGCAAAAAGTTGTATATGACTGAGGGACTTTCACTTTCAAGATAACATTTACTATCTGTTCTTCTGATTACAAATCAGTATTTGTTTACAAAGAAAATTTGGACAATATTTGGATTTCCCTGGTGATCCAGTGGCGAAGACTCTGCACTTCCAATGCAAGGGGCAAGGTTTCAATCCCTGGTAGGGGAACTAAGATCCTGCATTATGTGAGACATGAGCAGAAAAATAAATAAATAAATAAAATGGTCAGTACTTTAAACAAAAGAAAACTGGACAATAATATAGAGAAACCACAGAAGGAAGATAAAAATGACTCATAAGCTCATCCCCAGAGGTAACTACTGTTTATAATTTTATATTATACATACTGTTTTTAACTTACTTTATCAACTTAAAACTGTATCATGAATCTCTTCATATCTGTAGGTCTGCTCAAAATTATTTAACCAGTTCTTCCGTTGGACATTAAGGTGGCTTACAACTGTTAGCCATAAAATAAAGCTGTGATGAATAGCGCTATAAGCAAATTTTGTACATATACATATGAGTTTCTTGGATAAATTCCTAGGAAAATAATGACTGGTCGAATAATGGGCACATTTTTAAGGCTTTAATGCACATTGCTAAATTGTCTTTCAGAAAGGTGGTTTCAATTTACACTCCTACCTACAAAGTATTGGAATATCTATTTCCCCACAATCTCACCAAAATATGGTATTATCTTTAAAAATCTTTGTCAACTTGAAATTAGAAAGAGATAATGTTTAGTTGTTTAAATTACCATTTCTTTGATTTTTAATAAGGATAAATAATATATCTTTTCACTTTTTAACTTCCTATGTAAATAGCCTGTTTGTGTCATCTGTTTATTTTATTGAATTTTTATTATGTATCAGATATTGGGGTTTTCTACTTGGTGTGTTCAGCTGTCTCTCGTTAATTTTCAGGAGCTTTTGAAATAGTATTATTAGCCCCTTGCTCATGCTTTGAAGACTTCATTCGCATAGCTTTAAGCTTTTTTTCCCTTATAGTAATTTTAAATATTTAGTTAGTCAAAATTGTCAGCTTTGGTGTTATATCAGGAAAGATTTTCTCCTTATCAACAATATAAAAATATATTGTCTATTCTCATTCATTTTTTATTTTCTGACTACATTTCAATCTTAATTCTTTAATCCCTCTTGTATTTATTCTGGTGTCTGACATAGTTAAAAACCTAACTTATTTTTTTTTCAAATGTTTGGCCAATTTTCCCAACATCTTTGATTGTACAGTCTGTCTTTTCCTCAAAGATTTAACACATGATTGTTTTGATTAATCCTTTTTTAATTTTCCATATTAACCATATTTATTAACCATTTACATTTCTCTTTTGGTGAATGGTCTGTGCATGTGCTTTGTCTATTTTTCTATTACTGCCTTCATATCTTATGGATTAAAAAGGATATTTTATATATCGAATCACAAATTCCTTTTAGCTACTGTGTTGCAAATGTTAATTTTCTGGCATAGAGGCTTTACATTTTCTCTAGTCATATTAATCTTTTAATTTATGGTTTCTGATTTGGTTCTTGGGTTTGGATAAGCCTTTCCCTTGTCAAGATGGCACAAACTGTCACCTGGAGTTTATTTAGCTTTCTTTCTTCTTTCCTTCCTTCCTTCCACCATCCACTCTAATTTATTTGTAGTTTATTTTAATCTGTTATATTGGGCAACAATCTAATTTTGTCTTTTCTCAAAAGAGTTACCTAACAGTCCCACTCTTGTTTATTGAATAGTCTTTTACTCTCTTATTTGAAATGTCGCTTTTATCATAAATTTTTGCATGCACCAGGTCTTGCTGCTGCTGCTGCTGCTGCGTCGCTTCAGTCGTGTCCGACTCTGTGCGACCCCATGAACGGCAGCCAACCAGGCTTCCCCTCCCTGGGATTCTCCAGGCAAGAACACTGGAGTGGGTTGCCATTTCCTTCTCCAGTGCATGAAAGTGAAAAGTGAAAGTGAAGTCGCTCAGTCGTGTCCGCTCTAGCGACCCCATGAACTGCAGTCTACCAGGCTCCTCTGTCCATGGGATTTTCTAGTCAAAAATACTGGAGTGGGGTGCCATTGCCTTCTCCGGCACCAGGTCTTACTCCTTGCTAACATCCTGTCGCTGCCCTGCTTTTAATTCTGAGATTGCCATCCTACAAAACCCTTGTCCTGCATCATTCTAGCCTTCCCCTCTTACTGCTTCTCCTCTCTGGATGCAGAGAGCTGCTGGGGAAATTATTCAGTTCTGCTGGTTGCCATTGCTCTAAATCCACAGTTTTCCATCTTAGCTGGACCCTCAACTTTGCCTTACAGTCACGTCAACTCCCTTGCCCAGTCTTGAAATAGCCATTATCAAAGCTCCATCTGCTTTATCCTTTACCCCATCACCAGCAGATAACCTCAGCTTCTATCTGAAAGTGTGTATTAGTGGCTCAGTAGTGTCCTACTCTTTGTGACCCCATGAACTGTAGCCTGCCAGGCTCCTCTGTCCATGGAATTCTCCAAGCAAGAATATTGGAGTGGGTAGCCAGTGGAGTGGGTACTCCTCCAGGGTATCTTCCCAACCCAGGAATTGAACCTGGGTCCGCTGCATTGCAGGCAGATTCTCTACTGTCTGAGCCACCAGGGAAGCCCTCTATATGAAAACACATGTTCTACTGGATCTTTCTCAACTCCGACTCACCCACTAACTTTTCCTCCTTGAGGAACCAATCACTGTTGGTATTTACTGAGTGCTTATTCTGTGCTGGGCACTCTTTTAGCCACTTTACATGTGGTTCATCCTCACAACTGTATGAGGTGGGTCTTCTTATTATCCTCAGATAACAGGAAAAGAAAGATGCCAAGTTATGTAATTTGTTTCAGGTCATGCTACAGTAATGACTGACAAGTAGGATTCAAATCCTAGCTGTGCCTTGATTGTTCAAGCTTTTGACCGTGATCTCTTTTCATCTTCACATGTGTTAATGGATGGGGAGGGTGGATTACCTTGGTTTTTAATCTTCCTTCTCTGGTGTGTTAGTAAAATCATTCGTTTCTTCATTGATTCAACTCTTCCACAAATACTCAAACTCCTTCACTGTGCCAGCCACTCTGCTGAGGATATAGCAGGAGGTAAAACCAGACACAGTCGCCATTCTCTTGAGGCTGACAGTCTATTGGTGCAAAAAGAAATTCACCAAAGCATGACACCCACAGTTAAACACACAAATACATCCCAAATAGGTGTTTCAAAGGAAAGGAACATAGTTCTTTGAGAGTGGACAGGAAAGGCTTGAGGAGCAGGGGGTGAGGGTGTTAGGAGAGTGCCTTCCTGAAAAAGTGAACAGTGAGCTAATAAGCTCAGAGCAAAAGATGAAGAGGAGTAGATTATGCAAAGGGCAGGGATGGGCAGGATCCAGGCAGAGGGCGGTACATGTCAAATGGTTCTCTGCATGTTTAGTGAAATGTTGTGAGAGGTTGCTAGGCAGACACTCACAGACACAGGGCCTTGCTAGGCTCTCCACCCAGGCTCAGCCCATGGCTGCCCCAGGCCATGTCCCTGAGTAATGACCTTGGACCTGGAAGGTATGAAAGGAAGGAGGTGAGCTCTCCGTCTAGTTGCTGTGTTGTGACTGCAGCTCTTCTGCCAGTGACTTGTGCCCAGATCTGATGCCAAATAATAGCATTTGTCCACAGACTCTCCTGCCTTTTCACAGTGTTAACACCTCTTATTGAAAGAGCCATTCTGGTTCTCTATGGCAGGGTCCCCAGCCTCCAGGCTCAAATGCCGGATGATCTGAGGTGGAGCTGAAGTAATAATAATAGGAATAAAGTGCATAAGAAATGCAATGCGCTTGAATCATCCCGAAACCATCCTCCTGCCCCTGGTCCGTGAAATAATTGTCTTCCACGAAACCTGTCCCAGGTGCCAAGAAGGTTGAGGATTCCTGCCATGGGACGAGGGCTATCAGTTTACAAGGCGAACGTGGACGCCCCTTGTTTTCAGGTGCAAGGACTTGTGTCACTGAGGGACACTACTCACCGCTCGTCCCACTCCTTGCTCTCTCCTTGGGAGTGGAGTTAGTTCAGTGTCTGCTGAGTCACTCACAACTCTTTGTGACCCCTGTGACCCCTGCCAGGCTCCTCTGTCCATGACATTTCCCAGACAAGAATCCTGGAGTGGGTTGCCATTTCCTTCTCCAGGGGCTCTTCCTGCCCTGGGATCGAACCCATGTCTCCTGTGTTCCCTGCACTGGCAGGCAGATTCTCAACCACTGGACCACCAAGGAAGTCCCATGAATTCCTTTTTGTAAGAGAAACAACAAGCCGTGTCTTCTCTGTCCTTGCTGTGGAGGAAACATGACCTGGTGTTTCTGGAACCCTAACAAGCTCACTTAGGTTCAAATTCAGGTTTAGGATTCAGCTCATCCTCTCAGCCAGAGAAGATAAAAGAGCCAAGACAGAGGGGAAATATCCATGTGACAGTCATGTCTTTATTTATTTTAAAAAGAGTTATCTTGGATCCCAGAGATTACATTTTTTTTAATCCATTGTAGGGCTCTGGCATGGACCCTGTTGTATAAAACACACAGGGCGGGGATGTTGCTGGAGAAGTGGAAGTCCTCTGAAGGGATGTAGGGAAAAGGTAGACCATAGGCCTTCTGAGACCTTAATCATCATTAGTGGCTGGGATGCTGACGTGTCAGAAACAGCAGGGCTGCTGCTGCCAAACAAAACCAAATTTATCGGCAAATGGGGCATTACTATGACAGTTTCAAATACTGGGCACATTAAGTGTACGGTTAAGTACGGAATATCACAGGCCATAGCCAAGCCTCTTCCTCCTTTTATCTGTTCCCCAGATCCCATTCAGTCCATATGCAATATGTATTTACTTCAAGAGAAGCATTCCTGATTCCCATAGAGTCTAAGTTTCCATTTCAGCTTGAATTTAGAGTTAAACATGTAATTTGTTTGCTCAGCAGTAGTCTTTGATACAGATGTTTATCTTGTCTGGAAAGTGTTTGGAGGTATGAAGCAGCCTCAGAAGTCAGCTGGGCCTGTCTCTCTTCCAGAAGAGGAATCCCCTCTGTATAAGTTAAAGGTCAAGAAAGAGAAAGCCCAACTCAAAATAACTCAAACAGTAAAGGGATTTATTGGTTTTTGTAACTTGTAGAGCAGGAGGGCTGGCTTGACCCAGTAGCTTAGTGAGGAAATTAAGGGTGGTGTTTCTTGCCATCTCTGTGCTCTGACTTCGTCCTCTTGGAAAGCGTTAAGTGTTAGTTGCTTAGTCGTGTCCTACTCTTTGCAACCACTGTAGCCCACCAGGCTCCTCTGTCCATGGAATTTTCCAGGTAAGAATACTGGAACGGGTTGCCATTTCCTTCTCCAGAGGATCTTCCCGACCCAGGGATCGAACCTGTGTCTCCTGCATTGGCAGGCAGGTTCTTTACCAGATGAGCCACCAGGGAAACCCCATCATAAAGGATACCCTACAACTAGTTAGTCCACCTCCAGCTTCCCCTTGCCAACAGCATCCAATCAGGGCACACCTGAAACCTGTTCTTTCCCACCATACAGCTTACTCACTTCTCTGCCTGCCTTTGAGTCTCTGCCAAAATGCATGCGATAGTAGTTGATTCCCTTAGCTGAGCAGATTCAGTAAGTAGCCTTTGCTTTCTTCACTTGTTTGGGCTTCGTTTACTTCCACTGAGTAGATGCTCAGTAATTACTGGCGGGAGGAAGAAAAGAATGAAATATAGTTAGGAAATCTAAGTAGACACAATTTCCCCCCAGATTTATTGAGATATAATCGACACGTCATTGTGTAAGTTTAAGGTGCACAATGTGGTATACGTAAATAGATATAATATTTATTTGCCAATTGCACTTCAATAAAACTGGAAAAAACCCACAGTAAAAGAAGAATGGAGATGCAGATATAGAGAACAGACTGTGGACATAGAGGAGGATGGAGAGGTGGGATGAATTGAGACAGTAGCATTGATATATATATATATACTTCCATGTGTAAAATCGATAGCTAGTGGGAAGTTGTTATTCAGCACAGGGAGCTCAGCTCAGTGCCTTGTGATGATGAAGAGGGATGGGATGGCGGGTGGTTGGGTGAGAGGAGGGCTCCAAAGGGAGGGGACATAGGTATACATAATATGGCTGATTCACATTGATTCACATTGTTGTATGGCAGAAACCAACGCAACATTGTAAAGCAAGTGTCCTCCAATTTAAAATAAATAAAAAATAAAATAAAGGGGACAGAAAAGAAATAAAGAAGGAACTAGGTAATCTCTGTTCCTTTGCTTAGAGGGACTACTAGCTTTTAGGCATCTGATACAGTTTTGGCTTTTGTTTCAGGGTAGCCACCTCTTTAAAGTGTTAAGAAGTGCTTTTCATCAATATTTATTTAATTTTTTCCTTGAAATGTAGTTCCTTGACTTCTGTAGAAATTGACAGAGTAAAATAAAAGCACATGGTCTTCCTTTCCCATCTATCATCAAATATCCATGATGATAGGCAAATAGAAAAACAAATCTCCCTCAGCTTCAGGAACGTTGGCTAAAATTAAACATGTGTCAGAATCTAGGAGGAGTAGATACTACATACAGCTCTGTGGGGCTGGATTAACAGCTAATTCCTCCATGCCTTTCACTGTAAAACAATGCCAAGTGAGCCCCAGCCTTGGCTGCTCTCCACACCAACAGCCCCTAACTCATTGCTTTGCCAGCAGGACTCACCTTGGCCTGTCTAGAGGCGTTTTGCCCTCTGGCACATAAATGACTACGCCCACCAGAGACTGGGGAGGCGGGCAGGGAAGACTTTGTCATCAGCAGAGGATGCCAGGGCTGAGAAAAAGGAGACCTCTAAAACCTCTCCGTCAGGCTACCTCCCGGCCTCATGCACAGGCAGGACTTAAAATCCAGAATCGTGTTCTGCTTCCCTCTCCGTATCCTCTGAACCAACAGCCAGAGTCACAAGGGGGAGCTTCTTCCGGGCGTGCTGGGTGTGGGCTCTTTGAATTGCCTGGAGAACTGGGATGGAGATCACCTCCCCACCCCTATTCCGATTCAGTGCAGAACAAAGGTCAGGAAACCTGCCCTCAGCCCCAGGTGTGAAAGGGAGATGGCGCCTCCCAGGCACACTGGCCACTGTGCACCTGGAGACACTGTTTGTTAAAGGGCGGAACACCGGAAAACAGAGCTTTGTGTAAAAAAAACAAAAACAAAAAGCAAAAAACCCTCTAGCATTAAAAGACACATGTGACAGTGAAGTCTGAGGAAAAGACAGGCCCTTTTCCATTCACTCTGTCTTAATTAATTATTTTTGCGTGCCCTGGGTCTTCTTTGTGGTGCGCGGGCTTCTCACTGTGGCAGCTTCTCTTGTTTCGGAGCACAGGCTCTAGAGTGCGTGGACTTGAGTAGTTGCGGTGCTCTGGCTGTGTAGCTATGGCACCCCGGCATCGTTGCTCTGAGGCATGTGGGATCTTCCCGGACCAGGGAATGAACACAGGTTCCCTGCATTGCCAGGCAGATTCATAACCCCTGGATGATCAGGGAAGTCTCTCCGTTCAACCTTTTATCTTAGCTCGTGGAACTGGGTTTGACACGTAACTCATCACTTCATAAATACATTTTGAAGACTGAGAGTAACACAAAAGCAGTTTACAAAGACCCTGCTCTGTATTTTTAATAAATAACATCCTTTTGTCTTTTAAGACTGATCAGGCCATGAAAAGAAAAGAATGCAGTGTCCAACTCACCTGAAACATGATGTTCTGATTCACTAGGTCTGGGGTGGGGTCTGGGAGTCTGCATTTCTAATAAAGGTCCACAGCAAGCCAGTGCTGCTGGGGTACATCACAGCAGTAAGGACCTAACAAGGACTTCCCCAGTGGTCCAGTGGTTAACAATCTGGATCTTCCAATGCAGGGAATGAAGGTTCAATCCCTGGTCAGGGCATTAAGATGCCATAGGGCTACTGAGCCCGTGTGCCACAGTGAAGAGCCCTTGTGCTGCAACTAAGACCCCATGCAACCAAATTAATTAATTAAAAAAAAAAGAACTTAACATGTCTGGGAAGTAGCTCCACGCAGGAAGCATTAACTCTGTTGCCATCTCTTGGCATCATGATGGACAGCTCACTTCTCATGAGACACAGAAAATGCAAGTGATGGTCCAGTGTAGAGACCAGTTACACTAGAAGTTAGAGAAGATACCAGAAAACAATGTATATTTCCATTCAAATAAAAAGGAAATGATGTTCTTGGGCCAGGCTTGCTATGAAGGAACAAAAGCTTTTCACCACGCTTTGATTAAAGGTAAGGCGCTTCCTTAATCTGGACCCGTGGACTAAACAGCTGGTCAGATCCCAGTTTGGAAAATCATTGCCAAATGTCGCGGACTCTCCCTTACCAGGCTGGTTCTACAGTTTGGTTGGAATTCTATGCTTCGGACAAATGGATGCTGAGGCGATTACTTAGCTTCACTTGACACTGCAGGCCCTGGGACTTGTGCATGATTATGGCTAAAACCACTGGTAATGAACACTTCCAAATTATGACTCATTCCACTGAGCTGACTCTTCACAATGTGTGCTCAGCCTGTTACCATCCTGATCACCCCTCTTGTCATCTGACTTGCAGACGGGTGCCTGATCTCCTTTGATATACTGTACATGACATCCCAACAAACCCTTCTCTTTAATCAAAGGCATCAGACATATGCCACCGTCAGAAGTTGGGTGGGGCGAACACAGAGCAGATGTGTTCCTGCAGGTCAGATGGAATGAGTGGATTTGCAACATACACTTGGCATAATCTTTAAATTAACCCTAGGATCTAATTTTAAAATAAAGCTCCACTTTTTTTTTTTTTTTTTGCACAAGGCACAGACATTGTAGCCAGCAGCTTTTAACAGCAGCAGGAAAGCAGAAGTCCTGAGATAACTTCATAAATCCCTTTAGGAGGACAGCATCACATATGAAAATTCTTGGGCCACAGAATCTCACCTTTTAAAATATCTAAAGAAAAAACATGCTCATGTTCAAACACCAAAGAGGATATGTATCTGTTAATTTTATTTTTTTATTTAAAAATTAATTAAAAAATTTTTTTTTTGGCCACACCACAAGGCATGTGGGATCTTAGTTCTGCTGCCAGGGATTGAACCCATGTGCCCTGCATTTCTACATTGGAAGAGTGGAGTCTTAACCACTGGACCATCCAGGAAGTGTCTGTATCTGTGAAATTTAAATCAGCCTTGCAAATAAAGACAAATACATTACTGACCATACGTATTAATTTTTAAAATAATGTATATTTATTATTTATTTATTTTTGGTCTTCACTGCTGCATGTGGGCTTTCTCTAGTTGCAGCAAGCAGGGGCTACTCTCTCATTGTGGTGCACGGGCTTCTCACTGCAGTGGCTTCTCTTGCTCTGGAGCACGGGCTCCAGGGTGCTCAGCCTCAGTAGTTATGGTGCATGGGCTTAGTTGCTCCGAGGCATGTGGGATCTTCCTGCCCCAGGGATCAAACCCGAGTCCCCTGCATTGGCAGACTGATTCTTAACAACTGAACCACCAGGGAAGTCCTACACATTAATTTTTAAAAATCATACTGCCAGATGTATGCCCAAAGTGGAATGAAAAGAAGTATTGTTTTTTTCTAACAATTCTGTAGCATTTTTTTTTTTTCTTTCAAAAAAGGAACAGGTACTCAGCAAAGGGTCTGTTCTGATGGTCGTGCTCAAGAAGTGCTAGGATGAGATGCAGATAGTGAGCCAGAGGTTGGACTAATTATCTGGCAAGGGCCTTTTTTTTGGGTTGTTTTATTTTGAAGTGTAATTGCTTTACAATATTGTGATAGTTTCTGCTGCACAGCAAAGTGAATCAGCTATATGTACACACTTATCCACTCCCTCTAAAGCCTCCCTCCCACCACCCCCTCCCACTGCCCCACCCTAACCCCTCTACATCATCACAGATCACAGAGCAGCAAGCTGAGCTCCCTGTGTTATACAACAGCCTCCCACTAGCTATCTTTTTCACACATGGTACTCTGTGTGTCAGTGCTACCCTCCCAATTCGTCTCACCTTCCCCTTCCCCACCGTGTCCACATGCGGCAGGCTCCCTTATAAACCTGTGATGTCTGAGGTTCTGTGTCTGAGATAGCCACCCGTTTCCTTCACTGCAGCTCGAGGCTGCTGCGTGTGGTCAAAGAAGGGCCACACTGGATGTGGCTGTTTGGGTCTGGTTCCCTCCCACCTCACCCCACCCACCCCGTAACCGGCCTGCTCACGATACCCAGCACTGCCTGCTGAACCTGTGCATAGCAGACTCCTCTCCTGCCCTGCACCGCCTCTTCTCCCAGCTCCTCTTCCCTGGCAGATGACACCTGCCCCTCTCAGCCCTTCCCTTTTGGCCATCCGTATCACTTCACAAAGAATCGGACACGACCGAATGACTGAAAAACAACAATAAAAGACAATCACTTCCAATAAGGGAGAGAGCGATCAAACTGCTCTCCAAGAATTTTCTCCTTTACCCACAAATGAGCTCCTTGTTTTCATCATTTTCACTTTGGGGAAACAAGGGAGAAATAGAAAGATATTCTTTGTTTATGTAGATTTGAATCCTAGCTCTGCCACTACTATCGGCTGACTTTAGACACCAGTCTGTGCTTAGCTACAAAGCAGGGAAATGCTGACTATAGTTAGGGGAGTGTTCAATCAAAACTCAGCAAGTCCTAGTACTCAAAGGCAGAGGAGAGGATAGATATCCTCTGCCCAAAAGGTGAACCCAGACCCTGTTGGGAATAAAGCTAACGTAAAATGCGTATCTCAGAGAACTTTGGGGCCTTCCCTGAAGAGCAGAAGGATCAAACCCCCTAGGGTAGGGGCCAGAAGGAAGACTGTTACACTCTTGGAGAATACAGTAAGTCCCCTGCATATGACCCTCCAAGTTGTGAACTTTCAAAGATGTGAATGTGCGCTTGTGTGTAAGTTAGTTCATGTGTGTGCATCCTCTACACGTGGTTGTGCTTGTGTGTGCGCTACTGCACAGGACTATATGGAGGACAGTAGTGCAGTATCTTTATGTCAAGCCCCGGATGTCCAGAAGCATTCTCTTCCCCAAAGGTGAACCCAGCCTGCTGCTGCTTCTGTCCTGTACCAGCATCATGAGATTTTATCCAGTCAGCATTTCCACGGAACCAAAATCACCAGCAAATAAACACAAACTCTTAATGCTCAATTATTTGTTTGTAGACAAGATGACACTCGAAGCCATGGAATAGAGTGGGAGACCCAACCATACTCATGCAAAGGCACCGTACGTTTTCCAGAAGACCATGGTCAATAGTGGGAAATGCCTGCTGGCAGGAAGCTTTTAAATTGCTGAGACTATTATGCACAGCAGACATGATTTGAACAAACATCTCTTAGAGTCAACATATGAATGGATAATGGACTCTATGAAAAGAAGGATCAATGAGGTACTGCAATTTGCAATCAAAGAGAGATGGACAGATGCCTGGGGAGACAGTCGGATGTTGGGATTACATAGCACCCAGGTTTTTATGAAAGCCTGGAATTGGGAGTAAACAGACTGGCTATAAAGTTTAACAGCTGTAAAATGTTTCAATCTTTTGTAAGATTTCAGTTTAAGGTAGTAGTTCTTTTTTTTAATTAATTTTGTTGGACTGTAGTTGCTTTACAATGTTCTGTCAGTTTCTGCTGCACAGCAAAGTGAATAAGCTGTATGTTTACATATATCCCCTCTTTTCTGGATATTCTTCCCATTTAGGTCTTCACAGAGCACTGAGTAGAGTTACTTGTGCTATATAGTAGATTCTCATTCGTTATCTATTTTATACATAGTATCAGCAGTGTACATATGTCAATTCCAATTTCCCAATTTATCACCCTCCCTTTTCCCCTTTGGTTTCCATATTTGTTCTCTACATCTGTGTCTCTATTTCTGCTTTGCAAATAGGATCATCTATACCATTTTTCTAGATTCCACATATATGTGTTAACATATGGTATTTGTTTTTCTCTTTCTCACTAAGGCAGTGGTTCTTAACCAGAGGCAATTTTGCCCCTGGAAGGATATCTGGTACTATCTAGAGAGATTTTGTCGCCATTGGTGGGAGAAGCTCTGGTCAAAGCCAAGGATGCTGCTAAACTTCCCGTAAAGAAGAGAATCTCTTCCACTCTCCATCACAACAAAGAATTATCCAGTCTAACATGTCAGTGGTGTTAAGGTTGAGAAACCCTGGCATAAGAGACAAACAGCATGAAAGATTTTTAGAAGGGGCAATAATCCACAACTCCTTGAAATAGGTTGTGTATCCTAGAGTGTGAAGTTGGACCTTCCTGAGGAGTAAATAGGATGTGTCCTCTATAGCATACATCCTCAGGAAGACGGAGAGAAGCTGTATTCTTCTTGTAAAACTAGGCTTCAAGACAAAGCAGAAAGAAAAGACACGAGAAGGCAAGCACTCCCTATAATCAGTTACACAGTTTATCTTGGTCGTGCTTTTTGTTGCTAGCTGGCTCTCATAAAATCAATCACTTTTGAGAATCTTGCATACACAGTAATTGAGAAAAAAGTTATTAATGAGACATAAAGAATGTTGTCATCAGCCCATTTGGGCTGCTACAAATCTCTTGGATCCAGGTTCAAAGACAGATGGGAATACTGTAAGAGCTGGGCTACTGCACTATCCAGATTCCAATACAAGTTGCATAGCATCACGATGTTGGAAAGCCTCATTTTCTTTGGTGTTTGGATCAGGAGCCCAGCTTGGACTTGTGACAAGCCCGTATTTCCACCAACAAATGCCAGGGTGTCTGCCCAGTATCACTTCTAGCTTTTTTTTTTACCATGCCTTCTGCAGCACATGACAGAAACTCGTCTATGTTCATGAGTCATAAAATAAACTAGGATTGGGAACAGGGCAGAATTTTGTCTCATTTCAAACATATCTTAGGTTTTTAGATGTCCATGAATAAACTGATTTACCTGCTTACCATTTAAAAAAATTTTTAATTTTTATGAATTTTTATTGGAGTATAGTTGCTCTACAATGTTATGTTAGTTTCTGCTGTATAGCAAAGTGAATCGGCTATACATGTGTGCTAAGTCACTTCAGTCATGTCTGACTCTTTGAGACTCCATGGACTGTGTGCCTGTCAGGATCCTGTGTCCCTGGGATTCTCCAGGCAAAGATACTGGAGGGGAGTGCCATGCCCTCCTCCAAGGGATCTTCCTGACCCAGGGATTGAACCCGCATCTCCTGCGTCTGCTGCACTGAAGGAGGATTCTTTACCCCTGAGCCAACCGGGAAGCCACCCCCTGCCCCTCTGCCTCTGGCCTCATTTTTGGATTTCCTTCCCATTTAGGTCACCACAGAGCATTGAGTAAAGTTCCCTGTCTTATACAGTTGATTTTCTTTAGTAATCTATTTCATACACAGTGTTCAGTTCAGTTCAGTCACTCAGTCTTCTGACTCTTTGCAACTCCATGGACTACAGCACACGAGGCTTCCCTGTCCATCACCAACTCCCAGAGCTTGCTCAAACTCATGTCCATTGAATCAGTGATGCCATCCAACCATCTCATCCTCTGTCATCCTCTTCTTCTCCCACCTTCAATCTTTCTCAGCATCAGGGTCTTTTCCAAGGAGTCAGTTCAGTCACATCAGGTGGCCAAAGTATTGGAGTTTCAGATTCAGCATCAGTCCTTCCAAAGAATATTCAGGACTGATTTCCTTTAGGATGGACTGGTTGGATCTCTTTGCAGTCCAAGGGACTTTCAAGACTCTTTTCCAACACCACCGTTCAAAAGCATCAGTTCTTCGGTGCTCAGCTTTCTTTATAGTCCAACTCTCACATCCATACATGACTACTGGAAAAGCCATAGCTTTGACTAGACAGACCTTTGTCAGCAAAATAATGTCTCTGCTTTTTAATATGCTGTCTAGGTTGGTCAACTTTTCTTTCAAGGAGTAATTGTCTTTTTATTTGATGGCTGCAGTTACCATCTGCAGTGATTTTGGAGCCCCTTCAAATAAAATCTGTCTGTTTCCATTGTTTCTCCATCTATTTGCCATGAAATGATAGGACCAGATGCCATGATCTTAGTGTTCTGAATGTTGAATTTTAAGCCAACTTTTTCACTCTCCTCTTTCACTTTCATCAAGAGGATCTTTAGTTCTTCTTTGCTTTCTGCCATAAGGGTGGTGTCATCTGCATATATGAAGTTATTGATATTTCTCCCAGCAATTTTGATTCCAGCTTGTGCTTCATCCAGCTTGCCATTTTGCATGATGTATTCCACATATAAGTTAAATAAGCAGGGTGACAATATACAGCCTTGACGTACTCCTTTCCTGATTTGGAACCAGTCAGTTGTTCCATGTCCAGTTCTAACTGTTGCTTCTTGATCTGCATACAGATTTCTTAGGAGGCAGGTCAGGTGGTCTGGTATTCCCATCTCTTTCAGAATTTTCCTCAGTTTGTTGTGATCCACATGGTCAAAGGCTTTGGCATAGTCAATAAAGCAGAAGTAGATGTTTTTCTGGAACTCTCTTGCTTTCTCAATGAGCCAATGGATGTTGGCAATTTAATCTCTGGTTCCTCTGACTTTTCTAAATCCAGCTTGAACATTTGGAAGTTCATTGTTCATGTACTGTTGAAGCTTGGCTTGGAGAATTTTGAGCATTACTTTGCTAGCGTGTGAGATGAGTGCAATTATGCAGTAGTTTGAGCATTCTTTGGCATTGCCTTTCTTTGGGATTGGAATGAAAACTGACCTTTTCCAGTCCTGTGGCCACTGCTGAGTTTTCCAAATGTGCTGGCACATTGAGTGTAGCACTTTCACAGCATCATCTTTCAGGATTTGAAATAGCTCAACTGGAATTCCATCACCTCCACTAGCTTTGTTTGTAGTGATGCTTCCTAAGGCCCGCTTGACTTCGAATTCCAAGATGTCTGGCTCTAGGTGAGTGATCACACCATCGTGATTATCTGGGTTGTGAAGATCTTTTTTGTACAGTTCTTTTGTGTATTCTTGCCACCTCTTCTTAATATCTTCTGTTTCTGTTAGGTCCACATCATTTCTGTCCTTTATTGTGCCCATCTTTGCATGAAATGTTCCCTGGGTATCTCTAATTTTCTTGAAGAGATCTCTACTCTTTCCCATACTATTGTTTTCCTCTATTTCTTTGCATTGATCGCTGAGGAAGGCTTTCCTATCTCTCCTTGCTATTCTTTAGAACTCTGCATTCAAATGGGTATATCTTTCCTTTCCTCCTTTGCCCTTCATTTCTCTTCTTTTCACAGCTATTTGTAAGGCCTTCTCAGACAGACATTTTCCCTTTTTGCATTTCTTTTTCTTGGGGACGGGCTTGATCACTGCCTCCTGTACAATGTCACAAACCTCCGTCCATAGTTCTTCCGGCACTCTGTCTATCAGATCTAATCCCTTGAATCTATTTGTCATTTTCACTGTATAATCGTAAGGGATTTGATTTTGGTCATACCTGAGTGGTCTAGTAGTTTTCCGTACTTTCTTCAATTTAAGTCTGAATTTGGCAATAAAGAGTTCATGATTTGAGCCACAGTCAGCTCCTGGTCTTGTTTTTGCTGAATGTACAGAGCTTCTCCATTTTTGGCTGCAATGAATATAATCAGTCTGATTTTGGTATTGACCATCTGGTGATGTCCTGTAGTCTTCTCTTGTGTTGTTGGAAGAGGGTGTTTGCTATGACCAGTGCATTCTCTTGGTAAAACTCTATTAGCCTTTGCCCTGCTTCATTCTGTACTCTATGGCCAAATTTGCCTGTCACTCCAGGTGTTTCTTGACTTCCTACTTTTGCATTCCAGTCCCCTATAATGAAAAGGACATCTTTTTTGGGGTGTTAATTCTAGAAGGTCTTGTAGGTCTTCATAGAACCGTTCAGCTTTAGCTTCTTCAGCTTACTGTTTGGGGCATAGACTTGAGTTACCATGATATTGAATGCTTTGCCTTGGAAATGAACAGAGATCATTCTGTCATTTTTGAGATTGCATCCAAGTACTGCATTTCAGACTCTTCTGTTGACTATGATGGCTACTCCATTTCTTCTAAGGGATTCTTGCCCACAGTAGTAGATATAATGGTCATCTGAGTTAAATTCACCCCTTCCAGTCCATTTTAGTTCACTGATTCCTAAAATGTCGACATTCACTCTTGCCATCTCCTGTTTGACCACCTCCAATTTGCCTTGATTCATGGACCTAACATTCCAGGTTCCTATGCAGTATTGCTCTTTACAGCATCAGACTTTGCTTCTATCACCAGTGCCATCCACAACTGGGTGTTGTTTTTGCTTTGGCTCCGTCTTGTCATTCTTTCTCCACTGATCTCCAATAGCATATTGGCACCTACCGACCTGGGGAGTTCATCATTCAGTGTCCTATCTTTTTGCTTTTTCATACTGTTCATGGGTTTCTCAAGGCAAGAATATTGAAGTGGTTTGCCATTCCCTTCTCCAGTGGACCACATTTTGTCAGAACTCTCCACCATGACCCATCCCTTTTGGGTGTTAACAGTGTATATATGTCAATCCCAATGTCCAAATTCATCCCACCCCATTTCCCCCCTTGGCATTCACACATTTATTCTTTCTGTTTTTGTCTTTATTTCTGCTTTGTAAATAATATTATCTATACCAATTTTTTCAGATTCCACATATATGTGTTAATATGCAGTATTTGTTTTCTCTTTCTGACTTACTTCACTCTGTGTGACAGTCTCTAGGTCCATCCACATCTCTACAAATGACCCAATTCATTCCTTTTTATGACTGAGTAACCTTCCATTGTATATATGTATGTGCCACATCTTCTTCATTCATTCCTCTTTTTATGGACATTTAGGTTGTGTCCATGTCCTGGCCATTGTAAATACTGCTCCAGTGAACACTGGGATGCGTGTATCTTTTGGAATTACGGTTTTCTCTGGGTGTACATCCAGGGGTGGGATTGTTGGGTCATATTTTTAGTTTTTTATGGAACCTCCATACTGTTCTCCTGCTTACTATTTAAAAGGAGATTTATCTTCACTTTCCTGCTAAGTTCTGAAGAAGTGTCTTTGCATCTTTCCAAGTCTATTCTCACACCTGATTTGAATTGGATCGCTCTTGAAGTCTTGTTGTATTAGCTCTCCCTGCTTCTGTAACTTCTGTTGGGTTCCCTCTCCATCCTTGGCTCTCATCCAGTGACTACAGTTTGGGTATTTAATAGGATGTCCCTCGATTTGGGTCAATTTGGTGTTTCCACTGATTAAATTTTTAATGTTTGGCAGACATGCCCCAGGTGTGATGTTGTGTTACTGTCTGTGTATCGCCTTAGGAGGAACATAATGTGAGTTTGTCATAATATTGGTGATGTTAACTTTGATCACTTGGTTAAGATGGTGTCCACCAAATTTCTTCTCTGTAAAGTTCTATTTTACCCTTTGTAATTATGGGAGATATTTTGAGATTATGTAAATACCCCTTTATGTATCAAAGTTTCACCCACTAGTTCTAGAATTCACTGATAATTTTAAAACAATTATTCTTCCAATTGTTATTTCTTCTATGCATAAGGAAGAGCTGTCAGCACATATTTATTTATATCAGAGTGGACATGTGGATTCTTTATTTTATTCTGTGGGTTAGAATTCATCCAATTTGATGCTCAAATTGTTTTCTCATGATTATTTAATTTGATTCCCAAGTTATTTGAGGTTTAGCCAGTGGGGATAAAGGTAGGCTCCTGTGTCCTTTAGATATGTTCCCACCATTAAAAAAGACATATCCATGTTTTCTGGTGGGATGAGATGTTTCATCTCATGGTATGTTGTACCATATATGGTATATTGTATCATACCTTGCTCCATTCCTGTAATCAGCTCTTTCTCCAAGGAGCCATTATCCTATTATAGAAGAATAATATTTAGAAATCACATGTGGGTCCTGGGAGTGTTCATTGCTACTGGAATCATTGCTTCTAGGACCTCCAGCTCTCAGGGCTGGGAAAAATATCAATCTCTAAATCAAAAACTTTATAAGGCATTCATACCAATCTTTTTATTCAGTCCAACACTACAGGGTTTATTCTAGTCTTCCTGTTGCCAGGTCTTTCTTCAGATGGATGTATTGTGATTATTTTTCTCCCACCAGGTGGTTCTCCATTTCATTTACTTGATGATGTCTTTTTAAATTTGTATTTATTTATTAAGCCATACTGGGTCTTAGTTGCGGCACGTGGGATCTGGTTCTCTGGCCTCTGACCAGAGATCGAACTCAGGCCCCCTGCATTGGGAACACGGAGTCCTAGCCACTGGACCACCAGGGAAGTCCCTCAGTTGTGTCTTTTGATAAGCAGAATATTTTTATTTTGATATCATCCAGTTTGTCAAAAATTTCTTTGTGTTGTGTGTCTTTTACAAAAAATATTTGCCTATTCTCCTGGTTTTTTATCCTAGAAAATTTGTAGTCTTAACTTCCATGTTTAAATCAATGATCCATCTCATATTAATTTTTTGTGTGGTGTGTGATTGAAGTCAAGATTTGTTTTGTTCCACATGTTCATCTGACTGTTTCAGTTCCTACTTACTGAAAAAAATTTCTTTTCCTCCATTGAATTGCCTTGGTGCCTTGGTTGAAAATCAGTTGTCTTTATATGTGTGGGCCTATTTCTGGACTCTATTCTCTGCCAGTAACCTATTTATCTGTTCCTACATTAATACCACATTCTCCTGATTACTGTGGCTTTACAGTGCATTTTTAAGAATAAATGTATTTATTGTTGGGTTCATTGGCTCTTCATTGCTGTGCACGGGCTTTTTCTAGTTGTGGTGTGTGGACTTCTCACTGTGGTAGCTTCTCTTGTTGTGGAGCATGGGCTTCTAGGGCACAGTCTTCAGTAACCCTGCAGCAGGTGGGATCTTCCCCAACCAGGGATCAAACCTGTGTCCCCTGCATTGGCAGGCGGATTCTTAACCACTGGACCACCAGGGAAGTCCTATAGTACATTTTGAAATCAAGTTATGTGTGTCCTTAAGCTTTGTTATTTCTTTAAGATTCCTTTGACTACTCTAGGTCCTTTGCACTGCCACTTATAATTAACTCATCTATTTCAACAAAAAATGTCCTTTGGAAATTCAATTGGAATTAATCTACAGATTAATTTTGGGGAGAAATAAACTCTTAATGACAATGTGTCCTTTAATGTATGAACTTTGGTTTGGACTTTGACCCTTTGAATTTCTTTCTCACAAAGTCTGTGTGCGTGTATGTATATATATGTATATGTATATATGTTGGTCAACTCTACTCAATAGAAATTTCTTTACTCTTCTTCCACTGAGCTGAAAACTTTAACTGCGAACACTTACCTTCCTGGCTCAGAAGCAGGGAGATTATGTATTAAAGATAAGTTGATTTTGGGAAGAGTTAGTGGTAAGAATGAATAGGAGGGACATCCCTGGTGGCCCAGTTGTTAAGACTCATGCTCCTAATGCAGGGAGCATGGGTTCGATTCCTGGTCAGGGAATTAATATCTCATATACTGTGGTGTGGCCAAAAACGGGAATAGGAGAGAGAGGCATGGACTCTTCTCTCTGTACTTGTAGGGAGCACAGGCTATGGCTTTCCTGTATGAAGGTCCAGTGTGGGAAAGGGGTGGTTAGAAATGGGAAGGGGAGCATCTAGAGCTAAGATTAGGGAATTCTAAGGGAGAGATCAATTGTATGCATTTGGCTAATAACTGGTATCTGAAGAAGCTGAGAGGAAAAGTAGCCATCTTAGGCAGATACATCCCACGTAAATATATCTTCCCCAAGAGAACATACGTCCCATTCAGGGCTCAGCTGAGTCTTTGGGTCTGAAAGATAAATAGACTTTCACTTCTCAGGTCTGGTCACTGGGGTGAATATCACTGTAGCAGAAAATATGACAACTATAACATAATATAAAAATGGCTATATGGGAGTTTCCTGGTGGTCCAGTGACTAAGACTCCATGCTCCCAATGTGGGGGGAGGGGCAGTTCAATTTCTATCCCTGTTCAGGGAACTAGATCCTATATGTTGCAACTAAGAGTTCACATGCTGCAAATAAAGATCTTGCATGCCTGGCGTGCTCAGTCGCTGTTGTGTCCGACTCTTTGCAACCCCCATGGACTGTAGCCCACCAGGCTCCTCTGTCCGTGGGATTCCCCAGGCAAGAACACTGGAATGGGTTGTCATTTCCTCTTCCAGGGGATCTTCCTGACTTGCAGATGGAACTGCATCCTTTGCACTGGCAGGTGGATTGTTTACCCGCTGAGCCACCTGGATGCCTCAACAAAGATCAAAGATGCCATGTGCTACAGCTAAGGCCAGAGCAGCCAAATAAAAAAAAATAAAAAGCTACTATTTATTGGGCACCCGTTCTGTGCTAGGCCCAATACTGCCATTTTCTATAGGTTTCATTTTCTCAGCAACCTCTGGGGATAGATAACAGTTAGTTGTAGCTGACAGATGAAGAAGTTAAGGATTTGAATAGTGAAGTGCACTGCGGCCATGTAGGTAAAAGTAGAAGAGACCTTTCAGTAACTCCCACACCTCCCGGTCTCTGCACATAGCACTGATCTACACTCACGTTAAATCTCACAGCCGTAATGCCCCTGAGACCTCATCACACTGAGGGAAGCCCTGCTGACGTCTAATCTACCTGCTTGGCAACTTCTCTTCTCCATAAATCTAGACAAAGGCCAGGGTGAGCTTGTCTGTCAGATTCTGTCTCCGCTGTGCCTTCATTAGTCCAACGGAGATGGAACACTATGGCCATCAGGCCTGAAAATTAGTCTTGGGAAATCCCCGGTGGTGTTGAGGCCATTATCACTCAGCCCAGGCTGGCTTCTGGGCTTTTAAGTGCATTAGAGCACTCTGCATTGACTCGACGGGCTGCTCCATGCTGGCTGACTTGTCAAATTACCTCTCATTTGTACAGCTCACCTGATGTTGCTGAAGCACTTTCCTGGCATCGGGAGCCGGTGGTCCATCCTGAGGGATCTGGGGACTGAGCCTTGTTTTACAGATGGGGAAGCTGAGACCTGGCTGTATCGAGTAAGTATGTATTCAGTCTCCCTCAAATGCTTCATGTTTGTAACTGGAGTGATTGTTTTTTTCATGTGGCTGAATCTCAAGTTTCAATATGATAGTTTAATGAGCCTCCGAGTGAGGCTATGTTTGGGGGGTCAAAGTGAAGCAGAGAGGGGATGATTCTGTCATTACAGCATATGGGTCCTGTTTGTTATTTTTGTTGTTAGTCACTAAGTTGTGTCCAACTCTTTTGTGACCCCATGGACTGTAACCCGCCAGGCTCCTCTGTCCATGGGATTTCTCAGGCAAGAATATTGGACTGGGTCACCATTTCCTTTTCCAGGGGATCTTCCTGACCCAGGGATCAAACCCAAGTCTCCTGCATCTCCTGCATTGCAGGCAGATTCTTTACCACCAAGCCACTGGGGAAACCCTTAGATGTTTGCTACCTCTCATAACATCTACTACGTGCTAGGTTTGGAATTAGACAGACACTTAGGATGGAGTATGAAGGGGATATACAACCAGGCACAAAGCAGAGTCTCCAGAAATGGTTCAGGCCAAAAGAACCCCAACAGCTAGCAGTTGGGGCCGGACATCAGTCCCCCAAAGTGCTAGGAGAGACACACTAAAGATGGGAGTCCAAGCAGCCCCCTCAGTGAACTGGACCTCATATTGGAGGTGGAGCCAAAGCTGGTGGGAATTCCTTGTGCTGAGCCAGTCTGCCAGGAGCAGTGACCTTATGTTAAGTCCCTATCCACTGGAGGCTTTGCAGGTGGCACAGTGGTTAAGGATCTCACTGCCATTGCAGGAGACACAGGAGATTCGGGTTTGATTGCTGAGTCAAGAAGGTCTCCTGGAGAAGGAAATGGCAACCCACTCCAGTATTCTTGCCTGGGAAAACATATGGACAAGAGGAACCTGGTGGGCTACAGTCCATGGGGTCACAAAAGAGTCAGACACAACTGAACGACTGAACAACAACACCCATTTGGGAAGGGACCCTGACAACTTCCTACCTAAGTCTGTCATTCTGAGATACAGGAGTCAGATCAAGCTTTTCAGTAGGGACAGTAGGAATGAGGAGCTTGGAAGGGCCAAGGTCAGGGGATGAGACCAGGGCTCATGGGTAAAACTTCCTAGGTCTACAAAGTTGGAAAAATGGTTTTTCTGACTGCTGTCTTAGAATCCAAACTACCTTTCCAGCTAGTTGTATCTCTTTACCACTCTCTGAAGGCAGGAATCTCTACTGCACTGAAGTTGTAAAAATGTAAAAATATAAAAATAATTGTTGGGAGTTCTGCAAAGGCTCTTTCTTCAGTACGGGCCCTTTGGTTGGCCTGGTAGGAGGAGGCAGCTCTGAATGAGGAGTATCTGTAATCTATATTTTGAATAAGTCAACTAGGAGATTCAGAGGCAAATAGAGGATTGAGGCTGGTGGCTCTGACAGTAACGAATCCATCTGCAATGCAGAAGACCTAGGTTCGATCCCTGGGTCAGGAAGATCCCCTGGTGAAGGGAATGGCAACTCCAGTATTCTTGCCTGGAGAATCCCATGGACGGAGAAGCCTGGTGGGCTACAGTCCATGGGGGTCACAAAGAGTCAGACCTGACTGAGCGACTAACACTTACAGGGGATGGTGGAGACAGTTTTACAAACACGAGGAAATCCATTGGCACTCAACCCTGTTCAGGGCCATATGCAGAAGGAAGGAAGTCTCCAGCACATCAGCTTCTGTGTAGGATCCTCAAACAGACTCACTCTAGCCTGTCACCCAAGTCCCTTGCCTAGACATTGGCCCAGTCTTAGGATCCAGATTTTGTGCTCTGAGATTCTGCTCATGGTTCCTCAAATTCTTAGCCCTGGTTCTTTTGGTCCAACTCCCTCCCTACCCCCCAACCCCACCCCTTGCTTCACCATCACATGTCCTATTTGCTCTCCTGGAACTTAACCACCTGCTGTCTGGGTCCATTCCCACCACTCCATCCCAGTGAATGACTACACAACATGAGGTTGGACTGCTGCTTGTTACAAGTAAGACTTTGACATTGAGAAACTTCTAAAAGCCAGTGACCCAGGGAAGACAGGGCTTTTGTACCTAATTTTAAGGTCATCCAGTGGTTTGAATACCACACTTCCACTGCAGGAGGCACAAGTCTGATCCCTGGTTAGGGAACTAATATCTTGCATGCTGTGTATAGCCAAAAAATAGAAAAAAAAAGTTAATTGATGGTGGAACATAGAAGCTGGAATTTTTTGATGTTTCTTTGACTTTCTCTTTTGGAGTGGACAGTGAAATTGTGGTACCTTGAGAGATAAATACTTTCAAAGAACTTGTAGATTTTATTTAATAATCTAGGACCCTGGGGGTCCTAGAGATTCAGTTCAGTTCAGTCGCTCAGTCATGTCCGACTCTTTGCGACTCCATGAATCGCAGCACGCCAGGCCTCCCTGTCCATCACCAACTACCAGAGTTCACTCAGACTCATGTCCATCGAGTCAGTGATGCCATCCAGCCATGAGATTAGGTATCATCTAATGAGAAGTCCACACATGTATGTTGACTCTATATCTCTCATGAAGAGTTCTCAGAACTCAAAGGTAGGGGCTGATCCAGCAAATATTTTAAATTTGTGAAACTTGTTTCTTTCTCCTCACTTCCTTCTCAGAGCTTTCCACAGTGTCTAGGACTGTATTCAAATCATCATAATGGACTAAGGCCCACTAATGACTTCATTATAACTTAATTACTTCTTTAAAGACCCTATCTCTAAATACAGTCACATTTCTTTAAAAAACAACAACAACAACAACATTTATTTGGCTGTTTTGGGTCTTAGTTGTGGCATGTGGGATCTAGTTCCCTGATTAGGGACTGAACCCAGGCCCCCTGCATTGAGTTTTATCCACTGTTCCGTGAGGGAAGTCCCTACAGTCACATTCTGATGTACTCGGGATTAGGACTTCAACATATGAATTTAGGGGACAGATTTTTACCACCTGTTCCCACACCCCAGCCTTTCTCTGGCACCCAGAAAGTTCAGTGGCTTCTACAAATGGTATCTTTTTATATTAGTCTATTCCTACTTGGATGATGTTGGTATGTAGAATTTTTAGGGTCTAGGATCAGGTATTGAAGTTCATTGTTGGTGATATGTTGCAAATATTTCCTATTTGTCTTTTTGTTTTGATCATTTAAAAAAACCACATAATTAAAAAATAATTGCTTTTGGATATTGAGTGATAGTTGGAGCTTTCTCTTGTGATAGAGATGAATATAAATAAAATGGCAGAGAATGTTAAGGAGATTGGCATAGCTGGCATCTGAAAATACCAGATAGAGGGCAGACATGGCTGCAGCAGATACCGCCTCTCTGGGGCCTCAATTTCCCCCACCCCTGCCCTGTTATGGGATAAATGCTTCCCCTTCACCCACCTTCCTGTCCTCTGGCCCATGCTAATAATAACCTTTAGAAAAAATAGCCTTAAACTTTCCAGTGCCTTTATTTTTCTCTACTCAGGAGCATAGTATAGGAAATCTGGGGTAAAAACCATGAGCAAGAATATATTTAACTATGGCTTTTCCAGTGGTCATGTATGGATGTGAGAGTTGGACTGTAAAGAAAGCTGAGCACTGAAGAATTGATGCTTTTGAACTGTGGTGTTGGAGAAGACTCTTGAGAGTCCCTTGGACTGCAAGGAGATCCAACCAGTCCATCCTAAAGGAGATTAGTCCTGGGTGTTCATTGGAAGGACTGATGCTGAAGCTGAAACTCCAATACTTTGGCCACCTGATGTGAAGAGTTGACTCATTGGAAAAGACCCTGATGCTGGGAAAGATTGAAGGCAGGAGGAGAAGGGGGTGACAGAGGATGAGATGGTTGGATGGCATCACCGACTTGATGGACATGAGTTTGGGTGGACTCTGGGAGTTGGTGATGGACAGGGAGGCGTGGTGTGCTGCGGTTCATGCTGCGGTTCATAGGGTCGCAAAGAGTCAGACACAACTGAGCAACTGAACTGAACTGAACTGGCATGTCAAATTTTTCTAGTTTTCTATCCAAGAAAGTATGGCCCAGAATACAGATGGTCTGATTTTGGTGGGGAGTGGAGGGGACAAAACTGGAAAATCAGTAGTCGCCCTCCTGCTCCCTACTTGGGACTGTTAGATCTGTGCACAACTGGAGGAGATGCATTATTCTCTGAAGGAGGCTCATCTTGGGGGGAATATTGATTCTGACCACAGCTATCCCTGTCTCAAGTTGATAAAAGAAGATAAAAATATCTCTACTTGATATGATTTAGTAATCATCATATTCTGTCTTTAAAAAAAATAACTAGCTGGAATTTCTGTGACTTTTGCTGCTTCTAAAATGACCCCTTATGGGAGGGCTCTGGGCATTTATCCCAAGAGGCTGCCTTGTTTCTAAAACTCTTCTTAAGTGCACTGTCCTTTGAATAAAGTCCACACCCTTTGAGGCTAAAGCAGAATTTCAGAAACCACCCCAAAGCCTTTGAAGACAGGTAGGAAGTCAGTTTTGTGAGTCTGTAGTGACAGAAGTTGACTGATGCTCAAGCTAATGAAGCTTGAGTCTCAGAGTCTCTAGCTTGTTGGGGTCCCTTCTTAGGGTCAGCAGGTTCCCCTCCAGGACTAAGTGGAGAAAGCAGCCACCCCAGCCTACCTCTGCTAGGCCGTGATACTTGAGCTGCATGTCCATCCTCTACGTGTGTCCTGTCCCTCCTTCCTTCTGTGCTAGGAAGCCACTCCCCGTGTGCCCCACTCAACACCAGTAACACCCCAGGTCCTCACTGCAAGCTATTGAAGAGGCCAGGAGTGCAACTGGTTGTTATTGTTTAGTCACTAGTGTCTGACTCTTCTGTGACCCTATGGACTCTAGCATGCCAGGTTTCTCTGTCCATGGGATTTCCCAGCAAGAATACTGGAGTGGGTTGCCACGCCCTCCTCCAGGGGATCTTCTAGACCCAGGGATCAAACCCACATTTCTCATATTGGCAGGCAAATTCAGGGGCATTTACAAAAGGCTTTGAAGTTGAAGGCAGCTACTCTGAATTATTAACACTAAAAATACAGATTTCCATCAAGCATTCTAGAAGAAATACTGAATTACTTTTCTAGTCTGTTGATAGAGAACAATGTCACAAAATCAGTGTCATATGAACAAGCACTCAAAGTGTATGAAGCCCAGAAAGGGTAGGAAAAATGTATCATAGGGTTGTGTTAAGCAATTAATGAATGATGGTGATTTAAGTAATTTTCCTGAATTGTGCCAGTTATCACTTTATTGCCTCTCAGTTCCTACCCACCGTCCTTTGCTCTGCTTTGTCATACAAGGGTGGGCCATGTAAACAAAGCTGGGTGACAAAGATGCTTCTCATTTCCTTCTTCTGGATTTTCCTGCCTGTCTTCTTGCTTCTGGGGCTTTTGGCCAAACCCCATGGGGCTTATCCTCATGCAGGTTTCAGGGCCACCCCAGCGGGTGGTTCCAGTGATTTCTGCTAGCACTGCAGCCAGCTTCTGGCAAGTCTCCCAGGCACCCAGCAGGAGGAGTGCCAACAAGCCTCGCTGGTGCCTGATGGGCAACTTTCCAGTGCATTTCCCTGCAGAAGCTTTTCACAAGTTCCACTCACATCCCAGAGGGTAGCTCCTCAGGAAGTATAGTCCACACCCTGGCACATGGTTTATTGCTTGTCAGACCTGGCCTGAGACACCTCAGTGAACTGCTCCACCATCCAATGGGCCACACCCATACACCCTCTCCATCAAGGTCTGAATCTCAGCCCTGGTGGGGGTGGGACAGTGGGGAACTCTTCCAAATATTTTGTCTTTGTTTTTGGTATTAAGTCCCCCCCCCCCAAAAAAAAAAATCATTGCCAAGATTGATATCAAGGATCTTACCCTTGTTTTCTTCTAGTTTTATTGTTTTTGATCTTACGTTCAAATCTTAAATCCATTTGAGCTGATTTTTGTGTATAGTGTAAGATAGAGAGAGGTCCAATTTCATTCTTTTGCATGTGGATATCCAGTTTTCCCAGAACAATTTATTGAAGAGATTGCCCTTTCTCCATTCTATATTCTTCACTCTTGTTTCATAGATTAATTGATCACAGAGGTGTGGGTTTATTTCTGGCTCTCTATTCTGTTTCATTGATCTGTGTGTCTGTTTTTATCCCCCGATACCATGTGGTTTTGATTATTATAGCTTTGTAATATAGTTTAAAACCAAGAGGTGTGATGCCTCCTGATTTGTTTTTCTTTCTAAAGATTACATTGGCTATTTGTGGTCTTTTGTGGGTTCATACACATTTCAGATTGTTTTTTCTGTTTCTGTGAAAAATGCCATTGGGATAGTGATTGCACTGAGTCAAGTCTATAGAACATTTTGGGCATTTTGGGTTGTATGGACATTTAAACAATATTAATTATCTACACTGAGAATTATAAGATACTGTTGAAAGAATTTGAAAGACAAATAATTGGGAAGATACTCTGTGCTCTTGGATTGGAAGAATTCATAGTGTGTGTGTGTGTGTGTCTACACACATAAAACTATTATTTATTTTAAAAAGAAAATTCTGTCATTTGTGACAACATGGATGAACTTAGAGGGCATTTTGCTGAGTGAAATTAGACAGAAAGACAAATACTTCATGGCATTACTTGTATGTGGACTCTGGAAAAAAAGTTTAACTCATGGAAATAGAGCAGAAATGTGGTTGCAGAGGATTGGGAGGAATAGGGAGAGGTTTGTAAAAGGGTATAAACTTTCATTTATAAGATGAATAAGGTTTGAAGATTTAATGTATATATGTCCCAATCACTATAGGTGATAATGCTGTATTGTATAAATGAAATTTGCTAAGAAAATAGAACCTAAGTGTTCTCATTAAAAGGGTAAATATGTGAGGTGAAGGATAGATGTGTTAATTAACTCAGGGGAGGGATCCTTTCATAATATATATATATATATATATATATATATATCAAATCATCACATAGTACACGTTAAATATCTTAAAATATCTTATGATGGAATAGGGGAAACAGAGGACAGATGGAGAAATAGAAAACAGGTATCAAGATGGCAGCTATAAATGCAACCATATTGATGATTAATTAAATGTAATGGTTTAAACACTCCAATTAAAAGTCAGATTATCACATTGAATTTTAAAAAAACTATATGCTATCTACAGGAAATCTGTTTTAAAATAAAGATATACATGGGTGAAACCTAAAGGATGAAAACTTATCATGCACACATTCATTCAGCACCCCCAAAGCCTGCCTGGTTTCTGTACTAGCACATGTGCAAGACCAGCTCCGTTTTGTCCATAAATTTGCCATTCCTCTAACTGTACCACACAATGAAGCTGTACACTTGTTTTTACACCATCTCCCCTAGCATCTCCTCTGGGAGGCCTGAGTGGGGAAGTGACTTCTATGTTGCAAAATAAGGTATAATCCCAGTCCTCAGCTAGCACATCCATTGCCACACTGGGTGTCCTTCCAGTAGCTCTAATTCAGATATCATTGTTGCTTCTACATAGACGCTTTCCCCGTCCAAGCAGCATTACCATTCATTCTGGGGATATTTTACCCCTGAAAACCACTGTTCAGCTGGCAAGGCAGGAACCTCTTGGCTAAGTTTTATGAAATTCAAATGGGCACAGCAGGCACTGCACCACACTTCCATCATCCCTGACATCTATGGCCTTTCAGCGGGAAGGAAGGACGGAGCCACCAATAAAGCAAGTCAGTCTGACTGGTCAGCTGTCAGAGGCCGTCTTTGTGTTGTGGTCTCTTAAACCCCTCTGTCAGACTCTGAAGAAATCCACACATCTGCTGGTGATTAGGGGAGCAAAGAGGTGGTCTAATCCCCTCTCCATCCAGAGCACACGCACACCTAATTCTAAAGAATGTCCAAAGAATTCCTTTTAAAAATGTAGCTTGATTCTTACTGAAGTGATATGTGCACACAATTTTAGAAGTCAAATAATACCCCACAACTTACAGGAAAGGAAGCGCTCCTTCTCTCCAGCCTGCAGGCACCCTACTTTTTGCCCCCCCATCTCCACCACTCAGAATGCATGCTTTTAAACCATTTAGCCTTCCCTCTCTTTCTCAACATTGCTATTTCTACATAATGTGTATATATTACTAGCTATAATTTTTTTAATTTTAGAAGTCATTTATTGACTTCCTACTACTGAAATACTGTTATGACTCCAATCCCCTGGCCCCTGGCATCTATTGATACCCATGTATTAGGTTGAAAAGTTTGTTTGGGTTTTTCATTGGAATGAATTTTCCGGCCAACCCAATACTTTGTCACTCTATGAATTTGACTATTCTCAGTACCTCATATAAATAGAATCAAATAGTATTTGTCTGCACCTATTGTGTATTGAAATGCATTGTATATATATTTAATATTTATTTGGGTGGGTTGAGTCTTGGTTGCAGCACAAGGATCTTTCGTGAGGTGCATGGACTTAGTTGTTCCATGGCATGTAGGATCTTAGTTCCCTAACCAGGGATTGAACCAGTGTCCCCTGCATTGCAAGACAGATTCTTAACCATTGGACCACTAGGGAAATCCCTGGGTTGCACTTTTAAAGGTTAATTTACTATATGTCCCACAAACATTGCACCTCTGTTTTCCCCCTAAACCACCATATACCCCTTCCCCATCTTCCTAATTTATATAGTGTTTTGGTCAAATTGATATTTTGTATTGTCATTATTTTGATTATGCAAATATTGTTCACAGCTATACCGTGTATTATGATTTTATTTCCCTTATTATATAATTTAAAAGTTGCTTTACTTTTTATTTACTTAGTTTCATAGCAGTTACTTATTGATTCAGCCCCAAACATTCTAAAAGAACCTGAACAATCCTCTTGTGCATGTGTGTTAAGTCACTTCAGGCATATCTGACTCTTTGCGACCCTATGGACTGTAGCCCGCCAGGCTCCTCTGTCCATGGGATTCTCCAGGCAAGAATACTGGAGTGGGTTGGCATGTCCTTCTCCAGGGGATCTTCCCAACCCAGGGATTGAACTTGTTGCTTCTCTTTCATCTTCTGCATTGGCATGCAGGTTCTTTACCACTAGTGCCATCTAAGAAGCCAAAATAATCCTCTTACAGGGGTCAAACACACCAACTCATCTATCAGTTCCATGCTTTCCCCTTATAGGCAGCCCTCCTGAAGCCCACATGTCAGAACTGAGTGGGGGTGGGGAGGGGGAAGGAGGGCCTTACTGAGTTCACTTCTCCACTCTCACCCAGCGTTTCTCTGGTCCAGCCCTTCTGGAGAATAAGCCTCCTGTCTTCTACAAAGAGAGGCAGGGTCATTCCCATGGCTTTGCAGCCTGCACTTAGAATCTGGGGGCCCAACTCTTCCTTATTAGAGCTTTAAACCAGCTCTCCTTTCTGCCCTGCACTGCCAAACCCACCCTATTCTTTCTCTTTGAAGGTGTCTGTGCCTTGATTTCTGAAACTTTCCAGGCTTCTTTACTGGGAATCATTTTTTTCTTTTTTTAAACCAGTTTCATTTCCTCTGCAGGCAGTCGGATTTTTGCTCTCAGAGCTCAGTGAAGGCAGCACCATTTATTCAACTGTTTTCAATTTTCCCAAATTTGGTTGACATCTCTAGTCTGTCATCTCTTCTCTGACTCTCTTTCTAATTCTCTTAGTGTCCTTCTGTGGGAATCGGGGAAGAGGTGGAGATAAACATGTGTTATGTCTGCTTTGTTTAGCTGAAAAACCTCCTTCAATCAATTCTTAACTTCTGTTCTAGTGATAGAATCAATCTGTTTGCAGTCAAAAGGTGTGGGAGGGGTGAGTCTACCCAGGTTCATGCCCTGTACCATTTAGGAGTAGTCAGCCATAGAGGTTTTTTTTTTTTTTAATTTTTATTGGGGTATAGTTGCTTTACAATGTTGTACATTTCTGCTGTACATCAAAGTGAATCAGCCATACATATACAGATATGTTTTTGAATTTCCTTCCCATTTAGGTCACCACAGAGCACTGAGTGTTCTCCGTGCCATACAATAGGTTCTCATTAGTTATCTATTTTATACACAGTACTGCATATATGTCAGTCCCAGTCTTAGTAGGCTGTAGAGTTTTAAGGGGCCTTTATGGACAATCATGTTTGTCTTCTCAGTATATCTCCCATACTTGACCCCAGTCTGTAATAACTACTCAGTGCATGAGCAAAAATTGGAATGCTTCCTTGCCATCTCCTACTCCGCACTCCCAGTTTTTTTTATTCCTCATATTCTCCCTAAAATTGTTGCTTTTGGTCATGGCCTTGGGTGTGCATTGCCAATCTATGGATCAATCCTTAGCAGTGAATTTCTCTCTTTTGTTCATTGTTGGAGAGAGGGTGGAGGGAGTCCCACATCCTGCTGGTTGGATGGAAAAAGACCATTATGGTCATCTGGTCTCCAGGTGGATGATCTAAAATACATCAGCTATCCATGCTGTTGGCATATCTCCTGTATTTTATCATTCTGAAGAGTATCTGCCTTCTCCCCAGACTTGGGTTATGTTAGGAGCATCCTTTTGAATTATCTTAGCCTTGCAAGCCATGGGCTCTAGGAAAAGAATGGAGGAGAGAAAACCCACAAATGTATTTTAAATATGTTGGCTGTATTAATTAGTATTTGCAATTTCCCAATCCTTTTATTTATTTATATTAGGTTTTAAAACAAATTGCAATATATTAGCTTTGAAAACAAAGTGCAATGGAGCTGAATACACTTGTGTTACAGCTCTTGACTCTTTTCATTCTGTCTGGTCAGGCCTCACTAATTTGGCATAAACCCTCTATATGCTATGTAATTTGATTAAATAATTCCCTATGGTGTACCAAGTTCTGTAAAAATCCATTTTTAAGCAGTAAAGTGGAACTAAGACACTTTAAAGAGATAAACCTGATACCATGGGTAAAGATTCTGGGGATTTGTTAAATATGTACCATAAGCATGAAAATAAAGTATCCTTGGAGTGGTTGAAAATAATTATTGATATGATTAAAAGTAGAGGAAGCAGAAAGATATCAAAAGTTACCTAAAATTTCTCCAAAATAATGGACAGAGGTGCCATGAACAGTTGTGCAGCTTGTGTCCGGAACAAGATGTTCAGCTGAGGAAGTACACCTGCATTCCACTGCCCAAGTCAGGTGCCCCTGGGAATGCATGAACGCTGTAGGGTTTATGGGAGCAGAGACTACTTTATCATATGTGAACTAAATGGATCACACAACTATGAACTTTGGGGAAATGTATCATTAAGGGGCTTCCCAGGTGGCGCTAGTGGTAAAGAACCTGCCTGCCCGTGCAGGAGACAAAAGAGAAGGGAGTTCAATCCCTGGGACAGGAAGATCCCCTGGAGGAGAAAATGGCAGCCCACTCCAGTATTCTTGACTGGACAATTTGATGGACAGATGAGCCTCACTTTCACAAAGTGAACAAAGGTTCATAAAGTGTCAGATGTGACTGAAGTGACTTAGCATAGCACACAACATAGCACATCATTATGGGCATGGATGTTTCAGCTTTTAGGAAAATCAGGCTTCTCCAGGGCCCTCCAGCAGGTTGGGACCCAGGTTGTGTGACACCTGGTAAATTCCTTGCTAGACACTTTATCTGTGTCTTGTAGACAGAAGACCAGGCCTGGGCCTCCAGCTCTCTGACAGCACAGCTGAAGCACCCAGTTTAAAGAGTTTAAAAGGTTCTAGGTATTCTGAGAAACTTGAGCATTTCCAGCCATTCAATTAAATCATTTGCAAAAGCCTGAATGTCTAAACTTCCAAAGCCATTTAAAATTAGGCCCTATGTATGCCTGGAAGTCAGGAAATAAGACAAAAGTCAAGGGGTCAAGACTGTGTAAAAGGTGAACTCAGATCTCAAGGGAGGATTCTACCAGCATCCTCAGGGAGTGGGGCAGCAGCTCAGGTTGTTTTCCTGAAACTGAAGACCTTGGAAACGGGCTGGGACCAGGTCTGGAACATCTGGCCTTCTGTCTGTGGGGAGGGGATCTGCACCCCCCGCCCCCTCGCCCCGGGGGTGTGTGTCAGGACTGGACTGGTGGGGTGTGAGCTGCAGAGAGGCCAAGAGGAGATGGGGCTCCTTCTCCTCACTGTCAGAGGGGAGCATGGTGGGAAAACATGGGCTCCCAGGACCACATTCAAGTTGGGGGGAGGGGGCGGGAGGGAGCTATTGCCAGATGGACTCAATTTTCTACATAAAAATCAGGTGAGGTCGTTCCCCCACGCATCAGTGGGGAGAGAGGAAAAGCAGAATGGAAAACAGAGGAGACGGGCCGGTTTTTGAAGTTTTTAGCCTTACAATGCACTGCATGGGGGTGGCCGAGATTAGGTAATTGGGGGTTTGTTTTGTTTTTAAGCAAAAGTGATGGATCTGCAAAAGGGGGGAATTCAGGGCATTTGTTCATTGTCATTGATATAAGCATTATGATTTAATTCCTGTTTTTAAAATGGCTGCTCTTTGTAGTCAAAATCTTTCCAAGTTATGAACTTTAGGTAATTTTTCGGTGCAGCTAGAGGAGTGCATATGTTTTACGGGTACAGCTTACTGTATTTTCGCCAGGGGAGCCCTCTCCTGTACCTTGCACCCAGCCTGAGAAATGGAACATTAGCAGCCCCCAGAAGCCTCACTGGGACCCCTTCCAGTCCTGACTGCCCCTCCCACGGGTCAGTAGGTTCCTGATTTCTAACAGCTTAGGTCAGGTTTGCTTAAAACTAAATGAACTTAAAAGTCCATCCAATTATGACCTGCAGACCCTCAGGTGAGATCTTAAGTCATTCATTTACTTCTCAGATTTTGTGGGGTGATAAAGTTCATTAGGTTTCTTTTTGTTTCTTTTGTTTTTTTTTTTTAAACAGGTGTTTTTCTTTCTTTTATTTTTGGAGTGCTAGATCTTCCTTGGGGCTTCCCTGGTAGCTCAGTGGTAAAGAATCTGCCTGCAATGCAGGAGATGTGAGTTTGATCCCTGGCTCAGGAAGATCTTCTGGAGGAGGGCATGGCAACCCACTCTAGTATTCTTGCCTGAAGATTTCCATGACAGAGGAGCCTGGCGGGCTACTGTCCATAGGGGTCGCAAAGAGTTAGACACGACTGAAGTGATTTAGTGGAGAAGGCAATGGCACCCCACTCCAGGACTCTTGCCTGGAAAATCCCATGGACGGAGGAGCCTGGTGGGCTGCAGTCCATGGGGTCGCTAAGAGTTGGACACGACTGAGCGACTTCACTTTCACTTTTCACTTTCACGCATTGGAGGAGGAAATGGCAACCCACTCCAGTGTTCTTGCCTGGAGAATCCCAGGGACGGGGAAGCCTGGTGGGCTGCCGTCTATGGGGTCGCACAGAGTCGGACACGACTGAAGCGACTTAGCAGAAGTGGTTTAGCACTCACACATGCGGGTCTTGCTTGCTGTGCGTGGGCTTTCTCTAGATGCAGCAAGCGGGGCTACTCTCTAGTTGTGGAGCATGGACTCCAGAGTACAGGCTCAGTAGTTGTGGCACACAGACTTAGTTATCCCATGACATGAGGGATCTTCTCGGATTAGGTCTTCTTGAACCTGAGTCCCCTGCACTGGCAGGTAGATTCTTAACCACGGACCCCGAGGGAAGCTCCCTAGTGTACTTTAGAGCAAGGACTGTTCATACACATCAAAGTCCTGATTCTCTCCAAGCCAGTGGGTAGACTTCTGAGGCCAGAGTTTGGGAGGTGGGTCAGTTACCTCTTGCTGGGGCCGCTTCATCTCTCTGAGCGCGGTCTTATCATTGAATCAGGAACTGTACGTATCTCCCAGGCTTGCTGTCAGAGTGCACAGTGGCATGTCCCATACACACCATGGCTTCTTTCCCTTTGCATGTCCAGGGGCCTCTGATCATCCAGGTCACAGAAAGTAGCTGCAAGCCGCCAGTTGCATATTTCAGGGGCAAAGACACGTTTTACTGTTTGGACAGATCTGGCAAAATCAGGTTCGGAATCCCACACCCACTGGGGCGAAGGTGATGACAAACAATACCAGCTTCTGATGTTTACCAGAAGAGTAGCTGTGCCACAGGAGAGAAAATGTTGCTCCCATGGGCAAGGGAAAGACAAACCTGGAACTCAGCCCGTCCAGGTCATTTAAACACAAAGAATCCTGTTTATGGTGCATTTCCACTGCTCACAGAACGAGCATGTGTTAAATAAGAAAATCTACATCCTGGGGTTTCTCTAAGACTGTTGAGGACTTGTCACTTACAGCCTTCTACTCAAAGAGTGGTCCCTGGCCCAGCACACTGGCATCACCTGGGGGCTTGTCAGAAATGCGGAATCTTAGCCCTTGGGGAAGACCCAGCGAATCAGAGCCTGCATTCTACCCAGATACCCAGGGGATTTGTGTACACATTAAAGATTGAGTGAGTGAGTGAGAGTCACTCATTGTGTCCAACTCTGCGACCCCACGGACCGTAGCCCACCAGGCTCCTCTCTGTCCATGGAATTCTCCAGGCAAGAATACTGGAGTGGGTAGCCATTCCCTTCTCCAGGGGATCTTCCTGACCCAAGGATCAAACCCAGATCTCCTGCATTATAGGTAGATTCTTTACTGTCTGAGCCACCAGGGAAACCCAGAGATTGAGAAGCACTGCTTTACAGTGCTACAGAATCACGTTTGACCATATTTTAAGTTCTGCTGTTTTGCTTTGAGGTCCCTCGCTACCCGCTATGGACAGTCAACGTAACAGCAACAAACCAACTTTTAAATACACACCAGCACAGACACTGTAAACTTGTAGGATTACAAAAGGCACATTCAGAACAAGTGGGAGATTCTTGGTACTGGCACACAGACAGAAATATAGATCAATGGAATGAAATAGAAAGCCCAGAGATAAATCCACACACCTATGGACACCTTTTCTTTGACAAAGGAGGCAAAAATATACAATGGAGAAAAGACAATCTCTTTAACAAGTAGTGCTGGGAAAACTGGTCAATCACATGTAAAAGAATGAAACTAGGATACTTTCTAATACTACATACAAAAATAAACTCAAAATGGATCAAAGATCTAAATGTAAGGCCAGAAAGTATAAAACTCACTCTTAGAGGAAAACATAGGCAGAACACTCTGACATAAATCACAGCAAGATCCTCTGTGACCCACCTCCCAGTGTAAAGGAAATAAAAACAAAAATAAACAAATGAGATCGAATTAAACTTAAAAGCTTTTGCACAATGAAGGAAACTATAAGCAAAGTGAAAAGGCAGCCTTCAGAATGGGAGAAAATACTAGCAAACAAAAAAACTGACAAAGAATTAATCTCCAAAATACACCAGCAGCTCATGCAGTTCAATACCAGAAAAACAACCCAATCAAAAAGTGGGCCAAAGAACTAAGCAGACATTTCTCCAAAGAAGACATACAGATGGCTAATAAACACATGAAAAGGTGCTCAACATCACTCATTATTAGAGAAATGCAAATCAAAACCACAATGAAGTATCATCTCATGCCAGTCAGAATGGCCATTATCAAAAAGTCTACAAACACTAAATACTGGATAGGGTGTGGAGAAAAGGGAATCCTCTTACACTGTTGGTGGGGATGCAAACTGGTATGGCTACTATGGAAAACAGTGTGAAGATTCCTTAAAAAACTGGAAATGGAACTGCCATATGACCCAGCAATCCCACTGCTGGGCATACACGCCGAGGAAACCAGAATTGAAAGAGACACGTGTACCCCAGTGTTCATTGCAGCACTGTTTACAATAGCTAGGACATGGAAGAAACCTAGATATCCATTGGCGGATGAATGGATAAGGAAGTTGCGGTACATATACACTATGGAATATTCAGTTCTCAGTTCAGTCGTTCAGTCATGTCCTACTCTTTGTGACCCCATGGACTGCAGCATGCCAGGCTTCCCTGTCCATTACCAACTCTCGGAGCTTGCTCAAACTCATGTCCATTGAGTCAGTGATGCCATCTAACCATCTCATTCTCTATCATCCCCTTCTCCTCCTGCCCTCAAGTTTTCACAGCATCAGGGTCTCTTCCAAGGAGTCAGTTCTTCGCATCAGGTGGCCAAAGTATTCGGGAGAAGGCAAAGGTGGGATGATTTGAGAGAATAGCATTGAAACATGTATATTACCATATGTGAAATAGCTGACCAGTGCAAGTTCGATGCACGAAGCAGGGCACTCATACCTGGTGCTCTGGGACAACCCAGAGGGATGGGGTAAAGAGGGAGGTGGGAGGGGAGTTCAGGACGGGGGGACACATGTGCACCCGTGGCTGATTCATGTCGATGTATGGCAAAAACCACCACAATATTGTAAAGTAATTATCCTCCAATTAAAATAAATAAATTAAAAAAAAAGAACTAATGGGAGATTCTTGAAATACCAAATGCTAAGCACCTTTCTGCAACATTTGTAAATGCACCAAATACTACACTTAAAGGAAACCACAATTTTTTCTCACAAAGGCAGTGGAAAGAGAATATGAAGTCAATCTGGGGATTGATTTCTCCTCTGAAATAAGGGGGCTTATAGGAAAATGGGGGCTTTCCAGGTGACTCCGATGTTAAAGAATCTGCCTGCAATGCAGGAAACCAGGGTTCTTTCCCTGGGTCTGGAAGATCCCCTGGAGAAGGGAATGGCAACCCACTGCAGTATGCTTATCTAGAGAATTCCTTGGGCAGAGGAGACTGGTGGGCTACAGCCCACAGAGTTGCAAAGAGTCAGACATGACTGAGCGACTAACACACACACACGTAGGAAAATGGGAGGAAAACACACTTTTTAGCAGCCCGACAAGCATTCTTTTCTTAAAATCGAACGTCTGTGTCTTTGGGGATCTTTTTAGAATGATCCTGTGATCTATAATTCCATAATTATTACCTCTAAGTCCTGAGAATCAGTGTCTTCATGTCCTTCAGTGCTTCATTTAGCAGATATCATAAAAGGAATCTGACATTCCCCCTGGGGGAATGGGGACACACTTAGAGCATTAGTCCCAGTAAGTGCCTGGAGCAGACGGGCAGAGGAGACGTGCAAGCTTGATTGCTGGGGTCCAGGGTCAGACTCTCTGGCCAGGGAGGGTCACAGACTTCTCTGCAACTCCATGAGCAGCGACCAGAAGAGGAAGAAACCATGTGTAGCAATGATACTAATGAGGCTGTCTTGTGCACTTAACAAAGCTCTTCCCCGAGTCCTGTCACACCTGTGAGGTTACTGTTGTCAACCTCATGGTCCACGGAAGGACCTGGGGAACTTGCAGGTTTAAGGACAGGGCCACAGACAGATAGGAGTTCTCTGTCCCCCATGGCAGCACTGCTGTGGGCCTGCCCAGGTGGGCCCATGGGAGAAGGCAGTTTCCTATGCTCCCTCCCTCCGCTGACCCTCCTGGCAGGATTCCTGGCTCTTAGTTCAGTCTCTGACCACAGAACTGATGCCCACAAGACCGTGGGAGTCAGTGCTGGCAGGACCCTTGTTCACATCACCTTGGACATGCAGCACGAACATGACCCCTCACATCTCCTTGGCTTTCTAACTGCATCTGCCTGGACGCAGCTCCTCCCTGATCGCTTCACCTCAACACACAAGTGAAAGTGGTAGACGCTCAGTCCTGTCTGACTCTTTGCAACCCTATGGACTGAAGCCCGCCAGCCTCCTTTGTCCATTGGATTCTCCAGGCAAGAATACTGCAGTGGGTTGCCATCCCCTTCTCCAGGGGATCTTCCTGACCCAGGGCTCAAACCCAAGTCTCCTGCATTGCAGGGAAATTCTTTCCTGTCTGAGCCACCAGGGAAGCCTCAACCACAACTTACTAAAATTGCTTTGACTCTTTATAGTCACGTATTCACTAAATGAATATGTTTATGGAGGGGCTCTAGGTCTCCATATTGTCTTTTGGTGTTGGGAGCATGGCAGGAAATGGAGTAGAATACTGTTACCCTTCTGGGGCTGCTCCATGTAACACAATAGCCACTAGTCACAGGTTGCTATTTAAGTCTTAATTCATTAAAGCCAAAGTAGAAATGGAGAGCCACTGTGGCCACTTAAGTGACTCATAGCCACAGTTGGCTGGTGGTTCTCGGATTTGGACAGCACAGGTAGAGAACATTTCCATCATCATGGAAAGTTCTATTAGAACTTCTGTTCTGTCCTACTGCCACAGAACTTTAAAAATTTTTTTTAATTTAAATAACTCTTTGTAAAATCAAGATTTATTTGGCTCATGGGATCTTTTGTCGTGGCGCATGGACTCTCTAGTTGTGGCGCATGGGCTTATTAGTTGTTCTGAGGCATGTGGGATCTTAGTTCCCGAGGGTTCGAACCCGTGTCACCTGCAGTGCAAGGGCAGATTCTTAATCACTGGACCACAAGGGAAGTCCCTGCTGTAGAACTTTTATTCATTCTGGTGGTGGAGTTGGATAATACAAAATTAAAGATTAGATATTATTCAAGTATCAGGCATCTAGAATAAAGAACTGTGGATGAAAAAATAAAGGGAGGAAAGGGGGATAGAGAGTGATGGAATTGGGATGCTGCAGGCTGCTTAGTAACCACCGGTTCTGCTGACTACTTCCTTTCTTGAAATTCCTCCTTTGATACCATGACCACCATCCTCTATTTATTATTCTGCTTCCTCTCTGGATAATGTCTTAGCGACAGAGCAGCCCTTCTTGAGCTTCTTACACAATAAGAACTGTGAAGCAACCCTTGATTAGCCAAAGTCCCAGAAGTGACCCAGAATCTCAAGGTTTCCAAACTCCAGCAAGATTTTTTTCACTCAGCACCATTCAGATGAGCTGCTGTGACAAGACTAGAGGTGTTAGTGTGCTCTTAAAAAACTGAAATATAAGTAAATGACCTACAACTAACCACCATTAGATAAACTTACAGTTCCTCAATGTTCATCTCTCCCACTTTTCAGAAGTACCACAAGGTGGCAGCAGTAGTTTACAAAAGCCATCAGGGCACGCTCACTAATTGCTCATCTCTGGCATTTATTTCAAAATAAATCTTGTGGGGTAAAATGTGAAAATGAAAACTGCACTATGCAATTAACAAAGACTAATTAGAATTTCACCATGACCTAGAACGAAGCTAGTGGAGGTGATAGAATTCCAGTGGAGCTATTCCAAATCCTGAAAGATGATGCTGTGAAAGTGCTGCACTCAATATGCCAGCAAATTTGGAAAACTCAGCAGTGGCCACAGGACTGGAAAAGGTCAGTTTTCATTCCAATCCCAAAGAAAGGCAATGCCAAAGAATGCTCAAACTACCACACAATTGCACTCATCTCACATGCTAGTGTTCTTGCCTTGGAGAATCCCAGGGACGGCGGAGCCTGGTGGGCTGCCGTCTATGGGGTCGCACAGAGTCGGACACGACTGAAGCGACTTAGCAGCAGCAGCAGCAGCAGCACGTGCTAGTAAAGTAATGCTCAAAATTCTCCAAGCCAGGCTTCAGCAATATGCGAACCGCGAACTTCCTGATGTTCAAGCTGGTTTTAGAAAAGGCAGAGGAACCAGAGATTAAATTGCCAACATCCGCTGGATCATGGAAAAAGCAAGAGAGTTCCAGAAAAACAGCTATTTCTGCTTTATTGACTATGCCAAAGCCTTTGACTGTGTGGATCACAATAAACTGTGGACAATTCTGAAAGAGATAGGAATACCAGACCACCTGATCTGCCTCTTGAGAAATCTGTATGCAGGTCAGGAACCAACAGTTAGAACTGGCCATGGAACAACAGACTGGTTCCAAAAAGGAAAAGGAGTTCGTCAAGGCTGTATATTGTCACCCTGTTTATTTAACTTCTATGCAGAGTACATCAGGAGAAACGCTGGACTGGAAGAAACACAAGCTGGAATCAAGATTGCTGGGAGAAATATCAATAACCTCAGATATGCAGATGACACCACCCTTATGGCAGAAAGTAAAGAGGAATTAAAAAGCCTCTTGATGAAGGTGAAAGAGAGTGAAAAAGTTGGCTTAAAGCTCAACATTCAGAAAACGAAGATCATGGCATCCAGTCCCACCACTTCATGGGAAATAGATAGGGAAACAGTGGAAACAGTGTCAGACTTTATTTTTTGGGGCTCCAAAATCACTGCAGATGGTGACTGCAGCCATGAAATTAAAAGACGCTTACTCCTTGGAAGGAAAGTTATGACCAACCTAGATAGCATATTCAAAAGCAGAGACATTACTTTGCCAACAAAGGTTCGTCTAGTCAAGGCTAAGGTTTTTCCTGTGGTCATGTATGGATGTGAGAGTTGGACTGTGAAGAAGGCTGAGCACCGATGAATTGATGCTTTTGAACTGTGGTGTTGGAGAAGACTCTAGAGAGTCCCTTGGACTGCAAGGAGATCCAACCAGTCCATTCTGAAGGAGATCAGCCCTGGGATTTCTTTGGAAGGAATGATGCTGAAGCTGAAACTCCAGTACTTTGGCCACCTCATGTGAAGAGTTGACTCATTGGAAAAGACTCTAATGCTGGGAGGGATTGGGGGCAGGAGGAGAAGGGGACGACAGAGGATGAGATGGCTGGATGGCATCACTGACTCGATGGACGTGAGTCTGAGTGAACTCCGGGAGTTGGTGATGGACAGGGAGGCCTAGCGTGCTTCGATTCATGGGGTCGCAAAGAGTCGGACACGACTGAGTGACTGATCTGATCTGATGACCTAGAATGCTTAACTGAATGTTTTTAGAGTATAGAATAATGGAGTCATGTATTGTGTATAACCATGAAATGGATTAATTCACCAGTTAATTATATTTACTGTCACTTTGTTGATCGTAGCCCTTCACCCAGTCCTCATTTTGAAACACACAAGAATGCTTCAGTGCTTTTCCTCTCCATTTTAAAATGGAAAGATTTCTCTGGTTTTTTCTTGAACTGATCAATTGATTTTCCATCAGCTTCATGTAAAACAATAAGTGAAGAAAATCTATACATTTGTTCCCAGTTGTGGTCTTGCACAAGCAAATTGCCGTGGTGAACATCTGGGATTCATCATATCTGCTCTGTTACCTCATTGATGGGCACATGTCTTTCCCACATGTGCAGAGTGAAGGCCTACAGAGTTACAAGGAAAGCAAAATCATAGCCATGCTCTCAACTTTCTGCTGCAAGCAGGTATGTGGAGATATTAAACTGGGAGAAGGAATGCCTCTGGGTCAAGTTTAGCTAAATACTTGGCATATTGTACCAATGCATTTCATGGGCCAGAGCTCCACCCTTTTATGCACGAGTAACCCACAGTGCCTCCCCAGAACAGAGTCTGGGTGAAAGCTTTTTTTTTTTCAGGGAAGAAAAAAGAGAGTAAAGTTGGAAATTGAGAGGCCATGGTTAAAGTAACACTTTAGGATTATTCAAGACTGATGTGTTTGAACTCAGCTCTCCAAAGACAGCCAAGAACTGCAGTCTGAAGCTTATATCATGCCACAGGATTCACGTCATGGAATTCAAGAAAAATGGTAGACATAGATCTATGTCTCTTTGACACTCCCTGACTTTTTATAATACTGTTCTCTAATGACCATGGGCAGTGGGAGCAATTATAACTATGCTCCAGAAATGGCAATTTGCATTTAGAACTGTTTAAGTCTTTGATGCACTAACTTCACATCTGGGGATCCGTTCTAAGGAACTATTCCTAAATACAGAAAGAAGTTCTAATATGGAAAAAGACGTTTCATGTAGCATTATTTAAGTGATGAAAAATTTGGGGGAAAAGCCTTTAAATGAGTAGTAATGGAAAACGATCAAATATAATTTGACATGTCTACATAATTGGTTATTAAGTTGTCATGAGAATAATGTGTGTGAAGACTAGACAGTGTAGAAATGCTCACATAATTAAGAGAATAAAGAAGAAAATAAAGTAGTATGCATAGTCACGATCCTGCTGTTTAAATTTTGCATAGAAAAAGGCTGTGAAAGAAAAACATGCCAAAATATTAAGAGCAGTTGCTTCAGTGGTGATTCCCAAGGTAAAATTTCCTTCTTTTTTTAAAGATATTTTTTATGTGAACCAATATTAAAGTCTTTACTGAATTAGTTATAATATTGTTTCTGTTTTATGTTTTGGTCTTTTGGCCACAAGGCATGTAGGATCTCAACTCCCCAACTAGGGATCAAACCCACACCCCCTGCACTGGGAGGCGAAATCTTAACCACTGGACTACAAGGGAAGTTCCCTGCCTTTTTACTTTTTGATAGCTTCAAATTGTAGGTGTTACTGTGTCACAGAAAATCTATACTTGTGAAAACTTTTGTTTTGAATTTAAAATAATTTCATTATTCTTTTATCTTAGAATTTCTGTTTAAGTTGTCTTCTTCTCTCCATCTTTCCTCCCTTACTTAAAACTCAACACCCTGCATCCTAGTCTCAAACTGGTTCATTTTCTACTTCAGACAAAGGAAAGTGGACTCAGTCTGGTCTCTGGTGGAAGCTTCTCAGCTGGCTGGGGCTAGAGTGTGAGCTGGTTTAAGTTGACGGAGGTGACGAGATGACCCTAGTCCAGGTGCCCTGGCCACTGCTCATTCTAGTCATGCTATGGCTTCCCTAAATGTTTAATTATTGATGCTGATAGAGAATATAAGGTCAAATATTTTATAGAACAATGGTAACCACTAGTGGGTAAAAATTGAGTATATAGCTTCCAAAAATAAAGAAGAAAAAGCAGAGAAAATCTTTGAAACAAATAGATACTAGTGATAAAAGGAGCTATTTTTTTTTAAGTTATTTATTTGGCTGTGCCAGGTCTTTAGTTGTGGCATGTGGGATCTAGTTCTCTGACCAGAGATTGAACCTGGGCTCTCTGCATTGGGAGTGCAGAGTCCTAGCCACTGGGCCACTAGAGAAGTCCCAAGGGAGCTATTTGAAGGGAGGCAGGGACAGATAACATGCACGATGGAATAATATTTGGAGACGCTAATCTGTAAGCTTCCTTTCCTGTCAATCCCCTGCCCAAGGCTCTTCTGCTCCTGCCCACACAGACAGATGTGTCATTCATGACCCGGCCAGGCATGAGGACTGCCTAATTGACAAGCTGGCCTGACCACAAGACAAGAGAGATGTGAATGCACACCAGCATTGTTCTCTGTGGACCAGGGAAGGGAAAGGGGAAGAGGGAGCCAAGTACTATAAGGAAAGGAACACAGGAGAACACCCAAACCTCTGGCAAAACATGGGCCATCTGTCCAGAGTGCTATGACAGCATGCCTCTTTGTCATGGACCTTGAAGATCATCAAGAGCCCAAATTAGGGTGATGCTTGTTTGTGCCTCAAGACTCTCCCATTGGTTTCATTCCATGCAGACAACCCTGTCAAATAGCCCCAGACATCTGTATTCTCTTCCTCTAAGCAGGTTGAGGAGCTATGGGCCTTTGGGCCCTGGAGGGTTGATGGTGATGTAAAAGGCAAACCGTGAATTGGCCAACATGACTCCAGTTCGTGGGACTTTGACATCTCCCTCTAAACTAGGAACTTCAGTAGAACACATGCTTCCTCTACCCATGAACTTAAAAACTATACCCTAGAAACCGAGAATACACATTATTTCTAACCTCTGTGGTACATTTATAAAAGGTAACATAATAGACTATGTTGAAAGAAAAGAACTTTAAAGACATGTTTGACAATAGTACCACAAGTCTCAAATTTCATACACCATGAATAAGAAAAATCAAACCACCTAGAAAAGGTTTTTAAAAATTTGGATCAAATGGTAATTTCCTCTTTGTAACTGCAATTACAAATTTATTTAGAACACAAGCAGAAGAGCTATATTATATAATGAAAACTGTGAAACCAAAGCCATATGGAGGGGGAAAATTCATAGCTTTACATATGCCGACTATAAAACCAGAAAGTATAACGAATAAATAAAACACATTCAACTGAAGGAATGAAGGGATCCCTAGATAAACATTAGTGGGCATTTGTGTTTTGTTTGTAGGCAACTGTTTTTGGCTGCCTAGCTTCTGAAGCTTCTTCTCCTATCAGGGCAATCCACCATGATGTTGGTCTTCGACCTGGAGAGCTGGGGCAGAACATCTAGACTTAGTTGATCAGATGCTGCTCCTTGGAACTAGAACTTTGAACCTGGAATGAGTGCCTAAAAGAAATAAGCAGCTTAGTGGTCATTCTGGTAGCCGAAGCCTGAACGTGTGGTACAACCAGCACATCACAACAAGCTGGGCATCTGACCACTCAGATTCCTAGTTTCTGCTCATCCCCCCACCTGGTTCCCTACAACCTCTGAACAGCTGGGCTACGTGATATCCTTCTCCAGTACATTCTTCTTCCTGTCTAGGGTCAGTTTCTACTGTGAATAACTTCAATCCCCTGAACAAAACAGAAGGAAGGAATGTTTAATAAAGACATAAATTAACGAGAGAAAAAAAGCCATAGCAATGATGAATAAACTCAAGTTTATATTGGTTGTTTTAAACAACCAATAAAACTGGCAAGTTTCTGAGAATTATCACAGAAAAAATTAAGAAAAGTTGCAAATGCTTATACGAAGGAAAAATGTATATGAATGATTCTGAAGTTAAGAAATGATGAGACTATGATGACAGTTCTACACTTGATAAAATTAAGAGATCAATTACTGAAATTAACTGAACTGGAATGTGCTGTTAACCAAGGGAAAAAGGTTAAAAAGTTTTATTAATAAAATATTCAACCCCCCCCCCCCCTTCCCGAGGGCGGAAGACTTAAGGAGACTTAAGGAGAAAGTAAGGAGAGTGACTTAAGGAGAAATTACTTCAAACCTGTTTTATTTAAATGACTCCTGGACACAGCGCAAGAAGGCGGATGAGCCTCTTCCAGGTGGCCCTGGCCCCTAGTTGCCCTTGCATTATTAGTAGCAGTTCCCCTGGAGCAGAGCCTGCTGTTGAGTGGCGGTCAGCCAGTCGTATGAACAGGTCATCTTGCTATACTCTTGGGACCTAGCTGTTACAGTCCTCACACCTGTCAGTTACCTATCTGTGGCTGGTGTCAGCTGTATGTAGGTCATTCGAGCACTTGCGCAAGTCATGCTAATTAACCCTCTGGATGGCTGCCTTTATCTCCTTCACTAGGTTCCTTCATTACCTCCCCTATCCGAGGAAGAATGCTCCTATTCCCACCCTCCAAAGGGAAAGTGAGGGAACTTAGGCACAGGGAGACGTAGATACTAGCCGATCCTCACTAGGATGACCTCAGGAATAAGGGAGTTGGGAGCTAATGTCAAAGGAGAGGCTGTGTGACTTTTATCCTGGAGAAATGCAGATATCAGGAGTGGATGCCAGGGAACAGGTGTAAACCGGGGCTCTGAGAGTCCCTTGGACTGCAAGGAGATCCAACCAGTCCATCCTAAAGGAAATCAGTCCTGAACGTTCATTGGAAGGACTGATGCTGAAGCTGAAACTCCAATACCACTGGCCACCTGATGCGAAGAACTGACTCCTTGGAAAAGACCCTGATACTGGGAAAGATTGAAGGCAGGAGGAGAAGGGGATGACAGAGGATGAGATGGTTGGATGGCATCACCGACTTCATGGACATGAGCTTTAGCAAGTTCCAGGAGTTGGTGAAGGACAGGGAAGCCTGGTGTGCTGGGGTCGCAAAGAGTCGGACACAACTGAGCAACTGAACTGAACTGAACTGAACTTGTCATTGCAGATGGGATCTGTTGAAGGTGCAGAAGGAGGAGCTTCTTTCTTTTAGGTGGAGACTGGAGGAGGAATATGCTTGTTTCTTTCAGTGTTAGGTTTTGCTAAAAGTGGTTTCTAGGTCTTGGGGGCCCTAGCGACCTTTGGGGGTTTCCCTGGGGGCTCAGATGGTAAAGAATCTGCCTGCAATGTGGGATACCTGGGTTCTATCCCTGGATTGGGAAGATCCCCTGGAGGAGGGCATGACAACCCATTCCAGTATTTTTGCCTGGAGAATTCCCATGGATGGTGGAGCCTGGAGGGCTACAGTCCATGGGGTCACAGAGTCAGACATGACTGAGTAACTAATTCAGGGACCTTTGGAGGCCAGCTTCCAGCTCAGATGCTGGCCTGTTGGGTGCAGCTCTGATTTGAAGGTCAATGGGATGCTTCAGATCCCTGGCTAGGCCTCCATGCACATGGGTGCTATGACCTCCATGCAAAAGGGTGCCCTGTAGCTGACATGGCAAGACTTACCGAGGGAGCTGGTCTCCTCCTGGGGTGAGTTCCCCTGGATACAGAGAGCTTTCTTTAAGGCTCCTTGGAGACAGTTGCTCTTAATATAGTTGACAGTGGGTAAGTGCTGTATGGAGGCAGCATCTTATTTAATAAATTACCCAGTAACCCTTGGGCTCCTAGAGTGCCGGATTGCACCCAGAAAGAGCATCCGGTGGGGTTGAGAAGAAACAAGATGTGCCGCCCACAGACCAATTCCTCCTATTACAGATTCTGTGTTCTGTTACCTTTCTCTCCCCTTAAGTTTTTTACTGTTCCTGGGGTTTTAAGGGAAGAATGCTGCAGTGGTTTGCCATTCCCTTCTCCAGTGGACCACTTGGACGGCAAGGAGATCAAACCAGTCAATCCTAAAGGAAATCAATCCTGAATATTCATTGGAAGGACGGATACTTTGGCCGCCTGATAGGAAGAGCACATTAGCAAAGACCCTGATACTGGGAAAGATTGAAGGCAGGAGGAGAAGGGGACGACAGAGGACGAGTTGGTTGGATGACATCACCGATTTAACAGACATGAGCTTGAGCAGGCTCCGGGAGATGGCGAAGGACAGGGAAGCCTGATGTGCTTCAGCCGGACACAACTGAGCGACTGAACAACAAGGCGTATTACGGGGCTCCGGCGTTGCAGACAGATTCTTTACCATCTGAGCCACCAGGGAAGCCTGTATTATGAAGGCGTCCGTTTTTAAAAACAGAAACCTACCAAAAATGCCCCTGAGGGCGGCGACATTGTCCAGAAGCATAGAGAGGTGATTCCTCTGTCCCATCCAGGGCAGTCCTATGGCAGATGCATCCGGTCCCACGCCCTGCAGACAGTCCTGTATGGCTCTGCTCTCCGGACCCGGGGACATCCCCACGCAGCCCAGCTTCGCAGGCCCATTTTCTCCGCAGCTCCAGTACTCCCGGGTCTCCACGCAACAATGAAGCGTGGGCGGCCCCAGCGGCCTTATTTGCATATCTCCGCGGCTTGGCCAATGGGCTGCGTAGGGGCTTTGGAACGCAGTGTTGCCATCGGCGTGCGCGCGTGTGTGCGCGTGTGACAGCGGCTGTGGCCGTGGCCGTGGCCGTGGGAGGCCGGCCCGGCGGAGCCCAGCCGCGCGGGGACCGGCCCCGGCGCCCGCTCCTCCAGCGGATCGCGGCCGCGTGGCCCGGCCGAGTCCAGGGACCAGCAGCCTCGGCCGCTGCGCCGTCGCGATGTCGGTGGCGGGGCTGAAAAAGCAGTTCCACAAAGCCAGCCAGGTAGGGACGCACGGAGGAGGGAGGGAGGAGGGAGGGAGGAGGGCTAGGGGAGCAGCGGTCCCGTCGAGGCTCCGGGGCTTCTGAGGCTCCGGCGCCCTTAGGGGCCTCTTTTAGGGCTCGATTTCTTCCCGCCTAAGCGGGCTCGGGGGTGGAGAGAGGGGCCGCCGGCTCTCCTCCGCTTCTTGGCGCCTCCTTCTTGCCAGCCCCCGGCCCCCCTGCTCCATCCCCAGCCACTGAAATTCCGAGAGGTTCTCGGGAGGGGAGACCAGAGGTGGCGGGTCGCAGGGGCTCGGGCGAGCAGAGACTGGGCGTCCCGAGGCCTGGAGGCTCTGCTGCGTGCCTCTATTCCCGGACCCGCGCCGGGAGGAGGACCACAGAGAGTGCAGGGCCTGCAGGGCCTCCCTCGAGTCCCCCACCTTTTGGTTGGGAGACCCCCCACCCCGGGGCACGTCCTGCCACCCCGGGGCAGGCGCGGGCGTCGGTGGATCCAGGGATGCTGTGTACTTGGCTCTCCCGGCCTGGAGATGGACCCCGCCTGCCTGACTGCCCGCAGCTCCGGGCTGGGCTGTCTACAGCCGTCCTTCCTCCCTCATAGTCTTCCCGGTGTCGGCCCGGGCCTGGGCACCAGGCTCCTGTTCTCTAAGAGCTGTCTGTTTTGTGGGAAGACGCTGAGACAGACACGTAAACATATAGTGTTGGACACACCTCCACGCACAGTGGATGGCAGATAATAAGATGGGGCATCAGGGAGAACTTCCCGGAGGAAGAGCCGCGTCATTTGAAAATTAAATATGAGAAGGAATTGTGGTGGAGGGTGTGGGTGGAAAGGATAGGAGTTCTGAACAGAGGAAACAGGAAGACAGGCAAGCTGGCATGTGATTGGTGTGTGTATGTGTGTCTGGATGTCTGTTGACAAGCAAATTTATATTCTAAGATTTCAGTCTCCCAGCCATGGCAGAACTCACATTGTAAAATCAACCCTACACCGGAACTGCTGGGTCTGTTGGACAAATTTCATTCAGAATTCACATTTCTGGTGAGGTCTTATCTTGCCTCTTTCACACAGGGGTCCCTGAAAAGCAGTTGGAATTAGAGGATTCTTTTCTGTCTGTCTCATGTTGAAAAGTGCTGCCTGTTCTCTCACTCACATCCCTTCCATGAAGAAACTGGGTGGTATGCAGTTTCCAGCTGGGGATGCTGGGAGGTTGGTGGTACTGTTGGGGTAATGAGGAATCCTGGATGAGGGGCCAATTAGGTGACCAGGGAGATGGTGGGGTCACTGCAGGTGGGCTTTGGGCACTTCGAAAAATCCATGAGATACTCAGATGACTCTGGCCTGGGGGCTAGTGGGTGAGATCCAGATTGGAGCTATGGACTTGGGGGGATTTCCAGCCTCAGTGCAGATTTAAAAATATAAGTGCAAATGGAAGTCAAAAAATGCACAGTGAGTTATACTCATAGACTGTAGGGAGCAACCACATTTAGGGACAGTGTTTAGGCCAGGACTTGATAAGCAGTGACCACTCAATAAATATTTATTGGATAAGTGAAAGTGTGGGAGTGGAGAAGCACAAGAAGGGAAGAACTAGTAGAATGGAGGAGAGAGGAGTATCATGGAAACCTAAGAAGTGGGTGCATTTAAAGGTGGGAGCAGGGACTTCCCTGGTGGTATAAGGTTTATGACTCTGCACTTCCAGAGTAGGGGGTGTGGGTTTGATCCCTGGTAGGGGAACGAAGATCCCACATGCGATGCAGCCAGAAAGTAAAAATAAAATAAAATAAAAGGTGGGAGCAGTTAGTGAATCTGCCTTGAGCTCAGTACTGAAGGGTGGGCAGCCTGGAGGCTACTGCCTCTGTGTTCAGGGCAGTGTCAGCTTAATCACTAGCTAGCTAGGCTTGCTACAGGAGCTTTCTTAGCTCAGTTGCTCAGTCGTGTCTGCCTCTTTGCGATCCCATGGAGTGCAGCTTGCTAGGCTTCCCTGTCCTTCACCACCTCCCAGAGTTTGCTCAAATTCACATCCATTGAGTTGGTGATGCCATCCAACCATCTCATCCTCTGCAGGGTACTAACATCTTTTGAAAGATATTCTTTTATTGAGAATAGACTTCACAGGAGCAAACCTTAGAGATGAACAGGACACAGCCCTAAGAGGATTGAAATTGGTTTCTGACCACTAACCAGAGTGAATGGTTGAAATCCCAGGAAGTTACTGACATTGGTAAATAATATGCTAAAGATAAGGTCGTTTAGTTAAACTACTCATCAGTCCATTAAAAAAGGAAATGAGCAAAGGGTCTAATTTAGTCTTTTTGCATGAACCGAAATCTTTTTGTGACTTTATCTGAAAAGAAAGACATCACGAATTCTCTCTGGGCTTTGCAAATCACATTTTGTCAAAGTGCTTAATAGATATGGATATGTTTTTATCTGTTCTGAAAGTCTTTCTAAGAAATCTTGCAGTGGGACAGATTTGGTGGAGAAATTAGACCAGGCTTAATATAATAAGAGGGAGCATGATCATAAAAAGTGCCAGATGTTCTTCCCGGGCAACATTTTAACAGCAGGTTTTAATTCACATAGAACTTTCCCAGGGCTGGGGAAAGGGAGGCTGGGATGATGTCAATGGTTTAATAATTCCCAGGGATCCAGGCCTGGCTGTGCCACTGACCAGATCTGTGACCTGGGAAACATGATTTAACCCATCTGTATAGTGAATTAGACGATTTAGAAGCTGTATGCGTGCATGCTCAGTCATGTCTGACTTTCTGCAACCCCTTGGACTGTAGCGCCTCAGGCTCCTCTGTCCATGGGATTTCCCAGGCAAGAATACTGGAGTGGGTTGCCATTTCCTCCTCCAGGGGATCTTCCTGACCCTGGGTTGGAACCCAGGTCTCCTGCCTTGGCAGGCTGATTTTTTACCGCTGAGCCACCGGGGAAACCCTTAGAAGCTATGTTCCTATTCTAAAATTTCTTGGGATGATCACACAACTCTGTAAATATGCTAAGAAAAACCATTGAATTATAGACTTTAAGTTGTGAATTGTATAGTATGTAAATTATATCTCAAGAAAGTATATAACTAACTATATCTCTATCTTTATATCTAATATATCTCAGTTCTGAAATTGTTAAGTAATTCGCTTAAAGTATTTCAGAGAAAGATAAAGATTATAAAGTGTGCCTTTTATAAATTAGGGAACCAAGACCTTGACAAATTGAGATGATTTTTCTTAATGATAGAAAAGGTGAAATAACTTATAACTTCCTGGTTAAGCGCTCTGGCTTTCTTGATACCTTACCTATCTCTGCAGGAAAAAAAAAGTCCCCTTACTTTACAGAGAATGAAGAACTCTAAATCCCAGGGATTATGTATCATTTTGGCAGCACATGGAGACTAAAAGGAAAGAGGAAGAAATCAACTAAAATGAGAAGAGTGCAAGTTGAGCTAATAACAAAATTTAATTAATCCTTTCCTTCAACATTTGGGATTATAACCCAAGTGTCCCAAGATCATAATTAAATACTTCTTTCTCTTGAAAAGGTTTTTTTAGTAGAGAGGTTTACTCTTCTACTGGTAGGGATGCAGTTTGAGTTATTAGAGATAAATAAAAATAGCTTGGGCTTCCCTGGTGGCTCAGATGGTAAAAAATCTGCCTGCAATGCAGGAGACCTGGGTTTGATTCCTGGGTGGGGAAGATTCCCTGAGAAGGGAATGGCAACCCACTCTAGTATTCTTGCCTGGAGAATTACATGGACAGAGGAGCCTTGTGGGCTACAGTCCATGGGGTTGCAAAGAGTCGGACTGAGTGACTAACACACATACACAAATAGCTTAGAAAGGTCATGTGGTTTCTTGTTAAGTGGTGTGCCTGACCAATAAAAATGTAACTCATAATAATTATATGTCGCCACTCATTGATTTTTATTAATTATGTTCATTTCATAGTAATTTTCTTGACAGCATTTTATTTTGGTTGCAGGATGCTTAGGCCACATCTTTGCTTACTGTGACATGGACACTGTTCTAATAGCTGTATTTGTTCCCTTTCTGCACTTCTAGGAGCCTGGTTCCCCATCCCATGAAAGCCTGGTTTTATTCTTTCCTCTTGTTCTTCTTGCCCCAAACTAACCAACTAGTGAGGACACAAGAGGGGTGATGACCCTTCATGTTAAATTTCCTTGTTTTTACCCTTACGTAGCAGTGTTCTATCACGTGACCCAGAAACACAATAGGGTGTGGGGAGCTCCTAACAAAAGCATTTTTTTGGTAATTTCCCCCTCTTTCCCTTTTGATGCCTGAATCAGAAAAATGATGAGTGGTCCTAAGGGGCCAAGACATTCTCTCTGTAATGACTAAGTGCACAGGCTGGCCATTTATGGGTAAATATAGAGAAGGATATTCTTTGTAAATTATGAGAATCTCTAGGGAGGCGGTGAATGTCTCTTGTTTCATTTTCTCATTAGAGAGAAAGATAAAAATGCACTTTGCAAAGTCCATAATGATTCTTTGTGTTTTATGTAGGTGCATCAGAAAATGTGTTAAGCTGAAACTTGCTTACTCCTTTCCACATAGACTGCTTGATAAATTAATCCTTGGATCTATGTGTTAACCATATATTTTTAACTTGGGATGCTAGAGTAGATGCTGAAACTAAATTGGTTTTAATTTTTTAATCTCTGAAGAACGCAGTATAATTCAAGCATTTCTTACCACTGATGCCTTTTCTCTAAAGTAAATGTAATTTAGGCTATCTCTTAGAATTTCATTAAAAATGCATTTAAAAGCAGAAATTTTTTTTGTGTGTATGGATATACTATTTGTTTCAGATTAATTTTTCAACTTTATTAAAAAAATGACTATAAATTATATTTCCCCAAATTAAGTGGGGGGGGGTGTGTGTGTGTATGTTATGTATTTGGAGGTTGCTATTGTTGTCATACTTTACCCAGAAAATGAAACTGCCAATAAACAGAACCAATACACGACTTTATTTAAATAATAGGTGAATGTATTCTGGAGATTCTACATCAGCCAAGTGAGAATACCTAGATTTTGGTCTCCTGTGTTGCAGGCAGATTCTTTACCAACTGAGTTATAAGGGAAGCCCTTACTTTTCGCTAGAAACCTGGGAAAGTGTTAAATTGGGGAAAAGAATCTGGAGGAATCCAGTTGGTATTGGGAAGACATTGCTGCAATTCTGTTTGAGTTCTTCTGTGAGATGCCTTTATTATGAGCTCTTCCCTTGCAATTCCCAGGCTCATCCCCACTTGTTATCACCACAGCACCAGCCGCAGTGACCTTCCTGAGCCCAGTGTCCTCCCTTCTGACTTTGTCACTCATCGGGTGGTAGTGTCTTTCTGCCCGGCATTTGGCTAAGTCTTTCTCAAGTACTGACATCACCAGGTGCTTTGCCAGATCAAATCATCCATCAGTGGTAGAAGCTGCTGCTGTTTCAGGCCAGAGAGCGTGGGTACTCCCTACTGATGCACCTGATATCTGAGTCGTACGTCCTCATCTCAATCTGTGCTCCTCCTTGCTCTTGGGCAGAGACTGCCTTGTCTGGGTGTTGTGACCTCCAAGTTGCTGAGTCTGAGGGTCACTTCCCCAGCTGACGCTCCGCAGCTTTTGACCCAGCGTACCGTGCTCTGCTTACAAGCCCTACTACGCTTCTGTGGTTTTCCTCTGGCTTCAATGGCTGTTGCTTCAAATCTCCTTTAATGGCTCCTTCTCGTCCCCCTTGAGCCCTAAATCCTGGAGTGCCCCAGGGCTCTGGCTTGGAATAGCTCCTCTTTTTCTCAACCTTGAACTCTGCCAAGGTGTTTTATCCAGCCTCACGGATTTATAAACGATCTAAACATTGATTACTCTCTAAATTATGTTTCTGGCCTAGATAGTCCTCCTGATCACAGACCAATAACAGACTTCTAAGTCTAACTGCCTACAGCATCTCACTTGTTGGATGTTTAAAAGGCTGTCAGACTTAAGATGTTCAAACCTGAACTCTTAATTTTCTCTACCCCAACCTGTTTTTCTGTTGGTGGTTCCTATTTAAGTCAGTTGTACCAACATGTGTTCAGCTGCTCAAGCAAAATAAGACAAAACCAAGATTCATCTTTGATTGCTTTCTTCCTCTCATCCCTAATTCATCAGAAAGTGGTAATAACTCTTGGTTTTATTTTCAAAATACATCCTTCTTCCATTTATCTCTTTCTGGCTCTGCTTCTACTATCCTTCTCTGACTGTCACCTCTTGCCCACATGGTTGCTGGAGCCTCCTCACCGATTTCTAGAACTTTGGAACCTAGCAGCTTCCTACCAGGTACAGTCCATTGACCCACAGTGACCTGAATGCTCTTCTGAAAATGTAGCTCAGACCGTGTCATTCTGTGAATGTAATGGAGACTGCTTACAAGTCTTCAGTGCTTCAGTGACATCCAGCTGTGTTTAGTATAAACCCCAAGCTTCCTCCTCTGGCCTGTGAAGCCTCACATAACCTGGCCTCTCCCTTCCTTCTCCTGCTGCCATTGAGCCACACTGGCCTCTTTGCTCCTTTAATGTGCTAAGGTCTTCTTTCCTTTGGGCCTTTGCCAGAGCTGTTCCCTCAGCCTAGCATGCCTTTCCGATAGATCTTTGCAAAGTGTTTCCTTATTGTTGTTTAGATCATAGCATAGATTAAAGGCCACTTTGTCAGAAACGTCTTCCTGACCATGCAATTCAAATAGCACATGCCCTCTCTATCACGCTGCGTAACTTTTAAAAAATATTTTTTAAATGATTTATTTATTTATTTTTGGCTGTGCTGGGTCTTTGTTGCTGTGCACGGGCTTTTCTCTAGTTGAGGTGAGCCGGGGCTACTCTCTAGCTGCGATGTATGAGCTTCGCACTGAAGTGGCTTCTCTTGTGGACCACGGGCTCTAGGGTGCTCAGACTTCAGTAGTCGCAGCTCCCAGGCTCTGGAGCACTGACTCAATAGTTGTGGCACAGGGGCTCAGTTGCTCGGAGGCATGTGGGATCCTCCTAGATTAGGGATAGAATCCATGTCTCCTGCGTTGGTAGGCGGATTCTTTACCACTGAGCCACCGGGGAAGCCCACGTTGCTTAACTTAAAACTGTATCATAAATATTTTGATATTTTGATGACTATATTCAGTACAGATGCTTTCCTTTCTAATCCCATGTATTCTTATTTTAAAAATATATTTAAACTTGGGGGATAATTGCTTTACAATGTTACGTTGGTTTCTGTATGATGTGAATCAGCTAATGGTTTGTCATGGATTTTTTGTTTCTATATGAAATATTGGCCTTTATTTTTTGCACTGTGTCTAATTTCAGTATCAGGTAATACTGCTTTAGTAAAATGAATTGGGAAGTGCTCATTCTTCTGTTTTCTGGAAGAAATTACATAAAACTTATGTTAATTCTTTTTTAGACATTTAGTAGAATTTTCCAGTAAAACCATCTGGGCTTGGAGATTTCTCATTTGAGAACTTCATTAGTTTGTGATTTTTTAAGGAATCAATCCATTTCATTTAGGGTTATCAGATTTATGTGTGGAGAATTATACGTAGTATTCTTCTCTTAATCATTATCAGTTCCCTTATTCTATGTGTATAGAGTTGATTTTTGCTACTGGTAATTCCATACCTTCAGCCTTTTTCTCTAGCAGTCTTACTAGAGGTTTGTCAGTTATATTGATCTTTTCAGAGAACCAGGTTGTTATTTCATTTTTTCCGTTGTTTCGCTTTTTCAATTTCATTGATTTCTGCTCTTGTTTTATTATTTCCTTCCTTTTACTTGCTTGGATTTATTTTGTTCTTTTTATAGATTCTTAAGGGAAGCAGATTATTGATTGGAGACCTTTTTTCTAACGTATGCAGTGAGTGCTATGTATTTTCCTCTCAGCACTGGTTTAGTTGCATTTCACTCTTTTTGATGTATTTTATTCATTTGATGTATGAACATATATATATGTATATGTGTGTGTGTTGCATCTTCTTGTTGGATTGAAGCTTTTATCATTCTGTTATGCCCTTACTTATCTCCTTTTACAGTCTCTGCTTTAAATCTATTTTGAAGTCCCTTTTCTTTTTTGTGTGTTTGTGTTCATTATAGATTTTGTTATCCTGAGGTTTATATATGTGATGTGAAAATCACTCAGTTGTGTCTGACTCTTTGCAACTCCATGGATTATACAGTCCATGGAATGTAGTCCATGGAATTCTCCAGGCAAGAATACTGGAGTGGGTAGCCGTTCCCTTCTCCAGGGGATCTTCCCAACCCAGGATCGAACCCAGGTCTCCCACATTGCAGGCGGATTCTTTACCAGCTGAAATTTATATATAACAGCATATATATAGATGATTAAGTTGATAACCTCTTAAGCTTGCATGCATTTTAACAATCTTGCATTTCTACTCCCCCTCACTTCGCATTTAATAATTTTGACTTGTATTTATATCTTTTTAACATTTACCTACTTTTTGTGGGTATTTTGTCATTGTTCAGTTGTTCAGTCATGTCCAACTCTCTGCAACCCCACGGACTACAGCACACCAGGTTCCCCTGTCCTTCACTATCTCCTGGAGTTTGCTCAAACTCATGTCCATTGAGTTGGCTCTTTGCATCAGGTGGCCAAAGTATTGGAGCTTCAGCTTCAGCATCAGTCCTTCCAATGAATATTCAGGGTTGATTTCCTTTAGGATGGACTGGTTTGATCTCCTTGCAGTCCAAAGGACTCTCTCAAGAGTCTTCTCCAGCACCACAGTTCAAAAGCATCAATTCTTCAGTGCTCAGCCTTCTTTATGGTCCAACTCTCACATATGTACATGACTACTAGAAAAATCATAGCTTTTACTATATGGACCTTAGTTGGCAATATGAAATCTTTGCTTTCTAATATGCAGAGTACATCATGAGAAACGCTGGGCTGGAAGAAGCACAAGTTGGAATCAAGATTGCCGGGAGAAATATCAATAACCTCAGATATGCAGATGACACCACCCTTATGGCAGAAAGTGAAGAGGAATTAAAAAGCCTCTTGATGAAGGTGAAAGAGGAGAGTGAAAAAGTTGGCTTAAAACTCAACATTCAGAAAACTAAGATCATGGCATCCAGTCCCATCACTTCATGGGAAATAGATGGGGAAACAGTGGAAACAGTGTCAGACTTTATTTTTTGGGGCTCCAGAATCACTGCAAATGGTGACTGCAGCCATGAAATTAAAAGATGCTTACTCCTTGGAAGAAAAGTTATGACCAACCTAGATAGCATATTCAAAAGCAGAGACATTACTTTGCCAACAAAGGTCCATCTAGTCAAGGCTATGGTTTTTCCAGTGGTCATGTATGGATGTGAGAGTTGGACAATGAAGAAATCTGAGCGCCAAAGAATTGATGCTTTTGAACTGTGGTTTTGGAGAAGACTCCTGAGAGTCCCCTGGACTGCAAGGAGATCCTGGGTGTTCTTTGGAAGGAATGGTGCTAAAGCTGAAACTCCAGTACTTTGGCCACCTCATGCGAAGAGTTGACTCATTGGAAAAGACTCTGATGCTGGGAGGGATTGGGGGCAGGAGGAGAAGGGGATGACAGAGGATGAGATGGCTGGATGGCATCACTGACTCGATGGACCTGAGTCTGAGTGAACTCCGGGAGTTGGTGATGGACAGGGAGGCCTGTCGTGCTGCGATTCATGGGGTTGCAAAGAGTCGGACATGACTGAACGACTGAACTGAACTGAACTGAGGTTCATCATAGCTTTTCTTCCAAGGAACAAGTATCTTTTAATTTCATGGCAGAAGTCACCATTTGTAGTGATTTTGGGGCCTAAGAAAACAAAGTCTGTCACTGTTTCCATTACTCCTAGGGTAGAATCTCTGCAATTGTAATTATCCTCCCATTTGTGGATGTCTAGCTGGGGATATGATCTTGACTACACCATGTCTCTGCCCCTTCTACTTCTCCCACCGTGGTTCCTTCTTTACATCTTTTCTTGTGGAAAACTTTTTGCTAGTCTTTGGGTCATTCTTATCCACGGTTTCTCTGTAAATAGTTATAATTTTGGTGTACCCACGGTAGGTGGGCTCAGGGTCATCCTACTCCACCATCTTGGCCATACCTTCATGATGGCAGAATTTTTTAAATAGAACCTCAGGCCTTTCAGTATTATTTTATGAGACTCTAGATCTTATTTAAATTGTCTGTTTTTATTTGCTTTCTTTTCTGCTGCTCTGGCAGGGGAAGGTGGTGGCATTGCTTTTTTACTTCCAAGTGAGGGTTAGTGTCCAGGCTTCTCACTTAGACTATTGGCATTTGGGGTTCGTGCCTCCTTACTGCTGTGTGGGAGTGGCCTTTCTGGTACCTCACTAAGCTTCTGCTGATACCCCTCTGGCTGAGATGGAAATAGCCTTGTTGCTGTTTCCCACGTGGCCTGAAGTCACACCCATGGGAGGGGTGGCCTCATTACTGCTGGGTGGTAGTAGAAGTCCTGACTTCCTACAAGGCCTTCTCTGGCCTCCTCACCCAGAAGAAGGGTGAGTGGGCTCCTTAGTACTGCTGTGGAAGTGGAGGTCCAGGCTCCCCGACATGGTCTCAACTGACACTGAAGGGGTGGGAGGAGCCGGGTGGAACTTGTTATCGCCTGGCAGGGACTCCCTACTTGGCTTTCTCTGGCACCACCCAGGGAAAGAGAGAACTGGGGGGTGCTGGGTCATCTTGTAATAATGTGGCAAAGATGCAAGTTCCTGCATTCCACTCATGCTTTACAGTGCCAGTGGGGATGGGGTCACAGTTCTTTCTATGGTGTTTGGAGTTAAGCTGGAGTGGAGTGTGTGCATGCTCAGTTGCTCAGTCATGTCCAACTCTTTGTGCCCCTTTGGACTGTAGCCTTCCAGGCTCCTCTGTCCATGGGATTTCCCAGGCAAGAATACTGGAGTGGGTTTTTATTTCTTTCTGCAGAGCATCTTCCCAACCCAGGGATCAAATCCGTGTCTCCTGCAGGAGAGATTGCAGGAGGATTCTCTAACTGCTGAGCCACCGGGGATGTGGGTATTATCTAGTAATTTCTAATAGTTTAGATATTGTTTAATAATTTCTGTGTTGCTAGACTGCCCCTTGCCTGGTCCCTTGACTAGAGACAGGAGGCCTTTATTGAGTTTATTTGTCTGTTTTCCTGTGTCTGTCTGTATTTCTAGACTGCCGCTTCTTCAGCTCCAAGTCTTGGATTATGAAGGAAAAAGAAAACGGAAGCTCACTACTGTGTCATCTCTTGGGCCCTGGGGTGCCTACTCAGTGTATCTCCTTTTCTCCACCTGCTTGGGCCTTCCTGGGTTTGTGTTATATATAATGCCAAGCATTTTGGTTGTAATTTGTGAGAGGAATAGAGGAAGTGTATCTATTCCATCTTCCCTGAAGCAGAAGTCCTTTGAGTTACCCAAATCAAATCCCTTAGAGGGTCTGACCGTCTGTCGTTTCTTGCCCAGTTTGTCCCTTGTGGAATCCTGTCTTTTGAACACTACTGGAACCATCCGCTAATATTGGATGAACATTCAGCAGGTTTTGAGGATTGGAACCTGGATAACCTGCTTCTGTTGAACTCCAACTTATTGTTGGCCTCGATGCTCTTGATCTTGGGGGGAGGGGGAGAAATGTTCAAAATCCAGATTTTTAAAAAAGGAAATTTCCTACTTTTGAAATATTGGCAATTCATTTAAATTTTAAAAGAGCTGTGCGGGGCCAGAAGAAGCGTGTGTGATGAATTAACGTGGTGCACCACCAAACAGTCAACTGGCACACATGGTTTATCTGCAGGTTAACTTCTCCTCAAGCTTGAATAGTAGAAGGATAATTCCCGGTCACTTGTGGTGTGGCCAGGAACTTGCTTAGGAGATGAATATGGTCTCTGTAGAGACAGCTCTTGGCTTTTTGTCCTGGACGTTTCCTGGAAACCTTGTTGGAAGGCAGATTGGATGGAACCAAGCTGACTGTTTGCCCATGTGCTATTGTGTTAGACTCTTTGATGGAACTTGGCTGGCTTGATGTGGGAACTGTGGAATGATCAGGCGTGAGGGCAGAGAGCTGTCGAGTCCTGATACGAATTCGTCAGTGCTGAGCAGACAGAGCAGCAGAAGGCAGGCTATGAAGTGAGTGGGCAGCCTCATATGACTGTGAGAACTCTGGCAAGAAACAAGGGGGAGCAAGCGCTTTGCTTTTAGTGACCTACCTGGGACTAATCTGTGAAGAGGATGTAAGAATAGATGGTTTCTAGAATACTCTAAGGCAGATAGGACCCCTTCCCTGATGTTCTCATTGAAACTTGGCATCTCATAAGTCAAAGTTATGTATCTTAAGATTTTGATTAATTTTATGTATTGGGTTAGCCAAAAAATTCATTTGAGTTTTTCTGTATGATGTCCCTGAACAAAGTTTTTGGCCAACCTAATAACTTGTTAAATTTGTTTAACAAAATTAACCAATATCCTTGAATTTTATTTATCTTGGATCCCTGCTATTCAAATTGACATCTTAGATCAAGCACTTTTTCCAAGAAAAGACAAGAGTTTTTGTCTAAACCTTGTGGTCATATCTAGGGCTGAGTTCTCAGTATGATTGAATGATATTCAGGACTAGGTGCAATGTTGGCAGTTAGCATGTAATGTAGAAACTTCAGAGTGAAACAACTTATACAGTGCCCTAATTTGGCCATAAATAGCAAAGACTTGGGGCTTCCCTGGTGGCTCAGCAGTAAAGAATCTGCTTGCAATGCAGAAGACCCGGGTTCGATCCCTGGGTTGGGAAGATCCCATGGAAAAGGAAATGACAACCCACTCCAGTATCCTTGCCTAGAGAATCCCATGGACAGAGGAGCCTGGTGGGCTATAGTCCATGGGGTCACACAGAGGCAAACCCGACTAAAGAGACTGAGCAGCAACAGCAGTGAAGACTTAGACACTTGAAAGCTCAAGGCCAGCAATTCACTTTTATTTCTTTTGATTTTCAGCAGTGGATTTCTTTCCTGGGAAACAGTGGATGGAGGCTCAGATTTATTTTGAAGGAGTAGCAGTGGGTATGGTGCTTCCCTGGTGGCACAGATGGTAAACAATCTGCCTGCAGTGCAGGAGTTGCAGGAGGCACAGGAGACGCAGGTTCGATCCCTGGGTGGGGAAGATCTCCCGGAGGAGGATATAGCAATCCACTCCAGTATTCTTTTTTTATATATGTATATATATATATATATATTTGAAAAGTGTCCTGAGAAGGCAGTGGCAACCCACTCCTGTACTCTTGCCTGGAAAATCCCATGGACGGAGGAGCCTGGTAGGCTGCAGTCCATGGGGTCACGAATAGTTGGACACGACTGAAGCGACTTAGCAGCAGTAGCAGTTGATGAGTGTCTTTATTTTTATTTATTTATTTCTAATGGAAGGATAATTGCTTTACACTATTGCATTGGTTTCTACCATACATCAACATGAATCAGCCATAGGTATACATATAGCCTCCACTTTTTTTTTTAAGTAATTAATTTATTTTCAGTATTCTTGCCTGAAAAATTCCATGGACAGAGGAGCCTGGTGGACTGCAATCCAGGGGTTCGCAAAGAGGCAGACATGAGTGAGCATACACACACAGGATGCACATATGTGGCAAAATTCTGATGTGGAAGCCAGCATGGATCCTCCAAACCGAACTGCCTGTCACTGCGTTTTGGGTATAATGATTTGTGTATCGATAAATTTTGGCTTCAGTCTGTCACTCTCAGTTCCTCCCTTAATTTCAGCCTGGCATCTATGGTTCTTTTCAAATCTATTTGCAAGTGATGTGCAAAGTCCTTGAATACGGTTGAACCTCCAGAGAGGACAGTCTTCTTGTAGAGAAGACGTCTGACATCAGTAGGACAATTGTCAATGCCTTCATCTACAACTTCTGAGATAAGTTGAGTAAAGCCTGAATTAGCACACTCTAGATGAAAAGAAAATTTAGGCCCTAAGACTCCCTCAGTAACCAACACCTGGACTTCTCTAGTGGTCAAGTGGTTAAGAATCTGCCTACCAATGCAGGGGACATGGGTTTGATCCCTGGTCCGGGAAGATTCCATAAGCTGTGAGGCAGCTAAGCCTGAGTGCCACAATTACTGAAGCCCATTCGCCTGGAGCCCATGCTCCGCAACAAGGGAAGCCACCATAATGAGAAGCCTGCACACCACAACTAGAGTGTAGCCCCTGCTCTCTGCAACTAGAGAAAAGAACCTGTTCAGCAATGAAGACCCAGTGTAGCCAATAAATAAATAAAATACAAATTAAAAAATTGCTGTGTAATGAGATATCCAAAAGGTTAAACAAAACAAAAGCAACACCAATGGAAAATTCTTTCTTTGAGATAGCATTGATTCTAGTATACTGTTTAATTCACTTTGATCCATCTGTTCATACTTATTAAGTTCTTTTACTAAATCTGGGCAGGCGTACCTATAGTGTTCTTTGAAGTTTCCCAGGATTGCTCTGAGGGATTCCTCTGTCTCCATCTCCCAGCAATTGCTGAATAACATATGTTCTATTTCATCTTGTGTTTGGAATGTGTGCTTAATATAGCTGACAATCACATGCCCTTCAGTCACAGGGATGACCTGAGTGATACTGATTCCACTGTCTGGTATTGTACCAATAGACAGACCGTTCTCCTGCTTGTCTTGAGGTCTAGTATGTAGATTAGGCGAGAATGGCCTGCCCAGAAATGTACAAGCCTAGAACATTATTTCAGCAGTGTATTCCCTGTTGTCTGGAGTATTCAGTGGAGATTCAATCCAAAAAAAATGGTCTTCAGGTTCTGCTCTTAAAGATCATTTGATCCATAAAGCTTTCCATCAAGTACCAGTCTTTAACTATGCCGTGGCAGATTGGCCATTTTTTAAATATTTATTTTTACGTATTTGTTTACTTGGCCATACCAGGTCTTAGTTGCAGCACTTGAGATCTTTAGTTGTGGCCTGTGGGATTTTTTTTAGTTGCAGCATGTGGGGTCTAGTTCCCTGACCAGGGATCGAACTTGGGCCCCCTGTGTTGGGAGCACAGAGTCTTAGCTACCGTACCACCAGGGAAGTCCTGATTGGCCACCTTTTTTTTTTTTTTTTACATATGAAGGTTTTCCTGTTGCTTCATCAGCAACAAAGAAGTCTGGGCCACAAACATTTCATCTGCCGCCTTTGAGCTTGCTCATCCATTTTTGCTGACTTCTTAATAGCAATGCCTTGTCCACAATCTTCCTTGTCACCTGCTGCTGCCACTGCCACTGTCTGTTTGGTGCTGGTCGGGGCTAGGGCTGGGCAGGGGAAGATAGAAGCTATCTGACCATCCACAGCTGGCCACTATCTTTGTCATGGAGTAAGGGTTAGAGACAGGAAGCAGAAGTGGAGGCAGGCTTGGTCAGTGGCTACCTCTTATACAACCAGGCAGGCAGGCTCTCATGGAAGTCTTTAGAAATGCCTATTGAGACTGAATGACTGTTGATGCTTGCATTCTTTTCTCATGAATTCAGGCTCACAACTTTTGTAGAAAATGGAGACTCCCAAGTGGTACAGTGGTAAAGGATCCACCTGCCAATGCAGGAGATGCAAGTTAGACCCCTGAGTCTGCAAGATCCTCGGAGGAGGAAATAGCAACCCACTCCAGTATTCTTGCCTGAGAAATCCCATGGACAGAGGAGCCTGGCGGGCTACAGTCCATGGGGTCACAAAGAGTCAAACACGACTGAACAACTTCACTTTGACTTTTCACTTTCATGCACTGGAGAAGGAAATGGCAACCCACTCTAGTGTTCTTGCCTGGAGAATCCCAGGGACTGAACCACAGGCTCCCAGTAGGTGAATAACTGGGATGTTGCACCAAATTAAAATATTCTGTTTTTGTATTTTATGTTCGTCTCTGATCTACCTTATTTTGAGCTTTGACTTCCATAAATTAGGAGTCTGAACTTCTTCTCATCCAGGAAATGTTGTCTTCATATCCAGGAAGAATGTTTTGCAGTCAATCAACTCATCATTGCATGAGTATAATAATAATGCTAATTAGCTTTTTTTTTTAGTAGAGGTGCTGAGTACTGTGCAAAGTATTTTTAGAGGCAGCATCTCATTTCATCTCCTTGATAACCTCTATCAAGAAGGTACTAGCCTATAATGGAAAAGAATCTAAAAAAGAATGTATATATATATATATATATACATATATATACACACACACACACTCATACACATATATCTGAATACCTTTGCTGTACACCTGAAGCTAACACATGGTAAATGAACTATATTTCAATTAAAAAATGATTATTGAAAAAAAGAAAGTACTCATCATATTCCTCCTTTTACAAGGGAGGGAATTAGGCTTGGCAAGGTTAAGTGAAACTTGCTCAAGGTCACACAGCTGGCAAGTGGTCTTGTAAGGACTCAAGGACAGGCCTCTGTGATTCCAAGACAAATGCAGTCTAGTATTTGCCACCATTGCATGAGATAAACCTGTTCCTGCCCTCCACTCTCTTCCTCAGGATTTTCAATCTTTGCATAAATTCAGGGTGTCTTTATCGTTCATTTGAACCATGTGTCACTTGTTTAGCCTCTATTGAATAGAAATTCTCAGTCAGAAGTTGGTAAATTGGCCCATGAGTCAAAGACAGCCCATCGTCTATTTTTTTGTATAACCTGTGAGCTAAGAATGATTTGCACATTTTTAATGACACGTGATAATGACATATGATTAAAATTTCAGTGTCTGTAAATAAAGTTTTATTGACATACACACCCCAGCTCATTTCCATGCTCATACGTCTATGGCACGAAGCAGAATCAAATAGTAGTGACAGGGACAACACAGAGCGCAAAGCCTGAAATATTACTCTCTGGTCCTTCACAGAAAATGTTTGCCAACCTCTATTCTGAGCTGTACGTCTAGGGAATTTACATATGCTGGTGTGAGCATTCCTGAAGCCCTGGACAGAATGCTGAAAACGTTTTGTCTGCATCTGCAATTGGCTTGTGTGTTTTTGGAGGCTTTCCAGTCACTTAACAAGTCTGATTCATTCTGGTGACCTGGGTAGAGTCCTGGGCCGGAATACATTCTTACTTTGTAATTCAGGAGATCAAGTACCCCAAGGTCACCGGCTGTCACACACCTATGGACTCCTCTATCCAGAGTTTACACTGCTGACAAGGAATGACCTAGATGTTTTTACTAGGATGGGGTACAGGTTGTTAGGTGTTTTGCCATGCGTCTCACTGTGATTCCTCACCAGGGGAACAGTACTGATTCCCCTCACTGGGTTCCCTCCTCTCCATGATTGCTCCCTTCTTGTTTTAATTATTCCAACTTCATTTTGCCTTCTTCTTTGCTTCATTTTGAAAGAGTCCCAACTGCTTTTCTTGCCAGTTCTCTACTTACTTTTCCCAGGGCTCAAAAATGATCCTTGAGGATGATGTCATGTCCATGTTTATCTTTCCTCTCTAGCATGACATTGATTAAATAAGTATATTTTAATTGGTGAGCCGCCTTCTCAGGGTGTTGATCATTGTAAGGACCATGGCCAGTTTCAGCCTCAGTTAACCTGAGTCGATTTGTACAATAGCCATGGAATGTTTTGGCTTCTACTGCAGCAGGAGTGGCTCATATAAGTTGTATAGGCTTTTCAGAAACTGCATAATTTCATGCAGAAATTATGCGAACCAGATGGTACCCTTTTGAGTTGCCAGACACGCATATTTTAAAGAAATATGGTGTATCTATTCTCCTTGGTACGTTTAGGTGGAGGTTCTTTGGGAATGGAAATCAGCTGAAATCGCCATAATTGAAAAATTCTTGGAAGCTTGTCATCAAAATAAGGACTGTAATTTCAGAAGACTGGCATAGATTGTTAAAGAATGAATATTATTGGATTTATTTAATTTACTTCTCCAAGGACAAAAAGCACTATGGACAGCATGACATGTTCTTTTTTTGATAAGGCTATTGATTTGCTCACTGAGGTCTCTTGAGGGTATTTGGGGCAGTGAGAAAAGGTGGGTGTGAGGCAGGGGGAATGCATGGGTCCGTAGGAGGAACAGAGAAGGAGGGCCAAGCCATTTAACCGGAAGCTATTGGGATGGGGTCATGTCTCTCTGAGAAGGCAAGACCCAGGACAATTTGTAGGTTAAGGAAGGGGTAGAGCCTTGGGTGAAGGCACGCTTGGTGGCTCAGAAGGTAAAGAATCTGCCTGCAGTGTAGGAGACACAGGTTCGATCCCTGGGTCAGAAAGATCCCCCGGAGAAGGGAATGGCTATCCACTCCAATATTCTTGCCTGGAGAATTCCATGGATGAAAGAGCCTAGCAGGCTAGAGTCCATGGGGTCACAAACAGTCAGACATGTCTGAGCGTGCATGCACGTGGGGTTAACTACTGTTACCTCCATGTCTCCATCCCTTTCTCCACTTTCATCTGGTTTGCGTTTCCAGGGTATTTCCTGCTTCTTGTGTTGGGGGTGAACTTCTCCCTAGTCCCCAGTAGTAGCTGACAGCCTAGGTACAACTTGATGTGTTTGCAAACAGTATCTTTCTTCCTATTTAACTAGAAACACAAGCGTCCTTTCATACTGAATGGTCCAATAACCCTGGGGTACAGCAGTTTTAGACTTCAATCTGCCTCTGCTTTGTGATCTTGGGAGAACCACTGAACCCATCTGGGCCTCCACTTTGATGGAAAATGAAGAGGCTGAACCAATGCGTCCTTTCCAGGTTAAATCAAGAAGGGGAATTAAGCCTATTGAGCAGTTTGTACCTGTTGTCATAGGGGCTTCCCAGGTGGCACAGTGGTAAAGAATTTCCCTGCCGACACAGGAGACGTTGAGTTTGATCCCTGGGTCTGAAAGATCTCCTGGAGAAGGAAATGACAACCCATTCCAGTATTCTTGTCTGGGAAATCCCATGGACAGAGGAGCCTGGCAGGCTACAGTCCATGGTATCACAAAGAACTGGACTCAGTTAAGCACAATCTTTTGATGTTCTGACTACCTGCTCTTTGTTGCCAAACTTTTATTTAATCTGGCTCCTCCCCTCGCCTCCTTTGAGCAGTTCTCTTAGGCTTATTTGAGATGCTGCCTCTCAGGCTTAAGTCCTAAAAATTCCCACTGAATGAAACATAACTCTTCACTTTTAGGTTGTGAATATTTTTTAAGTCCACAGTAGCCAAGTCAGACAGAAGTGTGGGTAACCTGGGGACTCCATACTTGTGCCTGGTATCTGAAGTCTGGGCAGTCTTGTGGGATGGAGTCTTGAAACCTGTGGAGTCTGATGCCAGCTTTGGGTAATCAGTGTCAGAACTGAATTGTAAGACACTCAGTTGGTATTGGAGAATTAGGGAATTGGTTGTTGGGTGGAAAGAAAAACCCATACATCTGATGTCAGGGTGTTTTGAGTATAAATGGATCCTTGTCTCTGATACTTGTGTAAGAAGATACACAGGCTGGAACATTGTGAATCTGGGTTGACGTTGAAAGAATTGGCATCACAGGGGAGAGAAAGAGAACTCCTTCCCAGGAAGCTTGGTGCCCTTCCTGAGCTCACAGGGTCAGGTCATATGTTTTTTTTTATTGAGTGAATTGACGACAGGGACTCTGATCTGGAGAAAGTTTGATGGAGGCAAGTGGAAGTGACCTTGGATAATTGAACGGCAATGAGCTTCTTTACCAAACATCAATGGCTGAAGATTTTCAACTTGTCAGTACTGTGTGAAGCATTTCTTTGGGCTAGAACCTTCTCTGGATTTAATTTTAGCATTTCTTCAAGAGTCTTAACCTGTTTCTTGAGCATGCATTCTTGCAATAGGGCAGACTTTTGTGAAGTGGTGTGGGTAAGATTTACAGGATCTGAACATCTCTTCGCTTTGGAATGTGTTGAAGCTTAAAGTGTAAGCGAATTCAGAGCCAGAGAGATACATGTGGTGCATGCACTGTTGTGGTATGGAAGTTGGTTTCAAAAGGAGGTTGGTATTTGAAATGTGCTCTGAAGAGTGGGAGAATAAATGACATTTTAGGGTGTATACTCTGAGTCACAAGCAAACCCTGCTTGAAAATTTCGAGCAAGACCTTTGGATGACACAGAGCTTGGCTTGTCTACTTCATATTTGCTGAGCTTCCATAATGTTTGGAAGAAGTTAGCCTGCTTGGGAATATGTTGAATTAAGGAATATTAGCCAACCAATGAAAGAGGAGAAAAGCTGGCTTAAAGCTAGACAAATCTTCCATTATTAGAGGCCTTACTTCCTGATGTGATGCATTGGAAGGTCATGGCATCACCCATAGGGCTTCCCAAGTGGCTCAGTGGTAAAAATCTGCCTGCCAATGCATTGACACTGGCTTGATCCCTGGGTTGGGAAGATCCCTTGGAGGAGGCAATGGCAACTTACTCCAGTATTCTTGCCTGGGAAATCCCATGGACAGAGGAGCCTGGCAGGTTACAGCCCCTTGGTTCGCAAAGAGTCGGACAAGATTTAGCACGCATGACTGAGTGCACATGCATGGCATCACCTACAGGCGAAATCTTGTAGATTCATTTGTAAATCTAGTAATATTGGTGTTAAAAATGAAAAGCACTCATTTCACTTGCTCTTTGAATAGTTTTATAAATTTAACCAATGAAATCTCACAAACAATACCATTTATACATTCTGTTAATTTCTCTTAAATACTTCACAGTTACAGGTTCAATATATATGATTCTCATAAGGCTTAAAAAGTAGATGAAGTATATGCATATAGAAATGCCTGTAAAGTTATTACTGTCATTATACCTTATTACAATAATTATATTCAATACAGGGGCTTATTTCTTTATCCCATACCCCAAATAAGGGACTGTGGCCACCTGTAGTCCCCTGCAAAACATTGATAACCAAAATGTAGTCAAGCTCCATGGAACTGGTTAGAGTTTGGGACCTGGACTCAGAATGTGGGTCCTTCCTCCAGAATCATGCAATGTGAGCTTGCATCTGTTCCGAGGCCCCCTCGCTGGTATAAAGTGGTCAACAGGACTTCCCTACTTATTCCTTTCAGTGGGATCCTGTCCAATTTATAGGTCAGTTTTTCAGCAGACTGGCACCTTTTCCTGAAAGAACACATCCTGCAGAATATCAAGGACTTGCTAGGCTCCTGGATTCTGTTTCCATTTTCCAGGACTTTATCCAGATCTCCTCATTTGGTCCCCAGGCCCTGTTGTTTTGTATTTGTTCTTTCTCAGTCCCTCAGTCATGTCCGACTCTTTGCGACCCCATGGACTGCAGCATGCCAGGCTTCCCTGCCTTCATCATCTCCCAGGTTTGCTCAAACTCGTGTCCATTGAGTCGATGATGCCATCCAACCATCTCATCCTCTGTTGTCCCCTTGTCCTCCTGCTTTCATTCTTTCCCAGCATCAGGGTCTTTTCCAGTGGGTTGGTTTTTCGCATCAGGTGGCCAAAGTATTGGAGCTTCATAATGGTTTTTTATTTGTTTGCTTCTTAAAACCCTATATAGTGATGGGATTTCATATACCTGACTCAGGTCCCAGTACAACTAGTTAAAACACTAGTAATCATTTACTCAAGCTTCCCTGGTGGCTCATTGGTAAAGAACTCACCAGCCAATGCAGGAGACACGGGGTTCAATTCCTGGGTTGGGAAGATCTCCTGGAGAAGGAAATGGCAACCCACTCTAGTATTCTTGCCTGGAGAATCCCATGAACAGAGGAGGCTGGGGGTCAGTCCATGGGGTTACAAAGAGTCAGACATGACTGAACTTGCGTGCAGTCATTTACTTGGGGTTATAATCAGTACAGTTCTCACTGTTTACCATTCTGTGGTCATTTTATTGACTATTAATCATGGAGTCTCCAGGCCAGACGAGAGTCCAGCACTCCAGCTAGGCACTCAGTAAATGTTTGTTTAGTGAGTGACGCATGTTTCCTTGAGTAGATTTGGATCTCTGTGAGGACTGGAATTGTCTTACTGTTTTGCTGGGACTTAGCACAGAGGGGGAACAGGATCCTGGTAGTCACTCATTACATATGTATGAATGAATGAATGGGGCAGACATTGCTGATTGTGATCACGGAGTACCTTAAAGCAATTGCACAGAGCTTTAATTCTTGAAAGGTTCTATACTGAACCCAAACATGGAGCATCTCATGAGATTCTCTCCCTGCTTCTTCCGTTTGAGTCTGTCCACCAGCAAAAAGATAATGACTTGCTGAAGGCTTGGATGTAGAGCATTTTTATTAAGAAGCTTTTTAAAAAATTGTTATGTAACTGTTTTTTAGACATAACATTATTGCATACTTAGAAGACTACAGTACAGTCTAAACATAAGGAAAAATCTTTCAGTTTTAGATTTGTAAAGAACATCATAAAAGTACTTTTTGCTCCAATATTTTTGTCTCCTGTTGACTTACACATTTTTTTAAAAAAATTCACTTTGCTTATCATGGTCCTGTTTAATGGGAAGGAAAAGGTAGAATTCAGACTGGGGTTATTGATATCACAAGGAGAACAGACATTTAAAGGTTGATTTATTATTTTCTTGTTAGGATGTAAGATCTTAGTTAAGTATGAGAACCTATCTTGCATTTAAGACTTATTAGCCTCCTTTCAGACAGTTTGTAGGAAAGGAAAGAAATTTGATGATTCATTAGAAAAATAGGTACTTTATAAATCATGTTAACTGCAGTAGTTTCATTTTCAGACAAGTTATATAGAGATCAGATTAATCTCCAGGAATAATACAAACTTCTGATCTGAAGAATGACTTATAGGCATCTGAAGATGTGGCTTTGGTTTTAGACTGTGATAACTGCATGTCTAAATTACAGCCTTCTCTCTGAGGGTCTAGTTTTGTTGTTGTTGTTTAGCTGCTCAGTTGTGTCTGACACTTTTGTGATCCCATGGACTGTAGCCCACCAGGCTTCTCTGTCCATGGGATTTCCAGACAAGAATACTGGGTGGGTTGCCATTTCCTCCTATAGGGGATCTTCCTGACCCAGGAATTGAACCCTAGTCTCCTGCTTGGCAGACAGATTCTTTATTGCTGAGCCACCAGGGAAGCCCCAAGGGTCTAGTTGCTGCTGCTGCTGCTAAGTCGCTTCAGTCGTGTCTGACTCTGTGCGACCCCATAGACGGCAGCCCACCAGGCTCCCCCATCCCTGGGATCCTCCAGGCAAGAACACTGGAGTGGGTTGCCATTGCCTTCTCCAATGCATGAAAGTGAAAAGTCAAAGTGAAGTCGCCCAGTTGTGTCCAACTATTAGCGACCACATGGACTGCAGCCTATCAGGCTCCTCCGTCCATGGGATTTTCTAGGCAAGAATACTGGAGTGGGGTGCCATTGCCTTCTCTGAAGGGTCTAGTTAGTGTTCAGGAATTACCTTCTCCCCGGGAGGATGCATTTTCTTCACAGGTGTGGTAGATAAAGAGATCAAAGGTGTGAATCATTCACAGGGCTTGGTAATCACAATAGAAGCTTTTTGCACCTTTCTTGGGCTGCCTCAGAGCTCCAGCAGTTCTGGTACACAGTGTAAGTGATATCTGTAGCAATTGTCACGTTTCACGGCTGCTGCACTTAACTGCGGCTACTTCCAGATTCAGTTTCGTATTGCGCCCAGTTCTCAGCACACCTGTCTCCCATTACTATTCAGGAATAGGGCTTCGCATCTTACGTGGTGTTTGTGTTTTACTGATTTCTAAGAACCTCTTCATACAGTTTACATCCTCACCAACACTTGGTATTGCCAATACTTTGGTATGTATGTAGGGATAACACATTGGTGTTTTACTTTATGTTTTCTTGGAGACCAAGAGGCTGAACATTTTTATTTATTCATTGGCCATTTGAATTTCCCTTTTAGTAATGTGCCTGTTCAGGTACTTTGTCCATTTAAAAGGAGGCAGTGAGAAGGCATCTCTCTACACCCAACTGTGAGCTTCTGGAACACTACCTCTTGTTCACTGTTATAGTCCCACATTCAACAAGGCCACACTCAGCTGTGATGCTCAATACATATTTGTGGAAGGATAGAAGGGAGGACCTCAAGAAAGAGGGAGGAAGAGAAAAGAGAAAGCCAACTGTGTATCTTCTTTGAGCCCAGGAGTGGGACTTCAAGGAATCAGACTTGGTAACCCCTAAATCTTGGACTTCTAGACTCCAGAACTGTGAGAAAATAAATTTCTGTTGTTTAAAAAAAATAAATAAATAAAGTAGTTTTCTTTTTCTTATTTCTGGCAGTTTTAAAATACATTCTGAGTACTGGCCTTTGCTGTTACACATTGTGCACGTGTATTCTCCTACTCTCTGGCTTGTCTTTTCACTCTCTGATGACTGAATGGTATCTTTGGACAAAACGAAATTGTTTGCTTTAATGTAATAAAATTTACTTATTTACTTACGATAGTGAGTTTTTATTAGTCCTTCTTATCATAGCTTCTGATTTGAAATCATACTTAGAAAGGCTTCCAACTGAGATTACACCAATGTTCACCTACCTATGGTGGCTTTATTTATATGGTTTCATTTTTAAAATATTTATCTATTTATTTGGCCGTGCCAGGTCTTGATTGTGGCATGTAGGATCTAGTTCCCTGACCAGGGATCAAACACAGGCCCCCTGCACTGGCAACAGGGAGTCTTAGCCACTGGACCATGAAGAAAGGCCCCCATTTTTAAAATACTTGAACTGTGAATTCACCAGAAAAATTTTTTTGAAGCTATAAAGAATTTGCCTGCAATGTGAGAGACGTGGGTTCGATCCCTCCAGTATTGGCAATGTGCTCCAGTATTCTTGCCTGGAGAATCCTCACGGACAGAGGAGCCTGGCAGGCTACATTGCATGGGATCTCAAAGAGTCGGACACAACTGAGCAATTAAGCATGACACAGCACATAGTTATAGCAATGCTTTTTCCCCCTCAATGTCATTAATATGGTTAACTGTTGCTGTTTAGTTGCTCAGTCGTGCTCAACTCTTTGTGACCCTATGGACTGTAGCCTGCCAGACTCCTCTGTCCATGGGATTTCCCAGGCAAGAATACTGGAGTGGGTTGCCATTTCCTCATCCATAATGTGGTTAGTGAGTTTACTAAATAATTTGGCCTCTTCCTATTGATCTTAAATGCCACCTGCCATCTGTACAAATCAGATCCTACATATTTGGCTCTATTTCTAAACCTTTTATTCTGATGGTTGCTCTTTCTATGGATTTGGGCACTTTCTGTTTTTTTCTTTTTGCATTTTTATTTTCAAGACGAGTTTTAGGATCTATTTATCAGTTTTATCAAAATATTGCCGTTAAGAATTGTTGGGAGTGTGTTATATAATTACCTGTGGAAAAACAGCTTGTTTGGGATTTTTGAATCCTCCCACTTAAAAATTTACCATGTCTTGCCATTTTACTTTTGAATTCTTTTATGTCCCTCAGTAACAATTTTGTAGGCTTTATTTCAATATAGGTCTAACAAATTCTTCTTAAGTACTCGAAGTACTTAATGTTTTTTGTTGCTGGCATGAATTGGCTCTTTTCTTCTGTGTGTTTTTTAGTGTGTGACTTTTCAAACCCCTTCTCCTTCAGAGATCAAAGGCTTCTAGGAGTGGCTGAGAAGCTGGGGGGCATCATAGCTCTGTCTTCCTTGTTTACTGTCATAGGTTCTATTTATATAAACCATTCTTCTGCTTAAAAATATGTAATTTTCCTAGCTGGTTATTATCAAGATTTGAAAATTCATTTTTGTGTGTACTTATTTTTAGCTAATGACCTTTACTGATATCTTTCGTTGGTTTTAATTTATTTGCAGTGATTCATCTTGGATCTTTCCAAGAAATCATTTGTTCATTTGAAACATATTTATCGAGTACATACTATGTACCAGACACTTTTCTAGGTGCTTGGGATGTGTTTGTATAAAAAACCAACAAGTATATTACGTGGTAGGTTCAAAAGTCATAAGGCCTTGGGAGAAAAAGAAAATGTAGAACAAAGGGAAGATGGATTGGGACTTCCCTGATGGTCCAGTGGTTAAGAATCTGCCTTGCAATGCAGAGGACCTGGGTTTGATCCCTAGTCAGAGAACTAAGATCCCATATACTGGGGAGTACCTACTGAGCTCAAGTGCCCCAACTGGAGAGTCTGTGCATCTAAACCAAAGATCCTGCATGACCCAGTGAAGATCCTGCCATCAAAACTAAGACCCAATGTGGCTAAATAAATAAATAACTTTTTAAAGAAGGGAGGATGGGTTGGGGCAATATAGGTAGGCATGGGGGCAGTTGCAGTTTTAAATAGGATGGTCTATGTATATCTCATTGAGAAGGTGACATTTAAGCAAATATTGGAGGTAAAGAAGGTGGCTGTGCAGATATCTGCTAGAAACGTGTGCTCGGCAGAGGGGACAGCCTGTGCAAAGGCCCAGGGGCAGGAACCTGTCTGAGTACCAGGGCAGGAGACTGGTTGGAGCAGAATGAGCAACGGAGAGAGGGATGGTCAGGGAGGATGAGAGACTGTTCCTGTGCGGCCTTGCTGCAAAGACTTTGGCATTTATGTTGAGTGGAAAGAGAAGCCATTGCAGGGTTCTGGAATATTGAGGGGCTGAGGTGGACTTAAATTTTAACAAGATCATTCTGGTTGTTCCTTTGAGAATAAGACCTAAGAGGGGCAGAGGTGGGAACAGGAGACAGGCTGTCACAAAGTCGCCTCCCCTAGGATCTTACTGGGAATTAAACACTTGGTGAGGATTTATGGGTGTGTCCTAGGTGGCTCAGATGGTAGAGAATCCGCCTGCCAAGAAGGAGCCGTGGGTTCAATCCCTGGGTCAGGGAGGTCCCCTGGAGCAGGAAATGGCAACCCACTCCAGTGTTCTTGCCTGGACAATTCCATAAGGAAGCGTATCATGCTACAGTCCTTGGGATTGCAGAGTCACACACAACTTAGAATGCACACATGAGCCTTTATGGAATTAATATTTTAAAATATACATTGAGTAGTTTTACATTGCAGTTTTAAATAGGATGGTCAGTGTACATCTCATTGTGAAGGTGACATTTAAGCAAATACTTGGAGGTGAGGAAGGTGGCTGTGCGGATATCTGCTGGAAACGTGCTCGGCAGAGGGAACAGCCTGTGCAAAGGCCCAGGGGTAGGAGCCTGTCTGAGTACCAGGGCAAGAGAGTATGATTTTTAAAAGAACCACACGTTTAAGAAATTTTTCTTGGAAAAGAATGAGACTTAAAGGTGAGGCAGTGGAGCTGTCTATGGAGCAGGCCATTTTGCTCAAGCCTTGTCTTAGGTGAAGAATACAGGATAACATAGGTTGGCCTGCTTTGGAGTTGAAGATTGGGGTGGCACGCCCTGCATCTACTAAGATCAGAACCCAAGGATATTGTTGTTGGAATAAAGTCCCTCCCATGCACACTGCCGAAGGCTGGGGGACAGCAAGGACTATCATGATGATATTCATGTTTTGCTTCCAAATGATCATTGTGGATTCTAGTTTTATTTTTTTTTTAATATTTATTTATTTTTGGCCGCACTGCATCTTCATTGCTACCAGAGGGCTTTCTCTAGTTACTGCGAGCCAGGGCTTCTCTTGTTGTGGAACGTGGGCTCTAGAGCATGGGCGTGGTAGTTTTGGTGCATGGGCTTAGTTGTTCCATGGCATATGGGATCTTCCTGGGCCAGGTATCCAACCCGTGTCTCCTGCACTGGCAGGCGGATTATTACCTATTGTACCACCAGGGAAGTCTGGATTCTAGTTTTAAATTAGTTTATATTTTCTGCTGTCTCATTTCTTCCTAGCTATTCACCCAGGAGATCAGGACTTCTCGGTAATTTGTTGCTCAAATGTGGGAGAAATGAATTTTGCTTTTAAGACTTCATGTTTCAAATCCAGTTTTATTGCTGTGATAAGTGTCAGTTCCTGTTAATAGGTTGGTCAGGGTTGGATCTTCTTTAACTTAAGAACTATACTTATACTCTTTTTAAAAAAAAGGATTTCTTGATGTGGACCATTTTTAAAGTCTTTATTGAATTTGTTATAGTATTGCTTCTGTTTTATGTTTTGGCTTTTGGCTGCAAGGCATGTAGAATCTTAGCTCCCTGACTAGGGATTGAAACCCCAACCCCTGCATTAGAAGGTGGAATCTTAATCACTGGACTGCCAGGGAAGTCCCTCTATTTACAGTCTTAAGGAGACAGTTTAAACTTTTGGAGACTAAAGATCAAAGTTCGTTAAAGAATATGCTATTTTTATAATGCTTCTGTAATTATCCTGAAGTATGAAGAATTCAGGGATTTAACCCTAGAATAAGTAGAAACTATCTTTTGAGAATTGATGCTTTCAAACTGTGGCACTGGAGAAGACTCTTGAGAGTCCCTTGGACTGCAAGGAGATCAAACCAGTCAATCCTAAAGGAAATCAACCCTGAATATTCATTGGAAGGACTGTTGCTGAAGCTGAAACTCCAATACTTTGGCCACCTGATGTGAAGAGACAAGTCACTGGAAAAGCCCCTGATGCTGGGAAAGATTGAGTGCAGGAGGAGAAGAGGGTGACAGGATGAGATGGTTGGATGGCATCACTGACTCAATAGACCTGAGTTTGAACAAACTCTGACAGAGAGTGAAGAACAGGAAAGCCTAATGTGCTATAGTCCATGGGGTTGCAAAGAGTCGGATATGACTTTGTGACTGAACAGCAACAATCCTTTGCTGTCTCAGTGAGTTTGCAATCATTTGCTGGGAGATTCTTCCCTGGGCCCCACCTCCAACCCCCAGCCTCGCAAAACCTATTTAAAATTATACCCTTGGAAAAAATTTAACCAACAGCTGTTCAAAAATAGTTGGTGTGGAGGTTCATGTTTCTTTTATTTGGTCCTTTCACTCTGGGCCCACACACCTTCGCCACCCTTGTGGAGCACGTCCAGTGCTAGGTTAGCAGTGAACGCATTAATGTATGGTTTGCTCATCAACGCTTGTGTTGCAGGAGAAATAGAAGAGAGTGTCGTGGAGGGCTTAAGTATTTTTTTTCTTATTTGGTAATACAAAGTGCTTTTTGTTATTAATGCATGTGCAATCAGACAACCTCATCCAGAATGCACAGTGGTTCTGTAATATGGCTCTGCCTGGTGCAAAATACCTCATTTTGTATAGAAATGCAAAGTTGCTTCATGTAGATAGAACAGAAAGAATCTTTGCTTTATTCACATATGAATAAAACGTCTTTGTTCACGGAAAAGAAAAGTGCCTCTTATTGTTTAGAAGCTGTGTGCATTTTAAATTAAGCTGATAACGCACTATATTATATCTTTCAGGGAAAAAACATCGCTTTGCTTTAGACAAATCTGGGCCCTGATGCCTTATCTGCCTTATCTGGTGGCCTAAGTGATTTTTTGCAGTTTGGTTATTATGTAAAAGACATCATGTCTGCCTCAGTCGTCTGTGAATTGCTTTCACAAATTTTTATAATTTTAACCTAAACATTTTTTTTCTTGGCATATAGTATTTATATTCTCTTGTACCACATAGGGTTTGAAACAGTTTACAAGAAATTTTAGAAGTAAAATGTGAAAAAGAATAATTGTGACCAGGGAAAATATAAATACATTGTTGTAAAGTCAAAGCTTGTGAAGGTCTGTGGGAATATGCATGTATGCTAAGTTGCTTCAGTCGTGTCCAACTCTTTGTGACTCTATGAACTATAGTGCTCCAGGCTCCTCTGTCCATGGGGGTTCTTCAGGCAAGAATACTGGAGTGGGTGGGTTGCTATGTCCTCCTCCAGGGGATCTTCCTAACCCAGGGATCAAACCCAAGTCTTTTATGTCTCCTGCACTGGCAGGTAGGTTCTTACCGTCAGCTGGGAAGCCCCCTATGGGAATATATGTTCATGTAAATACACATGTGAGAAGGTCCATGGAGTTGCTATTATTGGTCCTCACATTTGTTGTTGAGCTTCCTGGCAGCCAAAGTGAAAAGAGGGGAGCAGCCAGTTAATGCTTTCTCTGGGGCTCTGGGAAGGGTCACTTAGAGCATGTTCACCAGAAAGCAGGAGTATGGGAGTGAGGCTTGCCCTCTGTCTCCCTGATGCTTTCCTGGTGACTCAGATGGTACAGAATCTGCCCACAGTGCGGGAGACCCAGGTTTGATTCCTGGGTTGGGAAGATCCCTTGGAGATGGGAGTGGCTACTGACTCCAGTATTTTTGCTGGTGAATTCCATGGATTGAGGAGCCTGGTGGGCTACAGTCCATGGGGTCACAAAGAGTCAGACACGACTGAGCCACTTTCACTTTCTTTCAAAAGAAAATTGGCCAATCAGAAGAGCAGATTGAATGAGGGGATGCTGTGGGCCCTGGCATCCCAGTGTCTGAGCCTTAGGCCTTGCTCTTTATGGAAAGCATGTGCTCTGCAGAGCCACCTGCGGGACAAGTAGAAGCAGGTCTGGCAGAAGTGTCTGGTGTCCAGTCCCTCTGACTCTCCAGCTCCACATGTGAACTTCTGGCCTCCTTTGAAGTGGTCACTGGTCCTTAGCAAAGTGAGAAAAATATAAGGACAAATAAGGGAACGAAGCGAATTTCTAGCAAATCTGAATTTACCTGATTTCAAAGATTATATTCTTCCTAGGGAGCTCAGCTCAGTGCTCTGTGATGACCTAGAGGGGTGGGATGGGGGTGAGGGGAGGGAGGTTCAAGAAGCGGGGGACATATATATAGATGTAGCTGATTCACTATGTTGTACAGCAGAAACTAATGCAACATTATAAAGCAACTCTACCCCAATTTAAAAAAATGTTTAGACATGCAAATATATAATTTTACTATTGAAAGGACCTTATTCAAATGAAACGGCAATAAAAAAGAAGTGTACTTTCCTAATAAAATGAAAACTTAAAAACATTTTGTTATATGGTAACAATAATAAATTAATAATATCACTATTATATTTAATATAACAAACACTAATTTATTACATTTAATGATACTAGGATTATTATTACGTATCTATTGTTTTGGTTTAATATAAAGTATTTTATAATATGGTTGGATAATGAAAAGTGTGTGTGTGCTCAGTTGTGTCTGACTCTTTGTGACCCTAAGGACTGGAGGAGCCAGGCTCCTCCATCCCACAGGATTTTCTTGGCAAGAAAACTGGAGTGGGTAGCCATTTCCAATTAATGATAAAAATTATGTTTTACATTTTTATTATTATTACTACTACTGCCATTATTGGTATTTACTGCTGTAAAATCCCAAAGTCCAGAGACTCCTCTTCTCTTGGCCTGTGAGCATCCCCACTAGCTGCTTACTCTCCAGGGTCCCAGTGAAACATGCCAGTTTGCTCCCTCAGTGTTCTGAGAGTGTGCCCTTCCCCTGCCCAACTCACCTTGGCTTCTGAGAAGCCACGTCCGACCGTCCCCATCCTTTCTGGGGTCTCCTTCTAGCACCCCCACCCCACAGGGTGGTAGGCTATCTTGGTGCCCCAGTGGTGGACAGCTGCGAGCTCACAGGGGTCTAGACTCAGAGGGGAGTTGGGGAAAATGCTGGACCTAAGGGAGCCAGGCCCTTGGATGCCTAGTCCCTCAGCATGAGGGACTTACCACAGTGTCGGTAAGACAGACTCGCTGTGGTGAGGTTCCCCATGGGGAAGCACGTGGTACAGGGGCCTAAAGACCTGGGTTCCACGGAGAGGTGTGGGATGGCTCTGACGGGTCCTCTCAAGGGGGATAAACATCACTGGTCTCTTCAGGGCACTTGGCCCATCCTTGCTTCTCTCCATTAATGAGGATCAGAGAAAACCTCTTCAGGAGCTCTTATTGCCAGCATCTTGGTGGGACTGTGGGTGAGGTAACCTCTCTGTACCCCAGATACATTCACACTAGCTACGTAACATAAGAGGCAGAGATACATAGTTCAGTTGATTAAAAATACACCTCCAGTAAAATATGTTTAATAATCTTCATCTTCTTAAACTCTACCTTTATTTAGTATTAATCTAATCCTTGGCTTCTCTGAGGTCCTAATAGTTTCATTTCAAATTGAGAGAGTAGCACTGACATATACACACTTCAGGAATAAAATGGAGAGCTAGTGGGAAGCCCTGTGTAGCACAGGAAGCTTAGCTCGGTGCTCTGTGATTATCTAGAGGGGTGGGATGGGGTGGCGTGGGAGGGAGACTCAGGAAAGAGGGGATCTATATATCCCTATGGCTGGTTCACTTCATTGTACAACGGAAACTTAACATTGTAAAGCAATTATACTCCAATTAAAAATTTAAAAAGACTGCTGCTAGAGTCAGAAGTGTGTAGAGGTACTTATGTTCCGAAGAATTTGCTTTTGAGCAGCAGCCACAGTGTGGAGGAATGAGCTCTGCCTATACCAGCATTTGAGGAGCTGGTCCTGCTTCTATGGAAAATGCTCACCTAAGACTTTTCCTCCAGCTCAGTCTTAGAAAGCTCTCCTGTCTTTCTGCGAAACCAAAGGTGGCAACCAGTGTAGTCAGACACCAGCATCATCTCCTGGCCCTCACCCGTGTTCCTGTCTTTCTTCCTCCCCTTCCTCCCCTCTCTCCTTCCATCAGTCCATCCCCCGTCTTTCTCTCTCTCTCTCTCACACACACAATGTGACCAGCACTTTGTTCCCCTCCTTGGCCTGGCTATCACCTCACTCCTCTCCCCTCATCAGCTCCCTCCAGATAAGGTGTTACTCTGAAGAGAACCCTCAGAGAATCCTCATTAACTCGACAAAGGAGCAACCAGCAACATTTTTCCTGCTTCTCACATATTAAAAGGTGGTGCCAGTGGTAGAGAATCTGCCCGCCAATGCAAGATATATGCAAGAGATGCGAATTCAATCCCTGGTGGGGAAGATCCCCTAGAGTAGGAAATGGCAACTCACTCAAGTGTTCTTGCCTGGAGAATCCCATGGAGAGAGGAGCCTGGCGGGCTACAGTCCACAGGGTCACAAAGAGTCGGACGCGACTGAAGTGACTTAGCACACACAGGAGAAGGATAGCTTTATTGCTTTGCCAGGCAAACGGGGACACAGCAGGATCCTGCCTTGAAAAACTACGTGTCCACTTGGAGAGGATAGTGAGAAGTTTTTTAGTAATTTTTCAAAGAGGATGTCGTCAGCTTGTGGACATTCTTCTGATGGGTGGATCATCCTCAATCTTCAGGTCCAGCTGGTCTGGGGTCTACCTGCTTGTAGGGCAGTATCCCATCATTAATCATTAACTTCTCCCATCTGCAGGGGGTTTCAGTATCTGCAGAACACCTCAAAGGTACTGCTGTGTGTATCCCTTGATGGGGAACCAGGACCTTGCCCCACGGCTGCTTGTTTCTCCCTGGTCTCGCATCCCCTTCCTTCTCTTGTGAACAAATACTCGAATCTGCCCATTGAAACTCATGGAAGCTCACGGAGGCTGAATGAAGGTTGTTTCCTGTAATCAAAGAAATGGGGGACACGGAAAGGCTTTTGCCCAGGAGTCCCACAGGCCCTGCTTGGTATCAATTAAGTTAAGGATCTTGAGATGGGGGCAATACCTTGAATTTCCTGGTTGGGTCTGATGTAATCACAGAGTCCTTAATAAGACAGAGGCAGGACAGAGGAGAAGGCAAAGTGAAGGTGGAAGTAAGAGATTGGAGGGTTGCGAGGAAGGGGTCAGGGGCGAAGGATGCAGGTGAATATGACCTCTAAAAGCCCAAAGAGGCAAAGAAGTGGTCTCTCCCCCAAGCCTCTGAAAGAAACCAGTCATGCTGGCAATTTGATATTAGCCTGGAAACACCAATTGTAGACTTCTGTGTTTTATTTTTTCAATATATTTTTTTTCCCCCGATGTGGGCCATTTTTAAAGTCTTTATTGAATTTGTTGCAATATTGCTTCTGTTTTACGTTTTTTTGGCCAAGAGACTTGTGGGATCTTAGATCTCTGATCAGAGATCGAACTCTCACTCCCTGCCTTGGAACACAAAGTTTTAAGCACTGGACCACCAGGAAAGTCTCAATCTGTGTTGTTTTAAACCCCTAAGGTTGGTAATTTTTTACAGCAGCAGTAGGCAAGAAAAGCACTGGGTGAGGCTTTCTACTCTTGAGTTCATAAGGAAGCAGCTGCAATGCCAAAGTTTGAGCTATGGGTAATTGTCATTAGCATTTCAAAGATTTGTCACCCGGCCCAAATAAACTGTTTTCACACTTCCCTTAGTTACTTGTGCCTGATTTTGGTCCCCAGCTTTGATCACCTATATGACAAATGGAATTGGAATGAATTCCAAAGCTGACATGCAGAATGCCTGACATACTTCACGGAGATGACATGGGTGGTTTGGAAAGCATTTTGCTTAAATGTTCCCGGCTGTAAAAAGCAAGTTGTGGTTTTGTCTTGGGGTAAAGGTGGAGTAGGGTGTAGGCAGGAGAGTGAGATGGAAGAATTGTGCGTGGAGGGGCGGGGGCAATTCCTAGGCAGAGTTTCTCAAATCTGTGTGAACACCGGACCCCTTTTTATAAGGGACTCCATGTGTCGAGTTAAATTTAGTTTATTATATTGTTACTTAAATATGGATGAACTTGAAACTGTTAACTTATGCTTATAGCTTTAAGCATGAACTCCAAACTTATTTCAACTTAAATGCAAATAAAACTACTAATCCGGTAAAATTCAAATGGATACCACTGAGTTCATGTCATAGATAAAGTTCTTTTGCTTAATTTCAGTTGGTGTTCTCATGAATCCACACATAGCCTTTCCCTTCTCCAGGGCATCTTCCCAACCCAGGGATCAAACCCTGGCCTCCTGCATTGCAGATGGATTCTTTACCAGCTGAGCCACAAGAGAAGCCCATGGATACTGGAGTGGTAGCTTATCCCTTCTGCAGGGTATCTTCCCGACCCAAGAATTGAACCAGGGTCTCCTGTATTGCAGGTGGATTCTTTACCAACTAAGCTATCAGGGAATCCCGTGGATAAGGTTCTCTTGCTTAATTTCAGTTTCTGTTCTCATGAATCCACACACACTTGTAAAGTTCCGTTTCAACTGAACTGTTTAATTCATTACAAAAATATTATGTTCAAAGAAGCATTTGCAAGGGTAAAGCGTCTGCCTGCAATGCAGGAGACCTGGGTTCGATCCCTGGGTTGGGAAGATCCCCTGGAGAAGGAAGTGGTAACCCACTCCAGTACTCTTGCCTGGAAAATCCCATGGACAGAGAAGCCTGGTGGGCTACAGTCCATGCGATCGCAAAGAGTCGGACACGACTGAGCAGCTTCAAAAGTTTAAAAAAAAAAAAAAAAGAAGCATTTGCATCACAGGAGTGAGTTGATTTATCAAGGATACTTTTCAGACTCAAATGCAAATATTTTATTAATTTTGTTTAGGGAAAAATCAAAAGCAGACCGAGGTAAACCATAGTATTTGATAATGTATGCTTGAGGGTAAAAGTCAAAAGTGAGAGTGAAAGAGTTGGTCACTCAGTCATGTCCGACTCTTTGCAACCCCATGGACTGTAGCCCTCCAGGCTTCTCCATCCATGGAATTCTCCAAGCAAGAATCCTGGAGTGGATTGCCATTTCCTTCTCCAGGGCATCTTCCCGACCCAGGGATCAAACATAGGTCTGCCGCAATGCAGCCAGATTCTTTAGTGTCTGAGCCACCAGGGAAGCCCAAAGGTCAGATAGTGATAACCTATGAGGCAGGGGAGAGGGTTGAGTTGGAAAGGGCTATGTGTGAGCTTCTGGTTTACGGGCTGAGTTCAATTTCATGACCTGGATATCGTTTCCTCAGTCTTTTTGGTATATATTTACTAATTTTTAAGAGTTGGACTGTGCAGAAAGCTGAGCACCGATGAATTGATGCTTTTGAACTGTGGTGTTGGAGAAGACTCTTGAGAGTCCCTTGGACTGCAAGGAGATCCAACCAGTCCATTCTAAAGGAGATCAGCCTGGGTATTGTTTGGAAGGAATGATGCTAAAGCTGAAACTCCAGTACTTTGGCCACCTCATGCGAAGAGTTGACTCATTGGAAAAGACTCTGATGCTGGGAGGGATTGGGGGCAGGAGGAGAAGGGGACGACAGAGGATGAGATGGCTGGATGGCATCACCGACTCTATGGACGTGAGTTTGAGTGAACTCCGGGAGATGATGATGGACAGGGAGGCCTGGCATGGTGCGATTCGTGGGGTTACAAAGAGTCGGACATGACTGAGCGACTGAACTGAACTGAAGGGTATAAAACATAAGTATACAGATTGTTGGTTTATTTGTAGACTGAATACTGGTGTAATCCCATCAAGGACAAGACAGTACATCCCAGACACCACCTGTCCCCATGTAGCTTCTCAGAGTTATACACCCCTCTCTCTCCCTAAAAGCAATTACTATCCTGCCTTTTTTAGCCCATTACACATTGCTTTTATTTATAATTGTACAACCTAAACATCCCTAAGTACAATGGGTTATTTTTGCCTGTTTTTTTTAACTTATAAATACAAGGTGTGATATATATTCCCTTCTGTGTTTGACTTCTTTTCAACTCAACATTTATTTTGTAAGAGCCATCCATGTTATTTTATGTAGCTGTAGTTCATTCATTTTTATTGGGGGTATAAAATACCTGATTTATTTATCCATTTTCCTGTTGATGGGCTTCTGAGTTATTTTCAGTTTGGGGCTAGTACTGATAATGCTGCTAGGAATGGCTGGGTCCTATGGTGCCCATCATTAGATAATGGCAAACTGTTTTCCCAAATGATTTTCCATGGTGCTTTAATTTTTATTTCGTTGATTTTGAATGAGGCTATGCACCTTTTTCTGTTTACTGGCCCTTGGATTTCCTTTTTTGTGAAGGTTGTTCTCAACTATTTTGCCAATTTTTCTATCAGATTTTCTGTATTTTTCTTACTGATTTACAGGATATTGTATTTTTATTACTGATTTACAGGATATATGTTCGTTCTACATTTACCTTTGTCAGTTGTACATCAATATATTTTTTTTATTATTGTGAACATCTTCTCCACTGCCCTAGTAGTGTCCATTGGTGAATGGAATTTCTTAATTTTAGTGAAGTCAAATTTATCTATTTTTTTCCCTCTTTGATATTCCTTTTATGTATTTTGTTTAAGACATTTTCCCCAGTTTCCAAATTATGAAGCAGTTCTTTACTTCATCCTCCAAAGCGTGATAGTTTTTGTTTTCACATTAGCTGACGTGTGCTAAAAACTGTGGAGGGTCTGAAGCTTTCCTCTCCTTGCAAGCTAATAAGCTAGCTTGTTCCGTTTCATGAATGCTGCAAAAGATACAAGGATTCTGGGTCAGAGACAAATGACTTTGCATGTATGTGTGCTAAGTCACTAAGTCGTGTACGACTTTTTGTGACCTATGGACTGTAGCCCGCCAGGGATTCTCCATGGGATTCCCTGGGCGTGAATACTAGAGTGGGTTGCCATGCCTTTTCCAGGGGATCTTCCTGACCCAGGGATTGACTCAAGTTTCTCAGTCTCCTGCGTTGGCAGGCAGGTCAGGTCCTTTAATGACTAGTGCCCTCTGGGAAGCCCTGACAAATGAGTTTATTACTCACAAAAATAGTAGTAGCCAGAGTAGCAGAATTTTCTAGTGCTAGTTTCCGAGACCAAATTCCCATAAGACAGATGTGAAGAGGGGTCACGTAACTCCTGTACACAAAGTAGATTGTGTTGTGGGAGAGGAATCCTGACTCTAGGGAACCTGAACCTTTTGTTGTGGGCAGTTAGCCTGCCTTACCTTTGCTCCAAAGGGAGACACCCTCTTTTATTTCTGTCTTACAGGCAGAGGCTTTGCTCCCTTTTCCCAGACTGTCTTTTCAAGGATGTTTGCACAGCGACCAGTCTTGGAAGATATGATTTTAGTGTTTCTTTCCAGGAAAAAAGATGGGTTTATTTGCGTGCCTATGTGCCAAGTTGCTTCATGTGTGCACACAAAACATCTGTCCTTTTCCCTGGAGAGAAACATCATATCTTCTAAGACTGGTCGCTGTGTGGGCATCCTTGAAAAGATAGCCTGGGACAAAGGGAGCAAAGCCTCTGCTTGCAAGACATGCAGAGACATGAGAGATCTGGCGAGAATTATCTCACGCCGGTGTAACCTACCTGGTATTAATTTGTCTGTGAAGGGAGGTCAGCTTTGTCATATTCCATGCTAACGATTAATTCCATGCATCATGTCCTGGACAAGTGCAAGACTGTCCAGGGTCAGGTCCTGGTGAGTTAGACGGGGGTTCCTGCAGCTTGAGCCTGAATGGACAGAACTACATAGGATGGTGGCTTGTTGGGAGAGGGGCCACAAGAGGGAGAGGGATCAGAAAAAGATTCTTTTTCATCAGATCTTAGGATGTATTTGTGTCCACAGAGAGAAAAACCCAAACATTTAAAATAGGCCTACACTTCTCTTAACCTATTAACTATTCAGTACAAAATTGAATTTAGAATCTGCGAGTTGAGTTATGTGGATCGCGGGCTCAGAATATATCTGCAGGTCCAGCCAGCCTCCTTCATGAGGTTTCAGTTTCCTCTGACTGATGTGTACTCTTCCATTTCCACGCTGGAGAGCAGTCTCCTTGGCAGAACAAATGGTAACCAAAGGTAGAGACTTCAGCCATGGGAAGTGGTATTTTGTGAGCAGAGAATGTAAAATCTATAACAAGAGAAAACAAACCACAGAGCAAAAGAAATTTTGTATCATAACTCAGGGTCCATTTAGGTTACAGAAACCACACGAAGTATTTCAATTAAGGGGGATTTCTGCCACGTCCTAGCTATTGTAAATAGTGTGGCAGTGAACACTGGGGTACATGTCTTTTTCAATTATGGTTTCCTCAAGGTATATATGGAATCTAGAAAGATGGACCTGATGAACCTCTTTGCAGGGCAGCAGTGGAGATGCAGGCATAGACAACAGACGTGTGAACACAGAGGGGAAGGAGCGGGCGGGAAGAATTGAGAGAGTAGCAGGGAAGCATATACACTACAAATGTAAAATTAGATAGCCGGGGGGATTTCCTGTATGACGAAGGGAGCTCAAATCCGATGCTCTGTGATAACCTAGAGAGGTGGAATGGGGTAGGAGGTGGGAGGAGGCTCAAGAGGGAGGGGACATATATATGTACCTATGGCGGATTCATGTTCTTATATGGCAGAACCAACACAATATTGTAAAGCAATTATCCTTCAATTAAAATAAGTAATTATTAACAACAAAAAAGAGGGATTTCTGACTGTACCAGGTTTGGAAGATTGAAAGAACACAAGTGGATTCTGAAGTCATGCAGACATGAGTAACTTCAGGAAGTGGAAGCGGCTGCTACATCTAGATGTGGGGACAAAAGGAAGAGCTGTGATCTCAAAACCTAGGGGGTCAGAGGAGGGCTGCCATGGCTGGGCTCTGCCCTGAGGGAGTGATGAGAGCTGGGACTTGAATCCCCTGGGGGACACCCCAGAGCTGGTACTCAAGAGCCAAGACTAGGAAATGGAGCTGATGCTGCTGCTCAGTGGATGCTAACGGAGGCTGAAAGCAGAAACAGAGCCTTTTCCCCCTTCCTCCCTCGTTCCACCATCATAGAAGCCAGCGGCATGCAAGCCTGACAAATGTAGATTGCAGACTCCCAGCCTTGGCATCACCTAGTAGATGCAGGAGGGTGGGGCTGGGGCTGAGGGTCAGTAGGCAAATAACCAGCGCAGACTCCCAGCAGCAAACTGTTCAGATTTCTCCAACAGTTCAAGAACTATAGTGCTCATTTTATTGCCAGTCCTGGGTCAATGTGGAGTGGTGGTCAGCTCTCTGGTCTTTCTCTCTGATGTCCCGGCCCCTCATCAGGGGCTGTGTCCAAGCTGAGGCTAGTGGAGGCCAGTGTTGCTGACTATGGAAGGAGGCTCTGGGGCTGTGTTTGCTCTTTGTTATGCATCTGATTATTTTCCTAAGTCAAGTTGGATTAGTTTGGGATGTATATGCACTTCCGAGGTCAAAGCCGAAAGTCGCAACATTGGAGATTTTGACGTGGTCTCCTTTCTTATCACCTGGAAAGTTGGTGCTGTCTGGGCAAGTAGGCAAGGGAGGAGGGAAAGGATGAGCTCATTGTGGGGCAGGATTTGAATGGAGACGTTAAGGAGGCGGCTGGATATGTGAATCTGGATCTCAGGGGAGTGATTTGGGGCTAAAGATAATAATCTGGGTGCTTGATGGTAAGTGAAGATTTTGAGAGTGTACGTAATTTCCCAGCAGAGAATGCATGAGTTGAGGGGAGAGTTGAAACCCGACCTTGTACGACTCTCAGCATTTTCAAAGTGAGAGGAGTCTGTGGAGACGAGAGACCATCTTGATAGAAAACTCTTCTTCTTCTTTTTTTTTTTTTTTTGATGTGGACCAATTTTTAAGTCTTTATTGAATTTGTTACAATATTGCTTCTGTTTTAAGAACAATATTGCTTCTGTTTTGGTTTTGGGGCTGCAATGTGTGTAGGCTCTTAGCTCCCCGACCATGGATGGAACCCCCATTGCCTGCATCGGAAGGTGGAGTCTTAACCACTAGACTGCCAGGGAAGTCTCAGAAAGCCCTTCTTTTGACCTGATTATTTGCTTGCACCTTTCATCCTGGGTGTTACTTATTTGCTCTGTAATAGAACAAAGGTCTGTCTAGTCAAGGCTATGGTTTTTCCAGTAGTATGGATGTAAGAGTTGGATTGTGAAGAAAGCTGAGCACTGATGAATTGATGCTTTTGAACTGTGGTGTTGGAGAAGACTTTTGAGAGTCCCTTGGACTGCAAGGAGATCCAACCAATCCATCCTAAAGGAGATCAGTCCTGGGTGTTCTTTGGAAGGAATGATGCTAAAGCTGAAACTCCAGTACTTTGGCCACCTCATGCGAAGAGTTGACTCATTGGAAAAGACTCTGATGCTGGGAGGGATTTGGGGCAGGAGGAGAAAGGGACGACAGAGGATGAGGTGGTTGGATGGCATCACTGACTCGATGGACGTGAGTTTGAGTGAACTCTGGGAGTTGGTGATGGACAGGGAGGCCTGGCGAGCTGCAATTCATGGGGTCACAAAGAGTCAGACACGACTAAGCGACTGAACTGAATTGAACTGAACTGAGATGATACGTTTAACAACTGTGATGTCGGTTGGAAGCTCTGATCCCAAAGTGTTGATTTTTGGAGATAGTCTCCTCTAATGACGTCTTCTACAAACATGATGTGGGCAGACAGTCCACACTCCTGTCCCTTTGCTGCCAGACTAGCCTTTTCTGTCCACATTTCTGCAAGTTTCTGGTACCTGCCTTGGGAATTGCATAAGCTTTGTGATTACACCAATGTTGCTGCCTTAAAATTGGCTCTGGAATTGAGTTTGATCCATTGACTTTTTTTTCTGCTTTGTCATTATAGCTGCTTTTTAAAAAGAAAAATTACTAAATTTTCTGAGTCAATAGTTTCAGTTTGGCAAAGAAGAGGCAAAATGCATGCAGGCTCTGAAATCTGCATTGAGATCACAGAAAGGTCTTTTCCTGATTAAAGTGTCCAGTGAAACCTCCTGTGTGAAACTGTAGGAAAAAGCCTATATGGGTAAGAGCAAGTAGAACTGAAAACAATATTCCTACTCTGGATAAAATAAATAAGCTTCAAAGGTATATTGTACAGTACAGGGAATATAGCCACTTATTTTACAATAACATTAAATGGAGTATAAATCTTATAAAAATTTTGAATTACTGTGTCGTGCACAAAGATTTGTACTAGTTGTTGTTAAATCAAGGCTGTGTGAATCTCTCAGTCATGTCCGACTCTTTGCGAATCTCTGGACTGTAGCCCCCCAGGCTCCTCTGTCCATGGAATTCTCCAGGCAAGAATACTAGAGTGGGTTGCCATGACCTCCTCTAGGGGAAATCTTCCCACCCCAGGGGTCAAACTCGTTTCTCCTGTGTCTCCTGCATTGCAGGCAGATTCTTTACTTGCTGAGCCACCCAGAATTTAAATCAACTATATCTCAATTTAAAAAATAAACAAAAGAACAAGAAAGAAAAAAAATTTTTTTACGCTCAAATAGTTATCTTACCCCACTCCACAAATAGAGATGGTCCACATTTTGAGAATAGAAGATGTACCCAAATCTGAATTTGTATGACCAATAGATATAAGGGTGATCTTTACATCATTAGCATCGTTTTATTTTACTAAAGGATTCTTTGATGATGCCTTTAAGTAAACAAGCTGCTAAAGCGAGTTAAAAGCACGTTTTGAATTACGAAAAAACAGATTTACACATTTTTTCAGGGACACATGCCAGAAAGGAAGTATTGTTGTAAAGTGTAGAGCAAGGTCATGAAAGCTTTCATGGGAAGGAAAAGAATGTAACATTCCTTTTTACCTCTTCTTTCCCCCTTATCAGCATCTCAAAATAGACCAACTGTACATTGTACTGTTACAGTTTCATGGCTGCAATATCAGTGACGTCTCACTTGGTTTGAGTCCTTTAGCCTTGAGCTCAAATGACCCTGTGGAAACAAGCAAGTACTTTAAAAATGTCCTCAGAAGAGCTTGGAAGGGCAGGGCTGTGTGGGAGGGTTTATGGAGGAAGCACGGGGTGGGTGCCCTGGAGGAGAATGGAGGCTCTTCGGAGAAGAGACAGAGGAGGTCCAGAATTGCATCTCCCAGGAACCTGCCGAGACTGGCTTTTCTTACATGAGGCTGCCATGTTGAAGGGGACATGGGTGGTGCACCCAAGCCATTCCAAGCAACACTGAGGCTTTCTTACAAGTTTTCAATTGTGTTTGAGGTCATCTTGTGGGCTTCTCAGGTGGCCCAGTGGTAAAGAATCTCTCTGCAATGCAGGAGACATGGGAGACGTGGGTTCAATCCCTGAGTCTGGAAGATCCCCTGGAGGAGGAAATGGCAACCCACTCCAGTATTCTTTCCTGGAGAATCCCATGGACAGAGGAGCCTTGTGGGCTGCAGTCCATGAGTCTCAAAGAGTCAGACACGACTGAGCGCACATGCAGGATTTGCAGTAGTTCATGTTAGTGGTTTCTTTGCTCCCTGGGGCCAAGCTTGGGGAGCTTTTATGACATCTGGCCCTCAGCTCCAGATACAGACCCAAGTTTAACTTAAGCGTCTGGTGTGCCTCAAGTACTTGTGGGGTTATTTTGTTTAGTTTTGATTTTGCTGTTATCTTTCGTATCTCTCGGTGGTATCACATTTCTGATACCAACTGAATGTGAAATTAGTGAGGATTCTCCTCCCTGAGGCCCATGTGTTGGCAAAAACATCAACTATCCCAGTGGTCACCAAAACCTTCTAGTGAATGGAGAAGGTCATATTTGGTGTACAGGATGTTAAATTTAACCCAACAGCTAGGGCCAGAGGATATGACAGAGGCCGTAGAAAGGGATTAAACTATGTAAGGTGATTTCTTCTCCCCCTGTTTTGAATTTTCAAATAAGTCTGGCTTTTGTTTTTTTCCTTCTGAACTGCAAGACTGTGGGTTCTTAGTTCCTTGACCAGGGATTGAACCCCGGGCCCTTGACAGTGAAATCACTGAGTCCTAACCATTGGACTACCAGGGAATTCTCTAGTCTGGCTCCTCTTGGAGTACTGGGGAGTGGGTGAGGTCAGCATGAGAGGAAGTGGCAGTGGGGTGTGTGCACAGTTAGGGAGATCTGAGCCTACGCCTTTGTGGTCCTGGAGAGTTCTTTTTTTTGCAAGATGGTGTTGGTGAAACAGCATTTTCTTCTGAAAGCTTCAATACTTACAAGTTGCTGCTCTATTGGCTTAAAAAGAATCTAGATACTATATTCTTTGTTGTTTTCTCATGAACAATGTGTCTTCCAGTTTCCAAAGAGAAGTCATATAGGTTCATGCCTTTCACTTGTAACTCTGTGGGAGGAATTTTTTTTCTAAGTTTCTGAGATTACATTCCACATAGCTCTTGTAAAGTGACCCAGACAAAATAAGAAGTTACATTTTTTTCTTATCTTGAAGTTACTAAAGCAACAGGTTTGCTTTCCTTCAATTAATCATCATGCTTTGCTTTTCTGTTATTGTCATGTAGCAACTGTATGATGAGAATTATTTTTAACCTTCTTAATTTCACTGACTGGAATCTTCTTATCTTCATTGGCGACCACATGGTTAGACATAGTATAGTTATTTCCTTGCTATCATTCAGGGTCAAATTTTCCTGGACTTTTACTGGAGAAAAGTGTCATTAATAGGAAGGGCTTCCCATGTGGTACTAGTGGTAAAGAACCCACCTGCCAATGCAGGAGATGTAAGAGACACGAGAGTTCAATCCCTGGGTTGGGAAGATCCTCTGGAGGAGGAAATGGCAACCCACTCCATTATTCTTGCCTGGGAAATCCCATGGACAGAGGAGCCTGGCAGGCTACAGTCTATGGGGTCACAAAGAGTCAGACACAGCTGAGCAACTGAGCAGAGCAGAGAGTCACTAATAGAATTTCGAACACTATTCTTAACATTTCCATGGATTGCCTCAGTGCCCTTCGGTGCATTGACGGGGAGTGGGAGGGGGAGCAGTTATTGGCCAGGAGGCCTACTGTGTGACATGTACTCTTCTAGTGTTACGGATCCTGCTCTCAGGGATCTCACAGGCCACTGCATGCGACTGGCTGACAGGCACTGCATGTGGCTGGCTGACAGTGCAGTGGGATAAGTGCTGTGTTAACACTTACTGTGTGAAGGGGTCACAGGAGAGGCACCCAGCTAGGTCATCCTTGTGACACTTACTGAGCCTTAAAGCCTCGTTAGGGGTTAGCTAGATGGGAAAAGCCTTCCGAGGCATTGGGAATAGCATGTGCAAAGGCTGGAAAGGGCAGGATACTCCAAGGGACTCAGGATTAGAAAGGAAGTTGTGTGCAGTGTTGATCAAGAATGGTGGGAAAGTGACTGGAGCAGTCAGATCATGAAGGGCGTGGTCCACTATGTTAAGGAGATGGGTTTTTTTTTTTTTTTTTTAAATTTGTTAAGAGCTTTATTTTTTTTTTAATTCTTTTAAAAAATAATTTTATTTATTTATTTTTGACTGTGCTGGGTCTTTGTTGCATGGGCTTTTTTCTTTTTCTTTAATTGCCGCCAACAGGGTCTGCTCTCTATTGCGGTGTGCGGGCTTCTCATTGTGGTGGCTTCTCTTGTGTAGCTCAGGTTCAAGGGCTCAGGCTTTGGCACACTGGCTCAGTAACTGCAGCTCCTGAGGCTCTAGAGCTCAGGCTCAGTAGTTGTGACGCATGGGCTCGGTTGCTCCGTGTCATGTGGGATCTTCCTGTGTCAGGGATCGAACCTGTGTCTCCTGCATTGGCAGGCAGATTTTTTACCGCTGAGCCACCAGGGAAGCTGAGGTGGGTTTTATTTTAAAGGCATGAGGAAGCCACTGAATCGGTGTGGGGAATGACATTATTCAGTTGCCATTTCGGAGAGCTGACTGGCAGCAGTGTGGAGGAGGGGCTGAAAGAGCCCAGCTGGGAGGTTCTCAGAGTAGTGGCCTGAACAGAGGATGTGTTTGTGGAAGCAGAGAGAAGGCAATGGAATCAAGAGATGTTTGGGATGTGGGATAGGACTTAGTGGCTGATGAATTGCGGGTAGGAAGGGGAGGAGTGTGTGTAGGATGAGAAAAAAAAATAACTTCAGTGGTAATAAAGGAGTATCCAGGGATGAAAGAGAAGAGACTTAGGTTCCACAGGCCAAGAAAAGAGGAACTCTGAGGAAGAGGTTGGTCAATAGAGTCAGAATACCCAGAGAGCCCATGTTAGTGAAGAGTGAAAATTTATTTTGGGAGTTTAGAAACTAAAAGGTCATTGGTGAGAGCAGGTTGAATAGAACCATTCAAGGTGTATCAATACTAAGGTCTATCAAGTAGGAATGAGTTTGGCTGCAAGTTATTATAGCTGTGGCTTCCCCGATGGCACAGTGGTAAAGAGTCTGCCTGCCAGTGCAGGAGATGCAGAAGACGTGGGTTTGATTCCTGGGTCGGGCAGATCCCCTGGAGGAGGGCATGGCAACCCACTCCAGTATTCTTGCCTGGAAAATCCCATGGACAGAGGAGCCTGGGAGGGTACAGTCTGTAGGGTTGCAGAGTCAGACACAACTGAAATGACTTAGCACACACGCACCCATGTATATCGATTATATAATATATATATTATATATATTCACATATATAATGTTGACTATATATATGTAATAACGCTTATGTCTCTACATTTTGCAGATAAGGAATTGGAGGCACAGAGAACTTCCATAATTTGCCCAGTTATTCTCTAATCAGCAGTATGTCAGGGGTTTGAACCAAAAATGGAGTAACTGCAGACCCTGCCCTCGGGTACAGATGTGGGAATGGGGACAGGCTAGACAGTTTTCGTTGATCCTTGTAGCTTTCTATATGGTTCTTTTATCAAGTCTCTGGATGAGTTCTTGGGAGCCCACTGTGTTCTATCTGTGCTCATTTTATTCAGACTTGGAATTTCTCTGTATTAATTTTTATCTTGGGAGTGGTTTTCTGCCATGTCTATATTGGTCTGTTTCCTCAGCTTGCTGATCCCATCTGCTTTCTGTCTTCTAGGAATTTCTCACCATTTCTGATCTGCTGCTAGCACACTTTTTGTTTTTCAGTACTGTTATGTATGTGTCATATGCCTCTCTTTTTATATGTATATAAAGTTTATTTAAAGGTATTTGGTACAGTGAAGAGGAAGATGTGTGTGTTCAAGCCACCATCTTGATTCAATGTCTGCAACATTTGCTGTAGGTATTTTATCTATCTCCTTTCTCTTGTTGACATTTGTTAATTTCTTTATCCTGCTGCTGTACCAATTAAACTGAAAGCAGCATTTAGGGCACAGTGGATGCAATACCATGTAATAGCCTACAGGCTTTTTGTTCTTTTGAATCTAGGTGATTCGATTCTGTATGGTTTAGTCACAGTTCTAAGAAGCAGACCCTTCCAGATGTAAATAGTCAGACAATGAACTTTATTTCTATTATTGAGACAAGGGAGGAAGAATTGGACCAGTATTGTTTATTAAGCTTCCTTGTGGATAAATAAATCATGAAAATATGATAATTGCAAATATTGAAAGCATTGAATGCAGGGCTCATGGGAGAGTGAGTTAAGCATTTTTTTTAATTGAAATAAAATATACATACTGGGAAGTGACAGCTCACACATATGTAGCTTGATGTATTTGAACAACGTGAACACGTCCACAAAACCAATTCACAATGTAGAACGTGACCAGCTCCTTGAAATGCTCCCTGGTAACCCTGAATTAAAGATAACCATTACATTTATTTCTATCATCATGGGTTAGTTTTTTCTGTTTTTAAATTTTATGTGAATTGAATAAAACTATCCCTTTCCCCCATCCTTCCTGCCAACAATGGTCAGTTCATTCTCTACGTCTGCCACAGACTTTTTTATATTGATATTATACCCTGCAGCTTTACTGTATTTATTGTCTCTATAGTTTTTAAGTGAAATCTTCAGGGTTTTCAATATACAAAATCACATCATCTGAAATTGTGACAGTTTTACTTCTTACTTTCCAATATGGATGCCTTTTATTTCTTCTCTTTGCCTAACTAGAGGCCTTCCAATACCATGTTGAATAAGAGTAGTGAGAGTGAACATCCTTGTCTCGTTTCTAATTTTAGAAGGATAGCTTTATTTTTTCCACAACGGAGTATGATATTAGCTGTGGGTTTGCCAGTCATAATTATCTTAAAGATAATTTTTCATGTCAGTATTGGGATTGCCTATTGGATTATTGTTTTTCCCTTAATTTTCACTTGTTTGGTTCAGTCTCTTGGCATGATAAATGATTTTTTTTATTTTAATGGTAGATGCTGTATATGAAGATTTCCTCCAGAGAGAAAGTTTGATTCTGCCACATAATGAGGGTAAAGGTCAATAACCTTGATGCAAACAGGGACTGAACAAAGTCAAGTTTGCATATCAGGCTTTGTGAGGGCCCATCTCTTTCGACCTTGCAGTTAGTCTTAGGCCTTTAGGCCTTCAGGATTTGAACCAAAAACCCAGGGTGTTTACTGAGGTTCCTTGTTTTTGGGCATCTTGAACTCTATAATTTTGTCTCTTGATCACTGTGATAATGCAGAAATCTCCACTTAGATCTTTAGCCTTCTAGCAGCCACTTTTTGCTGGTAGCCAAGCATCTTGCCTTGTGCATATGCAGCTTAAGAATTGTCAAAAGCCTTTAGAGAAAATTGCACACAGCCTATTGGGTTTACTTCTTTTATGTCCTTTTTTCTTTCCCTGGAATTTTGGCCTCTTCTAGCCTGATTTCCTAGGTTACAGTGCACTTCAGTTTCCCTCTTCCCAGCCCAGCAAGGATGCGGCAGGTTCTAGGCTGAGGCTTTCTGTTTAGCTTTTATATCACGTGTTGCAGGAATTTCCCCCAAGGGAAAAGGCAGCTGTGAATGTATTGCTCTTCTCAGTGTGTTTCCCTTCTTCATGATTTTGGGCCTCTGAGATCCTGATTGCCTTGGTTGCTCTCTGCTGCCTTCAGAGATTTTTAAAAATCATCTTGTATTTTGAAATATTTTTAGACTTACAGAAAAGTTGCAAAACTAGCACAGAGAACTCACAAGTGCCCTGTGCTCGTCTCCTAATGTTAACAACTTACAAATAACCTTCATGATTTAGATTTATACTTGAGTATTGTCTTGTTTTCCAAGCTGATAACAGCAGGACATGACTACTGACTTGTTGAATGAGAAAAAAAAAAAAAAAAAAGGAGCCAGTAGAGAAGGTGAGATTTTTGGTTCAGGGCTTCTCAAAGCACATACTATTCGGCTGAGACCTCTCCCATGACCAGAGATGGGTGGGAAATGCTCTATCTTACATGCACCCCCTTGGAAATCAACAGTGCTCATTTCCACTTTAAAGTCTCTGAAAAGTCTCTTTGAGTAGGTCTGCTTAATTTTGTTTATCGCCACGTCTCCAAGGACATGATGAAGGAGCTGTTCTTTTGTACGACTCTTCCTCGTATCCCGTGCAGCAGGTGTTTTGTGGCACATGTGTTGGCAAATATGGTTCCAAAGCACGTTCTGGCATCCTGCGGTATAAAATCTGCTTCTTTACGTTTTCTCCTAGGTTCTGGCTTTCTTGCTGTCTAATTTCTTGCTTCATAAAAGGGAAAAAGTTGGAGAAGCCAAGAGTTCTTTGAAAACAGATATTTTTTCTTTTTTTTGCACAAGCAGAAGTCCAAGGCTGTGTTAACATTTACCACTAAAACCCCAACACATCTAGATGAAAAGCAAAAACTTCATGTCTCCCAAATAAATGTCTTTTGCATCACTGCTCTGTTGTAGTCTTTGAAAACGGTTTTTATTTTCCCATTATTGATTAAATTGGAGCCCACCAAGAAGTAGATGGTGAATGAAGATTGTCATCTCTGATTATAGCAACAGGCCATCCTGCTGCTAAGTCACTTCAGTTGTGTCTGATTCTGTGCAACCCCATAGACGACAGCCCACCAGGCTCCCCCGTCTCTGGGATTCTCCAGGCAAGAACACTGGAGTGGGTTGCCATTTCCTTCTCCAATGCATGAAAGTGAAAAGTGAAAGTGAAGTCGCTCAGTCATGTCCGACTCCTAGCGACCCCATGGACCGCAGCCCACCAGGCTCCTCTGTCCATGGGATTTTCCAGGCAAGAGTACTGGAGTGGGGTGCCAATCCTGGGACAGGTTTAATTGGCAACATGATCCTTTTTCTTACAAGGGGAAGATAACAGGAGACACATTTCCCTAGCTATGTGTATCTTAGATTCTTTACTTCCATCTTGCAAGCCCAGGTCAGATGCAGTGTTTGTGATGGAGAAGCTGGATCGGTGAGGGCTTACTAGTGGTTAAGGCTGAAGAGGGTAGATAGAGTTTTAGACTAAAATTGGGACACTTTTCCACTGTCTGCCTCTTCACTGTGTGTGTGTCCCTTATCTCCTAATGAATCTCCTTGTCCCCCTTCTGGTCAGTTCTGGGAATTTCTTGGCACCTTCTCATCCATTTAATTTGCTTTCCTCCGTCTGGGTTTGAAGAACAAATTGTGCTTCTCTCTATTCTGCATCTCATTGTGTTACGGCCATTTACTTCTGCTTCTCAGTGTAAGTGGTTGCAATGTATTTAAGGAAGTTTATTTATTTTTGGCTATACTGGGTCTTCGTTGCTGCACGGGCTTTTCTCTAATTGTGGTGAGCAGGGGCTACCCTCTAGTTGCAGCGCTCAGGCTTCTCACTGTGGTGGCTTCTCTTGTTACGGAGCACAGGCTTCAGTAGTTCAGCATGTGGGCTCAGCAGTTATGGTTCCCAGGCTCTGGAGCACAGGCTCAGTAGTTGTGGTGCATGAGATTAGTTGCTCTTCGGTATATGGGATCTTCCTGGACCAGGGATTGAACCCATGTCCCCTGCATTGGCAGGCAGATTCTTTACCACTGAGCCACCAGCTGCTGCTGCTAGGGAAGCCCTGAAATGTATTTAGATTGATTGATCTTTGTACGTTTAGCATATTGACCTAGTTGGTAGACTTTCAGATGTTTGTTTAATTAGATTGAATGACATGTATCCGTTTGAAACATGGAGATGTTTTTTTTTTTTAATGAATTTAAAGTAACACATTGATTTCAAAACACTGATTTTGCTGCATCTCACAGGTTTTGATATATCTTCATTATTAATTTTTTTTTGATAACTCCTCTTGGGACTTCCTTTTAAACTCGTTGTTATTTAGTACTGAATTCTAAAACTTTATACCTGCGTATTTATTTATATTGGATTGATTTCTAATTTAATTGAATTGTGGTTTAAAATGTGTTCTGTATGGTATTGACTGATTTGTGACCTAGTAAATGATCACTGTTTCTAATGTTCTATCTGTACTTGCAAAGACTATATATTATCTGTTTATTAGTTGGAGGGATATATATATTTGTTCATATTTTATCAAGGATATTAATTTGATCATTAAAACTATATGTATCTCTTCCAAGTTATTTTCTTTTAATCATGTTTGATCTGCCAGTTTTCTGAGAGAGTTGTGCTAAAAATCTCCTTAATGATTGTGGATTTGTTATTTCAATTATTTCTCTCAGTTTTTGCTTTATTTTTTTTCTAAGTTATGCTGTTAGGTAGATTATATTATACCAGAATTTTGGTGAATTGCTCCATTTATTATTAGATCAGGTCTCTCCTTATTAATTTTGTTGTCATTCTTCAGTTGCTAAGTTGTGTCTGACTCTCTGAGATCCCATGGACTATAGCAGGCCAGGCCCCCCTGTCCTTCCCTATCTCCGGGAGTTTGCTCAGATTTATGTCCATTGAGTTGATGATGCTATTTAACCATATCATCCTCTGTTTCCCCTTTTCCTCCTGCCCTCAATCTTTCCTAGCATCAGGGTCTTTTCCAATGAGTTGGCTCTTCACATCAGGTGGCCAAAGCATTGGAGCTTCAGCTTCAGCATCAGTCCTTCCCGTGAATATTCAGGATTGATTTCCTTTAGGATTGACTAGTTTGATCTCCTTGCAGTCCAAGGGACTCTCAAGTTTTCTCTAGCACCACAATTTGAAAGCATCAATTCTTTAGCGCTCAGCCTTCTTTATGGTCCAACTCTCACATCCATACATGACTACTGGAAAAACCACAGCTTAGACTATATGGACCTTTGTCGGCAAAGGGATGTCTTTGTTTTTTAATACGCTCTCTAGGTTTGTCATCGCTTTTCTTCCAAGGAGCAAGTGTCTTTTAATTTCATGGCTGCAGATGCTAAAGAATCTGCCTGCAATACAGGAGATCTGGGTTCAGTCCCTGGGTTGGGAAGATCCCCTGGAGAAGGAAATGCAACCCACTCTAGTATCCTTGCCTGGAAAATCCCATGGACAGAGAAGCCTGTCGGGCTACAAAGAGTCAGACATGACCTGGCAACTAAACAACAAGATAATTTGTCTATTAATATTTTCACTCTCCTGTGTGTTGCATTCTAGGTATGTCTCTTAAAAGCTCTATATAGCTGGATTTTAAAAATCGACTCCATTAATTATCCTTTCATGTGTTGAACTTATTTGCATGGATAATGATTACTGACCTTCTTGGACTTGTGATTACTATCTTAATTTTGTAGTTTCCACTTATCACCTTTTATGTTCTCCTGAATATCCTTTATCTTTGTTTTCTTTTGGATAGGAAAACATTGACTTTCCACTGATGTGCTGGTATGGATATTATGTTATAACTCATAGTACTATATGTATATTAGTTGTTTTGTGCTTTTAATAGTTACCATTAATTACATAAAGCAGATACTTCTCATACCTTATTAAATCAGTTACGCCATTCATTCTCCATCTCCTCCTTAACACAAATGAACCTTAGTGTGTTCAAAATAACGTGGTCCAGTGGTTAAGACTCCACACTCCCAATGCAGGGGTCCTGGGTCGATCCCTGGTCAGGGAACTAGATCTCACATGCCACAAGTAAAGATCCCACTTGCCGCAACAAAGATAAAAGATCTTATTTATGTTTCTACTAGAGAAACTGCCTTGTGTTTACATATGCTGCTGCTGCTAAGTCGCTTTAGTCGTGTCCGACTCTTTGCGACCCCATGGACTGCAGCCCACCAGGCTCTTCCATCCATGGGATTTTCCAGGCAAGAGTACTGGAGTGGGTTGCCATTGCCTTCTCTGGTGTTTTACATATAGTAGGTGCATAATAGGTGTCTGTTGAAAGAGTGAGGAATGTGTATTTTCCCATATTCTTAACTATGGTTATCCCCTCCAATGATTTTCTTAAAGGACTTCGTCCAAAAAATCCAACAATTTGGAATTGAACATTTTTTTTGGTAATAATTTGAGTCAAATACTGTGATAACGAATGATTGTACAAACAATTACTTGTGTTTATTTCTACAGCTGTTTAGTGAAAAAATAAGTGGTGTTGAAGGAACAAAACTAGATGACGAATTTCTGGATATGGAAAGGGTAAGAGAACATTTTAATGTGAATTATCTCGTAAATTTGACTTTTACTGTGATATGAGATATACTGGTATCGTAAAGGATGTTAGAGTGGGGGTCTAGGAGGTATGAATTAAAGTGTAGATTATGGAATCCAAAAGGCAGTTCTTTGATTACTTCCAAGTTCAAATAAAGATGCTGGCCCTTGAGAGATGGGCTATGGCTAACTGGTGCCCTCTACTGGACAAAGTCAGAATGCTCAAAAGATGGCCCATCTTGGTGAACAGTTTCAGCCGAAGTAATTGTGATTAAGTATCTTGGAGAGTCAAAATGTATTAGTGGGAGAAGACTCTTCAAATACTGTAAACATTGATCTAATGTGTGGAGGACTCTGTTTCCATGTGTTACAGCAGCTGCATAACAATTTTTATCTTGGTTCTGCCACTGGAACCAGCTGCCTCTACTTGGATAAACTGTTTCAAACTTTCGTGACCTGTGAAACAAGGATGATAATGTGTGCTCTGCTTGCCTCACATGGATGTTTTAAGAACTATGCAAAAAAAAATTATATGTGTGAAAGCATTTAAAAAATCCCGTGAGTGTACTATAGAAATGATTGTTATCACATTCCAAAGGAAGACTATGGCCTCCGTGTCTCTGAACAAGCTTCCAGGTCACCTGTGTGAAGTCCTTCTCTGTTGTTGTTTAGTCAAAGTCATTTCTAACTCTTTTGCGACCCCATGGGCTATATCCTGCCAGGCCCCTCTGTCCATGGGATTTCCCAGGCAAGAGTAACGGAGCGGTGCCATTTCCTTCTCCAGGGGACCTTCCTGACCCAGGAATGGAACCTGTGTCTCCTGCATTGGCAGGCATGTTCTTTATCACTAAGTTACAAGGGAAGCCCATGAATAGTTTAGGTGGAGGCAGAAGTGGGACCATCACTACTTATCAATCTCCTCAGTTCCCTTCCCTTTTGTTTTGGGACCTTTAAACATAACCCTGTGTTAATAACCAGACTCCCCCAATGAGAGAGGGCTGAGAGAAATCAGAGCTTTCTCTGCTTTCCAAGGAAAGGCTTCCTTGGGTGTAACATGGAGGATACAGGCTGTAGCAGGTAGCAGGGCTTTCAGCAGATGCTGGGGAAGGGAGTCCAGCCCCAGAACTGTGCCATGGGGTGTGTGTGTGGGGTTATCCTCTACAGGATGCCCTGGACCTGGCCTCACTGTCTTCCGGGGAGTTTCTTGTTTCTGGGTGAGCACAGTTAATTTTCTAGAAATGTTAATGCCTTGACAGAAAGCTTATTTTGTTTTGGTTTTGGAAACAGTTTTGGAAGAATGAGAAATACAGAACATTTAAACATCACTGGCATACCTAAAATTACTTTAAAATTTCTTGATAAATAAAGATATTTTATGCAACTTTATTACTAACAAAGCGATTCAGTTGAAAGGTTAAATTTAAAAGCACATTTCAGGAATTTTAGTTTCAGTTGATGGACTGAAACCTCTCTTGATTACTTCTGTTTCCTCGCAGAACCCAAGTGAGTGACAGAACAAATATAAAAATAAAATTATTATCTGTTTTATTACAGCATCAAAAAGCGTGGAAATATCTAATAGGTGACAAGAAGCTTTAAGGACTTTCTACAACAGGTGAATTAGATGATATTAGACTCACCTGAAACATAACGTAGACATGACAAAGTTAATGTTGGTTCAGTGGTAAAGAACCCGCCTGCCAATGCAGGAGACGTGAGAAATGTGGGTTCGATCCCTGGGTTAGAAAAATTCCCTGGAGGAGGGCATGGCAACCCACTCCAGTATTCTTGCCTAGAGAATCCCGTGGACAGAGGAGCCTGGCCTGGTGTAGTCCATGGGGTTACGAAGAGTCGGATACGACTTAGCGATGGAACAACAACAACAAATGAAGATATTCCATGACAAGTGCTAACCATATGCAACAGAGGAATAAAAGTGATGTCAAAGTAAAATCTGAGGCTAAAAGAATACTAACTGGAAAAAGAAGATTTTAAAACATAGGAAGATGTATCATGCGGTCTATCAGAATACTATGACATCATATAACGTTATGCATCATATAACATGGCATCTAAATATAGAGGGCAAAAGCAATCAGAAAAATATAGAGAACTGACAAAATGCATAGCTTTCCCATAAAATAACAGATTAAATTGACAATAATAAATAGGACCATAGGGGATTTGCATAAAATATGACTAATAAATTTGATTGTAAGTAAATATAGTCTTCATTTCTCAAATTGAGAATTTATATTCACTTCAAATTCCTTCAAAACCGTTTCAGTAATCAATTATTTACTGGACTGTAGAAAAAAAAACAAATTTCCTAAGTAAAATCGTAGAACACAAGAATTACAAGGAGGGTATAGTTTCCAAATTCTGGATGTTTGGAAATGGAAGAACGTGCAAGAGGAAATGGAAAGTAAAATTAAAGATCACTTAGTCATGAGAACTCTGTGTCAAAACCTGTGATATATAGCTGTCTTAAATGCATTTAATAGAAAATAAATGTTGGAAGAGAATGAATAAATCATTCAAACCAAAAAGTAGGAAAATAACAGCAAAACAAATCACTCTAGGTGAAAGGAAGAAATCAATACAGATAAATGAGAGATTAATCAAATACACAATAATAACAGCAAAAAGGTAGAATCAATCAATAAAACCAAGAATTATCTTTTTTTGAAAGACCACTTCTAGTAAGCGTGAGCAAGAGAGGGAGAAGGGAAAACACAGATAAACTACATAGGGAATAAGAAAGATACAAAGACAGATGTGGATTCTTTAAATAATTTAAAAAAAAAAGAATATTGTATGTAAACCAGGACTGCCAGCAGCTCTGTAAGGACTGAGGTCTGGGAGTGTCAAGAACCTAGACTTTGGGGCACCTCAGAGGTAGGTACCAACACACATGGAAATTCTAGGGTTAATTAGCCACCAAAGATGCCCAGGGAGGCATTACAAAAATAATTGTCACCTTTGCTTTCTCCCATATGTCCTGGTGGTTTGCTGAGATATGTACATTACATTTTCTTCCTTTTTTTAAAAAAGATTTTTCTTTTTTTTGATGTAGACCATTTAAAAGTCTTTATCAAATTTGTTACAGTATTGCTTCTGTTTTATGCTTTGGATTTTTTGGCTTCGAGGCATGTGGAATTTTAGCTCCCTGACCAGGGTTTGAACCCATACCCCTTACATTGGAGGGTGAAGTCTTAACTACTGGACCATCAGGGAAACCACTTCATTGCATTTCCTTAATCTGAACACATATACCCACCCTACTGCTGCTGCTAAGTCGCTTCAGTCATGTCCGACTCTGTGCGACCCCATAGATGGCAGCCCACCAGGCTCCCCCGTCCCTGGGATTCTCCAGGCAAGAACATTGGAGTGGGTTGCCATTTCCTTCTCCAATGCATGAAAGTGAAAAGTGAAAGTGAAGTCATTCAGTCGTATCCGACTCCTAGCGACCCCATGGACTGCAGCCTACCAGGCTCCTCCATCCATGGGATTTTCCAGGCAAGAGTACTGGAGTGGGGTGCCATTGCCTTCTCCAATACCCACCCTACCCCCAGTATTTCCACTTATTCTAGAAGCAAGGTTTTGTTTTTAATTTTTTTTTGTTTTTATGCAATGAGTTATTTTTTCAGTGTTTATCTTGATTGACCACATTTGCCAACATGGTTAGTGGCATCCTCTCTCATTTGTAAAGGATTCGTTCCCTGTATTGATTCCTGGGCTGTCTTGGAAGCACTGCCAGTATGTGCAGAGTTTTGGGCCATTTGTTTCTTGGCGTTTTTCCCCCAAAGAAATAGAAGAGTCTAAGTAAAAAAAATTCTCGCCTCTACCTCCTTTCACCCTCACCCTTCAGAGGTGATTCTTAGATACCTGGTGACTTTTCATGTCCCAAGAGAATTGTGTACATGGAATGACCATTCCAAGTTGTGCTTTAATTAATATTGAATTTATACAAAGTTATAAATCTCAAACCCAGGTCTTAAGCCTTAAACTAAACATATGGATCTTATTCATATATTTATTAATTTCAGTATTGGGTTTTCCTTGTTGCTCAGTGGTAAAGAATCTGTCAGCCAATGTAGGAGACATGGGTTTGATTCCTGGGTCGGGAAGATCCCCTGGAGGAAGAAATGGCAACCCACTCCAGTATTCTTGCCTGGGAAATCCCATGGACAGAGGAGCCTGGCAGGCTACAGTCCATGGGATTACAGAGAGTTGGACATGACTTAGTGACTAAACAAGAACAACTTCAGTATAGAAAAATGGCAATCATTTTTAGTGAACTTCACTTTAGGTTCCATTAAGTCATACACTTAACAGATGAAATGCTTACACATTTATCACCAACTCATTATATAATTAGGCAAATTCCCTTAGAGTTTTCAAACTACAATACAAATGCATTGCTTAGGATTCCCTCAAACTTATTAGGCAAATTCCCAAATGGCGTAGGATTCCCTCAAACTTAACATCAAACCTAAAACAAATATTTATTTTCATTATTTTGATGATTTTTAAATTGTTCTCATGAGTGGAATATCCTTTTACTTTAAAACATTCTCTTTTTGACCATTGATGGTATCAAATAAAGCTATTGAAATGTGCATAATTAACTTTACTCTATGTGCTCACATTTATCTTCTGGTTAACCAACAGCCAGAGTGTCCAGAATTGGTTGGCTTGGTTTTGAGAGACCTTCAAGTATATCCAATAATCTAGTGGAGCATAATAACTTTTCCAAGTTTCCTAAATATTACATTAATATTCATTTTAATGCTGAAAAAGAAGTTAGTGTTCTCCACTGTCATTGGGAGGAGCAATTATTGAAAGGATGTCCCAGAATCTAAAAGTTAAGAAAATATCCCCTCTACCCAAAATGTTGAATTTAAAATCATTATAACAGTGTTGTTATAAATACTAACTTAATGAAATTTATTCTTCTGTTTGTTTTTCTGTTGAATTTGTTTGTCATTTATTAATATTTTTATGTTTCTTTCTTTTTTTTAAAGAAAATAGACATTACCAATAAAGCTGTCGCAGAAATTCTTTCAAAAGCCACAGAATATCTTCAGCCAAATCCAGGTAAAGTTAGAAAATGTCTTGAAATATTCAGTTGTTCATTCACAGATTCTAATAACCGAGTTTTACTGAGCATCACAGATTCTAACAACCAATATTTACTGAGCGTATGGTTGACATGATCTAGAAACAATGTCCTCTATGTCCAAATAATGAAATTAAGTAGTTTAAAGTTGAGTGACTAAAGGTAGTTGCAGTGTTTCTTAGCTGATGACAAGCAGGGCAGAGACTTCTGTGAACTATAGAGACATTATTTGGATGGAGTCTTGATCTCAGAGCAAGAGACTTCTGCATGCATGCGTGTATGCTCTGTCATGTCCAATCCTTTGCAATCCCATGAACTGTGACCCACCAGGCTCCTCTGTGCATGGGATTTCCCAGGCAAGAATACTGGAGTGGGTTGCCATTTCCTTCTCCAGGGGATCTTCCCCACCCAAGGATTGAACATGCATCTCCTGAATTGGCAGATGGATTCTTTACCACTAGTGCCACCTTGGAAGCTCTAAGACACTTTTCTAAGCAAAGAGATGCTTTGGAAACCCACTGAATATTTTGTCAATACTTTCTTATTCAGTTGTTTCTTCTGTTTTTGTTTTTTTTTTTAATTCTGCCATCCTGTTCTAACGGGGTCAATGACTTTGAAACTGCTTTCACTTCGTGGCTCAAATGCTGATGAAGTGAATCGGATAAACCTGAGAAACACGAGAAGATCCACTGTTACTGCAGCTTCTTGACAGGAGGTCTTTCCTAGGCACTGAAGCAGGATTCCCTTGATGAAGTTTTCCCAAGTTCTAAATTATAGAGACCAACAGAGGGCGTCCAAGCTTCGAATTCTGTGGATTTCCAAATCTGCTTTTACTTTGTATGAATTTATTATTTGTATATAATTACTATGATTCCCTCGGCTGTAGGAATCAGCACACATCCAAACATCTGAAAATCTAGGAAATAAATCTAAAAACATACATTGGATAAAATATTCTACATTTTAACAGGATCCTTGGGTGTTTTGTAGGCACATTAGTTTGGGAAGCACTCGCCTAGAATACATGAAAATAAATATGTAATTATTAAAATCAGAGAAAATAAAAATCTATCCCATTAGTGCTTAAAATTATCTCAAAGATCACCTAGCCTGCAGAATAAAATCCCAGATCCTTAGCTTGGAGTTCAGTTCATAGTACCATTTTCCCCTAAGTATTTCCTGATTTGTTCTATATTAATTTCTTCTTCAGTCAAAGCAGCCTACCCTTTATCTGTTGGTTATAAACCATAAGCATTCCATCTTACACTATTTCTGAACTTTTGAGATGGGGGCATCTTTCCGTCTTTATTCGGCATATTGTTATATTTTCTTTTCTGTATACCACATAAGACTTTATTTGTATAATGACATCTTGGAGTTTTTGCCTTCCAAGAACTATGTATGAACTCCCTGAGGGCAGAGCATGTCTTAAGTGTCTCTTTTTTAAAATTATTATTTGACCACCTTGAATGGCATGGGGGATCTTAGTTCCCTGATCAGGGATTGAACCCATGCCTCCTGCAGTGGAAGCTCAGAGTCTTAACCACTGGTTCACCAGGGCGTCTCTGTCTTAGGTCTCTCTAAGGTCCTAGTAGTTAGCATGGTGTGTCGCACAGAGCTGGGATTAGTCAACCCTCATGGCCTAGGTCAGAGAAAGGATCTAGTGGCCACCCACCATTTTCCTTGGGCCCAGAAGTGGAGCTGCACCCAAGGGACCATCAACACAGACTCCTGTTCCCCATGGGAGTGTTTATCTCCTACTGGTTCTGCTTCCTAAAATAGGAGTGTGCTGCGCAGTGCCCTGGTACCATGAAATTGAAGATCATCAGTCTGGATACACTCTTGGGGGGCGGGGTGTTAACCACCAATTGGTTTGAAACACCCACCTCAGCCATTCTATTCTTAGTTTGCAGTCGATCCCTGGGAAAATATGTCTTCCCCAGTGTCAGCGTCTTGACTCAGTGAGTTAGCCATGGGTAGGGTAATGATAGCCTGGTTACTATAGTATTATTTGGGAGTCAACATAATTTCTTTTTCTCATCATGGCCCTTAGCACCTATCCTAGTTAATAATCTAGGAAGCCATGTGAGAAACTGGGTCGCCCAGGGCCCTTCCTGTCTAGGTCTCTGACATTGAGTCCAGGGCGACCTTGATTTCGCAGCCGCATTTGTTAAATGCTATGTACCTGTCACTCTGCCGTGCCACTTTAAGGAATTACAAATGATAATGTTTTTAAGCATACAGAGCTAAGCTAGGAATGCTGAACACTATGTCGAAGATCCGAGGCCAGGTGAAAACTACGGGGTACCCGCAGACAGAGGGCCTGCTGGGCGACTGCATGCTGAAATACGGCAAGGAGCTCGGGGAAGGCTCCACTTTTGGTGAGTATCACCATGCCACTGGGAGAGCTGAGCATGCAGCCTTCGTCGAGTTTTGGTAATGCACAAAACCTTCATTTTAACAACCCTTATTAATTTTTCCTATTATCAAGAAATGCATGTTCAGGGCTTCCCTGGCAGTCTAGTGGTTAAGACTCCGCACTTCCAATGCAGGGGCGAGGTTCTATCCCTGGTCAGGGAACTAAGATCCTGTATGCCACGTGGCATGGTCAAAAATTAAATTAATTAAAATTTAAAAAATAATACATGTCCATCGTAGGACATTTAGAAAACATAGGCAAGTGAAATAAAAGAAGGTGCAGCATTACCCATAGTTACCCCCCCAGTGACGGGCCCGGTCACGCTCTTTGTTGTTTGTTGTTCTTTATATTAATACCTTTGGTTTATTCTTGTATTTATTCATATACAGTTTTAAAAATATTAAAGTGGGGTTATAGTATATATACCCTAATTCCCTTTTGTAATCTGCTTATTCCCACTGACTATAACACGGTGCATGTTGTTAAACAATCTTCCACAGTACTTTCCACTGTTTTTTTGGGGAGGATAGTTGCTTTACAATGTTACGTTAGTTTCTGTCGTACAACAGCGTGTCGCAGCCATGTGTATACACGTATCCCCTCCCCGCCCTCCCCCTCCCCCCACCCCACCCCTCTAGGGCGTCACAGAGCACCAGGCCGAGCTCCCTGTGCTGTGCGGCAGCTTCCCACCAGCTGTCAGTTTTACGTGGGCTCGCGTGTCCGTGTCAGTGCTGCTCTCCCGATTCACCCCACTCTCCCCTCCTCACCACACGTGCCCACATGTCCATTCTCTACGTCTGCATCTCTACTCCTGCCCTGCAGGAATGGGTCATCTGGACCATTTTTCTAGATTCCACATATGTGGAATATATATGATATTTGTTTTTCTCTTTCTGATTTACTTTACTCTGTATGACAGACTCTTAGCCCATCCACATCACTAAAAATGACTCAGTTTCATTCCTTTTCATGGCTGAGTAATATTGCACACAGGCCTTTTTAAAGACTGCATAATATTCCATATATCCATAGTTTGTTCAATGGATCCCATTTACTGGATATTTAGATTTTTTAATGTGAAAAAAATTTACACAGCATTTATGATAGCCACTTTCCTAGATAAAGCTTTGGAAATATCCAAGACTATGTTCTTAGATGAAATTCCTAGTAATTAAGTTGCTGAGTCAAGAGGATGCTTAGTTTTCAGGTTTTTGAAGCATAATTTCAAATGACCCTCCAGAAGGGTTATACCATATTGACACTCCTGCCAGGAGGGTATGAGAATGTTTCCCAGCACAGTTACACTAACTCTGAGAGTTATCCTGTTAGTTTCCTTTTAAATAACTGGTCATGTGATTTCTAGCAAATAGAACTGGTATCTGGGCACTGTTGTAACTTTGTTTTTTGGATTGTGTGTGAGGCAGGTTTTTTAGTCATGTTTGTCATCATCTTTGTGAGTTTTATATTTGTGTCTTTTGCTTATTTTTATATTGAGGTGTTCATTTTTTTTCTTACTGTTCCGTGAACTTTTTCTTCTCTGTAAATATTTATCTGGCTGCACCGGCTCTTGGTTTCAGCATGTAGGATCTTCCGTCTTTGTTGTGGCATGTGGAACCCTTAGTTGTGGCTTGTGGGATCTAGTTCCCTGACCAGGGACCGAACCCCGGGCCCCCTGCACTGGGAGCACAGAGTCTTAGCCAGTACACCACCAGGGAAATCCCTATGAGCCTTGTTCAGTGGTCAGAATATTTACTCTTTGTCTGTCCAATATGTTGGATGAAGTTTTGCCCCAGGTATGCATGTACCTTCTGCTGTTGTAGATAGAGATCATTTTAATGGAAAAAGATTTTTGCTTTTTGTTTAGTGGGGCTCATTGATCTTCCTTTGTGGTTTATGGCTTTGGTATCATGTTTAGAAAAACATTTCCACCTCTCCCCCTCCACTAGGAAACTGTGCAAATGTTTATTTATACTTCATTTTCATACATATGTTTTCTTTCCTTACCTTTAAATTTCCAAGCTCTTGAGTTCAATGGACAAATACTGTATAATAGGGTTTTAATTTTCTGTTCTCACAAATACATAGCTAGTTGCCCTAATACTTGATTGAAAAGTTCAACCTTTCTCAGCTATAGCTTTTCTGTTATAAAAATTTATATATAATATTTTAAATTTGTTTCTGATCTTTCTCTTCTGTTTTCTGGATCTGTACTCTGCTTTGATCAAGTACCATGTTGTTTTAAATATCATCATTTAAAAATATATTTAACTAAAATTTCCCCTAGATATTATAAAAATTTCACAGACATACTCGCCTATTTTATTTTTCCAGATGAAATTTAGCGTCCTTTTAAGTTCCCTCTACCAAAAACAAAAAAATATTAATTTAATTTTATTTTTTGCCACGTTGTGTAGCTTGCAGGATCCCCAACCAGGGATTGAACCTGAGGCCCATGGTCATGAAGGCACCAAGTCCTAACTGCTGGACCGCTAGGGAATTCCACAAAAAAGCGTATTAAATTTGATTGAGATTACTTTAAATTGATAAATTGTGGGTGAATTGAATTGTTAAGTCTTCCCGGAGAATTTGGCATGTTTGCTCCTCTTGTAGTGGTAACAAGGCAAGAGATGGCAACTGAGAATTCAGATATTAGGCCATAGTAATTCATTTAGGAAACTGGGGGGAAAGTCTTTTGAAAACTTATTAAAAAAACCACCCTCAAATGTTAATTAGTCTCAGAGGGTATCAGTGTCCTTTGGAGCAATATAATGTGAATTTTATTTTATTTCCTGGGTGATTGGGACCAAGATGGCCTATCCCTTGTTCTGAAGGCTGACCAGTGAAGGGAATAGGAGAGGCTGCCGGGCAGGCCCTGACATCCATGGACAGTCCTGCAGTGCATCCGGTCAGGTGACAGGGCAGGGGCTTCGATGCAAAGATAGTTTGGTCAGCTTGGTCACTACAACCCTCCTTGTGCTCAGTTTCCAGAATGTGTGCGTGCATGCTCAATCGCTTCAGTCTTGTCTGACTCTGTGTGACCCTATAGACTGCAGCCCGCCAGGCTCCTCTATCCATGGGATTTCCCAGACAAGAATACTGGAGTGGGTTGCCATTTCCTCCTCCAGGGGATCTTCCCCACCCAGGGATCAAACCCAAGTCTCCTGCATCTCCTTCATTGCCAAAAGATTCTTTACCATGAGCCACCTAGAATCACCGCCTCCCCACCCCCGCCCCGAGTGCCTACTTGCGTCTATTGTAGGTTAGCTGGTGCCAAATATCAGGGTTCCATCCAGCTAAAGCTGCCTGTGGCTGCTCAAGCCCGGTGGGACTGGCCTGCACCTCACTGCAGGAGCAGATCCTGCCCACCCTGTGTGTGTGACACTGCCAGGCTTTCTTTCATCAGAAAGGGCCGGGAGCCTTAGAACCGTCTCAAGAATACAAGGAGTATTCAATACAAGGCCTCAAGAAGACCTAGAAGCCAGAAGCTGACATGAGGATTTGTTCCCTTATTTCTATTGTCATCTTTATTGGTTAATACTTAGCCTCCATGAATGAATCCTTTTCATTGTTTACAAAGAGGGATTTTGTTCTAGTTTCTAAGGAACCTTTGGTGCCAGTTCACAAAACCACCAGTTTAAAATCAAGGAGCTTTAACCCCCTCTAGTGGCGGATACGGCAAGTGCCTCAGTCTGTCGGAGCTTTGGTTTTTTTGTTTTGTTTTTTTAAACTGTACATAATTGTATTAGTTTTGCCAAATTGGTTTTAATTCTCGGCAGTGGAAAGTGCAGAAGCAGTGAGGAAAATGTGTAAAATGGATACTTTTTAGTTTTAACATTTTCTTTTCTCAGGGTCAAGATTCAGAGGTCCCAGACTGAGGACCTTGTTTCACATCATTGATCATCACAAACTTTGGGGAAGGAGTTAAATAAATATCACTGTTAACTTAGATTTGAAGTCTACTAAAGAACCTTTTTTGTTTGTATTCTCTGTTGAAGGCAGTGCATTGATAGAAGTTGGTGAATCCATGAAGCTAATGGCTGAGGTGAAAGACTCTCTTGATATTAATGTAAAGCAAACTTTTATTGATCCACTTCAGTTACTACAAGACAAAGATTTAAAAGAGATTGGGGTAAGTTTTCTAGGCTATAAATCTGCCTGTTGCTACTTAATATGATGTTTACACTGTTTAAAATCATTAGAACATTTCCATAGCGACTCAGTGAAAGCATCATCTTACTGTGGGTGGTAAAATAATAACTCAGTTATGGTAACCTGGCTTACCAGGAAAGAGTCCTAGGACAGTTAGACCTTTATTCTGTGTCTTATTGAAGCCAGCTAGAAGCCAAGCTCAAGATACCTATTTCTACAGTCGTTTTTCACATAACAAAATGATTCCAGAACTTTGTACTGGTTTTTTGATCATCAAAATCATGCAATACTCGTTGCATCTTTCTTTTTTTTAATGCCACCATCTATTACTTATTTATTGTTTTAACTTTTATGTTATATTAGAGGATAATTGCAATATTGTGATGGTTTCTTCTGTCCATCAGCATGAACCGGCCACAGGTATACACATGTCCCCTCCCTCTTGAACCTCCATCCCACCTCCCTCCCCATCTACCCCTCTAGGTTATCACAAAGCACTGGCTGGCTTTGGGTTCCCTATGTCATACAGCAAATTCCCACTGGTTATCTGTTTTACATATGGTAATGTATGTGTTTCAGTGTTACTCTCGCAAATCTTTTTTATTTTAGCTTTAAAACATGTTTTATTTTATATAGAAGTATAGCCAATGTTGTGGTAGTTTCAAGTAGACAGCAAAGGGACTCTGCCGTACGTATGCATGTATCCGTTCTCGCCCAAACTCCCCTCCCATCCAGGCTGCGTCTTTCCATTCATTGCACTAGTGATCATTATTTTCCATTACTTCTCATGGAAATCAGTATCTAGGAATCAGCATTTTGTGTTTAGTGTTGGTGTGAGTCTCTTAGTCGTATCTGACTCTTTGCGACCCCAAGGACTGTAACCCTCCAGGCTCCTCTGTCCATGGGCTTCTCCAGGCAAGAATACTGGGGTGGGTTCCCATTCCCTTCTCCAGAGGATGTTCCCGACCCAGGGACTGAACCCAAGTCTTCTACACTGCAGGCAGATTCTTTACCGTCTGAGCCACCAGGGAAGCCCAATTTTGTGTTTGGAATATGTTAAAAATGGCCCTCCAGAGCATATCTAGGAGCTTTCAGGGACCCGTAAATAATCACACACCACTTGTTTCGTGGTGTTTTGGCAGATGCGCAAAAGCAGCCTTGAGACTTCCACCCCACCAGGGACTTATATTCTGGAGGGACAGCCTGCACTGAGACCTTCTTTGGGCACCCTCTTGAGAAGCTGCCCAGAAGACCTAACTCCTGGGGCCTTGAGGAGTGATCTGAGTGCAGCTGGGGACCAGCTTGGAAGTCATCTGAACTTTGGGGAGATCCCCCTTTTTCTTTTTCAGGCCCAGTGATTCTCCTGGTGTGGTCCCAGGACGAGCAATAGCATCATCATCTCATGTTAGAAATGCAGATTCCTGGGCTGTATCCCAGAGCTTCCCAGGGGAGAGTCCTGGGTGCCCATGTAGACGTTTAGAATTCACACTGAAACCAAGGGCTATGGAGGAGAGGAGGTTGAACTCAGGGAGGTTGAACGAAAAATGAAAGCATCCATTCAGGAACTCCCAGAACTTTCTGCTACCCCATGCCCAGCACCTCGCTCAGCAGCTTACTCCCACTGTCCTCCTTTTTCTCTTCCACATCAGGGCAATTGGTGTCTGTTCTGCTCCCTCAGCCCAGTCCTCCACTGGGCCCCAGAGTCCTTCATCCTCACCTCCTCAGGGCCTTTGCCACATCCTTCATCCTCTCTCCAGAACCTCCCTTCTTCCCCTTTCTCTCTATTGACTTCTGGTTAATGTTTAAACACATCAGCACGGCAGCCCTTGACTCCCAGCCTCACAGCTCGGCCCCTGCAGTCCACTCTCCACATTGCAACCAGAGCGGTCTTCCTAAGGGACAAGCCCCCCAGGAGCTGCCCACTGGGAGTAAAGATCCAGCACCTTAGTCCCTAATTCCCAGTCCCTCCTTCTCTCTGTTGATTGACTGATTGGGATTGATAGCTCGCCCCTTCCCACTTGAACTCTTCACCCAGCCTCATTGAATTATGTACAGTCCCCGTGGCACTGGGCTCTCTCTCTATTCTTTGTCGTTCTCCTTTTCTCCCTTCTCCTGGCTAAGCCATCTCACCTCACAGGTCTCAGCTCAGATGTTCTGTCCTTGGGGAAGCTCTTGTTCTCTGCTGGACTTAATCAGGTGCTCCTTGTGCTGTGGTGTCACGGCTTCTCTGTTTCTGTTGTTTGGGAGAAAGTGCTTTGGAGTAAGGAGTCAGGTTTTGTTCACTTTTGTAGTCACAATGACTAGCACAGCCTTTGTACTCACAGATTATTATTGAACAGATGATCCTAGAGAAGAGGTATGATGAGCTGTGGGGACACCAAGGTATCTTTCCCAAATGCAGAACCTTTAAACCAAACACCTCCTTTGTGGAAAGACATAATATACCATTTCTTCTTATGCTGTTGTCCTTGAAGAAAGATAGGAACTTCACCAGATGACATTACTCTTCCACTTGACCTGGTTCAGTAGGGTGGCTGGATATGAATGTGGATCCTTAATAGAAAGTGGGGTAAATGTTCAAAATACACATAGCCTTAAATGTTTTCCCTATGCAAAAGATAATTTTTAAGTGGTACCTCTTGTTACTCAGCTCTGGTTTGATGGAGAAACTGTATACATTCAAACCTAATACTATAGACGATCAAGACTTGTGTCCAATATTCAGTAGGCTTTTCATAGTCTCAACTATGCTTGGACCTCCTGAGTGGAAAGCCCATTCATTTAACATATGCCTGACATATCTATAAAAGGTCTTGTTGGATTCAAAGAGCTTTTACAGACATTTCATCACCCATAAGTAGCCAGGTTAAGCCCACCTGTCCCCATTTACACCATAGTTGTGGAGGTCTGGAGGGGTTTAGAGACTTGCCCAGAGTCACGGAACATGTAAGAGAGGTGGTTCTGACTTTTTGTCTCGTATTTTTTTCACCCACCCATTGTGGACGTTAGAACCAGTGCTTCCCACTAAAAAGAATAGTCAAGCTACCCACATGCTTCAGTGGGAGAGTCTGTTTTGACTTCCACTTTCAATATCAAATATCTGTTTCCCAGGGGTTATAATCATAAACTCCCTTGACCTGTATAGTGATCCCTTCTATAGTATTTCTGACATGAGAGCCCTCAGCTTAAACACAGACTGTAATGGGGAACTTACTACCACAGAAGGCACTGTGTTCCACAAATGGACACCTCTAATATTAGTAATTGTTTTACTTTGTTAAAGAGATCATACTTTCAGTCCTCTGTGTGTATTACATTCATCAATAGTGTTTATTCAACTTATTTTGTAATTATGTGGGAAATTTATGGAAGATCCCTAAGTATTCAAGAGGATACTAGAAATTTGTGCTTTATAATCTACTTCTTAGTGAGGAGTTGCCAAAATAAACATACATTTTTGGGAGTATAGTTAATTTGGTTGGAAATTACTTGGAAATTAATGGAACTTAACTGAAGGGTTCTATAGAGAACCTTGGAAAATTAATCTAAAAACTGATACTGCATCTTTATGTTTCATATAGACACTCATTCAGTTTATCTTCCATCCATCCATCCATCTACCCATTCAGTCATTCCACAAATATTCCTGGTTGACCAGCAGTGAAAGTCGCTGCTAATAGATGCCGAGTGCATGCAGAAGAAGTGTAAGGTGGGGTCCTGCCCCCTAGAATTTATGCTGAGAAAAAGCAGTGACTATTTTCATAGAAATGCCAACAGTCTGTTTGTGTTGTGTTTGAGTGTAACAGTTCTTTGAAGGACTCCTTTGTCTCTTAGCACCACCTGAAAAAGCTGGAAGGCCGCCGCCTGGATTACGATTATAAAAAGAAGCGAGTAGGTAAGATACCAGATGAAGAAGTCAGACAAGCAGTAGAAAAATTTGAAGAGTCAAAGGAGTTGGCTGAAAGAAGCATGTTTAATTTTTTAGAAAATGATGTAAGTATTTACACCAAACAGGAGACTTTAATGTGAATGAAAATGTTGACTGTATGACAAGGGTCAGCATGCTGAGGAACTTGGGAGCCTTAGTTGTTACATATTTCTGGAATTTTCCATAACCATTATCTCCTGCCTCAGAAATAGCTTCAGACATCTAGCAAGTCCTGACTCAAATCTCAGATCTGGAGAGGGTCCTGTTTATCCTGGGATTACCTCAGAGATGTGCTCAGGTCAGCCCTGGGGAGGTGGGATTGTCTTGGGTGAAGTGCGAGGTAGACCTGCCGTTGTGATATTTGAGGCTATGCTATTGGTGGTTTTGCAGGTGAATGGAAAGCCCAAGAATATGGTAATTTGAAGTCTTGCTAAAACTGAAATGTGCTCTGTGAGGCAGATGTTTGAGGAGGAGCAGCTTCCTTGGCTCATGGGAAGCCTCACTCATCATCCAGCTCTCCGAGCCTTTGCTTGTCACAGTGAAGCTTCAGGATATAAAAGCATGGCCTGAGTTTTCCAGCTGTGCCCTTGTAGTACCTGTGAACTTGGGGATTGTGAAGGTCTTGACACAGATCCCTCAGAAATGCTAACATTCTCTTGTACCATGATTCTTGCCACCGGCTCTTATTTTATTTGTACAAGTAAAGTTAGATTTTGTGTGCATGCTCAGTCGCTCAGTCGTTTGCAGCTCTTTGCCGCCCATGGACCGTAGCCCACCAGGCTCTCCATCCACGGGATTTCCCGGGCAAGGATACTGGAGTGGGTGGCCATTCCCTTCTCCAAGGGATCTTCCTGACTCCGAGATCGAACCCGTGTCTCCTGTGTCTCCTGCATTGCAGGCACATACTTTTCCACCTGGGAAGCCCAGGTGGAAATGAAACTAAACAGATGGTAACCCCCAAGTGGACACCATGAAGGTTGAAAGCCACTCTTCTTTGCCTTGGCAATGAGAGGTCATTTGGCATTTTTCAAGAACACTTGGCCACCTGCCTCCCTCTGGAGTTCCTGCCCTAAGCCTGGCCTTGGCGAGGCCATGAGCCACCTCAGCCCAGCATTGCTTTGGACCTGTTTGTTGAACACTCCAACCCGTTGGAACAAGTCAGAGGATTTATATATCTGCAAAACTATGTTCTACTTACAATAATTTATTAAAAGGTACATTGAAGTCTTGCATCTTTTGAGTCAAGTCAAGCCAGGTGTCCTGAGCACCTTTTATGTGCCATGGTGATGTCAAGGGAAGATTATGTTCAGTGTTGACAAGACATTAATCCTGGAGGAAACAATTTGAAATTCCCATGTCCATTAGACCCCAGTGCCGAGAAGCACATTCTATTATGTTTCTCCTTTTAAATATTTTATCAGATTTGTTTTCTTTTTACACTTTATGAAAAATGAGAAGTGGTATAACAGTTTTCCCTTGTTGTTTGCTTTCCCTTAAAAATACAAATTTCCTTGAAATTATCCTTGAACCATAGGCCATTTGGTTTAGTTTTGTCTTGGGTTGCCATATTGATTCAAAAATGAAGTATTTAGAGAGTGTTTTGAGAGGCATCAGATGCATGTATTCCTTATTGGGCTGCAGTAAAGATTGCCCCTCCAGCCCTGTGCCCTTTAGAGATGGATTTAAACTCTGAGGCAAACATGCTGTCTAGCCCACGTGCTTTGTCATGACCTTCATTCACGATCTTTGATAAGCTATCGCAAAGTACGCCATTAGGGAGGCCTGAATCAGTTTCTCTACCCTTGGTGGTTGACCCAAGAGACCTGTTTTCCTTCTAGTATCAATCAAAATCAGAAATAATCCCTTCCTTATAAAAGCTCAGTCATTTGTCCATTTGTTGACAGGGACACTATTCTGCTTGTCTCAAATGAGTTAACCCATTTCCATGCTCCCCTGGGAGAAGGCTAGTTTGTAACTCAGGCCTCACAGAGGCATGAATTTCAGGGTTCCCCCTAAAGTTTCCTTCAGCAGGTAAAGGTGGGGTGGTTTCTTTCAGCTCTGAGGAGCATGGTCTGCTCCCTCGTTTCAGGACCTGGGTCTACATCTCCATGGAAATCGACCATTGAGATGGGAAGAGATCAAAATAAGGAAAGGGTGAAGGCCTTTGCAGGCTTCCTTGGTACTAGATTCCTTCTCTTTCTCTTCCCACCTTTCCTTGTGCTGTTTTTAGCCACAGTGGTCCTTACCCATCTGTGCTGCGGTTGCTGATTCTCGAGATAATGACAGTGCTAAGGACCTGATGGTGGTGGTGAAGATGACAGTGACGAGAGCTGCCATTTACGAAGTGACTCATGAGAGGGAGGCTGCTCTTAACTTTGCCTCTCCCAGGTTTAGAGTCGAGAAGACTCACAAGTTATTGTGGAAGCTCCGGAAGACTGCCTTCATCCTCTTCTTGTGGCAACCGCAGTTAGACCCAGAAAAGGACAGCCTTGTCTTTTTCCACGACAGTGTCTGGCTACCTCCAGGTGGTCTGGCAGTCTTGTTGAGGAGGAAAGGTCTGGAAAATGTTCTCCAGTTCCCCTTGATTCTCTGGCCAACGGGCCATTTGTAGGGGTTTCCAGGTGAGGTTGCTTATCTGTCTTCTCCATCTACATTCTCCCCACTGAGAGGCAGGGGGGCAGGCATACAAGGACGACAAACCAGCCCCCTGCCTGGAGGACAGGACCGTCTGGAAAATCATGTGGGCAGCTTGGGCCTGTGCCCACGTGGGGCTCCAGCTGCCTCCCCCAGGCCTGGTCTAGCCTGTAGAGCCACCCTCGGGGAGTGGGTGGGCCAAGCAGAAAAGTCGCTTCACAAACCCACTCTCTTCAAGAAAACAGACCTCCCGGGCCAAGACCCTCTTATCTTTCCAGTGCAGGGTCCATTCGCCCTTATCTCATCAATCAAACAGACCTCCTCCTCCTCCTCCTCCTCTGGTGTGGAAGGAAGGAAGGGGTGGTGAGAAGGACCTGAGTGGTTCACACTAACACTCCTAAGGGAAAGTGGCATCTGTTTTCCTGCCTATTGGGGGCAGAATTGGGAATGCGAGAATCAGAGAAGAGTCCCCTTTGGCCCCCCACTGTTGTCCCTGGGGGACTTGTCAGTAAGAGTGGGGCTGGAGGCCTCGAGTGTTACTTTACCTCTGGCTGGGGGCTGAGCAGCTTCCTTATTCTACACGCAGGTGCAAGCAGGAGGCGTTTGGGGCCCCGAGCTTTCCCAGGAGCCCAGAGGGGCAGGTTTAGGATGGTTCCTTTGCTGGGTCAGGCTGGGACTGCCAGTGCCCTCAGAGGCACCCAGAGCAATGCCCCCTAGGAGAGGGGCCCTTGTGCCCCTGGAAGTGAGCTTTGAGGTTGGGGGTACAGGGTATTCAGAATTTGGTTCCCAATCTCCACTGCCACTTTTTTTCAATTATTTTTACATATTTGGCTGTGCCGGGTCTTAGTTATGGTGCTCAGAATGTTTAGTGGAGGCATGTGAACTCTTAGTTGTGGCACTTGGGATCTAGTTCCCTGACCAGGGATTGAACCCAGGACCCCCTGCATTGGGAGTGGGGAGTCTTAGCCACTGGACCACCAGGGAAGTCCCCCCACTGCCATTTTCTTGGGAATGCTGAATCACCGCAAGACCTGTTAACATGCTCCTCTTCTGTCTTTGCAGAGAGGTTTATTCCTCATGACTTGACATAATGGAATGTAGGTCTTTGACTTTGGCAAGAGCCAGAAATACCACACAGAAGATGCCATTTCCCCAGCTCCATGAAGGCAGGCATCTGCAGTATTCTCTATGCTCTCTTGATACAAACGCCCAGCCTGGGAACCTTCCCTCTGTCCATGGGCTCCTATGACAAGTGGACTGACTAGATTCCAGATTCCTGGGTGCTTTTCATTGGTCTAGAGTGGAGTTTCCCAAAATTTATTCCACAGGATGTAGTTTGTGTTTTGTCAATAATGTCTCCACGGTCAAATAAGTTTGGGAAACCCTGGGTTAACCAAAACTAGACAGGTTTTCTTTATCACAAGGCTTTTCGGATTATATAAATATATGAAAAATTAATCTCTAAGAGAGTTCTAAGAGAGAATACACAAGGCAGTTTCTCAGTTATTTGATCATAGAACTCTTCCACACCACTGTCATTACTATTGAATGAATGAGTGTGTGCTCAGTCGTGTCTGACTTTTTGCAACCCTTTGGACTGTAGCCTGCCAGGCTCCTCTATCCATGGGATTTTCCAGGCAAGAATACTGAAGTGGGTTGCCATTTCCTCCTCCAGGGGATCTTCCTGACCCAGGAATCGAACCTGAGTCCCTTGAGTCTCCTGTGTCTCCTGTATGGCAGGCAGTTTCTTTACCTGCTAAGCCATTAGGGAATTTATAACTGTTATTTTATTGACATGTCAAGGGACCTGTGATATATGGAAGAAGACATCTAGGAAGTATTGCACTAGTAGAAAGAAAGCACATCCAACAAAGAGTGAACGACCTGTTCTATGGTTTTGGTTTTGCTTCTGCTTAGTCACATGCCTCTAGAAAGTGACTTTTGGGACTTCCCTGGTGGTCCAATGGTTAAGACTTTACCTTCCAATGCAGATGGTGTGGGTTCAATCCCTGGTCAGGGAACTAGGATCCTACATGCCTTGTGGCTACAAAAACAAAAAACAAAAAACAAAAAAAACCACCATAAAACAGAAGCAATATTTTAACAAATTCAATAAAAATTTTAAACATGGTTCACATTAAAAAAAATACACTCTCTTAAAAAAAAAGTTGGGCTTCTCTGGTGGCTCAGTGGTAAAGAATCCACCTGTCAATGCAGGGTTCAACCCCTGATCCGTGAAGATCTCACATGTTGTGGAGCAACTGAGCCCATGCTCCACAACCAGAGAAACCACCACAATGAGAAGGCTGTGTACCCCAACTAGAGAGTAGCCCTTACTTGCCACAGCTAGAGAAGAGCCTGTGCAGCAATGAAGACCCACCACCGCCAAAAGTAAATAAATAAAATTATTTTTAAAATATGTATGTATATATATAAATTAACCTTACTAAAGACAGAGGAGTGTGGTGCAGTTGTTAACCAGCCACAGCTCTTGCACTGTAAGGAATCTGAAGCAGATTCTGCTGTGATCCTGTTAGACCATGGTTCTGGACTTGTTTAAAAGTGTGTGTAAAAGCCAAAGAGGTGAAACTTAAATCCTTAGAATTTTGCAGGGGCCAGGCTGTCTTTGTTTTGTTTATTGAGTTTTTGGAAATTTCAGGCTTAGGCTTGTTGCTTTTCCAGCCACAGAATGTGGTTATGTAAATGTGATATGATGGGATTTCATTGTGCAGACGCGGATCACAAAATGACCCAAGCGGAAGTCCATGTAGATCTTACGTGAACAGGGAGCCTGTGTTTAAAATGGCGTGCGTGGGCAAGGAGAATTAAAGTGTAGACAGATAAAGCACAGTCAATAATAGAAAATGAAAATAGCTTAGGTCTTTGAAGGCAAAGGAGCCCATGATTGGTTTTGCAGGGTGAATGTGTAGGAGGGACTAAGAAGGCAGACTTTCCCCTAAGTTACTTAGAAATGAAGTAGGGAGATGAGGTATACACTTTGGGGAAGTTTAGGAAAGAGGGGGATTGATTTCGGTTTGTGCTTTGTCTGGTTCTGGAGTTCATGGCATTCACTCTTGGAACCCCTTGCCTCCCCATCACCTCCACCCAGTGGTCCCTCCTCTGAGGCTTGTGGAAATCAGCTCCATTCATCCCTCCTTTCTGTTGCAGCCTCCCAGACATATAGAAAGCTGGGGGCAGAGCTCTGATACCCCACAGGAGATGTCTCTTCTTCAAATTTTGCATCCCCAGGTCTTCGGGGCTCTCTATATAACATAACTTTTTGATTTTATTTTCTTTCATCCACTGTAATTTGGTCTCAAATTTCATGAATGTCTTGGTTCATGGGAAAGAGACATGCCAGAGTCTTCCTGGTTCATTCCTTTGGGTTGGTTATTTCAGGGAAATTATTTTGTGCTGATGGCAATAAATATATACAGGGGGCTGGCATATCTTTGCCCTGGGGCACGATCTGCTCCCTGGCTTCTTTTCTTATCTGAAAACAGCTTGTGTGCTGCTCAGTTGCTTGTCGTGTCTGATTCTTTGCGACCCCATGGACTATAGCCCACCAGACTCCTCTGTCCATGGGGATTCTCCAGGCAAGAATACTGGAGTGGGTTGCCATTTCCTCCTCCAGAGGATCTTCCTAACCCAGGGATTGAACCTGCATCTCCTGTGTCTTCTGCATTGACAGGCGGATTCTTTACCACTGTGCCACCTGGGAAGCCTGAAAACAGCTTAATTTACTTACTTTCTTGATGTGACTTAGCTCAAAATTGCCCGTAGAGACACTTCACTAAGAAAGCAAATTCATTTACTAAATATTGGCTTGAGTTGTCATTGGAAAAGTTTTATCTCTCTTTTTTCAGATTCATGAGCTTTATAGCATACACATCTCCCAAGAATATCATCTAATTGGAAAAACAGACTTTTTTTATTGAGCTAAAGCAGCTTCATAATCAAAACTAGATTTGAACATGTTTCTCCAGCATGTCTAGCTCTCTACTATGACCTGTGTGATTATTACTTTGTGATGAAATGAAATGAAATCGACCAGAGCCCAGGCAGACAGGGTTGTTGTTGGTGGTGGGGTGGGGGTCTGCCCTGAAAAGCTGGGTCTGGGTCGCCAGTCTCTCCTCTATCTGAACATGACCCAGGCGCTGGCCTCCATGGAGTCATTTTCCACTTGTGCCGCAGGTAGAACAAGTCAGCCAGCTGGCCGTGTTTGTCGAGGCCGCTTTAGATTATCACAGACAGTCCACAGAGATTCTGCAGGAGCTGCAGAGCAAGCTACAGATGAGGTAAGTGCCTCCCCATTGACTACCAGACAAGGGCTGCAGAGTTGAAGTCAGTAGAAATCCATCTCTGTCTCTCTCTTCAGTTCCCCCTTCCCACTGCCTCTTTCTGTGTTGAATTTTCTTCCACTGGCTTTCATGGTTGGGTGCAGATTGTGCTGAGATAATAACCGTATGACTTTGTCCAATAGGACAGAAGCTGGAAAGGAGGTCTGGCAGCTTTTCTCCTTTCTCATTTTGCTCAAGTCCCTTATTCTATGACCTGTGTTTAGGGCAACCCAGGTTGCACACTTGCCTTGGAGTTCAGCCCTTTCAGAGAGGTCCTGTCTTCCTTGCTGACACGATGAGAGTTTAGCTGAAGGTGGGATGGCATAGGGCCACTCCCCAACATCTAGGGATGTGGGGAGGAGTGAGATGGTCTTCAGACAGTGTGTATTAATAGTTTCAGGTGTATAGCAAAGTGAATCAGTTATACATACATCCCTTGGTTGGGAAGATCCCCTGGAGAAGGGAATGGCTACCCACTCCAGTATTCTTGCCTGGAGAATCCCACGGACAGAGGAGCCTGGTGGGCCACAGTCCGTGGGGTTGCAAAGAGCTGGGTACTTTTCACTCGTTTTTAAGATTATTTTCTTGTATAGGCCATGACAGAGTATTGAGTAGAGTTCCCTGTGCTATACAGTAGGTTCTTGTGTGTGTGTGCTCAGTCACTCAGTCATATCTGATTCTTTGTGACCCCATGGAGTGTAGCCTGCCAGGCTCCTCTGTCCGTGGGATTCTCCAGGCAAGAATACTGGAGTTGGTTGCCATTTCCTACTCCAAGGGATCTTCCTGACCTAGGGGTCAAACTGCATCTCCTGCATTGGCAGGCGGATTCTTTACCACTGAGCCACTGGGGAAGCCCACCACATAGTATGTAATTATCTCGAACAAGATGTATTTTTACTTTCCCAGGACAAATATCAGGGCATGTTTATAATATTGACTCTGATACTGAAAGAGCCAAAAATGCCCCTGAGTGGTCAAAGAAAGATTGCTGTGTTCCTCGTGACTTTACTGATGAGCGTACTGTTGACTTTTCTGAAAATCAGTGATATAGGTATCATGCATTGCAACCCTGTTAATTGAAACACTGGGTTGAAATACTACTCTATCTTTTGACCAAATGTGAGAACAGATAATTGTTTTACATGGGATTATCATAATGAGTAAATTTGGAGGGATTTTGGCTTAAATCAATGCAATAATTATAAAAGGAAGACACAAGATGTGTCCAGTCTCTGAATCATCCACTTTCTAAGGCAGGTAGTTCATCTCCTCCTCACATGTGTGTCTTTTCATAATTCTACCTTTATAAGAGGAAAAAGAGAAGGAAGTGATCATTGTTGAGTGCCCAGTTCATCCCTGGTACTTGCTAGATGCCTCAGAGACTTTATGAGAGAAAATACTTTATAAATACAGACATACCTTGGAGATACTGAGAATTTGGTTCCAGACTACCACAATAAATTGAATATTGCAGTAAAGTGAGTCACATGAATATTTGGGCTTTCCAGTGCATATAAAAGTTATGTTTATGCTAAACTGTAGTCTTTTAAGTGTGAAATAGCATTATGTCTAAGAAAAAAAAAAAAAACACCAACCCAAATGTTGGGTTGGCCCAAACATTTGTTTTGGGGTTTTTCTGTAACACTTTATGGAAAAAACCCAAATGAATGTTTTGGTTAGCCCAATATATGCTCTAATTTAAAAATATTTATCGTTAAAAATGCTAACCATCACCTGAGTCTTCAGCAAGTCCTAATCTTTTTTGCTGGTGAAGCATCTTGCCTTAATGTTTATGTCTGTTCAATAATCAGGGTGGTTGTTGCTGAAGGTTGGGGCAGCTGTGACAATTTCATAAAGTAAGACAATGAAGTTTGCAGCATCAGTTGACTCTGCCTTTTACAGACGAGTTCTCTGTAGCAGGTAGTGCTGTTGGATAGCATTTTACCCACAGTAGAACCTCTTTCATAATTGAAGTCAACCTTCTCAAACTCAGCTGCTGCTTTATCAACTAAGTCATGTCATATTCTGGATCTCTGTTGCCATTCCAACAGTCTTCACAGCATCTTCACCAGGAATAGATGCCATCTCAAGAAGCCACTTTCTTTCCTCATCTATAGGAAGCATCTCCTCATTCATTCAAGTTTTATCAGAGGATTGCAGCAATTCAGTCACATCTTCAGGCTCCACTTCTAGTTCTCTCACTCTTTCTACCACATCTGCAGTGACCTCCTTCACTGAAGTCTTGAACCCCCCAAAGTCATCCATTAGCTACATCCAGACCCCTACAACTCTCCCCATAGCAGCAATAAAGCTGTTTGGCTTTCTTATCATTTGTGTGTTCACTGGAGAAGCATTTTTCATTTCCTTCAAGAATTTTTCCTTTGCATCCACAACTTGGCTGTGTGGTACAAGAAGCTTAGGTTTTGACTTCTCCTGGCTTTTAATGTGCCTTCCTTACTAAGCTTAATAATTTCTAGCTTTTGATTTAAAGTGAGTGATATGAGACTTTCACTTGAAGACTTAGAGGCCATTATAGGATTATCAGTTGGCCTAATTTCAATATTGTTGTGTCTCAGGGAATAGGGAGGCCCGAGGAGAAGGAGAGAGATGGGGGAACAGCTGGAGGTGGTAGGTAGAATAGTCAGAACACACATTTATCAATTAAGCTTGCCAGCTCACATGCCACTGTTTCTGGGGCCCATATTAATTACAACAGTAAACATCAAAGATCTCTAATCACAGATCACCACAACAGATAGAATAACTAAGAAAAAAGTTTGAAATATTTGGGGAATTATCAAATGGGATACAGAGATGCAAAGTGAGAAAATGCTCTTGGAAAAATGGCACCCAGAGACTTGCTGTACAAAGAGTTGCCACAAACCTTCAGTTGTTTCTTTTTTTTTTTTTTTTAAAGCAGATATCTGCAAAGTGCAATAAAATGAGGTATGTCTGCATAGAGCCAAAAAACTACATTTGGCATATCAAAGCCATCACTTTGGGCTACTCAAGGGTCAATGTGTAAAAATCACCCCCTTCATGACCATCACCTTAGGACCTAAATGTGTAGGTCCACAAGGCAGAACAAATGTAGGTTTGGAGGCTTTGAATTTTTCATCAAATGTCTGACTGATCTTAAAATGTGTATCACAGGATATCAGCTGCATCCAACGTCCCCAAGAGAGAATACAAGCCACGACCCATAAAAAGGAGCCCCAGCGAGCTCAATGGGGTGTCCACCGCCTCCTCAGCAAAGACAACAGGTGAGCTGACCGTTCTGTGGGTACCGCATGCCCTTCTGCAAGGCTCTCCTGTAAGTGCTTGCTCACTGCTCATTGCTGTATTCTGTGTGGCTACCACTGAGATCCTGAATTTCTCTCTTAGGTTATTTGGTAAATTCCCTTTCCCCCTTAGTAATGCACCCTTTCCTGCTTCCTTGTATTGAGTACTTACATCAAGGATGAATTCCACACCGTTCAGTTCAGTTCAGTTGCTCAGTCATGTCCGACTCCATGAACCGCAGCACGCCAGGCCTCCCTGTCCCTCACCATCTCCCAGAGTCCACCCAAACCCATGTCCATTGAGTCGGTGATGCCATCCAACCATCTCATCCTCTGTTGACCCCCTCTCCTCCTGCCCTCAATCTTTCCCGGTCTTTTCAAATGACTCAGCTCTTCGCATCAGGTGGCCAAAGTATTGGAGTTTCAGCTTCAACATCAGTCCTTCCAATGAACACTCAGGACTCATCTCCTTTAGGATGAACTGGTTGGATCTCCTTGCAGTCCAAGGGACTCTCAAGAGTCTTCTCCAACACCACAGTTCAAAAGCATCAATTCTTTGGTGCTCAGCTTTCTTTATAGTCCAACTCTCACATCCATACATGACCACTGGAAAAACCATAGCCTTGATGAGACGGACCTTTGTTGACAAAGTAATGTCTCTGCTTTTTAAAATGCTGTCTAAGTTGGTCATAACTTTCCTTACAAGGAGTAAGCGTTTTTTAATTTCATGGCTGCAATCACCATCTGCAGTGATTTTGGAGCCCCCCAGAAATAAAGTCTGCCACTGTTTCCACTGTTTCCCCATCTATTTGCCATGAAGTGATGGGACTAGATGCCATGATCTTAGTTTTCTGAATGTTGAGCTTTAAGCCAACTTTTTTACTCTCCTCTTTCACTTTCATCAAGAGGCTCTTTAGTTCTTCTTCACTTTCTGCCATAAGGGTGGTGTCATCTGCATATCTGAGGTTATTGATATTTCTCCCAGCAATCTTGATTCCAGTTTGTGCTTCTTCCAGCCCAGCATTTCTCATGATGTACTCTGCATATAAGTTAAATAAGCAGGGTGACAATATACAGCCTTGACATACTCCTTTTCCTATTTGGAACCAATCTGTTGTTCCATGTCCAGTTCTAACTATTGCTTCCTGACCTGCATACAGGTTTCTCAAGAGGCAGATCAGGTAGTCTGGTATTCCCATCTCTTGAAGAATTTTCCACAGTTTATTGTGATCCACACAGTCAAAGGCTTTGGCATACTCAGTAAAGCAGAAATAGATGTTTTTCTGGAACTCTCTTGCTTTTTCAATGATCAGCAGATGTTGGCAATTTGATCTCTGGTTCCTCTGCCTTTTCTAAAACCAGCTTGAACATCAGGAAGTTCACGGTTCATGTATTGCTGAAGCCTGGCTTGGAGAATTTTGAGCATTACTTTACTAGCGTGTGAAATGACTGCAATTGTGCGGTCGTTTGAGCATTCTTTGGCGTTGCCTTTCTTTGGGATTGGAATGAAAACTAACCTTTTCCAGTCCTGTGGCCACTGCTGTTTTCCAAATTTGCTGGCATATTGAGTGCAGCACTTTCACGGCATCATCTTTTAGGATTTGAAATAGCTCAACTGGAATTCCATCACCTCCCCTAGCTTTGTTCGTAGTGTTGCTTCCTAAGGCCCACTTGACTTCACATTCCAGGATGTCTGGCCCAAGGTGAGTGATCACACAATCATGATTATCTGGGTCGTGAAGATCTGTTTTGTATAGTTCTTGTGTGTATTCTTGTCACCTCTTCTTAATATCTTCTGCTTCTGTTAGGTCCATACCATTTCTGTCCTTTATTAAGTCCATTTTTGCATGAAATGTTCCCTTGGTATCTCTAATTTTCTTGAAGAGATCTCTAGCCTTTCCCATTCTATTGTTTTCCTCTATTTCTTTGCATTGATCGCTAAGGAAGGCTTTCTTTTCTCTCCTTGCTATTCTTTAGAACTCTGCATTCAAATGGGTGTATCTTTCCTTTTCTCCTTTGCTTTTCACTTCTCCTCTGTTCACAGCTATTTGTAAGGGCTTCTCAGACAGCCATTTTGGTTTTTTGCATTTCTTTTTCTTGGGGATGGTCTTGATCTCTGTCTTCTGTACAATGTCATGAACCTCTATCCATAGTTCATCAGGCACTGTCTATCAGATCTATACCTACGGCCTTCTCGTGTGTCAAACCTTGGCCATAGAAACATCATGCTGCATTATCCTCTACATTTAAATTTTTAACTTTTGTAAAATATTTTCCTAATTAAAAAAAAATTTTGAATCAGCATTGGCTGAGCATCTGCTATGTGGTAGGCACCATCATAAGTGCTGCACCATTATTTTTTAATTAGACAAATGGCACAAATATATGTCTAAAGAAAATGGTTGAACTGAGAAAAATAACATTCAAGTGGTGTAAGTCATACTTTAGTTTGTTGTGATCACCCACTCTACCCCAGGCCCCTTCCTAGATGTTGCCAGTGTTAAAAATTTGGTATGAACACTGTCATATCTATTTATGTGCATAGATATACTGTATACTTACTGCTTTAAACCCTTCACTAGTTTTCAAATACAAGATCTTGTACTAGCGGTATTGTGCTACGCTTAGGTTTTGTAAATGTACCATTGTTTCTTGGCGTTATTCCCACATCATGCATATGGATCTATCCCACTATTTTTTTTTTTAATTTTATTGCAGTATAGTTGATTTAAAATGTGTTAGTTTTAGGTGTACAGCAAAGTGAATCAGTTATACATATGCATGCATTCACTCTTTTTTTAGATTCTTTTCCCATATGGGTCATTACAGATTGTTGAGTAGAGATCCCTGTGCTATACAATAGGTCCTTATTAGTTATCTATTTTATATATCAGTTCAGTTCAGTTCAGTTCAGTCGCTCAGTCGTGTCCGACTCTTTGCGACCCCATGAATCGCAGCACGCCAGGCCTCCCTGTCCATCACCAACTCCCAGAGTTCACTCAGACTCACGTCCATCAAGTCGGTGATGCCATCCAGCCATCTCATCCTCTGTCGTCCCCTTCTCCTCCTGCCCCCAATCCCTCCCAGCATCAGAGTCTTTTCCAATGAGTCAACACTTCGCATGAGGTGGCCAAAGTACTGGAGTTTCAGCTTTAGCATCATTCCTTCCAAAGAAATCCCAGGGCTGATCTCCTTCAGAATGGACTGGATGGATCTCCTTGCAGTCCAAGGGACTCTCAAGAATCTTCTCCAACACCACAGTTCAAAAGCATCAATTCTTCGGCGCTCAGCTTTCTTCACAGTCCAACTCTCACATCCATACATGACCACAGGAAAAACCATAGCCTTGACTAGATGGACCTTTGTTGACAAAGTAATGTCTGTGCTTTTGAATGTGCTATCTAGGTTGGACATAACTTTTCTTCCAAGGAGTAAGCATCTTTTAATTTCATGGCTGCAGTCACCATCTGCAGTGATTTTGGAGCCCCCAAAAATAAAGTCTTAACACTGTTTCCACTGTTTCCCCATCTATTTCCCATGAAGTGATGGGACCGGATGCCATGATCTTCGTTTTCTGAATGTTGAGCTTTAAGCCAACTTTTTCACTCTCCACTTTCACTTTCATCAAGAGGGTTTTTTGTTCTTCTTCACTTTTTGCCATAAGGGTGGTGTCATCTGCATATGAGGTTATTGATATTTCTCCCGGCAATCTTGATTCCAGCTTGTGTTTCTTCCAGTCCAGCGTTTCTCATGATGTACTCTGTGTATAAGTTAAATAAGCAGGGTGACAATATACAGCCTTGATGTACTCCTTTTCCTATCTGGAACCAGTCTGTTGTTCCATGTCCAGTTCTAACTGTTGCTTCCTGACCTGCATACAGATTTCTCAAGAGGCAGGTCAGGTGGTCTGGGATTCCCATGTCTTTCAGCATTTTCCACAGTTTGTTGTGAGCCACATAGTAGTGTGTATATGTCAATGCCAATCTCCCAGTTAAGCCCTCCTTCCCCTTCTTCCCTGGTAACCACAAGTTTGTTTTCTATGTATGTGATTCTACTTCTATTTTGTAAATAAGTTCATTTCTACCATATTTCTAGAATCCACATGTAAGTGATATTACTTATATCACACACACACATATATATGTCTGACTTTGTCTTTCTCTGTCTGACTTAACTTCACTGAGTATGACAATCTAGGTCCATCCATGTTGCTGCAAATGCCATTATTTTGTTCTTTTTATGGCTGAGTAATATTCCATTTTATTTTTTTTTAATTTAATTTTATTTTTAAACTTTACATAATTGTATTAGTTTTGCCAAATATCAAAATGAATCCGCCACAGGTACACATGTGTTCCCCATCCTGAACCCTCCTCCCTCCCCATACCATCCCTCTGGATTGTCCCAGTGCACTAGTCCCAAGCATCCAGTATCGTGCATCGAACCTGGACTGGCAACTCGTTTCTTACATGATATTTTACATGTTTCAATGCCATTCTCCCAAATCTTCCCACCCTCTCCCTCTCCCACAGAGTCCATAAGACTGTTCTATACATCAGTGTCTCTTTTGCTGTCTCGTACACAGGGTTATTGTTACCATCTTTCTAAATTCCATATATATGCGTTAGTGTACTGTATTGGTGTTTTTCCTTCTGGCTTACTTCACTCTGTATAACAGGCTCCAGTTTCATCCACCTCATTAGAACTGATTCAAATGTATTCTTTTAAATGGCTGAGTAATACTCCATTGTGTATATGTACCATAGCTTTCTTATACATTCATCTGCTGATGGACATCTAGGTTGCTTCCATGTCCTGGCTATTATAAACAGTGCTGCGATGAACATTGGGGTACACGTGTCTTTTTCCCTTCTGGTTTCCTCAGTGTGTATGCCCAGCAGTGGGATTGCTGGATCATAAGGCAGTTCTATTTCCAGTTTTTTAAGGAATCTCCACACTGTTCTCCATAGTGGCTGTACTAAGTTTTATGGCTGAGTAATATTCCATTTTATATGTGTTATCCTATTATTTTTTAATGGATTCATAGTTTTCCATTATATATACCATTTCCCCTATTAATAGACATTAAAGTTGCTTCCAGTTATTTTCTAAAAGGAATGTCCTTTATCTGCCTCTACATGCTGATGGGCAAGTCCTTCTTGGAAATGAAATTGCTGAGTTAGAGTGAATGCATTTAAGAGACCATTGATACTGCCAAATTACCTGTTAAAACAGGTACACTACTATTAATATAGCAATACCTGCTTCCCCTTGCCTGTGTCATTAGACTTCAATTTTTGCCAAGTACTAATGGATAAAAAACAATTCTTTGCTCTGTGTGCAACTTCTCATTTGAGATTCCATGTCAATTTGCCTGTGGTGCTGTGTCTGTTACTGCTGCCCACTTCCCGTGGTTCTGAGGGATTACGGATGCTTTGCTGAGTGAGGTGCAGTGGTTTCTAGTTTTCTGGCTGGCTGCCTCCCTCACGGCACCATTTCAGGTCCCTGCGCTCAGTACTCCTCCTGGAGGCAGACGCCTGGTCTCCTGGGTACTTGGTACAAGGCCAGGGTGGGAGGAGTCATCAGGCCGCTCTTTGCCCAGAATGCCAACTAGTCTTCCAGCTCCCAGAACTATTTACTCTGAGTTTGGGGCACCCTCCAAACCCACTTTTGTTGCATCTCTCTTTGGGGACCATTTTGAGCTTCATTTTCTCCAGCTGCTTGATTTCCATCTTTCAGATATTCCTTATAGTTTTCATAATTTATGGTCCTTCTTGTTTTCCAACATTATTTGGAATTAAAGACACACCTATTTTATTTTCTAATTTTTAAAATTGATTTTACTGAAGTATAGTTGCTTTACAATGTTGTATTAGTTTCTACTGTACAGCAAAGTGAATCAGCCATACATATACATACATCCCCTCCCTTTTGAACTTTCTTCCCATTCAGGTCACCACAGTGAATTAGAGTTCCCTTTGCTATACGGTATGTTCTTATTAGTTATCTATTTTATACATAGTATCAATAGTGTATATGTATCAATCCCTATCTCCTAATTCTTCCCATCCTGCTTCTTCCCCCTTGGAAGACATACCTATTTTATAATCTTTAGTGATTGGCTGGGATTCCCTGGTGGCTCAGTGGTAAAGAACCACCTGCTAATGCAGGAGACGTGGGTTTGATCCCTGGGTTTGGAAGATCCCCTGGAGAAGGAAATGACAACCCACTCCAGTATTCTTGCCTGGAGAATCCCCATGGACTGAAGAGCCTGGAGGGCTACAGTCCATGGGGTCACAAAGAGTCGGACATGACTTAGTGACTGAGCATGCACACACTTGTCCAAAGAAATGATGGATTCTGCAGGACCCGCTATTGAGTCAATGAGAGGAAGATTAGACCCTGGTTCTACTCCCTGGAAGGTGAGAAGCTTAGCTCTTGTCCTTTATCCTGCAGGTCCCTAGATTTATCTTCTCAGATGTCTTTCATAGCTTCCACATCTTCATATCTGAAGTGGCCTTTGGAAAGCCGCTTCCTCTGACGGTTGTGCTTACTGCTGCTTAGGTGTCTTGAGGGTTCTTCAAGGTTCAATAGGTGCAGATGTTTTCAGGTTAGACCAGCACTTCCTTTTCCCAATTCAAGGCCTCCAAAAATGTAATAGCTTCTGATCTGTGTCTCCCAAGCACTCCCATGTGCCAGTAATCACATCCAAGTTTCTTTCTTAGATATAGCTCTTAAGAGACCGCCTTACTTCTTTCCTTTCTTGCCTAACCTTTCCTTTCCTTTTCTAAATATTTCTATATTTGGCTGTCTTGGGTCTTAGCTGTGGCATGTAGAATCTTCTTTGCATCATGCAGGCTCTTCATTGTGGCCCATAGACTCTCTAGTTGAGGCGTGTGGGCTTAGTTGTCCTGCAGCACGTGGGATCTTAGTTCCCTGACCAGGGAGCGAACCTGTGTCCTCTGTGTTGCAAGGCAGATTCTTAACCGTTGGACCACCAGGGAAGTCCCAGCTAACCTTTCTTAACTTATGGAGGCTACCTTGAGGCCATCTGGAATAGCAGATAAGTGGGAAGGCAATACCTTTAGATAAATCTTTGCTGTGGAATGAGGTCCATTCATTCAGTTTACAGAAGTCTCTGAGAATGACTTGGAGCACAGCCTGCCCATCGTCCGTTCTTTGGTGGTACAGAAGCTTATCTAATGCTCTGGGACCCAATCTCTGATTCTCGTCTCTTCCCTTTTTGCTTGCAAACCGGGCAATTCTTCCCTTTCTTACAATAAGTAGCTAGATGTACCAAGGAGCAGTTACCATCCAGTCACATTCTGTTTTCCCCAATTTCTTCCTTTAGGCTCCTGATATGCGGGATGCTTTGAAAGTTACCACAGGCAAAAGTTTTACCAAGTGTTTTTCCACACCCTAACTAGGATCGCCGACTTTCATGCCAGTTATATCTGTTTCTTCTTCATCACGGCTTGGCCACTAAGTTTAGCTCTTATCATGACAACATCCCACTTCTGGTACCAGTTTTTGCATGAGTTAGGGTAAGAATAGTTACTGTTGTGCAAAGACTCAAGAAAGCAATGGTTCAAATGAGATAGAAATTAAGACTGGAAGTCCAGGTCTGGAGGTTGCCTTTTAGGGAAGTAAACCAAAGGTGGTTGATGTTACTTCCACTCCCACCCCCCTGGGATGGACCTAGTCACAGGGCCACAACGAGCTGCAGAGGCTGGGGGAGTGGGTTTAGCTGGAGAGCCACATCCCACCACTATACCACCCTGAAGAGGAGCGAGAGAGTGTTGGTGGCCAGCTTGCAGTTTCTACCACACACATCTATCTCCTACACATATGTTGTGGAAGAACACATCAGGCCCCACACAATTCATTTCCATTAGAACGTGGTACCTCACGCAGGATGGTATGGGAACGTACATTAAGGATAACCTAGGAGTCGGCAGGCTCTTTTTGTAGAGGGACAGGTCATAAAAAGTTTATACTTTGTCAGTTATTTGGTCTTGGTTGCAACCTCTCAACTCTGTTCTGATGTGAAGGCAGCCACAGACAGTATGGAAATGGATGAGCATGGCTGTATTCCATTCAGATGTTACTTGGCCCACAGGCCAGAGTTTGCCAACCCTGGGGTGACTCATTGGGAAATCAACTCAACAATAACCATCAAAATTAATAAAAATGTTTGCATACTCTCGGTGGCTTCATTCCTGGAAATGTATCCTAAAGAAATAATTTAAGCAAAAGCATATTCCTGTACCTATTACAGCACTATACAGAGGAAGAACAAGTTATAAATGGGAACAGTCTAATGACCAATATTTATTTATATATATTTGTCAACATTAGGATAATGGTTAAGTAGATGATGGTATATCAAATGGGATATTGTGCAGCTTTTCAAACTCACTGACATGGAAATTATGTCGAAACATTCGAATGTTTATGGTTTGATATGAAGTTGAAAAGAAAGACACAGAGTTATCAGTGTTCCGTGATTACAACCTTGTAAATCAATTTGTGCATGTAGGCCAGGCTAAATGGTAGGATTCTGGGCAATATTTTCCTTTTTAAAAAGATATTCTTTAAATTGTATTTCGATAAGTGTATTTGAATAAACAAGCATGTATTTAATAATGGAAAAGTCGTGACTTTTGAAGAATAGGTATACTTCCTTCTTTAAAGAAAACTGTGTACCCACTGTATTCCCTGTTCTCCCCACCCCCAGGAAGCTTAGTGCCAGATGCAAAGTTCAAGCACAGCAATCATTATAAAATGGCCAGAGCTGGTCCATGTGCACATCCTCCCCTTTGATGAGGGTGACCATGCATCCTAGTTTGCTTGGGACAGTCCCAGCGTATGTCTGTTGCTCCAGTATAATTTTTGAAAAAATGTCTTTATTTAGTTTTGGCTTCGCTGGGTCTTTGTTGCTATGCGCAGGCTTTCTCTAGTTGCAGTCGGGGGCTACTCTCTAGTTGTGGTGTGCAGGCTCCTCATTGCAGCGGCGTCTCTTATTGCAGAGCACAGACTCTAGGCACATGGACTTTGGCAGTTGTGCTGTGCAGGCTTAGTTACCTAGCAGCGTGTGAGATCTTCAGGACCAGGGATGGAACCTGTGTCCCCTGCACTGGCGGGTGGATTCTTAACCACTGGACCAACAGGGAAGTCCCTCTGATACCATTTTTAGTAGTCCGCTCCCTCCTTTACTCACAAGTTCTATTGTTTGTATGAAAATACATTGTTTCCTTACTTTTTATGGCTTTACTTTTCTCTTTCTGGTCTGTGAAACCTCTCTTCTGAATACATATGTTATTGTGAGCCATTTCAAAATTTCTGTTAGAAAGAAGCTGGTTATAAATATAACTAAATACGTTGAAAGCAAGTCCAACCCCAGCCTGCCTTCCTCCCTGTATTATATCTGAATGAATTGGAATCAGCAGACCCTAGGACCCCAGAAGGGCTTCCCAGATGGCTCAGTGGTAAAGAATTCATCTATCAATGCAGGAGACACTGGAGATGCAGGTTCGATCCCTGGGTCAGGAAGATCCCCTGGAGAAGGGAATTGCAACCCACTCCAGTATTCTTGCCTGGGAAATCCCGTGGACAGAGGCTACAGTCTATGGGGTCACAAAGAGTTGGACACAACTGAGTAGAGTTGTTTTTACAATGTTGTGTTAGTTTCTGTTGTACAGCAAAGTGGATCAACCACACATTTACAAATGTCCCCCCTCCACCTTTTTTTAGATTTCCTTCCCATTTAGATCACCACAGAATATTAAGTAGAGTTCCCAGTGCCATACAGTATGTTCTCATTAATTATCTATTTTATACATGCTGCTAAGCTGCTAAGTCCCATCAGTCGTGTCTGACTCTGTGCGACCCCATAGATGGCAGCCCACCAGGCTCCCCGTCCCCCTGGGATTCTCCAGGCAAGAACACTGGAGTGGGTTGCCATTTCCTTCTCCAGTGCATGAAAGTGAAAAGTGAAAGTGAAGTTGCTCAGCCGTGTCCAACTCTTAGCGACCCCATGGACTGAAGCCCACCAGGCTCCTCCGTCCATGGGATTTTCCAGGCAAGAGTACTGAGTGGGGTGCCATTGCATAGTAGTGTGTATACCCAATTCATCCCACTCCTGCCTTCCTCCCTTGGTGTCTGTACATTGTTCTCTATGTGTCTCTATTTCTGCTTTGCAAATAGGTTCATCTCTAACATTTTTCTAAATTCCACATATATGCATTAATATACAATATCTGTTCTTCTCTTTTTCTGACTTACTTCACTCTGTATGACATTCTCTGGGTCCATCCGTGTCTCTGCAAATGGCACAGTTTCGTTCCTTTTTATGGCCAAGTGATATTCCATTGTCTATACATACTCCAACTTCTTTATCTATTCATCTGTTCATGGACATCCAGGTTGCTTCCATGTCCTGGCTATTGTAAATAGTGCTTCAGTGAACACTGGGGTGCATGTGTCTTTTGGGATTATGGTTCTTTCTGGGTATATGCCCATGAGTGTGGTTGCTGAGTCATATGGTAGTTTTATATCTTACAGATTTTTCATTTTATCTTGTTAAGAAATAATACTGGGGAATGTCAGCAAACGTTCAAGAGCATCAGGAAAGATTTCTTTCCAAGATTCTTGATCGGAGGGAATCGGGCCAGCAAGTGGTTGCAAAGGGAGTCTGTTGTACGCATCTGACTTGGAAGAAGAAAGCGGTGATAGGACAGTCCGTTCCTTGGCCTCCTCATCCAGACTGTGTGTGTAGTACTCTGTCCCCTCCTTCTTGGCCAGTAGCTCAGTCCCCAGGCAGATTAAGTTGTTAGCTGGGTGATGGTCAGCCAGAGATCACAGATGTGTAGAAGATGGCTTTCAGGAAGGCTCAGTATCCACAACTGGATTCTCCATTATAGCACACTGCATGCCATGCCACCGTGTAACATCTGCCTCTACTTTAGTCCCCATCCCCAGCCCTGGGCTTCCTCGTTGATTCGTGGGTAGAATTTGTGAGTGTGAAGGCGTCCCGTACTGTTTGTTTCTAAGGCACAGTTTCAAAAGAAAATGGCATTTTATAGCCGGCATTAATGGGAAATTACTTTCCATTAGGATTCTGAATGATTTGCACATAATGTTTATAAAGTAAAGGAAAAATGTCAAGCATTTCACTAACAATTTAAAGCAAAGCTCCTAGGACTCTGCCAGAAATGAATTCCAAGAACATTTTCTTCATCATTTCTTCTTTCTAAAGAAAAAAAAAAAAAACAGAGGTGGGGGAAGATGAAAGGACGTAGATCAATTAGGCTGAATCCATGGTGGGACTAAGATGGAATCTTTGATAATATGGTTTCTAGGTACTTAAGAGAATGAATAAAGTGAGCCAAAAAAGGGAGAGGGGGGTGGTGGTGGAAATCACATCTTGAAATGATGGATTGCAGACAAAATCCAAGTTTAGGCTCTGGCGAGGAGAAACCGCTGCCTGTCCAAGCCCCTGAGTGTGGGGTCATGAGGCTTCATCGGAGTATGCTGCCTCTTTGTCCCCAAAGAGAAAGGGAGGCCAAGAAAAGTCTTCGCGCTAAAATGTGTGCCTGGGTCGTTCCCAGAAAACCCTTGGTTTTCAGGAAAATAGTAAAGGAACTTGCGACCTATGCTTAGGCATCTTCCCTACCTTGGGTAAGTCGTCACTTGCTGAATTCTAAATGTAAAGACTAGAGAACAGAGGCCATTGTACGTTTTTTAATCAACTCACTTATTTATGAAGGCCTTCTCTTTTCTAATTTTATTTATGTTTTTATTTTTGGCTGTGCTGGATCTTCATTGCTGCAAGCGGGCTTTCTTTAGTTGCGGCACGTGGACTTTTCATTGCGATGGCTTCTTGTGTTGCGGAGCATGGGCGCTAGGTGTGAGGGCTTCAGTAGTTGCGGCTCCTGGGTTCTAGAGCACAGGCTCAGTAGTCGTGGTGCATGGGCTTAGTTGCCCGGCGGGCATGTGGGATCTTCCTGGATCAGGGATTGAACCTGTGTCCCCTGCACTGGCAGGTGGGTTCTTATCCACTGTGCCACCAGGGAAGTCCCTACGGAGGTTTTCTTTTGCACTGCGGTTCTTAAAGAGGGCGCCACTTTGTCTAATCACAACTGAGGGTTAATATGGACCAAACTGAGACTGACGTTAATGTGGAAGGCAAAGATGAGTGAACAAGTGTGGGTTTCAAACATGTGCTCCAGGCATTTCAGAGCGAGGTGAAATAAATCTCTCAAATGATGTATATTAAGACATTCTAACTCCCTTTGGGTATAAAGAGACTTTTTATAAATTCCTTGACACTTCTTAGGGGGCTCGGATGTAATGTCTAGGGCTTAAGTCCTTCCCCTCATTGGAGTGAAATCTCTAGGATTACATTAGAAAATAAACATTTATTCAGAAGTAAAGTGTGAAGTGTGAAACTTAAAGAAGACGAGCACTCTGCAAATAGAAATGGATGTATTTTTAACCCGAATTTCCAAAGAGGAAATTAAAATTTCACACAGCAGTGACAACGGTGATTGCTTGGTCAGCAGGTTCTTTTTTACTCTTTCTCTCTTGTCCTTCCCACTCTTTCCTTGGTCTTTTTTTCCCTTGCCATCAGCCTGTCTGCAGTCTCCATGTCTGTATATTATCAGTAATAGTTCAGAGTCAGAGTTATAGACAGAGATATAAGCAAAAAATGGGAGTCTCTTGTTGGAATTCAGAATTCTGGCACTTATTTGCTGTGTGACTTTGGGAGAGTTTCTTAACATCTCTGGACTGATTTATACTTGTTCCTAAATGAAGTGATTGGACTCAATACATTCCAGGTTTATTTTCCAGCTCTAAATTCTGTGGCTTCAAAATTTATCTTTTATGAGTACTCAGCATTCTTACAAATTTGCAAAGTGCACAGACTGAACATTTTTATATTTTCTGTATTTTAAAAAATACTATTAAAAATTAAAGTGTGAGCTCTGATTATTATTCTTGATCAATAGGCATTGATGTGAGAAAGGGGGAAGGGTCCTTTTTTTGTTCTTTATCTCAAGAAAGCTTCAGAGGGAAAAGTTTTCTTGCTGCAGGGGATGGTTTCCTGTAACTCTGCTAAATAGTCTGTAAAAAGAGTTTTTGAAAAGGCTATTGGACATAATTTCCAATTTAGTTGTCAAAATTTTAATACTCCTTGGCTGAAATGGTTCTATTATCTCAGATGCATATTTTAAAATCTTAGCATATATTCTACAATGATATGCTTGGTCTTTAAGCTAAAACTTAAAATAATGTTATCTAAATATTCATTTATGTACTTATGTTTTAAAAAAAATAGTCAAGTGAAGTCAGTCTCCAAGGATTACAAACAGAGCGGCCATGGAGCACAGTTCCAGTGGACCTTGTGTTGGAATCCACGTGGGTGACACCCCCTCTGGAGTTGCACCCTCAGGTGCAAATCCTGATGCCAGATTGTGGGAAAGTCTTCCCAGGTGGCTCAGTGGTAAAGGATTTGCCTGCCAACAACAGGAGACATGGGTTCGATCCCTGGGTCAGGAAGATCCTCTGGAGAAGGGAATGGCAACCCACTCCAGTATTCTTGCCTGGGAAAAAGAGGAGCCTGGTGGGCTACAGTCCATGGGGCCACAAAGAGTCAGATGCCACTAAGCAACTAAACAACAACAACAGCGAGAAAACAGCGAGGCCAGTGATGTCTGACTGCAGACCTCCAAGTCAGGAGCACCGCAGGCAGAGGAGTCTGCAGCGGATAGAGTAAATGCTCACCCTGTCCAAACTGCAGCCGCTTGTTGCCCGAGAATGTGGACCAAGGATAGCCAGCCCTTAGGATTTTTCCAAGAGAAGCCAGAAATCACATATTTATGTGCAATCTCCTGATTTTTAAATACTGGCAACTAATCCACACTGTACAAAGCAAGGAGCCGGCCAAGCAAAACACCGTCTGCAAACTGATCCTCCTGCCAGTGGCCAGGAAGCCACCTCTGATTAAGGCCGCTGTTCGTCTTCTCCTTTCCCTTAACTCAGAGTGGCAAAGGCAACCCACACGCCCTGGACCCGGTTGTAGCAGAGGGCTCACCTCCCAGGAAACTTTGCTAAATAATGGGCCACAGCTTCCGAGAAGTCTGTGCAAGTCATCTTGGTACACAAGGGAAAGCTTTGTTAGTGAATGGAGGAGGGCACAAACATCACTAATTAAATCCATCTCCTGTAATCTGTGAGTGGTAGAGGATTGGTATTAAGGTAAAAACAAATTACAGGTGCTTATTTTTATAGATTATAATAATTAAGCTTGAGTTCCACTGACAAGTTATTTTAACAAATCACATCTCCTATGGATAAATACAGAGTTCTTATTTCTAGATTATTCATAAACCTTTACTAGACCATACTCACTAGTTTATGACTTAACTGTCTTAGCTCAAGCTGCTATAACAAATACTAGATCAAGTGGCTTAAAACAACCAACATTTATTTCTCACAGTTTCAGAGTCTGGGAAGTTCAAGATCAAGGTGCCAGCAGACTCGTTGTCGGGTGAGGGACCCCTTCCTGGTTTGCAGATGGCTGTCTTCTCGTCGTCTGTCCCTGGTGGCACTAATGCCATTTTCGAGGGCTCTACCCTCATGACCTTGTCATCCCCCAACATCCCCACCTGCTAATACCACCACTTTGGGGATTAGGACTTCAACATCTGAATGTTGGGGGCACACAGACATTCTGTCCATGGCATTAGCCATAGATCTATACGTAAAATTCGCAGGTAAGGAAACCAGGGTCCAGAGGTGACCTCACCCAGAGCTAGAACCCAGGGATCCAAACTGTCTGTCTCATATGGTCTTACCAAATGAACGAAAATAGTCCTTTACAGATGTTGAACAAAAATGGGTTCTGTAGTATTCATCAGAGTTATACACCAATGCTGTATCTGGGTCAGCTCAAGCAAAAGTGTTAGCTTCAAAAAAATGTTTGCTGCCAGAGCTTGAGATTTTTGATCAATAAAAAAATGACAACTTTTGAAGGGAGCTTGAACCAGATACGCTGGTTCTAATTCAAGAGAGATGGTGCCTGGCCCAGGGTACACACTCAGTGTTTGAGTCTGAAGCAGAAATAGACTTGAAAGTTCCAAGTCCCTTTTGGGCCCAACCCGTTAAGAGATGAACTCTCTAGTTAGATGGTGTGGGTGTAGTGAGTCTCTGGGTGGCTGACCATACTCCTCCTAACTGGCTGCCCATTCCACCTGCTGTCAGGTACCTTCCTTTCTCCCCATGGGTAGCAGAAGTCATATGCAGACACCTCTGCATTCCTGACTTGAGACCAGGAAGTGAGCAGAAAACAGGCTTACCCAGCCAGGACAGGTGTCACCTGCCTTTCAGAGGAAGGCCCAAGTCCTGGCTTTCGCTCCATCCCTCTCAGTCAGAATTCTGTCATCAAAAGAATAGGAATTCTCACCTTACCTGCAGAGGGTTATTCTGAGGATTATATCAGATCCTGTAAATAAGAGGTACTTGGCACACACGGTACTTGCTACATAGTGTAAGCGCCCAGGACACAGCAGTTGTTAACGTTTCATAACTGGTTATCTGATTTCCCAGCCTACAGCAGACTGGAAGGAGCAGATTAGAAAGGCATGGGGGACTGCTCCAGGAAGGCCCACTGTCGGCAGGAAAAAGTGACAGGTCGCAGCCTGATGACAAGGGAGGCAAGAGAAACACTATAAAGAGCAGGAACAAAATCTCTAAAAGGCACAGCAGTTTGGGGCATTTACTAAAAGACAAAGAACCCTCCTCAGGTCAGTAGCTTCTGTAGACTCTGTACCTTGTACGTTGATAGGCACGCATGTTGACGGCAGGTGTATGAATTTTACTTCTCTCTCCATCCGCTTCCCCGCTCACCACAAAGTAGGAGTGGGGGTTGTCGCTTGCCTTTCGATTGTGATGCTCTGACCAGATGCTTCCAGGTAATGAAATCCCTGAAGTCAGGGCCACCAGAGGAGACAAGAGTGCAGTGGGTTCCTTGGGTGATCTGAAAATACGGCAAGTTCAAGGACATCAAAAGAGCTGTGACTTTTAGTGTCACGGAGAGAAGGATTTCCCTGCCCCTCTTACCACTTCTGCTCCCTCCTTGATCTTCTTCAAAGTCAGGGCGAGAAATATATTTTCGACAACAGGCTCCCAGGTCCTGGCTGGTGGCAGAGAGAGAGGGAGGGAGCACATGAGGTGGCCAGGCTGCAGAGACACCAGCACACCAGCTCTACGCTGGGGTCTAACCCACCACCCAGAATAGATGTCCATTTTTTTTTTGCTTGTTACACTAAGTCTGATATATATGAACCTTCAAGTTGGGAACTTTCCAAGATGTGAATGTTCGCATTTCCAATCAGAGCTATCACAAGTTACTTCTCATGTCTGGCATACACTGTCGCGTGCATGCATCCTCCACAAGGAGCTGTGCTTGTGTGCACTTTACCGTACAGTCCTGTGTAGAGGACAGTAGTGCAGTGTCTTTATTTCAAGCCCGAATGTCCAGAAGCAAGTGTAAAAGCAGCAGTATATAGCTGATTAGTTAGTTGGTTAGCTAGGCTAACTTTGTTGGACTTACGAACAGACTGGACTTACAAATGCACTCTCGGAATGGAACTCATTCGTATGTATAGGGACTTAATGGTATTTTTGAAGCCTGAGCTGCTCACTTTGAAGCTGCACAGCGAGTAAGGCCCAGAAGGGCATCCCTCCAGTGACTGGCAGGGTGGGTGGGATGTGGGCAGACCTTCTAGGATCAGAGAAGGATTAAGGTGGAGAGCACTCGAAGAGCATCCCAGGCCTGGGAGCTCCAGGAGCCTGCCCTGCTGAGGACCCATGGCTCTTTCCAACCCAGCTGATGGACCACCCCGTTGACTGCAGTTGGCTCAGAAACCTAGTGGGCATAAACTCAGCATCCAACGATGTTCAGAGTGGGTGCATGCCACGGTGATCAAGAGCTCAGACTCTGGACCTAGATGGAGGTCAGATCTCAGCTCTGATGCTTAAGTGCTTGGAACCCCAATTTCTCTCTACATCACATTGGGGGAAATAATAGTACCTCAGGCTTCCCAGGTGATTCAGCAGTAAAGAATCCGCCTGCCATTGTGGGAGATGCAGGTTCGACCCCTGGGTTGGGAAGATCCCCTGGAGGAGGAAATGGCAACCCACTCCAGTATTCTTGCCTGGGAAATCCATAGAGGAACCTGGTGGGCTACAGTCCATAGGGTCACAAAGAGTCAGACACGACTGAGTTACCGAACAACAATAATGACAAATGGTACCTCATCAAAGGGTTCCTCTGAGAATTAAGTTTGCTTATAGGCACTTAGAATGTTTTCCTGGCACATGGTAAGTACTGAAAACTGAGGGTTAGTCTTCTATCTCTCCAGCTGACCAGGATTGTGGTATTCATTGTGGGACTGTGGCCACCAGAATAAAATGTGCCTGGCAGTTCTGTTCACGTGAGTAGCCCTTTGCAGCAGGGACTTGAAGAGATAAAAGCTGGAGTCAGAGAAGAGTCTCCAGAGAATCTTCCTTCTGTTAAAACAAGAGGGGACCAAATATTGTCAGAAGCCGGTCCACATTATTGCCCAGAAGGGAGTGAAATTTCTTTTAGAGAGAACACGATTTCCCGACCTGTTGCATGTTGCCGATGCAGTACTGACTGACCGACCACCTTCCTTAAAATTCTTGTGGTTGGGTCTCTTTTTTTACTCCCTAATGGTGTGGAACAGAGCTTGAATAATAAATATTCAATAGGGACACTCCCTTCTCTCTGTTAAAATAATCTTTGTTTCAGTGCCTTAACAAGGAAGAGACTGTGTTTTCCCCACCTCTGCTCTCACATTACGTGAAGCCAGGCCTCAGGAGTGAGAGAAAATAAACACAGGCTCCCCGGCCAGGGCAGGAGGAGGCAGCCTCCTCACTGGATGGCCCGGGGCTGGGGCTTCGGCTGCCAGGAGCTCACGTGCACAGATTCTCAGCGGGTTCAGGTGCCAAGTACCGTGCACAAGAAAGCTTGTACATGGAGGTGGTGGTGGAAGGTCCCAGGGGAAAGGGGAGTGGGTGTTCAGCAAAGATGCGGTGCTGGGTGGGACCCCTCCTTTCTTCGGGGAAGATCTGGGTAGAGGTGCAGCTTATCCTCGGGCACCGGGCGCTCAGGCTCCTTGCACAGGTCTGCGCCAAGCACGGCCAGTTTGAAAAGATCCCACTGAGAACATGTCACCTCTTCTGCCTTCACTTCCAGCGTCCCATCTGTGGTGACACTGCCCTGTCTTTTGTGCAGAGGGAAAGTTCACACACTGTCACGGAGCGAGCACAAACTCGATTCCTCTTTAACCAAACTTGCTCGTGAGCCTCCCTTCAGACCGATGGCGGAAACAACTTAATCTTTTTTCCATTTCTACTGTTGGCCAAAAGAAAAAAAAATTAATCTTTTTTCCATTTCTTCTAATGGTGGAAAAAAACGTAATCTGGCCATTTCAAGGTAACTCAGTCTCTTCCAATAGAAAGTGCAGACTGTCCATTTATTGCTTGCTTGATTCAGGATTTAAACCTGGTCAGTTCAGCTAAAATTTCCTGCCAGGGCTATTGGTTTTTCCTCCAAGGCTCTCTCCTACCTCCTTCTGTACCCTCAAGATGTTGCCTGGGTACAGGGGGTGTTTAGGGAACATCATGGTGATGGGTGGGGAAGCTTGTCAGGGTTTTAACTGCTTCCACAGAGGAGACTTATCACACCAGGTCTGGGCCCGGGTCAGGGGCCCAAGGCTTTGCCCTTGGGTTACTGGACCTCTGCACTGGGAGCCTGTGCACCCACGCCCAGGCCATCTCTGGTCCAGATGCCCCCTCAGCACTTCCTCACTTCCTGCCTGGTCTTGAGAAGATGTGTTCACAGTGCATGGGGCCCAGGTGACCCCCTCAGGCACCCTCTCTATTTAATTACGTGTGAGGGTGCTCAGTGGCTTCACTTGTGTCCGACTCTTTGCGACCCTGTTGACTGTATCCTTCCAGGCTCCTCTGTCCATGGGGATTCTCCAGGCAAGAATACTGGAGTGGGTTGCCATGCCCTCCTCTATTGTATCCTTCCAGGCTCCTCTGTCCATGGGGATTCTCCAGGCAAGAATACTGGAGTGGGTTGCCATGCCCTCCTCTAAGGGATCTTCTGGACTCAGGGATCGAACCTGCGTCTCCTGCATTGCAGGCAGATTCTTTACCACTGAGTCACAGGGGAAGCGCCTGTTTAATTACACAACCCACCATTTCCACTGTGCTCAGCACCCCCAAGTCTAGAGCTCTTTGAAGCCTACCTTCTCCTACAGTTCCAGTGGGAAGTGGGGCCAAGACCCCCACCCCAGGGTGGGATCAGGAAGCATCTCAGCCTTTTCAAACTGCTGTCTTCTTCCATCTCTTCCCTGATTCCAGGAGGTGCTCTTGTCTCTTTTCTGGTGGCAAGAAACAGTCCCTCCCTCCCCACGCTTGTAAGACAAATCTCTGTGCTCCGAGTTCTTCAACCTCTGGTTCCTTGGAACCCAGAAGTCTCTCCCCACCCCAGCTTCAATTCTCATAAAAGGCTCAGGCATGAAAGCCCGAAAGCCTCAGCGTCCACACCATCTCACAACTGAAACGGCATTATTTTGGAACTTACCAGTTAAACATCGCTCCCTCATGTGTGGGTTCCACTCTCTCCCTAAAGTACAGACGGCCATGGCTTTCTGGGTTGGGGGCCCCAGACGGCCAAGACGACCCAGCATGACGAAGGCATCAGAAGATACTTCCCAATATCATCTTGCTGCATGTACAGTTCAGAACAGTGGGTCGAGCTCTGCTGGGGGTGGACCTACCTGGTGCCTGCACTGCTGTTAAGAACTGTGTTCAGTGGGTGGATGTTGGGGGTGGGGGGACAGTGGAGAGGCTGGGAAGAACCCAGCACTCACACCTCACTGGAGTTGGGGAACTCTTGCCCAGGGGCTCTCCACTCCTGGGTCTTGGGACAGACGCCACGTTTGGGGTTGCTTTGCTGATGGAGTGTGATGTGAGTGCTGGTCGAGGTCCAGCTCTTAGGAGACAGAAGTGGGAAGTGTGGCAGCGGTCCCTCACCTGGAGTAAATGAAGCGAGACGGGAGGGATGTGTCTCTCCCTCCACTGGTTCAGAGCGTGTGTGCAGCGAGGGCACACGTCTGCATGCATAGGCGGGGGCTGGGATAAGTGCATGTCTGCCATTTAGTATTTATTTCAGTCATCACAGGTAGCTTACAAAGTGAATGGAAGGAAAAATAGAGTGGCCAAAAAGTTCATTCGGGTCTTCCCATGTGATGTTATGGAAAAACCAAAACTAATTTTTTGGCCAACCTAACATATGTATACACACACACACACACACACACACACACACACACACACAGCCCTGTAGTCAGTGTGATAGCCTATGAAGTTTCTTGGCAAGACTTAGCGGCATAGAGCATGTAGGAGGTGACATCAGGAGAGGCGGTCACAGGCGGAGCCCTGGTATCTTTCTGGCTTTGCCATTAGCTCTGGGGCCAGGCTGTTGTGACCTCTGAGGGGCACGTACTGCCTCTTCTTCAAAAAGAAAGCTTGTGGAAGACCACGAAAGACCCTTTTAGCACGGGCGTTTTGTGTTCCAGAAAATGCCTCCCAAAACCATCATGGGGCTTGGCAGTTGACTCCCTCTGTGTCAAAAACTGGTAGTGGAAGAAATGACAGAAGAATACTGATCATTTTAATAGACCACTCTGGAACAGTTATTCACTAGTAGAATTGACTTGGACTCAGCAGGTTGACTTGCTACAGGATTTCAGTGACCAGCTCCCATAGCCCCCCAGCCCACCTAGATCTGAGCTGTATTTCTAAAGGAAAATGGAAAGTCTGGCCTGGAAACACACAATTCCCTAATGCTTTGAAATCAGTGAAGGTTATTCTGTTAACATTCAAGATCATGAACCAGGCCCCCTATTTAAATCCTCCTGCTTCCTGGTGGCTCAGTGGTAAAGAATTCACTTGCCAATGCAAGAGGGACAGGATTGATCTCTGGTCCAGGGAGATCCCTTAGAGAAGGAAATGGCAACTTGCTTCAGTATTCTTGCCTGGGAAATCCTATAGACAGGAAACTGGTGGGCTACAGTTCATGGGGTGGCCAAGAGTTGGACATTACTGAGCGACTAAACAATCCCCAATTCCTGTCATTACGACAAAAGGAATATACAAACTTGGGGTGTGATAGGGTTCTGTCGTTGGAAGGAGCCGTCTACATGCTGGAAGCATCAGGAAGATTCTAGAAATAATGAGGCAGGGGGCCCAGATTTTAAAATGCTGACCTACCTGGAAGTCACACCTGGGAAGGAGCTTCCCACCTGAAGAGGAAGAACAGCCTCCCCTCCCCAGCCATGACTCCCCACCCCCCTTCCCCCACTAGCTTCCAGAGGCTCCCAGCCTCTTGCCAAAGGACTTGGAGCAAAAGAGGGCCATGGGGCTGGTGGTTCACAACTTCTCTTGGAAATTGGAAACACCTGAGAAATTTTGTAAACTCCAGTGTCTGGGTCCCATTGCCAGAGCTTCTGATTTAATTGGTCTGGGGTCAGCCCAGGCAGAGGGTGTTTATCCTGCCTCCAGATTGAGAACCACTGCAGCAGGAAGGCAAGAGGGGACCATCTCAGTCCAACTGGGGAACTTCACTGACAGATGCTCCCTAAGCGAGGTGCCGGGGTGGGGCTTGGCTCTCACTCTCACGTGGGGTGGAAGGTTAGCAGTGGGGGTGGTACTGAGGGTGGCACTGAGGGAGGCCCGCCCCCAGAGAATAGGTGCTGCTGGCTGAATTTTCTGCTGCTTCCTGGCCCCTCCCCTGGACAAAGCAGCTTCTCATTTGACCAGCCCCAAATTTATCTTCTTCTTTACTTGGCTGGGAAAGACTTGTTGAGGAAAGAACACAGTCTCTAGCAGAACTTGTTTCAACTCGTACTTAAAGTCTGGATAGGTAGAGGAATAAGAACGTTTCATAATAATAGAAAGAGGAAATTGAAATGGAAAACGCAGGATGGCAGAGGAACTCTTGTTTCAGAGCACAGACTGTAGAGCACAGGCTCGCTGGTTGTGGTACACAGGCCTAGTTGCTCTGCTATGTGTGGGATCTTCTGGGACCAGGGATTCAACCCATGTTCCCTGCATTGGCAGGTGGATTTTTAACCACTGCAAGGTCAAGTAGCACGTGCTGAGGTAGAAGCTGTAGCAAGTGATGTAGAAGCTGCAGCCAGTTATCAGGAAGATCTAGCTAAGATAATTCATGAAGGTGGCTACGCTAAAGAAGAGATCTTCAGTGTAAATGAAACAGCTTTCTATTGGCAGTAGGTGCCATCTAGGACTTTGATAGCTAGAGAAGAAAAGTCAGTGCCTGGCTTCAAAGTTTGAAAGGTCAGAGTATCTCTCTTATTAGGGGCTATTGCAGCAGGCGACTTTAAGTAGAAGCCAATGCTTATTTACCATTCTGAAGATCTTAAGGCATTTAAGAATTATGCTAAATCTACTCTGCCTATGTGGGGCTTCCCTGGTGCCTCAGTGGTAAAGAATCTGCCTGCCAATGCAGGAGACACGGGTTTGATCCCTGGGTCGGGAAGATCCCCTGGAGAAGGAAATGGGGACCCACTTAAGTATTCTTAGCCTGGAGAATTCCATGAACAGAGGAGCCTGACGGGCTGCAGTCCATGGAGTTGCAGAGTCAGACATGACTGAGCGACTGAACAACAACATAGCTGCCACATATAGTGATCCATCTAATGAATCTGGGCAAAGTAAATGGAAAACCTTCTGGAAGGGATTCTGCTTGCCATTAAGAATGTTTGTGATTCATGGGGAGAGGTCAAAATATCAACATTATCAGAAGTGGCTTTCATTCCCCACGCATGACTTTGCGGAGTTCAAGACTCCAGTGGAAGAAATAACTGCAGATGTAGTGGAAAGAGCAAGAGAATGAATAGAATTCAAAGTGGAGCCTGAAGATGTGACTGAACTGCTGCAACCTCATGACAAAACTTGAACAGATGAGGAGCTGCTTCTGATAAATGAGCAAAGAAAGAGGTTTCTTGAGATGGAATCTACTGATGATGCTGTGAAGACTGTTGAAATGACAACAAAGGATTTACAGTATTACATGAACCTAGTTGATAAAGCAACAGCAGGGTTCGAGAGGACTGACTCTAATTTTGAAAGAAGTTCTACTGTGGGTAAAATGCTATCTAACAGCATTGCCTGCTACAGAGAAATTGTTTGTGAAAGGATGAGTCAATCCATGAGGCAGACTTCACTCTTGTCTTATTTTAAGAAGTTGCCACAGCCACCCAACCTTCGGCAACCACCACCCTCATAAGTCAGCAGCCATCAACACCAAGGCAAGACTCTCCACCCCCAGAAATGATTGACTTGTTGAAGGCTCAAATTATGGTTAGCATTTTTCAGCAATAAAGTATTTTAAGATTAAGGTGTATACATTGTTTTTTTAGATACAATGCTATTTACAGGATGGTGTAAACAGCTTTTATATGTATTGGGAAACAAAAAAAATGTGTGTGACTTGCTTTATTGAGATGTTTGCTTTATTGCAATGGTCTGGAACCAAATCTGCAATATCTCTAAGGGATGCCTGTAGAAGAGTAATAGAGAGGAACTTGCTTTACTAATTACTTTTACTTTTTGTTGTTGTTGCTAAGTCGTATCAGACTCTTTGTAATCCCATGGTCTGTAGCATGCCAGGCTCCCCTGTCCTCCACTATCTCCCAGAGTTTGCTCAAATTTATGTCCAGTGAGTCAGTGATGCTATCTAACCATCTCATCTGCTGCCCATTCTTTTGCCTTCAATCTTTCCCAGCATCAGGGTCTTTTCCAATGAGTTGGATCTTCGTATCAGGTGGCCAAAGTGTTGGAGATTCAGCTTTAGCATCAGTCCTTCCCATGAATATTCAGGGTTGATTTCCTTTAGGATTGACTGGTTTGCTCTCCTTGCAGTCTAAGGGACATTTGCTTTAAAGCTAGACTATTTAAAATGGTGTGGTACAGTTACTGAAATACATCAGTGGGGAAAGTAGAAAATGCTAAAATAGATCCAAGTGCACATAAGACAAAAGTAGGATTGAAATCAGTTGAGAATAATGGATTATTACTATTTAATAAATTGCATTCAGATAGCTGCTTAAACATTATTAAAAATATATAATATCTTTATTTGCAAAAATCTAAATGGATTTAAGGAGAGCATCTTCACATTAAAAATTAATTTTAAAAAATTACTGGGATAAACTTAGTTGAATATTTATATATAACTGTGGAAGGGAAACCATGAATGAAAAGTTTCATCACTTTGCTTTATGTGGTTTAAAATTTCTGCATGGATGGCAAAATAAAACAGAAACCCCCATCCCTGCCCCACCCCCAGTACACACTCCAAAAACAAAATGAAAGGGAAAAAAATACAGATAATAAGCTGGAAATAGTGTATATATCAAACATGACAGATACGAGGTTAATATTTATAGTATGAAAGTCCATAAATATTAGGGGCACCTAATACTTTTAAGACAAAGAAAATAGAAAAATATACTGTAGTAAATTTTAAAAGTCTTAGAAAAAGTTATGTCTATGAAGAGCTAATTTCCTTCTAGAAGTTTACCCTCAGGAATTAAATGTACATATTTATAAATACACATATATTACGATATTTTTCAAAGAGTTACCAATGAATGCCAAGAGGAAACAAATGGGAAAATGAAAAGGAAGGAATATAGAAGGGAAGAGAGAGAGAAAGAGGAAGGAAGGAAAGGAAGACCTTTAAATATCCTACAAGAGGGTATCAGTTAAAGAAATTATGTTAGGGACTTCCCTGTGGTCCAGTGGTTAAGACTCTGAGCTCCCAATTCAGGGAACAGGGGTTTGATCCTTGGTCAGGGAATTAATATCCCATGTGCCACACCACGCGACCAAAACAACAATAAATTATGTTATCCTGATATAGTTGACAGCTGTTCAGTAATTAAAAGTAACCTGGAAAATGTTCATCGTAATATAATAGGAATATTCTTTTATGAAAATAATTATATGTTAAATACATACACAAATATATTCATAAAGTTATCTGGAAACTTCTATGCCATCACGTTAATTTAACACTGGTGACCTCTTCACTGGGGCTTCCCAGGTGGCACTAGTGGTAAAGAACCTGCCTGTCAATGCAGGAGTTGTAAGAGATGTGGGTTTGATCCCTGGGTCCAGAAGATCCCCTGGAGGTGGGCATGGCAACCCACTGCAGTATTCTTGCCTGGAGAATCCCGTGGTCAGAGGAACCTGGAGGGCTACAGTCCATGGGGTCACACAGAGTCAGACAGGACTGAAATGACTTAGCACACACACATGCACCTCTTCATTAGCATGTATTTATTCTCTCAATTTTGCATGTATTTACTCTCTTTTTGTCTTTCTCTTTTTACCGTGTTTAGTTTTGGTTTTGAAATGAAAAAATAATTACGTTAAAAATGTTGTCCTGAGAACTACCGGCTTGGTACAACAATCCCAAGGCTGCAGGCTGGTCTGTAGAGATTCTGCTCTTGTCTGTCTAGTCTCACACCCTGCCATGTCCCACCCCCTGGTTACCAGCTCTAGGAATACGGCCCTGACCATCCAGGCCTTTTCTGCTTCCTTCTTCTCTGAGTTATAGGTGATACACTACCTCGTCTTTGTTGTTTTGTTGTTGTTGTTGTTTTAGCCTTGGTTTCTTATCAATTTGTTTTATTTTTTGGCCACACTGTGTGGCACACGGGGATCTTAGTTCCCTGATCCGGGATTGAACCCGCGTCCCCTGCGTTGGAAGCATGGAGTCTGAACCGCTGGACCACCAGGGAAGTCCCTCATCTTTGTTCTTCAGATGTTTCTCATGTGTTGTCCACTCTCCAGAAAGGAACTATGAGCTCCCTGAGGGCAGGGGTTAGGCCTTGTAAAATTCTGCACCTCCCTTGGGCTTCAGGCAGAGCTGAACAGCTGCTTAAAGAACAGGGGCTGGGCCTGAATTTTTCTGGCTAGGAGAACTGATGAGAAAAGCCATGCGCTCAGGAGGTCAGCTAGGGGAGGAGGGAGAGCTGAGGAGGGCAGAGGCCACAAGTGCAGGGCCCACAGTGGGTGCTGAGCCAGCCTTGTCCTGGAAAGGCAGGCAGGGGCCTGCTGTTCCTGGTCTCTGCAGCACCCCACGGATGCTCCGTCACGTTAACCATTTGCTTTTTGTCTCCACACGATGCGGACAGGTTCTAACGTTCCCATGGACCAGCCCTGCTGTCGTGGTCTCTATGACTTTGAGCCTGAAAACCAAGGAGAACTAGGATTTAAAGAAGGGGACATCATTACATTAACCAATCAAATAGATGAAAACTGGTATGAAGGAATTCTGCATGGGGAATCTGGCTTCTTCCCCATTAACTATGTGGAAGTGATTGTGCCTTTACCTCAGTAAATGTGATAACTCACACTCTCTCGGACATAAGTTTCATAACCGAAATGAATTCACACCAGTATTCTCAGCGTGGTTGTTCTGTGGCATTCTTGCTCTTTGACCAAGTTAATGAGTTTTGTATGTGTGGTTCTCTTTATAATGTATTTTGTATCAGTTTAATTTGTATAAATGATTTTCTTGTCTTGGCTCCATGGAAATACAGTTTTCTTCTTTTGCTGATTGTCCTAAAAGTCACTGGTTAAATAAATGTATGTGCTTCTTGTTGCTAAAAATAAACAGCACCCGCTACTGCTCTGTCAGGGACTGGCCCATCTTCCTTAAGCTGTGATGGAAGACAACACTTGAAGCTAAGAATTGCTAAATAGTTTGTTTCCTGACATGACTGATGGCCTCCGGTCTTTCCCCTTCGTGTGTTTTCCTGACCTGTGAATCACCCAATAAACATGACGCATTGTGTTGGCAAAAGGCCTTGGTCATTCTTAATGTTGAATCGATTCCGAAATGCAGTCGTACAGCTGTGAATTCCTCCTGTGACCACCCTGACCTGGGGTGCAGGCTGGTGACTTGTTTGGCCTGTGGGATGGTAGCAGGCTGGATACCAATGGGGACTTGAAAAATACTCAAGTCTTTCCACCTGTACTCTGCACCTGTGCATCTCCATCACGAGAACATGCCCAAGCTAGCTGACTGCAGGGAGATGCATGGGCCAGAACTGAGTGACTCTAGCCAACCTCCAGACCTGTGCACGAAGGTAAGGAAGCAGACACTAACCCACCACAACTCTAAATATAAATAGCTACTAGATATTCTTTTGTTGTTGTTGTTTGCTTTCTTAATTTTTTAAAAATCTGGACCATTTTTAAAGCCCGTATTGAATTTGTTACTATTGCTTCCATTTTGTTTTGATTCTTTGGCTGCAAGGCATGTGGGTTCTTAGCTTCCTGACCTGGAATTGAACCTGCACTCCCCTATACCGTGTAAAAGCTGCGGTGATGTAGCTGGCACTACTGTACTTTTCAAGGTACTGTACTGTAAGAATAAAAATGTTTATTTTTTGTTGTTTTTTTTTTAATGTAATATTTGTGTGAAAAGTATTATAAACCTATGACACTGCAGTACTATATAGCCTATTGTGTTAGTTGGGTACCCAGGCTAACTTTGTTGGATTGATGAGCAAACTGGACTTATGGACGCAGTCTTGGAATGGATCTCATTTGTATGTAGGGGACTTGGTGTAGAAAGCCTCTTATTTAATTTACAGTCCTGTAATTCTGAGCCCCTTTGTGCCTCCCATGGACCAATCTCGGATGATGAGTGATGATGTGGAGCATCTTTTCATATGCTCATTGGGCATATGTGTAGCTTTCGTGAGTGCCTCTTCAAATCTTTTGACCATTTTCAATTGTTTATTATTGACCTGTGAGAATTCTTTCTACGTTCTGTCTGTGTCTACATTTATATTAGTATGTTATTATTAGAGTGCCTTAATGTCGTTTGGTCTCAGTCTTAGAACCTCTGATAAGCTATGTTGGACAACTTCTTGGGCATCCTTTCGAGTGGGACACAGAATGTAGGGTAATCTTTAGTATTGGTGGCTGGAGTGGGTTGATTAACGGCCTCCAAAAAGAAATGTCTGAGTCATCATCTCCAGTACCTGAAAATGTGAGTTCAGAAATAAGGTCTTTGCAGATGGAGTCAAGTTAAAGGTCTTAAGGTGAGATCATCCTGGATTTAGGGTGGGCCCTGAATCCAATGGGGCTTCTCCAATGGCTCAACGAGTAAGGAAGCCACCTGCAATGCAGGAGACACAGGAGATACGGGCTCAATCCCTGGGTCGGAAAGATCTCCTGGAAGAGGAAATGGCAACCCATTCTAGTATTCTTGCCTGGAAAATCCCATGGACAGAGGAGCCTGGTGGGCTGCAGTCCTTGGGGTCGCAAGAGTCAGACATGACTGAGTGACCAAACACATGCGCTGAACCCAGTGACTGGTATCCAAAGAGAAAGGAGAGGGGGATTTGTCACAGAACCAGACATAGGGGAGCAGGCCACAGGCGGAGCATGTGAAGACAAAGATTGGAGTGGTGCTCCCAGAAGCCAAGGAAGAGGTGAGAAAGGATTCTCCTCAGAACCTTCAGGTGCTGCACGGACTTGCTGACACATTGACTTTGGACATCTGGCCTCCAGAAGAGTGGGCTAATTAGTTTCTGTTGTTTTGAGTCACCTAGCCACAGTCATTTGTTAGGACAGCCCTAGGAAACTGATGCAGCATTGTGTCAGTCACTCAGTCGTGTCCAGCTCTTTGTGACCCCATGGACTATAGCGTGCCAGGCTCCTCTGTTCATGGGATTCTCCAGGCAAGAAAACTGGAGTGGGTTGTGATGCTGTCCTGCATTGGCAGGTGGGTTCTTTACTGCTAGTGCCACCTGGGAAGCCTATTCAATCCTTATGTACATATTAATAACTGTCCATGTGATGCCACAGGCATGGTAATAACTGAGCACCCATAACGGGAGGACACGAGGCTGTGTTGCTCTCAGCTGTCACCACCTCTGTCTCTTGACTCTCCCAGTGCATCTAGATGCAACTCAGAAGATGATTGCTCTTCAAAGGCTCCTGTAACTCTTGAGATTTCAAGGATGGAAGGGCTGCTGCTCCTCAGAACCTTCACCAGAAGGGTGACACACTTTGGTCACCTTAAACTGATCATTGTGAAAACCACGGTCTGTGGTTTGCATACACTCCAGGAGGCAGCCCAGGGGCATACCACACAGGGAGATGCCCCTCCGAGGGACCATCCCTGTGAGCTCACAGGCCAGAATCAGGTGATGTTGGGACTAACCCTGGCGGTCCTGTGGTTGGGAATCCATGCTTCCATTGTAGGGGCGTGGGTGTGATCCCTGGTCAGGGAACTAAGATCCTGCATGCTGTGCGGCACAGTCAAAAATAAATAAATAAAAATAAATTAGAAAAGAACAGGTGATGTTGACTCTCCCACAGGATAACCATAGTTGCCTTAGCTTCCTGGCAATGTCATAAGATGACATTCACAGCGCACAGCTCTCTTCCTCTGTCACAAGGGCCACTGTCATCAGAGCAATGGCTACTGGTGTATCGCATCAACCCTGTGAGTCGCAGTTATGGGGGCAATTCCCTTCCTCAGCTTCCAGCACTCATAGAGAATTTGATATAGTATCCAGTGGGGAATGGGTAGTTTGAATACAACATTTGAGTTCAAATCATCTTTGATCTGAAGTCTCTACCTGATCTGACAGTTCATAGCAATATCAGGGTTTTTAAAAAAATTATTTATTTTTAATTGAAGGATAATTGCGTTATAATATTGCTTTGTTTTCTGCTGTACATCAACATGAATTAGCCGTAGGTATACCTAGGGACTTCCTTTTTTAAAGAAAAAATTCTTTTCCATTTTTCTTGTTTATGCTTGTAGAACACTAGTCATTTTGTTCTCAATCTTCCTGACACCATACATGAATTTGGGGATACTTGTTTCACAGTTTTTTTTGGTTCTTTCTTGGTTTTTAAAAAACAATAAGAAAAATATACTTCTCTGGCACACATTTAATGAAACAGCATTTAGCAATTTCTTGGGAAAGGCTGAATAAGACCCACTCACGCTTTGATGGTAAACCAGAGCCCCAGGCTAGGATTGAATGTCAGACTTCGCCGTGGAGGATTCAGGGGTGGGTGTGTCTTTCAGATTGAAGTTCACAATAAAAGAGCAAAAGAACAGAGCTGAGGAAACATCCTTTTGGCCAGAGCCACTCAACCCTATGAGCAAGTGGTGAAGACAGAAATCAAAAGTGCCTCACGATGATGGCTCCTCAGTGGTGGTTTTTTTTTTTTTTTTTGAGAAAAAGAAACGTGTGATATTTTCACTGTTTAGGAGAAATTATACATATAGGGACTTCCCTGGTGGCTCAGACAGTAAAGTGTCTGCCTATAATGTGGGAGACCTGGGTTTGATTCCTGGGTCAGAAGATCCTCTGGAGAAGGAAATGGCAACCCACTCCAGTACTCTTGCCTGGAAAATCCCATGGACAGAGGAGCCTGGTGGGCTGCAGTCCATGGGGTCGCAAAGAGTCGGACACAACTGAGAGACTAAACTTTCAAACTTTCACACGTATACTGCATGCACACTGGAGAATACACAGAAATTCCTTTTCTGATGAATGGATGTATGGATAGATGGTGGATGAGCTGGCTGTTTTCATCCACACTGTCTACTTCCATGGCTTCAAGTATCAACCACATGCTGATGAGTCATGAAGCTAAATCTCCAGCTCAGGTTGTCATCCTGATTCTAGACCCAGAGGGATTTCCAGCTCAGAATGTTCCAAGTTAAGTCATCATCTCTCACTCTCTCTCTTTCCACCCAATACACTCCTCTTCCTCTTACACTTCCAACTCCACAAATGACACTGCCATCACCCATGGCCCATGCAGGAATCAGGGTATCAACCTTGACTGTCTCTCTCTACTCTTTTAAGTAATTCACCAAGTCTTAAAAATTCTTTAACAACTGTTTCAAATCTTTCTATTTTCTTCTGTTTTCACTACCACTTGTACCAGCTTAGGCCATCATGAGCTCTTGCTTGAATTATTAAAAATACAGCCAGACAAAACATTCTTTGACATAAATCATACCAATATCAGTCTCCCAAGGCAACAGAAATAAAAACAAAAGTAAACAAATGGGACCTAATCAAACTTACAAGCTTTTGCACAGCAAAGAAAACCATAAACAAAGAGAAAAGACAACCTACAGACTAGGAGAAAACATTTACAAGTGATGGGACCGACAAGGACTTAATTTCCAAAATAAACAAACAGCTCACACAAATCAACAACAAAAAACCAAACAATCCTATGGAAAAATGGGCAGAAGATCTAAATAGACATTTCTTTACAGAAGACACACAGATGGCCAACAGGCACATGAAAAGATGCTCAACATTGCTAATTATCAGAGAAATGCAAACCGAAACTACAATGAGGTACCACCTCACACCAGGCAGAATGAAAGTTTGAAAGCGTTAATCGCTTAATCGTGTCCGACTCTGAGATCCCATGGACTATAGCCCACCAGATTCCTCAGTCCATGGGATATCCCAGGCAGGAATACTGGGGTGGATAGCCATTTCCTTCTTCAGGGGATTTTCCTGATCCCGGGATCAAACCCTGTTCTGCATTGTAGGCAGATTCTTTTCCATCTGAGCCACCTCTACAAATAACAAATGCTGGACAGGGTGTGGGGAAAAAAAAGAAACCCTCCTATATTGTTGGTGGGAATGTAAGCTGGTGCAACCACTATAGAAAACAGTATGGAGATTCTTAAAAAAAAAAAAAAAGCAAGTTTAGTTCATAGCTGAAATATCACTTCTCCTAAGACATCTTTAAAAGCCCCATGATTGAATTAGTTGCCATCCTATGCAAAACTTTTCTAGCTCCTTGTGCTTATATCTCTGAAATCATTTGTCACACTGTATCTCATTTACTCCTCCAGGCAGGGCTGTATATTACCATGCCATTGTATTCCCAGGACCTAGACATACCTGGCAAAAATTTAATATATATTGCAAAAAATATAAATATTGCATTTTGCTACATTGAACTGAATTGTTCTTTAAGCCTAAAACTGACCAGATGTGAATGGTTGCATCTGAAGGAATTTAGTTCTTCATACTCATCCATAGAAGATTTTTGCCCAAGCCGTGGTAAAGAAGGGATAAAAATGCTTAATTGGCTATCTAAACTCTCCTGAAGTTAAGTGTGTTTTGCAAAATGTAATACATAGAAATGTTTTTATTGAACTTATATTTGAAAAAAGACTTTTCAAGTATTTCTTTGTGGTGTTTCCAACCCAAATATTGCCAAGCGGACAGAGTAAGGAACATGTAAGGAAGCAGACTAAACAGGCGGGTCTCATTCTGCAGTGCGGGGTGAGTAATGTGCAGTGCAGCATGGGAGAAAATGCTTTGGGGCACAACTCTTCTTGACAACTTGTAAGAAAACTGGTATCACATTTTTAAACAGTTAAGTGTACAGAGTACTTTGTACTCTGTTCTTTTTGCTCAAATGAATCAATTCTGGAAAAAAAGCCTGGTCTCCTGGAATTGTCAGAGATGATGTGCTAGGTGTGAACTTTTTTTATTGAAGGATAATTGCTTTACAGTGTTGTCATGGTCTCTGCCATACATCAATGTGAATCAGTTATATATAGATATATATATACACACTTAGCCTGGAAAATTTCATGGACAGAGGAGCGTGGTGGGCTGCAGTCCATGGGGTTGCAAAGAGTCAGACACGACTGAAGCAACTTAGCATGCATATATATATACACACACATATTTATATATGTATATATATGTAAGTAAGAAAGTGTTAGTCGCTGAGTCGTGTCCGACTCTTTGTGACCCTGTGGACTGTTGCCTGCCAGGCTCCTCTGTCCATGGAATTCTCTAGGCAAGAATACTGGAGTGGGTTGCCATGCTCCTGCCTCCAGGGAATCTTCCCGACCTAGGGGTAGAACCCATGTCTCCTGTGTGTCCTGCATAGGCAGGCGGGTTTTTGTTGTTATTGTTGTTGTTTTTACCACTAGCGCCACCTGGGGGTGATGATATATATATATATATATGCTGCTGCTAAGTCGCTTCAGTCGTATCAGACTCTGTGCCACCCGGTAGACGGCAGCCCACCAGGCTCTCCGTCCCTGGGATTCTCCAGGCAAGAACACTGGAGTGGGTTGCCATTTCCTTCTCCAATGCATGAAAGTGAAAAGTGAAAGTGAAGTCGCTCAGTCGTGTCCGACTCTTAGCGACCCCATGGACTGCAGCCTACCAGGCCCCTCCGTCCATGGGATTTTCCAGGCAAGAGTACTGGAGCAGGTTGCCCTCCCTCTTGAGCCTCCCACCCTCTAAGGTGAAGCGTTACAGAGTGCCCGGCTGGGCTCCCTGTGCTATATAGCAGCTTCCTGCTGCCCCACCCACTAGTTATCTATTTTACACATGTTATGTAAATCGCTACAGCCACTATGTAGAACAGTTCGAAGATTCCTTAACAAACTAGGAATAAAAGTACCATCAGTTCAGTTCAGTTCAGTTGCTCAGTCATGTCCAACTCTTTGTGACCCCATGAACCACAGTACGCCAGGCCTCCCTGTCCATCACCAACTCCAGGAGTCCATCCAAACCCATGTGCATCGAGTTGGTGATGCCATCCAACCATCTCATCCTCTGTCGTCCCCTTCTACTCCTGCCCTCAATCTTTCCCAGCATCAGGGTCTTTTCAAATGAGTCAGCTCTTTGCATCAGGTGGCTAAAGTATTGGAGTTTCAGCTTCAACATCAGTCCTTCCAATGAATATTCAGGACTGATTTCCTTTAGGATGGACTGGTTTGATCTCCTTGCAGTCCCAGGGACTCTCAAGAGTCTTCTCCAACACCACAGTTCAAAAGCATCAATTCTTCGGCGCTCAGCTTTCTTTACAGCCCAACTCTCACATGCATACATGACCACTGGAAAAACCATAGCCTTGACTAGATGGACCTTTGTTACAGTCCCACTACTGGACATATACTCTGAGAGAACCATAATCGAAAAAGACACATGTACCCCAATGTTCACTACAGGACTGTTCACAACAGGTGTGAACTTTTCAGGAAGTTAAAGGTGACTTGTTAAAGGAATAGTTGGTGCCTGCCTTTGTTTTCTTTTTCTTACAGTTTAGCCCTTTGATGAGTGACTATTTTTCTGAAATGTAGCCTGTACTTCCATACATCATAAACTTAATGTGATGAACAAGTGCATTTGTAGATAACCTGGGTTCACGAGCATGAACAAAGCCCTTGCAGTGACCCTGTGATCCTCTCAGGCCCTACCAGTGTGAACAAAACTGTACCAGACTTATGGTGTCTTTTACTTCTTTTGCCTTTTACAGTTTTTCTGTAGCACCTTTAGGCTGCCAGTATCCCTTTTCTGAGTAGGGATTCTGTCCCTTTCTAACTCAGAGCCTCTAATTTAGTCTTGAAAACTAGATGAACAAACCTGTTAGAATTATGTGCAAAGAAAGAAGCCATAGTCTTGAATGAGGCCTAAGTATTTGCTTGTATGCAATAAGGGTGGCTCAGATGGTAAAGCGTCTGTCTACAATGTGAGAGACCTGGGTTCAATCCCTGGATTGGGAAGATTCCCTGGAGAAGGAAATGGCAACCCACTCCAGTACTCTTGCCTTGAAAATCCCATGGACGGAGGAGCTTGGTGCAGGCTACTATCCATGGGGTCTCAAAGAGTCGGGCACGACTTCACTTTCACTTTCAATAAGCTTATGGGCTTTCCCCTGGCTCAGTGGTAAAGAATCCACCTGCAATTCAGGAGAGGAGGGTTTGATCCCTGGGTCAGGAAGATCCCCTGGAGAAGGAAATGGCAACCTACTCCAGTATTCCTGCCTGGGAAACCCCATGGACAGAGGAGCCTGGTGGGCTATAGTTCACGGGGTCGTGAAGACTTGGACATGACTGAGCATCAAACACACACTTACACACAATCAGAGTATGAGATGCAGGTAAAACAGTCAGGTCAACCCCTTCCTAGCCTAGAGGCCACATGAAGTTAGCTTTGGGTCTGGGGCCTGGAGAGTTTGCTGGCCCTGAGACGGGTCACCAAAATCCAACTCCATTCCTTTGCAACACTTTGGGGGACTAAAGCTCTCCCCTGCCCAACCCCAAAGGTTTGGAGCTTTCTAGAAAGTCTGTCCAACACCACCTCACTCTCCTGACAGAGATTCTGACTGGCTCAGACCTCCAGTGCTATAGCAGTATGAAAGCCCAAGCCTCCTGCCTTGACACGATGGATCTAGTACCTCTAAGAAGTCCTGAAATCATGGATCTCTAGGTGCAGGACAAGAGCAGAAACCAAGAACGAGGCTGTGCCAGTGCGCACAGAGCCCCTCGCCAAGGAGAACCTTCACTCTTGTCACACCTCTTCCCAAGGGCTTTTTTTTTTTTCCTGCTTATGAGGCGGGAGACTTGAACACTTTTTATGAAGCAAATGTGTGTTCCAAAGATGGGCTCTGGACATACAGGAAACTACCACCTCTAGCTGAGCTTGTTTTCCATGTGGGGTGGGGAACACCTGAGAAGCCAGGTGTGCTAGATGCTGTTGGGGCAGATGCTCTGTCCAAACCCTCGTCATGGGAACATACACCCATCTCCCATTTATGTGAGTGTGGCAGTCAGGGGCTTAAAGCCAGGACCTTCTCTGAAGCATCCTCTTTAGCTTATGAGAGTGAGGCAGGAGAGAGATGGGCCCTAGGCTGAGCTGCTGGAGTTCCTCCCTGGTGGACAGATGCCCCAGAATAGCAGGAGGGAGAGAGGAGCTTGAGTTCTGCCCAGATAAGAGATAAAAGACCACATATTCCTCATTCTCAAGGTCTAGGAAATCTTCCCAACTACACATGTGCAGAAAGGCTGCTCAAAGGTGAAAAAGGGAAGGGCCACCACCCCATAGTAGCTGATGTCAACCCACCCATAGGCCTCTTCACTAGAATCCATCTTGGTTAAGAGAGTGGGTCAACCTGGGAGGGTCCTGAGATGTACTATATACAGACTTAGAACCAGGCAAAGCAAGACGACTGGCCAAAGGAAACCCAGAAGAACTGCCCCATAAGTGACTCAAACTACCACGAGGGCATGACTCTCAGTCTATGAGCCTGTCTGTGTGTCTATCCACACGTACCCTTGTGCACAGGCTGTCTCTGCTCACCACCCACCCCTATTTGTGTCCCTTGCTCCCTTCCAGGTCTTTCCTGTGAAAGCACTCCCCGGGCAATCTCGCACCTGGAAGACACCATGCTCACCTAATGTTTCCCCATTGGATCCTCCGTGCCTTCTGCAGTCAACTATAACTTCTCTAGGATTTATCTCCAAGGGCTCCTGTTCACCAAGCCTCCAACACAGTCTTGAGCATGCTTCCCAAGCCCATCTACAAGACCCGCAACCAGAAACAGTAATTCTGTTATCAGGAATAAATTCAGGCCAAATCCCTGACGTGATGTCACTTCTCAGGGTGAAATCCACACATACCCCAAGAGCAGCATCACTGGTAGGAACTTCCTGGTCCTCTCTGTATGTTGTTGTTGTTTAGCCACTGAGTCGTGACTGACTCTTTGTGACCCCATGGACTGTAGCCCACCAGGCTCCTCTGTCCATGGGATTTCCCAGACAGGAATGGGTTTCCATTTCTTTCTCTACCTCTCTATATATCTCTGATACAAATGTTGCATTGTTGTGTTTGTCTGGTTGTGGTCAGTAGGCGATGCTGGGAGCATGGTTAGGAAACTAGACGGATAAGGGAGACTGGGAATGCAAGAGAATGGATTTTAGGGAGGAAACAGAATTTGGTTTCTTAGACTTCTCTAAATTGAAAGGCATTGCCTTTGTCCCCAGGTGGTGGGGGTTCTCATGAGGGGAGAGTCCAGGAGCTAGGCAGTGAGGGTCTGAATCCCACCCACCCCACCTCCCCTCCCCCACCCACCAGAGAGAGATTGGTTCTGCAGTCCCACCCTGTAGCCTGATCAGACAGATATAGCTTTTAGGGGGTTCATTCCCTTCTGTTCTTACCATTCCCCAATCTTCCCCACCTCCATGTCTTTGGCAATGTCTTGTTTAAACACTGTGGCAGGTTTCAGGGGAGAGGGGAGTGGGTGGCAGGGGGAGTAGGTACAGAGACTGAAGGATGGCTCTGTATTTATACTTGGGTAGAGTGATGGAAGGGAGAAGGCAATGGCAACCCACTCCAGTGTTCTTGCCTGGAGAATCCCAGGGATGGTGGAGCCTGGTGGGCTGCCATCTACGGGGTCACACAGAGTCAGACACGACTGAAGTGACTTAGCAGCAGCAGCAGCAGCAGAGTGATGGAGGAGAGCTCTCTGGGGGTGATTAGATGGTGAATCTGGGGACAGGACCTGTGAGGTTCAGCCCACCCTCCCAGACTTGGGCAGTTTGCTATCCTAATGTAACAGGAAAGAGCATGCCTGACTCCATGTTGGATCTATTTCTTTTAAGCTTTGCTTCCTGTTGCTTTTGGTACTCTCATCACTAAAAGGATGCTGTCTGTGGCTGTAAGCACACATAATGGCCTGCCTCAGGGAACCCTGCCCCTCTGCCTGATGTTAAACTAAAGTACCTTTGTTCAGCTCCCAGGGAGATACCCTGACCCCTGAAGAAATTAATACATCTTCTCCTAGCTCCCCAGCGCTGGCCAAGCCAGGAGATATTCTGCAAGGCCCATGGCCTTTTTACTTTACTTCCTCACCTCTTCCCTCTCTCTGTTCTATAAAAGAGACTGGCGTCCAGACCCCATAAGATGGTACTCTAGAACTTTAGTCCTCCATCTTCTCGGATGCCTGGCTTTCTGAATAAAGTCACTATTCCTTGCCTCAACACCTGGTCTCCTGATCATTGGCCTGCTGTGCGGCGAGCAGACAGAGCTTGGATGGGTAACACTAACTGACAGTGCCTTAACGGCACTCACAGGTCTGACGACTCAACCCACCAGGGTGAGCAGGAAGGGGAACTTCCATCAGGGAACTGGTGATGCTTTGTCTTCTGCTTTTCACCAGTTCCCTGATGTTCTCCCAACTGTTCCTTGAGGGGGCTCATCTGATGTTCCCTGGCACTTGTGGGAGAGAAAGGCTCATTCCGGGCCTCCTCCTTGGTGTGAGCAGTCCCTGGAGGCTGACTCCAGAGTCAAGAGTGTGACAAGAGACATGAGACAGGAAGTCCCCGCTGAGCCATTAATACCTGAGAGCCCAGCAGTTCAAATGCTTCCAACAACCCCACCCGCCTCCACTGCAGGAGCCTTCTTGGTGCCTTCCAGAGTCAGAGCGAGTGACCGGCTGCCACTGCACAAGCATAATCTCTCTTTGAATTCTCCATTTCATTTGGAATATTCATGTGATTTTTGCTTTATTTTGGAGTGTGAATGACGTGAGATGCGGTATTGTCTAGTTGCTAAGAACATGTGGTGTCTAAACCTTTCTCTACATCAGTCTCCTAGTTTGTGAAGTGGAATAAACATGATACTTACCCCATAGGCTGGTGTGAAAGTGAAAGTCACTCAGTCTTTTACTCAGTCTTTGTGACCCCATGGACTATATAGTCCATGGAATTCTCTAGGCCAGAATACTGGAGTGGGTAGCCATTCCCTTCTCCAGGGGATCTTCCCAACCCAGGGATTAAACCCAGGTCTCCCACATTGCAGGCGGATTCTTTACCAGCTGAACTACCAGGGAAGTCCAAGAATACTGGGGTGGGTACCCTATCCCTTCTCCAGCAGATCTTCCTGACCCAGGAATTGAACCCGGAGCTTCTGCATTGCAGGTGGATTTTTACCAGTTGAGCTACCAGGGGCTGGTGTAAGGACAGAATTAATACCAGTGAAGTACCTGGAACAGAGTCTGATATATTGTGTTTGGAATCATTATTCCTCAACCATACCTTGACGGGCATCCCAGGTGGCTCAGTGGTAAAGAATCCGCCTACCATGCAGGAGACACGGGTTTGATCCTAGGTTATGGAAGATTCCTTGGAGAAGAAAATGGCAACCCACTCCAGTATTCTTGCCTGGAGAATCCCCATGGACAGAGGAGCCTGGCAGGCTACAGTCCATGGGGTCGCAAAGAGTCGGACCTGACTGAGCAATTGATCATGCAGGCATGTTATGCTCAGCTCAGGCTTTGAGTTTACACCTTGACAGGAGAAGCACACACAGTCAATCCTCATTATTTGCAGATTCCATATCTGCGAACTTGCCTACTTGCTAAAATGTATTTGCAGTCCCTCAAATCAAGATTTGCAGCACATTCATGGTTCTTTCGGAGAAGGCAATGGCAACCCACTCCAGTAATCTTGCCTGGAAAATCCCATGGGTGGAGGAGCCTGATAGGCTTCAGTCCATGGGGTCACTAAGAGTCGGACACGACTGAGCGACTTCACTTTCACTTTTCACTTTCATGCATTAGAGGAGGAAATGGCAACCCACTCCAGTATTCTTGCCTGGAGAATCCCAGGGACAGAGGAGCCTGGTGGGCTGCCGTCTATGGGGTTGCAAAGAGTCAGACACAACTGAAGCGACTTAGCAGCAGCATGGTTCTCTGATGAGGGGTGAAATTTTGAGTTGCCCGATACACATGTTCCTAGCTCAAGTTCATCCAGGCCCCATGTTCCACCTTGTTTCAGCTCTCATACTGTAAACAAGCATTCTCTGATGGCCTATTCAATGCCACTTTTACTCTTTTTTTTTTCCCCCTTGGTGATTCTGTTGTTTAAAATGGCTCTCAAGAGCAGTGCTGATTTGCTGTCTCATGCTCCTAAGCAGAGGAACCCTGTGATGTGCCCTGTGGAGAAAACCCTTGTGTTAGAGATACCTGTGAGATAAACTTATTTGGGCACAAGTTGTGGGTTCAGGGTTAATGAATGAATAATATATGTTAAGAAGTCTTTAGAGCTTCCCTGGTGGCTCCAGTGGTAAAGAATCCTCCTGCGGTGCAGGAGATGTGGGTTTCATCCCTGGGTGAGGAAGATCCCCTGGAGAAGGGAATGGCTACCCACTCCAGTATTCTTGCCTGGAGAATCCCATGGACAGAGGAGCCTGGTGGGCTACAGTCCATGGGGACACAGAAGAGTCGGACATGACTTAGGGATTAAACAACAAGAATAACAACAAATATGTTTTTAAGGGGAAACACACATAAATTAATGTTATGTATTGATTAGTTGACAAGAACGTAGCTCAGAGGCTCAGTCGTGTCTGACTCTTGGTGGCCCCATGGACTGTAGCCCACCAGGCTCCTCCATCCATGGAATTTCCCAGGCAAGAATACTGGAGTGGGTTGCCATTTCCTTCTCCAGGGGCTCTTCCTGCCCCAGGGATCGAACCCAGGTCTCCTGCATTGCAAGTGGACGCGTTACCGTCTAAACCACCAGGTAGCTTTTTAGCTCAGAGGCTGGCAGGAGTTGAATCCTGTGCTTTCCCCAGGAGCAATGGTTTGGTATTCCCAAATTCATTTTAAAGTTCCTTTGACTTTATGACAACAAAACTGACATGGCAAATAAGGAGAATCAATTGTACATGGCTGCATTCTTTCTGGTTTAGCCCAGCCTCCCCTGCACTTAGTGACCATCTCTCTGCCCCCTTCACACTGAACGTCCGCTGCTCACTTCCTGAAAGATTCCAGTCATTTTACCTGGAGTGGAGGGACAGAGGTCCTCCTCTGGGCCAGAGGAATTCCCACAGTAAGGAAGGGAAGATGAGGGAGGTAGACAGGCAGCACCAGCTCCTCTGGGTAAAGCTCTGCCACCACCTGTAAGGTACCAACCACAGAACAGGCAGGAGACAACCTTCAGGGCTGAACAGTGGAGCCTTTAGAGAAAGGAGATGCGGGCTCCAGCCCTGACTTTGCAACTCACTGCCTACAAGTTATGTGTCCCTTGGGTCTCAGCTTCCCCACCCATGAAATGGGAAGAATGCTACTAACACCACGGGGCCCTTGTGAAGACGAGCTGCACATGAAGAGCTTGGCATGTGGCTGGCACACACTAGGCACCCAAGGAAATGGGGACTGTGAAGACTTAGCCCCAGGCATAATGAGACTTTTCAAGCCATCCCGAGGCCCTTGGATTCATACCTCTGAGATTAGGTCAAGGCTAGGGACAAGCAGTCCACCTACTTCTCACCACCTCCAAGAGGAAATTCACCCCACTCCAGGTCCCTGACACCGCCACCCCAAATCTCAGACCTGGGTACCCCAGGGTTTGGGCAGCTACGCAGCTCTGTTACCCAAGCTCGGCTCATAGCAAGAGGCACCAGGTCGCTGGTGGTCCCTGGTAGCCAAGGGTCCGAGTGAGGAGCAAGCTCACCGGAGTCCACTGGCCCAGGCCCAGAGTGCGCTCTGGGCGCCGCTGGAGGTGAAGGCGGGCAGGCCGGGAGGGGCCACTGGTCTCTGACTTTGGTCATGCCTGGCCGGGAGCGCCGGAGGCTCGCAGGCACGAGCCAGCGGTTCCGGGCAAACCTCCGTGTGGCCGCTGGGCCTGACTTAGCAGAGTCGGCGCCCGGGCCCGGGCGGGGCGGGCGGAGGCTCGGGGAGGTTGGGGGTGGGGGGTGGCGATGGCATCCCCGCTCCCGGCTCCGGCTGAGGCGGGGCGTCCCGGCTGGCTCGCAGCTCAGCGGCCGCCTTTCCCTGCGCGCCTGCCGGCGGCGGCGGTGGCGGCGTCGGCAGTCCCGGCTCTTGGCACCACGCCTGGCGGCCGGCCCAGGGCGAGGAGTGGCTTCCAGGAAGCGGGCGGAGGAGCGTTCCAGCGGAGTCTCGCCGTCACCGCAGCCCCGCGCGCTCCGAGCCGCCCGGCTCCCGCCTCTCACACGCTCCCTTCGAGCCCGCGGCGTCCCCGGCACGGGCGGAGGGCGCGGGGTCGACACGAGGGCGGGCGGGCGCCCGGGCGCGCCGTGCACTTGCCGGGCGGTGCAGGTGGCGGCGCGCGCCCTCCGCTTCTGGGCCGGGGCCAGCGCCGCGCTCCGCACGCCCGGAGGGGGCGGTAGAGGCGGGGCGGCCCCCGTCCCAGCCCCATTTAACTTCTCGGCGGCGGCGGCGGCGGCGACTGCGGCGCCGCGGGCTGGAGGCCGGCGTCGGGGAAGGTACGGGTCCCGGATCCCGCACGAGGTGTGGACCGGGCTGCTCCCGTCCGCCTCTCCACAGCGCGCGCCGAGCCCGCACCGCCCGGCTGCACGTCCCGGACGCTTCTGTGGCGCCAGGTGGGTGCTCTGAGCTTGTCGCCCGGGGGCGGGAAGGCTCTTCCACCGCGGGTGTGTTGGGGAGCAAGACGGCGCAGTGGGGTTGAGGGGCTCCGAGCGGCAGGGCACGACTCGGTTCCCGGGAACTTCAGGACCCGGGCGCTCGGCGAGGCTCGGAGACCTCTGGCCAGGCAGGCTCCGTGGGGTCCAGTGGTTTAGGGGAGAGACATTCGGGGACGCTTGAGCGTGAGGGAACTCCACCGACTTGGGGAATCTTCGGATTGGGGGCTTTCTAGGTAGAAAACGGGCTGACAGCAGCTAGTGGGCTCGGGCGTCGGAAGGTCCGGCCGCTTGGCAAGCGGGTTGCGAGCGTCTAGAGCGCCAAGGGCTGCGCGACGCGCCCGCCGCGGCCAGTGGGCGTGCGGGACGGGGACGCAGCGGGGGTGCGGGGACCGCCAGGCGGCGGATACTCGGAGGAGGAGTGCGCGCTGGGGACGGCTGGTGCGAACGAGCGAGGCGGGCGCGCAGTCCCAGGACCCCGCACTGGCCGCCTCCCTTCGGCCCAGAGTCGCCGCCTCAGGTCGGAAACAGCAGCACATTTGCGGATCGCATTAGGCCAGGCCCTTAATGCTTTCTCCAGATGGAGAGAAGCCACCGACCCGCCCCCGGACACCAGCTCGCCAAGGCGCCCGCGAGGCGAAGCGAGAGGCGAGGGTGACCTCGGCTTTTCGGCTTTTCCAGGCTCGACCCATCCTGATTTCCCTGCAAACCGTCAGGAGGACTCTGAGGAAAGCCTCCGCTGCCCTCCAGCCTCCCGCTGGTTTGCTCTCACCTACCTTTAGGAGATTGTGCTCTTTGGCTTCTCCAAGGCTGTACCCTCTGAACCCCTCCTCACTCAGCTCTTTGGCTGCAGGGCGGGGGCTCCGAGGACGATGAAAGGTGTCTTCTGGTGGGGAAAGCCTCGAACTAGCAGAAGACCTGCATACCAGTCCTAGAATGGTCACTGTCTTGCGGTGTGATCTTAGGCAGGTTCCTTCCCCTCTCTGGGTTGGCTTAGTAGGGCTTAGACTTATTTGTGCCTGAAGTAGCAGAAGCTGGCAGGTGCCCTAACCCTTGGCTCCACGCTGGCTTCCCTGAGTCGGATGCCAACAGCCACACCCTGCTGCTGACAAATGGGCTGGGAAGTGGTTGGTGCAGAGATGGCTTGGCTTTTGGAGGGCTGGAGGTATGGGCTGCACCGTGCAGGCGGGTCTAGCTGCCCTCCTGACTTTGATATGGACTCCTCCTAAAGAGAGCCCCAGACAGCCTGTACTCTACTGTAGGTACCTCCATCCAGGGCCAACACAAAGCTTTCCAAGACAGTATGTGGGGCTCAGGGTTACTCCCTCTGTTGATCTGGTAAGTCATGAATGTTGCCACTGCTGGGTCTGGAGCTGAATGGAAACCAAATCTTTTCTCCTCTTTAGGCTACAAGTGAGACACCCCCAGGAGACCAGACTCCATGGCTTCCCGGAAGAGCCCCTGGTGGCTGCTAATGTGGCTGGTCTTCATGCACTCTGCCCTCCTGCAGGTAATAAGATGGGGAAGAGGAATGGTGGGCTACTCAGTTTACTTAGGAGTATTATTCTAAATTACCTAAGTTGTAGTCTGACTGATGTTAATCGCATACCAAAGAGAATCTAATTTTGTTTCTTACCTCCAGCAAATGATATTTCTCATTGCCTTAGCTGTAAGAATAATTCAATCCCTTGCGTCCTCTCTGAGTCCTAATACCACAGTGGATACTATATACAAGGGGTGACTTGGGGCTGCGATGGATCCTTTCTGTTTCAGTCTGGAATGGCTGTCTGCATGTGCCCTGGAGAGGCACACGGCTGCTGGAGGCCAGGGCATGATGAATGGGCAGAGCCCAGGTTCTGGCCTTGGTTCAGCCACTAAATAAGTATTCTGTGTGTACGTCCATCACCACATACTGTTTTGTAGTTCTTTTTGCTCTTTCTTTCTCCCTGTCTTCCTTTTTTCCCCTTTCCCTCCCTCTTTCTTTCTTTATACACACAAATACTCTTTCTAATAACTGAGTCACCCAGAGTCACGGCACATAGCCTGAGCCCCCGGCAGCACTGGTGGCCTCACCCTTTCAGCTTCCACTGGCACAACACTGCTTTTCTAAAATAAAGTCTGTAGTGAGCTGGCAGCGGGTCCCAGCCCCCGAAGGCCTCTGCCTACTCGGGCTGTGCATAGTCTCAGCTGTAGCATCTCTTGGTGCTGGTTACAAAGTGGAATACTTCTTGAGAGGCAAGGTCAGGAGTTGGGATGCTGCCTCTTCCTCTCCCGTGCAAAGCTGGACCAGGGTGGTGGAGACTGGTTTTCCTCCTCATCCTCCCAAATGTGCTTTAGAATGGCTGTCTTGCCTGCTCCACTGGCCACGAAGATGACAGTTCTAGCTGTGTTCAGCAGGGAAGTGTGAGTGTCCCGTGCTGCTGAGGTGGCTGGGGGATGATTCCTGATCATGCAAGAGACTGGGGTCTGGGAAGGGTGAGCAGAGGGCTGCCATTGGGATCTACACCCAGAATCAACAGATTGAAAACTGGAATGGAATCCCTTAGGAAGGCCAGTCTCAGCTTCTTGGCGCAGTTCTCAGCCGCCGCCTCCACAGGCAGCTTGGGGTCAGTGGTGACTACTTGGCTGGTGGGGCTGGGCAGCATGGCGAGCAGGTGGGTCCTGTAGAGGCCATCTGGGTTTTCGGATTGCTGGAGGGGAAGGGCACGAGGTGCTCGTTGGAGAAGCCCAGTGTCCAGTGAGGAGGCTGGTGCACCTGGTGGGCAGGGCAGCAGTGGCCCATGGCTCACAGCCCCCACATCCAGATGAGGATGCCAGCAACAGGCCAAGTGCAAAGCTGCCCACTGTACCACTGGTTGTGCCAGCAACCGGCCCGGCCCAGCTCCTGCGGGCTCCGGAAGATGGAGTGGAGGCCTGCCTTATGCAGCCTTTCTTTAGTCTCTTGTCTTTCCCACCAGTCTGCGGGGGATAGCTGTAGCACTGTATCATCATATACTTTCTGGGCAGACGCCAACAAAGGAAGGAAGCTTGCCTTGCCTGAGAGGCAATTGGGAATAGCTAAGACTGTGGCAAAGTTGATGGTACCTTCTCCATCTCTTAAGGGCAGCCTCTACTCAACTCCAGCCTTCATTGCCAAATGAGAGTGCAAACTCAGGATTGCTGGATCACATTGTTGCTCAAGATAGCTGGTTATCCAGACCTCCTATGCGATCTCCCAGTTTTTAAAGGGTTGAAAGCCAGACAAGTATATTTGTAGACTGGATTCAGCCAAGCAGTTTGTTGATGATTTAGGCGCTAACTCGTGTCCGACTCTTTGCGACTCCATGGACTGTAGCCCGTCAGGCTCCTTTGTTCATGGGATTTCTCAGGCAAGAATACTGGAGTGGGTTGTCATTCCCTTCTCCAGGGGATCGTCCCAGCCCAGGCATCGAACCCGAGTCTCCTGCATTGCAGGCAGTCTGCTGCATTGCATGTGGATTGTATGTGGATTCTTTACTGATTGAGCCACCAGGGAAGATGCAGAGCAAGATTTCCTGGCTGTCCAGTGGTTGGGACTTCGCCTTCCAATGCAGGGGGTGTGGGTCTGATCTCTGGTAGGGGAGCTAGGATCCCACATGCCCTGTGACTGAAAGACCGAAACATAAAACAGAAGCAGTTTTGTAGCAAATTCAATGATGACTTTAAAAATGGTCCACGTCAATAAAACCTTTAAAAAGTAATGAAGTGCAGAGCACATCTAAGTATTTTGTCCTGAGAGCTGCTGCGAACCCATACTGCATCCTGTGTGAATTAGAACATGCCGGTCCATTCAGTATCTAGTGTGAATTAGAACAAGGCAGCCCCTCCCTGATCATGTAACTTGTCATCACATGGCTTAGTGGCCTCTGTACTCGCAGGGTCTGGCAAAGGACCTGATGCTTAATAAGGCTCTAATATCTCTTAGATGTACTTGTGCACGTAAATAAAGAGATACACCCTGAGAGAGATTAATCAGACCTCTCTGCTTCGCATTTTACTCTTGGATTTAGTGTTTCTAAGGCCCCTTTCAGCTCCAGTGTCCCATGATTTCTGTGACTCATACAGAACTGGTTAGTGAGGTACAGCTTCTCCCCCATTATTCACTTTATTGATGCTACCCCATCCACATTTTAATAGATTGCTTTTATTAGAACAGATGTAAATCTTATCAGGGTAATCTTAGGATTTCTGTGGTCAGCGAGGTGTAGGGTTGGGGCATGGTGGGTGGAGACTTTCTTTTCCATCTCATCAGATCTGAAACAGAGATTTGTTCCTGGTCAAATGGGGCTGAGGCTTCATGGCACAGGGTTTCGTTTTGTTTTCTTCCACCCTATAAAATTAAAATGAGCTTTGAGGCAGTCTGTTGACCTTTGGCCAAAGGCAGTGTCTTCCCAGCTTGAATCACTCACTGAACTCTTTTGGATTTTTCCATATCTGTGTGGCTTGGCAGTGTTGATTCCATGTATGGGGCAGTGTGTGCACAGGAGTGTAAATGGAGATTTCAGGCTAGTTGTCTTTATCATTTGCAGCATCGGCTGTTGGAATCCCAGCTGCACCACTTCAAGGCCTGTTATACAAACATCTCTGCATCTCAGTGTCCACATTTGTAGAGAGGGGGTGCCTACCTCACAGAATTTTCTAGAGGAGTTAATCCATTGTGAACGGAAAAAAAATTTGTCTGGCATGACTTCCCAGGTGGCTCAAAGGTAAAGAATCCGCCTGCCAATATAGGAGATGTGGGTCTGATCCCTGGGTCAGGAAGATCCCCTGGAGGAGATGGCAACCCACTCCAGTATTCTTGCCTGGAGAATCCCATGGACAGAGAAGCCTGGCGGACTACAGTCCATGGGGTCACAAAGAGTCAGACATGACTGACTGACTGACTAAACAACAACATGTAGTAAATACCCTTGATATATTAACCTTTTAAAACAAATGTTGTTGTCGTTCAGTCGCTGAGTCATGTCTGACTCTGTGACCCCATGGAGTGCAGCATGCTAGGCTTCCCTGTCCTTCACTGTCTCCCAGAGTTGGCTCAAACTTGTGTCCATTGAGTTGGTGATGCCATCCAACCATCTCATCCTCTGTCGTCCCCTTCTCCTCCTGCCCTCAATCTTTCCCAGCATCAGGGTCTTTTCCAATGAGTTGGCTCTTCGCCTCAAGTGACCAAAGTATTGGAGCTTCAGCTTCAGCATTAGTCCTTCCAGTGGATATTCAGGGTTGATTTCCTTTAGGATCGACTGATTTGATGTCCTTCAAACAAGCGAAGTGCCTGTAATTTCTGTTGGGGAACTGTAGGGGGCACCCAAGAGGCATCAGCTGAGAAGGGAGAATGCTGCAGAGGCATGGAGGTGGGACTTGACCTTCTCAGGGAAGGTTCCTGCAGCTGTGGGTGGTCCCATCACAGGGCCTGGGTGAATGTTACAGTGAAGGCTAGATCAGTTTCTGCTCCTGTGGGAGGGTTGGATACTTGGTTATCTCTGTAGTATCAGCCTGGATTTGTTTCAAAGCTGCCTCTCCTCTGAGGATTTGGTTGTTTGGGGGACCCTTGGAGTCTTCTTTTAAAAATAAAAAAAATTTTTTTGGGGGGCCACACCACATGGTATGTAAGATCTTAGTTCCTTGACCAGGGATTGGACCCATGCTGCCTGCATTGGAAGCACAGAGTCTTAATTAATCACTGGACAGCCAGGAAAGTCCCCTTGGGGCCGTCTTTAGTCTCTCTCAGACAGTAAAAGCGTCTGCCTACAATGCGGGAGACCTGGGTTTGATCCCTGGGTTGGGAAGATCCCCTGGAGGAGGAAATGGCAACCCACTCCAGTACTCTTGCATGGACAATCTCATGGAGGGAGGAGCCTGGTAGGCTACAGTCCATGGGGTTGCAAAGAGTCAGCAGACACGACTGAGCGACTTCACTTTCACTCTTCCTTATAAGTGCTGCCACCACCATGCTGAAACTGAAGCTCCAGTACTTTGGCCACTTGATATGAACAGCTGACTCACTGGAAGACACCCCGATGCTGGGAAAGACTGAGGGTGGGAGGAGAAGGGTAGAACAGAGGATGAGATGGTTGGATGGCATCACAGACTCAATAGACATGAATCTGAGCAAATTCCAGGAGATAGTGAAGGACAGGGAAGCCTGGCCTGCTGCAGCTTATGGGGTAGCAAAGAGTCAGACACGACTGAGCGACTGAACTGAACTGAATGAATCATTCTGGGTTTGTTTTTTTTTTTTGGCTGCATTGGGTCTTCTTTGCTGCACGTGGGCTTTGCTGCAGTTGGCTGATGGAGAGTTAACAGCCCTGTGAGGCTGAGATGCAAGGAGGAAGGGATGTGCCAATTCACTTAATAAAAACTAGATTATCTTTATTGAATCAGCTAAAACTGAAGCCTTTATAATCACTGACCACAATAATCGTGATAGATTGCAGAGCAAGCCATGAGGTCCGCAGCCTTGTGTTTTCCTAACTCGCTCTTGACCATTTCTGGAGGAGCTCGCTGTTCCCTTCAGTCAGGCAGCTGGAGAGGCCTCCCCTCTTCCTGTCATGCCCTGGCCCTGGATGCTTCCTGTTGCTCTGAGCCTTCTCCTCAGGGACCCAGATCTTCCCTGAGAAGACAGCTGCTGCTGTTCCAACCCGCTTTCAGCCTTCTTCATTGAGAAGTCTCAGCTCAGGCAGTTATAAACACAAAGCCAGTCATGGGCTTCAGCTGTGCTTGGCCAAATCCAATCTGTTTCCATGCCTCTGTGCACTCTTGGGTAAATTCACTTGCATTTATTTTTTTTTAATTTTTATTTATTTAATTTTTAGTTTTTTGGCTGTGCTGGGTCTCTGTTGCTGTACACAGGCTATTCTCTAGTTGTGGTATGCGGGCTTCTCATTGCAGTGGCTTCTCTTGTGGAGCACAGGCTTTAGGGTCCATGGGCTTCAGTTGTTGCTGCTCCCAGGCTCTAGAGAATAGACTCAGTAGTTGTGGCACACGGATTTAGTTGCTCTACAGCATGTGGGATCTTCCTGGACTGGGGATTGAACTTGTGTCCCCTGCATTGGCAGGGGGATTCTCAACCACTGGATCACCAGAGAAACCCTGCATTTATTAAAAGTCCAGTCCAATTTAAAATTTCAATTCCCCACTTTATTTAAATCTCATCTCCCTTCTGTCTAGTCTAGCCTTAACACAGGGCTCTAGGTAACTGAAGTGGGGTTGTACTGGGATCCATTCTCCTCTCACCTCAACCAGTGGTGAGGACTGGTTTGGAGATCTTTCTTCCTTTTAGTTATTCTGGGTCCAGCTTTCCTGAAGTTGGAAGCAAGGTGAGGGGATGGGGAGAAGGGCAAACAGCTCTTAACTCAACTTGATGCCACTGTGTGGTCCTTGTCATCATCTGTCCGGCTCTCATTGACTCTCTGCCCCTTCTGGGTGGCACATGTGAGTTCTTCAGAGGGTTCTGCAGCGCCTGCCTTTTCTGAAGCAGGAGGCCCAGCTCTGGCTTGTCTCATACTGCTGGGATCCTCTTCCAGGCAGCCCAGTTGAGTGGATGCTGGCAGAATGGTTTGAATCCAGATCCTTTGGTGTTGACCACTTGATCCATGGGCTTCCCTGGTGGTTCAGTGGTAAAGTATCTGCCTGCCAATGCAGGAGACACAGGAGACTCAGGTTTGATCCCTGGGTTGGGAAGATCCTCTGAAGAATGAAATGGGAACCCATTCCAGTATTCTTGCCTGGAGAATTCCATGACAGATATGCCTGGGGGGCTACAGTGTTCGCATCCGTTCTGTGCAGATGCTGGGGGTAGGGGCTGCTCCAGCGCTGCCTCCTCCCTGTCTGGCCAGCTCCCTTCAGTTCTCCAGTCTGTCTCTGCCAGGACAGATCAGTGGATCCAGTCTAAGCTGATGCCCACCTGGGGAGTGGATTGACAGTCCCTCCTTGCAGGGATCCCCGATCTCTAGGAGTGATTCTTTTTTTTTCTTCAGTGCATCTCAGTTCTCCGTCTTAGAGGGGAAGGAGTAGGGTGGTGGCTGGTATCCTTCTTAAGGAACTCTAAGGGTGAGATCCACCTTATGTTGGTAGTTCTCTTTATTTTTTCTTATACTTTTTTTAAAAGATTTTTTTTTGATGTGGGCCATTTTTTAAAAAGTCTTTATTGAATTTGTTATAATATTGCTTCTGTTTTATGTTTTGGTTTTTTGGCCACAAGGCATGTGGGCCCTTAGCTTCCTGATGAGGGATTGACCCTGCGCCCCCTGCAGTGGAAGGCAAATCTTAACCACTGGACCCCCAGGGAAAGCCTGGTAGTTCCCTGTAGAATGTGGATACTTAGATCCTCTTTGTCATCTGCTCTGCCTCCTAAGTTCCAGTGTTTCGACATTGAGAAAGGTCCCTGTGACTATTTTGATAGATACCAATTTTAATTGATAGAACCGATTTTAATTGGTTCAAGTCCTAGGGCTGGGGCTTCCCAGGTGCTGCAGTGGTAAAGAATCTGCCTGCCAATGCAAGAGACACAGGTTCGATCCCTGGGTCGTCGGGAAGATACCCTGGAGGAGAGCATGGCAACCCACTCCAGTATTCTTGCCTGGAGAATTCCGTGGACAGAGGAGCCTTGCAAGCTACAGCCCACGGGGTCACAAAGAGTCAGACACGACTTGGCAACTAAACAATAGCAACAGCAAGTGAACATTTTTGATCACTTATTTGAATGCATGGATTTCTGATTCTTTGCAACCATATGGACTATAGCCCACCAGGCTCCTCTGTCCGTGGGATTTCCCAGGCAAGAATACTGGAGTGGGTTGCTATTCCCTCCTCCAGGCGATATTCCTGACTCGAGGACTGAACCAGCGTATCCTGCACTGGCAGGCGGATTCTTTACCATCTGAGTCATCGTTTTGTTTCTGACTCTTTCTAAAAGCTACTTAGTTCCAGAGTTCTGCTGTTTGCCCTGTTCTCTGTCCACATGCTCTCCCTGGGCAGCCTCAATCACTGCTGGTTTTTCTCTCCAGAGGCTCCTGCCTGGGATTATCATCTGAGGAGCCAGGTCTCATAGTGATTCAGGCTTTCAAAGATAGGCTTTTAATATTCTCTTCAAATAGGATTATATATACATCAAAAAGATAAAAAAGTGTGTATTTTTACATCAACTGTTAAATGTAAACATTGGAAATAAAACACAATTTTGATGACTTCCTTTCCCCTCTCCTCCCTCCCTCCTTTTCCCTTTCTCCCTTCCTTCCTTCTTCCTTTCTCTTTCTTCCTCTCTCTCTTGTTCTCTCTCTCTTCCTTCCTTCCTCCTTTCCTCCATCCCTCCCTCATTTTTTTTCTCTCTCTCCCTTTCTTTCTTCCTCCCTCCCTCCGTTCTTCTCTCTCTTTCTTTCTTCCTTTCTTCTTGGTGACCTCACTAAAATGGAAGAGGCCCAGTATCTCTGAGAGGTTTCCGCCTGCCTCTTCCATGAGCTGCAGATTAATATATCCATGAACTGATGCATGCTTCCACCAGGATATCCCTTGGAGGCCTCAGATAAGATCAAATCAGTCACTCAGTTGTGTCTGACTCTTTGCGACCCCATGAATCACAGCATTCCAGGCCTCCCTGTCCATCACCAACTCCCAGAGTTCACTGAGACTCCCGTCCATCGAGTCAGTGATGCCATCCAGCTATCTCATCCTCTGTCGTCCCCTTCTCCTCTTGCCCCCAATCCCTCCCAGCATCAGAGTCTTTTCCAATGAGTCAACTCTTCCCATGAGGTGGCCAAAGTACTGGAGTTTAAGCTTTAGCATCATTCCTTCCAAAGAAATCCCAGGGCTGATCTCCTTCAGAATGGACTGGTTGGATCTCCTTGCAGTCCAAGGGACTCTCAAGAGTCTCCTCCAACACCACAGTTCAAAAGCATCAATTCTTTGGTGCTCAGTCTTCTTCACAGTCCAACTCTCACATCCATACATGACCACAGGAAAAACCATAGCCTTGACTAGGTGAAAATACTTCCTAAACAGAAGTCTTCCCCACCCACCCAGCTCTGTCTCACTGCCCAGATTCTCCGTGTTCTGCTCATTTGACCCAGACTCCCGGGATCTCTCTGGAGACCTTCTTCTCTGTTGCCCCTGACCCATACCCCTCAATTTCCCTTTTTCCATCTCAGAAATGGTTCTTCATTCGGTTTTGTCCTCTTGGTTTCCACTGACACTAAATTTGAAGAGTAAGATATTTGACAGCATGGAGTATGAAGTAGGATGTTAATCTGTGGTTAACTGGAGAGGACCTTGCCGAGCATGCTAAATAAATAAATGATAAAGAGGGCTTGGCTCAATGGGCAGTACTGAAGCCTTGGGTGTTGATCAGGAGGTGATGGGAAAGACGCTATTAAGACTCTGTTGGAGGGACTTCCCTGCTGGTTCAGTGGCTAAGACTCCACACTCCCAATGCAGGGGGTCCGGATTCAATCCGTGGTTGGGGAACTGGACCTCGCATACCACGACGAAGAGTTTGCATGCTGCAACTAAATATCCCAGATCCCATGTGCTGCAACTAAGACCTGGCACAGCCAAAGAACTAAATAAATAAATATTTTAAAAATGTTAGAATGACTCCATTGGACCACTAGGAGCGCATTCAAGTCAGAGATACTTGGGATGTTGCTGGTACCAGTGCAGGTTGGTAATGATGAGAACTTTAACTGTTCACAAGAGTACATGGGGTGGGAGATGGGACTTAAGTGGGGAGAGGGGTGGGGGAGTTAGTCGTTGACCAGAGGGTGTGATTCTGGGCACCATTTTAGAGCCTGAAGGGATAGAATTTGGCTAGTGATTATGTGGGATTGAGAGAGAACAAAGGAAGTATGGAAGATTCCTTTAGGTTTGGAGCTTGCTTTAGGAACACAGCGGGGTGAAAATTCACCCCAATCTTCGGAAATTGTCAGTTATGTTTGAAGGAGTCGTTTTGGGGCAAGCTGTAAATTGCAAAAGGTGAGGCACTGAATAAAGAAAATAGGTAATACTCTTTGAGAAAGGAACAGGATCATTAGAAAGGTTTTAAGGAGCAAAATGAATACTTCAGTCCATATGCATTCCAAAGGGAAGCAGTCAGGAGAAACGGAGGGATTAAGGATCCAAGAGGAAAAAACCAATTATATGCAACAGTTTCATAACAGGAAAAAAAAAAAAAAGCAGGCAGTGTTTCCCTTCCACATTGCTAATGGGTCTTAAAGCAGCAAAGCTAACATCTTATGGAAACCACATTTCAAGGTCTATGATTGTGATTGCTCTCAGTTTATTTTTACAAAGATGCTAATTTCCATAAATAGCATGGAAGCATAAAGCAATTTCCTCTCCAAATATTTTATGCAATTACTTTCTGGAATTTGTCAGCACTGAACAGCTCCAGCCAATGTATGCTATAAATTATTGTGGTCAAATACTCAGAAATGCATTTGTTCCCTAAGCCTTCATTTATAAATATAATAGCATGTTATGTTGAAAAAAACTATTTTAAAAAGGAAGAATAAGTATTTTATTAATAAAAACTCATTAGTATTAAAGGACTCTGAATTCCCTTCACTCTCTCTTTTGAAATTTCCATTTTTTTCTCCTGATTTAAAAGCACGAAACATACTCATAAAAAAAATGTGGAAAATACAGGAAAGGACAAAGATGAATAAAATCACCTTTCATTCTGATAGCTGTTAGGATTTTGTTGTATATATTTCCAATATTCTTAGTAGTAGCATATATATGTATCTTTTAAAAAGTGATTACACTGTATTTGGATAACTTTGTAAAGATTTAACAATATAAGACATATTTCTATGTATTCGATATTTTTATATTTATTATCACATTATAATAATATTTAATGTCTTCATAATGTTGCATCATTTGGTGTGCTATATTTTATTAATGAATTCTTTACTGCTGAACATTTAACTTCATTAGTTTTTTTGAAGTTGCAAATAATGCTGCTATGAAAATATGTTTGCAGATCCTCTTTGCTCATATTTGTGATTATTTTCTTTGAATACATTTCTAGGAAAATGTGTTTGTTGAAGCAAAATCTTGGGGTCAAAAACCAGGTGCAGTTTGATTTATGCTATCAAATTGCTTTTCATGGGACTTCCCTGGTGGTTCAGTGGCTAAGACTGTAAGCTCCCAGTGCAGGGGTCCATGTTTGATCCCTGGTCGGGGACATAGATCCCAAATGCCACAACTAAATATACCGCATGTCACAATGAAGACTGCAGACAGCTTGTGTCACAACCAAGACTCAGCACAGCCAAATGAATAAATAATTTTTTTAAATTGCCTTTTAGAAAGCATCTATAAAAATGTCATCTTTGCAGTGATTCAAGGAAATCTTAGTAGTGAGAGATTCTTAAAAATATTTTAGGGCCATTTGTATTACTGCTTTTGTGTAGGGTCTCTGAGGCATTAGAAATAGAATAAAAGATTTTATTTTCATATTTTTGCCCATTTTTCAACTAAGAATTTCTCATTAACCCGTGTGTGCCTTTTATAGATAAAGAATATTAGTCTTTTGTCCCTAATATATTACAAATGATTTCTCTGTTGTATCATTAATATTTTCATTTTATTTATGTTTTTTTTATGAACTGACATTTAAAATTTTCAAGTTACCTACTCTAGAAGTCTCTTTCTGTTTTTAAAATATTTATTTATTTATTTGGCTGCATTGAGACAGCTGTGGCACACAGGTTCTTCCTTGCTGCTCATTGTCTCAAGTCATGTGGGGTCTTAGTTCCCCGACCAAGGATCAAACCTGGGTCCCCTTCATGGCAAGGCCAATTCTTAACCACTGGACCACCAAGGAAGTCCCAGGGGGTTTCTTGAGAATCTCACAACTGTTGAATGTTGAAAATAAAAGGAAGATGTGACTCTAGAGAAAAGGAAAGAGCATCTTTAATAAGAGACAGAGTCGGGCAACAATGCGGTATGGAAGCTGTTGACTAGTCTGGTTCATTCCCTGTCTCACACCTCATGTCCTTCTGCTGTTCTTCAGCAAACAGTCGATCCTAGGACAGAAATAAGTGAATGCAGTGCAATAAGCAACTGGGGACATGCTTTGGGTACAGAATGAGTACTCTCGGAGATGAACTAGAAAACACACACAATTAAAAATAAATGGTAACAAAGGACATCTAACAAACGTATAGTTAATATTTCTCAATAAGAACAGAAAAAATTCAACAACATAATCAAATAAAACTTTTCTCACTTTTTCTTCAGGTCTTTGTAAATCTTGCTGCTGCACTTTTGGGCACTGATTAGAGTTTTACTGAAGAGAACTTGGGGCCAATCTGATTTTTAACCTTTGTTTGTGTCTCACTTTTCTGCCATGATATGTACATGATTTCGTCCTTATCCTGAGGTCCATATTTTCATCTGGACATGATATAGATAATTTTTAACCTTCATAAGCATGTACATGTGTTTCCAGAAAGGTTTTTTTATTTTAGTGTGCTCTTCAAATCTGTGATGTTTTTATTTTTGCCATTTTTTTGCTAAACTCACTTCTTCTTTCATCTTAAAATGTTTACTTGTATTTATTTTTTAAAATCAGAATATAATTGCTTTACAATGTTGCAATAGAAAAAAAAATTTTTTTTAACTCTTGTATTACTTCTTGAACTTTTTAAAAGCAAGATCAGATTCTTTATAATTTCTTTGGAGTAATTTATCTAGTGATACATGTTCGTTGATTGCATTTTTCTTATATTTGTTTCTATTTTTAAAACTTTGTATGCCTCAGTCTTGTGAGGGTTCTGTTCCAACAGGGATTCTCTTTTAATGAGGCTCTGCCCCACATGTCTGCCATCTTTCTCATCAGACTAGCAGGCTAAGAAGAGCATGTTCTTTTCCTGGTGATGAAAGAGACACATGAAACCAAGTCCAAGAGTACAAGGGTTTTCCTTATGCATTCTACTTACGTCATTTCTGTAAAATCCCACTGGCCAAAGCAACTCATGTAGAAGACTGTCAGAGTGAAGGACAGAGCAGGTTATATGGCCAAGCCCAAAATTATTGGAGTGGGCTAGATAAAGAAGATTGGTATATGTATATATATACAATGGAATACAATGGAATATTACTCAGCCACAAGAAGGATGACGTAGTGCCATTTTGAGAAATGTGGGTGGACCTAGAGAGTTTCATACAGAGTGAAGTAGGTCAGAAAGAGAAAAACAAATATTGTATAATACTGCTTATACGTGAAATCTAGAAAAATGGTACAGATGAACTTATTTGCAAAGCATAAATAGAGACACAGACATAGAGAACACACAGAATAGACAGCATAGAGAATGTATGGACACCAGAAGGGGAGCTGGGGGTGGGATGAATGGGGAGGTTGGGATTGACATATATACACTACTATGTATAAAGTAGATAACTAGTGAGAACCTACTGTATACCACTGGAAACTCTACTTAATGCTCTGTGGTGACCTAAATGGAAAAGAAATCCAAAAAAGAGGGGATATATGTATATGTATAGCTGATTCACTTTGCTGTGCATCAGGAACAACTTTGTAAAACAACTATACGCCAATAAAAATTAATTTAGAAAGATAAAGCTGCCTAAATTATAAGCCTTCCCCCCAAAAAATCCCAAGAAAATTATTAGAGTGGGAAAGTATGCTCCTCCCTTAGAGATTGTCTGTATGTGTGGGGTAAGGGTGGGAGTGAATATTTTTGAGTAGTCTATCCTAATCTGGTAAAGCCAGGTTTTGCCTTGAGATAAGATAGTGCCAGAGAGTAAGCTTCAGTAGCTACACTGACACCACCATCACAAACTAATATTCCTGAATTGGGAAGAGTCTCAGTAATGAGGAACTGTAGCCAGGTCTCACCTCATGACGTGAAGCTAGTGGCTTTACGTCATGAGGTAGGTGTGCCTATTAGAGTGGGAGGTTATGACACCTTCCCCCCTGTCTTGTCATTGTTGTTTAGTTGCTAAGTCGTGTCTGACTTTTTGAGCCCCTGTGGACCACAGCACGCCAGGCTCCTCTGGCGTGCTGGAGTTTGCTCAGATTCATGTCTGTTGAGTCGGTGATGCTGTCTAATCATTTCATGCTCTGTCGTCCCCTTCTCCTCCTGACTTCAGTGTTTCCCAGCATCAGGGTCTTTTCCAGTGAGTCAGCTCTTCGCATCAGGTGGCCAGAGTATTGGAGCTTCAGCATCAGTCCTTCCAATGAATATTCAGGACTGATTTCCTTTAGGGTTGACTAGTTTGATCTCCTTGCAGTCCAAGGGACTCTCAAGAGTCTTCTCCAGCACCACATTTCAAAAGCATCAATTCTTCAGTGCTCAGCCTTCTCTGTCTCACTCATAATTTTAACTCTAGCCCTAAACTTTAGTCTGTAGCAAGTAGAAATTTAAAAATTGATTCCTCTTAATCCCCTAGTTCAGTGTTACTTCAGCTTTTTAATTGTAGCCCACAGGAGGAAGTGCATTTTATTTAAAAAAAACTTTTTATTTTTGAAAGTTTTTTTTTAATTGGAATATAGTTGCTTTACAGTGTTGTATTGGTTTCTACTGTACAGCAAAGTGAATCAGCCATATGTATACATATATCTCCTCTTTTTTTGGATTTCCTTCCCATTTAGGTCACCACAGAGCACTGAGTAGAGTTCCCTTTTCTGTACAGTAGTTCTCATTAGTTATTTATTTTATATATAGTAGTGTATGTCAGTCCCAGTCTCCCACTCCAGCCCGCCTCCTCTTCCTCCTTGGTGTCCATACATTTGTTCTCTATGTCTGTCAAAGTGCATTTAACATCATGACTCAATTGATGTATATATCTATGCATTCATATTTCTGGAACAAAAGTTTCAGAAAACCATGCTAATTCTTTCCATGAGTGGTTCACTATGGTATTTATCTTTTATATCCATTCCATTCCAAGTGATTCTATGAAAAAATGGCTGGCTAAGACCCAGTGAATTTCACCGCCGATTAATGCACTGTGTTTACAGTTTGAAAGAAACAAACAGTGCCTTAGTTCAGAGTCCCCATTCGAGGGTTACTTTTGTGCATGTTGGTCTCCTCCTCTGATATTTGGCTGGAAGGAGGGAGTTGAAAAATGAGGCTCCTAGCACAGCTTTTAAATTCTGGTTGGCCGTCACCTAGTGTAGCCTGCTTTCCTGGGGTGCTATGTCCCCTCACTGAACCAACTATTGCCAGTGGTTTTCATTTAAAGCTACAATTTCCAACACAATTGGTTATTAAGGTTCTTCAGAGCTATCTAGATGATCATATTCTTCTCCTCCTCTGACCTTCTACCATGATGAATCATATTAATAGGTTTTCTAATACTGAATCCTCCTTGTGTTCCCGGCATTAACTGTACTTGGCCATGACATACTGCCTTTTTAATATTCAGCTGGATTTGGTTTGCAAATATTTTGTTGAAAAGTACTACATCTGTGTTCATAAGTAATGTTGGTTGGTGCTATATTTCCCAGGTTTTTAATATCAAAATTTTTGTTAACTTTGTAAAGTGGATTGGAACATTTTCCATCATTTTTTCCTTTTCTGGATCAGTTTATATAGCACAGGAATAACCTATTCTTGGAAGGTTTGAAAGCAAAATAAATGGTAGTTTTACCTTGATAGTAAATGCGACCCAAGACCTTTTGGTGGAAGTAGTTCTTTGACAACTTTTTAAACATTTTTCTGTGATTATTGGATTATTCAGGTTTTCTCCTGCTTCTTTAATCAGTTTTGGTAATTTACTTTTTCCTGGAAGCCTTCCATATAAACAAAAGTCAAAATTTTTTTGGACTTCCCTGATGGTCCAGGGGCTAAGACTTTGTGCTTTCAATGAAAGGGGCTTGGGTTCAATCCCTGGTCCTTTATGCCATAGCTAAAATTTGGCATGGAACTACGGAACTAGGTCCTTTATGCCATAGCTAAAATTTGGCATGCTGCAACTAAAAATCCTACATGCTGCAAGCTAAGACCTAGCACAGCCAAATAAATAAATAAATACACATATATATATTTTTTTAAGTTAGAAATTTTATAGGACAGAGGAAAAGGAAGTATTTTGTCATTTTTCAAACAAATTTGTAAATTATTTTGCTTTAATTTCTGATCTTTTTTCCCCCCAGAGTATGCAGCCTGTAAAGTTTTAAGTTTTTAAATGCTCAGTTTCGAAGTGGTCCATTTTATGAATGTGGCAAGCATATTTAACAATTCATTTTTTCTAAACTTCTGTGAATACTGGACAGTGAATTTTATTCTCTGCATTAAGTAGTGTTGTTCTCCTGTATCCCTTTTCTTTCTTCATCGATTCTTTCTGTCTCCTCACTCCCCACACTAATTCCTGTTTAGTTCTAGAGGAGAATGGTCTGTGTCTTTATTTCCCCCCTTTGCTTTTACTGATCTTTGTCTTCAGGAACTCACCAACTCCTTGTCTAGCTGTTTTTGTTCACAGAGCTCATTCTTTCCTGAAGAGGAATAATGGGTCCAGGTGTCAGCTAAGATTGAACCCTGCTTCCCTATTTTGTGATCTTGCCTCTTGGTTGCTTTTTAGTTTTTTAGGGTAAATAATAAAATCTTCAACATGTTTATTCACAAATATTTTTCTTAATTACCAAGTTGTGCCTGTTCACACTCCCACTTGTGACTTAGGAGAGTGCCCTTCTCACTGTGTGTGTGTGTGTGTGTTCGTCTGACTCTTTGCAACTCCGTGGGCTGTAGCCCATCAGGCTCCTCTGTCCATGGGATTTCCCAGGCAAGACTAATGGAATGGATTGCCATTCCCTTCTTCAGGGGATCTTCCCTATCCAGGGATCGAACCCAAGTCTCCTGCATTGCAGGTGTATAATCTTTAATACCTGAGCTACCAAAGAAGCCCCTCTCACTGTATAGCCACCAGCATTTGATATTCCTAAAAAATGTTGTCAGTTTAGTAGCAGTCCAGACATTTTAAACTCTGTCACCATTAACATATATACTCTGCTGCTGCTAAGTCGCATCAGTTGTGTCCGACTCTGTGTGACCCCATAGACTGCAGCCCACCAGGCTCCTCTGTCGCTGGGATTCTCCAGGCAAGAACACTGGAATGGGTTGCCATTTCCTTCTCCAGTGCATGAAAGTGAAACTACCATGTGTAAAATAGATAGCTAGTGGGAAGCTGCTGGATAGCACAGGGAACTCAGCTGGATGCTCTATGTTAATAACCTAGAGGGGTGGGGTGGGGGGTGGGGTGGGAAGGAGGTCCAAGACAGAGGTGATGTGTGTGTACCTATAGCTGATTCACTTCATTGTACAGCAGAAACTAACTCAACATCGTAAAGCAATTATGCTCCAATAAAATAAAGAACTGTCACCCTTAAATCTAGATGGAAATGGCCACCTTGGTTATGAGAGCAGGGAATTCTGAGTGGTGGTGTGCTCATTTAAAGGTGCGTGTTAGCTATGTTATAAAGTGAATAAGAAATTAGTCTATAAGGAGGTCAAACCAGTCAGTCCTAAAGGAAATCAACCCTGAGTAGTCATTGGAAGAACTATTGCTGAAGGTGAAGCTCCAATACTTTGGCCACCTGTTTCGAAGAGCTGACTCGTTAGAAAAGACCCTGATGCTGGGAAAGATTGAGGGCAGGAGGAGAAGAGGGTGGCAGAGGATGAGATGGTTAGATAGCATCATCGACTCAATGGACATGAATTTGAGCAAACTCCAGGAGATAGTGCAGGACAGAGGAGCCTGGTGTGCTGCAGTCCATGGGGTCACAAAGAGTCGAACACGACTTAAGGACTGAACAACAACTATAAATTATGAAAAGAGAGACCCATACATATTACAGTCCCCCAAATAAGGTGCCAGTCAGGGAGGAAGATAAAACTATAAGCAAGACTTGGTGCTCAGTGAAATCTAGGGGGCAAGACTCTAGGACAGTTTGGAAAGGAGAAAGTCCTGGGATACAGGCAGGGACTGTGAAAACCCTCTTCCTGCTTGGTTTGGTTCTCTGGGGATGCCTAGGGGATGACTGTCCCCTTGCTGGGATGGAAGGTGGAAGCCAGCGGTGGGGAGGAGCCAGACTGGATGCATGCGGGCATGACCACCCTTCTGGAAAAAGGGTTGTTCATTTGCTGGCGATTATTGTAGTCACCCTTCACTGATGCTGAAACGGAAGAGAAACAGGAATTGCTGGAATGGGCAGAGGGAAGCGGGTCCAATGCCCTGAAGCTGTTAAAGTGAAATTCCTTTCAGTGCAAACACTTCATACTGAGAACGCAGAGCTTTCTTTCCATGCAGTGGTGGTTGGTAGGACACCAGCGTACATATGGAATATGCTTACTTCCTACCTCTGTGGCTCTCTGAGGGCGGCAGGCCCTCCCAGGACCCCAGCCAGTCCTTTGCCTCCCTCCTCAGGACAGGCTTGGTGGCCTGACATCTTGGAGGGAGCCTAGGGGCTCTGGACTGACCTGCAGGCCCTCCACCCGGTCCCGGGGAGGTCCAGCATGTGGCAGGCATCTGCGGTCACAGCTCTGGGAGGAGGGGCATCGGGCTGCTCACTCTGTAAACACTTTCTGGGATGTGTTAGCAGCTCCCCTCATCAGAGCCAGGAAAGCATTTGGTGCATGGAGCAGGGAAGGAACGCATGGAGTGGCCGGGGGCTGTGCTCTGACAGGCTCTGTGCAGCCCCTGATGCAGGGAGGCCATTTGTCTGGGTGATGCCCACTCTGCATCTGGCTGATTCCTTGTGGATCCTTAGGAGGTTCTTAGCAACCAGACACTTTAAAAATTTTTTTATTTTTATTTTTGGGGGCTGCACTTTTTGGCATTTGGGCTCTTATTTCCCCAACCAGGGATCGAACTCCCCTACAGTGGAAGCTCCAAGTCTTAACCACTTGACCTCCAGGGAATTTCCCCAGACACTTTTTTATTTTTTGCTGCTGGTTTTCTAGTTTGTTTTTATTTATGAAAATTTTTATTGGAATATAGTTTCTTTGCAATGTTGTGTTAGTGTCTGCTGTACAGCAAAATGAATCATGATACGTTTACCTATATCCACTTTGGTTTTTTTTTTTTAGATTTCCTTTACACTTAGGTCACCACAGAGTGTTGAGTAGAGGTCCCTGTGCTGTACTGCAGGTTCTCATTAATTATCTATTTTATACATAGTAGTGTATATATATGTCAATCCCAATCTCCCAGTTCATCCCCCTTGATATCCATAAGTTTGTTCTCTATATTTGTGACTCTATTTCTGCTTTGCAAATAAGGTCATTTGTACCGTTTTTCTAGATTCCACATATATGCATTAATATACAATATTTGTTTTTCTCTTTCTGACTTACTTCACTCTGTATGACAGGCTCTAGGTCCATCCACATCCCTGCAAATGGCACTATGTTGTTCCTTTTTATGGCTGAATAATATTCCATTGCATATAGGTACCACATCTTCTTTACCCATTCCTTTGTTGATGGACATTTAGGAGCAACCAGACACTCTGAAAGACAACTGAAAGATTGGGGACGAGGGTTGGGAAACAGCCCAATTCATGCTAGGGAGTGAACTAGCCTCACTTTATTTTGTAGTTAATTGATTAAAATGTCTAATAGGTAGGCACATACACATATATGTACACAGACAGAACAATATATTATATGCTGATATAACCCTTCATCTTTCTACAGTGGGACTTCGGTGAATTCCTCAAGTGTGACAGGCCACATGTCTCTGTCTTTTCTGGCCTCACTGCTGATTTGTTCCTGTATTGTCAGTTGATCTTCTTTGATGCCCACCCCAGGACACAAGGTGTATCAAGGGAGCTTTGGCTCCCAAGGTTCTTCCTTGCCAGCACAGACAGATGTTGAGTTTTTTTCCACTTCAGATCAGTCCCTTAGTCGTGTCTGACTCTTTGAGACCCCATGGATCACAGCACGCCAGGCCTCCCTGTCCATCACCAACTCCCGGAGTTCACTCAGACTCACGTCCATTGAGTCAGTGATGCCATCCAGCCATCTCATCCTCTGTCGTCCCCTTCTCCTCCTGCCCCCAATCTCTCCCAGCATCAGAGTCTTTTCCAATGAGTCAACTCTTCCCATGAGGTGGCCAAAGTACTGGAGTTTCAGCTTTAGCATCATTCCTTCCAAAGAAATCCCAAGGCTGATCTCCGTCAGAATGGACTGGTTGGATCTCCTTGCAGTCCAAGGGACTCTCAAGAGTCTTCTCCAACACCACAGTTCAAAAGCATCAATTCTTCGGCACTCAACCTTCTTCACAGTCCAACTCTCACATCCATACATGACCACAGGAAAAACCATAGCCTTGACTAGACGGACCTTTGTTGGCAAAGTAATGTCTCTGCTTTTGAATATGCTATCTAGGTTGGTCATAACTTTCCTTCCAAGGAGCAAGCGTCTTTTAATTTCATGGCTGCAGTCACCATCTGTAGTGATTTTGGAGCCCCCCAAAATAAAGTCTGACACTGTTTCCACTGTTTCCCCATCTATTTCCCATGAAGTGATGGGACCGGATGCCATGATCTTCGTTTTCTGAATGTTGAGCTTTAAGCCAACTTTTTCATTCTCCTCTTTCACTTTCATCAAGAGGCTTTTTAGTTTCTCTTTGATTTCTGCCTTAAGGGTGGTGTCATCTGCATAGCTGAGGTTATTGATATTTCTCCCGGCAATCTTGATTCCAGCTTGTGTTTCTTCCAGTCCAGCATTTCTCTTGATGTACTCTACATATAAGTTAAATAAGCAGGGTGACAATATACAGCCTTGACGAACTCCTTTTCCTATTTGGAACCAGTCTGTTGTTCCATGTCCAGTTCTAACTGTTGCTTCCTGTCCTGCATACAGATTTCTCAAGAGGCAGATCAGGTGGTCTGGTATACCCATCTCTTTCAGAATTTTCCAGTTTCTTGTGATCCACACAGTCAAAGGCTTTGGCATAGTCAATAAAGCAGAAATAGATGTTTTTCTGGAACTCTTTTGCTTTTTCCATGATCCAGCAGATGTTGGCAATTTGATCTCTGGTTCCTCTGTCATTTCTAAAACCAGCTTGAACATCAGGAAGTTCACGGTTCACATATTGCTGAAGCCTGGCTTGGAGAATTTTGAGCATTACTTTACTAGCATGTGAGATGAGTGCAATTGTGCGGTAGTTTGAGCATTCTTTGGCATTGCCTTTCTTTGGGATTGGAATGAAAACAGACCCTTTCCAGTCCTGTGGCCACTGCTGAGTTTTCCAAATTTGCTGTCCTATTGAGTGCAGCACTTTCACAGCATCATCTTTCAGGATTTGGAATAGCTCAACTGGAATTCCATCACCTCCACTAGCTTTGTTCATAGTGATGCTGTCTAAGGCCCACTTGAATTCACATTCCAGGATGTCTGGCAGTTAGCAAAGGAAGCTTGTCTTTCAAAAGACACATGGAGGAACCTCCCTGGTGGTCCAGTGGCTAAAACTGGACCCTAAAACGGCTAACCCTAACCCACTGCAGGGGGCCTGGATTTGATCCCTGGTCATGGAACTAGATCCTGCAAGCTGCAACTAAGACCCAGCACAGCCACATAAATAAATAAATGTTAAAAAACAGACCCATGGTACACAGGACATGTGCCCATGCTAAGTTGATTCAATCGTGTACAACTATTTGTAACCCCATAGTCCACAGCCCGCTAGGTTCCTCTGTCCATGAAATTTTCTAGGCAAGAATACTGGAGTGCATTGCTGTGCCCTCCTCCAGGGGATCTCTCCGACCCAGGGGTCCAACCCACGTCTCCTGCATTGGCAGGTAGGTTCTCTACCACTAGTGCCACCTGGGAAGCTTTTTAAATTGTTATGTAGAAATACTTACTGAGCTCAGAGCTTTGTTTGTAATTTAGATTGTGAGATTAGCACATAATTCTGAGATTCAATGAATGAATCCATTGACTGACAATCCCTGAGGTCAAGAGAGAAAGTCATCTTAATGAAAAACTAGTATAAGACTCAGAGAAGGCAATGGCACCCCACTCCAGTACTCTTGCCTGGCAAATCCCATGGACAGAGGAGCCTGGTGGGCTGCAGTCCATGGGGTCGATAGGAGTCAGACACGACTGAGTGACTTCACTTTCGCTTTTCACTTTCATGCATTGGAGAAGGAAATGGCAACCCACTCCAGTGTTCTTGCCTGGAGGATCCCAGGGACGGGGGATCCTGGTGGGCTGCCATCTATGGGGTCGCACAGAGTCAGACACGACTGAAGTGTCTTAGCAGCAGCATCAGTATAGGACTAGAGTTGACAGTGAAAGTGCAAATGGAGCCCTCATATGTATTCAATATTTATAATTCATAGATTCTTTCTTCTTTATTCGTTGATATTAAGGTGAATTTTGCTTCCCAGGTGGCGCTAGTGGTAAAGAACACACCTGCTGATGCAAGAGACAAAAGAGACATGGGTTCAATCCCTGGGTTGGGAATATCCCCTGGAGGAGGGCACAGCAACCCACTCCAGTATTCTTGCCTGGAGAATCCCAAGGACAGAGGAGCCTGGTGAGCTATGATCCATAGGGTCACAAACAGCAGGACACTACTGAAGTGACTTAGCATACACACACACGCAGGGTGAATTTATGTAAAGGAGTTTTACTTCATTTCAGTTCAGTTCAGTCGCTCTGTTGTGTCCGACTCTTTCCGACCCCATGAATGACAGCACGCCAGGCCTCCCTGTCCATCACCAACTCCCAGAGTCTACCCAAACTCGTGTCCGTCGAGTTGGTGATGCCATCTAGCCATCTCATCCTCTGTCGTCCCCTTCTCCTCCTGCACCCAATCCCTCCCAGAATTAGGGTCTTTTCCAATGAGTCAACTCTTCGCATGAGGTGGCCAAAGTACTGGAGTTTCAGCTTTAGCATCATTCCTTCCAAAGAAATCCCAGGGCTGATCTCCGTCAGAATGGACTGGTTGGATCTCCTTGCAGTCCAAGGGACTCTCAAGAGTCTTCTCCAACACCACAGTTCAAAAGCATCAATTCTTCGGTGCTCAGCTTTCTTCACAGTCCAATTCTCACATCCATACATGACCCCTGGAAAAACCATAGCCTCGACTAGACAGACCTTTGTTGGCAAAGTAATGTCTCTGCTTTTGAATATGCTATCTAGGTTGGTCATAGCTTTCCTTCCAAGGAGTAAGTGTCTTTTAATTTCATGGCTGCAATCACTATCTGCAATGATTTTGAAGCCCAGAAAAATAAAGTCTGACACTGTTTCCACTGTTTCTCCATCTTTTTACCATGAAGTGATGGGACCAGATGCCATGATCTTCGTTTTCTGAATGTTGAGCTTTAAGCCAAGTTTTTCATTCTCCTCTTTCACTTTCATCAAGAGGCTTTTTAGTTCCTCTTTGATTTCTGCCATAAGGGTGGTGTCATCTGCATATCTGAGGTTATTGATATTTCTCCCAGCAATCTTGATTCCAGCTTGTGCTTCTTCCAGCCCAGTGTTTCTCATGATGTACTCTGCACATAAGTTAAATAAGCAGGGTGACAATATACAGCCTTGATGTACTCCTTTTCCTATTTGGAACCAGTCTGTTGTTCCATGTCCAATTCTAACTGTTGCTTCCTGACCTGCGTACAGGTATTGCTGAAGCCTGGCTTGGAGAATATTGAGCATTACTTTACTAGCGTGTGAGATGAGTGCAATTGTGCAGTAGTTCGAGCATTCTTTGGCATTGCCTTTCTTTGGGATTGGAATGAAAACTGACCCTTTCCAGTCCTGTGGCCACTGCTGAGTTTTCCAAATTTGCTGTCATATTGAATGTAGCACTTTCAGAGTATCATCTTTCAGGATTTGAAGTAGCTCAACTGGAATTCCATCACCTCCACTAGCTTTGTTCGTAGTGATGCTTTCTAAGGCCCACTTGACTTCACATTCCAGGATGTCTGGCTCTACATGAGTGATCACACCATTGTGATTATCTGCGTCGTGAAGATCTTTTTTGTACAGGTCTTCTGTGTATTCTTGCCATCTCTTCTTAATATCTTCTGCTTCTGTTAGGTCCATACCGTTTCTGTCCTTTATTGAGTCCATCTTTGCATGAAATGTTCCCTTGGTATCTCTAATTTTCTTGAAGAGATCTCTAGCCTTTCCCATTCTGTTGTTTTCCTCTGTTTCTTTGTATTGATCGATGAGGAAGGCTTTCTTATCTCTCTTTGCTATTCTTTGGAACTCTGCATTCAGATGGGAATATCTTTCCTTTTCTCCTTTGCTTTTTGCTTCTCTTCTTTTCACAGCTATTTGTAAGGCCTCCTCAGACAGCCATTTTGTTTTTTTTGCATTTCTTTTCCATGGGGATGGTCTTAATCCCTGTCTCCTGTACAATGTCATGAACCTCTGTCCATAGTTCATCAGGCACTCTATCTATCAGATCTAGTCCCTCAAATCTATTTCTCACTTCCACTGTATAATCATAAGGGATTTGATTTAGGTCGAACCTGAATGGTCTAGTGGTTTTCCCTGCTTTCTTCAATTTTGGTATGTTAGAATTACTTTTATGGGCTATGTGTTTCACCAATGCTTTTCTTCTGGTCTATAGCTTGATTTTTTTTTTTTTTTTGGCTGTACTGGGTCTTTGTTGCAGTTCATGGTGTTCCCTGGTTGTGGTCTGAGGGCTCCGGAGCCCAATGGCTCAGTAGTTGCTGCTTGCAGGCTTGGTATTCCCATGACATATGGGATCTTAGTTCCCTCACCAGGGATCAAACCCACATCCCTTACATTACAAGGAGGATTTGTAACCACTGGACCACCAGGGTAGTCCCTAGGTTTTTTAACCCCTTCTTATAGTCTTTTGCAGAACGGAAGTTTTAAATTTTGATAAAGCCCAACTTATCATTTTTTTCATCTGTGGATGTTGGTGTTGGGTGTCATGGCTAAGAACTCGATGCTAGGTCCTGAAAATTTCCTCCTATATTTTCTTCTGAAAGTTTTATAGTTTTACAGTTAAGTTTTTGATCCATTTTGAATTGTTTTTTTGTATAAGGTGAAAGGTTAAGGTCAAGGCTCACTTTTGCCTGTGGATGTCCAGTTGTTTCAGGATTAGTGTGAGACTGTCCTTCTTCCACTGAATTACTTTTGTTCCTTTGTCAAAAATTCACCGGGAGTATTTCTGTGGGTCTATTTCTAGAATCTATTATTTAAGGACAAAATGTAAGATATCGTATTTATTTTGCTGCCCCGGATCTTCACTGTGGCCCACAGGTTTTCTCTAGTTGCGGCAAGCAGGGGCTACTCTCTAGTTGCCGTGTGTGGGCTTCTCATAGTGCTGGCTTCTCTTGTTGTGGAGCGTGGGCTCTAGGTGGATCGGTTCAGTAGTTGTGACTCACGTGCTTTAGCGCAAGGGCTCAGAGTTGTCTTATATGGGTTTAGTTGCCCCTTGGCATGTTAGTCTAGGATCTTAGTTCCTGGACCAAGTATTGAACCTATATCCCCTGCATTCAGTTCAGTCACTCAGTTGTGTCCAACTCCTTGCGACACCATGGACTGCACCATGCCAGGTTTCCCTGTCCATCACCAACTCCTGGAGCTTGCTCAAACTCATGTCCATCCAGTCGGTGATGCTATCCAACCATTTCATCCTCTGTCCTTCTCTTCATCCCCTTCTCCTCCTGCCCTCAATCTTTCCTAGCATCAGGGTATTTTCCAATGAGTCAGTTCTTCAGATCAGGTGGCCAAAGTACTGGAGTTTCAGTGTCAGCTTCAGTCCTTCCAGTGAATATTCAGGACTGACTTCCTTTAGGATTGACTGGTTTGATCTCCTTGCAGTCCAAGGGGCTCTCAAGAGTCTTCTCCAACACCACAGTTCAAAAGCATCAATTCTTCAACACTCAGCTTTCTTTATAGTCCAACACTCATATTCATACATGACTACTGGGAAAACCATAGTTTTTACTAGATGGACCTTTGTTGGCAAAGTAATGTCTTTGCTTTTTAATATGCTGTCTAGGTCGGTCATAGCTTTCCTTCCAAGGAGCAAGTGTCTTTTAATTTCATGGCTGAAGTCATCATCTGCAATGACTTTGGAGCCCAAGAAAATAAAGTCTGTCACTGTTTCCATTGTTTCCCCATCTATTTGCCATGAAGTGATGGGACTAGATGCCATGATCCTAGTTTTCAGAATGTTGAGTTTTAAGCCAACTTTTTCATTTTCCTCTTTCACTTTCATCAAGAGACTCTTTAGTTCTTCTTCACTTTCTGCCATAAGGGTGGTGTCATCTGTGTATCTGAGGTTATTGATATTTTTCCAGGCAATCATGGTTCCAGCTTGTGCTTCAATCTGCCTGGCATTTCATATGATGTACTCTGCATATAAGTTAAATAAGCAGGGTGACAGTATACAGCCTTGACGTACTCCTTTCTCTGTTTGGAACCAGTCTGTTGTTCCATGCCCAGTTCCAACTGTTACTTCTTGATCTGCATACACATTTCTCAGGAGGCAGGTCAGGTGGTCTGGTAATCCCATCTCTTTCAGAATTTTCCTCAGTTTGTTGTGATCCACACAGTCAAAGGCTTTGGCACAGTCAATAAAGCAGAAATAGATGTTTTTTCTGGAATTCTCTTGCTTTTTCGATGATCCAATGGATGTTGGCAATTTGATCTCTGGTTCCTCTGCCTTTTCTAAATCCAGCTTGGACATCTGGAATTTCATGATTCAGGTCCCGTTGAAGCTGGGCTTGGAGGATTTTGAGCACTACTTTACTAGCGTGTGAGATGAGAGCAACTGTGCGGTAGTTTGAGCATTCTTTGGCATTGCCTTTCTTTGGGATTGGAATGAAAACTGACCTTTTCCAGTCCTGTGGCCACTGCTGAATTTTCCAAATTTGCTGGCATGTTGAGTACAGCACTTTCACAGCATCATCTTTTAGAATTTGAAATAGCTCAACTGGAATTCCATCACCTCCACTAGCTTTGTTCATAGTGATGGTTCCTAAGGCCCTCTTGACTTCACACTCCAGGATGTCTGGTTCTAGGTGGGTGATCACACCATCATGGTTATTTGGGTCATGAAGATCTTTTTTGTACAGTTCTTCTGTGTATTCTTGCCACCTCTTCTTAATATCTTCTGTTTATGTTAGGTGCATACCATTTCTGTCCTTTACTGAGCCCATCTTTGCATGAAATGTTCCCTTGGTAGCTCTAATTCCCGTGCATTGGCAGGCAGCCTTTGACCATTGGGCCATCAGGGAAGTTACGAGACTCTTTATTTTGTTCTATTGATTTATGTGTTTATTGCTCCTCCAGTACCATGCCATCTTTATTATTTTATCTATATGGTAAGTATTAAAATTGTATATAATCATTCCTCTCACTTACTCTTCTTTATCAAAATTATTTTTGCTATTTTTTTGCATTTTCATATAAACTATTGAATAAGCTTGACTATATTATACAGAAAATCTTGCTGGAATCTTGATAGGAATTGTGTTACACCTATTGGTTGGTTTGGGGAGGATTAACATCTTTACTAAGCTGAGTCTTCCAATGAACATGAACACAGTCTGTTTCTTTAGTATTTAGATCTATTGGCTTCTTTCATAAGCGTTTTGTAAAATTCTGAACAATGTATTTTGTATGTGTACCTGAATATTTCATTTTTTGGAGTGATTGTAAATGGTGTTGGGCTTTTCATTTTATTATCCACATGTTATTTGCTAAAATACAGAAATACAGTAGAACTCTGGGTGTTGCTTTGGGCTTCCCTGATAGTTCAGTTTGGTAAAGAATAATGCCTGCAATGCAGGAGACCCCGGTTTGATTCCTGGTTCAGGAAGATCAGCTGGAGAAGGGATAGGCTACCCACTCCAGTATTCTTGGGCTTCCCTTGTGGTTCAGCTGGTAAAGAATCTGGCTGCAGTGCAGGGGACCTGGGTTCCATTCCTGGGTTGGGAAGAGCCCCTGGAGAAGGGAAAGGCTACCCCCTCCAGCATTCTGGCCTAGGAATTCCGTGGACTGTATAGTCCACCAGGTTGCAAAGAGTCAGACACAACTGAGCAACTTTCAGTTTCTTTTACTTTGTAACCTGCAGCCATTCTAAAGTGAAAGTGGAAGTCTCTCAGTCATGTCCGACTTTGTGACCCTATGGACTATACAGTCCATGGAATTCTCCAGGCCAGAATACTGGCATGGGTAGCCGTTCCCTTCTCCAGGGGATCTTCCCAACCCGGAGATCAAACCCAGGTCTCCCACATTGCAGACGGATTATTTACCAGCTGAGCCACAATATTAGTTTTAGGAGTTTTTTGGTAGGTTCCTTGGGATTTTCAATGTAGACAAAGTGGCCTAAAATTAAGGCCCAGTATTATGTGCTGCCTTGATATCTGGTGAACCCATGAGGGCCTTGAGTACACACTCTGACGGTTCCCCTACTCCTCTGTTCCCATGGATATGGTCTCCTAGGCATACAACCTTCCTTATCTAAGTCTCAAGGCAAAGTTCCTGCTTATAATGGAGTAGTGGGTTTCTGTTCCCTGCAGCCTGCAGAATTACTCAAACAAGCCAGTCATATCCTCCTGAGAGAGCCAGAGGCCACCTCATACTCTGGATACTACAAAGCCTGTCCCTTGTCCCTGCTTGTTTACTTTGTCCTGAGTGAGACCACGATGGGGTCCTGTATGGCATGTGGTGATCTTCCCAGGTGGTACTAGTGATAAAGAACCTGCCTGCCAGAGCAGGAGCTGTAAGAGACAGGGGTTAGATCCCTGAGTAGGGAAGATCACCTGGAGGAGGGCATGGCAACCCACTGCAATATTTCTTGCTTGGAGAAGTCCATGGACAGAGGAGCCTGGTGGGTTATAGTCCATAGTGTAGCAAAGAGTCAGACACAACTGAAGTGACTTAGCATGCAAGCATGCAGGCATGGGATGTTGTATCTGCTCTTCCCTTGGACTTTGAGTATATGTGATTAATAAACTGTTGTCTGTCTCATCTGTCTAATGTCATGTGTCATGTATTTGGCCATTCCTTTAACAATAAGGTGGGAATCCCTTCGTCATGAATAAGGTGACTGCTGCTGCTGCTGCTGCCAAGTTGCTTCAGTCATGTCTGACTCTGTGCAACCCCATAGACGGCAGCCCACCAGGCTCTGCTGTCCCTGGGATTCTCCAGGCAAGAACACTGGAGTGGGTTGCCATTTCCTTCTCCAATGCATGAAAGTGAAAAGTGAAAGTGAAGTCACTGAGTCGTGTCCAACTCTCAGCGACCCCATAGATAGCAGCCTACCAGCCTCCTCCGTCCACGGGATTTTCTAGGCAAGAGTACTGGAGTGGGGTGCCATTGCCTTCTCCGAAACAGACAATCACATCATCTATAAGTAAGGTTTTATTTCTTCCATTTCAATCTGTATGCCTTTGTTTTCTTTTCTTGCCTTATTACACTGGCTATCATTTCCAGTTCTATGAATAAGAGTGCTGAGTGTGGACATTCTACCTTATTCCTGATATCAGGGAGAAAACATTTAGTCTTTCATCAGTAAGTATGACATTGCCTGTAGATTATTGCTCTTTATTAAGCTGAGGAAGTTCTCTATTTCTGGTTTACTAAGAATTTTTATCATGAATAAGTGCTTAATTTTGTCAAATGCCTTTTTCTTTATCAGTTAATAAGATCTTGTGACTCATCTTTTTTACCCTCTTGATTTGATACATTATACTGTTTGATTTTCAAATAAAAACAGCATTGCATTCTTAGAATAAACCACAGTTGGTCATGGTGTATCATTTGTTGTATACTGCTGAATTTTATTTGTTCATATTTTGTTTGAGGATTTTTGCATCTAACTTCATGAGAGTTAGTCACCTGTACTTTCTTTTTTTTGTACCGTTTTTATCTGATTTTGATATCAAGGTAATGCTGTCTTCATAAAATGAGTTGTGGAGTGTTTCTTCCTCTTCTCTTTTCTGGAACAGATTGTGTAGGATTGGTGTTAATTCTTTAAATGTGTGGTACAATTCTCCAGTGAACGAAACCATGTGATCCTGGAGCTTTTGTATTGGACAAGGTTTAAACTATGAATTCAATTTCCTTAGTAGTTATAGCACTCTTTAGATTATCTTTTTTATGTTGGGTGAATTTTGGTTGTTTCTGTTTCTCAAGAAATTGGCCTATTTCATCAAAATTGTTGAATTTATGCATGTGGAGTTGTTTGTTGTTTTCCCTAATTATCCTTCTAATAACTGTGGTATCTGTAGTGATACCCTGTTTCATTCCTGATATTGGTAGTTTGTTCAGTTCAGTTCAGTTCAGTCACTCAGTCGTGTCCAACTCTTTGCGACCCCATGGATCGTAGCACGCCAGGCCTCCCTGTCCATCACCAACTCCCAGAGTTCATTCAAACTCAACATCCATCAAGTCGGTGATGCTATCCAGCCATCTCATCCTCTGTCATCCCTTTTTCCTTCTGCCCCCAATCCCTCCCAGCATCAGAGTCTTTTCCAATGAGTCAACTCTTCCCATGAGGTGGCCAAAGTACTGGAGTTTCAGCTTTAGCATCATTCCTTCCAAAGAAATCCCAGGGCTGATCTCCTTTAGAATGGACTGGTTGGATCTCCTTGCAGTCCAAGGGACTCTCAAGAGTCTTCTCCAACACCACAGTTCAAAAGCATCAATTCTTCAATGCTCAGCCTTCTTCACAGTCCAACTCTCACATCCATACATGACCACAGGAAAAACCATAGCCTTGACTAGACGGACCTTTGTTGGCAAAGTAATGTCTCTGCTTTTGAATATGCTATCTAGGTTGGTCATAACTTTCCTTCCAAGGAGTAAGCATCTTTTCATTTCATGGCTGCAGTCACCATCTGCAGTGATTTTGGAGCCCCAAAATAAAGTCTGACATTGTTTCCACTGTTTCCCCATCTATTTGCCATGAAGTGGGACCAGATGCCATCCATGATCTTCATTTTCTGAATGTTGAGCTTTAAGCCAAGTTTTTCATTCTCCTCTTTCACTTTCATCAAGAGGCTTTTTAGTTCCTCTTTGATTTCTGCCATAAGGGTGATGTCATCTGCATATCTGAGGTTATTGATATTTCTCCTGGCAATCTTGATTCCAGCTTGTGCTTCCTCCAGCCCAGCGTTTCTCATGATGTACTCTGCATAGAAGTTAAATAAGCAGGGTGACAATATACAGCCTTGACATACTCCTTTTCCTATTTGGAACCAATCTGTTGTTCCATGTCCAGTTCTAACTGTTGCTTCCTGACCTGCATATAGGTTTCTCAAGAGGCAGGTCAGGTGGCCTGGTATTCCCATCTCTTTCAGAATTTTCCACTGTTTATTGTGATCCACACAGTCAAAGGCACTAAAAGGTGACTAGAAGGATCAGGAAGATCCCCTTCTCTAGGAGATCTTCCTGAACCAGGGATTGAACCCAGGTCTCCTGCATTGCAAGGCAGATGCTTTACCAGCTGAGCCACAAGGGAAGCCCATTGGTCGTTTGTATCATCTCTTTATTCTTAATCGGTCTTGATTATTTTCTTTGTCTATTTATTGTTTTGTTGATGCATACTGTTGACCTTTTCAAATTGTCAGGTTTTTCTTTCACTGATTTCTTCTGCTGCTTTTCTGTTTTCTGTTTCCGTGGTTTGTGCTCTTTATTATTTTCTTTCTTCTGGTTGCCTTGGATTTTTTCCTCTTTGTTTTTTATTTTCTTGGAGTGGAATTAGATCATTAATTTGAGATCTTTTCTTTTTTTTTAAGTAAGCATTTAGTGCTATAAATTTTTCTTTCTGTAACTTGTTTTGCCATGTTCCACAAAATTTGATATGTTTTAATTTAATTCATTTTTTGAATTTTTCTGTTTCCTTTGAGCAGTTCTCTCTGACCCATGAATTATTTAGAAATATGTTATTTAGTTTCTATTTGGAGAATTTCCTGTTACCTTTTTGTTACTGATTTCTAGCTCAATTCCATTATGGCCAGAGAACACACTGTATGATTCCAATTATTTTAAATTTGTTGAGGTTTGTTTCATGTCCAAAAATATGGTCTATTTTAGTGAATGTTCCATGGGCACTTGAAAAGAATGTATATTCTGCTATTGTTGGGTAAAGTGTTCTTTAAAGGTCAATTAAATTTTGCTGATTGACAGTGTGTCTAGTTCTTTGGTAGCATTGTTGCCTTTCTATCTCGTTATCAATCAATTGCTGACATGGGGTGTTCCAACTCTAATTGTAGATTTGCATATTTTTCCTTTCAATTTTATCAGTGTTTGCTTTAAGTATTTTAGAGCTCTATTGTTTGGTGCATACACATTTAGTGTGCCTATATTTCCTTGCTGGAATGTTCCTCTGTGGAAATTTTCTTTGCTCTGAAGTTTATCTCTTTTAATGTAGCCACTCCTTTAAAGAAATAACTATTAAATATGCTATTAGCATAATATATTTTTCTTTTACTTTAATTTTTTTTGTGTTCAACCTGTCTATATGATTATATCTGCAGTGATTTCTTATAGCAAGCATATAATTGAGTAGTGTGTACTTTTTTTAATCCACTCAGCCAGTCTCTATCTAGTATGCAGTGTATTTCAACCATTTAAAATAACTATTGATATGTTTTAACTATAGGTTATATAAATATATATTATTGCTGTTATAACTGTTTGTTATATTTGTAGGGTTTATTTATTTTTTATTTAAAAATGTTTATTTATTTATTTTATTGAACCAGGTATTAGTTGCAGCATGTGGGATCTTTTTGTGTGTGTGTGTGTGTGTGTGTGTGTGTGTGTGTGTGTGGCATGCAGGATCTTTAGTTGTGGCATGTGGACTCTTAGTTGTGACCTGTGGGATATAGTTTCCTGACCAGGGATCAAACCCAGGCCCCTACATTGGGAGTGCCAAGTCTTAGCTACTGGACCACCAGGGAAGTCCCTATTTTAGCGTTTTAGCTTGCCATTTTATGTTTTGTTTCTCTGTCTCTTATTCCTGTGGTTCCCTTTTATTGCCTTCCTGTGGTCTTCTTGAGAATTTTTTTAGAATTACATGTTGATTTAGCTGTAAAGGTTTTGAATCTTTCTCTTTCCCCTAACCCTCTTATGGTGGTGCTGTCTTATCACAGACATTGTGTGAGGTGTCGAAAGTTTACCTTAATTTAGGTTTTACCTCTTCCTGCTTTTAATATGGTAATTATCTTAATTGTGTTCTTTTCATACATTGAGCACCACATCAGATGATATAATTTTTTGTTTCAACTATCAAACGTAGTTTTTAATAAAGCTGATGAAGGACTTTCGTGGTGGTTCAGTGGTTACGAGTTTGCCTGCCAGTGCAGGGGTCATGGGTTTGATCTCTGGTGTGGGAAGATCCCACAAGCCCCAGGGCAACTAGGCCCCTGTGCCATAGTTACTGAGCCTGCGCTCTAGAGCCTGTGCTCCACAATGAGAAGCCTGCTCACTGCAACGAAGAGTAGTCTCTGCTGTCTGCAAGTAGAGAAAGCTTGTGCACAGCAGTGAAGACCCAGTGCAGCCAAAAATAATAAATAGAAAAATTTTTTTATAAGTTCATGAAGACAAAGGCATTCTACAATATTTACCCTTTTTTACCCATTACATTGTTCTTTCTTTCTTCTTGGAGTTTCAGATCTTCTGTTATAACTTACCTTCTTTCAAATATCTTTTAAAAAATAATTTAATTAATTTAAAATTAATTTAATTTAAATTTAAAAGAATAATTTAAAAGGGAATATAATAAAAATAATTTTGGCTGCACTGGGTCTTCATTGTTGATCATGGACTTTCTCTAATTGTGACGAACAGGGCCACTCTTTGTTATGGCACGTGGACTTCTCATTGCGGTAGCTTCTCTTGTTGCAGAGCACAGGCTCTAGGGTGCTTCAGTGGTTGCAGCACATGGGCTCAGTAGTTGTGATGCATGGCATATGGGTTCTAGAGTGCAGGCTCAGTAGTTGTGATGCACGGGCTTAGATGCTGCATGGCATATGGGATGTTCCTGGACCAGGGATCGAACCTGTGTTCCCTGCATTGGCAGGTGGATTCTTATCCACTGTACCACCAAAGAAGTCTTGCCTTTTTTTTAGAGTACTTCTTTTATCATTTCTTTAAAGGTAGGTCTTCTGGTGACAATTCTTAGTCTTCTTTCCTCTGAGAATGTCTGGATTTCCCCTTTATTCCTGAAGGGTATTTTTGCTGGGCATAGAGTTCTGGTCCAAATGTTATTATTATTTTTCTAATTTCAGCACTTGAAACATCTGCTACTTCTTTCTGGCTTCTTTGGTTTAAGATGAGAAATCCACTATCCGTTTTAATTGCTGTTCCCCTATAGGCAGTGTTTATTTGTCTGTGATTTCAGATGTTTGATTATGGTATTTTGTGTGTGCGTGTTTCTTTGATGTTATTCTTTTTAAGGATTCAGCCTCCTGAATCTTTGGTTTTATGGTTTTCCCTGAATTGGGAGAATTTCAGCCACTATTTCTTCAAATATATTTTTTAACCCTATGCTATTTCTTTTTTCCTTTTTATACTCTGATAACATAAATTTTATATCTTTTGTTATTATACGATAGGTCCTTGATGCTCTGTTAATTTTATCTTCAAAATATTTTCTCTCTGTTGTTTAGATTAAATAGTTTCTCTTGCTCTTTTTCATTTTTACTGATCTCTCACCTTAGTATTCTAAAAAACTACATCCAGTTTATTTTCTGTAATTTCTGTTCTTTACTCCTTTTAATGCATTAAGATTGTTTCCTTGTTTTTTTATTAATGCCAGCTTCCCTTTCATTTAAAACTACTGGAAGGATAGTTATGACCAACCTAGATAGCATATTCAAAAGCAGAGACATTACTTTGCCAACAAAGGTTCGTCTAGTCAAGGCTATGGTTTTTCCTGTGGTCATGTATGGATGTGAGAGTTGGACTGTGAAGAAGGCTGAGCACCGAAGAATTGATGCTTTTGAACTGTGGTGTTGGAGAAGACTCTTGAGAGTCCCTTGGACTGCAAGGAGATCCAACCAGTCCATTCTGAAGGAGATCAGCCCTGGAATTTCTTTGGAAGGAATGATGCTAAAGCTGAAACTCCAGTTCTTTGGCCACCTCATGTGAAGAGTTGACTCATTGGAAAAGACTCTGATGCTGGGAGGGATTGGGGGCAAGAGGAGAAGGGGACGACAGAGGATGAGATGGCTGGATGTCATCACTGACTCGATGGACATGAGTCTGAGTGAACTCCGGGAGTTGGTGATGGACAGGAAGGCCTGGCGTGCTGCGGTTCATGGGGTCGCAAAGAATTGGACACGACTGAGCGACTGATCTGATCTGATCTGATCTGATTGTCTTATCAACTCATCTTTTATATCTTGTTTCTAAAAGTCCAAGATCACTTTTGTTTTATATTTCATAGCAAATGCTACCTAAAGTTTAGATTCCTAGAGTAAAACTTTGTTTCCAAAATATTACCTCTTGCATGTTCTGTTACTGTTGTTTAATGCTGCAGATGCTTGTAGTTTCCAAGTTGGTTTTAATCTGTTCACATGTCCTTGAATGGGTGTTTGCAATGGCCCCATCACCTTTTGATTATTCCCAAAACTAGTGGGCAGATTTTTCCTGGCATCAGTCAGGATAGGCTAGATCTTCTGCAGTAACCTTCAAAAAAATCTCAGCAGCATAATACACAGAGGGCTTTTTCTCACTCATTTGTACATCGATCACATTTCTTCTCAGTGCTGTTGCCATCTAAAACATTGCTGATTGCCATTTCTGTGGAGAATTGGAAATGTGACAAGTTTAGCGCTGGTTCTCTAAATTTTCTGCATAGAAGTGACACATACCACTCACGTTTTGTTCCGTGTTTGTTGCTTTGTTAGCCAAAGCAAGTGACATGGCCATGCCTGACTTCAAAGGCTTGGGGTCATGCACTCGTACCATGGGCCCAAGAGGAGAACTGGAAACATGTAGTGAACAGCAGTAATGGCTACCACAGGCTCCTTGATGGTTAGTTTGTATACCCTAGAAATCTGTCTTTAAGATGATCAGGAATGGATCTGGGATTAGTTAAGCAAGTACCTACCAGCCATACCTACCTACCTGGCCAAATCAGTAATTATGGTTACCATCTGGTTGGTTGGTGCCTGTGCTTTAACAATCATTAAATACTTCAGATATAATTCTTGGGACTTGCCTGGTGGTCCAGTGGTTTCAATGGAGAAGACTTCACCTTCCAATGCAGGGGGTGTTGGTTGAGGAGCTAAGATCCCACATGCCTTGCAGCAGCAAAACAAAACAGAAACAATATTGTAACAAATTCAATAAAGACTTTAAAAATGGTCAACATCAAAAGAATCTTAAAAAATATCATTTTTGATCATATAGTTTTTTTTTATTGCAACTTGATTCATCTAGCATCCTAAAAGACTAATTGTGGGAGCTGGGGTCATAGCTCTGTCTGCCTACTTATTTTAATGTGGCTCCTCTCCCAACCGCCTTTGACTGCTCTTGGTCCCTGGTAAGAGAGTGGCTTCAAGTGAAGCTCTTTCTGTGCTTTGTCATGGTCTCCAGCTGTACCAGTTTCTTAAGAATGAATATTTAAAAATCTGCCCTTGTTGACTTGTTCTTTATTGGATCCTGCCTATACTTGACCTAACACCAAAAAAAAAAAAAAAAAATCCTTAAGGGACTTCCTTGGTGGTCCAGGGGCTAAAGATCCACCTTGCAATGCAGGGGATGTGGGTTTGGTCCCTGGTCTGGGAACTAAGATCTCACATGCCATAGAGCAACTAAGATTGCATGCCACAACTACTGAGCCAACACCCCACAACTACAGAGTCTGTGTGCCACAACCAAAGATCCACATGATGCAACCAAGCTCTCACATGCCGCCACTAAGACCTGATGCAGCCAAATAAATAAAGAAATACTGTATTTTAAAAATCCTTAAAATTTTTATCATATGGTTGACATTATTTCAAAATAGTTATTCAAAACTATTGATATTCCTGTGTTCTGTTTTCCTATGGTCATCTGGGACAGTTTCTGGGTAGGGGGACTTGGTTACCATAGTTACATGAATGCTGACATCTTGACTGTGGCACTTTGTAGGTGGACTCCTTGTAGCAGGCTTCTCCCTATCCTCTGTGGCATGGTATGTGGTAGACCAGTTGTATCTGAAAACTCAAGGACAGGATGAAAAGTACCTCAGAGATCATGGATCGCCAAACAGACTTAACCAAGGTTCAGAACCAGTGAGAGTCAGAGCTAAGATAAACTCACTTCTCTAATTCACTCAATGTCTTTCTCAATGTATAGCATCAATGCAAGTGGCTAGTGACTGAGTTGAGGGACTCTACCTGTCACAGTCTTAGGCACTTCTTCCTTTACTAATTTTACTTCTTTTCTCACTCTTTCTTCCCTTCCATCCCTTTTCACCCTTCTTTCCTAATATATGTTAGGTCAGCCAAAGGAGCCTACCAGTAATGTTCATCCTTGCTGTTGGCACTGAGTGCTGAATGGATTACTCACTATTGGAAGAAGGAAGCATTTAGTGTCTAGTTGGAGAACATTGGTGTTAAAGGGTAGAGAGATTCGTAGGTGAAAGGGTAGGTGATTGTTTATTGTACAAGGAAGTGTAATAGTGATGTAGTCTAAATAATACTAATTGGTCTTTCCCTTGGCTTGGCCTGGATCATGCTGTTTTCTGTAAATTTTCCATCAGAGAGCAGATGTCATCTAGTGACTTTCCTACAAGTGTTTGCTTGCTTAGAGGTGAGCTCTGTTTATTTCTCTGGTTACAAAAATGTGTTGTTTATAACTTGTAAAGAAATGTGAATCTATTCTGATTTGCTTCCCAAGCACATTTCATTACCCAGCCCAATGTCAGCTGGAACAAACTGCCTTTATTATAATACTGGTTGAGGAAGACATCCCAGGCAGGCTTCCTAAGCTTGCACAGTCTTTATCAGAGGTATAGAAGTTTATGAGAATTCACTTCGAAATATTTGAATTTTGGCCACAAATTCAGGTTAAGGTATTGGCTCAATAAAACAGGTCATTCCTTTGAGTCAAGATGTAACTAGCATTAGTGGGGAGAATGAAAGGAAGTAGGTGCATCATCACTTGTTGTCTGTAGGGAAATTGGTTCCAGAACTTTCTGCAGATACCAAAAATCCAAGGATGCTCAAGTATGTTCATGTAATTTAAGCACATCCTCTGTAGACTTTAAATCATCTCTAGATTACTTATACTACTTGCTGCTGCTGCTGCTAAGTCGCTTCAGTCGTGTCCAACTCTGTGCGACCCCATAGAAGGCAGCCCACCAGGCTCTGCCATCCCTGGGATTCTCCAGGCAAGAACACTGGAGTGGGTTGCCATTTCCTTCTCCAATGCATGAAAAGTGAAAAGTGAAAGTGAAGTCCCTCAGTCATGTCCGACTCTTAGCGACCCCATGGACTGCAGCCTACCAGGCTCCTCCATCCATGAGATTTTCTAGGCAAGAGTACTGGAGTGGGGTGCCTTTGCCTTCTCTAACTTATACTACTTAATACAATGTAAATGCTCTGGAAATAGCTATCAATACAATGTAAATGCTGTGGAAGTAGTCGATGGTGCGTGACAAATTCAAGTTTTGTTTTGGAACCTCTGGGAAAAATTGTCCTAAATATTTTCTTTTCTTTTTAAAAAACATTTTAAATTTGAAGTATAGTTGATTTATAATGTTGTGTTTGCTTATTTGCTTTTTGAAATTTTCGGCTGCGACCTGCAGTATGCAGGATACTAGTTCTCTGACTTGGAATTGAACCCACACCCCTTGCATTGGAAGGCAGAGTGTTAACCACTGAACCACCAGGGAAATCCCGTCCTGAATATTTTCTGTCCACAGATGTGGAATCTGTGGATGCAGAGGGCAAACTTCACTTGGTCAGAATTTCTTGGTGACTGAGACAGGCATCACTGAGTTCTTACTCTGCTCTTGGATGTGGTTACTGTTTCCTTCAAATGGTGGTGTGTTTGGTTGTGTCTCCATGCTGTAGTCATAAAGAACTGTTGTTGCCTCTTGCTTTCCTCTGCTTATTCTCCCCTCCTCTCGAGCCTTTCTCCACTTGCCCCTCTGTTCCTAGTCCTATCTCTGTCAAGATTCAAGATGTTGGCAAAGTCTTTCCCAGTCCTCTCCCCACCATTCATCTCCCCTCTCATCGTGTTTGACTTTGAGTTCATTCTCTACATGTCTTTCTCCTCCGTTGGACTTCACCTTTGACCCTGCTGTCTCACTCCTTGAGGTCTTTGTCTGCTTTACCTTTGGGCCCCTCCCAGTGTAGCACAGATGCCTGGACATGTGAGAACTCATTTGACCACCTCCTCTCTGCCTTGGAAGAAGTTCATACTGAGTTGGGGAGGCCAGTATTGGGTTGACCAAATGGTCATTTGGCTTTTTCCGTAGGACGTGATGGACAAACCTGAATGAACTTTTTGGCCAACCCAGTAAACAGCATGAGAAACACAGAATGGTTCCTGTTGTAGCTTTGCTGGGTCTCTGATCCAGACATGCCCCGAATCCTTCTAGTAATGAGCCCTCTGTTCTTCCCATACCCTCAGTCTCAAATTTCAGGAGTGCCCCATTCCCCAGACCATTCTGGGTCTTTCCCACACTTGCCCATGATTTAAAAACCTGGGCCTCTTGTACTTTACAGCCTTTGCCCTGAGATATCTCCAAGGTAGCCTTTGACAACCTGACACCATTAATCTGACTTTTTGTCTTTGTTTTCTCATTGTGCTTTTAGGAAAAGCTGTTAAAACGTCTCCTTCGCTGTTTTCAGTACTTTATGTCCCTGGCTGTGCATTTTGTGCTGATTCTCTAAGTTAGGGTTTCCTGGTAGATTCGAAACCCAAAGCAAAGATTAGCTGTTTACAACTTACAGAGAACAGCATTAATTTATATTTGAGGAGTCCTTGCTTATTTCTCATAAGCAAGGTCTATTTTTATAGATTTATACTTAGTTTGCTAAATTTATTGTTATGTAATCATTAAGAGTTAGATCAGATTTAATAGTAATATAGGGCTTCCCAGGTGGTGCTAATAGTAAAGAATCCACCTGCCAATGCAGGAGACGTGAGAGACCTGGGTTCGATCCCTGGGTTGGGAAGATCTGGAGTAGGAAATGACACCCTACTCCAGTATTCTTGCTTGGAGAATTCCATGGACAGAGGGGCCTGGTGGGTTACAGTCCATGGGTCACAAAGAGTCAGACATTACTGAGCACACACACACAAATAGTAATACAGTACCTTTCATGGACATCCTCCCAGCTTAAGCAATGAAACACTATCAGTACAAACAAGTAGGTACATCTTCCTCTTTTCCAGATGTAATAACCACTCTGAATTTAGAGTTTAAAATTCCCTTACTTTTCTTTATACTTTCACTGCATATTCCTAAACAAAATATGTAGTGTTGTTTTATTTACTTTTATTTTTTAAATATTTATTTTATTTATTTGGCTGTGCAGGGCCTTAGCTGAGGCACAATCTTCCATCTTCATCGTGGCATGTTGAGTCTTTCAGTTGCAGCGTGTGAGATCCTTAGTTGTGACGTGAGAACTCTTAGTTGCGGCATGTAGGACCTAGTTCCCTGACCAGGGATCAAACTTAGGCCCTCTGCACTGAGAGTGCAGGATTTTAGCCACTGGACCCCCAGGGAAGTTCCTGTACTGTGGTTTTCTACTTTTAAAACTTTATGTAAATGAAATTATACTGTGAACAGTCTGAAACTTCATATTGTTTTTGCTCAACATTATGTTAGTGAGATTCATCCATGTTGTTAAGTGTAGCTTTCACTCATTTATTTTTGCTGCTGAGTAATGGTCCATTGTATGAAGACATCAGAACACATATTTTTTTACCCTCCTGTTGCACATCTCATTACAGTGTTTCCAATTTTGTTTTTATGGACAATTTTATTACATGTTCTTTTATATGTTAATTTCTTTAGGGTCTGTGCCTAGGGAAGAAATTGCTGAGAGAAATAATACACCCTCTTCAACTCTACTAGCTATTATTGCACAAATTATTATCTGAGGTCATGGAAACCAATTTATAGTGTAATCAAAAATCTAGGAATCCTTCTTGTACCATATCATCTCCAATGATACTCAGTATTTTCCAGCTTTTTCATTTTTGCCAGTTTTGTATATGTTACATGTATCTCTTTGATGTTTATAATTTGTATTTTCCTGATGGCTAGTTAAATACCCATTTTTTTATGTTTACTGGCCTGTGGGTTTTTACTTCTGTAAACTGCTTGTCATATCTTTTGCCCATGAGTTTCTTTTTTGTCTTCTCACTTATAGACATCGTTTATATATGCTGGATACTAATCCCCTGTTGGTAGAGATTTTGGTCTTTTTTTTTCAATGATGGATCCCAAGTTCCTCAAGCAGTCTCTGGTAGATGTTCAAGAGTATTTATTGAATGAATGGATAGCTGTTTTTTCATCTTATCATTTATAGTTGGCCTTGTATGTCTTTTTAAAGAAATCCCTTCTTACCTTGACACCACACAGATATCTTCTTATATTTTCTTCTAAATGTTTAACCTCATATATATTTTTTGCCCCAGGAAGTTATTTTATATCCTGTATGGCTCTGTGAAGAAGAAATAAATGAGTTTCCAACAGGCTTTACCATTCACTAACTATGATACTCAACAGCTCTCTCTATCTCAAGAACCTCAATTTTGAGACTTTGCTCGTGGTCCAGTGGTTAAGACTCTACGGGCTCGGGTTTAATCCTTGGTCAGGGAACTAGATCCTGCATGCTAAAACTAAGACCCAGTGCAGCCAAAAAAAAAAAAAAAAAAAGGCAAAGGAATTTCAATATATCCCCTTATTTAAAGAAGTGGTGGTGATATGAACTGCCTTGCAGGGTTGATGTGAGATTAATTTAGATAAACTGTCAAGCATGTAATACATGCCTGGCACATAATAAGCCATTCAATACTGTGGCTGTTTCTTCCTTCTCTTGTCTCCTAACTGAGGGTGGCAAAGTTCTAGGAATATGAAACCGCCTCCCCATGCGAGCAACTTCCCCGTGGACAAGGAGAAACCCATGATGGGCCCTTTCCAGCTTCTTTCTGGCAGCTAGCTCATCCTCCCTCTGCCTTCCTCCTGGTCTGGCCTCATCTCCACAGCCTGGGTTTCTGCACTACGCCAAGTAGCAAACGCCTTTCTTTTATAGCCTGTCACAAATCCCTGAGTAGATGCAGGCAAGCCTTTGAGCCGCTACACCATTTTTTCTTCTGAACGCTTAAAGACACTTTTCATCAGAACAGAACTGCTTTTCAAACAAGGATATAGGCTGCCTTCCTCACAAGGAAGGTTTGTGATCCATTTGCATTTCAGTTATTCCTAAATACAGCCAACGACATCAGTCCGTTCTTTACTGTTGGCATTGACTTGCTGTGGAGGGGGGACCAACAGATTTGTAGTAATGGTCAGCCATCAACTAAATATAAGTATTAGATGTAGTCACACTGAATTATTATCATTTTTTAAATTTATTTTTAAAAAATTATTTATTCATTTATTTATTATCTTTGGCTGCACTAGTCTTTGTTGCTGCACACAGGCTGCTGTAGTTGTGGTGAGCTGGGGCTGCTCTTTGCTGTGGTGAGTGGGCGTCTGATTGTGGTGGCTTCTCTGCTTGGCAGCTCATGGGCTCTAGAGCTCCATTCAGCCGCCCAGTGGCTTGTGGAATCTTCCTGAACCAGGAATCGAACCTGTGTCCCCTCTATTGGCAGGTAGATTCTTTACCACTGGAACACCAGAGAGGGCTTCCCAGGTGGCGCTAGTGGTAAAGAAATCTCCTGGCACTGCAGGAGACACGAGCTTGAGCCTTGGGTCAGGCAGATCCCCTGGAGGACGGCATGGTGACCCACTCCAGTATTCTTGCCTGGAGAACGCCATGGATAGAGGAGGCTGGTGGGATATAATCCATAGCAAAGAGTCAGACATGACTGAAGTGATTTAGCATGCACCAGGGAAGTTCTATTATTTTTGGAATGTTTATTTTTGTTTATTTACTTGGCAGTGCCAGGTCTTAGTTGTGGCACTCGGGATCATTAATTGCGGCATGTGGGCTCTGGTTCCCTGACCAGGGATTGAACCAGGCCCCCTGCATTGGGAGCACAGAGTCTTAGCTACTGGACCACCAGGGAAGTCCCTGGAGTTGAATCTTTACAAAGGCTGGAGTAAGTGAAGCTCTGTCTTTCTTCCCTTTACTGTACTGATAAGCTACTTATGATTTAAATGTGTTTTGAGTAATGTTTCAACATGTCCCTCAATATTAGTTTTTAGATTGGGAGGTTAAGCAATCATATAATTAGCATATTTTAAAATTAGCAAAATTTGCCTGAAATGTTCTCATAATAGTTTCTTTAGAATTTAAACTCCTTGAGGGTAGAACTACATCTGTCTCCGTTACCACTGTCATCCTTAGTACTGTGACCTGGCATGGAGCAGGTGCTCAAAAATACAGAATGAATGAGTGAATGAATGTGCTAAGACCAGGAGTGCTTCATAACCATATTATGATTTTAGCTGTCTAAGCTTTTAAACACAAATTTGTTCTGAGATTTTATTTGGAGTGTAGCAATTTTTGTGTACATTTAGAAAGTTAAGATTGCGGTTTGTTCTTCATTTGCATTTAAACATTTGACAGTCCAACTTGCTGATATGTGTTTCAAACCTGATCCTTGCTGGCCGTGAGTAGTATATTCTTTAAAATCTTTGCCAGTCTGGTAAATGCTTTAACTTTTTTTCTTATTGCTACTGATATCATACCTTTCTTGGTTGTTGGCCTTTCTTCTTTTGTGAGTTTCCTATTCATGTCATTTGCCCATTTTTAAAATTAATCTGTTCCTCATCTTCTTATTTGTTTTTAAGGGATGTTTTTATATGTTGGCATTAACAATCTTTTTTTATGTGTGTTTCAAGTATTTTCATGTTTGATTTTTCACTTTTCAAATTTAATATTAGCTGTATAAATATTTGTATGGTTTCTGCCTTTGGTGTTGCACTTCTAAAGATTTTCCCTACATCAAGATCTGATATGCATATAAATATATTTCATTCTGTAGTTGCTTTATCAGAGTAATTCAGGATCATGTAATCTTGTAGTCATCTGATGCCAGCTGCCCCTCTGGCCATGGGTAGGTTCTGGGGCTATCAGGCAGGCTGGTCCTAATGCAGGCTAAATGGTGGCTCTGAGCTTTTCTCCCTCTGGGAAGAGAATAGGGCTTGGGGGCAGAGACGTTTTCTCTCTCTCTTTTTTTTTCTTTTGAAAATTTTTTTTTTTTATGTGGATCATTTAAAAAGTCTTTATTGAATTTGCTACCATAATGCTTCTTTTATGTTTTGGTGTTTTGACTGTAAGGCATATGGCACTTCGCTCCCAGACCAGGGATTGAACCCGCACCTCCTGCACTGGAGGGTGAGGTCTTAACCACTGGACCGCCGGGGAAGTCCCCAGAGAGTTTTTCTGTTGGTGTCTTGATAGGAGACTGCTACCTGGCCAGCTGGTTCTCTGAGGTCCCTCAGGGACATTGACTGTGCCTCCTCCCTGGCATGGTGGGAGGGTAGCCACATTGTTCTACTATAGCCGAGCACCAATATTTATACACAAAAGAGTTTAAAAGCTGCAGCATTGAAGGGGATTCAGCACCCAGAAAAAGGAATACCAACAGCCCACTCAGAACAGGCATCTCTATTACAGAGCTCTTATATGGAGTTTTTCTTTTGTATAGAAATAGAACTGCCCTGGAGGAAACAGAAAGAAACTGGAAAACCACAAACTAAGAGTATGTAAGGAGATTCCACTACAGCCCCAAATGGTTTTCCCCAACAAAAAACAAATGAAATTTTCAAAGTAAAAAATCCAGAGGATGAGTTGAAGGACGTCCAAGTGAAGGAAATACCATCTACAACAGTGGAAAACCACAGAGTGTAAATCATGAGGGAAAAGCTGAGGGACTTGGAGAACAGATTTTGGAGACCTGATATTCAAACCATGGAAGCAGCAGAAGGAGGAAAAGCCATGGATGGAAGACAGACTACAGTGAAACTACTATTGGCAGAATGTTTCCTTGAATGAAGAGAAGGGAAAGAAGAAAAGACTTGAGTCTGAAAGGACTCGCTGGACTGTCAGGACTGATATAAAAAGACGCAAAGAAAAATATGCACATATTCTGGTAAAATTTATGACTTCAAAGGGTGATGGTTAAAAGTTGCCACCTTATATTATTTAAAATGTCCAGTTTTCAATAAAAATTTGACACACAAAGAAACAGGAAAGCATGGCTCACACACAGGGAAAGAACACAGTTAGTAGAAATGTTTTAGGAAGCCAGTTGTTAAACTTTTTTCTTTTTCTTTTTTTTGACCATGTTTCATGGCTTGTGGGATCTTAGTTCCCCTGCCAAGGACTGAACCTGGGTCCTCAGCCATGAAAGTGCAGAGTCCTAACCAATATGCCACCAGGGAATTCCCTAGAATTCTTAAACTATTTTTTTTTCTTTTTGGATGGTTAAATTTTATGTTTGCTTCCCATTTATTAATATATAATTAACGTGTATGTGTGTGTGTGTATGTGCTCAATAGCTCAGTCATGTCCAACTCCTTGTGACCCTATGGACCATAGCCCACCAGGCTCCTCTGCATGGGATTTCCCGGGCAAGAATACTGAGGTAGGTTGCCATTTCCTTCTCCAGGGGATCTTTCCAACCCAGGGATCCAACCCTCATCTCCAGCATCTCCTGCATTGCAGGTGGATTCTTTACCACTTGAGTCACATGGAAAGTCCCATAATTAACATACAATGCTGTATACATTTAAGGTGTATGGCATAAAGATTTGACTTACGTGTTAGGTTGGCCAAAAAGCTTATTCGGGGTTTTCCATAAGATGTAATGGAAAACCCCAAATGAACTTTTTGGTCAACCCAATATATCATAAAATGATTATCACAATAGGTTTAGTGAATATCAGTCATCTCCTATAGATACAACATTAAAGAAATAGAAAAATTTTTTTCCCTTGTGATGAGAACTTCTAGGATTTACTCTCTTAACTTTCATATGTAATGTACAGCAGTGTTAATTGTATTTAACATCTTGTATATTACATCCCTAGTAATTTATCTTATAGCTGAAAATTTTAACTGTCTCATCCAATGCTCCCACATCTCTGACCTCTTTTTCTTTGAGTTTGTTTGTTTCTTAGTTTTCCAAGTATAATTGACCTATGGTACCATATTAGTTCCTAGTGTACAACATAATATTTAAATATTTCTAAACATTTCAAGGTGATCACCATGATTAAGTCTAGTTGTTGTCTGTCACTACAAATACTTTAAATTAGAAATATTGTAATTATAACATTTATAATTATATTGTAATTATATTATAAATATGTTCAAAACTTTCAGATGAAAGATAAAGTAACTTACAATGGGTAAACAATCAGACAGATATCAGACTTTTTTTTTTCACAGTTCTTGATCTTGCAAAATTCCACCACTTTCTGGAATATATTGAGTGTGTATATGCACACACATTCAGGCACACACAAACACATATATTACCATTTACATTTTTATCCATATGAAATTGATTTTGATGCATTGATTGAAGAAGGGATCTGAGTTTGCCCATTTTCCTCCTAATTTACCTATTGTCTCAAAGAACTTATTGACTAATCTACCACTTTCCCATTGATATAAAAGGGTATGTTTAAAAAATAAATAAAGGCTATGTTCATTTCATGTTAAGTATAAACATTCATATACTTACAGGTTTGACTTAAAGCTTATCTTCTTAATATATTACTATTAATTTATTATAAATCATTTGATTATTTTGCATATATATTTTAATTTTTATAACATTTATTTTGATGATTATTTTGCATACACAGATAATGTTCCTTATGTAACACGGTGCTTAAGGGGAGATGGCCACGTACTGAGTGTAATACCCAGCTTGCACAGCTATACATGAGGTGGCAGCCGTGATAGTGTAATGAACACCTGCGTACCCACCGTGGCGCTTATGAAATGGGTGCTATCAATCCCCCTGCAGCCTCTTGTGTGTTCCTTCCCTTCTGCATCCTCCTCTCTGCTCAGACATCACTACAACAAGGTGAATTTTATTTTAGCCACTTGAGTGCCTATCCCCAAATAATGCACTAAGGGAGGTTAGCCTTTTCTGAGTTTTATATGAATGAAATCATACTGTTGTCTATTCTGCTCAGTGTTATGGTTTAAAATGTCATCTCTCTCGATATATGGAGCTGAGATCATTCATTTTCATTGCTCCATTGTGTCCCAGGGTATAAACAGACCAAAATTTATTGATGTATTCTGCTGTTGATGGTCTCTTTTTATATGACGGTAGATTTATTTTGCTTATATCTACTTGAGGAGTTTTATATTCATTTCATGAGTGAGATTGATATGTAATTTTTTTCTTGTTTGGTTTTTGTTATCAAGTGTATAATCTCATAAAAATGAATTATTGGATGTTCCTTGTTTTCTGTTCTTTGAAAGAGATTTTTTTTAAATTGGAATTCTTTACACTTTGAATGTTTTGTAGAGCTCACCTTAAAACCATTTGGATCTTTTGTTTTATTCATGGGAAGAATATTAAATACTGATTCTGTTTCTGTAATAGTTAAAGGACCATTGAGGTTTTTCTGTTTTATTTATTTTTATTTATTTATTATTTTATTTAATTATTTTATTTTATTTATTTATTTTATTTTTCTGTTTTCTTTATTTTTAGCTGCACTGCATATGTGATCATAGTTCCCTAAACAGGGATTGAACCCGCATCCCCTGTGGTGGAAGTGCAGAGTCTTAACCACTGGACAACCAGGGGAGTCCCTTTCTGTTTGGTTTTATTTTAGTCAGTTTTGCTTATTTAGAATTTTTTTCTAAAGCTTTAAAATTTTGAATATACCAGTATTTCAAATATACTGGCATAATTGTTTTCTTTTTTTAAATTCATTTATTTTAATTGGAGGATAATTACTTTACAATACTGTGGTGATTTTTGCCATAGTAGGTTCTCATAGGCTTCCCTGGTGGCTCAGACGGTAAAGCGTCTGCCTACAATGCAGGAGACCCAGGTTTGATCCCTGGGTCGAGAAGATCATCTGGAGAAGGAAGCGGCAACCCACTCCAGTACTCTTGCCTGGAAAATCCCATGGACGGAGGAGCCTGGTAGGCTACAGTCTATGGGGTCGCAAAGGGTCGGATACGACTGAGCGACTTCATTTTCACTTTCAGGTTTTTGCCATACATTGACATGAATCAGCCACAGGTGCACGTGTCCCCCTAAGTTCTGAGATACATTAATTTGTTATGGCTCATATTCTTCTCTGTATCCTATCGTTCTTGTCTTCTTCCTCCTGGAGTATTACAGGAGCTTACCTTCTGTCTCACTCCCCTCCAATTCATTCTCCATTAGAATAGTTTCACTTTTCTACATAATATCCCTTGGATGCTTCCTAGGAATAGACACTGACTTTTCGACCTGCCTCACCAGACTCACGTCGAGATCCAGCCTGAGTCTGCCCCTCTACCTCTCTCCTCTCCACTCTCACTCCACGTGCACACACTGCTCATCCAGCTTGCTCTGTTGTTCATTATGCCCATTACCTCTGCTGCCTCGGCCATGTCCCTCTCATGTGCCCCTGCAGCATCCTGTCCCTTGCTCTCCTGGATGACCCTCTCACCTGACTTTGAATGATCTACTTGCTGATCTCATCTCAGTTCACTCCCAGCCCTAGACAGTGAGCTCCCTGAGAACATGGACTGTCTCCTGTTCGGTCTCTGATGACTAGCTCAACACTCCCATTGAGGTGATACTCAATACATTCTTATATTACTGCTGACATCAAAAACTTGTTTGGGGAACTTTTTTTTTTTTGTCAAAGAAAATTCATGTTTGTCAGAAGAAGTTTAAGAAATCATTTGAAATATAGAGGGATTGTAACAGATATTGTGCAAGTTAAATTAAAATGGAAAGTTACACTGAGAAATTTCGATAGTCATCAATGGATTTTATACTTCTTTTTTTAAATTAATTTTTAAATTGGAGTATAGTTTATTTACAATGTTGCATTAATTTCTGCTGTATGGCAAAGTGAATCAGCCATACATATACACATATCCACTGTTTTGGGAACTTTGTAATGACATGAGTCATCATGGCATTCATTGGTACAGCTTCTTACAAATTAAGTGATTAATTGAGTAATTGCAATTACATTACCAGTCTTCCCTGGTGGCTCAGCAGTAAAGAATTCACCTGCAATGCAGGAGATGTGGGTTTGATCCCTGGGTTGGGAAGACCCCCTGGAGAAGGAAATGGCAACCCACTCCAGTATTCTTGCCTGGGAAATCCCATGGACAGAGGAGCCTGGTGAACTACAGTCCATGGGGTCGAAAAGAGTTGGACTTGACTTAGTGACTAAACAACAAACAACAAGAACAAAACAGTAAGAACTAGAGATGTGAAAGAACATGGCAGGGCCCATGGAGTTTATGGGGAGGTAGGCTGGACCCCTGGATTCCCCACCACAAATCTGGACCCCTTTCTAGATGTGAATATCCATCACCACTTTTAACAGGTGTCCAGCATCTCCAAGTTTGGCTTAGGAGTGTGATTTTCCATGTGTCTGGTACTGTTCATAAAACTAATCCTATGTTTATTCAGGATTTAAACCTCAGTGACATTTTCATGTCAAACAAATGTGGAACGATGGGGTTGTGTTTTTAAGCCTGCAAAAGAAAATTACTATCATTCCATACATCATTAAAAAATTAAAACTATACCTTAAAAATATACCAACTTAAATCCCCAAACCTTTGTCTCACTCGATGTCCTGCTTGGAACAAACACTGTAGTTTGCCTTTCTCCTTTTAAAAAAGAACAGAAGATAATCTGTTTGTTACAATTTCTTCTGATTTATGCCTCCAGTATAGCTTTGTTAACCATTGAATTGTTGGGATTAATGTTAGCATCTTAATTCTATAAAAGCATCACTTTGGGTTTTCAAGAAGTCTTTACCATTTGATGCTAAACCCCTAGTATTTTTGGATAGTTTATGGGAATTCGAGTGATGCCATTTTCTATGCAGGGAGCAGAGACATCCTGACTATAAATCACCATCTTCCTATCGCCTTGCTTGTTTAAGAATTCTGAAGGGCAGGAGCATCCAAAAGGCAAATCTGGCAGCTCTGCTGACGTGTTAGCACTGAAGACTTCCTGCCCTGCTGAGCTTAGAAAAACAAACTGGCTTAGGATGAATATAAATGTTTTTGGGAGTATATGCAAACAGCACATTTCTGTCTTTTTCTTCTCTTGGAAGCCTGCATTTTGAAAGCCTGTAGGATTTCAGCCGCATAGACGAGCTGTTTCCTGAAAGAAAGAAAGCCGTGAGGGTGAGAAAGACCTTGAATAAACATGCCTGTGTCCCCGATGTGTTTCTGGACTCTGTCAGGTTGGGTGATGTCTCGTTGCCAAATGGGGAAGTGCTGGTAACATTTTTCCCTTTCCTCCTTTTCTTTCTCTTTCCTCCTTTTTTCCTTTTCTTCCTTCTTTCTTTCTCTCTTCATCCCTCTCTTCCTTCCTCCTCTCTCTCTTTCTTCCCTCCCTCCCTCCCTCCTTGTCTTTCTCCTTCTCTCTCCCTTCCTCCGTCCTTCCTTCCATTTTTCTCTTTCTCCCTCCCTTCCTCTCTCCCTCCTTCCCTGTCTCTTGCTCTCTCTTTTCCACTCCCTCTCTCTTTTCCTTCCTCCTTCTGTTCTTTCCTTTCTCTCCCTCTCTCTCCCCCCTCTCTCCCTCCCCACCTTCCTTTTCCTCTCTCACTGATAGGCTTATACAAGTTCATGTATTGGGATATACACTGATTTGCATTATGCTTAGTGTTGGACTCTGACATTGGCAACAAAGACACTGTGCCCATGTAATCAATCTGTTGTCCAGTAACGGTGTTTTCTGCCTATTTAGGCTTGCACTTGTGCTCTTGGGGCCTGGGTGGGGTGGGCTGTGGCTCACTGGGAGCAGGAGACATTGGAACAGCCAGAGAGGGGGGCTGGGGCCTGGCCTGGCTGGAGTCGGAGAGCTGTGGAGGCAGACAGGCACTTGGGGCCAAGGAGCAAAGCGTCACAGCGCTGCTGTAGGTAGAAGCAAATGACTCTAGAGCCTGGCAGATCCCAGCCAGGTTCCTAGAGAGAGTCAACGCTGTGATGCCTGCAAGGAAAAGGGCAGGCTCCAACTCTTGTGTTTGGAAAAGTGGAAAATAAGAAGTTTTTCCCTAAGAAACCCTCCCCTATCTTGCCCCCCCTTATCCTGACCACTCTATTTAAAACTGCAGGGACTTCCCTGGTGGTCCAGTGGGCCCAGTGGTTGAGACTTCGCCTTTAAATGCAGAGGAGGGCGGTTTCGATCCCTAACTGGGGGGCTAAGATCCCATGTGCCCTGCCACCATAGAGCCCAAACATAAAAAACAGAAGCAATACTGTATTAATAACAAATCAATCCAATAAAAACTTTAAAATGATCCACATGGAAAAAAAACCTTAAATAAAACAAAAAGCCATTGCAATTTATACCCCCCCAGCACTTCCAACTTCTTTTTCTTGTATGATATTATGCCATGCCATGCCATGCCATGCGTGTGTGGTCAGTCACGTCCAACTCTTGGTGACCCCATGGACTGTAGCCCACCAGGTTTTTCTGTCCATGGGATTTCCCAGGCAAGAATACTGGAGTAGCTTGCCCTTTTCTTCTCCAGGGGCTCTTCCCGACTGAAGGATCAAACCCACATCTCTTGTATCTTCTGCATTGGCAGGTGGATTCCTTACCACTATGCCACCTGGGAAGCCATGTGACATTATACAACTTATATATTATGTTCATTTTCTGTTTCCCCTAGTTAGAATATGAACTTCTTGAGAAAAGTGATTTCTGTCTGTTTTGTTGACTGATGAATTCTCTGTGTCTAAAGCAGCCTCAGTGCCTAGTAGGTGCTCAACAAACAGTATGTTGACCCTGGACATACCATCAAGAAGTATCTGGACAGCAATCTTTTGGGGAGTCCCCTCCTCCTGCCATTTGGGGTAAAGTAAAATAGTGATTTGTACTCTGTTTAAAAAGTAAAGATGCCTTTTCTCTGCCAGGGAGGTAATCATGAGTGTCAATGGGGAAGGGGCTGTGGGAAAAATACATATTTCATTTTGAGATCAAAAGGTAGATTCCACTTCCCAGACTGGATCCCCCCGAGACTGGTCCTCCCTTAGCCTTGCACCCCTGATAGGGTGGACATGATGATGCTGGGGAGGGAGCTACAGAGATTCTCCCAGGAAACACCTTCCTTCTCCATGGCACTTTTCCCTTCTGGATCATTCTCACATGTAGCACTTCTCAGCAACCACAGTTTTGCTCACTTTCCCCAAATAAATGATCGCTTCCTTCTCTATGCTGATGATCACCAGTATGACTGGACCAGGAAGAGGGGAGGGAATGGGAGAAGCAAAGAGTTGGGTAGGAAGTTTACAACTGATGAAGATTTGTGATGATCATCCATCTAGCTTTTTTCTTTACCTGTGGAGTGCTGTTCAAGGAATACAATTTTCCACTTCTTTCCCCTGAGGTGTTTTAGAATTATTTCCACGTGACATTTTGGTGATTGAGGCTCTTTCCAATGGGTGAGCTTACTTCAAGTCCTTGAAAAACGGGCTCTTAAGTACAGTTTTGTGGGAGGGGTGGGCTCCAGGGTAAGAGGATCTATATTGTGTATATTGGCACAGGCAGGCTTTCTTTCCTCTGCCCGTTTAGAGTAATAGTCTAGTTTTTAAATAACCCCTTGTGAAGTGCCAGCGTGGTCTTCAGCCAGAGCATTCTAGTCTTTCTGTGGCAGAAAGAATATTCAAACATCAGTCATGCCGGGCTCTCCGTGGGGGTGGAAGGGCAATCTATGTTGGTTTTTCTAGGAAAGACAATTAATTATTGACTTTCTCGTATGCACCAAGCCTATTGCCGAGGACTGAAGAGGGTTCACATATATAAAGAAGTATTGTGATTGCATGTTCAGGTTTTCTCCTTTCAAGGAACTATTAATACAAGGTGAAGTCTGTTCCAGCAAGATCTTTTCACAGATTACTTTTGGCCCTGCTTGCCAGGGCTGATTAAAGGGGTGTGTGTGTGTGTGTGTGTGTGTGTGTGTGTGTGTGTGTGTAGGGGAAGGAGATGGAAGGAGAGAGAAAGAGAGAGAAATTTGAGAGAGACTATGTGTTTAGTGGGGCTTCCTTGGTGGCTCAGTGGTAAAGAATCTGCCTGCCAATGCAGGAATCCAAAAGATCCCCTGGAGAAGGGGATGGCAACCCACTCCAGTATCCTTGCCTGGAAAATCCCATGGACAGAGGAGCCTGGTGAGCTGCAGTCCATGGGGTCGCAAAAGAGTGGGACACAACTCAGCAACTAAACACCACTACATCGTGTGTTTAAGGGGCAGGTGGAAGAGTGGTGCTGTGAGTGACATTGATAAGATCCGCATTCCAGTTTGCGAAAGAGAGTCTTAATAGCATAAATTTAAACTCAAGGAAAGACCTTCTCCACGGAACAGTTCATTCCGATTATGCACACCGACGAGGCATCACCCTCCTTTCAGCACTAGGAGGGACCCAGAAGGGTCGCCACTCATGTTTCTTTGGAAAATGTGACTCAGAGTGAAGGTGAAGTTTGCAACGACTTGGTGTTGGTGTTTCTGTAACATGGTATGGAAAGCCTCGAATAAACTTTTTGACCAACCCAATATTTTAGCTGAAATGTACTCATACTCAGGCATTTATTCAAGTGATAGACCTTTCAAACCAGTAAGATAGAGAGAATGTATTTGCTCAGTCATATCTGACTTTTTATGACCCTGTGGACTGTAGGCTGCCAGGCTCCTCTGTCCATGGAATTTCCCAGTCAAGAGTACTGGAGTGGATTGCCATTTTCCTCCTCCAAGGGATCTTCCTGAACGAGGGATTGAATGTGCATCTGCTGTGCCTTCTGCATTGCAGGTGGCTTCTTCACCCACTGAGTCATCAGGGAAGCCCAATGTATTCATCTGTTGATGGTAAATAGAGAAGAGAAACCTTAAATTTCTAGTATCATTTTTTTAAAGACTCAAATAATTGTGAAAACTCATTTTCTTTCAGCTGATCCTGTCAACCTTGGCAAAGTAAATATATTTCATATTTACTTATAAAGTAAAACATCTTGGGATGATGACATCCTACTTGAAAAACTAAAATGATCCAGAAAGTTTCTGGATCCTTCATTTCAGGTTCAGGTAACAAAATGCACATCATGCATCTTGGAACAAAAAATGCACTTGGTATTCTGAATTTAAATAATGTTGGTTAACTTGATTATTCCCTCATGAACCTTGGAAGGTAGAAACCGTAAAATCCTGTGTGTAATCCAGGATTCGAGGAATAACATCCAGAGACCCTCCAGGGAATGTATTCCTTGCAGGCTGACCCAGACTCTGGGGATTCTGTCTAAAACATACACTTTAAGACTCAACAAATATTATCATTTAAGAGGACTCATTGGAAAAGACCCTGATGCTGGGAAGGATTGAAGGCAGGAGGAGAAGGGGACGGCAGAGGATGAGATGGTTGGATGGCATCACTTACTCGATGGACATGAGTTTGAGCAAGCTCCAGAAGTTGGTGATGGACAGGGAAGCCTGGCGTGCTGCAGTCCATGGAGTTGCAAAGAATGGGACATGACTGAGCTGAACTGAGCTGAACTCCCTTCCCTGGCTGTCCAGTGGTTAAGACTCTGTGCTCTGGATTCAGGGGGTAGAAGTTCAATCCCTGGTCAGGGAACTAAGATTCAACATGCCACACAGCGCAGCCAAAAAAAGGAAAAAAATATAAAGGGACCTTTCACCTGTAGGAGTGGTCTGCACCTTCCATCCTGGAGCTGAACTCTCCCCTGTAGACCTTAGCTGCTGTTAATTGAGACTGACTTCTTATGCATTCAAATTCCTGATGGTGACTTTAATTGGCCTCTATTAAACCCTGGTTTCACAGGGAATTGTAGTGCTGTAGTAGCTTAGGGGACTTCCCTGGCGGTCCAGTGATTAAGTCTTCATCTTTTAATGCAGAGGGGGTATGGGTTCAATGGGGAGCTAAGCTCCCGCATGCCTCATGACAAAAACCAAAAACAAAAAACCCCAATAAAACAGAAACAATAATGTAACAAATTCAACAAAGACTTTAAAAATGGTTAACATAAAAAAAAATCTAAAAAATAGTGACTCAGGGTTATGCCTTCGTATCCTTTGGCTTTTGTCCTGACCTATAAAGCCCAGCTGGAGTCTCAGTTCTTGGAACTAGTGTCTTACTTCCATGAGTTGTCTGTGTCGCTACAGAATCTGACAGTCTGTTTGTTGACTCTCTAGTGACCAAAGTGGGGATTCTGAAATGAGGAGACTCAAAGCTGGTGAAGTCCCTGTCGGCCTGGAGAAGAGCCTCATTCTCAGTCTTGTCCTGGCAAAGTGTTTGTGGCTGAAACAAGGAGGCAGAGGGCATGCTCAGATTCGGGCTGACATGAAGTGGGGAGAGAGCGATGCAAACCTTGATAAATGGAGTCAGGATCCAAAAAGAGCCTTGGCAGGCTGGGGTGATGGGTCAGATCCAAAGAGAGCCTGGATGCTCAGGGATAGTACAGTCCAGTTCTCCAGTACAGACATGACTTCACAGTGACAGGTAGGAAAAAGCCTTGAAAGGTGAAAGTGAAAAGTCAGTGTTAGTCATCAGTCATGTCCGACTCTTTGCAGCCCCATGGACTGTAGCCTGCCAGACTTCTTTGTCCATGGGATTCTCCAGGGAAGAATATTGGAGTGGGTATCCATTCCCTTCTCCAGGGGATCTTCACAACCCAAGAGTCAAACCTGGGTCTCCTGCGTTGCAGGCAGATTCTTTACTGTCTGAGCCACCAGGGAAGCCCAGGAAAGAACCTTACTGACCTTTATTGACCACAGTTCTGTAGAGGTCAGTGGTGTGGTGCTTGGCTGTGTTCATGCTCTGAAGAGAGGTGGACATCCACCTGTAGTGCTCAGACCAAGCTTGGGAGAAGGGTTTAAACTGACTTGTTGAAATTCAGCAGAAATCCCACTGTATAATGTCAATGGTGACCACTTGACTTTTGAGGCATATTGGGTTCCCATTCTTTTGTGTAGAAACACCCACTTCTCCTCCACTTGTCTTTCCTTCCATCACATCAGTCAAACATTTTGCCAAGTCTTGAGAGACATTCTCTATCCTATCCAGGGTGTTGATAGAGGCTTGTTGTTGTTGTTCAGTAGCTCAATTATGTCCAACTCTTTGCGACTGCATGGACTGCAGCACACCAGGCTTCCTGCTCCTTGGCCATCTCCCAGAGTTTGCTCAAACTGATGTCCATTGAGTCGATGATGCCATCTAGCCATCTTATCCTCTGTCACCCCCTTCTCCTCCTGCCCTCAATCTTTCCCAACATCGGGATTGTTTACAATGAGCTGGCTCTTCGCATCAGGTGGCCAAAGTTATTGGAGCTTCAGCTTCAGCGTCAGTCCTTCCAAGGAATATTCAGGATTGATTTCCTTTAGGATTGACTGGTTTGATCTCCTTGCTGTTCAAGGGACTCTCAAGGGTCTTATCCAACACTCAGGATCCAATAAGGATCTCAGAAGGATCTCAGCTTTCTTTATGGTCCAACTCTCACAACCATACATGACTACTGGAAAAACCATAGATATGATTATATGGATGGAGTCTAGGACACGCAAATTTTGTCCTTGAATCGCCATCCCATACTTACTCTCTCCTGCCAAAGTCAAAGCCTTCGGCTGGAGGGGGAGGTGAGTAAGCTGCATTCTTGGGTCCCTGAAGGGGCTGTCTGGATTCCTCCTGACCCCCAGTCTGGTGACTCAGCAGCTGTGGACAGTGGCTGGTGGGATGATGCATTTTGGCAGCTTCTCTCCTTGGTTCTGGATCTGTGTCATGGGAAGCTTGCACATATCCTGGTCCAGCCTCCCTTCCCCCACCCCACCTCCCCGTCCTCCCTTCAATTGTTGCTGCCTAAGGGGCCTGACCTCCTCATTCACCCTGTCCTGTGAGGCATCACCTGCCACCAAGTCTCCCCAACATGTAGGAAGTTGGGTCCCTATCCGGTGAGAATGTCAGTGTGTGTTCGTTGCTGCCCAGGCTGCTTGCTTTCTGAAGTCATAAGAGAACTTAGCCATTTCTCCTTAAGGAAAAGTCTGGTTTTCCTAAGAATGTCCCCATGGAGGGAGCTGGGGGGATGGGATGGGGGTGAACTTTTGCTTGGAAGCTGGGCTACAGTCCATGGGGTTGCAAAGAGTTGGACATAACTTAGTGGCTGCACAGCAGCTTAGTGGCTGCACAACAACAACAGCAAAAGTTTCTTCCAATCATATAGATCTGTGACTCAAATGTTAGTCCCTGCCTCGATTCTGCTGTGTTTATACTTTAGAATTCAACTTAGTATATGTGCATTTGCTAGAGGGGAAGGGAAGACGGGAAGGCTGTAGGGGAGGATGACAGAAAGTGGAAAGGTACCTCATCCCACCCTTGGGGAGCAATGGGCCACTTCAGAATAGTTTGCGAGATTTCTTTTATTTTTTGTTTTAACGTATACCTCCTCTTCTATGGATGTCCTTCCCATTCAGTGCTCACCGCAGAGCACTGAGTGGAGTTTCCTGAGCTGTACTGTAGGTTCTCATTAGTTACCTAGTATATGTGCATTTTGCATGCTCAGTTGCTTCAGTTGTGTCTGACTCTGTGTGACCCCATGGACTGTAGCCGACCAGGCTCCTCTGCCAATGGCATTCTGCAGGCAAGAATACTGGACTAGTGGGTTGCCATTTCCTTCTCCAGGGGATCTTCCCGACCCAGGGGTCAAACCTGCATCTTCTGCATCATAGGCAGATTCTTTACTGCTGAGCCACCAGGGAAGCTGTATCAATCCCAGTCTCACAGTTTCTCCCAACCCTAGTTTGCTAGATTCTGACATACCCCTGTTGCCTTCAGAGGGAGTGAGCTCCTTGTCATAAAGGTATTCACTTAGAGGCTGCAGGCCATTGGGCAGGATTGCTGAGGGGGACAGGCTGGACTGGATGACTGAGAAGGTCCCTTCCAGCACTGAGCTTTCATTATCCTGGGATGCTACAGGTCAGCACTTCAGACTTCACACAAGCATGGTGGCCCACGCTGACCACCACAGATGGAGAGGACTTGGACTGCACCAGGCTGCAGCATCAACTCCCACAGTATTGAAAACTGATGCGGGAGGAAGGATTTTGATCAAGAGAGGTGAATGTAAAATCAGTTTATCAGTGACACGGGGTGTGATGTGAGCCTAGAGAGAATCTGGTCTAGCTCAGGGACTGAAAAGAAAAAGTGAAAGTGTTAGTTACTCAGTCATGTCTGACTCTTTAAGACCTCATGGACTGTAGCCTGCCAGGCTCCTCTGTCCATGGGATTCTCCAGGCAAGAATACTGGAGTGGGTAGCCATTCCCTTCTTCAAGAGATCTTCTCGACCCGGAGATCAAACACAGGTCTCCGTCACTGCAAGCAGATTCTTTACTGTCTGAGCCGTCAGGGAAGCCCTAGTCCAGGACCTGGTAGCCTTTAATTCCCATAGAATGGGTTTGGCGGGAAATTTCTCCCCCTACTGCATGGCTCAGGTAGTGTAGCCATCAGTCTTAGACTCTCACTGAATCACACCAGACATCTCCATGGGGAACGCAGACATGATGGAGACACAGCCCTCAGCCTTCTGGAACTGCCTCCACAATGTTGCACTGAGATGCCTTTGGGGAGAGGCAGAAGCCTGGAATAGGAATACAGTGAACAAAATGTAAGGCAAAAACGTCATTTTACCGAATCGAATGTCAGCAGCCAAAAAAAAAAAAAAAAAGAAAAAAAAGGCTCATTGGGGCTTTAGAAATGTTTGTAGTTGTTGTTAATAGCATAGAAGAAGCACAGCAGACAAATACTCTGATCACAGAGGCTTAGGACAGTCCTCCTTGCTGCAAAAAGCAGCTACTTGGGAGTAAATGTGGCAGCATGTTTTTTTCAGTGGTGGGACAGCTTCAGAGGAGCCCGGGAAGGAGAGTCAGCTTGGAGCTGAGACAGCTGAAGGGAACTGGGGTGGGGACGGTCTGAGAAGATGATGGGGATAAACGGATGATGATCTTGGAACCAGGCATCCCTGGGACCTAGTATGTACGTGTGTGTTAAGTCACTTTTGTAGTGTCCAACTCTTTACGACCCCATGGACTGTAGTACACCAGGCTTCCCTGTCCTTCACTATCTCCTGGAGTTTATTCAAACTTACGTCCAATGAGTTGGTGATGCCATCCAACCATCTCATCCTCTGTCTCCTCCTTTCTTCTTTGGCCTTCAGTCTTTCCCAGCACCAGGGTCTTTTTGCAGTGAGTCGGGTCTTTGCATCAGGTGGCCAAAGTTGGAGCTTCAGCTTCAGCATCAGTCCTTCTAATGAATATTCATTATTCATGAATAATGAATGATTTCCTTTAGGATCGACTGGTTTGATCTCCTTGCCAGCCAAGAGACTCTCAAAAGCCTTCTCTAACACCCCACTTCTTATATAAACTTAAACAACCCTCTCCCAACTTTATTCACATATCCCTCTGTTTATTTACTTTATAGCACTTAGAGGTTTAATTTTCATATTTAGAAATTTGTTTGCTTTTTAAAAAATCTATCTCTTCCAGTAGAGTATAACCTCCATGGAAAGAGATACCTTATCTTTCTTGTATGCCATTGTATCCAAAGCACTCAGAACAGTTTCAGGCATATAGTAGGTGCTCAATAAATATGTGTTGGATGTATGGACAACTAAAGATAAGCATCATACAGGATTGTAGCTTTTTAGTTGCTAAATTATGTCCAACTCTTTTGCGACCCCATGGACCGTTGCCCGCCAGGCTCCTCTGTCCTTAGGATTGCCCTCCTCTTGTCCCAGGCAAGAATACTGGAGGGGGTTGCCATTTCCTTCTCCAGGAGATATCCTCAACCCAGGGAACCAACCTGCATTTCCTTCGTCTTCTGCACTTCAGGGGGATTCTGTACTGCTGAGGCATCTGAGAAGCCTGTTACACAGGGAGGCTTTGTGTATTGAGGGAGCTAGTTTTGGGTGGTGATCCTGGCTGCTCCAGGCCCCAGCCTTTGGTGAAATGACCTAACTGCCTTTGCACATGATTGCTAACAGGTTTCACCACTGGCTCCTGCTCTGTGCTGTTTGGCAAGCATCTTAACTCTCAGAGCCTTAGTTCACTCATTTCTAAATTTAGGAGTTCGACCTAGATGACTTCTTAAGGCCTCTTCAGGCATTTACAACTATGATTCTATGATCTCTGAAGCCAATAGAGGCAGGTAACATTTATTGTTTTTTGCTGAGCATTTTGGTTATCAGCTTCCGTGAATTATCTTAAGATAGAATCCATTATTTTCTAGTAGTTATATAAACTTTGGCTCTGAGGTTTACCTAGATGTGTTTTTATTTTGGTGAGAAAAACAATACTTTTATATGTACTCAAGCTTCCTAGGAAATACAGAAATAAATTTTACCGTCAAATTCACCTTTGATTTTCATGTGCAAGATTTTATTCCCATCTCAGTTTTTATTTTTTTTTTTTATTATTTTTTCCAGATATTATCCAGAAATCTATATGCTTATTTCTTCAGTGAATTCTTAACCAGATGAATGTCAGTATTTGGAAATTACTACACAGGTTGTTGGAGATTGGAGGGGAACAAAAGGAGGAAAATATATTTCTTTGAGTGTATACACTATAAGGAACATAAGCTAGATGAGAAATTTACTCCTAGTAATTCATCTAGTCCTCAAAGTGATTTTTTAAAGATTTAATTTTAATTGGGGGTTAGTTGTTTTACAATATAGTGCTTATACTATACAGTACAGTGAATCAGCTATGTTTGTGTTAGTGGCTCAGTTGTGTCTGACTCGCTGCGACCCCATGGACTATAGCCCTCCAGGCACCTCTGTCCATGGACTTCTCCAGGCAAGAATACTGGAGTGGGTTGCCATTCTCTCTCCAAGGGATCTTTCTGACCCAGGGATTGAACCTGGGTCTCCTGCATTTCAGGAAGACTCATTTGAGTGGCTCATTACCATTTGAGCCACTAGGGAAGCTCAAATCAGCTATACATACATACATACATACATATATATATATATATATATATATATCTCCTCTCCTTTTTGCATTTCCTTCCCATTTAGGTTACCAAAGAGCATTGAGTAGAATTCCCTGTGCTATGCAGTAGGTTTTCATTAATTATCTATTTTATGCATGGTATCAATAATGTGTATATGTCAACCCCAATCTCCAATTCATCCCACGCTCCTTTCCCTGCTTGGTGTCCAAAAGTTTGTTCTCTGTGTCTGTGTCTCTATTTCTGTTTTACAAATAAGGTCATCTATACCATTTTTCTAGATTCCATAAATATGCATTAATGTACTGTATTTGTTTTTCTCTTTCTGAGTTCACTCTGTAGGACTGTCTCTAGGTCCATCCACGTCTCTGGATGGCACAATTTTGTTCCTTTTTATGGCTGAGTAATACTCCATTGTGTATATGTACCACATCTTCTTTATCCATTCCTCTGTCAATGGACATCTAGGTTGCTTCCTTGTCCTGGCTATTGTAAATAGTGCTGCCATGAACATTGGGGAGCATGTATCTTTTTGCATTATGGTTTTCTCTGAGTATATGCCAAGGAGTGGGGTTGCTGGGTTATGTGGAAGATTTATCCCTAGGTTTTAAGGAATCTCCATAATGGACGTGTCAGTTTACATTCCCACCAACAGTGCAAGAAGGTTCCCTTTTCTCCATACCCTCTCCAGCTTTTATTTGTAGAAGTCTAAAATATACAATTTAAAGTCAGAACAGTGGCTCGCAAAGCAGAAGGTAATCAGCTATAGTTTAGCCATAAGTGTCTTCTATTTTTTTCCCACACTAATGAATACTGAGGGATGACAAGCTTTAATACCAGGAAGATTTTTTACTTTTTCTGATATTTCACATAGAGCTCCATGGAACACTGCTAACACGTGTTGGGGTCTTCTTTTCTTTGTAGGGGCTGTGGCTTTAGCATTCCTTTCACTTCCTCCCAGGGTCACTTTAGGAACAATGTCCAGCAGACATATTCTGTGCCCTAAACAGGTAACTAATGAGAAGCTGCTGTATAGCTCAGGGAATTCTGCTCAGTGCTCTGTGGTGATCTAAATAAGGAGGAACTCCAAAAAAGAGAGGATATATGCACTTCTGTTACAGGATGGAAAAAATAAGTGTGTTTCTTACTCCTTCACCAAACAATCACAACAGAAAGTAGGTTGTTTCCATGTCTTGGCTATTGTAAATAGGCACTTCCCTGTTCTTGGTGAAGCCTTTTGTGGTTGGATTCTTTTGGACTCACCCTTTTCAGAGACTCCCTACTGGGGGTCCTTTGTTGTTGTTGTGTAATTGCTAAGTTGTCTCTGACCCTTTTGCAACCCCATAGACTATAGACTGCCAGGCTCCTCTGTCTATGGGATTTTCCAGGCAGGAATAATGGAGTTGGTTGCCATTTCCTTCTCCAAGGAATTTTCCTGAGCCAGGGATCTAACCCGCATCTCCTGCATTGGCAGGCAGATTCTTTACCTGAGTCACCAGGGAAGCCCACTGGGGGTCCTTCAGTTCAGTTCAGTTCAGTCGCTCAGTCCTGTCCGACTCTTTGCGACCCCATGAACTGCAGCACGCCAGGCCTCCCTCTCCATCACCAACTCCCAGAGTTCACTCAGACTCATGTCTATCGAGTCGGTGATGCCATCCAGCCATCTAATCCTCTGTTGTCCCCTTCTCCTCCTGCCCCCAATCCCTCCCAGCATCAGGGTCTTTTCCAATGAGTCAGCTCTTCCCATGAGGTGGCCAAAGTACTGGAGTTTCAGCTTTAGCATCATTCCTTCCAAAGAAATCCCAGGGCTGATCTCCTTCAGAATGGACTGATTGGATCTCCTTGCAGTCCAAGGGACTCTCAAGAGTCTTCTCCAACACCACAGTTCAAAAGCATTAATTCTTCGCGCTCAGCCTTCTTCACAGTCCAACTCTCACATCCATACATGACCACAGGAAAAACCAGAGCCTTGACTAGATGGACCTTTGTTGGCAAAGTAATGTCTCTGCTTTTGAATATGCTGTCTAGGTTGGTCATAACTTTCCTTCCAAGGAGTAAGTGTCTTTTAATTTCATGGCTGCAGTCACCATCTGCAGTGATTTTGGAGCCCAAAAGTCCTTACTGAGGCCTTATTTTTAACCAAGCAATCTTGTCTTTCAGACCACAGCAGAGAAGTCTCCTGGGGCCTACTTCCTTCCTGAGTTTGCACTTTCCCCTCAGGGGAGTTTTCTGGAGGACACGACCGGGGAGCAGTTCCTCACTTATCGCTATGACGACCAGGTAAGAACCTCACTGGAGAGCCTATTTTTGGCTCTGCCATTTGCCAGTTGCAGGAAACAGTTTCTCAAAAATAGCTTCAAAATCTTTCTATTTCCTCCTCGGCACAACTAGTACAATAGACCGGTGACATCAGGAAGGACCCTGAAACCCCGGGCTGCCCACGCTTGCATGCAGCTTCCTGCACAGCGTATGGCTCCTGTTCTGGTTGTGGCATTGGCTTGAGAGACACGGTCTCTGATTTTCATTGGAAATATTTAAATATGAAAATAAATATTTAAATTTGTTCATTTTAGCTATTGCCAAATTCATCATGTAATTCTGAAATTATCTAAAAGTTCTGTTTTCTGATTAAGCTTTGCTTTCATTGCCCTCTGAGCTCTTATTTAATTTTTTTGACCAGTACCAAAACTTACCTTTTTCAAGCCCATTTTCCAGAAAGTAAAACAGATGCCTGTCTCTGTGTGAGTGTGCTTGTGTGCACATGGGTGTGTGTTTAAATCACTGCACAAAATCCCACTGGAGAGCAAGACTTGAGCTTGGCTGGAATGCAGAGAGCAAAACTGCGCCCTTGGTACTATGCCTTCTCATTCTTCATTTACACTGATGTCTTGTTGTTGTTATTTAGTTGCTAAGTCATGTCCAACTCTTTTGTGGCCATTCAGACTGTAGCCCCTCAGGCTCCTCTGTCCATGGGGATTTCCTAGGCAAGAACGCTGGAGTGGGTTGCCATTTCCTTCTCCAGGGCATCTTTCTGACCCAGGGATTGAACCCGCGTCTCCCGCATTGGCAGGTGGATTATTTACCACTGATCCACCTGGGAAGTCATTTTCATAATATACACCTCAGTTAACGCTTTGGGCCTGGTTGCTAAGAGGGGCTAAACCATCAAGTTGCTTTCTGCCCTTTCTCCTGGATGGATTTTTAGAGACTCTATGATTTGTTGTTGTTCAGTCACTAAATCGTGACTTACTCTTTGCAACCCCATGGACTGCAGCACACCAGGCTTCCCTGTCTTTCATTGTCTCCTGGAGTTTGCTGAAACTTATGTCCACTGAGTCAGTGATGCCATCCAACCATCTCATCCTCTGTCGCCCCTTCTTCTCCTGTCCTCAGTCTTTCCCAGCATCAGGGTCTTTCCCAGTGAGTCAGCTCTTCATGTCGGATAGCCAAAGTGTTGGAGCTTCAGCTATGATTTATGTCTCCTTTTAATCGAGGAATTAATTATTTAATAGGTTTTCATAGGAAAGCTTCAGAGAAACTAATTGAGGAGCCAGTAAAGGCTAGAAGAGGATGTCTGGAAAATCACGAGCTTTGTGTTTTTTAATTAAAGAGTGGTTAATGCCTTCTCCAGCTCCTACAGATAAATTATATTTAATATCATAACAATATAAAAGCTATCTGAAGAGGAAAGTAAGCCCCTTCAGTCTTTCCAAAAAGCCTAAGGCAGACCTTAAAAGCATGTGGCACGCGGTGGAAATTCTGTCCTAGGACACAGTGTTCTGGAGGGCCCAGTGGATAGCCTGTGAAAACATTCTGTGTTGCTGCCACTGTGTTTCTTTTCACTGAAGGAACAAAGTCAAACTATAACAAGCCAATAATAGCACCTACCCTCTGCTATTAAAGGCAAAAAAAAAAAAAAAAAGAGGCATTTGTACTAAACGAGGTGTATCTGTTGAATGAATCTCAAGAATGTAATCAACTAGAGAATTGTTAACCTATCAGCCCAAGCCTGGATCCTCTTTCCTCTTCATACTGAGTGTGCAAACTGCACTGTAATATCAGAGAAAAGTTAGATAAAATATTCCTCAGTTTGAAAACTTCCCCCTTCCTGCAACATACCATCAAATGTGACAAAAAGTTAAGAACATAGACTCAGGAGTCAGACTGCTCTGGGTTTGAATTTCAGTTCTGATATTTTACTTGCTGTGTGACTTTGGACAAGTTACTTCACTTCTCTGTGCCTTAGTTTTGTCATCTGTGAGATATATGATGGTATTGGTCAACCTCACGGAAATGTTTTAAGAATTAAAGGAGATAATTCAGGTAATTCCTATGTCTGTCTGCACAGGTTCTGATGCATAAAAGTACTTCATGTAGCTATTGTTATTGCTAGTAATATTATTTATGAAGATTCAATTCGGAGAATGTCAGATACTCTTATGGAAAAGAAAAGGAAGAAGCATACTCTCCATTCATATCAAGGGTCTGCACACAATATGTTAAATTCACTGTTTATTAAAAGTATAACATACATATAGTAAATGACACCCATATCTGAAGTGTAGAAGTTGACCAGTTTTTAAATATCTTTATGCCTGTGTAACTATCACCCAGATCCAGCAATTAAACATTCCCCCACCCTAGGAAGCTCCATGGACCCCTTCTGGTCAATATCTGTCACCCAGGAAGTAATCACTAGTCTGACTTCTATCACTGTAATAGATTCATTTTGGTTTTTATTTTATTTTTTCTGTTTTTTTTTTGAATTGGGATGTAATTGCCTTACAATGTTGTGTTAGTTTACACTGTACAGAAAAGTGAATCAGTCATATGTACACACGTGCGTGCATGCTCAGTTGCGTCAGTCATGTCCGACTCTTTGCAACCCCATGGACAGTAGCCCACCAGACTCCTCTGTCCATGGCATTCTCCAGGCAAGAATACCGGAGTGGGTTGCCATGCCCTCCTCCAGGGGAGCTTCCTGACCCAGGGATTGAACCTGAGTCTCCTGTGTCTCCGGCATTGCAGGTGGATTCTTGGCCGCTGAGCCACCAGGGAAGCTCTACATATACGTATACTCCCTCTTTTTTGGATTTCCTTCCCATTTAGGTCACTACAGAGCACTGAGTACAGTTCCCTGTGCTAAACAGTAGGTTCTCATTAGTTATCTATTTAATATGTAGTATCAACAGTATATGTATGTCAATCCCAATCTACCAATTTATTTCACACTCCTCTTTTCCCACTTGATGTCCATTTGTTTGTTTTCCATGTCTCTGTCTCTATTTGTGCCCTGCAAAGAGGTTTATCCATCCCATTTTTCTAGATGTATATGTTAATATACAATATTTGTCTTTCTCTTTCTGACTTATAACTTGACTCTGTATGATAGACTCTAGGTCCATCCATGTCTCTACAAATGACCCAGCTTTGATGGGATCATACAGCACGCACTCATCTGTGTTCAACTTCTTTCCCACATTATGATATCTGAGAGATACAACCAGGTTGCTGGATCCGATGTAGTTCAGGTTTTAATGTCTTACCTTGTGCTATCTGCAACCAACTGTCTCATCTCGGAGCAGGTGGCAGCATATTGCGTGGCAGGCATCATCGCTCCTACACAGAAATCCCCAGGTCGTCTCTCAGAGGTTTTCAGGGCAGCCATCCCACTGTCCCAGCAGCCTGAAGCCAGAGTGACAAAGTGCTTATGCTGTGGAGGCTGCTGTTTGCTTCCTGAAGTTGCGGGTCAGGACTGGGTTCACCAGGAGCTTCCGCCTGTCGAATACTCATTTGATCAAATGGGAAGTGGGCAGACAGTGTGCAGATACTTGCTGTCTTCGATGACCCTGTAGGACTTTTTAAAGTACTTGATTCTGGTGTATTTTCATGACGACCTTCAGGTCACTCTTCCAATGTTCCCTGGATTAGATGTCTGGAAAACTAAGAGCCCCGAGGCCAGTAAAGCCCAGCTGTGATGTAGGGTGTGTTTAATGAGTCACATAAAAAGCGCACTATGGGTTATAAGGGGCCTGGGGCAGCTTCTAGTGAAGTATGCCATCCTAAAGCCAACTGGTAGCCATGCATTTTGGTGCAGGCAGGACTAGTCAGGCAGCCTTTGTCTTGCTTCTGCCACTGATTGGCTTCTAATTTAACAAAGTCATTCAGCATCTTTGGACCTCAGAGTCCTCATTTTTTTTAAAAAGGAATATTTTTGGCTGTGCTGGGTATTTGTTGGTGTGCGGGCTTTTCTTTAGTTGCCATGAGTAGGGGCTGCTCTCTAGGTGCGGTACCCAGCCTTCTCATTGCGGTGGCTTCTTGTTGCAGAGCACTGGGCTCTAGGGCTCTGGCTCAGCAGTTGTGGTGCATGGGCTTAGTTGCCCCGTGGCATGTGGGATCTTCCTGAACCAGGGATGGAACCCATGTCTCCTGCATTGGCAGGCGGATTCTTTACTATTGAGCCACCAGGGAAGCCCCCTCATTTGTTTTGAAAAACAAAGTGACTGTATTTCATGTTCCAAACTCCTTCCTGTCCTAAATAGTCTACTTTTCAAAACTACAGAAATATTCTACGTTGCAGAGTGTTAATTGGATCATGCTGATGATCAAGGCAGTCATGCCAGCGATGCAGTAAACTATTACTTAGAGAATCATAGGATTTTATAGCTGGTGGAGCCTTTTCTCAAATGCCGCATTTCAAGAGTCAAGGAAACAGACACTCTGAACATGCAAATGACTTACTCAAGGACACCCAGATGGTTATGTGAAAAAACTGAAACTTACATTCTAAACTTTAGGCTGTCCCACTCTGAGATACACCCAGCTGCTTCTCTTGGAAGAATCATGTCAAAAATTATCTCTTTTCCTAAAAATCCCAATTTGACTGTTATAGTGGGCTTCCCTGGTGGCTCAATCAGTAAAGAATTCACCTGCAATGCAGAAGACCTGAGTTTGATCCCTGGGTTGGGAAGATCCCCTGGAGAAGAAAATGACAACCTACTGCAGTATTCTTGCCTGGGAAATCCCATGGACAGAGGAGCCTGGTGGTCTACAGTCCATGGAGTTGTAAGAGTTGGACACCACTTAGCAGCTAAATCACCACCACTATTACAGTGAATAGGGCTTTGGAGACCTTAGCAGATCCAAGGGAATAATTTCAAATTCATGAGCTGCTTCATGAGCTCATTCTTAACTCCTTGAGAATTTGGAATTAACTGTTTGTTGTTCAGTTGCTGAGTCGTGTCTGACTCTTTGTAACCTCATGGACTGCAGCACGTCAGGCTTCCCTGTCCTTCACTGTCTCCTGGAGTTTGCTCAGACTGATGTCCATCAAGTCGGTGATGCCACCTCACCATCTCATCCTCTCTTGTCCCCTTCTCCTCCTGCCCTCAATTTTCCCCAGAACCAGGGTCTTTTCCACCTGATGCTCTTGGCATCAGGTGGCCAAAGTATTGGAGCTTAATTAACCTAGAGTAAGTTTTAATGTGAGCTTATGGACATTTGGGAGAGAACCACCTGGATTTTGTGTTGCAGAGGCCCTTTATATTTTGTTGGTTTTGTGGCTTCAAGGCATGTGGGATCTTAGCTTCCCCACCAGGGATAGAACCTGAACCCCCTGCATTGGAAGCATGGAGTCCTAACCACTGGGCAGCCAGAGAAGTCCCGTGCAGAGATCCTTTTATGCTTTTTATACCCAACGTCTCTTCTTTCCTGTCACCATCTGTCACTGACCGATCTGGTATTTATTTTGTCTCTTTCTGCCCACCTTTAAGTGGATTCAAGATTTTTTTTTTCAAGTTAAAATCACTGTCACCTATGCTCTCATCTACCATTGCTTTCAGTGACTACTTGATTTCCAAATTCTGCTTTTCTCCTGCTGCTTTTTCCTCCTCCTTTTAGCTCTTAAAGTCTGACTTCTAGCATCTCCTTCCTCCATACCCCCTCTCACCTTAGACAGCATTATTTTCAAGAATTTCTTTTCCTTTCCTGAAGTCAAATTCAGAGTTTGATCATTCTACATCTGTAAAACTCTAGGATTGTAAAATTCTCTGTTTGTCAAAAATCAGAATAACGTCATCATTAAGTTAACTCTTTGCCTACTTGTATGATTTCTTGTTGCAAAATGCTACTTCAGTTTGTATTTTCTTTACTATTTCCATCAGCAGAGAGGATGTGTGGCCCTGGGATTATAGAATGACAGAGTTGGAAGGAAGTTTAGGGATTCTGTTTTTTCAGGTGAGGAAGTGGAGCTCCAGAGAGGAACAGTGTCTTACCCAAGATCACACAGCCAAGAAGTAGCAAAGCCAAGTGTCTGTTTTTTGCCCTGCAGCTCAGTTAAGACATTTTTTACATCTAATCTGCGGGAAGGAAAAGTATGAGAGCAATGTTTGAATGAATTTTTAATATGCATCGTAACAATAACATGTTAATAATGAACTCTTTGTGGAGTCTTCTTTCTAAACTTCTAAATGTCTTTTTTCTTCAATGATTATGAACAAACTGAATTTTCATTTTGCTTGTTTGAGTATTGATTTATGTATTCTTCCTAAGGACAAGAAATCTGTTTGCTGCGAGTCCATCTTTCTCAAAGTAACTTCTTCTGAACTTTCATGAATATCTTGGCCGGGAACTTCACTGTGGTTAAACTGTTGGCAGGCCTCAGAAATATCACTTGATGTTCCCAAGTTATTCATATAATAGTTTTTAACTTGGGAAGTATATACCAGCTTCTGAAGTTTCTCATGAAGGGAGATGGACACGACCCTTGAACCTATAGGACATTGCCAGTGTCTCTGGGGATCTAAATGGGCAGCTCACATGTTCTCTGCATAGGAGAGTTTTCTTTGTTGTTTCTGGCCTGTGTGTATAATGTTTTTAAGCAGCGAGCCATTTGAGTTTGAATAGTTCATTCCTTTGTTAGTGAGTAATCTTGGTCAAATGTAGTTAGGCTCCTTCAGTATTCCAAAGAGTTAGACCACGAGCTTGCTTTCTCTTTAGATTGATGCTAGAAGACAGGAACACATTAATTGGAATGACTTGTACTTGATTCCTAATTCAGGCACATTGCAGGTACATGAATACTGCACACGTAGTCGTATGTGCTGCTCTGATTCACTTTGGTATACGTGCACTCTGAATTTCGTTATCATGGAGTTTTTTTGCACATCAGCTCATTCTCAAGCATTAAAGAAAAAGATTGGTTAATGGAGAGTCAGTTGAGCTTTTGAACCATGCAGACATTTTCCTCTTCTAATGCTGTCTTCTTTGACTCATTTTTTGGGTACTGGGTAATTTTTCAAATTATGTTCATCAGGTGAGTTAAATGGTAGATACAAGCTGTTGAAGTTCCAAACAGTTCCCAGTGCAGCCCTTGCTGCTTGTGCCCAGATTTCTCCTCTCTCTGAGGTCTGAGCTGTTCCTGCCCAGGAGGTACTAGGTCTTCAAGCACTTTGAGACTAGGTTATTCTAATCGCTCTACTGTGTCACCCTCAATCCTTGGATGTCCACTGCCTCTTGGACTACCAAAAGATCATAAGTAGCCTTATAAGATTAATAATAAAACAAGGTAGTGTGTGATGAATGCAAAAGAAATTATAAAGGCAACAACATAGCAGAATGGAAAAACACATTGGAAGTCAGGAGATCTGAATTCTATCCAAATTCTGATATTCATCAGACCTATGACCTTGAATAAGTCACTTAAATCAGTAGCCTACAAAGTACTGCCTACAGGTCAAAACCTGCCCCACTCTTGAAAGGGAAGTCACTTAGTCATGTCCGACTCTTAGCGACCCCATGGACGGTAGCCTACCAGGCTCCGCGATCCATGGGATTTTCCAGGCAAGAATACTGGAGTGGGCTGCCATTTCCTTCTCCAGGGGATCTTCCCAACCCAGGGATCGAACCCGGGTCTCCTGCGTTGCAGACAGACGCTTTACCATCTGAGCCTTAAGTTTTTGTAAATAAAACTTTATTGGGACACACACACACACACACACACACACACACACACACACACGAAAGCCATTGGGCTCCTCTTCTCTGCTACAAAATACAAGTTTCTTTTAAATGAATGTCAGGGTTCACAATCTACTGTGGTCTCTTCCACCTCAGGCAAAGCAATGTGAGTGGATTTTAGTGGTGTCTGCTGTCTTGGACCAAGGCAGGGCTAGGGCCAGGAAGCTAGCCTTTCGGGCTTGCTATGAGGATGGGGACTAAGTGGCAGGTAGAAGACTGGATGGAAGCATATTATTTCTTTCTCTTGTCAGGGAGGAAGAACAGAGATGGAGAGAGCTATAAGACAAAGATGAGTGGATTCGCTGGCTGGGTGAGAGAGCCATGTCAGGCCAGAAAAGACTTTGCTGACTCTGCAAGCTGAAGTTGAAAGGGCTAGATGTCCAGGCAATAGTGGAATTTATACCCTATCATGAGGGATTTTAAGCATTATGTTTTGATTGGCTGATTTGGAGTTTGGAAATGTTGTTTTTGGTTGGGCAAGTCCTGGCCTACAGCACAAAAGTACAGGCATGGCTTGCAAAGAGGTTCTTGAGGGGCTAAGGCTCTGGGAGGTTTGGGTCATTCCATGGATGCTTTTGTCTGCTCGTGCTTGAGGCTGTGTCACTCTGGACAGTATTTCTTGGATGTGCACTTTGGGCAGCAGAGGTCTCTTGAGGGCTGTTCAGGTGGTAGGCGGGTGGTTCTGGCACGTGGATGCCCGAGACCAGTTGGAAAAGTACCTTGAAAGTGTCCACAGAGACTTCCCTGGTGGTCCAGTGGCTAAGACTCCATGTTGTCAATCGCTGGTTAGGGAACTAAGATCCCACATGCCACAACTAAGACCCAGCACAGCCAAATAAAGAAATCATAAATATCTTTAAAATTGTCTCTAGTGTTATTTTCTATCTAACCTTTTATGATACTTTTAATATAAGTCTCACGCCCACTTTTGTAGGGTGACCAACTGTCCCAGTTTTCTTGGGACTGAAATCATCCAGGCAAACTGGGATAGGTGGTCACTCAGCTTTCCAACCCAGACATTTCTGTGCACTGTTGGGCTGGAGTTGAGATCAGTGGACCTGAGCTTGAGGTGCTGCTGGCTACTGTGCTTGGTGGGTCATTCTAAGAGCCAGTGGGGAACAAGAGTGTAGCTCTTAGGGTGTCCCATCTGGACATTCTCTTGGCATTGTCTTGCAATAAATTTCCAGGCCTGGGTTTTTCGAGAGAGTAACATGGAAGCATATACCATGTGTAAAATAGATAACCATTGGGAATTCACTGTATGACTCAGGGAACTCAAACCAGGGTTCTATAACCACCTATACGGGTGGGAAGGGGTGGGAAGTGGGAGGGAAGTTAAAGGTGGAAGGGACACATGTATACCTATGGCTGACTCATGTTGATATATGGCAGAGGCCAGTGAAGCAATTTTCCTTTGATTAAAAATAAATAAGTTTGGGAAAAAAAGCCAAAACTTAAAAAAAAATTATTTATTTGTTTGGCTGTGTCAAGTCTTAGTTGTATCTCTCAGGCTCAGTAGTTGCTGCGCATGGGCTTGGTTGCCCTGTGGCAGGTGGGATCTTAGCTCCTTGACTAGGGATCGACCGTCCTCTGCATTGGCAGGTGGATTCTTAACCCCTGGACCACCAGGGAAGTCTAAGTCTGGTTAAATGAAGCTTTTGTGTGTCCATTCATGTGGCTCTTCTCCATCTGTGTCTTTACACAAATTGTCCCAGTTGCTTAGAACATCCTCCTCTGCTTCCTCCCCTCTCCCCAAATCCTTGTTCATCGATGCCAATTTGATCTCTGGGTTGGGAAGATCTCCTTGAGTAGGAAATGGCCCCCATTCCAGTATTCTTGCCTGGAGAATCCCATGGACAGAGGAGCGTGGCAGGCTACAGTCCATGGGGCTGCAAAGAGTGGTGAGCAAACACACACACACAGTTTCAAAGAAATCAAGATGTAGTCAGTATTAAGCATTCTGGTTTCACAGAAAATCAAATTATGAAAATAAATTTCAGAAACTTAGTAACAGAGGAAAAGGACAGGGTAATAAAATTGATGAGAAGAAGATGGTAGCTATGTTATACAGATCTCAGAGAGCTAACTTATTAATATGTACTCACAAATGACAGAAGAGATTGAGTGGAAGAGAAGAAGAAATTAAATAAATGCTATAAGTCACTTTTGATTTACTAAAAGATTTTGTGAAGAAAATCCACAAATATCGCTAATATATGTGTTAATTATATTGCATTCTGATCTTTTAAAAAAGTGAGAAGCAGCATCTTAGAATTTAGGAAATGCAAATGTAGAAAAAGTAGCATATGGAGATGAATGTAGCCCAAGTTCTCGGAATCTAAATAATCCAAATAAACATTAGGACAAGATGTTTTTAAGACAAAAAGTATAAACTCTTGGACATTTAAAAATATTCTCCTAAAGCAATTATTGGCCAAAGAGGACATGAGAAATATAATTACACACTTTGTAGGAAATAACCAAAAAGAGAATACTGTATCAAAAAATCATAATTAACTACAATCTATACTGAGAGGTAAACTTATAGTCTCAAATACTTTCAGTAAATGTACACATTTACTGTATTCAACATGTGGTATAGAACAGTCGGTTAACTATTTAGAGAAAGTTAATTTAAAGTCTTTTCCATATGCCAAAATAAATTCCATATGGATTGAAGAGTTAAATAAAAATTAAACCATAAAAACATAATAAGACTGTAAAAGTAAATGTTTCTCAAATTTCTAATGGAGAAACTTAGAATGAATGGAAAATAGAGTGTATTGGTAGGTTTGACTATTAGGAAGGCTTAAAAATGTATATTTACTGAAAATCATTCAAATGAAAAGTTAAAGGAAAATAAAATATACAAATTATGTTAAAATGCTGTGTAAAATACTTTGTAAGAAAAAGTAAAGAAAATAGTAAAGGAAAATAATTTATTCTTCTAAAAGGAAAGCAAAAAACCTGTTAACTCATGTGGAAAAACCCCATTTTACTTGTAATCAATAAAATGTAAATCCAAGCAATGACCAAATAACATCCCCCTCAACTTTACTTTAAAAAAGGAAAACTATGAAAACCTTGTGCTGGCAACTGTGACACAAAAGGTTAGGCTGTGATGCTATTGAATAATAACACGTGCAATGCTTTTTGATAAGCAGTTTTGTAATCTTTATTCGGAGCCTTAAAAATATGTTTACTTTTAGCCAACTTATGTCTTTTCTGGGAATTAGTCAAGGGAATATTTTAAGTTTTTTTTTAAAGTTTTATGCAAAATACATTGATCTCATCATTATTCATAATATGTGACAACCAGGAACAATTTAAATATTAAACCATAAGGAAATGGTTGAATAAATTATGGGATTTCTAACATGGACCATTACAAAATTTTTATTATATGTGCACTTTCAAAATAGCATGGGAAACATTAACATCATATCCATAGATTGTAAGATTGGGTCACAAAATCATAGAAGTCTCCAGTTTTTTTCATATGTGGACAGAAAGAAAAACACCAAGAAATACCCCAAGCTGTTAACAGTGGTTATCTTTGGACTGCAGAATTATGGATGTTTAAAATTTTCTTTTAAGTATATTCTCTAGGCTTTCTACAGATGACTGTACAATACTTTGATCATTAAAACATGATAAATATTCTTTCTAAATAGTGAGGAAGGGTCACTCAGGGGGAGTGGCTAGCAATACTGGAATACTTTGAAGGGTGGGGGCAGTTTTAATAAATGGAAAAGATTAGAGAATGAATATATTCAAGACTCACACTGAATAAGCGACCACCAAGTTCTATGCCTTGTGGGTCATTTCTTTTCTTGTCTTTCTTTAAAGAACTTCACTAATAAGGCAGAAGACCTCACCTTTACTTTTGTCTTTTATGGAGAAACTTTATTTTCCTATGGAAACCTTTTCCTTTTTTCCACTTTACAGAGCACAGATGTCTGCAGGATTCAGCCTTGGGAGATGTTTATGTGCACGTGTTCAATTTCCCTTACATAAACCCACACGCATTGATTCCTTTCACCCTACATTTGGGTGAAATTCATACTGTAATGTGAACATGAATATCTATCTATTGATACAAATGCTAATCAATAAAGTGTTAGTTTGAAGCAGTAATTTGCAATACTCATTAAAGTTGTTCATGTTAAATCATTTAGTAGGATAATTTTGTGATGAAAAGCTTATTAAAAATTGATGCTGGACATGTTTGACCTTGGGAAGAGGACCTTCTGGAAATGTTCCCTTGCAGTAATGCTCAAAACCTGAGAACTTGCAGTCTGGTTTGGGAAAGATTTCCTTGAAAGTAAAACCCATCACTTTGGGTGATCCATCAACTTGAAAACAATCAGCAACATAAATATAAAAGGGAACAGGGGCACCATTTGGCTGTCAGATGCCCCCCCCCCCGCCGCCCCTGCCATCCCTCAGCTGAGCCATAACATGCTTAGATTAATTTTTCAGATTATGTCAGCAATGGAAACTCAGCATAAAAAATTCAAAAATAGTGTACTTCTCTGGATCTCAAATTGAAAAAGACCACCCAGGACTAGGCTTTTTGCATTAATTTCAGAGGGACAGAATTGTCAAAGAGCAGGTAATCTAGAGATGTGTTAGCTGACCTGTAGGTCCTAACTTTTTTCTTTACAAGATGGATAACACCATGGATATTCAATTGGCCAAAAAGTTTGTTCGGATTTTTCTGTAACATTTTGTGGAAAAACCTGAATGAACTCTTTGGCCAACCCAATAAAACTGACATTAAAAATCTGATGTTTAAAAATGATATGGAACATTTTAGAAGGTGCTAGGTCACTTATGGGTACTAATTACCCAGAGAAGGCACTAGTGATAAGACCAGGAGTACTGGTCACCTCTCTTGTCTTAAATGTGCTGTGTTCAGTCGCTCAGTTGTGTCTGACTCTTTGCAACCCTATGGACTATAGCCCGCCAGGCTCCTCTGTCCTGGGATTCTCCAGGCAAGAATACTGGAGTGGGTTGGCATTTCCTTCTCCAGAGGATCTTCCCAACCCAGAAATAGAACCTGCATCTCTTGCATCTCCTGCGTTGGCAGGTAGATTCTTTACGACTGAGTCACCTGGGAAGGAGGTTCCAAACTGATGAATTGTCCAGGTGGGAACTCCAGGAATAAAGCCTGCAGAGCTGAATCTGAAATGCCATCCATAGCCTGGAGTGTTGAACAGAGGACTGAGGCTAGAGAATCCTCCTTGGAGTGGTGCTGGGTCACTCTGTGTGGCAAAGGGGCAAGAATTGGGGCAGCATGTAGGGTGGAGATTGGGGTTTGAGAGACCATAGCTCAGTTTCACAACAAAGCCAAAACCATCCTTGAGGACTCAAAAGCTTAGTGCTTGGGAGCAGTTAACTTTTTATTTATTTATTTAAAAAATTTTATTATTGGAGTATAAATGTTTTACAATGTTGTGTTAGTTTTTGCTGTACAACAAAGTGAAATCAGCGATGTTTATACATATATTCCCTCTCTATTGAGCCTGCCTCCCACCTCCCATCCCACCCTTCTAGGTTATCACAAAACATGGAGCTGAGCTCCCTGTGTTATGCAGCAGGTTCCCATAGCTATTTATTTTACACATGGTAGTGTATCTATGTCATGTTCTCTGAAATGATGCTGAGCATCAAGAAGTTGTCAAGTTTATTTTCTAGGTCCCTAATTTAAAGACTTCAATGTATGCTTTCCATTTTAAAAGAGTTAAGCTAAAAATGCTACTCTGGAGGGCATCCTTCTTTATCTGGAAAATTACTCATTTCCCTAACGGTGTCAGATAATGAGTCATCTCTGTATATTTCATCCATCTAACAGATGCTTCCTTTATCAGATCAGAACATATGTATAAAAGTGGAAATTAAAGGGATGTGTTGGGATCCATGTTCTTCCTTAAAAATGGATTTTCTAAGAAAACTCTATTCCGTTTGAATAATGGGCAATCATATATATCAAGGTTGTAGCTTTTATCCTTAATAGTAAGTATAAATTACAGGAAATGCTGTAGAACTATATTAGAAGCTATGTAAACAATGTTCAGCTCTGTTTTAACCAGCTGATCATATTCCATAAAGCTGTTATTTTTTTTCCATTGGCATTTCATGGAATTTATTGAATTTTCCTCATTTGTGCTATGTTATCTTTCTACTTCTTAAATCAGATTGGATTTTCATCAGATCATCATGCATTCCTGTTTATCTTTCTTTGTGTGAAAGGGGTATGTTTCTTTAGAAACAGCCAGCTTAGGATACAGCATTTCTCTGGATGCAGTTGCTGTCAAACTGCAGTGAGCACAGGTAATGGATATTGTCATACATGATATTTGGTTCATTAGAGTCTGTCAAAATGAGTTGGGTAAGTTATGGCCCTTGGAAAGAGCACAATACTGCATTGTATTAGAGAAACACACTTTTAAGGCATTCCTGAACTGGCATTTATTATGACCTGCCACAGTATTTCCATTTTCAGCATTTCATTAAATTTGACCGTCTGGGTGTAATCACAAGAATGTAATGGGAAAGGTAATGTGAAATGTCTCCTTAAACCCTCCTAAACAAAAATGAACTAGATCTTTTATTCAATCCAACAAATTGATCACCTATGATACAGCAGCTCTTGGTGATAAAGCTAGTAACAAGACAGTTTCTGTTTTCAACTAGCTTGCAGCCCAGCAGGACAGACGAATGGTCAAAACTGATCCTAATGTGATGCTAGGCTGAAGGTGTTGATGGAAAGCAGAGAATTAGAGAGGAACGTTTTCTTCCTGGGGGTGAGGAACTTGGGTGTCTACACATTAGGTACTGACCTTGATGGGGAGAAACTGTGAGTCACAGCTTCTCAGCGTGATTGGAATTCTGAGCTGGTGCTAAGTTCATTGTCCTTTGGTGTTTTTGTGGGCTGCACACATATGCATGGAATTTAATGTCATTTTAACTCACAGAGAAAGTTTGTGGGTCTAGGGGTTTGGAAAATAACTTGCTCTGCAATAAGCTACATTTTAGCTCAAATCTTTCAAATGATTATGCCATACTCACTCTGCTTTGTCTGAAGGAAGCTGTCTCCCTGTCTGGAGACAATGGTGTTGAGTAAATTTACAGGGGGATGACTTTATTTAAAAAAAATCTCCTCTAGTTTGTTGACAGCACTCATGCTTCATAAAACAGGGTGCATGATCCTGAATTTCATATGAATAAAATTTATTAATTTTGATGTCTACTTTGAACGCTTTAGATCATTTATTTGGCTTACTGCCCAGTAAAAGCAGGAAAGTGACTCGGACATCAACCACAAGACGGCCCAGGGACCCCTTCTCACTGGATAGACATCTGGAATGGTATATGAGGAATAGACATTGCAGACATACATTTAATTAAAGGTTGGTGTTCAGACCGGAGGAAAGTGTGGTGAGCCTCCTAGCATAAAGGGAATAGTGAGTCTCTAAGACAAACATTGTTAATATTTTTTGTTTTATAATAATGCTTTACAGCTTAAAAGAGTGTAACTATAAAATATAGACTATGAACTCAAAACAATATTAAGTCCAAATAGTAATTTTTAATGGCAGCAATTTATGATGCATCTGTGTGGGTTCTTTCAAGCGGAAAAAGTCTTCAACACATATTTTACAGTTTTCAGGAAAAAAAAAAGAATTCTCTTTTGAGTTTTTGTGATCTGATTGTTTATAGCAATTGTAAGGATTTACTGGAGCTTCCCAGGTGGCTCAGTGATAAAGAACACCAATGTAGGAGACGCAGGTTCGATCCCTGGGTCGGGAAGATCTCCTGGAGGAGAAAATGATTGGTAACCCACTCCAATATTCTTGCCTGGGAAATTTCATGGACAGAGGAGCCTGATGGGCTGCCGTTCACAGGGTTCCAAAGAGTTGGACGTGACTTAGCGACTGAACAGGAGCACACAAGGAATTATTGAGTCACCTATTATGCTAATTTGGATTTGTAGACATTATTCTGTAATTAATGACATTGGCAAGAATCATAACCTAAAAAACAGCATTCTGTTAATTAAATTATTTTTCATCCTCAAGCTGTCTCTAAGTTGGTGTGGGCAAAACAAGATCAGAGCTAGGAAAGCTGGGGATGGGAGTCCAGGTTCCCTGGGCTTGCAGATGCTCATATAGTAGCTCCTTGATCAAATTGCTACAACTCTTCAGTGTCACAACACCTGTGTACCTGTTTTGTGGCAAGTTGCCTCTGCTCACTTATATGTGCCAGCTCAGGGATAGGTGTAGCCATTTCTGGGAGGAAGAGATGCTCAGTAAATAGATTCATGATTTATAGATATGAACACACCAAGGTACAAAGGAGTTAGAACATTTCTCTTCCAAACTGTGTAAGCACAAATCATTGTTGGAGCTAAGGAGAAAAGATTCTCCTTTTCAGATCCCAGAAAGCATCATGGGCAGCCTGGATAATTCTTATCTCACCTAGTGAATGATGGCTGCACGTGGTAGAAGTATCTTTTCTCCAACTTCTCCTCTGCTGGTAGGGAGGGAAGAGATGCCACGTTTGATAATGCAACTCTGATATGAAGTCCTCCAGCTTTTCTTTGAATGTCTCCAGAAAGTGGGGAACCTTTACTCCCTGCACTAGTTTTCTGATGTGTATTTTCTGAGCTTCACCCATAATTCTGTATATCTAGTGGAGAGTAATGGAGAAGGCAATGGCAATCCCAAGGACGGAGGAGCCTGGTAGGCTACAGTCCATGGTGTTGCTAAGAGTCGGACACGACTGAGCGACTTCACTTTCACTTTTCACTTTCATGCATTGGAGAAAGAAATGGCAACCCACTCCAGTGTTCTTGCCTGGAGAATCCCAGGGATGGGGGAGCCTGGTGGGCTGCTGTCTATGGGGTCGCACAGAGTCGGACACAACTGGCGTGACTTAGCAGTAGCAGTGGAGGGTAAAGGAGAAGGCAATGGCAATCCCGTGAACGGAGGAGCCTGGTGGGCTGCAGTCCATGGGGTCGCTAAGAGTCGGACACAACTGAGCGACTTCACTTTCACTTTTCACTTTTATGCATTGGAGAAGGAAATGGCACTCCACTGTTCTTGCCTGGAGAATCCCAGGGATGGGGGAGCCTGGTGGGCTGCTGTCTATGGGGTTGCACAGAGTCCCACACGACTGGTGCGACTTAGCAGCAGCAGCAGCAGTGGAGAGTAAAACTGTATCAGGCAGCCTCACTATGCAAATATTGCAGAATAAGAGTTTTTATTTTTTTAAAAATTATATCTAGTTTTAAACAAGGCAGCCTATAAAGAGATACAAAATCTAATATGAAATAACCCAGCAGTAGGTGACAAAGAAAAGACAAGAATAGGGGCATACGTTATAGCCAAAAAAAGGCTAAAATAAAATATGTTGTAGCCAGGAATAAGACTAAAATAGAAATGCACACTAGAGAGGTCTACATGCATACTACAGGATAGGAGGGGGTATATATTTAAATCCGAGCTTTCTAGAAACCAATTTGGAGGCATAAACCCAGCCAACTTAGAAGGATTAAACCCAATCAATTACCTAATTTGTGGGGACCATAAGATAATATCCTAAGTGTTTCTCAGAAGCAAAAATATATTCCTTACTTTAAGATGGAAAAATCTACTGATTTTATTTTAAAAAGCAGGCTTTAGTCCACAAAGATGGAGATGTTTGATTTTGAAAATGAAACATTCCAATGTTGGGATTCTTTAACCTGCTTACCAGATTCATATGAATGATCATGTTCCAGAAGCTTCTCCCATTAAAAATCTTTTTATAAAATTTATAAAGACACTTCTGGGGTAAATGAAAAATTTTTCATAAACTAAAACATATGTATGATTTTTGCATCTCAGTAGCCTAAATGCTTGTTTGTTTGTATTTTGCTATTGAGCAATGTCTGTCAAAGTGAAAAGTGTGAGTCCCTCAGTCATGTCTGACTCTTTGAGACCTTATAGACTGTAGCCCATAAGGCTCCTCTGTCCATGTGATTTCCTAGGCAAAAGTACTAGAGTGGGTTGCCATTTCCTTCTCCAGGGGATCTTCCCAACCTAGGGATCGAACCTGGATCTTCTGCATCACAGGCAGATTCTTTACAGTCTGAGCAACCAGGAAGTCCAGCATTTGTCAAACCAGCTACCAAAGAACTCTCAGTAAATTAACTGAGTTTGAGATATTCACAATCTGCTGGCAACAAGAAGGAATCCTCACCTTTAAGACATACAGTAGAATTTGAAGGAGTCTTTGCCTAGACAGAGGTTTACCAATAAGGTTTGCAAGTGCCTCAGTTTCTTTGGGGCATGCTCAGTCACTAAGTCATGTCTGACTTTTTGCAACCCCATGGACTGTAGCCCACCAGATTCTTCTGTCCATGGGATTATCCAGAGAAGAGTACTGGAGTGGGTTGGCATTTCCTTCTCCAGGGGATCTTCCCGACCCAGGGGTCAAACCCTTGTCTCCTGCTTGGCAGGTGGATTCTTTATCACTGTGCCATCTGGAAAGCCCTCAGTCTCTTTTACTTTGATCTAATTACTTGGCAGAAGGGATATGGGGAAGCTATGCATATTGTGTGAACAAGGGAGAAATATTCCCTTTTGACTTGATCTACAATAGGCATCATAAGGACAGGAAGAAAAAAATTGACTACCTTTTATACTGCTAAGACACAAATGAGCAGTATTCTCAAAAATTTCCCTCAGGTTTATCTGACATATCATCTTGTGTAATAATCTAGAGTCCACAATAGGGGAAAGCAGTCCTTCCATTCTTTAGCAATCCTGCTGGGATTATATTGGATTAGTCCTGGCATTGAGGTCCTCCCAGTGATTAGCTGTACCATGAAAGATGTAGAATAGCTAATGATCAGATAGACAGTTATATTTTAAAAATTAGACCCCATATAAAAGCAGTACTGAAAGAAAGGTTTTGGTCTCAAAAGCAGGGAAGATTTAAAATAAAAATAACACATGCTCAACTCCAAAAGTGTAAAAGGTGATGTCAAGGTAACACAAAGGAAGTAAAGATAAGAACAAAAAAATGATAAAATAGAAGAGTAACATCCAAAAAACAATATACTTCATCAATATAGCTAAAAACGCTTCCTTTAAGAAAACCGGTTGAATACACTGACTTTTGAGAAGTCTGATTAAGCAAACACCCTCTTCCAACAACACAAGAGAAGACTCTACACATGGACATCACCAGATGGTCAACACCAAAATAAGATTGATTATATTCTTTGCAGCCAAAGATGGAGAAGCTCTATACAGTCAGCAAAAACAAGACCAGGAGCTGACTGTGGCTCAGATCATGAACTCCTTATTGCCAAATTCAGACTGAAATTGAAGAAAGTGGAGAAAACCACTAGACCATTCAGGTATGACTTAAATCAAATCCCTTATGACTATACAGTGGAAGTGAGAAATAGATTTAAGGGCCTAGATCTGATAGACAAGAGTGCCTGATGAACTATGGATGAAGGTTCGTGACATTGTAAAGGAGACAGGAATCAAGACCATCCCCAAGAAAAAGAAATGCAAAAAAGCAAAATGGCTATCTGAGGAGGCCTTACAAATAGCTGTGAAAAGACGGGAAGCAAAAAGCAAAGGAGAAAAGGAAAGATATACCCATTTGAATGCAGAGTTCCAAAGAAGAGGAAGGAGAGATAAGAAAGCCTTCCTCAGCGATCAATGCAAAGAAATAGAGGAAAACAACAGAATGGGAAAGACTAGAGATCTCTTCAAGAAAATTAGAGATACCAAGGGAACATTTCATGCAAAGATGGGCTCAATAAAGGACAGAAATGGTAGGGACCTAACAGAAGCAGAAGATATTAGGAAGAGGTGGCAAGAATACACAGAAGAACTGTACAAAAAAGATCTTCATGACCCAGATAATCACGATGGTGTGATCACTGACCTAGAGCCAGACATCCTGGAATGTGAAGTCAAGTGGGCCTTAGGAAGCATCACTATGAACGAAGCTAGTGGAGGTGATGGATTCCAGTTGAGTGATTTCAAATCCTGAAAGATGATGCTGTGAAAGTGCTACAGTCAATATGACAGCAAATATGGAAAACTCAGCAGTGGCCATAGGACTGGAAAAGCTCAGTTTTCATTCCAATCCCAAAGAAAGGCAATGCCAAAGACTGCTCAAACTACCGCACAGTTGCTCTCATCTCACACACTAGTTAAGTAATGCTCAAAATCCTCCAAGCCCAGCTTCAACGGAACCTGAATCATGAAATTCCAGATGTCCAAGCTGGATTTAGAAAAGGCAGAGGAACCAGAGATCAAATTGCCAACATCTGCTGGATCATGGAAAAAGCAAGAGAGTTCCAGAAAAGCATCTATTTCTGCTTTATTGACTGTGCCAAAGCCTTTGACTGTGTGGATCACAATAAACTGTGGAAAATTCTGAAAGAGATGGGAATACCAGACCACCTGACCTGTCTTGAGAAACCTGTATGCAGGTCAGGAAGCAACAGTTAGAACTGGACGTGGAACAACAGATTGGTTCCAAATCAGGAAACGAGTACATCAAGGCTGTATTTGTCACCCTGCTTATTTAACTTCTATGCAGAGTACATCATGAGAAATGCTGGGCTAGATGAAGCACAAGTTGGAATCAAGATTGCCAGAAGAAAGATCAATAACCTCAGATATGCAGATGATACCACCCTTATGGCAGAAAGTGAAGAAGAACTAAAGTATCTCTTGATGAAAGTGAAAGAGGAGAGTGGAAAAGTTGGCTTAAAGCTCAACATTCAGAAAACTAAGATCATGGCATCCAGTCCCATCACTTCATGGCAGATAGGTGGGGAAGCAGTGGAAACAGTGGCTGACTTTATTTTTCTGGGCTCCAAAATCACTGCAGATGGTGATTGCAGCCATGAAATTAAAAAACACTTACTCCTTGGAAGGAAAGTTGTGACCAACCTAGACAGCATATTAAAAAGCAGAGACATTACTTTGTCAACAAAGGTCCATCTAGTTAAGGCTATGGTTTTTCCAGTGGTCATGTATGGATGTGAGAGTTGGACTATAAAGAAATCTGAGCTCCGAAGAACTGACGCTTTTGAACTGTGGTGTTGGAGAAGACTCTTGAGAGTCCCTTGGACTACAAGGAGATCCAACCAGTCCATCCTTTAGGAGATCAGTCCTGGGGTGTTAATTGGAAGGACTGATGTTGAAACTGAAACTCCAATACTTTGGCCACCTGATGTGAAGAGCTGACTCATTGGAAAAGACCCTGATGCTGGCAAAGATTGAAGGCAGGAGGAGAAGGGGATAACAGAGGATGAGATGGTTGGATGGCATCATCGACTCAACGGACATGGGTTTGGGTGGACTCCGGGAGTTGGTGATGGACAGGGAGGCCTGGCGTGCTGTGGTTCATGGGGTTGCAAAGAGTCGGACGTGACTGAGCGACTGAACTGTACTGATTAAGGAATAAATAAGCCATAAATAATCAGAAACAGAGTGACAGCTATAGAAAGGATTATGAATTATGAGCAGTTACAATGTGTAATTTTATAACAAAATGGAAAAATTGAATACAGTGGATAGTTGTAAAATAAAACTTAAACTCCTAAAATAAAAAAGAAAGCATAAATAGAGCAGTAACCATTGGAAAAGTTGAAAAAAAACAGCCAGTTTCTGTTAATTAGAAAGCCATCAATGTATTATTCTATATGAATTCTAAGAATCATTTAAGGGAACATGTATTTCCTATGTAATACAAACTATTGTATAGTGTAGAAAGAGATGGAAAGCTTTCTAAAAGACTAGTATAATATTGACATATCAAAGAAAGCACAGAGAATGAAATTATACTTCAATTTCATGAACCAAAGTCTAAAATCCTAAATATTATTCAATGAAATCCAGGAAGTTTTTTTTAAAGGTTAATACATCATGACCAAATGTGGTTTTCCTAGGGATGAAAAAATAGTTTATACTTGTCATTATTAGATGAAAAATTTAGTCATTAAAAAAAACTTTAGAATTGTCTCAAAAGTTGTCATGAAGGCATGTGGTATATTTAACTTGTGTGTTTATTCTATCAGTCCAACTCTCCACAACCCCATGGACGGTAACCTGCCAGGCTCCTCTGTTCATGGGATTTCCCAGGCAAGAATACTGGAGTGGGTTACCATTCTTTTCTCCAGGGGATCTTCCTGACCCAGGGATCAAACCTGGGACTCCTGCATTGCAGGTAGAATCTTTACCCTCTGAACCACCAGGGAAGCTCTATTTAACATGGAATCAGTCAGTTCAGTTCAGTCGCTCAGTCATGTCCAACTCTTTGCAGCCCCATGGACTGCCACATGCCAGGCCTCCCTGTCCATCACCAACTCCCAGAGTTTACTCAAACTCATGTCCATTGAATCGGTGATGCCATCCAACCATCTCATCCTCTGTTATCCCCTTCTCCTCCTGCCTTCAATCTTTGTCAGCATCAGGGTCTTTTCCAGTGAGTCAGTTCTTTGCAACAGGTGGCCAAAGTATTGGAGTTTCAGCTTCAACATCAGTCCTTCCAATGAATATTCAGGACTGATTTACTTTAGGATGGACTGGTTGGATCTCCTTGTGGTCCCAGGGACTCTCAAGAGTCTTCTCCAACACCACAGTTCAAAAGCATCAATTCTTCCATGCTCAGCTTTCTTTATAGTCCGACTCTCATCTATACATGATGACTGGAAAAACCATAGCTTTAACTAGATGGACCTTTGTTGACAAAGTAATGTCTCTGCTTTTTAATATGCTGTCTAGGTTGGTCATAGCTTTTCTTCCAAAGAGCTAGCGTCTTTTAATTTCATGGCTTCAGTCACCATCTGCACTGGTTTTGGAGCCCCCCAAAATGAAGTCTTTCACTCTTTCCCCGTATATTTGCCGTGAAGTGATGGGACCAGATACCATGATCTTAGTTTTCTGAATGTTGAGTTTTAAGCCAACTTTTTCACTGTCCTCTTTCACTTTCATCAAGAGATACTTTAGTTGTTCTTTGATTTCTGTGATAAGGGTGGTGTCATCTGCATATCTGAGGTTATTGATATTTCTCCTGGCAATCTTGATTCGAGCTGTGCTTCATCCAGTCCAGCATTTTTCGTGACATACTCTGCATATAAGTTAAATAATCAGGGTGACAGTATACAGCCTTGATGTACTCCTTTCCCTGTTTGGAACCAGTCTGTTGTTCCATGTCCAGTTCTAAGTGTTGCCTCCTGACCTGGGTAAAGATTTCTAAAGAGTCAGGTAGGTGGCCTGGTATTCCCATCTCTAAGAATTTTCCACAGTTTGTTGTGATCCAGACAGTCAAAGGCTTTGGCATAGTCAACAAAGCAGAGATAGATGTTTTTCTGGAACTCTCTTGCTTTTTCAGTGATCCATCAGATGTTGGCAATTTGGTCTCTGGTTCCTCTGCCTTTTCTAACACCAGCTTGAACATCTGTAAATTCACAGTTTGTGTACGGTTGAAGCCTGGCTTGGAGAGTTTTGAGCATTACTTTACTAGCGTGTGAGATGAGTGCAATTGTGTGGTAGTTTGGCATTGCCTTTCTTTGGGATTGGAATGAAAACTGACCTTTTCCAGTCCTGTGACCACTGCTGAATTTTCCAAATTTGCTGGTATGTTGACTGCAGCACTTTCAGAGCATCATCTTTTAGGATTTGAAATAGCTCAACTGGAATTCCATCACCTCCACTAGCTTTGTTCATAGTGATGCTTCCTAAGGCCTACTTGACTTCACATTCCAGGATGTCTGGCTCTAGGTGAGTGATCACACCATCGTGATTATCTGGGTTGTGAAGATCTTTTTTTGTACAGTTCTTCTGTGTATTCTTGCCACCTCTTCCTAATATCTTCTGCTTCTGTTAGGTCCCTACCATTTCTGTCCTCTATTGAGCCCATCTTTGCATGAAATGTTCCCTTGGTATCTCTAATTTTCTTGAAGAGATCTCTAGTCTTTCCCATTCTGTTGTTTTCGTCTATTTCTTTGCATTGATCACTGATGAAGGCTTTCTTATTTCTCCTTGATATTTTTTGGAACTCTGCATGCAAATGGGTATATCTTTCCTTTCTTCCTTTGCCTTTTGCTCCTTTTCTTTTCACAGCTATTTGTAAGGCCTCCTCAGACAACCATTTTGCGTTTTCACATTTCTTTTTCTTGGGAATGGTTTTGATCACCTCCTCTTGTATCATGTCACGAACCTCCGTCCATAGTTCTTCAGACACTCTATCAGATCTAGTTGCTTAAATCTATTTCTCACTTTCACTGTATAATCATAAGGGATTTGATTTTGGTCATACCTGAGTTGTCTAGTGGTTTTCTGTACTTTCTTCAATTTCAGTCTGAATTTGGCAATAAGGAGTTCATGATCTGAGCCACAGTCAGCTCCTGGTCTTGTTTTTGCTGACTGTATAGAGCTTCTCCATCTTTGGCTGCAAAGAATATAATCAATCTTATTTTGGTGTTGACCATCTGGTGATGTCCATGTGTAGAGTCTTCTCTTGTGTTGTTGGAAGAGGGTATTTGCTATGACCAGTGCGTTTCTTGACAAAACTCTATTAGCCTTTGCCTTGCTTAATTCTGTACTCCAAGACCAAATTTGCCTGTTACTCTGGGTGTTTCTTGACTTTCTACTTTTGCATTCCAGCCCCCTATAATGAAAAGGACATCTATTTTAGTTGTTAGTTCTAGAAATATTGTAGGTCTTCATAGAACCGTTCAGCTTCAGCTTGTTCAGCATTACTGGTCGGGGCATAGACTTGAATTCCTGTGATATGAATGGTTTCCCTTGGAAATGAACAGAGGTCATTCTGTCCTTTTTGAGATTGCATCCAAGTACTGCATTTCAGACTCTTTCGTTGACTATGATGGCTACTCCATTTCTTCTAAGGGATTCCTGCCCACAGTAGTAGATATAATGGTCATCTGAGTTAAATTCACCCATTCCAGTCCATTTTAGTTCGCTGATTCCTAAAATGTTGATGTTCACTGTTGCCATCTCCTGTTTGCCCACTTCCAATTTGCCTTGATTCATGGACCTAACATTCCAGGTTCCTATGCAGTATTGCTCTTTACAGCTTACAGCATCGGACTTTTCTTCTATCACCAGTCACATCCACAACTTTGTGTTGTTTTTGCTTTGGGTCTGTCTCTTCATTCTTTCTGGAGTTATTTCTCCACTGATCTCCAGTAACATATTGGGCATCTACCTACCTGGGGAGTTCATCTTTCAGTGTCCTATCTTTTTGCCTTTTCATACTGTTCATGGGTTTCTCAAGGCAAGAATATTGAAGTGGTTTGCCATTCCCTTCTCTAGTGGACCACGTTTTGTCAGAACTCTCCACCATGACCCATCCATCTTGGGAGCCCTACATGGCATGGCTTATAGTTTCATTGAGTTAGACAAGGCGTCTTGCTGGGTCTTCTCCTTTGCCCTTGGACGTGGGGTATCTCCTCACAGCCACTCCAGTGCCAGAATACCAGTCAATTTTTTTCAGTTCAGCAATACCATAAGGAAAATTTCTTTGTGAATATTGTTAGTTAGTATCCTATTAGTGTTAAAACATCTTACTGAAATAATGGAGGAATAATAGAACCATATAAAAATTCTATGTATTAAATGAGAATACATAGCTAATGCCATAAGAAAAGTGTTTGAAAGACTGTAAAGGATGAGACAAAACTGTAATTATTTGAAGAAATTATAGTCTAAACATTTAAGAAAATCAACTCAAGAACTATTGAAAGTGAAAGATTGTTGGGGGCCAACGTGAAGCACTCCGCCCATGGCAAAGGTCATGAGGAAGGAGGCTCAACATACGCAAAGGTGGGATCGAGCCTTAGGAGTCCCCCTGGAAATCCTCGAGCATATACCCCCATAACCAGAGCCTGCCTACTTTACTACTTTGTGCTCTCACCTACACCTCTGACTTTACGGGGGGCTGTCCCCCACCGCCTCTTTCAGAGAAGGAGTTAACTTAGAGCTCCAGTTAATAAAAACTCCTGGGCGTGACAAGAGTGTTTTAACCTACAAACTCCTCTGAAGGTTCTCTAGCCTGCCTGACAGGCTTGTCCGGCCACATGTGATTGCTCACAGCCTCCCAACCGTGAGAGGCACGAGATGCTTTAAACCTTCTAAAAACAGGTTCCTTAGAAAAGTTAGAAAACCATTAGTGTAAGTACAGTGGGCTGATTAGAAATTGTATTAGTGAAGGGTTTTTCATTTGTTGAGCCAATGTTTGTTGCTAAGTCTCCACATCCCCTGCCCTTACACACATTAATGAATATATAGAAGAAATAAGTATTAACCTTTGATATTAATCACGTTAGACCTTAGGCTAAGTAAATTCTTTCCTTAATTAAAACCCACTACACCCTTACCCTATAGGAATGTACCTTTATCTGGTACCTTCGGAAGGTGGAGTCTTTTTTAAGAATAATCACCCCTGGATAAATAAGTGTCCTGGTTGACTGACCGCTGTCACAAGGAGAAGGTCATAAATTGTCAGCAGGCCCCCTGGCTAGAAGATGATGTAACACCCCTAAGACCTCTGTATACATTTGTATGAAGCACCTGACTTTGATAAAAATCAGGACTGCTGACCCCGTGTGACTTTTGCATAAAATCTCAGTGTATAAAAGTAGACCATGGAAAATAAAGAATTGGGATCAGTTTCTCGAAATACTGGTCTCCCCATGTCGCTCTCTCTCTCAAACTCTGGCTGAGTCTCCATCTGGAGTGCGGAACCCACCAAGCTTACTAATTATGCCTGGGCTTCTAAGATCCAACCAGGGAGGCCTCAGTGTCTCCTCTCCTTCGGGAGAATGGAAGGACGCCTGCAGCCTACGTAAGTGGTGCAAACTTCTTGTCTTGAAGTTTTATTGGTTTCCTGCATAAACCAAGCTACTCAGCCTCTTTTCTCCACTGAATTTTCCTGCTGAGCTATCCTCATTCTATTACTCTTTATATCTCTAATTAGCATCTAATTAAAGCCAGTGTATTCGCCAATGCCGTCTCCCCTTCGAACTCCCTGGATCAGCCAGGGCTGGTCCCTGGCAAAAGATGAAATCAGTAAGTTATATAAATTGAGATATATTGAATATAGTTACCCTAATAGATGTATATTCAACCATACGCTTTCCAAACAGAAAGCATATCTTAAAAAGAAGAAACCCAGGCATAAGTCAAAAATATTTCCATATACTAGCTCACAAAGAAAAGTCAGTAAATCACCCATATTAGAATGCATACTACATTTTTATCACAATGCAATAAAATGGAATATGTAAAAAAAGTAGAAATGAAATAATTCCAGTCATAAGCAAAATGAAAGAGCCCTCTTTGCTAAGCCAATAATTATCGGATCTAAGGTGAAATAAAATCCATGATTGTGGGTTATATGTTAAATAATAAAAATGAAAAATAAAAAGAATGCCTTATGTTAAAATATACAGCCTAAGCTATAATTAAAGGAAATTTCATAAGGAAGCACGAGTAGAAAGGAACTGGACAAACATTCAACTCCTGACAATAGGAAAGCAAAATATACCTAAGGAATTTAGGAAAAAAAGTTAATCTAAGTGAAAGCAGAATTTTGTTCATTGAATAGTTAAAAGCACTTGAAAGGCTAAATTTAAGCATAGTTATTTGGAAAAAAGCAGCAATAACATGAATAAAACTCTGATAAGTCTTAGCAAAAGAAAAAAATAAACAAAGGAGAAATAACACAAAATTAAGAAAAACAAAATGGATAGCATAAAAATAATAAAGTCATTCTTGGCTAGAAGGATTTTCCTTAGTTTGTAATCGTGTATGTTTCTCCTGTCTAGAGGCTTGTAGGATTAGTTCTAAATCTTTGTACTTCAGATAATTGGTCTGGATGTGTTTATGTGTGTGGTTCTTTTCCATGATTTTGCCTGAAATGAACCCCTGCAATCTTTGTGTGGCAATCTGTCTTCATCTCAGAAAAGTTTCCTTCTATACAGTTAAAAACACAAGCCATGTATTAGAACATTAGTCTTTGATCTCCACATGTATTATTTACTCTCTTCTTGTTTGAATTTCCTTATCCTTTTCATCAGCATTCTGGGAGATGCCTTAATATTTTCCTGCTGATTATGGGATTTTTATTTATATATTTTCTGTTCTGTTTGTTGCTGTTTGTACTTAGTTTTAAACTCTCCTGTGGTATTGTAACTGTCCTCACATTCTAACTACCTATATCATCTCCCTTTGGGTAAGAGTTGGTTCCCTCATCATTCCATTTTTATCTCTTCTATGCTTGTGTCCATTTGCCTTCAATTTAAATGAGTGAAATCAGGAATCTAACATCATCCTCTTTTGATTTTAGTACCTTTTAAAAAAGTATGCTTTCCTTTGCCTTTTGAATGATATATTCATTTGTTTCCCTAAAGAAAAGCATATACATTTGTAATGAGTTTGATGTTTACAACTATCTAATTTCTCTGCCTATTATGGTTGGGGCAGGGGAAACTAATTAAAACATAGATATGAGTTACTAGAGTCTAATTGCTGCTGCTAAGTCACTTCAGTCGTGTCCGACTCTGTGCGACCCCATAGACAGCAGCCCACCAGGCTCCCCTGTCCCTGGGATTCTCCAGGCAAGAACACTGGAGTGGGTTGCCATGTCCCTCTCCAATGCATGAAAGTGAAAAGTGAAAGTGAAGTTGTTCAGTCATGTCCGACTCTTAGCGACTCCATGGACTGCAGCCTACCAGGCTCCTCCATCCATGGGATTTTCCCAGGCAAGAGTACTGGAGTGGGGTGCCATTGCCTTCTCCGAGAGTCTAATTAACACTAGTCTAAAAACATAACACACAATTTTATAATCATTGTGTGAGGAGATTATTAGAAGGTTATTAAAAGTGCTGTATTTCAGTCGTGTAATAATTAATGTATATAATAATAATAGATCTGGGGCTTCCCTGATGGTCCAGTGGTTAAGAATCTACCTTCCAATGCAGGGGACATGGGTTCAATCTCTGGCTGGGGAGCTAAGATCCCATATACCTTGGGGCCAAAAAAAATTTTTTTAAGAGAAAAAATATGGTAACAAATTCAATAAAGACTTTAAAAATGGTCCACACCAAATAATCTTTTCTCAAAAAGGAGGAAGAGATGGATATTGGGGGTGAGTCTTAGTGTCTTGACACAAGTCCTGTATTATTTATACTCATGGGAAAGTTTAGATTGAGATTGGATAAGTAATTAGACCAAAGCCAAAGGCTCTTGGGTGACAGTACATCAACTAAAGTCTATTTGACTTTTAAGCCCTTGCTTCTGACTATTATCTAGTAACCAGGGTCATTTTATGAAGGGCATTGTGTAATGTGAATGATATTTACAAGGGTGTTTACATGAAGCTAGTACACTTCAGATTTAAAGTAGTTTATCATTTTTCTAATAAGTGAAGTAAAATAGGAATTTTCTTTACTTAACATCCAACAGAATAAATAATTTTCAATAATGTCAAACAGAGCTCTGTTATGGAATTTTCTGAGTGATAATTAAAGGGCTGGAATTTTCTCATACTTTGTCTGTGTTTGGACACCAAGAAAATGTCCAAAGCTTGCAGAAGTGACAGTCTAGATTGGGTTTCAAAGGATGCTGCCCAGATAATATGGTCCTGGTGTCATTTGGAAGTGAAGTTCTTTAAGGAAGTATTGGGCTGCCCTCTTGCTGCAAACATCTGAAACTCTTGTCTGCTAAGAGCTGCTTCTGGTCATTCTGTTTCCCTGATTCTCCCCTTGCATCCTTTTCCTGTTTTGCTTTCCTCTGCTGTTCATCTTTCGCTTCCTCTTCCCTCGTTTGGAAAGAGTGTTGAAACAACATTTCATTCTTTGGCACTTCAAACCAGTAGTAGTGTCCCCACGTTGGACTCTTTCTGCCCTGGCAGGAGAAATGGTCTCAGTAACTTTTTCCATTTCCCACGCGTTATATTTCCTGTCAGGTACCCAGCCAGATCTGTCCTCACGTGGAAGGGAAGGCTGGATGCTGTGAAATAAGGCTTTTCCCTTCCCAGAGCAGTAGTGGCAGTGACCTTGGCAGGAGGACTTTCTCCAGTGTTAGCTTTTAAGATTTCTCCTGGTGAATAAGAAGATTCCTCCTTCCTTTTCAGAACATGCTCATATATCACAAAATTCAAGCCTTGGCTCCAACTGCTCAAAATGGGCTTTTGTTTATTTTTTGTCTACTTCCTAAGGATTATTATGATCCTGTTTTGTTTTAAGGCAAACCCATGGCTCCCAAACATCCATTGTTCTCGCTGAGAAGGAAACAAAAGGGATAGTTTTGCTTGGCTGTTTCAAGGATGGAGAAGTGGCTCCTGTTTCAGACTCTGGGTCACCCTAGATGGATAAGGGCAGCTTGCGGTGGGGTGGTCATCAGATCTGGTGGACGCAGACTCCCTGGCACCAGACTGGTTCGATCTCTGGGTGGGGAAGATCCCTTGGAGGAGGGCATGGCAACCCACTCCAGTATTCTTTCCTGGAGAATCTTATGGACAGAGAGGAGTCTTCAGAGGATCCCATGACTGGCGGGCTACAGTCCATGGGGTCATAAAGAGTAGGACATGACTGAAGCAACTTAGCAAGCATGCATCGGTGTGTCACCATAAGGGGAATGGCATAAGCAAATGTGTGCATAGCCGGTGCGATGATGAGTGATAACCATAAAAATTGGCCTGTGGTGGCTGGTACATATAGAGAAAGGTGATGCGGGAATGCTGGTAGGAGGGTAGAAGGTGGAGGGTCTTGATGGACAAGCTGAAGACTTTGGATTTTGTCTTGTGGCTAGTAGGAGTATACTAAATAGTTGAGCAGTAAGTGGGTGTGACAGATGTGAAATGATATTTTTAATTCTTTTTTTATTGGTGTATAATGGCTTTATGATGTGTTAATTTCTGCTGTACGGTGAAGTGAATCACCTATATGTATACATACATCCCCTCCCTCTTAGACCTCCCCCTACGCCTCAAGTCATCACAGAACACCGAGCTGAGTTCCCTATGCTATAGAGAAGCTTCCCACTAGCTCTCTGTTTTACACATGGTGGTGTGTATGTGTTAATCCTGCTCTCCCAACTCATCCCCCTTCCTCTCCCCTATTGTGTCCACAAGTCCATTCTCTTTATCTGATCCCTATTCCTGCCCTGCAAATAGGTTCATCAGTACCATTTTTCTTGATTCCACATATATTCACTAATGTGTAATACAACTACCATATGACCCAGCAATCCCACTACTGGTATATACCCTGTGGGATGTGTGTGTGTGTGTGTGTGAGAGAGAGAGAGAGAGAGAGTGTGTGTGTGTGTGTGTGTGTGTGTGTGTTCAGTCACTCAGTCGTGTCTGACTCTTTGTGACCTCAGGGACTGTAGCCCACTAGGCTCTTCTGTCCATGGAATTTCCCAGGCAAGAATACTGGAGTTGGCTACCATTTCCTACTCCAGGGGATCTTCCCAATCTAGGGATCAAACATGCATCTCTTGTATATCCTACATTAGCAGGCAGATCCTTTACCACTGCACCATACCCTGAGAGAACCATAATTCAAAAATACACATGCACCCAAATGTTCAGTTCAGTTCAGACGCTCAGTCGCATCCCACTCTTTGTGAGCCCATGGACTGCAGCACACCAGGCTTCCCTGGGGATCACCAACTCCTAGAGTTGCTCAAACGCATGTGCATTGAGTTGGTGATGCCATCCAACCACCTCATCCTCTGTCATCCCCTTCTCCTGCCTTCAATCAATGAATCAGTTCTTCACATCAGGTGGCCAAAGTATTGAAGCTTCAACATCAGTCCTTCCAGTGAATATTCAGGACTGATTTCCTTTAGGATGGGCTCGTTTGATCTCCTTGCAGTCCAAGGGACTCTCAAGAGTCTTCTCCAACACCATAGTTCAAAAGCATCAATTGTTCGGTGCTCAGCTTTATGGTCCAACTCTCATATCCATACATGACTACTGGGAAAACCATAGCTTTGATTAGATGGATCTTGGTTGGCAAAGTAATGTCTCTACTTTTTAAAATGCTGTCTAGGTTTGTCATAGCTTTTATTCCAGGGAGCAAGCATCTGTTAATTTCATGGCTGCAGTTACCATCTGCAATGATTTTGCAGCCCAAGAAAATAAAGTGTCACTGTTTCCATTGTTTCCCCATCTATTTGCCATGAAGTAATGGGACAGGATGCCATGATCTTCGTTTTTTGAATGTGGAGTTTTAAGCCAGCTTTTTCACTCTCCTCTTTCATCAAGAGGCTCTTCAGTTCCTCTTCGTTTTCTACCATAAGGGTGGTGTCATCTGCATATCTGAGGTTATTGATATTTCTCCTTGCAATCCAGCTTGTACTTCATCCAGCCCAGAATTTTGCATCATGTACTCTGCATATAAGTTAAATAAGTAGGGTAACAGTATACAACCTCTATGCACTCCTTTCCCAGTTTTGTACCATTCTGTTGTTCCCCAGTGTTCATTGCAGCACCATTTACAATAGCCAGGACATGGAAACAACCTAAATGTCCACTGACAGAGAAATGGATAAAGAATGGGTAAAGAAGACATATACAATGGAATATTGCTCAGCCATAAAAAGAAATGAAATTGGATATTTCTTGAAACGTGGTTGGACCTAGAGTCTGCCACATAGAGTGAAGTAAGTCAGAAAATAAGTCAGAAAGTGAAATGATGTTTTAAAGGGACATATCTGGCTTAGCTGTTTAGAATGAATAGTGGAGAAGGGAAAAGATGGGAAGATGGCAGTTGACTAACCATTCATGAAAGTGGGCTTTGTGCTTAGTGAGGAAGAGTCCTGAGTTGCAAGCAGAGATTCTCACCCAAGACCTCTGTCACTAGATTGACTGTGTAGTTTTTCCTCTTGGTCCTTTGTTTTACCATCTGTAAACATGATAAGCCTGAGGGGCCCTTTCCAGCCCTAACAGTTTGTGATTCCACATTAAAGTTATCCCTATTCATGTTCCTTCATTGTGTCCTTGGGAAAGATGTGGAAGGCTTGTTTAATGTAAAACCAGACTTCTGGAGGCTTCAGTTTGGATGTTCAGATATTAATTGGGTCTTCCACTTTCATGACCTTCCAAATCCCCATATTTTCACACAATTTTTGAAGCCAGTGGATTATGGATTCAAGCTGAACCAGCATCAGGTATCAGCTATTACAAGCCTGAGGGTTTTGGTTCTTTATCAATTACAACATAGTCACTAACTCAACCCAGCTCCACAGAAGACAGAATTAGTTTTCCTTAAGCTTCTGCTTTGGAGAAGGAAATGGCAACCCACTCCAGTGTTCTTGCCTAGAGAATCCCAGGGACGGGGGAGCCTGGTGGGCTGCCGTCTATGGGGTCACACAGAGTCGGACACGACTGAAGCGACTTAGCAGCAGCAGCAAGCTTCTGCTTAAATAGTAATGAAAAGAGGATTAACAGTGGCAAAAATGAGCCAGTTTGGGCCCACACTTGCTAAGAACTTGGGTAGTATATGGTTTTTTTTTTTTTTTTTTTCTCTTGTGCGTTCTGTGGAATAGCTTGGTGTCATGACCAGAATCAACAGCTATTTTATTGTTGTTCAGTTGCTAAGTTGTGTCTGACTCTTTGCAACTCCATGGACTGTGGTGTGCCATCTCCTCTGTCTGCCACTATCTCCCAGTGTGTGTGTGTGTGTGTGTGTGTGTGTGTTTGTGCACGTGCATGCATGCACATGTGCTCTCAGTTATTCAGTCTCCTGGAGTTTGCTCAAACTCATGTCCATTGAGTTAGGGGTGCCATCCAACCATCTCATCCTCTGTCACCTGCCTCTCGTCCTGCCCTCAATCTTTTCCAGCATCAGGGTCTTTTCCGATGAGCTGGCTCTTCACATCAGGTGGCCAAAGTATTGTAGCTTCAGTATTAGTCCTTCCAATGAATATTCAGTGTTGATTTTCTTTAGGATTGACTAGTTTGATCTCCTTGCAGTCTAAGAGACTCTTAAGAGTCTTCTCTGCTCCACAATTCAAAAGCTTCAATTCTTTGGCTACTTTAGGGAAGAACAAATTTCAGTCAATAAACAAAAGAGATAAATTCACTGCTCAGGGCTGTGGCCCACTTCTCTTTCAAAATTGTTCCTAGAGAAATTTTTCTGTACTAGAGAAATTTTAATTCCTTGATTTATTATCTTAAAACATGACTTTCCCCCCAAATACATTAGATTGAAAGTATCATCTCTATGCATTTATTAAATAAATTATTGATTCATGCATTCATTTAGTAAACACTTTCATTAAGTTCCTCTTGTATGTCAGGTACTGTGCTAAGTGCTGGAGATGCACTGGCAGATGAAACTAGATCAAAGCCAAATTTTATGGAGCTTACAGTCTAGTTGATGAGACAGACATTAATCAGCGAATCACATGATTTGCTCTATAATTATAGACTGAAGTCAGGTAATGTTCCTCTGAGAAAGTGACAATTGAGCTGCAAACTGAAGGGCTCAGTTAATTAGAGGACTTCCCAGGTGGTGCTAGTGGTAAAAGAATCTACCTACCAGTCCAGGAGACCCAAGAGATGCAGGTTCAATCCCTGGGTTGGACAATCCTCTGAAGGAGATGGCAATCCACCCCAGTATTCTTGCCTGGAGAATCCCATGGACAGAGGAGCCTGGCAGTCTACCATTCACAGGGTCTCAAAGAGTCAGACATGACTGAAGTGACTTGGCACTCATGCAAGTTAACTTGGACTGTAGCTTTGAATTACTGATGAATGTAATTTCAAGATCTTTGAGGATTTTGGCATTTTATATTATTATGGGGAAAAAGGAAAGACATATACTGACTTAACTAAATGCTGGGGGTCATCCAGTAGGTTAGAAGCAGAGTCAAATTTAAAGTGGCCTTGAAATTATGTCTCAGATAGATGACAGGGAGATGGACGAGATTGCTCCTGGAACCTTGCTGGCTGTCGTGAGTTAATACTTGGAAGCTCCTGGTCCAGGAATATCAAGCTCAAAAGGAACCAGATGAAACAAAAACCTGTGGGTATTTGTGCCTTTTTCTGAAGTGGGTTTTCCCCAGCATGTTTGGGTCCTTTCTAAGAAGATGAGCAACTGTGCTGGGAAGTTCACTTGATGTGGTGTGGAGACTGGTATGGACAGGAATCAACATCTGGAAACATCATTCTTTGATGCAGTGTCTCTAGTGAATGTAGAGGAGACACTACGGAGCTGACATTCTCTCTTTGGGATTACTTTTAGTTTTAAACATTTTTTTATTATTTTATGTATTATTTTATTATTGGAGTATAATTGCTTTACAAGGTTGTGTTAGTGTCTGTTCTACAACAAAGTGAATCAACTTAAGTATACATATATCCCCTCTATCTTGAGTCTCCCTCCAACCCCCTCCCTTCCACTTTTAATCTTGATTCACTACCTATTCCTCATTCATCACCTAAGCCTAGATGTAAGAAATTTGCCTGTAGTGTCCAGGTAAGAAATGAGAATCTGTCCACTCAGCAAGAATCTACCCCATAACTTTGTGGGACAATCACCAGCCTATGAGAGATTTCTCCCTGTACAATGAGTAAAAGTCAACAATAATAACATAAGAAATATAAAAAAACTCTGCCTCAGAACACAAAATTATATTCCAAAGCAGGAATATTTAGAAGGTAATTTATTGCAGGAAACAAATACAGTTTAAATAACATTTGCTTAAGCTGTTGATAAAATTGAAGAAAACACTTGAGTGTATGGAAACACAAAATGAGATGAAAAGGGAGCTTCAGAGTTAAGGAAAGAATATAAACAGATGATGCAATAACAGGATTTAGGTAGCATGAGAAGCAACGAAGAGCAAAACTGACTGTGGAAAACGAAACCAATTATATAGAATATAAAGAAATTAAAATGCTGAAAACCAAGTGCCCAATTTTATTAATACTTACTCTCATTTCTGTTACTTTTGGTTTACTTTTTTATCATGTTCATATTTTTTGGGACAGCTAAAATTTGGGATTTTTTTCTTTATTCTTGGTACTTTGCTTTACAGATCATATTTTACTTGAGTTCATCATCTTTGATGACTTTGAAAGTTGAAGTTCTATTATTAAAAATTTCCACTGGATATTTTTAAAGTTAATTAAACTCATGATCAAATAAAATATTTAGCATAATATTTATAAGATTTATTTAACATAAGATTGTATTTTAAATCCATATGTGTGTGTATACATACACACACATGAAACTTTCTTTTCCAAAAAAGTTTTTGGTTTTGCTTTCAATTCTGTGACCATATTTTCAACAATTATTTATACCACTGATATCTAATAGAACTTCTTGTAATGACAAATTTTCTATATATGCATTGTCTAATGTGATGGCCAGTAGCCACATGTGTATATAGCAAGCACTTGAAATGAGGCTAGTGTAAACATAAGGTCATATTAAAGAAGTAGATAAAAATCAACTGAGATGATAACAGATCTCTCAGTTCAGTTCAATCACTCAGTTGTGTCCGACTCTTTGCAGCCCCATGAACCACAGCACCCCAGGCCTCCCTGTCCATCACCAACTCCCGGAGTTCACCCAAACTCATGTCCATGAGTCGGTGATGCCATCCAACCATCTCATCCTGTGTCATCCCCTTCTCCTCCTGCCCTCAATCTTCCCCAGCATCAGGGTCTTTTCAAATGAGTCAGTTCCTCACATCAAGTGGCCAAAGTATTGGAGTCTCAGCTTCAACATCAGTCCTACCAATGAACACTCAGGACTGATCTCCTTTTGGATGGACTGTTTGGATCTCCTTGCAGTCCAAGGGACTCTCAAGAGTCTTCTCCAACACCACAGTTCAAAAGCATCAATTCTTCAGCATTCAGCTTTCTTTATAGTCCAACTCTCACATCCATACACGACTACTGGAAAAACCATAGCCTTGACTAGATGGGCACCTACTGACCTGGGGAATTCCTCTTTCAGTATCCTATCATTTTGCCTTTTCATACTGTTCATGGGGTTATCAAGGAAAGAATACTGAAGTGGTTTGCCATTCCCTTCTCCAGTGGACCACATTCTGTCAGATCTCTCCACCATGACCCGCCCATCTTGGGTTGCCCCATGGGCATGGCTTAGTTTCATTGAGTTAGACAAGGCTGTGGTCCTAGTGTGATTAGATTGACTACTTTTCTGTGATTATGGTTTCAGTGTGTCTGCCCTCTGATGCCCTCTTGCAACACCTACTGTCTTACTTGGGTTTCTCTTACCTTGGGCGTGGGGTATCTCCTCATGGCCACCCCAGCAAAGCGCAGCCGCTGCTCCTTACCTTGGACAAGGGGTATCTCCTCACCACCACCCTTCCTGACCTTCAACGTGGGGTAGCTCCTCTAGGCCCTCCTGTGCCTGTGCAGCCAGGGCTCCTTGGACGTGGGGTTAAATGATAGGATACTGAAAGAGGAATTCCCCAGGTCAGTAGGTGCCCAATATGCTACTGGAGATCAGTGGAGAAATAACTCCAGAAAGAATGAAGGGTTGGAGCCAGCTGTGGATGTGACTGGTGATAGAAGCAAGGTCCGATGCTGTAAAGAGCAATATTGCATAGGAACCTGGAATGTCAGGTCTATGAATCAAGGCAAATTGGAAGTAGTCAAACAAGAGATGGCAAGAGTGAATGTCGACATTCTAGGAATCAGCGAACTAAAATGGACTGGAATGGGTGAATTTAACTCAGATGACCATTATATCTACTACTGCGGGGAGGAATCCCTTAGAAGAAATGGAGTAGCCATCATGGTCAACAAAAGAGTCCAAAATACGGTACTTGGATGCAATCTCAAAAACGACAGAATGATCTCTGTTCATTTCCAAGGCAAACCATTGAATATCACAGTAATCCAAGTCTATGCCCCAACCAGTAACGCTGAAGAAGCTGAAGTTGAACGGTTATATGAAGACCTACAAGACTTTATAGAACAAACACCCATAAAAGATGTCCTTTTCATTATAGGGGACTGGAATGCAAAAGTAGGAAGTCAAGAAACACCTGGAGTAACAGGCAAATTTGGCCTTGGAATATGGAATGAAGCAGGGCAAAGACTAATAGAGTTTTGCCAAGAAGATGCACTGATCATAACAAACACACTCTTCCAACAACACAAGAGAGGACTCTACACATGGACATCACCAGATGGTCAACACCGAAATCAGATTGATTATATTCTTTGCAGCCAAAGATGGAGAAGCTCTATACAGCCAGCAAAAACAAGACCAGGAGCTGACTGTGGCTCAGATCATGAGCTCCTTATTGCCAAATTCAGACTTAAATTGAAGAAAGTAGGGAAAACCACTAGACCATACAGGTATGACCTAAATCAAATCCCTTATGATTATACAGTGGAAGTGAGAAATACATTTAAGGGCCTAGATCTGATAGATAGAGTGCCTGATGAGCTATGGAATGAGGTTTGTGACATTGTACAGGAGACAGGGATCAAGACCATCCCCATGGAAAAGAAATGCAAAAAAGCAAAATGGCTGTCTGGGGAGGCCTTACAAATAGCTGTGAAAAGAAGAGAAGTGAAAAGCAAAGGAGAAAAGGAAAGATATAAACATCTGAATGCAGAGTTCCAAAGAATAGCAAGAAGAGATAAGAAAGGCTTCTTCAGTAATCAATGCAAAGAAATACAGGAAAACAACAGAATGGGAAAGACTAGGGATCTCTTCAAGAAAATCAGAGATACCAAGGGAACATTTCATGCAAAGATGGGCACAATAAAGGACAGAAATGGTATGGACTTAACAGAAGCAGAAGATATTAAGAAGACATGGCAGGAATACACTGAAGAACTGTACAAAAAAGATCTTCACGGCCCAGATAATCACGATGGTGTGATCACTGACCTAGAGCCAGACATCCTGGAATGTGAAGTCAAGTGGGCCTTAGGAAGCATCACTATGAACGAAGCTAGTGGAGGTGATGGAATTGCAGTTGAGCTATTTCAAATCCTGAAAGATGATGCTGTGAAAGTGCTGCACTCAATATGCCAGCACATTTGGAAAACTCAGCAGTGGCCACAGGACTGGAAAAGGTCAGTTTTCATTCCAATCCCAAAGAAAGGCAATGCCAAAGAATGCTCAGACTACCGTACAATTACACTCATCTCACATGCTAGTAAAGTAATGCTCAAAATTCTCCAAGCCAGGCTTCAGCAATATGTGAACCGTGAACTTCCTGATGTTCAAGCTGGTTTTAGAAAAGGCAGAGGAACCAGAGATCAAATTGCCAACATCCGCTGGATCATGGAAAAAGCAAAAGAGTTCCAGAAAAACATCTATTTCTGCTTTATTGACTATGCCAAAGTCTTTGACTGTGTGGATCACAATAAACTGTGGAAAATTCTTCAAGAGATGGGAATACCAGACCATCTGATCTGCCTCTTGAGAAATTTGTATGCAGGTCAGGAAGCAACAGTTAGAACTGGACGTGGAACAACAGACTGGTTCCAAATAGGAAAAGGAGTTCATCAAGGCTGTATATTGTCACCCTGCTTATTTAACTTCTATGCAGAGTACATCATGAGAAATGCTGGACTGGAAGAAACATAAGCTAGAATCAAGGTTGCCAGGAGAAATATCAATAACCTCAGATATGCAGATGACACCACCCTTATGGCAGAAAGTGAAGAGGAACTCAAAAGCCTCTTGATGAAAGTGAAAGTGGAGAGTGAAAAAGTTGGCTTAAAGCTCAACATTCAGAAAACAAAGATGATGGCATCCGGTCCCACCACTTCATGGGAAATAGATGGGGAAACAGTGGAAAGAGCATCAGACTTTATTTTTCTGGGCTCCAAAATCACTGCAGATGGTGACTGCAGCCATGAAATTAAAAGACACTTACTCCTTGGAAGGAAAGTTATGACCAACCTAGATAGCATATTCAAAAGCAGAGACATTACTTTGCCAACAAAGGTTCGTCTAGTCAAGGCTATGGTTTTTCCTGTGGTCATGTATGGATGTGAGAGTTGGACTGTGAAGAAGGCTGAGTGCCGAAGAATTGATGCTTTTGAACTGTGGTGTTGGAGAAGACTCTTGAGAGTCCCTTGGACTGCAAGGAGATGCAACCAGTCCATTCTGAAGGAGATCAGCCCTGGGATTTCTTTGGAAGGAATGATGCTAAAGATGAAACTCCAGTACTTTGGCCACCTCATACGAAGTGTTGACTCTTTGGAAAAGACTCTGATGCTGGGAGGGATTGGGGGCAGGAGGAGAAGGGGATGACAGAGGATGAGATGGCTGGATGGCATCACTGACTCGATGGACGTGAGTCTGGGTGAAATCCGGGAGTTTGTGACGGACAGGGAAGCCTGGAATGCTGTGATTCATGGGGTTGCAAAGAGTCAGACAGGACTGAGCGACTGAACTGAACTGAACTGACTAGATGGACCTTTGTTGACAAAGTAATGTCTCTGCTTTTTACTATGCTGTCTAGGTTGGTCATAACTTTCCTTCCAAGGAGTAAGTGTCTTTTAATTTCATGGCTGCAATCACCATCTGCAGTGATTTTGGATCCCCCCAAAATAAAGTCATCTAGATGTTACCATATTCCTTTGATAACTCTGCATACAACCATCTAGAATTTATGCAAATATTTCCTCCTTTCTCCACAAGTTTGATCCCTGGGTTGAGAAGGTCCCCTGGCGTAAGAAATGGCAACAGACTCCAGTATTCTTGCCTGGAGAATTCTGTGGACAGAAGATCCTGGTGGGCTACAGTTCGTGGGATCGCAAAGAGTTGGACATGACAGCACAGCACAGCAGCAATAGCAGTTCACTCTTTAGGCTTCCTAAATTCCTGCACACCATAAAGATTCAGGTCAAGTGATACCTCCCCAGCAAACACTCCTGGCCTCCCAGGCTGAGGAGTAGTTATCCCTCCTTGTTCTTTTTTTTTTTTTTTTAATCAATTTACTTAACAGTGCCATCTCTTGGTTGCGACGTGTGGGATCTAGTTCCCTGACCAGGGATTGAACCCGGCCCCTGGCATTGGGGTCATGGGGGCTTAACCACTAGACCACCAGGGAAGTTCCCAATCCTTCCTTTTACAATTTTTATTTATTTGTTTATTTACTTTTGACTGTGCTGGATCTTTGTTGCCGCTAGGAGTTTTCTCTAGTTGTGGCGAGCAGGGGCTGCTCTCTATTTGCAGTGCACAGTCTTATCTTTGTGGTACTTTCTCTTGTTGTGGAGCATGGGCTTCATTGGTCCACGACATGTGGGATCTTCCTGGCCCAGGTATTGAGCCTATGGATTTTTTACCATTGGACCACCAGAGACCACAAGTTCTAGTGAAGGAATTGGGATTTTGCTGTTATCTCTTCCAGTCTCAGAGTCACCAGTCTCAGATATGCACAATGTCTCAGTTTTCTTTCTTTACCTGGGGTAACCGTGGTGGCCCAGAGCATGCAGATATTCAGCTGATGCCAGAAGGAGAGGCATGAGATAAAAACAATATGCTGGTTTCTTTCATTACTTACTTTCATGGCTCTCAAATAATATTTCTTGTGGGAGTTTATTTCAAGCCTGTGCCCCTCCAATGTGGTCTGGGTAATATTCTTGATGAGTTGTTGGCACAAAACCTGTGTTTTTCTATGTGCAATGGCTAACCATGGATGGAAGTAAATCACTGAGAGAAGTCAAAAAGGAATTTTTTAAAAACTCGATATCATTAAACATGAAAGTCTATGCTTATTTTTTTCCTTGGAAAGAAAAGTCTACTGTGGATTGTCAAATTTGAAGGCTTTGAATATGGTTTGAGGTATGTTGAAATTAAGAAATTCTTACGATGATTCTGAGGTTCTTAATGTAGGGCAAGAGAGTATATAATCTTCATGAACCTGCTTTAAAATAGTGAGAAGTGTTTTACATATGCAGGGTATTATTTTGTTCCAGTGTGGGGAGTGAAAGTAAGCATTTTGCATTGTTAAGACTTAGCTGAAGGTTGAGGGTATTAATGATGCTTGCTTGTTAAGTTTGTTTAGAAAATAATTTTTTTTCACTTTAACCAACGTAAGTCATTATCAGAGTAAAGCATCTGGGTCATATGGACATGCATCCTTCTTGAATGGGTTTCTCATTCTTGCCACTGTTGACATTTTGGGTCAGATAACTCTTTGCTGGGAGCAGGGGAGATGGCGCTGTCCTGTACAGTGGAGGGTGTTTAGCAGCATCCCTGGCCTTTGTCCATTAGATGCTAGTCGAAACCTTCTTGTTCTAGTTGCAACAACCAAAAATGTCTCCATTGCCAAATGCCCCAGGGGACAAAACTACCCAATTGAGAAGTATCCTTCTGATACCAACCGATATTGACCAGGGTTCTTGGCCTTCTCCAATCAATAGAAATTGACTAGAAACCAGAAAAGAAATTCAAGCAAGACTTTGTTGGGGCTCCTGTAGCTGTAGGAAATAGCAAAAACAATTAACAATTTTGCTCCCTTCCCCAAAAGCTGGTTCCTTTTATGCAGTGAGGGTAGGGGTATGTCCACGGTTGGGCTGGAGGGGTGGCTTAGGAGATCTGCCCACCCCTTAGGTGATGCTGTGTGCAGGGGGCATGCGCAGTACCCAGCTTTTGCTCCAGGCTCTTCAGAAATGGCAGCAGGGGTTTTTTGGTCATTTTTGCATCTTGTGGTCCTTAATTTGCCACAGCTGTGCATACACCCAGTTATTTTTAGTCTATTATAGTTTCTTTGCATTTTGTTACTTGAAGAGACATTCGCTCAGGTACAAGCACTGCAGCACTGCCGCAAAAGGGTCACAGGTCCCAGCCTGTCTCATTTCTAGAATATATGTTGAGATGTTTGAGGCTGGAAGCCTTGGACTGTGTGCCTTGTTCATGCAGCCTCTAGATGCCCTAAGGCAGTTTCCATAAATATTGCTCACAGGAATGCCAGCCTCCAATGAAGGCTTCTTGGCAAGCATTCCCTAGGGAGATCCTGAATTGCCTTGGGTTTTGAAGCCACAGTGGAATGACTTCTTTGAATGCAGGTTGGATTTGTTTATCAGAATAATTAACACTAAAATTATATTTTGTTATTTTAAACTCTGGCAGTACAGAAAACTACAAATCACCCTATATTCCACTTTCTAGAAATAACTAGTGCTCATACTTTGTAAATAATATTTCTAGACATTTTCAAACACATGTATAAATAGGAGTTTGAATAGGATAAATAAATCTACATGATTCTATAACAGTGCCATCACATGATGCATGTCATTTTATATTAAAATTATTTAATTTTGTGAATTTAATAGATGATAGATCAGATCAGATCAGATCAGTCGCTCAGTCATGTCTGACTCTTTACGACCCCATGAATCACAGCATTCCAGGCCTCCCTGTCCATCATCAACTCCCGAAGTTCACTCAGACTCACGTCCATTGAGTCAGTGATGCCATCCAGCCATCTCATCCTCTGTCGTTCTCCTCCTGCCCCCAGTCCCTCCCAGCATCAGAGTCTTTTCCAATGAGTCAACTCTTCGCATGAGGTGGCCAGAGTACTGGAGTTTCAGCTTTAGCATCATTCCTTCCAAAGAAATCCCAGAGCTGATCTCCTTCAGGATGGACTGGTTGGATCTCCTTGCAGTCCAAGGGACTCTCAAGAGTCTTCTCCAACACCACAGTTCAAAAGCATCAATTCTTCGGTGCTCAGCCTTCTTCACAGTCCAACTCTCACATCCATACATGACCACAGGAAAAACCATAGCCTTGACTAGACGAACCTTTGTTGGCAAAGTAATGTCTGCTTTTGAATATGCTATCTAGGTTGGTCATAACTTTCCTTCCAAGGAGTAAGCGTCTTTTAATTTCATGACTGCAGTCACCATCTGCAGTGATTTTGGAGCCCAGAAAAATAAAGTCTGACACTCTTTCCACTGTTTCCCCATCTATTTCCCATGAAGTGGTGGGACCGGATGCCATCATCTTTGTTTTCTGAATGTTGAGCTTTAAGCCAACTTTTTCACTCTCCACTTTCACTTTCATCAAGAGGCTTTTGAGTTCCTCTTCACTTTCTGCCATAAGGGTGGTGTCATCTGCATATCTGAGGTTATTGATATTTCTCCCAGCAATCTTGATTCCAGCTTGTGTTTCTTCCAGTCCAGTGTTTCTCATGATGTACTCTGCATAGAAGTTAAATAAGCAGGGTGACAATATACAGCCTTGATGAACTCCTTTTCCTATTTGGAACCAGTCTGTTGTTCCACTTCCAGTTCTAACTGTTGCTTCCTGACCTGCATACAAATTTCTCAAGAGGCAGATCAGATGGTCTGGTATTCCCATCTCTTGAAGAATTTTCCACAGTTTATTGTGATCCACACAGTCAAAGACTTTGGCATAGTCAATAAAGCAGAAATAGATGTTTTTCTGGAACTCTTTTGCTTTTTCCATGATCCAGAGGATGTTGGCAATTTGATCTCTGGTTCCTCTGCCTTTTCTAAATCCAGCCTGAACATCAGGAAGTTCACGGTTCACATATTGCTGAAGTCTGGCTTGGAGAATTTTGAGCATTACTTTACTAGTGTGTGAGATGAGTGCAATTGTGCGGTAGTTTGAGCATTCTTTGGCATTGCCTTTCTTTGGGATTGGAATGAAAACTGACCTTTTCCAGTCCTGTGGCCACTGCTGAGTTTTCCAAATGTGCTGGCATATTGAGTGCAGCACTTTCACAGCATCATCTTTCAGGATTTGAAATAGCTCAACTGCAATTCCATCACCTCCACTAGCTTTGTTTGTAGTGATGCTTTCTAAGGCCCACTTGACTTCACATTCCAGGATGTCTGGCTCTAGGTCAGTGATCACACCATCGTGATTATCTGGGTCGTGAAGATCTTTTTTGTACACTTCTTCTGTGTATTCTTGCCATCTCTTCTTAATATCTTCTGCTTCTGTTAGGTCCATACCATTTCTGTCCTTTATCGAGCTCATCTTTGCATGAAATATTCCTTTGGTATCTCTGATTTTCTTGAAGAGATCCCTAGTCTTTCCCATTCTGTTGTTTTCCTCTATTTCTTTGCATTGATCGCTGAAGAAGGCTTTCTTATCTCTTCTTGCTATTCTTTGGAACTCTGCATTCAGATGTTTATATCTTTCCTTTGCTCCTTTGCTTTTCGCTTCTCTTCTTTTCACAGCTATTTATAAAGCCTCCCCAAGGAAATGTGAAATTGAAGGATTTGCCAGACTTGGGATGAAAGTTCCTTCACAGAATAATAATAAGTTATTTCCTCAAAGATATCTCTTAGAATATGACAAAAGATTATGAAAAACATTGGGAGGGTGGAGTTACTATGTTTTAAAATTTCATGTTTAATTTTTAGTCAATATTATTTGACTTCCTTGCAAGTCTCCTCCACTCGCTTTCCAATCTTTATTGTATATATACTAATTTATACCAGTCAATCCTAAAGGGAATCAACCCTGAATGTTCATTGGAAAGATTGATGCTGAAGCTGAAGCTCCAATACTTTGGCCACCTGATGCTAAGAGCTGACTCACTGGAAAAGACCCTGATGCTGGGAAAGATTGAGGACAAGAGGAGAAGGGGATAACAGAGGATGAGATGTTTGGATGGCATCACTGACTCAATGGACTTGAGTTTGAGCAAACTCAGGGAGATAGTGAGGGACAGAGAAGCCTGGTTGCTGTAGTTCATGGGGTCACAAAGAATCGGACATAACTGGGCGACTGAACAACAACAACACTCCTAACTTCTGTATATATATAAGTGTGCATCTGCTAATCCCAAACTTCCAGTCCTTCCCTCCCCCACATCTCCCCCCATGGCAACCATGAGTCTGTTCGCTATGTCTGTGAGTCTGTTTCTGTACATAGGTGGGTTCATTTGTGCCATAGTTTGGATTCCATATGTAACTGATACCATACGTTATTTGTCTTCTTCTGACTTCACTTAGTATGTTAATCTCTAGTTGCGTCTGTGTTGCTGCAGATGGCATTATTTCATTCTTTTTTGTGGCCAAGTAATATTCCATTGTATATATGTACCACATCTTTTTTATCCTTTCATCTGTCAACGGACATCTAGATTGTTTCTATGTTTTGGCTGTTGTGAAGAGTGCTGCTATGAACATATGGGGGCATGTATCTTTTTAAATTATAGTTTTGTGCGAGTATATGCCTGGGAGTAGGATTGCTGGATCAAATGGTAATTCTACATTTGGGAAAGCATGTATTCTTGATTCATCAAAGTCAAGTATTAATTAGCCCCTTTATCCACTTCCTAGGTAATACAAGGGTCTTAGGATACTTTAATGTCGTTTATCATGCTTCTGATTTATATGACATTGTTAACAGATATGTTAATGCCATAGAGATATTTTAAATGCCATAAACCACAATAATTGCTGTTTTATATAGTTGCTCTTTATTTAGAATGACCCACATTCTTCTTTACCATTTTAATTTTTGCTATACATTTCTTTCCATATCTGCAAGTTTCCTTTAATCCTAAAAACACCTTTAAAATGTATTTATTGATGTCTGCATCGGATCTCGGTTGCGGTGTGTGGGATCTTCGTTGTGGGCTTCTCTGTAGTTGTGGCTGGTAGGCTCAGCAGTTGCAGTGCAAGGGCTTAGTGGCCCCTCAGCATGTGGGATCTTAGTTCCTCTACCAGGGATCAATCCTGCATCCCCGGCTTGAAAGGCGGAATCTTAACTGCCAGGGAAGTCCTCTAAAAACACCTTTTCATATTTCCTTCAGGACTGGTCTGCCAGTGGTGAATTCTCTCTGTTTTTGTTTGTCTGAAAATGTCTTGATTTCATTTATGGAGGATATTTTTGCTTTTCTAGTTGTTCTCAGTGGGATAGTTGGTCACCTAGCGCACCATTACTCTCCATCAGACTTTTATATTTGGCAACGTTTGGTTTTCCTCTCTGTTCAGTCTTACCTGTTGTGCTGTATGTGCTTCAGGTTGATTAACCAAAATACTATCTATTTCTTCCCCTTCCAGAATCTTTTTTTAAAATTTTATTTCTATTTATTTGTTTTTAACACCAGAAACATTTTGTATTAGGGTATAGCCAATTAACAATATTGTGACAGTTTCAGGTGAACAGCAAAGGGACTCAGCCATACATAGACATGTATCCACTCTCCCCCAGCTTACCAAAGTATTATCAATAATATATATCAAATATTTCTTCATATAAAGTAGCTTTGTATTTAGGAATTTCTTTTTAACCAAAAATACAGTCAAAGCTAAACCAAACCCTATTTATGGGGTCACTTATATTTATGTCTCTTGCTACAGTTGGAGGTTATGATTGTTTTCTAACTTGTGTAGTAGCCAGGAACATTGCACTCATGGAAAAAATAGCCTAGATGTTCTCATCCTTAATATGGGATTGTGTAGGGGTGTTGTGGAGAGGTGGTCTGTGTAATTCCTTGTATGGACTCTCTGGGGACCATGATGTCCTGTGTTAGTGATAACACAGGTGAATTCCAGATTGTGATTTGTGTGTTCAGTTCAGTTCAGTTCAGTCGCTCAGTTGTGTCTGACTTTTTGTGACCCCATGAATTGCAGCACACCAGGCCTCCCTGTCCATCACCAACTCCCGGAGTTCACTAGAACTCACGTCCATCGAGTTGGTGATGCCATCCAGCCATCTCATCTTCTGTCGTCCCCTTCTCCTCCTGCCCCTAATCCCTCCCAGCATCAGAGTCTTTTCCAGTGAGTCAACTCTTCACATGAGGTGGCCAAAGTACTGGAGTTTCAGCTTTAGCATCATTCCTTCCAAAGAAATCCCAGGACTGATCTCTCAGAATGGACTGGTTGGATCTCCTTGCAGTCCAAGGGACTCTCAAGAGTTTTCTCCACAACCACAGCTCAAAAGCATCAATTCTTTGGCACTCAGCTTTCTTTACAGTCCAACTCTCACATCCATACATGACTACTGGAAAAACCTTTGGGAATTTTTATTTGAGCTTCTTAAATACACTAATACATTACATTAGTGAAATACCCCAGAGACAAAGCCTAGGGATTTAAGGAGAGTAGAGTTTAGACATTAAGCACCATGTAATAACTTCTTAAACTCTACTTCTGTGAGCACATTGCTGGACTCAGTCTCCAGTGAAGACAACAAAGCATTCTTTTGTTTTAAGTTGTGCTCAATCATGTCCGACTCTTTGAGGTCCCATGACTGTGGCCCACCAGACTCCTCTATCGATGGGATTTTCCAGGCAAGAATACTGGAGTGGGTTGCCATTTCCATCTCCAAGGGGACATTCCTGACAGGGGATTGAACCTGTGTCTCCTGTGTCTTCTGCATTGGCAGGTGGATTCTTTACCACTAGCGCCACCTGGGAAGCCCATTTTTAAGCTATTTGTGTGTATATTTTTTACTCACTAAAACATGTTCTGTAGCAAGACTGAAGAATCTGACATCAGTTACACACATGTCAACTGATTACCTTCACACTGACAGTCATTCATTACTGGCAAACTCCCAGTTGCAACCCTGGGGACAAGGCACATAGCGTGAACCCTCATAGTGGCTGAATGGGGACAAATTAGAGGGCACATGCCCCTTCCAAACTCTGTGGCCATGCTTTGTTTGAATTATTACCATGTTGGGATGTGAGTCCTGTACTGATTTTCTCTTTTCTTTTCCTGAGAAGTCAGAAATCTAGATTTTTATGTGAAATCTCCATATTTTTAAACATTATAAATAATTCCTTTTTTGGTGGTAAGCTACATAATTACAGTTAGATGAATCAGACCCACAGGCCAGATTCCTCCTGGGACCCCAATTTGTTCCCTTTATCTTAGCTGTAATCTAGGCACTGCTCGAATTCAGTACCCAAGGCCACTGAGCATCTCACCTCAGGGATGGCATTGACGATGCTTTTGAAGCTGAATGAGATGAGTATCTCCCACAAGTCATTTCATCTGGAAGCCCAAGAGTCATCTTAGGGTCCCCTTTCTCCCTGCGTCTGGTCAACTACCAGGTCCTGTTGGTTCTAGTTCTTTATATCTGTAAGAAACTTCATGTCTATAAGAACAGATCTTAAAAGTTTTCCTGGACTTCCCTGATGGTCCAGTGGTTAAGAATCTGCCTGCCAATGCAGGAGACACAGGTTTGATCCCCTTTACCGTTCTAGCTCCCTAAAACTTCATGTCTGAAAGAATAGATCTTAAAAGTATTCCTGGACTTCTCTGGTCCAGTGGTTAAGAATCCACCTGCCAATGCAGGGGACATGGGTTCGATTCCTGGTCTAGGAAGATTTCAGGTGCAGTGGCGCAGCTAAACCCATGTGCCACAAGTACTGGAGCTCATGTTCCCTGGAGCCTGTGCTCTACAAGAGAGAAGCCTGTACACCGAAATGAAGAGCAATGCCTTCTCTCTGCAACTAGAGAAAGCCCACATGCAGCAGTGAAGACCCAGTGGAGCCCAAAATAACTAAACCAATTAAATTAAGAAAAAAGTTTTTCTCACAAGAAAAAAAATTATAACTATGTATGGTTATGGATGTTAACTAGACTTATTATGGTGATCATTTCTCAATGAGTGCAAATAATGAATCATTGGAAAGATTGGAGGTAGGAGGAGAAGAGGACTACAGAGGATGAGATGGTTAAATGGCATCACGGACTTGATGGACATGAGTTTGGGTAAACCCCGGGAGCTGGTGATGGACAAGGAGGCCTGGCGTGCTGCGGTTCATGGGGTCACAAAGAGTTGGACATGACTGAGTGACTGAACGAACTGAACTGATGTTGTACTATGCTAAATTTGAAGCTCCAATACTTTGTCTGCCTAATACAAAAAGCCAACTCATTGGAAAGACTGAAGGCAAAAGGAGACGGGGCGGCAGAGTGTGAGATGGTTAGATGGCATCACTGACTCAGTGAACGTGAACTCAAGCAAGCTGCAGCAAGCAAGTGGAGGACAGGGAAGCCTGGCATGCTGCAGTCCATGGGATCACAGAGTCAGACACAACTGAGCAACTGAACAATGACAACAGTGTTGTACACCTGAAACTCATGTAATGTTAACACTTAATTCTGTCTCAATGAAAAAAACGGAACAAACAGCAACAAAGCCCCTCACATCTATGCCCTCCTCTTTCAGACACTGGCGGTGTCCAGCCTGGGCTCTTGTTTCCTGTCTGCTCTATGCAGTGGCCCTTCCAGCTCTGCACTTAAGTGAGGCTCTCCTCCTTCAGTCCTTCCCCACACTCCTGCCAGAGTAATTTTTCCAAAATACAATTTACCGAAGTCATTCCTCTGCTTAAAAATATTCCAGTGAGTCAATAAATTACTGGGCTGGAAAGCTTCCCTTTGTCCTCCAGATCCACTCTTCACTGCTCCCCACCCTGTGCTGCATACCCCGCCCACCCTGGGAGGCTGACCTGTGCGGACCGCGTCAGTGGTCTCCCCAGGCCCTCTGGCTCCTGGGTGGGTTTGGCCAGTAGCGAGCACTGCAGAGGAGTGGCTCGAGGGAGGAGAGAAGTGTATTTGTTTGCCCAGCTCTCACTTTATGAGGTTGCTGTGGGCTATAATTCTTTTTTTGTTTCAAGATTTTTTTTTTTTTTATGATGAGGACCATTTTTAAAGCCTTTATTGAATTTGTTACAGTATTGCTTCTGTTTTATGTTTTGGCTTTTGGGCCGTGAGGCATGTAGGATCTTAGTTCCCTCACCGGGAATTGAACCTGCATCCCCCTGCATGGGAAGGTGAAGTCTCAACCACTGGACTGCCAGGGAAGTCCTCTGTAATTCTTGAGCAAAGGCCTTAGTTTCTATCCACCAGCCCTTTACACGTAGCCCTTGCCTGCCTTTACCGCATCTTGCAAGCATGGCCCAGGCAGATAATGTGGACTGTCGGGCGCTGTACCAGCCCTGAGGTTTCCCTGTATCTTGTCTCATCTGAGTAGAGTGTGTGTAAGCTTTTCTTTTATTGATTGGAGTACAGCTGATATATAATGTTGTGTTAATTTATGCTGTATGCAAAGTGTGTTTTTAAAATGCTCCTCAAGGGACTTCCCTGGAGGTCCACTGGCTAAAACTCCATGTTGCCGATGCAGGGGACCCAGGTTTAATTCCCGGTCATGCAGGAGACACGGGTTCGATCCTTGGGTCGGGAAGATCCCCTGGAGAAGGGAATGGCAACCTGCTCTAGTATTCTTGCCTGGGAAATCCCATGGACAGAGGATCCTGGCAGGCTACAGTCTATGGGGTCACAAAGAGTTGGACACAGCTTAGCAACTGAACAACAAAACATCAGGGAACTAGATCCCACATGCTGCAACTAAGACCAGGCAGCCAAATAAATCGGTTTAAAAAATAAAGTATGTATAAAAAATAAATCACTCCTCAGATTATCCCCATCTGAATCGGCCCTTTTTCCCGCTGGGACCTAGTTCTCCCACCTAACATGCTGGACTAAGTTGCTGTATATGAAAGGCCTGCCTCACTCTCAGAAGTCTGGAAGTGTTTAGTTGGTTTTCCTTTATCCTGACAGAGAGAAGCTATGGTTGCAATGATTTGGGACCTCTTCATGGCATTTGTTGGAGGTTTTTTTCTTTTACTAGAATAATTGTTGTTGTTCATTATTTCCGTCATGTCCTACTCTTTGCGACCCCATGGACTACAACATGCCAGGCTTCCCTGTCCTTAACTGTCTCAAGAGTTTGCTCAAACTCATGTCCATTGAGTCAATGATGCCATCCAACCTTCTCATCCTCTGTCACCCACTTCTCTTGCCCTCCATCTCTCCCAGCATCAGGGTCTTTTCCAGTGAGTCAGCTCTTTGCATCAGGTGGCCAAAGTGTTGGAGCTTCAGCTTCAGCATAGTTCCTTCCAATGAATATTCAGGGTTGATTTCCTTTATGATTGACTGGTGCAGTAGGCTGCATCAACCTCTATACCAGGAAGTTGAGAGTGACGGTGACTGGAGTACATAACCAGGTCGGGCTATGCCTGGCTAACTAGGGAAGGAGACTCAGTGAGGTGAGGAATCCCAGAGCTGGGGCCAGCCTCCTAGGTAGTGATGGGATGGCAGGAAAAATCCAGACGCAAGAGGCTTGCTCAGAAGCTCTCCCAAACTATACTCATCTCAGCTTTAGGGAAAGAGGGCTGGTGGGTCCTAGATCTTCACTCAGTGGTCACCTGCAAATAGAGCTGCTCCAAGAGGAGCGTCTTGGTATTTTTTGGGGGGTTTGCAAAAGTGAGCAGGACTTGTCGAATGTGTTTGGGCAATCATGGGAAATACGGTGTGCTTGGAATATGGGATGTGGTATGAGTCTGATCTGCAGGAACTAGAGCTGAAGGATGAGAAAGAGCAGGTCATAGACAGTCTGGAGGTACAGAACAAGTGTTCCAGGGAATCAGTGAAGGGTTTTCAGTTTTCATAAGGTAGGTGGGCTTCCCTGGTGGCGCAGTGGTAAAGAATCCACCTACCAACGCAGGAGACATGAGTTTGATCCATGAATTGGGAAGATCCCCTGGAGAAGGAGATGGCAACCCATTCCAGTATTCTTGCCTGGGAAATTCCATGGACAGAGGAGCCTAGAGAGCTAGTCTATGGGGTAGCAAAGAGTCGGACACAACTTGGCAACCAAAGAACAACAACAAAATAATAGGTAACACATTGGTTAGGAAAGGGGGGACCAAATCCTAGTGGTCAGTGACCATCATGGTAATGACCTGTGGATATACGTACCTCCCAGTGGAGTGCAGAATGAACCAAGAAAACAGAGGCATATGCCTAGCACACAGCTTTCCATATGTTGGTATTTTAGGTATTCTAGCTGAACTGAATTATTGGATCACTGTGATAGCTTGAGTGACATTATATGTTATTTACCCAATTCATATTAAGAAATTGTTGTTAAAGATCTTAAGGTAGTATTGACCTTGAAGACTGTATTTACTGTTAACAAAAATCTGAGCCGTTTGCCATCTCCTAAAATAACCTTTGTGGTAACACTGGAATGAACATTTACTTGATGCCTGGGCAGTTGTATCCCAGTGGAACCTATTTTGAGTTGTTTTTAATATGGAGTTGTTAATGTAGCATTTGCAATAAGTGACCTTATACGTGAAATCTGTGTTTAATTACGAACGTTTTTGTAAGACTAGTTGAACTGTACTATTCATTATAAGTCACAGATTTAAGAACTTGTCAGGGAAATATTTTATGATTTGATTTATGCATGGGGATGCAAGGAAGGCAAGAAGTCCTCAAGCCTTTATGAGATTGTAAGCACACTTATTCCTACAATATTCTTGGCTTTAACTGGTCCTATTATATAATGAGTAAACAATATATTTAAAAAAATTTTTCTTCCAGAATATTCCCTAGGTAAAACTTTACTTAGGAAAATAGGATTTCCTAAAAGATCTTGAAGCTTGATAGTTTTAACCAAACAGCACAACATGTTGCATCTCTGGATATGTTTTCACAGGTTGCCCTTTAGTGTTTTTATTCCCCCTTAAGAAAAATAACTTTTATTGGGTGTTTTATTGCATAAAGTATACATGTTCATTGTATTAAACTGGGAGATATAAATGAGCAAAAGGAAGAAAATAGAGTGTTGTAATTCCATTACAATTAGAAAACAGATTTGAGTCAAAAATAAGAACACACTTGCAATCCCACTACATGGGAGAAGTTGATGTGGACATTCGAGGGTTAGCCCAGTGCTCCCAGCAGAACTAGTGTATTCCCTGGAGAAGGAAATGGCAACCCACTGCAGTATTCTTGCCTGGGAAATTCCATGGACAGAGGAGCTTGGCAGGATACATTCCATGGGGCTGCAAAGACTCAGACACAACTGAGTGACTGAACAACAAACTGGAAAGTAACCGAGGTGGAAACTGTTTCTGTTTCAGCATCTACTTGCTCTGGTCCCTTGTGTCTATGGCTCTCAGTGACTGAGGGCTGATTCTGATCCTTTAGGTTCTCTCACCTGCTACTCACTGTCTTGAGGACCTGATTCTCATCCTCACTGAACCTTGAACATTGCAAGCCCTTTGTATATGTTCGTATGCGAGAGTTAACCAATGCATCTTGGCCGTGAACATTGGTCAAGAATATTCCTAAGAAATGCTACAAATGAACTTTAAAACAGAAAGAGACTCACAGAGAACAAACTTATGGTTGCCGGGGGGAGGAACGGGGGGAAAAGATCGTTAGGGCGTTTGGGATGGACATGTACACACTGCTGTATTTAAAATGGATAACCAGCAAGGACCTACTCTATAGCACAGGGAACTCTGCTCAGTGTTATGGGGCAGCCTGGATGGGAGGGGAGTTCAGGGGAGAATGGATACATGTATATGTATAGCTGAGTCCCTTCGCTGTCCACCTTAAACTATCACAACATTGTTAATCAGCTATACTCAGCTATATAAAAAGTTAAAGAAGGCAGGCCTTCCTCATGGAATAATTTCGATAAAATCAAATATTTTGGAAAAACGTAAGTGGGGCTCTGCTTGCAACATGTTGTTGTTGTTCAGTCGCTAAGTTGTGTCTGACTCCTTGTGACCCCGTGGACTGCAGCACACCAGGATTCCCTGTCCTTCACTATCTCCTGCAGTTTGCTCAGATTCATGTCCATCAAGTCAGTGATGCCATCTAACCATCTCATCCTCTGTCACCCTCTTCTTTTGTTTTCAATTTTTCCCAGCATCAGGACCTTTTCCAGTGAGTCAGTTCTTCGCATCAGGTGGCCGAAGTATTGGAGCTTCAGCTTCAGCATCAGTCCTTCCAATGAATATTCAGGGTTGATTTCCTTTAGGTTGGCTGGTCTGATCTTCTTGCAGTCCAAGGGACTCTCAAGAGTCTTCTCCAGCACCACAATTTGAAAGCATCAATTCTTTGACACTCAGCCTTTTTTATGGTCCAACTCTCACATCCGTACAGGACTACTAGAAAAACCATAGCTTTGACTATATGGACCTTTGTCTGCAAAGTGATGTCTCTGTTTTTTTAATAGGCTTACAACATAGAGAGGGGGAGGAAAGCAAAAAGACTTCATTGAGATATGGAAGGAATGTTGTGGTCAAGTGAATTGCAGCAGCAGATCTGTTTGATCCAAGATGTGAAATGCTGACTGGGAGTGGTGATAAGTTGCTGCTGCTTTTGATTGGATTCCTTGGTCCAGAAGGGCAGGCAAGGAGCATCTGGGAACAGAAGCAGGCTTCATCTGGGTCAGGCAGGAAGGAGTTCTGCATGGGCTCCCCCACATTTTGAGCATATGGTTCTGGAAGCTGCAGTTGTACATCTATAAAATGAGGATTGGTAATATCCACCTCAAGGGTTTGTTGAGACTGTTAGAAGCAATATAGGAAAAGTATTGGCAAGGATGGACCTCCCTGGTGACTCGGTGGTAAAGAATCCACCTGCGAATGTGGGAGACATGGGTTCAGTTCCTGACCTGGGAAGATCCCCTGGAAAAGAAAATGGCAACCCACCCTACTATTCTTGCCTGGAGAATCCCATGGACAGAGGAGCCTGGCATGCTACAGTCCATGGGGTTGCAAAGAGGTAGACACAACTTAGTAATTAAAATGGCAACACCAACTATGACAAGGATGCTCACTCTGTACAAACATGGTAGCTGCTTTGTGCAGGACCAGATTCTTCAGCTTTTTCTTGGTGCACATTTCAGAGTCTGGCCCAGAACAGGGTCGCTGAGTGACATGATGTTGGTTGACTCAGACTTAGGGGTAAAGTCTATGGATAGGGTTCATGTGTGGATATGAGAGTTGGTCCATAAAGAGGCTGAGTGCCAAAGAATTGATATTTCAGATTCTGTTGCTGGAGAAGAAGACTCTTGAGAGACCCTTGGACAGCGAAGAGATCAAACCAATCAATCCTAAAGAAAATCAACCCTGAATATTCATTGGAAGGACTGATGCTGAAACTGAAACTCCAATACTTTGGCCACCTGATGCAAAGAGCTGACTCATTTGAAAAGACCCTGATGCTGGGAAAGATTGTAGGCAAGAGGAGAAAAGGGTGGCAGAGGATGAGATGGTTAGCATATGGCATCATTGGCTCAATGGACATGAACTTGAGCAAGCTCTGGGAGACAGTGAAAGACAGGGAAGCCTGGCATACTGCATTCCATGGGATCTCAAAGAGTCAGACACAACTTAGTGACTGAACAACAACAACAAAGGATTCAGATAACAACTTACCTTATAAAATGTTAATAACAAGGAATTTAATTAATCACTTTTCAGACAGCTCATGGGGATGTCTGAGAAGAAGGAATGGGGAATAGTGGTACCCAACTTACAATCAGAAGTTGCCTCTTCAGGGTGACTCTCAGGTCAAATATGGAACTAATATCAGTCAAACCTACTTTATTGTCACTAGATTTCAGAGCTGGAGCTGACCAAAGTGCGGCTGCTAAATATCTCTTCTCTCAGGAGACTCACCACCAACATGCAGCCCAAGAATACAGACCCCACCCCAGCATCTCTGATTCAATTCCTTTTGACGGCTGGCTTTTTCCCTCCCCACCAATCTTTCTGCCTCCTAATGCTTGATGATGGTGATTGGTTTTTGTTTCATATTTTTATTGTAATGTTAAACTGTGTTCACAGATTCCAAGTCTGATTAGTTGGCTGCTTACTTGGCATTAGGGTCTGCTTACTATTGTAAAAAAGCAGAAATGTGCATGTGGAATTCTGTAAGATGAGGGAGCTGTGTCTAGCATGTTTATCAGAGACTTGGGTGGAGCATGGAAACTGCAAAGCTGAGCAAAGTGACTTGTCGATGGGGTGACAGGATCAGGGTTCAAACAGATCTCAGCAGGCTGGTATTCTGGGCCAAAACCAACAAGAGGAAATTCAGTAGCGATTAAAGTTAAGTCTTGCCTAAGTTAAGATGGGAGAGAGCTGGCTCTCCTGTCATTGTTTGGAGGAAAAAAGACATTATTTTGAAGAACAATAGCTAGCTTATACTTATTGAGACATTCTGGCTTCCCTGGTGGTTCAGACAGTAAAGAATCTGTCTGCAATGTGGGAGACCCAAGTTTGATCCCTGGGTCCGGAAGATCCCCTGGAAAAGGGAATGGCTACCCACTCCATTATTGCCTGGAGAATCCCATGGACAGAGGAGCCTGGTGGACTACAGTCCTTGGGGTCACAAAGAATAGGACACAACTGAGTGACATTGAGTGAGAGAGATATTGAGACAGTCACTTATTACCTTTACTGAGATGCTGTGTGATACAGTCTATATAGATGATATTTATTTAAATACTGTTGGAGTAAAGTTATCTATATTTTTCAGTGAGTTTTAGAAAGGCTAAGAAGGCTATGACTCTTAACCAGAGTCATACAACTTTTAACCATTATGCAATACTGCCTCCATAATGAGATCCAATAAATGATGTGACTGGAAAAGGTAGGAAGAAAGGGGAAAGAAAGAAAGGGAGGGAAGGAGGAAGGAAGGGAGGAAGGGAAAGGGAGGGAATAAAGGGAGATGGAAACTTAGATTTCATCAAAAGAAACCTGGAGAATAGGGACACTGTGTGGTCTGTATTGTTCTCAGATAGCAATGTTATATTCTGGATGCTACATTTTAAAATAAAAAATGTGGAGACAGCAGAGTGCACAGAGAGGAAACATTCCCGAGACAGCTGGGACAATTGAGGATACCAGCTGGTTTGAGAAATCTCAAGAAGAGTTCTTCTGTAGCAGAGGATGGAGACTCACCATCCACTGCTCTAGAAGGCTAAAAGTTCCAGGGAAGCAAGTTCTCTTTCACTATAAGAAAGAATACACACAAATGTAAATGTTCAGAAATAACCCTGTGGCACTTTGTTCAGCCCCTAAAAGGTTTTGTTTTTCTAAATGTTTGTGTTATCATCATTATCATCATGCTGTTGGCACCAAATGGAAGAGATGAAAAGTAGGTATAAAATGGGGATGTCATTGCTACTCTTGGGAAAAGAAGATAGATGAGATGGGCAGGAAGATTGGCTGGTAGGAAATAGCAGTGGCATTTCAAAGCAAAATCTAACTGTCTTCATGGCCAGAGAGAGGAGAAAAACTCGAGGACCCCTTTGAGATGTCATTTTCTGTTTTCTTAGGAGAAAAAAAAAAGTCTTATTGATTCAATCAGAGAAACGAAAGACCTGCCTTTATAACTTGCCTACTTTAGTTATTTTAGAATCAAGATACTTTTTTTTTTTGGTAAGTATAGGTGGAGAAGTTATGGAAAGAAACTCTAAACTGAACAGATGGGACAGTGGGAATAAAAACAAATTAAAACAATATTGCAATGAACTCTCAACTTTCACTTTAAAATATATATGATGATGTTTTTCAACTTTTCACATTCAACCTATCAGTATATCAAGTGACAAAATGAAAAATCAATTTCAGCTGTGTATATTTTAAATGTTTACCTAAAATGATTTGAACTCACCAACCTAAAAGCCCAGATGAATGTATTAAACTGCTTATTGTATTTTTTATGAATTAAAACTTTATTTTATATTACATTATAGACAGGACACAGTTCTGTGTGGTGACATTTGGTGTAGAAAATTGAACTGAACAGTGGTCTAATTAGAGCAGTAAATAATATGGGTTTAATTAGCCCTTATCCCCGATGACAGACTTGATCAGTTGCCAGATATTTATTCTTTCCTTTCACTTGACTTTTGCTGAAATATTGCCTCTAGTAGGGCTGCTTACTGTGCTATAAATAGGTGACTTGGTAAGAAGCCAGGAAACCGACTGACCAGTGAGATGTGGGTAAAAATTATTGGAAAACCTCCTCCTTGCTAGGAGTCATTATTTCTTCATTTCACATTTGAAGGTCCTTTCTGCAGATCCCGCTCTTAATTTTTTATTTATTTTTTGGTTGGATGAGGTAACTTGGCCTAAAGGCTTAAGGAAATCTGTGTAATATCTAGTGGAGTCTCTTGCTACAGTTTATTAGATGTCAGGGTTTCCTGCATAAACTCTCCTGGCCTCTAACATAGGACTCACCTATGAAGTCCTGGCTGACTTCAGCTTTTCTGTATGTCAACAGGATGTGGTTTTGTTTGTTTGCTTGCTTGTTTTCAATTAAAATATTAAAGTGTTGGCTTTACAAAAGAACTTTACAAAATGCAGAGACACAAATAAAAAAGAAGTAAAATTGCTCAGCATCCTTCCACCTAGAGGTAGCGGCTGCTAACATTTTAATTAATCTCTGACTCTTTTCTCTGGGCACCCCTCCCAGAAAAGATCTGACACAACCATGACCAAACATTCAATTTGATGAAGCCAGGTGGTACTAGAATGGGTGTTTGTTTTCTCCAAACTTCTATGGATGTTCAATATGATTGCCTTTTAACCCCCAATTTTTAAAAAGAAATGTCAAATCCACAGAAGTTCAGAGAAAACTAACATCCATTCTAGTACCACCTGGCTTCATCAAACTGAATGTTTGGTCATGTTTGTGTCAGATCTTTTATGGGGAGAGGGAGGAGAATAAAACGTTCCGTTGGTATTCCTTTTGTGTGTTTCCCCAACAGCCTTCACTCCTCGTCTTGTTCTCTCCCTCCTTAAAGGCATCTTGGTGGTTTTCTTCCAGCCCATATGCTTGTGTTTTTATTGCTGCATTTTTGTGTGGATATTCACATTTGTTGGTGTTTAGTCACTAAGTCATGTCTGACTCTTTGCAACTGCATGGACTGTAGCCTGCCAGGCTCTGTCTGTGGGATTTGCCAGGCAAGACTGTTGGAGTGAGTTGCCATTTCCTACTCCAGGGGATATTTCTAAGCCAGGGATTGAACCTGCGTCTCTTATGTCTCCTGGATTCGAAGGCGAATTCTTCACCACTGAGCCACCTAGAAAACCTGGATATTCACATACTTATCCCTTTATCTATAGGTGGGATAGAAAATGCTATGTGTGTTTCCATTTTAACATAATTAAATCTGTTAGTCTTTTCCTTTAGGATTTCTACCTTGGTTGATGTATCTAGGACAATCTTTGTTACATCAAGTCTGTGTGACTTTTAGTCTATAACTTTTTTACTATTTTATGGTTTCCACATTTAAAATATTGATTCCTGGAATATATCTGAATTAATTTTGGTGTATCTTGTGAAGAAGTTATCTATGGTTTTCTTTTAAACCATTCATCACACTGACTTGTGGTTCTATACTATGTTCTTATACTTGGGTCTGTTTCTGGCTTTTTAAGAAAACTTAATAGATATGAATGCTTATTGCTATGCCAGTTCTATACTCTTTTAATTGAGGCAATATCCTTCTAATTTCCCATCTTTTACAGTTTTTTCTTGGCTCTTGTAGACATTTACTCCACTGGTTGAACTTTAGAATCATTTGTTAAGGTCCAGAAAACCCCCTTTTGAGATTTTGATTGGAGTTGTTATAAATTTATAGATGAATTTGGAGAGAATTGACATTTTGCAGTATTGAGTCCAGCTATTTAGGACTATGGTATGTTTCTCCATTTCTTTGAGTCTGCGTTAGTCCTCTTTGTAAAGTTTCGTAATTTTATTTAAGTAATACACATCATTTCTTTTCATTTCTGTGTGTATGTATGCTCAGTCACTCAGTTGTATCTGACTCTTTGCAACCCCGTGGGCTGTAGCCCACCTGGTGCCCGTGTCCATGGGATTTCCCAGGCAAGAATACTGGAGTGGGTTGCCGTTTCCTTCTCCAGGGTATCTTCCTGACCAAGGGATTGAACCCATGTCTCTTACATCTTTTGCATTGGCAGATGGATTGCTTACCATTGAGCCTATATCCATCTATATATTTAAAATTTTTTAAACTCTCCCAGTTCTCTCTTCTCTAACGTATCTTGATATAAGGGCTTCCCTGGTGGCTCAGATAGTAAAGAATCTGCCTGAATGCAGAAGACCTAGGTTCGATCCCTGGGTCAGAGAGATCCCCTAGAGGAGGAAATGGCAAATCATTCCAGTATTCTTGCCTGGAGAATCCCATGGACAAAGGAGACTGGAGGGCTACAGTCCATGGGGTTGTAAAGAGTTGGACATGACTGAGCAACTAACACACACACACACACACACACACTATATTGATATAAATCAATGGTGGCAAATCCAGAAAACAAATTAAACCAACTGTATTCATAATTTAACTTTCTCTATTTTCTTGGACCCTGAAGCTTTATCTATTTTGTCTTCTTGGGGTGGAGCCTCTCTCAGGAGGTTCCACAAATCCCCATGCACAAAGGTTTCCTTGAAGTTTGCACCAGTCTATATGACAGACAGAGGTGAGAATGCCTTAGGTACAAGGTAGGACCCTGCTATGTAAGTTATAAAACAAATTAATAATAATAAATATTATTTTAATATTTAGCCAATGTATTTAAATGTTGAAATGATAAAATATCACATTTAAAACTGAGCTAGGAAGCCATCTGGATAAAACCCTAAGTGGAAAGGTATTCATGTGCCTCTAGTTTCCATATAAAACTATCTTATGTGTGGGACTCCCCTGGTGGCCCAGTGGCTAAGACTCTGTGCTCCCAATGCAGTGAACCCCAGTTCAATCCCCAGTCAGGGAACTAGGTCCTGCATGCCACAACTAAGAGTCCACATGCCCCAGTGAAGATCGAAGATGCCGTGTACCAGCAGTTAAGACCCAGTGCAGCCAAGTAAATAAATAAATATTTTTTTAAAACCCTAACTATTGTGTGTGTTTGATGTAACCATTCTGAAGCAAACACTTTCAGGCAACTTTAGTGCTTGTGAACAGCTTAGACTAAGAGTCTGCAAAAACTAGGAAAGCCTTTGGGTATCTCTAGCATTTTGTCTATAATTTATTGTGCTTTCCATTTTCCAGACCTCAAGAAACACTCGTTCAGATGAAGAGAAAGATAGCAACTGGGACGCCTGGGGAGACTGGAGTGACTGCTCGAGGACTTGCGGGGGAGGAGCCTCATATTCTCTGCGGAGATGTTTGACTGGCAGGTAAGTGGCAGCTTCATCTGCTCTTCTCTGTGGGACGTCAGCCCCTTTGGATGGGTGGTGTTGGGAAGACAACTTGGCTTCATGGCTTTAGGAAGTACTGTGCTGGTGGTATAACATCTGCAATGTCTAAATATTTAGTGGCTTCCCTGGTGGCTCAGACGGTAAAGAATCTGCCTGCAATGCAGGAGACCTGGGTTCGATCCCTGGGTCAGGAAGATGCCCTGGAATAGGAAATGGCAACCCGCTCCAGTATTCCTGCCTGAAGAATTCCATGGACAGAGGAGCCTCGCAGGCTACTGTCTGTGGGGTCCCAAAGAATTGGAAGTGACTGACACTTTAACTTTCAGATAGGAAAAGAGTGGGGTTTATTTGTGTTTGTCTTTTACTTTTTAAAAGTGGTGTGTACCTCCCCAATCACCAAAAACTGAATATAAAAGCCAAACCCCATATATTAGAGCATTTTATATTTCCTTGGCATCATCCCTCATGCCCTGCCCTCATAAAAAATATATCCTGTGATAAATGCCAAGGCAATAATTAGGAAGAATAAAGGGGATGAGACTACTTAACCTCAAAATTTTGATCAAGGTTCCATTTGAATCACTGGTATAAATGGTCCTTATTCAAATCAAGGATCAGTTAAACACCATAAATTCCACTTATCCACTGGCAAAAGAGATAAAGGCAAAATTAGAAAATAAAAATAGTATGTACTTGTATTTGTTCAAAAGAATTAGAGGAATATATTAAGGACCATGAATGGGCATTTTCATCTTGTTGTCATACAACCAAAATGCTTCCATTGTTATTACTGTATTTAAAAAGTGCTTTGATTTTGCCTAGAATATGATTTTTTCCAAGTGGTCTATCTCAGTGTGAATTTGTGTCTTCTCTCTCCTAACTGTAGTTGGCTGCTACTGGAAGGGCTTCAAGTTAGGAAGGGCAACTCTTCAGCTTTTTCTGCCTTCTCTGTACATACTCAGAAAAAGAGATTTTGGCAAGAGTAGAGGAGAAGGAGGAGGAGTAGAGTGCTGCCATGACCTTGTGTGTGTGTGCGCTCAGTTGCTTGGTTGTGTCTGACTCTGCGACCCCATGGACTGTAGCCCGACAGGCTCCTCTGTCCTGGGATTTCCCAGGCAAGAATACTGGAGTGGGTTGCCATTCCCTTCAGGGCATCTTCCCAGCCCAATTATTAACCCTCATCTCCTGCACTGGCAGAAAGATTCTTTACCACTGAGTCACCTGGGAAGCTCCTGCCATTAATTTAGGGAGCAGGTATTGATGCTATCTGGTTAGGAGGTATTTAAAGCTACTTTTTATCTATTGTGAGCACTTTGATGGATTTCTCTGAGACATTATCTCCTCCTCCCCCCACCCCCACCCAATCCCTTGGGATTCTTTGCGTGCAGTTCACTTGAGATGTGGTATTCGCAATCCTCTAACTTGGTAATGCTGCTCTTTCCTATTCTAGGACACCTAGACATGTCCCAGCCTCTCCCTATTTATATATACTCACCCCTCAGCAGCTGTCTTGGTATGTTTGTTCCTAAGACAACTCACACTGACTGTCTTGCATGCAGCCCACATCTGGTTCATTGGAAACCTTCCTGTCAACTTTGCTAAAGACACTTCCCAGTTCTAGGAGCCAATACAGCAACACTTTCTCTGCTTACACAGTCCACTGCAGCTGAGCTCTCAGCCCTTATGTATCTCAAGTGTGGATTAGATACCAACCAACTGCAAGGGACACCTATTGAACTCTTCAGCTGGCATTCCCAAAATTTCTTCCTCTTGACTGGGGGTTAGCAGATCGAAGCCCTTGTTTCTTCTCTTTCTGTTACAGCAGACTGAGGATTAGGCTCCCAGCATAGATTTCTCAAAGAAATCTTCAGAAATCCTTATACTACCCAAGTCTCCAGCTCCAAAATGTTTTTTATACCTTGGTGTGGGCAGGCAGTTTAACAATTGTGAATTAAACTAACACAGAGGGACTTCCCTGGTGGTCTAGTGGTTGAGTCCACCTTGCAGTGTGGGGGATGTGGGTTCAATCCCTGGTCGGGGAACTAAGATCCCACATGCCATGGAGCAACTAAGTCTGCATGCCACAACTACTGGGTCTCTCTCCGGAAAGCCAGTTCCACAACTAGAGAGTCTGTGCATTGCAACAAAAGATCCCGCATGGCGCAATGAAGATCCTGTAGGCCACAACTAAGACCCAACACAGCTAAATGAATAAGTTAAAAAAATAAACTAGCACAGAACTTGCCCTCATGGTTCTTATAATCTAGAGAGACAAACAATAGACAAGTATGTAATCAAATTATGTGAAATTAACATTTTGTCAAGGGGGTAGGTAATGCCAACACAGGGAAGTCCTCTGTACTGAGAGTCTCTTTTTGAGACCCGACTGCTTAGAGGAAGTGAATTATATGAGGGTGGAGGGTTCAGTTCAGTTCAGTCGCTCAGTCGTGTCCAACTCTTTGCAACCCCATGAATCGCTGCACGCCAGACCTCCCTGTCCATCACCAACTCCCGGAGTTCATTCAGACTCACGTCCATCAAGTCAGTGATGCCATCCAGCCATCTCATCCTCTGTCATCCCCTTCTTCTCCTGCCCCCAATCCCTCCCAGCATCAGAGTCTTTTCCAATGAGTCAACTCTTTGCATGAGGTGGCCAAAGTACTGGAGTTTCAGCTTTAGCATCATTCCTTCCAAAGAACACCCAGGGCTGATCTCCTTCAGAATGGACTGGTTGGATCTCCTTGCAGTCCAAGGGACTCTCAAGAGTCTTCTCCAACACCACAGTTCAAAAGCATCAATTCTTCGGCGCTCAGCCTTCTTCACAGTCCAACTCTCACATCCATACATGACCACAGGAAAAACCATAGCCTTGACTAGATGGACCTTTGTTGGCAAAGTAATGTCTCTGCTTTTGAATATCCTATTTAGGTTGGTCATAACTGCTGCTGCTGCTGCTGCTAAGTTGCTTCAGTCGTGTCCAACTCTGTGCAACCCCGTAGATGGCAGCCCATCAGGCTCCCCCGTCCCTGGGATTCTCCAGGCAAGAACAGTGGAGTGGGTTGCCATTTCCTTCTCCATGGTCATAACTAATGGGCCATAAAATCCAGATACTGGAGCCAGCATATGTAAAGTTGCTGGAGCAGGAAATGAAAAGAGGCTTTTATTCCTGAAAAACAGTAGATAAGGGAGAAAGCAGAAAGGGCCAGTGTTGAAGAAGGAGGTAGATTAGTAGACTGTGGAAAAGAATCTCAGATTTTTGGGTTTCAAACACTAGGAAGCTGTCCAAAAAGAAAAAGCATATTTGGAACTGAAACAGGTTGTCAATATTTTATTTGGTCAAATAAAGGCAAAAATAAAAACAAACCAAAAATTCAACTATGGTCCACCATCACAGGCTTTTCAAGAAAGAATTACAATCAGAATTTTTGCATTTAAGCATTAAAAAGTAGACATAATCTTAGATTAAAAGACTTGCCTTTAAATTGAATTCATGTAGGTTTATAAAAATCTACTTTTTTGTCCTTATTTGTCTCACTTCGCTTTGGATCATGCTTTGGATGTAATAAACTATCACAGATATTAGCAGTCTAATGATGGGTAATTGGGAACCAGAAGTGAAAGTTGCTCAGTCGTGTCCAGCTCTTTGCAACTCTATGGACTATACAGTTCATGAAATACTCCAGGCAAGAATACTGGAGTGGGTAGCCTTTCCCTTCTCTGGGGGATCTTTCCAACCCAGGGATCAAACCCAGGTCTCTGGCATTGCAGGTAGATTCTTAACCAGCTGAGCCACCAGGGGAGCCTGGGAACCAGAAACTGAGAAGTAAAAAATAATCATGGACTTAGAACTTGAGACTGCCAGATCCCTGAAGGCAGTGATATGCAGAAAATGACTTTATCTGAGTCATATTTTTTATCCAGGCATTTACCAGTTTTTAAGCAGTAAGAGGCAGAGAAGTCAAGCAGAAACCAGCTTCTAAGAAGCTGAGAAACTGATCAGATTTACTGGCAGTTTCATAGTCCTAGAACATAAAAATTGGAGTTCAAAGCTGTGGTAAACACCTCAGGTGATAGTTTGTATCCTTGAAGGGCTATACCCTAGGAGAAAGGGAAATCTAATCCTAAATAGACTAGATATTACAAAGACTGAAACCCAGTCTTAATTAATTCAACCCTAACTTGAATAATGAAATTTTTTGCTGTTTCAACTGCCTCCAAGAAGCTTAAAAATACATCCTAGAGGAAGATGACACCAACCAGAGAGTATACAAATTTTTATAGATTATGCCAATAATTCAATAAAACATTACCAGTCTTACCATGAGACAAGAACAAGAGGAAAATCAGATGATAGAAATAGGTACTAGAGTTAGAAATAGGTCCTAGGACCTGTGTATTAAAAAACAAAACCCCTGTAATAAGTATTTACAAAAATATATGGCAGGATATAGGATTTCACCAAAGAACTGGAATCCATAAAATGGAATTATATGGGAATTTGAGAGTAGAAGCAAATGATAACTAAAATCATGAACTAAATAGATGGCCATAATAGCAGATTAGAAACAGCAGAAGAGAGTATAGATTTGTAGATTTGTGTATAAATTACACAGGGAAAATGAATGAACATAGAATAAGGATGAAAAGGTATGGATATAAGATGAAAAGGTCTAAACCAGGTATAATTGGAGTCCTAAAAGGAAAAGTGAGATAGAGAATACACAGGGTGTAAGCACTGTTTGAAGAGATATGTGTGTGTGTGTGTGTGTGTGTGTGTGTGTGTACACGTGTGCACGCGCACTTGTGTGCACATGCTCAGTCATTCAGTCTTGTCTGACTCATTGTGACCCCATGACTCTGGACTGTAGGCTTCTCTGTCTATGGGATTTTCCAGGCAAGAATACTGGAGTGAGTTGCCATTTCCTCCTCCAGGGGATCTTCTGACCCTGGGATCCAACTTGCATCTCCTGCAAGCTTCTCTTTTGTGTAAGTGAATAGTATATTCGTGTACCATCCTTTAATTCAGTCTTATTCATACGTATATTGAAATTTCTGGCTTGTGTATAGCCTCTATGAATTTTTAGCTGTGATGTAGAGATGTTAACCTATTAATACGCTTTGTTGGTTATTTCACTAGGTATTTATGAGAGGGAGAGAGTTCAATATATGTGCTTGGATGACCTTCTCTATTTAAAATCTTTCATTCTTTCATTTTGCTGAACTTTACCTCTGGTAACTTCAAAATTATATATATACACACACACACACACACACACACACACACACACACACGCTTAGTTTCTCAGTCATGTCTGATTCTTTGTGACACATTGGATTGTAGCCCACCAGGCTCCTCTGTCCATAGGATTTTTCAGGCAAGTATACTTGAGTGGGGTGCCATTTCATTCTCCAGGGGATCTTCCTGACCCAGAGATTGAACCCAAGTCTCTTGTGTCTCCTGCATTGCAGGCAGATTCTTTACTTGCTGAGCCATTTTATTTTTATATTTCTGATGATTAAATTTAAGATGTTTGAAAATCATACTTTAATAATTGCTTTATAGTTATCAATGCCAGTAATAAAATACTAGTCTCTTCTTATTTGTAAGTCAATGCATGTTCTCTGCTTTTCTTCTTCATTTCCACCCAGTGGGATTTTGTTATTATAACTTGGGATCTTATACTCAATTTATTGGCAGCATTTATCCCCTTTTTATCTTTTCTTTCATAATCATATTTCAAACCATCATCGAAACTTGAGTTTGTGTACATATATTATTTCAATGTTCATTGTCAGTACTTTCAGTTCTTCTTTCTGAATCATCACTTCGTTGGCAAGGATATGTTTTGAGTTGTGCTTCTGGAATTTTAATGCACATATGAATCACCTAGGGATCTTGTTAAAATATAAACTTTGATTCAGTAGGTCTGGAGTGGGGCCCAGGAGTTTTCATTTCTAATGAATTCCCAGGTGATGTCAGTGCTGCTTGTCTGTGGACCACACTTCAGGCAGTAAGACTTTATAGCTTTCTTAATTTCAGGAAAAAGTTGTGGGTCTTATACTTTATGAATCCTTCTGTATCTGAAAATGTTTCTCTCTTGACTTCACACATAAACAGTGAATGGCTTATTTGGGTATGAAATTCCTGAGACACGAATTTTCCCTCTCAAGCCTCAGAAGTTTTTTATCCACAAAGTTTGGCATACAGTGTTGCCCATAGACCTCTCAGGCTGGCTTTTTTTTTTTTTTTGCTCTTCTTTGGTAGATAACGTGTTTGTTCTGCCTGGCTGCCTATGGAAGGCTTTATTGTTTCTCTCAAGAGTTTTACAATGTTGTTTCTATATATCCGTCTCTTATTTTTTCTTGGCACATGGTAAGCATTTTTATTGTACAGATTTAGATCCTTTTTCATTATAGGAAAAATTTTCTTCTATTATATCATTTACTGTTGGTTTTTGCCTTTTTGTTCTGTCCTCTTTTTCATGAATGCTAGTTATTTCTGTTCATCTACTTTTACTCCGGCCACTTTCATCTGTTTATTTTCCTGTGTGGTTGAGAATGATTTTCAAGATCCTTGCTACTTGAATTTTTTTCTAATTTATTTTCTAATGATGTTTGAAAATACTGCTATGGTGTATTTGTTACCTTACATTCTTTCCTTCATTTTAAACCTGGTCCTTCTTTGTGTATCTATTGTCTTAATCATCTACATCTTGTCATGTATTCTTTTGTGTCTCTTTTAGTGTGATGTCTGGCTAATTCTTACTTATTCTTCATGGTCATCTTCATTTAGGAAATCTATCTTGACATCTGAGTCTAACTTTGATGTTCCTCTCTTATGTTTCTCATTATTGGTAGGTAAGACTCCTTTTAGGGAAGGGACATTGACTTTACCACTCTAAGGTCTAACATCTAACATGTGATTAGGACTCAAATACTGTTACTTGAATGGGTAAACAGTGGTTCCGTGCTCACCTATCACTGCTTTTGTCAATGCTCTTCTTTCTGCCTGAAGCATCCTTTTTCTCCTTTTGGTTGTTAACACATAGTTGACCTTGGAAACTCCTTTCAATCTCCATTTCTTCCTTAAAGCATTTGTTGGCAGTTTCTACCATTTTCTAGGTTAGATGCAGTACTTCTGTGCTTCTATAGGATCTTGTGAATATAGTTTTATCAGAGTGTCTATTTTATTGTGTTTTAAAAATTTTTTTAATAATTGAAACAAAATTTTAGGTGGTATAGATATATTTTTCCTCTCTGTACTGTGCCCCACATTACCACTGGCATGTAGTGGAAATTTAGTATATTTTATTCCATTAATGAATAGATGAATGAATTAATAAATCCTGGACTGATTTTAAAAAGCCTTCTTGACTATAGTATGGCTCTAGGGGATAGGTAAGAATGGGTAATTTTGTGAAGAATATTGAAAACTATGTTAGAGATTATACAATTTTAACAAAAAGATATTTTTAAGTTTTAGTTTTTATTTATAATTTTTAAGAAGTTGAATATGTATTATTCAGATATTAGACTAACTGTTTTTCTCTTTGTCCATTTGCCCTACTTTCTGGGAGATTTACCTGAACTTACATTCCAATTCTCTAGGTAGTTTCATTTTTCCTCTTTCTCTTTTTTTTTTTTCTGAGATATTTTTTGTTCCTTAATTTATTATTTTTTAAAGCAGTCTGTCCCTGGTTTTCAGATGCAACATCTTCTCTTTTATCTCTCAGCATATAAATAGAGTTTGGGGGGGTGGTTTTGTTTCCCTTGCATTGTCTCAATTCTTTTTGAATTACTGTTTTCTGTCTTGTTTATGTCATGATATTTCATAATAAAGACTTTTCTAAGATTTCTGGTGATCCTTGTTGGCTCTTGTTCATATTTAAGGAAAAGAGGTGTGAGCTTAATTTTAAGGAGATATGGCTGGTCTATCTCATTGCCTGACGATGTTTTTTAGGTATTTTTATTTGTGCTGCTCTGATTTCTCACTCAAGGATCCTCTGATTTCAATATTCTAGGAGACAAGTAGGGCATAAAGCTGATTTATAGATTTATTTCACTCAAAATTCTTACAAAGTTTTATTTTTGTAAATTAAATAAGATTATTCTAAAACTTATATCAAAAGGTATAAGCCACAGAATACTTAAAACAATTTTGAAAAAAATAGAGTAAAAGGAATCAGTCCACCTGATATAAGACTTACAAAGCCAAAACTGTAGTATTAGTACCTAGATCAATGGGAGAAAATATTTACAAACCATGTAGCTGATAAAGGACCAGGATTTATATTAAGAACAAAACAGTCAACAATTAAAAAAAAAAAAAGAATCCAATTAGAAAAAAAACAAAAGAGCTGAACAGATATTTCACTAAAGAGGATCAGTTCAGTTCAGTTCAGTCGCTCAGTCGTGTCCGACTCTTTGCGACCCCATGAATCGTATAGCACGCCAGGCCTCCCTGTCCATCACCAACTCCCGGAGTTCATTCAGACTCACGTCCATCAAGTCAGAGATGCCATCCAGCCATCTCATCCTCTGTCGTCCCCTTCTCCTCCTGCCCCCAATCCCCGCCAGCATCAGAGTCTTTTCCAATGAGTCAACTCTTTGCATGAGGTGGCCAAAGTACTGGAGTTTCAGCTTTAGCATCAGTCCTTCCAATGAACACCCAGGGCTGATCTCCTTCAGAATGGACTGGTTGGATCTCCTTTCAGTCCAAGGGACTCTCAAGAGTCTTCTCCAACACCACAGTTCAAAAACATCAGTTCTTCAGTGCTCAGCCTTCTTCACAGTCCAACTCTCACATCCATACATGACCACAGGAAAGAGGATACACACGTGGTAAATAGGTACATGAAAATGGCCTTAATATCTCTAGCTGTTAGGGAAACACAAATTAAAGTCACAATCAGACATTATTACATATGTATCAGAATAGCTTTTTTAAAAAAATAAAAAATTTGACAAAATGAAATACTGGTAAGAATTCAGATAAACTGGATCACTCCTATACTAGGAGTGAGAATGTAAAACAGAATGGCCACAGGCAGTTTCTTAAAAAATTAAACATGTAACTACTGTACAACCCAGCAGTTGTACACCTAGGCATTTATCCCAGAGAAATGAAGACTTGTTTTCACATGGAAACCTGAATGTTTTTAGCAACTTTTACTCATAATATCAAAAAAAAAAAAAAAAGGAAACAACCCACATGCCCTTCAGTGGGTGAATAGGTAAACAAACTATAGTATATCAATACCATGGAATACTACACAGCAGTAAAAAGAATTAAACCACTGATAGATGCAATGACCTGGATGACCATACAGTTATGTATTGTGTTTTTCACACATCATGAATATTTACCATTTCAAAGTCCCAAGGCTATGAGTATTTTGATAACTAAGAATATACTATACCAACTCGATCTGGAAGGTAAAAAATGTAATCCTGACTTTCTTAGCAACAAAAATTTCAGAAAGTACAAAAATGGCAACAGGTCTCTAGATAAAGATATTGGCAAAATTATGATTAAAACACTGCAGTATTAACTAAAATGCATAAAGAGAATAATGGTTATATAGTCTGAACTTGTCTAAAGACTGATGGATACAGAACCCTTCTCTCTGTACTTCCTTCCCTGCCCCTGCTTCCCCACCACCCAATGAACTTACTTTTCTTGGAGAGTTTACTCAAGTTTAACAATTCCACTCCCCAAATACAACCATTCCTATGAATTAACAGAAAAAATACTTAAAAGGTCTTACTTTAACTCTACTTTCAACATAGGTTGTATACTTTTATACATCTAGAAAACCTAGATGTTTCAAATAAGGATTTGTTTGTCCACTGTCTACACAGTAGTATTGAATAAACTACACACGTGTAACAATGGTTATATCCGAAAGTGTCTTCTATGAAGGAATATTCTAGCCTAGAACCCTCATTTCTCCCAGTTCCTCCTATTTGCCATCTATCCAACAGTGGGCGGAGTACACTCACGTGTTTCACTTAGATGTGATTTACAATTTCCTTTTCAGAAGACAGCCTTTCAGTGAATTATAACACCAAGTATACAAAACATATTAATTTATTAACTCCACTTTAATCATACATTGGGCTTCCCTTGTGGCTCAGCTGGTAAAGAATCCTCCTGCAGTGTGGGAGACCTGAGTTTGATCCCTGGGTTGGGAAGATCCCCTGGAGGAGGAAGATGCTACCCACTCCAGTATTCTGGCCTGGAAAATTCCATGGATAGTCCATGGGGTCACAAAGAGTCGGACATGACTAAGAAACTTCACTTTATCATATATTGGCAACCTCTTTAATATCTGAGACTAGCTATTTTAAAATTGGGACCCATCTGTCCAGTACATACATAATATATAAAGTAAAGGTAAATGAGATACATGTAACACATAGACCAATGGATAAGTTGAAAGGTTTCTAGTACACTCTGGCAAAACATCTTTGCAATCTTCCCTCCTACCTTCTTCAACCCAATGGACAAGCACAGAGTGTACTGTTTAGAGAGGAGGTTTAACAATCCCATTTTCAAAGACAGTATTTCCCATCAGTTTTTAAAAGCTATTTATAAGAAGCATTATTCTACTACTACTACTTTTAAACACATTAAACACTTCTAAATATCTAAAAGACTAGATATTGTCTTTTATTAGATACTTGTAAAAGTAGACTAGATACTTGTCCGCTGTGTACACAGCACTGCTAAATAAGCTTTCACCCATCTAAGTCTTGAACAAGACAAGAAATAATAATTATTTGGGGGCTTCCCCAGTAGTTCATCAGATAAGGAACCCACCTGCAATCTAGGAGACATACGAGATGTGGGTTTGATCCCTGGGTCAGGAAGATCCTCTGGAGGGAACCCACTCCAGTTTTCTTGCCTGAAAAATGCCATGGACAGAGGAGCCTGGCTATAGTCCAAAGTTGTCACAAAGAGTTGGACACGACTGAGCATAAGCACAAGAGAAGACACGAAACAGTGCTTATCATCTAGGGTATCTTCTAAATATGACCAGTTTGGCTTGAACAATTCCCTCCCTCACTTCCTCTCTCCACCACCAATCCAGTGGCCAAGTACAGGCATGTGTAATGCTTAGAGGCGACTGAACAAATTCATATCCAAAAGTCATTTACAGAAGACAAGCTGGCCTATGAATTTCCACACAATGTGTACAGAATGTGCTAATTTTACTTAAAATGTGTTAACTTTTTTCCTGACTAATTTGGCATTCACTGGCAACCTCATTCACCCCCAGCCTTCAGCCAGTACACAAATACAATGCAGTGTTCAAAGAGGTGGTCTGGCCACCCCCTCAAACAACAGTATTTCACAGGAATGTTAATAAAAAGATGTTTTCAAAAGCGGCTTTGTTATTGTTTAGTTGCCCAGTAGTGTCCGACTCTTTGTGACCCCATAGACTGCAGCATGCCAGGCTTCCCTGTCCTTCACCACCTCCTGGAGTGTGCTCAAACTCATGTCCATTCAGTCGGTGATGCCATCCAACCATCTCATCCTCTGTCATCCCCTTCTCCTCCTGCCTTCAATCTGGAAACTAGATGTTGCAAAATTAGGACTCATTTGTCCATTATATACACACCAAACAAAATGCATATAACATACAGAAAATGATTTGGTCTGAGTATGTTCAGGTACGAACACACTAGCATATTACCTTTTGCAGTTCTTTCTCTCCCACTTCCTCCAAACCACAGAACAAATACAGACAACAGTATACTTGCTCATGGAGGTGGTTTAACATTTCAACACTTCCAAAGACAATAATAGTTCCTATGAATTTGAGCAAAAAGATATTTACAAAATGATATTTTATGACTTCTACACTTAACCTATGTCAGGCACTTCTAAACATCTAGATGGACTAGATGTTTCAAATAAGAACTTCATTTGTCCACTATATACAGAGCAGTCTTGAATAAACTGCACGCATGAAACAGTTATAATCTGAAAATATCTTCAAAATACAGGCATTCTGGCCTAAGACCAACCCCCTTCCCATCTCTCCCTGCTCCACCAACCCAGAGGGCAATAAAGCTCAGTTTTTCAGAAGACAATCTTTCCTGGAAATTTTCACACAAAATGTACAAAATGTATTAATTTACTACCTCTATTTCTGTCCTAGACTAGCAATCTCTTTAACATCTAGAAAGACTAAATGTTGTAAATTAGGACTCACTTGTCCCTTATATACACTATATACACAGCAAAATGAAATCAAATGCACAAACATAAAAAACACAATGCTTAGTCTTGCCCCAGTAACACCACTCAGGCACAGAGCTCTTTGCATTTCCTTCTTCCCCTGCCACCCGCAACCTTCAACTAGTGCGTAGATACAATTCAATGTTCAAAGAGTTGCTTTGGCCACAATGACCCCCCACCAACAGTATTTCAAAGGAATTTTAACATAAAGATGTTTACAAAATGTCCTTTTACTACTTCTGGTTTTAACATATATCAGGACTTCAGAACATTTAGAAAGACTAGATATTGCCAAAAAGTACTTATTGTCAACCATATTTATACAGTAGTGGAATAAAATGCACACACAAAAAAAATGGTTATAATATGGAAATGTCTTCTAAGGACGGCCAATCTGCCCTAGAACCTGCTTTACTTCCTCAATGTCATCCATTCCATGTCCTCTAACCCACTGAACAAATGTGGGCCTTTGGGTCTCCTGAGGTCGCTTCTGCTGCTGCTGCTCTTCTAGAGGTGGTCAAACAACTCCATTTAGAAAAGTCATTTCCAGAAGACATGTCTTTTCTATGTTTTGTTTTGTTTTTTTTTTTTTAAAGGGCATTTACAAGATAGGTGATTTTCTAACTTGACTTTATCATACTTCAGCAACCTCTTTACATCTAGAAGGCCTAGATACAGTTTTCTTTTGAAAGGTTGAGGGGGAAGTTGAGAGCAGCTTTTTCATATTATACACACAGACTTTCTATAAATGGACAGTAAATCTTCCCAAAGGGCGATGGGCAGTAACTATTGGCTGCATGGGGTAAGTTATTCCATCATTTCTGTTAGTATCTTTCGACGTCAAGGTCTTGGTAGAATCACCAACTGCAGAACCGTTAATTTCTACCCGTCACCCACTGCGGCTCCGCCCACCTTCAGGGTCGCTAAAGCCTTTGTCAGCCCCCACGCGGTGAGCGGTCACCTCAGGTACCCGATCCGTGCGGGTGCCTGGCAGCGGCTTGGCCTAAGCCCTGCAGCCTTGGGCCAAGAAACCCAGTGGTTGCTCAGCGAGATCCGGGCCCTGAGCGGCCGCTGTTCAATGAGGGTGAGGGTGAGGTGAGGGTGAGGGTGAGGTTTGCTGTGGCTTCCAGTGGGTGGCGGTGGTGAGAGCTCTGGGGCCCCGCAAGACAGCCCAAGCTGTCCCAGTGAGTGCGCCCCCAGTTCACCTACCCACCGGGGTTCGCGGCCCAGGGGCCCCCGGTTCGCCCGCCCTCAGGAGGTTCCGGTCTGCGGGCCCCTAATTCACCTGCCCACCGGAGGCCAGAGGACCTGGAGGGCGCAGGGTTGAAGGCCGCCATCCGCTTCTCACCGTGCTCCCTGCCGGAACTGTATGTAATATTCTTGAAATGCAAAGATTATAGACATGTAGAACACATCCGTAATTGCCTGGTATTAAAGAAGAGGTGGGGTGGGTGGAAAGAAGGTACAGAATATAGAAGACAATTTGAGGGATCCTTGTGATCCCTCAATACAAGAAGTGTTCTGTGTTGACTGAATAAATGTCAACCATGCTGCTGCTAAGTCACTTCAGTCGTGTCCGACTCTGTGCGACCCCATAGACGGCAGCCTACCAGGCTCCCCCGTCCCTGGGATTCTCCAGGCGAGAACACTGGAGTGCGTTGCCCTTTCCTTCTCCAATGCATGAAAGTGAAAAGTGAAAGTGAAGTCGCTCAGTCGTTGTCCGACCCTCAGCGATCCCATGGACTCCAGCCTTCTAGGCTCCTCCGTCCATGGGATTCTCCAGGCAAGAGTACTGGAGTGGGGTGCCATTGCCTTCTCTGAATATCAGCCATACGGCAATTTAAAAATTGGTGGAGAAAGGATGAATATTCCATACGTGGGGTTCAAATATGATTATTAATATCCAAAGGGAAAATATTGGAAAATTTCAATCCATTAAACAATAAATTCCAGGTAGATTAAAATCTGCTTATGAAAAGCGAATCTTGAAAACATTTAGAAGAAGAATATATAGAATATCTGTATGATCTCTGGGTGAGCTTTGTGTCCTTAACTAAGACACAGAGGGCATAAGTTACAAAGGAAAATATTTATAAATTCAAGCAGACTAAGAAAACACCTTTGTATCATAAAAATATATACTATAGGGACTTTGGTGGTCCAGTGGTTAAGACACTGCACTTCTGCTGCAGGGGGATGGGTTTGATCCTTGGTGAGGGAACTAGGATCCTGCATGCATGCCCTGTGTTGTGGCCAAAAAAAGACAAAAGAAAGAAAAGCATAGAGTGGAAGAAAATCTTGATAATGAATATAACCAGTAAGGAATTAGTGTATGAGATATTGAAATACAATAAAAAAAAGCCACCTAGAAGAATGGGAAAAGGATATGAACAGGAAATTCTCAGAAGGGGAACTTGCATAGTCTAAAACATGAAAATATTAACCTCACTAACAACAAAAATGCAAAAACTACAAAGTGAGATATTCCATATTCTTCAGACTGGGAAACTTTTCAGTTTAAAAATGCCAAGTATTGGCCTTGATATGTAAAAACAAGAATTTTCTGCACTGCTAATGGGAATGAAAATTGGTATTCCCACTTTAAAGGACAGTGTGTCATTATCTGGTACTAGTGAAGCTGTAAATGCCCACAATGGAACAGTCCCACTAGAGTATGTATCCTAAGAAACTAGTGCAAATGTACACTTTGTTGTTGCTCAGTCACTCAGTTGTATCCGACTCGTTGTGACTCTTTGGACTGTAGCCTGCCAGGCTCCTCTGTCCGTGGGATTTCCCAGGCAAGAGTACTGGACTGGGTTTCCATTTCCTTTGGGGATCTTCCTGACCCAGGGATAGAACCCATGTCTCCTGTATTGCAGGTGTATTCTTTACTGCTGAGCCACCAGGGAAGCCTGCAAATGTAGTACCCTAGGTGACAGTATAAGAGGGGTCATTGCAGAACCAACATAAACCTTTATAGACTTTTAAGAAAATCAATCAATAAATAAAAAGGATTGATGAATTTGAGCTATATTTATAAATTAGATTACAGTCATAAAAATGGATGGGTTAGAATTGCATCTATCAACATGGATATTTTCAGAAACATAGTGTTCAGACAAATCAAGCTGTGGAAGGTTATGTAAACTATGATGCCATTTACTTGGTTACTTCTCACCAAGGGGTGGGAGGCAGGGGAATTGGATTGAGGAGGTTTGGCAGGGGGCTTCCACCAAATTTGTAATGACACGTTTCTTAAATCTGAAGAAAAGTTTTAAGAAATGATGAAGCTTACTGTTGTAGACATGAGTTTGCATCCTTCTGAAATTTTTTTGGACCTAAAATATTTCACAAATAATTGTAGAGACCCCAAAACAGTTCTATCCTAAATATTGCTATTGTATTTCAAGTCACCATTCTTGAATTAGTTTTTTTTTTTTTTTTTTTTTTTAGGACTTATGCAGTATTTTATAGTCTGTTTATGTACACATCTTAACCTATATTTTAAATTTTACATTTGGTCCTGAGATTCTCCAAATTTTTTCTTGCTCCCTGAAGAGTCGGACACTGAGCGACTGAACTGAACTGAACTAAGCTCATCCAATTTGAATACATATTTGAAAGTAGGGAAGATTCTTTACCAAATATAAGAAAAAAAAAGTTAAATGAGAGTGTAGTGTGTTCTGGGATGTTTACAGGAAGACAAGTGTGTGATGAGGGGATCTATGTTCTCAGCTTAGCTCCTGATACAAGGCCAGGCCTGTGATATACTCACTCTTTCCGTGACTCTGATAAAAAAAAAGGGGCAGTAACATTATTTCTTTCCATAAAAATGAAATTAGATTATTTCAGAGGAAAGGCAGCAGGGTCATGAATAATTCTGTCATTCCTGCTCCGCACCTTTTAGGCAGCCCCAAACCTTATGTACCCACTCCCATATTGAGATGTTTCACTGTAATTTTGGAAGTATGCTGAGATTATTAAGAAAGAAATCTACTTCCCCTGGAAAGCTTATCAGGTCTCCTTATCCTTGAACAGCCTTAGAGACTCATTAAATCTTCATAAATATTGAGCTTTTGTGGTCAACTTTTCTTGGAAGAGGTATGCAGAGGTGGTTACATAAAAACCAACAGAAAGCTATCCCAAAGTTTTAGAAAGCATTTCAGTGCCTTCTCTTTTTGTCAGTGTCCTTTAAATTCATGATTTAGGAAAGGACATGAGCGTGGCTATTTTGCTTATGTATTTCTTTGTGGATAAAGTTATTTCAGAATTTGATTACATTTAAATACACATAGTTCTTTTGCACTGTGGACCATATGCCAGCCAGAATGTCTCTTTTGCTTGCAGAAATTTGCAATTTGATATTCTAGTCAAGTGCCAACCATGGGAAAGACAGGTTTAAGTTAACTACTGTTTTAAAAAATTAATATATTTCTATTCTTCAAAACACATGCTTGTTAGTTTTTAAGACACTAGTATTTGAGTCAATATATCAGCAAATGAATGCAATAAATTATAGTGCTATAAACTCCAGGGAAATTTTATTAATGTTTTTACTGTATCCTCATGTGGAATCAACATATGTTTTTTATATATTCATAAAATTTATGGCTTCAAAAATCTTCAGTTTCAGGGTGTTATGAATGTTGTAATGGATAGAAAATACATAATTGTGAAATGATGTTCTTGAATTTTTATATACTCCTGATAACCATTAGCTCTTACAAATAATAATTAGAATGAAATTAAAAACTTGGAAGTCATATTTCTGCAGCTCAGCTGCTTTGAGCCAAAAGAATTATTTCCAGAATAAGCTGGCAGGTTCCTGCTTGGGGAATTAGAACTTCAGTGTCCTTAGCTTTAAAATAACTTGGATTTTACTTTATTCCTCTTCATAAAGTAGCCATTCATTTTCACGCTAAATTGTAACCAAAGCATGCCACATCGATAGAGGCCAGTCAGTGTGGGTTCACTGTGTGTTCAGTTGGACAAAGTGAAGTAGGATGTGAAAAATGTCCACCAGATGCTTGAGTTTAAAAACCTTTACTACTGACTTATTATGGGAACCAAGAGATAACCTTCCTGTATCCTTATATCCACATCCTAGTACATGATAGGTTCACCATAAAAAGTCACTGGAGAAGGAATGTGTCTAAAATGGTACTTTATATTTTGAGAATTCATGAAATAAAATGCTCTTTTTTCATATCACTTTGCTGCAGTTGTAGTGGGATTTTTAGTAGAGATACACTTACATTTTAGGTTTAGATTTTCAGGCCCAACATTCAAGATTCCAGTTAGTGCCTCACAATTAGGATATAGCAGATGGCATTGGGGTATAGACCCGAACCATATGGTCATAACCAGTAGTTATGAGATATAACCATAGCTGCCACCAGCAAATAAGTGCTTTCCTTTCAGTGTTAAGTTTTTCAAATTTAGTTTTGTTTTTCATTTAAATCACTAAAATGAAACAATTACTAAAAATGCATCTGAAAAATTATTTCTGAAGTTCTAATACACTTAAAAAAAAAATGTCACTCTTTGTAAGTTTCCACAGTTTTTCTGTTCCCGTATTAAAATCATTTCAAATACAATCTTAAACCATGGTTTATAATTTCCCTCCCTAATTTTGAAATTAGAATTAAAAGCATTCTTGGGTTATAAGTCAGCATGATACAAGAAGATTTTGGTTATCACTTTACAAATAGTTGTGAAAAGAAGAGAAGCGAAAAGCAAAGGAGAAAAGGAAAGATATACCCATTTGAATGCAGAATTCCAAAGAATAGCAAGGAGAGATAAGAAAGCCTTCCTCAGCCATCAATGCAAAGAAATAGAGGAAAACAACAGAATGGGAAAGAGTAGATCTAGATCTCTTCAAGAAAATTAGAGATACCAAGGGAACATTTCATGCAAAGATGGGCACAATAAAAGACAGAAATGGTATGGACTTAACACAAGCAGAAGATATTAAGAGGTGGCAAGAATACACAGAAGAACTACACAAAAAAGATCTTCATGACCCAGATAATCATGATGGTGTGATCACTCACCTAGAGCCAGACATTCTTGAATGCAAAGTCAAGTGGGCCTTAGGAAGCATGACTACGAAAAAAGCTAGTGGAGGTGATGGAATTCTAGTTGAGCTGTTTCAAATCCTAAAAGATGATACTGTGAAAGTGCTACACTCAATATGCCAGCAAATTTGGAAAACTCAGCAGTGGCCACAGGACTGGAAAAGGTCAGTTTTCATTCCAATCCCAAAGAAAGGCAATACCAAAAAATGCTCAAACTGCTGCACAATTGCACTCATCTCACATGCTAGTAAAGTAATACTCAAAATTCTCCAAGCCAGGCTTCAGGAATACATGAACCATGAACTTCCAGATGTTCAAGCTGGTTTTAGAAAAGGCAGAGGAACCAGAGATCAAATTGCTAACATCTACTGGATCATTGAAAAAGCAAGAGAGTTCCAGAAGAACATCTTTTTCTGCTTTATTGACTATACCAAAGCCTTTGACTGTGTGGATCACAAGAAACTGATCTAAATAAACTGTGAGTGTATGGAAAATTCTGAAAGAGATGGGCATACCAGACCACCTGACCTGCCTCTTGAGAAACCTGTATGCAGGTCAGGAAGCAACAGTTAGAACTGGACATGGAACAACAGACTGGTTTCAAATAGGAAAAGGAGTACGTCAAAGCTGTATATTGTCATCCTGCTTATTTAACTTATATGCAGAGTACATCGTGAGAAATGCTGGGCTGGATGAAGCACAAGCTGGAATCAAGATTGCCAGAAGAAATATCAATAACCTCAGATATGCAGATGACACCACCCTTATGGCAGAAAGTGAAGAAGAACTAAAGAGCCTCTTGATGAAAGTGAAAGAGGAGAGTGAAATGTTGGCTTAAAGCTCAATGTTCAGAAAACTAAGATCATGGCATCCAGTCCCATCACTTCATGGCAAATAGATGGGGAAACAGTGGAAACAGTGTCAGACTTTATTTTTTGGGGCTCCAAAATCGCTGCAGATGGTGATTGCAGCCATTAAATTAAAAGACGCTTACTCCTTAGAAGGAAAGTTATGACCAACCTAGACAGCATATTAAAAAGCAGAGATAATACTTTGTCAACAAAAGTCCATCTAGTCAAGGCTATGGTTTTTCCAGTAGTCACATGTGGATGTGAGAGCTGGACTACAAAGAAAGCTGAGCGCTGAAGAATTAATGCTTTTGAGCTGTGGTGTTGGAGAAGACTCTTGAGAGTCCCTTGGACTGCAAGGAGATCCAACCAGTCCATCCTTTAGGAGATCAGTCCTGGGTGTTCATTGGAAGGACTGATGTTGAAACTGAAACTCCAATACTTTGGCCACCTGATGTGAAGAGCTGACTCATTTGAAAAGAGCCTGATGTTGGGAAAGATTGAAGGCAGGAGGAGAAGGGGACGACAGAGGATGAGATTTAGATGACATCACTGACTCAATGGACATGAGTTTGGGTAGACTCTGGGAGTTGGTGATGGACAGGGAGGCCTGGCGTGCTGCAGTTCATGGGGTTGTAAAGAGTCAGGCACAACTGAGTGACTGAACTGAACTCCCTAATCTGTTAGCTCTTTCCTCAGTTGGGGCCTTTCCAAAAAAAACGAGTAGTTCAAATTACCCTTTCACTTTTTTCTATAATTTAGTTTCTCCCTTTATCCACACATAATAAACACAATGAAATGAGTCATGTAAGTAGATGACCTTGTCCACTGGCCTGTCTGTTGTTTCCCAGAAGAATGGAGCTGTATCCTTTTGACCAAGAAAGAGAGTTCTCCACCCTCATAAATTTTCCCTGCCAGACCCCTACTTTGGTGCTTCTGGAATGTTTAAAATTTAATGTATCCTGGTTGGGAGTTTAATAAATTTTAATTTATACCTTTGATGAGTCACAAAGATGGAAATATACAGTGTTAGAAAATACTAAGACTGGATCAACCTATTGTGATAATATAGAAAGACGTTCTCAGTGAACAGTCAAGAGAACTATATACCTGGATTCTTGTTTATAGGTCCCATGTATAGCTTATTATTAAACTCATCACATCAATTTAGAGCTGTATCTTTACTTTTTAGCTCAATAACAATTTGCATTCATTTCTGTATCACCAGTACTCAGCCCTATGCCTAATACATATATTGTACTCAAATAGTTTTGATTAAATGAATGAATTCACCTCCCAGAATATTGGAAATAAAAATAAAAATAAACAAATGGGACCTAATTAACCTTAAAAGCTTCTGCACATCAAAGGAAACTATTAGCAAGGTGAAAAGACAGCCTTCAGAATGGGAGAAAATAATAGCAAATGAAGCAACCGACAAACAACTAATCTCAAAGATATATAAGCAACTCCTACAGCTCAACTCCAGAAAAATAAATGACCCAATCAAAAAATGGGCCAAAGATCTAAATAGACATTTCTCCAAAGAAGACATACAGATGGCTAACAAACACATGAAAAGATGCTCAACATCACTCATTATCAGAGAAATGCAAATCAAAACCACTATGAGGTACCATTTCACACCAGTCAGAATGGCTGCGATCCAAAAGTCTACAAATAATAAATGCTGGAGAGGGTGTGGAGAAAAGGGAACCCTCTTACACTGTTGGTGGGAATGCAAACTAGTACAGCCACTATGGAGAACAGTGTGGAGATTCCTTAAAAAACTGGAAATAGAACTGCCTTATGATCCAGCAATCCCACTGCTGGGCATACACACTGAGGAAACCAGAAGGGAAAGAGACACGTGTACCCCAATGTTCATCGCAGCACTGTTTATAATAGCCAGGACATGGAAGCAACCTAGATGTCCATCAGCAGATGAATGGATAAGAAAGCTGTGGTACATATACACAATGGAGTATTACTCAGCCATTAAAAAGAATACATTTGAATCAGTTCTAATGAGGTGGATGAAACTGGAACCTATTATACAGAGTGAAGTAAGCCAGAAGGAAAAACACCAATACAGTATACTAACGCATATATATGGAATTTAGAAAGATGGTAACGATAACCCTGTATACGAGACAGCAAAAGAGACACTGATGTATAGAGCAGTCTTATGGACTCTGTGGGAGAGGGAGAGGGTGGGAAGATTTGGGAAAAAAATAAAATAAAAATAAAAATGACTGGGACAATTAGAAGTAGATAATAAAAGAACTTAAGTCTTAAAAAAAAAATAAAAAATAAATGAATGAATGTATAACTGATAAAATATAACCTAATTCATTGTTTGAAAATTGGAACAGACATTATAACTCTTAAGAGTGCCACTCAGCAAAAGGCTGAGTTAGTTTGATTTGTTGCCTCCATATACTTCAGTTCAGTTCAGTTCAGTCTCTCAGTTGTGTCCGACTCTTTGTGACCCCATGAACCACAGCACACCAGGCCTTCCTGTCCATCACCAACTCCCAGAGTCTACCCAAACTCATGTCTGTTGAGTCAGTGATGCCATCTAACCATCTCACCCTCTGCCGTCCCCTTCTCCTCCTGCGATCAATCTTTCCCAACATCAGGCTCTTTTCAAATGAGTCAGCTCTTCACATCAGGTGGCCAAAATACTGGAGTTTCAGCTTCAACATCAGTCCTTCCAATGACCACCCAGGACTGATCTCCTAAAGGATGGACTGGTTGGATCTCCTTGCAGTCCAAGGGACTCTCAAGAGTCTTCTCCAACACCACAGTTCAAAAGCATCAATTCTTCAGCGCTCAGCTTTCTTTATAGTCCAGCTCTCACATTCACACGTGACTACTGGAAAAACCATAGCCTTGACTAGACAGATCTTTGTTGATAAAGTAATGTCTCTGCTTTTTAATATGCTGTCTAAGTTGGTCATAACTTTTCTTTCAAGGAGTAAGTGTCTTTTAATTTAATGGCTGCAATCACCATCTGCAGTGATTTTGGAGCCCCCAAAATAAAATCAGCCACTGTTTCCACTGTTTCCCCATCTATTTGCCATAAAGTGATGGGACTGGATGCCATGATCTTAGTTTTCTGAATGTTGAGCTTTAAGCAGACTTTTTACTCTCCTCTTTCACTTTCATCAAGAGGCTCTTTAGTTCTTCTTCACTTTCTGCCATAAGGGTGGTGTCATCTGCATATCTGAGGTTATTGATCTTTCTTCTGGCAATCTTGATTCCAACTTGTGCTTCATCTAGCCCAGCATTTCTCATGATGTACTCTGCATATAAGTTAAATAAGCAGGGTGACAATAAACAGCCTTGATGTACTCCTTTCCCAATTTGAACCCAGTCTGTTGTTCCATGTCCAGTTCTAGCTGTTGCTTCCTGACCTGCATACAGGTTTCTCAAGAGGCAGGTCAGGTGGTCTGGTATTCCCATCTCTTTCAGAATTTTCCACAGTTTCTTGTGATCCACACAGTCAAAGGCTTTGGCATAGTCAGTAAAGCAGAAATAGATGTTTTTCTGGAACTCTCTTGCTTTTTTGATGATCCAGCAGATGTTGGCAATTTGATCTCTGGTTCCTCTGCCTTTTCTAAAACCAGCATACACCTCTGGGACAACTGAATCTTATCATTATTGAATTCTGCTCTTTTGACCTTAGCTTGGTAATTCTCAACCAGTATGAGGTCTGTAACTCTAATGCTATGGGTTTAGTTTTATAACGTTTGTCTTCAAAATGTGTAAGGGAATGTACACATGTATACATTTTTAAATATAATAAATTAAGACCAAAAAAAAAATAGAGGTAGCCAAATGAAAATTGGGTACCTGGTCTGTATTTCAGTTCAGAAATGTAACTATCATTTAGGTAATGCTTTTGGAGGCAGCTGTAGTGCTCTTCATTTCACTCCAAAATGTCTTTCTCCTGTATGTTTTCTAACTCCCATTAGGGATTGCATCTTCCAGAAAACAGATACGAAGAGACTAGGATACAAGCTGCAGTTGAAACAGAAAGTAAGGTGAGGATGGTTTGAGATGTAGATGGAGAAGGGTGAGTTTATAAAGGATTGCAAAGAAAGAAAAAGTGTATCAGAGTTGTTCCCTGGTGACCTTGTGGTTAGGATTCCAGTCTTTCATGTTCACTGCTGTGGCCCAGGTTCAATCCCTGCTCGGGGAACTGAGATCCCACAAGCTGCACAGCACTTAAGAATTACAAATATTCTTGGAACAAGAGAGTAATCAAAATTATATTCTGAGAATAATATACAACACTGAAAATAAAGACCTTGAATATTCCAGTCAAAAAGGCCAAACATTTTTAGTCAAAATAGATGAAAATAAACACATGACTATTAATAGTAGGTCCATCTAGTCAAGGCTGTGGTTTTTCCAGTGGTCATGTATGGATGTGAGAGTTGGACTGTGAAGAAGGCTGAGCACTGAAGAATTGATGCTTTTGAACTGTGGTGTTGGAGAAGACTCTTGAGAGTCCCTTGGACTGCAAGGAGATCCAACCAGTCCATTCTAAAGGAGATCAGCCCTGGGTGTTCTTTGGAAGGAATGATGCTAAAGCTGAAACTCCAGTACTTTGGCCACCTCATGCGAAGAGTTGACTCATTGGAAAAGACTCTGATGCTGGGAGGGATAGGGGGCAGGAGGAGAAGGGGACGACAGAGGATGAGATGGCTGGATGGCATCACTGACTCGATGGATGTGAGTCTGAGTCAACTCTGGGAGTTGGTGATGGACAGGGAGGCCTGGCGTGCTGCGATTCATGGGGTCGCAAAGAGTCGGACATGACTGAGCGACTGAACTGAACTGAACTGAATGTAGTTTTTGCTTAAAATGCTAATGAAACAAAACACTATATGCTTCCACAAAAAAATAAAATACATGTACAATAGAATAAAACTCAGACTTGTCTTCTGCAAGTCTAAATGTCAAAGGTCAATAAAGCATGTCTACAGTTTTAAGGGGAAAGGATCATGAAAAAAGTAATAGATCTTGCAGCATTACCTTTCCTTTGTGAAATACAAAGTTCAGTAATGTGAGAGACATTTACCCTTCTTGAAGAAACAACCAAGTCAAATAATACTTAGCCAACAAGAGTTAAAAATACATGCATGAAAGAGTCATAAGATGAAACAACTGGTATTTGTTACCCATTTCTAGATATGTATCCTAAATTTGAACAAAAATGGAAGCATAAAAATATTTAACAGAAAATTATTATATAAAATAAGGAGACTCAGCAATCTTGCTTATGAGTATTTACCCAAGAGAACTGAAGTTGTGTTCACACAAAACTTGTGTGTGAATGTTTACAGCATTTGTGTTTATAATTGCTAAAAGCTGGAAACAACTCAAATATCCAGCTGGTGAATAGGTAAATTGTGTGATACACACAATGGAATACTGTTCAGCAGTTAAGGAGTGAAGTACGGGTACACACATCAACATGGATGGATATAGTCAAAAGACTATATACTGTGTGCTTCCATTAACAGGATAAGGTAAAGTTAATGGGGGCAGAAAACAAGTCAGTGGCTGCCAGGAGCTGAGGGTGAAGAGAAGTTGGCTACAGGGGGGCAACCTGAGGGCATTTATGGGATGAAGGATCTGTTCCACATGTTGATTGTGGCAGTGCTTACACAACTGTATGGATCTGTTAAATCTCATGGAATTGTGAACCCTCCCCAAAAGTGAATTTTACTATACATAAATTTTATTTTATTTATTTATTTTTTTCTTCTTTATCCATTTATTTGTCAATGAACATTTAGGTTGCTTCCATGTCTTGGCTATTTTGGGAAAAACAAGAGACGGCGCAAGTGCCTACAAAAGTTAATGTGTGTGTGTGTTGTGTGTGTGTTAGTTGCTCAGTCATGCCTGACTCTCTGTGATCTCATGTACTGTAGCCCGCCAGGGTCCTCTGTCCATGGGATTCTCCATGGACAAGAATACTTGCGTGAGTTGCCGTTTCCTACTCCAAGGGATCTTCCCCACCCAGGGATGGAACCCGGGTCTCCTACATTGCAGGCAGCTTCTTTACTGTCTGAGCCATCAGGGAAGCCCAGTGTCTGTACAACAGTGTGAATATACTTACAGTCTTGCATAGTATATTTAAAATTGGTTAGGATTGTAAATTTAATGTGATGTATATTTTACCACAATTTTAAAAAATTCAAATGCAAAACTACAAGACAAGTAATGTATTTATAATGGTTTACTATGTAGTCATTAAACAATTTTTCCAGGGAATTATTAATAAAATAGGAATATGGTTATAATATTAAATTAAACTGAATACACAGTTGAATTGGCTATAAATGAATCTGTAAATAAATTATGGCAGAAACACTGGAAGATGAAATGCTAAAATATTAAGGGTAAAGGTCTTGATGATGGGATTTTTTTAATGATATATTTTCCTCCTTTATACTTCTTGGCACATTATTAGTTTTCACTTATTCTTTTTATAGTTGATAAAAATAGAATCATCAGAAAGAGTATGCAGTGAGTTATATATTGCTGACATAGACTGGTTCGGCCATTTCATATAGGCTCATATTTAAATCACATCAGCAAAGAAAAAAAAAACCCATCTCTTTGGATTCAATTTGTAGCAGTTCTATTCTTCCCAGATTATTCTAAAACAAATGACATAGTGACAGTTGACTTTTAATTCAAGATTGTGAGTTAAGCCTGTGTTTAGCATTTCTGGCTCCATATTTGCCATTGAATGGACCAAGGAAACATAGAGGGTAAACACATAATTCCATGGAAAAGTTGGAAAAGTTTACAGGTGAGCTATCTTAAGGAGTTAATGTATATAGAAAATATAGAGCAGCAAGCCCTACACTGAGGAGAGGACCTGCCAGATGGAATTCCAGACGTCCAGAAGGAAAGTCTGCCTGAAAGATGAGTGCAGGGTCCCAGAGCAAGTGGCTGGAAGGGGGAGGGGGAGTGGGTGTGATGGTCATCCTGGATTCTCAAACCTATATGTATATGGGGATATGACTTCAGACCCTACAGTATCGGTAGTCTAAAAAGTTGCCCCAATACTATTTTGTAGTGTTTGTTTAGTAAGACCAGTGGCTGAAGTAAAATATAAGCATTGCCACAAGCTAATTCCTGGCACAGACAGTTGTATTTCTTTAGACTATTTTAACAGTTAATGTGAATGTAGTAACATATGAAAATATGATTAAATATACCTGTTCAATGCATTAGGAAATTTTTTGTTTTTTAGGAATTATGCTTTTAAAAATTTTTTGCTTTTTAAACTTTATTGAGGTATAGTTGATTTACAATGTAACTTCTGCCCTTCAGCATGGTGACTCAGTTATGCATATTTAATTCTTTTTTATATTCTTTTCCATATGGTTTATCATAGATATTGAATATAATTCCCTGTGCTGTATAGTCTGACCTTGTTCTTTATCCATCCTATATATACTAGTTCACATCTGCTAATCCCAAGCTCCCAGTCGACTCTTCCCAACTGCCCTACCTTGGCAAACATTAAGTCCATTCTCCTTGTCTGTGAGTCAGTTTCTATTTCATAGATATGTTCATTTGTGTCGTATTTTAGATTTCACATATATGTGAGATGGTTGTTTTGATTAGAGAGGGAGGTTATAGAGGGCCCAGTTAACTTGGCGACCTCAGCAAGTACAGAAGAGAAATTCATCCACAGAGGGGTGCTACACAAAATGCTTCTGCCAGTACCTTTCCTTTCCTTTTCATAGGGGAAAAAAAACATATATGCACACATTATACACATACACACACACTATACACAATACTATAATACTATTAATTTCAGTGGTTATACGAACCCTAGGGTTAAAACTGTGCGTAAGTAATACTATTACATGAATTCAGCTAAAGAATTCACTATTGTGACAGTTCTATGAGACTTTTTGGCCTCCTGATTCCTAAAAGTTATTTCTTAGAATTTAAACTTTGAATCTTTGAGTCAGTGTTCATGAATAAAAGTTTTACAAGTGCCTTGGTTTTCCTTTGTTTTTCCCCCTGCTTGCAACTTCCATGAAGTCCATATTTTCTTTTCTCCTGCAGGAATTGCGAAGGGCAGAATATTCGATACAAGACATGCAGCAATCATGTAAGTTTGTCATAAAAATATATAATCCCATAAAATATGTTCATGTCTTAAGTAATAATATTATGTATTGTAAAGCTAATGGCCTCTTGGTACTCCTTGTGGAAAATTTGAATATTTGTTTAATTGATGACAGGTTTTGTGTATCTCATACCTTCCATTTATACTACCTGTTTTAGGTCACTTTATGGTCTTATTTGGTAAGCATTTAATAATTTCTGATTTCATAGAAACAATACATAATACTTATAAATGCCTTCCAAGTTCAAAGTGCTCTATGTGTGGGATTTCACCTAACCCTCACAACCATCTCTGAGATGCTGGCATATGAGGTGTGGTTAGTTTTTTCAAATGAGGAGCCTAGGGTTGAGGGAGGTGAAATTGTTTTCCAGAGACCATGTGGGAAGAGTACAGACTTGAACTTCTCTAGTGCTGTTTCTCATGCTCCAAAACACCTGTCCTGCCCCCTGCAAAATGTAATAAGGAGTACTGAAGGTCATGACTCAAGAAAATCACACCTGGGAAGGGTTTATAAACCTTACTCTCATCCTACAGTGATCAAAATGAACAAAAAATAAAATTCCAACACAAATGTGCAATGCAAAATAAATGTCAGAAAACACAAATCCTATTTTATACCCAAATTGAAATGACAGGAGTTCAAAGGAAATTCTGAAACCCTGGAGATCTAAATCCGTTTATTCTAAATATTTCACTTACTGGGGAACTGTCCTCTCTCCTCATCCTCTGTCCTGGGCCAGTGTGAGACTGCAGTCCTGAGTAAGCATTTCTGTTCTACTGACTAGAACTTCTCTTCCATGGGCAGCTCTGGACTTGGGGAGTGGAAAACACACAGTGTTAGCAAGACCTTTTGTCTGTGGAACGCAAGCCATGTTTTCAGTCTGTTTTAATAAGTGACGAAGCAGAAATGTTTCTCTCTCAAACATGGGTGGGAAAAATACTTATTTATTGGGCAGAGGATGAGATGGTTGGACAGCATCACTGACTCAATGGACATGAGTTTAAGCAAACTCCAGGAGATATTGAAGGACAGAGGAGACTGGTGTGCTACAGTCCATGGGGTCGCAGAGAGTGAGACATGACTTAGCAACTGAATGACAGCAACAAATTTTTAGGGCACTCAAAATACAATGACACCCAGCCCTCAGGTAGATATATTTGTGTCCACTATGTCCTAAAAGGGATTTTGGGAGACAAAGCAAATAGGTTTCGTGTGTCCTTAAGACAAACTGAGCTTGGAGAATCGAGCAACACACGTGTGCTTAGGTACACAATTAAGTGAGCTGGAATCCAGGAGGGGATGAAGGAGGGAGATAAGTTGACCTGAGCATAGACACAGGCTGGAATTTACATATAAGCAGAGTCTAGCATGTGGATGCATGAGCAGCCTGGGGGACTTACACACACGACTTTTAGATCTGCCTTTTGCCTGGGTACATTATATTTTTTAATTGCTGCTGTAATGCATTACAACACACTTGCTTACAGCAACACAAATTTATCTTATTGGGCTAAAATTAATATGTGTTGGCAGGTCTGCATTCCTTCTGGAGTCTCCAGGGAAGGATCTATTTTCTTTGTCTTTTCCAACTTCTAGAGGCTGCCCTCATTCCTTGGCTTGTGGACCCCTTTTCCATCTTCAAAGCCAGCAACACTACATCTCTCTGTCCATTTTTATGTAGTCACATTGGCCTTTGATGACAACTGAACAAGTTTCACATACCCAGATAATCTAGGATAATCTCCCCACCTCAGGGTCCTTAACCGTAGTCAAAGGATGCTTTGGGCAAAGCCCCTTTTGCCATATAAGGTAGCCTAATCACAGGTCCTAGGGATTATGTTTTGACCATCTTTGGGGAAGGTGCATTATTCTGATGAACACCATGGAACAGCTTGTCTTCTCAGACAAAGTGGTATGGCAAATTCCTTGCAGTCATTTCAGAATAAATTTCACAACAGTACTGTCAAGCAGTACTCTCTGAAGCTATCTGGGGGATTCATTTTAAATGCCCAGATCAAGATATTTCATTCTGAGATTTCATTCTAGGGTGTGTGTGTGTGAGAGACACAAGAGATAAAGGTGATAAAGGTCTAGGATTATTGGGCCATACAACATAGAGATAAAACGTAATCTCTAATATTGGTGCATATTGGTTGCAATGGTCAAACTCAAACTTTGGTTTGAGTGAAGGTCTGATGCCTTTGAGGCTCTGAGGGTCTTGAGAGTACCTTGGTCTCTAACTGATGCCCCCCCTCAGAGGAATCTGCAGAAATCTTCACCACCTCTAGGCTGGTTAAGAAGGAGATGCTTAGGAGGTGGGAGCTAGTGGAGAGGACAGCCATGTAAATGTCACCCTCTTCTGTTTCTTAGAGTTGGAGTCCTACGAGGGTTGTTAGAGAGATTTAATTAGAATAGGACAGTAATTTCTGCATTTGCCATTACAAATGCAGAGTTTCCAACAACATTCTTTATAGGGAAGAAGGGCACCCTGTGGCAGATCTCTCATATCAGTAGTATTCAGGGTACCCCTCCCTCTCCATGTGCCAATCTGCAGCCATGATACTCAAGCCCTGCTGCAGACCACATGGATAAAGGCAGCCCTAGCTGCAGGGTTGATGATCTGTAGAAGATCTGCTCCTTTTCAGAAGTGATTATAGAAACCTTGCAAGGGTGTCCAATGCCGTAAGTCTATGTGCATACATGCATGCTGAGTCGATTCAGTCATGTCCAACTCTTTTCTGACCCCTTGGACTGTAGCCCGCCAGGCTCCTCTGTCCATGGGATTCTCCAGGCAAGAATACTGGAGTGGGTTACCATGCCCTCCTCCAGGGGATCTTCCTGACCCAGGGATCGAACCTGTGTCTCTCATGTCTCCTGCTTGGGCAGGTGGGTTCTTTACCACTAGAACCACCTTGGGAAGCCCCATAAGTGGATTTAACCAGAATGAACTCAGGGTACGAATATGGTCACATCTTGGTTTCTTTTTTACATGTAATTACTTGAGATGCTTCCTGTTTCATTAATTAGGAATTTAGAATAACCTTTTTGAAATCTCCAAGGAGTCCAGAGAGCAGGAGTGGAGACTGTTCTGCAGCCCTCATCAAGTGGAAGGAGAACTGAGTTATGAGTCCTGCTGTTGCTTCTCAGTGCTTCCAATGTCCTCACTGAAATAGGCCACACTAGTTCAATAGTCAGTGGCTCCCCTGTCCATGGGGATGGGGCATGTCGCCCACTCCTCTGAAGGAAGCTGCCTTCAGTGATTCCCAGGTCAGGCACTCTTTTATAAGGGAAACTTGCTTCGTGATCCAAAGATGCCTGCACCTACAGTGCTGGGGACCTGAGAGCCCTATGTGATGGGACTGCAAGACCTCCCATTCCATCCAAGGGATGTCGCTTAGTGGCCACGGAGGGGAGTGTGCTGTATTGAGAAGCAGAAGCCACTGCCGGTGAGCCCTGGAGACCTGACATTCAGTCCTGTTCCCAAGGTTGCTAATACTTTTCTGTTCCTGGTTATTTGAAGGCTCAGGCTCTCAGCTTTAGGACCATGTAATTTTTCACTTGTGTATCAGCTTTCTAACTCCTAACCAAAATCAATAATAACAGCAACAACAATGGCTCAGACTCATTAAGTACTACTAAAAATCCTAGGCATTGTTCTGAGTGCCTTTTCATGAATATGTAAATTTAATTCTCATACTCCCTACACAGTTGAAAGTGATTAGGGGAGATGAGACTTTGGGCTGGAAGGCCTGTGAGGTGAAGGGAACAGGGCATACCTGTGTGCAGTCCTATGGCTTCAGGTAATGGCTGTCCTCAGACATGATCCTCCGATCAGCACTCAGCATGGACTCTTGCAGCCAGGGCTGGGCCACTGAGGCCTTAGGGAAGAATTATCCTTATCAGGGGTATATGGAGAAGTGGAGAAGTTCCAAGAGCAGTCGTGCATGTCAGCAAGGAGGCCTTACACCTGAATTCACTCACTCATATGTTTTTATACCAGGCTTTATGGGATTAAAGGTAAAGCTAGAAGAGAGCAAAGGGAACATATTTTTTAAAATGAGTTTATCATCATTTGGAAAGAGTGTTTTTGTAGCCTAAACACATTTTTATACGAACACAGACTGAGGTGTGCATAATTCTGCACAGTGGGTTCCCTGGGCTCCCTGACAATTTTCCAGAAGAGGTAACATTTGATGTACCCCTGAAAGATTCTTTATACTCAGGATCCTATATTCATTTTTTCTAATTTCTGATTTCTAATTTTTCTAATTTCTAATTTCTGACAGTTTTTTCTTAGAGCTGTTTTTTTTTCCCCCCATTGTTCCTGCTTTAGGCAAGGACCTCTTCCTCTCATATCTGTCTCCAGAACTCCAGCCCATCTTGCTATCATCCTGGCCCTCCTAAAATGCCATGTATTGTGTCCCTTTTCTGTGTCACTCCCCACTGTAGGTCTTTATTGCTTTCAATTCCCCTCACTTGCATTTCAGGCTCTCCAGCAGTTGGTGAGATTTATATCTTATTCACCCTGGCTGGACAAGGCTGTGCCTCATGGATATTGAACTTATTTCTACTGTTTGCCTTTTGCTTATGTTGTCTCTCGTATCTTGTCCTATACACATCATATCACCCTTTAGGTCCTTTCTGAACTGTTACTTCTTCATGATGCATCATTTGCTTATTCTAGCTGATAATGGTCACCTATGGTAATTTATTTTTATGCTGGGAAATTTGGCATTTGCTATGTAAGAGGATCATGAAATTTAGCTCATACTATAATATGGATAGGAAGATAAGACAAAATGTTCATATTTGCTTATACAAAAATTGTATTTCTCCTGAGTCCCTACTCATTGGTTATCTAGGGGAATATATCTAATCAAATTAAAGTTTGGTCCAATCTCATTATATAAATCATCTCTTAGGAAATGGTCTCTCTCGCATAAAAAGGGAGACCCCTGTCTTTAGAATGGTCCTTGAATGGGTGCTGTTTGTTTTCTGCTGTATCTCATTCCCTCTCCACCTCCCTCTCCATCTTCCCTTCCCCCCATCTTTTCCCCTCCTTATCTTCCTCTTCATCTCTCTCCTCCTCCTTCTCCTTTTCCATTTCTGTGCCTCCCAGGCTGGCTACTCCTTCCTGACTGAGTCAAGTCTTCCTGATTAGGATCTATTCTCTCCTTATCAGATTGATTCTTTCCTAATCAACTCTGTTTATTCAATTTTAAATTTAATTTTTGGATAACAATTTTATTTCTTTCATTGCAAAATCCTGCTATAAGTCTACAAACAGCAATAGATAACCTACTGTTTCAATGAATTCCATGTACATAGATTCTACATCATCAATAAGATAACAAGCTAACTAGGTAGCTTATGGATGATATTTTTCTTTTGTGTTCCTCACAGCATGTCACCTGGGCAAAACCCATAAATATATTTAATAAATAAGTGTTGTCTTGAACTTAACTGATGTGAAAAAACACTTCTCAGGGAAAGGGAAGCAGAAGGATGTTTGGCATCCAAGCTTCCTAAACATCAACTAAACTTTAGACACAAGGATCCCTAGATTGTCTCGAGCCATGGCATGGGACCCAGCTGAAACAGACTAGACAGGCTTAGTGTTGACACTGGAAGAGCACCATGTGAATGAAAGCATTAATATAAGTAGTCACTGTCCCCCAGAATGACTAGAAAGCAGTATCATGGAATGGAATGCTCATTACTTTGGGCCTCAGTCTTGGCTCTGTCATATTCTAGTTGTCTGTCTTTGGGTTAGCAACTGAAGACCTTCTGGATCTGTTTCCTCCCTTTATGAAAACGAGGCTAATGATAATCCTGACCTACCCCACGTGAAGTGTGGTTATGACGAGAGAATGTCAGTGATATTTCCTGGTAAACAAGAAAACACTGTCCAGATATATGGCTGTCTTAATCAGGGGTCATCATTTGTAAGGAATAGAAGCCCAGTAAGATTAGCCTGGAGAAGGCAATGGCACCCCACTCCAGTACTCTTGCCTGGAAAATCCCATGGACGGAGGAGCCTGGTAGGCTGCAGTCCATGGGGTCGCTAGGAGTCGGATACGACTGAGTGACTTCACTTTCACTTTTACTTTCATGCACTGGAGAAGGAAATGGCAACCCACTCCAGTGTTCTCGCCTGGAGAATCCCAGGGACGGGGGAGCCTGGTGGGCTGCCATCTCTGGGGTCGCACAGAGTCAGACACGACTGAAGCGACTTAGCAGCAGCAGCCAGCAGCAAGATTGGCTTAAAGAAATGGAATTCACTGAATGGGTGGGTGGATGTTTAGTGGAATTTAGGCATAAGCACATCTCGAGGACCCAGGAATCAGAAAGTGAAGCCCGGGTTACTTACTCCTTCAATTGAAACCCATGGTTTGTGATCTGACCTTCTTTCATGTCTAATTATTTCTTCCTTGCTGTGGGAAGTGGCTCACTTTCCTTCAACATGCATCACATAAAAAAATGACTAGCCTAGCCCAGACTAACGTGAGTTCTCAGCTTCAACTTTTCTGTTGCAATTCCAAATTCCTGGGAAAGGTTGACCCGGCATGAACTAGTTGTTTGCCTCTGACAGTCAGCCTTGGCAAAGGAGACTGGGTCACACAGACCAACCTGGCCACCCCTTCAGCAAGGGCTCAGCTTCGGCTAGCTTCCTAGCTGTTTTCAGTTAATTAGTTGATTTTGTAAAGCTTCATTGGTCTGGGGGTTTAAGACATTCAAGAGTCAGCTAGCACTTGCAGTTCCTGGAGCACGTTTAGAATGGTAAGTGGGTATGATGCCGGGGAAGTTATTTTTACCTTGCTCTCTTAAATTCTCTGGTTTGGATTTCAAAGAGTCAGATATAGAGAAAATAGGCCATGGTTGAGGAAAGAGGAGTTGAGATAATTTTATTACTGATGATCTTCTCTATGGCTAGATGGAAGACAAAGCCTTTATTCCAAGAGAAAAATGTCATCTGGTCTTAATCTTCTTCAACTTGATTTTTTCATATGTGTGACCTTGGTTAAGGGTTAATCTTGCTAGAACAAAGAAAAATGTGGACACAATATAAGATTTTAGATTAATTCACGACAAAGTAATACAAGTAATTCCAGGGGAAAGTTTATTAATTATATTTTATGTATTCCCTACCTATATTCAAAAAAGGCTTCCCTGATAGCTCAGTTGGTAAAGAATCTGCCTACAATGCAGGAGACCCTGGTTCGATCCCTGGGTTGGGAAGATCCGCTGGAGGAGGAAAAAGCTACCCAATCCAGTATTCTGGCCTGGAGAATTCCATGGACAGTACTATATTCAAAGGATTTGAGGCATTTTATAAAGGTCTAAAGCATAAACACAGTAAAATATAAAAATCAAGTAGTGAAAAGAGGATAAATAGAAGAAATTATATTTTAAAATTCTGGCTGATAATCTGTTAATAACTATTTGCAGAAAAATAAAGTTAGAGTTCTACCTTACCCCATAGATCAAAATAAATTCCAAATGCAATAAAGAGTTAAGCATAGTTGCTAAACTATAAAAGAACTAGAAAAATACATTTAAGTGTTTATCTTTTTTCATGGCAGGGTGGGAAAAGCATATCTCATTAGTAAAGAAAGAAACCTTGAAAGGAAATATGAATATGACTACATAAAAATTCAAAACTTCTTGACTTCACAAAGCACCAGAAACAAAATTAAATGAAAAAATATTTTCAATGCAAACAACAAAGAGTTGATAACTTCACTATGAAATTTAATAGCTTTATCTGTTAAAATAATAAAAACACAAACATTCCATAGATAAATGAAGGACAAAAACCAAATTTTAGAAGAATTAATGTAAGAGGCAAATACACATGAAAAGATACTAAACCTAAATAATGAAAAGAAATGCAAATTAAAACATTGAAATTTAAAAAATATTGAAATTCTATTTAACACTTATGATTAGAAAAAATTTTGGAAAATTATATCCAAACTGAGAAGAGATACTGAGAAAAGGGAACTTATGTATCCCGATGATAATAAGACCTTTCTGGAGGGCAATGAGGCAATATTTTGAAATGCTCATGAAATATACCCTGTTTCTCAGAAATTTTATTTCCATAAGTTTGTCTTTGGGAAATAATAAAATTTGGTCAAAGATTTATGTATAAGAATCTTTGTTATTCTTTTTTTGAATAGAAACTATTCCCAGAGTTTTTACAATGAACATTTATTTCTTTTGCAATATGAAAAAAAATCACCTCTCTGAATCTATTTTATTTAATTAAAAAGTAAATTCATTCCCATTAATTGGGAAGTCTGTTCTCAGTTTTGAAGAGTAAAGTAGCGTTTTTGTCATTCAGCATCTTGCTTTGGAAATGTCTGATGAGATCCGTTAGTAATTAATAAGATCCTTGAGTCATCAAAACTTGTACAGACACTTTTTACCTTTAGTATGACAGCTCCTTGGGGCTTCCCTGATAGCTCAGTTGGTAAAGAATCTGCCTGCAATGCAGGAGACCCTAGTTCGATTCCTGGGTCTGGAAGATCTGCTGGAGAAGGGATAGGCTCCCCACTCCAGTATTCTTGGGCTTCCCTTGTGGCTCAGCTGGTAAAGAATCTGGCTACAATGCAGGAGACCAGAGTTTGATCCCTGGGTTGGGAAGATCCCCTGGAGAAGGGAGAGGCTACCCACTCCAGCATTCTGGCCTAGAGAATTCCATGGACTAGGGTCGCAAACAGGCCACGACTTTCACATGTGAGCTCCTTGGGGCTGCTTATTTGCTTTTTGTTGTAGACAAGACTTGAAAAAGCTATGTTGTCTCTTTCCATTCTAGAGCCACTCAAAGGCAGGCACTGGGTACCAGTAAAGTGATGGCTGGGGGCCTGAGAGAAAGAGAGGAAAGGCTATGAACTAGATGACAAAAATAGTGAAACAAACGCAAATTCCCACATTAGTGCAGCAATTTGGGGCCAGTTAAAATAATGGCTAATAATCATTTACGTTGAAATGGCTCCTGAAGGCATGGATGATGATTAATATTTCCTATGGAAGACCTTAGGTCACTGGGAAAACTCCAAAAACATTCCATTTCCCTTGTTTGAAAAACAAAGAGGTTATGTAATATGTTTGAAAATTTATATTCAGTATGCTTAAAATAGAGCAGAATTTGGCATTTACATAGGGTAAGCTTTAATTATCTGAAAAAAACTACCTGAGTGGAAAAACAATCAGAATAAATTAGGTGATTCCCTCCGTGATCAGAAAATTCCACAGTAGAACTCCACACTGAAGATTCTGAAGTTTGTTTTTTTTTTTTTTAACATTAAAAAAAATTTTTTTTTACTTTACAATATTGTATTGGTTTTGCCATACATTAACGTGAATCCACCACGGGTGTGCACGTGTTCCCAATCCTGAACCCCCTCCCACCACTCTCCCCATAGGAATGAAGTGACTTCCGGAGAGAAGGAAGTGGGGGTGTGCTCTCATGGGACTCTTGCTCAGCCTTATGCTGGCCCACCTCACCTTGTGATGTGCCTGTGGCCCTTTTTCTCTACTTTAGGACTGCCCTCCAGACGCAGAGGACTTCCGAGCCCAGCAGTGTTCAGCCTACAATGATGTTCAGTACCAGGGACGTTATTATGAATGGCTTCCACAGTACAACGACCCTGCCGCCCCCTGCGCACTCAGGTGTCAGGCCCGGGGACAAAACTTGGTGGTGGAGCTGGCACCCAAAGTCCTGGATGGGACTCGGTGCACTGCTGACTCCTTGGACATGTGTATCAGTGGCATCTGCCAGGTAAGCCACACCTGCTTCCCGGGCCCCTGTCTCCAGCCGGTGCCATGACCACTGTCAGTAAAGATAACCTTTCTCTTCTGTACTTCTGTTCATGCAGACAAAATATTGCCTTTAAGGATTTTAATGTAAAACGTATTTTAAGGAGTGTTATTCACCTGTAGATTATATTTTACTTATTCAAAATAGTGTAAATTTTGCCCTTATAGAGTCAAAAGACTATAATATATGACTTGTGGATTTTTCTAGATTAGTGGTTCTCCAACTTGAAAGTACATCAGAATCACCTGAGGGACTTGTTAAAACACAGTATTCTGAACCCCATTCCAGACCTTTTGACCCAAAAGATCTAGGGTAAGGCTTCAAAATTTGCTTTCTAACAAGTTCCCAGGAGGTGCTGATGCTGCTAGCCCAGAGACCCCACTTTGAGAACTACTGATTTATTGGTATTGATAGGTTCTCTGAATTTTCTTGTTAAAAGTAATTCATTGTTTGAGGCCTGTGGGAGCAGTGACTTATTTACTAAGTAGTTAGCATGAGTGTACTTTTTAGAGTGATCTTTGCAAAGCTGTGATGAATGTGACTGAAGTATAATCTGCCATGGCTTGTAATAGGGGTGAGGACTCAGAGGACTATGACAGGTTGCTGAGACAGTGTGGGGATTGTTGGGAAGGGATAGAATTCTACTGCATTCCTTTGATCACTGGAAAAAACTGTAAACATACGGAATGCTTACTATTCCATCTACCCTATTATGTTCATAACAAATACAGCAGTAATAGTAGCAAATGTCCCTAACCATCTACTAAGTGTCAGGCCCTGCCAGGTATCTCTGACTTCTTATGCTTGGAGGAACCTTGGTCTTGCTTATGAGATGAGCTTCTCCTTCCTACATCCCTCCATCTGGAAAACAATCTCCAGTTGCTCACCACAACACCTTGTAGTCATCCTTTTCTTAAAAAAATTTTGTTGGCGTACAGTTGTTTACAGTGTTGTGTTGCTCTCTAGACATTAGGTTCCACAAATTCCTCCAATACACCATGGGAATTCCTCCAGTCCCCACCCCTTCTCAAATGAACTAGTATTGTTCTTCCCAGATCCACTAGTTATTCAAACTGCTATCTATTCATTTCTGTTTATGACACCACAATTCTCAGTGTCACCTTCCTGAATTCACGCTGTGGTCACCAAGTGTATTTGCTTTTGTCTCCTCTATCCTGATGCTTCTATCAAATTTCTCACGTTTCACTTTTTTTCCCTCTCTACTTTCACCTTTTTACTTCAAAACTGGACTAGCCAGTCTTCCTTGGTGGCCTCACCAATCTCTCTTCCTTTCTCTTCTACTCATAAACCATCTTATTTGATGTTTACTGTTGACTAATTTTCCCAAAGGTCAGAGTTTATGACTTTATTCTTTTATTATATATGCTGTCAGTAGGGGTCTCTGCCCTTGAATGTCTCAGAGACCCAGACTGAAGGAGCCTTTATTTGCACACGCATTTTGCATAATAACTACAGTAGTGAGGAGAGGAACATGTGACTCATGTGCTGACCCTTGAAGCTTCTAATCAAAGTGATGCAGACACTTAGACTCATATTTCATTGGCCAAAGACAGTCAGTGACCACACTTATTTCTAAGGGAGTGGGGAAGTGCAGTCCTCCATGGGCTGAAGGGAGAAACTAATTATTTATGAATATTCCTAATGACTGTGGAAAATTCTGAAAGATTTGGGAATACCAGACCACGTGACCTGCCTCTTGCGAAATTTGTATACAGATCAGGAAGCAACAGTTAGAACTGGACATGGAACAACAGACTGGTTCCAAATAGGAAAAGGAGTACGTCAAGGCTGTATATTGTCACCCTGCTTATTTAACTTATATGCAGAGTACATCAAGAGAAACGCTGGGCTGGAAGAAGCACAAGCTGGAATCAAGATTGCCGGGAGAAATATCAATAACCTCAGATATGCAGATGACACCACCCTTATGGCAGAAAGTTAAGAGGAACTCAAAAGCCTCTTGATGAAAGTGAAGACAGTCAGAAAACAAAGATCATGGCATCTGGTCCCATCACTTCATGGGAAATAGATGGGGAAACAGTGGAAAGAGTGTCAGACTTTATTTTTCTGGGCTCCAAAATCACTGCAGATGGTGACTGCAGCCATGAAATTAAAAGACGCTTACTCCTTGAAAGGAAAGTTATGACCAACCTAGATAGCATATCGAAAAGCAGAGACATCACTTTGCCAACAAAGGTCTGTCCAGTCAAGGCTATGGTTTTTCCAGTGGTCATGTATGGACGTGAGAGTTGGACTGTGAAGAAGGCTGAGCATCAAAGAATTGACGCTTTTGAACTGTGGTGTTGGAGAAGACTCTTGAGAGTCCCTTGGACTGCGAGGAGATCCAACCAGTCCATCCTAAAGGAGATCAGTCCTGGGTGTTCATTGGAGGGACTGATGCTGAAGCCGAAACTCCAATACTTTGGCCACCTCATGTGAAGAGTTGACTCACTGGAAAAGACTCTGATGCTGGGAGGGATTGGGGGCAGGAGGAGAAGGGGACGACAGAGAATGAGATGGCTGGATGGCATCACTGACTCCATGGACATGAGCCTGAGTGAACTCCGGGTGTTAGTGATTGACAGGGAGGCCTGGCGTGCTGCGATTCATGGGGTCGCAAAGAGTCGGACACGACTGAGCGACTGAACTGAACTTAATGACTGCCATAGCTCCATATACTCTGATTTTTTAGGCAGAAATGTTAGAATTTTTGTAATGTAGAATTCAATTTTCAGAGATCTCAAACAGGAGTTGACTCAAAAAATTATTTGCTTCTTGAAGGATTAAATTTGACTGATCTGGGAAATTCATACTTTGCTCCATCTGGAGTAAAGACCCTTATTTAAACACTGACTTCTATGAACAGTGTAAGAAATCATAGGCTGGAACTATGAAATAATCCTTTGCTGAAGTGACGATTTATATATGAGTATTTATTCCCCAAAGCACTGCTCATATATCTTAAATTTTTATTTATATTATCCCCTGTCTTGTGTAACTTGTCTTATCAACTGTACTGCAAAATAGGAATCACATCTTATTAATTTAGACTCTGTAATGCCTGGCTCTATACAAATTGGCTGTGTGGGTATTAATACATTTTATTGATATGTTTATCAATTAGTGATTTTTAAATCATTACAGCTAGAGATCTTGACTTCAGGAGAAGTCACTGAACTTGAAAATGCTTCAGGAAATTCTTTAAAAGTTGCTCATTGTTGATTATGATGAGATCTGAGAGCCAATATTCAGTAGTCCCTCAATTTCAAGGGCAGTTTTGGCTTATCTCTTATGAATCACAAGGCAATCAGATCTTTTCAGATATTATTTTTCTGTGATGTTTTCACATGCTTTTTTTGGCTGCAAGATTTGGATGAACTATAGCTTTAAAAATTATGAAATAAATATCAGTGCTCAGGGAGGTATTTGATTGCCCAAGATCTTGCAAAGCTCTAAACACTCTTCAAAATAAGCCCATCCTAGCTCCTAAACCCACACCCTTCCTGGATGACCAGATAAAGAGCGATTCTCATTCTCATGAAATGTGAAGTGCTCAGGGACTCACATGTGTGAGGACAGAGCTTGGCCCAGGAACAGTATTTCTATAATTTAATGGTAGAATTACTCCCCTTGGAGAAAGTTGCTTGAACACAAGTTACTCATTGATTGAATCTTAAAAATGCAAGTATGGTTCCAAAATCAATCACTCTTAAGTTATTCCACATGTACTTAGTAAATATTAATATTATAGCCTGTATAACTGGGTTTGTTGTTGTCCATCTGCTGATACTAAAGGTGAGGAAAGTAGAGCATAGTGATAAGATTCTAGTGTTAGAGGACCTGGATATTCAAACAATATACTAGTTGTGTAATGTTGGAAAGTCATGTAACCTCAGAAACAGTCAGATTTGTAAAATAGAGATAAAAGGTATCAAAAGGTGGCCATGAAAATTAAATGGAATAATGTGTATTACATGCTTGGCATAGCACCAGCATTCAATAAAAATCAACTATTATTATTACTATTTCACTATAATCTTTATAAAAATTTATATAATCAGAATGAAAGGGGTCTCAGAGGATTCAGCTGCTCATCAAATAATTTAATCCCCTCTCCAGTTTTCCTGTCCCAAAGTCTCCTACCTAGCCTGTGATTGAATATTTATTGTTGGATAACTCTGACTCTAAATACGTTCTCATATTGAACTAAATTACACCTAAACCCGTAGCTTTCACCATTTGAAAATACACAAAACAAATGTAAAGCCTTTCTTCACGACATCCCTCTGTGAATTTGAAAATATCTGTAATCATAGGCTTTTCCTCAAACTTCCTTGGAACTTTTCCCACCTCCCCTGGAAACTTTCATTTGATCTTGTTCCTTCCCTTCAGCAGCAGCACTTCGGAAAGAATAGTCTATAGATGTGGTTTTGACTTCCTCCAGTTTTATATTCCCGTCAACACCTTGGATACAGACTCTGATCCAGCAGTTCCCCCAAGCCGAAGTGTAGGGGCTCAACCCGGGAGTCCAGGCAAAATGAAAAACAGAGAGAGGTGATTCAGGGGGCTCTCTTTTGTTGAGCCCTTCGAGTATTCTAATCACTGTACGAGGAGTTTTACATGTATTTTCTCATTTCGTTCCTAGTATAGACCCTGTGTGAAGCATGTCTAAGTGTCCCTATTTTACTCTTGAGGAAAATGAGTCTCCTGGAGTAGTTTGCATTGTTTTACATCCTGCATCTTGAGAAGGGTGGTAGGGCTGGGTAGTTGTTGTAATTGGGCTGTTTGCCTCCAAGGTCTCTGTACTTAACCACCAAGCATATAAATACAAATAACACTGAATGTGTGCAGAGAGTTAGAAATAAACAAGCTCATTAGTTAGTGTTAATATTACTGGGCATATGTCATGTAAAAGTCATATTAATAAAATAAAAAGAAATATAAGACGTAGCCCTTTTTCTCATATAAGGAAGCTCACAGTTCAGCAGATACACACACAGTACTCACAAAAGCTTCCCTCATAGCTCAGTGGGTAAAGAATCCACCTGCGATGCAGGAGACCCTGGTTCAACTCCTGGGTTGGGAGATCTGCTGGAGAAGGGATAGGCTACCCACTCCAGTATTCTGGCCTGGAGAATTCCATGGACTAATAATAATAAGCCCATGGGGTCGCAAAGAGTTGGACACGACTGAGCGACTTTCACTTCACTTCACTTCACTCACAAAAAGTAATAATTCACAAGAGACTGAAGGATGTCAGTATAAATGTATTCTGAGATATATCTCTTGTTAACTCCTTATATTTTAAAAATTATTTATAAAAGTTTTTATAAGAATAATATATACACATATATATACATATACAAGTAAAGATATATAGGTATAAATATAGATAATGATACAGAAAGAGATATAAAGATCCAGATACAAGATATTGAGAGAGATGGATTTATCACTATGAATAAGATATAGGTATGTGTGTTAGTCACTTAGTTGTGTCTGACTCTTTGCGACCCCATGGATTATAGCCCACCAGGCTCCTCTGTCCATGGGATTCTCCAGGCAAGAATCTTGGAGTAGATTGCCATTCTTTTCTCCAGGGGATCTTTCCAACCCAGGGATTGAACCCAGGTCTCCTGCATTGCAGGCAGATTCTTTATGATCTGAAGACCAGGGATGTAGGTATAGATTGAGATTAAAACAGAAAAAAATTAAACTATGGACCAGAAGGATATATATCAACCTCAAAATAGTGGTCATCTGGGGGAAGAAATGAGAGAACAGGACTAGGGTAAGGATAGAAAGAGAGGGAAGGGGTTGGGGGAAGAGGAGAGAGGCAGTATTTGTAATGTTCCTTTCATTTTATGTACATAAAATAGCTGAATTAGAAGTATAAATAAAAAAGCTAAGGGTGAGAGTGTCAAGGGGCAGCCTCCATTCATCTTTAATTCTTTGGTCTTTGGATAAGAATCTTATATATAAATGACACGGTCCTGTAAAGCTGTATATGTTATTATTTTTAAGATTTTTTTTGATTTGACCATTTTCAAATTCTTTATTGAATTTGTTACAATATTGCTTCTGTTTTATGTTTTGGGATTTTTTTTTTTTTTTTTTGGCCATGAGCCATGTGGGAACTTAGCTCCTAACCAGGAATCAAACTCACACATCCTGGGCATTGGGAGGTAAATCCAGAGGTCCTAACCCCAGGATCCTCAGGGAAGTCCCTTTATTTATTATTATATATTTTAAAATCTATGTTCTCATCAAAGAGAGCCAACTCATACATTTAAGAAGGACAACACCATCAGTATGATTTATGAAATATATAAGGTTTGATATGCCCATATCTCTATCCACTCCTGACCGCCATCTTCTGTCTGCAGGCAGTGGGCTGCGACCGGCAACTGGGGAGCAACGCCAAGGAGGACAACTGTGGTGTCTGTGCTGGTGACGGCGCCACCTGCAGGCTGGTGCGGGGACAGTCAAAGTCACACGTGTCTCCTGAAAAACGTAGGTTTTAAACCCAATACATTACCATACAACAGCATGTGCTTTAGACCCTCTGATAGTATGATAACGTTTTCCCATTGCTAAGGTTTTTAGGTAGTAAGAACTTTTGACTGGTGTTCTATAAGATACATTTCTCCCCAAAAGTGTAATAGATCAAATTTTAATTCCCATTACCTCTTCTTAGATTACCTATTTCTTTGAACTTTTGCCAATACAGAGTACAACTGTTTTTTTTTATTTGCTGATTTTTTAAGGTAAACTAGGAGTCATTATTTCTTTGCCCCCTTTTGATTGCTAACAAGGTAGAAAATATCATCCTATATTTATTGAAATATTGTCCTGCATTTATTGTCCACTTATGCTTTTTTATCTTTCAATCAACTGCTGAAGTCATTTACTCTTTTCCCTATTTGGATGGTGATCTTTTCCTCACTTGTATCATGAATATGTACTATTTGTTGTAACTGTTTTTACTATTCTCAGTTTGTCATTTGACTTTCAGTATTGTTTGTAGAATCAGTAGTTTCTAAATTATAGATACACAGAATTCTCCACCTTTTAAGTCTGGTAATATCTGCTTTTTTTTAAATTATGGGTCAGTCAACTTTTTCTGTAAAGGGGTAGAGAGGAAATATTTAAGGGCTTTTTAGCCTATATAGTTTCTGTCTTAGCTACTCAGCACTGCTGCTGCAGGTGAAAAGCAGCCACAGGCAACCAGTGAACCAATGGGAAGAGCTGTGTTCCAATAAAGTTTTATTTACAAAACTAGCCTGCAGGCTAAATTTGACCCTCAGGGTATAGTTTGCCTACCCCCTGCCTTAAAGAGAAAAAAATTATACATGTATGCCTTCTGCCAGTGCTTTTTTGTATGTGTGTTCCTACTTTAAAATCTTATTCCTTTGAGTTTATTTGGATTTAACTTATGAAACAGAAACGAAAGTAAAAGTCGCTCAGTCCTGTCTGACTCTTTGCAACCTCATGGATTGGTCCATGGGATTCTCCAGGCCAGAATACTGGAGTTGGTAGCTCTTCCCTTCTCCAGGGGATCTTCCCGACCCAGGAATCAAACCAGGGTCTCCTGCATTGCAGAGAGATTCTTTACCAACTGAGCTATCAGGGAAGCCAAAAGTTTATTTATTTTTTTGGCCACACTGATTGGCTTGTGGGATCATAGTTTCCCACCAGGGATTGAACCTGTGCCCCTTGCATTGGGAGCACAGAGTCCTAACCATTGGACTGCTAGGGAAATCTATGAAACGGGATTTTACTCATTCTCCCAAAATGGGGAGAACCGTAGAGGAGGAGTGGAGGGTGGAGAGGGTTTTCCAGGCAGAGGAAGCACAAAGCTCATTGCGTGACATTAGAGTGAAGCCTGGACTTTCTTGAGTAACCTAGGATTGCACATTGGTTAGGGTGGGAGGAAAGAAACAGTGGCATTCAGAAGGAATCATAAAGGCCTTCATTGTTGTGAGTCACGTTTCAGGTTCAGTGAAGTCATTACAGCAATTTAGGCAGTGGAGGGACTTGATTAGATTTGCATTTTAATGAAGTGATTCTGGCAACTTGTGGAGGTGAGCCTGGAAGCAAGGAGTCCAACTAGGATGCCACATTTATCTTCGTCGGGGTTGTAGCGAGGTAGGAGAGGTAAAGGAGCAGAGAGGGCAGAGAGATTTAGGAGACAGAGTCAGCAGAGTTTGCTAATTCATAATGTGAAAACTGTAAGAGAGAAGAGGAAGCTATTCTCAGGATGCAGATTTCCCAGCCTGAACAGCTGGGTGGATTTCTTTTCTGTCCATCTGGGGAAGGAATGTATGGAGAGGAAATGCATACCAAAAATAAGGGTTCACCTCCTTGGGTTTTCTTCTTTCCAGAAATGTGGCCCCATAAGTATTCAGTGCTTTGTTACTTTTCTGATACCTTCAAACAGATGTTAATTATATTTTGTTTGGGGTGAAAGAGTTGATCTGAAATGTGACAGTTCATTGTTGTTAATGGTCTTTAGTTATGCATTTTTAATACATATATTTTTTAGGTAATTAACTTTTTATGGCTGCATCGGGTCTTAGTTGCAGCTCATGGGATCTTCCATCTTCATTGTGACACATGGGATCTTTAGCTGCGGCATTCGAACTCTTAGTTGCAGCATGTGGAATCTAGTTCTCTGACCAGGGATCAAACCTGGGCCCCCTGCATTGGGAAGGTGGAATCTTAGCCACTGGACCACCAGGGAATTCCCTTTAGTTATAAATTAACTGAGTTTATCCAAAGAGAATAAATACAATATATTAGGAAGGCATGAGAATTTAGCGAGGGAAAAAGTGTGAGGGGATTCAAGTGAAAAGATAATGAGAAGAGTAGGTAAACTCAGAACTCAGCAGAAGCAGTATGGGAGCTGAAGGAATAAGTAATTCCAAAAAAGGAGGTAATAGTCGACCATGTGAAATGCTGTTTCGAGGTCAACTGGAATAAAAGTCCAAAATTTTCTCATTGGCAATTTGAAGCCAAATCTGTGACCTTAGCAAGAGTGGTTTCAATGATTTCTGGCTAAAACCAAAGCATGATTGCAGTGGGTTTAGAAGTAAATAGAACATGAGAGAATGAATGGAGGGAAGGATTTTCCCAGGACTAAAGGAGTGGGTACACAATCACACCATGTTAAGAACTGAGTGACTCTAGGTGCCCTTGGAGAACATGGTGAGAAATTAACTGTGTTCCAGAACAGTTTTTTCTTCTTCTTTTTACACTCTGTTCATTAGGAGGTAGAATCAGCTGCTTGAGAGAAGACTCTCAAACAGATTCACCCATGGGGATAATAATTATACTCAGTCAGCTCTTAGGGTCATTGTGAGGATCAAATTAAACTATGTAGGAAAAAGTGTCTGACATGTAGTTAACATTGGCTGAAGGATAAAGGGAGATGACCCTACTCTCCAGCCATCCTTTTCTTCACTGGAAGCTATGATCTCTACATCATTTCTTTCTTCTTTAGGGCAAAGCATTGGCAAAGGGATTAACAGTAGAAAAAACAATTTCAGAACAACAAAATATCCGTGCAAGCTTTAGGAATAATTGTGGCAGAAGGGTGCTTAGTGACTAGAGAAAAAGGTTTAAAACATTTAATACTTTTGAATAATTTCTGCAAAGGAAGAGCAGCTGGATCTCAGAGACAGATCTCTAAAGGGAGCTAGTAGAGCTGGGGGCATGCTGCTGGCAAGTCCAAGCTCTGTCTGCCTGCTCTAGGGCTGAGGCTAAAGTTAGCAAAGATGCCTGCCTGCCTGTGTGAAAACCTGGTGCTTCTCATCCTTGCTTTTCATTATGGCCCCTTCATGTCTGTTACTGCTCTGAATCTGGCCAACTGAAGCTGTTTTTGGCTGAGATTTTCTGTGGGCCATATGGAAGCACTTCCCTATAATGATGCTTTGTGTAAAAAAAATGTGGGAAATGAAGCCACGTCTTTCCCTGAGTGTGCATCTCCAGGCCTGCAGAGTCCACCAGGCTCCTTGGGCCTCACCTTGCCAAGCCGTCATTCCTATCTTCCCCAAGTCTCACGCTGAAGGAGGCCAGGGCAGGGAGATGCTGTTGGCACAGCCCTGCTAGCAAGAAAGTGCATGAGGCTGCTCTTGGGCCCTGTTTCCATCCTGCAGGGAGGCAGATTCAAGGTGGAAGAGCCTGGAGCCAAAACCTTCGCTGTGAGAAATATCAGAAATTAATCCACATACAACATGCACATTTCCTGTTCGGAGGGAGGAGAGAGGCTGAACTCACAACTGGCATCCATAGCTTTGGCTGTTGGAACAGAGAGCTGGAGGCCACTCAGCTTTTTAAGGAGAGAAGAGTCTAAAAACAGCAACAAAAAAGCATACACCCCTGATTGGAGCATTTGGATTTGGTACTGGGGGACTCACTTGTATTTCCAGATTTTGCCATTGTTTTGACTTGTCCATAGAAGGACCATGCACCCCTGAGACAAATAAACAAATAAGCTCACCTTGTCTGATCTGTTTGTAGAGTTGACCCTTGAACAACACAGGTTTGAACTGCATGGTTTTCCATTTTCTTCAGCAGTAAATACTACATGAATAAATGACCTGTAGTTGGTTGGACCCACCCACGTGGAACCACAGATAACAGAGAAAGTGTATATAAAGAGCTGACTATCAGTTATACTCAGATTTTGTGGGGTTTTTTTGGCTGCAATGCCTGGCATTTGGGATCTTAGTTCCCCAACCAGGGATTGACCCAGCCCCCTGAGTTGAGAGTGCAGTCTTAACCACTCTGAAAAGTCTCTATGCTATGCTTGGATTGTTGACTGGAGGGCGTTGTTGCTCCTAACTGCTGCCATCCCTACCCCCTGCATTGTCCAAGGGTCAACTGTACATTTTTCCTTGGTGACAGCTAAGCTTATTGATGCAGTGACACCTGAGGCTGACCTGGAACCCCACACCTTCTTACCAACCATCCTCGGGTCTCCTAGAAAATACAGAATCCTGGGCTAGGTGGACTGTGGGGCTGCCTCACAGGGCAGTTCTTATAATGTTTTCTCTTCATACACTTTTTTTTTTCTCTTCATATGCTCTTTGTTTCTGTTTTGACTGTTATTTCCAAAAACCATCTGTACACTTAACTTATTCCACGACAAAGAAGACTGTTATTGACTATAACAGGCTTGCTGAGGTGGTAAACAGATTGCTCTCCCTTCCTCCTGCCTTTTTATCTCATCTCTTTCTGCCTCCCTGTCTTCATCTTTGTAGGGTGAGATTCTGATTGATAGTGCTGTATGCCAGAACTGTGTCTGGCAAAAGAATATTCAAACCAAGCACCCTGTTCATTTAATTTTTTACATTAAAAAAATATTCTTGGCCCCACTGCACAGCTTGTGGGGATCTTAGTTCCCCAACCAGGAATAGAATCCTTGCCCCCTGCATTGGCAGGCAGATTCTTAATCACTGGACCACCAGGGAATTCCCAGACTCCATTCATTTTCATGGGATATTTAATTCACAAGAGAGAGCATGGCATGGAAGGAGATCCCAAGATTGAAAATGTAGGGCCCTTGCTTTCACCCTCGCCTTGCTCTTCCACATGTTTTTTTGTGCATCTTCTATGTCCTCTGCAAAGAAAAACAAGAGGACAATGACATGTAGGTTCTGTTAAGAAGGAATGTTATGGAGTCTGTTTTTCACAGAGTAGCCACACTGGCCAGGAATTCCTGGCTTAATACCTCTTTGTAAATTGCCTTTTATTTACACTTATTTTAAAATCCATACCACTTCTCATGACTTTCAAAGTCTTATGTATTTGGCTTTTATGTCATGTCATGTGTGCTGTCTTGCCTTCATTCACTAGTCTGTAGTAATCTCGATTTTCTGGAAGATTTTTGACTTCCCAGGGACCTTTTCCTCCATGGCTTTTGTACTGACCAATCCCTGAGCCTAGAACACACTTCTCCTAGCTCTTAACTTGGCTGTCTCTTTCTCAACCTTGAGCTTAAGCATCACCTCCTCAGAGATATTTTCCTTGACCAATCTGCCTAAAGTCAGCCCTTCTGTTTTCTATTTCCTTCTTAGCCTTTATTGCAAGAGGTAATTGTTTGATTTACAGTTGACTCTTAAGTAACATGGGTTTGAACTGCACAGGTTCACTTATATGCAAATTTTTGTCAATAGTACATACTACAGTACCGACATGATCCTCAGCTGGGTGAATCCCCGGATGTGGAAACTTAGATACAGATACAGAGAGATAACTATAAATTATACCCAGATTTTCAACTGCATGTAGGGTCAGGGCCCTTTACCCCTGTGTTGTTCAAGAGAGAGCTGTATTTGTTTGCTTAATTCATCTCTCCTGCTGGTCATATGTTGCAAAAGTGGACTCTGTATCTATCATTTTCATCATTTTATTCCTGGAGCTTGTAGGGTACCGGGCACATCAGAGGAGCTCAATAAATGTTGCACGAATGAATACAGGTTCTTCACTGGAAATAGCTCTGCTTCCCGTTATGTTTTCGGTGAGACTAAATATAGTGCAACAGAATTTGGGGACTAGAATTTTTGGACTAGGGTAATAACCTCTTCTTGGCCACTGTCTGTGATCTTAGGCAAGATCACAGGAACTTGGACCTTTTCATCTGTGTCCTGAATGTGTTAGCACAAATCATGTCTAAGACATCTTTTAGTTCTGAAAATCTATTAAATATATTTGTACTTTATTCCTTATTTTAAAAAGCACAGACCTTGAGGTGGAATGCAGGTCAGAGAAGTTAGTCCTAGGATCTCATAGGAAGAAGTTTCCAAAGCTCTAATGAAAAGTTTCCACAGAGATGGCTTGTCTTCCTAAAGAGCTCAGGAAATTTTACATGTTTATATTGGTTTACATGGGCTTCTCAACTCGAAATTCCCTGTCTTTGGTGATAAGGATGCCTTCTACCCTCAGTACAGGGAGGTACCTTCCCCTGGAAGCTTTATCTCCTGCTTTCATCCAGTGGAGGGACACAGTGTCCTTGCACTGGATGTTTCTTAGTACCTTTAATTCAAAATAATCAGTTCAGTTCAGTTCAGTTACTCAGTCGTGTCTGACTCTCTGCGACCCCATGGACTGCAGCATGCCAGGCCTCCCTGTCCATCACCAACTCATCTCCATTGAGTCTGTGATGCTATCCAACCATCTCATCCTCTGTCATCCCTTTCTTCTCCCTCCATCAATCTTTCTCAGCATCAGGGTCTTTTCCAACGAGTCAGTTCTTCACATCAGGTGGCCAAAGTATTGGAGTTTCAGCTTCGACATCAGTCCTTCCAATGAACACTCAGGAATGATCTCCTTTAGGATGGACCGGTTGGATCTCCTTGCAGTCCAAGGGACTCTCAAGAGTCTTCTCCAACAACACAGTTCAAAAACATCAATTCTTCAGTGCTCAGCTTTCTTTATAGTCCAACTCTCACATCCATACGTGACTACTGGAAAAACCATAGCCTTAACTAGACAGACCTTTGTTGGCAAAGTAATGTCTCTGCTTTTTAATATGCTGTCTAGGCTGGTCATAACTTTCCTTCCAGGGAGCAGGCATCTTTTAATTTCATGGCTTCAGTCACCATCTGCAGTGATTTTGGAGCCCCCCATAATAAAGTCTGCCACTGTTTCACTGTTTCTCCATCTATTTGCCATGAAGTGATGGGACTGGATGACACGATCTTAGTTTTCTGAATGTTGAGCTTTAAGCCAATTTTTTCACTCTCCCTTTTTACTTTCATCAAGAGGCTCTTTAGTTCTTCTTCACTTTCTGCCATAAGGGTGGTGTCATCTGCATATCTGAGGTTATTGATATTTCTCCTGGTTGGCAATCTTGATTCCAGCTTGTGCTTCATCCAGCCCAGCATTTCTCATGATGTACTCTGCATATAAGTTAAATAAGCAGGGTGACAATATGACATACTCCTTTTCCTATCTGGAACCAGTCTGTTGTTCTATGTCCATTTCTAGCTGTTACTTCCTGATCTGCATACAGATTTCTCAGGAGGCAGGTCAGGTGGTCTGGTATTCCTATTTCTTTCAGAATTTTCCAGTTTTTTTGTGATCCACACAGTCAAAGGCTTTGGCATAGTCAATAAAGCAGAAATAGATGTTTTTCTGGAACTCTCTTGCTTTTTTGATGATCCAGCAGATGTTGGCAATTTGATCTCTGCTTCCTCTGCCTTTTCTAAAACCAACTTGAACATCTGGAAGTTCATGGTTCATGTATTGCTAAAGCCTGGCTTGGAGAATTTTGAGCATTACTAGTGTGTGAAATGAGTGCAATTGTGTGGTAGTTTGAGCATTCTTTGGCCTTGCCTTTCTTTGGGATTGAATGAAAACTGACCTTTTCCAGTCCTGTGACCACTGCTGAGTTTTCCAAATTTGCTGACATATTGAGTGTAGCACTTTCACAGCATCATCTTTTAGGATTTGAAATAGCTCAACTGGAATTCCATCACCTCCACTAGCTTTGTTTGTAGTGATGCTTCCTAAGGCCCACTTGACTTCACATTCCAGGATGTCTGGCTCTAAGTGAGTGATCATATCATCGTGATTATCTGGATCATGAAGATCCCTTTTATACAGTTCCTCTGTGTATTCTTGCCACCTCTTAATATCTTCTGCTTCTGTTAGGTTCATACCATTTCTGTCCTTTATTGAGCCCATCTTTGCATGAAATGTTCCCTTGGTATCTCTAATTTTCTTGAAGAGATCTCTAGTCTTTCCCATTCTATTGTTTTCCTCTGTTTCTTTGCATTGATTGCTGAGGAAGGCTTTCTTATCTCTCCTTGCTATTCTTTGGAACTCTGCGTTCGAAGGGGAATATCTTTCCTTTTCTTCTTTGCTTTTCACTTCTCTTTTCACAGCTATTTGTAAGGCCTCCTCAGATAGCCATTTTGCTTTTTTGCATTTCATTTTCTTGGGGATGGTCTTGATCCTTGTCTCCTGTACAATGTCATGAACCTCCGTCCATAGTTCATCAGGCACTCTGTCTATCAGATCTCGTCCCTTAAATCTATTTCTCACTTCCACTGTATAATCATAAGGGATTTGATTTAGGTCATACCTGAATTGTCTAGTGGTTTTCCCTACTTTCATTAAGTCTGAATTTGGCAATAAGGAGTTCATGATCTGAGCCACAGTCAGCTCCCCATCTTGTTTTTGCTGACTGTATAGAGCTTCTCCATCTTTGGCTGCAAAGAATATAATCAATCTGATTTCAGTGTTGGCCATCTGGTGATGGCCATGTGTAGAGTCTTCTCTTGTGTTGTTGGAAGATGGTGTTTGCTATGACCAGTGCTTTCTCTTGGCAAAACTCTATTAGCCTTTGCCTTGCTTCAGTCTGTACTCCAGGGCCAAATTTAACTGTTATTCTGGGTGTTTCTTGACTTCCTACTTTTGCATTCCAGGCCCCTATGATGAAAAGGACATCTTTTTTGGGAGTTTGTTCTAAAAGGTCTTGTAGGTCTTCATAGAACCATTCAACTTCAGTTTCTTCAGCATTCTTCAGCAGCCTGGTCAGGGCATTACAGCTTCTTCAGCATTACTAGTCAGGGCAATCACAGGACTTGGATTCCTGTGATTTTGAATGGTTTGCCTTGGAAACAAACAGAGATCATTCTGTCGTTTTTGAGTTTGCATCAAGGTACTGAATTTTGGACTCTTCTGTTGACTATGATGGCTACTCCATTCCTTCTAAGGGATTCTTGTCCACTGTAGTAAATATAATGGTCATCTGAGTTAAATTCACCCATTCCGGTCCGTTTTAGTTCGCTGATTCCTAGAATGTCAACATTCACTCTTGCCATCTCCTGTTTGCCCACTTCCAACTTGCCTTGATTCATGGACCTAATAATCCAGGTTTCTATGCAATATTGCTCTTTACACCATCGGACCTTGCTTCCATCACCAGTCCCATCCACAACTGGGTGTTGTTTTTGCTTTGGCTCTGTCTCTTCATTCTTTCTGGAGTTTTTTCTCCACTGGTCTCCAGTAGCATATTGGACATCTACCTACCTGGGGAGTTCATCTTTAAGTGTCCTATCTTTTTGCCTTTTCATACTGTTCATGGGGTTCTCAAGGCAAGAATACTGAAGTGGTTTGCCATTCCCTTCTCCAGTGGACCATGTTTTGTCAGAACTCTCCACCATGACCCGCCTGTCTTGGGTGGCCCTACATGGCATGGCTCATAGTTTCATTGAGCTAGACAAGACTGTGGTCCATGTGATTAGATTGGTTAGTTTTCTGTGATTGTGGTTTTCAGCCTGTCTGCCCTCTGATGGAGAAGAATAAGAGGCTTATGGAAGCTTCCTGATGGGACAGACTGACTGAGAGGGAAACGGTTTTGTTCTGATGGGCGGGGCCATGCTCAGTAAATCTGTAATCCAATTTTTCTTGATGGGTGGAGCTGTGTTCCCTCCCTGCTGTTTACCTGGGCCAAACTATGGTGGAGGTAATGAAGATAATGGTGACCTCCTTCAGAAGGTCCCATGCATGTACTGCTACACTCAGTGCCCCCAACCCTGCAGCAGGCTACCACCAACTCACGCCTCCGATGGAGACTTCTTGTGCACTCACAGGCAAGTCTGGGTCAGTCTCTCGTGGGGTCACTGCTCCCTTCTCCTGGGTCTGGGTGCACAAGGTACTGTTTGAGCCCTCCAAGAGTCTTTTTTAATTCCTGTGTAAGTCCTCGCAGCTCTGTGGTGGGGTTAAAGGCGACCTCCTCCAACAGGGTTTATGCCATACCCAAGTCTGCTGCACCTAGAGCCCCTGTCCCTGTGGCAGTCCACTGCTGACCTGTACCTCCATGGAAGATGCTCAGACACAGTTCTATCTCAGTCTCTGTGGAGTCCCCGGGTCCTGGTGCGCACAAGGTTTGTTTGAGCCCTCTTAGCATCTCTGGCGGGAATGGGATTTGATTCTAAACATGAATTTGCCTCTCCTACCATCTTGCTGGGGCTTCTCCTTTGTCCTTAGATGTGGGGTATCTCCTCACAGTTGCTCCAGCGCCTACCATCTTACTGGGGTTTCTCCTCAAGGCTGGTCCAGCGAAGCACAGCCGCCGCCAGCTGTATGCCAATAACTGGTATACCAAAATGGCATATTTGGGGGTATCCCATTACAGAGTCAGAGGCAAGTTGCCATTTAGTCCTTACCAGGCTCTGGATTTCTTAGCTGCAGAGTAAAGGGCAGAGAAGAAGGGTTATACTCTGATTCTGGGAAACATCGGACAGAACAATGTTGTCAGGTGCTGTATGTAAAATAGAACCCTCTCTTGTTTAGTAGCTAAGTTGTGTTCGACTCTTTTGAGACCCCATGGACTGTAGCCCACCAGGCTCCTCTGTCCATGGGATTTTCCAGGCAACGATACTGGAGTGGGTTGCCATTTCCTCCTCCAGAGGATCTTCCCAACCCAGGGATCAAACCCGTGTCTCCTGCATTGGCAGGCAGGTTCTTTACTGCTGAGCCACCAGGGAAGGCCACAACTCCCTCTGCCACTTGCTATTCAAAACTAGTCCTGGAAACCAGCACAGTAACATGTACTGTTAAACACTCTGCCTGTTACATATTCTTCTGGGGTAAAGGCATTTTAAGCCATTAAAGATCTATACCTCCAGATTGGGAGCAGATGTTTCTACATAGATACCAAGGCTGATAGCTAAGGACACTCATTTGCAGATGCAGCAATAAACACCATAAATGATGTAGCACATGAGCAGCTCAGGGCAGGGGTGTAATTACAGCAGAGGTGTAGAAATTGGGTTTCAGCTTGCAGCAGTTTCTCTCACCGAATCCAATCCCTGCCGAGTCCCCTGTCTGCTTTTAAAGGATGGTTGTTAATTTCTGATTTTTATTTTGCCCAACTTTGTTCCTTGGCACATGTCATTTGTCCCACCTCTGTGTCAAAAGGAAGTGTACGATCAGCCTTGCATTTTCAGAATCCATGTAGCCACATGCTGGCTTTCTCTTCGAAAGAGTCCTAGTCTCCCAGTCCTCCAGCACACCAACAAAGGCACAGACAAATTAAATCAAACTTGACTATCCACGGACTTCCCTGGTGGTCCAGTGGTTAGGACTCTGTGCTTCTGATGCAGGAAGTGCAGGTTCTATCCCTGGTCAGGAGACGAAGATCCCACATACCATGGTGCAAGACCAAGAAGTAAAAACGAGACAGAACAAAACTTGACTACCCTAATTTGGAAAGCTGTCAACCCCTGTTCTATACAATGTTGTTTTAGGTTAAATGATGCCAAGTGGTTATATGTGTGTAAGAGTATTAATAAATACCATTTTTGTGTTTGTTTCTCAATTTACGAAATGCTTTCACACTCGTTATCTCATTTTAAAGGAAGATAAGTATTATTTTCAGTTTTTTCATAGAATTATTAATAGCATTAACATTTATTTGATACTTTTCTTCTTTAAAAGCTTTTAAAAAAAAAGCTCCTCTATTCTTTGGGAATGGAGAGAAGATGGAGGGTGGTGTGTGTGTGTGTGTGTGTGTGTGTGTGTGTGTGTGTTTGAGCCTGAAAGAGCAGAATAATTAAAAATGCAAGGTCAAAAAATAACATGAAATATACATGACCGAAAGTTTTGTTCAGCAAAATACCCAACCAAATTTAAAAAAAAATAAAAAACCAGAAATGGTAAAGTGGAAATGAGATTGTCAAAGTGAGGGTAATAGAAGAGTTCATCTCTTTTCTTGTGTTATGTTGGAATGTATATATTTAGGTGGGTGCAGTTCTAATTTGACTTTATAGTGCAAATAAATGATCTGGTATAAATTGCAGTCCTTCTGGGCTGAAACTGATGTTTATTGATTAGTTAATATTGTGTGGACAGTTTATTTCCTATACATTTTGCTACTTAGCAAAGCGGTGATCTCTGCGGCAGGAAATGAGACATAGAAAAAATATGATGGAACAGCTGGATTTGAGCGTTTATGTGTAGGAGGGAAGTCAGTGGAAGCAAACTTAATAGATCCTTGGGTCAGCCCAGTGATTGCAAAATCAAAGAAGTGAAGCCCGTAAAATCAAAGTGTAATGAATGTACTTGTGATGGGAGAGTGGGAGTTTACAGTGACAACTGGGTCTCAACAGTAGAAGGGTTAAGAGTGCAGTATTTGGTTCTGACCCCAGCCCTGCTGCTTGGGAAGTCTGTGATCTTGGACAAGTCACTTAAACTTACAAAAGTTCAGTTTTCTTAATTGTAGGAATGGCTTTTTATTAGAACAAAGGAGGCAGTTTTGTCAAGTTACTCAGGATCGTGCCTGGGGGCATCGTATGTGTTCAGCCTGGTTTTAATAACTTGCGCTTACCCAGCCCGACTGCTGGTTAAGTTTTCTTCTACATCCTTTGGATGTATTATGTTATCAAATCCTCTCAACAACTCCTTGAAACAAGTATTATTATCCTCATTTTACACATGTAACTGAGGCACAGAGAAGGTAGGAAACTTGCCCAAAGTCACACAGTGGTTGTAAGAGGTGAAGCTGGCATTCCAGCCCAGGTTGCCTGACTCTGTGGTCTGTGATCTTAGCCGTGATTCCATATTTTCTCTCCCAGTAGTTTGTAGAATAAAAAAAAAAAAAAAAATGCAGAGTGTGTTGAGAAGAAGCCCTGGAAGATGACATAGTGAGTAGCAGTATCAAGGATCTCTTACCGCAAATTTCAATGGAAATGTTTTGAAGTAGTTCCAAACAATGAAGGTGTTCAACAGGAACCAGTTCCCAACACCACCACCAAATCTAGATTTCCCAGTCGTGGACCTGCTGTTATGAACATTGTTTATATGGGGTAGAGAAGAAACCTTCTGCCGTCTGCCATGTTCTCAACCATTGGATTCTATACCATTAGAGAGTATAATATTTTAAAGAGGCCCCAAAATAAGACCTGATTGGTGGCCTCATAAGCAAACTTGTGAGAGGAGGTTTTAAGTGGTGTCTACTTCACCTGTCCTGAAACACAAGATACAGCTTATTCCTGTTAGCTCCAACCTGAGGGGGATTTACCTGGAGGCCATTTGTCTGGGGTTTAAGTATCCCAGTGTAACAAGGGAGACGAGAAAGCATGTTAGCAGTGTTAATATCAAAGCTAGTAGAATCTTGCATGCATGCATGCATGCTCAGTCACTAAGATCTGACTCTTTTGTGACCCCATGGACTGTAGCTCACCAGGCTTCTCTGTCCATGGGATTTGCCAGGCAAGAATACTGGAGTGGGTAGGTGTTTCCTTCTCTAGGGTATCTTCCCAACCCACGGATGGAACCCATGTCTCCTGCTTGGCAGATATTTTCTTTACCACCAGCACCACCTGGAAAGCCCCAAAAATGAATATTAAAAAATGCACAAAGAAAACAATAGCCCTATAGGTCTGTAAGAAGAAATTGAAGCAAATAAAACTGTTATGAAGACTTGAACACTCTTAATAGGAACTAAGTCATGTTACATTAACAGGTATTATTGAGCATTGCATTTTGAGGGAACATACTGTCTTTTCAAACATTTATGGACCATTTACAAAAACTGATTCTGTGCTAGACTCCAAATAAGATTGTAAAAAAACCCCAAACTCGGTAAAACAGAAACCGTTAGTAGAGACCTCACCCTGCAGCTGCGCCCATCCATTCTTTGGTCCCTCCCATTACAGAGGAACAAGTGTCCGGCTTCCTTTCCAAGGCTAATTAACCCCTCCATCTGCATCCTGGATCCCAGCCCCCTCTGCTTCCTCAGAGATTTCACCCCACCTATTGTCTCTCTCCTTTATCCTCTTTCTCTGTCTCCTTTTCCCATCAGGGTTAAATGTGACCAGATCTCTTCCATCTTAAATGGAAATATAATTTGCAAATTATATGTTTGTGTGTATATGTGTGTGTATATATATGTGTGTATGGATAAGATATATATATATCTTCCCTGGTGGCTCAACAGTAAAGAATCCATCTGCCAATGCAGGAGATGCAGGTGCAACTCCTAGGTTGGGAAAATCCCCTGGGAAAGGAAATGGCAACCCACTCCAGTATTCTTGCCTGGGAAATCCCATGGACAGAGGAGCCTGACAGGCTACAGCCCATGGGGTGGTAAAAGAGTTGGACATGACTTAGCAACTCAACAACATATGTATTTTACATAATTATATATGTAATATATGTGTATGTGTATATAGATCTTTTAAACTCTCCACATCTCCAGCTGCCACCCTAATCTTTCACTTAGCTTTATTGACAACTTTTGGAAAAACTGTTTACATTTCCTGTGTCTCCTTTTTTGTCAATTTATTCCTCAGATGGCAGCCTCCTGTGCTTACTGCCCAGTTGATACTGTCTTTATGAATCCCATTAGCAAGGTTTTTACTGCTTCATCCAAAAGGCACTTGAAGCCCCCAGTGGAAGAGCATTTAGTGCTGCTGGCCCCTCCCTCTTTAAAATTCTCTTCCTCATCAGGGTTCTCTCTCTATTTCTGGTCAGAGCTAGAATTGTGCTTTTCTGCAGAATGGTGGAGAAATCCTGAAAAGTTGTGACTGTAGAACCACCCTGCTTCCTGTCCTAAAGCCCTGGAGTTTTCCCTCACTCTACCCTGGTTCACTGCTGTTGGAAACACAGCTCACAGATGCTCCATAGCAGCATCACACAGAGGCTGCTGGATGGACACATTTTTGGGCTCCACCGTAAGCTGGTGGGACAGGATTTCTGTGGGAGGAACAGGAATCTGTGTTTTAATAAGTTCTCAAGGTAATTCTGGGAGGTGCTGCTCTGTAAAAGTACCACAAGGACATGAGATGTATCAAATATTAATATACTATGGAAAGTTACAGAAACAGATGGGAATTGCAGTTTAGGAGAGATGGCATTTAAAACTGTACAGTTTTCTGTAATCTAAGGATGTTAAATCCTTAGGTGAGGACTCTTACAGATTGCTGCCTTCCCAGCCTTGCCCAGCTGCCCTGCAATGTGCGTTTCCCGACAAGGCAGTATTGTAAGCAACTGGGGGTTCACTTCCCTCTACACAGCCATGTATTTCCCCCAAGTGTGAACCATCTGACTGAAATAAAGTGCCAGGGTTTCTAGTCTGAGAGGTTTCACTTGAGTGTTTAATGGTCAATGAATGGCAGTTGGAATGTGTACACACACACACACACATACATACACAGGATAAATGCTCTTCAAAGACACCACAGTCTAAGTTCACAAAGATTTTCTAAGAGAGTTACTTAGCCCAGTTGATCTCCCCGAAGAGGATTTCTTAGCAAAGATTTCTTATTTATTATTTTCAAAACAATTTTCGTTACATAGATGTCTCTCTTGATGTTGTTATTGTTTAGTCACTCAGTCATGTTTGACTCTTTACAACCCCATGGACTATAGCCCGCCAGGCTCTTCTGGCTATGGGATTTTTTCAAAGAAGAGTACTGGAGTGGGTTGACATTTCCTTCTCCAGGGGTTCTTCCTGACCCAGAGATCAAACCCGGGCCTTCTGCATTGGCAGGTGGATTCTTTACTGCTGAGCCACCAAGGAAGCCCTGGCCAGTGTAGCTATTCTGTTAAAAAACCTCCATAACATTCCTTCTCAACAGATGTGTCTCTTATTTAGACCATTTATTTTTTCATAATATTGACTTTGTAAAGTGTTCATCCCGTTTGTCTTATAGAATTTTCCATCTTCTGGGTTTATCTGATTGCCACTTTATTTGTGGATCTCTCTCAATATTTCCTATAAACAGAGCAGTGAGGTCCAAGGCTTGATTGGAACTGGACTGAACATCTGTTCAGGTAGGAGCACATCAACGATGGTACAAAGTGCTTTATGTTGCATCACATCAGGAAGTCTGTGACATAGCAGTGTTGAGTTTGATCAGTAGTCTAAGGTGGGGAAACAGATCACTATCTTATGCAGATCCATGTTTCCTTGTAAGAAACCTACAGAATGTTATCTCAAGGTGTTAAATATTCTGTTTTGCAACAGTTTCTCACATGGGGTTTAGCATCTATTGTTGACCCTTGCTTGAAATAGTGCTTATTCTGGGGTTTGGTTGCACATGGCAATTTTCTAATTCTTTCCTTACCTCTGTATTTACTTTCTGATATTCTTCTGTAAAGAAGCTCCCCAGTCTTTTTTGTTTTTCCTTTCTCACTCTGAATTCAGAGATTTTTTTGTTTTTAAATGTTTTGTCATATTATAGACACTATTCATCTGGGCTGCATATTGTCCAAAATGTGGCCAGTGGGAGCAGTTCAAGCTGAACCCTTTTGACATAATTCCTTTGGACTTTAAACACTGCTTTGCGTTCTGAAATAACAACAAGGTGTTCTAGGCTCACTTTGAATTCTTTTTCCTTTTCCAGACCTAGAATTGCCTGTTTTTTTTTTTTTTTTTTCCATGAAGTCTTGATTCTTTTTATTGGGGAATGGTATTTAGAGCCCAAGACATAGGCAATACTTACTGTCACTGGGGAATCTTTGCTTCCAAGCCCTTTTCATTGCAAAGAACTTTGAAAGTATAGAAGAAAGAAAAATGAAGACCATGTATCTGTGGACCTATTTAAAGCTTATTTTATGATTTCCTTATTTTTATCATTTTAAAATAGAGATATTTCTCACGGAAGTCAGCAAATAAAAAATTAAATTGTCTGTACTGTGTATTCATCAACAAAATATTATTGACTCTTTTACCTTAAATAATGACACAATGAAGTATACAGGTTTTTGGTTATTGTCCTTTGGATTTTGGCCAGCCTCAGCTTATTTTTTTTTTAATATAAATTTATTTATTTTAATTGGAGGTTAGTTACTTTACAACATTGTTTTGGTTTTGCCATACATCATCATGAATCCACCACAGGTATACACATGTTCCCCATCTTGAACCACCCCCCCTCCCTCTCCATACCATCAGCAAAAGAGACACAGAGGTATAGAACAGTCTTTTGGACTATGTGGGAGAGGGAGAGGCTGGGATAATTTGGGAGAATGGCATTGAAACATGTATAATATCATATATGAAACCAGCCTCAGCTTATTAAGAATTGTTATTCTTCTGACTCCATTTGGAGATCCTTGTCACTCTCTATTACTGGAGATGCCGTCATAAAATCTGAAGGCACTGGAAAATTTCCTAAATAATTAAAAAAAAATAACATTGTAAGAAAAAATACATTTTTATTATATAAAATTGGAAAATACAGAACAAAGCATAAAAAGCACATTATGTATGATGTTGGCTGTGGGTATGTAATATACACACTTTGTTATTTTGAGATATGTTCTTTCTATGCCTAATTTGTTGAGTTCTTATTCTTATCATTATTGAATTTTGTCAAATGGTTTTTCTGTATTGAGATGATAATAGGATTTTTCTTTTATTCTATTAACGTGATGTATTATATTGATTGATTCATATTTGATGAACTGTCCCATCTCCTTACATCCCAGGAGTAAAGCCCACTTGATCATGGTGTATGATCATTTTAAAGTGCTGCTGAAGTTGGTTTGCCAGTATTTTATTGAGACTTGTTGCATCTATATTCATTAGGAATGTTGGTCTCTAGTAATTTTTTTCTTCTTGAATTTTAAGTAGTTATATTATCTACAACCAAGGTTTTAAATTTTTTTATTTCCAATATATATTCCTCTAATTTATTTTCTACTTACACTGACAAAGATAAGAGTGTAGGGGGAAAATGATGATAATTTTTGTTGTGTTCCTAACCATGGTGGAAATAATTCTAATATTTCACCATTAAATCTGCTCATGGCTTCTGATTCTTTATTAAACTGAGGGTGTTTCTTTCTGTCCTTGGTTTTAAAAGGAATCTTATTGTAATGCATGCTGAATTTCATCAGATACCTTTTTATATTCATTAAAATGTTCATAATATTTAACTCACTTGATTTGTTAATATAACCAATTATATTAGTACTTTTTCTGATGTTGAATCAATCATTCATTTTTATAATATACTGTATTTAGTCATAATGTGTGATCCTTAGGATAGAGTTCTGAAATTTGCCTTGTTGTATTTCTTATTATTACATCCATAGTGATAATTAAGTTTTAGTTTACATATTTATTTATGTGATCTCTGTGTTTGGTTTGGGTATCAGTTATTTTAGCTGGTATTCACCAACTGGGAAGCTTTCAGTTTCCTATTATCTGCAACCTGCTTGTTTGCTTAAGGTTTTGCAAAACTTATCCAGCAAAATATTTTGGCCCTGGTCCTTTATTTTCTTTTTTTCCTCTGTAAATAATATTTTTAGCTTTTTAAAAAAATTTATTTTAAAAGTAACTCATTGGTGCATTTTTATTACAGAAAACAAAAAATATAGAACTACGTTTCCATTCAGGCACTCCCAGAATTCTTTTCTTTCCTGGGAGGAAACCACTGTCAATGGTTTGATGAGAGAGAATGGAGAGTTATTATTTAGTGGGCTCAGACTTTCAGTTTTGCAAAATGAGAAAAGTTCTAGAGATAGATTGTTATAATATGTCTTACCCCATCCCCTGCCAAAAGCCATCCTACTTTCTGTCTCTATGAACTTAACATACCTCATATAAATGGAATCATACATATCCTTTTGTGACTGGCATATTTCACTTAGCATAGCATCTTTGTGGTTTATCTGTGTGTCATAGCATGTGTCAGAATTGTCTTACTTTTTAAAAAAATACTTAAAATTTTTTTTTTTCATTTTGGCCACCCCAGACCTTTGTTGCAGCATGCGGGCTTTCTTTAGTTGCAGTATGTGGTATGTGGGTTTCTCTTGTAGCTCACCAACCCTAGAGTACATGGACTTGGTAGTTGCAGTGTGCTGACTTAGTTGACTTGAGGCATGTGGGATCTTAGTTCCCCCACCAGGGACTGAATCTGTGTCCCCTGCATTGTAAGGCAGATTCTTAACCACTGGACCACCAGAGAAGTCCTAGAATTGCCTTACTTTTTAAGGCTGAAAAATATCCCATTGTATATATTTACCACATGATAGCTTTCCACTCATCAGTGAATGGACACTTAGATTGATTTCATCTTTGGCTGAAATAATGCTGCTGTGAATGGCATGTGTAAATATCTGTATGAGTCCCTGATTTCAGTTCTTTGGGGTGTACCCAGAAGTGGAAATTGCTGAATCATGTTGTAACTCTATATTTAATGTTTTGAGTAACTGTTTTCCATAGTGATTGAAAAATTATTTTAAATTTCCATCAGCTGTTCACAAGGGTTCTAATATCTTCACATCCTGACCAACACTTGTCATTGTGTTTTTTGTTTTAATAATGGCCATCCTAGTGAGTGTGACAGAGAAGGCAATGGTACCCCACTTCAGTACTCTTGCCTGGAAAATCCCATGGACGGAGGAGCCTGGTAGGCTGCAGTCCATGGGGTCGCGAAGAGTCAAACAAGACTGAGCGACTTCACTTTCATGTATTGGAGAAGGAAATGGCAACCCACTCCAGTGTTCTCACCTGGAGTATCCCAGGGACAGGGGATCCTGGTGGGCTGCCGTCTACGGGGTCGCACAGAGTCGGACACAACTGAAGCGACTTAGCAGCAGCAGTGAGTGTGAAGTGATATCTCTTTGTGGGTTTGATTTGCATTTCCCTAATGATTAGTGACATTGAGCCTGTTTCTTTGTGCTTATTGACATTTGCATATCCTTTTTGGAAAAATGTCTATTCAAGTCCTTTGCCCACTTTTTGAATTGGGGTGATTTTTGTTGTCATTGTTGTTGGGTTGTAGAAACTCTGTATCTGTTCTGAATATTAACCCCTTATTTGGTACATGGTTTACAGATATTTTCTCCCACTGCATGCCTTGCCTTTTCACTCTATTGATAGTACCCTTTGACGTGGAAAAGTTTAATTTTGATGGAGTCCAGTTTATGTTTTTCATCTGTTACCTATGGTTTTGACATCATAATCAAGAAATAGTTGGCCATGTAGTTGTTTTTTAACTTGCTTTTTTCTTTTCTTTTTTTTTTCCTGGAAAAGGAGATTCAAAGATGTTTAATTTAACTATTATGTTGTGTATAGTTGTGAAAGTGAATGAAGGACAGTTAGGCTCACCAACATGACTTGATTTCAAATAAACAGCATTGTTCAAAGAAAAGCAAATTACATAAGAATATACACATACGTATGTAGTTTCTTTCTATTTTAACCAAGGTCCCAAACAAGCAAAATTAAGCAATTTGCTGCTTGAGGATACATTCACAAGTGATCCAACTACCAGGAAAACAAAGGATTGTACTTATCTAACACTGGGTAAAAACATATATTAACTTGCTTTTTTCATCAATCAGTATATATGTTAGCAGTCTTTCCACATCAAGTAATGTGGCCTCCTAGTGTTACTTTTATCAGTTGTAGAGTATTCCTTCAGGGCTTCCTAGGTGATGCTAATGGTAAAGAATGCACCTGTCAATGCAGGAGATGCAAAAGACACAGGCTCAATCCCTGGGTTGGAAAGATCCTTAGCCTGGACGTGTCACTGTTTATCTAACTCCTCCCCAAATAGTGAGCATTTAAATAGTGTTCATTTTTTTACATGTATGTGTGTCAAAAACAAACAAATATAAAATCAGGAAAGGATATTTATCACAGTGCTAGAAGTGATCTCTGGGCAGTTGGATTGGAAATAGCTTTATTTTGTCTGGAATGCTTTTTGAATTTTCTAATTTTAATAGTAAATAAGTATTTTTATTTGATAAAACTTATAAACAAGTCAATAAACATAGTGACATCCTTTGATTCAACAACTTCACCCAGAGGCTATCAAAAACTCTTCTCTGTAAGTTAAACAAACAAAACACAACATCTGCTTGAAGTAATTCATATTGTTGATGATGTACTGATATCATTAATCATAGATTTGATGATCAAATAGGAGACTGGGGGATAGAAGTTCATATACCCCTGGATTATTATGTGGTCATGAAAATTAATTTCAGAATGTGTAACAGCATGAAAAAAAAATCTGTTTTTTTTTTTCAGGGGCCAGGGGCCCCTGATTTCCATTAAATAATTATCTTGGCCAGGTACTGTCAAAAGTTTTTGGTAGAGAACCATGTAGTAAGTATATTACTCTTTGTGAGCCGTATTGTCTTCGTTACAGTTACTCACCTCTGCCTGTGTAGGGCACTGCTGCTGCTACTGCTAAGTCGCTTCAGTCGTGTCCGACTCTGTGCGATCCCATAGACGGCAGCCCACCAGGCTCCCCCAACCCTGGGATTCTCCAGGCAAGCACATTGGAGTGGGTTGCCCTTTCCTTCTCCAATGCATGAAAGTGAAAAGTGAAAGTGAAGTCGCTCAGTTGTGTCTGACTCTTAGCGACCCCATGGACTGCAGCCCACTAGGCTCCTCCATCCATGGGATTTTCCAGGCAAGAGTACTGGAGTGGGGTGCCATTGCCTTCTCCATTGTAGGGCACAAGCAACCTCAAATGAATGAGTATGACCTTAGGGCCCTAGTTTGTGGCCTCGCTCAAGTTGATCAGTACATTTATTTAAATTTTTCTTTAATATTTAAAAAAATAGATTGGTCAAAGAATTCCGTCAGTTTTTTTAAAGTAAAAGAAACATTTCTCATTTTCACCAGGAAGTTTATTGAATAATGTATTCACCATTTTGTTCCACTACTTTCTTCCATTTTTCAGGCAACTTCATAATACCATATTCTCGAAACTTTTAATCTTTTTGGGCAGAGAACTGTTCTAGGTGCTTTTTATAGTCTTCCAGGGAACTGAAAATTTTTCCTTGAAGCTAATATCGTAAAGACCAAATTGAAGGGACATCCGAAGCAGCAGTGTCTGGTGAATATGGCAGATGAGTCAGAACTTCCCAGCCAAGATGTAACAGTTTTTGCCTTAGTCATCAAAGAAACATGCACTCTTACATTATCCTGATGGAAGATTATGGGTTTTCTGTTGACTAATTCAGTACACTTTTCATCGAGTGTTGTCTTCAATTGGTCTAATGGGAGCATTACTTGTTGAAATTAATCATTTGGTTTTTTGAAAGAAGCTCATTATAGAGGACTCCCTTCCCATTCCACCATATCACCCAGTATCACCTTGTTTGGATGAAGATCGACCTTTGGTGTTGTTGATGGGTTCTTTTCCCTTGCCCCATGATCTCTTCTGTTCCACGTTATTGTACAGCATCCCCTATTTATTGCCTGTCACAATTTGTTTTTAAAAATGGGACTTTTTGTTACATTTAAGAAGAGAATCACATGCAGAGTCAAGAAGATTATTTCTGCTTAACTTATGTGGAACCCAAACATCAAAATGATTAACATAAATAAGCTGGTGCAAATGATTTTCAGCACTTGATTTGGATATTTGGGTATGTTGGTTATCTCTTCGTGGTATAATGTAGATTGTTCTCAATAACTCTATTTGATTGCTATCAACTTTAACTGATCTACTGGATCATGGAACATTGTCCAGCTAGAAATTTGAGCATGAAACTTCACAAACCACTTTTGACACATTCAATTAATCACAGCACCTTCTCCATACGCTGCACAAATCTTTATTTGCTTCTCAGTTGTGTTTTTATCTTTCTTGAAATAATAAAATATATAAAGCATGATATGCTGAAAATGTTGCTTTTTTTCTTCCATCTTTATTATTAACATGGCTACACAAAAATTCACCAGTTTTGTAAGTTATTTTTTTAAATGACAGCTGTCTTAATACAGTCTAAAGAAATTGTTTCTAATGAAGTTAAAGACAACTAAGCACTACTAGAGCCATCTTACAGAAAAAAATGAATGTTTTGGCCAACCCAATATTTAAATGAAATTATGTGCATATATTAATATGCCTTAGACACAATAGCTGTTTTCTGAAGATTTCCTGACTGAAGATGGAAATGAAATACAATTAAGAACACTTTATACATGCCCTTAGTTTTGATTGAGTTGCTTATTTCAATGGGCCTTTAGTGCAGAAGTTTTATTACATTTGTCTTGTGTTCTTTCCTAGGGGAAGAAAATGTAATTGCTGTTCCTCTGGGAAGTCGAAGTGTGAGAATTACAGTGAAAGGACCTGCACATCTCTGTAAGCAAGATTTAATCTTAACACTTTTCTTCTTTTCTGAAAGCTTATTTAGTAAAGAAAATGTATGTATGTATATATATATACACACTTCTTTGTATTAATGAAGAGGTCAACATCTTAATGGTTTTGCTTATCACCTTGAATAGTCTAGGTCTTCCCAGGTGGATCAGTGGTAAAGAATCCGCCTGCCAATGCAGGAGCCTCAGGAGATGTGGGTTTGATCCTTGGGTCAGGAATATCCTCTGGAGAAGGGAATGGCAATCCACTCTAGTATTCTTGCCAGAGAAATCCCATGGACAGAGGAGCCTGGTGGGCTACAGTCCATGGGGTCGCAAAAGAGTCAGACACAACTGAGCACGCCCACTGAAATAGTCTATATCTCTAGGGAATGATCTATGACCCTGAGTTTTTGGTTCTCATGTCCTACTGGGAAGTATACCAGTTTGGGATTAATCCCCTCACAGGAGAGGAAATCAAGTTATATGTGAAATGAACTATTTTTTATGTGGAGGGTGAACTTAGATTCAAGAGTCTTCTGGAGATCTCAACAGTTTGGAATTAAAAAATAGCAAAACAAAATTTAAAACGCAGAGCTGCATCAGTGAATACAGCTGACAAGTACAAGCTCTGTGGACAACACATTACAGCCTAGATCTAGGGGGCACTGAAAGTAAACACTGGTTTCCCAGAATCCTAAGAGTTTGAAACAATAAAGGGTTGGGATTTATGTTTCTTTGGTCAAAGTCACACGGCATCTCCTCTGTCTTAGCTTTTCTGGTCTCTCGGTGGTGGTTTAGTTGATAAGTTGTGTCCAACTCTTGCAACCCCATGGACTGTAGCCCACCAGGCTCCTCTGTCCATGGGATTCTCCAGGCAGGAATACTGGAGTGGGTTGCCATTTCCTTCTCCAGGGGATCTTCCCAACCCAGGAATCAAACCTGTGTCTCCTGCATTGCAGGCAGATGATTTACCAATTGAGCTACAAGGGGAGCCCTTTCTGGTCTCTTAGGACCCAAAGAAACTGGGAATACCGAAGTTTGTATAGTTCCCTCCCAGGGTTTCCTGTGGCCATGCGAAGGACTTTCTTAGTCTTTTTCTGGGGAAGTTGAGTCTCTGCCAAGACTGGGTCCCTGGCCTTGAAGAAGCTCACTGTGTTCAGCTCTATCTTTCTGTAAAAAGTACAAAACACTAAGTAGTTATAAATATAGCTATTTTAAAACCACACAAATCAAGGTCCACGGGATTAAAATGCTGCATAGTTTGCCCTTTTGTTTCTCCTGAGCCACCATCTTAGATTTTCAAGTTGTAAGAATGTCTCAGGGCCACAGCATTGTACATTTTCTGTAGCTTTCAAGTGTGTATGTGCATGTGTGTGTATATGTTTGTATACTTTAGATTCAATACTGATGTTCTAACCAGCAATGTCCTTTGAGGAATGTTTATATCAAAATGTGTTCGTCACCAAGGATATAGATTAAAAATTAAAAAAAAAAAAAGAAATTCCATAGTACATTATGGCCTAAATAGGGAAGGAAGAGAATATGTTTAGGACAGTGAGAGTGAGCCATTATTGGAAAGTCTTTTTTTAACCCTACTTTATTGTATGAATTATGACTAAAAAAGTGTGACTGATCTATTTAAAATATTAAAATGTTTAAAACCATATAATGATCAGTTCACTCAAGGCTTTCTCTAGAATGATGCATCAAAACATCTTTTAAGACTTCTTCTGAAAATGGCTTAAAGCCCACCAGAGCTCTTTCTTTTTTAAAGTTTATTTGGCTGTGCTAGGTCTTAGTTGTGGCACGTAGGATCTTCAATTGTGGCATGTGGGATCTAGTTCCCTGACCAGGGATGGAACCCGAGCCCCTGCATTGGGAGCACAGAGTCTTAGCCACTGGGCCACCAGGGGAGTCCCAGCCCACAACTCAATGAGAATAAATCTTCATCCTTGTAAACGCCAACTTGATGTTTGAAAACAGGGGAAAATCATTTAGATCCAAATTCTGTGAGTGATTTGAATGATCACGTTGTAAAATAACATTTTGGTTCAAAACTATTAAGTACTAAATATTCAGTTCAATTCAGTCGCTCAGTCGTGTCCGACTCTTTGCGACCCCATGAATTGCAGCACGCCGGGCCTCCCTGTCCATCACCAACTCCCAGAGTTTACCCAAATTCATGTCCATCGAGTCAGTGATGCCATCCAGCCATCTCATCCTCTGTCGTCCCCTTCTCCTCCTGCCCCCAATCCCTCCCAGCATCAGAGTCTTTTCCAATGAGTCAACTCTTCGCATGAGGTGGCCAAAGTACTGGAGTTTCAGCTTTAGCATCAGTCCTTCCAAAGAAATCCCAGGGCTGATCTCCTTCAGAATGGACTGGTTGGATCTCCTTTCAGTCCAAGGGACTCTCAAGAGTCTTCTCCAACACCACAGTTCAAAGCATCAATTCTTCAGTGCTCAGCCTTCTTCACAGTCCAACTCTCACATCCATACATGACCACAGGAAAAACCAGAGCCTTGACTAGATGGACCTTTGTTGGCAAAGTAATGTCTCTGCTTTTGAATATGCTATCTAGATTTGTCATAACTTTCCTTCCAAGGAGTAAGCGTCTTTTAATTTCATGGCTGCAGTCACCATCTGCAGTGATTTTGGAGCCCAGAAAAAATAAAGTCTGACACTGTTTCCACTGTTTCCCCATCTATTTCCCATGAAGTGGTGGGACCGGATGCCATGATCTTAGTTTTCTGAATGTTGAGCTTTAAGCCAACTTTTTCACTCTCCTCTTGCACTTTTATCAAGAGGTTTTTTAGTTCCTCTTCACTTTCTGCCATAAGGGTGGTGTCATCTGCATATCTGAGGTTATTGATATTTCTACTGGAAATCTTGATTCCAGCTTGTGCTTCTTCCAGACCAGCATTTCTCATGATGTACTCTGCATAGAAGTTAAATAAGCAGGGTGACAATATACAGCCTTGACATACTCCTTTTCCTATTTGGAACTAGTCTGTTGTTCCATGTCCAGTTCTAACTGTTGCTTCCTGACCTGTATATAGGTTTCTCAAGAGGCAGGTCAGATGGTCTGGTATTCCCATCTCTTTCAGAATTTTCCACAGTTTATTGTGATCCATACAGTCAAAGGCTTTGGCATAGTCAATAAGGCAGAAATAGATGTTTTTCTGGAACTCTCTTGCTTTTTTGATGATCCAGCGGATGTTGGCAATTTGATCTCTGCTTCCTCTGCCTTTTCTAAAACCAGCTTGAACATCTGGAAGTTCACTGTTCACGTATTGCTGAAGCCTAGCTTGGATATTCATAGCAGTATAATTCATAATAGCCAAGATGTGAAAACAGCCCAGATATCCATTAACAGATGAATGGGTAAATAAAATGTGGCGTATGTAGAATATTATTTGACTATAACAAAGAATGAAGTCCCTGACATGTGCTACAATAGATGTTTCTGTGCTCAGTCATGTTCTAGTCTTTGTGACCCTGTGGACTGTAGCCTACCAGGCTCCTCTGTGCATGGGATTCTCCAGGCAAGAATACTGGAGTGGGCTACCATTTCCTACTCCAGAGGAACTTCCCTACTTAAAAATGGAACCCAAGTCTCTTATATCTCCTGCATTGGCAGGCAAGTTCTTTATGACTAACGCCACAGGAAGCCTGCTACAATAGATACGATATTTGAAAACATTGTGCTAAGTGAAAGAAGTCAGTCACAAAAAGGCCACGTATTATTACTATATGATTGTCTTTATATAAAGTGTCCAGTGTAAGCAAATCTAAGGAGACAGAAAGTTGGTTGGCACTTGCGTAGGGCGAGGGTGAGTTGGGTTGGTGGCAGGTCTGGGGACTGTTAATGGATATGGGGTTTCTTTGGAGAACTGGTGTCAAAAATGTTCTAAACTTAGATTGTGGTGATGGTTTCACAATTCTGTGAATATGCTGAAACCACAAAACTATATTTTAAATGAGTGAATTTTATGGCATGTGAATTTTACAGCATATCAATAAGATATTTTAGAAAATAAAAATATGCAAAGCCTGGGCCTGATTTTCTCATGATACTAAAGACAGTTCTTTAAAATTCATCTCTAAAGAGAGCTTAATAAGCTCAAAAAACAGAATAAGTAGGCAGTAAACAGGTTTAGTAAAGATAAATACTTTGAGGTAAAATACTCATTTATATACATACCTGTTCTGGCATATTAAATATAACTTTAATACTCAAGACTGGCACTGTCCCAAGAACAGAGCTCAAAAATATTCCCATTTCTCCAAAGGTGGTAAGATCTCTTGCTTGGAGTATTTCTCCGTCTGAATATTCTCAAAACTGGCTCAGAAGTGTTTCTGAAAGTTGCCTTTCTCTGCCAGTGAAGAGACTGAACTGGCTTCATCTACAAAGGAATTAGTTAGCATTTCTTAACATCTTAATGTAGATGTGGCTTTATTTTCTTGATTTGTACAAGTGTTTTCTTAATTTTATTCCAAAGATATAGTCCTGAAATCAAGCTGACTTTGCAGTAATAAATCATTCTTTTTAAGATCTGTATTAAGTGCCACCCTCCAAAAGGCTACATCATTAAAAACTGAGGACACTCAGTAACATGTTAATCTCTTTGCTGTGGAACTTAATTACAGAATATCCATCTTACATATTGCCTCAAGGTGATTAGAGCCTGAATTTCCAGTCCTTTTGCAAGCTTGGCCTCAGTATTATATCAAGCACACAGCTCCAGATTTCCCTAAAATTTCAAAAATGGAAATAATAAGAGGGTTATTGCAAAAGGGATTTTATTGAATCAAAACCTCAACATGAAATATGTTGACTGGCAATAAACTGGAGAAGGCAAGATGCCATAAACTGAAAACCTCCATTATTGATTATAAAAATTGTTTTTTTTTTTTTTTGGTCCTCTAAATGCTGTCTGATGACCATATACAGTAAGTTCCTTTCATACAAACAAGGTCCATCCTAAGAGTGTTTTGTAAGTCCAACAAAGTTACCCTAGGTACGCAACTAACACAATTGACTACACTGTACCAGCTACATCACTGCTATTTTATGCTTGCTTCTGGACATCCTGGGCTTGAAATAAAGATGCTGTACTGCTCTACTTGCACACAGCATGATCACTTGTAGAGGATGCACACATTTGACGATGTATGCCAGACATGTGAACTAACTTATTGATTGGACATGTGAACACACATTCTGATCTCTGAAAGTTTGCAACTTGAAGGTTTATATTTAGGGGACTCACTGTATAGAGACGTATAAATATAAGCTTGAGCATAATGACTCATCAAAGGAAATGGATGCTGAGTAAAGTGTGCATACACTATAAAATACAACTCGAAGCATAAGTTTGATGTATTTATAACCAAGGCAGCCATGCTAAATGCTCATTACATGTTTACCTAACAATACTTTGTGGTCTTCTTAGAATTTGAGACCTCTTGGGATAATTAGCATGACCCTGTCTCTTTCAAAAGAAGCCTGGACTGATACTTCTCAGGGCAGGCCTTTCAGCTAAAGCAGTTAGGAGCATTCATCATCTTTCTAGTCATTTCTTTTAAAAATAACTAATATGGATCAAAATATGTAAAGGTACTATTATAGACTTGAGTTGTGAAGATTTGGGGATAAAAGAGCATCTTGGTTTCTGATCCTCTTTTTTTTCTTCCTGGTATGTAATTTTATTTATTCTTACGACAACACAACTTCGTTCTTCAGATTAAGCAGCAGAGGATAAGGGGATTTCCAATATATGTCTTTGTTAAGCCAGCTAACAAATGCCAAAGCTTGTTTGTATCTTTCTTTAAGATTTCATGTAAGCGATATCATAGGATATTTCTCTTTCATCTATTTGACTATGCATAGCATCTCTTCCTTGACTCTTGTCTGCAACCCCAGTCATTTAAGCCTGAAGAGGAGAAAGAAGGCAGCAGTGGCAGCAGGAAAAGAGGCTGTTATCCTCTGCCTTTCTCAGTGTGGGAGCATTTATACATCTCCTGGGGTCTTTACCCAGCACTAGCTGTCCTACTATAGGAATGCAGAGGGTCCTTGAGAGCTCTGAGGATTGAAGGGCTGTGAGTGCAGTTCTCATGAGCTGTGGATTGCACATCACAGTGTAAGCCTGCAGCACATTCACCAGGTGTTGGACCTTAATTTGAAAAAATAGCACTGAAACCTGTACAGTGCCACATGTAGAATGGATGACAAATGTGGGTTTGATACGTGAAGCACCCAGGGCACTCTGGGACAGCCTGGAGGGATAGGGTGGGGAGGAGGTGGGGGGCGGTGATTCAGGATGGGGGGCACATATTTACTTACGGCTGATTCATGTTGATATATGGCAAAAACCATCACAAGATTGTAATTATCCTCCAATTTAAATAAATAAATAATTAATTAAAAAAAACAACTTAAAAAACATATCCATAAATCAACACATTGTCTGAATTGTTGATTTTCAAAAACCCCTTTCTGCCAATTACTTTTAAGAGGCATAGGCACTAAGGAGAAGCAAGTTTATCCCCCATAAAAATGATGACTTCTGAAGAACAACACTGGCCTCTGCTTCACTGTGAATTCATCACAGTGGCCTTGTTAATCCGAAGTGTCAGCAGTGTTGGGATCCACAAACCGTCAAAAGGTGGCTTCATCAGAGTGCTTCCCTTAGCTTTATTGACCACCCATTTCTGAATCAAGTCATGCAGTTGATGTCAGGGCACCTGCTTTTGACCTCCTGTGTATGCAGCCAGGGTTTGTGACCCAGAGAGTGGGAAACCTTTTGAAATAATTGGAATAAAGATATTTTATGAGAAGTGGAGGAGAGGAGTAGTTTGGGTAATTCACATGCACTTGAAAACTGGTTTTGCACCTTGTATTCTCACATCTTCATCACTAAAGATCTTGGACACCATTGAAGTTAATAGAATGGACTCAGAATCAAAAACCAAAACCTCAAGGACTTCTCTGGTGGTCTGGTGGTTAAGACTCAGCATTACCAATGCAGGGACCATGGATTCAGTCCCTGGTTGGGGAACTAAGGTCCCATATGCTGTATGGCATGGCCTAAAAATAAATGAAAACAAAAGAACAACAAAATGTCATGAAAAAAAAATTAAAGGAGGCAGAAAATGCAGTAGATACTTGCATGTGTGTGTGCTAAGTCACTTCAGTTGTGTCCAACTCTGTGACCCTATGCTCATCTGTCCATCAGATTCTCCAGACAAGAATACTGGAGTGGGTTGCCATGCTCTCCTCTAGGGGATCTTCCCAACCCAAGGATCAGATCGAACACAAGTCTCTTTTATCTCCTGCATTGGCAAGCGGGTTCTTTACCACTAGCACCACATGGGAAGCCCAAGTAGATAATTAAATAAACATTAAAAACAATGAAAACCAAATGAAGAAATGGTTCAAAAGATAGATGTCATGTTGGTCTTCCCTTCCCCCTAGATCGCCTTTCCAGATTCTGACCCCCACCCCCCTCCCCGCCACCGCCGCAGCCATAACTCTGCAACCAGATGGAGCTTGGCAAGCTGTGATGCAGAAGGTCAGCTCAGTGGTAAAACAATCACTGCCCCAACACAGCCGCCGAATCCATCGGACACTACTTGAATTTAATCAAGTCCCTTCAGGCTCAATTTCCATCTAGAAACTTGGTGTTTTGTATGCCTTCTTCTTTGTAGTGATGGATTTTGCCCAACTTTATATCATGTTTTGATATTACCTGAATGCTCATGATTTTTTCCTCCTTTAATTTCAAGGTCTAATTCATCCAGTGTAGGGCCCTCTTACCATCTCTAGTTTCCCCATCTCATTTTTACTGACAACTCGCTTTATAGCATTCAGTTTTATATCTTCATTGGAACTAGGAAATGAATTTAATCTCACACTTTCCAAAAATCTATTGCAGTCACGGAGATCAGGGCCAAAGTGGTTGGGGTTTTGTGTGCCTGAGAGTAGCCAGAATTATTCTTTGACCGCTAATGACTCCTGCAGATCAAGGAGCCTGTGTCCAGTCTTTGAATTTTCCCAGAAAAGTTCCCAGCCTGCCTGTCAGGGATAATCAGGGATGTCTCCTAATGCCTGTTACACAGTCTGTCCAGGGCACTTGAATTCCTGCAGCTATTCCAGTGGCAGAGAGAAATCAGCAAAAAAAAAAAAAACTGCCAAAGCACAGCAGCATGTGGGTTGCAGCCTCTTAAAACCAGATCATTTTGTTGCTTTTTATTAGATTGAATGGAGTTGTAGTTCTGTTGTGTCCTTTGTTCGAGATGGTTAAAGAACCACAGGATACCAGTGAGTCAAGTATAGATTTCAGAGAAGAGGATCTGGGAGATTGTCTGCTCTGACTCCTCATTTTAGAAATAGGCCATAAAAAGCCAAGGCAGTGAGTTAGGAGTAGAGCTGGAGCCAGAAGTGCAGGTGAATCAGCTCCACTAAGTATGGGAACATTTATAAAATGAAAAAAAAAAAAAAAAGGAAAGGGAAAGAAAGAAATCATTTAAATAAAGTAGTGTTATTTTGGTTAAACCATCAGCAGTGTTTTTTTAGAGATCCGAAAGAACTAGTATTCATTTAAAAGCCAATGGGAGGGACGTCCTTGATGATCCAGTGGTTGAGATTCTGTGTTTCCACTGCAGGGAGCATGGGTTCCGTCCCTGGTCGTGGAACTAAGATACTGCATGCCTTGTGACGGGGAAAAAATAAATAAATTTTGAAAAAAAAGCCACTGTGACTAAAGAGGTGACACATGAGAGAGATCTTTGTGCTGATATCATAGTTCTGTGTTTTGGTTGTAGTGATGTGTGACAAAATCGCACAGGACTATACGCATACATTGTACTGGTGTCTGTTTCCTAGTTTTTATATTGTATTATCATTGGATAAGATATAACCATTCCATTGGGTAAAACTGAAAGGTATACAGGACCTCTTCACTACTTTTGCAACTTCCTGTGAATCTATAATTATTTCAAAATAAAAAAATCTCAAAGCAAATTCAAATTTTATTGTAGTTTAGTAAAGTCTAGGCGTATGATCTGAAGGGGTGAGAAAATTAGTAACATACCTTTAAGTAATAACTACATCATGAAAAAATATAGAGAGAAGTAAATATAGAGAGAAGTTTTCTTCTTGCCTTTATGACTTCAAAGAGTTGAGTAGACCTTACTGGAGCTAGCAATCTTGTTTGCTCCTTTTTATAGACAGCTAAAAAGATCCCCTGGAGGAGGGCATGGCAACCAACTTCAGTATTCTTGCCTGGAGAATCCCATGGACAGAGGAGCCTGGTGGACTACAGTCCATAGAGCTGCACAGAGTCAGACACTACTAAAGCAACTTAGCATGCACACACAAAAAGCTTCTATATTTATTTCACCAATTTGAATCAGTGTTTGTAAACCAAGTGGATATACTGATGTTGTGTTGATATCAGATGCAATTACATGTACTAAAATTAAAATATCTTTTGAAATGAAATGCTTTTAAGATACTTTCATTAAAACTTTATTTTTAAATTTTAGTTATTGAATCAAAAACACTTCAAGGAAGCAAAGGAGAGCACAGCTTTAACAGCCCTGGAGTTTTTGTTGTAGAAAACACAACAGTGGAATTTCAGAAGGGCTCAGAGAGGCAAACCTTTAAGATTCCAGGACCTCTGATGGCTGATTTCATCTTCAAGGTAGGACGAGTCTCTTCATAAAATGTCATGCATCAGGGGCCCAGCATATCTTGAATTTGAAAAAGAACAAGTTTGTTTGGTTGGCAGCGAGGGCATGTGTCATTAATATTTTCACCTTGACAGTCAGTTCTTAAAAATCATTCAACTCTCTCAAGGTTCTGTTCCTCAACCCTAATAGTTAAGAAACAAACTTCATTTTTATAGGGAATGATTGTTCTGAATTTGTAGTCTCTGGTTGCTGTGTTCAGTTTAAAACCTCTGGATGGAGTTCAGTGAGAATGGTCCGTGGTTAAATGCTCCATGTCTTAAACCATGACTCTTCTGTTGCTCTCCTTGCAAAGCAGAGCAGAGAAGACAGAGGCCCCTCCCTTACCTTCCTTTCCTGTTTCCTCAGTAATGTCTCATCATGAGCACTTGTCTGGACCCCTGTCACGAGGTCCCCTCACAAGAACTCTTCTTTCCTGTGACCAGGGCTCTGTGTCCCCTCTCTCGGGTAAATCGGGGGCATCTTCTTTCACTCAGAGGACGTGAAATGCAGTGGCCAATGTATTTCCAAGGTGACACAATCTGAAATTCTTCTGATACAACCAAAAATACCTAAGACATGCAGAAAGGGGTGTTTCAGTGGATGGTTTTGTCCTATCTATCCCTTTTGGGAAACTCATTCAAAATGGAAAGGGAAGAAAGACAAGAGCTCCAATTGCCAGGAATATATTTATCTGTGAGAAGACCCAGTGCCTTCTAAAGAACTGTTCTATGTTAAATTGTCAAAGTTTCATCAAAGCATTGGTTGTACCAGCAGAGAAAAATGTTTGGAGTTGGAGGAGAGTTGCAAACTGCTGTCCTGTTTGCAAAGTCAGCCTCCAGTGTGACCAGCCAAGTGTCAGTCTGGGTGGATTTGTTGTTTTGAAACTTTGGGTTTTAAATTGTCAACCTTTAAAAAAAATCAAGAGATTTTAACATTATAATACCAGTGTTCTTTTTTTCCCTGCTTCACTTTAAAAATGGGAAGGTCTGACCACCAGCTTGCGTTCCACCGTGGTGATAATTGGCTGCAGCTGGGTAACAGCTGCCTTCTCCTCAGGGCACACGTCCTCACTTGCCATGGTCCACACTGGGCCCTTGTGTGATCCTGACGTTGAAGGTATAGACATATAATAGACGTTTAAGTTGCCACTCCGGGACATCACTTGCCATTTCTAGACATTGAAGTGACTTTTGTGTCAGACCCTTGAAGCGTCAACCCAACATCGTTCCTTGACAGCAGCGTTGGGAAAGTCTTCTGGGGAAGCCCTAACTGTCATCTCTCTTTCCTTCTATTCTCTCTCACCCATTGTTGTTCATAAATTCTGGACTTGGGTTGCTTCTCTTAAAGTTTTCCCATTAGATGCTAAAGTAGTAAAACCCACACACACAAACACAAACATACCCTCTTAAAAAATTCTCTTTTCATTCCTACTCAGAAGACCTATATTCCTCTAAAGTCAATTTAGAGACCTCTGACCGAGTAGGAAACATTAGTACAGTGATGGGATGAGAAAAATAGCCACAAAGGTTAAAATTTTACGGTGCTGTTTGGTGAAGGTATTAACATGGAAAATGTGTTGTTTATTGACCTCATGCATAAACACACATACACATCTAAACTATTTACTTTGAGTGTGTCTGTATACACACACATGTACATATATGAAAATATGTATGTCTGTGTGTATATACATTTTTTTAAGATTTGAGAGGATATATTCCAAACTGAAAACACTGAGGAAATAGTGGCTATTTTAGAGGGTATCAGTGTTTTGGGGGAGTGATTTTAGTTTTACTTATAATATTCTAAAATTTAATTCTTAGAAATACAGTCATATGTTATATGTGTAGTTAAAATTGGGCTTCCCCTGGTCGCCTAAGTGTTTTAAAAAAAAAAATCCACCTGCCAATGCAGGAAACATGGGTTCGATCCCTGGGTTGGGAAGATCTCCTGGAGAAGGAAATGGCAACCCTTTCCAGTATTCTTGCCTGGGAAATCCCATGGACAGAGGGGCCTGGAGAGCATGGGATCACAAAAATGTCAGACACAACTTAGCAATGGAAAAACAACACTCAAAAATTACTTTACACCTTTATGTCCAAATTATGTATTCACCTCTTAATAGAATGCATTTTAGCAGCATGTTGCCACTGTTTGAACTTGTACTCAGTCTTCTATTTTCCTGTCTCTTGAGTTCTAGTTTTCTCAGATTTAATAAACAATTCTGGGTTTTAACTTCAATTTCTGGAAAGCTTTTGATCTCTCTTGACTACAGAGGTTTTTTAAAAAATATATATTATTCATCAAAGAGGGTGTTACACACAACTGTCTGACTCATGCATAAATAAAGCCTCACTTCCATGCCAAAACCATTTTCTTTCATGAATGTGGTATACTTAGTGGGACAGAATTTGGCAAATCAGAGATGCTGTGATGAAGCAAGAATAATTCTGATGGTTTTCCCTGACTTACAAGGTTGTCCGAATTCTGTGGGTTTCTAGGAAATATCCTTTTCCATGGGTTACTTTTTTTTTTTTTTTGGTCAGAGCACTGTAGTACTACCCAGCCTGTGTTGTTACTAAGATTGGAAACTCTGTTTCCATTCATCTCTCCTTGGCCTATGAGGCAATCAAGTAATGGCTCTCCTTTGAGTTGGAGGTTAAGAATGTGTGTGAGGTCCCTGATGATGATCAACCTTGTATTTCATTGTGTCTCTTTCCATTCCAATCAACTAAGAACAACAGCTGATCTTTAAAAAAAATAGGAAGAACTGGCTTCAACTGAGAGAATGTGAAAACCAGCCTACCCCACAGTTCAGTTCAGTTCAGATCAGTTGCTCAGTCACGTCTGAATCTTTGCGACCACATGGACTGCCGCACACCAGGCTTCCCTGTCCGTCACCAACTCCCCAGAGTGTGCTCAAACTCATGTCCATCGAGTCGATGATGCTATCCAACCACCTCAGCTTCTGTCATCCCGTTCTCCTCCTGCCTTCAGTCTTTCCCAGCATCAGGATCTTTTCCAATGAGTCTGTTCTTTGCATCAGTGGCCAACGTATTGGAGTTTCAGCTTCAGCATCAAGTCCTTCCAGTGAATATTCAGGACTGATTTCCTTTAGGATTGACTGGTTTGATCTTGCAGTCCAAGGGGCTCTCAAGAGTCTTCTCCAACACCACAGTTCAAAAGCATCAATTCTTCAGCACTCAGCTTTCTTCATGGTCCAGCTCTCACATCCATACATGCATAATGGATAAATCATGGATGCATGGACCTTTCTTGGCAAAGTAATGTCTCTGCTTTTTATATGCTGTCTAGGTTGGTCATAGCTTTTCTTCCAAGGAGCAAGCATCTTTTAATTTCATGGCTGCAGTTACCATCTGCAGTGATTTTAGAGCTGAAGGAAAAGTTTGTCACTGTTTCCACTGTTTCTCCATCTATTTGCCATGAAGTGAAGGGACTAGATGCCATGATCTTAGTTTTTTGAATGTTGAGTTTTAAGCCAACTTTTTCACTCTCCTCTTTCACTTTCATCAAGAAACTCTTCAGTTCCTCTTCACTTTCTGCCATAAGGGTGATGTCATCTTCATATCTGAGGTTATTGATATTTCTCCTGGCAATCTTGATTCCAGCTTGTGCTTCATCCAGCCCAGCGTTTCGCATGATGTACTTTGCATGTAAGTTGAATAAACAGGGTGACAATATACAGCCTTGATGTACCCCTTTCCCAATTGGGAACCAGTCTGTTGTTCCATGTCTGGTTCTAACTGTTGCTTCTTGACCTGCATGCAGATTTCTCAGGAGGCAGGTAAGGTGGTCTGGTAGTCCCATCTCTTTAAGAATTTTCCACAGTTTGTTGTGATCCACACAGTCAAAGACTTTGGTGTAGTCAATAAAGCAGATGTTTTCTGGAACTCTGTTGCTTTTTTCCTATGATCCAACGGATGTTGGCAATTTGATCTCTGATTCTTCTGCCTTTTCTAATCCAGCTTGAACATCTGGAAGTTCTTGGTCCACATACTGGTTCTCCAAGCCTGGCTTGGAGAATTTTGAGCATTACTTTGCTAGCATGTGAAATGAGTGCAATTGTGTGGTAGTTTGAACATTCTTTGGCATTGCCTTTCTTTGGGATTAGAATGAAAACTGACCTTTTCCAGTCCTGTGGCCACTGCTGAGTTTTCCAAATTTGCTGGCATATTGAGTGTAGCACTTTCACTGCATCATCTTTTTGGATTTGAAAGAGCTTAGCTAGAATTCCATCACCTCCATCACCTCTACCCCACAGAGTGCTGTTAATAATTTTGCTCAGTCCTGGGTGCACTGAAATACAAAGGCACACTTTGCATACAGTTCCTAGATTAGGCCTCATTTCATGGACGTCTCCGCTATCTCCAGGAGATAGTGAAGGACAGGGAAGCCTGTTGCACTGCTTCCATGGGGTCGCAAAGTGTCGGACTCACTTTAGCAACTGAACAACAGCAGCAACAACATGGACTTTTAATAAACGGAAGGTTGAAAACAACTATATTCTGATGTGATGAGTAAAATATGAAGGCATCCATGGCCTGCTGGATTCTTTTGTGGCTATTGTGCCGATTCTGAAATCTGGCAACTCACTGCACCAATTAGATGGAATTTCTTTTTTACTACTTTTTCAGAAGCTATATTTTCTTGATTGGACCTTTCTTGAAAAAGTGCACTTTTTCTTCTTCCCAGTGGATTTCTCACTAAGCATCCTTATTTTCCTGAATGATCTATCTCTAGTGGATGACTCTTGTCACTCTGTTACTGAGTCACAGTATTTTGCATGTGAGCCCCTGAGATATTCTTATTTTGCTTCTGCAATATGTGTATGTGGCCACCATGTAGCAGTAGAGAGTCTCAAGCCTGTAGTTGATGCTGTGTGCTTTATTGGTTGGACCCTGAGGCGCTATCCTTTCAGTAAGAATTTACTGAGTATCTGTAAGGAGATGTTTGTGAATACCTGCTTTCAGTATATGTGTATGAGAATAATCTAGTTTCCATGGTTAACTATTATAATAAAGATTGCTGGTGGCTTTTCCCCTCTTTAAAAAGTATGTGCCTCTTCAAGGAAAAAAAAAGTTTTCCTCATAGTCTGAAATCTTCCTTTTTATGTTAGTTGTCTATCTTTTTTTTTCTATTTGGATATTTTGTATTTCTGTAGAAAAATATTTTCTCATTTCTTTTTTTTAAATGTTTTTTATTGTGGTAAAATGAAAAATGTTTTTATTTCACCATATTTCACTGTACAGCTCAGTGGCACTAAGTACATTCGTGTTGGTTTTCAGCTGGGCAAGCCTTTGGCTCTGGTTTCCTCCAACCACAGCTCTGGATACTGTGTACGTTTTCTACTTACAAGGTCTGTCTTTTCTTTCTGGGGAGCTATGGCAGCTCATCTAACTTACCCAAGGATGAGAGGGTTTGATGTTTTCCTCTCTCTCAAAGAGAAGATTTTAGCCTTGCAGTGTGGTGCAGATGGTGGCTAAATCCCCATGTCCACATGTATTTCAAAACACAGCAGAACAGTTTTCAGAGTCAGTGCATGCATTCACTTCCTGAACCTAAAGTAACAAAGCACAGTAAACTGGGTGGCTTAAACAATAGCTGTTTATTGATCTCACAGTTTTGGAGGCTAGAAGTCCAAAATCAAGATGTGGGCAGGACTGGTTCCTTGAAAGGGATATGAAAGAGAATATGTTTATGCCTCTCTCCTCACTTCTTGAATCCTCAGCTTTTCTACCTTTTCTTTACATCACTTTGCTTCTGTGCATGTCCACATCTGTGCCCAAATGTCTCACTTTATATAATGTGAGACAGGCTGGGACCTGGAACCTTTCAGTGCAATGATTGCACGCCTCTCATGTGACAAAATACAAATAAATTATATGGGGCTAAAAATAACTGTGCATGCACAGTTGGGGCAGATTCTGGACAAAAGATCCAAAGAGACCGAAAAGCCCAACTGCCGCTTTTGAAGAGCCTGGAGCAAAAATGGGTGTCAGGAGCAAAACTGGGTGTCAGGAACAAAGGCAGAGTACTGAGCATGCCCCCTGCACACATCACTACCTAAGGGGTGGGCAAACCACCTAAGTCACCCCTCCAGTCTGACCCCCTGGACACACCCCTACCCTCACCCCATTTAAAGGATTGCGTCTTGCCCCCTCGGGGAGCTGGGGAATCTGTTGTTTGTTCTCTCTCCCACTGCTGCAGAAGGAGCTGCAATAAAGACTTGCCTAAATTTTTTATATTGCCTCTGATCAATTTCTATTGATCAAGGAGGCCAAGAACCCTGGTCGGTAACATAAGGACACCAGTCACACTGGGTTGGGCCCATCCTAATGACCTCATCTTGGCTTTACTAGACCTGCAAAAACCCTATTTCCAAATAAGATCATTTCTGAGGTTCTGTGAGTTTGAACTTCAACGTAACTTTTTGTGGGGGATACAGTTCAGTGTCTAACAGAAAATAAAAGTTACCTATCTCATCACTCCTCTTGGTCAGAATTCCATCTCATTTTAAGTGTGTGCCGTGAATCACAGAGGTAGAAACGTTTGCAATTTATTATTTTCTTGAAAAGTGTCCAGTTCATCTAATTTTTCTAATTTAACTTTTGAAATGTAATCATAGCCTTCCTTTATTACTAAACAAAACAGCAACAAAAAACAAACTCACCTGTACCTATGTCTTTTTCATTCCTAAACATGTTCTCTGGTTCCTTGTCTAATTTTTGTTTGTTCAAACCATTCAAAGGCTTGTCTCTGAGGTATCTAAGAACTAGATTTTAGTCTTATTAACTCTCAGAGTTTATAAAAAATTCTATTCATGTAAATTTTAGTTTTTGTTTCTTTTCTCTTTACATGGGTTTTATCTTGGTATTATATTTTTAATTTCTAGAGTTAAATTCTTAATTCATTTTCAACTTGTGTTCTCCATTAAATGTATTTATGGCTACCAGTCCCCATACAGAAGTTCTTAATTTTGTTGTGCTATAGGTTGTTAATTTTAAACTTTATGTGTAAGCTATTTGTATCCTGGCTAGAAAATCTTTGCTTTATTCTGGATCATAAAAATATTATTGTATATTTTTGTCTAGAAACATTACTATTTTACCTTTCACACTGAGAGCTATATACTAGAATTGATACTTGTATATGAAGTAGAATCAGTATCTTTTTCCCCATGACTATCCAGTTGAGCCAAAACCATTAGGTGGAAAAGACAATCCTTTCCCCATCTATCTTAAATTCCAAACTATATATGTGTGGCCCTATTTTTACACTCTCTTCTGAACTATTCATCTATATGCAGCAATACCATTGTGATTTAATTACTGTAACATTAGAACAAGTCAATATCTGGCAGTGTAATTTCTTCAGCTTTGTTCTTGAAGACTATCTTTGATATTCTTGCCTTCTTCCCTTTCCATGTCAACTTTGAAATATGCTTCTAAACTTTTATTCTGCTGATTTTGATTTGAATTGCTTTGAAATCTGTAGGTCAATTTGGAGAAAATTCACCTTCCAATATTGTCTTCCAGTCCATAAATATGGTATATTCATCCGTTTATTTAGTTCTTTTGAAATTCTTCTCAATAATGGTTATAATTTTCAGTGTGTGTGTTTTGCATATCTTTTATTAATTTCCAAATATTTGATTATTATTTTGATGCTATTGTAAATGTTTTAAATTTTTTTCTATTTGTTTTCTGCTGGAGAATGAAAATCTAACTGGTTTTTATATGCTGACATTATATTCTCACTGCATTCACATGTTAATACTAATAGTTTGTGAATTCTTTTGGATTATGTACATACACAATTATGACACCCACAAATAATGAGTTTGGTTTCTTCTTTTCCAATTGTTGTATACTTTAAAGAAATTTTCTTGGATTGTTGTTATTGTTCACTCACTAAGTCATGTCCTAGTCTTTGAGACCCCATGACTGCATGCAGCATGCCAGGCTTCCCTGTCCTTCCCTATTTCCTGGAGTTTGCTGAGATTCATGTTCACTGAGTCAGTGATGCTATCTAACCATCTTATCCTCTGCCAACCTCTTTTCCTCTTGCCCTCAGTTTTTCCCAGCATCAGGTTCTTTTCCAAAGATTTGGCTCTTTGCATCAGGTGGCAAGTATTGGAGCTTTCTTGCATTACTTAGGACATTTGTACAATGTGCAATAGAAGTAGTGATTATGTTTTTTTCTTTCTTTCCTTTTAATATAGTGAACTACATTGATTTGGGGATGTTAAACTGATCTTACCGTCCTGTAATAAACTATAAAATACATTGAGAAATACTTCCTCTATTCTGTAACAGTTTGTGCAAGTTTGCTGTTATCTAATTAGTCAGATGTTTGATTTCCTTATGTGTCAGTTTTGTTTCAAGGAACCTGTCTATTTCAACTAGCTTTTTGAAAGTTATTGACATAGTTTTTTTTTTTATAGTATTGTCTTATTTCTTCCATTATGTAGAGAATCTGTGGTGAGTCTCATTCCTAACATTGATTATTTGTCCCTACTCTTTTTTTTAATCATTCATGTTGGAGGGCTTTCAATTTTATTAAACTTTTCAGAGAAACACTGTTCGGGTTTATAAGCCACTAATATGCAATTTAATCCTCATATCATTAATGTCTGCTTTTGTCTTTATTATTACCATCTCTGTACTTTCTCTGGATCCAATATGCTTTTCTTTTTCTAATTTTTTAAATGGATGGTTAGATCAGTGATTTTTCATCCAATTTTTCCATAACATACAATTTTAACTCTATAAATTTCCCTCAAAGCATGCCTTAAAGTTCATTCCACAAAGCTTAATATGAAATCTTTCCCTTCATCATTCAGTTAAATTGTATTATAATTTTCATAGTGATATATTATTTGACTTATAGTATATTTACAAGTGTAGTGTCCAAATATGTCAGAATTTTCAAGAAATCACATCATTTTATACCTTAATTCTACTGTAGTCAGAGAACATTATATCATTTCAATGTTTCAAAATTTGTGAAAACAATTTGTGGCAAATTTTGGAAGAGTATGCTATGTAGTCTTCTGTTGTTGGGCACAGTGTTCTACATATATCAATTAGGTCATGTTTATTAATGGTTTTATTCAAAAGTATAGCCTTACTGAATTTTATCTCCGTATTCTGTTGCCACAAGAGACCTGATAAAACTACCACTGTGACTGTGGAGGTGTCTGTATTGTTTCTATTCTTGTCAACTTGTGAATTACATATTTTGAAGCTTGGTGGTTAGGTACGCTAACTTTTAGAATCATTAGCTCTTGTAGTGACTTGACCTCTTTGTCATTGTGAAACTCTTTCTTGAAGATACCTCTCCACTGTCTTCTGGCTTCCATTTATTCTGTTGAGACATCAGCTGTCAGACTTATTTTTGTCCCTTAGAAGGTAATGTATCTTATTTGTCTGTTTTCAACCATTTTCTCTTGGTTTTTCATCAATTTGACTATGATGTAATTAGTAACTTTCTTCTGCTTGAGCTTCATGGTGCTTCGTGAATCTAAAAAACTCTTAACTTCTTAGACTCCTTAGAAGTCTTTTCTGACTCTGTAACCTCATCCCATCCCTGTAACTCTCCCTTCTTCCACACACATCTCCTGTCCGGAATTTTTCATTTGATAATTTTACAACTTTTTTACTGTTTTATAAGTAAGTACATCAAACTTTTCTTTTTCAGTCCGTTCTTATTTATATTTACTAATAAGCTTTACTGATCATTTCATCATTACTGCTTCCTGCATCTCATTACTTTCTTATGCATTTATATTAGTTCTTTTTCAGTATACCCTTAAGTAGTTTCTTTTTCTAGTCTTTGAGTGGTCAAGTTTCTGTCATTTTGTCTCTGAGGAAAACTTTAGTTCACTGATTACTGATTGTTAATTTGATCTTAGATTGTTCATAAGTTGACAACTGATCATTGATTGGTAGTGAATAATTTGGTTGTAGAATTCTAGATTAAAAACTATTGTCCCTCATCGTCTTAAAGGTGTTCGTTTTCTTGTATCCATTATTGCCTATGAGAAATCTGATGCTATTCTGATTCTCACTCCTTTGTAGGGAATCGTCTTTTTTCTGATGACTTTTAGAATTTCTCTTTGTCTTTGTTGTTGCATTTTTTTATGATGTCTGCTCAGAACTTTATGAATATTTTAGACTGAGTACTTCTGTCTTTCCCACATTGCACAGCTCATGGGCTCTTAGTTCCCGGACCTGGGATCAAACCTGCACCCCTCACAGTGGAAGCACAGAGTCTTAACCACTAGACTACCAGGGAAGTCCCTCTGTTCTTTCTCTTTAACTCCATGTAATACTGGCATTTCTGGTTCTGTTCCCCATAAGCTTAATCTTTGTTTTCCCTCTATTTTTCTTTTTGTGTTGCATTCCAGGACTTTTCATCAATTCACTCATTTGTTCAATCAGTAGAGAAGAAAAGAAAGAAGAAGGGAGAGGACTTGCTGAAATAAAATAATCTGAGAGTAAACTTATCTTTGTCTGTAACTGCCTTCTTATGCTCAGCGATGCACCTTCTCTCTGTTAACTAGACGCAGCAAGGCTCATATGCAAACACTGTGGATTTGTGTACGTTTTGAGTTTCTGTAATTGTGCTTTCAGAAGGCTCTGCTAAAAGATGCTTAGGGATGTTGTTATTAAAAATGTAAGATTCCTAAAATGTTCCATGTTGTAAGCAAACCCAGATTACATCTCAGTTCCTGTTCTCATAGAAATTAAAATCATATGTATCAGGAAGAAAAAATGTTAAACTAAAAACTCTGAAAAAAAATTGGTACAGATGAACTTATTTGCAAAGAAGGAATACATGAACGTAGAGAGCAAACTTACAGATACCAAGCAGGGAAGAGGAGGTGGGATGAATTGGAAGACTGGGATTGACATATATACACTGCTAAGTCACTTCAGTCGTGTCCAACTCTGTGTGACCCCATAGACGGCAGCCCACGAGGCTCCTGGAGTGGGTTGCCATTTCCTTCTCCAACATATATACACTACTATGTATAAAATAGATAACAAATAGGAACTTACTATATATAGCACAGGGAAAATGCTCTGTGATGACCTAAATGGGAAAGAAATCCAAAACAGGGGGTGTAAGTATACAAATGGCTGATTCACTTTGCTGTACAGTAGAAACTAATGGCATTATAAAGCAACTATATGCCAATAAATTTTAAGTCTGCCTACATTTTTGTGAACTCATTCACAAGCATGGAATTACCTGGGAAAATGACTCCAGGAGGAATGGTTGAAGATCTTCTGAAATTCCGTTTATGACAAATTTAATTGACATGCTATCACATCTTAACATTCTGGGAATCTTCGTGTACGAGAGTGTGTTGTGATAGACACATTTATCTACCTAGGTGAATTGTATTCACCTCATGTTGAAAGATGTGGAAGGAGCTGTTTCGTTGCATGCAGATATGTTATCACAGTTCTCTCTGTCCAGACCAGGTACACTGTGGCTAAGGACAGTGTGGTCCAGTTCTTCTTCTACCAGCCGATCAGCCATCAGTGGAGACAAACTGACTTCTTTCCCTGCACTGTGACATGTGGAGGAGGTGAGGCACAGGCTTTGTTCCTAAATATTTAGAGCTCAGAGTTAAAAATGACATGTTTGTGTTTTTGAAGCTGACTTTAAAGTTAGTGTGCTAATTAGAGACGTGTAATCATGCAGCATCTTACTCCACAGCCTGGGACCCAGTGGGGTTAATGAACATGCATCTGCCTTATTCTTGAAAACAGGTGAAAACTGGATTTAGAGAACACCCTTTCCTTTGATCAAAGAACTGGAAACATGTTTGCATGTCTCTCATGGACCCCAAAATAAGAGCAAAGAGATAGGGAGGCTTTCAAATTCTATGTCTTTTAAAATTCTAATCCTAAAGAATTCTTTTTGATTCTAATTATCCATGAGAAAAACAACAAATATCTCTTTAGTTTTAATTTATTTTCTAGCTTTCACACACAGTTAAATATGTGTTTTCATTTGGACACCAAAGTTAAAAGAGATGCTTTCCATTCTGGGAGGGACATGTACAGTGGGACTCAGCTTAGTTCAGTTGGCTCAGTTCTTGGGAGTAGAATAGGTTTTCTCGTATCTGGATGCCCAAGGAAAGCCACAATCAGCCCTGCTGGTCAGGATTCCAACTTTCATGGGAATCGCCTGGCTGTGAGTCCATCACCAAAGATGGCGTTGTCTGTGAGGACAGAAGGAACATGTTAGGCTCCTTTTGGAGTTTCCCCCAACATCCTGCCATTTTCTGTATACGGGCAGAATTTTAGTACATTTGTTCTTAATTTTTTTTTTAATTTAAATTTATTTATTTTAATTAGAGGCTAATTACTTTACAATATTGTATTGGTTTTGCCATACATCAACATGAATCCGCCATGGGTGTACTCGTGTTCCCAATCCTGAACCCCCCCAAAGCAGTCTGTCTTATTTCTTTCTCTTTTAGTTATCTGTGTACTGTGACAAAATTAAGGAGGAAAATTAATTGTCTCTCCCCCCAAATTATAAACACCTGTATGCTCTTTGTCTCCTTCTAGAAATATGTTTCCATTTAGAACAAAGAAATTTTTCTTTGACTCGAAGAGCTATAATTTCATTCTGTTATTATTTTGGGGAAAATACACATACATAAAACCCACAAGGAAAGCATTACCAAAATCTAATTATATTAGTAATTGAATCTACATGATTTATGTAAATGGCATTTCAGAGTTTGGGATAATGAGGAAGACTAGTATGCTGGTCTCCAAGTACTTGGGTGGACTTCCCTGGTCTTGCCTGCAGTCATCTGTGTGGGACACGTGAGGTTAGTTCAGGGAAAGTACCCGGACTGGCATTGCCATCTGATGTTGCAGACTTTCTGGCAGATATTGGTGCCCAAGTCATTTTTTATTGACGCCATTTGGATTTTCGTTCCTGTGGTTTTTGACCTTGCTTTTTATAATGCATACCAGTCTGTCCTTTTACACTCAGCTTACATTTAAGCCACAACTTGTAGGAAGCTGTCTAGTGTTTTATAAAATCAGATTGCTCTCAGCCATTGGGCCTTTAAATGTATTTTTGGAACTTTATACCAGTTGACTAAGGCTGAGAACTTACTTTTGGACTTTTTTTTTTCTTCTGAAGAGCTCATTCTGGTTTTGAAAAATTACCTTTTTAAAAAACTTAACATGACACTTACATAGTGACAGAAACCTTGGAATCAGATCTTTCAGGAAATAGAAACATCATTTTGTGAGTTGTTTTTTGAATTTACAGCTCTCATAGATATGGAATGTTCACTTTCCTCAGAGACTGTACAAACTGAATAGAATCAGGAATAAATCTTCATTCCTTCTTCTTTGAAGGCTTATGAGGCAGGGGGAGATGCAGATGGGAGGGTTTTGTTCCCCTGTATAGAAAATGCTATTTCCCCAGTTAGAAAGTTCGTTGTTGTCAGAGGTAACCTAGGTAACCCCAGGGCAGGAAATGAGTAAAGTGTACTGCTGCTGCTGCTGCTACTGCTGCTAAGTCGCTTCAGTCATGTCCGACTCTGTGCGACCCCATAGACGGCCTCCTACCAGGCTCCCCCGTCCCTGGGATTCTCCAGGCAAGAACACTGGAGTGGGTTGTCATTTCCTTCTCCAGTGGATGAAAGGGAAAAGTGAAAGTGAAGTCGCTCAGTCGTGTCCGACTCTTCTCGACCCCATGGTCTGCAGCCTACCAGGCTCCTCCGTCCATGGGATTTTCCAGGCAAGTGTACTAGCAATGGAATATTATACAGAAGAACGAAACAAAGCTCAGTACAAGGGTACTTCTCAGAAATGTAACGTTGAGTGGGAAAAGTAGAAAACAGAAGATGATTTAAGACTCAGTATCATTTAGTCAAAGCAGATACACATGAAACAACATTACAAAAGACAGATGTATATTTAACACATTAACAATAAATAGATGTCTCTGGGGGATTGTAATGGAAGGAGGGGAAATATAAGGAAACAAGAGCCTTGCACAATGCCATGACAACAGTAAAGAGATATGACACTGAATAACTAACCTTCTGTACATGAGCTCCAAAAATTTTCAAAGGAGTCTATTATAACTTTCTAATCATAAGTGCTAAAAACAGGGACTTCCCTGGTGGTCCAGTGGTCTTTGCCTTCCAATTCAGGAGTTGCAGGTTTGATCCCTGGTTGAGGAACTAAGATCCCACATGCCTTGTGGCGAAAAAGAAAACAAAAACATAAAACAGAAACACTACTATAGCAAATTCAATTAAGACTTTAAAAATAAAATGGTCCATATCAAAACAAAAATCTTAAAAAGTAAGTGCCAAGTATAACACAAATCAGTTATAATGCGAGTTATAATGCAAGTAGTCATTCTCAATCTTGGTCAAACATTTCAGTCATCTTAGAAGAACCCGAGAGTCTTTTTTAAAAAGTCTTTTTTTTGTTGTTGTTGTTGCTGCTCAGTTCAGTTCAGTTCAGTTCAATCGCTCAGTCATGTCTGACTCTTTTGTTTGCAACTCCATGGACTGCAGCACACCAGGCCTCCCTGTCCATCACCAACTCCCAGAGTTTACTCAGACTCAAGTCCATTGAGTCAATGATGCCATCCAAGCATCTCATCCTCTGTCGTCCCCTTCTCCTCCTGCCTTCAATCTTTCCCAGCATCAGGGTCTTTTCAAATGAGTCAGTTCTTTGCATTAGGTGGCCAAAACATTGAGTTTTCAGCTTCAGCATCGGTCCTTCCAATGAGTATTCAGGACTTATTTCCTTTCGGATTGACTGGTTGGATATCCTTTCTGTCTCCTTTCTGACTCTCAAGGGTCTTCTCCAGCACCACAGTTCAAAAGTATCAATTCTTTGGTGCTCAGCTTGCTCTGTAGTCCAACTCTCACATCCATACATGACTACTGGAAAAACGATAGCTTTGACTAGACAGACCTTTGTTGGCAAAGTAATGTCTTTGCTTTTTAATATGCTGCCTAGGTTGGTCATAACTTTTCTGCTGCTGCTGTACCATATCCCCCAGCCATTGTTTAAAGATTTACATTTTTAACAAAGCTTTGACACTCTTGCTCTTATTCGCTCCCCACAGTAACTGTAAACCTAAAGGAGCTTGGGAAACTGCAATCAGCGTTCAGTCCAATTGCTAGCTCTCCATAAGTGCTTTTCCTAAAGCACCTTACACCCTCTTCCAATTAAGCAGTGGGCATCTGCTGCTTCTACCTTCTAGGTAGCCTGGGAATAAAGGAACAGCCGTATTTCTTCAGTTACAATGTGACCATGGGAACAGATAGGACCCACTCCTCCCACTTTGACCTGTGGGAATGCTGATTTCTTGACTGTAATGCTTCTGATTTCATTGGACCAGGAGGGGACCTGGGTGCTGGTATGTGTTAAAGGCTCCCACATGGTTCTGTTTGTTATACAACCAGGGTTGAGAACCACTGAGTTGAGTTTCCTAAAGAAGAAAGAAAAAAATGTGTGGCAAGCAATCACATTGCCAAGGAAATCCCAAATGAATGCAATACTCAGACATTCCTGTTCTGCTGCTTTAGGGTATCAGCTCAATTCTGCTGAATGTGTGGATATCCGCTTGAAGAGGGTGGTTCCTGACCATTATTGCCATTACTATCCTGAAAATGTGAAACCAAAACCCAAACTGAAGGAATGCAGCATGGATCCTTGCCCATCAAGGTTTGTATCACTGCCCTTTGGTACATGTATACAATGGAATATTACTCTGCTAGTAAAAGTAATGCAGTTGAGTCTGTTCCAATGAGGTGTATGAACCTGGAGCCTGTTATACAGACTGAAGTAAGTCGGAAGAAAGACAGATATCATATATTAACACATATATATGAAATCTAGAAAGACGGTACTGATGAACCTATTTGCGGGGCAACAATGGAGACACAGACATAGAGAACAGACTTGTAGACGCAATGAGGAAAGGAGAGGGTGGGATGAGTTGAGAGAGTGACATGAAAACATACATTACCATATGTAAAACAGACAGCTGGTGGGAATTTGCTGTATGACACAGGCTGATTCATGTTGATGGATGGCAGAAACCATCACAATTTTGTAAAGCAATTATTCTCCAATTAAAAATTAAAAAAAAGAAATCAACAGCAGCTGGGACTGATCCATCCTTATCAAGCAACACAGTTGCATTGCATGATCTTGAACGTACCCTGGTGGCAGGTACCTGCGAACCCATTTATAACCGTGGTCAGGAGGCATTAGGCTCATCTGCTCATTCATCTGGTTCGTGCTTGTGGGCTCTGTGTCCATGACCTGTGACCTTTCACTTTTTGTCATGAATCTCTCTGAGCACGTCTTGTGTATACAACATGAAAAGTCTCTTCATTTAAGTACATCTAATCCACCTACCAGCTGTGAATATAGATAATTCACCATTTTAGCTTTTTAAACTGAGTTACCGATGACCACATTTAGACTTTTGAAGTGTTCACCTTAAACTCAGTATAAATAATACATAGTGCAGGAAATGCAGAGTTTGACTGCCAGAGTAGAAAAGCTATGCATAAACCATCCTGCTGCATAATTTAGTACCTGGTGACTTGGATTGCCAGAAGTTGGCAATCCAGCTTCTGGATTGGGGAAGTTGGATTGGGTAAGTTTCTTGGCTTTGCTACAGGATCCTAAAATAACAGCACACTATCAAGTCCCAGAATCCCCCAGCTCTCTGCCAGCTGGCTGAGGCAGTGTGCAAGTGGAAAGGGAAGTGTTCTCAGTGGATTTCATTTCCCATCACGAAGCTGTGCATTTCCTGTAATCCCACGTGTACACAATCACAAATAGAGGCCTTTTCAAAAGATAGAATCTGTTAAACAAAGTGATTTTCTAAAGATCCTGCTAATTAGACTGTGTTAATATCATGAATATATTTTATCACAATAATTTAAGAGGATAAAAGGGAATAAATAGATTTATCTAAATTAAGAGATGATGAACATATACTACTTTAATGAGTATATACTGCTAGCTTCACTTTCATATAGAATTGGGTAAGTTGTATATCAGAGATGTTCCTAAAAATTAAGGAGACGGTAGCAGAAGTGTGCAAGTGGAAAGGGAATTTGGGGGGAAATGGTTCAGAAAAGTTGGCATATTAAGTGTCAATATAATTTGAAAGAGCTCTGTATTTTGTCATATGACATCTATACTAGTCAAATGAGTAAATGTATTGAGTAGTAATTATATTCTCACGATTTCATTTCTAGCGATGGATTTAAAGAGATCATGCCCTATGACCACTTCCAGCCTCTCCCTCGGTGAGTTACATATTTCCTTTTCCTTTCTGTAATATGCTCTAATCAGTTTTCAAGGAGCTTTAGTATCTGTGAAAGGTGAAAGTGAAGTCGCTCAGTCGTGTCCAACTCTTTGCAACACCATGGGCTGTAGCCTACCAGGCTCCTCAGTCCATGGGATTTTCCAGGCAAGAATACTGGAGTGCGTTGTTATTTCCTTCTCCAGGGGATCTTCCCAACCCAGGGATGGAACCTGCGTCTCCCACACTGCAAGTAGACTCTTTACTGTCTGAGCCACCGGTGAAGCCCATAGTATCTGTGGCAGTAGTCTTAAATGTATGAGACTAGACCCTTTACAGAGAGCTAAGGGAACAAAGACTTTAATTACATAATAATATTTTTCTAAGAATTAGATGGAATAGGCTGCCTCAAAGGTAATATTTGAAATGTCACTGGAGATGTCGCTGGAGATGTCAAGCATGAATTTATATCTAGGTATTGTAGAGGGGAACTTCCCTGGTGGCTCAGTGAGTAAAGAATCTGCCTGCAATGTGGAAGACCTGGGTTTGATCCCTGGGTTGGGAAGATCCCCTGGAGGAGGGCATGGCAACCCACTCCAGTATTCTTGCCTGGAGACTCCCCATGGACAGAGGAGCCTGGCAGGCTACAGTCCATGGTGTTGCAAAGAGTCACACATGACTGAGTGACTAAGCACAGCACATTGCAGAGTAAGCTAACACATTCCAGTTGATTAGATATTTGCATTCCCTTTTATACCTAGACATGTTAGGATGATTCTTTCTGACTTGGAGTATGTATGATTCCCTGGTAATACTCTCCATTGGTGCTTTATACTTTAGAGTCAGATTGAAGATGCTTTCACACAACGGCCCTGTTGTTATAATACACTGGGGCAGGTGTGTTACTCCCATTTGACAATAACCTTTAGGACCAAGGAGTTAAGACAATACAGTGTGTGTAGTAGTTAAGATTAAAGTCTATGGCTGTACTTGTTGCAATCAACTTTGCAAACTTGAAGCAAGCAACAAATGAATAATGTGTTTTCACTTCTTTGCTTTTGAGCTGGGAACATAACCCTTGGACTGCATGTTCAGTGTCCTGTGGAGGCGGGATTCAGAGACGGACCTTTGTGTGTGTGGAGGAGTCCATGCATGGAGAGATACTTCAAGTGGAAGAATGGAAGTGCATGTATGCACCCAAACCCAAGGTGATGCAAACCTGCAATCTGTTCGACTGTCCCAAGTGGATTGCCATGGAGTGGTCTCAGGTAAGATTTGAGAACATGCCACCTTTAATTCAGTCTCAGACTTTAATGATTATTTGCTCTGTGGCCAGTACTGTACTGGGCAACATGGCGGATGCAGAAGTTGTATGTGAACATGGTTCCTACTCCTGAAGAGCTGAGAAGACAGTTGAAGGATGCTGTGAGGGAGAATGTTGGAGGCATCAGAGCAGGTAAGAATTATTGAGAACCAATCTGAAAGGAACAGGGATTGAAACAGTTATTTGGAAAGTCTTTGTTGCCCTTGTGGTGCTTAACCCATATTTCAGATCCGCAGACTTTAACCATGCAGGAGCCTAGAGAAGGCATCAATGTGTGGTATGGCTAAGCCAGGATGGTGGAGTAAAGCAGAAATCTGACACAGAATGACTGGAGGTTGAAAAGGCCCTAATTCATCTGGGTTAAGACAGAACTCATGTTATTAAGAATTGGAAGATTAAGACAGAGATGCTAAAACTGACACTAGAAGTGTGTTCTTTTTAAAAATATTTGTTTATTTTATTTGGCTACACCAGATCTTACTTGAGGCATGTGGGATCTTCCATCTTTCCTGTGGCATGCAGGCTCTTTTTAGTTGTGTCATGAGGAATCTTTAGTTGTGGCATATGGGATCTTGTTCCCTGACCAGGGATTGAAACTAGGCCTCCTGCATTGGGAGGGCTGAGTTCTAGCCACTGGACCACCAAGGGAGTCCCTAGAAGTGTATTCTTGATCCGGTGGTTACTATGAAGCTTCACTGTTTTTGTTGAAGAGAGTAAACGTTTTATATTTTAAGTAAATGAGGTAAGATAGACTGATGCTGGGAAAGCCCAGAGGCAGGCAGCCTATTTGGAAACCACTGAGATACCGTTGTTCAGTCACTAAGTTGTGTCTGACTCTTTGGCGCCCTGTGCACTGCAGCATCCCAGGCTCCCCTGTCCTTCACTATCTCCTGGTGTTTACTCAGACTCAAGTCCATTGAGTTGGTGATGCTGTCTAACCATTTCATCCCCTGTCGTCCCCTTCTCTTCTTGCCTTCAGTCTTTCCCAGCATCAGCGTCTTTTCCAATGAATCAGTTCTTTTACTCGGGTGGCCAAGAGCTTCAGCTTCAACATAAGTCCTTCAAATGAATATTCAGGGTTGATTTCCTTTAGGATTGACTTGGCTTGATATCCTTGCTGTCCAGGGGACTCTCAAGAGTCTTCTCTAGCACCACTGTTCGAAAGCATCAGTTCCTTGGTGCCCAGCCTAACTCTCACATCCATACATGACTACTAGAAAAACCATAGCTTTGACTAGATGGACCTTTGTCAGCAAAGTAATGTTTCTGCTTTCTAATACAATGTCTAGGTTTGTTAAAGCTTTCCTTCCAAGGAGCAAGCATCTTTTAATTTCATGGCTGCTGTCATCATCCGTGGTGATTTTGAAGCCCAAGAATATAAAATTTCTCACTACTCCCACTTTTCCCCCTTCTATTTGCCATGAAGTGATGGGACTGGATGCCATGATCTTAGTTTTTTGAATGTTGAGTTCCAAGCCAACTTCTTAACTCTCCTTTTTCATCCTTGTCAAGAGGCTTTTTAGTTCCTCCTCACTTTATGTCATTAGGGTGGTATCATCTGTGTGTCTGAGGTTGTTGATATTTCTTCTGGCAATCTTGATTCCAGCTTGTGATTCATACAGCCCCTGCATTTGAAATGATATACTCTGCATAGAAGTTAAGGAAGCAGGGTGACAATATACAACCTTGATGTACTCCTTTCCCAATTTTGAACCAGTCCATTGTTCCATGTCTAGTTCTAACTGTTGCTTTTTGACCTACATACAGGTTTCTTAGGAGGCAGTTAAGGTGGTCTGGTATTCCCATCTCTTTAAGAATTTCTTGAAGATGGGTCTATGCTGCAAAAGGCCTCCATATCTTCTGAAACTCTTCTCTGACATTTTAAGAAACATCTATGGACTTAGGAAAGAATCTTCAAGCTTTATGAAGCAGTGGTGAAGTCATTATTTTGACAGCAGGAGGCTCTGGGATGGAATTCCACTTGGCCTCTTAGGAACTACTTGACTTTGAGGAAGGTCCTTAGTTGGCGGGTTGTTGATTGGCTCATCTGTTAAATAGGAATGAAGCTGTTGACCTGCCAATGTATCAGAACCCTTGGTGAGATCACGTCTGCAGAGCACTGTCTGTTCTGTGGCACGTGCCCAAGGCCTCTTGACTTCTCCCAGGGGTGGATCCAGGATTGGTGGGGCCTGAAGTTTAAACAATATGGAGGTGACTTTTTAAAAATTTTATTTTGTTCAAGTGTAGTTGACTTACAATGTTGTGTTAATTTCTGCTGCACAACAAAGTGATCAAGTTATACATTTATATACATTCTTTTTCATATTCTTTTCCAGGATGCTTTATCACAGGATGTTGAATATAGTTTCCTGTGCTATACAGCAGGACCTTGTTGATCCATCCTATATGCAACAGTTTACATCTGCTAATCTCAGGCTTACAGTCCATCCCTCCCCTACCAAGGAGGTGACTTTTTAAGAAAAAAGAATACAAAACACAAATATTGAGTATCTAAATAAATGTTTATTTAGAATAATGAAATTGTAAGAAATTACGTGTTTTAAAGCTGACGACCCTAATGTGACTCTGGACTTGAGTTAAGAATAATGTATCAGTATTGGTTTATCAGTTGTAACAAAGGTACCACAATAATGCAAGATATTAATATTGGGGGATGGCAACCCACTCCAGTACTCTTGCCTGGAGAATCCCATGGAGGGAGGAGCCTGGTAGACTACAGTCCATGGGGTTGCTAAGAGTCGGACACGACTGAGCGACTTCACTTTCACTTTCACTGTGTGTAAGGGAGAGGGGGCATATGGGAACTCTTATACTAACTGGTCAGTTTTTCTCTTTTTTAATTATCTTATTTTATTGCACTATAATCGCTGCTCAATTTTTCTGTAAACCTTAAGGAGTCCTAAAAACTAGTCTTGATTAAAAAAGACAAACACGCATACATACATATATACTTACCAACATAATGTACATATACTGCAAAGATATCCTGGATATTCATGACTTGAGAAAATTCCGTTCATAGGCAAAAAAAAGTACCTTCTAAATCATAAACAAATTATTCAAGAAAAGAAATGCTGGCAACACAAAATTCACAAAATTTAGAGAAAATAACATAATGTTTTCATTCATTTTAACTGCCTTATTACACCTGTAGTATTTTTTCCTACATTTTTGGCTGAATACTCTTAGAGAGCCTTTTCATATGATATTTTTGCAAGATAAGTTTCTATACACAGAATAGAAAGGTAATCCTGTAGCATGGTTGAGCAAAATTTGATATCTTTTTAATTAACTATTTCAAAAGGTTTCTTTTGTCTTTACAGATTGTTTTGGATGATGTGTAAATTTTTAATCAAGTTTGAGAAAAACCTATATTAAGTTTCTTTCATATTTGTATAGAAAGATTTTAGGGCATTTCAATAGTTCTTGTGCTGTGACATCACCTGAAATACTTTTCAAAGTGAGAATTGGAAGTAATCTTGCAAGGGAGGGGCCCTGAAGCATAAAGAATCATGGGAAATTAGCCTCCACCCCGTTCCTTATGTAATGTTTATCTGATGACCTTTTGTGTTTAATATTCGTGTAGAATTTCATTGGCTTCTCTTTTTGTCTCTGAAGTGCACAGTGACTTGTGGCCGAGGGTTACGTTATCGAGTTGTGCTGTGTATCAACCACCGTGGGCAGCATGTTGGCGGCTGTAACCCACAACTGAAGTTACACATCAAAGAAGAATGTATCATTCCCATCCCCTGTTATAAACCAAAAGGTAAATTTGTGGTGCATTTTAAAGTGAAATCAGGTGGTGCTTTCCAGGTCTCTTACTAATACTGCAGCATTTGCATTTAAACATACTAACTTTCTTGCAAAAACTGTTCACTGACAGATTGACATGTCCACCTAGATAAAGAAGTTAAACCTATGTCATTAATTGATCTTGAAGAGAAACTTAGATCTTGTTGATTCAGTGCAGTAAGTCCCCTACATACGAACGAGTTCCATTCTGAGAGCTGGTTCATAAATCCAATTTGTTTGTAAGTCCAACAAAGTTAGCCTAGGTACCCAACTAACACAATTAGTTATATAGTAGTGTACTGTAATAGGTTTATCATGCTTTTCACACAAACAATACATTTTTAAAAAATAAATAAAGGAAACACTTTTTTTTTAATTGGAGGCTAATTACTTTAGAATATTGTATTGGTTTTGCCATACATTGACATGAATCTGCACGGGTGTACGTGTGTTCCCCATCCTGAACCCCCCTCCTACGTCTCTCCCCATCCCATCCAGTCATCAAGATAGTATGGTACTGGCACAAAGGAAACACTCTTAATCTTACAGTAAGTACCTTAAGAAGTACAGTAGTATAGAACATGGGCTGGCATCAATTGAACAGGCAAGAAGAGTTACTGACTGGAGGAGGGAGGGGGGTGGGAGATGGTCGAGCTGAAGGATTGTTGGCAATAGGATGCGGAAGACAGGCTGCAGTGTCACTCATGCCTGATGTTTATGGCACAAGTTCTGGTTCCATGCTAAACCAGCTGCACATTCACATCTTTGGAAGTTCACATCTTGAAGGGTCGTATGTAGGAGACTTACTGTATAGGTACAGTGGCTCCTGTCTGTGTAGGCTTATATTAACCTTTCTTAGTGGACATAACACATGGACCACAGCCTTGTCTAACTCAATGAAACTATGAACCACAATGGTGGAGAGTTCTGACAAAGCGTGGTCCACTGGAGAAGGGAATGGCAAACCACTTCAGTATTCTTGTCTTGAGAACCCCATGAACAGTATGAAAAGGCAAAAAGATAGGACACTGAAAGATGAACTCCCCAGGTCAGTAGGTGCCCAATATGCTACTGGAGATCAGATAAGAAATACCTCCAGAAAGAAGTGGATATAAAATCACGTGATGCAGTGCCTGCTTTGAAGAAAAAGGAGGAGGAAGATGAAGAGAGAGAGGAATAGGAAGATTCCTACGTGCTTTCCACCAGAGTGGAAGGAACAGTGTCCTCTTCATCATACGTCCTATCGTCTACCATGAACAAAGAAGACTTTCTAGACTGAAAGTCTAGATTTACAGACTAAATCTCCAGTCTAGATGTATAGATGCACTCAGAAATTTTTGTGTGGTTCCATTTGTTCCACATGAATTAGCAGACATGGGTAGCATCCATGGGTGAACAAACCTTGGCACCACCTCTTGGGTATGTATGTGTTCCCCTCTTGACAGGATTATTTCCATACACGCACTTTAGTAAGGTATTACCAATCCTTGTGACAAGTATTTCCTTTTGGAAATGGAAAAAGAATTACTTCCAAGTGTCAGTGCCAAGGAACCGTCCTTATTAGCCCATTAGAGAGGATGGTAAGATTCTTCTTCATGATTTCTGGGTGCATTCTTCATACAAATAGCCTCATAAGCAACTAATTCTTCATTTCTTTCATGATGTCTGTCTTCTGGAAAAATCACTGGTTTCCATGCAAGGTACAAATACTGATTATATAACTTCTTCAGGGAAGTCTTTTCTCCTTTTCTGCAGTCAGTGGTACTTTTATAGCCACTTTCTTAGCGTCTGTGATTTCTCCAAAGCAGTCCAAAATTATTTCCATTCTCACTTCATAATTAGATGCTTTCTTCACATCTTAGGAAGCTTCAAAGGACAGAGAAGGGCACCAGCTTGCTCCTGCAGGCCAATTGTAATTGGTAATCATCTCTCTTAACAACTACAACATTTTAAAGTTTGAGTAAACCATAGTACAGACTTTCCTCCTCGCAATTTTCTAAGCCTTCTATGTTATTTGCTTGTCTCTATTAATTTCTTCACTCAGTGGCAAAAACTGTGTGGCAAAAGAAAGCAAACTGATCTGGTTGAAATCAGAGCTTTAGTATGCAAACAACAGAGACTGGTACTGATACAAGGTGTTTTTATGCTAACTTGGAGAATGTATTCAACTGTGTCATGAGATTGTTTGGTTGCATTCTGATAATGTGTTAATTTAAAAAATACATGACAGAAATTTTTGCTTCTGTCCAGAAGCCACTTCATGCACTGTTCATTTGAAAAAAAAAATTGATGAAATCTCCAATAAATAACAATCACATGTCCAACTCTTGAATGATTAAGAGTAATTAAGCTTGTTGTTTATGTTCCTTTTTCCTTAGAAAAAAGCCCAGTGGAAGCTAAATTACCTTGGCTGAAACAAGCTCAAGAACTAGAAGAGACCAGAATAGCAACAGAAGAACCAACGTGAGTCCAGGACCTTTTATGGGAGTATTCAGGGCCTAGCCAGTTAACATGATATATGTCATTTTTGTACTCATTGGAGTACAATGATATGTTTCAAATCCAAATGACCTGGATTTGCAGACTCTAGAGAGCCTGAACTGGCTAGAATTCTCTTCTATTGCACAATTCAGCAGTCTTACTTTGGCAACATCTACGAGAAGCACAGAAAAGAACAGTGCCTTTTAACTCAAAGCAGACTCAGTATTCTGTTATAGTTACCAGATTGGGGGTAATATCTAGATCTAGATTAATGCGTATGATTTGACCAAAGACCATCACAGTGTTAACCAAATAAAGTGATCATTCCATGGATAAGACATGGCCACTGTTTATCAAACTAGTTAAGCTGAAATGTAACATGATGGCCCGAGTGATTATCAGGAGAACTCCCAGAGCTGCTGTGGTATGGGGCGTGGAAGAACATGGCGCCAGGAGTCTTGGAGCCTAGAACCACCACTTGTAACCATGTGACCGTAAATAAGTCTTTCATTTTTCCTGTGTCTTATTTTCCTTACTTATAAAATGAGAAGGCCAGGCTTAATCTCCAGAGAGATAAAAAATCCATTGACTTCTGTCCACATGGGATTTGGCAAGTTTGGGCTGTCATGGTATCCATGGAGATACAGTATCAAGAGCATGTCAAGAAACATTCTGGACGTGAAGGTATGGGGACCTAAAGAGAGCAAGGAATCAAAGACGTTGACTCTTACCCAGGAATCTAGAAGCAAAACAGCATCAGTGATAGACTTGAGGAATTGGACAGGACAGCTGATTCCACATCAGATATGTGAGGCCTGCCGTGCTGACAGGCTGTCACAGGGAGAACAATTCACAGAGGGTCAGAGGAAAGCGGATCTCAGAGGCTGGGTGGCCAGTCTCTCTCTTCAACACCTTCGGCAAGGGCACAGTTCACTGCATTGAGAGCTCTTTTTGGATTGAACAACCTGAGTTATTTGCAGTATTTTTTTCCTTTTGAGCCAAAATATAACCTCCTTCCAATTTCTGCTTTCTGAAAACACACACACACACACACACACACATCTATGCCTCATCCCACGTGACAAGTTTTCACAAATTTGCAGAAAACTGAATCCCTAGAGTACTATCTTTCCCAGGTTCATCATTCTTAGCCTTTTCAGCAGTTTTTGTGTATTGTTTTTAAGTCCCTTACCAACCCTGTTGCTCCTCTCAGAACAGGCTCTCATCCGTCAATGTCCCTTTTCACTGTGGTGCATCCCAGCAGTGAGCCCCTTGGGCACATGGATTCCTTTTCTTTGAGAAGGCACCTTGCTTCCAGTGACCAAGGGGGCCAAGAGAACTGCCACATCACACTTATGACATGTGCAGAACATCTGGATGTGAACCCAGAAGACATTGTGAACACCATGAGGTGAATGACCCCAGAGTAACTGACTGAAGAGAGAAGTGTTTGGCTCATGATGGATGTGGAGGTTTAGAGGAAAAAGTGGAGTCAAAAGTCAATCTTGGGAACTGCCCTAGTGGTCCAGTGACTAAGACTCCAAGCTCCCAATGCAGGAGGCCCAGGTTTGATTCCTGGACGGGGAACTAGATCCCACATACCACAACTGAGAGTTTGCATGCTGACACTAAAAAGATCCTACATGTCACAAGTAAGATTGAAGATGAAGATTGAAGATCCCCCATGCTGCAATAAAGAGCCAGTGCAGCCAAATCAATAAACATTTTTTTTTAAAGTGGATCATGTGTTCAAAAAAAAAAGTGGACCATGAAAGAGTAGGAGTCGTCAACAGAGGAAGGAATAAATCCAAGGAAGGCTCACTGTTAGAAAGAGCAAGGAAGCAAAGCCATAAAGAAGAGGTGCAGCAGGTAGTATTCAGACTTCACAGGAAACCAAGGAACAGCTTCAGGGACTGAGGAAAAGCTGTTTTGTTTGACAAAGTCTTCCTCAGTTAATTTAATTTTCTTTTTTAAATTAATTAAATTATTTATTTTACTTTACAATATTGTATTGGTTTTTCCATACATTGACTTGAATCTGCCATGGGTGTACATATGTTCCCCATCCTGAACTCCTCTCCCACCTCCCTCCCCATCCCATCCCTCTGGGTTATCCCAGTGCACCAGCCCCGAGCACCCGAGCACCCTGTATCATGTGTTGAACCTGGACTGGCGATTCATTTCACATATGACAATTTACATGTTTCAATGCCATTCTCCCATATCATCCTGCCCTCGCCCTCTCCCGTAGAATCCAAAAGACTGTTCTATATGTCTGTGTCTCTTTTTTTTTTTTTTTTAACTTTACAATATTGTATTGATTTTGACATGTATCAAAATGAATCCACCACAGGTATACATGTGTTCGCCATCCTGAACCTTCCTCCCTCCTCCCTCCCAATACCATCCCTCTGGGTCGTCCCAGTGCACCAGCCCCAAGCATCCAGTATCATGCATGGAACTTGGACTGGCGACTCGTTTCATACATGATATTATAGATGTTTCAATGCCATTCTCCCAAATCATCACACCCTCTACCTCTCCCAGAGTCCAAAAGCTGTTCTATACATCAGTGTCTCTTTTGCTATCTCGTATACAGGGTTATTGTTACCATATTTCTAAATTCCATATATATGTGTTAGTATACTGTATTGGTGTTTTTCTTTCTGGCTTACTTTACTCTGTATGATAGGCTCCAGTTTCATCCACCTCATTAGAACTGATTCAAATGTATTCTTTTTAATGGCTGACTAATACTCCATTGTGTGTATGTACCACAGCTTTCTTATTCATCTGCTGATGGATATCTAGGTTGCTTCCATGTCCTGGCTATTATAAACAGTGCGGCAATGAACATTGGGGTACACGTGTCTCTTTCCCTTCTGGTTTCCTCAGTGTGTATGCCCAGCAGTGGGATTGCTGGATCATAAGGCAGTTCTATTTCCAGTTTTTTAAGGAATCTCCACACTGTTCTCCATAGTGGCTGTACTAGTCTGCATCCCCACCAACAGTGTAAGAGGGTTCCCTTTTCTCCACACCCTCTCCAGCATTTATTGCTTGTAGACTTTTGGATCACAGCCATTCTGACTGGCGTGAAATGGTACCTCATTGTGGTTTTGATTTGCATTTCTCTGATAATCAGTGATTTTGAGCATCTTTTCATGTGTTTGTTAGCCATCTGTATGTCTTCTTTGGAGAATTATCTATTTAGTTCTTTGGCCCATTTTTTGATTGGGTCATTTATTTTTCTGTAATTGAGCTGTAGGAGTTGCTTGTATATTTTTGAGATTAGTTGTTTGTCAGTTGCTTCATTTGCTATTGTTTTCTCCCATTCTGAAGGCTGTCTTTTCACCTTGCTTATAGTTTCTTTTGTTGTGCAGAAGCTTTTAAGTTTAATTAGGTCCCGTTTGTTTATTTTTGCTTTTATTTCCAATATTCTGGGAGGTGGGTCATAGAGGATCCTGCTGTGATGTATGTTGGAGAGTGTTTTGCCTATGTTCTCCTCTAGGAGTTTTATAGTTTCTGGTCTTACGTTTAGATCTTTAATACATTTTGAGTTTATTTTTGTGTATGGTGTTAGAAAGTGTTCTAGTTTCATTCTTTTACAAGTGGTTGACCAGTTTTCCCAGCACCACTTGTTAAAGAGATTGTCTTTAATCCATTGTATATTCTTGCCTCCTTTGTCAAAGATAAGGTGTCCATATGTGCGTGGATTTATCTCTGGGCTTTCTATTTTGTTCCATTGATCTATATTTCTGTCTTTGTGCCAGTACCATACTGTCTTGATAACTGTGGCTTTGTAGTAGAGCCTGAAGTCAGGCAGGTTGATTCCTCCAGTTCCATTTTTCTTTCTCAAGATAGCTTTGGCTATTCGAGGTTTTTTGTATTTCCATACAAATTGTGAAATTATTTGTTCTAGCTCTGTGAAGAATACCATTGGTAGCTTGATAGGGATTGCATTGAATCTATAAATTGCTTTGGGTAGTATACTCATTTTCACTATATTGATTCTTCCAATCCATGAACATGGTATATTTCTCCATCTATTAAGTGTCCTCTTTGATTTCTTTCACCAGTGTTTTATAGTTTTCTATATATAGGTCTTTAGTCTTTAGGTAGATATATTCTTAAGTATTTTATTCTTTTCGTTGCAATGGTGAATGGAATTGTTTCCTTAATTTCTCTATTTTCTCATTATTAGTGTATAGGAATGCAGGGGATTTCTGTGTGTTGATTTTATATCCTGCAACTTTACTATATTCATTGATTAGTTCTAGTAATTTTCTGGTGGAGTCTTTAGGGTTTTCTATGTAGAGGCCCATGTCATCTGCAAACAGTGAGAGTTTTACTTCTTCTTTTCCAATCTGGATTCCTTTTATTTCTTTTTCTTCTCTGATTGCTGTGGCCAAAACTTCCAAAACTATGTTGAATAGTAGTGGTGAGAGTGGGCACCCTTGTCTTGTTCCTGACTTTAGAGGAAATGCTTTCAATTTTTCACCATTGAGGATAATGTTTGCTGTGGTTTTGTCATATATAGCTTTTATTATGTTGAGGTATGTTCCTTCTATTCCTGATTTCTGGAGAGTTATCATAAATGGATGTTGAATTTTGTCAAAGGCTTTCTCTGTATCTATTGAGATAATCATATGGTTTTTATTTTTCAATTTGTTAATGTGGTGTATTACATTGATTGATTTGCAGATATTGAAGAATCCTTGCATCCGTGGGATAAAGCCCACTTGGTCATGGTGTATGATCTTTTTAATGTGTTGTTGGATTCTGATTGCTAGAATTTTGTTAAGAATTTTTGCATCTATGCTCATCAGTGATATTGGCCTGTAGTTTTCTTTTTTTGTGGCATCTTTGTCAGGTTTTGGTATTAGGGTGATGGTGGCCTTATAGAATGAGTTTGGAAGTTTACCTTCCTCTGCGATTTTCTGGAAGAGTTTGAGTAGGATAGGTGTTAGCTCTTCTCTAAATTTTTGGTAGAATTCAGCTGTGAAGCCATCTGGACCTGAGCTTTTGTTTGCTGGAAGATTTCTGATTACAGTTTCAATTTCTGTGCTTGTGATGGGTCTGTTAAGATTTTCTATTTCTTCCTGGTCCAGTTTTGGAAAGTTGTACTTTGCTAAGAATTTGTTCATTTCTTCCACGTTGTCCATTTTATTGGCATATAATTGCTGATAGTAGTCTATTATGATCCTTTGTATTTATGTGTTGTCTGTTGTGATCTTTCCATTTTCGTTTCTAATTTTATTGATTTGATTTTTCTCCCTTTGTTTCTTGATGAGTCTGGCCAATGGTTTGTCAATTATATTTATCCTTTCAAAGAACCAGCTTTTGGCTTTGTTGATTTTTGCTATGGTCTATTTTGTTTCTTTTGCATTTATTTCTGCCCTAATTTTTAAGATTTCTTTCCTTCTACTAACCCTGGGGTTCTTCATTTCTTCCTTTTCTAGTTGCTTTAGGTGTAGAGTTAGGTTATTTATTTGACTTTTTCTTGTTTCTTGAGGTATGCCTGTATTGCTATGAACTTTCCCCTTCAGATCAGATCAGATCAGTCGCTCAATCGTGTCTGACTCTTTGCGACCCCATGAATCGCAGCACGCCAGGCCTCCCTGTCCATCACCAACTCCCAGAGTTCACTCAGACTCAACGTCCATCGAGTCAGTGATGTCATCCAGCTATCTCGTCCTCTGTCATCCCCTTCTCCTCCTGCACCCAATCCCTCCCAGCATCAGAGTCTTTTCCAATGAGTCAACTCTTCGCATGAGTTGGCCAAAGTACTGGAGTTTTAGCTTTAGCATCATTCCTTCCAAAGCAATCCCAGGGCTGATCTCCTGCAGAATGGACTGGTTGGATCTCCTTGCAGTCCAAGGGACTCTCAAGAGTCTTCTCCAACACCACATTTAAAAAGCATCAATTCTTCGGTGCTCAGCCTTCTTCACAGTCCAACTCTCACATCCATACATGACCACTGGAAAAACCATAGCCTTGACTAGACGAACCTTTGTTGGCAAAGTAATGTCTCTGCTTTTGAATATGCTATCTACGTTGGTCATAACTTTCCTTCCAAGGAGTAAGCGTCTTTTAATTTCATGGCTGCAGTCACCATCTGCAGTGATTTTGGAGCCCAGAAAAATAAAGTCTGACACTGTTTCCACTGTTTCCCCATCTATTTCCCATGAAGTGATGGGATCGGATGCCATGATCTTAGTTTTCTGAATGTTGAGCTTTAAGCCAACTTTTCACTCTACGCTTTCACTTTCATCAAGAGGCTTTTTAGTTCCTCTTCACTTTCTGCCATAAGGGTGGTGTCAACTGCGTATCTGAGGTTATTGATATTTCTCCCGGCAATCTTGATTCCAGCTTGTGTTTCTTCCAGTCCAGCGTTTCTCCTGATGTACTCTGCATAGAAGTTAAATAAACAGGGTGACAATATACAGCCTTGACAAACTCCTTTTCCTATTTGGAACCACTCTGTTGTTCCATGTCCAGTTCTAACTGTTGCTTCCTGCCCTGCATACAAATTTCTCAAGAGGCAGATTAGGTGGTCTGGTATTCCCATCTCTTTCAGAATTTTCCACAGATTATTGTGATCCACACAGTCAAAGGCTTTGGCATAGTCAATAAAGCAGAAATAGATGTTTTTCTGGAACTCTCTTGCTTTTTCCATGATCCAGCAGATGTTGGCAATTTGGTCTCTGGTTCCTCTGCCTTTTCTAAAACCAGCTTGAACATCAGGAAGTTCGCGGTTCACATATTGCTGAAGCCTGGCTTGGAGAATTTTGAGCATTACTTTACTAGCATGTGAGATTAGTGCAATTGTGTGGTAGTTTGAGCATTCTTTGGCATTGCCTTTCTTTGGGATTGGAATGAAAACTGACCTTTTCCAGTGTTGTGGCCACTGCTGCTTTTACAGTGTCCCACAGGTTTTGGGTTGTTGTGTTTTCATTTTCATTCGTTTCTATGCAAATTTTGATTTCTTTTTTGATTTCTTCTGTGATTTGTTGGTTATTCAGCAGCGTGTTGTTCAGCCTCCATATGTTGGAATTTTTAATAGTATTTCTCCTGTAATTGAGATCTAATCTTACTGCATTGTGGTCATAAAAGATGTTTGGAATGATTTCAATTTTTTTGAATTTACCAAGGCTAGATTTATGGCCCAGGATGTGATCTATCCTGGAGAAGGTTCCGTGTGCGCTTGAGAAAAAGGTGAAAGTCATTGTTTTGGGATGAAATGTCCTATAGATATCAATTAGGTCTAACTGGTCTATTGTATCATTTAAAGTTTGTGTTTCCTTGTTAATTTTCTGTTTAGTTGATCTATCCATAGGTGTGAGTGGGGTATTAAAGTCTCCCACTATTATTGTGTTATTGTTAATTTCTCCTTTCATACTTGTTAGCATTTGTCTTACATATTGCGGTGCTCCTATGTTGGGTGCATATATATTTATAATTGTTATATCTTCTTGGATTGATCCTTTGATCATTATGTAGTGACCTTCTTTGTCTCTTTTCACAGCCTTTCTTTTAAAGTCTATTTTATCTGATATGAGTATTGCTACTCCTGCTTTCTTTTGGTCTCTATTTGCATGGGAAATCTTTTTCCAGCCCTTCACTTTCAGTCTGTATGTGTCCTCTGTTTTGAGGTGGGTCTCTTGTAGACAACATATGTAGGGGTCTTGTTTTTGTATCCATTCAGCCAGTCTTTGTCTTTTGGTTGGGGCATTCAACCCATTTACATTTAAGGTAATTATTGATAAGTATGATCCTGTTGCCATTTACTCTATTGTTTTGGGTTCGAATTTATACACCCTTTTTGTGTTTCCTGTCTAGAGAATATCCTTTAGTATTTGTTGGAGAGCTGGTTTGGTGGTGCTGAATTCTCTCAGCTTTTGCTTGTCTGTAAAGCTTTTGATTTCTCCTTCGTATTTGAATGAGATCCTTGCTGGGTACAGTAATCTGGGCTGTAGGTTATTTTCTTTCGTGACTTTACGTATGTCTTGCCATTCCCTCCTTGCTTGAAGAGTTTCTACTGAAAGATCAGCTGTTATCCTTATGGGAATTCCCTTGTGTGTTATTTGTTGTTTTTCTCTTGCTGCTTTTAATATTTGTTCTTTGTGTTTGATCTTTGTTGATTTGATTAATATGTGTCTTGGGGTGTTTCGCCTTGGGTTTATCCTGTTTGGGACTCTCTGGGTTTCTTGGACTTTAGTGATTATTTCCTTCCCCATTTTAGGGACGTTTTCAACTATTATCTCCTCAAGTATTTTCTCATGGTCTTTCTTTTTGTCTTCTTCCGGGACTCCTATGATTCGAATGTTGTAGCGTTTGATATTGTCCTGGAGGTCTCTGAGATTGTCCTCATTTCTTTTAATTCGTTTTTCTTTTTTCCTCTCTGATTCATTTATTTCTACCATTCTGTCTTTTAATTTACTAATCCTATCTTCTGTTATTCTACTATTTGTTGCCTCCAGAGTGTTTTTGATCTCATTTATTGCATTATTCATTATATATTGACTCTTTTTTATTTCTTCTAGGTCCTTGTTAAACCTTTCTTGCGTCTTCTCAATCCTTGTCTCCAGGCTATTTATCTGTGATTCCATTTTGATTTCAAGATTTTGGATCAACTTCACTATCATTATTCGGAATTCTTTATCAGGTAGAGTCCCTATCTCTTCCTCTTTTGTTTGGTTTGGTGGGCATTTATCCTGTTCCTTTACCTGCTGGGTATTCCTCTGTCTCTTCATCTTGTTTATATTGCTGAGTTTGGGGTGTCCATTCTGTATTCTGGCAATTTGTGGAGTTCTCTCAATTGTCAAGTTTCCTCACTGTGTGTGGGTTTGTACAGGTGGCTTGTCAAGGTTTCTTGGTTAGGGAAGCTTGTGTCGGTGTTCTGGTGGGAGGAGCTGGATTTCTTCTCTCTGGAGTGCAATGAAATGTCCAGTAATGAGTTATGAGATGTTTATGGTTTTGTAGTAACTTTGGGAAGCCTGTATATTGGAGCTAAGGGCTGTGTTCCTGTGTTACTGGAGACTTTGCTTGGTATGTCTTGCCCTGGAACTTGTTGGCCCTTGTGTGGTGCTTGGTTTCAGTGTAGGTATGGAGGCGTTTGATGAGCTCCTGTCAATTAATGTTCCCTGGAGTCAGGAGTTCCCTGGAGTAAGGGTTTTGACTTAAGCCTCCTGCTTCCAATTATAGGTCTTATTTTTACAGTAGTCTCAAAACAGAAGCATCGATAAAACATCTAGGTTAAAGATGAAAAGTTTCTCCACCGTGAGGGTCACCCAGAGAGGTTCACAGCGTTACATAGAGAAGAGGAAGGAGGGAGTTAGAGGTGACCTGAATGAGATGAGGTGGAATCAGTAGAGGAGAAAGTGAGCTAGCCAGTAATTACTTCCTTATGTGCACTCCACAGCTGGACTGCTCAGAGATGTTCACGGAGTTATACAGAGAAGAGAAGAGGAAGGAAGGAGACAGAGGTGGCCAGGAGAATAAAAGGGGGGAATGAAAAGGAGAGAGACAGATACAGCCAGTAATCAGTTCCCTAAGTGTTCTCCACCATCTGAAACACACAGAAATTCACAGAATTGGGTAGAGTAGAGAGGGGTTAGGGAGGAGACACAGGCGACCTGGTGGAGAAAAAGGAGAGTCCAAAGGGAGAGAGAGCAGTCAAGCCAGTAATCTCGCTCCCAAGTAAAAAATGGGTACTGAACATTGGGTTCTTAAAGGTACAAAATTGGTAACAAATACCTAAAAGCAAAAATTAAAAATCTGGAGTAGAGTTTGGAATTTCAAAAATACAATGTTAAAGAAAGGAAGAAGGAAAAGAAAGAGAGAAAAAGAAAAACAAAGTCACAAAAATTATAAAGAAAATATAGGTACAAAATTGATAACAAATACCAAAAAGCAAAAGTTAAAAATCTAGAGTAGAGTTTGGAATTTCAAAATACAATGTTAAAGAAAAGAATGAGAAAAAGAAAGAGAAAAAACAAAAAATCAAAAACAAAGTCACAAAAATTATAAAGAAAATATAGGTACAAAATTGATAACAAATACCAAAAAGCATACATTAAAAATCTAGAGTAGAGTTTGGAATTTCAGAAATACAATGTTAAAGAAAAGAAGAAGAGAAAGAAAGAGAGAAAAAAAAAGTCACAAAAATTATATAAAAAAAATATAGGTACAAAATTGATAACAAATACCAAAAAGCTAAAATTAAAAATCTAGAGTAGAGTTTGGAATTTCAAAAATACAATGTTAAAGAAAAGAAGAAAAAAAAAAGAAAAAGAAAAAAAACAAGATTACAAAAATTATAAAGTATATATGAAGTTTGCTTTAAAAAAATAGGGTCTTTTTTTTTTTTTTTGCAAAGTAATAGTAGGTTATGAAAGTGAAAATTAAAGGAGTAATAGAGGACTTAAAAATTTTTTTAATTAAAAAAAAAAGAAAGAATGATCGTTAAAAATAGTAAAAATATATCTAGGACTTTATCTGGTGTTGTGGGTATTGTGGGGTAAGTTCATTTTCGGCTAGTTCCTTGGTCCGACTTATATTTCTCAAGATCTACAGGCCCCTTCCTATGTAGTCGGTACTAAAGACAGGGTTTTAATCTATTGCCTGTCGCTTCCAAGGCGGTTCCCTCTGTTATAGCGTCTTCTGTTTGCTGGTCTCTTCAGTGTCTGATTTCCACCCTGATACAAAGGGGGCAGTGGTGGACACTTTTTTTTTTTTTTTTTAGGCTCACTTGTTCAGTTGCGCTGTGGGGAGGGAGGGACGCTGCAAACAAATAACACTGGCGTGTGCTCGCAGTGCCTCAGCCACACTGGGCCTGCCTCTGCTCACGGCGTGTAGCCTCCCTGCCCACACTGCTCAGGCTCTAGGTTGCTCCGCCGGGAACCATCCGAGGCCGGCCCTGGGCTGCTTGCACCTCCCAGGTCTAAGCCGCTCAGGCTCAGGCACTTGGGTAGTCCTCAGAGGTGCAGACTCGGTTGGGCCTGTGTTTTGTGCCCTTCCCAGGTCCAAGCAACTCAGTTGATGAGGTGTTTGGTGAGCGCGGTTGCTGCGACTTATCGCTTCCCTGCAGCTCGGTTTTCTGGGTGTACAACCGGCGCACCTTTTCTGGCAGATGTTGACTGTCCAGAACCCCAAGAAGTCTTAGGTAGCAAAGAAGCCTGCTTACAGTTTTGTAGATAATGTCTCTCTGGGGCTGCGATTGCCCACTTCCGGCTCTGGCTGCCTGTCACCGGAGGGGGATGTTCTGCAGCCGGCTATCTCTGTTCAGTCCTTTGTTCCGTGAGCAGGCCTGGCGGTGTCTTAGGTTAAAGCTGGCTTTTGGCGTGGTAGTTATCCCACAGTCTGGTTTGGTAGCCCAAATTAGTTCGCTCAGATAGCGCTCGGGGCATTTAGGCCAGATCCTTACTCTAAGCGACGTAGTCTGTGCCTCCCTGCCCAGCCCCCACTTGCTAGTGGCGGGTGCAGGTGTCTTCGCTGCTTCTCCGCTGGGGGAGTTACTGTTGGGCTCGTAATCTGTGGGTTTTAATTGTTTATTTTTCCTCCCTGTTATGTTGCCCTCTGTGCTTCCAAGGCTCCACACAGACTCGGCAGTGAGAGTGTTTCCTGGTGTTTGGAAACTTCTCTCTTTTTAAGACTCCCTTCCTGGCATGGAGCTCCATCCCTCCCTCTTTTGTCTCTTTTTTTGTCTTTTATATTTTTTCCTACCTCCTTTCGAAGACACTGGGTTGCTTTTCTGGGTGCCTGATGTCCTCTGCCAGCATTCAAAAGTTGTTTTGTGGAATTTACTTGGCTTTTAAATGTTCTTTTGATGAATTTGTGGGGGAGAAAGTGGTCTCCCCATCCTATTCCTCCACCATCTTTTGTCTGTGTCTCTTTTGCTGTCTCACATACAGGGTTATTGTTACCATCTTTCTAAATTCCAAATATATGTATTAGTATGCTGTATTGGTGTTTTTCTTTCTGGATTACTGTATAATAGGCTCCAGTTTCATCCACCTCATTAGAACTGATTCAAATGTATTCTTTTTAATGGCTGAGTAATACTCCATTGTGTGTATGTACCACAGCTTTCTTATCCATTCATCTGCTGATGGACATCTAGGTTGCTTCCATGTCCTGGCTATTATAAACAGTGCTGCAATGAACATTGGGGTACATGTATCTCTTTAAATTCTGGTTTCCTCAGTGTGTATGCCCAGCAGTGGGATTGTTGGGTCATAATGGCAGTTCTATTTCCAGTTTTTAAAGAAATCTCCACACTGTTCTCCATAGTGGCTGTACTAGTCTGCATTCCCACCAACAGTGTAAGAGGGTTCCCTTTTCTCCACACCCTCTCCAGCATTTATTGCTTGTAGACTTTTGGATCACAGCCATTCTGACTGGCGTTAAATGGTACCTCATTGTGGTTTTGATTTGCATTTCTCCGATAATGAGTGATTTTGAGCATCTTTTCATGTGTTTGTTAACCATCTGTATGTCTTCTTTGGAGAAATGTCTGTTTAGTTCTTTGGCCCACTTTTTGATTGGGTCATTTATTTTTCTGGAATTGAGCTGCAGGAGTTGCTTATATATTTTTGAGATTAATTCTTTGTCCATTGCTTCGTTTGCTATTATTTTCTCCCATTCTGAAGGCTGTCTTTTCACCTTGCTTATAACCAGGACCCGCATCAGACAGTTCCTGGCAGAGCAAACTCAGTTAATTTTAGGGCAGTAGCTTTCAAAGTGTAGAGAAGTAAAACGCTGCAGATCTTTAAGGAATGAATTCTGAATTACAACGAAATGGGACAATAGGTATTTGACTACTCAAGAAGAAAGCCTGGTAGTCAAGTTGATGAAAAGGAAGGGCTATACATATGTATTTGATTTTTGTTGTTGCTTTTCATTTGAAGTTAGGGCAACCTTAAACATATTAAAAAAAGTCATAAGGATTTTAGACAGTTACCATCTCTAGACTTCTCAGTTGTACAAGGAGGGTGTTAGGCTAAATGCTACTGGAAGCTTCTCCCAGCTCTGATCTCCTATGGTTCTGTAAGGGATGGAATCTAGAGAAGAAAAGGAACTTGGACACCTGCAAGGGAGTCTGTAGCTGTCACACAAGGATGGTCAGGGAGTTCTTAGTCTTGAATGATACATCTTGCCAGGGTCTCTTCTCAGAACACAGTTAGATGTTATCTAGTATTTGTTCTCTACATCTGTGTCTCTATTTCTAAATAAGATCACCTATACCATTTCCTAGCTTCCACATGTATGTGTTAATAGATGATATTTATTTTTCTCTTTCTGACTTCACTCTTTATGACATTCTCTAGGTCCATATTCCCCATGCCTCTACAGATGATCCAATATTGTTCCTTTTTATGGCTGAGTAATATTCCATGGGGCTTCCCTGGTGGCTCAGATGGTAAAGAATCCACCTACAAAGCAGGAGATCTGGGTTCAATCCCTGGGTTGGGAAGATCCCCTGGAAAAAGCAGTGGCAGTCCACTCCAGTATTCTTGCCTGGAATACTGGACAGAGGAGCCTACTGGGCTACAGTCTATGGGTTCACCAAGAGTCGGACATGGATGAGCAACTAAACACAGCACAGTAATATTCCATGTGTGGCTCATTCACTTTGCTATACAGTAGACACTAACACAACATTGTAAAGCAACCATACTCCAATAAAAATTAATTTAAAATAAACACAATTAGATCACCATTGCTAATCCTTCTGCATGTCCTCTCTTGGTTAAAGGCTTTGCTGTCAGTTCCCTAGACTGGAAGCTTGCAGTCATTCTTGCCTCTTGCTCATGTTTCCCCAGTCTATAATTAACTAGGGTTGTGAAGTCATATCTACTAAAATCTCCATTGCAGCTCTCCTTCTCTGCATCCCTACTACCACCTTTGTTCAGGTCTCAAAGTCACTTACTAGGACACCTACAACAGCCTTCTGATTTGCCCACAACTTGATGATCTCAGGTGGTAAAGAATCTGCCTGCAATGGGATTCAGACTCCCAATGCCTGCAAGTGGGAGACCTGGGTTCGATCCCTGGGTTGGGAAAATCCCCTGGAGAAGGGAACAGCTACCCACTCCAGTATTCTTGCCTGGAGAATTCCTTGCCTGTACAGTCCATGGGGTCGCCAGGAGTCAGACATCACTGAGTGACTTTGACTTTCACTTTTGATCTCCTCGGATCCACCCAGTCTGGCTAAGGCAGAAGTCTAATCTTTTCTTACAATGTTCATCATATCCCAGTGTTTCCCCATTTCCCGAAGACTTATGCTTGTTCACCAGCCAACAAGTCATAGTGGGGTAGGTATCACCCTTCCTGACTACCAGCTTCATCTCTGACCACAAACCCCCCACCCCCAGCTTAGACTGGAATGGGGTGCTCCAACATTCGCTGCTGTTGGCTGTTCCTTGCCTGTAACAAGCTGCCTCCTTCACTTTAACTATGTTCTCTGTTCTGTTGGGAATGGCACCCACCTGGATTTTGAAAAAGCTTTTTTTTTTTGGTTGTTATAGAAAATATCAAGCCTGTATGGAAGACGAGAGAACAGTATGACAACCCCACCCATGAGTCTGTCTCTCAACTGCAACAGTTATCAACTCAGGGCCACTCTTGTTTCATCCACACCACTGCCTCCACCCACAGTGGGGCATTTTTGAAGCACACCCAGACAGCATGTCGTTTCATTCATAAATACTTAAGTGTGTATCTTTAAAAGAGAAAGATCTGTTTTTGATCATCAGAATAGCACTGTAAAAAAAATTTTTTGGCCATGCCACATGGCATGTGGGATCTTAGTTCTCTGACCAGGGATGGAACCTGTGCCCTCTGTATTGGAAGCTCGGAGTCTTAACCACTGGACCACCAAAGAACTTCCCACAATACCACTTTTTAAAGTGTGGTCCTCAGATTGCTTCTTTTAGAAGCACATGTGATGCTATTTAAATGCAGATTTCTGGACCTCACCAAGTCAGGCATTCTGGGAGCATATTTTTTTTTCTTTTGGCTCTGCTAGTTCTTTTTAAGGAGAAGGCAATGGCAACCCACTCCAGTACTCTTGCCTGGAAAATCCCATGGGTGGACGAGCCTGGTAGGCTGCAGTCCATGGGGTCGCTAAGAGTCAGACACGACTGAGCGACTTCACTTTCACTTTTTCACTTTCATGCATTGGAGAAGGAAATGGCAACCCACTCCAGCGTTCTTGCCTGGAGAATCCCAGGGATGGGGGAGCCTGGTGGGCTGCCGTCTCTGGGGTTGCACAGAGTCGGACACAACTGAAGCGACTTAGCAGTAGCAGCAGCATCAGTTCTTTTTAAAATTGTGTTAAAATGGACATAACCTAAAATGGAGCATCTTAACCCTTTTTAAGTGTTCAGTTCACTGGTATTAAGTACATTGACACCATTGTGTAACTCTCACCACCATCCATCTCCAGGAGTTTTCATCATCCCCACCACAAATTCTGTATCCAGGAATCACTGACTCCCCATCCCCTGTCCCTTTCCTTGCAGCCTGTGGTCATCTCTGTTCTACTTCCAGCTCTATGGATTTGTCAGCAGCATGTTTTAGCAAACACCCTGGGTGACTGGCAAGGGGGGCGGTGCCTCCAAATTTGGAAACTATCGGATCAGATAATCTCTAGGGTGCCTCTTGGTGGTGGTGGTTTTAGTTGCTCAGTCATATCCGACTATTTGTGGTCCTATGGACCATTGCCTGCCAGGCTCCTCTGTCAATGGGATTTCCCAGGCAAGAATACTGAGTGGGTAGCCATTCCCTTCTCCAGGGGATCTTCCCGACCCAGGGATTGAACTCATGTCTCCTGCATTGCAGGTTCTTTACCGACTGAGCCACCAGGGAAACCAGGATCTTTCTTAAGTTTTACCTAACTGGAAAAGGGCCGTATCGTGTTCGCTGCAGCAGGGTCTGGCCCCATGTTCATCCTCAAGCCTGCATGTGCTGTCAGCTGCACCTGACTTTGGTGGTGACTCTTCCTGTTCACATTCACTGAGCAAAGCTGATCCGCCCTCTCCTTCTGTGGGACTGCTTCTTCCTCCCCAGCACCTGTTCCTGGGCCTGAATGGCTGCCTCCCCGCACCATCCCTCTCCCTCTCTCTGTGGTCTCTCTGCAATTTTCCTTTATAATTCACGCTGCCTGGCAGTTTCTGCCCTGTTCCCGCTGTCTAGTGTGAAGTTTATGGTTTCCTCCCACCACTCTGACTCTAGTCATTCCCTTGATTTCCAAACAAAACCACAACATATCTCAGCTTCCAGTTCATCCTTTTATTCCCCCCGTTTTTGTGGCTTGGGGATACTTGCCTGTTGACAGTGAACGAGAAGATGAACATAGCTGTATTTTGGATCCCTGAAGAATGCCTGCCAAAGCCGCCTGGAGAAGATAAATATTTCTGTCTCTGTGGTTTACCGTGGCTCAAGCTCTGACTTTACATAGAGAACGGATGTTCAAAAGGCTTTTATTTTTAATTAGGAAAATAAAAATTACAGCTTATAAAGCAAAGCCAGGGGAACTGCAGTTTTAACCGTGTTAGCTTTCAGCTGTGGAATGTGTTGACAGTTGATATGGTTCATCATTGCTTTAAAAGTTCTTCCCCGGAGCCTTCCTAGTTTCTATGGGATTCACAGAGCTTCCTTAGTCATGCTGCCCTCCCTCTCGTTTAGCATGTATGAGAACCAAGGAAATGAGACAGATTCAGAACACTTTGTGTATTTTCCACTGCCATTTTAGCCTCTCCATTTGTGTTTGCTCAAATTCAATCAGGTTATATTTTAGACATTGTGTTTTTCTCACAACAGTAGTAACAACTAATATTGAGGACTTTGTGCCAGACTGTGTCCTCAGTGTTGTATGGATTAATTCTGATCCAATTCTCACAATGATCCCATGAGGAGGCATTATTATTAGCTTCATTTTAGGGATGAAGAAACAAACATTTAGATTAAGGAATTGTCTCCAACATTTCAGGTCTACTAAGTGGTGGATGGTGATGCTCTGGCCTGTGATTTGAGGAAGGGCTCCAATTTTGTGTTAGGAGAACTGAATTCAAGGCTCTCCCATCCTTGGGTTGGTCTCATAGGGCAGACAGAGAAGTTAGCGATTAGATTGCTGCGTTGTGAGGCTTAAAGCTGAGGGATGGCTTCCTGGGAGAGCTGGTACACGAAGTGATGTCTTAAGATGTACATGGGTGTTAGAACAGCATGTCAGGCATTGAGGTTGTATGTAGGCCAACTGATCCATGGGGGCCACCACACCTGGGCACTGAGGTACTGAGTGAGGAGAGGGGGCTGGAGGCTAAGGAGGTGGTAATGACAGCCTGGAAAGTGGGCAAGTCTTGGAGGCCTTTCATGGCTCATAAAGGATTTGGACTTCATCTGGAGGCAGTGAGAGTCATTTAGGGATTTTTAACAAGTGATGTAATCACAACGATTACATTTTTAGAAAGATCTTTCTGGCCTTCTGAAATTTGTATCTAATTATTCACTATAATAAATAAAACTGTAGCAAATCTCAAATTGCCCCTCTCTACATCTCTAATTGTCTCCTTAGGACACATTTGCTGGGGTGGAATTAGGAGGCCAGAAGATGGACACATTGAAGGCATTTAATTCCTACCATCAAATTTCCTCTTTAAAATTTAAACAAAAGATACTGCAGTGTTCAGGCAGTGCTGAATCTTATTTCTGTTTTTCTCCCATGGTAATTTTAAAAATTAAATTCTCATTAAATGGGAGTGTATCTTTGTGCATTTTTTTTTCTGGGAGATTATATAGATGGCATAAATCTTTCAGACCCTCTGCATTTAAGAGTCCCTTTCTTATACCCTCAAATGAGCAAATGTATGAACTCTTGTTTAATAACTATCTTCTTTATGCCTAAGCTGTCCTTTATACTTGTGTTGTGAACCTTTTTTTTTTTTTAAAACGTAAGATTTTTCTCCATATACTTAAAATGAGAGGATTTTTAAAGAATCAGTCCAGGTATTACTTTCTTTTCAAATTTTGGTAAACAGAAGTTTGGGGACATGGATTGAAATCTTTCTTGGGTGCATGAACGTTTTCTTCTGTTGTATTTGTGCCTCTTTTCTATTGTTTTTCTTATTTATTCTAAAGGTTCATCACCTCTGTGTATTGAATCTCTTCTCTGTTTTTAACATGTGATACCTCCTGCACTTTTTGTGTTTCTCCTCTATGTTTTGGATGCACATATGCCCTTCAAACAACCATTTGCTGTCCTTACCATGAATGTATTTCCTACTATTCATTTTTCTTCTGTCATAGAGCAAACTTTGCATTATTTTTGTATTTTTTCAGTCTTTTCTCAACCAAGCCAGAGATTTTTTCCAGCCATGTTCTGAGTGTTCTGCTTACTTTTTTCCTGCCTTGGTCCTTGTTGCTGCGTGCTCTGTTTTTCTAGTTGCAGTGCGCAGGCTTCTCCTTGTGGTGGCTTCTCTAGTTGCAGGGCTTGGGCTCTAGGGTGCAGGCTTCAGTGGTTGTGGCACGCGGGCTTAGTTGCTCTATAGCATGTGGTTTCTTCCCAAACCAGAAATCGAACCCTAGTCCCCTACATTGGCACATGGATTCTTTTTTTTTTTTTTTTTTTAATTGGGAGCGCGCGCCGCCGCGCAGCGACCTCTACCGCCCGCGGGGCGCAGCTCCCGGGCGCCTGGACCCGCCCCCGTCCGGCCCCCGGGCTTGGAGGAGGGGGCTGCGCTGCTCCTGGGCCGGGATCCCCTGCAGCTGGCACATGGATTCTTAACCACTGGACCGCCAGGGAAGTTCATGTTTTGACTTTCTTAATCTCTTCATTTATCTTTTGTTTTATAGAACATTTCCTTGAATTTTATTGTCATTAACTTTTAAGGAGATGCTGTAGCATTTCCTTCTGTTTCTGATAATATTTTTTCCCAAAATATGCTTTCCTTTCACAGATATATGTTACATTCTTCTTCTTTAACAGCAAAAAAATTATTATAACAAGTGGATATTGGTGTTTGTTTATTCATTTTTGAAATAGAAAAATAAATGCCCCAAAATAGTATTGTCAGATTTTCCTGGGCTCCTTTCATTGTCTTCTTGGATAATCTTAAATTGCATCTCTCACCTGTGATCCTGCTGAGGCAGGGTAAAATAATGCCAGTAGCTACTATGTTATCTTTGATAAATTATCTTCAGTTTCCTCATCTGTACAATGGGAATAATAATAATACCTCCTGATGGGGTTGTTGCTATGAGTAAATGATAAAACATATGTGAAGTACATGGAACAGTGTCTCACACAAATAACAATGTAATGAATGTTAGTTGTTGTCATTTTTGTTGTAATTATTGAACTTTTCACTCTGACATCTCATTTAATCCCAACCTAACCCCATTAGGTTGGTACTGTTACTGTTGCTATATGACAAGAAATTATTGCCTTTGTATTTGAATAACAGTTTGACTGGACATAATATTCTTGGGACCTCAACTCTCTCTCTCAAATCTCTTGTTCATCTTTTTCTGGTTTTGAATGTTGCTGAGTCTGAAATCCACCTGACTTTTTTATTCTTATAAGGGACTTGATTTTTGTACCTAGATGCTTATGGAATTCTATTTTTCATCCTCAAAGTCTTATTTTTTAAGTATATTCGTTTACATAAACTTAGTGCTTTGAGACTGGAGAAGGCAATGGCAACCCACTCTAGTACTCTTGCCTGGGAAATCCCATGGACAGAGGAACCTGGTAGGCTGCAGTCCATGGGGTCACAGAGTCGGACATGACTGAGAGACATCACTTTCACTTTTCACTTTCATGCACTGGAGAAGGAAACGGCAACCCACTGCAGTATTCTTGCCTGGAGAATCCCAGGGATGGGAGCCTGGTGGGCTGCTGTCTATGGGGTCGCACAGAATTGGACACGACTGACGTGACTTAGCAGCAGCAGCAGCAGTGCTTTAAGATAGCACAAATGTATTATCTCACAGTTCGGTGGGTCAGAAACCAAATAGATTTAGCTGATTTCTATAGATCCCATTAGGCTAAAATCATGACGTCTGTCAGCTTGATCTCTTCTCTGGAGGCCCAGGGTGGAATCCACTTCCAGATTCATTCAGGCAGTTGGCAGAGTGCAGATCCATGCAGTTGCAGAGCTGAAATCTCCATTTCCTTGCTGGCTCTTGGCCGGGAGCTGTTCCCACTTCTGGAGGCCTCCTGCATTCCTTGGCTCCTGGCCTCTTCCATCCTGGAGCCAGCCACAGCGGGTTGAGTACCTCTCATGCTCTCACTCTTGCCTCTTGTTCTGCTGCATCTAACTCCAGCCAGAGAATTCTTTCTGTTTTTAGGGACTTGTGTGATTAGGCCCACTGGGATAATCGCCCTATCTTGAGGTCCATAACCTTAATCACATCTGCAGAATCGCTTTTGCCATGTAACAGCATATTCATATATTCTAAGGATTAGGGTGTGGGTATCTTTAGGGAGGGCATTCTGCTGAAAGCTCTAGGTTTTTACGTTAATCATTTTGTATCACTTTTTCCTGGAAGACACTGTAACCTTTCCAGGCTGTATTTTAGGCACATTTTTCACATATTTTATTTATGAACTTTTTTTTTTCTGTTTCATGTGTTGAAACCTCTACTTAAAGAATCCAACTATCTTCAATATTGGATTCTCTCTCATTTTATCTCTAAAAACTGCATTAAAAATCAATTTTAGAGAGATATAATTTACATACAAAATCTGTATGTAATGAGTGATGAGTTTTAACAGGTGGACACAAAACACAGAACCCCAGCCCCATTCTTGATACAGGACATCTCCATCACCCAGAAGCTTCCTTTGCACCCCAGCCCTCCATTCACCCCTCTTTTTGCTTTAAAACTTTTCTTTCTCTCTCTAAACACTGCATTCACTTCCAAGTCTTGCTTCTATGTTTTTAATTTGACCTTCAGCCATGTTTCTTCTATTTTTTTCTCTTGGTTCTGAATTGTTAGTTTCTAATGATGTTATGTTTCACAGTTTTGTTTCTTCAGCTCTGTAGTTTTCCATTTTATTCTGTGGTTTTATCATCTCCTGCCTAGGCTCTCTTATAAGTGAATTGTTCTTTTTTTTATGTTTTGGGTTTTTGGCCTCAAGGCACGTGGCATTCCCTGACCAGGGATTGATCTCTGCTCCCTTTCATTGGAAGACTAAGTCTTTTAATCCCTGGACCATCAGAGAAGTCCCTTGAATTGCTCTTTTTAAAAAAAATCTTTTCTGTTGTGGAGTTGGACACAACTGAGCACACATGCATGCACTGTGCAAAGACACAGGGAACATGCTCTGTTTCTCTGGTTGTTTTGCCCAGACATCACTCTTCAAATGCTTGTGTGCAGCTGTGGGACTTTCTTTTCTTTAAAGAAAAAATTACTGTGTGTGTGTGTGTGTGTGTGTGTGTGTGTATGTAGGGGGGAGCAAAGACAAAGCAAGATTCAGAACTGCATGAACATAATAATGTCCTTTGTTTAAATAAAAAATAATGCGTAGAAAAAAAATCATGTGGGATCATGCATACATTTTTGAGTTACCATGATTCCCCATCTCGCCTCCCCCAAATCACTCATGGATAATTTGGACAGCTCTGATATTTGTTACTCCATGGAAGGAAAGTTATGACCAACCTAGATAGCATATTCAAAAGCAGAGACATTACTTTGCCAACAAAGGTCCATCTAGTCAAGGCTATGGTTTTTCCAGTGGTCATGTATGGATGTGAGAGTTGGACTGTGAAGAAGGCTGAGCGCCAAAGAATTGATGCTTTTGAACTGTGGTGTTGGAGAAGACTCTTGAGAGTCCCTTGGACTGCAAGGAAGTCCAACCAGTCCATTCTGAAGGAGATCAGCCCTGGGATTTCTTTGGAAAGAATGATGCTAAAGCTGAAACTCCAATACTTTGGCCACCTCATGTGAAGAGTTGACTCATTGGAAAAGACTCTGATGCTGAGAGGGATTGGGGCAGGAGGAGAAGGGGACAACAAAGGATGAGATGGCTTGATGGCATCACTGACTCGATGGACGTGAGTCTGAGTGAACTCTGGGAGTTGGTGATGGACAGGGAGGCCTGGCGTGCTGCGATTCATGGGGTCACAAAGAGTTGGACACAACTGAGCGACTGAACTGAACTGATATTTGTTTTTTAAGAGGACACTTACAAGGATCTTTGAAAACCAACTTGATAGAATTCCCTGGTGGTCCAGTGGGTAGAACTCCAGACTTCCACTGTTCAATCCCTGGTTGGGGAACTAAGATCCCACAAACTAAGAAAAAAAATGATAACGAACTTGAAACATCCAGGAGACCTGAAAAACATCAAGTGTAACCATCATTTGCCCTGTTGGGAATTAAGATGTGCCTTCTCACTTACTCCACCTTCTCTCAGGATTCTGAATCTATGAGATGTAAGAGTCCAATCTGAATGAAAAAAAATCTACCTCCCATTAAAACATAATCCCCAGTTTTAGTTTTTATTGTGAAGGAGAAAAGAGAAAAAATTAATGACCATAGAGGTATAGTATGTATATGGTTAGAAAGTTCAAGCCTTTAAAAGGTGCAAAATGAAAATGAACAAAGACAAATATCAGACATTAACACATACATATGGAGTCTATAAAATGGTATAGATGATCCTATTTGCAAAAGAGAAATAGAGACACAGACGTAGAGAACAACCGTACGGACACCAAAGCAGAAAGAACGGGGTGGGATGAATTGGGAGATTGGGATTGATGTATATACACTATTGATACTATATATAAAATAGAAAATTCATGAGAGCCTACTGTATAGCACAGGGAACTCTACTCAGTGCTCTGTGGTGACCTATCTGGGAAGGAAATAAAAAAAAAAATGAGGGGATACATGTATACGTATAGCTGGTTCACTGTGCTGTACAGTAGAAACTAAGACAAAATTGTAAAGCAACTATCCTCCACTAAAAATTAATTTAAAAAAACAGCAACAAAATATAGTAAAAGCCTCCTTCTATAAACTCCAGTTCCTGGCTCTTGCAATTACTTCCTGAAAAGAGACATTATATATAAATCAGCATAGATAACATAGAGGCTATAAATATATACCATTAGAACCAGATGTGAAACAACAAAGTGGTTCAAAATTGGGAAAGGAGTACGTCAAGGCTGTATATTGTCACCCTGCTTATTTAACTTATATGCAGAGTACATCATGAGAAATGCAGGGCTGGATGAATCATGAGCTGGAATCAAGAGTGCAGGGAGAAATATTAACAACCTCAGATATGCAGATGATACTACTCTAATAACAGAAAGCAAAGAGGAATTATAGAGCCTCTTGATGAAAGAGGAGAGTAAAGAAGCTGGCTTAAAATTCAACATTCAAAAAACTAAGATCATGGCATCCAATCCCATTACTTCATGGCAAATAGATGGGGAAAAAGTGGAAAAACTGATAGATTTTATTTTCTTGAGCTCCAAAATCACTGTGGACGGTAACTACAGCCATGAAATTAAAAGACACTTGCTCCTTGAAAGAAAAACTATGACAGACATTGTGTTAAAAAGCAGAGATCACTTTGCCAACAAAGGTCTGTATAGTCAAAACTATGGTTTTTCAAGTAGTCATGTACGGATGTGAGAGTTGGACCATAAAGAAGGCTGAGCATTGAAGAATTCATGCTTCTGAACTGTGGTGCTGGAGAGGAGTCTTGAAAGTCCCTTGGACTGCAAGGAGATCAAACCGGTTAATCCTAAAGGAAATCAACCTTGAATATTCATTGGAAGAACTGATGCTGAAGCTCCAATACTTTGGTTACCTGATGCGAAGAGCCAACTCATTGGAAAAGATCCTGATGCTGGGAAAGATTGAGGGAAAAAGGAGAAGGGGGTGACAGAGGATAAGATGATTGGATGACATCACTGACTCCATGGAAATGAGTTTGAGCGAAGTCAGGGAGTTAGTGAAGGACAGGGAAGCCTGGCATACTGGAGTTCACAGGGTTGCAAAGAGTGGGACATGACTTAGCGACTAAACAACAACAATATGTAATATGTACACTATATAGGCATGTCTGTGTCCTTTTGTATAGTTAGACAAAAGATCATAGCATGTGATCCTTATTTCATAAGACCACATACTTATTTCATTTAACAGCCTCCAAAAGGAGAATATTCCTTATCAATTCACATAGATTCACCTTCTTTTCAGTGACCTCATCCTATTATTGAATACATTGTATGGATGTGTCTTCTTAAATTTAATCAGTCTCCTTTCCAGTTTACCCATGGGAAAGCAGCAAGCACAGAAAAGAGTAAAGATGCAAATATTGCTCCAGTACTACTCCATCCTAAGGAGCTGAGTCATGGAAAATAAGGATTAGAAAATAGTTTCCCAGTAACAATTTCCAACAAAACAAAATGAAAAAAGGAAGGTGTTATTGATATTTCTTTATTGCTCATGGAGAGCAATAATGTTTCGATTCTGCTGTGCTCTTGTGTACAACTGTGGTGAAGCTTCATGTAGAGAGAGATGCTTAGGTGATTCTGAGAGATCTTTATAACCAGCTTATTCTGAGATTTTAAACATTAAGCCTTGGAACTGTATTTGAAGCAAACAGCTCAGCAGCATTTTTTCTGAAGTTATTTAGTACAACATTTTCCCATGAATAGAGGTCTATATTCACTTAAATTTAGGAAATCATGCACGTCATATCCACCCCCCTTGAGTATGTATGGTATGTGTTCATATATCATAGTCTGGGGAGAAATTTTTCAGTAAATAAAACTATTGAACATTATTGAAAACAGTGTTTTCCAGACTTACTCAATCACTGCTCTCTTTCCAGCCTATCACTTATTAATATCTCATGATGCAAGTGTTGCTTCAGATTGTCTTAAAAATATGTGTCCCGATGGAGTCTATGTCTTAAATTCAGTGCAGGAATCAGTAAACATTTTCTATAAAGAGCCAAATAATAAATATCTTAGGTTTTGCCAGCCAAACAGTCTATATTACAAATCCTCAGCCCTGGCACGTAACACAAAAGCAGCCATAAACAAGGCTGAACAAGTGACCATGACTGTATTCCAGTAAGTCTTTAGTTATGGACACACATTGAATTGTATGTCATTTTTACATGACACAAAATATTATCCTTCTTTTTTCTCCCCATCTATTTAAAACTATGAGAATCATTCTTAGCAGGTAGGCTGTGCAGAAATAGGTGGACGGGATTTGACCTGTAGGCCAAAGGAGGACACCCTGTGATTTAGTGGATAAAGATTCAGGATAAGAAATACATGCTTTATTCAGTCAGATTGGGCAACAGCTGTGATAGTTTCAAGAAAATTCAGAAGTTTTGTGTGTTGTTATATATTAAAATGTTGATGTTGTTTAGTTGCTCAGTCGTGTCCAACTCTTTGGGACCCCATAAACTGTAGCCCTCCATGCTCATCTGTTCATGGAATTCTCTAAGCAAGAATACTGGAGTGGGTTGCCATTTCCTTCTCCAGGGGCTCTTCCTGGACCAGGAATCAAACCTGTGTCTCCCTCAATGGCAGGCAGATTCTTTACCACTGAGCCACCAGGGAAGCCCATATATTAAATAAAAAAGAATATTAAAGCTTCATCTACTCTGCAGAAGGAGAAGGAAATGGCAACTCACTCCAGAATTGTTGCCTGGAGAACCCCATGGACAGAGGAGCCTGGTGGTCTACAGTCCATAGGGTTGCAAGAGTTGGACACAACTTAGTGACTAAACCACCACCACCGCTCTGCAGAAAGCATGCTGTCCTACAGTTTTGCTCCTAATATCAAGATATTTTAATAAAACTCTGCCTGTTAAGACAGGGTAAGCACCAAAATGATTTCTTGAATAAATACTGGTGAACATCTCCATGTTATAAAAGAACTCAGAGTAGAAATTATCTCTACATGATTTATTATGACCAAATCCTACAGAAAACCTTTTAACGATGATATGCAAAGGTCAGAGCACAGAATTTGAATTAAATAAAATAGGTGCAAAAGTTTAGTGGATTTCTGGTAAAAGCTTCTTTCTGTTGCTGATGAGGTTGGAATGTTTGTCCATGACACATTTTCAGGCACCAACAAAAGGACAGCCTCCGAAACATTGAATCCCCTCTGAATGAAGTTACATTTTTCCTTCATGTGTCACTCCCCCTTTGTGGTCTCTTTGGACTGACGGCCCGTGTCCTCCCCTGCTCCGACCCCTGGGGCTCCCCGGTTGCCTGCAGGTTCGTTCCGGAGCCGTGGTCCGCCTGCAGTGCCACATGTGGGCCAGGTGTTCAGGTGCGAGAGGTAAAGTGCCGCGTGCTCCTGACCTTCACGCAGACTGAGACCGAGCTGCCAGAGGAAGAGTGTGAGGGCCCCCGGCTGCCCACAGAGCGGCCCTGCCTCCTGCAGCCCTGTGATGAGAGCCCCGCCGTCCGAGAGCTGGCCGCCTCCCTGCAGGAGCAGGACAGTGAGACGACCTACGACTGGGAATACGCTGGCTTCACCCCCTGCACCGCCACCTGTTTGGGAGGTATTTGATCTTTTACTTAAGGGACAGCTGTGTCTGGCATTGCTATGGTTTGAGAAATAGTAATACTAAATCGGTAAAGCCTCATCTAAAAACTAGCAGAAGTCCAAAGGAGGAGAAGTCATTTGAATAATTGAAAACTGTGCCTTTTTTTTATTTCAGTTTTCATCATCATTATTTTAGAAAGATAAGGGACAGTGGGACTAGATCCTGTGTTCCTAAGCATTTGCCTAACTGAGATGGTTACAGAGGTCACCGATTGATAGAGAATAAATAGGAAAATGCAAGAAATTATTAGTTGAGGTAGTGTTGTGCATAAGTCAGAATTACAGAATGAAGCAGCCTGGGACTGGCTTATCTGATGCTCTCTTGGTCAGAAGTTATTCTCAGAAAATAATTTAGGTTCATACCTGCACATTGAACCAGAAACCAGTATGGAGCAAACTGATCACCATGATTTATGTGTGTGTACATGTGTGTACACATAGCCAGGGACCCTGATAGGACTAGGAAGTGATCATATTGCCAGGTGGCCCCCTTGGGGTGGAAATTAGCCCCAAGGTGCTTCAAGCATTCCAGGATCCAAAAGGGAGTGAATGAGCCCAGAGAAGTCCAGATAGTCATTCTTTCTCTGCTGGAAGTAAAAGGACAGAAATAATCAGTGGGAAACCATGATCCTCTAGCGACATGAAGGGGACTCCTGTCTCAGGAATTCAGGCCCTGACATCCTCTCACTCACTCCTGACTGTGCCTTCCAGCCAGCTGTCGTGGCTGAAGCTGGGGGCTAGAAATGCTCTAACCAGACTTCCCTGGTGGTCCAGTTGTTAAGACCATGCACTTCCACTGCAAGGGGCATGGGTTTGATCCCAGGTCAGGGAACTATGATCCTACATGCCGTGTGGCATGGTCAAAGAAAAAAAGGGAAAAAAAAAAAAGAAAGAAATGCTCTGACTTCAGTGCCAGCCAGTGGTGCAAAAGCTAAGGAAGCTGCTGCCTTAGGGGGAAGTTGGCTTAACAGCCTGCTCCACTCCTCCTGGCAGCCCTGCACCCTTTACTAGGCATTCCCCATCAGGTCTTAAGAGCTCGTGTGCCAGTCATTGTGCCCTGGCCTCTTCCCTGGGCAGGTGGAGTGCATTCTCTGTTCTTACCATCCAGTCGCTGTGACTTGAGGTATTTGTCTTTCTCTTTCCTGTGTAGTTCAACCTGTAAATCCACCTATCCTGAACACCAGCCCATCAGTAAGCCCAGGTGAACTGGCATGTGCTTTACCCCTAGGCCTCAGTTAAGCTACTGTCTTTCATATGGTGGTACCCCTGTGCAATTAGGAAAAGAACTCTCCTCTGCCTCCAGATTCTCTCTCTCTCTTGCTTGCTTCTCTCTGCTTCCTAGAAGCCCACCTCAGCTAGCCAGGAGTTTAGCCTGCTTCACCCAACACTAAATGTCTACTGTGTCTCTTCCCTCCCAGGAATTGAAGTCTCACTTTCCTCCTCACTTTCATGTCTGCTTTGGCCCAAACCTCTGGGTTCAGGGTCCTGGACATGTCTTCTGTTATATCTTGGAAGCCTTAAGACTGATATGCCCTTCATAATCTGGGAACTGGTACTTTCCTGATGAGTCGGGGGAAGCCCTCCAGAGATAGTCATGCATGCTTGCATGCCTGCTCAGTCAATTGTGTCTGACTCTGTGACCACATGAACTGTAGCCTGCCAGGTTCCTCTGTCTATGGGATTCCCCAGATAAGAATACTGGAGTGGGTTGCCATGCCCTTCTCCAGGGGATCTTTCAGACCAAGGGATCGAACCTGAGTCTCTTATGTCTCCTGCATTGGCAGGCAGGGAAATGGCAGTCCACTTCAGTATTTTTGCCTAAAGAATTCCATGGACAGAGGAGCCAGGTGGGGTGCTGTTAATGGGATCTCAAAGAGTCAGACACGATTGAGTGACTACACTTTCTTTACCACTAGCACCACCTGGAAGCCCCCGGCTATTGCTTGCATACCTCCAAATCTATTGTATTAATCTCAGACTTTTGAATACTGCCATTGATAGAATTAGTCTTACATCTAGTACTCTGTCATCCTTGACTTCAGTTTTTTCCTGACCGAGAAGGCCATCCAGATGAGAAAGCATGGCATGTTGGGTCCTTGGAACTTAACAGACCACATAGAGTTGCCCAAGGAAAATTGACCAGCTGAATTCTGATTCAGTTGAGAGAGTCTATTTGACCTCATTTTTGGAACCTGATGCCAAAATGTTCAGATCTGCTACGTTCCCAGTGCCCACCAAGACGGCCAGGAGGCCTGGACCCCCTGGCATGATTTTCTGTTTTTTTGGTAACAACTTAATTAAGATATAATTCACATACCATACAATTTATATATCTGAAGTATACAGCGTGGTGTTTTTTGGTATATTCACAAAGTTGTGTACCCATCGTCACAATCTTCTTTTAACACTGATATATTTGGCTGCATTGGGTCTTAGTTGTGCCATGTGTGATCTTTCATGCAGCACACAGACTCTTCTAATTGCAGCACACAGGCTTAGTTGCCCAATTGGGGGTCGAACTCGTGTCCCTTGCAATGCAAGATGGATTCTTAACCACTGAACCACCAGGGAAGACCCCATAAAAACAATTTTAGAACACTTTGACCCCAAAAGAACCCTGTAGCCTTAAGAAATCACCACCCCATTTCCTCTCAAACCCCCATTTTCCTGCTACCAGCAGCCTCTCACAACTACTAATCTACTTTTTATTTCTTCTGGACGTTTCATATAAGTGGAATCACACAATGAGCAATCTTTGTGACCACCTTCTTTCATTTAGTGTGCTCTCAAGTTTCATCCATGTTGTAACATAAGTCAGCACTTCATCTCTTTTTAGGTTTGAATACTATTCATTGTATTGATATGCCCATATTTATCCATTCATCAATTAGATTTTGGTTTATTTGCATGCCTTGGATACTATGCCTAAAACTGCTCTGAACATTCACGTACACATTATTGTGTGGATGTACATCTTCATTTCTCTTGGGTATATAGTTAGGAGTAGTAAAATGATCTCTGCATCTGTTTAAGGCATACAAGTTTTGTGAGACTTGTCCAGTTCAGTTTATCCTTATTGGCACTGTGGGCCTTTGGCCAGCTGTGAGGAGAGAAAGGCCTTGCACATGTTAGAAGTGCATTTCAGCACTCACGTGGTGGATGGGATGGTGTCCAATTGTTTCTGACATCCTCTTATGTAACTGGAACACATTTTGCAAATTTTAACAGGGCTCAGCTTGCTAATCTTTCAACTCTCAGTTAAACAGAACTTAGCCTTGTGAGGCTATCCTGTGTTGTGTAATTCAGGATAACATCATTAGATGAACCTTGCATGCCCATGAACCCAAATGGTATGACTAGGGAAGCTGAGAGAGTGTATGACACAATCCAAAATAGAGAGTGGACAACTTCTTTATTGAGGGGTTGATCTGTAAGTGCTTATAGTAAGATTTTTCACTTTGCAAAAAGCAATGGTTTAATTTCTTGGGTTCAGGCTTAAATGTTCTTAATGTTTTTAATTTCTTGAGTTCAAGCTTAAAATTTCATTTTAAATGTGTAACTCAATTCTGTTGAATACTTGGAATGCTTGGAGGGTTATAAAATCCTCTAAATGCAGGAAACTGAACACCTGCTCTGTGCTAGACTCTATGCTCTCCACTCGGTTCCAGGCTCAGTACCACGATACAGAATGAAGGCACGGTCCTTGTCCTGAGGGAGCACAGCTCTCGGTGATGTTGGCTTTACTGTCCCTACTGCATTACTTAGAGGCAGTGACACTTGCCTCTCTGTAATCCATTTTAATGTGGTTTTAGAGGCTCAGCCTCTGCGAGCCCACTTATGTGTGGTTTTGAATGTGGATTTTAACCCTCATCCTGAATAACAGGGAGGGTGAGTCTGCAATGACTGGAAACCACAGGAAAATAAAATTTCCACAGGCATGCAGTTATTTCTTCAGCATTCCTGTTTCTGATAGAAAAATAAGATAGGCAAGTGATATATTTTCAAAAAGATAAACCTCTGATTCCCATCCCGATATTATATATTTGTATAGTCTTAACTTGCCTTCACATCATACAGGAAATAAAAGTAAATCAATTTGTTGTAATCATTGATGTTTAAGAATCTTTTACAAGTCTGCTTTCATACTGGAGTGGCAACAATTCTTTCTCAATTCCTAAAAGTATAAAAAATGCAGACATACTCAATTTCCAGTCTCCAGAGTGTATGTAAGTATATGGTGTACAGCATTATGTTATATGTGTATGTACATCCTGAAAGTTATGCTTACCTTTTAAATACCCACGGATAAAGTTTTATAATTTACTACACTATCAACATGGGCTTCTCAGGTGACACTAGTGGTAAAGAATCCACCTGCAATGCAGGAGACATGAGAGATGCAGGTTCGATCCCTTGGTGGGGAAGATCCCCTGGAGGAGGAAATGGCAACCCACTCTAGTAAGCTTGCCTGGAGAGTCCTGTGGACAGAGGAGCCTGGAAGGCTACAGTCCATGGGGTCGCAAAGAGTTGAATACGACTTAATGACTGAACACACACACATGCACACGATAAACATTCCTCACTAACATTTTCTCTTGTGTCTTATATTATTTGTTGCACTTACGACCTTTCATTTCTCCCTTTGTGTTTTCTAAAACCACTGGCTAGTAGCGTAGGCGTGAACTTTGGCCTCATTTTGGACCATAGTTCTGCCCCTTCCTTTGGGCTAGTTGTTTAAATTTGCAGAGATTTATTTTTATAAAATGAGAAGAGCCACACCTACATTATTAGGATTAATGAAAGGATTAAATGTGATTCTTAAGCAAGGTTATGTTGGAGAAGCGTTTAATCACTGTACGTGACACATGTGTGTTATAAATGTTGGTGGGATAATATAAGAGTTTATAATATAGTTTAATATATAAGAAGTTATTCATCTTAGAATATTGTTTTTTCCTTTTAAAAGAAAACAGACTAAATTGCTGAACCCCTTAATGCATCTAACTTTGCCAACCAAGTGCATTCTTTGAATTCCTCAAGTAAATCATCATCTGCAATTAATGATGATTTTCTCTTTCCAATAGTTGTTTATCCTGTTTATGTTTTCTCTCTTATTGCATTGTCCAGAATTGCAAGAACAATAGTAAATAAGGTAGATGATGCCAACTTTGCCTTGGTCTTGACAGTAGCAGGAATCTCTCTTATTGTTTCATTTGAAAATAACATCCTACAAATATTTATTGTGTTTTTTTGTGCAAGGTGCTGACCTAGGTAATAGAGACAAATAGTTTCCACCTCTGCAACTCAGATCTAGAGGGGGAAATGTGTTCATCGCATAATCACACACACATATGTTTAAACTTACAGCTGGTTATTGCAGCTACAAAAAAGTATATGGTTGGGACTTGCCTGGCGGTCCAGTGGTTATGAATCTGCACTTCCATCACAGGGGGCAGAGGTTCAATCACTGGTCGAGGAACTAGGATCCCACATGCTGTGTGGTGTGACCAAAAAATAACTAGAAACAAATTTTAAAAAGAAGCATCTGATGCCATGAAAGCACATAATAGGAGGAATTTGACCTAATTTGGGAGGTCAGGGAAAGATTCCCTAAGAACAATTACATTTGAACTTTAAGTCTGAAAGATGAGAAATTAATTAAGCAAAAGTTTGAGACAGTGGTACAAAGAGAATTTCCAGCAGGAAAAGGATCATGTGGAAGGGCGCTAGGTGGCAAGAGGGCACATGGGAAATTCTAGGAGCTGAAGTTGGGCACAGCTAGTGTACTGAGAAAGATGGGGTTTAATGTGAGATGATGCTGTAAAGGAAAGCAGGGGCCGGACAGTGAAGGTCTTACGGGCCATGTTCATTTGGGTCTTTATCCTAAGAACAATGAGAAGCCATCCAAGTCATTAAAATGGAAATTAATGATCAAATGTTTATTTCAAAAAGGTTAGTCCAGTTGTATTGTAAAAAAAAGGATTAAAAAGGATAACAAGAGATGTCAGGGGGCCCACAGAGAGGAAGATGGCTAGAAGGCATGGTTTGTTAGGGGAGGGCTGTGTGTGTGCTGTCAGTTCATGACAGAGTCCAGGTGCGTTTAAAAGGCAGTGAGAGGGGACTTCCCTGGAGGTCCAGTGGCTGACTCCACACTTCAGTGTAGGGAGCCCTGGTCAGGGAGCTAGTTCCTGCATGCTGCAACTAAAGATCTTGCAAAGACCCAGCACAGCCAAATCAATAATTTTCTTAAAAAAAAAAAAAAAAAAAAAGGCAATGAGAAAGTTCCAGAATGAAAGGGAAAGGCAAAGTGTCAACAAACTTCTTATGATGGAAGGGAGTGAAATCTAAAGCCTACTTGTGGAGTTCAATCTTAACTAGTTAGAGGTGCATCTCCTAATGGAAACTGGCAAGGGAAGGGCCTGGGTGGATGGATTTATCTGCTGGCTGGGCCGGTGGGTTTATCTGCTGGATCATAGGAAGTTCCTATCTGTTTGTTTCTGGTTGAGCATGTGTGAATATTTGTGTGTGAATGATTTGATTGGTGAATGCCCAGGGTTTGAAGTCACAACGTAGTATTTTTTGATTATACTCTTGACTTGACTATAGTGTGCTACTATTGGGTTGGCCAAAAGGTTCATTCAGATTTTTCTGTAAGATGTTATGGAAAAAACTCAAATGAACTTTTTTGCTAACCCCATATTTAATTTAGGATTTTGCATTTAGATATGAATGATACTGATGCAAGTTGGTAGCCTCCACTGAGCATGGTGGAGTACAAGAATACCTTCCTGCAAATGGGAAAGGGATCTGAAAGCTGAATTGGCCCACCATGGGCTCATTTGGGCATACTCCCCATGGAGATGTGTTTCCGGCATGGTACATTAGCAGTCACCATTTTGTTCTCTTCAAATCCCTTCAAATTTTAACAGGCCTTGAGCTGGAGTTTCTTTCAGCTACTCTTGATATAATTGATCACTTCCTCTCAGGCTCCACTGATGTTTATGATGCCCTTCATGAGGCCAAATGGCTTTTAACAATCCTTAATTTTTACCAGCTGTCTCCTCAACTGGCCCCTAAAAAGAACTCACCTATTTGGAGTACTGTAAAACTTGCATTTTAACACCAAAATGGCATTCCTCTGGGTCCATACGATATTATGCTTCTCCTTTTTTTCATTACCTGGGAGTTTATAGTAGTATTTATTCTATCATACTGGTTAATCAGCAGAGAGGAAAACATAACTATCCTTTTCAATATGGCCCTAGGCTTTCATCTGTCATGTAAAATTGTGTAAGGCAACAGTATATTAAGTAGATCTGTTCTTTTCTCTTTTATAGATTTTTGTCATCAGGTTTATACTAGTTTTTTTTTTTTTAATGAATTAAAGTATTCCATACATTTCAATAATCTTAAATAGTTCCTATCATAGATGACATTTCTTTAAAAGTCTGAAAGAATTTGTTTCTACAACTATATAAATTCAGTTCTTATTTTTCCCTTTAGGGGCAGGATTGGGAGGGGAATTGTTGCTGGATCTGTAAGATCATTTTCAAGTCCCCTCCCCACTTACTGTCATATACAGACTCTTAAAGTGATTTAGGTCATACCTGAATGGTCTAGTGGTTTTCCCTACTTTCTTCAATTTAAATCTGAATTTGGCAATAAGGAGTTCATGATCTGAGCCACAGTCAGCTCCCCATCTTGTTTTTGCTGACCGTATAGAGCTTCTCCATCTTTGGCTGCAAAGAATATAATCAGTCTGATTTGGGTGTTGGCCATCTGGTCGTGTCTATGTGTAGAGACTTCTCTTTTGTTGTTGGAAGGCAATGTTTGCTATGACCAGTGTGTTCACTTTGCAAAACTCTATTAGCCTTTGCCCTGCTTCATTCTGTACTCCAAGGCCAAATTTGCCTGTTACTCCAGGTGTTTCTTGACTTCCTACTTTTGCATTCCAGGCCCCTATAATGAAAAGGACATCTTTTTTGGGAGTTAGTTCTTAAAGGTCTTGTAGGTCTTCATAGAATCGATCAACTTAGGCTTCTTCAGCATTACTGGTTGGGGCATAGACTTGGATTACCATGATATTGAATGGTTTGCCTTGGAAACGAACAGAGATCATTCTGTCATTTTTGAGATTGCATCCAAGTACTGCATTTTGGACTCTTTTGTTGACTATGATGGCTACTCCATTCCTTCTAAGGGATTCTTGGTCCACAGTAGTAAATATAATGGTCATCTGAGTTAAATTCACACATTCCAGTCCATTTTAGTTCGCTGATTCCTAAAATGTCGATGTACACTCTTGCCATCTCCTGTTTGCCTTGATTCATGGATCTAGCATTCCAGGTTCCTATGCAATATTGCTCTTTATAGCATCAGACCTTTCTTCCATCACCAGTCACACCGACAACTGGGTGTTGTTTTTGCTTTGACTCCGTCTCTTCATTCTTTCTGGAGTTATTTCTCCACTGATCTCTAGTAGCGTATTGGGCACCTACTGGCCTGGGGAGTTCATCTTCCAGTGTCCTATCTTTTTGCCTTTTCATACTGTTCATGGGGTTCTCAAGGTAAATATACTGAAGTAATTTGCCATTCCCTTCTCCAATGGACCACATTTTGTCAGAACTCTCCACCAAGACCTGTCCGTCTTGGGTGGTCCTACATGGCATGGCTTAGTTTCATTGAGTTAGACAAGATTATGTTCCATGTGATTAGATTGGTTAGTTTTCTCTGATTGTGGTTTCAGTCTGTCTGCCCTCTGATTCCCTCTCTCAGCACCTACCATCTTACTGGGGTTTCTCTTACCTTGGATGTGGGGTATCTCTTCACAGCAGCTCCAGCAAAGTATAGCCACTGCTCCTTACCTTGCACGTGGGGTATCTCCTCAGGGCCACCGCTACTGACCTTGGATGTAGAGTATCTCCTCTCAGCCGCTTGCCTCTCCAGTGCCACGCAGCCACATACAGTGGAAGTAAGAAATAGATTTAAGGGACTAGATCTGATAGAGTGCCTGATGAACTATGGGCAGAGGTTCATGACATTCTACAGGAGACAGGGATCTAGACCATCCCCAAGAAAAAGAAATGCAAAACAGCAAAATGGCTGTCTGAGGAGGCCTTATGAATAGTTGTGAAAAGAAGAGAAATGAAAAGCAAAGGAGAAAAAGCAAGAGATACCCATTTGAATGCAGAATTCCAAAGAATGGCAATGAGAGATAAAAAAGCCTTCCTCAGTGATCAGTGCAAAGAAAGAGAGGAAAACAATAGAATGGTAAAGACGAGATCTCTTTAAGAAAATTAGAGATACCAAGGGAACATTTCATGCAAAGATGGGCTCAATAAGGGACAGAAATGGTATGGACCTAACAGAAGCAGAAGGTATTAAGAAGAGGTGGCAAGAATACATAGAAGAACTGTACAAAAAAGATCTTCATGATCCAGATAATCACAGTGGTGTGATCACTCACCTAGAACCAGACATCCTGGAATGTGAAATCAAGTGGGCCTTAGGAAGCATCACTACAAATAAAACTAGTAGAGGTGATGGAATTCCAGTTGAGCTATTTCAAATCCTAAAAGATGATGCTGTGAAAGTGCTACACTCAATATGTCAGCAAATTTGGAAAACTCAGCAGTGGCCACGGGACTGGAAAAGGTCAGTTTTCATTCCAATCCCAAAGAAAGGCAATGCCAAAGAATGCTCAACCTACTGCACAATTGCACTCGTCTCACATGCTAGTAAAGTAATGCTGAAAATTCTCCAAGCCAGGCTTCAGCAATACATGAAATGTGAACCTCCACATGTTCAAGCTGGTTTTAGAAAAGGAACCAGAGATCAAATTGCCAACATCCGCTGGATCATCAAAAAAGCAAGAGAGTTCCAGATAAACATCTATTGCTGTTTTATTGACTGTGCCAAATCCTTTGACTGTGTGGATCACAATAAACTGTGGCGAATTCTGAAAGAGATGGAAATACCAGACTACCTTATCTGCCACTTGAGAAACCTGTATGCAGGTCAGGAAGCAACAGTTAGAACTGGACATGGAACAATAGACTGGTTCCAAATAGGAACAGGAGTATGTCAAGGCTGTATATTGTCACCCTGCTTATTTAACTTATATGCAGAGTACATCATGAGAAATGCTGGGCTGGATGAAGCACAAGCTGGAATCAATATTGCCAACCAGGAGAAATATCAATAACCTCAGCTATGCAGATGACCCCACCTTTATGGCAGAAAGTGAAGAAGACCTAAAGATCCTCTTGATGAAGGTGAAAGAGGAGAGTGAAAAAGTTGGTTTAAACCTCAACGTTCAGGAAACTAAGATCATGTCATCTGGTCCCATCACTTCATGGGAAATAGATGGAGAAACAGTGGAAACAGTGTCAGACTTTATTTTGGGGGGCTCCAAAAATCACTGCAGATGGTGATTGCAGCCATGAAATTAAAAGACGCTTACTCCTTGGAAGGAAAGTTATGACCAACCTAGACAGCATATTAGAAAGCAGAGACATTTCTTTGCCAACAAAGTTTTGTCTCGTCAAGGCTATGGTTTTTCCAGTAGTCATGTATGGATATGAGGGTTGGACTATAAAGAAAGCCGAGTGCCGAAGAATTAATGCTTTTGAAATGTGGTGTTGGAGAAGGCTCTTGAGAGTCCCTTGGACCGCAAGGAGATCCATCCAGTCCATCCTAAAGGAGATCAGTCCTGAATATTCACTGGACGGACTGATGTTAAAGCTGAAACTCCAGTACTTTGGCCACCTGATGTGAAGATCTGACTCATTTGAAAAGACCCTGATTCTGGGAAAGGTTGAAGGCAGAAGGAGAAGGGGACGACAGAGGATGAGATGGTTGGATGGCATCACCGACTCAATGAAGATGAATTTGAGTAGACTCTGGGAGTTGGTGATAGACAGGGAGGCCTGGAATGCTGTGGTCCATGGGGTTGCGCAGAGTTGGACATGACTGAGTGACTGAACTGAATTTTAAAGTGAGTTTCATAATTTAGATTTTCTTGGGAAAAAGTCATCCATTTCATGATGATATTAATAGCATCAAGCGTTGTTCATCTAATATCCAGTTGCTTTAAGCCCTCCTCTGCTCCTTTTTATTGTCAAATAATGTGTAACTTAATTACTGTTTTTAAGCTAAGAGTTTTGTGTGTATGTGCTCAGTCACTCAGTCATGTCTGATTCTTTGTGGCCCCATGGACTGCAGCCCACCAGTCTTCTCTGTCCATGGGGTTCTCCAGGCAAGAATACTGGAGCAGGTTGCCCTTTCCTTCTCCAGGTGCTCTTTCCCACCCAGAGGTGAACCCACCTCTCTTGCATCTCCTGCATTGGCAGGTGGATTCTTTACCACTAGTGCCACTTATCGGAAATGATTATTTTTAAATTCTGATGTTCGGATTGGGGGTTTTAATTGTTTATTTTTCATTTATAGTTGGATTCTATTATGGTCAAGAAATATTGCCTACATAATTTCTAGGTTATGGAATTTAATACAGTTTTCTTTATAGACTAATGTAAGATCAATTTTTGTTAATGTTCCTCTGCTTAGAAAAGCATATTGCATCTATTTCTGAGGGCCAAGGCCATTTGGTTATTATATAAACATAATTTTCTTATTCAAATCATTTTCCAACTTTTAAAAAGTAATTTATTATATTAAATATTGGTAAGAATCCCAGGGACGGGGGAGCCTGGTGGGCTGCTGTCTATGGGGTCGCACAGAGTCGGACACGACTGAAGCGACTTAGCAGCAGCAGCAGCAACACCTTAAAGGTTCTGACTGTAGATTTTTTTGTTGTTGTTGCTCTGAGCATTTCTTACTCTGTGTGTGTTAATGTGTGTGTGTGTGTGTGTGTGTGTTTGTGTGTGATATGTTACTTGGCATGTTGAATTAGTCAAGATTTATTTGCAAGAAACCCAACTTGAACTAACCTTAAACCAACAAAAGAGAATGTATTAGCTCATTTATTGGCTCTGCTTCCCCTCTTAGCGTCTGTGTTTTTACCCTTTAATTATTAATTCATTTCTTGATGTAGGCTTTAGATATTTTTTGCCAAAAAATAAAATAACCCTCGTATTATGACATTGCAGAAGTCAACTGTGAAGTGAAGAATGTTGCCTCATGCTACCAAAGGATTTATTAGAGAAATTGAATTGAAATTTCAACACTTGATTTATCTTATATCTTCTAAATGCATATTTGTGATTACTGTCCAAATTTTGTTAAAAATGAGATGAAGTAAACTTATCTTTATAACTTTTTTCTTTTGAGGATAAAGGTTTGCTCAAACCTCTTGAAGTGGAAAGTGGTGAAGTCATGTCATAGGTTCAGTGTGAGAGACGGGAGATAGTCTCATGGCCATCTTTGGAAAATACATTCCACCTCAATAAGTATCCTTAATCTCTCATTAAACTTTTATATTCTTTTGAGTAAACTTGCTTTAATTTGTCACAACTATTGTGAAATTCCATAAAAATGGTTAAAATGAGGTAACTTTGGTGCTTTCAGATCCACCCACTCATGTTCCAAAATAGTCTCCAAGTGTATTTTGTAAATAATTCTGGTTATAAATTAGAATATATGTGAAAGATAACTGCATTTTTCTCAGATTAAAAAGAAATGAAACTTGCTAGAAAATGAACATCTGTGTCCCTGTAAAATCACTGAGTTCAACATTTGTAGGGAGGAACCTGAGTTATAATTGTAACAGTGTTATAGTTGTAGCAGTGTCTGTTCATGTTTCAGGTTAGTGTTTATTAAAAAAAAATTCATTGGAAGATGCATGGAGATTTAAGACTGCATCCTACTATGCCCAGGAGCATAAGCTTACAACTGAAGAAAGCAAAGAAAATTTAGGGAAAAGAACTCAACATCTCAAATATATATTTTATATATACTTTTGGTCCATACTGTATTCTGCGAAATATTGTAAAATGGTTGAATTGAAACATGGCATTTGGAAAAAGAACCACAATGTGGAACACACATTCTTGCATGAAACTGAATACATTTGCATATTTCAAATAGCATAGTTGGTTGCTATTACAATTTTTATTTGATTTTTTCCATCAAAATTTGATTTATATTTTGCTCAGTTCTGATTTCCCAATAATCTTTTTTTTTTTTTTTTAATTTGTCTCAACAAACAAAATAATGATTGAGACTGGGCCTTGGAGTCAGACAGACCTGTCTAGCCTCAAAGGAAAAATGTGCCTGTGAAAGTTTGTATTTTAACAGGGAAGCTGGTTGGCTGTATTGCATTTTGGAACCCTTTGAGTACAAAAGGGGCTTCCCAGGTGGCATTAGTGGTAAAGAATCTGCCTGCTAATGCAGGAAATGTAGGAGATAAGGGTTCAATCCCTGGGTCAGTAAGATCCCTTGGAGGAGGAAATGGCAACCCACTTCAGTATTCTTGCCTGGGAAATGCCGTGGACAGAGGAGCCTGGCAGGTTACAGTCCATGGGATCACAGAGTCAGACACGACTGAGCACAAACTGAAATTCTGTCCCCATTTAACACTTACTCACCCCCATCTTGTCCCTGACATCTACCAAAGTACTCTCTGACCCTATGAATTTTACCATGCTATAAGTTAACCTTAAAAATGCATCCCAATATACATTTGTTGTTCAGTCTCTCTGTTATGTCTGACTCTCTGCAACACCATGGACTGCAGCACACCAGGCTTCCCTGTCCTTCACCATCTCCTGGAGCTTGCTCAAACTCATGTCCATTGAGTCAGTGATGCCATCCAACCATCTTGTCCTCTGTCGTCTCCTTCTCCTGCCTTCAATCTTTCCCAGCATCAGGGTCTTTTCTAACGAGTTGGCTCTTCATATCAGGTGGCCAAAGCATTGGAGCTTCAGCTTCAACATCAGTCCTTCCAATGAATGTTCAACATCAGTCCTTCAACTTTTGACTTTAAATGTATCACAGAAGAGGGGTCATATATACAGGTAAAGGATATAAAGGTTGATTTCCTCTAGGACTGACTGGTTTGATATCCTTGCAGTCCAATATATATTAGGTGCAGACAAATACTGTTTGATTCCATTCATGTGAGAAAGTGTTATTCTTTAGGACCTGATATGAAAATTCCTCTTAGGGAAATTATTGTATATGTTTGGAAGGAGCATGTGGATGATTCATTTGCAGGAACTCCTGGCCTTGAGTGTGTTTGAAAGGCAGATCAGTGTGACAGTGGATGGGGTTTCAGGGGTGGTCCTTGACGTCTCAAAGTGACCATTTGGGAGTTTACAAAGTGACTGAGGAAATAATAGAGCCTGGGAGACTTTGGGAAAGGCACAGTCATTTGCTCCACGTGGACCCCGCAATGCATCCTGCAGGCAAGCAATACAGTCAAAAGGGCAGTGGCTTAAGAATGAGGGGTTCAAAGACCCTGTTTTCTTTTTTCCCCACAATGAGTCATTCTAAGTCATTTGCGTATTTTCTTTTCTCTTTCCAACCTCCAGGCCATCAAGAAGCCATTGCAGTGTGCTTACACCTGCAGACCCAGCAGACAGTCAATGACACCTTGTGTGATATGGTCCACCGCCCTCCGGCGATGAGCCAGGCTTGTAACACAGAGCCCTGCCCACCCAGGTACGTGCGGTCTTCTGCTCTCTGCAGAGAATCATGCATGTGTATTGAGGCTGAGGGGGGAGTCACCCAAGGAGAACAGAGTTCTCCCTTCTCTGTTCAAGCTCTGTGCCAGCCAGATTCTCACTAAGATACACGAATACTGCCAGGTTAAGTGGGAATCCCCTTTACCCGGCCTTTTGTTTGCATCATACATGAGTGAATGTGAACTGGCTGCTGCTGGCAACACCATGAGCTCAGCAGTTTTGTTGTCTCATGTCTGTCCCTTCAGGGGTACTTCTTTGCCTGAAGCCACATCAGGGAACACAGGCTCTGAGGTCAAGTTAGCACAGGTTCACAGAAGGTGCTCTGTCCATATTTGTGGACTAACTGAGTGATCTCCTACTTGTTATCTAGAAATCACACCAGTGTGTTCTCACCCTTCCCACTGGCCTGCCAGAGATCTCAGATTATGGGGTGTACTGTTAAGAGTCCCCAAAGAGTGGGAAATGTTGGCTTATTTTTGGTCTCCTTGGCCTGAAAGGTTGACCTTAAAAATTAATCTGCTTCCTCTCTTAAGTCCTTATAAGATGCTGAGGATTTTTATCAGAAGGAAGTGTAGATTTTCCTCATATTTTTCTGTCCGTGGCTATTGTTAGCTCCAGAAGATTATAACTCAGCATCACTAGTTTCTCACAAGACATTCCAAAATCCAGCCCCCAGTTTTTTCCCTTTTCTATCCTTTACCTGTATAATCTTGACCCCTCTTCTGTGATATATTTAAAGCCAAAAGTTGAAAGCTCATTCCCAGTCACCTCCTCTCTTCCTCATTGCCAGATTCTCTTTCTGCCTCTTAGTAATTATATCACCCATTTAATTAGGTACCTGCATTCACTAAAGGTAAGTTTAATTATGTCTGGGATTCTAAGCAACTGAGGACATTTATTATGTCTGTTACATCCAGGGGTAAAGATAGATTTTTATGGTTATTCAGGAAATAATTTGTGCTTCTGGAAGTCTCTTGATCTTTCTGATTTTGATTCCATGAGATGTTTTGGCTGTGAGGAAGAAAGTCCTATCTTGGTGGTCTCAGGGTGCTGGTGGTGAGGATCCAGTGAGTGAGGGCATCCTGGAGATCCATACTTCTCTGTCCTGCACATGGGTCCTTTCTTTGTGGGTCTTGGTCTCTAACCTGCTCAGTCTTGGAGGAGGCCAGCTTCATCCTTGGGGAGACCACATCTACAGGGAACCAGGCATAGCATTTTATATCCATTACTATATTTCTGACTTAGATTGTCAGCTAAGGAAATATGGGAAACTCCTTTAAAAAAAAAAAAAAAAATATATATATATGTATATATATATATATGTATATATATATATCTTTATTTGGTTGTGTAGAGTCTTAGTTGCAGCACATGGGATCTTTCACTGTGGCACATGGACTCTTTAGTTGCGGTGCAAGGGCCCAGTGGTTGCTGTGTGGGCTTAGTTGCTTGAGGCATGTGAAACCTTAGTTCTCTGACCAGGGATCAAACCTGCATCCCCTGCATTGCAAGGAGGATTCTTTTTTTTTTTTTTTTTAGTGTTTTTTTTTTTTTTTTGTAGTTAAGAATTTTTATTTTTTTTTATTTTTTTATTTTTTTCTCTAATTTTATTTTATTTTTAAACTTTACATAATTGTATTAGTTTTGCCAAATATCAAAATGAATCCGCCACAGGTATACATGTGCTCCCCATCCCGAACCCTCCTCCCTCCTCCCTCCCCATACCATCCCTCTGGGCCGTCCCAGTGCACCAGCCCCAAGCATCCAGCATCATGCATCGAACCTGGACTGGCAACTCGTTTCCTACATGATATTTTACATGTTTCATTGCCATTCTCCCAAATCTTCCGACCCTCTCCCTCTCCCACAGAGTCCATAAGACTGTTCTATACATCAGTGTCTCTTTTGCTGTCTCATACACAGGGTTATTGTTACCATCTTTCTAAATTCCATATATATGCGTTAGTATACTGTATTTATGTTTTTCCTTCTGGCTTACTTCACTCTGTATAATAGGCTCCAGTTTCATCCACCTAATTAGAACTGATTCAAATGTATTCTTTTTAATGGCTGAGTAATACTCCATTGTGTATATGTACCACAGCTTTCTTATCCATTCATCTGCTGATGGACATCTAGGTTGCTTCCATGTCTTGGCTATTATAAACAGTGCTGCGATGAACATTGGGGTACACGTGTCTCTTTCCCTTCTGGTTTCCTCAGTGTGTATGCCCAGCAGTGGGGTTGCTGGATCATAAGGCAGTTCTATTTCCAGTTTTTTAAGGAATCTCCACACTGTTCTCCATAGTGGCTTAACCACTGGACCACTAGGGAAGTCCCCAGGGAACTTCTTGACTTACGTTAGAGCCATTGTGCTGTACTCAACTGAGACGAGGCAGTAAAGACCTACACAGTTACTTTGGTGAGCAAGGCCCAGAAACAGCATAAGGAAATCTTCTTCCCTAGACCTCCTACTTCTGCCCCCAGGTTTACTGAATTCCAGAGTCATCCACACCAGAATACTAGTAGGAAATGGCAGAAGACACAACACAGTAGGAGTGTTAGAAGGTTTCATCTAACTGGGAGTCAGGATGCCCACTGTATCAGCAAGTCTATCCAGAGAGCTCCAAGAACATCAAGTATATGGGAGGTGATGCTGAGATTCTGTCCATTTGGAACATCCCCTTTATCTCAGGGGAAATAGCACTCATGTTAAGTATTGAAAACCTTAGGAATCCAAATTACTCATCTTATGTTTCTCAGTTTTTTCTTAATCTAATATCAGAAGCAATAATTTAGATATTTTTAGAGAAGCTAGTTTCTGTTCTCCTCCCCCCACCCCCACCACATCCCTCCAGTGAGGCTCTGTGAGATGGAAACTACCCGTCTGACCAGGGTGAAGGACAAGGGGAAATGCAGGAGGTGAGAAGCATAATTTAATATCTCAACCTGTTGTCCCAAGAAATTGGAATCGTGCTCTACAAGGTTTTTACTTTGGTTCCTTCAACTTGAGTCTTGGGATGGGGTAAGAGGAAGAGTTAAACATAAGTAAGTATATTACTTAAATTATAATACATGCTATAAAGAAACAGAAAAAGTCTCAAGAACAAGAGTTGCATAAGGACCTAATGTAGATTGGTTTGGACTGAGGATTGGGTGCAGGCATTCAGAGGAGGCCTCCCTGAGGGTTCTATGTAAGCTGATATGTAAAAGAGGAGTGAAAGTTGGCCAGGGGAAGCATAGAGGAAGGAGTGTTCTAGGCAGAAGGAACAGTATAGACAAAGGTCCCAAGGAAAGGAAGAAATTGGTGTGTTCAAGAAACTGGACAGAAAGGAAGTCAGGAGATGACCAGAGACGAGACCAGACATGGTAGGACCATGCCAGGCATTTGGACTTGATCCTGAGAGTTGCTGGGAAGCCATTGGAGCATTTGATAAATCAAATTTACATTTAGGGACTTCCCTGGTGGTGCAGTGATTAGGACTCTGAGCTGCCAATGCAGGGGATGTGTGTTTGATCCCTGGTTGGGGAACCAAGATTCCCAACATGCTGCACTGCATGGCCAAAAAAAAAAAAGGAAAAAAATGTACACTTAAAAGAGACTGTTCAAACCCTGGGATGGGGAGAACAAAGGTAGAGATATTGAAATCAATTATAAATTTTTAATTAATTACCTTAACCAAAATAGCTAGCCTGCCATAATTCATCTGAGTGTCACCCATTTAAAGCCTGCCTGCATGTGAATCTGAAAGCGTCCTTGGATTGAGTCCAAATTAGATATGTCCCTGACCATTTATCATAAAATTTGAGTCCTGCCTCTAGTGTTTCCTACTCTGATCCATATGTACACGTATGACTGTGAAACTGTCTTCTAAATTGGAGAATGGCCGTGTAAACTCCCACAAAAAACCCTCCAGTGACTTCCTTTCCCTGTGGAAAAGCCACAGTCTGTACTTCGCCGTATGTATGAGTTCCCTTGGGCTTCCATAACAAAGTTCCATAAGCTGAGTGGCTTAAACAAAGTTCACTGTCTCACATATGGGGAGTCTAGAAACCCCTAGTCAAGGTTGGTTCCTTCTGACAGCTCTGAGGGAAAACCTGTTCTATGCGCCTCTCCTAACTTCTGGTAGCTTGATCGTCCTTAGCTTGTGGATGGGAGAAGGCAATGGCAACCCACTCCAGTACTCTTGCCTGGAAAATCCCATGGACATGGATGGAGGAGCCTGGTAGGCTACAGTCCCTGGGGTCACAAAGAGTTGGATGTGACTGAGCAACTTCACTCTCATTTTCACTTTCATGCACTGGAGAAGGAAATGGCAACCCACTCCAGTGTTCTTTCCTGGAGAATCCCAGGGACAGAGGAGCCTGGTGGGCTGCCGTCTATGGGGTCACACAGAGTCGGACACGACTGACGTGACTTAGCAGCAGCAGCAGCAGCTTGCGGATGGCATTCCCTGTGTGTTTTCTTTTTATAATATTTAGGTATTTATTTGGCTGTACCAGGTCTTAGTTGTGGCATGTGGGATCTAGTTCCTTGACGAGGTATGCAACCCGGGCCCTCTGCACTGGGAGTGTGGAGCCTTAGCCACACTCCTGGACCACCAGGGAAATCCCCCGGGGGTTTTCATAGCATCTTCCTTCTGTAGGTCTCTGCATTGAAATTTCCCCTTTTATAAGGTCACTGCTCCTATTGAATTAGAGCCCAACATCTGATGACCTCAGCCTAACTCTATCATCTGCAAAGATGCTATTTCCAAATAAGTTCACATTTATGAGTTCTCGTGGTTAGGACTTCAGCTTCATTTTGAAGAAAGCAGTTCAACCCATGAGAGCAGATAAAGTCCTTGGTGACCCTGGTTTTAGGTTCTTGAACCACATTTCCTGTCATGACTTCTCTCATCTTACCACAGCGCGTGTACGCGTGCGCACACACACACACATGCTCATTCACACACACCCAGAGGAACTTGAACTTGCCCAGCAGCCACACTGAATTATTCACTTTGACCCATGCTCCTGCTCATTCATGCCTTCTGGGTCTTGGCCCTCTGCCTGGAGCCCTTATCCATGAAATAAGCTAATACTCTCCCATAAAAGTGATCAGCGGCTCTCTGCTCCTTGGTATATGAAGTCAACAGTGAAATGGGATCCTAACCTTGGACACATGATAGGGATGTGTCTTAACAGTGCAGAGAGAAGTGGGAATGGATCTGGAACATGGAGTAGAGGCCAGTTCTGCCTCGATCAGGACACTTCAGACATGTCCCTTGGCTCTTAGGGCCCAGTTTCTTCATCTGAATGTTGATGAAAGGTGTTAGACTTTATCATCACCAAGGTCCTTTTCAGCTCTAGTCTTTCATTGTTGAGTCATGCTTCAGGTTGCATTTTTCACTCACATCTGCAGGACTCTACCTAGTATTTTTGCAATTATCCTCACGTCTACTCCTGAGTCCTTTGAAATGCTTAGGGTTTGTTTTAGTTGTAAGACTACCAGCCTCTGCTTGACCTGCCTAGGAGGCCAAGGCAGGGCTGAGCTTGGTTTGCAGTGCCATCCTTCCTTTGCTCACCAAATTGGAGCAACATCTGACTACAGATCTAGAAACTGTCCCTTTATGCTACTGAAGGGAGCATGCGGGTTTATTCATGCACTAGCCCACAAGCAGGTTCCTCATCTCTCAGCCTCAGCCAGGGGTCTTGCACATAATCTGCCTCGGCAGTCTTGCCCACAGAGCTTTCAAGCTGGGACTAATACAGCACACAATATATCTTGGCCACTTTGCAAAATTAAGGGTCTGTTTTTATGTGAAGAGAAATACTATTCCTCATTTCAAAGTTGCAAGTTTAATAAAGTTTTTGAAGGTTGAGAGTTATTTTGGAAAAAAACCAGCAGAGACAAAGGGTTGATGCCAAAATAAAGGTAAGTTTACAAAAATGTTTTAGGTTCTAGAAACCAGTGGTGTAGGAATAACAGGAACAGGGTGTTGCACAATACTTTCCATACAAATATTTACTGACTCCAAGGGCAATAGCAGTAAAATATCACCCCAGGGTGAAACTTACCAGTGAGATTGGGTTGGACAGTCAGTAGATCTTTATTTACCCAGAGGCAAATGTGTTTGATGTATTAGCCTGAACTCTCCAAGGTGGGGCGTTGTATGTTTATTTGCTCTTCTAGGGTTACTCCCTTTGGTCTGTCCTTTAACTGCTGAGTGTCTGCTATTTATGGAGTTTGCTTTTTCCAGGAGAGAGAAATGGGCAGGGTTACATAATGGTTCCACTAGTCCAAGAAGAGCCTTCTTATTCTGTGACAGGACTCAACATGGCTAGACAGGGAGGTTGGGAGACAAAAGCCAAGAGTAAAATGTTTCTGTACCAACTTGTTACCCAGGTCTTGAATTAAAACAAAAAATGCTGTATTCATTGTCTCTTAATAAGAAATTGTTGCCTGTTTCTTGAATAAGAATGGTTCCCCTTCCAGTCCCTTATGTCACCGATCAATTCTAGTGGTTATATACTTTCTTGAAAGACTGACCATCCCAAAGTTGCTCCTAATAACTTACATAGTTAAGCTGAGTTGTTTCAATAGTGCAACAAAACCTTCTAATTTTTAGCTGTGTGGTCTGATTGTCGTCAGAGTATCTATTCTTGGTGATTTTCCTCACCCCTAAAGCTACTGGAACTTTATATACTAGCAGTCTAATTAATAGGTTAACGAATATACTTCCAATTCAGATCATGTTTTAATTTCACATTCTGCTCCAAATACAGATCAGTGATAGCTACAGTATAAAAAAGGGAAACATCACACCCAGGAAACGGTGAAAATAACTACATAGGCTGGGAAAGGAACAGAAGAGGGAAGTGGTCAGTGGAACTGGACCTATGGTTCTTCTGGGCTTTAGCCCCACAGCATTTGGGGTCACTGAGAGTTCAGATCCTCTGGGTAACAGAGACTGGACATCTTTCTTTTAATTCATGGAAAAGGACCCATATTCCTTACTTTTTTGTGAAGAAAAGCTGCTGCTGACCACAACCTGAAGCTGCTCACCTGTGAAGATGAAGGACAGACACAATAGAGCCCTGGGAGCAGATCCAGCCCTGGCTTACCTGTTGGCTCAGTGGTTGGGTCGTCAGTTCTTCATAGTGCTTCTATGCCACATTATCCACGTGGACCTGGTTCTAGCCTGGATACCCCCGAGGGCTCGGTGGAGGCAAACCAAACTGTAGACAGAAAGCGTTAAGAGACAGAGAAAAGGATTAAAGGAGGTGGAGGGAGAGAAAACCCCTTCCAGTTGAGCCTGCAAAATGACATTCCAAAGCATATGAAAAAAATCTAATGCTAATGAAGATAGTTCACAGATTCGCCAAACGAAAGATGAATTTATTACAGAAGACGTTAAAATATAAGAACAATTTGGAAAATAATACAAGTATTCTTGGAATCTTTGGAGTTTGGAGAAGGATACAAATGTTCAGTTCACAGTGGTGTTGCTCTTGTTGTTCAGTCACTAAGTCGTGTCTGACTCTTTGCGATCCCATAGACTGCAGCACCCCAGGCTCCCTTGTCCTTCACTATCTCCCGGAGATTGCTCAAATTCATGTCCATTGAGTTGGTGATACTATCTAATAATTTCATCCTCTGTCACCCTCTTCTTTGCCTTCAATCTTTCCCAGCATCAGGGTCTTTTCCAATAAGTAGACTCTTCACATCAAGTGATCAAAGTATTGGAGCCTCAGCTTCGACATCAGTCCTTCCAAATGAATGTTCATACTGTGTATTATTTTAATCCTTTGATTAATATGCTTGTTACTTAGAATTTCTATTTCTCTCTTTTTAAAATTAAAAATATATAATCATAGATTATAATCAAAAGTTTTCTTTACGTTCTAATCCTCTTTTTTACCTTGGAACATTTTAAGTAACATAAGAATTCATTTGTTTCTTAGAAACTTGTAGGAACTTAATCACAAAATTAGCACAATCTAGTCCTTTTCTTCAAAAGAACTTTTTGTAGTTGCCTAATAGCTTATCTATTTCATCAAATTTTCAAATATATTATTAAATTCTCTATATTCTTGTTAAAGTTTGTCTTTTTGATAAGCCAGGAGCTTAGAAAAATATTTTACAGCTGGGGTAAGATTCATGGTTACTAATAATTAAATATCTACACGTTTTAAAATAATCATTGTATACAATTTTTCACCCATCAGATGGGCAGAGCCTTTTTCAAATGATACGGTCCAGTGGTCGTATGGCTGTAGAAGCCAGGCTCTCTCTACTTCTGGTGAAAGCGTGAATTGAGAGAATCATTTTTGAAGGCAACTTGGAAATATGTACCCAAAGAAACTGCCCTGGTTTTTCATTTTTGCAGATGTTTCATGAGAAAACCTGATTTTTCCGAGATCTTATTGGAAAGGAATCACATTATGTATATATATGTGCTGTAAATCCAATCCTAACATAAAAGAATTTTCTTAGGGATATTCCAAATAATGAATCCAGGTGCCCTAAAAATTTTCTGAAGTGTGCTTTTAAGCATTTAAAATTTCTTTTGACACCTTATATAAATCATCCTTGCTTTGGGGCTCTATTCAAAACAAAACCAAGATTTTATTAATGATATATGGTGGTAGGCTAGGATGGAGAGAAATCTGCTTCTCTTTCACTCCAGATTTTCCTAGACAGGTGAAATCTTTAAGCATTTTTCTGACATGTCTTGCCTTTAAACATTGTATTTCTGCACTCTAATTGCGTTTATTGATGCTATGGATATGGAGGGTGGAGGCTGGAAGTCCAGAGAGCAGCGTGCAGTTGTCCGTGCTCTGGGTGTCCCACTGAGTCCACTGGACAGTGAATTTTGCCCACTTGTTGTTTTGGTACAGGTGGCACATGGGCTCTTGGGGACCCTGCTCAGCTACCTGTGGTGTTGGCATCCAGACTCGAGAAGTGTACTGCCTGCACCCTGGGGAGTCCCCCTCCCCACCTGAGGAATGCAGAGATGAGAAACCCCATGCCTTACAAGCATGCAACCAGTTTGACTGCCCTCCTAGCTGGCATATTGAAGAGTGGCAGCAGGTATGGCTGCCAGGCTTATGATCGTAAGAGCCCTATGTTTCACTAAACCAAAGAGGGCTGAGCCCGTGGACTCACTTCCTTGTGTCCTCCCAGTGTTCCAGGACCTGTGGAGGGGGAACGCAGAATCGCAGGGTCACCTGTCGGCAGCTCTTAACGGATGGCAGCTTCTTGAATCTCTCTGAGGAACTGTGCCAAGGACCCAAGGCCTCATCCCGTAAGTCCTGTGCCAGGACAGACTGTCCTCCACACTGGACTGTGGGAGACTGGTCCAAGGTAAGGGCCGTCCCAAATTTACAGCCCCTTCTTTTCTGCTCCTCCTCCCTTTCAGCCTTTCAGTATGTCCTCCCTCAGATGAGAGCTGGGGCTCCTTTGATGTGAGTGGAATGTCCAGGACACAGAATTTCAGGACACATTTACTCTCCGGGTTGTGTGAGTGCCCTGCTCCAGACCCACCCATAATGATTCATTTTCTGTGTTTACTCAATATTACTTAATCTGTACTCATCATATTTCTCCTACACCAAGTCCCATGACTTCTGTCTTTTGAGAAAACCAAAGTCATTGTATCCCAGGATTAACTCAAAATCAGTTTTGTTCTTCTCTGCCTTATGTCTCCTTATATAGAATTTTATTAAACCCTGTCATTTCAACTTTCTGAAAATGTTTCATACCTTTACTTCCTCTGTATTCCATTGATACCACTGCTGAATTTACTCTTTATCATCTCAAGCTCACATTAATTGCAGTAAGCAGAATTCCAAACTAACATTTTAGTGCATATTTAGGACTTAATATAGTCTAGTAGCAATACCCATTTTTCAAGAGGGAGAAATCAAACACAAATAGCTAAAATAGGCTGTGAAGTAGGAATAGAATCCTTGCCTTTTGGCCTTATTGCAAGGGTCCTCTTTTATGTATTACACTGCCCACCTGATTCCCTGTCTCTGTACCATCTTCCCCCTCTCCAAACTATCTTAACACCTCATAGTACTCCCACCACTCCATCTATCAAGTCAACTCCTAAAGGTCTTGTTGCCTGAAAAATCAACTTTCAGTTCCTTGTGGGGCTTTCCTTGAACGGATGGGACTCACATCCCAGCCCCCTTTCTTCTTATTCCAGCTTTTCCAGTCTTGCTTATTCTTTTTAAAATTTTTATTGGAGTATAGTTGCTTTACAATGTTGTGTTGGTTTCTGCTATACCACAATGTGAATCAGCCATACGTGTACACATATCCCCTCTGTTGTTTTGGTTTTCCTTCCCATGTAGGTCACCACAGAGCACTGAGTAGAGTTCCCTATGCTATGCAGTAAGTTCTCATTAGTTGTCTGTTTCATACATAATAGTGTGTATATGCCAACCCCCTCACAGGGATCTCTTTGGAAGCTGGAATCTTGTAAGAGATGATGATCTCAAGTCCCACACAGACCTAAGAAATCAGAATCTGCGTTTGAATGAGACTCCCCAGGTGCTGTCAGGCACAGTACCCTTTGGGAAGCATTTCCTCACCTGCCCCTTCTCCTTGGGAGAGTTCTTGAACCCTTCAGTGTGTCCACAGTAGGGATTGTTCTGGGCAGTAATGTCTTTGGGCACATGCTGCCCTAACTCAAGAGGAAGAGGCAGGAAAAAGGAAAGATGAGGTATGAGCAGTGGTGGCATGGAAAGCAGGCCCCTGTATCTAGATGTGCCCTCCTCATCTCTTCTTTTCTCCGAGAAAGCAGAGGCCTTCACAGTTCCATCTCATTTACTGGAACAAACTCTTCCCACTGGCCTTTTAGAAAGGAGAGACAGGGGGTGACACCTTCACTTTCCTCTACTGTTCCTTCTCTCTGTGAATGATGGAGTTTGCAGTCGCTGGTTATCTTTCACTAAATGAACATCCATCACTCCGTCAACTCAGGCTTGCCTTGTGTCTTTGCTCTTGTTGATACCCTCAAACCCCCAGACCCAGCTCTGAGCTTCCCTCCTCTCTGACGTCTTCTAGTCTCTAAAATCATACACCATTTCTCAGCTCTAACTCATAATGACCCAACTTTTTTTTATTGCATTTTAATGGGAAGCTACTTCCTGAGCACCCATATGGTGTTCTCATCTGGCTGATAGTGTCCTTGCAGTCAGTGGCCATGAGATCGCTGACAGGTCCTTGGGCCCTGCAGACCTCTGAGCAGGTAAACATTCTTCCTCAAGTGTCTTTGCAAAGACAGGAGACATGTTAAAGTGTGTTGGAGTCATGATCTGTAGAAAAACTCAGGCTAGCTAAAAGGACAGGAAAAATCATTCACTGGGAGGGATTTTGTTGGGAGGAAGAAAAGGAGACAAAGGAGGTTATCCATCTGAGCTGGGTTGGACCAGAGGCAGATCAGTTTCCTAGGTGGCCATTGTGGAGGCAAGAACAAGCTTGTGCACACTCCAAGAGGTAAGCTTAAGCCCAGTCAAGACATCTGCCTGCACCCAGTCAAGGCCACATATCCAGGAAACCTGCATCTGGAGGAGGAGCAGGTGTGCCCATGTCACAGCTGGGCAGAGCTGGTGTTCAGACTTGGGTCCAGTCAGGCACATGTGTTGCCCTGCAGTTTGTATTTTCCTGTATGGTTCAGCTTTTCTGTTGATATTTAATATTTTCTCTCATTTCTGAGTTACCTTGTTTTGGCAGAGATCCTGATGCCAAATTGCCACCCTCCCTAAAGCTTTCTGCCAGACTTGTCCCTCTGCCATGGGATGGCTCATTCCAGGGCACTCATCCATTTCATGGTTCTGGATGTGTCCCTTCCCCGTTGGAACCGGCCACTACCCCTGGTCCCAGAAAGACCAAAAAGCCACGCCAGAATTTCCATTTTTCACCATGCCAAGCCTCTCAGGCTGCAGCTGTAATTCACTCACTCTGTTCATGGCATGTTTGGGCTTTGTTCATTCATTGTATCATTCCTTTTCCCTGATTTGCTTAGATCTGAACCAAGTTTTATGTGGAAAGGAGCCCCAACTCTTATGCTGCTTTTGTAGCTACAAGAAAGGAGAGTTGACTCTTCTATGGGGCAGTCATTCCAAAAGTTGTCTCGTGGTCCCTCCCGCTGCCTGAAATCCAGTAGCCTTTCCTCATTCTTTGTTCTCTGTGCTTTGAAGGAGCATTTGGCCATTTCATCCACTTTCATCATTCTCCTTCAGGATATTCCTTGGTGTTTTTTATTTTTCCTGTTTACATGACTGCATGTTTTGTATTGGTGTGTCTTCTTGCAAATCTTCAAAAAGCTCAGTGTTTGACCCTTTGATTTTTATCACTATATTTACCCTCCAGAGATGATTCTGTGATGTGACTTCTTCTCTGACTTCTATAGGTGATTTTCTGTTTCTGGGCACAGTTTCTGATTTTCTCTTTGATACCTTATCCTTAGCTCTTCAAGTAGGATAGATCCTCAAGCAAAGGGACACCCTCATCCCATCCAGCTTCCCCACCTACTTCCTGTCTCTGTCCATGTAGCACTGTCTTTCCAACACCTGTGATCATCTCTGAGTTCACCTCCTGTGTTCAACTACCTATTCCTGCCAACTCTTTCAATTCTTGAAATCTGTCCGTATGCTAAATAAAAAGGAAATGATCTCTGTACATGAGACATTTTACAAAGTACAGCTCAAGATATGCCCAGGATACGTGAATTTCCAAACATGGCTTTCCAGTTTTCAATAGATGTTTTATTTATGACTTATGAAGGGAGTACTCCAACACGTGTTAGAGCCAGTTTGTACTGGCTTTTGAGAACCAATTATGATCTCATCCTTCTGTGTAGTCAGTGATATTCCAATAACGGCTTGACATCAGCCATGATGGGAGTATTTACACCACAGAAATTGGCAAATGTTACAATCAGGGCCCTTTTCTCCATGAACCCTGTTGTAAAATATGTACTAGCACACAATTGCATAAAAGTGTTTTCCAGACACACACACACACACACACATACACGTATACTATCTTATCGATAAGACAGTTTCAGCTTACTGATAAGCAGGTATATAGGATGGAAATGCCCTTATTTGTGGACTTAAATAGAGAGACTTGTAGAAGCTTCTTCTGACTTGAATATGCCTGTTGCCACAGCCCTGCATCCTCACAGTCATTTACTTAGCACTGCTATGATTGATTACGGGCTTCCCTGATAGCTCAGTTGGTAAAGAATCCACCTGGAATGCAGGAGACCCCGGTTTGATTCCTTGGTCAGAAAGATCCGCTGGAGAAGGGATAGGCTACCCACTCCAGTATTCTTGGGCTTCCCTGTGGCTCAGCTGGTAAAGAATCTGCCTACAATGTGGGAGACCTGGGTTTGATCCCTGGGTTGAGAAGATCCTCTGGAGAAGGGAATGGCTACCCACTCCAGTATTCTGGCCTGGAGAATTCCATGGACTATATAATCCCATGGGGTCGCAAAGAGTTGGACTCAACTGAGCAACTTTCACTTTCATGATTGAATGCCCCAGGTACCAGGAATCTGAGACAACCAAGAATATAGGCTTCAAAGGCAGATGGATGAAAAAGGTATGTAAGATGAATAAAGATATCCCATCTACAGAACTATGTGAAAATCTAAGTTTCCCTGAGTCCCAGGAAAGTGTTGTAGAAGATGTAGATTAAGAGTTGGGTGTTAAATGAGTGCCAGACGTGTGGAAATGAGACAGCAGGATGTGCTGGGCAGAGACAAGAGTATATACACAGGTATAGGCTGTGAGCTTATCAATCTTATGTGGCTTAAGATAGAATGAGTTAAAGAAATGGAGGAAGGTGAGAGGTGAAAGAGAGGTGGCAGCCAGATTGTGAAGGACTTTGGATTTATCCCTAACAGTCACTGAGGGCATTGTAGGAGGTGTCTGAATGGAGGGAAAAAAAGGCAGAGTTTTTAGACAGTAGTTCTGAACAATGTGTTAGAAGAAGAAGGAACCTAGAGTTTGAGGGACCTTGTCTGATGAAAATGGAAATAAAAAGAATGAGAGATAATGAGCAGTTGGGATCAATAATCATGGGTGGTTTTGAGTGAGATTTAGCAGAACTAACTGGCAAATTTGGTAATTGAATTGATAAAAATGAGCAAAAAAAAAAAAGAGGAGTGTCCTAGATTTCTATCTTGGGTAATTAATGGACAAAGATGATATTAACAATTAGAGAAGGAAATACATGCTTGGAAGATGACTTGAAAGGGACAGAAAATGAGTTGATTTTTTAAATGGGTGTAGTTTGAGGATCTGTAAAGGTATCAATAAAGAATTGTAGCTCATGCAAGATCTACAGTAAAGTTATAGTTTTGGGAATCATTAGCGTTTAAGTGGAGAAGGCAATGGCAACCCACGCCAGTACTCTTGCCTGGAAAATCCCATGGGCGGAGGATCCTGGTAGGCTGCAGTCCATGGGGTCCCTAGGAGTTGGACACGACTGAGCGACTTCACTTTCATGCATTGGAGAAGGAAATGGCAACCCACTCCAGTATTCTTGCCTGGAGGAATCCCAGGGACGGAGGAGCCTGGTGGGCTGCCATCTACGGGGTCGCACAGAGTCGGACACGACTGAAGCAACTTAGCAGCAGCAGCAGCAGCATTTAAGTGGTAATTGAACATGGAAAAATGAATGCCTTGATATCAAAGAATATATTGTTGATAGCAGTTCCTTTAAAAATGCTTAGGAGGCTTCCAGTGAAGCAAAATCATGATAGCAGCATAGTTGTTTAATATTCCAAAATCTCTCATTAAAAAAAAAAAAAAAAAAAAAAACAGAAAACAGGGCAATTAGAATTGCCAAAAGAAAGGAAAAGATAACAGATAGTAATTTTAATGGAAGTGATATAAGGGGTGGAGGGGCAAACCATATGTAATAGCAAGTGTAGCAAAATTAGAGTTTTTTTTTTTTTAAATAGAGAAGAAACAAGGATAAGAGCCATGGAACAGAGAAATATCACCACAATAAAGTAGTCCAATTCCAGAATAGAAGAACCTTTAGCATGTTGGTCTGAGATAATCAGTGAAACTGAGTGAAGACTCAAGGCTCCTATGTGTGGTTTAGAGCAAGAAAAATCATGCAAACTCATTCAGGGCCGTAAGAAGATTGGAGAGCATTGGTGGAATTCATATCCTTAAGACTGTAGAAATGCACAACAAAACTTGCCAGAATGTTAAGCCAAGCTGAAAAGGAACAAAGGAGTAAAGGAAAGATGTTCAGTTCCTTCAGCTTCTTGGGAGTAGAAGAGTCTGCTGCTGCTGCTGCTGCTAAGTCGCTTCAGTCGTGTCCGACTCTGTGCGACCCCATGGACTGCAGCCTACCAGGCTTCACCATCCATGGGATTCTCCAGGCAAGAACACTGGAGTGGGTTGCCATTTCCTTCTCCAATGCATGAAAGTGGAAAGTGAAAGTGAAGTCACTCAGTCATGTCCGACTCTTAGTGACCCCATGGACTGCAGCCTACCAGGCTCCTCCATCCATGGGATTTTCTGGGCAACAGTACTGGAGTGGGGTGCCATTGCCAAAAGTCCATTTCAAAACTGTGGCCAAACCCTTGAATACTTTATTTTAGCACCAGAGGAGGGAGTCCTTTACAGTGAAATAACTCCCTTGAACACCCCTTTAAGCTATTTCAAAAGTACAGAGAAAAATCTGTTTCGTTTAAACAAGACCAACACCAAACCCCATAGAAGGATACCCCAAGAAAAAAGTATCAATAACATAGCAACATAATGAAAATTTGACTTTTAGGCAGATGAAAATATAACTTACTATTATAAAATCAGCTAAAAGAAGCTAAGACATCTATAGAAACAAATCAAAAATAGAAAAATTCTGAAATGAGGTGAATAACAGGGGGATGTGAAAAATTAGCTGACAGGGTTCAGGAAAGAATTAGAAAACTAAGGGGGGAAAAGTCAGAAACATAGACTAAACTAGAAGGAACACAAGAATGACCAGATGCAGAATGTGTAATAGGAGAAACAAAAGAAAGGAGAGAATTGAAAATAACTGAAGAAAAACAGAATTTAAGCAAAAATGATGGCTGTGAAAAACAGAGAAAGAAAATCATGTATCTATTATTAGAGTCCTGAGAAAGGAAAACCAAAACAACAGAACAAAACTATAAACAGAAAATTCAAATCACTATATTGAAAGAGCATACCACATACATGGAAAAATCAACCCAGAATGGTCCATATCGAGACATACTCTACTAAAACCACTGGACTTTAATGGTAAAGAATAATGTGTAAGTGTATCTCAGCAAAAGGACAAAGTCACTTATTAGGGAAAGAAAATCAGGTTAGCATCAGACTTCTCAACAATGCCACATCACAGTAGAAAACAGTGGAGCAATATATTTAAAAAAAGAAAATGTAGGCCAAGGATTTTATATCCTGCCCAACAGACCTTCCATTTTGAAGTTCACAGACAAATAGTTACAAAGTTGCATGTGCTCTTCCAGAGGAGTCTACCATATTGCTTTTGATTAATCACAAAGCTTTGGCATAAAGTTGCTATTTTGTAACTTATAATTAATGCCACTGATTCTGTCATCTCCACTCTCTCCACTGTGGACATGTGCAAGTGGCATGCTAACCTTGAACTTAGCAGACACAAGATCATGTAAGATCTCTATCAAGAAAAGGGGTTTGCAACTGATCCTCCCATTCATAGTGGGGATAAAAAGTCAAATATTGATCATTAGAAATGGCTTGTGAATGGTGATTGGCAATTATTTGACTACTGTTTTTATATTATATGGAAAACTCCTAGATGATGGTTTGACTTGTTTTTGAAAAATACAGTAAATCCCCTACATACACACCTTCAAGTTGCAAACTTTAAAGGATGAGAATGTGTATTTGCATGTCCAATCATGTAAGTTAGTTCATGGATCTGAGGTACATTGTCGCATGCATGCCTCCTCTACAACTGGTTGTGCTTGTGTGTAGAGTCCTGTACGGTCCTGTGTAGAATACAGTTGTACAGTGTCTTTATTTCAAGCCCAGGATGTCTGGAAACAAGCGTAAAAAGCAGCAATGATGTAGGTGGTACTACTGAGCTTTTTCAAGGTACTGTACTGAAAGATTAAAAATGTTTATTTTTTTAATGTATTATTTGTGTGAAAAGTATTATAAACCTGTTGCTATTACAGACAGTACTATATAGCCAATTGTGTTAGTTGGGTACCTAGGTTAACCTTGTTGGACTTAGGAACAAATTGGACTTGTGAATATGCTCTTGGAACCGAACCCTTTCCTATGTAAGGGATTTAATGTACATCATAAGTTGCTAAATGGTAATTTTTATCTTGTTCAAAAGCTTACAAAAAGCTTCCCTTGGCATTGAAAAAATATTAATAATTAGGGCTTTCTGTTAAAGAGAACAATAAAAGCATTTTAAAAATTCCATTCCCCTTCTTTGAAACCCAACAAAAAACCCCACAAAGATAAAGAGAGAGAACACTCTGTCTTCAATGAACAATGAAACAGCCACAAGCCCAAACTATAAATTATGAAACACACATGCCAAAGACCATAAAATCTGAACCAAAATGAAAGAGAGAAGGCTGAGGGCTGACAAATATTTCTTCAGGCACGAGCAGGAGGTAGATTTCCCGAGGAGTAAATGTGAGAGTCCTAAAAGGCCTGCTCAGCGGTTCTTGATTATAGACACTAGATGGGGGACCATGTGCTGCCCCTGAAAATACCATGAATGTCCCTCCAGAGCTGTGGGGCAGATGGAGCTGCAGGAGAGACCATGTGTGGAGGCCCTGTAGCCCAGGAAGGCTGCAGAGATGGAGTGGCATGAAGGATGCTTGCTGGGTGATTACAGTTACTTAAGAGACTGTTCCCTGAGTCACCCTAGCCCTTCAAATGCCAAAGTTTGAAGAGAGATGTGGGCAGAGGAAATAAAAATTTGATGACAGACTGTGGAAGACAAGAAACTGATGGAAACGCCCAAGCTCATCCCCTGACCCATGCTATTCACATAGGTGAATGGCCAGCTACATTTAAAGCTCCAGCATAAAAACTAAGCATCAAAACTTAAAGGGGGGAAGTGAAGGATCAGAAGAAGTCAGGGCATGGGGAAAGGAACAGGGAGCAAGAGTCACATGAACAATAGCATCACAATGGTATTAGCCAGAGAAAAGTGTCAAAAAATAGTCTGTGTACTCCCAAGAAAATTATAGTCATGATATCTTGGTCCAGGGTTAGGGGGTGGAGGGGGGGTGGAGGGAGTGGAGGGAAGAGTGGCTCTAAAATGAGATTTGAGTTCAAAAAGAGGTTATAAGTCAACAGAAGGAGATGAAAAGACAACTTGGAATAGTCAGGGGAAAAAACTGAAAAGAAAAATTTTATATAGCAGACATAAAAGTTATTTTACAAGCAACAAAAAATTAAACAACTGAAAACAGAGAGCTATGGTATATAAGCTGGAATGACTCGTTTTGATATGGAAAAGAGTTAAGATGTAAAATTGGTTTTTAGAGGCAGTGATGGGTATGGAAGGCAGAGGAGATTAAACATGAGTATAATGGGTATTTGTGAGAAGAACAAAACAAGTGGAACAAAAAATATTCAAAGATAATAAGGATTAAACATGAGTGTAATGGGTATTTGTGAGAAGAACATGTGGAACAAAAAATATTCAGAGATAATAAGGAGAATTAACTTCCTCTAATAAGAGCTTTAACCTTCAAATCAAAATGGCATACTACGTGCCAAGAAAATATGACCCACTAATACACAGCCAGCAAATAAGGTGCTGAACTTCGTGGGTTAAAAAAAAAAAAAAAAACAAGAGCAAAAGGCCTCTGAACATAAAAGTCAAACAAACAACAAAAATCTCCTGCCTGGCCTCACACATCTTCTCGGTAGCCTTAGATGCCAGCAGACAGTGAAACTTGCCACAGTTCAAAAGGGAAGGAAAGGGACTTCCCTGGCCATCCAATGGTTAAGACTCTGTGCTTCCAATGCAGGGGACACTGATTTGATCCTTGGTCAGGGAACTAAGGTCCCCGCATGCTGCGTGGCCAAAAGATTAAATAAATACATTTTTAAAGAAAGGAACTATGACCCAAGTATTTTCCTTTTCATTTTGTTTTTTTCTCCATGTGGAAAGGCATCAGAGAGGCAGTCAGATCATCCATGCATAGTCTGTCTTATGGTATGGGATCAAGACTTTCAGGGTCAAGAAGACACACCAAGATGCCAAGATAACTCCCAGTAAAAAATCCAGAAAGACACAGATCCTGGTGAAAAAAAAAAACAGAAGATGCATCATAAATTCATGTAAGGGCAGAATTAAGGCTAATCAGCCAGCATTGGCATCTCAGAACAGAATATACATATCAGAAAATCTTGACATTAGCTAAATAGTTTAACAAAAGCAAATGGAATGTTTGGAGAGAAGAGATGTGGAAATGTGAATGTGCCTGTCCCTCTTCTTAGCAGCGAGTCAATAAATATTCTCAGATGTCAGAATATATCAGTATCAATATCAGGCTGATCAGAAAGTTCATTTGGGTCATTCCAGTACACCAGCCCCATGCATCCTGTATCCTGCATCAAACCTGGACTGGCGATTCGTTTCTTATATGATATTATACATATTTCAATGCCATTCTCCCAAGTCATCCCCCGCCTCCCTCTCCCACAGAGTCCAAAAGACTGTTCTATACATCTGTGTCTCTTTTGCTGTCTCGCATACAGGGTTTTCATTACCATCTTTCTAAATTCCATATATATGCGTTAGTATACTGTATTGGTGTTTTTCTTTCTGGCTTACTTCACTCTGTATGATTGGCTCCAGTTTCATCCACCTCATTAGAACTGATTCAAATGTATCCTTTTTAATGGCTGAGTAATAGAGGGATGGTATAGGGAGGGAGGTGGGAGGGGGGTTCAGGATTGGGAACACATGTACACCCGTGATGGATTCATGTTGATGTATGGCAAAAACAATACAATATTGTAATTAGTCTCTAATTAAAATAAATAAATTAAAATAAAAAAGAACATACAGTGAGAAATATCAACTAGAAAAAAAAAAGAGATTGTCTTTTCTCCATTGTAAAAAAATAATAATAATAAAGTTCATTTGGGCCAATCCAATAACCACCGGAATCTCTTATTGGTTTCTTTCATCTTCCTTAACTGTAGAGAGTTCTTTGGGGAATTAGTTACTTGAACTCTTTTCATCTTATTTCATTTTTTCCTAATATGCCTAATAAAATTGTAGTAAAACGTTAAATTAAAATTACATGTACACATGTAATTATGATTATCAGCTATCATTTTTATACACAATGATTATCACATATCAATGTTATTTTATATATAGCAGCTTGGGTGTTTTTTAAAAAGACCTTTCCTTTTATGTTTTTCTAGTTTTTCAATTCTTGGTCATGGGTATATGCCATTTTTAATATTAAAGTTTTTATTGAACTATAATTGGCATTTCCATTTCAGGTGTACAACATGGAAATTCAATGTTTGTATCCATTACGAAAGGATCACCACAATAAGTCTAGTCCCCATACAAAATTGATACCACGTTATCTGTACTATGTCATTTTTTAAAAAGCAAAGTCATGTTAATAAATAGATATAAAAACAAATGAGACATCAACTACAAGTCCCCAGAATCGTATGGCAATTAACTACTAAAAATTAGTTACTATCTCAGAAAGAAGAAAGGAAGTAATCGAAATGTCCATCAACAGATGAATGGATAAACAAAATGTGGTATATACATATATCATTCCACCATAAAAAAGGAATGAAACTCTGATACCTGCTATGACATGGATGAGCCTCGAAGAATTATGCCAAGTGATAGAAGCCAGACATAAAAGGCCATGTAGTGTATGGTGGTTTCTGCCTTTCGGCTGTTGTAAATGATGCTACTGTGAACATTGGTATACAAACATCTGAGTTTCTGCTTTCGATTATTTTTGGATATTTTTCTAGAAGTGGAATTATTGGATCATATGGTAATTCTTTGTGTAACTTTTTGAGGGCCTGACAAACTTTTCCATAGAGGCTGTACCATTTTATATTCGCATCAGCAGTGCATCAACATTCGAGTTTATCCACATCTATTTTTTTTAATAATAGCCATCTTAATGAGTTTGAAATGGGAAATGGTATCTCACTGGGGTTTTAGTATTTATTTAAAACATACATGTTATCCTGTCTCTGAAATTTTTTTGCTTCATGTTATAACAAAACTATGTCAGTTATAAACATTCATTTAAAATATTCAGTCACAAGATTAAAAACCTTGTAACTATGTGAGATTCTGGCTGTTAACTTATTGTAGTAATCATTTTGCAATATATATGTATATAAATCATTATGTTGTATACCTTAAACTAATACAATATTATATATCGATGATATCTCAGAAAAAAAAAAACAGGGCCTCATACCTTACAAAATAGCTGAGGCACAAGCCCAAGAATACTGGAGTGGGTAGCCTATACCTTCTCCAGTGGATCTTCCCGACCCAGAAGTTGAACCGGCATCTCCTGCATTGCAGGTGGATTCTTTACCAACTGAGCTATCAGGGGATACCACCTTACAAATAGATTTTTTTTAAAAAAGAAGGAAGGAAGGGAAGGAGGGAAAAGAGAAAAGGTGGAGGGGAGGGCAGGGGAATGGTGGGTAGAGAGAAAGTCTCTGTATTCTGAAAGATGTTCAGGCCTGGGAACTGCCTACTTATTGGCACACCTCTACATCCTGTTTCACTATGGGAGACATGGCTATTGCTGGGGACGTGTGTCTGCTCTCGCTCCGCTTGACTCTGTCACCACTGTTCTCATTACAGTGTTCTGTCAGTTGTGGTGTTGGAACCCAGCGGAGACAGCAGATGTGCCAGAAGCTGACAGCCAAAGGCCGTCGGGTCCCCCTCAGTGAGACTCTGTGCCGGCATCTTTCTGGACCCCCTCTGGTGAGATCTTGCCAGATGCCTGTGTGCGGGAGTAAGTATGGAAAGTCCACACTTCGTGGAATCTGCTCATTCTATTTTCCTCCTCCAGTGGTTTCATTTTCCATAGAGCAACTCATTTCTAATCTGTAAGTACAGCAAATCAAGCGAACTCAGCGTTGTTATCAGTGGCAAACAGTATAATATTGATGACCAAGGTACAACTCTAAGAAAAGTCAGCTTGAAGAAATGTCCACCCTCTTAACAAATGCACCCCCAGGCTTCCTCACTTGGGTTTACACTTCGTTGTGTTCTCCGCTTCATCATGATTTCCCCCACTTACAACTCAGGAGTGTTCCTAGTAGAAGTTAAGCTGAAATACTATTTTGTATTGGTGTATAGCTGATTAACAATGTTGTGATAGTTTCAGATGGACAGCAAAGGGACTCAGCCATACATACATATACATGTATCCATTCTCCCCCAAACTCCCCTCCCATCCAGGCTGCCACATAACATTGAGCAGAGTTCCCTGTGCTATACAGTAGGTCCTTGTTGGTTATCCACTTTAAATATAGCAATGTGTTCCTGTCTATCCCAAACTCCCTAACTACTCCATCCTTCCCCCTGGCAACCATAAGTGAAGTACTTTCTGATTCACTTTGCTAATGATATGTGGGGATTCATCCTATTCAAAGTAGATGAGCTAAGTATTTTTAAATATTCAAGTATCTCTTTTGGATACTCTAATAATCTAAAACCAGCAAGGATGAAAATGTGAAATAGCTTTGGGTTTTAAAGGTGACTGTTTAGATACTTCTTCAGTTTATTATAAATAATAAGCTGAGTATAAAGAGTTAATATTATGGTTTCATTATATCCAAAAGCTAAAATGCATGTAGCAGTCATCTCTACCTTCAGTGTACATGAATTAGTATAGGTACATGTGCATATGCATGTTTCATGTAGGAGGGTGATAAAAAATGAGCGGAGGGCTGCCCCCATGGTAGCTGAAATTGGGCAGCAGTGTGGTCATGAGAAATGGGGTAGGGCAGCAGTCCTCAGCCTTTTTGGCAACAAGGACCAGTTTCGTGGAAGATAGTTTTTCCGTGGCTGATGAGGAATGATGGTTGGGGATGATTTAAGCCCATTACATTTGTTGAGCACTTTATTTCTATTATTACTACCTTGTAATATGTAATGAAATAATTATACAGCTCACCATAATGCAGACTCAGTGGGAGCCCAGAACTTGTTTTCTTGCAGCTAGATGATCCCATCTGGGGGTGATGAGAGAGTGATGGGAAGCAGCTGAAGTACACATGGAGCTTTGCTCACTCACCTGTGTGACCCAGTTCCTAACAGGCCACCGACTGGTACTGCTCTGTGTCCTGGGTGTTGGGGACCCCGGGATAGAGTCCCTTTCCTGATTGTTTCTCACTGTCTTTAAGTATTCACATAAAAAGGAACACTAACTGCCTCAGGTACCCTCCTGAACTTATGGTAAGAAAAGAAATCAGAAGGTAGTATTATTTTTAATGTTTCTTAGGAAAAGAAATATATGTATACACACACACACACACACACACACTACTAAGTTTACCAGAAATGTTCCTGAAGAAACTTACAAAACAAAGTAACAATAGTGACTTTTTTTTTAAAGTCATAGCCTTATAGCATTTACTGAGAAATTGCCGGGAGAAATGTCAATAACCTCAGATACACAGATGACACCACCCTTATGGCAGAAAGTGAAGAGGAACTAAAAAGCCTCTTGATGAAAGTGAAAGTAGAGCGTGAAAAAGTTGGCTTAAAGCTCAACATTCAGAAAACGAAGATCATGGCATCCGGTCCCATCACTTCATGGGAAATAGATGGGGAAACAGTGGAAACAGTGTCAGACTTTATTTTGGGGGGCTCCAAAATCACTGCAGATGGTGACTGCAGCCATGAAATTAAAAGACACTTACTCCTCAGAAGAAAAGTTATGACCAACCTAGATAGCATATTCAAAAACAGAGACATTACTTTGCCAACAAAGGTTCATCTAGTCAAGGCTATGGTTTTTCCTGTGGTCATGTATGGATGAGAGAGTTGGACTATGAAGAAGGCTGAGAGCCGAAGAATTGATGCTTTTGAGCTCTGGTGTTGGAGAAGACTCTTGAGAGTCCCTTGGACTGCAAGGAGATCCAACCAGTCCATTCTGAAGGAGATCAGCCCTGGGATTTCTTTGGAAGGAATGATGCTGATGCTGAAACTCCAATACTTCGGCCACCTCATGCGAAGTGTTGACTCATTGGAAAAGACTCTGATGCTGGGAGGGATTGGAGGCAAGAGGAGAAGGGGACGACAGAGGATGAGATGGCTGGATGGCTTCACTGATTCGATGGATGTGAGTCTGAGTGAACTCTGGGAGTTGGTGATAGACAGGGAGGCCTGGCATGCTGCGATTCGTGGGGTCGCAAAGAGTCGGACACGACTGAGCGACTGATCTGATCTACTCTGTGAACCTCCCTGCAGGCATTATTGCGTCATCATATTTAGTTCCCAGCAATTCTGTGAGACAGGTGTCATCCCCGTTGAGAGATGAGGAACTCAAAACGAAGAGAAGGTCCAAGATTTGACCAAGTACCTATGGCTGTCAGTTGGGCGTCTTGGTCTCCTTGATCATGAGTCCATCTGATTCCTGTGCCCATGCTTTAAGCCACCTCTGTGTGGTGATTCCTGGACAACATTCATTTTCCTTCCCCTGGGAATTCTTTAAGACTAAATCTTCAAAATTTTGAGATTCCATAACTTTGAGATCCCAAGTTTTATAGTGTCCTGGATTTTAAGAATGTCTGTGGTATATGGTGCAGTGTCATGGTATAGGCTGCTTATCTGTCTGATTTTTATTAATTGTGGATGGTTGCATAGCAATGCGGCTGGACCATAAACTACCTTAGAGGAGAGTGAAATTAAATTCTGGCAGCTTTCTCTAAAATAATAGCAGAGTAACATGTGGGAACACATCGTGGTTATTAGGGCATGTGGTGTGGTATGAGATGCAATTATAAACTATTTTGACATGCAGTAGAAAGCAGAGCAAATGTATAAGTTTTAGGGATATAAAATAAAGGACTCCATACCGTTGTCTAGCTTGCCAACATGTAGGTCATGGAAGCAGACAGGAGACAGGAATTTGTGTTCCCAGCACAGCCAAGTCACCCCAAGCTGGGCCCCCACTTCAGCTGTAGGCTGGCCTCGTGCCATCCCCAGGAATCAGTGGCCCTGGCTTGCAAAAACAATGGCATCCTCTTCTCCCCACCACCAGGAATGAGCCAGGGATGAGCTTGGCACTCACATCCTCCCCCTGCTGCCTCTGCACCATATTCTCTCTGTCATCTCATACGAAGCACATGGCCCTCACCTTCAGAGGCTTTGACCCGCAGGATCGTTTCTACCTTTCTCTAGGACCACTACAGGTCCATTCTTTCTTTCTGACATTTGCCAACATCCAGGACAAACTGCACCCATACTGATGACTTTCTCATACCCTAATGTCCCTAATCCCCAACCTGATCAATTTCCCTAACCACCATCACACCTTGGCATAGGGACACCATGGTATTGGGGTATGGCTTATTAACAATGTTGTGATAGTTTCAAGTAGACAGCATAGGGACTCAGTCATACATATACATGTATCCATTCTCCCCCAAACTCCCGTCCCATCTAGGCCACTGCATAACATTGAGCAGAGTTCCCTTTGCTCTAAGTAGGTTCTTGTTGGTTATCCACTTTAAATACAGCAGAATGTACATGTCCATCACAAACACCCTAACTCCCCCCATCCTCATTCCTCATTGCTTGGTACTCAAATAGCTTTCTGGTCTTCCTCCTGCCCCCATCTCACCGTCTGCTTATTTACTTAATGCTTCATTGTGACCTTCCTGCACTGCTGTCCCGAGACTTCCTGCTCTTGCTCTAGAAACCACTCCTCTTGACTGGCATGTCGTCATCACGCACTTAACCAATGCTGTAGTCAGATCTCTATGCCCTTCCTTAACCCACTGCCTCAACAACCCTACTCATTCAACCCTGATGGGTGATCACCTACTTTTAGGTGGTTTTTGTTGGCTTGTTTTTTTAGTTCCCTGACCTGAGCTACTGGGATTTGCTAAAGAAAATAATGTCACCATCCTGGTTAGACATACTTCATATTCATGCTATCTGATTTACCTGGGAAATAATATGTGGATTTTTTTCCTGTTCCTAAGAATTCCCAAGAAATTCATCGTAGCAGTTATTTCCTAATCACTGTACTGACTCCCAAGTTCTCATGTCTCCATGGATGAACTCATTTTTATTCCACTAAAAATGTCAAGGCTTGTGGCATGGCATAGCATAATGACCTTCTAACTGTCCCTTCTCCACGTCACATCCACCTGCTTTGCTCACAATACTGGAAATCTATGGTCTTCTTTTTATGCCTGATCCCTCAGTGATGGAAGGGGTGTGAAGACAAGAAACATCAAGCCTGACTATGCTGTGATCTTTATTCCCTTTCAAGGCTCCATTTTTAGAAATGTGTCCTAATCAGTGCCTTGAGTTAAAGTGAAAACTATCCTCTTTGGAAGAGTGAGTCTTCTTGCTCTTCATTTTGACCCTTTGATGTGCAGTGGTGTGAAGACTGAGGGGTGAGGGTGGGCAAGATGTTTTGAGCACTCCCTGGAGGCCAGTGGTGTCCCATACAGTCCTTCCAGTTAGAGGCCCCTTCCTGCTTCTCCCCAGACCTTCCCTGCATTTTCCCACCTCCAACTTTTCCTCCCATAAATTCTTCCCTTCACCATATCTAGTAACTGTCACTCTTCCTATTCTTGAAGGACCAGAACAAATCCTACCTCCCTCTATAATATTTCTAAATTTCTTTAACCTCCAAAAGGTATTATGACATTGTGGTTAAGCCAACTAGAGTCTAATCTCATTTCTTTCAGTATCTCGTCATGTGACATCAACACAGACTCAATCTCTGTGAGGCTCGTCACAGAGCCCTTTTCATCAATAAATGGGAATGGTAATTATACCTACCCTATAGAATTTTTCTGAGAATTAATACCTAGAAAGTGTTTAGAAGCAGTGCCAGGAGCATACTGTAGGCTCAAAAATATTAGTTATTTTTAATGTCATTAACACCTTCCTTTAATTCCTGTCATGGCTTTAAGATGGGGTAAAATGTAACAGTAACTAATATTGTGTCTTCTGGATCATTAGGATATGAGTTTATATGGGGTAGTTAGGCAATAGCTCTGGACATTTTTTTCATATATAGGCCCCCGAAGCATGTATAATGAGTTGTACTCAAAGACATGTTTTTCAAATGTGTCAAGCTTAGATCAGCCTCAGATTGTTATTAAAAGTCTCAGATCGCTGCTGCTGCTGCTGCTACTAAGTCGATTCAGTCGTGTCCGACTCTGTGCGACCCCGTAGACGGGGGCCCACCAGGCTCCCCTGTCTCTGAGATTCTCCAGGCAAGAACACTGGAGTGGGTTGCCATTTCCTTCTCCAATGCATGAAAGCTAAAAGTGAAAGTCAAGTCACTCAGTTGTGTCTGACTCTTAGCGACCCCATGGACTGCAGCCTACCAGCTCCTCCGTCCATGGGATTCTCCAGGCAAGAGTACTGGAGTGGGGTGCCATTGATTAAATGTCTATCTGTCTTGGCTTTCAATCAGGCATCTGAAGAAAATAATATTTGAGTTTAGATTTTTTTTTTTCAGTGATGGCTCCTGGTTTAAGGGTTCCTGAATTTTGGTAAAGAATTCTTATTTTTAATCCAAGTATTGACATCAAAATGGTTGAGGGTGGGGAGGCACCCAGACATGTCCTGTATGATTGAAATGTCTACAACAAACAAACAAATAAATAAATAAACAAACGTGTTGCCACTCAGTCATGTCCGACTCTTTGTGACCCCATGGACTGTAGCCTACCAGGCTCCTCTGTCCATGATATTTTTCCAGGCAAGAGTACTGGAGTGGGTTGCCATTTCCTTCTCCAGGGGATCTTCCCGACCCAGGATTGAACCCGGGTCTCCTGCATTGCAGGCAGATGCTTTACCCTCTAAGCCATCAGGGAAGCCCCAAAATGTCAAGAAAAATATGCCTTATCCCCTTCCCAGGTTAAGTTGAATCCTCTCACTTCTCTCCAGCTCCTGGTGGTCCTCCTTGTACCAGCCTCTTCAGCTTTCAGACTCTCATCTTCCCTTCTTCTGCTCTTCCTCTAAGCCTTCTCAGCTTCCAGAAACACCCAGCCCCGCCTGCCTGACAGAGCTGCAGCCCTTGGAAACCCAGCCAGCCCCTAGGCTGCCTCACCAGCACCTTTCTTGGGCTGGTTTTTAACCTCCTGCAGCATCCAACAGCATACATTTATTTTATCTTTTGCTTGTCATTTATTTGTTATTCATTCAATAAACAGTAAGAGTTTACTATGTACCAGGCACTATGCAGTGCCCTAAGGACAGAGATGATCTCTCTGCCTGGGCATATATTGTTTTCAGTGTCAGATGGTATATTTCATTATCAGTGCTTTCAATAATCATTCTTCAGATGCTACTGTGTTTTAGATGTTATGATACAAAATGAAAATAATCCATTGTCTGGTCTCTAAGAACTCATAATCCAGTAGAAGAGAGACATACATAAACAAAGAAGAAGAATAAAGTGCCAGTGATGTCATCATGGGATGTAGAAGTGCTTGATCCCTCTAGGGGATGTGAAGGAGAGTTTCATAAAGGAGGATGCTTTGAGTGGAATTCTGCAAGATGTGTCCCATCATTAGACCCACATGGGATACAGGACAGTCTGAAAAAAAAGACAGCAGTGTCGACAAAGGTGGGGGATGTCAAATGGAGTGGGACATTTCTGGAAACTGCACACAAACCACTACCCTGTGACCTTTTTTTCCCTTTTAATATGCTGTGGGCTGTAGAACAGAGACTTGGGCATGACCAGCATGATGTCTTCATGGCCTCATCCCAGGAGTGCCTCTTTCTGAACAGGGAAATGATTTAAGATTGGATATGGTCTCCTTTGAATATCAGGTGCTGGGACTTAGGGCATGAAAAATAGTTAACCTCCCTTCCCATCCCCTGCCACAAGCAAATATCCCTTTATTTATCAGAGTTCTTATCCTGCCCCTTCCCCAAGAGCTACCAATACCCTGTTTGTTTTAGAAGCCTCATACGCACAAATTTCAAGACTCAGAAGGTTCTACTGCTTTTTCTTTTTAAGAAAGAATTAAAAATACACTCTTGCTGTGCCCTGCTTCCTCCCTTATAACTCCTGCTTGTTTTTATGTGAATCCCTGATCCCTAGATGAAATGGATAATACTGTATGTAGACCGCTGTGTAACTGTCATGATGCAGACTCCAAGTTGTTCTGTATAAAATGAGAAGCAAATGTTTTTATTGACAAACAAATTCAGTAGAATTAGAACAGAGGCTGAAAATGGGTAATGGTGAAACAGAGTGCTTGAGAATGGGCTGGAGAGCATCTTGAAACCCATGCTGAGGAGTTTTGATTTTATTAAAGAAGGAAATGACATAGTCAGATTTTATTTTATTTACTTGGATGGCTATATAGATATATTTTTCAATTAATTTTTATTGGAGTATAGTTGCTTTACCATGTTGTGTTAGTTTCAGCAAAGTGAATCACCCATTCATATACATATATACCCCTCTTTTTTTAATTTCCTTCCCATTTAGGTCACCACAGAGTATTAACTAGAGTTCCTTGTGCTATATACACTAGGTTCTCATTAGTTATCTATTTTATATATGGTAGTGTGTGCATGTCAGTTCCAATCTCCCAATTCGTCCCAACCACCCCCTTCCCCCTTGGTGTCTGTACATTTGTTCTCTACCTTTGTGTCTATTCCTGCTTTACAAATAAGTTCATCTGTGTCATTTTTCTAGATTCCACATATAAGTGATTTATATGATTTTTGTTTTTCTCTTTCTGGTTTATTTCACTCTGTATGAGTCTCTAGGTCCATCTACATCTCTGCAAATGGCACAGTTTCATTCCTTTTTATGGCAGAGTAATATTCCACTGTATATATGTACCACATCTTCTTTATTCATTCCTCTGTTGGACATTTAGATTGCTTCCATGTCCTGGCTATTGTGAATAGTGGCGTACACATAGATATATTTGGAAAATATGAATGTGCAAGTAGAGTCTAGTCAAAGGGATATGACAATATTTAGGTGAGAAAATATAAGGGCAGAAGTGGTGAGGATGAATTCTAACATTTCAGGTGTCCCATCTAAGTATCCGTTGCCTGGCTAGAACTGGGAGCTCAAAGGAGAAGGGTATGTTTGTGTTTAACAAGCAACTCTGGGACCAGGTGTGGTGAGGAGGGAGAGGGAGCTATTGTTTGTTAACTTTGCTGATTTTTGTGGTATAGATTCTCCCATCATGTGGCTTCCTGCTACCAATGTGACGTCACTACCTGCAGAGTTGGGAATGGACACTAACAATCCCATGGACCTGTGAGTCAATGAAAGGAAGGGCCAGCAGACCAATGGACAGGGAGGATTCGAGGCGACTCCAGTTTCTGCCTTAAAGAATTGCAGGCTGGACTCTGAGGGCCAGGACTCCAGGGAATAAGACAACTTAGAGGCTGCTTTGCAGCCAAAACCCATCTGGGAGTAGCAGGAGTCAAGTGCTGGTGAGACAAGTGTAAACACCCAGCACAGATGGCTCGGGGCAGAAACCTGGTGTGGCGCCAAGGCTTAGAGTCATGGCAGGGATACAACTGGAATCATGGCAGGACACGAGCATGTAAACAGCCTTGGGCACTGGGCAGGGAAGGCTGGCACAGAAGCCAGAAAGAGTACCTTCAGAAGGAAGAGCTTTTCATTTTCTAGAAAAGCTGAATGATGTGGTGTTTCTCATGTCCGGTGCATGGGAGAGATGCAGGGATGGCTTGGTGTCCCCATACTGCCTACAGCCCCCCAGTAGGATGCCATGGGTTCCTGTCCACACTGTCTCCTCAGGCTTGTCTGGTTCGGCAGTTTGGGGCACATACAAATGCAGAGGGAGGCAGTCACCCCACACCAGACAGATTCCTACCCAAGAGCTGTGTCAGAGGATGCCAGGCTCCAGGCACTGCTCTGAAGGAACTGACAGGAGTCACAGAGAGAAACTGGCCCAAGTCCTAGCAGATCCTGGGTCCCAGAGCACTGCTCAGGCACACCTGGTCACTGAACTGCTCTATACCTGGTGTGAGAAGTGGCTAACCAGGCCTGGTTGGGAATGGGTCTGCCTTCCAGCAGATGGACATGCAGCCAGAGGGAGCGGCTGGGCTACTTGTGTGGCTCACCCAGCCATGGGCCAGTCCTTTCCCAAGGCTAAACACCACCTGTCACCTGCAGACTCCCCAGCCTGCTTTTGAAGGCATCATGGCCCCATCTGTTAAGACTTTAAGCCCCAAGCTTAGCTGGGGACATCTGGCTATCAGTTCTAAAGGTACTTAGAACCCATCTCCATGGTAACTAGAACCCATCTTCACACAGGATGCTGTGTGGGATCATACCAGCCTCAGATCATCTCCAGCCTGAACCCTGAGGTAGGCATGTGCTTCCTTCCCTGTGTGGGTTTCGACCCCTTCCCAGTAAAAGCAGGAATATTCAAGCTATGGTCTCATCTGTAGCAGCCCTAAGAGAGTCTCTCTCCACCCCTCCCTCAGTTGCACAAGTTCAAAACTCTGACATTGACCCAGCTTAAACTCTGATTTAAACAGTGAATTTCAAAGCCATCCACGTTCACCATCTGTCTTTCCCATAATTCATCGGGATTATGGGAAACAATGACCAGACAGGGTGTTCAACTGAATTCTTTTAAATAGTAATAAAAAGATGCCTGTATAGGTATCAGTATATATAAACACATGTATGTAGGTATTATGGCTAGGTATGTGTATACACATACATTACACACCCTGCATTGTGACAATAGGCCACTTTTAAATATTCATAAAAAGCAACCAGCTAATTAAAATTAATGAGTGTTAGTCACTCAGTTGTGTCTGACTCTTTGTGACCCCATGGACTGTAGCCCGCCAGGCTCTTCTGTCCATGGGATTCTCAGGCAAGAATACTGGAGCGGTTTGCCATTCCCTTCTTCAGGGGATCCTCCTGACCCAGGGATCAAAACCAGGCTTTCTGCATTGCAGGCAGATTCTTTCCCCTCTGAATTGCCCATGCTAATAAAAAAGGAAATAAGCAAGACTAATATAGAATTATGTCTTGAATTTTACATTTCCATCATATGCAGGCACAAATTTAGCTCTAAACTTGATAACATAAGTGCTGTCTTGGAAAAGGCAACCTGGTCCTTGACACAGTTCAGGGTTCATTGGGTAGGAAATGAATGAATTACTCGGAGGAAATACAAGGATTCCTGATGGTAAGACCACAAAGCATCCTCCTGCTTCCTCCTACAGAGGACACTGCATGTTGTAAAGATTTTGGCAGGGTTCTCACAGAAAACACAGTGGCTGTTTCTTATTTTCCCTTCCCTGTTCACCAGTAGCAGCCCATCAAATTATCTTTGAGTTAACCCAGTGAGACTCTCTGGGGTGGTGGTTCTCAATCTTTGCTCTACATTTCAGTCTCCTGGGGAGGTTTTACAAATTTTGATGCCCAGGCTTCTGTTCCCCATAGAACATGGAGAGTGGGACCCAGGGTAGTAAAATTAAAAAATAATAACAACAGGTGCTCCTAATTGGCAGCAAAGTTTGAGAACCACTGCCTCTAGTCAGAGTTGATACTGAAACTCTACACACCAGTATGTGTTATTGTTGTTCAGTTGCTAAGTCCTGTCTGACTCTTTGCGAGTCTATATGATTTGGGAAAGTAGAGAAATACTTCCAGGTGGTTAGTCAATAGCCTTGGCCTGAACCCCAGGACTGTCTCCCAGCTGCTTGGACTCTTCTGCTGGGAGTGGTCCAACTTCCTCATAATGTACACTTTCGGGAGAGGAGACACTCGGAGCAGCAGTGTTACAACAAGACCTGGTACAGGGCTATAGCCGCCATTTGTTGCAATGGATCGAGCCCTTGTTGTGCAGACTGCTATTATGAGTGGCATCTCTGGGACTTCCCTGGTGTTCTAGTGGCTAAGACCCCATGCTCCCAATGCAGAGGGCCTGGGTTCCATCCCTGGTCATGGCACTAGATCCCACATGCCACAACTGAAGATCCCACATGCGTCAGCTAAGACCCAGTGCAGCCAAATAAATAAATGTTTAGTTGCCAAATCGTGTCCTACTCTTTGCGACCCAATGGATTGTAGCCCACCAGGCTCCTCTGTTCGTGGGATTTCCCAGGCAAGAATACTGAAGTGGGTTGCCATGTCCTTCTCCAGGGGATCTTTCCAACCCAAGGATCTCCTGCAAGGATCAACCCATGTCTCCTGCATTGCACTCAGATTCTTTACCACTAGAGCCATGGGCAAAGCCCAGTGTTTGCAAGTCAAAGTGTTAGTACCTCAGTCATGTCCAAATTCTTTGTGACCAAGGGGCTTGCTAAAAAAAAAAAAAAAAAAGATGGCATCTCTGCCTATAATAATGGGTAAACCACAAATTTAGCAGGAATCCTCCTCCTGCTTTTGACCACTATTGAACAGCAATAAGTTTAAAATTCTGTGTTGCCAACCTAAAAAGAAATCTCTATGTCTTAACTGACTGAGGAGATCCTGATGTCCTCTGTGAAGCATCTCTATCCCAACAGGTGAACACATACACGCGACAGGCCATCTGGCTCCACTTCAAGCTGATCCGAGGGGAGGGAGAGTTCCCTGGCAGAACCTTGGACAAGGGGCCTGGCCTAGAAATGGCATCTCAGTGGAATTTGTGTGCAGACTTATTACGCCTGTCCCTCATTTAGAACACACTCTACTGCAGAAGTTGTGCATCTACCCCTGCTGTTTTTCTGAACCTACTGCCACCCCACACCAAAGCAGGCAGCAACCAGACCCTAACGGGATCATGAACCACCCAAGAGAAGTCAAGAGTTATTCCAACAAGCACAATCTGGGTAGTGTCCAGGGCCTGAGAAGTCTGTCTTAAGTGGACTTCCCTCTGGTGATCTAGCGATTAAGACTCCACACTTCCATTGCAGGGGGTGCAGGTTTGATCCCTGGTCAGGGAACTAAGATCCCACATGCTGTGTGGCAAGGCCAAAAAGTTTCAAAGACAAAAACAGAAATGGAGTTTCAATCTAGTTCTTCTCCCAACATACCCCTACCAGTGTTACAGCCGTATGCAAGAACCATAACTGGTTCCTCTGAGGCTCTTAGGCCCCTGTCTCATGACCTTAATTCCACAGTATCATTGATGTGAGTCCAGTCTCTCTTCTGTCACTCCCTGGTGCTTCCTGCCCTCTAGCCCATGGACCTACATACATCTTCAAAGAGGAATCAGACTCCCACCCACATCACATGCCCCTACCTACTCACTTCAGTATCACCCCAGAATGCATTGAGACCTTCCTTCCTGCAAGTGAGTGGTGGTGCGGGGGGTGGGGGTGGGGCGGCGGAGGGCAAGTGGGGGAGGGAGAAGAGCTGCTTCTTTTGGGGGATGGGATCTGGGGAGCATCTTCTCTGGCCTCCGCCCAGGAACAAGGAAGAGTCAGCCCACCTGTGATGCCTCGCTGCTTGCCCTGTTGATGCTGGCTGGACCCGCCTTTGTCAGCTGACTAATAATGTCTGAGAGCTCATACATCCCACTACTGTGCCCTTGATAAAAATGCTCTGACTTCTCATATTCCTCCAGTGAAGGTGTTAATATCACCTGAGAAAACTGAGGCTCAGAGAGAGTAGATCACTTATTCAGATGGTAGTGCTGAGATTCACTTTCACCGTTCAGCTGGCTTTCAGGTGCCAGTTTGAGCTTTTCTTCTTCCATCACTGGCTTATTCAGGCCCCCATGCTAGTTTCACTGACCTGCTTGGGTGATCTGCTGTGGTTCCCAGCTGCATCCTCCTTTTCAGATCCTTCAAATACATTCACTCACCTCCCCATGCTCACTGCCTCCTTCAGATTTTGGGTACCCTTGGCTGAGCCATACAAGATCCTCAAGAGCCTCCCAAATGGTGGAGGCCCCACACATCAGACGTCCCCTTATTGATGGAAACATTTAACCATTTAACCTCATGCCTCCCCAAACCAAAGGCTCCTTTATAAAATAATTGACATGATTTCATGCAATTCATTCAATCTTGCATTCTTTGCTGCTAAAGTGATATTTGTGAAATTTGTCCCAATCTATGGATATGTATATATATACATACATATATAGCATAAATAACGATATATATATATATTTTTTTTTTTTCAGTTCTCAAATGTTTTAGAAGAGAAAAGAATTTGCTGATTTCTGTCAGCCTTGGAAGAGTATGGACAAATGTCATTATAAAGATATTTGTGTTTTTCTTTCTTTATTTTTCCAACAGAAATGAAACCAGAGATGAAGGCCAGAGTCAGGGAGCAGGGTCCTCAGATCCTTGGTGTCCAGAGAGTGTACATCCAGACAAGGGAAGAGAAGCGCATTAACCTGACCGTCGGGAGCAGAGCCTACCTGCTGCCCAACACATCTGTGATTATTAAGTGCCCAGTGCGACGATTCCAGAAATCTCGGATACAGTGGGAGAAGGACGGCCGTTGTCTGCAGAACTCCAAGCGGCTTGGCTTCACAAAGTCAGGTTCACTGAAGATTCACAGCCTTGCGGCCCTCGACATTGGTGAGTACCGGTGCATCGCAGGCCCCGCACAGGAGACTGTGGTGCTTAAGCTCATTGGCACCGACAACCGGCTCATTGCACCCCCAGCCCTTGGTGGGCACACCAGGGAATATCCTGGGATGGACAACAACGAGGCCAATAATTTGGGAGCCACGTGGCATAAGATGAGGCTGATGTGGAACAACAAAAACGAGCTTTATCTGCACAATGGCCAAATTAACAATCAGTCTCTCTTGAGAGCTCTGTTGGGCCACTGCAGCCCTTCTGCAGGAAACGCCAACTCCTGGGAGTTTGAAAACAAGCAGTTTGAAGCAGCAGTTAAACAGGGAGCCTATAGCATGGAGACCGCCCAGTTTGATGAGTTGATCAGGAACATGAGCCAGCTCATGGAAACGGGGGAGATCAGCGATGACCTGGCATCCCAGGTGATATATCAGCTGGTGGCCGAGTTAACCAAGGTGCAGCCTGCACATGCGCACTGGAGGGGCATCCCTGGAGAGGCACCTCCCACAGCTCAGCTAAGGGGGGAGACTGGAAGTGTGCCCCAAAGCTCGAACTCCAAAAACTCAGGCAAGCTGACATTCAAGCCGAAGGGACCTGTCCTCTTGAGGCAGAGCCAACCCACCTTGATTTCCTTTAATAAAACAGTAAATTCAAGGATTGGAAATACAGTCTACATTACAAGAAGGACGGAGGTCATCAACATACTGTGTGAGCTTGTCAGCCCCAGTGAGGCCACCTATACGTGGACCAAGGATGGAGCACTGTTACAACCCTCAGAAAAGTAAGTACAATCAGAGTACAGTGTTTACTCTGAGATGCCTTCTAAATGGATCTTCCAGCTTTCCTTAAAATATTGTCAAATTCCTTCTCCTAAGAATGTGCTTCCAACAGGATCCTTTGGAAAAGAAACTCCAAAATGTTAGGGCATGGCATTCACATACTCATTGGAATTCTAAAAATGAAATTGTACCATCACAGTCACTACCATGAAGGTGTAGTGCCAAACTGGATACCATAAGATTAAATGTAAGACTCTCGCTTTTCAGGTCACTTAATACTTAAAAATAAGATCAGGGACTTCCCTGGTGGTCCAGTGGTTCAGACTCTGTGCTTCCAATGCAGGGGGCACAGATTTGATCCCTGGTCGGGGAACTAAAATCCCACATGCTACGTGGTGCAGCCAAAAAATTAAAAAATTGTCCCTCCAAAAAAGTGAAATCAATCAGGCCATTAAAAAAACATACTTGCAGTTCTCTTAGAATATGCAGGAACTGCAAGAATCTTCTATATCTGGGAGATGTGGTGTCTCGTTTGAACTCACACCAGCCCTATGAGTCTGGCAGGGCAGGAGTTGATACTTTCTCAATGAGATCATTGAGGAACAGAATCTCATGACTAATTCATGGCCAGTCAGAAGCAGGGGCCACGTCATCTGGACCCCGCCAGGGGTGTTAGAGGGTCACACAAATAATAGCTTTGGTAGAAAGATTACCTGAAGTCATTTTCTAATATCAGGCAATGATTTATGTCACAAAACCGAAAAGTAATGATAAGGATCAAAGTTTTTTGAGATGTTTGAAGCAGTATTCAGTCACTTTATTTTATTGTAATAACTATCCATGTCAGTGAGAAAATGTCGCATTTCATTCATTTTACATAAAATAATGGAATAATAGAAACATTCACTCATTTTGTCTTCTCTACTGTCTCCAAATCTTGCTGTTAACACACACAGGGCTGTAGACATCTTGCTTTCTTTCAATTTGCATTCAACAGCTCCTTATCCACCTCCAGGGATTTTTCAGAGACATAGATGTTAAATTGTTTTGCAAACCATAAGGTACTTTAAAAATGCAAGTTTTATTTTTATCATCCTTTTTTTTTCTGCATCACCTAATGTGTGAAGCATTAAAAGAAATCTAGGTAAAATTCAATTTTTATATCACTGGACTGTCTTAGAATGGAAAGATAGAACAAATCTAATTTTAAATTCTTTTGCCTAAAACTCTGAACATTAGAGTATAATGTAGTTTTTGAAGTGGAATAAACCTTCCAGATCAACTAACTTAGCAGTTCTCAAATCTTTTGGTTTTAGGACTCCTTCAAACTTAAAAAAATGATGAGAAGCCAAAGAACTTTTGTTAATATGAATTAACTTTATGTTAATATGTTAACATATCTCATGATGTTTACGCTGTTAGAAATTAAAACCATGAAACATTTTAAATAGCTGTTTGTTAATCCATTTAGAAGTAACAGAAGTAAGCCCAATTCATGTTTATGTAAATAACATAATTTTTGAAAAGCAGTATTTTAAAGATTAATGATAATGACATTGTTTCACATCTCTGCCAATCTCTTTAATGTCTGGCTTAATGAAACATAGCTGGGCTTTCTCCTCAATGCTTCTACATTCAGTCTGTTGCCATATGTTGTTTTAATTGAAGTTTATGGAGAAAATTGTGCTTCATACATATATAAACAGGTTAGTTGGGAGGATAAGGAATACATTCATAATCTTTTAAGGTAATTATGGCTATTCTTCTTTAATGCTACACTAAAAATAGACAAGCAGTAGTTTCTTAAAGGTTAGGTGGGATGTGGAATCTAAAACCATGTTAAAGAGATTTTGGTAGTCTGTTACAATGAAATCTGTTGCTTTATCTTGTTCTTTGAATGGATCTTTTAACTAGACTAGATTTTATAACATCATACATTGGTCATTTGGAAAGTGTTGGCTGACTGAGTTATACACATCTTCCAAATGTTAACACGTTCCATCATACAATACCAAAAATACGCGTATTCTTTAATATTACTATCCCAACTTTTCAGAAAAGTCTTTGAGCTTTGGGAAGCAGTCAGACTCACAGTGAGCATGACGGATTTTCTGAAATTCTAATTTTCACTCGGAAGCTTGAATTTTATCATCGGCAACAATTACTGTCAGTTGTTTTCCTTGCATTGGCCAGCTCATTTTTGTTCATTAAAAAAATATATCTTCCAAATACCTAAATCCAAATAACCCTGGCTTATCTGTCAGTCATTATTTCAAGTAAAGTAGTATGCCATGAAAAAGGAGCTAGTTCAGCTAGCAATTCAAACAGTCACACCCACAGACTTTGGCAGACAGCAGAGGTATGGTGTGTATTTCCTGTTTTGTTGTACAGAATGTTAGAAAACTTACACTCGGGGGTAGAGATTTAGTGAAATAATAAGTTCTACTGCTTCATTAAGGATATTCTTATGGGAAATTGGCATTTTGTTTTTACTGCAAGTGTGTGGTAGCCAGAATACAGTAGCTACTGGTACACTTTGCTGCCACAGCTTTGATTCCATTCTGGTGCCAAGTTTTATCCACAACTGCTTTTACTATCAGTGCAAATATCAACACTCACAGTGAAAAAGGCAAATAACGGTATAGTGTCAATATTTACTATTATGAAAATAGTTTTGACCTCACGGATCCCTGGGATTCAAGGACCACCCTTTCAGGATTGCTCAACAATTTCACTTTAGAAATTATAAGGAACATAAGCCAAACCCAAATTGAGGAACATTCTATTTTTTATCAGTAGTCCTCAAAACTGTCAAAGTCATCAAAAAAATGGAGGGGGTGGGGGAAAGGCAGAAAAATTGTCACAGACCAGAAAAGACTAAGGAGACACAATGTCTAAATACAATATGATGTCCTGAATGGGAGATTGTGCAACAGGATAGCAACGTTAGTGGGAAAACTAATGAAATCTACATAAAGACTGAAGTTTTGTTAACAACAGTGATGGACCGATGCTGGTGCTTTAGTTTTGATGAAAGTATCACGTGCTGAAGATGTTCACGTCAGGGAAAACCAAGAAAGAAGGAGATAAGAACCCTCTGTACTGTCCTGGTTGCTTTTCTGTAATGCCAACATCATTCCAAAATAAAGTTTATTAAAAAAAAAAAAGAAAGAAACTATAAGGAAACAGAGGCTGAGAAAGCTGATCAGCTGATTTGTGGCCATAAAGTACTGGAGGGATGTGGTGGAAGACCGTGGTTAGTTCAAGTCAGTGTTTGTTGAACTGAGTTGGTTTGTGATCGTCTGACTTGCTCAAGTGGAATTTGCATTAGTTTCTGTGGCTGAGGCTCCTGAAGATCCCATAAAGATTCTGCCATCCTAAATCAGACCTGTTTCTGCATACTTTAAGAACCAGCCCTTTGACACTGAAGCAGTTCTACTTGTCTAGTAAGAGTTTTTGGTTTTAATATTTTAAAGGAATTTTTAAAAGATTTATTTTTATTTCCATGTTTTCTCTAATATACCTAATTAATTTTTTCAACTTACGTTTAAATTTCTTTATGCAAGAAAAGTTCTCCGGTTTAGATATATTTTTCTGACTCTTACAAATCTTTTCAACTGAAGTCATGCAGAAATGGAATGATGTTTGCAAGCGCCCCTCTCCAATAGGAGGCAACAGTGTAGGCGTGGAGTGCATTTAGACACCAGCTGAGTAAGAGATCACAGCTAGGAAGCAAAGGCTGTGGGTGGATTCCCTAGGGGTGACGTCTGTGAAGAGGTCAACTTCATTATCACTTCAAGTAAAGAATAAGATTTTGTGGTGGAGGTCAAGATCAGATTCCTTAAAGAACTCTACCTTTTGGTTCTCCAGCCCAGGGACTGGTCCAGCCTGGATCCTGGGTGACATCACCTGTCAGAAAGGTTCATGTGTGCTCAGCTATTTCTCAGTGACTTTTTGCTGTACTGTAAAACTGAGGCCCTAAAAGGAATCCTTTGAGAATTGCTAAATCATACAAACATACATATGAAATAATTTAAGAAAAGATTTTCATGTATAAACATTTGTCACGTAGAGTTGTTAGTTTTACTTTTTTACTTTTTTTCTTAATCAACTGTTCCTTAACAGGGATTTGACAGTGAGAGCCTGGCCCTGGTCATAGCTACCTCTGCCTTATTCCTGTTTTTGTTCTGGGCAATTCAGCTGTTTTGGTTTCTTCCCACCTTTGTATACTTCATTTGTGGGTTGCATGGGAACTTGCATTCTCTAGTACATTCATTCTCTACCATTATTCAGTTCTACTGTAGTCATTCATACACTGAGTCATTAAATGTTTTTGAAAACTTGCTATATAAAAGGTACTGTGCTAGGCATTGAAAATGCACAGCTGTGAATAAGATCTGGTCCCTGCTTTTGAAAAGATCACAATCTCATGAGAATAAAAAGATATTTCATCAAATAAATATATGAACCAAACCAGAAGGAGCCCAGAGGGAGAAGAAGATAACTCTAGGAGTATTGGGGAAAGCTTTACAAGGGAAATTACATTTGCTCCAGGACTCAGTGGGTAAGTCAGAGTTGCCAGAAGTGGGGAAGGGCATTCCAAATAGAGTGAACAACATATGCAAAAGCTCAGGGTGATGAAAGACCATGGAATGTTCTGGAAACTGTTAGAGGTTCTTTATGGCTACAGCAGAGGGTAAGCAAGCAATGTAAAGTGACAGGAAATGAAGTGGCCCAGTTCAGTTCATGAAGAAACATAGAGTATTTAGCAGTTGATCAAAACAGTCAGTCATGCTTAAAATCTTGCATGTTAGACTTCAGCATTAGGCAAACCAAGAACTTCCAGATGTCCAAGCTGGGTTTAGAAAAGGAAGAGGAACTAGAGATAAAAATTTCCAAGATTTGCTGGATTATAGAGAAAACAAGGGAATTTCAGAAAAACATCTATCTCTGTATCATTGACTACGATAAAGCCTTTGACTGTATAGATCATGACAAACTGTGGAAAACAGAATACCAGACCATCTTCCCTGTCTCCTGAGAAACCTGTATGAGGATCAAGAAGCAACAGTTAAAACCCTGTGTGGAACTGATTGGTTCAAGATCAAGAAAGGAGTACGAAAGTGCTGTCTGCTGTCACCCTGTTGGTTTAACCTATACACCGATCACATCATGAGAAATGCTGGGCTGGATGAGTTACAAGCTGGAAGGTGGGAGAAACATCAACAATCCCAGATATGAGGATGATACCACTCTAATGGCAGAAAGTGAAGAGGAACTAGAGAGCCTCTTGATGAGGGTGAAGGAGCAGAATGAAAGAGCCGGCTTTAGACTAGATAGTAAAAAATCTAAGATCATGGCTTCTGGCCCCATTACTGCATGGCAAATAGAAAGGAAAAGGTGGAAGTAGTGACAGATTTCCTCTTCTCGGGCTCCAAAATCACTGCAGACGGTGACTGCAGCCATGAAATCAGAAGACGATTGCTTTTTGGCAGGAAAGTGATGACAAAACTAGACAGTGTTTTGAAAAGCAGAGGCATTATTACTCTGCTGACAAAGGTCTGTATAGTCAAGGCTTTGGTCTTCCCTGTGGTCACATACGGTTGTGAAAGCTGGACTGTAAAGAAGGCAGAAGTAAAGAAGGCAGAACACCAAAGAATTGATGCCTTTGAACTGTGGTGCTGGAGAAGACTTCTGAAAGTCCCTTGAATAGCAAAGAGATCAATCAGTCAATCTTAAGGGATAACAACCTGAATATTCACTGGAAAGACTGATGCTGGAAAAGATGGAGGGCAGAAAGAGAAGAGGGCATTAGAGGATGAGATGGCTGGATGGGATCACCAATGCAATGAACATGAACTTGGGCAATCTCTGGGAGATGGTGAGGGACAGGGAGGCCTGGCGTGCTGTAGTCCGTGGGGTCACAAAGAGTTGGACACGACTGGGCACTGAACAGTAACAACAACAGAACAGTCCATAGTGCTAAGATCTGTAAAGTGGGAAGAAGGCAGGTAAAAAAAATAGTATATGGACTGCTGATCCAGATAATCTATTAGCAACTTCAAATCAATAAGAAAAAATTAAAATTAAAGGGAAACAAGTATTCTTTCCCATCCCCTCAATCAGTATCTCACCTGTGAGGATACTCTTGACCAGCTCTGATTTTCTAGGTGGTATTTACATGCAGGTGTTTGTGAATATCAATAATTGGGAAACCATAAAGGGTTCACACAGTATAGCCCTGATTCTTAACAGCATGCTCAAAACCCAATATAATACAGCAGTAGCTTTGTTACTTCCACTGAACTTTTCCTACCATGAGAAAATAACCATTGCCAGGGAGCAGTAACTAAAGGTCCACTCACTTCCAGCGTGAAAATCTGAACTGAAAAAATCACATCTGTAGTCTGTTAGAAAGGCTCAGGGCAGAAAATGAGGGCTTAACCTCCAGCAAACTAACACTTACTAGTTTGTCTTTTTTTAAACGTGGTAAATTAAGCATTGAGTCCATCCAGAAGAGTCTGTTCTCATGCAGAGTGAGATAGAAGTCTGGATCTCTGAGCATAGTCCAGCTCTACCATCTCAGTGAGTTTCAACCAAGAAGAGTGACTTTTCCACACTCCAGTCTATATGTTGCTGTTTAGTTGCTAAGTTGTATCTGACTCTTTGCAACCCCACAGACTGTAGCCTGCCACATTCCTCTGTCTATAGGGTTTCCCAGGCAAGAATACTGGAGTGGGTTGCCATTCCCTCCTCCAGCTCCAGTCTACATAGTGGTCTGCTTATAGGCAGGAAGCTCAACAAGATTATCTTCTGGATCCTTGCCAGCCTAAAGTCAATGTCTTCATTCTCTGTGGGTCGCTGTGATTCTCAAGTAGTTCAGTGTGTCACATGAACACATCCTCTTTCTAACTGTTCTACAGAGTCATTTTGGATGGAATGGGGAAAATGCAGATACGGAAACCTACAAAGAAAGACCAAGGAATATATGGATGTGCTGTAGCTAATCATCTCGGTTCAGATGTGGAAAGTTCTTCTGTGCTGTATGCAGGTAATGCCCGTTATGCAGCCTGGAGTGCCTGGGTGTGGTTTGGTTTTTTAACATTAAACTCTGGAGCAGCAGTTTCCATGCTTCGCACAGCAGAATCACCAGGGAAGGGGATGTTAAAACAGAGATCTCCAGACCCCATTCCCAGGGGTTCTGACACAGCAGGCTTAGAGTGGAGTCTGAGTATGTGCACTTTTTTTGGCCTTGAGGCAAGTGGAATCTTAGTTCCCCAGCCTAGGATCAAACCCATGACCCCTGCACTGGAAGCGAGGCGTCTTAACCACTGGAACACCAGGGAAGTCCCAGAATGTGCCTTTTTAACATGTTCCCAGGTTATGCCAACACTGCTGGCCTAAGGACCACGCTTTGAAAACAGCTGCTCTAGAGTTCACTTTCTAAGAATTGGAAATTAACAAGATGGAGTTTAATTGGTGGTGTTAATAGTGCTGACTTTTTGTTTTTAAAATGCCACCATCCAACAAAAGAGATAATTATCCTTTAAAGGTTGACGTATACCTCCCAATGGCACTCCTCTGCTCAATCCTTAAAAACACTTTCAGGAAATTGTCATTGTAAATTAGTGTAAATTGTCCCAGGAGGTAGACAAACTCATTTTAATATTAAAGTGTGCTTTTTGATGAAGGAACATTTTTAGCTGGCAAAGTTGTAAGCAATGCTTCCTCGTGGCAGGCTCATGTTCTGGGATCAAAAATCAAATAAGAAAGTTACCCTCCAACTCTCTGCTCTGTGGTTTCTGGTATCTATGGCTCAAATAATTAAGATAAGATGAGGAGAAAGACAATTATCTGGGATTGGAACCCAGCATTTAGACAGCCAAGCATTGATGTAGGCAGTCCATCACATCTATAATCTGAGGAGGTGGGACCAATTGATTTTCAAAGCTCCTTGAATCTGCATGGCTTGGTGCCCCATCCCTCTCCTGGCTGCATTCCCATGGTAGGGCCTTCACACCTGGATTTCCTGCGCCTTGATCCTCCTGGATGATTCTCCTCTGAGAGCATCTGCTCCTTTCCAGAAAACCTCAGTTTTGAGGTTCTGGATTGTTGGGAGGAACAGAAGGCTCTCTTGCAGCTCGCAAGTTTCCTCGTAAGTCCATCCCAGGATAGCCCAGATTCATGGGAGAGCTGGTGCAAGGCCATAAGGGCCAGAGGACACAAGACAACGACAGTCCTTTCTCAGCCCAAGAGCCCCTGTATTTTTAACTCTGAGCATACCGTTTCAGTGCCCCAGGCGCTCCAGGAACAAATGGAACATTTGGTCACCTGAACATGATCATTCCCAAATTCTCTTCTGCAGAAGACATGGTTACCAAACAGCTAAATGTTGTTACTCTTTCACTTGCTATGCATTAATGATAAAAAAAAAAAAGTAAAGAAATATGTGAGAACTTCCCTGGTGGCCCATCGGTTAAGAATCTGCCTTCCAATGCAGGGGATGTGGGTTGAATCCCTGGTTGGGGAACCAAGATCTCACATGCTTCTGGGAAACTAAGCCCACGCACTGCAACCACTGAGCCTGTGTGCCACAATCAGAGAAGCCTGTGTGCTGCAGTGCAGACCCAGCACAGCCCCCTCAACCAAAAGACATATGACATGGCCTCTCCCTCCAAGCACTTACATGCTAAGGTGGAGGAGGGAAACCAGCCATGGCAGTAGCTCTATGGTAGAGGACTGTGGCCTTCCCTGACCCCCACATGCTCCTGAGAGGCCCCTGGGTAACCAGCGCGTTTCTGTACCTCATCACCCATTACCTTGTAATTGGTAGACCCCTACATACTCCTGAGAGACCCATGGGCAACTAGCACCTTTCTCTACCTCATCACCCATTACCCTGTAATGGTAGTGGTGTCTCCCACCAGTCTCTGAATTGATTGAGGACAGGAATGTTTGTGTTCCAACTTGGTATTTCCATTGTCCAGCCCAGGCACAGAGTATATTTCCTGAATGACTTCATAAATGAATCTGGTAAAAGTACATGGTTCTTAAAATCCAGGAAAGTAAAAGTCTGTGAATGAGTTCCTGATTCTTTATGACCTTGTTTTTATTATTTTTTTTCCATGCAAGTTTGGTTCCTTCCAGAAAGAGAGTCAGATGGTCCCAGGACCTGGTGTGTTTTGGTCCTGCCTTTACTCATCCAAGGATGCATCATAGAGATGTCACTCCTGCCCTGCCATGCCTTTCTCCAAATGAATTTCTGACTTCCTTCTTTTTCAAATGATCAAAGAGGATTTAATCCTCTAATTTATCACCTAATTTTATCCTTTAATTTATCCCCAGTTTTGGTTATAAAGCCAAAATATCCTCACAGTCTGTACATGGTGGTTGCAATGCCTCTTTGTAGATATCTCTTTGTAGATATCTCTTTGTAGATATCTCAGCTGTGCGTCTGTCCATTGAGCACCTCCAGCCTGTGAGTGTGCAAGTCCCCGTGGGGCACCACGGGGGATGCTGACCGAGCCAGGAGTCTGCACCTGCTCTCCAGGAGCTTGGCAGAGCTTACCAAATGCAGTGCGGTCACTCAGAGCAAAAGCCTGAACCTAACAGAGTTTCCTGCTCCCTTTGAATTAAGAGGCCCCTGTCATCTTGTCTGTTGGAAGAAACATCACCAGACCAGAGCGTGGCCATCTCTCCATTGTGATTGGCAGCTTTGTGGAGGCACCCCTGCAAGCAAATGTGACCATACAGTGTCCTGTAAAAGGTGAGTGTGGCCATTTATAGTGCAAGGGCACAGGCCAGCCCAGGGTGGCCAGGAGGCGCCAGCTAGCATTTTGGTAGCTCAGACAGTCCTGTGGGCTTAAAAATCTGATTTTTCAGTACCCTGACAGAAGATCTGTCTCACAAGAGCGAGCATACACCAGGTCATAAGGCTCGTGTGTAAGATAGAGTACAGTTTACTCATTCTCAGTGAGGGCTAGGAGGATGTGAACACAACTTCCCTGTAGCCGGCATGTTCATACTGGCCAGACCACAGCTCTCCATCCCTGTGGCACGTCTGCACAAAAGGCCAACTTCTAGCAGGTAATTGCCTAGAGAGTACAGAGTCAGAGCGAGGAGCTGTGTGGGAAATCATTAGCTGTGTCCTCCAGCTTGACCAAGGCTGTGCTGGAGAAGGCCAAGTCAGAAAGGGGGACTGTCAGGGTCCTCTGGCCTAGTCTGTCTGTCCTGGACTGTCCTTGGCTGAGCGTCACCATTCTATTCCTCGGTGGCTCTTTCTGCTCTGTTTGCAACAGCCGATAAACCTTCGTTCTAACTGATTCATCTTTTCTTTAAGAGAAACTACATTTTCATCCGATCTCATCTTAATCTAGGGCCATTCTATCTCTTTAAACCACTGATTCTTAAGACTTAAACTGAGCCTGTGCATCCCCAAACTGAGATCAATATCATAAACTCCTCAAAATGAAGATCTACTGTTTTAAGGTGACCTTGCATATGCCTATTTTCGACTGTGCATTGATTAAATTCTTTGTGCTAAGTTGCTTCAGTCGTGTCCAACTCTGTGCGACCCCATAGACGGCAGCCCACCAGGCTCCCCTGTCCCTGGGATTCCCCAGGCAAGAACCCTGGAGTGGGTTGCCATTTCCTTCTCCAATGCATGAAAGTGAAAAGTGAAAGTGAAGTCGTTCAGTCGTGTCCGACTCCTAGCAACCCCATGGACTGCAGCCTACCAGGCTCCTCCATCCATGGGATTTTCCAGGCAAGAGTACTGGAGTGGGGTGCCATCGCCTTCTCCGAAATTCTCTGTAGAGAACTGTATTTGCCTGGTTTCCACATTCTTTTGGGATACCTGTAGTTGCAGCCACTTAAGATGAGTCTCGCCAAGGCCAGAGAGCCCAGGGTAACCTGAGGAGCCCTTACTGCTGGTCCGGGTACCACAGAAAAGGTACATGTGATGGCAGGATTCTAGAGCACAGCCTTGCAGCTCTGAGGCTCTGCCTCCCTGTGATGGTCACTTAACTGTCATGTTTCTGGAACTGCACCTCCGGCTTCACCAACAGTGGAAATTTGCTCACCCCCGAGGTATTATTTTTCACCCTTTGTAAGTCCCTGCAGTGTTTGAAGTCCCTACCCGGACTTTTGAAAAATCCCTCCAGCCTCCAAACTGACTCCACCCGCAAATATGTGAGTTTTCTGGCGAAACACACCCACCATTATAGAAGGGCCAGCATTCTCTGGCCGCAGGAAGGAGAAAAGCAGAATGGAACTGTGCAGTTTGCCAAGCCACAAATGTCTAGAATTTCTATGGCCCTACACCTGCAGAGGATTCTGCAAAATAGATCTGACTTCTATTAAGAGAAACCTCAACTTTTAACATTATTTCTAAACTTTTTATTTCCCCATAATAGTTCACATTTAGGCTTGGAGGTGGGGAGGGGGCGGGGGTTGGTGGGGGATGAACCTTTGGAAGGAGTGGGATGTGTTATTTGCAGTCATAGGTCAGGGACTGGATTCAGCGGAAACTCTTCAGGAGGGAAGCCTGCAGCTAACACCATTAAACTTGTCGCGGTTTACTCTCCAGCCAGGCCCCAACAGTGTGTGGGCCGACTCTGACCACTCCAGACTCCTGCAGCCTCTTGGACCCTGTACAGTTCACACTCCCTCGGGCCTCTTCTGCCTCCTCCCTCCCACCTCCCCCGCCCCTGCCCCACTTTCAGCTCTTCCTAGGAATGGGCCCATTTGGTCTCTCTTTACCTGGCAGCCACCCCTACAGACCAGACCCCAGGAACTCATCAGGAGTCCTTTCCTTTTCAAAATAAACACCTCATTGTGAGTTGTGTGCCATTTTAAATAAGCCTGAAGTGAACTTACTGTGTTTTCTTATGGACAGAAGCCATAACTAACGTAGCTGTTCATGGAGACTCATATTTTTAGATATAGATGGTGACCCTAGTGTATGACGACAGGTGAGTCACGTGTCTGTCCTACTTGCCTCTCTAAAATGGGAAATAGACTGTATTGGTGGAAGAAGGGACCTTGGCTATTATCTAATTCAGTCTCTGATTTGATAGATGAGGGCATCATAACATTGACAAACTTGAATACTGCTTTCTGAAACTACATTTTCTTTCATGTTGCAAATTGTAATTATTCCTGTCAATTTGTGGTACGTATACATTTTTATTTTTCAGTTGCCCTTAAAATGCTTATACTAATTAGAGTGGGTTTATCTATTCATAAGGAGAAGGCAATGGCACCCCACTCCAGTACTCTTGCCTGGAGAATCCCATGGGTGGAGGAGCCTGGAAGGCTGAAGTCCATGGGGTCACTGAGGGTCAGACACGACTGAGCGACTTCACTTTCACTTTTCACTTTCATGCATTGGAGAAGGAAATGGCAACCCACTCCAGTGTTCTTGCCTGGAGAATCCCAGGGACAGGGCAGCCTGGTGGGCTGCCGTCTATGGGGTCGCACAGAGTCGGACACGACTGAAGTGACTTAGCAGTAGCAGCATCTATTCATAACTTTTAGACAGACTTATTGGTTCTTTCTTATAGCTTATGTTTTATTTAACCCATGTGGTATAGATATCAATAGTGATTCTCCCTAGTCACACTTGCATGATTTTCTAATAAATGATAGTAAATAACAGGACCTGAGAATCTGTATTTCTAAGGTTAAAAGCTGTAAGTTGCAAGTGTTATTTGTCTTATTTTTATTTTTTAAATTGATTTTTTATTGGGGGTAGTTGCTTTACAATGTTATGTTAGTTTCTACTGACAGCAAAGTGAATCAGTATACATATGTATATTTTCCCCTCTTTTTTTGAATTTCCTTCCCATTTAGGTCACCACAGAGCACTGAATGGGGTTCCCTGAGCTATAGTAGGTTTTCATTAGTTAGCTATGTCATATAGAGTGAAATAAGTCAGAAAGAGAAAAACAAGTGTTATATATTATTGCATATAAGTGGAATCTAGAAAAATGGTATCGAATATCTTATTTGCAAAACAGAAATAGAGGCACAGACATAGAGAACAAATGTATGGACACCAAGTGGGGAAGGGGAGGTGGAATGAATTGGGAGATTGTGATTGTTTTACTCTTTTAAAAAAGAAAAAGAAAGTTTCCTGTAAAAATGAGGGAAGTGGGAGTTTAAACTGCACCCTCTCTGCCACCTTCTGGTAAGAAAGGGAAGCTCATCTGAGGACAATGCCCAGTAAATATCAATAGCTACATATTTTTTCATCTGTTAATGCTTAGTAAGAACATCATTTATCCTATAATTTTCTGTGATGTCTGTGTTGGGTTGCTTGTTATTCTTATCCCTTAAACTCATTAGCAGTGCGGCTGATCTGAGCCTCTGCTCTAAACTATTCTTGTGTGTTGGGCTCCTCTTCAGTCTCTAAGAAACTCTATTGGTCCACAGATTTGGAATGGGGTTAAGCTAGGAAGACGCTTTGGAAAACAGTTTTGCAGTTTCCAGAAAAGTTAAGCATATGACCTAACACTTCCACTCCTAAGTATCTACCCAAGACAAATGAAAACACATGTTCACACAAAAACTCATACCCAAATGCTCATAGCAACTTTCTTTTTAATAGTCAAATAGTCAAAGAAACTTAAGTATCCATCAACTAATGAATAGGTAGACAAAATGTAGTATATCCATACAATGAGATTTTATTTGGTCATAAAAAGGAATGAAATATTGACATGTGGTAAGACATGGATGAATCTTTAAAAATCAGGGTTAAGTGAAAGAAGCCAGACATGAAAGATCACGTATTATATGATTACATTTCCATGAAATGTCTAGAGTGGGCAAGTCCATAGAGACAGATTGGAGGCTGCCAGTGGCCAAAAGGAGAGGAAAATGCAGGAGAGTGGAGAGTAATGACTAATAGGCATGGGTGTCTCTTTGGGGGTGGTGAAAATGTTCTGAAATGATGTAGGACTGGTGGTTTCACAACTTTATGAGTATACTAAGAAAACACTGAATTGTAGACTTTGAGAGGGTGAATTTTATAGTATTTCCATTATATATTATTAAAATCATAATCATAATACTCACAATATAATAGCATGTTAAGTTTTAAAACCCATGGCACAATCATATATTTGTGAGCATATGAGAATATGGCAAAAATATACAAACTTTCATGGAAAGGACATGTATGTACCAATGTCAGGATTGTTGGTACTGCTAGAAGAGAAAAGAAGGAAAAAAGTTTGGGAACAGAACTTTAGCTGTAATGCTTTGTTGTTTAAAGAAAAACTAACAAAATATGGCAAACTGCCTTCTAAAAAATATAAGCTTTAGCGTGGTATAGATTTAAGCCCTACATCCCTGTCGTTTTTCAGCTCCCTACTGATAGGAGGGGTTGTGGGAGATAAGTGGGTTCAGTTCAGTTCAGCCGCTCAGTTGTGTCCAACCCTTTGTGACCCCATGAACCGCAGCCCGCCAGGCCTCCCTGTCCATCACCAACTCCTGGAGTCCACCCAGACCCATGTCCATTGAGTTGATGATGCCATCCAACCATCTCATCCTCTGTCTTCCCCTTCTCCTCCTTCCCTCAACCTTTCCCAGCATCAGGATCTTTTCAAATGATAAGTGGGTAGAAGGTACAAAATTGAGTGCACACAGCATGTGTACAGCAGATGGTAGACGCAGCATTCTAACCAGGAACATCGGGGCGGGGTACTCCATGAGTTGAGCAGAGAGAAGGAAAGCCTTTCATATATAAGAGATGGAAATCCGTTTCAGAAGAAATATAGTTTTAAAGGTACTCTCTTAATTGGGGGTTTTTTTAGAGTTAGAATGCTGTGAAATATACCTAGAGTTTTGTTGATGTGTAACTGAATTATTAGCTTTTCTTTACTGGCTTTAATAATGCCAGGGGAGGATTTTGAGAACAGTTTTTGCTGTGCAGCAAGATGATATGCTTGAATTCCTGAGCACAGCCTCATCTCTCTGACAGTTATTTTCCCCCATCAAGTGTTGGTTTATACTGTATGGTGTGGAACCCAATGGCGGTGATTTAACATCTTTAGGTCACAAATCCCTTTGGCTGCCCCCCTGCTCCCCACCCCCCAACAAACACACAAAAGACTCTCTTTCCAGAAAAATACACTTACCCACAACATTTTGCATATAACTTTCAGAATACGTAGCCCTTAACCTAACCCTAACTTGAGTCCCTAACATGTGTCAGCTTGAACAGGCTGTGAGATGAATATCATGGCTATCTTTGTATCGCTAATGAGTAAACATGCTCAAATGCGTGAGCTGAGATTTAGTCCCAAGTCTGTGTGACTCTTGAGGAACTGGAGGGAGGACGAGGCTCTGGACTTGAGGCAGCAAAATGGAGATCCAGGTGATCTAACCAGAGAGGAGAGTGTCAAGGCTGAGGTCTGAGGCAGGCCTGAGGAGGCGCCGCAGCTTGGGGACAAGGTGTCAGGGCCTCAGGCATGGGCAAAACCAGGGCCCAACCTCACTGGAGGACCGTCTGGTGTGGGAGGGCTAGGTTCCAGGCAGAGTCCACCAAGAGGCTGGCCTGCAGGGTGCCAGCCAGCACCAGGCCAGAGGTCTGACCAGGTCTGCCCCACCCCATCCCCAGGAGGATGGAGGTTCCCACTTGTCTGCAGTAGGAGGAAAGGAACATGGCAAGCCGGTCTGGTAATGACTCTCCACGGCCTCACCTAAGGCTGATACACTTGGGTTATTGGTCTATTGGATGAAAAAGCTCACTTTAAACCAATTATCTATTCTTTGAGGATCTGCTAAAGCTCTATCCTGAATGCTCCTTGAAACATGATTTTCTTCTCATCTTTGATCTATCTCAGTTCCCCATTTGGAGGAAACAGGAGTCTCTATACGATCAAGAAGTAGAAAGAAATGCTGGAGGACTGCTTGGTGGTCCAGTGGCTAAGACCCTGTGCTCCCAATGCAGGGAGGCCAGGTTCAAGCGCTGTTCAGGGAACCAGATCTCACAGGCCACAACTAAGAGTTCCCATGTGACTAAAGACCGGTGTGCTGCAGCAGAGACCCAGTGCAGCCAAATAAATTTAAAAAAAGAAATGCTGGAATACGGTATTAAGAGCTAGATGTGCAGAATGAAAAACAGAAAGGGCTGTTCAAGCACCTGGCAAATTTCATTCTTACTGCAAAAGAGCCGTGTGCTTGGGCTTCCGTATCTGCAGAGTCCTGCCATCTCTTAAAATCCCAGGGACGGAGGAGCCTGGTGGGCTGCCGTCTATGGGGTCGCACAGAGTCGGACACGACTGAAGCGACTTAGCAGCGGCAGCAGCAGCCGTCTCTTAAAGCATTCAGACTGCAGCTCTTGTGGGCCAGTCCTGTCATCAGGAACACTGCTTTCATCCCCAGATATCTGCACCTGCTCTTGTCTTCGGTCCCACCAATATGTGTCTGTCCTGAAAACTTCAGACATCCAGCCCCATGGTAACCTTTAGCCCTTTACATGGTGAAAACAGCTGACCCACAGGCCTTTGAGCTTGTCAGTTCACATTGTACCTGTTTATTCTCTTCCCTGCAAATAACTACCTACCTCTCTTCTATGTACCATCAGCAGACCAGTGGATAAACCAACTTTCTCCCCCAACATAACAGTCTAACTAAAAGACTGCCACATTTTTTCAGTTTTGTGAATTGGACTTCCTTCAGTTCAGTTCAGTCACTCAGTCGTGTCCGACTCTTTGCGACCCCATGAATCGCAGCATGCCAGGCCTCCCTGTCCATCACCAACTCCCAGAGTTCACTAAGACTCACGTCCATCGAGTCAGTGATGCCATCCAGCCATCTCATCCTCTGTCGTCCCCTTCTCCTCCTGCCCCCAATCCCTCCCAGCATCAGAGTCTTTTCCAATGAGTCAACTCTTCGCATGAGGTGGCCAAAGTACTGGAGTTTCAGCTTTAGCATCATTCCTTCCAAAGAAATCCTAGGGCTGATCTCCTTCAGAATGGACTGGTTGGATCTCAATTTAGGAGCCCCTTTAATTTTTCTTATTTTTCATTCATTTATTTCCCCTAGTTCTGTATTTGATAATTCAACACCCATGTGCTTATTTTCATGACTGGCAAGTAATATACAAAAGTCATTTTATTATCATGAATAATGTCAGTTTGAGGCTTCCCTGATGGTTCAGACAATAAAAAATCTTCGTGCAATGCAGGGGACCTGGGTTTTATCCCTGGGTCTGGAACGATCCCCTGGAGGAGGCAATGGCTACCCACTCCAGTATTCTTTCCTGGAGAATCCCATGGACAGAGGAGCCTGATGGGCTACAGTCCATGGGGTCACAAAAAAGTCAGATGTGACTGAGTAACTGACACATACAGTGTCAGTTCAGGCCTGGACGTCACCTCCCACCCCATCTCCCTCTGCCCTGAGAGAGTTTGATTTAATTTCTCTGCCATATGGCCTGAGAATGGGGTTTTTTAAGGCTCCCAAGATGATTCTGATATGCAGCCAAGGTTAAGAACCAGTGCTTTAGCCAGTAAATGGGGCCAAAAAGTCTTCTGGAACTTACCTCAAATGTTCTCAAAATGAGAGCCTCTCCCCCAGGGAACAGTGGGGAACAAGGAGTGAACCGGAGGCTGGGGTTAAAGGGCAGGGCGGGATCCATGCTCTGGGCTTGTTCTGGAGGTGGAATCAGGCATGTCAACACGTTCACAGTTCCGCAAAGGAGAACTCAGCTTCAGGGCCAGAGAGGGTCATGAAGAGCAGCCTTAAGAGAGAGCTTTAAGAATTAGTAGAAATTTTCCAAGTGATAAGAGGGGAGGAAGACACACAGAAAATCTTAGCATTACACACAGTTACATGAAAACAGTGAGGTTCTCCGGGCTGGAGAAGGAGTTGCTGTGAGCAGCAGTACCTGCACGTTGAAGGGCTTTTGTCTTTTCTCCTCCAAGAAGAGTCAAAGCTACGGAGCTGGGGAAACTGAATCTTACTCCCCATCATTCCTAAGGAGAAGAGAACCACTTCACAGAGGAAGTGGAGCAGCTCAGAGACACAAGAGAAGAGTCAATGCCTTGAGGGAGGAGGAAAGGGAACCTTGGGGAGTCAACCGAGCCTTGAGGTTTCACCCCGGGAGCTCCATTGACACCACCCACATGAGGTTCTGTGGGATTTGGTGGGGGCAGGAGGAAGATCAACTTGTAGGTCATGGTACATGACTGCCAAACAAGCCGTACAATTAATGTAGGGACATAATCAAAGCTTTTTGTTTATGTCCCTCTTAAGGGACATATCAAAGCTACTTGTTCATTTACATCCCAGTGTTATACTGATGGATTACAAGAATTGGAGTATACCAGGAAGGACCTCCAGTGTCCCAAGATTGTCCCCGTTTGAGCTGTTGAGGGATTCCCTGTGTCAGGGTCAGTGGTTTTCACCACTGGTTAACTCCAGTGTGTTATCACTATGCTTGATTTGCACCAGCTTTGACTTTGACTCTTATTCTTCAGGGAACACTGGAGGGGTTTTGGTTTTGAGATAATAGTATGACTCTCACAGGCCCTTTCCAGACTATAAATGGGACCCTGGCAGACACTGTCCAGCAGTGAACTGAGATATGTCTGTCATGAACTATGAGATACAACGTAGTACTCACAAGATGTGACTGTCGGAACTAAAGAGAACTGCTTGGTCCCATGCAGAGTGGGCGTTCAGGGCTGTTGAGAGGTCAAGGATGAGCACACTAGGAAGAGGACTTGCTGGCACCCTTCCTCTGTGGCAGAAAAAGCTCATTTGTAGTACTTACTTATTTGGCTGCATTGGCTTTCAGTTGCAGCACCCAGGATCTTTCCTTGTGGCGCCTGGATTGTCTGGTTGTGGCACCCGGGCTTCAGAGCAAGTGGGCTCAGTAGTTGTGGTGCTCAGACTTGTTGCCTCGAGGCTCGTGGGATCTTAGTTCTCCACCCACGGACCAAACCCAAGTCCCTTGCACTGCAAGGTGGATTCTTGACCGCTGGACCCCCAGGGAAGTCCCAAGAATCTCCTTTTCAAAACCTTTGAGGATATGACAGAAAGCAGCACAATGTTGTAAAGCAATTATCTTCCAAAAAATTTTTTTAAAGAAAAAAAAACATCAAGCTGGGGTGAAAAAATAAACACAATTTAAAAAAGAAACCTTTGAGGAAGGACTCTTGATGATGAAACTGGGGGTTGATCTGATGACCCAGGTTGTCTCTAAGGTCCTCAGATCAAATTACTTGGGAACCTGATTATACCAGTCTGTTGACATCATTTTACTAGAAAAGAGGAAGTACTTCCTCTATTTGAAAGAATTCTTTGAATAGTAAAAGCCATAGCCTTGTATGTGGAGGAAGTTCTGGATATGGCTTCCCAGGTGGCTCAGTGGTAAAGAATCCACCTGCCAATGCAGGAGACACAGGAGATGCAAGTTCGATCCCTGGGTCAGAAAGATCCTCTGGAGGAGGGTGTGGCAACCCACTCCAGTATTCCTGCCTGGAGAATCCCATGGACAGAGGAGCCTGGTGGGCTGCAGCCGATGGGGTCACAAAGAGTCAGACACGACTGAGTGCACACACACACTCTGGATATGGCGTCATCGATGGATGGTCCTTTAGAACCAACACCCGTAGTTTTACTGTATTTACTGCCAAAAGAACAAAAGGGTCCACAACTAACTCCGAAGAAGAAAATGCTTTGCAGAATGTCCTACACTGTGGAGGCCCCACAGTGGAGAAGGGTGTCTACCCTTTGTGCTAGTAGCTTTGAGATATTCTGTTGACAGTGAAACTGTGGACTCTCGTTTATTTGTCTTCTTTATTAGTGATGACTCCCCTTGTGCCTTGCCTACACTGTATTCGATTCACCTCTAATCTTATAAACCAGCACCATCATTTCTTCACATCCCCTGGAGGAGAGTAATGGTAGCCTAAACTTTCAATTTGCATATGTGGGAAAAAAATACAGAATATTTTCTGAGTGTTGAGTAGCTGGAGGAAACAAACCAATGAACAAAACATACAAGTATAATGTATGTGATCCATTGACAGAAAAATCTAGCATTTTAGAGCAGTCTGAAGAGGCCAAAGGATTTTATAGTGTAGAATATTTCAAGGCCTTTCAAGGATGAAGGAAATGTGTTTTTAAACAGTGACTATTTTAAAGGCACCCCAGAGGTGCAGACGTTTTACAACACGTGTTTCATAGCCCCTCCAGATCTGAACTTTTTTCCCCCATAACATTTGCCTTCCAAAAATGATTTCAGCATTGTGGAAAGAGAACATTGAATATTTCAGAGCTGTAAGTCTTGAGGGAAATAGCCTGTCTTTGAGGTTAGATAAATACGTTTAAACTATTTCTGATATTTTATAGCTTTTTCAACAGAGCAAACATTTGTAGGTTTGAAAAGCCATAAAGAATTCTGCCCGAGTTTCTCCCAGCCTCTGCAGTTCCTGGAAAACATCCCCATGTGTGGTGGTGATGCTCTAGGTATTGAGATGCTCCTTCCCTCGGTGCTAGAGACCTTTGTCTCCCCTTCGACATCTACAAACTTGCCAACTCTGGCTTTATTTTCTGAAATCCCTTATCTGTGTAGAACATCACAATCTGTGTAAACTCAGTGTCCTATATACCCCTTGCCATGCTGAGTTTTAGGTTTAAAGTGGAATTATCTCTACGTGTGGACACGGGGGGAGAGGAAGGAGAGAGTTAATGGAGAGAGTAGCATGGAAACATATACAGTACCATATGTAAAACAGATAGCCAGTGGGAATTTGCCATGTGACTCAGGGAACTCAAACCAGGGCTCTGTGACAACCTAGAGGGGCGGGATGCAGGTTCAAGAGGGAGGAGACACAGACCTGTGGCTGATCCGTGTTGATGTATGGCGGAAACCAGGACACTGTTGTAAAGCAATTATCCTTCAGTCAACAACAAATGAAGTGGAATGATCTATGATTCCTCTAATTTGCAGGGTTTGGAGATTCCAAAGCCTTCTGGAACTGACTTCCGATCATTCTTGGGGAGCTTGCACTGCCCTGAACCCTCTGCTTCTCACTCACTCTGACACAGACCTGTTGTGGTCTCTCTTTTGCCCTCCATCAGCCAAGAATGCACAACTCACTTCCTTGACAAGTTCCTGTTCATAGTAAGACATCCATGAATACCAAGCATTTGGCAAATATTTCAAGAAAAGCCAAAGATTCAGGGGTCATGACAAAGGCATGTTACCTCTCTCAGCCCTACTCCTCCCTTTTCTTGCTCACCCACAGCCTTCCTGCCCTCACCCCTAACCTCCTGGGATTGCCGTGGGAACTTGAAGTTCTCTCCATCTTATACAGCCCCTGCCTACACACGCATGCAGCTAAACCTTCCAAGGTGTTCTAAAGGAAAAGCATCACCCTCTTTAGAAGACAGCCAGAGTTATATACTCAGAGAAGAACAATTTCTTTTTTTTTTTCTTAGAGTGTAGTTGCTTTACAATGTTGTGTTAGTTTCTGCTGTAGACCAAAATGAATCAGCCGTATATGCACATATATCCCCTCCCTCTTGGACTGCCCTTCTTACATCTAAAGGGAGTCTCTTGTAGACAGCATGTGGATGGCTCTTCATTTTTCATCCATTCAACCGCTCTGTGTCTCTGTGTTGGCTTCTGTACAGTAGCTGAAGCAACCACATGTCCCAGTTTTGAAGGAGCAGCCTCATGCAGATGAATTTGTCATTCAGCTCAGCTCCCGATTGTCTCTCTAACATTTGTGCTTGTCAAAGCAGCCTACAGTATTTAAAAAAAAAAAAAAAAAAAACTTTTAATTTTGTATTGGAGTATAGCCAATTAACAATGTTGTGATAGTTTGGGGTTAACAGTGAAGGGACTTAGCCATGCATATACGTGTGTCTTTTCTCCCCAAAACTCCCCTCCCCTCCTCAGCCTGCTGTATTTTTAACACCTTTTCATAACTAAGGACGTGCCAAGACCTGTCTGTGTCCCACAGGGAGACTCTCATCATCTAGATTCAGGCAAGCTGGAAGCGAGACCCTTAGGATCAGGTTTTTGCTACATACCCAGACATACACAGTCCTGTGGGACTGGAAATGTGGACTCTGATGGCCACCAGGGTCAGAAAATTTGGAGGTGTCCCCTGAGTGGCAGTTGCAGAAATTAGGGCTCCAAATGAGCATGTCAGCTGCTTTTCTGGGTGATGCTGGTGAGATGGAGTGAGTCAGAGGGCAAGTGCCAAGAGGCCACTACAGCTGACAGCCTACCTTCCCTAAAAGCAGCTACACAGGCCACTAAATGTGAGCCAGGCCTGAAGCCAGCCCTCAGACCAAAGCTCCAGGACAAGCAAAGAGACCTCCTCCTTAGAAAGGCTGGGGGTGTGTTTCAGTGCACTGCCTGGGCAGTGCTCAGGAGGTGGTAGCCTGCCAAGAACCATCTCTCTGATTGGCACAGTCCCATGGGACCTAGGAATGCAAACCCCCCCCCACCCCCTACACCTCCCTATCCTCCCACTGCTTCATCCCAGCCCTGTTCCTGCTCCCCCCCATCCCTGGCCACCAGAGCCACCAGATCAAGGTGCATCCCCTGGGTGGCAGCTACAAAAACCATGGTACAAGATACAGATGAAGACAAAAATAGACTCATGGACTAAGAGAACATTTGGTTACCAAAAGGGTATGGTGGAGGGGGATAGACTGGGAGTTGGGGATCAACATATATACAGTGCTATGTTTAAGATAGATAACCAACAAGGACCTCCTGTACAGCACAGGGAACTCTGCTCAGTATTCTGTAACAACCTAAATGGGAAAAGAATTTGAAAAAGAATAGATACATGTACATGTATAACTGAATCACTTTGCTGTACACCTGAAACTAACACAACATTGTTAATCAACTGTACTCCAGTATAATATATATATATATATATATGTGTATATATATATATATATATGTATATATATACACCAGGGTACCAACAGTAACGTCTTCCCTGGTGGCTCAGTTGGTAAAGAGTCTGCCTGCAATACGGGAGACCCAGGTTCAATCCCTGGGTCAGGAAGATCCCCTGGAGAAGAAAATGGCAACCCACTCCAGTATTCTTGCCTGGAGAATTCCGTGGACAGAGAGCCTGGTGAGCTACAGTCCATGGGGTCACAAAGAGTCGGACACGACTGACTAACAAACACTTTCACTTCCACCCACAGTAAAGCTTGCTTCCAGGGAGCACCGGCACCACGGAGCATGGCAGAGGGTGAGCTTGAAGACAGCTCCCAGCCTTAGTAGTCTTTGGAAGGGATTTTTTGTCAGAAACCTGTTCCATAGACATAGTCAGGATGCTTAGCTAATAGGCTTCCTTCAAGGAAAAAGGAGCACCTGGGTCTCTGGCCTCTCGCTGTGCCCTGGGGGAGTTTAAGAACTGTTTCTCCACTCTTCAGAATCCTCTGGGACCCACAAATATAAGCCCCATTAGCCACCAGAGCCACGTGATGTGGAGGTGTCTCCTGACCACAGTCACAGAAATCAGGGTGCCAGATACGAGTATAAGCTCTCTTCCAGGTGACTCCATTTATTACAGGTTCCCCTGTCCTCCAGAGTCAGGTGATCCAGAGGTGTCCTCTAGATGACACCCGCAAAGTCAGGGCCAACTTGAGTATAAGCTTTCTCCTGGGAGATTCTGGACCTCCGGAGCACGGCAAAGGGAGAGTATGACGGTGTCACCCACCGGGCCTTGTCCCTGGAGTGTTCCAGCAGGCTCCTACAAGTGTGTCTTAAATTAGATGCCTGCCCCTCAGGCCTCAAAATGTTTACAGCAACTTATCATATTATCTATTCCTGCCTTCAAAATAGATTCATCTGTACCATTTTCCTAGATTCCACATATATATGTTAATATATGATATTTGATATTTATTTTTCTTTTTCTGACTTACTTTACTCTGTATGACAGACTCTAGATTCATCCACTACAAATGACCCAATTTCATTCCTTTTTATGACTGACATATAAACATGGGGTAGGGAGAATGGAAAAGTGGGATAAACTGGGAGATTAGGATTGACATACATACACTACCATGCGTAAAATAGACAGCTAGTGGGAAATTGCTATATAACACAGGGAGCTCAGCTCAGTGCTCCATGATGACCTAGAGGAATGGGATGAGGGGTGGGATGGGGGCGCGGGTTGGGAGGGAGGGGATGTATGTATACATGAAGCTGATTCACTTTGCTATACAGCAGAAACTAACACAACATTGTAAAGCAGTGTACCCCAATTAAAAAATAATAATAAAATGCAGTTATTTTAAAAGAAAACGTTTATCGAATTCTCTATGCAGGTCTGCTCTTCCTCTTATTTTCCCTGTTTCAGTTAATGGTACCACCCGCTATCTGCATGTCCTCCTTAAATCCTTTTTCTCCTTCACTCCCCTGTATCAAATCAGTCACCAAGTCCTATTGGTTTTTCTTCTTCTTCTTTTTTTTTTTATGGTTTTTCTTCTTGAGCATTTACCAAGTTGATCTATTCTCTCTAGTCCCCCTACTCCCACCCTTTTGTGTCTCACCTCAGTTGGTTCAGTGACCACCTAACTGGTCCTGCTGACCCTTGCCTGACTCTTCCCCATTTGCATCACATCCAGGGCAATGTTTCTAAAGCACCAATCTGATATTTTACCACTGCTTCAAATAATTAAGCCATTTTCTATTTCCTTCAGGATAAATTCCACCAAACTCCTTACTATGGATAATAATAAATTTTCATTTTATGGGCACCTGCTTACCTATTTAGTCATCTCTCCTTACTCCCACTCCATGTACTTTAAACTTCAGTCATAAAAAAAGTCAATTTATGATTCTCCCAATGCATTATATTTTCCTTCATGTCTATGCCTTTTTGTACACCATTCCCTCTATGTAAAACAATTTTCCCCCAATTCCCACCCCCTTGTCCTCATGTATTAGCTTAGCTATTCCTGCATGTTAAAATCTTAGCCCTCTCTCCAGTCTGCATTAAATACAGTTTTTATGTGCCAGTGACATCAGTGTTTATCAGAACCCTTATGTCATGTTATTGCAATCACCTGTTCCCCCGCAAAGCCCCCTTCTAAAATTGAGTTTCATGAGGAAACCTAGTGCACATCATATTCTTAGTTCCAGCACAGGGTCTCACACAGAGTAGGATTTTGTAAACATTTTTGAATGAATGAAATAATGGTAATGATTTATTTCATTTCAAAGTATAAGATATATAGTCAAAGCTGTACTCAAAAGAAAATAGGTTTAAATATTTTAAGTTTTTTAAAAGCCAATTCTCTGATGCCTCAGTCAGTAAAGGATCCACCTGCAATGCAGGAGACCTGAGTTCCATTCCTGGGTTGGGAAGATCCCCTGGAGAAGGGAATGGCAACCCACTCTAGTATTCTTGCCTGGAGAATTCCATAGACAGAGGAGCCTGGCGGGCTACAGATCATGGGGTCGCAAAGAGTCAGACAGACACAACTTAGTGACTAACACTTTCCCTGTTTCACAAATACTAACTCAAAGTTTTAGAAATTTCCATGTGAGTTAGAGTTACAAGGAAATTTCTTTGATTTGACAACTATCAGAAAACAAAAGCAAACCACCTGCTTAAGGATAAAACAGTAATGTTCCCTTTAGAGTTGGAAGCGAGAGAAATGTGCCTGCTCTAACTTATTATCCAGCATTGTTCTAGAGACTTTAGTTAATACAATGCAATAGTTAATAGAAAAATACATAGGGCTTCCCTGGTGGCTTAGATGGTAAAGAATCTGCCTGCAACGCAGGAGACATGGGTTTGATCCCTGGGTCTAGAAGATCCCCTGGAGAAGGGAATGGCTACCCACTCCAGTATTCTTGCCTAGAGAATTCTGTGGACAGAGGAGCGTGGCAGGCTACAGTCTATGAGGTTGCAAAGAATCAGACATGACTGAGTGAGTAACACTTTCACTTTCATAGATATAAATATAGGAAAAAATGATAAAATTGTCATTACATAGAGGTGATATGATTGTTTACTATTAAAAATGAAGAAAATTACTTGAAAACTATTCAAAATAATCACTGTAGTAAGATGATTAGATACCAGATAAATATGCCAGTGTTTATTGCTTTCCTAATTGTGAACAATAAACAACTATAAAATATATTTTAAAAGAGCCTGCTTACTATGGAAGTAAAAAATATAAGATGCCTAATAATCTATCAAGAAATACACAGGACCTACCTACACTCTGGTTAAGAAGTAAGTTCTGGAGGAAAGTGCATGGGTGTGAATTTCAGATCCAAGGTGTGCTAGCTGGTGTCCTTAGGGAATTTTAACCTCTCCTTGTGTTTATATTTGAAAAGAAACACCAACAAAAGATAAGTACACCTGTGATTAGCACTTCTCTGGAAATTTAGGTTCTGGGCTGGTTTTGCCTTGACCAGCTTCCTTAGCTGTAAGACAAAGCTAACAATGGCTGCTTCCCCAGAGTTGGAAAAAGACTGTGAGAATCTAAGGGTTCATGAAGCATGTGTTTTGCCTTTTGTGAGATGCATAGCAGATTTCATAATTAGAGCAGTGACATCTCTTTTTTGTCAGAAGGCCTTGCGGTGTCTGCCAGTCTCTCTAGGCAGAGCACTGCAGGAAGATGAGACATCCTCAAAACCAATAACCTTGCTGGATCTCAGACATCATCCAAGGTCACCCAGCTCTTAAGAATCAAATGAGGGACTTCCAAGGTGGTCCAGTGGTTAGGACTCTGTGCTTCCAATGCAGGGGGCCGGGGCTCAATCCCTGGTCAGAGAACTAAGATCCCACATGCCACACAGTGCGACCAAAAAATAAATAAATAAATAAAAAGACACCAATTTAGAAAAATGCAAATGGACTTATTTTTTAAAAAAGGAACCTAATGCGATTCCTCTGAGCTTCACACCCCAAAGCCCAGCAAACTGCTGAGACTTCGAGACTTCTCAAGATGTAAGGGAAGAAATTCTTTCAATCCCTCATGTTCCTCCCTGTGTCCCGAGATGTCACGTACAGTCTGTTCACCCCACACTGACCCAAATGTAAAACGCAACCCTTCTTTGTGTTCCCTGATATTATCCTCTTTCACAAAAGTGGGGATGAGCAAAATCTATTTCCTAAAGATTTTGTATTCTTCCTGAAGGAGGAATGTCACATTGCATGTGCATAGTGGGCCACTTAATGATCCATATTTGATATTTTTGTTTCCGAAAACCTTCTTTGCGACAACCCACTGCTAGGAATTTCTGTTTCTCTGCCTCCACATTGATCTGGCTTCATCAGCTCCTCTTTTCCAACCAGTCTTGCATTACCTTTACTCAACTTCAGCCTACTCTCACTTTCCAGTGCAGAGCAAGCCCACCCTCTTTGGCTCCTGCTCTTTGACTCCTAGATGTAAACTACCCCCATCTTCAGCTGACCCAAGCCCTTTGCTTCAGCAGCATCCCTCGCCTGCCATAGAGGAGGGGTAGGAATAGAAAGAGCCGTGTTTCCTATTACGTGTGATGAAACCCATTTGCTGGCTTGTGGCCAGAATGCTAAATGGTATTTGTCATGTGATTCTGTGTCTCTGTTCCTAAAGGAATTTGCCTTTGTCATATCTGTTTTTATTCCAAAGGTGTCCCTCAGCCTAATGTAACTTGGTTGAAGAAAGGAGGATCTCTGAGTGACAATATTTCCTTGCTTTTCAATGGATCCCTGTTGTTGCAGAACCTTTCCCTTGAAAATGAAGGAACCTATGTCTGCACAGCCACCAATGCTCTTGGAAAGGCAATGGCAACATCTGTCCTCCACTTGCTGGGTAAGCACCAAGTCCTTGTTTTCAAGTGCTTCCTATAATATGTTCGAAGTAGGACCTGGTTTTGTGGATTCTGAAGTCAAGGAGTAAACAAGTGGACGTTATATGGTTTTAACTATTGCTGTCACTGTCTACTTACAAACAGGCGCTAAATCTAATACTCTATCTTACCTGTTCTTCTCTCAGAAGGCTGTGACTGCCTTGCTGCTGCTTCTCTGCCTAAGAACCTACCATGAGATATAAACTTTCTGCCCAGAATCAAGATCCTTCATATGCTGCCTCTATGTGTGTGCTTGTGTGCCAAGTTGCTTCAGTCCTGTCTGACTCTTTGTGACCCCATGGACTGTAGCCCACCAGGCTCCTCTGACTGTAGGATTCTCCAGGCAAGCATACTGAAGTATGTTGTCATGTCCTCCTCCAGGGGGATTTTCCCAACCCAGGGATCAAACCCACATCTCGTTCATCCCCTGCATTGGCCGGCAGGTTCTTTACCGCTAGCACCACCTGGGAAGCCCATTCTGGCTCTGCTGCGTTGCTTTAGTCGTGTTCGACTCTGTGCGACTCCATAGATGGCAGCCCACCAGGCTTCCTGTCCCTGGGATTCTCCAGGCAAGAACACTGGAGTGGGTTGCCATTTCCTTCTCCAAGGCATGAAAGTGAAAAGTGAAAGTGAAGTCGCTCAGTCGTGTCCGACTATAGCAACCTCATGGACTGCAGCCTACCAGGCTCCTCCGTCCATGGGATTTTCTAGGCAAAAGTACTGGAGTGGGATGCCATTGCCTTCTCTGATTCTGGCTCTACATGTCCTTAATTTATAACCCTGGCCTCTGTTCTAAGCTAGCACTAAACTCTGTTCTAGGCAATGCACTTTCCCGCACTGTGATCCAACACCACACACACACCATGCAGCTTACTCTGGAAATCTGGCTTCCATTCATACTGCTCTCCCAGGAAGAAGTGGCCTAGCTTACGGTGAAGAGTGCCGGATTCATGATCTCCAAAGGAGAGAATTTTGCTTCGGGACCAAAGACACAGTTTCAGTCACTCAGAACTTCATATGGCCAAAGTTTTATTACAGTGAAAAAGGGACAGAGAAAGCTTCTGACATAGACATCAGAAGGGGGCGGAGAGTGCCCCCACTCACCAGTTCAGGTGTAGCTTTATATACTTTTTCAATTGATTACTAGCAATAGATTAAAAGAATATCTCAAGGTTTTAAAGGTCTTTCTAGACCCACTCCCACAACATACATCTTAAAATAACAGGAATAGTCAGAAGGTTTTTCTTAAGAAGGAGAAACATGTCCTCAAGCAAGATACATTGTTGTTATATAATCATTAGTTCAGTTCAGTCACTCACCGCTCGGACTCTTTGCCACCCCATGAACTGTAGCACGCCAGGCCTCCCTGTCCATCACCAACTCCTGGAGTCCACCCAAACCCATATCCATCGAGTTGATGATGCCATCCAACCATCTCATCCTCTGTCGTCTCCTTCTCCTCCTGCCTTCAATCATTCCCAGCATCAGGGTCTTTTCCAATGAGTCAGCTCTTCACATCAGGTGGCCAGAGTTTCAGCTTCAACATCAGTCCTTCCAATGAACATCCAGAACTGATCTCCTTTAGGATGGACTGGTTGGATCTCCTTGCAGTCCAAGGAACTCTCAAGAGTCTTCTCCAACACCACAGTTCAAAAGCATCAATTCTTTGGTGCTCAGATTTCTTTATAGTCCAACTCTCACATCCATACATGGAAAAACCATAGCCTTGACTAGACGGACCTTTGTTGGCAAAGTAATGTTAGCTCTGGGCTTAAAGAAAGTTAGTCTTAGGGGAAATAGATTGTTGTAGCAACTCAGAGCTTAAGAAAAAATGTCTTAAGTGACTAAGACAAGGAATGTAGAAAAAGTTTGTCCCCTTCTCCTCCTTGAGGGTCCTGGTCTTCTTATAGATCTACCTAAGAATTAGCTCTTTCACCGTCCTTTAAGCCACCTGAATTCTCCTCTCCTATGTGAATCCTTCTCTGATTGTTTTGGACCTCTCCTTTCTCACTGCTTAGTCCCTGACTGAATCCTGACACACATTAGTCTCCAGTTGTTTCCTCCACTAAATTGTGGGTCCCTTCATGCTAGAGACCATGTCTAATGTTTCTTTTGTGCCCTAAGAATATAATATCGTATGAGGCACCCAGCAGGTGCTCAATAATTACTAATCGGTGGAGTCAGTATTATAGTTTGGGAAAGGTCATTGCAGTGAGCCCCTGGCACAGGATGGCATTTGGATGCTTCTGCTGCTGTCTTTAGGGATAATATCTGGAGCTCAGCAAACTCTTGACATCAGAATGAGCTTCAAGTTGCGATGGTTTAAGACTCAATAAATAATGCTCCTCTTTCCCCCCAGAGTTTGGAAGCGATTAAGAGTTAATCACAGAAGTCAGCTAGACCGACATGAGATATCATTCATTACTTCCCCTTTGTATCTCCAGCACCTCAGATAGGTGTAAGTATTAAATATGTGTCTCATAAATGGATAATATTGGATCAATGGCAGAACTGGTATGAGATTATAGAACGCACTGCTGAACTAAGGGGATGATGGAAGGAGCTTTCTCCATGGCTTTTCTTGTTGGCAGTTAGAGGAACTCAGAGACATAAATGGGTTTCCCTGATGGTTCAGCAGTAAAAAATCCACCTGCAATTCAGGAGACCCAGTTTCAATCCGTGGATCAGAAAGATCCCCTGGAGGAGGAAATGGCAACCTGCTCCAGTGTTGTCGCCTGGGAATCCTGTGGACAGAGCAGTCTGGCCGGCTACCATCCATAAGGTTGCAAAGAGTCAGACACAGCTGAGCACACATGCAGGCACAGAGACACAAATAGATGGGGAGTTGGAATAGTCACGTGTGAAGCACTTTCATGTTCATTACCTCTCTTGATGTTTACAATAGCACAGTGTTGGGGGCAGTAATCTTTTATCCAGTTGTATAAATGAGGAAACCTGAGACTCATAAAAGTGTGTGCTAGAGCCCAAATATATAGTTGTCTCTTTCAGTGTTCCTCATATCACCGTCCTGGACTCTTAGTGCTGGCCAGAAAGACCCTGGTATGCCTCTTGTTGTTGTTGTTCAGTCTCTAAGTCATGTCTGACTCATGTGACCCCATGGACTGCAGCATGCCAGGCCCAAAGACCTCTGTGGTCCTCTAGGATCTTAATATGGAAGATTTTCAACAGATAGGGTAGGCTTAGCCTGTCTAATGCTAGTGCCTTCCCTCAGGTCCCTGAGAAGTCAGTTCCGGCCTTACCCCTTCGTTCCCCCCTCCACTCAGGGGTCTGCATGGTGTCTCAGTTCTGCACCACACATCTCTTCTCTTCACACATCTCTGCAGTCAGGCAGCTCTTGACTCTAGTCACGTGACTGAGGAATCAAGAATGACGTCACACAGTATACAGCATTCCCCACCATCGTCTGCTCTTACACTTAATGCTGCACAACCTTCCTAAAAGTGTGCACCTGTCACCATGTGATGTCCCCTATAAAGCATCACCCCTTGCCCTGTTCCCAGAGCTGTCTGGAAGGGAGGAGCCTGTCAGCCCCAGCTGCTTCCTCCAGTCCCTTCTGGAATTTCAGTGAATATATTTTTTCCTACCTTGTTAGTTAGGCTGTAAACCCTGAATACATGTAGAGATGCTATATGTTAGTGTGGCTAAGAACCTGTTAAACTTGTCCTTCCATATGCAAGCTTAAAAAAAAAAATCCACTCCTGAGGAAGCCCAGGGAGCTCATATCCCAAATGTGCATCATTATTTGTGGTAACACAGGTATTGGTTTTCGAGTTGCAAAATGATCACTAACTTGGTAAATGTTTATAGAGGAAAGATTTGCTAAGGATTGTTGAATCAATTCTTTCATTGGTCTTCTTTCACAAGTATGTTTTCCCACACATATTAACTTTGTTATGTATCAGTGCTTAGTCACAAGAACCTAATCGACGTATGTCTTGCAAAACTCTTTAAGAGGCCAAGAGATAGGGACAGAGTTAAGAAAATCAAAATATTTATGAGAATGAGGTTTAACTCTGTGCCTGAGGATTTGCAAAGCATGAAGATAATGGGACACTTTATTCTCAAAATAGTGACATATTATCTACAGCTACAGATTCATTCTAAAGGAGATCAGTCCTGGGTGTTCTTTGGAAGGAATGATGCTAAAGCTGAAACTCCAGTACTTTGGCCACCTCATGCTAAGAGTTGACTCATTGGAAAAGAGTCTGATGCTGGGAGGGATTGGGGGCAGGAGGAGAAGGGGACGACAGAGGATGAGATGACTGGATGGCATCACTGACTCGATGGACGTGAGTCTGAGTGAACTCTGGGAGTTGGTGATGGACAGAGAGGTCTGGCGTGCTGCGATGCATGGGGTCGCAAAGAGTTGGACACGACTGAGTGACTGAATGGAACTGAACATATTCTTTATTGAGAATAAAGATCCTTGGTACTTAGGATAAAAAAGAAAATCAGAAATTCCTGAATCACAGGGAACCCATACTGCTGATCTCAGCTCCTTGTAGCTGAAAATGAGTGAATTGCAGAAGGATACACAGAAGTTGCTGTCTGACCTCATGTTTAACTATGTCTACTCTATAGGAACAGTAAAGGCTACATCATTTCAATCTTTTAAATCTTTAGCTAGTGTCTTTGATTTTCAGGTTATGTCATATAGAATGTAACTCTGCAAATAGAGATTCTAGAGATGTGGATGCAGGGAGAGCATAGAAGGAGAAAATAATGTTGAGTTGCCATTCAACAAGCCAGCTCATGTTATTTATGAGATCATTATCTAGGGGTATTTACGTGATACCATTTTCTCTTCTTTTCGACACAATGCTACCATCCTTACAAGCACCTTCGTCCATTCATTCAACATTCATCTTAGTCTGTTTGCACTACCATAACAACGTAGCACAGACCAGCATGGAGGGGGTGGCTTATAAACAACAGACATTTATTTCTTGCAGTTCTGGAGGCAGGGACATCCAAGATCAAGGTAGGGCCAGATCCGATGTCTGAGGAGGGCCAGCTTCCTGGTTCACAGACAGTCGTCTTTTTGCTGTGTCCTCTTATGGCCAAAGGGATAAAGGGGCTCCCTGGGGCTTCTTTCATTAGGGCACTAATCTCACTCATGAGGGCTCCGCCTTTGTGACCTAATTACTTCCCAATGCCCCCACCTCCTGCATGTTAGGATGTGACACATAAATTTTAGAGAGACACAAACATTCAGACACAAACATAGCCATGTTCAGCAAATATTTGCCCAGTGCATGCTTGCTTTTGCCAGAGCTGGGAATATGTAGATGACCTAGCCCTTGAGAAGCCCATAGTCTAGAGAAGGAGATGCTCATGTGAACAGATATTTGAAGCAGAGTGACAAACGCTGTAATGGTTGTTTGTTGTTCAGCCGCTAAGTCATGTCTGACACTTTGTGACCCTGTGGACTGCAGCATGCCACACTTCCCTGTCCTTCACTATCTCCTGGAGTTTGCTCAAATTCATGTCCATTGAGTCAGTGATGCTATCTAACCATCTCATCCCTCATCCTCTGCCACCTCCTTTGCCTTTTGCCTTCAATCTTTCCCAGCATCAGGCTCTTTTTCAGTGAGTCAGCTCCAAAGGACACAGTAGCTCTGAGGAGGGGTCCCTAATGCTCTCTGGAGAAGCCAACCAGGTTTCCACATAAGTCAGGATGTTGCTCTGGGAGGAGGAAGAAGAATGTTCCAGGCAGAGAAATCAGGATGTGCAAAGGCAGAGAGAAGTTCCATGTGGGATGGAACATGGAAATCAAATGAATGCCTTCAAATCAGTTAATTAAAAGATTGGATACTCATGAGGCTGAAATTGCTGGTAAAGGTGACATCTTTGGAATATTTAAAACTTTGATTTATTGAAACTACCTACATTGTTCTACCACCTCCTGCACACACACACATACGCACCACACACACACACATGTGTACATTGTGGAATGTGCCAAGCCTTCAGTGGCTAGCATTTCAAAGAAATTCATTGGTCACCTTAACAAATACTGGCTGAGCACCTAAGTATATAATGTGTCTAGTCTCAAGGATTTGGCATTCCAGTCAGAGAGATGGATAATAAACCAGTAAACAAATAAGTGTACAGGATATTTCTCTGTGGAAAGTGCTATGAAGAAAAGGAAGTAGGATGGTGAGCCCAATGGTGATTGTGCATCATTTAGCCCTCTGAGGAGGAGATACTTGACTCCAGACCTAAAGGATAGGGTGGAGACTTCCATCCCAAGAGGTGAGGAAAGAGCATTTCTGGCAGAGGGAGCAGTAAGTGCGAGGACTCTAAAGTGAGCACAGGCTGTGCGTGGTCAAGGAACAGAAAGAAGATTCGTTTGGTGAGGGTTCAGTGGGGTAGAAGGAGAGGTGTGTGAGATGAAGCTGGAGAAGTTTCTGAGGACCAAATCGTTCAAGCCTCTGAAGGTCAAGGTAAAGACTGGAGTTTTATTCCCAAAATATGAGAAGCCACTGAGGAGTTCTATGTGGGAGGAAATAATGATCTACTTTTTCAATTCATTTGTGTCAAAAATCATTCATCATAAAACAAAAAAAAATCAAATTGGACCTCATCAAGAATGTGCTAATCAAAGACACTATTAAGAATATGACCACACAAGCCTTAGACTGGGAGAAAGATTGGCAGTCCTATGTCTGATTAAGAACTTATGTCCAGAATATGTGAGGAACTATTACAGTTTAACAATGAACTCTCCCCTCCCCGAGAAAGACAATGGCAAGAGACTTGAAGTTCACAAAAAAGACTGACAGATGGAATCAGGAAAATGAAAATTGAAAGCACAATGAGATACAGTATCACACCTACCAGAAGAGTGAAAACCAACTGATGATGGAAACTTTTTGGCATCAAAAGAAATTCCCAATGCACTGCAGATAGATGGATAAAATGGGGCAACCACATTGGAAAACTATGTGGCAGTTTCTAATAAACTTAAGCACATACCTACCCTTGACCCAACAATTCCATTCACAGGTATTTACCCGAGAAAAATGAAAACATGTTCACACACACAAAAAAATACAAGCATGTTCTTTTCAGTCTTTACTTCATAATGACCATTAATAGGAGAATAGATAAACTATGGTATATTCATACAATGGAGTAGTATTCAGCAATAAAAAAGAATGAGTTACTGATATACACAACTATATGGGTGAATCTCAAAAACATTATGTTAAGCAAAAGAAGCCAGACAGAAAAGAGTACATATTGTATGAAGTCCAAGAACAGATACTACTGATGTATGTTGACAGAAATAAAGAAGTAGTTGCCTTGGAGGAGGGGCAGTGCAGTTCAGTTCAGTTGTTCAGTTGCGTCCAACTCTTTGTGACCCCATGGACCGCACCACACCAGGCTTCAACGTCCATCACCAACTCCCAGAGTTTACTCAAACTCATGTCCATCAAGTCGGTGATGCCATCAAACCATCTCATCCTCTGTTGTCCTCTTCTCTTTCTGCCATCAGTCATTCACAGCATCAGGGTCTTTTCCAATGAATCAGTTCTTCGCATCAGGAGGCCAAAGTATTAGAGTTTCAGCTTCAACATCAGTCCTTCCAATGAACACCCAGGACTGATCTCCTAGTCCTTCCAATGAACACCCAGGACTGATCTCCTTTAGGATGGACTGGTTGGATCTCCTTGAAGTCCAAGGGACTCTCAAGAGTCTTCTCCAACATCACAGTTCAAAAGCATCAATTCTTTGGTGCTCAGCTTTCTTTATGGTCCAACTCTCACATCCATACATGACTACTGGAAAAACCATAGTGTTGACTTAGATGGACCTTTGTTGGCAAAGTAATGTCTCTCCTTTTTAATATGCTGTCTAGGTTGGTTATAGCTTTTCTTCCAAGGAGCAAGCATCTTTTAATTTCATGGCTATAGTCACCATCTGCAGTGATTTTGAAGCCCCCCAAAATAAAGTCTCTCACTGTTTCCATTGTTTCACCATCTATTTGCCATGAAGTGATGGGACCGGATGCTATGATCTTAGTTTTCTAAATGTTGAGTTTTAAGCCACCTTTTTTCACTCTCCTCTTTCACTTTCATCAAGAGGCTCTTTAGTTGTTCTTCGTTTACTGCCATAAGGGTGGTGTCATCTGCATATCTGAGGTTATTTATATTTCTCCCAACAATCTTGATTCCAGCTTGTGCTTCATCCAGCCCAGCGTTTGGCATGATGTGCTCTGCATATAAGTTAAATAAGCAGGGTGACATTATACAGCCTTGATGTACTCTTTTCCTGATTTGGAACCAGTCTGTTGTTCCATGTCCAGTTCTAATTGTTGCTTCTTGACCTGCATACGGATTTCTCAGGAGGCAGGTAAGGTTGTCTGGTATACCCCCATGTCTTGAAGAATTTTCCACAGTTTATTGTGATCCACACAGCCAAAGGCTTTGGTGTAGTCAATAAGCAGAAGTAGGTGGTTTTCTGGAACACTGTAGCTTTTTTGATGATCCAATGGATGTTGGCAATTTGATCTCTGCTTCCTCTGCCTTTTCTAAATCCAGCTTGAACATCTGGAAGTTCACGGTTCATGCACTGTTGAAGCATGGCTTGGAGAATTTTGAGCCTTACTTTGCTAGAGAGTGAGATGAGTACAATTGTGCAGTAGTTGGAACAATCTTTGGGATTGCCTTTCTTTGGGATTGGAATGAAAACTGACCTTTTCCAGTCCTGTGGCCACTGCTGAGTTTTCCGAATTTCCTTGTATATTGAGTGCAGCACTTTCACAGCATTATCTTTTAGGATTTGAAATAACTCAACTGGAATTCCATCACCTCCACTAGCTTTGTTCATAGTGATGCTTCCTAAGGCCCACTTGACTTCACATTCCAGGATGTCTGGCTCTAGGTGAGTGATCACATCATTATGGTAGTCTGGGTCATGATCATCTTTTTTGTATAGTTCTTCTGTGTATGCTTGCCACCTCTTCTTGACATCTTCTGCCTCTGTTAGGTCCATACCATTTTGGTCTTTTATTGTGCCCATCTTTGCATGAAATGTTCCCTTGGTATCTCTAAATTTCCTTGAAGAGATCTCTAGTCTTTTCTACCCTATTATTTTCCTCTATTTCTTTGCATTGGTCACTGAAGAAGGCTTTCTTCTCTCTCCTTGCTATTCTTTGGAACTCTGCACTCAGATGGGTATATCTTTCCTTTTCTCCTTTGTCTTTAGCTTCTCTTCTTTTCTCAGCTATTTGTAAGGCCTCCTCAGACAACCATTTTGCATTTTTGCATTTCTTTTTCTTGGGGATGGTCTTGCTCACTGTCTCTTGTACAATGTCACAGACCTCAGTCCATAGTTCTTCAGGCACTCTGTCTATCAAATCTAATCCCTTGAATCTATTTGTCATTTCCACTGTATAATCATAAGGGATTTGATTTAGGTCGTACCTGAATGGTCTTCCATTCAGGTATGGTCTTCCATTCAGAAAGTAGTGGTTTTCCCTGCCTTCTTCAATTTAAGTCTGAATTTGTCAATAATGAGTTCAAGATCTGAGCCACAGTCAGCTCCCAGTCTTGTTTTTGCTGACTGTATAGAGCTTCTCCATCTTTGGCTGCAAAGAATGTAATCATTCTGATTTCGGTATTGACCATCTGGTTGTGTTGTTGGAAGATGGTGTTTGCTATGACCAATGTGTTCTCTTGGCAGAACTCTGTTAGCCTTTAACCTGCTTCATAGATGAGAGGATGCTTTATGAGTGATGGAATGTATATACCTTGCTCTGGATCATGGTTACCTAAGTACATACAATTGTGAAAACTCATAGAACTGCATGTTTGACATATAAGCATTTTTTCTTATATGAATTATACCTCAGTAAAAAGAGGTGTATTTTTTTAAAGAAATGCATGTATGTCTTGCCTTGAACTGTCTTGCCTTTATGAAATATGACATAGAGTTAGGTATGGCATCAGACACACTGGGTTCCAGTCCAGCTGCAGGACCTTGGAAAAGTCACATAGCTTCTTTCCATTTCTATCTCTGCAAGTAAAAATAATCTAAATCAAAAGATGGCCATGAGAATTCAATGGAAAATTGATGTTAAAGTGTTTAACTCAGTACCTATTACCTGGAAACTTCTCAATAAACTAAGCTATTTCTAAAAATGTTTTAAATAAGCTGTAGGGCACCTAAAAATGTGTACTGTTCTGCTTTGCAAATGATATGCAAGTTAGGACAAAATTCCAAAATCAGAAGGAAGCACTGGAAAACAGTTAAGCTAAAGGCATAGGTGTACTCAGTGGAGCACCCTGTGGACACAGCTGGTAGCTATTACTTACTTGTGATTATTTCAAGAAAATCTGGTACTTTCTGTGATCATACACAAATCTGTCATCGTCATGTCCTACTTCATCTTTTTATCCAGTGTTAAAAGGGAAAGGAAAGGCTACTTGGAACGAGGACTAAAAGGAAAACAAACCATGATTATTCGAAGTGGTCAGCTTCAGCTTTTTTAAAGGAAACTCCCATTTTCATCTTTCCAGAAGGCTCTATGGCAAATTATTTATTCAGCTTCAGGTCTCATCTGAAGTTTAGATTAAGAATTAGTAGAGAAGTAAGAACGGATTTGAAATGTATCTTGAACCTGTCTGCTTAATCCCTGCTCCCCGCTAAATCATCTTTCATCTCTCTCAGTCTGATCCACTTTTGAGAAAGAGAATCCATTAGGGCATCCCCCGGAGAGACCCTCCTCTCTTGGCTCTGCTTGGAGAGTCTTGAGAAGCCGGCCCACTGCACAGAGTTTCTCCTCCTTCTCTGGGATTTTTCTGGCAGATCTAGCTGGCCTGAGACAACCCCTTTCCCAGGCTGTATGTCTTGCTTGAACTGTCAAGGGGCCTTTGTGAAATGTGAGGTAGTATTTTGAAAGAGTTAGAGTTGGCATCAGACGCACTGGGTTCCAGTCCAGCTGCAGGACCAAGGGCTCCATCCTGGCTGGAATAACCCTCCGCAGTTATGACAACGAGCTAGGCAAGGGAAAATGAGATTTAAAGGACCCCTTTACTCCACCTGATGGCAGATTCTCTGTGTGCTGCTCAGAGAGCCCAACGGGCAGCTAACCAGAAAGCAGCTCATAGTTGTCTTTGGCCGGGTCGTCTCCAGCCCATCATCCCTTCTCCAGTGGCCATCTGTGACATTCCTTTTCTTTCTGCAGAGACTTTCTGGGAGCTTGGCAACTGGACTCATTGTTCTGCCACATGCGGCCACTTGGGAGCCCAAGTTCAGAGACCCCAGTGCCTGATGGCCAACGGGCAGGAAGTGAGCGAGGCCTTCTGTGACCAGCTCCGCAAGCCACAGGCTGCGTTCCAGCCCTGTAACATTCAGGACTGCCCCCCAAGGTGTGTGCAGTCACTCTTCTCTCCTTGCTACCAGTGTTTGACTTGTTTGAAAATGCATAGTAATGTGGAATGAATAACTCAACCACTAAGATTTGTTTTATGTGGACTATACTAGGTGCTCAGCTAAGTAGTTTATGTGGATCACTTCACAGTCACCTATCAAGTCAATATCGTTCATTTTCTTTTTTTAAAAATTTATTTTATTTTTTTGTTATGCTACACCACATAACCAACCAGGGATTGAACCTGAGTCCCCTGCACCAGAAGCTCGGAGTCTTAGCCGCTGGACCTCCAGGGATGTCTCCAGTGTTGTTCATCCTCTATTATATAGTTGGAAAAACTCCCCTAGGCCACACAGTTATGAGAGCCAGAATTCAAACCGGGTTAGTCTGATTTCGGACCTTCTGGAGTTAATTGCCACTCTCACCTGCTCCCTGCACTCACAATGTACCTTATGAGCACGGGGAAGCTGACTTCATGGGTTCACCTCAGAGATATGTCAGTAGACCAGCATCACAAGAGAGACTTGTGAAAAGCACCATTCCTTAGATTCTACCCCCACGGGTGGTGTTGTTATTCAGTTGCCTGTCATGTCTGACTCTTTGTGACCCCATAGACTACAGCACGCAGGCCTCCCTGCCCCTCACCATCTCTCAGAGGTTTCCCAAGTTCATGATCATTGCATTGGTGATGCCGTCTAGCCATCTCATCCTCTAATGCCCTCTTCTCCTTCTGCCCTACATCTTTCCCAGCATCAGGGACTTTTCCAATGAGTCATCTGTTCTCTTCAGGTGACCAAAATGTTGGAGCTTCAGCTTCAGCATTAGTCCTTCCAGTGAATATTCAGGTTGATCTCCCTTAAGATTGACTGGTTTGATATCCTCGCTGTCCAAAGGACTTTCAGGAGTCTTCTCCAGCACCACAGTTCAAAGGCATCATCACTTCTTTGGTGTTCTGCCTTCTTTGTGGTCCAGCTCTCACAGCTGTACATGCCCACTGGGAAGACCACAGTCTTGACTATACGGACCTTTGTTGGCAGAGTAATAATGTCTCTGCTTTGCAACACACTGTCTAGGTTTCTCATCGCTTTCCTGGCAAGAAGCAATCGTCTTCTGATTTCATGGCTACAGTCACCATCCACAGTGATTTTGGAGCCCAAGAAGAGGAAATCTGTCTCTACTTCCACCGTTTCCCCTTCTATTTGCCATGCAGTAATGCAGCCGGATGCCATGATCTTAGTTTTTTTTTTTTTTTTTTTGCTATGTAGTCTTAAGCTGGCTCTTTCACTCTGCTCCTTCACCCTCATCAAGAGGCTCTTTAGTTCCTCTTCACTTTCTGCCATTAGAGTGGTATCATCTGCATCCCCAGGGGTAAAGCCATTAATAACCTTTCAATATCATAGATGACACAAATCAATAGTTTTAAAAATATCCAAAATCAAACTCATAATCTCCACCAAATCTGATCTGCCCCTAGTTCGTGTTCCAGATCACAATGACCACATTCAAAGCTACCCAGCCCCCTTTCCTCTCACTTCCATCCGTTCCTGTCAGTTTCCTACTGTTCCCAATGTCTTTGTCATTCCTCACAAGGGCCATGTCAGGAGCCTCCTGAGTTTTGTCTCCTCTCTAGAGTGCCTTGTCCACTCTATAAGCAGAAACATCTTTTATTTATTTTTTATTGGAGGATAGTTGCTTTACGATGTGTTTCTACCATACAGCAAAGTTAATCAGTCACATGTATACATACATCCCCTCTTTTTTGGATTTCCTTCCCATTTAGGTCACACAGAACGATAAGTAGAGTTCCCTGTGTGATACAGTAGGTTTTCATTAGTTATCTGTATTATACAGAGTAGTGTATATATGTCAACCCCAGTCTCCCAGTTCATCTTCCCAGATGGCACTAGTGGTAAAGAATCTGCCTGCCAGTGCAGGAGCTGCAGGAGACAGGTTCGATCCCTGAGTTGGGAAGATCCTCTGGGGGAGGAGATAGCAACCTCTCCAGTATTCTTGCTTGGAAAATCCCATGGTCAGAGGAGCCTGGTGCTACAGCCCATGGGGTCGCAAGAATCAGACAAGTCTGAGTGACCAAACAGGTGCTACCTCCTTTTTTCTTCCCTTTGGTTTCCATGAGTTGAAAATCACGTTTCCAAAATTTCCAACTAATTTTGCCCTAGCTCTGCTCTCTGAGGCCACACAGCTGATGGCTCTTACATCTCTGAGGACTATTTTATCCCACCCCGATGCTATCGTCTCTACATGGTGATTCTGTTGCTTCTTAGTGAAAGGATATCTGAGAGTACAGCTGGGAGTTATTGTGCTGCTGCCCACTCCCAGAGATATGTGTCAGCCTTGAAACAGTCATACTGCTAGGATGGGCTTTCTCTTTGGAAGACAGTCCCCATAGGGTCTGACCTACTAAGCTCCTGTAGTTTTTGTTCTTAGGTGGCTCACAGGCGCGTGGTCAGAGTGCTCTGTGTCTTGTGGTGAAGGATTCCGCAGTCGGCAAGTGACATGTAAGCGCACAAGAGCCAACGGAACGGTGCAGGCGTTGCCACCAAGAGTGTGCATCCTCAGAGACAGGCCTCTGGGGAGAAGACCCTGTTCCAGTCACCCCTGTGTTCAAGGGCTCTTTGAACAAGGGAACCAGGTAATGCTGACAAATCTAGTGTTTAAAAATCATCCAGTCCCTGTGGTCAAACCCACATATCCAAAAAGGGACTTCCCCTGGCAGTCCAGTGTTAGGACTTTGCCTTCCAATGCAAGGGATGTGGGTTCCATCCCTGGTCGGGGAACTAAGATCCCATATGCCATGAGGCCAAAACATAAAACAAGCAATACTGTAACAAAACCCCACCCATCAGGGCCCTTCCCCACAGGGGAGAGGAGAGCGCAGACTCCTGCAGGACATTCAGGAAACTCATCTGCACAGGGAGCTGACCACACCACACACCAGCTGGTTCTATTCTATCCTAGACCTCCCGGTCAATATTAACACAGGCTGCAGAGATCAAAAGTTCCCCTCAGCCCTTCAGAAAATGTTCAGTATTGTCAGTGTGGGAGAATAATACACTCTTTCTGCATTTCTGCCCTGCAGTGCAGCAGTTGTTGCTCTTGAGAATCATTGTGCTAATTCTTAGGTCATTAACTCCAAGTCCTACATGACTACACACTTCTCTAACTGGAGAGGATGCAAAACAGAGGGAGATACATCTTTCTGGAGAAATAAAGTTAATTAAAACCATGAAGAACCAAGGAGTTGGCAAAAACTATCCCCTCCACCACTAACATGGAAGGGGGGAGTGTGGGGGAGGGGGGCATGCCCCGGGGGACAGTCCAGTCTGTGAAGTTTCACGCAGTGGCGGAGGAGGGGCAGCTGGGTCAGGGTGGCGCCTCTTCTGGTCCCCCAGGCCGCTCCAGGCCATTCTCTAAGCTGGCCAGGGCTCCTGATGGCTGTGGAGGTGCTGGATTTGAATCCCAAAGTCCATTTGACTGGGTCTCAGGGAGCCCGGCAGGGCTGCTTTGTCTTGGTCAGTCATCCATGGGTTGTTCTGGGCCTACTTTACTTGTGCGGGTATTGCTGGGCAGTCCACAACAGCAATGTTATATTATAAACCTCCATATTCTCCCAGCCACGCCCCTCTTTTTCTTGCTGAGGCCAGAAGGAGTGGCTGGGGAGTGGGACTGCCCAGCTTGGTAGGAGCGTCCGGTGGTGTTAGCCACACTCAGGGGGTAGTGGGTTCCCTCTGGGGCTTTGCTGCTAATGTCACAGGTACCATGGGTGTCTTGGGTGCCACTGGTATCTCGGGTGCCGCTGGTGTCTGGGTGCCACTCTTGTCCCGGGTGCTGCTAGTGTCTCAGGTGCCACTCTTGTCCTGGGTGCTGTTGGTGTCTCGGGTGCTGCTCTTGTCCTGGTGCCACTCGTGTCATGGGTGCCACTGGTATCTCAGGTGCCGCTGCTGTCGCAGGTGCCACTGGTGTCTCGGGTGCCGCTCTTGTCTGGGTGCTGCTCTTGTCCTGGGTGCCGCTGGTGTCTCGGGTGTCACAGGTGCCACTGATGTCATGGGTGCCACTGGTGTCTCGGGTGCCGCTCTTGTGGTGGGTGCTGCTCTTGCCGTGGGTGTCATGAGTGCTGCTGGTGTCTCGGGTGCCGCTGGTGGCTCAGGTGTCACGGGTACTGCTGGTGTCACAGGTGGTGCTCTTGTTTCGGGTATCACTGGTATCTGGGATGCTGCTGTGTCTCGGGTGCCACTGATGTCTTGGGTGCTGCTCTTGCCGTGGGTGCTGCTCTTGCGTGGGTGTCACGGGTGCTGCTGGTGTCTCGGGTGTCATGGCTGCCACTGGTGTCACAGGTGTCGCTCTTGTCATGGGTATCACTGGTGTCTCGGATTCTGCTGATGTCTCGAATACCGCTGGTGTGTTGGGTGCCACCTGTGCCGCAGATATCGCTGGTGCTCCGGGTGTCAGGCATGCGGCGGGTGTGGCGGGTGTCGGGGGTGCCGTGGATGAAGGGAGTGGCCCCATGGTCACACCAGGAAGATGGGGTAGGTGGGGGAGTGGTAGGGTCAGTGATCTCATCTGAATCGTGGGTTGTCTCTGGTATCCGAATGGTCTCCCTCACGAATAGCCAGGCTGGTATGATGGTAGAAATCTGAGGGCTTTGAGGCTGAGGTTTTTGGATGGTGAAGTCCTTCATGGCAAGGGAGGACTTCACAAGGATGGACTGGGGCCCCACTGGGTGTATTCAAGCTCAGGCTTTCTGAGTTCTGGCTTTCTAAGGAGCCCAGAAGCTTCTGCACTGTCACCTCCGAGTCCTCTTCACAGAGTGGCTGGAGTGGCTCCTTATCCACTTGACCCATGGATGATGCCAAAGACGGGTAAAGTAGCTCTGGTTGTCGGGTCGAGGGTCAGCATGCTTGCTATTAATGTTCTTATTTTATCGGCGAAGGCAATGGCAACCTACTCCAGTACTCTTGCCTGGAAAATCTCATGGACAGAGGAGCCTGGTAGGCTGCAGTCCATGGGGTCACGAACAGTCAGACACGACTGAGCGACTTCACTTTCATGCATTGGAGAAGGAAATGGCAACCTACTCCAGTGTTCTTGCCTGGAGAATCCCAGGGATGGAGGAGCCTGGTGGGTTGCCATCTATGGGGTCGCACAGTTGGACTTCACTGAAGCGACTTAGCAGCAGCAGCAGCAGGAGGCTAGAAGTTCAAAATCAAGGTGTTCTTAGGGTTGGTTTTAGTTACTGGCTTGTAGACAACCACCTTCTGACACTATTATTCTTGTGTCGCTAAGTCATGTCCGACTCTTTTGCAACCCCATGGACAGGACTGTAGCCTGGCAGGCTCCTCTGTCTCTATCCTCACATAACCTCTTCTCTCAGCACACACGGAAAAGAGAGTTCTGAGTGTCTCTTCTACTTCTTACAAGGCCACTTCCTATCAGACTAAGGCTCCACCCTTTGGCCTCATTTAACCTCTAACCTCCTTAGGACCCTATCTCTAAATACGGTCACATTGGTGGTTAGGACCTCACTGTATAAATTTTGAGGGATACAGTTTGGTCCATAACATTCTGCATTTTCCCCCAAATTTAGGTCCTTCTCATGTGCACAATACACTCACCCCATCTCAACATCCCCAGAATTCTTTTTAAAAAATTAATTTATTTTTTAATTGAAGGATAATTGCTTTCAGAATTTTGTTATTTTCTGTCAAACCTCAACATGAATCAGCCATAGGTATACATATGTCCCCTCCATCTTAAATCTCTGTCCCATCTCCCTCTCCATCCCACCCCTCTAGGTTGATACAGAGCCCCTGTTTGCGTTCCCAGAGACATACACTAAATTCCCATTGGCCATCTATTTTACATATGGTAATGTAAGTTTCCATGTTACTCTCTCCATGCATCTCAGCCTCTCCTCCCCTTTCCCCATGTCCATAAGTCTGTTCTCTATGTTTTTTTCTCCATTGCTGTGCTGCAAATAAATTCTTCAGTACCATTTTCCTAGATTCCGTATATATGATTAAGAATATGATATTTATCTTTCTCTTTCTGACTTACTTCATTCTGTATAATAGGCTCTAGGTTTATCCACCTCATTAGGGCAGATGCAAATGTGTTCCTTTTAGGGCTGAGTAGCTGTTTTTCCAATAGTCATGTATGGATGTGAGAGTTGGACTGTGAAGAAGGCTGAGTGCTGACGAATTGATGCTTTTGAACTGTGGTGTTGGAGAAGACTCTTGAGAGTCCCTTGGACTGCAAGGAGATCCAACCAGTTCATCCTAAAGGAGATCAGTCCTGGGTGTTCTTTGGAAGGAATGATGCTAAAGCTGAAACTCCAGTACTTTGGCCACCTCATGCAGAGAATTGACTCATTGGAAAAGACTCTGATGCTGGGAAGGATTGGGGGAAGGAGGGGAAGGGGACAACAGAGGATGAGATGGCTGGATGGCATCACTGACTCAATGGACATGAGTTTGAGTGAACTCTGAGAGTTGGTGATGGACAGGGAGGCCTGGCGTGCTGCAATTCATGGGGTCCCAAAGAGTCGGACATGACTGAGCGACTGAACTAAACTGAACTGAATATTCCATTGTGTATATGTACCACAACTTCTTTAGCCATTCTACTGTTGATGGACATCTAGGTTGCCTCAGTGTTCTAGCTATTGTAAATAGCGCTGCAGTGAACACTGGGGAACATGTGTCTTTTTCAGTTTTGGTTTCCTCAGGGTATATGCCTAGAAGTGGGATTGCTGGGTCATATGGTGGTTTTATTCCTAGTTTGTAAGGAACTTCCATACCATCTTCCATAGTGGCTGTATCAATTTACATTCCCACCAACAGTGCAAGAGGATTCCCTTTTCTCCACACCCTCTTCAGCATTTGTTGTTTGCATACTTTTTGATAATGGTCATTCTGACCGGTGTGAGGTGATAGTCTCACCAGTTTTGATTTGCATTTCTCTAATAATAATCAATATCGAGCCTCTTTTCACATGTTTGTTAGCCATCTGCATGTCTTCTTTAGAGAAATGTCTTGTGTAGGTCTTTTGCCCCACTTTTTGATTTGGTTGTTTGTTTTTCTGGTAGTGAGTTGTATGAGCTGCTTGTATATTTTGGAAATTAATCGTCTGTCAGCTGTTTCATCTGCTATTATTTTCTCCCATTCTGAGGGTTGGTCTTTTCACCTTGCTTATAGTTTCCTTTGCTGTGCAAAACCTTTTAAGTTTAATCAGATCCCACTTGTTTATTTTTTTTTAAATCTCCATTACTCTAGGAGGTGGGTCATAGAGGTTGTTGCTTTGATTTATGTCATTGAGTGTTCTGCCTATGCTTTCCTCTAAGAGTTTTATAGTTTCTGACCTTACATTTAGGTCTTGAATCCATTTTGAGTTTATCTTTGTATGTAGTGTTAGGAAATGTTCTAATTTGGTTCTTTTACATCAACATCCTCAGAATTCTTAAACCATTCAAACATCAATTCCAAGTTCAAAACCTCATTAAACTATCACTTCGTCAGGTATGGATGAGAAGTGACACATAAAATTAATCCTTGCCTGACCCATAAAGAAAAATACAACATATTGTTGAAACACATAACAGAAAATTTGGATAAGTAAAGGTACTCTGAGTGCTATAAAGGAGCCCATTCCCTTAAATGAATCACAACACGTACTTCCAATTCAAATTACTGTAGAATTCTTTTCTCAGACCTCATATGATTTTGACATTCATATGTGAGAGTGAGTGAGGACAAGAGATTTTTAGAAAAACAAATCGATAGGAGGATAGAAAGAGTTTCCTAACCTGATGTCAGAGTGTCCTGCAAAACTGCTGTAAGTAAAACAGTGCAGCATCAGTGCAGAACACACTGAAGTCGTGCAGTGTAAGAAAAGTGCAGAAACACACCCATTCAAAATGAGTTTAAACCCAAAAGCAGTTAGTCATAGAGGGAAGAAGAGTTTTTAAAAAATGAACACTATAAAACTACAGTAACTTTTTTTAAGGACATTAAAGAATGTGTTCATTGCTTCATTGTGTCCAACACTTTGTGACCCCATAGACTGTAGCCCTCTAGGCTCCTGTACCCATGGCATCCTTCAGGCATGAATACTGGAGTGGGTAGCCATTCTCTTCTCCAGGGAATCTTCCTGACCTGAGCATCGAACCCAGGTCTTCTGCATTGTAGGTAGATTCTTTACCGTCTGAGCCACCAGGGAAGCCTAAGGACTGTTAAAGAAGACCTAAATAAATGAAAAGGCATTGTATATTTATGGATCAAAAAACATAATATTATACACATGACAGTAAATTGATCTACAGATTCAACATAATCCCCATCAAAACCCCAGCTTCTTTGCAGAAATTGGCAAGCTGATCCTAAAATTTATATGGAAATATAAACGACCCAAGATAGCCAAAGCAATCTAGAGAAAGAACAAAGTTAGAGGGCTCAGACATGTCAATTTCAAAACTTACTTCAATAATAAGACAGTGCAGTACTAACATGGGCTTCCTTGGTGGCTCAGCACTAAAGGACCCACCTGCTAATGCAGGAGACGCAGGTTTGATCCCTGCATCAAATAGTCACTCCAGTATTCTTGCCTGGGAAATCTCACAGACAGAGGTATCTGGCAGGCTGCAGTCCACACTGTCCATGGGATTGCAAAGAGTCGGATGTGACTTACTGACGGAACAGCAACATGGTGCTAACCTAGCATAGACACATAGATTGATGAAATTGAATTTGAAGTCTAGAGACAAATCCATGTATCTATGTCAGGTGATTTTCTACAAGAGTGACAATACCAATTCAATGAGAGAAGAACAATTGCTTCCTCATTGGCGAAGAACAACTGAATATGCAAATGCAAAAGAATGAACTTAGACTCCTAGCATATAAGGTATTCAGATCAGATCAGATCAGATCAGTCGCTCAGTCGTGTCTGACTCTTTGCGATCCCATGAATTGCAGCATGCCAGGCCTCCCTGTCCATCACCAACTCCCGGAGTTCACTGAGACTCACGTCCATCGAGTCAGTGATGCCATCCGGCCATCTCATCCTCTGTTGTCCCCTTCTCCTCCTGCCCCCAATCCCTCCCAGTATCAGAGTCTTTTCCAATGAGTCAACTCTTCGCATGAGGTGGCCAAAGTACTGGAGTTTCAGCTTTAGCATCATTCCTTCCAAAGAAATCCCAGGGCTGATCTCCTTCACAATGGACTGGTTGGATCTTCTTGCAGTCCAAGGGACTCTCAAGAGTCTTCTCCAACACCACAGTTCAAAAGCATCAATTCTTCAGCACTCAGCCTTCTTCACAGTCCAACTCTCACATCCATACATGAGCACAGGAAAAACCATAGCCTTGACTAGACGAACCTTTGTTGGCAAAGTAATATCTCTGCTTTTGAATATGCTATCTAGATTGGTCATAACTTTCCTTCCAAGGAGTAAGCGTCTTTTATTTTCATGGCTGCAGTCACCATCTGTAGTGATTTTGGAGCCCAGAAAAATAAAGTCTGACAGTGTTTCCACTGTTTCCCCATCTATTTCCCATGAAGTGGTATTACAAAGCATTAACTCAAAATTTATCAGAGACCTAAATTTAAGAGCTAGAGCAATAAAGCCTTTGAAAGGAACTCTGTAGCCATACATCTTCATGCTTTGGATTAGGAGATGGTTTCTTAGATATGACATGAAAAACAACAAAAATAGATGAATGGGACTACATGAAAACTTAAAGTTTTGTTGCTACAAGGGATGTGACCAAGAAAGTGGACAGCCCACAGAATGGGAAAAAATATTTTAAAAGCATATACATGAAAAGGAACTTGTTTCTAGGCCTGTTTGTAAGTCCAACAAAGTTAGCCTAGTTACCCAACAAACACAATTGGCTATAGAGTTCTGCACTGTAATAGGTTTATGATACTTTCCACACAAATAATGCATAAAAAGCAAACACAGAATAAAACATCCTTCATCTTACATTACAGGACCTTGAAAAACTGCAGTAGTACAGTTACAATAGCTGACATACAGGGGCACACTCGCATCTTTGAAAGTTCTCAACTTGAAGGTTCATATGTAAGGGACTTACTGCAAACTGTATACACTGAACAGTGACTTTTAGGCTGCGTGAATTGTATCTCAATAATGTTGTTGGAAAATTATAAAAAACAATTGTATAAGACAGAAAGTGGTCAACTAATTAAAGAGGAATAAATAAAATGAGAGCCCAAACCCACCGCATACAACAGAATAAATTCTGCCTGGATTAAAGTGCTTCAGTGTAGTCATTAAACTGGAATAGAACTACCAGGATGGGAAAGACCTTTTCAAGCATAAAACAAATGACAAGAAAAAATTGATATGTGTTATTAGTACAGAAAAGTTTAAGAGCCGAATGTTAATTTTTTTCCTGTAATTCAGCTCACCCCTACACACAAGCCTCCATTTTGCTCTAAGCAGGAAAACCCAAACTTGGCTGTAGCTTATGCTTTTATGCACAGTGATTTCTGAACCTTAACCTGCTCAATTAGGGATTGGCCCTGTGCTTTTCACTCCTCCCCAGGGGTGGTCTCAGTTTCTGAGGAGGAAAAGAGGATGAAAGGAAACTTAGGAAGCTGTCTGGCTCTGAAGGAGGGCAATCTGATCCTTACAGCTGGGCTTCCCTCCTCCCTACCTTCTCTGAATATTTGCTGGAAGGACTGATGCTGAGGCTGAAGCTCCAATACATTGGCCACTAATGGAGAGAGCTGATTCATTGGAAAAGACACTGATACTGGAAAACACTGAGGGCAGGAGGAGAAGAACGGTGCAACAGAGGATGAGATAATTGGATGGTATCACCAACTCAATGGACAAGAGTTGGAGCAAACTCTGGGACATGGTGAAGTACAGGGAAGTCTGGCCTGCTGCAGTTCATGGGGTCACAAAGAATCGGAAACAATTGAGCAACTGAACAGCAACTTTCCTTTGGCCAGCTCACCCCTGTAGCTGGTCTCTGGCAATGCCGCCATAGCACGCATGAGCTCACAAGGTTGTTTTAATTTTTTAATATCAGTCTTTATTTATTTTTGCCATGCTTCACCGCATGCGGGATCTTAGTTCCCCACCCAGGGATCGAACCTGTGCCCCCTGCATTAGGAGCACAGAGTCTTAACCAGTAGACCGACAGGGAAGTTTACACAAGGTTGTTTATACTGCACTGTGCTTTCGTTTCAGTGTCCTGGACGTTGCCTGGGTCGCATTGTGAGGATGCAGCAGCATCACATAATTTGTCAGCACCCCAACAGTTCTGAGTCCGGCTGTGATGACACAAAGAGGTACTGGCCCCACCCTAGGGCAGCACACAACCTCTCCCACCTCAGATAAGCACTATGATGTCTGGGAATGGCTCATCCCTCCCATACACCACCTCTCATAATGCACAGTTCATACTCAATTATAACTTCTTACAGTGCCATTCTCAGTAGTGTATGTTATGCTGTTGCTGTTCCATCACTGAGGCGTGTCTGACTCTTTGCAACCCCATGGACTGCAGCATGCAGTCTGTAGGGAAACCCTGTCCTTCAGCATCTCCCAAAGTTTGCTCAAATTTATGTCCATTGAGTCGGTGATTCTTTCTAACCATCTCATCACCTTGATTTCCTTTAGGATTGATTGGTTTGATCTCCTTGCTATCCAAGGGACTCAAAAGAGTCTTCTCTTGAATATATCGAAATTAGAAAGCATCAGTTCTTCGGTGCTCAGCCTGCTTTATGGTCCAGTTCTCACATCGGTACATGACTACTGGAAAAAACATAGCTTTGACTGTATTGACTTTTGTTGGCAAGATGATGTTTCCACTTCTTAATACGCTGTCTAGGTTTGTCATAGCTTTCCTTCAAAGGAGAAAGCATCTTTTAATTTCATGGCTGCAGTCATCATCCACAGTGGTTTGGAAGCCTGAGAAAAGAAAATCTGTCACTGCTTCCCCTTTTCCCCTTCTTTTGGCATGAAGAGACTGGACGCCATGATCTTATTAGGCTTTTGAATGTTGAGTTTCAAGCCAGCTTTTTCACTCTGCTCTCTCATCCTTATCAGGAGGCTTTTCAGTCTCTCTTCACTTTCTGCCATTAGAGTGGAGTGGTATCATCTGCATATCTGAGGTTGTTGATGTGTCTCCCAGCAATGTTGATTCCCGCTTGTACTTCATCCAGCCCGGCATTTTGGATGATGGACTCTATGTAAAAGTTAAAGAAGCAGGGTGACATATACATCCTTGACATCCTCCTTTCCCAATTTGGAACCAGTCCGTTGTTCCATGTCCTGTTCTGTTACTTCTTGACTCGCATACAGGCTTCTCAGGAGACAGGTAAGGTGGTATGGTATTCCCTTCTCTTCTTGGAATTTCCCACAAGTTTTTGTGATCCACGTGATCCACACAATCAAAGGCTTTAGCATAGTTGATAAAGCAAAGAAGAAGTAGAAGTGTTAGTCACTCGGTCATGTGCAACTCTTTGCAATCCCCATGGCCTGTAGCTTGCCAGGCTTCTCTGCCTGTGGGGTTTTCCAGGCAAGAATACTGGAATGGGTTGCCATTCCCTTCTCCAGGATCTTCCTGACCCAGGGATCGAACTCATGTCTCTTGCATTGCAGGAAGATTCTTTACTGTCTGAGCTATCAGGGAAGCAAAAGTAGAAGTTTTTCTGGAATTCCCTTGGTTTCTGTATGTTCCAGCAAATGTTGGCAATTTGATCTCTGGTCCTCTGCCTTTTTGAAACCCAGCCTGTACATCTGGAAGTTCTCAGTTCACAGACTGCTAAAGACTAGCTTGAAGGATTTTGAGCATAACCTTCCTAGCATGTGAAATGAACACAATTGTACAATAGTTTAAACATTCTTTGGCATTGCCCTTCTTTGGGATTGGAATGAAAACTGACCTTTTCCAGTCCCATGGCCACACTGAGTTTTCAAAATTCATCAGTTCCCTTTAATTTACAGATTAAATCTGGATCCTAGTGTTTTCAATTATTCTAAATTTATTCCTCTGTTTAGAAACTGTTTGATTAGGACGTTGGGACAGTGGGTTGGCAGAGAATAAAGTAAACGTTTATCTTGTTGAGGGGCTTACACAAGAAGAATGCTTCTGTCTTGTATAAAAGTCTGAACTGGTAGATGGTTTAGAGGGTAGAAGAGCTCTGCTCCCTGAGATCACTCCGAGACATAGATGCCTTCCTTCTGGCGGCTCCACCACCCTAGAGGAACGTGCTGCAGCCAGAGGAAGTGAGGAGAGAGCCGAGAGGGCCACCAGTGGAATCTGGAGTTCTGCCACCCTCCTCTTGGGGTAACTTTGAACTTTCTGAGCTCCTGATCTTCAGATTGGGGTATTACTGTCTGTGTCAAATTATGGTTGGGAAGTTGTTTTTTAATTGAAGTGTAGTTGATTGACACAAGTGTGTGTTAATTTCTGCTCTACAGCCAAGTGATTTAGTTATACATATTTACATCTTCTTTTTTAATATTCTTCTCCATTATAGTTTATCGTAGGATATTGAATGTAGTTCTGTGCTACACATTAGGAATTTGTTTATCCATCCTATATATAGAAGCTTACGTCTGCTAATATCAGCCTCCTACTCAGTCCCCCCCTAACCCCCCTCCCTTGGCAACCACCAGTCTGTTCTGTCAGTGATTCTGTTTCTGCTTCATAGGTAGGTTCATTTGTGTCATTGCTTAGATCCCACTCATAAGTGATACCACATGGTATTTGTCTTTCTTTTCTGATTTCACTGAGTATGATAATGTCTAGTTGCATCCATGTATTCCATCCTTTTTGTGGCCGAGTAGTATTCCAAATGTATGTCTACTGCATTCATCCATTCCTCTGCTGATGGACACGGGTTGTTTCCATGTCTGGCTGTGTGAATAGTGATGCTATGAACATCGGGGTGCTTATGTCCTTTTTATTTTTAGTTTGTCCAGTATATACCCCGGAGTGGGATTGCTGGATCATATGGTAACTCTTGTCAGTTTTCTGAGGAACCTCCATACTGTTTTCCACAGTGGCCGCACCAACGTACATTCCCACTAGCAGGGCAGGGGGTTCCCTTTTCCCCACACCCTCTCTAGCATTTGTTTTAAGACTCTTTAATGATGTTCATTCTGACTGGTGTGAGGTAGTTCCTCACTGTAATTTTGATTTGCATTTCTCTAGTAATTAGGGATGTTGAGTACTTTTTCCTGTGTTTATTGGCCATCTGTATTTCTTTTTTGGAGAAATGTCTATTTAGGTCTTCTACCTATTTTTGGATAGGTTTTTTTATGTTGTTGTTGAGTTGTATGAGTTCTTTGTACATCTTGGAAGTTAAGCCCTTACTGGTTGCATTGTTTGCAAATATTTTCTCCCATTCTGTAGATTGTCTTGTGTCTGGGAGGTTTTGATTAACTGGTTTAGTGTGAAGCACTTAGCAGCCTGAGTCATAGCAAATGCCCACTCTGTGGCTCTTCCTTCCTCCTCTACATCGTGAGTTACTGGGGAAAATGAGATGACCCTGACCATTGGCTCAGTTTCCATTTTGAGCCTTCACTAAGTTTTGTCAATGTAGTGTCAGCTGCATTTCCTATTCCCAACACAATTCCAGCCAGAACCATTCTCCTCGAATGGAAAATGTTCAGAACAGCCACCCTGATTCTCAACAGAAAACCTAGTTTCCAATTTTGTTCAGAAGATAGAGCCCACACACTGATTGATATGTATCATCCCAGATGTTTCACTATGCATGCTCAAAGATATATTTATTTTACAAACACACGAGGTTTGTGCTTTCTTTATAATAAACAAGACATATTTTGTATGAAACTTGTTTTTTTTCCTACTTATCAATATGTTATTGACTTTTCCCCCATCTGAGTACATAAGGGTCACTTCATTCTTTTGAATTGTTGTATTTACTATTACCTCATTCTTGTCCATTGCTGATGGACATTTAATTGTTTCCATTTTTGGCTATTGCAAACATGCTACAGTAAACATCCTGGAATATATATCTTTATGCATAAAGGGTAATACTCTTACAGGATAGATTTTAGATATGGACTTAAATCGACAGACATGCTCATCTGGATACTGCTAAATTACCATCAAACTGTCTCTACCAACAATATATGAGAGTCCCCCTTTTTACCAACTTTATATAGATTTCCAACGTTTTAAAAATTTTGCCAATCTGATGGATGAAAATTTATATCTTAATGTAATTTGTACTTTTCTGTTTTGTATGACTTTTGGCTCTTTGTGTTTTTTCTCTAACGGATCCACTTCTTTCCTTCTTTACCACCAATCTGTTTGGCCAAGCCATCCTACTAATCTCCCTCCATCCACCCATGATCCTTCTAACCCAGGCTCCATACTGCAGCCACAGTAATCGATTCCAAAATGCAAATCTGATCCTACCATCACCACACCCATCTCCCTGCTAGATTAACAACACTTTAGAGGCTTCACTTGCTCTTAGGACAAAGGTTGACCAAAATTGACTATGTGGCCTATAAAATATTGCACAGTCAAGTCCCACCTCCCTACACAGCCTCATCCGGGACCTCACTCTGTCTCACTCTTTGTGTTCCAGTCACACTGTCCTTTCAGTTCCTTGAGTATGCCATTCACTTTCCAACTACTTTTTGGCAGCCAAAACAGGAAGCAAACAAATATTCATGATAATAGAGAGGACAACAAGGCATGGAAAGATCTACCAAGAGGGTATCCGATTAAGTAGGGTTTTGGAGAAAGAGATATGCAAAAGAACTTAAAAGGGAGACATTTTTAAAAGAAATAATAGAAGAAAAATTCCTTGACCCAAGGAGGGAAAAAAAAGAGTCAAATTGCCTTTTATTTTCTCTATTGTTTCTGCTTCATCCAAGGTTGGCCATTCAGCTTTAATCCTAGTGCTTTTCTTTCATGCTGTTACTTTTCCCCAAATATCTGGTGGTTTATGGAAGCAAGACTAGGTTAGTTTAGAGAGCTTCTGTGGGTGGGTTTCTTTTGAAGTTTACTGGCCTCACTGTCCCCCACAGACCTCTTCTGCTGAGTGGGTGGGCTCGCTGAAGGTAGGTGAGGCATTAAATCTCACTTTACAATGCAGTGGGTAGGCGGGAGACACCCACTTGCCATAGTAGGGCCTCAGTAGATATTAGAGGGTGTTTAATCTGGTAGACTGCAGTCCATGGGGTCCCTAAGAGTCAGACATGACTGAGTGACTTCACTTTCACTTTTCACTTTCATGTATTGGAGAGGGAAATGGCAACCCACTCCAGTGTTCTTGCCTGGAAAATCCCAGGGACGGGGGAGCCTGGTGGGCTACCATCTATGGGGTCGCACAGAGTCGGACACGACTGAAGTGACTTAGCAGCAGCAGCAATAGGGAGTAACGTTATTTGTGGCCATGGGTAGAGAATCAGTGGTGAGTGGGGTGTCTACTAGCCTCTTTTATTGACTCTGGGAAGAGTTTGGGAGGTGTGGCTTCCATTGTGGAAAAAGTTTTAAAGGGAGTGAGAATTATCAGGGTAGAACTAGCTCACATATAGGAAGACAACACGGGGATCTGAGGAAATGCTTGAGGACTGAGAGAGTTTGTTCCCCAGAGCAGTAATTCCTAACCTCAGCCACAAGTCAGAATTCCCTGGGAAGTTTCTTTAAAATAAAGATTCTTGGCCTCTCATTGGGACTTAATGAATTAGAATCTTTGGAAGGGAATGGAAGCTGGCAATCTACATCTCTTTTGTCTTTTTTTTTTTTTTTAATTCTTTCTGAATCTACATCTTTTTTAAGCTGCCCACATACTTCTGATAATAAGGCAGATTTGAAATCTGTTGCCCTATAGAATCAGTAAGTTCCATCTGGCTGATGATGAAAGGGGTTATTTGAGGCAGGAGCAGAGCTGGACTGAAGAGGAATGAGAAATTGAGAAAGACTAGAAACAGGGTTACTTTGTGATTTCTGCTGCCATTTCTACTTTCATGTTTTACATAGAAAAACATATGAGCTCCACTTGTGTGCTCATTGTTGGTATACAGACTATGAGCCCCCAGCTCGGGCATCACCATCTGCAGTCCCATCCCTGGCCATGAGGAAGTGATGCTCTCTGTTGGAGCAATCTTGCATTCTTTTACTGAGTTCTCAAGTGACCAGGCTTTTGGGTTTCAGCATCTTCACTGGTGTCCAGCTCCATGTTCCTGTATCATCTTGTATATTTAGGAAGCTGAATAGTTTCTTCTGACTTCCCACTGACCCTATCTTCTATTGAAGCAGAAAAAGTAGCTGTATTAAGGTCCTGTGGGCTGGAAACAACAAAAGTCAACTTGGAATGGTTTATACAAAGATAGTGGGAGAGTTCTTAAGATAGGACAGCCATTCTTAGATACAACAATTTGGTATCTTTTAAAATGTATTCTCTGAATATTCTTGGAATGTTGGTTCAACTCTTTTTAGTAGAAACTTTGGTCTATCTCTGTCCTGTTGTCTAAAGGAACCCAACTTTTGGCCCCATAAGTTTCATCCCCGCTGGGGAAAATAAAAACCCTCCAGTTAACAGGAAACCCTTATCCCTCTTCCTCTTATAAATCTTATAATCAGTTTGATGTGACAATATTGCTTAAGGAAACCCTTTGATGGAGTCTTCCCCCTACCTGCTAATCAAAGTATTGCTTCCAACTATGTGTAATACTCTTGCAATTTAGCAGGCACACACACTCTGTTTGAGAAGTTCAGGTTATCAGAATTTTCTCCATCTTATCGTATTTCCAGTGGTGTTTCTCACTCCTTATAGATTATGTGCTTGGATAAGCAGGCTTTTATAGGAACACAAAAACATTCCAATCCAAAGGGATGATTCTGTGAAACCTCAGGAGGGACTATTACTACGAAATGAATCGTCATTAGGGTTGTTTCTCTTCTCATCTCTGCAGAATGTTATTTTTTCTATTTCCCTGGCCCTTATGGCAGAGTACGGCCACTGCTACTCCAGCCTTCATGTTTATATGTCTTGCTCCAGCAACTTCCAAATTCCTGGGAGAAAGACAGTGACAACTAGCTCAGGTTAGGGCCCTCTTCCAGTCATCTTTGGGGATGGGGAGATAGTCTCATGTGATACAAATACATTAGTTCCAGGAGCTCTGCCCTAGAGAACAACAGATATCCCAAAATGGGTCCTCTGAGGTGGCTCACTCTCTAGGGTAAATATCTTTTCAGTAATCAGAGGGCATTCAGTAGGCACATGAAAAGATGCTGAACATCACTAATCCTCAGAGAAATGTATGTCAAACCCACTATGAGACATCACCTCACACCTGTCAGAAGGTCTATTGTCAAAAAGACACCAAATAATAAATGTTGGTGAGGATGAGAAAAAAAGGACCCCTTGTACACTATTAGTGGGGTTGTAAATTAGCACAGCCACTATGGAAAACAATATGGAGATTCCTTAAAAACAACTGCCAGATGATCCAGAAATTCCAGTGCTGAGTATAAACCTGAAGAAAATGAAAACACTAATTCAAAAAGATGATGTGCTACTGTATCACACAGGGAACTCTGCTCAGTGTTATGTGGCAGCCTAGATTGGAGAGGAGTTTGGGGTGAATGGATATACGTGTATGTATGGCTGAGTCCCTTTACTGTTCACCTGAAACCATCACAACATTGTTAATTGACTATACTCCAATAAAAAATTCAAAATTTAAAGAAAAAATATATGCACCCCAATTTTCATAGCAGCATTATTTGTAATAGCCAGGATGTGGAAACAACCTAAGTAGCTATCAACAAATGAATGAATAAAGAGAAGTTGTGGTGTGTGTTTGTGTGTGTATATGAATGGTATACAATGAAATGGTATTCTACCATAAAAAAAGAAATTTTGCCATTTGCAACATCTTGGATAGACCTGGAGTGTACGTATGCTTAGTAAAGCAAGTCAGACAGAGAAAGAGAGATACCATATGATATCACTTATATGTGGAATCTAAGAAATGAAACACATGAATGTCTAAAACAGAAACAGTCTCATAGACACAGAAACAAGCTAGTGGTTACCAAACAGGGAAAGAGGTGAAGGAAGGGCAAGATAGGAGTAGGAGGTTTAAGAGGTGTCAGCTACTAGGTATAAAATAAACAAGATATGAGAGTGTGATATACAGCACAGGGTATATGCTGTGCTGTGCTGTGCTTAGTCACTCAGTTGTGTCCAACTCTGCAACCCTATGGACTGTAGCCCACCAGACTCCTCTGTCCATGGGATTCTCCAGGCAAGAATACTGAAGTGAGTTGCAATTCCCTTCTCCAGGGGATCTTCCCAACCCAGGGCTCAAACCCAGGTCTCCTGCTTTGCAGGCAGATTCTTTACTATGTGAATCACCAGGGAAGCCCTTGTTGTACATTTGAAACTGACATAATATTGCAAATCACTGATACTTCATTTAAAAAAATTAAGTACCTACTATGTAGGGTAGTTGTGAAGAATAAATGGGTCAGTCTGTGGGAAAGTATTTGGAAAGTTCTCTGGCACATGGTTATACACATAAATATACACACACAGTGGACCCTTTCTGACAACAACAAAGGCAGAGGTCCATTAACTTTCTGATCTGCTTTAAAGGGCAAAGCAACTAAAGGCAGATCCTTCTTCCCAAAAGGTCTCACTACCAAAGTGGAATCATATATGTCTTCTTCTCGAGAGCAGACCCATAGCTTTGGTAAGTGTTCCCTGGGGTCCATGGTGCCCACAGAGCGAGCGCTGCTGTGAGCACAAGAGGAGCAGGTGGCCTCCCAGACTGTGACGTTCCCCGAGGGCAGCAAGAAGCCACCGGCCTAGCTAAGAAGTGAGCTGGTCCAGCGTCCGAGTGATGGTGTGTCCTCAGTGGAAGCACAGGCACTTCCCATAATGGGCACGAGGGCTCACCTACAGGTTCATACTCATACCAGAATATATTTCAAGTGCTTATACAGACAGAACTTAGTTTGTTAACAAATGTATCACTGTCCTCTTCCTCACCTGAACCGACTGCTCCAACTCCTCCAGAGAGTGGGGTTTTTTCCCTCCCAAAGTCATTTTTTTTATTTATATTTTTATTGAAGGATAATTGCTTTACAGAATTTTGTTATTTTCTGTCAAACGTCAACATGAATCAGCCATAAGTATACATATACCCCCTCCCTTTTGAACCTCCCTCCCATCTCCTGCCTTATCTCATCCCTCTAGGTTGATACAGAGCCCCTGTTTGAGTTTCCTGAGCCATAAGGCAAATTCCTCTTGGCTATCTATTTTACATATGGTAATGTAAGTTTCCATGTTACTCTCTCCATACGTCTCACCCTCTCCTTCCCTTTCCCCATGTCCATAAGTCTGTTCTCTGTCTGTTTCTGCATTGCTGCCCTGTAAATAAGTTCTTCAGTACCATTTTTCTAGATTCCGTATATATGCATTAGAATATGATATTTACCTTTCTCTTTCTGACTTACTTCACTCTGTATTATAGGTTCTAGATTCATCCACCTCATCAGAACTGACTCAAATGCATTCTTTTTATGGCTGAGTAATATTCGATTGTGTATATGCACCAGAACTTCTTTCTCCATTCTTCTGTTGATTGACATCTAGGTTGCTTCCGTGTTCTAGCTATTGTAAATAGTGCTGCAATGAACAATGGGATACATGTGTCTTTTTCAATTTTGGTTTCCTCAGGGTATATGCCAAGAAGTGGGATTGCTGGGTCATATGGTAGTTTTATTCCTAGTTTTTTAAGGAATCTCCATACTGTCTTCCATAGTGGCTGTATCAATTTACATTCCCACCAACAGTGCAAGAAGGTTCCCTTTTCTCCACACCCTCTTCAGCATTTATTGTTTGCAGACTTTTTGATAGTGGCCATTCTGACTGATGAGAAGTGATGTCTCATTGTAGCTTTGCTTTGCATTTCTCTAATAATGAGCGATGTTGAGCATCTTTTCATGTGTTTGTTAGCCATATGTATGTCTTCTTTGGAGAAATGTCTTGTTTAGGTCTTTTTCCCACTTTTTGATTGGATTGTTTGTTTTTCTGGCATTGAGTGTATGAGCTGCTTGTATATTTTGGGAATTAATCCTTTGTCAGTTGTTTCATTTGCTATTATTTTCTCCCATTCTGAGGGATGTCTTTTCACCTTGCTTATAGTTTCCTTTGCTATGCAAAAGCTTTTAAGTCTAATCAGGTTCCACTTGTTTACTTTTGTTTTTATTTTTGTTACTCTAAGAGGTGGGTCATAGAGGATGTTGCTTTGATTTATGTCATTGAGTGTTCTGCCTATGTTTCCCTCTAAGCGTTTTATAGTTTCTGGCCTTATATTTAGGTCTTTAATCCATTTTGAGTTTATCTTGTGTATGGTGTTAAGAATTGTTCTAATTTCATTATTTTACATGTAGCTGTCCAGTTTTCCCAGCACCATTTATTGAAGAGGCTGTCTTTGCCCCATTGTATATTCTTGCCTCCTTTGTCAAAAATAAGGTACCCATAGGTGCATGGGTTTATTTCTGCGCTTTCTATCTTGTTCCATTGGTCTATAATTCTGTTTTTGTGCCAGTACCATACTGTCTTGATGACTGTAGCTTTGTAGTATAATCTGAAGTCAAAAAGGTTGATTCCTCCAGCTCAATTCTTCTTTCTCAAGACTGCTTTGGCTATTTAGGGTCCTTTGTGTTTCCATATGAACTGTGAAATTTTTTGTTCTAGTTCTGTGAAAATTGCCATTGGTAATTTGATGGGGATCACATTGAATCTGTAGATTGTATTTGGTAGTATAGTCATTTTCACAATATTGATCCTTACTACCCAGGAACATGGAATATCTCTCCATCTATTTATGTCATCTTTTATTTCTTTCATTGGTGTCTTATAATTTTCTGTGTACAGTTCTTTTGTCTCCTTAGGTAAGTTTATTCCTAGATATTTTATTGTTTTTGTTGCAATGGTGAATGGGATTGATTCCTTAATTTCTCTTTCTGATTCTTCATTGTTAGTGTATAGAAATGCAAGTGATTTCTGTGTATTGATTTTGTATCCTGCAACTTTGCTAAATTCACTAATTAGCTCTAATAATTTTCTGATACTATCTTTAGGGTTTTCTATGTACAGTGTCATGTCACCTGCAAACATTGAGAGCTTTACTTCTTCTTTTCTAATCTAGATTCGTTTTATTTCTTTTTCTTCTCTGATTTCTGTAGCTAGGACTTCCAGAACTATGTTGAATAATAGTAGTAAAAGTGGACATCCTTGTCTTGCTCCTAATGTTAGGGGAAATGCTTTCAGTTTTTCACCATTGAGAATAATGTTTGCTGTAGGCTTATCATATATGGCCTTTACTATGTTAAGGTAAGTTCCTTCTATGCCCATTTTTTGAAGAGTTTTAGTCATAAATTGGTGCTGAATTTGGTCAAAGGCTTTTTTCTGCATCTATTGAGATGATATGGTTTTTATCTTTCAATTTGTAATATGGTGTATCACATTGATTGATCTGCTTATATTGAAGAATCCTTCCATTACTGGAATAAAACTAACTTGATCATGGTGCATGAGCTTTTTGACGTATTGCTGAATTCTGTTTGCTAAAATTTTGTTGAGGATTTTTGCATCTATGATCATCAGTGATATTGGCCTGTAGTTTTCTTTTTTTCTGTCGTCTTTGTCTGGGTTTGGTATCAGGGTGATGGTGGCCTCATAGAAAGAGTTTGGAAGTGTTCCTTCCTCTGCAATTTTTTGAAAGAGTTTTGGACAGTTAGGCATTATCTCTTCTCTAATCCAACAACACATTAAAAAGATCATACACCGTGACCAAGTGGGCTTTATCCCAGGGATGCAAGGATTCTTCAATATCTGCAAATCAATCAATGTAATACACCACATTAACAAATTGAAAAATAAAAGCCATATGATTATCTCAATAGATGTAGAGAAAGCCTTTGACAAAATTCAACATCCATTTATGATAAAAACTCTCCAGAAAGCAGGAATAGAAGGAACATACCTCAACATAATAAATGCTATATATGAAAACCCACAGCAAACATTATCCTCAATGGTGAAAAATTGAAAGCATTTCCCCTAAAGTCAGGAACAAGACAAAGATGCCCGGTTTCACCACTACTATTCAACATAGTTTTGGAAGTTTTGGCCACAGCAATCAGAGCAGAAAGAGAAATAAAAGGAATTCAAATTGGAAAAGAAGAAGTAAAACTCTCACTGTTTGCAGATGACATGATCCTCTACGTAGAAAACCCTAAAGACTCCACCAGAAAATTACTAGAGCTAATCAATGAATATAGTAAAGTTGCAGGACATAAAATCGACACACAGAAATCCCTTGCATTCCTATACACTAATAATGAGAAAATAGAAAGATAAATTAAGGAAACAATTCCATTCACCATTGCAACGAAAATAACAAAATACTTAGGAATATATCTACCTAAAGAAACTAAAGACCTATATACAGAAGACTATAAAACTCTGGTGAAAGAAATCAGAGAGGACACTAATAGATGGAGAAATGTACCATATTCATGAATCAGAAGAATAAATATAGTGAAAATGAGTATACTACCCAAAGCAATCTATAGATTCAATGCAATCCCTATCAAGCTACCAATGGTATTCTTCACAGAGCTGGAACAAATAATTTCACAATTTGTATGGAAATACAAAAAACCTCAAATAGGCCAAGCAATCTTGAGAAAGAAGAATGGAACTGGAGGAATCAACCTGCCTGACTTCAGGCTCTACTACAAAGCCACAGTCATCAAGACAGTATGGTACTAGCACAAGACAGAAATATAGATCAATGGAACAAAATAGAAAGCCCAGAGATAAATCCACACACCTATGGACACCTTATCTTTGACAAAGGAGGCAAGAATATACAATGGAGAAAAGACAATCTCTTTAACAGGTGGTGCTGGGAAAACTGGGCAACCACTTGTAAAAGAATGAAACTAGATCACTTTCTAACACCATACACAAAAATAAACTCAAAATGGATTAAAGATCTAAACGTAAGACCAGAAACTATAAAACTCCTAGAGGAGAACATAGGCAAAACACTCTCCGACATAAATCACAGCAGGATCCTCTATGACCCACCTCCCAGAATATTGGAAATAAAAGCAAAAATAAATAGGACCTAATTAAACTTAAAAGCTTCTGCACAACAAAGGAAACTATAAGCAAGGTGAAAAGACAGCCTTCAGAATGGGAGAAAATAATAGCAAATGAAGCAACTGACAAACAACTAATCTCAAAAATATACAAGCAACTCCTGCAGCTCAATTCCAGAAAAATAAATGACCCAATCAAAAAATGGGCCAAAGAACTAAATAGACAATTCTCCAATGAAGACATACAGATGGCTAACAAACACATGAAAAGATGCTCAACATCACTCATTATCAGAGAAATGCAAATCAAAACCACAATGAGGTACCATTTCACACCAGTCAGAATGGCTGCCATCCAAAAGTCTACAAGCAATAAATGCTGGAGAGGGTGTAGAGAAAAGGGAACCCTCTTACACTGTTGGTGGGAATGCAAACTAGTACAGCCACTATGGGGAACAGTGTGGAGATTCCTTAAAAAACTGCCATATGACCCAGCAATCCCAGTGCTGGGCATACACACCGAGGAAACCAGAATTGAAAGAGACATGTGTACCCCAATGTTCATTATAGCACTGTTTATAATAGCCAGGACATGGAAGCAACCTAGATGTCCATCAGCAGATGAATGGATAAGAAAGCACTGGTACATATACACAATGGAGCATTACTCAGCCATTAAAAAGAATACATTTGAATCAGTTCTAATGAGGTGGATGAAACTGGAGCCTATCATACAGAGTGAAGTAAGCCAGAAAGAAAAACACCAATACAGTATAGTAATGCATACATATGGAATTTAGAAAGATGGTAACGATAACCCTGTATACGAGACAGCAAAAGAGATACAGATGTATAGAACAGTCTTTTGGACTCTGTGGGAGAGGGAGGGGGTGGGATGGTTTGGGAGAATGGCATTGAAACATGTATAAGATCATATATAAAACAAATCGCCAGCCCAAGTTTGATGCATGATACTGGCTGCTTGGGGCTGGTGCACAGGGACGACCCAGAGGGATGGTACGGGGAGGGAGGAGGGAGGGGGGTTCGGGATGGGGAATGCGTGTATACCTGTGGCGAATTCATGTTGATGTACAGCAAAACCAATACAATATTGTAAAGTAATTAACCTCCAATTAAAATAAATTTATATTTAAAAAAAACAAAAAATAAAAGAACTCCAAGGGGAAAAAAAATAATAAATGTTTTATAGAATTCTCCTGTGAATCTATCTGGTCCTGGGCTTTTGTTTTTTGGGAGGTTTTTGATCATATCTTCAATTTCAGTGCTTGTAATTGGGTTGTTCATAATTTTTGTTTCTTCCTGGTTCAGTCTTAGAAGATTGAACTTTTCTAAGAATCTGTCCATTTCTTCCAGGTTATCTATTTTATTGCCATATAGTTGTTTATAATAGTCTCTTACAATCCTTTGTATTTTTGCATTGTCTGTTGTAACCTCTCCTTTTTCATTTCTAGTTTTGTTGATTTGATTCTCCTCTCTTTTTTCTTGATGAATCTGGGTAAAGGCTTGTCAATTTTATCTTCTCAAAGAACCATCTTTTAGTTTTATTAATCTTTACTATTGTTTCTTTTATTTCTTTTTCATTTATTTCTGCTCAGATCTTTATGATTTCTTTCCTTCTACTAATTTTGGGGGTTTTTTGTTCTTCTTTTTCCAGTTGTTTTAGGTGTAAGTTTAGGTTGTCTATTCGATGTTTCTCTTGTTTCTTGAGGTAGGATTTTATTGATATAAACTTCCCTCTTAGAACTACTTTTGCTGTATCCCATAGGTTTTGAGTTGTCATGTTTTCATTGTTATTTGTTTCTAGAAATTTTTTGATTTCCCTTTTGATTTCGTCAGTAACCTGTTGGGTTTTTAGAAACGTGTTGTTTAATCTCCATGTGTTTGTGTTTCTTACAAAATGTTTTCTTGTAATTGATACCTAGTCTCATAGCATTGTGGTTGGAGAAGATGCTTGATACAATTTCAGTTTTCTTAAATTTACTGAGGTTTGATTTGTGACCCAAAATGTGTCTATCCTGGAGAATATTCCATGTGCACTTGAGAGGAAGGTGTATCCTTCTGCATTTGGATGGAATGTCTGAAGATATCAATGAGATCCATCTCATCTAATGTATCATTTAAGACTTGTGTTTCCTTATTAATTTTCTGTTTTGATGATCTATCCTTTGGTGTGAATGGGGTGTTAAAGTTTCCTACTATTATTATGTTACTGTCAATTTCTTCTTTTGTGTCCGTTAGTGTTTGTCTTATGTACTGAGGTGCTCCTATGTTGGGTGCATAGATATTTACAATTGTTACATCTTCCTCTTGGATTGATCCCTTGATCATTATGTAGTGTCCTTCCTTATCTCTTGTAATCTTCTTTATTTTAAGGTCTATTTTGTCCAATATGAAGATTGCTACTCCAGCTTTCTTGTGCTTGCCATTTGCATGGAATATATTTTTCCATCCTCTCACTTTCAGTCTATATGTGTCTTTAGGTCTGAAGTTTCTTGTAGACAGCATATATATGGGTCTTGTTTTTGTATCCATTCAGCCGGTCTGTGTCTTTTGGTTGGAGCATTTAATCTGTTTACATTTAAAGTAATTATTGATATATATGTTCCCATTGCCATTTTCTTAATTGTTTGGGGTTGATTTTGTAGATCTTTTTTCTTCTCTTGTATTTCTTGACTATATAAGCCCCTTTAACGTTTGTTGTAAAGATGGTTTGGTGGTACTGAATTCTCTTAACTTTTGCTTGTCTGAAAAGCATTTTATTTCTCCATTAATTTTGAATGAGATCCTTGTCAGGTACAGTAATCTTGGCTGTAGATTTTTTCCGTTCAGTACTTTAAATATATCCTGCCATTCCCTTCTGGCCTGCAGAGTTTCTGCTGAAAGATCAGCTGTTAAGTGTATGGCGTTTCCCTTGTATGTTACTTGTTGCTTCTCCCTTGCTGCTTTTAATATTCTTTCTTTGTGTTTAGTCTTTGTTAGTTTGATTAGTATGTGTCTAGGCGTGTTTCTCCTTGGGTTTATCCTGTATGGGACTCTTTGTGCCTCTTGGACTTGATTGACTATTTCCTTTTCCATTTTCGGGAAGTTTTCAACTATAATCTCTTCAAAAATCTTCTTATACCCTTTCTTTTTCTCTTCTTCTTCTGGGACCCCTATAATTCTAATGGTGTGTTTGATATTGTCCCAGAGGTCTCTGAAACTATCCTCAGTTCTTTTCATTTTTACTTTATTCTGCTCTTCAGAAGTTATTTCCACCATTTTATCTTCTAGCTCACTGATTCGTTCTGCTTCAGAAATCTATTGATTCTGTCTAGAGTATTTTTAATTTCAGTAATTGTGTTATTTGTCTCTGTATGTTTATTCTTTAATTCTTCTAGATCTTTGTTAATTGATTCTTGCATTTTCTCCATTCTACTTTCAAGGTTTTTGATCATCTTTACTATCATTATTTTTAAATGATTTTTCAGGTAGTTTACCTATTTCATCTTCATTTATTTGGACTTCTGTGTTTCTAGTTTGTTCCTTCATTTATGTAGTATTTCTCTGCCTTTTCATTATTTTTTTAACTTATTATGTTTGAGGCCTCCTTTTCCCACGCTTCAAAGTTGACTTGTTTCTTCCTTTTTGTGTCTGCCCTCCTAAGGTGGGTCCAGTGGTTTGTGTAAGCTTCCTATAGGGTGAGATTTGTGCTGAGTTATTTGTTTGTTTTTCCTCTGATGGGCAAGGCAAGCAAGTGAGGTGGTAATCCTGTCTGCTGATGACTGGATTTGTATTTTTGTTTTGTTTGTTGTTTAGATGAGGTGAACAACCTCATCTGGTGGTTGGGTGATGCCAGGTCTTGTATTCATTTTTTTTTTTTTTAATTAAAAAATAAAAAAATTTCTCGGCGCCGCTCCTCACACTCCTCACGCCGAACTTCACGGGCGGCCCTCGGCCCCCGGAGCACCCGCACTGCCACGGTCCTGGGAGGCGGGGTGTCCCACACGCACCCACAGCTGCCGGGAGCGGTGCCCACGACGGCCCGCCCGCGCTCCCAGGTCTTGTATTCAAATGGTTTCCTTTGTGTGAGTTCTCACCGTTTGATACCCCCTAGGTTTAGTTCTCTGGTAGTCTAGAGTCTTGGAGTTAGTGCTCCCACTCCAAAGGCTCAGGGCTTGATCTCTGGTCAGGAATGAAGATTCCACAAGTGGTTTGTTATGGCATTAAGTGAAATTAAAACAAATATCCAAAAATTAGAAACCAAAGATGTATCCCAGACAAACTGCAGTTACAAAATCAGGCAAATAATAATTAAAATAATGGAATATACACATATACATATACACCCATGACCAAAATCAAAACCGTCCAACAAAAATAAAGTACAATAGATTGATCTGGCAAACAAAGGAAACCAAAATTTATATCTACAAGTTAAGAACAAAACTAACTAAAGCACAAACTGGACAACTAAACTAAAGCAAGGTGCCAATTGGAGAATAAAGCAATGAAAATAAAGCTAACAAAATGTTGAGAGGAAAGGAAAGAAAGAAAAGAAAGAAAGAATAGATTTGCAAAGTTAAATAGAGGTAGATGTAGAAGATTTATATACATTAAAGATTAACTGCAAGGGGCAAAGAACAGTAGGAAAAGCAAATGAATAAATGTAGAAAAATAATAATAGGTTTAAAAAATTAAAATTAAAAAAAGAGAAAAGATGCAAAAGAAAAAAAAAAAAAAGGAAAGCTCCACAGAACTGCAAAAGCCCAACATAGAGGCAGAGGTTTATAACAGCTATAAAATATGTGACTGAGGAAAAAAAAAAAACCCTCGAAAGCTTAATTAGATTTCATAGTGCCAATAAAATCGACAACTACAACAGAGGGGGGGGAAATGAAAAGAGAAAAAATCCAAAAGAATTGACAGAACAAGTCAAAACATGAGTTTTTCTTGAGTCCCTGCTGTCAGAGTCCTTTCCCGCACTGGGAGTCACAGTCCGCCTCACCTCCCTAGGATGCCTTCCAACATTGTGCCAATCTCTGGACCTGCTGTGAGGGCAGCTCAGATTCTAATCTGGTCCTTCTCCTATGTGTTCTTGCCTCCAGTGTCCACAGCTGTCAAAACTAGTGCGTTTTCTTTTGTAGGAGCTCTCAGTGATCTTTTATATATTCCATAGACACAGAATCTGCCTAGTTGATTGTGTGGATTTAATCTGCAACTTGTACAGCTGGTGGGAAGGCTTTGAGTCTTCTTCCTTAGCCACACTGCCCCTGGGTTTCAATGGTAGTTTTATTGCCACCTCTGCATGTGGGTCGTCCACTGGGGTTTGCTCCTGAGGCTGCTGTGGAGGACTTGGGTCTGCCCCAGTGAGGGCCAGAGGTGTGGAGGTGGTGCAGCTGCTTGGGTTGCAGGGGTTCTGACAGCACCAGGTACTCAAGGGAGTTGGCAGCTAGGGCAGCAGGAAATATAGTGCTCTAGAAGGGTATTGCAACCAGTATTGGCCAGTACGCTCTAGATTCTTGCCTGGAGAACCCCGCCTCCCTGACAGAGTAGCCTGGCAGGCCACAGTTCACAGGGTCGCAAAGAGTTGGACACGACCGAAGCGATCCTGTGTGCATAGACACAAGAGTTTTTCTGCCTGTGGCAGCTCTGTCCCAGTGAGAGTTGAGCGTGAAGGTGGTGCAGCAACTTGGCTTGTGGGGACCCTGGTGGTGCCAGGTGTGCAGGGACACGGACTGCCTCTGCCACAGGAGATATGGCCCTATCAGAATCTTTTTTCAAGCCTCTTGTAGCTGGCAATCAGAAGGGCTCTTTGGCCAGTCTTTCTCTGTGCTCTGCTTGTTCAGGCACTTAGATGGCTCCCTTGCCTGGGGTGCTTCTCTGTTGTTCAACAGGTCAGGCACATAGAGGAACCCCCCTAGCTGGGGTCCTACTGTGTAGATTGGCACACCAGACACTTAAAGGGGCACCCTGGCTGGGGTCCTACACTGTAGTTCAGCGTGTCAGGCATTTGACAGGCCAGTCTCTCTATTATTCAGCTGCTGATGCTGGTGTGTGGGGAGAGAGAGGCTATGGTGATGGTTCCATCCTCTGCGCATGACTCAGCAGTATCGCCTTGCTTCCATGGCTGCCTGGCTTTCCTCCACAGCCATTTCCCACCACAATCTCCTCCCTCACCTCCCCTCACTCCATGTCTCCACAATCAACAGCAGCCCTCGCCCTGGGATTGCTCCACAATCCCTAAACTCCAGCTTCCAGCCTCTGCATCTTCTAGGGGACCTGCATCCCTGTCTGGGGTATGTATGGCTGTGGCAAGGACTGTCTGATTCTCATTCCATTTAGGCTGCCACAGATCAGCTGTTTCACTCACAACCTTAAACGTTTCTCCTCTGACTCAAACAGTTGCCCCGATGTGGGGCTGGGACCCCTGCCCCCTGCTTCATTTCCCCCACCTGCTAAGGGCAGGTAAGGGCAGGTCCAGTCTTACTAACTGTAAGGTCCGGAGTTAGAGTAGGCGAGGTTCAGAAAAAGAACGAGACTGGCACTCTAAGGGAACAGATCACCTTTAATGAGGCCAGAAGGGGCAGCAGTCAGATTAGCGAGCTGCTGCCACTCCAGTACTCTTGCCTGGAAAATCCCATGGATGGAGGAGCCTGGTAGGCTGCAGTCCATGGGGTCGCTAAGAGTCGGACATGACTGAGCGACTTCACTTTCACTTTTCACTTTCATGCCTTGGAGAAGGAAATGGCAACCCACTCCAGTGTTCTTGCCTGGAGAATCCCAGGGACAGAGGAGCCTGGTAGGAGGCCGTCTGTGGGGTCGCACAGAGTTGGACACGACTGAAGCGACTTAGCAGCAGCAGCATAGAACTTGTGGAGAAGGAGATGGCAACCCACTCCAGTATTCTTGCCTAGAGAATCCCAGCGACAGAGGAGCCTGGTGGGCTGCCGTCTGTGGGGTCGCACAGAGTCAGACACGACTGAAGCGACTTAGCATGCATGAATGCACTTATCTAAGAAAAGAGTAAGTATATATAGGCATGTATGTAGAAAGCTACTGTCTTAAGGGGGCCTGTTCTTCTCCAAGGTTGCTGGGAGTAGTTATCTCTTAAACAGCTGGGGCAAGGAGTTCTGGAGATCGGCCAGAGGCTGGGCCAGCTTGGAGCTGGGTGTAATCAACCTAATGTCTATTTTTCATTTGGGTAAGAGAGTTCTTTGTTTTGCCTAGAATGGTGGGGAGGACCTGGAGGGGAGTTTTAACTCCAGGCTACCTTGAGCCATGCAACTTTCCTTCACTAACACTCCAGTTTTTTCCCCCTAGTTTCTTCATCTTACTGAGTTTTGCATGGTTCTAAAATTTGTATGCAGGCCAGGAAGCAACAGTTAAAACTGGACATGAAACAACAGACTGGTTCCAAATAGGAAAAGGAGTACATCAAGGCTGTATATTGTCACCCTGTTTATTTAACTTATATGCAGAATTTAACTTATCATGCGAAATGCTGGGCTGGAAGAAGTACAAGCTGGAATCAAGATTGCCGGGAGAAATATCAGTAACCTCAGATATGCAGATGACACCACCCTTATGGCAGAAAGTGAAGAGGAACTAAAAAGCCTCTTGATGAAGGTGAAAGAGGAGAGTGAAAAAGTTGGCTTAAAACTCAACATTCAGAAAACAAAGATCATGGCATCTGGTCCCATCAGTTCATGGGAAATAGATGGGGAAACAGTGGAAACAGTGTCAGACTTTATTTTTTTGGGCTCCAAAATCACTGCAAATGGTGACTGCAGCCATGAAATTAAAAGACACTTACTCCTCAGAAGAAAAGTTATGAACAACCTAGATAGCATATTGAAAAGCAGAGACATTACTTTGCTAACAAAGGTTCGTCTAGTCAAGGCTATGGTTTTTCCAGTGGTCATGTATTGATATGAGAGTTGGACTGTGAAGAAGGCTGAGTGCCGAAGAATTGATGCTTTTGAACTGTGGTGTTGGAGAAGACTCTTGAGAGTCCCTTGGACTGCAAGGAGATCCAACCAGTCCATTCTGCAGGAGATCAGCCCTGGGATTTCTTTGGAAGGAATGATGCTAAAGCTGAAACTCCAGAACTTTGGCCACCTCATGTGAAGAGTTGACTCATTGGAAAAGACTCTGATGCTGGGAGGGATTGGGGGCAGGAGGAGAAGGGGATGACAGAGGATGAGATGGCTGGATGGCATCACTGACTCGATGGACGTGAGTCTGAGTGAACTCCGGGAGATGGTGATGGACAGGGAGGCCTGGCGTGCTGCAATTCATGGGGTCTCAAAGAGTCGGACATGCCTGAGCGACTGAACTGAACTCAACTGATATATTCTTTTCCTCTTGTCAGGTACTCCTGTCCACTCTCAGCTGGTGTTCTGAAGGCACTTTTGTGTCTGAAGGTGTATTCCTGATGTATCCATGGAGATGTACTCCATGCCCACCTATTCCTCTGCCATTTTGTTCTCTCTGGAGAGTGGTCTTTTGGGGCGCAGGCCTTGAGTGGGTGTTGGAGGCTCACGGAAACATGTGCTTTGATTGCCTTCATTAAGGTCCGGATTCCTCCACCTCTTTGCTTAGTCCGCCAGGAACAGTGCCAGTCAGTGAATAAGGTCCTAACTGTCAGACCTTTCATACACTGAAAAGATGGTACAGTGAAAGAGTTGATCCCAGGCTTCTCCCATTTTCCATTGTTTTGTTTGTTTGTTTTCATCACAGACCCATCGTTCAGAAGAACTGCTTGCTGGGAGCTTGTGATGCGTGTTGGCGTGCAGGCCCTTGGAAGCCCTGCACCACAGCCTGTGGCCGAGGCTTCCAGTCTCGGAAAGTTGACTGTGTCCACCCAGGGAGCTGCAAGCCGGTGACTAAGACACGCTGTGCACCCGGGAAGAAACCCGCTTCCTGGCAGCACTGCCTGGGGCCTTCCTGTGACAGTACGTACCCCTCACAGGTATCACAGCTGCCCCCAAACCTCGTCCTAACCTGACCTCAGGGAGCCAGGCTTGTCAGGGTGTCGTCCACAGGGCCATTCTGAACGGGTGTGGGATCTTGGGATGTTGGGGGAGTAGCTGCTTTGATGTGGGTGTGGCTCGGTGTGTTCTTTAGAGAAAAACCAGTTGAGGGAGTAGGGTGGCCACACCGATCACCTCTCCACAGAATCCCTCCTGCCTGGAGACTCAGCCCCTCTGCCAGGGCTTCCCTGGATGGGGTTGGGCAGGCATGCCAGTGTCCTGAAGTTCTATGTGAAATAGAATCATGTATGTATTTTTCTAGAAAGCAGGTCCATAGCTTTCCCAGGGTCCATGATGCCCCCAAAGCTAGTGAGAGGAGCAGGTGGCCTGAGGAATCTGAAGTCCCCACAGGGCAGCGAGAAGCCACCTGGCCCAGCTAAGAAGTGGGTCCAGGGCCCTTTTTTAAAAAAATGTTATTTATCTCTTATTTTTGGCTGCACTGGGTCTTCGTTGCTGCACAGGCTTTTTCTCTGTAGCTGTGATGAGTTGGACCTACTCTCCAGTTGCAGTGCACAGACTTCTCATTGAAATATCTTCTCTGGTTTCGGAGCATGGGCTCTAGGGTATGGGGGCTCAGTGGTTGTCACTCCCAGTCACTAGAGCATAGGCCCATGTGGTTCACAGGCTTAGTTACCCCATGGCATGTGGGATCTTCCCGGACCAGGGATTGAACCCTGTATCTCCTGCATTGTCAGGCAGATTCTCATCCACTGAGCCACCAGGGAAGCCCTCAGGGCACTTCTGACTCTAGTGCAGAGCAATGACCCTAACCCAAGCCTAGTTACTTTGCTTCACTCTGATCTCGGTTTCTACTTTTCATAAAACTCTAGGTCTCTAATGAGCTCCATGTTAAATGGATATATATATATATTTTTTTTTTCAGGAGACTGCACAGACACAACTCACTACTGTACGTTTGTAAAGCATCTTCATTTGTGTTCGCTAGACCGCTACAAACGAAGGTGCTGTCAGTCGTGTCAAGAAGGATAAAACTTTGTGGGGGTCATTATGCTGCTGTGAAGGTAAAACAAAAATGTAAAAACTCTTTTTTCCCCCATGTAGCTTGATCCAAAACATGTGTAATACTTCTCTAAAAGTCTCTCGATTCTACGATCAAACCAAAGTCGATGCAAACTCACCACTGTTAACATTGGATGCTGTCATGTCCCCATGACTGGTTTTTAATTCCAACTCTTTTAAGTGATATATTCCAGGACTAACATAAAATCCCGTAAGTAGCAGGCACGCCTTTGCACTTGGGACCTCGGGAGACCCCCAAGGTCACCAGTGCACTGTCACTGGCTGCCTCTTCCTGTTGTTTGTAGACAAGCACAGAGTGGGACATCCTGAAGACTTGGCAAACACAGCAGCTGGTGGCTTCTCTCAGTTCTAGGGTTGCAGCAGGTTGATAAGGCATCTACGTTTTAGAAGCTCTGGCCACTAGTCGTTAAGATGTTGGCTCTGATGGCATTTCTATGGATTATAACGTGTCATCTGTGAGAGAGAGTCACTCTGGACAGGCTTGTAACCCTGACTGACCCAGAGGTCCTGGGGGGAATGGCACCTTGTCCTCGCTCTTAAGAGAACCTGTGGAAGGAAACACAGAGTAAACGTGGCTGCCGTTTCACAACTGTGGAAGGAAATGTGTGAGCGAATGAGGGATCTTAGAATTCAAAGGAGAGGGGAAGTCCACCTTGTCTACTGATTTTGAAGTATATTCAAAGCGTCCTTTTAAGAGCTGTGAATGAGACTTTTCTAAGCACTATTCTCTTGCACACAAACAGAAAATCAAAGTCTTATAAGACCTAATTTATGCAGAAAGTAATATTCCTAAGGATTTTTATTTTGGAAAAACTGTAAGAAAGTAATGTAACTATGAAACATGATAGCTGACCAGAGTCATTTATAGTAAATAACTGTTTTAGTTTGAACTGATTTTTCGGTGAATCCAAAGTGAATTAGGGTTGAGCTGTAATGTACAGTTAGGATGAGGGGTTAGAGTTGGGGTTTGGTGAGTAAGTTTAGGGTTGGTTTTAGTTTCAGGGTTGGGTTAGTTGAGAGTGGAAGTTAAGTTGGGGTTGAGGCTGGAGTTGACTTTATGGATTAGGGTTAGGTCAGAGTTGGTGTGGGTTTGGGTTTGGGGTCAGTGATGGTGTCAGGGTGAAGATGAAGTTTGGAGTGAATGTTATATGTTCTAAAGCTGGGGCTCTTTCCTTCCATCTTACCAGTTACGGCATTAGTTGGCACCCAGCCCCAAATAAGTGGTCATACATCTTTCTTTGGGGTTACAGCTGCCTGCAGCCTGTGGCAGCAGAGTCTGCTGAGGCAGGTGTGCTGGCCCTAGTCCCTGGTCACACGTAAGTGAACAGTGGGCTCTGGCTTTGGGTGTGTCTAGACAAGCGTGCTGAGTCCCTGCCGTATCCTGAGCACTGCAGCTCTTGTCGTCACTGCAGCCTCACTGACACCAGGATGAGAGCTACTATACTGGAGGGTGTGGCAGTGGGAGTGGGTACAGGGAGGTGACGAGGACACGCCAGCCCCTGAGTTGTTCATCACCAATCACACTTGATTGCTGGAGGTTTTGAGTTAAAAGAGAGAGCATTTGTACAATACTCTTTGTATATATTTTTATATGACTTATAGGTGCAATATTTTATTTTGTACAGTATGTAATAAAGATATGGGACATATATTTTTCTTAGCAACAAAATTTCCTATTAAATTTCTTCATCTTTGTAGTTAAAGTGACTATTTTTCATGTGCTGGTGTACCATTTGTCTTTGATATCATTCAAATGACATTGCTGTGTACTGTATTTTACTACTGTTTCTATCACATAAGAGTTCTGTCATGATTCTGACTAGTAATTCAAAAATAAATGTACTTTGATTATTCAGTGGCATGGCCTGGGGTAATGTCACCTTGGCGGCATTTCTGTGGGTCCAGGTGGGCTGGACCCTGGTGGGCTCAGTGCTCTGGGCTGAACTTGGGAGCGTGGGTTACAGGACTCAGAAAAGAACACACAGAGATCCACTCTCACTCCCTTGTCCTGGACGCTTACTTCCTGTGAATCACAGCTGAGAGAATGTCAAGGGGGGAAAGAAGCTCCAAGTGTGTGACCTGGAGCAGGAATGGAGGTGGGTGGTAGGTGGTAAAGCAGCAGCACAGAACTAACACCCATTTGGTTTTGGTGAGTAACCGCTCCCAATACCATCCAGCTCTTATACAGTTGATGGGTTTGAACTGCTTGGGTCCCCTTACACACAGATTTCTATGACTGGTAAATACTACACTATACAGGGCCAGATAAAAAAACTCATGGATGCGGAACGGTGAACACAGAGGAACTGAGCGTACCAGAGGGTCAACTGCAGGTTATACATGGATTTTCCGTGGCAGGGAAGGCTGGTGCCTCAACCCCCCACCGCCCAACCCCAAACCATTGTTTAAGGCTCAACTGTATAGCGCTTCAAGATTAGCAGTGAGTCTTTCTACAGGAAATTCATGTTGTGGGAATTGAAATTCCCCCTGGAGTTTCCAAGGTCACATGAGATAAGCAATGGAGCATGGCAGGTGTTTCAACAGTGTACTGATACTTCCTTTTCTTTTTTTTTTCCTTCATTCTTTCCCTCCTTCCATCCCTTCTTCCTCCTACTTTCCATCCTTCCATATATATACATATAGATATAGGTATTGTGCACACATATCTCCTGTATCTATGAATTCACACTGAATTAAGTCTTGGATACCAGTCCAGCACCATAAGGGTCATGATTATAGTAAAGGTATAGTATGATTATACCTTTTTCTCTCTCTCTCTCTTTTTTTTTTTTTTTTTTGCCAATTTCTTTCTCTGACAGGGAGGGAGCCTGGCTCTGATTATCAGCAGTGGATTTTCTTGGTGACTCTAGTATACACATCAAGTAGTCCCAGAACTGATGATGCATACACCCTGCAAAAGGAAAAAATATGCCCAGTGTGGGTACAGCGTTCTTTCTGTCTGTTTCCTTAGAGCCTTCAGTCAGAACCCTCTTCCAGGGTGACTCAGGTCACCCTCTTTCTTCTTGGCCCCTTCAGTGCGGTTATGGCATTCATCTGCTGTACAGTTATACTCTTGTCACAGCTTACGTGCCTTCTTGGGTTCTCCCCACCTCCTGGGTGATGGTTATCATTTGACATGCAGTCAAGTTGGCTCTGTGGTTTACACTTCTCAGGTGTGTGTGTGTGCGTGTGTGTGTGCGTGCATGTGCACTCTTTAGTGTCTGACTCTTTACAGACCCAATGGATAGTAACCCACCAAGCTCCTCTGTCCATGGAATTCTCCAGGCAAGAATACTGGAGTGGGTAGCCATTTCCTTCTCCAGGATCTTCCCAGCCCAGGGATTGAAACTTCATCTCATAAATCTCCTGCCTTGGCAGGTGGATTCTTGAGCACTGGCACCACCTGGGAAGCCCCTATAGTTCTTATAGTTTTAACAAATACAGTGGTTTTCAGCCACCACCACGTTTTCTCACCTAACAGCTCCATTACCCCCCAGATTCCTTTATCTTCCTTTTTGGTAATCAGTAATTTCTCCATCCCAACCAGCCCCCTGGCAATTACTGATATATTTTCTGTCCCTACAATTTTACCTTTTCCAGAACTTCATGCAAGTGTGATCATACATTATGTGGCCTTTGAGGCCCAGCTTCTTTCACTGACCAAAACACCTTTAAGATTCATGCATAATATTGGGCAAATCAACAATTTGTTCCTTGAATTGAGTCCATCTGAGTATACTAGAGATGTGTGTCATTTTTCCATATGATAGATGGGAAAAATGACACACATCTCTAGTATGACACACATCTCTTGTATGCTCAAGCAGACGCAGCTTGAGACTCAATTGTACAAATGTTATACGATTATATGAGTAAAGTTTATAAATGTGTAAACTTTTGTGTAAAACAAGTTTTCATTCTTCTTTGATAAACACCTGGGAGTGGATTTGCTGGCTATATGATACGTGCATGTTTAGAAGAAACTGTCAAACTGTTTTCCACCAGTGACATACAGATGTTCCAGCTGCTCACATCCTCATCAGTACTGGAAACTGTCATGTGTCTGTATTGTATATGCGTTGGCTTCCCCAGATGGCACCAGTGGTAAAGAAGCTGCCTGCCAATGTAGGAGACATAAGAGATGCAGGTTCATTGCCTGGGTTGGGAAGATCCCCTGGAGGAGGGTATGGCAACCCACTCCAGTATTCTTGCCTGGAAAACCCCATGGGCAGAGGAGCCTGGCAGGCCATAGTCCATGGGGTCACAAAGACTTGGACATGACTGAGTGACTAAGAATGCATGCAGTCCAATGGTTACAACTTTGCGGTACGAGTTTGATCCCTGGTCAGAGAACTAAGATCCCACATGCCATGAGGCCAAAACACCAAAACATAAAACAAATATTGTAACAAATCAAACCCCATCCATCAGGTCCCTCCCCACAGGAGACAGGAGAGAGCCCAACTCCTGCAGGACATTCAGGAAACTTATCTGCACAGGGACCTGACCACACTGAACACTGGCTAGTTCAGGGCACTTACTATTCTATCCTAAGCTTCCAGGTCATGATTACAGGGACCAAAAGTTCTTCTTGGCCCTTCTGTAAATGTGCAGTATCGTCAGTGCAAGAGGATAATACCCTCTTTTTGCACTTCTGCCCTGCAGTGCAGCAATTCTTGCTCTTCAGAATGATCGTGCTAATTCTTCAGTCATTAACTCCAACTGCTACATGGTACACACTTCTCTAACTGGAGAGGATGCAAAACAGAGGGCGATACATCTTTCTGGAGAAATAAAGTTAATGAAAACTATGAAGAACCAGAGTTGGCAAAAACTATCCCCTCCACCACTAACATGGAAGGGGAGAGTGTGGGGGGAGGGGGACATGCCCCGGGGGACAGTCCAGTCTGTGAAGTTTCACCCAGTGGCAGAGGAGGGGCAGCTGAGTCAGGGTGGCGTCTCTTCTGGTCCCCAGGCCGCTCCAGACCATCCTCTCAGCTGGCCAGGGCTCCTGAAGGCCGTGGAGGTGCTGGACTTGAATCCCATAGTCCACTTGACTGGGTCCCAGGGGGCTTGGCAGGGCTCTTTTTGTCTTGGTCAGTCATCATGGGTTGTTTCTGGGCCTACTTTACTTGTGCGGGTTTTGCTGGGCAGCCCACAACAACGTTCTTATAAACCTCCATATTCTCCCAGCCACGCCCCTCTTTTTCTTGCTGAGGCCAGAGGGAGTGGCTGGGGAGTGGGACTGCCCAGCTTGGTAGGAGCGTCCAGCAGTGTTGGCCACACTCAGGGGGTAGTGGGTTCCCTCTGGGGCTTTGCTGCTGGTGTCACAGGTGTTGCTGGTATCATGGGTGTCACTGGTGTTGGGGGTGCTGCAGGTGCCACGATGCCCATGGGTGCCTTGGGTGCGGTGGGTGTCGGGGTGCCATGACTGTCGCTGGTGCCTCGGATGCCATAGATGCCTCTGTTGGAGAGTGAGGCCCCAGAGTCACACGAGGAAGATGGGATGGGTAGGGGAGTGGTAGGATTGGTGATCTTGTCTTTTGAATTGTCGGTTGTATCCAGCATCCCAATGGTCTCCTCTGGAAATAGCCAGGCTGGTATGAAGGTGGACACCTCAGGGCTTGGAGGCTGGAGTTTTGGGTGCTGGAGTTCTTCATAGCAAGGTAGGGGTTCACAAGGATGGTACAGGACCCCACCCTGCGTCTATTCAAGCTTAGGCTTTCTGAGCTCTGGCTCTTGGCCCACCTTGAGCCCAGAGACATCCACACCGACACCAACAAGTCCTCTTCACAGAGTAGCTGGAGTGGCTCCTCCTGGCCTATCTTGACCCATGGATGCTGCCAAAGATGAGGTCAACTAGCTCTGTTTGTCGGATTGAGGGTCAGCATGCTTGCTATTAATGTTCTTATTTCATATGATAGGTAGTCGGGCACATGATAATGCCCTGTGAGCACACTCTGCCTCAGCTTCCGGAAATTTTGTCCTTGGAACAGATGGGACCTGGTCACCATGACATACAGGATGACATCAAGGCTCCACACATCTATCTACAGCTACAGATTCAATATCAGACTTGAGAATAAAGATCCTTGGTACTTAGGATAAAAAGGAAAATCAGAAGTGCATGAATCACAGGGAACTAGTACTGCTGATATCTGCTCCTTGTAGCTTAAAATGAATGAATTGCAGAAGGACACACAGAAGTTGCTGACTGACCTCATGTTTTATTATATCTACTCTAAATGGCAACCCACTCCAGTGTTATTGCCTGGAGAATCCCAGGGACAGGGGAGCCTGGTGGGCTGCCGTCTATGGGGTCACACAGAGTCAGACACAACTAAAGTGACTTAGCAGCAGCAGCAGCAGCAGCAGCATAGGAACAGTAAAGGCTACATCATTTCAGTCTTTTAAATCTTTAGCTAGTGTCTTTGATTTTCAGGTTATGTCATGTAGAATGTAACTCTGCAAATAGAGATTCTAGAGATGTGGATGCAGGGAGAGCATAGAAGGAGAAAATCATGTTGAGTCACCATTCAACAAGCCAGCTCATGTTATTTATGAGATAATTACCTAGGGGTATTTAAGTGATACCGTTTTCTCTTCTTTTCGACACAATGCTACCATCCTTACAAGCACCTTCGTCCATTCATTCAACATTCATCTTAGTCTGTTTGCACTACCATAACAACGTAGCACAGACCAGCATGGAGGGGGTGGCTTATAAACAACAGGCATTTATTTCTTGCAGTTCTGGAGGCAGGGACATCCAAGATCAAGGTAGGGCCAGATCTGATGTCTGAGGAGGGCCAGCTTCCTGGTTCACAGACAGTCATCTTTTTGCTGTGTCCTCTTATGGCCAAAGGGATAAAGGGGCTCCCTGGGGCTTCTTTCATTAGGGCACTAATCTCATTCATGAGGGCTCCGCCTATGTGACCTAATTACTTCCCAATGCCCCCACCTCCTGCATGTTAGGATGTGACACATAAATTTTAGAGAGACGCAAACATTCAGACACAAACATAGCCATGTTCAACAAATATTTGCCCAGTGCATGCTTGCTTTTGCCAGAGCTGGGAATACGTAGATGACCTAGCCCTTGAGAAGCCCATAGTCTAGAGAAGGAGATGCTCATGTGAACAGATATTTGAAGCAGAGTGACAAGCGCTGTAACGGTTGTTTGTTGTTCAGCCGCTAAGTCATGTCTGACACTTTGCGACCCTGTGGACTGCAGCATGCCACACTTCCCTGTCCTTCACTATCTCCTGGAGTTTGCTCAAATTCATGTCCATTGAGTCGGTGATGCTATCTAACCATCTCATCCCTCATCCTCTGCCACCTCCTTTGCCTTTTGCCTTCAATCTTTCCCAGCATCAGGCTCTTTTTCAGTGAGTCAGCTCCAAAGGACACAGTAGCTCTGAGGAGGGGTCCCTAATGCTCTCTGGAGAAGCCAACCAGGTTTTCACATAAGTCAGGATGTTGCTCTGGGAGGAGGAAGAAGAATGTTCCAGGCAGAGAAATCAGGATGTGCAAAGGCAGAGAGAAGTTCCATGTGGGATGGAACATGGAAATCAAATGAATGCCTTCAAATCAGTTAATTAAAAGATTGGATACTCATGAGGCTGAAATTGCTGGTAAAGGTGACATCTTTGGAATATTTAAAACTTTGATTTATTGAAACTGCCTACATTGTTCTACCACCTCCTGCACACACACACATGCACCACACACACGCACACACGCACCACAGACACACACACACGCACCACACACACACACGTGTACATTGTGAAATATGCCAAGCCTTCAGTGGCTAGCATTTCAAAGAAATTCATTTGTCACCTTAACAAATACTGGCTGAGCACCTAAGTATATAATGTGTCTAGTCTCAAGGATTTGGCATTCCAGTCAGAGAGATGGATAATAAACCAATAAACAAATAAGTGTACAGGATATTTCTCTGTGGAAAGTGCTATGAAGAAAAGGAAGTAGGATGGTGAGCCCAGTGGTGATTGCGCATCACTACTTTAGCCTTCTGAGGAGGTGATACGTGAGTCCAGACCTAAAGGATGTGGTGGAGCCATCCATCCCAAGAGGTAAGGAAAGAGCATTTCTGGCAGCGGGAACAGTAAGTGCGAGGACTCTAAAGTGAGCACAGGCTTTGCGTGGTCAAGGAACAGAAAGAAGATTCATGTGGTGAGGGTTCAGTGGGGTAGAAGGAGAGGTGTGTGAGATGAAGCTGGAGAGCTTCTGAGGACCAAATCATTCAAGCCTTGAAGGTCAAGGTAAAGACTGGAGTTTTATTCCCAAAATATGAGAAGCCATTGAGGAGTTCTGTATGGGAGGAAATAATGATCTACTTTTTCAATTCATTTGTGTCAAAAATCATTCATCATAAAATGAAAAAAAATCAAATTGGACCTCATCAAAAATGTGCTAATCAAAGGCACTATTAAGAATATGAACACATAAGCCTTAGACTGGGAGAAAGATTGGCAGTCCTGTGTCTGATAAAGAACTTATGTCCAGAATATATGAGGAACTATTACAGTTTAACAATGAACTCTCCCCTTCCTGAGAAAAACAATGGCAAAAGACCTGAAGTTCACACAAAAAAAGACTGACAGATGGAATCAGGAAAATGAAAATTGAAAGCACGATGAGATGCAGTATCACACCTACCAGAAGAGTAAAAACCAACTGATAACGTAAACTTTTTGGCATCAAAAGAAATTCCCAATGCACTGCAGATAGATGGATAAAATGGGACAACCACATTGGAAAACTATGTGGCAGCTTCTAATAAACTTAAGCACATACCTACCCTTGACCCAACAATTCCATTCACAGGTATTTACCCGAGAAAAATGAAAACATGTTCACACACACATACACACACACACAAATACAAGCATGTTCTTTGCAGTCTTTACTCCATAATGACCATCAATAGGAGAATGGATAAACAAACCATGGTATATTCATACAACAGAGTAGTATTCAGCAATAAAAAAGAATGAATTACTGATATACATAACAATATGGGTGAATCTCAAAAACATTATGTTAGAGATCAGGGGGGCAGTCCTAAGATGGCAGAGGAATACGACGCGGAGACCACTTTCTCCCCGACAAATTCATGGTAAGAACATTTGAACGCTGAGTAAATTCCACAAAACAACTTCTGAATGCTGGCAGAGGACATCAGGCACCCAGAAAGGCAGCCCATTTTCTTCCAAAGGAGGTAGGACAAAATATAAAAGATAAAAAGAGAGACAAAAGAAGTAGGGATGAAGATCCCCCCAGAAAGGGAGTCTTTAAAAAGAAGTTTCCAAAGACCAGGAAACACTCTCAGTGGCGCGTCTGTGGCAAGCCTTGGAATCTCAGAGGGCAACATAACCGGGAGGAAAAATAAATAAATAATTAATTAAACCCCACAGATTACATGCTTAACGGCAACTCCCAGCAGCCCAAATGCTTGCATCTGCCACTAGCAGGGCTGGACAGGGAGGCGCATGCTGCATTGCTTAGGGTAAGGACTGGGCCTGAATGCTCTGAGGGCAATCTGAGGGAACTAACTTGAGATAGCAATCCACACTGTAGGATAGCTATCCTGCGAAAAGCCCTAACCTAAGATGCTGCCAGGCCCGCTCACAGAACAAAGGACTGAGCAGACCTAGCTGGCTGCAGATCGGCCCATCCCCTGCCGGAGACAGGCAGGCGAGGGCAGCCAGAGCCGGAAGGGGGCAATCGCAGCCCCAGAGAGGCATCCTCTACCAAACTGCAAGCAGGCTTTGTTGCTAACCAAGACTTCTAGGGATTCTGGATGGTCGACGTCCACCGGGAGGGTCACAGCCAGAGATCAGCTCCCCAGAAGAGAGACACGGCACACCTGAGAAGGTATGCCTGTTGTACACCCAGAAAACCAAGTGGCAGGTACGGGGGAGGCGATAAGTCACAGCCACTACCTGGGGGCGACAGCGCTCGCCAAGCACCTGGTCACCTGAGCTACTCGGACCTGGGAAGGGCACAAAACGCAGGCCCAACCAAGTCTGTGCCTCTGTGGAGTACCCGAGAACTGAACCTGAGCGGCTTAGACCTGGGAAGTGCATGCAACCCAGGGCCCGCCTCAGATAGTTCCCGGCAGAGCAACCTAGAGCCTGAGCGGTGTAGACAGGGAAAGCACACACGCCGTGAACGGGGGCAAACCTAGTGTGGCCGAGTTACTACGAGCACTCCCCACACACGCCAGTGATATTTGTTTGCAGTGTTCGTCCCTCCCCACAGCATGACTGAACAAGTGAGCCTAAAAAGTGACCACCACTGCCCCCTTGTGGTAGGGCAGAAATTGGATACTGAAGGGACCAGCAAACAAGAAGCTAAAATAAACAGAGGGAACCGCTTTGGAAGTGACAGGTGCAATAGATTAAAACCCTGTAGTTAGCACCGACTACACAGGAAGAGGCCTGTAGATCTTGAGAAGTATAAGCTGGATCAAGGAAATATCTGAAAATGAACTGACCCCACACTGTCTGCAACGGCTCCAGAGAAAGTCCTATATATATATTTTTACTATTATCATTTTTTAAATTAAAAAAAATTTTTTTTAATTTTGAGTCCTCTATTACTCCTTTAATTTTCATTTTTATAACCTACTATTACCTTGCAAAAAAAGACCCTATTTTTAAAGCAAACTTCATATATATATATATTTTTTATAATTTTTGTGACTTTGTTTTTTTAATATTGTATTTTTGAGAATCTAACCTCTACTCTAGATTTTTAATCTTTGCTTTTTGGTATTTGTTATCAATTTTGTACCGTTAAGAACTCAAACTTCAGTACCCATTTTTACTTGGGACTGAGATTACTGGCTTGATTGCTCTCTCCCTCTTTTGACTCTCCTTTTTCTCCACCAGGCCTCCTCTATCTCTTCCCTCCCCCTTCTCTTCTCTACCCAACTCTGTGAATCTCTTTGTGTGTTCCAGGCTGTGGAGAACACTAGGGAACTGATTACTGGCTGGATCTGTCTCTCTCCTTTTGATTCCCTCTTTTATCCTCCTGGCCACCTCTGTCTCCTTCCTCCCTCTTCTCTTCTCTGTGTGACTCTTTGAACATCTCTGAGGGATCCAGATTGTGGAGAGCACATAGGGAAGTCATTACTGGCTAGTTTGCTCTCTCCCCTTTTGATTCCCCCTCTTCTCCTGGCCACCTCTATCTCCCTCCTCCCTCTTCTCTTCTCCATGTAACTCTGTGAACCTCTCTGGGTGTCCCTCACTGTGGAGAAACTTTTAATCATTAACCTAGATGTTTTATCATCAGTGCTGTATAGATGAAGAAGTCTTGAAGCTACTGTAAGAATAAGACTGAAAACCAGAGGCAGGAGGGTTAAGTCCAAATCCTGAGAACTCCTGACTCCAGGGAACATTAATTGATAGGAGCTCATCAAAAGCCTCCATACCTACACTGAAACCAAGCACCACCCAAGGGCCAACAAGTTACAGAGCAAGACATACCACACAAATTATCCAGCAACACAGGAACATAGCCCTGAGCTTCAACATACAGGCCACCCAAAGTCACAACAAACCCACTGACATCTCAAAACTCACTACTGGACACTTCATGGCACTCCAGAGAGAAGAAATCCAGCTCCACCCACCAGAACACCGACACAAGCTTCCCTACCAGGAAACCTTGACAAGCCACCCGTCTAACCCCACCCACAGCAAGGAACCTCCACAATAAAGAGGAACCACAAACTGCCAGAATACGGAAAGGCCACCCCAAACACAGCAATATAAACAATATGAAAAGGCAGAGAAATACTCAGCAGGTAAAGGAACAGGATAAATGCCCACCAAACCAAACAAAAGAGGAAGAGATAGGGAATCTACCTGATAAAGAATTCTGAATAATGATAGTGAAAATGATCCAAAATCTTGAAAACAAAATGGAGTTACAGATAAATAGCCTGGAGACAAGGATTGAGAGGATGCAAAAAATGTTTAACAAGGACCTAGAAGAAATAAAAAAGAGTCAATATATAATGAATAATGCAATAAATGAGATAAAAAACACTCTGGAGGGAACCAACAGTAGAATAACAGAGGCAGAAGATAGGATAAGTGAGGTATAAGATAGAATGGTAGAAATAAATGAAGCAGAGAGGAAAAAAAAAAGAATTAAAAGAAATGAGGACAACCTCAGAGACCTCTGGGACAATGTTAAATGCCCCAACATTTGGATAACAGGAATCCCAGAAGAAGAAGACAAAAAGAAAGACCATGAGAAAATACTTGAGATAATAGTTGAAAACTTCCCTAAAATGGGGAAGGAAATAGTCACCCAAGTCCAAGAAACCCAGAGAGTCCCAAACAGGATAAACCCAAGGTGAAACACCCCAAGAAACATATTAATCAAATTAACAAACGTCAAACACAAACAACAAATATTGAAAGCAGCAAGGGAAAAACAACAAATGACACACAAGGGGATTCCCGTAAGTATAACAGCTGATCTTTCAATAGAAACCCTTCAGGCCAGAAGGGAACGGCAGGACATACTTAAAATGATGAAACAGAAAAACTTACAGCCCAGATTACTGTACCCAGCAAGGATCTCATTCAAATATGAAGGAGAAATCAGAAGCTTTACAGACAAGCAAAAGCTGAGAGAATTCAGCACCACCAAACCAGCTCTCCATCAAATGCTAAAGGATCTTGTCTAGACAGGAAACACAGAAAGGGTGTATAAACTCAAATCCAAAACAACAAAATAAATGGCAACAGGATCATACTTATCAATAATTACCTTAAATGTAAATGGGTTGAATACCCCAACCAAAAGACAAAGACTGCCTGAATGGATAAAAAAACAAGATCCCTATGTATGTTGTCTACAAGAGACCAACCTCGAAACAAGGGACACATACAGACTGAAAGTGAAGGGCTGGAAAAAGATTTTCCATGCAAATAGAGACCAAAAGAAAGCAGGAGTAGCAATACTCATATCAGATAAAATAGATTTTAAAATAAAGGCTGTGAAAAGAGACAAAGAAGGACATTACATAATGATCAAAGGATCAATCCAAGAAGAAGATACAACAATTATAAATATATATGCACCCAACATAGGAGCACCGCACTATGTAAGACAAATGCTAACAAGTATGAAAGGGGAAATTAACAATAACACAATAATAGTGGGAGAATTTAATACCCAACTCACACCTATGGATAGATCAACTAAACAGAAAATTAACAGGGAAACACAAATTTTAAATGATACAATAGACCAGTTAGACCTAATTGATATCTATAGGACATTTCACCCTAAAACAATTAATTTGACCTTTTTCTCAAGTGCACATGGAACCTTCTCAAGGATAGATCACATCCTGGGCCATAAATCTAACCTTAATAAATTCAAAAAAATTGAAGTAATTCCAAGCATCTTTTCTGACCACAATGCAGTAAGATTAGATCTCAATTACAGGAGCAAAACTATTAAAAATTCCAACATATGGAGGCTGAACAACATGCTGCTGAATAACCAACAAATCACAGAAGAAATCAAAAAAGAAATCAAAATATAAATAGAAATGAATGAAAATGAAAACACAACAACCCAAAACCTATGGGACACTGTAAAAGCAGTACTAAGGGGAAGATTCATAGCAATACAGGCTTACCTCAAGAAACAAGAAAAAAGTCAAATAAAGAACCTAACTCTACACCTAAATCAACTAGAAAAGGAAGAAATGAAGAACCCCAGGGTTAGTAGAAGGAAAGAACTCTTAAAAATTAGGGCAGAAATAAATGCAAAAGAAACAAAAGAGACCATAGCAAAAATCAACAAAGCCAAAAGCTGGTTCTTTGAGAAGATAAATAAAATTGACAAACCATTAGCCAGACTCATCAAGAAACAAAGGGAGAAGGGTCAAATCAACAAACTTGGAAATGAAAATGGAGAGATCACAACAGACAAAACAGAAATACAAAGGATCATAAGAGACTACTATCAGCAACTATATGCCAATAAAATGGACAACTTGGAAGAAATGGACAAATTCATAGAAAAGTACAACTTTCCAAAACTGAACCAGGAAGAAATAGAAAATCTTAACAGACCCATCACAAACACGGAAATTCAGAAATCTTCCAGCAAACAAAAGCCCAGGTCCAGATGTCTTCACAGCTGAATTCTACCAAAAATTTAGAGAAGAGCTAACACCTATCCTACTCAAACTCTTTCAGAAAATCGCAGAGGAAAGTAAACTTCCAAACTCATTCTATGAGGCCACCATCACCCTAATACCAAAACCAGACAAAGATGCCACAAAAAAAGAAAACTACAGGCCAATATCACTGATGAGCATAGATGCAAAAATCCTTAACAAAATTCTAGCAAACAGAATCTAATAACATACTAAAAATATCATACATCATGACCAAGTGGGCTTTATCCCAGGGATGCAAGGATTCTTCAATATCTGCAAATCAATCAATATAATACACCACATTAACAAATTGAAAGATAAAAGCCATATGATTATCTCAATAAATGCAGAGAAAGCCTTTGACAAAATTCAACATCCATTTATGATAAAAACCCTCCAGAAAGCAGGAATAGAAGGAACATACCTCAACATAATAAAAGCTATATACGACAAACCCACAGCAAACATTAGCCTCAATGGTGAAAAATTGAAAGCATTTCCCCTAAAGTCAGGAACAAGACAAGGGTGCCCACTCTCACCACTACTATTCAACATAGTTTTGGAAGTTTTGGCCACAGCAATCAGAGAAGAAAAAGAAATAAAAGGAATCCAGATTGGAAAAGAAGAAGTAAAACTCTCACTGTTTGCAGATGACATGATCCTCTACACAGAAAACCCTAAAGACTCCACCAGAAAATTACTAAAGCTAATCAATGAATATAGTAAAGTTGCAGGATATAATATCAACACACAGAAATCCCTTGCATTCCTATACACTCAGTTCAGTTCAGTTCAGTTGCTCAGTCGTGTCTGACTCTGCACTAACAATGAGAAAACAGAGAAATTAAGGAAACAATTCCATTCACCATTGCAACGAAAATAACAAAATACTTAGGAATATATCTACCTAAAGAAACAAAAGACCTATATATAGAAAACTATAAAACACTGGTGAAAGAAATCAAAGAGGACACAAATAGATGGAGAAATATACCATGTTCATGGATTGGAAGAATCAATATAGTGAAAATGAGTATACTACCCAAAGCAATTTATAGATTCAATGCAATCCCTATCAAGCTACCAATGGTATTTTTCACAGAACTAGAACAAATAATCTCACAATTAGTATGGAAATACAAAAAGCCTCATATAGCCAAAGCAATCTTGATAAAGCAGAATGGAACTGGAGGAATCAACCTGCCTGACTTCAGGCTCTACTACAAAGCCACAGTCATCAAGACAGTACTGGCACAAAGACAGAAATATAGATCATGGAATCAAAATAGAAAGCCCAGAGATAAATCCACACACCTATGGACTCCTTATCTTTGACAAAGGAGGCAAGAATATACAATAGAGGAAAGACAATCTCTTTAACAAGTGGTGCTGGGAAAACTGGTCAACCACTTGTAAAAGAATGAAACTAGAACACTTTCTAACACCATACACAAAAATAAACCCAAAATGGATTAAAGATCTAAACATAAGACCAGAAACTATAAAACTCCTAGAGGAGAACATAGGCAAAACACTCTCTGACATACATCACAGCAGGATCTTCTATGACCCACCTCCCAGAATATTGGATATAAAAGCAAAAATAAACAAATGGGACCTAATTAAACTTAAAAGCTTTTACACAACAAAGGAAACTATAAGCAAGGTTTAAGACAGCCTTCAGAATGGGAGAAAATAATAGCAAACAAAGCAACTGACAATCTCAAAAATATATAAGCAACTCCTGCAGCTCAATTCCAGAAAAACAAACGACAGAATAAAAAAATGAGCCCAAAAAACTAACCAGACATTTCTCCAAAGAAGACATACAGATGGTTAACAAACACACGAAAAGATGCTCAACATCACTCATTATCAGAGAAATGCAAATCAAAACCACAATGAGGTATCATTTCATGTCAGTCAGAATGGCTGCTATCCAAAAGTCTACAAGCAATAAATTCTGGAGAGGGTGTGGAGAAAAGGGAACCCTCTTACACCGTTGGTGGGAATGCAGACTAGTACAGCCACTATGGAGAACAGTGTGGAGATTCCTTAAAAAAAACTGCAAATAGAACTGCCATATGACCCAGCAATCCCACTACTGGGCATACACACCGAGGAAACCAGAATTGAAAGAGACATGTGTACCCCAATGTTCATTGCAGCACTGTTTATAATAGCCAGGACATGGAAGCAACCTAGATGTCCATCAGCAGATGAATGGATAAGAAAGCACTGGTACATATACACAATGGAATATTACTCAGCCATTAAAAAGAATACATTTGAATCACTTCTAATGAGGTGGATGAAATTGGAGCCTATTATACAGAGTGAAGTAAGCCAGAAAGAAAAACACCAATACAGTATACTAACGTGTATATATGGAATTTAGAAAGACAATAACAATAACCCTATATGTCAGACAGCAAAAGAGACACAGATGTATAGAACAGTCTTTTGGACTCTGTGGGAGAGGGCGAGGGTGGGATGATTTGGGAGAATGGCATTGAAACATGTATATTATCATATGTGAAATGAATCATCAGTCCAGGTTCGATGCACGAGACAGGGTGCTCGGGGCTGGTGCACTGGGATGACCCAGAGGGATGGGATGGGGAGGGAGTTAGGAGGGGGGTTCAGGATGGGGAACACATGTACACCCATGGCAGATTCATGTCAATGAATGGGAAAACCACTATAATATTGTAAAGTAATTAGCCTCCAATTAAAATAAATAAATTCATAATAAAAAAATAATTTTAAAACCTAGATCAGAAAAAAAAAAAAACATTATATTAAGCAAAAGAAGGCAGACAGAAAAGAGTATATATTGTATGAAGTCTAAGAACAGATACGACTGATGTATGTTGACAGACATAAAGTAGTTGCCTGGGATGAAGGGCAGTGCAGTTCAGTTCAGTTGCTCAGTTGTGTCCAAATCTTTGTGCCCCCATGGACCACAGCATGCCAGGCTTCCCTGTCCATCACTAACTTCCAGAGTTTACTCAAACTCATGTCCATCGAGTCAGTGATGCCATCCAACCATCTCCTCCTCTGTCGTCCCCTTCTTCTCCCACCTTCAATCTTTCCCAGCATCAGGGTCTTTTCCAATGAGTCAGTTCTTCGCATCAGGTGGCCAAAGTATTGGAGTTTCAGCTTCAGCATCAGTCCTTCCAATGAATATTCAGGACTGATTTCCTTTAGGATTGACTGGTTGGATCTCCTTGCAGTCTAACTCTCAAGAGTCTTCTCCAACACCACAGTTCAAAAGCATCAGTTCTTTGGTATTCGGCTTTCTTTATGGTCCAACTCTCACATCTGTACATGACTACTGGAAAAACCATAGCCTTGACTTAGACGGACCTTTGTTGGCAAAGTAATGTCTCTGCTTTTGAATATGCTGTCTAGGTTGCTCATAGCTTTTCTTCCAAGGAGAAAGCATCTTTTAATTTCATGGCTACAGTCACCATCTGCAGTGATTTTTAAGCCCCCAAAATAAAGTCTCTCACTGTTTCTATTGTTTCACCATCTATTTGCCATGAAGGGATGGAACTGGATGCCATGATCTTAGTTTTCTGAATGTTGAGTTTTAAGCCAACTTTTTCACTCTCCTCTTTAACTTTCATCAAGAGGCTCTTTAGTTGTTCTTCATTTTCTGCCATAAGGGTGGTGTCATTTGCATATCTGAGGTTATTGATATTTCTCCCAACACTCTTGATTACAGCCTGTGCTTCATCCAGCCCAGCATTTCACATGATGTGCTCTGCATATAAGTTAAATAAGCAGGGTGACAATATACAGCCTTGATGTACTCCTTTTCCTATTTGGAGCCGGTCTGTTGTTCCACGTATGGTTCTAACTGTTGCTTCTTGACCTTCATACAGATTTCTCATGAGGCAGGTCAAGTGGTCTGGTATTCCCCTCTCCTGAAGAATTTTCCAGAATTTGTTGTGATCCACACAGCCAAAGGCTTTGGTGTAGTCAATAGGCAGAAGTAGATGGTTCTTTGGAACTCTCTTGCTTTTTTGATGATCCAATGGATATTGGCAATTTGATCTCTGCTTCCTCTGCCTTTTCTAAATCCAGCTTGAACATCTGGAAGTTCACAGTTCACATACTGTTGAAGCATGGTTTGGAGAATTTTGAGCACTACTTTGCTAGCGAGTGAGATGAGTACAATTGTGCAGTAGTCAGAACAATCTTTGGCATTGCCTTCCTTTGAGATTGGAATGAAAATTACTTTTTCCAATCCTGTGGCCACTGCTGAGTTTTCCAACTGTGCTGGCATATTGAGTGCAGCGCTTTCACAGCATCATCTTTTAGGATTTGAAATAACTCAACTGGAATTCCATCACCTCCACCAGCTTTGTTCATAGTGATGCTTCCTAAGACCCACTTGACTTCACATTCCAGGATGTCTGGCTCTAGGTGTGTCACATCATTGTGGTAATCTGGGTCATGATGATCTTTTTTGTACAGTTCTTCTGTGTATTCTTGCCACCTCTTCTTAATATCTTCTGCTTCTGTTGGTTCCATACCATTTCTGTCCCTTATTGTGCCCATCTTTGCATGAAATATTCCCTTGGTATCTCCAATTTTCTTGAAGAGATCTCTAGTCTTTCACACTCTATTTTCCTCTATTTCTTTGCATTGGTCACTGAGGAAGGCTTTCTTCTCTCTCCTTACTATCCTTTGGAACTCTGCACTCAGATGGGTATATCTTTCCTTTTCTCCTTTGCCTTTAGCTTCTCTTCTTTTCTCAGCTATTTATAAGGCCTCCTCAGACAACCATTTTGTGTTTTTGCATTTCTTTTTCTTGGGGATGGTCTTGCTCACTGCCTCCATAGTTCTTCCAGCACTCTATAAGATCTAATCCCTTGAATCTATTTGTCACTCCACTGTATAATCGTAAGGGACTTGATATAGGTCATACCTGAATGGTCTTCCATTCAGATATGGTCTGCCATTCAGAAGGGATTGGTTTTCCCTGCTTTCTTCAATTTAAGTCTTGATTTGGCCATAAGGAGTTCATGATCTGAGCCACAGTCAGCTCCCATTCTTGTTTTTGCTGACTGTATGAGGCTTCTCCAACTTTGGCTGCAAAGAAGGTAATTACTCTGATTTTGGTATTGATCATCTGGTGATGTCCATGTGTAGAGTCTTCTCTTGTGTTGTTGGAAGAGGGTGCTTGCTATGACCAGTGTGTTCTCTTGGCAAAACTCTGTTATCCTTTAACCTGCTTTCATAGATGAGAGGAAGCTTTGTGAGTGATTAAATGTATATACCTTGCTCTGGATCATGGTTACCTAAGTATATACAATTGTGAAAACTCATAGAACTGCTTGTTTGACCTATCAGCATTTTTTCTTATATGAATTATACCTCAGTAAAAACAAGTGTATTTTTTTAAAGAAATGCATGTATGTCTTGCCTTAAACTGTCTTGTGTTTATGAAATCTGACATAGAGTTAGCTATGGCGTCAGACACACTGGATTCCAGTCCAGCTGCAGGACCTTGGAGAAGTCACATATCTTCTTTCCATTTCTACCTCTGCAAGCAAAAATAATCTAAATCACAAGATGGCTATGAGAATTAAATGGAAAATTGATGTTAAAGTGTTTAACTCAGTACCTATCACCTGCAAAATTCTTAATAAACTTAGCTATTTCTAAAAAATGTTTTAAATAAACTGTGGGCAGGAATCCTTAGAAGAAATGGAGTGGCCATCATGGTCAACAAAAGAGTCCAAAATGCAGTACTTGGATGCAATCTCAAAAATGACAGAATGATCTCTGTTTGTTTCCAAGGCAAACCATTCAATATCATGGTATTCCAAGCCTATGTCCCAACCAGTAACGCTGAAGAAGCTGAAGTTGAACAGTTACACGAAGACCTACAAGACCTTTTAGAACTGACACCCAAAAAAGATGTCCTTGTCATTATAGGGGACTGGAATGCAAAAGTAGGAAATCAAGAAACACCTGGGGTAACAGGCAAATTTGGACTTGGAATATGGTATGAAGCAGGGCAAAGGCTAATAGAGTTTTGCCAAGAGAATGCACTGGTCATAGCAAACATCCTCTTCCAACAACACAAGAGAAGACTCTACACATGGGCATCACCAGATGGTCAACACCGAAATCAGATTGATTATATTCTTTGCAGGCAAAGATGGAGAAGCTCTATACAGTCAGAAAAAACAAGCCTGGGAGCTGACTGTGGCTCAGATCATGAACTGCTTATTGCCAAATTCAGGCTGAAATTGAAGAAAGTAAGGAAAACCACTAGACCATTCAGGTATGATCTAAATCAAATTCCTTATGATTATACAGTGGAAGTGAGAAATAGATTTAAGGGACTAGATCTGATAGACACAGTGCCTGATGAACTATGGAATGAGGTTCATGACATTGTACAGGAGACAGGGATCAAGACCATCCCCATGGAAAAGAAATGCAAAAAAGCAAAATGGCTGTCTGGGGAGGCCTTACAAATAGCTGTGAAAAGAAGAGAAGTGAAAAGCAAAGGAGAAAAGGAAAGATATAGGCATCTGAATGCAGAGTTCCCAAGAACAGCAAGGAGAAGTAAGAAAGCCTTCCTCAGTGATCAATGCAAAGAAATAGAGGAAAACAACAGAATGGGAAAGACTAGAGATCTCTTCAAGAAAATTAGAGATACCAAGGGAACATTTCATGCAAAGATGGGCACAATAAAGGACAGAAATGGTATGGACCTAAGAGAAGTAGAAGATATTAAGAAGAGGGGGCAAGAATACACAGAAGAACTGTGCAAAAAAGATCTCCACCACCAAGATAATCACGATGCTATGATCTTTCACCTAGAGCCAGACATCCTGGAATGTGAAGTCAAGTGGGCCTTAGAAAGCATCACTACAAACAAAGCTAGTGGAGGTGATGGAATTCCAGTTGAGCTATTTCAAATCCTGGAAGATGATGCTGTGAAAGTGCTGCACTCAATATGCCAGCAAATTTGGAAAACTCAGCAGTGGCCACAGGACTGGAAAAGGTCAGTTTTCATTCCAATCCCAAAGAAAGGCAAAGAACGCTCAAACTACCACACAATTGTACTCATCTCACATGCTAGTAAAGTAATGCTCAAAATTCTCCAAGCCAGGCTTCAGCAATATGTGAACCGTGAACTTCCAGATGTTCAAGCTGGTTTTAGAAAAGGCAGAGGAACCAGAGATCAAATTGCCAACATCCGCTGGATCATGGATAAAGCAAGAGAGTTCCAGAAAAACATCTATTTCTGTTTTATTGACTATACCAAAGCCTTTGACTGTGTGGATCACAATAAACTGTGGAAAATTCTGAAAGAGATGGGAATACCAGACCACCTGACCTGCCTCTTGAGAAACCTATATGCAGGTCAGGAAGCAGCAGTTAGAACTGGACATGGAACAACAGACTGGTTCCAAATAGGAAAAGGAGCACGTCAAGGTTGTACACTGTCACCCTGATTATTTAACTTCTATGCAGAGTACATCATGAGAAATGCTGGGCTGGATGAAGCACAAGCTGGAATCAAAATTGCCGGGAGAAACGTCAATAACCTTAGATATGCAGATGACACCACCCTTATGGCAGAAAGTGAAGAGGAACTAAAAAGCTTCTTGATGAAAGTGAAAAAGGAGAGTGAAAAAGTTGGCTTAAAGTTCAACATTCAGAAAACTACGATCATGGCATCTGGTCCCATCACTTCATGGCAAATAGATGGGGAAACAGTAGGAACACTGTCAGACTTTATTTTGGGGGGCTCCAAAATCACTGCAGATGGTGATTGCAGCCATGAAATTAAAAGACCCTTACTCCTTGGAAGGAAAGTTATGACCAACCTAGATAGCATATTGAAAAGCAGAGACATTAGTTTGCCAACAAAGGTCCATCTAGTCAAAGCTATGGTTTTTCCAGTAGTCACATATAGATGTGAGAGTTGGACTACAAAGAAAGCTGAGTGCTGAAGAATTGATACTTTTGAACTGTGGTGTTGGAGAAGACTCCTGAGAGTCCCTTGGTCTGCAAGGAGATCCAACCAGTCCATTCTAAAGATCAGTCCTGGATGTTCTTTGGAAGGACTGATAATAAAGCTGAAACCCCAATACTTTGGCCACCTCATGTGAAGAGTTGACTCATTGGAAAAGACTCTGATGCTGGGAAGGATTGAGGGCAGGAGAAGAAGGGGACAACAGAGGATGAGATGGCTGGATGTCATCACTGACTCGAAGGATGTGAGTTTGAGTGAACTCCAGGAGTTGGTGATGGACAGGGAGGCCTGGCGTGCTGCAATTCATGGGGTCACAGAGATTTGGACACGACTGAGCGTCTGAACTGAACTGAACTGTAGGACAGCTAAAAATGTGTATTGTTCTGCTTTGGAAATGATATGCAACTTACGACAAAATTTCAACATCAAAAGGAAGCACCAGAAAACAGTTAAGCTAAAGGCATAGGTGTTCTCAGTGGAGCAGTCTGTGGACACAGCTGGTAGCTATTTCTTACTTGTGATTATTACAAGAAAATCTGGTACTTTCTGTGATCATACACAAATCTGTCGTCATAATGTCCTACTTCATCTTTTTATCCCGTGTTAAAAGGGAAAGGAAAGGCTACTTGGAACGAGGACTAAAAGGAAAAAAACCATGATTATTGGAAGTGGTCAGCTTCAGCTTTTTTAAAGGAAACTCCCATTTTCACCTTTCCAGAGGGCTCTATGGCAAATTACTTATTCAGCTTCAGGACTCATCTGAAGTTTAGATTAAGAATTAGTAGAGAAGTAAGAATGGAATTGAAATGTATCTTGAATCTGTCTGCTTAATCCCTGCTGCTGCTGCTGCTAAGTCTCTTCAGTCGAGTCCGACTATGTGCGACCCCATAGATGGCAGCCCACCAGGCCCCGTGGTCCCTGGGATTCTCCAGGCAAGAACACTGGAGTGGGTTGCCATTTCCTCCTCCAATGCGTGAAAGTGAAAAGTGAAAGTGAAGTCACTCAGTCGTGTCCGACTCTTAGCGACCCCATGGACTGCAGCCTACTAGGCTCCTCCGTTCATGGGATTTTCCAGGCAAGAGTACTGGAGTGGGGTGCCATTGCCTTCTCCCAGCTCCCCGCTAAATCATCTTTCATCTCTCTCAGTCTGATCCACTTTTGAGAAAGAGAATCCATTAGGGCATCCCCCGGAGAGACCCTCCTCTCTTGTCCTCTTGGCTCTGCTTGGAGAGTCTTGAGAAGCCAGCCCACTGCACAGTTTCTCCTCCTTCTCTGGGACTTTTCTGGAAGATCTAGCTGGCCTGAGACAACCCCTTTCCCAGGCTGTATGTCTTGCCTTGAACTGTCAAGGGGCCTTTGTGAAATGTGAGGTAGAGTTTAAAAGAGTTAGATCTGGCATCAGACGCACTGGGTTCCAGTACAGCTGCAGGACCAAGGGCTCCATCCTGGATTGAATAACCCCCCGCAGTTATGACAACGAGCTAGGCAAGGGAAAATGAGATTTAAAGGACCCCTTTACTCCACCTGATGGCAGATTCTCTGTGTGCTGCTCAGAGAGCCCGACGGGCAGCTAACCAGAAAGCAGCTCATAGTTGTCTTTGGCCGGGTCGTCTCCAGCCCATCATCCCTTCTCCAGTGGCCATCTGTGACATTCCTTTTCTTTCTGCAGAGACTTTCTGGGAGCTTGGCAACTGGACTCATTGTTCTGCCACATGCGGCCACTTGGGAGCCCAAGTTCAGAGACCCCAGTGCCTGATGGCCAACGGGCAGGAAGTGAGCGAGGCCTTCTGTGACCAGCTCCGCAAGCCACAGGCTGCGTTCCAGCCCTGTAACATTCAGGACTGCCCCCCAAGGTGTGTGCAGTCACTCTTCTCTCCTTGCTACCAGTGTTTGACTTGTTTGAAAATGCATAGTAATGTGGAATGAATAACTCAACCACTAAGATTTGTTTTATGTGGACTATACTAGGTGCTCAGCTAAGTAGTTTATGTGGATCACTTCACAGTCACCTATCAAGTCAATATCGTTCATTTTCTTTTTTTAAAAATTTATTTTATTTTTTTGTTATGCTACACCACATAACCAACCAGGGATTGAACAAAGTCCCCTGCACCAGAAGCTCAGAGTCTTAATCGCTGGACCTCCAGTGATGTCTCCAGTGTTGTTCATACTCTATTATACAGTTGGAAAAACTCCCCTAGGCCACACAGTTATGAGGGCCAAATTCAAATCGGGTTCGTCTTCAGAGCTTCTGGTGTTAACTGCCACTCTCACCTGCTCCCTGCAGTCACAGTATACCTTAGGAGCACAGGGAAGTTGACTTCATAGGTTCACCTCAGAGATATGGCAGTAGGCCAGCATCACAAGAGGCACTCATGAAAAGCACCATTCCTTGGACTCTACCCCCACGGGTGATGTTGTTATTCAGTTGCCTGTCATGTCTGACTCTTTGTAACCCCATAGACTGCAGCACACCAGGCCTCCCTGCCCCTCACCATCTCTCGGAGTTTGCCCAAGTTCATATTCATTGCATTGGTGATGATGTCTAGCCATCTCATCCTCTAATGCCCTCTTCTCCTTCTGCCCTACATCTTTCCCAGCATCAGGGACTTTCCCAATGAGTCATCTGTTCTCTTCAAGTGGCCAAAATGCTGGAGCTTCAGCTTCAGCATTAGTCCCTCCAGTGAATAGTCAGGTTGATCTCCCTTAAGATTGACTGGTTTGATATCCTCACTGTCCAAAGGACTTTCAGGAGTCTTCTCCAGCACCACAGTTCAAAGGCATCATCACTTCTTTGGTGTTCTGCCTTCTTTGTGGTCCAGCTCTCACAGCTGTACATGCCCACTGGGAAGACCACAGTCTTGACTATACGGACCTTTGTTGGCAGAGTAATAATGTCTCTGCTTTGCAACATACTGTCTAGGTTTCTCATCGCTTTCCTGGCAAGAAGCAATCGTCTTCTGATTTCATGGCTACAGTCACCATCCACAGTGATTTTGAAGCCCAAGAAGAGGAAATCTGTCTCTACTTCCACCTTTTCCCCTTCTATTTGCTATGCAGTAATGCAGCCGGATGCCATGATCTTAGATTTTTTTGCTATGTAGTCTTAAGCTGGTTCTTTCACTCTGCTCCTTCACCCTCATCAAGAGGCTCTTTAGTTCCTCTTCACTTTCTGCCATTAGAGTGGTATCATCTGCATCCCCAGGGGTAAAGCCATTAATAACCTTTCAATATCATAGATGACACAAGTCAATAGTTTTAAAAGTATCCAAAATCAAACTCATAATCTCCACCAAATCTGATCTGCCCCTAGTTCGTGTTCCAGATCACAATGACTACATCCAAAGCTACCCACCCGTTTCCTCTCACTTCCATCCGTTCCTGTCAGTTTCCCACTATTCCCAATGTTTTTGTCATTCCTCACAAGGGCCACATCAGGAGCCTCCTGAGTTTTGTCTCCTCTCTAGAGTGCCTTGTCCTTTCTATAAGCAGAAACATCTTTTACTTATTTTTTATTGGAGGATTGTTGCTTTACGATGTGTTTCTATTGTACAGCAAAGTTAATCAGTCACATGTATACATACATCCCCTCTTTTTTGGATTTCCTTCCCATTTAGGTCACACAGAACGATAAGTAGAGATCCCTGTGTGATACAGCAGGTTTTCATTAGTTATATCTTTTAACAAGTTCAGTTCAGTTCAGTCGCTCAGTCGTGTCTGACTCTTTGCGACCCCGTGAATTGCAGCACCCCAGGCCTCCCTGTCCATCACCAACTCATGCAGTTCACTCAGACTCACGTCCATCGAGTCCGTGATGCCAGCCAGCCATCTCATCCTCTGTCATCCCCTTCTCCTCCTGCCCCCAATCCCTCCCAGCATCAGAGTCTTTTCCAATGAGTCAACTCTTCACACGAAGTGGACAAAGTACTGGAGTTTCAGCTTTAGCATCATTCCTTCCAAAGAAATACCAGGGCTGATCTCCTTCAGAATGGACTGGTTGGATCTCCTTGCAGTCCAGGGGACTCTCAAGAGTCTTCTCCAACACCACAGTTCAAAAGCATCAATTCTTTGGCACTCAGCTTTCTTCACAGTCCAAGTCTCACATCCATATGTGACCACTGGAAAAACCATAGCCTTGACTAGACAGACTTTTGTTGGCAAGGTAATGTCTCTGCTTTTCAATATGCTATCTAGGTTGGTCATAACTTTCCTTCCAAGGAGTAAGTGTCTTTTAATTTCATGGCTGCAGTCACCATCTGCAGTGATTTTGGAGCCCCCCAAAATAAAGTCTGACACTGTTTCCACTGTTTCCCCATCTATTTCCCATGAAGTGGTGGGACCGGATGCCATGATCTTCATTTTCTGAATGTTGAGCTTTAAGCCAACTTTTTCACTCTCCACTTTCACTTTCATCAAGAGGCTTTTTAGTTCCTCTTCACTTTCTGCCAAGAGAGTGGTGTCATGTCCATATCTGAGGTTATTGATGTTTCTCCCAGCAATATTGATTCCAGCTTGTGCTTCATCCAGCCCAGAGTTTCTCATGATGTACTCTGCACAGAAATTAAATAAGCAGGGTGACAATATACAGCCTTGACGTACTCCTTTTCCTATTTGGAACCAGTCTGTTGTTCCATGTCCATATGGTGGTTTTATTCCTAGTTTTTTAAGGAACTTCCATACCATCTTCCATAGTGGCTGTATCAGTTTACATTCCCACCAACAGTGCAAGAGGATTCCCTTTTCTCCACACCCTCTTCAGCATTTGTTGTTTGCATACTTTTTGATAATGGTCATTCTGACTGGTGTGAGGTGATAGTCTCATTGTAGTTTTGATTTGCATTTCTCTAATAATAATCAATATTGAGCATCTTTTGGTGTGTTTGTTAGCCATCTGTATGTCTTCTTTAGAGAAATGTCTTGTGTAGGTCTTTTGCCCCACTTTTTGATTTGGTTGTTTGTTTTTCTGGTAGTGAGTTGTATGAGCTGCTTGTATATTTCGGAAATTAACCATTTTTCAGTTGTTTTATCTGCTATTATTTTCTCCCATTCTGAGGGTTGTCTTTTCACCTTGCTTATAGTTTCCTTTGCTGTGCAAAACCTTTTAAGTTTAATCAGATCCCACTTGTTTATTTTTTTTTTTATTTCCATTACTCTAGGAGGTGGGTCATAGAGGTTGTTGCTTTGATTTATGTCATCGAGTGTTCTGCCTATGCTTTCCTCTAAAAATTTTATAGTCTCTGACTTTACATTTAGGTCTTGAATCCATTTTGAGTTTATCTTTGTATATGGTGTTAGGAAATGTTCTAATTTGGTTCTTTTACATCAACATCCTTAGAATTCTTAAACCATTCAAACATCAATTCCAAGTCCAAACCTCATTAAAATGTCACTTCATCAGGTACAGACAAGTGACACATAAAATGTGTCATCAAACGCATAAAGAAAAATACAACGTATTGTTGAAACACATAACAGAAAATATGGATAAGTAAAGGTACTCTGAGTGCTATAAAGGAGCGCATTCCCTTAAATGAATCAGAACACGTACTTCCAATTCAAATTGCCGTAGAATTCTTTTCTCGGAACCTGATACGATTTTGACATTCATATGGAAGAGTGAGTGAGGACAAGAGATTTTTAGACAAACAAATCGATAGGAGGATAGGAAGACTTTCCTAACCTGATGTCGGAGTGTCCCACAAAACTGCTGTAAGTAAAACAGTGCAGCATCAGTGCAGAACACACTGAAGTTGTGCAGTGTAAGAAACGTGCAGAAACACACCCATTCAAAATGAGTTTAAACCCAAAAGCAGTTAGTCATAGAGGGAAGAAGAGTTTTTAAAAAATGAACACTATAAAACTACAGTAACTTTTTTTAAGGACATTAAAGAATGTGTTCATTTCTTCGTTGTGTCTGACACTTTGTGACCTCATAGACTGTAGCCCACTAGGCTTCTGTACCCATGGCAACCTCCAGGCATGAATACTAGAGTGGGTAGCCATTCTCTTCTCCAGGGAATCTTCCCGACCTGAGCATTGAACCCAGGTCTTCTGCATTGCAGGTAGATTCTTACCATCTGAATCACCAGGGAAGCCCAAGGACTGTTAAAGAAGATCTAAATAAAGGCATTTATTTATGGAAAAGGCATTGTATATTTATGGGTCATAAAACTTAATATTATTCAAGTGACAGTAAATTGATCTACACATTCAACACAGTCCCCATCAAAACCCCAGCTTCTTTGCAGAAATTGGCAAGCGGATCCTAAAATTCATATGGAAACATAAAGGACCCAGGTTAGCCAAAGCAATCTAGAGAAAGAACAAAGTTAGAGGGCTCAGACATGTCAATCAAAACTTAATACAAGACAGTCAAGACAGTGCAGTACTAAACTGGGCTTCCTTGGTGGCTCAGCAGTAAAGAACCCACCTGCTAATGCAGGAGACGCAGGTTTGATCCCTGGATCTACTCACTCCAGTATTCTTGCCTGGGAAATCTCACGGACAGAGGAGTCTGGCAGGCTGCAGTCCACACTGTCCATGGGATTGCAAAGAGTCGGATGTGACTTACTGACGGAACAGCAACATGGTGCTAACCTAGCATAGACACATAGATTGATGAAATTGAATTGAAAGTCTAGAGGCAAATCCATGTATCTATGTCAGGTGATTTTCTACAAGAGTGACAATACCAATTCAATGAGGGAAGAACAATTTCTTCCTCATTGGTGAAGAACAACTGAATATGCAAATGCAAAAGAATGAACTTGGACTTCTAGCATATATGATATACAGAGCATTAACTCAAAATTTATCAGAGACCTAAATTTAAGAGCTAGAGCAATAAAGCCCTTGGAAGGAACTCTGTAGCCACACATCTTCATGCTTTGGATTAGGAGATGGTTTCTTAGATATGACATGAAAAGCAAGCTACAACAAGAACAAAAATAGATAAATGGGACTACATGAAAATTTAAAGCTTTGTTGCTACAAGTGATGTGACCAAGAAAGTGAACAGCCCACAGAATGGGAGAAAATATTTAAAAATCATATACATGAAAGGGAAATTGTTTCTAGGCCTGTTTGTAAGTCCAACAAAGTTAGCCTAGGTACCCAACAAACACAATTGGCTATAGAGTTCTGCACTGTAATAGGTTTATGATACTTTCCACACAAATAATGCATAAAAAGCAAACACAGAATAAAACATTCTTCATCTTACATTACAGGACCTTGAAAAACTACAGTAGTACAGTTACAATAGCTGACATACAGGGGCACACTTGCATCTTTGAAAGTTCTCAACTTGAAGGTTCATATGTAGGGGACTTACTGCAAACTGTATACACTGAACAGTGACTTTTAGGCTACGTGAATTGTATCTCAATAATGTTGGAAAATTATAAAAAACAATTGTATAAGACAGAAAGTGGTCAACTAATTAAAGAGGAATAAATAAAATGAGAGCCCAAACCCACCGCATACAACAGAATAAATTCTGCCTGGATTAAAGTGCCTCAGTGTAGTCATTAAACTGGAATAGAACTACCAGGATGGGAAAGACCTTTTCAAGCATAAAACAAATGACAAGAAAAAATTGATACAGGTTACTAGTACAGAAAAAATTAAGAGCTGAATGTTAATTTTTTTCCTGTAATTCAGCTCACCCCTACACACAAGCCTCCATTTTTGCTCTAAGCAGGAAAACCCAAACTTGGCTGTAGCTTATGCTTTTACGCACAGTGATTTCTGAACCTTAACCTGCTCAATTAGGGGTTGGCCCTGTGCTTTTCACTCCTTCTCCCCAGGGGTGGTCTCAGTTTCTGAGGAGGAAAAGAGGATGAAAGGAAACTTAGGAAGCTGTCTGGCTCTGAAGGAGGGCAATCTGATCCTTACAGCTGGGCTTCTCTCCTCCCTACCTTCTCTGAATATTCGCTGGAAGGACTGATGCTGAAGCTGAAGCTCCAATACATTGGCCACTAATGGAAAGAGCCGATTCATTGGAAAAGACACTGATACTGGAAAACACTGAGAGCAGGAGGAGAAGGGGGCAACAGAGGATGAGATGATTGGATGGCATCACCAACTCAATGGACAAGAGTTTGAGCAAACTGTGGGACATGGTGAAGTACAGGGAAGTCTGGCCTACTGCAGTTCATGGGGTCACAAAGAATTGGAAACAACTGAGCAACTGAACAGCAACTCTCCTTCAGCCAGCTCACCCCTGTAGCTGGTCTCTGGCAATGCTGCCACAGCACGTGGTATTGGTACCCCCAGCACGCATGTGCTCACAAGGTTGTTTTCTTTTAATTTTTTAAGATCAGTCTTTATTTATTTTCACCATGCTTCACCACATGTGGGATCTTAGTTCCCCACCCAGGGATTGAACCCGAGCTCCCTGCATTGGGAGCACAGAGTCTTAACCAGTAGACCGACAGGGAAGTTTACACAAGGTTGTTTATACTGCACTGTGCTTTTGTTTCAGTGTCCTGGACATTGCCTGGGTTGCATTGTGAGGATGCTGCAGCATCACATAATTTGTCAGCACCCCAACAGTTCTGAGTCCGGCTGTGATGACAAAAAGAGGTACTGGCCCCACCCTAGGGTAGCACACAACCTCTTCCCACCTCAGATAAGCACTATGATGTCCGGAAATGGCATCATCCCTCCCTTACACCACCTCTCATAATGCACAGTTCATACTCAATTATGATTTTTTATGGCACCATCCTCAGTGGTGTATGTTATGCTGTTGCTGTTCCATCACTGAGGCGTGTCTGACTCTTTGCAACCCCATGGACTGCAGCATGCAGTCTGTAGGGAAACCCTGTCCCTTCAGCATCTCCCAGGGTTTGCTCAAATTCATGTCCATTGAGTCGGTGATTCTTTCTAACCATCTTAGCACCTTGATTTCCTTTAGGATTGATTGGTTTGATCTCCTTGCTATCCAAGGGACTCAAAAGAGTCTTCTCTTGAATATATCGAAATTAGAAAGCATCAGTTCTTCGGTGCTCAGCCTGCTTTATGGTCCAGTTCTCACATCGGTACATGACTACTGGAAAAAACATAGCTTTGACTGTACCGACATTTGTTGGCAAGATGATGTTTCCACTTCTTAATATGCTGTCTAGGTTTGTCATAGCTTTCCTTCAAAGGAGCAAGCATCTTTTAATTTCATGGCTGCAGTCATCATCCACAGTGGTTTGGAAGCCTGAGAAAAGAAAATCTGTCACTGCTTCCCCTTTTTCCCCTTCTTTTGGCATGAAGAGACTGGACGCCATGATCTTATTAGGCTTTTGAATGTTGAGTTTCAAGCCAGCTTTTTCACTCTGCTCTCTCATCCTTATCAGGAGGCTCTTCAGTCTCTCTTCACTTTCTGCCATTAGAGTGGAGTGGTATCATCTGCATATCTGAGGTTGTTGATATGTCTCCCAGCAATGTTGATTCCCGCTTATACTTCATCCAGCCCGGCATTTTGGATGATGGACTCCATGTAAAAGTTAAAGAAGCAGGGTGACATATACATCCTTGACATCCTCCTTTCCCAATTTGGAACCAGTCCATTGTTCCATGTCCTGTTCTGTTACTTCTTGACTCGCATACAGGCTTCTCAGGAGACAGGTAAGGTGGTCTGGTATTCCCTTCTTTTTGGAATTTCCCACAGGTTGTTGTGATCCACACAATCAAAGGCTTTAGCATAGTCAATGAAGCAAAGAAGTAGAAGTGTTAGTCACTCAGTCATGTGCAACTCTTTGCGACCCCATGGCCTGTAGCTTGCCAGGCTCCTCTACCTGTGGGGTTTTCCAAACAAGAATACTGGAGTGGGTTGCTATTCCCTTCTTGAGAGGATCTTCCTGACCAAGGGATAGAAGCTGGGTCTCTTGCATTGCAGGCAGATTCTTTACCATCTGAGCTACCAGGGAAGCAAAAGTAGAAGGTTTTCTGGAATTCCCTTGGCTTCTCTATGATCCAGTGAATGTTGGCATTTCAATCTCTGGTTCCTCTGCCTCTTCGAAACCCAGCCTGTACATCTGGAAGTTCTCAATTCACAGACTGCTAAAGACTAGCTTGAAGGATTTTGAGCATAACCTTCCTAGCATGTGAAATGAACACAATTGTACAATAGTTTAAACATTCTTTGGCATTGCCTTTCTTTGGGATTGGAATGAAAACTGACCTTTTCCAGTCCCGTGGCCACTGCTGAGTTTTCCAAATTCATCAGTTATCTTTAATTTACAGATTAAATTTGGATCCTAGTGTTTTCAATTATTCTAAATTTATTCCTCTCTTTAGAAACTGTTTGATTAGGACGTTGGGACAGTGGGTTGGCAGAGAATAAAGTAAACTTGTATCTTGTTGAGGGGCTTACACAAGAAGAATGCCTCTGTCTGATGTAAAAGTCTGAACTGGTAGATGGCTTAGAGGGTAGAAGAGCTCTGCTCCCTGAGATCACTCCGAGACATAGATGCCTTCCATCTGGCGGCTCCACCACCCTAGAGGAACGTGCTTCAGCCAGAGACAGTGAGGAGAGAGCTGAGAGGGCCACCAATGGAATCTGGAGTTCTGCCACCCTCTTCTTGGTGTAACTTTGAACTTTCTGAGCTCCTGATCTTCAGATTGGGGTCTTACTGTTCATGTCAAATTATGGTTGGGGAGTTGTTTTTTAATTGAAGTGTAGTTGATTGACACAAGTGTGTTAATTTCTGCTCTACAGCCAAGTGATTTAGTTATACATATTTACATCTTCTTTTTTAATATTCTTCTCCATTATAGTTTATCATAGGATACTGAATATAGTTCTCTGTGCTACATATTAGGAACTTGTTTATCCATCCTATATATAAAAGCTTACATCTGCTAACACCAGCCTCCCACTCAGTCCCTCCCCCAACCCCCTCCCTTGGCAACCACCAGTCTGTTCTGTCAGTGATTCTGTTTCTGTTTCATGCTGCTGCTGCTGCTAAGTCACTTCAGTCGTGTCCAACTCTGTGCGACCCCATAGACGGCAGCCCACCAGGCTCCCCCATCCCTGGGATTCTCCAGGCAAGAACACTGGAGTGGGTTGCCATTTCCTTCTCCAATGCATGAAAGTGAAAAGTGAAAGTGAAGTCGCTCAGTCGTGTCCGACTCTTAGCGACCCCATGGACTGCAGCCCACCAAGCTCCTCCGTCCATGGGATTTTCCAGGCCAGAGTACTGGAGTGGGTGCCATCGCCTTCTCCGGTCTGTTTCATAGGTAGGTTCATTTGTGTCATTGCTTAGATTCCACTCATAAATGACATCACATGGTATTTGTCTTTCTTCTTCTGACATTTCACTTAGTATGATAACATCTAGCTGCATCCACATTGCTGCAGATGGCATTATTCCATCCTTTTTTGTGTCTGAGTAGTATTCCATTGTATATATGTACTACATCTTCATCCATTCCTCTGTCAATGGACACTTAGATCGATTCCATGTCTGGCTGTGTGAATAGTGATGCTATGAACATCGGGGTGCTTGTATCCTTTTTATTTTTAGTTTGTCCAGTATATACCCCGGAGTGGGATTGCTGGATCATATGGTAACTCTTGTCAGTTTTCTGAGGAACCTCCATACTGTTTTCCACAGTGGCTGCACCAACGTACATTCCCACTAGCAGGGCAGGGGGTTCCCTTTTCCCCACACCCTCTCTAGCATTTATTTGAAGACTCTTTAATGATGATCATTCTGACTGGTGTGAGGTAGTTCCTCACTGTAATTTTGATTTGCATTTCTCTAGTAATTAGGGATGTTGAGTACCTTTTCCTGTGTTTATTGGCCATCTGTATTTCTTTTTTTGGAGAAATGTGTATTTAGGTCTTCTGCCTATTTTTGAATAGGTTTTTTTATGTTGTTGTTGAGTTGTATGCGTTCTTTGTCTATCTTGGAAATTAAGCCCTTATTGGTTGCATCATTTGCAAATATTTTCTCCCATTCTGTAGATTGTCTTGTGTCTGGGAGGTTTTGATTAACTGGTTTAGTGTGAAGCACTTAGCAGCCTGAGTCATAGCAGATGCTCACTCTGTGGCTCTTCCTTCCTCCTCCACATCGTGACTTGCTGGGGAAAATGAGATGACCCTGACCATTGGCTCAGTTTCCATTTTGAGCCTTCACTAAGTTTTGTCAATGTAGTGTCAGCTGCATTTCCTATTCCCAACACAATTCCAGCCAGAACCATTCTCCTCGAATGGAAAATGTTCAGAACAGCCACCCTGATTCTCAACAGAAAACCTAGTTTCCAATTTTGTTCAGAAGATAGAGCCCACACACTGATTGATATGTATCATCCCAGATGTTTTACTATGCACGCTCAAAGATATATTTATATTACAAACACACAAGGTTTGTGCTTTCTTTATAATAAACAAGACATATTTTGTATGAAACTTGTTTTTTTTTTCCTACTGATCAATATGTTATTGACTTTTCCCCCATCTGAGTACATAATGGTCACTTCATTCTTTTGAATTGTATTTACTATTACCTCATTCTTGTCCATTGCTGATGGACATTTAATTGTTTCTGTTTTTTGCTATCACAAACAAATGCTGCAGTAAACATCCTGGAACATATATCTTTATGCCTAAAGGGTAATACTCTTATAGGATAGATTTTGGATGGACTTAAATTGACAGACGGAGAAGGCAATGGTACCCCACTCCAGTACTCTTGCCTGGAGAATCCCATGGATGGAGCCTGGTAGGCTGCAGTCCATGGGGTCACTAAGAGTCGAACACGACTGAGCGACTTCACTTTCCCTTTTCACTTTCATGCATTGGAGAAGGAAATGGCAACCCACTCCAGTGTTCTTGCCTGGAGAATCCCAGGGACGGGGGAGCCTGGTAGGCTGCCGTCTGTGGGGCTGCACAGAGTCGGCCACGACTGAAGTGACTTAGCAGCAGCAGCAGCAAATTTACAGACATGCCTATCTGGATACTGCTAAATTACCATCAAAATGTCTCTACCAACAGTATATGAGAGTTCCCCTTTTTACCAACTTTATATAGGTTTTCAGTGTTTTAAAAATTTTGCCAATCTGATGGATGAAAATTTATATCTTAATGTAATTTGTACTTTTCTGTTTGGTATGTCTTTTGGCTCTTTGTGTTTTTTCTCTAACCCATCTTTCCTTCTTTACTGCCAACCCACTCGACCTTCCTCTTTCCCCTCCTCCCTCCATTCCTTCCTCCTTCCTTCTTTCCTTCCTTCCATACATATATGTATAAATGGGCTGAAATCCAACACTGTCATTATTTTGTTGCTCAAATCATTTTATCTTTGGCCATTGGGAGAGTTAAAAGACTGACTGCATATAAACTAGTGCATGAAGGCATGCACACACAGACATGCACATGCATGCATGTGCACACACATACACACAAGTGCATACATGCACACACAACTACTTTTCTTCCATATGTATGAATTTACACTGAAATCCTGGATGCCAATCCAGCACCATAAAGGTCATGATTATAGTAAAAGTATAATATGATTATACCCTTTTCTTTTTTTGGCAACTTCTTTCTCTCAGAGGGACAAGCCTGGGGTGCATTATCAGCAATGTATTTTTCTGGTTTGACTTTCATATACACATCAAGTAGTCTCAGAATTGATGATGCATACTCCCTGTGAAAAGAAAAAATATGACCAATGAGAATGTAGAGTGGTTACATCATTCTTTCTGTCTGTTGCCTTAGAGCTCCCAAGCAGAACCCTCTTCCAGTGTAACTCAGGTCACCCCCTTTTTTCCCGCCCCCTTCCGTGTGGTTATAGCGTTCATCTGGTGCAGTTATTCTCCTTTGTCACAGTCTACGTGCCTTCTTGGGTTCTCCCCACCTCCTGGGTGATGGTTTTTATCATTTGATATGCAGTCAAGTTGACTCCGTGGTTTACAGTTCTCGTGTGTGTGTGTGTGTGTGTGTGTGTGTGTGTGCATGTGCACTCTGTTGTGTCTGACTCTTCGCAGACTCCATGCAGAGTAGCCTTCAGGCCCCTCTGTCAGGGCCTGTGGAATGAGGATGTGTCAAATTGTATAAACATTCATGTACAGACTTTTGTGTAAAACTTAGGTTTTCATTCTTCTTTGATAAATACCTAGAAGTGGATTTCTGGCTCATATGATAGGTGCATGTTTAGAAGAAACTGTCAAACTGTTTTCCAAAATTTATGTTCCCACTAACGACATACAGGTGTCAGCTGCTCAAATCCTCGTCGGTACTGAAGATTGTTATGTTTGTGTCTGTACGTGTATATGTGTGGGCTTTCCCAGATGGTGCCAGTGGTAAGGAACCTGCCTGCCAAAGTAGAAGACATAGGAGATGCAGGTTCATTCCCTGGGTCAGGAAAATTCCCAGAGGAGGGCATGATAACCCACTCCAGTATTCTTGCCTGGAGAATCCCATGGGCAGAGGAGCCTGGCAGGCCACAGTCCATGGGTGGCAAAGAGTCAGACATGACTGAGCGACTGAGCATCCATGCACGTGTGTATGTGTATTTTGTAGCCATTCTAATAGATGCATAGTGGTGTCTGATTGGGCTTCCCTGGTGGCTCAGATGGTAAAGAGTCCACCTGCAGTGTGGGACACCTGGGTAATAGGTGTCTCATCGTTTTCCTCTGGATCTCCCTATTGACTAGTGATGTCCATTTGTCAGGTTTGTGTGTCTGTGTGTATTGTAGCTATTCTAATAGGAATATAGTGGTATGTCATTGTAGTTTTAATTTGCATTTCCCTGTTGGCTAATGATGTTGAGTATGTTTTCATATACTTCTCTGTCATCTTTTATGGATTGAACTTTGTCCATTCCTCCTCCCCACCCCCCCAAAAATGTCTAACTCCTAGAATGTGACCTTATTTGGAATTAGGGTCTTTGCAAATGATCAGGGAGCAATGAGACCATTAGGGTGTGTAACATTAAGGTGGGTAAAAGACCTGAGTCTGGGAACATCAATATGACTGGTATTTTTTTTCGTGGGGGATGTGGACCATTATTTAAAATCTTTATTGAATCTGTAACAATATTGCTCATTTTATGTTCTGGTTTTTCGGCCATGAGCCATGTGAGATCTTAGTTCCCTGACCAGGCATGAAACCTACACCCCTGCATTGGAAGACAAAATCTTAACCACTGGACCACCTGGGAAGTCCCATGACTGATAGTCTTATAAAATGGGGAATTTGGACCCTGGTGCCTACACATAGGGAGAAGATGAAGGCAGAGATTGCTAAGCCAAGAAACACTGAAGGTTGCGAGCAAAGCTCCAGAAGCAAGGGGAAGAACAGAACAGATTCTCCCTTGCAGCCCTCAGGAGGAACCCGCTCTACCAACATCTTGCCCTTGGACTTGTAGCCTCCAGAACAGTGAGAAAGTAAAATGGTTATGCCACCTGCTTTGTGAATCTTTGTTACAGCAACTTTAGCAACTAATACACCATCTGTGTATAATCTTTAGTGAAGTAGCTGTTTAGATCTTTTATCCATTTTCCCTCTTAGAGTTTTAAAAAGTCTTTTTTAAAAATTTAATTTATTTTAATTGGAGGTTAATTACTTTACAATATTGTATTGGTTTTGCCCTACATCAAATATTCTGGATACACAGCCGTTGAAGTCTGTGTTGGAGATGAAGAAACAGGGTTCAGACAAGGAAGGCACTGTATACCAGGTCACATGCGTTAGTCTGTCTGTGGAAGAAACTAGCGTCTTCACCTCTCTTCTGGCTCCCATCTTCCAAGGCTTGCTGACTGTCAGCATTTCCTGGCCATGCTTCCTTGCTAACCACTGTAACTCCCTAATGGATTCAAGTAAAGAAGTCTTGTTGGGGATACTGGAGGTGATGGAGACACAGACCTGTTTACCCTAGAGAGCAGCTGGCAACCTGTGTGCGCTGTTGAAGGGGATGGGGATGGTGACATTGGTGAAAATCCTAAGTCTGTGACACAAGATGAAAATCTGCATGGCCGTGTAAAACAGCACTGAGTGCAGAGAGAAGACTAGGTGAAAGTTTCTTGTTGTTGTATTGGATACTGTGACCTTCGAAAAGTATATTATCAGCACTCTTTTTAAACAGCTTTTTTTGAAGTTTGCTAATTTAGGATTACCAGGTTCATCTTCCCTCTCTTTGATGAATGTTCAGAGGTCTCCTCTTCCCCTCACATTACCAGGCTACGCTCACACAGAGACTCTCAGGGAGGGCCTTGTTTGTGTCAGTCGCTCAGTCGTGTCTGACTCTACAACCCCATGGACTGTAGCCCACCTGGCTCTGTCCATGGGATTTCCCAGGCAAGGATACTGGAGAGCGTTGCTGTTTCCTCCTCCAGGGGATCTTCCCGACACAGGGATGGAACCTGCATCTCTTGTGTCTCCTGCATTGGCAGGAGGATTCTTTACCAGCTGAACCACCAGGGAAGCCCCAGAGAGGGCCTTGGGTAGTTTTGTACAAAAGTCTATATAAATCAGATGTTTTACGGGGCTGGGGAATGGGGATCCCCAGCCTCTGACTGCTGAACACCGCTCTCCATTCTTCCTGCCGCCTAGTTTTTGTTTTTTTTCTTTAATCATTTTATTGTTTTAGAACAGTTTTAGGTTCACAACAAAATTGAGTGGAAAGAACAGAGAGTTACCCTGTGCCTCCTGCCCCCACACTTGCACAGCCTCCTGACCTTGAGTAGCCTGTGCCGAGGGTGTGGGTGTCAGAATGGGAGGCTTGACCTTGACACAGCATAATCACCCAAAGTCCATGGTGCACGTTAGGGTTCACTCTTGGCCTTGTTGTCCCTCCATGTCTTATGAATGACAGAGCCTTTCTTTCTAATTCTGTGGTCTTATTTTCCACAACAAGGATATGCAGGGAGACAGGGTAGAGACGGGATGGGGTGGGGGTGAAATTTCCTACTGCTTTTTGTCTCCCAATGTTCCCCATTCTTCATCAGATTCATCCAAGTTTGGCTTAGTGGAAACTCATTCTAAATCTGGCAGATGGTTAAATAATATGACTAGTTTCCAGTGCTTTTAATATGTGTGACTGTGTGTGTGTGAATTATGTATAACTTAACCTAGAAAATACTTTCTAAACAAGGTCTCCCAGAGAAAATTGGTTGCAGAAATGATTTCATGAAAATTAATTTAGTGATACTTTATTACTAGATACATATAATTCAACATAATTTCCCCTAATAAATACAAAAGTAAATAAAAACAAATTACTGCCACATAATGAAAAATACTTTAACCAAATGTTGACAGACTTATTCTCAGTTATGGATATATATTTTGAAACAATTCTAAAACTACAAGACTAAACTTTTAAGATAAAATAAATCATATTACCCCCAAAAACACCCAATAAGAATTTATTCATGGGACTCCCCTGCCAATCCAGTGGTTGGAACACCACGCTTCTGATGCAGGAGGCACAGGTTCGATCCCTGGTCTGGGAACTAAGATCCCACGTGCGGCATGGCGTGGCTGGGGTTGGGGGAGAGAGTTGCATTCATTAGGGAATGTTCAGCATTTATATACACAGTCTGTTCTGTCTACTTCACTCGGTGCCACCATTCCTGCCCTCCCTCCCTTCTTGGAATTGCTCTTCACACTGGAGGAGGAGGAGGACCTAACTGTGCTCATCCTGAGCCTGGTTCTTCTTCTGTACTGTGATTCTGGGAATGGCAATTAGGTGCATAATTGCCTGTGGTTACCCTAAACATTTTCTTCAGAGCTGCTGGTCATTCTCTAAACTTCTGCAAATGCTTTTTCCTTTTTGGAAATAGTGTATTCAAACCACATTATTCCCCTACCCACACTCTCCATTCTCTGTAACAACTTCTAGGGTGCTTGTGAAGCTTTAGAGGTGCTCCTCTCAGAAATCATACTCCTCATCAGCTAGAAACAGGCTAGGTTATTCTACAATCCTTGCTACAGGCCAGAAAGGGAGTACTGAGTAGGGAATTCTCCTAATATGAAAATGGAGGAACAGGTACAAAAAGAGATTAGGTGACTTGTGAACAACCCCTGATTCTTGGTTTGCACTCTTACTTTGTGGATTTCAAGGCATCACAGGACCTGATGCTCAGAGCACAGTTTCTGTGAGATAGGCAGAGCAGACATTCTTTTACAAATGAAGACACTGAGACTCGAAGACAAGAGTCACTTGCCTAGGGTAACACAAATAGAAATTAACATCATTGGAACTGTGAACTCAGGTGCTTCCATTTCCAACCCACGCAGCCTTAGATTTCCACCTTAGGGTGCCTCTTACTAACTTGAACCCTGTGAGGAGCAGTGCAGCATCTTAACAGCCACCAATGAAAACCTGACTCAGGGAATACCTCACAGATGCTTGAAGTCTAAAGAGAAAAATACTGTTGTCTTGAAAGAAGAATCCGTGTGTCATTTTCCGTGGTGCTCTAGAAAAGTCCTAAGGCACTTGATGAATGATAACACCTATGTGAATAACCATATACTTGACGTAAGTATAAACACAAGTATAAATTATAATAGATTGAAACAAGTTACCAAACAGTATGTTGGGATTAAAAATAGTTCTGATGGGAATATACATAATTTAAGTCTCAGAAAAGCATACTAAAGAACAATCTTGGTTAAAATATTAATTCGAAATGGATTTAAAAATCCTGATTTCCTCTGACAGATTTTCTAAATTTCTTGTTTAAAAATTTTAAAAATGGTTAGTTTTCACTAAAAAAAAATTTTTTTTCCTACTATAGAAAATTGATTTTGTCCTTGAGAACCCAACATGATGTGAGTTCGCTTCCTTTTAAACATGATTTGAGAATTAGAAGGCCTTCACCGCGGGAGCGATCTTGCGGAAGAATTTATGACCTTGGGAATTTGTAGTTTCAAACAGGTAGCCAGGAGGGGAAGGGTAGCTAGCCGGGCAGGTCTCCAGTTTCTTGGGCATATACTCGAGAGAGTACGTGGTGATGTCGTCAAACGGAAGCGGCCTCTTCAAGGGAGCGTCCGCAGGTTTGCAGCTCTCGGTGGCAATTAGTTCATGGGGCACGTAATGAGACCTAAAAGTGCTCAGGCCATCGAATTTTCCGGATGGGCTGGGGATCTGCGGCCCCTGCTTAATGAGTCCCTGACGGCAGCTTTCCCATGCTGGGAAATCTTGCTTCGTGGTGCTCTTTCCTTGGAAAGGAAAGTTATGATTTCTCCTACGAGAAGCAGGCCTGATGGGAAGCACACGCGTGGCCTGATGCGGGACATAGTCGAGGTGGCTGGTGCTCTGCAGCTGCATGGTACCTGCGGGAGGGACATACTCCAGCGCTTTCTGTACTTGCGGTGCTGGGAGTGCCCACGCTTGAAAGCTGTCCCGGAACTCGGTGCTTCCTTCAAATGGAGCGTCCTGGGCCACTCTGGTATGTGCAGGTCTGCAGATCTTTGCCGTTTCACCGACGAGACCCTGAAAGTCGCATCGGTGAGTTGTGAGGTCCTCCAAGGGTTGGTCGGGTGGCTTGTAGCTGTCTTTTGGCCTTGCCAAATTGAATTCTGGTCGATGAGGCACATAATCAAGGCGATGACTTGTGTTACAGCTAAAGGGGATGGTAGAGCGTTCGACCGCTGGACTGGGTTTACAGCTTTGTCTAGGCTTTATCTCCCGAGGGACATAGTCATCCTGAAACGTTGTTGAATTTCCAAATCTCACAGTAGGGGGATAGTAAGTTTGTTGTGGCTTGTAGAGTTCACTTTTCTGAATGTCCCAAGCTCTATAATCATCTTAAAAATTTAAAAGAGAGAGAAAGCATTTTTAAATACTGAAGACCACCACCACCTTCTAAAAATCATGACTGATTTCTCTCATTGCCGTCCTTGCATTTCCTTTAGGTATCTCAACACCAATTAAGTAGGCAGTTCCACTGATTTCCCCTCAGATTTATTCCTTTTTTCCTTCACTTCTACTTTGCTCTTCCTATCTCCCCACTTTAATACACACAACTTTCCACTTTCAGATTCTTCTGATATAACATGGGAATGGAACATCTGAGCCTGACTGTTAATTGTTTTTGAAAACCGATAAGGTTGTGTTTTGGGTGAAGACAGAATTTAGGAGATTAGGGTTGTGTTCCCAGGAACTGGTTGGGATTTTTGTTATAACATGCTGAAGTGAAGCATAAAAGCTAGGGATTAACATAAAACCAAGGGCCCTGCTGTGTGCACAAGAATGATGTGGCTATTACTCCTTACTTTGGGGGGACTCCTCAAAGTAGAGAAAACTTCAGCTCCACTGTACCCCTGGAAGCCTACAGGACTCCCTGAGCAAATATTCAGGGTCCAGGGTAACTTGTACTATCCCGGGAGGAGCACTGGCTTCAATTTTCCTCCTTGGGAAATGGGCTTCATCTGGAGGTGAGGGGACCAGACTGAATGCTCTCTAAAGTGTGAGAGACTAAGTATGGAATTTAGAAATGAACATCAGGGCTGAACCTGGGATTTCGTGTTAAATACCTAAATTCTTCTTCTTGCAGCTCACCTAGACCATGGATGGAAAACTGAAGTGCTTATATTTCAACTGAGGTTTATTTAGGCTTTCTGTTTCTAGATGAGAAAGGGAGAAAGCTGAGAAATACTATGGAATTGACTTCACCCCAAAATACGTATCTCTAAATACCAAAAATCAATTTCTAAGAGACAGAAGATATACATGATAAAGAATTAGAGTCTAGGCTAAAGGCCACGCAGTGTTTATTCGAAAGGCAAAAGTTCAAATGCTTCTTCTGTGGATACTTCTTTTGAAGAGAAAAACTTCTCAGTCACGGGCATTTCTGCCAAAATAGCCACGTTTTTGACCAAATAATGATTACTCCCACCACCTTCAAGCTATTATTGTTTGAATGAGAATGAATAACCTAAGAGCAGGCAACCTTTTGGATAGTAGAGACCTGGTAAGAAAAGATGATCTGGGTCATGCACATTCTTGGTCTTGTGAACTTACATTTGAAAACAAATTCAGATACATGTGGGAGAAGAATGTGAAAGGTGCCATGGAGCAGAATTGGAGAGCTATGGTGGGCTGAAGACTTTGCAACAGACTGATAAGGAAACAGTGACATGATACATAGGCAGAGAAGGCGAGACCTTGAGGGCGATCAGAGAAGATGTGTCCAGGGGAGTGAGGATGCTGTGAGAAAAGCCAGCTAGCTCATGGCGGTGGTGGGCTGAGCAAGGGGTAGTTCTCCTTCAAGCTTCCTCTGCAAGCGATAGTTTTCCAATTCCACGTCACATGAAGCTTTACCACAAACTCTCTTTTTCTTGAGTCACCATGAAGGAATCTCTGTTGTTTGCTACAAGTATAAAATTATAGCACTATTTTTCAGTAACTAAAAGGAAACCAGAGGATGTTAATGGAAGGTCTATGGTTCAATATAAACATACAGGGAGACCCTTTGTTGCCAAAATGTCTACAAAAAAGATGTTAATTTCATGAGAGAAACTAAACAGAAGAGAATATTCTCCCTTACCAAAAAAGTTTGGTTTTCAAAAAGGAAGCAAAAATTCAGAGAGACGAGGTTTGATAGCAATGTATTAATTCCAGAGATCTGCATAAAATTGGTTTGCCTCTTTTAAATATCCCTATGTTCATATACCTGGAAATTTATTATTTTCCTATAATATTTATTAATAACATTCTAGCAATATCTTTAAAACATCATGGTCTTTATTAATGTCATTGGTTCTTAGTATCTTATGACACTTATGGAAAAAAATCAAACATAATGCTGCCTACATCTAACAATGCATCTGGTCATTTGGCAACTCCAGTACTGCACTTGTTAGATAAGGGCCATTCAGTTTAGTGTGGAGCTCGCTTTCTTCTAAACAGCTTTAAGCCCATGAGGTGCTTGCATGTGTTTGCTCATCATGAACATCCAGATGCAGAGCTCCAACTCCATCCTTACACAGTGAGCTGTTCTGGGTTCCTCTTTGAGGACAAAAGTCCTCAGTGGCACATGCAGTTTCTTTCTCTTGGTAGTTGGGGCTCTGTTCTCTGTGTTGTCTTATGGCACCAAGAATGTGGGACCAGTTTTCATAAAGTCAGGGGGCTCCATCCTTTCTTTCTCAATCCACACATCATCAAACTTGTCTCACAGTTTTAATCCTACCTGTAAGTTGATGACTCCCAAACTTGAATCTCTACTCCAGACTTCCCTTGAAATCCAAAGCAACATACCTATCTTCCTCCTAGACAATCTCTATTCAAATGTCCAAGAGGTAAATTGAAACTTAGTTTCCCCCAATTGAGTTCACCATCTTGCTCAGACTCATTTTCCCTAAATAACACGACAATAAAACACTATTTTGAATTTGGCATCTCATGTAAAGATTTCACCCAGTTAATTTTCTCTCCCTCAGTCCCTTCTCTCTGTTTCAAGTCATTTTCAAATCCTGTTTATTTTACTATCTAAATTATAAGTTTTTCCATCTGAGGCAATCATGCAATGAGTAGCAACCTGATGAAATCATCAAAAATAAGAATAAGGAAATAGAAGAAAAAATATTGTAAAATAAGGTTCTATAGGGTTTACAGCAAGATCCTTATTTCATTCTTGATATTTGTAGTTAGTGTCTTCTTATTTTTCTCCTTGGTCATTGTGGTTAGGGTTATTCAACTTTGTTATCTTTTAACAGAATCAGCATTTCATCAATTTTCTCTACTGTTTTTCTCTTTACAGACTCATTGATTGCTGCTCTTCATGCTTCTCTCTGGAATCATTTTCCTTCAACCTGAAGAACTTCCCTTAATTACTTTTGTAGTATGTATCTGCTACTAACAGATGTTCTCCTTTTTTTTTCCTTCCCTAAAAACCTCTTTATTTTACATTATTTTGAAGGATATTTTCACTACATATAAAGTTCTAGGGTTCACTGGGTTTGAAATTCTCAATTTCTTTTTCCTTTTAACATTAAAGATGTCATTCATTGTCTTCAGGCTTCTATAGTTTCTGGTGACGTTAAGTACATTTCTAACTTTTCTTTTGTAGATAATGTGTAGTTTTGCTCTTACTACGTCTAAGAAGTTATCTTTACTTGGTTTTCAGAAGTTTGATGACAGTTGCCAGACATGGCTTTGTGTTTATTTTGCGGTTTGATAAGCTGCTTGAATCTGTGACCTGAATTCCTTCACCAATTTTGGAAATTCTTTGACCATTATCTCTTCACTTTCTGATTCTTCATAGGTCTTATAAGTTTTTATTATTTGCTGCAAGTTATGCATAAGAAAATCATAGAAACTAAAATCAGTGTTACTTTCAACAGAAGAAAGCTTGCTCTTCCCTCTGTTGAGCAGATAGGATGTGGGGCAGACCACCTTGATCCAATCAGGAACTGAGCGAGACTGGTGTTCAGTGACATCTTTAATTAGACAAAGTCTTCCTCTAATTACGAATTTCTTCGGACAAGACCTGTGATGTGTTTGTAGCTTTGCCTTCATTCTAGTGGGGCTTTGTCTTCCAAGCACCTGTTCCCAAGAGAGACTGTGGGACATTTCTGTGAGCTCTTTCCAGCCCAGTCTTCTAGCCCACCATGCCCCCTCAACACTTAGCAAACACCCCACAAGGAAAACCAGCCCCGCATCTGGGGTACTTATAGATTCTAATCTGTCATACCTGCCTATGTGTGAGGTTCTCCACTGATTTCCCTTTCCCCTAGAAGAGTCCCCTGCTTATGCCACCCCAATCTTCAGCCTCGCCTAGACTTGACAGATGCTTCCAGAGGAGTGAACAGTTGGCCACCTCAGCTCATCTAGGAAGGACTACTCCATCTCTGTAAATTTAATTCTTTGCTTCTATTTAAAAAAAGATTTTTAAAGATTTATGTATGTTTTTAGCTGTTTCAGTGGAGGTTATGGCTTTCTGCCATCTACTATATCCTATCTGGTAGCAGAACTCAAAAAATTTTAGTGGCTACTAGAAAAATGTTAAGCTCCTCAGTCTGACAACCAAAACGTCACAATCATAACCTATGTTTTTGGAATTAGACACCAATCACTCAGATCCTGAAATTCTCTGGTCCACACCATGTTCACTGAATACCCTTTTATTTTTCTGGCTTTATGACTTTTTTGCTCATCTCACCCTAGTTTTTAGGATGTCCCTCCTCTTTCCATACATCAATACTTACTAGTCTCTGATGCATTCTCAGACTAGCCTGCAGTGATATCTTTTTCAGTCTACATTTTTGAAGCACTAATTTTTTCATAAATTTTCTAGTGAATCATTCCCCCCTCCTTGTGATATTTCATTTACTTCTTGTATGACTATTTAATTTTTCATGCTATATTGCTCTTTTTTTCCTCAACTGTAAAGTTTCTAAATGTCAACAACCCTGCTTCATTCAGATCTCTATTCCTTGTAGTGCCTGGCACACAGAGGAGTAATCCCTAAACAGTATTTATCAAATCAAATACTGACCTATTTTCTTTATGTGCACTTTAGTCTGAATAAGTTTCTAAACCAAGGCTGCTGGGGGTAGATAGATTTCTGTCTAAGAGTCACCAGTTCCATAGAGCCACATCTCCAGAATCTAGATGACACCCTTCTCACCATCTTGTAGTTTTTGTTTTTAATCATATCCCATTTCCATCTGCCCTCTGTTCTCTAACTGTTAGGTTATAGTGAGAGGCTCTTCCCATTGTGATTCCTCTTCAGCTACAGATCTGTCCTTATGGAGGGATCTACAGAGCCTGTAGTGTGGTCATCACACAGGATGGTAACATGTCCCCTTGGCCCATAGGTTTTCTTGTCTCATGCTCTCAACCCGGAAATACAAGGATAACTTTTCCTCACTAGGAAAGACCAGGAGAGAGGAGGCCAGAAGGAACCCAGGAATCCTCAACATTGGATTATGGGAAGAGAAGTACATGAATCTATAGGAAGCCCAGGTAATGAGACGCCAGAACTAGTATTGGATGTTTGAGTGTGTGTGCGTGTGCATATGTTACATGTGAATAGTCAAGGCATCAAGGATTATCAATATTATTGTATTTTAAGTGAACTTTATGGAGAAAAAAAGAAGAAAATCTTACTATGGTTGTTTAAAAGACCCAGTACAAACATTTCACCAGTTTTATGTCAAATTATTACATAATACATTATCTCCTATGCATACCAATTAATATATATCTTAGCAATTACTATATGCTGTATTAGATTATAAAAATATATTTGTTCACTGTATGTGAAAATCTTTGTGAAAGTTGCTCAGTCGTGTCCGACTCTTTGCGACCCTATAGTCCATGGAATTCTCTAGGCCAGAATACTGGAGTGAGTAGCCTTTCTCTTTTCCAGGGGATCTTTCCAAAACAGGTCTCCCACATTGCAGGTGGATTCTTTACCAGCTGAAGGACAAGGGAAACCCAAGAATACCAGAGTGGGTAGCCTATCCCTTCTCCAGCAGATCTTCCTGACCCAGGAATCAAACTGGGGTCTCCTGCATTGCAGGTGGATTCTTTACCAACTGAGCTATCAGGGAAGCCCTGATATGTTCACTGTATGTGTTGTCTTAAAAATTTGTTCTTTGTATGGTGCCTTATATGCTCACAGCTTAAAAAAAAACCAACAAAACAAAGAACATTGTTTATGATGTCCCTACTGAGCTGACATAGATCATAATATACTAATTCTATATACTTTGGAATGTTGTTTGGTCATTCAGTCAAAAAGAGTGACTCTTTTGTGACCCATGGACTGTAGCCCACCAAGCTCCTCTGTCCATGGGATTTCCCAGGCAAGAATACTGGAGTGGGTTGCCATTTCCTTTTCCAGGGAACATACACTTTACATACCCATTAAACTGCTAAGAGTGGTGTTTAAAGAATAAGTGTGTATTCAGTTATTATCTATTTAAAATATAAATCATTACTGTTATTGTGGATGGCATCACTTTTATAAAAAGGTTTCATATTAGGACATAGCCATTCAGTTATATCACATACGAGTGAAAAGACTGTAAGCCTAAATATGCAATTACGTTATTAACAAAAAATATAGAAATAGTATGAACTAACCAGATAGCCTATTTTTGGAAAATAAAGAACTGCTCAAAGCAACAGTGTTGTAAGACCAGATTGATTTTTGGAAAGAAACTGATCATACATCTTCCAGCCCCTTTCTCCCTGCAGTTGGTTGCCAGCAGGCAGAAGATATTCCATGCTGGAAGACCTAGAGGATCAGGTGGCCTGTGGGGAGCCAACATTGTCTCACTGGGTGAACACGCCTGTTTTATTCTGAAGTTCAGTATCAGGGACCATCTGCTAATAGAGGTAAGTGTCATCCTCTATCCCAGCCTTTATCAGTATAAAAGGCAATATTTTGGTTCTCTCCCTGCTAACTCTTTTGGTTGGTTCAGAACTTGAATGGTGAAGAGGGTTGCTATTTATCTGACTTTCTCAAAGGCTGCAGTACGCTCCGTAGTTCCATACTGGGAGGAAAGGAGAAGTACCAACTCAAAATGGCATAATGTGACAAATAGGACATAGTGCTTGTTCAGTAGTATCCTTTGTTTTCGTGGTTTGAGATAAAGAAAACTAAATGGCTGAATTTAGACAGGAACCCAGGTCTCTTAACTCTCAGCCAAGCAAATGGTGTTTTTTCCTCACTATACAATATTATTTGGACAAAAGAGAAAGAAGTTTTCTCCTAAGCCTTAGGGATTTAAGTTTGGCAATCTGCCAGAATTGCGATTTGATGTTGGATGTCAAAGCTGAAGGTTAAGTTTTTGTTTTTTGGCGTTTTAATTTTGGAAATGGCAAGTTACCTTTATAGGTTGGGACAGTGTCCAGCTTTCCTTTTTTAACTTGTTGTCTCTCCAGAGGCCGAATTATCACCACAGGCTGCACTTTGTAAGAATTAAAATCCCGTTTGTAGGTGGTGCCAAGATCAATCACCCCCTGTTTTGGTTTATATCCTTCTGGTGCATGGCGAGGCTGTTTGTCTATTTCATAAGGACGATAATCTGACCTGAAATATATAAGTTTGAAACATAGCCTCACAGGTTCTTTTGTTTTTAACTCTTTCAATTTAGTAGTAAAGTTTTCAATACTTTCACTAGAAAAGTCTAGAAGATATTAAAATGGTGATGGTTGGTAAACTCCTTGAAAGAGATTATTGAATTCCTTTATGTCCTACCCAGTGACTAAATACCTTAAGAAAAATAAATACTAAAAAAAAAAGAATTCCCAGTTTTCCAAACATCTTTACAATGGATCATTGGTTAACTGGATCTTACAGAAATAAAATAAAATCTTCCAAGAATTGAATTTTTGGTCTAATCTGGAAGGAAATCACAGGTTAAAGGTTTAAATGAATCTGAAGAAAATTTAACTATATCCCCTGGGTCCACTTTGTCAAAACACTTATTCATCCTATTAAAGACTCTAATGAACTGTTTGGGTGTGCTGTCTTTTTGTTGAGTCATGCTGTCTTCCCACTCATCATTAAATAATCAGTTAAAGGAGTCAAGTACATCTGACTCTGGCCTTTAGACATCAGTCATATTCATAGCATGGATGTAAGTCTTACTTAACTTCTGATCCCCCAGCAGCTCTTGCCAGGGATGGGGGTCATAGGGTACACTGGCCACCCTGGGCATTTGATAAACATTATGTTATTGCAGACACTGAGGCTGTCTGTTGAATTGGACCATTCCAAGACCACAGACTTGGAATGTTAAGACCAGCTGGGCCCAAATCCTGGCTCTGTCATTCGCTACATGTATTATATTGGATAACTTCACCTGTCTGTTCCAGTTTCCTTATATATAAAACAGAACCATAATGTCATCTACCTCATACAGGGTTCTTTTAAGGACTGACACATATATGCATGTACAGCATACACATGACTGTTTTGTACACATAAAGAATGATTATTTTGATTACTACTACTATTACTAAAAGTCTTCCAAATTGCTTTCTTTTCTTTGGCATTGACTTCCTATTGACGTGTCTATTGGCATTTCTTTTCTATTGGCTGTGGTCACTTATTTTATGATTTATTCAAACCATTTTTTTACTAATCAGTATTTTCTGTATGCAGTCATAACCTCCCAAAAACAAAACTCACTGAATCCCTTCTCTGTTCACAATGTAACTTCTTAGACTTGTCAACTCACCCCTGTCAATCCACTTCAACCCACCTTGACCCACTTCAACCTGGTTTTTCAGCACAGCCCTCTCTAGTACAGTTTCAAGGTCCACAGTGACTTCCATATAGTGAAATGCATCAGACAGTCTTAGTCCTCATCTTACCAGAGCTCTCCAGTAGTAACTTTCATTACTGACCATTCTTTCTATTTCTGGAAATCTCTTTCTCCCTGTCTTCCTCACTATTTCTTCCCAGTCTCCTATGTCGCTTCACCCTCCTAGACTCAGTCATGAAGTGCTAGAGTTCCTCAGCACTTGGGTCTGCACACTCTCCTCTGCTCATCGCATGTTCCCTCCTGAGCACAGCTCCTCCACCCCCACAGCTGTCATCACTAACTAGATGGAAATGCCTCTCAAACTTACATCTCTGCTTAGACCACTTCTCTTAGATCCAGACCAGTTTTCACAAGGCCTCTCAGATAGTCAACGGCATCTCAAAATGTACTATACCCCTAATCAAAATATTTCTCCCCAACAAATCTGGCCGCATTTGCTTGTTCCTTATCTTAGTGAATGGCACCACTTCTTCAGCTGCACAGTCAGGAACCTAGACTGACCCTTCATGCCTCACAGGACTGAATCCGTCATCTTGTATGTCTCCTGCAATGGCAGGCAGGTTCCTTTATCACTGGTGCCACCTGGGAAGCCCCTTCATGCCTCACCTTCCTCTTAGTTTATCACCACCTCCTATCAGCTTTTTCTCCTAAATCTCTCTTAAATCTGATTTTCTCTGTCTCACCCACCACCCTGATATTCTAAGCTTTTGTAATAGCTCATCCACATCAGTTCAGTAGCTTCCTAAACTCACTCACTAGAGAGAGAACTAGTTTCTTTTCATACCCCCTGCAACACACACACACACACACACACACACACCCCAAAAAGAAACCCTCAGTGGCTTCCTACTGCTCTAAGGCTATAGGAGAAACAGCATGGTCCCTTCCAGTAGCTCCAACTCACCTCGTGCTTCCTCTGCCCCTGCTGGCCTTCTCCTTCCTGCTTCATGCTGCTCTCTGCCTGGAAAGCACTTTCTTACATTCTTAATCCAGTTAAGTGCTTCACAGCCTTCAGATTTTAGATCATTCTTCTTATTTCCCTGATAAAGTCAAGCCTCTTATTCTGGCTCTCAAGTTACCTGGTGCCTACCCTTCCTAGATTTGATCACTGTTGCAATTTTATACTCATTCTGAATGATGTTTGTGACTGCCACCTCCACTAGACTGCAGCGTCTGTAAGCACAGAGATCAGGACTGTTTCCGCTCATCATGTATTCCAGGCACCAAGCATAGCGCCTGACACTTAACAAAGGCTTGAGAAATACTATTTAGAAAATGAACAACAGTAGACATCACATACCTCTCCTTCTCAAGATATCTGAGTTGTTCTTTGCCCTTCCCAAATACCAGCTAGAGAGGAACAGGCTAAAATGCAATCAGGAAGTGGAAGAATCAGGGAGAGGACAGAGGAAGCTTAGAAGTCTTAATTTCTCTTGTTAAATTAGTTATATGTTAGAAAGTGTACCTCCAAACCCAAAGCAACTTTCTATGGAGACATAGTGAAGGGTAAATGCACTCTTACTCATCTGATATATCCTAAAACACTGGACATGTCTGGACTCAGACTTTCAGGGCAGCTTTCCTGTCAACTCTGGCAGTCATTGATTGTGCTACAACTGTAATCCTATAAAGGACCAAAAGTCCTGAACAAGTCCAGACATCTGCTCTTTACAGTCTCTTCCTACAGTACAGAAAAGTATAGAACAGAATGACACATTAGTTTTTAATTGTGCAGATGAATCAGCTGCTATCTGCTGCCTAGTCAACATCGTCATCATGAGGGAGTCAAGCAAGAGTTCCAAATCCCTTGAATGAGGTCCTTGGAAATACTTCTGTTCTTAGTTGCTAAGTTGTGCCCAACTTTTATGCGACCCATGGACTGCGGCCTGTCAGGCTCCTCTGTCCATGGGATTTCCCAGGCAAGAATACTGGATTGGGTTGCCATTTCCTTCTCCAGGGGATGTTCCCAACCCAGGGATGGAACCCGAGTCTCCTGCAGGCAGATTCTTTACCATCTGAGCCACAATACTGCTAATTCCCTAGTCAAAATACAAAGAAAAGATCTAGTGTTTTACTAAGTGGAAAGAGGATTTAAGAAATGGAAGGTTTCGTTTTGTTGGTATATTTGAATCTGTATTTAGTTTTATTTTATTTTTACTATTAAGGCTACTTGAACAAGGCAATGGAGAAAACCCAGAATTGAAAAGCAATTGACTTTTTAAAAGAAACATGTGGCAGGTTAAACTTTCTTCATTTTTTAGAGTTGGTTACATGCAAAATCTTTATTCAACAAATATGAATATTGTGAACTTTATTTCAAATCTCCATTATGAATCACTAAGGCATCAAGGAAGAAAGGAGTAGAGGTGGAGAAAAAAGGAGTAGCTTTTCCCCTTGGCTCTATCTCAGCCAGCTGCTTAGTTCCTCATCTCACTGACTATGATCTGGGATCGTCTTGTTTGTCTGATTTTTGTTTGGGGGCCGTTTATAGTCACAAGACTATAAACAGTGGTGGGGAAGCCCTTCTTTCCATTCCACATCAGACCCAGTGGACAGTCCAGGACCTGCCCACTGCATTGAGTCTGTAGCAACAGAATCACCAGTGATGCTGGTTAAAAATGCATATTCCTGGAATCCACTCCATTAGCTACTGACAGTTTTAGGTGGTGGTCTGGAACCTATAACTATAATCTTTCTTGATGATTCCAAATCACACAAAAGTCTGAGGACTATGGAAGGTCTTCACATTTCTGGAAGAGCCACACACCTACAGAGGAAACCACAAGAGTTGCCTGAAATGTTAAAAGGTATAAGTATTGGACTAAAAGTTTGAAGGTCTCCACCTTTGCCATGTAAGTAAAATGATCTTTCTTTGAAATGAAAATGGATAATACTAAAAGTTAACATTGTTTGAGAGCATTTTAAAAATCCTAAATTATAGAAATCTGATGTACGAGTTCTTTGAAAGCAAGAACCTATGTTTATTGATATTTTTTGACGCCTTAGATTGTGCCTTGAATATAGTGTGCACATCAACAGGATAAAGAAAAGAACTGAATTGACAGAGATACAAAGAGCTCAAAAGTGCAGAGCCAAGTGAAAAGTTGAGGCTTAAAAGAACTTTTCTGTCTTTCACACACTGAATAAATATTGAGCACCTACTATGAGCTAGTAGGCATGTAATAGGTTTCTGGAAATAGAATGCTGAGAGAAGAAGACACACAGTTCCTGCTTTCACTGAGACTAATCTAATGATAAATAACAGGCAGATACTTTCAGAACTTATATAGGGGACTTTTACCTCACCAAAAACTGGGTGTCAGAGAAGGCTTTTCAGAGTAATGATTGAGTTGAGATCCATAGGTTGAACCAACATAAACTAGGATAAGATGCAGGAAGAATTTCAGGCAGGTAAAATAGTATCTTGGAAGGCTATGTGACAAGGGAAATTTACTATATTCAAGAAATGAAAAATGTCCTATGGGATATAACCAGAAGAGTGCAAAGGGCATTACATTGAAAATAAATCAGAGAAGAAAGTGGGGACTAAGCAATGAAGGGATTTGATCGTATATTAAATACAATGGGAAAATACAAGAGCAGTTTTAGCAGGGAGGTGATAGGATTGGATCTGCATTTTAAAAAGGTCATCTTGCTCAACATCACTAATTATTGGAGAAACTCAAATCAAAACTACAATGAGGTACCACTTCACATTAGTCAGAATGGTCATCATTTAAAAGTCTGTAAATAACAAATGCTGGAGAGGATGTGGAGAAAAGGGAACTCTCCTCTACTGTTAGTAGGGATGTAAGTTGGTACAGCCACTATGGAAAATAGTATGGAGGTTTCTCAAAAAACTAAAAATAGAACTACCATATTATTCAGCAGTCCCTCTCCCAGGCATACATCCAACAAAACTTTAATTCAAAAAGATACATGCACCATCCCTATGTTCACAGAAGCACTATTCACAACAGCCAAGACATGGAAACATGTCCAGTGACAGATGAACAGATAAAGGTGATGTGGTACATGTATACAATGGAATGCTACTCAGCCATCAAAAGGAATGAAATAATGTCATTTGCAGCAACATGAGTGCAACTAAAGATTATCATACGTAAGTGAAGTAAGTCAGAAAGAAAAAGACTAGTACCATATAACTTGTATGTGGAACCTAAAATATGGCAAAAATGAACCTATCTATAAAACAAAAACAGACTCACAGACAGAGTACAGACTGGTGGTTGCCAAGGGCGTGGGGGAGGGGAAACTGGGAGTTTCGGATTAGCAGGTTGTAACCTATTACATTAATCTATTGGATGGATAAACAACAAGGTCCTACTGTATAGCACAGGGAGTATATTCAATATCCTGTGACGGAAAAGAATGTTAAAAAAGCAATGTCTGTAAGTGTATAACCAAGTCACTTTGCTGTACAGCAGAGATTGGGACAACATTGTAAATCAACTATACTTCAGTGAAAAATAAAATTAAAAAAAGAAAGAGGTCATCTTGGTCACCTAAAGTTAGAAAACAGATCAGAGATGCAAAAGCTGGAGTAGAAACAAACATAACCCTTAGGAAGTTATTGCATTCTGGTCACATTGGAAAGCAGACAAACACAGAGATTTTAGGAGGAGGGTTCAGGATGGGGAACACATGTATAATTTTTTTTTAATTAAAATTGAAAAAAAAAAAAGAAATCAACAGAACTTTTTATGTTTCCCTTCTACATTCTCATTTTTGTCATTCTAGCTTAGTTGTCATCTTTCTGTTTTTCTCAAGTTGTGACTCAACCAGTTTCTTGCTTTTTAGATTGACTCAACTTAAATCAACTAAATAGTTTAAAGAGTTCAACTAAATAGTTTAAAGAAAACTTTATTAAAACCAGGAGAGTGGTGAAAAAATAAGTAAAGCAAATTGTTTCTTGATATTTACTTAAATGTTGTTATTCCTTCCATCTTGCCACGATATGCTCGAAATTCTTCCTTGGGCTTCAGACTCTGAGGTGGAAGAACACTGCCGTATGAAGGATATTTTTCCAAATATTCAGTTGTGGCACAAGACTCGCCAGAATTTTCATAAATCCTTGTGGTTCCATGTGGGCAATGATGTCGCCTATGCAAACATAAAAAACTCATCACAGTTTAACTCACATGAGCAATTGTATGTGCACACTGCAGAGGTAAATATGATAGATGGCAGTTTTGACTGATAAAGTGAAAGAAATAGACATTTGGAAATTTTTAGTTACATAGTACGAAAAAAAAAAAGATTAAAATAGCAAGATGAAAAAGTAACAGACACAGGTCAAAACTTCCCAAAGGGGCCCAACAATCTTGATCCTGATAGACAGAGACAATGTATTAAAACATCAATGAGTTTGTTCTCTTAGAAGAGCAGGGATCTTTGCCCCACTCTATCACAGTAGCATATTCAAACGCAGAGACATTACTTTGCCAACAAAGGTCCGTCTAGTCAAGGCTATGGTTTTTCCTGTGGTCATGTATGGATGTGAGAGTTGGACTGTGAAGAAGGCTGAGCGCCAAAGAATTGATGCTTTTGAACTGTGGTGTTGGAGAAGACTCTTGAGAGTCCCTTGGACTGCAAGGAGATCCAACCAGTCCATTGCGAAGGAGATCAGCCCTGGGATTTCTTTGGAAGGAATGATGCTAAAACTGAAACTCCAGTACTTTGGCCACCTCATGCGAAGAGTTGACTCATTGGAAAAGACTCTGATGCTGGGAGGGATTGAGGGTGGGAGGAGAAGCGGACGACAGAGGATGAGATGGCTGGCTGGCATCACTGACTCGATGGACGTGAGTCTGAGTGAACTGCATGAGTTGGTGATGGACAGGGAGGCCTGGCATGCTGCAATTCATGGGGTTGCAAAGAGTTGGACACGACTGAGCAACTGATCTGATCTGATCTGATCTGATCACAGTTGCAGGTGGTGGTCAGATCTCAAGAATTGGTTAAGTGAACCTTTCAATAGTGGCTCCCAGCTTTGCCAAGATTCTTATACCTCAAACATACAATTGAAAGTAGGAGTGGCACCACTGCTGAGGGGATTCTTAGAACTTCAGCAAGAGACATGTCAGTAAACCTCAGAGAAGATTCCTCTTGCTTTGGCAATGCCTCAGTTCTCTGGATCATTTAACTGCCTGAAGAAAAGGGAGCCTCCAACATCATGAAGACTGAAAATTCCTGACAGCTGGATGGGAAAGGAACTTGGGTTGGATAGAAATGAAAGATTAGAAATAATAATTAATTTTCGTGCACTTCAGCGTTTTCAAATATGAATCAAATCCTCAAATGTTGATTTATCTTTTAATCCACATTGGATTATTAATTATAAACATTTACCATGAAACTAAGGGGAAAACTGCTTTCATCAACAGTCCAAGTGTCTTTCCTTTGGAGGAGATTACAATACCACAGGGCTGACATATTCATAATATTCATTGAGCAAACAGTGATCTAATCCCTGGGTCAACAGGGAAGTTGAGGAGGAGAAGACTATTTCTTAGGTGATGGGAGGTTGTCAGGCAGGACTCACTGACCAATTCTAGGTTTCAGGAAATCAGATTCCAAAGGAGCGCAGGCTGGATGGGCTTGGGAAAGAAAATACCGGTCAGGCAGGGGTAGGGAAAAAAAGCAAGGGATAAAAGATAGCGTAACATGGGTCGAAAACTCATCGACTTGCACTCCGTTCTATTCTTCTGTTTCCTTTCATTAATTTTTAAAATAGTGTGGGGCATACACTCTCCCAGTCGAATCAGATCTCCCCTACTTACCAGCTTGACCTCCGCTGCTGCACAGGCATATAAATCCCCACGCTGGATGGCACTGGAGTTTGCGCCCCTGGATAGGAGCCCATGGAGAAGGCAATGGCACCTTACTCTGGTACTCTTGCCTGGAAAATCCCATGGACGGAGGAGCCTGGTAGGCTCCAGTCCATGGGGTCGCTAAGAGTCGGGCACGACTGAGCGACTTCACTTTCACTTTCACGCATTGGAGAAGGAAATGGTAACCCACTCCAGTATTCTTGCCTGGAGAATCCCAGGGACAGAGGAGCCTAGTATGCTGCCGTCTATGGGGTCGCACAGAGTCGGACACGACTGAAGCTACTTAGCAGCAGCATAGGAGCCCACAAATGTGTGCGTGCGTGCAAAGTCGTTTCAATCGTGTTTGCGACCCTGTGGACTGTAGCCCGCCAGGCTCCTCTGTCCGTGGGATTCTCCAGGCAAGAATACTGGAGTAGGTTGCTGTGCCCTCCTCCAGGAGATCTTCATAAACTAGGGATGGAACCTTGTCTCCTGGGTCTCCTGCGTTGGCAGGCGGGTTCTTTATCAAGTGCCAGGAGCCCACAAAGCAGAACTGCTTAACCCGAGATAGCTGGCGGGGTTTGCGGCCAGCATTCGGGGACCCGGGAATAAGTGAGGACGTCGCTGCGCCCGGGTACCCGCACCCCCGCGGGGCGGCCACTCTGAGGGCTTCGTCCCCGCAGCGGCCCTAGCTCACTTCCGAGCCCGGCCGCCGCCACGCCGGCCGTTCCTTACCCGCAAGTACAAATCTGACACAGACACCAGGTCTTCATGCTCCCGGTTCCTCAGCTCCTCCAAACTCTCAGCTTCCGCCGTTCCACCGCGCCCTCCGTAGTCAAGGCAACCGCAGGAGCCCTGGAGACCGACGCGGCGCCGGCTTCCGGCGGCGACAGGGACGCGCGCGGGTCAAAGGTCGTGCGTCGATAGCCCCGCCCTCGGCGCGCGGGCCTTCGGGAGATAGCTAGTTGTGGGTGCCTGCGAGGTGCGTGGTGTAGTCTGCGTCGGGGTCCGAGCGGGACTGGTTGGGCGGCGGGAGCCGGTGAGTGCGGGCCCGCAGGGCGCTGGGCTTCCTCCTCTGGCCTCCTCTGGCAGCTCCAGGTGGTGGGGGGACCCGGGCGCCGCGGCGGCGGAGCGAGGCCGGGGGCGAACCCGGTCTGGGAGCGGCTGCCGTTCGAGCTTAAGTGTCCGCTCGCGCCCGACTGCTTTTCAGTGTGGACCCGGAGTCCTGAAAGAAGAAGGGAGTGATGAAGAAGGGAAGGTGGAGATGAGGGTTTATTTTTTCTTTTCCCCAATGTGGGAAGGAATGAAAGACATTCATTGCACCTGCTCAGCAAATAAGCACGTGACCCAAAACTTTATTCGGGCTCCATAGCAGTCATCAAGCTGAATGTTTCCCCTCCAGTGAAAGCAAGCGGAGTTATAGGAGGAGGGACTTGGAAAAAGATCGAGGAGCGGAAGGAGAGATATCAGCATCTTCTCTCCTGCCTACGACCCTTGCGATACGTCATCACTGACCTGGAGAAATTCACCCCCGTACAGAGTACAGGGCAGAGTTCCTGGTGTCACTGGGCGCCCAGCCCTAAGGAGCTCTGATTCATCGCAGATCCGGAACGATGAGTAAAATCCACAGTCGTAGTACAGTAGTTGCTGAAGTGCTCAAATTGGACTTAGGTCTGGGTGTGTATCTGCCTTTAATAACGGTTTTTACTTGAAGGAACTTGAGAAATCTTGTCAGTTCCCAGTATTAAAAGCCCTTATTTATTGTCCCGATCTTTAGTCATTTGTAATACGTCTTTAATTTTTAGTCACAGGAAGTAAGTGACCATGGTGCTCAATAGTTTGGATAAGATGATTCAACTCCAGAAGAACACTGCTAACATTCGGAATATCTGCGTTTTGGCTCACGTAGACCATGGTAAGAGCCCTTTCTAAATAGCTTGTTTTCAGTAATTAAGGGGGTGTGTCTCCACATGTGTCATTGGAGTGATGCTAAGTTGAAAGTCTTATTTCTTTTAAAAGTTTGATGTGGTAGAACACAGCCAACTAGGGATTGGTGTTCTTCTAGATAGTTGGTTTTTAAATGAGAAGTTGAGTTTTTGTTAAACTATCAAGTATTTTTGAAATGGCTTTCTAATATAACAAGTCTGTAGTCTTAACATAATATTCTCAGAACCTGTGTTCTAAGTTCAAGGTACTTTGCCCTCTATGTCAAATGGTAGAAATTTATGAACAGGGCACCCTCTCAGCTGTAGAGGTGATTTGGGGGTTGAGGCAACACAAAGTGAGACATGCAAAAAGTAGATAATAAGGATAGAGAGAGCTGGAGAGTCAGGAAGCTAGGAATGCATTAAGAAAAGGCTTTATAGCATAATTAGTATTAGAGATGAACCCTGAAGGGTGATTCAAGATGGCAGATGGGGACACTCATTTCAAATGGGAATAGTGTCAGAAGGGGAGAAAGAAATGTATGTGACCAGAGGCTGGGACACAAGAGGGCAAGGTGGCTGATCCATGGTGCTTAGCTCCCGACAAACATTGCTTTCACGCCACAGCATCGCCTCCTGCTAAGCCTGCTCTTGGTTTCAAACTGCTTTTTGTTCACCCAGTCACAGCAAGGTGATAAGAGGTGGGAGTGTGAAATAAAACCTATATCAGATCAGATCAGTCGCTCAGTTGTGTCCAACTGTTTTCGACCCCATGAATTGCAGCACGCCAGACCTCCCTGTCCATCACCAACTCCCGGAGTTCACTCAGACTCACGTCCATCGAGTCAGTGATGCCAGCCAGCCATCTCATCCTCTGTCGTCCCCTTCTCCTCTTGCCCCCAATCCCTCCCAGCATCAGAGTCTTTTCCAATGAGTCAACTTTTCACATGAGGTGGCCAAAGTACTGGAGTTTCAGTTTTAGCATCATTCCTTCCAAAGAAATCCCAGGGCTGATCTCCTTCAGAATGGACTGGTTGGATCTCCTTGCAGTCCAAGGGACTCTCAAGAGTCTTCTCCAACACCACAGTTCAAAAGCATCAATTCTTTGGCGCTCAGCCTTCTTCACAGTCCAACTCTCACATCCATACATGACCACAGGAAAAACCATAGCCTTGACTAGACGAACCTATATACCATCCTGAAAGTGAGGGAGGAGGAGATAAAAGTGAAGAGATAGGCTATGCTGTATCTTGAAGACCCCTTCCTGCCAGCGAGGCACTAGGATAAGGGTTGTTGTTTAGTTGCTCAGTCGTATCTGACGTTGCAACCCCTGGACTATAGCCCACCAGGCTCCTCTGTTCTTGGGATTCTCCAGGCAGTAATACTGAAGTGGATTGCCATTTCCTTCTCCAGAGGATCTTCCCCACCCCCCAGGGATTGAACTCACATCTTGCATTGGCAGGTAGAGTCTTTACCACTGAACCACCAGGGAAGCCCCTGTGTAAAGTATGCCTCAATAAAAAAAAGTTATTGGACAGCTTTTAAAGTTGGAGATACAGATTATAGCACTGTGGAGTGCTAGAATCTTTGCCCTTCCAGACAGTGCACTGTTCAAAAGTCTAGTTAAAATGCTCATTGTGTCTTCTTTCACTTACTGTAGGTAAATAGGAAATACTTGGTAAAGCAGTTCTTATGGTTAAACGTTAAATATGTAGATGCACTCTACCTACCCTGCCCTTTAAGAAAAGTCTATTTAAATTAATATTGTTACTTTAATAGGAAAAACTACTCTGGCTGACTGTCTTATATCTAGCAATGGAATCATCTCCAGCCGCCTGGCAGGCAAGGTATGTTATTATATTTGATATATACATGCATTTCAGTAAATATTAGCAAATCTACAATGCGATGAAGCATTTGTTGTGTTCATAAAGACCTCAAAAGTATAGAGCATAGTTCATGCATCTAAGAGACTGGCAGTCCATTTAGCAAGATAAAATAGATTGTTGAGAAAAAATTATTTCTGTATTGCTTTTATTTTAGTTTATATTAATATTTTATAAGTGCAAGAATGAGTTTTTGCAGTAAGTCAGATGATAACCTGGCACGATTGTGGAAGATTTCACAGGTGGAATACATGCTTCACAGCAGGAAATAATGTGGATAAAATGGATAAAGGCTAATTTGTAGGTTTTAAGTGGAACATTTGCCTAGCAATTACTGAGAAAGGAAAATGTGCTAGTACAAAAAAATGTATCAGATTATGATGATCTTGAAGTAACTGAGTACTAGTTCTAACCTAAGTACCAAAAGAAGGCTTCTGAAGTATGAGGGTCATGAGGAAAATCCTGTTTTAGGAAATGAAAGAGATCTTTGTTTCTAGCTGTGAATTGAAAGGACTTGGAATGATTTATTTGTAGTAGAAAAGTAAAGATATCCCTTCCTTCAGTGAATTTAAGATATAGTCAGCAGGATTTATCCAGTGATTGGTAATACAGAGAAGAGGAGATGGAGAAGCAAAATTGAATTTGAAAAGTAGACCTGAGATACTAAAGGAAGAATGGGGCCTTCGAGGCAGGTCGAGTCCCCAGGAAATTGGCCCAAGATACTGTCTAGAGGAGGCTTAAAAAACTGGGTGGAATAAAGTAATAAAGTGCTTTTATTTTTCCTATTTGAGAAGTTAGAACAAGTACAATAACTCTACTGTAAGTAGATGAAATAATAAAGCATAAATTAGTGAAGTAGAAAAGATCAAAGCCAAATTTGTTCTTCAAAAGATTCATACAACTAACATATGATACAGTAATGATGGACATGTCATTATACATTTAAAGAGTGAATCCTAATGTAAACCATAGACCTTAATTGATAGTAACGTATTGATATTGGTTCATTGATGGTAACATGTATCACACTGCACACAATGTAAGATGTAAATAACAGGGAGGGAACTGTGTGTAGAAGTACTTAGGAACCTCTTTACTTTCCAGTTATTCTAGAAACTTAAAATTGCTCTAAAAAGAAAGCCTGTTAATTTAAAAAGAACTACTAGCAATGTAGACATTGTGTGATTATCTTGCATTACAACTGATAAATATCTAAAAACTGATCAAGGAAAAAGGAAAGGAGAAAGAAATACATGATACTAGGCAAGAAAAGAAGGCAATGGCACCTCACTCCAGTGCTCTTGCCTGGAGAATCCCAGGGACGGGGGAGCCTGCTGGGCTGCCGTCTATGAGGTCGCACAGAGTCGGACGTGACTGAAGCGACTTAGCAGCAGCAGGCAAGAAAAATGCTGCAGAGATTTAAAAGGTAATAATAGTGGGACCTAGTGAACAACTTCACAGCAATAATAAGCCTAAAAATTTAAATATTTAAAACAAAAGTCCACATCAGTCCGTTTTAACGTTAAGGTTGCATTTTTACAGTTGAGGTACATGGACAGCAGAGAAGATGAACAGGTCCGAGGGATCACTATGAAATCCAGTGCCATCTCACTGCATTATGCGGAAGGTAAGTCGGTCTGCATTTTACAGAACAGTGGTTTCGTATCTTTTGTGTCTTCCTTTCTCTTTCCAAATCAGTTTCACCCCTCAGGTTTTTTTGCTTTACCTTCCACAAACTTCATTCTGGCCTTTCCAGATGATCAATTTTCAGATCAGAGTCAGGCTGTCCAGACTTGGGTACAGATGGGGACCTCTGACTGGCTTGAGGGCAGAAGCACTGGCAGTTCACACCTGCCCCTGTCTACCCAGGTGCTTGTGGAGATATCTTCTCTGGGAAGGTCTGGAGTCATAGGACCTTGCTGGCTCAGTCTTATCATCCCGTTTCCTCGTTGGGTCCTCGTTCTGTCCTCTGGCCTGCCTGTTAGATCTAGAGTCTTATTTACTTGGCTCTGTGTTGCCATGGTCACTGTAGCTTTTATCCACTGATCAGAATGCCACTCTGACAGTAATACTTTTAGGGATTTGTCCGACAGACATAGTCATACGAGCATGCGAGATGTATGTTCATTGATATTCACCCTAATGTCTGTATCAATGAAAAGAATGCCTTAGTATCTGCCTTTGGAAAATAGTTAAGTAGAATGATACATCCATGCTGTGAAGTGCTCTGCAGCTGTTCCAACAATTGTGTGATTATATAGAAAAGATAAAGTCGGAGACAAAAAGCAAGTTGCAGGGTAAATACTTACAAGACACGAATGTGTTTTGATGATAAGAATATATTAAGTATGTATATGAAGATGCCTGGAAGGCTGTATACCAAAACCTTAACCATAATTAGCAGGGACTGGATTATGTGAAAACTCAGTTTTCAAGATATTTATTTTGTACTGTTCGGAAATTTTACACAACATGTGAGTTTTGATCAGTAGAAGACAGTAGTAAAGATGTATTTCATTTCCCTAATGGACACAGTGTCATGTCCCTGACACTAACACCAAGGGTTGTGCTGTGTGGGGTATGACTCTTCTCTTTGAGGTCAGTCTTCAAAAACGGTTTTGAACTAAACCAGTTTTGAAGCTCTTAGGTACATGAATTCCCAATGTATTTAAAGTAATGCCTTAATTTTTAAAAAACTACTTCTCACATTTTAAAGAGTATGTCCTAATTCTGTGATACAGCAAATGGTTCAGTGGTCAGTTTTTTTCCTATCTCTCCTTATTTTTATGAACTTGAAGAGTTTAAAGGTTCATGGACTGTTCTTTAAATAGTCTCAAAAGGCCTATTGTCATTTCTACTCTGTAGCCATTCTTTATACCTGTGAACAAATAATTGCTGTCACAGAACTTCTAAAATGAAGTTTTCATTCTGATTCATCTTTTTAAAATTTTTTTAAAAATTTGCAAGTTTTATATGTGTTGTAGAAAATTTACAGTAAAACATAAGATTGAAGTAATAATTGCCCTAGTTTTACCCCCAGTTATTTTATGTTCTTGCATTTAATCCTGTCATAAGTGTGCATGTGTATGTGTGTGCTTGCAAGCTGTGAGGTAGGTATCCAACTTAAATCCCTCCCCCCACACCCGCAAAGAGTTAACTACTTATTGCAACACCAGTCTCATTTGATTATTAAGTACTGTGTCATTAGTCCTTGGTGTGGTGCTGGTGTCAGCACCTCTACATGAATGAGGCAGTCAGGTGGGACTGCTGTGAGCCAGAGAACAGACTCGGTCCACCCATGAAACACCCCCTCCACCTGGGTGGGGACTGGTGCTTTTTACCTCCAACTGACAGATGCCCTGTGTTTTTCTGTTTTGTTTTGTTTGTTTGTTTTTTCAAGAAAAGGCATCAAGATTTTTGGTAAACTCATCCAGTTTTAAAAAAAAAAACTGGCAATTATTAAAAAATGATAAAGTGCAGTATAGAGCAAATTGTAGTGGGCTTTCACTAATAGGCTTTCAGTCTGTACTTCAGGCATATGTGCTAGCTGACAGCCTGGTTCAGGGGGACACTCAGTATTTACCCAAGAGGCAGCCATACTGTAGCTTAGATGTGCTCCAAATGTGGAGACCAAGGATGTGGAGGCGTCTGCAGACAGATCCACTTGTAAGTTCGCCCCTCTGTAAGCATATCCAGAAAGTGAAAGTGTTAGTCACTGTCATGTCTGACTCTTTGTGACCCCATGGACTGTAGCTTGCCAGCCCCCTCTGTTCATGGGAATTCTGCAGGCAAGAATACTGGAGTGGGTTGCCATTTCTTCCTCTAGGGGATCTTCCCGACCTGGGGATCAAACCTGGGTCTCCCACACTGTAGGCAGATTCTTTACCATCTGAGCCACCAGGCGAACACCTCCGTAGGGGTCTGTGCTTATGGGCTAGTAGAGGGTTTCAGCTCTGTGACCCTCTGGTCTTAATCTCTAAGACTGGGCCCTGGGGACACTGACTTGTGCCATCCAGATGCACACGAGGCCAGCAAGTATCAGTAGCTACTGTCATTTCCAGACACGTCAACATTCACTTGTGTTTCTGATCACTGTCCTTTTCCTTTGGGACCAGGCTTGGAGGATGGGGTTCCACTGTGCGTAGTTTGACTAAAGGTCAGGTTTTTTTCCTCTAAAGATAATGAACACTTTACCTTGTGAAGCATTCAGATGATGTAAGATCTAAGAAGATGGGTGCACCATGGTTTGATTCTGAGCTGCATGTCTCATCTGCGTGATTTTGTTTAACCCTTATGGCGATCCTGGGAAATGGAGATTCTCCTCATTTTACATGTGTGCAAAACGGAGTTCAGAGAGATTAAGAGACCTTCCCAGAGACAGAGTAGTTAGCATGTGGCAGTAGTCCTGCATAATGAATGTGTGACTCTCTGTGACCCCATGGACTGTAACACTCCAGGCTCCTCTGTCCATGGGATTTTCCAGGAAAGAATAATGGAGTGGGTAGCCATTTCCTACTTCAGGGGTCCTGGGAACCAAGGAATCATTAATATATTTCCAGCCTGTTTATTTGGACCAGGAGTCTCTCAAAAGTCATTCAGTCCAGGCCACCACTGATTCCCCCTTCAGTGAAATTCTCTGCTGTCCACAAGAGGTTGCTCTGGCTCCTTAAGGGCGTCTTTTGTGGCATCACCGCCATCTCTGTTGTCTTTGGTCACTGCCCCAAATGGAGGTCACGTGGTCTGGCCTCTAAGTCGTCTTGTCCCCATGTTTCTCACACCTGCCCTCAACCCCTCACTATTCCCTTCCCGCCCACACTTTTCTCTGAAAACTTTTCCAAGGTAAACCTGTGTCCCTCCATCCTCAGTGTCTTTTGTCAGTTTTCCCTCCTCCCCCTGCCTGGCTGTTTTCTAGTCACTGCTCTCTCGTCCTTCTTTTGAGTGAGTGCTGTTTATTCTGTCATACTCTGTCCTGGGTAAGAACATGGGATCACCCTACTCCTTGTTCCCTGGTTCTGGTTCAGAGTTCAGTTCTTCCACCATTGATTTAAAACTCCGTCTCCTTCGAGACTCTTACCATCTATCCAGTTATTCTCCACCCCTTCTCACCACCTCAGCTTCTGGTTACAGTCCCTGGTCGCCATTCATTAGTGACTTTGGCACCTGGTTCATCATTTTCCTTTTTACCCAAATCCACCAAGGTAGCTTTTCCTGTGTCTGAAAAATGACCTCTTTCAACAGCTTGAGCTTGGCTTCTCAACAGCAGTGATGTGTACGCCTCTGCTTCACCCACCCCTAGTATGGCTGCTTTCTGCATTTTAATATCACTCCTTACTGGTCCTCTGATATTTCCCATTTAAATACTCCCTTCTGCACAGTCTTTACTTTTCCAGCTCTCTCACCTGTGTAGCAAGGGACCCGCTTGACTTCAGGAAGCCCTTCAGTTTCCTGCGCCCCATCGGCATCCTTCATTTCATCTCTGCGTCCTCCTGTCCAGACTTGTCTTTTTCTGACAGTCTCGCTGAGGCCCTCAGTGTATCTGCTGTCTTGGCCTCCTGTCCTCCCAGTGAAACTCTAACCCTTGGTAGAGCTGACTCTACACATTTTCCTCCTACCCTTGGGCTGGGCTCTCGGCTGGTCGTTGGGCCACTGGCAGACTTCCATGTGTCCTCTGTCAGACCTTGGGCATTCTCTACCGCTGGAGCTCTCTTAAACCCTCTTGTCTCTTCGAGTCCACCTCTCAGTCCCTCTCCCACAGTCTCAGCAGACATTTGTCCATTCTATTTTACAGAGAAAAGGAAAATTCTCAGCTATTTGCCACTACCCCTCAAAGTGTAATACAGCTAGTATCTTTGCTTGCCTGCTGTCACTGTGAAAGGCTTGTGCTCTGGACTTACCTCCTGTGTCCTGGTGCTGTCAACTTTTCAGCATGTTCAAGCCTCTCATCTTAAATTGTGTGTGTTTGTGTGTAAGACTTAGACAAAAGTGTACCGCTCTTACTCTTTCAGTGGCTCTGACAGCAGGCCCTGTGCTTTACGATAATGGCACATGTTAGCAGTGTGAAATTGGGTGAAACATAGTTGGTCCTTGATCTCTGACTTTCTGTCTAGGGTCATATGAACATAGAGAATTTCCAAGTAGATTGCAGAGGCTTAGGACATTTACATGGGTGCCAGGCAGTGAACATCAGTCTTCTCTCACTCCAGGGTTTCTTATTCTGATTCTGAGCCAGATGAACAGACAAGTGTTCTTTCCCCAGTTGCAAAGCCTAGGGGCACCTGTGACCTTTACAGGAAGTGACTAAGCTGATAGATAGGCCTGGGTATGTTTCTGACTTGTGACTGCTTTTGTGACCTTGGGTAAATCTCTTCCCTTTTGGGAGCTTTAGCATGAAAGCTAAAATGAAATGAAGGGTTGGTTATTTCTAGTAATTTTCTGGTGGAGTCTTTAGGGTTTTCTATGTAGAGGATCATGTCATCTGCAAATAATGAGAGTTTTACTTCTTCTTTTCCAATTTGGATTCCTTTTATTTCTTTTTCTGCTCTGATTGCTGTGGCCAAAACTTCCAAAACTATGTTGAATAGTAATGGTGAAAGTGGGCACCCTTGTCTTGTTCCTGACTTTAGAGGAAATGCTTTCAATTTTTCACCATTGAGGCTAATGTTTGCTGTGGGTTTGTCATATATAGCTTTTATTATGTTGAGGTATGTTCCTTCTATTCCTGCTTTCTGGAGAGTTTTTATCATAAATGGATGTTGAATTTTGTCAAAGGCTTTCTCTGCATCTATTGAGATAATCATATGGTTTTTATTTTTCAATTTGTTAATGTGGTGTATTACACTGATTGATTTGTGGATATTGAAGAATCCTTGCATCCCTGGGATAAAGCCCACTTGGTCACGGTGTATGATCTTTTTAATGTGTTGTTAGATTTTGATGGCTAGAATTTTGTTAAGGATTTTTGCATCTATGTTCATCAGTGATATTGGCCTGTAGTTTTCTTTTTTTGTGGGATCTTTGTCAGGTTTTGGTATTAGGGTGATGGTGGCCTCATAGAATGAGTTTGGAAGTTTACCTTCCTCTGCAATTTTTTGGAAGAGTTTGAGCAGGATAGGTGTTAGCTCTTATCTAAATTTTTGGTAGAATTCAGCTGTGAAGCCGTCTGGACCGGGGCTTTTGTTTGCTGGAAGATTTTTTATTACAGTTTCAATTTCCGTGCTTGTGATGGGTCTGTTAAGATTTTCTATTTCTTCCTGGTCGAGTTTTGGAAAGTTGTACTTTTCTAAGAATTTGTCCATTTCTTCCACGTTGTCCATTTTATTGGCATATAATTGTTGATAGTAGTCTCTTATGATCCTTTGTATTTCTATGTTGTCTGTTGTGATCTCTCCATTTTCGTTTCTAATTTTATTGATTTGATTTTTCTCCCTTTGTTTCTTGATGAGTCTGGCTAATGGTTTGTCAATTTTATTTATCCTTTCAAAGAACCAGCTTTTGGTTTTGTTGATTTTTACTATGGTCTCTTTTGTTTCTTTTGCATTTATTTCTGCTCTAATTTTTAATATTTCTTTCCTTCTACTAACCCTGGGGTTCTTCATTTCTTCCTTTTCTAGTTGCTTTAGGTGTAGAGTTAGGTTATTTATTTGACTTTTTTCAAAGTTGCAGGATATAAAATCAACACACAGAAATCCCTTGCATTCCTATACACTAATAATGAGAAAACAGAAAGAGAAATTAAGGAAACAATTCCATTCACCATTGCAACGGAAAGAATAAAATACTTAGGAATATATCTACCTAAAGAAACTAAAGACTTATATATAGAAAACTATAAAACACTGGTGAAAGAAATCAAAGAGGACACTAATAGATGGAGAAATATACCATGTTCATGGATTGGAAGAATCAATATAGTGAAAATGAGTATACTACCCAAAGCAATTTATAGATTCAATGCAATCCCTATCAAGCTACCAACAGTATTCTTCACAGAGCTAGAACAAATAATTTCACAATTTGTATGGAAATACAAAAAACCTCGAATAGCCAAAGCGATCTTGAGAAAGAAGAATGGAACTGGAGGAATCAACCTACCTGACTTCAGGCTCTACTACAAAGCCACAGTTATCAAGACAGTATGGTACTGGCACAAAGACAGAAATATAGATCAATGGAACAAAATAGAAAGCCAGAGATAAATCCACGCACACATGGACACCTTTTCTTTGACAAAGGAGGCAAGAATATACAATGGATTAAAGACAATCTCTTTAACAAGTGGTTCTGGGAAATCTAGTCAACCACTTGTAAAAGAATGAAACTAGACCACTTTCTAACACCATACACAAAAATAAATTCAAAATGGATTAAAGATCTAAACATAAGACCAGAAACTATAAAACTCCTAGAGGAGAACATAGGCAAAACACTCTCTGACATACATCACAGCAGGATCCTCTATGACCCACCTCCCAGAATATCGGAAATAAAAGCAAAAATAAACAAATGGGACCTAATTAACCTTAAAAGCTTCTGCACATCAAAGGAAACTATTAGCAAGGTGAAAAGACAGCCTTCAGAATGGGAGAAAATAATAGCAAATGAAGCAACTGACAAACAACTAATCTCAAAAATATACAAGCAACTCCTACAGCTCAACTCCAGAAAAATAAATGACCCAATCAAAAAATGGGCCAAAGAACTAAATAGACATTTCTCCAAAGAAGACATACAGATGGCTAACAAACACATGAAAAGATGCTCAACATCACTCATTATCAGAGAAATGCAAATCAAGACCACTATGAGGTACCATTTCACACCAGTCAGAATGGCTGCCATCCAAAAGTCTACAAATAATAAATGCTGGAGAGGGTGTGGAGAAAAGGGAACCCTCTTACACTGTTGGTGGGAATGCAAACTAGTACAGCCACTATGGAGAACAGTGTGGAGATTCCTTAAAAAACTGGAAATAGAACTGCCTTATGATCCAGCAATCCCACTGCTGGGCATACACACTGAGGAAACCAGAAGGGAAAGAGACACGTGTACCCCAATGTTCATCGCTGCACTGTTTATAATAGCCAGGACATGGAAGCAACCTAGATGCCCATCAGCAGATGAATGGATAAGAAAGCTTTGGTACATATACACAATGGAGTATTACTCGGCCATTAAAAAGAATACATTTGAATCAGTTCTAATGAGGTGGATGAAACTGGAGCCTATTATACAGAGTGAAGTAAGCCAGAAGGAAAAACATCAATACAGTATACTAATGCATATATATGGAATTTAGAAAGATGGTAACAATAACCCGGTGTATGAGACAGCAAAAGAGACACTGATGTATAGAACAGTCTTATGGACTCTGTGGGAGAGGGAGAGGGTGGGAAGATTTGGGAGAATGACATTGAAACATGTAAAATATCATGTAAGAAATGAGTTGCCAGTCCAGGTTCGATGCACGATACTGGATGCTTGAGGCTAGTGCACAGGGATGACCCAGAGGGATGGTATGGGGAGGGAGGAGGGAGGAGGGTTCAGGATGGGGAACACATGTATACCTGTGATGGATTCATTTTGATATTTGGCAAAACTAATACAATTATGTAAAGTTTAAAAATAAAATAAAATTAAAAAAAAAAAAAAAGAAATGAAGGGTTGGGCTATGAAAATGATGAACGGTTTAGAGACCCTCACAGCTTTTGTTTTATGTGACAGGGCTTTTCTTCAGTCATTTCTTAGCAGCTCTCCTGCTCTCAATTGCCTGAGGAGGAGGGTTGCATACCTGCACTGCTCAATATGTGTTTTTAAATCTCATTTCAGGCGACAAGGAGTACCTGATTAACCTAATAGACTCTCCAGGTCACGTGGACTTCTCCTCAGAAGTGTCCACGGCTGTTCGCATCTGTGACGGGTGCATCATCGTGGTGGACGCTGTGGAAGGGGTCTGCCCGCAGGTAGTGGATGGTCGCCTGGAAATGTTTAACTAGACAAGGCAGGGGGAGAGGAGGCCCTGGCCATCAATGATGATGTGGCACTTTAGACTCTCTGTGACACCAGAAAGCTAGTTTCCATTTCACATTCCATAGTGTTCCAGCCTGTGGTGGAGTTAAGTCACCCAGGTTCTGAAGGGATATTAGAGAGAATGACTTTAAGGTCCTTTGACATGCCTGTGGTATTCTCTGGGAGAGGGACTCAGTGGACATGAGAGACGCATGTAGGGGGCTCTGGGGGCTTTCCTCCAGTGAAAGAGTCTCTCAGCAGTGAGGAGTTGTTGACAGTGAAATTCTGAGCTGTTTCTCCCCTACATGGGCAAGTCTCTTCTGTTGGTTTCTCACTCTGCAGGCACACGCACACATGCGCGCACACGCACACGCACGCACACACACACACACACACTCTCTCTCTCTCTCTCTCTCTCTCCCTCCCTCCCTCCCTCCCTCTCCCCCTCCCCCTCCCTTCCTCCTCTCTCTTCCTCTTCCAGATTCTTAATCTGCACTTTCTTACCTTTTCACCAAAGTTCAAATAGTTCTCCCTAAGGCCAGAGTGAACATACAGCTCTGGTCAGCATGAAACTCAGAGTGGCTTTCTAATCTCAGTTTTTAAAATAATTTTTCTGTGAAACCTTATGTTTTTTCTTTAAAAATGTTGTCACCTTTGTGTCCTACTTCTTGTACCATCGTTTGTTTTAATGATTTTTAAAAAGAAGAGTAAAAAGCTTACGTTACAGGCATACCTCGGAGATATTTCAGGTTTGGTGCTGAGCCACTGCAGTAAAGTGAATATTGCAGTAAAGCAGGTCACGTGACTTTTTTTGGTTCCCCAGTGTATATTCAGGTTATGTCTATACTATACTGAAGTCTCTTAAGTATGCAATAGCATCATGTCTAAAAAAAGGTACATATCTTGATTAAAACAATACTTTATTGCTAAAAAATACTTAACCATTTCTGACCCTTCATTGAGTTGTAATAGTAACATCAAAGATCACTGATGGCAGATCACAACAACTATATTAATTATGAAAAATGTAAAGTACGATGGGAATTATGGAAATCACAGAACAACAGGAAGTGAACAAATGTTATTGGAACGCCGGTAGACTTGCTTGATGCAGAGTTGCACAAATCTTCAGTTTGTTAAAAGAAAAAAAGCAACATCTGTGATGCATAGTAAAGCAGAGCACAATGAAATGAGGTTTTCTTGTAGAAATGGAGAAAATCTGATCATTCCAGGAAGATGTACGTGTTCTGTAACTTCTCTGATGTCCTGTAAGTGCACAGGCCTTGCATCTAGAGAAGCAAAACCTTAGTCTGTGTGGTGTGCTGGGTGTCCTGACAAGTTAAGTTAAATTAACAGACGTGACTTCAAAGCAGCTGAATAGTGGTTAATGCTAAGAAGTGGTTTCTGATCAGGAAAGTGTACACAGGGAGCGTCTGGGAACATACTCTGTTTTTCCACCTGTGTGTTATAGCATGAGTGTTTTTTTTACTGTGTGTATTCTCGTATGTGTGTAATTTCACAAAACTCTTACTATCTTGTACACAATTTTTATCCTTCTTAAATAAATTGTCAGTTCCATAAAGGCAAGAACAATTTCCTGCCTGCAGTTCTTTGCTTCTGTGTTATATATTTTTGACTGTGTCTGACTGGCATGGTCTGAGTTGTATGTGATAGAGGAGCACGAAAATAAGCTACCTATTAATCAGGATTTTCTAATGTGCTTTAATTTAAATCATGAGCTTTACATTTTCTTTTCTGTTTTAATCAGACACAGGCAGTTCTGCGGCAAGCCTGGCTCGAAAACATCCGTCCAGTTTTAGTGATCAATAAGATAGATCGCTTGATAGTGGAACTGAAATTCACCCCACAGGAGGCCTACTCTCACCTCAAGAATATATTAGAACAGGTATTTTATCCTTTATTTCAGTACTTTAAAAACTGTGGCTCAAAGGAGAGTTGTAAGGAAGTTGCTAGGTTGGGTATGAGGCTTTGCTGCAGAAAATCCACTTCAATGTGTTGGAGTCATCATACCGCGGCAGAGGCAGTAGAGCTAGCATCATCTCAGGAGTCGCCTCCATCTCCTGGGAGCATCCTGGAATAGAAAACTTGGACAGTAGGTCGTAATGTTCTCTTGTTTAGTCTTGTGGTTGGGTTTTTAAGTGAAGCCAGTATTAGGAAACTCTTTGGCTTTTTTTATTACCTGTATTTGGGTGAAATTTTACCAAAGCTTTCATTCATTGATTTATTCAGCAGACATTACCATAACTGTATGTTGAATAAATGAGTTCTTGAAGGTTTACTTCATGCTAAGGATTGTGAATATAAAGACAGACAGGTCAGAGTCCCTATCTTCAAAGATCTCACAGTGGGTTAGGGGAGAAAAACACGTAAAAGATGTTGGGAGAACAATGAGACAAACCCTAAATATGATTTGAGAACATAAATGAGGCCTGCCTCACCCAGAATGGGTCAATAGCAAGGGGAGAGTAGGGAGAGTCTTATAATAGGAGTCTTGAGATGGAAGAAAGGTAATGTGTGCCAGGGGAGAATTACAGCAGAGGCCTTCAAGAAAGAAGAAATAAGATATACAGAATCATATAAAGAAAAGAAAAAACATGGTGCAAGTTTCATTCAAAGAATGTAAATTATTGGTTACAATTGAAGAACTAGATCAAGTGCAGTCGTGATAAGAGATGGGAGTAGAAAGGAATACAGCTTTGATTCTGGTGAACCCTGTATGCCATGTGTGGAGGTTTGAAGTGTCTTTTTCAAGACAGTGGGGCACCATTGATGAGGCCACGTTGAAAATGTTTGTTTGCTACAGGAAGGAAATGATAAAGGCAGAGCAGTGAGAAAGTCTGGGTCAGTGGATCCAGTTCCCTGAAGAGACAGTCAGGCACGGAACAGGTGGAATGCTCCTGCCCTGCCGTGGAAGGAGGAGAACCAGCAGTGTTTGTAGAGATGGACTTACAAGTTGGATGATGGGGAGCCTGCAGGATCCTTGAACAGTAGACTTTGTTTTCTCTCTGAGGTAGGAAATAAGATTGGTCACCTAGGAGTGAGAATCTTTGGAGCTTAGAGGTCAGGAAGAGGACCTGAAGAGAGGGGTGAACAGTTCAAACATCTGACATGAGAAACAGGGAGTTGACAAAAGTCATAAACTCAGACTGTGGGGCTTGGAAACCAGGAGTTCTAGTGACACCTGGCCCTCATACTGAAAAATAAATTGAAGATACGATAGATCAGTGTTTGCACTAAAGAAATGACCTTCCAAAAGCCTGACGATTTAGTCTTACTGGGTATTGAAATAAGTGGCTGATAACATGTAAGTTAATGATTGCTGTAAACATCAGTTCCATCCTCATGGGCTTCATAGGAGTTCAGACTGTGACATAGGAGTCTAGACTTGAGGAGGGTTAGACAGTGTGTCTCCTGTCATGGGCGTGCCATGCATCCGAATGACCTTCTGCCATTTTGCCATCTCTCCTAGATTAATGCACTCACAGGAACTCTTTTTACTTCTAAAGTGCTAGAAGAAAGAGCGGAGAGAGAGGCTGAATCCCAGGTGAACCCGAATTCTGAACAAGGAGAGCAGGTGTATGACTGGAGCACCGGCTTGGAGGACACGGATGACTCGCACCTGTACTTCTCACCTGACCAGGGGAATGTGGTGTTTACAAGTGCAATAGATGGGTGGGGCTTTGGGTAAGTTTTTGACTCTAATGAAATCTCTCTGTGGATTCTGTATACAACTGGTGCTTTAATTAAACTTTTTATCTTGAGGTATCATAGATTCACGTACAGTCGTAAGAAAGAATACAGGAGCATTCTCTTCTTTCCCCAGTGTCCCTCCAGAGGTACTGTCATGCAGAACTGTGATGTAACATCGCAGCTGGGCTATTAACATGGATATAATCCATCGCCACAGAGCACCTTTGCGTTGCACTAACGTAGCAACACCTACTTCCATCCCACTCCCAGCTGCTCCTTAACGACTAGCTGTCCTGCATTTCTATAACTTGTCACTTCAAGAATGTTATAGAAACGCACTTGAACCACATAGAATGTTTTCTAGATTGGATTTTTTTCAGCATCGTTTTCTGGAGACTTCTCTAAATTGTTGCGTGCATCACTGGTGGTTCCTTTTCATTGTCTCGTCCTATTCCATGGTATTGGTTGTACCACAGTTTGTTTAAATATTTACCCATTGAAGGACGTCTGGATTTTTTCTGGTTTGGGGCTACTGTGAGTCAAGCTGCTTTAAGCATTCATGTGTAGGTGTTTATGTGAACAGAAGTTTTCATTTCTCTGGGATGAATGCCTGGAAGTGCGTTTGCTGAGTCCTGGGGTGGTTATATGTTTGATTTTTAAAGAAACTATCAAATTGTTCCAGAGTAGGTATACCATATTCCTGCCAGCAATGTGTGGTGATCCATTTCTCCACATCTTAACCCTCATTTGGTATCATCACTGTTTCTGTCTTTTCTTTTTTTAGCCATTCTGCTAGATATATACTGATGTGCTGTTACGGTTTTAATTTGCATTTTCCTAACAGCTTCTGGAGAAGGCAGTGGCACCCCACTCCAGTGCTCTTGCCTGGAAAATCCCACGGGTGGTGGAGCCTGGTAGGCTGCAGTCCATGGGGTCGCTAAGAGTCAGACACGACTGAGCAACTTCACTTTCCCTTTTCACTTTCATGCATTGGAGAAGGAAATGGCAACCCACTCCAGTGTTCTTGCCTGGAGAATTCCAGGGACAGAGGAGTCTGCTGGGCTGCCGTCTATGGGGTCGCACAGAGTCGGACACGGCTGAAGTGACCTAGCAGCAGCGGCAGCAACAGCTTCTGAGGTTGAACCTTTTCATGAGCTGATCTGTCATCTGTATATCCTCTTGGGTGAAATGTCTTTTCATGTTCTTTGCCCACTTTGTGTTTTTGTTCAGGTATAATTGACATATACCGTTACATTGATTTCAAGTATACAGTGTAATCTATCTGAGTACATATTGTGTAAATATTTGTTTATATTTGTATATAGATGATATATTTGTATATAGATGATCACTACAGTAAGTCTAATTTTCGTCACACTACATAGTTAGAAAATTTATGTGTGTGTGTGATGAGGATTTTTAGCTTTGACTCTTAACTCTCTGTTACACAATGCAATGTTACTAACTTTACTTACCATGCTATATACATTGCATCCTATGACTTATTTTATAACTGGAAGTTTGTACCTTTTGCCCCTTCAACCATTTTGCCAACCCTCTACTCCTTGCCTCTAGCAACCACCAATCTGTTCTCTGTATCTGTAAGATGCTTGATTTTTTGGTTTTGTTTTTTAAAGCTTCTACATGTGTAAGTGACATCATGCAGTATTTGTTCTTGTCTTTCTCCATCTGACATATCTCCTAATGCTCTCAAGGTCTATCCATGACAAGTTTGCATTCTTTTTATGGCTGAATACTATTCGTGTGTGTGCACGTGCACACCACATTATCCTTTCATCTGTGAATGGACACTTAACGTGGTTTCCATACCTTGGCTATTGTCAATAATGCTACAGTGAAGATGATGTGATGATTTCTTAAACATCACCCAGCCACTGAGTGGCAGAGCTGTTGTTAAGTTTAAAGACTGCCTGGCAGTGAAATTCATGCTTTCTTACCATGGTACTTCTGTGGGATCTTCACTGTGGAGTATTGGGACCCTTGTTTCCTCTCATTGCCCTTCTGGATATGTACATGCTCAGGCCAAGTAGTAGTGATAGCAGTTCTGAATGTGCTAGGTAATTGATTACAGTTCTAACCACAACCATTGCTTACTCATGGAATCAGAAAATTCAGAGGATTTTTTACCTTGAGAAAAAATGTCTTCAACTTGGATAAACAGTTGTGGGATATAATGAAATTTACTTTAGTTGTGGGCTTAACCTTTCATACAGTTTGTGGGGATAATAGAACCAGGAATAAGGGACCAGGTGAAACCAACCTTGGTTATTTCTCATCTCCCTTTTTACAGGAACTCGCTCTTCAACGTCATTTTGACTGAACACATTTGCCTGGGGCAGCATAATAAATTATAATACTGTAATTTTTTTGTGTTAGTTTGTAATAAATTATAGATTCCTTGGTTTACTATAAAGATCATATCAGACTTAAATACATTCAGATAATGGATTATAGTGAAAATGGAAGTTAACAAACCTGAACATTTGTAGTTTTCACATGTAGTTGATGACTTACCTTTATCAACTTTCTGGTCCTCAGTTTCTTCATTTGAAAAATAATAATGTAGGTCTAAGATAATGTCTAAGAGTTTCTTTGAGCTAAAAAGTTCAGTGATTCATTCAGTCATAGAAGAGAGTCAGACCTATTGATTTCTTAATTGGTAAGCATTTTGTTAGTGAGCCACAAGGTGGGGGGCTTGTCCTTTTCTAGTACTTATTTTCATAATAATAATTGAATGTTTTATGTGAATTTTAGTCTAAATCTCATGAACTAGGGGGAGTTGATCATGGAAGAAGGAATGGGGAGAGATTTGAATGAATGAAATCAGGGGAACTTGAGTATCCCTCATAACTTTGGATGTTTTTAACTTACTTTCAGTCAATAGATCAATTCCCCTGTATTAGACAATGTCATCTTTGGAGATCTGCTAGTGCCTGTTCTCAGCCAGTTGACATGTTAACTTATGGGAAAACGGTGTTGGAAATGAAAGCACTGGAGACCCTTTCCTTCCAATTTTCCTCTAAAATGTCAGTGACTAGGGAACTCCACGTGTCACAAAACGTGAGAAATGAGCACATGTCAGAATTTAGAAAATGTTTCTATGAACTCTCACGTAGTGGGACAGGATTAAGAAGTATGACTAGTGGCTGTATGGCCTGAATTTGTCCTGTTAATAGTTGTTACTCCAGGAGAATCTGCTCTGAAAAAGCAGCAACACAGTGGCTTGGGTAGGTGGCAACAACGATCTGTTAATAGTTTCTGGTTAAGGTAAACAGAGCTGAGGCCCAACCCTATTCAACAGGGACAGGAAAGAGAAGACGGTGAAAAGCCCTTCCTAGTAGTTCTTCATGCCACAGCATCTTAGAATCCTGTAATTAATATTAGCCCATTGGGTACCTCGAACTCATAAGCATATGTGGCCCAGTAATTTCATGTGGCCACACCCTCATTCAGGAGGATTGGCCAAAGATTGATGAGTCAGTAAACTCCTGGAAAACATGTTCTGCAGATCTTTTCTGAGAATCCTGTTTGAAGTTGCTCAGTAGAGGAAGTGAATTAAAATAGAACTCAAGAATGGAGAAGTCCTGCTAGAAGCTGTCATTGTAACTAATGACAGATAAAGGAATAAAAGCACCGAGCAATAGTGGAGAAAGGTTTGATGTTGATAAGCAACTTTTGTGGTAACCAGGGGATGAAAAAGAAGGTAAAGGATGAAGAACAAGATTTTCAAAGATTTATAAGTGTCTGTATGTGTAGGTATGTGTATAGAAATGACAGAGTAGAAAAGGGTGGAAGACAGTGACCTATAAGCAGATGGGCAAGTGTCTTTTAATTTATGATTCTATAGCAGTATTAGTTTTTGTGAAAGTGTTTACCACTTTGTGAGTTAAAAATAGGACATATATCTGACATGTTGTAAAGGATAACAGAAAATATAAGTCTGGGAAGCACACAAATCAACATTAAAAAGAAAATCCTAGAAGCATGAATAGAATGTGCCTGATCAGAACAGTAAGTGACAGTAAGTATTTGTACCCCTTGTTGAGGAGATACTGTTTTTTAAAAAGAAGGAAATTTCATTAGAAAAAAAAAAAAAAATTCATGAGTGAGCAAGCAACAACATACATAAATAAATTATATATAAATTACGTATTGTTATATACATGAGTTGTGCCCTCGTATCTGACTCTTTGCTACCCCATGGACTGTAGCCCGCCAGGCTCCTCTGTCCAAGAGATTCTCCAGGCAAGAATAGTGGAGTGGGTTGCCATTCCCTTCTCCAGAGGATCTTTCCAACCTAAGGATCGAATCTGTGTCTCCTGCATTGCAGGCGGATTCTTTACCATCTTAGCCACCAGGGAAGCCCCGTTATATACATGTTGTGTATACTTATATAAAAAGTTTTGTATGAAACAGTATAACATGTAAATGTATAAACTTATTTACATATAGCATAATAATATAGTTTATATTTTAATATCACTATAAACATATAAAGTATATAAAAGTTGACATATAAAAGTTATAAATAATGTAATATAATAGAAACTAAACTTTTAGAAAAAATTTTTAAGACCTCTACTAAGTTAATATCTTTTGGATCAAATGGGAAATAAAGCTTTAAACAGGGAATTACTTTGCATGGGAAGGACCCTTGAGGCCAGCTCTTTGAGAACGTTGATGGGCTTATAACCATGTGACATGAATTCTGCTTCCTGACTGGGTATTTTTCTCTCCCGTGACTCAGTGAGAGGGCGCACTGGGTTTTTATCTTCAGTAGTTTCTGTAGTGTCTCTTTTTGCTTCTAAGTTGCTGCCTGATGCTCTTCATATTTCTGGTTCCAACCATAATTATCAACTTCCACTCCTCCAGCTTCTTACTGCTCCCACCAGGCTTTCGTTATCATAAGAGAATGTCGGCCAATTGGACTTGGTTGTAGTTAACCCCTGGATGCTTTGGAAAATACAGCAGGTGTCTTGTAAGTTGCTGGTACTTTGAGAGTTGGACTCAAAGCTTAGATTGTGTAGGAACATACTATTCCCTGCAAAAAGTTTTTTTTGGAGGGGGTCCTTTATCCAGACACTGCAGATGGTGTAATATACAGCATCCTTATTTGTCCAGTGACTGCTCCCATTTGGCTGGGGTTTGCAGTAGAGCAGACCTGCTGCTAACTGGTTTCTCTAAGGGCTAGAGAGAGCTAAGTAAGTGTATATGTATTTCCTGTTTAATCTCAGATGCTACAGAGCCTTTTTTGGCCGGTTCCGGCTGTAGGGTTTATTTACTTCATGAGCAATAGGAACTTACAGTGAAGGGCTGAAGCAGAGTTTATTGTTGGCACAGTTGCAGTGGACAGCTGGAGCCTGTTTCCTTGGCCAGTGTTCCTCTTGTTTTACGCTTGCAGAATTAAGAAAGGGATTGATAGCATGAGTTCTCATTCATATGAATGTAGGGAAAGTTGGACAGGAACACCGGCGAGACTGCTTGGCTTTGAATCCCAGCTTTACTTGTTACCTGTGTGATATCTCGTGCTTCATTATGCTTTTCCGTGAAAGGGGGGAGATAATTAGTACCTGCCTTGTAAGAGAGTTGAAATGAATTCAGAGCACGTTGAACAGTACCTGGCACAGAAACACCCAAATGCTAGCTAGACTCATACTTATTTCTGTTATTAATAACGTGAACACTTGCTTTTCTTTCAGAATTGAGCACTTTGCCAAAATCTACAGTCAAAAAACTGGCATCAGAAAGGAAGTTCTTTTGAAAACATTGTGGGGAGATTATTATATAAATACGAAGGCTAAGAAGATTATGAAGGTGGATCAGGTAACGTGGTCTCTTGTGCCTATTGATCGGTGGTCACATTCTTGCCCTGTGAAAGCCTGCACTGTAACACACTTGTAATCTGCCTCAGTTTATGTGAGTCAGTTTAGGGGAGATTTTCTACTGTATATATTTGGCTAAAGATCATGTGTCTTATGGAGAAGGCAATGGCAACCCACTCCAGTACTCTTGCCTGGAAAATCCCATGGACGGAGGAGCCTGGTGGGCTGCAGTCCATGGGGTCCCTAGGAGTTGGACACGACTGAGCGACTTCACTTTCACTTTCATGCATTGGAGAAGGAAATGGCAACCCACTCCAGTATTCTTGCCTGGAGAATCCCAGGGACGGAGGAGCCTGGTGGGCTGCCGTCAATGGGGTTACATAGAGTCGGACCTGACTGAAGCGACTTAGCAGCAGCAGCATGTGTCTTATGTCCAAGTATTGCTTAAATCGAGTTCCTTATCAGGATCAGAGGACTGCGTGTTGTTGCTGTTGTTGTTCCTATTTAAGAGGAGCGGAAATCCCAGATCCTGGGCCAGTGAACTTGAAGACACGTATTTGCATCATGCATTTGTGTGTCCCCTTCCTAAAGAGACGTCTCTTGTAGATGTCACTGTGTGGCCTGTATTCCTAGCCTCAGCCGAGGCCTCCTCATTGAACACCAGTCACCATGCATTGCTGATGGGTGAGGCAGGTGCTCCTTGGAGCATTCTGTCGGTGGAGGTCTTGTAGGGCTGCTGAGTCACCTAGCCTCAAAGGAAGGATGCTTTCTTGAAGACTTTTTTTTTTAATATAAAATGAAGGATTTTATAAATGTATTCTCATTGAAGAGCATGTATGTTCCTTTTAGAAGGTATTCCTTAGTATAAAGCTACAGGAAAGAAAAAAAATACCAGAGGCCAACACTGCTAATGGTATGCTTTTCATTTCTTTCATTCTTTCTGTTTAGATAACATATATTCCTCGATTGAGATAATGCTGTTTATACAATGTAGCCGCTTTTCCTCTTGACATTCTATTGTGACCATCTTCCCTTGTCACTGAAAGTTCTTTATAAACAGTACAGTGTGTAGATTCCTTAAAAACTAGGAACAGATCTACCATATGACCCGGCAACCCCACTCCTGGGCATATACCCTGAGAAAACCAGACACCCCAGTGTTCACAGCAGCACTATTTACAATAGCCCTGGCGTGGAAGCAGCCTAGAAGTCCATTAACAGAGGGATGGATAAAGATGTGGTACGTTTATACAATGGAATATTTGTCATAAAAAAGAACAAATTTGAGTCCTAGTGAGGTTTATGAACCTAGAGCCTATTAATACAGAGTGAAGTAAGAAAGAGAAAAATTACAGTATATTAATGCATATATATGGAATCTAGAAAAATAGTATTGATGAACCTATTTGTAGGGAAGGAATGGAGACACAGATGTAGAGAATGGACTTTTGGACACAGGGACGCGGAGAGGGGACGAATGGAGAAAGTAGCATTGACACAACATTGTAAAAATTAAAAAAATAATAATAATAATAAGAGGAGCCAGTGGAGTGAAGTAGCAAAGAGCATAGTTTGAGATTCTCTTTGCCTCTCAGCTCTACCACTTTCTAGTTCTGTGACACTTGTCTGTTTCTTTCCTCTGCAAATTGAAGATAGTAATATTTATCTCATGGAGTGATTATATGAAATATCCAAGAAAAGTCTTAAGAGCAATTCCTGTCATGTAACAAACACCCTCTTACATCATTATCACTCATGTAATCATTCTCCTAAGATTGAACATAGTTTTTATTTCTGTTTCTCAAATATTTTGATATTTTAAGTAAAGCTGTGATAGGCATCTTGATGCATACATTTTTAGGCCTTTATGATTTTTTTTTAACCAGTCCTTCAAAGGTAATGACTTAATTTCCCAGTACCTTGCCAGTAGCTCTTGAGAAAGAGGGTTTCAGTTTATATTCCATCTCTTGTACCTATGAGAGTATCCATCTCAAAGTGCTCATGCTGTAATTTTTGTATAGTTTGATAAGAGAAATAGGGGTTTTGTTTTTTTTAATATCTTCTTCCTTGAAGTTGAATAGCGTTCATATTTTAAGAACCTCCTTTAGAAAAGTCCATGGACGTTTTAGAGTGGAGCTTTAGCTCTCAGCTTGGGTACCGTGTGTTCTTTTGATGGCAGTGGGAGGGCAGCTGCAGTGATGTATCCACCCCCCCCCCCAACCCCGCACCCCAAGTGGTTTCGTGTGTGGTGTCCATGGTTCGGAAAGAGAAGAGTGAGTTGTAACTGTGGATTATTGGCTGTTTAAAGCATTCATATAGCTACTTTCCTCCGCTTTGTTGTTGAATAAGTATTTTCTAGTAGAAATGAAGCATCGATAGTAAAGCACATCAAGAATGAATACGTTAGATATTAATGAAATATTCAGAAATTTTAAACCCATGCATCCTTTTTTTTTTTCCCAGGCAAAAGGAAAGAAACCTTTATTTGTACAGTTGATCCTGGAAAATATATGGAGTTTGTATGATGCTGTCTTGAAAAAGTAAGACTGTTATAAATTGTTTATCTCTGGGCAGTATAATTTGCAGTTTGACGAGTTACCCTTCCGAAAACTAGGTAGACTGGGAAAGTGAAGAAAGCCTTTACAGAGGCTTTGATTACCAAGCTTGGAAACCATTTAAAGGAGTATGTATAACCCAATTACAGGATGACGGGAGGGACAGAACAGAAATATTTTATAGAGTGCTGAGGCAAAGAGATAAAAGGATGGGAAGAACCATCAGACTTTCATTTTTACAAACTCAGTTTAAAGTAAAATAGTAAATGTAGTAGAAACGCTGCTTGATATTGAGCATCACTCATGGAGTCACTTAGGGAAAAAACCTTGCCCGATACAAGTGGAAAAGAAAGTTTGCTTTAGTAAATTTCCAAGTTGTTCCAGTGGTGGAATAATGATTTTTGCTTTTAGTATTTATTTATAAAATCGTTTTACCAGTTGACATAGCGTGTTTAAGACGATTGTGGAATGGTACTTCATGGGACATTTTCAAGAGAAGTTCATTTGGAAGTGGAAAGTAGAGGTTGAGCAGTTTACTCCTATGGCAGGAGCCCCCCTCCAGCGTTTTTGTTTTTTTATAGTCAAGCAGTGCCTCAGGAATAAATGTGTCCTGTGATGTTGTTTCTCTTCCTCACTCCCCTTTGTATCTTAGGTAATCTTTCTCCTCACCTCCCATCCACCTATCTCTTGTTTACTATAGGGACAAAGAAAAAACTGATAAAATCGTGACTTCTTTAGGATTAAAAATCGGAGCCCGAGAGGCACGGCATTCAGATCCTAAAGTTCAGATCAATGCTATCTGCAGTCAGTGGCTACCCATATCTCAAGCTGTTCTTGGTATCCTTTATATTAATGGTTGTTAATGAAATCATAGTTTTGACAGAACAAGAAAAAAGAGTGTGTTATTGGCCATCAGGAGGTCCTCTGAAAATAACGCATGCCAATTCAGAGTAAGTTTTTTTCTGGGGTTATTTAATATTTTACCATGAAACTGTATTAAATACTTCAGAAATGAATATATTAATATTAATTAAGATTAATACGAATCTGAATGTTCTTAAAAAACATTTTAAATTTTTGTTTCTTAATCCATAAAATCAAAACTCTTAGACTAAGATTTGCATAGAAGTAGATACTTTAGATGTTTGTGTTAGGATCACTGGTTCATTTTAACCCATATTTTCTTTACCTTGTTGATACTTCCTCTCAAATTTGTGATTCCAAAAGGACTTGATTTTAAGTGGCTTACCTTAACTAAAGTCATTTTGTAGGTGAATTTAGACTATCTTCTTTGTTTTTTTTAAAAAGACTTTTGTCATATGGACCAATTTTAGTGTCTTTATTGAATTTTTTACAGCGTTGCTTTTATTCTGTTTTATGTTTTGGTTCTTTGGCCGAGAGGCATGTGGGATCTTAGCTCCCCAACCAGGGATCGAACCCACACCCCCTGTATTGGAAGGTATAACCATTGGACCTTCAGGGAAGTCTCAACCAAAGTAATTTTATAGAGGAATTTAGACTATTAATACCTTCTTGTCATTGATCTGTGTGTCCTTAGCAGTACCCATGGGGTGGGCTGAGGGTGCAGTGTCTGGGGAGTGGGCCAACAGTGGACCACAGGGCTGCAATAAACACAGACCCCTACGGTGACCTCGCTCTGTTGGAGGACCTGCTTGTATCGCAGCTAGCGGCTGATGGTGGTTTTATGCCAGTTGAGAGAGACTGAAACTGTATGAAAGATTTTGAGGACTGGGTCACAGGCAGCCAAACTCCTAAGCTCTGTGGTCCTTCCTCATTTGTTCCACAGGATGTCAGTGTTAGAGTATCTGCCATGAGCACCCTTTCTGGGCTCTAGAGCATCCACAAACTCCCTGAGATTGTATCCACGTTTTGAGATGTGACTTACGGAGTATTGCCTTACAGCCCAGGCATCGTGTACACATATGTTGTTACTTCAGTATTTCGTGCACAGTCTGAGTCTCTGCCAGGGTGAAGAGCACTTGCTCAGGCTTTTGAGTCCTTAACAGCAGACTTCAGCTATGGTGTGTCAGAAGCTTCCTAGTCCCCTCGACATTACAGCTGAGAGAGTGGAGAAACTGATGTGTGCAGGATCACAGACTTTTGATTCTCTCCCACCAGAAACCCAGGCTCTGAAAGCAGGTGAGGTAAAGACGAACACACCAGTCAATGTATTTTTGGTCATCCAAAGTCAAGACTACTCTAGACCAATTTTCTGAATGCTAGCTTGCTAAATGGCCAAATGGCCAACTCCCCCGGTAAACAATTGCACAAACATTTCTCCAATGCTTTTTGTTTTCTAACATTTCAGTTTCGCCAGAGCCATTTTGCTCTGCCAGTGGAGTGAGGAGACTGGAGACCTCTCCCTTTTGCCAGATCACAGTTCATAATGTTATCATCATGCTCTATTCCATCCTCTCAGGTAGCCAGGAATGCATTCCTGAGGTGACTGTGTTTCCAGGGCCTGTGGAACAGTGACCCCAGGGTCTGTATTCCCTTTAGAAGCCCCACACATGTTCGCTCCATGAGAGGGAGCCTCATTTGCTCCCAGCCTTATATGGCTCCATGAAATTCATCTGTGCGCACCACTCTGTCCTGCTCTTTTTCTCCCATTCTGTTGGATTTGCAGCCTCTGCCCTCAGATCACTGCTGTTCTCAGACCCATGGTTGACTCTCCTTTGTTAAATCTCTCGGCCAGTTCCCAGTCCTCCTGACTAGATCTGTCACTACCATCTGACACAGTCAATCCCTCCTTCCTCCTTGAGACCCCTTTTTCTTTGACTTCTGGGCTTCCACCTGTTTCTCCTCGTCTCCCTGTCTCCCGGGCTTTTTATCCCCCCACCCCCCACCCTGGTTTTTTTATTAAAACAGGAGAAAAATCAAACAAGTTAATAACGTGTACAAGGGAGAGACCTGGGAAAACAGAATAACTTGCTAAAATATCTGAAACCCTCACCTTAAATACTGTCAGTGGTTTAGAACTTCAAAGGGGAGAAAGGCATTTGCCATGGAAAATGAAAAAGTAAAAGTCTGGTTACAAAGAGTGTTTGCTGGACCACAGAGTGGGCTCTGATCGCTGGGCCCTGCCGATTTCCCCACCACACCAGCCCCTTCTCTTTGCAGATATTTCTGGTGATAGTTGTATTCCAGGAACAGGCCCTTTATCTCAATTCGTTAGACAACTAAGGGGACAGAAAAAGAACAACTTCCAAAGTTCTCTGCTCCTTAAAAACAATCAGCCTAAATTAACCCTCCTCAAGAAACACCTTGTGGAGTGGTGAAGTTTGCTCTTCTGCAGTTCTGCCCTTAAACCTTCTTCATGGAGTTTCACAGTCCAGAAGCCAAGTTGGTAGATTGTGTCTCATTAAGCCAGTCTCTTAGTCCTGACAGTAGGTTTAACTGCTGCTGCTGCTAAGTTGCTTCAGTCGTGTCCGACTCTGTGCGACCCATAGACGGCAGCCAACCAGGCTCCCCCGTCCCTGGGATTCTCCAGGCAAGAACACTGGAGTGGGTTGCCATTTCCTTCTCCAGTGTATGAAAGTGAAAAGTGAAAGTGAAGTCGCTCAGTCGTGTCCGACTCTTCGAGACCCCATGGACTGCAGCCTACCAGGCTTCTCCATCCATGGAATTTTCTAGGCAAGAGTACTGGAGTGGGGTGCCATTGCCTTCTCCGGTAGGTTTAACTAGACATCTTTAAATCCGTTTCTGCAAGCGGTAATGGGCTCTCAAAGTTAGGCTTCTAAGGTGCAAGCATTCCAGTATTTCTAAGAGGCATTTCTGTGAAGACAAAAAGGCTCAACGGTTGGAGCAAATTATAAACCAGCTTCTGAACCTAGGGAACAACCAGTCCAGATTTCTAGATGTTAGAGTCAAGTATCATTTGCAATTTGAAATGTCTTTAAATGTCTTTGATGATGTCCTCCAATGTTCAGGTAAACTTCCCGAGTGGCTTACGGTGGGCCAGAATATTGCCCCCAAATGGGCTATTGTGTGGTGGTCTCTCTTAAATTTATCTCAAGTTTCAGGACTTCAGGAAAGGAGCACCTTTGGTTCTCGGTGTTTCCACATCAAAAGTGGGAGGAAAAAGTGGCAATGTTAGTTTGGAAAGTTATAGCCTAATATTTGAGGAAACCTGGTGAATTCAGGATCCAGCCCAGATCTGGATTTACAGATCACAACCTCAAAGATGGTAACAGAACTAGAATCTAATATTCCCAAGTGTGTGTTATAGTTTCTGTTGAAACATAATTTTTTTCTCTCTAAAGTCACTCATTTCTACCCAGTATAGCCAAATTAAGACTCATTTGTTTGTAGAATAAGTTTAGTTTCATTAAACTTGGCCTGATTGTTTTTATAGGTTCAGCATGAATAGCAGTTCACCATGTAGGCTCCTTTAAATCTCTTTTGCTGGAACTCTACATAAGGAATCTCCAGATTGAACTTCTAATAGCCTCTTGAGGCTAAGAAACCAAGCCACATCTTTGCCGTTGGAGCTGGCTGTTTAGTCTTGATCTTTTTCCCGATTCTTCTCCATCCCCTTGACTTTTTAACTGTGGGATGCCCCAGGCAAGGCTTGGTATTTGGATCTCATCTGTTTTCTACCTGCAGTCACTCTCCTGCTCATCTTGTCCAATCTCTAGGCTTCCCATGACAATGGCGTGCTCTTAATTTTCGCATTGGTTTCATGCCCCTATTTCCAGTCCATCTTTAAATCCTGTTTACTCTTCCTTTGAAATGTATCCAGAATTAACTACTTTTCAACATTTCTGTTTCTGCCTTCCTGGGGCAAGCAACCGTGCGTGATCTGTCACCTGGGTATTATAGTAGCCTTCCAGCTGGTATCCCTGAGTCTGTTCTTGATTGCCTGCAGCCAGGGTGAGCCTGTTAAAATCGGAGTCAAGGTGTGTTGCTTTGTTCCTCAAAGCCTTTCCAAGTTTTCCTTGGCAAGACTTCTGATAGATACTTAATTCTTACTTCCTTCTTTTCTTATTTGAATTTTACTCTTGAATTCTTTATGTGCAAATTATTTTGATGTAGGGTGATTTTAAAAAATTACTCACCAGTGGTGGTTTTTTTTTTTCCTTAACCAATATTTTTTTTAATGTAAGTTAAGAAAAATGTCCATATGCTGATTAGGAAATTATGTTAAAATTTATAGATTTAGGGAAAATCAATACCTTTATAGTATTACATCTTAATCTTCATTTCTAAGTTTTTTTTTGTTATCATGATATTTTTGTCTTTATTTTCTAACTTCTCTTAGGGGTTGGAAAAACTACTATTATGTATTTTATTAATAAGCTACCTTGTTGACCATTGCCCTTTGGTAAAATTCCTCAGTTCTATCCCTCTCCACTGGAAACGGTTATGAGGGCTTCTGGAGGGTAGTGAAGCCCATCTCCTACCTGGACTTCTTCCTGCTCTTCTTCACCGTATCAGTTTTGCTTTTCTTTTCCCCTTTCTGGTTCTCTCGCTCTCACTCTACTATTTTTCTAGCAATCTTATTTTTTTCTAAATGAAATTTTTCTTATAGTTGTGAAAGATTATAGGTTGCTTATGTATTTAGATGATGCCATGTTCTAAACTTCTTGTTTTCAGAAAAGCCTGGATTATTAAAGTAACATTTTTCTTTCCTGTCTGTTTAGCTTTTATGAAATGCGGAAGTGAAGATACCGCTCCAGTTATTATCTTTGTTTCCAAAATGTTTGCAGTTGATGCTAAGGCTTTGCCTCAGAATAAGCCAAGGTAAGGATTATAGGGAAGCCAGGTGGGGCCAGGGAGGTGGGGTTCAGGGAGGGTGTGCGGCGGGGAAGGTGCAGTTCTGTCCTCAGCCCGGAACTCATGTGGAGCAGCCCCTGTGGGAACGTAAATTTCACTGAGTACTTGATCTTTTTGTGATCCCTCTGGAGGAAACAGTTGTTGAAATCAGCTCTGGGACTGTTAATTCAAATTCATGTTTAAAAAAAAAAAAGTTGGTTTTTTTTTTTTTGGCTGCATCAGGTCTTTTTTGCAGCATGCGGGCTTCTCTGGTTGCAGCAGACAGGCTTAGATGTGCCATGGCCTGTGGGATCTTAGTTCCCAACCAGGGGTCGAACCCATATCCCCTGCACTGGAAGGTGAACTCTGAAGCTCTGCACCAACAGAGAAGTCCCTGAATTCTCATAAAGTTGAATAAGAGTAGTTAGAGTAGTGGTAGCCACGGTTAACAATTGTTGAACGTCAGACAAGTTCTCATCTCAGCCTGTCTGTCTGCTTCACTGGAGATTTTTGAATGTGTGAGTACCTCGCTGATCTTTGTGCGTATTGTGTGTGTGTGTGGAGAGAGAGAGGGGTGGAGTTCAACCGTGGGAGACGGATCCTTTCTCAAGTTTCTGAAGTCTTGGAGAATCTCTTCTACATCGTATGAACTGACATGGGTCCTCCTCCCCCACTAGTATAAGTGATTAGATCCCGGTCGTTCCTTGTGGGGATCATGGCATTAGCCTCCTAGCTGGCTCCGCTGTCCCAGTGTCTAACTTGGCCGGTCCACTTGCCATTCTCCCTTCAGGATCTTGGTGTCTGGAGTGAAAAGATTCACTCTACCCAGGAGTTGGAAGGCTCTTCTTCTTTACTATCCACATCTATTCTGGGACCTTTCTGTGTGGGAATCTTTCAAATAACCTGAGAAAAAGAATATAAATCAATAGTACTTCTTAAGGGCCTGGTGCCTCAGGCAGCATCTCAAATCTTGCTCTTTTAGGTTCTAAATAATAATGGTAACAGCACTAATAATTGGCTGCAGTTTATCAAGCTTATAATATTGATTTATAAAAAAAATCAACTGCCTCACTGTTGATTATGCCGTCTAAATCTAACAGTAGTTCTGCAGTGCGAGTATTTACTGTTTCAGTCTAACCTGGGGAAGTTAAGAGGCCTTAAAAAGATGAAGTAGTAATGGATTTTCCAGTAGTCATGTATGGGTGTGAGAGTTGAACTATAAAGAAAGCTGAGTGCCAAAGAATTGATGCTTTTGAACTGTGGTGTTGGAAAAAACTCTTGAGAGTCCCTTGGACTGCCAGGAGATCCAGCCAGTCCATCCTAAAGGAAATCAGTCCTGAATATTCATTAGAAGGACTGATGCTGAAGCTGAAACTCCAATATTTTGGCCACCTGACGCGAAAAGCTGACTCATTTGAAAAGACGCTGATGCTGATTGAAGATTGAAGGCAGGAGGAGAAGGGGATGACAAAGGATGAGATGGTTGGATGGCATCACCAACTTAATGGGCATGGGTTTGGGTACACTCCGGGAGTTGGTGATGGACAGGGAGGCCTGGGGTGCTGCAGTCCATGGGGTCACAAAGAGACAGACACGACGGGGTGGCTGAACTGAACTGAGTGTGCTCAAGGTCACATAGCTAGAAGAAGGCCAGAAGAGTATGTGAATCCACATCTGTCCAGCTGGACAGCCTATGGGTGTCCACTTCACCAGTGGGATCTGGCCTCCATCATCTGTGCAGCTTGTTAATCTCCACCGCTAGATCTCGACAACAGCCTTCCAGCCTGCCTGCCCTTTTTAGATTCTGGGCCTTTGCTCTGACCATTCTCAACCACCATCTTCTCCAGTACTCTATCAGAAATTCTTACTGAATGCTTAAATGCCTGTTAAGTAAGATCCTGCTAGGAGGTTTTCAGGCAGTTCCTCTCCCCCCAAATCCCTAAGTCTGCTGCTTTGGGTTCCTTCTTAAGAACCAGTTTCTTGTAGTAACAGGATGTGATGTTCAGACAGAAACTGCACTCCTTGCTCCCTTAGTTCCCGTCATCTCCACTCCCTGGCGCTGTGGTTACTGGTAGCACCGGCTGCAGCCTGCTCCTCAGCCCTCTCTCTGTCCCTCCCCCAGCCCACCCCTGCAGCCAGCTCCACAGAGGCCAGGGCGTGGATATTCAGCTTGGAATCCTGAGGGTGGGTGGTGTAGTGTTGTCGCCTCTTTCCTTTCTTCTCCAGCCTCACCTCCCCAGTCTGCATTCTCACCTCTGGTCACCTTCACCTCTACTGTTGGTCACTGCTGTCCCCTCAGCACTGTCGTCCACAGTTAGCTCCACTTCAGCCTCAATAAGTCAGCACCCACAGACGTTCCTTGACTAGTAGAGCTCGGTTCTCTTGCAAGTGAATTCCTGTTTATTCTCAGTAAATACTAGTTGACACAATGGGTTCTTCAAATAAAACCTTGCTGCCTTCTCTTCTGTCTGCTCTGTTAACCTGTGTCACCACTCCCAGCGCTCACAGCAGTGCCTGACCCAAGAGGAAGTGTCAGCTGGGTGGATGGATAGATACGTTGATGGACAGCAAGACTCTACATTTGATGTTAACTTCATGAATGTAAATGTTGTTACAAGCTCTGACAAAATGAGGATTTAATATACTTGAACAGATATGCTTCTTTCTTAACCAAAGCTACAATAAAATCACATTTACTTAATGTGATGATTTTATCATTTCTAATTCCTTCTGAATTGGGGGGGTATAGCCATAGATGATGAGCATGGAATTTGGAGTCAGATCTGGCTCTGAATTACGGCTCCTCTGTTTATTGTCCATGTGACTCTGGGTCGAGTTGTGTAGTTCTCCTAAGGCTCCAGTTCTTATTTGTAAAACAGGAGTAAGAATACCTGTGTCATATAATTGTTTGGATAAGTATATTTCGATAATATGTGCAGAGTGGTTAACACAATGTCTGTGCCGTAGTTGTGAAAGTAGTTTATTTTCTGGGGCTCCAGAATCATTGCAGATGGTAACTGTGGCCATGAAATTAAGACGCTCATTGGAAGAAAAGCTATGACCAACCTAGACAGCATATTAAAAGTAGAGATACTACTTTGCCAACAAAAGCCTGTCTAGTTAAAGCTATGGTTTTTCCAGTAGTCACGTATGGATATGAGAGTTGAACCATAAAGAAATCTGAGCGCCGAAGAATTAATGCTTTTGAACTGTGGTGTTGGAGAAGATTCTTGAGAGTCCCTTGGATTGCAAGGAGATCAAACCAGTCCATCCTAAAGGAAATCAGTCCTGAATATTTATTGGAAGGACTGGTGTTGAAGCTGAAGCTCCAATCCTTTGGCCATCTGATGCAAAGGGCTAACTCATTGGAAAAGACCCTGATGCTGAGAAAGATTGAAGGCAGGAGGAGAAGGGGACGACAGTGGATGAGATAGTTGAATGGCATCACTGACTCAATGGACATAAGTTTGAGCAAGCTCTAGGAGTTGGTGATGGACAGGGAAGCCTGGTGTGCTGCAGTCCTTGGGGTCGAAAAGAGTCAGACAGGACTCACTAACTGAACTCAGCTGAACTGATAAGCCCATTGGAAGAGACCATTTCTCTCTGCGCTAACCAGTGCATCAGGTTTTTTTGTTTTGTTTTTTTTAACCTCCCTGTTTATAGTGATAATAAGATATTCCATGTTTATATATTTTTTTAAATTTGTAGTTGAAGGATAATTGCTTTACAGAATTTTGTGGTTTTCTGTCATGTATCAACAAGAATCAGCCATAGGTTAATTCATACTTTTCAGATACTCTTATAAAAAGTCTAGAAGCAAGATAAGTTATGTAAGGGTTGATTGACAGGGCAGCTGGAGTGTGTAGCCTGAAGAAGAGAAGGGCGAGGGGAAGGGTGTGAGGACAGATGATTGAAAGGTGAGGAGAGGGGAGTATGTTTGTTGGGTGTTGCTCCAGAAGACAGAACAAGAGCCTAGAAATTTCATCCTGTGTGTGAAAGACCTTTAATACTGAGAGCTTACAGTGGAGAGGAGCTTATGCCAGCAGATGTGACTTCCCGACAGCCCTGAGCAAGCCATCATCAAAGGTTGCTCCCTTTTCATTTTTGTATCTGATGGCACAGCCCTGCCTCCTACATTGGGGTGGGTCTGACTAGAAGGGGCCGACTCCTAGAACCAAATTCATCCATTTCAGCGGGCAGGTGCTAAGGGAATAGAAGTGATGTCCAGTCCTGGAGGGAGGTCTTGTCGAGCAGGTGGGTGTCTGAAGAGGACAGCAGTGGACAGCTGGTGACTCAGGTGTGGGGCAGCCCATGTAATGTAGGAAGGGGATTGGGGCACCTGACGTTAGGACCTCTAGGAGCACGTGGCATGTAGCACGCATGGGACTAGTGCACTCTCGGTACGGCCATCTGAGTGGCTTCCAGGAGAGAGAAGGGGAAGGGGAATGGCGGGATGGGAGACGAGGTCGTCAGCCAGAGACGGAGGCGTGAAGCAGGAGTCATAGTACCAAAGTTGGGGGGCGGTAGAGGAGGCGGGCACAACGTGACAGGATCAAGCAAGGTGGCCCACCCCCTAGGCGAGCCCCCAGCAAACACACACGTGTGCACTCACACCCTTCCTCTGGTGGAACTCGGGTCTGACACCGTGACTGATAATCACCGTTGGACCTCCTGTCCGGCCTGAATTGCCAGCATTCGGCCTGGCCCTTCCTCTTGGACCCTAGTTCCCCATGGAGGTGTATTTTCCTACTTTCATGGAGAAAAGCTCGGTTTCTTACTGAGGTCATCTGCTTCTCTCTCTGTTAGAGTGTTCCGAGCTGTGGTATCTTACTGATTCCCTTTCTTTTCCGGCTGTTTGCCCTACAGAGGAGGAGCATGGGTGCCTGAGAAAGGTTCCGTGCTGTTGTGTGTGACTGTGGGGACACGGGCTCTTGCATGTCATTTCATAAGCTCACAGTAGCCGGGGACCCAGCGTTCCCAGCGGAGGAGGAAATGACAACCCACTCCAGTATCCTTGGCCGGGAAATCCTTGGATAGAGGAGTCTGGCAGGCTTCAGTCCATGGGGTCATAAAGAGTCCAACCAACTGAGTGACTAAGCAGCAGCAGCGGTGTTCCCAGAGAAAGCGTGATAGGCCTTCTCTTCTCTTGCTGCAGTGAATGAGAGAACTCGGAGAAACTTTCCACCAGGAAGGGACTGGGGACCAACCACCGTCTTCTCCAACCACGTTGTTGTTCAGTCACTAAGTCGCGTCCAACTCTTGGCAACCCTGTGGACTGCAGCACGCCAGGCTTCTCTGTCCTTCACTGTCTCCCAGAGTTTGCTCAAACTCATGTCCTTTGACTCAGTGATGCCACCCAACCGTCTTATCCTGTCGTCCCCTTTTCTTCCGGCCCTCTATCTTTCCCAGCATCAGGGTCTTTTCCAACGAGTTGGCTGTTTGCATCAGGTGGCCAGAATACTGGAGCTTCAGCATCAGTCCTTCCAGTGAATATTCAGAGTTGTTTCCTTTAAGATTGACTGGTTTGATCTCCTTGCTGTCCATGTTAACACTAGCTGTTTCTTGGCTGGAACAGACTGAGATCTTTGCTGTGGCCAGGTGTTAACATGTCTGTGGTGTCCTGTAGACCTCTCACTCAGGAGGAGATTGCTGAGAGGCGAGAGCGTGCAAGACGAAGGCATGCGGAGAAGTTGGCAGCGGCGCAGGGCCAGGCACCCGTGGAGCCCACCCAAGATGCAGGCGCCCTTGAAATGAGTCCACAGGGAGAAGAGCCAAAAGGTACAGCTTTTCTCAGTAGTTTCCCCATCCTCAGTGATACGGATGGGGTTTTTGCCAAACTTGGAACACTCATCCTTCTGGTCTTGGGCTTTTAGCTTTGAAGGTAGCTTTCATCAATATACTTCTATCCTTGGTGTTTCTTTGCTCAGTCTCAGCTAACAACAGTGTCTTCCTTGTCCCCTCTCTGTTTCTCAGCAGCTCCTGGATGCAGAGAGCATCTGGGCACTCATGGTCCTTCTGTTTCTGGCAGGTGATGAGCAGGGGGTGGAAAGTGAGACCCCCAAACCCGTGTCCCCGGAAGGAAGCGAGCAGGAGTCTTTTATCGCCTTCGCTCGAGTGTTCAGTGGAGTGGCGCGAAAAGGAAAGAGAATTTTTGTCCTTGGACCCAAATACAGTCCTCTTGAGTTTTTGCAGCAGGTAAGAACAGGAAGTAAAACATTCGTATATTGTTTCATGGTTCTGCTTTCTTGTTAGATAAGTGATTACCTTATTGGTAGATGCGTTTGATCTCTAGGGAGGCGCATTTGGGTGAATCTGTATACTTCCTCTTGTGTCACTTTGGTACCATTTGATAAACCTCTCTCAAGTAATAGCATTTAGGAAATTAGGCTAGTACAAGAATCAAGTTTTCAAACCTTATTTAGTTAATTTATAAGGCTTTTGTAGAAATTCAAGGCTAGAGGAAAGAACTGAGAAGAACAGATGTCATGGTGGAGCCAGGACGATGCCAGGTGTTCAAGACATAAAGATCCAAAACCCAGGTGGCATGAGCCAAAGGCATGGGTGGTGAGCAGGTGATAGGCAGCGGTTTCTTGGCAGGCAGATCCCAGACATCGATCAGGAGGGTCTGACAGTTGGTGAACAGCCAGCATCTAAGTATGTCTGGACCAAAGGGGAAATAAAGCACAAGCTAGAGCTGTCTCAGAACATTTTTGGACATACAGAAGGTGCATATGTGGTAATCAAATGATAAAGGTCAGAGGATGAATGCCAGAGGTCCACGGAGCCAGGCAGCGTCAGCGAGAAGCTGTGAGTGGGGCCTTCCAAGGTGATCGTGCTCCTCTGGGCGCAGGTAAGCCAGGGGCGCTGCTGTGCTTGGCTGTGATGAGAGGTGCAGGAGGTGGCAGAAGAAAGTCTGTGCCATCAACTTCTCCTGCCTTGAATGCTTAGTCCATCAGTGTGAGCAGCAGGTGAATCCTTGGACAGGTCCTTGGACTTGTTGCCATGCTGAGTGGTGACTGAGCAGTTTGTGCTAGTCTGTGACATGTTCAGATTCGTAGGGAGGAGTATAGCAGTTGGTGTGTTTGGAGTTACTTTTGAGGGGAGGGTAAAAATGTTGTAATAAGGGATATAAAAATCTACTTGTGATCTTCTTACCATCTTGGTTACCATCTATCCATAAATGTATTAGGTATAGTTCTCCATTTATTTAGGTCATTTAAAGTGTTACCATTTTCTCCATAAAAATCTTTAATCACTTTTGTTATTTATTCCTAACTCTCTTATATTTTGTTAGTATTCTGAAAGTTACTGTTTTAAATATATATGTATGTACTTTTTTTTCTACTGCTAATCTATAGACATACAGTTAGTTAACTTTTGTATGTTGGTCTGTGTATGACTTTCTTGCTAAATTGTCTTACTAATTATAATTTTTCTGTCAGTTCAGTCTCAGTCGTTTCCAACTCTTTGCGACCCCATGAATCGCAGCACGCCAGGCCTCCCTGTCCATCACCAACTCCCAGAGTTCACTCAGACTCAACGTCAATCGAGTCAGTGATGCCATCCAGCCATCTCATCCTCTGTCATCCCCTTCTCCTCCTGCCCCCAATCCCTCCCAGCATCAGAGTCTTTTCCAGTGAGTCAGCTCTTCTCATGAGGTGGCCAAAGTACTGGAGTTTCAGTTTTAGCATCATTCCTTCCAAAGAAATCCCAGGGCTGATCTCCTTCAGAATGGACTGGTTGGATCTCCTTACAGTCCAAGGGACTCTCAAGAGTCTTCTCCAACACCACAGTTCAAAAGCATCAATTCCTTAGTGCTCAGCTTTCTTCACAGTCCAACTCACATCCATACATGACCACAGGAAAAACCTTAGCCTTGACTAGACGAACCTTTGTTGGCAAAGTAATGTCTCTGCTTTTCAATATGCTATCTAGGTTGGTCATAACTTTTCTTCCAAGGAGTAATTTTTCTGTAGTTTGTTTTAAATGAATGGTCCTACTGTCTGTGGATAATTCTGTTTCTTCCAATTTGATCCTTATATTTTAAATTTCTTCCAGCCTATGTCTTGAGCTCCCCTATAGAGTTGTCAGTGAGTCAGAACACACGCATGTACATGTAGCCTGTGCCTCAGAGGCCATCATTTTCATGAAGTTTCCAAGTCTGCCCTAACACAGTAGCTTCTCTCTCCTCTTGAGATTTTATGCATTTACTTACCTGTGCTTCCTTTTTTGCCACTCACTCTATGTTTCCAGCAATAATTATCTTTTTGTATGTGATGTCTTGGACATTTTTTTCCTCTTCACAGCACGAGCACAATGCCTTGGGTACCAAAGATAAGTCGGTTCCTTCGTTGGCATGCCTTTGGGGCACTTGCATGTATATGAAAATCGTTGAATAATTCAAGACAATATCTTGAATAATTTGAGACAGAATCTCCATGAGAGTACATGTGATGTAGAAAGAGTTAGATGTAGAGCATCTTTGCTGTGAGAGTGTCGTGTGTCTTCTCGTCAGAGTCTCCGATGTGTCACAGCACGCTCTCTCCCACGTTAACAGCCCAGCCTAAAATAGTGGCTGTTTGGCCCTTACATGGCATTTTTATGACATCTAACTACTTCTCAAAGTTATTTATTTTCCTGTGTTACTCACCAGTAGCACTAGCCCTTGTCAGATGCTTAAAGGACATTATAAGATTGTAATTGACATGACAATATAATAATGTTAAAGCTATTTTAAGTGATAATAGTAACAATGAGTATTGAAATAATAGCACAGTGGTTCTGGTGTCCAATGGTGTCTGACACAGTTCATATAAATACTGGCGAAGGGTATGAGGATTTTTGTGTGTTAATATCGTGCTACCAGGGCATCCCTGGTGGCTGAGACGGTAAAGCGTCTGCCTGCGGTGCGGGAGACCCAGGTTCGATCCCTGGGTTGGGAAGACCCCTGGAGAAGGAAATGGCAACCCACTCCAGTACTCTTGCCTGGAAAATTCCATGGACTGAGGAGCCTGGTAGGCTACAGTCCTTGGGGTCGCAAAGAGTCGGACATGCCTGAGCAACTTCACTTTCACTTTTACCAGGTCACAGCAGAATTTATATTAGCCATAAAGTTTATGATTATGTGTAATTCTTGACAGGCTTTATGTATATGAGAAGTCTCTCTAGTTCAGAATTTACTCATAAACTGAGACTTTTTATATCACACCATTTCAGATCTGAATGTTTCGGGTTTACATGAAACACTGTGACTGCACTATATCTTACTTATGAATCAAAGTAACTTTGTAGGTATTAACCCAAACCTGTTTTCCTCTGACGTCTCCTAACTTAGCTTCTGTTGTTTTTCTTTTCTGCCCAGGTGCCATTAGGCTTCTCAGCTCCATTAGAGGACCTTCCCCCAGTCCCCCACATGGCGTGCTGTACGTTGGAAAACCTGTACCTTCTGATGGGAAGGGAACTGGAAGACCTCGAGGAGGTGCCTCCAGGAAATGTGCTAGGTAGGGTGGTGCTGTGTGTCACATCTGTGCTCCGTTGCGAGACGTGGCCTGACATGTCACCCGAACCACGTGAGATCTCTGAGGGAAATGACTTGGATCTCATTCTTTTTTTTTTTTATTTATTTATTTTGGGTCGTGTCCTTTGGTTTTAACTTAGTGCATTTCAGTAATTAGCATGTACAGTAGTGCTGTGCTGTGCTTAGTCGCTCAGTCATGTCCGACTCTTTGTGACCCCTTGGACTGGAGCCCACCATGCTCCACTATCCATGGGGATTCTCTAGGCAAGAGTACTGGAGTGGGTTGCCATACCCTCCTCCAGGGGTTCTTCCTAACCCAGGGATCGAACCCAGGTCTCCCGCATTGCAGGAGGATTCTTTACTGTCTAAGCCAGCAGGGAAGCCCAAGAATACTGGACTATGCAGCCTGTCCCTTCTCCAGGGCATCTTCCCAACTCAGGAATTGAACTGGGGTCTCCTGCATTGCAGGCAGATTTTTTTACCAGCTGAGCTACCAGGGAAGCCCATGTACAGCAGTAACTTGCTGTAAATTATGGTAGGAAATAAAAAGTAACTGCTTAAGAAATCTGTGAATAAGCTGAGGTTCCATTCATTTGGGGATGAGAAAGAATTTCTGCTGACAGTAAAGTCAGTTCAGATGAATAAGACACTTCTGGTTCTAAAGTATCAGAAACTGTTCTGATTTAAGGGTCTGTCTGCTTCCAGGCTCTTTTAATCCATTGAATGTTTTATATTATAAATTCATAAATACTGTTCCTCATCTCCATAATGCTCATTACTTCTTTGTGGAGTTCACTTTTAAAGGTCCTCAGTGCAGCCTTGAAGACTCAGCTGAAGGAATTTTCCTTGGATCATCATAGGCACTCTGAGTGTGAAATGGAATGCCGGGTCCCGTTCTGAACCCTTGGAGTCCTTGTCAGGTGTAGAGCTATTTATGGGGGGACTCCTTGGGCTCCAGCTTCTTTTTATGTTTTAGAGAAATGGTCTAGACTGCTGGTCTGGAGCTGCTGGATTTTGTCCACTTTAGTCCAAGAAATTTGCGTTTTGATACTCCCTTGCAGAAATACGTAATTAAACATTTTTTTTTCATTACTTTTTTTGGGGCATGAATTTCTAGCCTCTCCTCAGTGTTACCCATTCTTTTCATCCTCTTTGGAAAATGCTGTTGAACCCTAACAATTTGCATGACTTATGAGCTTCCATAACCAGCAAAACATTTTTTATCAGGAAGGACATGGGAAGATGAATAGAAAGCATTCTGTTTTTGTTTATAAACCTTCCTTGTGATTCCTGTATTCCTCACACTCAATTAATTTTGTTTCTTAAATGGAAGGTGAGGTGGAAGATCTCTAACACAACGTTCAAGTGAAAAGAGAAGTACTGAAGAAGGCTTCAGAGCATGGTTTCTGTCGTATCCCCTCCAGTTAAGGGTCGTTGTTTGTGCTCTCTCCCCAGCAGAGGTCAGGAACATGACGTGCAGTCGTTCTGGTTGCCTTCTGTCTATTTCTAGATTGCCGTGTGTTGCTCAGCCCTGAGGCCAGCTGTGTTATGAGCAGGGAGACCATCTCTCTCTCATCTGCCTCCTAAGGCAGCCATAACCCTGCTATCTGCAGGAGACCGGCCACAGATTAAAGCATTCTTTGTCTTGGGGAAGAGAGAAATACCTCATTCTCTTTTACTGATCTTTTGAAGTTACTTGGGAGCAGTGGTAGGAGTTAGGGTGTTGGTTAAGGTGCCTGTTGGTTAAACATTTGTTTACCAAATTAAGTTGTTAAAAAATAAGATGGACACACAACTTTGGGACAAAATGAATTAAACAGAAAAGTGAGATATATTTTGTAGAAGCATTAGGATTGTGTTTAACTGCCAGTGATCAAAAAACCAACTGCACAGTCTTCAGTTTCCCTCAGTGGGAAGATTAGGGTAGAGGATAGACAGCTGAGGACTGGTGCCGTGGCTGTCTTATGTCATCAGGGAGCAGGTTCCCTCTCTTTGCCTGTTCACAGTCCTTAGCATGGGGCTTTGTCCCCATGGGACCAAGATGGCATCTGCACTGACATTCCTGGCTGGAAGAGGGCACACGGGCCAAAGGCCTTCTCACAGCACTGATGTTTCATTTATTTTTGTGGTCATTAGTTTATTTATTTTGGATGATTTGGTTGATGTTATTTTAAAACCTTTGGCAGTGACCGCCCCATATATGGTCTATTAGATATCTAAAATATCTCTTACTAAGAAGTGCTCATAAACAGAGGCTTTATACGTCTCTTCTAAATATCAGTTTGTCATGTGTGTTCTGATTATTCCATTATGCCAGCTTTCACCTCTCTCAGTAGGGGATTAGAAACTAAGATATGTTTGGGATGAAAAGGTCTGGTTTGCTCTGTGGAGTGATGAGGAAGTTCAGTGGTTTGGATGTGGGAATTGTGGGCAGGTGTGAAGCGGAGCTGGTATTCAGCCAGCACACACTCGTGCCAGTCTTAACGTGTGGAAACACCACAATCTGAGGTTGGAATAAGCAGGCGCTGCTCCCCGACCCCCACTGCCTGGCACCTTTTCTCCCCCTGGACTTCCCCATAATCCAGGGCTAAAGGGTTAAGTCTGGCACACCTGGGGTCCCTGTTGAGCAAGCACTGGTGTTTTTATTTGGGAAGAAATGCCCTGTTAGTGACCAGTGTATTATATATCCTCGCCTCTTTGTGATTTTTGTTATGTGGTCACCTCTAGCTGCAGTGAAAGCCAAAGATTGAGTCTCTTACAGTCTCTACAAGTAAGGCAGGGGATATGGGATGGTGAATGGTTTTTGAAGAGCCTGTCCACACTCTCAACCATATTTCCTCCACATTTGCCTGGTGTTGCCTGAAGCCCCTTCATTATGGTTCTGTTTCTTTACATTAGGGAGGAAGATAGTCTGCCAGAGTGATTATAAATGTAACATTGAAGGGATTGGAACCCAGCCAGCCACTTCAGCTTACCTTCTAAATTGAAGCATACCGGAATTATTTTCTCTCTATTAACCTAGATCTGTTTGAGCCCTGTGCTTGACTGTAAAGCATGAGTATTCCAAAATTCTGCTCCTAGGTCTGCCACTAACTAGCATATGGCCTCAGGCCAGTTGCATAACCTTTCTGGTCCCCAGCTTTCCAAAATAATTTGGACTAGAGTAATTTTTACTAACAATCTTATTGTAAAAATAGAACAGCTACTTTGATTGTTTTTCTAAGACTGTTACGGACTTTCAGAGCTTCTTCTATTATGTTTATCATATATCCTAAGTTTTAAGGACAGAACATTAAACAGCATTGTATGGATGCATTTTTATTACGGTAGCTATAAAATATAAACAAAATTTTATGTACATCATATTTGTAAGATACATACAAACTAAAAATGCTTAGTACTTTTGTCATAAAAATTGTCCCTGGATTATGTCAGTATGCCACTGATTGAAAAAAAGTCCTAGGCTAGATCATCTCCAAGGTCGCTCCTAGCTTTAACTTTTCAGGCTTGTGTTTTTTAAAGAAAAACCTTATGTCAGTTATTAGGACATTTCTCTTCCTAGTATTCGTTAGAGGAACAGTAAATTTTTGATATGGTTACTAGGTTGGGTTGAGAATCCATTTCAGTGGCTCCATCAGAACATCTTGAACTAGTTACCAGTTTGTAAGGCAAATTTCACTTGTTCGTTGATTTAAAAACTGGAGCATATGTAGCAGTAGCAGCAGTTTCATAAGCCAGGTGTTTAATACAACCTTTCGGAGTGAGGAGTAATAAGGCAGGACAGGGGTGTGTTGAGAGGTGAGAGAGAAATCAGCACAAGAGAAAGCTGATTGCCAGCAAGGGTGATAAATGCTGGGGTTTAGCTGTGGTTTCTAGAGTGAGCTGACTGAGACCAGGCGTGCCAGCATCGTTGTTGTTTACTAAAGAGTTTTCCTGTCATAGGGATGAGCAGGAAGGGGAGGGGGAGAGTGGGATGGGGTGGGGTGTGGATGGAAAGAATAAACTGAATGGCCGAACGTGGTTGAATTAGTCTACGTGTTCTAGTTATCTGTTACTGCAAAACAAACCACCCAAAGCCCTAGTGCCTTAAAACAAAGGCAGTCTTAAATTTTTCATGAATCTGCGATTCAGGCAGGTTTGGTGGGACAGCTTGTTTCCATGCCACACAGTGTCGGTTGAAGTGCTCAGAGCCTGGGCGCTGGAATCCTGTGAAGGTGCTTTTCACTCCCATGTCTGCTGACTGATGCTATCTGTTGGCTGGGACCGTGTGTGGATGTGGCACTAGGGCTGGAACGTGTGACCTTTGCACGTGGTTACTTGGCTTCCTTGCAGCACACTGATAGGGTCCTGCAGCTGAGCATCCCAGGAGGAAACTGCATCAGCCTCTGAGGCCTAGCCCGTAACTCCTTCAGCCTCATTTTTGCCACCTTTTCTTCATTAAGAGGTCAAGAGTCACTAAGCCTGGCCCAGACTCACAGGGAGGGAACTAGCTCCACCTTCAATGGGAGATACGTCAGAGAATTCGAGGACATGTTTTAAGATGACCACACCATGGATCAAAGATGATTTCTTCTTTCTTTTTATATTGTAGCGGGCCTGTGGCTGGACACATACTACAAATTGAGACAGCAATGTGTATAGTGATCAGGCATGCCTGTTAACTTCATCTTTTTTATTCTTGTTAACTTAGAGAAAAAGATGCAGTTCTTATTTTAATAAGAAAATCGTAGAGTGGTATGACTGATACCCATATGCTTTTCATCCAAAGTGATACCGAGTCAGATTTATCAGCTGCAGATGAAAATTTTTGTTGGTAAGGAAATGAAAACATTATATGGCATTCTTGAGCAAGTCAGTGTATAGAGTCAAAGTCTAAAGTAAAGTTCTTTTACTAGCACTTGAAAAATGCAGATTTCACATTTATTCTCAGCTATAACTCACTTGGAATACTTACACCGTCTGATAAGTGTGGTTAGATTTTATGGTCTGGAAATAGTCAATTGAAAGCTGAAAATCATTTAACTCCAACCTGATGTTTGAAAAGTTGGTAGAGATGGGACCGCAGAGACCTTACCAGGTTGAACACACAATAGTCTTTTGTTCAGTTCTCTGCTGAGAGTATCTCTAAAAATAAATGTTTGCTCCAGGCTCCTATTTAAATGTGAGGGGAAATTGAATTAGGATTCCAAATCTTTAGCTTTCTCTCATACACTTTTAGATCTCTTCCATATGGTTAACTCTTTAACAATTCAGGGGCATATTCCAAGAAGAAACACGATAGTTCTCTTTTTTCAACATAAAGAAAATAAATATCAATTAGCCTTTTTCTGAAATAGTTTTAGTTTTGCCATGGTTGTTTGCTGGGTTGGTAGGAAGTCAGTGTGCACTGAATGGGGAGAGAGTATTTGTGTGTATCCTTACTCGTGGGGTGACTGAAGAGTCAGAAACCTTTGAAGAGTTTTACTAGCAGATTTGATTTGATTGTTTCAAGGGAAAGCTCAACATTTTGTGACTCTTAAGCCTTTGTAGTACTTTTGTAATACTTTAAATTCACTTACTAGTGGATTTCTTTCAAATATACTTATTATTAGCATTTCCACTTGGAAAGAATAACCAGGAGCCTTACTATTCATTTCTTAGTATTAATAGTTTCAGCTGATTTTTAATAACTTTCGTTTTATAGATGATAATTTATTCTCCAATTTTGTAATAGTTGTCTTATTTTCTTTTTATTTTTATATTGCCTGTAAAGGTATGATAAATAATAATAGTTATAGCTGCTCATCTGTCTTGTTCCTCTTGACTTTAATGGAAATATTCCTAGTATGTTAGTTACAGGTTTGCTGATGCCCGAAGATTTGTATTTTTTAATCATGCTAGGAAAGTTCTGAGATTTTTGAAAATCAGGAATAAATACTTAAATCTTACTGATGCATTCTCAGCATCTGAAGACAGGGTTATAGAGCTTTTCTCCTTGCTATAATTGATGTCATGAATTATATTTAGTTATTTCCTGATTATTAAGATGTCCTTGTGTTTCTGGAAGAAAATAATACTTGAGCATTGCATATTTTCTTCATACACTGTTATATTCAATTTTGCAGTATTTCATCCAGACTTTTCTTGTATGATTAATAAAATTGCCATTATTTTCTTTGTGTCATGGTGATCCAAAATGGGAAAGTTCCATCTTTTCTACCTTCTAGAACTATACTGTTCAGTTGTTAGCCGTTTGCCATATGCCATTAAAGATTAGAATCAGATAACATTAAAAAAACTTACTTCATCAGATGCACCAGTCACATTTCAAGAACTCAGTAACCACATGTTACTAATGGCTACCATTTTGGACAGTGTCATTCTGGAGAAATTTCTATAGAATGTGATAATCATTTTTAAAAGTTTTCAGCATAATGTGGGTCACAGTAGAGATCTATTTGAGAAGTGCAGAGAAGCCAAGTAAGAATTCTCTCTTACATAGGGATAGCCACCAGTCTTTTTAAAAATCTCTACATGTGTATACTTAGGTTTTAAATTGTGATGAAAATGCAGTTACACAAAATTCACCTTCTTGATGATTTTTAAATGTAAATTGGTAATTTGTTGTTGTTGTTGTTGTGCTGCACAGAGTGAAGGATCTTAGTTTCCTGGTGAGGGATCGAATCTGTGCCCCCCAGCTGTGGAAATGCACATTCTTAACCACTGGACCACAAGGGAAATCCCTGTAGTATATTTTTAATACAAAAAAATCATACTTTCTGTACAGTTTTATAGCCTGTTTATTTTTCTCTTTGAGATAATCTCTTCTCAGAACATTTACAGCTTTTTCCCTTTCGTTTCAGTGCATTATCTGTAACTCTTAGAACAGTGTTGAAGAGTAGTGTAAGAGTAATGTCTTATTTCTTTTAAGGTAGAGGAATTCCTGTAAACATTTTAGTGTTTCCATGAGATTGGATTTGGTTAGTCTATATTATGAAAATAAAGTATCCTCTTGTTTCTGCTTACTAGATTAATTTTTTAAATGTGGGTTGATGTTGAGATTTATCAAGCGGTGTTTTCCACATCATTCAGGTGATATTTCTCTCTCTTGATCCACTTACATTGTGAATTACTTTAACATGTTTTCTAATATCAAACCAGCTTTATATTCCTGGGATAAACTATTTGATGAGTGTATTTCAATATGTTAATAGAACAGTGAATTCAATTTTTTGGTAGTTTTTTCTATAAAATGTTTATAGTATTTGTAAGTTTGCCCAATCTATAGTTTTTTGAATATTTTATATTTGTGTAGTTTAAATATCAGCTTTATACTAAGCTATATGCAGGAATAACAAATTAGGGGATATTTTCATTGTTTCTTGTTTTGCAGAACAGTTTTATCAACACAAGAATTTTTTGGCTCTTAAATTTGATTAAACCTCCTGAAAGCAGCTTATACCTGCTTCGGCACAGATTCAGTTCCTCACCAGGAAACTAAGATCCTGCGTTCTGTGCAGCACAGCAAAAAAAAAAAAAAATTACCAGTTTACATTTAAAAGAAATTTATACCTGGTTGGTTGTCAGGTTGTGATTCGATAATGTTATCAATTGTTACTGTCTCTTTCTTTTTTATTTAGAAGAGTTGGTTCATCTTTTTTTCTTTTTTTTCCCCAAGTGAAAGTATTCATAGCCTGAATCTTACTGATAACTTTGGCTGGATTTCTTTAGTTTTATATGCAGCATTTTTTTATTATTACATTTTTACATGTCTTCTAATTCAGTACTTTTCAACCCGTGTACTGCAGTTGCACTTAACAAATGTGACAGGCTGTTGCTCCTTTTAGCCTCGAGGCAGCTGAGCAGGTTATGGGATGGCTGGAGCCCTCTTGTCTGTTACCTCGGATAGAATTGTTACCATATGGTTTAGTAAAATGCTCATTTTCAGATGTGTCTGTCGAATCCACGTTTTTACTCACTGGAGCAACTGGCTAAAACTGCATAACATCTTTTGAATAGGTTGATGAATACAACTTCATAACCTAAAAATTGTTAATTAGCCTGCTGCCACTCTAGACATTATATGAGAACAAATGGGTATGTGAAGGGTATCCGTCTCCAAATACTATGTTTCCCTTTTACATGGCAGTTATAGAGACTAGCTTGTCAGAGGAAATAAAGGAACAGATAATTGAGATGATTTTTGCTGAAGTTTTTCAGTAAAGAAAGGCAAGCTGTGGGTTAGTAGTCTGAAGGGGTGGTTGGGTGAAAGCAGAGGGGGAGAAAGAGAGAGAGAGTGTATGTGTGTGTGAGTGAGAGAGAGAGAGACAGTTCAATGATAGTTGTTTTTCAGAGTGAAAAAGAGGCCCTGAAAGGGGAAAGCTGAAGGATGCAGTGACATGCTCCAGTGGTGAGTGGTATGTAGAGTATAACCTCTCCAACTCAACAGTGTGAAAGACCTGGTTGACTGTAAGAGGAAGGAAGACTTGGAAAATTTCAAAGCATGTGGTAACTTATGGAGAAACCACAGTGAACTTTTGCTAGCTGTTAGATCATAGGATTGTACCCTCTCCAGTCTTCTTGCCTGGAGAATCCCATGGACAGAGGAGTCTGGCAGGCTACAGTCCATGGGGTCTCAAAGAGTCAGACACGACTGAGTGAGTGACTGAGCAACCACAACATAGGATTATACCTTGACTAGATGGGACTGCTAGGTGGTTTGGGCAGAAGTGGAGATGGGATGTTGAGTGAGGATTGCTCAGACGTGGCAATAAAAGTTTGCCCTGAGTCTAGTACCTGTCAGGGAGGGACTGTAGGCTATTCTTAGACATTTTGGAGCTGTCCCAGGTGTAAACCTGGAGGAAGTACCACTGAGACCTAGTTGGCAGGGACGGGGCGAGCTCACCTATCACTGAGCCACCTCGACAGACTCAGCTCATCAGCTTGTTGCAGTTTCCTCATTTCTACTTGATTTTGGCCCTACCTGCCAAGCCTGTTTCAGATACAGTAATTGAAAAAGTGAACAGTTGTATTTAGAACTTACACATAATAGTCAATGTACTGCAGGTCATAGTCCACTTCAGATGATATTGGAAACATACTTGTGAGCTGAATCTGCATAATCTTCATGCCAACCCTGGGGAGGCCAGGGAAGTCAGAGCCTGGAAGTTAGCTAAGCCCCTAAGATACTAAAAAATCAAATGTCAGATCCAGGAAGTAGGAAAGAGTAGGTGGCAATGGATGAAGCAAAGGTCACGTTCAAACAGCTGGCGGTGAGGCACTGGGCCTCTTAGTGTTTTAACGCCTGCCAGATGGGGACATAATTTGACTTCTGTAAATGGCTCATGCAGTTTAGGAAGATATCTGTGATGAGTCCCACAGTAGTCTGGCTGACAAGGCCAAATTCAGTTTTGTCCAGCTGACAGCTGACTGTCAGATATACTCATATACCCCTGAATTGATACCCTCCATTGGAGGACCACTTGGCATATGTATCAAGAGTTTTAAAGATAATTACACCTTGGAAAATCATCATATCCTTTGACCCAAAAGTGCTACCTTTATGAATTGATTCAGAGGGAAAGTATTAATATTGTGCACAAAGATTTGGCTATGAAGATATTTATTATAGTCTTGGGAGAGAGGGTAAATGGTTCAATAGAATTTTTAAAAATTTTTCCAAAAAGGAAGTATTTGTAAAGACTCTTGAAATAGTTTGAAGTGATTTTGGGTGATAACAGTCACTGTGGATTTTGAGTGGTGGCAGTAATTATAAAGGCTCAACATCTCTTGATTTTTTCAGAAAAGACAAACTATGTGGTTGAGAGGAAGGTGTGATGTTTGAGGGAGAAATATGTTTCTGGTATGACTAAACTGTGGCAGACTCATTAGATGTGAATGTAGTCAAGGAAATGCATGTATTTTTCAATCATGATAGCTGTTCGCATGGTGAAATTCTTAAAATCTGGCAATGTCCTATGTTGTAGGGATGAGGCTTAGAAACTTTTATAACCTTTTAATGTAATTTGTACATTGGTACAACCACTTTGAAGAACAGGTGACAGCAAGACACCTGTTTTATTTTTCTTTTTACCTTTTTTATACCTAAAACATCATCTAATTTGATTTTTTTTTAAAGATCAGAAGAGACGACAGTGTTAATGTCTTTCTTTGACACCATTGGTGTAATTTTATAGAATTTATGCTATTGAGTGGAGAAATATGAAGTATAGAAATAGGATCCTCTGGGTTAAAACTCCAGCTGAGCCACTTTTCAGCTTTGTAGCCTTGGGCAGGGTCCTTAACCCCTCTGATCCTTCATTTCATCTTGCAGATGAAGATAATGGAAAGCAGCAGGAGGATGCCCTTTATTTTGTTACAAAAAAATATCAAAAGGCAAAATGTTAATTAAGTAACATGGTTATTTACCATTGATTTCCATGGGAAACATTATCATTAGCTAATTGACTGCCAATAGTCACACATATTAAGAAAATAAATCATAAGTGAAGCATATAATTATGAAGATTAAAGAACACTTTTCTAATTTAGCATGTCGCTTATTTATTAATAAATGCAGCTCTTTTGATCTAATTGAAAAAATTCAGTCTTGCCACCATAAACATTCTGTTGTTCTTGTGAAGGCTGTTTGAAAAAATCCTCCAAAAAAATGTGTGTAGAAAAGAAATCAGATGCTTTGGCTTCTGTGGTGGTTTAGGTCGCTCAGTCCTGTCTGACTCTGCAGCCCCATAAACTGTAGCCTGCCAGGCTCCTGTGTTCATGGGATTTTCCAGGGAAGAATACTAGAGTCGGTTGCCATTTCCTTCTCTAGGGGATCTTCCCAACCTAGGGATCGATCCCCGGCCTCCTGCATTGCAGGCAGATTCTTTACTGACTGAGCCACCAGGGAAGCTTTGGTTCCTACTGAAAACTATTTCTCTGACTCTCCCTCTCATCCTTCATTATTCAGAGTTAACAGAGAATCAGAACTTTCAGTAACTTCCTCAAGAGAGAGCTTGAAGTAGAGATGGCAGAGGGAATTAGTTTCCCGGAGAAGCAAGGCAGAAAGGGTAAATCCTTGAAACTTCAGAATTACCACCATTGATGTCAAGAACGCCATTGCATTTGGGTAAGAGCCTGACTCCAGAAGTGTTTTAGAGGAGGAGGAGTGGCTGAGGCAGAGGCGCTGGCTTGCAAGTTGGGGTAGGTAGAGAAGTTCTCCTGAGAAACACGTGTGCCAGCTTGAACACAGAGTGAAGTGGTATCATCCCATATTCTTCCCTGAAAGGCCACGTCATGTGTCTCAACAAAGCCATGAGCTGTTTGGGGTAGATTCAGAGTTCACATTTAATTTTTTCTTTCCCCCACAAGAAGGAAGGTCTTTGTGTGTGTGTGTACACACTCAGTCATGTCCAACTCTTTTATAGGCCCATGGACTATAACCCGCCAGGCTCCTCTGTCCATGAGATTTCCTAGCAAGAATGCTGAACCAAATTGCCATTCACTTCTCCAGGGTATCTTCCCGACCCAGTGATTGAACCCACATCTCCTGCATTGGCAGGTGGATTCTTTACCTCTGAGCCACTTGGGGAGCCCTTTTCAAGAAGGTATTAACTATAAATTGGGTATATATTCTTCTGAAGTGTTATTTTGAAAATAATAGTGATTACTAAATATAAAGCACTTCACAAAAAAGGCAGAATAGTTTGTTTTCTTAAAAGGAAATATATTAATTTTCTTAAACTGTCATTTGTAAGGTACATCCTTAGCTGGATCTCTAGAATAGTATTAAGAGCAGTAGGGGCTGAAAGCAGCTATGTTCTGCCCTTGAATAAAATATATTGTGATCTTTTCAAAAGTACTTGTCCTTTTTCCAGTTCTCTAGCATGGGAAGGAAGGTCAGTTCACCTTTTCCTAGGGAAGTAAGCCCTTTTCTCCGTCATTGGTGGACACTTAGCTTATACTATCCTAATACCTCACACAAGCTCTAATTTGGGCATAAGGCACTGACTGCAGATACCTTACCGACTAGGCCTCATAAGTCTCTGCACTGCATTCAGTGAATATTGGTTGGATGACTCAGTTGATCAGATAGGAAGATCACTGAGCTTAGCTGCAAGAACACATGAGCAGCCAGAGCTACTTAGTGTTGATCACTTATTTCTCCAGAGTTTAAAACGTTCTCAAGTACAAAATCAAGAGTGTGGAAAACTTTCCTTTAGAAGTGAACACATTTGCTTTTCATCATAAATACTCTGTGATTTCATAGATGAGAGCAGACTCCTTGCTTGGTTTGGCCGTTTCTCATTTAAAAGTGTATCAGGAGAGTGATGTTTTAACGTGATAAGGCGGTCCGGGGCCCCAGTGCCGGGTGTTGTTATCACTGGAGATTCTTCCTTTGGCTCATGTAGACACTGAAATGAATTGCTTCTTCCTCCATTCCGTGTATCCCAGGTGTTCTGGGAGATTCACAGGGTAAATTCTGGGCTACAAGAGGCTTTTTGGTGTTGGAGAAGCAGAGATAGCTGAGTCTTTCTTGGTTTTCTGTGTGCCTTGGTCCAGGCAAGAGAAGAACATTGTCCTGGCCTTTGTAAAGGCCAAAATTGCCCCCCTAGGAGCCTTCGAGGCCCCTTTCCAGTGCCCTAAGAGGGCTCCCGTGATGAGGCAGAACCCAGGCCAGGAGCCTTCGAGGCCCCTCTCCAGCGCCCTAAGAGGGCTCCCGTGATGAGGCAGAACCCAGGCCCCGCAGCTGGGAACTGGTTTGTCCCCACGTGCTGCATCGCCTTCCCAGATGTGTGGTGTTCAGGGACCACACATGGTACTTTCCTCTTTTCTTTTTGTTTAATTCTCTTCTCCTGTTCACATACTTTTGGCATTTATACTCTTTCTTATATTGTTCTTGGACTGTTTCATGTCACATAGCCCCTGTGTGCCCACCTAAGCTCTGGCATGGACCAGATTACCCACTGGCCAAATACTCCAGCTTTTTTTTTTTTTCCCCCCCCAGCAGCACAGCTGTTCTGCCCTCAGTTTCTCAAATAAACCTTACCCCCAAACCCGAGTTTCACTACCACTTCTGTCACTGTTAAATTTCTACAAATGCTGTACTTGTCTGATTCCAGGCTCTTGTTTTCTATCCTCAGTCTGTATTGTTTGGTTTTGATGGTTTTAGTCAATTCTTTCTTAATCTGGTTTTATCAATTTTTGTTTTAATACTTTTTTTCCCTGGCTCTTCTTGAACATTTATTTTTCCATATGAACTTGAAATCATTTTATTTCATCCCAGCAAATTAAATATCTATATTGAGACATTTGATTTATTTACGGAAGTAAATTGTGATCACCTGCTTTTACTGTAAAGCTCAGTAAATATTGAAAAAACTAGGTGAATTACTGTCCTAGGGGTAATTACTGTAGGTGTTTAGAATATACAATATAATGTGTATTTTTCCAAACTTCTGTCCATGCATAAGTTTTTTTCCTACATACATATGTCTTATAGTAAGAAATAATTTTATATGTGTGAATTGATATATTTGGGAAGAGATGACATCCTTAACATGTTAAGCCATTTCTAGTGATGGGGAGTTTAGGAACGGGCTGTGACTTAAACCCAGCTCTGTGTTGTTCCGGCCTCCTAACTTAATTATGACCAAATCATTTTAAACCGTTAAATTGTACCAGTACCAGTCTGTTGGGGGAGAAGTTCTTCCTATTTTCAAATAAGTGCCTCTGCTGTGGGCCCCGGGTCTGGCTGTCTCAAACGAAGTCCACTGGCCGGCATCCAGAATGGCTGATTGTGCCCCAGCCAGGGTCTTGCCTGGAATGAAGACGCCTGCCCAGGGCTTTATTACTGTAGGTGTTTATGAGGCCCAGAATCTCTTATTTTCAACTGTGGAGAGACCAGTTCCTCCCTGAGTGGCATATATTAATTCTAGGATGCCTGGGTGACCTTTAATTTAGCTCCATTTTTCACACTTTTCTGGCATTTGGATGAAACCTTTTCCTGAGTTGACATAGCCTTTCCCTAATTTTTGCCTTTCGACATTTCACTTGAGATTTGGAGGTTTAGGGATTCAGGGAAGAGAGGATGGGCTATTAGTATCTCTGATAAGCCTTCTTTCTTAGGAACCCAAGTCTCTTAAAAGAAAAAAAAATAAGATGGAGTTTGGTTTTTTTGTTTTTTTTTTAAAACATGTAGTGAACTGTCATTTGCTCTGAAGAGACAAATCTTTATTTTCTTAATTTTATAGGCTTGTCATTCTCTCACATACGTGGATTTCATACACACTATATTTTGGTTCTATTAACATATTATCCAGTAGGTTAGATTTCTCATGCTGAGTGCTTACATTTAATCTTCCAAATTATTTCTAAGCCCTTCACAGCTTTGATCCCAAACTAGCCAATAAGGTAGCCTCTTACATGAGAAAAGGCACTCAGTAATGCCAGCTGAGACCTCTGGCAGGTTGACCACTTTTGTGGGAACTTCCAGACCTGAAGGCACATCCATAGAAAATAACCTTGGGTCAGATGATCTCTTACGATAAGCCTTTCCTTCTCTCTTACTGGTTTTCCAGGAACTTCTGAATTGCCCCTAAATTGGGCTTTCCTACCTCTTTTAGTTGCTTTGCTGTTCTCAGTACCCTCTCTGCCCTGACTCCCACCCATCTGTGGATTTCTCTGGATGACATTCAGAAAACCAGAGTTCCAGAGGCCACTTGACAGATAGGAACTCCCTCCCTCTAAACATCTTCTCTAACTACCAGGAGCTTTCAAAAAGCGGTTCTCATCCTGATTGTATATACAAGGATTGTATATATAAGGTGCATGTGCCTTAATCGAGGTGCAGAATGGTTTTCTTGGACTTGAACCAACTCAGCAGCGTTGCCAGTTTCACTGAAAGCGCAGGGGAAGATCATCCTTTATACCAGCCTAGATTTCTGGGCAGGGGCGAAGTGGACTAAGTCTGCTCTCTGAAGCCATCCTAGGATGGTGGAGGGCCATGTGATCAGCTATCCAGTTATTCCTCCTCCTGAAGGGTGGCGCTTCACCTAGGTGACCACCAGGGGGCAGCCTTTCCCACGGATTTTCACCACATCAGCGAACAGAGGAACAAAGACTGAGGTTTCTGTGTGTTGAACGTGTGAGTGAGCCTGTGCACCACACCAGACCCCCCATGTAAAATCTGTAGCCTCTATGTCTGTATAAAGAGTGTGAAGCAGTCAGGTGAAGGGCATCTGAGTGCTGAGTAGGTTCTGTGCTTTGCTAGACTGAGTTTGTCAATACAAATAGGATTCTATGCAGGCGCTGTGAACTGCCCTCTCTTGCCCAGGTCAGAGTCTTATAGACATGAAGGCAGGCATTTTTTTTTTTTATTATCAGAGGTTGAGATGTCTGAATCATTAAGATAAGGAAATTGAACTCAGTTTAGCTCCTTGTGTAAACCCAAAGATTGATTTCCAAGCAGTCATTTAAATTTATTTTGGCCCTTTCTTTCTTTCTCCTGCCACTCCCCACTCTCTTCCAAATACTAAAGGGATTGTTTCGGTTGCATGTTTTTTTTTTCCCCTTCGGTCTCCTCTTCACCTTGGAAACTGAGTTATGACTCCTTGGGTTGTTTCTAGTTGAAAAAAACATTATTATGAAAATCTATGCCGGTCAGTGGACAGTGAAGCAGCATATAAAATAGCACTAATATCCTGATCTCCCTTCTTCTACTGTGCAATTAGAAGCACATTGTCACCAGTTTTGCTTTATGTTTCCCAGATGACTGTTTGTTAATTTACAGCAGTTCAGCATGTAATTGCATTGATGATCATATTTCAAAGGGTTTGGGTCTATTGGTTCAAGTGCAAAATTGAAGTAAGAGTTATTATTCCTTCACTGCTGTATCTAAATCCATCTTATTTGACTCTGTGATGGCTGGAAGAAATCAGATATGCTTTGAAAATCAAAGGCAAAGCCCCTGTCCCCCGGGGGTGGGAGTAGGGTAATGAGTGGGACCTTTTCTTTTAGTTCTTTACAGAAGTGGCAGTGAGATTTCTTGTATAATGGTTGTTTTTCTTCAGTACCACAAGCCTTCAATTTTTCTAAAATGAGAATTGTGACATTTTGTTTTCTAAATAGTCTACTTAATCATTGTCATTATGTTTGCGTATCTTTTGTTAACTGCTGCTCATAGAGATGTCACTTACAGAAATGTACTTGAAAGGTAATATATCAAACTAAATTTCACCAACATTGACTTCGCACCTATTGCATGCCAGGTGTCCAGTGACTCAGTTTCATATAAGTTTCTCGCTTAAGTCTCACAGCAAGTTCGAGTGGTAAATGTATTATCTTCAGTTTGCACATGAGAAGACCGAGAGTGCGGTGGCTTTTTTACACCATCTCAGCCGTCCTTTATAGGAGGCGGATGCTGTGTCCTAGACACAGGCAGGGTAGCTGAGATTGTTCAGAATACTTCTGTTACAGGGTCTCCTCACTTCCTGTGAGTGTTAAAACGAAAACATGCTATAATGATTTTGGGCATTCGGCTCACGGTGTCCTTGAATTTCATGGTTCGTGTAGTCCGGTCCCTTCTTCCTGTAAAAAGGGAAACAGGGAGCTCGAGATTCAGGGCAAGATTGGGTCTTCAGTAAGCTTGTGAAGGGAGAGTTAAAACTAGAATTCAGGTCTCTCCTTTTATAAGGAGGAAGAAAACTGTTGGGAAGGAGAGGAGGAGAAATAGCTCGGCTCCTCTCAGAAGCGGGGAGAGAGAAGCTGAACAGTGAGACTGGCAGTTGCGCCCAGTTTGGAAAAGAGAGACCACACAGGTGAAGTGGTGAGATCCCCCTTCCCCTCCTCAAGGAGAATCGTTTCCTCTTGTTCCTCCTCACTGCTGCTGTCACACGCCTGGGAGCCTAGCCTTGCTCTGTGTCCATGCCTCATGGACCCTTCCCTGTCTGCTTCCCCCACCTCAACCCTGGGCTTTAGTTCTCACCACTCCTGAGTCCATCAGAACTTTAAAAATTTTTCTTTTCAGATGCAGTTGACATTGAACAGTGTTTGTATTGCAGGTGTACAAAGCACATGGATTTGATACATTTGTGTACTGCAGTATGATTGCCACAGTAGTGTTAGCTCACCCCCCATCATGTCACACGATTACTGTCTTTTTTGTTGTTGTCGTTGTGTTAAGTTGCTTCAGTCATGTCCGACTCTTTGTGACCCTATGGACTGTACCCCGCCAGGTTCCTCTGTCCATGGGATTCTCCAGGCAAGAATATGGGAGTGGGTTGCCATGCCCTTCTCCAGGGGGTCTTCCCGACCCAGGGATAGAACCCGCATCTTTTGTCTCCTGCGTTCACATGGGGGTTCTTTTCTGTGTATCTTTTTTGTGGTGGGAACAATTAAGATCTAGTCACTTGGTAACTTTGAAGTGTATTGTGCCGTCCTGCTGTCTGTAATCACCATGCTGTGGTTTAGATCCCAGGACTGACTACCTGCCGCTTGCAAGTTTGTACCTTTAAACACCACCTTCGCAGTTTCCCCTGCTTACCATTCTGTTCTCTGTTTCTCTGAGTTTGGCTTTTTCTATTCCATGTATTTGTGATATCATACCGTGTTTGTCTTCCTCTGATTTATCTAACTGTAATACTCTTTAAGGTTCATTCTAAGGTTCATTCATATTACTGCAAAAGGCAAGATTTCCTCCTACTCATGGCTGAATAATGTGTGTGTGTGTGTGTGTGCACGCGCGGCAACTTCTCTATCCATTCATCTGTTGACAGACACTTAGATTGTTTCCATATCTTGGCTGCTGTGAATAATGCTGCCATAAACATGGGAGTGCAGGCTTCTCTTCAATAGCCTGTTTTCATTTCTTTTGGATGTATACCCAGAAGTGGGAATTGCTGGATCATACATATATACATGCTATTTTTAACTTTTTGAGGAGCATCCATACTGTTTTTCATAGTGGCTACACCAGTTACATTCCCACCAACAGTGAATAGATCAGGATTTTTATCACCCTGTGTTTCAGCACCTGCTGTTTCTTCTCCTCACATGTTCCTTTTCCCTTTATTACCTGATCAACTTGGAATCTAGACCCGGCTCACTGGCACCTTCCCTGAAGCCTCCCCAGCTGCTCCAGGCAGAGACATCTGGCTCCTCGCTTCCAGTTCCTTACACCTCTTTTAATATGTTAAACGTTAAAGCATTTCTTCCATTCCACCATTTGTGTTTTCAGATGGTGTTTCTGAGCTTCTGGGCCAAGGATCACCCTTCTTTGGGCGTCTGTGGTGTTGAGCCCAGTCCTGTTGCACACTGAGTGCTCTTCACTGGGACACTTGTAAGTGAAAGTGAATAGACAGGTGGCTGTGTGCTCCCCTCCCAGTTGGACCTTCTGAGCACAGAGATGAAATAGAATTTTGAGCAGGAGGAAAAGAAAGTCTGTGGAAGTTCTAGGAGATATTATTACAGTTATTCACCAGGATGTTGGCATTTTGGCTTTTAGATTACATATGGGAAATTGTGGGACTACAGATCAGGAATGGGGAATGGAAGACCAGAGTACTGAGAACTTGAACTTCTAGCCCATGGCCACATCATGGGCTCCTGGGCTGCTGCTTTGTTGTTCCTGATGGTCAGTGTGCTCACCAGGAATTACTTTCTCCCAAGGACCTGCATTAATTTACAGGTGTAGATCTTGGAGCAGACATCTAGGCTGGGTGTCGTGACATAAGTGTGGCCGTCTGTCTTACGTGTGCAGGTATATTAATCTGCCAGATGCGAGATACCTTAGGGCTGTTCACGCCTGAGATCTCATGGCTATAGGATCTCATTGTGAGTAATGTAACATCAGTCTTCTCAGGACTTTCAAAAGATCTTCATATTTTGAGTACCTTTGAGTGTTTCCTGGATTTGTTTGGCCCATAAAAGTCTTAATTTTCTACATAAATCTAATATATTCAAAGATCTTTTTCATAATAAATTTGGAAGGATTTCCCTTTATGAGGTTAGACAAGTTTATAACTGAACCCAGTATGTTAAACCTATGTTAAAATACGGAGTTGTCTTTAAAAAATAAAAAGCCTGAACAAGCAGAGGGTGTTAGCTTGCTGATATAGATGATTTGGATATACTGACTTTAAATAATATAAAAATATTTCCCAAACTCACAGTATTATGACCAAATTTAAATTTATTTTAAAATGTAACAAGTCTGGAGGTTTGTTCTTTGCAAAAATTATAGAAAGAATATTTTTTGTGGATCTGATTTTGTTTTCCATTTTTTTCAGTATGCCTCATTGGTTTTCACATTCTGAAAGGAAGATGATCATTTGAACCAATTAACTCCATTTTCCTTTCTAGTAAGGCAGCTTTTTTTGTAAGTAGCGAAACCTCACTGCCTGGCTTGCTCAGACAGACATCCTGGCTTATGCCTGTTGTCTTGGAGATGTTACTAATAGCACCCCCTTTCACTTTTGAAAATGCTAGCTTGGGTAACGAATTCTGTTGTCACTCTAGTTATGACTGATATGCTTTGTCCTTGATTGTTTTGTTTTATGCTTGATTTTAATGATTCTGTAGTGTGTATTTTATTACAGTTTCCTGTTTTTAGATCCTCTAATGTTTTAGAAGGCATTTCCTATTATATTTTTAATTCTGTTAATGGCTGGCCTCTATGTTTGTCAAAGCACTCTTTGAATTTAAGAGTCAACACTGAAACATTATGTGTCCCACCACATAAGTAAGACTTAGACTTAGACTGTAAACTCTTTCAGGATGGCCCCTGGTCCTTGAGTCTCTGACAGTACCCAGGAGTATGCTTTGAACTGAGTAAGTGCTCAAGAAATACTTGTGGAATGAGTCTTAGGAGACCCTTTGGCCTGACAGAGGAAGGATGAGTTTTAGTCTTGTCTGGGAATAGCGTCCTTCAGGTAAGGGCTGGGGCTGAGGATCCAGTCAGTCCCACAGTACCACTGCCCACACTTAGTTGTCGAAGAGATCCCATTTGTCTTGTTCTATTTCCTGGAGACTCTCAAGGAAGTTTTCAGTAAACTTTTTAAAGTCCTTTCTGGAAGATTACAGGGCTTCCCTCATGGCTCAGATGATAAAGAATCCACCTGTAATGCAGGAAACCCAGGTTCCATCCCTGGATCAGGAAAATCCCCTGGAGAAGGAAATGGCAACCCACTCCAGTATTCTTGCCTGGGAAATCCCAGCCTTGCGGGCTGCAGTCCGTAGGGTCGAAAAGAGTCGGACACCACTGAGCAACTAATACTTTCACTTTCTTCCTAGAAGGTTACACTCCTGCTAACTGCAAAGGCAGAGGAGTTTTTCAGGGTCAAGACAGAGAGCGGCTTGGTTCAGCCACTGTGGCCCCAGCAGTGTCGGCGACAGCACTATGTGTAGGGTTAGGAGGTGACAGGGTCGGGGTGGGGATGCGGGAACCAGGTTAGATGGGAGAGACCAAGTGGGATGGGAGTTGGGGAGCCGTGCAGGTTCACAAAAGAGATTTTTGTGAGCATATCCCATTGGTCAAACCACATGTATTTCTAAGGAATAAGTTTGGCTTCTTGATTTGAAAGCTAGGTGTGTTTAGTAACAGTTAATCACATATGAGCCAGAAGAGGGAAGAATGCCCTTTTTTAGAATTTGAGTTGCAAAATATGCCTTGTACTTTATCATAATAGGCAGTTTACAACACTAGGAAAAAATTAGCCTTTTTAAAGGCTTTGCCAAATTTTACTCTAGCTAAGTGCCTGCCTCCAAATTTAGGAAGAATGTAGACAGCTTAACTGAGCTTACATGTAATAATGCTGTAGAGTTCGTGACTAAAAGCTTGATATTTAGAAAGTATAGCAGTTTTTGAATTTATATTCAGGGTGTGAGGGTTGCTCATCTGCAAAGCTGGAAGTGATCTAACTGGGTATAAATAAGGAAGGCTCTGGGTAAATTGAGTGCAAATAGAAATCTCTGAGTCCTAAGTTGGTAGGTAGCTGCTTACCATATGACGGTTAATGCACAATAAATACGGGTGAATCTGTGTGTTTTCCCTCTAGCAAGTGTATTTGATCATGAAGTTCACTATTCAGTTCTTAAGTTCCAATAATTTCACAAACCATAGCATAATCCTAGGGTATGTTTATTTAAAAATATATACACACACACACAGACACACGATTTGTTTTCTGTCTTCAGAATTACACCCTTTCTTTGTTGGCAAATTTAGCTGGTACGTTTTATTTTGATTTCATTCATTTGGGTTTCAAAAGTAATACATGTCTATAAAAAATCCAGGCAGAATAGAAATGTCAAAAATTAGTAGTTTCCTCTCTGCAGCCTCTTCTCTGATATAATTGTTGAAAACAAACCAGCATGTGTCCTTCCGAAGGTTTTCTTTACACAGTGCACAGGCACGCATGTGATTTTGCATCTTTCATCTGTCTTATAAAATTGTTAGTGAACATTTTATTAGTTTAGTGCAGTTCAGCACTTGTGCATTGGGCACTCGCTCACAGTGCTAAGAGGCACTGCACTATGAGTGCATAGTCTGCTTTGACACATTTCAAGTTCATTACCATTGTTAACCCCCTGACAGTTCACGTGGGGGCTTCCTCACTATGCTGTTGGGAAACCCTAATAAGGTAATGTTTATTAAAGCACTTGGTTAAACATGAAGCACTTTGTTTAGTCAGCACCATGGTTGCTAATAATTATTTATGAATAATTCTAGAAGGACCAAATGGTACATCTGTTTATATTTGAATTATTTCACTAGGTCCTGTACATTCCTGCACCTGATCTTTCTTACCGTATTTGTTACTTTAAGATGCAGTGTGCCTAACTTTCTTTGCCTTTTCAGATGTTGTTAAAAAAAAAAATCCCATTAGTTGAATCTTGAGCAGTCCTTTTCTTCCATGTTCTTGACTGTATCTTGGCCATATATTTCTGGTTGGATGAGAGTGGCACCGTAAATTTTATTCAGTTAGCATGCGTGTGTTAAAAGTCTGAGGTTTTTTAGGTTTTGTATCTCCTGTCCACTGTCATCATGATTATTTTCTCACCAGCTACTTAGTTACAGCCAGAGATGTTAATTTGACCACGAGTATAAAGCTCTTCTTTGTCAGAACAACCACACACAGTTCTTGAAAAGTTACTTTCAGATTTGATCGCAAAATTTCCAGACGTCCCCCAATAAAGTGAGCATGATGGCTTTGAGTGAAAAACCATGGCACTGGACCAAAACCTCTCAGTTTGTTTCTAATCCTGGCGGGTAGAGTGTAATTTGATTAGAGTTGACCGGCCTGAAATGATCCCAGGGAGATGCAGAACTGGGTCTGGATTAGTCTCACGATTTTCTGCCTTTGTTCCAAGATTTAAGGCAATCACTGAAATGAATGAGTTTGGGGTTTCATGTTCAAATCCATTTTTAATACCACCACCTTACGTTTTTATAGCACTGTATGCATTTCACAATGCTTTTATCTACAGTATTTGATCTGTCCAGTCAGCTTTCAGCTTCTATATTTCAAAGGCCAGTAATGGTAAGGTTGGAAGTAGTATCTATTAGAATAGTGACTTTGAAAACTTTGAAATTATTTCCAGGTGTTCCAGATAGGCTACATTTGAACAATGAAACTTTAAACTTTCTTTTCTGTAAAAGAAAACGTTATTGCTTGGAGTAATCTTAGAAATTAGCAGCTCAGTTCTTCTGTTGTTATTCTTCTTTTTTATAACAAATATATATAATTTACTGAGATGTAGATAATAAGTCATATGCTTAGGGAAAGCTGTGGATGCAGCCAAGGAGAAAAGAGGGGCAAAGAAAACTGTCACTTTTCCTTAAGTACTTAAGGTGAAGGGAATACAGTTTTAATAATTTTCATGGTATATAATCCTTCTTTTTTTTTTTAATCACATGAGCATGTAAACTAGGATGGAAAAAGTCATGAAAGATCAGAGCCTAAAATAATAGCTGTACAGAATATATTGTGAGGACTTCAGTGAGGTTTCAGTTTTGACATAGAGTCTGTTTTTAAAATGTTCCACAGACATTAAAGGTAATTTGTGCATGCTCGCACACACACATATATATCCTGTATACCCCTGTTAAATCAGTATTATTGCTTATTTTACTCGAGGCATGAGAATGACACTATTTGAGACAGAAGTAAACCCTCTTCCCTGATTCTGCTTGCTGGCCCTTTGTTACACCATAGAGATGATCTCGTCACCAAGATGGCAAAGAAATTTCCAATAACTCTAAACTCTTCCCTCCTCATTTTGTGAAGACTGTAGATTAGAAGAAAATGTGTGCTATCTATTACAGTCCATCACTCAGAAAACTAACATGGTCACTTCCTCTCTTGGAGTGAATGTAGAAGATGCCAATGGATATAGAGAAATAGAAGACAATTCAAAAGAAAAAGACCAGTTTGACCGTCAGGAGTGGATAGGACTGTTTGACCAAGAAAACACTTAGAAAAATGAACTATCCAAGTAAGATTAGCAAACTACTACATTGATAAAACTAGAGCCAGCAGTCACCAAAAATAAAGGATCTGAGACAAGGAAAAAATTACTGGAAATTAAAAACATGGCCGTAGAATTTTAAAACAAAGCAATGAGGAGCAGATTCAATACTAAAGAAACCTGAATCAGTGAATGAGAAGAAAGCTAAAAAAATTCTAGTAGAACCAAAAAGTAAAAAGGTTGAAATCCTCAATGAAAAGATTGAAAACGTGGAAAATAAACACAATTCAGTATAAATAGTGTATACTAATGTGTATGTGTGTCTGTGCTCGAAAGAAATAATACAAAGTTTTCTGTGGACTTGAGTCCTTGTAGTGAAAAGACACCCTTAGTAATAGGCATGGTTGTGGGAAAAAGAAGACTCCTAGAACTATGTCAGACAAAAATCTGAATTTCAAGAATAAAGAAAATATTACAGAAAATCCAGGTAGCTTAAAGCAGAACACCCACTTAAAAAATAAAGAGAAGAAAATGAAATTAGCATCAAGCTTCTCTTTCTGTTTCCAGAACTCTGAGAGGGAGGAAAATGTGATTCATGACTTCTGGAACCTTCTGGGCTCATCTGTTTCCCCCATTAGAATGTAAAGTGGATTGACTAGGTATACATGAAACATTGTGTTCTGTGTAGAAATCAAATTTTAAAATTAGATTCTAGGTCACAAGTAAATCTTAATGCTGTGTATGTTAAGTCGCTTCAGTCATGTCAGACTCTTTGAGACCCCGTGGACTGTAACCTCCTCTGTCCATGGGGATTCTCCAGGCAAGAATACTGGAGTGAGTGGGTTGCCATTCCCTTCTCCAGGGGATCTTCCCAAACCAGAAATCAAACCCTTGTCTCTTAAGTCTCCTGCTTTGGCAGGAAGGTTCTTTACCACTAGTGCCACCTGGGAAGCCCAAAATTTTAGTGAAGCCCTCCTAATAGAAACTGCACAAGCTGCTGTAAAATAAACTAAAACTTGAAATTAGTAGTAAAAAGTTACTCAAAAAGTTCTCACCAACAGGAAACTTGAGGCTGGTGCACTGGGATGACCCAGAGGGATAGTATGGGGAGGGAGGTGAGAGGGGGCTTCAGGATGGGGAACACACGTGTACACCCATGGTGGATGCATGTTGATGTATGGCAAAACCAATACAATACTGTAAAGTAAAAAAAAAAAAAATTTTTTAATAATAAATTCACAAAATAAATACATAAATAACATACAATTTAAGTCACTTTTGGAACAAAGTAGAAATTAAATTTGCAACTATAGGATATAGGTAATCCCTTGATTTAAAACATTTGCATTTTGTCTTATCCAAATAGCCTTAGTGGAAGTGATACCCATTTCACAATATTTTTTCTCACTATTAAAAAAACTAAACTTGAACTCCAAATACATGTCACAGCATTTGTTCCTTTGCTTACCTGCACATGCCGCCTCTGTAGAAGAGCACTACAGTAGCTCCGGTCCTTATCATCCCCCTGCTAACTTTCTTTGAAAGGTGACGTATAATAGCGAACATGTATGATGTCACTCTTAAAAATAGGTCAAAAATAGCTTATGTAAGAAGGTGAAATAGAACATCCAAAGTGGTATGGTGATCTCTGTTTCAAGTTCAGGGAAATGACAATCAGTGTAGCTCTAGACATTAACTAAAGTCACTCGAGGCTATGGTTTCAGTGAGGCCGCGGGGGTGGTGCTGGAAAGATTACCTAAGCAAGCGCCTGCGTTACTGGCATTGGTGCGCGTCATCCTTAGCAGTCGGTTCAGGGGAGACTTGCGAGTAAGAGCAGAGTGAGCCTTAGTCATCAAAGATTCAAGGACCCTGAGGGTTACAGATGGTTTCTACAGGAACTCATGCAAACTGGAAGCTCCGAAAAGTCATTTCTAGAAAGTTCAGGTTTAGAAAATCTAGGGTAAGCCCTGTAGGACACAGAAAAGGCAAACAGCTTACAAGAGCTAGTTGTTAAATTTGCAGGAGTTTTGCTAACTGATTGTTATATCCAAGCATCATTAAAAATTAAATTATATATTTTTAGTTCATTTCTTCTCTTTTTATTTAGGGGGCTAAGCAATATAGTGAATTAAGCAAAGCAGTGCCACACAGAGAAAAGTTGATAGTCTTGCCCTTTCTCCTGATAAAACACCCCATTTTTGTATAGTATGTATTGCATATGCAAGCAAAAAAATGCATGCATATATTAAACCCATCTGGGTTGTTATGTTGGCTTACCTGTGGAGTAGAGGTGTAATTTTAATTTTTATCATTGAAAATAGGTGACCTAATGTTCTAATTCAGAGTGGTGGAAAGGGTGTGTACACACACACACACACACACACACACACACCCCCATCACACACACACTCACACCCCATTACTGAGAACTCCATGTCTTCTCCATGTCTTCTGCTTGGCAGCCAGATAGATTCGTTACCACTCACTGAGCCACCTGGGAAACCCGTTCCTGTGGGTACCAGGAGTATTTACCGTTGAGAATCCTGGATGTCTCAGCTGCGGGTCTTGGCATAGTAGTGTAGCAGTCAGTGCTTTCTGAGATGTCTATGATGATGACTTCCCTAACAGTGTCAAAGACGAAACATTTCGATTAAAAGTAATGACGAGCACCGATTATAATGATAGCTGTTAAAAGAGTGTATCGCTTTGCTGAGCACCTGTTCTAGCTGCCTCACATCTCTCTTCACCTCTGAGGTCCTGGAGTGCCCCCACCCCCACCCTCCCAGAAAGGTGAGCCCTTCAGTAATAATAAGTACTGTTCGGTCTTAGACTCCTAAGATAAGCTGACAGTGTTCTGGGCGACTTCCCACTGCTCTGCACTTTTTAGGGAATTCTGTTGCTGTCGCCTTCAGAAGCGCCCAGAGAAATGCAGCCAGCCAGCTACCAGCTGACCCGGCTCACAAACAGAGAACACAAGGGCCTGTTGTAAACCCAGCAGTAATATTCAGAATGGCTAAAAATTCAGTGCTTCAGAGCCGCAGAATGCATTTTGCTGGCCCATCCTTTGAACCTTTGTCATTCCATTTCTTTCAGCTCCTTCCATTAGGTTTGGGCCGGGTGGGTGCAATTTGTTGCCAATCCTGTTCTCCCCGGCTGGCTTCTGCTGTGATCAGTGGAGCAGTGGAGTCACACACCCAGGCGGGCAGGCACAGGAGGGCCAGGACCGGGGTAAGGAATAGTGGAAGGTGCCCTGAGTGCTGCTGTGACACCACATCCGGAGCAGTCAGGTATTCCCCGCCTCCCCTGCCAAAATGGGCTTCCCTGGTGGCTCAGCAGGGAAAGAATCTGCCTGCAATGCAGGAGACCCAGGTTCAGTCCCTGGGTTGGGAAGATTCCCCTGGAGAAGGGCATGGCAACCCACTCCAGTATTCTTGCCTGGAGAATCCCATTGACAGAGGAGCTTGGCGGGCTACAGTCCATTGGGTCACAAAGAGTCGGACACAGCTGAGCGACTAACACTTTTCACTTTCACTCCCCTCACCCCTACCCGCTGCAAAATAAAGAGATGAACTTAACCAAAGCAGCAAGTGAGAGAGCTGCCTGCTTAAAAAAAAAAAAAGACTTCACTGCCATATTTATTTTTATGCCATGTGCTTGAAGAATTAGGCAGATATACCCTGGCATATGTAAAGCAGTATAAGAGTTACTAAAGAAAACAAAGTTTAGCTCTTCAGGGCAAAATTATTATATGATTATCCACTTTTCTTTCTCCCGCTTTGAAGAAATCGATCATTTGAATACTTAACATACAGCCAAAGGGCGTCTGTAGTACAATTCCCTGGACAAGCCCTCACTTGGCTTTGCCATCTCCCCTACAAACCTGCGTCCCAGCGACTGTCAACACCGTTTCCCCTTTCCTGCCGGCTGACCCTTTTACCTGCAGCCTCCTCGCTGTCTCCCCATCCCATGCCCTTGACAGATGGCCCCATGCCAGAGAGGCTCTGGCCCCGATGGAAGGGGGGTGCCCAGGTTTTCCCCCCACTTGCTGGTCTGCTGCTGCCTCCACAGGCCGACTGCTCTGGTGACTAAGCCAGACTTCAGACCGTATTCTGGCTCCTCATGCTTCATGACTGTAGAACGTGGTTCACGGACATCCTCTCTTGCCATTTCTGGCTGGACTCCGGTTTGTCCTTCACATACAGGTGACTGTCGCTGGCACCTTTTACTTTATGAACTGGTTCCCAGGCTTCATGAAGGAAACCTAAGGCTGAACTCGCAGCTACCTCAGACTGTTAGCTTGTAGGAAACCTGTTGTCAACCACACACCGTAGACCTTTTTCACACAAATGACTGCCTGAAATTGCACCAGTGTGGGCAGCTTATTTTTTGACCTAAATGTAGTACTTTGTTAAATTTATATATGGAGCACAGAGGGAATAGAAGTTTTTAGAGGGGACTTCCTGGTGGCACAGTGGATAAGAATCTGCCTGCCAGCACAGGGGACACGTGTTTGATCCTTGGTCCAGGAAGATCCCACATGCCACGGAGCATCCAAGCCCATGCACCACCACTACGGAGCCCGCGTGCCTAGAGCCTGTGGGCCGAAACTGCCGAAGACTAGGTGCCTAGAGCCTATGCTCGGCAACAAGAGAAGCCACAACAGTGAGAAGCCTGTGAACCACAACTGGAGAGTAGACACACACTTGCTGAAACTAGAGAAAGCCTGTGCACAGCAACCAAGATCCAAGTGCTGCCAAAAATAAATTTAAAAAAAAATTTAAGAAGCTTTCTGGAAACAGAAGTGTTGCGGGAGATGTGATAGCTAGTTTTCAAAAGTATTTAAAGGCTTGTTTTATTCCAAAGAGCACAACTGGAGGCAATGATGTTGTATTAATAACAAGGAATACAATTTAAAAAATTATTTATTTTTAGATCTTTTGGCTGTGTCACTCAGCATCCTGGGATCTTAGTTCCCCGACCAAGGATGGAGCCTGTGCCCCCAGCAGTGCGAGTGCAGGGGCTCAGGTACCGGAGTCCTCAGGAATTGCACCTCGTCCACTCCACCCTGCTGCACGGTACTCCTACCCCCTGCTGCAACCAGCTCTACGGGACAGAGTGATCCGTCGCCTCTTTGTCCCCACTGGTTCTTCCTCCTCCTCTCTTCTTCTTTACCAGATTCATCATTTTTACTTCTCCTTCACTGAAGTATAGGCAATCTGAATGAGATTTCAGGGATTTTGGAAAGGATCAGAAATATCATGGCTGTTCATTGGTGCTGGAAAAATTCAATTCATCTTCTGTGCAATCCACTGATGAAGCGTGGCATAGAGGAAAAGTCCTGTCCTGGGAGTCAGGAAAACTGGACTCTTTGGAACTGCCGGAAACTGATGTGAGATCAGTCTCTCCCCTCTGTACCCTTCAGATTCCCCACCTCTGAAAGGAAGGAGCTCTAGGGAGTGCTCAGGTGTGCGTGCTCAGACACTCAGTCGTGTGTGACTGTTTGCAACCCCGTGAACTGTAGTCTGCCTGGTCCTCTGTCCATGGGATTCTCCCAGCAAAAATACTGGACTGGGTTCTCATTCCCTTCTCCAGGGGATCTTTCTGACCCAGGAATTGAACCTGCATCTCCTGCATTGGCAGGCAGGTTCTTTACCACTGTGCCACCTGGGAAGCCCAAAAACTTGCTGAAGTAGAAATCGGATGTTTCTGTCTTTAATTTAGGGACAGTGATGTTTTACAAGCAAGCTGTAAAAGTTGTGTGCAAACGTTAGATTCTTCTAGAGTAGATTTTCCCCTCCATGAAGCAGTGACCTACTTGATACATGGTACTCAATCTGGGAAGCTGGCTGTTTTCCCATCTCCCTGAGGGCTTTCCCCACAGCCTGGGGTGTTCAGTGACCGTACTGTCACTGCTCACTTCTCTTCTGCTCCCAAGCCAAATACCACAAGTCATTTTCTTCCTGTAGAATAGTAACTCAAATAGCTGAAGTACCAAGGATCAGCTTCAGCATGGGCTGCTTCGCCTTCCAGGATTCAGATGAGGGGCACATGAAGGTATTAGTGGAAAGGGCCCTTGAAAATGACTGAGACCTCCTGGAAGGAAACTGCTCCTAAGGAACGAGAAACCAGACGTGACAGGATAGTCCAGTAGCTGAGGCGTGACACCTATCACCGGATTTGCCTTGTGGCGCCCATGACGGAGACCTTCGAAGGTAGGAGTAAAGCCCGGAAGAGTTGACTCTAAGACATTGGGTCACTAGCATTGTCTGCCCTCTAAAGGCGTATGGCATTCAAAGGAAACATTGCCCCTACATCAGAGACTCCTCAGAGTTTCTGTACCGGGAGAACACAGCGCCGGAGTATCTGTGGCAGGTGTGGGCTCACGAGCCCATGAGGACCAGCCCCTGGAATTCCCAGAGACGGTGATGGTCAGGAAGGTGAAGATCCTGTGTGAACTGGTGGGGACCAGGGCACCAGTGGGATTTGGTTATTGGTCATCCAGTTCCACCTGGTCGGCACAGCCTGGGAAGTCTTGAGTCAGTGGTTCCCATTAGTCTCTATTGTGAAAGCTGCTTTATAGATGCTGAGTTGGCATTTCTGCCTTTTTTGTCATGGCAGAATTCTTTCGTTTGCCACAGGTTTCACTGGAGACAGAGCTCATTCATAAATCAGAAGGACACCTGTGGCTGTTTGAGAAAACAGAGCCAAGTGCCTTGGTAGAGTCAAGGAGGGCCACCTGGTGTACCCTTATTGTGGGACTCCTATTTGGGGTTAGTTAGAAATGATCATCTTACGTCACAGTGTTGCTGGGATATTTGCTGAAGAGACCAATATACACAAGGCCGCCATGGATCATATTATGGAAATAGTCAACTGGAAACAACTTGCACATTACTTTGCTGACCTACTTTTCATAGCACTTACTCTGTTTTTCTTAGAGTCCAAGGAACATTTCTGATGATGGGACCTGAGATTATTTTACTCTAATGGTCCTTAGTTTTCAGCAGTGGTAGCTGGTAAAAATGGAATGAGACACTTGGAAATTCTTGGGTATTGTGTTGAATGTTTTTTATATATAAATGCAGTCTTAGAGAATTATGTGGTGTTTGCTGGAGATTGATAACCGCCCCCCGCCGCCGCCCCTTGCCCCCAGTGAAACTTGTACAGATGTGAGAGCTGAACCATAAAGAAGACTGGGCTCTGAAGAACTGATGCTTTCAAAGTGTGGTGCTGGAGAAGGCTCTTAAAATTCCCTTGGACATTAAGGAGATCAAACCAGTCAATCCTAAAGGAAATCAACCCTGAATGTTCACTGGTAGGACTGATGGTGACGCTGAAGCTCCAGTACTCTGGCTACCTGATGCAAAGAGCCGAGTCATTTGGGAAAGACCCTGACGCTGGGAAAGATTGAGGACAGGAGGTGAAGGGGGCGACAGAGGATGAGATGGTTGGATGGCATCATCAACTCAACAGACGTGAATTTGAGCAAACTCTGAGAGAGAGTGGAGTACAGGGAAGCCTGGTGTGCTGCAGTCCATGAGGTAGCAAAGAGTTGGACACAACTTAAGAGTCTGAACAAGAACAAATGAAACAGACCAAAACCCAAAGAATAGTTTTCTAAACCATTTATGTTATCTTCCAGTGGATGTTTTAAAAGGACCAACCTCTGAGTGAAGAATCAGAGTGTGAACGACAGAGGGTAGCCAGTCTCCTCCTGGATGCACTTGCTTGAATAAAGAAGTGGTTTGCTCAAGGGCAGACATGTTCAGAAGAATCTATGTAAGGACATTGAAGTGAATGGTACCTTTCATTAGTCCTCGGATGATGTGCAGAGAAAGGACACAGTAAACATGACAAACCATCCACTCTCTCTTCCTGCCAATTCTTTTTGAAACGCTCTAAAAAAGGTTTTATTAGCTGCAGCTAATGGCATCTCTGAAAGACTCAGAAGCACCTTAAATACCCATGTAATTTGTGCCAAATTACACCCTTAAGTAACTTTATTAATGCATAATAGCCATATAGAAAAGAATGCAAATCTTAAAGCACAGGTTGATGGGTTTTCATAAACTGAACATAGGCCAGCGTTGGTAGCATCCAACCCCAGAAATAGAACACTGCCCGAGTGCAGAAGCCACATGCATTTCCAGTCACTGTTACCTGCACCCTCCGCCCCAAAGAGCAGCAAGTGTCCTGGCTTCAACGTAAGTTAATTTTACATGTTTTTAAGCTTTGTACAAGCTGAGTTATAGAGAATGCATTTGGGTTGGGCTTTTTGTATTCATTCACTCCGAATGTGAGATTCATCTGTGTCATTGCACGCGGTTGTAATCTGTTCATTCTAGTAGCTGTATTGTGTGACTGCCCCCATTTTTCTGCTCTTGTGTTGGCGGACATTGTAGTTTATTTCCGGTATTGGTCTGTTAGGACTATTGTTGCTTTGAATATTCATGTGCATGTTTTTTGCTGAACATTTGTACACGTCTGTTGGAAGATAAGTTGCTGTGATAGGGCAGGTTTACGCTGAGGCCTGGTGAGTGTACAAATTTATGCTCCACCAGGAGCGCCTGCAAGTTTCAGTTGCTCCATCTCTCTGCCAACACTTGTGTTTGTTCTTGTTTGAGCCACTTTGATGTCTCTGGAGTAGTAGTTGGTTTCCCTGATAACCAGGGATGTTAAACTCGTTTTTATTTATTAACTATTGATTCTTGCTCATTTGTGAATTGTCATTAAGTCTTTATCTACATTTTTTTTTTAAGATTGTCTGCCTTTTTCTAGTGATTTGTAGGCATTCTTTATATCTTCTGAGTAAAATCCTGCTTTAATTATTTTCACTTGTTTTTCTAACTGAGTCTACACTAATCCAGCTCTTACTAGATTCCTTTGTTCTTTATAGAGCATTTTGATTTCTTTACAATACCAGTAGGTTCATCTGTGTTGCTGATGGGATTATTTTGGCTGAGTAATATTCCATTGTGTATATGTACCACATCTTCTCTATTCAGTCCTCTGTCGGTGGACATCTAGGTTGCTTCCGTGTCTTGGCTATTGTAAATAGTGCTGCAGTGAACGTTGGAGTGCATGTGTATTCTTCAAATTAAGATTTTCTCTGGGTATATGCCCAGGACTAGGATTGCTGGGTCATATGGTAGTTCTATTTTAGTTTTTTAGGGAATCTCCATACTTTACCAGTTTACATACTCACCAGCAGTGTAGGGAGGGTTCCCTTTTCCCCACACCTCGCTAGCATTTATTGTTTGTAGACTTTTTGATGATAGCCATTCTGATTGGTGTTAAGTAATACCTCATTGTAGTTTTGATTTGCATTCTCTAATAATTAGTGATGTTGAGGATCTTTTCATGTGCTTTTTGGCCATCTGTATGTCTTCTTTGAAGAAATGTTTAGATCTCCTGGACATTTTTTCATGGGATTATTTGGGTTTTCTGATATTGAGCTGCATGAGCTGTTTGTATGTGTTGGAGATTAATCCCTCATCAGTTGCTTCATTGCACGTCTTTTCTCCCATTCTGAAGGTTGTCTTTTTATTATGTTTATGGTTTCCTTTGCTGTGCAAAAGCTTTCAAGTTTAATTAGCTCCCTTTTATTTATTTTTGTTTTTATTTTCACTACTCTAGGAGGTGGATCAAAAAAGATCTTGCTGCAATTTATGTCAAAGAGTGTTCTGCCTATGTTTTCCTCTAAGAGTTTTTTAGTGCCCGGCCTTACCTTTAGGTCTTTAATTCAATTTCGAGTTTTTGTGTATGGTGTTGGAGAAGGAAATGGCAACCCACTCCCATATCCTTGCCTGGAGAATCCCATGGACAGAGGAGCCTGGCAGGCTACAGTCCGTAGGGTCGCAAAGAGTCAGACACAACTAAAGTGACTTAACACATGGTGTTAGGGAATATTCTAACTTTGTTCTTTTACGTGTAGTTGTCTCGTTTTCCTACCACTACTTATAGAAGAGACTGTTGTTTCTCCATTGTGTAGTCTTACCTCCTTTGTCATAGGTTAAGGACCATAGGTACGTGGTTTATCTCTGGGCTTTCTGTCTTGTTCCATTGAGCTATGTTATGGTTTTGTGCCAGTACCATCCTGTTTCTTTTCATTATTATTTTTATTATGTTTTTATTGGACTGTAGTTGTATTACAATGTTGTATTTGTCAGTACCATACTGTTTTGATTACTGTAGCTTTGTTGTACTATTAACATTTAAAAAAATTCAATCAAAAATTCTTACTTCACTGATTTTTGACGTGATCAGGCCACAATAACAGAACCCGTTGAAAGCTGCTGCTTACAGAGAAGTAATGGATTCACTGGCAAAAGTATTGGCTTGGATTAAAATAACCTGTATTTGCTTAAAATTTTATTAGCATTCTAGCATTGTTATCTTTTCACCTTAGGAATTAATTTCTTCAGTGAGTTCTGATATCAAGTAAGTTGTACGTTTGCCATGCCACAGTAACTGTGCTGTGTCAAGACTTAGACACGGTAGCAGTGGTCACAAAATTCTCCAGCTCCAAGGTTCAGGGATTGGAATAAATTATCAGCAATAATGTGACTGAGTTTTAAAAATGTTTTAGGAGTGCTTATAATATTAAATGAGGGAAATCTATGGGATCTTGGTTGGCTTCATCTCTGCCGCCTCCGTGGTGCTCAGCACAGACCTATAAATGTAGAAATTTGTTGACATAAATCTTAACAAGCTCAGGAATTCTGTGACATATTCCTTTGCTAACTCTTTTGAGCCCTACTCTCAGATTAATAATGACATCAGGGCTTCTCTGGTGGCTCAGCAGTAAAGAACCCTCCTGCCAATGCAGGGGACGTGGGTTCAATCCCTGGGTTGGAAAGATCCTCTGGAGAAGGAAATGGCAACCCACTCCAGTATTCTTGCCTGGAGAATCCCAGGGACGGAGGAGCCTGGCGTGCTGCAGCCTAAGGGGTCGCAAAAGAGTCAGACACGACTGAGCAACTAACAACAACAGTGTAGGGTTCAGTAGGCCCCACTAAATTCCGTAATTCCTGAATTGACTTTGAGGAAAATGTTCACCACTGAAAAAGTGATCATTATAGATGATAAAGGGCACAGAGGTGGCATTAGGTGACACAGGCTCACTTCTCATGCCAAGGCAGCCTGTGGGTGGACCTGGAGATTAGGGGCTTCCCGTGGAACGGAGGGTGAGCAGGGCCTTGAGTCTGAGGCTGCCGTATGCCCCGCTCTCAGGACCTTGATTAACCTCAAGAAACATTCCAGCTCCCTATCGGGTAGGAATCCAAGACTCCCTCCGCGCACACCAGCCTCCAGGGAAGTCCATGGCTGGCAGTCTAGAGGTGAGAGCCGTTTCGATTTCTAGGGCCTAAATTGGCTAATGCAAATGTAATGTGTTTACGACATAATCCCAGGGTTTATGGCTGTGTGATAATTCAAACAGTGCAAGTATTCAAGGTGCTGAAGCCTCAGAAAGGTTGTTTTCTTACTGTTTAAGAAAATTTTTTTGTTGTTTTACGATAAAGTAACCTGCTCAGCTGGTAAAGAATCCACCTGCATTGCAGGAGACCTGGGTTTGATCCCTGGGTTGGGAAGATCCCCTGGAGATGGGAAAAGCTGCCCACTCCAGTATTCTGGCCTGGAGAATTCCATGGACTGTATAGTCCGTGGGGTCGCAAAGTGTCAGACTTGACTGAGCAACTTTCACTTTGACCCTGCAGTGGTAAACGTTCCAGTCTGACTACACTAGACGACAGACCGAGTTAGATACATGCTTGTAGTCACCGTGCGTGTGGTGGCCGTGGCCGCAGCGTCGTGCTCACGTACCGTGCTGATGCCTCGGCGCCAGAAGTGGCTGCTGCTAAAACAGTGACTGGCTCATCTTCATGGTGAATAGAATAGAACTCCTGAAAATGCAGCACGTGTTCATTTGTGCCAGAAGTACCTTGTTTTTTAAATGGAGTTAAATTTAAACTCAGATCATTATAAACAGGCTTATCTAGAATACTCAGAAGCCACGCAGCTTAGGAAAATTCTTTGTGCGGGATGTTTGCACATGCTCCAAGGCCCTCATCTTTGGCCCTGCCCACGAGTGCCGGCAGTCGGCCCCAGCCAGAAATGCCCCCGCCACTTACCAAATCACCCAGGGTTGTACCATTGTTTGTGGTGTGTTCCTGGTACACTAGTGAGCCTTCTGCTCACACTGATTTGGGAAATAAAGCAGAAATCAAACCAGTGAGTAGCACATCTACCGTATTTGGCGGAATATCACAAACGTGTTCTCTCACTTGATTCATATGATTGTAGCAATTTTTGTTCCCATTTCCAGTTCATAAGACCTATGATTTCTGCACATACTTGCCAGCATGTGGATTCTTCAGGTTTATACCAGTTGTACCGGTGTCAAATAGTATCTCATGGTTTTCATTTACATTAACTTACTATTAATGAGATTAATTTTTTTGTTATGTTTTATGAGTGTTTTGAGCTTCCTTTTCTTCTGGTCTCTTTTCTTAAAGCTGTTTATATTCTTTGCCTACATTCCTGTTGGTTGCCTTCCTTTTCATGGATTTGTACTAGTTCTTTATATGTTGTGCCTGCTGATCCTTTGTCTTGTTTTGACATTGAAATCATCTGTTTTATAACTTTTTACTTTGTTTATGGTATTTTTGTTTTATAGATTTTATAATATAGTAAGACTTTACAGTCTCATGATGTCATCCTGACTTGTGCTTTCAAGTCCACATGAAATTTATTGTTCTAGATGGCATATGGTATAGATACAGCTGTATTATTTTTTCCATTTCATTAACTTTTTCACTTTCACACATACGTGTTTCTGGGCTCTTCATTCATTTCTGTTGATCTGTTATCAAATAGACCACCACTGGTACATTGTGTATACAATCTTTTTTTTTAAGTTGTGTTGATTTCTCAAGAACAGAGTTATGAACTGACACTTGCTATTTTTCTTTAATTTGCTCTACAGTTAACAGAAATGGCTCACAGTTTGAAGTGGCCTCTACAGTTTCAGTGGTCATTCAGTTCTTCTTTTGTTTTCTTCCTTAGGTCATTTCAGTTAGAATCTTTTGTATACTTGTGATGAAGTTGCCATTTCATCCAGAAGTGTCTCTGTCTCCTGTTTTTAATTGGAAATATTTTTAGTTTAAAGCTAGAAGAAATCCAGTTACAGTTTCCCAGTTGTACAAAGTCATCTCTCTCTTTTTTTAAAATCTTGAAACAAATTTCTGTTATTGTTTAAAATTGTACTAGGCGTTTTATTTTCCTTACATTCTAAACATCCTACATTTCCTCCATTTTATTGAAATCTTTGAATTGGAATCACATCTTTGAGGGAGCATCACTTAAAACCATGTGTTACTATACAAAATATAAATTTAGGTCAGTGGGATGGGATTCAAAGCTTATAAATGGATATGATTATAAGCTTGTGCCTTTCAAGAAGTTGTTACAACCTTCATTACAGTTAACTAACTAATGGTATATATAAAAAATTAAATATGCTCTTCATACATACACCAGAAAACCCTAATTAACAAAACTGTTACTAAGACAGCTGCTGATACTACCATGACCATTATAGCCACTACCTCCATTTATGAGTGCTGACTCTGTGCCAGGGACTCTCTTATTCTTTTAACTTACTTGAGGCTCATGGTAACCCTACGAAAGTATCATGTGCCATAAGTATATATGGAAACTAAAACTAGAGAGGGATCAGGTCACTGGCATAAGGTTAGAGCTTTAATTAAATTCAGATCCCTCTGATTCCAAATCGAACATAACAAGAATGCGTGTTGCCTAAGGAAAAAAACTGATGACAGTTGCACGATCTCGGAGAAATGGGCACGAACGGGGTGCCGATGTCTTCATTCCTGCTTTCTGATCCTCACTGCAGCTGTGGGTAATGACTTTGGATTCTCACCTGGGCCTCCACTGTTGCCTTTTCCCCCACTCAGCACTCAGAGTTATCTCAGATACTCCTGAGTGTCAGCTTCCCTGGGAAGTCTGTAACTTCTCAATTTCTCTCCCCACATAAACACACCTTGTATTGTTCCTGTTGTGACACTTACTACATTACATTGTAATTGCTTGTTCATCTGCCTTTGTCCCCCTTCAGATTTTTCCCCCCTATTTTTTGACCGCACATGGCATGGGGATCTTAGTTCCCTGACCAGGGATCATGCCCCCTGCAGTGGAAGCTCAGAGTCTTAACCACTGGACCACCTGGGAAGTCCCCCAGGTTTACCTGTTCATTGAAGAAACTTTATGAAGTGCCCAGTTGTGCCCCTGCCCTTAAAACTAAGTTATTAGAAAAGTAACTGAATATTGAATCAATTTCAGTTCTTTGAAAGCACAACTTTATAAGCTCTGGAGTTTAGACGCCAAATAGAAAAAGCTCAAAAAGATACTAAAAAGAAAAAATAGAAGCAAAATAAACGGGGAAATTGTAGCCTGAAGGAAAAAATGTGGTGGGTTAAAGTGTTTATTACATAAAGAACTAGTAAAAATGGTAGGAAAAAATTATGAACCTCAAGAGTTGAGAAATGCTTTGACTAAATAATCATCTGCTTAGTTTTCCAAGTTAGAAATCTGGATTGCATCCTCGTTTCTCCTTGTCCCTTCTTTCCAATTCCTAAGTAACCACCAAGACGTGACAGCTTACCCTCGCTTCTCTAGTTCATCTATGGTCTTCCACATCCACACCCTTCAGAGTAAAGTCTAAACTCAGGTTGATATGCACATCTCTTGACAATCTGTCTCTGCTTTTGTTCAGCCTCCTGTTTCACTAGCCCCCCAACTGTGTTCTGTGCACCAGGTATTCTGAAACTACTTTGGGTTCCCATCGCATCCCAGCACTTTTGTATTAATATATGCTGGGTTCCTTCCCCATAGTCCTTTACGTATATTTCCGTTCTAATGGAAAATGTCATTTTCAAATATTTTAATTATGTGCATCATCCTTTCTCCCGGGTTAGCATCAGTAGATTCTTTATCATGACATCACATGCCAAGAGACAACCAGAAGACTGTTTTATACTGGCTGCCCTTTCATTCACCCTGAGATAGACCATTCGGCACCATTCAGGTACTCTGTGTTGCCTCCAGGTCCAAGATGAAATTTCTTCCCCTGTTGAATCCTAGACCCTTCCAACCATGTTAATTCCCTTGGTGACGGCCAGCTCTACCAAGTGATACTGTTTCACAGGAATGGTAGTTGGGGGCATAAATGAAAGTGGTCCTGATGCACAAATTGAAGCTCCACAGTGAACCCTAATTATAGCTCCCTTAACCTGGTTCAGGACCCTGACGCCAAGTTTCCACCTGTTCTCAAGTATAGACAAAGACAGCAAGCCTACACAGTGCTTTAAATAAAAACAAAAAAAAAGGTTTTGGTTCTTAAGGTGTTACATTTTCCATTTATTGTAGTCTCTATGTTGAGAAAAAGGCCCCAGATTCTGATGAAACTTTCTTAAAAACTGTTATTAGCTGGTTATGAGCTCCATCTGTCCCTAGGAGAAGAAAAAAAAATCCTGACACAGTGATGTCATTTTGCGAGAGTTTTCCCTTGGGCCTCCTATAACACCAAGAAGCTAAAGGGCAGTTGATTTAAGAAACGTGTTTAGCATAATGGACAGACTTGATAATCCTCTGAAAACGTTAGCAATACTGGTCTGTGCTGGAGATGCTAGGCAAGCAGGCTTGGAAAAGGCCCATTTCTTATTTATTCTATCATAGCTGCCTGCCTGCTGCCTCCATGACAAGGGTTATAAAGCGCATGGACCGCCTGATAGCCTTTGACTCTCAGAGAGTAGAATCCGAGTTTGATGGGAAAGGTGCAGAATAAAGACACGAATGAGAGGCAGAGGATGTGGGCTTCCTTGGTGTTCAAAGACAGAAGGACCAGAACAAAGGTTTTCTGGGTTCTCAACAACTGCTCGGCGAACCTGTACTTTAGAAAAGACATTTTTTGTGTGTGATAGTTGTCTAACCCTCGTGTGTCTTCTAAAGCAGTGTTTATTCCTGTCACAGGCCTGAGGCTCTATAGATGTCCACGGTACATACCTTGGATTTACTGTGAAGATTTAAAGGAATCCATTAACTTGGGCTTATTAAACAATTTAAGAGAAACAGGCTGGTGGTTCTGGGTGAAGTGATGTTAAAGTTGGCCTGAAATAAAACTTTGGAGATTAGGTGACCATATTCTGTCCAGAGCCCTAACATGTTTTACCACAAAGTTTTTTTTTTTTTTTCGATTCCAATAATATTTTTATACCGGCAATGAAAGAGCACTTTACACATCTAAACTTTGCTAAAGATAGTAATGCCGTCCTCTGTCCAGACAGCTCACAGTCTCGTCCCCACGAAGCGGCGTTAGAACTCAGTAGTGACTTCACCATGTTCCTGCTGCCAGTGTGACCTCATTTTCGACTGATTCAACCTGTGCAGCAGGGGGTCGTTAAAGGAAAACAGTTGTCGACAAAAGGCCCACCGGTCTCTCCAGCCCCACACAGTATTTTCAGTCTCACATCATAAAAGCTGTGCCCCTTTATGTTGCTTGTTTATGGAATACTTTTTAAACAATTTGTATACAGATATTAAAGGTTACTTTCCATTTACAGTTGTTACAACGTATTGACGCTACTCCCCGTATGGTATAATACATCCTATGCCTATTGTACACGCAGTACTTTTGTGCCTGTCCTCCCCTTCCTCTGCATTGCCCTCGTCCCTCCCCACTGGGAGCCACTAGTTTGTTCTCCATATCTGGGAGTCTGCTTCTTTGTTGTCCTTTTTAGATTCCAAGAATAAGTGATATCATACAGTATTTGTCTTTCTCTGACTTATTTCAGTTAGCATAATGCCCTCCGAGTGCTTCCTTGTTGCTGCAAATGGCAATATTTTCATTCTTTTTATGGCTTAGTAGTATTCCATTATATACATACAGTCTTTATCCATTCATAGCCAAGATATGCTTCCAAATCTTGGCTACTGTAAATAACATATTTACTTTTTATTTGAAATATCTTTTTGCGTATCATCATATGCGAATGATATGACCAATAAGGGGTTAATATCGAACATATATAAACAGCTAGTATAACTCAACATAAAAATCAATGTGACTAAAAACATGGGCCAGAGAATTAAATAGATATTTTTCCAAAGGGGAAACAGATGGCCAACAGACCCTTGAAAAGATGCTCAGCATCGCTAATTATCAAAGAAGCGCAAATCAGAAGCATGATGAGACACCAGCTCACACCTGTCAGAATGGCCATCATCAAAAACAACACAGATAACAAATGTTGGTGAGGATGTGGAGAAAAGGGAACCCTTCTACACTGTTGGTGTGAACGGGAATTGGTACAGCCACTGGACAGCAGTGTAGGAGTTTCTCAAAAACTAAAAATGGAATCATTTGTAACAGGAAACAGAGACAGTCTGGAAAAAAATTTTGGTCTGACGGTGTTTGCAAAAATGCTGATTTTTTATTAAGAAGCATTTGAAGGGTATGGTATGCACTCTTGTAAGGGCCAGTGTGCCCAGTGGGAGAACTCAGTGTTGACTCGGGTGTCACCCCAGTCTGTGAGCTAGAGTTTATGAGTGCATGCTCAGTCGTGTCTGATTCTTTACGATCCCATGGACTGTAACCCGATTGGCTCCTCTGTCCATAGGCTTTCCCAGACAAGAGTACTGGATTGGGTTACCACTTCCTCATCCAGGGGATCTTCCCAACCCAGGGATTGAACTGGTGTCTCTTGCATCTCCTGCATTGGCAAGCAGATTGTTTACCACTGAGCTACCTGGAAGGCCCAAGCTAGAGTTCACTCTCCCAAAATAGCTAATATTCCTTGTTATCTAGAGAAGAATTAGGACCAGCAAGGACTCGGATCCTTCATCTACAGTCAGACAAAAGTTACTGGCGTTTGTATGAAAACAAGCTAGAATTCTTGCTGTTCAGTAAATTCTGTTTGCTCCGTATTCCTCAGCCTGTTTTTTTTTTTTTTTTTCTTTTCTTTAAATCATACGCTTTTTTAGAAATATGCATGGAAAAAACTTTGCATCCTCTTTAATCCTTGAAACAAATTCATGCAGTGCTAATTTTACATATTTTTTTTCTGGCCTATCACTTCTCCTGTTTCAAAAATTCTAAAATAATTCCCTGAAGGGAACATGTCCTTCAGCCCTGATCTCAGTTGAAAAATGCTTGAGCAGGTGTACTGTATGTGAAGGGATCATTCCTCCTTAACTGATTCAGTTGTGATTTAAACAAGTGAAGTGAAAATTCCATGATTTAAATAGGGAAAAAAAAAAGGCAGAGAATTATATGGAAATGTTGTTGTTGTTCAGTCACTAAGTCATGTCCAACTCTTTGTGACCCCATGAACTACAGCATGTCAGGCATCCCAGAGTTCGCTCAAATTCATGTCCATTGAGTCAGTGATGCTATATGGAGATTATAACAGTGTAAATTATGTGTGCCAATAGAGGAAGGACTAAAAAGGAAATATATCAAATGAATATAGTGACAATATTAGAAAGGTATTACATGGGGATATGGTGGTTTGTTTTATTTTTTTCAATTTTTGTTTATTTATTTATTTGGCTGCACTGGGTCTTAGTTGTGGCATGTGCGATCTTTAGTTTTGTCATGCAAATTCTTAGTTGCAGCTTGTGGGATCTAGTTCCCTGACCAGGGATCGAACCCCGACTCCCTGCAATGAGAGCAAAGAGTATTAGGCACTGGACCACCAGGGAAGTTCCGGTGTTTTTTTTGTTTTGTTTTGTATCTGAATTTGTATGCAGGTCAAGAAGCAACAGTTAGAACTGGACATGGAACAACAGACTGGTTCCAAATAGGAAAAGGAGTTCGTCAAGGCTGTATATTGTCACCCTGTTTATTTAACTTATATGCAGAGTACATCATGAGAAACGCTGGACTGGAAGAAACACAAGCTGGAATCAAGATTGCCGGGAGAAATATCAATAACCTCAGATACGCAGATGACACCACCCTTATGGCAGAAAGTGAAGAGGAACTAAAAAGCCTCTTGATAAAAGTGAAAGTGGAGAGTGAAAAAGTTGGCTTAAAGCTCAACATTCAGAAAACGAAGATCATGGCATCCAGTTCCACCACTTCATGGGAAATAGATGGGGAAACAGTGGAAACAGTGTCAGACTTTATTTTTTTGGGCTCCAAAATCACTGCAGATGGTGACTGCAGCCATGAAATTAAAAGACGCTTACTCCTTGGAAGGAAAGTTATGACCAACCTAGATAGCATATTCAGAAGCAGAGACATTACTTTGCCAACAAAGGTTCGTCTAGTCAAGGCTATGGTTTTTCCTGTGCTCATGTATGGATGTGAGAGTTGGACTGTGAAGAAGGCTGAGCACCGAAGAATTGATGCTTTTGAACTGTGGTGTTGGAGAAGACTCTTGAGAGTCCCTTGGACTGCAAGGAGGTCCAACCAGTCCTTTCTGAAGGAGATCAGCCCTGGGATTTCTTTGGAAGGAATGATGCTAAAGCTGAAACTCCAGTACCTTGGCCACCTCATGCGAAGAGTTGACTCATTGGAAAAGACTCTGATGCTGGGAGGGATTGGGGGCAGGAGGAGAAGGGGACAACAGAGGATGAGATGGCTGGATGGCATCGCTGACTCGATGGATGTGAGTCTGAGTGAACTCCGGGAGTTGGTGATGGACAGGGAGGCCTGGCGTGCTGCGATTCATGGGGTCGCAAAGAGTCGGACACGACTGAGCGACTGATCTGATCTGATCTGATCTGACATCATTTTTAAAACAGAAAGCTTGTTTTAAAATGTGTTTTGTATAAATATAAAGTTCTATACTTAATAATTATCTGACAGTGCAACAAGAAATTCTCAAAGTGATTTTTAAATCATTTTATTGTGATTCACCCAAATAACTCCAATGACTGTCATTGGAGCATAATCTTTTCCTTAAAATCTTAATCTTGACTAGGAATATTGACTTTTTGTTTTTCTGTTTCTAGGGGAGTTGCAATCATGTTCACAAATCTGGGCATATCTAAGTAACAAGAATAGCAAAAATGTAAACCAGAAGGTTTTAAAGAGACAGTGTTCAGAATATAGTGACCATCTGCAGCCTGCTTCCCTGGTGACACAGAGGAGAGACCAGCATTTATTTTTTCCTTGAAACCATGTGCTATCTGAGCAGGAAGGAAGTGCCTGCTCGCCAGAGGTCAGAGCAGGATGGATGAGGTTTGAGGGGGAGTATTTACTATAAGGTTGTCCTCACCCCCTGTATTCATGGCAGATGTTGTTATTTCTAGTAGACTTGATGGAAACTTGGGCAGGCCCAGGTCTGCTGTGGTACGTAAGAGACATTAACAGTAAGCCATGGCCAGGCATAGATGTCTCTGTGTGCTGGGCCAGGACGCACAGCAGTAAGAAGTGTAGACCTTGACCAAGGAAATGAACCGGCGGCACCTTGGAGACATAAGTCTGAAGAGGGTCCCCTGCACAGGAAAGTTCTAGCAGTCATGTCATGAGTTAAAGTCAGAGGACCTAATGAGGTTTAGTGTGAGACAGAAAGGGATTAAAAGGGCCTGACAGATAGATGCCTCTGAAACCCAAAGGGTAGTTGGTAAAAGTGGAAGAAGCATGTTTTCTGTGGACCTTTGAGGAATGGAACTCAGAACAGTGTGTAGAGATGGGGGAGACATGCTCCAGCCCAGTGTGAAGAAGGTGTTCCTATAGCTGGAGTGACCCTGTAGTGTAGTGGGGAGAGTGATGCCTGGAGACTTCCAGAAGGGGCAGCTGGAGGGGGCTTTTCACCCGGTGTGATCAGACTCAGAGAGACCTCTGCCACCTTCTGGGCTTGTGTGTCAGAAAGCTCTGCTTCAGTTCCCTCCTCCAGGATGGGTGGTCCATGGTGCGGCACCACAGCACCCTGTACCTTTACATCCATTTGTGAGCCGACAGCAGCAGAGTTGTTTCCTTTCCATACTTGTCTCTAAGCTGGAGATGGAGAAGCAGGATGCTGCTTGAATATCCCTGCCCCTTTCACCTGTCACTTTCTCCTAAAACAGGTGGCCTCTCCTTCCATGCCCTCTTTAACGTTTACCTTATGGACAGGGAGGCCTGGCGTGCTGCGATTCATGGGGTCACAAAGAGTCGGACACGACTGAGCGACTGAACTGAACTGAACTGAAACCAAAAGCATAAAAGTGGCCCTTCTATGTGTTTCTTAAAGTGAAAGTGAAATTTGTTCAGTCATGTCTGACTCTTTGCTACCCTATGGGTTATACAGTCCGTGGAATTCTACAGGCAAGAATGCTGGAGTGGGTAGCCTTTCCTTTCTCCAGGGGATCGTCCCAACCCAGGGATCGAACCCAGGTCTCCCACATTGCAGGTGGATTCTTTACCAGCTGAGCCAACAAAGGAAGCCCAAGAATACTGGAGTGGGTAGCCTATCCCTTCTCCAGCAGATCTTCCGCGTTGCAGGTGGATTCTCTACCAGCTGAGCTATCAGGGCAGCCCATGTGTTTCTTAATTTGTTCTAAAGTGTTGTCTGCTCTTACTCTGGATGTGAGGTTCAGTATGACCCCTTCATCTCACTTTTGGAGGCATTCTCTCTGTTCCTGTCTGTTCAAAGACAAATATGTATCCTTTAGAGCAGGGGTCCCCAACCTTTTTGGCACCAGGGACCAGTGTCATGGAAGACAGTTTTTTCACAGACTGGGGTGTGGGGATGATTTCAGGATGATTCAAGTACATTATATTTATTGTGCACTTTATTTCTAGTCTGCTGCCACCAGCCGATCTGATAGGAGATCCCAGTATGCAGCCCAGAGCATGGAAACCCCTTCTCTAGAAGCTTATGCAACTCCCAGCTGGGAGCCTGAAGTGGATCAGAGCAGGAGAGGGATGAGGTGTGGGGTAGCTGATACTCTGGTCTGAAAGTCTCTAAAATTCTGTTTACCCGCATGCAAGTCAATTTGGCAAAAGAGATTATTTCAGTAGAGACTCATCTTCATCAAATTAATGTATTTAAAAATTTTAGAGTTCCAATTTAAAAAGTAATTGATGTCTTCAGACATACGTATCTGGACAGGATCACTGCCGTGGTCACGTTTTAGCCTGATTTCTTAAGTGTTTTTTATCTGTGACATATATACTGGGTTGACGTTATTTTTCTAACATAAATTCAGAGTTTGTCTTCTTTTGTTGACTCCATGGGTCTTTTCCTCCCCGCAGGAATTGGAGGCCTTCAGGACTTTGTGCTGAAGTCGGCCACACTGTGTACCTCACCATCCTGCCCGCCATTCATACCTCTCAACTTCGAAGCCACCCCTATTGTGAGGGTTGCTATTGAACCGAAACACCCAAGTAAGATGGCCTCGTTTTTAAAAGCATGTGATGTTCATTACGTTTTTTAAATACATGCATTTAATGCTTGGTTTCTCCTGGTTTTTTTCAGTAGTAGACTGTCAGTTTTCCTGGAGGTACATAACAGGGGTATATAACTCACAGAGCCATAAGACCATATAGACCACCACCATTTTCCAGGGGAATCTAACCTCTCTCTTAGGAATCTGGCATCTTTAGGCACCTTTGCTATCCAGGGAGACTTTATCTTCTTTTTTATGGCAGAAACGGCGTCATCTCTGCATCCCCCAGAACCCTGGCACAGGGTCATGTCTCAGCAGAGCTCATGTTTTATGTGACTGGTTCTTTAGAATCTTATGCAAGACTGCTTGATTGAGAATTCACATCTGCTCCCCCGTGGGTGTGCTAGATCATCTGGCATTCCCTTTGTGTTTGGAAAGCACTCCCTGCCCCTTTCTGTCTGGCTGTGTGATAGCCACACACACCAGGCCCTATAGGATTAATAACTAATACTTAGTCTTCGGTTCCTACCATGTGCCTGACCAATCCTCACTGACTCTTGTACTTTACTTCCTGTGACTGTCACTCACCCCCTGTTCCCCGTGACTCTGCTGCCAGCATTCAGGGGTAGCCAGTGAAGTGTCTTCCAGACTGCTCTAGGGGAACCAGAGAGCAAACGTGTGATTTGCTCACAAACACAGATTTCTGTTGACGTGTGTAGTAGCTCACTGCCCCTGTATCTGTATATCCCCTCTCTCCTCAGAGCTGGGCCCTCAGAAAGCTTGTCTCTGCCCCAGGTTCTGAGACATATCCTAGCTACTGAGGATCCCAGAGACCCTTAACAGATAAGTATGATGGTACAGGGAAACCCAAATGAACTTTTTGGCCAGCCCAATCACTTGTGATTGTGGTTTATAATTCTGTTGGTTACCTAGGACTGCCTAACATGTTACTCCAAAATTTGGTGACTTGAGAGAACAGTAACTACTCCTATTATTCTTGGCGATTCTTCTGGTCAAGAGTTCTGGAAGGGTTCAGTTAGGGGGCCTTATGCAGTTGTAGTTGTGTGTAACCACAGGCCGCAGCCATCTGAAGGTGTACCTGGACTTGCAAGGTGGTTCACTCACAGGGTCTCACAAGTCGGTGCTCACTGGGGACCTGGGTTCCTCCACAGGGACCTCTCCTCACAGCTGCTTGGTGATCCTGGAGTGCAGTGTGGTGACTGGCTTTCACCAGGAGTCCAGGACACTAAAGCAGAAGCCTTCTGTGATCTGCCTTAGGAGTCACATTCCAGTCTGCAGTGTTGTGTTGATCCGACGGGCCAGCCCGGTTCCCTGTGGGAGAGGACTGCGCTGGGTGTGACTAGCAGAAGACGAGGGTGACTTGGGGCCATCTTAGAGTCTGCCTTCCACAATGAGGCTTCATTATTTTTTAAAACCTTACCATAACACTTTGTAAGATAGCTGCACAGATCTGTTTCTAGGCTCCATTTATTGTAGCCCTTAATATTAGTGACTTATTACTGAAAAATGCACCTCACAAAGTTACACACAGTCCAATGGAAGACATGCGTTATTGGCTTTACTAAGTCATGATATCAGTTTTTACAGGGCCACTTACCAGTTACACAGATTTTGATGAAATGAAGATGGTGATTTTTTTTTCTGACCTCAGTTTTTCTCATACTAATTAGAATACTGATTTTATAGTTTTATAGGTACTATATGGAAAGAGTTCTGTTACACTTCTACGTATATATACATTTGTAATATATTTTGGTGATTTACAAGTAATAATGGTAATTTATATCTGCTGAGAGTTTGAAGAAGTGGTATGGATCAGCTTTGGGAGCCTTGATGATAAGTTTGTGACATGTGTCTCATGTTAGCTGTCTGTACAAATAAATTATTAGAAGATAGTTTTCTTCACATTGCTGTATTATTTGGAAAAATAGAGTAAACCATTGTTGTAAAAGTTCATCACATTATGCTTTTCCCTTCAGAATTTGTCATGAGTTTTCCCATGGATGCTGTCTTTAGGTTATGTCAGTCCTTACCTTGTATTTAATCAGTATTTCATTTTGTTAATCTAGGTGAAATGCCTCAACTCGTCAAAGGAATGAAGCTGTTAAACCAAGCTGATCCTTGTGTCCAGGTTTTCATTCAGGAAACAGGAGAGCACGTTTTAGTCACAGCAGGGGAAGTCCACCTTCAGCGCTGCCTGGATGACTTGAAAGAAAGGTTAGGTGGCGACCGAGATGGAGCCCCAATCGGTGGGGTGTCTTAGTGTTTGCTAAGCCCCTTGAACGTATACTGTTGTTTGCTGTTGGAGAAAAATTGAGTGCCCTCAACTTAAACATGAATTGTTATTGTGTTATTGGACCATAGATTTACTTTTACTAATAGTATTCACTGCTCTGCTTGCATGATTTTGCATTTTTAGTGTAAGTCATAAAATATTTTCATAAATACGTATTTAAGCATATACACACACAGCATGTCGGGGCAACAAAACAAAATCATATTTTGTGAACTTAGACTGTAGTTAGGATAGACTTCCTTATTGATGTCATCTCTGCAGTAGAGACCTTCAGTAAATCTGCATATTTTTCTATCATAGTGATATGTAAGTGTCATAAAATAGGCATAACTATTCCCAAATAACTTTTTGTGAGTTGTGTTTTTCCTCTTTATTCCAAAGGTAATATATGTTTATTACAGCAATTAGGAAAATACAGAAGAATAAAAAGAATCATTCAGTTACCATGCAGAGATAATTATGACCATTACATTTGGGTTGATAAATCCCTAGTCTGTTCTATGCATACTCAAATATCTACAGATATCTATATATACAGCTCTGATTATTTGGTTCAGATAAACTGCTAACTGCTAACAACTGCTAACTGCTAACAACTGCTAACTCAGAAGGTAGCATATTATATTGCTGGCATATTTTTTAGGCTTATAATCCATATTATCCTTAAAGTCTGTACCAATTTACACTGTAACTAGCAAAATGTACTTGGAAGTGTTCCTTTTCCCAAACTTTTGGCAGCCCTGTATATCATAATTTTTTATATTTTCATCAGTCTGGAAGACAAATGTTTGTTCATTGTTAATATACACTTTCTGTGCTTAGTTATGATACTGAAACATTTTTTAATGTATTTATTGATCATTTGTTTTTCTTTGATGAATGGCCCTATAGTGGCCTTCTTTGCTTTTGTTTTTCAATTTTCTGGGACTTTAATAACCATAATCATTATAGTTAAATAATAATTGTAAGTAATCAACATAATTACCTACTAAATATTACATACCAGTCACTGTTAAAGTCTGCATGTCTCATTTAATTCTTAAAGCAACCTAGTAAAATTGGTGGTGGTGGTACTAGTAGTAGTAGTAGTAGTAGTAGGTACTATTGTAGTTCTGCTTTACTACTACTAATAATACAGCAGAATAAGAAGAGCTGCTTCTGCAGCACCACCTACTTGGGGTTTATATTCTGTATCTCTCTCTCTTTCTCTCTCTCTCTCTCTCTATATGTGTGTGTGTGTGATTTTATTTATATACTTAGTTTTGGCTGTGCTGGGTCTTCTTTGCTGTGCTCGGGCTTTCTCTAGTTGTGGCATCAGGGGCTCCTCTCTAGTTACGGCGCTCGGGTTTCTCATTGCCGTAGCTTCTCTTGTTGCAGAGCACAGGCTGTAGGTTGCCTGGGCTCAGTAGTTGTGGCGGACAGGCTTAGTTGCCGCAGGGGTTTAGTTCCCCAACCAGGGATCAAACCAGTGTCCCCTGCATTAGCAGGTAGATTCTTAACCACTGAACCACCAGGAAAGTCCTGCAGAGGGTTTATTTTATTCTATTTTTTAAATAATATTAAAATGTTATTTTTTGGAGTTTTTGAACTATTTTCTTTCTTTTTGCTACCAAATTAAAACCCAGTGTTAAGTAACCTTACATTTCTCAGGTCATTAACTTGCCTTTAAAAATAACACTTTTTGGTAATTAGAATTCTACTTCAAGTCAGCAATTACTTGGTGTTATCTCCTGAGGTAGAAGATAGTTATTTCCCATAGCTTGGCAGATCCACTCTCATTTCTATTCTATCTATATGTAACACACAGTGGACAGATGTATCAAGAATATTCATAGCTTGATGTATGGCAGAAATGAAACCAATATTGTAAAGCAATTATCCTTCAATTAAAAAATAAATAAATTTTTGAAAGAATATTCATAGCAATAAAAATTTTAATAGGCAAAAGCTGAAAAAAACTTGAAATGGAGTTTTTTTGGAAAAAAAATTATGGAATTTTATATAAAAATCTCAAGCTAACTATGCAGACATGGATGAATCTCATAGCATAATGTTGAGCAGAAGACAATTGAAAAAAATAAGTTTGATTCTATTTACATGAAGTCCAAGAAGCAGGCCAAACGGAACGTATGTAGTATAGGGGTTACATGTTTAGGTGATAAAAAATAATTTAAATGGATTACAGTGAAAATCAAGATAGTGGTCACATTTGTGGGGTTGGGAGAACACATGAGGGGGCCTTCTGAGGGTTAGTAATGTTTCTAACTTGAGTAGTGGTTTACATGAGTGTTCACATTGTGACAAGTCATAGATCAGTGGAGTTAGTTTTGCTCTGTGTACTATTCAATATGACTGTTAAAGTTTGCAGTTATACTTAGAATAAGAACGTATAGAAAATTCTAAAGGTTGTTTTTTTTAAGACAGAACCTGCCTTCTAATATATAAGTCCTTTTGACTTTGACACACATGTTCAGGAATGCATTAGTACAGGTGTGGGAGACAAGGGGGCTACCTGTGGTCTTTTGGCCAGCAAAACTGTCAGAGTTCTCGCCATCCACCTCTCAAGGCAGTAATGCTCAGATATGGCAGGAAGCCATGGAAGATTACTAATGTAGTCTCAGCCTCTGGCACTTGTTTTGAAACATTCACATGCTCTGCACTGCCAGGGTTTAAAGAACCTTTAGCTCTGAGACACTTTGTAGGTATGACAACCATACACACACCAACCTTTCCATGATGTGGAGCAAGTGATGACTGTGGGAGAATTCTTGGAAACCTTAGAAATTAGAAGGACTAATGAGACTTTCAGCCCTTTGGACCTTATAATACAAGGGAAATGGGAGTGTCATAGATGGACTCACTCACAGTTTCAGTAGCTGTGCAGTCTGTTTTCTTGAGTGTTCTCAGTATATGAACTTATTTTCTCTAAATAATGATAATTTTAAAAACATTTTCCTATTTCTAAAATTTCTGAGTGCTTTTCTTTTTGAAAAACAAGGAATGGGTATTAAATTTTACTGAATGCCATTTAGCATTTGTAAAGATGGTTGAATAGATTATTAGATCCTTTTAATGTGATATTTTTGCAGATGTCCTAATACAAATCAATTTGTATAACCTATAATAAAAACTACTTAGTATTGTAGTGAATTACTCCTTTAGTATGCTGTTTAATTGGATTTTTCGGGGTAGCATAATGGCTAAACACATTGATTCTGAGGTCAGAACTAGACTTGAAACCCAGCTTACTTGTTCTGTAACTTTGGAGAAATTATTTGATCTTTCTTACTTGGTTTTCTCCTCTACAAAATGAGTATAGTAATACACCTACTAAGTAACACATGTAAACCATGTACCATAGCGCCTCGTACATAATAAGTGATTAGTGGGAAGAACACACACACACACACACATATATATACACATCTTTTTTCATTGTTATTTTATCTTAAATTTTACATCTCAGGCTACAGGTTCTTTAAACCCTGGCAGCGCAGAGCTTGTGAATGTTTCAAAACAAGTGCCGGTTCTTAGGTAAGATTGTGTCTGCCACCTTCATCCAGTGTCAGAGTAGTAATAAAGTGTCAGGTAGATACCCATCTTGTTGTATATTCTGCAACAATATATATAGCATTGGAATAAACTAATCCTTGAAAGTAAACATACTCACTGGCAACAAAATCTTCCTTGAAGGGAATATTTTTTCAGAACATTTTAATTTTCTTCCACATTTTATGATCTCTTTGGGTTCTGTATTCTAAAACCACTTGTGGTAACATGATTTTTAGAAAACCATTTATTGAATTTTCAAATTTATCAAAAAGTATAAAATCAGATAAACCAAATACCTGTCCTATACCCACAAAATGTAGAAAGCAAAAACAAACCTAGAAGCAAAAGTAAGCATTTTAAAACGTTTTACTTTCAGTGTTTAATTTCCTTATTGAATCACAGTTCCCAGGGAAAAAGCGTTATTCCAGAATCCAGAGGTATCTTATAGTATATATGTGTACATACATATGCGCTTATGCATGTACATATATATGTACATTTATACATATATCCATCCACATTGCCAATGGTAGACCAGACCAAAGCCTTAGTATTACCTGGGAATGAAGTAGACAGAAAATAAGAGAAAAAGAAAGATTGCCTGGTTTTATCGTCATCAGACTCAAACCGTGCCAGTTTCCAGAATCTGCCCTTGGTGAACTTACAGCTCATCTGAAAGAAAGTGCAGTGTGAAACTAAACTTGATGGCATGTGAGAAAAGCGGCTTTCCGAACCTGATGCCACACTGAGGGTCAAGACTTCTGTGGTCCAATACAGTGGCCAGATATTAAAGTTGGATAAGATTGAAAATTCAGTCCCTCCGTCACACTAGCCACATTTCAGATGTTCAGCAGCCACGTGTGGCTATTTAAATGTAATTAAAATGAAATAAAAATAAAACTTGATTTCCCTAGTTGTACTAGCTGCATTTCAAGGGCTCGGTAATCACAGTACAGGTATGGAACATTCGCATCATTGCAGAAGCTCTTTAGGAGAGAGCCGCTCTAAACAAGCTCCTTGACCTTTTTGGCCTCACCATGAGCCTCATCAAAGCCAAGTACACTGTCAGGATTGGAGAGGATATCCTGATGTTCTGTGAATTGTTTTTTTCCTCTCTATTATTAAGTTTTCATCATTGAGCTTTCCTTATCCAGATTCTTCAACTGGCAAATATTATTTTAAAGAATTAATATGTCAATCTTATTAAAACATTTATTCTCCACTCAAAACAGTTTTATCTAAATACATGATTTATTTGTTTTGAGAATGAGTGAACAAAGCAGTGAGATTCTGGTATATGCAAGGAACTCCCTGAAGATTTCTTCCCACTACAGGTAGTCTTTTCAATCTGAAATGAAAGCAGTTTTTGAATTCTGATAGATTGTAAATCACCAATATTTCCTAGTGAAATAATTTTTATATATCTGCATTTTTGCAGAATATTCATTATGTAATGTTGCTCCATGGGAGTTCTGATGCCATTTTGATGATAACCTTGTGTTATTCCTCTCAACTTTGTAGGTTTGCAAAGATTGAAATCAGTGTATCTGAACCCATCATTCCATTCAGAGAAACAATCACAAAACCCCCAAAAGTTGACATGGTCAATGAAGAAATCGGCAAACAACAGAAAGTTGCGGTCATCCACCAAACAAAGGAGGATCAGAGCAAAATCCCTGAAGGAATCCAGGTTGACTCCAATGGGCTCATCACCATGATGACTCCCAACAAACTTGCCACACTCAGCGTCCGAGCCCTGCCGCTCCCAGAGGAGGTGACTCAGATTCTAGAAGAAAGCAGTGACCTGATTCGTTCTATGGAGCAGTTAACGTCCTCTCTAAACGAGGGCAAAAATAATCCTCAGATGATCCATCAGAAGACCCAAGAGAAAATCTGGGAATTCAAAGGAAAGCTCGAGCACCACCTCACCGGGAGGAAGTGGAGGAACACGGTGGACCAAATCTGGTCATTTGGCCCAAGAAAATGTGGGCCCAACATACTAGTAAATAAAAGTGAGGATTTTCATAATTCAGTGTGGACAGGCCTCGATGGCAAAGCTTCAAAAGAAGCCAGTCGGTACCGAGACCTGGGCAACAGCATTGTGAGCGGCTTCCAGCTAGCCACCCTCTCCGGCCCCATGTGCGAGGAGCCACTCATGGGTGTGTGTTTTGTCCTGGAAAAATGGGACCTGAGCAAGTTTGAAGAACAGACAGCAAGTAATAAACAGAATCAAGAACCGGGTGATCTGGTGAAGGAGAGACAGGGGGAAGGTGACACCCGCTCAGGTGGAGATGAACAGCAGGAGCTGCAAGACTATGGCTCTGAGCCCTTTGAGAAGAGGGCTTCCCAGAGAGGAGAGTCTCCACTCACTGACTGCTACGGGCCCTTTTCAGGACAGCTCATAGCCACCATGAAGGAAGCCTGTCGCTACGCACTGCAAGTGAAGCCACAGCGACTGATGGCAGCGATGTACACATGCGATATCATGGCCACCAGCGATGTTCTCGGTAAGGCGGGAGAGGGAAAGACAGATGCCCTGAGTAGTAGTGACCTCTTGTAGATTAGAAAACCAAACGCATTTAATATGTTTTCACAGAAGCTACATTGTTATCTGATTTATCAAGGAACTAAGATCTTAGCCACCTCCTGTGGGCCATCCTGCATGCATTAGCACACAGCCCCAAACTCAGGCTCTTAGTCCCTCGAGGTAGGCCACGATGGGGTGAGGCAAGAAGGACCCTGGAGAGAATATTGGAGACTCTGCGAGCCAAAGGAAAGGGTAGCTCGCAATTGAGGGGCCCAAGAGGAGCCAATACCATCCTTGTCACAGCTACTGCGTTCTCAGTTTTATCAAGGTGTGGGGCTCCAGCCACGTAGGATTCCTGCATCTTTTACCAACAGGAAAGCCAATTGGACTAGGAAATGGCAACCCACTCCAGCATTCTTGCCTGGAAAATTCTATGTACAGAGGAGCCTGGTGGGCTATAGTCCCTGGGGTCACAAAAAGTCAGACATAACTGAGTGACTGAGCACATGGCACAAGATCTTAGAATAGGATTTCCCAGGTGGCTCAGTGATAAAGAATCCTCTTGTCAATGCAGGAGATGCAGGTTTGATCCCTGGCTTGGGAAGATGCTCTAGAGAAGGAAACAGCATCCTACTCCAGTATTCTTAACCTGGAGAATCCCAGGGACAAAGGAGCCTAGCAGGCTACAGTCCATGGATTCACAAAGATACAGACATGCCCAAGCGACTAGACAACAGCAAGATCTTGGAAAGCCAGAGGCCTTAAATGTAAAATAAAAATCTTGGGGGCAAGGAAGTGGAAGTTGAACAACTAAGGATATTTTATTCTGCAAAAGTAGAAAGACTCATTTCTGTAATGAAAGATCTGGTAAATGAGGTTTAAACTGCTCATATACCATTACCATTCAAACCTGTGCAGTAGTTTTGCACAAGGGAATCGCCATATCAGTCTGGGTAAGCGAAGTTGTGACAGCTATCAAAGAGTCAGACAACACTCTTGTGCCCCTAACACAAAGGGCCTCTGTGAATTCTGGGTCTCTCCTGAGGAGACTTGAGGACTTTATCCACTACTAACATTATACCAAATGCTGCTCCTGATTTTTCTCTTTGGGAGAAGAATGTTTAAGATCTCTTCAGGAGATGTTGAGCCTAGGACTCAGTATCTATTTTGACTTTTGAAAGATTTGACTTCACTGAGACATATTTTTTTCACCTCTGAAAAAGGAAGGTAATATAACTCATTGGAAGTTGTGGAGAGTAACATGAGAACACAGATACGGGCCCCAGAACCAGGCCTGGCACCCAGTAATTCTCTTACCCCCTGAGATCATGGAGCTGCTTTGCAGTGAGGAGGGCAGACGGAGGATCCTGCACTGGTTGAGCGAGTGGACCAAACTGCTGGATTTTCTCTAGCTTTGAGGTCCTTTGAGTCAGTATGTGCCTACTCTGCATTCCTTTTAGTTTGATTCTTTTGCTAATTAATTGCTAAAAGCATAAATCTAAGTTGTTGCGGTTTTTCTCCTCCCCCAAAAGAAATTTAGACTTGGATCACAGTAAAGTTCCTGTGAAAGGAATTGAGCACCCATAGCAGCATTTCAAAAACGGTTGAGCTAAACAAAGGCACAGAGATTTGGTTACCCTTGGATGGCTTAAAGTCGGTACGTGCCAGGTGTCAGATCTCAATATGGCCTGGAACATGCAGTGTTTCTCAGCCTACCTTGAGTATGGCATCCTGTTAATATCTCACGGTACCCATCGTTGAGTTCAGCGAACACTGGTCTAGACCATTCCCAGATTTTCTTCACATTTCCATTGTTGTTATTGTTGTTCAGTCGATAAGTCATGTCCAGCTCTTTGCGTCCCCATGGACTGCAGCACACCAGGCTCCTCTGTCCTTCGCTGTCTCCTGGAGTTTGCTTAAACTCCTGAGAATCCCAGGGACAGGGAGCCTGGTGGGCTGCCGTCTGTGGGGAACAGAGTCAGCCACAACTGAAGCGACTTAGCAGCAGCAGAAGCAGCATGTCCATTGAGTCGGTGATGCTGTTTAACCATCTCATCTTCTGCTGCCCTCTTCTTTCGCCTTCAGTCTTTACCAGCATCAGGATCTTTTGCAAGGAGCTGACTCTTGACATCAGGTGGCCGCAGTTTTGGAGCTTCAACATCTGTCCTTCCAGTGAATGTTCAGGGTTAATTTCCTTTGGGATTGACTGGTTTGATCTCCTTTCTGTCCAAGGGACTCTCAAGAGTCTTCTCCAGCACCACAGTTCAGAAGCATCAATTCTTTCGCACTCAGCCTTCTTTCAGATCCAACTCTCGCATCCATACATGACTGCTGGAAAAACCATAGCTTTGACTATATGGACTTTGATTGGCAAAGTGATATCTCTGCTTTTTAATATGCTTTCTAGGTTTGTCATTGCTTTTCTTCCAAGGAGCAAGTGTCTTTTAATTTCATGGCTGCAGCCCTTGTCTGCAGTGGTTTTGGAACCCAAGAAAAGAAAATCTGTCACTATTTCCACTTTCTCTCCTTCTATTTGCCATGAAATGATGGGGCCAGATGCCATGATCTTATTTTGTTTTTTTTTTTTAATGTTGAGTTTTAAGCCAGCTTAATCGTCTTAATTTAAAAGGTAAAGGTAGAATTAGAACCAGATGGTCTTGATTCCTTCAGATCCTTGAAGAAGACTTCAGAGGCCTCCTCCTCTCTCTCCTACCCTGACAGGTACTCTGAATACTTCTGTGGATGAGTAGCTCACAGCCAGTTTTGAGATTAAACAGTTTCTTTCTCATTTTGAGCAAAAAGTCTTGTTTCCTGCCAGCGTCTCGCCTTTAATCCCACCATTGGTCCCTCTCACATGCATAGCACTTCATATGTTTGAGGGGAGCATTTATTTTCTAGTTTTACATCCAGGGGAAAACTCTCCCTATCCTTCAGCTGGTTTTCAGGATATGATTTTTTTTTTTTTTAATCCTTTCATCAATCCAGTTGCTGTCCTTTAGACATACTTTATTTGGTCAGCCTCCCTCTTAAATTAAGCAACCTAAGATACTATCTGACCGGGACCAAACACAGACATGCTGTTACCTCCCACAGGTGGCACAGCGTTCTTTTAATGCAGTCTCAGCAGTTGCATCTTGTCATTAACTTGTGAGGAGTTAGGATCAACTTCATTTCTTTTTTTAATTTTTTGTTGTTGTTGTTCTTCCTATTTTGTTTCCCAAAAAACTTCATTTAAATTTCAGTAACTGAAGTGATGTAGTCCTGCTGCTTCTGCTGCTGCTGCTGCTGCTGCTGCTGCAAAGTTGCTTCAGTCGTGTCCAACTCTGTGCAATCCCATAGATGGACGCAAACCAGGCTCCCCCGTCCCTGGGATTCTCCAGGCAAGAACGCTGGAGTGGGTTTCCATTTCCTTCTCCAATGCATGAAAGTGAAAAGTGAAAGGGAAGTTGCTCAGTCGTGTCCGACTCTTAGCGACCCCATGGACTACAGCCTACCAGGCTCCGCCGCCCATGGGATTTTCCAGGCAATAGTACTGGAGTGGGGTGCCATTGCTCTTTTCGGTAGTCCCACTAGAACCCTTGTATTTACATATGAGTAAACTGTGAAGAAGGCTGAGCGCCGAAGAATTGATGCTTTTGAACTGTGGTGTTGGAGAAGACTCTTGAGAGTCCCTTGGACTGCAAGGAGATCCAACCAGTCCATTCTGAAGGAGATCAGCCCTGGGATTTCTTGGAAGGAATGATGCTAAAGCTGCAACTCCAGTATTTTGGCCACCTCATGTGAAGAGTTGACTCATTGGAAAAGACTCTGATGCTGGGAGGGATTGGGGGCAGGAGGAGAAGGGGATGACAGAGGATGAGATGGCTGGATGGCATCACTGACTCATGGACGTGAGTCTAAGTGAACTCCGGGAGTTGGTGATGGACAGGGAGGCCTGGCGTGCGTGCTGCAATTCATGGGGTCGCAAAGAGTTGGACACGACTGAACAACTGATCTGATCTGATCTGAAACTGGGTCTATGTAATGTTTTTTTCTTAGATTTTGTGTGTGTGTGTGTAAAATAGTAACAAACATTACAACAATAATGAAGGAAGCTTGGCAGTTTTTAAGGCCAAGAAAATTCTCAATTTCTTAACCATAATCTTAACACATTGATTCGTTTTTCAATTTTTTTTTTTTTTAAGCGTCCTGGTGAGAAAGGACGGTCACTAGGCATTGAATCAGGGACTTCCCTGGCACTCCAGGGATTAGGACTCCACGCTTGCACTGCAGGGGGGCGCAGGTTCAATCCCTGGTCAGGCATCTAAGATCCTGCATGCCCCATGATGCAAAACAAGAGAAGTGGTCAATCAGATGTTTTGATGAAGTGAGGTCCTTTCTGTATATAGTATTCCCCTCATTACCGACTTACTAGCCATGTTAGAAGAAGAAATAAGCTTAGATTGATAACAACTTTGTGTTAGAAAGTCCATGTCTTCATTTAACTCATGCTTGTATAAATATATACAAATCTTTATAATGTTCTCTTAAAATTTTGTAAGAAATTAGCATATGATTTTCTAGTCTGTAGTTGATGGAATCCAGTGCCTTTATCCTTAAAAACTTGTTACTTAGTGTGTAGTTTGGCAGCTACCCTGCTATGCATAAGTTCTGAAAAGGACAGATTTCTTGAAGACCACAGGATACATTTCTGGTCTTGGAGACTTGAACTTGTTTGAGAAGGTTCAAGAAGGTTTAAGAAGTTGCTTGTCAACTTCTCAGCTGTCTTGAACTTCAGCATTTCCTCTATGAGGTTTGTTCTACTTGTTCTGGTTTCTTCTCCAGTCTCCTTGTTGGGGAAAATGGAGTTAACATAGGTACGGAGAACCAGCCTCTGCTACCCCACTGTCCTCTGTTAACATTACACTAGCCTCTCCATGTTGTCAGTGTGTCTCGGCCTTGTTTTGAAAGTCATGGAAAAGACCCTTTTGTTGCTTATAACTGTAATTTTGGTCAGCTCGCCTTATTCTAGTTTTCACCATCTGGGACATACTGTGTCCCTCTCCCCAAGTCTTAGTTGCTGTCTTCCTCTTCTTCTCCCATCTCCTGTGTGTGTCCTCTTAAAACAGGAGTCAGAGGCACAGCAGGTACCTCCTGTGACCCAACAGCTTTATTTTGGATGGGGAGGATTTTTCCTCCTTTTTTTCTCATTGGGATCATTCATAATTGATATTTTCAGACTCCCATTCCTCCCAAAAAGGAGTTTCATCTTAGGGTTTGTTATCCTGAAAACTGTTGTCGTTTTTTTTCTTTTCCTTTGTGTGTTTGAAATGATCTTTCCTGAAGTCCAGGGTCCACGTAGGTCTGTGCCTGCCTGTCTCTCCACTGCACTTCCAGGGTAACGGGAAAACATGTCTCTTCCCCAGATTGCCATCTCTCCTTGCATTATCCATTCGGAGCAGCATTTGACCTTTCTGAGAAGACAGCTTTTTCAGCACAGCAAATGAAGCCAGGCTCAGCTGTTGGCATTTACCAGAAGTCCCCGGCAGACTGTTGAGTCCCTTTGTGGAGTTGGTGCTCTGTGCCCATGTGTTCGTTTGTATTAGGAGATCACCACCAGGCCCTTGCACGTGCCCCACAGTCCTTGGAGCATCTCTTGTCATCCTGCTCTTTGATCTTCACCTGGCACTTTCCACTTGGCCAGCAGAGTCAGTTCTGACATTTTCTAGGAAGAGATGCTTATCTTAGCCCTCAGGGTTTTTTGCCATCTTCTCCCTTAAAAGCAGAACATGTCTTTGCCTTGCCTTATCCAGGTAAAAATCTCAACTGTGAACATGGAGAAGGGTTAGTACAGTTGACCCTTGAACAGCACGGGGGTTATGGGCACTGACTGACCATGCAGCGGAACATCTGTATGTTACTTTAGAGTTGGCCTTCCCTATGTGTGGATTCAGACGCGGGTTGTGTAGTACTGTAGGATGTGCTTGGGCTTCCCAGGTGGCTCAGTGGTAAAGAATCTGCCTGCCAAAGCAGGAGACGTAAGAGACACGGGTTCGATCCCTGGATTGGGAAGATCCTGGAGAAGGAAATGGCACCCACTCCAGTGTTCTTGCCTGGAGAATCCCATGGACAGAGGAGCCTGGCAGGCTACAGCCCATGGGGTCATAAAGAGTCGGACAGAACTGAGCGACTAAACAGCAACAGCGTAGTATGTACTTAGAAAAACCCATGGATAAGTGGATGTATAAGTGGACCCACACAGTTCAGACCTATGTTGTTCAAGGGTCCACTGTACACCATTTGTACCACTGTCCCTGGTTGGCCTTCATAACACATTTCTCAGAGACCGACCGACTGTCCTACACACTGCCTTAAAAAAAGCTGTGTTTAGATTTGATCTGGAATTTGCTTTTTTTTTTTTAATTGGTTTGAAGCCTTCTTAAACTAGAGAATTACCTCCTAAACCTGTTTTCTCTTGTTTGGGGGAATACTTTGGTTGTGATAACCGGTTTTTAGTGTCAGAGGTATGTCAGGGTAGTCAGCTCTTGTGTTCTCTTACGTTTTACTTTTTCTTTCTAAATCACCACCTATAACTGGAGAAAGAAATGAGGAGATCTCTATATTCCTGAGACTTTTTGCTTCCTACCTGGATGGTCAGCGGTCTTCCAGGAAGACTTCGGCCTGGAGACTGAATCCTCATCTCCCGCATTGCAGGCAGATTCTTTACCCCTGAGCCACCAGGGAAGCCTGCCAGTTGCTTTAACTCTCCAAGAATTGGAAAAAATTGACGAAAGGACGAGTTCGGGCCTTTTTATTTAGTAAGATGAGTTAGTTTCTTAAAACTTTTTTCTACACAGATTGCTGAAATTAGAAATCCTTTTATAAATGTGTAGAATTGCTTATGGTCAAAATGGGAAATATTACAGAAAAAATAATCATCTTAAAATTGTTTTGTCTGGGGAAATAATACCAAGAAAATGACTTTCTTTGCTTGCAAAATCTACTTTCCTAGCAGTATAGTTTTATTAGGATTTTTTTAACCGGTGAAAATTTTTTTAATGGGCTTGAATAGACATCAGAATTGGTTTGTGTTTTTAATTGATCATCATGTAACTAGTAAATTGTCTCTCTTCATATTTCTTCTTCCAGCTGTTTACATCTGTCATTCATGCTTTCATTGTTTTCTATCTTTGGGTGAGAACTTCACATATAAAAGATGACTTTTCTGTTAGATACTATTAGTTTTAATCACATCTACAGTTATTGTAGTTCTGTCTTATTTTAGGGACAAATGCTTATACTGTTATAAATATATGTATTTTAATGTATCAGAAGCCTACTTAGTACTACTGTTTACTTTTATAACCTATTTTTATTTCATAGTTGTAATTCTTTTTATATTACACCAGCATCTCATAATTCAGTGCAACAAAAATTCATTGAGCTGTATATGCCAATGCTGTGTTAAGCATGGTTCCTGCTTTGAGAGATGAGTTAAGGTGACAAGAGCTTGATTTTGTAAAACAAAAAAAAAATTAGTAAAATACAATTAGTATAAATTAGTAAAATACAATTGAATTTAGTGAATAAGTACAAATTTTTGGCGAAATTTTATGAGACATTTGGATAGCAAAATTCAAAACCAAGTAAGTCTTTTGAAAGTGACTGAACTTTGAAATAAGCTTTGACGGATGGAGTAATTTTGTGTTTATCAACTAGATGTTAAATTGTCTGCAGCACCAGAAACTTCTATTGAACTTAAATGCCTTTCTAGTTGGTTTTCTAGGAACTGCTCTGCAGCATTAATGGGCTTCCTGGGTGGTAAAGAATTTGCCTGTCACTGCAGGAGATGCAGGTTCTGTCCCTGGTCTGGAAAGACACCCTAGAAACGGAAATGGCAACTCACTCCAGTATTCTTCCCTGGAGAATCCCATGGACAGAGGAGCTTGGTGGGCTTCAGTCCGTGGGGTCATAAAGAGCTGGACACAGCTGAACGGACTAACCACCAACAGTAGCAAGTGCAGCCCTATATTTCTAATCCTGGCCACTGGTTGACTGAACCCAACAGTAAAACCTTGCGTTTACCCACATTGTGTCTTGTTAATTTGGGTTCTTAGATAGTGATCCTAATCCTGTCGAAATATGTTTTACCTTTGCCAACTTCATGTCAACTTGGGATTTGATCCCATGCCTTCTGGGTTTTTAAGTAGCTGATTATCATAGTAAGGACAGAGCTGTGAACAGAGCACTGATCCTTCTAAACTCAGGACATCCATCCTGGGTGGGAGTGAGGGTTAACATCCATTTCCTGTAGACTTGTGGCTGAATCCATCTATCTTATAGCCACCAGCCCACACTCCCCATTGTGTCCACAGCACACTTTATCTCATGTTTGGTTGAAGACCATCTGCATCCTGTCAACCGCACTGGCTTGATTTAGCAGTCTAGATGTTCTGTGACAAAAGGAAGAGAAGTTAGTGTAGTAGGAATAAGAAGTGCCCACCGATTTCTGTGTGTGTGTGTGTTTAGTTGAAGTTAAACCACAAGTGTCAACAAGAGTAACAGAAACCATAAGATGAAAGAAAAATCTTCCTTCTTGGAAATCAACCCATCATTTTTCATTTTCTTGTACAATCTTTGTCCACAGTAGTACATTTTGCATAGCTGTTTTTATATTATGCTAGAGGCTGATAGGTGTTTTGCTTTTTACATTTGTTATTTACTTTATAAACACACTTCCATTTGGCTACTTAGTAGTCATAATTTGCATTTTAACCTCTGCATAATATCCTGTCAATCTGATATGCTGTAGTTTACTTCTCATCATCCCCACATTGGAAATTCACATTGTTTCCTATTTGTTTCCTATTAGTTTCCTATTAGAGAAAACATTGCTATGAACCACTGCCTCCTTTGCTAATTCAGAAGAAAAGAAAAAAAAAGTCAACTTTAATTGCCAAACTTTAGCTCTAAAGATTGTAGAATCTGCAGACCAATCTTACTGCCTAGCCTGGAAGAAGAAAATATGTATTGATACATAAGAATCTATAATGCCACAAAAGAACAGGTGAGGCCCAAATGGTGAAGAGATTATTTTGATCTTAGGATCTCACAGACTGCTTCATGGAGCAAGTTGTTTTTGAATGGGCTTTAAACAATGGAAAGGATTTGACTGTAAAGTTGGGCTGAGTGTGCTCTGAGTTGGAGAAACTGAGCTCAGAGTGGAAAAACCTCAAACGTGTCCTGTGGGCTGTGCACGGTTTATCTTGGCTAAGAGCGTAGGGTCTGTGCACTAGGGTCTGGCCGTTTCAAGAGCTGGGGTGTTGGGTTCCTGCCAGGTCATAAAGGGCCTGGAGTACAGGCTGAGACATTTATAGTGTAGTCATTAAAACCAGAGCCCTGATCACAACCAGTCCAGGCCATTAACCTTTCTGTTGCTGTTGTCCATCCTGGAGGATGCCTCTCCCCTGCTGCCTTGCATACAGTTGGGTGCACAGTGAGTTTCCTTGGAGTGAGTGAACCAACGACTCGGGGTGATGGAGCAGATGCCCAGTCAAGAAGGCATCAGAATATGCCCAGTCAGGGGCCACAGGCTCACGAATCTTCATTGATGCGGCTGCTTTTGTGTCCCAGCCGAGCAGCGGCTGTAGAGGGGGTCCCTGAGTGCTCTCAAGCATTAGACACACCAGTCATGAGCACCTAGTGTATCTGGAAGGTTTTTTTCTTTTTTTGTGTGGCTGTTTCCCTTTGTTCAGTGATCTATCACTGTGTCCCAGTTTTTTTAGTTTTAGCAGAATTAAGATGGAATGGGCCAAATTTACATGATCAATTACATTCAGTTTCAGTTACAATTATTGATCCCATGAAGGAAGGGGAGGGGCTTCTAACCTGCAGTGGGATGGAGTCAGGCGGCTCATCCCCACTGGCCCACCTCTTCATGGTGCGTTTGCCCCAGTTCACTCATTCTTTCTCCCGCCCTACCCCCTTGTTTGGGCTATACTTCCATAAACCACCTTAAAACTCCCCTTAGAATGAGGTGGCAGAGTAAATAAAGATGATTAGTTCACCCGCTGGCTAATTCCAATGAATTTTTTTCCCTCATACGAATTTCAGGCAGATCTTGCACAGCCCAGAGGGGAATCTCTAATAAAGACACTAATTGAAAAAAAAAAAAAAAGACACTAATTGTTCTGCTTTTTTCAAGAGCTTTTCACACTGTATCTAAAATATTGCTTTCATTTCTAGATGCTGTGTTCTAAAAGCTATGTAAATAAGTTGTATTAATAGTAGTTCAAACAGGAGAGTGGTCAGGATGCGAGAGGAAGGTCATGTCAGAGAAAGCCTGGAGGAGAGAAGGCTGATGCTGTCTTCAAGCGGCTTAAAGGCCCATGGGGTTGTGGGACAGGACCGGAGTGACTTAGCACACCCTCCACCATGGAGATGCCCTGAGGGCCAGTGTCTCAGTAAATGTGGAATCAGAGGTCAAGTGAGAGGCCTGGCTAAGAAATAGTCCCAGGCATCCCAGACATAAAGTTAATCATTTAAACCACACCAATGAGAAATGAAGGGGCTCTCTGAAGGGAAAGTTGGTTTGGAGAAGAGCTTGGAGCCTCAAAGAATACTCTTAGGAAGAAATCATACCCTTAAGAATTAGTAGAACAATGGTCAGAGGGCCAGGGGTCAGAAGAAAGTAGCCCTAAGATTGTTGAGATGTGTCAGAGTGTTGATCAGTAGTTGCAGAAACTGCAGAGAAGTCACAGAGTGAGGATTGAGGAAAAGACACTTAGGTTGATGAAGAGGTGTATGTGTTAGTTGCTCAGTCATGTCCAACTCTCTGCAACCTCACGGACTACAGCCTGCCAGGCTCCTCTCTCCAGTGGATTTCCCAGGAAAGAATACTGGAGTGGGTTGCCATTTCCTTCTCCAGGGGATCTTCCCAACCCAGGGGTCAAACACATGTCTTCCTGTGATGGCAGGGGGTTCTTTACCACTGTGCCACCTGGGGCAATATGAAAATGGCTGAAATTTGAAAAGAAGCAGTTTTAATAGAGCTCAGGGCAGCTGGTTGAGTCCGGGTGCTGAAGGCAGAGCACATAGTGAAGAAGCCAGTGTCAGCTCCTTTGGGCACATGGGGAGGGCGGTGCCGGGGCTGGGGGACGGCGTTCCACAGGTTAGAAAAGAGGACAGGTGTCCCTGTCATCACTGTGGGCGTTTTTAATTTGTTTTTCTGCTAAGCCTGGAGATGGGAAGGCCCATCAGAGTTTTTAAGCTTTTGTTTGTCTTTTTAAGCCTGTGACACAATGGGTTTCCTGCTATTGGTTTTCCTTTCTCCTTCCTCATCACCACCACCAGGGGGAAATCTGAGTCAGAGAGAAAAGTTTGCCAGTTCAGACAGTTTTGCTCTCTACACTCAGTTTCTAGTCTAAAAAGTAAATGGTAAGTCAGGGTGGGCGACCTCCACACCAGCTCCCTGCCCAGTTGTTGAGGAGGACAGAGTCCAGGACTCCATGTGGTAGTCCCAGGAGACTGGTACTCTGCTTCACTGCAGTGTCAATTCTCCAGGATAACGCGTTTGTAGACTACTGTGGCCTTAGAAGCATTTTGTCTGAGTGGCAGCTGAAGGTATCCCTGCACTCCAGCAAGTTCCTCGCCACATGGACTGTAGTACTCAGTCATGTCTGACTCTGTGACCCCATGGACTGTAGCCCGCCAGGCTTCTCTGTCCATGGGATTCTTGAGGCAAGAATACTGGAGTAGGTTGCCATTTCCTCCTCCAGGGGAGCTTCCTGACCCAGGGATTGAACACAGGTCTCCTGCCATAGCAGGGGGGTTCTTCACCACTGAGCCATTGCAAAGCCCAGAAGCCAAAAATTCTTACCAGATGTTAAAGATTCCAAACACACAGTTCTCGGGAAATAAAACCCATATTCTTGTAACACTGAAATATCAGCTTAAATATGAGCGAGCATTTATATATGGCTTTAATTTTTAGTATAAAAATGTCATTGTGCCAGTTGCTTGCTTACTAGACCCAAATAGCTTGTCATCATTATAATTATCATCATCACATTAATAATGTCTTGTAACTGTGAAAATACTTTGAACATTTATAAAGCCCAGTCACACTAACTCATTGGAATTCATACTCAAAGACAACCACTAGTGACAGTGTACCCACGGTCCTTTTAAAGGTCTCCCTCTTTCCATGCTGTGTGGAGGGGATTGTCTTGGGTAATGCACTTTGGGGTGATTTCACCTTTTGTTACTTGTTTCTAATTTTTCTGTGATTGTCACGCTTATCCTTTTAAATAAATGCTTGGATATTTCCCATGCCTTTGTAATCCAGAATTACTGGGATCAAAGTTAATCATTAGTAGAGTGTTAAGAGGGTGTAGGAACAGTCGCATCTCGGTGCAGCTCAAGACAGGTAACCGGTCAGTGAATTTAAAAGATGTGCGGCTTTGCAGGTCGGGTCTACGCGGTCCTGTCAAAGAGAGAAGGACGAGTACTGCAGGAGGAGATGAAAGAGGGGACAGACATGTTCATCATCAAGGCCGTGCTGCCCGTGGCTGAGAGCTTCGGCTTTGCCGATGAGATCCGGAAGAGGACCAGTGGCCTGGCTAGCCCACAGCTGGTATTCAGCCACTGGGAGGTAAGAAGCCAAATCCGAGTTCTTCCTTGTCATCTCAGGCTGTGCTTCCCCACAGGGGGCGCCCCCAGGAGCCAACCACTTCCCAGGCAGGTTGGTCTTACCTGGTCCTGCGTGGTCAAAGCTGATGGCATTTTTTCATCCAGACTGGAAGACCTGAGATTATATGTGCTTTGTAATACACACACACACGTACTCATTTTTTTTTTTCATTTGATGTAAAATTTAAGAACATTTAATCCTTTTTTCCCCTTCCAGAGATATATTGTAGGTAAGAAAACCACAGGTATTTTGAAAATGGAACTTTAATGTTTCTTCTGGGGAAAAAGCACTTCTAACATTTAAAGGCAAACAGTTATGCTTCTTACAAGAGAGAACTTTGAATGATTCCGTGTTTCACGTTCCTCAGTCCCCATTATGGAGACTCAGGGCTCCTGTGGGCTTCAGGTGTTGTGGCACAAAATGACTCATCAAAACACATACATTTGCAGAACAGACTTATGGTTACCGGAGGGGAAGGGGTAGTCAGGGAGTTTGAGATGGACATGTATGCCCTGCTGTATTTCAAATGGATAGCCAACAAGGACCTACTGTATTTCATCTAAATCTGTTGCTAGTCCAAAACACTCAGTTGTGTCTGCTTCTCCTTAAAAAAAGAAAGTTACATTTTTTGTGCTTGATAGAACTAAAGTTAATATTGTTCCAATTTAGGTTACCTTTTTTGGTTGTTGGTACAAGCTACATTTTAACAGTGATTTCCTATGAAATTTTTTTTGCATTTTTGTCTCGAAACTAAATGATGTTTCTATGGCTCTATTGGCTTATGTCTGAGTAGATACCATTGCTGGACTTCATTATGTAGAAAACAGTAGCACAAAATATGTAAGTTATTTGTTAATCCCCATGCTTATGGGTAATAATTTCCCACTTATCTGGACTTCTAGCTTTTTGGTTTTGGTTTTTGGCACTCAACTTTTACATAAGAGCACAAACCAGTGAAAAATAGAAGGGATGGATTCATAAAGGCAGCTTCTGAAGAACTATGTCTATGAAGAAGTGTAAGTGTTAGTCAGTCGAGTCTGACTCTTTGCAACCCCATGGACTGAAGTCCACGAGGTTCCTGTCCATGGGATTCTCCAGGCAAGCATACTGGAGCAGGATAAATGTACTACTGACATTCCTAATGAGAAACAGCATTGTCTCACACACGTTCTAGCAACCAGATGTGTGATTATAGGACAGTGCAGCAAAGTGATACTTAGAACAGAAGAGTTACTCCACTTCAAAGTAATGACCTTGAGAAATGCAACACTTTCTTCACTTGTGCTACCACTGCTGAAAACAGCCTTCAGAACTTAGAGCTCGTGCTTCTGAATGTCTTAAGAGATGACGAGTACATCTCATTAAGAAGACCTAGATCAACCCTGGTGCAAAAAACTGGGTGACAGGATGTTTGGTCAGAACAGAGTGTAGGTTGAGTGATCAGTGGGATTCTCTGTAGATGCAGATGGAAGACATATTCAGAGCTCTTGAAATGACATCATCATTGAACGAATTCTGTATTGGAATTCGCTTATTCTATTGTTTGTTTAAAATACTTCATCACCTTATAGTCATTCTTATCCTTGAACATGATTCTATAATGCACATTTTTTTAAAAAAAAATCTATAAAACTTCTCATCCTTTCCCAACTGGCAAATACATTGTGTATGAAACTGATAAGTCTGCTCTGTGGAAAGAATCCCAAAGCAGAGTGGCTCAGATAAAGCAGAAGGTTCTCTCTTGAGTCCAGGGCTGCCTCTCTCAGCACTGTGCGTCCACTGGTGGTCTGGAGGGGACGTTCCACCTCCTCCCATCACCCCTGCATTCCTGCCAGTAAGATCCAGGAACAGGCAGAGGGCGCACTCCAGCCCTTTAAGAGGATGCTGCCCAAGTCACTCCCCTTCATCCCACTGCCCAGAACTCATCCAGCATGTCAAGCAAGGCTCCACCTGACAAGGAGGCTGGCAGTGTGGTCTTACCTGGGTCATACTGAGTCTGACTGTACGCAACACCATGGACTGTTGCCTGCCAAGCTCCTCTGTCCATGAGATTCTCCAGGCAAGAATACTGGAGTGGGTTGCCATTTCCTCCTCCAGGGGATCTTCCCCACACAGGGATCGAACCCACATCTTTTGCGTCTCCTGCCTTGGCAGGTGGTTTCTTTGCCACTAGCACCAGGAGTCAGCACTGACCCATTACTTGTTTTGGTAAATAAAGTATAACCACACCCCTTAATTTGCATATCTTACATGGCTGCTTTCAAGAGGACTCTTGAGACCATGAGGCCCACAGTCTATTTTACCTACTGTCTTGGGCTTTATAGAAAAGGTATGACTATCTACCGCTCTTCCCAGAACCTCGGTCGTCTGTATGCCCACCCAAAATACCTATTACCAAAGAAAAAGAGGAGAATAGGTATTTAGGAACAGTTAATATAAAACAGCAAATTTTGACCAAATACGCAGTTTTTGTTGGTACGAAAATCATGATGGTTTCTTCAGTCTTCTTTCTCTCTCAAAATGTGAAAAAAGAGGTGGGGGGTTGAAAGTTAATCTTATATACTTAATAGTAATTTTTAAAAAATACTAGTTTGGGGCTTAGTTATAGCTTGTTATTACAAATCGATCCTTCAATAAACAACTGTAGGGGAAGTGTAGTCAAGAAAAGTTAGCTGCAGTTTTGTACCATCCCTCTGTCATCCCCTTGCCACCTGCCATGGTCCCATTCCCCAAAGCTTCAAATCTTTGAAAGTCTTGAAAATCCATTACACTTAAATGTCACTGATCTGATATTTTCTGGCTGTCTCAGTCCCCCCCACCCCCACCCCCCGCCATAGTTAGGTTCAGAAATAACACAGTTGTCAAGATCTGGCTTCTCACTCCAAGGCACTGTTTTTCATTTGTATTCTACCACACCATATAATTTACAATCAAGAGCTTTTGAGAGAAAGTGCTTCAGAAAAATAGAGAAAATAAAATTACAGGCATTTTCCACGAGGAAACCTTTGAAGTCAGCAGTCTCATAATTTCTCTTTCTATGTTTTACCCTTCTGCAAAAAAAGGAAGAAAAGGAGCTAATAAGGGACACAGAAAGAAATATTACCAGTCAGTGCTGTTCTACGTGTATGTCAGCATAACCTCGAGTCTCACTGTTTAATACTGAGATTCCCCCGGGGGTGCGCTAAAGGCCGTGCAGGGTAAGGAAGAAGTGATTGCAGTAGCACCGAAGACATGTAATTTGGACATGGTATTTCCCACCTGCCAGCTGTAATCTTAGGGAGAATTGGGCAAAGTATTGAAATAGAGCTCCCAAAGCTTTTTTATTTTCTAGTTTTGTTGTTGTTGTTTTTTAATGCTCAGGGCAGCAACTAGCACTTGGGTGCCTTCCTTCCTGTGAGTTAGAAGATGAAGTGCTCTTTAGATTCTGAAGGTGCAAAAAATATCCTCCCCGCAGGCACATGAATTCTGGGTGATCCTGTTAGAAGAAAGCACCTTTTCTTCAAAACTGATAGCAAGCTCTGCTCTCCTGCCTCGGGGATGCTTTTCTGTGAGCATCACCTGTACTGTCTTTGGGGTCACCTTGTCATCGCCCACAAAGAAAATTCATCATGACCCTAATGCAGTCAGATGGGGCTGAACCAGGCTAGCCTCTTCCTGACAAAGAGTACTCCATCTCCCCTCTGCTGACAGTTTGTTCGACATGTCAAGGCAAGAACCTAGATACAGGAGGGGTGCAGGTGAAGACAGCAGCTGCCCGTGCAGGACAGAGGAAGTGCAGGCAACTGGGCCTGTGTCAGGTGAGTCCCTGGGCAGCAGGAGATGAACACAGACAGCGGCCCCAGAGTCTCGGGAACAAACTGAGCAAACTTCAGAAATATGTGCCGACGGAAAACGGACCCTTCTGAAGCTCCTGGGTCCTACATTCTTGAAAAAAGGACTCTCTGGTCTTAAACTGGCCAGTCTGAGTCTGCTGTCTCCCAACCAGCCCCTCACTTACTGCTAGAAAAGATTGAGGGCAGGAAGAGAAGGGAGTGGCAGAGGATGAGATGGATGGCATCACCGACTCAATGGACATGAATTTGAGCAAACTCCAGGAGATAGTGAAGGACAGGGGAGCCTGGTGTGCCACAGTACATGGGGTCGAAAAGAATTGGACATGACTTAGCAACTGAACAACAAAAATGTATTCACTGCTACCACTGAGACCTGCTAAGAACATGTGGCTTCTTTATATTCCACGATGCATTTATCATCCAACTAGTTAGAGGGAGACACTAATGACTGGCTTAGAACTAGTCTCCTACAAGTACAGTGTTTGTGGATGACCACCCAGGTACATGGTCCATTTCCTGACCTTCTTCCCCTTCCGCTCTCTGAGAAAGAGAGGGCCTTCTGTGGGGAGAAGGTGGGGACCTCAGCTCCAGCACGGTGCCCTGTAGAGCCTCAGTGGCCTTGTCCAGCAAGTGGCTTGCCTGGTCTGGTCCCATCTAGCTGCTAGAGCCAGTATGGTGGCACCAAACAGTCTCAGGAATCTTTCCAACAGCCACTGATCCCTGGAAGTCCACACCTGCAGCTGCCTTTGTCCTGCGCCCAGGCTGCTACCAGCCTCTTGGCCACTCCACGCCCTCTCACATGTGGGGGACTTCCAGATCAGCAGCATCACCCCTCGCACTGCTCTGCTGCCTTGTCAGATGAGACCTGGAGTGGGCAGGACCCCAGCAACTTGCCGGTCCTAAAAGAAAGTCAACCTTGAGTATTCATTGGAAGGACTGATGCTAATGCTGAAGCTCCAGCACTCTGGCCACCTGATGTGAAGAGGCCACTCATTGGAAAAGACCCTGATGTGGAGAAAGATTGAAGGCAGGAGGAGAAGGGGGCAGTGGAGGATGAGATGGCTGGATGGCATCATCAACTAAATGGACATAAATTTGAGCAAACTCTGGGAGATAGTGGAGGACAGAGGAGCCTGGCGTGCTGCAGTCCATGGGGTCACAGAGAGTTGGACACGACTTAGTGACTGAACAATAACAGCCGCCTGCCAGTCCTTTGCTAATGGCACCCTTGGAGATGTTGCTGATGCTCTGTGGACATATACCTTGAGGACACCTTAGTCCTCATGTCTAGTACTTCAGCCTAAGGGCACTGTTCTGTGCTTTTACACACTTACGAGACTGTGATGTGTGGTCTAGTTCTTTTTCACAACTGCCTACTGTTTTATAACTGCTGTTCCCCACCCCCATCTCCTTTATTTCTTGGGGGATTTTTATAAGAACTCTCTAGAACTTTGTCTTCAGATTAGCTGTTCTCTCTCTCTCTCACTGTTTGTTCTCCTTTTGTTGAGTCTGGCACCTGTCTTTCGTGGTGCTGGATTTCCTCTTGTCCTCAGAGAGTCACACTGGCAGGGTCACTTGCAGTGGGGCTTCTCTCCTCCTCTGCCCTCCTGAGGGCCGCAGCTCAGGTCAGTGCCTTCCCCAGTGTAGACATGCAGGACCACAGACTCTGCACGGGCCGAGCCTCATCTTCAGAAGGTGATGGCTTTTCTCTCGTGACCTACTAGTCACTTCTAGCCACAGCCCCAGGCAGACAGTTACTCCACCTCTCAAGAAGACGGGGGGGGGGGGGTTCTGTCCCCACATGCCTGGGGTATGTGGCTTAGGGCCCGTCTATCCTCAGTGGGCAGTAAGAGTCTGGCCCTCATGACCCTTCCTGTCTTGGCTCCCTATGGGAAGTGGATAGGGCTTGTACCTCCGTTTATCACTGTGGGCTCTCTTCTCTCCCTTCCTAGTCCATAGAAATTTCCTACTGTTGTATTGAAGAGTGATTATTATAAAATAAATTCTTCTTTCATTTCTGTGTCTTAAACCGAAGAGTATTGGGATTTGAGACCACTTGAGACATACTACCTCTTTCTGCCCAGTTGGAAAATAAGAAAAAAAGAACAAGACATATGAAAGTCAGAATCTCACTGTCCTTACTTGTAAAGCCGATTTTGTAGAATGTGGTCAGCATGTTGGCAATACTGACCTCCTCATACTGCACTGAATTTTGGAGCAAAAACTCAGAATAGTCAAGAACAGACCCATGTGTTGATCTGTGCTGAGGACAAAGGCGAAATTAATGAAATAACACCTCTGCCCAGGGGTATCGTACTGTAGGGGAGAGTCTTTCCTATTATATTGTTCAAAAGTAATAGTTTTCTTACTTCCTTAGTGTTCTATAAAAAGGCTCTAAGAGTAAAGACTAATGTGTATATTACAGGTTTCATTGAATCTGCCTCCATTTGTTCATGGTTGTTTATTACCATTTCTAGCAAGCTTACCTCTTCATTGCTTAGCGTTCATTTCTTAAGCTAAGACTGTATGAATTAGCATTGGAAATAAAAGTATAGTTGTCTAATCTAGCACATTTTGTCACCTTCCTTTACAAGATAATCCCCAGCGACCCCTTCTGGGTACCAACCACCGAGGAGGAGTACCTGCACTTTGGGGAAAAGGCTGATTCCGAGAACCAGGCCCGGAAGTACATGAACGCAGTGCGGAAGCGGAAGGGTCTCTATGTGGAAGAGAAGATTGTGGAGCACGCAGAAAAGCAGAGAACCCTCAGCAAGAATAAGTAACCACCCCTGCTGGCTGATCCTTCCCTTTGTAATAAATGAGGAAAGGTCACCCAGGCTTTGATACTGGGAAATTTTCTTTATGCTGCGTCATCGCTGTGCATTCACTTTCAATAAAGTTGATCCGTATAATATTTTACATAGAGCATTCCAGAATTTTTTTGTAATTGATTCTGCTACAAAGCAAGATGTTGTTATAAGCATTGCAGTGGCCCCTTCTCCCTTTGTGTGTGCTTCAGTCGTGTCCGACTCTTTGCGACCCTATGGACCGTAGCTTACCAGGCTCCTCTGTGCGTGGTATTCTCCAGGCAAGACTCCTAGAGTGGGTTGCCCTCCTTCTCCCTACCCTGTGTGTAACTGCCCCCAGCAGTAAGACTCAGGCTATGATGAGGGCAGTCTGCTGAGTGCTGAGGGCAGGGTGTGCAGACCCTGCTGTGGGGGCTGCATCCTCAACACTGAGCAGCCCACCTCTGCCTGTTGTCAGCGTCACACTTCCAACTACATCCTCCACTTAAACATTTTTATATGTAATCTTTGGTTAACAGCATTTAACATCCTTTGAAGAGACCACAAACTTGCAAGGCGAGCTACCTTTAGATTAGTTAAACCAAGTCACTTTTACAGCTGATTCATCTTAAGGTTTATTTGTCCATCCAAACAATGTTTTGATGTAATGTTCAATTATTGGCCTTTAAACCTTCTGTTTTCACATTCCTTCATGTATTGCATCACTCATATTTAAATAAATGTTAATTAAATTAACAGACTGGTTCCAAATCAGGAAAGGAGTACGACAAGGCTATATATTGTCACCCTGCTTATTTAACTTATATGCAGAGTACATCATGAGAAATGCTGGGCTGGATGAAGCATAAGCTGGAATCAAGATTGCCAGGAGAAATATCAATCACCTCAGATATGCAGATGACACCACCCTTATGGCAGAAAGTGAAGAACTAAAGAGCCTCTTGATGGAAGTGAAAGAGGAGAGTGAAAAAGTTGGCTTAAAACTCAACATTCAGAGAACTAAGATCATGGCATCTGGTCCCATCACTTCATGACAAATAGATGGGGAAGCAATGGAAACTGACAAACTTTTTGGGGGGCTCCAAAATCACTACAGATGATGACTGCAGCCATAAAATTAAAAGACACTTGTTCCTTGGAAGAAAAGTTGTGACCAACCTAGACGGCATATTAAAACCAGAGACATTACTTTGCCAACAAAGGTCCATCTAGTCAAAGCTATGGTTTTTCCAGTAGTCACGTATGGATGTGAGAGTTGGACTATCAAGAAAGCTGAGCACCAGAGAACTGATGCTTTTGAACTGTGGTGTTGGAGAAGACTCTTGAGAGTCCCTTGGATTGCAAGGAGATCCAACCAGTCCATCCTAAAGGAAATCAGTCCTGAATATTCATTGGAAAGGCTGATGCTGAAGCTGAAACTCCAATCCTTTGGCCACCTGATGGAAAGAACTGACTCATTGGAAAAGACCCTGATGCTGGGAAGGATTGAAGGCAGGAGAGGGGACAACAGAGGATGAGATGATTGGATGTTATTACTGACTCGATGGACATGAGTTTGAGTAAACTCCGGGATTTGGTGATGGACAGGGAGTCCTGGCGTGCTGTAGTCCATGGGGTTGCAAAGAGTCAGACATGACTGAGTGACTGAACTGAACTGAACTTTTTCTTAAAAAAAAAAAAAAAGTAAATTTCTGTAATTCTCTTGGCTGTTTCCTCAGCCTTACTGAAGGGTATTATCTTTTATGATGAGATTATTGCCTTTATATAAATGTCTTCCCTAAATCTCCTCAGTTGCCTCATTCAGGGAAATCCCCATATAAGGGACAAATGAATCCAGTCAAAAATAGATTTTATAATTTTTGATGTTTCCCTAATACCTTTTATAGCCACTTAAAAGAAGGATTCTTTTTCAAAATGCATAAAATTATAAGACCAGACTCGAAATGCTTTTAATGGTTTTTTTGTTTGTTTAGGGTTTTTTGTTTTGTTTTGTTTTAATACACTAGGTCACTCTTAACACTAGAGCCCTGGCAAATCTGGTCAAGTCTGATTGACCCTGCCTTTGGGGAGAGTGTAGCTAGATATTTCACTGTCTGTCCAAGCTGAACAGATACTGATAATCTGAATTAATTGAGAATTCCACCACATACTGGTTTATCTAAAAACTTGGATAACACAGGAAGAGCTAACACATCGATTTATAGCATTTGTGAATAACATCATTCAAACTGCCAGATGTACCATATAAAGTATTCTTAGACTCTCCACTTTATCAGCAAATGCTGCATTTAATAGAAAAGAGGCGCAGCCCCAAGAGAGCTGGAGCGCTCACTGCGCTCTGCGGCCCTGCCAGATGGGCTGGTGTGGGGGGAGGCCGTCAGCTTGATAGATGGCCGCTCCGCCTCCTCCCTGCTTGGGGAGGCAGCAACGAGCAGGGAGGTGACCGCGGGCCACAGGCTGCAGCCAGTCCGTCACGTGCGTCATCTGCCGTACTGTGTAACACGAAGGGGCTCCAGCCGGGGGTGCCCATCATGTAGGACAGCTCAGTGAGATGTGTGTCTGCTTCGTGTCCCTGGGCCACGCTTAGACCCTCACCTGCACGTATGAAATGCAGTGAAAGTGAACCTAGAAGCTGTGATGCTCAGTCATGCACAACTCTGGTGATACCCCGTGGACTGTAGCCCGCCAGGCTCCTCTGTCCATGGCATTTCCCAGGCAAGAATACTGGAGTGGGTGGCCATTTCCTCCACCAGGGGATCTCCCCACCCAGGGATCGAACCTGTGTCTCCTGCATTTGCTGGTGAACTCTTTACCACTGGGCTGCCTGAGAAGCCTGAACCAAGTATTTAACCTGTCCCAAAGTGGGATGGAGGTGTTGCTATTCTTACATTGGGCTTAGTCTCTGGCAGTCATTTATAGACAGGGGGGCAATGAGGGTGCCACAAAACCAAGACCCTCACTCCTGGAGGGTCCTTGGCATTGAGGTGCTGAGATCTCAGAGGACAGACGTAGGCACCATCAATCTCTTGGCTTTTCTAAGACAGCCCCAGGGCACAGGTGGGCAAGGGCGGCGAGTCTGGGTGGGTGAGACTTTTCAGTGTGCTCCATTGTGTCTGTCTGACTTTTTGCAACCCCATGGGCTAAAGCCTGCAGGCTCCTCTGTCCATGGGATTTTCCAGGTAGGAACACTGGAGTGGGTTGCCATTTCCTTCTCCAGGGGATCTTCCTGACCCAGGCATCAAGCCCACATCTCCTGGGTTGGCAGGCGGATTCTTTACCACCCAGCACAACTTGGCTTGAGGAGAAATATCTATCTGTTATGACCCCAGGTGTATGGGGGTGTGTGTTGGGGTGCGAGGGGACAGAGGGAGAGAGATCCCCATTGGATCCTCACATGTGCTGTATGATAAGAGGACCTGGAAGACGTCGCATGGCCCAGGTCCCATTTCTCATGCAGCTGCACCTCCTGCTCTGAGTACATCACAAAAGAATTCCAGGGACTGTGGTCTGATTAGTGTCAGGGTCAGAGAACTCATCCACAGAAGCCTCATCTTCACTGTAACAGAGGGCAAGAGGAAGGTCTTCATATTTACGATATTTTTATCCTGTGCCTCAAACTTAGGTAAACCTACCAGTGTCCAACGTTCAAAAATCATTACCTATATTGCTCAGATTTATTGCCATTGAGTTTAGAGAAATAATTTATTTCAGATCTTAGGTTAACCCATGCCCTTAAAACTGGATAAGAAATATTCCTTCCCTCGAGATGGTTGGATGACATCACTGACTCAATGGACATGAGTTTGAGCAAACTCCAGGAGATGATAAAGGACAAGGAAGCCTGGCGTGCGGCAGTCCATGTGGTCACAAAGAGTCAGACACGACTGAGCAACTGAACCTGTCTTACAACAATTAAGGCCCAGAGCTCTCCAGCTGAACAGACAAATCCAAGAATAAGAAGGTGTGTCCTCATGAAGCAATCCAAGTAATCCTTTTTAAGGCAAAAAGCACTTGAGACTTCTGAAACTAGGGGGAAAAAAAATAAAAATAATAAAAGCCAAGCATTTAGATCAGATTCTAAAAACAGAGGATTATGAATGTCAACCTAAACACGCAAACTGGACCATGGAAGTTGAGACTTTCCTTTGATCCTCTTCCACAGACAGAGCCTGTGGCACAGACAGCATCTTCTGTCAACTGAGGAATGAGCCGTGGGGAGGCCTGTCTGCCCTGCAGTTCACGAGAGAGTCACATGCCATGGACTCCAAGAAAGGAAGGGGGCAGGACATACAGAAGGGCTCCCTGCAAGGGCAGAAGTGAAGGGACCAAGACCCTCCCAACCTGGCCAATCCTGGCCCAGGGCTGGAGAGCCAGAGACTTGACCTTGAGTCATGAGGATGACTGAAGACAGTCCCTGTCCTTCACCATCTCCTGGAGTTTACTAATTGGTTATCCCATCCAACCATCTCATTCTCTATTGCTCACTTCCCCTCCTGCCCTCAATCTTTCCCAGCATCAGGGTCTTTTCCAGTGAGTCCGCTTTTTGCATCATGTGGCCAAAGGATTAGAGCTTCAGCATCAGTCCTCCCCATGAATATTCAGGGTTGATTGCCTTTAGTATTGATTGGTTTGATCTCCTTACAGTCCGAGGGACTCTCAAGAGTCTTCTCCAACACCACAAGTTGAAAGCATCAATTCTTCGGCGCTCAGCCTTCTTTATGATCCAACTCTCATATCCATACATGACTAGTGGAAAAATCACAGTTTTGAGTAGATGGACCTTTGTCAGCAAAGTGATGTCTCTGCTTTTTAATATGCTGTCTAGGTTTGTCATAGCTTGTGGGACATGCAAAGTCTCGGCCCCCATCTAAGACTTTCTGTGTCAAACTGAGGTGAACTCAGTATGCTGTTTTAACAAGGCCTCCAAGTGATTCAGATGCATACTTAAGTTTGAAGGCAACTGCCATAGAGATTTTAATTACCAGTTATTTAAAATTATACTTTGAAGACTTCCCTAGTGGTCCAGTTGTTCTGCACTCTCAATGCAGGGTGCCCCAGTTTGATCCCTGGTCAGGGAAGTAGATCCCACGTGCCTCAACTAAAAATCCCCTGCGCTGCATCGAAAACCCAGCACAGATAAATAAATTAAAAAGTAATAATAAAGAAAATAAAGCTATACTTTGCACTTTGTGAAAATTTTCTTAACTGCTTCGTGATTTGCAAGCAAAAATGCACGCTGTACCTCTTAGGTCTAATTTTAAGTAACATTTGCAAGGCTTCATTTGGGTAATTAACTTTCTTCCACCCCATGGTAGATATGGAAACTCTTAAGTCTTTTCAAATGTGTACACTGTTATTTTAGGATTGGGAGGCTAAAGGTCAAAGGAGAGAACTAACCAAAAATAATTCAGTTTGAAAAAGAGCATCCATATGGTGTTCATTCTGGACAGAACATTGATGGAGGAAGAAGTTATTTGCCTTTCAAACCTGGTAGGAGCAAAGAAAGGGAGGAACAGGCTCAAAGATTTGGGGCACTTACAAAATGTACTCTTAAGGCGAGAAAAACGGATCAAACTGAAAGGTTGTTTGAACATCAGATTCAGATGTTTCTTTTTTTATGTGCCCTAATTCAAAACAGAAAAAAAAAGTGACCTTATGAGATGTCTAGTTATGAATGTTTACTCCCCTTCTTTTATCTTTCTTTTTAAGAGCGGCTAGAAAAATCAGAGCTAGGGGAATTTTTCTGTCCAGCAAAGCACATGAGATCATTGAAAATGCACACTTTTAATTTTACAGCCTATCCTTTCCAAATATATTTTCCTTTATTAAAACAACTGCACTTTTGAGAATGTCAATGAGAGGTGAATTCATTTGGCTGTTGTCAGAGGCTTTGAAACATTTTAAAATTGCCACCACCACCACACCTTCAACCCTACAGAATAAATAGAATTTAGCCTTTGAGATGGAATTTGATATAGAAAAAGCGGTGCTTCCTGGTCAAATATTTCTCCAAAGAAGGCAAAAATACCCTCAAATCTGAGATTTTGCCCGGGCTTCTCTCTTGCAGTGATAACTCCCTTCCCTGGAAAGGTTAATATTTTTTAAAAAATTGTTTCTAACTGGAGGATATCTGCTTTACAATATTGTGTCGGTTTCTGCCATGCAGCAACATGAATCAGCCATAGGTATACGTGTGTGCCCTCCCACCTGAACCTCCCTCCCACCGCCACCCCCATCCCACCCTTCTAGATTGTCACGGAGCACCGGCTCTGAACTCCCTGCGTCACACAGCAAATTCCCACTGGCTGTCTATTTTACATACGTATGTATGTTTCAGTGCTGCTCTCTCCATTCGCCCACCCTCTTCTCCCCTCTATGTCTGCCTCTCCATTGCTGCCCAGCAAGGAGGCTCAGTAGTACCATCTTTCTAGATTCCATATGTATGCGGTGCTGTGCTGTGCTTAGTCACTCAGTCATGTCCGACTCTTTGCAACCCCATGAACTGTGGCCCGTACATGCGTTAATATATGACATTTGTTTTTCTCTTTCTGACTCACTTCACTTTGCATAACAGGCTCTAGGTTCATCCACCTTATTAGAACTGAGTCAAATGCGTTCCTTTTTATGGCTGAGTAACAGTCCATAGGGTTGCCAGAGTCAGACACGACTTAGCGGCTAAACCACCAACCAGCACCAATATTCCATGGTGTATATGTACCACAACTTCCTTATCCATTCATCTTCCATGACCTGGCTATTGTAAATAGTGCTATGATGAACATTGCGGTGCATGTCGTCTTTTTCAATTATGATTTAGGAAAGGTTAATATTTCTTAAGTGATGTGCTGCCTTCATCCAGGCAGGACCGATTACTGTGCTGAGTGCCCTCTTCCTTTTGGTGGTGGTGTATCTGAAAGGCCTCAAAGAGGTGGGCCCTGGTGTCCTGGGGAGAAGACAGTGGCACCCCACTCCAGTACTCTTGCCTGGAAAATCCCATGGATGGAGGAGCCTGGTGGGCTGCAGTCGATGGGGTCGTGAAGAGTCGGACACGACTGAGCGACTTCCCTTTCACTTTTCACTTTCATGCATTGAAGCAAATGGCAACCCACTCCAGTTATTGCCTGGAGAATCCCAGGGACGGGGGAGCCTGGTGGGCTGCCGTCTATGGGGTCACACAAAGTCGGACACGACTGAAGCAACTTAGCAGAAGCAGCAGCTGGTGTCCTGGGGTTTATGGAGTTTTGAGTGAATGGGATCCTTGGCACCTTGTTCTCCAGAGGACCAGACAGGTGCTCCCAAGCTGTAGCTTGGGATGCACTTAGATGGCTGTCACTAGCTCTCCTCAGGGCTTTCTTGGTGGCTCAGACAGTAAAGAATCCACCTGCCAATGTGGGAGAGCCAGGTTCTATCCCTGCGTCGGGAAGATCCCCTGGAGAAGGCAATGGCATCCCACTCCAGTATTCTTGACTGGAGAATTCCATGGACAGAGGAGCCTGGTGGGCTACAGTCCATAGGATCTCAAAGAGTCAGACACAACTGAAGCAACTTAGCACAAGGAAAGAAGACAGGAGCAACTCTGAATTCACCGAGGATCTGCATTTCAGATTTGTCCCCCTGAACCCACTGCAGCCTTTAAGTGAACACTGGAAAAGCTGCTTTGCTAAATCTCTGAGCCCCCAGAGAGATAAGACTGCACAATTTCCTTCCTCCTGGCCCAAAAGGCAGCTGAGGAGAGAGCAAAGACACCTCTCCCACTAACGCCCGTGACACAGCTTAGTCTCAACACCCAGAGGGCTCGTGGGAGCACAGCTCTTTGTTCACAGCTCAAGGGCCCACCTCAGAGATACTCTCAGGGAACTTCAAGAAAAAACTAGGGGCCTCCTTTGTAAGAGCTACAGGTCATATAATGGCAGGTGGGTGAGAGCCAGAGGGGTGGGATTGCATCTGTTTTCCTGTGATGGTGGTCCGAAGAAGCTCCGCTTTGCTGTTAATGGTATATTTTCCAAATCTTATGGGCTCTGGGAAAACTCACGCACACAGTGATCACTCATTCTTTTATTAAATGGAGTGAACTTTCATCACCCTCCCTCTGGGTCTTAGCATTATTTACATGCAAAAATTAAGGTCTTAGAAAGCAGATGCCCTCGGGACTTCCCTGGTGGTCCAGTGGCTGAGACTCCAAGCTCCCAGTGCAAGGGGCCCAGGGTTCGATCCTTGGTCGGGGAGCTATGTTCCACTGCCCCAACTACAACAGATCCCAGATAGTGCTATTAAAGATCCTGTGTGCTGAACCAACACCTGGTGCAGCCAATGAAAAAATACATAAAAGTTTAAAAAAGAATGTAGACCTCATATTCGCAAACCCTGCCTCCCAACTGACTCAGGTACATGTTAGTTATTTCTCCATTGACAGATGTTGATCTAAAGTGCCTTGAACTTGGATAAATCCCCAAAGGTCACACAGCTAATAAGTGGTTGCAACAGCGCCTCAGACTCAGCCCTTCCAGTTCCTGGGCCTTGGCTCTCAACATGGCCCCCCGGGGTGTTGGCACACAGTTCCCCTGATGGAAATGAAAGCCAGAAAATGCCAGAAAGTGCACAGCTAGCAAGGCGCAGTCTGGCAGACCAGGAAGAAGCTGCTGAGAAACATTCAACTTCATCTCTTTCGTAAGAAGCACATTGTTTCCAAGAAATTCACCCAGTCTACTGTTGAGTGGAAAGACTCAAGCCGTTCTGAAAGGCTTTCAATAACAGCCGTGGAATCCACACCCTGTGTTCTCGTGGTCGGCTCAGAGCGGCTGTGGAGGCACAAATGCCCACTTCTGACGTGCGAGCTTGGCTGGGCATGGGGTGAAGGGAATGGCGGTTAAAAGAGTTCACCTCTAGGAGACCCTTTGATGTGAGGTGTGGGTAGAGAGGGAGGAAAGAGAGAGATCAGGACACGGTCCGCTGAGAATGAAAGACTGGAGGTGAGATTCGTCCAAAAAGCAACATTTACTGAGTCCCAAACACGTGCCAAAGGCTGAGCCAGGCACTCTGGACGCATTGGTGGTCCTAGTTGGGGGGCAGGGGGGGTGACATTCCAGTTCTCTAGGGTAGGTGTCTTGGAAGGAAGGGATGTAAGCCAAAGCAAGCTGACCTCCTGGGGGACCAGAAAAAAGCTTCTATTGAGAAAGTGACCTTGGAACACATCTTGGCCATGAAATTAAGACTCTTGCTCCTTGGAAGGAAAGTTATTAAAAACAGAGATGTCACTTTGCTGACAAAGGCCCATGTAGTCAAAACTATGATTTTTCCAGTAGTTATGTATGGATGTGAGAGTTGGACCATAAAGAAGGCTGACTACCAAAGAATTGATGCTTTCGAATTGTGGTGTTGGAGAAGACTCTTGAGAGTCCCTTGGACAGCAAGATCAAACTAGTCCATCCTAAAGGAAATAAACCCTGAATATTCCTTGGAAGGACTGATGCTGAAGCTCCAGTCCTTTAGCCACCTGATGTGACGAGGCAACTCATTGCAACAGCCCCTGATGGTGGGAAAGATTGAGGGCAGGAGGAGATATGGGCAACAGAGGATGAGATGGTTGGATGGCATCACTGATTCAGTGGACATGAGTTTGAGCAAACTCCAGGAGATGGTGAAGGATAGAGCAAGCTGGCGTGCTGCAGGCCATGGGGTCACAAAGAGTCAGACCGGACTGAGCAACTGAAGGACAGCAACAAGGCCAGGATGGGTGAGGAAATCATGTTCCAGATCCAACAGTGTTCAAAGGCCCTGTGGCAGGGGGAATATTTGTAGGTCTGAAGACTTTAGACGAAGCAGCATGGTCAGAGCAGAGAGAGCTTGGAGGGAAGTGATGCCAGACCCAAAAGTCCATGTGACGAATTTCATCTTTTCCCTAGGGGCAATCAAAATCTCGGAGGATTCTAGACGGGGTGACATGAGCTGACTCACATTTGGTTTCACAAGTGGTCACTCTGGCAGCTCTGTGGAAGTCAGATGGGAAGGACTGTGGTGCCTCGGGCAGAAGTTGACAGTGGTCTAACCTGGGTGGCAACTGTGACTATGGAGAGCAGGTCATATCTGAAACAGAGCAAGTCCCCTGATGGCCTTTGCTTCATCTGGTTTTGCTCTTTAGTGAAAGAGGAAGGAAGATCCTCCTGAAAAGTGCGTCTGGAGATGATTCTGGTGTCCTGAGAGCACCAGTGAGGATGGGGTCATGGAAGACGGAAGAGGAGCTGGTGGCAGACTGGCAGCTGCTCAGAGAGCTTGGTGACTGGAAGGGCTCGGTGACCTTTAGAGCAGCGTCAATCGGCAAATTGCCAGGCGGATGAGGCAGGCAGAGGACATGGCTGAGCTGAGTGGGGCAGGCTCGAGGACTCAGATGAGGCGCCACAAGGACAGGTGAGTTTGGGCTCCTTGGAGATGGTCAGAGAAAGGACTGAAGCCCGAAGGGGCCTCTGAGAGACGGAGACCCAGAGGCCCAGACCCCTCAGTGAGGTGGGGAGGTGGGTTTGGTGGCAGAAGGGACCGGGCCAGGCAGGAGGACCAGCGCGAAGGGTCGCCTGGATCCTGAGGATGCTGACCTCTGGAGGATCCTCAGCGGAAGTAACAGTAAACAACCACACACTCACGGGTGAGCCTAGCACCACAGTGGAAGGACGAGCGGAATGTGGTTGACGTGCCGACAGGTCAAGACCGTCAAGCCCCTGCAGAGGATGGGAGACGGGATAAAATGGCCAGCGGAGTCGTACAGTCCAGCCTTTACATCAGAGTCCACGGGGGGCGCTGGGGCTGCACATGGCCCCTTGGCCCCATCCCAGGGGCTCGTCCTCCGCCAGGCGCTCACATGGTCCTCCGCCCTCCTCTCTCAAGGTCACCCAGCAGGGGCTGCCAGAGGATCCACGTCCCCCTGACCTCCTGTGTCTTTTCCCTGGCCCCCTCAGACCCCTCATCCTTTTACTCCCGCCCTTCTTCTCCTGAGTTGGCTGTCAGACCTCGGCTGCATCCAGACCCTCCATCTACCCGCTTCTCACCAGCCCAGGCCAGATGAAGAGGGAAGCGGGAGGGAGACAAGCTTCCTTCTGGACACATTAGAGCTCCCAGGTTTGCCAGGCACCATGCTCAGGAGTTTCCCCCATCACCGGAGTTCCCGTGTTGACCTGGTGTGCACAGTTCTGGAAACTTCCTGGCTTTTTAAACAAGTCTCTGTTTAGGACCTAAACCAGGGATTTTCCACCGAGGATGGTTTAGGCCCCCAGAAGACATTGGGCAATGTCTGGAAGTGCTCCTGGCCTCTCATGGGTAGAGGCCGGGCCTCTGCTGAACACCCTCCATCTCCCAGCACAGCCCTTGCCTCAGAGAAGCATCTGCACCGATGGGGCAGGAGGGGACAGTGAGCCAGGAGTCTCTTCCATCCTTTTTTGTTTGTTTTTTAAATTTTATTGGAGTGTAGACACTTTTCGTTTCCCAGGTTGTGCTAGTGGTAAAGAACTTTCCTGCCAATGCAGGAGACCTGAGAGACTCAGGTTCGATCCCAGGGTAGGGAAGATCCCCTGGAGGAGAGCATGACAACCCATTCCAGTATTCTTGCCTGGAGAATCCCATGAACAGAGGAGCCTGGTGGGCTATAGTCCATGGGGCCGCAAAGAGTCGGACACGACTGAGTGACTGAGCACACACACATATCCCCTCATGTAGAGGCAAGGAATCCAAGTGTAGGGGGCAGGGCAAGCTGTACCCCCAAAACCCCCAAAGGAACAAAGTGTAAGCTGGAGACCTAAGAGAGTCATCTGCAGGACACTTCAGATGCCTTATCCCAAGGCAATGTGAAAACCACAAAATTCCCATCAACATGGAAAAAAAAAAATCTCACTGGCACAGCCAAGTCGTGTGTCCACCCCCCAGCTCAACTCCCAGGCATTCTGGTGACACGCCTGTCTGCAGCCCCTCTGGCCGACCTCAGTCCGACTTTGCTGGGGCCAGGAGCCAGAGAAAGTGCCTTGTCTCTTAAGTGGGTGACTTTGCAAAGGTGGACCTCACCACCGCCCCACCTAGAATTTGCCTGGGGGCAGCACCTTCCCTCAGAAGAGGGTGGCAAGATTTCCCGGGAGGGTTTGGCAAGCTTGGAAAAAGAAAATACTTTCCATCTGGCTCATCTCTCTGCTCCTCTGACTTGCATGATGCTTCTCCTGGGGTTGGGGGGAGCACTGTGGGTCTCTCCCCCCAGGGATCTGGGCTCTGTGGCGATTCCTCCCTGGACTTGCAAGGCTGCCCAGGAATGGATGAGAAGGAAGAAGGACCGAGGATGCCGGTGTGTAAATGGATGACATCTGGTTCCACGCTGGTCAGCATATGGTCTGAATTAAGACAACTGAGATGGTTTTCAAAACATGCTGCTCTGGGCAAGAACTTCATTTGGCTCTAGGAAAACCAAGTGTAGAAGATATTTTGGAGCCCAGTGGGGGAAATCTGAACAAGGCCCGAGTGTGAGATGATAGTAAGAAACTGCTGATCATCCTATTATGGATCAACCCAATCCATATTTGGGTTATGCAGGGAAGTGTCCTTCTCTTTTAAAATTCATTTACTTATTTTTAAATGAAACAAAGGTGAATATTTTTAAAGACGAAAGTTACAATTCACAAAGAAGATAGACGTCATAAACCACTAGACCCCTAACAACAGACACAAAAATACATAAGTAAAGCAAAGATGAAAATTGAAGTCTTGACAGAAAATTGTCATGATAGCTGTAATTTGCTTTATTTTTCTAAATATCATTTTGTTCCTGTTGTCCTGTCATAAACTTGTCTAGGGAGCTGCACCTCACAGCATGTGGGATCTTAGTTTCTCGACCAAGTTTCGAACCCATGCCCCCTGCAGCGGAAGAGCGGAGTCTTAAACACTGGACCGCCACGGAAGTGCCCGTAATTTACTTGAAAATATTTCTTCTCCAATGGATATTATACTGTCCTTCTCACTTTTCTCATCTGCTGAAAATTTCATAAGGAGAAGTAAATGCAAAACCGAAGTGAAAGGTCTCTCAGTCGTGTCTGACTCTTTGTAACTCCATGGACTGTAGCCCGCCAGGCTCCTCTGTCCAGGGGGTCCTCCAGGCAAGAATACTGGAGTGGGTAGCCATTCCTTTCTCCAAAAGACCCTGCAAATTTACTTCTGACTGGGGGTGAAGGAAAAGCTGGCGTGATGTGGGAACAGGCCTGCTTCTCCCAGGAGGGCAGGATCTGCCCCGCTTCTGACCCGTCTCCCCCACCTTCTGTGCGGACATAGCTCCTGATGACCTCTGTCCCTTCTTCCAAAAGTGGAAATGGAGTTGTTGCCACATGTTCACTCGTTCAGCTGTGTGTCTAGTCATCCAGCAAAGGTTGACGGAGGGTGTGTCATTTGCCAGTGTCTGTGTTGGGTGCTGGCACACAGTGATGGGAGAAAATAAACATGGTCCCCGCCCGCAGGAAACTTAACCGTCTTGTTGGGGAGGCAGGTGTTAATCCAAGACAGAGGCAGAACTGGGGTGGATGAACCTAGAGACTGCTGTACAGAGTGAAGTAAGTCAGAATGAGAAAAAGCAGTATTGTATATTACTGCATATATATGCAATCTAGAAAAACGGTACCAATAAACCTATTTGCAGGGCAGGAATAGAAAGATGTAGAAAACAGACTTGTGGACACAGAGACAGGGGAAGGAGAGGGCGGGACAAATTGAGAGAGTAGCATTGAGACATATACATTAGCATATATAAAATAGAGTGGGAAGCTGCTGTATAGCACAGGGAGCTCAGCCTGGTGCTCTGTGAAGACCTAGGGAGGTGGGATGGGGGTTGGGCGGGGGGAGGTCCAAGAAGGAGGGGACAAACGTGTACTCATAGCTGATTCACTTTGTTGTACAGCAGAAATGAATACAACATTGTAAAGCAGCTATGCTCCAATTAAAAATAAATTTAAAAAAAAAGATAGAGCCAAAATTACAAATCAATAAAATGACAAGTGTTGTCATAAAGGAAAGCATGGAGAAGAAGATGACCGAGCCAGGAGGCTGAGTTTGGAGGGAGGACAGTGGGGATGTGCAAAGGTCCTGAGGCTGGTGACAGCCTGCCAGCCCTGAACCCTGAGAACACTGGTGTGGCTGCTGTGAAGGCAGACACAGAGGCAGGGGTGCCCACCCTCCCCGTGGGCTACTTCTCCCTGGGTATGGACATTAACTCGAAGCCTGTGTTCTTATTGCAGTTGAACTCTGGTTTTTCTCCCTGGCCAACTGTTCTCAGTACTGCAGAGCCTTCTGACACACCCTCCACCTGACCCCTGCTAAATTGTGGATTCTGTAACCTTTATGGTGGGTCCCTCCCTCCATTTTTGGCTTTTCCCTCAGCTTAACATCCAGCCCCACCACATCTTGTGAACTGGGCTGCAGCAGGGAGCCCATGACGCACGTGTCTGCTCCACTGTGTCTCCTCCTCTGTCTTCCTTCTGTGGTGCAATGGAGAGGAGAGATCAGGATTTCCAAGTCTTCCTCTTACACAATACCTCCTCTGTCCCCAGGTCCTGAAGCCTGTGACTGCTGGGCTGTCTTCTCTATGCTCCAGAAGAATCTCTATGACCTGAGTATACTGGGTTTGACATTAGACATGACCACAGATAAAATAAATATTGGTTGGACTTCCCTGGCGGTCCAGTGGTTAAGATTCTGTGCTCCCAATGCAGGGGGCACCGGTTTGATCCCTGGTGAGGGGAACTAAGACCCACATGCTGCAGCCTAAATATAGTCCAGAAGAAACCCTCTCAGATAGGGGAGTAATAGTAATAAGAGATGCTATTAATCAAATGTGCTGATATAGTAGGGATATTATTGGGGGGATCTTAAACTTCTATATATTTTTATAATATAAATATAATAATATATAATACATATATTATAAATATATTTTAAAATATAAAGCACATGGCTTTATAGGCACATATTTATAGTATACATAATATAGTTTGTATATTCATATTTATAAATATATTAATATGCTTATATTTTATAAATATAATAGAAGTTTATAGAACTACTTCCTCTTTAACCTAAGAGTCATGCTGGGCTCACCTCACCTAGGTCTGCGCCTCTAGAGTTTTCAGTTTGGTGACACAGCTCATTCTCCCTAAATCTTCAGTCCCTAGTGACAGAGCCTGGGAGGGTCTCCAGCGCTTCTGCAGCCTCGTGTGTCGCCCTGCTCCTGAGGTCACCTGTGCAGACCCTGCCTGGTGGAGCCCGGCTCTCGGTTGCCCCCTGGTGGAGCCCTGTTGTACTGCCCTGCCTGCCCCTGGTTGATTTACCAGGCGGGATTCGCGGTCCAACCCTTTGACCCTGTAAGAAAAAATGAGAGGGAGGGGAAAGCCGCACACGAGCTGGGCCTTATCATATAAAATGAAGACACTCCGAGGTGTTTTCATCTGTCATCTGTTGAAGGGGTGAAAATAAAGAAAAAGGGAAAGTGAATATTTATTCATTGCCTGTTGCATGCCAAGCCCTTACAAAACAGTGTATTTTGTTTCAGGACAGACTTGTGAGGCAGGTAATAGCGCAGATGGAGCAGGGGAACGAGACTTTAAGTGCGTGAGCAGCAGTGCTGGGATGCTCAGTCTGCTGCTGCTACTAAAATATAGGGGGGGGGGGTTTGTTGTTGTTTATGTGGCTAAGTAGTGTCTGACTCTTTGCAACCCCATGGACTGAAGCCCACCGGGCCCTTCTAGTCCTAGAATTCTCCAGGATAGAATACTGGAGTGGGTAGCCATTCCCTTCTCCAGGGGATCTTGCCGAGCCAGGGATCAAACCCGTGTCTCTTGCACTGGCAGGTGGATTTTTTTACCACCAAGCCACTAGAAAAACCCGAAATATAGATCAGGTAAAGAGATGACTGAAGGAAATAGAAAATTCCTGCTTCATTTCCAGAAGAAATCAGGATGGGGATGTCAGAAAGCCCCTTGCAGTTCCCAGAGTTCACAGCAGGGGCACAGGGAGACAGCTGTCCTCCAGTTCAGAAAAGGATGGTATGTTCTAGCTAGGAACCTCCTGGCTCCACCTGCTCAATATCTGGACATCAACATGGGGCACCCCTAAGAGCAGCTATAGCCAGGTGAGTGAGCATCTGGCTTGGGAGCAAACAGTCTTCTGGGAAAGGATACAACTCGGAACATAGCTGTGCCCATCTGTCTGGGTCCTAGTGCCTGGGTTACCCCACCTAGGGCTTTAGGAGGACCATATCCTGTCCCTCGTCCAGCCCAGTCAGCTGACCAATGCCACACTCCACCCCTCCCCAATCCTTTGGGGGAAGCTGCTCCTAGGTGGGGCTGGGTCATATAGATAAGAGCACAGTGGCTCGCATATCTGAAGACGCTTGTCTTTCTCCTGCCCAAAGAGTGCAAAGCCGAGACCCAGACAGCACATCCTTGCCCCTCATACAGAATGCTGTTCCAACAGCACAGTGAACCAGCCTTCTGATCACGGAAGAAACGCTGTGAATGTGGTTTTAATTTCTGATGGGTTCTGCTGTGTTGCTTCCCCAAAGTGTATATCCATCCATGGTGTCACCAGCTCTGTGGGTACACCTTTTACTAGTGCCTGATCTGCAGTGGAACAGAATAATAGTTTTTTAAAAGTGTTAACTAATTTAGTAGGTGTAAATGGCACTCAGACAGTCACTGAATTGAATTTGTACAGTGATTACAGTCTTGGCGTTTAGCTGTCTATTTTCTAGTGAGAATTGGATTTAATTAGGCAAATCTGGATTTAAATTCCAACTGTGCCTTTTTACCAGCTATGAGAACCAGGATAACTTACTTATCCTCTCAGTACTTCAGTTTCAACATCTGTGAAAAATGAAAATCACAATGTTTCAGAGCTCAAATGCCAGTTGTGAGGATTCAATGAGATAAAATACATAAAACACTTTGTATAGTTCCCAGCACATATTAAGTGCTCAATAAATGCTCACCAGTTGTGCTAGAATATAAGACCACTTCTTTCTTAAGCTCAAGTTGTTTTTTTAATGTATTTACAAGAAATTAATCCATTTGATTTTATTTTCTTGGGCTCCAAAATCACTGCGGACAGTGACAGCAGCCACGAAATTAAAAGACACTTGCTCCTTGAAAGAAAAGCGATGGCAAGCTTAAATAGCATATTAAAAAGCAGAGACATCACTTAACTGACAAAGGTCCCTATAGTCAAAGTTATGTTTTTTCCAGTAGTCATGTATGGGTGTGAGAGTTGGACCATAAAGAAGGCTGAGCACTGAAGAACTGAGGCTTTTGAACTGTGGTATTGGAGGAGACTCTTGAGAGTCCCTTGGACTGCAAGGAGATCCAACCAGTCCATCCTAAAGGAGATCAGTCCTGAAAATTCATTGGAAGGACTGATACTGAAGCTGAAGCCACCTGATATGAAGAACTGACTGATTGGAAAAGATCCTGATGCTGGGAAAGATTGGGGGCAGGAGGAGAAGGGACAATAGAAGATGAGATGGTTGGATGGAATCACTGTCAATGGACATGAGTTTGAGGAAACTCCAGGAGATAGTGAAGGACAGGCAAACCTGGTGTTCTGCAGTCCGTGGAGTCACAAACAGTCAGACATGGCTTAGTGACTGAACAACAACAATAATACGTTTGAACTCATGATCATTTCTAATGCAAATATACTTTGCAGATAATTTTCTCCCTTTAATTTTAGTTTGGTTATATTTCACTTTTAATAGACTAGTTTCTCTGTTGTCGATTCCATTCTTTTCTGTTTTCTTTGATGACTTGAAATCTGAGAAAACATTCCTCCACGAGCCTGATACATCGCTATTTTATATTCTTTGCTTTGAAAGATAAAGTGATATAAGCAAGAAATTGGTGGACAGGGCTGGGAAATACGATTAGCTGGTTTTCCCAGCCACGTCATGGGGGCCTCAGCTGGCAGGTTTCTCTCTGGAGTTATGAACATTCTTAGAATATTCTGAGAAACTTCGAGTGACCAAATTCCATGAGATGTCTGAAAATTAATCACTGGACATACTGACCAGCTAATGATGAAAGATTCACTCACCAAATATTTATTAATAACCCACTCCATTATGCAAAGTCCCAGGCTTGTCATGGGTCCTGGGGGGCAATTCTGATATGGATGCTATACTCTAGGATTTCACAGAAGGGAAAGAAGCCATGTGCTGGAGATTCTCTCTTTGCCACCCCACCCCCGGCCCACTCTCTAACCTTCTCCACCTGCTCTGGGCCCCCTGGAGGCTGACCTCTATGGGCTGGATCAACACTTTGCCTTGTCTCTGTTTTCTTATTGGGTTCAGCCAGTGGGATTCCCTGGTGGCTCAGACAGTAAAGAATCTGCCTGCAATGTGGGAGACAGGGTTCAATCCCTGGTCAAGAAGATCCCCTGGATAAAGGAATGGCAACCCACTCCAGTATTCTTGCCTGGGAAATCCCATGGACAGAGGAACCTGGTGGGCTACGGTCCATAGGATCGAAAAGTCAGACTCAGCTGAGCGAACTTTCAGCCAGTGGGTGGCACTAGTGGGACAGCAGAGGGCGCTGGAGAGAAAGGTGGGGCATTTATTCCCCAGATGCCCTGCCTGCCAGGCTGCTCTCTAGCCATGTCTGTGCTCCTCTTCCCAAGCCCAGGGCTCCTCTCAGGTGACCCTCCCCCGACTCCAGGAACCATCCCCCCACCTTGTCCTTCACAGTGGTCATGGCTTCCAGCAATGGCCAGCCTTAGGGTGCCTCAGCATACTTGTTAGTTTCCCTTAAACCTGACAGTGTCTATCTAAATAGTCCCTTTGACTAAATAAACTCTCTCCAGGGGACTTCCTGGTGGCCCAGTGGTTAAGACTTCGCCTTCCACTGCAAGTTCGATCCCTGGTGGCATTTGAGCTGGACTGTGAGGACAGAACTTGGGTGGGTCAAGGGACCCATCCAAGAAAGCATCAGCATTCTGGACAGAAGCAGAGGCTGGGGGCCAGGACAAGAGGCAAAGAGGAGTTGGTGGAGGGTGGAGGTTCTCTGAGTGTGGGCCCAGCCCAGCTGCAGCAGCAGTCTCATCTAGAATAGATGCAAACCCTGCAGCCCACTATCCAGACCGACTGAATCAAAACCTCTAACCCCAGTAACCACAGTTTTAACAAGTCCTCCAGGAGATTCTGGTGCAGAATCACCAGGGTAAGGACTTTAGTCCAGAGACTGGAGAGAGATGAGGACACAAAAATGAAAAGACGAGTGTGTACTAAATCACTTCAGTCGTGTCTTACTCTCTGCGACCCCATGAGACTGTAGCTGCCAGGCTCCTCTGTCCATGGGATTCTCCAGGCAAGAATACTGGAGTGGGTTGCCAAGTCCTCCTCCAGGGGATCCTTCCGACTCAGGGATCAAACGTGCATCTCTTAGATCTTGTGCACTGGCAATCGGGTTCTTTACAACTAGCACCACCTAGAAAGTCTGGAAAGATAAGTAAGTGAGCCCTAAGTGTGCAGGGCTTAAACAGTTGTCAGCGTTTGGACTGTGGGTGATGAGTGCTGTGAACAGTGTGTGTGTGCGTGTGTGCGTGTGTGCACTTGTGGCATGAACAAAGCTGCTTCTAAGGAGTGATTGAGTTCTGTATTACATGTCTGAATTTTTGTGTGTGCAATAAATGTTTGAATTAAGCCTTCTTAGAAAATAAAATAAAATAAGCTTCTAAGAATGAGTGGATGGACTTCCCTGGTGGTCCAGTGGTTAAGAATCCTCCTTCCAATGCAGGGGGCAGGAGTTCCATCCCTGGTCAGGGAACTAAGATCCTCCACACCTCCGGGCAATTAAACCCTCATGCCACAACTACAGAGAAGCGGAATCGCTGCGACAAAGATCCCGTGTGCCAGAACTAAGACCTCAGGCAGCCAAATAATTTAAAATAAATAAATATTGAAAAACAAAAAAGAATGAGATTGGAGGTAGAGAGTCCGTTAAGAAGGTGACTGATCACCAGGGAGAGGAAGCCTCAAACAGGGCTTTTCTACCTCAGTATGATGGGCATTTGGGGCCAGGTCACTTGGTTGTGGGGTGTCTGTCCTGTGCATTGAAGGATGTCTAGCACCATCCACGTTTCTATCTCCACTAGAGGCCGTTAGATCATTCAGTTGTGCCGACCAGAAATGTCCCAGATATCATCAAACGTCTCCTGGATGGTGAAGCTGCCCCAGTTAGGAAGCCCTGGCCTAGGTGTAACAGTAGGACGGAACACGCTGTAGGGAACAGCAGTGGGGTAACACCCTGTAAAGTCAGCCACACCTGGCCGCTGGCTGGAGCACAAAGCCTGCCGTGGCGACAGCGGTCAAACTGAGAATCTAATTGAAAGCTGCTCATTAGAAATTAAATATTGATCTGTTTGGGCAAACTGCTTTCAGGAATTTTCCCCAGCAGTTTGTTCAGGTAACACTGTTCCTAAATACAGGCTCTTGGGGGAGCTCTAAAAACAGTGAGTGAGGACTTCCTGGTGGTCCAGTGGCTAAGACTCCACGCTGCCAATGCAGGCCGCACGGATTTGATTCCTGATCAGGGAATTAGATCCCACATGCCACAGCTGAAAGATCCTGCCTGCCACAACAAAGACCCTGAACAGCCATATAAGTAAATATTTAAGAAACAAACAAAAAGCAAGTCAGTGAGTGAACTGGACAAGGGCAGGCTGCTTCGGTGGGAAGTGATCACTTAAAACAGGCCCCACCTTCTGCCTGCTCTCTCCGCCTTTCTCACCATCTGGTTTCAACCACTTCCCCTAATATCTTTTCAGTGTAGTCCTAACAATCTCCATTTTATCTTAAATAGCAATCACTAAACAGATGCCCCTTTTGGAAAATGAGCCCCCTGCTTCTCCCCTCCATCAACATCACCTCCTTTGGAGGCTGTGGGGGCCGCAGGACCACAGCCTGTTGCTGAGACTTGCCTGACCGCCAGGTCCCATGCTAGATGGGAAGAAGAGGGAAAAGTCATATACTATTGCTTTTGAGGAGTCCAGTGTTCCAGAAAAATCCACATCTTGAGGGATACAAATTCTTTTTTGAAAAAATATAAATTTATTTATTTTAATTAGAGGTTAATTACTTTACAATATTGTATTGGTTTTGCCATACATCAACATGAATCTGCCACAGGTGTACATGTGTTCCCCATCCTGAACCCCCCTCCCACCTCCCTCCCTGTACAAATTCTTAAACTTGACCCTGACTCAACATCACCTGTGCTTGCATGCTAAGTCACTTCAGTTGTGCAAGCCCATGAACTGTAGCCCACCAGGCTCCTCTATCCATGGGATTCTCCAGTCAAGAATACTGGAGTGGGTTGCCATTTCCTCCCCCGGGAAATCTTCTCAACCCAGGGATCCAACCCACATCTCTTATGTCTCCTGCGTTTACCACTAGCGTCACCTAGGAAGCCTCACAATCTCCTGTAGGACTTGCTAAACACAGAGTTCTGGGACCCACAGTCAGAGTTGCTGAGTTAGTGGGTCAGGGGCCAGGGGATCTGTGTTTCTAATATGTCCCCCAGGGGCCATCCCCGCTCCCTGAGAACCTCCTGGCTTAGACTCATGAAGTTAAGAACAGCCACGTGACACCCTAAGCAAAGTTTAGGATCTGGCCCAGGACACCCAATCCAACTCTGCCCTTCATGTGCTGCAAAGTCTTGGGAGAGGTTTCAGGGTTCCCATTGATTAAATGATGGGTATAGCGACAGGCTGGTCTTCCCAGGTGGCTCAGTGGTAAAGAATCCGCCTGCCAATGCAGGAGACTCGGGTTTCAGTCTTCAGGTCAGAAAGATCCCCTGGAGAAGAAAATGGCAGCCCACTCCAGTATTCTTGCCTAGGAAATCCCATGGACAGAGCCTGGCGGGCTACAGTCCATGGGGTTGTAAAGAGTCAGACATGACTTGGCAACTAAACAACAGCAGTGTCCTTTCATGCCAGACTCTCTGTGCTGACGCTTCTGATAAATTCTTGAGGTGGGGTATGAGTCACGCTCTAAAAATCTTAGGATTGAAGCTCCAGTCCGCTACTGTTGCAGTCTGGTAAGACAGGAGAACTTCACTGATCTCATGGCCACAGGTGACATTCAGAAGAGCTAAAGGATGCGTCAGAGCTTCAGAGTGCACAGTGAAGGAGCACTGGGAGCCCAGATCAAAAATGCCCCCGGTGGATGAGCTGTGATTTGGTTTATCACTGAGTAAAGGTTGTTGTTTGATCTCCCTGACCCCAATTCCTCCCACTCCAACACATATGTCTGAGAAAGGACATGGAAGAGAGTTAAGAGGTTTCGAGGAGGTAATTGCTGCTGATACTCCTGCAAAAGGGGCAGAGGAGGAAGTGGGGACCACCATCAGCTTCTGGGGGTTTATCTGAGGAGTACTGACTGGGGCCGCCTGGGCCGAGGGCCAGCTGTGGGCTCAGCAGTCGTCTCGGCTGAAGGCTTTTCTCCTGGCCCCTTTGGTGTGCCTGGGACTAGAGGAGAACTCTGTTATTTCCTTTCTTTGCCATCAAAATACAGGATTGTGGCCGGATAATTAGAAACTTTGTTGTTTTTCTTTTCCCTCCGCTGGACCACAGGATGGCCGTGCATCAGCCAGATTGCTCCCTTTCTGAGCGTGGATCGCTCCCAAGTTCTGAAATGTTACATATTTGTCTTTGCCATGATACCATTTGCGGTGGTGAGGGTGCAGCTCTCTGTGAAGGTCTCACATGATTTTCTTGAAATTTCCATCGTGAGGCTGGAAAGAATTCCACCCTCCCTACCAACAACTGCATAGCTGGGGTCTGACAAGTAGTGAGTTAGTGGAGCCACCATAGGAAACCTGGCTTCTGAGGGGAACCAGCAACTAGGAGCTTCTACGGAGGCACTTAGCACCTGGCAAGCAGGCCAGATGATAAGAGGCTAAGCGGATGGAGGTCCTTTTGAACACCCTCGGGCATTCCTTCTTTGAGCAATTGGCATCCTTCACTTTATATTTTGATTTCTATGTGTAAATATCACAAAGGTGTGAGCTTCCAGGAAAAAGCAGTTCTATCAAATCTTTTATGATAAAATCATAGAATATTAGAGTTGAAAGACCCCTTTGAAACCATGTTGTTCCCAAACCATGATTCATAGAGTAGCAAAGAGAAGTTCAGAGGGTAGTGTACCTGACCTGCCCAGTATCGTGCAGCAGGTAATGAGAAGGGCCAGACTGGGACCACGTTGCTGGTTCATGCTTTTACCCATCATCTGCTGTGTCCGTGAGGAATGGGGAGAGAGGGAGTTGGGGAAAGGGAAGCAGGTTGCCTTAGATGAGCCCCTACTATGTACCAGGCACTGGGCTCCGTGTTTTCCAAGTTCATTCGTCACTTAAGGGTTCCTAAGTATTAAAAAGCAGAGACATCACTTTGCCAACAAAGGTCTGTAGAGTCAAACCTGTGGTTTTTCCAGTAGTCATGTACAGATGTGAGAGTTGGACCATAAAGAAGGCTGAGCGCTGAAGAACTGATGCTTTCGAATTGTGGTGTTGGAGAAGACTCTTTAGAATTCCTTGGACAGCAAGGAGATCAAACCAGTCCATCCTAAAGTACATCAGTCCTGAATATTCATGGGAAGGACTGATGCTGAAGCTGGAGCTCCAATCATTTGGCCACCTGAGGCGAAGAGCCAACTCACTGGAAAAGAGTCTGATGCTGAAGGAGACGGAAGGAGAAGCGCAACAACAGCAAAGTGCTCCTGACTGAGGCTGAAACTCCAAGTCAGCAGCCTGCAGCTGTACACATACCCAGGGACCTTAAGTAGCTGTTGAAAGTCACCAAGGGCCAGACAGGCGTCCACACAGCGCAGAAAAGTAAACCCATCCAAATGACAGCCCCTTAGAGTTGGAGAGTTTGAGGTAGACAGGTACACTCTGCTATATTTAAAATGGATAACCAACAGGGAACTGTACAGCACAGGGAACTCTGCTCAGTGTTATGCGGCAGCCTGGATGGGAGGCGAGTTTGGGGGAGAATGGATACAACCCCTTTGCTGTCCACCTGAAACTATCACTGTGTTGTTAATTCGCTATACTCCAATATAAGATTAAAAGTTAAAAAAATACTTAAAGAAAAACAATGACAACCCCTTAACCACTCAAAGGGCTTCCCTGGTGGCTCAGATGGTGAATAATCTGCCTGCTAATGCAGGAGATCCCTGGGTCAGGAAGATCCCTTGGAGAAGGGAATGGCAACCCACTCCGATATTCTTGCCTGGGAAATCCCATGGACAGAGGAGCCTGGCGGGCTACAGTCTATGGGGTCACAAAGAGTAGGACACGACTCAAGGACTAACACTTCAACGCTTTTTCTAATCTCTCAGACTCCTTAACTTTGAGCCTGGAAAGGGTCGGTAAAGCAGATCAATGCAGGATGTTGCATAACAAGGACCCAGCCCCACAGAGAATGTCTCCGAAAGCCTCTTTTCTTGTCCTTTGCTGCTCCTTTTTGGACTCTGTCTGCTCTTCTCATCTCCTTTACACACTTCCTGGTGAATCAGAATCTCTTTGAATGCAGTCCTCAGTAGACTGGGTTACAATAACAAAGCAACCATTACAACCAACATTTACTGAGTGCCCAGTAGCAGGCGTTTTACACACAATAATTCATTTAATCTTCACCACGACCCTATTATTATCTCCTAGTTTACAGTTGAGAAAATTGAGACCCACTGTGACTGACCCACCCAGAGTCACCCAGCAGAGCCAGGACTCAACATCAGGTCAGCCTGACCCCAGAGCCTGTGCTCTTCACCACCAAGCTTCTACGTCAGGTCATGTTCTTTCTTTTTTTTGGCTGTGTTGGGTCTCAGTTGTATGAGGGATCTTTCATTGCCCACCCCCACCAGGGATTAAACCCACATTCCCTGAATTGGAAGGAGGATTCTTAACCACTGGACCACTAGGGAAGTCCCTTGGCTGTGCTCTTTAACTGAAGACCTAACTCCACAAATTAATTACCAGTGGAACAATTATTTACAACTACATTTACAAGTGTGTGAAACGATGACAACTTAAGTGCGTGTTCAGTCACTCAATTGTGTCCTACTCTTTGCCACCCCATGGACTGTGGCCCTCCAGGCTCCTCTGTCCATGGCATTCTGCAGGCAAGAATACTGGAATGGGTTGCCATTTCCTTCTCCAGGGGATCTTCCCGACCCAGGGATCGAACCCAGGTCCCGTGCATTACAGGTATTCTTCAGTGTCTGAGCCACTAGGAAAGCCCAAAATTATTCATAATCTTTGTCAACTCCAATTCTAGGGATTTACTCTCAGGAAGTATCTTTGATATAGAAAAGAATTATTTATAAAAATATTCAGCATTGCATTGCTCATGGTAGGAGATATTTGGCAAAACATTAAAATTTAGCAAAATAATAGGAGTTGTAGTAAGTAAATATGATATGACAGTGGAAAACGATGCATCTATTAGAATGATTCTGTATAAGAATATTTAAAGTATGCCAAACATTTGTAATCAACTGTTAAGTGAAAAAGCAGTTTATAAAACAGTGTCCTCCAGTGCAACCCAATTTCCTTAATATCTGACCATCACTGGGTGAGAATGTTAACATCACTGACAGCGAGGTAAGTCCATTTCACGTGCACCGTGATAAGACACAGTGAAGACTCATTACTTCCGGGGCATTTGTAACCAAAAAAAGTGTATAACCTGAATGGGTTGTACATGAGGAAACATCAGGCTACCCTCAACTGAGGGGCTTCCTATAAATTAACTGGCCTGTATTTTAAAATATCAAGGTCATGGAAGGTGAAGACTGAGGGACCCTTATAGATTAAGGGAGACTAAAGAGACAAGAAAATTAAATGGATTGTGACATTCTGGGTTGGTTGCTGATCCGGGGGGCGGGGAACTACTATAAAGAAGATTATTAGGGGACTTCCCTGGTAGTCCAGTGGTTAGGAATCCACCTTCCAATGCAGAGAACTTGGGTTTGATCCCTGGTCGGGAAACTAAGATCCCATGTGCCTCAGGGCACTAAGCCTGCATGCCACACTTAGAGAAAATCCCGTGCCACAGTGAAAAACCAATATAGCGAAAATAAAATAAACCTAAAAAGAAGATGATTAGGACAACTGATATCACTTGAATACAGACTGTGGATTACATAATAGCATTAATACTAAATTTCCTGATTTTGATACTGGCACTGTGGGTCTGAAAGAGCCTTATTCTTAGGAAATAGTCACTAAAGTATTTAGGGATAAAGGGCTTGGTATCTCTAATTTCATCTCAAACGGTTCAGAAATTGTCTGTCTAAATTACATGAGTACATTGCTAAAAGTTATTATTTTTTAATAGTCACAATAACTTTTAATATATTTATGAAGATATTAGAATGTACTTAGCATATTATAAAAATAATTGAATATATCAATACACACACACACACACACACATATATATATATATATCTCCAGGGAGAAAGAGGAAAAAGGAAGAATAAAGGGAGAAAAATCAAGCCAATGAGGCAAAATGTGAACAACTGGTGAATCTGGGTGGAGAGTACAGGGGAATACGTTTGTACCTCTCTTGCAGCATTTCTGCAAGTTTGACATTACATCAAAATAAGAAGTTACAAAGGAACTGCATCAAAACTGTAATGTTATTCACAAAAAAGTGAATATTTTTCTTTCCTTATCTAGCTGATTTTTATGTCCATCTTTCTCCAGACAAATGTTTTCAAAACTTGCCCGCATGAACATCTATACCTATATAACTGGTTTATCAAACAGTCTGAACTCAAGGGGGTTTAGACATGGAACAGTCAAAAAAAAATCCCAACTTCAGCTGTGCAGTTCGTTTTTTTTTTAATGTCATCCCAGAAAGATATAAACTTCCTAGTCACATGTAAGTATTACAAAGTCTGGTCCACATAGGGAATGCACATGTGGACACAGAAGGGAAAGGGGAGGGGGACAAACTGAGAGAATAGCACAGACATACACACAGCACCATGTGTAAAATACAAAGCTCGTGGGAAGCTGCTGTGTAGCACAGGGAGCTCAGCTCGGGGCTCTGATGACCTAGAGGGGTGGGATGGAGTGGGGGAGAGGCTCAACAGGAAGGGGATATGTGTATACATACAGCTGATTCATTTTATTGTGCAACAGAAACCAGCACAACATTGTGAAGCAATCATATTCCAATTAAGAAAATAAAAATAAGAATTCTGGTCCAGATGAAAATCTCTCACATCCAACCACAAGCTCATCCTCCTGTGTCCAGCATCAGAAGTGATGTTCTAAAGCTTATCCTTTGCCAGAACCCAAGGGCTTTCCAGGTGGCTCAGACAGTAAAGAACCCATTGCAATACAGGAGAGCCGGGTTCAATCCCTGGGTCAGGAAGATCCCCTGGAGAAGGGAATGGCAACCCACTCCAGTATTCTTGCCTGCAGAATCCCATGGACAGAGGAGCCCAGTGGGCTACAGTCTGTGGGGTCACAAAGAGTCAGACATGACTGAGCGACTAACGCACTATCCCCTTCACTCTACCACCAGAGACGGATGCTCATCCCCCACCATCCCAACCCTTCAGTGGCCCCGACAACAGTAACAACCACAGCCAACCACAGCCACCACTTACTGAAAGCCTAACCCACGCCAGTTATTCTGTGCCAGGCAGCAAGCTGCGGCTGGTCGGGGAGATTTTAAATAGAGTCACTCTTGGCGCCTGCCTGCTGTCCCACCCTGCACCCCGCCAACACACACACACACACGCACACACACACACACACGGACAGTTTAGATCCTCAGTGATTTCTATTTCCAAATGCCAACCAGAAAGAAGAAAAACAGATGTTTTCTGGGGGTGTTAATTAGTGAATGGTGTGTTCGTCATTATGTACCAGAGATGATTGTCAGCAACGAAGCAAACACACACCCGGATGGAAGGAGCGGCGCTGAACTGTGCTCTTGTGATGCAATCAGGCCGCTGTGTTCTTTAAGCAAAGCTTCACTGGAAAAGGAAGCAGGTGTGCAGGGTTAGCGCGCCTACGAGGTGCAGGGCTCCGCGGTGTGAGCTGAGTTTGCAAGTCCTGGGTGCCTGTCTTCCCTAGGAAGGGCCCCAGGCACACTTTCTCGGACGTATGAACCCAGCCATTCTGTCCACATGGACCTGGTCACCGTGGCAAGTCCTCCAACACTGAGAAAGTACTGCAGAGAGCCCAGTTGTCAGCGGGCATCTCCCAGCCCATGGAGGTCCAGGAGATCCTGGCTGACACCTTGTTCCAGGTAGCCCCTCCCCAAAGGATGCAAGGAAGGCTCAACTCTCCCCAAGATGCCTGGGGTTCCCTGGGGCCTCCATCCCCACAGCCACCTCCATACCCAGTGTTGCTCATCTACTGAATTATCTGACGCTCTGTTCCCTGCACTTTCCTCTCTATCTCCACCCAAGTGATGACCCATGGAAACTCTTTACCTTCTTTCTCTTCCAGGAAATCAACTGGGGATGTTCCAGGGCATTGCTTTTGGAGCACCTATGGATGAGCTGTGGGTCACCAAGGAAGTTCATGTGGTGGATTTGAGTGCAAGCAACTTAAAACAGCATGCTTGACACTCCTGTTATAAACGTCCTTCTGACCGACCTACGTACGGGAGGGCTTCTCACTGGCCCTTTCACCCTGCAGAGCCCTCGGCCTTCTGCCACTTTGCTGGTTCTTCTCCATCTCTTCTCTTCCTCCCTCTGCCTTTCATCCCCTTCCAGAGTCAGCTCCAGGCGGGTCTGCATTCATAGAGGTGCTTGGCAGAACAAAGAGTCTTTGTGGGCCAGAGCACCCCTTCCTTAGAGGGCTATTGTGGTTATAAATAGCAAAGACATTTTCCTCCTTTACAGAATCAAGTTTCAAGAACCAGAAATTCCCCACCTTGGGTGTTCCTACTGCCTTGCAGGCACGCAGACAGCCCTGGACTCAGGTCCCTGATGCCAGTTCCTCCCCCTGTCTCACCTTGGAGGTTTGTCCATCTCCCTGAAACTTTGGGGGGTATGAGGATACCCCACTTTCCCCTCTTCTGAGTCACCCTCACCTCCTCTGCCGACCATACCCTCTCTCAGTCAGCTCTTTATGGAGGCATGTACTAAAAATTATCTTCCCTCCTGTCCTCCTCCTCCTTCTTTACATTAATAGACTCTACTTTTTAAGCATAGAAGAGTTTTAGACTTATAGAAACATTGAGTAGATTGTACCAACTGTTCTCCTACACACCCCCCGCCCCCCGACAAAGTGTCTCCTATTATAGTCACCTTACCTACCAGCATGGCACACTTGTGAGAATTGATGGAACAACAGTGGTCCAGTATTATTTATTTTTATTGGAGTATAATAGCTTTACAATGTTGTGTTAGTTTCTGCTGTACAACAAAGTGAATCAGATATATATATATGTATATATATATATATATATATATCCCCTCTTTTTTTTTAATTTCCTTCCCATTTGGGCTTCCCTGGTAGCTCAGACAGTCAAGTGTCTGCCTGCAGTGCAGGAGACCCTGGTTCAACCCCTGGGTTGGGAAGATCCCCTGGAGAAGGAAATGGCAACCCACTCCAGTACTCTTGCCTGGAAAATCCCATGGACTGAGGAGCCTGGTGGGATACAGTCCACAGGGTCGCAAAGAGTCGGACACGACTGAGCGACTTCCCTTTCACTTCCTTTTACTAGGTCACCACAGAGCATCAGGTAGGGGTTCCCTGTGCTAGGCAGTGGTTTCTCATCATTCATCTATTTTACACATAGTATCAACAGTGTATACATGTCAATCCCAATTTCCCAACCCGTCCTACCCTGCTCTTCCCACTTGGTGTCCATATATTTGTTCTCTATACCTGTATCTCTATTTCTGCTTGCAAATGGGTTCGTCTGTACCAGTTTCCTAGATTTCACATATATGCATTAAATATACAATATTTGTTCTCCTCTTTCTGACTTCCTTCACTCTGTATGACATTCTCTGGGTCCATCCACATCTCTACAAATGGCACAATTTTGTTCTTTTTCATGGCTGAATAATATTCCACTGTGTATGTCATCTTTATCCATTCTTCTGTCCATGAACATTTAGGTTGCTTCCATGTCCTGGCTATCATAAATAGTGATGCCATGAACATTGGGGTGCATGCAGCTTTTTGAATTATGGTTTTCTCTGGATATATGCCCAGTGGTCCCTTATTGTTAATTAAAGTCCACTGTCTGTTTGGATTCTCTTGGCTTTTCCCTATGTCCTCTCTCTGTTCCAGAATCCCACTGAGGACAGCACATTACATTTAGTCTTTGCATCTCCTTAGGTTCCTCTTGGCTGACAATTTATGAAACTTTCCTTGTTTTTGGTGGCCTAGACAGTTTTCAGGAATTCTGGTCAGGTATTTTGTAGGATGTCCCTCTTTTGGAATAGATCTGATGAGTTACTCATGATTAGACTGGGGTTATGGGTTTTTGCAAGAAAGATAGTATGACACCAACATCAATAGTACGTACTCTCAATGTGAAATACGGCTGCCCACACTGGCCTTGATCACCCGGGAGACACGGTGTTTGTCAGCTTCTGCACCATGAAGCTACTCTATTTCTTTTTTTGTTTTTTTTTTAAGTCTTTTTTGATATAGGTCATTTTTAAAGTCTTTACTGAATTTGTAACAATATTGCTTCTGTTTTATGTTTTGATTTTTGGGCCCTGAGGCACGTGGGATCTTAGCTTCCCCAGAGATGGAGCCAGCACCCCCTACATAGGAAGGTGAAGTCCTAACCACTGGACCGCCAGGGAAGTCCCAAAGCTACTCTTTTTGCCCCTTCCCCCGCTTTTCCATCCTCTGGTCTTTTGAAGGAAGCCAGGACACATGGCCCACACATGAGGGATGGGGAGTTATGCCCAACTCCTGAAGGGTCAGCGTAAACAGGAATGATTTGGGATTCTTCTGCATGGGGCACTGGTCTCTTCTCTCTCCATTATTCAATCTTTTATTTCTATCAGTATGAGGCAGGGGTATTTATTTTATGTTGTTGTGTAGTCACTCTGTGGTTTCCCGCTCTTTTGCTACCCCATGGACTATAGCTCACCCAGCTCCTCTGTCCATGGGGATTCTCCAGGCAAAAATACTGGAGTGGGTTGCCATGCCCTCCTCCAGGGGATCTTCCCCACCCAGGGATTGAACTTACATCTCCTGCGTCTCCTGCATTGCAGACAGATTCTTTATCACTGTGCCACCAGGGAAGCCCATTTATTTTATACTTTGGTTTATAATGCAATGTCCCTTAATTGTGTTGCTCAGATCGGTCCAGCTTTGGCTATAGTGGGGGCTCTTTCATCCTCCCTGTGGTCCTTTGACAAACTCCCATACATACCTGTGCCTGGGTGTTCAATCACTTTTTACTTTCGGGCACTACAAGATGCTCTCTTCTTTCTTGTCATCCGCACTCTTGGCTATTCTTGGTCTTGTTCTCAATTCTTTTTTCTCCTGAAATAAAATAAATGCTTCGACTGCCAGAGCACCAAACAAGCCCAGCCCTCTCCCGTGGGTGACCCAGGGACTGCCCACATCTCTTCCTGGCTGAGCAGGCATGTTTTCAGTTAGTCACCTCAGCACACCTCTGCATCGGCACCATCCAGCTCATCTTAGAGTGAGTCAGGGACATGAAGGAATTGGGCCGGAACCATGCAGAGGACCTGAACCCGAGGCTTCTCTTACACAACGCAGTGGCCTTGACTTGGAGGAAATGTTCCCTTAGCTTCTTCTTGGAGCAAGCGCAGTCCTAGCACTTCTTTGAGGGGGACACGGACCTCCAAGTCTTCCCCACTTTTCCTTCCTTTGAAACATTCCTTGTGGACCCTTCAACACCATCCCTTTCAGGCCATGCCCATCCCTCATCTCTGCTTGGGGGTCTGGAAACACACCTCCATGCAAGGTAATGGAAATGGGTGACTGGATGACTGTTAATCAACAAATCATGCCTCTGTAAACAGCTTGAAGATCCATTCCCTGGATTAACAGTTGTCTCTGGCGGCTTCCCTGGTGTCCAATAGCTAAGACTCTGTAATGCCAATGCAAAGGGGGTGGGTTCCATCCCTGGTCTGGGAACTAAGATCTCATGTGGCCAAATGAATAAAACGGCTAATAATAAATAATGCTTAAAAAAATTGTCTCCATCAGTGGGGGAGGGGCATGACCCACTGATTCTACTCCCCACAAGATGGCTTTTGGTGGATTTTAAATGACACTTAACACATGAAGGGAAAAAATAAGCATAAGCCGAAACCACTCTATTTTTATGAGAGGGTATGCATATTTATACATCAATCTCATATTTAAATGTTCCAGTTTGGGCTATGGTTTTTCCGAAAAAGTACTTTTTTTTTTCCTTTTTATAGAAACACGGTTCACTTTGAATTGTGGCAGATTTTTTGAAAAGAAAAGGCTACATTTGAACTTTAGAACTCAAAGAGTGGTCCGTAGCAACCACAGGAACAAGATTTCACGAAATCCTCAGGGGCCCTACCAGGAATGGGACAGCGGGGACGTCCGCTGGCTCGCTCATGGTTAAGTGCCATCGTCACTGGGGCCTGTGGTCCCAACCGCGAGCATGTGACGAGGGGCTCTGGATGAAGCAGCTGGGCTGAGTCAGACCTTCTGCTTGCCTTGGCACCCGCTCGGCGGAAGGCGGTTCCCAAACAGATGCTTCCCCCGGCCCTCCCTGGGCCCGCCCTCGCCCGCCCTGGCCACGCCCTCGCCCGCCCTGGCCACGCCCCTGCCTGAGGCCCCGGCTCTCCGCACTGCTGCCAGGGCAGCCTCACTCCTGGGCCTGGCTCCGCCGGCCGGCTGCGAGAGGGGAGGACGGCGCAGGAAGGGAGGATCAAGAGGGGCTGGGAAGTGTGGACCGAGTCGCTGAGCCCAGTGGGTCCAGAGAGGAGCCTGGCTGTGTTCACCAGGCGAGGGGTGTTGTCTGCTGTCTCTGGCCAAGTCAGGCTCACCAGGAGGGTGGGTTTTAAATTCCCCTTCGAATCCTAGCTGGGGGCCAGACTCTGGTCTGCATGAAGCTTTGGAGGGAGGATGAACTCAACTTTTTTGATCCAGAGAAATTCATATTCCTTTGACCAGCTCCCTCCGTCATAAGGGCAGGGTCTACTCTAGTCTCCTCATTTTTTTTTTTTTTTAATGCAGATCTTTTTAAAAAGTCTTTAATTTGTTACAATATGGCTTCTGTTTTATGTGTTTTTTGGCCTTGAATCATGTGGGGTTTTAGCTCCCTGACCAGGGATCAAACCTTCTCCCCCTTCACTGGAAGGCAAAGTCTAACCACTACACCGCCAGGGACGTCCCATTAGACCCTTTATTAAGTCACGGTGGCAATTTTGCAGCTCTAGCATCAGGTCCAGTGTGAAGTGTGTTACAGGTGTGCCTTATCTCAGTCTTGTCCTACAGCATCCCTGTGAGAAGATAGAATCCTTATCCTCAAGTTGCAAATGACTAAGAGGCTCAGAGATGTGAGCAGGTAGGAGAGTATGAAGTCAAACCCAACTCCAAAGTCCATGGACGGACCACTGGGTGAAACTCCCTGCCTGGATCTGACCCAAGTATCAAAAGACCTGGAACCTGATGTTTGTTTGTCCTTAATCGGCTGGGTCACCTTGAGTAAGTCACTCTCCCTTCTCCGATCCCAGGTTCATTATGAGTCAAATGGAGCTCATTCTAGGACTCACCTATCAAGGTGTTCTGAAGAAATGTGTTTCCTGTAGCAAGTGACAAAAAGTCTGCACATAAATTCCCCTCTCCCTCCACCCCTGCTGAGTTCTGAGGCATCTGCTTCATTCTCATAGCGCCTTATGGTCACGTTGTTGTTCTTCAGTTGCTCGGTCATGTGTGACTCTTTGCCACCGCATGAATTGCAGCCTGCCAGGCTCCTCTGTCCAGGAGATTCTCCAGGCAAGAATACTGGAGTGGGTTGTCATTTCCTCCTCCAAGGAATCTTCCAGTCCCAGGGATCAAACGCGAGTCTCCTGCATTGGCAGGTGGATTCTGTATCACTGAGTCACCAGAGAAGCCCTTCTTTTGTCTTTAGACCTATGGGGCAGCAGAAGAGAGGAAATAGTCTCCCCAGAGCCCAAATCTGACTGAGGGTTCTCCGTGATGACCACGAAACCCCTCACTCGCAGAGACTCTTTGGACTCATCTTTCCCCTGCACAGAATGGGAGGCTGGGACAGAGTCGCTCAGTTCCAAACCAGGTCTTCCTCCAGGCTCCTGATATGCATCACTCACCAGTGGTTATTGGTTTATCCCTTTGGCAGCTTGTCTACCTGCCCCCTCATCTCTAGTGTCTTGATGAGTCTAAGTTCAGGCTGTACTTCTGAGGTTGTTGCCTGACTGCTGAGTGGTCCCGCTCTAAAGCTGTGCTCTACCTAGCCAGTCACACAGATCTTTGGCCCTTCCTCGCTTAAAAAAAATGAGGCTTCCTAGGTGGCTAAGTGGTAAAGAATCTGCCTGCCAATGCAGGAGACTCAGGAGACATGGGTTTGTTTCCTGGGTCAGGAAGATCCCTTGGAGGAGGAAATGGTAACCCACTCCAGTATTCTGGCTTGGAAAATCCCATGGACAGAGGAGTCTGGCAGTCTATAGTCCATGGAATCTCAAGAGTCTGACACAACTAAGCAACGAATACTTTCTCTATTCTTAGCTCTGGGGGAAATCCTCACCCCTGGCCAGGATAGAAATAGAAGAAACCAGCTTTAAAAAAAAAAAAAAAAAAGCACTCTTTTCCCTTGGGGGCAGAAAACCACCAGAGCCCACCACATTGACTTTGTCTAAAAACAAGGGATCTGCTTAAAACAAAATAGAGAGAAAAGTGCGTCTCTCCTTTGTCTGGAGTTGGAGCTACATATTGCACAGACAGAGGGTTTTGCACCCCTCCTACAGGAATCCCTCTCTTAATAAAGCCGCAGCGCCCACAACCTGAGTACGACTGGGGTTAACCTAAGGGAGGGGAGGGGACAGACAGGACTGCAACGCCTTCTGCATCTACCTGTCATTTGTCTCAGGGAAATCGGTCCAGAAATTCTGTGGACATTTGCTATCAGCAAATAATTCTCCCATTTCCTACCGCAGAGTTATATGCAATATAAATATAAATGCTGGTGGGTAGGAGCAGGCCCAAGCGACTTCATAGACAGAAATGCAATTCTTAGTGAATGAAAGCATACAAACAAACTCAGCAAAATTCTCTACGGTCTAGAATCTTCTGGGATGGTGCAGTCCTAAATTACAGAGTCTCTTTCTTGAGATGAAACTGTATGCCTCAAGATGTAATTATTCTTTTAACCATTTTGGAAGGAAATTATTCTCCCTGAAGGTTGAGCTCCTTGAAGGCAGAGCTGTGTGTTAATCTCTGCATCACCCATGGTGCCCAGCTGTGAGAAATATCTTCCCAGCATCTCTTTTTCTTTCCTCCCTCTGTATTGTATCAAGCTATAGTAAAAATCTACATTTCCCATTCTCCTCGCACCTAGAGATGGCCAATGAAATACAAATAAAATTGGGTAACGTTTCCATTAAAGCTGTTTTGAAAGAGGTTGATTCAGATGGAAAATATGCCTTTACTGTCATTTCCCTGTCCTCTTCCCTGCTGACTGGAAGTTAGCTGTGATGACTGGAATTGCAGCAGTCATATTGTGATCATTAGGCAACTTTTAGACTGTAAACCAGAATGGTGAAAAAAAGGGAAAGCAGAAATATAGAATGTTATTAATGAAATAGGATGCCACCATACAAGCCTTAGACTCCCTACTTCTGGGATTTCTGTTATGTGAAAGAAAAATACCCACTATAGCTTGTTTGGCTCCCTATAACTAGCAGCCAGAAACAATAGCTAACTAATATACTAGAAGAGGCCTTGGCATATAGTAAGGGGCTTGGTGAAAGACTGAATGAATGCATGGTATGGTCTTGTATTAAGTCCTCAAAGTCTTGATGTGTGCATGCTTGCTTCAGTTGTGTCTGACTCTTTGCAACCCTATGGACTGTAGCCCACCAGGCTCCTCTGTCCATGGGATTTCCCAGGCAAGAATGCTAAGTTGGTTGCCATTTCTTTCTCCAGGGTATCTTCCTGACCCAGAAATTGAACCTGCATCTTCTGCATTGACATGCAGGTTCTTTACCCCTGAGCCACCAGGGAAGCCCTTCCATGTGGATACATATTTATTTAATTCATTCCTTTTTATTAGCTCCATCATATTACATTGTATGATGTTTTGATAATTTGCCAAGTAATTCTTTGGCAAAAAACATTTTTTGGAATCTTTTCCAGTGTTCCACTATTGCCAAAAAAATTTAAAAAGTGCTGAACTGAACAACAGGCATTCTTTTAAGATGAAGTCCTAGAGTGGAGTTGCAGGGTCAGAAAGTATCTCATCTCTAATTGATCATCAGGTAGTGTCCAAATTCCCTCCTCAAATTTTCTGGGCTCTTTTTCTAATAAATAAACTTAATGAATACCAAGCATGTGTGCCTAAGTCACATGTATGCCAGATGCCAATCTCCTCACCTCTGCTCATTATTAGCTGACAGCTTGACCTTTGTGGGGGCTTCCTGGGTTGTGCAAGTGGTAAAGAACTCACCTGCCAATGGGGGAGTTGAAAGATACATGGGTTCAATCCCTGGGTCAGGAAGATCCCCTGGAGAAGGAAATGGCAACCCACTCCAGTATTCTTGCCTGGAAAATCCCACGGGCAGAGGAACTTATTGACCTTTGTGATGAACACCCCAAGTCACCCCATACTTGTTGGCATCTCCAAACAGTGCAGGCCCACCACTATGGGTGGCATTCCACACTCTCTATTTCAATGTGATTTTGTGTGGAAAGCCCTTGCCATGCTGTCTGCCCTCAAACTCCTCCAGAACAGTGGCCGAGACATCTCAACAGGTCCTCACTCTTCTGCCTTTGCACTCCTTTACATCACTTTGTGCATGAGTGCTAAGTCACTTCAGTAATATCTGACTCTCTGCAACCCCATGAACTATAGCCCAGCAAGCTCCTCTGTCCATGAGATTCTCCAGGCAAGAATACTGGAGTGAGTTGCCATTTCCCTCTCCAAGGGATCTTCCCCACTCAGGGATTGAACCTGTGTCTCTTATGTCTCCTGCGTTGGCAGGTGGGTCCTTTACCACCGAGCCACCAGGGAAGCCCTTGCATCACTTCACAATACCTAAAATTATTTGTTAGCATATCTTTTTTTCTCCCAATGGATGGGGAATACTTACATGTCAGAGACTGAGTACTAGCTAATTATGCAAAGAATGTGCTCTTTGACAATCAAATGATGATTTCTGAGCATCTTTTGTTCCCATTGGTTGCTTTCTGATAACTTGCTCTCCCCGCTCCCCCTGAGCCTGGTAGATGTGCAAGCAGTGCCGATTGCTGTGTTTGGTCATAGTCCAGAACTTTATGTACCTACCAGTGATAAAGCTGCCCTAAGGGATAAAATGGGGCAATGGAAATTGACAAGCTAAGGAGGTAATAACTGGGACTTGCCAACAGGGAGTGATGAAGATTGAAACTTTGTGAGTGTGTGGGTTCTGTGGAGGGCACAGGAGGAAAGAGCCTAGGGAATGGATGAAGAGAGAGAGAAGCAGCCCTAGACAAAAGGTGCACCTGAGAGAGAGAGAGAGGTCAGAGGTCAAGGGGATAGACTTCCTGCATAGTTGTGTATGTGTGTGTGCGCACGCGCGAGTGCGCTTAGCTGCTCAGTCATGTCCGACTCTGCGTCCCCATGGTTGCCAGTCAGACTTCTCTGTCCATGGGATTCTCCAGGCAAGAATACTAGAGTGGGTAACCATTCCCTTCTCCAGGCAATCTTCCAGATCCAGGGATTAATCTGGGTCTCCTGCTTTGCAGGTGGATTCTTTACCATCTGAGCCACCAGAGAAACCCTCCTGTATAGTTAGGGGGAACATAATCAGGGGAGACTTCCTGGAGGAAGGGGACTCCCAGGTGCAGGTTTGAGTCCTAGCTTTGCCACTTACAAACTTGTGACCTTGAGCTTGATAATTCATAAGCATCTTTCTCATGTGTCAAGTGAGAATAATAAGACTGATCTGCTGGAGTTATCCTAAGGACTAAATGAAGTCATGCCTCTAGCATGGTTCCCCTAGCATCTCATTTCTCTGCTCAGTGACTCGTTCAGAACAATGAACCACATAGGCAAAACGCTTATCAAATCTCTCCCCTATAAGGTGACCTTCAATGGATCTGTGGAGATCCATCAGTACCACCAATACTTTTTCTCCAGACTCAATGCTCCTAGCCCATGACATCCTGATCATGCCGCTCTGAACCCCTTTCCTAAGAAAGCACTTGGAGGTGAATGCTGGTGTTCAGCATTGGGGGCACTCTTAGCCACCCCCCTCAGTCCATATCATTCATGAGCATTTACATTTTTATTTTTAATATCCCAATTATTGTGTTGCCTTATAATGAGCTTGTGGTTATCTGGAACTCTTAGGCATTTACTTTTACAAATTAATTTTTGCCACCAAATAAACTCTTTTGTTGCCAGAGTTTATCCTTATTTGTCAAGATCTACCTCATCACAATGTCAGCCTGACGGCATATTTTGAAACCTCATCCTTCTGTCCAGAGAAATGTCAGCCAATATGTTTTCTAGTAGCCAAAGGCAATGGTTGTGCGTGTGTGTGTGTGTGTGTGTGTGTGTGTACACTCAGTCGTGTCCAAGTCTTTGGGACCCCATGGACTATAGTCCACAGGCTCCTCGGTCCATGGGATTCTCCAGACAAGAACACTGGCATGGGTTGCCATTTCCTCCTCCAGGGGACCTTCCCAACCCAGGGATCAAACTCATGTCTCCTGTGTCTCCTGCATTGGCAGGTGGATTCTTTACCATTCAGCCACCTAGGAAGGCAATGCTTCTTCATCGTCTTTGCCACTTTCATCAGGACCTGTGCTCTAGACAATTCTCCAGTGTGTTGCCCCGAGTTCTGGACTGATGTGTGCTTCCCAGGGCCAAACAGAGTGGGACACTTACTTTCTTTTTTAATGATATATTCTTTTTTTTTTTCCATGCCCCTTGTGGCATGCAAAACTTCCCTGACCAGCAATAGCACTTGTGCCCCCAGCATCGGGAGCGAGGAGTCTTAACCACTGGAATATCTGGGAAGTCCGAAACTTTCTTGATATAAAGGTTCCTTTCTGTATGTCCAGCCTAAGATGGTGACAATCTGCTCTACGGGGCGTTTGTTGTTCAGTAGCATTCTGAGATCCCTTTCATGTAAAAAATCTTCCATTCATAGAAGCTGCTGCCTGGAAGATTGTGGGCAGTTTTGAATTTTTATTAAGAATCCAGTGATCGCCCCAGGGATTTCCCTGTCGCACACAGTAACCATTGCTTATTGTTTCCAAAAAGGGAATGAGGGAGTTTGGCAGTGTCTGAGCACAGCCCTAAGTGGCTGAAGGGGGCTGTCATCCCCGTGGCCACGCATCTCTCCCGAAGCAGTGGACCTTCAGAAGGTGACGGATGAGCAGAGCTTAAGATCAAGCCCCAGGGACAAACACACAGCACACTTGAAAATGCCCCAGCAAGCATTGCTCAACAAAGAGTGTTTTGGAATCTGCAGGGAACGCGTGCACTCCACGAGGGCTTTCAGGGCAGGCATTTGTGGTTACAGCGTACCGTTCGCTGACGGTTTGCTTTTTGGCCTCTTCCCAGCCTTAAATAAATAAAGATGATTTATCATGTGAGACATGGGAGTTTCCCTTTATAAATCGAAAGTATAGAGTAATGGGAATATCATGGAAGGCTTGTTATCTGGGAAAGGAATAAATTCCCATCTAACATCATGGCAGTTGGGTGTCTCCTTACACTTTGACCTCTAAGAGGGTTTAAAGTAGGGAGTGGAAGGCACGCCCTTTCATTTCCTCTACAGCCTCTTCTTCCCTCCATCAAAAGCAGGGAGCCATACGTATCTGGTAGTGATTCAACTAAATCTCTTGGAGTGGGATGACCCTCCTCATAACTCCACTGGAGAGTCCCTGTAATCCCATGGGGTGTGTGTATGTGTGTATACACAGACACATATGTGTCTGGACCAGCGCCAAAAGCACTTTCTGCCATAATGGAAATTTTCTACAATCTGTGATGTCTGATACCGTAGTCACCAGCCACATGTGGCTATTGAGCACTTGAGATGTGGCCAATGTGGTGGAGAAACTGAGTTTTTATTGCATTTCATCATAATGAAGTTTAAGTAGCCACATGTGGCTATAGCATAGGTCTATACCCCAGAGCTGTAGGTTCAAGTCCACCTACTCACTCTCTGTCTCACTTATTTATTCAGCAGAAGTTCTCCTAGCATCTTCTACCTGCCACGTGCTAACCTGAAGGCCGATAGTCTTAGAGAGGTCATAAGCCACAGCCCCACACTACAGAGAACTTACTGTCTCATGGGGACAGAGAGCAGGTGAAAAGACAATTCAGGTGCAGTGTGGAAAGTACGGGAACAGAGGTGTCTACAAAGTAGCATTCAGGAAGGCATGGGAAGTTCTGTGTCTGAAGGACGTTTGGAAAATGTTTGCAAAAGAAATAATGTTGAACAATGTGTTCAGATAATTGTTTCTAAAGTCCTGGACTTGGCACTTGTTTTCAGAAGGAATTTAGAAGTTCCATCTCTAGCCCAGCCTCAATTTTACCCCCTACCATGGTTTTTCAGCAACTCCTGGCAACAACACTCTTGGAAACACATTTCTCTGTTTTGGTATCTCAACAAATCTGTTAATCAACCAATGAATACTACTAGGAAATGTGGTTTCGACATAGATCAACAGTCCCACAAGTTCATGACAGTCCTCTGGTCCAAAGACTTTTCAATCAGAGAAGCAATGCTCAGAAAGGAGAGCAATTTAGGTGAGAGCGAAGATGAGGTACTGCTAGGGGGCTGATGGAAAAGGTGGGGCTTCAAAACAGGATATTCCTTCTTGAAGACAACTTTTTGTCTATCATTCTTAATTTAGAAATTAATCCAAAGCATGAGAAGCTATAAAAAACAAACATTTTGTTTCAGATTTTTTTCTTTTATTTTTTAAACTTTTTATATTATATTGGGTTATAGCTAATTAACAATTTTGTGATAGTTTCAGGTGGAAACTATCCACCTGAAAGGAACTATCCATAGCAAAGGATAGTTAACAAAAAGGATAGTTTTGCTACCCATAACAAAGGAACTCAGCCAAACATATACCTGTATCCATTCTCCCCCAAACTCCCCTCCCATCCAGGCTGTCACATAACACTGAGCAGAGTTCCCTGTGCTGTACAGTAGGGCCCTGTTGGTTATCCTTTTAAATGTAGCAGTGTGTACATCCCAAACTTCCTAACTGTCCCATCCCCCAGGCAACTATAAGTTCATTCTCTAACTCTCTCTTTCTGAAAAAGCAAACATTTTTAGCTATCAGGGTTAAAGAACATTTAGTACAAAAATGAAACTTAGAATCATATTTGTGTACTGCCCAATGCTCTGATTCCTAAGAAAGGCTAATGTTTTCATCAAAACTGAATGTGAACTTAACCTAATGTCTATATCAGTTAAAGTGGAAGAAATCTTTTCTATCAATTCCCTGGCTTCCAGCTGGCGCCACTCCTCCTTTCCACCACCATCAGTGAAGGATCTCATGGAAAGTCAACTGCCTTTGTACTTCTGAGTAAGCTTCGATCACACACTCATCAGAACTCTGATTTTTTGTTACAATGTCTGACAGATGAAGGATGATTGCTTGAAGCAATACAAAGACTAGACAATGTAATTGCACATGAAAAATAAAAGGAGTGCAATATTAGAAAGAGAGACAAGGATGTCATCATTTTAAGGAGACATAATAACATACAGTACTAGATGCCAGGTAACTGTAGCTAAAGGAGTACTCTCGAACACATTCTTAAAAAGGAAATTGTCCTTTTGAATTTAATAAAATTATTTCATTACAAGGAAATAAAACAATTGAAATATTATGATCTTTTTTTAAATTATGAAATACTTCAGTTCAGTTCAGTCGCTCAGTCATGGCTGACTCTTTGAGACCCCATGGACTCCAGCACTCCAGTCTTCCCTGTCCATCACCAGCTCTCACGGAGCTTGCTCAAACTCATGTCCATCAAATCAGTGATGCCATCAAACTGTCTCATCCTCTGTCATCCCCTTCTTCTCCTACCTTCAATCTTTCCCAGCATCAGAGTCTTTTCCAATGAGTCAGATATTCCCATCAGGGGGCCAAAGTATTGGAGTTTCAGCTTCAGCATCAGTCCTTCCAATGAACACTCGGGACTGATCTCCTTTAGGATGGACTGGTTGGATCTCCTTGCAGTCCAAGGGACTCTCAAGAGTCTTCTCCAACACCACAGTTCGAAAGCATCAATTCTTTGGCGCTCAGCTTTCTTTATAGTCCAATGCTCACATCCATACATGACCACTGAAAAAACCATAGTCTTGACTAGATGGACCTTTGTTGGCAAAGTAATGTCTCTGCTTTTGTGTAAAAAGAAGCAGGCGTCTTTTAATTTCATGGCTGCAGTCACCATCTGCAGTGATTTTGGAGCCCCAAAAATAAAATCTGTCACTGTTTCCATTGTTTCCCCGTCTATTTGCCATGAAGTGATGGGACCAGATGCCATGATCTTAGTTTTCTGAATGTTGAGTTTCAAGCCAACTTTTTTACTCTCCTCTTTCACTTTCATCAAGAGACTCTTAGTTCTTCTTCGCTTTCTGCCATAAGGGTGGTGTCATCTGCATATCTGAGGTTATTGCTATTTCTCCCAGCAATCTTGATTCCAGCTTGTGCTTCACCCAGCCCAGCATTTCGCATGATGTATTCTGCATATAAGTTAAATAAGCAGGGTGACAACATACAGCCTCGATGTACTCCTTTCCCGATCTGGAACCAGTCTGTTGTTCCATGTCCAGTTCTAACTGTTGTTTCTTGACCTGCATACAGATTTCTCAGGAGGAAGGTAGGTGGTCTGGTATTCCCATCTCTTGAAGAATCTCCACTGTTTGTGGTGATCCATACAGTCAAAGGCTTTAGGGGTAGTCAATAAAGCAGAAGTAGATGTTTTTCTGGAACTCTCTTGCTTTTTCAATGATCCAGCAGATGTTGGCAATTTGATCTCTGGTTCCACTGCCTTTTCTAAACCCAGCTTGAACATCTGGAAGTTCATTGTTCATGTACTGTTGAAGCCTGGCTTGGAGAATTTTGAACATTACTTTGCTAGCATGTGAGATGATAGCAATCGTGCAGTAGTTTGAGCATTCTTTGGCATTGCCTTTCTTTGGAATTGGAATGAAAACTGACCTTTTTCAGCCCTGTGACCACTGCTGAGTTTTCCAAATTTGCTGGCATATTGAGTGAAGCACTTTCACAGCATCATCTTTCAGGATTTGAAATACCTCTACTGGAATTCTATCACCTCCACAAGGTGATGTTTCCTAAGGCCCACTTGACTTCTAATTCCAGGATGTCTGTCTCTAGGTGAGTGATCACACCATCATGGTTATCTGGGTCATGAAGATCTTTTTTGTACAGTTCTTCTGTGTATTCTTGCCACCTCTTCTTAATATCTTCTGCTTCTGTTAGGCCCATACAATAATTGAATATATATATACACACGAAGCAAGATATATATACATGTTAGTTGGTCAGTTGTGTCCAACTCTTTATAACCCCATGGATTGTATCCTGCCTGGCTCCTCTGCCCATGGACTTCTCCAGGCAAAAATACTGGAGTGGGTTGCCATTTCCTACGCCAGGAGATCTTCCTGACCCAGGGATCAAACCCATATCTCCTGCATTGCAGGCAGATTCTTTACTGTCTGAGCCACCAGGGAATTACAAAGTAAAATAATGTAAGTGGTAGTTCACAGTACCCAGTTTAAGAAGTACATAATATCTAAAGAGAAAACAATATACAAAATATTCTTGGAAGATATAAATAAAGATTTGAATGTACTATGTTTCATCTGGGAAGGCTAAATGCTATTGAAAGATGATTTTTCTATGAGGCATTTACAGACATTATAATCAGAATAAAAAAGTCAAGAGACTATTTAATGGAGATACAGAAAATAATTTCAAACTTTATTTTAAAAGACAGATGAAATAGTTACAATAAAATGATTTAAAATTCAATATTAAAATATGTGCAAGTTCAAATTAAATATAGATGAATGGAGTAGAGCAAAAGGTCCAGAAATATACTTGGCTAAATATAAAAATCTAATATTTAGCATTTTGGAACCAGAAAGCAATGAAAGATTATCTGATAAGTGCTGCTTGACATCTGGGGGCTTCCCAGGTGGTACTGCTGCTGCTGCTAAGTCGCTCAGTCGTGTCCGACTCTGTGCGACCCCATAGACGGCAGCCCACCAGGCTCCCCCGTCCCTGGGATTCTCCAGGCAAGAACACTGGAGTGGGTTGCCATTTCCTTCTCCAATGCATGAAAGTGAAAAGTGAAAGTGAAGTCGCTCAGTCGTGTTGGACTCTTCTCGACCCCATGGACTGCAGCCTACCAGGCTCCTCCGTCCATGGGATTTTCCAGGCAAGAGTACTGGAGTGGGGTGCCATTGTCTTCTCCCCCAGGTGGTACTAGTGGTGAAAAATCCACCTGTCAATGCAAAAAACACAGGAGACGTGGGTTCCATCCCTAGGTGGGGAAGATCCCCTGGAGGAGGGCACGGCAACCCACTCCAGTATTCTTGCCTGGGAAGTCCCATAGACAGAGGAGTCTGGCAGGCTACAGTCCATGGGGTTGCAAAGAGTCAGACCTGACTGAAGCGACTTAGCGCGCACACACACACACGCGTAAATGCACAGTAGGCACCTGGAAAAGTATAGGATGATAAGTACGTGGACTCAACGTGCCAAGTGCTTTAGGTGCTGAGAAACACGCAAAGTGCTTTCAGGTGCTGAGTGTAGAGTGTTGTTGTTTTTTAACACAGATGTGTCCCTTCAGGTGTTCATCATTGTGGAGGGGACACAGGCTGGACAGGAAATCTCAGTGCAATAAGACAGATGCTCTAGACAAAGTAAGCATAAGAGCTTTGGGAAACACCCAGGAGATCTCAACCCAGACTTGGGCGTCTGCAAAGCTTTCTTAGATGAAGAGAAAGCTAGTCTGGGACCTAAAGGTGGTGGAATTATCTAGCAGAATGAGTCCTTTCAGCAGCAGGGTAAGACTGACTTCAGGATGCCTTTGTGACTTCAGAGGTGACTGGAGGAAACTGAGGCGATAGTTCTTTCAAGAATCTTACATGAACAGGCAGAGACATAGGGCCTGAGCTCAAGTCAGGTGTGGAGTGAAGCGAGGGAAATTCTTTATGAAGGAGAGAGTGGGACAGGCCGACATTCTAATGGGAAGCGAGCATATATGAGGAAGAACTTAAAGATACAGGAGATAGAGAGAACTTGAGTGGAGAGGGTGTGACGAGGCTCAGTCGTGTCTGACTCTTTGCGACACCATGGACTCTGGCTTGCCAGGCTCCTCTGTCCGTGGAATTTCCCAGGCAAGAATACTGGAGTGGGTTGCATTTCCTTCTCCAAGGGATCTTCCTGACCTAGGGATCTAACCTACATCCCTTATGTCTCCTGTATTGAGCAAGCAGATTTGTAAAAAATCACGCCACCTGGGAAGCCCAGGTGAGGGGGATAAATGATAAAGCAAGATCTCCACAGAGGCAGAAAGGAAGGGATCCAGGGCAGAGGTAGGAGAAATATGTAGACAAGTTTTTTTGTTTTTTTTTTTTTTTCTTTTTCAGGGGAGGTTGTTTAATGAGCTATGGGGACAGGGCATACACAGCTTTATACAAAAGAACCAGACTTTGATCCGTGGGAAAATACAGGAAAACAGAAAACTCAGACTTGCTGGGAGAGGGAACAGCGTTTCAGTTGGCTGTTGGAAGAGAAGGAATGTTCCCAGGGTCGAGGGAGCGCAGTGGGGCCTCAGGACTGGGGGCATGGGAGTCAGGGGTGCACCCTGGGATTTGAAGGGTGAACTGCAGGAGGCTGGGGTGGACCCCAGGAACTGATGGAAGGAGGAGAGGGAGGATGGTTCTGGGAAATGGGCAACTGTGTGTGTGTGTTTTATTCAGTCAAAATTCACACAGCATAAAAGTAACAATTTTATGGGCTTTTCTGGTGGCTTGCCAGTGGTAAAGAATCTGCCTGCAATGCAAAAGATGTGGGTTCAATCCCTGGGTCAGGAAGATCCCCTGGAGAAGGGAATGGCTACCCATTCCAGTATTCTTGCCTGTAGAATCCCATGGACAGAGGAGCCTGGTGAGCTGAGAGTACATGGGGTCGCATGGACATGACTGAGCGACTAAACAACAACCATTGTAAAGTGAACAGCTTGGTGGCAGTTAGTACATCCACCCGCTCTATCTGGTTCCAAAATATTTTCATCACCCCCAAAGGAAACGATATACCCGTCAAGTAGTTGCTTCTCATCCCCGCTTCCTCCCAGTCCCTGGTCACCACCAATCTGCTTTTGTCTCTGTGGATTTGCCTACCCTGGACATTTAATGTAAACCACAGGGGGTGCAGTGGTTAAGACTTCACTTTCCAATGCAGGGGGTGTGGGTTTGATCCCTGGTCAGGGAACTAAGATCCCACATGCCTCTTGGCCAAAGAACCATAACATAGAACAGAAGCAATGCTGTAACAAATTCAGTAAAGACTTTTAAACAATGGCTCACATTCAGAGGTAGACCGTGGAAAAGTTTGGACAACAAGGCCTCGTTTGTGATAGCTATGCCTCTCTGATGGGTAAACTGCATTCCTCAAGAATTTTATATAAAACCTATGGAGATAAACTGGATCCAATTATCAGTGCATGCAAGGGGGAACCTACACTCTCCTTTTCCTGTGCTGTGCTCAGTCGGTTCAGTCGTATCCGACTCTTTGCGACCCCATGGATTGTAGCCCACCAGGCTCCTCTGTCCATGGGATTCTCCAGGCAAGGATACTGGAGTGGGTTGCCATGCCCTCCTCCAGGGGATCTTCCTGACCAAGGGATTGAACCTGGAGCTCTTAAGTCACCTGCATTGACAGGTGAATTCTTTCCCACTAGCTAGTGCCACCTGGGAAGCCCACTCTTCTATACTCTTAAAATGCTTTTGTGAAGTGGACCACATTTCATGATCCTGTGTGAGAGATCATATTTTGAAAATCAGAAAACAAAAGCATTATGTTGGAAAAGCCACACTGAACGGGACTAACCATCTAAATGGACCCAACTTCTGCTTCATGCTGTTTTTACTAACTGCTGTTGGAACCAAAAGAGGCCAGATTATAGAGCCTGACTTCACTGAGTGAATCTGTTGCTGGAAAAGAAGGAGCGAACACTGACTTTTTGAAAGTAAATTGCCCTTTAAAGCTCCAGGGGACCGTGCTGTTTAAAGGAACAATGGGGTGAGTGGAGCTCTAATGAGGGGACTCCAGCTTTGGGGTTTGGTGTAACTAGTTTGCTCTGGGCTCCTTTTCCCCTAACTGTGAAGTGAGTAAACAGACCCCTTCTGATGGGGAGGTTCTTAACCAGGGCTGTTCCTCTGCATCACCTAGGGGGAGGTATAGCCCCATATACAGCCCCCTACCCCAGCCCACGGTCCCTACCCCCGTGAAGCTGGATGGAAGAGGGGAGGGCATGGCTGTATGAGCTGACAAAGCTCCCTGGTAACTCAGCCACAAGTTTCCAGTCAGAAACCACAGTGAACGCATCTTATTGAAAAGCTTCAGTTTTGACTTTTGGCAAAACCCATTGCTTTTAAAATGGGCCACTTTTGAGGAAGCCAGCACATGACTAGCATCACAGGACACGTCCCCAACCCAAAGAAAAGAAAGCAAAAGATGAGAAGCGATGCTGGGGCGATGGAGGGAGCTGGTTTTTACTCAGCATATACCAAAGACAAGAGGGAAGGTGGAAGCGAGGAGACTGCAGGAGTCTATAACCAGCCTTTGATTAACTCGACACACCAGATAACAAAGCCATGACTGAGAGGTTCTTAACTGAAAGTGGGAGAAGAGATTCAAGAAAATCTTTTTGCAATCCTCTGTAGTAGCTCAGTGGTAAAGAATCTGCCTGCCAACACAGGAGACGCAGGAGACGTGGGTTCAATCCCTGGGTTGGGAAGATCCCCTGGAGAAGGAAATGGCAACCCACTCCAGTGTTCTTGCCTAGAAAATCCTTTGGACAGAGGAGCCTGGCAGGCTACAGTTCATGGGGTTGCAAAGAGTTGGACAGGACTGAGCACACACACAATCAGGTAATAGAGCAATAATGAACATTATTCATTTTGTAATCAGAAAAAGTATTTCTCATGAAAAAGCGTCTGGCCTTTTGAGTTATTAAAGTAGAGGGATGAGCTGACCACACGCATGGCTAACTCTGTTCTAGCCATACCTGGTCCTCGTGTCTGAAGCTGACCAAAGGCAGTGTGGTTGATGACATTAGCACACAAGTGTTTGAGGGAATTTTACCTGTGTATCACTGGTGCTGTGGTGCCCCTGGTCATTTTTCAGCCTCGCCTCCTAGTGACCAACCCCTCTGACTGTGGGGCCAGCCACAGTGAAGTAATTTGTCATCTCTTGGTCATCCGTGCTTTGCACAAATGAGGACTACCCCCCCTTCCTTCCTTCTTCCTTCCCTTCAGCCTCCAGGCTCCCTCCCATCCTTTCCAGTCTTGGGTCAAATTCCTCCTCTGAAGACATCTCCAATTCCACTTAAAAGACCCAGAGCCTCCATCTCTGGGGATCCCTTGGCACTCTGGACCACCATGATAGCAATAGGTTGAGTGTATAATAAATGCATAGTTATGTGCCTGTCTCCCCCAATCACACTAGTCAGCATTTATGGAGTATTTCCATGGAACAGGTATTATACTAATTTTGGACCAATGTTCTCATTGGATCATCAGAGCAACTCTGCAAAGTGGCCTTTTTTTTTTTTTCTTTGGTAGCATGCAGAACTTCCTGAATGGGGATCCAAATTGCTCCCCCTGCAGTGGAAGTTATCTGGGAGGAAGAGCAGTGAGAGATCCTGAAGAGAGATCTTATTTCCCTGCCCAGTAATTCAACATGAGTAACCTGGATGAAAACCAAGAGCCCTAGCCACTAGACCACGAGGGCTAGGGGCTTAAAGCAAAGTGGCCCTGGCTCTTGCCCATGTTTGAAAGCAAGAATGTTTTCAGGAGGCAAACACTGTAAAAACAGGTACAAAATTTATTATTAGAGACACAGCACAATGTATGGGAGAGAGCACAGAGAAACAGGTTATTTATTTAGGGCAGAAGCAAGGCAGAAATGCACTCCTGAAGAGGAATGTGGGCATCCTGAGTGGGGAGCACGGTAAGTCAAAACTAGGCAGTGCTGAACACCTGGCCGTCCTTTCTAATGCGGAGGAGTGCAGAAAGTCAGAAGTCAGAAACTAGGCAGAGGTGCATCCCAGGAGAGGAGTGCGGGGGTCCCGAGTGAGGAGGAGTGCAGTAAAGAGGTGTTTACATCGCTTTTATAGGACAGTCCTTCCAGGTCTTTGTTAATATTTGGCCAGTTGTCTTGTTTCTTCACCACTCACTGACTAGTCCATGGAATCTCCCCAAGACGCATGTGGAAATTTTGCTAAGACAGATCCCACTGCAGAGGCCTATGGGTACCTGTCCACACTTATTATGGGATGGAGCCACCCCTCCCTTTCCAACCCGCATAAGGCTTCCTGCGCATGTACAGACAGGGACGTCTTCCTTGACCTCAGAGTGGGCACCTTATCTCTCTGCTTTAGCAGAGCTCCACTTTTGCCACTAGCTTTGTCCTTGGAGTGTCTGGGTGGGAACAAAAGCTCAGTTTTACTCTGCGTGACAAACACCAGGTGTCCAGCCCAGAGGCCCACTGTCTCATACTTCAGAAGCACAGAGTCCTAACTACTGGAGTGCCAGGGAAGACATCCGAGGTAGTTTTCACTCTCACCCCCATTTCTAGCTCTGAAGCTCAGAGCTTGGTAACTCACCTATGTCTCAAAACAAGTAAATAAAACCCAGGTTCTTCCTACTCCTAAGTTTGTGCTCTCAGCTGTCATGTAAGCAAGTTTGGGACAGAGATTGTGTCTGACATTTGTATCTTTGATGCCCAGCCTGGGGGAGGTACTGGATGGCTCACTGTGGAAAGAATTGAATACATCAGTCATTACAGGCTTTGGCAGATCCAGCTCTCACTCTTCCTCAGTCATTCCCTGAGGTGTTGATTACCTGCAGGGGTGCCCTTCCTAGAACACCTGTGACACCAGCCTGCACAACTGACACAGGATGCTGAACAGTTTGTCAGTGTAACAGAAACATAAATGGATATAAGGCAAACCAAGACGGGATGCTTAAAGCACTGCCAGCCGTGTGTGTGTGTGTGTGTGTGTGTGTGTGCACTCAGGTGCACACGTTAACATTTACCCCCCAGAGCTGAAGGTTTTAAAATAAATATGGCCCTATTCAACCTATTTGAGCTTTTCACATTTTTAATTTGCGACCCCATGGACTATACGGTCCATGGAATTCTCCAGGCCAGAATACTGGGGTGGATAGCCTTTCCCTTCTCCAGGGGATCTTCCCAACCCGGAGATCAGACTCAGGTCTCCCACACTGCAGGTGGATTCTTTACCAGCTGAGCCACAAGGGAAGCCCAGGTTAGTCAGTTCCCTGACCAGGGGTCAAACCTGCGCCCACTGAGTGAAAGTGCAGAGTCTTAACCATGAGACCACCAGGGAAATACCTTCATCTTTTTTATTTTGAAGAGAATTTTTAAAAGTTCTGACCCTTAATGACAACATTGGTATAGGACAGTAGAGTGGATAAAAGTGTTGTATCAGTGTTGAATTTTCTGAAGTTGGTAATTGCAGTATGAGTTTGTTAGAAAATACTCCCATTCATAGAAAACGTATGATGAAGTATTTAGTGGTGAAGGCCATGATGTACACACTGTGATGTACATGCTAGTTCTGTGTATATCTGTATCTATCCGTATCTGCATCTATGTTTATATTGAGAGGGAGAGACAACAAAAAGCAAGTGGGATAAATGTTAACTGGGTAAATTCTGGGTAAAGAGTATAGGAGTATTCTTTGCACTATTCTTGTTTTTGCAACTTTTCTGTAAGTTTGAAATGGAAAGTTAAAAACATTGCCGCATTGTATTAATAGCTCATGGATGGACCTACAGCGTGTCATACTGAGTGAAGTAAATCAGATAGAGAAAGAGAAATATCGTGTGACATCCCTTATGTGCACAATCTGAAGAGAAATGATACAAATGAACTTACAAAACAGAAAGAGACTCACAGACTTACAGAATGAACTTATGATTGCTGGGGGGGGAAGGGATAGTTAGGGAGTCAGGGATGGACATGTGCACACTGCTGTATTTAAAGTGGATAACCAACAAGGGCCTACTGTACAGCACATGGAATTCAGCTCAACATTATGTGGCAGCCTGGATGGGAGCGGAGTTTGGGGGAGAATTGATCCATGTATATGTATGGCTGAGTCCCTTCGCTGTTAACCTGAAATGATCACAACATTGTTAATCAGCTATACCCCAATACAAAATAAAAAATTCAAAAGGGAAAAAAAAGAGTTAAACAGAAGATTGAAAAATTTGCTTCATTGTAAAGCAATTATATCCCAATTAAAAAAAATACCTGAAGTTAAAAAAAAATTACTGCATTGTTAAAGCAACTATACCCCAAATTAAAAATAACAATAATACCTGAAGTTAAAAAAAAAAAAATTGCTGACCTTGGGAAAGATCTACACTCTAGAGAAAAAGGTGTGATGAATACAATGTGTTTCTTTGAAATACAGGGAGCAGAAGCTGGTGAGGTTGAATGAGCGCTCCCTTCAGACTGACTCGTTACCGCCAGTTTTCTTTCCCAATTTCTGGGCCTTGACTCTGTTTCAAGTTCAGCTGGCCGTGTTCCGCGAGAGGCCGGTGGGTTGCCTTGCAGATGTGATGCTGGGAGGACAGTGACGCCTGTGCCTCAGAGGAGCCAGCCGACACGTGCTGGGGCAGACGCCCAGATGGTGTCAGGCCTGCAGCCACAGATGCGGCCCCCTTGGAATAGTGGGGCCTGCAGTTGGAGGGCAGTGGGGACAGTGGCATCAGTGTGGCTCCAGACTCACCGGCTGTGAGTGGGGACAGTTAGGGCTCTCTGTGGCCGGCACATCTGCTGACTCCATTCACCGCAGTGACCCTGAGCCCTCCAGCTACAGACCCTCTCACTCTCACCATGTCAGCTGTCATGAGCATCCCTCCACAAACATGTTCTGAGCATCTTACTGGGTGATATTGCTTCCCTGATGCTAGGGACCACGTGATGTGATTACATGTAGCGTTTTAAAAATCCTTGTGCTGACTCCATGAGCATCTTACAATTAATATCCCCCTGCCCCCACCCTATTTTCCCAGTTTGCACTACAGGTAAAGAACCCACCTGCCAATGCAGGCTATACAAGAGACTCAGGTTCAATCCCTGGGTCAGGAAGATCCCCTGGAGAAGGAAATGGTAACGCACTCCAGTATTCACGCCTGGAGAATTCCATGGACAGAGGAGCTGGGTGGGCTACAGACCATGGGGTCACACAGAGTGGGACATGACTGAAGCGACTTAGCACACTTGCACCCCTATTTTTCAGAAGTGGAGACTGAGACACAAAGGTTAAGTAGTTTCTGAGGTAACAGAAAAAAGTGGGGTAGAGATTTCTCCAACGAACCTGTAGCCTCGCAGGGGCAGTAAGAGGATCCATGAAGAACAATAATACAGTAAGTCTCCTACATACGAATGAGCTATGTCCCAAGAGCACCTTCACAAGTCCAATTTGTTCATGAGTCCAACAAAGTCAGCCGTGGTACCTAACTAACACAATCGGCTAAATGGTACTATACTGTAATAGCTTTATAATACTCTTCACACAAATAATACATAAAAAATAAGCAAACACAAAACAAAGGAAATATTTTAATCTTACATACACTACCTTGAGAAGTTCAATTGTGCAGAACAATGGCAGGCACATAGGGGCTGGCATCGAGTCAGCAGGCAAGAAGAGTCACTGACTGGAGGAGGGAGAGGAGGTGAGAGATGAAGGGTTGCCAGCAGTAGGAGATGGAGGGCAAGCTGCTGTTTCACTCAGGCCTAACGCTGATGGCACAGGTTCTGGTTCCTTGCGGAACCAGATGCATGTTCGAATCTTTGAAAGTTCACAACTTAAAGGGTCATTTGTAAGGGACTTACTGTATCAGGCTGAAGGAAAGGGGTGCTGATGACAGACCCAAACTCTTGGCTGGCAGATGAAAAGGAGAGGAATCGCGTTTGATTCTGCCGTTGGCCTGAGAAGCTTCATCAGGGAGGTGGCCTTTGAACAGCGCCTAAGAGAATACTGAAAAATTACATGAGGAAAAGAATTTTTATAAGAGGAGAATTCAAGGCAGTGTTATGGAGAGCAATGTTGATGGAAAAACTCCATGGATGTTGAGATGATAACAGCTGGCATTGACTGAGCCCTACCTAAGCGCTGAGTGCTGTGGGATGCACTTTAGATCCATCAACTCACTTAAAGCAACAGTCTCCAAAGTAAGTCCTAGGACCACCCTCATTTCACAAATGAGAAAGGGAGGCATGACAGCATCACACAGGTTATACACATCTGGTTTGGCAGCGAAACTGCAAGCTTAAAAAGTGCTTCCTTATAATGGCTAAATGATCAATCATGATACTGATGAGGAGGAGAGGAGAGGGAGGAGGAGGAGAGGGGATGGAGAAGCAGGAGAAGTAATAGTAGTAGCAGTAGTAACTGTAGGAATAGCAGCAGTAGTAACAGTAGCAGTAATAGCAATAGTACTACAGTAGGAATAACAGGAGCAGTAGTGATAGTATTAGTAATAGCAATAATAGTAGCATTGATAGTAATAGTGGTGATTGGTGGTGGTGGGTTGGGGGTTAAGTCCTGAAGTGCTTAAGAAGCTGCCCTAGGAGTTTGGCTTCCATCCTCTCTGCCTTTAGCCTTGATCAAGCTGGTCATCACTCCCTGCTTGGGGACATATAAGGCGTCTTTTTTAAAAAGTCACAGGCTCGAAGGATAAAAGATTCTCTGGAGACAAGATCATCTCCCTTCCCAAGCCATTTTCTTATTCTTGTCTCAGCTCTGATTCTGGTATTTGATGCTTTTACAAATCCTGCAAAAAATAAATAAAAATTAAAAAAAAACACTAAAACAAAACTATCCAAAACAACTTACTCCTGCTATGCAGTTAGTAGGTGACTTAGCAGAGAGTCCTGGCAGGCGGGCACCACAGGCAGGATAGAGAGGATGAGGGGAGCCCAGGCATCCTGGGCGGGGAAGGGCTCATTCACAGTAGCCAGGTCAGCCCTCTGGAGACTGTCTGGCAGCAGAGGACATGATAGTGAGGATAGGAAACTCATCCCAGGGGGAGCCAGTTCCCATGGGCGCACCCCCGCCCCAAGCCTGGGGCACCTGCGCCAAAGCTGAAAAAGATACAGGAAAATTGTGTGTGTGTGTGTGTGTGTGTGTGTGTGTGTGTGTATTGTGTCTTGTATGTATATACTAAATAAACGAAAAGCAGACTGTTCAGTATGGGGCAGAGGAGGAGGAGAGGGGAAGACCAGTGGCTTCTGCCTCTTAGGGGACATTTGCCTAAATGCCACTTAGGTATGGTAAAGATATAATCATTCCTTTCCCAAGATCGCAAACCAGAAACACTGTTAGTGCAAAGATCTAAGATCAACGGGCGATCAGAAAGCCAACCTGACAATGTTAAAGGCACAGGTGGCTTTTCCTTCTAGGATTCTCCTCCTCAACACAAAGCCCTTTAAAAATCATGTTTCCAGGTCTTCTTTGCCTAAACCTACATGGGGAATCTTCATGGTTTCATTACACTAGCCTTGGATGTAGGGAGTTGGGAGGTTTGTGAAAATATGTAAGGCTCCTGGATTTAAGAGAAAAACAGGTTTACATTTCTTCCCACCTCAGTGGGAAACCTTAAATCAAAGGCAGCCAACAGATCAGCACACGCTTGTCTGTCAGCATACTTGTCCCCTTTTGTGATTATCCATTTATTTGTGTGTGATCAACGCTAGTCTCCTCATTAGGCTGTAAACTCCCCGAGAACATTTATCTTGATTATCCTTGAATCTCAGGACCCAGGCAGTGCCTGGCGCACAGGGCACTCTCTACATATTTGAGTCAAGAAGGAAGAACAGGAAGGAAGGAAGGGAGGGGGAGGAAAAAAAAAAGAAGGAAAAGAAGTAGCTAGTGAGAAGCAAGTGGAAAGATTCTTTACAACTATCCCGTCCAGCAATGATAGGGTTGCTTGTGATCTTTAACCACAGAGAAAATGGAGATAATACTAGTTATTGTTGTTCAGTCAGTCACGAAGTCGTGTCCGACTCTTTGTGACCCCATGGACCGTAGCATGCCAGGCTTCCCTGTTCTTCACTGCCTCCTGGAGTTTGCTCAAACTCCTGTCCGTTGATTCGGTGATGCCATCCAAGTGCCAGATGTTGATGCCATCTAGTACTTATCTCATAACTCAAATAGTTTTTTTTAATTATTATTTTAGTTTTCCAGTTTTTAAAATTTTAAGTTTTTTCAATTTTATGTTGCAGTATAGCCAGTTAACAATGTTGTGATAGTTCCAGGTGGACAGCAAAGGGATTCAGTCACACATGTATGTGTATCCACTCTCCCCTAGACTCCCCTCTCATCCAGGCTGCCACATAACATTGAGCAGAGTTCCCTGTACCACATGGTACAGTAGGTGATAGGTTTAAAGTGAAGTGAAAGTTGCTCAGTCGTGTCTCACTCTTTGAAACCCCATGGGCTGTAACTCGCCAGGCTCTGCTACCCATTGGAATTCTCCAGGCAAGAATCCTGGAGTGGGTTGCCGTTCTCTCCTCCAGAGGATCTCCTCCTCCCCTTCCTCCACGGATCGAACCCACATCTCTTACATCTCCTGCATTTCAGGTTCTTTACCACTAGCCCCACCTGGGAAGCCCTAATATAAAATTCTAATTATAAATGAATTTTAGAGAACTAACTTAATTAGAACACCTTTTAACCCAGTTCCACCTCTAATCACCATTCACACATACAACATTTGTTTATATATATATACACACACATACACATATATATTTGATTTACTGTTTCATGTGTACAGCAAAGTGGTTCAGTTACATATATATTTATACTTTTTCAAATTCTTTCCATTATAAGTTATTATAAAATATTGACTATAGTTCCCTGTGCTCATAGTACCTCCTTCTTATTTACCTATTTTATGTATAGTAGTGTGTATCTGTTAATCCCAAGTTCCTAATTTATCCCTCCCCTGCCTTTCCCCTTTGGTCCCCATAAATTTATTTCCTGTTTTGTAAATATGTTGATTTGTATATATTTTTTTAAGATTCCACATTTAAATGATATCATATGATATTTGTCTTTCTCTTTCTGAGTTACTTCACTTACAGTATGACCATCTCTGGGTCCATCCATGTTGGTGTAAATGGCATTTCTTTCTTTTGTATGACTGAGTAGTATTCCATATGTACCACATCGTCTTTATCCATTCAGCTGTTGACGGGCATTTAGGTTGCTTCCATGTCTTATCTATGGTAAATAGTAAACATTTTCATTATGTACTTGTTACTATAGCTGAGAACAAACTCTAATATTATTCATCTAATATTTTGTCCAAATTGACTTCCTTTTAAGCATGCATATCAACTTTAGCTTCTTCCTTGCCTTGATATCAGTAAATTCTAAGGTTTGGTATACTAAGATCTTATAATTCAATTAAAATAAATATAGGATGATTAAAACAAAATAGAGTTATCTGTGTGTCCTTATCCCAAGGTCCTTGCTGGTACCTCACATTTGAGAAAGCCCTGCTGTACATTATTTTGTCCGGCATTACGTAGTTTCTTTACATAAGCCTTTCCCTAAATGATTTCCACCATTAGGATCATGCTCAGAAAGCCCTTTTCCAACTTAAAAATCATAGAAACAGTGATTTCCTTTCAGTTCGTTCATGATTTCATTTTTCAAACTTAATTCCTCAACCCACCTCGAATTTATTCCATTGTATGCAATGAGGTTAAAAAGAAAATCAACGCAATGTAGTGCTTCTAGACAGCCAGCTATATCTCACCATCATTTTTGGACTATCTTTCCCCCCACTCGTTTTCATGTCTACCCTTGTCATATAATAAATACTTTTACAGTTTATGTTTGTTTTTGAATGTTTATGTCTATTGTAACGATCTAGCTCTCATCTGATGCTGATGTATGCAGTTTTAATTTTTTACAGCTGCATAACTTAGTTACACACGAGAGTGCACGTGCTGCTCTTTTTATTTCACAGTTTTCCTTATCAGTTATGCGAGCATCACCCTGTGCCTTGGCAAGCATCACTCCTCACACTTCATTCACATCAGCCCAGGGAGACAGGTGCTGTAACCACTTCTATTTTACATATAAGGAAACTGAGCCCAGGAAGAGGAGACATGACTAGCAGGACTGGAAGCTCTCAAACCCAAGCAGTCCAGCCCCAGAGACCAAGACCTGGACCTTTACAAGGTAAAATTAAACCTGAGAATCAAACTCTCTTCAAGAAGGAATCTATTCTCCTCATATTTGTCATTACCAACTTGTTGGCATTTGCTTTCTTTGGTTGTTTAATGCTTTTGTATGGGCTTCCCCGGTAGCTTAACTGGTAAAGAATCTGCCTGAAATGCAGGAGACCCCAGTTTGATTCCTGGGTTGGGAAGACACCCTGGAGAAGGGCGAGGCTACCCACTACAGTATTCTTGGACTTCCCTGGTGGCTCAGATGGTAAAGAACCTGCCTGCAATGTGGGAGACATGCGTTCGATCCCGGGGTTGAGAAGATCCCTTGGAGGAGGGCGTGGCAACCCACTCCAGTATTCTTGCCTGGAGAATCCTCATGGACAGAAGAGCCTGGGAAGCTACAGTCCATGGGGTTGCAAAGAGTTGGATGCAACTAAGCACACAATGATTTTGTATGCTTTATTGTGTTTTGCTTTATACTTCTCATTTATAATGCTTCCAGCTAGAGATCACATTTCTTTTTTTACCCCCGAGATTTACTTTATGACCTCTGTTTTAATTCTTTGGTTAGGTTTACTACCGATTGTGCTTACTCCAAAGCATTCTTTCACTAGTATTTCTTTGGTTGTCAGGGTCAGTGAATCTTCTTGATATGGCTGCCTATACATTTTACTGATGGTACAATTTTAATAAAATTGCAGAAGATTTGTCTTATTTTTTAAAACATATTTATTTGGCTGCTTCAGGTCTTAGTTATGGCATGCCCACAGCTTGTGGGATCTTAGTTCCTTGACTAGTATGTTAGCCAAACCTGCATCCCCTGCATTGCAAAGCAAATTCTTAACCATTGGACCATCGTCCCCAAGATTTATTATATTAACATGACAAAACTGATTCTATTATTAGCTAAAATTTCAATAGCCTCAACATAATTTTTATTGTTTGAACTCAAACGCATGGGGAAAAATGCTTTTATCATGAGGATAAACTAGATAATAGTTCAGAGTTCTTTGTGAGAATATCATTGCTGTATTTAATTTTTTAAGTTTTTTTTAATGTGGACCATTTTTAAAGTTTTATTGAATTTGTTAAACATTGCTTCTGTTTTTTGTCTTGGTATTTTGGCCCTGACATATGTGGGATCTTAGCCACCCAACCAGGGGTTGAACCTGCAACCCTTGCAATGGAAGGTGAAGTCTCTACCACCGGATCACCAGCTGCATTTTATTAATAGCATCCAGACTTTGGGGGTGATGTTTAATACACACAGAAAAGTTCTCTAGGTTATAGAAGTATTCCTTACTTTTTAAAAAAAGTTATGAGATCAGAGACAATGTGCTCATAGACAGTCTTGAAAAAGACTAAAAAGCCTTTACTACTTTTTTCCCATTCTGTATTCTATCACTTTAGACTATGCCTACATCCCACTGGCAAGAAGGACTATCTCACATTTGTTACCTGCCTACATAAGGACTAATATTTCTATTTTACAAATGAGAAAACTGATGCTCAGAGACTAGGTGACTACTTCAATGTTAATAGACCAAAAGGAAAAAAAACTCAAAATTTTTACCACTGATTAAATTCACCTATCTGCCCAGCCAGCCCATGAACCCTCTGTAGATGTCTCCTGGTTCAGTGGTCCTCATGTCTGTGAGCATCCCTTGTGGGGTGGCCCACCCTGATCACCTGCTGCTTAAGCAAATTATTATCCTTTGCCAGTATGCCTTCCAGTAGCTTCTATCCTTGCTCTGCTCCACAGAGTTTCACAGAACTCACCTCCCATTGAGTAGTTCTTTAAATATCCTAAAACCATCCATTCCCTGCCTTGTCTCTTCCCACTTTTGATTTTTTAAACCTCTATTTACTGAGCACTTAACACTGTTGTTGTTGTTCAGTTGATAAGTCACGTCTGAATATTTTTAGCCCCATGGATGCAGCACACCAGGCTTTCCTGTCCTTCACTATCTCCTGCAGTTTGCTCAAACTCATGTCCATTGAGTCAGTGGTGCTATCCAACCTCTGACTCATCCTCTGTTGCCCCTTTCTTCACCTGCCCTCAATCTTTCCCAGCATTGGGGTTCTTTACCAATGAGTTGGTGCTTCACATCAGGTGACCAAAGGATTGGAGCTTCAGCTTCAGCATCAGTCCTTCCAATGAATATTCAGGATTGACTTCCTTTAGGATTGACTTATGACTGTGAGGCACTTTATCTTTTTTTTTTCAATTATTATTTAGATTTTTTGATGTGGACCATTTTTAAAGTCTTTATTGAATTTGCTACAATACTGTTTCTGTTTTATGTTTGTTTGCTTTTTGGCCATGAGGCACTTGGGATCTTAGATCCCTGACCAGGGATTGAACCTGTGCCTGCTGCATTGGAAGCACAGTCTTAACCACTGGACCACCAGTGAAGTCCCTATTTTATTACTTTAATCTGTTTGTCACTCTCAACTCTGAGGAATAAATATTGTTAGCCTCAAGCTCCTCTTGTCCAAAGAGTCATAATTGCCTCCATTATTTCTCTTACAACATGATTTTGAGACTTTTCACTATGCTGGTTGTCTTTTCCTGGAGTGGGTTGCCATGCCCTCCTCCAGAGGATCTTTTGGACCCAGGGATCAAACCCACATCTCTCTTGTCTCCTGCAATGGCAGGGGGGTTCTTTACCACAGTACCACCTGGGAAGCCCATTGAGACTTTTAGCACTATTTAATTTTTAAACTAAGCATGCATTACTTTAAAAAACAAATTGAATAAAGATAAAGGCCTACTCTGAAACATACAGAAAAGCAAAATGAAAATAAAATCGTGACCCACCATTTAAAGAATATGCACTGTCAAACTTTGATGTCTCTTTCTAGCCTATTCATTTGCTTTTTCTAAAGCTTATTGAGTGTTTAGTAGCACACATGCACACATACCTTATCTCCCTATTTCCGTTTGTTCAACATAAGATCATTTCCCATATTATTAAAATATTCTTAAATTATATGTGCGAGTTCCACATGTTATATGTTGCTGCTAAGTTGCTTCGGTCATGTCCGACTCTGTGCGACCCCATAGACGGCAGCCCACCAGGCTCCCCTGTCCCTGGGATTCTCCAGGCAAGAACACTGGAGTGGATTGCCATTTCCTTCTCCAATGCATGAAAGTGAAAAGTGAAAGTGAAGTCTCTCTGTTGTGTCCAACTCTTCGCAACGCCATGGATTGCAGCCCACCAGGCTCCTCCACCCACGGGATTTTCCAGGCAAGAGTACTGGAGTGGGGTGCCATTGCCTTCTCCAGTGTTATATGTTACATACATGTTAATGGTATAAAAGCCACGGAACATCAGAAAAACAAAATGCTGTCACATTCCCTCACACACGTGATTGTTACAGAAGCAAGGCTGGAAAAATTTCCAAATTCCAGCTGAGGAACTGTGTCTCAGAAATGAGAAGGAACTTAGGGGTGATTAAGATCACAGGCTCAGGTACCACTTACTAGCTTCCAGACCTTAGGTGCAATAGTGTATCTAAGATTAGAAGGTTACATCATTTTAGGGCTACTCCTTAAGAAAAGGAATTTATAAAACAACTTTACTCTTGAAAATTTTGCTAAGATCTGTGATCCTGTAAATAAATTGCTAAGACCCCTCCCAGACTGTGGGCAAGAATCCCTTAGAAAAAACAGAGTAGCCCTCATAGTCAACAAAAGAGTCCGAAATACAGTACTTGGTTGCAATTTCAAAAACGACAGAATGATCTCTGTTCATTTCCAAGGCAAACCACTCAATATCACGGTAATCCAAGTCTATGCCCCAACCAGTAATGCTGAAGAAGCTGAAGTTGAATGGTTCTATGAAGACATACAAGACCTTCTAGATCTAATACCCAAAAAAGATGTCCTTTTCATCATAGGGGACTGGAATGCAGAAGTAGGAAGTCAAGAAACACCTGGAGTAACAGGCAAATTTGGCCTTGGAATACAGAATGAAGCAGGGCAAAGACTAATAGAGTTTTGCCAAGAGAATGCACTGGTCATAGCAAACACCCTCTTCCAACAACACAAGAGAAGACTCTAATCATGGACATCACCAGATGGCCAACACCGAAATCAGGTTGATTATGTTCTTTGCAATCAAAGATGAAGAAGCTCTATACGGTTAGCAAAAACAAGACCGGGAGCTGACTGTGGCTCCTTATTGCCAAATTCATACTTAAATTGAAGAAGTAGGGAAAACCGCTAGACCATTCAGATATGACCTAAATCAAATCCATTACGATTACAGAGTGGAAGTGAGAAATAGATTTAAGGTACTAGATCTGATAGACAGAGTGCCTGATGAACTATGGATGGAGGTTTGTGACATTGTATAGAAGGCAGGGATCAAGACCATCCCCAAGCAAAAGAAATACAAAAAAGCAAAATGGCTGTCTGAGGAGGTCTTACAAATAGCTGTGAAAAGAAGAGAAGTGAAAAGCAAAGGAGAAAAGGAAAGATATACCCATTTGAATGCAGAGCTCCAAAGAATAGCAAGGAGAGATAAGAAAGCCTTCCTCAGTGATCAGTGCAAAGAAATAAAGGAAAACAATAGAATGGGAAGACTAGAGATCTCTTCAGGAAAATTAGAGATACCAAGGGAAACTTTCATGCAAAGATGGGCTTAATATAGGACAGAAATGGTATGGACCTAACAGAAGCAGAAGATATTAAGAAGAGATGGCAAGAATACACAGAAAGAAGGAAAGTTAAGTCACTCAGTAGTGTCCAACTCTTTGCAACCCCATGGACTGTAGCCCACCAGGCTCCTCCATCCATGGAATTTTCTAGGCAAGCGCACTGGAGTGGGTTGCCATTTCCTTCTCCAGGGGATCTTCCCAACCTAGGGATCGAACCCAGGTCTCCCGCATTGTGGGCAGACGCTTTACCATCTGAGCCACTAGGGGATCCCTGATGAATACACAGAAGAACTATACAAAAAAGATCTTCATGACCTTCATGACCAAAAAAGATCATGATGGTGTGATCTCTCACCTAGAGCCAGACATCATGGAATGGGAAGTTAAGCAGGCCTTAGGAAGCATCACTACAAACAAAGCTTGTGGAGGTGATGGAATTCCAGTTGAGCTATTTCAAATCCTAAAAGATGATGCTGTGAAAGTGCTGCACTCAATATGCCAGCAAATTTGGAAAACTCAGCAGTGGCCTTGGGACTGGAAAAGGTCAGTTTTCATTCCAATCCCAAAGAAAGTCAATGCTTAAGAATGCACAAACTACTACACAATTGTACTCATCTCACATGCTAGCAAAGTAATACTCAAAATTCTCCAAGCCAGGCTTCAGCAATACATGAACTATGAACTTCCTGATGTTCAAGCTGGTTTTAGAGAAGGCAGAGAGGAACCAGAGATCAAATTGCCAACATCCACTGGATCATCAAAAAAGTAAGAGAGTTCTAGAAAAACATCTATTTATGCTTTATGGACTATGCCAAAGCCTTTGACTGTGTGGATCACGACAAACTGTGGAAAATTCTTCAAGAGATGGGAATACCAGATCACCTGACCTGCCTCTTGAGAAACCTGTATGCGGGTCAGGAAGCAACAGGTAGAACTGGACATGGAACAACAGATTGGTTCCAAATACGAAAAGGAGTACGTCAAGGCTGTATATTGTCACCCTGCTTATTTAACTTATATGCAGAGTACATCATGAGAAACGCTGGGCTGGAAGAAGCACAAGCTGGAATCAAGATTGCCAGGAGAAATAGCAATAACCTCAGATATGCAGATGACACCACCCTTACGGCACAAAGTGAAGAACTAAAGAGCCTCTTGATGAAAGTGAAAGAGGAGAGTCAAAAAGTTGGCTTAAAGCTCAACATTCAGAAAACTAAGATCATGGCATCTGGTCCCATCACTTCATGGCAAATAGATGGGGAAACAATGGAAACAGTGGCTGACTTTATTTTGGGGGGCTCCAAAATCACTGCAGATGGTGACTGCAGCCATGAAATTAAAAGGCGCTTACTCCTTGGAAGGAAAGTTATGACCAGCCTAGACAACATATTAAAAAGCAGAAACATTACTTTGCCAACAAAGGTCCGTCTCATCAAGGCTATGGTTTTTCCAGTAGTCATGTATGGATGTGAGAGTTGGACTATAAAGAAACTGAGCATCAAAGAATTGATGCTTTTGAATCGTGGTGTTGGTGAAGACTCTTGAGAGTCCCTTGGGCTGCAGGGAGATCCAACCAGTCCATCCTAAAGGAGATCAGTCCCGAGTGTTCATTGGAAGGACTGATGCTGAAGCTGAAACTCCAATACTTTGGCCACCTGATGCGAAGAGCTGACTTATTTGAAAAGACCCTGATGCTGGGAAAGATTGAAGGCAGGAGGAGAAGGGGATGACAGAGGGTGAGATGGTTGGATGGCATCACCGACTCAATGGAGAGGAGTTTGAGTAGGCTCTGGGAGTTGGTGATGGACCGGGAGGCCTGGTGTGCTGTGGTCCATGGGGTCGTGAAAAAGCCAGACACGACTGAGCAACTGAACTGAACTGACCTCCCAGATTGAGGAACAGCCTGTGTAAGGGAAGGCTCCAGAGGCTTAAGCTGCACCTGTGAGTGTGTGTGTGCGTGTGTGTGTGTGTTTAGTCACTCAGTTGTGTCCAACTGTTTGTGAACACACGGACTGCAGCCCGCCAGGCTCCTCTGTCTATGGGATTTCCCAGGCAAGAATACTGGTGGTGGTGGTGGTTTAGTTGCTAAGTCGTGTTCAATTCTTGCAACCCCATGGACTGTAGCCTGCCAGAAATACTGGAGTGGGTTGCCATTTCCTTCTCCAAGGGCTCTTCCCAACCCAGAGAGCAACCCCACATCTCCTGCATTGGCAAGTGGATTCTTTACCACTAAGCCACCTGGGAAGCCCATTAAAATATTGCATTATAAAGCATTTGGTAAAAGTGCCAGGCACATAATAAGTGCTTAATGATTATTACCTGTGAATATTATTATAAAGAATCATGTAGTTGTGGCTGAAGTCGTCTGAGCCATTTCCCAGACACTGGTATTCATCCATATAATTAAGAAAATTATGCCTTAGGCCTTTTCAACCTGGTTCACTCATTCACTTAATAAACACTTATTGAGGTCCTATCATATGCTATGCTACCCACTAGTTTCAATTAATTCATCTACCTCATCCTTTGAAAGCGCAACTCAAATGTCCACTGAGAAGTCTTCCTGGAACCTTAGGCAGACTGAATTTAACCTTATGACAAATGAATTTCACTACCATCTGGACACTTACCTCTGCTGTGAACTGGATTTGGACCGGTGTCCAAGGGAGGGGTTCACAGGTGGCGCTGGTGGTAAAGAAACCGCCTGCCAATGCAAGTAGACCTAAGACACGGGTTTGATCCCTGGGTTGGGAAGATCCCCTGGAGAAGGAAATGGCCATCCATTCCAGTATTCTTGCCTGGAGAACCCATGGACAGAAAAGCCTGGCAGGCTGCAGTCCATAGGGTCGCATAAGAGTCGGACACAACTGAAGTGACTTAGCACACATGTACCCACGCATGCAGGGGGTCCAAGGGAAAGGATTCCTCTGTCTTGTTCATTTTTGTCGCTTCAGCACTTTACTCTGCACCTATAATAAAGTATGTAGCTGCTCGATAATGTTGAATGAATTGATTGAAAGTGCACTTGTGTTCCCATGAGGATTTTAGTTTCTTTTGCCAGCTAATTAGTTTGCCAAGGGGAAGCAAGATGTGTGCAAAAGAGTTTGGAGCTTCTGGAGAACAGGGCGGTCTCTTGCTAATCTTGTTTTTGTGTGACTTTACCTTTTCTTATGACAACTGAATTTCCCTATTATCTTACTAGATCACATTCAAGTTTCTCTCTTGTGCTAACAAAAAATAATATGGCCACATCGGGGATGTCCTTGGGGAACATGTCCTGTGTCAGGAAAAGTAGTTAAGCTCTGGGGTCCTGAAGGAGCCTGGGAAAGTCTAACCAGAAACTTTGGGGTTGGGTGTTATTATCTATTTAAAAACAGAACTAGACTTGCAAGCTCTAAGATGTCTTGGCTTATAAAAGCCATTAATTGAGAATTAAAATTTCCAGAGTATTACTTTTATAATAGCATTCAAGTGTCAGAAGATACCCTAACTGGTCAGTATTATTAATAAATAAAAGTAGGAAAAAAAAAAAAGTAGGTAAGAAGTGGCTGTGGGAAAAACACCCATTTTCCAATACTTCTGCTTAGGACTTTGCAACATGCAATGAATCAAATTCACTGTCATTATCTACCCACTAAACCAACCCCCTCCTTCTCGGGAAGTAAATGGAAAGCTGGATACTAGTTTCTTTTTGTAGGCAAGAAATACTGGGGCAGAACTGGACTGGGAACCAGATCTGTCGGCCATCCCAGCTCTGGCCACCAGGATCATACCCCTCCTACTCTCCGGAGGCCCTTAGATTTCATGGGTATCTTCCAAAAATGTGCTATCTTTGCACACATTTTGACTGAAGAATTCTGGTCGATGGAGGGTAACCTGAGCTGCGTGGCAGGTCGTGGACACCTCGGGATTGGCACTTTACATGAACTCCTGTGGTCAGAGTTTTAGCTTATCCTTCATGGGGGCTGAGATTTCATGGAGCATTTGCACTACAGGTAGGTGGAGTTCCTGGCTTTCTGATTTAGTAAGGAAGGAAGATATTACACGTGTCACTTCCCCATCCACAGAGTGTATTCACCTTCCTGGGGAGGACTCAGGGACTTGGAAGCATTCAGATCTCCAGACCAGTTTCTGAACTGACCATCTGAAAGCTTCACACTGCTTTCAGTGTGAAGGGGAGGATGTATGACAAGACTGTTGCCTAGGAAACAGGTTGGGGGGAGTCTTCATTTACCTGGGCACAGGCCTCATCAGCCATGGAAGTCCAGCAAAAATTTGACCTTCATCAAGTCTGTTATTTGACAAAAGAAACCTCAGTTGGCCTGATCAGGAGTGTATGAAACTCCTAGAAACTGAGTTGAGAGGCCAAACGGAGATTCTGTTGGCAAGATGCAAATACTGAGGCCTTTGACAGGAGGGCTTCTCCTGTCTGTTTTGGTGTTTACAGACCTTTAGTGAGGGGCTCCAGGCTGAGCCTTCTCTGTGCCACGCCCCTACCCCTAGCCAGGACCCTTTGTTCTCAGCCCTCAGGAATCCTCAAGGACACTCCTTCCTGGTTCTCAAATTGGTACGGCTTGAGTACAAAAACTAGGTTAAAAAATAGAAGAATTCTCTACTGGGGGTCTAGGTGGTGGCTCTCTGGGAAGGCTCAGCACTCCCATCCCGATCCCCACCCCCTCACCAAGCTTCCCCTTTGAAGAAACACACACACCAGGAAGCTGATGTAAACATCCTGCGGAAATAACCACTGCAAGTGGCTTCCAAGTCTCATTTCCCTAAGGAAATAATCAGCACCTCTTCGCCAAGACAGCTCCAGGTGAGCGAGGTAGGAAAAACACCTTCGCGTTCTCAGAAGTCTAGGCGTGTGCCTGACTGCCTACTAGTCGCGCTCCCGCCTGTTGTCACACCCAATTTCCAGAACCCACAAGGTGGGGAGGACTGTCTGATTTCCCCTATTTTATGGATTAAAAAGATTCGAGGCCCACCCAGGGCGCTCCCTCACTCGTCCCTGGGTCACGCAGGGGGCACTTTGGGGAGCCTCTGCCTTCGAGCCCCGAGATCGCCCCGCGGCACCGCGAGGACTCCAGAGTAAATCCGTCTGTGGGTTCGGCCACATGGCCTCATTGTCTTCATCAGGAGCCCCGCTGCGCGGACGCTGGCCATCCTCGCGATTCGCGGCCCCCACCGCTCTGCGGAACGGCCGGGGTCAGGCGCAAGGGGCCGGACGAGCCAGGCGGAGCCCAGAACAAAAGAGGGGAGCGCGCGCGCCAAGATCCGGGGGCACCCGCTCCGGCCGGCGGCGGAGGGGAGACTTGGGCGGAGAGGGACCGAGCAGCGGGGCAGCCGGGCATCGCGCCCCGTTCCGGCCCGCCCCTCAAAGCCTCCTTTCTTCTCCCTTGCGCTCGGAGGCGGCCCCTGGGAGATCCGGGAGGGGGCGCAGCTCGCCGTCCCCGCCGGCCGGTCCCATCGCACCCTCCCTCCGCCGCCACCCCCACCAAGAGAAGCGCACAAAGAGCCGCCGGGCCGCAAGCACACACCTCCCGTTGGGGCGGGGCCGCGGGAGGGGCGGGGGAGCTCCGCCGCGCTCGCCTTAAAGGGCCCGCCCGCTCGTCGCGCGCACTGCGCATGCCCGACCGTGGGGCTGGGAGGGATCAGAGAGCGGTGGGCGCGCACGCCCGCGCCCGCGCCCGCTGGAGGTATGACTGGCGTCCCCGCTGTGGCGGCGCGGCTCTCGTGCGCGTGTCAGCGCCCGCGGGGTCTCTGCCCGCGCGCCGGGCACGGGCAGGACCTCTGCGCGGTGCATTCCAGAAGTCGCCGGAGGCCGGGAGGGCCAGGTCGGCACTGCAGCCTGTTTCTTGCTTTCTGATCCGCAGTTTCGGGGCCAGTTGGGCGAATTGCCGCCCAAGGGGACAGAATTGCGGGCGCGCGCGCACGAGTGGGATGCGAGCGGGCGTATGCCTTTGTGTCTCCTGCGCTCGCGTGCAGGTGGGCAGCCCCGGCCGGGGGCCACTTGACCAGTGCACACAAGGATCTCGAGACCTGTCTTTCGTGTCCGAGGGATCGGTCTGTCTTTTGGGGGGCAGACAATAGACCTTTCTCCCGGAGGCATCGTTGGCTCTAGGGGTGCTTTATTTGGGGACGCTAACGGGACTTTCTAAGGACCGCTCTCTTGGAGCTGGGGCCCTGGCATCAGAGTTGGGCGCGTTTCCTTTTCTCAGTCTGGCGAAGGAGGAGACCTGGGGATAGTGACTGTCCTCGGCTGAGAGGTGCAGGCAAGTGTCCCGGGCCGGTCGGTCCCGCATTAGACAACAAAGAGAGGCGTTAGCGGCGGCGGGGGAGGGGAGCGGGCGGGAGGAGGACGGGGCGGGCTGCGGCTAGCGCGGGGGTGGGGGGCGCTAGCTCTCAGCTCGCTCAGCCTGCGGCCTCCGCCCGCCCCCGGCCGGCGCGCGCCAATCGCCTCCCCCAGCGATAGTGTCAGTAGCATTGTAGTGTCAGCTCCCGCCGGTGACGTTGCGCCTCCCTCGTCCCCCTCCGGAGCCGTCTGGCTGCAGAGGCTCAGTCAAGAGGCGGGGAGGAGAGGAGGAAAAAGCGCTGAGTGAGGGCGGGCGGGCGGGCGGGAGGGAGGGAGTGGAGGAGCCGGGGAGGGGCTCCTTAAAGAAACGCTGCTGTCGCTCGCCTGCTCGCTTCTCGCTCGGCATTGTGGCCAGCCAGCCGGGCACTCGGGGGGCACGCGCGGCTGCCGCTCGAGCTCTGCCCCCACCCCACCCGCCAGCAGATCTGGGGTGGGGACCCAGGCGGCGGCTCCCGCAGCCACTGCCCGGAGCGGACCGCCAGGAACGATCCACTCCTCCCGGAGCCGAGGAAAGAGCCACGGAGCTGTCTGCAGCCGGCCGGCCTCCCCGCCCCTGACCACTCGCTTCCCGGCTGCCTTTGTGGCCGAAGCTTCTCGCCGCCGAGCCCAGGGCCGGCGGGGGCGCGGTGCGCACGGCCGAGAGATGCCCAGCTCGCTGTTTGCAGACCTGGAGCGCAACGGCAGCGGCGGCGGAGGGGGCGGCGGCGGCGGCGGCGGCGGCGGCGGAGGAGGAGGCGGCGGAGAGACCCTGGATGACCAAAGAGCCCTGCAGCTCGCACTCGACCAGCTCTCCCTGCTAGGGCTGGACAGTGACGAGGGCGCGTCTCTGTACGACAGCGAGCCGCGAAAGAAGAGCGTGAACATGACCGAGTGCGTGCCGGTGCCCAGTTCCGAGCATGTCGCCGAGATCGTGGGGCGGCAAGGTGGGTCCGGCTGGGGATGGGCGGATGCAGGAGAGAGGGTCTCGGGCCACCGCCCCTCGGGGAGGGCGGGAGAAGGAGGTGGGAGACCCGCGGTGCCGGGGAGCCTTGAGGAGGAAGGCAGAGCCGCGCGAAGGGCCGGCGCCCCAGACAAAGAAAGTGCAAGCAGGCTGTCTCCCAGAGCTGCGCCGCGGCCACGGCGGGAGACACTCTCTCATGAGAAAATCACCGCCTTCTCCCCTGGCGCCCCCCACCCAACCCACTCCGGGGAAACAAAATTTAAATAGATGCTTGGGGGAGGGGGCCTCCGATCGGTCCTTGGGGAGAGGGGAGGAGGAGGAGTGAGCATCGGATGGGAGGAGGGTTCTGGATTTCTGCAAAGCGGAATGGAGCCCCGAGGAGGAACAATGGGTCCCGGGACTGCTCCCCACCACCCCCCCCCCGACTTCCCACCAAGGCCCCCGCGCCGGAGGATCCCGGCTTTTGGTCGTCTTCCCCGGACCCCTCTGCCTTGTCTTCGGGGCGGACGGCGCGTCCCGCTGGGTCCCAGCGGCATCTCCCCAGCTGACTTTTTTCTGGGATTCTCGGATTTGACTGCAGTCACTGGGGGAGGGCTAGGCAGCCAGTGGGCTGGTCCTCTAGCGCCTCGCGGGTGGAACCGGCTTCCCAGCCCGGTGGCGCGGCCCGGGGGTCTCTGAGGGAGCCGCCCCCTTTCCGCCCATCGCGCGTTCCGTCTTCCAGCTACCCGGTGCGGGCAGTCCCTGGTCTCCGCGGTTAATGGGCGTGTCTGTCTGTCTCTCCCACTCCCTCCCCTGCACCCGGACTCCCAGGTTGTAAAATCAAAGCTCTGCGGGCAAAGACCAACACTTATATCAAGACCCCGGTTCGCGGGGAGGAGCCTGTCTTTGTTGTGACGGGCAGGAAGGAGGATGTGGCCATGGCCCGGAGGGAGATCATCTCTGCCGCCGAGCACTTCTCCATGATCCGCGCCTCGCGCAATAAGAACACGGCGCTAAACGGCGCAGTGCCTGGGCCGCCTAACCTGCCAGGGCAGACCACCATCCAGGTGCGCGTGCCCTATCGCGTGGTGGGGCTCGTGGTGGGGCCCAAAGGCGCCACGATCAAGCGCATCCAGCAGCAGACGCACACATACATCGTGACGCCCAGCCGCGACAAGGAGCCGGTGTTCGAGGTGACAGGCATGCCGGAGAAC